>NW_026126460.1:14422500-20370000 GCF_943737965.1 Phodopus roborovskii | reverse complement strand
AAAATTCACCAGATACTTCAGCCACTAAAGTCTTCACTTGCCCTGTTATTACAAACTTGGAGTTTGAGGTTCAGCACTCCATTATCTGTAAAGCGTATGTAATCTCTAAGCAAATTTTTTATCGTTTTTAGTCCTTATAGCAGGTGACAACTAACACTTTCCTTGTCACATAACAAAACTTACTTTTTGATTCCTTTCTTTCCCATGGGGAAAATACAAACCCACAAATTCTACCAAAACTTTTTTTTTTTCTTTTGGTCTTTCAGTTCTTTTGGGTTTAGATTCTTGAAACAAAGTCTTACTGTGTAGCCCAAGCTGGTCTAGACTTGGCATCTTCCTGTCTCAGTCTCCCAAGTGCTGGCTGATAGTACAGGCATGATTTACCACACCTTCCTTTTTATTTTATTTTATTCATTATTGATGGAGGTGGGCAGAAGACAGATTATTTGGCTTTTTTTTTTTTCTGTTTTGAGACAGGGTTTCTCTGTGTAACAGCCCTGGCTATCCTGGAACTATTTTATGGACCACATTGGCCACAAACTCACGAAGATCTCACCACACCAGGCTTGGTTATTAGACTTTTTTTGTACCAAGTTCTTTTATCCACTGGCCCATCTTTCTGGTTCCTTAGTCTATCTTTTTATAATAGTGCTTGACGAGGTAATAACCAAAGACAATTGAAGTAGTTTTTGATACATTTTTTGTTGTTTGTCTTATGAGACAATGTCTCATCATGTAGGCCAGGCTGGTCTTGAACTAATAAAACTGCCTACCTCTTTTCCAAGTCCTGAGATTAAAGACATGAGTCATCACAACCAGCTGTAATACACTTTTGTTTTAACTCAGTAGTGAATAGTTAATTGATTGGTGGGTTGCTTTTTAAAACAGTCTCTCTCTATGTTATCCTGTCTGGCCTTTAGTTTTCTATATAGACCACACTGGCCTCAAACTCACAAATAGCTTTCTACTTCTGCCTCCTGAGTGCTGGAATTAAAGTGTGCACTACCATTCTTGGCTTTTTTTTTTTTTTTTAAGGCAGTTTGTTACCTTGGCCTCAAACTTGTGATCCTCCGGTTTTTTGTTTTTTTTTGAGACAGGGTTTCTCTATGTAACTGTCGTGGAACTCACTTTGTAGACCATGTTGGCCTCAGGACTTAAAGGTATATGCCTGCCTCTGCTTCCCAAGTGCTGGGATTCAAGGTGTGTGCCATCACCGCATAACCTGTCTCAGCCTCTTTTAAGTGCTAGAGTTATAGGTGTGAGCCTCCATACTTGGCTAGAAATGGTTTTTTTGTTTAATTGTCTTGTTTAAGGTTTATTTTATTTTATGTATATGAATATTTTGCTTGTATATATGTATGTGCCAGGGTCAAAAAAGAGTATCACATCCCCTAGAACTAGAGTTGTAGATGGTTGTAAACTACTATGTAGGTGCTAGGAACAAAACCTGAATTCTGTGTATGTAAGAACTGTGCCTGGACTTCATCCATTAGAAACAAGTTTTTTAAAATGTAATTGTAGGTCAGTGCTCTTCCATTGTCTTTTTGGCATTTTTAACATTATTCAGCTTTGAGCCATACTATCTTTCTTCCACTATTAAAGACCAGGGATATAAGAATATATTTTGGTAATGCCTCTCACAGGCAGGAATCTAAGGTGATCTTTGCCTTTTTATAACTTCATGTCCTTGCATGAGTATAAACTCCATGATGACTGTGAGTTTTCATTCCTCTGAATGATGAGACTATCTGGCTACAGAAATTTTGCTACTATTCGAGACTACTAATCTTACCCTTGAATTATTACTATTATTATTGTAATTTTTTTTTACAAGAGATAATTTGTGTGGGCCAAAGCAAATCACAGTAATCCTTTAAATCTGGATCTAGAAGTATAAAGAGGACATTTTAGTAGAAGTCAGAGAGATGTGCTTCTGTATAGGAGAAAATTATAAAGTTTGTATTATTTGTGCTAGAAAGATGGCTCACTCAGAGATTAAGAGCACTCGTTGCTCTTCCAGAGGTCCTGAGTTCAATTCTCAACAACCACATGGTGGTTCACAAACATATAATGAGAGCTGGTGCCCTCTACTGGCATGCAGGCAGAACACTAAATATATAATAAATCTTTAAAATTTTATTATGTTATTCATGTATGTTGAGCCATAAGCTTTGTAGGAGAAGAAGGTATCATGTATAGTTTTTATGTGTATATATTTTCTATGTGTATGTATGTAAATATGTACATATTACAAGTATGTAATGTGTCCCAATTTTACACCAATCTCCTCTCCCCCCTACAGATGTGGAGAGACTATTCCCAAACGAGAACAGTTTAATGATCTCTCCATTGACCTTCCTCGGAGGAAAAAACCTCTCCCTCCTCGTTCAATTCAAGATTCTCTTGATCTTTTCTTTAGGGTAATATCTTTGATATATTCATATAACTCATTTTTATATTTTATAGATAATTGTGTTTGGAGTTGAGGTTTCTTCAAGGCATAGTTTTGACTATAAATTATTTGCAGGGAAGACAAGTGAAAGAAAATATTTATAAATAATACTTATGTAAATTTTGATAAACTTGATTAAAGCTGCTAAAGAAGAAAACTGACTTCCTAAATAAATTGAATGTTTAGCTAATAGTGATTGTTTTAAGCAACCTTAAAAGCTGTTTCTTACTTGTATGAATATGAATGCAAAGCATTTGTAATGACCTTTGGTCAAATTTGGCAGCATGAATTAAACCTAGAAATAAGAGTTGTTTTGAGAGACCTTAGAGAGTTGTGTGACAGACCTTAGAACTGATAGGAATTTGCTAAGATTCTTCTTCATTTATATTTATGGTCCTTGTTTTGTTGTAGCAAATTGGCAGGATTTTCTTCCTATAGCTTAATAAAAATTCCGATCTTTAAGTGATGACTGTTCAGCTTCATCAACAGATACCTACTCTGTCTCTTTGTTGTTGTTTTACTCATTCTCTACTATTCTTGTTATTATCGTACACTGAAGATTTTCCTATGTATCTTTATCCCCTCTTTTTAAGGATTTCTTGTTTCAGTTTTCTCTAGGTAATGATATCCACCCCAAACTTTGGTCCTTTTAGAGCAGTTGTTCTTAGTGGGCTGTCACCAGAAGATTGAGTTCCATTGTAAGAAAGGGGTAGAGTTACACCTAACAGACCAGGAACTCCGCCTAACCTGAAGGTGATCTTATCTCTGCTATAGCCAACTATTAAAATCTGGATATACTCTTGGCAGCGGTTCTTGTATACCCATGGGGAAAAATTGAGATCTGCTTCATTAAAGTCTAGTTACTATCATAAATTGAGATGTTTCCTTGGTTAAAAAAAAAAAAAAAAGAAATTAGGAATTCTGAAAATAGGAGACATGATATCATAAATAATTATTTTAAAGATTAGGACTTAATTCGGTAATTCTGTGCTTCCAAACACATCATTTATACTGGTTAAGAGTTGTCATTCCACTGATCTAGTAAGACTAAAGATTATTTGCAATTAGTGGGTTAATGCCAATTCAGCGTCATCCTTATTTTTCTCTTATCTTCATATAGGCAGAAGAACTTGAGTATTCCTGTGAAAAGTGTGGTGGAAAATGTGCTCTTGTCCGACACAAATTTAACAGACTTCCCAGGTAAATTTGACTGCCTTTTTAAAAATATATGTCCCGAAGCCACTGGGGATATGATTTAATAATATACAGTGTTTGCCAACAGTGCACACAGCCCTGGGTTTAATCCCTAAACTCAACAAGCAAACAAACTTAACATTGTGAATCCCTAAAGATTAGGAAAGGGAAAGGAGCTGTACAGGGAGACTTTCTCCATCTGTCTTGGTCCCACCAGACCAGTTTCTCTCCACCTGCTGGGTTCTAGCAACCACTTATTAAATAACCATTCAGGAACTTAACATATATTTATAATTGTTTGGGTACTTGCTTAGGCTTTTTATTGGCTAGATCTCTCTTACTTATTAACCCATTACTACTAATCTATGTATCACCATGTGGCCTTCCTTGGCTTACTGGCCATGTCCAGGCCTTTTCAGAAATCCAGCAGCTATGCAGTAGTTACATGCATCTGCTCTGTCTTTGTTTTTTCTGCCTCTTAGTTCTGATTTCCCACCTAGCTAAATTTTGCCTGTCTATTGGCCATAGCAGCTTTATTCATCATCCAACAAGAGAAACACATAGTCACAGCATACAGAGGACAAACCCCATCAAGGGGCTGGAGAGACAGCTCAATAGTTAGAAGCATTGGCTACTTACTCTTTCAGTGGACCTGAGTTCATTTCCCAGCATCCATTTGATGGTTTGCAACTGTCTATAACTTCAGTTAAAAGGGAACCAATATACCTAGTTATACATGCAGCCAAAACACCCATACACATAAAAGCATTTGGAATACTATAGAGAAAGTGGTCTCTTGAGTCTCAGGAATATGACAAAGAGAGGATACAGTTAGTAACGCCATCTCTAGAGTTTTCTTTTGGTTTATTCTTACAGTTATATAGTTTGAGGATCCCTTCTGAAATGTTTGAATCAAGAATGTCTCATGTTTTGTAATATTTACATATATATAATGAGATCTGAGCGGGGGTGTGCAGATATAAGCACCAAAGTTCATTTACATATCATATGTCCATTATACGTAGTCTAAAGTTGATTTTATATAATATTTTTAGTATCCCTGCTTTTTGCCTGCATCTTGTCACAAAAATAGGCAAAGATTTTTTTCACTGTAACATTATTTAAGTTTTCTAAGTTTCAGTTTTGGGAGCATATCCGATTTCGATTTTTGCATTAGAGATGTCATTTGTTTTTTGCTATAGTTTCCCTCTTTGTTTTATCCATCAGGAAAAAATGTGTTGCAGATACAATATGAACATAGGAGCAACTTACTGCATTTTGCCCATTCTTTTTTTCAAAAGATTTTATAAGTTATTAGATTTCCTGTAATCATAGATGAATTTTCTGTCTGGAATGAAATAATTTACATTGTATTAGTATTGTACATAATACAAAGCTAGTTGCAGAAATTATGATGTGGTTACAAGATAGCTTTTAGTGCTTCCCAGGATTGGATCTCTCTACTACAAACAAGATGATTATGAACATTAAATATTTATGTGGCACTCTGCCTGCACCAGAAAGCTTTGCTTTCTTTTATTAGCTTCAATTTTCTGTAAATGTGGAGTTCGGGAATCTAGGCCCCAGAGAATAGTTCTTTTATATTCTATAATCCATTCCTTCCTAGAAAAGTTTTCAGAGAAATCACTTTATAAGCCATAGCAGTATTTTTTATGTTTGTTTGTTTTTAAGAGACTGTATTTATAAATGTTATGAGGCAATAGAGAAGGAAGAAGAAATTTGAAGACCAAAGATGGGTTACTCCTGTCTGTCACTAACTGCAGTTGGTTCTGGAGAGATGGTCAGCAATTAAAGTATTGGCTGTTCTTCCAGACGGTTCAATTCCCAGCAACCACTTTTGTTTTTGTTTGTGAGATAGGGTCTCTTGACATAGCTCTTCCTGTCCTGGAACTCACTATGTAGACCAGACTGCCCTTGAACTGCCTTTGAATGCTGTGATTAAAAGCATGGACCACCATACTCAGCCTACATGGTGCCTTAAAACTATAGCTCCAGTCTCAGAAGATTTTATCTCCCCCCCCCTTTTTTTTTTAATTAAAGATTTTTCCATTTATTTTACATACCAACCACAATTTCCCCTCCCTCCTCTTCTATTTCCTTCCCTCATCTCCTTTCTAACCCCTACTCCCACCCCGTGCACTCCTCCATCTCCTTTCAGAAAGGGTTAGTCCTCCCGTGAGAGTTAACAGCCAATTCCCTTTTCTGACATCCTCCACCAGGCACACAAGTGGTCCACAGAACTTAACATGCAGGGAAAGATCCATGCCCATAAAAAATAAAAAATTTCAAATTAGTGTAAATAAAAGAAAATACTAAGGAAAGGAGATCTTTTATTTCCCACCAGTAGTGTACTTGTATTGTTAATTTGTTGCATGAAACAGATGCCACTGAGTTTTAAAATATTATCAGTATTCCCAACCACTATTTTTATTTTACGTGTGTGTGTGTGTGTGTGTGTGTGTGTGTGTGTGTGTGTGTGTGTGTTTGGTTTTAAGACAATCTCACTCTGTCGCCCAGTGTGTGTGTGTGTGTGTGTGTGTGTGTTTGGTTTTAAGACAATCTCACTCTGTCGCCCAGTATATCCTGGAACTCATTCTGTAGCTCAGGCTGACCTTGAAGGTCAGCACAGCTAGGATTACAGATGTGCAACATTAGGTGTATAGTTCTATATTTGTTTTATCTTTTTGGTCTTTCTAGGGCTGGAATTGAAATGAGGGCTTCTCACAAGCCAGTCAAGCACTATGCCACCGGGTCACCTTCCATCCCTGCTTTCATTATTGAAAGACCTAATGCCTTTATCAAAATTTACTCAATTTGAATCTGTTTCATCTTTATAGAGCAGTAATTTTTATGATCACATTTTCTTCTCATATTGCTTTTATTTTGGTTCAGGTTCCTTGAAATGAGTCTGGCATCTAGTTTCTTCAGCAACTGGATCAATATATTCTTTTTCATTATGAGTTAGGAGGACATGAATTTTACCTTTTTTATTTTTATTTGTTTGTTTTGGTGCTGGAGGTTTAGCCCAGGGTCTTCATGCATATAAGGCAACATTCTACTCTTTAAGTTTTTGTCATGAAACCGGGCAGTGGTGGCACACGCCTTTAGTCTTAGCACTCAGGAGGCAGGGGCATGCAGATCTATGTGAGTTTGAGACCAGCCTGGTCTACAAGAGCTAGTTCCAGGACAGCCTTCAAAGCCACAGAGAACTCCTGTCTCGAGAAATCAAAAAAGAAAAAAAGTTTTTGTCATGATATAGGGTCTCCCTAAATCACTAAGATGGGTCTTGAACTCATGATTCTTCTCAGTTCTTGGAGTAGAGCCCTATCCCACATAAAGAGAAACATAATAATTTCAACTTGTAAATTTTTGAGTTTGTGGCTTCTGTGATGAGCCCTGTGCAGAAAGAGTAGACACAGTTTTCTAAGGTGAGACTGTAAGGATTCAGGCATTATGGTTGCCTGCCCCCGTCACCTGGCAGAATCCACTCTGGTCAGCCCAGGGTTCTATAACTACTACTAGTGTGCATTTAGCTGCAAAAGGATCCCTTTAAAAGAAAGACCCGCGTGTGCTTACGCTCTCTTTTCCTACTATTTCTCCTGCTGTTCCCTTGGAGCAGACGGGACTTTTCCTGTCTCCCTCTCCTTTTTGCACCTCTGTGTCCGTCTCTTTACCTCTTTACTATCCTCCCACCCACCCCCCTTCCCTTTCTAATAAAACTTCTCACTAAGCTCTGTCTGCCTGGTGTATTTGTCCCCACCTCAGTCACCCTAGACTACCTTGGAGTCTGCCAGGGTTCCCCTAGTGCTTCATCCTAACATTTGATGCCACAAGCTTTGTCATAACAGAGGCAAGGTTTTTTTTTTTTTTTGCCCAAACTTAAGGTTAAATCTGATAAGATATATGAATTTCAACTTTTGAATGTGTGTGTGTGTTAAGATTTATTTATTATATATACAGTGTTCTGCCTGCACATATCCCTCCATGCCAGAAGAGGGTACCAGATCTTGATGGATGGTTGTGAGCCTATATAAGTTTAAAACCAGTCTAGGCTATATGAGACCCTAAATCTAGAATAAATAAAAACAACTAATATTAAAATACCATGGAGTTGGCTGATGTCTTAATTGTGGGAATCCAGCATGTGGGAGTCTAGGATTACTATAAATTCAAAGCCAGCCTGATTTGCATTCAAAGTTCCAGGCAAGCCAGGGCTACATGTTAAGATTCTAGCCAAAAAAAAAAAAAAAAAAAAAAAATCTCAATGTAATGTTGGTCACCATTATGCATAAAAGGTACTGTGTAATATTCAGTCTAATAGACATTTTACCACATGGTTATATATGACCTCTTTTAAATATATAACACTCAATTAAATAAGGTTAACCAGAGCTTTATAACATTTAAAATTTTAGTTCTTTTGCCTACTGTTGTTTATTGGTGGGAGGGTTTCCAGAAGCATTAGACATACTTTATCTAAACTTCATTAGTCACCAGATCCAAGGTTTTTATTTGTTATCTATCTTAACCCTTTGTACATGGCAAATATTTAGTAAACATTTCTTAAACTATGTTTAGTTTGGCTGTAGGAGTAGGTGGAGGGGTGGTGTTTGAGACTGTCTTATTTTGTAGCCTTGGCTGATCTGGAACTCTGTGTAGACCAGCTTGGCCTGAGTTTATAGAGCCCCACCTGCCTCTGCTTCCCTGGTGCTAAGAGTGAAGGATCAGCCACACCCCACCCCCCAGTATGACCAACTGTATTCTCCAAGTCAGAGTTGAAATGATTAGAGTGATCGCTGTAAAGGAGAAACCAGTGTTCTGTGTGAATTAACGGAGTCGTTCTCTTCTGTTTTTCAGGGTCCTCATTCTTCATTTGAAACGCTACAGCTTCAATGTGGCTCTCTCACTTAACAACAAGATAGGACAACAAGTCATCATTCCAAGATACCTGACCCTGTCATCTCATTGCACTGAAAATACAAAACCACCTTTTACTCTTGGATGGAGTGCACATATGGCAATGTAAGAAACTTTTGAAATGGGTTTTATTATTTCAGAAATTGACCAAACTAGATAACAACTCTCAGGAAAAATAAGCCTAAAAGGAGATTTCAATTCTATGTTTGTTTTGGAATTTCAGTATTAAGCAGCTTTCTGAGAGAAGTAATTAAAGAAAATTGCTTACACAATTCTTCCAAATTTAATAGCCGCCTGCTATAATACAGAACTTTTTGAGGGAATGTTGCTACTCTTTTAGAACAACAACAACAAAAAAAAAAAAAAAAAGGAAGGAATAAAAAAGAAAAGACCATTTGGTATACTTGGGAATATAAGGGAAATGTGGTAATCTTAATACTCACCTAGACACTTAAGTATTCATTTCTGTGTTCATCTCTGGGTTCTGTTTCATTAGATCTGAATAGGGCTTGGGAATCAGTGTTCTTACAAATGCCTCAGCAAATTTGAGAAATTAAATGTTTTACTAGAGCTCCACCCCCAACAGATTGATTGTTCTAGAAGTGTGAATTATGCCCAATGTGAATCCACTTCAGAAACTCCTAAAAATGTTTCAAAGAGAAAGAAATCCCCTTTACTTTAGATTTTGCTTTGCCATCACATGTATGCTGGAACCTTAGAACTTTTGAATGCCGTGCTCTCCTGAATATGTGCTCTTACTTGGAACCCAATGCTATAGTTCTTTTTCATACTTGAGTAGTAATTTGGTAGAATCATAAAGTCCTGAAACTGTAGCAGTGAAAAGTATTTTTGAAAATTTTGTTCAAATCATTAATTTCACTGTGGACCAAGTAGATTGATTTTCTTGTTAGAAATTGAAAAGGTCGGAGTCTTGCTGGGCATGGTAACACATGCCTGTAATTCCAGCCTAAAGCAGAAAGATGCTTCAAGCCTCGTTTGGGCTGTGTAGAAAGTTTGGGCCACCCTGGGCTACATAATAATACTCTATCTCCAAAAAGAACAAGGAAGGATGGTGTCTTGGCTAAATTAGAGTTAGACGTTACAGAAAATAAATGAACATTTCCCAAAATTATTTGAAGCAGTTAAGATATTTCCCTTTGGATTTATAAATTACATCATGTAAGTTTACACTAAAGTCCTCTTGGGTCTACTAACAAAGCATGTGCCCAGGGAGTCTTTAGTGTTTATAATTGTCTTCTTTTTTTTTTTTTTTTTTTTTTTTTTTTTTTTTTCCTGGTTTTATTTGAAGAGAATGTTTTTACTTAGTCCAGACTGCCCTCTACTGGTAGAGCTGTTAGTGCCTCTGAGCGTATTACATGTTTTTGTGATCACTGATCTTAATTGAAGCTGTCTGACAATATTTTAATGCATTTTTAGTGGTTTTGAGACCTTGAAAAGTTTGACTTGTCTGTGGGAAAACAAAATTATTGTAACCATTAAATGCGATAGTACATACAATGCTTGCCATCTAGGAAATATCAATAAACTGAAAACTATTACTATTTTATTGCTTAAAAATAAATAAAATGAAGCTGATAAGGCTGGGTGGTGGTGGCCTGTGCCTTTAATCCAAGTACTTGGGATAAATCTTTGTGAGTTGAGGCTGCATCTACAAATTGAGTTCCAGGAAAGGCTACAAAGCAACAGAGAAACCAAAGGGGGATGGGGAGGGAGAAAGATTTGACAGGTTTCCCCCAAGTTGTTCTCATATGTATTGCTCTTGACTTCATTTGTAAAGCTGTTTATTTCAGTGAGATCAAGAAGAACCAGGGATGATAATTCATTTTCCCTCTGGGTTAGTTATTTTAAAGTATTGCTTGCTTTTCAGGAAGATATAAGAAGAGACTTATAGTATAGAATAACTGTACCAATTAATATCTACCTTTATTGATGTAATTGTATACATTACATATTCTCCAATTTTCTGATAGTTCTAGACCATTGAAAGCCTCTCAAATGGTGAATTCCTGCATCACCAGCCCTTCTACACCTTCAAAGTGAGTTTCTATTTCTTATATACCCAAATTTTGTCTTTCTAAGGATTTGGGTCACGATAATCTCTAAGGTTACCCTTTCCTTTTTATTCATCATTTCTTTTTGCATGCCAGTTGCTTAGTATTACTCATACATATGAATGTTCTTATGTCTAGCTTAGATATGACCTAGGGCTCAAGTTTTAGCAATCAAAAAAGGTTCTAGGATTTTGTTTTTAGATGTCTTTAAAAATCTTTGCTAATAGCACTATTTTCATCCTAAAATTCTTAAGAATTTAGTCTAAGATTTAAGAAAATAACATTCTTCCTCACAGATAGGCACAGAACCCCGCCTATTGCTTGCTCGTCTCCATGGCACTGACAGAAGGAATCCAGAAAAGAAACAGGAAATAAACAGGCATTGGAGTGCAGCTATTTTGCAAATAATTTCTTTTTGTTTTTTTTGTTTGGTTTGGTTTTTTCGAGACAGGGTTTCTCTGTATTGCTGTGGAGCCTGTTCTGGAACTTGCTCTGTAGACCAGACTAGACTCAAACTCACAGAGATCCCCCTGCCTCTGCCTCTGAGTGCTGGGATTAAAGACATGTGCCACGAACTCCCAGCTATACTTCACATTTTTTTAAAGATCAGAAGTTTAAAGAGGAAAGCACACTCTCTTCTGTTCTTGTTCCTCACTTTTTAAAATTGTACTTCCCAAAATTTCACTGAAAATTACTCATTAGACCCTTTTTTTAGATTAGACTATGTTAACTGACTTAACTTGTCAGTTGACTTCAAAATGCATTTTTCTAAAAATTTGATGTCTCAAAGTCTTTTTAGGAAAAGTACAGTTTTGTTCTTTAAATGCTTGTTTGGGGCTTGCATATCCATAAAATGGCATTTAGGAACAACTGTTTTCTTTTCTTCCTATAATTATTTTTCAGTGCAATAAAACCAGATGATTAACATGAATAGAAATCTGTAATGTACTAATGTGAGTGAATACTCTTGCCTGCTTTCCTGATACAAATGAGCCAATACCACTTGGCTGTTTAGGAAGTGAGCAAGTGATACATTTACAGGACAAACATTTTTCACTGCTACAGGCAAGATGCCTTCTGTGAACATTGTCATTACTTATGCACTGCATCCTATGTACCAAATCATGGTGGTTCCAAGAAGCAAATGATTTTGTTGGACATTATTGTACCTTCGCATGGTTATCTGTTCTCTGGGGTCTACTGGAATAAGAATTTGAAAGTTAGTTAATAAAAGATGGTTATAGGGCCTATAAGACACATCATGCAGATCAAATTTAAAAGAGACAAGATCTGAACTGAGTACCATTGGTTCTTCTGTAATATTCTTTGTCACAACGACTGTGGTAAAAACATAGCTAGGTCATCACTCCCTTTGACAAAATATTTACCTAATAAAAAATATGTTGAGGTTTGCTTGATGAGCATAAAATCAAAAATAATGAATTAAGAAAGTAATTAAACCTGGGTATGGTAGCATACATCTATAATCAATCCCGGCACCTGGGAGGTAAAGACAGGAGGCTCAGGAATTAAAGACCATCATCAAACAAATAGCAAGTTTGAGACCAGCCTAGGCTACATGAGACTGTTCTAAAACCATTAATGGGGGCTAATGTGATTTCTAAGTTACACTGAAAACCTAATAAACACATCATATTCAAGAATCTAGTCTGGGCATCCTGACTTCAATCAGCTTCTCAGGTGGGCTCAGTCTTGACACTGGCCACTAGCCTCTTTATGTTCGTTTCTGTGCTGTCCTCTTGATTTTCATTGCAGTCTTTTTTTCTTGGTGCTATGCCTGTTTATGTACAGTTTTCACATTTAAATTAGTTGTATTTTCAGTTTTCCTTTGTTTTCTTTTTTTTTCTTATAGCATATGAGTTTAACTTATACCAAAGGAAGTTCTTATTCTTTGATCTTTACCACTTCCTCCATTAATGCAGTAGCACTTTATTTGGTATCACTAAAGAATATTGTTTAACGTAAATAAATTTTAATATAGATGAAACTTGCCTTTATAAGCATTTGTCTCTTAAGATTTTAACCACATTAGATGAAATTTTTCTAAAATGTGTTAATACTATCCTCTCATTTATTTATTTAGTTAGTTAGTTAGTTTTCTGTTTATTTCTTTGGTTGGTTTTTGTTGTTCTTTTTCTGTGTGGCTCTGACTGTCCTGGAACCTGCTCTGTATGTAGACTAGGCTGGCTACAACTCTCCACATGTCTGCCTCCCAAGTGCTAATAATTAAGGGCATGCGTCGCCACCCACACTCATCATGTTATGCTATTCTTACACATCTTGTGACAGTTATATATTTCTTAATGACTTAAATTCACATTATGGGGCTGGAAGGATGACTCAGTGGCTAAAAAGCACTTGCTGCTCTTCCAGAGCATTGAAGTTCAGATTCCAGCACCCATGTCTGATGGCTTGCAATCAGGGATCTGGAACTCTCTTCTAGAGGCCTTGGGCACTTTCACACGTGTTGTGCCCAGACATATGGCATACTGACACATAGACATACATGCATGTATGTACAAAAATCTTTTCACAGGGGAAAAATGAATCCACTTTTTAAGTGCTGCACTGGGTTTTGTTTACAGTTTTGTGTTTCGTCTTCAGACAAAATCTTCCCATATAACCCAGACTGGTCTCAAATCTTCAGTTTTATTGCCTCAGCATCACTGTTTTTGAATATTGATATTATTTGCCTTTATATCAAACAACTTTTAGATCTTTGTTTTTCTCCCCCTTTGTGATTATCCCCCCTTTCACAGCTCTCATTTCTTACATTAATTGCTATTGTATTGAAAATACCTGGTGTCCTGTTATTATGTTCGGATTTAGAACTGCCTTCTCAGAAGCTCTCCCCCCCACCCTCCTTAATTTGGAATGTCTGTTCTGGAAGTTAGGAAAGTTGCCAGAAGTCTGACCTCCAAATAATAAAATAAATGGATTATTGCTATCATTTTTTAAAGTATATAGATCATAATTGAAAAAATCAAAAATTAGCCATCATGTACTTTTGTCAAAAATACTGATTTATAGCCAGGACTATAAAAGGACAACAATAAAAAAAAAAAAAAAAAAAAAACAGACTGATTTGCTATGCTTTCATGGACTCAATAGAATCTTACTTTATAAAACAATTACAAACTACATTTGAAATTGGTCATTAGAAGAAAAAGGTACAAAGTTTGCTAGTGATACACAATAGCTAAATACTTTTAAGCCATGGAGGTCATCAAAAGTAATACCTAAGTATATTTCTTTTGATACATATTTTTCCTCTGTTAAGTAATTTTCCATAATGGAAAAGCTTTTTATTTTTTTATTTTTTTTATTTTTTTTTTTTTTTTTTTGGTGTTTATGCGCCAAAAACATGCCATCCCTTCCCCCAAAAAAAGCCAAAGACAGACTTTTTTTTTATATATAATTACAGGAAATTCACCTTCAAATCCAAAAGCTCCTTTACTTCATGCCTTGATTCTGACAGTGAGGATGAACTAAAACGGTCTGTGGCCCTCAGCCAGAGGCTTTGTGATATATCAGGCAATGAGCAGCAGCAGGAAGATGTGGAAAAAGTAAGTAATGGGCCGGCTGGTGGTGGAGCACGCCCCAGCACTCAGGTGGCAGAGGCAGTGGATCTCTGTGAGTTCGAGACCAGCCTGGTCTACAAGAGCTAGTTCCAGGATAGCCTCCAGAGCCACAGAGAAACCCTGTCTTGAAAAACCAGTAATGGTTTATTTCTCCAAACAAATGCCTCAGAAATTCACAAAACTGATCACAAACTTAATGCCTCTGTATGAGACACTAGTTTTAGAGACTGCTTTTTCTAGAAAATAAACAAAAACAACAGTCTTTGTCTGAGTGGAGTGGTGCATACTTGTCCCAACACAGATTCTAGGTTCAAGGCCAGCTTGGTCTATATAGCAAGACACTCTCTCTGAAAAAAGTAGTCTATCTTAAAGAAATGAATTTTACTAGAGATTTGGCCTAGTGGTGAAATACTTGGCTAGCATGTGTGAGGTTCTGAGTTCCAGCTCCAGTTCCTCATGCAAGGGTGGGATGACATCAGAAACTTTCAGAACTACTCCACATTCTAAGTTTCATCTATTTGATTATTTTGATAGCTATTGTTTACAGGAGAAAATGATAGTAAGTATTTTATATTAACAGAGCAACTAGGTAATCTCATTTAAATTACAATCATGGTCACAGCTACATCATCTGTTGAAATCCTTAATAATTTATACTTCAAAAAGCAAGCTTCTCCAGGTGTATGCATCATTCTATAGAACTATAGTAGTTACTTGTGTTCTGAGTTAGGTGTCCTATCTTACAGGAAAGCTGAAGTGTGTGGTTGCTTCCCTTAAATATGAAGAGAAAGCCAGGAATTCTAGAATGAAAGTTGTGAAGAAAATGCATTGCTTTTAGTTTTTTCATTTAAGACTAGACAACATTGCTAGGTGGTGTATGCCTTTCTTCCCAGTATTCAGGAGGCAGAAGCAGGTAGATGTCTGTGAATCTGGTCCACATAATGAGTTCCAGGACCAGGAAGATCACTGTATTAAGTTCTAGGCAAGTCAAGACTATATAATCAGACTCTGCTTTAATTTAACAATAACAAAAATACCAGCCAGTATTTAAAATTAAATATTCAGGGAATGTTTATACTATAACCCATATATATCTGGACCAAAATACTTAATACTTATTATCTCTGAGTAGTTTTTGTTTTGTTTTTTTTTTGTTTTTTTTTTTTTTTTTTGAGACAGGATCTCATGTTGTAGCCCAGGCTTACCTGGGACTCACAGCGGTTTTCTTTCCTCTGCCTAAGTGCTGGGGTTATGAACATGCACCACCATACCAAATTGACTTACTGTTTTGAGTAACTTTTGTATAGCAATGTCTATCTTCCAAGTTTCTATAAAGGGTGTGCTTTGCACCTGTCATAATCAAGAAAAACTGTTAAAGAATTGTAGCTCAGTTGGTAAAGTGCTTGCCTAGCATACATAAAACTGTGGGTGTGTTCGCACCAGCACCAACCACATAAACCAGGCATAGTAGCACACAAATTTAATTCCACACTCATGTTTTTTAATTATGTTGGGTTGGGGGTTGCTCTCAAATCAGAAAAGAGTCAGACTTGGGAACTGAGAACTGAACTTGATCCTCTGCAAGAGTAATATGTTCTCCTGACTGGTGAGCCAGCTTCCAGCTTCCAAATTCCCACTTTACAGTCTGGGGTATATTAGATATAGTGTTCATCATTAGCTATATTAATTGACATCTGTATTGGTAGACATATATTGATAGGCATTTTGGCCTCTTGTAAAAGTAGTTCTCTTCTTCAGGATTCAAAATTATGCAGATTAGAGCCTGGGAAGTCGGAATCCAAGCACTCAGGGTTTGACAGAATGAGTGAGGAAGAGGTGCTGGCAGCTGTGTTAGAGATAAGTAGGAGAGAGGCTTCACCTGAGCTCAGCCATGAAGATGACGATAAGCCAACCAGCAGCCCTGACACTGGATTTGCAGAGGATGATGTTCAAGAAATGCCTGAAAATCCAGATGCTATGGAGACTGAGAAACCCAAAACAATCACTGAGCCAGGTAGGTTCATTAAGATAAGTGTCTGTTACACAAAACTTGGTTCCAGAGCCTTTACTGACATGTGGCTTCTAAATAATCCAAGTCCTTGGGTTTAGAATTGGAAGTCATGGTGAGTTATCACAAAATTATTTTCTAGATTTGTGGAATCAGAGCCTCTTCAATTTTGAATTATTTTATGTGCATGCAAAATAATAATTAGTGCATCCTCAGTTTAACAAGAAACAAAAAGCTGATGGGGTTCTTTTGAGGTATTTATTTCCTCCTAATACAAGTGTCCCTTATGTATTCCTTGTTCTTATTAGTCACTGTTTAATAAATATCACTTGTTCATATTAATCCTTTGCTTTCAGCAATATTACTGTGCTTCTAAATCGAGGTCATTCTCCTCTATCTTGGAATATTTGACAATGTCTTTCATTTTTGCTTGTCACAGTAGAGAGAAATGGGGCTAAGGATTTAGCTCAGTGGTAGAGTGCTTTCCTATCAAGCACAACACCCTGCCTTAGGTCCTCGGCTTGAGGGGGGGGGCAAAACAACAAGGTAACAAGCAGAAACAACTGACAACTTCTGTCATTAGCACTCCTGCTTCCATAATTGAGAGGGATCTTTAATTCCTGTCAGGTGATTCAGTTAAAGCTCTTATCCCTGGTAGAGGCTACTAAAATTCACAGCATACTCTCCTCTCCATTTCCCACTCCCCAAAGACCTCATTTGTACCCCAGTTCAATTATTAATGGTGCTGAGGCTGAGAAACCCTGATATAGATGTGGTAAGATGAAATTGTTGATCCCCCAAAGTAAGGGTTAGGAGTGTAGCTTGTTTAGTAGCAGGCATGCCTACCATGCACAAAGCCCTGGCTTTAATTGCCAGCACCTCATAAAGCCAAGCATGATGGTACATATCAGTAGTCCCAGCAAGGAGGTGGAGGTGGGAAGTCAGAGTCGAGGTCATCCTCAGCCCTGCCTGAGCTATCCTAGACCCTAAACCTAGTGTTAAATGAGGGCAGGGTAACTCTCTCAACAGTAGGTGTCACTAGAGTTCACAAAATTCAGGTTTTTGTTTTCCCAAAATAATGTTCTGCTTCTTCAGATCCTGCTCGTTTTGCTGAGATAACAAAAGACTGTGATGAGAATAAAGAAAACAAAACTCCAGAAGGCTCTCAGGGAGAGGTTGATTGGCTCCAGCAGTATGACATGGATCGTGAAAGAGAAGAGCAGGAGCTTCAGCAAGCACTGGCTCAGAGCCTTCAAGAACAAGTAAGACATTTTCTGTCACCTCTTCCAGGCTTCCCAGACATCAAGTCACAATAATATTTCAGATGTTACTATGTATCAGGCATTGCTGCTGGCTGTTTATGTAGTTAGTTACTTATATAAATAAATAAAACACTTTGAGCTTGCTTTGGGTTTGAATGAACAGTTAAATTAGTAGAGTTTTTTATTATTGAAAAAAATATTAGTCATGTTATATGCTGTAGTTGATGTATGTTAAAGCAAAATGGGATGTTAAAGGTTCCATGTTAGCTTTATTCTGCAGGCTGTCAACAAGTACTTCACTATGATTTTATGATATAACCGACATAGGCATCAATCAGGTTGTGTGTGGGGGACTGGAAATTACAGGTAGTTGTAAGCCAACATGTAGGTGCTGGGACTTGAGGCTGTGTTCTCTGACAAGCAGAAAGTGGTCTTGTCCTCTGAGCCATCTCTCTGAATCCTCAACTTTTATTTTTGTTTGTTTGGTTGGTTGGTTGGTTGGTTTTGGGGGACACAATTTCTTTATGTAACAGCCCAGACTGTCCTAGAACTCACATTGTAGACCAGGATTGCCTCAAACTCAGAGACGCACCTGCCTCTTCCTCTGCCTCTCAAGTAATGGGATGAAAGGTGTGTACCACCACCAGCTTCAATTTTTACCTCTTTATATTAGTTGATTTCACCTGTTGCATCATCTAAGATACTTGACTTATAGGTGTTATTTTCATGATTGCCTGAGCTAAGATAATCCTAATCATCTAATGACAATTTCATGGACTGGAAATGTAGAGTTAGCACTTGCCTGATGTTATGCATGATCCTGGATTCAATCCCTAGCACTGGAAAACAAGCAAAAGTTAGTAAGACTTCCTAGAATGGATGCTTGCAGAAAAGTCAGTAGACCAGTGACTGGGGTTTTTTGTATGTTTTTGTTTTTAAGAGGACAGTGATAAAAGGGAAATGAACTTCTATTCTACCTTCCTCATAGGTCAAAGTCCAAATATCTTTAAAGTTAGAGAAAACATGGTGAGCAAATACTCCCAGAGAAGCTTGTTTTCCCTTCATCAGTTGTGTCTAAGGAATACCTCTTAAATACCTTAGTTTTATTCTTATCTCTTTAGGAGGCTTGGGAACAGAAAGAAGATGATGACCTCAAAAGGGCCACAGAGTTAAGTCTTCAAGGTATGGAGATTATTTTAATTATATTTGTATTTTGCAGGGGTGTTGTTTCTCTGTGTAACATCCTTAGCTGTCCTGGAACTCACTTTGTAGACCAGGCTGGCCTTGAACTCAGAGATCTGCCTGCCTCTGCCTCCTGGGATTAAAGGCTTACAGCACCACCACCTGTCTTTAATTACATTTTTTAATGGAAAAGTATATTAATACATAGATGACATTTTAAACATTTTAAGACAAAGTCTTATTTAGCCTAACCTATCTTTGGAACTCTCTGTAGCCAAGGATGGCCTTGATCTTCCTTCCTCCTGAGTGCTGAGATTGCAGGTATACAACGCTGACTGGTTTACGCAGTAGTGGGAATCAGATTCAGGACTTTATGTGTGTTAAGCAAAGACTCTGTCAACTGAGCTATATTCCCCAGCCCTAAAGTGTTGGGGGTTTTTGATGTTGCTGTTGTTTGTTTTTAATATAGTGAGAAATTTGAACAACTCCCAGGTACAGAGAAAGAGCTTTAGAAGTTACCTGTGTATCAGTTTCTCTGAGAAAAATCACTATTATAATATTTCCTTTAGCTTTATTTTTATATTATATTTACAATAAGCATATATTATATATTAATCATATACTATATTTATACAATTATATATTATATGGGGTATTATAATTAGTATGTATAGCAATGTATGTTTTATGTTATATTAAATATGTATATATATTATATATGAATTTTTTTATACCTGGGGCTGGAGACATACATAGTACAGTGATAAGAGAACCAGTTGCTCTTCCAGAGGTTCCAGTTTGATTCTCAGCACCCATATAATATAACCATCCATAACTCCAGTTCCACAGAAAACAGCATCCTCTTCTGACTTCTGTAGATACTAGGCATGCACATAGTATACATAAATATATGAAGGCAAAAGATCCATACACTTATAACAAGTAAATATAGAAGGTATTTTTAAGTTATTGTACTATTAGATCTATATCAAAATAATGTTTTTAATCTTTGTTTTAATCTAAAACAAAACAGCAAGTATACTACCATTTCTAAGATTTCTACAAACAAGAATGTGTGGCTTCAGTTCTCCAAATGACTTTCCAACATCTCACTCTCGGGAAGTCAGTGGACAGCCAAGAATGAGGACTCAGTAGCATAAGATTGAGGGGAATGGGGACAAACAAGGATAGTTCACTGAGTAAAACAACTTGCTGTGCAAGCATGAAGACTTGAATTTGAATTCCTGCACCCATGTAAAAAAACCCAAGCCTAGGTGGGGTGGTGGTGGCACACACCTTTAGTCCTAGCACTCTGGAGGCAGAGGCAGGCGGATCTCTGGGAGTTTGAGACCAGCCTGGTCTATAAAGAGCTAGTTCCAGGACAAGGCTCCAAAGCCACAGAGAAGCCCAATCTCAAAAAATAAAAAATACAAACAAACAAAAAGGCCAGTCCTAGCCGGGTAATGGTGACACACACCTTTGATCCCAGCACTAGGGAGGCAGAAGCAGGTGGGTCTCTTGAGTTCAAGGCCAGTCTGGTCTAGGGGGGGAGGGGGGCGCTGCTCACACGTGTGCTTGTAATCCTAGTATCATAGTGTGGGGAGAAGAGATGAGAACTGAAGGAAGCCTGGAAGTTGCTGCCAGTCTACCCCTAGGTTCAGTAAGAAAGACCCTATCTCACAGGGATAAGGTGCAGAAAGATAGAGTAATATATATACACTAAATATATATATATATAAATTTTTAGATGTTCACACATAGTCGTGCTGTTTGGACCAGGTACTAGATATATACAGAGATCTTTAGTCACAGAAACTTGGGTTTCTCTTCAATTAAGTTTCTAAAATGCCTTTGATTTTTCTCTAGTTGTTGGAAACAGATGGAGATAGAATACTTGGTTAGGTAGTGTGAAATGAGTGATCCTGGCTGATCTGTAAAGCAGAGTCCAGAGGAGAAAGTCAGAATTTACCAGCACTGTGATTAGGACAAAGGTACAGACAAAAAGCTAGACTTCTAAGGCATTCTGCTTTCGGGAAAGCTGGGCATGGTGTCTGCACCTGTAATCCCAGTCCTTGGGAGATGGAGCCAGGAAGATCCAAAATCAAGAGTTAATCATCAGCTCCATAGATAATTTGAGACTAGTCTGGCCTAGATGAGACCTATGTCAAGAAAACAAAAGTATTAAATACATTGGTGCCAGTGATGGCTCTCTCAGGTTACATTACCACAATCTGGACTCCACCATATTCTCTCTATTTCTCCCCCACCCCCTTCCTCCCAAGTCCTGGCCATTAGATCTCACTGTGTAGATAGGCTAGTCTCAAATTCATAAGAGATCTGCCTGCCTCTGCCAAATTTGGATTAAAGGCATAACCATCAAACCTGGCTTTTTTTTTTTAATTGGGGGAGGCAGAGTGAAGGGACTGCCATGGTGCTCCTGTGGACAGAAGTCAGCTCTCTCCTGCCGTTTGGGTTCTGGGAACTGAACTCATACCATTGAACTTAGCAGCAAGCACTTTTACTCACTGAGCCATCTCACAGATCCCTGCTTTGGGAGTGGGTTTGTTTTTTTTTTTTTTGTTTTTTTTTGTTTTTTTTTTTTGTTTTGTTTTGTTTGTTTGTTTTGACAAGCTCTTTTGTAGGCATGCACTAGCTAAGCACTTGTGATCTTGAACTGGTCCTCAAACATCTACCTCCCAAGTGCTAGGAATAGGGTCCTGTGCCACAACACCTGGTTTCACTTTTGTAGTTTTGTTGTTTTTAAGACAGGGTCTTGGCCGGGCAGTGGTGGTGCTGGGAGGCAGAGTCAGGCAGATCTCTGTGAGTTTGAGGCCAGCCTGGTTTACAGAGTGAGTCCTAGGACAGCCTGGACTGTTACACAACAAAACTCTGTCTCATATAAAGCTGTAGCTGGCTTTGTTCTCTTTTCTCCTTGAAACTTTTTACCTAGGAGTTGGGCTAGCCCTTCTGATTTCCTCGCCTCTTCTAAGTCTGGGTGTTTTTGTCATTTCCTGTGATATCTGGGAAACTTCTCCAGCCTTATCTAACTCCAAACTTCTGGGTTTTAGTTTCTGTCATCTCCGTTTAACTGTCGATGTTTTGTTTTGTGTCTTTTCTTTTGTGCTTTATTTTCGTTTGTTTCACTGAAGTACTCTCTCAACTGTGAGACCATAAATACAGTTAATTGGCTTGATGATTTCTCTCCTTGCATAGACTGTTTGCTTTAGATCGCTCTGTCTGATGTGTTTGGACTGTATCCACTAATCCCTACTGTTATTCATAATTAAAACAAGGGAGCTAAAGTGATGATTGGAACCCATAAGCACATGAATAGGTCAAATTTAAACCCACTTTGAGTCTCACTCTAGCTAGCACAGGCTGGCCTTGAACTCACAGCAGTCAACTTGAATACCCAGTGCTGGAATTACAGGTGTGAACCACCTGTAACCACTGCAAGAGTCTCGTGACTCTTCAAGTTCCTGAAGAATTTTCAGATCTCTTATCTTTGTTCTAAAGCATTCTAAGAGCCAACTATAGTAACAAAACTGAAGGTGTAAATCACTTTGCTCATTCAGTATGCAAACTAGCATTTATCATGACCTCATCCATGCTTCACATCCCTTAAACTAGAGATTGTTTAGCCTCTTCAAAGAATAAAAGTCGAAAGTTCTGTCATGATTTAGACTGTGTAGTTAGGGTAAGTGGTATGTTTTGTTTTCCGCTTCTTTCCATTCTTGGATGTTCCTGTCTTTTAAATGCCCCTCAGAATTACTTATTTACAAATTTTTATGTAGAACCATTAATGAAGATGATTTGTTCCAGAGAAAATACATTGTTAAGTGGGAAAAAAGATACACTGAATTTGTGTTTTAGGTGAAATTTAAGAGCTAAAGTTGAATTTCCATCTTTGTGTTATATTTCAAGAACTGATTTCTTTTATTCCCCCCCTCCCCCCCCCCCGCCTCTTTTTGTTGTTGCTTTGTTTTTAAAATAGGGTCTCATTATGTAGCCCTGACTTGCCTGAAACTCTCTTATGTAGACCAGGTTGGCCTTGAACACATAAAAATCTGTCTGGCTCTGCCTCCTGAGTGCTGGGGCTAGAGGTCTGTCTGGTTTGTCCTCTTTTGGGGGAATAAGTGAACTTAGATTATCTGAAGAATTATGTATTATTTTTCAGTTCATTCATTTCTTGTGGTTAGATAATTTTTTAAATGTACATGAAAGTTTTGTGTGTGTGTGTGTGTGTGTGTGTGTGTGTGTGTGTGTGTGTGTGTGTGCCTGTGTGCCTGAGAAGGTCAAAGAAACTAGAGTTATTGACTGTTGTGTGTTGCCATGTGGGTGCTGGGAACTGGACCTGGGTCCTTTGCAAGTACAGTAAGTGCTCTTGATAACTGAGCCATCTCTCCAGCCCCAAGATATTTATATCATGTAAATGTATTTCAAAAAAAAGTTGGGGACCTGCTTGCTATACAAGCATGAGGACCTGAGTTTGATCCCCAGTACCCACCTAAAAACCAAGGTGTGGTGGTATATACTTGTTTTGTTTAATATAATATTCCTAGTTATTCTTAGAGAATTTTATAACATTATATTTCAGTCATATTCATGTCCCAACCCTCCCCTTTATTCTTCCCTGATTTACCATGTCCCTACACTCATCCCCCACAACATTCATGTTTTTCTATATAACCATCAAATCCAAATATTACTACCCATATATTGCTGGGTGTGACATCATCCACTAGAATGTGATCAACATACCAGAGACTATACCCTTAAAGAAAACTGCTTCTCCCTCCCCAAGAAGCCATAAACGTTTCATAAATCCAAGCAGTGGTACCCATGAGTCCCTTCCCCTGACATAGTTTCATTTCTGTGATTGTGATAAGATGCCATTGCCAAGGCTGTTTATAAAAGGAAACATTTAAGCCAGGCGGTGGTGGCGGCAGCGGCGACGGTGCATGGCTTTAATCCCAACACTTGGGAGGCAGAGGCAGGCGGATCTCTTTAAGTTCAAGTCCAGCCTGGTCTACAAGAGCTAGTTCCAGGACAGGCTCCAAAGCTACATAGTGAAACCTTGTCTTGTAAAACAAATTTAGAATCCATGATGGTGGAGCAAGGGCATGGCAACAGGAACAGTTGAGAGCAAGCAACACACTGGGAATAGCATCTCAAAACCTACCCCTAGAGACACACCTCCTAATCCTTCCCAAACAGTTTCACTAACTAGGGACCAAGTATTTAAATGCGTGAGCCTATGGTTGCCATTCTCATTTAAACCACCACATCACTCCCTGCTGTAATGTTGATTGACTTGGTCTTGGGCAAGCAATCATAGCTGCTGTGAATTCCTAAGTAGAGCAGCCTGGCATGTCCAAAGATACTTTTTCACTCCAGGCTTCATGACCTTTGGCTCTTAGTCTTTTCATCTCTTCTTCTGTGGTGTGGTGTAAATGTCCTATTTGTGGCTGAACAGTTCAGACTCTTTGCATTTTGACTGGTTGTGAGTTTCTAGGTTAACCACTGTATATTGTACACAGAAGGTTCTCTGATTAGGATTGATAGCTGAACTAATCAATGAGCACAACATATTTTTATTAATATACATTGTTTTCATTGTGACATTTTCATGTACATATGCATTTTGATCAAACGTGCCCCCATTATCTACTCTTGTTCCTCTCCCACTCCTTCTGACCCCATCTCTGCACAGCTAGTCACCCTTCTGCTTTGCTGTCTTTTTGTTTGGTTGTGTTGTGTCCCAGTATGTTAGAGAACTCAATTCCGTATGTCTTGTTGCTAGTATGTGCTCTCAGAGATTTCAGGCTCACTTCCACACTGAAAAAGGAAAACTTCCTGATATAGTCCTGGCTGTGTTGCCATTTGATACTTCTTTTTTGTTGTTGTTGTTTTGTTTTGTTTTTTTGAGAAAGGGCTTCTCTGTGTAGCTTTTTGGAGCCTGTCCTAGAACTTGCTCTGTAGACCAGGCTATCCTCATACTCCCAGAGATCTATCATACTGTCTCAGCCTCCTGAGTGCTGGGATTAAAGGCGTGTGCCACCATCACTGCCAGGTGCACACAAATTTAAAGGACCGTTTGATACTATGACTGTTTAGCAAAATAGTAGTGGTAGGTTTACCCCTTGCCTCTATAAGCTCCCCAGCCATTGGTTCTTGGTCAGATTTGTAGTACTTGATAGGAGTTTCCTCCTGTGCAGTAGACCTTACGTCCAGTTAAAATGCAATTGCATACCACCATAACCTTCATGCCACCATTGCACCCATGCACATATCTTGCCATACCAGTTGTCACTGTAGCCCTCAGGGTTCACAGCTGGGTAAACTCTTTCCCCCAGCATCTTCTGGTAAGCTAGGTAAAGCATACTTTTAATCACAATGCCTGGGAGGTACAGATAGTCTCAGCAGAGCCTGTGAGACACCTAGTCTTAAAAAAAATCCAGGTAGAAGTGTTAGAGAGATGACTCAGTGCTTAAAAACATTGGTTTTTCTTCCAGAGAATCCAGGTTCAATTATCAGCACCCAGATGGCAGTTCGCAACCATGTGTGACTCTAATTCCAAGAAATTGTCACCTGTTTCTAGCCTCTGAGGACACTTAGGCATGCATGTGGTGCACAAATGATACATATAAACAAAACCCCTATACATAAAGGTTATTTTTTCTTTAAAGGGTAGAAGGCTTCTAAGGAGCAACCCCAGAGATTAACTTCTACCTCCATACACAGTGCACAGTCAACTGAACACACACGGACATACAGAAAACAAGAAAAGGGACATTTCTTCCATAGATGTCTATGTATGCACTTACTTCCTAGGGTGCCCAAGTTAATTGGAACCTTGGTAGTAAAATATTTTATGTTTTCTTAGGGTGATGAGGTGACTACCTCAAGATGGGTTTTTAGCTTGTTTTAGTTTTAGTATTTTGAGACTTGTTCTTGTTTTATAGTCTGTAGTGCCCTCAGACTCACTATCTTCACACTTCCATCTTCCCGGTGTTAGCACCACAGATGGGCATCCTCATGTCTAGCCCTGTCTTGAGCTGTTTGTCTTCCCAGCCATCTTACGACTATTCTAAGAATGTTTACAACACCCTTCTTTCTGTTCTCCAGAGTTTAACAACTCTTTTCTGGATTCCCTGGGCTCCGATGAGGACTCTGGAAATGAGGATGTTTTTGATATGGAGTACACAGAAGCTGAAGCAGAGGAGCTGAAAAGGAATGCTGAGGTATGGTCGGTGACGGCCAGGGCCCTTTCTCCTCCAGTGTAGCACAACTTCAATTCTACCTCCTCAGCTGCTGTCAGAGCACCTTTACTTTCTTATCTTTATCTCTTCCTTCCTTTGAAATAAAACAAATACATCCTGGCTGTCTTATGTTCTTGTTAGATAAAAGTATGTATGTCCATATAACTGAAGACATAAATATATCAATTTACCTTTAGTTCTGCCAAGAAACTATCTTTATATTTAGTGAAAACTGTGGGGTTGATTCTGTAATAGTGAGCACATTAGTATCTGTTAACAGCTCCGGCTGTCCTGAAACTCACTCTATAGACCAGGCTGGCCTCCAACTCAGAAATTTGTCTGCCTGTGCCTCCCAAGCACTGGGATTAAAGGTGTGTGTCACCACCATGTCTGGAATTCTTCTCTTTTCTTAAAAATGTTACTTGGGATTCTAATCTTCTAGCACACAACTGTTAATACATTATTTTGTCATTCCCACTTTCACATGTGCTTTAAAATGTTGTAACTTAAGCAAAGTTTATTCCATTTCTTAACGACAATTAGCTGGACATAGTAGTTTATGCCTGTAACCTCAGCCCTTGGAAGGCTGAGACAAGAAGATCCACCAAGAAGAGTTCAAGGCCAGCATAGGCATCAGAGTAACATCTTGTGTTCAAAGAAAAAAAAGTTTATTTACAATTTTTTGGGGGTTTGTTTTACCTTTTGAATGAAGTCTCCTTTATTTCAGACTGACCAAGAACCAGTTATATAACCAAGAATGACCTGATCCTAGTACCTGTACCTCCCAAGTGTTGGAATTTTGTATTTTGAGACAGGGTCTCGCTATATATAGTGAAGCTAGCCTAGAATTCAGACCCTTCTGAGTCCTGGGGTTACAGGCATGCTTCCCCATACAACTTCAATTTTTATTATAATACTGTGTGCAGCTACTGTGTGGTTATACTGTTCCACATTTTGAGTTTCCAACTTAAGATAAACTCTCCAAAGTAAACTACTTCATCAAAATTTATGAGCATGTTAATGGTTCTTTATTTACTTATAACTGTATTCATTGACTTTATTGTGAAGTCTACAGTATATGAATACTTTTTATTAACAGTGTTTTAATACAGTATTTAAAAATATAGGAATCTATCCATAATTATTGCAGTAACACAGCAGCGTTCCTTTCTGGTGTTTAGTATGTAACTGATCATAACTTTTGTAGGGCTGTAGTTATTATGTGCATTCTTGTGAATTTGAAAAACAAGCTAATGGTGTTGCTAACAGATAAAATTTTTCTATAAAGCTGAATAATATATATAATTGATCTACCACCAGTCATTGCATTCTTATTGGATATATTTTAGCTTTATGATTAGAATATTACAGTGAATAATTAATTTATATATATATGTGTGTATGTATGTGTATATATATATATATATATAATATACTTTTTTTTGAAGGTTTATTTTTGTATGGTTGGTGGTATGTGTGCGTGTTCTGTAAATGCCTGATAAGGGTCTAAAATCCCCTGGAGCTATAGTTTTATAGGCAGTTGTGGTACCTGTGTGGGTGCTGGGAACTGAACTTCAGTCCTCTGTAAGTATAAGAAGTACTCTTGACTGCTGAACCATCTCTCCAGTCCCAAGTATATTGCTTTCTTTTAAATTATTTTCTTAGAAAAATTCCTGGAGATATAATTCATACGCTAAGGTTTTTAAAATTTGTAACCACTAAAGTTTGTTACTATGCACTGAAGATTATATCACCTTTGATTAATATATTTAAATTTAGTATTTTACTCTTCTTGAGTTATGCCCACTTGTGTTTTCAGACGGGAGCTCTTCCTCACTCCTACCGGCTCATCAGTGTTGTGAGTCACATTGGGAGCACCTCGTCCTCAGGTAAGTGGACATCATGATGTCAGCATTTGTTAACAAAGTAGCCCCCTTGCCCCTCTTATTGTCACTTGCCTATCTTTGTTAGGTGTAGGTTGTCTTATAAGAAAAATTTCAGAGGCTAAGGATGTAATTGATAATGTGTTTGCCTAATGTATGCAGGAAACCCTAAGTTTTATCTCCACCGCTGCATAAACTGGAAAGTTGGGTACACATCTGTGATTCCAGCTTTCATGGAGTAGAGTTAGAAAGGGCAGGAGTTCAGGGCCAGTCTGGCTTTAATAAATACTGTTTGTGAGTTATGCAAGTCTATGTGGCTGTTTTAGCTTTCTATGCATAAATGATGAAAATTCCTCTGAGCAAATACATTTATTAAAAAGTTGTCTCAGCCTGGGGAAATGATTCAATGGATAAAGTGCTTTCCTTCCAAGCATGAGAACTAGAATTTGGATTCCAACACCCACATAAAAATGCAGTGGCCTCTCTAGAAGCCCATCCTCAAAGGAGGCAGACACAAGGGATCCCCAGAGAAAGCCAGATAGCTAGATTAGTGAAAGCTATGAGTTCAATAAGACACTACCCACAGCAAATACAGTGGGAAGTGATTGAGGAAGAGACGTGCATGCCATACATGCAAAAAATAAATAGATGTTTCTCTGGGTTTAGTACAATTCTTTTTTTTTTTTTTTTTTTTTTTTTTTTTTTTTTTTTGTTTTTTGTTTTTTAAGACAGGGTTTCTCTATAGCTTTGGAGGCTGTCTTGGACTTGCTCGGTAGACCAGGCTGGCCTCTAACTCAGAGATCTTCCTGTCTCTGCCCAATGGTTATAGAAATGTACCAAACACTTAGAGGCAGAAGCAGCATGGTAGGAAAAAACCCAAGGCTTTGTGAACTACATAGATGAGATCAAGGTTAGCTGAGCTCTCTAAAGAGACCCTGTCTGAAATAGCCAAGAGCTGAAATGTAGCTGTGTGATAGAATACCACACAAGAAGTACATAGTCTTCAGATGAATTTTAGAAAAAAATATTGCTAAAGCAGAGAATGAGGATTTCTCTTTCTCAAGCTTCTGCTAGCCAAGAAAAATGTGATATGTCTTAGAAAACTTAATTTCAGATTTTGTCTGTTTCAGGTCATTACATAAGTGATGTGTATGACATTAAGAAACAGGCATGGTTCACATACAATGATCTGGAAGTCTCTAAAATCCAAGAGGCTACTGTGCAGAATGACCGAGATCGGAGCGGCTACATCTTCTTCTACATGCACAAGTAAGAGACCAACCCAACAGGTAGAAGGACAGGGTGGAGTTACCTGAACTCATCTTGGAAACGAGATTCTTCCGTCACTTTATAACTCACCATTATCATCTCACAGGATTACCTGGGAATTATATTTACAATAGTTTGCTCTGTGTGATAGAACCTATCTTGTCATAGGTTGATCTTCCAGTTGTCAGTGAGGTCTGATCATGTGAATGGGAACTACACGGGATTTTTACTAAAGCCAACCACTGGCACTCTCAGAAATCAGCTTCCAGGGTTATGATACTCAAACAAGTAAACTGCTTAAAAAAAAAAAAAAAAGTTTAATGGAATCTACATGCCAAGTAGGACTGTGCAGTTTTATCTGTATCCATTTCCTGTTGTGTTGCTTTTTCCCCCTTGCCTGTACTTTGCCTCTTCTTATTGAGTTGTTTGTTTATTTATTTATTGTTTATTTTCAGGGAAATCTTTGATGAGTTGCTGGAGACAGAGAAAAACTCTGATGCCCTTAGCATGGAAGTGGGAAAAGCTGCCCGTCAGGCTTCGTGAAGAGCAGACTGCTGGGCTGGCAACATGAACTGTGCTCCTCACCCATTGCCTCCCACACACCTTTCCTCTGCCCAGAGAGAGTTTGCAACTCTACTTGATGCAGGAGCAACACACAGCTCAGGGCCAAACCAAAAGACAAAATTCAGTCATGTGCAACGCTCCATGCTGTTTTATGGAAACCTTGGTCTCATCTATAGCTGATTATCCTTTTTCTCCTACAAGAGTGACTCTTTCTTTGTCTTAGGAACACATGCTGTAAATATATATATGTACATACCCATGCACACATGGAATGAATGGAGCCTTAAAGAGCTAGGATAAGCCACCAGAAGTAGTATGCCTGCTCACAATGAATGCCACAGCTGTTTGGAGGAGAAACCAGAGTGTCCATGCACATTCCTCTGAGGAAGGTGTGAAGATGCACATATCATTTGGCTTTTAACTTTTGCTTTTTGGGTGGCTTCACTCAAGTCCAACCTTTCATGTGTTTCTTATGAGTAAAGTTCACTGGGATTCCAGTTACACTAATAACAGTTTATTTTCCGTGTAAGAGGCATTTCTGTAGCCTGATTTGAGCTTTATTTTTCTTTTGATTATATGACTCTAATGCTGCTTTTATGCAGGTTCAAAAAAAAAAAATGGATTGTTGGTGCTTAGAATCTTTCAGTCCCACACTTGCTATTTATCATATGCCCTTGGCATTTTCTCTCAGAGATGCCTCCACATAGTGTGTTCTTCATACTCCTTCCATATTGTTCTGTGGTAAAACTAGAAGCTTATATTTTCTTCTGTATCATTTGCCCGTGGAGCAGACATAACCCCAATGGATTAAAACCTCAGTTATAAAAGGTTCAAAGACATTATTGCTTCAACTGAGACTCCCTTGACAGGGATGCTTAGGGCAGGGAAGAATGATAGTCTCTGTCTCCCAGGCAGAGAAAAACAAGAGGCATGCTGATTTTTATGGTCCAGTACAGACTGGACCACAAAGCTGAACAATGTTGCAAGTAGTGGGATGAGAATTAGGAGGATAGTTGTAGGTGATTCCAGAAGCTACCAAAGGTGCACAGTACACCTCTTACTTTTTAGGTGCTCTTGAGGATGCAATGGCAAGTGCTGCCCAAGTCACTTAGCCAACATTACCTGCCTGGTTTAGCAGCTAATGAAACCATAAAAAGAGTGAGCCTGAGGGAATTGCACAGACTAGCAAAATGAAACCTGCATTTGTTTCCTTCTCTAATTCTTGCTTTTATTACTAATGGGAAAACTACTTTGCGTTCTGGGGTATGTGTGAAACCATGTCAGATTTTTCGGGGATATTAAAACCCATTACTTTTCTGCAACATCTTTTCTGGAAGATTGTATTCAGAGAGCTCCAGCCAGTCTCCTGGAACCTGGGTGCATTCTTACATAATCACTTCTAAAGGTCTGAATCATTGAGGTGTAATGGCCTCGGTGCTTTTGTTTGACTACTGATTAGCACTTTGACTCCTACCATCTCTTGCACTCACTGTAGTGAATGTTCCAAAGTGGCACGGGTAAGATACCTGTTTTGTTTGAAAGTGACTGGTTATCTCAAGTGAAGTAGTGATTGTGTGCTTTAGCGTGGTGTCTCCCATCTTTGCCCTGGAGAACTTTGAGCTATTGAAATGAATAGGTTTGCTGTGAGGCCTGGAGGAAAATAGAAAGAATGCCCTGAACCTAGGTTTATGTATGAGCTGGTGTAGAAGTGCACTTGACACAGAACCAGGCTGGTTTGACCTTCATGTCTTGGGCAGGACTTGATAGTTGAAAATAGGTTACTACTTACAACTTTAGGCCTTGAATTTTACATTCTGTCCATACTATGGCCTTGTCAGCCTTCCCCTTCTCCTCCCTTCATTCCTTTAATTTTCCTTTAATCTGACTCTAAATGGCAATGTGACCTGGACTATATTGAAAGGGGTATTGGTTGTTCGAAGCTGGCTGTGTATATTTTAAGATTATGAGTAAATATATTTCTTTTTTTAACACTGATCCCAGAATTGGGGGGGTAGAGCAGTTAACATGCTGGGCCAAGAAGGGACAGGTGATTAGAATGGAAGTGTGTCAGTCACCTTAAGTGTGCATAATGACCTTCTGTGTAAAATGTCAAGTATGTGCTTACGTTACTTTAAATGACTGACCTATAATTTCATAGCAATTATTACTCCTTGCGATATTTTGATCTTAGCCAACATTTTTTGGATGAGAAAATAAATTTTTTGGGGGGGCCTGTATTATGCAGAGTTAAAAAGCTGTGTGGATATTGTTTTGTTTTGTTTTTTTAGTAGCCAAGACTATCATTTAGGCCTATGGAGACACTGAACTCTTGTTTTATAGGGATAGATGTATATACATACACTCGTAGGTTATGGCCCAGCAGGAAGAATAAGTAAATCCATGAATTGTTCTGTTTCTATTGATTCCTAATTGGTTGCTTACTCTCTATGTTCAGGCTTAACCTAAACAGCTCAGTAGCAGACACAGCCAGTGTAGATATATTTACATTTTAAGGTGTAAGTACACACAGGTCAGTTAACTCTAGGTGCAAATATTAAACTACACATTTTCTGTCTTCTGGATGAAGCATAGAACTCCAAGGAAAAGGCTCTGATAGTGGGAACCTCAGCAAAGGAACTCTGAATTTCTTCTATACTGCAGTTGCTGTGGTTGGACCACACAAGCACGTGCAGATCTCTTAACTAGATCCCAGTACTTGTGAATCTTGTATGTATAGGGACACTTTTAGAAAAGCAAACAGCTCAGCACAACATGCAGGTTATAGCTGTGTCCACCCCTCTGCCTGTGTGGCAGTACTCTCTCCATGAAAAGGTATACGAACCAGATTTCTACCCTCTAACATCTTTTAAATGCATTACCCAAAATCCTGTCTATACTGCCTTACTATCTGGAAAATACATATTTTATTGGGAAAGTACAGTTTCTTGGCCATGGGAGTTTTGTAACAGGATTATTCTTTATATTACCAAAGTAGACTCTTTTGTATTTGCTTTGGTTACTAGATTTGAGGCAGTCTTTCATTTCTACACGATTAGTAAATTGTTTCCATGTGTGCTATATGTATCTAAGGTTTGGAGGTTTTAGTTCTAGGTGTGCCTGTATGAATAAACATTTTAGTGACAATAGACTTAAATATTACAGATAGTCCCTCAGGCCTGAGAGAAAGGTAGATAAGGGTCTGGGTCAGAATCCGGGTGTATCAAGGCAGATGCAAGAACAAAGAAGGGCAGTAGTCTGAACCAATCTGTTGGAATAAGAGTGGGAAGAGGGAGACCACCTTGGGTGTGTGCACCGGTGTCCTAGCTTCCTTTCCTCTTGGCTTCTCCTCCTCACCCTTCCCTGGCTCTTGGTGGGGTCCTTCATGCCTGGGGGAAAGGACAGAAGCGAGGTTCCTGCGCTTTGTGTTTGAGCCGATCCCAGATGTGCTGGCAGCTTTGGCCACTATGTGAGGTGGCTTCTTTGTGTTCAGTGACTTCTGGTTCTGATTATTGATGTGTATGTGGAACGGCACTTTATCTGTGTTTTAGCAGAACTGTTCCTCTGTATCCTGTATGGTTTTTCCTTGTTTTTGTTTCCTTTTTAAATTATACAGAGTTTTGTTTATTTGTTTTTTGGGGGGGTTGTTATTTTAGTGTGTGAGAGACATTAAAGCCTTTATTATTAACCTTACATTAGTTTGACTTGTTTCTTTAAAAGGACACATTCCTGGGGACACTGAATAGCCATTTTTTTTTTTTTTTTTTTTTTTTTTTTAAGAGAAAATCACCTTCTATTGGCTTCTGGTTGTAGCAAACCCATGTTCCTGATGTTGTCATCTGAGGAGTCTGAAGCTTTGCAGAGACTTCTGGGTAACAGCATGTAAACCCAGCACTGGCCTTAGCTAAGCTTTCCATTTGTGCTATTAGAGTATGAAGGAGGGGTGAAATAACACCTGCCTCTCAGAATTCCCTTTAGGTCTCCAGCTTTCAAAGAAGGGGTCCCCTAACTCAGGACCCTGGAAGGCAGTGAGGAAAGATCTTCCCTTGGGAATGATGTCAAACTGCCAAACACTCCAACTGCCCTGCTGTAAGGGAAAGTGCTGGAGAAAAACCGCACATGCTAGTGGCAACTGGAGTAGCTAAGGAAAGAACTCTGGAACAAGACACTAGGGGACGCTGCACCTTTCTGAAGGGATGAATAGATCGATCACTGTTGTAAATTGAAGGGACTTTCACACTGGCTCACAGATACAATTGGACATTTTCAACTGGCATAGCAGGAAAAGCCGTAATGGCGGAACAAAGCCCTCACAGGCAGGTAAGGGGGCTGCTGGACAGCCAGAGCTATGCTTGTCAAAATAGTCCTTTTTCTTTCTTGAGGTTTTGTTGCTTCCATCGAGGCAGAGCAGAGAAGGCAGCTGGAGTCATCCCCAAGGCCTTAGTGAAATCTTCAATGGACAGGTGTTCCTAGGAGAGGACCAGAGGGCAAAGGTAAAAGGTCACACTCTTCCCCTGGGTTTGCTCGGATGACTCATACAGATGTGACATGATCAAACAAATGAGAAACAAAAGCAAACACTGTCATGAGCCAGGAAAGGGAAGGAGAAGGAAGTGAATAAATGGCTGTGTGGTCAGCCAGCCTTCTGCCCGCCATGTTAGTCTTGAAACCAGGCCTCAGACCTGGGCTTGTTTAAGGAGCTTCTGTTACCTGTAGACTCCTACTCTAAAGCCTCGTGACCCAGGTTGGGGCATGAACTCTGCTAAGGCAGGCCTTGAGCTCCTAGACTTGCTCCTATTTCCTAAGGTCACAGGCAAGTGCTACCAGGCAGTTTTTATGCTGCTGGGCTCAAAGCCAGGACTATGTTAGCCGAAAATGGAAGATACTTCTTTCTTTGAAATAGGATCTTACTATGTGGCCTTGGCTGACCCAGAACTCTTGCCTCCTGAGTAGTAGGACTAAAGGTGTACACCACCACACCTGGCTAGCTAGGATATATGTGTGTATATATGTAGGTATGTTTGTTTTTGAGACAGGGTTTCTCTGTATAACAGCCTTAGCTATGTTAGAACTCAGTATGTAGACCAGGCTTGCCTCAAACTCAGCAACCTGTCTGCCTCCAAAGTGCTAGGATTAAAGGTGTGCACCATTTATGGAAAAAAGAAAGAAAAAAAATGTCTCACAAGAAAGTATATTCAAGGTGCTGGATAAATGGCTCAGCTGTTCAGAAAGATTCCTGATCTTCCAGAGAGGATAGGGATTTTGTTCCCAGCACCAACACAGGACATGTCACAGCTATCTAACTCCAGTGCAGCAGTTCTCAACTTGGGGGTCACATGTCAGATATTTACAATTCATAACAGCAAAATTAGGAAGTAGCAACGAAAATAACAGTTGGGGGGGGGGCACCACAACATGAGAAATTGTATTAAAGGGTCACAGCATTAGGAAGATAAAGAACCATTGCTTTAGAGGATTCTATACCACCTTCTGGCCTCTGGATACCTATGTACACATCATATACATTCATACACATAAGTAAAAAAATTGTAAGTACTCAAAAAAGCTATGAGAGAGCTGGCAAGATGGCTTAGTGGGTAAAGGTGCTTGCTTGCTATGCCTAAGCACCTGAATTTGATTCTGGAACCCACCTGGTAAAGTAGAAAATGACACCCTGAAGTTGTCCTTTGGCCAACATACATATGTGCTGTGGTACACACACACACAAATTTTAGAAAGTTAGCCAAGCAGTGGTGGTACATGCCTTTAATTCCAGCACTTGGGAGGCAGAGATAGGTGAATCTCCAAGTTCGAGGCCAGCCCTGTCTACAGAGCAAGTTCCAAGACAGGCTCTAAAGCTACACAGAGAAACCCTGTGTTTAAAAAAAAAAAAAAACATTATGTGATTCACCAATAGTGGATCCAAATCTGGACCCAAAAGCAAGCACTGTGCCCCAGCATGAATAAATCAAGCCTCCAATGCTGTCATGGGGCTCAAGGCCCTTCTAGCAACAGTCTGTCCTCCTCCTGGTTCTTCTGTGCTATGGTTTGTTTCATTTTTATTTTTCCAAGACAGGCTTTTTCTGTGTAATAGCCCTGGCTGTCTGGAACTTGCTTTGTAAACCAGTCTGGCCTCAAACTAACAGATCCATCTGCCTTCTGAGTGCTAGGATTAAAGGTGTCGGCCACCACCTCCCAGCTTTCTACTCTGCTTTACAAAAGTAGGGCTTGCTGTGGTCCTAATGAACAAGGCAAGCAACAGGCAAACATACTACATACTGCTATAGCATTTGCAAAGACACAGTCTGGGGCAACACCCATTTCTGCAGGGAGCTGTTAGTCCTCAATAAAAACCTTGCCTGTCCTTCACACACACACACACACACACACACACACACACACACACACACACACGGCATGAAGTCTGATTTCAATAGTCAGCTCTTAGTAGTAGGTTCTACATGCATGAATAAACCAGCCACAGATGAAAAACTATAGAACGTATGCAGACTTTACCATTACCTCTGAACAACACAGCATAACTGCAGAGCATTTACATTGTAATAATTTAAATTGAGATGATTTAATGTATATGGAAGGATACTTGAGTGTCACAGGCAAATACAGAAAATCCTGCTGTTTTCTATACAGCAGCATCTTTGTATTCTGGTACCCTGAGGATCTGAAGCCAGTCCTCTGCAGACAGAGACGTGGCAAACTTTTCAGATGAAACTAACAAGAAAGCCATAGTCCTCTGATTGCTGGAATCCTCACCTACATCACCTGACTTCCTGCCTTGAGTGGAACTGCTTCAGACTTTGGCAGTTGCCTGAACCTTTCCACCCTAGACTCACAGGTATTGTTATGCTCACAGGTGACCTTCCTTTCTCTTAGTCTTCAGATTCCTGACTAAAGACACATTACAGCCCACCAACCTTCTATCTCCTTGAACATGTCGGCTAGTTATTTTGTAGGAAATGTTTTTGATTAGGGATGGTGAGAATCATAGCGGTAGAAAGCAGGCCTGAGGAAAGCAGGAAACAGTGTAAGACGAGAAGCTACAAAGGACAAATGCAGAATCCAGTTCTGCCTAGTAACATACTTGGTTAAATGACCCCGACTAGTTCATCCTGTGAGTGACCCTGATGATTCCATAGCACAATGGAACTTTGCTCCTAGTAACCACTGGGAGTCACTACCCACCTACATATAAGATATTTTAAGATGTAAGAGGAAACTCTCTGAAGTGACCTTTATCCCTGAGCTCTGAGATGATAGGAAGATGGCTGTGCTGTTTAAGGCAACTAACTACCAACCAGACACACTCACATAAGAGGCAGATTAAAGTGGTCATAAGGTAGTAGCCCCTCAGTCCTCATCTCTACTTCCCTAGGCATTGACAGGAGCAGGGGCTAGAACTGGTGAGGCAGTCTATACTCAGAAGAGCTGAGGTTGGATGATGGGAAGTTCAAGCGTTACAGACTGAGTTCAGGGCTAACCTGAGCAGCCTAACAAGACCATCTCTCAAACATTCTCTTTTAAGACTGGGTCTGGAGTGATGATTCAGCACTCTTGTAAGAGCTACTCTTTTGGAAGGCAGCATAGAGAACCTGTCCTCCCCCATTCCCCACCCCAAAAACACACGTTGGGAATCTGGCATTGTAGTACATGCCTTTAACACTAGCACTCCAGAGACAGGCAGGCAGGTCTCTGAGTTCCAGGCCAACATGGTGTTTCCAGGCCAGTCATGGCTACATAGTAAGACTATATCTACAAGTGGATAAATAGATAAATAAATAATAGAAAGGAACTGGAAAGATGACTCAGTGGTTAATACCACTTGTTGGTCTTGCAGAGGACCCAGGTTCAGTTCTCAGCACCCACATGGTGGCTCACTACTATCTTTAACTCCAGTTCCAGGAGATCCGACGCCCTCTTCTGGTGTCCAGGAGTACTATGTGCACATGGTACACGGAACATGCTTTCAAGCAAAGCACCCATACACATAAATATTAAATCTTTAAAAGGAAACAATAAAAATCAGCAAGTTAAAATTTAAAAGGCTGGGGGAAATGATATGGTGGCACACACCTGTAACCCAGAACTTGGAAGGCAGAGCAGGGGAGCTCCGTAACCCAGCACTTGCGTATTACATGTAAGGCCTAGTTTAACAGTTTAAGTCGTTGACTGCTCTCCTGAAGTAGAGTTGCCCTAGGGGACATTTCTCTGACTCCCAGAGTGGCTGCACTGAGCAGCTTCTTACCAAACGCTGGAGATGGGTTTCAAGCTCAGATGGGTGTGGCATCCCCTGTTCCCTACCCTCATTAGGCTTGCCTCCCAGGCTGACCGTTTTCTCCACAAGGCTCCTGGGAGCCTTGCCAGTCCCCAGGTAGGGCGGCAGAGTACCTTGTTTTGGAATGGAATAAATAAGGATATCAGTGGGTAGGAACAGCTGCTGGATGCCAAGTCTGTTACTGGAATCCCTTTCTCCTATTTTTTTTCACAGCTACAGCTGCTAAGACTGATCTGCACATGGATCCACAGTACCCTCCTGGCTGACCCGGTGAGGCTGACTTCTGAGCTGTGTCAAGACTGCTGGACTCTGACCCCAGCTGGATAGCAGGGACTGCCCATCCCAGTGAACTTGAATCCTTCATGGGTCCGGCTCTTGATCTCCGCAGGCCTGCCAGCTGATTTCCAGTCTCACTCAAGCCCACATCTGCCTCCTTGAGGTTGACTCAGCAACACTTCCCTTACCCTGTTCCTGCTGCCTTCATGGAGATCCACCCACCACCCCACTCTTGCTGATGGCTCACCTGCAGAGTTTGGAGGAGCCAAAAAAGGTCTGAAATCTTTTGGTTTGGTTTGGTTTGGTTTTTCAAGGCATGGTTTCTCTGTGTTGCCCAGCTGTCCTGGAACTCACAAAGATCCACCTCCCTCTGCCTCCCGAGTGCTGGGATTAAAGGCACCGCCCAGCAAAGTCTGAAATTTTACTCTCCCCTTTCTCAACAAGATCCATGATTTAAAAAAAAAAAAAAATCATGCCTGGTGGTACAAGTGTTTAATCATAGCAGTTGGGAGGCAGAGGCAGGCAGATCTCCAAGTTTGAGGGCAGCGTGGTCTATGGAGCACATTCCAGGACAGCCAGGGCTACATGGAGAAACTCTGTCTCAAAAAACCCCAAGGGCTAGAGAGAAGGCTCAGAGGTTAAAAACACTTGTTGATCTTGCAGAGGACACAAGTTTGTATCCTGTCACCCACATGATGGCTCACAACCATCTGTAGCTCATTACAGGGGATCTGATGCCTTCTGACCTCTGCAGACAACAGACATACATGTGGTGTGCATATAAACATATAGACAAAACACAAACACATACAATATCTTTAAAAATGTTAATCTAAAAACAAAACAACAACACTTTATCCTAGCACTTGGGATCTCTGTGAGTTTGAGGCCAGCCTGGGCTATGCAACAAGGCTCTGTCTGTTAAAAAATCTTAAATAATCAGCTACTGGGAGCTGATGTTAAATAATCTGAGTCTTGGGCTGTACTGATGCTGCCGTCTGCAGCACTAGCCTCCCTTTCAGCCTGACAGCTCTCTGTTCAGGAGCATGCTGTCCCACCCCTCAGAAATCCTTCTCTCGTGGTAGTGTACCAGCACTCAAGACCCGGTCCCTACCCCAGCTTGCTGCTCTTACTCTATTTCTGACCGTAACTAGATTGTGTGTGTGTGTGTGTCTGTGTGCACGTGTCTGTGTGTCTGTGCGTGTGTGTCTGTGCGCGTGCGTGTCTGTGCCCGTGCGTGTCTGTGTACATGTGTATCTCTGCGCACATGTGTGTGTGTCTGCGTGTGCATGTGTGTCTCTGCACGTGAGTGTGTCTGTGTGTGTGTGTCTGTGTGTGTGTGTCTGTGTGTGTGTGTTTCTGTGTGTGTGTGTCTGTGTGTGTGTGTCTCTGTCTCTGTGTGTGTCTCTGTCTCTGTGTGTGTGTCTCTGTGTGTGTGTCTCTGTGTGTGTGTCTGTCTCTGTGTGTGTGTCTGTCTCTGTGTGTGTGTGTCTGTGTGTGTGTGTAGAAACCAGAGGACAATCTTGGCAGTCATCTACCTTTTTTTTTGAGACAGTTTCTCATTAGGCTGGCTAACCAGCAAGCTCCAGCAGACCCTTCTGTGTCCACTTCATCAGAGCTAGGATTACAAGCATGAAATGGCTTTTTTGTTCTTTTAGATTTATTTGTGTGTTTTTTGCCTGCATGTATATACATGCACATTCATGCAGTGCCTGCAAAAGTTCGAAGAGGGTATCAAACACTCTGGAACTGGAATTCTGGGTGATTGGCAACCACCTTGTGGGTGCTAGGAACTATGCCTGGGTCCTCTGGTGCTCTATGCCATTTCTCCAATCTCACGCATTGCATTTGATGTGGGTACCAGGGATTGAACTCAGGTTCTTGGGTTTCACAGCAACCAATTGCTGACTGAGTCATCTTCCCAGCCCTAGAATAGTTTTCTTGACTGTAGATGGGATGGTAGGTAGAGATACGAGTCTCATAGTATAGCCCAAGCTGATCTTGAATTCAGTAAGTAGCCCAGGCTAGGCTCAAACAAGAAATGATCCTCCTGCCTCAGCATCCCAAGATCTGAGGTTATAGGTATGTGACACCATGCCCAATGTATTAAAACTTTTCTGTATGGAAGAGATCAACTAAGCTTCTGGCTCTAGTGAGAGTGTCCTAGAGCTATATAGTAAGGACATAGGTGTCTTCTTGCTTTCTACAGCCTCACAGGAGAAGCTGGAGGAGCATGCATGATGGAGGCCCCTGAGGCAAAAAGCAGCCCAAACCAGCTTCAAATTTAGGATGATCCTCCTGCTTCAGCCTCCTAAGTGCTTGAGTTGCAGGGTATAAGCCACCACACCCAGCTCACAATATGGTTGTGTGTGTATGATGTATGTGCATGTATGTGTGTGAGCACAAGCACACACCTGTGAAGGTGTATGTGACAGAGGTCAACCTCAGTCCTAACCTTCCACTTTGTTAGAAGGTTTGGGTTTTTTGTTGTTGTTGTTGTGTTTGTTTGTTTTCACTGCTATGTACACCAGACCAGCTGGCCTTGAGCTCCCAGGTAGTCTATCTCTGCCTACTATCGTGATGCAGGAGCAATCACATCACAGGCACATGCTACCTCTAGCCATTCTGAAGATTTGAACTCAGGTCCTTACCCTTGTGCATCAGGTGCTTTATCCTCTGAGTTATCTCCACAGCCTCCCAGACTACTTTTTGACAAGTTTTCCTTGCAGCCACAGAGGCCTGACGTTGCCATTACCAGGTAGTCTGCTGTACTGAGGAGCCCCAGTGTCCTCTGAACGACCTGCCTACCAAAGCACCCTGCAGCCTGGATGAGGCTTTAAATCAGTGGTTCTCAACCTGTGGGTCTCAGCCCCTTTGCGGGGGAGCTCTCATATTTGATATTTACAATTCAGGACAGTAACAAATTGCAGTTATGAAGTAGCAACGAAATAATTGTATAGTTGGGAGTCACCACAGCGTGAGGAACTGTATTAAAGGGCCGCAGCATTAGGAAGGTTGAGAACCACTGCTTTAAGTGACAGAGAAACTCTGAGCCTTACTGGCCCAGGGCTTTGTATCTTGGGAATGACAGTTTTCCCTCGTCCATAGTGCTGCTGCAGTCATGTATGTCACCAGCTCTCCCCAGCAGGTGTCCTGGCTGCGCTTTGCCATCCATTAATCTACTCCTCACTGTGCAGCCAGAGGAGCTTCTGACATATTGACAAAAGCCCCTGATCCCCGTACCTGGGGAGTGAGAAGGTAAGAGGGTTAGAAGTTCAAAGTCACCCTCCTCTACATAGCAAGTTTGAAGCTAGTCTGTGCTACATGAGGCCCCATCTCAAAAGGGGCGGGGCCTAGAGAGATGATTCAGTGTTCAGAGTACATACTGCTTCTACAGAGGACACAGGTCCTCCAGTTCCCAGCGGTCACACTAGGCAGCTCACAACCACCTGTGACTAACTCCAGGGCATCCAATGCCTCTAGCCGCCACCCATATTCACACTCATACCAGCACACACTCACACAAATTAAAAATAAAATCTTTTTTTGAAATCACAAAAACAGAGACCAAGCATCGTGGCGCATGCCTTTAATCCCAGCACTCAAGAGGCAGAGGCAGGAGATCTAAGTTCAAGGCTAGCCCCGTCTATATAATGAGTCGCAGGACATAGAGAGACCCTGTCTCCAATAAATAAATAAATAAGTTAATGAATTAATAAAATAACAAAAGCAAAAAAGCATACTTAGTAGTGCGTGCTTTAGGCAGAGACAGGAGGATCACTGCAAGTTCAAGCCCAGCTTGATCTACATAGCAAGTTCCAATTCAGCCAAGGCTACATGGTGAGACCCTATCTCAAACAAATACCATTTTAATTTAAACTTTAAAAGATGAATACCTGACCTCCACTGCTTGAGCCACACTAGGTCCCCAAGGCAGGCGCCCCCACGCCTCACCAGTGTTTGCTCCCAGGTCTGTGCTCCCTCTGCCCTCACAGTTGCTGCTGCTCCTCCAGGAGGACTTCACTTTGCTCCCATGACTCAGGTTCCTGTCACCTTCCAGAAGGTCCCTCCTGATGCCCACACAACCTCACCTTGGCATACTTGGCAACGCCCAGGCTCAACTGAGCAGTAATTGGGCCACTCTGCCCTGTTCCAGGGGGTATAAACTGCCATGAAGGTGCTGTACCCACCAAGCACCAGTCCTCTGCTGGGCAGTCTGAGCTCAGTTAGGTTTCCCAATAAATGGACTGGCCTCGCCCGCTGGGTGTGCCCCACTCACCTCCTTCCTGCTGGGGTCCACACCCTCAGGGAGTTCCTCTGCAGGCTTGTTCACCAGCTGCTCCAGGGGGAAGATGGGCAAGGGCCCAGAAACGAGGCTGGTACTGGCAGTGAATGCATCTGCCTTGGGACTCGTGACCTCCTAGGAAAGAAGGAAGACACACTTCAGCAGCCTACATTGGCATGCTCTTCATTTTAGCGTACCTTCTTCAGGAGTCTTCTCCTGGTTCTCCCTGTCCCCTGTTACACACACACACTCCTATAACAGCCAAGTGCCCTGCATCTGACTATTTGACCAATGACTAACTTCTCCATGGCCTCCCCCACACACTGCCCCTGGAGTGTGACATCTACTCTTTCTTGGCCATTTATGACCCTTTATCTCATATCTGTTGTAAAACTGTCATCTATAAATTCACTCCGCCTTGACCTAGCTGTCCACAAGAAGGGGTTAACCTAAGCGCCATAGTGTCCTCAACCTGTGATTGGAGGGGGACGGAATGTCCTCCCTAATTACCCTCATGTGCTTGAAAGAAGTTGCTCTCAGGTTCTGATGTGTGAAGGAGCTAAACCTTGCTTTGTTTCTTCTGTGAGCCTGTGACCTTCTCAAAGGTAGGCTTGAGTTCATATCCCAAGCTTACAGGCTAAACACACCTCTGATAAGTGACAAATACTGGAAGAGTCACAACCATTCTGCCTGGGGAAGTGCTCCCAAGGGTAATGGTGCCTACAGAGGTCACCTCTCCCCAGGGGCAGGCAGGCCATGGCTTAAGTAACCAAACCACTAGGCCTTTTATTTAAAGCATACAGAAGCTGGGGCTGAGGAGATGGCGTGATGGTTAGAGCACTTGCTATGCAAGCATTAAGAACTGGAGTTTGGGGGGCTGGAGAGATGGCTCAGAGGTTAAGAGCACTAGCTGCCCTTCCAGGGGTCCTGAGTTAATTCCCAGAAACCACATGGTGGCTCACAACCATCTGTTATGAGATCTGGTGCCCTCTTCTGGTGTGTAGGTAGATATGCAGATAGAACACTGTATATGTAATAAAAATAAATAAATTAAAAAAAAAAAAAAAAAAAAGAACTGGAGTTTGGGTCCCTGGCACCCACATACAAGTCAGGCAGAGTGGCTGGCAGTCCCCCTGCTAACAGTAGACTCCAGAAGCAAAGATGAGGGATCCCAGAGGCAAGTCAGCTCCTAGACCAGCTGAACTGGAGAGATCTGGGTTTGCAAGAGACCCTGACTCAGTAAATAAAAGTAGAGAGCCATCAGGGAAGACACATCAGCCTCTGATCCCCACACACATGTGAACACATGCACATGTGCACATGTACGCACGTGAACATGCAAATGCTTGCATACTCCTGGGAGTAACTCAAAATATTTTGGAATAAAGCCTTGAAATTTGCTAATTTTGTTTCTGGGTGATTTTGTTTCTTTGTTTTGAGACTAGGTATTTCTACTTAGTCCTGCCTCAGCCTCCTGCAACTATAGTCATACATCACTAAGCCAGGGGGAGAAAATCTGCATTTAATATGCTATCTCATGGGTGGTTATATATATATATATATATATATATATACATATATATATATATATATATATATGAGGCCATTTCAGTAGGAAATGGAGAGACATGGGTGTTATACCCAGCAAGGACTTCCAGAGGAAGAGACAGGAGACGGTGGTGGGATACAAGAGGCTGACGGCTCCTCTCTTAACATTCTCTCGGTTCCCACTGCTATGACCACCTCCAGGCCATTTAGAGCTAGCCATGCAGCTCCCATACTCACATCAGCAAGCTGGCCCCAGTCCCCAGAGTTTCCAAGCTCTGCCTTCAGGTCATCATAGGATTTGACATTCTGCAAATAAAGTAAACAACAGATCAGACCCCCATCTCAGCAGAGGAATTAAATGGCTGTTTAAGGGTGGAAAGAAGGCCGATCTAGGACTAGGTTGGGAGAGGGCAGGAGGTGGCTCAGAGTGAGTGAGTAAGCAAGGCAGGTCCCTAATGATGACGGAGAGAATAAGAGAATAAGGCCAAAGGGGGTAACATCAGAAAAGGGCAAGGTGGTTAAGTGGTCCTTGCTCAGCTGGACAAGGGAATGGAGAAGAATATGTGCTTTCTTGATCCCTTATGAGGTCCGTGCACTGACATCCTGCCTACTCAGCATGGGCTCTGAGAAACTCAGGGGACCTGGGGCACTTAAAGGGAGCCCCAGCAGTGGACAGGGGAGGGAAGAGTCTCTTCCATATACAAGACCTAAAGCCTAGGACCCAGGCCTCCCTGAGTGAATTGTGTTTGCTGAATGAATGAATGAGGTCAGGGAAGGCCCATCTTGACAGTTGGGTTGGGGTATGGGAGTTGACTGTGAGGCCAGGAATCCACACTGCTACTTTAAAATTTGCTTAATCCGAGGCTGGGAGATGGCTCAGTGCATAAAGGTGCTTGCCTTCCAATTATGAAGAATGGGGTGCAGATGCCCAGATCTCACATAAAACAACTGGACAGGTGCTAACAGCTTGCCTGTATATAACCACAGCCTCTTAGCCTCTCAGGAAGTAGAGACGGGGACTCCCCCACCCCGGGGGGGGGGGGCTAGCTGGCTAGCTACACCAGATGAACCTATGAACTTTGAGTTGAGGGAAACCCTACCTCAGTAGATAAAGTAGAGAATGATCAAGGAAAACACTTGATATGAACCCCAGGCCTCCGCTTGCATGCATACACATGTGCTTATATGTACAGGCACAGCTATCATACATACACACACACATACACACGGGGTGGGGGGGACTTATTTGATCCATCCTGAAGATGAAACAGCCTATCAATCAACAAGAGTCGAGAGAAAAGAAAAATCAGTGGTGAAGAGGGGGCAGCGGATTTGAGGAAATTAATCGCTCTGCCCCTAAACCATTGTTTCTAGGAATTAAAAACACCCAGAGCCACAAGCCTTAGGGCAGGTGTGGGGGTCTGGGGGGAGAGCAGGTACCTCTGGAGGCCTGATTCCCTGTTCCTCAGTAAGAGCACATATATGACCCTCTGTACTGAGCTGGAGAGATAGCTCAGTGGTTAAGAGCACTGACTGCCCTTCAGAGGACCTGGGTTCAATTCTCAGCACCACATGGCAACTCAGTCTCTAACTCCAGTTTCAGGGAACCCAACACTCTCATACAGACATACATGCAGTCAAGACACCAATGCACAGAAAGAAAATTGTTTTAAGAAACCCAATATTAAAGAAAAAGAATTTAGAGCCACGGAGATTGTCCTTTGGAGCAGCAGGTGTGTCCTCTGCTGGCACCAAGGACTCTCCGTGTTAGCCAAGAACTGTCCTTTGGATGTGCTGTCACAATGGCTGCCTGAAGGTGCTGGGCACAACTGCACCCTGTGAAGAACTGAATCTTGAATTTTGTTTAACTCTAATCAATTTCCCACAGCTTAGTAAACACAAATCAGGGCACTAACTATGCCAGCCCCTGCGCACACACATACATACACACACACACACACACACTCTCTCTCTCTCACACACACACACACACACACACACACACACACACACACACACTGCCACTAAGCTACACCCACAACTTTTTTTTGTTTTGTTTGTTTTGTTCTTTGCCATGTCATTCAGACTGGTTTTGAACTTGAAATCCTCCTACTTCTGTTTTCAGGTGCCAGAAACACAGGCATGCCTCGTCCATTGTGCCTACAAGTGCTAGGTATTTTGTTTTGCTGGTAGGTTGTTAAGATAGGGTCTCAGCTAGCTCAGGCTGTCCCCCAACTTGCCATGCAGCCAAGGATGGTCTTAAACTTCTGATCTTCCAGCCTTTGCCTCCCAAACGTTGGGATGGCAGGCTTGTACCATCATCCCTGACCAGTATGTGCCATGAAAACCACCTGGAGGGAGGGTATGCTGAGCCATGAGAACTGGCTGGGCTACTCACAGTCCACTTGAAGGGATCCCAAGCCAGGAACCAGCCTGTGAAGGTGGGGGGCTCATGTCCCTGCTTCACCACAATGATAGGGGTCTCGGGGTCTCGGTTTCCCGGGTGGGTCTTGAGGTATTCCTGCACAGTGACGGCAGCAGCCTTCTTCTCTTCCTCGTTGGCATGCTTCCCTATCCAGAAGAAGACCTGTGGAGAGCCCCGAGGTCCCTCAGTCCTTCCTGCATGGTGAGCAGCATGGCCATTCCCCATGCCCATAGGCTCTGCCTTGGCTCATCTCTGATGTCCAATGACAGGAAGACCTGTCGTTATTCAGCTAATGACCTTAAGCAAGGCCTGTTTGGACCTTGACTTTACATCTGGAAGGTGAGATTGGCCAGGTGCTGCTCCTTAGACAGTCTGTGGCTATGTGGCACTCTGCTTCCCTAGAGCCCAAGATGCCTGACAACTTTCCCACTTCCTTCCACAGGAAATAAAGAAGTCGTGGGGCGATCAGGGTATGGCCCTCTCTTTCTTCCTCTTTAGAAGGAAGAATAGAGGCTCCCAGACCTTGATGTTCCTACCCTAGAGCCACTGGGGTCTCTTGGTGCTAGGAACCAAGGTGGAGAAAGAGTTTCCAGACCTCTCGTCCTACCTGGTCCCAGACATCCAACAGGAACACATCCTCCTCCTCCAGGTCATCCTGAGTGAAGTCGAAGATCTCTGTGGCCATAAAGCGCCCAGTCTGGTTGGAGCATTCAAAAAGCCGAGGGGTCATGACTTGGTTTTCCTCCTGCAGCCTGTAGGATGGGCAGAAGCAAGATGGGGCATGGAGGCTTGAGAAACACAAGGGCTGAAGAGCTGAAGGACGCTTACATGGAAAGGCCATCTCCTCCCCAAGTCCTGTCTTATGGCTGGCAAAAGAGTCCCCTCTTATTTCAACAGTGCTTCGAGACAAATCCCCACTGCTTTTCTGGACGTGCCTTCCAGGAGCTCACCCATAGTTTTTCCTGCTATCTTCCTACTGTCTCTCTGTACTCAGTGCAACTACAGTACAGGCCTTTTGCCTTTGAACTAGAGGGTTGTAGAACATGGATGTCCCTTAGAAAGTAACTTGTGCTGTTGTCCCACAGCATTTTGGGGCCTGTGTCAGTCTCTAGGGGCAGGGCTTGGGTTCCAGCACTTTCTTTCTGAAGTCCAACTCTTCCTTCCTCCCTACTTTCCCTCCCTCCCCTCCTTCTTCTTTTCTTCTTCCCTTCCTAAGATTTATTTATTTATGTCTGTTATTTATCCAGTGTTCTGCCTGCGGGTATGCCTGCACACCAGAAGAAGGTACCATATCACATTACAGATGGTTGTGAGCCACCATGTGGTTGTTGGGAATTGAACTCAGGACCTCTACGAGAGCAGGCAGTGCACTTAACCTCTGAGCCATCTCTTCAGCCCAGGCCTGCTTTCTTGAACATCCCCGTTTTAGAGAAAGGCTCATGCCTAGCCCTAAGCATTGCATAGTGCGCAGCACGGGTGTTTCTCACACCCAGATGCCCCAAGGGTATGCTGCCCCATATTCAACCCAGGGAGCCTGTCACACAGCCCCTGTGTGAGCCTCCTAGGGGCTCTGGGGTGGGAAGAGGTGCTGGACTGTCACCTCTTGGAGCTGGAGTAGGGCGCCTTCCCGCCCAGGGCCATCCAGAAGTTGGCTGGCTCCTGCCCCTCCACCACGACTTGTTTCTCCGTCCGAGAGATAGTGTCAGCAACCATCTTGGCCATCTCCCGCTCATCCCCACTACATCCCTGGGGAAAGAGGGAGGTCATTATTGTAAGGAAGACCGACCTTGGTGCCGCCCTCCTCCTCACCCTCCCTGCTATATTCTGCTGGAGCTCCTGGGTCTGAGAGGATCCTTCTGGATCAGGATGCCAAGCACACCCACCAGGGGACAGCTCTCACTCTCCCACATCCTTAACAATCTAAGGAATAGCAGAGAAGCTGAGGGATGCACCCCATTCAGAGTAAGAGAGACAGCACAAGGGACAAGACAAGGAGAGAGCCGAGGCAGGGGAGTGCTAACAGATGGGTGCTTCATATGAAAGGAACAGGAAAGGCTGATCCTGACAAAAACTCAAGGCCAGAGCTACACAAGGAAGACCCTTGGGCTGCCACAGTAGAGCTGAGTGGGACCTGATCATCTGGAAGTCTCCCAGCTTTGCTCTGATCTGTTCTGTGACTGAGGGGTTCCTAGGACCTGCTTCATGTCATGGTGCCTTGATGGTATGGGTAGGGAGGCCGGTAGTCCCTCACCTTCCCACACCACAGGTAGCAGCAGGATGGAGTCTTGAGTATGAAGACATCATTGGAGTTGAGGGAGGCGGCCCGCGCTGTAACCTCAAAAGCCTTGGTGTTATTGGCACTGGTCCCCTGGACCTGGAACAGCCTTGTGGAGGGCACGGGCTCCAGGTTATTCTCTCGGGAAGTACCTCCCTGCAGGCATGAGGGGAAGGCAGGAAGGTGACGTGATGACACGAAGTGTACCCAGAGAGAAAAGGGTGAGGAGCCAGCTCCAGAACGGCCTTGATCTGGACTCTGCTGCTCAAACGCTTCAGGCGTTCTCCACTCACTCACTGCTTTTGTGGCAAACCCAGGTCCTCTGCTGGCCCTTAAAGGCCCATGAAACTTAAAATGAAGACACAGTCTGTCTTTGTGATCTCTTCCTCTGCTCCCACAAGCCCTCAGGGCAGAGGTCATAGGCCTTCCTGTGCCTCTGCAAGCTAATCCCTCAATTCTACCTTCGTGGAGCTCTCTGAAGTCCTTCCCACCACCAATTCTCTACCGTTGCTGCATGCATCTCTGCCTCCCATGGAAGTCAGCTTCCATCCCTGGCATTTCACTACACAGTGCTGGGTCCTCACTGCTTCTCCGGAACGGTCCCCTCCCAACCGTCCCCTCCCAACAAGTGTTCTCCCGTCACGTCTCGTTTCACTTCCTGAGTTGCAAAAGACTATGTGCTTAGAAGGTTCACCATAAACAGAGTATTGCTTAAACAGCTGCACGAGATGCCTGGATCATTTTGTTGGGCAGGTACAGCAAATATAGCCACCCCCCCTAAAAAAAAAAAAAAAAAAAAAACCTTTTTTTTTTTTTTTTTTCACTAGCAGACATTGAGAAGGGTAAAAAGCATTTGTACACAGTGAGGGCCCCTTCCCTGTGGCTCTAAAGCAAACATGCTGGTTTCTATCACCAAGTTTATATATGACAAGGGACCACTCCTGTGAGGAGCAAGCTTCACCCAGCCTCATGCCCACCATACAACCCCTTCCCCATCTCCTGGATGCCTCACTCTCGGAGTTCAGCAGCTGTACCTGATAAACCACCATGCGCCCCTTGAAGATTGACATGAGGTGAGGCGGCTCCTTGCCCATTGTGACCCGGATCTGCACTGGCTCATCATTGTACTTCTGGTCCAGGATGACAGCTTGATAAGCTGAGGCTGCAATTTCATCCTGGCTGGCCTGGCGGCCCTGGAAATAAGCAAGCAGGAGGGATGGGGTCCTGAGCTTGACCCTATCCTCTGCCTTTACTATAGCCCAACCCACTTTTAAGTATTTTATTATACTGTTTAAAAGTATGTACATGTGTGTTTACATGTATGGGCTAGGCATGGCGGTGTACACCTTTAATCCCAGTGCTCAGGAAGCAAAGGCAGGTGGATCTCTGTGAGTTAAAGTCCAGCATGATCTATATAGTAAGTTCCAGGACAGCAAGACAGTGAGAGCTAAACAATAGGAGAGAGGGAGAGAGAGAGAGAGAGGGATGGGGGAAGAGGAGGTAGGAGGAGGGAGGGACAGAGAGAGAGGGAGAGGGAAAGAGAGAGAGGGAATGCACATGCAGCAGCAAGCCCCTTTACCCACTGAACCATCTCTCTGGCTACCCAGTTTTTAAAATTTTGTTCTTTTAAGACAGAGTCTTACTGTATATTGCTAGATGGTCTGGCGCTTGCTACATAGAATATTACAGCATGGAATTCAGAGACCTACCTGCCTCTGCCACAGGAGTGCTTGGACTAAAACCATATGCCATTGCACTGGGCCTCATCCATTTTTATTTTGTTTTGTTTTTCAGTACAGGGTTTTTCTATGGGAGAGTCCTGGATGTCCTAGAATGAGCTTTGAAGACCAAGTTGACCTCATATTTACAGAGATCCGCCTGTGTCTGCCTCCCAAGTGCAGGGATTAAAGATGTGTGCCACCAATGCCCCGGTTTCCCCCCCCCCCTGGGTCTTATGTATCCCAGGCTGGCCTGGAATGTGCTATATAGACTAGAATGACCTTGACCTTGAATTACTGATCCTCCTTTCTCTACCTCCTGAGTGCTGGGGCTATAAGTATTTGCCACCACACTAGGTTAAATGCAAAGCTGAGGGCTGAACCTAGAGCTTAGTTAGGCAAGCACTCCAGCAACTAAACTACATCCCCAAATCTGGCCTGGCTGGACCCATAACCTCCCCATCAAGCATACACAGAAGCCTGACCCCAATAGACTGTGATTCTTTCTGGCCCCAACTCCAACTCTAACCCTTTCCCAGCCCAGCCCTGGCTTACCTCAAACCCATGCCTAACCCCCAATCTATGCTCCATCCTCAGAAAAATATCACACTCCCTGCACTCAGACATCTGATACACCTGCTACGCTGCAGGTGGGATGGGGGGCTGGGCAGCTGTGCTGCAGGTGGGATGGGGGGCTGGGCAGCTGTGCTGCAGGTGGGATGGGGGGCTGGGCAGCTGTGCTGCAGGTGGGATGGGGGGCTGGGCAGCTGTGCTGCAGGTGGGATGGGCAGGGCCTCACCTGCCAGATATACAACAAGTAGTTTTCCTTCTCTCCTATGAGGTAGGTGTAGAGCAGCAGGTAGCAGTCTCCACCATAGAAATGGCCCAGCCACTTGGAATCCACAGGCACCAGCTCTAAGTTCTCAATGCGCCACACCTGGGACAAGAATCAGTCCTGCATGAGGTCCAGGCTGGGTTTGACGGCCCTCATTCCGTCAGCCTTTTCCTTCCCTTACCTGTACTTCCCCACTCCCGTCATCCACCATCTTCTGCTGGGCTGCCACTTGAGGCTGTACGTGCATGGACATAGCATCAAACTTGACCTGTTCCACCCTGGCTGGAGAGATGAGGACAGCAACTGTCACTAGCTGAGGTGCTCTCTACAGTTCTGAGTACTGGATGGTAATCGTAGACCCACAGGACAGATAGGAAACTAAAGCCAGACAGATTCTTCTGTCTATGCAAGGTCACACAGTTGGAGAGCAGTAGAGCTAAGTGACAGCTCCTGCCCCTAAGGCACTGACCTAATCAGTGGCTCCCGGGGAAGCCACTGAGGACAATTGAGGGCCAAGGGCAGAGCTTTATTTAATCGCTATAGCTTTCAGTGGGCAAGAAATGCCTTGCCTCCAGCTTGGCAGGAAACCCCCGGTGATGGAGGCTGCAGGCTGTCCTCTCATTTGAACTCCTCCCTCAGGGTCTGGCACACACTTCACCCTCAGCAAATAGTCTGGTGAGAGGTTGTTTTTTTCCCTGGGAGGTTCAACTCCATTCCACATGAAAGACAAGTCATTTGAATTCCCTTTTTTTTTTTTTTTTTAACTCTTGAGTTTCTTTCATCCCCTGGTCTCTCAGTAGCCACCAGGGAGCTGAGATCCAGGGGAAATGTGTGTGGAAGAGGGGCATTGGGAAAGGAGGGCAGGAGGCGTGGGTTCTCACCCACGGAGCCCACTGTGTGGGTTTTGCCCAGGCCTGAGGTCCGATTGGGCACTGTCCACTTCTGGAAGAGCTGCTGGAAGATGGCTGACTCGGCCCCATCGTTCTGCACCTCAACCTGTGTGCTCGGTGGGTACTGCTTGGCTTTGATGAAGTTCTGGGAAAACAAGGGGGCCACTGGAGGCTATCGCCTCCTGTCCCTAGTTTCCACACCCCCATGCAAGCCAAAGCCAGATCCACCTGGTTCCAACCCTGAACCTGCCCAGCCTCAACCCCAATGCTGACCCCAAACTTAACCCTACTAGCCTACTCCAATCAAGGCCAGGCCTGATAGTGTACCAGACCTAACACTCTAACCTCGACCTTGAGTCTTATACTGACCCCACACCTAACTCTAATACCAACAGCTCTGACCCCTAGCTTAACTACACCTCCTCTATTCTAATTCTAGAGCCCACTCCAATCCAACACTGACTGCAGACACAAACCCTGAGTAGGCATTGGCTCCAAGCCCACGCAATCCTTTTGAAGGAAGACTAGCCATTCCCTTCTCTAAGCCAAGCTCTGGCATGGGACGAGACACCCAATACCCTGGAGAGGGCCAGGATTGGCTGGTGGTCAGCTCAGTTATATGCTGAGAACCAGGAAGCTGGTGACCTATGGTCCTCAGCCCCCAACAACAGGGTCCATCTGCCCCCAGCCCTGCCCTACCAGAATCTTCCTTGGACTCTGCCTGGTGCTATCACCTGTTCTACTGCTGCGGCTAGGCCAGAAACTCGCAACCTGTGGGTCTTGACCTCTTCGGGGTCACATCAGATATTCTGCATATCAAATATCTATATTATGATTCACAATAGTAGCAAAACTACAGTTATAATGTATCGATGAAGTAATTTTATGCTTGGGGGTCACTACACCATAAGGAACTGTATTAAAGGGTCACAGTGTTAGGAAGCTTGTGAACCATTGGGCTAGACCCTTTCCTTACCAGGGCCTGGCTCATGGCTCCCTTCCTCTCCTGCTCATTAGCATTTTTCCCCTTCCACACGAAGATCTTCACACCTCCCTGGTCCAGGATGTAACAGTCCTAAAGTCAGTACAACAAAAACTAAATGAGTCTGTGATGTTGATAAGGGGGAGCTAGGCGGTGTCAGTTCTCCTATATCTGCTTTAACACTTCGTAGGTGTCGCTCACTAGGTGTCCTCCAGACCCTCTCACCTCATGTTTGAGCAGGTCCTGGGTAAGCGGCCGTGTAGCAACTTCCCTAACCACCAGTTTTCCTTCTGAGTCAGACACACTGCAGAACAAATCAAGGCATGGATAGCAGGTGCCACAGCCAGAACACCCTGCCCCAGCAAGGCCCTAGCACCCAGGAAGGCCCCAGCCCGGAACTCACTGGTACAGCTTGAGTGCAGCCTTAACTGCTGGCTCAACCACCGAGTCAGAAATCGCTGCTTTAAGCTCCTTGCGTTTGCCCAGCACGTGGTTCATGATTGCCATCAGCTGCGGAGAGTCCCCTTCACTCTCCCCATCCACCACACCCACGTAGGTGCGCCCACCCCGTTCCTGGTCTCGGATCTCTTTGGCCAAGGTCATGCCCTGCGGGAAAGTCATAGATGGTCCGTGAGGGTTGGCAGCAGATAGTGTAGTAGTGTTCACTACTCTGAATTCTGCTAGGCAAACCCCACAGCACCCTGCAAGGGGTGGAGACAAGGCTTTTCAGGTGTTTGTTGGAAACAGTAGGAAGCCATGGGAAAGTAGATTTCCTCATAGGTGGGTGGTCAGGGGGTGGGGGTGGGATTAGGGGTGCTTTGGGATGGTCTTGCTGGGCCCTTAGTTTTGACATTGTTGGGTGTTGGGAATCCATGGTTTTGTACAAAAGCTAACCCTTAAAGATGTTAGTACCACACTCAGCCTACCCAAGACACACACTCTCAGTACACATTCACATGTACATACCTATACACAAACACATTTACACACGTGGCTCAGTTCCATGAAAGTTCCCATAAGCATGCATATGCACACATAGTCCCCTGGGTGCCAGCTTCCATGTGCATGCACACTGTAGCTCACTCTTTTTCAGCCCAAAGTCCCTCCCTTCGTGGGCACTTTGGAGACCCTCAACCCTTGTGGATATTCATACTCGTGCTTCTGGCTCCAGCCTAGTTCCCAGCTCTCTTCATAGGACAGACCCTCTTCAGATAGCCAGCAGTGCCCTATTTCTCCCTGAGATCTTCCCCATCTCAGGCAGGATCTGGCCCTCCACTGTTCCTACTGTTCTCAAGCATAAGGCTGTGGGTTCTCGTCCCAAACAAAATGAAGCCTAGATTCCACCTGGTCATCTCCCCAGCCCATTTCTACTCTGAATTCAGATGAACTTCATTAGCTGGGTATACCATGTAAAAAAAAAAAAAAGACCTAACCCTTCCCCCCGCCCAACCTGCTGGCCTGTGAGACCTGCTGCCTGCTCACCATGATCCTGCTGAGCTGGAGGACTCCCTACCAGGCCACCTTCCTACCCTCGAATCTTATCTGATCCCCAAAGCCTCTCCCTGCATGCCTAGTGCCACACTCCTCCAGCAACCATTCCTCTAGTTCTCTTTCTTATGTGGCTCTTTGACAGGATGGCAGCTTCTGCACCTTCATCCATCCCTGGCTACCCAAGGCTGAGCATGGGGTCTGCCACACTACAGAGACCTATCCCACCTTAAGGATTAGTCGCAAGTACAGACAGCAGCATGGCTCTTCCCGTACATGAAGACTCTGGTCTACTTTCACTCCTACCCAGAAGTACCAGAGAGAAGTCTGTGGGGAGGGGGTAGCTGGGGGGAGAGCAGAGGCTTGACTAGGGCAGATGATGCTGAGTTACAGGGATGAGGTGCCCTGTCAGGGTTACCCGAAGTCTCTCCATGCGGTTACTCTCTGGTCCATTCCACTGGATGATAAGCTTGCCAAGGTCCAGCAGGAAGACATCCCCTCTGTTGAAACTCTTCCAGGACATCTCCACCTAGAGGACACAGGGAGGTCCAGAGCCCACTGAGAGACTCATCAGCATCCTTTCTAGCCACCCGCATTTTCCTCAGCCCTGCTAAGTTCATAGCTAGTGCCCTGGCTGGGCTAGCCCACCTCTCCAGCCATCACATTCCTCTTGCCCTTAACATGCAACAGTCGCTGGACATCACAGGAATTCGTTTCCACATGTTTCATGCCAGAAGCCACTCCTCCTTTCTTGATCCTGGGAAAGAAAGGAAAACTGACTCAAAGGCATTGGGTAAGGAGGTATGCCGTGGTCCTGAGCTGCTTGGGGCCCTCTGAGGCCCCAACTGGGACAGGCTGAGGCAAAGGAAATACTTAAGGTTCAAACATCAAAGTTACACCCGGGTTCAGTGTCCTGTGAGCCCTTGGTTGGCCTGTGGCGTGCTATTGCACCTGAGCCTGCAATGTAGGTCTTCCTGCCCCTTGCCCTAGCTCCCTGCCCTACAGAAGGGTTATACAAAAATAATCATGGTGATCTGGAGAAAAGAAAATGGGAATAAGGTCAGGGCCCCAGATATGGGGGGGGGGCTGAAGTGGAAGAAGGGAGTGATACCACTCAAATGTCTAGAGAATAACGCTGGGCTGTGTCAATGGGCAGAAAAGAGCAAGACTAAAAGGGGAGGTAGGGACTAGGGCTGATTGGTGAGCTTCGGTCTTCTACAACGAAAAGGCAATTCGGCTCTGGAGAAGCAGGTGTCTCAGTGAGAAAATTCAGCCCGACAGAATGTAAAACTTTTCTAGAAAAGGTAGAAGGTGTAGGTTGTTAGGGAAAGGCCTGATTAGAGAAGAGGGAGCAGCCAGCTGTGAGTTAGACTGAGGGGCGGGACTCAGTGTGATGGTCTGAAGGGCGGGGCTCGCTGTGATAGCTGGGGAGTCTCAGGCACTGGGCATTACCAGACACTTAAACAGAAGCTAAAGTACAGAATTCACCGGCCATAGCACAGGATTTTAGAGGAGCTCAAGGGGTAAGCCAGGCGAAAGTAGACTCAGAGGGACAGGGTCCAGGTCAGGGCAACAGCGGAAATAAAGGTGAGGAGTGAAAAGCTGGAGAAAAATGAGCAAAAACCATAGGAGCGTCCCACAATCCCCAGAGCTTCCTTCCTGGCCCAGGTCACTTCCCACTGTCCAGTCTCATACTGTAGGCTTTAGTGTCCCTGACTCTTCAGCCCAGTCCCAGCCCCTCCCCCCCACCGACCAGGCTTGGGAGCCTCCCCATTGCACCCCTCCCTACACAAGGCCTTGCTTGAAGTGGCCCCGGAAAGTTTCGCTCTCGTTGCCTTGGACCTCGCGGTGCTGGACAGCCCGGCCCTTCAGGTAGTCATCCATCTGTGTTGTGTAGATGGCAGCTGCCCCCTGCTCATCCTGGGATGAATTCTGGCCGATCCAGTAGTGGATATCGTAGGTCAGGGTGCTGCTGGTCTTGTGGATCTGGAGGAGGGGGGACATCTGTGTAGTGAGACCTAGGTTCCCATGGTCCCCTCTCCCATCCCACAGACTTGGACCCTGGGCCACAGGTGAGCCTGTCAGGAGCCCTGATTTGTGGCCCAGCTCAGTCACTGATTACTAATAGAAAACATGAAGTGGCTCTCCCTTCTCCGGAACTTGTTTTCACCTTGAAAATAACTCTTGTGGACTGATGCGTGCAGACTATCAGAGGCCAGTGAGGTGACAGACTATATGGGCAAACAAATGTGTTACAATTGTTCCTCATTGTCTGTGAGGGGTAGGACCTCCATGGATGCTCTATACTGTCCATGCTCAAGTCCCTTCTGTAAAATGGTGTCTGATGTTGGCATAAAATCTGGAAAATCTTGCTATGCTTAAAAATTATTCGTGTACATGTATGTGTATGTGTGTACATGCCTATGCTATGTGTGTTTAAGCACAGTTATAGGCATGTCCTGGTGTATATGTGGAGGTCAGAGAACAACTTTTGGGAGTTGGTCCTCTCTTACTGGACTTAAGGTTTTGAACTCGGGGAGTCGGGCACTTAGACTTGCTGAGCCATCTCCCTGGCTCAAGAATTAGCTTTGTTGTTATTGTTTTGTTGTTGTTGATACAGGGTCTCATGTAACCCAATCTGGGCAAGAATACTCTGGGATGGAAGATGACCTCCCATGATTTTTCTTTCTACCTCTGAGGTGCTGGGATTACTGGCCTGCATGCCAATGCATCCATCATGTAGGGCTTAGGTATCAAACTCGGGGCATCCTGGATGCCAGGTCAGTACTCTACCATTACTGGTTTTTCAAGACAGGGTTTCTCTGCGGCTTTGGAAGCTGTCCTCGAACTCACAGAGATCCTCCGGCCTCTGCCTCCTGAGTTCTGGAATTAAAGGTGTACACCACCACTGCCTAGCCATCCATTAAATTTTTAAAATTGTGTGTGTGTATCAGATCCCCTGGAAGTGGAGTTATAGGAGTTGTGAGCCAACCTACACAGGTGCTCTACAAGAACAGTATGCATTCTTAACCGAGCAGCCATTTCTCCAGGCCCCCAGATGAATTTTTTCTAAATATTTTTGAGCCATAGTTAGTTGGATCCATAGACATTCTGTGGACACAAATACCTGCTTCATACATAATGGTTGTATAAATACACCATAGCTGTTTTCAATCTGTGACACATGCTTCAGCCTTTCACTTAAGGTAAGAATGTGGTTAATTGTTAAGACAGGCATTGGTGGCTCATGCCTTTAATCCCAGCACTCAGGAGGCAAGAGGATCTCTGTGAGTTCGAGGTCAGCCTGGTCTAAAGAGCAGGTTTCAAGACAATCTCCAAAGCAGAGAAACCCTGTCTCAACCCACAAACCAAATAAATAAAAGAATGGGGTTAATTGTTTAACATATATCTTCAAAATTTAGAAGCAAGGTAGGCAAGAGAACTCAATGGGACCCACATGACAGAAAAAGAGACCTGACCCCTGCAGATTATCCTGTGACAGCATGTGCACTTTGGCATGTGTGCAACCATATATAAATACACATGTATGCACAGATTCACAAATAAATGCATAAATAAGTAAGCATAATTATGAAAAAAACATTCAAAATCAGAAGCAAATCAATATAAGAAAAGCACAAATGTCCTTAGTAGTGTAGGTGGTGCCAGGGTGTGCGAATATCAGGAAGGAGTATGAAGATGGCTGTGGGTTTTAGGGAGGTGGGCCAGGGCCATTGAAATGGCTCAGCACTTTGGCTGATGGCTTCAGTACAGTCTCTGGAACCCACATAGCTGAAGCAGAGAACTGACTCCCCAAGTTGTCCTCTGAACTCCACACCTTCTCCATGGCATGCATAAACACATATACACCCCCCCAAATATAATAATAATAATAATAATAAAAAGTGAATCAACTCAGAAGGTCCCATAAGACTGAATGAGTTCATGGCTCCAGAGCTAATACCCAGCAGGCTTTTCTCTCTATTTCCTACTTACAGCCAGGACTATATAGCAGTCGCCATCGAAGAAGCTTCCAAAGGAGCTGGAAGGAACAGGCACCATCTGCATAGCCTGAGGAGAGAAAGGTCACAGTCGCCATGGTGGCAAACATGTAGTCTTGCCTAGCTGGGAGACGGAAGGTATAGGACGCCTGGGTCCAGCCATCCTAGGCTGTTGTGTGTTGCGCCGATTATGTGGCTGCACTAAGTTTGGGATCAATACAGTGGTCTCCCAGGAGCAGGATACCATCAGACTACCTAGGGAGGAGTGAACTGATCCTGGTCAGGAAGATGTCACAGGAGCTACTAGAACCACCAGGTAGGGAATCTGACCAGGATATGTAGGAGGATGGGTGTTGAGGATGCATGGTCCAGCAAGGCTTAGGTGTTGCTTAGCGACAGAGTCCTTACCAAGTGTGGTCCTCAGTTCCTACCCCAGCACCACAAAATACCCCAAATCAAAAATATCAGGGCCCAAGAATGAAAAGTGGAGGAAAGGGAGGGTCGGGGAGGATGGAAGGGGGGGGGGAGAGGGAAAACGGTGGGAGCTAAAGAGGAAACCAAGCAGAGAAGGACAGCGTTAATGGGGATAAGGAAGTAGGAGAGGGCTAAAGGCAGATGAAGAAGAAATGGAGAAAAGGGGAGGGGGAGGGGTGTGGAGCTGGCTTCAGGTGGCCCCAGCATCTCCCTGAAGTGTGCAGAACATGGCTGGAAGAGACTGGGCAATGCCAGGCTTCCTCCACCCTCCTGAATCCCAGAGACCCCCTCCAGGCAGGGCTCACCTCGATTCTCCATATCTGTATCCCTGGAGTGGTGATGTTGAGAGAGCCTTTGACTTGAGCGGTCAATTTGGTCATGGTGGATGAGCCTAGAGGAGAAGGCATGTGAAAGCCAAGACCATGGAGCTAAGAGTGCCCCAGTCTCAGCCTAGAGGAAGGAGGAAGGGAAGCCGGCCCCCTAGTGGGGATGGGGGGTGGGGTTCTTAACCACTAGAGTCTGGTCTCCAGCCTTCCAGCTTTGATGGTAACCTCTCGCATTCAAGTGCCTACTTTGGCTCCCTTAGTACCTGTTACAGAGCCTGGCACTTAAAAGACACCCTTCCTGGGCTGGAGGAGAGATGGCTCAGTGGTTAAGAACATTTAGGTAGTCTTCCAGAGGTCCTGAGTTCAATGCCCAGCAACCACATGATGGCTCACAACCATCTGTAATGAGATCGTGTTCCCTCTTCTGGCCTGCAGGCATACATACCGGCAGAACACTAGATACACAATAAATAAATAAATCTTAAAAAAATAAAAAGATATCCTCCCTCCATGCTTTTGAAACAAGGACTTGCTTCATAGCCCAGACTGTCCTGTGTACTACCACCCCAGTTTAAGCTTCTTTAGTTTCAATCTCCCTGCTCTGTAGGCTTTTTGAGACAAGGTCTCATGTAGCCCAGGCTGGCCCTGAACTCACTATTTCAGATTGCAGATATGCACCACTAAGCCCGATTTTATGCAAAGAAAAGGGCCAGGGAGATTGCTCAGTTTAAGTGCTTGCCCTATCCCCAGGATTCATGTGAAAACGTGGTGGGGTATGCTTGTGATCCCACGCTGGGCAGTGGAGACCAGCATATCCCTGTCTTGGCCAATGGCCTAGCTGACTTGGTAAACTTAAGGCCAGTGGGTGACCCCATCCGGTGGGGGTGGGGGCAGTGGGGGAAGGGGGGGATGGCAGCAGCAAGTATGGAGATGGCTCAGTGAGAAGGTGAATGCAATTCCCGGAACCACATGGTGTAAGGAGAAAACTTCAACTAATTGTTCTCTGACCTACACATGTGCGCTGTAGTGTGCATGCATCCCTTCACATGTACACACACACACACACACACACACACACACACACAATTAAGATTTTTTAAATAGTGGTTAATACCTGAGGAATGACACCTGAGTTTGTTCTCTGGCTTCCACACACAGATACTTATGTGTGAGCACCTGCATACACACACACACACATACACACACAGAGAGAGAGGAAAAAGAAAGAAAGAAAATTGTCCTTGGAGTTCACAGCAGCTCGGCTCTATTCACAAGAGTGTCAAAAGCAACCACAGCCTGGAATACATAGTGAGCTCCGGCCACAACCACACAGAAGACGCTGTCTCAAAAAAAAAAAAAAAAGGTGGGGTGGGGTGGGGGAGTGGTGGTGATAGTAGTGGTGGGTGGGACCACAAATGTCCATCAGGAAATGAAGCAGGAAGTAGTATGTCCATACAAAGGAACACTATTAAACCATAAGATGGAGAACAGTAGTGACACATGTCCCCGTCACTAACTGTACCAAGAGAAAGGCGCCAGTCATAAAAGAATACATATTAAATCATCCCATTTACATGACCTTGTCAGACAGGCAAATCTGATGGAGCAGAGACTGTGGTTACTAAGTTTGGGTAGGGGAATAGGGTATTAGTGGGCACAGAGTTTCCTACTGGGATGACAAGAATGTGCTGGAACTGGAGAGTGGAGGGAGTTGCCTAGCGTTCTGAATGTGTTAAATGTCACATAATCAGGATAAAATGGGGACTGGGGCTGTAGCTCTGTGGCAGAGAGCTTGTTTAGCATGCATAAGGCTGGGGAAGGGGAGGAGTCCCACCCCCAGCTCCTAAATAAATAAATAGAATAAAATGACCTGGGTTGGTGATGAACACCTGTAACCCCAGCACTGGGGTGAAAGGCTGAAACAGAGATAGGATAAATTTAGGGTCAAGGCAGCCTGGGATATTCTATAGATGGATGGATGGATGGATGTCCATCTTTTGAGTAATTTGCCATAATAATATAAGAAAGCATGCTTGTCCCTCACCAGGCCCCACCAACATTCTCCAATCACTGATCACTGCCTAGAATCAGCCAGCGCTTTTAAGCACTGAGTCATCTCTCCAGCCCGCCCCCCCCAGAATAATTTTTATTTTTATTTGGGGGACAGGGTTTCTCTGTGTAGCCCTCACTGTCCTGGAACTCACTCTGTAAACCAGGCTGGCCTCGAACTCAGAGATCTGCCTCCCAAGTGCTTGGGATTAAAGGCGTACACCGCCACACCCAGCTGTTGCCCAGCTGTTCCTATAAGGGCAAGGACCATTTCTGTCTGCTCAGTACTAAATCCCCAGCATTAAATTGGGTGTGGTATCCAACACCTATAATCCCAATACTCAGGTGGAGACAGGAAGAGCAGGAGCTAAAGGTTATCCTTGGCTATATTGCAGGCTTGAGTCCAGCTTGGGCTTGGTAAGATGCTTCCCAACAATAATTAGGTGTTAGAAAAATGGCCCAAATGGAATGAGAAAAACAACACCCAAAAATTCATTCTCTGCCACATGTGTGCTGTGGCATGCACATGCCTACATATACACAGTCAGTCAATGTCATTTTTAAATATTAACTCTCCAGCATTTAGTACACCAGTTCTCGGTTGGATGCATAAATGAATGAAGGAAAGCAGGGAATGAGTAAAGAGAAAGATAATGTTTGGAAGGATGGATGGATGGGTGGGTGGGTGGGTATGGGTAGATGGTTGGGTGGATTGGTGGGTGGATGGATGGGTGGGTGGGTGTGGATGGATGGATGGGTGGGTGGGTAGGTGTGGATGGATGGATGGGTTGGTGGGTAGGTGTGGATGGATGCATGGGTGGGTGGGGATGGATGGATGGATGGGTGGGTGGGTGGGTGGGTGGATGGATGGGTGGGTGGGTGGATGTGGATGGATGGATGACAGGCAGAGAGAACCTGCCACCACTGTTAACTACCCTCCATCCACTGGGCTCAAAGAAGCCTCCCCTTCCCAAGCTGTCCTTCTTTCTGTTTGGACTTGTAGCAGTGTTTGTTCCAGCTGCTGATCAGAGTCACCTGGGAGCTTTTTAAAAATACTGATGCTCCTGAGCTCCGAGCCTGCATCCCCAGGGGCTCTGATTTAATTAGGCCAGAATGGGGCTCAGGGCTTGGATACTTTATTTATGCCAGAGATGAGACCTGAGTCCTTTGAAAACTGGCCAGGATTCCTGTTGTGAGCCACAATGAGAACTACTTGTGCCTGGTTATTCTCATGTCATTTCTCAACGCTCTCCACCAGGATGAGAGCCAACCATTCTCCACGTGCCTGCCCCAAGCCGAGCAGGTGTCAGTCACCCTCTGTGACTGGTCCTTGGCCTAGTGACTAACAAGTGCAAGGTCAAGTGCCCCACGTTGACAGCTCCATCTCTCCAGCTAATCTCTCTGTGCACTTTGACTTTGAGTCATGTCTTGGATAATAAACGACTTGGCCTTTACCTCCTGTGGCCTCCTTCTTCTGAGCCCTACATGGTGGCTTATCTTATGATATTCTGCCCACTGTGGTCAGCCTGCCCCTTGGTGGTCCAGGCCACCTATTCGTCTGGGGCAGCTTGCTGTGTTTGCAGAAGCTCCATGGGCCTGACTTCATTTGATATCCCTGTTGCATGGCCTCCAACAGCTCCTATTCCTTAACATGAAGGGCACACACAGCACACATACAATCCTCTTGGTTCAGCAAGACCAGCTTGAGTACAATGAACAGTATTTTCTGTTTTGCTCCTGCCATCTTTGTTACAATGACTCTCTAAGACTGCACTTCCTACACAGGGTGGTGGTGGCACAAGCCTTTAGTCCCAGCACTTGGGAGGCAGAGACAGGTGGATCTTTGTGAGTTCGAGACTAGCCTATAAGAGCTAGTTCCAGGACAGCCTCCAAAGCAACAGAAAAAAAAAAACCAAAAAAAAAAAAAAAAAAAAAAAAAAAGGCTGCACTTTCTAGGTGAGGGATGTGGGTCACGGGTGAGCTAGGAGCAGAGGCCTTCCAGATGAACTGTCCTGCAGAAAATTGGCAGCAGGATGAACTAATGTTAGACATGGGGGCGTTTGCTGTCATCAAGGAGGGGACAAAGGCTTGCTGCTTCTCCCTGAAGAAAAGTGAGATTGGGCCATCCTACCCCTGCCTCAACAGCCTAAACAGCCTAAACAGAGGGAGGACAGCCTCCTTAGGGCCAAGTGGGAATGGCTGGTTCTACAAGGTGGCATTCCAACCCATGGCACTTCCAGCTGTTCCTGTGCCCACGTTGGTCAGAGCAAACACCTCTCTCTCTGACAAACCCATCTCCCCTAAACTTCAGGGAGGACCCAGGGCCTGGAACTTCCAGCAAGGAACCTGGGGTGGATATGTTCCTCAACTTGAACTCACTGGCTAATTGAACTCACTGGCTTACCCTGGGTCCCCACCCTTCCATGGACCTAGCCCTAGGAGGATACTTGGCATCCAGGAAACCAAAAGGAAAACCAAAAGTCTGTGTAGGATTTGTGTAGGATCTCAGACACCTCCCTCCTTCCCTTCTGTCCCAACAGTCTGTCCATTCACACTCTCTTCTGGCACTCTACCTTCTAGAATATTTACCTGGCTGCTGCCTGGTCCCCAGGTTGACCGATCTTTGCTTCCCTACCTCTTTTATACTCTTCTGGACTCAGTCAGGACACACTTCCTACAGGAAGCCTGCCCGGGTTTCTTAGGATGGCAAGGAGTCCTTTTCTCGGGTTCCACTGTGTCCCAGGCTGAGGTCTTTCTTAGCTTAGTGGCAAAAAGGCCTATTCATAAGCCTAAAGTCCCAAAGTTCCATGACCTACACAGATGGCATTTTTTTTTTTTTTTTATGGTAGTGGTTTCTTTTTGGATTTTTTTTTTTTTTTTTTTTTGAGACAAAATCTCACACTATAGCCAGGCTAGCCTCAAACTCATAGCAATCCTTCTGCTTCAGCCTCTCAAGTGCTCAAATTACACACATGCTTGTAGCTGCCAGCTCATTGCCCATAGTAGGTACACAACTAGCACACATACAGCTGAAATACATAGATGAACAGAAATGGGTTAATTTAAGTTGTAAGAGCTAGTTAATAATAAGCCTGAGCTATCAGCCAAGAATTTGTAATTAATATAAGCCTCAGTGTGTTTATTTGGGAGCTGCTGAAGGGATAGAAACTTATACCTACAATACCTGATTGGCTTTAGAGAGATTTAGGGTCTCAATGTCTTCAGCCACCCATCTTTCCTTATTTACTATTCTATTATTCTTGAGGTACAACTTTAGGGAACTCTAGGGTACTGCTATGAGTCTTACTTCCCAGTATGCTGCTCGTAATTGGACAGGAGTGTAGTAACATAGAGGGTTAGGTCACTCTTCCTTATACAAAGGATACCCTCCTGCTGGCCAGGGCCTGGGAGCCCACCAGAAGCAGACACTCCCAACCTCTAAGTGACAGGAAGATTCTTGAGCAGACAACCATGTACAGAGTGAGTCCCAAAACTCTGGACAGGCTAGACTTTCATGCCCAGCTCTGGTAAATAGACCAGGTGATTGGGGACACAGAGGGGCCACTTCTAGGGCAGGAGCGATGTCCAGGCCTGACAAGGCCTAAGGCCCTGTAGCCTCCAACTCTTCCCTCCCTCTGGCTTCAATCACTGGATTCATAAGCCAAGGACCTGAGGTCCCAAGAGTGTCACGGGAACGGTGACACAAAGAAAGAAAAAAAAAAAAAAAACTGTTTCCAATAAGGAAGAAATGGACGAAGACATGAGCAGAGAGAGAATGAATATAGTCAAGGAGACCAATAACCCTAGCTTTCTCAGAACTGTCCTGATTTTCATTCTAGAAATCTGAGCCCCAGGATCCACCTTAGCCTCGGGCGCTCTGCATGGAAGGCACCCACCGTAAAATAAGGGTGACTTACAGGCTGGGGTGCCTGTGAATTCCTTCCTTGAAGGCCCAGGACAGCATGCTCCCTTCTAGCTTTGTCCAGAATCTCAGGAAATGCCTAACCTCATCCTCAAACCTGCACCAACGTGCTACAGACATCCCAGGCTGCCAGAGAGAAGCAAAGACCCTGTCCCCTCCAACCACCTGTGGTCCCCATGTGTCCCCACCCAATTGCCTTACCTGTCTGGAAGAGGCAGCCACCACCTGGGAGATCTTAGGAAGTTGTGGCAAGCTGGCTGCAGGAGAGCGACCTTTGTCCTCACCCCCCCTCCTAGGAACTTCCTTCACCATATAAGGGAAGATAGGGCCCTAGAGAGAGAGAGAGAGAGAGAGAGAGAGAGAGAGAGAGAGAGAGAGAGAGAGAGAGACAGAGACAGAGACAGAGACAGAGACAGAGACAGAGACAGAGAATAGATGAGGGGGTGGGGTGGTAGATGCCCAGGTCCCTGGGAACCTAGAGCTCAGCAACAGCCTGACAGCTAGAGCTGGTGTGTGCCCCGCCCTTGGCCCTGGAGCTCCAGGAATGGGGTGCATTTCCGCTCCTGATCTGGGCTCTCTCCCTGCAGGTGGACAACTCCCACCAGGGCAGGCCACAGGTGCCTGGACAATTCTCCCTTCCCACCAAGAGGGGAACTCAACTGACCACTCTCCGGCCCTAGAGGGATGGCAAGGGAGGGGCGGGGGAACGAGGGTGGGGGGGACTGGGGAGGACGGAGGGGGGCGGACTCCAGGGTCCTTGCTGCTGAAACTTAGATACACAGGCCAGGGCTCACACGTGGGTCCTCGTGGGACAGGAAGCGCCCCTGCCACCCCTACAGGCCACTTCTATTGGGCATGACCCTCGCTCAGAGGGCACAGAAAGCTTCCAGTCCTCCCCTTTCAGAGCCACGGGCTCCACCTGGAGGTTTTATGAGCTACCATAAACCAGAGCCTTTGAACCCTGCTCTGCTGCCTTCTCCCAGGAGTCAAGGGCCTCCACCTCCTGCCCTGAACCTGGAGATCTGCCTCGCTGCCCTCTGCTGTAAGTCTCACTTGGAGACGAGCTTTGAGCATAAACTGGAAACAGTGGTCAATGATTCCCTTCCCTTGCTGCCTGTAGAACTTCTGTCACCTTGGAATCTTGGTCCTTCAGGAGGGCAAGATGAAGAGGGTGGGATGAGGGAAGGCTGCCCCACCCCCCCACCTTCCCAAGAGCCTAAGAGACCGAATTGTATGTTTGTGTGCTGCGTGTGCACACGTGCACGAGGGCCCACGAACAGTCAGTGAGAAAGTAAACACACCGCAGGTGCTGTTTTGTTGTGAAATAATGTAGCAGCACCCTTTCTTGTGAATGAAAAGGAGTGTAAGCAAAATGGAAAGTAAACAACTCCAGGATGGATATTACCCATGAGCTGGTGCTGGTAGTCTACTTTGAAGTATTTCAGATACTGTAAGCATAAATCTTCTACCAGCATGGGTATTTATACTTTTTACCAGCACATACACCTCCTAGGTTATTTATTTATTTTTATGTGTATGGATGTTTTGGCTGAATGTATGTCTGTGTAGTGTGTGTGTGGTGCCTGTACCAAAAGAGGATGTGGACTTTTCAGGAAGTAGCATTAGGGATGCTTGTGAGCCACCCTACACGTGCAGGGAACAGAACCTAGATCTCCTGGAAGAGCAGCAAGTGCTTTTGGTAGGCGAGCCATCTCTCCAGTTCCACATATACCTTTTAAAACAATTAATTAATGACTATTATTACCATCGTAATTATTATCATTGTATGTGGAGGTCAGAGAACAACTTTCAGGAGTGGGTTCCCCCTTCCACTGAAGGTTCCAGGGCCAGCTAGCAAGTCCTCGAGCTTGTGCGATGACTGTCTTTACCCACGGAGCCATCTTACTGGCCCGTATACATTTGTTTACATTATCGTTTTCAGTCTTCTCACAGTATATTCTAATAACAGCAAAGCTCATGCTAACAAATAGCTCAGGATTGGGTCTTCAAACTCTATCCAGCTATTCTCATTGCTAAATATTTGCCATTAGACTACATCCATTATCAGTGTGGGTGTGGACTCGTCATACAGCATTCAGCACACACCTGCCGTGTACAAGACCCTGGGTTGAGTTCCCATATTTCCACCAAAAAAAGTTAAGAATTTCTACCAGTACTGGCTGTGGCTGCCCATGCCAGGAGGATTTGCTGAAGGAGGCAGAGGCAGGAGGATCACAAAGTGAAGGCCTGCCTGGGCTACACATTTAGCCAGGGGGTGATGGTGCACATCTTTAATCCCAGCATTTAGGAGGCAAAGGCAGGCGAATCTCTGTGAGTTTGAGGCCAGCCTGGTTTATAGAGTGAGTTCCAGGACAGGCTCCAAAGCTACAGAGAAACTCTGTCTCAAAAACAAAACAAAACAAAACAAAAACCCCAAAACAACCAAGTATGACAACCATCTGTGGATTGAGGAGTTAGCATATTTGCCAGGGGTATTTGATGTGTATAAATATATATATTTTAAAGCAAGTTGTATGGAATATCGTTACTCTGCAAGCCAGTATTTATCACTTTTTTGCTGTGTAGCTGGAATATGGTATTTATACCATCATCATCTCTCCAGTCCACAGTCCACTGATTATCTGCACACTGACCTTATCAGCTTTTTTATATGCAGTCAGATCATGAACAAGAGTTTCCTCCAGCTGTCATGTCTCATCAGCGGTTTTTAATCTGGAAAAGCCCCTCCCCTTTCCCCATGACATCAGCTTACCTAGGTCAAGAGAACCTCTCATAGGATGTTTGCCTCATGGATGGCCCCAGTATTCCCTTATGGTATTATTTATTCATGCTTTAAAAACAGGAACAGCAAAACCCAAACACACAGGTCTCATGTAGTCCACGCGGCCTCAAACTTGCTTTGTATCCGAGGGTGATCTTGAACTTCTGACCCTCCTGCTCCCACCTCCCCACTGTTGGGATCACCTATGTTTCTTAAGGACGTGCTAGGATTGATCTTGATGCTCTGTGTATGCCAGGCAAGCACTATTTCAGCTGAGCTACCTCCCCAATCCCTAGAGTAGAAATTCAGATTGATTTATTGTTTTATAGAGACAGACTCTCACTCAGTAGCTGGGCTGACTTGGAACTCACAGTCTTCATGTGCCAGCCATTAAGCATGTGCCAGCTTGCTTAAAAAAAAAATTATTTCCTTATATTGTGTGTGATGGTGCATGCTTAGAACTTTGGAGGTAGAAGCAGAAAATCAGAAGTTCGAGACCATCCATCCTCAGCTGCATAGTGAGTTCGAGGCCAGTTTGGGCTATATGATATCCTGCCACAAACAAAATATTGACTTTTCGGCATTATGTTAATATTTTTTGTTCTCCTACCATTTCTTAAAGCCTAAAGTAGATTCCATTTAAACACTTTCTTCAGAAATACTTTAGAGACCTGCCTTCGCAAAGAAAACCATGGTTAAGTATCACTGAAGAATCTTCCAAAGGCGAGATATCAATCCAGTAGGTCTGGGGTGGGGCCAGAGGTTCTGCATTGCTTAGAAGTCCTGGGAGATGCTGATACTGCTGAGAACGAGAACAAGGTCAAAGGTGATGACACTGAATTGCATCAGAGGATACTCAGTGTCAAGTTATTCCAGCATAAGCAACCTGAAGCCTGATGTCTAGCTGACTGCAGCAGGTTTACCACTTTCAATTAGGAATCATTCTGTTATCCATAGTGTGCAGCTGTGCTCCCAGCCGCCCAACCAACAGAGACAGGGGAATTGTTTGAGTTCAAGAGTTCAAGGCCAGCCTGGGTAACAAGGGAGACCACAGCAGCTCAAGAAAAAAAAAAAAAGACCCACCACAACAAATAGAAGTCACAGTTATGACAGTTTGGTGCAAACACACAAAGCCTTTGATTTTGATTTCTTCCTATTTCATTAGCATATTGTAATTAATATTTTAAAAAATTACAGGGCTAATGATTAACCATGGGGCTTTGTGTAGAGTAGGCAGATGCTAAACTAACTTACCTCTTAGACCTCTTCTTCCCTTCCTGGGGAAGAGGGAGGCCATAATGTTCCAACTTATAAATTTCTATCCTACTGGTTTGTTTTGGTTCGTTTGCTTTTTGTTTTTTTGGGTTTTTTTGGTTTGTTTTTTTGTTTTTTGAGACAGGTTTTTTTTTTTTGTGTGTGTGTGTAATAGTCTTGGAACTCACTTTGTAGATCAGGCCGGCCTTGAATTTACAGAGGTCTACCTGCCTCTGCCTCCCAAGTCTAGGACCCGAGTATGCACCACCATTCTCGGCTTGCCTTTCCTGACTACATAGCATTCTCTGGTGTAGCTATACCAAGGTCTACTTAACTAGTAGTCCCTTATTGTAAAACCCATCAGCCCGTTGCGGTGGAGCCCACCTGTAACATAGCACGTGGGTAGTAAAGGCTCAAAACTCACAAGTTCCAAGTTGGGACTGGGGTGTCACCCAGCAGGTAGCGCCCTTACCTACCAGCTGCAAAGACGTAGATTCAGTCTGAATCATAATGTAAACTGGACACAGTGGCACATAGGAGATGGAAACAGGAAGCTGCAGAGATGGTCCAGATGTTGAGAGAACATGCTGGGCAGCAGTGGTGCACGCCTGTAATCCCAGGATTGGGGAGGCAGAGGCATGTAGACCTCTGAGTTCCAGGCCAGCCTGGTTTACAGAGTGAGTTTCAGGACAGCTGTGGCTACACGGGGGGGGGGGGGGGGGGGGGGGGTACTTTCTGCTCTTGCAGAAGCCCAAGGTTTGGTTCTCAATACCCACAGGGTGGTTCAAGTCCAATACCCTCTTCTGTCCTCTACAGACACAGCATACATGTGGTACACATGCATGTAGGGAAAACATTCATATGTACATGAATTTTTTAATAAATAAAGCTTACAAGAAGCCCAGTGTCATTTTTGGCTACATAGTGAATATGAAGTCAGCCCAATCAACAAAACAAACCCAAACCGTGCTGGTGAGATGGCTCAGTGGGAAAGGCTTTGTTGCTAACTGTGAGGACCTGAGTACATTCCCGGGAACTTCTCTGGTAGGAGGGAACCCCTGCAAGGTGTCCTCTGAACTCTCCATGTTTGCACTTGAGCACATACACTAAATTAATTAACTAAGAAACAAAGGAAGTAAAAACATTTTCTCAGATATTGCTGGTTCATTTTCCAAGGTCTTACCATTTTATATGACAGGCTGCAGCGCTGTGTTGTCTGTTTCCTGCAGTGTGTGTGTGAGAGAGACAAGCAAATAAGAGTATCTGCTCCGCACCAGGCATGATTAGAAGTATATTTACTGGTTGTGTCTCTACAGCTAGATGAGGAGCCACTCCCCTCCTTCCTCACCCCTGCCCAGTTCCTTTATCTCCTCCAACATCCATCCTGCCTTCCTGTCTATCTCTTCACTCTGCCACTGCCCCGTACAGGCCCTTCCTCATCTCCAGTACTCGGACTGTGTTCTCCTAGTCCGGTCTCACTACCCCTCATTTAGTTTCCAGTGTGCAGGTGACAGGTGTGACTACTCCTCATGTAGTTTCCAGTGGCAGGTGGACAGGTGTTTTCATGCCCTTTCCTGCTCATGGGATCTTCATGTCCCTTCATTTGTACCCTATGCCTATAAAATAACACTTTCACTGGACCTGGTGGTACATGCCTATAATCCCAGGACCTTAGGAGAGTGAGATAGGCGGATTGCCATTCAAGGTCAGCCTGAATTACATATCAAGTATCAGAGCTACATACCAAGACCTCATCTCAAAAATTAACAAATGAATTAAAAAGAAAGAAGAACCGACAATGTAGCTCCATTTGGGAGAGTGCTTGCCTAGAAAGCCCCAGGTCGGATCCTCAGAGCCCCATAAACCCAGTGTGGTGGCTCATGCCTGTGATCCCATTGCTGGAGAGGGGCAGGCAGGAGGATCAGGAGTTCAAGATCATCCTAACACAGTAAGTTACATAGTAAATGTGAGATTAGTCTGTACTTAAATAAACTAAAACACTATGAAAATAAAAGTAAGTCAGATGTGGCACATGCCTTTAATGCCAGCACTGGGGAGGCAGAGGCAATGGATCTCTGAGTTCAAGTCCAACCTGGTCTACAGACTAAATTCTAGGGCAGCAAAGACTACCCAGAGAAACCCAGTCTCAAATAAAATAAAATAAAATAATAAAAAATAAAATTAAAATGAATAAATAAATAAAGTATGAGATGTCGACCCTTAATCTACAGCCTCCCCCCCATCCTCCTCTACTTGGATGCCATCCGCCATTCTTCTCATTTGCTGTACTCTCTGGTACAGCCAGCTTTGAGGCCTTGCTCAGGAGTTCATCCTTCTCGTGCACCCCTCTTTGTCAAGCCTCACTGCAGCACGGAATTGCTGTCTGACCCCGTCATTCCCCCCCCCCCCACTCCGGGGCTGCCCTTACAAGGTGAGGGTATCCTTGTGACCTCCAACCTCCCAAGCTGCTCACAGATGTTCACAGCACTCACATGCATCTGTTCTCAATTTCTTTTTGGGTGGCACGGTGTGCTTCGTAGGTTCCATTCTTGTGAGCTGCAGAGTCAGTATTCTAGTTATGACAGACGTGGCCATGCTTCGATAGCATTAGCTACATTCGGAGCGTTCTCTGGCAAGACGGGACTGAAACAAACATCTGGAACTGGGTGATAGCTACCTGGATGAAGGTATCCCAAGACACAAATGTGATTGTTGGCGAACAGAGCTTTTTCCTCCTAAATTGCACCTAGAGCTAGGTGTGGAATACTCCTGTAATCCCAGCACTTGGGAGGGGAAGGCAGGAGGCCAAGGTAGTCAAGGTTATCCTTAGCAACATTATCAAGTTCTAGGCCAGTCTGGGTGACATGACACCCTGTCTTGAACAAATCAACAAACCAAAATCCTATCTGGAAGCTAAGATAATATTAGGGATAACATTTGTAAGTCCCAGTGTTTTCAAACTGTCGTTTGAAACATCTCATTTAACTCCAATCTGCAAGTATTTATTCTGCTGGCATTGACTGGTGGAAGCATCTCTCTGTGAAAAATCTGTTTTATTACCGCTAACTTGAGACACTCCGGACCCTCTTAGTGTCATTTTGGGTGTCATGGTGTCCCTGACCATTTGGACAATTTACTCTATGGAAATGTGATGTTTTGTTCATCACAAGACCTCAAAATGATTTTTTAAAAAGTTGTATTTATTTATTATTATTTATTATGCCTGCATGTGTGCCTGCAGGTCAGAAGAGGACACCAGATCTCATGACAGGTATTTTTGAGCCACCATGTGGTTGCTGGCTATGAACTCAGGACTTTTGGAAGAGCAGCCAGTGCTTTTAACCACTATGCCATCTCTCTAGCCTCTCAAAATGATTTTTTTTTTTTTAAATTTTTTGAGTCAGGGTTTCTCTGTGTATCTTTATAAACCAGGCTGGCCTTAAACTCACAGAGATCTGCCTGTTTCTGCCTCCCAAGTTCTGGGACTAAAGATGCGCACCAACCACCACCTCCAGCCCTCAAAATAATTTTTAAATTTGTTTTTGTTTCAATTTATTTCTGTTTTGTGTGTGTTTTGATAAAGTAACTCCAAAGTCATCTTTATTTCACTTGACACGACATTTGACTAAGAGTTTGTCCTCAGTGGAATTATGAACCTTTAGGTTAGATTACCTCCAGGTAGTGGGAATCTAGACAACCTTGTTGGCCATACAAAACAAACAGGTGAAGCCCAGTGTCTTGCTTAAAAATCTTTTTGTTTTTTGTTTTATTGAGGCAGGGCTTTTTGACATAGCCCAACCTAGCCTCCAATTTACTGTCCTGCCTCAGCCTCTTGAGTGCTGGGACTATGGGTGTGCAAATTTCCATTCCCAACCTTGCTTAAATCGTTCTCATTGTGAGGTTTATTGCTTTTATTAGGTGTGTTCCCCTGGAGATGGGTTAGAGGTGGTTGTGAGCTGTTGATATGGAAACTGAACTCTGAGCTATCTCCAAACCCTTTTGTTTTTCTTGTTTATTGTTAGTCTTTACTGAACTAAACAGAGTTCTTAGAGAAAGTCTCTAAGTTTCTGACCTTGGTAACAAACACCTGTCCTTTCAGCCCTTGGAAGGTGAGGCAGGAGGATCTCTTGGACTTCATCACAAGACCCTAACAATGCCTCTAAGTCATTCATTGACTTCCCCAAGGGTAACACAATCAAGAAAGGCAGCCTTTTTTCCAAGTTACTCACCCTGCGCACTTACCCTACTCAGTCAGTGTTGGGGTTACATGTCTGCACCATGCCTGTACTCCTCATTGCCCTACTGGCTGGATTAGGGCTGGGATGTAGGTTAGTGGTAGAGCACTTGTCTAGCATGTATGAGGCCCTTAGTTCAATTCCCAGCATTCAAAACAAAACACAAAGCAACAATCAACAACTATGAAGGAGACCTAGAGGGTCTGCAGATGCCAGCAGTCACCTCCCTGCTGAGGAAATGGACCACAGAGATAGTAATTCCTGAGTCTTTCTGATTTACTTTAGGGTTTTTTGTTTGTTTGTTTGTTTTGTTTTGTTTTTTGAGTTCTGAGGATTAAATTTCAGGCCTCGGGAATGCTAGGCAGGTGCTCTGCTTAGCCCCTCTGGTAGACATTTTAACAATGATCAAAGACCAGTTATGATATGCTTCAAGAAAGGGTTTCTCTGTGTAACTTTGGCTGTCCTGGAATTCACTCTGTAGACCGGGCTGTCCTCACACTCACAGAGATCCCCTGCCTCTACTTCCCCAGTGCTGAGATTAATGGCGTGTGCCATCACTGCCTTGCCAAGAAACTATTATCTTACCTCTTTTCCTTAAATTATAGGTTGCATCCACACCTGCACTTCAGTGTGACTAAAACTTCCTTTTTCTCTTTTTCAGGCTTTCTTTTAATTAATTAGTCATGCTTTAATTCCGGAAACTGTTCCAAAGGGCCCCTGAGGGATTTACACTCAGAGGCCTCTCTGGAGTAACTAACTCCAAAGAGATGTTAAGGATGTTCAAAAGTAGTGTCAGCTAGTCCTAGAGAAAAAAAACTATGCATCTCTTCATCCCTCTGGAATTAATGACATTTTTCTTTTTATGTGTGTCTGTGCCGCACATGCCTGCAGTGACCTCAGAGGCCAGAAGAGGGCAGCAGCTTTTTTTGGGACTAGAGTAGCATATTGTTCTGAGCCACCACGAAGGTGTTGGAAATTGAACTTCGACCCTCTGAAAGAGCCGCCAGTGCTCATAACTGCTGAGCCATCTTTAGATCCCGGAACTAATGTCGCTTGCACTGGGACGAGTTCCTTAAGAGCACAAGCCTGACACTGGCTGGTGCTGACAAGGGAGTACCCACACATGAGGTTGAGTTTAACTCTGCGGGAGCAGAGGTTGTGTGGTTGAGGGGTAGGGGAGTTTGACTGTGGGTCTCAATGGAAGCTCGTGCTCAGCTTCTCTGGCCTCCGGGAATGCAAATTTGAGGCGACCACTGTTTGCATACAAAGCAGGAAACCAAGCCCGATCCTGACTGAGGGCGCGCAAAGGCCAGGGCAGGGTATAAATCTTGCGGAAAGGCTCTCCTGGTCCACGCAGCTCCAGACCAGAGCTGATTCCGGGATAGGCTTCTCATCAGGTGGGAGTTTCTTGGCTCTTTCCTATCGATCGGGTAGAGTAGTAGGGTGGAGTAGGGTGGGCAGAATGTGGTCAGGGACGGTTTCACACCTGTTGCAGACACACACACACGCCCGCGCTCACACCTGAAGCAAAGGAGGCTCGGGGCTAAATTCTTGGTGGTGATGAGGCAGGGACAGCCTGGGGAGGTGGAGCTTGCGATAGGGACCAACATTTGAGAGGGGCCCACCCCCCCCCCCTTCGCCCACACTATGTGTGATGGGGAACGCCTGAAGGTCCAACCGTCCAGAGAGGGTGACTGGGGCAAGCGCCCATCCTTCCAGATCCGGGGTCCTCTAGGCAGGGGAGTGCCAGGCCCGGGAGCTGCGGGTTAGCAAGGACCGGGAGGCCCCTAGCGGCAGGCTGCGGCTTTGGCCGGGTACTTCCTGCCCCGCCCAGGTGGGGTTTGCGGAAGACGATTTTGGCTGGAGGGGCGTGGACAGCATAGACAGGAGGCTGCAAGGCCGGATCAGGGCACGGGGCGTGACTAGGGCACGGCGAATACGAGCAGGCCTTCGGGCGCCCTGGCGCCCGCCCCACCCAGTCTCCTCCTTGCGGGCCCCACTGGCCGGAAGGCTGCAGGCGGCCCGCGTCTGCCCAGCCTTCCGCCTCCCACCCTTCCCCGGGCAGGCCCCGCCCCGCATTCCAGCGGTGGGAGCACCGTATTGTATTTATTTAGAGTGCGTGTGTAGGTGGGGGCGAACTCGTGCCATGCATGGTACGTGAGAGGTCAGAGGACAATTTGCGGGAATGTGTTTTTTTTTTTTCATCACATGGGTTCTGGCAACCTAACTCAGATCGACCAGATGCCCAGTGCCCAGGCAATCCCTCAAGGCCAACGTCCTCCTGTCCAGCAGGGTTCTGAAAAGTAGTCACAGGTATGAGACATTCACGCACTAAAGTGCCCTCCCCAAAAACCACAGAGGCAGACTAAGACGGGGTCTAGCTTTCTTTAGTTGTCACACGGAGGTGCTAGTCAGAAGAGAAGGCACTTAATTGGGAAGGTCATCTGATTCAGGCCAACCGCACCCTCTCCCTTAACCAACTCCCTTGGCACTTGTTTGTGGGTCCCCTTAACCCTCATATTCTGGAGAGAACCCAAGAACTTCAACTCCAGACTCGGCAGGTGTGGGGTGGGGCTTCAGAAACAGAAGTCAGTTGGCAGAGTGACCTGGGAGCTGCCCCCAGCCAGCAGGGGGCCATGGAGGAGGCTGCGGGGACTGGGGGTGGGGGTAAGTTGGCACTGGAGAGGGGCAGCTCAGTAAGCTTTCTTGGAGATCCCCACAAGAAGGTCCCAGCTGTGGCAGATACTCTGAAGGCACCGGTGGAATCTGGGGTTTAGGGGTGAGGCACCAGTGACGAGGCTGACCCCCCCCCCCAGCTGGTGGGACTAGCTCACCGCTGGGCACAGAAGGTATTCAATGCTTTTTGGATGAATAGAGTAAAAGGGCTGGGAAAGACAGAAACAGGGCCTGTGACCCCCTCACAGCCCAGCTTGTTCCATTCAGAAAATAGTTTTAAAAATGTAAAAATCCTTTCCCTCCCTCCCCCAATTTCTGGGCCCAGGGAAGGGGTGAGGGAGGAGTGTCTCCCCACCCTTTCCTCTCTCCTCCCTTTAAAAATCTATATACACATATACATATTTATATGGCACCACAGGGGAGTCCTGCCAACCCCCAGGCTTAGGGGAGATTGGGGGCTTAAATGATACAAGGAGCAGCCAAGAGCTGTGGACAAGCTGGATTGGGAGTGTTCCCTAAGGAAGGTTCCCCAGCTCTTTTACAAGTGGCAGGAGACTTCCTTCCTCTCCCTCCCAAGCAGAAACTGGTGGGGTACCGTCATCCCAGGAAAGGGGAGGGGAAGGGAGAGACTGTTCCTTCCATGCCAGCCTAGATCTGGGAAAAGCTGACCAGCAAAGAGGGTTCTATGCAAGGCACTTGGTGTCCACTCTTCCCAGACTGGGGTGGGGGTGGGGTCCAAGGCATGGGGCAGCAGGAGCCTCACCCCTACCCCACCGAAGACCTGGACTATGGGGCCCGATTTGGCAGCAGAGAAACATGGCAGCACAGAGAAGACGGGGGGAGGGGGAGGAGCAGCAGGCAGGGCCCCCCAGGTCCCCTGGGAAGAGGGGAAGAAGTTTGAAGGCACTGACACTGGGACCCAAGGGCTCATTGTCCTCCATGCAGCCTGGCAGGGGTGCAGACACCCTCTTCCCCTGGGCCATGGATACTGCTTAGCCCATGGGTTTTGTTAACAGCACAGGCAGGTTCCCAGTCTGATGGGAAAAGGCTTGGGCCTTGGTGAAGGGCAGGTCCTGGCCCCAAGACACCTCACTAGCTCCCAGGCCTAGGCTGCCTAAGCACTGTGTACACGTCGTCCACGCGGCTGAGTTGCTCGAAGAAGGGTAAGAGATCATGTAGCTCAGTGTCACTCATGTTGTCAAACCAGGAGGCCACTGGAACCTGGGAGACAAGAAGGAAGTGAGGAGGGCAGGTACCCTGAGGTGCCCAGGTCCTACCCACACAGCATGTCCTACCCACACAGCACGTTGGGTTTTGATTTTGTTTTTTTTTTTTTTTTTTGTTTTTTTTGACAGCAGCTGACTTCATTTGAGGATACTGCTAAGCATAAGCAAAATGTTCACATACATAGGTAGCTCACTGTGTTTCATTTGGTTAGGCTCCCATCGGGGACTCACTACATATATTCTGTCCCATTAACAGGCAGCTTGAAAACTGCCAGACGGGGACCCCAGCCAGAGGTGAGTACCCTGCACACACAAACACACACAGGCATGGAGTGGAATGGGTGAGCAGGCATAGGTAACAGGAAGCCACCAGCCCCCCACTACCTTCCCAGGCAGGGCTGAGGAGGTCACCACAGCACATCATGTGCTCTTGTCCTGTCTCAGGCCTAGGTCCCATGTGTACTCACAGCATTGTCTGGATGGAAGACATAGGAGGCGGGTGAGTTGTCTAGGATGAGCACCCGCCTCAGGTCTCGGCCCAGCCTGCTCAGGTCCTTTACATAGTTCCCCCGGTGGAAGACACACGACTCTCGAAACAGCCGGGCACGGAAGGCTCCCCACTTGTCCAGCAGGTCAGCTACAGGGTCTGCATACTGGGGGTGGAGGGAAGTCAGACTCCTGGGTGAGGAGTGACTACTGCCCAGGGCTGCATCTGGTTGTATGTTGAAGGCCGGTGGGAGAGTAAGGATGGCCCAGACCCCAGGCAAGGGCTCACCTTGGCAAGGCTGGCAGTGAACAGCACACACTCAAAGAGCTCGCCCATTCGTTGTAGGAACTCATCCACATGGGGCCGCTTCAGCACATAGACCTGGGGAATTAGCCAGTGAGGGAGCTGCTGGCCCACAGGCTTGGGGGTGATAAGAATGGGACCAGAGTAACAGAGGAGGCGGGGGTCCAGGGAGGCTGTTCCAGGATCTGTGTGCTCCCCCAAAGCCCGCACGCTGCCCCAACCATCCCCTTCCTAAAGAGAATCAGAATGTAATTCTGGTGGTCCCACCTCACTTAGTGAGAGTCACTAATCCCCAGCCACTTTCCCACCTAGGTCTTATTCAAATGCAGGAGCCCACGTTAGCCCCCTCACCCCAAGGCTGCAGGGCACCGGCCCCCGAGCCAAGTAATGGAGAACAGGCTGGCCAGCACCACAACCTATCCTGAATTACTTGAACTGGGTCCCGGGCAGTGGGGGCAAGAGGGCTCCACCGGATAGGATGAGAAGGAGCCCATTCTGCAGGCCTGGGACTCTGGCTCCATCCCTTGGGTACCAGATAGCCTTGGGTTTCACACCCTCTTTGAGCCTTGGACATCCCCCCCATCTACCAAAGCTCCATTTGGGGCTCTCTCAAGATTAGAGGGAGGTACCTGGGGTGTAGAGTGCAGACGCCAAAGCCCCCACCTCCCTCTGCCCCTCACCTGGTGAACTACCCCATCAATCTCCACGGGTATGATGAAGTCAGCATTATTCACAGGCTGTGAGGAGAGAAGAGTTGCTGGAGCTTGGAGGGAGGGAGTCCCAGGGGTGGAAGTCCAGCAGAGACCGCCCTCCCTGACCAGAGTAGGCCCCCCTCAAGAGACTGCAGGCTGAGGGCTGCTGGGCAGGGCCCACCTTGAAGGAGCTGTGCACCAGGGTCTCGTCCAGGTCGATGACCACGCAGATCTTGTCTGAGTCCTGGGCCTTGGCCTCGGGAAGCAGGTACTGGACTGGGGTCTGTTGTGGGAGGGGTGGGGCTGGGTGGGGCACCTCCCACACAGGCTTCCCTGCCCAGCTCTCATCTGAGGACCCAACCAACTTTTCCACCCCTTCCTAGCTTTGGCATCGCCAACTGTGGACCAGGAGTATTCTACATGGATCCCTCTTCCTCGCCTCAGAAAGCTCCCACGTGTAAGGGATCTATGCAGATCTCAGGCAAGCCACAGCTGTTGGCAGGGGGTGGGGTTGGGAAGGGGCAAACCATAATGTAATGGGAAGGCACCTCCCTTTATTGAACATTTTAGTGTCCGCAGGTGTGCCAGTAAAGTTCACCCCAGGACCCCTTCTGCCTGCTCCACTTCCAACTAGACCCAAGTGCACCTGCAATTCCCTCCTGACACACCTTAGGGATGGCGCCATTTTCCTCCACCAGCAGGGGAGCCCCACTGTGGGCAGGCCGGGCCTCCCCATCATCTCGGCAGACACAGCAGAAGAGCGAGTGGAAGATGCCCCGACTTCGGGGCTTCTGGGACGCTGCTGACTTCTGGTCACCTAAAGCGAGGAGTGAATGTGGGCACACTGGCCTGCAGAGGCTCCATGCACTCGGGTCTCAATCCCTGAGCACAGAGAACACAGGCTCTCTCCCTCCATGAAGAGCCACACCAGGGTGCCTCTGGCCCTCCATGAAATGCCCCGTCCAGAGGTCCCTGCAACTCTTCAACATAAGGAAATCTGGTGTGGATAAGCCTGAAGGAGGGGGCAGGCGGAAGGAGGGAGCAGACAAGGTGCTTTATCTTTTCCCCAGGGTTGGTGTTCAATCACCAGACCCCACACCTTACCTGGGGAGCTAAAGAACGTCAGGGCTCGGGGCCCCACCGTCCACTCCCACTCTCCCTCCATTCTGTCTACCCCATGGGTCCAAAGTCCTCATTGAGCTTGGGCCCAGAGGCCAGTGTCCCAGAACTGTCAGCCCCGCCTCCTCCTCCACCCTGCCCCGTCTCAACCTTAGGCAGAGACAATCCCCGCTGCCCGCGCGCCCCGCTTCTCTGCTTCCAGCCCCCAAAGAAACGGGCTGGACGGTGGACAAACTCTGAAGGACTTCCCGATCTTGAAGTTCACACAGGGGAAGGGGGGGGGGTGGTCCCCAACCAGGCCAGCCCCAGGGGCTTCACATCGGCAGGCGGCGTCCCTTACAGGGTCGAAGCAAGTGTGCATAGGCCCGATGCCAACTGGCCCGGCCGGCCGCAGCCGGGGTGCCCTGTGCCAAATTGGACACAGGGCTTGCGAGTCTGTCTTGCGAGCCTAGTGGCTCTCTGCCTCCAAGGGTGTCGCCCGCACCTCCACGCGTGACGCCCGAGTTTGTGGGAACGTGGTTGTGTGTTGGCGGGAGATCCCTGCAAGACTACTCAGCCTGCTGTCACCTCGGCACCCCTTCCAGACCTTAGCCTGGAGGGGGCGGAGCCTCCACGGGTGGCCAGGAGGCCGCCTCACCCCCACCTCCCAGTTCCATTGGCGCCAAACTGGGGGAGGGGGCGACGCCCGGGAATCGCCAGCCTACTAACCCCCGCGATTGCCTCCTGCCTCAGTTTCCCCACTAGTAATATATCAAGCGCTCCAGTGGCGCCAGGCCCCGCCCAGAGCCTCACACTCTCGCGGAGTTCAAACTCTCCCCGGCCCCGCTGGCGGGGGCTCGGGCTGGGCCAAGGCTCGCGCCCGGGGCACTGGCAGCGGCTTCGGCGCGGGGACAGCCCTTAGCCTCGACCTCCCCTCCCGCCGCCTATGTACCTTTGCCCCGCAGCGGGCCCCGCGCCTCCTCCTTGCTGATCTGAGTAATGACGGCCGAGCTGTCCATGGGGCCCGGCGCGCTCCACTCCGGCCGGACTCTGGCCCCGGCGCCCGGCCTCCCCCCCGGCTCGGGCCGGAATCGGGGCGCGGGGGGGAGGGGAGGGTGGGAGGGAGGGATCCCCGCGAGCTTCGGAGGGGAGGGGAGCCAGGTTCTCGGGGGGAGGGGGAGGGAGGGGGCGCGGAGGAAACTTTGTTACAACATGGAGTTTCCTCCCCGCGAGGCGGATGCAAACATGGAACCCGGGCGCCGTTTCAAGGCTCCCCCTTAAAAGGGCAACGGCTTCGGCGGGACCAGGGCTCGGCCGCAGCTTTCATCACTTCTGGGGCCTGGCGGACTGGAAGGCGGGCCTGGTTCCTGCGGCGATCCAGGGGGCGTCGCCTCTCTTCCTGCGGCGTTCTAGCAGGACCGAGCCTCTGCGGCTGCGTGGCAGGGCGGACAGCGGTAACCGGCCGCTGCAAGTCAGGGAGCCCAGGGCCTGAGGCCCGCCCCAAGCACCCGGCCCAGGAGTGCCTGAAGGCCACGCAGCTCCACCTCCGCGCATTCCAAGGGGCTGATCTTGGCTGCCTCCGTTTGTTCCTCTGGGAAATGGGATGATGAGAACTTTCTGTAAAACGGGTGCTTAATTTTTTTAAATTTTAAAATTTTATGTGTATGGCCTACAAATACGTGTGCACCATGTGTGTGCAGTGCCGATCAGCGCCAGAAGAGGGCGTTAATTTTGCCTAGAACTGGTGTTAACAGGTGGTTGTGTGTCCTAGGAACGGAAACTGGGTACTTTCAAAAGTAGCGAGAGCCATTGAGCCATCTTTCCAGTCCCTAGAAAAATTTAAAATTACACTTGTTTATGGGAGAGATGTGTGTGCCACCAGTGAAGATCAGAAGTTGTCTTCTTCCACCCGGTGATGGAGGAACCAAACCTGCCCCTACAATAGGTCTTTTGTCTAACGTTTATATCGTGAGAAAAAAAGGAACTCTTTGCTAGTTCCAGTTGTGCAAGCTTATCAAATTATGGAGTTTTAGGAAGTTTTTCTTTTTCCTGTGTATGATGTATGGCCTACGGAGGCCAGAAGAGGGCGTCAGATCCCTTGGAACTGGAGTTAAAAGCAGTTGTTATTCGCCCTGTATGTGTTGCTGGTGTCCCAACTCACTCGGGGAGTCTGCCAGAGCAGTACATTCTGTCAACCGCCGAGCCATCTCTTCAGTCCCAAATTATGTTTTTATTCCAACTATAACTCAGCACTCTCCGCAGCCACTAGGGCACCACAGGATGTGAAAAATTCTACTTCCGCGCCTACCTTTACCGATTGCCAAGCCATTTAGCGCTCAAGGTCTCTTGTACGTGTTGTCCCGCCGGCTTGGAACATGCCTCCGTGTCCTTGGCAGAACCAAATCCCATCGAACTAGAAGAAATTCCACCTTGTTTACAGGCCCCCACCCCTACCCCGCCTGCCCAATCTGTGATTATTAGAGAGGCCAGTTCCAGGGCTGGCTGTGTTCCCAAGTGCCTAGAGGACGCCTGTGGAGGGAGGGTCCAGCGTCCGCCCTTGGGCGCCTGAGACTGCAACTATGTATTTTTTAAACACGCGTGTTAGCGGACCTGTGGCGACACACCCCAGCCATTGTCTAGGTCTCCGTTTACATTCAGGGTCTTCTCACGGGAAGCCCCCAGTTGCGCCTCTCTAGAGCTGCGGTTCGTTTATTTTTATTTTTTATTCTTCCCGTTTTATAAAGTTCTTTTCATTCGTCGTAATTAAAAAAAAAAAGAAAGAAAAATACGAACGCCAAGTCTTGACACGAACGCCTGGCCACTTCCTGCCCCAGGCACTGGGGCGGGGCGGGCGCGTCCCGTCGCAACCCACCAGAAAGTCAGCCGGGGGCGTGGCTGGCGGTGCTCTAGCCGCTCTGCAGGAGAACCAGCTCAATACCCCAAACCAGCAGGAAATGTGGGGTGCTGATCCTTGACTTCTGCTTCTGCTCTTGGGGAGCCTTATAACCATCATCCTTACACCCCAAGGTCTTCACCTCCTGTGTGTTGACGCCCTGGGTCGCGCGCCCTAAATTGCCCTCTGGGTCTTCTGGACTCCTCAGGAGAACGATAGCCTTCTCACATTTTTGGCAGAAAAGGAAATAGCTTGGAAAACTGAAGGCACAAACCCAGGCTCTTCTCGGCCAGGCTCGCCGGGGGTGCCTCAGCTCTCAGCTGTCCCCAAAAGGAAATTTGTGACCCGAGCTTGAATGATCCTTTGTCCTGCGACTTGCCAGGCAGCTGACTGCCTTCGATTCCTGTCGTTCCCTAACCCTAACCCTGAATACTCACAAACTCACCATCTAAGCTCACATCAATCCTCAGGAGCTACCCCCAAACAAGGGAGAGCCAGTCCAGATGGATTCACCTTCTGCTGGAAGCTCTGCAGCTCTCTCCCCGTTCTGGTACCACACTGTGAGTGAGAACCGCACTCCCAGTCTGGAGGCAGATTTTTTTGTCTCCTCAAGGGAAGTGTAGATCCATCTCAGCTGCTGTTTACTCTCCCTCCAAGCAGTTGAGGAGGCGGGCTTTACCCACACAATCTATTAGGATTGTTAATTCAATGGTTACATCCCAGGAAAAACAATAGTGTGGGCTGCTAGCTAGGGGGGAAGACAAAGAGGACTCAACAAGCTCCTGGAGGGCAACTGACACAAGGGTCCCTCCATCCAGCACCTCGGGTTTCCATTTGCTCCCATTGGCAGAATGGGGCAGGTGGCAGCCTCTGGAGCTTCTAGAGAGACTCTAACGTAGGCCTCCTTCCTTAAATTCAACCAGAGTTTGGGGGCTGCATTCACTGGGTCTACCAAGGAGATGGGGGTTACCCTAACTAGTGGCCTCTGGCTGGAAACAGCTGACCTTGATCTGACCTCATCTCTGACCCTGGACCTCCGTAGCCCCTATGCTGACTCTCATCTTTTTAAAAAAATCAGCAGGGTGATGGTGCACGCCTTTAATACTAGCACTCAGGAGGCGGAGGATCTCTGAGTTTTGAGGCCAGCCTGGTCTACAGAGCAAGTTCCAGGACAGCCAAAGCTACAAAGAGAAACCCTGCCTTGAAAACACAAAACAATAAAATAAAAGGAAAAGTTTTTAAATATTTCTTTGTGTGTGAGGGCAGCAATACAGACCAAACATGTCCAGACCAAGGCTGGAACCCGAGTTCTCCTACTGAGCCATCTCACTGGCCCCAAGATTTACTTTCACTATTATAATTATTGATTACTTTGAGACAAAGTCTCACTATGTAGCTTTTGCTGGCCTGGAACTTGCTACTTGCTTGCCTCGAATGTGTAGAATCTGCCTGCTTCTGCTTCTGCCTCCAGAGTCATCATAGGAAGGTGTGTGCCATAATGCATTTGTGTATGTGATAGTGTATGCCGCGAGTATTAGGATCGAGGTTAGATGAGTACCACGTCCCCTGGAGCTGGAGTTCCAGGCTGTTGTGAGCTGCTATATGCCATTCTCTGCCAGGGGTGCTGGGAAGTGCAGTCATCTAAGCCAAATTTACCTTCTCAGCGTCCATTCTAAATCCTACACTTAATTAATTCTTCATACGCTCAGCCTCCCCTTCTTTCTGGGTCCCCCAGCTCCATTCCACAGCATCTGAGAACTATGCACTCTAGACACACTCACTGACAGCCCAATCCTGTGCTCAGCGGCTCTCCCTGAACTCACTGGGTCAGGTGTCTGGCCTCATCCTGTCACGGTTCTTGTTTATTTAGCCCCACCCCCACCCCTTCCTGTGAGAGCTCCCTGACAGCTGACATCCTTTTTAGTTCAGGACTTTACCTCTTTTCCACTTCTAAGAAGCACAGGGCCTCCAACAGGAAAAAAAAAAAAAAAAAGTAATCCAATTAATCTCAAGTGAATTACCAGAATGTGCAGCAAGTTGGGGGGCACTTAGGAGAAACAGAGGGGGAATTTGGGGGAATGCGTTCTTCAGTAGCCCCCTACCCGTCTTCACTCTCTCGGGTCCCATCTTCTCCAGGGGCAAGCACCAAGCCAACGAGGAGACACTCTTGCCCAAGCACCCTCTCTGGCAGCTGTCCGGGTTGCGCCAGACCTGTCCCTTCGTTGCTCCTTCCGGGCCCCACTCCTCTTGTTGCCCTTTTAAGAAAGAGGAAATTCTTTTCATAAACAAGCGCCTCGTCTGGAGCGTCAGTCGGCAGCCTACCCAGCTGGGTTCCGGGAAATGGGAGCTGCTTTATGACAGTGAACCTCCCGCAGGCTCAACACTGGGAAAAGGGTCAGTGGGCACCCTTTCCTCGGTGCTGCTCTGGGCTGTTCTAGGTTAGGGTACGAGGAACCGGAGGAGCCTGGAGGAGGGATTTAGGGGAGCCTAGAAACTGCCTAGGGAGCGTCTGCAAAGTGCTAGCTCAGCACAGGGCGAAGGGTGCCTGGCGGCTCGCTGCGGAGGAGGGGTTCCCTGCCCACGCTGGGACTCCCAACCTCTGCGCGGAAGTAGCAGCCCTAGGAGAGACGCGCCTGCTCACCTGAGTTCCGCTTGCCCCCGAAGGTCGGCAGGGCTTAGGCTGCTGTGGGGCGCTTGGGAGACTCTCTGCCCCTAGAGGGAGCTGAGAGACGAGTGCAGGGAACCCTAATAGCACAGCGTGGGAGTCGGGTCAGCCCTGTCCCTTGGGGAGATGGCAAATGAATTGGCCCTTGAAGGCACAGACTTTTGGGTTCTTTATGGCCTGGTTCCTGAAAGAGAAGGGGCCGTTTCTTGGTTTTACTGCCCGGGAAATGGGTTGCAGGAACAACAGAGAGTAGGAGACAGACATTTGAGGCGTGCAGGTGCGGGACTTGACGTTTAGAACAGAGGGGGCTACCGTTCTGTCCTCCGACTTTGTGTGTGTGTGTTTCTTCCAGTCGTACTCCCGCCCCCGCCCAAGTTTGTCAGGCTGCTGTGTCTCCTCCTCTCCTCTTCCTACCTCTTCTTCCCTCCTCCTCTCCTCCCTTCTTGAGACAGGCTCTCATGTAGCTGTCTCAAGGCTACATGAGTTGTCATGTAGTCATGTAGGACTAGTTGTCATCTAGTCCTAAGCCAAGGTTGACTTAGGACTAGATAGCAAGATGACTCCTTAAGCCTCCTGCCTCCATCTTCCAAGTAAGACAATGGTGTTTTGTTTTATATGAGGTGGTCTGACTAGTCTGGAACCGCAACCCTACTACCTCAGTCTAGGAGGATGACAAGATCGCACGGAGTAGTTTTTGGAAATCTTTTAGGAATCAAGCACCAGACACTATTTTGTGTGTGTGTATTTTTAAAAACAATCTCTTTATTTTTATTTTGTGTGCATTGGTGTTTTGTCTGTATGTTCGTCTGTGTGAGGATGGTGAATCCTGGAGTTGGAGACAGTTGTGAGCTGCCATGTGGATGCTGGGAATTGAACCCCACCCCGGGTCCTCTGGAAGAGTAGTCAGTACTCTTAACTGCTGAGCCATGTCTCCAGCCCACTGTTTTGGTTTTTAAAGTAATTTTTATGTATCTGGGTGTTTGTCTGTGCACTTTGTACCTGCACAGGAAGCCAGAAGAGGGCATCGGATGCCCTGGAACTGGAGTTACAGACACTTGAGAGTCACCCTGTTGGTGCTGGAAAGAGCAGCCAGTGTTCTTAACAGTTGAGCCATCTCTTTGCCCCAGGTACTGTGTTTTTAAGTCTTAAATTGATGGTTAGATGGGCGTGGTCCCTAGCACACAAGAGGTAAAGCGTTTGTCTAAACTGGAAACGGGTGATCCAGTAAGCTGGGTGGTGACCTCCAGTTGTCTTGCTGTGTCCCATTGCCTTGCTTGCTGGATCCAGTGGACCAGTGTGCTTCTCTCACCCAGAGCTCTCCCCATCTTCCTGCTCCTCCTTAGGGAGCCCATACAGGAAGTGCTGGTGGGAGCTGTGGGTCAGAAAGGTGGCTCCGTGGGCAATGCAACAGGTCCAGGCCTGGGAAAGGAAGGCCCATGAATGAGAGAGGCGAGTGTTCTGCAGAGGTCCCATGTACCTCTCTCTCCTGCCCTCCCTTATCCCTTGGCTGGCTCCAATACCAGATAGGCAATAAGGCCCAAGTAGCCCACAGCCAGCACAGCTACAAGGCCAAAGTAGGCAGGGTGCGGGAGGCTGGGCAGGTAGCTGACCACAAAGTAGAGGTTGATGGCACAGATGAGTGCCATGATGCAGGACGTGATGACTTTGCTCAACCTGTGGGATGAAAGGATGCTGAGGGCTGGCTGGCTGCAGCTGGACCAACTGGACCATCTCCCTACCTACCGCTACCCCAGGACCTCCGGCTGGGGACAGAGATGCAAGATACCCTCCTTCTGTGGCCTGTCTAGTCTAGAGCAGACAGACCCCATTGGCTACCTGGAGGCCCTTCAAATTTCACACTGGTAAGAGGTGTGATAAAGGTTAACCCAGGTTCTAGAAAGAGCCCCCCCCAGTCCTGATTCCCATAGTTAGCAGCTGTGACACACTGGGCAAGTCCTTTAAGGTCTGGGGGGGGGGGTTGGGAGGGGTAAGGGGAGCCCTTGGTTTCCCAGAATGGTGGAGATCACCATTGTTCCTGCCTCTGCATGGCTGTGAGCACAGAGGGCAGCTCTGGGATCTGGTTTGGGAGGGGAGTACTCACAGGCCATTGGCAAACTCCTGCATGACGGCTGGCATGCTGGTGAAAGTCAAGATGGGCAGCACAGCAAAGGGCAGCTGCGGAAGTTGAGGGACCCTGCCTTGGTATGACAGGGAATGGGAGCAAGGAGCCTCTGGGGAAGTTCCCTAAGAGCTCTGGGCAGTATTCTCATGGGTGACCCTTTTAAAGCAGGGGAAAGTATGGAGGGTTCTGGCCTCAGGCTGTTGGACTTTGAATGTCAGCTCAGCCTCCAGTCAATTAACTTCATGTATCAGCTTTCCCATCTGTGGAATGGGAACAGTGGGGACTCTTGCTCCTTAGGGTGTCTATAGAATCCTCTGAGGGTTTAGGACCGAACCTAGAGAGAGCTGGGGTAGGGGGGAGGGAGGTTCTGTGCTCCTTAATGACCACGGTCTCACCAGCAAACTCTGCAGAACATTGAGTAGATCGTTGAGGCTGGATAGGTCCCTCAGGTCTCGGAAGACAGCCACAAGCACAGTGGGCAGGATGGCGCAGGAGCGAGTGAGGAGGACACGTGCGAAGCGTGACCACCGCAGCTTCAGGAAGCCCTGAGTAAGAGCAAGCACCCGGATGGTGCTGTGCAGCTCCGTTGTCTCAGACTCCCTCCCACCTCACCCCTACATTTGCCCATCTTGGGAATGGGGGCAGCTCTGACCCTTGTTGGGAGGGAGAGGATGCGTGGGAAAGGGAGGATTCCCATAACTGGTTGCTGAATATGGAACAAATTTGGGGATTCTGGCTGTCATCTCGCCCCTCTGCAACTCAGAAAAGCCCAGCGTCCAAGCCTACAGCAGTGTGTCTGCTGTCCTTGGCCAGTGGGCCCTCAATGCCCACCTCCATGACGAACTGTCCTGCATAGGTGCCAGTCATAGTAGAACTCTGCCCAGCTGCCAGGAGACCCACTGCCCAGATGTAGAGGGCAGCAGGGCCAAAGAGACAGCCTAGGATCACACCCTGAAAGGAGAAGGTGTGATCAGACAGTGGCCCCGCCCACCAGAGGCTCCACCCCAACAAGGCGTGGCCAGACATCTGGCCTGAGTGGCACTTACTCCTTGGTAAATATCCACTGACACTGTGTGATTATCCCTAGGGAAGATCTTAGCATAGTTGTGGAGGCTGCTGTTGGCACAGATGTTGAACTGTAGGCAGGAGGCAGTAGGAGACAGATGGGAAAACACAAACTCACTTTTGGAAAATCAGGACCCCAGGCCCTGATCAATTTAAAACCTGAGGCCCTCTAAATCTGGCTAGACATACTTTGCTAATAATGGTTTTCCTTTTCTTTTTATTGTCTTTATTTCTTCCTTCCTCCCTCCCTCTCCCTCCCTCTCTTCTTTCCTTCCTTTCTTTTCTCCTTTCTCCCTTTTTTTGAGACTAAGTATCTCTATGAAGCCCTCTGTGTCTTGAAACTCCCAGTGTAGACCAGGCTGGCTTTGAATTCACAGACATCTGTCTGCCTCTGCCTTCAGAGTGCTGGTTTTAAGTGGGCCACCACACCCAGCTTGTTTTTATTTCTCTTATGAATTTGCTATTAGTATTTAAAATGCAGCTTCATATGGAAACTGGGCTTCTGTCTCTGGGATCAGTAAGACCTGACTCTGCCACTTACATTCCCACACCCCCCTCTTCCCAAAGAACCCTGCAGTCCTCACTTGAATTTGAAAATAGGCACACCTTTAATCTCAGCATTCTGGATTAAAGAGGCAGGTGGGTCTCTGAGTTTAAGACCAGCCTGGTCCACAGAGTGAGTTCCAGGACAGCCAGGGCAACACACAGAAAAGCCAGGGCAACACACAGAAAAGCCCTGTCTCCAAAACCAAAAGCAACCAAACAAAAAACCAAAACCAACCAACCAACCAAACAAACAAACAAACAAAAAAAAAAAACAAAAACAAAGCAAGAAAAAAAATAAGCTTTAAAGTCCCCCATAGAGCCCTCTCCTCTCTTGCTGAGTGGTAGGGTGCCACAGCTGGGGCGGGGTGGTGCATCCTCACACACTCAGGACTTATAGCAAGGCCTTCCAAGTGCAGTGATTAGGGAATCCCAGCTGCTTCCTGCCCGATGCATCCCCCCCCCACACACACACAGAGGACTCAACCTTTAGCAAATGCACAGCACTGACTATAGAATTGTGACAGTCCCATGATGGAGGACTACTCGTAGAGGGTGACAGACCCAAGTCTAGATCCCAGAGAGCCAGGAGGAGAGCCAGAGGAAGCACAGCAGTTAAGGGCCTTTTGGGGGCCCCACTCCCTCTGGCCCAGCCACTCTATACCCCCACCTGCAGCTGCCTGCCTGCACTGTTCCAGCTCCCTGAGCACCCATTGGTGGGTGGCTGGCTTCGTGTGTCTTCACATTTCCCCTGGATGTGATATATACAAGAGCAAGGTCCGGGACTCCTTGCACACTTCACCCTGTGGCTCTCAGGTGGTGCCGGATACCAAAGCAACAGCTCGGCCATTGTGGCAAAGTGATTGATCACCTGTCTTCTGGGAGTTGAGATGATGAGGAAAGAGGACCCTAGAGCCCAGAGTCTGGCAGAGACCCCGGGAGATGTGGCCCTGTGACCTGAAACCCCTGGCAAAGCTGAGGGGCAGATGGGGGCGGGGCACACAAACACAGCTGGTACACAGGATCAGTTTGGCTCACCGCTTCCTCATTGGTTTGCTGGTAGAAGGCCTGACCAAAAACAGCCATGACGAAGAGGTTGATGATGAAGGACACAGACAGAGCGATGGCGGCTTCAATCAGGAAGTACATGTTGGCTTCTCGGATGTCCACCCGGCGGGTTCTGTCTACCTCTCTGGACTAGTAAGGTCAGAGGTGGAGGGAAGGACCAAAGTCTCTGAGAGGCCCCGATGTCCTCCCCCCCACATTTATACCTGTGTTCCCTCTGAGTCCCCTAGGTAGTAGCCTGGTTCAGTCCTGATCAACTGCCCGCTTCCTGTAGCTTTGCCCTTGCCGGAGGTCTGGTCCGCAGTGACAGGTTATGCCTGACGTGTGCCTCCACCCCATTCATTCAATGTCTGGTCCATTTTTGCCTCCGGACCTTTGCCTTTGCTGTTCTCCCTGTTCACATTGCCATCTTCCATCCTTCAGTCTATCTACCAGACTTTTAGTTTGTTTCTTTGTGAGCATCTTTCTTCATCCACAATTCCTTTGTTTACTTTGTCCTTGTCTGGATTCCCCCACACTAAGATGCAGGTGTTTCTGGGGGTGGTAAGGCCTTGACTGACTTACACACCTCCCCTGGCTCCCAGCACACCTCAGACCCATTATTACGGGCAGACTGAACAGCAGAGAAGGACTCCAACATTATCTACGACCCTCAAGAGGCAGGAGTCCAGGCTCAGGAACAGGCTCCTGGCTCCTCCCTCCCCTCCACTCACCTTGACCAAGGCTGAGTGCAGGTAGATGTTGTGAGGCATGATGATGGCACCCACAATGCCCACTGCCTGCAGCAGCTCGGGCTGACCACAGCCCGGGCAGGACGGCAGGAACAGGCCTTGAAGCAACGCTCCTTGGGATGGACGTGCTACCACATACTGTGGAAAGGAACTTGGTCAGCCCACTAAAACCACCCTCCCTTCCATGGCATCCCAAAGGCAGGTAAGGAGCATGGCTAAGGGCTGTTTCCATAGACCCCCAGGCTACCCAGAAGGAAGGGAAGCGAGTGATCTTGAGGAAAAGGGTATAACTCTGATTTCCCACCTCATAACCGAAGGTCAAAGCCATAATAGTAATAAGAAGTCCAAAGAAAGCTTCCAGCTTGCGCAATCCTAGGGGCATGGCAAAGGAGTATAAAAAACGAACTCCAAACCCCTGTCACAAACACTCAGTGGCCGTTTTTGGGAACTTTGTCCCAGGCACTGGGCCAAGAGCTTAACATATTTTTCTCATTGAAACTTTACCACAGCCCTATGATGTCTGGGCTGTTCTTTCCCATGTTACAGAAGATGAAACCGGAAGCCCTTGCTCAAGGCACACAGCGGGAGTAAGGGGGACCCACAGCTCTGGGAGGAGCCAAGGTTCCATGAGGGCAGCCCTATCCACTCTCATCCCCTAAGAAGAGGGACTTTCTCTCACCATAGTTATCCAGGAAGAGGAAGAAGAATGTGTCCACGATGGTGATCAGGACGCCACCCCACAGGGGGATGCTGAAACCACATAGGTCAGGTCAGCCCAGCATGGCCCAGATCTGGAGTTCCAACCCTCAGTGGAGAGTCAGGAACCCAAGTGGCCTGGACAGCTAGAGTGAGCAGAGTGTGGGATGTGTTGAACATGGGTAGCCACCCAGGAAGGGCAAAACTGGGTAGGGGGACCGGGTGTGGCCGGGAGCCCTGACCTGTGGGATGTGATTCACATGTGTGTGACTTTACACATGTCACCTTACAGGCTGAGAAACATTCATTCCAGCCCTACATGTAAGGAATGGGGTGATACAGAAGACCCAGAGAGGTCGTCGGCCTGGAGAGCAAACAGTGACTCCCTCCAGCCTTGGACTGAGGTGGGTTCCCTAGCATGATACCGTCCAGCTGAGAGCAGATTGAAGGAGATAGCCGTGCCGATGACTTCCTGCATGTCTGAGCCCATAATGGCTAGCTCGATGGTCAGCCAGAGGACGGTGCGGGGCACCTATGGGGAGGAGATGTTGCTTCCTTAAAAGGAGGCAAGCTGTTTACTCTTCACATGCTTTTTGGTGCTCTGCACTGAGCTGTGGGACCAAAGACAGATGGGCTGTGGTGGTGCACGCCTTTAATCCCAGCTGGGCAGAGGCAGGTGGAGTGTTGTAAATTTGAGGCCAGCCTGGTCTACAGAGTGAGTTTCAGGATAGCCAGAGCTACACAGAGAAACCCTGTCTCAGAAAACAAAAACAAGAAAATGACATGCTTAAAGGAGTTTGCTATGGCGTCTTTGTGTCTCATGAGGGCTTATGTGCTGGAAGCTTGGTCTCATGTTGAGACTTGGGGGAACCCTTTAGAGCAGAAGACAGACCTGGCGACAGCGGTCTGACACTCCAGAAGCTAAGGCAGGAGGAAGAGTAAGTTCAAGGATAGCCTGGGCGCCTTGGTAAGACCCTGTCGCAAAGAAATAGTGAAGATGGCGGGGGACACAGCTCAGTGTGGTAGTGTTTGTCTGCACTGGTGAGGATTGTAGGTCCAGTTCCATGTTCCCACCCCCCAAATAAAGCCAAGCAGAAATTGGTTCCTTGAACATATAGAGATGTGAGCTAATCGGCCTTTTGTCTTTTTCTCTCCCCCCCCCCTTTTTCTGTGCTGGAGAGTCTCAGGCCATGTACATGCTAGTCATGGACTCCATCATTGTGTTACACCCAGCCTAATCTTTTCTCGGTTTTCTTTCTTCTTTTGGGTAGGCTGGGGTAGAAAGACAGGGTCTCGTTAAGTAGCCTTGACTGTCCTGGAGTTCACTATGTAGACCAGGCCGGCCTCAAACTCACAGAGAGCTACTTGCCTCTGCCTCCTGAGTAATGGGGTTAAATGGGTGTATTATATCTAGAGGCGGGGGCATGTGGGTCTTTCTGAGTTCCAGGCTAGCCAGCGCTGCACAGTGAAACTCTGCCTCTAAATAAATAAATAGAAATAAATGATCTGGCTTCAAGGACTTTGCTTTAGCAGCAGACACAGACTAATTCCAATAGATACTAAGAGAAATGGGTTCCCCTGCTCCTGGTGGCATTTTTGGCGGTGATGCCAGTGAGACTAGGAGTCTGCAGGTATTCTCATGGTTACTTAACCGGGCTGTAAGCTTCTAAACGGCTTTGGGGCGCCTATGACTGGGGGAAGGGGTTATCAGCTTTAGTGACACCTCCCCCCCCAACTTCCAGCCCTTCTGGCTCCTGAAAGGGTTAAATTAGAAAAGGGCTGGAGATTAGTTCAATGGTTGATTGCTCATCTTAGCATGAGGAGCTCCTGGGTTTAATCTCTGATTTTGCAAAAAAAAAAAAAAACCACACACAAAAATACAAAAACAAACATACAGAACACAAGTGAACCAATAAAACAAAAATCCCTTTGAAATATTTCATGGTATAATTTTGGTGGTTTTGAGTGGATATCAACAACGCCCAAGTTCCCCAGCCCAGCAATGACTAGCCCTGAGCTGCTGTGGCTCTCCGTTTATGTGCTATGAATTGAACCTGTGTTTCTGTTAGCCAGCTGGATCTGTGATGCCTAGAGCTGATGATGTATTTATTTTGTGATGGAAGCAATAAATAACTGTTCAGGGATTAAGACCTATAGATACCTCTGCCTCTTCCCGGCTCACCTTAGGGTAGTAGAGATGGCAGACTTCACCCAAGTCCTTGCCTGTCACCACGCCTAGCCGGGCAGCCAGCCGCTGGCAGAGCAAGCCTAGCACAGTGGCCCATAGCAGCACCCAGAGCAGCTGCAAGGGAGTAGAAGGGACCCTCAGCCAAAGCAAAGGGTGGCCTGGAAAGACTATGCCACATAGTATAGCCTTCTTTCTGAAGGTTCCCGGGGAACACCAACATCCCCTTACTCCCTAAGCCCCCAGGCCCCGACTCTCCACCCCCACTCCCTAAGCCCCTATCTTCCCACCAACAACCCCTTACCCCCCTCTTCTGGCTTGAACTTAATCCCTGTTCCCAGGCAAACCACCCATGCAATTTTCCATGGAGAATTGGGGTCTTAATTCTCTTAGCCAAGATACCGCCCAACCCCACAAAGCCAGTGTAGAGGCCCAGATTCAGTACTTTAAATCCAGCCACAGCACCAGCTTGAAGGTCCGACTCAATATTCCCTGGGTCAAGGAAAGCGATGCTCATGAGGAAGCCAGGCCCTGTGAAAGCCCACAGTTTCCTCAGGCTGAATGTGCCCTGGGGGAGTAAGCAGAATCAGGCCATCTTAGATATGGGGGTGGTTTTGGCTGTCCTTGGCCAGCCCCTCGGCTGAACCCAGCGGGTATCTTCAGCCCAGGCTGGCCATCCCTGTGCTCCACCTCCCACCTAGTGCTGCCCCCAACAGGGAGGAACCCGTGGGAGGTGCTGAGTCACCGTGGCTCTGCCTTTTGGATGGGTCACATTCTGCAGCAGGCTAGCATGTGACCTCTTGCAGGCTTGTCAATAGACCTCAAAGTCCCAAGAGAGGGACTGACCCTGTTGTAGTTAAACCTCCCTGTCCCAGCTCTTCCCTCCCCAGCCTTTCTCATACCTCAGGCCCTTCTCTCTAGGGACCACTTGAGGTCTTAGTCACTCAATCCTATTTTTGTGTCTGGCCAGTCAGCCTAGGAATCTGCTTGGATGGTGGCATTAGAGAGTGAGATCCAGTACCCACAGGATAAAAGCCCAAGCCTGGAACCCACAAATTGTTCTCTGACCTCCACGTGCATGGACACACCCAGTTCCAGGACAGCCTCTAAAGCCACAGAGAAACCCTGTCTCAAAACCCCCACCCCCCAAAAAGAAGAAAGATTATAGCAAGACTGTGTGACAGCATCCTAGAATCATCCTGATGCTTCTCTTTACCCCTGTGCACTTCCCTGCGTGGTCCCTTCCTCCAGTGCTAACATAGTCTCCAGGCTCTCCTTCCCCTCACAGGAAAGCTGAGGTCCTCTAGAGAAACGTTTGACTACTTTTCAAATAACTCCAAGGTACCCACTTAACCACTGTTGTGGGTCAAAGAAGATGGTACAAGTCCTCAGTAGAGCCAGGATGCTCTCAGAACACTTCCAGCATGCCTACCTGCTCTGTGCTGGGGATGGGGATCTTCTCACTCAAGTAGGTCTCCCGGGGAGGCACTTTTGGAGGTGCTGTGCCAGGCAGGTTGGAAATGGAGCCATAGCTAGGCCTGTTCAGCCGCTGGAGGCTCTTGTCACCTGTGAGGGACCCCAGGATGCTAGGTAGGTGTGCGCTTCTCTCAAGAGCCTGGGATTCCAGCTACCTGCCTCCTCCACTAACTACTCCAGCCCCTGTGACTGGCCAGTCCATCCCTGTGTCAAGCAGAGGTTTCGAGAATCACTTCCCTCCCAGTGAGCACAGAACTTCTCCAATCCAAATCTCCTGAGTCAGGGGATTTGTGAGATGTGAGGCCCAGAGAAGGGCGAGCCAAGGCCCCCAGCTTAGCTGCTGGGCCCCATGCTCTGCCTCCTCCATCTACTTTAACCCACAGAAGAGCCTGACTCCGGTCTGTCTATCCGACCAGAGCCCCAGAGACCAGCAGTCTTTCTTGCTGCCTTAAGTCTCCCCCAGTCTTGGTCTCCTTGTCCACCCTCCCCAACTCAATCACACCAAGTCCCTAGAGGTCACCACTCACGAATCATGAGGCAGCAGGTGTCTGATACAGTCTGTGTGTGGTCAGCTTGCCCAGCAACTTCTCAATCTGTTCCCTTCTATGGGTTCTGGCACAAGTGAGTAAGAATGGGGGAACCTGCATCCTTCCCATCCTGGCCAGACTCCTATCTCTGTATCACCAAGTGCATGCCCACAATTTCACACATTCAGTATTTCGAAACACCAAATGCAGAAGTGGGCAGTGGTGGCGGAAGGGGCTGATAACCCACAGCTTTGACCCTTGTTCCTCTCCGGGCTACCCTGTGCTCCATAATACTTCTGGTCTTGTTCCAAAATTATTTCTGATTGCAGGCATTTCCTGCCTTTTGAGTATTAGTGGTCACATCTCGTGGTCATCACTCACCCACCCACCACTACACACACACACAAACACGCACACACACACACACATAAATGATAAATGCTCATACATACACACTCATACAGTCAGGCCTTTTATCTCAGTCTGAAGATCAAGGGCCAGGAGTTGACCTAATGTGAGGGAGAGAGGCAGAGAGTCCATCTGTCCTGTATGCCTTCAAGGACCTCGGAGGTAAATATTTCCCAGGTCCTGCTATGGATGAATGCTGCATCCATAACACAGAATGAATTCCCGGGCATTTACTCCAAAGAAATTCACAATATGTCCAAAAACCTGTGCATGAAGTTTATAGCAACATTGTTTGTAATAGCCAAAAGCTGGAATTACCCCAGCTGTCCATCAGCTGGTGAGTGAATCACTGCTTGGCAGTAAAAGAAACAAAGTGTCACTACATATAATAAGGAGGGTAAATCTTCAGGAAGTTACACTGACTGAAAAGTTCAAAGCTTGGCTGGGCTGCAAACTGAATGTAATATCCCAACAAATTAGTGAAACCTTGTCTCAAAATGCAAAGTAAAACCGTAGTAGTAATAGGGGAGCAGTTTAGTGGTAGAACATTGGCTTAGGTTAAAAAAAAAAAGTCAAAAGCTTACCTATTAGTTCAATGTATTCAATGTAGTAGCACATGTCTTCAACCCCCATGACTCCAGAGGCCGACATAGGAGAATAGTAAGTTCCAGATGAACCTTGCACACACCAGCTTCATCCTTTGGTTTTTCAAGACAGAGTGTAGGTAGCTCAGGCTGGCCTCAAACTCACAATCCTCCTACCTCTGCATCCTGAGATTATAGGTACATGTCACACTTGCCTTGTGTGTGGTGTGCATGCATGCATGCGTGCGTATGTGTTTGGAGATGAGAGAGAGAACCTTGGGGATGGTGGGTGTGTAGATATGTGTGGTATATACATGTGTGTGACAGTGCTCTGTTGCACACTCATGCAGAGCCCAGATCAAGATATCAAGTGTTTTACTCTCTGTCTGCAGCCATGCCTGGCTTTTTATATGGGTGCTAAGGATTAGAACTCAGGTCCTCATGCTAGCAGAGCAAATGCTCTTACCCATTGAGCCATTGCCCTAGCCTGTCTTTCTTAATACAGTGGCAGCAAAGGAAGATCAGATCTGTGGTTGCCCCAGGTTAGGGATAGATCAGGTAGAGGATGGATGTGGTAGAAGGAGTCTTATGGTGTTGTGATGTGGCAGATATGGAAACCACATATAGACCAACTTTTCAGGACTTAATATACCCACAAGTCCATGCACCCCTCCACAGCTAATGAATGAGTCTAAGAGAAAGTGAGGATATTATGGTCCAGGATAATGGTCCATGACATTGGATCAGTGTTGGTATTCCAACTATAGTAAAAAGCAGAAATGCAAACAGACATTTGAACACTGTTCCTAGCAACATTATTCACATTAGCCCAGGAGTGGAAAATACCCACATGTCTGTCAACACATGGACAAATACAATACAGTATGAACATGGAATGGGATGAAACTGAACATCACAGAATTATGATGCATTAGATAATACAGCTAACCTCCCAAAACATCATGTTGGCTGGGTGTACTGTTACATGCCAGCCATTATGAAACTTGGGCAGAGGATACAGGAGTTCAAAGTCAGCCAGGGCTACAAAGTGAAGTTAAGACCAGTCTGGTCTGCAGTTGTGGTGGTTGACATCAGTTCTTTGGAACTCTGAATGTCACAAACACTGATGCTCACAGTAGCTTGTCAGGTTTGCTCACCACCATTACTGTCAAAATGTTCATGACCCCACAACATTTATGTGTTAAAGTCACTACCAAGGTGATGATAGGGCAGGAACCTTGGGGGTACTATTAGGTGTCAAGGACTCTACAATCATGAGATTACTGCCCTTTATAACAGAGGTTTGAGGGGCTGCCTGGGGATGTAGTTCATTTGATAGAATGCCCGCCTAGTGGATTCCATCCCTAGCATAAACAGGAAGCTGTGGTTCACACGTGAATCCAAGAGGTACAGGTTAGGAAGCTAGCTGCCTATGCTTCTTGAGTCCCTGTCTCAACATCCCTCAAAACAAAACTTGGGTCCTCCACAAAAGCAGTAAATGCTCTTAACTGCTGAGTCATCTCTCCAGCCCAGGTCGGCTTACTTTGCTTGTTTGTTTTCTTGCTTTTCTGTTTGTTTTGTTTTTTTGTGTGTTTTTTATTTATTTATTTATTTATTTATTTATTTATTTATTTATTTTTTTGGAGACAGGTTTTCTCTGTGGCTTTGGAAGCTGTCCTGAAACTAGCTCTTGTAGACCAGGCTGGCCTCCAATTTACAGAGATCTGCCTGCCTCTGCCTCCCGAGTGCTGGCATTCTTTTCTAGGTGGTGGTGAGTATGTCTAGATTCAGGGTGCCACAGGTTAAAATCCTGTTCCCCTCTCTGCAGGATCTTATGTAGCCTACACAGGACTCAAGTGAACTGAAGAGCTCCACTTGCTTCTTTGCCAAGTGCTAGGACTTTTGGTGGTGTGGCCCTAGTCGTTTCTGCCTCACCTCCTCATCTCTTAACTTTTAATATCATTTTGAAACAGGGTCTTGCTGTGTAGCCCTAGCTTGCCTCAAAACTCACAGCAGTTTTCCTGTGTCAGCTTCCTGAGTGCTGATTACAGGTGTGTGTGTGTGAACCATTTCTCTGAAATGGCCATAACCGTGGAAATAGCATCTAGGAAGAAAGGATAAAACTTGCTGAGTAAACAAAGTTATACTTCGAATTTTTGACAAGAGACAGAGACAGTCCCTGTTGGCAGAGTGACACAGGGCAAAGGAACCTGCTTATCTCCCAGTGAACCCACAACCAGGATACCCGACCGGGCCATCCACAATTTCTCGCTCCTAGCTATCTGCCTTGTCCTTTTCCAGATCCAAACTCTGGTTGTCGTCGTAGTAGTAGTAGTCGTCGTCGTCGTCGTCGTCGTCATCGTCATCGTCGTCATCACTCTTCTCGTCGTCGTTATCGTCATTCTCCTCGACTTTGTCATTGTCATCGTCCTTGATGTAGTTGCTTTCTTCTTCCTTGTTGGCCCTGTAGTTGACGTCCTCATTGACTTCATCATCGTCGTAGTCATATTCGTCAGCGTAAAAGTACTCCTCTTCCTCCTCTTCCTCCTCTTCCTCTTCCTCCTCTTCCTCCTCCTCTTCCTCTTCTTCCTCTTCCTCCTCCTCCTCGGACTCCAGCTGGCGGAAAGGGCTCGGCCGGTGTGAGGATCGTAGGGCAGGGATCGGCGGGCGCAGCATCGCGAAGGGCCCGAAGTGCTCTGCAGCGAAGGTGACCACATCCTCGGGCCGCCGGAGCAGCAGGAAGAGGAGGAAGTCGGAGATGAGCGCTTGGGCCTCGGGGTGCTGCCGCAGATAGCTGGTGTGGCTGAGGCGTAGCTGCTCCTAGTGGGGCATGGGGCAGTCCCCCACCAGAGCTGAGCGATTAGCGAGGAGCGCCAGGGCTGGGACCCCTTATCTCCCGGACATGCTCGTTTCCGCACTCCCCGTCAGTCCGTAGTAGGGAAACAGGTGGACCCCCTAGGCTGGCTGCAGCCGCTTCTCACCTTCCGGTTCAGGAATTTCGAGTATAGCTCCAGGTCTTCCTCCCACACCAGGGGCTTCTTACCAAACCGAGGCGGAGGCTCAATCACATCTGAGTGGAGTGAGCAAGGCACCTGTGTGCTCGCATACACAGGGCGACCCCAGAATGGCAGAGGTCCAGCCCTAAGGCTTGGAGCCTGAGGCTGGAGGGGGGCCTCCTCTCCACCTGATTCAAAGATCCTGACCCACCCCTAGCGCTGGATCCTTCCCAAACAAGAGACCAGGCTCCTTCCACCTTCCCTTCACCGTCCCACCCTGCCCTGAGCCACTTACCCTCTTCCCTCAAGAGGGGCATCTTGGTGATGATACAACACCCTGGAGAGCCCACCTGGACTCTCTTAGCCAGGTGCCTGCGGGACAATACAGAAGAAGTTGGGGAGAGTCTGGGCAGTGCCCAAAGGAAAACAATGAGCATGAGTGTGGCTCAAGCTCTCCCTCACCCACCCACCTACCCCTCAGTGTGCTGGGAGCCTTCTGGGAAACGACTAAGGTTAAATGAAGGGCATAATGGTGGGGCTCTAATCAGAGGATCGGTACCCTCATACCAGAAAGAGAAAGAAGAGACAGCTGTCTTCCCACTGGCTCACTGAAGAGAGCCAGAGTGGTGGCAGCCAGCAGAGATCTCATCAAGGAGCCAGCCATGTTGGCCATTGTTTAAGCCACATTAATTTACCTTGTGTGTGTGTGTGTGTGTGTGTGTGTGTGTGTGTGTGTGTGTACAATGCACATGCATGTGTGGAGGTCAGGGAACAACTTAGAGGAGTTAGTTCTCTCCTTCCACTCAGAGTTTCAGGAAGTTCATGAACTCAAGTCATCAGACTTGGCAGGAAGCTCCCTAACCACCTCCCCAGTTGAGCCGCCCCTTAACTTGGGCCTCCTTTTTTTGGAGGAGGCCTTTCTACTGTAGATGGCCCTCAGACTTAGGACCATCCTCCTGTCTCAGCCTCCCAAGTGCTGGGATGACAGATGTGAGCACCTGTGCCAGGCTCATCTGTGGTGTGTTGTCATGGCAACTGCCTTGAGGCCTCTGCTTCCTCTCCTTATCTTTGTAGTTCTTGGGTCCTCTCCCAGATAACCTCAAGCATCTGGCCTTGCCTTAAAAAATAATGCACACCAGCCAGACAGTGGTGGCACACGCCTTTAATCCCAGCACTCAGGAGGCAGAGGCAGGCGGATCTTTGTGGGTTCGAGGCCAGCCTCATCTACAGAGTGAGTTCCAGGACAGGCTCCAAAGCCAACGGATAAACCCTATCTTGAAAAACAAACAAACAAAAAAAGCACATCTATAGTCCTAGCACCTAGGGTACTAAGGCAGAAGGACTGTGAATTTGAGGCTAGCCTGGAATCACTTTTTTTTTTTAATTAAGCAAATGAGATGGACAAAGCAAAGGTACACCCAGAACTCAATGACAAAATGTCCTTGCAGTTTTGTAGGCACGGGCACCATTTGAGGTGAGACGTATCCTATCTTCCTGGTCTCTACCTGGCATCTCTCCACAGCGCCTCTCTGCCTCTCTCCCCAGCATTCTCCTAGCCCTGCCTATTTTCCTGCCTCTACTGGCCAATCAGTGTTTTATTCATCAAACAATAAAAGGAATATATATTCAGAAGGACATCCCCCATCATGGCAGTGCCATGGTGATAACAGTGACCCCGGTGCAAGATTCCACGCATGAGTGTCCTTTCTTCATGGTCGGAACACTCATACTTTGGTCCTCCCCACCAGTGGCTCACCCATCGGAGAGCAAGTAGAATTGGCAGGAGAAAGGGATGCCCTCCTCAGAGTGTATGGTTTGCTCCACGATGAACATTTCAGCCTGCTGGTTGCCCACTTGGATTGTCTGGAAGCCGAGGGATTGCTGCAGCAGCCAAAGTGTAGAATACAGTGAGGTGGTTGCCCATCACAGTGCCCCCATCATCTCAAGCCCTTTCCTCTCCTCAGGCCTTCATCCCTGCTCACCAGTGTTAAGCAACCCTTAGCAGTTCAGTTTGTCACGTACCACAAAGTTTGAATTGCATCCTCAAGATAAGTTGGGGATTCTTCACAGCCAGCTCCAGCCACCCCCTGCCACCTCCTCCCCAAGACATCTTAATGGAGGGGTGCTGCTAACATTTTGTTACAGGGTATGAGGGTCAGTGTGGGGAGGGAGGTGCTGTACAATGAGAGACCCTGGACAGTGCTTTAGGAAAAAAATCCTGAGCCAGCTTTTGGGAGGCAGGGGCAGGCAGATCTCTGAGTTCAAGGCCAGCCTGGTCTACAGAGTGAAGTTCCAGGACAGCCAGAGCTACACAGAGAAAGACTGTCTCCAAAAAGAAACTAAAAAAAAAAAAGAAAGAAAGAAAGAAAGAAAGAAAGAGCAAATGGCATTCATTCTCCAGCCACGCTGAGGAGAGGTTACAGTCTGAGGCTTGATGAGAGCTCCTGGAGAGGAGACAGGATCAGCCCTTTCAGTCTGAGGTAGAGTGTGCCTTTACCCCAACCTCAGAAAATGACGGGGTCCCAGGGATCGGTTTCCCAGGAGGAGTGGGAACAGTTGGGCCCCTCCCAGAGGATTCTATACATGGTGCAATGCTGGAGAACTACAGCAGCGACCTTTCAGCCGAAGTGTGGACGACCAGGTGGAGAAGGACCCCAGAGACCTAGATGGGCAGGCAAGGCCATTATAACCCTCAAGAACCAACTAACAGTTGAAAAAAGAGGCAATCTTTTTGGAAAGACATTAAATCTGAACACAGACTTTGTTTCGTTAACACAAGTTCCCTATAAATATGATTTATATGAAAAAAAAAAACCCTTCCAAGTATAATTCAGATTTGCTTAGTAGTAGAAGCTGTATAAGAAAAGGGTGAGGAGTGCAATGGATTTGGGGAAACCACTTCTGTGTCTGAAGCAAGAGAAGCCCCATGATGGAGTAGACTACTCAGAATATAATGGGAGTGGAGGTTCTCAGACACAAAGAACCCATGTTGAAACACCAGAAAATTAAGAACTTGGTTCAGCCTTTTGTCTATAATTACTGTGACAAGGTCTTCTTCAAGTCGCTCCTCATTAGCCATAAGAGGATACACACAGGAAGAAAACCCTATGAATGTAATGTGTGTAAGGAAACCTTCTCCCGTAAGGCAAACCTCATCAAACATCAGAGAATTCATACCAGAGAGAAGCCCTTTGAATGTCCTGAGTGTGGAAAAGCATTTACCCACCAGTCACACCTTTCTGTGCACCAGAGAGCACATATGGAGAAGTCGTATGAATGCAATGAGCATGGAAAGACATTTGCTCAGAAGTTTGAGCTCACTACACACCACAGGAGAGCGGCTCTATGAGTGCAACAAATGTGCAAAAACCTCCTTTAAGAAGTCAAACCTCATTATACCTCAGAAAATTCACACAGGGGAAAAGCACTATGAGTGTAGTGAATGCAGAAAATTATTTATCCAGAACTCACAACTTATCATCCATATGAGAACTCATACTGGGGAAAAATCCTATGGATGTATTGAATGTGGCAAAACTTCCAGCCAGAGATCAACTCTTAGATTACATCTGAGAATCCACACAGGAGAAAAACTCTAGAGTGTGCTGAGTGTGGGAAAGCCTTCAGCAATAAGTCCCAACGCAGGGTCCATCAGAGGGTTCACATAGGATAGGTCCTCAGGCTACAATCAGATTGTAGCCTGATGGAAAACCATCAAGCCAGAATTCTCCCAATGAGGGAGAAGCCTTCTTGAAGATACTGAAGGAACTTGGTAAATCACATTGAGATGCAAGCTAACTCAAAAACTTAAGACAAAAGGATACCATAAGAATATTATATTGAAAGTTATTATATATATATATGTATATATATACATATATATACATATACATACATACATATATATGTATATATATATTCAGTACCCACATCTCCAGATCCAATTGTAATAGACATACGGAGCTCTATTTTCATGAGCTTGTATGACTTTTTGTGCTGCTGGGATTCAAACCTAGGGTGTTGCCTGTGCTGGGCAAGTTTTTTACCACTGATCTATAATCCCAGTCCACAGTGACCTTTTTACAATCTTGAATGAATTGAATATTCTAGGATGAGAAATAAAGTTTAGATAGACAGTAAAAACAAACTCAAAAAAACCCACTAATACACAGACACCTGTGGTTGACCACTGCCCTCCACCTGCACAAACCTGCACGTACATTTGTGCTAGTGCACACACCCACACATACACAGAAAGTCAGGTGTGGAGGTGCACACACACACACACACACACACACACACAGAGGAAGTCAGCTGTAGAGGTGCACACACACGCACACACACACCTATACATAGAAAGTCAGGTATGGAGGTGCACACACACACACACACACACCTATACACAGAAATTCAGGTGTGAAGGTGCACACAGAGAGAGAGAGAGAGAGAGAGAGAGAGAGAGAGAGAGAGAGAGAGAGGAAGTCAGCTGTAGAGGTGCACACACACACACACACACCTATACATAGAAAGTCAGGTATGGAGGTGCACCCCCCACGCACACACAGAAAGTCAGGTGTGCCAGCCAGGTGTGGGAGGGCACACATGCAATTGGAATCCCAGCATTTGGGAGGTTGACCTGGGAGGACTGAGAAGCTACAGCCAGTTTGGGCCACACCTGCGCACACACACAACCTGCTGAACAAAATAAAAAGGTGTATCTTTGGACTGAGGTATAGCACGATGGCGAAACATTTGCCTAGCACTTTCAAAGCCCTAGATGATGTGTAATTTTTGTTGTTGTTGATGAGACAGGATCTCATGTAGCACAGGCCAGCCTTGAAGTAAATAGGTAGCTAACCATGACTTTGAACTCTTGGTCCTTCTGTCTCTACTTCCCAGGTACTGCAATTTCAGGCACGTGGCACCATGCCTGGCTTTAGATGATGTATACTGTGTGTGTGTGTACCTGTTCATGCATGCATGCAGGTATACATATGTTCGTGAGTCCATATGTGTGTGGGGGTTTGGCATGTATGTGCATGTATGTGTGTGACTGAGAAGAACTTCAGGTGTGTTCTTCAGGAGCTATCCACGTTGAAATAGTTTTTATTTTTTAATGTGCATGCATATTTTGCCTACATGTGTACACATACATACATAATTACACGTGTGCCTGGAACATGGGTTACAGAAGGTTGTGAGCTGCCATGTGGGTGCTGGGGGCTGATTCTAGGTTTTCTATAAGACCAGTAAGTGCTCTTACCCACTGAGCCATCCCTCTACCCCCACCTTGTTTTTGTTTTTTAAAACAGGGTCTCTCACTGGGACCCGAGGCTGCCTTATTCAGCCAGGCTGTCTTCACATCTGCAGTTCTGGGATTATAAGCGTGCACCATGTATATGGGTTTTGGGGGTGAGTCAAACTCAGGTCCTCATGCTTCCCTCACTGAGCTACCTCTCCAGCCTTAGAGGATGTATATTTAAAAAACAGACTTCCATTATATTTCTTTGTGCATTGAAGTTCATGCAAAGAAGATTGCTTCCCACCTTCCCATTCCCCACTCATTCCACCTGCTCCATCCTCAACCTTCCTCCCGTCAAGTTCAGTTCTTACTTGCTGTTGCCCTAGCTTATCGCATCTCATCCTAATGAATTAATACCCACCCACCTTGGCTACAACTCTCTCCCACTGCCCACTTGTCTTTCCCACCTCTGTGGTCTTCCCCATCCTTCTAATTTGCCACCAGGCCAGTTCTCTAGCCCAGAGAGAGTACTCACATAGGTGCAATAGCATAGTTTGCCCTCGGTGTCCAAGGCCAGGAACCGAGCACCGCTGGGCACTGACTGCCGCCAAGCCATCACTCTCAGAAGCACCAGATTGGCGATGCTGGAGACAAAGCCCTTAAGTGATTGACAGGGGAAAGCAGAGACTCCAGTCTTCGTTTCCTGTTTGGAGCAGATCTGAGTCAGGGACCTGGAGCTCAGAAGCGGTAGGAGATATCCAAGTCTGGTGTTAGGTGCGGGGTTCTTCTCAATGCCTTGGTCTTGGCATCTATCTGCCTCACACGAGCTTGTCCCCACTGTGGTTCTAAGGTTGTGGGAAGTGATTCCCACTTGGCTTTCACTCTTACCTCACCCTCCTTGACACTTCTGGTCACAACCATCTGGTCATCCTGCTTCATAATACTCATCTTCCGTTCCATGGGGAGGATGGGAAACTAAAGGCGGGAACACATGGGAGAATCCAGTGCTCACTCTTGAGAGGCTACCCACCTTCCTTCTACTTTGTTTGTTTGTGTTTTGTTTTTCTGAGACAAAGTGGTTCAGAAGAGCATGGAACTCTATGTAGCCCAGGATAGCCTTGTACTTGCAGCAATTCTCCTGCCTCAACTTCCCAAGCACTGGCTAATACAGTCGTCATCTTCTTCTTTTTTTCTGGGACAGGGTTTCTCTGTGTAACCCTTGGAACTCATTCTACAGACCAGGCTAGCCTCAAACTCACAGATATTCACCAGCCTCTACCTCCTGGAGTGCTGGGATCAAAGGTGTGCACCACCCACACCCCAGCTTCAGTTTTATTTTTATTTACGAAAGACAAAATCCAAGTGTCACGACTTGGATCTAAAATAAAAATGACAACCAGGGCCAGCAAGATGTCTCAGTGGGTAAGAGTACACAACACAAGCCTGACAACTTGAGTTGGAGTCTGGATCCTAAGGCCTCTGGTAGAAGGAGAGAACCAACGCCCAGACATTGTCCTCTGACTGGTTCCTTTTGTATCCTCCTCCAAAATAACAACAACAACAAAATTAAAATGGCAAACAGCTCCCCGTGGTGGTATACTCCTATAATCATAGCATTTGAGAGACTGGGGCAAGAAGATTGAGCTGGAGTCCAACCTTTTCTACCTAAATCCCTGTCTCAATAAAGCAAAAAGATAAAAATAAGACATATAACAGATGGACAGAAAGCCTTATAGCCTGATGTATGTATGGTTCAGCACTTGGGAGGGGGAAAGCAGGGGGATTAGGGGTTCAAAGTCATCCTTAGCTACATGTCAAGTTTGAGGTTAGCCTGGCTATGAGACTGTCTAAAAAAAAAGAAGAAGAGCTGGGTGGTGCCCGCCCTTAATCCTAGCACTGGGGAGGCAGAGGCAGGCAGATCTATTGAGTTCAAGGATAGCTTGATCTACATAGCTAGTTCCAGGACATCCAGGGCTACACAAAGAAACTCTATCTCAAAAACAAAAACAAAAACAAAAACAAAAGAAAAGAAAGAAAGAAAAGAGAAGAAAAAAGAAAGGAAGGAAAGAAGGAAGGAAGGAAGGAAGAAGGAGGAGGAGAAGAAGGAAGAAGAAGAAGAAGAAGAAGAAGAAGAAGAAGAAGAAGAAGAAGAAGAAGAAGAAGAAGAAGAAGAAGAAGAAGAAGAAGGAAGCCCTTCCATTTAGGGAGGTCAGGAATAGGGCCATGCTATGTTATAGGAAAGCAAACCAAGGTACACCACAGAACAGAACACAAGCTTGAAGTTGGTAATAGATTCTCTGGCAAAGCTATTATGCCCAAGTTATCTCCCATGTTCAGATAGGTCATGGCCCCTTGGAGGAAGTTATTGGAAGGCTGGGTGAGGGGTGTAGAGCCTGAAGATTTAAAGGTTAGGTGGTGACAGGCTCCAGGGAATAACCAGACTCTGGGAAAGGCCATGTCACATGGCCTTGGGAAATGGACAGGCTTTCAGGCTGGAGGAGGCTCTAGCGGGCTGGGTCCATTTGTGCCTTCATAGAGCATTAACAGCACTAATGGAGGTGGCTGTCCATCAGGCTGTGTGTGATGGAGGAGCAAATTGATGGTAGATGGTAGTGCGATATTCTCCTGGGGTCCCCCCCAACTCCCGAAGGGTCTGTGTTCTTGCTTACCCTCGACCCCGCGGCAAGGCTAGGGGAGGCTGGGAGTAAGTACCTTGATGAACTCATGGCTGTGCTGCTCCATTAGCTCCAGATTATTGCTTAGGTAGCCTGGGATACAGGGAGGCAACTGCTGATATTACAGGAGACAGGAGTCTGCGACGGACCCTAGGGAAGGTGCTAGCCCAGACTGGCGCAATGTCGCCATGGGGAATTGACAGGGTGGTCAGCACGCTCTTGTCCTGGGAATAGCCTCCTCTCCCCTTCCCCCATGGCTCACCCTAGTCCCCAGGTAAGTTAAGGGTGGGTGCAGAACCCAACTGAGGACTCATGGATTGGAGTGGGGGCCGTGGAGGGAAGATGTAGTTCGGGGCAGCCGGCAAGCTGAACTCTACCTAGGAGGGAGCTTCCACACAGTGATTTATCTAGGAAGCCTCGGCTAAAGGCGTGAACCATTAGACAGTGGGTCAGGATGCCCAGGCTGTCTTTGTACTTTCCTCTCTGCACCTCGATGGTCAGCTCTCCCTGAGGTTCCCCTGTGTCTGAGACAATGGCCAGAGTCTCAGAGAAGAACAGCAGAAGTTCCTCCGTCCCTGTGTGGCGAGAGAAGCTCCCTCCAGGTTCAGCCTCTACACCCCTCAGCACCCACATACCCCTTGCCATGTCTCCCTTGTCCTTGCCAGCCCTGCCACCCCTCCCTGTCATCAGCAGGTGCCAGCTAGTGAATAGCCCTATCTCCCCCACAGGCTTGTCCCTCCACAAACTTTAGCAAATAGGTATCAGGTCTTTTCTGAGTCTCAAGGGAATCAAACAGAAAGAGACAGGGCCTGCCTAGGCCTCCTGTATTCCCTGGTCCCCAGACTCACACCTCTCCCCATGCCCACCCCACCATGTGGCTCACGGAAAGAGTCAAGGAAACTGATGGCTTCAGCATTGGCCTCTGGGAACGGCTGCTGCTCTTGTTGCTGTTGCTGTTGCTGATGCTGATGCTGATGCTGCTGGCTTACATGGTGGTGTTGGTTCTTCGCTCTGGCACCTACAAGAGGAAGAATAAACTAAGATGTCAGACCCTGAGGAAAGGGGCAGGGTAGACAGGGGCACCCTAACCTTGATCCCTGTCCCCAGGAACTAAATTTACTAAGACCATGCTCAGGTAAGATTGTAAGGGAGAAATATCCCTTCTCCTTCTACCCACAGATCAGCAGCCCACTCCCCACCTGTGGGGGAGACTTTGGAAGACATGCTGATTGAGACTAGTCAGTCTGTGGCTAGTTGTCTCCATGGCAACCGGAAGCGAGGTACTGCCCCTTAAAGGGCAATCACCCTATTTTATTGAGCCTAGATTTGCCAGGCTGTGGGGCTTAGCCCAAGCTTGAGAGGTAGGTTGTCCGGCAGAGGGAGCCTTTGACATTCATAAGAGCCAAGGGTAAAGCGGTTATACAACTTTTGTGGAAGCGAGATGGCTCAGCTGTTGAGAGCACTGGCTACTTTTCTAGAGGACTAGGGTTTGAATCCAAGCATCCACATGATAGCTCACAACTGTCTCCAGTTCTGTGGGACCCAACTCCCCCTTCTACATGCACATACACCTGGCAAAACAACCAAATACATAAATTATAACAATAATAAAAGGAAGTAGTGGATGCGTGTCTCATTCCAGCACTTCTGACTCCGAGAAAAAACAATCAGGAGTTTACAGCCAGACCTAGGCTCACACACAGAGTCCACCTCAAGGTTGTCTGACTGTCTTTGTGAGCTATAGTCCTAATATGGATGAATATCTCTAACCTCTCATTCATTCATCACCTTCATGCTGGTGGAAAAGCCATGCACATTCAGTAGAAACTATTTCTAGCTCCTGGGCCCACCACTTGTTGTTCACTTTTCCTGCAAGCTGCAACTTTCGGCCAGCCAGGCAAACTGGAGGCAGAGCATCCTACACTTTGCAGAGGGCTGTGTGGCTCATAGCCTGCTCCCTTTTCACCTTACCATGCTGTCACCGATGGCAAGTGCTCAGAGATCTAACCCTTCACAAGTGAAGGTGCATTCATACATGTAGGCATAATGACAATAGCACTGGGAAGCATGGCAAACTCTTTGGTTGGCTGGTTGGTTTTGTTGTTGTTTTAGAGACAGTGCCTCTCTCTCTCTCTCTCTCTCTCTCTCTCGATATATATATATATATATATATATATATATATATATATATATATATATATATCCCTTGACGCCCTGGAACTCACTATGTAGAACAAACTGGCCTTGTACTCATAGCGATCCACTTGCTCCTGCTTCCCAAGCACTGGGGTTAAAGACGTGTGCCACCACACCTAGCTTCGTAGCAAATGCTTAAATGACATCTGTCCTCAGTCGTACATGGTTTTAATGGCATTTATGGACATTGTCTCATTTATCAGACTAGCTTGGCCCAAAGTACTTTCCTTGTTTTGTTTTGTTGCTTTGAGACAGGGTCTTGTGTAGTTCAGGCTGGCTTCAAAGTTAATATGACCTGAAGTCTCTGACCTTCCTGTCTCCCTGTCCTGAGTGCTAAGATTACAGATGTGTGCCACCACTCTCAGTTTATGAGTTGTTGGGGGATCGAACCTATGGCATTGCGCATGCTGAGCAAGTACTCTACCAACTGAGCTGCATCTCAACCACTGAAGTACTTTAAAAATATTTTTGACATAAGGTTTCTCTATATATTGATGAGAACTCTCTATGTAGACCATGTTGGCCTTGACCTCATAGAGATTCACGAGCCTCCTGAGTGTAGGGACTAAAGGCATGTGCCACCACCTGGGCCTTTATTTTTTTTAAAGATAAATTCTTACTATGTAGCCCAGGCTAGCCTAGAGCTTGTCATTATTCTGTCTCTGCCTTCCAGTTTTGGGATTACAGGTATGCACTGCCATGCTTGGCTGACATACTTTATAACTTCAACTTTGTGGATAAGAAAACCAAGGCATAGAGAAGTTCAATGGCACCAAACATTGCATAGTTAAGATGGGACCAGAAAGGGTTAGACTTGAGTCTATGCATTCAGGCAGCAGGTGGGCAGGATAGCGCCTGGTGTGACTCAGCACTTGGGAGATCAGGGTAAGAGAATCAGAAACCCAGATCATTCCCAGCTATATATTGAATTTGAGGCTATCTTGGGTTGTATGAGACTCTGTCTCAAAAAATGAAAAATCAACCTGGGCAGTTGTAGCACATGCATTTAATCCCAGCACTTGGGAAGCAAAGGCAGGCAGATCACTGAGTCTGGTCTACAGAGTGAGTTCTAGGACAGCCAGCACTTCACTGAGAGACCCTGTCTTGAATAAAAATGAAAGAAAGGAAGGAGAGAGGGATGGAGAAAAAAAGGAGAGAGGGAAGGAGGGAGGGAAGGAAGAAAGAAAGAGAAAGGAAGGAAGAAGAAAAAGAAAAGAATTGAGTTGAGGCAACAATAAAGCAATAGGTGAAAGATGACTGGGTGAAAGGTGATACCTTGAATAGAAACTTCTGGTGCATTGGGTCTTCTGGAACTGTAGTTACAGATGGTTGTGAGCCATGTGGGTGCTGGAATGGGGTTCTCTATAAGAACAGCAAGTGCTTTTAAACATTGAGTCATCTCTCTAGCCTATTTAGTTTTTAATGAGTTTATTTATCATTATTGTGATGTACTTTTTGGGCTAGTGTGAACATATCCTAGGGTAAGAGGACAAGCTAGGTGGGTGGAAATTGGGGGTGTTGGGTAGGACAAACAGGCTCTGGCCACTGAGGTAGGCGTCTACTGAGCAGCATCCACGATCTGGAGAAAAATGCTGTGTGCTGAGTTCTGCAAGTATTAATACATTCAGTGCTCACATCAATCTTCTTGTCTTGGTACCATTATATCCCTGTTGACAGATGATGAACCCAGGTTTAGAAAGGCCACCTGCCTATAAAAGGGAAATATGGACTCCAATCTATCTGGGGTTCCAGAGTCTTTGCTGGTTTGTTTGAGACACAGCCTCACTGGATAGCCCTGCCTGGCTTGGAGCTTGCTATAAGTCTGTCCTCAAAATTATAGACATTCCTCTGCCTCCCCCTCCAAGTACAGGGATTACAGGCCTGTGCATCATACTTGGCTGTAGCTCTTATTCTTGAACACTGTGTTCTAGTGCCCAATGGACTGGTCCTGTGCTTATTACAATATCGGCAGAGGGAGACATTGCTCCTTAGCTGTGCATCTCTCTTAGTTCTAACCAGTTCACAAAACTCAGTGACATCACCTGTCTCTGGATACATGCAGCCAATCAGAGGCAGGACCTATCTTTGTATCCAGAGCAACCCAACTTCAAATCCCCTCTCCCATTAGGCTTGAACTTGGCCTGTATGAACCTTCAGGATTGGGTTCTCATCCAGTTTCTTCTTTCTTCTTTTGTTTGTTTTGTTTTATTTTGTTTGTTTTAAGACAAGATTTCCTGTATGGGTCTGGCTGGCCTGGAATTCATTATGTAATCCAGGCTGACAGTAGACATCTATCTGCCTCTTCCTCTCCAGTGCTGAGATTAAAGGTATTCAGGCCTTACACCTGATTTCAATGGTTGTGCCTGTGAGCAGGACTTCAGAAATCAAGATGGTCCCAGCCTCTCACTGACATATGCACAGACACATGAACACACACATGAACATGCACTCAAACATACACACGGCTCCCACATTCGTGTCTGCAATATGGGAAAAAGAAATGAACCAAAAAAACGGGCCATTTGCTGGTCGCTTTTGAAACTGAGTGATTCCCATACCTTTGGGGTCATACCTTGTGTTTCACCTCTATTTCCAGTGGACGTTGGTGGGAGCTTATACCTAGGTTGTTGGGCATTGTTTCTAGTGTCAGCCACCTGCTGTTTGGGGCTCTTCCCCTTCCAGTTCAGTGTGATAATGTTGGGACTGATGGAGCCCATCCTTGGTCATATGACCCGAGATGGACCAGTAGAACTTCATTCCTGGAACTAAAGGAGATTCTGCAAGGCTTGATGATCTGGTAGCCTGTGAGGCTGAAATTTCTAGAGACCATCTGTGTCCTGCAAGGAGAAAGCCAGATAGGGGAGAAACAAATACAGAAGAGAGTAGAACTGAATGAAGATATTCTTATTTATTTTTGTTTGTGGTTTTTTTTTAATCTTTTGGTTTTATTGTTGCTTGTTTGATTGTTGAGACAGAGTAGGCTAGAGATAGCTGCGTGTAGCCCAGGCTGACTTTGGGCTCCTGCCTCTCCTGCCTCTGTCTTTGAAGTGCTGGGATTATTGGTGCGTGTGCCACCATACTGGTCCTGCTCCTGTTGTGAGACAGGGTCTCGTCGCTTGGGATGTAGCCCAGTCTGGCTTCAAACCTGCAATCCTCCTACATATTCCCCCTAATGAAGATGTTCTGAATCCCTGGCTGAAGTCATCACGATGTGACTTGGAGTATATCAAGTTGCCTACCCAACCCATGGATGCTGTCCCTCTTACAGCCTCCAAATTACTTGCCCAAAACATTGCCAATCAGGACAGAGCTGGGATTGATCCCCAGGGGTCTAAGGCTGATGGCACCCACTGTTCTATGAACAGAAACCTCATGTGTGATTGTTTGGGAAGCACCGGCTGAAGATATACATGCTCACCTGTCATTCAAACTGTATAGTCAGGTGGGAGGATCCCCAAGGCCCCGTTGAAATGCTTCCCCAGCCCAAGAACTATCAATAAGAGCTCCTTCCAGTGAGCATGCCCAGAGTGATCTGTGTGGTCCAGGGCCTGGGGCTTATCTACTAGGACAGCAGTGAGCCAAACTCATCACAGAGCTAGCCTTCATGAGGAAGGTGAGGATCATGGCCCATCCCCACCTAAGAGGGAGGCTAACCATGCTTGCCTGGCTTGGTATGGTGCTCTACCAGTGTGTGCTGGTCTTCAGCCATATAAGGCCAACTGTAGAAGTATTACAGTAGGGGTCCCTTTATTTCATGGTTTCCCATTTTAAGAAATATCTTGAGCCGGGTGTTGGTGGCGCACACCTTTAATCCCAGCATTTGGGAGTCAGAGGCAGGTGGATCTCTGTGAGTTTGGGGCCAGCCTGGTCTATAGAGCTAGTTCCAGGACAGGTGCTTGTTTCAAGCTGGAGAGATGGCTCAGTGGTTAAGAGCACTGACCTGGGTTCAATTCTCAGCACCCACATGGCAGCTCACAGATGTCTATAACTCTAGTTCCAGGGGATCTGATGATGTCACACAGACATACATCCAGGCAAAACACCAATGCACATAAAATCAGAATAAACAAATCACTTTAAAAATCCTTTTAAAAAAAAGACATATCTTTAATTACCGTCATGAACTCATAACCAATCTTGCTTACTAAAAACATAAACAAGTATCTGATGGGGGATGTTCTTTTGTATGCTGTGAATATATGTTTCTCTTATTGGTTGATGAATAAAGCTAATTCAGCCAATGGACAGGCAGGATGTAGCCAGGCAGGAAGTATAGGCAGGACCACCAGACTAGAATTCTGGGAAGAGGAACTCAGAGAGTAAGTTGCAACGGAGATGTCCTGTAGCTACCCAGGAAGAAAGAGGCCTAGCCATTCTCCAGTAAGCCAATCCACATGGAGATACATAGATTAGTAGAAATGGGTTAATAATTAAGAGAGAGCTGGCCAATAAGAAGCCTGAGCCATCATCCAAACAGTTTATAATTAATACAAGCCTCTGTGTGTTTATTTGGGACCAGATGAGGCAGAAACTCCCGTCCACACGTGGTGCCCATCCACAAATATCTACAAAAAATAAATTCAGTGTGGTAAAGCAAGAGGTGAACAGGAGGGCTCCAGCTTGTATGTTTGTTTATTTTGTTGTTTGAGACAGGGTTCTCTGTATAACAGTCCAGGCTGTCCTAGGACTCACTCTGTAGAACAGGGTGGCCTAGAGATCCACCTGCCTCTGCCTCCTGAGTGTCATGATTAAAGGTGTTCGCCACCACTGCCCGGCTGTAGCTTTTTCTTTTTTACAGATGCAGTAGAACAAGCTAGAGAAGAATGAATGAATGAATGCATAAATAAAAGCCTGCTGGGTGTGGTGGTAGCACACACCTTTAATCCCAGCACTCAAGAGGCAGGGGCAGGTGGAGCTCTGCGTTTGAGGCCAGCCTGGTCTACAGAGCCAGTTCTGTAACAGCCAGAGCTACACAGGGAAACCCTGTCTTGAGAAACCAAAAGAAGAACAAGTGACAAGCTGGAGTGAAGGTTGTGCTCCTGACGTTCTCTTCATTGCTGGACTGTGTCTAGTGGTGCCCTGTGTGTCTCAAGCTGAGGGAAAGACCAGGTACCTCTATTGCAAACTCTGAACCAAAGCACACAGGCTGCACACAGGAATGTGTGCAGGGCATTGTTTCTGGGCTGTTCTAGTGCTACTAGGGATTGAACCCAGGGCCTAGTACATGAAAGGCTGCCCAGAGCTCTTTCCACGTAAGAACCATCAGTCATGGGACCCGGAATGGAGTCAGGCAACAGCGAGCAGGTTCCCCGCTGCTGCTACCCATGCAGTAGCACAGATAAGCCATTGAGTTAAGTCATTCATTCAACATTTATTGAGCGCCTACTGTGTGCCAGGCACCGTGCTAGGCGCGGAATACAGAGATGCATAAGATACAGTCCATGCCCTTAAGGATTCACAGTCTAGAAGGGGAGGCAAACATGTAAACAAGTAAAATAGGGTGTGATGGGTGCCATGAGGGAAGCATTTACAAGGTGCGGAGGTAGCCTAGGAGATAGGGGTGAGGGACGCCCTCCTGGGGGAGGGGCCTGAGAGAGGCTAACATAGGCGTTTGATAGGCAAAGGAGGCAGGAGGAGCGGGAAGGCATTCCAGCTGAAGAAACAGCATGAGCGAAGGCACGAAGGCGTGGAACTGCGTCTATCTTGGGGCGGGGAAGGCTAACTAGTCTGGTGGTATTGCTAGAGTGGGTTCCAAAGGCTTGGGGCTGGAGAGGGCAGCCGAGGCCAGATGAAAGGGGAAACTGAGGGCAGGGGTGTCTTGGCGGGTCATTAGCGGGCACTGCACAGCCCAAGGGAAGGCTCTGACAAAGAAAGTGTGGCTCCTGGCTAACCCAAGTGTGCCTGCTAAACCACCACAGCAGTCCTCACTGAGGCCCCAGAGGACCCTCGACCTGAGAGCAGAGGACAAGTGGATTGGGAGTGGGGGATGAGCACTGGGGTAGGCTCAGGCCTGGGATCCTGGAAGCTGCCACTTGAGCTCCCTGCCTCAGACCTCTGCTTTCTGTACACTGCCAGCATGGGGTCCGGGATCCAGTGGGAAATCAGGAGGGGATGGAAGTTTTTGGCACAGTGCAGGGAGCCAGATCAGGACCAGGACTGCAAGACCAGCCTCTAATGACTTCAGGAAGAAAAGAGCTGAGGATAAACAAGAGATGCTAAGGAGGACAGTAGACAGGAAGGGATTCCTAAGAACAAGGGCCCAAAGGAGAAAGCAGCATCTCTCAGGCAGACCACAGCTCACTCTCCCCTGGGAAGGCAGGGCCTTGTGACCCGCGGCAGGAGCAGAGGCCAGTGGCAGACCCAGGACAGATGTGCACGGGGGTGGCTCTGTATCCCAGCATCCTGTGTCTCTTTGGCCCGAGGCAGAAGATTCCTTGGCAATTGAGGACCTTTCCCTCTATCCATCAGGGGATTCGTTGAGGCAGGGATTGGCCAGAGCTTCCAGCCCTTGGGTGTTCTTAGGAATGGCTCTTCCTGGCAATGTCTTAGCAGGGTGGGTAAGGTGGGGCTTAGAGCATCAGTCACCCAGAGTCTGGCTGTCCCTGTTGGTGACCACTCAATCAAGCACCACACCTTACATCATTTTTTCAGGGTGAGCTTCTCCCTGGATGGGAAAGGTGGAGGACAGACTAGCCTGGTCAGTGCTCTGCTCTCCCGGGTTCTAGGGCTCCGGTGGGAGTGTGGCCTCTGGAAAGGGAGCCAAGAGCAGCCTTCGCCATCTGGCTATTGGGCCACAAGTGGGGGAAGGGAGGCAGGCTCTTCAAGGCAGCAAAGTCTAGAGACGTTCTGGGTGCTGCTTTCCTCTTACCCTAAACGCCCAGTTGTACCGTGTGGACTCCCCAAGGGTTCTACCGTTTCCTCCTCTAGGTCCCACTGCCTGGGCTCTGCCCTCCCTGATGGGTCAGGAGGAATGGTGCTGCCTAGGGCAACAATGGCGGTGGTGGTATTAGTGGTGGAGAGGATGGCGAGGTGAGAGTGGTGGGTGGCTTCCCCTGTGTGGGGTCAGCCTGGACTGGGGTGGGCTGGGGGTATCACTTGCTCTTGTGCATGTCCTTCAGCCGGCGCAGCTCCTCCAGGAGCTGGGCCCGGGAGCAGCCATCGTCACTGCTGGAGCCTGGCCCTGGCCCCAGAGCTTCCTGTAGTGCCAGGCAATGGGTTCTCAGGAACGGGTTGTAGGCGCGCTCCTCTCCCAGGGTGGATGGGCACTGCAGAGCAAGAGACAGGGATGGGCGGATAGGATCTGGAAAAACAGTGATGTCTGTCCTAGCCCCTACCCTCCTAGGGCAGGCAAGGGGCCAAACTCTGGAAATTGCTTGCAGGCCCCAGCTGGACAGCCATAGGCACTGGCTAGTTCCCCATCTCATCCCACCCCATCCCCCAGGCCTCACTGTGTCCTACAGTCCACCCCCTCCATCCCCAGGCCTCACTGTGTCCTACAGTCCATCCCCTCCATCCCCAGGCCTCACTGTGCTCCTGCGGTCCACCCCCTCCATCCCCAGGCCTCACTGTGCTCCTGCGGTCCACCCCCTCCATCCCCAGGCCTCACTGTGCTCCTGCGGTCCATCCCCTCCATCCCCAGGCCTCACTGTGTCCCACAGTCCACCCCCTCCATCCCCAGGCCTCACTGTGCTCTTGCGTTCCATCCGCTGCCTCTGCACCCACTGCATCTTCCTCTCTCGAGCCAGATTCTCGGGCTCCACCACGCCTGCAAAGCCCAGGTTCTCTTCTGCATATTCGTGTCCTAGCCACGGCCATAGAGGCCAAGAGGCAGCAAAGAGAGACTGGTGGTGAGCTCATAAGTCCTTCCTACTCCAAGGCACAGGCCCCCAGCTACCCAGCAGTCAGAGGGGAGGGCAGGGCTCTTGAAAACCCCCCACACCAAAGCTGCTTCCAACCATGGGCACTGTTGCATCAAGGAGAGGCAGAGGTGTATGGGCAGCGGTTTGGGCTCATAGGGAAAATCACTAACTTTGGAGCTCAGAGGCCATGGTTTGCCCTTACGACTTCACTTATGACATGGCACCTCCCTAAGCCACAGTTTTCTAATTTGGCAAGAGGAGAAAATAACATGTCAGACAAAAATTAAAAGAAAAAAAAAAAGTAGGATGGGTAGGTAGGGGGAGGGTGGATTTGGGGAGAGTTAGTGTGTGTGTGTGTGAAGCCCAAGTGTCACTGTGATTTTTTTCCCTGTGCATAGAAAAGAGCGTGGCAAGTGATAGCTGCATATAGTGTCCATTACACAGATGAGTATGTGTTCTACATATTAAATAATATGTAGTCTGTGACTACTTGTATCAAATATAGGCCAATGGGTACACATGAACCAGTTTTAATGTTTTCTCAGATAAGCAAAAGCTACTTTCTGTTTGGGCTTTGACCGCAATTATCTGAACAATTAGATATCTTTCCGGACTCCCAAGGCCAAGGGCTGACCCAGGAAGGGGACAGTGGCACGAAAGGCTTGGCCATCATTTAGCTAGTACTACACTCCAGGAGGGAGGTCAGGGTCTGCCCCCACCCCCCAGAGGACTAGCTGTGCTACCTCTGGGCCATAAACTGGGCTTGCTAGTCTCTAAGAAAGTGAGGGGCTGGGAGGGCCCTGGTGACCAGTCAAAGCATGGGGCTGGGAGGAGGGAGAGGGGCACCTCACCAGGCCACAGCAGGGTGTCATCCCCTAGGTCTAACACGGTGTCCAGTGAGCTCAGCATGGTCTCTGCTGTGCCTTCGAAGGTCCGTCCTGCATGGGGTCAGGTAATCAAGGATGACACAATATGGTAAAAGGTACACAAAGGACGTGGGGTTGGACCCAGATTAGGCAGATTTGGTCAGCCACCAGTCCTTCAACTGAGCCCTGCGTGGCATCCCGCCTTATGGGAGAGGTGGTATGAGGCCATGCATGCATAGTGGCCCATAGAGGGTAAGACTGCTGGGTCTTCAGGCTGGCTCCTGTGGTCCAGGCTTGGTGGGTAGTGATGATCTGCCCACCAAGAGAGTCTTAGACTTGACTGCCCTCTGGGACTCTGCAATCCAGGATTTAGGGTCCTCACCCACCCACAGTACTTCCTTCTCATTTAAATGTCCTCAACTTTCCATGGCTTCTTCCGGGTCACTGTCTTGGGGAAACAGGTGCCACCCAGTGGAAATCAGTGCTCTATGGGGGTCTTTGCTTAAAGGGTCCTATCCTTAGGTCCATGCCCTGTGAGAATCTTGAGAACTTAAACAGTCAGGCAACACAAGTGGAGGTGACTGTTCAATAACCACTGGGATGTTGGGAAACAACATTTCCTAATGTGACAGACAATAATTGCTACTCTGATCTTTGTTGCTCTCTCCTCTCTCTTTTTTTTGCAGAAACTCACCACAGCCAGAGAGGAAGAGCAGATCCCCTGAGAAGAGGCAGGAAGGACCCTTGTAGGGCTCCCCATCCAGCAGGTAGACCAGATGGCCTTGAGTATGGCCAGGGGTGGCCAGGGCCCGGATCTGAAGCCGTCCCACACTGACCACATCTTGATGACACAGGGGGCTGCGGCACAAAACAACAGGCGAAAGAGGGAATTCAAGATGTGTCATGATGATCACAGCTATTACCCCAGACTTGAGGGCCGGGTGACTTATAGAATGGTGGGTTCTATAGTAGGGTAAAGGCACAGGTGCCCAGGGTCTTCTAACCATGGCTGGGTCATCTTGGGGCAAACAGAGACAGTGTTTTCACATGGATTCTACTTAGCTGTCTAAGAGCTAGGTGGGGTGTCATCAAAGATCCAGCTGCTGACACCCCGGAAGACTAGGCAGGAGGTAGGAGATGCCCACCCATGTTTGGGTCAGGAACTTACTGGGTGAGGTAGGGGATACCATCCTGAGGGCTCCCATACACTCGACAGTCCCTGTGCCGCCGGCTGAGGTCACGGTTACCTCCACTGTGGTCCCTGAGGGATGGCAGAGATGAGCACAGGGGACTCCAAAGGGTAACCGTGCTTGGACTTCCCCCTTCCCTAAAGTACTCTCTGGCTCTTGTTCAAGCCATTCCCCTGTTTAAGTCACCCCTCAACTTGCCATGCTTCCATGACCATTTCCAACTGATCTTTTAGGACTCTGGCTCAGCACCAGTTATCATCCTCAAATTCCCCCAAGTGGATCTGACCACATCCACCAACATTCATCCTCTGTACCTGTGCTACCTGCCAACTAACTAGATATTCATTCTGTGGTTCCTACTATATGCCCATGAATGGAACACAGCAATTCCTGCCCTCCCTTGAGGCACTAAGCTGCTGAGTGCCTTGATAAATGACCCGGCCCCCTTGCTCTCTACCTCTGCTGGTGCCCGAGTGACTTCATGAGGAGGTGGGTCCTGCTAATCCTCATATGCCCCAGGTCTGCAAGCCCAGTCTAAGAAGGTAAAACTGCCTGTAGCCATAGCCCCACCATTCCCAGCCCCTTACCAGTGCTTGTGGGTGCAGAGAATGGCAACCAAGTTAACTCTTTCCTTTTCAATGGTAGCCTGCAGGAGAGAAGAGGTACTGAGGGTGGGAGAGGATGCAGAGGGAGGCGTACTGAAAGTCTAGTTGGAGCTGGGTGGGAAAGACAGCTGGAGAGATGAAGGAAAGGCAGGAGATGGGCTGGGGAATGAGAAGCTGGCAAAGGGGACTTGAAAGAGTAGAGAAGACCCAGCATGGGGTGGGGCTGGGAGGGGAGACGGAGCATCAGGGGTTACACTGATACACTCACAATGAGAACTCCAGGCCCTGGCTTCTATTCCCAGTACCACACAGCACACACACACAGAGCGAAGGAAGGGGAGGAAGGGAGAGAGTATGGATATGAATATGAAGGGAAAGGCAGAAAGGGCCAGGTATTGACAGAGGTCAAAGAAGAAAGAGGGTAGCTGGGCAGTGGTGGTGCACGCCTTTAATCCCACCACTCGGGGGGCAGAGGCAGGCGGGTCTCCGTGAGTTCGAGACAAGCCTGGTCTACAAGAGCTAGTTCCAGGACAGCCGCTAAAACCACAGAGAAACCCTGTCTTGAAAAAGAAGAAGAGGAAGAAGAAGGAAGGAGAAGAAGAAAGGAGGAGGAGAAGGAAGAAGGAGGAGGAGGAAGAGGAGGAGGAGGGTCTGGGGCTGGTGAGATGGCTCAGCAGGTAAATTCCATCACCAGAACCTTCAATAAAGGTGGAAAGAGATAACTACAAGGTGTCCTCTGACCTCCACATGCATGTCATGGCGCGCGCGCGCACACACACACACACACACACACACACACACACACACACACACACACTGCTTTTAATCCCAGCACTGGGGAGGATGAAGGGGACAGATGTCTGTGAGTTTAAGGCCAGCCTGGTCAATGTGAGACCCTGACTTGGGGTGGGGGGAGGTGAAGAGAAGAAAAGAAAAAAAAAAAAAAAGGAAAGAGGACAAATAACCCCCCAAACACCCAAATGAGAAATAATTACACGAGTAAACATGAAAAAAGATTATCTCCCAGGGGAACAAAGAGGGTTAGGGGCAGACTGGAAACGGCCCTAGGCCAGAACACCTACCCTCTGGCTCTAAGACACTCAGGGCCAGCTACTGTCTGGCAAGAGAAGCTGGCATTCCCCCAGTGACTCCCAGCACCCTCTCCCCGCACCTGCACAGCCCTTGGGTCTGAGGGGTCCACAGCCACAGCCAGCCCGGCCTGGGTGTCAATGATGAGGTAGCTGTAGTTGTCCGACAGGACAGGGATGGGAAGCACCTTCACTCCTGGAAAAGGCAGACAGAGAAGCTGGGGCCGACTGGGAAGCCCACCAAGGGGGTAAGGAGGCGAGCATGGGGAGCAGGCTCAGGTGATGGCGCAGGGTGGGGGTGCAGGCAGCCAGAGCTTACCATTGAAGAGGCGGGGCTGAGTTTTGGAATGGCCTTTGGGATAGCGATTCCGAGCCCTCCGCAGCTGCTGTCGGTAGAAGAGGTACCCGAGCCAGGTTCGGGTGTACAGGCTGTACCTGCAGGGCATACAGACAGTGCAGGGGCATCAGTCCTCTTCCACGACTGTAGGCCCCACGTCCCCGGCATCTTTACTCCCTCAGTCACCTTGGGTCAAGCACTTTGCCATCACTATTTTTTTTTTTTTTTTTTTCTGTCCTGTCTTAATCTCGTGTAACCCAGGCTACTCTCAAACTCACTATGTGGTCAAGGATGACCATGTACTTTGGATTCTCCTGGCTCTGCCTCTACCCTTCACGTGCTGGGATTACTGAAGTGGCTCACCGTACCTGGTTGCTATGGTGCTGGGGATGGAACTCGTGGCTTCGTGCTCACTAAGCACTCGGTGGACTGGGCTACATCCCAAACTCTGGAAATTACATTTTTAACTACGTCAGGTGATGCTGCTGCTGCTGCTGCTGCTGCTGGTCCAGAGACCAACTCTGAGAGCCACTGGGGTAGAGGAAAGCAACAGACTAAGGCCCAGGTGGCAGACAGCAGGGTTTGCTCAAGGAAGTACCAAGTTCTATGGCTTCTTAGCTTATAGAGGAACAAGCAGGGGTGAGGCTGGGGGGGGCTTGACCATCCCGGGGTGAGGCTGGGGGGGGCTTGACCATCCCGGGGTGAGGCTGGGGGGGGCTTGACCATCCCGGGGTGAGGCTGGGGGGGCTTGGCCATCCCGGGGTGAGGCTGGGGGGGGCTTGACCATCCCGGGGTGAGGCTGGGGGGGGCTTGACCATCCCGGGGTGAGGCTGGGAGGGCTTGACCATCCCGGGGTGAGGCTGGGGGGGCTTGACCATCCCGGGGTGAGGCTGGGGGGTCTTGGCCATCCCGGGGTGAGGCTGGGAGGGCTTGACCATCCGTCCTTGTCCCACTGCTATCCCAGCTACATGTAGCTCAGGGAAACTGGACCAGGATACCAAAGTTCTCCAAACAAAGTGTGAGACCTGTGAAGCCACCTAGGGCCCAGATCAAAAGGACCCCTTGGGCTCAGTGCTCTGAAGTCACTACCTTGAATTTTTAATGATCTGACCTTTGAAAGTATTTTTTTTAAATTTATAAGACATGTCTCGTCATATAATAAACTTATATCCTAAAAGTGGATCCCTGTTTCAAATTTAAGAAATAAATAAATAAATAAGTGGCTGAAGATGTAAGTTAGTGGTAGAGCACTTACCTAGCATGTACAAGTATTGTGTTCAATCCTCAGTACCCCAAACAAACATCACTATGTAGTCTTGAACTAACTGGGAGTGTGGTCCTCCTGCATCTGCCTCCCAAGCGCTGGGATCACAGCCATAGTGTCGCCACGTTGGCTTTATTTAGAATGACTTGAAATAGCAATGATAGAAGAATGGAAACACTTCGTATTTATTGCCTTCCCCTCATCCCCAGAATCTAGCTCTACAGCTCAAGGGGCCTCGAACTTAAGATAAACTTAAGATTCTCTTGTTTTTGTCTGTCTTTAGTGCCGATATTATTAAGTACACAATCAAGCCAGGCTTATTTCTTTTGTAACTTGAATAATACGTTTTGTTTTTTTTTTTTTTCTGTTGTACAAGGGGCTCTGTTTTAACCAATTATTTATTTATTTATTTATTTATTTAAGTGTTATTGTTTGTTTGAGGCAGGTTTTGTGTAGCCCAGGCTATCCTCAAATTTGCTATGTTGCCAGTAATGACCCTAAACTCATTATCCCCATGCCTTCATCTCCCAAGCGCTAGAATCACAGGTCTGTACCGCCTCACCTTGCGCCTGGAGTTGGCATTACACTGGGCAGTTCAAATTTTCTATCTAGCCCCTCAAGGAGGGAAGGAGCTGGCTTGGGCCCTTGCTGCACAGGAAACTGAGGCACATGGTAAGGCCACAGTCAGTGCTTGGAGTATCTATCAAGCCAGTCAGAATACAAAAGGCATCCCAAGCTTGAAAAGTTGAGATGGCATGGAGGATGGACACTAAATCTCTCACAGTGTATATGAAGGATAGACTTTCTAGCCTCTCGGAGAAATACCAGCTGCTTTATCTGCAAACATTTATATAAACCAAGTAGGTCCAGGATGGTTTGGCAGTGAAGGGCAGCCTAGCCAGGATTTCTGCTCTACACCCCTCACCTGCCCTGGCAATTCTGGTATGCCAAGAGAGGTTCTGCATTCTGTGTTATAAGCCCATTTTTATAGGGCCTCTACTTTTGGTTTCATCTGCAACTCAGTTTTAGTCCTGTAGAGTTTCACGATTTCAGGCACATTTATTGATCCCCAGCTATTGGCCAAGTGTTGTGTACACTGCACAAGGCAGTCATCACTCCCTGATGCTGACTGAGTAGGAGGGAGACAGTGATAAGGTAGGGACCAGCTGAAAGCAGTAGAAGGATGGAGAAAGACAGAGTTCTGTTTCAGAGACAGCAGACCTGGCCAGTGAGATGGCTTACACAGGAAGGGTGCTTGAGGCCAAGTCTGATTCCTGGGCTTGCGCCTCAGGACCCCAATAATAGGAGGAGGAAGCTGACTTCTGCAAGTTGTCCTCTAATCTCTCCCCTAGAAGTACAGCACCAGTACACACACAGAGAATACGCAAACATGTGACAGACATAGCAGGCTAGGCAAACATGTCCCAGGTGACATGTTCATAAGGAGCAGGCCAAGCAGCAGTTCAGGGGAAGTAGACTTGAGCTCACCTCCCATCAACTCTTTGCTAATTCTTTGTGTATTCTGCTGTAAAAGCAAAGAGCTGGTGCAAGAGAGATATCCAGTTAGGGGCCGTGAGGGGACATCGAATACAACCTAGATACCCATGAGTACACTGCAGGAATAAGGGTTATAGATTTGTAAATAGCTGAATAAATACATGGGCCTTTCCTTATTGAGAAGGAGGATTACATATTTAGATACTTCTACTGGCAAAAGACCCAGGGCCATTGAAAGTGGCCCTTGGTGGCTAAAATATTGGTGTATCTTTCGTCTTCATGCGCTGGGGATAGAATGCCCCACCTCCCCCAGGAACTCCTCAGTGGCACCTTTGTGGTAAATATGCTATGAATTTGGAGAAGGAAGGAGAGAGGGAGACAAATTAAGATTCAGAGATTCTAAAAGAATCCTGTGCTTCAGAAATAAGACACCCCCCCCTCAAACTCACATTGTTGGACACATACATTTATTTTACTTCCTTTTTTTTAAAAAAATCAACAAGCATAAAAACTATTACCTGAAAATGCAAATGCAAAAAGGGGAAGAAACTAATCTGAAACATAAATGAAATAGACACATAAGCTTCAAGACATTAAGATTGCAAATCTAATCCAGAAAGTACCCACAGTGTCCCTCCAGGCATCTATTCCCCTGCAGGAGTGACTTCAGAGGTGTGTTGGCCCTGAGGGTCACTCAGCAAACACTTTTCCTATCTTAGACTTGACAAGGGGCTGAACTCAGATGGACCTGTGGCAGCTGCCTAGTGTCAAGCCAGTGGTTCTGAGTTCGAGCACAGAAAGGAGGGCAGTGGGGGTGGAGGGTGCCTGGGGCAATAATGGGGTGCACTGGGCCCAAACAACCCTATCTACATACCTTCTCTTGGGCAGGTCCCTCACCTGGGATGGTCTCCCCTCCTTCTCCAAGAAGCGTTCCCTGACCAAACACCATTTGCAGTTTCTAACCCACAGGAGTGCAGCCTAACACCTGAACACTGAGCAAGTCAGCAAGCACAAGCAGACAGATAGTCGCAGTCTCCAACTGTCTGCTTTACAGGACACTAATTAGTCACTGCAGAAACTGATGAAAAGATCACAGCAGGCTCAAGGGCTCAATCAGCAGTGGGGGAGAGCACTTGCCTAGCACCCCTATGCACCTGGGTTCCAGCCCCAACACCCACAGAAAAGAAAGCAGACCTCTCTCAGCAGTAACAATATATTTCTGACCATGGAGGACGGCACAACTTCTCTCCTGTGGCCTTCATGCCCAAAATGCACAACCCTAATTTATTCATGAGGAAAACCTCAGACAAACCCGGATTGAGGGACCCGCTGTAAAACACCTGGACGGCCATTGGTCAACACCAGAGAAAAACACCTGGCTAACGCTCAACACCAGAAAGGCCTGGGGGAGGCCGAACAGCGCAGGATCCTTGATCAGAGTCAGGACTAGAAAAGGGGCTTAAGTGGGACAGATACCAACATTTAAATAAGGTCTGATAGTGTCCATAGTCTCTTATGATCCGAATTTGTTCTACGAGCTTTACTGTGATCACGAAACATTAACATCTGGGACGCGGCGTGGGGTGAAGGGGAGCTGGTGTACAGGAATTGTGTGTGTGTGTTGTTTCGACACATCTAAAATTATTTCAAACTGCAAAGTTACACAACATAATGAAATACAACCACCCCAACTTCTAGAGAGTGTTAATCTCGTCCTAGCTCTATACTGTCATTTCTTCACTCGAGGAAAGGGGAGCAGTTATGACCCCTGCCGCAGCTCAGCCCTGGCAGGACCGCAGAAAGGTCAAGTGGCCCCAAGTAAGGGGACACAGGGAAAGCACCAGTCAGAGCCGGGTGGGGGAGGGGTTCCAGACTGCCACTTCCTTTCCTAATTCTACGAGAGCCGGCACAGCTGCCAGGACAAGGCGTCTGCACCTGGGAGCAGCTGAGAAATGTCCTTGCCTTCCTGTCCAACGCCATTTGTGACATTAACAAAAGGCAAAATCTGGCTGGTCGGTGGTGGTACACGCCTTTAATCCCAACACTCAGGAGGTAAAGGCCAGCATGGTCTCAGATGGAGTTCCAGGATAGCCAGGGCTACAAAGACAAACCCTGTCTTGAAAAAGCAGAGAGAGAGAGAGAGAGAGAGGAGGGAGAGAGGGAGAGGGAGAGAGAGAGAGACAGGAGCGCAAAGGCCAGTCTCTTGGGCTCATTTTTATTTATTTATGTATTTTTAATTTTACATGTCCATCTCTTGGGCTCATTTTATTTGGAAAATATTCACTGTTCTTGCTGGACAAAGCCAAGGTTCCTCGCCTTGGTGATAATTGTTTTGTAGCAAAAAATAGCAGGAACTAAACAGGAAAACAGATGAGTCATTAACCACTAGCTAACTGGAGCTAGCTCAGAGCCACTACAAGGAAGACAGACGCAGCAAAGCCTCTTCTCCCAGCCAGGGATAGAGCCTGTAGGGAACAGTTTTGGGTAGTACAGAACCAAGGCCTGGGCAGGGGGGAATGTGGCATGTCCTAGGAGTTTTGCCAGGAGGCCTCAATGTCTTGGCAGCGCAAAGTGCCAGAGCGGGAGGGGGCAGGGAGAGACCATGGAGAGAGTGAGGGGAAGATGGTGGCAAAGACCTTGGGACTAAGGAGGAAGCAACAGTCTGAAGGGTGCCCTGCAGGTTGGCCCAAGGGGAAGGGGGCCTAAGGTGTCAAGTCAATCACGTTGAGAGAGGCAGAGCCTGGGCTGGGGTGGGCTCATGTGCTGGTGCATCCCCCAACCTGGTGCATCCCCCAACCCTACCCCTGGCCTCCACAGTGTCTTTACATGGATCTGATGCTGAGCTCAGCTCCTTCATTGGAACTGTTAGCCTTGGCCATGCCACAATCTCAAGGCCTATGGACCCCCCCCCCACACACACACACTTAGCCCTCTCTTTCAAATGAGGCTCTTTCTCAGTTTCATCTTCTGCCACTCTGGATGACTCATACAGAGGAAAGGCCCACGTGCTCATCCCTAAATCTTTTTGCATCCCTAAGTCTTTTTGTTTGTTTTGTTTTGTTTTTTTGAGACAGGGTTTCTCTGTGTAGCTTTGGAACCTATCCTGGAACTCACTCTGTAGACCAGGCTGGCCTTGAACTCACAGAAATCCACCTGCCTCTGCCTCCCAAATGCTGGATTAAAAGGTGTGCACCGCCACCATTGGGCTCAACCCTAGGTCTTACAAGAGCCTCCTTCACCTAGGGACCGGCTTCTAGTCCAAACCACAGACAAGGCAAAGGCCCAGGTTCCGAATGCAACACTTCTGACTGAGCCAAGCCTGCTGTGGCTCCCAGCGCTCACAAGAGACTCTTGCTCCCTGGTTTGACCCTCCACCAGTCTCTGTCTCTTCCCTTCCCATCGAGTCCAGAGAAAGCCCTGTGCTCCCCAGAGTGAAAGGGTGGAAACCCCCTACACATCCATTAACAGCAAAATATAAAAATAAACCAGGCCATACCCAGATTGTGAGAAACTACACAGCCAGCAAAACAAATGATCAAAACCAGGACTTAACATGCACAGAGTCCAAACACATATCATTAAGCTAAAAGACACGTTGCCAGGAAAACAACCTGACATTTATTGAAATGCCAATGCATGCAGAAACCATGCAGTTCCCACTCAGGATGTAGACGTGGTAAAGGAGAGAGCTGTTGAAGATGGTCACCATCCTAACCAGCAGTACTGCTCAGCCCTGGGGTGGGGTGGGACTGTGGACCTGCGGCCCTGTAAGGTTCTATTTAAGTTGGGGAGTAGAAGCTTAGGCTGCTAGGTTACCCAGTGGTTTTGAAGATACCTAAAGTAAGTCATTCAAATTTCAGGGCTGGATTAGGCTCAGTAGACAAGCCTAGCACATTTGAGGCTCTGGGTTCAATACTCTGTGCATCCCCCCCACCCCCCTACCCCCCATCCCACCCCACTCCTCCCACCACACACCAAAATTAAAACTTTAGGCCTGTGTGGTTATGCACACCTTAAATCCAAGCACTTGGGAGACAGGGGCAGATGGATCTTTGTCAGCCTGGTCTACATAGCAAGACCCAGGAGAGCCAGGGCTACAGAGAAGAGAGATCCCATCTCAACAACAAAAAAGAAAAAAAAAGAAAACAAACAACTTCAAAACTGTCCACTTGATGGGCATGGTGGCTCATTCCCGTAAGACCAGTATATTAAATGGTAGAGGCTGGAGGATCAAGAGGAACTCAACTATCTTCAGCTACATAGGGATTTTGATGCCAGCCTGGGCTACATGAAACCTTGGCTCAAAAAACAAAAACAAAACAAAACAGGTGGGAAGAGATGCCTCAGCATCATAGGCACCAACCATGTAAGCCTAACAACTCCAGTTCAGTCCCAACAATCTCCACAAAAAGCTAGATGTGGTAGCATACATCTGTAATTCCAGCACTCCTGCAGCAAGGTGGAAGGTAGAGATGGGAGAAATCTCCCTCAGCTCAAAGGTCAGGTAGCCTAGATCATGCAGGACACCTGAAGAAACAAGTGTGTGCTGGCTAGTTTTATGTCCACTTGACACAAGTTAAAGTTGTCTGAAAGGAGGCAGCCTTGATTAAGAACATGCCTCCACGAGATGTGGCTGGAGGCAAGCCTGTGGGCAATTAGTGATTGATGGGAGAAGGCCCAGCCCACTTGGGTGGTGGTCTTGGCTGGTGGTCCTGAGTTCTATAAGAAAGTAGGCTGAGCAAGCCAGAAAACAGCACCCCTCCATGGCCTCTGCATCAGCTCCTGCCTCCAGCTCTTGCTGCTTGAGTTCCTGCCCTGACTTCCTTCATGATGAACATTGCTGTGGAAATGAAAGCTGAACACACATTTCCTCCCCGAGTTGTTTTGAGGATGGTGATTCATTGCAGCAATTAAAACCCTAATTAAGACAAAGTGGAAGGTGGAAACTGACTTCCAAAAGTTGTCTTCTGACCTCCACCAGAGTACTGTGGCCTGTGTGTGTCACACACAGGATGGGGGCATTGAGATGATTCTGTGGTTAAGGTGCTTGCTGCCAAGCCCTCCACCACAAAAAAGGTAAAAAAAAAAAAAAAGGGGGGGGGGTAAAACAAACAAACAAACAAACATCAAAGAACAAAAAGACCAAAACAGGTCTGTGAATATAGCTCAGTTGGTAGAGTGCTTGCCTATCATGCACAATGCCCCGGCTTCAAACTCTGGCTTATAAACCAGGTGTAATTGTACATGGCTATTAATCCCAATGGAGTCAGGAGGATCAAAAGTTCGAGGCCAGCTCAGACTGCCTGAGACAGGACAAATGCTCTGGGCTCCTTGCCTCTGCTCTGGAACCCTCTCTCTTTTTGTCCCTAAGATTCTTTACTTCCTCAAGTCCTAACTGTGTTCAAGACTTAGTTCACTCTTACTAGGAGATGCACTGACGATGCCATCAGAGAACTTCTCTCTGCTCCATCTGGAATGCACAGCAATTCCAGCTTCCCAGTCCGGCCTTCGAACACCCAGAGCCTATGGCTTCCTTAGGCAGTACCTGCCTGGGGCTAGCAGCTTCCCACCTGCCCCTTGTGTGGCTGCTGTGACTCCCTGTGTTTCGCCTCCACCCTCAGGACTCCTACACTGCCACAGCACAGCAAGTGGCATTTAAGAAAGGCTGGCTAGTGATTGGGAAAGGCTGGGGAGGGGCTAGGCATGTGCATGGCACAGTGCCTGGCCAGAGTGGATCCCAGGCAAGGCCAGGCCTGGCAGACCCAGAAAGTCTAATGGCAGTGACTTGCCCAACTGACGTCCCCTCCGCCCCAACTCCCTCCTCTTGCCCCACTGCCCCCGCAGACCTGGACAAGCAGGGTACTCTGCCAAGCAGGTCACCCAGATTTAATGGCATGGGTGGGGGCTGTGTCACTGGGACATAAAATCCTAATGTTGCCTGCCAGCTAGGGCCTCAGAGCCAGAGAGAAGGAAGAGAGAAGACAGCAAGGAGGTCCCGAGACCCCGGTCCGTTCCTGCTTACATGGTCAGGGTCAGGGCTTCTCCCTGGAGCTCCCTGCCACACCCTTAACAGCACATGTCTGAGCCCGGGAGCTAGCTGACTGAGCCCAGTGCCTCCCATGGATCATCTCAAGGCTGAGGCAGGTACCATACTCCCATCTTACAGACAGGACATGGAGTCTGGGAGAGTAGAGGCAGACCTTGCTTGACCAGATCACAGGTCAGGGAACAGTGGGTAGAGACACCCCACTCGAAGCCTGACCTGGAACCCACTAAATCCTCCCCAAACCCCAAGTCAGACGTGGTAAGACTAGATGAGTGGGCCTGGACGATTACAGGGCTTCCCCAATTCCTCTGAAGGACTTTCTGGAAAAAAATGATAGGTCAGAGTGGCTACACACACCTGGGCATGTAGCCTAGGACCTGGCCTCTGGGACCCTGAAGTCTAGAAACTTTCTACCTCTTGTTCCTGAAGCAGCTCATAATATGATATTCACAGGCATTTTGCACTCAACTGCAGAGAGGGCAGGGAGCACTAGGGATGTCAGGATGGGGCACCAGGCTCCCGGACTTCTGAGGGCCCCTTCGGAATTAAGGCTCTATCGAGCCTGCAGTGGGTGTTGGCAAGCCAGTGGTTCCGAGCATGCCCTGGGAGCCAGACGGAGAGGGTGATTTAGGAATAGTGACTGGAGGGGGAAATGTGAAGAGTCTCTGTAGAAGCTGTGTCCTATGGCCAACCCTGACCCACCTGGCTGGGATGCCATGGTCCATGCAAACAAAGGCTTGAGGGTGGAACCCAGGGCCTGACATGTGAAAGGCAAGCAGCCTGTCACTGAGCTGTACCCCAGCCTGTGGCCCCTGCTTTCCTCGGTCATCACCAGACACACAGCCCCCGTTCTCCTATTGCTGGGTGTGTGGAGCAGGGACTTATTCCCCAGTCTGTTCTCCCTTTTGCTCAATTCTCCTAAGAATTCATGTGGTTATAGGGGTGACACTGGCTTTGCGTGGGGTCCCCAGGCTTGGTCAGCAAGCTGGGATCTAAGACAGCACTCACAGCAGTGTATCAGCACAAGCTACTAGGGTTGGGGTGTCCAGTACACATTAAGATTTTTGACCTCTTGGGCCAGATGTGGTGGCCTTTAATGCCAGCCAGCACTTGGGACCAGAGGTAGGTGGATCTCTGCGAGTTCTGGGCTGGCAGGAGATACAGAGTGAGACCTTGTCTCCAAACAACCACCACCAAATTCCCCCAAACCAAACAACAACAGGAAGGAAGACCCTGATCCCTTCTGCCCCCTCCTAGAGTCTATAGTGCCTGGCACATGCATCGGCATGTGCTCTCCCGATAAGGCTCAATCTTTCCCCAGCCCTGAAATCTGACTCAGTATTTCTACAGCCTGGACGCGCATTTGGACCCACCATAACCATGTCAGAAAGAAAATACAGTTTCCTAATTGGTCTCCTGTGACCAGGTGGGAGAAAGTGTGTGGCTGCTGTGGCTACTGTGGGAGCTGTCCAGGCTGAGCTAGCCCCTCCCTGAGGCTTAGGATGGTGAATGGAGTGCCAGCTCCCTAATTTGGGCTCACAGTGCACCATTCCTCATCTCCCCGAGCCAGGACACTGCTTATCTGGTGTCTGAGGCCCAGCCTAAGCTCCATGGGAAGCCATGGGAACAGTGAGCAGGACATTCCTTCCCCCAGCCTCTCTTCTGCTGCACAGTAGAAAACACACAATGCTGGTCCTTCTTCCCCTCTCCCTCCTCCCCAGGGCAGCCCTGAAAGATACTGGAGAGCTGTCAAGTGACTGCCTCATCTGGGCCCAGGGTCCCATTGCACGCAGGCCAGTATGGGGCAGAAGGATGAAGAGGATTCTGTAGCCACAGAACATAAGGCAGTCCCAGCTTAGGTACTCCGTGTGTGTGGGTTCCCTAAGTACAGTGAGACATAAGACATAACTGTAGCCCAACATGTGAGCTCAGAGTAGTGAGACAGTCACACGATGGTGAAGCTGGGGGTTGTGGGTGTTTTGGGCCAAGATTTGGCCTGTCCAGGCTTGCATGTGACCCGTGATGGGACTCACCTAATAACAAACTCGTAACGGCTGTCTGAGGACTGAAGGACCAGACCCAGGAGGGCCACACGTCACACGGTTCTAATGAATGGGACTGGCTCAAGGCACTAAGGAACAGAGTCACTCCCTGGTTGTGCTTTCTTGAGAAGAAACAAGCTAACGAGGCAGCACAGGCCCTTGGGTGAATGAGGGTCTCCTGCAGCCTCCCATGCCTGGAAATCACTTCCCCCGTGCCCACGCGAGGCCAGGGCATGCAAGGTCAGAGTCTCCTGCTTGTGTTCCCTCAGCCTTCCTAGTCTCTGCAGCCCTCTCCAGACAGCAGCCGTCTTTTGTAGGAGGATGTACAGCTGCTAGGAGCCCTCAGGCAGAATGAGAAACACATTAGAACTGGCAAGCCCTCCAGTGAGCCCCATCTCAGCCAGAAGGCTATGCCCTAGGCTGCTAGCCTTGCCAAAGCACCGGAACTCATTTTCCTTTGGCTTTCTCCTCTCTCACTCATTTTCAGCATAGGCCCTTTTGACAGAAAAGTGCTCCCTGGGCAGACCTGTGGGAGCCCAGCTGGGAAGGAAGACCTGTGGCAGCCTGAGCCCAGAAAAGGAAAACACCCTGAAAGCTCTAAGAAGGGTAATGGTGGCCAGGCACAGCAGAGGCAAAGGTGAATTTAAACTAAGGAGTTTAAGCCAGCTTCACGGCAGACATGGCATCTGGGCCAACGCTATCCATCCATCCAAGAACATTTGATAAGGCATTGCTCTGGAAGCTGAGGTACAGTAGAAACAAAGTTTTACTCCTTGTGTGGCCACATTCAGATGGGAGGAGAAAGACAGGTCAATACACACAGCACAACACACGCTGTCACAAGCTATTGAGAATAAAGCTGGGCGAGGGGAATGGAAGGGCAGGAACGGGACAGAGCTGTAGGCAGGTGAGCTTCACACCTCGGGGCAGGCCTCTAGAACAGGTGATTTAGGCAGAGATAGAGTGGTGGGGAGGAAGGGACTGGCTGGGAGTGTTTGACAGACAGTAAAGTAGTCCCTGTGGCTGGCACAGAGAACCAACTCTACCTTCCTGTCTGTGTGTGCGTGCGTATGCGCGCGCGCACACATGCGTGCCTGTGTGTGTGTGTGTGTGTGTGTGTGTGGTGGGGGAGAGACAGAGGGGAAGGGAGAGAGAGAAGGAGGGAGAGGCAGAAGAAGGGAGAGGGAAAGAGAGAGAGGTAGGGGGAGAGAGAAGAGGAGATATCACTAGAGGGGATCTGAGCAGAGACGGACATGTTTCTGATTTTTTTCATATGTAATTTTGGCTTGTTACATGTATTGTGTGTGGGCAGAGGACAACTTGTAGGAGTCACAAACTCGTTATGAGGCTTGAAATCTTACTCACTGGGTCATCTCAGTGGCCATATTTCTGATTTAAGTCAGCAGCGCCGATGCTAATACTTAGGGATATTGCCTCTTTCAGAAATGGTAAAAGTCAAGTTCATTGGGGGACAGTTGATTTTATCACACGGTTGGGGTGAGGGTCAAGAAAGATCTCCCTGAGGGGCTGGAAAGATGGCTCAGTGGTTAAGAGTGCTTCTGCTTGTCCAGAAGACTGTAGTTCAGTTCCCAGTGCTCCTATCATGTGCCTCACAGTCATCAAACCCCAAGAGGAAAGAACATGAATGGTCTCTTATGTATAAGAATGAACAGGGTGTGGTCAGCTAAGATTGGACATCAGCGAAGGCCAGTTGCTGTCCACCGAAGCTCTGCAGGACACCCTCAGCGCAGAAAGCACCCAATCTCATGCTCCACTTCCCTCCCTGCAAAAGGCTGGCTCTCCACAGAGCTCTGCCAAACCTTCTCACTACCACCTGGGAGGCAGAGGGGCAAAGGGAAACCAAGGCTGAGTCGGGGGCTCACACGAGGGAGTCTTAGTCATCCAATCATCGGCTCCTTAGTTGCTTCCTGCCACCCCTGGGAACTTGTCCTACCCTGTGCCTGCCACAGTTTGATTCCCAGTTCACATCTGTTCATATGGTCCTTCTCCTACCTATACTATACAAGCACCCCACTGCTAAGCTACAGCCTTAGCCTAGGAGATCTTTCTTTCTCTTTTTTTAATGTAAATTTAAAAGTTTTATTTGCATCCTCCCTCCTCCTGCCCATCACAGGGTACCACACAAGTAATTGCTATCATTTCCTGACCACTTACATGTGTCTTCACAGGAACCCCAGAAGGCAGACACGCATATCATTCCCAGGTGCAAACAAGCCAGGCTCTGAAAGGTTATCTGCCCAATGTCACAAGCTCAATATGCATGTGACAAGGATACAAATGCTGCCTTGTCCAGCCATTCCACCTGCTACCTGTGTGGCTACCCTGTACCCTGTTTCCCAGAGCCCCCAGTTCATGTGCCTAATGTCAGCCCACATCTGGTGTATCTACCCTCAGTAAAACCTAGTTATACTCCTCTCCAGATAATAGGGCTATCGAGGAAAGCCTTTTCTAAAACTATCATGACTAATGATAACATGAACAGTTCAGTTCCTCTCTCAGCCATTGCTTGGGCTTTCCATTGTCAGCTTTCCCGCCCCAAACAAAATGCTCTATTTGTGGTGGCCCTTACCACACCTTCAGATTATGGCGTGGGTACGGACTCCTCCTCCATGTCCATCCTTCCTGCAGGCTTGGAGGCACCTCGAAACAACACCTACACATTTGCCACATGTTTCCTGCTCCTATCCCTGCCCCAGTCTGAAGGTTAGCAGTGTCTCCCCTCCAGGGACTGGACTGATTGTTTCCCAGACCACAGAGCAGCAGGGTCTGGAAATCCTATTCCAGGCACACCCTTCTGCTCTGCAAAATTGGAAAGTTGATTCTAATGCAGTCTGGAAATCCAGACAAAGGAAAACCCCAAAGAACCACTAAATTCTTTTAAAGAAATTTTAAAGATTGTGTGTATGTGTGTGTATATGGGTGTTTTGCCTGCATGTACACTATGTTTGTGTCTGGTGCCCTAGAAGAGATCAGAAGTAGGTGTTACAGCCTCTGGTACTGTAGTTACGGGCAGTTGTGAGCCACCATGTGGGTTCTGGGAACAGTGCCTGGGTTTTCTGCGGAGCAGTCAGTGCTTTAAACAGCTGAGCCATCTCTACAGCCCAGAACCACTTCTGTGTGGTAGCGCATACCTGTAGTTGAGCATGGGCCCGAGGAAGGATGGCTGCAAAGTTTGAAGCAAGCCTGGGACATAGCAAGATCCCATTTTAACCCCTAATACTCCCCCTCCCCCAAAAAAGAATTATGAAGAATCTCCCCAAAGAAACCAAAATTACGGGATTTGAAAAACTCCCAAATCCCAAGTTTAGAAATACCTAAAATCTCATGGTTATGATACTGTGATTATTGGCACTCTGATCTTAGGAATTCAGATTCTAGTTCCTCATGGAAATTCCCCTTTTCCCACTTCCTTGGGCCATGTGTATGACTTGGGGCTTACCGATTTTGGATGCTAAAAGTAGATTTAAAATTCTTTGTCTAAATAGAGATACATAATCCCCAGGAATGTTGTGAAGAAAACTAAAAACCCAAGCCAAAGCAAATGCATGCATGCACACATGCACACACCCATGCACAAACACAAGTGTGCACACACAGTCCCCAAATCTAGTGATGAGGAGTGTACAGCTCAGTGATAGAGTATTTAGCTTTCCTGAGGCTCAATCTCCAGCACCAGCCAAATAACAGACAGACCAAACAAAATAAAACTTCACACCCATTCCCAGAATCCAGATACAAAATACAGTGATAGACAGTCACAAACCTTGCCCTGTACACACTTGTAATGTGACTAGAGGATCACAAGTTCAAGACCAGCCTGGGACACATAGGGAGGCTGTCCTACCAAGCCAACCAGTTAAACAAAAACTGCCACCTCATTACTTTAATGCTTTTTACAAAGTCATGGCAAACCGGTCAGAGTACTATCTAGAATCTGTTCTTCAGCCCATAGGGTTTTTATATCTCTGTTTTAGAGACCATGAATGGAGCCCTAGGCCTGAAGTTTTGGGGAGTAGCAGAGGTGCTCTGAGGAGGGAGGAAGGGTGAATTGCACAATGTCATCTCTGAAACTCAGAAATTCCCAGGCATACGCCTTCCCAGCAATCTGGCCACGGACCTTGATTTCCATCCTGACATTACTGTCCCAAACTATGGTTTGAGGGGTTTCTTCCCTGCTGCCCTTAAAGAAATGAGCAAAGAGGAGAGTTGGCTGGGCAAAGTCGCTGGCGGTCTGTGGCTGGCTGTTGGGTCAAATTTCACAGCCTAAGGCTTTGGGTGCCAGTAATAGGAGGTAGAGGGAAAGGGCCAGATTGACCTACAGAGTTGAACTCTGCCAGGGAAGAATAGTCTACCTAGTGTTGAGGAGAGTTGGATGACGGGCAGAGACGGACACACTGAGGTTAGTTTCACGACCAGAGCATGTTTTTACCCTTGAACCCGCAAGGGAGCTCGATCTGCTGACCTCTGCCCTGCAGCGAGGTGCGCGGTCTTCATGCACCAGTTCCCGCACTTTCCGGCTTTCCCAGTTCCTTGGCCTTTAGCATCTTACTCGGCGCTTGTCTCCCCGAGTTCTCTGGCTCTCCTGCCCTGCCTATTCATATCTGCGAATCTAATCCTCTTTTCCCACCCTGTCCGTCGCAATTCTTCAGTCCTCCAACTCTTTCCTTTCCTCACTCAGCATGAACTCAGAGGGGCATCTCCAGCCAGTTTCTCTGTCCTTCTGTTCCGGTTTAGGACCACCTAGTTCAAGCCATCCTAGAACCCCCGGTGTCCCTTCCGCATCTCCTCTCCCAGGGTGCCCGCCTTCCCGAGCCTGCACCGATCCGATCGGAGCCGGGGCACTAACCCGATTCGGAAGAGCAGCCGCTGGCTGCGCGTCATGAGCAGGCCGCGGAAGCCCCGCCGCTCTTGGCAGCCGCGGGGACTCAGGAGCAGCACGAAGGCGAAGAACAGCAGCCCGCAACCGGAGACCCACAGCCAGGGCGCCGGCCAGGTCTGCCAAGCCATGCTGGGGGCCGGAACCGGGGGCGGGGCAGAGCGTTGCTAGGCGATGGTCCCGCCCCGCCCCACACTCAGAGAGGCGGGGCTCCCCGCACCTGCGCGCTGGGGGACGCGGGGCACTTGGCTCCTCCCATTACTTCACATTCTGACCCGCCCCCTTGCCAGCTGTGGCCTGGCACGCGCTGCGAATCCCTAGATTAAGACAGACTGGGCCCTCCCGGTCCTGGCGAGTCCCGAGGCGGAGCTCGAGCCGGCTTACCAGTGTGCTAATCAGAGTCCACATAGGCCAAGTGTCCTACCACAATACTGAAGCCAAGTCCGCCCTCTTCCCTAGCTGGGAACTCTGGGAGAGGCCTTGGTGTGGTCCTCCTGGTGAGAAACCTTAGATTCCTAAATTTTATCAACTGGAAGGAACCTAGGAGCTTACTGCATCTTCTGCCGTTCATTTATTCATTCACTAAATTAAAGGCATTGTGCCAGATTTTAAGATAGTCAAAAGAGGCCCAAGATGGCTCAGTGGATAAAGACATTTGGTGCCAAACCTGACCACCTGAGTTTGAACCTTTGGACCCACTTGGTTTGGGAGGAGAGAACCACTCCCACCAGCTGGCTAAACTTCCCAGGAGTGCCATGGCGTTTGAGCTCACACAAATTCACAGTATCCAGGCTGGGGCAGTAGTTTGGTGGCGCATCATGTGCCAGACCCTGGGTTTGGTTAATCCCCAACAGGGAGGATGGGAACATTCCTGGAGCCTACACTATGGGACACAGTTGGAGAACAATATAAGTGCATGTATATATGTGTGTGTATGTGCTCACAAACTTATAGGCAGATGTGATGAGGAACTAAGGTGCCCAAAGTAAGCAAAGGGGGGAATCAGTGATATGGGACAGCAAGTCCACAGCTTATGCAGCCATGAGTGGCAGAGCCAGGTCTAGCAGCTAGGCATCGTCATTTCCATGCCCAGTCTGATTTGCACATCGATATCTCCTCACCCTGTTGCTGCTGTCTTCCTAATGAGCTCTGGTCAATGGAGTGGAGGAGGGTGTGAGAGCAAGTGTGGTGCCACGTCGATTGAGACACACAGGAGCAGGGGCTGGGCTGGCTGGATTTGGTCTTGCTGCGAAGTCAAGCTCACCATCACTCCCAGGGGGAGAGGCAGAGGGAAGCAGGTGAGGCAACACTCTTGTTTTCCTCCCTGCTTCCTGAGAGCCCTAGATAACGAGACCCCACATCACATTTTCCACCGCCCTCCGTGCTCTGGGAGTCAGTGCCCACTGTACAACTGTGGGTTCCTATGGACAGTTTTGTACTTCAACCCGCTGCGCCCACCAAATAGCTGATGGGTGGGTTAAATGCAGTTTCCCAACTGCACTGTAATTCACCCAATCCTTGCTTCAGTCTGGAAGCCCCAGGAATTCTGTTGGGCCATCTTGAGAGATACAAGCTCCCTGTAGCCTGTAGACATGCCCTCCCGCCTCCTGCCTGCAGTCCCTACCTCTCAGTGCCCAGGCTCAGGAAGTGCTGAAGCTGCCAATGGCTGTGGTGAGATGAAGACCAATAAGCAAACTCACAGAAGGCATGGGAGAGTTTGTGTCTCTGTGTCTGCACATGCAACACTGAAGGATTGTGGGGCATTGTGAACATACCCTACTGGAGGGAAGTCCCTGTGAAGCAGTATTTTATGGAGAAAATACAACACACTCCCTGTAATCGAAAACAGGAAATGCAAGCTCAGGCATGGGCCTGCAGAGAACACAAAGGACAGAATGTTAAACCTCAGCCCCAACCCCCTAGGAGCAGGCGCTTGTACCCCTCCAACACTCATTAACAGATTCATAGATAATAAACTCAAGACTTGGTGTATGGAACCCTTGGAGTCACAGCAAGGCTGGGGTTAGGGAGTGAAGGGGAGATCTTTGCAAACTCATGCAGGCTCAGGGAGCCATCCTCCTCTTCTCTGGACTGTCCTGGAAGACATTCTAGGATGGCTCCAAATCTGCTGTAGTTCTCTCGTCTGTCCCATGAGAATCTGCTGTTCTAGCAAGCTAGATGCTATTCACCCCTTTCCTACATTCTGCCCTGCAATATCTAACTACTCATAGTTTCTAGAATTCACCATACTGTTCTGTGATCCCACGCTTTTGTACGCACTGTGTTTTCTGCCTGGAGTGCTATTTGTTCTTTGTTCCATAGATTCAGATCTCATGTACTTTCCTGAACAAGCACACACGCATGCATACCAGTACCCTTTAGTAAGATGCCAATGCCATACCTTTCCCCTTGCTGGCGATATCAGAGTGCAATCTTAGACTTCACATCTTTCTTCAGAATGGAAACGCTACCCCCCCTCCCCTGACAGGGTTTCTCTGTATTTGCTTTGGAGCCTATCCTGGAACTCGCTCTGTAGACCAGGCTGGCCTGGAACTCGCAGAGATCCACTTGCCTCTGCCTCCCCCCTGAGTGCTGAGATTAAAGGTGTGCACCACCAACCCTCGGCGAAACTCTAATTTAATGTATTCATCTGTAGCTTGCCATTGTCTGGCATGGTGCCACCTACATATTAAATACTGACTAAATGTTCTTTGAAATGCCAGATTCCCATCACAGCCCCCAGGGCCTCTGCTCCATAGCTGAGCCTGTCTCCAGCCTCCCGAAATGGCATTCTTCCCCTTGCCACTTTGCATTAACTACTTGGTCCCTCAAATGTATCAAGGTCATTACCACCCCAGGCCCTATGAGGTTAATCTCTATTGTCTCCTTGGTGAGTTCTAGACTCGTCTGGGATGTAGACCTCATAGCCTATGGGGGATAGTTTTCATTAGGTTAGTTGAGGTGAGATGACCTGACCTCTCTGGGCTACATGTGGGTGGCACCATTTCCTGAGCTGTAGTCCTAACTGTAGCAAAAGGAGAACAGACAGTGTTCTCTTCAACTGTGAGTTAAAACTCACACCCCTCCCTTTTTGACTCAGCGTGACTCAGCATCCCAGTCCTCAGAAGGTAGAGACAGACAGATCTCTGTGAGTTCGAGACCAGCTTGGTCTCCATAGTGAATTCCAGGCCAAGCCAGAACTATATGGTTGAGACCTTTTCTCAAAACCCAAACAAAACCTTTCTCCCTTGAGTTGCTTATCTTGGGGCATTTTTATCACAGCAACCAAGACAGGTCCTTTGTACACACTCCTTCCCTTGGAAGCTGAGAAGTAATCTGCATCTTGAGCAGAAGGGTGGCTACATCCCATCTACCAGGGCTCCCACTATACCTGGGCAGAGAGGATACTATAGAAACTAGAAGTAGATGCTTCAGGTCTTGACAAAGTCTTGTAATGCCTAGGATAAGCCCACTACAAAGATGACAGTAACACACAGCCTGAGAAAGGGGCATCTGCAAATGCAAACTCACTAAGGTGCCCAAAGAATAGTGGGTCCTCCCAGATGCCTCTGCTGGCCCCCAACACTCTTTTATACCATTTACATTACTGTGGTGATTCTTTTTTTGTTGTTGTTGTTTGTTTTGTTGTTTTGGGTTTCTCTGTGTAGCTTTGTAGACCAGGCCAGCCTTGAACAAACAGAGATCTGCCTGCCTCTGCCTCCCAAGTGCTGGAATTAAAGTCATGCACCACCACCACCTGGCTACTGTGGTGATTCTAATGAGAATGGTCCCCATAGGCTCATATGTTTGATTACTTGGTCCCCAGTTGGTGGTACTGTTTGGGAAGGAATAGGTATGGCCTTGTTGGAGGAGAAGAATAACAATGGGGTTGGGCTTTGAGTGATCACAGTTAGTGATCTCTCTCTCTCTCTCTCTCCTCTCTCTCTCTCTCTCTCTCTCTCGTGGTTGTTGTCTCAACATGTAAGCTATCAGCTATTGCTCCAGCCCTATGCCTGCCTGTTGCCATGCTCTGCACCATGGTGGTCATGGACTAACCCTCTGAACCTGTAAGATAAATTCTTTCTTTCTATAAGTTGCCTTGGGCATGGTGTCTCTTCACAGCAATGGAAAAGTAACCAAGATAATTACTGTCTATGTCCTTCATCTTCAAGGCACTTTTCACAACTGGACATTGTCTTGTGATTCCCACTGGAACGTAAGTCCCATGAGTTGGTGGTATATACAATGCTGGCCCCAGAGCATTAAGTTAGCATTTGATGAATGACTGAATGAATGGTTGAAGCAAAGAATGGTTGAATGACAACTTATTGTTGCTGAGCACTGTGACAGTCAGAGACCGGAATTCTCTTGTTCTGACCAGAAGGTTCTGTCCCTACAGGACAGTTGTATAGAAGACTACAGAACAATCCACACCAGGAAGCTGTAGGGAAGCTGTCTCTGAGGCACTCACACACCTGGCCTTCAGTCACACAATCTTTCCTCCTAGGAGCAGCTCAGAATCACTGCCAAGGCTAAAGTTTACCTCTGTGACTCTCCAAGAGAGACCCATTAATAATCGAAAGCACAGCCATGTGGGATGGTGCACACCTGTAGGTTCAGCAATGGGAAGGCTGAGGCAAGAGGTTCATGAGTTCAAGGCCAGTCTGAGTTACGTAGTGAGACTCTGTCTCAAAAGCAAACAAACAAATGCATACCCCAAACAGCAATGACCAAAGGCAATGAGGCATGGTAGAACACCCCTGTAATCCTGGCACTAGTAAATCTGAAGCAGAGGGATTGTGAACTCATAGGCTAGCTGTGAATTCAAGGCTATCCAGTCTACATAGCAAGACCCTGTCTCAAAAAGAAAAAAACAAACCAAGCCGGGTGGTTGTTACAAGCAGTTTCCCACCTGTTAGCCAATGGCTAGAGCTTCTTATTGGCTAGCTCTGTCTTAAATATTAACTCATTTCTATCTATCTGTTTCCACATGGTCTTATCTTACTGGAGAGAGGGTCTGACTCCTCTCTACTACATCTCCCAGAATCCTCCTTGTCTCCTAGTCCTGCTTATTTTGCTTTCCTGTTGACCAACAGGGATTTATTCATTAACCATTAAGAGAAACATATTTACAGAATGATATCTCCCATCAGGTGGTGGTGATGCACTCCTTTAATCTCAGCACATGGGAGACAGAGGCATGCAGATCTCTGTGAGTTCAAGACCAGCCTTGTCTACAGAGTGAGTTCCAGGACAAGCAAGGCTACACAAAGAAACCCTGTTTGAAAAAAAAAAAAAAAAAGTAAACGAATAAAACAAAAACCACAGAACAGGACTGGAGATATGACGCAGTAGTTAAGAGAGGACCAGAGTTGGTTGGATTCCCAGTACCCTTATGGCAGCTCACCTCTATTCCTGGAGTTTGTAACTCCAGTCCCAGGAGATCCAACACCCTCTTCCTTCCAACCTCTCCAGACACTAGGCTTGGACGTGGTGCACAGACATAGATGCAAGTAGTAAACGTATACACATAAAAACAACACACACACATACACGCCAAAAGGCAACCTTTCTTCCAGGTTCCAGGGGTAGAGGCAGATGTTCTCATGTCCGTTCCTTATTCCAGCTGCCAGCCAAAGCTGTGTCCCTTGGAAAGACAGCCTGGCTTCACCCTTGTATTATGGCTCAAGCTGGATGCCTGGTGCATAGCTGACTTACAGGATATCATTGGTGATGATGGTGATGATGGTGAGGATGATGATGACGTCAATAACACCATAGTAGATGGAGCTGTTTCAAGGTTAAAGAATAGAGATATCAGCCAGGCATAGTGGCACACCCTTTAATCCCAGCACTCAAGAGGCAGAGTTTGAGGCCAGCCCGGTCTACAGAATGAGTTTCAGGACAGCCAGAGCCGTTGTACAGAGAAACCCTGTCTCAAAAAACAAAACAAAAAAGTAGGGATATCTTATTGGACCAGGCGGCAAAGTCAGTTTTGTTAAGAAATGTTGACCCAATGCAAAAGTGGTGACTGGACACTCTGGCCAGCCCCATTGACATGCTGTCATCAAGAGCTCACCCATAGTGACCTTCCCTCTGAGCCATTGTGCTGCATATTCTGCAAATATCATTTGCTTGGGGGGACTTCCCTGCCACTTCTCCCCTGCCCTGTCCTGACTCAATCTGCCTCATGTTTTCCTTTGCTTTCCTGCCTATCCACTGACCTGCCTTCAGTAGGTGAGGCTATGGCTTCTGTCTTGTCCTAGCTCTGGGTTGGGCATGGGTGCTCTATTACTGATCAGGACTAAGGCTTTCCAACCTGGTTCCATTCACTCCTTCTTTGGCAACCTGATGGTCCAGACTCCAGCAGCTCACCATGCTAATACTAAACTTGGTCCTGACACCTAATCAGCAAAACACACTACAACCCAGAACTACTGAACTCAAGCTATTCTCCTGCCTCAGCCTCCTGAGTGTCTGGGACTACAGGTATGCACCATCAGACCTGGCTTTTGAGCATCTGTTTTATTTGTTTGACTTCTGTCCCTAGGTAACCAACTAGTATGGCTCATTTAGCATCTAACTCAGCAGATCTGGAGCTATAGGGAGCCTATGATCCACTCCATGCACTTGAAAAAACAATGCTCTGGCTACCTCTTGTCACTGACATTCACATACAATAGGTCCACTGGGCCTAACACCCTGCATTCTGCACTGGTGATCCAGAACTCAGCCTTCGTCTCTGTACTTGACTTCAATTCCAAGGTTTCCAGTGGAGTTAGTTCAGCAAGGACCTGCTCATAGGTCATGACTTTCATTGATCTGGACCACGCTGAATATGAAAACCCTCAACTCTAGTGTCCTCTTCCCTGGTCCCTCATCCCAGTACAATGTCCTTCAGCTCCTCAAATCATCAATTCCTCCCAGCCCTTCAGTCCACATTTCAGATTGTATTTCTTCCCTCCCAATATTTTGTTGTCGTTTACTTTTCAGTACTGGGGATTGAACCCCAAACCCAGTGCTTGCTGAGCAAGCACTCTGCCACTGAGCCACACCTGCACCCTCCTTACCTGGTCTGAGGTTCAGACCCTTGAAGTACTCACTCCTATTCCATCCAGCCTTAGTCTACTCGCCTCTAGCTTCCTATAGCATGGCATAGGAAACTCCTATCTCCTGTAAATCAGGACCACTTTGATTCAGGCCTTATTGGGACCCCAACATCAGTCCTTAGTGGTACTTGCATCTTGCTGGGGTCCCGTCTTGATGGGATACTTTCATATTCTGTATTAGAAAGACACACGTGTAACCCATATCATACAAAGGAATCAGCATGTTCATGTCGTTCCAGGTTTAACACATCACCCTATTAATGGTTTGCTCATTCTGAGTTAAACCCTTCCCTGTCCAGATGCCCCTGGAGGAGAACAAGGTTGATAATAGAAGCTAACATGGCTCTGAGAGTCAAGCACCTGAGCCCAAACATGCACAGAATGAGGGAGGTGTGAAGGGAATGATAAGGAGGGAAATAATATCATGGACCTCAAAAAATGGGCTAGCCACCTCACCTGAGGGAAAGAGTGAGCTACAGGATCATGGACTGCCTCTGTCCCCTGCTCTAGTTAGCTCTCTATTGCTGGGGTAAACCCCATGATCAAAAGCAGCCTGGGGAGGAAAGGACTTATTCCATCTTACCACTTACAGTCAGTCCATCTCTGAAGGGAGTCAGGGCAGCAGCTCAGGAGGAACTGAAGTAGAGGCCTGGACGGGCACTGCTTGCTGGTTTACTCCCTGTGGCTTGTTCAACCTGCTTTCCTATATCTCTGGGGCCATCAGCCCAGGGCTGGCATCACCTATAGTGGGCTGGGCCTTCCCACGTCAATTATGGAGAAAATGCCCTAAAGACTTTCCCACAAGAAAATCTGATGGAGGCATTTTCTCATCTGAGGTCCCCTCTTCCTAGATGACTCTAGCTTGTGTCAAGCTCATAAAACAACAACAAACAAAACAAAACAATGCAGCAAAAAACTAACAACCGCGTTCCTTTTCCTCTGTAGAATCTGCTAGCTGGGATTCAAGGATGACAGTTGTCAGGGTGTTAATCCATTCTTCTCAGACTGCTGGCTCTCCCAATCAAGACACCATGCTCAAGAGCCTAACCCTGTCTCCTCTCGGTGACATCTGCAGGGTATCCTGTAGTGTCAGATTCCAGTATTTCCATTACAGTCTCAATACCCACAACTGTCATTCTGAACCTTGGGCCCCAACTTCATTTCCTTTGCCTTCAGCAAAGAACCAAGTTCTGTGGCCACTCAGCCCTCCTTACACGGGGATCCTCACAGGGAGTGCCATGACCCCCCCCCATGTTCAAAGTATAGCTTCTGCTGGGCGGTGGTGGTGGCAGCGGCGGTGCACGCCTTTAATCCCAGCACGAGGGAGGCAGTGACAGGCGAATCTCTGTGAGTTCGAGGCCAGACTGGCCTACAGAGCTAATTCCAGAACAGCCAGGGCTGTTACACAGAGAAATCCTGTCTCAACCACCGCCCTCCCCCAAATACCCAAAAGACAAATTAAAGCTTCTCTCAAAAGTCTAGTTCAGTGGTACATGAAATAATTATAACACTCAGGAATTTAGGCAGGAGAATCTCAAAGTTCAAGTCTATACCCTACATACAACAACAATAAGCCCCTACCCTGAGGGGGCAGACTAGGGATGCAAGTTCAGTGGTAGAGTCCAGATTATACAAGGCTTTAGGTTTGATCACGAGTGCTATATACATGCATATATATTAAATCACTAATTAAAAATAGGGCTTTGGAGATGGCCCAACATTTATGCACCTGTACAGACTCATGAGCACACCTTCATACCATGCACATACACAAAATAAGATAGAAAAAAATTCTAATGTCAGGCTAGGGGTAAGAGTGTGTGCTTACTTTGAGCAAGGCCCTAGACTCTATCCCCAGAAACAAATAAACTAGAGAGAAGACAGGCAGTGGTGGTGCAGGCCTTTAATCCCAGCACTAGGGAGGCAGAGGCAGGCAGATCTCTGTGAGTTCGAAGCCAGCCTGGTCTACAAAGCAAGTTCCAGGACAGTCAGTGCTGTTACACAGAGAAACCCTGTCTGGAACCTCCCCTCCAAAAGATAGACAGACAGACAGACTGACTGACTGACTGACTAATTCTGTTCAATGGTGTCTTCCCCAAAGGCATAATTTGAAAGGCATGTAAAGGCTGAAGGCCACAGAGGCTCAGCCACAGAGGTACAGGGGAGGGTGAGGTGAGGCTCTCATCCACCTAGAGGTTCCACAGGTAGAGAGGAGGGTTCAGTCAGGCCTCTGGAGAACCTCAGAAAGACATTTGTCATTAACATGAATGACTTCGGGTCCTAAACCAAAGAAAGGGAATACATTGTACATGAATTACTTGTCAGTGTTAATTTCCTGGACTTGGCACTAGTTTTTTTTTTTTAATTAATTTATTTTTATTCTGTGTACACTGGTGTTTTACCTGCATGTATATCTATGTGAGGGTGTTAGATCTTGGAGTTACAGACAGTTGTTAGCTGTCATGTCCCAAGATGCTGGGACTGAACCCAGGTCCTCTGGAAGAGCAGTCAGTGCTCTTAATCACTGAGACATCTCTCCAGCCACACAAACGCTAATTTTATAGTTTAAAAAAAATGTGAAAGTTTTAGAAAGTTTAGAAAAGAGAGCGAAGGTACAGGAGCTCCTGTACCTTTTCAAAAATATTCTGCCTAAACCTGAGATTATCTCAAAACAAAGAGTTTAAAAAAAAAAAAAAACTGGAAGATACACAAACAGAATTGTGTTAATATGTTTAAACGGGTTTGGCTTTTCTTTTCTTTTTGCTGATTAATGGCCATTCTCTAACCACTCTCTATCTTTTCCTTGTTAACTTCTATTTTGCCCACTCCTCTTTCAATAGCACAGCCTTTAGTTCCTCTCCAGCCCTGGTAGGTGGGTCTTGATTGGTCTAAGCTAATTGGTACCCTGCCAGCTATTGGTTAGACCCAGGAACATGATGCAATTCCTGCCATGAGATAATAATAGCAAATATTTATATAGCACACAGCATGTGCCAGGCACTTTAAATAGAAGAACCCTTAGCTCCCATGCGGCCCTATCTATCAAATCCCGAGAGATCAATTCAGTGGCTGCAGGTCACACAGCTGGTGAGAGGGCAAGAGAGACAGGATGGGGACCTTCTTAAAAAGTTTCCATTGCTTTTAAAGGGGGATCTAATGCAGCTGCAGAGTTCAGTGTTCCTAATCAAACCTAGGGTCCTTTGCCTACTAAGCATGCTCGCCCTCAATCACTGAGATGCATCCTATCCCTACTGGCAGCTTTCATGTGGTCCAGGATGACCGCTTGTTTCCTTTGCACCTGAGACTGACCCTGAACTCCAGATCTTTCTGCCTCCCCTTTCCTGAGTGCTGGGACTTCACGTATTCTCCACCTAGCTCAGCTGTGCTTTCTCAAATGCCCCCTTTCTTTCTACAAAGAAGCCACCTTTACCGCTCCCGGATGCTGCCATCTGCTGTGGTGTCTGGTACCCCAGCAGACATTATGGTGCCATCACAAAGCACTTTAGGAGGATATTCCAGGATGGCCAAGATGGACCAGTCAGTAAAAGCACTTACAGGGCCCGCCTGTCCACCTGAGTTCAATGTCAGGATCCCATGGTAGAAGGAGAAAACTGACTCATATGCATTCAGACTCTCTCCCTCTCCATCTCTCTCCCTCTCCATCTCTGTCTCTCTCTCTCTCACACACACACACACCACCACCACCAAAGAGATGTTCTAGAACACTGCAGATGGCAGAGCATTAACAGAGCAGGAACCTATATCTCTGAAGACCTCATGGAAAAGTGCGCATGGTGGCTCACACCTGCTATCCTAGCATATGGGACAATGAGGCAGAATTACAGTCCAGTCAGTTGCAAACAAATAACCAAGTCTTAAAGTAATCAGTCCTGGAGTTTCTAGCCAAGTATTTCACCCTGCCTTTTGTTGTGCGCGCGCGCGTGCGCGCGCGCACGCGCGCGCGTGTGTGTGTTTAGGCTAAAAGACAAACCTTGAATGTAATCCTCAGGAACACTCTCTACCTCCTTTGAAACAGGGTCTCTCAGTGGCCTAGAGCTCACTTAGAAGACAAGTTCCTGCCTTGACTTTCCCACAATAATGGAACCTGTAACCTGAACTAAAATGAACCCTTTCATCCCTAAGTTGCTTTTATTTTATTTTTGCTTTGTTGTTGTTTGAGACAAGATTTCTCTGTGTAGCCCTGTCCTACCTAGAACTCAGTTTGTAGACCAGGCTGGCCTCCTCAGAGATCCATCTTCCCTGCCTCCTGAGTGCTGGGATTAAAGCTGTGTGTCACCACTGCCCACCTCTCTAAATTGCTTTTTATCAGAGTATTTTATCACAATCTCCTCCAACAAGGCCGCACCTCCTAATCCTTCCCAAACAGTTCCATCAACGGTTAGCCAAACATGCAAACACACGAACCTATGGGGGTTATTCTCATTCAAACTGCTGCATGCATCATCCTCTTGTTTGTCCCATGAGAGGGATTTATAAGGCTACACATTTCAAGGCTCCAAGACCTACCTCTCTCATGCCCTAGCTGTGTGATCTTGGGTAAGTCATGCCACTTCCCTTGGCCCAGCCTTCTCAATTGTAGATCAAATGAGAAGAGAGTTGACCTGCAAGACTTCTGTGGAGCTCACAGGAGATAACCGCTGAGCTCATTCTGCAAAATGCCCATCACAGAGACAAAAACTACTGACCGGCCTGACAGTGGTGGTACACGCCTTTAATCCCAGCACTGGGGAGGGGGACAAAGGCAGGCGGATCTCTGTGAATTTGAGGCCAGCCTGGTCTATTGATCGAGTTCCAGGACAGCCACAGCTACACAAAGAAACCCTGTCTCAAAAACACAACAAACCCTATTGACCTGAAAGGAAACCGAAACCTTGGTTTTCCCGAATGTCTGACTAGTTTCCTTGTAGTCCTAGTTATTTTTCTCTTGTTCCCCACTCATCGCTTTTGACTTTGTTTTCGATTTCTTTCACCCAGACCCTGGCCATAGCCTCCCCTACCTCACAGGAGGCCCTCCACTTACACTCTTCCTGACCCATGAATCTAAGTGCATCCCTCTCCTTTGGAAGATGCTGCAGGCCTCTTGCTCTCAGTCCCCAGTATGCCCCACCCTCTCCTCCTGCATCCCCGCAGGACTTCTCAGGTCTCTCCTAGCTGACTGTGGAGAAGCTGCTTTCTCTTCTACCCCTGCACCTGTTTCTGCTTCTCTCTGGAAGCTGCCCCATTCCCATCGAACTCCAAGCTCACCACCTCGTACCCCTGGAGTAAGCCCAGTTCCTTTACCAGTCAAGGAGTATGCTGCAAGGAAACTAAAGACACGAACTTCAGAACCACCTCAGACACTCGAGAAGACTCAGCCTGAGGCAGAGGGCTCTTCCCAGGCTCCTCTACAGAGTCCCGTCTGTTGTGTTGGGTGGCAGCTGCATTCCCAGTCCAGAGACACGGAGTCCTGAATATACATTTGTCAAATGATTGATAGATGAACAGTGAGGCCAGCTCCTAGAAGAAGCCTTTTCATCCTGACTCTGGCCTAGGGAATGATGTCCCCTAGTTCGAGGCACCTCTCTGTCATTGTCCTCAGTGGGTTGTGGGGGAGTTCCTGGTGCTACTCCAGGACATCTGGAGCTCCTTATGGGAAAGGCAGGCGCCAGGCTGACTGACTGTCTTTGTCTTCACTCCTCCACTATTTACTTGGTGCCTGCTTTGGTGGCGATTAAAATATTGTTTTTCTTTCCTTTTCTTTCTTCCATTTTCATGTGTACAAGAGTTTGACTAACTTCTGTATGTGTACTGTGTATGCCTGGTGTACTTAGAAGCAGGTGTCGCATCCCCTAGAACTGGAGTTGCATACAGCTGTGAGCTGGTGTATGGATGCTGGAATTGAGCCTGATTCCTCTCAAGAGCAAGTGCTCCTAAGCACTGAAACATCTCTCTAGCCCATGGTGACAATTTTTAAAAACCTTGCCTGTGAACTAGACATGGGGGCTTATGCCTTTTAATTCCAGCACTTGGGAGGGAGGCAGAGGCAGGCAGATCTCTGTGAGTTCAAGACCACTCTGATCTACAGGCAGCCTCTTTTTTTAAAGATGAGAAAGCTGAATCTCAGACAGGCTAAGTGACTTACTCCATCACAGGGCTAGCAAGTGAAAGGATCAGAATTCAGTTCTAGTTTTATTGGGTTTGAAATCTGTACTCTCCACTCACACTGTGCTGGCAGCTCAGCCACCATATGGGCACCAGGAACAAAACCTGGACAATTACTCCAGCACCATCTTGTAGACCTAGCCAAGGTAGGTCATCTAGCCTCTGGTCCTCTAATATATTGGTCTCAAGAGTTCAAGGCCATTTTCAGCTACATAACACATTTGAGGCCAGCCTGGACTACATGAGTTTCCCTTTCAAAATAAGAGCACCAAGGGGGCTGAAGAAATGACACAGAGACCACCCCATCCCACCCCCACTTCTCCAGACTCAGGTTACCCTTATGTGGGGAACCCCAGAGCAAAGTTAGCATCTTAACAGCCATCCTTCCTACTACTCTCTTAGATAGTAACACACTGGTAATTTTCCATTCCCCTATGACTGCTCTCCTGTTAAGCATATGATGCAGGCAGCCTGACCCTGGAAGAGTCCCAGCTGCAGGCTTATCGTATAGCAACTTACCTTATAGCAGAACAGCTGCATTCCGCTTGGAAGGACATTCTGCCCCCCTCACATCCTCCCTTTGGCCCAGTCCCTCATTTCTCCACTACTTAAACCCTGTGGTTGCATTCAATAAAGGGGACTCGATCAGAATACTGTGTTGTCTCCATCTCTCGAGTCTCTTGACCCCTCGTTCTCACTCCCTCAGGGTCCCGTCGACTGACCCCGAGGGGCCAGGGCACCTTTACATGCTATATGGTCATAGCAGCTTTTCCTGAGAATCACATTTGGGTGATTTTCCTGAGAAGCACATCTGGGTGATGCATCTCTTAGCATATGCCCATTTTTTCTTCAGTTTCTTTTCAAATTAATTTTTATTATGGAGGGTTTTCCTCTCTAAAGACAGGGCTTCCTACAGGTAGCCCTGGCTGAACTAGAACTTAATTTGTAGATCAATTTACAGATTCACCAGCCTCTGCATCCTTAGTTCTGAGATTAGAGAGGTGTGTGTGACCATACCCAGTGGAGAATTTATTTTTTTAAAGATAGGATATCACTGGAAGGGCAGGCAGCTTCATACTTTCGGCGGTCCTCCTGCCCTAGACTCCCATGTCCTGCATCACTGTGCCCACCAGAATTTAAAGCAGCTAAAAACAGTGAGAAGCCATGATTGGTGACAAAGGCCTAAGATTCCAGCTTCTGAGAAAGCTGAGGCAGGAGGATTGCAAGTTCAAGGTCTATGTGGCTTATAAGTGAGTTCACGGTCATTCTGGGAAATTTAGTGAGATCATATCTCAGAATAACACAAACACAGAAACAAACTGAGCTCATCTTGGCTGTCAACTCAACACACCTGGTAAGAAGGAACCTCAATCGAGGAACTGTCTCCATGTGATGCCTATCCTGAGGGCATGTCTGAGGGGCATTTTCTTGATTGCTAATTGACGAAGCCCACTGTGGGCGGTGTCATTTCTAGGCAGGAGGGCTTGGACTGTATATGCTAGGTAGCTGACTTTTCTGAGCTATGATCTTTTGGAGCTAGCCAGTGAGCAGAATTCTTTCCTTGGTTTCTACTCTTGCTCCTAGCCAGGTTCCTGCCCTGATGTCCTTTTCTTCCCCAGGTTGCTTTTAGTCACGGTGTTTTTGTTTTTTTTGTTTTGTTTAACAGGAAAAGCAGGGAAGAAACTGAACATGTTTCCATATACCCATCACCCAGATTCAGTGCCTCACCTGTAGCCAACAGAAAGATCAAAATGATTTTCAAACTTTTTATCTATGGATCTCAATAACATTCATTTTACAGGCTATCCTCTCCCTACTCCCCCAGTGGCTTTAATTAAAAGTTAACTAAGCCAGACAAAATCCAGCCTGGAGAGGGGAGGCAGGTATGCAGTCCCACCCCTAGCTGAGGAGTTATTGGTGACTGATAGCAGCGGAGAGGAAGAGACCTTTTCCTTTAAGAGTGTAGCTCCTGGTAGAACATCCATACTCCATTGGAAGGCTGTGCATCTAAGAGAATATGGGCAGCACAAATTGGACTTGATACGTTGGGGAAAAAAGAAAGAGGGAACAAAGCTGGCTGGGTAGGGAAGTGGGATGGACACAAATGATTAAAACACATTGTGTGAAATTCTCAAAGAACTAATAAAAAAAAAAAAACAAAGAGAAAAGCCTATTTAGTGTGAGTGTGCTCGAGTGTGTCCCATGTGCCACAATGCTCCTGTGTCGGTCAGAGGACAACAATTATTCATGAGTCAGTTCTCTTCTAGCATGTTTGGTCTAGATTTGGCAGCAAGCCCTTCACCTGCTGAGCCATCTTGGTGGCCCCTTGTAGCTTTTTAATATGAATCTCCTCCCAATATAATGTTCTGACAATGTTTGGATTGAAGGGGGGAAATTACATTTTACACTTAGATCCACACAGTAAACTTACAGTTAGTAAACTGGAAACAAAGTTACACTGTGCGGTATTCTCACTTTATTTAGTCTGTTTTATATATTTGTTAATTTTGGCTCGGATTCCCTAATTGATGTTAGACACAGCATCAGAAGCACTGAATTCATGTTCTTCCATCTGTCTCTGCAAAGTTGTTGGAGCCTACTTCTTGTCAAGCATTGATAGCCAGAACACACCATCTAGTGGTCATGACTGGGATTTGACAGAGCCTTTCCCTTACCTAGATATTAGGGGTGTGGGGGGGAAGGGGGTTATTGTGGGAAAGAAAACAAAGTCATTAAAAAGTCCTAACTAGTACAGGGCTGGTGTAGGGGGCTCATGATTGTAATCCTAGCAATTGGGAGACAGAGGAGAAAGGAGAATGAAGAATTCAAGGCTGGTTTAAGGTGTAGTGTGTTCAAGGCCAGCCTGGGCTACATGAGACTGTCTTAAAAACTAAAACCTATTGGAACAGGTCTCTTTGGCTAGGTACCCTGGAGTGTGGTCAAAGATGAACTATAAAATATACCCTGGTTCCCAGAGCTGTTCTGTATGTAGCCACTAACCACTTATGACTACTGAGATTTGAAGTGTGTTTAGTGTAATCCAATTTTTGTTCTTTTTATCTAGTTACAGAACAAATGATTTTGTTGAGGGCCAAGGAAGAGGTGCTGGGACCATGGTATAGGTGCATGGCAGAGCACTTTGCCTAGCCTATGTGAGACCCTGGCTTCAGTCTCCAGCACTGGGGGGGGGGCGTGCTAAGATCAATACATCATTGATTCTGATGTGGTCACAGAACTGTCAGAGGCAGTCCCAAGAGCTGGGAGACGGTGATAGGAACTTGGGACACTTGGAACATAGTGCAGATCTGGCAAGGCTAGGCCTGTGGAAGCTACCCACCAGGCTGCGGGGAGAGGCAGGTGAATGTTAGCTCTTCTCAGGGAACAAATTTCTCAGATATGGGAAGAATGTTAGAGAGCTTCCTGACTGGGAGGGCTGAGGTGTGGGTGAAGCAGGAGGTGGAGGAAATCCATCCCTAGTGTAGGGCAGGGGATGGGGCTGTGGTGGGAAAACCAGATGTTGGACTCTCCAAATAGGCTAGATGGCTCAAGAGGCCAAAGTACAAGGTGGTATAAGAGTCCAGTGTGGTCCTGGCCCCTCTGAGAATCGTTGCCTGGACAAATTCATTATTGAAACAGCAGGCTGAGTTCAAGTTCATCTCTGAGTCACTGGGCTTCTGGCTCCAGACCTTTAACAATGGTGTTTTTAACTTTGCCCCAAGCACTGACAACTACTATTTTTAATTCTTAAAAACACGTTCTATTATTACCTTCCTTTGTACAGATAAAGCCACCAAGGCTCAGAGTAGTTAAGGACTATCTCCAAGGACCCACAGCCATGAGTGACTCTCCCTGGGGCCTCAGCTCACAGCTGGCTTCCAGGTCTGGAGGGAAATACCCTCCCGGTGGGATCTGTGCTTTTTTTTTTTTTTTTTTCTCAAGCACCGCAGATGATTTCAATGGTTAGAGGAGACAGACAGGGTGCCCTGGCCTGGATTGTGCCTCCTCAGATACCAAGTGGGTTCCAGCTTCCTCATTCCATAACTCACTTCCATTTCCAGTTAGGTCTAAGTTACAACCCCACAGGACTGTTGTATAAATGAAATCACCCAAGGCTTCCAGTAGCCCGAGGTGGGAAAAGCAGTAGGTAAGATCCATTTGCAGGTGAAGGGGAGCCAGGCCTAACAGCCCTGCAGGCCAAGCCTGGGAAGGATGCTCCCCCTGGTAGAAACCTTTCCAGTCTTCCCAGTCCCTGTTCTCCCTCCTCCCTCTTTCCTTTTTTTCTTCCCCCTTCCCCCAGACAGGGTTTCTCTGTGCACTGGAACTTGCTTTGTAGATGAGTTGGCCTCAAACTCAGAGATCAGCCTCTGCCAGGATTTTAAAAAGAAACAAAAACTGTGAAGTGAAAATCAGCCTACTTGAGAAAGACTCTCAATGTCCCCTCCATACACACACCCCTCCTCCTCCCCCCTCCCCGTCCTCCTCCGGTACTGTTGATGCTTGTGGGCCTCCCCACCCCACCCACGAGCTGCAGGACATTCCTGGTCCTCCAGGTGTGGGTCAGAGCCAGGCAGGGGAGAGGAGTGGACTTTGTTTCTAGTCCAGGGAAGTAGATGTAAATACCAATAATCTCACAGGGCTGGAAAACTCCGTGAAAGCTGCCTAGGCAATCACAAAACTATGGAAGGAATTTTGGAGCCCGAGGCCAGACTGGAGGGGGCAGAGCAACAGGGAAAGTTGTGGACCCACCCTGCCATTTCTTATTCCTTCCTTTCAGGTTCCCCGGATGCCACCCTCCCCATCAACCTTTTGACTTCATCCCATTCAGGAAATAAATTTCAGCCTGTTATCTTTCACCCTCCACCCCTTCCTGACTTGAATTTCTGTTTCAGTAGGATTGTAGGATTGCCAGGGAAATGACAGACACAGGGTGAGTTTGAATTCCAGATAAACAATGAATACTGTTTTTAGGGTAAGTATTACAAAATGTTGCCTGGGACAATGGGGGGCATACTTACACAAAACAGGCTTATTCATCATTTTTGAGTCTTTGTTTTTTGTTTTGTTTGATATAGTTTGCTAGGTAGCCCAGTCTATGCTTGAACTGGCTATATATTATAGAATGACCTTGAACTCCTGGACTTTTTTTTGCCTCTTATCTGCTGAGATTACAGATATGATACGGGTCACCAACCTAGCTCTCCACCAAAGACTTTTAACCAGAATCTTTAAAGCTTACAGCTTTGCCCCAGGGCACGGTGAAAGCCCCACAAGTTTCCTTCTGTAGCTGAGGCTAATATATATGCATTATATATAGCATTTAAATATACACACATACATGTATGTATATGTCAGGCAGGCTCTCTCTGTAGCCTTGGCTGTCCTGAAATTTTCTATGTAGATCAGACTGGCCTTGAACTCATAGAAATCCACCTTCCCCTGCCTCCCAAGTGCTGGGATTCAAGATGCTGCCTGCCAAACCTTGCAGGCTGCAAAACTCACATAGGATCCTATCCCTGTAGCAAAGGAAAGACCAAAACTGAGCAACAGAGCTGTGCTTTTTCTGCTGAGTTCTTTTTAGGGGAGGAGAGTGCCTAAAAAGAGGTCTCCAGGTAGTGGGAACTTGGAGTACACTGAAAGGTTGGGGTTGTCAGTGGAGCTAGCCCAGTCCTCCAGGGCAATTTCCATCTAAATTAAACCTTGCTATACAAATAAATATTCTTACTGCCTGTGTGTGTGTTCATCAAATGTATTTTATTTTATTGTGTGTAGTATACGCAAGGTATGTTGGGGTGGGGTGCACTTACCTCAGGGTTAATGTTCATGTCTTCCTCTATTACTACACACACACACACACACACTTCTTTTGGAGAGTGGTGTCATTATTTTGGCTTGTCCCCATATAACCAGCCATGCAGTTACAGGCATGCAGTACCACAGCTGGCTTTCATCTGGGTGCTGCTTGTTCTAAACTTAGATCTCAGGCCCGGGCAGGGAGCACTTTACTGACCAAGCCCCCTGATGTGTTTTTAAAGTTGACTCCAGCAGCGGGAAGACAGTGCTTGCTATATAAGCTTGCTATATAAGCTATATTAATCCCAGTGCTGGGGAGGTGGAGATAGGGCCTTTGCACTAGCTGACTATGCAGCCTAACCTATCTAACAAATTCTTGCCTAAATGTTGGCTCTAGGTGAGGATGGGGTGTGCCTGAATAGAAATGCCTGGTGCTGGGTGTCAGGAGCTGCTCTTGAGCAGCCTCTACCTGACTCAGTTTCTAGCTGTGCTTTCTCATTGTAATCCTTGTCCTTTCAAAACGTCAAAGTGAGTCTGATGTGGTGACACACATGCCTGTAATCACAGCACTCAGCACCCGGAAGGCAGGAGGACTGTGAGCCTTTGAAGCCAGTGGAGATGGCAAGCAGTCACCCATACACATGCACACAAAATAAAGAAACGTAATTAAAAGCAACTTAAAAGGAAGTTGAGTCCGGTGGTGGTGGTGGCACACACCTTTAATCCCAGCACTCAGGAGGCAGGGGCAGGTGGGTCTCTGAGTTTCAGGCCAGCCTTGTCTACAGAGTGAGTTCTAGGACAGCCAGGACTACATAGTGAGGTCATGTCACAAATAAATAAGTAAATACATAAATAAAAAGGAAAGTGTCAACAAGCAACTGTAAAAAACACTTAGAGGCGACGCTGATCTGCAGTTATTAGCATGAGATAACTACTTCAAACATAGGTGCTTTCCTACCCAGCAATCTTTGTGCTATCAGGAAATGGACTTTGGAATCACACAAACCCAGGTAGCTGCTCCATATAAAATGGAATACTACTGAACTTTTTTTTTTCTTCTTTGTTCCGTTTGAGATAGCGTCTTGCCATATAGCTCTGGCTGGCCCAGTACTTGCTAAGTAGACAAGGCTGGCTCAGACTCACAAAGATCCACCTGCCTCTGCCTCCTGAATGTTGGAATTAAAGGCATACACGACCATAGCTGGCCAACTGAACTTAAAACAAAATATAAAAAAAACTCTTGGAATTGCATTGATTAACTGATTGATTTAATATGTGTGTGTTGTCATAGGACAACTTGCAGAGTCTGTTTTCTCTTTCTTATAAATGGGTTCAGGGGATAGATCTCTGGTAGTCAGGCTTGGTGGCAAGTGCCATCTTGCCAACCCCCTTGGTTTGTTTTGTTTTTCTTAGAGACTGAGTCTTACCTTGAGGTCTGGACTGACCTCAGACTCAAACTCTGATTCTCCTTCTCAACACTCAAATTTAAATAGTGCCTTCTGAGTGCAGGGATTTTAGGTGCTGTGTGTTACTCAGCCTGGCTTTTGCTGCATTTTTTTCTTTGATTGTTAAGGGATGGGACAACAGGAGCTAAATCCCCAATCTAGCAATATCAAAATGTAACTGCCATGTGGGATTAAACTTCACACTATTAATCCAGAAATGATGGCGCACACCTTTGATCCTAGCACTTGGGAGGCAGAGGCAGGTGGGACTCTGTGAGTTCTAGGACAGCCTGGTCTACAGAGTGAGTTCCAGGACAGGCAGAAATGTTGTACAGAGAAACCCTGTCTTGAAAAACCAAAACAACAACAATTAAAAAAAAAAAAAAAAATTTCACAGCTTTTTGAAGCACGGCCATGTACCACATAATGAGGTCAAATGGGCCCATGAAGATGGTTCCTTTTTTAAGGTGGGGTGTCTGTAGCCCAGGCTGGCCTCAGACTTGCTATGTAGCTGAGATAATCCTGACCCTTCCTCATCTCCTGCATGAACTTTCCTAGGGAGAAATCCCATGCTCCCTAGCACTTAGGAGCAGGCTGGTTAGCTGACCAGAACTAAAGTGACTATTCAGAGGTTGGAATGTTGCAGCCCAGAGCCTAATTATGATTTCTCTTGTTTTATCTTCAGTCCCATAAATGGCCATCCCTTGCTTATCTCTGTGTCTGATCTGACATTCAGTGGCTAATAGATAAAACCTTCCTATCAACCCAAAGGCTGAGTGTCATTAGGAAGGCTCTGAGGCCTATAGCTGAGATGTCTACATTTTGCTGGTTTTCCCCAATGCATTTGAAAAGTGCCTTAATTTAGGACTTATTTTGGAGTATAAAAACTCCATCACGCTTGTGTGGTTGTGCATACTGTTAATCCCAACAATCAAGAGGCAGAGGCAGGCAGGCCTATGTTAGTTCTAGAGTAGCCTGGTCTACATATTGCATTCCAAGCCTACCAGAGTTACATGGTGAGACCCTCAGAACAAAAACCAAAGCCCCCAAAAAGCTTCATCAAATTGTTACCATGTTGGAACACAGAATGGAATTTTGGATACCCTAAATCTGTGTTCCCTGACCATGGTCACACATTTGGCTCCTTAACCCTTTGAGGTAAGTTATTTTAGTGTCGACATTCCCCAAATATCTGGTATCACAGGCTTACCCCACTCCACACTGTTTATGCAGTGCATGGGGTGGGACCCAGGGCTTCTTGCATCCTGAACTGAAGATTATTTTTACTTCCCAGTGACACATAGTGGTCTGTTAGTGTAAATACCCCACGAGGATTGCACAATACGGAAATTCCCTAACCTGAAGTGTCTCTGTCATTAAATGACATGACTGATTCCAAGCAGAGCTTCTGAGTCTCATGGCTGTGTATTTGAAGTTTTAAACTTGAAAAGGAATTTAACTTACAAACAGAATTGTCAGATAATTATCACAGATTTTTATGATAAAAAATGATCATGTAGGACGAAATTGATGTAAACACAGCACAGCCATGTGATACAATAATTGTGCATCACTGAAACTATTCTTTGTTGTTGCTTGTTTTTGCTGTGCTGGGGATGAGACCCAACTGATCTCTCACACAGGTCAGAGACCTACCTACCAGTGAGCTATGCTTCTAGTCCTGAAGTTGTGCTGAAGGCCAGGTAGTGACAAAAAACAAAACAAAAAACAAATAAAACACACACACACACAATTGCAACACTCGAGCTGAGGCAGGGTGACAAAGCGCTGGAAACCAGCTTGAGGTAGTTAGCGAGATCGCCCTTTCCCCCAGAAGTTAAAAAAAAAAAAAAAAGCGGGGGGGGGGGGAGATGAAAAGCAATAAACACAAATTTTAAGAAGACGAGACTCCCTCTAAAGGCCCTAGCGCTAAGCCCTGGTACATTGGCGCTAGCAACGCCGCATAACTCGCGCTTCCTCCTGGGGTGGGGTCTGAAATTGGTGGAAAGAAGTTGTTTTCTTCCAGTAAGTTAGGGTTTTGTCGACGTCCTAGAGCTGGCGTTGCTTCCTGTAAATGGGAATCACCCACTCCTGGCTGGTGGTTGGGGTCAGGGGCGGACCCCAGGGCTTCCTCCGGCCTCGGGCAGGCGGCTCCTCCCCGCTGGGCGGCCGAGAGAGGCGGGGCGGGGCACCGAGTCCCAACGCAGCCCGGCCCAGCCCAGTTCTCGCAGCCACCTGGGCCCAGGCGGATCTCACGGTCCCGAGCCAAGCAAGGCAAGTCAGGGGGCTGCGGCAGGCGGAGTTGGGGACCCGGGGCGGCGGGGACAGGAAGAGGACTGGGGTGGCGCTGTGCCAAGGCGCCCAAACTTTTCTGGCACCGGCGGCCGGCCGGTCCGCTCCGGTCGTGAGCCGGAGCCAGAGTGGGGCTCTTTGGTCCCGTCCCTTTCCCTGTGCGCCTGGGTAGGGCATATGGCCCGGGCATGTGGCGCAGTCGCGTGCGGTGCGCACCAGCATCTTGCGGGGTGCCCCTCTCGGTGGCTGAGAGGCCTGTCTGTCGCAGGGCGTGTCCCCCGTTTCGTGGCCCCAGAGTGTCTGAGTGAGATGGGGTTTATCATTGCCCTCAGCCGGGAAGAGGGAGGGAGGGAGGGAGGGGGCCAGCCCGGCCTGGCACCCACCTGGAGCTGCTCTTGTGTATCCTGGCGTCACCAAGCTGGGCACAGATAGGTGCCCAGGATCTAAGTCACCTGGGGGTGGGGGTGGGGGTGGGTGGGAGGAGGGAGCCCTAGCACAGTGATTAGGGTGGAAGCCAGTGGGCCAAGCCTTAGGTGGAGAGGTTGAGTCCATTCCTAGCATAACCTGTCCTGCCTCCCCAGCCCCTACCACCTTGTTCTGTGGTTCAGGAGCCACCAGGAAGTACCTTCAAACAGTTTCACTCAGTCCGGTGTAGCCTTGAACTTGTTTTAAACTTGTTGCAATACTCCTCCTGCCTCAGATTCTTAAGTGCTGGAGTAGTACAAGTGAAAGCTGTTATGCCTGACTCTCATGACCTCTTTAGGTCTGAGTAAAAATAAAAACAAAATAAGGAAACGGGAAAAGGGAAATCGGGTCGGGAGGACTGGGAATGAGCCAGAACAAGAGAGGGAAGGAAGGCTCTCTCCCAGGTGGAGCCTGGACTCTCTTCACCAGGTCCTGTTCTTGGGGGCTCCTTCCCCTGCCACTCGCTGCCCTGTGGCCTGTGCGGGTCAACCTGAGTACCCTCAACACAGGATAAATGGGGAAGGCTGTCGTGGAAGGTCTGTCGGGTGTCTGGTTCTCTGGGACTCTGAAATATTTATCTCAGTGCTGAGCTTTGGTTTCAGAGCTGGTTTCTGTGGCCTGGCCAGGGGTGGCAGGGCAAGCCAGGTACTTTTCAGGACTGCTCTGTCTGCCATAAAAGAAGCCGTCATACTTCCTCTCCCCCTCACTTGCATGTTCTCCTTACCTCTGCAGTCACGGGGACCTGGTCTTGGTTCATAGTTTCAAGGGAAGTGAGATCAGTGCTTCGAGGGCCCTGCTTTCCTGTCTGACTGCAGGGCTGCTCTTGTAAAACTGGGCAGATCAGAGGGGTAATGACAGGTTAGTTGGCAAGCAATAGGAGAAGCTCATGTCATGGGCTAGGCTAATAGGCCCTTTGGCTCAGCCTCCTCCTTAAGAAGGGAGGAACCTCAGGTAGGAGCCATCTACAGCATGGCACGTCTAACCCCAAGACCATGGGGTGGGGGTTTAAAACAGAGAAGCACCAGGAGTGAATGTGTGGTGGTGTAGGCCTTTCATGCCGGAGGCTGAGGCAAGAGTGGTGGGCTCAAGACTAGCCTAAGCTACAGGGGAAGACCCTGCCTCACAAAACACAACAGTACCAGCGCTGGGGCATGGGGCCGTCTGCTTAGAAGACTAAGACAAAAGGAGGGCCGCAAGCCAGACTGCAGATCTGGAGCCAGCCTGGGCTCCAGAGCAAGACTTTGTCTCAACAAGCCACAGTGAGGGGACAGGGGACATACATTATCTTCAGAGTGCCTTCAGTTCTTCCAGCCCTGGCCTGAGATTTGCTTGGAAGTAGGAATAAGGTGCACAAGTCTGCAGGCCTACGTGTCTCAGGCTTAATACATCGGTTAGGGAGGAAGGTAAGAGCTTCTTATGTAGAGTGACTGGCGCACTTCCTATGACATGAGTGATGTTTAGGGGTGCCCCTTTCCTGGTTCCATGCCATGCCTCCTCCATGCCATGAAAAAAATCCCACCAGGGAGGCTCCAGGAGCAGCTGGGAGGAAGGGTAGGGGAAGACCCTCCAGAGGATCCTAGCACTCAGGTGATTTCCTGAGAATGGGTCCGCTCCCCACAGATTCTTCTTGTGGCCTTAGTCTTGAACTTGGGATCTTCCTGCTTCTGCCAACCCAGTGCTAGGATTACAGGTGTACACTACCACGGTCTACTCATATGTGGTGCTTTAAAAAGTTTTATTTACTTATTTGTGTGTGAAAGTGAGTGCATGCATGTGGAGGTCAGAGGACTCTGGGACTTGGTCCTCTCCTTTCACCGTGGGGTTCTCGGGCTCCAACTCAGGTTGTCAGGCCTTTTCCCGCCGCTGATCCACCCAGACCTTCTGCCTCATTCTTAGTGCAACTGTGCTCAGAAGGCTGGTGGGAGCACGGGGCTTTAACAGATGGGTAAGGGACAGAGGTTTTTCTTAGGGTTGGTCTCTGTGTAATAACCAGCTGGCCTGGGTCAGCATCATACAGGCTGTCAAGAGTGAGGGCCTTATGGGAACACCTTAGGAGACAGACTTAATGGCCACCCTCTTGCCTAGAACATGCTGTGAGCCTCTGTATATGTCTTACACATTACTAGAGGCACCCAGTATGTAGACGCCATTCTGCTCTGAAGCGTTCTGTTCCGGTAGCCTGATTATACAGAATCAAACTGGCAGGACTGGAGTGGATTTTGATCTTTCTGCCCAGGATATACCCACCTAACAGATATAAAAGTGGAGTTTGGAAGTAGGAAGTGACCTACCCAATTCATGCACTGGAGTCAGTGTCAACGTAAGGATAGGAATTAGGTCCCTGCTCCTACCCTGGAGACTTGGGCAAAGATGGGAAAAGGAGTCCGTATCCACTGTGCTCTCAGTTCTGCCCTCTTTACCACCTCACCCTTAGTCCTGTGCTGCCCCCGCCAGGTGAGGGTGCCTCAGGGTTCTCCCCTGCCAGTTCAGATCATTTCTGCTGTTTGCCTTCCTTGGGCTTTTAAATTCTAATACCACCACCAACAACAACACACCCACCCACCCCCACACACACACCAGCTCCCTCCCCACCCCAAGTTTCAACTTCTTTTTTTTTTGAGAAAGTTTCTTGCTATATAGTCCTAGCTGATGTGGTACTCATTGTGTAGCTCGGGCTGGCTTTGAACTTGAAGCAATCCTGCTTTAGCTTCCTAAGTGCTGCCATTACAGGTGTGTACCACCATTCCTGGCTCTCATATTTACCATTTTTATTGGCAGAGTGATCTTTTGTGAGCACCAGAGGTACCTTGGTTGTCTTTGGCTTGGGTGCTTAGTAAGTACTGACCTTACCACTCTTAGGTGGCTATCTTCCTTCCCCATTCCTCTGTGATTTTCCACTGTGGTCTGTCTAATAGTCCCATTCTTCTGCTTATCTCCCCTCCTAACCTGGAGATGGGAGAGGCAAACACAAATGGGGTAGGTAGGACCTTTGTGTCAGAGATGGCAGCAGCCCTGTTGATAGCGTCCTCTTTTATGATTTTTTTTTTTTTTTTTTTCCTTCTTGAGACAGGGTCTCGCTATATATGTCTGGCTGTCCTGGATCTCACTCTGTAGATCAGGCTGGCCTTGAACTCCCAGAGATTTGCCTGCCTCTGCCTCCTAAGTGCTGGGATTAAAGACCTGGGCCACCATGCCTGGCCCTCTTTTCCGACATATGTGCCCAGGTCACTCTGACTGGTGATGTGTAGCTGGGATCATTGAAATTACAACCCCATGACATAATTCTGTCCTGAGAGATAAGGGTGAAGGAGGACAAGCTGCGGGACTGGGCCTTCCCATACTAGATAAGACTCAGCCTTCTGTTTCTGTGGATCCAGAGAGAGGGACTCTAGAGGTGGGATCTGGGAGGTGGCCTGGAGCCTGGGAGGAAAGCAGAGGATTGGGCAGAAAATCATGAGGGAACTGGGGAATAGGTGGCTTGTTGTGACACCCATGGCTCTCCTGCTGGGACAGGCTGGGAAGGCAAGTTCTAAATTACTTAAAGAAATTATTATTACTATTATTTCCTGAGATAGGGATTCACTACCATTTCCTGACTGACCTGGAACTTGCTATGTAGACCAGACTGGCCTTGAACTCAGAAATCAGCCTGCCTCTGCTAGAATTAAAGGCAGGAAGCCCCATACCTGGCCCAGATGTTCCAAATTCTTAGCCAAGAGGACCTGTCATGGGCTGGAGCTCTAAAGCTTCCTGAGTCCAGCTGAAATGTCAATGTTTGAACCCCCTCTACTTTACCTCTTGGTGTCTAGGCCAGACCATCCTTAAAGTATGAAGCTGACTCTGGGATCCTTTTCCCCAGAATCCAGCCTCATGGCTGGCTTAGATGCTCTTGGTTGCTTCCTTTACTTCTCTGTCCTGGTGGCTATTTGTGGGAGTGGGAGGTGTTTTCTTGGGGAGAGCGGAGGGAAGACTCTAGGCATGGAGACCTGCCTGCGGGGGTGGGGCTTCCTGAGATGCTCACTGAGCAATTCTTTCCATTCTTGTCTGGGCATGAGTTCCTGGCAGTCAGGAGGGCCAGTTGCCTGGACCAGTCAGCTGCTCTTTTCTGTCCTTCCCTCCAATACACACCCTGTTTCTGTAACCCCAGTAGCTCAGCCTTTTCTCTACAGATTCCAGAGTCTTAACATTTCATATGGCCCAGGAGAGTCAGAGCTAGAGTCTGACCTCAGCAGGCCTGGTACAAAGTCGGTCCCCTGACACAAGGGGTTAGTGGGGAACACGCACCCAGATTCTACCTTGAAAGCCTTGACCACCAAAAATACTGCTGTGTGAGCCCAATACACGCTCCTGTGGCCACCATGAGTGAGTCAGAGAGAGGCTCTGGCACTTTCCTGAGATGGGATGGATTACCTGAGAGGTACAAGCTGAGACATGGAACTGCCAGCATGGGGCAAAGTCTGGATACTTGGATCACAAGCAGGTGTTTGCTCACAAAGAAGCTGGATGCCTCCCGAACTTAGGAGGACCGCTCACCATTCTCTGTAGCCCTGGGATGTTGTGAAGCTCTCACAGCCCCTGGCTGAGCCCAGAACCTGGTCATAGCTTCAGGCCTCATCTGTACTCTGCCTCCTCGGCTCTTTTCCATCCTTGTCCTGCCTCCTACCTATTGTTCTCCTCTAGTCCCCATGCCTCGGCCTGGCTAGAATGGCTGGCCACTTCCAGACTATTTTTACATCTGTTAGATGGGGAAATCCACTTAAGTCCTGCCAGTTTGATTCTGTATAGTCAGGCTAACAGAACAGAAAACTTCAGAGCAAAATGACATACCTAGGAATCCACATACTGGTAGATGCCAGCTCAGACCTCAGCCCTAGTGGAGGTCCTGGTGGTAGGAGCTGGGGCCTGCACAGAAGCCAAGTCAGGGGTTCTGGGTTCCGGAGGTTCTTGCTGGTCTGATAGGTGTTGCCCTTGCCATGACTCTGGATAGTGTGGCAAAGGTTGGCAACTTCCTGGCTGGTACTAATACAAGGGGTTTACTCTCCTGAACCCCAGGTCAGACAGCCAGGATTGTATTATGGCCTAGGATCAGCTTGTTGTAAGTGGGTGGGTGTCCTCTAGATTCTGACATTTTGAGCCCCCCCCCCCCCCCCCCGGTGCTGATGAGTGGGACTCATTGCGGGGAGGCTGAATGGTTAGGCATCCGTTTCTGTGTAAGCCTGCTCTTATCACTGCTGGAGGATCTGAGACCAAAGCTATGGTGGATGAGGGTTGGGATAGACAGACTATCCAAATAAGGAACTCAAACAGAACAGCAGAGTTGGTCTTGGGGGTCAGGCCTTGACTTCATCATACCCAGTGAGGTACCCTGGCCAAGCCTCTCCGCTTTGCTGAGCCTCCAGGGTCTTTGGAATGACAATGCTCACCTGCTGTGCTACTCTAAAGAGCTGGCGAAATCACAGCTGAAAACAGCCAGAGTGTGCCCTAGGTTTGGCTGGGCGTGTTTTTCTTTCCAACTGTCACTGGTGTTGAACCAGTTTCCAGGTGAGGACACTGATGCATAGCAACATCCCTGGTTCAGAAGGGCAGGTGGCTAAGGACTCAGACAATTGTACTGGGACCAGGCAGGTCCACTGGCAAATTCCTCTTGACCACACACATGACATGACAGGGCCAGGGAGGACAGGAGGGGGGCCCATGAGTAAGCAGCTGAGCCACTCTAGACCCTGGAGCCCCATCCCTGGCAGTGAGTCACTTCACCCCAGATCACTGCAGTCGCTCACTCAGGGAAGTGGGAGGGGCAGCTGTCTGTCCAGCAAAGGGCAAGCCCTGAATAGTCCTTTTCCCAGGGTCAGAGATTGCTCCCAGAGCTGCCACTGAGCCCTGAGGTCACTGAACCGTCCCATTTCCCTTACACCTTGTGAAGGGCCAGGTCATTGTGACATCATTGCTTGGTGGCACTGTTGAGACTGACAATAGGGCCTTTCCTGGCAGTGCCTGTGGACTGTTCAGCCATCAGCCTGCACCACCACCCCAGTGGTGGCTGTCAGATAGAACAGGGTTGTTGCGATGAGTGCCATAATGAAATGACAGGCACATCTACACCGAAGGTAACCCGCTTCGTACTCTTCCTTCTACTAGAATGCCACCCCTTCTGTGGAGTCGGAAGGGGACACTGGAAGGGGAGGGAGTAGCGTTTAGGGGAGTTAGTCTTTAGCTTACTGCTGCTTTTATCCTACTTGGGATTATTCTGACCTTCCGTAGCCCCAGACCTCTCCAAGCCAGTTCAATGGCTGGGTCTTAAACTCATTCTCCACTGTTGGTACCTATTCCGCCAGGTGCCCTGCCCTGCTCACTGCCTGCCTCCTATGCTTCCCTGACTGGCTTACACTCACTGTCAAGAAGGGCTTTCGTCTCTCTGGCTTGACACATTCTTGCTCTGGGGAGATGAAGAACAGCTTTCTTCAATGTGACCAGCTCAGAGACCGGGCCTGTCACTTGATACTGACCGCTTTCTCTTGTGAATAACTCCTGTTGTCCTGAGAGATGATGTGACAGCCCTCTATCTGATCTCTGGGCTGCACTGGGTACCCTGAAAACAGAAGCCAGGACTCTTGTGCTTCCAGCATCAGCTCTGAGGGTGCTGCTGGCCTGGGTTTGGGGGGCTTCCCTGTAAGGCAGGGGGTAATTCTGTCACAGGGTATACACAGGAAGGGGTGGTTCTGAGGGAAATTAGGACACTTCTTCCTTAGCTTGTCTGTGTCCTCATCTCTACCATCTCAGAGGCCCCACAGGCTGTGAAGAACTTGGCAGAGGAGGCCTAGAGAGTGCAGCGTAACACAAAGGACATATACCACGACCCCAAAGTGCTCCTTCTGTTCAGGCTGTGCTCCTAAGCAGGGTGTCTAGGACAATGGGAGCTGCTTCACTCTGCTAGGCCTGGAGGGTCACTGGAAGTGACCTGGAATGCCCCTCTCCCTGACTGGAGCTCCCAGCAAGCTGCAGGACTCTCGTGTCAGAGGCACGCCATCCTGTGCCCTCCCTCCTCACATGGCTTTCCTTGACCCTGCCACTGCCGCAGCATCAAGGAAACTCTGGGGTAATGTCTACTCCCAGGCAAGGCCAGAGAAGGGAGCAGCAGGTACAGGGTGACACATGTCTCTGGTGGGACCCGAATGTCCTGTCCCCTGCCTGCCCTGCCCCTCCCCTGCCTGCCCCGCCCCTCCCTCGGGGCCTGGCACAGTGGCAGGCTTGTTTTCCTCCTCCTCTTTCCTGCTCAGATTCTAGCCTGGCTCCACCCTGTGTCTGGCTCTCAAGCTTGCTGCTCTGGCCAGCTGCTATGGGAGCTGGGCTGACCCTTCCAGAGGGTCCCAGCTGGCCAGCCCTGTGACTCACCAGGAAGCTCGGCCAGGGCCTTCCAGTTTCTTCCCTGGTTCGCTGTCAAGCCACTGTTGCAAGGTTTCCTTAGAGAACGAACGGGGACTTCCTGGGTGGAGGACCAGGAGTTCTGCGGTTGTGATGCTGGGCATCTGACTAATCCCTGCTCCTACTCTGCTGTGGCCAGAGAGTGAGCGGGACAGGGAAGGGGAGGCCCCAGATAAAGGCTGCTGTAAGAGTATAAAAGCCAAGGGCTGGCCTGTCGGGGTGGTGGCCCGTGGGCAGTGAGTGGCATGTCTGAGCTAGAGACACAGCCTGTAAGGGAGCAAGGATGGAACGAGCAGCCAAGAACTCATGACTGCTTCCTTGTTTCCTATTGCAGGTCCCAGCATCTGGGGTTTTCCCTCAGTCCTTGAGTGGTCATGTCCAATCCCACTGCCCCACCTCCCTATGAGGATCGCAACCCTCTGTATCCTGGCCCTCCACCTCCTGGGGGCTACGGGCAGCCATCTGTCCTGCCAGGTGGATACCCTGCCTACCCTGCTTACCCCCAACCTGGTTACGGTCACCCTGCAGGCTACCCACAGCCTATGCCTCCCATCCATCCAATGCCCATGAGCTACGGTGAGTCCTGGAAGGTGGCTGGGGTGGCTGGGATGAGATAGACCTGGGGCCCAAGGAGGCCTTTAATTCCCTTCCTCCTACCATACCCTTTGATACCCTTTTCCTCTTCCTGTCCCAGCTTCCCCTTAGCTTCCCATTTCCCCCCCCAGCTACTTGCTGACCTATGTATTCAATAAGGAGACTGAAGTCATAAGACATATGTCAGAACTTAGACTCGGAAAAGGTAGCTGGGTGAATTAATGGCTTCTAAGTGTTTGCCTAAGGAACCATTTCTGTTTCTCAACAAGGCTGTCGCCACTGTGTGTGGGTGTCATGTCTTCCTTAGGAACCCTAAGCACTTTTTTTTTTTTTTAATATCCTAGGGCTGACATCTCCATCCTTTATATACAGTCTGATTTTTGCCAACAGCCAAAATGTTGGTCAGTGAAGGTGAGGTTAGACTATAGTAAGCCTCCTTTCTGGGGGGTGGATTTTGCATTTCTTTTTGGTATGGGAGACTGAATTCAAGGTCATTATATGCTGAGTATGTGCTCTGCCTATGAGGTGCACCCCAACTCCTTCTGAGTAGACGTTGGAAGCAGTTCCCCAAGAGGCATCCGTGGAATGTTAGTGGCTTGCAGTAGCCTCAGTGTCCCAGAGCCAGAGCCAGTGTGTGTGGCCAGTTCCTATGTGGACACGTGTTCTGAGGCAGACCTTAAGTTGTCACTTACAGGTGACAGCTGCATGTGCATTGTGAAGCCTGCTGTAGACCACAGACCTTGCCCTCCTATACCCACTGTCTGTGTACTTCTCCCCTCCTTTTCTCTGGCCCTCTATCCCCAAGGCTACTGCTCTGCCAGCCAGCTCTACTCCCTAGATGCCAGCTGCTTCCCTAGATGGTGATGCCACCATCTTCCCCCAGTGATGGGGGCTGGGCACAGAGCCTGCAGCAGATGCCTGGTGCTCTTTCTCACCTAAGCCCAGTTGGGGTCACTCTGAGGGTGCCTAGACAATTCTAGCTTGACAAAGGAGTCGGAGTTACAAATGTATCTTCTGGACAGAGTTACCTGAGCCTTTGTCTGAGACAGGGTCAGGGGTGCTTTGAGATACAGGCTACCTGTCCTAGGTCCCCAGTCATTTGATGTGATCTATGTCTGGTCCCAGGCCATGACTATGGTGGGGAGGAGAGAGCCATAAGTGACAACTTTGGTCCTGGAGAATGGGATGACCGCAAAGTCCGACATACCTTCATCCGAAAGGTGAGATATGGGCTGGGGCTTGGGGGAGGCCTAGGCACAGGTGCACATTCCCATGTAAATGCCTTAGTTGCCTGCCTCCTTGTAGTTCTGTACCCTCCTCAGAGGCCCCCCCCACCCCCTCACCCCCGCTTTGCCTTGACATTGTTTGGGGATGATGGACTCGACCCGGGAAAACTTCCCCTCCCACTGTTAGACAGCAAGCAGCAGGGAGCGGAAATGAACATCCCTTCTTCCAACCCTTGTCACAGAGAACTGCTCATAATACAGGAACAGGCAGGAAAGACGAGAGCAGTAAACTGAACATAAGCTGGGTACTGGATAGGAGGAAAGGGGCCACGAAGTAGCTGCAGGAGGCACTGGAGTCATTTCTAGGGCTCAAGAAGTGTCTTTCAAATTAGTCATTCTTTATCTTTTCAAAATTGATTTTATTTTTAATTAAGGTGTGTGTGTATGTATGTATGTATGCATATGCATGCGAGTGCAGTACCCAAGGAGTCCAGAAGAGGGCATCAGAGCCTCTGGAGCTAGAGTTACAGGTAGTTGTGAGCTGCCTGATATGGTTGCTGGGAACTGAACTCAGGCAGGTCCATGAACAATATACACTCTTAATCACTGAGTCCTCTCCCCATCCAAAGCCCTCCAAACTAAAGAGACCCCTTGTACCACTAACAAGATGGGTGGGGTTGGTGGGTGGGGACAGGGGAGAGGCTAGTATGAGATGTGAACTATATCCCTGGCTGTCTGTTCTAGGTCTATTCCATCATTTCCGTCCAGCTGCTCATCACTGTGGCCATCATTGCTATCTTCACCTTTGTGTGAGTCTCCTTCTCCCAGCCTGTGTTACCTGCTGGGCTGCCCGTGTAAGGGTGGATCTCAGCTGGAGGCAGACAAAGCATCATATGACCCGTCTCTCGGCATCTTCTGTTTCATAGGGAACCAGTCAGTGAGTTCGTGAGGAAGAATGTGGCTGTGTACTACGTGTCCTAGTGAGTGCATGGTGTTGAGGTTGGGGTGGGAGGTGGGGCAGGAGGCAGCTGACCAGCTTTTGTTCAGGGCAGGGGTTAATATGCCCTAGGAGGGAGGCCTTCCCAGAAGCTGGTGCAGGTTCCAGGCAGCAGGGGCTGGGGATCACCTGAGGAGGAGGGACATCAGAGAATGCTAGAACAGAGTCAGACAGGGAAAGTGTGGTGGTGACATGTAGAGTTCATAGTTCTGCCCAGGCTCTCTTACCCAATGTCTATGATCACTACACATCCTTCTGGTTCAAACCCTGTCCCAGGCTTCTTGGTGCCCTGGCTTTCTACAAAGAAAGTAGCTTGTCAAGAAGCCTAGGCTGCTAAGTGCTGTCCATAGTGGGCTAGAAGCAGGCCCAGGGTGGTTCGGCCTATAGCCGTGTCCCATCTCTTCCCCCAGTGCTGTCTTCATCATCACCTACCTGACCCTTGCCTGCTGCCAGGGACCCAGGTGAGTGCTGGGGACCCAGACAAGAGGGTAGAAAGTGGGACAGGGACAAAGGATTCTAAGAGGCGAAGGGTGAGACTTATGAGGGATATGTGTGAGGAGGAGACAGTCAGTGGTTAGTGTGTGACACCTACCTAGCTAAGTGTCATTACAAGATACATTAAGAATCATACATACATGATATGCAGCATTGTGAGCATTTAACAAAGACAGAAGGGGAGGAGGCAGCAAAACGGCTCACTGAGTAAAGGTACCTTCTGTCATGCCTAACAATCAAAGTTTGAGGCCCAAGACACACATGGTAGAAGGAAAGAAATGATTCCCACAAGCTGCCCTCTGACCTCCACATGTGTCCTGGGGTGCATGCATACACACACAAGCAATACAAAATTAAAACTGTAACAGGGAAAGGCACGAATCCCTGTCAGGCCTGAGGAACTTCGTCAGTCACGCGGCCACGTGAGCGTTTTCCTGGCTCCACAGGCAGGTCTGTCCCAGGTTACCCTTGTGTAAACACTTGAGTACCCTCCCTAAGGAAAAGGCTTATTCCTCAGTTCCTTCTGCGGAAGGAACTGCTAAGATTGATAGGCCCAAGGCAGGTTAACCAGGGTCTCTCTCTCTCTCTCTCTCTCTCCCCCCAGACGTCGGTTCCCATGGAATATCATCCTGTTGGCTCTCTTTGTAAGTCTAAAAGGGGAATGGAAGGCCACTTGTGGAAAGATGTCCCTGGCTGTCTCTTCACCTTACCAGGCCCTGTTCTTGGTTTCCTGCATGGCTGTTCATCCAGCCCCAGCTCTGGCAGGGCCATGGTGGCCAGTGTTGGGGCTGGACCACAGAGCCTGACACTTGCTGTTCCTAACTGTTGGCCTTATTTCTCTCCTCCCCTCAGACTCTGGCTTTGGGCTTTATGACAGGCACCATTTCCAGGTATGCCCAGGGACATCCCTCCATATTCTTGGGAAGGGAGTGTTGGGAAGGGTTGGACGGACTGGGCACAATCCTGGACATAGGGACTCTACACTCATGGATTATGGTTCTATCCCATCTCAACTCTTTCTCTCTCCCAGTATGTACCAAACCAAAGCTGTTATCATAGCGATGATCATCACTGCTGTCGTTTCCATTTCAGTCACCATCTTCTGCTTTCAGACTAAGGTGAGGATGGGGAAGGCTCTTCCCGGACCACCCGGTCCTTTTATATACACAAACCTTTGGGTCTGGCACTTGGGCAGGCCTGGGAGGGCCCAGAACCTGGTAGGCCAGGGATTTCCCTAGCCTAATTTAATGTCTTGTTCTCATGTCTGTATCTGACAAATTGCTTCCTGTATATGTCCTTAGCATGTCACTGTCACTGCCATACCCCTAGGAGCAGCCTGAGACCCCCGACTGGGTGCAGGGTCAGTCTTCTGGGATGCGTAGGACGGCAGTCATCTGACAGTACCTCTTCCTCCCTTCTAGGTGGACTTCACCTCGTGTACAGGCCTCTTCTGTGTCCTGGGGATTGTGCTGATGGTGACTGGGATTGTTACTGGCATTGTGCTGTTATTCAATTACGTGAGTGTTCTGCCACGAAGGCAGGCAGTGAACCCAGCCACAGACTTCCTGTAGAGCAGGGTTAGGCTCTGGCTCCCACACTCCTCCATTGGCTAGTGCTGGCACCAACACAATACCATCCTTTTGGGTTAGGGTAGGCCTTTTGGCAGATGGTAAGGCACGGTAAGGCACTGGGTAGCACCACTGAATTCCTATAGGAAATAGTTAGCTGAGACCAGGTTCTTTGAGGCAAAGCTAAAGGACCAAGTCAGGCCTGGATATAAGGGGCCTGGATGCCTTCTCTGTTTCCAGTTAGCTGAGGGGACAGCACAGGACTAAAGGGGGGGGGGACCAGAATGAGAGGTGCTGCCTGCCCCACCATGGCTTGAACTAGCCTGTGCACAGGCACTTGGCAGCCGTGTTGAGCAGGGTGGCAGGCAGCTGCTGAAGGGCCTCTCTAAGCTGTGCCTAAGGTGGGCTGTAGGAGCCTTAGGGCCTGCTGGGCCTGCTCCTCCTGAGCTCGCTCTGCTGTTGCCTTGTTTTCAGGACCTATAACAGACACTCCTGTTCTTTGACTAGATTGGCTGAAAGGTGCTGGGACTGGTTTTACATGGATGTTGTGGTACAGCCTCTGCTCTCTGGCAAATAAATCAGTCTTAGTTTCTCCTAGGATCTAGAGGCAGGGTAGGGGACCCTGGAGAGGTAGCTCCCCTGATGTCCCTGTTCTGCTGCTGGAGTCCCAGGGTCAGTTTGAGGGCCTGCTTCTGTCATGCCTTGCTTGGCTTCCTAATGCTGTACTGTGCTATTTCACAGATTTACTGGCTCCACATGGTCTATGCTGCTGTGGGGGCCATCTGTTTCACCCTGGTAAGTTTGGTCCCTGTTCTGGGAGGGGAAGCTGAGAGAGTAGAGATGGAATTTAGGCAGCTTGGGAGGTAGGGAGGGGCCCTTTCCTATTTTCTTTCCTATTTGGAGGTTCTAGAAGTTTCTGGCATCCCTATTGTCTTTTGTTCACACTCCCTGCTGTGTGACAAGGGGGTATCAGCCTTCTCTGATAGAGAAGTGAACTGCTCAAGGGAAGAGACCATGTATGTACTACACTGCTCCTTAGTGATTCCATTAGCAAGCAGGATGGACAGCACAGCTCTCAGGACATTCTGCTGACCAGAGTTGAACTCTCAATGCCGAGCTCCTGGGCACTCATGTCTGATTTCCTTGCAGTTCCTGGCTTACGATACACAGCTGGTTCTGGGGAACCGGAAGCACACTATCAGCCCGGAGGACTACATCACAGGCGCCCTCCAGATCTACACTGACATAGTCTACATCTTCACCTTTGTGCTGCAGTTGATCGGGAGTCGAGACTGAGCCTTATCCCCTTCACTGGCCTGGGACTCATCCTTTTCTACTAGGCTGGGCCCTAAGTCCCTTCCCCCTCAAGTAAACTGCCCAGTGTCCTCTCTGTCCTGGGGATGGGAGGGCCTCTGGCTGTATTATGTGAGAACCAAGGGTGCTGACGTTATTGACAACTCTTGCCCTTGGTGGGCTTGGTAAGGACTAGACTAGGGTTGTATCGCCTCCCCTTTACCCACAGTGAACATGCACGGAAATTTTAGTGTGTGTTGGGAGGGGGGTGGAGTGGGGAGCCTGTGAACACAGGAGCTTCAAGGTGAAGAGGCTCCCGCCCGGCCTCGGCCATAGGCTTCTAGGATAGGGAGCTGGAGCTGTTTCCCTCCTGGATCCAATAAAGCCAGATGTCCCCAGCTCCAGTACTAATAGGCCACTTACCCTGTTAGAACTCTTTAGGCTTAGTGTCTCTTAGCTCTGGAAGCTAGGAGATCTTTGCCCTGCAGTCTCCCTGTTCCAACCCCATCCTCCAGTAACATGTACAGATTATTTATCTGGGTTAGGGGGAAGACAGTGAGCAAAGTTCATTCAGCATGGTGGGCTAAGAATGGCATCCACCTGGCTGGCACCCATCCTGCCTACCATATAGGCCGAAAGTGCTCAGCGCCTTCTGAGGCTTCTAAAGAGGGCCCTCCTACTTTCTCTGCTTAGACACTCAGAAGATGAGAGGTGGAGGTCAGCAAATAAGGTGGATTGTAGGATCCTGAGTGTGGCTGGGAAGTGGTCTAGGGAAGAGATGGGTGAGGACAGGGAAAGGCTTTGGGTTCCCTCTCTGGTCTAAGAAACACTGAAGCCCACTCTGGTACCTAGTGACCTTCTCTTCTAACACAAGTTCAGTCTGTTCTGAACTCCTGCTGGGAGGTTTTAGACTAGAACCCCTCTCCAAGCCAGCTCCTGCTTTCTGTATAATGCAAGCCCCTCCAGCTGGTACTAGGGTGGAGCCAGAAGCCAGTCTATCAGGTGGGGTGGGAAAGCTTATTATCCCAAGGACACAATTAGAGCTATTCTGTCCAGTACTTGATTCTGAATAGATCACAAAGGGACACAACTAGAAATGGAATAAAATTTTGTTGGCATTGAGACCCTGAGTAGCTGTGGCGTTCTTAATTTTAACTGTTGGGTGGTGGCGTTAGCCAAAGTGTCTACTTCCTTTTCAATCCAGGCTGAGTCTCCCGCCTGCTGTGCGGAACCAAGCAAATTTCCTTGGAACAATTCTCGGTGATGGGCGAGAGACAGGCTGCTGAAATGTCAAAAGCTGGCTGGGGAAGGGAACTCCAATCTGCACTTTGTGTCATGAACCCTCCGTAAACCCTCCCTAGCTTTCACTTCCCTGAAGCTGTGTCTTATGTAACTTTTTTCAGCTAGGAAAAGGGATAGACCACGGGATTAGAATTTCTCTTGAAAACTAGTTTCTCTTACAAATGAGGAAAATGAGTTCCAGAGAGGCTGACATATTTGGATGCTTTTTTTCATCCGTGCCCTGAATGCTGCCTTTGATTTTTTTTTTTTTTGAGACAAGAGCTTTTATTATGTTGCCCTGGCTTTATTGGAACCCTGGCCTCAAACTCAGAGATCCACCTGCCTCTGCTTCCTGAGTGCTGAGATTAAAGATGTCCATGCCTGACTGGTTTTAACTGGCTTAAGGCTACATGGGAGCCTTCCTGACCAGTGGCTCTTAAGACTTAGTTGCACTTAAGTCTGTGGTTCATCATCCAGCTGGGAACACAGATCTTCTGTGAGGGAACAGGGATGAGCAGCCAGCCCCACTCTGCCCTTCCCCTCCCACCGTGCTTACAAATTCAGCCCTGCTTCCTTTCCATGCCAGTACTAATAACTTTATTTGCCTTTGGCTGGTTCCTCTGTGCGGAAGGGGTGGGTGCTTGCGGCATCTTGAGCATCATGCTCCCTCTGGTGGGCCTCAGGGGAAGTGACCACAATAGCCACACAGGACTCAGTCAACACTCTAGTGCAAGGTTGCAGTGATCATCACTCAGTTCTGTACCCCAGACCCAACTTCAGGGCACTGGGCTTGCTGGGAGGAAGCCCTGAACCTCTGGCTCTCATACTCGCCCGTGTTGGACACCCGCATGTTCTGCCGAGCCTTCATCTGCTTCAAACGATCCTTGTCCACTTCCTGCTTGGTGAGGACGAAGAAGAGGATACCACAAGGGAAGCCGATGGCCCTAGGGATGGGGAGATGTGCACCGGGTTTGGGCAGGGACTGGGACTGAGCAAGAGGAGCTGGAAGAATCAGTCCAGCTTTGTCAAATGTACAAATGCTATTGTGATACCTCTGTGTCTACCTGTCCTTTGTGCCGGCTGCTCGAGGGACCCCACAGATCTGATTCTGCTGTTGCCTGCGAAGACACTGTAACAGCTTTCTATTATACCCTGGCCAACTCCAAACTCTAGGCATGGCAGGCACTAAAGGCCCAGTGTGGTCCTGCCTACCTCTTCATTCCTCTCGTTAGGCTGATAGTCATGGGCTCCTGCTGAATGCTCATGTGCCACAGTGATAGCCCTCTGTGAGTTAGCAAGGGTCCCCTCTGTCTAAACTGCCTCACATCCCTTCCCAAACCCCTTTTTCTTTTTGGTGCTGCGGATTGAACTTAGGGCTTCAAGAATGTTAAACATGTGCTTAACCACTAAAGTATATCAACCAACAGTCTACTTAATCTGAGCAACTACTACTCAAAGAGGATCCTGGTAGGGGTCCAAGAGCATGAAGTCACAACCTGGTGAGAATCCTAGCTGGGAGTCCCAGTTCCCTCCTTGATGAGAAGGAGGAAGTACAATGTTTACCTCAGAAAGCTTAAAATGTTATATGACAAAGTACTGTCACACCTCAGGCACTTTGCTGGAAAAAAATGTTAATTTCTCTTCCCTTTCCTGTTGATCAATAATATGTATTAAAGCCAGAATCAAAAAAAATAAACCGACAGAACCATTTCTATACAACATATTCCAACACAATCTTAAGAAAGACTGGGATCTCACCCCAGTTCCCAAAAGGATGGATGAAGCCAGTGACCCAATTCAAACCAGATCAGCTCAAGTTGCTCCACAGTAAAACCCACCGCCCCACCCACATCTCACTCTTGAGATTCTATCCCTTGAACACAGCGATTGATTCTCTTTCCTTAGACTCAGCTCACCTCCTGCACGTTAAGTTTGTAGGTCCTGACATCCTTTTGCTGCATTCCCCACTTGTAGGCAAAGGGGCAGTTAAAACTCACCAGGCTAGTCCCACAGCTTTCATAGGATTCTTGCCCCTCTTTCTGGGAATGTATTCCAGCTCAGGAGAGAGGGGCTCGGGCTCCTCCTTGCACTCCGGTGAGCTGTGGCTCTGCAGTGCTCTGGTCCTGTTCTGCGAAGCCTTGTTAGCTGTGGCTCCAGAGAGAATCCCTGTGAATAAAAGAACGGTAGGGGTAGGTCAGTATAGGATGAATGAGGGAGGGAGGGGAGTGAATGCAGTTTGGAGTAACAAGTGCTGTGGAGAATCCAAAGAGAAATGGGAAAATCGCCATCGAGGTGACACCTTTGGAAGCTACTTCCACGTCACTGCGGGATCCTCACCCTCGTGCCAGGACAGCGAGCTTCACTGCTGTTCTCTCTATTCACAAGACCGGTTGGGAAGGACTGCAGAGGGACTTAGCGGAGACATACGTATGAAGGAAATCCGGAAAACTGTTTTAAAACTGCAAGACCTTAGCTATCTCTAAAGATAGCTAATTCCATCCCCTCATGCTATAGAAGAGGAAACTGAAGCCCCGAGAGACGAGCTGCTCCGCACAAGGTCAAACCGCCAATTACCCAGTGCTAGCAAGTCTCCAGAAGCCCAGGGCTCGCTCTTCTGCACTGCGGTGAGTGTGAAACCCCTGGAACACGGGAGATTAAAGGCTTCTTTGGGACTCCCTCTATCAGCAAGACCCTAGACATGCAGTGTAACCTGAACGCAGGGGTTAGATTGATTGGGTGACCTCTAGAGCATCTTTCACCCCCAGACTCTAAAATCCTGCAGAGAGGTGTGGGCAGCAATTAGCAGCCTGACTTCCTGCTGTCCTGCTGAGTGGAATGTGAAGGGAATGGGATCTTTTAGAGCCGTGCCCTCCCGGGGGGTCCCTCTCCTTACCCCGGAGGACGCGGGCATTTCTTGCGCCCCGGCCCTTCAGCGCCGTAGCAGCTACCACCGCCGCCATGTTCAGGTCCCACCCCCCTTCACTGCGCTCCCCGCCGGGAATTGTAGTTTGCGTAAGGGGCCTCCCCCGCGCCTTCCGTCCTGCCTACAGATCAGAAACTACATTTCCCAGAAGTCCGCGTAGCGGGCCCGTGAGAACTACTCCTCCCAGGAGACCCCGGAGGCGCGCACGCTCGCTTGTTTCCCTCCAGCTGGGGGCGGAGTCCTGTCGGGCGGAGCTTGGGTTCTCCCGCCACGCCTCGGCCTGGTCATCCAAGTTCTGCCTTGTGATTGGCGGCTCTGTCAGCCCACCTCCGTCGCTATTGGTCCGGATTCCGTCGCTCTTTCGGCCGGGAGTCGCCTACGCCTACTTCCTCCCGGGAGGAGGGGCTCGAGTTCCGCGTCGTCGCGCAGAGCTGACTGTGGGAGGCGTTTGGGCCCAGAGAAGTGGATCGGTAGGTTTCGCCGCATGGAGTCGGAATCGGAGAGCGGAGCGGCCGCTGACACCCCGCCGCTGGAGACTCTAAGCTTCCACGGAGATGAAGAGATCATTGAGGTGGTAGAGCTGGATCCAGGCCCGCCCGACCCGGGTGAGAACTGTCGCTCCTGAGGCCATGGGACAGGAGGCGCTCACCCCTGGCCTCTGACCCCCGCTTCTTTCCCCTCCCCCCTTCCCTACCGGTCGTTCCTACCGACATTTCTCTCCCAGCCCTCCTTCCCTACCCCCCACACTTAGTTTCGAGGCCTGGCTGGGTGGGGGTTCCCTGACGCCTCCCCTGGCCCTTCCCCTCACACACCCCCTTCCCGTCATGCCCTCTGTCCTCTCTTCCCACACTGTCGCTGCCCAACGCCAGGTCTTCAGACCTAGCCTCTCTCCCCTTCTCCGCCCCCCGAGCGCTCTCCTTCTGCTCGGTACGTGTGGGACGACACCTTAACCTTTGGCCACATGACCCACTCTGGCGTCGCCCTATTCACTCTTCACCCCTCACCCCATTCCTCTTGTATCTTTCGAGATCCATCTTTTAACGCTTTTCCCAAAGCAGATGATCTGGCCCAGGAGATGGAAGACGTGGACTTTGAGGAAGAGGAAGAAGAGGACGAGGGCAATGACGAGGGCTGGGTCCTGGAACCCCAGGAAGGGGTGGTCGGCAGCATGGAGGGCCCGGATGATAGCGAGGTCACCTTTGCATTGCACTCAGGTAGGAGGTCTTTGAAGGGGCTCACCTCAGACCAGTGCAGATGGACTTCTGAGTATGGCCCGTTGGTCCCAGGCAAGAAAGCCTGCAGGAAATTCACAGGAAGAACCAAAGGGACTAGACTTGGCCGTGGTGTCAAGTGAGATGCCTAGGTTCAAATCCTACCTCTGCTGTTAGCAATTTATCACCTTTTGTTAGCTTTCTGGATCTTAGTGTTCTTTAAAAAAAAAAAAAAAATCAACTTGGCCAGATGGTGGTAGTGCATGTATGTCTTTAATCCCAGCACTTGAGAGGAAGAGGCAGGTGGATCTCCATGAGTTTGAGGCTAGCCTGCCTGGCCTACAGAACCCTAGGGCAGCCAGGGCTTCTGGGAAGACAAAACAAGTCATCTTGGATGAAAGTGAATAGAAGTAATCCTAGTGGAGATTAAAGGCGACTGACACTCCAAAAGTAGCATTAACAGTAATCTTCTCAGGAGCTTGTTCTTTGTAAGCCAGTCTCATGAGGCTCTCCCATCACTTAATTCATACCCAGTCTGATGGTATCCTGTGCCTTACCTGTGCACATGGACCTACCGCTTGCCTTGTACCTCAGGGTGGGATGGTAAGGGGAATAGGACAGCAGGGGGGTATGCTCTGGAGGAGGACTTGGGATGGATGTCTCTAACAGCCAGTTGCTTCAGACAAGAACTGGATGTAGCCTTTGGAGAAAGGGGGTGCCCTTCCCCAAAGGCTCTGAAAGACAGAACTCTAGGTGAGAGCCCAGTTCCATCCCCTTTCTCGTGGACTATCTCTTGGGACAGCATCTGTGTTTTGTGTGAGCCTGGACCCCAAAACCAACACCTTGGCAGTGACAGGGGGCGAAGATGACAAAGCCTTTGTGTGGAGGCTGAGCGATGGGGATCTGCTCTTCGAGTGTGCAGGTGAGAGGCTGGGGAGCTTGTGTCCCTCTGGACATTTTGGCAGCTGACCTGTGTGGACACACAGCAGCTATTTACTAGCTTTCATCTCATGCTGGATCCAGGAACCCACACTAGAAGAATAAGGTTCTTTAGGCACCAGGACAGGAAGTGTTAATTGGCCAAGGGAGTGTGGCTTAGATGGGCACAGGAGGAGGTGGTATTGGTGTAGGGGTAGACAGAGGCACAGAGAAGACAGGAGTGTGACCTAGGAGTCCTAGGCTTTGGGTGGTTGAATAGTGGGGTCAACAGTGTCTTCTTGGGACACCTGGAGTTTCTGGTCCCTGGAGCCGTTCTCCTGAGGCCCTCCTACCTTTTTTCTAGTTAGTTGTTTTTTAAAAAGGTGGCCAGATATATGGGTCACATGTCCCCAGCATTTAGATTCCTTTTAATGTTCTTCGTTTTATGTCACTTTTTCTGTTTGAAGGTCATGTAATTTGGGTTGGCCTTGGGATTTACTACGTAGCCAAGGCTGGCCTTGAACTTGCTGTATCTCAGGCAAATTTGAACTCAAAATCTGCCCACTTCTCTTTGCAGGCCATAAAGACTCTGTGACATGTGCTGGTTTCAGCCATGACTCTACCCTAGTGGCCACAGGGGACATGAGTGGTCTTCTGAAAGTGTGGCAGGTGGACACCAAGGAAGAAGTCTGGTCCTTTGAAGCAGGAGACCTGGAGGTGAGACCCTTGGAATGGGCTTCAACTCTGTGGGACCCCAAGTAGAGATGAGCATTTCTGGGAGGGCGAGGGGCGGGCATAGCCCTATTGCAAAAGCTTGCCTTGAGCCACAGTACCCTAGTAACATTCTTGCTAACCTTAGAAGCAGGGACACCGTGGGTGGGGTCATGGACTCCTAGATAGGCTGGGTAGCAGGCCTTGCTTGCTGATCTTTCCTCTCTGCCCAGTGGATGGAGTGGCACCCTCGGGCACCTGTCCTATTAGCGGGCACAGCTGACGGCAACACTTGGATGTGGAAGGTACCAAATGGTGACTGTAAGACCTTCCAGGGCCCCAACTGCCCTGCAACCTGTGGCCGTGTCCTCCCTGATGGTGAGAGCAGCTCTCTCTTCTTGGGGGTAGAGGTGGATCCGGTGACTTGGGGGTTATTCCAGTCATCCCAACCTCCTGCTGCCCCACAGTAGGTCTTATGTGTGACTCCAGGGGGATTTTTGGGGTCCCCTACTCTATTCTCCCTGCTCATTCTCTGCTTGGTGTCTCTGAGTGTACCCTCTGGCCTTTGGTCATTGGTGCTTTGGTCTTTAGGGAAGAGAGCTGTGGTAGGATATGAAGATGGTACCATCAGGATTTGGGACCTCAAGCAGGGAAACCCCATCCATGTACTGAAAGGTATCAAAGGAGGGAGGATGTTGACCTGGGCTTGGGGGGACTGGAGAGCCAGTGGGGGACTCAGAGCCTATGTACCCCTGCTCTATCCTAGGAACTGAGGGTCACCAGGGCCCTCTGACCTGTGTTGCCACCAACCAGGATGGCAGCCTAATCCTCACTGGCTCTGTGGATTGCCAGGCCAAGCTGGTCAGTGCCACCACAGGCAAGGTAAGTAGCTCGGGCTTCTGTCTGAACCTTCTGCCCTTCCCTTGCTCTTTTCCTCTGTTAAGAGATCTGGAACTCAGTTCTGTGACCCTCTTCTCTTACCTATAGGTGGTGGGTGTGTTCAGACCTGAGACAGTCACTTCCCAGCCCAGCTTGGGAGAGGGGGAGGAGAGTGAGTCGAACTCTGTGGAATCCTTGGGCTTCTGCAGTGTGTGAGTGTGAGCAGAGCCTTGGCCTGGAAACCCAAGAGACTGAGGGGAGGAGGTGGCTTTGCAGAGGGACCCGGGCATTAGGACCAGGGAGGAGGGGAGGTGCATGAATCTAGAGCCTCAAGAGTCTTGTGTCACCTGCTTACCAGGATGCCTCTGGCCGCTGTTGGCTATCTGGATGGAACACTGGCTATCTATGACCTGTCCACACAGACACTCCGGCACCAATGCCAGCACCAGGTATGATGTCTGGGGCTTTGTTTCTACTCAGTGAGCTGTTTGGTGGCCAAGGGGCAGCCTGTCCTCTGTGGCCCTGTGCCCCCTTTCTCTGAGGTTGGGGACAGTGTCTTCTCTTCCTCCTGACTTTTGCTTTATTCTGTTACTGTGCACATTCCGGGACAGTCGGGCATTGTTCAGCTGCTGTGGGAGGCTGGCACTGCTGTGGTGTACACCTGTAGCCTGGATGGCGTTGTTCGTCTCTGGGATGCCCGGACTGGCCGTCTGCTTACTGACTACCGGGGCCACACTGCTGAGATCCTGGACTTTGCCCTCAGCAAGTAAGCACAGTGGGCTGGCACATCTAGAAAGCGGGTCTGGTGTGAGGTAGCACAGGTCCTTTGGGGACTGGGAAATGATACCCAATGCCTGGGTGCATCCCGTGAAGGAATGAATGCCAGGCCACCTGTGCAGTCACACAGTCCTGGGACCCAGTCCTATCCCAGAGATTGGCAGTGACCTACCCGTTGTGGGGCTGGAGGCTGAGAATGAGCCTGTCCCACTCGGATATGTATGGTTCCCAAGCTGGGGGTTCCTTCATTGATTCTCTTGGAGTTTCATGGACATCGTTGAGTCAGCTCCCTGGCGCAGGGGAAGGGCTTGAGAAGCAGGTGCAGGCTCAGCTGGGACCTAGAATAGAGGCGATGCTGGAACAGCTGCCCTAGGGCCTCTGGGAATGGGCTTGAACCAGGCCTCAGGCTCCTCAGTCGTCTCACCCTGTTTTCTGTCCACAGAGATGCCTCCCTGGTGGTGACAACATCAGGGGACCACAAAGCGAAAGTATTTTGTGTCCAGAGACCTGACCGTTAATGGCTGTGGCTCTGGAATAGTGTCTGGTGTTGAGGGGGATAAAGGGAAACCCCTGCCCTCTCCCTCCAGGAGAGGTGCAGGGTGCAGAGGGAAAAGGAGGGGAGGGTATTGGACTGCTTTCCAACCCCTTCAGCTGACCTGCCCACTCCTTGTCCTTTTCTTCCCTGGAGACCCGCCTTACCAGGCCCTCCTTCCCCTGCCCAGCCCTGGGGCCCTTTAAGAGGCCCACGTTTCTTTCACTTTGATTTGCTGGTGTGAGCCATGGGGTGCGTCTTTGTATGTGGGGGGTTAGGTCTTTGAGGTTCCCGTTCTTTCCCTTCCCAACTCTCTGGGGAAGGAAAGGAGGAAGAGAGACTAGTTACAGATTTTAAAAATGTAAATAAAATATACTTCCCAGAGGCAGTGTCTGTGTGCATTTTGTAGTGGCTGGACAGGAGGACTAGCTGAAGGTGAAATCTCTCCTTGGTGCTCAGTCTGTCTCTGGGTCCTTTTAGGGCAGTCAGCCTGCCCTCTCCCTGTTGAGATACTGAAGGAGATACCGTGAAATGGTGGCCAGAGATTTATTTGGTCAGGGTGAGGTCTCATGGAGAAGGGCTCCAATCCAAAGAAGTAGGGCTTAAGAGATGGAGGAATGCTCCTGGGAGGCAGCAGGAGCTGCTGTTTAGCTAATTCAAGTCCAGGTCCATGCTGCTTTGGCTGCTGGTGTGGTAGGCAATGCTGGGGCCTTGACTGTCCCTCTTGGCTCTTCCTCGAAGCATGTGCAGCCACCTTTGGGCAGCTGCCCTCCATGGGGCTGTGTAGCGCTGGTCACCCAGACCCATGGCTACGGGCACAGCTGCAGCACTGGCACTGCCCAGTGAGATGAGGGATAACAGAGCTCCAGGCCCCAGCGGTGGACGCCGCTCATAGGCCAACACTGACAGGAGCAGTGTGGCCACATAGGGCCCCCAGCACAGCAAAAAGAGGAGCGTGGCTCCTGCCTGTGCCCTAGCCTGCCTCCAGGCAAGAGCCCTGGCCAGGGCTGAGGGTATATCACGGCACACTGCCCGCTCCAGCTGGCAGATGTCCTGCAGCTGGCGATGGGCAGTGACCAACACTCGGACAGAGAGAAGGGCAGCAGCCCCCACAGCAGGCAAAAGGAGCCCATAGACTTCGAGGTAGAGGTAGGGGGCTGGGAAGACAGCTTGGGAGCTGCAGTTGGCACCAGGACTCCAGTGGTTCCAGCCCAGAGCAGGAAGGCTGGCAAAGAGCAGGGGGCTGACCCAGGTGAGGAGCAGGGCTAGCCGCATACTCCCATGGGGCCGGAGTGGCTGCAACACTGCCACATAACGCTCCCCATGCACTAGCAGCAGATTGGCCAGCAGGGAGAGGAAAGAGAAGTTGGGGGCCAAGTGGAGAAGGAAGCAGGACCAGTAGCCCCGGTGGCTTCTGCTCCACAGTCCAGGAAGGATGGGCAATGCCAGCCCTGTGAGTAGCCCCGCCAGTAGCAGGCTTAGGAAGAAGCAGCCTGCAGGTGGGCTGCGCAGGTGGCGGTCCAGAGCGATGCCTAGGGCCAGGAGCAGGTTGGCAACGACGATGAGGCTTGCCAGGGCAAGGGAAAGCTCCAGTGCCCCCATGGGAATGGAGCTGGCCACCTCCCCAGTGTTGTTGGGTGTCATCATGGGTCTTGGCACATGGAAGACCTGGAGCTGCAGTCAGCATGCCTGGATGGAGGAGTGGCCAGAATTAGGTTGGAGCTGCAGTTACTGCCCTGATGGGGACAGCACATTAACACAGAGGCTGTAGACTCAGCCTGGGCCATACTCTTCCTGTTTGCTGACACAGATTTTCTCAGTTGAAACTTTAAAAATTATACAGGGAAGTCATGCTTTTGGTTTTGCTTGGGAAATCAATTCTGGCAACATGGTTCCCTGTGCGGTGTTACAAGCTGCCCTTCAGGCGATAACCACATTTGGGCAGCTTCATCTATTTTAATCATCCTCCAGCCTCAGGGCAGCTGTGTTTATGCCTGTTTAGGCTGCAAGGCCACCTATTCAAAGCATGTCAACCTTTGCCTGCCCGCAATGGGGTGCCAAGAGAGGACAGTGTCCAGACAACCACGGGAAGTCACAGAGTGCCCTGTCCCTGCACCCCACCCTGCCCACACACGGAGCCTGTTACAGCTCAGTGAACATCCTCTGGGTAGGACTTCCAGCCCATAAACTTGACTCGTCTACTCCACACTAGCAACAGGCCCTTCCTGGGAACTAGAGGGAAGGGTGGGGAGATGCTTGGCAAGGAATTGGGGGTGCTGAGAACAGAGAGGGACCCCCTTAACCTCTAAACACAGGCTGAATCCAGGGCACAAGGCAGAGCCTTCAAATTGACCCTGTTGCTTTCTTTTACTTGGCTGCCTGGTCTCAGCCCCAGGACACATTCAAGGCCCAGTGGGAGGGGTCCCGGATCCTATCAACAGGGGAGCATCTGCTGTTGCTAGGATCAAAGTCAATAAGGAAGGATTCTGCCCTCCCTTCCTCGGGCCTCTCCCAGGACCTGCATCAGCTCTATGGTTACCTTAGGCTGAGAGATGCTCTCCTTCTATCCCAACAGCTCCTAGAACTGCATATCCGATGCTTTCCCCTCCCCTGGGATTATTTCATCAGTCTCCCCCAAACAGCCTGTCACCCAGGCTTATCTTCCCCTCTCCCAGCAGCCGTGTATGGAGACCTAGCCTGAGCCTGAGCTCCCAGCCCTTCAGTCCCTCACCAGCCTCCCTCAGAGTAAAGAAAGATAGGAGGTCTACATCCGGTGGTAATGTCCTAGTGGGGTGGGAACCAAGTCTCCTGGAATACTCCAGTGCAGTGACCTCTTCAGGATCGGACCTGGAGGGGTTGAGGTGTAGCTACTCACATGACTGTTAGGAACAGGTGGTGCTTATTAGCTGGGCCTTCCTCTGAGGATCAGAGACTCACAGCAGCTACTCTTGCAGGGCTTCAGGCCATGCCTGGTGTCCTGGCCAATGAGTGCATGTTCCTTCTATGCTGGGGACAGCAGGAAGCCGACTCAGGCTCTGTGCTGGCCTGGGTTCCTGAAGGGATGGAGGAGTCCAAGCTGGAGGGCCTCAGTCTTGGCTCCGCCTCTGGGGTGGGACTTGGCACATCCTGACTGCTGTTACAGAGAGGCCACCCCTCCTGTGTAAGTGAACCTTTCCCTAGCAGTCTGCCACATCATGAAACCTAGGTGGTTTTCCTTATCTCTGAGAACCCTCTTGCTGTCACTGCTGTCATTGCTAGGATCATCTGGGGAATACATTCCAGATAATGAATGTCTGACACAACACACACACACACACACACACACACACACACACACACACACACACCAGCTAATAGTGCTGTTTTAGGTATCTTAAACACTGAATGGCCACAGCAGCTCGCAAAACAGCTAGAAACACCAAAGAATAGTGTGTATGCAAGACGGAGAGGGGTGGTTGGGTTGAGGGTTGGGGCCTGAGAATCTTCATTGACCCTCATCACTAGATATACCTTTTAGCTTGGAAATCCAGCTTTGTCTTCTTGAGTCTAGGGTCATCCTACATACCTCTCAAAACTTCTTTTTCTTTTTGGTTTTTGAGACAGGGTTTCTCTGTGGTTTTGGAGGCTGTCCTGGAACTAGCTCTTATAGACCAGGCTGGTCTCAAACTCAGAGATCTGCCTGCCTCTGCCTCCTGAGTGCTAGGATTAAAGTGTGCCATCACCCGGCCACCTCTCAACGTTTATTTTGTGAGACAGGGTCTCATATTACCCAGGCTGGCCTCAACACCTGTGTACTGGAGTACCACCTTGAACTTCTGATCTTTCTGTCTCCACCCCCCCCCCCAAGTGCTAGGGTGATGGCTTTGTCACCATGTCTGTGGCCCATATTACAGACAGGTTAGAGAACTCACAGATTCACTTATCAGATTAGTACTCATCAACTCAATTACATCCCCAGTCCTCAACTGTTTTCTCAGCTAAGTTTTGGGGTATTCATAAGGCACAAATGGATCTGGTGAATAGATTCAAACCCTGTAATTCTAACATGTGGGAGGCTGGGGCAGGGGGATCAGTGTGGATCAGGCTAGCCTGGGTTACAGTGAGCCTGTTTCAATCCCACAAAGGACTGTGGCAGTGAGGGAAGGTCAACTCATCCGATGGTATAACAGGGCTGGCAGTGGGCCAGCTGTCCTAGCTATGGGTACTTAGTTTCTTTTGTTGTTGTTGTTGGTGGTGGTGGTGGGGTTTTTTTGTTTTTTTGTTTTTTTTTTGTTTGTTTGTTTTTCAAGACAGGGTGTTTCTGTGTAACAGAAAGGTTGTTTCTTTGTAACAGCTTGGGTGTCCTGGAACTCTCTTTATAGATCAGGCTAGTCCCAAATTCATAAAGATCCACATGTCTCTGCCTCCTGAGTGCTGGGATTAAAGGCATGCACACCAGATATAATTTAGTTTCTTTTTCTGCATAGTGGAGCTCAAATTTGGACTTCCCTACCCAGGTTTGTAATCTGAGCATTTGTGGTGCTAAAACATGTAGGCTGTAGTGAGTGGCAGTCAGCTTCAGAAACATAGTGAGACCCTGCTTCAAACCAACAAAACCAACCAACCAACCAAATGAAATAAGAGACTCCCCCTCCAGCAAAGGAGGTAACATGAGCCAGATCAACCCTTGGCTCTTGAGTACTCCATTCCTGTTAATGCTAACATCACAGGATGGATGTCTGCTCCTCTCCGCACCTGACCCCTCCAAACAAGCACTCTGCCAAGAAAGGCAGATAGGGAGCCTAGGAAATCAAAGGGATGGCATATTTTGATTGACAGGGAAACTAGGTAGAGTTAGAGAAGTGCATGTTCACAGCGTGGAAGCCAAGAGTCCTGTGTCTGAACTGTGCTCCTGTACCAAGTGCTGCCTTAGGGTGAGGGGAGGAGAGGAGCCCAGCCAAACTTCCTAAGGACTGAAATAGGTCAGGACTGCAACAGGAAAGCTGGGATTGAGATAGGGCAAGAGAACTTCAGTTCCCTTGGAGAAATGCAGCTCCAAAGGCTAGAGGTCTGAGAACTCTGGCACTGTTTGCCCCTCGGCACACATTCCTGGGTCATGGAGAGGCAGGGCTTCTGCTGGGAGACTAAGCAGAGCTCTTTAACCCATCCTCCAGGAAGCAGGGGCAGCCTCAGACTCATACAGTGCCAATGGGGCATGAGTCAGGCTCTGGGAGTGTCGTCTGGGGCTGGACTACAGTGGTGCAAGACCCCTTGGATATGGGGCTGCCAGGAATAAACAGCCCATCCTCTGTTCCCAGCCTCTTTCCCCAGAGATTCAGGATGTCTGCTTCTTCTCTGCTCTGTCTAAACACTGTGTGGTATGACGTGTGGTGGGACAGCTCAGGCGGTGGGAGCTGAGGAGCCTGGGTTCTGTCCTGTGCTTAGCTCAACTTCTCTGTCACTGGCTCATCTGCTTCCTCTCTGTCAAGCCCTCGGCCATGATAGTTCCTTTTGCCCTTTCACACACATTAGGGGGGTGCAAGTCTTCATATGCTGCCTGTGGCCCTGCCCTGCTGTTTTCCTGATGGAGAGCATGTGTTGCAGTAGACAATCCAGACTGTCCCAGAAGCCTCCAGGACCTCCCTGGACCACTTTGCAATTATATTTTCCTGATGCATTTGGGACTGGGTGGGTGTGCTTTATGAGGTCTGGACCAGAGAGGCTGATGAAACTTCCCTTACTCTGAATTGCTTTCTCAGTTACTACTTAACACCCCCACACTGAGACAGGGTCTTGGTATGGAGCCCAGGCTAATTTTGAACTCCTGACCCTTTAACACCCCCATACTAATGAGACAGGGTCTTGGTATGGAGCCCACGCTAACTTTGAACTCCTGACCCTCCTGCCTCAGCCTCCCAAGTGCTGGGATCACTGGTTTGCACTACCACACCCAGTTGGCCCACACTTAAAGCTAATGTGGATATACCTTCTGGATACTGTTAAGAATGGCCGGAATGCTGGCTTTGAGAACCCCCTATTCAGTTGCTGGGGCAGAAGAAACTGTCCTAAAATCTGAATGGCTAGATTAGATGGAAATAAAAGCTAACGGAGCAGTAGCCCATGAGACCCTTGAATCCTATCAGTCCTCACACATACTCTGTCAGCTTAGGTCACAGGGAGGATTGTACAAGGATGTGTCAGGTGAGCACTACACAGAAAGCAGCTGGATGTCAACTGCTACATTTGAGCATCTATCTACAAAGCACACTGATGTAGCAGCTAGGTTAGGCTTTCTTCTGTATCTAATATATCCCCTCTACTTACTGCAATCTCATTTCCTTTCCTGATAACCATGCTCCATTAAGATCTACAGATTCCTGCCCTCCTTTCTAATAAAGGGAGAGTATACAACCATCTTAGGGAAGTCCTGTAAAGCCCAAGACATAGAAAAGCTTGACTTAAATACCACTTATCTAACAGTTCTAACACCTTTTGGTCCTCTGAATGTATAAAGGGGGGGGGGGGAAGGCTGCTGAGAGCATATACTGCGTGCACAGGACTGAAGTTTGGTTCCCTGCGTTTATGTTGGGAAATTCATATAACTCCAGACACAGGGAGATGCAATGCTTCCAGCCTCCACGGGAACCTGCATTCACGTACACATACCCAAGAGAACGAGTAAGGTTACAGGGTTATGTTATAGATCTAGAGTGTGTAGCTCAGTGGTGGCTTGTGGTTGCCTAGCACACATGAAGCTCTTGGGTTCATACCTAGCACAGGGTTGGTTAGGAAGCCCACCTATGTATCTGTGTCTGTGTGCATCAGAAATGCCTATGTTGTATAACATGTATTTATGTGTTCTTTCCCCACCATTTTGAAACTGGGAGTAGTAGGATTACAAGTATGAATCTTACTCATTTTTATTTCCATTAATATGTGTTAATTATCATGTTCCACTGCATTTTCCTACATGCATGCAATGCATGACTATCATACTTACTTGGTACCCTCTTGTCCTGATATGCCTGTTGACTCCTGTCCTCTTCCCAGCTGTCATACTTTTCCTTTCTCCTTTAAGAAGTCAATGAATTTCATTTGAGCTGTTTACAGGAGCATACATACTTTACCAGTGGCTACGTCACTATGAAAATGTCTCTGCCTCATCCAGCCAGCATAAACTTTAGATGTTGGCAAAGTATTGTGGAATCAGAATTCACTATTATAAAAATATTTAATGCTGTTAAATTTTTCTCCTCTTCTCTTCCTTCCTTCTTTTGAAACAGGGTTTTTCTTTGTAACCATCTTGGCTGTCCTGGAACTCACTGTGTACAGCAAAGTGGACATGAACTAGAGATCCACCTGCCTCTGCCTCCCATGTGCTGGGGTTAAGGTGTGCACTGCCACGCCTGGCTCTTATAGTACTTCTTTAGAAAGCTAATGTCTCAGAGAACCCCCCAAAAGAAAGCAGGATATTGCGGTTATTAGTGGTCACCTGCCAGAGCTATGTAGTAAGATCCTACTGGGGTTTTGTTTTGTTTGAGACAAGGTTACACCATGTAGCCTTGGCTTGCCTGGAATTCACTGCATAGAACAGGTAGGTTTTGAAACTACAGAAATTCACTTGACTCAACTTTCTGAGGACTGGGATTTATTATTTTTAAACATTGTGTGTGTCTGTGTGTGGATACAGCAGGGGGTCCCTGCTGAAGGTAGAAGGGTTGGAGACTGTAGTTACAAGTAGTTGTGAGCTGCCTGCCTTAGTGTGGGTGCTAGGAACCCAAGTCCTGTCCTCTGGCAGTACTGCTTTTATTTTATTTATTTATTTTTGTTTGTTTGTTTTCAAGACAGGGTTTCTAGGTGTAACAACCCTCGCTGTTCTGGAACTAGCTTAGACCCACCTGCCTCTGCCTCCTGAGTGCTGGGATCACAGATATGCACCACCATCACTGGGCTTTGTTTTTTGGAAATAGGGTTTCTTTGTGTACCTTTGGTTGTCCTGAAGCTTGCTCTATAGACCAGGCTGGTCTCAAACTCGAGACCCACCAGCCTCTGCCTCCTGAGTACTCCAATTAAAGGTGTGAGTAGGCGTGGCCTAATTGGGGGAAATGTGTCACTGGGGGTGGGCTTTGAGGTTGTAGAAGCTCAAGCCAAGCCCAGTGGCTCACTCTCTCTTCTTTATGCCTGGGGATCCAGATATAGAACTCAGAGCTACCTCTCCAGCACCATGTATGTCTGCCTGCATGCCACCATGCTTCCTGCCATGACAATAATGCTGGTGCATATGTAGGAAAAAAAAATCCCCAATCGATACTGTGTGTGATACAGTGACTGTTCTAATCTGCACTACTCCACTTATAAAAACAGTCCATTATTGTCATGCTGGTGTTCAGAAAACTACCTAAGTGAGAAAAAAATGTACATAACACACAACAAAGGCACAAACAAGTATAAAATAAAACTGATTAAATGTGAAGAAAGTGAACACATAAAATATGTCATTTTACTGGTGTGACTAGGCAACAATCACTCAAGTTGTCACCACTGGGAGGGTGAGAGGACCTTGCTTTATCATCTCTAATATGCATGCAAACAAATGTATCACTATCTGAAAAACAAATTTGTAGAAAATAAAAGTGCTGTCACACGCAGTCAGGTGGCAAAACAATTCACTTATGACCGTCGACTAGTTTGAAACATACTGCCTGAAACGGAGATCAAAGAGCAGCCTTCAAAGCATTGTGAATACCCCTCAAAGTCTCAGGACAAGACTTTACAAAACAAATTTTATATTTGGCACCAATATCTTGCTAGGGGACTGCACACTTTGCTAACTTTGCTAGGTTCCCAGGTATCTACTTGGCAGGCACCTCCTAAGTGAGTTTTGTATAGTACATCTATCTGTTGGAATGTGAGGGAGTGTGGCCTCATTTCAGTATGCATTAGCTCCATACTTGAATACCCATCAATGTCCTGCAGAACCTCAATTCAGGAAATGCCCATTATCAATTATGATTGAAGAACAAGCAGTTTGAATTCCAGTGCTCACTAAGAAGCAGAGGCAGGTGGATCTCTCAGTGAGGGAAGCTGGATTAGGATTACACAGTGAGACCCAATTTCAAAGCGAACCAACCCCCACCTAAGTCCCAATCTCTCATATACACACATACACAGCCTAGACAGAAAGCCTTTCTGCCTGCCTGCCTTTTTCTGAGAGGGTATCTAACATGGCCCAGACTGGCCTCAGCACTTGTACACCCGAGGATGACCCTGAACTTCTGGTCCTCCTGCCCCCCACTCTCCAAGTGCTAAGATTAAAAGGTATATGCCAAAGCAGATAGAGGGGTGGCTTAGTGGTTGGCATTTGTTGCTACTGCAGAGGTTGGGTTGGACCCAGAGAGCAGTTCAAAACCACCTTTAACTCTAATTCCAAAGGATACGATGCCCCTTTCATTACCTGGTGCATACACACGAAGGCATGCACTCAAGAGTGTGTGTATATGCAAAATACACAAGATATGCAAGAGTGTGTGTATGTTTATGCACACAAAATAAAAACATTTAAAGGTGTGCACCACCAGGCCTGGTTTACATGGGGCTGGTGACTGAACCAAGGGATTTGAGAAAGCTTAGGCAAGCAAGCATTCTATCAATTGAAGTACATTCCCAGCCCCAGGAAACATTTTAATTTACCTCTCACTCTAAGGGAGCTTCCTGGTTACTCAGCTGGATAGTGTCAGCAACAAAACAACAAAACAAAGGTGGCTCATTCCTAAAATTCTAGAACTCAGAAAGCCGAGGTATGAAGACTGCTGGAGAGTTCGAGGCCAAACATGGGCTATAAAGTGAGACCAATAAAGGACCCAAACAAGCTTCCACCCTACAATTTACAAACCAGCCCTTCTTTCCTGTGGATAAGAGAGGCTCCAAACTCTGGGCTCACTGGTTCAAGGTCAGTGCAGGTCCACCCTTTTCTCTTTTGGACTCACAGTCCAAAAACCCAGCAAACCTCAAGTAAGATAGAAAGATTTTCTTTATTAATGACCCCAACCGTATTTCTTTAGATACAGGAGTTTTGAACTCAAATACTTAGAAGAAAACAAGTTAAGATTGCATTATCTGCAACTCATTACCAGTAACATATTGCAAAGCAAACAGCTTGGAAAAGGGGGAAAAGGGAGGGGAGTGAGGGAGGAAAAAATAAAAGAAGGGAATTAAGTTGATCAAGTGGATTTTTTTTTTTTTTTAATTCTTGGGAACTATGAAGTCCTTGCAAGCACAGCTCGTTTCTGCAGGTTATTTGCCAAACTTGTACAAAATGGAACCCAAACGGAGAATCCCTTAAGAACCTCGAGAGGTGCAACATGAAGGGCTACGATTATCCAGTAGCAAGCGGTCCAGCCTTCCATCAACAGCGCTTCCTCCTCAGTTCCCAAGCGTTAGCGGGATGAAAATGTCTTCCCCCTTCAAAAGCAGAGACAGTGTGAAGGCTTGTTCCAAGAGCTACAGGTCTCAGTCAAGATCCAGCTTTCACAGAATGGCTTTGCTACTACCTTCCTTCTGACTCAACACTAAGTAACACTATGCCAAGCCCTTATGGGCACTGGATGTTCCCAGCAGATGGGAAAGTTGTCTACAATTTTTTTTTTTTTTTTTTTTTTTTTTTTTAAGATGGTGTCTCACTGTGTGGCTCCAGATAGCCTGGAACTAGGTATGTACACTAGGCCTGCCTTTGCCTCCTGAGTGCCAGGTAAAAGCATGTGCTACCACGCCTACTTTCTCTAGTTTTCAGACAGCTTAGACAGACCTGAATTTTAATCTGTCCACATTTAGCAGGATGGAGGTTTTTGAACAACTAAATTTATCTCCATGAAGGGCTCATCTTTCCTCAGGTCTTCCATCAGAGCAGTGATCAATTCCGACCTCTTTGTCTAATTTGGCAGTAAGCACCAGGAACATGTGCTAGCCACAGAACAGACTGATGAAGGGACAGTTGTCAGAGTGAAGATAGAGAATGCAAACAGTTCCAGGGCTATTTTAATTAATATCCCACTTTTTGGCCTTTGTGTCTGGTTTTGTTTTTCTTTGCTTACTTTGTATGTGTGTCTGTGTAAAGGCCAGAAGTCAGCACTGGGTGTTTTCCTCAATCCATCAATTGGTTTTCAATCGCTGAGATCATAACTCTGCCTTTCAATTGAGTCCTGGGATTAAAGATGTATGCCTGGCTCTTCATCTTATTTTTTTGAAACCAGTTTTTCATTGACCTGGAACTTTCTGACTGGCAAGATTGGCTGGCTATAGAGCTCCTGCAATCCACCTGTCTCTGAGCCCTCTGTACTAAAGTTACAGGAACGTGCCACAGTTTATACTAGTTATACATAGGTGATGGTGATCCAAACGCAAGTTCTCAGGTTAGCACAGTAGGAACTTCACCAACTAAGCCATCTCCCAGCCCACCTGGTTTATTTTTGGAGGTAAAATCTTGCTAATGTACCCAGGCCAGCCTCAAACTACTGGGTTCAACCTATCTTTCTGCTTCAGTCCCCAACAGCCTCAGTAGCTGGGACCACAGGTTCCTGCCACAGGCTGGTTCTGTATGGTTCAGACACGTCATCCAGAGCAAGTTTCCCTTTCTATCCCAGGTCACACGAGGGTGGCTGGTGGAAAGCACTTTTGTAAAGACAAGAAGGGATAAGAGAAACTGCAGGCACTAGGAGACAGGGACTTCAAAGGACAGAAAAACACAAGTGCCTCCCTGGACATACCTTACTTGCCTACCTTGTCTATAGCTTTGCACTTTTTAGATAAGCTACACAGCTGTCATACCATGACATCCGATTCGTTCTCTCTACAGAGGTCAAATGGAACACCAACCTTTAGGCCGTAGGTGGCAGCGTAGACAGTCACATAAATACCTGACGTTCCTGTTACTGAAAACCTCTTGCCTACTTCTCCCAGGACTCAGTGGAACCCTCAGATGTCAATGGAGTTGGCACAGCAGCTCTGAATGCCTGCCACCCACACTAGAGTGAACTCTAGGTCTCCCACCACTCTGGTCTTCTGAGCAGAGCCACGCTGCTTTCTGCTCTGCTTGTCATCTTTCTCCTTGACAAAGCCAGCCTGTGCCCTGTACACCCTTCCTGCTGAGGGCAAAGCAGCAGGGAGACCACGGAGGTGCTGCCTCCAGGCCTCTCCAGATACTCTATGTCCTCTCCAGGGACACGGAAGGAAGAGACCTGCCTCTGAAAATTCAAGCCCACAGAGAACAGATTCTTAGTTTAAGGGGAGAAAAGGGGGCGTTGTTTTCTTTCCCTGTCATTCCTGTAGCCCACAAAGGTTGTGGAATAGAAGAACTCTTCCTGATGCCACCAGAAGGGAAGCCTCTCCGTTTCTTTCACTTTGGTAGCTCTAGGCTTGGCCCTGCTGCCCTCTTCAGTCACTGGGGTGCAGGCATCACACCGGGACCTGCGACTTCTGCCAAGCTGAGGTGGGAAGTGGGGAAGTCCTACTTACGTGATTGTTTTCATTTCTTTTTTCTCCGCATCTGGGCGTGCACGGTTGAGCACCTTAAGGAAGTCAGATGTTTTTGCTCGCATTCGTGTATGAATATAGGCCTAAGAGCAAACACAGGAGGAACTCAAACAGGCTCACGTTCTTGAGAAATAGCTTTGCTTTCATTGGGATGAGCCATGGGGTATGTTAGGGAGCACATAAGGGAGGGTAGGGCTGCCAGGCAGCAATACCAGAGACACAGACTCACCCCCTACTACAGACAGGAAGAGGGGAGGAGAGAGGGTCATTTCTCTCTTACTCTGGGGTCAAACTGGTACGTGGAACATGCTAGGCAAGTGCTCTCTACTACTGGCTGCACCAAAAGATACCAAGAGATGGTTTTTTTCAGGCCTCTGGAACTTTTTTGGTGGAGTGGGTTTCGAGACAGTTTCTCTTCTCTGTGTGGCTTTGGAGCCTGTCCTGGAACTAGCCCTTGTAGACCAGGCTGGCCTGGAACTCACCGAGATCCACCTGCCTCTGCCTCCCAAGTGCTGGGATTAAAGGTGTGCACCATCACTGCCTGGCAAGATTTTTTTTTTTTTTTTAAATTTAGTTTACATGTGCCTGCATGACTTTAGATACATTATGTATGTGCATGTGTCCATGGAGGGCCAGAAAAGTGCACCAGGTCCCTGGAACTGGAGTTACAACTCAGTGGTGAGCTGACATGGGCACTGGATTCGCCCCTCCCTTTCCCTCTCCCTCTCCCCAGCCCCAAGTGCAAATGTTAATCCACAGCCTGGTGGAGATGCTGGTGCCCCTCACCTTTGAGCACTTAATATGGTAGTGCAGATAGTCTCGGAACGTGTGGATCAGGTTGATGGTGTTGTCTCGAGCAGCGGCATTAGTATGGCGAGGGAAGAGCACTAAGGCAGGAAAAAGAAACAAAGCATTAGCAGTGGTGTGTGTGCTACCATCATAGACGACACAATCGTGGGAGTGCAATGGTGAAGCCCATGGCACAAAAACCAGGTATGACTCTGGGCACTCATTCCACATCTGGGTTCCATACGGAACTCAAAATTCCAGCTTTGTTTAGGAACAAAGCTGCTAGTCTTGGGCCCTTGGTGCTAAAGCATAAACTGTCAGTAAAACTAGGTTCCAAAGAATATTAGCTCCTGAGCATGAAAACAACATAAGCTGGGCCCAACAGGGTAGTTGTTTCAACCCAGAGGCTCAGACTATTGCACTGGGGCAGACCTGCTTTTGGTTCCAGTTCTTACTGTACTTGTTTCACTAACACCAAGAGCCCTGAGTTCTATCAACTGCGCTGAAATGGCTGATAAGAAAGGCAGAACTCAGGGCTGGAGAGATGGCTCAGCAGTTAAGAGCATTGACTGCTCTCCCAGAGGACCCAGGTTCAATTCCCAGCACCCACATGACAGCTCATGGCTGTCTGCAACACCTCTTCAAGGGGATCTGATTCTTCCATACATATATGCAGGCAAACACCAGAAAGAAAGGCAGAACACTGGTTCTCAGTTTACCCTGGCTTGTAGGGGAAGGAAGGGATGAAGAAATTCAGGCTAGGAAATGTGTCCTATTCCAAGCTTACTGGATTTATGCTCCATAAAGAAATGCTGTCAATGAAACTGACATGCCATCAACTGTAAGATACACCACAACTTCAAGAATCATGTGCAAGGAAAATGTATTCCCCAGCAAAAGAAGAAAAAAAAAAAAAAAAAAAAAAAAAGCTACACCTTTAGCTTAAAGGTGAATTGCAGGAAACATTCTTGTAGCTTTGCAGCATGGAAATGAGCCACCAGCTAGCTGTCATGATCAGCCAGTGAAGCTTGGTATCTTCAGTGGAAGAGATGACTCAACAAATCACAGCTGAGCACAGACTTTAGAAGCCAAAACTCAAGCACTGAACACAACAGAGAACTCTATTCAGTGGCCAAGCAAAGCTGACATGGCTTGTCCTTAACTCCCAGTACGAGAATTTACCTTACCATTTAAGAAAAACCCAAAGAAACAGGAAATGATTACTGCAGCTAAATAGCACCCAGCATGCTTTGTAATCAGTGCCCCGTGACACTCATATCACAGCTTAGAAAAGGCAACATAAACATGTTGGTATGCCTGCTTTTGCTCACTAAAAAGTTAGCTAAGGCTGTCCTAAAGATAGGCACTCTGCCATGTGAAAGGCAACTCCACTTGTTGGGTTGTTCTGTGCAGTTCTGAGGACCTGAACTCAGGGCCATGTGTGTCAAGGCAAGCACTCTACCACTGAACTACCTCTCCAGCCTCACCAAAGGTGATGTAGCCAATGTTGTCACCCACGGCAGCATCTGTGTCTTTTAGCTCTAGAGGAGGTTCCCTGTGGCTAAAAAGGACCTGGGGGGCTGTGTGGCTGGCTCTCCGTCCTTCTTTGAATTCCTGTGGAGATATAGCAAGAGAAAATTCATGAGTCGAGTGGTGCCTTACCCATAATATGTGCTCTGACCTTCGCAGTCCTTTGGAGCAGAACATAATTAAAAGTGAACTGTCAAACCTCAACTACATGCCTGGTGGTGGTGGTGGTGCTCACTTTTGATCCTAATACTCAGGAGGCAGAGGCAGACAATCTTTAAGTTTGAGGCCAGAATGGACTATAAAGTGAGTTCCATTACCGCCAGGGCTACATGGAGAAACCCTGTCTTGAATTTTAAATGAAATTATAATTGAGCAATTTCCCACTGCTCCCTTGGTCCCACGTCTTTGCAGTTTCTTCCTTTCCTTCTACCCATGCCTCCTTGCCCCCACCCTGAGACAAGGCTTCATTCATGTGGCTAGGCTGGTTTTAAACTCACCAAATAGATGAGAACTTTTGGTTTTTGAGTCTAGCCTTTAATGGCTGAGCCATTTCTCCAGCTCATGAGGACTTTTAACTCCTGATGATTGGGCCTCTACAACCTCAGTACACCCACACCTTATCTTCTACTTCCAGTTTCATAAATGCTATGCTTTTACTGGGTGCTGGGCTTTGATGGCACTGTTTAACATACTCTTCACCTGTTACTATTTAGAATCCATCAATCAAAACTCTAAAGCAAATTTAACCCCTCCTTGAGGGTTAAAGATGACAGAATGAAAGAGGCTGAGTTGTCTTAGGAGGATAGTACAGAAGAATCAAGTTAGGCTAGCATGAACAAATCCATTCCCCCGTAAAAAACAAACCCAAACAAAAATCTAGTAAGCCAGGAGTAGTGGCACATGGTCATAATCTCAGAACTTGGACAGTAGAGGCAAAAGAATCAAGAGTTTAGGTCATCCCTGGAAGTTCAAGGCTAGTCACAGTCTACAGGAGAGACTGTCTGAAAAAACCAAATCAAGCAACCTCACAAAAATAAAAGAACTCATGATCATAAAAACTTATCAAACTATAAAAAGGACTAGAGCATAAAAAATGAAGCAAAACAACAAAACCAGGCCATTCCTCCTACGCTTAATCCCCAGGCTCCCATGCATTCCTATACAAATACGTGAGTGCATATGACATCTTTCTCCTAGAGTTCCCAATAATGTTAACAAAACATGCAAGGCCTTGAATTCACTCCCTAGAAACTTCCCCCTTTAAAAAAAAAAAAAAAAAAGGACTCAAATCCAATGGGTAGACTGAGTGGGTTTTCTGAAACAGGGCAGCTGCATGAAGCTAAGGACAGTATCTGGGTTAAGACACTGGAAGCATGGTCACACAACCATGTGATCAGAAGTGTGGCTGCTATTGCTGCTCACACCCCTTCTATAGTCAGCATCCATTATGTGGGACAAATGGCTGCTCTGGTGGCTACTATCTCTTCTCTGCAAGCATTCATTAGGGTATCTGGCTTCCCTGCCAGGCTGAGTTCCTTAGGTCAAAGCTCCTGCTTTATTCCCTTTTCTCCTTCTCTGTTCTTCAAAGATAGAATAGTCCTGCTGAGTAAAAGAAAACACCCCTAGCCCTGCTCATGCAGAACCATTTTAATGAGATAAGAATTCAAGATCAGCCTGGTGTGGTGGTGCAGGCCTTTAATCCCAGCACCCAGGCAGAAGAGTACAGATTCTTTTGAGTTTGAGGTCAGCCTGGTGTACCTATAGAGTTCCAGGACAGCCAGGGCTACATAGTAAGACCTGTCTCAAAAAAAATTCTACAAACAACAAAACCAATAAAAAAAAAAAAAAAAATAGAGTTCAGGATTATCCTTGGCTACATAAGATACCTTCTCTTCTTCCTTCTTCCCATTCCCCAAGAGATTTGATCAACACTATTTCTGCAGTGGGAAATTGCCTTTAGATAACTTGATGTCTCTGTTGCAATCATCCCCACCAGAAAAACCAACCAGACTGTTTTTCTTTTCTGATAGGATATCTGCTGAATACCAGGACACTATTTGTTTTTAAAAAGCATTTATTACATTTCATTTACTCTGTGAGTGTATCTGTTCCACCACACATGTATAGAGATCAGAGAACAACTTAAGGAAGTTAGTTATTTCCTTCCACAATGTAGGACTTGGGATGGAACTCAAATCAGGTCACTGAGCTTGGTGGCAAGTGATTTTACCATAGCACTGTTTCCTTCTTCCAACAAAGTACAATTTATCCTGGGGATAAACTGTGTACAATAAAGGTAGCATCTTAAATCAGGTTAAGTCAAGCAGGGATTAGTGGTACACACCAATAACACCAGAACTCAGGAGACTAAGGCGGGAGGATCTCAAGCAGCCTCGGCTGCATAGGGAGGCAGTCTAAAAATGAGAAGTGCTCACTTGAGCACACATACACTAACACTGCAACTAACACTGCAACAGACAGAGAAGACCACCATGGCCCATGTACAAGGATGACATGCAAATTTCTAAAGTGAAGTATTCCATGTTTTTTATTTTTTAAAATTGGGACCACTGCAACATGTGTACTTACTTAACAAGCCTAGCCTCTGATATGTAGGAGGTGGCAAATAAGATGGCTTAGAGAGTTCTACATACCACATGGGCTGCACATCATGGAATACTCATCAAATAGAAACACTGGCAGAACAAAAAAAAACCAAACAAACAAAACATAAGAACCACTACAACAGGTTTGTCTTTCCATTTAGGTGAGTGTCTTGCCACATGCACTTTGAAGGTGTCTAAATTCATACCCCCTCAACAAAAAAAGAGCCTCTACAAAAATCCTACAGCATAAACTCTAGGCAGTAAGATCTGTTTACAGTATAAAAATAAATTGGGATATTCCTGGAACAAAGTAGAAAAAGACTTTAAAAAAAATTACACATGAATACAAAATCCCCAAATCAGTCAAATCTAAATTTATACTTCAAAGTTTTTAAAATTAGTTTGCTAGCCTAGATTTAGTCCATTTCTTAACTGCTGCATTTAATTCCTATTGATTATTCCAAAAATTACTATGAAGTGTCTGTCTAGGTGCTTACCTTTAAGAGTCATATATGCATACCCTCTTTTTCTTCATGAAGCCCAATACTATCAAATGCCAAAGTGTCAATATGACACTTTTTCACATAGGGACTCCCAAACAAGAATTTCTGATTAGTCAGTCCCCCAAAAAAGGCATGAATAAGGATGGCATTTTGACATTTTCCCTCGCCAGGTAGAAGGCTAATACACAAAGTCTCACTGTGGTAACCACAGCTTCTTTCCAGCCTCATTTGAAAGGGGGGGGGGGGGGAGAATTGTCCTTTAAAATTTTCTCTGAAACAAACAAACAAACAAAAAATAACTGAGGCAAAGCCTTACTCTGCAGCCTAGGCCATCTTGCAGCAGCCCTCCTGTCTCAGGCTTCTAAGTGGTTGGATTAGAGGTTGGGCAATAAGCATGTCTGCTTCAGAATTAAAAAACAACACTCATTATTCTGCCAGAGAACAGGAAAATGTATTAAAGCTTTATATTACATTTTATCCGCCCTGTCTATGAAGGTAGCAGCCTGATTACCTCTCATGCCCAAGAGCCAGCAACAAAACAAAACAGCCACAACGGGTCTACAATATGCTGAGTCCCACTGCACCAGAATCCCAGTAACAAAATGTTCTTCTAAATCCCATTTCTCTTCCCAGCAGGAGACAATCTAGAGTGATTCATTCAAACTGTGGCAGGGCTCTCTTGTCAGCCACAATTTCATCTACTGTATGTTATCTCCTACTTTGGAATTCATTATTCATCATTCTGAAGACACGGGACCTAAACCAAGCCAAGTTTCAACATTAACAGAACTCTGTCTTTTCTATGATATGGTATACATGTATGTTATTCTGTTACCATGTTCCCAGGTACTAGGGATTGAACCAGGGACCATGTACCTATTAGGCAAATGCTCAACCACTGAGCTACAGATAACCCTACTCCATATGGTGGCTATGTATGCAGAGTGTAAAGATTTTAACTTCCTGAAGCATCATTTCCCCTGAAGATTTTTGCTCCATACCTGCATGAAGACCTTTCCGATGACCACATCGTCGTCATCCTTAAACACAGTGCTGAAGACTACTGTGACTCTGTCTTTTTTAGATTCAACATACCTGAGGGAAACAAACTCAGGTGTATAAGTACAGCATCAGAAGATTCTGTCACTATCTGCAAGTGAAGTAGAAGGGTAAAGTGCAAAGTCTCCAACTCAATAAAACAAAGGTGTGCCAGAGACTAGTACTTGCAGTCAGCAAAGTCAGGGCAGTAAATACATTCCCAAGAAGGAAGTGGAAGTAACAAAACTAGGCTTTTTAATCTTGTATGTAAGGCATAACATGTATTTTGTTAGTGATTCTTAGAATGTCATTTTAAAAAAGTTTCTTTCATACGATAGGATCTGTACACTAATAGTACACATGTAACTCAAGAGTTGCAGTAAGCTGGGAGTTGGTAGCGCAGGCCTTTACTCCCAGCACTCAGGAGGCAGAGGCAGGCGGATCTCTGTGAGTTCGAGGCCAGCCTGGTCCACAAGAGCTAGTTCCAGGACAGGCTCCAAAGCAATACAAAGAAACAATGTCTTGAAAAACAAAACAAAGAGGGGTTACAGTAATAGCATCCATGCTTGGCCTCTGGTGCCTGACTATCTGGCCATTTAAAAATTTTTTCATGTCCTTATTTAATTTAATATGTACAGGTTATTTTGTCTATATGTATACCTGTACATGTGTGTGCTTTGTGTCGAAAGAGGAAGTCAGATGCCCTGGATTTGAGTCACAGACGATTGTGAGTTGCCATGTGGGTTGAGAACTGAACTCAGATCCTCTGGAAAAGCAGTAAGTACTCTGAAGGGCTGAATGTCTCCCTAGCCCATGGGAAACTCCTTTAAGTTCTCTTAAAGTAGAGCCTTGGGCCTGCAGAGATGGCTCACTGGCTAAGGACACTGGCTGCTTTCAGAGGATATAGGTTCAATTCCCATTCTACAAAGCAGCTCACAACCATAAAATAGCCTAAAAAAATAACATAAAAAACTCCTAAGAGTAGTGCCTTAAAGTACAGCACAGATTTTCTTTTCATTTGGATGATACTGTCTCTCTCTCAGTCAGTGACATATTGAGGCCAATATGCCACCAGAGGTGAAGTTCACACTTACATGGTCTCATCGTCCCGGTAATGGATAACTGCTCTGTTCTCTCCTTCCTTGCCCTCTTCTTGAAACTGAAAGTATTTCTCAAAGACAGAGGCAAAGCAATTTCGCTTCAACATGCCAGCCTGATGCACAATAGAATCCTTGGATGCAGGCAGATTTTCAAGGTCATATAGCAAAGAAACATTGTATCCTGGTGAAAGGAGGGAAAAAAGACACACCCATCAGTTAAATGAAAAAAACAACCAACAAAAGCGAAATCAAACCTCTATCTCTCCCAAGTAAACAGTGTAGAGGCAATTTCCCATCCCTAGCTACTCCATACCATAATATGTAGATATTTATAGCTAGCTAATAAATCCCAAGCAGTATCAAAGATGAATAATTACAAATATGTAATGGGAAGAATAATCTGGAACTCCAATTAGAACTTTGAGGCCCTAGAGACAGTTGTGAAGGGAGACAATAAGACTCAAGGAGTACAAGTCACATATTTTCTCCCATGGTTTATGCACAGCCAGTTTCTGGGCATAAAATCTAATTCTCCCACACCACTGCAAAACCTATGTGAGAGGGCAAGGTAGAAATCTGCTTCTCACATACATACTTTCCCAACAGTGTCCATCTGAATTCAGAATTTTGAAATTCTGCTTCATTTGACACCATGGCTTTCTTTGAAGATGTCAGAACAGATAAGCTTATCCTCATTTAGAATGGAAAAGTGGTTCAGGGAAGCAGCGTCTTGTTGAATATAGCACAACATACAGGTATGTAGCTCCATATTTTGAACTGAACAGAAGTGGTTCCAAATTCTGGCCTTATTGTGTGACCTTGGAAAATTGCCCAGTCTCTACAAGGCCCTCATCTGTGGGGGAAAGGTGTGAGTGGTCTAGGGTGGTGGTGGAAGACGTAGTAGGTCAAGAGAAATTAAACTAGGCATAAGTACTGAGTTAAGTTAGGCATGGTGGTGCAGGTCTGCAATGTCAGCACTTAAGAAACCAAGGCCTTGACTTCCAGGAAAGCCAGGGGAACATAACACAACTATCTCTAAAACACCCACAGAATTCATGGACAAGTTCATTATTAAGTGAGGCGGAACAGGGACTGAGAATCATGTCTACTGACCACTAAACTATCAGGAACAGGGTTCATCAAGTCATTACAAGTACTCCAAAGTCTATACATGTTTTCTAGAGAATAACATTAAAAATAATAAACAATCACTAATCGATTTTGGGAAATCTGAAAAATAACAACAAAGAGTTGAGGTTTGCTGTTCCTCAAAGTTCACATCAAAAGCAAAGTATAGCTAACGTTTGCCCTCAAGTGAGACTTCAGACAGGAACATACTGAAGATGCAAAGTAACAATTAAGGGCCAGTGAGAGAGCTGAGGGTAAAGTGTTTGCTATAAACCCTGTGATAGCTTCTGTTCATCTCAGAACCTCCATGTAGGTGAAAGGAGAGAACTGACAATAAGCTGTCCACTGGCTTCCATAAGCATGGTATAGCACACTACCCATACACATACACACTCAATCACATGTGGCTGGCTCTGTTTTCCAAAACAGACCAAATAAGCTGATAAACATAAGATGCTACTTTTACATGGTTATTTATACTAGTGTTAATTATCAGGGGTTGTTGAATAGGAACCAATGTTTCTCCATTTATTTGTTTGTAGATGAATAGAAAGTAGGGTGCAACCTGGGTTATTTCCTTAGGAGCTAACCCTACTTTTTTAAAACAAAAATTTAAAAAGTAATCACTGTTTTTTATTTTAATTTATAATTGCTAGTGAACTGCCACGTTGGTGCTGAGAATTGAACCTGAGTCCCTGGAGTGCTCTTAACCACTAAACCATCTCTCCAGCCCTTGATTCTGGATTTTGAAAAGGGGTCTCTCACTGAAATCTAGGGCTCACCAATTAGACTAGACTGGCTACAAGCAGACTCTAGGCTTGCCAGTGATTTCCGCAGGACTGGAATGAATTAGGTGCTGGTGTTCAAACTTAGGTCCTCGTGTTTGGAGACAACTGCTTTGCAAATTGAGCTATCTCCCCAGTACCCCAAGAGCATTTTCTGACTATTTTCAAAGGGCACCTGCTCAGACAAAAGAGGCTCCTCTGGCTAAAAGATTAGAAGAATCATTTTGGGATGTTAATAACACCCACCAATTCTTAAGCCATTGTGTATCACACTGAAAAAAGGTAGAACACTTTAATGGCTACATATACAGAGGGAGTTGACTCAAGAATTGGGCTCCTGAAGATGTATTTTACTGAATGAAAATTTAAGTAAAATCCTCTACAAACAGGATATGGTGCTTTGCCATCATTCCATAGCCATTAGCATTTCTACATACCTGATTCTGGGTTTACCAGGAAACTCCCGTATACTCTCTTTAATAACTGGGAAGAGAGACAAAGAAGTTAATCCAAAGACCATGGTAACTTCATTATTTTTGAAACACATAGTACTTGTAGTAAACTCTTCCTAAACCAGTATGTCTAATTTTCATTGGTAGATGGCAAACTAGAGGAGAAGTGAATTCATCAAGTGACAAAACAGATCTCTCATAGAACTCGATTATAATTCAAAGGTTAGTTCAGGGGTTGTCTCTCTAAGACCTGAACACACCCCTCCCATTTTTTTTTCTTTTCAGATTCTGTACTGTACCCAAGTCTTTCCTTTTTGAGAGTAGAGAGATGCAGCTATGACAACAGATTGCATCAATTATCAACTAAGCACAGGCCGAAACCCTGTGAATGAAGAGATAAAAAACCAATTTCTGGGCACTGACTTCTGTAACCTTGTATGTGTAGCTGGCTTATAATGCAAAGGGCAAAGGATGACAGAATCTCAGCTGCCTAGTAACACAGTGTGCCCACAAAACACAGTGTCCTAATGAGCTAGACTTCCCTATCTAACACCTTACTCTGAGGACTACTTTCCAGCTTTTGGAAGCAGAGCACAAACATTTTTCTCTGTTACAGTGACTATGCCCCTGGTGAAATCTCCCTTAACTGACATCTTGCTTAGACAGGATCCAGGCTCACTTAAGGAACACAGTTAAGTAGTGGAAAAGGAGATGTCTAGAGACAGAAACAAAGCATGTAGTAAAATCGTGAGCAATCTGAACTTTTCCGGGCTTAGCAGACTTCATTTGGTTGACAGTTGAACACAGACATGAGGGCTAGGTAAGATAGTCCATGCCTATAATTTCAATACTCAGAGCAAAAGGACTTCCAGGTTAAGATCAGCCAGGGCTACAAAGGGGACTGTTTCAAAACCAAAAGGAAAAAGTCTCAAACCTCTAAAAATAAAACAGAAGTAAACCCCCACAAGACAAAAATCCCAGATTGGTCTCATTTACTAACCTTCACTAAAAACTTAGAAAGGGCTGGGCAGTAGTGGCACACATCTGTAGTCCCAGCACTTGAGAGGCAGTAGCAGGTGGATCTCTGTGAGTTCAAGGCCAGCCTGGTCTACAGAGCTGGTTCAGGGCAGCCAGGGCTGTTACACAGAGAGACCCTGTCTCGGGTAGTAGGGGTGGGAAAAACAGAACAACAACAAAAACTTAGAAAGGGAGAAGGCCCACTGCTCCACAGAAGCTAAAAATACACTTAGAACCCAGTAGTGTAAAGAAGAGTCAGGGCCTCCCTTTCGTGGAGATGAGGTATTATGTAGCCCAAGTTGGTCTGGGATTTATTATGTAGTTGAGGATGACCCTCCTGTCTCTACCTCCCAAGTTTGGGGATTCCAGGTATGTGCCCACAAAGATACACGTTCTTTCTATAGGTATCCAGTCAAATTCTACTGCTTACCACAAATAACCTTTTAATAGTCTAAAGTACCAGTTACACCATTATCAAATTACAAAGGCAAAACAAGCTTTTGTCTTGTTGGTTAAGAGTTACACATGCCATTTGAAAGAATTTCAGGGTAGGGGCCAGAGAGCCAGCTGATTAAGAACTCTGGTTGCTCTTTCAGGACACCAGTACAATTCCCAGCACCTACACACAGCTCACAACCTTCTGTACCTTCAGTCTCAGGGGATCCAACCCTCTCTCCTTGCATGTGGTGCACAGATATATGTGGAGACAAAATACCCATACATATAAGACACTTAATAAAAAAAAAAAAGAAAGAAAAGGAAAAGGAATTTTAGTAGCCAGATAAATATAGGTAGTACTAGGATAGCTTCATAACAGCAGGCCCTGTCAGGCTTACTTCTGTATTCAGAGGCAGAACCACCCTGTATGTATGCAGAGACATTCAATGGCTGTCCAAAAGCATATGAATGTTGTTTTTCATCTTATATTCAATGTACTCTCTACATAGCATTAAAATAAACAAAATAAACCAAAACAAATAATAAAACCAAAAACAACCCCCCCCCAAAAAAACTACCAAGGGTTAATGAGGCCCTTCACTCCCAACCCATTCCTTCTCTTGGTGACGCCAGAGACCAAACCTAGGGTTTTTTTTTTTGTGCACACTCAGTAAACACTTCACCATGGAGCTATGCCCTCTAGGAGCAGCCTCTCAAATATCCATTAGAAATATCTTAAAGGCCTGGAAATAGTTCACTGAATAACTTCCTAATATTTCTATACTTGATCACTTTAGAAATTCCTTATCTACAGAATTTGGTAACAGTATGAATCCCAAAGTATGAACTCACACAATCACACTTGTTTACATAAAAGGAAAAACAAGCAATGCCTGGTACAGTTTCTAGGAGGTGATCATACAGTAAAATGAGCTTTTGCAGAAGAGGAACTGCAGGGAAGGAAGGGCTCAAGGTCACAGAGTTTGTTGGTGGCACATGGAGTTTTGACCTTCAGGTGTTCGTGTACCACTTCTCCTAAGGAGTCTGGGGTAATCAGTATGCTCCCTGACCTACAATACTAAACCACTGGTACTTTATGAAAGAGGATACCAGACATGAAGAAACCAAAGCCCCTTCAGTTTAGTTTAACTCCAGTTTTACCGAGTAAATATTCTGGAATCTATGATGTATTCAGAGCCATATTTATATTACTTTTAATTTTTTAAATATTTTTAAAATTTATGATTATTATCATGTGTGTGAGTGCTAGTGCCAAGTGTAGCCATCAGAAGACAATTTTCGGAAGTCAAGTTTCTCCTTCTACCATGGTTCCAGAGATTGAACTCAGGTCATCAGGTTTGCATGTCAAGTGCTTTTTTTACCTACTGGGTCACCTTGAAAGCACTTTTGTTCTTGGCACAACCTTAGAACATTTTCTGCTATTTCACTTCCATCTGTTTTCTTTCTTTTTCTTTTTTAAAGATCAATCTCACTGTGTAATCCACATTGGCCTTGAACTCATGATCCCCCTGCCTCCACCTCCCCATCACTGGGATCATAGTTATGTGCCACTGCATCATACTGTCCGCGTACACTTCCAATCATAATTCATATTTAAATCTGTGCCTCTTTTGGACTGTCAAGAGAAGAGTGGAGGCGACCTGTTAACTATCAGATCTGCCTACCTGAGCACCAGAGCGGTCTGGCTTTAAAAAGGGCTTCCTGTGGTTATCACAGGCTGGTCACTATTTAACTCACCTAGGGAGTCATTTACTGCTTACTCTGCTCCCACCCTGGGACTGTTACTTCCTCTACCCACTTGAGCTCTTTGGCCTGTGTGGCAGCCATGAAAACTGCAGTGTGTTCTGGTGCTCCTACAGCAGGTCAAATACAGGGTGGAAAAGAGTCTAAGGAGACCCAAGCCAGGTCCTCCTCTTCTGATGTTCAAAAGCCACCACTTTACACAGAGACAGAAATGGTTATATCTTCATGTAGCCGATAAGGAATAGCCTAGTTTGTTAAAACTAAGATATTTGAAAACTGATTCAGGAACTGAGTCATACTTCCTGCTTTGAGACCCAACCACAATGTGCACACACACTGGTGTAACAGCATTTTCTTTCTTCCTTAAATGGCTCTCCCCAGAGCAACTGCAGTTCAACAGGAACCAAACCTCCTACTCTAGCTACCCAAAGCCAGAGCGCAAGGCACAAGGCCTAGATATCCCTTCTTATTTCCCCCAAGGTAATAAGGAAAAGATGGTTGGAAAGGTCAGCTCTAAAGAATATTAGCCCCCCCCCCAAAAAAGTTACTTATGTTTCAACCTTCAAAACAAAAACCAAGATCATAAGGTTTAATAAGACACAAATTACATGCCTGCCTTGATAAGATTCTAAATATGGAACAGAACCTGTCTTATTGTTATCATAACCATTTTTGTACTAGTTAAGAAAATATTCTCTGTTGTTTCTGGAGGACTAGCTGTTCTGTTTTCTTATTTTGTAAAATTTGGAGAACCTAAATAATCTGAAAAGGATAAAATCCTAGCACTTGGAAGGTAGAGGCAGAAGGACCAGGAATTTGAGGCCTTCCTAAATACGCAGGAAGTTTAAGGCCAGCCTGGGCTATATGATATCCTTTTAAGAAAGTTTTTAAAATTTGCTTAGGGAACATCATTATTTCTCCAAGTTAAAAGCAAACAAGCAAAGAGCCAAAAATTTCTCTGGAAAATATTTTTTTCACATCATTGTGGGAAATGGAGCCCTCAGCTGTATAAAGTCCCCTCTGTCTGTAAGAGTAGTTTGGCCCACTCTCTGGGTGGCAAGGGGCCAACAGAAGGTGAAGGGAAAATAAGAGTCCCAAGGGAAACCAAAGTGGGACTCACCTCATCAGCACCATGTGCCTGAAGTTCCTTGTAGAATTTCAAAGAAATACTGACCATCACTTTTGTTTTGTCTCCATTAGGATTTGAAATATGGTAAAGTACGCCATCAAAATCTGTGAAAAAAGCAAGTAAGGCTGTTTACTCTGGAAATGGGAGTAATTTCCTAGCACCTACCACAGGGCTGGCCACAAGACCTCTGATAAGAGAGCATGCAAGTAAATGATGTTCATTTTTGATTTTACTGGGAAGACAACAATAAAGCTACTGTGGAATTAAATGCTCAGTGGCCATCTCTTTGGTCTTACTTAAAATTAGAAAGCTATTTTTACTACAACCACAGTTTGTGCTAAAATAACCTTACAAAAACTTTAATTTGACACACTGTCAGTAGAAAGAGCTATAAACAAACTGATATCCACCTATGCATCATGAATACTGATGAGCACATGGCCCTTCTTTCAGAACATGTATGTTCCCACTCCAATTCTCCACAAATCAAACCCCAGATGCAACCATTTGATCCATATATACTTCAGGACATATCTTTGAGAGATAGAGAAAATTGTACACAAACATAACCACAATCAGTCATATTCAAATTCAAACAAAAAAAATTCTACTTTAACATTAAATACCCAGTAAGCTATTCAACTATTATCTACTGTCTCAAAAAAAAAAAAAAAAAAAAAAAAAAAAATTATGAAACTCTTGTCTTAAACATTCTAACTAGGATCTAAACAAGATCAACACAACCTAGATTACCTTGTATGTCTCTTTTAATCTCTTGGGCCTTTCCTCTTTTTAGGTTCTCTCTTCCTACACTACAAAGTGAGCTGAGCTCATGTGTATCGCTGGAAAAGCTAGGCACCGAGGGCTAGATCACAGAGAATGAGAACTTGCACAGGAATCACAAGAACCATGAGAACTTGGCACTGCTAGTGCCTGGGAGGCCCACATGGTAACCACCTTAGGGCCTTAGGCCTGGCAAGTCTTCTGAGATTGTCTAGTCAAGCACTTGTCTTTCTAATGGTACTTATCTGTGAAATCCCCAAGGTCACATATGAATAGCTAATTCTTTTTTCTTTTTTTTAAAATAGGGTTCACTATGTAGTTCTGGCTAGCCTGGAACTTTCTATGGAGACCAACCTGGCCTCAAACTCACAGAGATCTACCTGCTTGGGTGCTGGCTGGGATTTAAGACTTGTACCACCAAGCCTGGACAAAAGGGAATGGAAGACACCATTGCTTTGATTTGACAAACAAGCTCTAGGACCTACCTACTTTGCCTCTTCCAAATGCTAGGCAAACTTATATGATAGCTACAAGATTATACTTCTGTAGACTTGCAAAGTAAAAAGATGGTTCTTTGTATAAAATAAAAGCCAAAATTCTAAGATACTGAGTGCCCCATCCACTAACATATGTAAGGTAGCTTTACATAGTTTATCTAACTCCAAAGTCAGTTAGCAATGTTATAACAAGAAATAGTCCTTGACGGACTCAGAAAACTTGACAATCAAAACTTTTCATGATTGGAGAGCAGGCTCAGTATTTAAGAGAACTAACTGGCTATTCTTTCAGAGGACCCAGGTTCAATCCCCAGTAGCTGCCTGGCAGCTCAAAATATTCTGCAACCCTAGTTCCAGGAGAGCCAACACCTTTCTTCTGGCCTCCTCAGGCATCAGGCACATACATGGAGCACAGATGCAGGCAAAACACCAATGCACCAATATTTTCCCTTTTCTATTATGCCCTCTCTTAAAAAGGGATGAGATAAGACACTTACCTGCAAATGTTACTTCTACAGCTTCTGGTTTGTTTCTGTAAAACAACAAAAAGGCCCTTAGTAAAGTAATTTTAAAATAGGATGGCTTAGTGGATAGGGATACTTGCCAACTAGGTCTGATGACCTCAGACCTGAGGTGGATCTGTAGGATCCCTAAGATGAAGGGAAAGAGCTGACTCTTTCAAGTTGTCTTGTAGCGTCCACATACAAGCTGGACATGTACATTCACACACAACACAAATAAATAGCTCAAATACAAATGGGGGGAAATAACTGCACTGTTGCTTTCTTTTGGGGGGACTTGGGAACGCTTCTGATTTTTACTTAAAACTGAAGCATTCTATATAAATGCAAGGCATACAGATGAAGAGAGTACACATTCATTCTCTCGAGGGCCTGCACCTTTAGACTTGCTTAAGGTGGATGATTAGACAAAGGACACCTATAGCTTGTGTTTTCAAAATGCTGTTCAACTGCTTGCCACAGCTGGTGCTATTTCTGGTTAATGCCTCTTCCCATAAGGTAGTGCCTATGGAAGTAACATATACAGAAATATGCTACATGTAATAATGTAGAATGGGTCTACTGTGTTTAAGGTGAAAGGATGGATTTGAAGCCATCAACAAACAGTAAGAGCTGTTCCATACCAAAGAACGTTTTTAAGCCTTTCTATGCATCTTTCCTTGTGGTTTTGTTGTTGTTGTTTTTCAAGACAGGGTTTCTCTGTGTTAACAGTCCCGGCTGTTCTACAACTCACTTTGTAGACGAGGCTGGCCTCCAACTCCCAGAGATCCACCTGCCTCTGCCTCCCAAGTGCTGGGATTGAAGGCGTGTGCCATCACTGCCTGGCTGCTTCCTTACATCATCAAAATACCTGCCACACTCCATCAAGCCTGCTTTGGTTCTATCTTACTTTGTTCTATCTCTGGTCTTATACAGAGCATGACACTGGGGGGGGGTCACCAAGTAGAGTCAAAGCACCTGTTTCCCAATTTTATCTTTTTCACTAGGCTTATGCTCTGGGACAAATAAGAATTCTTACACCCTTTATCTCATGTATATAATGAGAGAATACAAGCAATCTCACTGATCTTGAAGAACTACTACAGACAGTAAAATGGGCCTAGACTTTTATTGGTATGCAAAAGCTACTTCATATTTTAATCAACTAAATTAAACCTCAGTGAAAAGTTATATTATGTCCTTCCCTTCAACACTAGACAGAAAACTCTACTGCCTTAATAGCTTGCTAGCAGTTAATTCAACTAATCCTAGTTTGTTTCACATTTAGCAAACAAGATATCCATACTTTCACATTTTACTCCCGTGCTAAAGATCTCTTAAGTGAGAATCTTTTTTAAAAATGTTTTATTTACACATGAAAGTATGTACACCACACACGAGGATCAAGAGCCTTCAAAAGTAAGAAGAGGGCATCAGATCTCCTGGATCTGGAGTTATAGGCAGTTGTGAGCTGCCACGTAGGTGCTGGGAATTGAGCTCATGTCCTCTGTAAGAGCAGTAAGTGCTTTAACCACTGAGTCATCTCTCCAGCTATTGAGTATGAATCTTTTCCTTCCTATCTTTGCTCCCTCACTTGTGAAAGGAACCAAGATTCTTTCCAGCTCTGCATAATGTAATTTATGACTGTTCAAATGCTGATAAAGCGGTTAAATGACATCCCTTAAACAAACTAGCTTTTTACTAAGTATATGACAGAGAAAACCCAACTATAGAAAACATATTCAAGTTTACCCTGTTTCTTCAAAACCAGCCATGTGTGACGACAGAAGGCTAAGAATGGTGGCTCATGTCCCTATTCTAGCATTTGGGAGGCATAGTTCACTCTTACAAGTTTGGGGCCAACCTGGTCTACATCGTGAGATACAGGCTAGTTAGGGCTATACAGGAAAACTCTCTCTCCAAAAAAAAAAAAAAAAAAAAAGATGGAGCTAGATGACACTTTATCACTTGGGAGGTGGTTACAGGAGTATCAGAGTTCAGTCATCTGTGGCTGAATGTTGAGATGAAGGTAGATCCTGCCTCAACAAATGAATGCCTCTTCCAAAAAAAGAGAAAGCTTAAACTGCCCCTGAGCTTTCACTTCCAAACTGCACCAAGAAACAAAGGCAATAAACCATTCCTTACCCCTAAAACACAAGCATATATGTGTTTAAAAAGCCCAGATGCTCCAGGTAGAGGAAGCATGCAAACAAACTTTCTTAGAGGGGCTCCTGGCAGTCCTGGAGTCAGGGACCATACTGCCTGACTTAACTGAGGTGGAGTAAGGTATTTGGGGGTGTTATTTTCCCCTTAATCCTTAGGCTTGAACTCAGTCAGGAAAGATAAGAGTTTCTCACCTTATTACTTCATCAATAGACCTGAGAAAAATCAATCTAAGAAGAACCTTAATGTTCTAAGTCATACCCACTACAGATTTGCATCTCTTCTCTCTGGGTACAAAAGCACCCTGAGCACGAATCTTCCCCGGAAAACACTGCTAAGATCCATTCTAAGGAACTTACAATATGACTTGGGAGCATCTATCAAACCACTGCCATTAATATTTTAGTTCACTCTTCAAGACCGCACAAAAGATTTGGAGGAGAAACACTGGTAAGGTACCAGGCTAGAGAACAGGAGAACAAGCCAGGCAATGGTGGCCCATGCCTTTAATCCTAGCACTGGGAGGCAGAAGTAGATGGATTGAGTTTGAAGCCAGCATGGTCTATATAGCAGGTCCCAACAGTCAAAAACCCCGGTCTTGAGAACAAAACAAAACAAAAAAGAATAGGAGCTGGAGGTCTGTAAGCTCTGTGCCCCAACAAGGAGAATGGTGAATATAAAACATGCTGTTACATTCATTACTTAACCCAAGAACAGGTCTTCATTACTCTGTGTGTGTGTGTGTGTGTGTGTGTGTGTGTGTGTGTGTGTGTGTGTGTGTGTGTGAAACATATTCAAATTTACCCTGCTTCTTCAACTTTTTGTTTTTGGTGGTGTTGTTTTAATTGGGGGGGGGGGTTGAAATAACAGAGTTTATCTGTCTAACAGTCCCAGCTGTCTTCGAACTCACTGAGATCCACCTGCCTCTGCCTCCCAAGTGCTGGGACTAAATAAAGGCGTGCGCCACCACTGCCTCCCTGCTTCTTCAAAGCCATCCATGTATGATGACAAAAGGCCAAACATGATGGCTCATGCCCTTATTCCCAGCATTGGGGGGTGGGGAGGGAGGAGGGAGAGACAGGTTTTGTTTTTTTGTTTTGAGACAAGGCTTCTGGGTAGCTCTGGCTGTCCAAGAACTCAAAGATCTGCCTGCCTCTGCCTCCACCATCATTCTATTTTAGTTTGAGACAGAACCTCATGTAACCGAGGCTGCTTCAAACCCATTATGTAGCTGAGACTGGGTTTGAACTACAAATGATCCTTCTGCTTACACCTCCCACATGCTGGGTTAAAGCTGCACCACACATCTAGTTTGTTCTGCTTTTTTATGGTATAAAATCATGGTAACAGAAGGCTCCACTTAATAGACCAAAAAGATAAAGGAAGCATTTACTGTTTTATCATCTGTTCAAGCTTCAGTTCAAGGAAGTTTAGAGAATAGGCAAGTCCTGGGGGCTGGCAAAATGTCTCAGTGAGGCACTGCTATCAAGCCCAAGGACCTGAGTTTAATCACTGAAACCCACATGGTAGAGGGTGAGAACTGAATCCTGTGTAAGTGACCTCCACGTCATTTCATGATGTGCACAGACACACGGAAATTAGTCCTTTGGAGTTATGTATTAAGTTCTCTAAGATGTGGCTGTCTCTAAAGTTCCTCTTTTACAAAATGGGGACAAAAGACCCATATTATAAGACTGTCATAAATTTTGATTGAGATGATAAAGAGCATATAAACACACTATATTTCCCAACAAGTAGCTTGTGACTAAACTACAGGTACGTTGAGATAATAGTTCCTATAGTTCTCACAGTGGTGAGTGGCAGGATCTAAATAAATGTGCCACAAAAATATCACTATGTTCTGCTTGTGGAAATCAAGCACACAACAGTTCCCACTCCCCCAGGACACAGAAGTCAGCCTACATGCTTGATTTTTTTCTGGGGGGGGGGAATGGGGATTGGTTTTTCAAGACAGGGTTTCTATATGTAACATAACAGCCCCGGCTATCCTGAACTCTGTAAACCAGACTGGCCTTGAACTCAGAAATTCACCTGCCTCTGCCTTCTAAGTGCTAGGGTTAAATCCAGCTTGCTCCTGGATTCTTAAGACCCTTAGTATTCTCAATGCTTATCTGTCACATAGGCACATTTTGAAATTAAATGAAACTGTGTTAAAACATAAAGGCAGTACACACATGCACAAGCACACCTACAACAGCACAATACCTGGCTTACAGAAGACAATTTATAAATTAGGCTTTTCTTCCAGGTGGAGTTAAGAAGCTGTGATTGGAAGTTTTGGGGATAGTGGAAACTCTCAAGATCAGTAAGTATTTACCCAGTCAAAGGAGAAATAGGACTCCTATTAGCATCAGTTTGTTAAAAAGACTGGAATTTGTGACTAAGGCAGCTGGATGATTCTTAGGGTTATTGACTGACAGCCTAAGACTCTGAAACATTTCCTAGTTCACTCAGATGGGCTGATTTCTTTTTCTTTTCTTTTTTTCTAAAGACAGATTCTGTAGCCTAAGCTGGGTTGTTCTTATGTATCCTAGGCTGGCCATGATTCTCCTGCCTCAGCTGCCCAAGTGCTGGGACTGCAGGCACTAAGTACTACATCTGCCTTTAGGAAATATTCTTTAAAGATCTCTTAAAAAGGAGAGATGGATTAGCCGTTAAAAGAATTGGCTGCTCCTTCAGAAGACTTAAGTTCCCAGCACCTACATGGTGGCTTGCACTGTCTACCAGTTCCAAGGGATCAGACATCTTCTGACTGCCACAGGCTCTAGGCTTGTATGTGGTACACATACATACATGCAGGCAAACACTCATGCATGTAAAGTAATTTTACTTGTATGCATGAGTTTCTCTGTTAAGTGTATGACACTTGTGGGGGGGGTGCCTACAGTAGCCAAAAAAGGGCATCAGATCCTTTGGAAAAGCTGGAATTAGCAGGTAGTTGTGAGCTACCTAAAGTGGGCTAGGAACTGCTGAGCACTCTGTAAGAACGGCAAGTTCTCTTAAACTGATGAGCCATCTCTTTTGCACCCAAAATATCTCCTTAAAACTGGGTGTGGAGCTCTATACTTTTCTAAGGAAGCTTCTAGAATGTCAACTGTCAGTAAAGTACTATTAGCAACTTTGGTGCCCCATTTTTTGTCTTTGGGGGTTTTACTCCTAAATGCACCCTGGAAACAGTTTTCTACTCTGGCATCTGAGACCCTCTTCTGGTTATCCTTCTAAGTTCTGAATTAGAAGAATTATTTTGTTGTGGTCACTAATGATTTTTGATTACTTTCTCTAAATCCTCTACAAGGTTCCCATCATTCTTTCTGAGCAAAGCCCACAAAACAGATCATATTAGGTAAAAGATGGTCCTTTACTAAATCATACCTCAAAATACAGAAAATAAAAGTACATAAAAGCTGACACCTGTCTCAGAACAACAACAAAAATGATGGAAAGAGATGGCTCACTGTGAAAGCACAAGCAAGAGCTAGAATCCCCAGCACCCACAGAAAAAGCCTGCAACTTCAGCAGATGCAGGATGACAGGGGCTTGCTGATCACTAGCCTAAATCCAGATTCAGGAAGAGAACCTGTTTCAAGGGAATGAGGCAAAAAGGGGATAGAGTAGGACAACTAGTATTTTCCCTCCTACCTCTGCATGTGTGTGTGTGTGTGTGTGTGTGTGCGCACCCCCCCACTTTAAAAAGGAAAAGGCATAGCTTCTAAAGAAACCAAGGATCATTTTATCTGCCCCCATTAATCCCTTCAAAATAACATTTACTGAGCTGAACACACACACATATTCTGAAGATTCTGAGGAAACAACGATGGCTGAAATGATAGTCCCAGCCCTCAATCTAGTCCTGTGTAGCTCTGGCGATTCACAACTTAAAGACAATGCAAAGAGGCCAGAGGCCAGGAGCAGTTTATCAACTATAATGCCCTGGAAAAAGATCAACTAGATCTTAACAGTCAGATAGTACATTCCACTGCATTTATAGGCTTAAACAATGTCCTAATTCTGAATCTCTTCAAGCCGGCCTGCCTCTCTGAGGACATATGTGGCATAGTAGGGAATGAGAACAAGGTATCAGCAAGACTTAATTTATTCCTTTCTCAAATTTCTCCTCCCACAGCCCTCGCCTACCCCACACAGCGCTGCTTGCTTACTGAGTTCTTCTCCCCCTCACAGAACCACAGCTCCCCACAATATGCACAGGCTGTGGTAAGGAGCCAGAAGGCAGTTTAAATCAACAGCAACTCACATCTGACAGCATTTCCTCAGTTCTGGACTGTATAACTGCAAAGTTGACAGGCCTTCATTCTGAGGATGGAAAGGTTCTTGGTATTTATATAGTGCCGAAAGAATTCAATTAATTTTCCAGGTTACTTCTGCTTTAATTGTGGTCTGGGCAAGAATTCCTAAATGAAAAGGCAATGCTGTTGATAAGACCTGTTCAAGACATTATTTACCATGTTGGGCGTAACTTTTAATTAGTCACAGTGGGGAGACTGTCAGGAAGGTGCTTCACTGTATCCCTTTGTGAAGACACACAGACAGATCCACCGAGGGGTGTGGTGGGAAAAGTGGGAAGTTTTGTTCAAATTGCCTTTAAATTACAAGACGACTGTGGCCAACTGTATGCTTAAAGAGCTTGTCTTACAGAACACTTAATCAGATGCAAGTGTAAACTTTCAGTCTGGTGCTATAGGCAAAAAGATCCTGCAAGATGACCCAAGGGATCATTAAAAATAAATAGGATAAAGTAAAAGAACGAAAAGGAACGATAATGCAACTTCATTCTGGGGCACATATTTTGAAGAATACCTCATGAGGGCTGGGAAGTAGTGCAATGGGAGCACTTACCTAGATGCTTTGCCCCCCCACACACACATCCAAAACTGAACTATCTCATGATTTCATTTTCAGTAGGCAGAGCAGCACTGTTCAACAGAGCAGTCTGTGATAATGGACATGTACACTGTGTAAATACAGCACAAGTGGCACTGGAGCCTGAGAAATGCAACACAGCTAATGCAACTCAGGAAACTAATTTTACTTTATCTTTTTACTTAAATCTAGTGAGCCACATGAAGTGAGTGGCTATAGTACAGGACACTGCAGAACAGAAAGATTCCCTCTGGCAAAGGCTACTCTGAATGCAAATTTCCCTGACTGATTTGTTCTGAGAAGTGCAAACAGCAGGATGGAGCTAAGCCTTCCCAGGTTTCCACACTGCACAGCCTCTCCCTCTCCAGGCGCTCTTCTCTGGAATACTCCTTCCTTAAGGTCATCATCTCCCAACACAGCCTATCTATCAGCTTCTCGCTAGCAGTGCTAATAGGCTCTCAGAAAAGCTCCCCATCTTTTCTTGTTTCGTTTTTCTGGACAGGTTTTCTCTGTGCACGATGTCCTGGAGGTGTTCTCTGTAGACCAGGCTGGCCTCCAACTCAAGACTTTTGCCTGCCTCTGCCTCCCAATCTCTGGGATCAAAGGCATTCACCTCCACTGCTCAGCTTTCTTTTTCTTTTGAGACAGAGTCTCACTATATATCCCTGGCTGGACTCAAACTTGTGTTGATTTTTCTGTCTCTGTCTCCCCAGGATTATAGAAGGGTGTCACCACACTCCAGAAACAGGAAATCTCAGGAAAACCCTGCTTTCTCTAGCCTCTTTTCAAAATATAGTTAAACACAATGTTTTGAGCATCTCCAGGTATGAGCAAGGATGAAACAAAAAATACTACCTGCCCAAACATTAAACCTGGTGACAGTGAGCATCTTTACAAAAGAAAAGAAAAAGAAAACAAACTCTTGGAAATTCTAATTTATGTCCCCAGATTTAAAAACCTACTTTAATTTCTCTGAAAGGGTAAACTTTATTTGCAACAGGGTAGCCCAGGCTGGCCTTGCCTCCTGTTTTCACCTCCCTAGTGCTGTGATTACAGGCACACCACACCCAGGCTACAGGTGGGTGGATACAGGCTACGGGCTCTCACTGAGGCCAAGAACTTTTGCTCCTCCTAGCCATGCTCTTGAAAGCCCGAGTTAAGCTGAATGTGCTTGGACTACAAGCATGCACCACCAACCCCAGCACTCTATTTGGAAAGTTTTCTGAGAAAGGACTAAATAAAGTCCGAATAATGTGTCACATTTTGGAATCACATGTTATTAATACACAAACATGGAAGTCCTCCAGCATTAGACAGCATGCCACCATTTGAACACACAGACATTTATCTTGAGGATCAGCTTATAAACCGCCCAGGATTCATTCTTTGCTAGTCTAGACTTGAGAATGTATGTATTAAGATCAGTTGTGAAAATGCAGAAGTTATTTTAACTTCCTCCTTTGTGCTACCCTACTCCAAAAAAAAAAAAAAAAAAAAAAAAAAAAAAGTACACACCCATCAGCTACAGCAAGTCCCAGGGTTGATTCACTTCTTAACTTAAAATGCAAAGAACTGGTATGGGAGGCTGAAGACAAGAAGTGAGCCAATTGCACACATACTCAACTGCAACCCTGGGCAGGAAACAATATGCTCACTGAATTTACCAATTCAAGGGAAGTCCTATTTTGTTTTGCAGATAAAATCTGTGACCTTACCAAAGAGACAGAACAGACAATATATTCGATGTAAGTATTGGTTTGTGAGCCACGAGTTCCTTATGAATGCTTAGAATTCCCCCTCTCCCAATCTTCTTCCTTCTGTGGGATCTACAAGCACTTTTCAATTTCTAGTTCCTAGTTCACAGAAAACAGTCCACACTTATTTCCTAACTGTGAAACCAAAATGTGAAGCCCCATCCTCACCAATGAGGAAATGAGGCAAAGGAATGGCCACAGGCCACCATAAATTAGAACCTAAAACCCAATTCCTCTGCTCAGGTTTTAAATGAAAGGCAAAGCAGCTTTGGGGGGAGGAGTTTGTCTTTTTGTATTTGACAGAAAAGGCTTGAAACACGTCCCGTATATTAAGATGCCAATGTTCAATAAGGCTATCTAAGAACTTCATAGATTATGGGAGCAGAAGTAGATTAACCGGGTCAGCATTACCACAAACGAAATCAAAGACCCGGGGTCTTGGGTAAGAATTGACGACACACAACCAGAAAAAAAGCTAGTCTCAAGAGAGCTAAGAAGGGTGTGGATAGAGGACTGTTGGCTTTGCCTGAGGAATATATAACAAAATGGCCAGTTTCTCTCTCAGGTTAGAGAGGAAGGTAGAGATCACTAGTCCCCAGTCCCATCCCCCGCCCCAGCTTCCGAGACTGGGTCTACTTTCAGTCTGGCCTCCAGCTTCTCCTGGGGGAGAGATGGGGGTGGGGAAGCAGAATGCTGGCTACGATCTGGGATCTGGGCCTGCCTGTTCTTCCCACCTCGCCCTGGGAATTCCTGAAAGCTCCATTCAATCCAGCTTTCCCAAAGGGGGTCTCTCTGGGTTCGGAACAATGACGGAGACTACAGAGGGAAGTGGGCCCCTCTCTTCCCTCCTACCAGGCAGAGGGTTCTCGGGCCTGAGTTCTGGCCTTGGCTGCCCTCGCGTCCCACAGGTCTCCTGTTCGCTGGCACGCCTTGCTCCTGTCCACTCGCTGCTTCCGCATCCCTGTCTCAGCCTCTCCCCACGCATCTCAGGCCGCCGCGCCCCACGGTCTCGCAACGCCCACCCAGCCAGTGAAGCCCCGAAGCCGCGCCAGGGTCCCGATCTCCCCTCTCCAAGGCTTGGGAACTGGACGCCACCCGGGATTGGCTAGGGTCAACTCGGCCTCCACCCGGCGTGCGCTCGCTCACCCGGCGGCCGCGTTCTCGAACTTGAGCGCGAGCGTCTCCTCGATGATGCGGTTGTTCACCTCCAGCAGGATCATGGCGGCGGCTGCCCCGGGCAGGGGAAGGAGAAACAAGGGCGGTGAGGGTGGGCAAGCGAGGGCAGGACGGAGGGAGCGGCCCTGCTGCCCCTGACGAGGGGGGCTGGGTGCGGTAGGTGAGGGGAGAAGGGGACGGGGAGCGGGGCGGGGAGAGGCGGACAGGCGTGCTGGCCCGGCACGCGCTGCCTGTTGGAGGCAGCCACCACCCGACCGACCTGGCCCCTGAAGCTTCAACCCGCCTGCCGAGCCGCCGCCGCCTCCGCCGCCGCCTCACCGACTGTCCCGGTCCCCGCCCAGCCCCCGGCTCCAGCCGGCCACTTCCGCTCTCACACCCACTTCCGCTCGCCGCCCGGACGCGCGGCCCCGCGGCGCCATTTCCGCTTCAACCTCGCGTGCACACGCCCGCAAGCGCGTCCTGGTAAGGAAGCAGGCAGAGGGCACGCGTGCGCATGTGCGGCACACCGCCCCGCCCCTCCTGGTCATTAGAGTCCCACACTCAACCTGCGTTCCTCCAGGTTGACCTTAGTGTCCTGCTGCTCCCTCCCTGGAATGTTCCAGAGGCCTGACTCCACCCTTCCGGTGTCATTTCAGAGGACCCTTAAGAAGCTTCCCCTTGGGGAATTCCTTGCCTCCAACTTGTTGTGGATGCCCTTTACCCATTCCGTACTCAGGGGCTACTCTGCAGCCTCATCAAGCCTTCTTTTCGCCAGTGATTGTTGAGTGGGTGTCTCTTCTTCCTGGGGATTCAATGATGAACGCAATATATGAGGGCCTGCTCTCTTAAAAGCGTATAGTCCGATAAAGGAAACACAATAAATTCTCAAGGAACTACATATTATTACAGGGCAATAAAGGAAAGGAATGAGTGGCCAAGAAGGCTAACAGGAATCCAGGTGGACCTTTCTGTTCTATCTCTGTTTCTGTGCAGAGGTGCTGCCTCAGGTGATCCTCACTGTCCAGTACCTCTGCTAGAATCGGAATTTATCACTATGCCCCACCTGTCCTTTCTGCCTGCGTACCATGTTTCCATTTTTTCCTTTTTCAGGGCCAATATGGCAAATTCAATTAAATCTCTTTTCCATGCAATGAAAAGTTTTCTTTTCCGTTTGGCAGTGAGAAAATAAATAAATAAATAAATAAATAAATAAATTTATTTTTGAGACAGAATTTCTCTGTGTAACAGCCCTAGCTGTCCTGGAATTGACTCTGTAGACCAGGCTGCCTCTGCCTCCCAGTGATGGCTGGGATTAAAGGCTTATGCTACCACCGCCTGGCTTTTTGCCTTGTTTTAATTGACTTTAAAAGTCACTTTTTGCTGAGTGTGGTGAGGCATTTAATCCTAGCAGTTGGTAGGCAGAGACAGATCTCTGTGAGTTCAAGGCCAGTCTGCTCTACATAGCAAGTTCCAGGCCAGCTAGGGCTACAAATTAAGACCTTGTCTCCTGCCTTAAAACAAGTTAAGAATTCTTTAGAATAGAAAAAAGAAAAACAATTTTATTTCTAAAATGTATATTACTATTATTATTATTATCATCATTATCATTATTATTATTAGAGAGAGAATGTGTTCACCGTGGTGCTTGAGTGGAAGCCAGAGGACAACTTTAGGACACTGGTTATCTCCTTCCTTGAGGTATCTCTCAAGCCCCAAAGCACCAATTTTAAGGGTCTGTTTATGCTAAGCAATAGATTATTAGAGTCCCACTAGCTTTGCCATAGATGACACCTATGATGTAAGAGTTTTGGTAATTTTTCCCAAGTTATTTTTTTTTCCAGGAAGTTGAAGGCAGCATCTGTCTATCTCAAACTGAGGCCATAGACCCCTTAGGCTTAGGCAAGTGTCTGATAACTGACCTCTTGTCCACTGAGGGACAAGACTCCACCCTCAGAAGGTATTTGCACGGCCCTTTCTGAGCATGCACACTCTGAAGAGCCATAGTTGGTTTGGGAAGCATAGACTGTCGGTACTTGCTTTACAACTTCTTCACACTTGCAGGGTCATAGTTTAAAAAGTTTGATTCCTCTTCCAGACCCTTTGAGCGTTCCATCCCCCATCTCTGGAAGCATTAAGAGCTTCATTTTAGCCCCTTGCTTGGAAGTTTTATAATGAAGCCTTGCTTTAATACTTTTTTTGGAATTTATTTTATGTGCATTGAAGGTATCAGATCTTGGGAGTTACAGACAGTTGTGAACTGCCATGTGGATACTGGGAATTGAACCCAGGTGCTGTTAACCAATGAGCCATCTCTCCAGCCGTGTTTTAACACTTTCTTCTTAATGCTTTGCACTGGGCATTCATTGAGAATGGAAAGTGGTACTTAAGTTTTAAAAGTTCTCATTAGTATTATCACTCATTCACCTTCTGGATTGATTCTCTAATTTTCTATTTTCTAAAAAAGTCTTATTTTTAGAAAGATTTACTTTATGTGTATGAATGTTTGCCTGTGTACATGAGTTTTCAATACATGTGTGTGTGGTACCCTCCCAGGTGAGAAGAGGGTGTGGGACCGAAGTTACAGACCTCTGTAAGCCACCATGTATGTGATGGCAAATGAATCTGATTTTCCTGTAAGAGCAGCAAGTGCTCTTCTGAGCCATCTCCCCAGCATTAATAAAAAAGTTAAAATAAAGAAGAGGTGTACATACATAAATACAAAGATTCATATAAATAAAATGGATTCCCAGGACAAACATGGTAAAGGAAACAATGAGTTTCTGCAGGTTGTTCTCCATACCTCCCTCCCTCTCTGTCTCTGTCTCTCTCTCTCTCTCTCTCTCTCTCTCACACACACACACACACACACACACAGAGTAAATAAATGTAAGGATAATGATAATAATAATGGACCAATAGTATTGGCACCATCTAGTAGCTTCTTGAAACACAGACTTTAGATCTCTAAAACCTTAATTAGTATTTATTTTTGAGCCAGATGTCATGGTACATATCTTTAATCCCTGCACTTGGGAGGTAGAGGCAGGAGGATTTTTATCATTTTTGAGGACAGCCTGGTCTACACAGTGAATTCCAGGCTGGCCAGGATAATGAAAAGAAAGTATTCTTGGTACTGGGGATGGGTTCTGGGTCTCAGCATATTAAGTACATATCTACCATTGAAAGAACACCCTCAACTCCACACCTACACATTGAGAATATGTTTCTAAGGGCATAACATTACATAAGCCTAGCATTTTGGACACACTGAAGCAGAAGGACACACACATGGAGTGTGAGGCTAGCCTGGGGACCTAAGGGGATGAACTGGCTTGGTGTGTAAGAGCAGTTGTTCTTTCAGAAGACCAGGGTTCAGTTCCTAGCTCCCATGTTTGGTGGCTCACAATCATCTGAAACTCCAGCTACAGGCATTCAGTACCTTCTTCTGGCCTCGTTGGGCACTGGCAATCGTACAAACATGCACATAAATAAATCTTTAAATATTAAAAAAAAAAACCAACCAAGCAAAACAGTCTGCATTTAAATGAAATCCAATAAACATGATTTCTTTAGTAAAAAAAGAACTTTTAGCCAGTTGGTGGTGGTACATGCCTTTAATCCCATCAGGTGGATGGATCTCCGTGAGTTCTAGGCCAGCCTGGTCTACAAATCTACTTCCAGGACAGCTAGGACCGTTATACAGAGAAACCCTGTCTCAAAAAAACAAAACAAACCCCAACTTTAAAAACAAAAACTTTGGAGCTGGAGAGATGGCTTGGTAGTTAACAGCACTTGCTGCTCTTGCAGAGGATAAAAGTTGTTTCCAGAACCCACATGGTAACTCATAATGATTGGTAGTTCTAGTGTCAAGGGATCTGACACCCTCTTATTGCATCTGTGGGTACCAGACACTTACATATACAAAAGCAAAATGTTCATCAAAGAAATCTAAAAAAAAATTCTTTAAATGAAAAAAAAAATCTGTGTGTGTGTGTGTGTGCACGCTCATGTGTGCATGTGCGCATATGTGATTGTATGTACAGCATGCATGTAGAGGTCAAGGGACCTCCATTTTTGGGAATCAGTTCCCTCCTTCTACTGACTGTTGCTGGAGTCAGAGCCAGGCTTTCATGGCAATCACTTCTACCCACTGAAGCATCACCCCCAACCCCATCTCAGTCATTGTTCTATTGCTGCAAGGAAGCATCATGACTATGGCAACTCTTATAAAGGAAAGCATTTAACTGGGAACACGCAGGCAGACATGGTGCTGGAAAATAGCTGAGAGTTCTACATCTAGATCCACAGGCAGCAGGAAAAGAGACATTAGGCCAGGCTTGGGCTTTTGAAACCTCAAAACTTACCCTCTAGTGACACACTTCCTCCAACAAGGCCACACCTCCATATCCCTCCTAAGTAGTACCCCTCTGATGACCAAGCATTGAACTATATAAGCCTATGAGGGCCATTCTTATTCAACTCCCTCACAAAAAGAACCCTTTTAGTTTTAGGGGTTTGTTTGTTTTGTTTTTTCAAGACAGGGTTTCTCAGTGTAGCCTTGACTGTCCTGGAACTCACTCTGTAGACCAGGCTGGCTTCAAACTCACAGAGATCTGCCTGCTTCTGCCTCCTGAGTGCTGAGATTAAAGGTGTGCACCACCCCCACCTGGGCTAGTTTTAGTTTTTATGCTTGTTCACATTTCAGTTAAACATGTTTAATTTTACTTTCTAGTTTTCTGTCAACTAGAAAGGTCTTGACTAGGTTTAAAATTCAAAAGCAGATGATATGAGATTCAAGTTTTCATTTTTTTTTGCTTTTAATATTTATTGTACTATATTATAGTACCTGGGTTTTTTGTTTGTTTGCATGTTTCCTGGTTGTTTTATTAGATACACCATAGAGTATTACATCAGTGTTCTGATAAGCATTCGGCTCTGAAAGGAATGAGTTATTTCCAGTTGTATGTCTTTCGCTTCATTAAGTGTCCTATGAAGGGCTGAGGATATAGCTCCGAATGAACAATGCCCTGGATTTGATTCCTAGAGTCACATTAAAACCTGGTGTGGTGGCACATGCCTATAATCCCAACCCTTGGGAGGTGTGAGGCATGAGACCCTAACCCTAACCCTAACCCCCCCCCCCCCCAGTAATACAGCCAGTTCAAAGGCCAGTATGGGCTCTAAGAGAACCTGTCTCAAAAAAAAAAAAAAAACAAAAAAAACACCGACCAACCAAAGGGACAAAAGAATCCAGTGGAGTGAAGCATGGTGGAGGCACATACCTGTGATTCCAGCACTCCAGAGGTGGAGGCTAGAGGATCAGGAGTTGAAGGTCATCCTTGGCTACATAGAAGTTTGAGGCCAGCCTGCACTACATGAAACCCTGTCTCAAAAGTCAAAACCAGAAGGATCCTGTGAATAGCAGCCAATTACATTTTGAGAAGTGAAGGATTGATGGGTTTTGCTGTACAGTGCACGGACAATGTCCCCCATGTTGAGAGGCTTAGAAACAGAAGTGTTTGCTGAGGAGGACAGCGCACTTTGAGCCCTAGTGTTGTGCCTCCCACTGCCCTCCCATGGGCTATGGTCTCCAGAGAAATAATCGACAATGGTGGAGATGAAGGAAGGGGGTGGGGGTGGAGTGGGTGGCTGGGACAGAGACTACTGGATGGTTGGGGACCAAGAATTTTAAAGGCTTATAATACTGACTTTTAGCCAGCCTACCCACGTTCTTTGTCTTGCTTTGGTGCTATTTAAATTTATGGTTAAGAGAACAAATATTTTTATACCTACCACCCAGCTTTTTTGAAATTTAACATTCACGAGCTTGTTTTGGATCTTTTTTTTTTTTTTTTTTTTTTTTTTTTTAGGCTGAATAGATGTTTATTTAGGGAAAAATAACTTATAACATAGACAGATGAACTCCAGCAGGTTCTTGGTCCCAGGAAGCTGTTCCTGTCTCTTTTTTTTTTTTTTTAAATGAAATACAGCTGAAGTCTTTTTTGTTTTGTTTTGGAAGACAGGGTTTCTCTGTGTTTCCTTTGTTGTCCTGAAACTCAGTCTGTAGACCAGGTTGGCCTCGAACTCCCAGAAATCCGCCTGCCTCTGCCTCCCGAGTGCTGGGATCAAAGGTGTGTGCCACCACTTCCCGCCTAGTGGAAGCCTTTTGTCTGCTCCACCTAAGTACATTCTTTCCTCTTCTTCCTGGAAATCTCTCTGAAGATATAACTGTGACCTGGCCTTTGATTTTTACTTTTCCCATGCCTGTTTTTAATCTGTGCTCTTATTCTATATGCACGTGTGTAAGAACAGTTTGCAAAGCTGGGCTTGTTGGCACACACTTATACCCCCAGCACCTGGAGAGGGAAGGCAGGAAGTTAAGAGTTCAAGGCTAGTTTCACCTTTATAACTAGTTCCAGGCCATTCCAGACCAAAGACTCTATTTCAACAAACAAACAAAAACAAGAACATGCAAGAGAGATCTTGTCTCAAATGAGATAGGAGGACCACCAGGCATGGTGGCCCATGCCTTTGATCCCAGCACTTGGGAGGCAGAGGCAGGTGGATCTCTGGGAGTTCGAGGCCAGCCTGATCTACAGAGTGAGTTCCAGGACAGCTGGAGCTGTTACGCAGAGAAACCCAGTTTTGAGGGGGCAAAACAAAAAGAAAACAAAAGCTCAACTCTCTTCCAAGCAAAAACAAAACAAAACAAAAAGAATCATGATTATAAGCTTAATAGTATCGAACTATATATCTCTACTTGTTTCTTTTTAAAAATTTTTAAATATTTTTGTATTTACTTTTACTCATTTTTGTATGTATATGTGTGTGCCTGAAATTACCTATGTGTAGCACATTCGTGCAGGAGCCCTTGGGGGTCAGAAGAGAGTGTCAATCCCCAAGAACTGGAGTTACAGGTGGTTTCAAGCTAACCTGTGGGTTTCAGGAACCAAACCTGGGCCCTCTGAAAGAGTAGTGTATGTGCTTTTAACCACTGAGCCATCTGCCCAGCCCTTAAGCCTGTCTCTTGCTAGCATTTGATTCTGTTATACTGTGAAATGGACCAATATGATAAAGTGTTAGGTTGTTTTAAAAGTAGTAATTAGCCAGGCAGCTAGAGAAACATGTATGAATACTTACAGGGAAGAGGACACGATGTCATCCAGGGAGGGAAACAGACTAGTAAGTTACAGGTAACGCTGCATGGGGGAAGTGCAGTTGGACAGAAACAGTAGCTAATACTCAGAGGTTGAAGGCAGTCTCTCTTGGCTGCTGCTTTAGGGGCTTTCCCTGTTCTGATTCATTTTTTAAGTCCCGCAACAACTCTAAGAAGTAGATGCTCCTCAACTTCATCTTACTGTTAATGAAACTGAGGTGCCAAGAGCCTGAAGAGTATAACTACAGCCGCATGTGTAACTAGTTATTGAGTTGGGAGAACACTATGCAACACAGGAATCCAATGCAGAACTGGATAGTTCTGTATTTTGAAGTATGATAAAACTGGAACATTAAAAAAAAAAAACAACAAAAAAACAACCTCTTTCGGGGCTGGAGAGATGGCTCAGAGGTTAAGAGCACACTAACTGCTCTTCCAGAGAACCTGGGTTCAAGTCCCAGCACCCACATGACAGCTCACAATTGTCTAACTCCAAGATCTGACACCCTCTCACAAACATACATGAAGGAAAAAACAGCAATGCACATAAAATAAATAAAATATTTTAAAAAATCAAAAATATCTCTCATTATCTTCCTAAAAATATTGTCAAGGCCTAGCTGAGGAGCTACTGGCAATTAATGGCTACCGGGAAGGGGGAGTAACTTCCTTTTAAAATGTATTTTGTTATGTATTTATGTATTTAGGTTACCCTGGCAACTAATGAGATCACCCAGGGGTCTGTCTGTCTCTGCTTTCTCAGTACTTTGATTACAAGTGTGTGCCACCACACCTGACTTTGTGTGTGTGTGTGCTGGGAATCAAACTGAGGTCCTCGAACTTGAATGCTAAGCACTTTACCATCTTAACTATCTCCTCAGCCTGGACTCACTTTTCCAAGTGGTATAGCTAGCTAGCCACTGGTAAGTTGGCCACATGCCACTAAATAACCCCCTGCTCATGCAAGCATTAAATTAAATTTAGTGGGCTGTACTGTCTAGTTTTATGTCAAATTGATACAAACTAGAGTCATCAGGGAGGAAGGAGCCTCGATTGAGAAAACACCTCCTTAAGATCAGACCATAGGCAAGCCTGTAGGGCATTTTCTTAATTATCAACTCATGGGAGTGGACCAAGTTCATTGTGGGTGGGGCCATCCCTGGGCTGGTGGTCCTGGGTCCTATAAGAAGCTGGCTAAGTAAGCCAGGAGGAGCAAGCCAGTAAGCAGCATTCCTCCACGGCCTCTGCATCAGCTCTTGCTTCCAGGTCCCTGCCCTATTTGAGTTCCTGCCCTGACTTCCCTTGATGATGAACTATTACATGGGGCTGTGAAGGAAATAATTGCTTTCCTCCCCAGGTTGCTTTGGTCGTGGCATTTCACCACAGTAATAGTAACCCTGACTAAGGCATGGGCCTTTATGAAGGAAGTAGGATGGAGACTTGTTGGCAAGGAGGAGTTTAGAGGGAGTGGGAGGGGAATAGGAAAGGGTTATAGGGAATGAATGATATGTTACATACATGCATGAAACTATCAAATTACAAATTCAAAAATACTATCTGTTGTGGAATATTAAATTAAGATATTTATATTTATGCTGTGGAATATTTAATGATGCAAAGATATGTTGCATTCTTTTATGTTGCATTTAACTGGGTGAGGTTGGATTACTTTGCCTGCCTAAAACACCTGGTTGGTCTAATAAAAATCTGAGTGGCCAATAGCTAGGCAGGAGAGAGAAGTAGGTGGGGCCGGCCCACAGAGAGAATAAATAGAAGGAGGAATCTAGGCTAGAGAATAGTGGGAAGAGGGAGGATGCCAGAGGCCAGCTACCCAGCCATACAGCCAACCAGCCAGCCACAGAGTAAGAAGGAAAGGTATATAGTATATAGAAAAGTAAAAATCCCAGAGGCAAAATGTAGTTAAAGAGAATTGGGATAATTTAAGCTAGAAAATCTGGTAGAAACAAACCAAGCTAAGGCTGGGCACTCATAAATAAAAATAAGTCTCCATGTATTTATTTGGGAACTGGGTGGTGGCCCCCAAAGAGAAAATCAAAACAAAACAAAACACAACTACAAGTGTCAAGGAGGCTGGAGAGATGGCAATTAAGAGCACTGGTTGTTCTTGTAGAGGATCCAGGCTCAGTTCTCAGCATCCATGTGGCCCAAGGGACCTGAGGGCCTCTTCTCCACTCTGTGGGTAGCAGGTGCACAGGCAGTGTGCATGCATACATGTAGTCAAAATAGTCATGCCTGTAAAATAAATCTCTAAAAAAAATGTAAATGTCAACATCCTTAACACCCTCATTTTTTAAAAATTTAAAGATTTACTGTTATTTTAAAACGATGTGTAGGTGTGTGTGTGTGTGTCTGCATGTTGGTATACACACATGAGTATGGGTGCTTTTGGAGACTAGCAATGTCGGAGGCCTGGAACTAAAGTTAGAGATAACTGTGAGCCACCCGATGTGGGTGCTGGGAACTGAATCCAGACTCTGTACTGGTAGCAATTGCTCCTAATCACTAAGCCATCTTTTCAGCCCTGAAATTTTATCTCTCTCTCTCTCTCTCTCTCTCTCTCTCTCTCTCTCTCTCTCTCTCTCTCACACACACACACACACACACACACACACACACACACACACGAAAGTGTGGCACAACATGCATGTAGAACTCAGAGAACAACTTTCTGGAGTCCATTCTTGTCTTCCACCATGAATCTGGGGATCAAACTCTGGTCCTTGAGCCATATCACCAGCCCTGTCAACAACTTCTTGACTTTGCTGAATCCTGATGGTGAAAATAGGGAAAGTGACCGTTTCTAAAACATCAAGAAATTTGCTGTATCAATACTTTGTGTTTGTGTGAATGTGTGTGATTGCTTGCTTGCGTATGTGCAAGTGTATTGTTTTTTAACAAAATCTTAATCATTTGATTTTACCAATGAAGATTCAGGGAGCTAGATGCTGGGGTGAAAATCTGCTAGCTCAGAGAGGCAGAGAAAGTACCCAGCTGACCTTATCCTTCTGATGACATCCCAGAAAGAGCTTTCTCAAACAAAACTCCTTAAGCTGAATATCCCTCCCTTCTACTTCCAGTTCATCTCTCCATCTGCCCTCCTGATGCCCTCTTACTCTCTGTTTTTTTTTTTTTTCCTTCCTGTCAACTGGTTGCTTGCTCAACCTCATAACCTAAAGTTGACTTTATTTTTAAAACCCTGTTTACAATATTCAAGCAGAAAGCTCTTAGATTAAAGATGTGTGCTAGGGATGAACCACACCACAACTAGAAACATGTTTTTCTGGTAAATCATGTAATTTTGGGGTCACAGTATGATCAAATATACTGCAACAAGCCAGGCGGTAGTGGCACATGCCTTTAATCCCAGCACTCGGGAGGCAGAAGCAGGCAGATCTCTGAGTTCAAGGTCAGCCTGATCTACAGAGTGAGTTCCAGGACAGGTTCCAAAGCTACAGAGAAACCCTGTCTCGAAAAACAAAAAATTATTATAATTGTATTTTAACACCATGCCTTTATTTCTTATACAATTTAAAGCATAAATGCATAAAATTACTATGATACCTAAAGACATCATTTGGTCCAATAATATCAGAAAGGAATGGATGGTACTGGGATAGCTGTGGAGTTAATGCTTGCTATTGAACTAAGTTGGTATCAATTCAAACTGAATTTCTCCAAGTTTAGGATGCCAGCTGTAATCCCCATGGCAACCACTAAGAAAATCCGTTAAAATATACAAAGGAATATAGAAGCAATAGAAATTATAACATTACAGAGCTGGGTGTAGTGGCACATGCTTGTAATCTGGCCCTTGGAGAGTGAAGGGCAGAGAATCAGAAGTTCGAGGTAATTCTTGGGTACACAGCAAGTTCAAGGTCAGCCTGGGTTACATGAATCTTATAAAAAAGACATTGCACATTAGAAAATTAAACACAAGGGGCTAAACAGATGGCTCAGTGGTTAGAAGCAGTAGCTGGACTTCCAGAGGACCTGAGCTTGACTCCCAGAACCCACATGGAGGCTCACAATCTTGTGGAAGTCCCGTTCCAGGGGACCCAGCACCCTTTTATAGACAACCCAGGCACCAGGTTCGCGTGCGGAACCTGTAACTTGCTTCTCATCAGGCAACTCTGTGTCAGATCTCTGTGACATCTGCCGGAAGATAGCTGTCAGCCAGAAGTGTGTGAAGGGTAACAGGAAGTTGTTCACTCGAAGCCTGGAATGAGAGAGACCCCTTGAACATGTTTTTGTTTGTTACCAACCCAGAGTCTCATGTAGCCCAGGCTAGATTCAAACTATGATGGCCTTGAACTTAGCCCAGGCTAGACTCAAACTCTCTATGATGGCCTTGAACTTCTAATCCTCCTGCCTGGTTTAAGTGATGCTGGGGATCAAACCCAGCACCTGGCCTAGCAAGCACTCAGCCCTTTGCAGGCTTTGAAGAAGTATGCTGTCATGTTTTTTAAGGACTAACATGTTATAATAGTACTGTTATAGCTGCAGAAAGTTGAATTTTACCAACATTCTGAAGAAGCTTAGAAATAGATTATTACCTTAGGTAGGCCTGAGATAAACCACAGCCCCGGCCAACAACTGGAATGAAGTCTGGTGGGATCCACAGCAGGGCACCCAGTCATGCTGCATCTGACTCCTAGGCACAGACACTGAGATTGTAAATGGTGTTTAAGGATTTGAATTGTGACATCTTTTTATTCCACATGGAAAACTAGTGCAGCACCTATCAAACTCATCAAAGGAGCTCTTAAAATAGCCTTCCGGGGACTGGGGTGAGGGCTTAGCGGTTCAGAGCACTTGCTGCTCTTGCAGGGGATTCAGCATCTGTAACTCCAGCTCCATTGGATGTGATGTCCTGCTCAGACCTCCAAGGACACTGCATGTACACACTGCACAGACATGCATGGGGTCACAACATCCATATACATAAAGTAAAAATGAATTAATCTTTGTTTAATCTATTTCTGGGGTTGGAGAAATGGCTCAGTGTATATAAAATGCTTGCTGAAATTTGAATCCCCAGGCAGACAAGGCAGCCCATCCAACTGTAGTCCCAGCAGTTGGGAGGCAGGGCCAGGAAGTCCCTGAAGCAACTTGGCTACCTAAGACTTACCAGATTGGTCAGCTCTAGGTTTATCTGAGAACAAAGGATGACTGAGTTTGAGGCCTTCCCTCAAGCCAGGTATGGTGGCTCCTCATATCTGCAACCCTAGTACTCTGGAAACTAGGTACATACATACATACATACAAACCATGCATACATACATAAATATGACATACATGCATTAAAGTTTACATATATAAAGCAGTAATGTAAATAAAATAGAGAGTGATTGAAGAAAACATCTGAGGTAAATCTCTGACCTACACCCCCCCACACACACAAAGATCACACGTGTACATGAAATCACACACATGAATACCTATACACGTTTGATCATGATGCACACACACACACAAATGTACATCTGTCCATCACCACCACTCTACTCAGAGCAAGGTGACATCACCTTCCACCCAGACAAACTGAATATAGTATGGATTTCTGCCTCTCCTTATAAAGTTGAGCCAAGACACAGAGCCCCCAGGCCAACCAATAATTTGGCATGCCTTTTTTTTTTTTTTAAGTAGAAATGGGAGGTTTTGATAGTCTATTAATAAAAAGGAGTATGCTTCTACTTTTATGCCAAAATGAGACGTTCGATACTTTTTTGCAAAGCAGACAGCTTCCTGGAAGGCACATTAAGCCTCTTAACTTTAAACAACAAATTGATAAATCTCTGTTTCCGGTAAACACAGCTCACTGCTGACTCTCAGCTGGCTGTAGGAAAGGATAGTTCTTGAGGGACTCGTGCAGGGTTTGGAAGAACAGTTTGTATATGCCAATCACAAGTTTTTAATTTTGATGAAGAACAGTTTATCTTTTATTTGGTGCTTATGCTTTTAGGGCCAGCTCTGAGGTCATGGATATTTGCTCTTATGTTTTCATCTAATAATGCTACAGCTAGAGCATTTATATTTAAGGCATTGATCCAGTATGGATTGGTGTTTATATATAGAACAAGGAAGGGTGTGTGGCTCAGTTAGGTAACACTTAAATAGCATCCATGAGGTCCTGGGTTCAAGTTTTAACACAGGCAAGGAAGAAAAGAAAACACTGAGACAAGGGTACAGTTTCATTCTAGTATTGTCCTGTTACCTAATTATCCACAATTTGTTAAAGAGATGGAATTTTATGCCCATTAAATGGCGCTTTGCCAAAAATCAATCGTTGCAAATATTTTGGTTTGCCACTAGATTCTAAGATCTACTGTTATTCTATATGCATCTAGCCACATGCCTGCACAACACTGTCATGACTGACATACAAAAGAAACCAGAAAGTATGATGCTTTGGTACTCAGAGGCCCTGGCAGCTCCTTATCAGTTTGAAGGTCAGTTTCAATTTTTTGCAAAAGAAAAAGAAAAAGCCATTGCAAGTTTGATAATGATCGCACTGAAGCTATAAATTGCTTTAAATAGTAATAGCTTAGTGACATTAACTGTTTCAGTCTATGAATGTGGGGTGCCATTCCATTTTATAGATCTTTTCAATGCCTTTCACCAGTGCTTTATAGATTTAGTGTAGGAGTCTTTCATCTCCTTACTTAAATTTATTCCTAATTTATCCTTTTGGGTGAAGTTTAATATTTTCTGGAGGATCTCTGTGAGTTCGAGGCCAACTTGATCTACAGAGCGAGTTCCAGGTCAGCCAGGGCAACATAGAGAAACCCTGTCTCGAAAAACAACAACAACAAAAATACTGCCTCCATTTATTCCCTCCACCACATACTTTGTTTCATTTAATGTGTATAGATGTTTTGCATGGTGTGTGTGTGTGTGTGTGTGTGTGTGTGTGTGTGTGTGTGTGTGTGTGTGTGTGTCCCTCATAGGCTGTTATGTCCAGATTTCTGGTATGAATGTGGATAGAAATTGTACTTTTTATTAAAATAAAAACATGGAGGGAGCTGGTTGGTGGTGGCACCCACCTTTAATTCAAGCACTCAGGAGGCAGAGGCAGGCAGATTTCTGTGCGTTCAAGGCCAGCCTGGTCTACAAGGTGACTTCCAGAGAGAAACCTATTATAATTAATACAGAGTCTCTGTGTATTATTTGGGGCTGACTTAGCTGTGGGACCAGGCCGGCTGGAAAGTGCTCGTAACAAAATGGCACCTGCAAAGCGGGACTAAGAACTTCCACTTAAAACTTGACAAAAGCTTATAAAGGGATTTTAGAAACAAAAGAACAGAGACAAGCAAGGCTTCTTGGTAGCAGCATTTTTCTCCGGCGGGTTCTGTTTTGCTAGAGACAAGCAGAGACTCAAGAGGCTCCTTTAAGGGAGGTTTCCTGACTAGGCATAAACAGAAAAAAAAGCACAGGGCATTTTTAAGAGGCCCTGCTGACAACTCAGCTAGCAGCTAGCAGTGGCAGTGATAATATCTCTATGTCGGAGCATAGTCCAAGGCGGTGAGCACAGCTCTCAGTGATGGTGGTAAATGTTCCCCTGCCATCTTGGAAAGACCATGGCTACAACAGCCATGGCTTTAATCTTAACAATGTTGTTTAGCAGATAAAAGACTTGTGGCCAGAAAAAGATAAAAACATATAGTAGACAGATTCAGAAGGAAAAAGTAAAACCTCAAGATTTACAGTGTGTTTAAAAATATACATAGGCTTGTGAGAGAAACAGGATAAATTTTGTGTGTGTGTGTGTGCGGTACACACCTTTAATCCTAGCACTCCTTTGGGAGGCAGAGGCAAGCAGATCTCTATGATTTCAAGGCCAGCATGATGTACAAAGTGAGTTCAAGGGTAGCCAAAGTTACACAGAGAAACCCTGTCTCAAAAGAAGGAAGAAATAAAAGAAATGGAGTAATAAAAAGACCATGTAAAAATGGAAAATACACAGAGAGTTTGGATGCTGGATGCTACTGTGTTGTCTCTGAATTGTTTGATTGCTGAGGAAATAGCAACAACTGCTAAAGAAATGCTGTTGAGTTAATCCAATTTGTATATTTCAAAAATGCCTTGACTTCCAAATTTAAGTATAAGGATTAAGTATGTTACTTGGGAAGAGATTTTATTTGTGTTTCCACAGAAAATGAAATGCTGTGGATTCTTTGCAGACTAACATGGTTTGATGAAACAAGACCACCCCCCCCCCCCAAGCAGTGTCCCAGGTGATCCAACATTCAAAACAGCTGGGACAAGGCAGCCTTGGAGACCACTACAGCCAGGATTTCTGGGTCTTCTTAGGATCCCAAAGACAGTGGCTCCTACCAGCAGGAAGTAGTTTGGGGAGAACAACACCCACATTCCCAAATATTGTTTATAAATGTTTGTTTTCATTTATATGGCGTTGGTTATAAATGGTAATGATCACAGTCAATCTCTTTTTAAAGGAAAAAAGGAGGAAAATAATACAGGAATGAATACTTTGCATTGGTATGAATTTTCATTTATCGATACAAATTTAAGGTCAATTTTGTGGTATGTAAATTTCTCCTCTTGCTTAGGTATTTTGTTTATACAGATCTTTAAAATGTATTGCATAATTAAATATAGATTGTATATAATCACCTATCATAGTCAAAATTTATGTTAGTTAGGATGTCTAGATATACAGAGATATATTTGAGATGGATAGTTTTCAAACCTTTTAAAGACCCTTAGAAAATGACATTTAAAATGGTTTAGGGTTTTTAGTGAACATGAGACACAAGTGCTCCTGGCAAAACCAATTACATCTGAGAGGAAGATGGGCATCGAAGAAACTTGTTATGGAGGTTGCTTTTGATGCAACAAGACTAGCCATTTGGGCAAGAAACTGCTAAAGGGTGACTGCAAACCTTGCCTAGACTGTTTGACTGTTGCTGTATAAACTAGACATGCAGGACCTACAGGAAAGTGACTGCTGAACTGGCAAAACAAGATGGACAATCCTGAAGGGTTACTGCTTCATGGAGGAATCTGCCAGACATTCTGCAGGACACAGAGAAAAGTGACTGATAAACTGCCAATACAGGTGGACAGTTTAAAACTCCCGGCTTCACTGAGAAGTCTGTCAGACACACTATGGCCTATGGGCTGAATATGGATGCCCCAACATTACAGAAGAACTTCTGGTGAGAATCCAGGTAGCAAATGTCTCTATCAATCTAGAATTGAAGACAGATAGTCATGGTTATAGTTTTCTTTAGTTAGGACTAAAGATAAATTACTTATAAGACTTTAGAATCACAAAGATAGGATAGATGATAGAATATTTTCTTTAATTATTGAAATTGTTAATGGATTAAATATTGTAATTATAGTTCTTGCTTAAGAACTGTTTTTTATATGTAATCTTACTATGTTAAAGTTAAAACCCTTCTTTTTATTTTACAGAAAGGAGGAGATGATGAGGAATGTTCTTCTGTACATGTTTGTCTTATTGGTTGATAAATGAAACACTGATTGGCCAGGCAGGAAGTGATGTAGCATGCCACTAGCTAACCATAGAGGTCTGGAGGTCTGTACAGACAAACAGGAAGTGATGTAGCTGGGCAGAATCAGAACATAAGCAGGGACAAACAGGAAATCACTTTTTTTCTATGCAGAGATGTAGTAGGCAAAAGAGATGCAGGTCTGGCATTCCCGGTAAGCCAAGACCATGTGGAAACACTTAGACTGATAGAAATGATTTGATGTTTAAGACAGAGATCGACAATAAGAAACGCTAGTAACCAGCCAACAGTTTCATAATTAATATAGCACCCACATATTTCTTTGGAGCTGTGAAGGGCTGTGGGACCTGCCAAACCAGAAAGCTAATTGTTACAGAAACCCTGTCTCTAAAAACCAAACCAAAACATGGAGGATTTTTAAAAATTACCTTTTTTTTTTTTTTTTGACTTATTGAGACAGGGTTTCTCTACATACTCTTGACTGTTATGGAATTCACTATCTAGACCAGGTTGGCCTTGAACTCAAAGAGATCAGCCTGCCTCTGTCTCTCAAATACTGGTATTAAAATTAAAGGTGAGCGCCACCACACTTGGCTCTTTATTGTTAATCTTGTCCCTGGCGGCAGGGACAAGGTTTCTCTGTGTAACAGTTGCTGGGTTTCTTTCCAGTCTGGTCCTGCAGTCGATTAGCCTCAAATAAATACACAAAGACTTATACTAATTTATAAATTGTTTGCCAATGGCCAGGGCTTCTTACTGGCTAGCTCTTTCTTAATTATTAACCCATAACTATTAATCTATATTGTATTTCTACATAGCCTTATCTTACCAGAGAACTCATGAAGCGTCCTGTCTTCCTGGTCTCTACATGGCATCTCTCCATGGTGGCCTCTTTCTGCTTCCTTTCCCCAGAATTCTCCTCATCTCATAGCTTCGCCTATACTCCCTGCCTGGCTACTGACAAATCAGTGTTTTACTCATCAACCAATAAGAGAAACGTATATACAGAAGGACATCTCTCATCAGTCTTGGATGTTCTAGAACTCGCTCTGTAGACCATGTTGGCCTTGAACTCACAGACATCCATCTGGCTCTGTCTCCCAGGTGCTGGGATTAAAGACGTGAGCCACCATGGCTGGGAGAATTTTCTATTAAATATAAGGGAACTGGAGAGATGACTCAGTGGTTTAATAGCACTGGCTGCTCTTGCAGAGGACCCAAGTTCAATTCCCAGCACCCACATGATGATTCACAACTGCCTGAAACTCTCAGTTCCAGGGGCTTTGGCACCTTCTTTTGGCCTCTAAGGTCATTGTGCACACACGATGCACAGACATATGCATAGTCAGTGCACCCACACACATACAATACCAATAAAACAGAAGCTGTAGATAAAAGGGAAGAGGAATCAAGAGACTAAAAAGGCTTAAAAAATGTGCAAAGCTCCAAGTTTGATTCACATCATCACACACTCACATACACACACTCAGACACATTCACTCTCTCACACACACTCATATACACACTCACATACACACACAGTCACACTATATAAACACATGCTTTTGTCAGTTCTGCCTTTAATAATGCCTGCTTTGTCCTTATAACATCTACCCTCATAAACTAATCTAACCAAATCCTTACTAATGAGCAGTCCTATGATCCTCTACATGGATGGGCTCTGCCCACCGTTCTGATTCAGAGAGAACTAGTTATCATTTTCTCTTCTCATGTGTTCTGGCCAGCAGAGCCTAGGTATGATTTCCCTGGTATTGTCGGCTTCCTTACCCTCTCTCTAAAGCTCGCCATGCTGCCTGCTTGCTGGTTTAAATGGCATGCCCCCTCCCCCCTTCTCTGTTCTCTGTCAGCTGCTAAGGTTCGTAGCTTGCCTGCTCTGGGGGTTTCCTCTTAGAATCAATCTAATAGAATTGTCTCCGAGCTTCATAAACAAGCAAACACCCCTCACTAATGGACATTTAGGCTGCTTTTAAACTTTTCCAGCTCCTTTTTGTCCTCCTTGAATTGGTGGTGGTGCTGACTAAACCTAGGGCCTGGTACTTTCAAGGCAAGCACTTTTCCAGTGAGTTGTACCTCCTGCCCCATTTACAGCTTTTCAATACGGTGGCCATTTTTATTCAAACAGCTTGGCACACCTGTGCCATGATTTCCTTAAAATAAATTCCCCAGGGAGCCCAAAGTGCATAACATGCATGCTCATTTCAAACTTGGACACTTGGCTTTTAAATGACCCTCCAAAGGCTGTGCCAACTTAGGCTCCCTTCACAGAACAAAGGGGCATCTGTTGTCTCCCTCCCTTACTAACAATAGGCTAGACTTCTTTTAGTCCTATCTATCAAAAGAAAATGGAGAGTTCGTTTTAATTCACTACTCTTCAATTATCAGTGAGATTAAATGTCTCAAATGTGAATTGTGGCCTGTGTCATGTCCTTATTTTATCTATATGTTACATGTATGGGAATTGTGCCGGTGTGTATGTCTGTGCACCACATGTGTGTCTGGTGCTCACAGAGGCCAGAAGAGGATGTTGGAGCCTCTAACTGGAGTTATAAATGGTTGTGAGCCATAACGTAGGTGTTGGGAATCAAGTGCTCTTAATTGCTGAGCCTGTGCTCAGCTCCCGTGATGTGATTTTTCTTTTTATTTTCTTTCCTTTCCTCCTCCTCTTTCTCCTCTTCCTCCTCCCCTTCTCTCTCTTCTCTCTCTCTCGCTCTCTCTCTGTGGCAGGGTCTCACTATGTAACTCTGGCTCTGTAGACCAAGCTCCCTTTGAACTCACTGAGATCCACCTGCCTCTGCCTTCTGAGTGATGGGATTAAAGGCGTGTGTCACCATTGCTCAGCTCAGCAAGTATTTTTAATGGTGCTTTTCATGCCTTTTACTGGTATAGGACTGAGACTATATTTTCTTAGGTATTTCAAAATAATCCTTGGTTTAAAAACATTAGTAATATCACAATTCAAAAATAATTCTGTGACTTTTCTTCTGCCTAGTGGTTTGATTTTTGCTTTTGTCTGTGTGTGATGTGCATTCATGCATGTGTGCATGTTTGCGCTCGTGTGTGTGTGTGTGTGTGTGTGTGTGTGTGTGTGTGTGTGTGTGTGTGTTTCTAGGCCAGAGGCTGACAGCTGGAGTCTTCTTCCATCAATCCTATTTTCTTCGTTGAGGCTGAGTTTGGAGTTCTACTATTACGGGTGACCTGCCACTCCCTCCTAACACTTAAGTGGGTTCTAGGTATCTGAACCGAGGTCCTTACTCTTGCCTGGGAAGAATATTAGCTGCCGAACCATCTGCCCTATCCCATGGTTTAATTAAACAACAGAAAACCAACTTTCTCTTTTTTAGTCAGATGGCTCAGATCAGCTCCATCACACTGAGGACCGGCTAGACAAAGAGGAAGAGAGATGAACAGTGGACAGACAGCTGTCACACCTCTATGCAGGCATGTGTGGACTCAGGGAGAGAGCAGAGATGGGGACCATATGGCTCCAGAGAGAACACTGCAGCAGCAACAGCAGGCCCCCAGCTCAGTCTCTCAGGGACAAGATGTACTTAAAGGCCTGGATTAAGGCAGGAGGCAGCTTGTTTGCTCTGTGCCTTTTCTGTTTTTTAGAGATAGGGTAGAGATGGTTTAGCAATTAAGAGCATAGACTGTTCTTCCAGAGGACCTGGGTTCAGTACCCACATGGCAGCTCACAACTGTCTGTAGCTCCTGTTCCAGAGGATTCAACATCCTCACGAGGGCATACATGCAGGCAAAAACACCAATGTACATGAAATTAACACACACACACACACACACACACACACACACACACACACACACGAACTCTAAGTAGACCAGGCTAGCCTTGAGTTCACAGAGATCTGCCTGCCCCCGGAAGCTGGGATTATAGATTTGTGCCAACACTCCTGGACCTGTGCCCTGCTCTTTAAGAAGGCACAAATGTAGACAGCTTGAGGGACATCATCACCAGGCATGCAAAACCCACCCCATGCTATGCAGGACATCACATTTAGTCCATACTTCCTTCCCTCTTGGACCTTGACTTGCAGTCTGCCTTTCAGAGGATGGGTTTGTTATCTTCTGTCCTCATTACCCGGATCTTGGAAAACATAGGGTATTGTTTACCTTGTGTAAGCATTGCAGCTCAGATGGAAATATATCCTGGCAGTGGGCAGCCAAGGAATAGTCACTGTCAATGTACAGTTTCCCCAGTGAAGTTGTTACAGTTCTTCTGCCCTGCAAGGGGAACGTTTCCCAAGCAAAAAGTGTTGTAGTTTGGCTTTACTCTGGCTCTGCCAAGACGAAAATGTTACATGGTACAATAAACCTCACTCAAGAGCTGTATCGGAGAAGAATCTTGGAAGGTGGTTACATCTAGTGAGAAGCATCAGCAAGTAAACAGGACACAGAACTTTATATAGCGTTTCTTGGTAGGGGGAGCTTTCCAAGCTGGCTTGCGATTGGTGGTTTTTTTGTAGCCTGATTCTGGGGCAAGCTCAGGGATTGGTGGGATTTCCCCCTAGTCCTGGGGTCAAATCAGAGTAAGAGTGTTTTTCCTTGGCCCTTTTCACCCTATACTGTGGCTCTTTCTAGACTCAATTCCTCAGGATGGAGATCTGAGTGCATAATAGGTGTTCCAGACACTTGGACAGTGGACAGAAATGGTATTTTCCTGGTCCCTCTTTGTAAAGTGTGCTATGGTATGGTGCTATGGTCAACCTGTAGCGCCAAAAGGCTATGATTTGGTCTTTAGCTGCTCTCTTCTTTATTGGTCATCCTTGGATTGTCTGATATTACTGTAGGTCTCACTGTTTCTCATTGCCTGGTGCCTTTTGAGTCTTTCTGATTGCGTGGCAGTCCTTCCCCAGGTCAATCTAGAGAACGTCTATTCATTAACGAACAAACAAACAAACAAACACAACTCAAATGTTCCTTCCAGGATGCATTACTTGCCATCCTTTGTAATTTGAACATGTTGTTATATTTTTATTATTATAGTTACTCTCCTTTTGGCTTTTCTATGCCACAGACATGCTTAACCTTAACACAGGGACACAGGTTTTGTGCTTTGTGTAGTTTATTGTTGTTGTAATTTAAAAAAAAAACAGCTCGAGAGAGAAAGATGCCATGTGACAGAGTTCAAGCAAAGGGTTTTTGTTTTTGTTTTTTAATTAGGAGAAAGGGGTTATAAAAAGGAGAAAGGGTAGGAGGGAGACGGGTCTCAGGCCGCCAGAGACAGGAGCAGAGGGAGAGAGGAAAGAGAGGCAGAGAGAGAAAGAGAGAGAGAGGGAGAGAAAGAGAGAGGGGCATGGGAAGTGGGCAGGGCCCTTTTAAAAGGGAACATCGTGAATAGGCACAGGTGGTGGGTGCTCTTAGTGGTTACAGCTGAGGGTGTACTCTGTTAGAACCCCAAGGGCAGGTCAGTAGAAATGCCTAAATACTAACAATTGTAGCATGTGCTCACTGAATACGGAGGTAAAAGAGCTTTTGTTGAGGTTGGGAATGTAGCTCAGTGAGTTGAGTATTTACCTAGCATGCTTGAGGCCCTGGGTTCCATCCTCAGCACCTGTAAACCACGTGGTGGCACATGCCTGTAATGCCAACACATAGCAAGAGGATCAGAAATGTAAGGTCATCCTCAGGCTACTTAGTGAGTTTGAAGGAAGCTCACTGGAAAGATGATTCAGTGGTTAAGGCTACTTGCTGCCCTTCCGGAAGACCCAGGTTCAATTTCCAGGACCCACATGGTGACTCATCGTGTAACTCTGGTTCCAGGGTACCCAGTTCTCCTTTTTGGCTTCTGTGAGCACTCGGCATGCAAGCAGTGCACAGGCACACATGCAGATAAAAACACCCATACACATATAATTAAATTAAAAATTGAAACAAAGCCGAACACAATTACTGAGGAGCAGAACTGGTGTTGTGATGTTTTATATACGTATAAAATTTCATATACATATATATATTCTTTATTATTGTGTGTAAATAATAATATAATATATAAAATAAATATATAAAATGTAGACAACAGGAAGCTTCTATGTTACCCTTGTAGTTTGAATCTATTCTATTATTCCCCCAAGATACTTATAAAAACTCATCTTCCTCTTCTGTAGTATGAGGCTGGAGAGATGGCTCAGTGGTTAAGAGCACTGGCTGCTCTTCCAGAGGACCCAGATTTAATTCCCAGCATCCACATGACAGCTCACAACTCTCTGTAACTCCATTTTCAGGGGACCTGGCACCCTCACAAAGACATAAATGCAAGCAAAACAGGGATGCACATAAAAATAAAAATTTTAAGGAAAAAAAAAAAAGGAACTTTCTACAGCTGACCCTTGTGAAGTACCCTGTGTGCTATGCCAGAGAAGCCCTGGAGGCAAGAATCTGAACTGATGGCCTATCTGGCTTCACTACACAACTAATGCTTCACTACCAACTGCTAATGGTAGCAGTTGTATCTCAGCATCTCTGTAAACACCTCAAATGACAGGCTTTGGAATGCTGAATGCTGTGAGGCCCCCTGGAGGGCAAATCTTCCTCAGTCCCTCTCTCTGTCCCCGTGTTCTAGGGATGGAACCTGGAGCTCCAGGCAGGCTAGGCAAACATGCTAGCAATGAGCTAAGCCCCCAGCTTTTATGCATAACTGTACATGTATCCTTCTATATCGTCTAGGATATACTACCGTATTATAACACAAACAGAACCCTCCCCCCAACTCCTGAAAACCACTCAAGAAAATGAATCAGGCCCGAGTTGAAGACTGTTAGGGACTCTAATGTGAAGTGAGTCTTTTAGAATGTTTACAAGCGAAACACAGGGCTTATAGCTGGTATCCGCAGGGGGAGCCTTCTGGAGACAAGAGCCCCAGCCGGTGGGACCCAAGCCTGTCTCCTAGTGGGCAGTGCTGGCTGAAAGCAGGTAGCAAGACTTTCTTCCAGTGGCTTCTGCTGCTTCTGAATCCATTCTTGGTTTATCAGAGTTACAGTGGGTGGCTCAGGGCTCTGACAAACTCAGAGCCCTGGGTTTGATCCCCCATACTTAAGAAAAATAGCACATGGGAGGCGGGGTCCGAGGGCCAGCAGTTAAAATGTTAGCCTTGACTACAGAGTAAATCTATGGCCAGCTGAGGCTTCACAAGGCTGTCTGAAAAGTAAAAAGTGTCCTGTGTTCCCAGAATACTGTGGGAAGAACAGTCTGAGTGTGGATTTAAAACTATTTATTCAGATTCTATATCCTGGGGCTCATCTGGGTCGCTCTCACCTTTTCTGTAGGAGCAGGTTGTAGTTTTGTATCTAGGATACAATAATATCTTGTTATATTATTTTATAAAAACACACATATGTTATGCGATGTTTTTGCTCTTTTTTTTTTTTTTTTTTTTTTTTTTTTTTTTGGTGTGGCGGGGGAGGGCCTGCCACCCAAATAAAACACATGAAGGCTTATTCTTAGTTATGAGAGCCTTAGCTTGGTTTGTTTCTAATCAGCTTTTATCATTCTTATTTCTGGGCTTTTATCTTTCTTGTTTCTGTATATCTTACTTTCCTTCTTACTGTGTGGCTGGGTGGCCGGGTGGCTGGGTGGCTGGGTGGTTTGGTGGCTGTGTGGCTGGGTGGTTTGGTGGCTGTGTGGCTGGGTGGCTAGGTGGCTTGGTGGCTGGGTGGCTGGGTGCTGGATGGCTGGGTGGTTTGGTGGCTGTGTGGCTGGTGGCTGGGTGGTTTGGTGGCTGTGTGGCTGGTGGCTGGGTGGCTTGGTGGCTGGGTGGTTTGGTGGCTGTGTGGCTGGTGGCTGTGTGGCTGGTGACAGGCCTGAAGTCCTCCTCTCCTTGTTCTCTTGCTGCTCCTCCACTCTGGCTCTCCTTCTATTTATCCTCGGCCTGCCAGCCCTCCATGCCCCCCCCTTGCTCCTGCCTCACTATGGGCCATTCAGCTCTTTATTAAGACTATCAGGCGTTTTAGACAGGCAAAGAATCACAGCTTCGCATAAATAAACAAATGCAGCATAAACAAAAATAACACACCTTAAAATAATATTCTACCATACACATATATGGGTATAAGTGAAGATTCACAGCCAGAAACACACATGGAGACTGCCAGGGCCTAAACTAGGGTTGGACCATAGGTATTCTACCAACTCCTCCCTTTCCCTTCCCTTCCCATTTTTTTTATTTATTTATTTTTTTTGAGACAGGGGGTTTCTCTGTGTAGCCCTGGCTGTCCCGGAACTCACTCTGTAGACAAGACTGGCCTTCAACTCAGAGATCCACCTGCCTCTGTCTCCTGAGTGCTGGGCTTAAAGGTGTGCCACCACTGCCTGGCTCTACCACCATATTTAAATGAATGCCCCCCTCCCTTTAAAGCAGGGTCTCACCTAGCCCAGGCTGGTCTTACACTCCCTACGTAGCCAAGGACAACCCTGAACTAACATTCCTCCTGCCTCCACCTCCTGAGTACCAGTATTATAGGTATGTAGTATGAGGTTTGAAGCTTTGTATATGCTAGGCAAGAATTTCGTTTTACTGACTATATGCAGTTACTGGGGTTTGAACCCAGGGATTTGTATATGCTTGGCAAATATTCTATTTTACCAACTGAACTGTATCCCCATCCCAAATGATTACATATTTTTTGCAACTGTAAAATCACTCTTTTAGACATTAAAATGTATAGTGAGAACTATGTCAAATCATTAAAAAAAAAAACAAAACATTAAAAGCTACTGAGGAGCTGAGTCCAGAGCCAGCGGCACACATCTGCAGATCAATATGGGACATGAAAACAGGAAGACCATGAGCTGAAGGGGCAGCCTGGGGTACAAAGTGAGACCTTGTCTAAAAAAAAAAGCAGCAGCAGCTATTAATGAGCAGTCTTCCCCACCTGTCTCCCATCTGCCCGGTCCCCAGCTCCAGCCCTCCACCCCCAGAAACCATTTGTGTGGTTTATTTTTACTGCAACCAAGGAGACTGCACTGACAGTCAGTCTGTCAGACAGAATGTCGACTTTGCTGGTTGGGACACACAGGGTAGAACTGGGTATTGTTGGGAGCCTGTAAGAGGAAATAAGCAAGGCTAAATCAGAGACATAAATGTTCATTAGAACTCTCTGGAACCTCACCAAAATGCAAAACCCTGCCCACAGAGAAGGAAATGGTTTTATTCAAACAGCTATGGTGCTTGTCACAGAATGTGTGTTTGTGTCCTCCATAGAGTAGCCCATGGGTCGAAGCCCTAAGTGTTTCGGTGACTCATTAAAAGGAATGAAGGCACTTTTTCTTGGCGAGGTTTAGACCAGTGGTTGGTTCTCAACTGTGGGTCTTAACCCCTTTGGAGGTTGAATGACCTTTCATATCTAAAACCATCAGAAAACACAGATATTTACTTTATGGTTCACAACAGTAGCAAAATTACAGTTATGAAGTAGCAATGAAAATAATTTTAAGGTTGGGGGCCACCACCACATGAGGAATGTATTAAATTACAGCAGCGTCAGGAAGGTTGAGATGCACTGGCTTAGGCCAAGAGTGAGGCCAGATTTGAATTCTCCCCCTCCCCTCCCCGTACCTTCTGCCACTCTGTAGTTTGTAGTCTTTGGCCTGTACGTAGCCTGTCCATGGTGTGTGCTTGATGTGTTCATCCCTCTGTTGTGTTTCTGGTGTCTTTCCCTGTTACCTGTCATTAACAAAGAACTTTGTCCTGTATTTATTGAACAGCACAGGAACCATGGTACAGGAAAAGAGTGAGAAATTCTTTTGCGCAGAAATCTTTTATAGAATTTTACAAGGAAAAAAAATTACTCTGTTGACTCCACTGCACTGCACACAGTGGGCTGGAGAGATGGCTTGGTGGTTAAGAGCACTGGCTGCTCTTCCGGAGGACCTGGGTTAGATTCCCAGCACCCGCATGGCAGCTCCTAACAGTCTGTAACTCCAGTTCCAGGGGATCAATGCTCCCCCACCTTCTGGCTTTCTCAGGTCCCAGTGACACATGTGGTGTACAAACATACATGCTGATAAAACACCCATCAACATACCATAAGATAAATAAATCTAAATTGTTTTAAAGCTGCAGAGTTTGCCAGCTAGTATCCACACATGCCGCTTCCAACATTTATGGGCTATTTGCTTTTTTTTTAAGGATGATTTCAACTTCTTGGGTGCTGTCAGCAAATGATTACCACAACACACATATACACAAACATTCTTCTGGGTCAGGGGTTTAGAAGAAAACATGAGGAAAGATTAAAGCTGTGCATTAGCTTAAGATGGAAAAGCTGATTGTAATGGAAAAGTCAAGGCACAGTGAAGTTGGTTACAACGTTGTTTTCTCCCTTTCTTTTTTTTTATGTTTTGAGATAGGAACTTGCTTTGCAGATGGCCTCGAACTCATGAAGATCTGCCTGCCACCACTGTCATCCTCTTAAATGACTTTATTTTTTTAAGTGTGTGTTTTAAAAGATTTATTTATTTTACATATGGGTGCTCTATCTGCATGTATACTTTTATGCCAGAAGAGGGCACCAGATCTCATTATAGATGATCGTGAGCCACCATGTTGTTGCTGAGAATTGAACTTAAGACCCCTGGAACAGTAGTCAGTGCTCTTAAACGCTGAGCCATCTCACCAGCCTTCAAATGACTTTAGTTTGTGTCAAGTTGACATAAAACTATCCAGCATACAAGGTTTTCTGGAAAGTTCAGTCCCTTCAAAAGAAAGAGGTATTTTCAGAAAAAGGTATTACCACACCCACATACTCCAACTATGCCAATGTGATGGCATTTGGAGCAGAGACCTTTGAGAGGACATTGGGTTTTGGGACAGTCTTTTAGGAGATGCTATATTCTCAAGACGTATATGCTAGGTGTTGGGGATTGAACCCAATGCATACATACTAGGCAAGTACCCTATCATGGAGCTGCATCCCCCGCCCTTGCCATGGTTCATTGGTAACTTGATTGATCAGTAAATGTGGCCAGGGTTGTCTGTCCAGGTGTTTCCAGAACAGTATAACTAAGTGGGAGAGGCCTGCCCTGGAGGAGGTAGACATCATCCAGTAAGAGGAGTAACAGGGAAAGAAAGGCAGCTGTTTCTAGGCCATCATGCTATGATCCATCCTTTCCTCACAACAGAGCAGCCTGAGGCATCTGAAACCGGGAGCAAAGCCTATCCTCTAAGATGGTTTCGACAGGTTTGTGTCCTAGTGTCCAAGGGAGTGTGGGCCATCATGGGATCAATGTGCTTTGTACAAGGAGGGAAGGGCCAGGCATGGTGATGGGTGCTGATCTCGGGAGGCTGAGGCAAAGCCCAGGCATCTGAGGGCAGCCTGGGCAGCACAGCAAGACCTCCAGTTCTCTTGGGGAGGGGAGGATGCAGAAGCTAGAGCTTTGGACGTTCTTTGTTTTTTGAGACAGGGTTTCTCTGTGTAAACAGTCTGGCACTCACTTTGTAGATCAGGGTGGCCTAGAACTCACTGAGATCTGCCTGCCTCAGTGCTGGTATTAAAGACATGAGCTACCAATGCCCGGCTCCAACACTGACTTGAGGAGAAGGTGGAGGAGGAGGAGAAATCAGAAATGGGAAATACCAGAGCGTCCCTCCCCTCTAAAGAAATCAAGAAGGTAGCCTCATCTCTAAGTCACACAGATAGCTAGCTCCCTGGTGATGGCTTTGTGCAAGCAAAACAAACACGACCAATCAAGCCGTGTGCCTAGTATAGAATGAAGCCTGATTTCTGTGTAGTTTTAATTGCTTTGATGAAGAAGAAAGTAGGGTCACCCAAAGGCTGAGAACCTTCTGGAGAAAAGGTTTGGGGGCTGCCAGGACAAGACTTTGGCTTGAGTCCCATGACAACTTCAGTAGCTCCTGAGCACACATGGGTACTGTAGCTGGATTACTCACGCTCTGCTAATCACTAAACACTTGCGTGGGAGAACTTAGAGGGAAACGAATGCACGTGGAAGAGTTTCAAGCCTTAAATGGTCACCCTAGGTTACAGCTGAGACTGCTGACAGTGGTTTCAACAGATTTGTGGTGATTTGCTTTGAAGACAATGTTTCCCTCTGCTGGTCAACCCTCACAACTACATCTTCCAACTTTCAGTAGTAGATTTCTTTTTTCCTCTCCTGCTCCATCTGAGGCATTACTGAAAAATTTGACCTTGCTAAGTCATTTCCTACAGACACGTAGCCTGAACTTCTCTATAGTGTGACTTTCCAGAGCCTAGGATCAAGAAAATCATGGGGGATGTCACTGGTGGGTCTCCCTGTCTTTTTTGTTTGTTTTTGACAGTCTGAAGTTCAGGATAACCTTGAATTCATGATCCACTGTCCTTTATCTCCCAAGTGCTGGGGTTACTGGTTACATACCAGGTGGGGATCTCCTAGTTTTTAGAATCTATCTTTCTGTGGAGTTTAATTCTGTAACATTTAGTTCACCTTCCACCTGCCAAGCTGTCTCCAAAGTGCATGAGATATGGTGGTCAAAACACAAAAGGAGCCGGGTGGTCACGGCACACACCTTTAATCCAGCACTTGGGAGGCAGAGGCAGGTGGGTCTGTGTGAGTTCGAGGCCAGCCTGGTCTGCATAATGAGTTCCAGGACAGCCAGAGCTACACAGAGAAACCCTGTCTAGAAAACAAACAAACAAACAAAGCACATGCAAAACCAAACCCACAAAAGGATCCAGGTCTTCCTGATGCTTATAGTCTCAAGGGAATGGAAACCAGCAATAAACCACATGATGAACAAGCCAGGTGTGCAGTGTGTTCCTGTGTGGTTAGTGAGAAACAACGTCAGGAAGGCCCGGGGAGCTGACAGCTGGGCACGAGTGGACCACGTCCCGGGCTGCAAGCTTGGGGCAAAGTAAGGGCCTTCCATCATTGGTCAATGGCCCCACACTGGAGCAAAGCCAGGGCAAAGCCAGAGGCTCACCTACAAAGTCTTATGTCCAAGACCTAACCCTTAGGGCATCAGAATGGGACTTCATTTGGAATTAGGGTGTTGAGGAAGTAGTTAGTTCCGCTGAGGATATTAAAAGAGCTCCAGTCTTCTAAAACTGGTGTCCTTATCAAGATGGGTTACATGAACAGGGACATAGTGGAGGGTACATGGGGCATACGGGTAGAGACTGGATAATGCTTCTACAGGCCAAGGAACTCTGCCTTTCTCCAGCAAGCCACAGGACTGGAGCAATGTATGGAATAGGTTAGAAGCCCCTTCACTGCCCTCAAGGGGAACAAAATCTTGCTGGATGACATTTCTGTTTGGGATACCCGTCCTCAGGAGCCACAATACAGTGAGTTTCCAGTGTTTAAGTCACTCGGTTAAGGCAGCCTGAGCAAACAACTACAGAGGAGTAACAAAGCAAAGCAGGAACAGAGGGCGAGGGAGACGGAGCAGAGCCTCGAAGGCCATTTGTGTGGCTAGTTTTATGTCAGTTTGACACAGCTAAACATCTGGGAAGAGAGAACTTGAATTGAGAAAATATCCACACTAGATGGGGCAAGCGTGTGGTGCATTTTTATAATCATGATTAATGTGGGAGGGGCCTGCCCAGTGTCAGTGATGCTACCCCTATACCTGTGGTCCTGGGGTTCTCTTAAGATAGCAGGCTTAGCAAGCCATGGAGAGCAAGCCAGTGAGCATCACTCCTCTGTTGCCTCTGCATCAGTTCCTGCCCGGCTTGAGTTCCTGCCCTGATTTAGCCTCATTGATGGGCTGTGGTCTACAACTGTAAACTGAGTTAAAGCCCCCCCCCCCTTTTTCTCTCCTAGTTGCTTTCTGTCATGGTGTTTCATTACAATAATAGAAACCCTAACTAAGACAACACCACATTTAAGGGTTTCAGCTTTCATTCCAGTCTTTTTATTTAAGAAATGGTACTTCTTCTAAAAGCCCGAGTGTCTTTCAGCATTAGGAAACTACCAACACAAACCATTTACTACTCAATGGGCAAAATTCAAAATCCATTCCTTATTAGAAAAATAAGCTCAAAGTTGGAGCAATTTAACAACTATCTATTTAAGCCAGGTGGGTGGCTCGAACCTGTAACACTAGCGCTTGGGCAGCTAGGCGAGAGGAGCAACGCAAGTTTGAAACTGGCCTGGACCACAGAGTGACTCTGTCTTAAAAAAAAATCATGGCCAGGTAGTGGTGGCGCACTCCTTTAATCCCAGCACTCGGGAGGCAGAGGCAGGCGGGTCTCTGTGAGTTCCAGACCAGCCTGGTATATAAGAGCAAGTTCCAGGACAGCCTCCAAAGCCACAGAGAAACCCTGTTTTGAAAAACAAAACAAAACAAAACAAAACAAAAAAATTGATCCCAGCACTCCCGAGGCAGAAACAAGCAGATCTGCCTGCCTCTGCTTCTCAAGTGCTGGGATTTAAAGGCATGTGCCACCAGTGCCTGACTTTAATTTTTTTTTTTTTTTATTTTAACAAGATCAATAAGGTCAAAGAAAGGAGAGCGAGGGAGAATCCAATACAGAAAGGAAGATACCCAGTTTTCAGTCTTTGCAGATGACATGATCTTATATAGAAGATCCCAAAGGCTCAACCAAAAGTGTTAGAGCAACAGACAACAGGACACAAATTCAACGTACACAAATTCTTAACATTAAGCCAGGCATGGCGGTATCCACCTGTGCTTCCAGCATTGGGGGGCTGAAGCAGGAGAATCATAAAAATGAGGCCAGTGAAGCTGTCTTAAAAACAAAACAAAAGCAGAAAGTCATTGTTAGTGATTCTATACAGCAAGTAACTGGGGATACAGCTCCATTTGTTAAGTCTCTGCTGTACAGGAACCTCTGAGAAGCTGGGAGAGGTAGCACACATCAGCAACCTCAGTTCTAGGGAGGCAAAGTCGGAATTCCTGGGGATTGGTTGGTTAGCTAGTCTAGTTGAATCAGTGAGTTTCAGGTTCAGTGACAGGCCCTGCTGTAGTTGAACTTTTCTTTGAGCTGCCAGCTCACAGAAAACGTCCTGGAGATTTCTTAATACTAATGAAAGCTTGGCCTTAGCTTAGGCTTATTTCTAATTAGCTCTTATAACTTAAACTAACCCAACTATTAATCTATGTACTGCCACGTGACTTGTGCCTTTTACCTCTTCTTTGCATGTCCTGCCTCCTCTGTATCCAGGAGGCAACTCTGTTTTTCTTCCTCCCAGAGCTGTCTTTGTCCAGAAGTCCCTGCTATACTTCCTGCCTAGCTATTAGCCGGTTAGCTTCTTATTAAATGATCACAGTGACATAACTTTACACAGTGTAATCAAGTATCTCACAACACCCTGTCTAAAAAATTAAGGAGGATGCCTGGAGGGATGGTCCCTGCTCTTCCAGAGGACCTGGGTTCAGTTTCCAGCACCCATGTTAGGTGACTCAAAGCTACCTACAACTCCATCTCCAGGGTATCCAATACCCTTTCCTGGCCTTTGAGAGCACTGCACTCATGTGCACACATAATTAAAATTAAAATAAAAAAATAAGGTGGGGAGGGATTGAGGACAATACCCAGAATCAATTCTTGTCCTCCACATGCAAATCTGCATGTACACATATATGTATATCCACACATATGAACACATACACACAGGGAAGAGAGGATGTACAAATGACCAATAGTTACATGAAAAAATACTCAACACCGCCAGTCATAATAATATAAATGCAAATTAAAACCACAGTGAGACGGAAGTGGTGTCATACTCTCATATCAGCCCTTGGGAGGCAAAGACTGACATATCTCCATGAGTTCAAGTCCACCCTGGTCTACAGAGTTCCAGGCCAGTCAGGGCCATACAATGAGACTGTCTCAAAACATAACAACCCACAAAACCCCCCACAATGAGACATTAGCCCATAGCTGTTAGAATGGTTGTCAGTAAAAAGATAAAAGACGGTGTTGGTCAGGGTGGAGAAGAGGAACCCTTCACATTGTTGTGGGGGTGTAAATCAATGTAGCCATTACGAAAAGCACCGTGGAAGTTCCTTGGCAAATTAAAAACAGAACCATCATGTGATTGAGTCTTCCATCAAAGGAAATGAGATCAGCCTGCTGGTGAAACATCTATACTTGCAAGCTCATTGCTGGTCTATTCACTACAGCCAGGAAATGAAAGTTGGTATCCATCAACTGAGGAGTGGATAAGAAAATACAGTGTTTGCACACCGTGGAATCCTGTCCTTTGCGATGACATGGGATAAACAGGAGAACATTGTATTAAATGAAATTAAGCCAGGCACTAAAAGACAAATCCTCATCTGGAATCTAGAAGAAGGAGAAGAAAGAGGAGGAGGAGGGGGAGAAGAAGAAACAGTAGTGACTTCTGAGGTCACTTCACTTACCCTGAATTGAAAATTCCATGGTATATACATGAAAGAAAGCATCTCACAGCACCCAGAAGCCTGCATGATTTTTAGGTGCCAACTAAAACAGACTCAGATCTGGGGATGTAGCTCAGGGGCAGAGTGCTTGTCTAGCGTATGCAAGGCCCTGAGGGTTTAATTCTTAGTGTTTCAAGAATGAGTGAATGACTACATATTTGTATATATTGCTTTTTTTAAGTTTAACAATTTTTGTTGTTGTGCAGAGAGTAAACGTTGGCTCACTAAGAAAAAGTGAGAGAGGACTCTGAACAGCAAGGGCTCCAAGGGAGGAATGTTTGTTTTTGGTTTGGTTGGTTTTGTTTTATTTAAGTTTATTTTGGTTTCTATTTTATTTCATTTATTTAAGTTTATGTTTTTACTTATTTACTTATTATGTTAAGTTTAGTTTTTACTTATTTCATTTTATTTATTTGTTAAGACTCCAGCTTTTTTAAAGACAAGGTTCTACTGTGTAGCCCTGGCTGGCCTGGTACTTGTGTAGACCAGGCTGCCTTTGGATGCTCAGAGATCTGCCTGAGATCCTGCTGCTTCTGTCTCCCTAGTGAGAGCTGGGATTAAAGATAAATGCTACGATGACCAGTGGAATGCTCTTTTAAAAAAGTTATTTATTTTTTTCCCCAGACAAGGTTTCACTGTGGTCTAATCGGTGATTCTCCTGCCTCAGCATCTGAAGTGCTAGAATTACAGATGCACACCAACACACTCATCTTGAAATGTGTGTGTGTGTGTGTGCATATATTAATGTTGGGTACCATTCCTCAGTTATTATCCACCTGTTTTTGAGACAGGCCCTCTCAGTGGCTTGGAACTTGACAATAGAGTAGGCTAGCTGGGCACTGAGTCCCAGGGATCTACCTGTCTCTACTTTCCCAACACTGGGACTAACCATGCAACACTGTAGCCTGATAATCTTTATTTTTTAGACAGGGTCTCACAATGTAGCTCTGGCTATCTTGAACTCCGTATGTACATGGTCTTGAACTCACAGAGAGCCACCTGCTCTGCCTCCCAAGTGCTAGGATTACAGATGTGTGCTACTACATCTGACTTATGCCAGCTTTTCTTTCTTTTTTAATATTTGCTAATACTTTATTTTTTAATTTTATGTGTATGGATATTATGCCCTAACCTCTAATCATAGTCCACACTCTGTTTACTCTCCTCTTAGATAGCTTTTGCTTTCCCAAACACTCGCCCTATTGAGGCATGATTATAGCTGCACAGAACAGAAAACTCAATTTGAACTGGTTCTTTGTGTGTGTGTTTAAACTCAGATTCTTGCACTAGTAAGGGAGGCTTTTTTTTTTTAAACCAACTGAGCTCTCTCCAGCTCTGGAACTGGTTTGAACTGCATAAGGAATTTATAGGCTTGTGTAACAGCAAATACAGACAGGAGATAGTCCTGGCAAAGTTTGTGTAAAACCCTGGCTATATTTATTATTATTATTTTCTTAGATATTCTTCCCTCTGTGTTTGTTTGGGTCCTTGGACAATATTGTCATTTGTGGTAGCAAAATGTTCATCAGTTATCACAAGATGGCATGGCACACTTTGCATTGTGCAAACATCCAGGCCTTCACTTTGATTGGCTCATCTCAGGTCACATAGTTGCCCTCTACCCTTGTTGCTGTGGCCACGGGGATGTCACAGGGAGAGGAGAGAAACACTCTTCCACTTTGACCTCCAGAGTGAAGTGGGTTCTTCTGTAAGGATGTGAACAGATTGTTTTTGCGTTATATGCATTCATGCATGCACAAAAGCCAACCCAGAGCCCTACTGTGCAGCAATCTGTCTTGCAGAAAAGTCATTGCGTTTAAGACACAGAGGTAAGGGTGATATCACACAGAGACATTGCCAGTTGCCTGGAACCCAGGCTGCATCTGTCACAGTCATCTTTGTGGCACTGAGTGTTCTCTTAGAATAGAGACTATTTCCCTGTTGGGAGCACTGCTTGGAATACACAGGAGCACTTGTGAGAGGCAAATTGAGTGCAGAGGATGTGTTGGTGGGCTGGCTTGCCTTCAAGTGGGAAAGATTTATTTCCCTCTGTATCTTTGTGCCTTTCTCTCAGCCTGGAGCTGAGAGATGCTTCTGACCTTCATCCTTCAGCTCCATCTTCCTGAAAAGGATGCTGTCCCACCACACTCATCCAGGGGGCGATTTCCCCTTTGCTCCTGGGCTGTGGGGCAGATCCTGCCCTTCCTCAATCTCTCTGTGATTCATTAAAATCCACAAGAATTGGTGAACTGGCTCAACAGAAAGACCTATATTCAAAGTACTTGAAACTGGATCTTATTTAGTTTAAGTTTTATTATGTTATGTACATAGGCATTCTGCCTGTGTGCTTGTCTGTGCAGAGGTGCTTGAGATGCCCTTAGGATGGGTCCTGGGAACTGAATCTGGGTCTCATGCAAGAGCAGCAAGTGCTCTTAACTGCTGAACCTTCTCTCCATCCCCTATTTGTTTATAATGTTTTGATCGTTTGAGACAGGGTCTTGATATATATAGCCCTATCTAACCTGGAACTCACTATGTAGCCCAGGCTGGTCTCAAACTTCAGATGATTTGTCTGCCTCTGCCTCCTGGGTGCTAGGATTATAGATGTGCACCAATGTACCTGTTTTAAAACTGAATCTTGGACGGGACTGGCTTGGACCCCTCCCCTCTTTTTCAGTGCCTCCCTCGTAGCTGCCTCACTGTCTGCCGACTGCTGCCCCCTTGTGGTGAAAATTCTCTTTTCCTAGCAGTTTCACTTGCTCTCGGGGTTTTGTTTTCAGAGAGAACGGAGATTTATTACAGAGGAAAGAACACCAAGAGTAGGAGGTCTCCAAGGGAGAGATACTTTTTTTTAAGTTTTATTATTTTTTTAATTGAAAACAATCTTATTTTACAAACCAATCCCAGTTCCCCCCCCCCACCATCTCCCCATCCTTACCCTCATCCACTCCTCAGAGAGGGTGAGGCCTCCCTTGGGGAATCATCAAAGTCTTGACACATCTTTTAGGGCAGGACTGAGCCCCCCCCCCCACATAGCTAGGCTGAGCAAGGTATCCTCCCACAGAGAATGGATTCCAGTTCATGCACTAGGGATAAATACTGGATCTACTGCCAGTGGGCCCATGGACTGCCCAAGCCCCCCACCTGACACCCATGTTCAGGGGGCCAAGATCTCCCGATTAAATTGGGAGTGTGGGGGAAGGGAGGCGAGGGAGGAAGGAGAAAGAGGAGCGGGTGTGGGGTGGGGGGGGAGGAGAACATGCGGGATCAGGAAGGTCTAGTTGGGGGAAGGACAACAAGGAAAGAGAGACCTTGATAGAGTGAGCTGCTATGGGCTTAACAAGAAACCTGGCACTAGGAATTCCCAGGAACCCACCAGGATGACCTCAACTAAGAATCTAAACAATAGTGGAGAGGGTACCCCAAATGCCCTTCCTTATAACGAGATTGATGACTACCTTAATTGCCATCATAGAGCCTTCATCTAGTAGCTGATGGAAGCAGAAGCAGAGATTCACAGTTAAGCACTGAGCCGAACTCCTGGAATCTAGTTGTAGAGAGGGAGGAGGGATGAGCAAAGGGGTCAAGACCAAGTTGGGGAAACCCACAGAAACAGCTGACCTGAGCATGTGGGAGCTCACAGACTGTAGACTGACAGCTGGGAAACCTGCATAAGACTGAACTAGGGAGGGATACTTTCTTGAGGTATTTTACAGTAGGTCCCATAGTTTCCTCTTAGTTTTCCAGTGTTTTCTGCCCCAGGAGCTGCCTTCTCTTTAGAAGACTGGCAGAAATGTGCCTTCCCTTATGGGACTACCCCATTTCAAGTCTTTCCTAGTCCAGGCATCAGATCTGAACACTCTAATGTTAGTATCATGCACTCCAGGCTGGTCTAGAATTCCATCTGTAGTTTTGGATGACCAGATTTTGAGTTTATGTGTGGGGTTGGTGTATGTGTTTGGGGTGTATGTGTTTGTATGTGTTTGGTTGTGTACACACACAGGTATGTGTAGAGGCCAAAGGAAGACATTGGAGGACATTTCATCCTGCTTTATTATCCTATGCCTTAATCTTCTAAGAGACAGGGTCTCTCACTGAACCTAGAGCTAGGCTGCTGACCACCTAGCCCTGTTTCTGCAACCTACACCCTGGTGCTAGGATTATAGGAGTGCATTTGGCCATGCTTGGATTTACAAAGGTTCTGGGGATTTGAACTCAGGTTCTCATACTTATACAACAAGTGGTCTTACATTCTGAGCCGTCTTCCCAGAATCCCATGCCAACTTTTATGCCATGCTGAACCCAGGCCTTCCTAAATGTTAGTCAAACACTGTGCCAACTGAGCTACAGCCCCATCCTTCCTGCCGCTATTTATAAATGCAAGCAGAATCCTGGAGACCACCACGTTTGCCAGTGTCACAATGGTAGACACCAGTGCTATGAAAAGTTGGCGTTTATAGGCAGGGCAGATTTAAACATTCACAGATTAGCACTGACAACGGAGATTGGCTGCCCTGGCAGGAGCATGTCCAGGAAGACCAGCCCCCACATCCCCCTGCATGGAAGTGAAGCTCTTTGACATACCTTAGGTGTGAGTGTGCGGCTAAGTATCCCAGACCTTTTTTATCGTGGTGCTGTATGCTCCATGAGTCATACGAGAAACACCATTTCTTTTACAACCCTTGGCAATCACTTACTATGTTCCCTGGCAGAGGAAAGATCAAAGGACAATTTGGAAAGGGAGTCTTTGTTCTCTAGCTGCTCATGGAGCGAAGCAGGAGCCTCCAGTGTAAGCACATCTTTACAGCATAGTGGAGTTTGTGTAAGACTGGAAGGAGGCTTGAAAGTGCTCTGGTTTCATGGCCACTGCTGTGATAAAAGGTTGTGACTAAAAGCAACTTAGGGGAGGAAAGGATGCATCCCACCTTACAAGTCACAGTCTGACACTGAGGGAATTCAGGCCAGGCTCTTAAGCAGGACTTTGGAGCAGAGATTACAGAGGAGTGCTGCTTGTTGGCTCACTCACAGAGTCATGCTTAGCTAGCTTTTGTTTAAATTCGTTTTTGTTTTTTTTTTTTCTTTTTAATTTGTAGTACCCAAAGGCTCCATTTTTATTTGGAAAAGAAGAATTACAACATGAAATGTGCAGGAGATAACAGAGCACAACTAATTTGCTATGTGACTTATAAGCATAAATTCAGAAAAGGAAACAAGTAGGAAAATATTAAATTTTAAATGCAATTCTTTGTAAACTGCTTTCAGGAAAAGTTCATCTTGGCACACAGAAAGTCAACTTTGTGTATACAGGTGTTGTGCCTGACCTGCTTAGGGGTAGATAGTGCCTCCCACAGTGGGCTGGACCCTCCTACATCAATTAATGATCAAGACAGTCTCCCACAGACACGCCCACATCTGGGAAATCTCTCTACTGGGATTCCCTTCTTAGATGACTCTAGGCTGTGATAAGTTGACAGTTAAAGCTAACCAGGACACTGAGCTAAAGGAATAACATCAGGGGTCAACTTTGAACTGCTCAGGGACCTCTCAGGCAGCTTTCCAAAGAAGCTGTCCTGTAGTACCACATGGGGAGCAGTAACTACATCACCCTCAGCTGGTCCCTCACTGATTTTCTTAGCCCTGAGGGTCTCTCTAGACTCCAGGGAAGGGCGTGGCCATACCCCAATCCTCATCGTTACTCTAACCAAACAAGAATTGGAATTGATTGTGTAAAAGGGAGGCTAGTTTTTTCTTCCAAAATCTCTACCACAAAGACCCTAAAAGACCCTAAAAGATGTTATAAGTGGTTGAGCATTGGTGGTTCATGCCTTTATTCCCAGCACTCGGGAGGCAGAGGCAGGCAGATCTCTGTGAGTTCGAGGCCAGCCTGGTCTACAAGAGCTAGTTCCACTACAGGCTCCAAAGCCACAGAGAAACCCTGTCTCGAAAAACCAAACCAAACCAAACCAAACCAAACCAAACCAAACCAAACCAAACCAAACCAAAGCTATCAGAAGTGAAATGGTGTGCTTATAGCTGACTGTGGTGCACAACTTTAATTGCAACATTTGGGAGATAGATGAAGGCTCATGGTCATCAGCTACATAGAGTTCAAGGCCAGCATGAGCTATGAAAGACTCTATCTCAAAACAGAAAGAAAGCAAGCTTTGGGGCTGCAGATGTAGCTCGGTGGTAGGATGCTTGTCCCAGCATGTACCGGGTTCTGGGTTCTATTCCAGCACCAATATAAGCTGTCCAAATGCAGTTTGAGTGTAGACTTCTCCATCTCTCTGTCTAAGCTGTCCCCTAAGTTCTTCTTATAAACTCTCCCAAGTCTTTTCCACCACAGACTTCTGTTGTAGAGTAAAGGCCCTCCCTTTTATTCTCCTCAGGGAAAGTTGGAAAGTACCCAGTTCTATTAGGGAACTTGGGGACAGCACATGAGGGGAAATTCAAGAACCTGAAGGTGAGGAAAGTGGTCATCTATGGAGGGAAGGACTTAGAGAGCGCACCCTAAGCTACAGCTTCACCCAGTTATCCCTGCTGAGCCCACAGAACCTCTGATGCTGTTGGGTCCCATGACCTAATCAGCACCCAAATGCGGCCATGGGTGGAGCTCTGAGGGGAGGTATGGTTTAGTGTGGTTTCTCTCTCTTTTCTTTACTCATCTAGTTCCTTCAACTGGTCATTCTGGCCTCTGAGCTGCAGGATCCTGCACACACAGACCATACCCACCTGGTGCCTCAGGTAGGAAGCCACCCTTGTGTATCAGCACACTTGTTGGGGTAGCGAGGCTTGGTTAGATCTAATTTTAGAAAGTGCCTGACTGGTTTCTGTGGAATGCAGGAATTTCTTATGAACTCTTTCCTCCCCACCCCCCTTTGAGATAGGGATTCTCTGTGTGGTCCTGGCTATCCTGGAACTCCCTTTGTAGACCAGGCTGGCCTCGAACTCAAAGATTCACCTGCCTCTGCCCCCTGAGTGCTGGGATTAAAGTCGTGCACCACTACTGCCTGACTCCTAAGCTGTTTCCTGTCTACTCACAGGGAGTAAGCTCTGAACTCTGACTTCCTAGGTGGTTGTGGCACAGCCCTCATTCTTTGATTTTATTCTTCTCCTGTTACGTGGCTGAGATGGACCAATCCCCCAGCTCAGTGTAGTTTCTCCTGATAAGCTTTCATCTTCTGTGAAGATGCAAGCAGTGGCAGGGAGAGAGCATCCCAAGGTGTGGGGGTATGAATGCACCTGCCATAGAATCCAAGGCCTGGGAGCCAGTGAGAGCTTCTTTGTCTTCCCTCAATTTGGAGATGAGAAATGGAACTCTGTAGGGATTAAAGGCCCTAGTCAAACTCACCATGGAGAGAATGGGCATTCACTAACAATCAGCTCATCTCTAACCTGGTTAACTTGTAAATGCTTTCAGATCGGAGAATCTTCAGTTGGGTAGAGGTTTATTTATTTGTGGGTGTGTATGCAGGAATGAATATATATATATATATATATATATATATATATATATATATATATATTCACCAGGGGATGCTTTTTAGGGAGTTGGTTCCCTCCATCCATCAAAGGTTCTTGGAGCAAGCTCAAGTTGTCAAGCTTGTATGACAAGCTCTTTTGCCTGTTGAGCTATCCCACCAACCCTTATGTGTATTTAAATTTTTTTCTTTTCCACATTTAGTGTGCGTGTATGCACTTGGGTGTGGAGGTAGGTCGGAGGATAACCTGAGGGAGATGGCTCTTTCCTTCTACCTTGAGTTTTCAAGTTTGTGGGCTCAAGTTTAAGGTGTTAGGCTTGGCAGCAGGCACTTCTGTCCACGATTCACCTCATTGCCTCCTGCCCCGTGTATTTTTGATGTGATGTTTGCAACTATGAAAGCTGAATGTAACCTCATTGTAAGTCAAGGCACACTGGACAGTTCAATGTAATCTGTCTCTCTTATTTCTTTCTCCAGGCAGATTTCAAGAAAGGCAAACAAGGGGCTGGAGAGATGGCTCGGTAGTTAAGAGCACAGATTGCTCTTGAGGGTTTGTTTTCTCAGCACACAGTTTGGGCAGCTCACAACTCTCTGTAGGTCCAGTTCCAAGGGATCTGATGCCTTCTTCTGGATACAGACAAGCATCCTGCACACACACATAAGTAAATGCAATGAGAAATAATAAGTCTTTTTAAAAAGGGGAAACAAAGCTGGGTGTTGGTGGCACACACCTTTAATGCCAGCACTCGGGAGGCAGAGGCAGGTGGATCTCTGTGAGTTCAAGGCCAGCCTGGTCTACAGAGTTAGTTTCAGGACAGGCTCCAAAGCAATACAGAGAAACCCTGCCTCAAAAAACAAAAACAAAACAAACAAAAAAGGGAAAACAATAATGAAGGTGCACATATACAAGTTATGTATCAAGGGACACCCAGATACACCTTACCTCCTTAGCTTTGCTGTGTGCTGGCTCTTTACTGAGTATATAAGAGCAACCAGGTGGCTGCATCTGAATGCAGGGGGCATGGCTGAGGACAAAGATGATTAAAAGGAGACAAAGTAGCTGGAGATAGAGTTGAGAATTGCAGAGTCCACTGAAGACTAAACTATCTTCCTTGAGTTTAATTTTATCCCATACTCCAACGGTGTCTTCAAGAGCTTTGACAGCATCAGGAATCTAACTTCTACAGAAGTTCAAGTAGAAGTCCAAGGGAGTGAACTCTGGTTGTCAAAGCAACAAAGAAGCCAATAATACTATCCCAAAACATCCATGACACTTGAGTTTGGTTACTAAATCCTATTTCTCTCCAAACCTTTCACCTAGATCGAACCATGGCCAAAGTTGAATATTTCTACTGGGTTGCTCCTGATAATACGACATGGGATGACTTTGAGAAAGACTTTGGGAATAGCACCAGAATGCCACCTACTGGAGATTATTTCAGCCCTTGTAGGAGAGTCCCAATCAGCAACACAAAGGCTTTAGTTGTCTTTTATGCCCTGGTGTCCTTGCTGAGTTTGCTGGGAAACTTGCTGGTGATGCTAGTCATCTCATACAGACGAAGGAGCTGCTCTGTCACCGATGTCTACATGCTGAACCTAGCCATTGCCGACTTTCTCTTTTCATTGACCCTGCCCTTCTGGGCTGTCTCCAAATTGAAAGGCTGGATTTTTGGCACTCCCCTGTGCAAGATGGTTTCACTCCTGAAGGAAGTCAACTTCTTCAGTGGTATCCTGCTACTGGCCTGCATCAGTGTGGACCGATACTTGGCCATCGTCCATGCCACACGCACACTGACCCAAAAGCGCCACTTGGTTAAATTCATATGTCTGGGTATCTGGGGTCTATCTTTGATACTGTCCCTGCCCTTTGCTATCTTCCGCCAGGCATATAAACCATACGGTTCTGGAAAAATCTGCTATGAGGTCCTGGGTGAGGCCACAACAAATTTTCGGATAGTGTTGCGTGGCCTGTCCCACACATTCGGCTTCCTCCTGCCACTGCTGATCATGCTGTTTTGCTATGGGTCCACACTGCGCATGCTCTTTAAGGCCCACATTGGGCAGAAGCACCGAGCCATGCGGGTCATCTTTGCTGTTGTGCTTGTCTTCCTGCTCTGCTGGCTGCCTTACAACCTAGTCCTGCTCTCAGACACTCTCTTAGGAACCCACTTGATTGAGGACACCTGCAAACGCCGCAATGACATTGACCAGGCCCAATATATCACTGAGATCCTGGGCTTTTCTCACAGTTGCCTCAATCCCATCATCTATGCCTTCGTTGGCCAAAATTTCCGCCATGAATTCCTCAAGATCCTTGCTAACTGTGGCCTGGTTCGCAAGGAGCTTTTGACACACCGCCATGCTAACTTTTGAGCATCTTTCACTGTCTGTTAAACCTCTGAAAATTACCAGAGAGTAATATCTGTCCCTCAAGGAGAGGATAACTATCGTGCTAATGTGCTGTGCTGTGCTTTGTGCGTGAGTATGTGTGTGTGTGTGTGTGCAGTATAGCTATGGACAGATACTATCTGGTTTGGGGAGGGAGATGACAGGATCAGGAGATGTTAGTGACGGACTACTGTCTCTAGGGCCCACACCTACTTTCTGAGGTACTGATAGCCCTCCAAGGACTGCCTTTATACCTCCATGAGAAAGAATGTCTCCATCTCTATTGGACACATACATCTTTGACTTGTGATCTGGGCAAGGATCGTGTTCACATCTGTAGCCTAACTGTTAGAACAAAGAACTGGAGCTTGCATCTGACATTAGCCCTCACAGGCTGAATTCTCTCCTTGGAACTGCTCAGCACATTCCAGAAGGGCTGTCTAGTAACTGTTTGTCCTGTGATTTGAGTTCATGAAACTGTTTTCCCATCTTGGGGAATGTCGCAATGCCTGCTGGGGACATCAGTCAGCTGCTGCTGAAGCACCAAGCCACCAGGCAGCCTTGTGATGGAGCTGAAGAAGTCTTCCCTTTAGGTGTCATGGGCAGACAGAGGGTGTTTAGGAAACCACGTATGGGGATCCCCTTTACCTTGTGACCAGAGTCACAGAGGGGGATGTGTGTGTTGGGTACCAGCTGAGCCAAGGATGAAGCAAGACTGGCAGCTAACTTTTGCCCTCTTGGCACTTCCAGTTTGACAGGGAACAACAACAACTTTATAAACCAAAATATAGCTGTCAATCATGTGGACGGGCAGCAATTTCCAACAAAATTTCTGTTCCATGTTTGTCCACATGAAAGTACCTTGAGTGTGCCACAGAGTGTAAGGTATGTGTGGAGGGACTGGTGGTTCCTGTCTTAGAATGGGGTTAGCTCTCCTCACTGACTATGGGCTAGTGGCTTTACTCCCTGTTAGAGCCATCTTTGTAGGCGCAGGCTCATGCTTATCATCACATCTCACATTCAGGAGGTTCCCTTTGTCCCTCATATGTGGAAATGTGTGCCTCCAACTTTATGTCTATGTATAACCATCGTCTCCTGGAGTGACCTGGCCTGTCTTCTCTAAGTTGTATTAAGTGACTTCCTCACTTCCAAATGACTTAAAGAAATTGTGTTTGGAGCTAGAGAGAAGGCTCAGTGGTTAAGAGCATTTGCTGTTCTTTCAGAGGACTCAGATTGGTTTCTCAGCACCCACATAGTGGCTCACAACCTATAATTTATAACTTAGGTCCAGGGGATCCAATGCCCTCTTCTGACTTCTGTGGGCATTAGATATGCACAGTAGAAACTGAAATTCCTACTAGCTTAAAGGAAAATGGAGAAGGTACTGGCCTGTATGGGGATGGGGCAGGTGAGGATGGCCTGAGGTTGAGCTTCCAGGAGGGACTGCAGTGAAGGCTGAGACCAGCATCAGGGACCAAGGCTGGAGTAAGCGTGGGGGTGGGTACAGGGCTGGGTGACAGCTTGGCATAAGGTAAGGTCAGAGGAGGACAGAGGGGAAAATCTAGAATGGGGAGACTGAGTGGGAGAGTAAGACTTAGGGACCTGCTGAGGGTTGGAGGCGGGGCCTTCTGGACCAGGTCAGGACTGGAGGCAGGCATATGAGAATGTCAGAAATGGGATGAGTGCCAGTGATGACTGAAACTAAAAGACCTTGTAGATAGGCTACTAGTATGCAGGTATCTGTACTGGCCTGCCCTTGGGGTTCTGACAGGATACATCCTCAGCTGCAGCCACAAAGAGCACCACCTGTGCACATTCACTATGTCCCCTTTTAAAAGGGCCCTGCCCACCTCCCATCTCCCCTTCTTCTCTCTCTCTGCTTCTCCACTCCCCCCCACTTCCTCTCTCTCTATGTATGTCCCCAGAGGCCGGTCTCCCCCTCCCCTTCCCCTTTTTTACAATCCCCTTCCCCCAATTAAAAAAAAAAACCCACATGAACTCTGTCACATAGTATTTTCTCTTGCAGTGCTTATTTTTTTTTACTTTACATATTGATCCCAGTTACCCCCCCCCATCCTCCCATATCCCTCCCCCCCCAGTCCCATTCCCCGTCTACTCCCCAGGGAATGTGAGGCCTTCCAGGAGGGATCATCAAAATCTGTCAAGTCATTTAGGGTAGGGCTTACACATAGGGTCATCATCCTCTTTGGAATATTATCTCAGGCACACTTCATGAATCAGGACAAAGGCTCCTTGGAGGTAGGGGAGGAGTCAGGGTTCGAGCCCATGGAGATAGGGGAGTCAGAGGAGAGGACACTTTAGTTCTGTTCCCTACAGTACTTGAACTCTATTGCCTATCGCAATAATTCCAGTGGACATGTGGAGTACTCTCTCATGTTAAGAACTATGCTGAAGGACTTACTATTGGGGACAACTGTAAGAGGGTTAGGGGAGATATAAGAAATCCTGCAGAGCCTAAGCAAAGGTGACAGAGATAGGGCATCTCCTGGGCCAGTGGGCCAAGCCTGGAAGGGCATCGAGTGCTTTGCAAACCTTACACCATAGCCCGTTTCCAGCCCTGTTGCACTTAAAGCTTACGTAATGAAGTCAGGTGGCTTCCTTGAGCAGCCTGTTAGTGAGCTGAGACCTGCCCTGGGATCCTGTCAGGAGGCAGTAGCGGAAATGGGGAGGGTATGAGCAAGCTAGTGACTGTGGTGGAAGGAGAGGGGAAACTCGGGGTAGAGACTCCAAGACCACTCAGCGTGACCAAAAATGAGAGTCTGTAGTAGGTCAGCCTGCCACTGTATGCAGAGAAACACTCTGCATAGAGCAGCCCCAGTGCATAGTACAGGGAGGGTTTGTTGTTTGTTTTTGAAATAACACAGAAAAAACGAAACAAAACAAAAAACAAACCTACATCCTGGTTGTAGGAGGAAGCAAACAAGCACGCCGTTTAAGAGCCAGGAAGCAAGGCAGGTGGTGGAGCACGCCTGTAATCCCAGCACCTGGGGAGGCAGAGGCAGGTGGATCTTTGTGAGTTCGAGGCCAGTCTGGTTTACAAAGTGAGTTCCAGGACAGCCAGGGCTACATAGAGAAACCCTGTTTTGGAAAAAAAAAAAAAAAAAAAAAAAAAAAAAAAAGAGCCAGACATGCAGTTGGCTAGGGTATTGGAACCCTGAGTTTCTAGAATGGATTTGGGTGCTTTCTCATGGAACCTTTCAGGGTGGGTGGGCTGGGTTAAAAAGGAGGGGTCAGCCTTAGAATACAAATGGACTTTGGGAGCCCATTGCCCATAGCCTAGACACACAAGGGAGGGCCTAGACCCTGCCCCAAATGATATGACAGACTTTGATGATCCCCCATGGAAGGCCTCACCCTTCCTGGGGAGCAGAAGAGGGATGGGATTGGGGTTGGTGGGGAGCATGGGAGAATGGGAAGGAGAGGGAACTAGGATTGATATATAAAATAAGATTGTTTCTAGTTTAAATTTAAAAAAGGGGGGAGGGGTCAGTTTCAGTTTAAAAAAAGATAGCTTTACCTGAGACAAGGTGGAGTAAACTGTTGCCCAGTTACCAGGAGACCTGTGAGGAGAGACCAGGAGGAAATGAAGTAGTGGAGGGAATCAGGAAGGATTCTTAACCTCTAGCCTGGGTAACAGTTGGGAGGGGTAGGTGGTGTATACATTTAATCGTAGCACTCAGGAGGCAGAGGCAGGGGGATCTCTGTGAGTTTGAGGCCAGCCAGGGCTATGGAGAAAGACCCTGTTAAAAAAAAGGAAGAAGAAGAAAAGAAAAAGAAAAATCCCAGGCTAGTGTGGTACACACCTTTAATCCCGACATTTGGGAGGCAGAGGCAGGATCTCAGAATTCTAGGCCAGCTGGTCTACAGAGAGAGTTCCAGAATAGTAAGGGCTACACAGAGAAACCCTGTCTCAAAATCCCCCCCACCAAAAAGGCGGGAGGGGGGGAGCCAGGGGGAATGTTTGCAGGAAAAGGCTGCCTTCCATTTGTGGGGTACAAGCAGTTACACCCAATTACAGGGGGCAAGCTAGCCCTGAAAGCCTGGGAATGATTTGGCTGGTTTGGACTCACATTATTGAAATTCCTTCTCATCAAGGTGACAGATTGTGAAAGCTACCAGAAAGGGTAGAAAACAACAGACAGATAAAAAGATAGATTTTGGAGAATGTCAGTATTCAAGGGGCTGAAAGAGGAAGAGGGGCCTTCAAAAGAGACTAAAATGGGGCTGGGATGTGGTTTGATTGGCGGGTGGCAGCCTGGCATGAATGAGGTCCCGTGTTCAATTCTTAGCACTGTGTAAACCAGGTATGGTGGGACATATGTGTAATCCCAGCACCTGGGCAGTGGAGACAGGAGCATGAGGAGTTTAAGTTCATCCTCAGCTGCATAGCCCTCATCTCTACCTGACACTACATTTATGTTTAGTTGTTTGCTGTTAGCACTGTGTATACCTCAGGAAGACCAGGACCTGTATCTGATGGGACCACTTTCAGCATCCTCAGCATCAGGCAAATGAGTTTAGTAATCTGCCTCACACACACACACACACACACACACACACACACACACACACACACACACACACAATTTGTTGACAATATATATATTTGGCATACTAGATTTTAGATTTATTAGAGTAGCTTGCAGGCTGTCTCCTGACAGAAAGGCCAAATCTGGTAGTTCAGTCCATGCATGAAGTGGTTATGTCAGCAGTCCCAATTTGGTCCTGCAGTCTCAGGGAATTCCTAGAGAGCTTCGGTCCTCAGTCTACACTGGAAAGCCAAAGAAGTAGATGTTGACCCCAGGGCTGGAATGACTCAGCCAACAGGGTAGATGAACTGGCAGACAAAAAGCAAATTTCCCTTTCGTGTGCTTTTTTATGTGGGTTACCACCAGAAGATGTGATCCAGAGTTAGGCTCGGTCTTCCCACCTCAAAAGATCCAGTCGGGAAAATTCCTCAGTTCATTCCAGATGTGGTCAAGTTGACAACCAGGTTTAGCCATGAGAGCTTCTCGAACCCAACTGTTACACTCTTTTACCAGATTCCACTTCTAAGTATTTGTCCTGATGAGACTATCAAGGTGACCCAAGAATGTAGTTCAGTGGCAAGTGCTTGCCTAACACACATGAAGGCCTGAGTTTCATGTCCAGTAACACATAAACAAGGCATGGTGGCATGTGCCTATTGTCCTGGCATTCAAGAGGATGATAGTTTTTCTTGCTTCCAAGTCCTGTTGAAGAAGACATGTCTGCTCTTCATGAAGTCTTCATCTTAATAAATGTTCATCTACAGCCTCCTTGGTGGCAATGAAGTTTTCTGATAGCCTGATAGACCACGTCATTTAACGAATCACCACATCTGTCAGGCTTGAACTTCTAAAAAAAATGTATTTTGTATGTGCATTGGTATTTTGTCTGCATGTATATGTCTATGTGAAGGTGTTGGGTCCCCTGGAACTGGAGTTACAGACAACTGTGACCTGCCATGTGGGTGCTGGGAACTGAACCTGGGTCCTCTGGAAGAGTGACCAGTGCTCTTAATTTCTGAGCCGTCACTTCAGCCTCAAGCCTGAACCTTTAAACTATGGCATCTGTGCTAACTTTGGCTGTCAAAGTTGAATTGAATTGTTGGACACCCAGTTTGTATCTGGGGAGATGGAGATCTGGTTGTTATGGGAAGAGATCCCCACATACTTGGTGTTAAATGCTGCAAATAAAAAAATCACAAAGAAGTAGTGCATGATTTTATAGGTATCATGGTCGCTGCTTCCCCTGGTGGATCTGGGTCATTCTTAGCTTGTAGCTATTGTGAGTAATGTTGCCGTTAGCATTCATAGATGTCTTTGGGTAACTTTTGAGGGAATGGGGAGATGATTCAGTTGATAAAGTGCATGCCTCAAACTGAGGACCTCAGTTTGAACCCCAGAACCCACACAGGATGCTGGGCATGGTGGAGCACCTTGTAAAGTAGTGCTGAGAAAGCAGAGCAAACCCCTGGGACCCACAACTGGCCGGTTGGGTAAGCTCCAGGTCAGAGAGAGACCTCACTTCAAAAAACAAAGTGGGGAGCTAATATATACATACATACATACATACATACATACATACATACATACATACATATATACACACACACAGCTGCAGGCACTTCCATGCAAGGAACACTTTGTAGATTACTTTGCTTAATTTTGTTTTGTTTTGCTATTTTGAGACAGGGTCTCTATGCAGCCCAGGCTGGCCTCAAATTGTCTCCAAAGCTAGGAATGGTCTTAAACTTTTGATCCTCTTGTTTCTACCCCCTGAGTGCTGTGATAACAGGCATATACCGTCATGCCTAATTTAAAGACTGCTATTAATTGAAACAAGGTCAACATAGACCCAGAGTTCCAGGAAGTAAATGTCTTATCCTCTTTTCTTCCTCAGGATGGACACTATAAGTGAGAGGAAGACAGGCACTGACATTCAGGCACTCAGGAGGCTGAGGCAAGAAAATTCAAACTGCAGGCCTGCTTGGACTGCATAATTTCTTATCTCAAACAAACAAACAAACACAAACAGAACCCAAGGCAGATTGAAGCATGGAGGTATGTACCTGAAATCTTAGCATTTGGGAGGCGGAGACAGAATAGGGTCATAGTTCACTACATAATAAGTTTGAGGCCAGCTTGGGCTACTTGAGACCATGTCTCAAAACCCACTTTCCATGCCACTGCCACCCAAAGGTAACAAATAAAGATATATCAAGAGTCCATACTCATCAGAAATGAACCAGAATACATTTTTTTGGGAGGGGGGTTGTGAGGCTGTAGAGAGTTTATCTAACATGAGTGAGACCTTGGATTCCATCCTCAGTTCTAAAAATAAAAGGTATAAATTATTCATTTGGTCAAAGGTAGACATAAACAAGTCTTAATTTATTTTGCAATATTTAGAGTTTATTGTAGTCTTAACTATTAAAAAGTTATGATTGAGAATGTTCTTAGAGTATAACCAATGTGGTTATAAGAGAAAACACCAAGTCAGGCTGCAAAGTATTGTCTTCTTGTTTTGCTTCCTTAAAAAGCACTTGGGAAGCAGAGGCAGGTGAATCTCTGTGAATTTGAGACCAGCTTGGTCTATGTAGTGAGTTCCAGGATGGTCAAGGTTACATAGAGACACACTGCTTCAAAAGTAAATAAATAAATATGAATGTGCGTATATTATGGCACCTGTGTGGAGGCCAGAGGGCAACTTTCCGTTTGTCATCAGGCTTTGTGGCGAAAACCTTTGTGGCAGTCCAGTCACAGCCTGGGTTCAAGTTCTGAGATGGGGATGGGGTGTCATTGTGAAGAAATGAATTGTCCAACTACCAGATGAGTTTCACGCAAGTGGCCAGCCTGGAAGAGCTCCAACTGTCTTTATTTATACATCAAAAGGAAGCATGCTTTTCCATACCAACAAACAAGTTTTTCCCATCCTCCAAGATTAACCTCTAACAAAAACAAGTATGTCAAATGTGTTTATTCCCAACTTTTATATCAAAACATTTTTAAACCAAAAACAACACTTACCATTTTGCTAGCTTGGCCAGATATTGAGCCAGGTACATCCTGGCTCAAAATGAAAAGATAATTGACATAGGCAAACATTTCCAAAAACAACATCCCATTCAAAATATATTTACAGAAACAGGGGTGATTTGCCTCCAATCCTGTCAGCACTGAATTAGAACAGCGCCTGGGGTCTGAAGTGACAGCTTGCATCCCCAGACAAGAAATCTGAGAAGCATCAGCTCCCAAAGAATTTTAGGGGTAGTATTTGAGAAAAAAATGGGGTTTCCAGAAATGATCACATTTGTCCAATACATGATTGACAAAGTGACACTAAAACCACCAAGACACTAAAACCACCAAGAGAATGTCAATCATTGTAAGAGAGAAGAGAGTGTGCAGGCCACTCAGTCCCAGCAGAATTCTGTGCTGTTCCCAAAGTCCTTTGGTCCTTGGCCAGTGAGACTGTCCCCATGGGATTTTGTCTCATCCGGAGACCCGTTGGATAAGCAGCTCATATATTGGTCCCAAACAAGACCACACGGCTCCCAACACTCCTTTACCCTGTGAACCAGCTGATCTGCCCATCTTGAATCTTGTTTTTTTAAAGATGTATTTTTTTTTTAAATGTGTATAGTTGTTTTGCCTGCATGTATATCTATGCACCGGGCGCGTGCAGTGCCCAAGGAGACCAGAAGAGGACCTTAGGGTCCCTGGAACTGGTAGTGCAGATAGTTGTTAGCTACCAGCCATGTGGGTGCTGGCAACGGAACAGCAGGAACAGATAACACTCCCGGCTGCTGAGTCATATTTTCCCCCAACTCCCAATCTTGAGATGCTTCTCGTGTTTTCAAGGAGAGAGGGTTCTGGGAAGCCACATAACTTGCTCAAGATGACTCAAGAGGACAGACCAAGATAGGACCTCATTCCAGCGATGTGCCTGCCACAGGGCAGTAAGCTTCAGGTAGCAGCTTGCCTGCGCCTCATTTACTGTGGGTGCAATCTTCAATCTTGTTTGGTTTTATTTTCTTCTTCTGTTTCACAAGGGCAACAATAACTCCCACCAGAAGGTCTTGGTAAGTGTCAAATGAGACAAAACAAAAAAATTTTTTTTTCTTTTTTCACAGTGCTGTGCCTGGGTTTGTAATAAGACACATTATTACCCCAAACAATAATTAATACTCTGTTGGTTAATATAAAAGGAAACACTTTGTATATTAAGGATCTAGAAGGACCTTCTTTAAATTATACAACGGGAAATGGAACTTGATGAATAAAATGACACTTTCACAAGGCAGAATCGGGTTATCTTTGGTTCCCATTCAGCAACTCCTTTTCCCCTTTGCCCAGAACCCACAGCAAACCCGCCAATCTCTTTCTCTCACCTTGGCTTTCTTCCGTGAGGTTCTTGGTATTGAACTTTCACTTGCCAGGCAAATGCTCTGCCTCAGGGCGAAGACCCCCTGCCCACAGACAGCCCTGCTTTGATCACCACATGTGATGCAAATGCGTCATTATAGGAATGTACCCCGTGAAGATGTACAAACATTACATGTCAGAATAGTCTAACAGGCTCTTACCAAGTTCCAAGTAAAGCCAGGTAAGCGAGCTCTGACACAATGCTATTGAGACACCAAGCTGGTGTGCTGGGCATGGTTTCCCAGTTCGGTTATGACCTTGAAGCTTCAGAAGAAAGAGGATCTTGTATGCAAGAGAAAAGTTTCAAAAACCCATTCTCAGCTGGGTGTGGTGGAGAAGCTCACATTCATAATCCCAATACTCGAAAGGGAGATGGGAGAGCCTGGGTTACATGAAGTTTCAGGATAGCTTGGGCTAAGAGACCCTATCTAAAAACCACCTTCTTCCATGCTGAAAACTGATTCCCCAACCCACAGGCCCTTGCCTTTTCCTCTATCCTAATGGAAGGCACTTCTGACAGACGGGGAAGACAGTATGGAGGAGGGAGGGAGAGAGAAAAGGGTCAGGTTTGCCTGGAAACTACATACTAAGAAGTGGCCTCCCTGGCGCATCTAGCCACTGACAACCAGGGGCTCAGGGAAGACAGATGCTTCTCAAGTCCTAGTGGCGCTTAGGTACTCTTGGCACGCCTGTGCAGAGTCTCGGCTTTAGAACCTGACACTTCCCTAGAGCTGCAGGAGCCCCTGTCTGATCAGACCACCTTTCACGGAAGAGAAAACTCCACTTTCAAAGTTTGAAGTGAATATTTAAGCAACAGCTACTAAATCTTTCTGTTTATTCTCTTTTATTGAGTTAGACGTGTTTTCCTAAACCTCTTGGTAGACACAAGGACCTGGAAACAGATGTCCCTGTCCCAGTCACCCTGCAGGGAGTTTTGTGGACCCTCATGTGTCCTCCCTTCCTCAGATTCCTTTGTCCTCCTCAAAGTCATTTTCCTAAGGCATGACTGCACTTTTGAGGACCACACACAACAGCGGGTGCCTGTAGGCCTGTGTTATAATAAAGATGCAACCAACTGGCTCTCGCTTGTTTTTGTTTGCTTGCTTCTTTTCTTAAAAAAAAAAAAAAGAAAGAAAGAAAAGAAAGAAAAGAAAAGGAAAGAAAGAAGGAAAGAAATTCTCCCTTTCCCTTTCTCCCTCCAACCTTCTCATATACCTGTCCTCGCTCTCTTACAAATTCATGGCTTCTTTTCCCATTGTTGTTACATATATACATGTATGTAAATATGTATACATAAACATGTATTCCTAAAAACATAAATACACCCTACTCAGTCTGTATGATATTACATGCTCTTATGTTTTCAGGGCTGACCATTGGGCATTGGAAAAATTAATTGCTGTGTTTTTTCTTGGGGAAGACAATTTTTCTTGCTCTCAACATTCCTTAGTTGCCTGTAGTTCTTCGTGTAGGCTTGAGGCCTCATGGGTTTTCCTCTGTTGCTTTTTTGGTTTTGAGGGAGGATCTCATGTGGCTCAAGCTGGCTTTGAACTTTTGTTCTTTGGCACCTTGGGATCCTGATCCTCCTGCCTCTACCTCCCAGCTGCTGGGGTTACTGGGTTGTTCACCACACAAGGCTCACGTTTTGCTTATTGACGTGGGAATACGTTGGGAGAAAGGCCTGCTGAGTACAGTACTATCACTACTCCAGATAAGAGGGATGCTGAATGCTGGAGACAAAGTGGGGAGCCCTGTGCTACATGCCTGAGGTCATGCTCAGTCTCCCCACACCCACTGCACCTTCAACACTGGAGCAAAGCCAGCTCTTTCAGGAAGACAATCTTGTTTACAGAATGGGAACTGAGGGAGAGGTACGGATGTGGTCTCTTAGGTTTCAGTTGAGCAACAGGTTTTGTTTCCATGTCGGAAGTGACTGGATTTCTTCAGAGGCTTCTCCCTGCTTACCTTGCAGGTCTTGCTCTTGCTTCTTCTACCCATCCCAATTTAAACCTGGTTGAAGAGAAGGGTGGGGAGAAATGGCATTTCTCCTCTTTAGCCATATATCTTTTATCAAGGTGATAAGCTACCTATAAATATGGTCAATGTATCCTTCAGCTTGATTTTTGCTTTTAGTGCTGAGGGTTGAACCTAGTGCCTTGAATATGCTCCACAAGCATTCTACCACTAAATCTTCTATTCCCCAGACCAATATTTTAAATTCCCTGGGAGAAAGTTTTAACAGTGCTGATCATTATGGAAAGAAACTGAAGAATGGGAGGAGACATCTGCTTGATTTGTTTTTGGAATCTTACTGATTCCCAGTCAGAATGGTGGACTTAGACAACAGAGAAAAATATCCAATGCACATACTCACCCCAACACTCATGAACATGGACAACATATGCACAAATACAACAAAAAATGAAAATGAATATCACATACACATTTGTGAAACAAATAACACAAACAACACATGCACATGTGCAACACACAAACTATGTAACACATACACACATGTTAAACACACATACATGTGCACACACAATACATACACACACACATGCACAGCATTCTCTTGTATAACATATACACACCACACGTGCACATCTATATTTTAAACTGCAATGCTAGATCATGTCCATTTAAAGACCTAAACATGCAAATGTCCTTCAAGTTTGGCCTAAATCCTTTCCCAGACATAACCCTGAATTTTCTGGAACTCTCATAGGCAAGACTACAAACCATTTACAGTAAGAATGTACCTCAACTCCCTTATGTAATCCTGTGGTTGATATTTTCATTTTATCAGCTGAATATCTGTCCAACGCACCCCAGGAACAACCCTAGTATCTCATGTTAAATTCCTTAGCAGTCATTTGAGATGTAGTTGCAGAAGCTGCTAAAATTGTATGTGTGGCTGATAAAGACACTTGAGAATAGTTTTCTTGTAAACCCTATACCCACGCTTAGTCGCTCTTTTTCCTAAAAGCCTCTCCTCCTACTTTCAAACCCAGGGTTTAAATCTATGTTAAGATCTCTGCTTTAAAAACTTTAAGCTGTGTTTCAGACTGACTCATCTTGAAATTCTTTTCTTCAGGGAAGGAAAAGATCCCAGCTTCTCCTGGCCAGAGGTCTCAGAGGAATCCCCCAGTCTGCTGCAGGCAGCCCTGTGGAGATGTCATTAGCTATAAATGTCCTTTACTTTTTATTTATTTATTTTTCAGACAGGATCTTGCTGGCTTGGAATTGGTAGCCATCTTCCTGTGTCTGCTTTTCAAGTTAGAACAGATAGCTTTTCTTTTACAGAACCAAAACTTCCAGCACACTAGTTTCTTAGCAAAGCACATCATTGCGTATTTCAAAGCTAAGGATCAAGAGAACATCCCCAAATACCCTCACAGAAAATTCAGTCTCACACCAAGACTCGTACATTAGAATAGAGTAAAAAACCTGGACCGTAACAGCAGAAGGTGGAGGAGGTTGGGAAGACTTCTGTGGGATTCTAAGAAAACAAATTGTAATGAGAACTCAGACAAACCCCAACCCAGTGTCAAAGTAAAGATGACTCTGGAAATGAAAGGTTTCAAAAGTTATTGCCTATATACCCCTTTTCAGCAAAACTCAGCAAACCAGCAGAATAAGAGTTGCGAGAGCAGATGTTGAAATAGAACCTGTGGTGTGTTGTTTATTCATTTATAATACGGTCTGGGCATACACGCATACACACACCCCTTTATCTTAGTCCTTGTAGCATTCAGCTGAGCTTTATTCTGGCCACATTGTTCAAGGACACAGAGGGAAGTTCCTCATGGCCTTGAGTTGGGAGCAGTAGAATTGCCTGTAGGCAGAACAGGCTTCTTACTCCCAGAGATCAAGCCTTGTCAGAGAAAGGGAGAATCAACACCACCCGGTGATTTGAACATAGAGCAGTGGCTCCAACACGATCAAAGTGAAAATCTCAAGCGGAAATTTCGTTGAAACTGACAGATAGGTTTAAAATTCATCTGGAAGTATAATCAAAGCGACTCAGAGAACAGGAATAGTCCTAGAGAGTGACCAGTCCAGGCTGAGACAGGATCAAGGCGGTCCCCAAGGAGAGAGGTTTCTCTAATGAATGTGACTGTATTGAGAGTGACAGATGAGCCCGATACAATGATGAATATGTGGAAAACCTTAACTCCAGGGACAACAAAATATGTCACAGACAGGAAAGTGAGCACTGTGAATAATTGTTTACATGGTCATTATAACAAAAATATTGAACCAAAAGGTGGTATCTGTGTCTAGGGAGAACATGATGTTTTAATTGGTTGGTTGCAGTTGAAAGGAAAGCGTCTGAGAAAACTAAATTCTCCATCACCAAGCTAGACAGTTATAGTTGGACTTTTCTGTCATGCCAGCCATTCTCCAAATAACCACAAAGAGACTTAATATTAATTGTAAATGCTTAGCCAATAACTTAAGCTTGTTTTAAGCTAACTCTTATAACTTAAAATAACCTATTTCTATTAATCTATGTGCTGTCCCGAGGTTTGTTTACCCCATGTATGCACTTCCCATCCTGCTCCCCCTGAGACTCACGGCATCTACTCTTGCTCTGCCCTTCTTCTCCCCAGTATTCTCTCTGTCCCAAAAACCCTTCCTAGCCATCAGCCAGTACACTTTTTATTAACAACGAGAGCAACATGTTCTTCACAGTGTACAGAAGTATTATTCCACAGCAGTCAATAGGAAATCTTTAATGGGGGCTGTGTGTGTGTGAGGAATTTGCTGGATAAACATGATACTGAGAAATATACAGATCATTATTAGATAAAAATTTTTTGAGTTCAGTGTCCCTTCCATTGATTATGGGGATTCGGGTTGGAGGGCTGTTGGCTGTCATCAGAAGTCATTTCACGGCTCAACAATACTTGGTTTAAAAATAAAAAGAAAGTTTATTGAATGAAAATGAATACACAACATCCCAAACTTATGTGACACAATGGAGGCTGTACTAAGAGGCATCAAGTGCCTACATAAAAAAACAAACAAACAAAAAACAAAACAAAACTAGAGAGATCTCATGTCATCAACTTAAGAACACATCCGAAAGCTCTAGAACAAAAAGAAGTAAACACACCCAAGAGGAGTGGACTGTTAGAAATAACCAAACACAGGACTGAAATCAATAAACTTGAAGCAAGCAAAAATACAAATAACCAATGAACCAAAGAGTTGGTTCTTTGAGAAAATCAGTAAGACCGGCAAACCCCATCCTAATTAACTGAAAGGATGAGAAAGAATATGCAAATTAGCAAAATTAGAAATGTAATGGAGGCATAATAAACACTGAGGAAATCCTAAGAATCATTAGGTCATACTTTAAACTTGTATTGACAAAATCTAATGCCTCTTTATGATAAACGTTCTGAAGAGATTAGGGATACAAGAAACATACCTCAACATAATAATGGCAATTTAACAGAAAGCCCTTAGTCAGCATCAACTTAAATGGAGAGAAACTCAAAGCATTCTACTAAAATTAGAGAACAAGACAAGGATGTCCACTCTCTCCACATCTATTCAGTATGGTACTTGAAGCCTTAGCTAGAGCCATAAGGCATCAATTCCAAATAGATCAAAGACCTCTACCTTAAACCAGATACACTGAACCTGAAGGAAGAGAAGGTGGGGAATAGTCTTGAATTCATTAGTACAGGGAAAAGACTTTCAGAACAGAACACTGTTAGTGCAGGAACTAAGATCAACAATTAATAAATGGGACCTCATGAAAATGAGAAGCTTCTGTCTAGCAAAGGACACTATCATTTGGACAAAGTGGCACCTACAGAATGAGAAAATGTATTTACCAACTACACATCTGATAGAAGGCTAATATCCAAAATATATAAGGGACTCTAGAAACTTGATATCAAAAAAACAAATAACCTAATTAAAAATGAGATTCAGCTCTAAACAGAATTCTCAACAGAGGAAACTCAAATGACTGAGGAACTCTTAAAGAAATGTTCAACATGATTAGCCATCATTGAAACACATATCAAAACTACTTTGAGATTTCATCTTACACAGGTCAGCATGACCAAGGTTAATTAAACAAGTGACAGCTCATTCTGGGGAGGATGTGGAGTAAGAAGGACACTCATACATCACTGACGGGAGTGCAACTTGTTCAGCCACTATGGAAATCAATTTGGCAGTTCCTCAAGATGGGAATTCATCTACTTCAAGATGCAGCTGTACCACTCTTGGGCATACACCCAGAGGACTCTCCATCCTACCACAGAGACATTCTCTCAACCATGGTCATTGCTGCTTTATTCATAGCAGACAGAAATTGGAAACAACCCAGATGTGCTTCAACGGAAGAGTAGATAAAGAAAAATGTGGTACATTTATACAATAGAGTATTACTCAGCCTTTGAAAAACTATGTCAGGCAGCCAGGCAGTGGCGGCACACACCTATAATCCCAGCATTTGGGAGGTAGAGACAAGCAGATATGTGAGTTCAAGGCCAGCCTGGTCTACAGAGACAATGCCAGGACAGGCTCCAAATCTACACATGTATTTAGTGTGTGTACACATGTGCATGTGGAAGTCAGGTGATAACTCGTAGGAACTGGTTCTCTCTTTCCATCATGTGGAACCCAGAGATCAAACTCAGTTGTCAGGGTTAGCAATAGGAATGACCCCTTTGGTTTGGTTCTAGATGTATAAATAGGGTCAAGTCTAGTTGGTTGATGTTGGACTCTGTGTCTGGATTTGTAGGGCAGCAGTTTTATGTCTAGTTACATTTTTAAAATATTTATTTATATATTTGTATATGTGTGTAGAGATTTGTGTTTGGAGGCCAGAGGTCAATTTCAGGTGTTAATTCTCTCCTCCCACTTGTTTCTGTTGCCATGCTATGTATTCAAACTTCTGGCTTGTCTGCTTCCCATTTCACTATAGGAATGTTAGGATCACAGACAAGAGCTATTGCATTGGGCAAGGAAAGAAAAGGAAGGAAGGAAGAAAGAAGGAAGGAAGGAAGGAAGGAAGGAAGGAAGGAAGGAAGGAAGGAAGAGAGGGTCCCAGAACCAAACTCAGCCATCAGGCTTGTGTGACCAACACTTTTACCTGCTGAGCCATCTCACCACCCCGAGGCCTCAGCTAGTTCTAATTGCCCATGCCGTTCCTATAGTGCCACCTGGGTCTGTTTGTTTCTCCAACACCATCCTGCTCTTCTAGTTTTAAGTTAAAGATCAGGAAAGACATCAGGAAACAGTAGGAGCTGAGCCATGGTCTCCATTCTGAGGTCCTTTTGAGAAGGTCAACTTCAGAGGCTGGTCTGAGTTGACTCTCACAGTCCACTCCAGGCTTGGGTCCATGGCAGCCTTGGTGTGGGTGTGATGTATCCACAGATTGACACCTATAACTTCAAGGGTGGAGAGATTTGGCACATTTGGTGAGGATTTGGCATGTTTTGTGTTGTGCCAGCTAAGACTTTTCAGAGCTGCTGAAGACAGGAGTGTGTCCATAGTTTTGGAGATCCTCTCTGAGTTATTTTGGAATGTTGGAGGTGGACGGTCAAACATGATCTCAAAGCTATCCACTCCCCCGCCCCCAGCCTTTTAATGTTGTGTTTTTGTTTGAGCCACAGTCTCATTAGCCCAGGCTGGGCTTGAATTCACTAAGTAGCCAAAAACGACTTTGTAGTCTTATTTTTTCTGCACCTAACTCATTGCTGTCTCTGTTATAGGCATGTGCTCCATCTTCTCCTCAATAATTTATTTACCTCAATTTTTTTCTTTTTGAGACAGGGTCTAGTCCTGGCTGGACTCACACTCATAGAGACCCTCTTGCCTCTGACCCCAGAGTGCTGGGATTAAAAGTGTATGCCTCTATGCTCTATTGTTCCCTTTTATTTTATGTTATTCCAATATCCCAAGTTCCTAGTGTGACAGGGTTACTTTTTATATGTTGATTGGTCATTTGTGCCTCTTTAGGTCCCTCCTGGACCCTTATTTACTCCTGAAACCCTGATGGAGTTATTTGTGGGGTGGCTTACTCTTTGGGAGGAAGATGGATGTTAAAATAATTAGAGAGATGTGTTTGGGGGCAATGGCAGAAGGACAAAGAGAGATCAAACCTGTAGCAGATCACCTAGTAGGAACCAAGGCTTCAGCCTGCCAAGGAGTCAGCTTGGCACAGAGCAAGGGAAGGGAAGCTGGCCAGTTGACCAGGGGAACATGCCTGACATCACACTTTGCAAGACCCTGTTGAGAAATCAGCACTGTATTCAGCGTCCTTCCCTCTGGGAAGGTATCTTGTGCAGTGTTGCTGGGGGAAGGGCCTTGAGTTGAGGCAGCGATTACTTTTCCTTACCACTGCCCCCTTCCACAGCTGCTTTTCCTTGGGCAGCTGGAGTAGTCAGGGAAGTTATCAATGCAGGTCATCTCCCATTGGCTAGAGCCAGTAGGAGTTGGGGACGTTAGAGACTGGAGATTGCGATGAGAGAGGGTATAGGATCCAGCCCCGAAAGTGAGGGCTTTCTAGGAGGATATTTCTCATCAGTTGCAGAGGATAGCCTTCAAGCCAAACAGCCACCATGGTCATCAGATCAACTTGTGTCTACTTGTGAAAGATCATTATTGTTGTGTTTGTTGACTGTTGACCTTCATTCACAGAAGGAGTGGACAGGACGGTCTTGGGTCCTTCCTAATAGGTTGTATGCAATTCTGGCCCAATTTAACATAGCCCAGAGAAGGGCTAGAATATAGAGTCAGGGAAGGATTAGGGGAGGGGGTTCCATCTACACAGTCATAGGGGAATCTTCACCCATGCTGGGTGTAGACCTTCCAGTGTGGCTGCTTTAAAGGTCACCTATGGTCCTGTTCATAAGCTCTCACCCACTGCTGTGTAAATAATGAACTCACTGTTTCCCCAGAGTTAACTTTGGTGGAATTTACCTCTGTTTATCACTGAGACCCTAGAAGGAGGGGTAGAGATTGCTTATGTCTCCCTTAGGGAGGAATTTTTGACACAGTAGTTCTTTTTCCATTGCTTTTGGTCTGCGAGTTTTAAACTTGAGTCTAGGTCCTAGAGCTTTAAGACACTTTGTATTACATTTTTATTCATCTATTTATTTTGTGTATGTGTGTGCGTACCCACAAGTGCATGGTTGGTGTGTCCAGTTGTGTTGAACATGTGGAGGTCAGAGGACAATTTGCAGCAGTTAATTCTCTCCTTCTACTGTGTAGGCTCTAGGGCTCAATCTCAGGACATCAGGTTGGAGGGTAAGTCCTTTTACCCACACAATGGGTGATTGACCTGTGATGTTCAGTAGTTAACTTTATAGGACAGAGAATCACTAGGAGACAAGCCACTGGGCATGCTGTAAAGATTATGTTGATTGGGTTAATTGAGATGGGAAGACTCATTGCAAAAGTTGGCTGTGCCTGGGCTTGGATTCTAGACCTCACACGAAGGAACATTTATCAGCTCTTTGTTTTCTGACTGTGGATGCAATGTGACCTACTGTCATGACTTCCTCATCATGGTGGCTGTGCCATTGTACTTTAAGCTAAAATAACACTTTTCTCTTCCAAGTTGCTTTAGTCAGGGCATTTTAGCACCAGGAAAGTGATTAAAATAGGTTTGATTATCAGTACCACAAAAAAGAAGAAAAAAAGACTCCTTATTTGTGCTTGCAGTCAATCCTGTTCCGGTATCCTACCTCCTGTCACAGGCAGACACCCATATCTTTTCTGTTCCATAAAATTGCCTTCTGTGGACATTTTCTTTAAAAAAAGAATCACTAAGTTATCTTCTGTTCCGGAGTCTTTCATTTAGCATACCCCCCCCCCCCAGCCCAGGCTGACCTAGAACTCACTACGTAGATCAAGATGGAATGAAACTCTCTAGTGTTAGGACTGTAAGGTATGAGCCACCAGGACTGTTGTTTCCAGTCTTGTTCATAAGCTACCACGTTCCAGGCATCCTACAGTGTGGATACACTTTCATAGTTTTTCTAACCATGTCTCTAGTGATGGATGCTTTGGTTGTTTCCAAGCTTTGGCTTTTAGACCGAATTCTGGGACAAACCCACTCCATGGGAGTTATGTGAGTATGACTGTCAGACAGGGTTCCAGAAGTGTGATTCCTGGATTGCTGAGGGTGTGCATTAAGATAGGCATCATCAGCCATTGGCCAGCTGTGGAAGTCCACAGCTGCTATCCCAGTGCTGGAGAGGCCGAGGTGGAAGACTGTAAGTTCAAGACCGGGCCTGGTTTATGTAATGGGACTGGAGGCTATCTGGATTTGCTGAGTAAAGGAAGCCTATCCTGCAGAGACTGCAAATGTATGTGGAGAAACATCGTAAACACAGAGGGAGACAGACCAGGATCAGGACAGAAGGTGTCTACTGCAACACTATTAGAATAGTAAGTAGAGGAACCTAGTTCAGAAGCCAGAAAAGTGGATCCAGAGCAGACAGATCTAAGCAGAGAAGGACGGGCCCCTAAGACAGCCCAGGCTAGAGTGTGGCGAGGAAGAGAACCAACAACTCAAAGGCAGCTCTGGATCTGCTCTTTTCCTGGTGATGCTCTGACTGGTAAAGGATTTGTGCGGAGACCGTTCACACGCGGTGAGGATGGATAGACAGCAGTCACGTCAGTGTGATTCAATCTCAACTTCTTTTGTGCTGGGGTTTTGGAGCCTCCTATTTTCTGTGCACAATGGCATTGCTAGGCCTTGTTAGAGGAGCAGAGAGCAGCGACCTGGAGCAAAGGTGAGCCTTCACTTGGCCTCCTCTCTCTGACAGTCATCATATTGTGCTCAGGCAGAACCACACCAGTCCCCTCTGGCAGCTCTACGTGTTCTTCAGGATTTCCAGCCTGCTGAATCAGAGGCACAGCTGAGTCACTCTTGTTCCCAAATCTGAGTTCAGCACAGGGCCTGGATGGACAGGGAACAGGGACCATGATGCTGACTTACAATATTGGCTGAACTTTTTCATCAGTTGTGAGTGAACACTCTCTACTCTACAGCCTCATTCCGCCCTCCTGCTCAACCTTGCTGACAAAGGCCCTCCAGAGACAAATGCTGTTTGTTTGGTTGCTGCTGGGTTGCAACCCCCCTAGCAAATCTGTCAGTCAAGATATACTGATGAAAGAATGGTCTAGGGCTGGGGATGCAGCTCAGTTGGTAGTGTATTTGGCAAGTATGTACCAAGTCCTGGGTTCAACCCCGACACCATCTAAACCAGGCATGGTGGGGCACATGTATAATCCTAGCACTTGGGAGGTGGGGACAGGAGGATCTTTTGATCAAGTTCATCCCCAGTTATATAGGGAGTTTTCAGGCCAGCCTGGGGTATGTGAGATTATCTCAAAACCCAATGCATCACAAGCTCAAACTTACCCCTCCCTGAGAAAAAATTAAGAATGATTCAAACCTCTTGCCTCCCCTGACAGGTTACAAGTCACTTCTCCACTCTGCACTTGTATTTGCTTGTCACACCTTGAATGAGGGTGTGTGTTGGGAACGGAGGAAGAACTCTCAGTGAGCTCTGTTGCTGGAGCTCCCATGGTCTCCTGGCCTCCCTGCTCCTCCAAGGAGCTGAGCCGGTGAACTTCCGACCCTCTATGTCTTCTAAGCCTGATCCTGCTTCTTTTAAGGGTTGTTCCATCCAAGGACCTAGGAACATTGGAGGAATTCAACACATGTTTCCTCCAGTGATCTATGTTCAGCCAAAGCAGGCTTGGGCTGGGCCTGAAGGGGCAGACAGGCAAGGACAGGCAGGGTTCTGTTTTCATCCTCTCACTCAGGGGACAGTGAGATGGCTCAGTCAGTAAGGACCTTTGCTGCCCAGGCTGATGACCCAAGTTTGATACCCAGGAACCATATTGTGGAAGGAGGACAGATTCTGACAGATTGTCCTCTGATCTACACACATGTGCTATCACACACACACACACACACACACACACACACACACACACACACGGGGGAGAAGGGAGGGAGGGAGAGAGAGGAAGAGAAGAGAGGGAAAGAGAACAGGGAAAGAAGGAGAGAGAAGAATGTAAAAAAAGAATAGTTAAAACAACAAATTCTCAAGCCATCTGCTCACCATTGTCCACCCTGAAAAAAAAAGTACTGAAATAAATACCCAACTACAAGTGGTTTATATAGTTTTAAAAAGACATTTAATGATCACACTTTATAAGAAATTATAAGGTAGATAGTTTTGCATTGGTTCATTGGTTAAAGCACCTTTTTAGACTTAGATTTTATATATATATATATATATATATATATATATACTGAGTTAAAATATACATAACAAAAATTGCCATTTTAGCTTTTGCTTTTCACTTGTTGAGGTGATAGGTTTCCAGCCTGAGTTCTCAGAAACGTTAAGTCAGCCCTCCACCAGTAAACAATACCTAGCCCTTATTTTAATTTTTTTAAATGCAATGGCAATGGGTACTTTTCACACTACTGCACAATAGTCAGGGTCTACCTTCAGGACTCTTCCATAATCCCAAACTAGAGCTATACCACTAAACTCTGATGTCCCACCCTCCATCGTCCAGCCTTAGTCACCACTACCCGATTATTCTTGAAACTTCCTAAGTGTTAACATACAAGGTTAGTCTTTGGGGCCTTGTCTATTCCACTTGGAAGCATGCTTTCAAGGCTCACTTGTGTGACAACATGGGTCAGCTTCTTATTCCTTCTTATTGTGGGGTAGTCTCCCATTGTGTGCACACACCATGTTTAACTTACCCATTCATCTGTTGGCCATTATTTTGGTTGTTTTGACCTTTGACTCTTATGAATAGTGCTGATGTTAACATCAGCTTGCAAATGTCTGAGCCCTTGCTTTCAATTCTTTTGGGTACCTACTTAGAGATGGACTTGCTGGGTTATGTGGTAGTTCTATATTTAACGCTTTAAGGATAATGGCACGCTCTGTCTCACTGTGCGTGGGGCATGTACAGGTCTACCAGTAAGGTGAAAACTTTCCCTTTCTCTACTTCCTTATGACACTTGCTATTTTCTCTCCTCTACCTCTTCCTCTCACTGATGAGGATTCTGATGGATAGAAGGAAGTATCTCACTATAATTTTAATTTATGCTTCTTAGAAAAGAGTATTTGGGGTCCAGTGTTAGGATGGACCAACTCTATCAGTAGGCATACCAATATGGAAGGGGGTGAACAGCCAGGGTAAGGGTTCTAAACTCTGCAGCGGGGGGCTCTGGGAAGAATGTGGCCTCTGTCTCCCTGTAACTGTGGTGCATCAATTCAGATACCACAGTCTGTGGACATGAGCCATCCTGAAGGACAAGAATGAATCCTGAAGGGACATAGCTTATGTGGACAGTCTTAGAGGGTAGTGGAGGTGTTCCCCGAAGAAGAGCCAACAAAGGAAGGCCTGCCCTCCTTGGCTAAGAACTCCTTGCTGACAATGCCATAAGTAGCCATGATCTTGAGGAGTCCATAGCGAAACTTCTGGCCAATAAATGCATAGATGATGGGGTTAAGGCAGCTGTGGAGGAAGCCAAGGATCTCAGTGGCATTCAAGGCCATGTCAATGTCATTGCGGCGCTTGCAGGTCTCCTGAATCTTTTTGGTCCTCATAAGGGTGTCTGAGAACAGGACCAGGTTGTAGGGCAGCCAGCAGAGCAGGAAGACAAGCACAACAGCAAAGATGACCCGCATGGCCCGGTGTTTCTGTCCCATGTGGGCCTTGAAGAGTGTGCGCAGTGTGAACCCATAGCAGAACAACATGATCAGCAGTGGCAGGAGGAAGCCAATGATCTGAGGCAGGAAGCGTAATACCATCCTCCACTTGGTTGTGTCGTTACCTACATCCTCATAGCAGACTAGAGTAAGAGAGTTTGCCTTGACGATATTACGAAGAATTAAGATGGGCAGGGACACCAATACTGACAGTACCCACATGGTTATGCATACAAATTTGACCAAATGTCTCTTCTGGATCAGCGTGCTTGTGGCATGGACAATGGCCAGGTAGCGGTCCATACTGATGCAGGCTAGTAGCAGGACACTACTGTAGAAGGTAACTTCCTTCACAAATGAGAATATCTTGCACATGGCTGAACCAAAAATCCAGCCCTTTACCTTGGATGCAGCCCAGACAGGCAAGGTCAAGGCAAACAGCAGGTCGGCAATGGCTAGGTTCAGCAGGTAGACATCAGTGACAGAGCAGGTACTCCGGTTGTATAAGATGACCAGCATCACCAGAGAGTTTCCCAGGAGGCTCAGCAGGGTTACCAGGACATATATTACAACCACAGCATATCTGTTGATTTCTAGGTTCTCTGGGTGGCATGGGGCAGCACCTTGTAGAGTGGGAGGCAGGTCAGAGCTATAATTGTAGCTATCAATATCTCCACTGAAGAAATAGTCAAGGCTGAAATTATCCACCCTGATTTCTCCCATTTTTGAAGTAAACTCAGTCCTGTCAATAGAGGAGAGATGACAGTTATGACACAGCAAAGTTATCCTGATTCTTGTTTGTCCACCCAAGGAACTGGGATATAAGTATTTGTTGCATTGGCTTGCATATTACAAGGAAGACATTTTTCCCTTCAAATCTGAAACTGATAGCAGTAAGCATTTGAGACAAAATATTAGGCATTTTGGTGTGTGTGTGTGTGTGTGTGTGAAGGATAAAGACTACATACAGTTCCCTTCAAGACATTTTTCTTCTTGAAATAGGATCTTGGTTGGCCTCAAGCATTCTGGATAGCCAAGGATGTAAAAACGCATTATAAATATGTGTGTAAATGTTAGAGTTAAACTCATTATTATGCATAACTAAATATGCTAATAAAACATTAAAAATAAAAAGGTTAACTGGAGAACACAGTCTTAGAAAATAAATAAGAATATTAAAGCAGTAATAATAAGCATAACAAAAAATGGGGCTAGAGAGGCAGCTCAGTGGTTAAGAGCACTGGCTGCTCTTGCAGAGGACTCGGGTTTGGGTTTTAGCACACACCTGACTCTCAGGACTTTTAAAGTTATTAAGGCTAGCCTAGACTGTATGAAACCCTTTCAAAAAACAAAGACAACAGTATCAACCAAACAAACAACGAAAATCAAAAGCCAAACAAAAAAGTTTGGGGAAGTGGCTTATTGGGTAAAAGTACTTGCTCCCCAGTTTGACCACCTGAGTTTGGCAGGTAGATAGATCTTGGAAAGCAAGTAAAATGCAGGACTGTGAGCAGCTCCCACTCCCAGGCAGCAAGGGCAGGCTCAGCGTTCCATAAAGAGACCATGAAGACCAGGATGGAAGGCAGACACTCAGAGGAGAGGACCAGGAGGGACTAACAACATAGTCATCGGCAAAGGGACAAGGTTTGCTGTTTGTGTCTTAATGCACTAATCTCCAAAAGGGATGCGTTAGTGGCTGAAGGGACAAAGGAAAGTAACGGTTGGGATCTGCTTTGTTCAAGATTTTTCCCTTGGTCATTACAAGTGGCGTGATCAGCCTGTGTTTGCTGGAGAGAAGATACGGCTCAGAGAGGCTCAGTAACCAGCCTGTGATCAGAGGGCTGTCCTGGTGTTGCCAGAATTCATCTCTACAACTCTGATTACACGTCGTTGGTTTATCAGCTCCACTTATTGTCTTTGGTTTATCGTTGGAAGATCGTGCTTCTCATGGTAGGTATGTTCAATGGCTAAGCATTTACATTTATCATTCCCAATGAGGAAGCGCACACATTCTACCATAGAGTTATGACCCCAAATAGCTAAGTTCTTCAATTATCTTTTTTAGTCAACGTGGGCACAGTTCCCTCTTATTGCTTGGGAACTTGGGCATCACCATCTTTTGCCACCCCTTAGGTTGCAAATTAATGAAATAGCTATTGCTGGAATGGTAAACCAAACATCTTCAAGTGCCCTGTTGTGGCCTATGGGATGCAGTGGGTGCTCCTGCTTGAAACTTACATTAGCCCAGAAACCCCAATGGATGGGATGAATTAGTGAGGTGCATGAAAAAGCTCAAGCATGTGGGATTTTTTCAGGACCCAAACCTTTCAGGCAATCTTTTCAGTGACAGATAAACCAGTCATTTTACAGCCCATAAATGCTGCAGGAGTGTGAAGTCCTCAGTGCCCGGTGAATCTCCAGACCCAACTATAGCCCAGGCAAGGATGGTAGGCAGGCTTGGGAAGACTGCAGGTAGGGGCTGGGCTGCATGTAGTTCTAAGTAGGTTTTGGAGGGTACAGGAAGGGCTCAGGAGTTCTTCTATGGTAAGAAGGCCTAATGTTTATGGGTCCAGGGATGGGGGTGGACATACCCAGGGTCAGGCTAGGTGAAGAGGGACAAAGAGAGAAATTCTAGACAGTGGTACTTGGGGTGTTTCAGACTCACCAGGATGCTAGCTTTTCACCCGTGGGACATCTGAGCTAGGTGGCTGGGACCCACAAAGAGCAATGGCAGTGAGAACTGTCTAGAGGAAGTGAGGGGCAGATTAGATTGCTCAAGCAGGAGAGGAACTCCTGAGGGTATGGGATGTGTTTGATGCTTTGAATATGATTTCCCAGCCCGGCCCACAGATGGAGTCATCTAATGGATTTAGAAGGCTCATACTGGGTAGTGACCCAATGAGGTTTTCTAGCCTGTCTTTGCAGGTGTTAGTGGGGAGGAAACAGGCCCAAATAAAGGAAGGGATTTGCATAGGACCACACCCTCCTGTCTTTGCTTCATCTCAAAGCCACTGGTACCTGCAGCTGGGCTCTGACTCTCCCTACTCCAGCTGCCCTAAGTGGGTCTACCGTCAGCCCTGCTGTTTCTCTTTCTGGTTTAAGTGGGGGTAGTTAAGCCAGGCAGCAGAGCTGGACATGGAGGTCCTGGCACTTGCAACCATGCCCCTCTCTAGACTAGAGGCTGCTTGTTTTCTCTCCTCTAAACTCTTCAAAAGCAGCCAGACTCTTCCTCCTCGCTGTGTACTGAGCATCTTCACCCAACGTGGGGCTCCAGCCCTTCCTCCCTTTTCTTTTGCTTTTCTCCCAGCCACTGGTGCTCTCACCATGGGCCCAGTTTTGGGTGTTGCTGTGTTTTCTTGGCTCATAAACCTGTCAGCGCCACGGCATTGCTGACCCACCCTGGGAGCCAACACCCTCTCCTTTGAAAACAGCCTTTTGCTAAAAGTGAAAATCCCAACCCAGTATTGACTGTTGTGGAATATTTAACTATGTAAAGGTGTGTTACATTTGTTTATGCTGCATTTGTTTAACTCTGTAAAGATGTGTTGCTTTTCCTGCCTGAGGTACCTGATTGGTCTAATAAAGAGCTGAATGGCCAATAGTTACGCAGTAGAGGGCTAGGTGGGGCTGACAGGCAGAGAGAATGAGGAGGAGGAGGAATCTAGGCTTGAGAGATAAGAGGGGGAGAGAACCAGGGAGAAAAAGGAGATGCCCAGGGCTAGCCAGTTAGGCAGCTGCCAGTCAGACACTGAGTAGGACATGCAGAGTTTCCATTTCTTTAGAAAGGTAAAAAGCTCCAAGGCAAAATGTAGATGAAGAGAAACAGGTTAATTTAAGTTATAAGAGCTAAGATAAGGCTGAACATTCATAGCTAATAATAAGTCTCTGTGTCATGATTTGGGAGCTGGTTGGTGGCCCATAAGAAACCTGCTACAATTGACACATTTTGAATACTTGACACCAGGGACGTATCTTGTCCCCTTTGCTAGTGATTAAAAAAAAGTGAAGGGTTACTAAAGGTAGAGTCATGGACATCCATTATCTACATGTCCAGGGGACAGTGTGGGAACCATCCTAGCATCCAGCTGCAGCAAACATTCCTTAGTATTTGTCTGGTTTCTTTCCTCCTCTAGGGAAGAATAAAATAAGATTAGGCCAGTGGACGATAAAATCTGGAAGTAAAGGATGGTTACCCGTGGGTGAGCAATAGATATGTGTGACACTAACACACACACACACATACACACACACACATACACATGCACGCATGCACAGACATGCACATACGCACACACAACACAATGCCAGCTTGTACTGTGACTCTTAGAATGGAGATAGTGTATCTTCAGATGTATTCTTTCCTATCACATCCCCGGTCCTGGTCAGGGAGAGTAGCAAGCCTACCTCGTTTTCAGGTAGTCCTGAGCTGGATAACAGCAGTCATACTAGCTGTAATTTGGATGGCTGACTGGCTTGCAGCCTTACAGGCAAAGGGCCTCTCGTCAGTCTATGCAGTCGGACGTTCTGGATGAGGAAACTAAGTTCCAGGAGGTGAAGCAATGCACCTAGAGTGACACAGCCGAACCGGGCTGTAAACGTTTTTAAATGGATTTAAAAATCTGCTCTTAAATGTTCTTTTGTCAAGTGACACAAGGAGCGGGATCCCAGTGTCAGCCAGCCTCAGGTTCCCCAGCCCATAGATACTGCTTTGTTCCAGACAATCAAAATGCCATTGGTGTGGAAAAGGAGCCCAGATTGGACATTGCTCAACTGCCACTTCTGGTTTTTTTTTTTTCTCCCCCAATGTAGCCTAGGTTGGGCTGCATGAAACCCTGTATCAAGTCTTATTTTATTTTATTTTTTAATGTGGAAAGTTTATTGGGAGAAAGGAAGAGGGAGATAGAGATAGATAGATAGATAAATAGATAGATAGATAGATGATAGATAGATAGAATGATCTGTCTCCTCAGAGAAATGGCAGTTTTGTTTTAAAGAGTTCTAATCTTGGTCCTGCTCTCAAGGGTCAGGGCAAGAGCATCATCTGTCCCTAGGTCTCAGCATTCTCCTGGAAGATACTAGGTTGTCCCAAGTGTTCTCTGCCCAGAATTGTAGCTTTAGCCCATTTAGCTCTCTAAATGAAAAAGTAGCTAAAATAGAGTAGAATTCACTGGGAGCTGGAGAGATGTTTCTGTCAGTAAAAGTACTTCAAGTGATCTGGCCTGGATCTCTAGAACCCATGAGAAGAACTGATTTCACAAAGTTGCCCTCTGACCTCCACACATATTCCATGGCACACACATACACACACAATAACTTAGAAAAAAAAGTTACTTAATTGGCTCTGTAGCTACATTTCAAGGACTCGGTGGCCACAGGTGACCAGTAGCTCCGATATTGGACAGTGTAGATATGGAGTGTGCCAATTGTAAAGTGTGCTTTGATATAGCTTCAGCTAACCGAAGATGCAGATTCCTGCTCTAAGCTCATACAGTGCAGACTTCCCAGGTCCCTTCTACCAGAAGCACATTCCCAGTCAGTGACCAGTCAGCTCTCCTACCTGCAGTCGCTCCACAACACTGTTGTGAGTGGAGTGGCCCTGGACTCCCTCTGACTCAAGGCTTGGAAGCAGTCAGGGCTGTTGGACTGGAAGAAAGTGAGGTAGCTGCAGCGGGGAAGCTTCTGACCTGGGCCACCGATGGGGAAGTCCTGGAGGCTCTTGGGACCAAATGTCCCCACCCCCAAGGGAGGTGTCCTATAGAGGAGCTGCTGGTGTGTTCTAGGAGTCTGACTTTAGGCTCAGGTTCTACTGGTGATTCTGCCGTGAGCTCTTGGGATTTCCATGCCTTCCGATGGCTTCTGGAGGAGCCTGCCAATCTGAAGGCAGAGGATAGCTAGCTTCCTTCCCAGCCTCTGTTTTAAAAGGAAGACGTGGGCTCCCCAGACCCTGCTGATGGACTTGTCTGAACTTGCACTCACACTTCCTTCCTTCCTCTCAGGGTCAGCAAGAAAACGGGTACTTCTGTTTCTTGTGAGCCCCTGCCCTGGCTGGGGGACCCACGTCTCCTCTCCCCCTTGAGGATTTGCCTTCTGTCACAATTGGCTCTTCCCCTTCGGCCTGAACTTTCCTTCTCATTCTGTCTCAGAAACCTTTGCCTCTGTCTGCTCTCTCCACTCCTCGCCTCTCCTTTGCTGTTCCACAAACATGCTACAAAGGGCTTCTTTCCCTGCTCTTCGAGGGTGACCAATAACACATGGGTTGGGGAAAGGGGTATGGGTTTGGCAACCTTTTTCTTTCTTCAGTTAAATTATTTTCGTACTAGCAAAACAGCATCTCAAGATAAGCAGACTGGAAACGAGACAAGCAACACAAAAGCACATACATAGAACCTGCAAGTTTCTCTCCACTCGTATCTTTCCCCATGATAACCACTACCCACATTGTTGAGACCAGGCTGTGCCCTATTCTAAGCTACTCCATATTGTACAAAAAGCATACATGTAAGTATTTTGCTTGCATGCATGTATGTGTACCATATTCATGCCTTCTTGATGCATTTGGAGGTAAGAAAAGGATGTTGGATCCCCTGGAAGTGGAGTTGTAGATAGTTGTGAGCTACCATGTAGGTGCTGGGAATTGAACCCAGGCTATTTCTGAGAACAAGTGTTCTTAACTGCCAAGCCCCATGACATATATCTTTGTGTGTACATCTTTCCAGATTTTTCCATGCAAATACATGCATTTCCCCCCTTGTTTTCTCAATAAAGATATTTTCTTAGTTGTATTGTCTTGCACCCTCACCATGCATCATGGACATATCCTACACCAATATGTGCAGCTCATCTTGTCATCTTTGATTTCTACATCACTTGAATCCTGCTGACTTGTCCTCTTTTCGTTTACCCCTATTTTCTCTGGGTGTCACGGATGACTGTCCCTGGAGGTTTTACCTGGGCCTTCTTGTCCTTCTCTGTCAGCTCTCTGTGTTGACTCCACCTGCCTCTGTGGCTTCAGCTAGAGCCACCACTCAATGTCTTTAGCACCTATGTCCCTAGCTCCTATGTCTCCTAAGCTCCAACACTGCATGGAAGGGTTACCTGCAGTCTCCCTTAAGCTCCCCAGATGCTGCAAACTGAACAGGTACAATACTCTAGTGCAGTGGTTCTTAACCTTCCTAATACTGCCACCCTTTAATACAGCTCCTGATGCTGTGGTGATCCCCAACCATAAAATTATTTCATTGCTTCTTCATAACTGTAATTTTGCTACTGTTATGAATCATAATAGAAATATCTAACTTGCCGGATAACTGATAAGTGGCCCTTGTGAAAGGTCATTTGATCCCCCCAGGGGATTGTAACCCACAAGTTGTTAACTGCTCTATAGATCCACCACACTCTTCCTGTGTTTTGCCTCCTGCCTGCTTTGTTGCCTGCTCCTCTGTCCCAGCTGGAGACATGTATGCCGGCACCTCACGTTCCCCCTGCTCTTCCTGTCCTTTGCTCTTGCCTATCTTCTCTACACCATCTTCTCTGACAGTGTTAGGCAATACTTGATCCTCTCTCCTAAACTACATCAGTAGTTATGCAACGATTGTGGGTTCCAGAGCTGGGCTGGCTGAGTTAGCATCCACGAACTGGTTAGAAACCCACAGCAAGCAATTTGGTCTCACTGGGTCTTAGTTTCACTATTCATATAATGGGCACAATGAGAACACCTACCGCACATGGTTGTTACAGGGACCAAACGAATCTCTATGAAGTATTTAGAATGATGTTCAGCTCCTCCTTCTCTGTCTCCTTGCTTCCTACATGATAGCTGCCTCGGGTCTTTCCCTTCAACCCACCATACATTCTGCTGCCAGGGGGATCTTCCTAGAATGTAAACATGCTCACTTCATATGCCTCTTAGAAACCTTTAAGGACCATCGATAGCCTCAGATGAAGTCAATCTTGAGGTGGATACTTGATACCCTTGTGGATGACCCCTATTACTTCTGGCCATACCTTGAACTTGAACCTCTGAGAACCCTGAGCAGCTCCTAGGGGTTATTCTATTTCTATGGGGGTCTTGGTGTGCACTCCCTTTCCTTGGATAATCTTCAAGCCCTCTGATGGAATTCTTTTTTTTTTTTTTTTTTTGTGGTTGTTTCCATGTTTGGTCCGGGTTTTGTGACCCATCATCTGGCTGGCTGTTCATCCCTTTGCATCTTGAAAGTAGGTCTTTGTGAGCTTGTCTCTTCCTTCCCAAATGAAGCACAGTGTGATGCATGTCATGGTGCTCTGTGCATTTTTGGTGGACATTGCTAAATTGGTAAGGTTTTGGGGGAACTGATGGACACGAGAACATTCCTTGGGTTGAAGAATTATGTGTTGTGATCCAGACCTTTCAGAGATTCTCCAGCCTGGCAGCACCAACAAAGTCACATCAAAGGTGACAATGCTGACCTTATTTGCTCAAAAACTGTGCTCAGGCCAGGCTCTGGCCCTGCAGAGACTCACTGGAGGTCCTTCCCATGCCCCCCTGGGGGTGTGGCGTGGCAGGGCATGGTCCTCAAAGCCAGAACCAGAGGACTGCTATCCTTGCAGGGCCAGGCTCTTGGGGGGTGTGTGGTGACCACTGTGCAACTCTCCTTTAAAGAGTCCCCAAAGTCTAATTTCCTTTCAGCCCATTTGCTGAAGAGATTGGTGGGCTCTTCAGAAACAGTGTTGACCTGGAGGCCGGAACTCAGCATTGCTCTTCCTTTGCCCAAACAAGGGAGCTGAGGCTCAAGCTCCCCATTCCTTGCCTTCAAATCCTTCCTGGAGAGTTCTTTTCCAGATCATCCCCCATTTTCTTAAAAATGGCCTTCTACTGTTACCCCACCTTCAATCCCCTTATGAGGAAGGTAAAGACTCTGTTCTGGTAAAACTACCAATTGTTCAGGCCAGTCCCCAGAAAGGGCTTCACTCTGAGGATGATTCTAGTACCTCTAGTTGTTTGGGGGAGCCTCCTCTGTCCATCACTTTGTGATTGCATCTGCTGAGGGCAAGTTCTCACCAGTGCATTGGGGCAGAATCTCCTGTTGCTAAAACTCCATGCAAAGGCGGTAGGATGTAATGCTAGTCAGCCAAGACCCTCAGGCTGTCTCCAGGCTCTGGTCAGAGCCACAGCCTTGCTCAATCACTGCAGAAGCTCCAGCAGAGTGGATGAGGACAGTATGAACGCTGGTCTCGGGTTCTTAGTGTCCTCTAGAAGCCGGGTAGGGCTGCTAACTGCCTCGTTACAGTATGCGCCCCCCTTTTCTTCTACAGAAGATTTCTCGGAAGTGACCCAGTTAACACCTAGTGAATGAACACACACAGTTTGCATAAGCTTTCTCAGAGACTTCCGGGGAAATGTTACTCAAGATCAATTCATCTAAGGTCTTTATCAGAGTCTAAGTGAGCTCCAATGCTGAGTCACCAGGACTGAGACCCTCCTTCCAAGCCCTCCCAGTGTGGGGCCCATCAAGTCACCATAACGACTGGAAGGACAGAGAGCCCCATACCTATACCTCTTCTGCCCACCAAGCCCAGATGCCCTGAAAAGCTGCTGGGATTCTCACAGGTAGCTGGTGGGATAGTACAGTACAAACCTCTTGGCAAAATACAGTGTCCATAAGTCTGTGTTCATGGTTTCTGCATTCACAGATTCAACTGACTGCAGGTTGAAAAATATATTTGAAAAACTATGTCTAAACTGGACCTATTCGGACAATTTCTTGTCACCATTTCCCATGCAACACAGTAGAACACTGTTTACATAGCATTTATACTGTCTTAGGTACTTTCAGTAACCTGGGATTGATTTAAAGTATGTGTGATGCTGTGCATTGGTTATATGTATATGGGACTTGAGTGTCTGGGAGATTTCTACCTTCAGAGATTTTGGTACCTTCAGGGATTCTTAGAGCCAATTCCCCAAAGATGCAGAGAGATGTCTGCTAATTTATCAGCGTTTTGAAAGTTAAACTTACTACAACCTGAGCACTTCCAGGTGCATTTCCCCTCAGGTGCCAGGCATTTCATCCTAGGTATTTTGCTAGGAGAAATAAAAGTATGAATCTACTAAAGACTGTGCATAAAGCTCACAGGAACCTCCAGGTAATAACTGCCAACAGGAGACCACTCAAATCTGAAGCAACAGGTAAATGTGTAAAAATTCCTGATAGTGGAATAATAGAAAAGAACCATGGGGGCTGGTAAGAATGCTCAGAGGGTAAGGGCGCTTACTGCTAAACCTGATGCAAGTTTGATTCTGGGGACCCACATGGCTGACGGAAAAAACAAACAAAACATCTCCAACAAGTTGTTCTCTGGCCTCCAAATAAATCATGAATGCTCCATGCATTACATACACCGACACACACACACACACACATGCATACACACATGTACACATGCAAGCATGAAAGCACACATGCATACACACACTGTCGGAAAGAACTACAGGTTTATACAACACCTAGACAAATCTCAAACCAATTATGCCGAGTGGAGGCAGCAATAAAGAGGGAACTGTACAATTTTATTTCTGCAAATTTCTAGAAAGTGCCTATGCTTCTTGGTGACCTGAGGTAGGGTCAGTGGTTGCCTCCCTCAGCATGGAGGCAGGGGTTGGGGGAGGGTGAGGAAACTTTGGAGTAGATGCCTTCGTATGGAGATGCAAAAGTATGCAATGTTTATTATATGTCAACAGCACCCCTGTGAAAATTGAGACAAACCAGTGATACCTGAAGTAGATCGGAGGGGGCTATACTTCCTGTGGGTGGTGGGGAGGGGGTGTGTGGCCAGGAAAGAGCTGGGCCTGGGCTGTTCTTATTCATGGTTACTGGAAGGACTTGACAGAGAGTTCACAGCCTGTCTTCCTCACATCAGACACAAAGCTGCTAGAGCTAAGACATGGTCCATCAACCGTTTCGACAGAAAAGGCAGGGCTAGTCCTATCTTTGGACTGCCAGCTGTTCCCTCTACCCCTCACAGTAGTGCTGGGGCTTCAGCTCACCAGCTTCCAGAAAAAAATGAGTGGTCAGATTTCAGGGAGGGAGTGAACTGGGCAGGGTGGGATGGTGGGGTAGTGATGGCTGGTCTTTGGCTCCTCTTGCCATCTTGGTCAGGTGATCTGGATTTCTTGCCGCTGGCCACAGCCCGGGCAGCACTGGTCTCTCTTGTAGTCTGCAGAGCAGGCGTGGCAAACCAGGCCTCCACAGAGCCTGGGGAGCAGAGACAGAGAAGCCTGGGCTGGCTTCTGCCGGTCCTCGTGGTCCAGCAGGGCAGCCTTGGCTAGCTCAGGATGCTTCCCTTGTCCCACAGGCTGTCTTGATATCCGATTCCAGAGCATCTAACTCAGGTAGCAGCTTCGGCTGATTTGTTTCCTCCTCGTCCTGTCTTCCCCTTGAAGTCAGTGGGGAGGGGGCAGGACTGTTCTTTCTCTGTACAGGGACCCTCTCCCTAGACAGAAACCCAGCAAGGCATTCTGGGAGATTACTGGCCTCATCTTCTAGGACCTTCCCTCTTTCATGGCCCTGCCCACTGTTCTCTTTCAGGAGTCTGCTTAGCAGCAGTAGTCAGATGGGGTGACACACGTGGACAGGCTCAAGTGGGTCTTTATAAACATCCATTTCCCATGCTCTAGCACAGTGGTGAACATCTGTAATGTCATCGTGCAAGAGGGACTGAGTCAGGAGGATCATAAGTTTGAGTTCCTCCTGGCTAGCCTCTGGTACATCATGAAAGCCTGTCTCAAAATAGCCAGCTAAACCACGGTGAATCAGATGGCTCAGCAGGTGAAGGCACTTTCCACTGAATAGGATGACCTGAGTCTGATCCCTGGAGCCCCCATGGTAGGAGAGAAACAACTTTTGCAAGCTGTTCTCTGACTTACACGTGTGCTGTGGTTCATGCTTATACATGCACACTGAAATAAATGTTAAAAGGAATGTTCTTAGAGATGAAACAAATCAAACAAAACCAGGCATTTCCCTTGGTCCTTCCTTCCCTGGGTAGACAGGAACTGAGGGCTGTCCCAGACTCTGTGCCTTCCTGTTACCTGCAAGGATACCGCCGAGACAGCCGCCTGAAGACCTTGTTGCAGCCCACACAGTGTCCAGGGGCCACAGTGGACCGCTGCTGGAGCCTCTGCCACTGATGGTCCTTCTCCCTGGTGGACAGGGTGGAGGTTGACACAGAAAGACGAAGAGAAAGCGGGGGGGGGGGGGGGTGATGGAGGAGAAAGGGCCTCACATTGGCCTGAAGCTTTCCAAGTCGGTGGGGCTGGCTAGCCAGTGAGTCCCATGGATCTGTCTGTCTTTGCTTCCTTAGCACTGAGATTGATTATCTGGCCTTAGGGGATTGAATTCCAGTCCTCATGTTTGCATGGCAAGCACTTTCCTGGCTGACCTAGCTCTCTAGCCCTCATCAGTGTTATGTGATGTGATTTGTGAGTGTGTGTATGTGTGTGTGTGTGTGTGTGTATGCAGACATGCAGATATGCAGATAAAACATTCATATACATAAATAAATATTTAAAAGAGCACATGGGGGCTTATGAGATGGCTCATCGGGTAAAAGTACTTGCCGCACAAGCCTGACAACCTCAGGCTGATTGCTGGAATCCTCACAGATGTGGAAAGGAGAGGATGGACTGCACAAAGTTGTCCTCTGATACATGTGCCCCCACCATGCACGCACACACACACACACACACACACACACACACACACACACACCAATAAACAAAAAGTGTTTCCATAAAAATCAAGCTGTAAAGGAGGGGTTATATAAAAAGCCTGGCCACCCTCCTACCCTTCCATTTCCAGTGATAAACCATTTCTCCTTCCACATTTAAGTAACAGGTTCACATACTTCCTTTGGTAGAATATGTTCTCTATGGAGCTTCATCCCTTGACCGAGGAGGAACCATCTTATTCCACCCAGTCCTCCTTCCTCCCAGTGTGGTCAGGTTCCTAGTTTGGGTTCCTCTGTCAGTTACTCTTGTCAATTCGCAGGATATAATAATTCCCTATTCTCCTTCTGTTATCCATGAGCAATCCCTTGTGGCTTCCATTCTGCTCCCCACTTCCCTTCAGCTTCCCACCCCTAACTTGTCGCCTCCTAAAGCAACTGGTGTGGAAGCCACTAGCCATGAGTTTGCTTTCGTGTAAATCAAATAAGAGAACATCAGTTGCACCAGCTCAGTATCTCAAGCTTGCATCACATCAGAAAACAAAGATGTGGGGCAGGCTCATACTCACAGAACACGCTAGTTGAATCTTTTCCATTGTCTAATATTACTTTCACACTCCATTTTTGTGTGTGTGCATCTTCATCTGAGGTGGATATGTACATGTGTGTCTGTGTATGTGCACATGCATGTGTGTGAAGGTCAGAAGTCGCCCTCCACCCTTTTTTTTTCCTCTGAGTGCAGGCTGGCCTTGAAGTCACAGGGATCTGTCTGTCTGCCTCTGCCTCCGGAGTGCTGGGATTAAAGACCTGCACCACCAATGCCTGGCACCTCCACTCTTTTTTGAAGCAAGGGTTTCTCACTGAGTGTGGAACTCACTTATTGGGCTACCCTGGCTGGTTAACGAGCTCTGTGTATGCCTTCCTTCCCCAGTGCTGAGGTTTCAGGTGCACACCGCCATGCCTAGCTTTCACCCTGGGTGCTAGGGGCTAGGGGATCTCAGCTTAGGCCCTCATGCTTTTGTGGCAAGTACTTTACTGACTGGCCATCTCTCCAGGTTCCACACTCTGTTTTATCATTCCAATCTTCCTCCCTTCCTCCCTCCTTTCCTTCTTTTCTTCCTTCCTTACTTAATTTCTTTCTTTCTTTCTTTTTTAAGACAGGGTTTCTGTGTGTAGCCCTGGCTGTCCTAAAACTCACTCTGTAGACCAGGCTGATCTTGAACTCAGAGATCCTCCTGCCTCTTCCTCCAGAGGGCTGGGATTAAAGACATGTGCCACTTACTGCCCAGTTTCCCATTGTCTTTTGTGCATTATCATGAGACAATATTCTAGCACTGAAGAAGGCTAATCCTCTGGGACAGGAGTTACAGACAATTGTAAGCTGCCTTTTGGGTGCTGGGAATTAAACCTGGGTCCTCTTGAAGAGCAGCCAGTGCTCTCAACCGCTGAGCCATCTCTCCAGCCCTCTAAGTGTCTTTCTTGACTCATTGCATCACCTGCTTTAGCATTCTATTTTCCCCTCTCATCATTATTATTACTATTACTGCTACCACTACCATCACTATTGTTGCTCACAGGTTGTTTTCATGTAGTCCAGGCTGGTGATTTTCCTTCCTCAGTTTTCCTTGTATTGGTAATTCAGGCATGCACCACTCACAGTGCCTGATTTGTGCCGACTCCCCTGAACCCTTCATCACAGCGAGTGTTCTGATTCTTGCACTCTGCACCTTCGTGCTGATCCCCTTTTCTTTCTCCTCTATGGGACTGCTGTCCCCTGAATCACATCTTCTCCTTTCTTGGCTTACTTCCTTTTTTGTTTCTGGAGCACATCCTCAGTGAACTTCTTAAGAAGGGCTGTGTAGGAGTTGAGTTTTCTGAGACCTGTCTGATTAATGCCTTTGGCCATCACCTTATGCTTTATCTGGACATGGAATTCTACTTCAAGAGTAGGCTTTTCGGAGAACTTGGGAGTACTACACCACAGACACTGACACATGTTGAGTCCTCTTATCCTTACGTGCTTTGTGTCTTCCTCCAGATAATTGGAAAATAATGTTTCTCTTCGCTTTTGTGAAACTTCACAGTGCCAAATCTAGGTATGAACAGCAAATTTCCCCTTTTGTTTATTGTGCTGCACATTCAGTGAGGTCTAGAGTCTGTCAGGGCCTGAAATGCATATTGTGATATTTGATAACCTACTTAATTTTAGTTTCTTCTTTTGGAAGCATCTGCCAGTTGGAGAGGGTATTAGGACTCCTAGACTGGCACGCATGTGTGCGTGTGTGCCACACACACACACACACACACACATACACACGCGCGCGCACACACACACGCACGCACACACACACACACACACACACACACACACACACACACACACTGGCAGGTAAATGTACATATATTCATGTACATGCATGTGAAGGCCAGAGGTTGACATTGGGCATCTTCCTCAATTACATTCCACCTTGCTTTTTTGAGACCGTGTCTCTCACTGAAGGGAGAGCTCACCTATTTGGCTAGATTAGGTGGCCAGTGAGCCGTGGGACACTCATGCTCTCTCTAGCACTGAGTTTATAGGCATGCTATGCCTGATTCTTAGCATAAATGCTAGGGACCTTAACACTGGTCCTCATGATTACATGGCAAGCTTTTCCTCACTGAGCCATCTTCCTACCCCCTACCCACTGATTTCTATTTTTCCATGTCTCTTGTTACTTACACCTGCTTTTATCCTGTCCCTGGGAGCCTGCTTTTAACTAACTAATTAATTAACTAATTAATTTAGTTAGTCAGTTAGTTTTGTTTTTTGAGACAGGGCTTCTCTGTGTAGCCCTGGCTGTCCTGGAACTCTGTAGACCAGGCTGGCCTCAAACTCACCAAGATCCTCCTGCCTCTGTTCCCCTCTCCCCCACTCCCTGCCCCCAGTGCTGGTGTGCACATCCACATCTGGCTTATCTTTATTTTCTAATCCTTTTGGTGAATTGAACAAATCAATAATCATTTTTTTTTCTGAGACAGGGTCTCACTACAGCCCAGGCTGCTAATCCTTTTGGCGAATTAAACAAATCAACAATCATCTGTCTGTCTGTCTATCTATCTATCTATCTACCTACCTACCTACCTATCTATTCTTTTTCTGAGACAGGGTCTCACTACAGCCCAGGCTGCTAATCCTTTTGGTGAATTAAACAAATCAACAATCATTTGTATGTCTGTCTGTCTGTCTGTCTATCTATCTATCTATCTATCTATCTATCTATCTATCTGCCTGCCTACCTACCTACCTACCTATCTATCTATCTATCTATCTATCTATCTATCTATCTATCTATCTATCTACCTATCTATCCTTTTTCTGAGACAGGGTCTCACTACGGCCCGGTCTGTTGTAGAACACACAATCCTGCTGCCTCCACCTCCCCAGTTCAAGGATGACAGGCCTGAGTGTGTGCACACACGTGTGGTCAGAGGACAGCTTTCAGGGACTGTTTCTCTCGTTCCACTCTGGGTTCCGGGTCTCTGTTTCAGGTCATCAGGCTTGTGCGGTAAGCGCCTTTATCTGCCCACCTTAAATCATTTGTTAGTTTCCTCTAAGCTGACATTGGTTTCTTTTCATTGTTACAATGTGAGTTCTACACGCAAGAATTTAGTTGTGGATGCCTCCAGCAGCCTTCTCATTTCGTGGAACCTGAGACCAGTGGTGCCGGTCCTCCGGGCTGCATGGAAGGAGTGCACACGTGTGTGAGCGCCCCTGTCTATGGAGGTACACATGTGTCTGTTACCTTCCTACCTGACTGAAGGGCTAGTGTGCTTCACATGCCTCCCCCACCTCGGTGGGCCTGGAGGTTTGAAATAAACCCTGGTGAGTGTAGTCTCTGCCACCTAGAACAGCTGCTCCAGGCTGGACCCATAGGCCCAGAGGCCTAAGGAAGTTCAGTAGGCAGGTGGTCACTTCTCTACGTTTCTCCCTCCTTCCAGTCCCTTCTAAACTCTTGAGCCGGTTGAGAGGGGATCTCTTCTAACCATAATGGGAAACCAAGGGCAGTTCTGGAGACGAGAGCATGCATGATTGTCAGAGGACTCTGTGGTTTACATGCTGTCTGTCTTTAGTGGCCACATCACACTGACCCTCAGTTTCCTCCTCTGTAACATGTGACATGTAATTAGTGACAGCATGAGGTCACTAACAGAAGGAAACAAGTTCACATATGAAAGGTCTAGAACCTGAGAGTTGCTAGTGGTGTGGTCTTCAAGCCTGACCTCCACGGTGCTTACTCACCCTCTTCCTTTCCATACCAGTCCCCGCTCCCAGTCCCATTCTTACCGAATCAGTTCCAACACCCTCATTTTCATGGCCCGGACCAGGTCCTTCTGCCCTTCCAGCTCCTTCTCGTACATGGCATCTCTCCTCTCGGCCTCCTGCCGCTCCTGTTCCAGTATCACTTGAAGCTGGGATCTTTCGGCCTGACACCTGGGAACAGGAGACCCAGTTAGGAGAAAGGCCTGGAGCCTGGAGAAGCTGGCCTACATATAGGTACAGCATCTACATACACAAACCCAGAGGCATGTAACACACATACATTATACACCGTATGTACTACATATTGCACACACTACAAATACCCATCATTTCTCTGAAGCGCGTGTGCACGCATGGGCACACACACACACACACACACACACACACACACACACAATGTGTGTACCATACACCAAACTGAGCACCTAGAGACAGATTCAGCAACCAAGGAGAAAAAGAAACAGGGCCTAACCTTGAGTGTTCCTGTAGAGGGCACTACTGAGCTTTTCCTTCCCTCCTTTCTGCCCTCCCTCTTCCTTTCCCTCCCTCCTTCTCTTCCTCCCTTTCCCCTTCCTTCTTTCCCTCCCTCCCTTTTAACATTTCCACTTTAAAATGTAACTCTCTGAGAAGTATACTTATGAGAGACCTGTCTGAAAGGAGAGTGAATGCCTAGCAATCTAGGCTGGGAACACTATGACCAGCTGAGAACAACTTCATGTGGAGGGGAGAGGTGGAGGCTTTGGGGTGATCATTTTGCTTTAAAGTATTTTTAGAAGGTATGTTATATTGCCTTTTCAGTTTAAAACGCAATGGGAAAAATAGGGCTTTCCTAAATTTCTGTCTCTGTTTTGGGTTTGGAACTGCTGCAGCTCTATTCTTGACTTCTCTTGTTTGTTGTTAGTGGTTTTCTAGAAGGTTCCAAGAAGTTGACTAAACTGAAAATAGGATAGTCCAAGCTTCTCACTCTGTGATCTGGTTGGGAGTGTATACCAGCCAGTAGTGGGTAGATGTTAGGGAGTTCTGGAATCAAATCCAGGGCCTTTGCATGCCAGGCAGACACTCCACCAATTGAACTATACCCTCGGCCCTTGAACTATTGACTTTTAAAATACAGCTGGTTAGCGGGTCCCAAGACTGAAAGATGGGTGCACCAAGAATGGAACTCCAAAAAGGCCTAACAGGCCTTATCTGCTCTTTTCTTAGTTGATGACTTCTAGGCTCCTGTAGAGGGCGCCAATCAACATTTTCCTCCTTTGGTTGTTTTGATTGGTGAGCCTAGGTCCTTATGAGACCACCATGGGGGGGGGGTGTTGGTTAGGTGGGAGGGAAACCTATCAGGCCCCTACTGAGTGCTGGTAGCTATTTTAGGTGCTTACACCCATGGCTCCCATGGGACTTAAGGTAATAAAGCCAAGTTTAGTGACAGACCCCACTAGAGGCCAAGATGGAGACTATAGAAGGTGCTGGGGGAATTAGCTTAGATAATATGGCATTGAAGTCAGCCTTGCAAGTCTGCGAGGTGGAGTGGTCTGTCTACCTGGGTGGCTGAAAGGGGTTACTGGGCAGGGATTCCAGGAAGAGGTAAAGGAAAGCCAGAGACCTTGGCAGGACCCCAGAGGAAGCCACTGACGTATTTCAAGCAGGGATGATGGTAGTGGATGTGGGAGGAACAAACGTGTCTTGAGCCCCTAGTATATGCCAGGCATTGAACACCATAGCCTTGCTTCAGTTTTCACAAAGCCATCAGATGGCCAGCATAAGCTTCGTTTTACAGGACAGAAAAGTAGAGTCTCAAACAGGGTATCGTTCTTGCCTTGGACCACACAGCGTGGTGTGAGGATCAGAAGTTTGGACATGGGCTTGTCACCTTGGCTCCTGGTCACCAGTGCTGAGTGGGCAGTGGGTGGGTAGAGCAAATGGTTTCCTGCCAAGCCTCTCTAGGATGGACTTCCTGGGTTTTGTTTACTGTAGTACACCTGTCCTCTACTCACTCATGGTCACATAGGTACAGCAAATACGGCTGGTAGAGAGAATGTGCCGGTAGAACTTGGACTGGCTGGTGGTGGACCCCTGTCACTGGTTGGATGCCCATGTTCCCTTTGTGCAGTGGTGGGCTCAGTGCTTGGTTCTGGGTCTGGAAAGTGCTTGGGAGTTGCTACTCCATCTGCAGTCTGGAATGACTCTCCACGAACTCTCAGGCCACCTTCTTTGCAGCACGTCATACCTGACTTCTTGCCCAACAGCCCTCACTTGGAGGTCTGATGGTGTTCCCAAGCTTCACAGGTTCCAAACTCTGCTCTGGGCTTTCCACATGAGCCCATCTGTCCCCATCTTCCCTACCTTTGTGAACAGTTGTTCTAGACTCTTTCTCTCAGACCCAGTCTCCCAGGAAGCCCTGCTTCAAAATTTACCCACAAATCAGCAGCTGTGTCAGGGGCCCAGGCTAAATACCTCAGCGGCTCAGGCTAAATGCCTCTGCACTCCTTCTGTTGTGCTGGCTAGTTTTTATGTCAGGGACAAAATCTTAATTGAGAAAAAAAAAATGCCTCCATAAGACTGGTCTGTCGGCAAGTTTGTAGGGGCACTTTCTTGATTAATAATATATGTGGGAGGGCCCAGATCTCTGTGGGTGTGGCCACCCCTGAGCAAGTGGTCCTGGATGGTATAAGAAAGAAGGCTGTACAAGCCCCAAGTGAGCAAGCTGATAATCAGCACATCTCTATGGCTTCTGTCTCAGCTCTAGAACTCACTCTGTAGACCAGGTGGCCTCAAACTCAGAGATCGACCTGCCTCTGCCTCCCTAGTGCTGGGATCAAAGACGTCTGCCACCAACACCCAGCTTAAAGCATATGTATCAGATTATGTCCTTCCTCTGCTTGGACTCTATAATGGCTCTTCTCCTACTTTGATTTAAAGCCAAGGTTATTTTGATGACTTCCCAGGCTCTCTTTAAGCTGGCCCTCCTTGTGCACCAGACCTTTCCTCCCTTACCTGACTGGGGCCAAAATAGCTCCCCACGATTCTCCTTGAACCTGCTGTGCAACTTACTACTTCAGGACCTTTGTTCCTGTTCTGCCCCCTGCCTGGAACATCGTTCTAGCTGGTGTCCAAGAGTCTGGCTCCTTCCTTCATGATTTCATGCCAACACCAGAGTTTCTGAGAGAGTTTTTCAAAAACGTCACAGTGGTCACTCCCATTCTCCTTCCCTATTTTCTTTCTGCACAGAACCGTGCTCTAGGAGCTGGGGGAGATAGCTTTGCAGGTAAAGGCATTTGCTGCCAAGACTGACATCCTGAGTTCAGTCCTTGGGACCCACATGGTGAAGGAGAGAAATGACTCAGTTGTTGTCTGACCCCCACATGTATGCCATGGCACATGCCACATGCACACCCACAATCACCCTCAGGTGCACTCACACCCATACCTACGCACAAAATAAACAAATAAATAATAGTAATAAACCCACCTCAATCCATTGCTCTGTAATCCTACTTACTGCGAGCAACATGGAGGCAGGGATTTTGTGTTTTGCTCACAGGAGTATTTTGGGTTTAGAATGGGTGCCTACAGTGTTTAGGAATGATTGAGTGACAGGTGTCAGGGTGACAGGGGTCTGTGAGACAGTGCCCTCTGATACAGGAAGAAGTTTGATGCTGGAACATCTCTCTGGAGCCTCTCAGCTGCGCCCACCAGTTTTTCTTGAAGCCACAGAGGTTCTTGCATGGCCAAGACCCCCACTTCCACTTAGGATCTGAGCCACGGGACTATTTGCTGGTCACAGCAGCAGCTCGGGTGGTTGAGTATTGGGTGGAGTCCAAGGAGCTTTGTGTTGGAGTCTGGACTCCCAGATCTGCCCCAGCTGTTCAACACACAGACAGCAAACTTCCCAGTGATTCAGTATGAGTCATAGACACTCAGTTTGTGACAAGGGTGGGACTGTTCCCTGACCTTGCTTGGAGAAAATGTTATGTTGTCCTGTAGAGACAGGCAGCATGCAGACCCTTGAAGACCAAATTTAGACTCGGGAAGATCTTTGCGTGGAGTAGACTTTTAAAACAGGAAGATAATGCCTTTGGGGCTTTGAGATCAAGGCAAAGAAGGAACATGGGACTACTAGGTAGAGAGAGACAGGGAGAGTGGAATATAGTCAGTTCTCTGTATCTGTGTCTCTGGTTTTAACCAACCACGAACTAAAAATGTTCAGGTGCAAAAACAAACAAATAAAACCCTAAACTGCGTGTCCTCAACATGTCTGATTATTTTTTTCCTTCCCACTGTTCCTTATACAATGTAGTGGTACAACTATTTTCACAGCATTTATGTCAAGTTCCTATAGCACAGGGGAGGGCGTTTGGTGGTTCTCTGCAGACCCTACATTATTTTTTATGCAAAGCACTCGAACAGCCAAGGGTTTCAGTTTCTCTTGGGGTCCTGAAACCAACCTCTTACTGATACAGAGGACTTTGTTAAAAAACATAAAACAAAACAAAACAACAACAACAACAAAAAAAAAAAAAAAAAGCAAAAAACTGGACTGGTGATGTAGCTGGCTTGGCAGAGTGCTTGCCCAGCAGATACAGAACTTTAAGTTTGATCTCTAGTACCATATAAACTGGGCACAGAGGTCCATGCCAGGAAGACCTGAAGCTCAAGGCCATTCTCAGTTACATGGCAAGTCTTAGGGCATCTTGAGCCACATAACAAAAGAAAATTGGCTGAGGGAGTGAGGCATGGGGACCAGGACTGAGAGACTGAGAGGAAGGATTGCAGATTGGAGGTGACTCTGAGCTGCAGTGAAATGACAAAATAACAACACAAAACGGCAGGAAAGTCTACTGCTGTGGAGTCAACCATAGGTCTTGGCTCTCAGATTCTCTCTGCTAAAAAGCTGACATTAGGTGAATTATGTAAGTTCTGGGTGAGTGACAGCCACTGTTATGGTTATCAGGAGGTCAAAAAGGTTGAAAAGGTTGTATAGCAGGGAACAATAATAATGATAATAATAACAAGAACAAACCGAGCAATTTAAAATGAGGGACAAAGCCAGGCATAGTGGTTTATACCTGTAATCCCAGCATCCAGGAGGCTGAGGCAGGAGAATTACCATATGTTCTAGGACAGCCTAGGCTACAGAGTGGAATCCTGCCTTTAAACACTGTGCGAGGGAGATAGATTTGGAGGCATGATGGAGTCAGAGCAGATTAAAAAGGAAGAGGTGCGCTCAAGAGACAGCAGGAGTCAAGCGTGAGAGGAGCACAGGGACTGGGAATAGGGAAGTCTCCTGGGGTTCTTGGGGAGGCTGGGGAGGAGAGCAACTGTGGGCCTCATTGGATCAGGATTGATGCCTAGGGTGTCCAGGCCTTGGTGTCCTGGAATCGTGCCCAGCACAGGGCCTGGTACATTGAGATACTTAGGAGTTCTGGCATCCCAGCCATGCTGGTGTTGCCAAGGTTACCTGCTGAGCTGCTCCTGGAGCGCCTGCAACTCTTCTTCCTGTGCCCGCAGCAGTTGCTCCTGGCGCTGGGCCTGTTCCTTTGCTAGCTGGAGCTCATACGGGGGTTTCTGGGGGACAAGATTGGAAAGGAAGAGTTGAAAGACAACAATCCCAGCTTGGGGTCCACCTGATGAACTTCCTATGAGACTTTAACCATGCCTATGGAAGCTGGGTGAGTCTGGGGTTACCACTTCTTTTCCAGAAATTGCCAAGTTCTTGGACCTGGAAGTCTGACTAGGAAGGAGGCTGAGAGCCATCTTGGGAGAAGCATGCCCAAGCTTTTTGGGGAAAGCACGTCAAAACATGACTAGTCTAGTCTGGGGTACAGCAAAAGAGCTTAGACACTGGGACACGTCTGCCCTCACAAGGGAGCCTGAACTTTGTGACCCAAAAGACTTGCTGGGATGTGGTCCCTAACTGAGTGCTGGCATGGCTAGGTAGGAAGTACTGTTGAGTGAAGTAGGCCTCATGGGAAGCAGTCATGAAAAGGGGCACCCTGTGAGTTGAGAATGTATGACTTTCAAAGGGCATCCCCAGATAGTAACTCCGAGAAGGCAAGCTAAAATTGATCTGTAGAGTTTTGTGTGATGGTACATGCCCATAACCCCAGCATTTGGGAAGTCAGAGGCAAGAAGATCAGGAATTCAAGTGCATCCTGGTTTTATAGCAAATTTCAGACCAGCCTGAGTTATAGAAGGTCTTTTCACAAACAAACAACCCCTTATACTGATCTGTAGACTGCACTGGCCTCAGGCTATCATTGTAGATCCCTTAGCTGCAAACCAGGTTAGACAGGAAACAATAGATAGGTACCTTGACCACCTCCTGCATGGGTACTTCTGCTTGATCCTCCTGTTTGGTCACACTGGTCACTCCTGCCCACTCTTGTGGTTTCTCTGTGGTAGACCCTTTCTTTATTTCTAGGCCTTGCAGGACCCTGGGCTGCCCCAGAACACTATGCTGACTCCACCCCTGCCTGTTCCCTAATGCTGTGTCTTTTACCCTTTCTTGAAGGCTGGGAGCCAGCTGCCCTTGGTCATGGTCCCAATCTGCTGCCTTTTCCTGGGTCCCTTCTGTTATTCTCTGACCTTGTGTCACGGGGAGACTTCCTTTGCCTTCATCTTCCATTCCTGTCACCTCCTTTTGAGCCTCCTTAGCCCCCTCCCTCTGTTGCTGGCCGCTGGTTGCTGAATTCTCCAGGGGTTTCCTGGTTTTTGGACCTCCCTCCTTCAGGCGTAGCTGAATTCCCTCCCCTTCTGTTTCCCAAATGCTCTGGGGACAAGTGAGGCTCCTGGAATCCCCTTTCTTCTTTTCCAAAAAGTTGGGAAGATGGCCCTGCTGCATAGGGGTAGGAAGGTCAGATTGGCGGTCTTCTCTGGGCGCAGGTGCATCTTGCAGAGAGCTGGTTCCACGGGTGTCTGGTCCCTGTAGCTGATCTCTGGAGAATCTCACCTGTAGAGGAAGTCCCATCTCAGCATCTGGTCACTGGTCTGCGACATAGCCCTGGGCCAACATGGTTTGCTTCTTCTTGGATTCAGAGGCTTGCTACTGGGAAAGCTACCAGAGGCGAAATAATCTCAGGCAGCACCTTCAGGAGACCCACAGGGCTGAGCTGAAGAACAGCAGGTGTCTCAGTTCCTCCCCTTCCTGCCTTCAGCCAGTGGCATTGCCATCTTTCTCCTGGGCTGATCTTGTCCCTCCACCCCCACCCCTCAATTCTCTTCCTCCACCTTCTCCTGTCACCTTCCCTGCTGTCCTTTGTTTTGTGTTTTTCCATTCTCCTCTCTGAAAGGGAAACAAGAATTCCTAGTTTATAGAGCGGTGATAGAATCTTAAACAGACAAGTGATTACTGTCAAGAAATCTCTCCCAGTGGGGATGTATCTCAGTGGTAGAACACCTGTCTAGGATGTGTGGCCCTAGATTCGATCCTCAGCATAACAGGGCCGGGGGAGCCTTCTCTGAGATGCCATTTTTCCTTTGGCCACATCTGTACCCTATAGTCATCCCTTGATACCAGGGGAGTTGGCTCCAGGACCTCAAGCTGGTGCTCAAAATGCCTGAATATTCAAGACTCTTCTTTAGCATGGTATAGGGTTTGCAAATAAGCAATGCACATCCCCAATAAGCTGAAGTACTTTTTAGATGATTTAACTACCCCACACAGTGTAGTGAGGTAGTCCTTCTGTAGCACTGATCACGCCCATCGCTCCACCCCCAATGCTATGTAAGTAGTTACTATACTACCTCATGTGTAGGGCTCTGAGGGAAAAAGAATCCACAATATTCAGAACCAATGCAATAATTTTTTTCTAAATATTTTGCATATGCGGTTGGTTGAGTCTACAGATGCAGAACCCATGGATGTGGAAGGCTGACTGCACACTTAGCAAAGATTGCAATGTGTTCCTGATCTGTCTCCATGAACAGCTCTTGAACTCTTTCAAGGTCTGAGACTGAGTCCTTAACTGTGCCACATCTGGTGCCTGGAAGCATGTGGAATGATGATAACTTTAAGCTGCCACATGAGAATAGAGCAGGAGTCTTGTGCTGAGCTGCATGGGGTTGTCTCAAGCTTTCTACACAACTCCCCTAGGCGGTAGGACCTTTAGCTGAGTTTAGGAAGGGGCAGAGCTGGGCTGTGCATTGGGCCATCAGGCTCTTTAGTCACTTCCCTAACTGACACAGGCCAATTGAACACCCAGCTCACGGATTTCAGTAGAAGTGGGCTCCATGGTCTGTTTCCTGCACGTCTCCAGCCACCCCTATTGCCCTCTCCTCCAGAGAGCCCCAGTGGCTCATGCAGCTTCTAGAGCTCCCTTGTTCTCCTTACCCCCCCTCCCCCAGAACAAGACTGCTGCCTGCTCCTTGCTCTCCTTGCTTCACACACTGCTCCCACTTCTGTTTAGCTCTCTGCACACCCACAGGAGGCCCTGCTCAGCTCAGGAGTTCCAGCAGATAGATGACCAGGAAGCAAGTCAGGGTGGAGACAGGCAGAGGCACCTCCTTTGGGAAAGCTTTGGGCTTTCTGAGTCTTCTTTCTTGGGTCTGGCTGGGATTGGAGCAGCGGGACCTGAAACCAAGAGGCAGAACACCTGGTGTCTTTAGTTGGCTTGGTCCTTTAGTGGAGGCTACCCCAACTTGAGAGCCACTCATTGAGACCGTTACGCTTCCTGTTTTCCACCTTTCCCCACACGGCTGACCATCCCATATTCCATCCCTACATCCATCACATTCTAGCATCCTGTCACTTATCCTTCCTTCTCACTTTCCACCCTGCCAATTAGTCCTTAGAAGCCTAGCTTGAGGAAAGATAAGGCTAAAGAGTGGGGACAAGGATCAAGAAAGGGAGGGAAGCAGGCTTTAAAGGGGGTAGGCAACCAACATTTCTACCCAGATATGGCACCCATGAACCACAATAACCAATATGTCATGATGACCCTAAGGGTGTAGTAGCGTTACACACACCTTGGTCATAACCAACAGCTCTCTAATTGGAATTAAGACACACTCAACAAGAGAGAAATCATACTTAGCACTAGAAACCTTGCCCACTACCCAGGGGTTATGAACTCATAGATCTTGGAGAAGAACCTACAACCACCACTTTACTAAGCCAGCATAACCCCTAGCTACATTCTAAATATTTGTCCTTATATACATAAATCAGAGCAGTCCTTACCCCTCATCAAGGAAGCTTCTCATTGCAACAGATGGAAATCATAACAGAAAACAACAACCAATACAGCTACATGTAAGGCTCAGGGATCATTGCAAAAGAGGGAGTTGGCTTGGAGGCTGTATCTTCCTGGAATGTCAGAATCTACACCAATAAAATCTCACCAACATGACTGCCTAAACATGAGCTGAACAAGGACAATAACAATAGACATGTTAACAAGAATGAGGGGAAAGTTCATGAGGATGCAACCCTACAAAAAGAACTACAGGCAAGTAAGAAATGCTAAGAGCAGGAGAAGCAGCCTTCCCACCTAATGGTTATACAGTACCAAATGGTTATTCCTAAAAAACACACATACAGATAACATTATTGAATTGTGTGTGTGTCTCACAACAATTAATGAAAAAAGAGCCCATGAATTTGAAGTAGGGCAAGGAAGAGTATATGGGAGGGTTTGGAAGGAGAAAGGGGAAGGGGGAAACAATATAATTATAATCTCAAAAAAAATGTTTAAGGGGAGGAAAGAATGGCTTAGGTTGGAGGCTGAGAGCCCACTCACTCTGAGAACATGGGCCAGGCTTCATCCAGGTCTGGCCGCTGCAAATCCAGGTTGAAGGTAACTCCATTGAGGGCGTAGAGAGAGTCCAAGATGTCTTCCTGGAGCTCAGGGCACAACAGAGGGCTCCGGGGCCCATACCATTCCCTGTGTGAAGAGGGACCAGCACATTTGGCCATTGCCACTCTTGACCTCTGAGCATGGGCACACCACAGGGGGACCTTCCCGGGCAGGTGCGGCTGAGCTCAGCCTCGGAGGGCAGAGGTTGAAACTCAGCTGAGGAGCCTTAAGCCCTTTCTCTTTTCTGACACCCATTTCCTTATCCCTAATGGCCAGGAGTGAAGGAGGATAGTGTCACACATGGCATGATTGCTTGGCAGTCCTACCTGGTGAGATCTGGGCTCAGGAGACACAGCTGTATTGACTCAGCCAGCTGTCCACGGGCGAGGCAGAGTCGGATAAAGGCTCGACCCTTTCCCAGAGAGGTCTTCAGCTGTGGGAGTGGGGAGGGCCAAAGAGAGGGCAAAATCAGGATGGGGAGCTGGGCCAAATCCAAGAGAGCACAGATGGAAATGAGATCGAAGGAGAAAGGGTGGGCCAAGGTTGGAGGAGAAATGTGTGGCTGGGGGTCAGGCTAGGAGGTCCAGTGAGGGGTGAGGAGCGGGTTAGAAGCCTTCTGTTAGTGGAGAGGGCATGAGTGACGGTAGGGTGCCGAGGGACCTAGGGAAGGGCTGTATGTACGCCTCTAGCCATTCTTTGTCCATTGCTGGCATCAGAGCTTTCTTGTGTGCCCAAGCCCACCCTCTTCCTCATCTCCTGCTCCTGTTACCTTGTTCTGTGAGCACACAAAGTTGGTCTGCTCCGTGTATCCCCGATGCGGTCTCAGAGCAGTGATCAGGAAGTCCCAGTAATCCTTCCGAGCCCCTAGGAAGCTCCTCTGCTCTTTCTGGTCAAACTAGGATCAAGATGAGTGAAAGGAATGTGAGCCAGGGCTTCCTTCTGGAACCTATCTAGCACCCTGGCTTGCTGGGAAGCACTGGGGAGAAGAAAGGGCCCCTGCAGACAGGCTTTTCTTTAGGGAGGGATCTGGCTCTGCCCTTACTTGCTGTGTAAAAGGTATTTCTCTCTCTGAGCCCAAGTTCACACTCATTCATTCACAAACACTGAGTACTTTCTTATTTTTCTGTTGTTTTTTGTTTATTATTATTATTATTGGGTTTTTGAGACAGGGTTTCTCTGTATTGCTTTGGAGCCTGTCCTGAAACTAGCTCTGTAGACTAGGGTGGACTCGAACTCACAGAGATCCACTTGCTTCTGCCTCCTGAGTGTTGGGATTAAAGGTGTGTGCCACCAACACCCTGCTCATACTTTCCTGATCTAAGGACTGTGAACAATGAACAAACCGACCTCATACAGCTTACATCTTGGTAGGCGAGTCAGAGGAAGTGTGTGTGTGTGTGTGTGTGTGTGTGAGAGAGAGAGAGAGAGAGAGAGAGAGAGCTGGGCAGTGGTGGCGCATGCCTTTAATCCCAGGACTGGGGAGGCAGAGGCAGGCGAATCTCTGTGAGTTTGAGGCCAGTCTGGTCTACAAAGACTACAGAGAAACCCTGTCTCAAAAAAAGAAAGAAAGGAAGAAAGAAAGAAAGGAGTGTGCTGTGTGTGAGAGAGAGACATACAGAGAGACTGAAATTTTAGCCTGAGGGTCATGTGAACAGATGTCATGCAAGTATCTAGGGAATAACATTCCAGACAGAGGGAATGCAAAGATAAAGGCCCCTAGACAGGTGCAACCCTGGTCTGCTATGGGGGTTAAGACAGTAGCAAAACTGCATCTCACTGTCAAGAGGTGAAGTCAGAGGAGGAGGAAGAGAAGGAGGAGGGATCTTTATGTTTATGTAGGGAGGGGGCTGGTGGTAATCAAGGACCTCAGGAGGTAAAAATGAGAGAATGAAGGCCAGTCCTAGGAGACAGTTTATGTCATGAAAGACTTGTTCGCTGAGCAAGGAGACAGTGCCTGGGAACCAGGAAGACAGCGGCTTGGGTACTTATCTGGGAAAGCACTCTTGAGTATTCAAAGCCAAGGAACAGCGTCAGGAAGGAGACCAAAGGGTGGGGGTCCCACCTGCAGCAGCAGCTCCAGGCAGCCACAGAGTCTGTGTAGCTCCGCACTGGCGTCTGTCACCCTCCCTTGCCCGTCCCCATATCCCTGGAGGATGGCAGAAACAGCATCTGCAAGGAGGAGGGTAGACGGCAGACATCAGGGAGCCCGACCTCAAAGGGGATGCTCTCCAGACCTCTCCCTTATCCTGCAGCTCACCCCCAGAAAATCTGACAGGGCAGACTCACTTTTCAGGTTCCTAGTGACCTTCAGGATGGCCCCCTCTTCTGCCATGAAGACTTGGAGTGATGTGATTCTCTGTGATTCTCTGAGGTCAGCTGCCCACTCTCCTTATGTATAGATGGGTGAGAGTCCAGAATTGAGGGAGAATGAGAACATACTGGGGTCACACAATGAGTTAACCTGCAGAATGAAAACTAACTCTTCCTTTCTTTCCCTTAAGGTTTTCTTTGGGGGGGTGGGGGGGTGGTGGTGGTGGCACACGCCTTTAATTCCAGAACTCAGGAGGCAGAGGCAGGTGGATCTTTGGGAGTTCAAGGCCAGTCTGGTCTACAGATAGGGTTTCAGGACAGGCTCCAAAGCTACAGAAAAACCTTGTCTCGCAAAACAAAACAAAACTTTAAAAAAATAGTTTACTGAGTACCCTGCATGGAATCCAAGCTACGGCTTGAAGGTCAGTGTATAAAGATATGAATGTGGTCTCCACTTATCGGGTCGTGCCTGGTGTCAGTCACCCTGATCATGGCTGACATCTTTAGCTCATTCGATTCTCTTAGTAGTCTCCAGAGTGCACTGATACACAAGATGACTGGGCACAGAGATGGTAAATCTCAATCCAGTATCACAAAGCTGTAAGCTGAACTCATATCTGTTCACTTAATATGGGCAGAAGGCCTGTGCCGTGCAGACACCTGGCTGGGGAACTATCACCTCCTTTCCTCTTGGTTAGCCTTCGAGCCTCAGCAGTGTGTCATCGCCTTGAGACCTACATTAATCCTTTCCAGGGCCCCAGCTGAGTGGAAAATATGTGCTCCCTGGGGAAAGCAGCAGAGCAGAGGTGCAGAGTTGGAACTGAACCCAATATTGGATGTGAGGACAGCAGTGTCTGGGTGTTCCCCCACCGTCCCCTCACCTTCTTCTGCCTCCAACTGGCCCTGGGACTCAGAGAGGGGCGCCGTTGCCTTTGAAGGATGACGAGCTTAAGGCTAAGGTCCTGGCATGGAAGTCAGGTCTAGGTCTAGGATGAAAGCCCAGGTGTCTGGCCTCCAAGGCAGCAGTGATGGCGTCTGTGGGTGGGGTAGCAGCCCTGTGTCAGTGGCTCACAGGGAAGAAAGGAGAAAGAAGAAAAGAGAGAGTGTGTGGGGGGCCCAGAGGACACAGGGCCACCCTGGACTTGTTGCTTACTCACCGTGTGTCTTCCAACAGTTCGCTCTAACCCAGTTTCCTCATCTGTAGACAGAAGATCAGACAGAAGTTCTTTATGGACCTTCAGGATTCCTCTAGCCCGTCCCCAAATCCAGGGACTCTCCGTGCTCACCTGGGAAAAGTCTGCCTGGTTAGGGTGTGGGCAGCAGGGCTCTGTGGCCTGAGTATGTGTCCCTTGTGACTGTGGGCTCTGCACAGCCCTTCCCAGCTCTCCTGCCTGGGGAGTGACTCAGGCCCAGCCTGGAGAAGGCTGGACCAACCCTGTCAGGGAGAAGTAGTAGAGAAAGATTAAGGGCACCGAGGCAGAAGGGTGGCTCCCTCAAGCTGATCTTGCATAGGGCCTGTTGGTGGTCTAACACAAAACCTATAGAGGCCTCCTTTCCCGGGCACCAGCTCCTGTCTTTCTGTCTTGTTGCCAGCAGATGGCAGAAAGAGGCTGGCTGAGGCGCTACAGTTTCTCTCTGGCTGTTTTCCTGTCACTGGGCTGGAGGTGGCACAGGTGGAGAGAGGACAAACGACCACCAAGTATCTTCCCCTCTTCTTTACCCCGGCCAGCTGAGCGATCTTTGTCGGTGTTGGGGCCTTCCTTCCATTCCTGGTGCACACTTCCCGGGGACGGAAGCGAAACGCCCAGTGAAGTGCCAGGTGGGCTACTCTTGTAGGGTGGCCTCTCTGCTCTAACCTCGCTCAGCTTCCCGACGTTGGGGGTCATTCTTTTTCTAGCCCAGGCCGGCCCGGGGACTGGGCCTGGTAACTGGGAATCGAGGGTTATAGGGACTTCTAGAACTACTTTTACAAGGTAGACCAACCACCTGTTAGCAGGGCACAGAGCGATCCCCAAACCTGCTGTTCTCTGTTCCATGCCTCGCCCTTCTTCCCGGTGCAGAACTCGATCCCCCCACACCGGTCCTCCCTGCTCTCTGTCCCCCACAGATCCCTTCTCTGATGTCAGTCTCTCAGTTGCTGGTTGCTCTCACACTGTTGCTCTCTTTCTCGCGCTCCGAGCTCAGCCTGTCCCAGGGACTCGGCTGCCTCCCGCCCGTCCCGCGTTCCCGCTCCTTCGGGTCCCCTCCCCACCGTCGGCCTCCTGCGTCCTTGTCGCCGCCCCTCGCAGGGCCCCCGCACTCCCACAGCCTGGCAGAGCTGGGGCGGAGGCGGAGGCGGACTCCGACGGGGCGGGCCGGGGGCGTCGCCCTCCTTCCCCGCGTCGCAGACGCCCTGGGCCAGGAGGTCGCTGGGGCTGGGGGCGGACCGGCTCACGGGTAGTCCGCGTCCCCGCCCCGGGCCCGTCGGGCGCCGGGCCGGATGGGCTGCACCGTGAGCCTGGTGTGCTGCGAGGCGCTGGAGCCCGCGCCCCCCGGGACTCCGCCGGGCCCTGTGCGGCCCGAGCGCTGTGAGCCCGGGGGTGCGGTGCGAGCCCAGGGGAGGAGGCTGCTGCTTCAGGTAGAGTGCTGCGGGCTGGGTGCGGGCAGCGGGCGCGGCAGAGCCCAGTCCACCTGGGACAGTAAGGAGTCTGGGAGAGTGTGGGCTGGAACGTGGGAGGTCCCTGCGGTCAGTTCCGTGGAGGTCACACCTGGGGTGCTGTGTCCTTGAGCAGAGGGTGCCTTAGAAGGGCAAATACCTGTGAGGTGTTGGGGGCAGGTTTGTGACCCAGCACTGCCGAGATTGAGGCGGGAGGATTATAATCCAAGGCCAGCGTAGTGAGATCGTTTCTCAAACAACCTGCACCCGACCCAAACCTAATACACAAAGCAAAAACAAGAAGAAAGAGGAAAGAGAAAGTGGCAGAGAGAGGGAGCGGGAGGCAGCACGCAATTAGTTCGGGTGAGAATTTGGAACCACCAGAGGGTGCTGGGCCAAGGAGGGAGAGTAACAGCCCCTTAGTTTGGGGTGGGGAGGCAGAGTAGTGGCTGTTTTGGTCTCTTCTACCAGGAGGTAGGGCTGTCAGAGCCAGCCTGGCCCACAGCAGGGTGTGAGGGGGTGGTGGGACAGAGACAGCATAAGGGAAGATCGAGGCACCAGTGGGAGAGGTGGGGAGGTGGCATTTAGCTCTTCGCCCCCCCCCCTTTTATGGCTGGATGCGAGGAATTGGCCAGAGGCAAAATAGCGATGAGCAGGGAGGCAGGTGCTTGATGTGGGAGATCAGGCTAGCTGGACATCCCAGGCTTTGCATGGGCTCTGCATTTCTCCGGAGAAAGAAACTATTTTGTGTTAGCAGGGACTGGGGTCCTACAGTTCTTTCTCTACGGGAGAGTCAGGGTTGACTCCAAATGCATCCTGCAAGCACATCCTAGCTCCTCCTCGTGGACAGCAGGGAGGCCAATGTGGCTATGTGTACTTAGGTACGCGTGCAAGAGTGTGTGAAGTGCCCAAGAGGCCCCTCTGCACCCCTTGACTGGCTGTCCCTCTGGGACACAGATGAGGGCCTATTTGTGGTTATCTGTCACAGCCACAGGTATGGGGTTGGAAACTTGTAAATGAAATATGCTATATCTTGCAAGGCAGTGGCTGGGCACAACGAGGAACAGGTTTGGGGATAGAATTGTCTTCTGTATCTCCAAGTGGCTGGTGCCCTAGCCGAGTTCTCATGGAGCCTGGGGGAAGGGGAGGACTTAGGGGGCCTGGGAGTATGAATTGGGCATCCCACATTACTGGTGATGGCAGAGAACTGGGGTGACATGATAGAGCTCTTAGAAGGCAGATCCCACCTACCCACCTACCCACCCTTGGCTCAGAGCTTCCCATTTCTCTGTCTTGCAAAGTGTCCAGGGGAGGTGAGGGGTGAGACAATGATCCTTCCCACCTCAAATTCTGTGTTTTCCCTTGGGGGTGGATCTGAGCTGCTCCCCAGGGTTTGAGGATTGGAATAGAGAGCCCTGGGAGGCATCTCAGACTCCAGGGCACACTGTTGTTCTTACCTCCTGCTTGGCGAGACCATCCACTTCCTTGTTTTGCCTGCTGCTTTTTCAGATAGGTCTCCTTCTCCTCTCTTTCTGCCTGTGGGCTCAGGTCTTTTACTCCCTTGCACTCTCCCTTGATATAGTGGGGGATATGCACTGGGCATGTAAGGGTGGGCAGGGATGGATAATTGGGGCTGAGATCCAGGAGAAGAACCAGGAGCACTGGAGGTTGGTGACTAAGGGGAGGAGGAGAGGGAGGGGTGTGTGTGCGCCCTGTGTGACAGTGACAGGGACAGGGATGTCTGCATTCAGGGACAAGTGTCTGTCTGCATTTGGATGAGCTGGTTTTGCAGTGGCCTCTTGGGAGAGCTTGCTGTGACTCATTCCCTCCTTTATCTTCATGGATAAGGCTCCATCTCAGCCATGTGCCCAAGTCCTGGCTCAAGCAGGGGCTGCTGGGCCGGCAGCTCTCTTGCTTAGCCAAGACCCCAATCACAGGTAAATCTCAGGGGACTGTGCTGCCCAGTGAAGAGCAAGCAACCTGTGCCCTTGCTCGGGCCCTTGCTGCAGGAGGTGTGATACTCACACCCTTGTTCTGCATAAACATCTCTTGGGCTCTCACCCTTCCAGAAACCCAGCTCAGAAGCTACCAGGCATCTGGGCTGGCAGCCAGGGCCCTCCTACTGCCACAGACACGTGCCAGCCGCCATTCCTGCCTGGCCCATCCCATGGGCCAGCTTCTTGCCCTGAGGCAGGCTGGGCTCATGACTCCGACTACCTTCTCAGCCTTGCTATTCGGCTCATAATGCCCCCTTTGCCCACTCTGGTAACCCTGTCTCCTATGCAGCTGCCTTTCTCACTCTGCTGAGTTGCCCCCTCTTCCTACCCCCACCCAGCCTGTCTCTGCAGCTCTCACTACACTGGCAGGCCTGAATCTGAGACCTGCCTCTCCTACCTGCTTGGAGGGTGCTGCCTGCTCCAGCACAATCTTGAGCATGGATCCTATACCCCTGAGCAGGCTTTTTTTTTTTTTTTAGATTATTAATTTTTTAAAAAACATTTGTGTGTGTGTGTTGTGTGTGCACATGTCTTGTGGAAATTAGAGGACAACCTGTGGGAGTCACGTCTTTCCTTCTACCATGTTGAGTCCTCAGGATCAAACTCATGGCATCAAGCTTGGCAGCAGGTGCCTTTACCTGCTGAACCACCTCCTGTTAGTTTCTTTGGCTCTCACAGTTTGTTCATTCTGAGGCCTCCTGAGGCACCTTTGAGGGCCGAAGAGGAAGGAGGGTAGGGACTGGCATCCCTCCTGAGTGTTCCCGCCAAGATTCTCTGACCTGGGCGCCAAAGGGCCTGGCGGGCATCTCTAGGTGCCAACCTCGCCTCCTCATTCTGTGCCTTATCCAAGACAAGTGGGTGCTTGTCTGATGGTGGCGGGAGCCACAGAAAGAGGCTTCAGGCTTATTCCTCCCTCCTAAAGCCATCCTCTGGGGTTATTCCTCTGGCCTCTGCTTCTCACAGCCTGGAGTCCCTGAAGTTTAGCAGACCTGTAGCCACCCCTGTTGTAAGATCCCACAGGATGATCAGTTCTGTGTCTAATCCAGCTCTCAGTCCTGCATTTGGGCCACTTCCTTTTCTTCTGATTTGCTAGAATTCTAGAGTTCCAGGGCGGAATGAGACTGTAGGTAGTCCATGGTTCTGAAGCCGAGGTGGCCACAGCTCCCTGTGAGAATGTGAGGGAAACGATGGATGCTCTTGTCAGGGAGTAGTATACGCATGCCCACACAGCTGCTGCACACACAAACACTGTCGTGCATCTCTCCAGGTTTACCCTGGCTCTGCTCCATCTGCTTTGTGTTTCACAAATAAGCACCCCAAGGCTCAGAGAAGGGAAGTGACTTGCCTAACGTCATACTTCGTATGAACGCCAGAGCTACTGCTTTATCTCAGGTGTCCTGGCCCCAGAGGGGTGGGAGTTTTGTCCCTGAATGCAACTTGTGCTTTTTATCTCCTCCCAGATAGGAGCCTGGCTGTTCATTTTGCTCCATGTTGATTCAAGTAGTTTTGACCAAGTGGCATCGGGTGAGACTCGGGACAGGGCAGACATCAGACGCACTGCTCTTGCCCCAAGGGACTGTCCATTGGGTGGGAGAGCGATTGGGTGGGAGAGCGAAGATGACTGCAAAGAGGACTGGAGCAAATGTTCCTTCCCTTGTAACAGTACCAGGAGAGGGGGGGGGAGAGAGGGAGGGAGGGAAGGAGGGAGAGACAGAGAGAGACAGAGACAGACAGAGACAGACAGAGACACGGAGAGACAGAGACATGGAGAGAGACACAGGGAGAGACAGAGACATGGAGAGAGACACAGGGAGAGACAGAGAAAGACAGAGAGAAAGAGACACAGAGAGACAGAGGGAGGCAGAGAGACAGAGAGACAGAGACACAGAAAGAGACAGAGACAGAGAGACAGACAGAGAGAGAAAGAGACAGAGAGAGAAAGAGACAGAGAGAGACAGAGACAGAGAAAGAGACAGAGACACAGAAAGAGACAGAGAGACAGACAGACAGAGAGAGAGGAGAGAGAGGCAGATGAGCCTCATGTGATGACAGCAGAGTGAGCAGCAGAGGGAGGAAGGATGCTTCCACAGGGGGCCGGGGCAGAGGAAGGGAAGAGACAGGGTGTAGGGGAAGGAGTACTGTGCTCAGAGGTCCTGGGATGGGGTGGCGGGGGCTTCGCACAGAAGTGCAGAGACTCTCTGTAGTCACTCTGGCTCCGTGTGAGCCCCTTCTCTCCACCACGGTTGTGGTGTGAGAGGAGGACAGACCAAGCCAGGGGTCTGGGCGGGTGGGACAGCCTTTTGGGAAGGAGATAATGATGGAGAGGCAGGGTGAGGCTGAGACTGGACAGGATCGGGGCGCAGGGAGAGTGCGGAGGTAGGACGAGATGGCAGAGCCCCACATCCCCAGGGCAGTTAGACAATTCCAGTTGGAGGATTTCCCTGGGAGTGTGTACAGGCTCTGTACTGACTCAGACACTTGTATCTTTGTGCTCCGTAGTAGAGTCAAGAAAACAGCCTATGATCCTAACTCTTCAGGGGGCTGAGGCAGGAGGCCTGTGAATGAAAGGACAGACTGGACTATCATGTGAAGATATACAATTGACTTATTCTCTATTGGTGGGCATCAGAGGCACGCTTTCTCTCTCTCCCTCTCCCTCTCCCCCCCCTCTCCTTTTTTCTGAGACACAGTTTCTCTGTGGCTTTGGAGCCTGTCCTGGAACTCAGCAGGCTGGCTTCGAACTCAGAGAGATCTGCCTACCTCTGCCTCCCAAGTGCTGGGATTAAAGACGTATGCCACCACTGCTGGGCTCATGAGGGGCTCTTGTGACTAACTTTTCTGTGTTTATTTTCATATGTGGCCTTTGGTGATGGGATGTTCGAATGTGTGCTGTGTACATTTCTGATTCCAGGCCGATGGTTGTAAGAAGACCCAAGAAGACCCAGGGGGCTCTTTCTATAAATGAAGCATGCCAGGTATTTCAGCAACAGCATTGCTGATGTTCTGAGGAGGGAGAGGAGACTCCCTGGCACACTAGTGTTTCGCCCTGGTGATAATTAAGCTCCTCTGTGCAGCCTCAGTGTGGGACTTGGGAAGGAAAGAAAGAAAAAGAGCTAGAGAGTGGCACTGGGGTGGGTGGGTGGGTGGCACTCAGCTGACTGCCTCCTCCGGGCGGGCCCAGTCCCTGGCAGGAGCAGAAGGGTATGAGGCTGAGGGTGGGGTCCCATCCCTCTTCTCTTTCCAGATGGGCAGGAAGCCAGCTGTTGCCTCTGTGCTTGCTGTATAGACTTGCCAATGTCCCCTGGCAGAGTGCAGTGCCAAGGGCAGGCAAGCTAAGGCAGCCCTCAGGGGAACAGGGGAGAGTAGAGGGTTCCATCTACTCAAGAGGTGGCTGGTGTGCCCCGCTTTTAGTATCCCAGCTCTGATTTCAGATTATCTGTTTCCAGAGCCCCAACCTGTTGCCTTTGACCAGTTACTTACCTTAGCCTGAACAACTGCAGTGTCTGGAGCCCTATCCCAGGACAGTGAAATAGAGGAGCCCACCCCTGTGTATCCGTGTACCTCTCTGTCTTTCTCTGTGTCTCTGTCTGCCTCTCTTCCTCTCTCTCTCTCTATCCCTCTCTCTCTCTCTCTCTCTCTCTCTCTCTCTCTCTCTCTCGTGTGTGTGTATGTGTGTGTGTGTGCGCGCGCGCCTGTTCGCACACACATGTGCTGATACATCTGCATGAATGTGGAGGCCCAAGGAGTTAATATCAGGTGGTCTCCCTTGATTATATCTCCACCTTATTCTGGAACAGGATCTCACTGAATATGAAGCCCATTGATTCGGCTAGTCTGGCTGGCTAATAAGCTCCAGGGATCCACCTGTCTCTACACGTTCCTTCCCAAGTGTTGGGGTTTAAGGAAGCATGCTACCTGTGACAGACTTTTATGTGGTTTCTGAGGATCTAAACTCAGGTCCTCATGCTTGTATGGCAGTGCTTTATCAACTAAGCCATCTCCTTGGCCCCAATTCCATGTTCCTTTCTGGCCAGGAACTGGAGAGTTGGTGGCTTCTCAGGGAGTGTTTATTCAAAAGACTGTCTCCCTGGTAAGTCTATATGTAAGGGTCTCATCTCATGGCTAAGTTTCAATGAACAAGGTTTTTTTTTGGGGGGGGCGTTCAAGAGAGGGTTTCCCTGTGTAGTTTGGAGCCTGTCCTGGAACTAGCTCTGTATAGCAGGCTGATCTTGAACTACAGAGATCTTCCTGTCTCTGCCTCCCAAGTGCTGGTATTAAAGGCATGTGCCACCACTTCTTGGCTGAAGTTAACAAGGTTTTATAGTACACAGATGCTCAGTAATAGTTGCTCAATGGATAGAGGGACGCATGGTAAGATGGGTAAGGCAGAGAATCCTATGGAAGGAGGACCCAAATGGATATGCACATCCACGTGGACAGGATAGGGAAGGGCTATCTTGCCAACCGGTGGAGCTACTTGATCTCCCCCTCAAACCTGGGCTCCACCCGGGCTTGAATTCTTTGGGTGTTTAGTGGAATGAAGGCTGCAAGTTTGAGGACAGGAAATAGGGTTTGACCAACGGGATCCAGGTTGGGTGTGGTTGAAGGTCAATAGAAGCACGTGCAGGATTGAATAAAGTCAGCTGATAGGACTTTGCCAGGGTTGAATCAACTGCGACGGGAGATGTGATTTGGCAACCAGTTAGGTGGCAGTCATGGGAGACTGAAGAAGGTGTCTCCTGGCTTCAGTGTAAACTTTTGCCTTTGCACAGCTGCTGCAAGCATTTCTGTCAGCATCCTTTGCAGAACTTCTTTGTGTTCTTATCCACTCCCATTCCATTCTACCCATCTTGACATAGCTGAAGCCAGAAGGTCAAGAGTGGCTTGGAGGAGCCACAGGCATGATCTTCCGGAGTCTTCAGATGCAAATGAAGTCCCATGTTCTGTGGACTGTGGTGTCCCGTGCCATGTTGATTCTATGCCCAGAAGAAGCCTCTCAGTTCTCATGTGTCTGCTCACCTTTCAAGCCTCCATCCCTCCCCGTGTCTCTTCCTCCATTCCCCCTTCTCCTCTTTTACATGTCTACCCTTTGTTCTTCAGTCACCTAGTTTCCCCTCTCCCACTCAGCCACCCTCTTCAAGCACTGTGTGCATTCTTACTGCTTAACTGAGTGTCTCAGTCCATTTGTGCTAGGGTAATAGAACATCGGAGATGGGGTGGGTTCTTTTCTTTCTTCCTTTCTTACATTTTTTGAGACAGGGTTTTACTATCCACATAGCTCTGACTAGTCTGGAACTTGTTATGTAGATAGACCAGACTGGCCATGAACTCACAGAGATCTGCCTGTTTCTGCCTTCTGGGTATTGGGATGAAACACATGTATCACCATGTCCAGCTAAATGTTAGATTTTTAATTACGGTAGTTCATCCTAATATTGGGGCTTGGGGGCATTTAGAATGGTGTTTTTTAGGAGCTGGGGAGACAACTCAACTCATAAACTGCTTGCTGGGCAAGATGACAATCTGAATTCAAATTCCTAGTACCCAGGTAAAAAGCCAGACATGGTAGGTGTACTGTAATCCTAGTGCTGAGGAGGCTGGGGTGGGAGAATCATGGATGCTTATTGGCTGGCTAGTCTTGCTGAATGGATGAGCTCCATGGTTAGTGAGAATCCCTGTCTCAAAAAATAAGGTGGGGGGTTGGTGAGATAGCCCAGTGGGTAAGAGCACTTGCTGTACAGGCATGGGGACCTAAGTTTAGATCTCAGCACTCATATAAAAATCAGGGCAAAGCCACATGTGCACGCATGCACACACACAACACACACACAAGAATCTAACAGCTTCCTCTGACCTTCCTGAGTATACCTGCACATACATGTACACATATGCCACAAACATGTAAGACACCTGACAACGACTTCTAGCCTTCACATGTGTGCTCACTCCCTACCATGCACACACACACACACACACACACACACACACACACACACACACATGCCCTACAGGGGGGAGAAAGAGAGGGGGAGAGAATTTAAACTTTTAATTTATTATTATTGTGTCTGGCTGTGGGAGCATCCCTGCAATGGAAATCAGGGGACAACTTTGTGGGACCTGGTCTTGCCTTTCACTTCATGTGGGTTCTAGATAGCCAGCTCAAGTTGTTAGGTTTGTATATCAAGTACTCCTTGAAGCATCTTGCCAGCCCATAAACTATATTTTCTTTTCTTCTTCTTTTTGTAAACTTTATTTTATTTTACATGTTAAGTGCTTTGCCTTCATGTTTGTAGGTGGGCCACATGTGTGTTGGTGTCCATGGAGGACAAAACAGAGTGTCATATCTCCCGGAACTGGAGATACAGATGGTCGAGAGGCACTATGTGGATGCTAGGAACTGAACCTTCAATCTCTTATTTCCTTCCTTCCTTCCTTCCTTCCTTCCTTCCTTCCTTCCTTCCTCCCCTCCCTCCCTCCCTTCTCTCTCTCTCTCCTCTTGCTTCCTTCCTTCCTTCTTTCTGTCTGATATTTTTTTTTTTTTTTGAAATAGGGTTTCTTGGGGTTGGGGATTTAGCTCAGTGGTAGAGCGCTTGCCTAGCAAGTGCAAGGCCCTGGGTTCGGTCCTCAGCTCCGGGGAAAAAACAAAACAACACAAAACAAAACCAAAAAAAAAAAAAAAAAAACAAGGTAACTGAAATAGGGTGTTTCTTTATGTAGTCCTACCTGTCCTGGAACTATAGATCAGGCTGGCCTTGAACTCACACAGATCCATCTGCCTCTGCCTCATAGAGTGCTGGGATTTAAGGCATTCACTGCCATCACCCAGCAATTACAGGGTCTCATATAGCTCAGGTTGTCTTTGAACTCACGAAGTAGCTGAGGATGACCTTGAACTTCCAGTTGCTGTGATTTCAGGCATTTATGCCACTAGGCACAGTTTTATGTGGTGCTGGGGATGAAACCCAGGACTTCAGGAATGCTGGGTAGTCACTCTACTACTGGGTTTCACCCCCAAGCCAGGAACTGCATTTTCTTTAGCCATTCCTCTATTAATGGGTTTCTAGGTCGGCTCTCTAATTTAGCTGTTGTGAAAAGTGCCGCAGTGAACAGCGAGGCCTCTGTGATGCCTCTGTTATGTCTGAGTGTGGGGTCCTTTTGGTGGAGACCCAGGAGTGCTATGGCTGAGTCAGATGGAGGATCTATTGTTAGTGTTCTGGGGAAACCTCTGTACTGACTTCCATAGGGGTGTATAGAAGCTCCCTTTGGTCTGCAGCCTAACCGTTTATTGTTGTTGTTGTTGTTCCTAATGACTGTCATTCTGGCTGGAATGAGATAAAATTGCAATGTAGTTTTCTTTTTAAAATATATTTATTTATTTTTAGTTTACGTGTGCAGGTGTTTTGACTGTATATGTATCTGTACCATATGTGTGCAGAGCCTGGGGAGCCCAGAGGAGGGTGCAGGATCCTCTGGAACTGGAGTTACAGGTGGTTATGAGCCACCATGTGGGAGCTGGGAAATGAACTTGGTCTTCTGAAAGAGCAGTCAATGCTTTTAACCGGTGGTTCATCTCTCCAGCCCCTTAATGTAGTATTTTGTTGTTGTTGAGATAGGGTCTTACCATGTAGCCTTGGCTGGCCCGGAACTTGATATGTAGACCAGCGTGGCCTTGAACTCACAGAGAGCCACCTGTTTCTATCTCCCAAGTGGCTTCTGGCTCCCTCACTGTAGTTTTAATTTACATTTCTCTTACAGTTAGTGGGATTGAACTTTTTAAAAAAGTGTTTATTTGTGTTTCATCTTTTGAGAACCATCTCTTTATTTCTTTAGCCCGTTTGTTAATTGACTTATTTGATTATTTGTTTAGTGTGTGTGTGTGTGTGTGAGTGAGTGGATGTGTGTGTGTTTATGTGGATGTGTGTGTGTATGCTTGTGTATGCAGAGGCCAAAGACCAACATCAGGTGGCTTCCTAAGCCATTTTCAATCTTTATTTTTTAGTTTACAAGTTTTCCCATTTGTGTGGGTGTGTTTGTGTGTGTGTGTGTGCGTGTGTGTGTATGCTGTATATGCATTCATGCTTGCATGTGTGTAGTATGTGGCTGTGTGTGGAGGTCCAAGGTTGACTTCAGTAATCATCCTGGATTGTTCTACCACCTTATTCATTGATTCAGGCTCACTCAATCAAACCCAGAGCTCATCTGTATTTGTAGTCTCAGCCAGCTTGCTTTGGGGGATCCTGTCTCTGCTTTTTTGAGGCTGGAATTAGAGGTGGGCTGCCATGCTCATGCAGCATTTTCTGTGGGTTCTAGGGATCCACAGTGGTACTGAGGCATGCACAGAGAGTATTTTAATCAATGAGCTGTCTCCTTTTGCCCCACACCTTGATTTTTTTAAAAAAAGTCTTGTGTTTATTTTATTATTTATTTTTTAAAGTTTTTTTAAATTTTTTAAATTTATTTTATATAACAAAGTCCATTTAAATGAAAACAAACATTTATAGACAATATTTGGGAATTTGGGCGTTGTTCTTTCCAAACTACTTCCTGCTGGTAAGGGGCGTTGTCATGGGGGATTCGAAGAAGATTCAGAAATCCTGGCTGTAGTCTGTAAGGCTGCTTTGTCCAGCTGTTTTGAATGTAGGATCTATTTTATTATTTATTTATGTGGTTTATGGTGTGTGTGTGTGTGTGTGTGTGTGTGTGTGTGTGTGTATGTGTGTGTGTGTGCACGTGCACAGCACATGTGTGGAGAGCAGAGGATACCTTAAAGGAGTCAGTTTTCTCCTTCTACCATATCAGTGCCCGGGGGTGGAACTTCAAGTTACCAGACTTGGCAGGAAGCACATTACCCAATGAACCCTCTCTCCAGCCCATCTACCTTGAGTTTTGAGGCTGGGTCTTCTCACTGAAGCTGGTAAAGCAGGCTGGCTAGCCAGTGAGCTCCAGGGATTTGCTCCACCCCCTCCCCATGCTGGGGTTACAGACAGGTGCTTCCACATCTGGTTTTTAGGTGGCTGCTGGGGTTCTGAACTCAAGTCCTAATGCTTCTGTGCCAGGCACTGAGCTGCCTTCCCAGCTCTTGTTATTTAGACTTTTGAGTTCTTTGTCTATTCTAGATATTAATCTTCTGTCTAGCGAGGATTCTCTCCCATTCTGAAGGCTGCCTCTTGTCCTGGCTATTTTCTTTACTGGGCAGACTTTTTAATTTTACGAGGCCCCATTTGTCAGTTGTTGGCACTATTTCCTATGTGATTGGAGCCCTGCTCAGAAAGTTCTCCCCAACACCTGTGTCTTGAGGTGCTTTCTCTCCCTTTTCCTCTATAGTTTTAGAGTTTCAGGACTTTCATTAAGGTCTCTGATCTATTGGGACTCATCTCTTCATTTCCCTTTGCTGGAACTCTCCTTTTGTAGGAGACTTGCTTCTGAGATAACAGCCAACTCCAAGGGTAATGACATTAGTCCATTTATGGGGACTGTGTCCCAGTGAGGCTCACCTTTCCAACCAGATGTGCTGTCTGTCCACATCTATCCTGCCTGAGGTTGTCTAGAAAGCCCGCACAGAGGGGCTTACATTTTGAATGTTCAGAGATAGTCAGTGTTTACTGACACCGACCGAGGAGAGGCATGGGCAATTCAGTAGGACTCAGAGGGCGAAAGGAAGGGTTAGAAGGTGGGAAAATGGCCTGATAGAAAGGGGCTTGAATGCAGAGTTAAAGGGGTTGGCCTTGAGATTTTTGTGAGCTGTAAAGAGGCCTTGGAGGTGGGTGGGGGGAGATTGGGGGAGCTCTACATTTTAATCTGTTCAGAGCACAGGGTAGAGGATTCATGGAGGGCAGGGCATGGGGTGACTGGAACTTGATGACCAGTCTTTCTCATATGGCAAGACCACACAAGAGTTTGTATGTTGTGTGTATTTAGGAGAGGGGTGCTATGTCAGCCAGTAGTTCCTTCTCCCCTAGTGAACCTCTGAGAAGCTACCTCTCCTTGTCCCTGACTTCACCTCTATTATGATACCCCCAACTCACCTCCAAGAACTTGGGCCGGGCAGGGTAGGTTGTTAAGCCAAGAAACTCATCTAATATGCTTGGCTCTCTGCCTTGTCCTTTGGCTCTGTTCACCTGCTGCCCAGCCCAGGCCTCACTCCCAGGGCACAGGCCTGGCTTTGTTAGGACTCTGAGACCTGAGCCAGGCATGTGGGTCTCACTCTTGCAGAGTTGCAGGATGGGAAATAGAAGGCTGAGTGGATATAGGGATGTCAGGACCTGGGTCCTGTGGAAGTCTAAGTGTAGAAGTCCTGGGCTGGCCATGTACCTGACATGTTCCTGGCAGGTTGGGATGGGGGAGGTGGTGGTTTATGGCCAGAGGCACACACACACACACACACACACAGAGGAAATGGGGTAGGAAAGAACCCTCTGGCCATATCTCCTTTCTCTTGCTGCCTCTGGCCCTGAGAATCTTCTTCTCCCTTCTGTCTTGTGGCCAGCTTCCATGCTCCAACTCTGTTCCTTCCTGTATACCTGTCTTTCAAAGGCAGGGGGCTTCTCTGCAATAGAGGAGACTGTGTGGGGTGGCAGCTTCCCAATAGGCTTGGGAATGACACTGAGTCCAGCATGGACTTTATAGCAGACTGTGTATGGATGTGTAAATTTATTATATGTGCCTCAGTTTCCCCGACTGCCCTAACAACCTTTAGTATAGTGTATGGCCTTTTGACAACATGTGATGAAGGACAGTTGTCTTTGTGGTCATCATCATCATTGTTATTGCTATTGAGTGATAGCATCCCTCTGGTCCTCCAGGAAATAAGATGCATCAGACTTGTGAGGGGCAGAGATGTGAGGACCTTGTAGGAGGTCAACTTGCTGGGGAGAAGGGGTGGGGAGACTGAGAGTCTCTCCCTGCTGCAAGTCTGACCAGAGAGAGTGGGTGGTAGAGGAAGGACCAGACTTCTTTACTCAGAGGAGAGTTCAGCAAGGCTAGTGAGTCCACAGGGCCAAGCTGCCCATCGGAGAGGTGCATAGTGCGTTAGCATGGCACTCTCTCTACTATCTTGTGGTTCCCTGTGGGGTGCTCAGTCTTTGCAAACAGTGTGGTAGATTTCAGCAGGAATCAGAACCTCATTTTCAGCTGCCTTTGTAGGACATGGAAAAGACTGGAGCCTTTATTGTGTGAGAGATGGCTTGGGGAGCAATCGGGGATGACTCAAGCATCTAGCACAGGTGCAGGCAGTAACTGTCCATTCTAGGCATTCTGGCTTCTCACTGCCAGGTTCTGACTTTTGCATGAGTGGCCTCTATGTCTGTGAATTAGATACTTAGAGGGAGGGTTAGTTGCCGCAGGCCTCTGATACCTTTCCTGCCCTCCCCATTATGCTTTTGGCTTGAACGCCTCAGTGCTGAGGGGGAAACTGAGGCACAGTGCCCTGGGCCAGGGAAAGTTCCAGGGAATGGCATTTAGAAATGGGCAGTCTCCTAGCCTCCCTCCCCATCCGACCCCAAAGCTTACGCTGGGTGGGTGGTGGGCAATTGGACTTGACCCTTGACATTCACCTTGACTGTTCTCTGTACTGGTTGGAGTGTGGGGCAGGGTGCCTGGCAGTTGCCAAGCTGTAACAGCATTAGACGAATGAAGTTGGAGCGAAAGCAAATGTTTCTGGGCACAAGGCTGAGGCCATCTGTGGGCGGTCGGCTCAGACCCAGCCAGGCCAGACTGTCCCCCTCCTCTGCTGCCCCCTCATCTCCCAGCGCAGCAGCTGGCAGACTGCATTGAGATGCGGGAGGCACCCAGACGGCCTCCTGACCCCCAGCCACTGACTATGCTAAGCAGGGCTCCTTTATTCCTTTGCCTTTTAATGGAGCCACAGCAGGGGGCGGTTTCTCTGTAGTTCTCTTGTTTCCTACAAAATTCCTTCCTGGGGGGTGTGACGGCAGGCTATTCCCAGAGGCCCTGAAAGGAAGCTTGGTGGCTTCTGAGGATAGGTACCTGAGGATAAGGCATGGGAGATAAGGCTGGCTGGCTGGATCATTTCTTACCACTTCCTATAGTTGGATGCTCTGGGCATAAGGACTCCACGTCTCTGAGCTTCAGTGACCTCAGCTGGGAAATAGGGAGAATGGAGCCCACCACACCAAGCCTCTGGGAAGAGCCAGCGTCACGATATATACCAAGCTCTGGGACGGGGGGGGGGGGGGGGGGCGGCAGGTGACACTGTCTGTGCCAGTCTGCACTCTGTCCTGCTTGGCATCTTCTTTGGCTTCACTCTTTTTAGTCTGCAGGCCTGAAGTGCTGAGGTCATCTGGGGGTGATGTAGGAGCAGGCTGGCCTGCCTGCCCGTCTCTGGTGGTCAGGCATCAGGTGAAGCATGGGAACACGGCAGCCTGGATGCAAAATGAGGGAGGACTAGTGGTGAAATATCTTGTGCCCAGGGGCCACACTGGTAAGGTGGCAGGGACCACACTGGTAAGGTGGCAGGTATGAGATGGTGGTATGAGATGATGGAGCTGGGAGTCGGCTCTGGTCTAGGACATCAGAGCAAGCACACAGGTCTTAACATAATTAGTGAGGAGTCAGGAGCTGAGAGATACAATGTTTCCAGCATGTTGCTGGTGCTCAGCAGGACTCAGTCTCCTGAATCTGGAAGGCCATTCTGGGACGTCTGGTTGACCCCTCAAGAAGGGTAGATCTGCTTATTTGGAGAACCCTATGCTTGGGGTCTCTGATGCGGCAGGTGGGCATTTAGCAACCATGATAAATAATGCCTTTGAGAACAGCCTTTTCAGGCTGGAGGAGTGGCTCAGAGATAAAGCACTTGCCATAGACAAGCTGAGGTCAGTGCCTGGGATCCACATGGTGGACAGAGCCAAGCAGTTCCTGCTGGTTGTTCTCTGACCACCTCTCATGAACCATGACACCCCTGATTAAATAAGTAAATAATATTTTCTGTCACCCTGCAAAGTATTGGACACGATCATGACTATCCTGAGCTGTGCTGGGCTCATCTTAGCCACGGTGCTGAGCTGGGTAGTCCTTCCACCTGGGCCTTTCATGGGGAGGGAGTCCTTTGGCTGTAAGAGGTCAAGGCCTTATCTGATTAGTTAGCCATACTTTGCCCTGGGAATTTCTGTTCGAATCCCCAGCCTGGCCCCTTCATAGCACCTGCCCCAGCTCCAGCCACGTGCAAGAGGCAGGGCTTGAGAAAGTGTCTGTGGCTACCACCTTCTTTAGGGATTAGACTTCCGACCACTTTGCATAGGGATCTGTCCTTCAGTTGCTTCCAGCAGGTGGGTGGGGACTCCAGACCCCAGTTTTCTCCTCCCTCCCACGGGAGCATGAGCCCCACTCGCAGAGCCCTCCCTGTACCCCCCCCCCCAGCTCTGTAGCTGATGTGTAGGGCTGTGAGAACAACCTCCACCTTGCTTCCCATACCCACAGAGGGGCATTTCTAGCTCTGGGGTCTCTCTTGTCCCCTCCCTTCCTTCTCCATTTATCTCCCCCTCTGAGAGCCAAAGGCCCTTTGTAAAGGTCTTTGTGTGGATCTGAGCTCCCAAGCCTGAGGAGGGACAAAGGGACACCCTTTCTCCCTCTGTATTGTCCCCTCTCTTTCCAGGAGGCCCCATGTCCCCACCCCCAAGTCAATGTGGCTTATTTCCTATGTAAGTTAGTAAGTAGTGATGGGTATCGAAAGGGTTCAGGGATTCTGGGGCCCGAGGCCAAGGCTGAGTGGTCTTTGCTGGAGGAAAGACACTGGGTTCGTTTGGGGATGTAGTCCTCTGGGCAGTGGAGCAGGTAGGTTAGAGGATCAAGTCATTGATATTGCTGTCCCTGTATGGATATGATCGCCCCACCACCTCCTTCACTGATTTACCACTGTCTTCCATCTGCTCCTATCTCTGTTCATATCTCTTTTCTTTCTACACTGGCCTGCCTCCACATCACTCTCAGTATCTGTCTTGGAGAAGAAACCAGGCAGGCCCCATCTTTATCCTTAAAGGAGGTCCCTTCTCTTCTCCCCTCCTGGACCCAGGTCCCATTTTCCTTGTCCTCCCCGAGGGCACTGACTGTCATTCCCTTTGCCTCAAACAGCCTGATGACCCTAGCTGGAGTAACCCTGACTGGCTGCCTGCTGGGTTCCAGATAAAAATAGATATATGCTTGGTGACTGGGGCAAAGGCAGGAGCCAACCCACAAGTCCCTCATGGCTGCCTTGGGATACGTGGTCTTCTGGGGCTCTGGGGTCTTCCTACCACCCTGCTACAGTGGGGAGTCTGGAGCACCTTGGACCCCAGCAACTCTCAGGAGGGAACTGCTGGTGCTGGTTGATGACATATAGGCAGAGAGAGGCAATCCAAGGGCAAGGCCAATGCAGAAGTCCTAGCTGGTGGCCTGAACCCAAGTGCAGCTTGGGACACTGCAGGCACAGAACAGCATTCCAGGCCATGGGCAGTGACCTGGGATTGGAGAGGCAGTTCTGCATGCATGAGTTGCTAAGTAGCAGCCAAACCTCTGAGAGCAGCCATTTTCCTTCCTGGATAATGGAGGTCTTCTGTGTCTTGGATAACAACTGAGTAACCTCTAGTGGGCCATCAGGATCCTCTGTAAGTTCTCCGGGCTGCTAGGCTTCATTGATCTTCAATTCCAGCCTTTGGTTCCCCATGGTTTTCCTTTCTGACCTGTGTACACCCTCCTCATAGCCATGTCTCCATTCCCTTGCTCTTCTCAAATGTAGCTAAGCTCTTGCTTGTGAGCTCTGGGACCTGAGAGTCTTGCTGAGTCGAGAGAGGAGAGCCCTGCTGTTTTCTAGAGTGGCACAGGGAACAAAGTATGTGGCAGACACAGGCTCAGTTGTGGCTCTGCTGGGGCTTCAGGGCCTTGGCATCCCCAAGACCTTCAGGTGTCCTCTTAAAGGCTCTTCTCATTTAGTAGCAACCCATTCCTGTTCCATGGGTGTGATTTCTTCCTTCTTCCCCCGAGGGCACTGTAGCCTTGTAGCCTTTCTTCTCCTTACACTGCTTCCTCCAGGTGGCTTTGTTTCTTGCAGTTCATCTGGAAAGTTCTCAGATGCCTGGAGCCCAGTTTTCCATGCCATGTTTAAATTAGGATCTATTGCATCCCACTCCGAGGCTGGACTGTTTTCACAGGCAAACTCCTATCAGTGTCTACACTTGGGCTTATTGGATCTCAAAGAAGACCCCAGTTCGTTACCACCCAGAGGTGTGAACACACACTTGCTTTTCAGTGCCTGTCCCATGTCCCCAGGCCCAGTGATGTCTCTCTTCCTTAGACAATAGCTTCCTGTCTTCGCAGCTGAAGGGAGATCTGGATTGTGATGGCTTCCTTCAGTGTTTTACTGGTTTTCTTGTTTCAGGTTCACAATCATCTCTATCCTCAATCATGTCTGTGCCCATCAGTCCTGAGCCTTATGGGGGCTGTACTAGGAGGCCAGCTTCTTCCCGGCTACTCCTCAGCCTGCTTGGGATTTTGCATGCCAGAGTTTACAGTTTCCACCCCCCCCCATCTTCTTCCAGCTCCCCCAAGTTTGACACTGCTGTCAGAGGTGCTAAAGAAAACATTTAACAAGTGACCTCAGGGGTGGGTCAGCCTTTTCCTATCAGGATAGGGAGGCCAGGCCTTGGAAGGGTGGGGACATGGCTGCTTCCTGGCTGGGGTTGAGGAAGCTCAGGGCTGGCTCATGTACCCATGAAGGGGAGGTTGAGTCTGCATGCTGGAGGGAAGCTGGCTTGAGGATGAGGCTGGCTGGAAGATCCCTTCTCTGGCCTTGTCCATGTGTCCTCAATTTCTCTTCTCCTTCTATCAGTTTTCTGCAGTGCACCTTGAGGCCGTTCATGGGTGCTGAGTGGGAAGTGGAACAGCATGGGACACACGGGGAGATGATGTGCCACCATCTGCTGGAACTATGGGCAGAGACTGGACTTGTTTGGGAGACAGCCAGCCTGCACAAATGTGAAAGGGGATTAGGCCACTCCCCCTTTAGAGTCCCTTGTTCTCCTCACTAGGAGCCCCCTCCTCAGGAGGCTGGATCTTCTACTGGGGGCCAGGGGTCAACCTTCTGCAGGAGTAGAGTTTGGGGGGGGAAGGTAAAAGCAGGAGGATGTCATCACTGTCATTTGGGGTCCCACATGGCCTGGCAGCTCCTGTACCTGCTGCTTTTTCGTTCCTAAGGAATCCTTATGACCCTGCTCTGCCTGGTGGGCCCAGCAAGGCTCTTCTAATCCAAGGCCCATGAGGGACCGACACCATCTGTCCCCTTTCTCCTTGTCCCTAGCCCCTTCTTCAAGCGTAGAAACAGCAGTGGGCTTTCTCTATGTCCCTCAGGTGGCTACAGTTTCCACCCACACCCTTAGCTGGTGGAACCCTTGCTCTACCTCCCACAGGCAGAAAGCCTGGGGAAGGAAGTCCAGAGCAGCACAGAGCCAGGTGGGAGGGCCCAGGTGCAGGCCAGCTGGGGAAGAGTTGGATGGGAGCAGCTGTCTGGTTGGAAAAGTGGCCTTGTTTCCTGGGGGGGGGGGTTGGGGGAGGGGAGGCTATGACTACACAGACCTGTGGATGGTAGGTGTGGGTTCTGGGTTTTGCAAGATGATTCCTAGGAGGGTGTAGAGCTGAGTGAGAATGGAGAAGACTCCTGAAAAGGTGAAGAGGAGTTTGGGAGATTTTGTGCAGAAAATGGGAGACCCTGTTTTAGAGGGGTTTAAAAGAGGAGTGTGGAGAATGGTAGGGCCGATACTGAAGTCTCTCCGGCAGTGGGATATCTCATTGGAAGTGCCTCCTGCTGTCTCACTGAAGTATTTTCTGCTTCAGTCCTGGTGTGGTTTCTCCCATTCATCTTCGACTGTGGTGGGGGTGGGGGTCCCAGGAGTTCATTCGGAGCTCCCATTTCTCATTCTCTGTTTGAGAGGCAGCCTCTTGTCCACCTCTTTCCTTGGACCCAAGCCTATTCCCATCTTACCTCTTCTTTGGCCTGCTTCCCATCCCTCACCAGCACTATTTTGCTGTCTTCTTGGGACGCCTGGATCCTCTCCCTCAACGTTCATGCCTGGCTTGGGGTATGAACTGCGTGTTCTAGACACTGTGCTCTGGTGGCGGGCCTTGGCTGGAGTACTGTCTGGTGGATGCATGGTCAGTATGCAGCTGGCACGCTACAAAGGGCTCTGGGGAACAGGCCCAGGGTGTCTTCTCCAATTGATCCCAGGTCTGGGCACCTAAGGGTACCTTAGTATGTCAAGCTGGTACAAGCATTTGTATATTTAATCCACTCCTTATGCTGCTCTGGAAGGTCTGCTCCACATCTCCGTTCTCTAAAAGATGTTAGGGAACACCATGTCCTTAAGGTCATGTGCCCCACGAGTTCTGGGGTCAGGATTTGAATGCTAGTCGTTTTTTTGTAGCTTTCTTATTTGGGTCTTTCTCTTTTGGAGATGAGAGGAGATAAGGAAAGTGCCCATTTCACAGATGAGGACTCTGAGACTCTCAGAGGGGCTGGGGTCCAGATGGGTCCATTCACATGACCAGATAGGACCTGGTCTCTGGTCTCCTTGAGCCTGACTGGGCACACTCTTCCCTGAAGCTACCAGACAGAGCAAGAACAAAATGTGTCAGAAACTTATGTTGGAGGAATCCTGGAGTGGGATTGGGAGTTTTGGGGTTGGGGTAAGGAGGAATCCAAGTTGTACCACTCGGATTCGGGTGGGGGGTCCGTAGACCCCAAGGAGAGTACCTAGCTTTGACATGGAGCTGTTTAGAACCAACCAGGGTAGTGGGGTGCCATGTTTCTTGTGTCTGTGGAGTGGGAAAAGACTCGCATCTAGGTGGGCTTCTGACCACGTCACACCTTTTCTGGACCTGTCCTAGGTCTTTCCAAGGAGCCAGGGGTCCCAGGTTGTTGGTCTTGGCGACCTGACTCCTGAGCGTGGACACCACCCCTCCCCTCCCACCCCCATTCACTCTCACCCAAAGCAGCAACTCATCTCCTGTGGGCTGAGCCCAGGGAGGCTGACTGACTGACTTATCAGTACCTTCTGCTTCTGCAGCCTGGATGAAGCCAGGTCTGGCTTGTTGCTCAATTCAGCGTCCTTGGGTGGCTGGCTGTACCCTGTGCCATCTCTGTCTTCCTGTGTTCTTTTTTAAATCCCTTGCTCTTTCTAAAAGGGAGGAGGAGCTAGCCACCTTCTCCCAGCCCTGTTTCCTCAGCTTGGCCCCCTAGGTCTCCCTGCTCTGCCCTCTTCTGTCCACCCACACTCCCCTCCCTGCTCTAGTCAGTTGAGGTCCAGCCCTCTCTTTCTGCCTGCTTGGAGCTTTCTCTTGGAGCTTTCCTTTCCTAAAGGGGCCTGTCCTAATGATCTGGCTTCTGCCCTCATTCTCAGACAGCTGTAGGCTGAGGCTGATGACGGAACCCGACAGTCGGGTCCACTTACCATACCTACAGAAACGCTGCTCTGGAAGTGGGCTGAGAAAGAGGCCCGTGAGGTGGCATGGTTAAGGAGGGGTGGACAGAATCTGTTTATCTGTCTGCGCCCCAGGCTGTGCCCCATCTCTCCCTGGGTGGGGGGCTGCTTTTGTCTCTGCTTTTCTTTCTCATCTGGATTCCTAGTCTTGGGGCTGTAGGTCAGCTTTCTGTCTCTCTGTGGAGTTGGGGGTAAGGCTGGCAGTAGCTGGCTTCCCAGGAGGGGAGGGGCCGTGGAGGTGGGGGCAGGGTGCACCAGGATTGTGTTCGCTAGCGCTGATGCAAAGGGGTTTCCCAGACCAGCTCTCCTGATCTTCCACTAGCCTCTTTCCTTGCACTCCTTCCTACCCTCCATTCATCCCCGCCTTTCTCGATCCATCAGAATCAATTAGACCTTCCCTGCTGTAATCTTATTGTGGGAGCCTGGGCTCCCACCCAGCAGCCAAGCTCCCAGGCCTGCAGTCTCCATTCTGGGCCTTGCAAAGAACACTCCAGGGTGAAGGGATGACCAGGGTGACCTCAGAACCCTTGCCCTTCCTTCCCCACCCTGGGGGTCCCTAGTGGATCAATAGCCTGCTTGGCCTGTCCCCACTCCTCCCCCACCCACCGTTAATCATGTCCTAGGCAGCTGAGTGGTGATGGAAATCATTTGGAAAAGGGCCCAGAGGGCCAGGATTCTCAGCCCGGAGAACAGAGAGCGGTGGGGGTGGGGAGAGGAGGGGGCTTGAATAACGTGCTGCCAGTGCCTGAAGGCATTTATTGTGTAGAAGACCAAGCTATTTTCCTCCATGAAGGCAGACTCAGGGAAACAGTTTGGAATTTGAGAGGGGGGCTGGAGGTTAGGTATCAGGAGGAGCTTCCCAGCTTTCAAAGATCAGAGACCTGGGTTAGCAGCAGCCAAGGGACACCCCGAGACGAGACGATAGCCCTGGTCCTCCTTCCTTCTGGCTACCATGTCATGAAATGGACCAGGAGCCACCAACCAGCTTTGATACTGCCACTTGCTGGCCATGTGTACCCTTCAGGGCCCCAGGGTCCTGGGAAAACGGGGTAGGGGGAGGGGAAGGGGTGGGACATTTCCAAGTTGGAGTAGATGTTTGAGGGCTGGTTCAAAAGAGGGATCATGGTGTCCCTTGTCAAGGTGGGTATCGTGGAGACCAAAAGGCCTTGTTGGCCTAACTGCAGTGACAGCAGAGCTCTCAAAGTGGCAGTCACCACTGGCCAGGATCTGGAAATGGGAAAGGACGTCTCTCCCTTCTTACCTGCTTCTTCAGCCAACTTACCAAGTAGCTCATGTTTACTGCTCACATGTTAGACCCCACATGTCAGATCCTGTGCTAGGTACTTGGAGTATACTTAGTAGTGACTGACAGGGTCCTCTCGAGCTGGCCTTGTGGTGGGGAAGAAGGGGAGACCATGAAAATTAGATATATCAACAAGGACTAGTGCCAAGAACTCTGAGGAAATGAGTTATCAGTGCCCACAGAAGGGCTGGAGGTAATGGAAGGACTTCTGTGGGCTGGCCAGAGGAGGCTTCCTGGAGCTGTTGCCACTGGAGCCCATCTGTGTCAGGCCTGCTCTGTAGGAACCCTTGCTCTGTGGTAGGCAGAGTGGCCTGGAACTGGGTGTGAGTTCTATGCCTTGGGTCTGGTTGGGTTGTTGATATCTGGAGTGGGAGCTGAAGGGTCAGAAGCCCAACTTGAGACCGTTGACTACACACCTCCTGGGGCCACAGGGCATCACGACAGAGGGTAGGGACTCTAGCTTTGATGGTGAGCAGGTGGTGGGTGGGGGAAGGGAGGGGATTGCCAGAGCCAAGCCCTTCATGGAGAAGAGTTGGGGGGTCCCCAGGGACCCATGCTTGCACATCTCTCTCTAGGTGTGAAAGTGAGACCCGGAGGCCAAGATCAGATGCTGGGATTTTCCTCTAACAGGAGTTGCCTTTGTCCGGAAAGACAAAACCAACCTGGGGCATTGCAGCCCTTAGGGGCTAACACAGAGGAGACTCTGTCCTTTGCTGCCAGGTAGACCTTCCTCTCATGGCTGTCCCAGGGCACAGCTGGGCAGTGACCTGCTCTCTTGTTTGCTGACACCTGCGCTGGCCCCTCTGGGCAAACTTTCCTTCTTCCCTTGATTTGCAGTGGGAAAAGGGGGGTCTTCTTGGCCCTGACCCAAGAATATGTAGGTGAGGGTGGGTGGATCCCAGATTCTGGTGACCGGATGCCTCTTCTGGCCTCTGTGGCTTCCTGCACACACACACACACACACACACACACACACACACACACACACACACACACATACACACACACAACCAGATACAATTTATTTTTAAAAAGACAAGACAAAGCAGGGTGATGATGTAAACCTTTAATCCCAGCACTTGGGAGGCAGAGGCAGGTAGATCTCTGTGAGTTCGAGGTCAGCTTGATCTACAGAGTGAGTTTCAGGACAGCTAGAGCTGTTACACAGAGAAACCCTGTCTCAAAAAAAAAAAAAAAAAAAAAAAAAAAAAAACAAAAAGCAAGCAAGCAAACAATTAACAAAACAAAAAAATACCTGACAAAATCAACAAAATATGAGAAGACATTCATTTTGACGGCGGTTTGAGGGGGATACAGCCCATCATCGTGGCAGGAGTGTGAGGTGGCAGGAGCTTATGCAACCATTCCATCACAGCGGAGGAAGGGAGGAAGAAATTCTTCGTCTTTCCAGTCCTGATGAACCCACAACACAACCTTTTATCCTGTGCCCATCTGGAGTCTAGCAGGGGGAGAGAGGGACTGGAAAGGAAGAGCAGGGAATGTCAGGGCTGGAAATCAGGTCCCTGGGTCTGTGGAAGCCTGGAGAAGGCCATGCTTTATGGACAGGGAGATAAGGAACTGTCAGTCACTCGCTGGATGGTGACCAGCTCTTTAAAAAGGGGGACAATGGATGGAAGTGCTTGCTGCCAAGCCGGACTACCTGAATTCAACCCGCAGGACCCATTTGGTAGAAGGAGAGGACTGGCCCCTGCAAATTGAACTTTGACCTCTACATGCCCACCATGACATGTGCATGCTTCTCAAATAAACACATAAACAAACAAACAAACAAAAAAAAAAGAAATGTAACAAAACTCCACTGGAGGGGGAGAGATGAGAACTGAGGGTCCCTAACTGGACCCCCACATGGCAGCAGTGTGTGCCTGCTAGTAAAGCTCTCTAACAGACAGGGTCCCACCTAGATTCTCCTAATCACTCTCATACCACACTTCACTGCTAATCCACTGTCTCCTGTGTCTGCGCATCTGATTCATGAACAGGAACCTTGTGCCTTTGCTCCTGAGGCTTAGAGGCCTGGCGGGGAGGGGCATATACCAAGAAGCTAGTGGGAACTAGACAGAGTTGCTGGTGCCCTGAGCGACTTGAGGGAGTAAGGGGAGCAAGGCTGGAAGGAGGAGGAGGTTACAGTGGCTTAAGCCTGTAATAGCACTTGGGAGGTAGAGACAGAATGAGTTCGAGGCCAGCCTGGTCTATGTAGTGAGTTCCAGGTCAGCAAGGACTACATAGTAAGACCCCGTCTCAAGACAAAACTAGTGTGCAAAGAGACTTTTGGGAACTGGGAGCTCATCCCCACTCATCCTCCATGGAGCTCTGAGGGAAAAAGAAGTAGAAAGGGTCCTTGCTGGAACCTTCCCGGGGATGATGGAATAGCTTTGAGACATGCATGGTGTGGCAGAGCTGTGAGGGCTCTCCAGGCAGTTGCAGACCTGGCTTCCTGTCCTGTGTATCACACACTTCCTTCTCTCTGGGGAGGGTGGCAGGCCTAAGGTGCAGAGGCTGGAAAGGGAGAGCTTTGCCTAAGCCCTGTCTAGAAGGGATCCAGGTTGCTGAAGCCCGAGTCTTGACATTGCTACCTTCCCTTCCTGCCCTCCATCCCGTCTTCCCCCCACAGCCCTATGGAATGTCTGCCAAGACTTCCAGAAGCCTTTGAAGGAAAAGCTACCTTGCTTTCCTCCCTCAGGCTGGGCAGGGCCTCCTGTCGGCCAATTCTACCTGAGGAACTTCCTCCCATCCTTAAAAATTCAACAAGTGATTCCTCTCAATTCAGTGTCATTCCACACACTATGGATTACACTCCATTTCCTCCAGTTTCAGTCTGTTTCCTGGGGCCCCAAGGTGGGAAGGCTGTGGAGGACGAAGGCTTGTCTCAGGTCTGGAACAGGACTGAGCAGTGCCAGGGACTTCACTGGGGACAGTGGGCACAGACAAAGTCTCACCTCCTAAGAAAGGGCTTACACGATGGAGTCAGACCACTCCTCACCGCCTAGCTCCCTGAAGGCCCTCAATCTTTATCTTGAAGCTTCATCATGGGGGCCCCTCACTTGGGGATAGTTAGCATTGAGAATCTGCCCTTATGTTTGTCTATCCCTGTCTCTAGTTGCACACCAGGAGCTGCCTCTTTTCTGGCTAGCTAGCCTTTTTCCCACCGGTCTCCTGTGTTGTCTGGTGGGGGGTGAGCAGGGAAGGTGTGCGTGGGGTGGGCTGAGGGGCTGAGGGGTGTGGGCCTGTAAACGCTACTGCTTTGCAGAGGAGTCTGGGGGGGGGTGGCAGGAGCAGCTGGTAAGACTTTCTCAGGCCCTTAGCTGCAAGTTGTAAAAGACCCTGAAGGTTAGGGGACAGCAGAACACATCGCAGGAATTTGGCAGTGGGAGTGGGGACAGGGTCTGAGAGGCCCCAAGGTCCAGTTGCTGAGGAAGCAGCTGCAGCCCCGCCCCCTTCTCTCTGGTCCTGGCCTGCCGCCTTCTTAGCTTCTCGGCAGCCAGCCTCAGATTCAGGCGAAATTCAGTGCTGGCTGCCGCCACTCCCCCACTCTGCTTGTGGGTCCCCGCCTGACTCTGTCCGCCTTTGTCTGGCTGTTTCTCCAGAGCCTTGCGTCTCTGCTTTCTTTTCCTTTTCTAGTTTCAGGGTCCTAGTGTGGTGACCCCAAACGCTATTCCCGAAAGCAATCTCATCTACTTTCTCCAGAGTTCCACAGAGACGGGAAAGTGTCATCTGGCAGGGCAGAATGAAAAGAGGAAGAGGAGCGCGCTTCATTCACCCTAGCAGAAGGGAGGCGTGGTCCTTCCAACCTGTTGGGGTGCTTTGGACTCTGGGCGACCTCACTTCTGGAGTGGGCTGGAAAGGGATCCCCGACGATGAGTAGGGGTGTGGCCAGGATCAGAGGGTGTCTAAGTTGTTCTGTGTCCCCATGCTCGCCCAGCGCATGCAGGTTTCTGTTGGGCGGTGGAAGCCGGTGGCCTCGGTTTAAGTTAATCACATTATGCTCTGGGGAGCAATCTGGGAATCGGAGGGAGGCCTGGGGGGGGGGGGGAGGGAAATCCGCGTTCTCGCGCACACACACTTACACACTCACTGCAGCGCGAGCACAATGCTGCTGTCGCTTCTTCCCGCAGGCGGCCGCCCTGCGCCTGGCACCGCCTCTGCCGGGTCCCTACCGCCTCAGAAGTTGCAGGGGTATAGAGCCGGGGAAGCCGGTGGCATAGGCTGGAGGCTGGCACGGCGCCGCGGAGGGAGGAGAGAGGGAGCGGCCGAGGAAGTCCCCCGGGGTGGAAGCGCCCTGCAGCTGCCCGAAGGGGGTCGGAGGAGATGGAGCCAGGCTGGCGCCTCGCCGAGGGTCCGCTGCTCGGCTCTTCCCGCTAGAGGGGGCAGGATACCCCAGCTCCTTAGGGACGGAAGCCCCGGGAGATGCCCGGCGCAGGGAGCTGGTTTTCTGCCCCTCAATCCCCAACTGGCGCCGCTGGTCCTCCTTTTACAACCCGCGAGCACCCACTTTCCCGGGCACCCACTTCTTCGGGCAACATGACTCGGCTGAGCTGGTGCTTTTCCTGCGTGATCCGCTGGGGCAAGTACCTCTTCTCCTGCCTCCTGCCCCTGCGCCTCTGCCTTCGCAGCCAGGTAACGCGACACCTGGTCCCTTCCAGCCCCCCAGCCGATCCCTCCCATCCCTTTTAAATTTGATGGATCACCTCTCACTTTCCGAGATTCACCACTGTAGCCTTTTTAGCCTGGCTCTCTTTCATCAGTGTAGGGAATCCTGGGGAGTCCCTAGCCCATCATACTAGCGAATCCAGGAGGGGGAGTAGCTGTCACTCCACATTGCAAACCGCACTCAGCATCAGAAGTCTGAAGGATAGCCTTGAGTCGGAATGGCCCTGGAAATTAGGGGACAGAGGACCCATTTTTGAGTTTTGTTTGAAATTTATGTAGGAAGAGAAGCATTTATCTGGAAACACCCCTGCCCCCAATATCAGAGGCCCTGGAATTAAGGCAGGAAGATAAGTGAGATGCAAAGGGAGTGGCTGTGGCTACTAGTGGACTTCTGGAAGGATTTTCTGAATAGAAGGGTAGAGGGACCTCAGAACTGGACAAGGAGAGAGTGGGCTCCCAGGGCAGGATCAGCAGGTGGATTTTGGAGGTGGGTGGTGGTGAGATGGCACTTACTGTACAGAGGATGGGGGTTCTGGTTAAGCATTCTTCTCCAGGGTTCCTCTAGACAAATTCTGCATAGTGCCCTCGAAGTAGTTTATGTGGGCCATAGCTAAAATAAGGAACTGGAAATATGACCAGCAATCTTGACAGCCCCTGGAGGGGCAGGGGGACTCCTAACAACATGACTGTTGCTCTAGGAGCCTCTAATGAGGGGACTGCTTCCAGAGGCTGAGGATGTGTGTGTGTGTGTGTGTGTGTGTGTGTGTGTGCGCGTGTGTGTGTGTGTGTGTGTGTGTGTGTGTTTCCCCCACACTCTCCACTTCTTTGGGGAGCCAGCTCTCAGCTCCAGAATGGTGGGCATAGTAGACCATTGTGGGTAAGGGACATAGTGATGGAGCCTGCCTCCCTGACTTTAAACTTGGCATTGTCACCTACCAACTGAGAATCTGGACTGTGACAGATGCCTGTACTAGTTTTCCTGTGTGTAGAATGGAAATCATGAAAACATCCACATAGTTAGGTTGTGGTGCGGAATGTGGGGTAATTCATGTAGGGTGTTTAGCGATGTGCTTGTCTTATTGAAGGGACTCAACACAAATTAAGACTGTTTTTGTCCTGACCTCACTCTTGCCTCCTTCAGGCATGGAAGGGTACCTGTGGTCTTTACACCTCAGGGACTTCTAGCTCCCTTTTCACAGGCACTGCCTTTGTACCTCAGTTTCCCCCTCTGCCATTCCGCAGTGGGGAAACTTGCCAGCAGGCTTCTACCCCAGTCACCTAAGATATGCTTAGAAACCTTTCAGCAAAATGCATTGTCCCTGGGGATTGGCTGGGAGGCAGGCACTGCCCCTGGGGAGTGCAGGGCTAGAGCCCCAGCCACTGTCCCTTAGGCTCTGAGTTCAGATGTTGCAGAGACTGGTTTTTCGGCTTTGGGAACAGTCTGCAGTGAGAAATGGCCAGCCAAGACCAGGTCAGTGGATCCAGCCATCCAGCAATTCCCCTTCCTCATCTACAGGGTAGGAGAGGATCCACCCACTATGCCCCACTCTACCTCCTCTGCGCCCAGGACTGACCTGAGGCTGCAGCAAGGGCCATAAGTAGCTGCAGCTGCCTCTTGGAGCCTTTGACGGGCCCGAGTCAGGCAGGAAATTAGAGCTGGGAAAGAGATCAAAATCATGGAGCCGGGAAGGAGCTTATTAAAAATTATCAGGATTGGGCCCAGACACTGTCCCCATCCAGGGCGCTGGTGGAGGGGAGGTGGGGGAAGGGGAGGGCAGGCTATGTCTATGACCCTTCCTGTGTCGTCTGGGGAAATGAAGTCTGGATAGGGCCTGCTTGAGACTCTATTTTCCCTCCCATGGGAACACTCAGATTTCTTTGTTTTAGAGGGGTGTTGGGCTTGGGGGCAGGGCCTGGGGTTGTCTGTGAGGGGCCTGGGTGGACATCAGGACCCAGACACTAGCTCTGGGCTAGTGTCTCATGCCAGAGTCTGCCGATAGGACTGGAGAACCCACTCAGTGCTTACATGCACTGTTGTACCTTGGACATCTAGCACAGCAGCACAGAGAGGCTCTGCCAGGGGTACTAGCTCCCAGACTCCAAAGACCTCAAGGAGTGCCTAGGGATGGGGGGAAGTGGCCTGCTTGTTGGAAAGGGTCCAGCTCCTGCCTGCCATGGCAAAGCCAGTGGGTCTCATCTTGACCCATGCCAGAGGAACACTTAACCTTAGCTCTTCCTTCTGTGTGTCCCCTTTACCCTGCTGAGCCTGGGCAGCAGCTGAACTCCTTCCTGGAGTTGAATTGTCAGCTCTTGGGTAAGGAGTGGAGAGGACAGTGAACAGTTACAGGGACATGGGAGCATGACCCCTGCTCCTGGGTGACTGTAATGCTCCTAGGACAACAAAACAAAGCTCTATCTCCAGGAGATGAGAAATCAGATGCCCCTGGGCTCCATTGCCTGAGTCCTAGCTGTGTGACTCCAGCAAGTCGTTCAACCTCTCTGTGCCTCAGTTTCCTGCCCCTTTAAGATGTGGGTTGGTAGGATGACTGGTTAACTGGCATCAGTCTTTCCCGGGATGGGGAAAGTGGCAGTCTGGTGGGGAGAGGAGGAGAAGGTATGTATCTAGAGGCTGAGTGCTGTGGGGATCTACAGCTGGGTGTTCCGGCCTTCTGCGCCCTCTTTTGGCTTAAGGTAGGCTTGGTGTGTCCAGCCTCAGGGTAGGAGTGCTCAGTGTAGGGGAAGAACAGAGGGCTACCTTTGGTCTTGTGGTGTCTGTTGAGCAGGATGCTTAGTAGAAATAGGAAGACTTGGGAAACCTGGGGTCTGGGAGTCAGCAGACCATGAGCTGTGCTCCTAATGTGACCCCTGGGAGACCGCTCCACTGACCTTGAGCACAATGCATTTAGTTTATCTGTTCCACAGGGCCTGGGGTGAGACGTGTTCTGAGACATGTCCCAATGAGCCAAGGAGGAGCCATGTGGATGCATGCCCCTGAAGCTATAGTCTGAGTCCCACAGCTGCATTTCTGCTTGCCTCCCCATCTTCCCTCAGGCGCTGAAGTTTTTTTCCTATGACACCCAGGCCAGCTGAGCTTGAAAAAGCTCTGAAACTCTGTGACCTTCAACTTCTGTGGCAGGTGGGGACAGGGGTGGCTCAGTGCCATAATTAGAACTGGGTGAGGCACTAGCAGAGATTTTTGAGGGGCATGCTCCAGGGGTGGGAAGAATGGATTGGGTGGCCCTTGCTCTAGGAAGCTTTAACAAGGCAGGGAATAGAGCTTGGGGTGGAGGCTGGACACGGGACCATCAGCCTGACCATTTTGCAGGCAAGGAAACAGGATCAGAGAAAGAACTGAGGCAGGCAATTTTAATTCCATTACCTCATTCCCAGGCCCATGGACCCTCCCTGGGGGTCTGGGAGCCACCACTGGCCCAAAGCCTACAGCCAAGCCTGTTTCTTCAGCTGGCCACAGCAGCACAGGGGGGCTGGAGGGAGGAGCCTGGAGATCTCTGCTGTAGAAGGGAGGGCTGAAATGAAGCCAGTAAGATCTGCCTAGCTGTCTGTTGGGGAGGTAGGGTGGCACAGGGTGTGGTTGGGTTCATAGGCTCCTGGAGTCACCCACAGGGAACCCAGCCAGCTTACCAGTGTGTACCTGGTGTCGGCTGCTTGTAACACTTTCAGGCCCCAGGCACAATATGGGGCTCCCAAGATGAGAAAAACCTCTAGTGAGTCTGCAGTCTGCTGGGACTCAGATCCGCGGCCATGACTGGCAGTAGGAAGAAATTCAAAGAAATCCAAGGTCCTGATGATAGGTGGGCATTGCAAGAATAGGCAAAAGTAGCAGGTAGGACTGCCCACATCTATGCAAGAAGAGAGAATGAAGGGTTTGGGAGAGGATAGGAGATGCTAACGGTATTAAAATATGTTAGGCTTGTTGACTGGCTGATCGGCTGATCGGTTGACTTATCCGTGTGTGTGTGTGTGTGTGTGTGTGTGTGTGTGTGTGTGGTTTCTCTCTAGTCTGTGTACTTCTGGCTGTCCTGAAACTTAATATCTTATTATGTAGACCAGGATGGCCTTGAATTTAGAGAGATCCACCTACCTCTGCCTCTTCAGTGGTGAGATTAAAGACTTGCACCACCATGCCAGGGTGTTTTTTAAGTTTTAGTTTTGTAAATTTCATTTAACACAGCATGATGATGCATGCCTTTATTCCCAGTGCATAGGAGGCAGAGGCATGCAGGTCTCTGAGTTTAAGGCCTTTTTCTATACAGTGAGTCCCAAGCCACCCAGGACTCAATAGTGTGACCCTGTCTCAAAAAACAAAAATTACACCTGTGTATGCATGTATGTGTGAATGTATGTCTTCATGCATGTATGTATATATCTATATATCTATGTACTGTGAGTGTCTCTTTGTGTATGCACACACGCATATGTCACTGTGTGTGTGTGTGTGTGTGTGAATGCGCATGTATGGAGGTCAGAGGACAACTCATGGGACTTGCTGAGCCATCTCATCATTTTCTGTATACTTGGCTCAAGGGATACAGAGAGTGTATCTTTGTCTCCAAAGGTTGTCCATGTCCAGCTCAGGGAGGGCATAGCCAGCTCTAAAGAACTAAAAGCAACAAGGCTGGCCTTTAACAGGCAACAGGGAGATAGCCATCAAGTAGTAGAAGGTACCTCTTTACAGCGAAGGTTTAAAGTACGGGGGAGTTCACCAAGAGGCCCGGCAAAGAGGGATATAGGAGTTTGGTTCCTCTAAGTGGACCCTTTGGTAGGTTTGGTCCCAGGAAAGGAGACTGGTGTCATCATTACCATGTCTTTGGCCTGGTTTCCAAGATGATTTTCCCAAAGTCCCCAGACAGCAGCTGGAAAGCATGTCTTCTTTGACAGCAGCCAAGAGCCATGGAAGCAGGCAGGGGAACCCTTGAATATATCCAGGGGCCCAGGAGAAGAAGATCCAGGAGGGCCGGTGATGGACCTGGGCAGAGCAAGTGCTCAGGGCACTCAGAGAACTCTGTTTTATGCTCCAACCAAGAGAGGAGAGGAGGAGGGTTTGTGTGGGGTGACTGGACCCTTAAGGCTCTCTTTGAGCTGCTGCTAACTGGGCCCTAACAGGCAGGTTTGGGAACAGACAACTGGGCTTAGGCAGGCACTGAGATTATGGCAGGGGATATAAGCCCCCTTTCCCAGCCCCACAGCTCTGTAGAAGGGCCTAGAGAAGGATGTGGAGGGGACTCAGGCTCCCCACCGCAACCCCTTCACTTAGGCACTTGCTCTGGGAAGGACCAGAACTAGACACCTCACTTTGGTGTCCTCTACTCCCTCCCTCACTAAGCAATTGCTAGTTAGTCCTTTATGTAGTCCACAACCTAAGTATGTGTCAGGGTAGGCTTTTCTCAGGTGAAGAGGGAGTTTCCTCTCCTTCCTGGGTTTCTAGGTGAATAGTTTGGCCAGATTGGGAGCCTGCGTACCTGGCTGGACAGGTCCTCATGACTCTGGGGTTGTGCTGTACATGACACCGATAGACAGTGTCAAAGCAGGGGACTTGGAATCCTTTGTCCACGTGGCTCATACGTGTGCTTCAGAGCCCAGGCCAGAGGACTTCCTTGCTGAGTGACTCAGTCCAGGCGAATGGTCTCCAAGTGCCTACTCTGGGCGGGGCCCTGCCCTTGGCCTTGTGTGTGTTTGTAAGTTGGACTGCTTCCCGCTGTTTGTGTGTGCATCCACAGAGGGTGTTGGCTGAGCCCCTGTCCTCCCTGGACAGCTCTAGAGACTTATCCACAGCCTCCACCCAGCCCTCACTTGGTCCAGCCAGGCCAGAACTCAGGAGGGAAATGGTTTATTATTATTATTTTTTGGGGGGGGGGTGGTCGTAGATCCAAAAAATAGGGGGCCTAGGGCAGACTCCTTGCAGGGCTTTCTGGGAACATATTTGGACTCCCGAAAAGTCTTCTTCCTAACCTTTTTGTTCCCGAAGGTGCAGGAGCAGAGAGAGCTGGGGGGTGGGGTGGGGTGGGGGCACTAATGGTAGAGATACTGCGTGGGAAAGAGTGGGAAGGAGAGGGCTGAGCTCAGGAGTGGAGGGAAGGAAGGAGAGGAGGGGGAGGAGGGGAGGAGAGAGAGGAGGAGGGGGAGGAGGAGGAGAAGAAGGAAGTGGGAAAATGCAAACCAAATGTTGGCCCAGGGTACCGTCAAGAAAAACAGACTCTCGCAGGAGCCTGCAGCGGCTCCCTTTCAGAGGGCAGGAAGGGCTGGGACAGATGTTGGAGGAAAGAAAGAGAGGGGAGGAAGAAATCGGGGAGGGGGGACTGGGATGAAATCCACAGCCTGGGGGCAGGGCTCTGCCTCCCCATTACCAGCTTCTCCTGTGTCAAGGCCTGCCCTGTTGTGGGGAGCTTGCCTGCAGTAGGAGCAGGGTCTGTCTGAGCTGCATGTGATCAGATGAGTGAGGGACCTTGGGGAGAAACCCCAGAACTGGGCTGTGCAGACTGTGTCATCAGAATCTGTCTGTCTGTCCACTGAAGTGCTGGAAGGTTCTGGAGTGGGGTCCCTGGACCGGAGCAGATCTTAGGGTGCAAGACCCCAGATCAGAAGGAGGCAGGAGGGTGCCTCTGTGGCTTCCAGGGGTGCTATGCTTGTGGAGGGTGTGGCTTCCTAGAGCCCTGCCTTGGGCAGACACCCACCTCTTGGCCCTACGTCTCAAGTCCCCTGCTAAGCTACCCCCCAGCCTGCTGTGGAGTCTGGGAGGAGAGAAGAGAGAGGAGGCTGGGACAAGGGGAGGAGCGACGAGGGGGGGGTGGGAGGGGAGTGGAGGCCCAGATACTGGCTGAAGCAGCCAGCTTAGGACTCCGCACTCCCTTCTGCCTTCTTGGTGGGCACTGAAAACTCAGGAGGGCGCCCTTAGCAGCCCCGAGTGGCCCACAGCTCAGGAACAGGACCCTGTGAAGATGACGTGGATTTGCCTGTCCTGCATGCTCTGGGTAGGTTCTTGTTGCTTTAGCTCTGAGGTCCTACCGCTATCCTTCAGCCAAGAGCCAGAGGGCAGGGGGAGGGGGGAGAGTGGAGGGGTGTTGGGATGAAGGGTGTGTGCACAGGATAGACTGGAGCCATGGCTCTATGGGTCCTTCAATCTCCCTTTTCCCTCAGCCGGCCATTGATCTAGGCACTGTGAGCAGAATCAGAAAGTTTGCTTCTTTTTAGAGCCAGTTTTGCTACTCTAAGCAGTGGGTTGGAAATCATCACTCCCTTCAGTGGCTCAGAGCATGAGCTTGAGGGGAAGTGGTCAGTGCACAGGCCAGGGGTGGGAGACAGGGAACTGGGGGCCCAAGAGTCATCGGGAATTTTAAACCCAGAAAAGCCTAGGTGGTGGGAATTCTGCTTCTGTCCTGTTTGTCTCTTCCTTCAAGGTCTCCCATTTTTATCAGGACTTCCCTGTCTTGTCTGTCTGTCCTTTGAGAAGATGTGTGCAGGGCTGGGGAGGGGCAGTCTGCAGACAGGTCTGGGGACCTCGCTGGAGGGTTAAGGCTAGAAGCTGTGGTGGACAGAGGTTCCCAGGAGGGGGATGGGAGAGGGGTTGATGCTGCAGGGAGTGGGGGTAAAAGGAGACCCCTTTCCCAGAGGGACTCTGCAGGGCGATGGGAGGTATGCACCGGGGTCAGGAGGCCGAGGAAGTCATCCAGGGCCTAGGTTTCTGAGAGGCATGGCTGGCTGGGGGAAGGGGCTTCAGAAGGGTGGCCAGATGTGGCTTGCCTGCTCTCTCTCTCCCTCTCACACACACTCTCTCTCTTCTAGACAGTCCTTAGGAGGCCTGTCAAGCTGAGGGCAGGCTGAGGCTGAGGCTGAGGCTGAGGGAGTGATGGAAGGGACTAGGTACCCAGGGGCACTTTGTGGAGAAGGTGAGGGTCTTGGGTGGCCCATGGACTTGAGTGCCATGAGATGTCGGCCTCTAGATGGAGGACCAGGGAGTTCCCGTACAGGGAACGTTCTAGTAGTTGGATGGGCTGCTGCTGCCTGTAAAATGAGGGTGCTGGCCAAGTTCGTGTCTGGGCTGAGGATGTTGGTGGGTAGGGTATCTGCAGGAAGGATGCAGTTAGAATCTCATGGATGACATCAAAGAAGACTCAGTAGGTACTTCTGCTGAGACTTTTTGAGGGGAAGGCCTCAACCCAGGGAACCTCAGTTTCCCCATGGAGAGAGAGAGGAATCTTCAGAGAACTTGCTAGCAATGAGTGTCTTGGTGTCCTGGGCAGTGCCTGGCACATAGTGAGATCCTTGAGTGTGGATGCCCTCCCTGGGAACAAGGCCTAGTGATCAAGGAAGTGTGGATACCCTTCCTTGAGCTTTTATAAGACAAGCAGAGCCTTCACTTACCCTGCATCCTCCCCCTTATAGTGCCCAGTCCCCATGCCCACCATGCCTTTGTGTCTTCAAGGGGAGGGCACACATAGCCAGAGGGAGCATCCTGGAATGCTGTGTCTTGCTTGAGGTTGCTGAAGCAGCCCTTCTTTCTCCTCACTGGCCAGGCTGAGGTTTGTTGGTAGCAGTAGGGGAGAGGACTTGGTGGCACCAATCTGAAGAAGGGCCTGGAAGAAGGCTCTTTCCAGAGAGTTAACTGCATTGTGAGGTTCCTGGCCGTGTGGCAGGTGCGTGGACTTTGGTATCAGGCGGTTCTGGGCTCAAATTCTAGCTCCATCGTTTACCAGATGGGCAGTGTTAGTGGCAACAGCTTCTGCTCTGAGCCTTAGTTTCCCTGTCTGTAAAGTAGTGAAGCACACAGAATACACTCAAAAGTTTGGGGACCCAGGCATTGACTGGTCCTACTCCACACCTCCCTGGCTCAGGGGGATCCCATGTATCCAGATGTGATAGGCCTAGGTCTCCCTGTTAAGGGCGTGGTGGGATAGGACTCATGTGGACTGTGTCTCTCTTAACTGTTTGGGGACTCTGCCTAGCTCTCCTGGAGCCAAGAACTAGTTAGCTGTGTGGCCTCAGTGGGGCCAGTCAAGACAGGGTCTGGAGGAAGCAGGCCTTGCCCAGGGCATGTGGGTTCACACATTCTTCTTGGGAAGAACTACAGATGTTGTATCCATGCAGTTGCACATCTGTGGGCCAGAGCCCTCACAAGCCCTTGGAGCCAACCTTACTTTATTAGCTGAGGGCATAGCTGTGCATTGTGCAGAAATCGGTTTTCCCACCAAATGCTTCCAATTGTTATTACACAATTAAGTGGGGTTTATTGAGAAAATAATCACACGTCTATTCATTGAACGTGTCGGTGTGGGGTGTGGAGGCAGACTGGAGCCTTTCCTTCTAGTGAGGATGCTGGCTCTCAGGCTGGAGAGTGGCTCATTTGGTCCAAACCAGGAACTGGAACCAAGCTCAGCCCTGACCTTAACCTGAGCAAGCTCAGTGGCCAAGGAGTGGTCCCTTGACTTTTCTGGACCTCACAGAAACATGGGTACTGTTCTCCAAGGCTATCTGTAGACAGTGACAGGTCCCAGTTTCTGAGCTGGGGTCCTCGTGAGGGCTGTGACTATTTTAGTCAGAGGGTTCTTAATGAGTCCCTATATGTTCCTCGAGAGGTTCTGGCTAGGCAGCGATTCTGCTGGCCACTAGCTGTTCTGAACTTTCTCCTTCTACTTCTCCTCCCTTCCTCCCATGGAGGGGGCCCATGGAGGGGATCGGGTCAGGCTGCAAGCTCCTAACCAGCTCCAGCAACTGAACTCTTCTGTTGCAAAGGTCCTTAAAGTGATTCATGAGGAACCCACACAGGTTGAGGAGAAATAGCACATTGTCTTTTTGAGAGATTGACACGTGCTTGGGTTTGACCCTGTCCCAGCATTCCTGAGCTGTGTGACTATGGCTGAACTCTTCATATTCTGTGCCTTGGGTTTCCCTACCTACCTATAGGGATGATAGATTTTTCCCCCCTACTGCTAGAGATGGAGCCCAGGGCCTCACACATGATGAGCTTTCTGTCACTAAGCCATGTACCCAGTCACTAAATTTTTAGTGGGAATCCACATACCTTTAGCCAAATGCCTCTCACACATGATAGCTCTCCTAATACCCAGCAGTAGAGGCAGGATAGAAGCCGATTTCCTGCCTAGCTAGCCAGGACTTTCCAATCTGGAAGTTCTTCATAGCTGGGCATTCAGGGTCAATGTGAATGGGGTCATAGATATGGTGCAAAGGTCCCCAGAGTGCAGGTCTTCCTCTACAGAGGTCAGGGCATGGCTTGTCTGGGTACAAACCCCACCCCCACCCCCCACTGTGCTGTTTTGACACCTGGGAAGAGGGAGCCTGGGTTGAAGAGCTGCTTCCATCATTCCATCAAATTGAGCTATAGGCAAATCTGTGGGGTCATTTTCTAGACTGGTGATTGATGTGGAAGGGCTCAGCCCACTGTAGGTGGTATCCCTGGGCAGGTGGGCATGGGTCGTATTTAAATGTAAGCTGAACAAGCCATGGAGAGCAAGCTAATAATAAACAGTGTTCTTCCGTGGTCCATCTTCCAGGTTCCTCCCTGGGCATCCCTTGATCATGGACTCTAACCTCCAAGTAGTAACTGCACCTCCCACTCCCCGGTTGCTTTTGGTCATGGTGTATGTTCCCAGTGGTCTTCTTTCTATGTCTTCAGCTTGCACAATTTCCCTTGTCCCTCACTGGTTCCATGAGGTAGGAAGGGACAGCACTGTATCTTTGGTCAATAGAAGGGGGTTAATGGAGGAGAAGAGGGCTGTTTAAGGCCACCTTGCCGATGGGCTCAGTGTTCCTGAGACAAAGGGATGTTTTCAGGAGGCTCCTGGACCTCTGGGTTGAAGGAAATCTTGTCCTCACCTCAAAGGTGAGGGATGGCTTTGGAGATCAGGTGGTAAGAATCCAGTTAACTGCTTGACCACTTAAGCGGCTTCTCTGCCCTGTCCATCCACTTTGGGCGGGGTGGGGGCTACATGCTTCAAGCAACTTGTAGCCAACTGATAATTTGTATGAGTGTTACCAAAAAGCAGGGGCTAGCCTGGACTTTGGCAGGGGGATGGTTGGGAAAACTCTCTCAGGATACACATATACATACATACATATGCATAATGATGGTCTTGTATAGTACAGGCCAGCCTTGAACTTGCTATGCATGCAGGATGATCTTGAGCTGCTGATCCTTCTATTTCCAAGTGCTGAGCTTAGAAGTGTGCTCCACCATGCCTGGTTTTACCTGGTGCTGGTAATAAACCCAGGGATTTGTGTATGTTGAGAAAGTGCTAAGTCCCCAACCCAGTGATTATATTTTAGAGATGCTATGCAGCCCAGGCTGGCCTTGAACTTGTGCGCTGTGTAGTCCAGGTTGTCCTTAGACTTGCCATCCCTTTCTGCCTCTGTCTTCTGAATGCTGTAATTACAGGTGTGTGTCATCACACTCAGTTCAGGAGATAAATTTTCTTTCTTTCTTTTTGTTTTTTAAATATTTATTTTACGTGTGTAAATATTTTGCCTGTGAGGATGTGACGAGGGACAGCTTTCTGTAACACGTGTATGCCATGTACTGGTGGAAGTTAGAAGAACTGGAGGTACAAATGATTGTGAGCCACCATGTGGTTGCTGGAGTTTGAGCTCAGGTCCTCTGCAAGAGCACCCAGTGCTCTTAACTACTGAACCATCTCTCCAGCCCCAAGGCGATAAAGTTTCAACCTATTCACAGAAGAAGTGACCTCCCAGATCACAAGAATGGAGGCTAAAAACAATCGAGGGTGGTTAAGACAAGGGGCCCGGATATGACCCTTAAGCCAGGCACACTGGGGAGATAGCATGCCAGGTGTCCCTCCTAGGATCATCACTGTGGACTTCTGGAGACACCCCTGTCAGAGATCACACTCAGCGCAGCGCTAGGATCATCACTGTGGACTTCTGGGGACACCCCAGTCAGAGATCACACTCAGCGCAGCGCTTGGGGACTTGGGACTTTGCCTCTGATAGACTGGAGTCTTTGTTGCATGTTACCTTATCTTCATGACCCAGCGTGGCTCCTCAGCCCCTGGGAAGGATGTCACTGTGAGGGATCAAGGAGGGAGCCACACCATCTGCCACCATGGTACCTGACTCTGTTCATGGACCTCAGATTGTCTACATCTCTTTGACTTCCTGGTCCTGTAGTTGATTTCACTCAGGGAAGCAGAAGGGTTTGACACAGTGATGCCAGGACCTAAGTTGTGAAAGAGCCTGGGAGGGAAGAAGGAAGAGTGGGAAAGAAGGTTTGGGGAGAGGAGAGGAGATGGAGAGGAGGGAGAGGAGGGAGAGGAGAGGAGGGAGGTGGAGAGGAGGGAGAGGAGGGAGGTGGAGAGGAGGGAGAGGAGGGAGAGGAGAGGAGGGAGGTGGAGATGGAGATGGCCAAGATGAAGAGAGATTTGGGAGGGTACATGTGAGAGTGGCAGGCCCTGTCTAAACCATCAGACATGAGATCTAGAAGGTTGCATTGGAGGGGCAGTGGTGGCTCACGCCTTTAATTCCAGCATTCAGGAGGGAGATGCAGGAGGATCTCTGTGAGTCTGAGGCCAGCCTGGTCTTCAACGAGAGTTCAAAGACAACCAGAGCTGTTACACAGGCAAACCCTGTCTTGAAAAACCAAAACAAAACAAAATACCCCACCCCCCAAAAAAAGAAAAGAAAGAAAGAAAAGAAAGTTAAGTTTGCACTGGTGGGATGGTGGGCCCTGGGCTGTTTGTTCTGTACCGTCCATTTGTGGTAAGAGGGCCTGGTTAGCCAGGCCAGCCAGATGGCAGTATGCTGCCAAGAAGTTGCTGGATAGGACCGGGGTCAGGATGGATCACACTGAGGACCAGGCCCTGGGGTGGTGGTGGGGGGTGGGAGGGTAGGGTGGGGTGAGGAGGTGGGGGTTGAACCAGAAGCTGGGACCAGGGCGCCCAGCTGTGCCTTTGTATGAGAAAGCTGAACTTGTATTTAAACTGGATGCCAAGCTGTGGGGAGGTGTTTGAGAGGCAGCATGCTTGCCTAGAATTCTGGGTTCAGTCCTCAGTACCACTACATTTAAAAAACAACTTGTTTTTATTTCATGTGAACTGGTGTTTTACTTGTATCTGTGTGAGGGCGCCAGGGCCTCTGGAACTAGAGCTACAGACAGTTGTGAGCTCCCATGTAGGTGTTGGGAATTGAACCCGGGTCTTCTGGAAGAGCATTCCAGTGCTCTTAACCACTTAGCCATCTCTCCAGTGCCAGTGCGGTTATACTTAAAGAAAAAAAAAAAATAAGGCTACCGAGACATGAAATGGTACCTTGAGGGTGCCATGGCTGGGACAAAGCTTGTGTGGATTCGGGACGGACATTTGGGAGTGGGCAGTGGTCATGGAGACTGGCAGGAAGGCTGGGTGGGGTTAGGATGATTTTCCTGCCAGTGTGAGTGAACACGGGATATCCCTGCACACCTGGGAGGCCAGAGGAAGAATTTTGGGATGAGTGAGGTGTCATGGCCCCTGCAGAGCTGAAGTTGTTCTGATGGTGTTGGAGGTCCTGGAAGATGTTGCAACAGCCCTGGGCAGAGGGGACAAGGCTGGGAATGGGCAGAGGGAGCAGAATTGAAAAGCAGGGGAGGGGTGGCCTGTGGAGAGAATTAGGAGGCAATAGTCACAGGATCTGGCAACTAGCAGCAGGGAGGGGGGGGATGCGGGAGGACTGGGAGGAGCTGAGAGTGACTCAGTTTTCCACCAGGGTGACCAAGAACATGGGCAGGCCCTACACTGGGGGCTCAGGAGGGGCATGTGAAGGCGAGATCTGAGGGGGGAAGCCGGAAGGGCAGGAGCTGAGAGACTCCCAGACTAAGAGCGGAGGGACCTTGAGGGCTGCACGGCAGGGAGAGCTGTTGGCTGTGCCATCTCCCAGGAGGCCTGGCTCTCTGGCTTGAAGACTTCTGTCTTTTTCTAGTCACCCAGAGCTGCATAGGCACATAGGGTGGGGGATTTTCTTGCAGTGGGTGAGGGAAGCTCTTGGACCCTTTGAGCACACAAACCCTCCGCCTCTCTGCCCCTCGAGGCAGGGAGTTGCCTGTGAGCAGCTTTTCCCAACCAGGCCCAAGGTCTGGCTAGGGCCCTTGATGGTCCAGCCAGTTGTGCCACACCCTCTGGCTGGCTGAGTGGAGAGAGGGAAGGGCTAATGTGGGCCAAGACCTTAGGCTGTGGAAGTCCTCTGCTGCTGGGGCTTATGGGCAGGGTAGATGGCTTCCAGCTGGGCCCCTTCCCTTCTCCTGGCTCTGATTCTAGCCTTTAGGGAGGTGGGACAGGGCTGGAGCCACCAGGACAACCCCTGCTTGCATGGTGGCCATGTCGCCATCTGCCTCTGGGCTTGCCTGCTATTGCAGGGAGGGAAGGGCCTGGCTGTGCCCCATGTACTGTCTGCTGCTTGTCAGGAAAATGGCAATCATTGTCCTAACAAGCCATCGCCCTTGGATGGCACTGCAGGTTTTATGGGCTTGTTGACTTTATGGGGTTCACTCTCATCCTTTGCCTGGAACTGAGGAACAATCCCAGATGGGGAGGGAGCAGTCTGCTCTTGTGGCAAGATCTGCCTCTGGTCTTTAGGGTTGTGATATCTCCTTTGAGTATCAGAGGGAGAAGGCTAAGCCTCCCCCACCAGACTGTCTCCTCCACCATCCTGTGACATTAGAACCCATGCATTGGCCCTTTCTACAGCATCACCAGACACCCTGCTTCCTAGTGAGGGATGCTGAGGCTGGAGTCCCCGCTACTCCTCTGGGATGACAGACCCGACTTTCGTCCCGCATAGTCAGTACTCTTCATAGCTGCCTGAACATCCCTCATTCCTCCCTCTGTCTACCTCAGGCCTAAGCTTTTCACTGTATTGAGTACTTCGAGGCCCAGAGAGGGCTGTTGATGCTCTCAAGGTCACACAGCCCAGGGAGCAGGTCTCCAGATTCCAGGCCCGGGGTTGTTCTGTCAGAGCTGGATGAAGAGAAGGGTACACACAGCTGCTTACAGGGTCCAAGGAGATCAGAGCCCTGGAGTCGTCATCTGCCTTCCAGGTCCACCGCAGTTTATAAATTCAGGTTTCCTAGGACAGGTAGGCAGAACCAAAAGGCCTGGATAGTCTTCTAACAGACTGGAAGGGTTCACTCACCTCCTTCCTGCCCACTAGGCTGTAAGGACTCTTTCTGTGCACAGGGGAGAAGGGCTTTTCTAAGGCTTTGGGGGAAGGGCTGGACCTGGGGGTGTAGGACGGGGAGTTTGGGAAATTTGGCTGGAATGTCAAATACTGTTTCTTTTAGTAGGGAGGTGGAGGGGGCTTGGGGTGCTCTGGGACTTCCTGCCTACCTCCCTCACAGAGTTCTCCAGTTAGACTGCAAGTTTCACCCCCTCCCCAGGCCATGGCTGGGGCCCCTCCCTGGGATGTCTGACAAATTGACCAGGAAATCTGACAGCCAGCATCAGAACTGGGAAAATGGGAGGGGAAAATGGAGGGGGTTGGAGTCCTCTGCCCTCACTGGACCCAGGTTGTAGCTGTCTGGAATAGCAGACCCGTGGCTGGCCTTGGCGGTGGGGGTGGGGAATTCAAGATCAGCTCAGTGAGTGCTGCTCACTATGACCACCAGGCGGCGCTGCTGGACTCAACCCTATTCTTAGGTTGCTTTACCTCTGCCCTGGACTTGTCTGTCTTTCCACAGCCTTTCACCTAGTCTGTCTGTCTGTCTGTGATTTCAAAATAATCTCAGGCTTCAGAAGGGTTGCCAATACCACACAAAGATCTTTCCTGAACTTTGGGAGAGTGAGTTACCGAGCCCCCCTCCCCTCCAATACCTTCCTGATCTTCCCACAAGGACTTGGATTTCATGGGGCACAGAGGTCATTATCAGAGGTTGGCAAACATGGGGGTTTGCCATGTACTGCTTAGATGCCATGGCGTTTCACCGGGTGTCCCTGAGATGTCCTTAAGGCCACCACAAACATCTCGTAAAGAAACAGCCAGTGCTTTTGGCTGCCGCGTCTGGACTCTCCTGTCTGGAAATCTCTTGACTTTCACAACCTTGTCACTTGTGAAGGCTCCAGACCATTTCATTTGTAGATGGTGCCTCAGCTTGGGTCAGCCTGATGTTTCCTCTTGATTAGATTCAGGTTGTGGCTTTTGGCAGGAATATCACAGAATGGCACTTTGTTCTCAGCCACCCCTCCCAGGTGTACGGCTTCCATTCGTCCTGCCCTGGGTGGCAGTAACTTACTTTGAACACTTGATTGGCATCTGTTGGGGAACTCTGCCTCCCACTCTATTTGTTTTTGAGACAGCTTCGGTCTGTCTCAGGCTGACCTTGAACTCCGGCTCCTGACTGTTGGGACTACAGGTGAGCCACCACACCCAGTTTCATCCTTTGTGATTTATATGTTTAATGTGGGGAGGTGATTTGAGTCTCTGTGTTCTATTGTAACCTGCCTTTTGATTTTTTTCCGTTTATTATTTTTCTCACAATGGACTCTTTGAAGCCGTTGCTGTCATCATGGGTCTGGATGCTCAACTCTTCCCTGGTGTGGCCTTTGGGAGCTCTGGGTCCTTGTCTGTCCCTCTTTGTTTCCTGAATCCCTCTTAGCTGTGAGCCTCTATTCATGCTTGCTCTCTGTGTACTTGTGGCTTGCGCTTTCTTCTTCTCTGCCCTTATCTTGGTCTGGCCTGTCTGCTTCTCTGTGGCTTGTCTCATTCTCGGTCTGCTACCTCCTCCTCCCCCTGTCCATTTCTTCCTGTCTCTTTGCCTGGCCCAGCTTCATGTTGCCTTCATGCCTCTGTGTTTTGGTGGTACCCAGAACTGCATCCTCAGGGTTGTCAGACCGGAGTCCTGGGTTTGCTAAGTGTATGGAGCCACTCTTCCCTCCCCCAAACCAAGTTGTCCCATCTGGCCTGGCTGTGGCTCAGAGCTGAGAGGCGCAGAGACATGGTGCATGAGGAGAGTTTAAAGAGCAGGGTCCTCTGCATACTGTAAGGCCCACGGCCTGCCCTCGGTGTGTGCCCAGAGTGTGTGACAGATATGTCTATGCCCTGGACAGTCCCTGCCGAGGAGGGTCCAGTGTGGACAGAGGGGGAGTGAGAGTGTGGCAGAGAGTACATCCACAGGGGAGATGTGGGATGAGCGGCAGAGTGGACAGTGACATGTGTTCTCTTGTGTGGCTACACAGGACAGACTGTCAGAGCTTTGTCAGGATGTGTTCATAGTGCTGACTGGAGGGGAAACTGATCTCTCTCTCTGTGTATGTGTGTGTGTGTGTGTGAGAGAGAGAGAGAGAGAGACAGAAAGAGAGATCTGCTGGCTTAGGTAGACCTGGCAAGTTGACCTCCAGCCTGTTCCTCTGCTCACATGAAAGGTGGTATAGTCTCAAATAGGAATTCCTTTCAGGGGTCATGGCACATGCTTGTGATCCCAGCACCTGGGATGTAGAGGCAGGAGGACCGTGTATTCCAGGGCTATATGGTTTACTGGCTCAGAAACAAAATAAAACAGGAAATTTAACATACTATATTTGCATAAGACTAGGAGTATAGCTTGTCAGCGGGGCATACACTTAGCATACTCAAGGCTCTGGGTTTGACCCCCAGAATATTTTCATAATGTAAAGATAGGAAATAAAAATAAAGGCAGAAGAGGCCCCCTGGACTAACAGGGAATGGCATGTTGGGATGTGGGCTAGAGAAGCTAGGGACCATCCACAGTAGAATGGATAAATTTACCGCACTCACACACTGGAATACTATTCAGCAATGAAGCAGAAGGAATGGCAGAATTACGTCAGAACAGGCAAATGCTGTATGAGGAGCCCTGCATTCTGCAATAATACTTACAATGCCATTTCTACAGAGTTTAGGATCCAGTGAAGTAATTTGTTGATAGAAGTCCCGGCAGTATGGGATGGTGCACGGTTGGTGTGTGGAAGGTCTTGCACAAGATAGGCAAGTGCTAGGCCACTCTGCTCCAGCTCTGCCCAATGAAGCCACACATTTATGCTTAGTCACTAAACTACATTCTAATTTGCATCCTAACACTAAAGTAATTGTGAAGAGAAAAAATGGATGGAAGCTGTGGAGGGTGATCCCTGGGTTCTAGCCTGCAGTCATGGCCCTGTCCACTGATCCTGCTAGTCTGGGAGTCTGGGAGAATGGCCCGTTCCCATACCATTCTTGGTCCTTAGGCCCCTCTTCCCTCCTGGGGCTTTTGCCTTGGTTCTTCTTCTGTCCTTCTTTGTCCCTGCCTCCTTCCCAGGACCCTAGTATTCACCTGACTGACCTCTCTTCCTGCAGCCAGAAGACCTGGAGGCCCCCAAGAGCCACCACTTCAAGGTGAAGGCCTTCAAGAAGGTGAAACCTTGTGGCATCTGCCGGCAGGCCATCACTCGGGAGGGCTGCGTTTGCAAAGGTTCGTGGCTGGTGGGACCCAAGGCTTGTTGTTATTGTTGGATGGCTCTGGCCGTCCTGGGGCAGTGGGGTCATGGCTGGGCACCTGTGCCTGTTTCTCGTCTGTTGGAGATATTGAACATCTAGATGATAAGCACATGGAGTGTGTGGATGATGCGTGGCAAGCAGCGATGGCATGAAAATGGTAGAGAGTGTGTGGCCTAACATGTGGGTGTAAGCAGGTGGCAAAGGAAGGTGTAGGGACAGGTTGTGGTGGTATGTAGATGGCATATGGTTGGGGTGGAGGAGTCTTGTAAAGGGTTTGTGGCAGGTGGGTAAAAGTCATGGAGACGCCTTGAAAATTGTGTGTTTTAAAGGTATGATGGTACTGGGCTGTGGTGGCATATGCCTTAAATCTCAGCGCTCAGGAGGCAGAAGCAGGTGGATCCCTGAGTTCCATGAGTTCGAGGCCAGTCTGGTCTACAGAGTGAGTTCCAGGACAGCCAGGGTGATTATACAGAGAAACTCTGTCTCGAAAAACAAACAAACAAACAAACAAACAAACAAACAAAAAACCGAGAGAGGTGTGATGTGTGAAAGGTGTATGGTTGGATTTGGAAAGTGTGTGGAAGGTACATAGCCGGTACATGGAAGGTACATGGCTGGCTGTGGAAAGTGTGTTGAAGGTATGTGGTTGTTAATGGAAAGTACATGGTTGACATGTAGGTGTGGTTTGGTATGCAGAAGGTGCATGGTATGTGGAATATGTGTGGTTGGCATGTGGCAGGTTTGTGGTTATAGTATGTGGAAGGCATGTGGTGGGCATGTGGAAGGTACATGGAAGGTTCATGTCTGCTGTGTGGAAGGCATGTGGCTAGTTGGTGCATGGGAAATGTATAGTTGGAATATGGAAAGGGCATGGTTGGTGCATGAAAGGCACACGAATGGCATGTTCCCAGCATCACAGTATTGCAAAGAAACCAAGCCAATGTCCTCCCCTTTGGGTGGTTTGGGTTGCCTTTAAGCAGCCCCAAATCACAGTGAATACTGGGCTTTTCCAGTCACTACTGTCATGCGTTTTGAAGGTCTTCTCTGTCCCAGAGAAGCCTGTCTGGTCCGGGATCCTAGATGGCAGTCAGCAGCGGTGACTGACACCGTTGTCTTCTCTTTTCAGCCCTACACCCTGTCTATCGCCAGGGCCCCACGTGCCTGAGTCTCTGAGCTCTTCACTATGGCTGCTACCCAATCAGCTGCCTCTCCAATCCAGTCTTCAGTAGCTTCCCTGAGTCTGAAGAGTGTGCATAGAGTTACACCAAAGCCTTTGGAGTCTCCACTGTTTTTGAGATATTAGCTACAGGCTCAACCCTTGTCATGTCCTACCCCATACCAAGGGATGAGCTCCTTCTCAGCCTGTGCTACCCGCTATGTGTCAACGCCCAGAGGGGCCAGGCAGGGGATACTAGAACCCAGAACAATCGCTAAGCCCAATTGCTAAGGCAAGTACTGGGAACCAAGCACCCTCATGCATGGTATCATCCAGTACTCATAGCATCTGCAAGATGCTGATCTTAAACCTGTTTTATTGATGAGGAAACAGGTTGGTGGTGATTATCTCTTGTTGGCTGGTAGGGTTAGAGCAGGGCTTTCGAGATCTGAACTCTGAAGGGGGTCAAGGGAAAGCGGTTAGATATGGAGGTAGGAGTGTGTGTGTGTGTGTGTGTGTGTGTGTGTGTGTGTGTGTGTGTGTCCAGGGAAGTCCTGAAAGGCTATAGGCCATTATGGCCCATATGGGATCTAGTCTCAATCTAGGCAACAAGAATTCATGCAATACCCAAAACAGCCACATGTCGTCGCCCTCCTCCCAAGAGATCTAGCAAGAACTCCACAGGGGAGCTATGGAGAGGGTTTATCTGGGGTAGGTTTTGCATTTTGATTATATAATAGCTCCCATCCTGTCCTATACCTCCAGGTCACATAAATGAGTTTCTGTCTCCCCTTGCTCTCCACTATCTCCCTCCTGGAGTCTTCCTCTCACCTGAGAGGCAGCAGAGGGAGCAGGGAGAGAGGGAATCTTGGGATTTGGAGTGTGACAGTGCACACATCTCTGGCTAGTTTCCTTTGGCTTTCAAATATCCGTTTCTAGCCTCCTTGATGAACCTCCGAGGGATCTGAAAGATGGGGCACCTGGCTCTCACGTGCATGGGTGTCTCTCAGTTTCACCCTGAATTGAGGCAGAGTAGACAACAGGACCAGAGGAAAGCCTGGAGGGCAGAGGAAAGCCTGGAATATCCCAGAACGAGGAGAGAGGATGGCTATAGTTTTGGCCACATGTGAACTTCAGCAGAAGGGCTAGGGTTGGGCCAGGGGTGGGAGAAGTAGGTGTGTTCCAAGTCTGCTGTGGAACAAAGAGATTGTGCAGGCATGAGGTAAACATGCCATCTTATTAACCCATCTACAATGCCCTCTGTCCATTTTATCTATCTGTCCATCCATTCTATTGTCTATCTATCTACTCAGTCTGTCCATCCCTCTACCCACCCACCCACCTACCCACCCATCCACCCACCCATCCACCCACCTACCCATCCACCCATCCACCTACCCACCCACCCACCCATCCGACTGTCCATCCACCCACCCATCCACCCACCCATCCATCATCCATCCATCCACCCACCCACCCATCCAACTATCCATCCATCCACCCACCCATCCACCCATCCAACTATCCATCCATCCACCCACCCATCCACCCATCCAACTATCCATCCACCCACCCACCCACCCATCCATCCACCCATCCACCCATCCACCCACCCACCCACCCACCCATCCGACTGTCCATCCACCCACCCATCCACCCACCCATACATCATCCATCCATCCACCCACCCACCCATCCATCCACCCATCCATCCATCCACCCATCCATCCATCCACCCATCCATCCATCCACCCATCCATCCATCCACCCACCCATCCACCCACCTACACATCCAAAGCCACAAGATATAGCTATACAACTTGTTTCCTAGCAGATAGGCCATGATTGCTTATATGGCTTATATGTCCTTATATGGCTTCTGGTACTTGACTTGACTGGGTCTTTGAGGGAATGAATAAAAGACAGACACATACACACAGAGAGACAGAAGTAGCTGGGATTGGGTGGACTAGGCTCTGTGATGCAGAAACTGCAATAGTCCGGAAGCTCTATGTGTTTACTATACGGCTGAAGAGTGAGTGGGGTTATTGTATACAGCTGAACAAGGAGGCAGGTTTAGCTAATTTCTGTAGGAATGGGCTCTGTAGTGGAGCAGTCTTCAGGCTGTAAACACTGGGTTGGGGGAGAAAGCTACAGTGGACATTTTCTGCACACGCTGTTAATATTCTCAGTAAGACCAGAGGAAGCTTTTGCTATCCCCCTGAACCTCACGGTGGGGGTTGTGTGTGTGTATGGGCGGAGCTTTGCCAATTTCCTATGGGTCTGAGGCTTTGGGCTCCTTGACACAAGTGTACCCACATCAACAGCAACATTCACTCAGGGCTTGCTGTTCTTCCCACACATGGCGAACTTTTATTCTTCCTTCTGTCAGCGTGTAACCTAAGTTGGCTCTGTTTTCTTGTTTGTCTTAATCTTTGAGTCTTGGCTTCAATACGGTGTGAGTCTGGACCAGTGGCTGGAGGTGGTGTGTGGTTGGGGTATGGACTGTCAGAGTCTGGAACCCAGTTTTCACAGGGCCCTTCTGCCACAAGGAAACGGTGGTCTGGAGGGATGGGAAGTCACTTGCTTCCTTAATGCCTAGCCTTCAGCTCTGCCCCCCCCCTTCATCTTACACTTTGCACTCACGCATCTGAAGGATGTAGGAGGGAGTCACAGACCCTTCAGTGGGGTCCCAGTCCCGGAAAACACAAAAGATGGACAAGGGGATGAGGAAGAGAGGTAGTGATGTCCCATGTGACCTTGAACAACAAGTCACCCTGTCATCTGTGGGCCAGGAGACCAGACCAGGGATGCTCAATGCAAGCTGAAGGGGTGGTGAGCAGTTTCTCTTGGGGGAAGATTGGGAAGGTCAGCTAGCCCACCCAATGTAGGTGCTGCTTTACCCTCCATGAGTCCTTCTGATGCTCATAAGCTGAGCCATCTTCAGGGTTTGTCAGGCAGGTCCTGGCAATAAGAGCTACCCAATATCCTGGGAAGACACACACAGTCATGTGTTCATGGAACCCACGGATAGAGCTGGCACTGAAGTGTGGCAGAGGCTGCCCGGAATAGCAAACACATCCTGGTTAGTCTTCAGCAGGGAAGGAGAATACATGCTGGGTCTTGAGGAGTGTGTAGGAGTTCCTCGGTCTAAATAGTGGGTTTCTCACAGGTCCTTGGCAGAAATTTTCTAGGGGTGTCTCATGAGTCTGTGGGGCCTCAGCAGTAGTACAGATAGACTCAGAACTTTGCTCAAGAGCTCAAGCCACTAGGCTATTTTACCAGCTTGGGAGCCCAAGGGCTGCCATTTAGGCTTGGTCTGGCATCAAGACTTAGGCCGCTTCCTGTCTTTTATCTTCTGGTGAGCCCAGAAGTAGGGAGCAGCCACATGTGGCCTCCTCAAAGTAGCACATACCCATGGAGGCAGTGGCCTTTAGTGAGACATGCTAAAACTATTTTCCCCTTTCACAACTGGACATATAGCAAACCTTCTCCATCACATTACAACTGGGATTAAAGAGATGACACCAGGCAGATGGTTGAGGCAGAGGCCCTGTGTGGCCACGCTGTCAGTCTCATCATTATCTCTCTGACTCCTAGAGAAGCAGGGACAACATGATGTGTGTAGCTAGAGGTGGAAGGAAGGATGGACCTTTTGGTGGAGGGATGGATGGAAGGAAGGATGGATGGATCTATGAATGATAAAAGAATGGATGAAAGAAAGGATGGATCTATGGATAATGGATGAATGGAAGGATGGATTATAGGTATATATTGAATATATGAATAGATGGGTGGATGAATGGATAAAAGGAAGGACATATAGACAGGTAAATAGGTAGGCAGGTATATAGATGAATAGACAGACATTGATTTATAGGAGCTGGTTCATGTGATGGTGGGGATGTGGCAAGTTTTAGTTTGCCGAGGGCCATTAGGCTGGAGATTCAGCTGCAGGTCAAGTTCAGGCACAGGGTGCTGGCAGAGTTCCTCTTGCTGGGGGAGATCAGTAGTTTCCTCTTCAGTGTTCAGCTGATTGGACGAGGCTCACCCACATCCCAGCGGGTAATGCCCGCTACTAATTTACATGTCAATCTCATTTTTAAAAATGCCTTTACAGAAACACTTAGAATAATGCTTGACTAAACTTCTGTGTACTGTGGCCTCTGCCTACCTCCAGGCCCCAGCCATGGGCAGGGCCCACTGATAGCTCAGTGAGCAGATGTGTGACCTGGTGCCTGGGGAAGAGCCAAGGCTTGGGGTGATTATGGCCAGGTCAGGTGCACACTGAGGCTGTGTGTGCATTTTCCAACCCAAGTCCTGGAGGAAAAGGCCATTTAGATCCCAACAATGTGGTTTCCTGTGTTCCCAAGGCAGGAAGTCACCTCAGCCCAGAGCCATACAACCCTGCTGAGGCAGAGCAGGCCACTGAAGGGGTTGGGGTATAGCTCCCCACACTGAAGTGATCAAAAGCCCTCACCACAGGGGACTCTGCTCCTTCAGAGCCTTGCTGGCCTGGCTAGATAGGGCAGGGCTTCCTGGAGCTTCAGGTCAATGGGTAATCTCCAGTGCCTCACCTCAGGGAGCTGGCACAGGAAGGCATTGTGGGAAGTTCTGTGGCTTTAGTGCCCTCCAAGGACCTGGAAGGTCACAGCTGCCCAGGTGTCTGCCTTTCTCAGGAACCTGAGGGACATCTGGAGACTGGAGGCAGGGCAGGTTTTCTCTGACCTGTCTCTACATCCAGTTCCCAAAAGGAGAATGGAGAATTGTATCCCAGGAGGCTGTGTTCCTGCCAATCCCCAGGCCACCTTTCTAGGACTGGAACGGGAGTTCCCTTTCCTTGAAGGGAGAGGGCTGGCAGGAACTGATGTGAGGTGTCTGTCTGTCTGTGCTGTGAAACAGAATTACTTTGTCATTTACAAGCAGTAGACACTCATTCCCACGGTTGTGGGCCACAGGTCCAAGATAAAGGCACCTGTGGAATTGATGTCCAGAGAAGGATTGACTGCTTGCACTAGGGATGGACCAGCGTGGGTGATACAGACTCTCAAAGCTGGAACAGGGCCAGGGGCCATCTGATTTGGTACCTTAAGCCCAGGAGTAAGGCAGACAGATGAGAGGTTTATCCTGGAGAGTACTAGAGACATCTGCTGTGCCTGGGGTACATTCCAAGGAAAAACAGTGGTCTTTGTAAACATTGAGCCATCCCATTATGAGGGTGCAGACTCGTGGATCTTTCCAGATGCTCGAAAGAGCAAGAATCTGAGACAAGAGAGGATAGTGATTTGCTCAATGGCCACACAACAAAATGACAGTGGTTATGACAGGAATCCAGGTATCTCTTATAATAACTAGGGCCAAGATGATGAAGATGCTGTGGACCACAGTCAGTTTGAACACAGAAGTATCCTACTTATCTACTGCATTGCTTTCCAAGGTTTCAGTTTCCTGAGGCCAACTGTGGTCCAAAAAACAAGAAAGTTCCAGAAACAATTCCTTTAGTTTGAGATGTTTTTTGTAACTGTGTATTGCTATGTTGTTATGTTCTTAATTCCCATGCCTAAATTGTTAATTAAATGGTATCACAAATATTTACAAATAGGAAAAGGCACCATGCACCTTGGGGTCAGTACCACCTATGGCTTTAAGCACTGACTGGGGATCTGGAAGTGTACCCTTGGAGATTGGGGGGGGGTGCTCATAGTGACAATCCTTTAATCCTACCTTGTGACACAGACAATATCATTAGCTCCATTTTACAGATGAGAGGATGGAAGCTAGGTAAACTTCCCTAGGTCACACAGCTACATCTGCATCTGGGTGGAGAGTCGGCTCCCTGCAGCTTAGGCTCTGATATGGAGAGAGCGAGGGTGCAGCATGCACATGTGCTCGTGTGTGTGTGTGTGTGTGTGTGTGTGTGTGTGTGTGTGTGTGTGTGTGAGAGAGAGAGAGAGAGAGAGAGAGAGAGAGATCAGCTTAATTGCTGGGCACTGACCAGCTCCCAGGGTCCTTATCTTCCCCCCAAGTAGGGTTCACCCTGCCCACTGTACCTGCTCTGTGCTCTGCCCCCAAATGCCAGCCCTGTCCCAGGGTCTTTAGCTGGGGACAGTCCTAGTTGGAAGTTTGTACACAAAAGCTTAGATTGAACAGAATCCCCCTTCTGCTGCAGGGAAGCAGGTGTGTGTGTGTGTGTGTGTGTGTGTGTGTGTGCGCGTGTGTATAGTGACTCTGTAAAGGAAAGGGGAACTATCTGTGAATGAAGGGTTATCCAGGGAGGGACATTCTGAACTGGACCTTGAAGGAGATGTGTGAGTTTGCCATTCCAGACCTGTTCCTTGCAGACTCAGAGTTCCATTTAGGGAAGTTGGTGTGGCAGGAACAGACCCTTTAGGGGTAGAAGCTAGACCAGGCTTCAGAGGAGGAATTGGTTCTAAGTAGGAATGTGGTGTAATCTGTCAGCACCTGGGCCATTGCATTGACAGGCACAGGCTGGAGGTGCGAGCCAGCCTATGGAAAGGTAATTGGTGTGAACTGGTGCATGGTGAAGGCTTGGTACATGGTGGGTGCTGGGGAAGAAGGCTGGGGGTCCTTCGGCCTCTTTGGAATTATTTTCTGGATGATCAAATGCCCAGCAGGGTGAGAAAAGGGAGTGGGTTAGAGAAGAATGGAAAGGGGTGGGAACCACAGGGCTCAAGGAGGGCCTACCATTGCCAGCCCACCGTCACCCGGCACTGGCCTGGCTTGCACATTCTGAGGCACCCAGTGCTTTGATTTCTATTGCTGTTTATCTACTGCTGTGTGTATGCTCCCAAACCCAACAGTTTAAAAGAGGGTCTCACAGATTGTGTGTCAGGAATGATAGGTTGGGATACTTCTGGCTTTGGGGCCCCTGGAGGCTGTCAGGATGGCAGCTGGGCCTGGTGGGGGCTGTGGTGAGGAGCTGGCTGCTAGAGTGTTCTCAAGACAGGGTAACTGGTTTTTCCAGCTACCCAAGGGGCAAGGCTGAAGTCACAATGCCTTTCCTAGCTTAGCCCGGAAGTGATACACACTATCAGTTCTACACTATCCTGTCCTGACGTAATACTTGAGACACCAACTTGAGGCAGCAAAGCTAATTATGTCTCCGTGCCAGTCAATAGTTGCTTTGGCCTGTGGTGGCCCAGTACATCATGGAAGAAGTTTGCGCATAGGCCTGCTCACCTCACTGATGTTGAGAAGCAAAGAGAGAACCAGGAAGGGGCAGGGCCCCTGTATCCCACTCAAGGACCTAATTCCCACCTTTGTCCTGGTTCTTTGAACTTTTGCTCCTGCGTCAGAACACACACACCACAGGCATCAGGAAGAAACACTCACTTTGCTCATGGTTTCAAAGGTGTTATTCCATTGTGTTGTGGAGCTTTGTTGGTAGAGCAGCTTCGCTCATGTTAGCCTGGAAGTGGTGGTGGTCGTGGTGGTGGGGGAAAGCCCACCTATGACGTCTGCTTCTTCTCTTTTCTCCCTTGTGTTCCATCTGCTCCCCATGGGATGGGGTGCCCACATTCTCCCCTTCCTCTCTGGTAGACAGGCCAGGGGCATGCTTGACTGGCCTCTCAGGTACTTCCCAATCAAATCAAGCTATCAGGGAGAGTAACCAGCTCAGGGCACAGCTGTTGCAGTTTCAGCTTTTCCCCACGAGCCTTTAAAATACAAGCTTGATGAACAGCCAGGACTGATGGGGTAGGAGTCAAGATTACCCCAACCAGGGCTGGAGGGATGGCACCGAGGTTAAGAGCACTTGCTGCTCTTCCAGAGGACCTATGTTCAATTCTCAGCACCCACAGGGCAGCTAACAATGATTTCTTTTTTTTCTTTTTCCTTTTTTTTTTTTTAAATTTAAATTTGAAACAAGGTTGTTTTACATGTCAATCCCAGTTCCCTCACCCTCCCATCCTCCCTTATCACCCCCACCAAACCCCAGTCCATCCCCTTTCTGCTCCCCAGGGAGGGTGAGGCCCTGCATGGGGAGTCTTCAAGGTCTGTCATATCATTTGGGGCAGGGTCTAGGCTCTCTCCCATGTGTTTGGGCTGAGAGAGTATCCCTCTATGTGGAATGGGCTCCCAAAGTCCATTCGTATAGTAGAGGCCCCATAGACTCGCCAGTCCTCCTAACTAACACCCACATTCAAGGAGTTTGGGTCAGTCCTATGTTGGTTTCCCAGCTATCAAACTGGGGTGCATGATCTTCCCTTGTTCAGGTCAGCTGATTCTATGGGTTTTTCCAGACTGGTCTTGACCCCTTTGCTCATCATTCCTCCCTCTCTGCAGCTGGATTCCAGGAGTTCGGCTCAGTGTTTAGCTGTGGGTGTCTGCTTCTACTTCCATCAGCTACTAGATGAAGGCTCTAGGATGGCATATAAGGTAGTCATCAATTTCATTACCAGGGAATGGCATTAAAGGTAGCCTCTCCACTATTGCTTAGATTGTTAGACAAACACAGTATGTACTCACTCACTTATGGTTTTTAGACATAGAGCAAAGGATTACCAGCCTACAGTTCACACCACCTGATAAGCTAGGAAACAAGGAGGACCCTAAGAGAGACATACATGGTCCCCTGAGAAGGGGAAAGGGACAAGATCTCCTGAGCAAATTGGGAGCATGGAGGGAGGGGAGAGGGAGTTAGGAGAAAGAGAAGGGGAGATGAGGAGGGGAGAGGAGAACATGAGAGTCCAGGAAGATTGAATCAGGAGAAGAAAAGAGGAGAGCAAGAAAAAAGATACCATAATAGAGGGAGCCATTATAGGCTTAAGGAGAAATCTGGTACTAAGGAAATGCCCAGAGATCTACAAGGATGACCCCAACTAACAATCTAAGCTCACAATGATTTCTAAGTCTACTTCCAGGGGATCTGACTCCCTCTCCTGCCTCTTCTGGCACCAGGGACACATGATTGTTCAGAAATACATTCAGATAAGACACTGATATACTAAAATAAACAATAATAAAAAGATTACCCATGTCTGCTCAGGAGGATACTTGCTGAGTGTCTGTCCACTGAGAGACTCCTATGGTCCTACAGCAGGACACTGCTAAGGACGCCTAGCAAAGTCAGTGCTGGGATTGTCCCAGGCTGTCGCCATCCTGAGAACTGCCTGCTTCTGGATTACACATCCATGCCTGGTTCTGGATCACAGGCCGGTCTTCCTGGGTCTTGTCTGACACTGTGTGGTCCAGAGTCTGAAGTAGATACTGTCTAGCTGCAGAGGATGCAGGCTGAGTGGAAGGGGCAAGCTCCCCGTGCTCAAGAGTTTAGTGCAGGCAGATAGCTCAGCGGAAGCTACCTAGGGCAACCTCAGATGGTGAACTGGTCAGACAAGGAGACAACAGGGCCACTGGGAGGACTAATGGAGGCCCACTGTAATGTGGGCAGTCAGGAATGGCCTTCATGAGGAGACGGCCTCGAGTGGATCCTACCAGCTAAGGGGGATCTACTCGCCAAGGACTGAGGATGAGGGAGAGAGTTCCAGGCTGCCAGAACAGAGATTGCAAAGGCCCCCAGGGAGGAGAGAGCTTGTTGCATCCCGAGAATGTCAGAAATGTGGAAGGGACTGGAGGACGGCAGAGTCCTGGTCCCCCCACTATGCCTCTAGGGTCTAGACTGGGGGTTGAGAGGCCCAGTGGATTCAAGAGTAGAGTTGTGGCAGGGGCTTTCAGTGAGGGGAAGGCTGAGTGTGGGAGATGGTTAAATTAAATGATAGGGGGCCACATGGAGTCATGGGGAGATTTTCCTCTAGGTCCAACTCAGTGGGCCCTTATTAAGCCTTGCAGTGTACCAGGTACAGAGTTGGGGGGTATCCATTCATAGTCTCTGGCCAGCAGTGGGGGCCTCCCAGGCTTAGGCCAATTGAATTGAGTTTTTTTTTTTTTTTTTTTTTTTTCCAGTCCTAAGGTCCCTGTCCCAAGGAAGGTATGGGGGTGAGGTGGGGAGGGCGCTGGTGTGAGGGAAACACCTTCTGGAAGGAAAAGAGCTGCCACTTAGGGTGGGGACACAGGCTCAGAGAATCAGGAAAAGGCAAAAGTTAGTGGATGGCGATGACATGGCCAAGGGTGATGGCCCTGAGCTGCCCTGTGGGCTGTCAGGGTCAGCACATCTTTGATCAGCTCAAGTGAGTCACAGACCTGAGCTGGGCCAGGACAGGGTGCCAGTGGTCAAGGTGACATTCCAGGCCACCTTGTTGGCCTGGCAAGGTGTGGGGAGCTGCAAAGCCTCTATGACTGCAGAGGAGGGCCTCTGAACCCCAGTCTCCAGCCCCGATACTGCTAATAGCTGGTGGCTGAAGCTGGTAGGGGTGAGTAGGGTAGACAGAATGGGGGGGGCAGCTGAGAATTGATTTAGGGCGCCCCCTTACCCAATCTCTAACCAGTGGTTAGACTCTCCTGTCCCAGCAAGCCTGGTGACCAGGAGACCAAAATCACTTCAAAACCTAAGTCAGAGGCCCTCAGGCACCCCTGAGAAGGGCTCCTGGAACTTTCTAGAAGTGCCAAGTGCCCTGGGGGTGGGGAGGCAGAACAGGGGACATTCCTGGCTTAGGGAACCTGATAGGAAATTTGATTCCAGCTTCTGGTGGTGGGAGGGAGAGCAAGTTCTCCAAGTGTGTGTGTGTGTGTGTGTGTGTGTGTGTGTGTGTGTGTGTGTGTGCAGATGTCCTGTGCTACAGACCCCAGGGTCTCTGTAGCATGAAACATGAGTGTGTGTGAGGTTCCCGGTATGGTGTGTGTGTGGGGGTGTGTGGGGGTGTGTGGGGCGAGTCCCAGTGCTGTGTGTGCCCGCGGGTGTGCCTGGGCCTCTAGCCTAGGGGAGTGCACGTGTGACAGGCCTGCCTGCTGTTGGGTGTGAGGGGAGAGGCCCCCTCGCTCCTCTGTGCCGCTGGCACTGGGCCTGGGTCCCCACCATCTCGGCCTGGCGGGACTCCAGCGGACGCCCTCGGGGTACGCACCCGGGCTCCCCATTCTTCCTCCCTACAGTCCCTCCTCCCCTCTTCTTGTCCCCCCTCCCCCTGCCGGGCGTGGAGGGCCGGGGTGGGAGGAGATTGCGACTGAGTTTCCATTTCATACCTCGCGGCTAAAACTTTCTTTCTGTCTCGCTCCCGCAGTCTGCAGCTTCTCCTGTCATCGGAAATGCCAGGCCAAGGTAAGGGGCAGCTGGAGCGGGTAGGGACGGGCTGGGGCAGGGCGGGGCGGCTGCTCTTTGTTTATGCAAAGCGCGGGGCAGAGGTCAAGGTGAAGACCAAGGCCAGGGAGGTGGTAGGGGTCCTGGCCCTGCGCGGCCAGCCTGGGGTAGCCTCGTCTGCTGCACGACACAGAGTGGGGGCGGGGCCGTGGAGTTGTCTGATAAGGTGCTACTCATTCTTCATGGGCCAGCTCCTCCCCACCCCTGTCCCATTTGCGCGCTTAGTTTCTCCAATGTTACCAGGCGGGTCTTGCAGGAGAGGGAAACTGAGGCAAGAAGACAAGAACGAGTACTGCTGGGCCCCGATTGTTCAGATGGCCTTTCATGTCTGGGCAGAGGGTAGTGGATCAGCTTTTGGAGTAATGGGATGTGGGGTGTGGGGGTCCGGGTGGTGGTGGTGATGCTGTCATTGAGTCTAAAGGGAAACTGCTGGCAGGTGGCTCAGCTTCCATCGTGGGTTGGAGACCTACTAGGAATTCTCTCCCTGCTCTTCCCCAGTGTCTGTTCAGGCTTCTGGCAGCCCCCCCCCCCCAATTGCGGATTTCACCTGCCCTTGCTGTATAAACCTGCTGCTCTGGCAGGAGCCCAGGTGAGAACTTAGCCAGAGGGCAGGCAGTTAGGTGCAGGGTCCTGTTTTTAACCCTCAAACTTTATTTTTTATTAGCTGTGTGGTGTTTGGCATATCATGGCTCTAACAGACCCTGATTCATCCCAAGGGTATGGGATAAGAAGCCCACCTCTCAAAATGTTGTGAATATGGAATGGATTAAGGCTATGAATAATCAGTTAAGTACTTACAAAACAAACAAACAAACAAGCAAACAAAACAGCCAGTACTGAGGAGCAGGGCCTGGTCAGGAGGAGGAGGGGCTATTGATGGAACCTCAGGTCTGGAAGTGGTCTGCTCCCTCCTGTGAGATCCTGAATATGCAACAAGAACACTCTGGAAGATGCCCCCCCCCCTATAAACTCTGGGTTGCAAATGGCCTGTGGTTTGCAGTAGGATTAAGGCTCTTCGGCTTCTCTGGCGGGTCAGCTTTATCTTTGGGGGTGGTGATGGTGTATGCTCTGTGACTTCCTCTGTTGTCCTCTTCATTCAGTTCATCAGGAGCACAGTTCTCCATCTTTAACCCCAGAAACTACCAGATTGCTTGCTCCTCTCCTTACCTGCTCACACCCCTTTCCCATACCAGCGTTTCTCAGTAACAGGGAACATCTGTGCTCTATGGGCCTAAGCCTCAGAAAGTATGTCCAGGACACACACCATCAGACTTTAATCTTGTAATCCCACAGGCCAGAAGATCGTGTTGCTTGACAGGTGGAGAAATCAAGGCACCAAAACGTGTAGGTGTAGTTCTCTGTCATAGCCTTTTGGGCCCCCTTGATTATCCTGCCCTGTCCATTGGCCCATGGTTCTCCCTCCCTGACCTAGACTTCCTTTGCTTTCCATCTCCTCCCAGCAGCAGGAGACGTTTAAAGAAGATTAGGTGATGATTTTACTGTCAGCAAAAAGTTAGTAAAATAGATGACTCAGAGAGAGGTGACAGACAGTGGTCCTCTGTTTCAGGATGCCAAAGATGACTTTTAGGGGTCTCAGCCTGCCTGACAGCTGGGGGTGCAGGTACCCCAGGCTATTATAGTCCTACACTGCTCAGCCAAGGAGGCCAACTAGAAGGGGAGGGGTCAGGCAGGGCACCTCCATACAGATGGAGCTTTTCATAGGATTTTCCTCTATAGGAAGTGGGACCTCCTGGTGGTGTGTACTCCACCCAGCTGGCAAGACTCTACCCAAACCACAGCTCTTACTGCAGCCCTGCCTCCTCCTCTGGCTGGGAAGCTGAGTTCTGTGCTGTGGGCTTGTGGCTAGATCAGCTTGGTGGTCATCCCCTCCATCCTCCACTTGTAGAGGAGTCACCAAGCAGCTGGTCAACCCTCTTCAGGGACAGGACACTGCTCTAAGGTAGCTGATAGGACAGTTAGGCAGGACTAGCCCAGCCTGAGAGCTTGGAGGAGGAGTTATGTGAAGTGAGACCCAGAGGCTGCCCCTAGGGAGAAGGACAAGGACAAATGCAAAGGCCCTGAGGTGAGGTGAGCTTGAAGGAAGGTCAAGTTCAGGCTGGAGAGTTTAGAGCACTAGAAACAGGACAGGGCTGACACTGTGAGAGACTGTGTTACCCCAAGCAAGGTCAGGGCCAGAAGTTGCTAGTGGCATCCACCCAAGACTATCCAGTGGCTTGGACTGGTGGTGGGGCATTCCGAATCATGGAACAGTAGTGAGGAAGGGGCCGATGGGCATGTGTTTCAAGGTCTAGAGCCTTGCTGGTGGGTGGGATGTTGGGTGTGAGAGAGAATGACTGACTCATAGGTCTTTGGCCAGAGCGACTGGGGACATATGGCTTCATTTACAGAGTAGAAAGGAAGTGTGGGAGAAGGTTCCTTGAAAGCACTGTGGGGATTTTCCTTTGTTTTGTGTCTTTTTCCAGTTTTCTGCCTTCCCTCCATTGGGGAGTTTTCTTGTTGGTTCTGAACTCTGCTTTCCAAAGTTGCTGTAGCATGAACCCATGTTGGGATTGGGGGGGGGGTATGGATACACAGCAATATAATGTAACAAAATTCCCTAAATTTAGAAGATCAAAGCCACAATAACCATTTGTGTTGCTCACTGTCTCTGAGGGTCTGGAGTTGGAGAAGGAATTGCCTGACCAGTTCTAGCCAGGCAAAGCGTGGCAGCCAACACTATCTCCACCAATACTACCCACCTGTATTAGGGAGTGAACTCAGGACCTCAACCATGCCAAGCAAGCACCTGACCACTGAGCTACATCCCTAGCCTCTTGTTGATTTTCTTTGAGATAGGGTCTCACTAAGGCACAGACCTCAAACTGCTGTAGCCCAGGCTGGCCTGAAACTTACCATCCTCCTGTCTTAGCCTATAAAGCAGCTAAGATGACAGACCTGTACCCCCGGGCTTAGTCTCGATCTCCTGAAGGCCTGATGGGGTTTTAGGGTCCTCTGTCAGGGTTTCTCTTTTGGTGCAGCCAGTGGGACTGGCTGTTGGCAAAGGCCGGTCTTCAGCTTTGTGATCTCCTGCTGAGGGCACTTGAGAGTTCTCATGTGATACTGGGTTCCTCGGAATGATTTCAAGAGCGTGGAGACAGAAACACTGTGTTTTCCATCCCAGCCCGCGACGTGGAGGAACTGTGTGGGCTTGTGTGCCAGGGGGAGCACCCATGGAGTCTTCACAGTGGAGTCATGCTAAGACCATGCTAGTTACTTCTGTTGCTATGGTGAAATACCGACAGAAGCTACTTAAGGGAGGGAAGGTTTATTGTGTCTCATGGTTTCTGAGAGAATTCACTTTTAACCATGGTGGTGAGGGCAGGTTAGGGTTAGGGTAAGGGTTAGGGTTAGGGTAAGGGTTAGGGTTAGAGTTAGGGGTAGGATTAGAGTTAGGGTTAAAGGTAGGTTTAGGGTTAGAGTTAGGGGTAGGGTTTGGGTAAGGGTTAGGGTTTGGGTGCTTGAGGTAGTGACTTGGCATGATGGGGAGAAGCAGAGCCTGCAGGTAGGAATTGCCCACTGCAGTGATCTGCTCCCAAAAGCTCCTCAGCCTTCAGAACCCCTCTATAAGCTGGGCATCCAGCATAGATAACGAGCCCAAGAGGGATACTAAGATTCAAACTATACCAGAAGCTGGCCGCAGCTCCAGGGAAAGGGTCAGGCTAAGCGATTCAGGGAGGCTGCCAGGGTGGTAGAGTGCATCTCTCATGATGCAGTATTATGTTTCCTCATCTGTGTTTGCACAGGATTCCCCAACATGCAAGACATTCCCATTCAGTCTCAGGCTGGGAGACAGGTGGGGCTCCTATTAGCCTTATTTTACATAGTCACTATTGACACCTAGCAAGGGTGGCCAGCAGGGCTCCCACATCTCTGTGCAGTGGCTTTGTACTGGGGTTTACCTGGGGAGAGGGGACTAAAGGCAAGTGAGAGAAACAAGGGTGTGGGAGAGAAGGGACTGGAATCTCAGTATGGTCCCAGCAAACCCCTTCTCCAGTTCTTGTAGAGGCTGAAATTCTCCCATAGTCCCCCATCCTTGTACCTCTTGGGGTGTCCTTACCTGCACCCTATTCTTCTCTGCTGCCAAGGGTTTTAAATGAATGATCAGCATTTGCTTCCCACTCTTTTTAAACATTTATTTTCACTTCATGTCTATGATGTTTTTGCCTGCACATGTGTCTGTGCACTGCTTGCCTGCCTGGTGCCTGAGGAGGCCAGGAGAGGGAGTTAGAGCCAGAGCCGGTTGTGAGCTGCCATGGGACTTGAACCGGGGTCCTGCAGAAAGCAGCCAGTATTTTTAACCATCGAGCCATCTTTCCAGCCCTGTACCTCCCTCTTTCTGAGATTTCCTCTCTGCTCTTCTCTTTGCCCCTTGCTTTCTCATGTTACGCCACGTATTTTATGTGCTATTTTAAGATAGTTTTAGAATGGCTTTTCAGTTACAGAGCTGCAGAGGTACCGTAGGGAGTGACAGAAGAGTGGGCCCAGATTCCCGGATTCCCGATTCCCAGATGGGCTTGTGGGCAGAACCCTGCTGCCCTATTTCACCAGAACATGGCTTCTCCCAGCAAAATACTCTTGGTCCCGTGCAGGTCAAGTGGGAGTTCCAGGAAAGGAGCAGGGGCCTGGGTGTGCCAGCCAGCACTGGGCAACTAGGACTTCTCACCTGCTTGCTTCCCTGGAGTTCTCTTCTGTGCTCAGGCTAGGCCCAGGAGGGGACAAGACCATGTCCATGCCAAAGGACTCACTCCAGTTCCACCTTTGAGCTCCAAGGAGTCAGCGATGTGCTTTCTGCACAAATGTGGGGTCCTGAGCTCAGATTGTCAGCATTCCAGCACTCAAGTAAAAGCTGACCATGGTGGTATGTGTCTCTAACTGCAGCACTGGGGAGGCAGACACAGATGGGTCCTTACAGCTCCTGGACCAGCCAGTATAGCCAGTCAGCAAGTTCCAGGTTCAGGTTCAGTAAGAAACTCTGTCTTGAAAACTTATACTGAAAAAGCAGTTGAGGAAGACAGCCTTGTCCTTTTTAAAGCCCATTGATAAGGATTTACAGTATTGATTTTCAAATACTGGATCAGCCTTGTCTTCTGAGACAAATCTCACTTGGCAGTGATATATATATATATATATATATATATATATATATATATATATATCTCACACACACACACACACACACACACACTTATATATTTATTTATATATTCTTATTTGTCATTGGATGAGATCTACCGGTGTTTGGGTAAGTATTTATGAGATATTGGAGTGTAGTTTTATTTTACAGTGTCTTTGTCTGGTTTGAGTACCAAGGTCAAACTGTACTCAGAATGGAGGGAGGTGCATTCTCCACATTCTGTAGTTGCTTTTTATATTTTTTTGGTTTTGTTACAATTTTGAGACAGGGTCTCATGGTATTAGCCAGGATATCCCAGAACTCAAAGCAACTTCACCCACCCACCCACCAACTACCATCCTAACCTTCCAAGGATCACAGATATATGCCACTGTGCCTGAGTTTTCTTTCCTTTATGGAGGGCAGAAGTTTACTTATGTAACTTAGTACTACGTTCTTATCAGTGGAGTGTGAAGGGACCCAGTCCACGCAAGTCTCCCTGTTGCTTCTGGCTGGTGGTTTGGTATCTGCAGAACCAGCTGAGTCTGAGTAGGATGGAGGTTTTTGGTGGACTTCCATTTTCTGGGCATGACAAGTTGGCAGCTAGCATTTATAATGTCCTGGCTGCTGGGGTTCCACTGGGCTGAGAGAAGCTGCCTGGCTCTGAGTCACAACCTGAGACCGGGTGGCCTCCATGCAGGCTTTGCTTAGAGGCCAAGGTTTGGTTTAAGTCACTGACTTAATCCCTTCCCCAGGCCAATAGCCGGAGAGGTGGTAGTCAAGGTTAGAGCTCCTGGCCTTAGACATTGATGAGTCCTGACTCTTCTATTTACATGAGTTGTGTTCTGTTGGCACATACTCACCCCCTGAAATCTGGTTTCCTTATTGGGGTAAAAATGGTCACAAAGGAATGGCATCATGGCTCAAGTGGGTAAAGGCACTTACCATTAACCTTGGAACCCACATAGTAGGAGAGAACTGACTCTTGTAAGTTGACCTCTCAGTGTCCTACCCTAGCCTTCTGACTAGCTGTGGTTCTGTGATTACAGGCGTGTGTGTGTGTGTGTGTGTGTGTGTGTGTGTGTGTGTGTGCGCGCGCGCGCGTGTGCGTGTGCCTGTGCCATAAACCACCAGCTTCCCAATCACACACACACACACACACACACACACACACACACACACACACACACACACAGAGAGAGAGAGAGAGAGAGAGAGAGAGAGAGAGAGAGAGCGCCAGGTCTGTAATCACAGAACCACAGCTAGTCAGTGATCTGCTCCCAAAAGCTCCTCAGCCTTCAGAACCCCTTTAATCCTTGTGCTTGGGAAGCAGAGGCAAGGGCAGGGGCAGGTGGATCTCCAGGACAACCAGGGCTACATGGAGAAAACATGTCTTGAAAAAAAAAAAACAAAAACAAAAACAAAACAAAAAACAAAACAAAACAAAAAAAAAAAGGAAGAAAGAAAGAAAGAAAAGGAGAGAGAGTGTGTGTGTGAGGAGGGATGTATCATAGTGTTAAAGTAGGTGCCTGCTTAGCTCTCAAAATGCTCCATTCAATTCCCAGCATACATGTGGTGACATTGATTGCCGTCATCCTGACATCCTAGGATTATAAAATACAAAGTGTTTCCATACACAGGGCTCAGGTCCCAGGAGATCCACAGTGGCAGATTGGGGTGGCTCCACAGAATGCCAACCCACATACCTACAGTCTCCTGCTGACTGGCCAGCTTCCTCCCTGGTCCTTCTTTCTTTTTGTTCTACCCTGCTAAGGGCTCCCAGGGGGTGCTGGTGTCTGGCTGATGTATGACTTGGCTAGTTGTCCGCTGCAGTGGGCAGGTGGGTGGATGTTCGTGGGGGGCCATTAGGAGGAGAGGGGGTGTGTATGCCTTGGACACAGAACGAGTCACAGATTAACGCCCTGGCCTTTTCCCATTGGCACTGGCCTGGGGCACCCAAGCGAGGGTGCCCAGAGGTGGCTGGGTTCAAGCCAGTCTCTGTGGGCACAGCAGGGGGCAAGTCACACTTGGGTCATGAAGGATGGGAGGAACAGCCTCTTCCTGTCCATGGAAACTCACACGGCTTGGATTCTACCACCAGGCACATTTGCAGAGATCCTGTGTCCTTGAGCCCATGGGATCCACGGAATCCAATCCTCAGGACTGCTCGGTAATGGACATGAGTGTGCCTGCTGGGACAGAAGAGGAAATAGGCTGGAAAGTTAACAGTGTGCTGTCATGGCCAGTGAGGTTGGCATGAGGTGCCTGGATTTGAATGCATGATTACGGAAAGCCTCGGTCGAGACTAACCTGACCAGGTCTAGCTTAACTAGCTGGGATATGGGGCTTCTTTGTAATCTGAATTCTCGATCTGTGGAAGGTCTTCCCTTACATGGTATGGTGAGAATCTACTGAATTAATACATATATAAAAATGCTTAGAAGGGCAGATAAATGCCTGTGGTTATTACAGTGGTTCTGCTGTGAGTCTGAAGATGGCTTCAGACTGTCTTCATTTTCTGCCTGACTAAGGCTTGCTGGCCTTCCTGGGAAGACTGCACTGGGCTGTCTTGTGAAGTGGTAAGCTCTCAGCAGCTGTGTCAGAGGGAGGAAGGCTGGATTAGAGGCGAGCAGTCTCTTGTTTGACTATGTGGGGACTGAGAGTCAAAGCTGGCTTATTTCCTACCTCTGCTGACAAAGGAGTGGCTTTGGGCCATTTCTGCAGTGATTTGGTTCTCGCTGATGGACTGGGCTTGTAGGTCCTGCTGGCAAGGAGCTGGGTGTGGAATCAGCGAGGTGCAAGTGTACTCTGCAGTGAATGGTGTACTATAGCCAGTGCTTTGTGACTATGGTAGCTGTTCACATATGCTGCTTTTCTTGTGGAATCCTCAGTGCTTGGCTGTTTATGGAGTCAGGATACCCAAGAAAGATGCATGTGCCCTATCTGTCGAGAGGAGCTTATTTGAAGGTACCTGCTTCCCAGAACTGCAGACTGGCAAATGTAGGGCATGCATAGCAATGGGCTACAAACTCAGACAGGGCTGCTGTAGGGCCTCTTGTTCCCCAGAACATCTCAGTGTTTGCTCCTGAATCCTCCAACAGACTGGAGGAGGCCCAGGTGCATGACTGAAGATCATTTCCTTCTTACCATGTTGCTGATAGTAGGTGTCATTCCTATCTATAATGTGCCTTTATAGTGCCACACAGTTTGTGTTGGATTCATTCCCTGGTAATGCAGTCTGCCAGGTTAATTGGACTCGCCATCATACCTACCCGCCATACTATAAAGGAAACCCAGAGCTGTTTTGTATCATCAAGAGTGGAAGGGATCAGGATACAGGGCCACCTCGGAAAGGAAATACAGAATTCAGGTCCAGTGTACCTTAGCTTCCAGGTGGGATCTGAGCATGTCCAGTCCTTCCTTTCATCCCTAGAACAGCTGACTTTAGGCATGCGTGGAGCCAGCAGGGTTTTCTGTGGCTATGTTTGAAGGGAAATGAGAGTATCCCTTCCACAGGGTGGATCTTCAGCTTTGGGAAGGGACACCCCAACTTGGAGTGGCTGACAGTCCTTCTGGGGACCCAGTTAGAATGCCCTTCCCTCTTAGGAGGGCTGAGGTGGTCTATTAGTTCTGATCAGTTTGGGAAAGGGAAGCAGAGAGACCAAGGTGGTTAACCACAGACCCCAGGCAGGAGTTGTGGCTATGTGGCAGGTGAGTGCATGTGTATGTGCCTAAGTATGAGGGAGATCCTGAGTGATGGTGAGCGTGACCTCGAGATGCAGAGGGACATTCTGGTATGTGGACCAGTAAGAGAGCCAGTTGCCCTACTAAGTGGGTAGAGTTCCTTATAGTTCTGCAGGGTCTGGTTTTTTCCCATGACTGGAAAGGTACTATGGGAACTTGGGAGACAGAGATGCTATGTAAGGGAAGAACTCTAAATGTCTCTCCTCACCTCTCACCCACAGGACTTCGATTTCTGTACTGGTTACTTTCATGTTGCTGTGATCACATTACCCGAGAGACACAAAGCAAGAACATTTGATTTTGGCTCTTGGTTTTAGAGGGTTTCAGCTCACTGTGGTAGACATGGTGGAACAGATCTGTTTATGGCAGCAGTATTGTGAAGCAGAAACTGTTCACATTGTACTAGACAAAGAAGCAGAGATCAAGAAAGGAACCAGGGGCTTAGCCTTAAAAGCCACATCCCTAGTGGTATACCCTCCCACCCTGCCTTCGTCTGCTTAAGAACCATGGCCTCCCAGAACAACCCCACCAGCTGGGGCACAAGCATCTAGACATGAGCTAGCATCTCACTACGGTGTATCAGCGGTCCTTCTTCACGCAGGAGGGGACTGAGGCTTTGGGTGGTTGGAGTTGCAAAAGCTTGCCGACAGCAGACGTGGTCACACAGAGTAACCTGGTGGTTCTCATCACTGAAAAGAAGCCGCTTGCTTTCTTGATGGTCACAGAGGATACTCTAAGAGGACAGGAGGGAGCTGGCTTAGCTCTGAGACAGACCTTCCTATGGGAGAAGCCTGAGGGGACCCAAGGTACTGCTGGGTCCTCTTCAGTGACATCTCTAGAGTGTTGGGGGTGGTGACCAAGGGAGGGTTGGGCCATCCTGCACTGGTGATATGTGTGTCGTAGGGGCAGTGATGGGCTGAACGGAGAGACCTGGAGTCCTTGATGGCTGGTACTGACCTTGGGCAAAGCAGCATGGGAGGCTTGCTCTGCCCACAAGAGCGTGTGGTCTTCATGCCCACCCCTCTGTCCCTCTGAGAGCCTAGATAGGGGTGGTGACTGGGAGATGAAACTCCAGTCTGTGAGTCTCTTGGCAGCAGGCTTGACTGTACCAGCTTCGTTTTTCTCATCTGTGGGACAGAAACAATGGGAATCTTGCCTGTTGTATGAACGGTGTGTGGTGTTTATCCGTGCCGTGTATGTGTGCGTGTGTGTAAATGGTTTGTGCCCTGCTCCTGGCTAGGCTCTGTGTGAAGCTTCAGCCTCCTAACTGGGGAGGTGAAAGAGGTCTGATGGGGGCTTTCAGACCCTGCTGTGGAGTGCAGGGATGGAAGGGGGCTGGATAGGGTGGCCATACACAGTGTTCCTGCAGCTGCTTCTCTTGTCCCCTCCCCCTCCTCCCTGGCTCACATGTGAGGATGACGATGACGATAAAAACACACACTGCCTGACCTCAGCGTCCAGGCATGTCCCCTCACCCCTCCGCCAGCCGCCTCACATTCCTGGAGCTGAGGAGGCAAGGGCCACCCACCACCCTCCACCCTCAGAGCATCTAGCTGCCTCCTTGGTCCAGTCTGAGGCTGCTGTCCCATCCTGCTGGGTCCTCTCAGCCAGTCTCTGCAGAGACCTTGAATGCTGGGGAGCACAAGGGTAGGTCTCAGATGGCCTAGATCAGAATACTAACCATAATAATAGAAATACTTATTATTTATTAAGCATCCAGGCACCAAGTTTCATATTAACCACTTTCTATAGATCATGTCAACAAATTCTCAAAAATAATCCCATGAGAAAGTTTCTATTTAAAAAAAATTTTTTTTTCATGGTTTAGCATGAATAAAAAAAGGTAGGCAAACAAAGGGGCACCCGAGGCTGGCTCAGAGAGGTAAAGCTGCTTGTCCAGTATCACACAGCTAAGGAGTGGGTGGTGACAGGACCTGAGTGATGCTAATGTTCCAAAACTAGCTTTACTCCAGCCTGGGTCAACCCAGACTCAGGACCATGGTCCTGAGAGAAGATGCTAAGATGGGAGTCAAGACTCGTTAGCCTGGTATCCCTTGGGCATTGGATGAAAGAAGAGATGGGTGAGCTCTCCCAGAGCTGAGAGCCATGGGACACCCCTGCAATCCCACCCTAGCTATAAGGGGAGGCTAGGAATCTAAGCAAGTGGTAGGAGGGCCTTTCCAGGATATATCTCATGCCTTTGGGTGCAATAAAGACACCCTTTCTCAACGTTTCCCCGTGAGACTTCAAGGGGCACATCTGACTAACAGCTAGTGTTTCCAGTAGGCTCTGGGAACCGATTCTCACCTTGAGTTGGTGTATTTCCGGCACTAAGCACAGGCGTTCCTTCCTAACTTCCGGTCCTGCTCCTGGTCTAACCTCCCTCTTTCTGTTGACTTTCTCCATGTGGGTATAGCCTTCTAGATTCTCCCAGCCCGTATGGTCCAGTCCTTCTGTCTTCCTCTCCCTCTTCTGCCTCCCACAGGCCACTTCCTTCTAGATCCCCCAGCCTGTGTGGTCCAGTCTTTCTGTCTTCCTCTCCCTGTTCTGCCTCCCATAGGTGACTGCCTTCTTGTCATCTTTCTGATGCTGTCCTTGCTTCAGTCCTGCTCTGGTTCTTGCCACACTGATTTCTGGCTTTTGCTTGTAAGATTCATTAACCATTGGAGTGACAGGTTCAGATTCTAGCTTTGCTGCCCAGGCCCGGGGACCTGCCTCCACTACACTTTCCCCTCTGTGAAATGGCTACAATGGCATCTTTCTTTAAGAGAGGCTTGGGGACTAGAGAGGATGGATGAAGAGTTGGGTCAGAGCCTCTCTGGATAAATGTTGGCAGGGATTGTAGTTACTTTCTTACTTTCCATGTAGCTGCCCACCCACTGGTCTCCCCTGCATGGCCCACGGCCCTGGGAAAGCCATATGCCTGCGTGTTTGTGGTGCACATGAGGGCTTAGGTAGAGGGAGCCTGACTGTGTCCCACATGGGGAACTCAGGGGAGTTTGTGGGTGTCTCAGCTGTAGCCAGGCATATCTCTTTCCCCTCAGAACTGTGGCTGTTTCACACTGGTATCAGTGAATCGTGTTGTAAAATGGTTTTCAATTTTCCACTCATTCTGAGGGATAGGATTCGTGGACTTGATCAACAATTACACACCTGCACATGCTGTGTGTGTGTGTGTAAGACAGGGAGGGGTCTTGCCTTGAACCTTTGATCTTCCTGTCTCAGCCTCTAGAGTGCTGGGATTAGAGGTGTGTGCCATCACACCTAGCAATGCATTTTTTTTTCTAAACACATAATATTAAAATAAATCGTTGAACTGTGTTTCTCTTTAATGTCCTCTGTGTACCGGAGATTCAGCATAGGATCCAGTGCACTTTTCTGTTTAAGTGTGTGTGTGTGTCTGTCTGTCTGTGTGAGAGCTCTCTTTTTAATTATTAATTAATTAAATTTGGGTTTTGAGACTGGGTTTCTCTGTGTAGCCCTGGTTGTCCTGAACTCACTCTGTAGATCAGGCTGGGCTGGAACTCAGAGATCGCCTGCCTCTGCCTCCCGAGTGCTGGGATTAAAGGCCTGCACCACCATGCCTGTCATGCATTCTTTTTTATTGTTGTTGGTTTTGAAACAGGATCTCAAGTACCTTGCAGCATTGGCCTTCCTGCCTCCACTTCCAGAGTGCTGGGATTATGGCCAGTTTATACGGTGCTGGGGATCGAACCCTGGGCTTCATGTATGTTAGGCAAGCACTCCAACTAATATGCATCCCCAGTCTTCAATTCCTTTTTTCCCCCCAAAGTGAGAGATTTATTATAGCGAGAATCTTACAATGGCCTCTGCTCTCTTTGCTTCAATAGCCATTGATTTGGTGCTGTTTTTGTTTCTTCTCTTCCCAAACCCTCTCCTCCCTACTTTTATTTGTTTACTTTTTGCTGGAGTGTTTTTTTTTTTTTTAAAGCAAGCCCCAGACATGATATCATCTTTAATACTGCAGTGTGTGTTGTTAACAGATAAGGCCCTTTTATTTTAACATTGTGGTAATACCATTAGCACAGTTAACATTGTTAGTAATACTTACTTGAGATCAGCCTCTACCCGGTCTGTGTTCAATTTTCACTGATTATCTTAAGAGTGTCTTGTCTTGCTTATTTGCTCTGGGTCAGGCAGAAGGGTTTGGAAAGGATGCTTGTTGGAGCCTAGGTCTACTGTGATGGAAAATGCCATTATTGCCTCTAACTACTAGCTGGTCAATTGACAAGGTCAATTTCTCCCATGGGGCTCCTGAATCCCAGTTGCCCTCCCAACCTTCCTCTACTCCCCTCCCCTAAAGACTCTCAAAGGTGAAATCAGGAAACCATGTCCGGCCCCTTCCTGTCTCCAGCCTCCCTGCTGGCCTTGACTGCTTTCCTTGAGGAGAATGGGAGAGCAGCACCTTGGGGAGAGCCCGCAGGGAGGGGAAGCTTGTGCTGCAGATGCTCATCCAGTAAGCATCGGTCCTTGAGATGTCCATGTAAGGATGCTGGCTTGCTCAGAGCATGGCCAGTGGGCAGTGGTGGAGGGGCTGGCCATGGATCAGTCAGCTCTGGGAAGCACAGCTAGCTTCTTTGCAGGGTGTGGGACTGGCCAGGAGGGGGATGGTGTGGGAAGCCCACCTTGCACTGTGCTTCCGTGGTGGCCTGCTCCCCTGCCCCTGCGAGTAAGTTCACTGCCAGTCCTGCCCCTGCTGCCTCCCTCATGCTTGGGTGGCTGTCTGATCTCCCTTACCCCATCCCCCTCATCTGTGTCCTTGAGCTGGGAAAGTCACCCTCCAGGGGACCCCCAGACTGCTTCTTTCCCTTTCCTTGCCCAGTAAGCATCACTTCTTGTTACTGTTTTTTTTTTTTTTTTTTTTTTTTTTTTTTTTGAAACTGAGGACGTGGGTAAACCCAGGTCCTCATTCCACCCCTGGCAGTTTTGGTGAAGCTAGCACCCTTCTCTGGCTGTGCTGCCCTTACCTGAGAAGTATCAGGGCATCTGTAGATTCAACTCTCTTAACAGGAGGGATGCTTGATATTTGAGTATCTTCCTTTCTGTCTGTATCTCTGTCTGTCTGTCTGTGTGTCTCTGTGTGTGTGCAGAGTCACAGATCTTAGATCAGCCTGAGAACAGGAGGGAAAGAGGCTGCCTGAGGGTCACAGAGACCTGTAGGTATCTCTCCATAGAACTAAGGCTCCATCCTCTCCCTGTTTCTCCTTCCCTTAGGTCTGGCTGGTCTCTTCGTCGTCCTTAGGTGTTTGTCGTTTTTCTTATTGTTGACTTTCTGTGCTTCCATTATCCCATTCCCATTGTGTCCCTTGGGGGTACTGTAGTTCATGGCGCCCCTAAACTCTGCCTTGTTCCCCAGAGCCCAGCTCATTGTCTGGGGCCTCTTCCTTGTTCCCATGGATGGAGGAGCCCTATCTTCCTAATTCCCAGGCTTCCTCCAGACTCTCTGGGACTCTGGGGCTTGTGAGGTGAGACAGGGTGGGGGTGAAGGTTATGTCCTTCTGTGTCCTACTCTGGGGACACCTTCCACCTTGAGGCAGCTCCAAAGGTCCCCAAACAAGCCCCAGCAACTGCTATTTGATTAGCTGTTCTCTACAAGGGCCTGCATGGCTGAGCCCATGCATCCCTGGGGCTATAACAAACAGGTTTGTTTGTTTGTTTTCTCACCAGAAAGAGTGTTGCTCCTCACCTGTCCGGTCTGTCAAGAGTGGCTAGGTAGGAAGGAGTGAAGTTTGAGGTCATGAGAAGCAGGAAGGCCTGGGAAAAGTCTGGGTGCCTTCCTTCACTGTCGCTAGAGGAATGGCTACAATAACAACAGTGGCGTTGGGCTATGGTGAGGAGGACATGGCACAAACACTGTAACCCCATGTGGGAGTGGCTCCTATAGTCTTTCTGAGCCCTGGCTCTGCCCTGGCACTGGAGGTGGTATAATAGGGTATCAGTAGAATGTGGGGGACAGAATGACCTCCCATAGACCATGAGTGCAGGTCTCTTCCCTCCTTTCCTGCATGTGTGTCCTATCCTGGGCAGGTTCAACAGGGACCCCGGAGAAGGAGAAGCCAAGAGGATTTGTGGCAGTCCTTTGCCAAGGTATCTGTGTCCTGGCGCCGGCTCCTGTGCTGGCCCAGGACAGCACTGCGGGTGGGTGGAATCCACAGGGGTGAGACATGGAGGCTGGAACGTGCCGGGGATGCTTGGGGCTGCTTATCTCGGTCAGGAATGCACTGTGGTATTATTAGCCGGCAGCCTTCTCGCCTAGGAATAACCCCCTGAGGGCATGTTGGACACCTGTCCAACTCTGCCTGCCCAGACAGCCTGTGGGTGCTCGAGCCTGGCCAGCCACTGAGGATAAAACTCTCAGGCATGTTTGTGTGACGGTAGGTGGAGTGGGTATGCATGGGTGTATGGTTCCTGTGTACGTGTCTGTGTGCACTTGTACTTGTGGGGGCATGTCTGCCGTTGTGTCAGACATTGTGAGTGTCATGCCTTTGTGCATGAGCATGAACATGTATGTGAGCATGTTTACCATATCTCTGTGTGCAGGTATGTGTGTATGTGAGTTTCAATGTGTAGCATGTGGGTTCTTATGCTTGCAATGCATGCCACAATGAGTGTGTGTGTGTGTGTGTGTGTGTGTGTGTGTGTGTCTATTTAAAAGTGTGTGGCTGTGGATGAATGTCAGCCACTTGGGGGCTCCACAGGGCCTAGTGATGAGAGGCTGGGTCATTAGTCCAAGATCATCCTCAGTCAGAGGACTAGTTCAAGGCTAGTCTAGGCCACATGGGAGTCAGTTTCAAAAGAACATAGGTAAAACGAAAGGGCCCTGATGTCACCCTGCTCTAAGGCCTCTCTCTGTCACTCATCAGTTTATGACACTGGTGAGTGAATTCACCTGCACATGCTCACTTTCTTCGTCAGTATCATAATGATGGTCACAGTACCTACTTGATAGACTGACTGGAAAAGTCTACACAGTATACTGTGTGGAACACATTCAAAACTTCAGTACCACCTTCACTGCTGTCTCTGTCACATCTACTACCACCTCTGTCTCCTTCATCACCCCCATCACTACCATCTCCATCTGGACCATTATCCCCACCGCTACTCCTATCGCCACCTCCTTCTCCATCTCCATCTCCATCACCACCTCCACCTCCACCTCCACCTCCTTCTCCATCTCCACCTCCATCTCCACCTCCATCTCTACCTCCTTCTCCATCGCCACCTCCACCTTCTTCTCCACCTCCACCTCCTTCTCCACCTCCTTCTCCACCTCCATCTCCACCTCCATCTCCACCTCCACCTCCACCTCCACCTCCTTCTCCACCTCCATCTCCACCTCCACCTCCTTCTCCATCACCACCTCCTTCTCCACCTCCACCTCCACCTCCTTCTCCACCTCCATCTCCATCTCCATCTCCACCTCCACCTCCACCTCCATCACCACCTCCACCTCCACCTCCACCTCCTTCTCCATCTGCATCTCCACCTCCATCTCCACCTCCTTCTCCACCTCCACCTCCTTCTCCACCTCCACCTCCATCTCCACCTCCTTCTCCATCGCCACCTCCACCTCCATCTCCACCTCCTTCTCCACCTCCACCTCCTTCTCCACCTCCACCTCCTTCTCCATCGCCACCTCCACCTCCACCTCCACCTCCACCTCCACCTCCTTCTCCACCTCCATCTCCACCTCCACCTCCTTCTCCACCTCCACCTCCTTCTCCATCGCCACCTCCACCTCCACCTCCACCTCCTTCTCCACCTCCACCTCCACCTCCACCTCCTTCTCCACCTCCATCTCCACCTCCACCTCCACCTCCACCTCCTTCTCCATCGCCACCTCCACCTCCATCTCCACCTCCTTCTCCACCTCCACCTCCTTCTCCACCTCCATCTCCACCTCCATCTCCACCTCCTTCTCCATCACCACCTCCACCTCCACCTCCATCTCCACCTCCTTCTCCACCTCCACCTCCACCTCCACCTCCACCTCCTTCTCCACCTCCATCACCACCTCCACCTCCTTCTCCATCGCCACCTCCACCTTCTTCTCCACCTCCACCTCCATCTCCACCTCCTTCTCCATCTCCACCTCCTTCTCCATCTCCACCTCCTTCTCCACCTCCACCTCCACCTCCATCTCCACCTCCACCTCCATCTCCACCTCCTTCTCCATCACCACCTCCACCTCCTTCTCCACCTCCTCCACCTCCACCTCCATCTCCACCTCCTTCTCCACCTCCACCTCCTTCTCCACCTCCACCTCCTTCTCCACCTCCATCTCCACCTCCACCTCCTTCTTCACCTCCATCTCCACCTCCACCTCCATCTCCACCTCCATCTCCACCTCCATCTCCACCTCCATCTGCACCTCCATCTCCACCTCCACCTCCACCTCCATCTGCACCTCCATCTCCACCTCCATCTCCACCTCCTTCTCCACCTCCTTCTCCATCTCCATCGCCACCTCTACCTCCTTCTTCATCGCCACCTCCACCTCCATCTCCACCTCCACCTCCATCTCCACCTCCACCTCCATCTCCACCTCCATCTCCACCTCCTTCTCCATCTCCACCTCCATCTCCACCTCCATCTCCACCTCCACCTCCATCTGCACCTCCTTCTCCACCTCCATCTCCATCTCCATCTCCACACCCCATCTCCACACCTCCATCTCCACACCATTCCATCATCACTTCCATCTTCATCATCAATTTCATCTTCATCACCACCACCACCTCTGCCACCGCTCTATCATTTTCATCACCACCGTGGCTCTGGACCCTTTTACTTTCTGGCTCTGGACCCTTTTACTTCCTGGCATGGGTTCCTGGGCAGGGTAAGGGATGTCTGCTTATAGCAAGGAGACACAGGTCCAGAGAAGACATGAGGTCTGATGGCCGAGGGCTGCAGGGACACCAGAGAAGAGAGAGCTACAAGAACCTGGCTGTGCTCCTGGCTGCCATGCACCATGCTGCACCATCCTGCTCAGGTTTCAGGGTGGCAGCACAGCACTAGCTTGGGGAAGTAAGGAGATCTTGGCAGGCTTTCTCCCAGGCTCAAGGCTGCAACAGCCTAGACCCTTTGTGTGCAGCACACAGCTTCCCCCAGAGCTTTGGCACTGGTTCTGTCTTCCTTCTAGCCTTGGATCTACTGTGTGTTACAACACAAATAGAGAATAGAACGGGTGCCCAGGGAAAGGGCCCACGGAGAAGGTCCCAGTATCGCTGCCCCTTTCCCCAGGCCAGGCCATGAGAACTTGCTCATCTAGCTCTTCACACCTGGTGGGGCTGCCAACTGCTCCCAACTCTGACCAGACAGTTCTGGAATTCCTCGGAAGCACTGGGCCCCCCTCAGAGTCTGGCTCCTCTGTCCTGGCTCAGCTCTACCAGAACTTCCCACGTTCTGTCTCTAGGGAGCAGGCCAGGGTGTCGCCAGCACTGTGGAGGTGAGCAGGTACTTTGGCACCTGGGCAAAGTGGGCCAGGGTGGGGGAAGAACAGAGGCAGGTGAGGTCTGCAATGGCACTGGAGGCCAGCCCTCCCCTGGAAACATATTTTTCACAAGCACTACTAGCTACCCAGAGGGGGAAACAAAACAAAACAGCCCCCCAAAAACAAACCAACAAAAACAACCATTGACATTTTTTTAAAATGTGCAGTTAATGGCTGGTTGGCTGTACATTATTAAACAGGCAGCTGGAGACATGCCAGTGGGGACTACTCCAGCCAAGACTCACAGCCTGAACACAATGTTCCAAGAAGCAATCACCCACAGGGTCCCTGGGGAGGAGCACCCAGACTAGGGACTCCAGCTGCTGTCCCTTTGCCTCTTCTGGCCAGCTGCGTTCTGGTTCTCTTGCAGAAGGCAGGAATGTGCTGGTTCTGGGGCCCCAGTGTCCTCATCCATCTTGGGACTGTGAGCTGCATTGCTTCTCATGGATTTGAGGCTCCTATTTCCATTACAAGTGCCACCAATAAATACCTCCTCATCTTTAGACCAGAGTGCAGAGGCCTTTATTCTGTTCTGGATTAAGGTTCCAGAGAGCTCCTTCCTTGTATCCACTAGGACTCCTTATTCATCTCTCCTGGACCTCAATTTCAACTTCCTCTGATAGGGGTAGGGTTGGCCTGAATTCAGATTGGGTGGCCTTGGGGTGAGCATGGTGAACATCTTCTAGAATTTGGGGACCCTATTGCTCTATCTGTGGTTTCACTGGTGACATGAGGAGCCATATTCCACCTGCTGGGTGGAGGTGTTTACTATCTCATTCGCCCTCTAGCCTGCTAGAGTCAAGTGTCTGAGGGTGACATCAACTCATCAAGTGGAAGGGCAAGCTGAGGATCTAGAGTTTGGGCACTGCCAGGATGGGCCACTGCTTACAGAGTGTGAGCATACACGTGTGTGTGTGTGTGTGTGTGTGCCCATGCGTGCGTGTGTGCATGTGTAAAGCAGGAGTTAGTATAGGAACTGCGTCTTAATGCTCCATCTGACATCTGACACCTTTAGAGATTATGTGGCACCAAATTGAGAGTTTGGTCTTGGAGATCAAGTCCCACTACCACTGTCTGTCTGGTGTCTCATGGTTACTGACTTTGGGCAAGTGGCTTGAGCCATCAATGTGTTCCTCATCTGTGAAGGTGAGCTTAGGCCACTGTCCACATTCAGGTGAGGAGAGACAGACTCAAACATAAGCTTACTCATACAGGTCTGTCCGTCGGTCCTTCCCTCTTTCCCTCCCTCCTTCCTTCCTTCCCACATCCCCCCTCCACAGGGGTTCACTGTGTAGACCAGGCTGTCCTGGAACTCACAAAGATCTGCCTGCCTCTGCCTTCCAAGTGCTGGGATTAAAGGTGTACACCACCCCTGCCTGGTTCTTACTGTTTGTGGTGAGTGTATATCAGCATACCTGTCTAAGGGGCTTCTAGATCTTAGGGACCCCTCCATCCCAGGCTACTTTCACATTTCCACCACTTGTGCTATTTTGTGTGGCTTGGTTTCTGTGTGTTTGTTTCTCCAGGGTCTCCTGCCTTTAAGACCAAGTGTGCCTTGAGGACAGTGGCTCTCTCTGGCTTTGCTTGGTGGCCTGACCTTCCACAAGCAACTCTCAGAGTCTGTGATGGATGAATGAATGAATGAATGAATGAATGAATGAACAAGGGCCAACTGGAGCAGGTTCAAACCAGAGGGACAGCTGAACATTGGGAGTGTGGGAAGATCCATAAATTAAGAAAGCTGAGCAGGGATGTCCAGCCGGTGGAACAACTCTCCTTGGAGACAGTGTGCATGTGTGTGCATAGGCGTGGTTTCTGGTGAAGCTTTGCAGGAATTTTGTTCTCTAGAGCAGTTTGTACACATTGGACCCATGTTGGGGAGAGGATGGGTTTGGATGCTGTGGGTGAGCAGAGACTGTTTGAGCTTCTGCTGGGCCAAAGAGGGTCCTGCAGTGGACAGGAAATAAACCTGTCTATCCTTGAAGTCCCTGCCATTTTGATAGTGTATCTGGGTCTTACTAAAGCCTAGTTTGACTTCAGATTCATGATCCTCCTGCCTCAACTTCCCAAGTCTTGGGTAGTTGATTACTGTCATGCTTAGGGCCAATAGGACTGTTGAGAGGCTTAGAATGAATGACATCTGAAAAGCACTTGGTACATTTGGGCATTCATTAAATAGGGGCTGTATATATTCTGTGTATACATATATTCCATATACATTCCATATACGTGCATTCCACATATATTCCATATATATGTATACATACATATATAAATAAATATATATGTATATATATATTCACATAATGGTTGCAGGGTAAGGGTGGTGATAGTGTCTGTGAAAGGGGAGGATATAGGGAAAGATAACATTTATAGGGGACTGCTTTATCACAGACCCTACACTCAGTGCTCAGAGCAATTAAGTAACCTGCCTGGAGTCACACAGCCCCTAAATAGGCAGATAGGCTTTAGAGGCAGTCTGTGCAATATCCAAGCTTGGGCTTTGCTCTCCAGTGTCAGGCCAGGGCCAGGTTTCCCTGATCTGCCATGTCAGGAGAGCTGGCATCCTAGTTCAAGGTGTAGGGAAGTGACTATTTTGTGTACTGTAATCCCAAACAAAGTCCTCAGGAGGGAAATCTCCAACTCTCCTTAACCCCAAAAGTGAGATCTTACTTAAAAAACAAAACAAAATAAAAACCTGCAGTAGCTTGGGAGATCCAGTCAGCAAGGTCTTGAGTAGAACCCTGGAGGGAATAGAGTCATATTGAGACAGGAAGGGTGGGGTGAGGGGAAGGTGGCTAAGGCCTGAGAGCGAGGACGGTGGAGACTATGCCAGCCACCAGAGGAGAACTGGGAGGGAGCAGAGGAAGGAAGAGAGGATCGTCAAGGGCTTGGGCTGGGGCCAGTGGGTCACCTCAGACTTTGGACAGAGGTGTCCATCAGGGCCAGTTCTCACAGGGCTACTGAGAAGAGACCAGTGGAAGTCCTGAAGGTGAGAGGCCATTTGGCTATTGCAATGGTTTGTTTGGGACAGCATGTGCCAGCCAAGTGCTCAGCCACCATCTGGACCGCCCCTCCCCCTTCTGCTCAGGAGCCAGCCTGGCTAAAGGTCAGTTTGTGGTGTGGCCAGCACACTCCCCAGAGGCCACTGCCCACAGCTCTGGCCACATTACAGGACAGTCCCCTTCGCAGTAGCTGCTCCTGCCTCTTGGGCAGTCAGTGGGGACTGGGACGAGGTCCCGGTTCCCGGGGGTTCACAGATATTGGTGGTGGGAGGGGAGACCTCCTCGCCCCACTTTCCCAAGGCCACCTTCACATATTTGATTCTGTGTCTTCACCTTTTGTCATCTAACACGAGTGGGATCCTTGCGCTAAGTGGACATTTATGAGACGTTGGTGACTCTAGTACATATCCACTGGATAAGAACACAAGGGCATAGAAGAGAGCCTGACTTTGTGCAGGTATATGATTAACATGGAGCATTGTGGAACCTTCATGTCATTGGATCCAAACTCTATATTTCTGATAATGAGCATCCATATCATACTGTTAGCAAAACCGAGCTTTTCTTTGCCCTAAATCTATGACTTTTCCTGAAATGAATTATTATTAATGTCTGTTATTTGGAGTCATTGTTGAGGGCAGTAGACCAAGAGGAAAGTTCCCTTCCTAGTTCTGGCCCATGTGTAAAGTCAGTTCAGTGTTTTTATTCAGTTTGGAGTCTTAGTTCTTTTTTCGCTCCACCCCCTGAGCGTCCCTCCCACATCTCAGTCTCATTACTGATAAGTATGTCGAACAAGCCAGGGCAGAGGACAGAGCCCTTTGGCAAGTCAGGAAGTTGACATTGATCTATTAATCAGCACCCCCTATGCTGGCTAGGAATCCATTAGGCTTCCCATCTCCAAGAATGTCACCGTGATTCTGCCAATACCTTCCTGGAGCTGGGAACCTCCACCCATGTAGTCCAGGTTCCTTAGACTTGGGCGCTAGGGGTGGCGTGGTTATGTGAAGGGGGGGGGGTCTTAGGCTCCCTAGAAGGATCCAGGATCAGGCAAACAGACTTTGCTAGAAGGGGAGGGGAGAAGGGGAGGGTATGCCCATGAGGAATCCTGCTCTAGAGATAGGGAGACCCTTGGGGGCCTCCTAGTTTTAAAGCTGAATTTCTCAAGGGAGACCAGGGGTTTATATGCAGTGACTTCTACCAAGGACAAATGTCGGCTTAGAAATGTGTTCCCAAGAACATCCGGGGGCCTTGGAGGCCATCAGAGAGGACGGGGGAGGAGGCTATAGCTAGGAGGTACAAAGACTTCACTTACCCTGGGCCCTGAGGTTGCACGACTCAAGTGCTTCTCCAGCTGGAAACTGAGGCAGGCTTAAGGGAGGTTTGTATGGGGAAGAAGAGTGGGCATGCTGCTTCCCAGTGCCCCTCCTGATGGTGCTGTCCATGGGAACTAGGGCAGTCCTCTCACCAAGTGTGATTCCTGGAGGTGATGCAAATATATGTAAAGAAGATGCAAATACAGCTGGGTGGTGGCTCCAAGGAGCAAATAAGTGAAGATTCAGCATCTGGAAGGGAAGAAGCAAGGGACTCTTGGGGACAGTGGTGTGGATGTGACTTCAGGGGTTCCTCTAAAGGGGCCCTGGCAAGATGTCTCTCAGGGGTGACACTGATGAAAGCCTCCTGGGAGACAGTCCAGACTTATTCTTAGCTCCAGTGGGAGGGCACAGCTCGAATGCACAGACAGTGACTGATGTGGAGGGTGATCCTGGGGTCTGGCTTGCAGCCAGCTGAGCTTTTCATAAGTCAGAGCCCAGAGCAGTCTCTTTCCCCAAGTCCCTTGAGGGAAGGAGAGCTAGACCCAAGTGTGCCCTCCTTTTGGGACCTGCATGTCGGTCCCTGCCCTCGAGTGGGGCTCAGGTGCTAGAATGGGTGATTTCCCTGCCCGGGAAGATGTCGGTGCTGCTATTTCATATAGGGGCATTTGATCTGACTCGGAGGATGTTGTGTGTGTGTGGGGGCACAGACCAAGTTCCTCCAGAGTTCCCAGTTGTGCTCTTTGGTGACAGAGCTGTCTATACTCAGCTGCTGGCTGATCCTATAGAAGGGCTCTGAACTCAGGTGTAAGAACAGACAGGATCCTAGCCACTTCCCAGAATTCCCTGAAACTTCCATAGAAATTAATTGTGTGTGTGTGTGTGTGTGTGTGTGTGTGTGTGTGTGTGTGTGTGTGTGGGGCCGGGGAGGGTGTCAGGGAAAGCCTCCCTATAGACAGTCACTAGGTACTGATTAAAGTGCAATGAAGGGACATATAAAGACAGTTCTGGGATGACTTGCCATTGTGGGTCTGGGACTGTGAAGCCAGGACACTGCATCCAGCACATTGGGTCTTGACCCATCTGTGTCCTATCTCTGTCCTTGCAAATTTCTTTGCTTCTGTGTCCTTTGTCCCCTGTTCCATACCATTGTCCCCTGTCCTTCCAATGGAATTGGCTGTTTCAGAACCTGGTCTGACATGGGGCATTCATTTCTCGCTGCTCTTCTCAATGGCTTTTCTGTTGCTTCACCCACAGCTCCGTTGCCTTTCTCCCCTGCTGCTTTGTGACCCCATCTTTGTATCCCTCTCCCAGCTTTCCTGCCATATCTTTCTATGGCCCATCTTCAGCTAACAAGCGTCCCGTGGGCTCTGTGAGGTGCCAGGCACTGCCAGCTCCTTCCTGGGGCCTGGTCTCCTAGCCTCCCCTGTCACCCCATCTCCTGCCCTCATACTCAGTCTCTTGCTCTCCCTTCCCCCTACTCTAAGGGGCTCCAACACTGGTTATTATTCAGTTTTATGAGAAACCTCCAGGCCTGCCCCTGAATGGACCAACCACAACTGGAACCAGATGTGCAATCCAGGCTTAGGGATATGAGAGAGGAGGGAAAGGGCAAGGCTGGCTTGAGGGGGGCTGGGAATCCCTGGGAACCTTGGTCATCAGGGCCTAGAGGAAGGGAGGCAGGGAAGACCCAGGCAGTTTGGAGAAGCAATGGGGAGGAAGAGAAGAAGAGGGGGGCAGCAAGCTTTTTTCAGAAAGTGCCTTTATTATAGGATAGCTCCTGGAAACCACAAAGAAAGCCAGCTTTTCCTCGGAACTCCTCCAACTCCTTGACTTCCTCTGGTATCTTTCTAGGGGCTCGCCGAGTCCAAGGTTCTACTCAGGTGTGGAAGCAGGCAGGCTGGCTGGGGAAGAAGGGCTGCTGTTGGGCAGAGGTGGAGAGAGAAACCTCCAAAGGCCTGGCTAGCTGGAGGAGGGCTGGCGTTGCAGAGGGGCCCCTGTGCTGTTGCAGACCTGGGGGAGGGCAGGAGGCGTCTGGGGCCTTCGTGTATCAGTATGCTTCCCATATCCTCACAGGCTTGTTTTTTCTGTAGTTGTGCAGCTTCAGAGATAAATGCTTGCCTGGTTATCTTGTCGGAGTGCTGTGCAACACTTAGATGTTTCAAGTGTCCCCTTTACCCACTTACTAACCAACCATCCATCAGGCAACCGCCCCCCCCCCCCATTCATTCATTTCACATTCACAGAGAATGTACTATGTTTGAGCTGGGTGCTGGGTAAAGTAGAGAAAGGAAAGGGAAAATACGAATTGCCCTTCCCCCACTCAACACCTGGGAGGTCCAGGAACAAATGTGGAAGGTACAGAGGAGGCCAGCCTAGTCCTTCTTGGAGGGTGGAATTTTTTTTTTTTTTTCTAGTATCAATTTGACTTTTTTGGAGACAGGGTTTCTCTGTGTAGCCCTGACTGTCCCTCTATAGACCAGGGTGACCTTGAACTCAGAACTCGGCCTGCCTCTGCCTCTTGAGACTAAAGGTATGCCTTTAGCCCAGCTGCTGCTATGCATCTTGCATTCCCTCTGGTCACAGGCGTGCAGATATGGGGAGGCCCAAGAAGAGTTACTCATAATGGCCCTGGAGGTTCCGTGAGTGCTGAAGTCCCTGCTAATTTTCTACCTCCCTCTCCAGTCCTAAGCCTGCATCTCAGGTGGCTGGCTGCTCATTACTTCTGAAGCTGCTCCCTGTAGGCCTTTGGTGCGTCACCTTCTTTCTCTGTGCTGCCTCCCACGTCACTGCTGTCATCCCAGACACCCTGTCCCTGATAAAGGTTTGAAATTAAGTCCTACAATTAGGTGGGGCCATATGACAGACAGAACCAGTAGGACCAGGAGAAGGCTATTGAAGAGCCCACGGAGGTCAGGGCATAATTTCTTCTCAAAGAGGGTCCTGTCCAGAATTCGGGACAGCAAGATTCCTCACCCAGTGGCCCTAGAAACTGCACTAAGGGGCAGGCATGTAGTTCAGGTGGCTGAGTGCTCACCTAGTGTGTGTGAAGGTTTGTGTGCCTTCGGTCACCAGCACTGTATAAACCACACACGATGCTGCACACCTGGAATTCCAGCATTCAAGAGCTCCAGGCAGAAGGATTAGAAATTGATAATCGTCTCTGGCTACATCGAAAGTTCAAAGCCAGCTTGTGCCTATGAGACCCTGACTTCAAAAAGAAAGGACAATCCACAGAGGAAACGGCACGGAAGATGACAAAGAGGGTACCCTAGAGCTGCTGAAGTTTGGCATCATTGGCTAGCTTCCAGCCAGAAGTGCCGGATCATGTCATGGCATTCCCACTCAAGCCATGTGGTTGATGGAGGAGAAAGTGGTAAGCTTGGGGGTGTTTGGATGCTGGTAGGGAGAAGAAGGAACAGTTGGACGAGAAAGGTACAGAAGTCAAAGCTGACGGATGGAGAGAGAAAAGGCTTGAGGGCTCAGAGCTCCTGAAACTGAGGGAGAGCTGACGTCGCACTTGACACTGGGAGCCGGGGACTGGTGTCAGTTGGGAGACTGTGCAGTGGTTATAAAGGAAGAGACTGGAGCTTTTGGGACCATGTTTCTGTTATGCCACTTACCCATGAAGAGAGGAGACAAGAGAGCTAGATTTGACATAGAACCTTCTAATTCCTTAACTGGACAGGGGTGTCGGACCTCCAGAGGGGTCCCTTAGCCTGTATGACAGTAGGAGAATAGGAATTAGGCAGGCTGTGGTGATCCAAGACCACCTTTGACCCAGAGCGAAGGCAGTGAATGGGAGACTTGGTTTGGGCCTGGTGAGGAGGACTTAGCCAGTGTTTCCACAGAAGTTATAATTTCGTTTGTGTTTGTCAGCTCTGGACAGCATACATACACTAATGGACTGACCCTACTGAAGTTGTGGGTTCTGACATGCTGGGATTGGAGGTGTGGGAACTTGAACTCTTTCTGTCTGGGCTGCTGTAGGGAGGTTATCTTCTTTGGAGGAAGGAGGGGGACGGCGATGTTGAATCTCTTTGCCCTTCCCTTATGTGTCTGTGAGGGGGAACATTCCTTTTCTTCTATTCCCAAGAGGTTTTATTGTTACTGGGGTAGTAGATGGTCCCTGCAGCTCTGACCTCAGGTGATCTGAAGCCTTGTCCCTCTCTTTGGACCCCTGCCATTCTACTCCAGGTGTGAACTGAAGCCTGCCTGTGGAAAGATTTAGCAGAATGAATAAAAACATCTCAAAATCCTCTGGATGTAAACTTATGCACATCAGAGGAAACTGAGGTCCAAGGATGTAGGTGCCTAGCTTAGATGAGAAAGCTATGAGTCTTTCGAACATACTTTGAAGGGTCTGGGACCAGAGTTAGCAGGACCAAGTTCTTTCCTGGAATTGAATGTACTACATGGCCTCTGACTACTGTCAGCCTCCTGTCCTTAGTTGCAATAGCAGAGTGAATGAAGATAGAGCGTCCTTCAAGTGTCTGGCATGTGGTGGGTGTGTGACCCTTGACTGTCCCCTTCTGTTCTAGTTTTATTCCTGTTAATGTGAAAAACACCCTAACAAAAATCAGCCTAAGGGAGAAAGAGGGGTCCATCGCTGGGGGCGAGGACAGTCAAGGCAGGAACTTCAGACAGCTGGTCATAACACATCCATAGCCAAGAGCAGGGAGAAACAAATGCACATGTCCTTGCTTGCCTGCTTGCTTGTGCTAGACTCCATTGATTTCTCTGTCTTTTATACAGCTCAGGGACTCTTGCCTAGGAATGGTGTTATCCACAGTAAGCTGGGACTTCCCAAGTCAGTGAACTTAATTAGGACAATCCCCACAGATATGCTTACAGGCCAACCCAATGTAGACAATCCCTTATTGAGAACCTCTTCCAGGTGATTCTAGATTGTGTCAAATTGACAACTTAATCTAACTATCCTTAGCACTTGCAGGAGTGGGAGGACCTTTGTGAGTTTGAGACCAGCCCTGTCTACATAGCAAGTTCCAGCTAGGGCTACAGAGTGGGATTCAGTCTCAAAAACAAATAAATAAATGAAAAAAAAATGAGTAAATAAAGTTAGCTATAACATTTTCAGGAGACACCCATCTGCTGTCATTTATGTGTCGATCCAAACTTTTCAGGTGCTTTCCCCTGTATTATTTTCCAGATACAGAAAGTTGGAATGATTGTATGGTGGCTCTCTAGATTCTGCAAATGTTTTGGTATAACATTAGCCCTCCAAACTGGTGGCATCAGTTTATAAATATTTACAAATTACAATCCTGATTGAAAATATTTGTAAAGACATCTTGTAACTGTCCTGGACAAGAAAGGACTTTTTAGTGTTGTCATTCTTCCTGAAACAGCTATTACTTATAGAGTGTCTATTCAGTACTAGTCTTTATAAGTGTTCTAGAGGGGATTTAGAGCAAATAGGAGTGGGAGCGGCTCGGGATGTGGCTCAGGTGGAATAGAACTTGCCTAGCATGCAGGAGGTCCTGGGTTCAATCCCCAGCATCATGTAAAATCCGGCATGGTAGCCCATGCTTGTATTTCCTGTACTTGGAAGGTGGAGGCAGAAGTTTCTGAAGACCAAGGTCCGACTTAGTTAAACAGCTACTCCAGGACAGCCTAGGCTACATGAGATCCCGTTTGTAAATCAGTCATACAGGGATCTGTGCAAACACTTTGTGCCAACTCTCTGCCCTTTCACTTAAGGAATCTGATTATTCACATTTTGGTGTCCACCAGGAGCCCTGAGAACAGTACCCAGGGTACAGGTATGATTGTATGGCATATCCCGAGAACAGTACCCAGGGTACAGGTATGATTGTATGACATATCCCGAGAACAGTACCCAGGGTACAGGTATGATTGTATGACATATCCCGAGAACAGTACCCAGGGTACAGGTATGATTGAATGACATATCCCGAGAACAGTACCCAGGGTACAGGTATGACTGAATGACATATCCATCATCTCACTCCCTATGTATGTAGCCTTAACTGTCCTGGAACTCATTCTGGCCTCGAACTCACAGAGATCTGCCTGCCTCTGCCTCTCAAGTTCTGGGATTACTGCCTCCTGGACACATTATCTTACATTTTTGGATACATTTTAAAAGAGAATGGAAACATGCCTTTTGTGAACTGGAGCTCTGCTCCAATGACTTTTGAATCATAGGATCACATATGTTCTAACTCACTCCAGGGGGGGGGGAAGCAGAGATTATCATGTCACATTTGACAGCCAAGGAAAAAGAAGGTTTCAGAAGGGAAATGGCTGTAGCTGGTACCCAAGTGTGATGGAAATGCAGCTTGTTCTTTTGTATACTCCTCCTCCTTCTCCTCCTCCTCCTCCTCATCATTATCACTCAGTAATCCTTTGGCCATTACTCCACAGTTGAATCTTTGCTATAGGCCCCTCCATTTCTTGGCATCTTGATTCTTACCTGTCCCTTCCCACCCTTGTTCCCTAAGCCCTCTGTTCCCCAGGGAGCTGCTGGACAGATGGCCTACCCAGGTGCACCATGGTGCGGGCCTGGGGCCTGGTGGAGCACAGCTTGTGCAGCGGAGCGTAGCAGGGGTTAAAGGAGGCGGCGGTGGGGGGCGACGCGCTGACTCCGGGAAGGAGGCGGTGCCCCAGGCCGCCCGCCCGCCCAGGAGAGAGCCGGCAGCGCCCTGGGCTCGCTCACTCGCTGGCAGCAGCGGCCTTGGGACCCGGCTCTGCTACCTCTGTCCTGCTGGGCAAGCTCACTCACCGCCTCCCCAGGAGCCACCAGCTTCTTGCCAGCCCAGCCACCGCTCTGCTACTGCCCACCCCCCTGGCCTGCCACCCAGTGGCTCCTCTGTTGGAAAGGTGAGCGGATGCGGTCAGTGAGTGTGTGAATGTGCAAGGGTGCCGGGGATACATCCCAGCAGTCAGCACACACTGATGTACCACGCTCTGGCCTCAGACCCTGAACTTGGGGAAGGTGTGGTCAGCCCCTCCCCTGTCACACTTCTAGGCTAAGCTAGCCCCTGGGGGGGGGGGCAACTTGTCAGCCCCGGAGCTGTCAGATGTTCCCGAGATCTGCCAGGGATGGCTGGGGCGCGGCTGTCCCTTCAAGCGCTGAGCCAGCTCCAGGAAGAGTTTTGTGTGCAGCAAAGTTGCTGTGTTAATAAGGCTTCATACAACAGAGAGTGGGTAGAGACCATTTACCACCAGAGGCAGAGGTAAAGGGGGTCTCTTCTGCTCACTTGCCCATGGTAGAGGCGGGTAACCGGCAGAAGATCATGAGAGGGCATGAGTGATTTCCCTGCTAGTGGCTAGAACTTCTTTGGGATTCCTTCTTCTTTGGGGGCTCTTTCTCTCTTTACCCCCCAAGATCTGTATGCAGGGGAGGGGCTGTCTGCAGAGGGTTAAAGCTAAAAGCTCTAGCATCATGTCCCTCCTCTTTACATGGACCCCATGCCCCCTTGCCATGGGCATGGCCTGGCATGTGTGCCCCTTGCCCCTCCCCCTGCCAGTAGGCTCATTCCTTCCTCACCCCTCTGGGCAGAAATGTCTAATCCAAGTGGTTAATGAACACACAGGGTTTCCCTACACTGGTCCCCTGCCTGCTACCCCTTACTAAGCTTGGAGAAGCCATCCAGAGCTAACCTCGGGACCAGGGCTAGTATTGCCTGCCCAGATGTTTTTAGGCTGGCCTCTGCCCTAGTAGGGGAAACTGAAAGGGGTGACTGGGGGTGGGGTGGGCAGAGAAGCCTGCAGGGCTCTTGGGCTGGGCTTTTAGCAGGGGTGTGGGATAGGGTTAGGGGACAGGATGGGTACTAGTTGGGGAAGTTTCCAGGATCATGAGGTCAGGAAGGCAGTTGTGGTGGGAACAGGAGAGACAGCTGGAAAGTGGGGTTCCGATGCTTGGGGACCAGAGACTTCTCTCTTGGAAGCCCTTCTGTGTGGCCTAGCAGAGGTGGGGTGGGAGGTGAGAGGGAGGGCTCTTTCCCCTTCCTGAAGCTGCCTGGAGGTGGGGTGGGGACCATTGTGGCTCAGACTTGGCCTCCAGTGCCTCCTGCCCTTGCCAGCTGGCGGCAGCTCTTGTCTCCCAGACCCCAGCTCTCCCCCAAGACTCAAAGCTTACTACAGCCCAAAGACCCTTAGCTCCGAACCCTTTGGCCCAACGCAGGATGGGAGAGCCCTCCAGGTGGGGAGAACCCACCAACACTGAGTTCCCAGCGTCAACGGAGAAGGAGTTGAGAGGAAGGGTTGGGGTAGGGATGAACCTGTGAGGGGGAAGACTTTGATCTGAAATTGAGGATTCTTGGGTGGTGTAGGAGTTAGCCTAGGAATCTTTCTGATTCCTCTAGTCTTGGCCTCGAACTTCTGGCCCTCTTTTCCTAGCCCTTGCCCCGTACTTCATAACTCACCTCTTTAGAGCCTTAAAGCAGAACTCAGTGTGGGGTGATAGCAAGCAGGAGTGGGCTGAGATGAGGTGCCTGGGGGAGCAGGGAGGGGGCTGCTGTTCTGGGGGCACCCAGCGTTGCTGGACTTCATTCAGGGAGTAAAGGAGGCTTGGCAATGGAGATTTGCCTTGGAAGAATGAGGGTTGAACCCAGAGCTTCCAGAAGCTCTTGCTGGTCAGTGAGGGGGTGGGCTTTGGTGTAAGGTAATGAGTTGCTTGTCCCAAGGGGCAGTTCAGAGGAGCTGGACACTGTGGAAGGATTCCTGCGCTGAGATGTGGTGGGAAAGATGACCTTTGAAGTCTCCTGGGATGCTGAGGTCCTGGGATTCTTAGGGTTGGGGAGTTCTCTGACTCTGGAATGGGGGGTCAGAGTTGTGGTTTCAGGCTTCAGGCATGGGTGGGGACTCACAGGGTCACCCTTTCTGGCCGAACTGGGGAATAGAGAGCCCTTGCATACGCCTCTCCCTGGCACCCATAGCTGACTGCCCACCGGGTCTGCCCCAGCTGCTTCCTGCCCGCTGTTGCTCTGAGATGCTTCCTCATGGCCACTCTTTCTGGTTAACTCCTCAAGGGCTGGATGGAACTGTGGCCCTATGACACAGGGTAAAGGGGAGGGGATGGCATGTGTCACAGATCTTTATCGCCTGAGGACAAGGAGTGGTTCCCATGTTAGGCGTTCTGAGACCCTGCCCTGAGTAGCCCAGAGGAGTAGCCTCCTCAGATGTGGGAGATGGTGGGCAGATGAGTGATGACAGAATCTGAGATTCAGGAGAACCCAGGGGCAGGCCTCAGTTTCCCTCATTACAAATGCTTTAGGGTTGCCAAGGGTTCACTAAGTGATTTGTGTAATAACCATTGTGTGGGGGTAGAGGTGTGTGTGTGGGGGGGAACAAGCCAAGGGCATTTGGTATTCTCAAGAGCCTCTCTGAAGGGGTAAGAGAGGAACAGGTGACCTCCCTGTGGCCTCTTCAAACCTGTTTTCCCTGGGAAGGAGAGGCAATGGGGGTTGACACTTCCCCATCTCAATGCTGGGGGTGTGGCTTCCTGTGGTGTGTGTGTGTGTGTGTGTGTGTGTGTGTGTGTGTGTGTCCTAATGGCTTCCCTTGGGGTTTAGGACCCTTCCAGGGCTCCATCCTTTCTAGCTCAGCCTGCCTAACTCAGTTTGCTTCTCCCTACAGCCTATTTTATTGATGCCTGTGGCCCTTTTTGCTTCTGAGCAAGGAGCCAGAGTCTGAGGTTACTGCATACAGCCCTCTGCCGTCAAGCAGGGCAGTACCTCTCACTTTTCTGGCTCCCTCTGAAGGGGAAGTCCTTCTTGTTGTCTAACTTTTACCCCCTGTCTACGTCCAGGAGGTAGGGGAGGCTCCCTTCAGATCAGTTTTCCTTCTGGATGAAAGGGACCCAGTGATGGAGGAGAAGCAGGGGAGGAATGTGAGGGCTGAGTAGAGGCACAGGCTGAGCTGCGGGTGCACTGTTGGCTCTCGCTTGAGTTTCTCTGACCCTAGAAAGGGAAACTGAGGACAGAGATTTGCAGAAGACAGGCAGAGTCCCTCCCCCACCCCCACCAACAAAACAAAATAAATCAGAAGGGGACATGATTGTGGGGGAGGGGAAGTTTGTTTTTAGACACTGGGGAGGGACAGACCTCTACTTTGTCCCCAGCATTATCATAATCCCTGAGGCCTCTGGCTCCATGGCTCCCTGGCTGGCTGGCTTTTAGCTTTCCAGAGCTATTAGGCATGTAGAGGTGTGGGCATAGGCCAGCTGGGAAAGGAATGGTGGGGGTGGCAGGGATGCCAATATTATAGGCTGGGCTGCCTCCACGGACACCCTGTGCTGGCAGCTAGAGTCCCAGGGTAGCTGGTTCTTGGCCATCTCCCTTCTTGTTCTCACCTTAGTTTCTCTGGGGGAGTTGGAACTGTCATGGGAGGGGACTGGGTGAGCCCTGGCCCTTCCTCCTGCAGGCCTGCCCTGGCTATGTGTTCCCTGCCTTTTTAGGGCTTTGAGCTTGCAGCTCTGGCCGGAGCACCCGGCCGGCCGGGTAGGCCAGGGACTGGCGCAGCAGGGTGGATCTGGTGATCTGACCAGATGAGGCCCGCGGGCTCTGTACCCACTGCCACTGGAAGCTTCCTCCAGGGACCTTCCTAGCCTTCCCTTGGAGTGAATGTGGGGACTGCTTTTCTTAAGCGTCCCTTGCTCTCTCTTACCTGTTGCTCCCTGGCTGTGTAATGTCTTTTGCTGCCCAGGTGATGCTTTTTGGTGTTAACTGAGGTTGGAGGACTGAGAGGGTTTGGGGCAGGCCTGGTGAAGATCTAGAAGCCTACACACATTGCCGCTTTTTCTTTCTCCAAAGTGTAGAGCAAGGCAGAGGGAGGGCATGAGGCTGGAGCCAGCCTGCTGGGGATCTACCTGTGGCAGCCATTCCTACCTACTAGCTGTGTGATTTCAACAAGAGTTTAGGCCTCTCTGAGCCTCAGTTTTCCCTCTGAAATGGGACAGTAGTATTTGCCTCATGGCATGGGCATGTAGTTGAGCCATTGATTTAAAGTGCTTTGAGGTATGGGGTGTGGGTCATCTGGTAGCATGCTTGCCTAGCATGGACATACCCTGAGTTCTTTCCCCAGCACCGCATACATTTGGCGTAGTGGTGGACACCTGTAGTGACAACCCTGGGGAGGTAGAGGTAGAAGGATCAGGGGTTCGAGATCATCTATGACTGTAAAGTAAGTTCACAGGTCAGCTTGGGATACATAAAACGCTGCCTCAAAAGCAAACATCCAAAACCCAAAAGAAAACAAAACAAGGCAAAGTGCTCTGTTAGTTAACACTGGTAAGTGTTCTTATAGTGAGTGTCATTCATTCCAGAGCCTGCCATGTGGTTGGCCATGTTCTCTCTCATCATAGCTGTTTCTTCCCTACAATGGAGAGCGTATAGGTAAGGACTCAGAGCAGTGTCTTCCTTCCCTGATTTGCTCTTTAGGAGGAAGGCCTGGAGTTGATGCTTGTCTCTCTAGGGAGCAGGAACAGATATGTGTTTATGGAGGATTCTGAGAAAGTTGTCATCCCAGTAAACAAGTCCCTCTGGGATCCCTCCCCACCCTTCAGACAGCCACTGCTTGCATTAGAACCTCCCAAGCCTGGCAAGGGCCTGACATGTCTCCAAACTGGTTATCCTTGACCTTAGCCATAGAGAGATTTATGTTTTAAGAGTGGGAGTCCCACATAACCATTGCAGACTGACTTAGACCCTCTGGGGCTCCATGAAGTCTGCGGGGTCATTCCCCTTGCTACAATCTAACTCAGTCCCTTGTTGGTAAGGGGTGGGGATAACCACCCTGGCCCTTCCTGTGTGTACACAGGAGCTGAGAGCTTCGTGGATTGGTCAGTAGGTCTCCTAGCCACACCCACTACACTCTCAGGCCTCCCCTCTTTTGGGGTCCAAAGCTTTCTGGTGCCTCCACTATTCCTCCACCAAAGATCAGCTTCTTGGCCTGCCCTTTCACCCAGAGAGTCCCCACCCAGGAGGCCGAGGCTGCACTGGGTCAGGGGTGAACACAGTTTCCGGACCCCTGGCCCGCCCAGTTGCAGCTGCGAAAAGCATCAAGGGTTCTTTTGAAGAAAGAACGGTCTTAGGCTGATCATGATGGCCACCGGGAAGGCTGTCTCTGGCTTCTCTCCTCTGCTGGGCTTGCCCTTCTGGAGCCTTGATCCTTGAGAGATGAGAAGTGGGTGTCACCTTGAACAGAGCTCCACCAGCCCAAACTATCAGCTGGCCCATCCATAGCCACTCTTCAGGAAGAGGGATGAGGTTCATTGCTGAGCTTGATGCTGGGGGATGGGGTAAGGTGGGGGTTCAGGGGCCAGGACTATGGCTGAGGCTCCAGGGGAAGTGCACAGAGGGTCTCCACCCAGAGGGCACCCTGGACCAAGGCAGTGCAGGAATGGTGCTCCCAACACATCTCTGGCTGGCCTGCCTCTTCTCTCTCTGGACCTCAATGTTCTCACTTAGCAGCCAGGGGTTGGGGAGGTGTAGTGCTGGAGGCCAGTAGGGGGTGTGTGGGGGGTGCCCTTGGGTCCCTGGCTGTGAAACTTCACCTTGGGTTGACCTTGCTTCCCTCCCGCCCTGCCCCCACCTCTGGCAGTGGCTGGCAGGAAGTCCTGCCTGATTAGGGCCCTAATCACCGGCTGAGACTCCCAGAATCGCAGAGCTGGTGAAGCAGAGAGGGGCTGGGCTAAGGAGGGGGAGTATGAAACCAGGGCCCTGGCTGCCTGCCTGCCATCTGGGTCTGGAGGAGATGGGCTGCTGGGTTTGGGTTCTTTGGGTCCAGCAATGCCATGAGCCTGCTGAGGAGGCCAGGAGCCACGGCCAACCCTGCTGGGCCTGGGGGGCCATCCTGACTTCACAGTAACAGCCTTTTAGGGCATCCACTCTGTGCCAGGCAGGGTGCCAGATATGGGGCTGGAAAGGCCATTGAGACACCTAGTGGGAGACAAAGGGGAGTAGACAGCTCTTCCACAGAACGCAGCAGGCATGGGGCGCGGGCGCGGGGAGCTGTTTGCATGAGTTGGTGGAGTAGCTGAGGCCATGAGAGGAAGAGGTGTTTGAGATGGACTGGGAAGGCTGAGGAATTTTACAGAGGAGCGGACTTGTTCAGGTATGGGGCAGGCACACATGTAAGGATGGGTAACATAATGACTCTCCATCCCTTCCAGCTCTGTTGCTTACTCCCTGTGTGACATTGGCTGGGCCTCAGTGTCTGAGTCTGTAAGATGAGGGTTACATTCCAGCCCAGCCTTGTGTGCTGTGGGGGAGTTGAAACAAAATTCTGTGTGCAAAATGCTTGGCACAGTAAATGCGGCTTCAAGAAGGAACCCGTGACAAACAGTGGCTTTGGGGAGAGCCCAGAGGTCTTGCTTGGGTGGCAAGGGGTGGGAGACTTCCTGGGCCAAGTCAAAGCAGAGGGAACTTCACATAGGAGAGAAATGATGAGGTTGTAGTTTAGGAAGAGGGGTTGGACCGGAGGCCTGGGGATGAACTCCAGCCAGGACCCGTGTTCTGCACCTGTGTCCATAACCCTTGGGACTGGGAAGTCCTCTTGGTGTTACTGTGCATGGCTGAACTTCCTTCCTGTGCCCCGAGACCAGAGCCTGCTGGCTGTGGTTCCCTCCCCAGCAAGACTTCTTAATGAGCTGTGAGAGTAGATGGCAGGTGCCAAGAGGCTCCTTTAGGAGGCATCTTTTACTGCGGGTCCCAGAATACAGTAGGTCCACTGTGTTGAATGAACGAACGAGGGAATGAATGGATGGTCAAGAGTATCCCTTAGTCGAGTATAGCCTGTCTGCTGGAAGTCAGCAGGGCCCATATAAGTGGCTGGTGGGGGGGAGGGGACAGGGCAGCCTGTTTAAAGCCAGGAAGAATGTTGAGTGTCTCAAAAGCCAGGGGCCAGCACATCACAGTTACAAGAGCTCTGGGTACTGTATGTGGAAGAAGGAGAGGGACTCTCAGAGACCTTTGTTTCTTGGAGTGGGGATTATTATAGGATGGTGTGGCCTTGGGGTTAAGTCATAGGCTTGGCAGCCGTACTGTCTGGCTTTGAATACTGACTCTACCTCTGACAGGCAGTACAAACATGAACAGCTTACTGTTTGTGCTGTGAAGTGGGAAGTGGGACTGGCCTGCTCCACACTCTGTAACCTCTGTTACTGTGGCTGCTGCTGTTATTGATGCCAGGGAGGGAGCAGATCAGGAGAGGGGGTGTGCAAGGCTTCTGGCTGGGCTGAACGAAGCAGCTGCCTAGAGGCAGATGAGAGAACACAAGAGAAGGGTGAGCTCCTCCAATGGCTTAGCTACCCCTTGGATAACCACATATGTGGCAGTTGCTGCCCCCGAGCTCCGTGGCTGAGCAGAATATGGGAGCAGAGGGGCCCCGATAGTTAAGGGTGAGGAGGATGGGAATGAGGTTGGAGAGGTAAGCAGGAGGGAGCCAGTACTCTTGAAATTCCCCAACTGAGACCCCAAGAATTCCACCCCTTGTCTTGTGCTAGAGGGCCTGATCTTCAACCTGTAACCAGAGATCCTGGGCTCTGTCTCCTGCCTTTAAGACTGATGCCTGCTTCTGGTGCTAGCTTGAGCTCCAACTCTTCTTAGTGACTGACCTGGCTAGAGTCTCTAGGCCTCATCTTCTCTTCCTGAATTGCTGTCCCCTTCTGTAGGGACTACAGCAACTCTGCGACAGGGAGGGAGTAGATTTGAGGAGACTGTACCTATCTGAGGTAGGGGAGATGTTGCTGAGTGTAGAGGAGGGACTGGGTGTGGTGGGAGTGGGGGGTCAGGCATCTGGTTTCCCATTTTGACACTGTGCAACTTTGGGCAGTTTAATTTCCCTTTCTGAGCATCTGTAGAATGAGGGGCTGGGCCTAGCAGAGTTTTTTCCTTTCAGCTATAGAGCTTTCTGAATGTAGGTTCCTGTTTGTGTGCCTGGGAAGATCTCCCTGGCTCCCGGGTATCTTCCAGCATCCCCTGGGATGCTGGCAGAGATGCTGGGAAGCTCCCTTATGGTCCTGGGTTGGGCTGTTCAGTGTCTGGGGACAGTGACCATTCCTTTAGGCATCTGTTTCTTGGAACAGAGCAGAGGGCAGCAGCTGTTACTGTGAGCAGGCCAGAGTCTGGTGTGTTTCTGTGACTCAAGTGAGGATGCTCTGGCTAGAGGGAGGGGGACCATGGATCTCTGGCTTCTCCATGATTACTCTCAGGGAACAGAGTGGGAGGTTTGACTTGCTAGAGTGAATGCCACGGCAAAGTGAGTAACTTGTGAGTAATGGCTTGGTGTCTCTAGGGCAGGTGTCTCTTAGACTTCCAAGAGTGGGACTGGAACACTGGAAATCTCCGCAGAGGTTGCTGAATCACAATCTTAGAACCCAAGCTCTACCCCTTCTTTCCTTCCTTCCTTCCTTCCTTCCTTCCTTCCTTCCTTCCTTCCTTCCTTCCTTCCTTCCTTCCTTTCTTGAGTAGAGGGTCCTAGCAGGATCGAAGCCTTGGCCACACCCCTGTCCGTGTTCCTTCCGATTCCTGCTGTATTAGTCCTTCTCACCATCTGGGCTCTTGTCTCTTCTCAACATAGTCAGCAGCTGCATCTAACTTGTAGTAGACGTGCTAAAGGGCTCAGAGTTTGCAGTCTGGTGCTTTTGGATTTGTGTCTAGCTCAGCCACTCCCAGCTGTTTGACCTTGGCCAACTTACTCTTGTTTAAGTTTGGGTGACTTCCTGTGGAAAAAGGGGGAATCACTTGTATGTGGTGGATTAAAAAGGATCACATGTCCAGTAGATCCCAATACTGAAGTTCCTGTTTTGGTGCTTGTGTACTTTTGAACCTGTTGACCCTCCAGTCAGCCTCAACCTGCTTGCAATGCTTTGTTTTGACACCTCTAGCCCTCTATGCATACGTGTGTGCACATGCGTGCGTGCATGCGTGAGTGTGTGTGTGTGTGTGTGTGTGTGTGTGTGTGTGAACATTCTTCTGTTCTTCCAGGATAGGCAGGGCTCAGGCAACTGGCAAGTCCAAGTTTAAGGGCGGTCCGTTACTGCCTCAGACTGCAGAGAGGGCCCGGCTCCTTTAGGGTTTGAGGATGGGTAGGGGTGCAGAGACCTCATGGTGCTTCCAGGACCCTCAGACCTCCAGTTCACTTTCATCTGCTGCTTTCCCACATCTGGCTTCCTGCTGCACTTGGCCCTGACTCCTCAGTGCTCTGGGTCACACAGGCAGCTGGATATGTTGGCAGTGCCCTCATGAGCCTGTTCTAGGGTGGGGGCAGAGGGCTAGGGAGTGACTTTGCATCTGGAAAAGTGGTGTGATGTGTGTGCTGGGTGCGGAACCTGTGGTGCCTGGGGCATTGAGAGCTGTGTGTGGCCATCACTGTGATGTCTGTGGGTGTCTCTGGGTCACGAAGTCTCTATCTGATGGGCACTTTCTCTCCTCATCTCCAACCTGCCTGCTCTCTGAGGCAGTGAGAGCCAGGTCTGTTGCTGCCTTCCTTCCCTACCTCCCTGTCAGTATGCATCCCTGAGCTTTTCCCGGGAACAAGGAAATATGACTGGGGTGGATATGCGTCACACAGAGCTAAACAATGCTGGTTATAGCCAGGCTTGCTCCGGCCTTGGGGCTGGCCCCGCTTCAAGTCTCTGTTGCTGGCTAATTGGGAGCAAGAAGGGCTTCCTGCCTCTTGCCACAGATGGTCTTAAAGGAGATTCGTGAGGCCAGGCTGCCCTGCCCTAGGGACCTCCTGCTTCCGGGGCTTTTGGCAAGTCTCATCCATTGCTCACTACTACCCCTGCTGTCTGTGGGTCAGGTGACTGAAGCAAATACTACATAAAGAGTGGAAATCTTAGTGTTTTGATGGAAATTGTCATTGGATAGTTGTCTTTGATTGATGGTAAATGGGAACATCAAATGCTTATTCATGTTTGTTTTTTTGTGTATGACTTGTGTGTGCACACATGAATGCATATATGGTGGACCCCGAGGAGGCCAGAAGAAGTTGTCAGATACCCTGAAATCAGTTATAGATGGCCATAAGCCATGTGGTTGCTGAGAATTGGCCCCAGGTTTTCTGCAAGAGGAGCAAGTGCTTTTGAGCACTGAGCCATCCTTCCAGCCTAGATGATAATCTTCAAAATCTATTCCTTCCTCCATCCTGCAGAGTCTCGGTTCTTCCATAAAAGGGGGCTGACTTACATGCCAGGGTGCGGCTGGAGACTCAGTGAGTGGAGACATGTCAGTGAGAGCATTGAGTCACACAGAGGGCCGATGCTTTGTGTCCAGTCATTCCTACAGATGGGAGCTCAGTGGACTTCATCAGTGGGGAAGGCATGTGCCCTACAGCTGAGCTACACCCTCAGCCTGATCATGATCTTGTTAACTGTTCCCAACCACAATACAAAGCAGTTCTCATCAGTCCCTTTTACGTGTGGGGATACTGAGAGGGAGGGAGTTAAAGGTTCTCTGAGCCCACGCCTGGCTTGCAGTCCAGCCAGTCCCCTTGCTTTTTGGTTGGACACCTGTGGCCTCTTGGAGGCATTCAGGAATTTGGAAGGGGCATTTGCTCATAGAAAGTATTATGATCCTGTGGAGCAGAACCTGCTCCCAAGTGACAGGCTTAGTTTAGTGCTAAGCTATTTAGAGTTGTGAGCAGGACAAAATGGTCCTTCAGGGGTCTGGGAGACTGAAGTTCATAGATAGACTTTGCAGCTGTGGAATTTCCCCTGACAAACGCGAGGCTGGTTTTGCTTTCTTCCTGCCTTGGCAAGCTGTAAAAAGAGAAGTAGTGAGACATTGGGAAGGACTTCCTGTCAGCCTGCTAGGCTATTTAGGGCGTCCAGAGAACCAACAGAAATTTAAGACATTTCTTCAAAATTGAGATGACCCTTTTGATGTTCCAGTGTACCTGTGATTATAGTCATCCCGAGGATGGAAGTGTGCAGTGAATGTATTTAGCATGTCTCCCTTTTCAAGGCTGTCATCCTGAGGCTGGGGTTGAGTCTCAGTTAGTTGGTGTAGTACTTAAATGGCATGCATGACACCCTGGTTTTTTTTTTTTTTTTTTTTTTTTTGTTTCAAGACAGGGTTTCTCTGTATAGCTCTAATTGTGCTGGATCTAGCTCTTGTAGATCAGGCTGGCCTTGAACTCACAGAGATCTACCTACCTCTGCCTCCCGAGTGCTGGGATTAAAGGCGCATGTCACCCCCGCCCAGCGACACTCTGATTTTAAACCTCTGTGATGTCCAAAACTGGGCATAGTGGTGCACACCTTAATCCCGGGTAATCCTAGTACTTGAAAGGTACAGGCAGGAGGATCAGAAGTTCAAGATCATCCTCTGATAAACAAAACAAAATCAACCTGTCATCTGTGTGGTGGATCAAGGACTTCCTAGAAGGTAGGAAGCAGTGCTTTAAGGGAACCCTGCAGCTGTAGGGGGCGGAGAGAGGTCTGCGTGCCTTTAGTTGGACTGAATGGTAGCAGGTGGCTTGGCTTAGGAGGCAGGAGGCTGGTGCTCCTGTGGGACCTTCTCTGCTGTGGCTGACTCAACTCAGCTCCTGTTCCTCCCCTCCCCCAGCCTTCCCCGACACATCCCAGTGGCCACTGATCCAGTCCCCAGCAGTTCTTGAGACCTTTGGCTCTGTGGATTTTCCCATTGCTCTTAATTTTCCCCCCTCCCAGGCATCCTTCCTGCCTCCTTGTTCTACTATGGATTAGGGTCAAAGGCTTGTGTTCCTTAAAGTTCTCATGTAGGGATGGAAACCCACAGTGGTGCGTGAGGGGTGGGGGCAGACAGCCTCCTTCTGGGTGTAACCTTGGGGAAATCAGACTGGACAGCCATCCTAGGGTAAGAATGGCCTCTTCCACTGTCACAGTTCCAGGCAGATTTATAAGTCTGTTTACATGCCTGTCTCCTCCTGAGGCCACAACTTCCGGCCAGGGTTGGGCCGGTTCTTGGTTCTCTTTCCCATCTCTCTCCTCAGCTGGGAGCTCTGTCACCTTGGCCTGAGCGACTGCTTGGCTCTGCTTCTTGTGCCTGTCACTTCCTCTGGCTCCCTCTTCTACCAGAACTTTGACCAAGCCATAGCCTGTCCCTGGACCAGCTTCTAGGAACTTCCTAGAAGTCATCTGTGTGCCACCCAGACCCCTGCAACAGATGCACGCCCCAGGACAGGGGCTTTCCTGATCACTGCATTTCAGAGGCTGCTTGGAAGCATGCTCAGCTCCTGCACTCAGCACAGGGGCCTTGTTTCTGCATCAGGAGTCTGATTTCCCAGCCGTGCCATCTCTCCCTCTGCCCAAGGCCTTGTGCACGCTAGGTGTGCACTCTACCACAGCCCTACATCACCAGCCCTCTTGATGCTCTCTTGATGCTTTTGATTCTGAGACAGTGAAACACATTTGAAACGTCAGTTCCCGAACCTCAGTCTCCCACATAGTTGGGATTCCAGGCCTGTGCTAACAGGCCTGTCTTCTGCCATCTTCTCCTTTAAGTGCCCCCTCTGTCCTCTTTAAGCACCCTCTTCACTCTGTCTTCTGTCCCTGTTCAGAGCCTCGCGCCTCAGTGCAGCTGCCTCTTTCAGGATGGCCTCCTGGCTGCCAGCCCCATTCCACTCTTACCTCGTGCTCTCTGATTGGCTTTGGAGGTCTCAGGCTGCCACTGCAGAGGCCTGGACATTACCCTTTGGCTGGGCCCTCGGGTTACAGCCAGGTTTGCTGTCCCCCCCCCCCCTCAGAGGCCAGGGCTTCTATGGAGGACCTCCTGTGGTCCTCATTGGGCAAACCTCAAGGTCCTGGGCAGAATGGAGTTAGTCTTGACTCTTCCTGGGGCAGAGCCTTCCTTCCATGTTCATTCTTTACTGATGTGTATAACCTTAGGCTTTAGCTTCTCAGCTTCCCGCTCTTCCTTGTCTGTGAAATGGGCTACGAAGCTCTCCAACAGAGGGCAGAATTTGGAATAAAAGAGCGGGAAATGGCACAGGGGTTTTGAGGGAAGGTTGAGAAGTGGCCTGCAGGGATGGTCCCACAGATCCCTGTGGGCTGTAACAGCGGTGTTGGAGCATTTAGAGTAGATCCCCTCATCAAGATAGTAAGGCCGTTAGGCTGAGGAGTGCCATGGCTAGTGTACGTTTTGGAAATGGCTTCCTAGTTGCTAAAAAGAGACCAAGGGCAAGAGAGGAGGTCCTGGGAAGGGTTAATGCTGCCGCGCCATTGACTCCAGATACTGCAGTGGTGATAGATGGGAGAGGGACTTCCGGGCTTAGGGGAGTGGGGAAGAGGAGGAGGGAAAGGAAGATGCATAGATTTTGGCTTGAACAATATTGGGTATCCCAGAGGTGGGTTTGTTGCCAGAACTTTGACACTGGCTGGTGTCAGGCCCAGGGCCCAGCCATGCCTGCTGTCTGTGTCCCCTCTCCCCTGCCTATCTGTGTCCTGACCATTGCCTGCCTCTTGTTCTTATGACCTTGGGTAGCAATCTTGAATTCCAAGCCTGTGCTCAGTGGGTGCTTGGAGCTCAGATTCTATTGCCCACAAACCCATCCCACTGTATAACCTTGTTTCTTCCCCAGCTTCCCCAACATTGGGGATCAGCAAGCATGGCCATTGCATTGGCTCCTTGGGGTCTTTAGAACTGTTGTGTAGCCCATGGAGTCTATAGGGTAGTGGTTCTCAACTTGTGGATCACAACTCTCAGGGGTCATATATTGGATATTTATGTTAGGATTCCTAATTGTTACAAAATTACAGTCATGAAATAGCAATGAAATAATTTTGTAGTTGGGTGTCACCACAACATGAGGAACTGTATTAAAGGGTCACAGCATTAAGGAGGTTGAGAACTACTGCTGCAGGGTGTTGATTCCAGTTGGCATTGTGTGTCATCTTCCAGACTAGCTCTGAAGGGGATTAGCTTCAGTAATGAGGCCTACTTGGATCATAGCTGGGTCTGTTCTCTCCACCTTCCCCCTTACTTCTTACCTGCGTGGGGACCTTCTGACTGAATGCTGCATTCTGTGGGCTCCCAGAGGCTCGAGCACACCCAGTCATCTCATTCTTCCACAGGCAGACTGTTTGATGAGTGGGCTGTGTTGTGTGGGGTATGAGAGCCACTCCTGTATGCGGGAGACATGTGAAGTCTGCCAGGATCCCATCTGACAACCGTGTAGGACCTGGCAGTGGGCCAGGCAGCCAATGACAGGTGCCACAGAAGAGGATCCAAGGCAGAGGAGGAACATGGGGACATAGTGGAGGTAGTGCTGGGGATCTTGTGGGTCCTGGGGACAGTATTCGGAATCAGTGATCTGAGGCGGCACCCGGTCCTGTCTTCCCCAAGTTCTGGGTCTAGTCAGGGCTATGTTTATAGAAAGGGCAGACCCCCACCCCACCAATTCTCTGACATCACTGAAACTGAGGGATCCAGGGCAGGGGCTGTCCTTCCAGCCCAAGGTGTCCCTGGGAACGGGCCTCTTTTTTGCCTCCTAGCAAGAAGGAACTCTACACACTTCCTTTCCTGGTTGTAGTTGAACTCTATATAAGGGAAGGAAAGAGCCTTGCTACTGTCTGGGAGTTAGAGAGGGACAATGTACTGCAGGGTTTGCATAGGCCCAGAGGCCATGGACCCAAGGCAGGGGCCACCGCCCTACAAGACTTCATCTGCCTAGGGCCTGAAGCTCATCCAGGGAGGCTAGTGACTTTGAGCCCTGCTGGAATTCTTCAAGCAGTCTTGTCATGCTTCTAGGCTTCAACCCCATGGTCTTGGCATCTTTGGGCACCCGTAAGACCCAAGAGACACCTAGGCTTCCATGACAACACAGGGTGACTCATTGGGGGCCTTTGATTGTCCCAATGCATTGATGGTATGAACCTACAGATGAGGTGGTTTCCTCTGTTACAGGGCTCTTCTGGGGCCACCATGTGGTGATGCTTGATGACTAGAGCGTAGATGCTGGCTACCTCCTGCTACAAAGGGTGACCACAGGCAGAGTGGTGGATGGTGGCTCTGCTTGGGAGTGGAAGGAGTAGAGGCTAGGCTGGAAGCTCTGGGCTTGAGTGTTCTATGGGTTCCTAGATTTTGGGGTACCCAATTGTTCCCTGGCCCTAGACTTCAGGCTCCTCTTCTCCCCCTTTCTTTTTCTGGTTTCTGTTGGTATGGTTACTATACCTCCCTGCTTGCCTTAAGTTCTTCTACTCTTCTATTCTTCCTGCCCCTGTGCTAGGAGTTCTCTGCCTGGAGCATAGCTTCTGATGGCCATCTTGCTGGGGGTGGGTTGGGGGAAGAGGGAGCACGTAGTAAAGTACAGCTTGATATTAAGAAGCCTAGCCATTGCTGCCCAGCTACTGCTGCAGATGTTTGACTTTGGGCACATAGCTTCACTTCTGTGAGGTTTGTTTTTCCTTCAAAAATTGGTCTGAAAGTGGAAACGTAAATGGCTGTAAGGTGCCTAACTCAGTGACACACAGTAGGTGCTTTATAAACCCCATTGTCCCTCTGTTCCATGTAGCATTCAGAGTCATTAATGTGGGTACCTGAACATGTTGGGCAGGGATATGGATCACCATTGAGACTTCTCTGGAAATGAGCCATGTGTCCATCACACGTGGATCCATACTCGGGGTGGTGGCACACACAATGGGGCAGTTTTCACCTTGAACCTCTGTGGACCTTAGAAGTGTGTAGTCAGGGTCATGAAATTGGCTCTCACGCCTGCCAGGCTGGGTTCTTCAGTCAGGATCAGCACACAACACTGTCTCCTGTGGCCTGGCTCCTCAGTACATGGACACTGCCTTCACCTGTGTCCGCACGGGCTCTTCCTCTTCGGTCTGTGTCCTGATCTCTTCCTATAAGGACTGAATCAGGTTGTGCTGAATCGGAGCTTACCTGGGTGGACTCAATCACCTCTTTAATGATTCCATCACTGGGCACTCTCCAAGGGACTGGTCTGGATTTTCACATGCCATTTGGGGGCTAGTATTCAGGTATAATATGAAGGGGAATCAATCAGGCACAAAGCAGCAAACTTATGATTGGTCTTTCATGAGTGTGTCTGTTAACAAAATGCAAATGTCCTGGTTTCTGTCACACCAGATAGCACAAGACTATCTGTGGATGTGGATGTGGGTTCTGCAGTATTGACACCTACAGGTGACATCCAACCCAGTTTAGATCAATATCACACCAGACACAGTGACTTACACCATAGTTTGGTGCCTCATGCCAGTTTCAAACTCCAGGGTGTCTTTGTGCTTCTGACCAATTGAATGTCATTTGAGGTTCTTAGGACCCTGCCCTGGGTACCATCTATTTGCTCTAGTGGCCCTGTAGACTTGGGAGGCATGGTTTGTGGTGTACCCAAAAGGATTTGATGAAGGGTACAGATGATGAGGTATACAGGGTGAGCAGTGTGGGAGCGAGGGGACCTCTCTATCCAGGAGCTATGTGCAAGGCCCCCAAAGCCTACCCATTGGGGTTTGTGTGAGACCTCATTGCATGTGTCTGATTGCTCAGCCTGGTGGCAAACCCAGGAAGGCCCTTTGTGCATATTCTTCCTGGCCTCTCTGGGCATCATTCCTCCCTCTGTAATGAAGATGGTCTGTGTCCTGCTGAGGGACAAGGGAAGGGTCAGAAGTCTGTGGCCAGTTCCAGGATACAGGGTCGTGGAAGATGAGTGTTTGTGTGGCCTCGATTCCCGAGATCTGCCCTGGAAAGGGAGTTTAGGTGGAAGTGGTGGTCAGAGTCCCTCAGGTATCCATCATCACATCGCAGAGGTCTCTGGGGTAGGTACATCACAGAGGCAGAAGCTGAGATGTTATGGTGTGGGGAGGGGAAGAAGGGACTCTCTGGAAGTAGGTAGTGGCTAGCATGACACTATGGATGTACTCAATTTGCTGATTTGCATACTTAGAAATCTTATACTTTTTTATTTTAAGAACATAAAAACATAATAGTTGTAATTGTTATTATATTGGGTACAGAATCCAGCATTTTGTGCATTCCAGTGCAGAAAAGAAAGGGGTTTGGGCTTGTGTTGGCTATATAATAAGACCCTGACTCAAAACAAAACAAAACAAAACAAAACAAAACAAAACAACAAACCACCACTGCTACCAAATAAAACAAGAAAAACACGAACCCAGGACATGTTAGGAAGCAAACCCAAGGTAGTGTTTTTTACCCAGAATACTGTGACTGCTGGATGACACCCCCTACCCCGGACTGATGAGGTTGTAGTTGGAAGCATGAGGCTTCCAGTACAGTTTCTTCGGTCAGTGCACACAAGTATGGAGACTCTTCTGCAAGACCTGGCTGGTTTAGGAATCTGGAGCTTTATGGAAGCCAGGTTGAGAACGTTGGTTTTTACTGAGGGTCTTGGGAACAGGATGCTTCTCCTTGTAAGGTAGTGAGACGATGAAAGGTGGTGCTGGCAGGTGCCTGGGTGGTCCTTGCTCTGTGCAGAGCACGCTGAGTGGAGTGTGAGAGCACTGCGGGATCTTGCCTCTGCCCAGCTGTGGTTCAGTCTCCTGTCTACTAAGCAGGGATAGTAATTAGTGGGCCCAGGCCTTTGTAAGTCCTAGATGAGTTGTCACAGAGCCACGGCTGCTGGAAAGTGAATGTGGTGGTAGTTGCTGCTTCTGTGATTTCATTGTCCTTTATTCTTCATTTGGGGACATGGAGCAGTAGGCTGATTCTGTCCCAAGTCCAGAGGGCTGCCAGGGGGAACCACTCACCTGAGGCTGTGTCTCATCCCTGACATCCCAGCTCAGAGGTGAGATCAAAGCAGAGCTGTCATCAGAGCCCCTAAAGACAGCCCGGGGCTTACCTAAGTCCCCTATAGTCAGTGGAGTCAGCCATTGCTGATGCCAGGAGTGAGAGGCTCTTGAGCACAGACCACAGAGTGGCAGAGCCCTGGTGCTCCTGGCACATTCTGGGCTCCTGAGAGGGTGGCTAGGGGCCAGAGTGCTGGAGAGAAGGAGAGACAGACGGCCTTTTAAGGAAACATTTCTGTGCCTCAGGAAAAAAAAAAAAAAAAAAAAAAAAAGGAGAGCAAGTATGAGACTCTGAGAGAAGTCAGTGGGCCAGCATCCATGGCCCAGTATTGGCCTGGGGTGGATAGGCCTCCGGGATATGGCCTTGTGGGGTGTGACTGTACCTCCTTAGGCGATGGTTCTTTGTGGGTACATCTACCTGGAGAGTTGGGGGTGAAGGGCAAGGAAAGGGTCCATGGTTAGGATGGGTCTGGGAGAGAGACCCTCTGTGAGTCTCAAAGCCACTGCCCACCCTTACGCAATGGAGGCCAGTTTGGGCTCTGGAAGCAGAGGCAGCCCTGATCTCCTGTGTAGGGCCCTCTCTATAGGTCTCAGCTACCTGTCTGCAGTACTCAGGATGGGAACCAAGCCAGGACGTGGCCCAGTAATCCTACCCAGACCCTGTGGTGCTCTAATGAGTTGGGAGGGGGCCTTTGAGAGCCTGGTCTGTGTTTTGAATCTTCACACCCTCACGGTTGGGTTGGCTCGGGGCTATAAAGGACAGGCAATGTAACCCTTGGCTGAGCCCTGGTTATTGATCAGGCTGACCATAGGCAGCTCTGTAGATTTTCTCTCTCCTTCCCGTCTTAGCTCCCACTCTGGGCCTGGTACCCCTAGAGACCTCCTCTAAAACATTTACCATAAGTTCTGTGCTCATGTGACTCAGGAACTGGGCTCTGGGCTCTTTCTGCACGCCTCATTCCCCTACAGAGAGGGCCATGAGTCATCAGACCTCTTCACACCAAGGCTTGGGACCCAGCTCGCCTGGGTTCAATCCCCAGCCTCAGCATCTGCTGGACAACCATGGGTAAATTGCCTACCCTGTCTGTGCCTCCATACCTCCTGGGGAGGTAATGGTAGAGGCTGTCTTTCTGGTTTTTGGACGTGCAAAGCATTTATTTAGCAGCATGTTGGTTAGGTGGTACCAGCTCTGCAACCGTTGGTATTGCATGTGAGATGGGGCTGCCTACCATCTGGAGAAGCAGCTGCCTCTTCAACCACCCTCTGCCTCTCTGTGGGCCTCTGGTCTGGTGCTTGGGTGAGGAGTCAGAGCCAAGATTGAGTACTGCGATCCAAGAAAAATGTGTTGGCTGGAGAAAGGAACGCACTGGCCTCTGACACGTGCCCTACTAATTGTTGGGCTGGCGCGGCCATAGAGCCCTCCTTCCTCTCTCCCTCCTAGAGGCCCAAGTTGCTGTGACCTTGGCTCAGAGCAGAATAAGGATGAACTGATAATGACAGTCCCCTTCCCAGTGGGTGCTGCCTCCCCGCAATGTGCTCTGAGATCCCTGGAAGATGTGACCATTCCCAGCCTGTGGGAGCCTCCCCCTGCTCTGACTTGGGGGGGGGGGTGAGCCACTGGCTATGGGGAGAAGATTGGGGAATGGGATTTTACTTTCCTACAGGTCTGAATCATGGTTTTCAACTGTTTTAAATTCATCAAGGGCTATAGGGGCTGGAGGAAGCTTTATGGATACTGCAGGATCCAGGGCATAAACACTGCTATGCTGACGTCCAGGCGGGTGTTTGACCTGTCACGGGGATTTGACCTGTGACGGGTATTTCATGTTTGTGTGTGGCCTTCTGAAGAGCCCTCCCTGTGTCCCAGGGAAAGCTGTCCCCTTAGGGATGGGGTAAGAGTGAGCTCAGGACGCCCAGGGCTGCTGCTGGGACAGATGCTAACAGGGACTTTCTTTACCTCTCTCACAGGTGGCTGCCCCTTGTGTTCCTCCATCCAGCCATGAACTGGTGGTGAGTGACAACCTTTCTTCCCCTTTCCAGTCTTCCCTGCATGTTGGAGCTGGGTTTGTGGGGTGGAGAGAGTTGAGGGCTTTGGGCTGAGGCTGGTGGGAGGAAATGAGTCATGAGGTCCCTCCTGACTCGCTGCAGGGCCTGCTCTGTGTGCCTGGAGAGTTGAGGTCCTTGGGAAAACCCATAAAAGGCCATCTTTGTATGTCCCCAGGCCTGGCTAGGTTACTGTTGTTCCAGGGCTTGGAGGACTAGGGTGTGCTGTGGTATCTCCTTCCACCCCCTGACTGTAGGTCTTGTACGCTTCAGCTGGAGGCAGGGGGATAGACGGTGTTCCCTGGAGCACCTATGAGGCGGCGGCCTCCGCTCCTCTACTCAGCTGTGCTATGTCCCCGTGACTCTGTTTTTCTGCTTTTATGGCCCTCATCCCCCTCATCCCTGTCGTGTTTCCAGAACAGTTCGGACAGGGGCAGGACCTCCGTGAGTTGTGGGCTGTGGAGCTGGCCCGCTGCAGACTGATTCCAGCTGGGCTGACGTGTTGGCCGGGCTTCCTGCTTCCTTAGCCTCTCCAGGTCGCACTTTGCTGTGTTCCAGGGGCAGGCCAGGTCTGGGGACTGCAGGAGGGCTGTGTGTGTGTGTGTGTGTGTGTGCGCGCGCGCGCGTAAGCAAGAGAAAGACATGAGAGAGACAGACAGAGACAAGGACATGCTGAGGGGCATGTTGTGGGCCCACAGACCTGCTGGGCTGGTGTGGAACATCTATGTTGGTGCCAATGTTGCGGGGAGTCTAAATCTGATTGTTGGGATCCTTCATAAAAGTGTGGTCACTTGCTCTGTCTAGATGTGGGACACACCGCAGGCCATCTAGTTTTCTTTTGCTCCAGCCATAACTTGCCTGTAACTGTAGCCTGGTCCCTTCTTTCTTTTGCATCTTGGGTTTCTGACTGATACACTGGGCTTTCAGACACTTGGCCACCTCAGAGCCATGTTGCTCTGCTCTATACTCAGTCCAAGACCAGCTACAGAGGCCAGGCTCCCTAGACCAGCCTCTCCTGGATGCCAGCAGCCCCTCTGGGACCTCTGCATGTGGAGTATTACTGTCACAGCAGGATAGGGGTGAGGCTGTGAATGCAGTGGGAATGGTTTGGCTAGGAGCCCCTCCAGGGTCACAAAGGCATGTCATGTAGCAGAGGAAGGCATTGGGGAGAGAAGATGGATGACTCTTGTCATCTGTACTGAGCTACTACCTTAGGGCTAAGAACGGAATGTCCTTGGCTGGTCAGGAAGGCAGAGGGTCCAGGGTGTAGGGGCCATGAGGAAGGAGCCAGCATCTGGCTTGTGAGCTTTGTTTACAGAGGCAAGGTCCAAGGTCAGGACAGAAGGGCCTAGGATGGTGCTCCGGCTGGAGGCCTGCAGTTACGAGCTGGAAAGACTGCCTGCCTTTTGAAGGACACATGCGCCAGGTAGGCCTTCTTCCTGACTCCGTGTTGTGCCACCCACTTGCACAATGGTAGTAGCCTTACAGGACTTTGGATGAGCAGTGTCCTGGTGAGGTCCTCAGAACCCACGTGCCCCAACAGTAAGAATCGGGGAGTCCCACTCCCTTCCCTGGTCCCAGCACCCCATTCCCACATCTTTATTCACCCCCCATTCCTTGTTCCCTAACTTCTTGGCTTCAGTGACCCTGAGCACATCATCTGACCGCCCCCTCTCTCTTTAGCTGCCCTTCTCCAAAATGGGAGCTAGTAATAGTACCTACTTCATGAAGTTGTCAAAAGAATAAAACATCCAACCAACCCACCTAATATATATTCCGAAGCCATTGAGGTCTGTCACCTCACTTGGAGCAAAACCTTAGGTTTTTCCACGGAAAGCTTCCTCTCCCAGTTTCTCTTCCCCCCACCCCCACTCTGTTGTAGCTCCTGGCCTCTGTCTTGCTGATCATTAAACATATCAGACACCATGCCACCCTCAGGGACACGGCTCCTTCTGTGTCCTCTGCCTCCAATGCTCTTCCCATCGACACACCTGCAAGGTTCTTGCCGTCCTCACAAGCCCTCATTTCCCTCCCCACAGGAATCTCACCTCCCTCCCTTCTTCCCTTGCTCCATGGTGCTTTCGGCCTCTCACACACTCTGCACCTTGCTTATTTAACTTGACTTTGACTGAGGTCCACCCATACCATGTGAGTCCCGGGACAGGGACTTTTATCTTCCTCGCATTCAGGAGGCCTTCATACATGTGCGCCAGGGAACAGTTTAGGACTGTGATGCTGAGGGTAGGTGGGCACCGCTGTGGCCCTGTGTTCCCTGGTGACTGTGGTGAGTTATGTACATGGGGGTTTGGGGCAAGCCACTGCGTTGACTGGGAGGCCTGGTGCTGCCCTGCCAGTGGGAAAGTGGCCCAGGAGAAACAAGGAGAAAGTTTGGCTTCCCCCAGCATACTCAGCACCTGCCTCCTGGTGGTGGGTGAGGCAAGCGCTTGGAGCAGGCTCCTAAGAGGGAGGAAAGGCTGGGTTCAGGGTTTTTTTCCTGCCAGCCTTCCAGCCTCTGTAGGTCGCTATCTGGCCTGTCTTAGTCTCTTGTTTCCCAACTTGCTGTATCCCATTCATCTGCCTGTCAATGGCATGTTCTGCCTTGGTTTGTCTGTGCTTCTGCTAGCTTTTTTTATTTATTTTTTCTTTTTCCTGACCTTGAATGAATCCTAACCACCCTTCCCCTGATTCAGACCCAGATTTTCTGCCCAACTTCAGGGCCTGCTGGCCAAACATATTTTCCAGCCTGTGCCCAGGCCAGCTAGGGCCAAGTGGTTTAATCTTCAACTCGTGTTTTCATCTTACTCAACAGATGTTGCCCAAGGGATTGGGTAGACGAGTCCGGGGTTGCCCCCCTCCCATGGGGCTCTAGGGGGTCAGGACAGAGTTAGGATGCTTGCTACAGACACTCCTGATTCTTGCAAAGAGCTGAAGCAGCTGTTCTCAGGCCCTGAAAAATAAAGAGTTTGAGGAGTTTCCTGATGATGATTGCCGAATGAATTCCCCATTAAGGTACCACAGTTGGGACCTCTGTGTATGCGATAAGTGGCTATCAAGGCGTCTGAGGCTGTCTACACACAAGGGCTAATACCCTGGACACCTGGGTAACTGGAGACATAGCTTCCCCTGCCATTGTTAGCCTCACAGCAGGGGGTTGGAATGTCCTCCAAAGTAACCTGGAGGTCAGGTTGGGGTGAGAGTTGGGGAGCAGGGGAGCCAGAATACTTAAGGGCACGTGGTTTCACCTACAATAATAACATAGCAGTCTCTCCACTGGGAATTTGAGGTTTTACTTTCCTGGGTTTCAGTTACCTGATGTCAGCTGAGGGCCAAAAACATTAAGTGGAAAATTACAGAAATAAACAATTCATCTACTTTAAATTGTGTGCTGTTTTCTGTAGTGTAATGAGACCTGGCGATGTCTGTCCTCTCGCGCCCAGTGAGTGCATGCTGGATGTGCTGTTTGCCTGTGAGTCAGCAGCTGCTTTGGCCACCAGATGGACTGTCATGGTGTCATAGTGTTAGATGCAATGCCGCTGCTATTTTACTGAATATATCCATAGTACAATAATTTCAGAGCTGGCTTAAGGGAAGCCGTGGGCTGCTTCCTCTATATGAGGAGTCAGTTCTGCATGTATGTAAAAGATTTTATTCTACCTGTCATTTTGGGCATCTGTTGGAATCTTGGGACCACCCTGATGGGGAGGGGCCCCTGTAATGATAGCAGTGAATACTTGCACATTTTGGATGTGGATGCAGGAAAGAGATATTGTGCCTTACATCAGTGTGGCTGATGTGGGACTGAGATGAGGCCACAAGATGGATTGGAGAGAGAATGAGTTTTTCATCCATCAGCCTACACCAGAGCTATTCTCCCAGCCTCTAAGAGTGACAAATGTAACTGTTACTTGCACAGTATTTGAAGTTTTCAAAGCCCTTTCCATGACTCAGGACAACTGGGAGGCTTGTGACTCATGTGGACCCCTGAGAAACTTGTGTCTATCCATCCCTGGGAGGCAAGTGGGGCCGTGTCAGTGGTTAGGTCAGGACTCAGGAGGGCTGACTTCCTTACTCATAGGCACAAAGCTGGCAGTGGCAGGTTGGACGTAGAAGGGTATCCCAGTCTGATTCTTTGGGGCTATCCAGGTGTCTGACTTGGGCTTCTTATGGTCCCTAATGTTTCTGCTGGTCAGTGGGCTAGGGTACTAAGAGAGGGTCTGTCATCTGGTCAATCATTCCTTAATTGCACCTACCCATGGCTGTGCATGCAGGGTCTGTGACAGTCACTGTGCTCACTTACAACGTTCTTTTCTAAGTTGGCTTACTTTCCTTTATGCATGTTGGACAGCCCAGAGTCTTGTGCATGTGAGGTAAGCTCAACCAAGCCACACTTCCAGCCCAGTGGTGTTCTCTTCTGCTGGACTTGCCAGATCTTTAGATTTTTAAAAGATTATTTTTGTTTGCAGGTATGCATGCATGTATGTATGTATGTACGTACGTACGTACGTATGTATGTATGTATATGAACATGTGTGTGCAGGTACCTGACTGGCCACAAGAGGACACCTGATCCCTTGGAGCTATGGTTGCAGGTGATTGTGAGCTGCCTGATGTGGGTGTTAGGAGCTGAATTCCAGGTCCTCTGGGAGAACAATTTCTTAGTTGCTTTTATACTGCCCCGACAAAATGCCACGACCAAGGCAACTTATTAAAGAAAGCATTTAATTGGGGCTATGGTTCCTGAGTGCTAGAGTCCATGGCTATCTCAGCAAGAAGCATGGTGGCAGGCAGGAAGGTACGGTGCTGGAGTTGTAGCTGAGAGCTTACATCTGTTCTACAAGCACAAGGCAGGGCAGGGCAGAGCAAATAGAGCGAGCTAGGGAGTAAGTGAGCGAGCGAGAGAGTGAAACAGAAGAAGGAGGAGTAGGAAGATGAGGGATGGAGGAAGGAAGGAGGGAAACTAACTGGAAACGACTTGGCTTTTTACGCCTCAAAGCTCAACCCCAGTCATTCACCTTCTCCAAACAGGTCACACATCCTAATCTTTCCCCCAGTCCTACCAACTGTGCGCCAGGCATTCAAGTGTATGTGCTTGTGGGAGCCATTCTCATTTACTCAAGCACCACAAGCCATGCGAGCTCTTAGCTGCTGAGCGATCTCTCCATCCTGTACCCTAGATTTTTAAAGTGCTATACAGAGGACTCCCATCATAGGGCCTGCGGCAGCAGGCGTCTGGCTGCCCCTGTTAGAAGAGGATGGCATGAAAATGGGCATGGTGACGCAGGCCTGTAATTCCAGTACTCAGAAGGTGGAAGCAAGGTCAGAGGTTCAGGGTCCTTAGCTACACAGAGTTCGAGACCAACCTGGTCTACGGTGAGATACCATTTTTTTTTTTTTTTTTTTTTTTTTTTTTAGACCGAGAACTAGAAAAGAAGAACAGGAGGAGGGTGATGAGCTGCTATGGGAAAACCGGAGGACTAGCTTGCAAATTTCATCTCCTCCATCAAGGACTGCCACAGGGAAATGCTTTGTGGGTCTGATAAATTTTATCCCAGGTGTTGAGAGGAGCATGGGGGCCACCTTTAGAAAATTCTGGAAAATGGAACCATGCCAGGAGGTAAGCTGCTGGAACCCTTCGCCAATCACTGACACCGATTGGGCATGGGGTGCCAGCTGCCAGCCTCCTCAGGCCCTCTCAGATCCTGTCTTTACTCAGGGCAGCCAAGGGACATGGTCCCCAGAGGTCAGAGGTCAAACCTCCTTTGACCACCACTGGGAGAGGCTCAAGAGGATGCAGGATCCTGCCCCCAGTAGCCTGATGCCCAGCAGGTATAAGCCTGGGCTGGGGGAAGAGGAAATCCTGTGACCTTGTATATTATCTGGGTCTAGACACCCACTTGCTGGCCCTGGCTGGCAGGCGTGGAGTGCTGTAAGGTGGAGATGGAAATGTACTCTATTGCAGAGGAGAGGCATGCTGGGGATGGGGAAGAGGGCCAGCTCTTGACTCTGGCTGGGGCTGTAGAGGGCTGGACCAGGCTTAGAGGAGTTCACGGCCTGGGTGGAGAACAGGACCTTGAGTGCTAAGCACTAAGGGCCATTATGGGTCCTTGAGCAGGCAATTGACCCAAAGCAGGCTTTTAGAGTGGAACTTTGCTGCCAACTGGGGGTAGCTTGGCAGGAAGGGGTAGCCAAGGGATGGCAGGTGGAGTAGACATCAAGCAGGGGCTTCATGGGCCCAGGGCCAGATTTGCCCGAGGATGTGGAGGAGGCAGGGTCTTATGTCAGACTTGGCCCCCTGGGGGAGGAGAGCTGTGCTCCGAGGGACACCTCAGTATTCTAGCCTGGCCCTGAGGCGGGGCTTGGAGGAGGGGCTGGGGACGGGAACAGACTTGCTTGTGCTCCTCTAGGGGTGCGGAAGTCAGGCATAGCTTTCCACTTAATCACCAAGAGCTTGTTCTTTTCCCTGATGGCATGAGTGTGTCTAAGAGAGGCTGTGGCCTCGGCAGCAACCTAACCTGAACATTTAGGTCAGCGTCTGCCACCTGGGCCTCTTGCCTGCCCAGTGTCCTGCATCAACCCCAGCTGTTCCTGTGCCCACCCCATGGCCTGTCGGTGCTTTGGGATGGAGCACAGCAGGGGCACAGATTTGGAGGGCAGACCTGGGCTCATGTAGAACTGAGTATCCTCCCAGAAACCGCCAGAAGAGGAGCCAAAAGCTCCTCCAATCCCTGTGACCATGAAGTGGAATGACGGCTCAGGGGGCCTGGGCAAGCAGTTGACCCAAAGCTCTGGCTTTCTCTGTCACTGCGTTGATGTTGTTACTATCGCTGTTGAGAAGATGCCCTCCTGGGGCGTTAGGAGGCATGCCTCCAGCATGCAGCCCAGCTCCCCACTGCTATATTCCGTTACATGTTCCCAGATGCCATACCCTGGCCCCTGCCTTCCTGTACTCAACCCCATATCTACTTATGGTTCTATTTTGGGAAGAAGTGGGCCCAGAATAGTTTTCCCTGGGCCCTAGATCTGAACAATTCCAGTCCCTTCTGGCTGTCCCTACTGGCTCCAGGCCCTTCCCCTCCCAAGATAGGTAGTGCTGGATGACCTCACAGATCATCAGCGTGGTGGCAGATGTGATGTCATGGGGTCTTTTGGCTTTCAAACTGCCTGGATTCCAGACTTCCCTTGGGACAAGAGCAGAGAGAGCTGGCAGGCTAGAGCTGAGGGTTTGAAGAGTTCTGGACAGAATGTTCCACTGGAGGCTGAGTCTGCATTCTGTACCCCCCCTCTTGCCCCCCGAGCCCTGGACTCAGGCTGGGGCATCCCCAAGCCCCAGCATTTCCTTTCTCTAAACAGCAGCCCACAGATACATCCCCCCCCATGCAGCCTCCCTGCAGGCCATCAATGCATTCTACTGTATGATCCCCAGGCAGGTAGGTGTCCCTGCCTCCCAGTCTTCTAGGACATGGTGACCCTCGATCACTCAGCGTGTGCACAGGGAGGGAAAGGGCATGTGTGTCTGTTTGCGGGGCATATTGAACAAAGGATATGCAGCTTCCTTACCCACCCTGTGGTTCAGCGAATTCAGGAAGTTCTCCGTTATCTCTCCCACTGCAGTTGCTCCAATTTCCCAGTCTTCCTAGGGAAGTGAAGGGAAGTAGTCGATTCCCACTGGTGACCCTAGGTGAGGGTTTGCTGTAGCCAGTCTCTAGGGCCCCAGAAATGGGGGTCTCTGCTGAACAGGGCTAGGAAGTAGCTCAATAGTCGAAGTGCTTGCTGTGCAAGGATGCAGAACTGAGTTCAATTCCAGCACTAGGTAAAACCAGGCACAGTGGTGCTTGCCTGTAATTCCAGCACTGGGTGGTGACAGTAAGAGCCCTGGGACTTGCTGGCCATCCAGAGTAGCCAAATCAGTGAGGTGGAGAGAGATAGAGGGAGAGATATGATGTTGATCTCTGGTCTCCAAATGTGTGCACTCAAGAGTGCACATACCTACCTACACACACACACACACACACACACACACACACACACACACACACACACACTCACACACACCAGTGAGAGACTGGGGGAGCCAGCTCTCTTCCTCTGTGCATTCCAGAGTCTTTCACTGTTCACTTGCCCCATCTGGGAGATGAGTAACACCTCCCAGGATGCTGTGAGGGTTGGTGTGGAGGCAGCAGAGCCTGGTTCCCATTGTGTAGCACACCAAGCTGTTGCTCTTGCTTTAGCCTTGGGAAAAGGTGTCTCTAGATCGTGGCTGGCAGTAGGGGGAAGCAGTGCAGGCAGGTAGGGTGCAAAATGTGAGGAGGCATGGGCTCTCAGGGACAGAGACACTGTGCAGACTGCAAAATGGGCATGTGTGGAATGCCACCTTCAGTCTCTAGACCTGAGCTAGCAGGGGTGAGAGACTCCCGTGTGAGGCCAGCATTGTCTTTGTTTAGACTCTATGTGCCTCAGCCTTACGTAGCCGACCTTGAGATGTCAGCAGATCTCAGGAGAGGGGTAGTGAAGTGAACCTGGCGCTGGGCTCCGCAGGCCTGGGGCAGCTTGGTCCTGTCTTGCATCTTGTTCAAGATACTGGCAGGTCTTCCATTTGCACCTCGGTTCCTGTCCGTGGATCAGGGGGCAGGAGGAGGTGATGTTTCAAGGTCCTCTAGTGCGTGTCTTGGGAGTGGCATGTGAGGATGTGGTGTGCGTGCGTGCATGCATTCGTGTGTGTATGCATGTGTGCATGTGGTTTAGGAAGGTCCTTCCCGACCTAATGCTAAACAAAGATGAAGGTGAAGGCTTTCGTATGTCCAGGGGACCTGGGATGCTGCCGTGTTTTCAGTCAATTCTGAATATGATTAGGATATCAGAGAAGGGAGCAAGGAGACTGTTCATTCCACAGATACTTCTGGAGGGTCCATAGTGTGCTGGACACTCAGTGTGGACATAGCTCATATTTCAGTGAGAGGCAGGCTCTAAAGGATGTTAGTAAATATAAAGTAGAGTGTTGGAGAGCAGTGTGTTCTAAGAAGAAAAATCAGGGATTCGAGAGATGGTGCAACAGTTATGAGCACTTGCTGCTCTTGCAGAGAACCTGGGTTCAGTTCCTAGCACCCACATTTGGTGATCAGTAAACCCAGTTCTAGGTGATCGGATGCCCTCTTCTGGCCTCTGCAGGCACTTGCACACAGTTGGTGCCCATATGTACATTCAGGTGCATACACGTACATATAAAATAAATAAACACCACTCTTTCTAAGACTAAAATAAACTAGGGAGGGTTAGTGTGTGTGTGTGTGTGTGTGTGTGTGTGTTTGTGTGTGTGACATAGAGAGACAGAGACAGAGACAGAGACACAGAGAGAGAGAGAGAGAGAGAGAGAGAGAGAGAGAGAGAGAGAGAGAAGAACATGCCTGCCTGCCTATTTGCATGGGGACTTGCAATGGAGACTCCACAGTTCTCAGAGACCCCGGCTGCCCTGGAGAGTTCCTGGGAGCTTCCACTGTACCATGAGAGCTTGGGCAGCCTTAGCTGACTCTGCCTAGCTGGGGATCAGTCCCTGCACTTTTCCTTTCTCAGGTAGTCTAGGGCTGGTAGTTAGTCCTGGAGAAGTAGGGTAGAAGGGATGCATGAATGCTGGGCTGGAGGTATGAACTCTGCAGGGCAGTCTGGCTGTTTGGAAATTTTTAGCTCCTCAGGAGACATGAGGGACACTGTGTTGAAGGCATCTGACTGCTGGTGATCCTTGCCTGTGGCTGGCCTCCAGCTGGCAAAGGAAAGGGGTGGGGGCAGAGGGGACAGCGCTCAGATGATCCCTGGCAGGAAGGGTGCATTTCTCCCACTCTGCTGAGGCCTGTAGTTTTCTAGTAAACTTTATGGCTCGGAGAAGGCTGGGCATGGGTCTGAGTAAGGCAGGGTGGGGCAGGCCTCCATGTCACGGGGGAAATTCCAGACTGAGAGGGTAGCTGTAAGGGCCAGCCTTTGCTGGGAGCCAGGTCCTTTTCACAGGGGACCTTTATTCCATTTGCTCAACATGCAGTTACCACAGGCAGCCATGCAGGGTGGGCAGCAAGGATGGGCAACCTGCTCACGGTCACCCTGCTGAAAGCAGAGTCAGGGTGTGTCTGCTCTTAGAATCACCCAGGGCCCTGTTGGAGATACACATTTCTGGTCTCTACAGTATGTGATGACTCACAGCTTCTAGGAAGGTGGGACACTCAGTGCCAATAGCCTTTCAGGTGGCCACAGTCCCCTCTTGGAGTGGCAGATAGAAGTCTAGGGATGGTGGGGAGGTGAGCTTGGCCTTGGAAGCTCCTATCCCCCACTCCCACTCTGTTCATTCTTCTCCGCACTTAGAGTGAAGCTCTTGTGTTGACTGGGGTGGAGGAAGGATGGCAGGGATGGTCCGTTCATGCATGTTTATTGATGACCCCACTTCTGGTCCCTCTGGCTCCTGGCATGAGGGGGGTTTCTACTGAGGTGATCAAAAATGTTACTATGGTTACTTTGGATGAAGGTAGACCCAGAATCCAAAACCAGGGCTAGAGTTAAGAGCATGTATTGCGTGTGCAGGTGACTGGCTGGCCCAACATTCCTTTGGAATGTCTTACAACCACCTGTAAATCCAGTACCAGAGATCTGATGCTACTGGCCTGTATGGGCACCTGCACTCATGTCAACAGACCTACACACATGGAAATACACACACATGCACATAATTAAAATAATAAAACAAATTTTAAATTCCCAAATTAACCATGGTTGGAGGAATGTGAATGCAGGGTATAGGGCCAGCCAGATAAGACCATTCCTCTAGAAAGGCACAAATGGGGAGGCCAATGGGTACCACATGGGCATAATCAGAGCTTCCTAGAGGAGCGAGGCCACCAAGGAAGAGGAGAAGGTGCAGTGTGGAGTGAGTGTGGGGATGCTTTGTGAGTGTGTATGTGTGTGTATACCGTGGGTACCTAGGCCAGCAGGTCACTGGGAGCTGGGATTAGGGCAGTATTTAGCAGGCAGGCTCTGACCCCAGGAGCTCATGCTCTTGGGCATCTCTTGTAACTTCTGTCTGTTTGCGGGGGCTGACGGGCCATGGTGGTCTCGGCCTCTGTGGATTCTTGTCCTGGATAGACACTCTAGCTAGAGCAAGAGTGCTTTATTCTGCTATCCTCATTTACTGAGTGGTCTGAGGCTTACAGCGGCACCTAGTATGGTCCTTGGGTAGGGTGGAAATGGATGGTTCCATGACTAGTAAGATTGTGTGTCATTTTGCAAATGCTGCTTCCCCAGCTTAGGACCAGCCAAATGATGTCTTGAAGTTTGGGACTGTTACCACCCTGACTGTCAGCCTCCAAGGCAGCTGTGCCATTATTTCTGTGAAGTTCACACTATTTTCTGTTTTTGTCCCTAGCCCATTACCGCGGAGAGCGCACACAAGAATGTAGTGGATGTGGTGAGTGACAACAGAGGCAGAATGAGGAGGCCAGTGCTGGGAGGGACTTTCGGGGAGGTGGGTTTAGAGATGGGGGAGGAGTTGGAACCTAGAGAAAGGGGTGTTGATGACCTTGGAACCTGTGCCCAGCCATGGGCTGTGTGAATGAGGCTGACAGAGAGGGTGCAGGGTGGGGCTGTGCAGATCAGTGAGTAAGCCTGTCTGCAAGAAATATGTTAAATGTCTCAGGCCTATAAACCTAGAATCCAGAAGGCTGAGGCAGGACGGTTACCCTCGATTTACATCAGCCTGGGCTACCTAGTGAGAGCACTTTCAAAAAAACAAACAACAACAACAACATCAAAAAAGGGGGCCCCTGGGTAATCCCTCAATCAGGGGAGTGCCTGTGCAAGCCTGAACGTTTGTTTAGGCTTGGTCCCCAGAAATCATCTGGGAAAACAAGCCCAGTGTGGTGCACATGGCCTGGAGAGGTAGAGACAGGGGGACCCATGGGTCTTGCTGGTTAGCCTAGCTCATTGACAATTCCTAGGTTAGTGAGAGGCCCTGTCTCAAATGCCAGACTTGCTTGAGAGGGTAGGAAGAGGGTAGGACCTGTCTGCTTTAGTAATGCAGGTTTGCAGACATGATCCACATGCATATGTATTTACACACACACACACACACACACACACACACACACACACACACACTTCCCACCGATCTTTTGAATTACATGAGCAGAGTTCCCTCCAGGCTGGATGGAAAAGGAGGAGAAGAGTGTTTGAACTCTGCAATGGGGGAAACTGAGGCTAGAAGAGTTGTTGGATGGGAAAGGCCAGCTTTTTTTTAAAGTGGAGTAACAGTGTCCCAAAGAGGTGGCCCCAAAGGAGCCTTTCTCTGATGGGTCTTTGTGTGGACAAACAGGCATTCAAACACACAAGCTCCACCCACAACCCCAGACCTTCTGCTACCCATTCACCCTCCACCCTGACCCCAGCAGGTAGGAATTCTGGAACCCCATACTGTCCATCTTGCTCCCTCTCTCTGACAGCCTCTCCTTTGCTTACAGGGGGAAGGAGACTGCAGGGGTGGAAGCTCCCCGAAAAGCCTCCAGGAGGGCGTGAGTATGAGGAGGGCAGGGCCCAGGGACTGCTCCCAAGGGTAAAACAAGGGTATCAAGCAGGCGAGGCATGGTACCTGTAGACCTTAGCAACTCTCTCGAAGGGGGCCTGGCTGCCTTGGCTGAGGCGCTGGAGAAAGAGAAGGCCCATGAAGTCAGTTGCTGGGCTCACGCTTGGCCTGGTCTTCACCATCATGCGAGGCAGTTCTGGGTAGGGGAGGAAGAGAGAGGCGGATCTGAGAGCTAGGCTTGGTGGAAGGCAGGCTTGGAAAGGCTGAGGGAAACAGACTCTTAAGGTATCCCTAGATGCTGGAGACACTGTTGGGGTGCTTGCCTGGAGCCAGGAGTCTTGGGAAATGGTGACAGCCGTGTGACTTTCCTGCTTCTGACACAGGACACTGGAAGAGGGTTATCTGGTCCTGGCTCTTTTTGTCTTCAGTTTCACGTGGGCCATCAGGAGACAAGTTCCTTAATCAGAGGGAACTCAGGCCAAAGCACAGGAACCCCTGCTGTCTGTTGGGGCTGGCTTGTCCCTACACCCTGGCAGGTCCCACAGAAGACACTTCACCTTCCTCAGATCTTTTCTGCCCTGTGCCCCATGCTGGCCCCTCCATCCACTGCAAGCCTGGAGAGGAACAGGGAGTGGTTTTGGCGGTTGGCACAGGGGGAGCTGTTGATGGCACGAGGCCCTATCATCTGACAGCTGCCTGGCCTCTGGTAGGGAGGGCCCCGCAGGGAGGGGTTGAGCTGTAGCAGCTCCTGAGGGTGACCCACCGACACTGCTGTACCATCCTGGGCCGCCATAGGCCCAGCACTAAGGCGTGGAGCTGTCTAGGGGCCGCGTGGACTCCTAGGTTGGGGGAAGGATCCGTGGAGGTATGTGAGGATTCCTGTTCACTGGTACCCAGGACGCTGCTGAGAATTTAGGCTCATGTGTGTTATTGCAAAGGGTGAACTAGCTCAAGGCACTCCCAGCTATGATGGGTGCCCAGTAAATATTAGCTGGTCTTACTGCCATTATTGCTTTTAGGGGCCAGAAGCTTGGCTGGGAGGTTGTATGCCTTCATGACAAGGTGTGTGTCAGATGCCGTGGCTCCATTTTCTAGATGAGGATATGTGTCATCCAGGACTCTTAACCCTTGGGATAAAGTGGTAGCCTTCGAATCATTGCTTTCAGTTGATGTTCTGGGTGTGTTGAGAAGTTCTGTGCTAACACTTCTGACCCTGCCTTCCTAGCCTGGGCCAGATGGAGTCCATAAACTACAGCCAAACCAGCAGTAAGGTTAGACATCTAAAAGAGCTATTAACCCCGGGGGCATGTTTGACCTTGGTCACATGGAAGAAAAAGGTGGCCATTTAGTTGTGGTTGATGGTATCTTGTTTTAGTTTTCAGGAAAAACTTTTGTTGGTGTGGGATCATTGAATCTGCAAGTGGTTGTGTGTCAGAGTGGGTCAGGGTGGTGCCTTGTCTGGAGGGAGGTAGGAGGAAGCAGATGATGAGTCTCACTAAGGAGTATAAGAGGGGCAAGCGGGAGAGCAGATTCTAGAAGGGCCTGCTTGCTGTGGAGGTGTGGAAACCCACCATCAGGCTTCCAGACATCTGTCGTAGGTGGGGTGGCCCAGGGCTGCAGTGCTGGTCCCTTGGCTACCTGAGGCTGTCCTGTGCACTGGACAGGGGGAAGGAGAGACTGGCGCAGGACATTACGAGCCTGTCTGTGGGATGTTTCCTGCTTTGGCCTCTCTGGTGTGCTGTGTCGCACTTTGTTTTGGAAAAATCCAAGTGGTGGGCAGGAAGGGGGGGAGGAAGGGGTGTGGCTGCAGGGGCCTGTGTGGGGGGCTGTGACTGAGGAGATGCAAGAATGAAGGGCTGGGCTCTGACTGCCTCACTCGACCCCTGGTATTCACTGGCAGATCCTCCTCTCAGCTGGGACCCTGGGGACCCAGGTTCAGGAAACAGTTTTTTTTTTTTTTTTCCCCTTCTCTGTCCTGAGGTGTTTTGTTTGCTCCATGAACCTGAAGGGAAAGCAGGACTTCTCCCAGCTTCTAGCTGCAAACAAGCCCCCACCGGGAGACCCAGGGTTTCCACAGCTCTGGCTGCATGGATAAGCTATGGGAATCAAAAGGTGGCATATAGTGCAGCCCCAGAAGGCAGACCTGGCGCTTGAGTTATGGTCAGCTACTGCCTGCAGGGAGAACCAAGGAAAAAGAGCTAGCTAGTTAGTGCCTGAAGCAGGAAGGATGAGGGTTAGATATGAGGAGGAACAGCCTGCCAGTGAGGAAAGACGCTTTGGGGGGAGGCTGGGGCATGCCCTTCATGGAGGCTTTTCTACAAAGGAGAGACATGTTTGAGAGATGAGCACGAGAGACACTGTTTGGTGCATAGGGAGCTGAATCAAAAGTTCTATTATTGGTCTGTCCTGGGAGGAGCTAGTAGGAAGTTAAGTTTCGATATTCCCTAGAGGGGAAAAGAATGGGGTTCCAGGCAGGCAAAGAATTTATTTTCTGTTTTAAAATAAACCTTCCCCAGGGACTCCGAGTGAGGCAGGTGAAAGATTTCAGATCTCTGTGCTGTACCCATTTTATGGATGAGTATATGAAACTAAGCCACAATGCGTCTTCCCTGGCTGGATTGACAATTATTTTCACTACACAGAATGAGGGTGAGGCTTGAACTTCACATCTCTTCCAGGTTCCCAGGACACAGCCTCAGTGAATGTTTAGCCTTTGAGAGCACGTCCTTCATGAGGGGGACACAGAGCTGTCTCCAGGCTTCAGCGTACCTTCCTATCTCATAGGGCTGGAGCACCTGTTTGCTCCTGGCTGGCTGCCCCTTTACTGTTCTCTGGTGTTCATGATGCCTCCACAGTCCCCATGCAAGTCTGTTTTCTGCCAGCAAGGGTCATGTGTCCCCAAACCTTGCAGAAAACAGGAAGCCCCGTTGGTGCGAGTGCAGCCCAGCCCTGTGATTCATCAGCGGGTGACAGTCCAGCTGTTGGTCCCTAGCCCCTGCCCAGGAAAGCTTCCCCTATGCATCTCTGCCCCAGCCGCCCTGCTGCAGAGTGTCTGGACCGTTCTTATCACCTCTGGAGGCAGCAGGGCCAGACTCTGTTTGGGCCAAGTATTTATCTTCCAGGCGGGAGTCAGGAATGTGGAGTGTTAGAACCTTGGCCAGGGGGTGGTGGGGAACTGGACTGGGAGCCTGGTCTATGGGTCCTGTGCATCCTTTGCCTGTGCCTTCGGAGGCTCCCAGCTCTGCTTGGCTGTCCAGTTCCTTCATCAATCCTAGCTCAATCGGCCTATTGTCTTCCTTCAGCTCCTTGCCTGGTCCTGATCTTGGCTGACTGTACGTGTTGGCTAAGTCATGGCTTCCAGTTGTTCGAAGCAGCTGTGGTGACTTCCTTCAAGAGTGGCTGTGGATCCATAGCAGATGAAACCCTAGGGGCTATTTATAGCAGGGTGGCCCTAGAGCCTGGAGCACGGCCCAGGGCCTGAGGAGAGTCAGGGCCTCCTCATCAGAGACCAGTGCAATGGGATGGATGAAGTGCTGGTTTTCTGCGTGCTTTGGGGTGGGGAGTTTTGGAAAGGTCTGGCTCAGGGTTTGAAAACCAAACACCCTGGTCCCCGCCTCTACTGCCGTGACCTGACTCACGCAACTCCAAGTCCTAGGGCAGGAAATGCTGAGCGACTGAGAATCCTTCCTTCTGACAGCACTATTTGGCTCCTCCTTGCGCTGAGTTCTGCTGAGCCCCGAGCAGCTCCACTGTGGCAGGGTGGCCTTCCTGGAACCAGGGGCCCTGACTCTGTACTCCATGGGGAGTTGGATCTCAGAGCCCAACACTCTGCATATTGGGTGCAATACCCTCCACTTGGGCTCAGTGGCCAAGCCCAGATCAGAGTTCGAATCCTGCTCTGTCATCAATTTCCTAGGGATTCAGGGGTGAGTCACAGTGTGTCTTATGTCCCCGTTCTTTGCATATGGCAGTCTTGCAGCCTCTAAGGTAGGCTGTCATTTGGTGGCCAGGAGAGGTAACTCAGTGGAGCCCAGGAATTCAGAATCGGAATAGATGGTGGCTGCGGAGGGGGAGGAAAGCAGGTCTTGTTTTCTTCATGAGGATGGATGGTTGTCCCTTCCCTTCCAGGAACTTCTCTTTCAGTTCTTCTTAATAAGAGAGTGACAGTTAAAGTGACAGATGCCATTGACCAAGTGCTAGGCACTTAGTGAGGAGGCTCCTCTGCATGTTTTTGTTTGTTTGTTTTGTTTTTCTGCTTGCCCATAACAAGCTATCGAGGGCTGGCCTGTCTTTCTGTGATGCTCTGGTGATGCTTTACCAGGTTCAGCGGGCTAAGCGCCTCACATGCTGCCTGCCCATCAGGATGCTGCAACCTAGTGCTTTTGCTGGTTGTCACTTGACTGCCCTGCAAAGTTTGGGTCACCAACTTGGGTCTGTTTGCTTGATTTTGTACCGTCAGTACCCTGGATGTGGGGCAGGTGAGACGGGACAAGACAAAGGGACTTAGACATGAGGGGCCCTGGATGCCTATCTTAAATTACACATCTGCTGCTCTGTCGTAGCTTTCTCAGTGCCATGGCTTTGAAGGATGGGGAGTGGGGAATGGAGTAACAGAGGACACAGAGTTCAGAGCAGGGTAGACACCCCCTGCTTTGGTGGTTGCTGCCTGTGATCTCTAGCTGATGTTACTGTTAGGGCGGGGCGGGTTTCTGCCAAACCAGCCAGTGTTGGTACATGTGTCCCCAGAGCATGGGAGCCAGCCAGGTGGCTGTGTGTCTTTATATCAGAGATTTCCTCTTTCCAGCTAACCCGGTCTCTCCCACAGCGGGCACTTTTGGCCTTTGGGTTTTTGTGGCTTGTGTGTTGGTGTTAGGGCGAAGGGGATGGAGTGTTGGCCAAGGAGGGGGTGAGGATCTGTGTGTGGCTGCCCTGGGCTCCTCTCTGCTTCTCCCTTCGTGTGCTCCCCTCCTTGTAATGCTGTGTCTTCTCTCTTTCCCAGGACTCCATGAGAGTTTCCCCAAGCACCCAGCCGCAGCCACAGCCTGTCAGGTACACTTGGCAGAGAGGGAGGATAAGGGGTTTGGGTATTTTCATGTCCCATTGTGAGTCCTAAGACTGATGCTGTACAGTGCTAGCCCGAGGCTTGGAATTAGTGGCCCTTGGCTGTCATCATTGTGAATTCTAGAACAGACCTTGAGGTGGACTCTGTATTTCCCTGCGTGAGCTCATCAGTCCTTGTAATGGCACTGACGGTCTGTGTATTGGCAAACAAGTTGCTGAGTGTCTGCAGTGACTTGTTCAAGGTCCTCACTGGCCAGAAGTGGCATTTGGGCCCATCAAGGCCCATGCTGACTCTGTGGATGAGGTCTCTGATTGTGGAGAGGGAGCTCTTTGTAGAGTGATTGTTCTCCACACAGGGAAGAGAACACAAAGGAAGACTCTAAGTTTTGCCCACACCCCGCCTCTCTGAGGCTCCCTGGTTTCTGTCTAGAGCTCCTGTAGCCCAAGGTGGCCCTTTGTGGACCACCCCCTCCCCAATCCTTTCACTGCTTGGCACACTTAGAGCAGTGATGCCAATCTTGTCCAGCTGGTGGCACTGTTCAGCTTTTGTGTTCTTCCTGGGAGCCAGCCTGATAGAGGAGCTGGCTGATAATTAGCTCCTGTCCAGTACCCCAAGATGGCCACCTCTGACTCAGGCCTGTCAGAGGGAAAGGCTAGAAAGAAATGGGCTAGGTTTATGAGTTTTTCTGAGGCGGATGCAGTCCCTTCTTTAGAGCCAGGACCAAAGGACTATAGGAGTGAAGGGTTCTCAGGTTACCCTGTATCAACATTTGGGGTAAGTGTGCAGATGCATCTGGCCCCTGGGTAGTAGTCAGAGCTCTATCCATTGGCTGCTGGGATACAATAGGCACGAGGGGCGACTGGGATTCAGGTCCAATTCTAACTGGCTTCTGAAATGCCCGCACACATCCAGACGTCTGGGCCCATGTCATTTCGAGGCTCCTTGATGTCCTGGGGCTTTTTGTCACCAAGGCCAGAAGATCTGCTGCTTTTAACCCACTGCAACCTCAGTGTCATACTGTTACAGTATAGTGAATGTTAGCGAAATAAGAAATGTTGCCCACCTTGGTTGGCAGGGGAGACTGTGGTAATAGGTTACATGGGAAGGAGGATGGGAAGGAGGTACCCCAGTAGGCAACATGGACCCTTCCTCTAGTAGGAAAGCAGATGGCATAAAGCTCCATGCTTTATGTGGGTTCCATGCGTCCCTCGCCTTGTGTTCAGGGGTTCCCTATTGCTTCTAGGACCCCTAAAACCATTGCAGCAAACACCCAGCACCCTCTCACGTCTCTGGCTTTTAGGAATGAGGGGGCCCTGGGCCAAGAATGATCTGTGAAGGGAGAGCTGCGGACAGAGTGCATGGGTCAGTCTGCCTTAGGGAGGGAGACTGGAATGTGCCTGGCCTCTGGCTCAGCTTGAGCCTGCCCATGTGAGCTTATCACCTGGGCTGCCCCCTTCCCCAGGGAGGCCTCCTGTCTTCTCAGTTTGAGTGCACGGAGGTGGCCAGGGCTCTGTTCCAGGATCCTGGGAACATCGTTCCCAGTCACTGTTTCCGTCCTGGATCCTTTTAGAAACTTCCATAGGGGGCTGGAGAGATGGCTCAGAGGTAAAGAGCACTGGCTGCTCTTTCGGAGGTTCTGAGTTCAAGTCCCAGCAATCACACGATGGCTCATACTATCTAAATGTGTTCTAGTGCCCTGTTCTGGCATGCATTACAGATGCATACATGCAGATAGAATACTATATACATAATAAATAAATAAACCTTAAAGAAAGATAAACTTCCATAGTGCATTAGAGGCAGGGTTGGGTTCTGACGTGGACCTGTCTTCTACTCAGTCTCTCTAGAAACATGAGTGTGAGCCGGGCCATGGAGGACAGTTGTGAGCTGGACCTGGTGTATGTCACCGAGCGCATCATCGCCGTGTCCTTCCCCAGCACAGCCAACGAGGAGAACTTCCGCAGCAACCTCCGTCAAGTGGCCCAGATGCTGAAGTCCAAACATGGGGGCAACTACCTGGTGGGTGGGCCTCCCTCACCCCTGCTCTTGCTCAGCACCTTCACACTGAGAGCCTCTGCCCACTCCCCATGCCAGCACCCCTTCCCTTGGGCACCCTGGGCGTCTTGCAAGGCCCAGGTCTTCATGTTATCTCAGAGAGAGCTGATTCTCAGGAGAGCATGTGCACTTGAGGGTAGCATCTGGAACCAAGTGTGTGTGGGGCGTGAGGATGTGTGAGTACCTGTGAGTGTGTGTGTGAGGGTGAGAATGTGTGAGTACCCTGGGTGCATGTGTGAGTGTGTGTGAGTGTGTGTGTGTGAGAATGTGTGAGTACCCTGAGTGCATGTGTGTGTGTGTGTGTGTGAGGGTGAGAATGTGTGAGTACCCTGAGTGCATGTGTGAGTGTGTGTGTGTGTGAGGGTGAGAATGTGTGAGTACCCTGGGTGCATGTGTGAGTGTGAGTGTGTGTGTGTGTGTGTGAGGGTGAGAATGTGTGAGTACCCTGGGTGCATGTGTGAGTGTGTGTGAGTGTGTGTGTGTGAGGGTGAGAATGTGTGAGTACCCTGGGTGCATGTGTGAGTGTGTGTGAGTGTGTGTGTGTGAGAATGTGTGAGTACCCGTGTGTGTGTGTGTGTGTGAATGAGAATGTATGAGTGCCTGTGAGTGCATGTGTGAATGTGTGTGTGAGTGTATGTGTGAGTACCTGTGAGTGCATGTGTGAATGTGTGTATGGGGGTGAGAATGTGTGAGTGCCTGTGAGTGTGCCTGTGAGTGTGCCTGTGAGTGTGTGTGATGGTGAGAATGTGAGTGCATGTGTGAATGTGTGTGGGGGGGTGAGAATGTGTGAGTGCCTGTGAGTGTGCGTGTGAGTGTGTGTGATGGTGAGAATGTGAGTACCCATGAGTGAGTGTGTGTGAGAGAATGTGTGAGTACCTGTGAGTGTGTGTGTGAGTGTGGGTGGGGGGGGTGAGAATGTGTGAAGAGATAAAGACACAGTTCCATGGTGCTGAGCCTGCACTACAAGCCAGGCCATCTGATAACCTCTTCACCTTCAGATCAGGCCCTAGAGAGAGCTGAGGTCTGGCTGATGGAGCTGCTCTGGGTAGAAACCCTGGAGTAGACTTGGCCATGTGCAGATTTGGGGTACCTGTGGTTGGTTAGAGTCACCAGATGTCAGGGAGGTGGGTGGCAGACATACCCTCTACAGCAGGAGGGTGACCATTCCTGGAGGGAGGCTCAGGCCCATGTTCTAGGGAGGTATGTGGGGCTGGACTGCTGGCCCTGAGTCCCTGGGTGCTGCTTGCCATGTTTAGCAGAGCCGGGCTGAGGAGGTTGCACAAGGGGACTGAGGTTGCTGGAACAAATGGCCACACACTATTTGGCTTAAAACGACAGGAATGTGTTCTGGAGGCCCCGCATCTGGTTGACAGTGAGGCCATGCTCCTTTGAATACTGGAGAAAACCGCCTTCCTCGCCTTTTCCCCACTCCTGGCCGCTCCCAGCACTCCCAGGCATTCCCTGGCTTGTGGCCACATTGTTCCATTCTCTGCCTCCACCTCCACATGGCCTTCTCTGCCTGCCTCTCCTCTGGTTCTGAGGACATCGGTTGTTGGTCTTAGGGTCAGCCTGAATCCAAGAATATCTCCTAGCAGGATCCTTGACTACGTGCAAAGGTCCCAGATCCTGAAACTCTGAGTGGACGTGCACTTTGAAGGCCTCCCCAACAACCCATCCATCATTTGTACTGAGCTCTGTGAATGCCTGGCTTTGAATAACAGAAAGTCCTGGCTTCTCATTCTGGCTCTGTGATAGCTGAATGTATGGCCATTAGTTATGAAGTCAGCTCTGTGACATTGTTAATGTCGTTAAGTGTGTTCCTTAATGGGACTTGGAGTATCTGGAGTTCTCTGGCTCCAGGAATACAGAGCTCTAGGATGTCTGTGTTCTGTCAAGCCCCCCTCCCTTCTGCACATTCTAGGGTCTGTCCCCTCTCCTCCTAGGAGATGACATAGCGACTGTCAGATTTGTGGTGGCAAGATAGAGGCAGGCAATTCTGCACAGCCCTTCAGGGATCAAGGGTCATGGGAGACAGGGCAGGCTGTGGGGTATGAGTAGGGCTTCATGTGTTTGAGGGGGCCCACGAGGATGCCTCGTACCTTATGGTAGAAGGAGACTGCAAGACAGAGAAGTAGTGTTGTCAATAGATTAGGTCCTAAAGCCAGAGGTGGCTACCCACTGTCACTCAGTACCAGCGGGCTGGACTCTATCCCTTCTCACCCCCAGTCTAGGATTTTCCCTTGCAAGGGGCCTGGCTGAATGTGGTAGCCTCCACCTTTTCTGAGAACTCATCGCTGATTCTGTTGGCGAGCATGTGTTCATGGTGGGAAAATTCCCGTTAGGCGAGAGTGGCAGCAGGTGTAGGAGCCCCAGAGCTCATGGCTTGCGGGTGGCCAGGCTCCTGACGAGTGGAGACAACTCCTTCCCCCTCCCTCCCCCTCACGCTTCCTTTGTCTCTTTCTAGCTATTCAACCTCTCTGAGCAGAGGCCTGACATCACGAAACTCCATGCTAAGGTGAGTCTGTGGCTGTTTTAGGATGTCTTGGTCTGGCCTAGCCTAGGATAGCAGGAGAGAGGAGAATACATTTCCTCCCCCTTTGACAGTTCCAAGTTCAAAGGCATCTCAGACCTGCCAAATGGACTCCAGTACCAACTACTAAAATTTCACAAAGTGGCTTCTGGCCTCATCTGCCCCTGGAGAAGAAATCCACATGGTTTCTGGGAGTGGGGCCGTGGCTGTGTCTTTTCTATACAGGCTCCTACCCCAGGGTTTACTCTGCTTGCTAAATGGATTGTTAGAGACTTTGCAGGGGAACTTGGCTCTCATCCTAGATTCTGGTACCTGCCAGTGTGGGACCTCAGGCAGGTGACAGACTTCTCTGGGCCTCAGACCATGTCTCTGAAAGTGGACAGCTGGCTTAGGCATGTTCTGTGGATCCAGCCAAATAGTGACTCTTTTTATTTAGTGTTTTGTGAAGTTAGAGAAGGCTTGGGGAGGCCTCCAGGGCTTGAGGGCTGAAGGCCACTGCACACTCCAAACTTCTCTCAGAGGCCTGAAAATGGGCAGTCTGTAATCCAGGGAGGTCTGAGCACCAGGGGACCCTTCCTCTGTCATCTGAATCGGCCTTAAATGGGCCTTGGAGGGGACCTGGAGGGCTAGGCTCATGCCTCTCTAGAAGCTCTGAGATCAGTGTCACATTGTATACGTTGGCTCACATCCATGAGGACAATAGCTCTGGTAGAGGGGCACGGCTTGCCTAAGACCCTACTGTGAGCCTGGGTCTCGGGTCATGGCCTCTGCTCTCTGAGCCTTGCCTGTCAGCAGGACTAGTGAGCAGGATTTGAGCAGAGGCCTGGGTGCTGGTGACTGCTTCCGTGCTGGGCCGGCTGACTTGATGGAGTCCCAGGGCTTTCCTTGTCTCACGTACGTCTCAACCACAGGTCCTGGAATTTGGCTGGCCTGATCTGCACACACCGGCCCTGGAGAAGATATGCAGTGTCTGCAAGGCCATGGACACCTGGCTCAATGCAGACCCCCACAATGTTGTTGTTCTGCATAACAAGGTCAGAGCATGGGCTGCACATGTGTGCATACCTGTGTGTGTGTACGTGTACATGTGTGTGTACACATCTGCCTGGGTACTCACCTACCTACCTGTTTGTGGTTTCCATTCTAGAACATTATAGATTCTGTCCAAGAGTACACCTCCAAGAAATGGGGGCAGGGCAGCCGTTTATATTTCTAGCAGTGGAGGGTGGGCTGGCTTTTCTGACGTCTCCCCTCCGGCCTCCCTCCCTAGTGTACTTCTTTCTCCAGAACTTCACTCTTCTCTCCCACCCTTGGCCCCTCGGCTTCTGGATGGACTTTGGACGGTAGACCTGGTTTGAAAATGATTGCCTTTTGCCTCTTTCAGGGAAACCGAGGCAGGATTGGGGTTGTCATCGCAGCATATATGCACTATAGCAACATTTCAGCCAGGTGAGAGGCCAGCTATCTTCTACATCAGATTCTGTCTTCTGGGCATTGATTTGGGGACACCCGTCTTCTACCCACAAGCCTTCTTAGAGCCAGGAAGTGCCGTCAGATAGAGGAGCAGGAGGGATAAGAGGTACGGGAGCCCCCAGAGCTAGAGAAAACACCCCTGCCCGGAGGCAGGATGAAAACAGCTGGCAGCAGGGAGGAGAGCCTTCCCATGTGTGGGAGACACCCGCCCTGCAGCCTTGGGGGCCATGCATCCTTCCTCAGTTGTCTTCTGGTTCCCTGCATGAGCCAGGAGGAAGCCAGCAAAAGGTTGCATCAGAACTGGACCCAGGGCTCAATCTGGAAGTTATGTCAAGCAGGCAGGGTTTTCTTTTTGCCCCAGTGTTTGGGAGAAAGAACGGGAACCAGCCAGTGGGCAGATCCCATCCTGACTCGGCTCAGCACAGATACCAAAGGCTCCTTCATCCAGCATAGCTGCCCAGAGGTTTCTATGTCCAGGGCTATATGACAGTAGTTCTTGGCAAGATACAGAGGGCACAGCCCAAGTCCTGCCCTGAGGGTTTTAAATACTGAACGAGTTTGTCAGCAGCATTCATGATTGTGACTATGAGAGTACAGAGACCAGAAGGGATGGGGGCATGCGGGCAGGGGGACCTGTGGCTGTAGAGACCTAGAGGATTTCTGTAGGTCATGGAGGGGAGCTGTGGGTCTGAACAAAGGGGCTGGTGAGTATAGACACAAAAGGCGTGGGGTAGACAGGGTAACAGAACAATGGCCTTGCTGGCCTTCATGAGGACTTTGAATTTACTGTAGGCATGATGGGAAGTTATTGGAGCACCAGGGTGTTCTTTCCATGCTCAGAGGACAGGTGGTGTAATGTATGCAGGGTATCAGAAACCAGCCCAGCCTTGGGTCTGCTGAATGGGCACTGTGGCTGCCAAGCTCTTAATGGGTGTCACCTCATCTAATCTCCTTTAAGCCTCATTTGATGAGGGGAATGAGTTTTATGGAAAGGATTATGTCTCAGGAGCAATTAGTAGTAGTTAGAGATGGGTGCCCAAGAGGCTTGGCTGTAGAGGCCCTGGCTGAATGCTGCACCATATGGACTGGGAATGCTTGAGTGTCTTGGTTAAGGTTTCTATTGCTGTGAAGAGACACCATGACCACGCAACTCTTATAAAGGAAAACATTTAATTGGGGTGGCTTACAGTTCAGAGGTTCAGTCCATTATCATCACGGTGAGACATGGTGGAGTGCAGGAAGACATGGTGCTGGAGAAGGAGCTGAGGGTTCTGTATCTTTGATCCACAGGCAACAGGAAGTGAACTGAGACACTGAGCATGGCTTGAGCATAGGAGACCTCAAAGCCTACCCCCACAGTGGCACACTTCCTCCAACAAAGCCACACCCACTTCAACTAGGCCACACCTCCTAACAGCGCCACTCCCTATGAGCTTATGGGGGCCAATTACATTCAAACTATCACATTGATCATGCTCTGAAGACTTCTCAGTGCAGCATGGTTGGAGGAGGGATTTGTCCTTCCACGGCAACCAGGGTTGTCAGGGGGGCTGTGTAAGCCTAGGGGAACCTGAGTGAGGGGACAAGGGGCTCTCAGTGTGGGAGTGGGCTTCTTTGATCATCTATGTCTCCCCATAGTGCTGACCAGGCTCTGGACCGGTTTGCAATGAAGAGATTCTATGAGGATAAGATTGTGCCCATTGGCCAGCCATCCCAGAGGAGGTGAGTGTCTGGCCTCCGGGCCCGTTGTGTGCACTGCCTGTGGTGGACGCTGGCCTTGTGCACTCCCAGGGGATGGGCATCTGCTTAACTGAGGGTATACCAAGCACAGGCATTAAGACCGTAGTGGTTTGGCCGTGGTAAGTGCCCACAGGTTGGGGTGTCAGTTGGCTTCTGAGGCCGCTAGCAGAAGACAGTGTGTTGTGACAAGACCATGGAGAAGCAGATACCTATGTAAGAAGACACATGCTGTCCTTGGCCCTGGAGGCAGGGTCACCTCAGTGTGTGGATGAGCGCACATGACACTGATGTCCCTAATGCCTGTCCTTGGAAGTCATAGATAGCATTATAAGGGAGCACCTTCTATTGGGAGAGTTTATAGTATTTTGCTAAGGGCTCAGCCACATGTTCTCACTGGAGTGTATAATGATAGCTTAGACAGGAAGCAGGACTGGATGGAGTCATTCATCATCAAAGTTGAGGAATTCTGCTGTAGCTGTGGATTCTGGGACATCCAGGCTAACAGAGCAGAGTCACCCCCCCCCCCTGCCTGAGGAGGTTGTGGGTCCCCGCCTCCCCTGGCCTGAGGGAGTTGTGGGTCTGTTGAGAGTGATAGGCATCAAACAAATGACCATCCAGAAGAGACAATGCTGGATAGGAAGTGTGAAGAGGGGACAGAGAGGCAGAGGCAGAGACAGGATACAGAGAGACAGAAACAGGACAGAGAGAGGGGATAGAGTAGAGACAGGGAAGAGAGAAAGGGGTCAGAAGAGATGGAATAGAGGAGGACAAAGAGAAAAGAAGAGAGAAGAGAGGCAAGAGAGGAAGACCCAGGGTAGGGGTTTGCTTCAGCATTCAGTGACGCAGAGAACTGGCTTTTTTTTTTTTTTCCCCATGGAGACAGCCTGGAGTCTCTGGGGTGGGGCAGGTGATTTTGAAGGCCTAACTGGAACAGTGATGATGAACAGGGCACCCTTTTTTTTACAGATGAGAAGCCTGGGGTCAGGGTGGGGACAGGGCTGGGGGCCACAGTGCGTGCTGGCTGAGCTGGAATATAGGTGCCGGGCTGGGAACCTGGGGTTAGGTGGTGTCTGGAAGTGCTGCCTGCTGCCTTGCAGGGGGTCTGCCCATGGATGACACCTGATTCGATGATGTTTGATCCACAGAGGGGAGGGAGGTCAAGGGCCATATCAAGGTCATCTGGTCATGGGGAGGCTACAGTCATGGGAGCCCTAGCCTCTGCTGGAGACCTAGGGAGCAAGAAGCCTGCTCCCCATCTGTGCTGGCTTAGCCCCATTCCCACACCAAGGACAGGGCACTAAATCTGTCACACAAGGGCATGTGCCGACAAGCTTCCTATGAGCAATTGCATGCTTGCAAACAGAAGATTGCTGCATTTGCTAACAGGTGTTTTTGAAGGAAGTTCAAACCATTGCCACTAGAGTGGTGGCTGGGCATGGGGCTGGTTCAGAGTGACACCTGACAGGGGAAAGGTCTGAGTGAGAAGGGGGGGTGGGGGAGGGGCAAGCCAAGGATAGAGTTCTAGGCATAGCAGGCAGGAAAGCTGGAGACTGAAGGCCGCCTTGGCTTCTGTAGCTCCTGGGAGCTTAGCTGCAGATTCCAAGGGCCCTCCCTGTCTCTTCACATTGAGGATCCCCACCACATACCCACATCCCCACCTTGCTTCTCTGGATAGGATCTGCAGTCACTGCTGGGGACAGATACTGCTTTTGTAGTTGGAAGCCCAGACAAAAGCACACCAGTACTTACCAGGTACCCAGGAGCCCAGCACTTTGCAGCCTGCCAGCCTCTTAGAAGCCATCAGCACTGGTCCGAGGCTCTTCCACAGGCTGAAATATTGCAGGCCATGCACTAGCTCCTGGGGTTTCTGGCATGAACACATGACAACACAGCCTCCTTCACCTTTGACTCTGAAGGTTTCAGTATGCTTTCTAATAGGAATGTGGACTGTTACTCTGTCCCACTGTGACTTGGAGAAGGAGAGCTGAATAGTTACTGTGATGCTCAGCAGTGGAGACCTGGGCTCCCCTAGTCAGAAAGAGAAAAAGTCCAAGGGATTCCTCACATGCCTCCATGCCATGCAGTTGTCATGTGAATTTGTCTGCTTGTGTTATCAGTGTCTGCCCACGGCTCCCATGGGCCACTGCATTTGTTGGGTGGGGGCAGGCCATACTCTCTACACACATGAGAAAGTGCAGCTGTTGGTTTCCGGAACATTCCCTGCCACTTTCCCTCTGCTTTCTTGTTAGTGTTGCTTACAGGGAGCCTGGCAGTTGGAGAGGGAAGAGCAAGGAATGAGCAGGAGGGGCTTTGCCTGTAGCTTAGCCATTCATTGTCACCGCCCTCGGACTCATTGTCCCCAGAACACAGACACATCCTGTTGGCTTGGTCAGGAGATCTGATGGGAACCTGCCATTCCAGGTTTCCGGTTTGAGTAACGGGCCAGGGGGGCTGGGCTGGGCCCTGAATAGGAGCTGGCAATGCCCATCAGATTATCTTGCTAGGGGAGGCTGAAATGGCCCCACCCAGGCTCAGGGACTGGGCCTGGAGGAGGGCCAAGAGGCCAAGAGATGGGGGGAGGTGTGGTCCTGGTGTCATGATTGAAGTCTTACCCTCCTGTGGGACTACTGGTTCTTGTGGAGTTCCAGAGTACATTTGATTGGTTTGTCTCATTCAACCAGCTTCTCTAGCGAATCAGAAAGGAGGAAACGACAACCAATCAGCACCAGAGGACTGATTTGTGGTTCAGGAGATGCTTTGGGGCCCAGGCTTCTCTCTGTCTCTCTCCCATCCCCTGCTTTGTATGATTTTGCTTTGGGTCAGAACTGTTTTTGGACCTGGTTTTCCCTCTATGTTTAAAAAGAAAGGATATGGCTCAGTCCTTACATTTTACCCACAAGATCTTTATTAAAAGAACTGGAGGTTGTTGGGGACTGGTGATGTAGCTTGGTGTGTTGAGCACTTAGCATGCAGGACACACACACACACACACACACACACACACACACACACACACACACCAGAAACAAAACAAAATCCCCAAAGAAACAAATTAAAGATCCAACTACAAGCCAACCTAGAGACAGGATGCTTTTTGGAAGTTAATTATCTCAGATCCTGAGTAAAGAAGTTAATATAGAAACTTCCATACACTCAGGCTGAAAATGAAATCAGCACTGTAATTATTAAGCGTTTGCTGTTTGCTGTGTGGCTGGGTGTGTGTGTGGAAGAACCAGGGCCTAATGCAAGTTTGTAGTGAGAATAGTCATTAGCTGGGTTTGGCCCAGTCAGACTGTTAGGGGTGTTTGGTTGGGCAGCTTCTTTGTGCAGTTGTAAGCTGCTAAGTTGTCCCTGCCAGGGATGATGGTGTGATGTCTGGGTTGGGAGTGAGGAAGACAAGAGATGCTCATATTCACCACCAGGGGGCGCCAGAGAACACCAAGTGGGCTCTAGGCTCTGTAATTTTTCGGGTTTATGTTCTTTGCTTCTTGGAGCAAGTCTGGAGGCCTGCACTGGCTGGGAAAACTCAGCTGCTGTGTGGCCTGGATGGATGCATGTTCCATGGGGGTGAGGGTAGATGGAAGCCTAGGTGGTGTTCTTGAAGAGAGAGTGAATGGACAGGATAGACAAATAATGAGGATGGGTAGGTGAGTGGGTGAGTGAATGGATGGTGGCCGGGTGGGTGACTGGGTGTGTGGCTGGGTGTGTGTGTGGATAGATGACTCCCCGGGCCCTTCCCTGATGCTACCCTGTCCCTGTCCAGGTATGTGCACTACTTCAGCGGCCTGCTCTCTGGCTCCATCAAAATGAACAACAAGCCCCTGTTTCTGCACCACGTGATCATGCACGGCATCCCCAACTTTGAGTCTAAAGGAGGTACCTGTCCCACCCCCTCCTTCCAGCCTTCATTTCCCCCTTGGTGGCCTTGGGTAGTAAGCCATTGCTATGCTGTGGTGTCATTTAGGCTCGTGTGGGACCCTCAGCCGAGCCCCAACCTATTCCTCTTCGACATGGGGTTGATGCCGGGCCATGCCTGGGGCAGAAGACAGTGGGGGAGGCAGCTTTTGTCTACTTAAACAGCCTCAGAAATGAAGTTCGTCTTTCTTCCCATTCTGGCTTCCTTCTTTCTCTCTTCCTCTTTTCCTCCTTTCCCCTCCCTAGGTCCCTCATCTCTCCAACCATTTCTGCTTCTTCGCTCACACTTTCTCCTCTCTGACAGGGTGCCGACCGTTTCTCCGCATCTACCAAGCTATGCAACCCGTGTACACATCTGGCATTTAGTAAGTAGTCTGTGTGAGTGAGGACAGGGGTGGGTGGAAGGGAGAAGGGAGAAGGGAGCCTGTTTTCTCGCAACACTCTTCCTCATCGCCTCTCTCTCTCTCAGCAACATCCCCGGAGACAGCCAGGCCAGCATCTGTATCACCATTGAACCAGGGCTGCTCCTGAAGGGAGACATCTTGGTGAGCTCCACCCTCCTCCTCAAGTGTCCCTTCTTTGGTTCTGCTCCCACACCGCCTTGGGGACATGGGACGTGCAGCTGCTCCGGGGAGCTATTGAGTTTGGAACTGTTTCCGTAAGCTCGCCAGGCTCACACCTTCCTCCCTTGGAGTGGGCATTCTTTTCCTAGCTTCTTTTGCTTTGGGGCAGCTTCAGGGAACTGCCACTCAGTGTGACCTTCTAGCTCTGGACTGGTGACAAGACACTCCCAATTCTAAACTCAGACTGGCTTGCTGTAGTTTAAGGTCATGTTTCCCTTTCCATACCCACCTGTGTGCAGGAGCATCTGGGAGGACATTCCCCACAACTCCAGTCTGTTCCCCTCCTCTTCTGCTCTAGAAGCTTCCCAAAGAACTTTGCGATCTTGTTTGGCATTGGGTGACCTCTCCCTCCTGAGTTTGCTGTGAGCCTTGGGGCTCAGTTAAATAGAGCAAGTTAGGAGGAGCCCTGCAACCTAACCTTTCACTCTTTGCCCCCTTCCCACATAGCTGAAGTGTTACCACAAGAAGTTCCGAAGCCCGGCTCGAGATGTCATCTTCCGAGTGCAGTTTCACACCTGTGCCATCCATGACTTGGGGGTTGTTTTTGGGAAGGAAGACTTGGATGAGGCCTTCAAAGGTGGGTTCCCCGATGGGGCAGGGTGGGGCTCTTGTAGCAGGGGAGGAGCCCAGTGTGGGATGAAGCGGTGGATGCAGGGGCCATCTTTTCTGAGTCACATGGTTTGCCAAGTCCCAGGGGTTCTTGACAGTGTGAGGAAACTGAAGGAGGACCATGACAGGCCTGAGGTTGGGGTGGCCCAGGAGTTCAGGGGGAGCGACATGGGAGGTGCTGTGAGTTTCAGGACAGATTCTAATTAGTCTTGAGGGGAGATGGAGGCGGAGCTGACAAAGTCAAGAAGGGTTTGAGGAGACACAGACGGAAAGGGATCCCGGTTTCTTCTTGCATGCTGCAAGCATTGTATTTACCTAATAATTCTTTATCAATAAAAATTCGGGAGTCAGATATGAGGGTAAGAACCTGAATGGTCAGAGAAGTGCGGAGAAACGACCAATGACCTCCTATCTCTTCAGTTCCTTCATTCAAAAAGACTGAGATCCTATGTAAGCCATGTCTTATTACTTCCTGTCTCTCCATCCATCCTCAGTCCTCCAAAACCTCTATGATTAATTTTGGTCAGCTAGTAGCTAACTTCACCCTCTGATTCAAAGCGAACTTTATTGTCAGAATGTGATCAAAATATCGCACAACATTTCCTCTTTCTGCCTAAATTAAAAGGGAAGGTTTTAACTCCAACATAGTAAAACTGTATATGATAAGAATTACATTCACAACGTTGAGTTCATTTGCATTTGATGAATTCATAGAAAATATTCTATTGTCAATCCTATCTTGGTGAGTCCAAAGTTTTGAACCTAATTCACTTTCTATCCTAACTTGTATTACCAACCCAAAACTACCCTTTTACATCTTTCAACTTTATACACTTTATACCTTTTTTTTTTATAAGTTTCTTTTCTGAAACTATAACTATCTAGTCTGCAATTCCATCAGAAACCTGAGAAGGGTATACTATTACCTGTGTAAACAAGAAGTGCAGAGCAAGCAATATCCAAAACTACAGGAATGATATAAACAGCTGATCCCTCTGTAACACTGGAGCATCCATCTTCGGCCTACAGGCCTACAATATCTGACAGACTTTTCTGTGAAGCAGGAATTTTGAAGAACTGTTCTGGTTTGTCTTGGCAAAGTTTGGCAGCAGCTTTCTTGTTGTGTTCTGCTTGGCCGGTTTGGACAGCATACTGTCAGCAGTCAAGGCAAGGGCAGTTTCTTGCCCAGTGGCTAACTTTTGCCACAAAGAAAGCAAACTCCACATGGAGTTTCTTTGATGCCCATCATCTTCTCTGAAGTAGATTGGTGCTGCCAGGAGCAGACGTGTCCATTGTCATAAAAAGCCTTATAATTAAAACATCTTAAATGCCATATTCTGTAGGTGTCTGAAGTGTTTGAAGACTACCTGTCTCTCTAAAATATATCTTTGACCTTGAAGATTTACCTAACATAACTACAAGTTTGATTGTAATAGGTGACTAACTACTAACCTGCATTTTTAATTATCCTAAGTAGTTTGTAAGAATAAATTTTGAGGACTAGAAATTCACTTTATATTGTTAAATGTGCGGCACAATTATCTTAAACAAGAGTAGAGATGTATGTACAGTATGTTCTAACAAAAATAACCTTAAATTTGTATCAATATACAAAAATATCTTAAACAAGAATAGGAACATATATGCAATATAACAAAAAACCAGTGTAAAATATTTAAGACTAGTAGTTTAAAAGTAGATTTAATAATCTACCCTTTTATCCTATTATTTCTATACCCCCCTCCCCTGCCTTTTCTTTTTGGAGTGAGATTTCCTGAATCTCATCTCCATTGTTAAGCTTTTTTCTTGACCATTACCAATAACAACTTGTAACCAACCCCCTAAACAATGACAAATATCCATAACCCATTGAGTGACCCCACCTCTTGGGAATGAGGGCATCATGTACTCTAGGTTTCTTTCTGTTGTCTGGGGGCAATGGTTTCTAGGGGACTTTGAGAAAATTGAGATAATGGTCAATTCCTGGGAGATCTAACTATATATCATTTGTTGCCAGTCTCTATGTAATGGGAAAGTGTAGGGCTTATCTGAAATCCTGGCTGGACCATCTCAGCTAGCCACCTTGCAATTGTCCTGAGCAGTTTGTAGTCCAAAGCTGATCTTTGGGTGGTGTTTGTCAGCTTAGTGGCATTACTACAGTCCAGGTAGAATAGTTGTTGTGGGGTCCCATCATCCTTTTGGAGACTTTGAAAGTCACTGTTAGGAATGGTCACAGTTCATTGCAGAAAACTTAACCATTTTAAATGTCATATGAAGCAGATCTTGGAGAGGTTAAAGGATCACAATTTGTTAAGTACATCGAGAGTACACAAACTTAATTCCTAATTACCTGATAGAGACTCAAACCCGAAATCATGTACAGTAATCTAGATGAAGCCTATTTCTAAAATTATTTAGTACTCTTTATGACCATTAATATCATGACAGAAAGTTTAAAAATATATATTAATCCTACACATTTTAAGATAATACTTATACCTTAAAAAGTTTTAAAGAGATTAAAATAAAACCAAAAGATTATGAGATTTGTGGTAATAGAATAGTTCCTTAATTTTTTTTATGTCCCATACCATCAGGCTCTCCTGACATGAGACAGAAATTTTTGAGTTTCCTGTAATAAGCATGCTTGGGTTTAGAGAAGGAGAGAGCCATGCTCCAACTCCAAAGCCAGCTTTAATTTTTGTTTTTGGCTTTTGTTTTTCAAGACAGGGTGTCTCTGTATTGCTTTTTAGCCTGTCATGGAGCTAGCTCTGTAGACCAGGCTGGCCTTGAACTCACAGAGTGTCTTCCAGAGTGCTGAGATTAAAGGCCTGTGCCACCAACGCCTGGCTGAGCTTTAATTTTTAATGAAATGGGACTACAAAATAACCCTTTGTCTTATATGTCTGTAGAGAACAGCAGAAGCAAATAGTTGAGAAGATTTATGAAATTTTATCCTGTTGGAAATGTAATATACCATTAGGTCAAGTTACTCTTTTCCTTGGGACATTTTCTCTGGATGATTCATCCTTTTTCTTCAGATGTCTCATTTGTCCAGTATTCTTCAGATTACTTAGTTGGATGCCTTTATTCTCTTGGAAAGAAAAAAAACAAAACAAAACAAAGCAAAACAAACCAAAAAACCAAACAAACAAAAAAACAAAACAAAACAAAACAAAAAAACCCCACAAAACCCTGCCCCAACCCTAACTTTTGAGGAGTTTCCTTTTTGACAGGTTATATCTGGTCAAAAGTTAGTTTAGATGGAATGGCCACACTGATTGATGAACTATCACCTTTTTAAATCAAGAGGTCTTACCTGTTATAATCTAATTTTTATCAATTTTTATGGTATCCATAGTTTTTCTTCTCCTGTGGAAATAAAAGTAAAACCTCTTTCCCAATGTAACACATAGCCTTGTTTCCATTTCTGATGTCAACACATCTTTAAGGTATACAGGCTGATTTAATTCATCAAGTTTTTTTTCTTTCTATTATACAATGTCTCTCTATATCTGTTATTCCTTTCTTATTAGCTTTTAAAAATTGTGCAATCTATCTCTGGAATGATCTTTATTACCCCTTTCTGTTTATTAAGCATATCTTTTAGAGTGAGATTAGGTCTTTATGTTGTAATGCTTTATGTTGTAATATGCAAAAAAACTTTCATTTTACTAGAGACATATGCCGGAGCATTGTCAGTCTTAATTTGTGCAAGCATCCCCATGGTGGTCATAACTTCTAATACATGTGTAATTACAAAATCAGAACTCAAAGAAATTGCCTATCGAAATCTTGAATATGTATCTATGGTATGGTGTACATTTTTTAATTTTCCAAACTCTGTAAAAATGAAACACATCTATTTACCAAATTTCATTTCTTTGAGTACCCTTTGGGTTATTTCCTGCAGGTAGTGGAGTTTGGTTACACAAAGGACAAGTGGGACATTTGCTTATAATCTCCTTGGCTTGTTGCCAAGTGACATAAAGAGCAACCATGGGGAACCATTGAGAATTGACAGATCCATAAATAGAAGCTTAGCCATAGGGTCTGTCCTAGTTAGGGTCACGGTTACTATTGTCAAACACCGTGACCAAAGCAAGCTGGGGAGGAAAAGGTTTATTTGGCTTATCATCATGGAAGGAAGTCAGGACAGGAACTCAAACAGGCTAGGAACTTGGAAGCGGGAGCTGATACAGAGGCCATGGAGGAGTGCTGCTTACTGGCTTGCTCCCCATGGCTTGCTTGACCTGCTTTCTTAAAGGGGCCCAGGACTACCTGTGGAGGGGTGGTGTCACCCACAGTGGTGGGCCTTACTACATCTATCACTAATTAAGGACATTCTCTACAGGCTTGCGTACAGCCTGATTTATGGAGGCATTTTCTCAGTTAAGGCTCCCCCTTCTCCAGTGACTCTAGCTTGTGTCAAGTTGACATAAAACTAGCCAGCACAGTGTCTGAGAGAATCAGTGGAGTAAATAAAAACCTACCCAGGTTTAAGAAGAAAGGAGGCTGGGTAAGGTATAGTACGTCTGTAACTCAGGATGCTGAGGCAGGACGGTTTTGAATTCAAACCCAGCCTGACCCTGTATTGAAAGAGGGGTGGGTGGGGAGACAAATAATTCACCTTCATAGTGGTGAAGCAAGGGGGATTTTTAGAATTAGTGACTGATTTAGAGCCTTAAAGATGGAATACTGTAGTAGACACTGAAAGGCTTGTGTTCACCTTAGGAAGTAGAGCTCTGGCAAGGCTGCAGCTTGCAGCTCCAAGTGTGTGATTGGCTGAGTGTGTGCCTCAGTGTGCTTGCCTAGTGTGCTTGTGAAGCCCTGGGCTTGATCCCCACCATCTATAATTCCAACACTCAAGACATGGAGGGCAAGAGGTTGAAGTCTATCCTTAACTACATAATGAGTTTGGGGCCATCCTGGGCTACCTGAGAGCCTGTGTCAATTTTTTTTTTCACTATGGATATGCAACTTCCTATGTGTAAAAGGTAGATGTAGACATGCTGACATATTATTAACCACATATGCATATATGACTGAATTCTTTTCTAGAAGAAACCTTCCTCTTGGGGAGTCTGGGACCCATTTTCTCCCTTTCTTCTCTTTCAGATGATCGGTTTCCTGATTACGGCAAAGTGGAGTTTGTCTTTTCCTATGGGCCAGAGAAAATTCAAGGTACAGGCCACATTCCAGCCCTTTCCCTGCATCCTCATCTGTCCCCATCCTCAGCACCCTCCTCCCTCTGGTCATCTCTACAAACATGGTGTTACTTTAGAGGTGGGTCAAGGTAAAGGACTACCAGCTAAACCTGATCCAGCACCTTGGTTTCTATTCAACAAAAATACATGCAGACAGGGAGACGCTGAGTTGACTAAACTGCTCTGGTCCCTTTAGGTCACCATCTTGTTACATTCAGAGACTGAGGGTCTTGGCAGATGGAAGGGACAGCCAGAGAACATTCCAAGGTGCTGGGTGGATTGTGGGTATTTATGAACTGAAGTGGCTCAAACTGAAGGCCAGTTTAATAATAACCTTTCTCCCTCTAGACTCTAAATGTGGAGAGCAGTTGCTCTTCCTTATTTGAGAACAGAATGGGAGGAGATGAAATTAGTTTACAGGCAGAGGGACTCTGGGTAGACTAAAGAAAGGACTGCCAAGCCAGGAAAATAGGCTACCCTGACTCTGGCCTGTTCTTGTGGATGTCTGTCTGGAGTAGGGAGCATCTTAAGTGGAGGCAGGGGCAGGCCTGGGATGACCTTTCTAGGCTGTGTCTTCTCAATGTCCTGGCTGTGATTTTCATGCTGTCCCCACCTACAGGTGGCATAGGACAAGCCTGTCACCTATCCCCTCTCCAGTCTGCAGCACTGACCCTTGTTCCTGGCCCAGGGCCATTGATGGTATAGAAGCAGCCACCCAGAAGGTGGGGTCATGCCTTCTCTAGGGTGTGTATGTGGGTTCTGTCTTTAAGGGCTCTGTCCTGATTTGCCCCATGACCTGCTCCAAGACTCCTGGGTTATTCGGTCATTGTCCCACCCTTGACACTCAAGACGACAAGCAGTTCCTCAGGGATGGTCCATGGGCGAGCCCACAGGTCTTCTGCTTTACCAGATGCTCATCTCTTTCCCTCTGTCCCCCACCGGCTCCCCACAGGCATGGAACACCTGGAGAATGGACCCAGTGTATCTGTAGATTATAACACCTCTGACCCCCTCATCCGCTGGGATTCCTACGACAACTTCAATGGACATGGTGAGGATGGCATGGAGGGTAGGTGTCCCATGACTGCCAGGCTCTCACTGAGCTGGGCAGCCCTGGCCCGTGTGACCTTGGTTCTCCGGGGTCTCTGTAGAGGAGGTGGCTTTAAGTGCAGCTGGTAGTTCCCTCCTCAGGTACCTCCAGGCTGCTGTTTGTATTCTTAGAGATCAGGGCGTGGGTATTTGGGGCTCTAACAGCTTACATGAGGATCCAGCACAATTGTCTGAGAAGATGTGGGGTTCCAAGATACAAGGTTAAAAAAACAAAACAAAACAAAACCCTGTAAAGTAGGTACAGTGCCATTGCCTACCTAACATGCCTGAAAACACCAGCATATTTCCTGTCCAGCTGCAGTCGGTGTGCTGTGTGTGTTCTGTGGCCGGTCCATTGATTTGTTTGGCTCTTGGAATAGGTAGGAGGGATGAAGGGTAGAGCCTCTGGAAATGAGTTTGCTAGATAGAGTACGGAGCCTTGAGATGCACTTTGGGTTTGGCCCTCAGCCTGTTTTCTGATTCAGCCACAGGATGGCAGAATGCTAGAGCAGGTTGGAGCGTCCCCTGCATCTGTCTTAGGAATCGGGGTAACTGAGATCTTCTGGAAGGCAGGGCTGTGACTTGCCCCTCAGACCCAGCTGTGCCTTCTCAAGGACATCAGTGGACCCTCTCTCCCTACCAAAGCCAGCCGGGGCTTGCTCTGGTGATGGGGGGGATGGGGGTGGGGGGGGAGAACATGGCCTGGGACTCTCACCTGTTAACCTCTGCACGCTGTCTCCCTTGCCCAGACATCCTGTGTGGCTCCACTCTGGCAGCCATCAGCAGGTATCAGACAGGCTGGAGGAGGGAGGCTACATTAGAATTCCGGGGTTCCATGAGAGTGCATTTATGTGCAGCACCCAAGGTTGGTGGCTTGCTCGTGTACCCTTTCAGCGGACCTTCTTCTCCCACTTGGCCCCCACACCCAGTTCCCTTTTCTGAGTGGCTGAGTGGCCTGGGCATTGGGTGGAACTGATGGCGGAATGAATCGTCTTGGATGCTGCCGCTGTCAGCTCCATTGCTTCTCATGCTGAGGAAGTTTGCATTCTTAACCAGAGCGCTTGCCGATGTGAAGGAAGTTTTAATGCCTTGCCATCTCTCCCTGGTACAGATTCAGTGGGGGTGATAAATGTAAAACATTCATGAGCTCTGCAGTGCCAAGAGAACCGAAGGTAGAATAATTAAAGGCTAGAAGGAATGGATGGGAGCAGCTGGAGGGAAGGAAAGAGAACAGAGGACAGGGTCTGAACAGGGAAGCCTGGGGTAGAGGTGTGTTCAGAGGACAGGCAGGACAGACAAGGGACAGCCCTGACTGACTCTGCAGCCCTCACCCTACAATCCACTTCCCTAGCAGGGAATGGAGCTGGCAGGACCTTGGGCCAGTTACAAGGTCAGCTGTTCCTATCAGGACAGAGGGGCTTCTATACTCAGGCAGAGAAGCTGGCCCTTTGCCCGTAGTGGGGTGGTCAGGCCTCTGCTGCCCCCTTCCTTGCCTGGCCTGACAGCCTAGGCCAGGACAGTTGCCGGGAAATAGATGCCCAGGGTTCTGACTGTGTGGGTCTTGCTGCCTGACCCTGGGTTGCATTCCTAGACCTCAGGGCTTGCCCAAAGCTTGAGCATGACTTTTGTTCTAGTCCTGTCCCTGTCTGGGGGCCTTTCTGTGGAAGGTTCTTTATCCTGAGGCCCAGAGGGCAAAGGGCTTTGTGTGTGGCTAACAGTCAAGAGGGGGCAGCAGGGGAACGGCAAGGTTCATTTGTGCTTAGGCTGGGAGGAGGAGGCAGTGAGGGAAGAGAGGGAAAGATGGACGCCCATATTGGAAGTAGGTTCCGTCCAGCGACAACGGCCAGGGAGGGGCGTGTACCCGCCACCTTAGGGACTTCTTGTTGTCTTCGCTGCCTTGCTGTCCTGGGTAACCAATTCGAAGGCACCACAGCTAAGCCTTAAGTGACAGAAATTTGCACTCATGGTTCTGGGACTGGATTCTGAGGCCCGGGCTGGTGTCCCTGAAATCTGCTTTCTTTTTGTGTATTTTCTACTGTGTGTCTGTATCCTGATCTTCTCTTTATGTAGTGACCAGAGGTACACTGGAGTGGGACTTGCCTTGGTGGCTTTCTTTTGTCATAGCCAACTTGTTCATCGGCCACTGTACTCTTCGGCCCGGAGGAGATGGTTCAGCCCATCATGTGCAGCATGGAACGTCTTGTGTTCCATACAGCTGAACAATCCAGGCCCAGGTTTCTAACTAGGGAGAAGTGAGAATCCTGGGTCGTGGTGGAGAGCTGTCTGGCCCCTCCCCTGCTGCCCTCCTCCTGGAAGCGGCCTCCACCTCCCTCTGGGTTGGTATGGAGCCAGCAAGCTTGGCCCCAGCTGACATCACAGTTTGAGCCTCCAGGAGTCCCATTAGCTCCTTGGCCTGAGTTCTGAGCCCCATGCCCAGGTCCCAGCACTCCTTGGGTGGGAGCAGGGATTTGTTTTTTTGCCTAATGCTGCACAGAGCAGTGTCCAAATTCTTCCAGAGGGTTCCAAGACACCACCCCCTGAAACAAATTCCAGTAGCGGGGTGGGGTGGCCTCTGCTTCCGAGGAGCTGAGGAGTCAGGAAGCCGAGCTGCCCCAGAGCCCTCCACTTGCAGTCCTCTGACTCCTTGGCCATCAAGCTGATGGGAGTCAGGATGGGGAACCAGGGCTGGTGCTGGGTAAGTGGGAACATGGAAGCAGATTCTCAGACTGGAAGCCAGGGTGAAGGGAGAAGAAAATTTATCCCATGCCTAGCAAGGATGCTATTATCGGTCCCTTCTGGGTTTTGCTTGTGTGATGTACCCAGCAGAGCCAGGGACAGGTGGTGAGGGGGTTGGTTTGATGCCCAAGTTTCTAGGTGCTCAGGCTCTGAGGAGAATCATGTATTTCCTTAGGGGAGAGTTCTAAACCATCTTCAGTTCTTTGTGTCAGCTGACAGGGTCCCTTGTCTACAGTTAGGAGTCCCTGTATGGGGGTGAGCTCGTCTAAGGACTGACTTTTATTTTATTTTATTTTATTTTATTTTATTTTATTTTATATTTTGAGAGAAATGGGGGGGGAGATAGGGGAGGGAAAGATGCTGAAAAGAGGCAGCAAATGAGAGAGGCACAGAGAGATGGAGAGGAAGATCTGGGCCAAGGGTCCTGGGCATCCCAGGTGACCCCTTCCCGTGGGCCTTCATTTTCAGACCATATAGAAATAGGATGTAGGGAGCTTGTAGAGTTGGATAAGTGGCTGAGCACACTGGGTGCTCTTTCAGACAGAGGATGTGAGTTCAATTCTCAGCACCCACATCTGTGACTCCTGTTCCAGGGGCTCTGATGGCCTCTTTTGGTCTCTGAAGGCACCAGGCACACAGATGGTGTATATGCACACATGCAAGCAAAGCCACCCATGTACAGGAGGAAAGACAGAAAGACAGAAAGACAGAAAGAAAGAAAGAAAGAAAGAAAGAAAGGAAGGAAGAAAGGAAGGAAGAGGATGTAGGAGTAGACAGTATTTCTTCTCATTTTGAGTTTAGCCAGTGTTTCCTTTGGGAGTTTATGTGAAGCTGAGCTGGTCCAGACTCATTTACCTTTCTCAACTCTTAAGCTCCAGGGGGAAAGAAATGACAGGGTGGTTGTATCAGTCAGCATAGGCCAGCAGATGCTTCAGTAACAAACAGCCCCATTCACACACATGGCTTCCTCCAGCCAAGCATACTCTGTGCTCAAGGCATCTGTCCATTGAGGATGGGAATAGGCCTCTGTTCATCCTGGTTTCCCTAGTGAGGGTGGCTTCATCTAGAAGCATCTCTCTCATTGATGACGCCACAGGGGGAGGGCTCTGATGTTCAATAGGCTTCTGCCAGGAACTGACATGGTCTCATCTCATTGGTTAAAACAAACCAAGGTCTGTGTCTAGCTTCAAAGGGGACAGGGATGTTGTGCATGCACGGAAGACAAAAAACTTGAGGACAGGTGGGACAGACCACTATGCCTATATGCTGCAGCCAGGGGTGTGGGGTCTAGAGTCAGACAGTTGGCAAGTTTGGGTGTAAAGCTGTGACCATCGGTGATGCCTTTGTGCCTCTCTGAGACTTTGTCTGTACATCAGGTGCCATAACAGGACCTTCCACCCAGGGGTGGTGCTTCAGAGTCAGTGAGGGTCAATGCCAGAAGTTGAGTGTTTGCTAAGTGCTATGTTGGCAAGACTCTGTGTCTGTGGCAGCCATGCTGGAGTAGACAAGACAAACATGGGATCTTATTTTTTATTTGTTTAAGAGTCCCCTGTCCCTTTCCTCTCTATTCCGTGGGAATCATCTACATCTGATCCACTCCGGGACTCAGGACACATGCCTGAGCCTTCAGGTTCCTTCTGAGTGAGTTGAGGGGACTGGATTTCTTAAGGGGGTGCCATCCAAACCACAATGATGGTGATGCTCCTGCTGCTGATAATGGCGGTGCTGACCGTGAGAGTGATAGCACATTCTGGGTGCTCGATGTTTTTGGTTGACTCTCCAAACAACATCGGCAGAGCATTGTCTTGTCACCTGGAGCATGTAGGAAGTAATTATAAAGCCGCTTGGTTTTATTCACCCGTTTGCTCCACTCTGTACTTCCCTGTCCCATGACGCTAAGGCCGGTCCCGTTTCTTCCCTGGTTACTCTGATGGAAGCGCTAAAGTGCTGGTAAATTCAGACTTCAGTTCAGAGTTGGCATCTCACCTTGTCAGCCCCTGCCTGTCCATCACTGTGTGTGTGCACATGGGTGCATGTGGCAGGTTGTATGTGTTTGTGTGGTGTGCATGTGCTTGTGTGTACCTGTGTTTGTTGACATATGTGTGTGCTTACAGGACATAGAAGGTTTTCTCTTCCTAACGTGAACATTTTGAGGGAGGAAGAGAGGAGGTTGTGGACATTCTAGAACTTTCTTGCTTGCCTGGCACCACTGAGAGGTTGAGCAAGTTACCTGTGGGTCTGTGACCTTTGAGTTCTTTGCCAGCAGATCTGGAAACTTCTGGTGTAGCCTGGCAGCTTCTCTGCCTGCTTGTGGCCCTCATGCTGCTCCTTAGCACTCCCCATTCCTCTTCCTGTTGGGAGGCCGAGCATGAGGCTCATGGGCCCTTCTCACTCAAGTGCCTCTCACTCCCTCTGCCTCTCCCACCGGGATTCCTGCCTCTCAGATGACCCCCTGGGGCAGGATCTGAGGCAGCCTAGGCCACTCCCACCTTGCACTGTTGGAAAGTCTGGCCTCAACAGCTGGGACTCAGGTGGCCGGTGCAGTGTTTCTGTCCCCTGCATGATGCCAGGCCTGTCCCTCCAGCCCACCAGCAGCTTTTGCCTATCCAGCTTGGAGCAGCAGCACAGAGCAGAGGGAGATGTCCTTCTGCAACCCTCCGGTGTCCTCTGCTTTCTTCTCTTAAACCTCAGTAGGTGTGTGGGTTGCAAGGTAGAGCCCACATGGAAAGGCCGTGTTTCCCATCTCTCAGGAAGAGATGGCACAGCTGTGTTTGAGGCCCACTTTCCTTTAACCCTAGGGCGCAAGTCAGATGACAGAAGCCCCTTGACGGTGTCCCCACCCCCTGAACATGGGAGTGGGGTGTCTGAGGAGTAGAAGTCTCCTGGCCCACTGCAATACAGCAGAGGGAGAAATGTGCACCCTGGCAATGGGACCCAGGACACCCTGTCAAGGCATCTGTAGCTCTTGCTTTCTGAATCTTCTCACTGAGATTCAGGAGATGCTGTAAAAGTATGGGGGGCAGATTTCAGATGACCCCAGAAAATGCAGGGGATGAGCCAGAGGGTCTGAGTGGCGGTTCTGTCAGCTGCTGGCACAGGCTGCCTTAAGGAGTGAGTTTTCAAGTATGTGTGCTGAGCACCTAGGGTTCAGCCTTGAGCTGGCTGTTTTTGTTTGCTTATTTGTTTGTTTTCGAGTGAGCGAATGTCCCTCTAGGTGGCTCAGGTTAACCTGACACTCACTATAGGTATTAGCCTCTCCCCACTCCTCCCTGTGTGTGTGTGTGTGTGTGTGTGTGTGTGTGTGTGTGTGTGTGTGTGTGTGAGAGAGAGAGAGAGAGAGAGAGAGAGAGAGAGAGAGAGAGAGAGAGAGAGAGAAGAGAGAGACTAATATACCTGACAGAAAGAACTTATAGAAGGAAGATTTTTGGCTCCTGGTTTCAAAGGTATTTCACCTTAGTCCATCATGATGGGGAGGGGGTATAGTTGTGGGAGAGAGCTGGTCCATAGCAGCAGGAGTCGGGGAGGGTGTGGTGTGGGAGAGGACCCATTCATAGTAGTGGAGCCAGAAGCTCAGGCCACTACATCCAGAGGTGCCATCACCTTCAGCAGCTGACTTCCCAGACACATTCTGTTCCTAAAGGCCTTCAAAATAGCCTCACAAGCTGGGGGCCAAACGTTCACGCCATGAACATGTGGTGATAAATCTCAGACTCAAACCGTAGCACCCAGGCTAGTGTTGAGTCAGAGATAACCACGACTTGGTGTCCTGAATGCTGCACCACCAGACTAGGCTCTCAAGCTGGATTTTGCTAAGAAATCTTCACTGGGTACTGGAGAGGTGATCTTGGAGTAGGTCAGGGAAGGAGGAGGAAATTCAAAGCTGTTGATGGAATCCTCTGTCCTTGACATGGTCACATTCTGTGGGATGGGCTTGGATTGAGCAGGAATGGTTTGGATGCGCTACCGGGTAAGACTTCCAGTCAACTGTGGCGGGGAGACTGAGCCTTGTCCTCCTGGCCCTCTTGGGTTGAGAGACACTGAGATGTGAGGACTGGGTCTCAGTGTGGGATAGCTATAGTGACAGGTGACGTGTATATGTATGAAGTGGCTGCTGGGAGGATTCTGGGTTCCTCTTTCTTCCCCTGAAGAGAGGCATCTTCTCCAATATGCTGGACCAATTAGTGGATTTATATACAAGGCTGTGTGACCTTGTAGGTAGAGGACATAACCCCCACGACCCAGCATCTGCCAGCCACCTGCCTAGCATTGCTCCCCATGGGCTGGGGCTGGCCCTGTTCTGATGCCCTTGGTTGCTCGGTTGGCCTGCCCTGCCCTGCCGCTGGCAGGCTTGGGCGGCAGTCTGCGTCCGGAGCACGTGGTAAGCCGATCCCTTTCCTGCTGAATGAGTCTTTGGTCTCTCAATCTCTGCCATCGGGAGGAGGTGGAAGGCTGGAGCCACACTCTGAGCTGTGCCAAGCTTGCTGCCAGCAGTCCAGTGCCCAGATGGAGGTTGGGGACAAGGAAGACGTATTCTGTCCCCTCAGGCCCTGCTCCCTTTCCCCTCCTGCTAGACCTGGAGATGAATGTAAATTAGCTGGCCCCAGCCCAGGGTACCATCTCCAGTCATTATCTAAGAAATGGAATTTAAGTTCCCATTGATCACATGCTTTTCTGACCCATTAAATGTGCTTTCCACCCATCCTCCCCTCTCCCATCCTTCCCCTCCTATCCTCCCTTCCCTCTATCCTGCCGTTCATCTACCCTCTTTCTATCACCCCCTGCCCCATCTCTCTTCCATCCAATCCCCTCCATCCTTCCTTGTATCCTCTCCTTCGATCCTGCCATCCTTCTCTCCAACTTTCTTTTCTTTTCTTCTCTCTCTTTCTCTGGCTCTGAATCAATCACTTGTAAGTGGTAGGCACCAAATGAGTCCTGGGATTTGGGAAGCCAGGTCTGGGGATTCTTGGGGATAGAAATAGGAGTGTCACATAAGTTTCCCAGACACCCTGAACCCAGAGCCAAATGGGGAAGGGTCCTGGCTTGGTGATAACTTCTGTCTCAGAGAAGCTGGCTTTAGAGGAATATGGCATGTGGCTGGGCTCTGGCAATGGCTATAGCGTCATTTCTCAGATTTAAAAGGCAAGGACACTGGTCAAAGTCTAGAAAGCTGAGGTTAAGAAAAGCACTCAAGGCCAGGCGTGGTAGCTGAGGCAGGAGGAAAACCTTTTTAGAAAAAGAAATTAAAAGCAATCCCGTCGGTCCAGCTTTCCTGAAGGCTGGGTCTTTAGTGGATACTCGATAGACCTGTGTGAGGTAAGGGTGACTAGAACAAGGGCAGGGTGAGGGGCGGTCAGCGGGGATGCAGATGCTGCGTTCTGCTTGGGGTGGGTCCATGTCTCCTCAGCCATGCCTGGGCCCTGCTGCTCATTGCCATCCTGTGGCTGAAGGTACAGGGCTTTCCCCCTTTAGATTTCAATTTTTCAGAGCTCCCCTTTCTAGGAGACTAAGCTGGATGGTGTTGAAATGGAGCAAACCTCTTGACTGGTAGACTGTCGATGAATAGCACAGTCAGTTCCTAGTACCACACCCACAGAAATGCCACTGTGCCCTCAGATTTACCTGGGCAGTAGCAGTTGCTACACCCAGCTCTGGTGGTTGTTGACCCTCCCTCCCCCAGGAGGGCTTCAGACTGCCTTGGAATCCAGACCCTCAGTGGGGAGTGTGTTCTTTCTGGATTGCTTCTCAGCACTGGGATGTCTGTCCCTGATCTGGGGATCCCTGGCCTCACTCTCCCTATTCTGAATGTTTGCCTGGGGCTGGCACCTGAGGCTGGTGCCCAGTATCATCCTTGGCTTGCTGGTGGGCAGCAACACTGCTGACTGCCCTGTCCTGCTCTGGGTACGTCTCCCCCCTCAGCAGCTTCATCAAGGAGCTGCTCTGCGCCAGAGCTTCCTGGGGACCTTTCAAGCTTCTAAGCTGTCCTTCCTGCTGCAGAGCCCCACCCTCCGGGGCCAGTCTTGCCTGCTGTCTGTCCCACTGATGGTTTGGGGGCTGTTTTAGGGAAACTGTTTCAAGGGATCTAGGTCTGGCAGAAGATCAGTCCTTTCCTGGATGCCATCCCTCCCGCCACTTCCCAGGCTGCCCATGGGTGATTTATCTCTTCTAACTTCCTTTCCTTTCCACGCCCCTTCCTGCCAGACCACTCAAAGCTGGGTGAAGCTTATGGGCTTCAGCAACAGACTGGCCCGATCAAGAATATGGAAGTGCCTCCAAGTGACCTGTGGAGGGAAGGTCTCAGGAGGGGCCAGTCCCTAGGCAGGCAGGGCCTTGAGAATAGATGCTAAGCATGGGTTTGGGATTTGGGCTGCTCCAGTCAAGTCCTAGCTCTGACTCCTGTCTTTTGTTGCCCCTGGCAAGATGCTCAGCCTTTGAGTCTCAGTATTCCCATCTTCAAAGTGGGGAGAAGGATAACACCTGGCTTAGGACAATGACTTAGAGGTTCATTGCAAAACCTTGCCTCTCCAAGGGACCTTGTAAAACACCTCTTGAAGTGAGTCAGACCACCTTCTAGCCATCCCAGCTACTAGTAGACCTTTAAATCAGACCTCTGGCTGACACTGTTGCCTCACACTGTCCAAGTGCAGGTTGTACCCCTTGGGTGGTTCATCTCTTGGGGATTCGCTTCCCAGACTGAGTCTACCCTCCAGCACTGGCCAAAGTCCCCTCCAAATCTGATATGTCAGACTGCAGATGAGCAAAAGGCACGGTTCTAGGTCACCTTGAGCCCACTGTACTGAATGGAGGAGGGGAGGGAGCACAGGTCACCAGTGGTGTGTGGCACCTGGACTACTCAGTCCTTTCACTCCCCAGGTATTGTTGAATCCCCACACTAAGCCAGTCCCTTCATTCCCTACTCGCTGAGGACAGGGCAGTGAAGGAAACAAGAAGGCAGATGGCTTAAAAGAAAATTAGGGTGATAGCTCAATTGTTAAAGTTCTTGCAGAACCTTGAGGATCTGCATTTGATCCCCAGGACCCATGTAAGTGCCTGGCAGGATGGTGGCATGTGCTCGTGATCCCAGTATGGTGAGGCAGAGATGGGAAGATCCCTGGGACAACATGTGAGGTTGTTCTCTAGGCTCCACACATTTGCATACATGCATATACACACACACACACACACACACACACACACACACACACACTTCAAGTCACAGGATCAGGAGGTATCTGAGCATATTATGAGACAACAGAAACTTGAGCTCTGCTCCTGAAGGAGTGATTGCAATGGGCAGCCGGCACAGTGGTTAGAAATTTAAAAACAGGGATTACCAATTTAGTTTTCACTGAGTGGACAGCAAAGATTTGGAGAGGATTGAGCTGCCCAGGTATATAACTGGGGAAGAACATGTCTAAGTGGTGCAGGTGACAAGTGCAAAGGTCCTGGGGCTCGGTATGTTTGGGAATCATAAGTGGGGGCCCCTGTGGCTGAAATGGAGGCTGTGATAAGAGAAAAGGTCCCATCTAATGGGGGCCAGGTCACTTAGGATTTGGTAGCCAGTAGCCCTTGTGAGGATTGTCATGACTTTTGGCCTAAGCTCTTCTATCAAACAGTAGATGATGAAGATCTTTCCAAATAGCACTTCAAGGGGCTTCTCAATTTTGTTTAGTTGCATAATATTCTTCCATACCTGTGTGCCATTGTACCATATTTTAGTCACTATTATTTTCTTTCTTTTTTATTCTCTCTCTCTCTCTTTTTTTTTTTTTTTTTTTTTTTTTTGAGACAAGGTTTTTTTCTGTGTAGCTTTGGAGCCTGTTCTGGAACTCTGTGAATTTGAGACCAGTCTCTGCCTCCCTAGTGCTGAGATTAAAGGTGTGTGCCACCAACGCCTGGTAATTATTATTTTCTTTAAAACCTGTACTTAAGTAACAGATCTTTTAGGTTATTTCCAGTTTGACTTTTCTGTTTCTAGAAAATGCTATAATGGGAATATACTGTTTGTATTTGTGCAAGCCGTAGACCACCTTTCTCAGGGTGGTGGGCAGTGACAGGTTGGTGTCTTTCAGGGCTGTATTGATTGACATTTGCAGTCAGAGGGCAATCTGCTCTCACCGCTCTGTGTTCACCTCCTGAGTGAGATGCTGTAGAACAGCTTGGCCTTCCTTTACTTCTGCCTGCTTCCCTATGAGAGCCAGGTAGGTTTGCCTCTGTTTCACAGATGAAGTGACAAGCACAGAGAGATTAAGTTCCCTAGCAGCGTTTGCACAGCCAGATGAGGGATGGAGTTCTGGTACCCACCGTTCATCTTCCTGGCACCTCTCCCTATTGGTTCTTTCTTCACGTGAATAAGAGTCTGGAGGAGCCTTGCCCTCTTGTCCCATTTAGCTTTGAGGTCCAGAGCAAGGACCTGAGTTCAAACAGGAAACCTGTCAGTCAACTCACCGAGGTGGCTGCATCCCGGAGGCCCTTGCAGACAGGTGGCAGGGCAGGAGCAGTGTGTCTTGGCAAGCTGGAGCCACAGCTGCAGTTTCTCTTGTCCCCTTCCATTACCAGTCCCAGAGGGGCAGCTTAGGAGTGTGTGTGTGTGTGGGGTGTGTGTGTGTGTGTGTGTGTGTGTGTGTGTGTGTGTGACACTGTAGCCTTTGCAGGATCAGCTTGCTCAGGGATTAGGTTTCAGCATTTCTCAGATGAAAACAAATCGGCCTTTTTATTGCTCTGCTTGGCCTTTGGGACCACTATAGGTTGGTGCATGTTTACAGGCTTCCTGTAAGTCACTGGTTCTGCTCTAGCCCCAGGGCAGAAAATAGCTTCAGATGAGTTTAGAGCCTTTAACCAGTGGCAGGAGAAACAGGTGCCCCAGCCAAACAGTGTCTGGCTGAACATCTTCCCTGAGGTAGGCCTGCCTTCAGGAACATTCCACTGCTCAAGGGGACAAACCAAGGGCAGCTACCATCACCCTTAGTGCCCTTGTCTGTGACTCCCCATTTGCTGCCGTTGCTGTCTGATAACACTTTGCTCAGCGAGACCCCTCTATTACGGTGGATGGTTAGAGAGAGGAGCACAGAGGTGGGTGTGGATTTTAGCTCTAGGCCTGGGATGGAGGAATGATAACTGGGAGAACCTTTGTAGCTATGAGGTGAAAAATGGGAATGGGGGACGTTTCATTCTTCTCTGTTTGGATCTTTCTCCGTGTAGCCCTGGCGGTCCTAGAACTCGCTCTGTAGACCAGGCTGACCTCGAACTCACACTTCTGCCTGCTTCTGCCTCCTGAGTGCTGAGATTAAAGACATGCAGCACCACTGCCCAGCTTTGGGACGATGGCTTTTCTTGAAGTTGGGGTGAATTTTTCCACCCATGCACCTATGTGGGTGACATGACTAGCGTCTGCAAAGGAACAAGGCGACTTCTAGAGTTCCCCGACAAGACTCGCTTTCTGGGTAAAGAGGACACGCTGTCTTCCACTCTATGCTCCCCGTTCCCTCTTCTCTCCTTTCTTGAAACTGTTTGTGCCCAAAGCCTCTCCCACAGGGACATAGATCTTTCAAGGGCAGAGCTGGATGCCCTCCAGTCCTGCTGCCTCCAGCTGGACTCTCCTTGCCTGGTGAGCCGAGGCTTTGCCTGTTGAGGGCGAGGCCCTGACTTCTCACTGCCTAGTTTCCCATCTTGACAGCTGTCACTGGCGCTTATCTGAGGCTTTAGCTGTATGTTGCTTTGATTGCTTGGGTGGGGGGAAGTCACCAGTAAGCCTTCTTTGATGTGGGTTCTGTGCTCCCCCACCCCCAGGCCAGTGAGGTCAGACTTTGATATGAAAGCAAAAGCTTTCCTCAGATCGTCCCTCTCCCTTCCTCCCTCAGAGGCTGCTCTGTCTGAACTAAGGTTGGGTACCCACAGGTGCTCCTTGTGGGATGCCAGAGCTGGAAGGGCCAGGCCTGGACCAGGGGCTGCTTCCCATTCAGGAAGGTTCCCTGTGGGTGGAGGACTTGGGAGTCAGGGAAGATCCACTTTCCTCATCACAGTAGGGAACTGCCTGGTTTAAAGGGGAACACAGACCATCTGTGTCCACTGCCCAGCTCACACTCACTCGTGTAGAAACACCACTGACCCCTCCACACAGTTCCCTCTTGTTCACTGAACCCCTGGGTTAGCCTGCAAATACCCCTCTGTAGAGAACTCCATGGGTCACTCTGCACAGCCCCCTCGGGTGTGCTGGACCCTGGACGTCCAGCCCTGCACTCATCTTCACTCTGAAAGCACACGTCCCCTTTAACCCCAGTACTTCTGTCATGCTGAGAGCTTATATCATTTGGGTGAAGCTTTGAGACTGACCACTAATGAAGGAGGGTCCTTGTGTGACTATGGACTACACATGTCCTGTCGTGTTCATAGCTGTCCTGGGATGCATGCAATTCCCAGGGAGCCACTTCAAGGGACCTCAGTGCTAGCCTGGCCACAGGTGTACAGGTGGGTGGGTCTGAGCTGTCACGTGGTCTCCTCTGTCTTTATCATTTACTGTTGGTGCCTCTGAACCCTGGATGTGCGCCTCTTTCTATCTATCTCAGGTCTACCTGCTATATGCCCATGACATTTCTTCCAGATAAAACTTACAGTGCCTCTGGCTACATGTTCCCTGGGTAGCAACCGCCTGGTGCTACATACCTTACTCACACCCCAACCTCTACTAGCTTTGCTTCAAGTACCTATTCACAGACCATGAAGTAGTCCTCCAGGGGGCACTGTGCTGTTTCCTGTTTCTTTCCTAACCCCAAGACTGCCAGAAGACAAAATGCACGATCATTTTGTCCCTTAAGAACAAGAGCCAAGGGGCTGAGGAGATGGCTTAGCTTTTTGTTTGCCTTGCAAGCATGAAGGCCTATCCTCAGTACCAATGTATAAAGCCAGGTGTGGTGGGTAGGCATTTATAGTCCCAATTATGGAGAGGTAGACACAGGAGGATTCCTGGTAGCTCAATGGTCGTTACCCTTAGCCTTCTTGGTGAGTTCTAGTCCAGAGAGGGACCTTGTCTCAAAGGGAAGAGGTAAACAGTGCCTAAGGAAAGCCATTTGAGGTTGGCCTCTATACATGAAGGCACACAAGTACAAGCTCGCTCTCACAAATGCTCACATGTGTGCACACAGAGAGAAAGAGAGGGAGAGAGAAGAAGGGGTCAGGGCACTGACACTGACCAAGAGCCAAGAGCCAGGCCTCTGGAGATGCTTCTACATCTGCTAGTGAATAGAGAAAAGGCGTTAGGATAGAAACAGGAAACAGAACGGTGAGACACAACCAAGGCTCTCAAAGTCGTAGCCATAGCCAGCTGAGCACCCTTCCCCCCAGATATGGACTGAGCTGGGAAGGATGGAAAAGTCATTGATCTGCAGGCAGAAGCTTCTTCTCCAGTGAGGTGTGGCCCGCTAGTGTCTCACAATTTTTGTACTGTTGGACCAGCAGGAGCTGATATGTGCTGATTCCTAGATGCTGGGGCTCTAGGACCCTCAAGCCACCTCCTTCTGGGCAAGTGTCCTGGATCTGGCATAAGGGATGGCTTCCTTCTGGGAGCCAGTGGCCCTGAGTTGTAGTCTTGGCTCTGACTCTAACCATCTGTGGGGACCGCTGCTTCCTAGAGATGGATGGCTGGAATTGGGCAGACCAGTGTCTAGACTCAGCATGTCTCCTGAGCTGACTGTCCTGTGGTTCTAGGAAATGGCCTGGGATGGCTGCCCACAGTGGCAGCAAATCTGGGGACTGGATGAATCCTGGGCACCTGGAAGCAGTCACAAGATCTCTGGGTCCACCTTCCTGCCTCTAGATTCTAGAACTTGTGCTCAGGGCTGTCTCTTGAATGCAGGGAATGTCGTTGGCTACACGGAAGTCAGAGCAGTTTCACTGTTTCAATGACATCCGCCTAGGCTGGGTCATTTTGTGAGACTCTTGTCTTTGCTGCACATTCAGTGCCATGATCATTGAGACAGAGCCACCTAGATGACACACTCTCAGCAGCTCCATCCCTGGCAGATGATGGATTGTCAAAAGCAGTGGGGTTAGGTGTGGCCCCAAGGCTGTGTCATGGAAACTATGGCTTCCAGGCAGTGCAAGGTAGCCTACTTCTCATGTGGGCTGCTCCCTGTGAGAGTGACAAGGAGCCCTAGGAGCGGATCAGGGACACAGATAAGCCAGTGAGGGTAGGCTGTCCAAGGGGGTTCGGAGGACACTGCACACCCTGAGTAGCTATAGGGATTTCTTAGAGGACACTGGTTTGTTATGAGCCACCCAAAGCTCACCATAATGTCAACCGAGAGATGACAATGATGAGAGTTAAGAGTCCCCTGTTTCTAACTTGAAGATGACATGGGCTTTCTTGGAGAGATGGTGTAGTCCCATAACAGGAAATGTTTAGATTCTACGAGGACCATTACTGGACCAACCTGGCTGTGTCCACAAGGTCATTTTAAATTCTGATTCCCAAGCCACTGAGAGTTTTGTCTTTTGGGGGCGAAGTGGGGCCTAAGGCCAGGGTCTCCCTGCTCCTCTGCCCTTACTTGCTCTCTTCCCTGCTGTGGTGGTTTGAATAGGAATGGCCCCATAGACTTTTGTTTCAATGCTGGGCCCATAGGAAATGGCACTATTAGGGGGTGTGGCCTTGTTGCAGTAGTTGGGTCACTGGGGGTGGGCTTTGAGGTTTTATATGCTCAAGCCAAGCCCAACGTGGCACTGTCTCTTCCTGTTGCCTGTGGACTAAGATGTAGACCTCTAAGCTATCCCTCCAGCACCATGTCTGTCTGCATGCTGCATGATAATGGGCTAAATTTCTGTACTATAAGCCAGCCCCAATTAAACGTTTTCCTTTATAAGAGTTGCCGTGGTCGTAATGTCTCTTCACAGCAATAGAAACCCTAAATAAGACACCCATCTGTTTCTCTCTCTCTCTCTCTCTCTCTCTCTCTCTCTCTCTGCAGAGAATCTCACTATGTAGCCCAGGCTAGACTCGAACTTGCTTCAATCCTGTGTTAGCCTCCCAAGGGAAGGCTGTGTCTGGCCACAGCCAGTCATGGTTTTTAGAGGATTCCCCAGGGGCTTCCATTGCCTTCTAAAGGCCATCAGGGTGGGGTCACTGTTGGCACTTTTTTTTAACCATCCATATAATTGTTAATTGTTTATTGAGATAACTATTCCTTAGCCCACATATTCCTATTTCATCGTTTATGAACACAGTTCAGCAATGAGTTTCTATCAAGCACAATCCAAAGAGTTTTTTACATTCTGAAATCACTCTGCACTTTGGAAGACACCAGCCTTCCTCATTTCTTCCAAATCTTTCATGGAATCATAATTCTGTAGGATTCTGCATATGCTTTCTTTCTTGGCTCAGCCATGCTGCACTCATAGAACACCCTGGGCCACAATGAACGCACCAGCCATGTCAACCTGCAGACACTTGGTCAGAACACCACACATCTGAGGTTTTGGCACTGTACCAGAACTCATGGTAGTGAATATCCTCTACACCAGTGTCCTTCCTGGTTTTCACAGAAATCGGCACTTGTTCGTGTACCTAGTATTTCCATGGTACTTTCTGTAGGTCAGGCATGGTGGTGCTTATTTGCATTCCAAGCCCTTAGGAGGTAGAGGCCGGAGGATCAGGAATGCAAGGTAATCTGCTATCTGGCGAGTTGAAGACCAGCCTGGGTTACTTAAGATCCTTTATCAAAAGACTTAAAACCATCAGAGGAAAACAAAAATGCGTATAATTAGCATAGCAAGTGTATGATCTCATGGGGTTGGGTGCTCATAACTGGTTTAAGTTAAATTTATTTTTGTAATTTACAAAATACTACAGATGGGAAATGAAATCAAATTGGGCTGGGTGGAGACAGGCGTGTCTGTGGGGGCACCTTAACCCTTTCAGGGGCCTGGTCATTGTTGGTTCTAGAAGGTGCTGTAGTGACAAGAGGGCCATTGCAGTAGTCCCTAGAGACTATAGTTTCTACCAGTTTAGATATCTACCAAGATACAGGAAACTTTTTCTAGCCCCATTTTCTCTCCCTATCTTTGGAATCTATTGGGTTTTTGAGACAGGGTTTCTCTGTATAACAGCCTTAGCTGTCCTGGAACTCACTCTGTCCACCGGCTGGCCTCGAACTCACAGAGATCCTCCTGGCGTGTGCCACCACAGACATTGGATTTGATTTTTAATATGCAAAAACAAACATTGGAGTCTGTGATACTGGCTGCCTGCCTTGCCTGCTCAGTCATGCCATCAGTGAAGGCAGGGCAGGGGCCTTTGTATAGGGCTCCTAAGTAATAGTTTTGTTCTTCCCTTCCTTTTTCCTTTATATTCGTGGGCAGCTGCTGGCACTGGGAGGCAAGAAAGGGGCTAGTATGTGATGGCTGTTGTACAGAGGGACCTAGAGAGGCTGGTGGTCTTCCCCTGGCAGGCTCTCCCTCCTGGGCTACAAGGGCAGGTTCAAAGTGGCTATAGCCTTGAGCTGTGGAAGCATTAGGTGTCACAGGGAAATGGGAGCCAAGGGAGGGCAGAGGAGGAACCTTCCAGGAGAGAAACAAAGTCCCCACTGGCCTGAGAATTGAGTTAGAAGTTTCAGCTGAGATCCAAGTAAGGAACAAACAACATGGAAGGACCTGGTTTCCAGGCAGCTGTCCTCTGGTCACCTTTTAGGGCAAGCCATGCTTGTTGTGGGAACTTCTAGGCACCTGCCTGTGTGTTGCTGAGTGGCTGGTCGGCCGCACATCTGGCTGGCTAAGGACGGCAGTGGGCATTCTGACCCTCGGAAAAGTGGTCCTGCTGGTTGCGATCATCAGGGATGGGAGTAAATAGCACTAACAGCCAGGCGGCTTCAGATGCTCTTCACACACCCACTGGCATTCTGAGCAGCCTCACCCAGACCGTGTCAAGGTTCCTGGGCCAGCAGCCAAAGCTGTTGGGACTTCTGCCCCACCTCCTCTGGTGGCACCCCAGCCCTCTCTGGGACACACAGGGCCTTTTTCTTATTCTTCTTCTAAGTCACCGAAGTGTCCTGATGCCTAGACTCTGCTTGGAGGTGGCAGGAGTAGGCGTGGGGAGGGAACAAAACAAAACAAAACCAAAACAAAAACCTCTCCACCTTACTGCTCAGCAGCTGGAAAATTGTTGTCATCTGCTCTGCCTTCCATTTGCCGGGAGTGGGAAAAATGTGGAAAATCTAGGGAAAGAAATTTTAGTCCTTCACATAATGCTTCTTTCTCTTGGGGCCTGGTAGCCCTGCCTATCCCTCTGGGCTCGGTCTCCTTTGCTCAGGGGTTTTTGTCTTTGTTTTCTGGAGTTTGGGGCTGCCTTTGGATGGGGTCTGGGGCTTGGCTGCCCTGGGCTGGGAGGCTGGAGTCCAATCCCTGTGCTGGGGCAGGTTGAGCTGGGGTTGAGGTTGGGGCTGGGTTGGGACTCAGGGCCAGGCTGGAGGGGAAGCCACTGTGATGTCATTCAGAGCTGCATAGCTGCAGGATGATAAGTGAAGCCCAGGGGACCCAGCTGGCTGGGATTACAGACAGAGTTTGCTCCCACTGGCTTCCTTCAAGCCAGAGTGAGCCTGAGCCGAGCCGAGAGGGGGAGAGAGCGAGCTAGAGTAGAGAGAGGGAGAGCGGGAGGGAGTACAGTGTGTGTGTGTGTGTGTGTGTGTGTGTGTGTGTGTGTGTGTGTGTGTGGCCAGTTAGCACTGGCTCCTCCCACCCCTGACAGTCCCAGGGAGCCCGAGGAGGACACTCAGCCTGAGAGCTGTAGCCGGGCAGGAAATTACTTGAAACTTGAAGCAGAGGGGACAAATCCGAGTGTTCCCACAGCCTTTCTCCTGCTCTGCTCAGAGGGTAAGTGCAGCTGTGCTGCTGTCCCCTGTGTGGGTTTCTGCTAGACCTGGGGTGGGCACTTTTTGCCTGGAGCTCAATGTCCCTCAGACCTGATACCGGGAGGGTATGAGGTTGTGTACTGCCTCTGAGTGGGATATGCCTGTGTCAACCTCATTTGGTGTTCCCTCCCGGAGGTGCTCTCTGGGTCATGCTATGGTTGCAGCTTTGGTAGAAGGGTTGCTGGGTGAAGGAGCATGATGGATCTGAGTGGTCTCGTTTCTCTGGGCAATGATTCATCTTGAGTGGAAATGGGGTGGGTAAAGAGAAAGTCATAGGAGTCCACTATTGGTGACTTGGGGAGTTATTAATTGGGGCATTCCTTTATTTTATAGACAAACTGTGGGTCCCCAGGGCTGACTCTTATGTTCCCATTCACAGATTTCTCCCCATCTTCATCAGCAGGGCTCTTGGCCATTCTGCTGTTTCTCCAGCCAGGGCACTCCGAGTGCCCAGGCAGCATCCTGGCCTGGCAGAGGACTTGCTAGCTATTTTTACCATCCTGAAATGTGCCTGGACTATCTGGTGCTTGGGCAGGCGAGGGCGGGGAGTGGGTGGGCCAGGCTCTGGTTATAGCACCAGGCTGGGGAGTCAGGTGCCAGATCTGCTGGGCTCCTTGGGACAGGACAGGTGAAGTCTGGCCAGGAAAATTCACATTTGTTCTGTGTGCACAGGCTGATGTGCGATCGGGATAGGTCATTTGCCTTCTAGGTCGGGTCCCTTCTTGGTAGGGTCTGAAATGAAGGTTACAGTCACCATTTCCCATGTCCTCCCTCTGGGGAAGAGGCATGGTATGGATCCACTTAGGATGGTTTGTGGGAACAGCACCTCAGGTCCTTAGGGGCCATATTTGTCACCATCACTGTACCGGACCCTATATATAATATTGCCTTGAAGTTCTTGGTTTCCTATCGTAGCTGGAGAGCTGTCCCCTTCTTCTTCCTCCCGGGTGCCACTTTTATAGCCATCTTCACCTTGAACTATCATGGAGTCAGGAGCACTGCACACTGAGCCAGGTGTCAGTTTGACGAGTCCTTGCTGAGTGACCTTCAGCTTCCCATAGCCCCTGAGCACCACTGCCAGCCTATGAAGTGGGGTAATGGATCCCTCTGTGGCTCTCAGCTCTAAAAGCTCGAGGCTTTTTAAAATGTCTCCTTTTTGCTCAGTTGACCTTGAGTTCCTCCAGGTCTCAGTTCAGCTGCCCTCAGTCTAGAGCACTAGAGCTGGACAGTTTTTCTTGTCTAAGTTGACTTCCCTGCTTTAATGGCCAGAAGTCCAGATGTCCCACCTCTGCCCACCCTTTTTTTGCTTCAGCAGGAGGGGGCAGCACCCAACCCTTCCTGGATCCATGGATGTGGGTTTGTGTGTAACACGGTGAGATTGCTCACACAGAGCACAGAACTTGACCTGTGGGGAGACCGTAGCAATCCCAATCTTGTCCCCTCTTGTTTGCTTTCTATAAACATGAAGGGTTCTTTCAGATGTGTGCTGTTCAGAGGTCTCTTTTACCATACCCAGGCTCATCTGTTCCCTGCCTTTGGGAACCTGAAACCCTGAGGATGTCTATATTACACCAGTAGACAGCTCTCCATGTGGACCTAGATCCCTGAGTGGCATGTGCCGGCACCTCCTTTTTCCTGTTTCCGAGGCTGTGTCCCCTCTGTGGTTCCCTTCGGAGGTTTGGGTGTGGCCTCATTTCAACCTCTCATTCTGCTGATCTTTAGATGCCACAGGATGCTCCTTTCCCTATAGAAATTCCCAGAGTTCCCTGCAGCCTGAGCTGATGGCTGTAGATGAGAAGTGACCCTAGGTAGAAGCCAGGCTGGCCACTGAGACTAAAAGGTCCCTATCACCCACGCCAAGCTATTTCAGAAGCTCCTAGAGTTGCTGGGCCATCAACAATGCTTCTCCTTGGTCTTGTCTGTCTTTCTATAGGTTGAAGCTGTTAGGGTGCTCTGGACAGGAAGCCTTTGGGTCTCCCAAAGGCTTGCATCCTATCAGTGTGCTCTCCTACTTCTGCATGGAGCTTGGATTCTTCACACTGGTCTTGAGTGCTGGGCATTCCAGAAATAGCACCCTAACTTTTAGATGAACATGTCTTTGTTTTTCTTTAATTTATGTTCATTGATGTTTTGCCTGCATGTATATGCAGGGTGTGAGGGTATCAGAATTATAGACAGTTGTGTGAGCTTCCATGTGGGTCCTGGGAATTGAACCTGGCTCTTCTGGAAGAATAGCCAGTGCTCTTAACTGCTGAGCCATCCCTCCAGCCCCCAGATGAACATGTCTTAACTTGGGACCCATAGATGAGCCCCAAGTATTCAAAGACACTCACTTATTCCTCAACTTATAGGCAAAATGAATGCACATAAAAAATATTCTAAAGGGGCTGGAGAGATGGCTCAATGGTTAAGAACACTGACCACTCTTCCAGAGGACTCAGGTTCAATTCCTAGCATGTACATTGCAGCCCACAACTGTCTGTAACTCCAAGATCTGATACCTTCACACAGACATACATGCAGGCAAACCAACAAACATAAAATAAAAATAAATAATAAAAAATTCTAGAATTTCATCAGATATCCTCAGATGTCCTTGGCCTAGGAAAGTTATTGTTCCTGGTCTATAGTGTGACTAGGGAGGTCCATGGGCTAGGCTCTGCCTTAGTCAGTTTATAGGGACTTGGCTTGTACTGTGAAATGAGAGGAATCCCCACTTTATTGATTTTTTTATGCTGTAGGATCCTTTGGGGGTGACTTGGGGTCCACCTAGAACCCCTGATTGTCTCCTGGGTTGAATGAAGAAGACACTGGGTGAATGGCAGGATTATCACAAGTTTTTGGGGCTACCTCAATGTAAGGCAAGGATGATTATGGAGGTACCTAATATGTACAGGTTGTATTCTCCACAGAGATAACCTATAGGGTTACATTGAACTTCAAGAGGCTCCATTCATACAGACCGTATGGTGTCTGGCATTATCTGGGCACCAGAGCTAGAGGGAAGAGCTAGAGCCTTTCCTTGGGAAACACTTGGATTCTTGGAGAAGACAGGTGCAATTGTCGGCAATGGCCATGCAGTATGTGGCAGATTCACAGGGCAGATGAGTTACAGGGGCAGTGGAAATGGCCTATCCTATGGGAGGCTTCAAAGAAGTTGCCACTGGGTCTGAAGGAGGAGACAGAGGTTTGTGCCAGTGGGGTCGGGAGCCTCAGGAACAGGGCGAGGAAGGGCCCTTTCAGGAGGAGGGACAGCATGTACTGCACGCCAGGGAAGAGCATGGAAATAGCCTAGTGAGAATAGAGTGGAGGCTGTGTGGGTATTGAGGGCAGCAAAGAACAGGCTTCAGAAGGGAGGCGGGCCGGGCCAGATGATAAAAGATCTGGTGTGTCCATCAGGAGGGTTGGGCTTCACCCCCGGGGAAGCGGAGCTGTTGGCAAAGGGAAGCAGAGGATGGAGAGAGGGGAGCAGAGCATGCTTGAGTGTGCCAGGCCTTGCTCCAGGAGCTTAGCTCTTGAATGCTGCCACTCAGCAAACCTTTGAGTAAGCGTCCAGACCCTCACGTGCATCTCGGAGGCTGCTCCAAAGTGGCCTAAGTAGTTGATGCGAGCTGACTAGGCCATTCTAAGGCAGGAGCTGTTTTTCTGAGTGAAGGGTGTGCCTGGCGTGGGGGATGGGGAGCATGCTTTCCCTCTGTATCCTTGTCAGAGCCACATCTCTGTGGCCCACCTGGTAACTGCCAGTCCCATTTGCTGGCTACCACATGCTGCTTCTTCCTTGCCTCAGCCCTAATCTTCCGGCATCTCTGTGGAGAAAGGTGGAACCCAGCCCACGATTGCTGTCCCAGCCGCCTCAGCTTCACTTTTTGCCCCTGCCCGTCTGTCTCCCAGTCAAACATCACCTTTACTCTCCCAGTGTCACTTGTCTTTGTTGAGACCCAGTCTTAATGTGTAGCCCAGACTAGCCCCAGACTCATCATCCTCCTGCCTCAGCTACCTGAGTGCTGGATTAGAGCACAGAGACCCTACCACCACACACACTCTATTTACCTCCAGACTGCCAGTGTCCGGGGTGGGCACAGTGCCTCAAGCCCTTGGCACTGTATTGATTTCCTTGCCCACCAGGTGGGTTGGTCATTGTCCCTCTGTGTAATGTATCCCAATGAATTGTTATTTGTTGACATGGACCCAAAGGACTTTTTATCACTCAGGACCCCATTCTGAAGCCCTTCATAGGTCATTGACCCTTCCATACACACCTGCTGGCTGCTCAGGTTAAGTTTCTTTTCCGGGAGTTCTTCTTGACAAAGTGGGTACCTTTCTCAGAGCCAGTCAGGCCAGCATCTCAACATCCCCATGGCTGGGCTGTCTCTCCTGATGTCTTGACAGGCAACATTTCCCTGCCTCACATTTGGATCCAAATCTCAGATCCCAAAGCTACAAATAGCATGTTTACAGAGCTAGGCTCAGCCCCAGCTATGGCCTCCCAGGGAGTACCCTTCAGATGGGCCCTGGGATCTGCATTCTTGGTAATTCCTGGAAGAGTCCTGAGCATCAGAATCCCAAAGACTAGTTTAATATTAATAACTTTAGCACCTTCCATGCCTTTTCTCCTATTTGGTGCATCAGATGACGTGCCTTGCCCCCTCTGTGTCCTGGCCTGTGGTGGTACTGTTGTTAGTGTTTGGCGTATCCTGGGAGGGAGCCCCAGCACATGGGTCCACATCCAAATCAGCTGGGGATTTTCCTCAGATCTTTCCAAAACCCTGACTCCCCCATCTGGATGCCTGCCCTGGTGGAGCAAGGGCCCCTCAGTGCATGCAACCAAACAGTATCCAGGGCTGAGTCCCTCTCCCAGTGGCTGCGAGCAGGAGCAGACAGTCAGATGAAACGAGTAGGGCCCTTGGTTCCACCGTGAGCTTGTCAGTTTCCTGGAAAAATGAACAGGACACAGCCCATGACAGAAGAGGGTACCCTGCCAGCCTGCTCGGGGGCCGAGGGGCTTGCTGCCCAGGACTGATAGCAATCTGGGTGTCTGGTATTGCTAATCTTTGTATTCTGTTGTCACCAGGCCAGGACCCATGACCCTTCCCAGCTAGACCCTTCCTATTAGCCAGACCTTTCTGAGTCACAGCCTTCTTCCGTTTTCAGGGGGCTTTACATGAAATGCTTGTGTTGGCTGCTGGGCCTTGGATGTGCTGAGTTCCGTGACTCCTCGGCTTGTGAATCTTAGATCCCCCTCCCCCTGCCCCTCCCAGGCCCCTCTCTCCTCCCTGCCACTTTATCGTACTCCTATCCTCCGGTGTCTGCTTTCTCTTTTGCCCTTCCTGCTTTGATGGATTGAAACCAGCCTTGTGTTCCGGCTTCTTGTGGTCCTGCTAAATAGGTTTTAATGTGACTGTGGTGGGAAGAGGGAGGCAGTGAGTGGCCTGGCATGGGGGGCTGGAGGCACTGACCTCGGTGTCCCTAAGAGGAGGAGGAGGGTGAGAATGTTCCACGGGTCGAGTATTGCTCACTGACTCAGTTGAAACCCTGATTGGGCCTGGGCAGGCCTGCATGCCCTTGATTTTGCCCATGTTACAAGGTAGAGGACCATTCAATGAAGGTACCTTGGTAGGTCAGAGGGCGGGGCCACTGTGGGCAGCAGAAGGCAGCCAGGAGCAACTAGCCCTCTCCTGGAGGATGGCGAGAGATGTTTGCCTTTGTATTGCACAAGCAGTATTTAATTAAATAATTTACACCTCTTCGATTTTCAGTGGCTTGGCAGTTACTGAGAACAATAGCCCACGTGAGATACATTACATGGCAGAACAAGTTTAATATTGACATTTTCAAAATCAATGCAGAGTGAAGACTGGCTAAGAGGGGGAAAGGAGGGGCCAGGGGTTAGGTGCTGTGAATCAGCCTGCATGCTCCTGCGTGCGCTGGAGAATGCTCTTCTTTTCCAAACTCCTGGGTAGGTTCTGGGATGGCCTTGGATGCTCTCAAGATCCATCCCATCATCCCCAGTGGCTCTCATGAACACTGTAGCTGAGTGAAGAAGCTGCAGAGCAGGGCAGGTGGAGCTGTGTAGAGCTCAAGAGGAGCCCTGGCCTTAGGGCTACAGTGGCGTCTGTTCTGTTGTTTGTGTGGAAGGGCCTGCAGCTGCCTGGACTCAGAGGAGGGAAGGCAGCCCTTGCTGCCCACTGGCCCAAGGGACCCACCACTTCACAAATCTCTGTTGATGACAGCCCTTGGTTTTGGTACTTGTCTTCCCTGGAAAGCTTCTAGTAAATAGGGAACCAGTTCTCATAGAGACAGGGCCGGGGGACGCCTCCTGATTCTATACTTTACTCCTTTGGAGATAAAGGCAAGGAAGACAGAAAGGCAGCCATGCGGGGCCCACCTAAGTCTCTAGAAGTCTAGTCTGGTGGTACTCTCAGGCCACAGTCTCGGAAGCCCCGGCTGTCAGGCAAAACATGCTGCTGTGTCAGCTGGTTGCTTGAGTAGATCCTAAAGCCTGAGTGGAAACTGAGGCCAGATGTAACTCTGTGCCCCTGAGAAGCACGTGTGGCAGTTTGGAGTGCTTTGTCTGGCCAGCGTCTCTGAGAGCTCTTGAGTGACATGTGGGCCCTCTCATACGGGAGCATTGCTGGAGGCATTCCTGTTTTGTGGTCGTATGGCCGCTTGTTTTGGGCCATAATCTTCTATATGAGGGTTTGTTTCCAGTGGCTCTCTTTGGGCCTGAGGGATAATTCTTGGGCATGGCAAGATCATTTGTACTTTTTGAAGTGTTTGCGGCTTTAAGTTTAAATATTTATTTTGGATTATTCCTGCCTTTTGTGTGTTTATTCTCTCTCTCTCTCTCTCTCTCTCTCTCTCTCTATCTATCTATCTATCTATCTCTCTCTCTCTCTCTCTCTCTCTCTCTGTGTGTGTAAGTAATGTAAGAAAAAAAGCTGTGAAATGCAGATTTCTTGGTCTTTAAAGTAAATTAAAGCTCTCTCTGGGAGCTTTCACAGATACCACATATTTGAAAATGGATTCTCTCTGCTTCTCCATCTTTCCTGGAAGCACAATCCTCCTTGAGGAACAGATCTTGCATTGCTGCATGTGTGAAGTGACTAGGAGCATGTCTGGGGTCCTGCATTCTTGCAGCGACTTGTGTTTGGACATGTAAACAGACCCCGCTTTCCCACTGTGCTTCTCGGCCCTCGGTGTGGACACATCTTGGTGTGTCTGACCGACTGATTTCTACGGCATGTGTGTTTCTCATGGTTCTTGTGTCTGGCTTTGTGCATCATTGGAGGGTCCTGGCTGGAGTGGGCGCAGCATTTGGGAAGTGTCTTTTCCCCTGATACCTAGGGTCTGGATTGCAGAGTTAGGAGAGGAGGTATGCATGTGTGTGGGGGGGGTAGCAGAGCTGGGGCTGGGCTGCTGACTCCTTATGGTGTGAAGTCATTGAACTGTCTGGGCAGGGGCGGGGCAGCCCTTGTTTCTGAGTCAGTCCTCTGGCCCCAAGCCACTCAGCACTCACTTTTTCCTATCAGAGAAAGTGTTGCTCTTGGGAGGGGGGGGGTCTCCAGTGCTGTCTGCAGACGAAAGGATACCCCTAAGACTTCATACCTCAGATGTTTCCACTACTGCTCTGGCCTGGCCCTAGCACCCCACATACTCTCCCTTGCCCCACTCCTTAGGAGTTTGGCATGGGGACTGCTGGAGCCCCATTGTGCAACCTCCCTGAGCTACAGGGATCTGAGTGCCTGTTTTGGGGAGCCTCTTGCAGTCCCATCCTGACTTGCCTTCCCTTCCTTAGAGGCCTGTATGTCCTGAGTTAAGCCTGCTGGTGACGGACTAGGGATCCACGAGGATGGAATAGTGTTCTGGGAGAAATATGGAGAAACTTCTGGAAATGTGACAGTGGGAGGGAAGAATGACATTGTCTGAACTGTTCTGGCAAATTCTTTGTATTGAACTAAACTACACTGTGGAAGGCCAGGGCTGGTTTGTTTTAGCTTTAACTTTGACTTCAGTCTCCTTGCCCAGCCCAGCACTGAGCATGTCTGGATCTTGCCCAGTCCCCCACCACCCCTGGAACTGTCCAGATCCCCTCTATGAAGGGAGTGCTTGGGTCTATGTATTTATACCTCCATATCCTACAGGCTCCCTGCTATCCTTTGGGACTCTCCTTGGCTCCGCTGCTTGAAGGCTATATTTAGGGGAGGTCTGGGTCTCCAGACTTAAAACTCCTATGTATTTGTGTTTGAGGTAATGCCTCTTCTCCTGGCCCTGCTGCCTCGAGCCCAGGGCAGGACTCCTAGGAATGAAAGCAGAGGAAGCTTCCTGAAGTGGGTACTGTAGGGGCTGAGTAGGCCCGGGATGCTCCCTTTCATTAACTAATGGTGTTCATGGTGACGGAGGTCATGGTTCCCAGTATATCTGACACATTATAGGGTATTGGCACATTCAGCTGGAAGTATCTTGAGTTCTGTGGTTAGGGGTTGTCTTATATGATTCAACATGATTCTGTTACTGTCTTTTTTATTTTATTTTATGTGTGTGTGTGTGTGTACATCATGGAGGCCAGAGATCAACGCTGCCTCTTCTTCCCCTCAGTCTTTCTCCACCTTACTATTTGAAACAGGATCTTTCACTAGACCTATAGCTTGCCGATTCTATTTGGCTAAACTGCTTGACCCAGGGGTTATTTTATTTATTTATTTTTTAATGTGAGTGTTGAGGATTGAACTCAGCTTCTCATTCTTGTACAGAAAGTGCTTTCCCCATTGAGCCATCTCCCTAGCCTCTCACCCTCATATTAAAAACGAAGGTTGCTGAGGTTCGTGGAGTAATTTGTGCTACTCTGGTTTGGAACAGCTGGACACTGGCCTGGGCCAGTCTGAACATCTTATGTTGTACCTCACTTGAAGTGGAGTGCAATTGAGGGCTTTCCTCCCAAGAGCTTGGTCAGGGGGGCTGGTATATACCCCTTTGCCCTCTTCAGGGTAGTGAGATGAGGTTTGGGGTTCAGGGGTTTGGGCGGGGGATGTCACTGATGAACGGGTTTACCTTTGGTAACGTGTGCTGTCTGCTATCTCTCTTGCTGTCCTTGTAGAAGTGGTGGGTCACACTCAAGGGCCATTGGATGGGAGCCTATATGCCAAAGTGAAGAAGAAGGATTCCTTGAATGGCAGCTCAGGACCTGTCACTACTGCACGGCCTGCCCTATCAGCCACTCCCAACCACGTGGAACACACACTGTCTGTGAGCAGCGACTCTGGCAACTCCACAGCCTCCACCAAGACAGACAAGACTGATGAGCCTGTTTCTGGAGCTACCACTGCCCCTGCTGCCCTGAGTCCCCAGGAGAAGAAGGAGCTTGATCGCCTGCTAAGTGGCTTTGGTGTAGATAGAGAGAAGCAAGGCGCCATGTACCGGGCTCAGCAACTCAGATCCCACCCAGATGGGGGCCCAACAGTGTCCTCCCCTGGCCGCCATGTTGTCCCAGCCCAGGTTCATGTCAATGGTGGGACTCTGGCATCAGAGCGGGAGACGGACATTCTGGATGATGAACTGCCCATCCAGGATGGGCAGAGTGGGGGCAGCATGGGCACACTGTCCTCCCTCGATGGCGTCACCAACACCAGCGAAAGTGGATACCCAGAGACCATGTCCCCACTGACCAATGGTCTGGACAAGTCCTATTCCACAGAACCTATGCTCAATGGTGGAGGCTACCCTTATGTGTCTGCCAACAGGATGGCGCCTGTCCACAGCAGTCACTCAGCCCCCATTCGACCCTCCTACTCTGCTCAGGAGGGTTTAGCTGGCTACCAGCGCGAGGGACCCCACCCAGTCTGGTCACAACAAGTGACTAGCGCCCACTGTGGTTATGATCCCAGTGGTCTTTTCCGATCCCAGTCCTTTCCAGATGTGGAGCCCCAGCTGCCCCAAGCTCCAGTCCGTGGGGGCAGCAGCCGAGAGGCTGTGCAGAGGGGGCTGAATTCATGGCAGCAGCAGCAGCCTCACCCACTTCCCCGCCAGCAGGAAAGAGCCCCACAGCAGAGTCTTGCCAGCAGCAAGCCTAGCCCCCAGCTGTCAGCGGAAACCCCAGTACCTGCTCTCCCAGAGTTCCCAAGGGCAGCCTCCCAGCAGGAGATCGAGCAGTCCATTGAAGCCCTCAATATGTTGATGCTGGACCTGGAGCCTGCTTCAGCAGCTGCCCCTCTTCATAAGTCCCAGAGTGTCCCTGGGGCCTGGCCAGGGGCTTCCCCACTTGCTTCCCAGCCCCTCTTGGGCTCTTCCCGCCAGTCACACCCGCTGACCCAGTCCAGATCTGGCTATATCCCTAGTGGGCATTCCCTGGGAACCCCGGAGCTGGTCTCTTCAGGCAGGTGTTATTCACCTTACGATTATCAGTTACATTCAGCTGGATCCAATCAGAGTTTCCGTCCAAAGAGTCCAGCCTCTTCTACCTTCCTTCCAAGCCCCCATAGCTCTCCGGGTCCTCAGGAGCCCCCAGCCTCTCTTCCTGGTCTCATCACTCAGCCTCAGCTCTCACCAAAGGAAACTACTTCAGACCCCTCCCGAACTCCAGAGGAAGAGCCGCTGAACCTGGAAGGGCTGGTAGCCCACCGGGTAGCAGGTAACAACAGCTTTGGAGACCATGAGACCTGGGAAACCTCTCCCTATTTCCCCATGCTCTCCCCTGTTTGGTCTCTGTGGTTTATTGGCAGAGAGGTGGGTACAGCATAGGTTAGGGACCTTGACAGCTCTGTTTCAGCCTGGGGAGGTCTTGGGAATGTTCATTCAGCCATCCCTTCCTGTATAGATCATCTATTAGGCACTAAGCCAGGCATTAGGACACAAAGATCAGTGTTTATCCATGCCTGTCCTTAGGGAGTTCACAGTTTGAGCAGGAAATAGGTACATAGGTGGCTCTAACAGATGACAAATTGTGCAGTGGCAGAGCAGAACCAAGGTCCCGGTACAAAGCTTACCACCTAAGTCAATCAGGGAAGGCTTTCTGGAGGCAATGACTTACAGGGTAGTTGCTTTAAGGCTGAGGGGAGACTATGCAACTGCTAAAATATTCACTGTACTCACAGTTCAGGGCCTTGGGACAGTAGTAGAAGGCTAGAGGGAGGATTTTAGATGTTATTTCTCCCTGAGTTCATCCCAGGAGGAGTGTGAGAGTACCCTGAAACAGTAGGACTGTCTGATGTTCACCATGATAGTGACTTAATGAGGCTTGTGAGGCTAAGGTCTTCCTAGTTCAGCTGTTCTATTCTTTCTTAGACCTACTCTGTACGGTTGACTCAAGAGAGAGAGAGAGAGAGAGAGAGAGAGAGAGAGAGAGAGAGAGAGAGAGAGAGAGAGAGAGAGATCTGCAGAGGAACTTCTGGGAGAAAAGGCCAGGGTCAGGGGCCATGTTGGGAGGCCCAAGCATGGGATGCCCTAACCCACAGCCCCAGTTGGTGATGCTGGCTGTCAAAGTGGGTGGGAAATACTGCATCCAACAAAATGGTTGTCTTGGTTGTGAGGTGAAGCCCAGTTAGGAGTAGCCCAGTGACTGTGGTGGTGAGATGAGTCTTGTGCCCAGTCCCTCTGCTGACAGGGTGGGGTACCTTGTGGAGAAGAGGAAGCTAGGCAGCTGGCTCTGCCCTTTGGTCCTTTTCCTAAATTTAGGGGCAGCTGGGTCACCATGCTATCTGCAAGGCAGGAGGAGACGCCCTCCCTGGGAAGGATGGATGTAGGTTTGGGGAAGCACTTCAACTGACCATTGACTCTTGGGTTGGACCCAAGGCTGGGTATTGGGGTAGAGATCAGGTCTCCGTTTAGGTTCTCTCCCCTCCCAGCTGTCTAAAGTTTCACTGTCAATTTCTGTACTCTGTAGCCACTGAGGTGTTGGCACCATGTCTCTGTTCCCTTACCGAACTCCATCAACTACAAGCGACTCAGCCAGGAAATAAGATGAGCTTCAGAGGGGACAGTTTTATCTGGTCACCAGGCCTATAAAATTCCCTGTTTGGTCCATGCCCTGTCAGGAAAAGAATTTCTTGTGTTGGAAGGTTCTGCTTTCACAGTGTCCCTAGCATCCTTTTTGTGGCTTATGCAGGGAAAGACACAGGAAGATCCAGTGTGTAGAACATTCGGGGAGCCAGAGTTTATAGACTTCCTGAACTGCCACTGTCTGCCTAGTGTATGTTCTGCTGCGAGAAGCTGGAGTGTAAGAATCCATTGAGTTACCTGGGAAGCCCAGATCTGTAGGAGAGGCTCTCTTGACTTGTCTTCCCTAGTTCAACCCACCAGTCTTCATTTTCCTCCTGGGTTGGTCTCTGCTCCCCAGGACTGGGTCCTAATTCATTCCATTTGGACCCACCCACCCCTCTGTCTGGTTTCAGTGTTAAGTTCTGAGAATGTAGTGGCAGTTTCTTTAACTAGAAACCTATAGTTTCTAGACATCCACTGTCCCTACTGCTGTCATCTAATATTGGATTGGATATTCCAGCCAGGGCAATAAGACGAGGAAAAGAAATAAGAGTCTGGTGGGGGGGGGGATCTGTCCATGAGAGGTATCTCATGCTACTGATTCTGTGATTGGTTGGATCTATATCTGATGCTTCTAGAGGTGGAGATTTCAGCCCTTATCAGAAGACAGATGTGTATCTTATCCTTAAGGAGTCAGGTTTAGGAGCAAGCTAGAATTTTAGGATGAAGTTATTTGTAATAAGAGCCCATGGAAACAACTCCATGAGGGAGAAATGGAGAGATCGTTACTATCAAGAGATGTTGGAAGTCAGCGGCGGCTTGTGGAGTGTGGTAGACAGTTCAGCCATGATGAGTATAGTAATTCTGGAAGTGGGTGAGGTTCCTGGGTAGAGTGAGTTCTCAGTAGGGCATAAGGCATGTTTGCAGAACAGTGAGCAGCTATGGAGCAAGAAGGGCAGCTGCCATCCTGTCTCGGGATGGTGTTAAATTTCAGACTGAGATGATTGGATGTGCTGGGCAGTGACATAAAAAATCATTAGGTGGTTTAGTCTGGAGAATGATCCGTGATCAGAGTGGTATTTCTGGAGGTGTGCCTGGTAGGTCCTAGCAGGAAGGCAGCAAAGCAGTGACTTTGACCTGGAGGATGCTGGGTGCTTATCAGATAGCCCTGGTGATGGAGCTCTGGCTTAGAGTACTGACTTTAGTCATGGAGGACACTAGATGATGCCATGAGTACTAAGGGAGCAGAACCAATGCACTTACAAATGGACCATTGGGAAGGGGGTCTACTCAAGATGGACTAAGGCAGTGGTTCTCAACCTATGGGTTCTGACCCCTTTGGGAGTTGAATGACCCTTTCACAGGGTTTGCATATCAGATATCATGCAGTCAGATATTTTTATATTACAGTTCATAACAGCGGCAAAATTGCAGTTAGGAGGTAGCAATGAAAATAATTTTATGGTTGGGGGATCACCACAACATGAGGGACTGTATTAAAGTGTCACAGCCTTAGGAAGGTAGAGACCCACAGAGGGTGAGAGAGGAGACTGACATGGTAGGAGATGGAGTTGCAGGGCTCTGCTGAGGTGGTGGAGGCTCTCCAGTTATGGAGGTGTATGGGTTGAAATGCTATAGATTCTAGAATCTTCTCCTGAGGGTGGAGGTTAATGAATTTGGAGGGGGTCTGTGTCATAGGCATGTAGAAGAGAGAAAACTCAGGAAAATGGCCACAAGGGAAACAAAGGCGTAGCAGAATCTCAGTATGAGTGCTCGGAGTGGCGAGAGGAGCCCGGTGCAGTGTGTCGTTCAAAGTCAAGATGGGGAAGGGGTTGAAGGAGAAAGGGTGGGATTATGGAGTTGGGGGGTGGGAGAGAAACGCGTCCTGCTGGCCAGTGAGGTACACTGGGGATTTTCAAAGGCATCTTTTCAGTTGAGTGCTGGTGACAGAAGCCAGACCCTGAGCGATGGGGGAGGGCGTGGAAGAGGAGTGAAGACAGCTTGCCATCTACTTTTTGGAGTGGTTTTATGATAAAAGGGGACAGAGTGGTTGTTGAGGTGGGCATCGGAAACTGTAATGGTAAGTGTTGTGGGCACGTTTTTAGGGAGAGATGGAGGGGGCTGAAGATGGAAGAGGGAGAAGGAAGAAAGAAGAGAAAGAAAGTGATGGGAGCCCGGGAACCTGGTGAGCATTGCGGCTCATCTAAGAGTTCAGGATACTTCATAAAACTGAGTCGGCTGGAGAAAAATGGAGTGGAATTCTGGTGGCAAGCTGTAGGGTTTGGATTGAGAAACAGCTTTGATAGTTCGCTCTGCATACAGGGCTGACTGAGTTCAAGGCCCATCGTTCAGTTCATTGTTCAATACGAGCTTTAATCTGGGCTGTTTGGTAGTCTAGGGCCTTGGAAAATGTTGACAACCAATAAAACCTTTACTTTCATGGCAGAATTGGCCCCTGAAATGTTATAATATTTTAGGTGGAAGGTTACCTGCCTTAAAGATAAGGCAGAGATGTGCAGAGCAGAAATGGGAGATGAGTGGGTGCTTGACACTGTCAGGAAAGGCTTCACTGAGCGACCGAATTATCTGGAGCAGTCTGTGCAAAGCCCCTGAGGCAGGAGTGTGCTTGGAATGGCTGGAGCAGAGTGACCCGCATGAGGTCTAAGAGGTAATGGGAATGGAGCCAGCTTAAATTTGGTCTGGCTGGTGATCCTAAGAACTTGGAGTTTTGGTGTGTGTGTTCTGAGAAGCCTTAGAAAGGATTTGGTCCAAACAGTGACATCACCTGGCTTCTAAAAGTATCTGTATGGCCAAGATGGGAGGAGGGAGGTCCTATCGGATTCTGCTGCTATCGATCGGCATGGAAGTGAGGAGATGGGAGGAAAATGGTAGACTATTTGGGAGGTTCAGCCAGGGAGATTTACAAGTCAACTATATGTGGGATGTAAGAAAAGAACAAAGATAGGTCCTTGTCCCGAACAACTAAATAATAGATGTGTTCCTGGATGACATGACAACTTGGGAGGAGCTGGCTGAGAGGGAGTTCAGTGTAAGATGCCTGTGAGGCTTCTGAGAAGGTCACATTCTAACAGCCAGTGACTAAGGGAAGAGGTTGGAGTTTAGCAAAGTTGGGGGCAATGAAGCAGGTGTGGGCCAGATAGATGGCAGGTGGGAAGTACCAGCCTCTGGTGTAGACCCTGAGATATAAAGGCAGCTTTCTAATCAGTAAGATGAGGACAGAGAGATGCAGCGGGGCCTTCTACAGCATCCTGTAGGTTTATCCCAAGGCCTCCACTAGTGGTACCCAGTGGCTCCAGTGGGGAGAGGATTGCTCAGGCTAGTGTGATTGAATTACACAGGGCTGAGGGATGCAAGGGGTGTGACCTTGGGTCTAGACTGGTAGGTCATCCTGGTTTCAGAAGGGGTTGGTGACCTTGAGAGAAAGGGAGGCTCTTGGATGACTTAGGTTGACTATGAGGGCAGGTGAACTGAAGTCTCCAGGCCCCAGACATCTACTGGGGTTAGACAGGAAGGCTACCTGCCCTTCAGAGGAGCAAAGGCCCTGGACCACCCTATCATTTCGTCTCCCTCCCACCCCACCCCTCCCTCCAATGTGTGGCCCTATCCTGGAGTCAGAACAATGACTAACCCTGATTTTTTTTCTTTGTTTTTGTTCTGTTTCTTGTTGTTTAATGCCTTGTCCCCCTGCATTCTCAATGTGTTCTGTGTCCACCTGTCCCCTGTGGCATTGGTGGGGTGCTTTCTATGCCTGGTGCCTCCCCTCCCTGCCGGCTCCCCTGGGGTGTGGGTGGACAGTGTACAATGCCAGACTGCAGGGCCTGAGGCAGAGTGGCAGCTTCCGACCCTCTCCTCTCCACCGGCTCCGATCTGCCTCCATCTCTGGTGGGTTCCGTGTGGCTCTGGGTCCTTGCTTTAGCTCCCAGCTTCCCTCCCATCTTCTTCCCCAAACCGTTCTTACCTTCCTGTCTCTCCCGCCTCCCCTACACCTTTCCTATAAGGTGGCTTCTGCTTTTCCTTCTTCCCTCATCCTCCTCCCTCTCCCTGCTTTCCTAGCCCTCTTTCCCTCCTCCCTCTCCTATGCTTCCCCTCCCTTCTGCTTGGCTGAAGGCCTGACGCTTTTAGCTTGGCCTTGCCCGCTGGACACAGGGTCCGAAGTAATTATGGGAACTCCCTGTGGGGATATGTTGGGCTTTCCAGTGAGGTGCCCCATGAGGGTCCTGGACGCTTATCCTCTAGCCACCCCAGGTGGGATGATTTGGGTTTCAGGGCCAAGACTTGGAGGAGCCAGGCTGTGTTTTCCCTGGGACCACCACATGTCAGACTGGAAGAGGTGGCCCAGACACTGCTACACAATGCCCTCTGATGCTAGGATCCATGGCCTGCACCCTGCCTGTGCCCATCTGGTGCTCCCACTGCTCAGCACTCACATTCCCAGTCTGAAAGCCCTGCCTTGCAAATGTGGCGTGGTGCTATACTGCTGACATGCTGGTCCTACATCAAACTCCCGTTAGTTTATTCTAGGACTGTGTCAGCTGGTGTCCCCAGCCGCTGGGACATGCGGGCTGCTAGGCTCTCATCCTCGGTTTGCTTATTCCTGCCTGAAGGCCAATATCAGGGAGGAGACCATGTATCCAGGCTTCTCCAATGCCACAGCCTTGAGCGGCTCCAGGCAAGGGATCCTCCACTCCGGATAGCAGTGCAGTGCCTGTTGCCCCATGGACCCTTCTGCCCCAGTCCACTGATATTTGGGAGATGGTCCTGTCAGGTTGTCCCTTCCCTTTCCTTCCCCCCTCTGCCTTTTTCCTTGGCCCAGCAGTGGGAAATGTAGTGTTAAGCTGGGCCCAGGGTCTGTTCAGGTTATGGGAGAGTGGACCTGTCCCGAGGGGAGCTGGCATGGCTTGCCCTGGAGCTGCTAGTGTGATCGCGTGTGGCTTTCTAGTACCCTGGCCCAGCAGGTGGCTTCTATCCTGGATCCCCTTACTTCTGGAGCCCTGGGCATGCGGCCGGAACCCAGTCCTATCACCTGGAGCTGAGGAATCCAGTCTTTTGGAAATCGGAAGGCTGGAAAGAAGAGTTGGGTCTGTGGGGGGTGGGGGTGGCCAGTATGGGAAAGGTCTGTGCTGATGCCTGTGGTGTCACTGTGACTCTGGGTATTTATCCATGTGACTCTGAAAGAGTGGCAGAGCTTTGCCAAAGTGTGTGTGTGTGTGTGTGTGTGTGTGTGTGTGTGTGTGTGTCTGTCATTAGGTCTAGACCCATAGGGTACTTTAGATAGAGAACTGTTCCCCTGGGTACACCATTGCTTTGGGGGCAGTGAGGGCAGAGGCTGACTCATCTCTTCTCCTAGGTGTAAGTGGCAGCTCTCAGGCTATGGTGACCACCTGTCTTCATAAGGTGGTGAGGAAGACAGGTGCCAGCCAGTCCCAGGCAAAACAGCCCTTAGAGGCTGACACAGGAGTGTGGGGCTCGTGAGCTGAAAGGCCACCTTCTTCCCATCACAGCATTCCTCTTCTCAGTACTCAGCAGCCTGCTGGGGAGAACCTTCCAGAGCCATTGATGGTTTCTCTTCTTCTACCCGGCTTCCTCTGGCCCTAAAGCCTGTTGTAGGGAAAGTTAGGGACCAGCCAGATCACTAAAACCACACTACTGCAGTGTACTGTGTCCCTTCCTGTGAGGCTAAGACACATACTGTGTGTGTGTGTGTGTGTGTGTGTGTGTGTGTGTGAGAGAGAGAGAGAGAGAGAGAGAGAGAGAGAGAGAGAGAGAGAGAGAGAGAGAGAGAGAACTTCTGTCTGTGTGCATGTAGCAAACAAAGGCTTGGGGAGAAAGCTAGGTCAGAAGACTGAGGGAATCCTCAGTGGAGGTCTGCACAGGGAGCAGGCCCGTTTTTGATGTTCTGTAGTTTTGGGGATGTGAGAGGGCTGTGCGCTCTCTCTCTCTCTCTCTCTCTCTCTCTCTCTCTCTCTCTCTCTCTCTCTCCCCCCCTCTCTCTCTGGCCCTGGCTGTCAGCTGGTGTCCAGGGTCACCACTTGGCTGAGGAACAATGGAGCTCTCTTCTCCCCCTCTACTGTGTCAGGCTCCTCATAGAAAGAGACTAGAGAGGGGCTGTGGCTCTCCAGGCACTCTGGGTTAGCTATGGGCTTGCCAAGGGAACAACAGTGAGGCCCTGTGTTCCGAGACCGAGTGCCCCGGCTGGCTGCTGGTGCCATGGGCCACTCTCTGGGAATGGTCAGCCCTGTGGGAGTGGAATGTGGGGGTCTTCCCTCTTCTGTGAGGGGAAACTCTGTCCTGGAGTCCCCTTGCTCTTTGGAGAGTATTTGCTCTTCCCCTCTGCCTCACACTCCCATGTGCCACCCTGCCAGTGACAGGGAGGGGGGAAGCTACACTTGCTCTCAAGTGTCTGTCTCCCTTGGGCAGGTCTATGTCCTCTACTGGCGGCCCACCACACATGCAGAACAGCCTCGCCTGGCCCTCACTCCTGTCCTGTGGCCCTGGGCCTGGAGGCAGTGCCAGGAAAGGATGGGTGACAGGAAAGGATGGGTGACAATGTTCTCTGCCCCTCCTCGAGGGCGACTCCAGTGGAAACAGACCTCCTTTTCAAAAGCCAACACAGGGCCCCCAGGCAAGGAAGTGGCTACTCTTGAAAAAGCAAAGAGATTGCCAGAGAATGATGTGGTTGTGGTGGTGGTAGTGTGGGGGTGCCCCAAAGGCAGCTCTTATGTGTTCCCTCCTACCTGGGAGGCGAACTCAACTCTGCACCCCCAGAAATTTTGTAAAGTTGCCCCAGTGTCACAACATTATTAGAAAAGCAGTGGCTGTGTGTGCTTTCCTCTAATGTTCCTGCCAGGAATGAGCCCAGAAACGGCTAGGGCTGGTCCACACTTCCCAGAGGCCTGAATTGGGCAGGGCCTGGTTGGAGGAAAGAGAAGAGGGGGGTGAGGCCAGGGGCTGCCTGAGTTCTGGGAGCTCAGAGTTGCTGGCAGAGTCTGATGTGGCTCCAGATGTCCAGAGCCACCTCCTCTCTTTACTCCCTGCAGATTCTCCCAGCAGCCCCTGCTCCGGAATGACACACCCTCTTTTTTCTCTCCTGGAAATCAGGGCATTCTGAGGTTAGGGGCTTGTCTGCTTTGAGCAGAGCCATTTGGGACCAGCAGGATGCCCTCTGTTTTGGTCTCCACTGTGCAGATAGGCAGGACTGCCTCTGAGTAACTGCTCAGTGTGGAGACACTGGTGTGCCTTCTACCTTCAGCATCTAACTTGTACCATTGGCAGCCAGTCTCGCTGTCCCCTGAGGGCCCCCCAGAGCCTCCATCATGAGCACCTGCATATGGACCACAGCAACTTGGTGTGAGCGAAGTGGTTCTGCCTCAGCCAGCACTTTGCTGTTCATGTTAAGCAGGAAGGCTTCCTGGGCAGTGCAGGCCATGGCAACCATATGTAGCTGTGGAAAACTAAGGGTTAGGGACCACCTGGGCTGTACAGATCCCACTATAGAGGACGAGAGGGGATTTGGGCTACATAAGGGTGAGTCGTACCAGGCTGTCCTGGCTTTGTTCCTAAAGGCCAGCATTGCATGTGTGTGTTTATACATGCATGAGAATATGTACACACTCCCACTTGTGACTAAGGGGGGAGGGGTCCCAGGTGTGTGTTCATGTCCCAAGCTCATGTGACCTAAGCCCCTTAGTTCTAGTGTTGATGAGGCAGGGATAGAATTTAAGGTAATTAGCCTAGGAGCCAACTCTCAGGGTTGGGCCTTGGCTCCTGGGACCTTGGAAGTCAGTATTCTAGGATTCTGGAAGCCAGCACAGTGAAATAATAGATTCCATGCCTTGGCCCAGCTGTGAGGAGAGAAAATGGGGAGGAGGCAGGGTGAGGCTAACATGGGCAGCCTTTGTAGTGGGCTAAACAGGAAGTGGGGACAGGAAGATTTGCTTGCCCTTTGCCAGGGTAGGGGATGATGGGAGCCTGGCCTCCGCCATGGCGGTGGCCACCGTGGGTTTATGGGAGGAAGTAGGCTGACGAGGGGTTGCAATAGGGAAGCTGGGTAGAGGTTTCAGGGGTGCAATGGATGAAAGCCAGAGAAGCCCCGAGATCAGAACCGCCATAGAAGCCAGTGTGGCTGGAGACTTCAGAGTGTGACTTGGTCATTCCTTTGTTTCCCACTGGGAGCAGCATGTGCAAGATGATGCAATTTAGCCCTTTCCAAAAGTCCTTCCCAAAGGCTCCATGTTGCTTGTTGGTTGATGCAGTTGCCTTGGAGACCCTCCCTCCCCTCCTCTGGAAGCTCTGGCCTTTTGCCTCTAGGGGCTGGAAGGAGCCGACATCTGTTTCTTGTATCAATCCTTTGTGCTCTTGGTCCAAATCCTATGCAGTGTAGAAACTCCTCTTGAAGGCAGAGGGCAGCCTCTACCCTCCAGCCCAGCCCCCCCCCCCCACCCCCGAGCTGAGGTGTTGCCTTTGTATGAGGGGATGTTGTTAAGTGGGATCATATCATTCTTTAGTCTACTCATTACTCTCCATACCCTGCCTTTCCTCCCAGGGGTTCAGGCTCGGGAAAGGCAGCCTGCAGAGCCCCCAGCTCCGCTCCGGAGACGGGCAGCCAGTGATGGACAGTATGAGAACCAGTCTCCAGAGGCCACGTCCCCCCGTAGTCCTGGGGTCCGCTCCCCGGTCCAGTGTGTCTCCCCTGAGCTGGCTCTTACCATTGCCCTCAATCCTGGAGGGCGGCCCAAAGAGGTGAGTCCTTGAGTTGATGAGTCCTGGGGCCTCAGCAGGAAACAGATCCCATGGTGCATCTCCAGGAGCTCCTGGGTCAGCTGCTATTGCTTCACCAGGAAATGCAGGGATTTCTCCCTCTCCAATCCTCACCCAAGGTCTCCCTCTTCCATAGCATTTGTACCCCAGCTTGGTTTAACACTGATCCATCGTGGAGCCATCTCAGCAGTAGAGGGGGTGGGTCTTGAACTTCCATGAGCAGAAGAACGTCCAGGGAGTTTAAAACCCCTCATTTCCAAGTGCGCCCTCAGAGACTCCAGCATAGCAGGGCTCTGTCACCCTGTTCTGACACAGTTCTGCCTGAGCTTTCGTGTGGCCTTGCACACAGCCACTCCCATACTCAGCCACCAATAAGGAGTGGTTGAGGCAGCGAGTGGCCAGCACTGTGGCTTCCCTGGGTGAGGTGGAGACTCAGGTTGGACAGGGAACGTGTGAGCTGCCGAGCTTGCTGAAGCTTTGCTGCCCTTGTGCCTGGGATCACCGGAAGGGGAGCCTCTCCTCAGGACTCCCGTCTCTCTGCCCTTCTCTCCTCCTGCAGCCCCATCTGCACAGCTACAAGGAGGCCTTTGAGGAGATGGAGGGGACCACCCCAAGCAGCCCGCCACCCAGTGGGGGTAAGAGCACCTGCTAAACCTATGTCCTTCTCCACCTTGTGTCCTCTTCAACATTCCTCAGTAGTCTGTGTGGTTGGCCCAGGTGTGGGGTGAGCAGTGAGAGAGTCAGGGAAGGGCTGGAATTGATTGCGTCCCACTCCACAGCTCAGCCCAGTCTCTACTCTTTTCCTCTGTGTTCTCTCCTGTCTACCTTCAGCCCTAGTATGAGACCATCCATATAGTTTGACTGCAGGTCCTGGCTCTCATCTTGTGGAGTTTTCTGTGTTATTATTATTATTTTTTTAACCCCATGCAACACTGGTGAGAAATCCTCTTTCAAGTTACATTGTGATTTGTCCTTGCTCTTGTTTCTGATGCCTTGCCTATCCGTATCCAGGCATCTTCATCTCAGGCACCCTCTGCCTCTTCTACTAAGAAAGAACTGGGGTGGATATATCCTCTCTCATGCTGTCTTTGGCCTCCAGGAAGGTATTTTGGTTTACACCCCCAGAGTACCCACTGGAGAGGCCAGTCCCTGAAGGACAGACAGAAGAGCTGAATGAGCCCCAGGGTGGTCAGTGTCCCTTTCTGTAGGGGAAATTCCTTGAGAGGACTTGGGGGAGATTGTTGAAGGGGAAGTGATTGGGTCATACCAGGAAGTAATGGGGTCCCCGTGAGAGGCCTGGGTGGCAGAAAAGGTAGAGTGGATAATGCTTAGTGCTTAGGTAGACCGGGACTGGCCTGAGCTACCCATTAGTCCCCAAGGCCAGCAGGAAGAGGTGACTGAGCTTAGCTGTGCATCCCCTGGTCTATAGCTGTCCTGTACAGAGACAAAATGCGCCCTGCATGTGTGAATCATTATCCCAGGCATATGGGAGGTAGAAGCTGTGACTGTGGTGGTCCTGGGATGATGATGCCCAGTGGACACAGCGAGTGTGTGTGTGGCATGGGCATGTGCGTGCACATGTGTGTGCACACACACACACTTAAAATTCCCCCATGTCAGGACACTAGTGAAATCAACTTTTTACAAAATCTAAAAAATTGGCAATTCAGTAGGGTAGTCAGTATGTCAGTATTAATATTTTATTGAGACATTGTGTAATATAAAAAATGTTATGAGTGCTAGAGAGATGATTTGGAGGGCAGAGTGCTTGCTATATGATCATGAAAGCCTGAGATTTTTGTCCTTAGCACCTCCACACAAAAAAGCTAGGAGCACCCGGTGGTCTCAGCTTTAGGGTACAGAGACAAGAGAATCCCCTGGAGCTGACTGATAGCCTCACCGAATCCACAGATCCAATCTCAAAAAACAGGATGGAAAGAGATAAGACAAGATGTAGCATTCTGCAGGCACACACATCAACATACCACCTGTGTGCACACACACTAACATACCACACAGAGAATTTACTTTCAAAGTATACCCATGAAATTAATATTAGAAGTATTTTTATATAACTCCAATTTAAAATATTGAGGTAGTGATATTGGTATTTTAAAAATGAGCTGTTGCTGCTGGTGCACACCTTTAATCCCAACACTCGGGAGGCAGAGGCAAGAGGATCTCTGTGAGTTCAAGGCCAGCCTGGTCTATAGAATGAGCTCTAGACTGCCAAGGCTGTCGAAAAGCAAAACAAAAGCAAAAACGAAAGAAATCAATAAAGTGAGCCAACTATGATGGTGCACACTTGTAATTTTATCATCCAGGAAGCTGAAGCAGGGGGATTGCAAGTCTGAGACCAAGAACCTCTCTTAGAAAAGCAAAAGCAAAGCAAAAGCAAAAACAACATACTGAACAAACTCAAATGTCATTTTTGCTGTGTTTGTACCTTTTGAATTGCACTGTGTTTCCTGCATACCTAGCACAGCCCAGTCCAGATTAGTCAACTGCAAACGCTCAGGTTGAGCTTCGAGCCTAGGTTGTACAGACCCAGGGCACTCTGCTCGAGAACTGGCTTTGAGACTTCTTGTGACTAGTTCTGAACCTTTTACCTTTATAATTCCTTCCACTCGTTGCTGTGTCCAACAGCCTTGAGGGCTGGGCATCCCCTGCTGGGAATGGAAGCCATGTTAATTGTACCAGAATTGGGTCCTACTGTTTCTCTCCTCATCAGTGGCTGGTCATGCGTGCCCTCGGGACAAATATAAGTCATAAGTTTCATAAATGCCTAGGGCTGGGGAGAGAGGTTGGAAGGCGGAGAAATGCAAGGAATGTTTCTCTCAGGAAGGAGAGGGCGCCTGTCTTCAGAGCCGCCCACTCCTTGCCTCAGTCCAAGGGCCACATTGCTTGGGTCTGAGAAACCAAAGATGGGGTGGAGGGGAAAAACCAAGCAAAGCTCCTACTATTTCTGGTCTCCTGACCCTTTCTCCTTGGTCCCCTGCCCCTCAGCTGCACCTGCTGGGCAGCGGATGTTAGCTGAGGATGGGGATATTTCCCATAAACCCTGCTCACAGGAGCAGCTCATTCTTTCATGGTGATGCCATTGAAACTGGCATTTGGGTGACAGAGAAGTGCTATTGAGCAGTATGGGGTAGTGAGATGATGTGGAGAGAACAAGGAAAGGCCTTGCCTGACTCGGCCATGGAAATGTGTTGCACACATTTGTCCCATGAGATGCCTAGGGACAGAGAAAAGGTAAAGTACAGAAGCAGGTCTCATCTGTACCTGGGATGTTCCCTGGTGCTCACCTACACACACACCTACACACACACACGCACACACACAGGTAAGCTGTGCCTGCTGCTCACACTGAAGGATGGTACTTTGTTGTTGCTGTTTGTTACTTCAGGTGGAGCCTGGTTTGGATCCTGGGCATATGAAGACCACACCTCATCCACTGAGAGCAGTGGAGAATAGGGCATGTCCTTAGGGGCTGTGTTTTCTCCTGACTGTTGGGTTTCCTGACAGGAGTCCCATTCCTTATTTCTTGACTTCTTCTCAGAGAGGTGCTGGGATAATGGTAGCTGCCATTGAGCTATCTTGTGACTGGGCACGATACCACCCTTGTCGCTCAGCTCAAAGTCCTTGGCGGATGGGGAAAAAGCTGGGTGGCCCTTTCCGACCTTGTGTGATACGTGACACTTGTAACCCAGATGAGCCAGTCAGGAGGAGCCTCATTTCACCCAGGAAGCTGTGTTCTTGAGAGAAGAGTGCTAGTTTTTCCTCCCATAGTACCAAGACTCCTGTACTAAGCCTCATTCTGACAAGACCTCTCTTGCAATTTTCAAGGGGCCATGTGGCCTGGGGCTTCTGTGTCTCAAGGATGGTGAGGTCCCTGCCTGTGATGCCTGGTTTGCAAGGAGTGTGTGTGTGTGTGTGTGTGTGTGTGTTAGAGGATTCTGGGGAAGGAGCAAGTGGGAAGATAATATTCTCTACGAAGGCAAAGAAAACTGAAGAAATGTGCTGTGGCTATTAAGCCCCAGGGAAGGACAGTGGAGCCAGCTCAGCAGGGGCAGGGAGGGAGCTTCAGGGCTGGTTCTTGGTTGCCTGGACCTCAGCAGTACACAGCCTTACCATGGTGCATCCTCACTTTTGGTTTCTCCATCTTCTTCCCACACAGTGCGCTCTCCTCCAGGTCTGGCCAAGACACCCCTGTCTGCTCTGGGTCTGAAACCCCACAACCCAGCGGACATCCTGCTGCACCCCACAGGTGGTGAGTGATTGGAAGGGAGGGAGGGAAATGGCCAGGGAGGCCAGGAGAACCTAGTAGCCTGAGCAGGTGTTCTGACCAGAGTACTCACAGAGGCTCTGGGGGAACCTTCCTGGAAATGAGGAGGTCATGACAGTGTGCCACACTGAAGTGATGCTTGTGGGGGTCGTTCTGCAGGCATTGGGGTGTTCTTCCTGCCTGCCATTGCTCTCTGAGCCTTAGGGTTTTGAGATCTGCTTCCAGTTTTGTTGGAAGTGATCAGCCCTGCTAGAAGCCTGCATGTGTGCGTCCCTGCACATGTGTGTGTGTGTGTGTGTGTGTGTGTGTGTGTGTGTGTGTGTGTACACAGCTGTGTAGTAGAGAACCATGCCTGCTATTTGGTGACAGCCCCTAACTCCTACTACAGCCCAGTGGCTCCTGTGCTGAGCATCCTGGTGACATCAGAGGCTAGAACCTAGGTATTTGGGTTATTTTTAACCCCACAAAGTTTTGCCTGACATATGAGTCTTTCCCAGCAGCCATGCTGTCTGCCCTCTCCCATCTATTTCACCATCAACCCTGGGTCTCCTCTGCCTATAAAGGTGCCTGGTACCTGGGAGCAGACTATGCTCATCCCTGGGTTCACATGCCCAGTGTCAGCAGCCTTTGACCCTGCTGCTAAGAGTAGGAGCTTGGCTCTAGGGGGCTTTCTGGGCTGCCCCCAACCACATCAAAGTCACCTGTATTGGATATGGGGTGGATGACCATGTCTGGGAGCAGGCCACTGTCTGATATGCATGGTTACCAGAACAATCCCCCAATTTTATGCCCATCTCCCAGTTTCTTTCTGTGAAGGAGGGAGACGGGTCCTGGGGCTTTTAATGGCAGTTTGGAGTCTGCTGAGCTAGAAGGTGACTCTAGTTTTAAAGCTGAGTTGGAGCTCTTGGGGGTCAACTTTTCCTTTCTTCCTTAGTCACCAGAAGACTGATCCAGCCAGGTAAGAGGGTAGTAACATGCATTTGTGAACGATGCAGACACTGAGACACGGCCTCCATTTAGGACTTGCGAGCATGGACAGACACCCAGTCATCACAGAGATGAAGGGCCAGAGGCCTTCTCTGGCTAGCCAGCATGCCACTGCCTGATGCTTGACCCACACAAGCCCTGGCTGCGGAGGCTGGGACCTGGCTCCTGAGTGCTTCATCATGGCCCTGGACTCAGGGGTCCAGCCTCCGTTTTCAGCAAATCCTTTCTCTAGATGTAATCCTGATAACTTCTCTCTTTCTCTTTTTCCTCTGGAATCTTCCTCTCATCTTTATCATCTGCCTTCCCTTCCTGCCTCTCCTCCTCTTGACTCTCTTCTCCTCCCTCAGAGGAAGATGAGGGGGAGGAGGTGACTAAGCCTCCAGAAGGTAAGTGCACTTTGCTGTGTGCAGCTCTCACTCTCTAGGTCTGGGGATGGCTTTTCACACGAAGCTTGACAAGGCTGCCTGGGAATAGATCTCTTTCTTCACCTGCTCTCAAGTGACTAGGCACATAGCCTTCCTGTCCCCACCCTCTGACAATGAGATGCCACTCTGGGCACTGCCTGAATGCTGCCTGGGAAACTTGTCGCCACTGGGCACCAGTTCAGGCACAGCTAGTATCCAGGCGCCAGCATGGTGCCACCTTGTTGACAAAATTACCCCTTGTGACATTTCCTCTCCCGGGGGGACATGGCTGGTGTGCACTGTGCACAGAGGCAGACAGGGAGGGGCAGAGAGAGCAGGATTTCTCTCGCTTGGCCACTCAGGCATTTAAGCCTGTGTAGGTCCTTCTAGAAGCTGCCCTGTGCACTGAATGTGTAGAGCTGACTTCCTCTTGCTGGGTGTTGAAGGCACAACAGTGCCTTCGATAGAAGCAGTGTCAGCTTTTGTTGCTTCATCTTTTTGGTGTTGAGTTTTGAGACAGGGTTTCTCTATGTAGCTTTGGAGTATGTCCTGGAACTTGCTCTGTAGAACAAGCTGGTCTCGAACTCACAGAGATCCGCCTGCCTCTGCCTCCTGAGTGCTGGGATCGAAGGCATGTCTCTACACCCGGCTCAGTGTCAGCTTTTGGTATGAGCTGGCTTTTTTTTTTTTTTTTGTATCTCTGTGACAGCGACCTGAACGGGGGACCCGACAGATAGTACTCAGGGAAATGGTTTATTTGGGCTCATGGATGAGGACATTTCGGTCTCTTGAGACAGGAATGGCATGGTGAGGCAGCTTATTGATGACTGTGGGAGCGTGTGATGAAGGCTGTTCTCATCATTGAAAACTAGGAAGCAGAGTAAGAGGCAGGAGTCGGGTGGGCATTCTCTTCAAAGGCCACCCTTCAATGGCTTACTTCCCCACATCCTATTGGCTCCACAGCCTCTCAGAGTAGTGCCATCAGCTGGGGACTGTGTGTTCAAACATGAGTCTGTGAGTGTGAGAGACTTTTCAGGTTTAGCCCCAATGGGATAGTATCACTAGTGTATAGCCACAGCCCCAGAGTCCATGACTTGTTTCCTGTCAATATAATGGCAGGAAATGTATCTTTCTGAAAGCCAGGCACCTGTGGCATTGCAGGCTGGTTATGGGCTCACTCCCACAAAAGTGCCTCAGGACACCCATGCCCAGTTCTGAGAAGCACTTGCTTTCCTTTTCAAAAGATAACTTTATAAAAATTTATTACGTGTGTGTGTGTGTGTGTGTGTGTGTGTGTGTGCGCGCGCGTGCGCGCGCATGTGCCTGCACATGGGTATGTGAGTGTCATGGTATATGTGTAGAGGTCAAGGGAATCCATTTTCTCCTTCTACCATGCCTGGTGAGGGCTCAAACTTAAGGACTCATGTCGGGCTTGGTGGCAAGCACCTTCACCCACTGATCCGTCTCACTGGATCCTTGAAAAATAGTTTCAAGGAGTTCACAATTGATCTCAGCTTTGAGGTCAGCCTAGCCCTGGCTTTGGAGGAAGCCTGGCATTGTGCCTGGGAGGGAAGAGGGGCTGTGACCTGTTTGTCAGAAGAAGGTAAGCTCAGGAGGGCAGCAGTCCAGCTACGACTCATGGTGGTCATGGACTAAGGGATGCTGGCCTGCGTGGCTCCCACATGTCTCTGGGCATGGGTGTCCCCATCTCCACAGGATGTGTTAGACAGGTGAGTCCCAAGGTCCCCTCCAGCTGTGCTATGTTAGATGGTTCCACCTTGGGTCCGTGGTTGTGTGTGGCTATCTTTATAGTTTTCTTTATGGCTTTCTTAGGTTCACTTTCCTCTGCACCAAATGCCCTGGTTTCTGTCCCAGCTGGCTTTTTGCTCCAGGTGTGGTGGTCATGGCTTCCCAGAAGCTTCACTGGTTTCTTTATGTTTTTAGTTAATTATTTTAATTTTTAGATTTATTTATTTTATGCAGGAATATCTTGCCAGTGTGTATGCACTGTGTGCCTGGTACTTGTGGAGGCCAGGAGAGGGTGTGGGATCCCCTGGATCTGGAGTTACTGGTGGTTATGAGACACCATGTGCGGGTGGGAATTGAACCCAAGTCCTCAGCAAGAGCAACAAGTATTCTAGAGTGCTGAGCCACCACTCCAAACCCTTTTGCTGTTTTTTTACTAGCCGGAATGGAGGCTGCAGATCTTGGAAGTTGAGGGTCAAGGCTACTCTCTGCCAACCCCATGCAGGGGAAATGCTTTCTCCAGAGTGCTCCCCACAGCCTGTCAGCACAGAGAGGCTCAGGTCCTGAGTGTGGGTGGCTAACTCAGTACATGAGTGGAGTTACCAGGTAGGCATCCAGGCTCCTGGAGCTGTGTTCTGCTTTTGGGTGGCTATTCAGAAGAGTGAATGTTGACAGAGCTGAAGTGAGACCTCCTAAGTGTGCTTCACAGATGACTCTCTACTTACACGGCCTTCAGGCTCCTTACCTTTCATCCATCCTTATATCACAACAGAGGAATTTTGAAGGCAAGCTTTCTCGAGGTCCACCCAGCCATGCCTGTGCTTTCAGGGATGGTGGGGGTGAGGGACCCACCCAAGGTCACAACCAAGAGGCAGTTGGGCCAGACTGCATTTCTGGGCCTCCTGTTTCCTAGTCAAAGGGTGCTGTCTAAGCCCACCCCTGTTTCCAGGCTTGGTGGCCTGTGCTTCCAGCTTGAGAGTGGGCGGGGAGGACATTGAGGCTGGGGTGCCAGTTGAACATTTCTTAACTCAGGCGCCACCTCTTGGGTCAGCCCAGGCCACAATCTTTGTTGACCCTTGGAAGCCAAGCTTGATGTTCTTGTTGATACTTTGATGGGAAATTCAGAAAAAGAGTCTTGTGAGGAAAAATGATCAGTGGCAGAATTCCTCAGCTGGAAAAGGAAGAATTTGAGGGATGTTTGCTCTGTTCAAGCCCCTGGGCTAAATACATTCATGCATTCTTTTCTCCATTGATACATTGAGTCAGTCACTGTTCTGTGGGCCTGTTGTGCAGCAGGCAATGGGCCGGTCTTTGGGGAGATAATAAAGTGGATGAGATATGTATCTTCAGCTCATGAGCATTGCCATGAATATGAATAAGAATTATGTATGGAGCATTTGGGAAGGAGGGGACACAGCTTTGTGAGACCTTAGGCTAAAGAAGTAACGTGGGGTGGGTGTGCATGTGAGGTGACATTAACCTGGAGAAGCCTGGGTATAAAGGAGATGAGGGGAATGACATACATGGTCTCTGGGCTTGGATGTCACAGCGTGTGTGTCTCTCTCTCTGTGTGTGTGTATGAGAGAGAGAGAGAGAGAGAGGGAGGGAGGGAGAGAGAGAGACAGAGACAAGGTTAATGTGGGGTGACTTCTTCTATTGATCTCCATCTTACTTTTTGGTGAACCTGGAGCTTGTCATTTTGGCTAAGCTGACTGGCCAGTGAGCTTCAGGGATCCTCCTGTCCCCACCCCCCTCCTCTCCCAGTGCTGGGTTTACAGACCCATGCCACTGCCCCCAGATTTTATGTAGGTGATAGGATCTAAACTCAGGTCCTTTCCCTTGAGCAGCAAGCATGTCCCCCACTAAGCTATCCCCCCAGCCTCCAGCTTGTTTGCTCACCACCCCCCGAAAACTAGAAACCAAGAAGACAGGTGTATGGAGCCAGTGCATGTGTGTTTGTGAGTGTGGTCTGGAGTAAGGTTAAACAGACAAGAGTCAAGCCATATGGGGGCCACTGTTACATTATTTTTTTTCTATTCATAACAGCTGAGAGGAAGGTGGTATGAACTCCATTTTATCAGTGGGGTGGGGTTAGATGACCTAGCAGGCTCATAGGAACGAGGGACAGAATTGAGAGCCAGTGTTATTTCGGCATGTAGGAACTGTCGCTTCTGGTGGGTACACACAGTACAAGGGGCACCTGAACATCTGAACAGAGTCCTTCTCTGAGAGCTGGTCACGGTGGACCTCAGGGAGGCTTTCCACAACAGGTTCTGTTTGTTCCCAGTGGTTCTGTGAGGACAGATTGGGCATAAAGGAAGACATTGAACTCTGGACTTTGAAAACTCTGAGATTCTTGGTGATGGTGTTTGGGGGCATCAGAACAGGTGACCTGGTATGGAGTTGTCCAGCACCCACCATGCACCAGGCCCTGTGTTAGGGACTGAAGGTCTAAGGATGGGTGAGGTGCCTGGGGAGGGCAGAGATCTTACCCTGAGGCAGAAGGTCTGAGCAGAGATGTGGAGGGGGGCTACATGTGGCCCCCTCCTAATGCTAGCTCTAGATCTGGGGCTCAAGGAGTTTCCTTCCTTTTTCTTCTGCGGCATCCGTGTCTTCGGTACATCATTTTTGTATGTATTTATCGTGGTCTGGAGAGAACCCAGGGCCTTGCTGGCTTAGGCAAGTGCTGTACCTTCTCCCCACCCCTGTGTCTCCATCCTATTAGGGTGGGCAATGCTGGCCCTTCTCCTTCAGCCAGATCTTTCCCCAGTGAGGCGATGTACTTGAGAGTGTGGGTGAAGAGCTGGTAGCCCCCCCCCCCGGCTGGGGAGTCAAGTCACTCTTGTGTTCCCTTGCTCTCAACTGCCAGGAGCCACTTGGAATGGTTTGGGCTCCTGGAATGTTCTCCATGCAGCACCCTCCCCAGCTGGGTGGCCTGTAGGTCAGCTGCTCCCTAGGAGACTAGAAGAGGCAGAAGAGTTGTGACCCCACCCCCCCACCCCAGGAAGGGAGTGTACAAGGGTGGAGGGGGGTTGAGGTCAAAGACCAATGTGGACCAACCAGAATCGACAAGAACTAAAAGGACTTGTCCTTTCTCACGTGCCTCTGTCCTAGGCAGGTGAGCTGTTTTTATTCCGGGTTTACCGGAGAGTGGCGCGGGCACTCAGCTGGGACAGAGACACCACCTAGGTTGATTGGGCATGGCTCTGTTCCAGCTATGGGCTTTCTCTTAGCTTTCTGTTGGCAGAATGTGGACTTAGCATAGAGTGTGGTGCTTACCTAATGTGTGGGCTGAGGTCCTGGCAGACGTGCATGGTTCATTCCAGTGGGGTGACTGAAGAGATTGATTGAAAAGTCTGGGCAAACAAGCAAGGGTGTAAAGCCCTGTGGGCTCCTTAGCGGGGGTGGGAGCTGTCCCCACCCACCCAAAAGGAGCTGGCACAGCTGGGGATAAATAGAGGATGACCTCCCTCCCTCTCTCCATCCCTCCCGCCAGGAAAGACCCAACTACTCCAGCCAAAGGCCAAAGCCATCTGCAGTCATAGGGCAAGGGGTCTAGGTAAAATATAGCCACTGGGGATGCAGATAAGGATGGAGAAGGGGAGGGTAGGAAAGTGAGTCAGAGTGCCACCAGAGTAGGTTTCATTCAACCTGATTTTCAAGGAGTAAAGATAGCCGAGTGCAAGTGTTGGGTCTGACTCCTTACAGGAGGTGATGTCTGAACGGGGTTGGAAGGGAGGGTCCTGTGGCTATGAATTTGTGAGATAGACACACAGAATCTTCTGTGCCAGATGCTGTGGCTGGTGCCAGGAACCTTTGTCAGGCTAGTGAAGCCTGTGGGTAGCAGGCTGGATGAGAGAGGATTGCTCTGTGTCATGGAGAAACAAGAGGAGCTGTGCTGAGCACCAAGAAGGGCCTGAGGCATGTCCAGAGTGGCAGGAATGGTGAGGGACAGCCACTGACTTCCCAGCTTTGGATGGTCTTATGACCTGTGAGTAATGGCTGGCTGGAAGACTGCCTGAGTACCTACTGGCTCCTCTGCCTCATACCAGCTGGGTACTTCTGCTCTCTTACTAAGCTCACAGGACTTGAATGGTTTTACAGCTATGGGTGACCCTGTGGACTTGGCATTCCTCTGGCTCATATGTGTTGGTGTCCCCATAAGACTATGGGGCCCCTTAGGCCAACCAGAACCTGTATTGTAAGGCTGGAGACATGGTGCTGTTCAGAGCCATTGGGCTGGCTCTGTGTTGTGGACAAATTGTTCCCCTTTTCTGGGCTGGCGGTTAGATCAGACTCAGCACACACTGGATGCTGACAAATCCACCTGCTACCTATGTCCCTAAAGAAAATTCTGTTGCAAACAGCTGCCTTGTCTGGCCGGTTAGCTGTTGTTTGCAGCCACCGTCACCATGGCGGCTGGGTTGAGTGATTGCAACAGAGACCATCAGACCATCCCACCTAAGCTATTTACAGAGAGTCTGACCAGGCCTGCGTCACAGTTACCTCATGGCATCTCCACCTCCACAGTGCCACGGCCTGGGGAGGCCAGAGTCCAAACCTTCTATGTCAGGTTGGCCTGGGAATCCTGTGAAGTGAGTGTGGCCTGAGCAGCTTGAGGGAGGCTTTGCTGGTTCTCCCCAACCCAGCATATCTACGTGGCTGCTCCTACAGACCAGAAGCTGGGTGTGAATGTTGAGGGGCCTCCTATGGAGTATGATCTCTGGACATCCCAGGTAACACCCTCCATCCCAAGCCAGCTTTTCCTCTAGTTGGGGAAGCAAGCTTTCAATTTAGTCACCTCAACTTTCTCTCATCTTCTTGAGCCAACGAACCTGGGTGGGGCTCTCCTTCTATTCAGGCCACCATAGTCCTGGCCCTCAACAGCTACAGGGCCTGTTGTCCGAGGTGGCCATCATTTCCCAGGCTAGCTTTGGTGAATTTTTTGATTATGGCAGCTACGGATTTGTATTCAGGCAACAATGATGGTGATGACGGTGACAGGATCCTAGGTATTGGCAATGACATACACCTCCTCCACATGACCATGTCCCTGGAGAAACCCAGAAAGAACCCTGATCCTTTTTGGTTATGTAGGGCCAGCCTCTGAGGTTACAGGGGCCTGTGTCCAACATGCCTGGTCATTTTATTCTCTAGGCCTCAGTCTTATTAATCTGCCAAATGGCCTTTCTGTTGCTAATTTACTCTGAACACTAGGTTGGAGTTACTGTGTAGGAAACCCCTCTCTGTATAGGGCTTGGTGCGCCGGTTTTACTGTAGTGGGCACAGAATGTCTGGCTCTGCCCAGGCACAGGGTTCTATGCCTCAGTCTTCTAAGGAATGCTGAGTGTGTTGTGTAGAAGTGGGTGGGGTGTCCTGCCAGGAAGGGGCTGGTGAGTCTGCAGTAGCTGGCCCTGGGTATTGTTTGACCAGCTAGCTGGGTGCTATCCCGAGATGTGGACAGTCAGGTGTTAGCTTTGGGATTGCTCTAGGAGTCCGGGTATCTGGGGACGCTGGGCAGAAATAAGGCTGCAAAGGTGATGCTATCCACGGACAGGCATCCCGGTCCTTAGGGGAAGGTGCTGGTGGCTCTCTGCAGAGGAGAGCTGAGAGAAGCAAAGGCTTCTAAAAGCCAGTGCCCCTTAAAGCTTGCCTCACGCTGAGGAATGTGGGCAAAGAGCAGTCTCAGTAAATCACTGCTGGGTTCTCGAGGGTTTTCAGTCTGCTGCATCTTTCCCGGGCCGGACTCTGGGGGTGCTGTATTCCCTGGCAGGGTGGGTGGATTCCTACCACACCTGTATTCATTCTTTGTCTCTTTCCTTCTTCCAGAGCCCCGGAGCTATGTGGAGTCTGTGGCAAGGACAGCAGTGTCAGGGCCTCGAACTCAGGATGTGGAGTCCAAGAGCCTTAGTGCCCCAGCTGCCCATGCCTATGGACATGAGACACCCTTGAGGAACGGGACCCCGGCTGGTTCCTTTGTCTCCCCCAGCCCCCTTTCCACGAGCAGCCCCATCCTCAGTGCTGACAGGTAAGCCAGGAATGGGAAGTGCAGGATGAGAATTAGCTTGAGGCGGAGGCCTCAGAGGATCTGTGTAGACTATGGATGGTCAAAATCCCATCCAGTTTGCTACACTTTGAAGGTCCTTTCTCAAGACCTTGGAGAGAGCATTTTTGGGCATCTAGCCTAAGGGAGCCAGGGTGATGGGCAAGGCTCTCAGGCTGTGCTCCATTCCAACTGAGTGAAAGGGACCAGCGAGCAGCCCTTCCTGTTGCTGGTAACCTAGTGTGCAGGCAGCTCCGCTCAGGCAGCAGGCTGCTCTCCTCAGACCTTCCGGCTGTTACCTACTTTTTGCAGCAGTCCCAAGAACTAAGTTTTGCTGTTCCCACTGCTCAGAAGAGACAACTGAGGCTCAAAGGGGCAGTAGCTGAACAGTGGCACAAACAGACTTCAACCTATGGGTGTATGTGTCTGGAGAGCAGGTCTCATTCTCTCTCTGTTCCACCGACATGAGTGACTTGTATAGACAAGAGCCACCTGTGCCCTGCACAGGACTAGAAACAGAGTGCTTGGGGTATAAAGCAGGTGTGAGTACTTCTAGCTGGGGAGGTGGAGAGGACGTTGAAGGATGGTGGTATAGCAGGAACCCGGAAGTATGACGGGGTGTCTTGGGATGAAGATATAGGTCCAAGGGACAGAGAACCAGGGTGCGTAACATAGGCCCAAGGGAAACTCACCAGGGAGGAGCATCTTGGTGGACAGACACTACTCATAGCCTCCCTGAGCCAGACAGCGAGGGAATCCCAGGGCTGGGTAGTTGAGGGCGAACCCTTCAGCAGAATTCATGCTTGGGGCGCACTAGGAAAACTGTAAGGGTGGGTGGTGAGAATGAGATTCCATGTTATGGTTGGGTAAACAACACAGGGGGAAAAGGTTGAGGTGGGATTGGGCAAGGCCTAGACACAGTGCCAGGCAGGGGGAGGACAAGGCTAGCAAGCATAAGCAGGATGTTTCTCTTCTGGAATCCACTCCCCTCTGTGCTGGGATCGCCATGACCTTCAGACTCCCAGACTTTCCTCCTGGCCAGGCTGGCGAGAGATGAGCAGAGATGTTCCCCTCGTTCTGAACCCTCCAGCCAGGCATACTCCCCTGGACACACACACCCACTCCAGGGGTGGTGTGGTGGCGGGGGTCCAGCGCTCTCATTTGCCCTGGCTCCTTACTCTTACTGCCCCTGCACTCAGCTGGCTCTTTTCCAGGGTTCTGGGAACCCCAGAACTCCACCGTTGGTACCCTTACTCTCCTCCCCACCTTTCACCTCTGCTCAGCACAACGCAGGCCGCTGCAGTTCCTGTCTTCATCACTGTCCTGCATCATCACTATCGCATTTACTCCCTAGTGTTCTTCTTGGTTTTCTTCCTGCCTCTTGCTGGTCCTAGAGCACAGCTTCTTGTACCTGGGGTGCTAGGCTCCGTAAGGGCCTTTCTTTCCCTGGCACTGTTAAGCGTCAGCGCCTTGCCACCTTACTCTACCGGCTGCTTACCTTGGACCCTTGGCAACCTTGTTCTTTCCCCTCACATCATACGTGGGCAGAGCTTTGGGTCCACTAGCCTGTGCTTACATCACAGGAACCTCATGACCATGCACAGGCAGCTTGTGCCATTAGTGATCAGATTGCGGGTGCTGAAGACAGACCTCCAAATGAGCTGAGATCTCCTTATTTGTGTTATCTTCTTATGTGATTCTTTTTCTTTGCTTTTTGGAGTCTCCTAGGAGTGAAAGCCTAATTTTAGCACTCCGAGAGGATGATAAAACACCTAGGGAGACCGAGTCAAGTTGAGCCCTAGTAGGAATGGAAGCAGGTGGCTTGACCATCTCTCTCTAAGTTTCTATGGCACAAAGGGCTTTTACTGGGACGGCTGCCTTCAGTTTCTCTGGTGATTGCTTTGCTATGACTCATGGGTCAGGAGTCAGCATGACTGGTAAAGAAAGTGTGGGTTTTGGAGTCAGATGCAGCTGAGTTGAAACCTGTCTTTTAGACCTCTGTGGTACTGAGCTTACTGCTTAAACTCTCTGACCCTTGACTTCTTTTTCTGATGGTTCCATTATGCAATGTTTAAAAGCCCAGGCTTCCTCCACACTGAATGGAGTTCTTCTTGCTCTTAGTGGTTGAAGGATGCTGGCCACTCAGCAAAAGTCCACTCTTTATTAAACATCACCCACTGACCTTCCTACTTGCCACCTCTCTCTAGCGCTTCCGTGGGCAGTTTCCCATCGGGAGGGAGCAGTGACCAGGGTCCACGGACACCCATCCAGCCCATGATGGACTCCAGCATCCGCTCAGGTAGCCTGGGACAGCCGAGTCCTGCAGCACTGAGTTACCAGAGCTCCTCACCTGTCCCGGCTGGTGGCAGCAGCTACAGCAGCCCTGACTACTCCCTTCAGCCATTCAGCTCTTCTCCAGAAAGCCAAGCCCAGCCACAGTTCAGTGCAGCCACTGTCCACATGGTGCCTGGGAGTCCTCAGGCACGACACCGGACAGTGGGCACCAACACTCCACCTAGTCCTGGCTTTGGTCGGCGGGCTATCAACCCTACCATGGCTGCCCCTGGTAGTCCCAGTTTGAGCCACCGACAGGTGATGGGTCCATCTGGCCCTGCTTTCCATGGTAATGTGGTTTCTGGCCACCCAAGCAGTGCAGCGACCACTCCCGGAAGCCCCAGCTTGGGCCGGCATCCATTGGGAAGCCACCAGGTTCCAGGCCTCCACAGCAATGTGGCCACCACTCCAGGAAGCCCAAGTCTGGGCAGACACCCTGGGGCCCACCAAGGCAATCTGGCCTCCAGTCTCCATAGCAGTGCAGTCATTAGCCCTGGGAGCCCCAGCTTGGGCCGGCATCTGGGTGGATCTGGATCTGTGGTTCCTGGAAGCCCGAGCTTGGACCGGCATGCGGCTTATGGTGGCTACTCTACCCCCGAGGACCGACGACCAACGCTGTCCCGGCAAAGCAGTGCCTCTGGCTACCAGGCTCCTTCCACACCTTCATTCCCTGTCTCCCCTGCCTACTACCCTGGCCTGAGCAGTCCTGCCACCTCACCCTCGCCAGACTCAGCAGCCTTCAGGCATGGGAGCCCCACACCAGCCTTGCCAGAGAAGCGGAGAATGTCCATGGGAGACCGGGCAGGCAGCCTCCCCAACTATGCCACCATCAATGGGAAAGTGTCCTCCTCACCCATTGCCAACGGAATGTCCAGTCCCAGTGGGAGCAGCACAGTCTCATTCTCCCACACTCTTCCAGACTTTTCCAAGTACTCCATGCCAGGTGTGTCTCTTCTCTTACATTTCTACCCTCCCAAGAGTTAGGACATCTGTCCTAGCTATCCATTGGCAGGACCTTGGTTGATTTCTAGGACTGAGTTTCTTGCCTGTAGCAGGAGTTGTGTCTTTAAAACATGTTTGGGATGGGGTTGCTGTGATGAAGGTGTGCATGACAAAGAGGATAGAACAATAAGCATGAACAACATGCTGTTCAGATAGCCATCACTGTCTAGCTTCCTATTGAGTACATGCTGTGTGGTAGCCTGAGCTAAGTTCTCTTGTAATTCTCCAGCCCCCTGGGGAAGTAGGTAATTAGCTTTGCTTTATATAGCAACACTCTAAGGCTAACAGAGTTTCTGTTGCTTGGCTGGCATTATATGGTTCCTCGGTGACAGAACTGACTTCCAGTCCAGGCCCATTCTAGCCCCAGATGAGTGCTCTTGGGACAGGGGAGACGGCCCAGTGGGTAAAGCACTCACTGTACAAACATGAAGCCCTGAGTTTGGATCCCCAGAACCCGTGTAAAACTGAATGCAGTTGCGCTTGCTTACACTCCTGTGGTGGGATGAGGAATGGAGAAGGGAGATTCCCCAAAAGCTTGCAGGCCAGCTAGCCCGACATATGCAGCAATGAACAGGAGGTCCTGCCTCAAACAGTGCGGAAGGCAAGCAGTGACACCCAAAATTGTCCTCTGATCTCCACATGCAGGCTGTGGCACGGGCACGCATGTGTGCACGCACTCATGTAGGATAGGCATGTCTTCAGCACGTGTTCATTATTTGAGGGGTGCTGTGACTTAGCTGAACTTCCAGACTATGCTATCCTGGACCTCTGTGACTTCTGCCAGCCCTACACATCAGTTAACAGTGGCCCAGGTGGGCCAGGATAAAGAGTAGGGGGTGGGATGTTTTAGCAGAGCCTAGTTTGCTTCCTGAAGGATGAGTTCTTCACACAAGCCTAGTTTTGGTGTTTTTGCTTTCATGGAGACAGCTCAAGGCTTCAGGTGATCCACACCTTCTCAACCAGACCTTGACCCTGTGTGCAGACTCCCTGAAGCTACTGTGTCTAAGGAAGATACAGAAAATTATAAACAGCCTGGGGTGGCCCTGAGGCACCCAGACTCTGAGTCCTGTGTCCTTCCCAGGCTCTTCCAAGCCAGGACACTTAGAGTGACCCTGCACTCCTCTGCTTCCTGCCACCTACTAGGGACATCTGGTTCCCAGCCCCAATCCTTGAAGGATGCGAAGTTTCTAGTAGTTAGAACACTTCCTGTTTCCCACCATCTTGCCTACTTAAAATAGCCTTTGGAGTCAACACAGGAAGGCACACAGGACTGCAGCCGCTTCTGACAGCTACTTAGCTCAGCTGTGGCTGGGCTTCAGAGGCGGGCCAGGCGCCTGCAGCAGATGCATTTTCTAGCTGCCTAGCCTGGGAGAGGAGCTGAGTCTCTCAGGCCTCTGGAGGCAGAGCCCAGGTGCCCATGAGAACCAAGGCCCTTGGCTGCAGCTGCAGGGCCTTCTCTCCTAACCTGGTAGCACCTTCAACACTGTGTTACCTGCTTCAGTCTCTCACAAAGGACTGGGGAGCTGTGAAAGCAGGTCCCCCCCCCTTTTCCTTCTTCCTGCCTCTGCCCCTTTGTTTTTTTTCTGCTTTGGCCCATCGAAAGCAAGGCTAAGTTCTGACACTCCACTACATGACTCGGTGATTATAATGCAAAATCATATTAGGTATTTTATGAAGAACCAAGGTTGAGGCCCTTGGAGGCTTGGAGCATGAAGACATCATGATAAGGAGCCAGGCACAGTAACACTCACCTATAGTCCCTGCACTAGGAGGAGGAGGCAGGAACGTGGCAAGTTCCAGGGAAATGCCACAATTGGACTCAGTGGTGTCCAATCCCCCTCAGAAAGCGGCTATGGCCTACAGAGAGGCTGAGTAGGGACATCATCTGGCTATGTGTGGCCATTAGAGTACTGGCCATTCCCTGCTCTAGATGTCGGAAGATAGGAATGACTTTTGACCATACTGATGTAGAATGTCACTTTAAGTGGAGGATCAAGAAGGGATGGGCTATAGGAGAGAGAGAGAGAGAGAGAGAGAGAGAGAGAGAGAGAGAGAGAGAGAGAGAGAGAGAGAGAGGACTTCTTGTCTCCAGTTTGTGGATATCAGGCTGAGCTCGGAGGCAAAGCGCAAGGAGGATATGTCAACCTGTGCGATGGAAATGGGAAAGAATTAACTCGAAATCATCTAGGCACAAGGAATGGGGTGGAGAAGAGTTTTTTGCCAGCTCAATGGATGCCTTGCCGGGTCCTTTAACTGCAGAATGACCAGCCAACAGTGATGACTGGCAGAAGGAAGGCTGGGGGAGAAGGCTACTGGGTACCTTCCGCCATGTTCTCTGACGTTTGAGCATCTAGCTTTCTGATTGATTTCCTGGGGCCAATACACACTTGCTAGCTTAGAATAATAGAAGTAGACTCTGCCATTGCAAAGGCCAGGGGTAAAAATCCTGGTGTGGACAGAAACTTCTGATGATGTCTTCAGACATTTTCATATGCACTTGGTGCGGTCCCCACATGTCTGCTGTCTCATCCCTACTTCAGAAGACACTCATCATATTGGATTAGGACCCACCCCAGTCTGGCATGCCTTTGTTGAAATTTGATTACATCCACAAGGACCCTCTTATCAATAAGGCCACATTTGCAGGTCTGGGGTACAGGATGTTGACATCTTTTGGGGAGCATGCAGTGCGACTGTAACACTTTTTTTGTTTCCTCCTTTAGACAACAGTCCTGAGACACGGGCTAAAGTGAAATTTGTCCAGGACACTTCCAAGTATTGGTACAAGCCTGAGATCTCCAGAGAGCAGGGTGAGTTGGGGACAGCATTTGTTGGTTTGGTGGTCCATCAGAAGACATCATGGAGTCCTATTCACCCTGTCTACCTTGGGCAAGAACTCATTCCTCTGTGCAGTAGGTGGTGGGCACAGAGAGGAGGCTAGGATCAGAGTCAGACAGGAAAAAGCACTTCCCATGTAAAGCATGGAGGAGGGGTGTGGGGTCCAGAAGCAGAGCTTTGGAATGGTCTAGCAAAGCCTGGGCTTTCCCAAGCAAAGTAAAAGACCAGTCAAGGGCATCTGAAACTATAATATAAAAAATCATCATCACCATCATTATTATTACAATACAAGGAAAAAGAAAACACGTTTGGAATGTAGGCCTGAAGGTGAGGCCCACCCCAGGGTCTTCAGGAAAGTCCGCATTATGGAATAAGGGTCAGCAAGGAGTGCCTACAGGTCCACTTTCTTCTTTGTAAATGAAGTCACACTTGCCAGTCACACATTATCTGCCTCCTATCATGGGACTGTGCTGAGCAGTGGCTGCTGCAGATGGCATGACCTCCAACAATGGCTCTCTAGCCATCTGCAGAAGACATTTACCTTGCTTGGTACAGGAGGGCCCTCTGGAGTGTTTACTTATACCAGGACATGGAGGAAATGTCATCTTAAGAGAGAAGAGAGAGTCCTCCAGGCCCATGGGATCCAAGCCGAGCCTGTGCCACTGGTTTCTTGATGGCTTTTCTCTTCTGTCACCTCTCATTTCAGCCATTGCACTCCTAAAGGATCAGGAGCCAGGGGCCTTCATCATCCGTGACAGCCACTCCTTCCGAGGGGCCTATGGGCTGGCCATGAAGGTGTCTTCACCCCCTCCAACCATCACTCAGCAGGGCAAGAAAGGTAGGGTCTTCTCCCCCGCAAGACTAGGGTTTCCTGATTTCTTCAGACCTTTGGATACTGAACAGGGTCCTAACTCACTAGGAATGGTCCCTGAGAAGCTGGAAGGTGTGTGTGTGTGTGTGTGTGTGTTTCCCGAAGGGATGGAAGAGGAATGTAGCAGGCTTTCTTTTGGGCCAAAAACTAGCTCCCATATAAAGACACAGAGACTAAATATTAGTTAGGGATGCTCAGCCTTAGCTTGTGCCTGTCCTGCTAGCTCTTGTAACTTAACCTGTTTCTCTTCATCTATGTTTTTGCCTTGGGGCTTTTTACCCATCTTTCCTTCTGTTATCTTACTGTGTCTGGCTGGTATCTCCCTAGCTCTCTCTTCTCTTTTTTCTCTTCTCTCTCCTCTCAAGCCTAGATTCCTCCTCCTCCTTATTGTCTCTGCACTCCAGCCCCACACATCGCTCTACTGCCTAGCTATTGGCCATTCAGCTTTTTATTAGACCAATCAAGTGTCTTAGGCAGGCAAGGTAAAACAGCATCTTTACATAATAAAACAAATGCAGCATAAACAAATAATGTAATGCATCTTTACATAGTTAAACAAATGTAACACACCTTTACATAGTTAAAGTAATATTCTGCAACATAAACAAATGTAACACACCTTTACATAGTTAAAGTAATCTTCTGCAACAAACAAATGTAACACACCTTTACATAGTTCAAGTAATAGTCTGCAACAAACAAATGTAACATACCTTTACATAGTTAAAGTAATATTCCACAACAGAGGAGTGAATGGTGATCTTCATTAAAACAGGACTCTAGCCAGCTTGCCTCAGTAACCTCTCCCATCTCATCCTACACACTGCAGAAGTTATGAGACAGTCTTGGGAGGTGGTGGGAGGGTGCTATGCCAATGAGTGATCAATACCATTTCTTCTTCTCTGTTCCAGGAGACATGACCCATGAGCTGGTGAGGCACTTCCTCATAGAGACAGGTCCCAGAGGAGTCAAGCTCAAGGGTTGTCCCAATGAGCCAAACTTTGGTGAGCATTCTGGTTTGTCATTATGATCTTGATCCTTGGGGGGGGGTGTCTTTCTGTATTAATGCTACCAGTCAGTCCTTCTGGGCATGGCTTTGGCAGAAGGAACCGGCTACTCTTTTTTATAAAGTTTTATATAGACCTAGTTACAAACTGAGTACCATGGCTCCTCCACTCTGCCAGGTCCCTTTATGTGTTTGTGTTGCTCAGTTGAGGCCGGCCGTCAGTACATTGAAATAACAGCAGTAAGAACGACTGTCCTTCTTGGCCACCTATTATGTGAAAGTCACTATCTAGTTGTCATGTGATTCTGGTGTCATAGCAGTCCTGCACAGTAGCTGTCACTCTCCCCATTTTGCACACAGAGAATGTGTAAGTGCCACTTAGGTTCTCTAGATAAGATGTCACAGTTCTTCTCTTGGGGGTTCTGTAACTGGAAGGACTTAGGGGATGTGGCTGTCAGGGAAAGTAGTTAGGTCCCTTGGAATTCCCAGTTTAAAGGGGGCAGGTTTTCAATTCTGTTGGTGGGAGTGTTGAGGGAGCTGGAGGCTGGGGAATGGCTCAGGCCCCAGGTTTGAGCCCTAAAACTGCAGAAAAGACAATATGTGAGTTACTAGGAAGGCGTGGAGTTGAATGGGGTGGGTCCTTGTGTCCCTTTCCCAGTCTGTCTTAGTCACTGTTCTTGGTGTGTTGTCTCTCCCCACAGGCTCCCTGTCTGCCCTGGTCTATCAGCACTCCATCATCCCACTGGCCCTGCCCTGCAAACTGGTCATTCCAAGCCGAGGTAGGAGATGCTCCCTCATGCTGTCTGCCAAGAATGGAGCCCGGAGGGGAGGCAATGCGCCCTTCCCCCATCATCCAATTTCCAAAAAAGGAAATTGTTCATTAAAAAGCATAACTGCAAGAGTACCCATTAATTGCCAGATTGTTCTCGAAAATACTCTGGTGGTTTAAAAAAAAATCCACACTGAATTCTCAGAAGAGGCCTTATTCTCAGAATGGAGACAGTCACGCGAGGATTATATCCTGGTACATGAGAGGACTTCTAGTGTCTGTTGGCTGCTTCTATTCATCCAATTTGATACACTGAATTATTAAGAACCGTTGACCAACATTATTAGCTTAAAGGTTCAAATGTAACTTCAGTAACATTAGTAACCACACAATTGAGACACTAATTCAATTATATTTGTATGGAATTTACAAAATCATTTGATGTTTAAATCATAAACGGGAGGCTCTCAGAGCACAGTGCTTGGAGTTGCTGTAGCCATCCTGGGAACTTGCTAAAATCCAGGTCTTTTCAGATTTGTCAGAAACTCTGGGTCAGAGCCAGGCCTGGGGCTACCTGCAGACCTCTGGCCTTAGCAACACACGAAGCTGAACCAGGTGGGTCACAGGTTCGAGACCTGCTCTGGCTGCAGAATGAGTTGAGGTCCCATTGGGCAATGCAAAGATCTCAGAGTAAAAAGGCAAGAAGAGGGATGGAGATGTAGCCCCGTGATAGAGCACACCCCTGTATGTGTGAGACCCAGGAGGCCAGCTCCAGTGCCAGCAAAGCAACGCGGTACTCCTGTGGATGAGGCCCAGCAGTCTGTATCCTAACACATCTGTGTACCAGAGTTTAGAAACACCAATGCGCCAATACAAACATCACTCAATTCTCCTTTTCCTCCTCTTTTGCTTTCTTCTGATTTTCTTTTTAAAAGTTAGATTTTCTTGTTTTGTTGTTTCTTTTTTCTTTTTCTTTTTTTGGCTATTTAGACTAGACTGTTCTTGAACTCCCAATTCTCCTGCCTCAGCTTCTGCAGTGCTGTGATTACAGGCACATACCACATTTCTATTTCTGACATACTTTTAAAGTTTCTTGTTTAAAGTATAGTTGAAATAAAGCATGTGTTCCATGTGGCTTATAAGGTCATGTGTGTTGCTGTAGGTGCATATTGTGTGCTGGTGAAATTGAGCTGCTCAATACATCTGTCACTTGATTGATTCTAAGTCATCTCGAAGCCATAGTTTGTGCTGTGTTAAGCATCAGTGAATTCGGTCGCTAATTGATTTGCACAAAGACACACTGGTGCAAAGTGCCCGCAGTCCCCATTGCTCCTTAAAGCCTTGCTGTTTGTCAAATGCTGGGTTTCAGAGACCCAGGGACATGTCATCACCATCATCAGTCAGTTCATAAACACTTAGCAGGTTCTGCAGTGGGGATTCCAGCGCATCTCTGCTGGGCTGTAGCACCTCCCAGAAGCATGCTGGGGCCTCAAGATCATCTTATATATGTGGTACTGACTGCCAAGGTCCACTGTGAAGAGTATCCATTGCAGGAAGCATGTGCTTGCCTTAGGCCCAGCCAGACTCATTTTAATTACTGTAGGGTTTTAATTACTAATTGAATTTTTGTCTCAGACCCCACAGATGAATCAAAAGATAGCTCAGGCCCTGCCAACTCAACCACTGACCTGCTGAAGCAAGGAGCAGGTAAGTGTCACCTGCGATGGGACCAATGCCCAGGCCTAGCTTTCCCACCCCCTGCCCCGTCCTCTCCTGCAGGTGCAGGTCGGGATTTTCTCCCAGGTTCCATTTCTGGTGCAGTGGCTTTGGTTCAAGGCTTGTCTGAAGTTTGTCTGCACCTGCCTCTGCACTACCGTGGAGCCGAGGGCTGTGTCTGGCGCCTACTCCGGCCCCTGTCATTCTTCTTTGGCTCCATTTCTTCCAGCTTGCAATGTGCTCTTCGTCAATTCTGTGGATATGGAGTCGCTCACTGGGCCACAGGCCATTTCCAAAGCTACATCTGAGACCTTGGCTGCTGACCCCACACCAGCTGCCACCATTGTTCATTTCAAGGTCTCTGCCCAAGGAATCACACTGACTGACAACCAGAGAAAGTAAGCCTGTCTACCTACTTCTTCCTCCAAACCCAACCCCTCCCTTTATCCTCATACTTATGCTCTGGCCATCCCTGTACCCATTGCCTGCCTATGCATCCACTTTGTATCCGTCCATCCTCTACCCTCCACCCACTTGTTCATCTGTCCAGCTATCCACCTACCCAACCAACCATCCACCTATCCATCCACCAACCCACTCATCAACCCATCCTACCAACCTATCCACTCATATCCATCCATATATGCATCTATTCACTCACCAGACCATCCGTACATGTGCACATGCTTAAACACATATAATACAGCTGGAGAAAAGACCTTGATTTGCAGAGTAGAGGCTTTCTATGTTCTCAGCTCATTTTCTTCCTTTTTGGAGTTTCCCATTTATCATTTCTCAGTTCCAGTTCCCTGCCCAGCCCCTAACATGTGGGGCATGTTTCTACAGCACATGTGCCTGTCCCTGTGTGGGGCATAAGTCCTGATATGAGGATCTCAGGCCGTCTTTTTCATTAGGAGAGGCTGTATGAGCTATGACAGGCTCAGTGATGGGGTGTGGCCTGCCTTCCAGGTGTGAGAAAGCAGTTATTCCCACGCTCACTCCGATGCCTTTGTTGCAGGCTTTTCTTCAGACGACACTACCCCCTCAATACCGTCACCTTCTGTGACCTGGATCCACAAGAAAGAAAGTAAGTGTTTTTGAGTCACCTTCGTCCTATCTCCTGAAGTACATGCTTGCCATGTGCCTGTAATTCTTGCCTCAGCCACAGTTTTATTGTGTCCTGAGCAGTGAGAGCAATTATGTTGGTAACTGCTTGAGTCTCCTCCCAGGACCTGCTGACTTTCCACAGACTTCCCTGTTCACCTCTCCACGCTCTGCTGGGTCCTCTCTCTAGAGGAGGCTGCAGCATCCTCTCCATTTGGATTATCTTCTTTGTGATCTTGGGGATGTACCTCCAGGAATGGGGGCTCCTCTGCCTTCCCCTGGCAGGGCTCCTGAGAGAGACACATTGACTTACCGTGTGCATTTTCCCATAGGTGGATGAAGACAGAGGGAGGCGCCCCTGCTAAGTAAGTGTGGCTTCCCCTGCACTCAGCTGGTTGTCCTTTGTACTCTGTGGGGAAATCACGGACGGGGACAGGCTCTAGGCCAGGGGTCTGATGAAGGCCTGCTTGCCAAGGTCTCTGAGATTAGGCGAAAGAGAATATAGCCCACATCTCAATGCTAACAGAGACATGTGTCTAGGCATGTACTTGGAAGGATTTGTGGAAAGAAAGAATACTTTAAAATGGTCTTAAATGACAGGTGCTTTTTGGGTAGGTGGAATGGGTTTAGGGGTAGGAGAGGCTACTTCAGAGGAAGGGATTGAATGACTCTCAGATTGCAGGCTCCTGAGGACAGGGTAGGTCTGTCAGTTGCTGACAGTTGTTGAATGAAGAAATGGAGACCAGAAGTGCCTGGCCTGGGCCTAAGAGAAAGCACCTTGCTCGGGAATGGAGAGGACTGGCTAGGAATCTAATCCTTATCACAGGGTGGGGGTGGGACTCCAGAGGGGCTGTGGAGGAGGGAGGATGCCTCAGCCTTCTGTAACCTTCATAGACTCAAAAGGGACCTGGCATTCTTGTGCCTCCTTATGCTACGATCTCTTTATGCTACTGCCGGACAGACAGACCAGAATTTGCCAGTGGATTGGATAGCAATGTTCAGAGCAGGCACAATTGGCGGTGTCTCTGTCCTAGCAGACACAGGTAGATAGGCCTATGTGCTTCTCTTCTGGGCACTCAGAGATGCCCTTTACCATGCCACAGTGACAGTCAGCCTGGAGAGGGAAGTGCCCTGACTCATCTCCTGGCCATTATTGAAGGCCTTGGTCCCACAACAGAGTTGAGAGAGTAAAGCTGTTTGAAGCACAAGGGTCTCTCTCTCTCTCTCTCTCTCTCTTTCTCTCTCTCTCTCTCTCTCTCTCTGTGTGTGTGTGTGTGTTTTCTCATCATATGCATGTATGTGCCCTGTGACTATGCATTCACTGTGTGTCTATGTGCGTAGGTGTGAACAGAGCATGTTTGTGTATGCGTGCACAGACACACACAGGCAGGCAGAGGCCAGCCTGGCTAATTTTAGCTGTGGGTGCCATGCATACTCTGCTGAGGGGTTTCCATTGGCATTTCCAGCTGTCCTGATTTCCCCATCTCACTCTAATTAGCAACATGCTGGCTGGGAGGGGCCCTGCGCTCACATTCTGTTCCCTGCTCTCATATTTTTAACTTTGTTTTGCAAAGAGAGAGAGAGAGAGAGAATGCTGGGTCACTCCCATTGGTGTTGGGGGGGCAGGAGACAGGTGTAGTGTCCTTTGCCCCCCCCCCCATTTTCAGGGCTTCCCAGCTTCCAGAGCTAGGAGTGTGTGTGTGTGTGTGTGTGTGTGTGTGTGTGTGTGTGTGTGTGAGAGAGAGAGAGAGAGAGAGAGAGACAGACAGACAGACAGACAGAGAGAGAGAGAGAGAAAGGTGGAGTGGGGTGGGGACCTGCTTATGTTTGTCTCTGACCACCTAGGCAGATCTTGCAGGGACCCTCAGATCCGGGCAGGGCTGAGAAAGAACCCAGAGAAGCTTGGCTTGAACTCTTCCTCCTGTATCATCTCTTTGCACCCTTCCTGACCAGTCTTGTCACTCATACCCAGCTCACCTTGGCCCCTACTCCCTAGGGGAATGTCACCTGCCCTGAAACAAAGCAAAGCACTGTCCCCAGGACTTGGCTTTAAGAGCTAGCCCCAGTTCTAGCTGCTTGGAGAGGTGTGGGGGCTGGGGAAGCCAGCCACACTTCCCTGCTGGGTTGCCCTTTAGAGCCTGGGGTCCTTACATGGACACTTTCTTCACCCCCCCCCCCATAGGCTCTTTGGCTTTGTGGCGCGGAAGCAGGGCAGCACCACGGACAACGCTTGCCACCTCTTTGCCGAGCTTGACCCCAACCAGCCTGCTTCTGCCATTGTCAACTTCGTCTCCAAGGTCATGCTGAGTGCTGGCCAGAAGAGATGAATCCTGGAGTCCTTGCCCAAGGCCAGGGCACTGGGGTTGGGGTGTGTGGGGAGGGGATCTTCGAATCCTGACCACCTTGAATCCAGAAAGAGGACTTTGGGTTGACTGTGGAGAGGGAGAGAAGAAAGTGCAATGCTGGGAGAGGGAAGTGAATTGCAGAGGGGAGGGGAGAGGAAAGGGAGGAAGAGAATAAAGGAGGAAGAGAAGAACTCAGAATCCCCTGTACAGATGGAAGCCACACCTCCCAAAGCCTCTCTAGCTAGCTGGGGGCGCTGGCTCCCCGACCCCTAGGTCTCTTTGAGGGAGCAGATTTTATGGAGCATTGGAAATCCTTGTTCTCCCTAACCCTCCTGCTTTGAGAGAAGAAACCAGAGAAGAGACTACTTCTCTGGAGGTAAGGCTGCCAAAGCCAGTTGCCAGCCTATGGCATCTAGCGGTGACACTTTATTACCTTTTGCTCACCCGAGGCACCCATGGTCTGTGCTTGCTCTGACTTCTTGCTGCAGGGTATAAATGTGCCGCCATGCACTGATCGATACCTGCCTCTATCCACTCAAATTACAAACAGCTCTGTTTGTCTGTGTCCCTTGTGATACACACATACACACTGACCAAAGAAGACTAGGGATATAGGATGGCAGGTTGCCAGGTCTGAGACAAGCTGTCTCCTGCAGGAGCATAGTATTATGGGGAACAGAGTTCTCTCTCTCTCTCTCTCTCTCTACAACTGCCCTCTAGTGGCCCTGGGGACCTCCAGCCTGTCCCCTGTAGAGACCCTGGTACAGAGGGCATAGCCAACCTGCGGCATTAGCCTTGTTCTGTCTCTCTGAGATTGAAGCTGGGCTGGAGGAATAGGCAATGCCCACAGTCTTGGGAATGATACTGTGAGGAAGGGTGCCATCTTCCCTGTGGTTCGCAGTGAGTTGGGCATGCACACTGATAGTGTCCAGGACTCTGCCTTACACCCTTCTCTTGGTCCAATCCTGGGCCAGGAGTGCCAGCATTAGCTTTGTACTTGCTCACCTGCTTGAGGCCCACTGGAGGATGGGAGCTGTGCCTTTCTGACCTACCCTGCCCCATATGGTTGGCTTATCCCAGGAGCCTGCATCCCAAAGTCCTGCCCAGGGTACCTGGGGAGGTCTGGAGCCCCCTTTCCCCTCTGTGTTTTGGGGTCTGACTATTGCAGACACCCTTCTGGCTGGGCCGTCCAGGGTGACATCAGAGCACCTCTGGGGATGCTGCTGGAGAACCGCATGGTCCTCCTGCAATGCCAAAGCTTCCCTGTTCCCCTTCTGCCTCAGTTTCCCCAGCAGAACCATGCTTCCTGTGGGAGAGAGGACAGAAGGTATGAATTTAGGTCAAAGGTCCTATGGTCTATTTTTGGGGGTTGGGAGGTCCCTGTCATCACTCAGGCCTCCACTTAAGCCCATGGGAGTCCCTAGGGGTGGCATTGTACTGATATATAAATATATATATAAATAATATATACATGAGACATACTGATAGAATCTGTAAGCTAATAAAAATATAAGAAAAGGTTAAAAAAAAGAATAGGTAAATTGACAAGAAATATTTATTGTTTCCCCATATTGCTTTATGGCCCTGGCCACAAACTGTTCCCATTTCTTTTCTAATGTGTAAGCAGAGCCTGAACTGCAGGGGGTCTTTATATTCCAAACAGCCCCAGGGCTGGCCTTGGCCTTGACCCTGGTCTTGGCCCCCCCTCCAAGCTACATCTGGGACTTGGGGATCACATGCTCCAACTCTTTATTCTCTGGCAAGCAGTATTCTGGCTACCAGCACCTTGGGCGTGTGGACAGCTGCTTCCACAGCCACAGGTCTGAGCCAGTGTGTTTGGGGATGCAGGTGTGCATGGCCATGGTGTGTGCATCTCTTGGATTTTTTTTTTCTCCTCCAGGGAGTTTGATGGTATGGATATCGTTTTGAGGAACTAGAAAGAAGAATGTCTAGGTTAGGTGGGGATCATGGGCAGAGGCCCCTTTGGGCCCCCGCTTCCCAAAGAATAAAAGGACTTAGTGATCAGGGTCCTTCTAAAGCGTCCTTCCCTCTGAGATTTTCAAGGCAAAAGTCTCGATTACCCCTTTCCACATTCCCCAGTGAACCCTTCTTCCCAAACTAGAAGAAGAAATTTCTCATCCCTTTCTTTGTAAATATCCTCATCCTGCTGCACAGCCTGGGGCGGCTTCTCCTGGCTGCAATGTTCACTTGAGCCTTTGAGGAATGTCAGAGTCTCTGCACCCTGCCTTGGGCTAACCACCTTTGTGTATGGGTTCACCTTCTCATGCTGCACGCAGGCCCAAGCCATGTGTGAGCCACGTGAAGAACCAAGGTGGATGCTTTGGAAGTGGGTGCCTCTTTCCCAGCATGTCTCTAGAAGGAATGGACACCTGAGTTTGGCTTTCCTGGAAGAATGTTGGACAAAGGGCCTCAGTTCTTACACTGGGAACCACACTGTAGTCTGCCCTGTCCCCCACTATAATTCTCACAGGTGGGTCTCTGCACATTCATGCACGCACACACATGTACACATACACACAGAGACAGAGACCACATGTACCCTTACCACTCCATATGCAACCTATTCTTGCCAAAGATTTCCTTTACACAAGAGCACTTTTTTACCCATTGTATTTGTGTGTGTGTGTGTGTGTGTGTGTGTGTGTGTGTGTGTGTGTGTGTGGTCTGTTTTGCTGTTCTCTATTGTTGAGTCTATGTGTCAGCAGAGAGAGTGCTGTCTGCTCCTAAATGTGAGTAAAAGAGGGATACGGAAGACAAAAGAACATGGCCACTTGTGATGCCATCAAAAAGACCCCCTCAGCTACTCAGAAAATTGCTGAGATTGGCCTGGGGGCCTTCCCCTCCTAGATGAACCAGAGATTTGAGACATCAGAGAGGGACACCGATTGAGCCAGGTTTGGGGGAAGGGAAGACACCCATAGTTCTGTGGGGTATAAGAGTGAAGATCTGGGCTAGAATACAATGGACATGTGGCTTCAAAGGGAAGGCTGGGAAAAAATTAGCAATTAGATACTAAAGTCACTGTTATGTTACTGTGGACCCCTGTCTCTTGTCTAGCCATGTCTGAGGAACAAATTCACACCTTAGGTTTGGGAAGGCCATTTGGATCCTTTCCCCAGCCTATCCCTAGCAACTTAGATAGCTTAAGACATTATTGCCAGGATTTCTGGTTCACCCTAGCCTTGGAGAGCCCCTGGAGAGTCTAGATGTTGTAGAGAGGGCACTGCAGCAGTGACTCCCTCTCGAAAGGGGCTTTCAGGGGAGAGAGAGAGACCTTGTGCTAGGTCTGAATAGAGATGAACCAGGCTCCTTCTGCTGTCTGGGAAGGGCAGGAGAGGCATGTGAGTGAACAGCTATCCTGCTCTGGGCTTTCTCCATACTACTTCCCAGGATTTCTGATCCCCCTTTCCCAGCTTCAGACCTTGGGGAGATGCATCCAAGGGAACCAGCCCTCTCCTGCCTCCATGCCTTGGATCCTTGAAGAGCTTGGATCCAAAGCTAGGGCCACCCCTGCACTTAGGCCTTGGCAGAAGATCTCCAGACGGGTATTTCCGTGGTCATCGGTGACAGGATGTATGTGCGTGTGTGTGTGTAAGTGTGTGTGCATGGTTTGCTCTCTATAGGAAACTTCAAGCTGGCAGATGGAGTTGGTGAATGGAGGGATGTCAAGTTCAATGTGACCCAGTAGTGAGAAGAGCCAGGAGGTGAGGCCTGATGGGCCACAGATAAGTGGTGCTTTAGTGCTGGCGATGGAGGGGACAGTCATATGGGACGAGGCTCAGCAGACCTCTTCCCAGTTGTCTCCTGTTTCCTCAGACAGCTGAAAAGTTGGAGGGTCTCAGTTGGTTTCCATGCCTGGTCCCCTCACAGCAGCAAGGCCATTAAAGTGCAACACACTCCCGTGTCGTCTTGTCAGTGTTCACAGCCCAGCCCTTCCTGTGGACCCAATTTGGCTTGTATGTGTGAGCATGTTGGGGTGTGCAGGCAGTACCATCCCCACTTTTTCATTCAAAAAAAAAATGTAAGAAGTTCCTCATGTCCTGGTTATTCCAACCCTGCCTCCCAGACCCTCTGCTGGGAGACCCCTGCTCCCCAGCCCCCAGCCCCTCCCAGCCCTCTGCTGTGTATTTATAGATGGAAATATACTTTATATTTTGTATCATTGTGCCTACAGCCTCTGCCACCTTGTATAAACCCTGTTGTATGCTACGTGTTCTGGATATGAATGTATGTACACTGATGCTATCCTCCCTCTGTACAGCTGCTTAGTCTCTTACAATTCATTGTATGGCTTTATAAATGATAAAGTGAAACACAAACCCAGGCTCTCATCTAGCTCTGTTTAGGCTCGGCTGGGTCTTCACTGGGCAAGAGGGGTTTTGCCGGAGCATCAGAGATGAGGGTCTTTAATGATGCTTCTGGGAGCCCTGGCAATGGCCTCAGCACTCACCCTGTTCCTTGCGTCACTCATTTGACTCCCAGCTGGAAAAGAAGATCAAAGAATAAAACAAGGAGTGCATCCATTGACCAGAGTGGCAGAGCAGGGTCCAGGAGCTCACATGGCAAAAAATGGGAATTTGTCCCCATCTTGTGGTTATCGGCAGACTTTGTCCAGGTGTGAGGCCACTCCAGGCTTTCACCTGCCAGCCTGACAGTTGCACTGAGAAGGGCCCTTTTTTAACTCCCCACGCTCTAAGCCAGCCTACACAAATCCTCATTGGCTCTGAGAGAGTCTGCTTGAACTCAGAAGTCAGTCCAGATCTGGGCTACACAAACGCCTTCAGGGCCTTCTGCAACCAGGGGATGGGGGACGGGCAGTCCTGATGGGCTGTGGCTTCTTCGAAGAACGAGCAGAAACTGTCAGGCAGAGTGACTGGTGACTTAGACACACGCAGCTCACGGCTGGCTGCCTAGGGGTTCCGAGTGAGCTCGTTGGAATTCAGGAGTTTGGTGTGATGCTACCCGGGCTTACTGAGCACTGTGGGCAAGGAGGGCTTCTTGGAGATCCAGAAGCTTCATGGGACTCAGCCCCCTACTCCACGGGGCTCTCTGCAGTTCTGAGAAGAGTCTCAGTCAACTAATCAGAGCAAGCATGGCTGCCTTCCATGCGGCCCAGCGGCGGGGCTTTGGGGCAGCCTGGACACACTTGTGGGTATTGAAACTAACTCCTTGACGCTCTTCAATATGCCAGGACCCCTTGAGCTTTTGTGTAGAATATATATGGTATATACATTGGGTTTTACACAGAATTTAAAACCGAGAACACTTCAAAAATATAAATCCTCCCATAAAACAATACTAAACTTACACACTGAGTGTAGAAATGAGTGGCACTTCTAAAGTAAGCATTAGGCAGCATTGCTTGGCATGGTTTAAAGCCTCTGGCCTCTGCTGTTGTCTGCCTTCTGCTGTGACAGGTCCTTGGAAAAAATGAACAAAAAGACAAACAGTGGCTTAACAGCACTGTGAAATAGTTCTGATCTCACAGTCCCTGAAAACAGTTTCAGAGACCCCGGGCTCCCAAACAACTCTCTGACCTCTGCTTATCTACGAGGGACACAGCTGGAGAGGCACAGCCTATCTGGTGGGGACAGAGTGTGCCTGTATTCATTCCTGTTGCCAGCCAGGTGTCATGTCTCACATTCTGAGGGACACACCAGGAAACCAAAGCCCTGAGAAGTTACCTTGCCTACTAGAGTGGGAAGAGATGGCACAGGAATGTATTTTCTCATTTAGTACCTATCCTTCTGCCCATCCCGCAGATGAAAAGACTGAGGTTCACAGAGGGTGAGGCACTTGCTCAGAGTCATGCCCCTGGGATAAGTGGCAGAGCCAGGCTGTGGGCCTTCCCTCTAGGCCCTTCCTAGCTCAAGATCCTTTGGGAGAGAGTAGCTCTGGCGAGCAATGGGCATACCTCTCAGGTCATTCAGGTGTGACAGGTAGTAGTCAGGCTGGCTTCCCAGAGTGGGACCAGGATTCTTGGGCTTGGGATGAAGGAAGTCAAGAGGGAATCCTATGATGTCACCCAGAAGCATAGGAATTTGATGGCCTTGAGTCCCTAAAGTCAGAAACTGCCTTGGGGTGCCGGAGCTCTGAGTTGGGGGCAGGGGTGGGGGAATGCAGCAGGTGGAGGGTCCTTCCTGCATTGCTGAGCCCTGTCAGCCCACCCTCCTCTTCCTCATCCCTTCAGTGGACATGATGCTAGGATTTTTGACACATTCTAGGCATGGAAGGGACCCCAGTGCCTTTCCTGCATCGTTTGGCCCAAGCTCCATGAGGAAGGAGGAACTGGCACCATTGGTTAGTGTTAGGGTTAGAGATTTTGGTACCTACCCTCTATCCCTGAGGCCACTCATGCAGGGGAATTCCTCCACACCCTTCCTATAGTGTCTGTGGAATTGATTCTCATGACCAATGAAACCAAACACTGTCTTCTTCCTGCATTTCATCTGTCTGTCTGTCTATCATCTATCTATCTATCTATCTATCTATCTATCTATCTATCTATCTATCATCTATCTAGAGTCAAGGTCTCATGTGGTCAAGGCCAACCTTGAACTTGGTGTGTAGCAAAGTCTGACCTTGAACTTAGGATTTTCTTGTCTCTGTCTCCCAAGTGCTGAGATTATAGGCAGATTCATTTTCATCTTTTCTTCAAAGGACTATTTTAGTCGTTCTCAGTTTCTGACAGTTCAGAACACATCATGGCCCATTCATGACAACACTGATAAGACATGGAACCAAATATATAGTGTGTGCATATATGTACACACCGCACAGATAATGCACACCCAGGCAATAGCACAATGCCCCCTCCACAAAATTGTGCAAAAATACATTTGCCTGCACAAAGATGCATGTACTGACTCATATACATAACTATACAAGCACATATAGACAAGCATACATATGCACAAAACAGATCCAGACCCACAGACACTCAGACATACAGCACATACAGAGATGCACACATCAGAGGCAGTCCATGTGTATGCTGTTTCTCCATGTAGACATATACTTTCCCATCCTTTCCCATCAGATGTCCTGGGACACAGCCTTCTGGTACCCCGAGACAGTTCCAGAGCATCTCCCACAGGTGCTTGGATGAACTGGTCAGCAGGGTGGAGCTGTGATGTCAGAACGTGGTGCACAAACGTGTGGGTACAGATGAGCTATATGCCGATTAGTTTTGTGCCAGCTCAACACACACTAGAGTCATCTATGAAGAAGGAACATCAGTTGAGGAGCTTCCACCATCAGACTGGCCTGTAGGCAAGTGTCTAGGGGTCATTTTCGTGGGACAGCACAGACTACTATGGTAGCAAGCTAAGTAAGTCAGAGAGAGCAAGCCAGTCAGCAGCATCCCTCCATGGTCTCTGTTTCAGTTCCTGCCTCCAGGATCCTCCTTTGGGTTCCTGCTCTGACTTCCCTCCATGACAGACTATGAACCAGAAGCTGAAATAAATCCTTTCCTCCCCAGATTGCTTCTGGTTGTGGTGTTTTGGCATGGCAAGAGAAAGCAAATCAAGACAGCAGAGGTTCTGTAGAAGAAGGCAGAGTCATGAGCTAGGAGTGGGGGCTGGAAGGAGGGGACGATGAACAGTCTCTGCTATGAGAAAATCACCCCACTTTAGACTTCACACATGGGCTCTGGCAGTGGATCTCAACCCGTGGGTCACAGTCATCAGAAAACACGTATTTCTGATGCTTTTAGGAACCCCAAAGTATAAATTTATTTTTGTTGCTACTTCATAACTGTAAATTTGCTGCTGAGTGGTGTCTCGGTTCCTAAGACCATTGGAAATGTGTTTTCTGATGGTCGTGACCCACAGATTGAGAATGAACTTCAAGGGAAGTCAGGGTGGAGAACAGCTTGGAAAGCAAAGGGGCCCTGGGGGGTGGGGAGCTCCAACCCCTGGCATTGGACCAGAGCCTGAAGCAAGCCCTTCGGGGAGGTGCTGTCCCTGTATGGCTTCAGGCACAGCCGTAAGAGTTGTCATGTCTAGAAGAAGCTGTATGAAAACTGGATGTTACCAGAGTTATGGTCAGAACTTGGACCCTGCCAGCCCTAACAAGGTGGGTTCAACCACCTGTCCACACTGTCAATTAAAAACAAAAGGAGGTGTAGGAACCTCAAGTCCAACTTCAGAGTCATGACATGAGGCTTAGGCTGAAACAGAGGAACGCAGGGTAGACAAGGTGCCCTGCCCATGCCCCTCCTTGCTGCCTCCAGACCAGCCTGAGACTCCTGGGGAAGTTCCAGCTTCTTGGGGGTTCATTGTCTCAGTAGTTTGGTAGCTGGAGGGAGGGGCACAGCCTATCTTAGAATATCTTCATCCCTGTCTGGACAGTTAGAGTTGGGGAGCATCTTAGACATCCCCCCCCCGCCCTGCACTGTGACCTTTCTTAAAAGGTGCTGGCCTAAGGCCAGAATACAAGATTTGATTCTAGCTTTGGTGGGCCCTCTTCCTTTCCTGGGCCTCAGTTTCCTCATCTGCAGGATGGGTATGTTTTGCTACTAAAGGGTTAGCCCGTAGACTGAAACCACACAGCATGGGTGTAACCTGCCACTTACTATGGTTCTGCAGACCCAGAGGAGAAATACATCTACTGGGTCTTGCTGGGCCTCTGCCTCCTCTAGCTTCCTCCACCAGCTTGGTAGCCTTCAGGGAGACTTGGCAGTGGAGAGGCTGTGTAGACAGCTTACCAGTAAGCGGTATTGATCTGAGTGGTTCCCAGACTCCAGCCCACGGGTTAGGGGATGGGGTGCAGCCGCCGCTGTGGCTCGAGCTTTTATAAGGCCTGGAAGAGCATTTCTTGACCATCAGGACAGGATGTCCGGGCTCCCTCAGCCTCTGCCCCCTCCCTCCCTCCCAGCTTCCCAGGCCCTATCCTCCCTACATCCTGCACTTGGGGCAATGACCATGGCTCAGGGGATTTGGGTCATCTGGAGCTGGGTCTGTGGAGGAGCCCGTAAGCAGGGAAAGAACAGGGTACAGGTCCTTGGGGAGGGTGGGAGACTGCCAGGGAGGGATGGAGGAAGCCTGAGGCCATGAATTCAAAGAAAGGGACCTCAGAGGCATCGTGGGGTAAGTCAACTCAATCACTCCTCCAATTTGGTGGACGTTAAATGAGCACTTACTATGTGCAGGCACCGAGTTTGGCAGCAAGCAGCACTGGTGGCTTGTCCCTGCAGTGAGTGCCCCTTTGGGTCCAACAGAAGGGACCAACCTTTTGACACATCGCAGCATTGTCATCTATATAGCTCATTCTTGAGAGCCATGTGGTTGAATACAACAACAAAAAACACAACAGCAGGAGCCTTCCGGGGGCAGATTGGACACGCCTAGAAAAGCCAGCAGGCAGGTCATGACACAGCTGTAAGCACCACGGTGCTTGGAGTTTTCGAGTGGGCCAGCCGGTCTGGGGAGAGCAGAGGTGGACACAAAGGTCGAGCATGTCCCATGGTGACAGCCCAAACAGTGACCAAGAATTGTCTGGGTGAAGGGGGGGAGGGTCGTTTCAGGTGGAGAGAGTAGCAAGTGCCGGGCTGGGATGGGCAGGAGGGGTTTGAAACATCTGGCCCTGTGTACCTGCCCACGAGTAGCAGCCTTTATAATGGAACTTGAGGTTCATTTGCGGAGAAGACAGGATAGTGGCTATGGTGGTTTGAGTAGAAATGGGCCCCATAGACGCATGTGTTTGAATGCTTGACTCATAGGGAGTGGCCCCATTAGGATGTGCGGCTTTGTTGGAGGAAGTGTGTCACTGTGGAGGGGGGAGATTTGAGGTCTCGTGCCTAAGCGATGCCCAGTGTCGCTCTCAATCTCCTTCTGCTGTCTATGAACCAAGATGTAGAACTCCCAGCTCCTTCTCCAGCACCATGTCTGTCTGCACAATGTCTTGCTTCTCTCCATGACAACAATGGAACAAATCTCTGAAACTGTAAGTCACCCCAATTAAATGTTTTCCTTCATAAGAGTTGCCATGCTCATGGTGTCTCTTCACGGCAATAGAAATACCAAGGCTCAGGTTGGGGTGTCACCAATTTGACTGCCATCCCTACTGGCTGCTGGGCCTTCCTTTGCTTCTATTTCCATGGGATGTAGTAACTGTAAAGGGCATCTGTTGGAATTGAGTGTTTTTACCTGTAAAGCCATAACGAAAGCTCGAGGAGATAGCTCGGTGGGTAAGAGTGCTTGCTGAGCAAGGCTCTGTGTGTATAAATAACCCCAGCATAACCCCAGTGGAGACAGGAGGGCCCTGAGAGCTTGCTAACCAGCTAACCTACCCAAAATAGTGGGGTTTGTGTTCAAAGAGAGAGAGAGTACTGCGTGTTAAAGGATAGGGAGAGAGCAACATCTAACATCCTGGCTTCCCTGTGTGCTCAGGGGTGGACACACATGTTCGTGCAGCATACACGCATACCTTACACACATAATAATAGTAATTAAAACTTTAAAAATTGTAACTATTATTTATGCTCATTATTTCATTATTTGACTTCCTTTCCTTTCTCCTCTTTAGACTCCAGGTCCCTGAGAGCACAGACCGACGTGTGAGTCTGAAGGCCTAGTGCAGAGCCTGGCAGATGGGACACCCGCTCCTTCTTGTGTACAGGGAATGAATGTCTGCCACGGTCTGCATGGCATGAGTCTGGAAACCTGCTTGAGGCTGTGAGGGAATGGAGAGAGGACAGGCACTAAAGAATAGCTGGGCCAGGTGGGCTGTGCTGGCTGTGATGGAAGGCATCAACTACCATAACAACTGGGTACCTCAGCACATTTGTTATGTACAGCACACAGGACAAGTTGGCTAGTTTTGGTGGGCGGTCTCTGTGGGTGAGCAGCCTCAGGCTGTAAATGTTAGGGAGAAGGAAGATGCACTTGCAATTTTTTGTTTGTTTGTTTGTTTGTTTGTTTTCTTTGCACTCACTGGTCAACTGTGAACCCTTACACTTGGAACAGAGGAAGGCATTCTGAACCTGAAGAAAGGGAGGCTTCCCAGTTTTCCATGGATTCGAGGGATTGGTCCTTGACGTGACCATGCCTGTGTCAACAAGTCCCATTTGCTTGGAACTTTATCTGGTCTTTACACATTAACTTGGGCTCTTTGGCTCCCCACAAATGCCTTCAAGGTTATTGTGGGTAAGGGAGTTGGGGAGGGGAAGGAGACTTAGTTGCCATGTGAATATCGAGCATTTACAATAAGAGATGTGTTTGAAGTTCCCGAGTCAAGGGGACTTGATTCAGGACCAAGAAAATCTTAAAATGCTTGTTATTTTAGTGTTTTCCCCCCTTCCTGTGTTACTAGTAGAGGGCCTTGAGTGTAATAGGCAAGCCCTTTACTACTGAGTTATATTTCCAGCCCCTTTTAAACTTTTTTATTTAAAGACAGGGTGTGGTACCAAGCAGGGGTGGCACACACCTTTAATCCTAGCACTTGGGAGGCAGAGGTTGGTGGATCTCTGAGTTTGGGGCCAGATTGAGCCAAGGCAGCCGGGGCTACACTGAGAAACCCTGTCTTGAGAAATAAAAACGGAGGTGTGGGAAGGAGAACCAGGGATATGGATATACGCACATTGATCACCCCGAGAAGGGGGTGGCGGCAGTGTTGAGGGTCCAGGCTGGTGGGAGACTTTTGGGGGGCAGCACTGTGACTAGGAATGAAGGTACAGGCTGGAGGGGAGACTGGGGCATTACCAGACCCCACTTGGGGGTGGCTTCCTCCTACAGTGGTTGCCTTATTTGTGGAAGGACCCAACTTGGAGGCCCCAGAGGTCATGCCCATGCTCAGGGATAGCCGGGCTACTCCCTCTGGGTGAAGCACTGACAGGTTCAAGGACAAGTATCAGACTCTCATTAGATCTATAGGAGAAATGACCTGGGCTGGCAGCAAGGCCAACCCAGCATTGCCACCGAGGCCATCAAACCCCAGGAGCAGAGCAGCTGCCTTGGACACAAAGGATAGGAACACCAGTGATGCTCCAGGGTTACAAGGGTGGTTCAAGAGCACAGAGTGGCCTGAACAGATGATGGACACCTCCCAAATGACATCTGGGTATTAAAAGCTAGAGGACCAGATGTGCCTGTCCCAAGGCTGTGGCTCTATTTATACCCTAGGATGTCCAGGTTCTTGAAGGCTCAGTAGGGATTTTTTTTTAATGGAAAACTGAATAACAAAAAGATGTTTGGGCAAGCCATTTGTGGTGGTTCATGCCTATAATACCAGCACACAGGAGGCTGGGGCAGGAGGTTTGCTGTGAGTTAGAGGACAGCCTGAGGGTACATATTGAGACTTGTCCCAAAACACCAAAAGAAAAAATAGAAAGAAAGAAAGAGAAGGCTGGAAGGAAGGAGGGAAGGAAGGAAGAGAAAGGGAAAGCAGGGTTGTGTATTTGTGGGGTTGTGCCCTCATATCCAGGCATTGTAGAGGGGTGGGTGAAAACCATAAACTGGAGAACATGGTGTATAAGAAGGAGGGCCCAGAGGGTTCTGGGAAGGAGACAGACTTCAGGGAGGAGGGGTTGGGGTAGAGTGAGTAGGGAAGGGGAATCTGGGAGCTTCTCTATAGAAGGCGATGTGCAGCCCCTATCTTTGTGGAATTGAATTCACTCTGTGTTAAAGTCCCTGAATCTGGCCTCACAGAGGCCATCTTTGTCCTCTTTGGAGGCAGAGTGACAATGGAGTTGGAGAGGATGCCAGGTGTGTGTGTCTCAGAGAAGCCTCTCATGCTCACAGAACCTGGGGGCCAACTGAGGCTGGGGCGGGGGGTGAGTCCGGTGCTTATCAGGGTGTTTTTGAGCAGCATGTTCCTTTTTGTCCAGTTATCCACGTGGACACAGGTTTCCTGAGCATCCTTGGGAAGGAGGGTAGTGGTGGGGATGAGGATTTTTTGCCTTGGAGATCCACTCTGGATGGCTGTCCTTGGCCTGGATCTTTTCCTGTTGCTGTGGCATCAGCAGGTGCCAGGAAGGACAGGCTGTGTCTCCAGAGCCAGTCCCGGCAAGGCTAGGAACATCAGAGCCCTGTTGCCACAGAGATAAGTGAAGAGCAGGTACAGCTGTGCAATCGTGAGTGGGAGCGAGGTCAGTGTGATTCCAGGTGGCTCCGGGCTTTGTGTATGCTTGGTGGTGACACTGCCACCTGACTGCCTTCCTCTTCTCGGCTTCCTCCCTGCCTCTCCTAGCCCAGAATCCTAGAGTGGAGTTGGGAGGTAGTGGCTGAGTCAGGTAACAGAGCCAAGCAGCCATGAAGATACCAGAGAAGGGGTGCTGGTCTTTGTCTAGATAGAAGCTTGGGACCCGTGGGAAGGTCTGGCAAGCTCCCACTTCCATTCCTGCTGTCCGGCCTTCCCAAGCCAGCACTTCCGGTCTGCATCACCTACCCCAGTCTCTGCACCTGTATCCACGTTTCTCATTCACATGGCTCCTGGGTCTCCAGGCAACCTTCCTCATTTTGCACTGGAAGAGGACCCGCTCCTTGCTACAGCTGCGGAGAGGGGAGGGTGGAGACCACGGGGCCATCCCTCTCCAGGGATCTTCAGGGATGGGAAGGGATGGCTTTCAGAGTGCGGAGAACCACAAGAGGACTCTGGAGTGTTCCCACAGGGCTCAGGGTCTGAGGTTCTCCTCTCCAGCGCTTTTAAGTTCACAGCGCTAACATTTTATAGCATTTTCATGACCCTCAGGCGCCCTCCAGTGGCAAGCTAGCAAATTGTGTCTCTTCCTAGAGACACAAGTGGGCACCTACTGAGCCAGCTTTCCCTGTAGCCATGATGGTTATGTGCTGGAGGCTGAGGGCATTTGGCTATTTAGATGTAGGTTGATCATTAAAAGCTCCTGGTGGGGGCAGGGACAGAGATCCAGTGGCCTCCCTTCCTATTCCCAGTCCCAACTAGAGATCATTTAGCCTACATGGTCAACCTTTTGGGGCTGGGCTAACGTTCTCTTACCTAGGTGGTCATCGGTGGTGGAGCCAGTGAGGAGCCCTGAGTGTCCCCAGTGGGAGGGGCCCTGGATGGGCAGTCAGTGACTGGGGCACATATGTCCTCTTTACTGTGATTCTCTGGGTTGGTTGGCATCTCTGGTATTTCCTCTAACCCATCATGGACTGTACTATGAGCTCACTTCCTGGACACACAGGTCTGTCTGTCTATCCTCATAAAGCTAGCCTTCTGTTGCCCCTCTATGTTAAGTTGGCAGGGCAGGCTGTGGGCTCCTCTCTGGCACCTGTGTAGTGTCGGGTTTCATGAGAGCCTTTACACCGTTTGACACCATAAGACTCTACTCCTCCCTCCCCATTACCTTCTCACACGAGCACCCCTCCGGAGGTCCGGAGCAGAGCAGTCTCTATGCCTGCTTTACTCCTGCATTTCCTAGTCACCAACACCCAAGGAAGAAAGTGGCAATGATCTTCCACTCCCTACCCCCACAACTGCCAGACCCTTACCAAGCTGTCCAGGACTCTACGAAGGTGAAGCAGCATCTGATAGAAAATGGCAATGAGAAAGAAGGGAAGAACAGAGGCATGGCAGCGTTCTCTCTCACAGGCAGTGGCTGTAAACACAAGCAGAGGTCCAAGATGCCAACCCCCTGCTTCACTCTGTAGTGGTACCTTCCCGTGAGCCTGCTTTGTCCCCAGGCTCAGCACTGTCCTCACCCAGGTGTTCCCAGGTATTTGACCTCTCTGTGGCTCACGGTTGTCATAATGAGTGGACAAAGATCTGAGGTGTGATGTAAATATCTTGCCTGGGTTTGCAGGGAAATGAAGGACTTGTATTGATTTCCTAAAATGTGTCAGGCTCTACTTGGCATGCATAGGATCTCATACATACACAATACATACTTAATACATACATACATGACCCCCCCCTAAAGTGGCCATTCTACTCTCATGTCATGGAGAAGAAGGCCTAGATAGGTAAATGACAATTCTGTTAAAGGGCTGGCTAAGGGATTTGAACTCAGATCTGAATGCTTCCCGAGGCTTTGGGTATATCTAGAACATCATAGATAGAATGGAGGCATAGGCTGGAAGTTGAGAAGGCCTAAGTCCAGAGTGTGATGGGAGAGAGGGTCCAGGCAGCAAGGACAGGACTTAGGGGAGACTTGAAGCTTGTGAGATCTTGGTAACCACCTTGCTTCTCTGGAGAGCAGAGCTTCTGACTGAAGCCTCAGTTGGTCCACAGATAAGGGCAAGGAAATCTAGAATGCCCATCAGGAGGCCATCAGGGCTGGCCATCGCCTCCAGGGTGCACTTGGGAAGAATCAAAGACCTGGCTTGAGCTTTACAAGCAAACAGAACCTTGGAAACAGAAATTGAAAGAACCCCTAACTAAGATGGTACTGAGGAGCCAGCATGCTCTGGAGGGTCTGGTGATGCTCTGTGTTCTGCAGGTGGACAGTCAACAGGATGCACAGGGAAGAAGCTAGGGAGGCAAGTCGTGCAAGCCTCGCTGCTGTAGCTTACAATCCGTCACAGCAGGATCCCCTCCTTTTGGAAAAGCAGAATGAGCCTGGCGCCCTTTCCTCACTCGCACCTAGTGTAAATGAAACAGTTTTCAGAATTGCAGAGGCAAAGGAAAGGGGACAGTGTCCTCTAGTGGCAATAGCTTGGTACTTCAACTCAGAAGCTTTAAGATCAAATAAGCCCCAGATAGTAGCCACAGGTTGTTCACTTGACAGAACAACACTGGGGATCCTGTGATGGGTCAGGCCTCCTTTTGTGTGCAGCAGCTAGGGGCAGAGGGCAAGGCTCTCAGAGAAGTTGCCTTTATGACTCATAACAGGTGTGATTCTTATCTCTGGAGATACTCAGGGACACAGGCAACCAATGAGAGTAGCAAAGGGCACATGCTGGCTCCTGGCATGAGCCAGCCCTGTGCCAGCATCCCAGGGTGTGAGATGAACAGGATATGGCTCATGCTCTCCACCATCAATGCAGGAGTCAGGGAAGCCAAGAAAAACAATGCGTTTTGTCACAGTGGGGGCATATGGTGTCTGGCCATTGCCATTTCTCCCTTGGGTGGGGTTTCTGAGCATTCCTGGGTTTCCTTCTCACCTTTATTTAGAATTTTCCTTTAACTCATTGGTGCTGCTATTGTGCTCTTAGGACTGTAGTGCCATGAGGTGGTTGAAGTGAGCAGGGGTCACAGCTGGGTAGGACTATTGTTTTCTTTCTTCCCTTGGAAGCTTGCAGGGTGCCTTCTGCTTTGCGGGGAGGCAGCTTGCAGGTCAGACCCTGCAAGAGGTCTTTGGAGCCTATGTTCCAAATGCAAGGTGTCTTCAGCAACAGGGACTCACCTTTAACTTCTGGAGAGCAACCAAGGACAACGGTGGAAGGCTATAAAGTTTTGAGTCTCTTGGACAGTCCTGTCCAAGCCCAAAAGAGAGCATCTCCTGCCTGCTGTTTGGGTTTTGTTAGATGGTCTATGGCTTTTGTGGTAGCATTGTCAGCTCAGATGGGACAATTTCATTTAAGCTATACATGTATATGTATACATAGACTTAGGTGTATTATTGGTATTTTTAGGCAGACAAATACTAGCATGACTCCTTACGGCTTTTCTGATGTCTTTATTGTTATTTTATCCTCCTCCCTCCTTCTGTAATTTTATTCTTCCTCCCTAAGTGAAGCCCTCCTGCTTTGTCCATTTCCCCCTTTAGATCACTTGCAACCTGCTTTCCCCTCTCTGTTGCTACCTTCCCCTCCTGCAATGGCCCCCCTTTTTTTGTTTTACTGATTTCTGAAGTTATTGAAGAAATTAAAATGGCTAAGGAACTCCTAGAAATCTGTTTATCGTCCCTAGCAACTAGGGAAATGCAAATCAAAACAACTTTGAGATTTCACCTTACCTCAGTCAGAATAGCAAAGATTGCTAAAAGAATTGACAACAACAGATGCTGGAGGGGATATGAGGAAAAGAGAGTCCTTATTCATCACTAGTGGGATTGCAAACTGGTCCAGCCACTCTGTGGAAAATCCTGAAAATGCTAAAAATAGATCTGCCCTCTGACCCTGCTCTACCTCTCCTCAGTGTACACACAGGGACTCAACCTCTCATTCCACAGGTGCTTGCTCAGCCACGTTCATTGCCACTTTATTCGCCATTGCTAGGGTGCAGGAATAGCCTAAACGTCCTCCCACTGCAAATGGATAATGAAAATGTGGCACAGCTACACTAAGGAGTTCTATTCAGTTGTAAAGAAAACTAAAACCATGAAATTTGCATGGATGGAATTAGATGGACTTAGATGCAATTAGCAAAGATCATCGTGAATGAGGTTGCTCAGACCCGGAAAAGACAAATGTCACATGTTCTCACTTATCTGAGGGTCCTAGCTCCAAATCTTCAGATGTGAGAATACAGCCCGGAGTAACTCTAGAAACCAGGAGAGTAACACTTTAAAATTTGTAATTATATTACATGTGCATGAATGTTTTGCCTGCATGAATATATGTGTTCCATGTGTGTGCCTGGTGCAGATAGAAGTGAGAAGAGGGTTTTGGAATCCCGAATCTGGAGCTATGGGTGACCGTGAGGTTCCATGTGGGTGCTGAGAATCGAACCCAGGTCCTCTGCAATAGCAAGAAGTGCTCTTAACTGCTGAGCCATCTCTCTAGCCCCATGGATATCTTTCTTCAGGGCTCGCTCCAGGGAATCTGACCTTGACACACATTATCTGGCCTCATGGGCTTTTCTCAAAATATCTTGGTAGAAGCCTCCATGACTCATTAACTCCTGCATTCTGCATGTCTGTAAAATGTAGACGATGATGTCAAGTTATGTCACCAGCTCTGGCAGCAGTTGGACCTCCTTGGTCATGACTCCAGTGTCTTTTGAGTGCCTGGACAGCTGAACCTGGGAAACATAACCCTGGGTGGCCTCGTGTGAGTAGAAGACCATGAGGGCACTTTGCTTTTTAAAGAGGATATCTTCAGAATCGTGGGGGTGGGGTACTGTAGAGATGGTTCAGTGGCTTAAAGCACTGGCTACTCTTCCAGAGGATCAGGGTTCAACCTACAGCGTCCACAGGACATCTCACAACCATCTAGTCCCAGGAGATCAGGTGTCCTCTTCGGGCCTCTGTAGGTAAATGGATGGAATTAGAAAATACCTGAGTGAGGTAACCCAGACCCAGTAGGACAAATGTTACATGGTGCACAGGCACACATGCTGGGAAAAACACCCATACACATAAAAAAGAAATAAGGATCTTATATTTTTTATTTTTTTGAAATTAAAATATGACTGCGTCATTTCCCTCTCCCCTGTACAACCCCTCCCATGCCCCCTTTTCCTCTCTTTCACACTCATGGCCTCTGACCTCTTTTTGAAATTGCTGTAATACACATATATTTCTAAATATATAAGATGTATACATATAAGCTTTTTAGCCCATATAATGTTGCTTGTGTGTATGCGGTTTCAGGGGCGACCACTGGAACTGGATAACCAGTTGAGAAGCTCTTCCCCGGGGAAGAACATCCCTTCTCTCTTGTCTTTATTTCTTCACCTAGGGTTGGAGCCCCGTGAGCTTACCCCTTCCTCCCACGTTAGCAAGTCCATTGTTGTTGTCCTTGCTTAGGTTTTGTTTGCATAGCTTTTTAAAAAGCGACTAAAAAACAAACAAAAGAACGACCTTGCAGATATATAACCTATCTCTTTTAAAATGTGCCAGTATCTTGTCAGTGTGAGTGAAATTTAGAAATGTCGTCAGTTTTAGGTCTCCTTTTCTTCTCCCATTTAGAATGTGATTGTTTAAAAATCGACGCACCACCCAGGCGACTGTGGGTGGTGCTCTTAGCACCCATTGCCCTGAGGGAACATCACCTATCTGATTTTAGGTTTTGTTTGTTTGTGATTCCCCTTTCCACACTATCATCCTGTTTCTTGATGTTTAGAGTTAGAGGTTATTTAGTCATCTTCTGCTATAATGGATGAGAGTCCAATCATTTGCTGTTTTACTTACACTTTGAGGTAATAGCCCATCACTGAGGGAAGTTAGGGCAGTAACTCAAGCAGGACAGGAACCTGGAGGCAGGAGCTGATGCAGAGGCCATGGAGGGGACCTGCTTACTGACTTGCTCAGCCTACTTTCCTATAGCACACAGAACCACATGCCTAGGGAGAACACTGCCCACAGTGAACTGGACCCGCCCACATTAATCACCAAGCAAGAACATGTACCACAGGCTTGCCCACATGCCAAGTGTAGTGGGGCATTTTCTCAGTTGAGGTTCCCTCTTCCAAAATGACTGTCAAATTGATATAAAACTAGCCTGATGGGAGATGTCATTCTGTAAATATGTTTCTCATACTGGTTAATGAATAAAGCATTGTTGGCCAATAGGAAAGCAAGACAGGCGGGACTAGGAGGCAAGGAGGAAAGAGGAAGTAGTAAGGAGAAGTCAAGATGGAGAGTCTGGAGAGAGCAGGACGCCAGCCGGCTCTCCAGTAAGATAAGACCACGTGGAAATATTTAGATTAATAGAAATGGGTTAATACTTAAGACAGAGCTAGCTGATAAGAAACTAATACCTGGCCAACAGCATTATATCAAATGCAGAGTCTCGGTGTGTTAATTGGGGCTGGCGCCACGGTGGGACAAGACCAGCAGCAGGAGGAAAAAAACTTACTCCTTACATATGGTGCCCACGTGGCTAATAAGAACTTCCACTTAAACTTTAACAAAAGCTTAAAAAAGGGTTTTAGAAACAAAAGAACAGAGACAAGCAAGGTTTCTTGGTAGCAGCATTTTTCTCTGTTGGATGCTGCTTTGCGCAAGACAGACAGATATTTGTGCGGCTCCTTTAAGGGAAGTTCCCTGACTTAGCATAAGCGGCAAAAAACCGCATGGCTTTTAAGAAGCACTGCTAACAATTTATTGGTGTGTATGAGAGCTGGCAATGGCAGTGACCACATCTCCAAGCTGGCAGCATGCTGCTGGGTACAGCATAGACCAAGGCGGTGAGCACAGCTCTCACTGCTGGCGGTAAAGGTACCTGCCCACCATCTTTGATAAATCACGGCAGAAACAAGTATGTCTTTCATTTTAGCAATGTTGTTGTTTACCAGATAAAAGACTCGTGGCCAGAAAAAAGATAAAGATTTACAGTAAAGACAGATTCACACTAAAAGAAAAACCTCTAAAGGTTTACAATGTGTTTTAAAATATATGTAGGCTTGGGAGAGAAAAAGAAATAAAATGGTTTTAAAAAGATAATGAGGAGCTGGGTGTGGTGGCACACACCTTTAATCCCAGCACTCGGGAGACAGAGGCATGCAGATCTCTGTGATTTCAAAGTAAACCTGGTATACAGGATTAATTCCAGGATAGATAAAAGTTACCTGTCTCAAAAGAAACCCTGTCTCAAAATATGAAAAAATAGAAGTAAAAGAAACAAGAGTAATATAAAAGCCATGTAAAGATGGAGAGAATCTGGATACTATACAGTATTATATTGTCTTTGTATTGTTTGACTGCTGAGGAAACAACTGTTAAAGGAAATGCTGCTGGATTAATTCAGTTTATATATTTTAAAAATACTTTGACTTCAAAATTTAAGTCTAAGGACAAGTTACTGGGGAAAAGGATTTCTATTCTTGTTTCCACAGAAAATGAAAAGCTGTGAATTCCTTCCAGACTAATATGGTTTGATCAAGCCACACTCCCTGAAACAGAGTTCCTGGTGATCCAACATTCAAAACAGCTTGAACAAGGCAGCCTTGCAGACTACAGCCAGGATTTTATCTTCTTAGGATCCCACCCCATGACAGCACCCCCTACCAGCAGGAAGCAATTTGGAAAGAATGCCGCCCAAATTCCCAAATATTGTTTATAAATGTTTGTTTCCCTTTAAATGGGTTTGGTTATAAATGGTTAATGACCACAACCAATCTCGTTTTAAAGGTAAAAAGGGAATTATGGTATAGATATGAATACTTTGTGTTGGAATGGATTTTCATTTATTGATACAATTTAAGATCAATTTTGTGATATGTATATTTCTCCTTTTGTTTAGGTATTGTGTTTATATACCTCTTTTAGAAATGTAATGTATAATGTAGTACAGATTATAGATAATTACCTATGATAGTCAAAGCTTAGAGTTAAGTTAGTTAAGTTTTTCAAGATACACAGAGATGTATTTGAGATAGATAGGCATTCTTCAAACATTTCAAAGACCTACAGAATATGGCATTTAAAATGGTTTAGGGTTTTTCTTAACAATGAGGCACAGATGCTCCTGGCAACACAATCTGTGTCAGAAAGGAAGATGGACATTGAAGAAACGTGTTATGAAGTTTACTTCCAATATGGCAAGACTAGCCATTTGGACAAGATACTGCTCTTGTCTGGACTGTTTGACTTTATGCTGTATAAATTGGACATGCAGGACCCAAAGAAAAGTGACTGCTGATTCAAGGTGGACATTGCTACAGAGTGCCTGCTTCATGGAAGAGTCTGCCAGGACACAGAAAAAAATGACTGACAAACTGCCAATACAGGTGGATAGTTTAAAGTTTCCTGCTTTGCTGAAGAGTCTGCCAGACACTCTATGGCCTGTGGGCTGAAGATGGAAGATTACAGAAGAACTTCAGGTGACTGACCAGGCAGTGAGTTGTCTCTGTCATTTCTAGAATTTAGAGGAAGTAGTGAGGAGGAGTCAAGATGGAGAATCTGGAGAGAGCAGGAAGCCAGCCGGTTCTCTGGTAAGATAAAACCATGTGGAAATATTTAGATTAATAGAAATGGGTTAATACTTAAGACAGAGCTAGCTGATAAGAACCTGGGTAACAGCATTATATCAAATGCAGAGTCTCGGTGTGTTATTTGGGGCTGGTGCAGCAGCGGGACAAGACCAGCAGTGGGCGGAAAAACCTACTCCTTACATAGCACAGAATCCTATTGATATAATTACTTTTCAAATGTTTTCTCCTTTGTTTGTTGTATGACTGTGTGTGAATAGTATTTGTAGTTGGATTTTTCTTTGGGCCACAGGCTCACAAATAACAACACAGAGACTTATTATTAATTATGAAAGCTCTCCCTTATCTTAGGCTTGTTCCTAACTAGTTCTTATAACTTAATTAACCCATATTATTTAATATATGTTCTGGCCTGTGGCTCATTACCTCATCTACTTACTGCCCATCCTGCTTTCTTCATGTGTCTTGTTGGCAACTCTGCCTCTTTTCTTCCTAGAGTTCTTTCTCTGCCCAGAAGTCTCACCTATACTCATGCCTGGCTATTGACCTTTCATATTGTTATATACCAATCATAGCAATACATCTTCATACAGTGTACACATATCCTACAACAGGTATTTTATTTCTTGGGTACACAACTTATAAAAATACACCTTTTGCTTGCTATATTTGTTAGAGTACCAACAGGTGCTCAGAGGGATACATTACAAGCAACACGGTTATTGATTGCTTACAAAACAGCCCTGGGGAGTTGATAGCTCATCAGGTCATCCATTGATCTCACCTTTTGGAAGTTTTCTGACTTCCACCACAAATCAATGTTGTCTCCATGGTGCTTGACAGCTTCCTCCTGAGGGAAAAGCAGGAGAACAGGGACATCTGTCCAGAGGAGAGGGCTGTGGGCCAGTCTTGTCACCTCAACTCACCTCCTACCTTTGGCTAGAATTCAGTGACAAGGCTACACTACTGCAAGGAGTGTGGGATATGTAGTCCGCAGTGAAATGGCTACTCTACCGCAGAGGAGTGTGGGCTATATAGTCTGTTTAGTGGCCAGGAAGAAGAGAAAAACAGTTTTGGCTAGAAATGATCATTTCTGTCTTATTTGTATTCTCTACTTTGAATTCTTTGTTATCTTTGATGGACAGGTTGGTTTTAAAAGTTAGAAATCAATAACCAGGCTTTGTATTAACATCATTGTCTGGTTAGGATTCTGATAGAATAAAACTCACTGTAGCTATTCCAAGAAGATCCAAGATATGAATATTGTATCATTCCCAAAGTCATATTTTAATGCTAAACACCAGTGTAATGGCTTAGGAGGTGAAGACTGGGGAGGTGGTTAAGTCACTCTCTCATCAATGGGACTAGTCTCCTTATAAAAGGGACCCTAATGAATTGCCTTGCCTACTTACCAGAACACAGAGAGGTGTTATCTATGAACCAGGAGGGGGGATTTCACCAAGTGCTGACTCTACCAGCACCTTGATCTTGGATTCCAGTCTCCAGAACCAGAGGAAGCAAGCTTGTGTTGTTTACATCTTACTAGGTCTGTGGTAACATTTTGTAATTGTAGCCCTATATGACAAAAGGCATTCCCCGGGGGAATGAAAACACATGTAGGTCGAGATTTCAGGAACTACTTCAGAAATTGCCCTAAGAGACTTGTGGCTCCAACAGTTAGGAAGCTGCCATTTCTATATCACATCGGCCATTTCTGCAATCAGGAAATTGTCCCAATGACGTCACCACTGCTGTCACCTAGCACCTTGCAGAGCTTCTCTGTGGTGGGTCACAGAACAGTGCTGTAAGCTCTGCATCATCTCTGAGTAAGCACGGGCCCCTGTTAACAATGCCACAGAGGACCCAGTGCATGCACTGCTGTGCAAGCCGGAAGGAAATGGCACGGGCAGCTGAAATTCACCCCAGGGCTGAGATGACTTAGCAGCTAAGAACACTTATTTCTCCTTCAGAGGACTGGAGTTTGGTTCCCAACACCCATGTCAGGCAGCCCACAACCATCTGTAACTCCAGCTCCAGGTGATCCAGATCCAATGGCATCTTTTGGCCTCCAAACCCACATACACAAGCACACACACACACACACACACACACACACACACACACACACACACACAGAGAGTAACAAAAAAGTGAAAAGTCACTTCTGGCCTTGTCTCATTTCAGCTTTGAAAAACCTGTAAGTGATTCACAGAATATAAATCACATTTAAAACTCTAGCTACAAGGGAACCTGGGAAATACCTTTCTTAGGTTTCTAGCCTTTGCTGTTCAAGAAAAAGAGTAGATGGAGACTGAGTGCAACCTGCTACACCGACCAGGCTCTGTTCCCTTGACTACTCCTACCCTCTCACCTGCATTTAAATGGGCAAAATTGTTAGCAGTAACAAGACTCTTCTTTTTAATAAACTGTGATCATTCATCTTCCATAAAGACAAGCTTAAGAGGCATCTGAAGTTCTACTAGTTAACATGAACATTGTTTGGTATTTGGCCTTCTCTCTTTAGTTCCACAAATGCCATTTTGATACTTTGTATCAATATAATCAGTTATAACCAATGTCATAACTAATAACACCTACTTGCAGGGGAAAGAGGCAAACAGGAAATGCATTTTTTAAATAACAAACCTAAGAAAGGAACTTGGTTTTCTGAGATAGCTGTTTTCTCTTGCAAAGCACATTGGATATTTACTTAGTAAAGTTCTTAAAAGGTTCTGAGTCTGGTCTCTGTGGGGTCACTGTGTGTTGGTTTTCCCATTAGATGATATTATTTAGAGACACTGTAAAAATTTCTCATAGTGTTGATAAGCTTTCCCTTACCACACACACAGCAACCTGTCCCCTCCTCCCCTGCCTTTGTTTGTTCATTTAGTGACATGAAGACCCAAGTGGCTATGAAAGAGGTCCCTATTCATCTGTTTGGGGGAACTGTTTTTGGGTTCCTGGGGATGAATTCCTGGAGTCCTTGAGTAGTTGGGGCTCTTTCCCAGTCAACTGAGCCCAAGAAATGCAAACAAATATATGAAGAATCAATGGGTTTATAGTGGGAGGCACCTTGTCCATTTATATCCCTTTGTTACTGGACTCACACATTTTTGACTATAACAATCATAGCACCGTAAGTCAATCTCCAGTCCTGAGCAGGTGTTATGTCCTGCTCAGGCACCCAACTCTCAGAAGGTTCAGGCTCCAGATTAGAGCTGCAGTTATGTCTTCAACAGGTCAATTCACTGTTCTCTCACTTTAGCTGTCTGTGATAAGACCAGTGTAGCCTGTAGAAATGAACACCCATCTCCATTATCCATTCATCTCCATCTGTTTTCCTGGACCAGTCTAGAGGGATAAGGTAGGAGCAAGTGAAGTGTTCAGAAAGTTTACAACTGCTGCTGCTGGTAGCTGAACTACAACAGACAGAAAGATAAGTTCATGGCTTTGGCAGGGTCTGGTCCAGCAAGGGCACACTGCTTTCTTGTCTATAATTGGAGGTGTCTAACAGTGGAGCTATGGGTTCGGTGCTCTGAATTGATCTCTGCTACTGAGTACTCAGTTCTGGGAAGAGAAATTCCCCCATCTCTGCTATTGGAGCCACTGTTCAAGAGGCTCTTGAGCAGAGACTATAGTGGGATGTGCTGGTTAGTTTTAAATGCCAAACTTATCCAACCCAGAGTCATCTGGGAAGAGTCTTTGTGGACTATTTCATTTACATTGTGTGAATATATGTGCTGTTATTGGTTTAATAAAGAAACTGACTGGCCAATAGTTGGACAGGATAAGTAAGGAGGGAGAACCAGACTAAGGACACAGGGGAAAAGAAGGGTGGAGTCAGAGGGTCTTGAGCCAGATTCAGAAGAAGCAACATAGGAAGTTCATAGATGACGTAAATGAGCCTCAGAGAAATGGATTAATTTAAGTTGTAAGAGCTAGTTAGTAATGAGCCTGAGCTATGGGCTAAGCATTTACAATTAATATTGAGGTTCTGTGTGGTTATTTGGGAAATGGCTGGTGGACATAATGGGCTGGCAGTCTAGACATAAAACTCCACCTACAAATAGTGCCCAAATGTCTGGTACTTACATTCACATAGGACCTGAGAAAGATTATAAAAGGTTCTAAACACAAAAAGCCAGAGCCAAACACAGCTTCCTAGTCTCATGTCTCATGCCAGCTACAGTATAGAGATGCCTCTCTGGCAGCTGCCAGCATGCCACAAGCTAAGCCATATGGTGGGTTCTCTCAGTCCCTCATATGGGGTGGGCCGTGGTACAGAGAGATGTCTCTCAACCTCTAACTGCCAGTTCGAGCTTTGCCAGTGTGCTGCATGGGTTAGGGTTTTGCTCATGCAGACAGAAAAGGTTACAGATGCTCAGTAAAGACAAATCCAGAGGGGGGAAAAAAACCTCTAAATTGGTTACAGTGTGTTTAAAAATGTACAAAGACTTGGGATAGAAAAGAAAAAGGGTATAGTCAATCTCTCCATCTATCTATCTATCTGTCTGTCTGCCTGTCTGTCTGTCTGTCTGTCTGTCTATCTATCTATCTGTCTACCTATCTATCTTTCTTTCTATCTGTCTGTGTGTGTGTGTATGTATGTGTGTATATATATATATATTTATTATTAAATATATATATATTTAATAATAAAGTCCTTAAAAAGGGAGTAAAGAAATATAAAAGAAAAAAGCCATATAAAGATGGGAAATACACAGAGAGTCTGCCTCCTGTATATTATTGTGTTATTTTTAAATATTTTGACTGTTAATGAATGAGTGGTAACTGCTAAGAAACACTGGATTATGGAAACTGCTATATTGAACCAATCTGTACACTTAAAAATAGCTTGACTTTAAAATGGAAGTCAAAAGGAGTGTTGTTTGGGGGAGAGATTATGCTTTTATTTCCACAGGAAATGAGAAGTTGTGGATTCATTCCAGGTTAAAGATGATCAGGTTTGATCGAGGAAGACCCCCCTGAAAATCCTGATTATAGACATAAAGAAATAAACCTTAAAAACTACATAACAGGTACCATATATTTTACCTGCTCAAGCACATAACAACAACAACAACAAAATCATCTTCGGATAACTTGTGTACAACACACAGTTTATAATTGTACTAATATGGATATATATGTCACCTTTAAAAGTTCATGTATTTTCAGAGCAAGGGGACTAGATACCAGTGAAAATGAATGGCCCAGGAATTTAGGGTTGTAGGTCAGACCTGAAATTAGACACACCTGTACTTTCTCTCCCTTCTTCCTTCTTCGAATTGGTTTAGTTAATTGTTATTCTTCCCTCTGGAATAAAACCAATCTGAGAACTTCTAAGTTTCAGATACCAAATATTTCAAACTAAAATTTTTTTTGGTTTAGTTTTATTTCTCTCGTTGTATCTGATATTCCATTTGTTTTGAACAGGGTTTCCACTGACCCAACTGAGTACCGTGGTAATGGTTGCTTTGGGGTGCTTGTTTGATGTTTCTGACATCTGCTTCTTCTCAAGACTGGGCTTTCTAGAGAACAAAATCACATTCTTTTTCCTGATTGTTCTTAGATCAATTAATTTTGAATTGTATCTGAGGCAATTGGATGCTGCGTTTTGGAGGCTCTGGGTTTTGTTATATTGTTCTAATTGGTGGTGATGTTTTGTTTTATCAAGTCATTAACTTGGAAAAGTCCTGTTTCACAGTCTGCCTGCCAGAAGGGAGTGGTATTTACAATCTCAGTTCACATTGTTCTACTCTGCTTTGTACTGGCTTGTTTCAGGGAAGCTAGAGCCAGGGTAGAGTGAGCACCCAGGTTTCGACACACACACACACACACTCTCTCTCTCTCTCTCTCTCTCTCACTTTCTCTCTCTTTATTTCTCTTTCTCTCTCTTTCTCTCTCTCTCCCTCTCTCTCCCTCCCTCGCCTTCTTTCCTTTCTCTTCCTTCCTTTCTCCCTCCCTCCCATCCCATCCCAGCCTGCATCCCTCCCTTCCCCCTCTCCTTCCCTCCTAATTTTCTTTCTCCAATTCTGGAGTCTTTCATCTTCATTTCTTTCATTGACAGCAATGATGTTCTCTCTCAGGCCTTTGCCGCTTGATAGCATCATGACAGTTGCTAATAATTCCAGAGAGAAGTCCCAGGACTTGAAGCTCATCTCATGTCTGTGGCTGCCTCTGTCTGCACAGGAGTTATGGTTCATTTATGCTTATGAAGTTTTTGAATTTTCCCTCTAGAGCTTATAGCTGTATTTTTTTTTTTAATGGAAGAGTTGAGTTGTCACATTCTTGACAGCTGTCCCTTAGCACGAATGGTACTTTTTTTTTTTTTTTTTTTTTTTTTTTTTTTTTGACATTGGGTCTCTCTACATAGCTTTGGCTGCCCTGGAATTCACTAGTGTTTTATTTTTAATATGCTTATCACCTTTTCTAAATCTTCATTGCAGTTTTGTCACAGTATATTCACAGTTAGGGCTGACAGACAATTGAGTGTATGTATGGGGGGCAGTGCAATACTTCTTACCAAGATTTAATATTAATAGTATACATACTTTGTAAAAATAGTTATGAAATCTTAAGTTAAAATAGTGTTTTAATTATGTCTTTAAACATAGCGTCTCTGTAGTTCTCTCTCTAGACTATGACTTCTTGGGATTTAATTTTAAATTAACTTTAAATTATGCATCTCTGTGTGTGGGTATGTGTATGTGTGTATATAAGGATAATGCCATGGAGGCCAGAAGAGGGTGTTGGATCCCCTGGCAGCTGCCCAATGTGGTCCTGGAACCTCTGGACCTCTGGAAGAGAAGCACGTGCTCTTAACTTTTGAGCCATCTCTCCAGTCCCTGATCTATAATCTTTAAAAGAGTCAATTTCATCAAAGTCAAGGAAATACTGTAACTGTTTCAGACTGATTGAGAGACAAGAGACATGATATCCAAGCCCCAGGTGAGTTTCTGGACTGTGACATTTTATAGTAAAAGACCTTGCCAGAAGGAACCGAAATGTACCTGCAGGAAAGATGGCAGTAACACAGCAATACTACTTGATGAATATGGTTGCACTTGGTTACAGACAATATACACTATACATCGGAGTGTTCAGTCGGCAAAGGGCAAATTACTCTGGAATACTTTAGAGAGCCAGGAGTGATGTCATATGATTTAACCCCAGTCCTTTTGAAGCTGAGGCAGGAGGATCACAAGGCTAACATGTGTCATGTCAACAGAAAAAAGTTGAGAGGATAATTCAAGGTGTGTGTGTGTGTGTGTGTGTGTGTGTGTGTGTGTATGTATGACTGTCTGTCTGTGTTCATGTATGTGTGATTTTGTGGGAAGGTCAGAGGTCAACACTGGATATTTTACCAATCACTTCGTACTTTAGGTCTTGAGACCAGGTCTATTACTGAGGCTGGTGCTCACTGATTGACTGGACTGGCTGACAGGAGCCCCCTGCCTCCATCTCCCTAGTCCTGGAATTGCAAGCCACACCTAGCTTTTTATGTAGGTACTGAAGATCCAGACATAGGCAGTCATGCTTGCCTGGCAAGTTCTTTACCAACTGAGCTAGCTCTCCAACCCCAGAAAGACATTTTTAATGGCTGAAATATATTAACACCTGTGGTAGTTTGAAGGTAATTGGCCCCATAATCTGAAGGAGTGTCACTATAGGAGATGTGGCTTTGTTGGAGAGGGTATAGCCTTATTGGAGGAGGTATGTCACTGTGGGTTGGGCTTTGAGGTTTCTTATGCTCAGTATACCGCCCAGGGTCTCAGTTCACTTCCTGTTGTCTGTAAGATGTGGGACTCTCAACCACTTCTCCAGCACGGTCTCTGCCTGCACGCTGCCATGCTCCTCGCCGTGATGATAATGGACTGAACTTCTGAAACTGTAAGATAGCCACCCCAATGAAATGTTTTCCTTTATAAGAGTTACAGTGTTCATGGTGTCTCTTTACAGCAGTAGAAATCCTAACTAAGACAGCAACCTTGGGTTAGATGCATAATGAAGGCAATTTTCAGAAACGAAGGGAAATAAAGGTGTATTCAATTGAATAAAGTCAGCCACAAGTTTTCATAGACTACTCAAACCATGAGAACGCCAAAAGAAGTTTTATCAACTGAAGGAAGATGCTACTCGCATAAGTTCAGAGCCATAGGAAGGAATGAATGTGGTGGTGGATTGCATGCCCATGTTTCTGTTTTCTTAAATGGTTAAAAAGTCCGTTAACTTTCTTTTTCCTCTGGTGTTTTAAGGACAGGGTTTCTCTGTGTATCCCTGGCTGTCCAGGAACTCACTCTGTAGAGCAGGCTGGCCTCCAATCCAGAGATCTACTTGCCTTTGTCTCCCAAGTGATAGGATTAAACGTGTGCATCACCATCACCCAGCTTAAAAAAGTTAACTTTTAATTACAAAAGTAAGATTGCAGTTTGTTGGTTATAATTTACGTTAAAATACAGCATAACACATAAGACAAGACTGGAGGAAATGGAGTTGACAGATGCTTCTGGATTGCCAATGGGATTATATCCTCATGACATTTAAAAAACTCGATTAAAGGGCAGGGAGATGGCCCAGTGGGAAAAGGCACCTGTGTCTAACCCTGACCACTTGAATTTGGTCCTTGGTGGAAAGAAAGTTGCCCTTCAGTCTTCACATGTGCATTGTGGCACACACATATAGACGTACATGTACACACAGAGAGACACCCAAAGATACACAGTAAACAGATGAATGTAAAATCATGCACTTAACATACCTTATATGAATGGAGTTCTTAATTAGTCTAAGTAATAGACCGGTTATAGAGGAACATGCTGAGAGAGCAAGGAAAGGAGCAAGCCACCGCCACACCTTACCTCCTCAGTGTCTCAGCGGACAAGAGAGCAAGTCCCTGCTCCTCCCTGCTTATATCCTGTTTTTGCTCAGCTACCTCACTTCCTGTCTGTACAGACCTCTAGGCCTCTATGGTTAGCTAGTAACAAGCTGCATTCTTTGACCCTCAGCCAGGCTTTATTTGTACAAGCACGCTATCTTCATAGCCAGACCTACTGAACATCACAGTTTTGTCTACCTGTATGTTAGCAATAGCTGGAACTCATCTAACAAAACTTACTTTATTAAAGCTTAAATAGAAGGCCAACAATGTGCACATCTAAGCAGACCTGCTCGAGGTATGGTTCCGCCCACTGCTCCCGCATCATTCTCTGGGCTTCAGTCTACCCTGTGAGGAGGTTGACAAGTTGGAATCGTGTGAAATCTCTTTCCAGAGATGAGTTCCCCCTTTTGACTGGTGCCCTTTCCTCCTCCCTGAATGAAATACCTGGGGAAATTCTCATTTTTTTGGGGGGGTACGTTGCTTGATAGTCAGATTGAGAGACAACAGTGTTTCTCTAGAACACTGCTGGGCCAGTGGCATTAACGTGGCATAGACAGCAAGTTCCAATCTCTTCTTATAAAGTCACAAATGCCACCATGGGGGCTGTCACCTCACCATCTCATTAAACATGCTTGCCTTTCAAAGCCCTACCTCCTAAACTATCTATTGGAGTTAGAGTTTCCATGTAGACCTATGATAACTAAATGAAGACAAACAAACAGTTCATAATGATCACACATATACGTGTACTTATGTCTATATTTGTTCTTTTATCTCTATGCATTGAAAATCAAGTCCACACCAACATCGCTTATACACAGGCTTTCTCGTTCTGCCTCCTGAGGTTCTACTTCTGTCTCCCATCTTTAGTACACTGCTCATTTGTTGTTTTCCTCACTCCATCACGGCAGCATCTTCTCCCTCCCACTTTGCGTAGACACCCTGTTCATCTTGCACTGCCCGTGCTGCTAATCATAAATCTAAGTTTAACCGGGTCACCCGTATTTTCATTTGCTAAATTCGAAGGGCCACCCAGTTTCATTACCTGCCACCTCCAACCCCAGGCCACAGTCCCAGTTTTCTGAAACAGGTGTTGATTTCTAGAAAGCTCCCCAGTCAGCTTCCTGTTGTTCAGCGGCATCCATCTCTCATGCTTTCCCAGAGTGCCAACTCGCAACACCAAGCCTCTGCTTCATACTTTTCCTACTCCTAAAGATCCCAGACCCTCACCCAAGCCATGGAATCCCAGCTCCTCAGCAGTTTCCATCCAGGGGCTTTTAGGAGGACCAAACTTGAATTCTCTTTGCCAAGACCTGAAGGCTTGCACAGCCACCAGGGGGCAATGTGCACTCGTGTGGAGCGCCCAGGAGGCCCACACAGAGGAAGGCATTGTAGACGTGCACGAGGACACGTGCTGGCTTCAGACCAAGCCCCGAGCGTGCAGGACCCTGCGTGTGCCCAAGTGAGGCCTCAGGTGCCAGACACACAGCCAGTGGCTCTAACTTCCGAACCTCTGTCTGATGATGTCCCTGGAATCTGTGAGCCTTTATCTGTGGCAGGAAGCTTAGTGGTTTGTCTTATTTACAGCCTGCTTATTTAGGGGTGTTAAGGATCCCAGACCATCGATATGAGATGGGGAGCACTCTGGTGTGTGTGTGGGGGCAGTGACAGATGATTGCCTTCTGCTTTTTAAAGCAATGCTTTGATATCTAAACATTTTTTGTTCACAATTGGTGAAAGTTTAACTTCAAACTAGTTCGACTCTTAGGCCCTAACTCATGTTTAGTTGCAATCATTTCCAGCTAGGAGAAGTCTATAAGGGAAGTACCAGCCACCTTATAGGGTCTTTCTTCCACAGGGGACAAGTGCCACCACTCAAGGTGAGAGATGAGTAGATTTCTGTAGCCGCCCTTCCCAGTCACCTGCAGAATATATTCTGGCCTGGCCTATTTCCTCTCTGCACACTCTCTGACGAGATGGCTGGCTTCAGGGTTGGTCTACAACTGATCAGGGACCCCAGACAGAGTGACTAGGACTAGACCAGCAGCACAGGTGGGCACCAGCTGTACCTTGGGCTAAGGGCTGGTGCGTGGCTAGTAGTTTGCTGTGTGTGAGGAAGAGTCTCTTCCATTGGATGTTAGAGGAAAGGGGGCAGGGGGAGAGGATGCTATTTATTATTGTCCCAGACAGTGTCATATGACCCTGAGGGTCAGGACATATGGGAATATTCCCAGTCAGGGAGAGAGGACCTGGGAGAACATGGCATTCCTGGCGTGTGGCGTGGTGTGGTATGTCCTTGTCATACTTGTCATACCCTCAGCTCTTTGGTAGCCTTGTGACTGAGGTTCCATGTCAGTTTTTCCCCAGGTTCACATGGGGACCAGAACCACAGTGCATGTGTTGGGGCAGCCCTTGGGGAAAGGAGCAGACCCTTGCCCTGTGGGGCCTGCAGGCTGCCCATACCCACAGTTCTGTTTTCCACCCCATATGTCCTTCCCAGAGTGCATGCCAGCAGCTTGCGGAGGCTGTGGTTCTACTGGAAAGCCAGGGCCTGGGCCAGGAAAGTTGATTTGCTTTGCTTGAGACCAGAATCTGCTGAGGGCTGGCAACCTACCTTTAGCTTCCCTATTATTGTAGATTCCAGCAGCAACCTCTTGGGGAGGAGAGAAATCTTTGCAGAGGCTAATACATGCTCACCATATGGACGAGATCTAACCATCAGGCAGGTTGCTGGGGTATGGGGCTGGGTGAGCCACAGTAATGCAAGTGATAGCTAGAGACTCCCACTCAGAAGAGGAGGACATGGCACAGGGTGGGAAGGCAGCACTGGTGGAATCTGGAAGGGGACACCAGAGTCCTTCTGAATGCAAAGCACAGTTGGAATAGGAATTGAGCATTAAAGGGACAATGGTGGTTCACTCCCTGGGGTTCAAGATGATGGCCCAGAAAGGCAGACTCCATCTGGTGAGTGGAGAGGGCTCAGGACAAGCCAAGGAAATGCCGTCTGTAGTCTCACTTCATCTTGGGCAGTGGCGGAGGGTGGGGGGATGGGGGTTCTTCTCTGGAATGGAAACCCATGAGGGTAGAGGCTCCTCCCAATCCTAACATCTGAAACAGAGGCCAGCAGATTACTCTTACAAATAAAAGGCTTGGTTGATAGCTCAGGTGCAAGAGTATAAAACGTCTTAGAGTCAGGAGCTTTAAGTTCCTTCTTCATCTACTCTGGGGACCTGGAAATGCTCCTGATGGGTTGCTTTTGGGGAATACTTTGAGCCATCGCATGCAGGGATCAAATTGAGGGGGCGGGGCCTCAGCCTGGGAAAGAAGGGTGAAGGCTGAAGGTTCCCTGTGCTGGGGCAATGCAAGCTGGCTGCCCTGTGACTCCAGACCTTGATCCAGGTCTGGAAGCAGGACTAGGGTGAATTCAGGAGTCTGGAAGGTTGTGGCCTGGGAGCAAAAGGAAACAAGATAAAGGCTGTTCAAATGATTGCCAAGATGAGGGCTCCAGGTGGGTCCAAGAGTCAGCCACCAGCCTGGGACATGACTTCAGTGCCCCAGGGCTACTAGGGCAGAGAAGCTGTGGCTGACATGGTGAGTTTTGGATTTTGACTGAGCTTCATGCTTGGACAGGACAGGGTGAGCTGCTGGAGGTTGATGGGCTCAGACATTGGAGCAGACAGGGCTCTAACTAACACCAGCACTGTGTTGGCTGACACAAGGTGGACCGACTCAGAATGGAGAAATTAGCTGCAAGGATGAGAAAGACCCGAGAGAGTGGCTGTCCAGGGATGTCATGGGTGAAGGAGGGCCTTCATATGATGTGAGAAGCAAACTTTCTCCAGTCTGGGCCAGACTTGGCTTTTTTCACTGAGCTTTGGAAGCAGGACCAACCTTTCCTGGGTAGAATGGGCCCTCCTGTGTGATAGAGGGACTGGGGAAAGAGGTGCTGGAAGTCACCTGACGTGGACTGAAGAAACCGATAGGGAGAACCGAGGGCTGGCAGGATCATGTGGCTAAAGCAGACAGAGAATGACATAGTCCCCAAAAGTGACAGTCTTCTCCCCTGGCCACAGGCAAGTTGATTGAGTGACTTCTGACAACATTTGGTGACTGCCATTCAATGTGACACCAAAGACCAAGTCTTAGAAAGCACTAGCACCATCTTCTTGAACTGTTTTCTTGGACCACGTACTATGGTACTATGGGGGAGTCATCTGCCATACCACAAGAGGTGTATGTGACAAGAACTAAGTGTCACCAACATTTCATCAAATTGAGAAAAGACAGCCACACGAAATGGGGATCCTGTGATTCATCAAGCTGTCAGATGGTAGCTCCTCACACAGACTGATTCAATTCACGACAGAACTCCACAGGCCTGAAGTCCCAGCCAAGCTGCTCCTATGCTTCTAACCCTTGTAAACAGTCAGGTGCTATTTGTTGTTTTTGAACAGTTAGTTTTTGGGGGCATTTGTTACCCAGCAACAGATAGCTGATATAGATACCCAGCAGTAAGATGGTGAGTAGGTATTTGTTGTGGCTGGAATTAAAATTTGGAAGTTGACAGCATTTTGATAGCAATTGAGTGTGTTGGATGACATGAGGCAACAATAAAGCCACATCGGGCTTTGAGATCTGTCCCTTGGTGGCAAAGGATGGAGCTTTCAAACTGCATTGGCTGTGGTCCTGTGGGGAGACGTCAGAGGATGGATGGAAATGTGATGTGCTTCCAACTCTGTCAGGTTCTACAATGACTCCATAGAATGGCATACTTCATCTGCCTGTAGTTTGGGGCTAATGAAAATTCTTCTGTTGGAAAATGAAGCTCCTATTTTTGTTGATAAGGAAAATGTAGCTCGTACAGATGTCCCAAGGGCAGGGAGCCTCAGACCTGGATCTCCTTGGCCCTAGTCTAGTGTTCACAGCACTGGGTCAGTCTCTTTGCCTCCTTTATCCCCTAGACTGTGGGGCTAGGGGTGGAAAGCTGGGGGTGGGGTGTTATATAGAGCATGGGTTGGGATTCCTGCCACTGGCATTCTGTGTCCTCTCTCCTACCCATCAGGCACATACTGGGGGACAGTAACTCTCCTCTTGGGTCAGGGTGGGAGAGAGGCTGGAGGAACACTCCAGGGCCTGCTAGGCATGTGGCCAATAAACACGAGCATTTTCTCTGAGCCTCAATTCCCTCAGATGTGGAAGGGGTCGAGGATTCCTCAGCCGGCTGCTCTGTGGGTCATGCAGGATTGGATGGGCCAGAGAGCCTGTCCCTGGTGCTGTGCTTATAGAGAGGGAACAAGAAGGTCACTGCAGATGAGGGGAGAGCTCAGGATGTCCAGGGCAGAGTAGAGCCCTGAGGATCTGGAAAGCCTGTACGATATGAATTTTCTGCTCTAAGCAAGGCAGCTGTTCTAAGCACTGGAGATGCCAAGCTCACCAGATCCTGGGCTCTCTGCCAGTCAGGATGTCCCCCTGGGTCTGATTTGCAGTGCAAATTGATGCTTAGTGCTTCCAAATTCTCTTAGCTCTCAAGTGCCCATTCTCCAGGGCCCAGCATGGCCCCCTGTTCTGCCAGCCCCTCCCTTACTACCTGTCCAATTGAAATCAAAAGCAAGGGATGTTGTGTACAGAGAGCCTGAGCTAACCCTGGAAGGTAATCTGTGGCCTCTTGGAGCACATTCTCTAGAATGTTACTCACAGTCTGAGATCCTTGGGTTGGTTCGCCTGTGTCCCCAAGGCCCTCCCAAACTTGTTCTCCTCTGACCCTCTTGTTGACCACCACAGTACCACTGCTTTTTAAAATTCTCTTTTCCACTCACATGGCCATTGGCAAGCTAATTCCTACAATGCACTTGGCCATGAACCCCATCTACAACTATGGTTTGTGGTCCCAGGCTTCTTCCCCTCCAGCTGGTAGACCCCTTGCATGTGTACATCCCACCTTCAGTCCCCTGAGGGTAGACAAGTTGTTTGCAGAAGAAGACCCAGCGAGCCCCAGCTCCGGCCATTCCCAACCCCACGCCAGGCTCCCTTCCACGCCAGCGGTCCCTGAAGCTTTGGACTTGTTCTGAGGTTTGGAAGCCGTGGAGAGTTTCCCCTTGACCCTGTACTTTCTTCTCCCCACTTCTTTTTACTTGAACCCATTTGTAAGCAAAATACCATTTGGGGTGTTGTGTTTATTTTTTTCCCTGTCCCATGGGAAATTACTCAGAATGTATAAGTATGTGTTTCCCTTAGAAAATAGATTCCTTTACATTTTGGCTTTGTGGTTCCTGAGGCAAGTGGGTCTGCAGAAATGGAGGTTGCCACGAGAGCTCATGTCCGGAGGTCTTTCAGCTTCAGGACGCCACTCTTTTCTGGGACTAGCCATCCCCTGGAAAGCCCCCAGCTTCTTGAAGCCCCAAAGTGTCTGGGCTGGCCACACATTTCTCATCATATTCTCCTTGGTTCTCCAAGCTCCTGAATGCTCCATGTATGGGAGACAGGAAGGCAGGCAAGGGCATTGGAAGATTCTTGCCAGCCCAGGAGGGCTGTTCCAGGTTCTTCAGAAAGGCCCGGGGATCTGTGTTCCAATTCATTCATTGCCTCTTGTTATCTGGAGATGTGCACAGACTCCAGAAGCTCTCGGTGCAGAGCACTGCCCTGAAGTTTGAGGAGCTTCACACAAGAAATAAGCATGCATGAACAAGAAATAAACATAGTGCATATCTTCAATCCCAACACTCTGGAGGCAGAGGCAGGCGGATCTCTGAGTTCAAGGTCAGCCTGTTCTATAGAGTGAGTTCCAGGACAGCCAAAGTTCCCCAGAGAAACCCTGTCTCACAAAATCAAACCAAACACATGGAAATAAACATGGCATGCTTTCTTCTGTGCTACTCGTTGTAGCCATGTCCTCTTGGAGGGCAAAAGAAGAGAGACACAGGAGTGGGCACTGTGGCCTCTTTTCATATCATCCTTCAGAGTGAAGCATCTGGGGTCCCTTCCTTAGCCCAGCCCTCTGACCCTTCTCTTCCACCTCAAGTATTACTTTATGTTCACACACCCATCCACAGCATAATTGTTTATAAGAACCAGGAGGTGACAGATACCCAGATGTCTCCAAATCCATCTGTCATATTTCCAAATAAATGGAATAGCCTTCAGTCTTCAAAAGGGTGGACACATGTTGCCACATAGATAAATCTTGAACATATTATGCTAAACCAGACATGAAAGGATGAATGTTTGTCGCCACAAACATTTGGTACCTACACAAGTCAAACCCAGAGGTAGAACACAGAACAGCGATCGCTAGGGACTGTGAGGATCCTGGGAGGATGGAGAATGTTTAATGGCTGGAGTGCTTCAGTTAATGAAGATGTAGAAAGTTCTACAGACTGATGACAATGGTGATGTTTGCATAATCACTCAGATCAACTTAATGCCACTTAAAAATGGTAATGGTAAATTTCATGACATAGTTACATTTTAATCACTAGAAAAGGCCGCTGTATATGAAATGCATCAACTGTAACAATGGAACTAGGAGCAGCATGCTCATATTAAATTGCTTACCCCAGGGATGAGAAGGGGTTGATTGGTTCCCAGGGCCAAGGAGTACAGTGCTGAGGAGCAACTTGGAGCAACATGCAGAAGCCCTGGCAGTCCAAGGAAAGAAGGGTAGGGATGTTTGGAGCTGGGCTTTGAAGGATGAGTAAGAGTTTGCTGTTCAGAATCATGGGCAGGTCAAGTGGGGCCCTAGAAAGTATGATGTTAACTGGAGTTCTCCCAGTGTGACTGGGTTGCAAGAAGCCAGGCATAGCAGCAGTGACTATCTGGGAAAGGAAAACCTTGGGGACATGTTGTGATGCCTCTGGAACCCATGTGCAAGGCCTTAAAACTGTGTCCCATGGCTGAAGTGTCAACCTCTCCAGCTTCATCGTATCCAAGAACACTACCATTCTGGGCTAAAAGGATTGTGCTTTCTTAAAATGGGACAATCCAGGCTCCAGGACCAGGTATTGGGACAATGTTTAGGGGGTCATCCAAATCCTTATTTTTTCATATCCTTAAGGTGGTTGTGAGTTCTAAGAGTCTTGTGTCTGGAGGCCTTTACTTCCTGGGTCCTGTAGTATCCTTTTCTGCTTTCTCCAAGCTCTTTAGGGCTGCCTCTTCCGGGAAGTCCTCCTGGACTAAGCCAAGGCCAGCTGCATCACTCACTTGACATTATGGCAAGCCCTCTTCCTCACAGGACTGGGGGAGGGCAGGAGCAAGGTGATGGCAGGCCTACATCTGGGACCAGACCAGCTGGGCATGCTCAAACCCCAGTCATTATGAGAACTTGTGAAGTGGGGGAATGCTCTCTGTGCTGATGACAACACCTGCCTTTTGTGTTGTGTTTCATACTTACACAGCTAGGGGCTGTGTGTAGAATGGTATTGTGTGAAAGTCAGAGACAGCTAATGAGTTCTGAGCTCACCCATGTGCATCTGGGTAGGAGGGTCAATGAAGGTCAGAGGATGTCTGATTGGCTCTGGAAGGGAGCTTGTCTGGGAAGCCCGACTGGCTCTCTTAATTCTCTCAGTCCTTGAGGGAGACTCCACCTGGCAACATTCCTGGAGAAGTCCCACCTTTACAGACCCCACTGTTGGCAGTATCAGCTTCCATATTCCAGAGAACTTTAAAGAACATATAGGTTCATGTTTTGATGAACATGAAGGTTAAACGCATATAACCAAGAAACTAGAGCAGGGTAAGATTTCTTACCTTAGCAAGTAGGAAGGACAGTGCTTTGCCCAAGTGAAGGGAGGACAGAGATTTTTATCCTGGGAGACTTTGCTTATTCATTTAGGATAACACTTTAGGAATAGGCACAATCCTGAGCATGCTCAGTTAAGCACACTCTGAGCATGCTCAGTGTAAGGTGAGAGATGGCAGATGCATTTCTGACCATGCAAAGCATGTGTGAAAGCTTAAATGGAGGCTAGACACACTCAGTTTGCCTTGCAAAGATAGTGGACACAAACTCTTTGGAAGTTTAGCTGGAAGAAAATGAATTAGGTGTTGCTGTGTGCTGGGTAGAATACCACACCCTGGAGATGTAGATCCAGCAGTCCGTGGCCTCTAGGGGTTACATTCCAGGCCTGAACTTGCCAGCACTGCCTCCTTGCAGTCTTCTGGCAGTTCTGAAGGTGCTGTTGGACTTTCACGTTTCTTGAGAGAAATGCTACCTTCAAGGAGTGGAAACTGGGTTTTCCTGTACCACTTTGGATATGCAATTGGGGGTTTGGCTCACCCATGTTTGCACAAAGGGGGCCTCAGCAGCTGGGCCTCAGGTGTTTAAAACTACAGGTTGGCCAGGTGTTGTGCTGGGCACCTGAGGGGGGATTTGTGGAAGCCAGGATGTCCTTTTTATTCCCGACCCTTCCCCTCTGTTTTCTCTTGCTATGTGTCCTGCTAAAGTTCCCACCCCAGGCAGTTTCCATCTCTGGGATTGGCTCCCAAGTGAAATTCTTTGGAAACTTCCAATTGTGTTCACTTAGCTATTGCTGAGGGTGTGAGAAGATGGATGGGGTGGTAGGTGGGTGGGATTAAGTTTCTGCTCTGTTTGGTACCTGAAATACAAATCTAGAGAGACCCAAAATTTTCTCCTTGGCTGTTCGGAGGCTTAGCTGGAGCAAGGAAGGCAAGTGTTATCGTGCAAACAGTTGAAGGCTGGTAGCTGAGGTCAGATCCTAGTCATGGCTGGGATGAGTCCTGCAGCCAACCAAGTTCTTTATCTCCCCAGAACCTGCATGATAATTTCTAAAGCTTGACCTTTTGGCTGACTGGTTGATGCCTTGTTTGCAGGATGCGACTTTTATTTGAAACAAGCTTAGCTTTGCTACATGTGTGGCAATCATTAGAAGGTTCTAGCTTCTACAGATGCCTGTTCTGCTCTTTCAGCCTCCAAATTTTAATGGACCACATGGCTGGACCACAGACATCTCAGTGTGGCGTGATGGAAATCAGGCAGCTGGCCCGGAAGGAATGAGCCTCACTCTGGTCATCCTTCTACTTTGGTTTCTTCATCAAGGATAAGCGGGTTGGATGAAAGGAATGATGTTTAATATTCACATGCTGTTTGGTTTGGGAAATTAAAAACAAAACATTTCATTGATTTTGGCCCCGTCTATTTTTTTTCCCCCAGGAAGTCAGGTTGTTGGTCTGGATTTAGCTGACTTAAACAAACAAACAAACAAACAACAAAACAAAAGCCCAACATGAAAAATTAAATTAAAAAAGATCTAGTAGATCTGTGTAGTTCCTGTAGAAGGACTGTCTGCGGGTAGATACTCTGAGGTGCAAGTTAGCTGAGTGGGTGACAGGAGAGCAGTTGGAATTCTCAGATCACTAGAAAGTTCCATGGCTTTGACACCATTTCTAAGACATTAGAATGTGCTGGGTGAGGGCTTTTTAAGTTCTTCCCTAGAGACCCCAAAAGCAAGAGGGTCCCCAGTGTCTTTGGGGTTTGCTAGTGGAATGGAGGCAGGTGTGTCAGTGTGAAGGGAAGAGGGACCCACCCATTGGCAAGTGTAGAAAAGACTGTAGAGACTGTGGAGAGGGACTTTGGCAGTTTAGCTCTCCTCTACCTACCTCTGCGTTCCTGTGACTTTCTCTCCATTCTTGCATGGGCATTGAGTTGCTGGCATTATTGCAGAGTCCCTTGCCCAGGGCCTTTTATGCCTTCCAGTTCGTAGGTCCTGCCCAGTGTCTTCTCTCTAACACTCCCCCTACGCTGTACTTTGCCCTCAACAGTCTTATTTCCTGTCACATTGATAGCAGAATGTCAGGAATGGAGGACAGACTAAGAAGGATAGGTATTCTGAGGTGGTAGGTACCTCATATTTACCCCGTGGGTACCTTTTGGTGGCCCCTCATGGATGATTAAGCAGCTGGTGTGGGCAGGATTCCAGGTGTTATGGTTCAAATCCACCTTTGGAGAGATGAGAAGTAGCCATTGAAATCCAGATTTGTCTGACTTTAAGGCCTGTGTCTTTCCCAGCATATTAAGCCATGTCCCATGAGCAGCCTCCACATCTGCCATGGCCTCCCAATGATCGCTGTAGGGTCTTGGGCTCTTCGTTCTAGTGACCCCACCCTTTGTAGAAAAGGCACATTAGTTACTGGTTTCTATTATATTCTTTTGATTTGGAAAGATACTAAAATAAGTAGGTATTTGTTACTTTTGCATTTTTGAGGGTCCTAAAAATAACGTTGCCCTTAGGCAGTATATGTATGTGCTTAAAGGCAGAGTCAGCCTGGCTTACTGTATCAGAAGCTCTGAGTCTCTTCTGGAGTCCCTTGTACCCCCTAAGAGTCACACTCCATGTCCTCTCAACCTCTCAGCCCTGACTGTTGGGAGACGAGGCTTGCCACTGGCCTTGCTCCCTCTCCTTACCAGCTCTCAGCCTCAACAGGAAATGGACACTGGAAAGAATTACCCTCCCAGATGTTATATCGCTACTTTGGGCTCCCTCTCCACAAGTTCTTTGACCTCATTTGCCTCCTCTTTCTGTCTTGGGATCAGCTGTTTAAACCCTGCAGGGTCCTGCGTTGCTCGTGCTTTCTCTGGGAGGAGGGTAGAGGCTGCTCTGGCAGGCTGTGTATATGCAGCAGTGATCCTCATGGTCTGAATAGGGAAGGATGCCTCCCTCCAAGCCCAGCCTGGCATTGGCCAGGTCAGGCCATGGTAGGAGGTTCCTACAGTGTAGGGCTAAGAGTTTAAGGATTGCTAGTCAAACTTCCAACTTGTCATTCTCTTCTTTTATTGTAGCCACATAGAAGAACGGCTTCTAATTTGGCCCTTTGGATTCTCATAGCTCTCTGTGCTGGAGCAGGGCAAACAGTTCCTGGCCACCGTTCTGTTCCTTGCACTCCCAACCCCATCCATAGAAGGAGCTTCCACACCCCCTTGAGGTGCTAGCTCACATAATCTAGCTCAATAAGTCATTGATACTCAGGAGGTGGGGTGTGGTCCAGAAGAAAGGATGAATGTTGAGCTGGCATCTTGCTATGGTCCCAAGAAACCTTTGCTCTGTGGAGAGTGAAGAGGCCAAAAAAAAAAAAAAAAAAAAAAAAAAACCAACAGAAAACAGCCCAGTTCAATGACCCTCTTACAAGGCTCCAAGGGACACACTGTCCTCAGTGTCCCCAGAGGACGACTAATGTCTGTATCATTTCAATTTGCTGACTCTTGTTATAAGGGTTTTGTTTATGTTTTAAAATAATCGGGCTATTATGGCACATGGCGGTGGTGGCACTTTGTCACACATGATTGACTCACAGATGGAAAGGAACAGAATGTGCCACCAAAACCATTTGTGAGCAAATTGAAGTTATGTAAAGCAAATTGGAAGCCAGACAGATCTCTGAAGTATAATAAGCTAATGTCGATAGCAGGAGGAAAACATCAATAATTTCATATTCAAAGTCCCTGTAGGGCTTTTGCTGTGATATGCTCACTGAAGCAGACTCTGACTAAGTCATGGGGTTTCCCACCAGCTCCGTGTACTGTGGAACTGGAGGGAAATGCCACATGTACTGAGGGCTGAAAGTTGTTACTTTGTAGTCCTGGCTGGACTGATCCTAGTTAGGACACTCTTAATTGTCATTCTGACACTCCCTTCATCAGTCATCACCTTAAAATTTAAGCCTTCTGGCACTTCCCTCAAATGGAGGAAAAATTGAGAGCATACCAGATGTCATACTCAACCGTTCCCTTAGAGGAATTGCTTTCTAATCTCCTGAACCAACCCTAATTACCAAGTGTTTCCCAAGCACCAGTCACCTGTGAGGCACAGGAGTGCACTGGTAAATCAGACAAGAGTGACTTTTGCGGTCATGGTGAGTATAAAACAAGTTTTTAAAAAAGTTTAAGTAGCAATAAAATAGTCTATACAGTTTATTGAAAAATCAGGTAGAAGAATGTCTTCTAATGTGGCCCTTCAGCTTCTCAGAGTTCTGCACAAGAATACCATCCCTCTGCACCTTGTGTCACAGCCCTACCTGGAACTTTTATGTGCACAGCCCAGCTTACCTCCCCTGAAGTCTTGGGGCATTTATGCCTGATTGTGGGATGTTTGTTGCAGTCCTGGAGGGCGGAGCTCTGGTGGACACATACCCAGGTATTTTACATTTAGATACAATGAAAGCTTTTTTGTTTCATTTACATTTAGAGACAATGAAAGCTTTTTGTTTCATTGTTTGTTTGGTTTGTTTTTAGCCAAGTTTCTCTTAGCAGTTCTGACTAGGAAGTTTCTAAGTCCACTGTGTCAAAAGGCAGGGGTCTACAGGGACATATCCCATCAGTAGCCAATAATCTAGGAGCTTTGACACATCCCGTGGGGTGGGGGTGGGCAGACACAGACTTGGCTACCATTGTACTATGTCCCTTGGAAACATCAGAGACAACATGGTCCTGATTGCCCAAGGCCATCCTGACATTCCATGATAGGCACTTGAAAAACAGCAGATACAAAGCGTTTCAAATGCTGACCCTAGTAACTTCATGGGCTCACCTGGGTTTTTACTTCCATCTCTCTGTGGATCACAGATGTAGCCTTTCTGCCAGCTACTGTCCTTGACTGATCAAAGTTTCCTGTCATCTTCCAATTGCTTTGGAAACTTCAGCTAGATGGGTCCCAGCTGTTATGGCCTCTGGCACTTTCCAGACGCCTCTGGTTGGAGAACCAAACCTGAGACTTTAGTTTCTCCATCTGCTTTAGTCCTTGGCAGCCATGGGGATGAGTCTAGCTCCTACCAGATGGATCTACTCAATGCACAAATATGTATGACTGTCCTGGAGCATCATATATCCTTCTGGCTCCTGGAGGGAAGATTCCATGGAGCTTACATGCAAATGCAGAGGGAGCAGAGAGAGAGAAACATGCACACATGCACATGTATATATATGCTCAACTGTATACACACTTATGTTCTTTGGTGCTGGTGAGTGGTGTAAAAACCATGACACACATGGGGAAGAGTGTGGAACAGAAGTATATTTGAAGCTTGGGTGATTCCGAAGGCTCTTCCAAAGGGAATGACTTCAAACACAGCCCTGCAAAAAGCACTTTATCTGGGGGAAGACTGACCTACAGGGAAGGATGGGGTACTGGCTGGGATCAAGGAACAAAAGGGCCAGAGTTGCTGGAACCACCTGAGCAAAGGGAGAAGGAACATTGTAAGGTTGTAGAAATCAGGCTATGTAAGGCCCTGGGAGCAAGGATTTTTAAGTCTAAGGGGAGCCTTCTGGAGCATTATATACAGGGACCAACCCAATCTGATGAAAATAATAGAAGAGGCAAAAGTAGAGGAAATCAGGGTCCACGAAGAGATAGTTGTGGGGATGCTGACAAGGTGGGAGATACGAGAAGTGCTTGGGTCCAGGACCTATGGGTGTGGCATGGACCAGGTGTTAGTATCTGCAATGGCTCCTGGCACAGGTGTGGACTCAGTAAAGGGAAAGAATGAGAGCAGAGCTCTGTAAGTAAAGGAGGAGGGCAGAGAGAGGTGGCAAGCCTGGCATAGCTTCAGCAAGCCCATCTCAGAGGTCTGCTTTAACACACTTGCTTTGCTTGCCCAGACGATGCTCATCATGAGTTCCTTCAGTATGGGCTTGTCAATCTAATGGCCTCCCATCCCTAAAGCTACTCTTTTGCCTTGTGCAATTCCTTTCTTCTTGGATCAGTACTCTACTTTTGGGACTTGTCCCTCTTATCCCATTGCTTTAACATCAGTTGGCCTCTCTTCATTCCCTAACCTTACCACCACAGCTATTTCTTTCTTGGTCTTTTCCTGAGGATGAGTTCTGGGCTCCAGCATCCTATCTGTCTCCTTCTGTGATAACCCATGCAGACTGGACAGGGTTCCAGAGGCTTCCACATTCTTTCAGCCTGGTGTCTGGTGAATCTAGAAATGTCTTGTGTATCCCCTCATGGAGCATTCCCCACTGCTTTTCTGCGTTCACCAGGGGCTGATCAGATGGCAAGTGGCACTATACCTAGCAAAGGAATGGGGAATACATATGCTTTGGGTGAAGGTTTGGACATATGAGAGGCAGGAGACAGGACAGTTATGTAGTGGCATCTTGCCAGTGAATGTGTTAGTGGCCACGCCCCTTTGGGCATGGCTTCAGGTGCCCACATGAGCAGAAGATGGAGAAGCAGAAGCAGGGGTCTCTCTCTCTCGTCTCTCTCTCTCTTCTCTCTCCTCTCTCTCTCTCTCCCCCCTCTCCATTCCCTCTCTCTTGCTTGGGTTGCAGATTGGAGCAGAGGGGCAGAGACTGCATCTTCTGGAGCAGAAAGACCATGGCAGTTTTTTATTATTATCTGTGTAAGTTGTCCCCGCATAAAACATCCATTTATCATTTATCTTGGGTCTACTGAACTCATTGACCCCCCCACCTTCTCCTTTACAATATACAAATTACCCCCCCCCCCCCATTTTTCTATCTAATGGAATGTTGTTCTCAGAGCACTGTGGGTGATTTAATCAGGGTGTGTGAAGATACCTTACATGCAAGAGAATCAGGCTGCCTTGGACAGCTCCATCTCGTGCCTCAAGTTAGTTTGTAGAAACTTTTCCTTAGTATCGTTTTGATCAGAATAGAAGACAAAGGAGTTTTTTTGTTTTTTTTTTTTTTTTTTTTTTTTTTTTTTTTATGACTGGCACTGGACCTGAAAGTAGGAGCCTGAGAGTCCCTGGGGGTTGTTTTCCAAGGACCATGAAGGGAACCTGTGTAGTGAAAGGATGCTGGGTGAAGAGGGTGCTGGAGATGAGCAATGTAGAGTATTCTGTTGCTATTGAGACTAGCTGCATCCCTCCTCTGCCTGTATTTTCTTTCTGTGGCACTGGACCCGTCCTTGGTCCTGGCTGGAGATTGAATGGGATTTCTGTTTCTGGCTGGGTTAGTTAAGGTCCGGACCAAAAGTAGACATCACTGTTGTGTGTTTCATGTGGAGGGTTGAACATATAGAACTGGCTTCATGGAGATGAGACAACTAAAAATCTAAACAGGAATGGATGATGAAGAGGCTTCTTAACATTCCTACATAGGGCTAGAGGGGCAACCAGGGAGATGGTATCACTAGCAATCAGGATAGGGACACCTGGCATAAGCTGAAACCATGGCTGGTCTATATCCTGGAAACTGCTGCCTGAGGAGTTGCCCAGGCCAGAAGGACATGCAGAAATAGTGCAACCTCCTTCCTCCAGCCTTCTATCCTGCTGCCTACTGCATAGAGCTGTCCTGATGTCCTACTGCAAAGCAGCCTGGGTAATGTAGTCTTCTGCAGCATGAAGCAGTGTAGCCAGGAGCCAGAGAGCAGAGACATACCAGCAGTGAAGACTCTGGTTTGTTCTATGGAGTCTCCTTTCAATTGCAAACCCAGGGAGCTGAGACCTGACCACAAACCTCTGAACCATTGTTTGCAGCTCAAGCTCTAGGTCAAACTTTGAAAGTGCTTCACAAAGGACCAGGGCAATAGCAATCATGTTTACTGTCCCCCAGTCCCTGAGAAATCTCTCTCCCTTATAAGATGTATTGATTCTCCTAGTATGTGTTTTCGTGTTATTACACCCACATGAGAAATCCACAGGAAGTTGGGTTTATTACTTAGATTTGTAAGAACCTAGGAGAGAAACAGGCACAGTCCCAGACTTTATGTCAATAACCTGATCCCAGATTGCCCTACTATGGGTCTCCTGAATCCCAGCTAAGAGAATGACCAGAGCCCAGGGCCACCTCAGACAGGAGTGCTAGGCCAGCTCTCCCCATTGTCTAATCCAAACTGGTATTGCCAGGCCACCCTTGGGAGACCAAGGACAGACTGTCCTGTTATCTAAAAGACAACAGGAGATTTTCAAATGAAGGAAGAGGGCACTCTGAGTTTGAAAAGAGAGTGGCCTCGCTGAGTTTGGTGATGTGGCAGGGAAGGGGCAGGGCAGGCTCATGTGAGGACTGACAGATTCCAGAGTGACCGGGATGGCTTGTTGGAGGCTGGCCTGGTGGTGGGGTTTGAGGTCCAGCAGAACAGGGTAAAGAAGTTCCTGGGAACCTAATAGGGACAATTTGGGGTTTTGCAAACTATTGGGATCAGGGCTCTCATGCATATGTTGGGGCATGCAGCTCTCTATACATCTATATTTTCAAGTAAATCAAAGGTTCTCCAAGCAAACCACATGGGGTTGGATGGACTTGGGCACCCATCCCAAAGCCCCTGCTTTCTGGCTCAGTAGGAGCCTGTGGTGACCCCTCTGGCTGAGGCTGGGTTGCTGGGTCAGCTTTTGGCTTCTACTGAAGACTGGTGCTGAGGTAGGCAGGCAGCCTGCTGGGCTGGGGCCTCAGTTTGACGTCCTGAGAAACAGGAGGAGGGCAGGGGCAGTTGGGTGCTTCCAAGAAGGGATGAAACTTTAACATGAAGTATTTGTTGAATTGAACCCCCATCTCTACATGGCAGGTCTCTGTTGCAGCCTTTCTTTTTTCCGGCTGGTCCCTCTGCCCTTGGGCCCCAAATAAACACACGGACACCATATTAGTTATTAAACTGTTGGCTGGTAGCTAGAGTTTCTTATTGGCTAGCTCTGTTTTAATTATTTACCCATTTCTATTAATCTATACAATTCCCCTTAGTCTTGGCTTACTGGAGAATGCCGGGAGTGTCCTCTCTTCCCGGGCTCTACATGACGACTTTTCTCTGCCTACACTTCCCAGCCTTCTCCTTGTCTCTTAGACCCACCTATCTTCCCGCCTCATTGGCTACTAGCCAAAGGGTATTTTATTCATCAACCAATAAGAGAAACATAATACAGAAGGACATCCCCCATCAGGTCTCAAGATGGAAGTCTCTATAGGAATGATCCAGGCGAGACCAGGTTGTTGGCAACCTGTCCTGGTCCAGTAGCCATCCTTAGGATAGGGGGAAATTTGGGCACATGGATGATTGGAAGATAGCTGAAGTGGAGATGGTCTCTCTAAACCAGGGGAGAAGGTTGGCACAGATTCTTCCCTTCACAGTTTTGGAAAGAATCAGCCTTGTGAACCTCTTACAGTTTGCAATTCTGCTTTTGTGTGTATGTGGTATCCATGTGCATATGTGTTTGTGTGTGCACATGTGTGTGGAGGCCAGAGTCCAATGTCAAGTATCTTCCATTGTTTTCCTCCTTATTCGGAACCTGCAACTTGCTGATTGTCTAGACTGGCTGGCCTGCAGAGATTCGCTTGCCTCTACCTCCTCAGCACATCTACTGTGTCTTCCTTCCTCCCTTCCTCCCTCCCTTACTTCCTTCCTCACTTCCTCTCTCCCTCCATCCCTCCCTCCTCTTTCTCTCTCTCTTTCTTCCCCTCCTTCCCCCTCCCTCCCTCTCTCCTTCCTTCCTTCCTTTCTTCTTTTGAACATGGATTGAACTCAGGTTCTCTTGCTTTCATGCCGAGCCTTTTACCAATGGAGCCATCTTACCATTCCTGACCCTTCTTCTGTTTGCAAGTTTTTAGTTTTCCTGCCTGTGGTAGTTTGATGAAGAAACCCAAGAAAGTGAGTACTCTTGGTCCTCTGTCTTTTTCTCACTGTGGAGGGGGCAAGAGAATCATTGTCCCCTCTGTGTCCCACCCCATTCCTGCATCTCAAGGCTTATTTCTGTGTTTTGTACTGTTTCCACACAACACATTTATTGTCACCCATGTGCCTTCAACTCTTCAAGTTCCTTTCTTGTTCCAGAGAAAAAGGGAAGATGTTCTTGGTGTCAAGGGTGACCCTTGAAGATATCCCCAGACTGGGAGGGAGAGGAAGTGAAGGAGGCGGTCAAGACTGAGGGACTTTAAAAAAACAAAACAAAACAAAACAAAATATTTCCTCCCCAAAATTTTGCTGGTAAATGAGCCTTGCAAACAGGGCAGTTCTGTTCGAAGGCTGAGCTGACGGGAAATGATTTTCTAAAGCTTTGAGGGCTGGTCCCCAAATTTGGCTACATTCAATTCTTTGGAGCACTTCAGTTTTCTAGCCTCTTTTATGTGAATGTGTCATGCCAGATGCCTGGTGGTGGTGGCAGTGGGCTACCCTTTTCTTGCAGGGTTTTCTTAAACGCAACACAGAATTGAGTAGAATTAAAAACCACAGGGTTCCTCTCTTCATTTTTGGAACTATTTCTATCACATCTCCTAAATCAGAGTCTCCTAAGGTAGGGGCAGGAATCTGTATTCTCTGCACATTTTCTGGGTGGTTCTCTGCAGCCAGAGAAGCAGGATCCCCCAGTGGGTGGAGCCAACACAGCTGAGGAGGTCACTGCCAGACCTTGCTTCCTGCTCCAAGCTGTCTTGACACTTGGTCTGCCCTTTATTCTAGGACATGTGTTGTCACTGCTGGTGCTAGTCTGAGGCCAAAGGGAAGTGGGGGCCTGACAAGTTTCATGACCCAGGGATACCTGTAGCCAGAGCTGAGGAAGCATTTCAGGAAAAGAGAAAGGCCAGACAGGGGAGAGAGAGGTCTTAGGCAGTGACTCCCATGGGAAAGCGTGGAGGGTACCTTTCTTCTGTATCCATGGATGAACCCCCCCCCCCACTGGTTTCTAAGATAAAATTAGTAACCTCTTTCTCACATCCATTCCCATCAGTTGTGTTTTCAAGCTTTCTTCCTCCTTCCTTAGTTATGATCACAGGAAAACCACCTTGAACCTCAGTTCCTACCTCTACCTCTACAGAGTGCTTCTACAGCATCTTTCTCTCTTCATGTGATAATGTGGCTACTTAAATAGAATTCATTCAATGTTCATTTGAGAACCCAGAAACCACCTGTCCCATCTCCAGTGTCAAGAATGACTCTCATCCCTTGTCACACAATCCTGGATCTCTATCCTGGTCCAGAATTAATCAGATTATAATTTTTCCTCTTATTGAAGATCCCATTACAGCTTCTTTCAGACTGCAATTACTTGCTTCCAGACTGTGAGCCCCAGGAAGACTGGATTAGCATTTCACTGAAGGCTGTGTCTCCAGTGTCTGCCCCATCCCAGTGATGGGCAAATGCGTTTTGTATCAGTGAACCAAGATTCTGGGCAAAGAGTAGCCCTCCTCTAACCACTGTGGCTAGGCTGTGGAACTGTGCTTGGCATGATCCCAGGCATGGATGGAGACAACATCACAGGGGCTCTGTATTGCTTTGGACTCATGGGAGACCCTGATTCTAGCTCAATAGCTCCCATGCAGCGTGGCTTCTTCTGTTTCATCCAGCTCCCCAAGGGCCAGCCTCCTCCTTCATCTTAGTCAGTTGAGACTTGAAGGGAGCAGACTTGGGTGCCTGTTTCCGAAGGCAAACATATAATTCAGGTCATGTCCGGTGCCATTTGGAAGGAAGATCAGCTTTCCCTAAGTGGAAACAGTGTGCTCTGAAAGTAATTATGGGTCGAAAAGCGTGTTCTGGAGCAAAGCCTAGCATTTTAAAGCAAAGGTTACCCTTCCTGCCTGGTGGACAGCCCAGGAAAGACCAAGTCAACCCCATTTCACCCCGGTTGTAGCCTCAGTGGGCCTGCCACATCCAGGCGCAACAGGCCAGGTTGGTCACGGTGTCACACACTGTCCCGGATCTTGGTTTCCAACGGTCTCTTCAAGGTCACACCTTTCCGTGCCAAGACCTGAGACAGTAGATACAGGTCCATTGTTAGATAACAGTGATGAAACTGTCAAGAATTATTTCCTATTTACTTTCTCTTCTACCATTCAGAAGTTGAACTGGATGACCCTGAATATTTGCTTGTTGATATAAACAGCAGTTTTAACACCAGTTACTTGGGGATGGGGGTGGGGGAACCAACTAAACCAACAAAACAGCTGGGTGTGGTGGCATGTGCCTTTAATTCCAGCACTTGAGAGGTAAAGACAAGTGGGAGTTTGAGGGCAACCTGGTTGATATAGTTCCAGGCCAACCAAAGCTACATAGTGAAACCCTGTCCCATGCCACCCCCCATACAGCCCTACAACAACCAAACTCCCTGTGTGCTGGAGAGTTTTATGTCAACTTGACAAAAACTAAAGTCATCTGAGAGTAGGGAACCTCAGTTATGAAAATGTCACCATAAGATGTGGCTTGTAGACAAATCTGTATGATATTTTCTAAATTAGTGATTGGTGGAGGAGGGCCAAGCCCATTGTGGGTGGTACCATCCTCTGGCTGCTGGTTCTGGGTTCTATAAGCAAACAGGCTAAGCATGCCATAGGGAGCAAGCCAGCACTTCTCCATGGCCTCTGCATCATCACCTGCCTCCAGGTTTCTGCCCTGCTAGAATTTCTGTTCTGACTCCCTTCACTGATGAACAGTAATATGGAAGTGCAAGTCAAATAAACCCTTCCCTTTCCAACTTGCTTTTTGGTCATCATAGCAATAGTAGTTCTAACTAGGACACCTCTCATCCCAGAGTCACTGTGTCTGTTGATTTCTAAGTTGCACACATTTCCACCATGGCCGGTTCCAAGCTACAGTGTGACATCATTGAGTATAGGCTTAGCAAAAGGTGCATATGCCTATCAAAGGAGCCAGCTCTAATTCATCACACCTGCTAATTCTGACACCTGTAGGGTTCTTCTGTGCTAGCTGGTGGAGTCTGATCCAGTGTGTACCAGCTAAGCAGGTGATACACCAGAGCATCTATGCTATACATAGATGCCCACTTTTACTTGGCTTCATAATTTTATAAGTTGAGATCCCAGCTCCCAATGTAATTGTATGAGTAGGTGGTGCCTTTGGAATGTGGGCACCCTTACCAGATATTGAATTTGCTCGTTACCTTGATTTTTGAGTTCCCAGGCTCTACAATGTGTACAGTGAGTACTTGCAGTACACAAGCTATCCCAAAGGAATGAGGGATCTTGGGAAATAGATGAAGGGACACTGGGGTCAGTTCAGTGCGCACAAAGAAAATGGAGCATGGCAAATCCAGACAGAAAGAGCTGAGATGCACCACAGGATCCTGTGTGGGCGATGCACTTGACAGTCCACCATAATGGCCCAAAGCACTGGCTGAAATCCACAGCTCCTTCTGGGATTCTGGTGGAAGTGATGGGGACCCTCAGAGATACTTCTTTAAGTCCCTTGTGCTTTCCTGAGAGCAGTTTACATCACCATATCTAGGGGGTCTCCTGCAAAGAGTAAGTTTTGGAAGGAGGAAGTTACCATAGCTTCAGCAGAGAGTGGAGGCTCAATACATGCTCACTAAATAAAAGGGTTGACACTTGGGAGGCCGAGGCAGGAAGATTGTGAGTTTGAGGTCTATCTGGACTCTATGGAGAGATTCTGCCTCAGAGACAAACACAAAAATAGACACACGAACCAGTCATAGAAGGAAAGAACAGAGTCCGGTGATCTTCAGGGGAAGGTTTTGGGTTTTTCAGGCTGGAGGCTTAACTTCCTGTCTAGTTCTCTGTCTGTCATGTAACTTTCTGGCAGAATTGTAGAGCAGAGGTGCTTATTTGCACTTGCTGAATGTCACAAAAGAGAGTTCCTCTCTATCTCTACCCTAGGAGCCCATGGTGGATGGAGTGAAGAGCAGGGTGGGACCTTAGCACCTCTCACTCTGTCATGGTCTCAGAGATGGCTTCTGGTCACTGTGGCTCTGGTGGTTCTTTCAGGTCCTTAGTGAGACTGTGTCTATCTGGAAACCCAGCCAAGCCATGTCTGGGGACTCTCAAGTATGAGGCCATGCCATATGGAGACTCAGAGTCTGAGATGCAGTTTAAGGACACTGTTTTTTTAGCCTTGGCTTTCCTTCAAGGTCTTCAGGGTGAGTGTTCCTAGCCGTTCCTATCACCACCTGCTCCTGCATCTCATCTGGGAAAGTCAGGAGCTAAATCTCCTTGGATTTGGTTGTCTGGGGCACAGAAATGCCACCTGGGTCAAATGCCTGTTCCCTTCTGTCCAGCTGAAAGCTCAACTTCCTTCTCGGAACTCCCGAAGCCTTTCATCTCTGTCTCCAACTTCCCGATACATGTTGCAGCCAACCTTGTGACTTGGGTGGCTTGCTTCCTCCTGCTGAGTAGGACCTGGATGATTTATCTGCCACACCTCCAACTCTTTATGCTTGTGTAGCATCAGTCTGCTTGAGTAGGTATTGCAATCAGTGGTAGAGGAATGTATGGTGAACGGAAGGTATTGCTCCGAACTCTTTATTCAGGTGGCACAGGGTTCTATGGGATTCCTCATACAATGGGGTTTTGTTTATTAGAGACTTGAGGTACAGGCAGAAAAGACATGTCCACAGGTGCCACAGAGTGGGAGCCGTGGGTGATCTTGAGCAAGTCAGCTGTTTGCTGAGCTATGCTGGAAGAGGTGCGTGGCAAAGCACGCCCTGTTCCTAGCAGATCTCCAGGTGGGAAGGGATCCAGGTCTGCCAAAGGGTGGAGGGGAGGACACAGGAAGGGGGGCCCATGCTGAAACTGGAGCTGCCATGGGGTCCTGCCATGTGGCCACCTGAGCTCCCAGTTTGCCATCTGTTAAGTGAGAACAGCAACTAGAAAAACAAAATGAGGATGCATAGGATTCCAGGGCTTTCTCAGTCTGCCTCATTGGCTTGCTTGGCCTTGAGTCTTTGGATACTCATGGTATCATTTTTCTTTAGACACCCGTCTAGGGAACTTCTCATAGCCCCTTTCCTTGCCATTCTTTCTGGTCAAAATGGCAGTAACAATTTGCATCTAGTGAGCACTTACCCTGCCACTAAGCTCTTTATAGGATAACTAACTCCTTATCCTATGACATGTCAAGAGGCAGACACTTCTGCCATCCTCACTGACTAAGAGAGAAGGCCAGAGCATTCAAGAAATCTGCCTGCAGTTGCATAGTCAGAACTCTGAAGAGCTGTCCCAATCAACTGTGTGGTTCGTCACCAAGATCTTGTGATCTTAGTCACATAGTCTCTCTACCAGCTCCCCAAATTCCATCCGTGTCTTCACTTCCTCAGATCTAGATCCTGGTTAGTATCTGACTGGTTAGTTTTAAACTTCTTCAGAGACCAGGTCTGAATGCTGGTTGCTTATTTTCATTTTGCATTTTAACCAGCCCCTGGGGTCTGTAAGGATAAAGGCTTGAAATGTTGGAATAACTGGACATGAAGGTTCCAGGGATCGCTGGTGAGATCAGCCCACACATCTCTTCCATCTCCTAGGCTCAGCCCCAATCCTCTTATCTCTTTGTCCTGTTTCCTCTTAGGTACTCTTATGCTGATAGAGGAATGTAAACAGAATAACATTTCCTTTGACCTTGGGCTCCCAGCACAGGTGCTATATGGGATCTATTTAAAGTGCATCTTGGCTCTGGAGACAAAGGGCACCCATCCACTTAGGCTTCTTAACCCAACTAGTCCTCAACTGTTCTGACATCAGGGTTAGGCCCTCTCTTAGAAGAGCAAGCTTTGGGGATGGATGGAACTGAACCCCATGGCTTGACCTCAGGGGTAAGCTTCCCATGACCCTAGAGAGCTGGTGGTGTCAGCCACATGAGCAGTGTGGCATCTGCCCATAGCTCTGTCTTGTGGCACAGAAGCATGCAGTGTCACTAGCTCAGGAGTATTGGGCAGGTCTCCTTACTTCTCCGCACCTGGGTTGTCTCACCTGAAAGGAGGGAACAATGAATCTTTGCTTCTCACTCCCACAGTGCTGCTGGGAAAATCTCTCTGAGATAAGAAACAGATGTTGACAGGTGAGAACCACTTGAAATGTTCCAGTGAGGCTGTCACCAGATATGGTCATAAATAAGACTCTGGAGTGGTCCTTTGAGGTCTATATGTAGAGGGGGAAGCAAGGTTAATGGAAACCATTGAGAGGTCACTCATAAGTTCTTAGTATACCTCGGTGAGGCCATACATAGAGCATGAAGAGCACACAGCTCACTGATATTTCATATCTGGCCCAGAACACATTTCTGCATCCACTGTGAAGGGCAAGCACTTTCATTTTAGCCCAAATTAGGAATTGTGCTTTGATTAAAGGTGTGCATTTAGAGACATTGTACAAAATCAGGGTTTGATGCAGCTCAGGTCCCTCTGGAAATTCACAGACATTCATATTTCCTCATGGATGTTGAATGACCTGAAACAATGTATAGGCCCCGTGATGACACATGGAGAGAAAATGAAAGAACTCTAGGACATGATGGAGCTCTGGATTTCAAGAAAAACTCTTTAACTTTTTAAAGCATTTTTTTCTTCTTCCAAGAAATCCAACAGATATTATGGGATAGCTACAGTCTTCCAGACACAGACCAACAAATCTGTCTTTAAAAGCAATCTTTTGTGTGTGTGTGTGTGTGTGTGTGTGTGTGTGTGTGTATGTGTGTGTGTGTGTATATGTGTGTATTGGAGGTCTTTTGTTTTTCACCTTTCTTTTTTTGAGACATGTTCTCTCACTGAATCTGGAGCTTCCAATGCAGCTAAACTGGCTAGTCAGAGAGCAGCAGGGATCCTCCTGCCTCCCTGGGGACTACAGGTGTGTCTACCATGCCTGCTTTTTTTTTTTTCTTTTCTCAAATAATGTGGGTGCTGGGACTCAGGTTTTTATGCTTGCATAAGCACTCTACTGGCAGCCCTTGTCCCAGTAGGCTTTTGAAAATGGTGATGATGATCATTATCTTCATTCTGGTGATGGCTTCATAGGTCAGTACACTTGTTAAAACTTGCCAAATGGTACTCCTTTAAATATGTACAGTCTGTTGGATGCTATTGGTACCTCAATGATTCTACTGTTGAAGGATAGATAGGTTACCACAAGTCTTTGGCTATTGGACCTAAAGCTTTTATGCAGATTCCCATGCAAGTTTCTGTGTGGATATATGCTTTACTTCTCGCATGGGAGGTACTGTGGGGTGGTATGACTGAATCATATGAAAATGTAAAAATAAAGTACTTTCTAAGAAGCTGCCAAATTGCTTCCCAAAGTGCCTCTCATATTCTATGCCCACTCACGGTGTCTAGTTCCTCCTTGCCTTCACCAGCCTTTACTGGGGTCAGTCTTCAAGTTCTGTTTGGATAGTTTTGAGAGGTATTCCATTGTGGTTTTGATGGTGAATGCCTTTTGTGATGGCTATTCTTGGTTGTCTACTCGACTACAACTGGAATTAACTAAGACTCAGGTAACTGGGTACAGCTGTGTGGGGTTACTCTTGATTGAATTATTTGAAGGGGGAGGACCCACCATAAAGCCAGATCTTTTGAGGTAAGAAGAACTACTTTAAGTTTGTCCACAGCTTCTGGTGGCAGTCTATATAAAGGGCATGGAAGCTCTTGCTCTTTGGTTGCTTGCCCCCACTCTGCAAGCATGCACGTGGGCATATGTACCTACACACACACACACACACACACACACACACACACACACACACACACACACACACACGATGATGATAATCCTTGCACTCAGGAGGCTGAGGAAGGAAGATAAAAAATTCTTGACCAGTCTGGGCTACTTAGCAAGAATACTGTCTCAGAAAAGCAACCAATCAACCTTCTAACCAGCCAGTCAACTAACCAGTCAGTCAACTAACAAGCCAATCAACTAACAATCAGCAACAACAAACAGTAAAGGTTTCATGCCATGTGGGAAATGCTGTTGAAAAATTCCTTTTTGCACTGGGAAGCCTTGTTATTTCTCCTGGTTTTGGGGGAAATATTCCCTCCCCGCACTGAGCATCAGATTCCAGATGGGAGTTTTTTTTTTTCTTGTCCTCCCTTGAAACTATGGTTCCATTACCCTCTTGAATATTTCCAATGAGTTATTTGCTGACACCTGCCCCTCAGATCATTTGTGCAGAACATCCTTTTCTATTGTTGCTGAAGATTCCTTGTTACTGTTTCCCAATGATTTGATGATGTGATGTGATTTTCCATGTGTTTACTTTGGTTGACATTCATTGTGTTTCCTGGATTTGTGGGTGTATACATTTCATTAATTTTTGAAACATTTTGGGGAGTGTTCTGGATAGTTTTATATTAACTTGACACAAGCTAAAGTCTGAGAGGAAGGATCCTCAATTAAGAAAATATCTCCATAAGATATCTGACTATAGGCAAGCCTATAAGGCATTTTCTTAATTAATGATTTATGGGGGAGGGACCAGCCCATGACATTCCTGGGCTGGTGGTTCTGGGTCCTATAAGAAAGCAGGCTGGGAAAGCCAGGGGGAGCAAGCTACTAAGTAGCATCCCTCCATAGCCTTTGTATCAACTCCTGCTTCTTGGTTCCTGCCCTGCTTGAGTTCCTGCCCTGACTTCTTTGATGATATGCAGTCATTTGGAAGCATAAGCCAAATAAACCCTTTTCTTCCCAAGTTATTTTGGTCACAGTAATAATAGCCCAAAGACAGTAAATACTGCTTTAAACTTTTTTGTCTCTACTTACCTATTTTGATTTATGACTGAAGGGGTTACTGCAGGTGCCAGGCAGAGAGTCGAACCATGAAGAGATGAGAATGAAAACTCCGTTCAGACTGACTTCATCAACCTGGATCCAAGCTGAATTTAATCCCAGTATAATTTGGGGGAAAACTGGTTTCCTGGCTTAATGCAACCCCTAGTGCACAAGAAAGCTTAATTGCATCAAAATTTGGCTCCACTATATGCCATTTCTTCTGAGTATATGGGTTGTAGAGCTACCTGAGCTAGCTGAAAAGTCTAGGGAAGAGTTTACCTCATCTTAGTCATACAGGTAGTGTAGGGGTTAGCCACCTCTGGTCCTGGTGTGGGAGCCCGGGAAAGCCTCTGTCTATGAGGGTCATTTAAACTAGTAGGTGTCTCTAGTTCTGATTGAAGAAGCTTGATATGGCTTGGCCCACCAGATAATGCAGATCACCAAGCTATTGATCGCTACCGTTTCTCAACTTTCCCATTGTAAAGACAACTTTGAGCACTCAACATTCCTGGTTTCTCTGGAGATTTGTGGGCACAAGGGCCCTTGTGCTGTACTCTAAACCTATGATATTATTTAACTGGCATTCACAGTGTACTGGCAAAGGAGATCCTACTTCAAACAAAAAGGGAGGTGACAACTGACATCTAAGCTTGTCCACTAACTTCCACATGCACGCGCGCGCGCACACACACACACACACACACACACACACACACACAGAGTCTGTATGTATAATCATGCACATACCATATATGCATTTGCACAAATATTTCAGGCATTTTTACCCTTAAAAAATGTAGAGATACCATTGGACATAGAGATAGATGCCTGTAATCCTAATTCTTGGGAAACTGAGGCAGTTGTGAAACAGGCCCTGAGACATTAGCAAAATTGATATCATGTAAGAGGCACTGTTCTAACCTTAGGACCCAACAATTGGTCCCAAAACCTGCCAAGACTATGGGCAAAGACCTAATCTATCAAACTTGTAGGCTCTAGGTCTTGGATCTGGGGAAGTCCTTTAGTACATTTAGTACTAACCTTGCTTTTTGGATTCTGTAGTTTTACTTCTTGCTAACCAAAATGTATCAACCAGGATATGGTTTTTGTGTGAGAAAGGCAAAGAATGATGAGGCTTGGAAGCTACATGATTTGGGCAGTCGCTGACCAGCAATACAGACTTTCTATTTGGCTTTATGGTGTCTTTGTGTTCCCTGAAGGAGTTACCTCGCAACAGTAGGGTCAAAAGTTGGATGCCATCTTGATGATGTAGTGAGTGCAAGGCTAGTCAAGGCTACATGGCAAGACATTGCTTCAGTCAACAGAACCAACAAAACAAGACACTAACAACATTTTTAAAAAAACCCTCAGAGTAACTGGAGTTTTCTTGTCCTGCCAGGTTCCACTGCTTCCGCCCCAAATGAACACACAGAAACTTATATTAACTATTAAACTATTGGCTAATGGCTAGGGTTTCTTATTGGTTAGCTTTGTGATGGGAGATGTCATTCTGTAAATATGTTTCTCATATTGGTTAATGAATAAAGCACTGTTGGCCAATAGGAAAGCAAGATAGGTGGGACTAGGAGACAAGGAGGATTCGAGGAGAGGCAGGAGGAGATTCAAGATGTAGGACCAAGGTCTGGCTCCTCTCTCTGGTAATGTGAAAATACTTAGATTGATAGAAATGGGTTAATATTTAAGACAAAGTTAGCCAATAAGAAATGCTAGTAACAGGCCAACAGCTTTATATCTAATGCAGTGTCTCTGTGTGTTATCTGGGGCTTACAATGGCTGTGGGAAAACTGCTTATAACAGCTTTGTCTTAATTTTTAACCCATAACTACTAATCTATGTATTTCTACATGGCCTTGTCTTACTGGAGAATGCCTGGCGCATTCTATCTTCCAGATCTCTACATGGTGTCTTCCCAGGGCCTCTCTTTGCCTACCTCCCCCAGAATTCTCTTCATCTCTTAGTCCTGCCTATTTTCCTGCCTCTATTGGTCAAATAGTGTTTTATTCATCAACCAATAAGAGAAACATATATACAGAAGGACATGACCCATTAAAGATCTCATACAAAACTGTGGATTCTTTTAAACACTTAACATAAATCTCTCTCTCATTTATAATTTTGTGTGTATGTGTGTACACATACTAGTTTGTAGAACTCAGAAGACAGCTTGCCTAGAGTTATTTTTCTTGTTTCGTGGGGTGGATTCTAGGGTCAAATTCAGATTGTCAGTCTAGGAGGCAAGAGCTGTTTCCTGGAAAGTGCTGTCCCTTGTAAATGGGGCAAAGTCCCCTTTTTATTCATTCCTCTCACTGGCTGCTGCAGACAGCTTGGACTGAATACCTTTTTCTAAGACAAGTTTCCTCAGTGTATCTTTGAGATGGATATTAGTGTTTAGGGGTCATTAATGAGGTCCTTGAGGAGGAGCTTGCTGTATATGCATGTGCATGCTCTCTCTCTCTCTCACTCACACACACACACACACACACACACACACACACACACACACCAAGGATGTGAGAGTATGGGACATCTTGCTCCTTCTCATCCCTTTGTGCTTTAACTTTCAAGACTATGGGTGAGGAGGTCATCTGAGATCATTAGTGGACACTCACTTTGTGGCAAGGAATCTTGGCATCAGCAGAGGGAGGGTATAACTTGCAGGAGTGCTCCTCCTCTTGTCAGAAGCCCTGCAGATGCCACAGTGTAAGGTGTACGGTTTTTCCTCCCGCCACCTGGTCTGGTCCCGCCACCGCGCCAGCCACAAATAACACACAGAGACTCTGTATATGATATAATTCTGTTGGCTAGGTGCTAGTTTCTTATCGGCTAGCTCTGTCTTAATTATTAACCCATTTTTATGTATTTCCAAGTGGTCTTACCAGTGAGAGGCGGCTGGTGGTTCTATTCTCTCCCAACTCTCCATCTTGACCCCTCCTTCCTCCTTCCTCTTTCCTCCTTGTCTCCTAGTCCCGCCTATCTTCCTTTCCTATTGGCCAACAGTGCTTTATTCAGGAAGGGTTAGAGAGAGAGACAGAGGGAGGAGATTGTGAAATGGAAGGGAGGGATAGGAAGACAGGAGAAAAAGTGGGTAGACATAGATGATAGATGGGTAGGAGAATTATGAGAAAGAGGAGAGAGAGTAGAGATGAGAGGAGAGACTCAAGTGAGACATAAGAGGGGGAGAGAGAGAAGGAGGAGAGAGATGAGAAAAGGACACACACACACACACACAGAGGTGAGACAAGGGAGGGAGAGAAGAGAGAGAGGCAGGGAGAGTAGAGTGAGAGAAAGAAGAGGGGGAGTAGAATAGAGATGGGTGTGGGGAAAGAAAAATCAGGGGCAGAAAGGAAGCAAGAACTTAGGAGAAAGAAAAGAGAATGCAAGAAGAATACAGGAAGAAGAGGGAGAAGTGTGTACGCCTGGAGAGAGTAGGGAGGGCTACTGCCCGAGGGTGACTTGGTTTTGAAATTCTAGGGGTATTGCAGTTTTGGTGTGTGGTAAAATGGCCTCAGGGTCTCAAGAAGCTGAGGGCAAGATGGTGCCAGGTCATAATAACAGCTCCTTGGTGACTCTAGCCCACTCTGGCCTCTCAGCTCTGAGGAACACCAAATTCACACAGGCACAAAATGTAGCCCTGCTCAGACCTCTAAGCCTAATAGCTGCTGTCATGTTTGCACAGTGCCCACAAGCATCACGGGCAATTAAGAAAGTCGTCCGTTGCGATCACAGGCTGCCATTTATGGTTGGAACCTGGAGGCTGTCCAGGCCAATCAGCCCCTCAGAGGAGACACAAACGATCAGGGGAGGAGTGTTGCTTCCTGGGAGGGGACTCCTGCCATTAGCTGGCAGATCCGAAAGTGAGGGACACAAAGGCTGCTTTGGCTCATGGAAAGGGAGGAGGTGATGGGGCCAGGTCAGGCACCTTGTCCACATGGGTGGACTGATGTGTAGTGGACTCAAGCACTCCTTGTCACCAGAAGAATGCATGCCTACGCCTGATGTGCATCCATGTTGCCCCAATCTTAACACAGACTGTATCCACATCGGGGCAATGCATGTATAAAGTATGCTTGTGTTTGCACTACACATACATAGAAACTCCAGTTTCATGCCCGGTTCAGCCAACAAGTATATATGTTTCCTGGGCTCACAGAGGCATTCATACTGAATTTATAGATATTTGTCTATGTAAAACCATGCTCACCCATTACATGCAACTCAAAAGTACCAAGGTTAGTATACCTTGGAGAAGCCTGGAAAAAACTCAGGCTAGTCATACATAGACATGTGGTGTAAATGTGTGCATGTGTGTGCAGATGCACATGCACATGTCTGTCTGTGCATGAGTGTGGAGGCCAGAGGACAACCTTAGGCATTATTCCTCACTCAGTCATAAGTCACATTTTCTTGATACTGGGTCCTTTACTGGCATAGTAGTCTCTGCTGGCTGGCCAGCCAGAGAGTCCTAAGGATCCACCTGCCTTCACCTCTCCTGTCTGGGATTGCAAATAAGAGCACCACACCTGGCATTTTTATACACGGAGGTTCCAGGGACAAACACAGGTCCTCATATTTGCAAGGCAAGTACTTTACTGACTGGATTATCTCTGTCCTTCCATTCCTACCCACAGATAGAGCTTAACCTTTCAACACTCAGTCTAAAAGCAAAACACATTAAAGACCTTCAACCATGCACCCTCTGGACCTCTACCTTCTGTCTCCATCATAGATTCTCTCTTGCCTTTGGGGATGAGGCCGGAGGAATCTAGCCAGCCAAAGATAGAAGAGCCTGGGAGAGTTGTTCTTTGTTCTGCACTGAGCCCTGCCAAAGTCGTTTGTGTGGTTGAGAAATAATTGATGGTAAAAGGCTGCATTCCAGGCCCGAGTCACTGGCCACTTGACTCTGTCACCATCCCTTGACGATGAGTTCTAGCTTTCCCCGGAGGGGACTTTCAAAGTCTTCTGCAGCTCTTTGAAAAGTCTCAGTGTGCACCTCAACCTCCACGGTGCTGCCTGTGGAAGGGGACCAGTTTGGGTAGTACAGTTTGGACTGTGAATTGATGATCTTGATTTTCTCATTTAAAAACTGAATTTGGAAGTGTGTGTGTGTGTGTGTGTGTGTGTGTGTGTGTGTGTGTGTGTGCGCGTGTGTGTTTCCATCCTTTCCTGAGGTTAGGAGTTTTTCCTGTCTCACTGTCTCCCTCACCCCTATTTCCCCTGCACTGTTATTAGGGAAAGAAAATTGGACGCCGAGTCCATTTTGAGAACGTCTCTCAGAATAATTGTGCTGTGACACACAGGGAGTGCAAAGGAAAAACAGGAAGCCAGGCTGTGAGGGCTCCTTTGAAACTGGCAGGCTAAAGCATGGCCATTGGCCAGGGAACCTCAGTCATGGCAGCCTTTCCCTACCACACTGCTTCCCGCTGCGCCTGGTTCTGAGGGGTGCTGCCATTGGTCTGCTCTGTCTCCTGTGGTGGGGTTGGTGACCTTCCTCTTTAGACCCCAAGTTCAGTGTGCTGTGTTGACTCCACGTGGCGAAAGCAAGAAGCCAGCCTCTGGCTCCTCCCCCTGGTCTGGCCTTGGGGCAGTCCTCCATGGGAAGCCTGCTTAACCGCATTTGTTTGGGAGACTTTTTTGGGCAGTTCAGATTTGGGTCAGAAAGTGGCTTTCAGGATTAATTGATTTCAGTGTTTTTACGGTGCTTTTAGTGCCTTCCGCTACTCTTTCTGTTTCTCTTAACTTTAAATTAAACGTGCTGAAAGATCCGCCTGATGGTCAGAGTGCCCTGTGTGCGGACAGGGTCACCAGGAGGGTGCTGACATGGGCTCTTCTGATATTGCTCCTGGGCAGGCACTAAGTGGTAAAGGCTGCCTGGGTGTGTGGCTTTCCTGCAAGGAGGGGGTTAGTCTGGATGACTTCCCCAGGAGCCATGCTGGTGCTCAGAGACAAAGAGAATTACTTTGATATTTGAAGGGCTATCCCCACACAGGAGGAATCAGATTTTTCTGTATTCCGCAGAGCTGTGGAGGGCTGGGATGGAGTGTATCATTTTCCTTTTATCTATTTATTTATTTGCATAGGTAAATACCCACAAATTTACTGACTACAGCAATAATCATGTATTTAGCCTGTGATTGTGAGAGTTGGATGGGGCTGGGCTGGGTGGTTCTACAGCTCTGGGCTGGGTTTCCTCAGCATGTCTGCAGTCAGTTGCCAGGTGTCTTGGGTTTACCTGCTCTCAGGTGGCAGAAGCTAGGAGGAGCCAGTTCTCTTTGTTTGTTCATCTTCTTAAGAGGGGCTGGGGTTGAACTGGGCAGGGGATGGGGCTTGGGGGGGGGTGAAGGGTGAGGAATAGGGGTGGGAATGAGAAGTCCTGTGAGGCCTAGGTTCAATGGTGATATGACATCACATTCAGTCTAAGCAAGTTGTAACATAAGACCAGAATGTCTAGACTACGCATAAAAGGGTGGATACCAGGAAGAGTGGGGAAGGGTGCCCCCCACACCTTGCAGCTTGATACCAGGGTAGAGTTTTGAGCTGATGTCTAGAGCTCTTTTGAAGGAGTAGAGCTGTTTAGCACAGGTACAGATGGACTTGCCAGTTTCTGGCCTGCTCTAGGCAAAGAACGACTTCTCCACTGAATGAGACCCTTGGCCTCCCAAAGCCTTTCTAGTCCCCAGTGTTTATTTATTGAGGTTTAGTCTCAACAATCCTTAGTTGAAAATTTTCATAACCACGGGCTCCAGAGCACTGGAGGAACTTCCTCAGTTTGTCACTGTCCTAACGTTGCCGTGTGCCGCCTTCACACCCCTGAATGAGGCTTGCACTGCTCCCCTTTCATCTGTCATCACCCCCTGCTGGGCGGGGCCTTGTCTACCTCTACCATCACAGCTGCTGGCCTGAGTTCTGTGTTTGGTTGGGTGTAGGGACCAGAAGAGAAAGGACAATGTGTGCCCCTAAAGACACAGTTCACAGAACTTTGATCTATCATATGATCTCTGAAGACGACTGCATTGGAGAGGAAAAAAGAAACAGCACATGCATAGTTTTCAAAGCGATGCATGCACAGGCAGACACTGGAAAACGGAAGAGGCCAACAACCCAAGCGCAAGTGGGTTCTCTGGGATGGAGACATAAACTTGAGCTCTGGAGCTAGAGCCAGGCAGGAAGTGGTCTTGGCCCGCATGAGGTGCATATGCTGTCTGGCAAACCACCTCTTTCCAGGCTAATCTCCCCAGTTCTCCTCAGCATCCAGCACCTCCTGACTCTGGGAACAATGCTGCTCTGTGTTGAGACTTTTGTGAAGGAATGAGAGAGGAAGAAAGAGAAAGCTGGTCGGGGTGGCGGTGTGTGAATCACTCTTGTCACATGGCCCTGCCAGCTGCAGTGGCTCCTGGGTCTGCACAGAGGCTCAGGAAAACATGGCTTGAGCTAAGCCCATGCCTGGAAGCTGCTCAGCTAGCCGCAGGCTGCAGCAGGATGCCACAGGGTGCCTGGCTCTGAACTACACTGCTGGGAAAAGGCAGGACCTGGGAGCATGGGGGAAGTTCTGTCATCAGGAGGGAGGGTGCAGGGGACAGGTCTGGCACCTGCTTTCTTTTCCTAGGTTAGGGTGGTGCTGGTGCTTCTGGAAGTGACAGGGCCTTGGGCCCATCCCTGAGACACCCAGGGCCATCTCTAGACTCAGGCAGGACATGCCTCCCTCAGTCTGGGGTCTTTCTTTAAAGACTGAAAAATGTCTCCAGGTTTAGCAGTGTCATCTTAGTCTAATGTGGAGAAGGTAAAATGAGCCAGGCAGGGTATCCTGGAAGCCCTGTGTTCTAAGCACTGGCTCCAGAGTGAGAAACTAGTGATTCAAAGGCTGGCACATTGCAATGTGACAGGCATCGAGGCAGGGGGACCGTTGGTGCTGAGTGCTGAGGGAAATGGGTGTTGTCTGAAGATGGAATGGATTGCCAAGGAGGGGACCAGTTGGCCATGGAAGAAGAGGAATGGAAGGCAGCCTGGTTTTGCAGAGTATTTCAGTGTGCTTAAACTGCCTTCTGTGCCTTCTCTCAGCTGACCTGCAGAGGGCAGTGTGGTACCGTGTGTGAATTCCTGCCTCCTTCCCCTTTCTTTCCACTCCAGGGCTTGCCTCCTAATCCTCTAAAACCAAAGCTGCTTAGACACAACCTTGCCTTTCTGAATGCCATGGATTAGAGTGGCACCCGGGGCCCTTTTGCTGATAGAATAACCCCCCCCCCTCTTCCCCAGCCTACACAGAGAGCTTCTCAACTCTCACCTCTGTGCTTTAGGCCCAGCAGCTGACTCAAAACCTCAGGAATAAGGGTGGTGGGCCAGTGTCAGTGGTTTTCAAGATACAGTCTCATCTGCTTCTTGAGCCAGTTTTGAGAGTGGACAGGAGGGACTGCTTCATCTTACAAAGGAACACGAGAACCCACGAAGTGGCAGGCAAACACAGTAAATGGCAGTCCTTTCTTTCAACCCTCAGGCTAGTGATCATTCGACCTCTATGGTGGCCTCGAGATCCAGCTGATACTGCCCGTGTTCTCCAAAGCTTCCTGGCGCTTTGTGGTTAACTTTTCCCCCAGGGATGATGTGGAGGTCCCACTCTGCTGCATCCCTTTGGGGCTCCTGGACTACCTGCACAACCTTGGCAAGTCACTTTCTCTCCAGAAAGCATGTCCTCCACCAGGAAAATGAGAGTGGTGGGGTCTTATGGTCTGAAAATGGCTTGGAATGGCAGCCTTTCCCGTGTCCATGTTTGGACTCCGTCTTTCTCCAATTATGGTTAAAGAATAAGGCCATGAAGAGTGAGGGGCTGCTTACTCTACAGTTCTAACTAGGAATATAAACCACTGTCTACATTGCGATTCTTATCTTTAGGTATTAGCTACAGCTCCCCCCCCCATCTAAGTTCAGGGCAACTAGTCAAACCACACCTCTCATGCATTAAATGATACAGACAATGACACAATGACGGGGGAGCAGATGCTGGTGACACAGGGATTCGAAACCCCAGTGTCCTCTGTCAAACGCTGGGGGCATGGTACATCTTGCAGGGGTTTGTCTTTTCTTTTCTTTCTAGGTCTCTCCAGCAGTCATTCACACACAACCTCTCAGTTTGGAGGCAATACAAGCTGCTACTCTGTCATCCTCAGAGACTCAAGAGAGTCACTCTTTTCTAAGAAGTGGTCACAGAAGAGGATACCCAGGACCAAACCTACAAGGCATGTTTGTAGTGTCTGGGATGGAAGGGGAGGAACAAATAAGCAAGACAGAGAGAGAGAGAGCTAGAAAGCCAGAATCCCCTGGAACACCTCTAACCCCCAATTTTTGAGGATCATGCATACAGCATGCACGAGGCACCGCCAACTGGGTGAAATGATGAACATTTCCATTTTACAGATGGAGAAACTGAGGTCTAGAAAAGTTGAGTCTGGGATCAGTTCAGTGGAGATAGAGCATGGGTGGTGGCGCCTGTCCACCTTCCTCGCTGGTCTCAGAGGATCTCTCTTTCTCTCTGGGGGAGATATTTTCTGTTCTCTGTGCAGAATGAAGAACCTGCCTTCTTAGGAGTGGGGATGAGTTTACGGAGAAGCTGAGGCACATCTTTTGCTCTCTAGACTTCCCCAGAAAGCAGGGGCATTCATTTTGTTCTCTGCCACTCATCTATCTATTCCAGCATCCTCTAGGCAGGAATCTGGCTGTGCTTGTACACCCTTATTCTGCCACTTGTTCTGCCAGATGCCCTGCAGGGCTGGTGGTGTCTCTGGAAGTTGAGGGAGTTGACACCTGGAAGAGGTCAGAGACTTGTTCAAGACCCTACAGCTATTTTGTGACTCCCCTGGGATAAGAGTCTAGGTCTCTTGCCTTCTGGTTATGGTGTCCTATTCACCATGACAAGGCCCTGGGAACAGACCAGCCTTGGCTTGAATAGTGGGAGCCTTCCCAGCTAGAGAGGTCTCAGTTTTCTGGAACTTGGAGCTCCATGGAGCTCCACGCAAATCCGTGTGCAGGAACCCAGCTCCACCCTTTGCCAGGAACAGCCAGGGCATCCACGCCCATAATTTCAGTCCCAGTGCAGGTTTGGATGAGAGAGCTTATAGGATTTATCATGCACTTAAGGCCCAGTGTTGGAGATAGGGGCTTTCCCCCTGAAACCAAAGCATGACCTGCATCAAGGCTAAGAGAGTAGCTGGATAGCAAAGCCTGTATTGCCCAGCGAGCCATGCAGCATTCTTCTGTCCCTAGGGCCAGCTAGAGACAGGGGGAGTCCAGGGCAGGGAACCTTGGGGAGGGCTTAGTGACATTTGCATGGGGCTTCATATTTTGTGGTTTCTGGGAAACTATTCTACTCTGTCTGATGGTGGGAAGGAGGCTCTTCTGGAGGCAGGGCCTTAAACACAGTAGCTTTAGGAGTTCTTTTACTTAAGATATTCTTTCTTCTCTTACAGTTTTTCTACTTAAAAACTGTTACATGCCTACAATGGAATATTTCAGCAAGTTACACCAGCCAGAAGGCACCGTCTTAGGACACATTGCTCTTTCTTCCTTCTTGCCTTGTCTGTACTTTCCTGTTTCTGTTTTTTTTGTATGCGTTTTCTTTTCTCTAAAATAATATTATTGTTGTATAAAATATTATTGTTGTATGTGTGACTGTATGATGTGTGCGTGTGACTGCATGTGTGTGACTGTATGATGTGTGTGTGTGTGTGTGTGAGAGACTGTATGGTGTGTGTGTGAGACTGTATGGTGTGTGTGTGTGTGTGTGTGTGTGTGTGTGTGTGTGTGTGTGTGTATGTACCATGTCGTGAGTGCAGAGATCAGAGCACAACTTTGTGGAGTCATTTCTCTCTTTCCGCCTTTACATAGGTTTTGGGACCAGGCTTTCTAAGCAAGTGCATTTCCTGCTGATCCATCCTGTCAGCCCTTGTTTCTGTTTTGTCTGCCCAACCAACCAACTCTATAGTTGTAAATTCATTCTTGCATCAGAGGCTATATCTGCTGATAGCGATGCCTAACCTTTTGACATTGTGATATACTGTTGCCACCTAAAACATGTAGTTGAGCTATCATCATAGCTGTGCAGTATGGATAAAGCCTTTGGGTTGCAGGTTGGCCATGCCTACAGAGCTCAAGGTAATTAACAGGTCTCAGACAGAATCTCAGTCAATGGTGTTAACTTAGGCAAACTACTCAATCCTTCTAAACCTCTATTTAACCCTCGGTAACTGGGAATATTTATGCTCACCTTCTTAAGTGTTATGGAGACCTGATGAGGCCCTCCGAGTTCTTAGGAGAGTAGAAGGTCTTGGAATCTTCTGGAAGGATGACATTTGGTAAGTGAAGATAATCCACTGTGTGTGAAGCAGATAAGAATTCTGAGCTTGCCTTCTGTCACAGGTGACTGTGTTTTTCCACTATGATGTGTACCACTGTGGTTTGGAAAATGTGGCGTTGGCACACAGTGCTCAGTACCAGTCCTGACATGTGAGCTAGGTGCGGAGTGAGGCCATAGTGAAGTGAGTGGGCAGGATAACGAAGGAATTTCAGAAGGTCCCTAGAATTGAGGATGCCAAGGTGATTCAGAGGGCAGCAGGCTGGTCTACAATGTGGGTTGATGTGAGAAGAAAGCGGAGGTGGTGGCATTGTCATTGTGGGGTTAGAGGTAAGGTTTTATGGTCATTTCAAAGTAGTTCAACTGGGTCAGGGAGCTAAGAAGAGAGATGCTTGCAGACATCATCAAAAGAGTCTTCTGATCCAGATACAAGAGGCCCTGCTAAAGGCAGATAACCCAGCAAGGCAGGAGAGTGCACAGGACAACAGAATCCTACCAGCTTTTTAGAAATGAGAGCTCATCCACCTCAGACAGAATCTCAAAGTTGCTTATTTGTTTAATTTTTTTCACCACTTTGATGTTTCAGACAGCAGCTCTCAGACCAGCATACCAGACTCCACTCAGCCTCCACAAACACTTCGTACCAGATGATCTGTGTCTCAAGCCTATCCCCCCCCCCCCAGACAGCACTGCTGTCCAGGCAGATGGGCCACCGGAAGCCCTGGATTGGAGCACAGAGGGTTTTCAGAGAGTGCACTGTAGTTGTGGCAGGAGTGGGAGGCCTCCTCTGGCCAAATACAGACACCAGTGTTCCTGCTTCAGCAACATCTGGGGACCATGACCTCCTTGGAGCTTGTTGGGGGAAAAGAAACCAAATAAGTGGCATCTTCCACTAGCACTTAGTGTCACTGAGGGCTTTTCTAAGTAACTCACCCCAAGCTGTGCAGGCTTGGGACAGAGCTTTCCAGGGAGAAACAGGTTGAGGTTACTTACTTTAATTCGTCTGAAAGGGTTTGACTGTTCAGTGATGCTCAGAAATCCTATAAGTGTTGGGATTTGCTCCCCTATGGAATCCTTGAACTGTGCCTAGAATTTCCTTCATACACTTAGTTTACTGTCAGTTTTGTTTATCTGGCACAGTAGGAGGGAAGGCTGGGCACCCCTGTGGTTCCCCGAATAGCATCCTGCAGTGATTATTTGCAGGGTATGGGATTGGGATTAGAGGACAGGGAATTATGTGCTGGCTGTGCCTCAGGAGTCTAAGATTCAGTTCATTCAACCTTGGGGTGGAAAGATAATAACATCTGCCCAAGGAGTGTGTTGTGAGAATTTAAACAGGGTATGTGTATGAAGTGCAAAAGAAAGAAAAGTTTAGAGAATGCTTCCAACATAGCTCCATTTTCCCACATGGACTTGGGAGGCCGTTGTTTTTGGGGTTGGGGGCCCTGGTGTTTAACAGAGATGTTGGTCAGTGAGGAGGGTTGAGTTCCACATTGGGATAGTGAGGAAACAGCCCAGTCTCATCCCTGGGAGCATATCTTGTGCAGTCTCTGCAAACAGATTCTCACAGAGAGCAAAATCAATAGGAATTCCAGCCACCGTGTTTGTGGATAGCTTACCTATCTTCTCCTATGTAGTTTAAATCATTCTATATCAATGCAATGTGATGGCTCTGGGCATGGCTGCTATACTGTCTTGCTTAAGTGCTGTGACAAGGAAAAAAAGTTGCATCCATTGTAGGTATCAGTGAAATTTCAACATGTAATTGTTTGAATCCACAGGTATGAGCTCATGGATGTGTGTAGTAGACTATATATCAAAACTAACAAATATTATATGGTAATTTCATATCTAGGAATATGACCTAAAGAAATGATCAAACAAATTCACATAGTTGTGAATGTACAAAAGGGAGTTTTATCAGAGTACTGTTGATAACACTAAAAGTTGGAAACATGACAGTATTTCATAATGATGGTTCCTGAACAGCTGACAGACTATCTACATGATGATATAATGTATATCCATTTAAAATAATTACCTAGATTAGTTGGTATTGATCCAATTGAGAATAAAAAGAATTCCAAAATATATGATTCCATTTTTATGATATCTGGAGTTAATGAGCAGTTTATGAAGGGTAAATCTTTGAAAAGCCTTTCCATTTAATTTCATTTCAGTGCTTTACTAGAGTGAATAGATATTGCTTCTTTTATAACTTTATATGCTTATTTTATTAGTGTGTGTGTGTGTGTGTGTGTGTGTAAGTTGTAAGTGTGGATATGTAGACCATGGGGTGTGTGTAGAGATCAGAGGATAACTTGCTCAGGGGATTAAATGTACATCATCTGGTTTGGAGATAGAGCCCTTACCTGCTGAGCCACCTCCCTGGCTCATAGGGATCTTAAGTAGAATCAAAACCACTTTGAAAGTTAGAATTCAGAAGTACTCAGATAGCTTGGTGTGCTGGAGCATATATGACATGTCAGCACTCTGAGAAACTGAGGTGAGAATATTGATTGCATGAGTTTTAGGCCACTCTGGGCTATAGTGAGTTCTAGGTCAGCCTAGGGTAGAGAGTAAGAGTGTGTCTGAAGCTTCTAAATAAGATGAAATAAAACAGCACCCACGTGGCCTTTCTACCGCTGTCTCGCCATCTCTTTCTCTTTGAATTGAACTTTCTATCAGTGTGAAAATAAAACAAATGGTCATTTTAAGCAATATAGTGACCTGCTAATAGTGCCAGTCATGTTATTTCCTACTATTTTTGTTGACAGCATTTCTACTTATTGGGGTTGGAAGAAAGTTGAAGAGGGATTCTCAGCCCTGTTTTCAGTTTGTGTGACTGTCTGCCCCAGATGCGATGCTGGAAAGGAAATGAACAGTGAAACCCCATCAGGGAGGCAGCTGGATGAGTCCCATTCCTCTGGCTGGAAGAAAGCACTCTTGGAAACCACCTCAGGGGCAGGAGCTCTCTTCCTGTCCCCTGGCTCCCTCCCAGCCCTGACACCCCATCTGCATTTCCCTGACTTTCTCTGAGATCAGGCCCTGGAGGGCTTTGGGGGTTGAGTTTGGGGGCACCTGTAGCTTTTTCTTCCAAAGGGGGTTTAACTTGTCTGTGAGAAATGAGTCAGCACACACAGCCTGGAGCACTGAGAAACTTCTGTTATGAGATCCAGAAACTTCTGGCCAGCCCAGAAAGACTTGTTCTGGTGGGTGAAGGCCCAAGGCCAAGGATGGGGCATTTCGGTTTGGGGCTTAGTTAGGCATGTTTACTAGAGCAGCAGGGTTATATTGTTAAAAAACTGGGAGATGCTCTGGTGTAGGGTTTCTAGGCTGGAAGGTGGATGGAGTATGCCCTCCAGCTCCCCTGGCCCCACAGCATCACATGGACCTACCCTCAGGGCACTCATTACAATTCTAGGCTTCACTCAGGGCTTGGCTGTGTACTAAGGCTAAGAGTGGGGTGGGGCTACAAGCTGAGAAGTTAGGGTGAAGAGTTTGAAGGCTTCGGGCAGGTGCATAGGAAGACATGAAACACGGAAGCAGAAAGTGAGGCGAGAAGGACCAGACTGAGTCTCAATCCTTCAGATTGCCAAAAAAAAAGATTGACAAGGCCCCAGAGAAAGGTTGCTGCTACTGGGCAGGGGAAGGTCTACCTTGGGATCCCAGTTGAATAATAGAACAGCAAGACACAAGGAAGAAACCCTGGTCTCTAAAAGTCATGAGATTTGTGATCAGTATCTGGTAGAATTCTCAGTCTTATGATTTTGAAAACTAAAGACTACCTCCTGGCAGGGTGGATTGGTTGTATGTATCCCTGGAGGGAGGCAGAAGGATTAAGAAAAACAAAGGTCTGGAGTGTGGATGGCTGTCCATCACCCTCATCTCTACTATGCTAGAATTCAACATGTGAGTTAGATTCTGTTCTTCTGGACGCTTGGAGCCTGGGCCATGGACACTGACTTATTTGTGACTGTCAGACGATCCTACAGGTTGTTGAATCATGCCAGTGTTGACAGAAAGGATCAGGAATTGTATAAGACCCAGCCCGCTGGTGAGGATCTCAGAATCTGGGTCTAACGTGATGAAGGTTCAGACACTGGTGTCCTAGTTCAAGTGGTTGAGGGCCTGGCATCATGAACAGACAGCTTCTCCACACTTAGTGCTTAGTTTTTCTTCTTTTAAAACCGAGGCTATCCATCCTTCTTGCTGATTCTATGGTCTACCTCTTGCTCCATGTTATTCCTTCTTTAAGCAAGAAATGACTAAGAATGACATTTTTCATTTCTATTTTTTGCAGTCAAGAACCATGATTTACATCTCTAAAGATCTTAATATTTTCCCTGCACAAAGTTGAATTTGCAACCAAAAATATATTTAGTCCCTCTCCTTCCCTTCCTTTTAGAGAAATTGTCACTGGAGACTCCAATTCTTTTCTGTTTTCCCGAAGGCTTAGTAGGAGTTCTGCATTATGAGCAGTGTCTCTCATACAGTTTAGAAATGAAGTGTCTTGTCCCAAATGGCCCATGTCTTAACAGGTTTGGTTCCTGAAGCAAGCAGTGTTCCAAGAGGGGGGCTTTGGGATGGATACCAAGGGCTGTGACTTTGTGAATAGATTTATTCACGGTAGGATTTGTGATTTGCTAGCATTGTTGGGAAGTGTTGGCACATCTGGTTGAAGGAAGCAGGAAATGGAGTTTGTCCCTTTGAAGGGGCTATCTTGTCTCCTGTCTCTATCCTGCTTCTGAATCACCATGATGTGAGCAATTTGTTCTTCCCCTCAATCCTCTGCTTCACTACAGCCCAGAAACAAAGAAGCCAGAGGATCCTGGATTGAACTCTGAAACTGTGAACTGAAATAAATCTTTCTTTTAAATTGCTTCTCTCAGGTATTCTGTCATAGAAATGGGCTATTGCAAATGGACTCTTGGAGTTCCTTATGGTGAATGATGTCTTTGTGTGATAGGAATGGGCTTATCTCAGTTTGTCACCATGACTGACTTCTCTTTAGATAGGATTAAAGATACAAGTTGGCTAGCCAGGTGTTGGTGGTTCACGGCTTTAATCCCAGCAGAAGCAGGTGAATCTCTGTGAGTTCAAGGCCAGCCTGGTCTACAGAGTGAGTTCCAGGGTAGCCAAGGCTACAAAGAGAAACCCTGTCTTGAAAAACCAACCAACCAACCAACCAACCAATAAACAAAAACCAACCAACCAACCAACCAACCAACCAATAAACAAAAAATAGAAGTTGGCTATGTCAGAATCAGATCAGGATTCCAGATTGTACTTGGAAGATGTAGATTCAGCTTTCCCTCATAGCTTTCTCCTCCTCAGGTAGAACACATGGTGTATGCCACAAAAGTATGGCACCTTTAGCTTCTCAAACCTCTGTTTAGTCTACTCTACCATCAGGCCCAGGAGGAGACAAAGAAAAACAGTTGCCACTAAGCTTTCTGGATCTCAATTCTCTCACTCATGTAGAAGGATATGTGTTTAAGCTCTGCCCTTTGTCTAGCAAGACTTGGACAAGGCACCTGCTAAGTTAGAGGTCTGTAGAAAGTCACACTTAAATGGATAGGGCTAGGAGGGGAGGACACTCCTCCCTGATGTTACTGAGCATAGTGTGGCACCTACTGACTTCACCATCTTTCTGTCTTTCTTTACTCTAGTCCTACTATGTTCATAAAACTCATTTCCTACTCAGCCATGCCCTTTGTGATCTTTCACACTTTGGCGCCAATACCTAGAACAATTCTTGGCAATTTTGTTATTGAAACATTCTCTTTCTTTCCTCTGAGGACAACTTTTAGGAATTGGTTTTCACTTCCTCCCTTTCCTGAGGCAGGGTCTCTCGTTTCTGCGGTTGCACTGTGCCTTGGATTAGCTGCCCCATAAACTTCATGCAATTCTCCTGTGTCTGCCCCCCCACTCCATCTTGCCATAGGTGTGCCAGGAATATAGATGCACACTACCATATCTGGTTTAAGACTTGGGTTCCGGGGATCTGAACTCAGGACATCAAGATTGCTTGGCAGGGCCTTAGCCACAGAGTCCTCTTCCCAGAACCTTTTCATTCTTTTGTCCCCGAAGTTTCTAATGAGCTTGGCCTAGGAGAAGAGGTGCATAGAGGACAACATGGAGAATGCACGGATGAGAAAGGCCTCAGGTGACAGCCCAGATCTGCTTCTAGGATGTGGACAAAGTGAGTGTGTGGTGGCAGCTTTTGCCACTGAGGGACCACAGTGACTTGATCATCAGGTGACAGGCATGAAGGGGACCTTGTGAGCCTGACTCGAGGGGAGCAGCACTGTCACACGCTCACTCTCTCTGTCTCCCTTTAGTTGGTTTATGGTAGTCGGGTCTGAAGACTCATCTTCAATGTTCTGGAAGCACATCCATATGTATGAGCCTCATACCTGAGCCTGTTCCAAGTGTCCCCCCACACAGAGCTATGGAATATCATCTTTATTCCATCTTGAGTCTATCAGGGGATGTCAGGGGATCCAGGTCTTTGTAAAATGACCCAACAGCCGTGAAACCAGAAACCATGACACTCCCTGAAATCTTTCCAAACTATTCCTAGCCTCTGCTGTTTTTTTTCCTTAGAAGATATTTATATTTTTATTTTGTGGATGTAGATGTTTTGCTTTTTAATGTGTCTGTGCCATCTGTGTGCATTACCCGAGGAGGCCAGAAGGGGGGTTTGGATCCTGTGGAACTGGAGTTACAGACAGTTATGACCAACCTACCATGTGGGTGCAGGGAACTGAATCTGGGTCTTCTGCACAAACAGTAAGTGCTCTTGACTACTGATCTCTTTCTCTAACCCCATCTCCCCAGTCATCTGCGTCCCCCCAGATCCCCTTTTCTTTCTTTCACTTGGGCCAGCTCCAGATAACCCGATTAAAGAATTCAGCTTGGTTTCTGAAGCAGTGTGTGGAAGCAGAGTTTGATTGGAGAGTCAGGAAAAGGGTCACCTGCCTAGAGCAACACGCACTGCTGGGCAGCTTGCTGACTGGGACAGCATCTAAGGCTGAAATCTGTGCAGCTCTGTCTCCTCTAGATTCCCACAGCAGGAACAAAGCGTCCTGAGCCATGTCCCTCAAGCCCTTCATGCAAGGGATTGCCATCAAGTTTGAAATATGAGAGCCTCTGCGGGGGTCAGGGCCTTCATGCTTGGCTCTGAGTTGTTGAGATGCTGTTTCCAGTCTTTTTAGCATGTGGATGGGCTCCCAGATTGACAACCTTGGAAACTGAACTCCTCCGTTTGTTCCACAAGCAGATATCACCTGTTGAGTTGCAAGTGGAGGCAGAACACGATGTTCAAGGCCAACTCTTTATTTTCCATGATTTGAGGTGGGTAAGGGAAGGTGAAGAAACATTTGGACAGCCCAGGTAACTATAACCCAAAGTGAATAATGGTCATGGCAAATTAGCCACCGGCACTGCTGTTCCCTTAAGGAAGCTTTTCTAAGGCTAAGCACATCAAAGGTAATACTGGGATGGTTTCAGTTCTAACTGGTCCATCCTCTGAGGATGGAGTTGATGAAAGTGGAGATCTTGTTTATAGCCCGTTCAGATCTCAAGGAACAAAGAGGGAGAGTCCCGCTCAGGAGCCCTACCATTGTTATTCTTTGCAGTCACACATCAAGAACTATGAGGTGTGAAACTGGTGGTAAATTTTCAAATGGATTATCTTATTTCACCCTTAAAGTAAGAACAAAAACAGTAACAGTAAAGGGGCCTATGGTTTACCCAGTGTTTAGAAGGTGCCAGAAATTCTTACACGTAGATTCCTTACTATTCACACAGTCTTGGGAGGCGGTACAGTTGCCTCATTTTATAAATGAAGGGCCAGGACACCGAGTCAGCAGATGTTACCACTTTTCTAAGTTTATTTTCCTTGAGCATGAAAGGGCTAGGATCAAAGTCCGCTACACTTGGGTAGGTTCTTCTTTGTGTATCCTCAGTTTCGCCCACAGATACAGGACATGTCTAGGCTAGGGGACAGTCACTCACTGCTCACTCAGACTGTGGCTTCTTCACAGCACTTATTTTATCTGGGAACCACTGTCCTGGTCTGCTAAATTGCTTACTGAGGGAATTGAATTTGACCCCTAATCCAGGGAAGGTGACCGGTATGAGGGATGAGGTGGGGGTAGGAAGCTGTCGGTGCTGATTGAAAACCATGTGTCTAGTCATTTCTTAAGGCAAGAACTATTGACTTCGCCTTTTTCATGGTCTCATAGATGGTGGAAGCCTGGCCCAAGAAAATCTTTGTAGAATTTGAGATTACAGGTATTAAAAGCCGACAAAGGTCAAAAGTTACTATGTTGGGGGCTGGAGAGATGGCTCAGTGGTTATGAGCACTGGTTGCTCTTCCAGAGGTCTTGAGTTCAATTTCCAGCACCAGCACTCACAGTCATCTATAGTATGATCTGATGCCCTCTTCTGGCATGCAGGTATATATGCAAAGTCCTCGAACATAAAAAATATGAATAAGTAAATTACAAAATAATAAAAAAATAGCTACTATGTTACAGTGAAGACATAATGACAGAGACCAGTTACGTCCTGACTATTTCTAGATTATGAGGGAACCATCTCAGAACTTCTCAGCTGCCTTAACACAGCTGGTGCTGATGTGCTCAAAGAATCTGAGAGAAACTCTCCCCCCCACCCCCAGACTCAAAGTGACTGGGAGAAGTCAAAGAAGAGATGTGGACATGTAAGACCTGTGGTCAGAAAAGATATTTTGGAGCCAGGTCTCAGTTCCAAATTTGGAATCTAGAGTCAGCTCCACCATGAGAAGTCAGTCTCCCCAGTGCTAGCCGCTGGCCGCATCCTCTGCATCATCCTGCCCCCCCTCCCCTGCCCGGAGCCCAGTTTCTGCTCGCTATCTGGCATTATTTTTAGTACTAGTCTGAGGGGACCAGTGACTCCATGTTTGTTGTATGAGACGTATGTTCAGGGACAGTGGAGACAGGATAGGGCTTCCCCAAGGGTGTGTTCTGTACCATTTGTGATTTTGGTGCTTTGCCTACAATTAATTTTTTTTTCAGAGAATCCCCTTGTAACCAGGGTTCAGAGAGGCTAAGTGACTCCCTCAGGGTCATACAACTAGTAGCAGAATCAGAATCCAGAATCAGATCCCCTAGACTCCAGAACCCATGGAAAAGAGGGCAAGACAAGTGGGCTTTCTAGCTGTGATGACTAACATTGCTTGCTTAATTGTTCTTTTCCCTAGGCCATTCTGCAGGATTCTAAAGACCGGGTATTACTACCCTCATAAGTAAAAGCTGAAATAAGAGAACAGTGGAATGAAATAGTTATTGCCCCAAAAAGGTCAACAGGTGACTCTGAAGCAGGATGTGGGTGGTCCATCACTTGGCTATGGCTTTGCAAGAACTGCTAAGAGATCCAATTGACCACATGAAAAATATAGACTTGAGCAAACACATCATTCAAATTGATAAAGATGTCAAACACTAAGACCTACCCATCTCTGCCCTGAGCCAAGTTAGTGAAATGTGGGAGGGTAGGGCTAGGAATGCTAGACAGAGTGATGTACCTGTTCATAACGTCACAGAAACAAGAGCTTGAGGGAACCTAGGACAAATATCTAGCCCTCTGTCATACCCCTGAGGGGCAGCTTCGCAGCCCGCTTAGACTTCCATGGAGTCAGGAGATTCACCATTTCCCAAGGAGGTGATCATCACTGCTGTGCATTTCTGACTAGAGTTAGCTCCATAGATGTTAGTGTCTTCAGACTGAGTGACTCTGAGTAAAAGTGAGCCTATTGCGATAATTAGGCACACTGGTTTGTCAAATAATCCAGCTACTTTGGAAAACAGTTTGGCATTGCCACACAAAGTCAAACATAACTTGATCACACACTGGAAATTCTTTTTCTACTGGTTGTTCAAGATCAACATATATCCATGCTGGCATTTGTATTCTTCATTCATAGTCATCAAAACCCAGAAGCAACCCAAATGCTTATCAGGTGGTGAATGGATAAACTATGCTATATCTATACCCGAGGATTCTATTACAGCAAGAAAAAGAGCCACTGACATGGATATCATGGGTACATTTTAAAAGCATTGTCTAAGTGAAAAAAAAATGAATTCAGAAAGTCAAAAGTCTACATATGCTATGATTTTATTTGCATGACATTCTGGAAGAGATAGCAAATAGAACAGACAGACAGACAGATAGACCAACAGACCCCTGGTTGGTGGCTGCCAGGGGCTAAGGACAAAGGGAGGTATTTTAACTAAAAAGAGGTATGCAAGGATTTTTTTTTGTGGTGAGGGAAGTATTATACATTTTGATTCACAATTCTATGTACTTGTAAGGATTAATCTGTGTAACTAATGGTGGTAAACTGTACTGTATGCAATTATACTTTAATAAGTCTAACCTTTAAAAAGCATGCAAATGCAGAAGTTGACCATTTCATGGCCCACATCGGTGTATGGCTATAAATTGTGGTCCTGATGATGATGGTGGTATGTGAGAGAACTCTCTGTCCACCTCTGGAAATCTGTGGCTGTCTGGATCCATGCAGCCATGATAGACCTTCAGCACTAACTGCTGTCTCCTGATGTTTCATGGCTTCCAGGCTCTATTTCTGAGTTTGTCCTTGGTCTGTAGCATGTTCCCCATGTGTGATTCCTGCTGTTCTGGTCTACTTAATACTAATTATTTCTCTACTCAGGACATAAAGGCTTTTATGCTCGTAGTAGTCTATGTTCTTTTTGAATCACTTGACTTGTTAGATATCATGGTTCTTTTAATGTTTCGTCAGAGTCTTTCCTTAGGATAAGATGTGAGCATCAGTGGATCTCCTGGACTAGAGGGGAGTTCAGATTTTCCAGACCATCCACTCCTTATCACCTCCCAGGGCCTGTGGCTGTATCCAGCATTCCCTATTGCTTTGCTCCCATTTGTGATATTTCCTTACACTCCTCAAATTCCTGTGTCTAAACCCCATGTACTTCAAGACTGTAACCTGGTGTATGGGACGGGGAAACTGTAATAATACTTAATTTCAGATATTCAGAATACCTTAATTCTAGGGTTAGCCTCAAACTTCATTTTATTCCATGTTCTGTCTTCTAGAAGCTATGATCTGCTGTTGCTACTCATCTACATCATGGTGAACAAAGCCTAGTCCCTCTCCTATATGATAAGCCTGCAACTATTTGTGGACAATGATTATGTCTTTCTTGAATTTTCTATCCTGGGTGTCTTAAGCAAGAATCTTTTTTTTTTTCACATAAGAGATTTTTTGAGAGGGAAGACCCAGTGGGTGGCTGCTTTTGCTTGTGTGAGAATCAGCCTTAAGTGAGAATTTTGTGTCTTCTGGGGAGACCATGTCTGAGGTCCTCAATTAAGAAGCAGGAGAAAGAGAGGAAGAGCTACTTTTAGAAAGTAGCAAATAGCCTCCTGTGCCACAATGGAGGAAGACATTGCTATCTTTCTCTAGACCTGCCTTATCCCCAAACTACCCAGTATCACTATGTTTCTCTTGACTAAACTCCCCTTTGTCATCAGGGACTTTGAGGTGACTTTCTTTGTGGCATTATTGGCACTTTTGAAAACAGTAGGCTATTTCTGCTTTTTGCCTCCCAAAGTGAAGTTCACATCTTGCAGGAGCTGATACTTGGTTCTAGAGGGAGGAAAAGTCCTGGTTAGAAGGAAGAAACATCCCAGGCACACGGAGTCAAAGACCCAAAGACAAAAAACAGAGAAGCACAATGTACCATACCCATTTCTGCTCAAAGCACATGGAATGAAGCTGGTACTGTGTGTGGTTCTGCTACTCAATCAAGGTTGAAATGTAACCCAAACACTGGCAAGCCTGTAGGGTAACTCCCAACTCCCTACACCTCTGGAATGGTCTCCCTGAGCCTTAGAAATGCATCTCATCCACTAAAGTTTCCTCTACTGTCACCACCCAGGCTGTTTTCTTCTCTCTTGTATTTGACAAGACCCATCTCATCCTTAGCACAGTTCGTCTTCTGAGGATAGACAGAGATCCCCTGAATTGCCATCCCAGAACTGTCTCTTTGATGATCACTGGGTTTCTCTGAAGGAAATAGTTTCAGTCACTGTGGGTGGAGGGTAGCACCCAAAGAAATGCTCAAGCAACAGAAGATGCCTCAAAACTGCCTTGCGTGGGACATGTAGGGAGGACATGTTGTTCCTGAGAGGTGAGAATGAATGGCAAAGTCAAAAAAGAAAGCCAGAAGGTGATAAGGGGCATTACTGAAAATCACCAGATGATTGGTGGGAAGGGTCGTAGATGGAGGTACCAGAGAAGAGGCTGTGCTGTCTCTGCACTTGAATGGGACAGGCATGGATACAGAAGTGGGCAGGGTTGAACCCAAGCTGTGTATGTTTTCTTGTCTATTTCTCCCATTGTATTTGAACTCCTTCTTTTGGGGGCTTGGTTCACTTATCTTTGTATTTCTAGTTTCAAGTATGCTTTCCCAAACATGGAAGGCCCTTAGTCAATATTGTTCAAAGAAAGACCTGTTCACACAAGGTCTTTGTAATTTTATGAGTAACACAACTGAGGATATATAAAATCGCAGAGCAAGTCCTAAGATTGATTTTTTTTTTGGTTAAGGTTTATGATTCATTCAAAGGAAAATGAGGAAAATGATTGTTTTCTTCTTACAAGTTTGCCTTTCTTATTGAGACAAATGTAGCCCAGATGCAGTGGTCATTAACCTGCCCCATGCTCCTAATTGGGCATTGTGGTCCAAGATCCAGAATAGTGGACAATCAGAATTGAGAAGGGACATTGAACGTCACTTGTACAGAATCTGAACTCTGAACTTTTCTCACGTCACCTGACACTTTTTATTTTGTTTCTTTGTTTGATAAAGTATCTGACTTTAAAATGAGATCTCTTCACTTGTCATCACAGATAAGTGTCCCACACAGGAATGAACTTAAATGAAAAGCATGAAACGTTATTGGCATCGCATCAGTGCTGGGAAGTGCTCTGCAAATGTTTTACAATAAATAAACCTTACGATTTCAAACCACAGTGCTTCCTGCTAAATCAAAGGCTCGTTGGAATTAGGACAAAGTGGAGCAGGAGTTGGAGAACGTCAAATTGGAGCCTTCGTGGTGGGGTGGAAGGTGACATAGGAGGGAAGAAAAGGGGAAAAATAGGAGGAGGTCACACAGGCTGAGGAGAGGGCTCACACAGCCAGGGCAATGCCTGCGGGTCAGAATAGATAGCGCCCAGGGCCTTATGGTGGCCTTCCAATCTCTTACAAACCTTGAGTGGAAGTTTTGACTAAAGTGGTCAGTTTCTAAGAACTTGTAGAAATGGAGTCAGACCTTCAGAGGATCAGAGGAAGGGCCCAGTGAGGAAAGGCATGAAGGCTGGAGTGAATGCGTATAGGTATGGCCATGTTAAAGACTCCAAGGCCAATCAACCCATGAGACATTGGCAAAGCCATTGACCCAGATTGGACAGTCTCAAGAGGAATGATGACACTCTGGAGTCTGAGTCTATGTGAACAATTGATCAGTGCAAAGACTTGCAATTGCAGCTTTCCCTTGGTTGTTTCCAACTGGAGACTGCCTCACCTACAGGCACCTACTACACAGTTGAGCTAACACCTCCCAGTACTATACATAAGAAACATGCCAAGATTCTGGGTTGCAGCAGTAACAGTAGCAGAGCCCCATCTGATTCCAGCTTCATTGTACCCATGTCTGTGTGTCTGTCCTTTCTTCATTCCTTTGCTTTCCCTACTCAGGGTTCTGGAACCCAAGTAGCACAGGTTATGGCATAGGATGGAGATTTGAAGTTCCCTTCTGACCTCAGAAGACTAGGAAAGATGTTAATATCATGGTCTCCCCCACCAACACAAGTGCAAAGTTTTAAAACAGGACAGAGAAAGAGAAAAATCAAACACAAACTGCCACTGAGGGCTCTTTGCACTGTTGCATAGTTTTTGCCTTCCTTTGGTATAGATTTTGATGATGTCATTATTGCACAAGAGACCTTGAAGCCAGCATCTGAGGATAGCAATCTCTTCCCATAAAGTTGGGGAACTTGGGGCAAAAGATGGCAGCTGCTTTCACAGCAAAGCCTGATGAGAAGTTGCATTCTCACCAGTGAACACCAAAATAAGAACAGCATGTGGCATGTCTACAGATCAGAGCCGGGAGCACAGTGACATTTACAACCACGACACTCCCAAAGGCCATGGGAAAGTATTAATGCTTTGGTGAGCTGTGTGGCAATCTTTACCCGGTGGTTTCATTTCAGGAAAGAGCTAGCTGGAAGACATAATTTCTTGGATTTTTCTGGTGGTCAGATATGCAGTTTGCTGGACTTGGAGAGCCTTGCCCATGCTAAGGTTTCCTTTAGTGACTGTCTATCATCTTCATAGCTGTGTCACTGCCATTTGTGGTGTCCTTTTCATATTCCACCTGGAGGCTGTCAGAAGTGCAGACTCTAACCCTTTCCTGTGCTTAAGCAGTGGTGTGAGTGACAGAAGCACCAGGGCTAGTTTATATGAAGTCAAGGCATGGGCTTGCTCACCAGCTTGTCCGCTTCCTGTTTGTATGCAAGTGGGTGCCTGCCAGAGCTCACATGTGAATGTGTGCACATGCACATGTATGTAGGAAGGTATAAAGGTCAGAGGAAACCTTAAATGTCACTTCTCACGTGCCAGTCACCTTTGTCGCTGTTGTTTGTTCAGACAAGGTCACCCACTGGCCTGGAACTCATCAAGCAGCTTAGGCTGCTAGTGACATACCTATCTTTACCTCCCTAGTTATGGGATTGCAGTGTGTGCCACCACATTAATTTGGCTTTTAAAAACATGGGTTATGGGATTCAGTTCAGGTCTTCATACTTGTGAGGCAAGTGCTTTATTAACTGAGCTGTCACACAACCTGACCTCAGCCTGTCCTTATGGTAAGGCTCTTGGGTTATAATGTCACCTTCAGCTTTCTTATATGCCAAGGCAAAGAGAGATTTATAAAGAAGGCAGAACAGGTCTAACAATAATGCAGAATAAAAAGGTAACTCATCAGAGTTCTCTGCCAGGGTATAAGCAATAATCTTTACATCATCAGAGATCAGGTGGCCTTCCTCTATGCTTTATCTGTCTATAGATATAGTCATCATATTGTCATTAGTAAACTGGCATGACCTGCATCTTCAGCTACATGAGGGCCTGTGTCCCCATGTCAGTTGCAAATGTCTGCCTTCTGTCATAGCCACAGTAGTATCCTGCCTCTAAGAGTCCCCAAGATCAGCTTCTGCTATGGACATGCCTGAGTAGAGATGATTTATGAATGGGTATCAATCTAGCTGTTCCTTGTAAGTGGAGGTGGAGCTTTTCTTTTGTCCCAACTGCCTAATCCCAAATAATCACACAAAAGCTTATATTAATTACAGAATGCTCCGCCTATAGCTCAGACTCTCTAGCACTTACAATTTAAATTAACCCATTTTTTTTATTAACCTACATTTTGCTACATGGCTTTGTGACTTTACCTGTTCCCTAACATGTCTTGTTTCTCTGGTGGCTGGCTCTCATCTCTCGCTCTCTTTCTGCCATTCTTCCTTTATGTATCTTCTTTTGGATTTCCTGTCTAGCCTTATTCTGCCTTGCTATAGGCCAAAGCACCTTCTATATTAACCAATGAGAATAAAACATATTCACAGGGTACAGAAGAATCATTCCATAGCATTTCCCAATTTCTGTCTAATCAAAAGGTTTTTAACTTTGACACAGTAAAATTATATACAACAAAACAGTTATCAAGTAAGAATTACAGTTATAACATATTTGTATATTTGTATATGACAAAATTAGAGAAAATATTTAATTGTCTATTCTATCTTGGTGGGTTTAAAGTCTTACATCTAATTTATCTTTTGTCATAACTAAGAACAACTATAACTTACAATTACCTAGCCTTCAACTCCATCAAAGGCCTGAGGAGGAAATACTATTGCCTGAGTAAGCAGGAAGTGCTTAATTTTGGCTTATCCCACAGCAGGTCCCTGAGCTCTGTGCTAGTTGCCCTAGCAGCCTCCACATACCATTGGCCAACTTGCTGTACAACCACACCGAGGCACTGTGCTACGGCTTCCCCCATCCTGCTGTCATCTGTGTAGAAACTACTTGGTCTGTGGGAACACAATCCCTAGGAAATAAAACAACATGGGCCACTGCATTTGGTACATCGGGGCTAAAGATCAAGCATTGACAGGAGCCCACAAAGTAGAAGCTGGAGGCAAAGAAACTCATGGTATCTGTGAAAGAACGTTTCTGGTAAGTTCGCCTCATGGTATCTGTGAAAGTGAAGTTTCTGGTAAGTTGGCTTCATGGAATCTGTGAAAGAGAATTTTCTGGTAAATTGGCAGAGGGGAACTCGGAGCATGGTTCTCTAGGTTGTTGAGCTTCACTACAAACATTGTGTGGAAAGTGTAGGCACACTATGTGGAAAGTGTGGGCACATTGTGTGGAAGGTCTAGGCACATCATGGGAAAGACTAGGCTATACTCTGGACCAGAGCCTGCTATGGGCCATTACTGATAACGGTGTGCTAATTTTCTTAAGGTCATTACCATGGTAAAGTATTTATCACTGGAATCAGCTTACGTGTGGGGAACTGAACTCTTCTTCTCCTCCTCTTCCTCCTTTTTTGGTAGAAGCAAAAGGGATGCCAGCCTGGACCCCCTTACAATTTTATTTTCTACTTTTCATCACACTAGCCAACATGACCCCTGAGAATTTCCAAGGACAGTGTCTGTGCCATCAGTGATTGCAGCTTTTTCAGGGATAGGAAGATATTTGCATCTTGGTATAAACTCAACATCCTCACATAGTATCCTTATCTTGGGCAAGCAGGCCCAGATTTCAGGTATGGGGCAAAGATTTGGCCTGATGTCTGCATTTTGTAAACCACAGTGACAGGTACTGGGGAAGTCAGAGGGACAGTCCTATCCTGAGAAAGGATGTGGTGGATCTGAGGGTCAACACCACATGGTTCTTTATGACTATCTGCTTTCTGTCAGTAGGAGAGTGACGATGGCAATGTCTAGGCGGTCATTAGGCGCATTGGTCCCATGTATAAACAGGGAAGATGGAAGAGCTCCAGGGCATGAAACCTCATGGATAACGATGATAAAACAAAGGAGGCTGAAGAAAATAGCCACCCCTGTAATCCAACTGAAGCCAGTGTGGTAATCTGTCTGCTGCTTGTGCCAAAGCCTGTCTTTATGATCATGCCATCATGCCAGTTGGGCCTTCCAAGTAGTCTGTGGGAATGAAACCAACATTCTCTCTTTCCAGGAGACTCCATGCACAAGTCACAGGAACAGGGTTTGGGTTTGGACCTCCCAGGGAGAGATGAACCTAGAGATTCAACACCTCCCCAAGCAGCCAGCAACCTGGTAGACACCAGAATCAAGTCTTTTCCACTGGTCTCTACCATGTCCACCTCCAGCTCTCTGCAGGTGTTGCTGAGGAACATGCATCTTGGTCATAAGCACAGATTCCCCAACTAAGCAAGCACAGAACCCTATGACACATCTTCTAGGAGAGCAGTCTTGCCATGGGAAAACTGAACCCCGAACTTGGCCAAACACATGCACACCACAAAAGAGATGAGGTTCTCCCTCCTATGCTAAGGAACTTGAATATCTTTGATGTTTCTTTGAGAGGCCAAGGATACTTGGGCTCTCTCAAGTAAGGAGTTTTGTAGCTCTTGTACTCTGTGAAAACACTGGACTGCATTTCTCTTCTAATTCTTCATTGCCATCTTTGTGCTCACCTAGTGTCTTAGTCTAGGGATTTTATTGCTGTGAAAAGATGCCAACTCCATGACAAGTCTTAGAAAGAAAACATCTAATTGAGGGTGGCTTGATTATAGTTTCAGAGGTTCAGTCCATTATCATCAATGATGGGGAACATAATGATGTGCAGGCAGACATGGTACTGGGGATGAGGGTGTTACATCTTGCAGGCAATGGGAAGTGGACTGACAGTCACGCTGTGGGAAGCTTCAGCAAAAGAGACCCCAAAGCCTGCCCCCACAGTGGCATACTTCCTCTAACAAGGCCACACCTCCTAACAGTGCCATTCCCTTTGAGGGCCATTTTGCAACCACACCTAGGCCCAGCTCTTTCTTGTTCTGTTTTCTGTTAATTCCTTTCTAAACAGTTGTTCTATAGCTCCCACACTATTTCCTGTCCTCTCCTTTTTTAAAGAGAAGTTTACATCTCTAGTTTCACTGAGCTTTACACAAAGTCATGACATGAATAACATGGATGCTGATGGGTTAGGGGTAGATGTAGGGCCCCCGGTTTCAGGAGGGTATAACTTAAGCTGTACATCATACTAGGGTCTGGAGCCTAGAGGTTCAGCTGCAGTAGCTCAAAGGAGAGACACTGAGAGACATTTGGGGATCTAGACTCTGTCCTGGGTCAAGTATCTGCTCCTTATTTGTTGTTCTTTTCATTTCTCTTCTACTACACCAGACTGAAAGGCTCCCAAGGGCAAAAGTTTTGTTTCATCACTGTATTCTCATTACAAGTGTGTTTTAAATAGGTTTTTGTTGAATGACTAAATAATTTAGGGCTTGTGGGTTTTTGTCAGTATCTTCATAGCTAAGTGTAGCTGTGACGGGAAGAGATAAAGTCTAAATGAATAGACTTCATAGAGCAGGAAACTTGAATCAGATCAGCAGGTCTCAGCTGGGTCCCTGGAGATCTTTGCAGGGATCATGGCACCCAAGTCAACCTTCTGTACCATCAAGTCAGGATGTAATAGGGCAGAAATATTGGAGTTGTCAGGAGGTAATTCATGGAGAACCTGTAACTGTTCTTGGAACTTAGCAAGCACTTGAATTTCCTTAATAATATTAATACTACAGCAAGAAATCTAATGAAAAAGCATTCCCTGATTCCCTGGCCTTGCCTGCCATGTGCTATAGGTGACATTCTCATTGTAGCTATTGACATTTTTTGTTTTTTTAATGTTGAAAGGTTTCCACAGGGATCATTCAGATCTGTCTTCTCAGGACAAACAAACCTTTTGCTAAAGCATTTCCAGGGGATGACTGTTTCTCTTATCCTGCCCCGCTAGGACAGCATAGACATGCTTTAAGTGAATGTTTGGATGAATGCTGTACAAAGGAGACCCTGACACTGGACACCAATTCAAAACTCGTCCAGAATCTGTTAACTTTGTAGTGAGAAACCTGGACCTGGAGGCTGCCTTAGAGAGACATGCCTTGCCCAGACATTCACATCAAATTGAGGTGGTTCATGTACTCAACACTGGTTTCCTCCCTTCTGATCCTGATCTGGCAGCCACCTCCACACTGAAAGGTGGACGCGCCTTTCCCTGTGAACCTTTGCGATCTGGCCTCATTAACAGCCAATCAATCTCAGCACCAAAGCTGTGTCTGATACAACTCTCATTAGCTCCACCAGCAGCACCTTGGCCAGTTTTCAGAGTCCAGCTGACAAGACTTATCAAGGGACCTTAGCTCTATGACACCATGGCTTGGCCTGATGCTGTTGGCCAAAGCTAAGTTTTGGGTGGGTATCCTGGCTGTCTCAAATGCCTGCCTAGCCCACTCTGGTGATATGCGTCAGGAGAGCAGGAATGCATTGCTTAAGCTAGGAATGTGGCGTCTCTGAGGGTTAGCAGAGGAGAGGGATGGAGGGCGGGAGCTGGTTCTGATGGTGGAAAAGAGAACAGACTGTTCTGAAGGACATGTCAACAGCCCTTGGCTCCAGCATTGCTGCTGTTAGCCCCAGCTCCGCACAGTCAGTAGATCTCGGGGATTGTTCTAGGGCAAGGAAGGGTGGAGCTCAACCAGGAGCAGATGGTAGGATTCTGTGTAGATCTGGTGTGATAGGTGCAAACTTGACCTTGGGATTAGGGAATGTGTGTTGAGGTTGCTATGACTTTAAGGGAGGCCCATTGGAAAGGGGCCCATTCATCTGCTCACCTCAGGGCTAACTTCAAAACCTGTCTCCTTGATGAGATGCATTCTGATTGTCACAGTTGCAAAGAAAGTGGAAATCCTGCATTCTACTGTCTTAATCTTTACAACACACACACACACACACACACACACACACACACACACACTCAAGAGGTGGACCACCACGAATCTCATTCTTGGTGATTAACTTTAGCACATGGAACATTTTTTTAAATTTGAGCAGGTTCACTTCACTGAGATGGAATTCGGACTTGGAAGGCAGGGCCTTTGAGCTTTCCACATGTTTTGTGGAAAAGGCAATGCTGTGTGGGGCTCTTCTGTTACCCAGCATCCTTTCCATTGAGGAAACAAAACAATCTCATCCAACTGACTCACCCCATGGGCGGGTAACAGAGTGACTGTACAGAAGCCCCCAGGGCAGCATCCTGTTAGGGTGAAGAATATAATGTTTCCCCTTTTTGTTAGCCAGACTTACGCTCTGGTCTTCTTAGAATATGGTGGTCTTACTCCTGGGTCTTTTCTGTGGGCTCCTTTTCATTCTTCATGTTGCTTCTCAGTGTTGGTCTATCTCTGCCTCCCTCGAAAGCTCATGATCAACACCTAGGCCTTTCCTATCTGACCTTCTCATAGCTCTAATTGTGCTGTCTATCCCTCATTTAATGTCCTTAGTGTGGTTCTGTGAGGGTCAAAGTTCTGTTTTCAGAGCAAGCCAGAGCTGGCATACTTGGTGGTTTTTTTTTTGAGACACATACTAGAAGTCTTTGAAAGCTCAAAGTCTAGTTAGGAAGGCAAACATTTTGTCACCTTCATTGTGTGTGTCTGTGTGTGTCTGTGTGTGTCTGTGTGTGTCTGTGTGTGTGTGTGCGTGTGAAGGTTTTGAGAGAGAGGCTAGAGGGATGCTGGAGGAGGCAGAGGTAGGCCTGTACAAGACCAGGTGGCTGTTTTTGACATTTCAAATCTTGGGATTGGAGAGGGTAGAAAATGGCCAGAGAAAACTGGAAATAGTTCAAGGCAGAAAGGCCACACATGCCAATATCCTAAGATAGAAGGAGGAGGATCTCCTTGAATATATGAAAGCTTCAAGTGGGCTTCAAGAAGAGAGGGTGTTTGTCAACCTTCCCAACACTGCACCCTTTAATACAGTTCTTCATGTTTTTGGGACCCCCAGTCCTAAAATTATTTTTGTTGCTATTTCGTAACTGTGATCATGCTACTCTTATGAGTTGTGATGTAAATATCTGATATGTGACCCCTGTGAAAGGGTTGTTCAATACCAAAGTCTTGACCTACAGGTTGAGAACCACAGCACTAGGTATAGATGAGGAGACAGCTTGGCATGCAAAGTGATTAGGATGTTAAAGACTAATGACAAAACTGGGGTTGGAGATCACAGTAGAGTGCTAGCCTAACACCACAAAGTAGCACACTTAAAAAGAAAAGAGAAAAGATGTATGACTAATTATAGGTAGGAAAAGAGTGAAGCCAGGAAGTGCTTGGTGATGGATGGGTGGTGAAGGGGAAGAGTCTCATTTGTCTTGGGTAGCTATGTGGGAATTGATAACATTCTTGAAGATGGGGGAGATGGGGGAGGTGGGGAAGATGTGGGAGATGGGTGGAGATGGGTAGAGGGGTGGGGGAGATGGGGGAGGTGGGGAGGATGGAGGAGATGGGGGAGGTGGGGAGGATGGGGAAGGTGAAGAAAGAAAGACATCAAGCTCATCATTGCCTCTAGTTTGTCTCTCTGTCCTCCTCCTCAGAGAGATTCAGGACAAGTACTGCCTTTCCCTTGAAATTCCCTGTGAACTCTCCTCCGACCTTTGAGAGCACCAGCCACTGCTCCATCCCTGAAACACTTGTGTGCATTGCTCTATAGTCTTGTCTTTCCAAATGAGTTGTGTGCTGCTTGATGGTTGGGATGGTTTGGCCCTCTGACCATTGTGGCCTGAACTCATGTCAGGTGGTCAGTTTTTGGGGACCATAGCCATCAGGATTATCCAGAGAAATAATAACAAAGGATGTGTGGATAGAAAGTGATTTAGTAGGAATTAGTTCATGGGATTATGGAGGCTGTAAATCCAGGAATGTGAGCCAGCACTGTAGAGATCCAGGAGGCCTGCTGGTGCGGATGTAGAAGGAAGGTGGGCTTCAGGAAAACACATGCTTTCTCAGGGAGACCAGACTTATCTGGGCCTTCAACTGAAGGGTGAAGCCCATGAACACTATTGGGGGAATTATTACTCAAGTCTTTGATATAATTTGTTTTTCAGTTTAAAATAGCACCTAATTTTACCTCACAGAATCAGACATTCAGTGCGACATTCCTGGATGTTGTATTTCGGGTCTCATCAGACTAAAATCAAGGTGTCTGAAGGGTCACAGCTTCAATTTGAGACCAGTTTTGATACAGCTTCACTAGTTTATGGAAGAATTTACTTCTTTTATTTTTTGTACAGTTAATTTTTAAAATGTAATGCTTTTATTCTCTAAGAGTTTCTTGCAATACATTTTAGTCATATTCACCCCTATTCCCTCCATAACTCTTCCCAGATTCACCTCCATCTTCCCACCTCTACCCAATTCATGCCCTCTTTAAAAAAAATAAGTCACTGAGTCCAATTTTTACTGTACATATACCTTGATTATAGGGAAATCTACCAGACCATGGTCAACCTGCCAGGGGCCACACCCTTAAAAAACTGTTTCTTTCCCAGAAGCCATCCTCATTCAGGAGTGGGACCTCCTTGAGCCCCTTCTTTCTCCATACTGGAAAGTTAATTGTCTTGATCTTATGCAGGTCTTGTGTAGGCCATCAAAGCTGCTGAGTGTAGAGATCCCATCATGTCTGGTGCTCCTGGCCCTCTGGCCTTCTGGGCTTCTGGTCCTAATAATCTTTCTACCTCCTTTCCCATGATGATTTCTGAGCTTCAGGGAAGGGGCTATGATACAAATGTCTTATTAATGGATAATCATGCCACTGATAATTATCTTCTGAAGTGAAGAGGTTTCTTCCAGAGACATAGAGTATGTTAGAGCTCAGAGAGGGACTCAGGTTTGTGAATTCATGTGTTTGTATGTTTCTTATTCTATATTGTAATTGTTGACTTGTGAATGTATGGAATGTATGTGTGTATGTGTTTATCTGTGTGAGTATGTATGTGTGTGTATGTATGCATATGTATGTGTGTATGGGTAAGTAAGTATGTGTCTTAGTTATGTTTTCTATTGCTGTGAAAAGACACCATGACCACAGCAACTCTTATAATGAAAACATTTAATTGAGGGGGACTTGCTTACAGTTTCAGAGGTTCAGTCCATTGTCATCATGAAGGGGAGCATGGCAGCATCAGAAGATGTGAGCGGGAGCTGAGAGTGCTACATCTTACAGGCAACAGGAAGTGAACTGATTGTCACACTGAAGGAAGCTTGAGCAAAAGAGACCTCAAAGTCTACCTCCACAGTGACACATTTCCTCTAAAAGGCCACACTTCCTAATTACCCCTCCTTTTGGGGGCCATTTTCTTTCAAACCACCATAGTATTTATGTGCATATGTGTGGTATGTGTGTGTGTGACTATGTATGTATGTGTGTGTGTGTGCACATTTGTGAGTGTGCTTCCTGGTTAAGAGATCAAGATGTCACCTTGGAGCTGTGACTTCTGGTTTTTAATTAAACACAAACAAAAGTGGCCTTTTCCTCCAGTTGTGTTTCTTAGTGGGCTTCCAATACAAACAACAGTGTGGGTTGGAATGCAATAAGGGATGGTGCAGTTTAAGCCTTCAGCATCTATAGCAGTTTCTGGATCCATAAACTGAGGCAGGTTTGAGCCTGGACTTGTGAAATCGGTGTGAATCCTATGGGCAGATGGAAACATGTCCAGTGGTAGAAACAGGCACAGTTCTCAATGACATCTACAGACAGGTCATTCAAGATCAGAAGTCCACAGCAGTCCCCAGGCCCCATAGGAGGGCAGAGGACAGATTTATTTGGAATTTCTTAGTAACTTAGGGATTACAAAGGGCATGGAGTTTAGATCAAGATATGTGGGACACATTCTAGAACCAAGATAGGTACATTAAACAGCTCCAGGGTAACCAGGTTGTGGAGATGCTCAGGGTCTGAGTGCTTTGGATCAGTTCTTTTTTCTCCATTTATGCCTCTCCATCTTTGTCTGATGCTCCCAATCTCTCTCTTCCTCTCTTTTTCTCCCTCCCTCTTCCTTTCCTTTCTCCCCCAGAATTCTTTATAGGAGGGTAAACAACAGCTGGATTTGGCTGATGAAGGGATCCTTGCTATTTTTGCTGAAACTCACCGGGCAACAACTAGAATTCTAAGCAGTTGGTCTTTTCTTTCACAGAGCACTTAATGCAGCAGAACTCAGTGTGATTCTTCAGGCATGCCTTGAAAGACACTAATGGGATTTGCTGTGCAAAATTTTAGTATGCAGTAGAATCAGATCAGTTTGTGATGCCAACCACTGGGTGGAGGACAATTCATTTGTCTTTTGGTTTCACTGACATTTGAGCAATAGAACTGATGCTGTCAGGATCCATGACATGGTTGTGACTGGAATCCAGGTGTTTTGTGTCCTCTGATATTGCTGTATGTCTTCACCCCTTCTTCATTTTAGCTTAAGATATTTTGAAACATCTAGATGTAGTGGCACATGCCTTTCATCCCAGCACTTGAGAGGCAGAGGCAGGAGAATCTCTGTGTGTTCAAGGCCAGCCTGGTCTGCAAAATGAGTTCCAGGACAGCCAGGGCTGTTATACAGAAAAGTGAAGAAGAAGAAGAAGAAGAAGAAGAAGAAGAAGAAGAAGAAGAAGAAGAAGAAGAAGAAGAAGAAGGAAAAGAAGAAGAATGATGCTTTGAAATGATCTCAAAAGAAAAGAAATGGGAAGATAATGAGCAGCAGTTAAGGGATTGGTCAGTACAATTAAAGCTGCTTTAAGGCAGAACCCACCCTACCATCTCTGCCTTCAGTATCACATTTCAGAGAGTACCAGAAAGATGGATTAATTTGGCTCAGGGACCCTGTGTGTTGCCACATGCAAATGTACAGGTGTCATTAATTGTAGGTGTGGCACAGATGCGGTGTTTGAATCTAAACATGATCCCCTTTCCTACGTTCTGAGGAACCCACGGGAAAGATAACTGGGGTCACCCTAGGAGAAAGGGCAAAAGCCTTTCCTGGGAGGGGTGAGCCTGGCTGACAGCCCAGGGCCACAGACAAACAGCAAGGAAGCACTGAAACCTTGGCTGGGGAGGGTAGGATGGGACCACCTTCTTTCTGTTCCACTCTTCTCCGCTCACAGAATTACTCAATAATTGGATGAAAGGGATTCCATAGATGTTACAGATTTGGCATTTTAGAGAAAAATAATGTGATAGGATGCCTTGTAAATTTCAACAGGAGATGTGTGCAGATTATTTTGGGAGGCACCACGGCTTCTCTGGCAGGAAGGACACAGGGAGGGGTTGCAGCAGCTCCTGTTGTTGGTGGGCAGTATTGGTGAATACTAGAGGGTGGTATGTCTGGATATTTGCCCTGCCCAACCTTCTCTTTAAGCCATGCATGTATTCCGGAACTGGAGGTGCTGGTGGACAGCAACAAAGAATTCAGGGCAGAACTTTCCAGATTTAGAGGTCCTTTCTTGGTCAGAACAGACAGGAACTCAACCAAGTCCAGCCTGGAATTGCACAAAGACAGCTGTGAGAAAGGAATCCGAAGCACAAATATCTTGAGCAGTTAGAAGCAAGCTGGAAAAAATTAGCAATTAGAGAGACCTGGGGCTGCCTATTTGTTCTGTATTCCCTCTGACTCACTACTGGCTGGAGTAGGTGGGGGGCAGTGAGGGCTGCTGGGGGGAAGTGGGTGCAGAGAGGAGAGGCCAGTGCAGTCTAATGTTATTCAGGGGGAAGGGAAGCCAGTGACCTTGTAGAGGTTGGTGGGGGCCATAGCTACAAAGAACTCAGACTTAAGAGTTTGTGCCCCTGGTGTGATAGACTCTTGGAGAAAGTTCAAAGGGAAGAGGGCTAGAAAGCCCTGTTCGAGGTCGGCTTAGCATCACCATGGGACTCTTTCTGTTTGGCTGAGGGTCAGCTCTGGGGCCTGCTGATGGCCTGTTCAGCATGAGGAGGGAAAGCTGCGGGATAAAGCAAGGCAGAAAAAGAGGTACAGATGTTAGAGTTGAGGATAAAGAAGTGAGAGCTAAGACTCAGTGGGGTCTACCTTGTCTGTGCATTTCATGTCCACAAGTAGGATGACCTGGGGGTGAAGAGGAGGAGTGGTTTGGCTTCCATTATGCCTTATGTTTTAATCCCAAAATGAAAGAAAGAAAGAAGTTTTTGGTAGATTCAAAATTATCCTCCTCTGCATTTTCTCATTTTCTTAGTTCAAGATATTTTAAAATTGTCTGAGTGAAAAGGAAATTAGAATCCAATGGATGTTCCTTTCCAGGTGATGTCTGGGGATTCATTGTGGTCAGAACCACCTTCAGAGTTTAGCCAGCATCCGTTTAGGAGATGAAGAAAAGACACAACTTCTGGGTAATGTTGGGTTGGAGAGAATAGCAGAAGGTATGACTTTGGAGTATGCTTGAGCAGGTCATTGAGGAAATCTGGGGTGATCTTTCCCTCTAGTCTCTACAGGAACCCTTCAAGTGAGAGACATCTGAGGAAGTATGGGGTGGGTGAAGAGGCACATACCATCCAGAGCAGGTGAGTGAGCTGCATACCACTCTGAGTAGATTTTGAAGTCATGATGGAAAGAAAAAGGCCCTTTTGAAGAGCCTTCCCACTCATTTCCTTACTCTCCTAGTTGCTGTAGGGATTGTTAGTGTTGAGAGATCTGGAAGCTGTAGATGTTCCAGCTGGAAGATCCTGTTCTAGCCACAGCTCTACTGGCCCCATGTATGGATCTCAGAATTGAGATCCAAGGGTTGAGAAGAGTCTGTAGACTCTTGGCTTTTACACAAATCTGCCTCCCCTCAGTGCCCGTGTCTGTGAGCAGCCACTTTGGACTTGTGTGGGTGCTAGAGTCTGGGTGTTCCATCAGTCTCATGAGATCTGAAGTGAACATTAGCAAAAGCCCCCATGATGCCTTTGAGACACAGTTGGAGCTGGAGATGTCTGTGGCTTGGGTCTGGCTCCCTACCTTCTGGAAGTTTTGATGTTAAACAACATTGACCCTCACATCTGCAGTGCTCCCAGGCCATTATAAATAATGGCAGTAAGTGCTGAATAAACATATAAGATTTATATGTACATGGGGTCATTCTCAAAGAAAATATGCTCATATTATTTGAATGTTCCAGTCATTCTAGACAAGGGCAAAATCTGTAGCCTTTAATTGAAACAAGCCTTCTCTGTTAGTTTGCATAAGGCCCCCTTCCCTCCACCAGTCTTCCTGGTTTATTCCAGTTCTAATGTGGTTTCTTTCAAATCAATTCCTCTAGTATACAGGTTAAGTCTCAGGCAGTATGCGGGAGTTTCCTGGGGGCATAGAACTTCATATCCCATGTGAAAGGGGACTTGCAGGGCATGTCTACATGTGCATGTGTGTGTACATGCGAGCATGTGCATGCACACTCATGCACTGTAGGGTGGGGACCTAGAAGTTGACTGCAGTGCCCTCACCCCTAGCATGTAGTGTCACAGATAGAAGTTCGATGTGTAAGGCTGCCTTGAGATGAAACCTGCAGGATATAGCTATGGAATTAAGGGACAAAGACTATGAGGAGGGTCTGGAGAGACAGTTTAGAGGGTTGGCGTTGAGTTCCCAGTACATGTGTCTGGTGGCTCACAATAGCTTGTAATTCCAGCTGAGAGCATCTGATACTGTCTTCTGTCCTGTGCAGACACCTGCATGCACACACTCACACACATGTGCATATAGGGCACACACGTGTTCACACACAAACACACACACACATATGCAAATAAATAAACAATAAAAAAGGCTGTGAGAACAGTGGAAGATGTTGTGCCTTTCATCTGGGGAGAGGATGAACTTCTCCATGTGAAAGAAGAGTCTGGATTCCTGCAGAGTGATAAGACTTAGCTCCTTGCACAGGTTAGCAAGTCCACAAGCAGCTGCCCCCATGCTGGAGGCTTTCATCTGTTGCACATCAGTTGTTTGCTTGATAAACAGAACAAGCCCCTGGAGGGTGTTGAAAGAGAGGGGTGTGCCCAATGCCTTTGGCTGCCAACACACTCAGAAGAGCTAAGAAAACAAGGGCATAAGCTTGAAAAATCTCTTCGGGTTTGTTTGCTCAGGCAAAAGGGAGTGGAGGCTATAGCATTAACCAAATTTAATGAATAGAAACAGCTGACCTGGCAAAGTCTGTCTGGAGCCCTGGTTTACTTGAATTTACTTTCCCTCCTGAGCCCACCTGGCCTCCCCCTCCTACACACACACACACACACACACACACACACACACACACACACACACACACACACACATTCAACACATTCCCCCAAATTCTCTCACATTCATAACACACTCCCCTAAATTCTGTCACACTCATAATACATGCACACATTCATAGACATACATATTCTTGTAGTCTGACAAACAAACTCTTAAATATATATTCATTATTTCTTCTCTGTAAAAGTATAATCCCCCTCCTTCCCCTAGCCTGCCTAGCTAGTCCTGGGTCTATGGTGAGTGTCCATTTCTTATTTCATTTATTTGCAAAGTTATATCAAGTACATGCTATTTGCTGGTCAGTAGGGCCAGCGCTGGGCACACAGAGATTAAAGCCAAGCTCTTCATTTTCACATTGTTCAATAAGAGTAAGAGCTTAGTTTCTAGACAGTCAAACTCTATACACACAGTTAATTGTGTGCCAAAGCAACTCTGAGACAGGGTAGTTCTGAGACAGGTTAAGTTCAGATGACTGGAAACAGTTGTAAAAGTACTCAAAGGTCAAAATAGTGGAGCCAGTTGAGCACTGAGAAGGGAGCTCGAGCTGTCCAACTCCCTAAAGCATCCATATAAAACACCCACTCTCAGGACTGTCTTCCGACGAGGCTGGGGGAGGCTGCACTCCTGCTGTAGTCCAGAGAGAAGGCAACTGCACAAACCTGGCATTCAGCTGTAGCTGCGTGTGAATTCTAGTCTGTGAAACTTGTCTGTACCACTCCTTCGGCTTGACATACCTCTCAATCGAGGGACCTATCTAGTGTCTCTGATCTCCTGTGTGGGTTAGCAAATATGTAGACTGATATAAAAATAATAAAAGAAACAAGAGAAAGAAGAGATTGGCTCAGCATCTGGGGAGATGCTCAGTTTGTAAAACACTTGCCTCAAGAGGGTGAGAACCTGAGTTCAAATCCACATAAAAAGAGAGGGCTGTGCTGGATGTGGTTGGTGGGATAGGTCTGTAATCCCAGTGAGGGAGCAATGGGAGGATCCCTAGAAACTTCTGGTTGTCTAACTTGGCTAATGTGGTAGAGTTCTAGGCCAACGAGAGACCCTGTCTCAAAGGAAAGGGGGAAGACCCTTGAAGACCAATGCCTGAGATTGTCTTCTGACCTCCACATGCAAGTCATATACATGCCATAAGTGTGTATATACTTATTCAAATCCACATATATTCCTACATACAGGAGAGCACATACATACACACGTGTGTGTGTGAGAGAGAGAGAGAGAGAGAAAGAGAGAGAGAGAGAGAGAGAGAGAGAGAGAGAGAGAGAGAGAGAGAGAAGGAAAGTCACTCAGTACCCTCACTTGAAAGAAAAAGTAAAGTCAATGAGGAAAATAAATGTAGGGTAATAAATGTGATTAAGAGTAGGGGCTGGGCATTTGGAAAAGAATAAATTCCTCACTTAATGCATGGTGAGCCATGCTGTTGGTGGGACTAAGTCACTTGGAGTAAATTGTTTAATTTGATCTGGGAATGGAATGCACCTTTTATACCTCCTTTTGCAAGAAACTGACTTATTTACAGCTTGTAGTTCATTTACTCAAGATGAGGACAAACTGAGTCTTGACATTTCAAAGAAGTTAAGGATGACAATATTTCTCCTCTCACCTACAATCACACACACACACACACACACACACACACACACACACACACACACACACACACACACTAACCCTTTCTTCTTTGAATGTGTGTGTTCACATGGTTGGAACATCTTGTACCAAGCTCCAGAATTTGTGATTTCCATTTGTCAGTTACTAAGTGTCGAGGTTGTCTGCAGGATGAAACACTTGGTGGGGTTCTTGTCTGTAAGAATGACCAAAGTTTCATACACAGCGCTCAGCATCTTCCCCCACCCATAAGAATATGCATTTTTGGAGCTAGCTCCTTCTCATGATGGAATAAGAGAATTGTAGGGTAAATTACCCACATCAGTGAGTTTGAGACTTTGAGACCCCCAGAACACATTGGACACAGCTGGGAGTACTAAAAGGGGGTTAGGGGACTTATCTCTCAAGAAAAAAAGTAGAAAAAGAAGTAAGTTTAAGATCGGGTCAATAGACATTTTGCAGGTTATGGGCAGTATAGCCAGAGGAATTCTGTATATCTTCCCAGGCCATGAATTATTTTTATGTGAGGGATTTTGGTGGGCTGTTCTGTTTAAGAGGGACCCTTCCACCCTCTCTCAAAAGGAGGAAGTGGGCTTATATGATTAGTCAGGAAGTTCAAATAAGGAGCATGGAAAAAACATTTGTACTCTATCCTTGAGAGCAGAATAACTCGGCTAGAAATCTTTGCTTGGTTTGGCTGCCTCCATATCTGTTTTGGGCAGGGTAAATTCTACTGGGCTGCAATGTCTCCTGAAATTTGGTTTTACTGATATGTGTAATGAATTTGTTTATCCTTTTGAACTTGGAAATCCACCCAGCTAGCATGTGTATGCCTACATTGTGCCAGGTGTGGGAGGAGGGCAAGACAGGACCTCAAAGCCCTTCAGTGGAGTCTAACTGAATAACTGTCTATGGCTGGCCCTGAATGGAGGGTAGGGAGTTGCCCTTCCCTGTATCCTGCCTACATATGGCAGTGGGCTTGCCCTGCATGAAGATCAGGAATGTTTTCAAGGATGGTAGTGTGTCTAGAGAGTGCTTCATCTTCTATGCCGGATTAGATCTCTACATATAACAGTCATGGTTTGTTTGAACTTTGACCCCAGCCTTCAAAGATGGAGTATGTTCTGTTTTCTATGGGAAAGGAAATTCAGGAGGCCTTGCCATTCACAGACATTTCAGTTGAGCATGTCAACTAAGGCTATGAGGTTGCAGGGGTTTCTTAGTTCATAATGCCAGTCTCTGAGATGTATTCCTCTTGACTGTGAAACCACAGCAAAACATTCAAGGGACAGAACAAGTTCAGCTCTTTTGCAAGTCTTTAGTGGAAGAAGTTCCTTAGACTTTGTTGTGATCAGGCATGATATCAATTGTTTCTATATAGGTGTGAGAGGGAGAGAAAGAGAATATTGATACCATGTGATTTTCCTTCATAGGTCACTGCCTTCATTGTAAATCCCCAAAGAACAGAGTCAGAGGTCATCCTTAGATGTTCTGGTTCTCTTTAGGTGTGGGTCTGCTACTCTAGAATTCACCTAAGAAGTGTTGGATGGAGGATAAAATGTGCTTATTCCCTGTTTGCTTCTTAGACAAGGTCAATAGGGGTTTCTGTAGCCTTTCTCAACTTCTCCATATAGAAAGGATTTGAAAAAGTATCTGTATTTCTCCAGCCCAAGTGAGGGAATGAAAACAGGGTGGGATGGGGCTGATGAAGTATTGGCAGGGACCCCAACAATGCTCTAAAGCTCTGTAACTTGGGCACAGAGAGATGTGCTTCTGAGAGGGTGACCCCTGGAGGCTCAGTCTTCTCCCTCTCCCCTACCCAGCTCTATGTTCTGAGCCCACTTGAGAATTCTGTACCAACCCCCATTCTGAAAGATGCAAATGGATGTGAGGAAAAGTTCTGCACTTTGAGGGGGGAGAAGTCCGTTTTGGTGTAGTGGGTTTCCTAGCCTCTAAAGAAAATGCCACCCAGTCAAGAGACACAGGACTCATGACTATAGGATTTTGTCATCAGTGTAAACTGAGGGCGCCTTACCTGGAGCCACTCTGGTTGTTAGTGGATTTGCCACCTGTGCTGTGAGGCTGTGGCCTTTGGGAGCTTGAGGAAGGGCCATTCCGGTCTCCGATCTCTGTCTTTCCCCAGTGAACTTCCATCCTGTGTTGCTTTTACAGCTAGCTCCTCCAGCCCTGCAGCCTTGTGCTCACCCATCCTAATCTCAGAGGAAAAAAAAAAAAAAAAAAAAAAAGAAAAGGGAAGAATGTCATTACAGCCTAAACCAGTCACCATCTCTCTGCTTTGTTCTATGAGCCATCTTCCAACTAGTTTTCTTTGGCCTGCTGTCAGTAGGATTTTAAAAAAGTATTTCAGAGATGCCCTGACCCTCCACAGGCTTGCTGGGTTGTTATGCCTCCATCAAAGTTTGAAACTTGCTACTGTTCTGAAAACATTTCCCTCCGTGAGTTTGTCTTATTAGCTTGCCTTACCTTGAGTTCAATTAATTTTTGGCTCTGAATATTTTCATGTTAGAGTTCGAACTGACTAACAGAACCTTTGGGTTAATAGATCACTAATGTGATATAAATTGGTTTTCGGGTCTTAAGCAGGACTCCAGGTAAAGTTACAAAATGATTGAAGGTCGTCTTTGGCACCCAACTGCCTCCCCCATTCCCTCCTCCTGGACTTTCTTCCCGTGTTTGCCCTGTGCTAGTTGTTTCTCTTGGAAAACATTTGACAAACATAATCATTTTATCTGATTAGCTAGTTACATTTGTATAATCCCAGCAATTCTAAGAAAATTTTAGGCATCTTCCCACCACACCCACTTCAGTTTGTGCAAGAAGTTAGGTCTCTAAACTTGGCTGGACATGGAATACCTGGGCTTTTAAATTTTTTTTTTTTTTTTCAAATATAGGGTTTCAGGCTTGATTGGAAAAAAAAAAAAAAAAAAAAAAAAGACGAACAGAATTCTGAATTCTGGACTGCAGCCTGGAAATTGGCATTTTCAGATAAGAGCTCCACGTATTGTTGCTAGCACTGCCTTCATCTGCAAATCTGGAAGGTTCCCTCCAACCCTGAGATTTGGTGGTCCTGTGGTTTTATCCTCCTCTTCATAACAGGTCATTGTCAGAGACTGGACTAGAATGTCAGGGTTGACTGGAACTATCAGAGGGGACAACAGTTTCCATTCTGGATTCCAGAGGTCTGAGGCTAGGATCAAGGTCAGTGAGGGTGGTCTCAGGCCACTAGACCTGAGAGAGAACAGGGAATGTCTTCTACTCTTGCTCTTTATTCTCCCCTAACACATTTTAAGCATGGCACCTGGCAGAGAAAGCCCTCTGACTAATGTTGAGTTACAAGGCATGAAAAACCTGGTTGTCTCACTTTTAGGCATTTTCTCAAGCACAATGCAGTGTACTCCAGGACTTAAAGGTATAAAGTGAGAACATGGTTTATTTACTTTGTTATATTGTGGGTAGAGTGCAGGTTGTGACATTTTATTATACTTAAAAACACTGTGTGTGTGTGTGCGTGTGTGTGTGTGTGTGCGTGTGTGTGTGTGTGTATGTGTATGTGTGTATGTGTGTGTGTGTATGTGTGTGTGTGTGTATGTGTATGTGTGTGTGTGCGTGTGTGTGTGTGCGTGTGTGTGTGTGTGTATGTGTGTGCGTGTGTGTATGTGTATGTGTGTGTGCGTGTGTGTGTGTATGTGTATGTGTGTGTGTGTATGTGTATGTGTGTGTGTGTGTGCGTGTGCGTGTGTGTGTGTGTGTGTGTGTGTGTGTATGTGTGTGTGTGTTTGCACATGCCAGGGCACGCTTATGGAGGTTAAAGGACAACTTTCAGGAGTCAGTTCTCATCTTCTACCGTGTGGTTTCTAGGGACTGAACCTAGTCTTGGTGGCAAGTACATTTGTATGTTGTCCCCTAGGTCTGATACTTAAGAATTTAAAGAACTACTCAACAATTTACCACTGACACGTTTGTCAGATGATGAAATTCTAGGCATGTGGTTGGCTAAACCTGTTTTGGAATGGTGTATCTGTAGGGGAAAGAGCTGGAAAAGCTGGGTGTTTGAGTGGGAGTCATAGAAAAGGACCCTTCTCACACACTACCTGAGCAAACTGGATTAAAATGGATTGTAAGCTTAAATGTGGAAGTTAGGGCAGTGAAACGTCTAGAAAAATTTTGTTAGTGAATTCCTTGTTAACTGTAGGATAGACAGAGTTCTCAGGCAAGTTCCTGACTACAGACAAGAAATTAGATTTCACAAATATCAAGCTCATGTTCAACGTAAGATACAGCTAAGAAGTGAAAAGACCAGCTGTAGTGTGGAAGAAAACGTATGCCACAGGACTAGAGTCAAGTATGAAGAACTCCTACACTCAGTCATTATGGACAACTGAATTTAGAAAGACGTGCAGAAGATTGAACCAGAGATCCCTAAAGACATCTAAATGGCCAAGAAGATGCTCAATGTAAGAAGGCATTATAAAATTAAGATTAAACTGATAGGGACATTGTTGCACTTGCTTTAGAACAGGTGAAATGTGAATGAGTGGCGATGTGAAGTGGCATGTAAGGTAATAAAATACTGCTGGTAGGAGGATAAAATGCTATAGCCAGTTCAGAAATCTGCTTGACATTTTTAAATAAATGTAGAAGTGTTTTTCTATGATGCAATCATTTTGTTTCTATGTATATTTCTAGGAGAAATGAAAATACATGTCTAAGGAAGATGCAGGTACGCCAGTGCATGAGTAGCAACCTCAAATTGGGCACAACCCAGATGTCTATCAATAGAAGATCAGAGAAATAGGATATAGCATATTAACAAAAGGGAATTGCTTATCAATAAACTGCATTGGAATGAGCAACCCCGGCAGTGTCTGGCTGAAAGACCCATGTTGAAGGAGTTCTTGTTGGGTGATACTGTTCATATGGGGGCTTGAAAGTAGACACAGTTAATCTTTAGTGATGAATAGCAGAACTGTGGTTATCTCAGAAGAAGACAGGACATACTATTGATGGGAAAGGCACACGAATGAATTGTTCCAGTTAGCTATTTTTGTGATAAATTATCTTCAAACTCAGTGATAAAACCAAATCTAGCTCATTCTGCCCCTTAGTTTTGTGAGTCAAAGATTCAGGCAAGACTTGATTGATTGTTTATTTTCCACATGGGGTTGGTGTCTGGTCCTGAGTGTCCAAGATAGCTTTCCTCAGGTTTGACCTCTTGGTAGATTCTGCTGGAGTTCTAGACTGGAGGGTCTACATGTGGCCTTCCCAATATGGTGATCTCAGGAGAAGGCTGAATGACTTCCATAAAGTGGATGCCACAGAGACTTAGCTAGCCAAGCCTGGGCAGCACTCCAGTTGTATTCTGTTGGTCAAGACAATCTGCTCAGATTCATGGAGAGAGAACATGGATACCACCACTCTATTGAAGGACTGCCCAAGACTTCATAGCCATGATGGGAAACTTTCTTCAGCTGTTGGAAATACTCTTTGTTTTGATTTCAGTGGTGGGTACGATTATTGTTTTTCTGGCGTTAAAAAAGTCTTCTTCCATGAGTACCACATGACAAAGACGAGCAGCCCATTCATTCCTCAGTAAATACGAGGTGTTATGGGGCTTTGAGCTGGTTTTGAAAAAAGCGATTACTAAGTTCCCCTGCTCCCAAGTTTTAATAGTCATATTGGAAGCTTAAAATTGGTAACAGGAGAAAGGTTCCCACCATAGAAATCAATGAATACTATACGCCAGTTTCTTGTGGGTGAGGGTGGGTGCAACAAGGAGGCCAATTTTCCAACACATCGTATCACAATTTCTCCCCAAAACAGACCTGAAGGTCTGTACATAATTATACATAATAACCTCTTGGCTTTGTGTTTCAGAAATATATATTACAGTTTTTTGGAGTGTATGGGATTGGTTCCAGGTCCCTTCACAACCACTGAGTTACATGCCCAACCCTTGGTTTTTAAGATAGGGTCTTGTTATACAGCCCAGGCTACCCTTGACTCATGATCCTACAGCTTCTCGAATGACAGAACTAGAGGTATGTGTGAGAAATGTGTTTGATCTAGTTAAATTCTTTCTTTGTATGCAAATTTAATAGCCCACATTTTATCCTCTTAAAAACTTCTGAATTGTTTTGGATTTTTAACTAGATTTGGTTTGCCATTCACCTTTCTATTTCTTCTTCTTCTGTTTTTCATTTTCATAACAACCGGGACCAGTTCCACCCAGTTTTGAGCTGCTACAACCTCCCCTTGTTTGCCTCCTTAGGGACCCTCTTCAGAACAGTTGTGCTCTCCTCCCCCCCTTCAGTTGGAGGGTTGGAGGGATCACACAGCACTCTCTTCTCTAAAGCTTTGGTCTGTTGTTGCCTTACATGATCCATCTTCCCCTCTCTTTTTCTTTTCTAGCATTCCTAGGCTGCTGGGCCTCAGCTAGCTTTAAGTAACAGGTGTTGCTCTATTGACTTCTTGAAAACAGTCTGGCCTGCTTTGTCAGCTCCCTAGTGTCTCTCATCACCTGCCAGCATGAAATCCAGTGGCATTCACTAAGGACAATGCAGTATGGAGTCTCTGGAAAGTGTTTGGGGTTCTGTCAATCCACAGAAGACTGGGAGAGCCTGTGGCATTGTGCTGGCAGGGAGGAGGGGTGGGCTGCTGGCTATGCTGCAGGGAGCATACCCTGGTTTATTTCTTTCAGGAGGTGAGTGAGGGGTGTGCTGCTGATTTTCTGTGTTTTCTGGTCCCCTGGGTGGATTTACCTCATCTGTGCTCCTTTTAGGCCTTCCCTGTTCCTAAGGGTAGGTAACTAACTGTGAACTGATACTGAGTGTGAGCAAACCAGCTTATGGAGGGATCAACCTCGTCACATTGGCAGTCTGACTCTGTCCTTCCGTGACATTTATTGAGTGTTTACTGAGTTCTGCGTGCTCTACCAAGTGCCTCAACAGCATTGTCTCATCTCACTATGACAATGAGGAAGCTAAGCCTCAGAGAGATTAAGTAACACTTTTCATGGTCACAGAGCAATTAAAATGTGTGAGTCAGAATTTGAATTCAGGATTGCCTGTTTCCAGGACATACAATCTCCTAACCTCTTTGCTATGCTCTCCTGGCTCTCTGCAGGGTATCACAGCTTAAATATCAGTGAATAATACCTCTCCATGTGCCAGACCCAGGGCCAGGAGTCCAGGGATGGGTGAGACACAGTTCCTGTCTTTGCGGAGTTTTCAAGCTAGTGGACAAAGCAGACAGTCTCACACACAAATGGTTTTAACTGAGGCATCACTAGGAGTTGAGGGAGTTGATGTGAAGTTGAGAGGGCCCTGGGCCCTGTGTTTGGCAATGGGAGGAGTGTACAAAAGTTCATTGAAAGAAGCAGGGATGTCTGGGAGGGTCAGATGCATGGAGGACCATCCTGAGTGCCGTTTCATCCTGGACACAGAGTCAGCCAGTAAGCCTCCTTTACTCCAAGGTGTCATGATCTCCCCGGAGATTGGGTCAACTCCAGTGAAATGTTCTAGATACTTCTCCATCTAAAGCCCATATATCTGTCTAAGTGAGTGTGAAATGTGGTTAGAATGCTTGCACTGAGTGTGGGAGTGGGGGCTCCATCAGGTCAGAGGAATGGAAGTGTGGGTGCCATCCCGATGGGAGAGAAGAGCATTAGGGCACTCAAGAGACTGGATTGAAGATTCAGAACCACCTGGAACTGGATCTTGGGTGAGCTGCTTTCTTTCCCTGGAACTCAGCTTCTCCATAAGTAAATGAAGCTATGCCTGGGCAAGCTTGCAGTGATTCTGAGATCTGGGGTCCCAGATGTGTTTTTTACTCTGAGTTGAAATCTGGGGCAGATTTTAGCCTGAGGCAGGTTCCTCTCCTGAGTATAGATTGTGTGTGTGTTTGTGTGTGTGTGTGTATGTGTGTTTGTGTGATACAGGCTGTTTTTGTGTCATGTGCTGACTTGGGTCTTCAGACTGCCCAGATCCCCATCCAGGAGACAGTGCCCACTCATGTCCTTGACCAGGAATGTACCTTTGTTTTCCCTTTCCCTCAGGTGGGACAAAACACAGTTAGGATGGAGATGTCCCCAAACATCTCTGCTGCTTGTGCTCTGTCCAAACACTCACATTGTAACATTAATATCTGTCTTAGGCCCAAGCGCCAATAAGCAGTGTGATCCTGGGTGAGTTAAGCTGTGTCTCCGGCCCTTGTCTATAAAATAAAGGTCTGGTTCTAGAGTAGTGGGTAGCTCTTAGGCCAAATCTGACTCATTGTCAGTTTTTGTAAATGAAGTTTTATTAAAGCTAGGCCAAGCTGTTATATCAATGGGGGCTTTTATAAAACATGGTAGAGTTAAGTGCGGATGTAACTAATACAACCTTCAAAGGCTAGCATATTTTCTGTCTAGATCCTTACAGGGAAGTGTACCTGTCTCCAGACTGAGAAATCCTTAAGCTTTCTTTCAGTTTTGATTTTTAATGTTGTTTTTCAAAGGAGACTGTTGATCAGTCTTCCATTAATGCTTGCATATGTGAGTCGTTGAGACACATATAAGGGTTAGCATCCTTCATGACATTTAAATTCTGTTTGGTCATAGTTACTCCAATATGCCATCCCCATTCATGATTCTCCTGCCTGGAAGTTATGCCTTAATTCCATTGCTTTTCCAGGAATGGAAAAAGCAATTCCTTGACTCCTCCAGGATGGGCTACATACATAATAGTCCCTGAATACTAACAGAATCATACATACTATTTATTTTTACAGTGAAACCTGTCTAAGTATATTGAAGGTTGATGTTTAGTCTTCTCACCTTTGTACATTCATCATAAAGTATATACCAGGTACTTTGTTAGGCCCAATCAATAGGATTTCTCTGTGTAGCTTTGTAGACCAGGCTAGCCTTGAACTCACAGAGATCTGTCTGCCTTTGCCTCCCGAGTGCTGGGATTAAAGGTGTGCGCCACTATCACCTGGCCCAAATTCTTAAGATTAGTTGTATAAACAGAATGAATTTCCTGTTTCTGTCTTGGTCACAGTTCCACCGAGTCCAAATGAGTCAGCAGGTAAATGGTAAAGATAATTCTCTCAGACCTTGGAGGTGACACTCCTGATGTAGATTTTAGACTTAATCACCTAATGTTAACTATTTTCTTCTCATGCCCCTCTTCAGAGGGTGACACTAAGTAACGTGTCTCCTGGAGCTTGTGGTTTACATCTACTTCTAGAAGATGTTCCTGTAGCTGGTCTCCTAATTTTCCCTGCAGATGGTCCAGAGCCTCCCTGGGTCTGTCCTCAAGGAGTGGACTATGCTGTTATCTTGTATATCTCTAGGCCCCAATAGTGGTTAAGGAGGGGCTCATTGTGGAGTCTTTGGGTGGTGGACAGAACTTGGGTGGGCAGTCTGGCATGGCCATGTTGTGTATAAGCTCCTTAATGTACACAGAGTTACTGTGAGATAGGGGAGGAAGAGAGGTAGTGTTGGGACCAGGGAGGAGATCTAGAAATGGATGCAATGGATGCTTTTAAATTTGAATCCAGCCAATGAGATTACTGTGAAGGAGGTTTTTTTTTTTGTTTTGTTTTTTTTTTTGAATATTTGGAGAACTTGTAGGAATAGGTCTTATTTACTTTTTACTCAATCTCACTAATTTTTAACAGGGCCATTGTCAAAACAAACTAATTCTGGGAAAGCTGGTACCTAAAGCTTAAGCTAGAAAGGTCCCCCTCATCTTAGAGGAGGTGAGTGGCCTTTCTGAAGCTAGAACTGGGGTCCTAGATTTTGTCATTTCTCATCACCCAGGATGTAGCTTCTGTCAGGGTAGGTACCATCCTGGAAATACACAGGCTTCAGGAGCTGGACATTCAGAATACAGGCATCAATCTTGTAAGATTCTGATGATCCTTCTAGATTCTGATCCTACTGTGTGGAATCTGTTGAGGAAGCAAATAGTGTCTTCTAGGTCTTGGCTACTATTCACAAGGCACTGGGGGGAGGGGTCTAAGAGTGAGGAGACTACAGCTACTGAATTGTTAGATTTTAGTAGTCAGCGCAGACATCTGAAGAAGGCCAACACTCTATGCATGTGTACACACAGCAACCTTTGTCTTTCTGTCGCCTTTCCATGGCTTTATCTTGCTCTTCACACTCTGCACAGTGAAGGGAATTGATAGGGCTCAGGTGGAGCGAGTGCTTTGATTCAAGTTCAGTGACCCTGGATGAACTCAGTGAACCTGGGAAGGGAACGTCAGTCTTGGATCTCTTCCCTAAAGCCTGAGAGGAGAGGAGACCCACCCCTGAGATGACTCTTATTGTTGGCTTTTGTGTTGTCCTCTGTTTGCCGTGTATGTGCATGTGCTGCATGCCTGTGTTAGTCTGTGCATGCACACGTGGAAGCCAGTAGTTGATTCTGTGTATCTTTGTCATCATTCTCTACCTAACTTTTTGAAACATGGGTTCTCATTGGACCTGGAAATTACCACTTTGATTAGACTGACTGGTTAGTGAGCCCCTGGGATCCACTTCTCCATCCCCCAGTGCTGACTTTACAGTGTACACCGCCACGCCTAATTTACATGGATGCTGGGGATCTGAACTCAGCATCTCGTTCTTGCCCAGCGAGTACTTTGCCCATTGAGCTACTTTCCTAGCTTCTTCATGGTTTTTATTTTACTTATTTCTCATTTTCCCACCATTTTTGCTTTTCCCATCTTGTCTGCTCTTCTGTTTCTCGGTTTCTCCACATGTTCTCCTCCCATTCCAGCTGCATCAGCCTCCATCTTTCCCTTATCCTCTCAATTCTCCCTTTCTCTTTGTTTCTCCTCACATTCCCTTTCTCTGCTCTTTAGTATAATGTTTCTTCTAGGCTAGGCTTTCATGGCACAGCAGATGCCGTGGCAGTTAATCCAAATAAGAAGAGAAAAGGAGTGAATTAAATCATAGTATTGGCAACTGGCAGTTTGCTTCAATCACAGAAATATGTCCCCGGCTTCCTTGAATATTGAAACATTGATGAAGAGCAGATCTCCTCTGGCGGTGAAAATTCCCCTCTGTCCGAGTTTGGCAGAAAGATTGCTCGCCTGATATTATTATAGGCAGTTTGATGTGTTCCCTGCTCAGCAAAGTTGGAACACATATCAACCAACCCCTGTATTGATGTAAAACCATTTTTATTTGTAATGAGGGCGTATTAAAATATATATACATTTCCACTGATTTCTTGCTCTTGGGAGGCCAAAATCTGATGACATCCAGGCAGGAAGGCCTGGGTTTCTCCACCCTCTGTCTGTGGGGAGAATGTTGAAATGTACACGCTCCCTTGTCCCCACCCCTTTGTTAGACTTCACTGATTTTAATAAACACTTTCCTTCCTCCAGTTTCCTCAATGACATAGAAGCAGAGGGACATCAGTGAGATGGTTCTTCCAGAGGTCACCTCCAGTCAAGGACAAGGACTCAATGATTGAGGATTGAGTCTAAGGGAGTCATTAGGGATAAAGTACAAAAGAGGAGACATCAAGTCGTGAGGAGATGCAAATTCTGAGAGGCAGCTTCTTCACTCTCATTCTGTTAGGTACAGGAGGGTGGTGGTGATGGTGGGGAATGGATGATGAATCCAGGGGACAGATATGAAAGCCTGCAAGGTTGTGGAGGAAGGCAGGGCCAGTGAGACAGAGATGGACCCTGAAATGTTCTAGAAGGCCCGAAATGATGGATAATGAGAGAGAGAGCTTTATTTGTTGTTGTTTTCTTCAGAACACAGCTTCTCTTAGGAAAGACTCATCCTTTGTCTAGTAAATTCCCATGCTATGCCTCCCCACCCAAACATACTTGGATCTTTGGGTCAGAGTCGCAGCAAGCATGGCCATATTAACCAGTTTAGCAGGGACCTTAGATGTCACCTAGCTCAGGAGGTTTAATCTGGAACTTCTAAGAATGCCTTAAATTGAAAAACAAAATCACGTCTGTGCCCAATTTTTAAGAGCAGTAAGGGAAGGAGGAGAGTTTTGAAGGAACATCTCCAAGGACACTGGCCCAAAGAGTCTTCATTCCACTCTATTAAACACTGTGGGTACCGAGGAGATGTTAATGGCTTGTTTAACAGCAGAGCCAGGCTATTCTAAGTTCAGAGGCTCCTTTTGTACATCCCCAGCAAGGGCTGCACAGGGCAGACTCCTGCTACCTTCACATGAGAGCACATAGCCTTAGATAGGTGCTTGGATAGAGCTGATTTTCAAGAAACAGATGTTCCCTCTGATCTTCTCTGCAGTCAGCCGTTTGACCCACAGAATAGTAGCCTTTTTAGTTTAGGGGCCTGATGAGTAGAAACTGTAAGACTTGACATCAAGGAGATGTCCTAAGTCCAAGGAGCTCTGCTCCATTTGCAGAAGGCAATGAACTGAAGGCTGAAAATATCCAGGAACAAAAAATGAACATGCAGAGATTTTTCATGTCATGATCCCCCAAACAATACACTACAACTAATTAATTTGCATTAGGTATTGTAGACAATCTAGAGATGATCTAAAATATACAGAGGAATGTATTTATTTTATTTACAACTACTGTTATGGCAGCTGCAGATTTTTGTACTGTCAGGGTATTTGAACCAATTTCCCATTTACAGGGAGAGATCCCTTGGATCTCCACTTACCATACTTATACCGGATTCTGTAGTTCATGCCAGAGTCTGTATCTTTAGTTTATAAATGTTCCCTAGGTGACTCACCCAAGCTTGGTGATCAGTGCCCCAGAGCAGAAGCAATGGAAAAATGATGACAGAGGCTCTAAGGGCAATTGAATGTTCTGTCCAACAACTGAGCAGATTCAAGACTGCACTAGGTGATGGGAAACGTACAAGATAGAAGGGTCTTGGTCCCTAAGGAGACAGTGGAGCAGTTGGAGAAAGATAATCAGATTTAAATTAATTTTGATTGTCCAAGCAATATAAAGGCATAAGGAAGTGTTGGGGCAAGAGATTGGTCAGTGTCTGGTGTGGCCAGAGAATCTTGGGGGAGGAATAAGGTAGATGTGAACCCTGTCTGGCATGATAGTATGGTTTATACAAAGAGGTCAGATTCAGATGAAGATTTTCAGTCTTTCAGTCCGGGGAAGTCAGGGAGACACTATGCATTCTAGGCTGGCTTCAGATTCTCAATTCCTCTCTTTCAACCTCTCAAATGTCGAGGTTATAGGTGCACACTACCACACTCAACTTCAGTAGAACACACACACACACACACACACACACACACACACACACACCACTGTTGTGAGCTGCCGTGTGGTGCTGGGAACTGAATCTGGGTCCTCTGCAAGAGCAGCCAGTGCTCTTAACTACTGAGCCATCTTTCTAGCCTCACATTATTTTTAAATTATTTATGATTATTTGAGCTTCTTAAAAAAAACCTGTCCATTTGACTCATTGACCCATCTATTAGTTGGGTTATTTGGTATTTAATTTCTAGGTTTAAATATATATATATATATATATATATCTCCTGGACATTAATCTTTTATTTTTCCTACTCTTTAAACTGCCTCTTATACATGGCAATCATTTCCTATATATTTTTTGTATGTGTTAGTACATGCATCTGTTCCCATGTGTGGATACCTGTGTGGTGTGTAGAGGGCAGAGAATGGTATGAAGTGTCTCCTCTATCATTTTCTGTCTCAGTCCTTTGTGACAGGCTCTCTCACTGAACCTAGAGCTTGACAAGTTTTTCATCTGGGCTGGTTGATCAGCAGTCTCTGATGACACACACCTGTCTCTCCTCCTTACCTAGCTGCAGTTACAGCAAGCAGCAATACCCATTTTTTTTACTTGAGTACGGGGGATCTGAACCCAGGTCCTCCTGCTTTTCCCACTGAGCCACCTCCCCAGCTCTAGTGGATTATTTCTTTAAAATGTAGAATCTTTAAAATTGTATACAATCCTACCTGTCAATTCTTGTTGTTATTTACTGGGCTATTAGAATCCCACCCAGATAGCTGCTGTATGCATATTATATTGTAGCATTTCCCCAACATTTTTTCTTTAGTGAAAAGTTCCAGGTTTTATATTTCTGTTATGGATACATTTTGAATTTTTTTTTTTGTACAGTGGGATAGATGAGGATGTAGTTTTAATATCCTACAAGTGGGTATACAGCTTTCCAGCTCGGGTTGTTGAAGAGGCTCTTTATTCCAATGTAGGTTTTTGGCACTGTCATAGTTGGTTTTTGTCAACTTGACACACACCTAAAAAGACTGAATCTCAAGTGAAGAACTGGCCTCTATTAGATCGGCCTGTGGGCTTATCTGCAGAGTATTTTCTCAATTGCGCACTGTGGGTGTGCCATCCCTGGGCAGATAGGCCTGGGGCCTTATAGGAAAGGCAGCAGAGGGACCAGATGAAGCAAACCAGTGAGCAGTGTCTTCCCATGGTCTCTACTGCAGTTCCTACCTCTAGGTTCTGGCCTTATTTTCCTTTAATGAAGGACTATAACCATTTAGTCAAATAAACCTTTCTTCCTTAAGTTGAGTTCTGCTCGTTGTTTTATCACAACCACAGAGAAGGAAACTAATACAGACCTCTCTGGAGAACCAGAAGGTTATAGCTGTGGCTTTGTTTCTGGATTCTTTACTGTAATTCATTGTGCCACATTTCTGGTTTTGTGTAAGTACCATGCTGCATTTTTTTTTTTTTACTATGACTTTAAGAGTAGATATTGTGATACTTCAAGCATTTAAATTTTTGATCAAGATTGCTTTGGCTGCTTGAAGTCTTTTATGCTTCTGTATAAATTTTATGATTACTTTTCCTTGTGCTGGAATTTTGATTAGCAGTTCTGCCTATCCATGAACATGGGAGCTTTCCTTACTTTACAACAGCTTCTTCAGTTTCTGTCCTCAGAGTGTGAAGGCTAAAGCTGTGTTTTAAGTTTAAATTGCTATACTTAAGAGATCTATAAAACAAGAATGCCTCTAACCTGTAAGCCCCACTTGCCCAAGGATAGAGAAGTTCCTGGAATGATGGGAGCTGTCGTTCATGTAAGATAACGAGCCACATGTTTTCACTTCTGCAAATGAGTTTGGTGCCCCAACTGCACAGGATGTGCTTGATCACATGTAGGTTGGAGGTACATAGGCAGGAAGTAGGTCAGGATGTATGCTTACCCCCGACTGGTTGAAGGGGAGAAGTACACAGCCTTGTGAATTTTGCCTTAGGAGCCTTTCACTAAGGTAATTTGGTACCATATTCTGCGAATCCCATGTATGGACTTGGCCAGGCCAGCACTTAATAAAGCTTGCTTCAAATTTAGCTAAAAAAAAAAAATATGGTAATGGCCTTATTCTTGCCTGGTGGGATTAATAAGTATTTGTAAAGTTTTCATTGTGAAGTGAAGGTCTTTTACTTCCTTGGTTAGCCTTATTTATTTATTTATTTTTAGATTATTATGAATGGAAGTATTTCCCTGAATTCTTATTTAGCACGCTTAAGACTGTTAGGTAGACGGGGAAGCCTTACTCTCTCAAAGGTGCAGATGGGAAGAAGGGGGCTGGGAGTAGAGGGAGTGGGAGGAAAGGAGGGAAGGGGAACTGGGACTGGAATGTAAAATTAATAAAAAAGATAGCATGTAGAAAAGTTGAATTTAATGGGTGTTAAGTTTACATTCTGCTACATTAATGAAAGTGCTTATCATATCAAAGGGTTTTGTTTTGCTTTTTGTTTGTGAGATAGGGTCTTTCTATAACATAGGCTGGCCTAGAACTCTCTGTGTCATCCAGGCTGACTTTAACATTTGGATCCTCTCCCCTTAGTTCCCCTAGAGAGTATAGGCAAGCACTACTATGCCCAGCCTAAGAATATTTTGAGTAGAAGATCATATTGTCTGCAGAAGTGGATAATTTTTAGCCTGTCTGTCACTTTTTCTTGCCTCATTCCTCTGAATTGACTAGGAGTGGTTTTTAGAGGTTTATTTTCCATGTGTTTGTGTAGTTTTTATTGTTATTCATTTTTACTTTTCGGCACTGTGAACTGATTTTTAAGAAATCAATTTGGGGTATTTGTTGAGATTTAACTTTCTTAAGATGGTTATTACTGATTTCTGTAACAATTGCATTAAATTTAAATTACCTTTCAATATTTTGAGTTCACTTTTAAAGTTCAGAATTTTATATATGTTCCTGTTAATATAGTGCAAATTCTAATTGGTCTTAATAATAAGAACCTGCAGTCAGATATAAGGGTAAATGCTGAAAGATCAGAGAAGTGAAGGAGCCATCCACTAGAGAGACTTCTTACCTCTACTAAATCTTCAGACCAAATGGACTAAGCTCCTGTCTCTATGAATTCTCAGACGGAATGGGCTGAGCTCCTGTCTCTATGAATTCTCAGACGGAATGGGCTGAGCTCCTGTCTCGTCCTACCTTATATTCTTTTCTCCACCAAGCCATATTACTTCCTATCTCCACCTTCCTAGTGGTGGGATTAAAGGTGTGTGTCTTCCAAGTACCGGGATCAAAGGCAAGAGATCCCAGGTGTTGGGGTGAAAGGTATGTGCCATCACTCCCTGGACTCTATGGTTAACTAGTGGCTAGTTCCACTTGCCATCTTCAAACAAGCTTTATTTGTTAGAGCACATACAGAATATCAGCACATGTTAATATTAGACCTCTGTCCAATAATGAACTGTTGGGAGGGAGAATATTTGCAAAGTTCTAGAGCTTTATCAGGGAGTAGAAGAGGATTCTAGGTTTTTAATGGGTGGGGTTGGAGTCTAGGCCAGTTTATTTTAAGCAGAACTTTTAGATTGTCTTTCCCCCTTTCAGAGAACAAGGATGCAACTAATAGCTAGGGACATGGGGATCTTGATCGAAAGATACAGTATGAAAGATGTGATTGCTGTTCAACTCCTTTGTGTGCACCCTTTATATTTCTTCTGGTTAAAGAAAGTATGACTCTCGCCTTTAGAGGGAAGCCTGTGATTGATTGATTTTCTGGGAGAGGACATGGAAGGTATCACACTGGCTAGGAATGAAGACATACTATGTTAAGTGACCTTTAATTGACCAGGAGCTTCAAGGGGGTCTGTGGAGGAGGATGTAGAAGGGGACTGATCCTCCAGGGAGTGTCTCAGAGGAAGTGGGAATGGATCTGGGCTCTGAAGGACTTGGAAGGGGAAGAAAGAAGGAAGGGCTTTTCAGGGCAGGGAAGGGCGAGAACAAAGTGGGTGGTGGTGACAATGACTCTGAGGTGTTCCAGGGATGGGAACCAGACCAGTTCTTCTCTGGACAGTGGTGAAACTCACAAAGAGAAACTCTCAGTGCAAGGACTTTCCAGAGGCCCAGTTCTTGGATGCGACATGACTTTGCCATTTCTCTTACCAGTGGCTAAATCAGTTCTCTTCTTTTTAGATTCCCATCATTATTAATGTTTTAATTGACCAATAATTTATGGGATATAACATGATGTTTTGACCTCTGTGTGTTTTATAGGTCGAATCAAACTAACATGCACCACCTTAATATTTGTGTGGGTGTGTGATAAAAACACTAAAATCTATTCTTTAAAAAAAATGTTTGAGATTTACAACACATTATTATTAATTGCTCAGATATGATTTGTTCCTCAAGGGTTCATGTGTTAGAGACCTGGTCCTCAGGGTGATGATGTTTAGAGTTGATGGGTCCTGAAAGAGAAGAGATGGGTGGATGTGTTATATGAAAAAAGTTCAAATAAAAAGATACATATATTGAGATGTAAAGAAGGGAAGGCCTACTGGGAAGTAGGTCTGGCCACACCTCCCCTGGCTGCCAGTCTCATCATGTGATCGCTCCTCTGCTTTTGCAGACAAGATGATGAAGTCAGAGATGCTTTTACTGGAACCTTCAACATCACTAGCGAAGTGTTTTTCTTTGTAAGTTCCAGGCCTGGTGTTTTCTTACAGCAACAGAAAATGCATGGATACATTAACTGTGTTCACCATACAGTAAAATGGCTTAGTAAGGTTTATTGCTCTCATTTTGCTGAGACTCTGTACCCTTTGTTCAGCATCTCCATTTTCTATCCCCTATTCCTGCTCTCACTGCACTCATGGAAGCCCATGGTAACTGCCTATCACTGATCCATGAGGTTAAGTTTGAAAGTTTCCCATGTGAGTGTGATCATGCCGTGTCTGTCCTTCCATGCCTTGATTGCTCCACTTGAGTAAGTTGTTCAGGTCCAGCCACACTTTTCTTCACCACCATTGCTAGCCTTCCTGCCACTGTCTTCTAAACTCTCATCCAAAATATATATAAGTTCTTTTCAACGCTGAAACAAGAGTCAAAAAAATTCTGTCTAATTACCATTATTGTTGAGTCATAATAGACATTCAGTCTCAATATTTGGCTTGCAAAATATGGTCATGATATTATTAATAATGAATTAAGAATGAACAGTTACTTCATATTCATGTTAATAATGAGTAATTTTTGAATGAATTAGAGCAGACATCTACAGAGTGTGAAGGCGATGAAAAAGCCAGCTAAGATTTAAGCATCAAGTAGGTAAGAACAAGAGTGATGTAACATTTAAGGCAATTGCCTAAATTCACAAAGATAGCAAATGGCAGTGCTAGGCCCAGCACAGACTGTCCTACCCTGGGTTCTACCCTCTTCACTGTGCTCTAGTAATTCATCATGGGAAACATAAGGCCATAGTCTTCAAGGAGAGCAGTGGACAGGGACACCACTTGGTGGACCCCGAGGATGTGTCATCATTTGTCCATCATTTCAATTAATTCCTACGTCACCATCCAAGACAGGTCTCATTGCCCTCATTTCACAAAGGAAGGGAGCAGATGCAGAATGAAGGAGCTGGTTGTAGCTCAGCAGCTGCTCCAAAAATAATGGGTTGTGAGACTTAAACTGCCATTTGTGTTCTCAGCTGGAGCCATGAGTTTCCACTACAAATGGGAACTGGTTCTCAAGCAGATGCTTTGAGAATGATGACAAAGGAGCACATGTGGGTGAAGTGAAGAGAAGACCTCCCTAACCATTATAACTCCACAGCATTTCAGTCGTGCGACACAGCTGGGCACATGTGAGTGACAGCACTTAGGCTGATCTTCAGCTATGGTGCTGTTGACATCTGAGGGCGGAGTGTCCTGTCTGAGTTTAGGTGCTTATGTGCGAAGCCTCTGAGAGGGGGTCAGATGAGCACATACCTGCTACTGACTGAGTCAGGAAGCATCCAGCCTCTTGCTGCAACTGGAGGGACATCACCAGTCTAATCCCAACCCAAGTCATGGAGACCATCTTGAGGATCACCCATGGGTATTCAAGAGGGACCAGCAGTCAACTTCCATGGTTTTAAAAAATCTGGCTGCCATGTTCCCTCATCTGCCTTCTCTTGGGATGTGACAGAGATTCATCTCGGGGGCCCTGGCGCCCCCAAAGTGCTGGGGCAAAGATGCTGGCCCTTGCTCTAGGAATTTCTGATGGGGTGGCTCTGGGGTAGGGCTTTAGAATCCATGTTTATACCACATTCCCAGATGAAGCGGATCAGACTCAGGCTAAAGAGAGGTAAGCGCTATCTTTCCGTTTTAAACCTTTGCACTTACACTGATTGTGCCATGTGTGATATGCGGGGGCCCAGCAGGAAAGAGCGTATGCTCCAAACAAAAAGGATGGATCCAGGGGCTGTAAAGACGGCTCAGTGCTTAAGACCAAAGTTTGGTTCTCAGGACCCACATCAGATGGTGGACAACTCCTATAACCCCAGCTCTAGGGCATCTGGTGCCTCTGGCCTCCTCAGATACCCCCCCCCCCACACACACACACAGGCATATAGCCCCAGTCCCTGCCACATACACAGATGTTAAAATAATAAAAACAAATTTTAAGAAAGAGACTGATGAAGAGGCTTTTTGAAGAAGTGTGTGCAGGATGGTAAAGTGACACACAGTAGGATCTGGGGCATTGGAGATGAGCAGCATCAGGTAAACAGTGTTGCCTGGCTTCCTGGGAGCAGGGCTGGTGGAGAGTGGGCAGCCCGGGGTCTGGGTGGAGGCTCATTCCATGAATGTACATGGCTGCGTCCACTTCCAGAAATGTAGCACAAGGAGGGAATTCTCTTTTTCCAATCATCAGTCACATCCTGCATTCCACAGCCTCACTGGTGGGACCCATCTGGGAAGAAGCAGTTTCTAAAGTTTGGCCTCTCAGAACACAGGATAGAGCAGACACTGGGAATGAGTGGAAGGTAGGGCAAATGGATGCTGGGCAGGTCTCTTCTGTCTTTTCCTTGTAGTGCCCTTGACAGAGGTCCCGAGCTGAGTCATGAGTGCACTGAGACATCAAGATGTCTGGCAAGGTCATTAGAAGTAGCAGACACTACTTTCTGCTCTGTGTTTCTGATAATCACCCCATCTTACATAGAGAGGCACATTTCTGCTGATGGTCTCTGCCTTCCAGATGGTCTGGGTGGACTGGGAAAAGACACCGTTTCTGCAGCAGTCTTCCTGGGACTCCAATAGAACTTCAAGGAGCTGGGGGTACCGTGTGGCTTGGCTGCTGGAGGAGGGGACGGACCGTTTCAAGTGGCTTCCAAACCATAAGGAACACACAGTGCTTGGCTTTGGCTCAGGGAGACCTCCCTTCCCATCTATGGAACAATGAAAATGAAATCTCTTAATCCTTAGGAAAGAAAACAGAGAGGAGAGGGGGAAGCAGAGGCAGAGGAGAAGTGTTTATATTTGAAAACTGTCCCACAGCTGCCAGGCAAAGGGCTCTGTTGCTGCTGGCCCAGCTGGCGTGAGTTCAGGGTCTGTATTTACCTTTCTGTGGCTGTCGGGATATTTTCCTGAACTATGCAGCAAGATCTTGTGTCAGATAGCCCCTCTATGTAAGACGATATTCGAGCTTGTTTAGGGCCATGGTGAGTTGACCAGCTGTCGTACAGTGGGTTGTGGAAGGCAATGGGCAGAAGACAGACTTCTCACACTCGAGAAATGAGAAGGGTCTCCTAAGCAAATGGCAAATTAGTGAGGTAGCCCAGATCCTCCCAAAGTAGGTTCAAATAGTCTACAGGTTACTTATGTGTTTTATTCTTTTGGGAGAAGAAAAAATAATACAAAACAAACAAACTAAAACCAGGTCCTGGGTCTTGAAAAAAAAACCCATGAATTATAGTCACAAGGAGAGACGTCCAGACTCTGGACAGCTAGATGGATTCTTCTTCATGGGAATTAATTTTCCTGAAGCTGTGCATCTCAGCTTCATCCATTTCTCTCTGTGAGCCCTGACTCTGTCCTGGAACCCACTGTCCTGATATCTGGAACCCTTCATCCCCACACAGTCTTACTCATACAATACAGAAACAATGGAGAAGGTGCCAGCCCATGAGTCATGACGTTGGAGATCTAGAAGGAGGGGCTTTGTCATATTACTGTCCAAATGACACTGGCGTTGGGAGTGCTAAAACACCCTATGTTCTGGTTACTTTTTTGCTGCTGTGATAATACCGACCAAAACCAATTTGGGGATAAAAAGGTTTATTTCAGTGTACAGCCTACAGTCCATTGTGGAGGGAAGTCAGGGCAAGAGCTCAAGGCAGGAGCCTGGAGGCAGGAACTGAAGCAGAGGCCAAGGAGGGATGCTGCTTATTGGCCTGCTCCCTCTGGCTTGACCTTCCTTATGCAAAGAAGGGACACATGATCAGAGGTAGAAATTAGCAATTAAGAAAATGCCCCACATTGGTCCTGCCTCAATTTAATGTGCCAGGCTTTGTTGACTCTCCATAGGAGCCCTGACCTGGTCAGAGGAATGAATGGGGGGGGTGGTTGGAGGTTGGAGGGGAGAAGGTGAGGGAGTGAGAAGAGGGGTGGGAGGGAGAACTGTGGTTGGAATGTAAAATGAAAGGGGAGGAGGAGGAGGAAGAAGGAAGTGCCCCACAGACATATCCACAGGCCAATATGATAGAGGCAACTTCTCAATTGACTTTCCTTTTTCCCCCAGGTGTGTCACTCAAGCTGATCACTGAAGCTCATCACAACACCTGCTGGGCCTCACGCCTCCAGTTTGCAGAGCTAGGTGAGGCCTGTTGGAGGACAGTGGGAGGTTTTGTGGCTTACTTCTTGTCCCAGTGCCTCAAAAGGTAGGGAAAGTAAGGATGAAGGGCAAGAGTGACCTCTGATTCTTCCTCTGCCCCATTGGCTAGAACTCAGGCACACAGAAACATCCAACTATAGAAAGGACAGGAAATGTAGAGTACCTATGTCCAGGAAAATGAAGAAAAAGGAGAGAGACAACCGGACAATTATGCCATGTCTCTAGTGGTTCCTAAGTAGGTCAGTGCTTCAGGAGTCTTGTCCATACAACACTGGCTGCCTGGAGCCCACAGCACTGGTGTGGGAAAGATAGAGTGTGGAACATTCCCCCAGCAATCATAATTTGTCTTTTATAAAACACAGCCTTGTTTTCTTCATTCTAATCTATTTCTGGGAAGAAAAATAAAATAAAAAAAGAATGCTGGAGAAGATTCTTTCCCACCCTTTCCCCTTATTTGTTGTTAATTAGTGAAATAATTCATGATCACTGTCAAGAAGAGAAATAACGCAAGGAGAAATTGTGAATAGATGTATGTTACAAATACCCCCTTTCCAATTTTTTTCTTGCTTGTCTTTTGATTTTGCTTAGATTAGCTCTTGAATACAAATGCTTTATATTTTAATAATGTAAACTTTATTAATTTTTGTAAGTTTTCCCCTTCCTGATTCCAAAGTCATGAATGCATTCACATCCATTTAATTCCAGTAGTTTCATGTGTATATTATTAAGGTCTTAAAACTATCTGGGCTTTATTTTTATAAATAATGTGGCATAGATATATGATTTTGTTTATTTTATTAATTGAATGAGTAGCTAATTGTTTATCATTTACTGAGTAATATGTCATTTTTAGTTACTTGAAATGCTACTTGCATCATTAATCCTTTCATGTACATGATGTATTGCTTTTCTATTTTGGCAAGATATGCAAATTTAGTGGCTTAAAACAACCTAAGTGTATTATCTCGTAAGTTCAGAGGTCAGAATTTGAAAAGATGTTACTTGGCTGAAGTCAAGCTACAGCATTCCTTCTGGGGGCTGTAGTGGGGGCTCTTCATTGTATTTATTTATTTTTTTAATTTATCTATTTGGTTCTTTTGCTGTTGTTGATTGTGTTTTTGTTTTTTGAGACAGGGTTTCTCTGTGGAATAACCATAGTTGTCCTGGAACTATCTCTGTAGACCAGGATGGACTTAAACCCACAATGATCACTTGCCTCTGCCTTCTGAGTGTTGGGATTAAAGACACGCACCACCACTGGCCCGCCTTCATTGATTTTTAAGCTGCTTCCATTCCTTGGCTCTGCCCCACTAGAAGAGAGCAATGAGTGGGTCAAGTTTTTCTTATGCTGTATCCCCCACAAGCCAACTTTCAGAATTCCCCTTTGAACTTATATTAATTTCAATTACATTGGTTGTACCTGGATAATCTCCCCATTTCAGTGAAAGTTAGCTTATTAATTCTGTATTGCAATCTAAATTTTCCCTTGGCATGCATGCCTTTATCTTTTTTGCATGTTGAAAATCTAACTTCTAGTATCTTAGAAAGTGACTATATTGGAGAATAGACATTTAAAGAGATACTTAAGATCAAATGAATTAATTTACAGTCATGTGTGTGGGCTGTCATTTAATCTAACTGGTGTCCTTATATGAAAAGTGCATGTATGTATACAGAGGCCAGGACTGTAGGAAGCAGCAACAGGTGGGCCATGTTTAAGCCAGCAGAGAAGTTTCAGGGACAATCAACCCTGCTGGCACTTTGATCTTGCGTTTCCAGATTCTGGAACTGTAATATAATGTATTTCTGTTGAACTTTGTTATGGCAACCTTAACCTACTGTGTAACAGTAATATTAGATGCTTGGAGTAAAAACAAGGGGAGTCATTTTGAGGAGACCATTCTGTTTATCTTATGTTACTTTACTTGTAGGGTTTCTTCCTTACTCTTTTTAAAGCTACTGTTATATTTAAACATTACTAGGCCGTTGTAATGATCACATCTGGCTGAGAGAAATTCCTTTTCTATTTGTTGCTTTCATTTATCTAGCATTTTCTTGTTTCCTTTTTTTCCCTGCATGCCCATGTTTACTGTAGCTCTGTTCACAATAGGTAAGTGGTAGATCAGTTGAAGTGACTTCCAGCAGGTCAAGAAGGGTATGAGAGTTATTTCCAAAGTAGTGCTCTTCTGAAAGAGCCTGTGTTCATACAGGAAAGCACTCCAGGATGGGCTTAATCTTGAGCATGCTCTCTTAACTGAGCATGCTCAGTTTAAGGTCATCATTCAAGAAAGAAAGATAGTAGACAGACCGGGAAATACTTAGCTCAAGGACAAAGTGTAAAATGTTCAAAGGGTTAAAAAGGCAGATATAAAAGCCTCTAGGTATGCTTGCCTTATGTCATAAAGATGGCAGCCAGGGACATCTCAAGCCAGTATCCAAAGATGGTAGATAAGCATGCATTTTATCATAATATGTCCCTTCTATTTCACAGAGAAATTCTCTGAGAGTAGAAGGTGGGTAAGAGGGCTTTGGGAGAATGAACAAGGAAGAATCTTTGAACTTTCATTAAAAAAAAAATAACAACAGAGGGTTGGGGTGTATCTCAGTCAGTAGAGTGCTTGCCTATCATGTGTAAAGCCCAGGTTTGATCTCCAGCACTTCACAATCCTGTTAGGTATGGTGGCACACACCTGTAATCCCAGTACATGTAAGCAAGAGGGTCAGAAGTTCAAGGTCTTCTTTGGCTAAGAAGGGAGATTGAAGACTGTTCCTTATTACCAACAAATGTGCACGGTGGTGGTGATGGTGGTGATGGTGGTGAGGGTGGTATACTTTTGATCTCATGTCTCTTCTACAAATATGAAAGGTAGTTATTACAAAAGCAAAGAGAAATGGAGGCCTGGGAACAAGGTTCCCTTACTTGTGCAATATTGATTTTTAAGTCTATAAATTATACCTGGGGCTCCAACTACTCATATTTTAGGGCATTGCCCTTCCAGAGGTCCCTCTGGGTTTGCTGGGATGTATTATTGACCCTAAAATATTATAAATGTATATGGCAACTGTGAGATAGTTGTGTGTATGTATGCATGTGGAAGATGGAGGGACTCTTGAGTGAAAGGTTATGAAGTCCTTAATTTTTCTTAATTGCAAATGGAAGACCACTGCTGTTCCACAGACTCAGAAGAAATGTTCCAGTATTAAAGTATGAGATCTGTTTGTTCATCTATTCATCCACCCACCCACCCATCCATCTAAACATTCATGTAAGAAAAGCTAGAACACTATCTGAATGAAGGAGTTATGACATGATTTGCGGAGAAATTTGGAGTTAATGCTAGAGTCGGTGAGGAATCCTTGAAGGTCTCTGTTTGAGGAAGTGATAAGACATAAGAAGTGACTCAACAGGAACAAGGCAGGATAAAGATAGATGTAGGGGATACAGTCTATAGGTAATATTTCATAGAAGTTTGAATGTGTTTTTCCATGTGATGTGTTGAATGGGCTTCTGGTCCTTCCTGAGAAGGGGTCAGACAAAAATGAGATGGATGTAAGGGTTGGGGCTGAAAAGCTGAGAGAGCAAGGCATCTTACACGATGTGTCTATTTCACTCGTCTGGAGAATAACAAATGCATCTTGGTGTACTCTCCTTACTTTTTCATAGCAGTTTTCAAACCCAAGAGAGCCATGTTCTTTGGGGAAGGATCATTAGGAAAGAAATGGACGAGAAAGGCAGATATGGGGACTGTACTTTTTATACATTTCTGGTTCAAATTCAGCAGTTTGGTTAGGTTTTAGGGTTGAGGAGGGCACTTAGTATATGGAGTACATGGGGATCTGTTGCATGGTAACCTTCAAGAGTTCACATTAGGGAACATGGGACAAAAGGTGCTTCCCTTCTTCAACAAGCTATAGAAGTTTCCTGCATATGTCTTTGTGCCTGGAGCCCTGTGGAGAACACATCTGTGGTGGTCCTTCCTTCCAGAAGATTAGGGCAAGTGGTAGGGCAAAGAGCAAGAGATTTCGAGTCACACATATCTGCTTACCAGCTGTGTGACCCTCAAGGTCTCTGAGCCATAAATTTCTTCAACTGGAAAATGAGGCTAATACAACCACCTGACTCATGGGATTATTTCAAGGACCAAATCCAATGATGCATGTGAGAATTAGTTCTTGGAGTGCCAATTACTGCTCAAAGATGGAAAAGAATGGTAAGTTTTTTCCTTCATCTTTGAATGCAAACACTTAACTCTTCTTCCAGAGTCTTCTAGGGTGTTCTATATGGAGGGGCTAATGTCCAGAAGAGAAAAAGACCACTCTGCCTTTATATCTGTGAGCATTAGGGTGAAGCACCCTGAATCACGCACACATCTTATATCCCAATATCCTGACCTTGTTTTTTTTTTAAAATATAACTTGTCGACCTGTCATGTTGCTGGGCTCTTCCATTGCTTTAAGATATCACATTCGGACATTTAAAACGCTGACGCCAAATAGGGTTAGAGAAAGTAAGTGAGAAAACGTGGCCCCAGGTGGAACATAATGAGATGAGGGCTCCACAGCTTTTTGAAACGGGGTAGACACATTGACATGTGGAAGATGCTTCAGTGCTTGTTGGCTTTTAGGAACCACCCTTCTTTGTCCCATGAAGCACTGGCCCATGCTGCTCACATCTCAGAACTGCAAGACAAAGCCTCATCACTCTAGGCCGAAGGCCTCCTTTATTTTCTGGAGAGGAGAGATACTGGGAAAAGAACATGGGGTGTGTGTGTGTTGGGGGGGGAACCAAGACTTTTTCCTGGCAGGAAGATTTGCTTCTTAGGGAATGCAGGACATGAACACCGAGTTTAGTTCTCCCTGCTCAGCAACTGATTATCTCTTCTCTGCTGGAGGCGTGGGTTCAGTTAATGCTGGGTCTTTTTGCCCATGAAATTGTTAAAACACAGAACGACAGCTATTTGCTGGCTAAGGATATTTATTTCAAGTCTTAAAATCCATTTCAGCCTCTCTCCCCTTCTCCACTTGCCTCCTCTTAGGACACCCCTCCCTTTTGGAACTTGGGAAAATCCAATTTCCTTCCTGCCTTAATCTCTGTCCAGTTTTGCACAGGCTCACTCTGTCGGCACCTGCTCCTTCCAGCTGTGAGGTTCCTTCTGGTAAAATACATTGTGTCCTGCCAAGCTGTGGATAGACAAGACCCCCATGGCCGCTTCCTGGCTCTCTTAATGGACATGGTTGTTCTGCTCCATTGGGTTCCCAGGAGCTCTTCCATTCAATCTGTTAGCCAGCACAAGTTTCCACCGTTCAAGGAAAGACCCCTGCCCTGAGCCCCAAAGCTCTTACTCTTGAATGAGGAAGGAATTTGAAATTGAGCACTCCCTGAGCTTGTCTAAGCACTTGGAGCTTTACAGCCCTAACTCCTGTATCACAGGAATGTCAAGCTAAGCAAGAGAGACTGCAGACGTGCCACCTTCCCAGCCTTGGGGCTAAACCATCATTATTAATGACAGCAATCACCACCCGGAGCTCAAGTCATAAATAATAAGCGTCTTTCAGCCGTCACAGGAATGGTTAAGAGCATTTATCATCTGCACACCTCTCAACATAGCTATGGGAATGAACAGAAGATCCATTAGGGGTTTCTATCTCCATTTTAATGCTTACACTTTTTTTTTAATTTAAAAAAAGAAAATATAAGTAGCATGAACTCCAGATGGTAGTGATACATGTTTCAGCAAATAGAAATATATGGTCAAGGAAGTATGAAGAACTGTTAATAAAAAGAAGATGAATTATTTTCTTCATAGAAAGACTCCTCTGAGTTTTTAATATACTAATATGCATCAAGAACATATACTTCTTTATAAAAAGACTCCTCTGAGTTTTTAATATACTAATATGCATCAAGAAACTATGAGAAGTTTATTTCCTCGAAGTATTTGCCCTCCCAAACCCCTTTCTGGCTTAGCATGTTATACCTTATAGGACAGTACTCAGTGACAGGCTGGAGCCATTCAACAAACTGGAACTCAATGTTGGCCAATTTCCACGGTGTAAATAGTCCCACCAGGGATGATTTCAAAACCTGCCAGCATGAAGTCACTGACTGTGGAGGACCTGGGGGAGATTTGCACGAACAGATTTCTGTGCTGGTATATGGAGGCAGCCACTTTTGAGAACAGGCTTGTGGGCGCTGGGAGGGAAATGCTTCCATTTCTTGCAGTGGAGAATGGGAACCTGGGTGATGGACTTCATGATAAAGTAGAACAGACATCACAGGAGCTTTCTGGTCCTCTGATATCTTTCTTTTCTAATGGCAATATGAACAGGCTTTTTCTGAAGCCAGTTCATGATGGATGGTGGGTTTTCTGACATTGTTTCCATTCTCCGTGATCACAATAGCCCCTCTAGGGTTGGTGCATTCTGACTTGGCTGCAATTTTACTGGTTCCTTGTCTGTCCCAGGATTGCTTCATCAGAGTCCCTCTGCTCTCTGTAACTTCATATTCAGTTAGGGAAGGGACAACTTTCCTTCCATCTAAGTAATAAGCAGGTCTGACTCGCCTTCTTCCAAGATCAGATGAGGTTGGGCATGCTCAGGGTGTTTATCACCATAGGCCAGGGATACCTGACCAACTTCCTTTGTGACATTTGGACAAGTCCCCTTGGTTCCAAGCAGTGCATGCCAGCCACCTTTATTTGTGTATGTGATTTGATAACACAGGGAGAAAATCTTAGATTTGCATGTCAGCTGCATTTGGGAGAGCAGACCACTTTATTACTTCCTTTTAAAAAGCCAGTTTCTTCTCCTGGATTTTAAGATTACTCTCCCTGGTTCTCCTACATTTTTTTTTTTTTTTTTTTTTTTTTTTGCTACAGATGTTTTTAGCTATATCTGCTTTGCTGACTTTACCCATTCTATCAACATGCTTGTGTTCTTGAAGCTGGTTTCTTCTCCTCCCCACTTCCTTTCTCAGCCCCCTCTCTGGATGACCTAACCGATTCTCATGACTTGCATACTATTCCTATTTATTCTTACATACTAATCTATATTCTTATTCTAATTTCTGAAGAGCTATGGATTTATAGTTTCAAACCAAGCCTCCTGCCTGAATCCCAGACTTATATAATCAGGAATTTACTTGGCACCTTCACCTGGATGCCTTACAAATCGCTCTTCTTCCACTTGAGCGAAAGAGAACTTCATGTTCCCTGTACCTTCCATCCCATTTCTCGCTTCACCTCTTATCTCAGTAAATAACATATTCTTTTGTTAGTTGCCTGTGCCCGAGATCTAGGAATAGGTCTCGACTCAGCTTCTCTTCTTGCCAATCCATCAATGTCTTGGATGAGTCAATTTTACTTTCCATTTTATCCCCCGAGGACCACTACCATAGTACATTCAAGCTCTCCTAGTTTATCAGGTTTATAATCTAATGCTTTTTATCCACCAAGAAGAAAGGGCTAAGAGAAGATTGACAGCTTAATTACTCTTAATTACTTTTTCTTTCATCCATTCTCCAAGGACCCCCCCAAATGCCCTTCCTGCCCAATAGATCCCAAGCGAATACTTGTTTATCCAATCGATCCAAATTAGCTTGGCTTTCTTCACATGTTCCTCACAGCCAACCCCTGTTCTGCTGCCTTTGCTGTCCCATGATAATTTCTACTGATGAATAAAGGCCGTTGAATGGTAGAGGGGCATACGAAAATACTGATCTTGAGGTTAAGTGCTTCAGTGAGTATTGTTTTATTCTCTTTATGACATAGGGTGTCCAGAGTTCCTTTAGTTTTGTGTTGATTCTGTATGCCTTCTGCGCACATGTTGGAAGTATTGAGTTGCAAGGAATTCCCCCTCACTGGAAGATGGAGCAACCAAGTCCCAGTTTGTAATCAGAGGAATTCTAGACCACAGTGGCAGAGTATCACAGCCTTGTGGTTCTTTTAGCTTGATGTCTATTAGGAAATGGATACAGCCCAAAGCTCATCTGTCCCCAGGAGGAAGGACATGCCCAGGTTTGGAGAGAGACCAATATCCATGCATTTAGGCAACTTGGGTCCCTCTTTGGAAGAGTGTAACATTCTATAGAAAAGTGAATCTTCAACTTATGATGAGAAAAGTAATCACATCAAAAATAACAAACTTGAATATGCTTATAAAATACCATAAACATAAAAAATCAAAACAGTAATATAGGCATTTTTTGAATTCATGAATGGATCACATTAATGGTAATAGTTTCTTACACCTTTGGATACACAGTCTTATTGCTCTTTTATTCAGTCCACCAACAATTTGGTAATATTTTCTGTACTGACATTTAGAACTAGTTCAGTCTTCCCTGTTTGTTAGTTGAAATCAATTTTGAACTTTATTGATTTGTTAGTGCCTAAAAGAGTTTACGCATATCACATATGCAGGTGCCTTCAGAGGCCAGAGGGCATTGGATTCCCTAGAATTATAGGTATAGGTGGTTGCTGGTGCTGGGAACCAAACTTGGGTCTTCTGCAAGAGCAGTAAGCAGTCTTAACCCCAGAACCATCTTTCCAACCCCTAAAATTTGCTTTTTTAAAAATTATTGATCACTTTGTATATTTTCTTTTCTTTTAAATGTTGGGTTTCAAGTGTATTTTTTAAATATTTTTTATTTAAATTAGAAACAATCTTATTTTACATATCAATTCCAGTTCCCTCTTTCTCCCATCCTGCCATGCACTGCACTGACATCTCCCAGCCCCCATATATTCCCCAGGGAGGGTGAGGCCTCCTATGGGCGATCATCAAAGTCTGTCACATTTGGGGCAGGGCCTAGGATCTCCCCCGTGTATTTAGGCTGAGAGAGTATCCCTCCATAGGGAAATGGGCTCCCAAAGTCCATTCATGCATAAATACTGGTTTCACCACAAGAGGTCCCATAGACTGCCCAGGCCTCCTAACAGCCACCCATGTTCAGGGAGCCTGGTTCAGGCCAATGCTGGTTCCCCCATTTCATGACTGGGATCTATGAGCTCCCACTTGCTCAGGTCAGCTGTTTCTGTGGGTTTCCCCAGCATGGTCTTGACCCCCTTGCTCATCACTCCTCCCTCTCTACAACTGGATTCCAGGCTCAGTGCTTAGCTGTGGATCTCTGCTTCTGCTTCTATCAGGTAGTGGATGAAGGCTCTAGGATGGCATTTAAGGTAGTCATCAATTCATTATAGGGGAAGGGCATTTAAGGTAGCCTCTCCACTATTGCTTAGATTCTTAGTTGGGGTCATCGTTGTAAATCTCTGGATGTTTCCCCAGTGCCAGATTTCTCTTTAAACCTATAATGACTTCCTCTATTAAGGTATCTCTTTTTTTGCTTAACTCTATTCATCCCCCAACACTTGGTATATTTTTAATGATTTTTTCAGTACTGAATATATCTGTGAATTTTATAATTTGTTAATGGCAATCTCATGACTTATTGGGTTTATCAAATATGGCATTGGGGACTATGTTGACTACTTTTCTCTCATATATGAAGTATAAAGTTTAAGGTATTTTTATGGGCTGGAGAGATGGCCAATCCATTAAGATCATTGGTTGCTCTTGTAGAGGATCCAGGTTCAGTTCCTAGCACCTGCAAAGGTAGCTTACAACCACACAGAACTCCTGTTCCAGGAGATTCAACAGTCTCATTAGATCTTTGTGGGAACCAGGCACACATGCACTGTACATACATGTAGGCAAACACTCCACATCCTGGACAACACTTGTCATCCCCATCTCCTGATAGCAATTCATATTTATCTAATGCTTAGTGATGTTGAGCACCTCTTGTGGGCTTATTGATCACTTTTTTTGGAGAGATATCTATTAAAGTCCTTGGGCATCTTTGCATCAGTTTTTTTTTTTTTTTTTTTTTTTGACAACGCTTTCACCAAAGTAAAGTAAGATCCCACTTATTGCTCCCATCTAAAATGATCCTCTTTAATGCATTCTTGTTTCTTGAACTATCCTCAATGTTTTGAACTATCCTCAATGTCACTGTCAGAGTATTTTCTTTTGACTTCATGGGGACCGATTTCATTGTGTAACATATTTCTAATTGTGTGTGTTGAGTTCTCATATATGTGGTAAGAAAGAACCTTTTCATTTTGCTTGAGTGTTGATGAGAGCAGAGCCCTTCTGCTTCTATGGTTGAATAACTCATCGCTCACTAGCATGTGGCTCTTTAGATTTCAGAGCTTGATTCTGTTGTACCCTGTGGAGATACGCAGTTTGGTACTGTAAGATGTGTTTGTGTCACAGTTGGTCCTCTGGCACCTGTATGCCATGACAACACAGTTGTTGGTACAGAGGGTAGAAAGTCTATTTCTGTACGTTATTCCTACAGCCACATAAATAGAGCCCCCATTGCAAAATTAGTTGGACCCTGGAGTCAGTTTTTTTCCCCCTCAGGCAAATCACCCCAATGCACATATCACACTGCCTTAGGGGACTCAGAGAAAATTGGAGTGGAAAGACACAGTGGTCCTAAAGCTGAAATTGACACAAAATAAAGGGTACCATTGTTATACTGCTAGGGCTCTGTATGGGACTTTGAAAGTGCTGGTGTTAAGGAGAAGTCTGAAGCTTATACTTGCCAGTTTCAGGAAAAATAGGGCCAGGGTGAAGGGTGGGTAAGTTGAGTCCTCTGTGTTTCAGGAATGGGGAGCAGCAGTGATCTGGTTAATTTGCCCTTTGAGAATTCAGGTTCCCAGTTCAGCATGCAGAATTGTCTAGCTTTGCTGTGCTTCGGCAATCACATACCACATGCTTAGTGTTCCTGGAATGGTCTATCTTGGCTGGGGACTATGGATTTCCTGGTAAGATTACAGCAAGCTGGGATATTTTTATTTTACTATCTCACCATTCTTCACCTGCAACAAATGTCCCTTAATTGCTTCAGCATGAGTCCCAGCTGACATCCTCCATTCCTAAGGGTCTCTCAATCCCAACCTTACAGTAAACTCAAGACATCCAAATGGTGCTGCCAGACATGGCAGCTGGAAGCCAGACATCACGGCCGATTGGAGCAATTAGCTGAGCTCCATCCTGGGCCAGCCTCATTAGGGGTGTGCAGATGTCCACAGCTTGGGCTGTCTCCTCTCCCTGGGGCAGGCTGTCTCTCAGGTGAGGCTAACTGTTGTCTCTGGGAGGAGTGTCAAAGCCCAGAGAGCTCTTCCTAATTTCAGAGCTGCTAATTGAAGCTGAGAGAGAATTGCAGAGGCATCAGCCATTGTGGTCTGGTCCCAAAGGCTCTCTGGTTTCCCATGCATAATCACTGCACTGAGCTCTCCCCATCTGGGGGTAAGCCCAGCTGCCACAGCTCAATTGATTGTGAAGGGTGTCCAGGCAAAGTCATGCTGTTCATCCCCTGCTCAGCCCGTACCATGACTAAGTGGGAACATCTGGACAAGGGCAGGGCAGGGCTAGGGTAAGGAGGAGGAGGCAAAGGGCATTATGGGAAGATTTTTTTTTTCCTTCAATAATGTGTGCCTTCTCTTCCCATGTGGTGGGAGGTGGGGAAAGGAGCGTTTAATCCTCGCACAAACTGACAGAGGGCCCCAGATACCAGCTGTTATTAGGACCTGCCATGCACTCTGCCAGAGAGAGTGTTTGCAACCCAGTCTGTGGGAATGGCCACCCCCCTGGAGTTTTAGGGCACATGGCAGGCATGTGTGGCCAAGGTTCCCTAACCCTGAATGTTAAGCATAAATTGGACCACAGAGTTTATAATGGTTTGGTTGCTCCCAAATCAGGCCTTTCTTGGGATGAGCATTTGGGCATAAGTAGTTTGCTTGGGAGAGATAACAGGAAGTAACACTGGGTGTTTGGAAAATAAAAGGGAAAAAAGAAGAGAGTCAGGGGAGTGAACAAATAATGTGTATCACAGCCAAATATCCCATTTTCCCAGGACTGAGAGATTCCTTGTGTGGTGGGATGTATAGTGTTGACTGGTGAATGTCCCCAGCAAACTGGGGCAAGTTGCTTCATTGTGAGAATGGTTAAGAATACTACTGTATTCTTAACTGCTGAAGTTTCCCTTGGGTTCCTTGTGTAGAGGTGTAGAGAGCATGACTCAGGATTGTCCCAAAGGGATGGGGAAGGTACTATAAAATTTGCTCCCTGTCTTCTGCCTGCTACTGGTTGAAGACTGCTCTCTGATTCATTAACTCTTTTACAGTGAAAGCCTACTCTTCTATGAAGGAAGACACATTCTACAGTGGACTGGGAAAAGAGCCAAAGGAAAATCTGTAGCGGATATGTTATAGACCTGTCTTCAGTTTTCAGTTTGAATTTGAGGATAGAGAAACCATGGAGAGTTACACTGGGAAGGTGGAGGTCTCCCTTTCACCCATATTCCTTGAAATTCTCATTCCCTATCAATTCCATTCTAGTTCAGCTAGATTCTTCAGTCCACGCACCTTGCATCCCTGACTACGATGTCTTAGAGACACAATGGGAAGAATGAGGAGAGAAGGCAGTTGGTAGCTGCGTGTTTTACCATAAATGGGCAGAAAACCACACCAGATCCCTCAGTAGGCTACCTGCAGGGGAACTGTCCATCATGGTACCAATCCTATCATCCATAATCGGTGTGTGTTATAGAGACACAGGTTCAGGTCGGCGGGACTCTATTGCAAGAGGAACAATGGCCTGCAAAGATATGACCACACTGCATTGTGTTATAGTTTGAGTGTCCCCTGAGGTTCATGTGTGGATGACTTGGTTCTGAAATGGTGATGCTGTTTTGGGAGGGTATGGGAATTTTAGGGGTGTGGGGCCTCTCTATAGGAAGTAGGTCTCCGGAGACATGTTTTGGGGGGTGCTTTTTCTTGCTACATCCCTTCCCTGTGTTTTCCTTTCTCCTTCTTGCTCACCATGCCATAAACCATTCTTCCATGTCTTCTCATGACAGATTAAAAGCTCTGAAATCAAGAGCCAAGTAAATCCTTGATTTCTGTAGTTGCTCATGGAAGGCATTTCATTATGGGGATCATAAAAGTAATTAACACACCACAGAGCCTGGGCAAATGTTAGGCTACATGATAAAGGGGGACTTGAGAATTCTGGCCATTAAAATAGATATTTACCTGGTGAGGTATCCCCAGTGTAATCATGGGAACCTTAAAAGTAGAGGATAGTGAAAAGTAGGAGAAACAGAAGATCAAAGATGGAGGGTGGAAAGGGTGTGTGTGTGTGAGAGAGAGAGACAGAGACAGAGAAATATCAGAAAGGAGCAACATTGCTGGCTTTGAAGATGAAGGAAAGGTCCTGTACACAAGGGAATATGTATAGTATTCAGATGCCAGGGAAGACCAGGCTTTTCTAAAGCTTCCAGGAAGGCACACAGCCCTGCTTTTACATTTTAAATGTTTCTTTTTATGAGTGTATATTAATTATATAACAATGAGTTTGTTATGACATTTACATACTTGTCTGCAATGTATTTGATTATATTAATCATTCATCGCCCTCTCTTGTTTCTCCTATATTCCTCCTATAGCTGCTGACTTCCTCCTCTTCCAAACCAGTCCTCTGCTGTACCTTTTTAATTAATATTCTTAACTTCTTGTGATTTTACACTTGTATATAATGCTGCAATGTTGTGTCCTCATATTTTATCCCTCCCCCATTGCCTCATTTTTCTTCTTCACTTGTGACTCCTTTCTTCCCAACTCTTCCCACTCCTACCTTCAAGTTCCCTGACTCTTTCTTGGTCTCTATTATCTCTCTATCTCTTTATGTCTCTCTTCATCTGCCTAACATTCTATCATCTATTTATGTCTACCTGTCATATCTACCTATCAATCAATCTATCTATCTATCTATCTATCTATCTATCTATCTATCTACCTACCTACCTACCTGCCTGCCTATCTACCTTAATGTATCCTACCACCTCCACATCCATATATGTCTATCCTCCTCCCTCTTGCTCTCATTTGTCTATCATACCTAGTCATTCATGATCTATCAATCAATATACACACGCAAAGGACTTTTGGTAAGACAACATGGAACAGTCTTTGGTGATAAAAGATCCTGGGAGATGTGGCCAACAGAGTCCCCAAAATACAGAGGTAAATGTCACTTCTGCTACAAAGTACTTTGTTCTGTCCTGGCCAACCATGTGGGTTCTATAAAGCCATGAGAGGTAGTGCTTTCTCCAAGCGGCACTTGTGGCAGAGACTGGAAGCCATGTGGTGGACTGCTGCACTGGAAGAAAGTAGTTTTGCTTGGCAGTGCTCAAAAGCCTGAAAAAGAGACATTTTCTGACTGCCAGTCTTACAAAGAGCCTAAGTAAGTAAGCTTACTTACGGCGAGGTAGTGAGCTGACAGACACTGGGAATGGCTATCTTGCAATGCCCTGGCTTTGAGCTATCACTTTCCTTGGCTGGGGAGTTCCTTTCACGCTCGGCTTGTTCTGGAGAACACTGCGTGCTGGGTCTGTGGATCTGGGCTGGAAAGCTCTGGGAAGACAGGCAGGCTTTCCAGATCACTGCAATCTGTAGGGCTCCTTGGGACCCTGCAAACGTTTTCCATCAGCTGGGATTGGGTTACACCCATGATGCTGATGGCTTCCCCATGGCCTGTGCAGCTAAGTAAGAATTTACACAGAAGCGTTAAGATCCCAGACTCTTTTGGGGTTAGGGTCTCAGAGCCCTTGGGAGGTACCAGCCCATCTTTCTGGGGGCCTTTGGGTCCCAGGTTATAGGAAGAAGGAATGTTCTGCTTATTGAGGCCAGCCAGGGGCTATGTGGGGTGACTCCTATTTCTCCTCCCTCATCTCTCCTCCACATTCCAAGTCATTCCCTTAATTAAACCAGCCAGTCTGGGTTTGTTAACTGGGTGTAATGAAAGAAGCCAGAATACAGGGCATCTTCCAAATATCTTCTGAAGGATGTTGCTAGTTCCTTCCATTTTACTACCCCCCCCCACCTCCCAACCCCATTGCACCTTTCTGGGAAGGATGGAGAACAATGGAGAATAGACAGAGAACTGAAAACATCAACCGTGCAGTTTGTAACCTATCACTGACATCACTGACTACCCCCCTCCAAATTTCATGGTACATATTAATACCGGAGGAACAAAGAAGCTTTGTCTGGAATGACCTACCCTGCCCCAGGTTCTGAGGCCATGGCCCAGGGCAAGCCAGTGTACTTTTCTCATACAAGATAGTGAGAGGAAGGTGTTTGAAGTAGTCCCCAAAGACCCTTTCCTTTATGACAAACCCAGCTCCATGTTTGATCTGACCCTTATAGCATTTCCCCAGCATGCCACTCTGCTCTTCCTGCAGTTTCTCCAGGCTAGTTCTCTCTAATGCATGGGTTTATGTGGGGCTCTGCCCGCCCTTTGTCCCAGCAGCTAGTTTCCACCACTTACTATCAGTGGGATGGGACTCACCAGCCTGTTTTGCTTACTGAGGTCTTCACTCCCGGGGGCTAAGAGTAGCAGTGTTTCTCACAGAGCTTTATCAAGCCTGGAACAGAAGAAGCTAGGGAGCAATGGTGGGTGGAGGGGGAAGAGCACGAGGCCTGAAACCTACAATCTTGCTGACCTCAGTTAAGTCAGGCCTTACTATCCGACTATACAGGCTCTCGAGATGAGCTTTGGTCCTTCCTTCCTTCTCCTGGGACAATTACAGTGAAGGGTGACAGTAGTGGACCAGAGCTGCAATGAGACATGGGAAGCAGGAAGCCTATGGGTGCAGGTTGATCTGTGGATGGAGATAATAGGGAAGACAGAAGATTCTACCTAGAGTTTTTCTTTTTATGTTTTTGTGTTCACGTGTAACATCATGGACAGGTATGCACCTCACATGTCAGCTCTTACTGTCCACGCACCTTTCACCTTTCACCTTGTTTGAGGCAGGCTCCTTTTATAGGTTGTTGTTTAATGCTGGATGAGCTGGTCCATGAATCTCAGGGGACTCTCCTGTCTCAGCCTCCTGCCTCTGGTTGGAGCACTGAGATTATGGGTAGGCTCTATCACATCTGGCTTGGCCAGAATCCTGGGGATCCAAATTCCAGTTATTGGGCTTGCTCAACAAGCACTTGACCCATCGGGCCATCTCCCCATCTCCAGGCTTTAGATTCTTAATGGCGAGCCTCAGTTTTCATTATGCCAGTAGTCCTGAAGTAAACTTATAATATTTTCTCAAAGGAATAGAAATGTCAGATTGGCTGTATACAGATGTGGTATTTTCAACAAGGATCTTTGCAACTTGAAGTTCAGAGAGAGAGAGAGAGAGAGAGAGAGAGAGAGAGAGAGAGAGAGAGAGAGAGAGAGAGAGAGAGATCTTTAGTAACTGCAAGAAGTATTTGGTGCAGAGTCCTATGGGATACTGAGGGTGAAAGAGGTGAATTATTAAAATGCCATGAACAGATGGGTGTAGTTGCACACACTTTTAATCCCAGCAGGACATGTGGATCACTGTGAGTTTGAGGCCAGCCTGATCTACAGAACAATTTCCAGAACATCCAGACATAAATCGTAAGACCCTGTCTCAAAAATCCAAAACCAAAATGCTGTGAATACTTCTCCCAGAAAATGATAGTACTCCATGCTGCCGTGTCTCAGAAATCTTATGTGGGAAAGGAGGAAGTATTTAATTTTGTTTAACCTTCATTACCCAAGTTTATTTGAGAATGGAATCCTTTTTGTTTTTAGAGCATCTACTAAACCATGCATCCTGTGAATCTGACTCTGGGAAACCACACCCAGGGTTCATTCCACCAGCGGAAGCCACTTGTTTTGGTGACTGCACACTTCAGTCCTTGCTCAGAGTCTCTGAGAGTGGGACTCTCTCTTTAGATTTCTGTAAAGCCATGCACATAGACTATCTATATTAGTTTTGATAAACAAACCAAAGGCATTCTGAGACTTCAACCTCAAGCTATAAACTCAAAATACATGAAATGAAAAGAAAGGAAATACAGTTATTGTAACAACCAGAGAGGCAGACAAGCCCACTTCCAGTTGAGACACATTTTTGTAAAAGGCGGAAAATCTAGTGGGTAGGGGTGTGTAGTCTGCCTGAATGAGTTACTCCAGCTGCAGAGAGATGAAATGACAGCTCCCAGGCTAAATGCTTTAGCACTCAACCACACACACTCACATGTGAGAGTACAGTTCTTGGGTGTATCAGCATAAGGCAGAAAAAAAGAGGGCAAAATGCAAGAGGCATGTTACTGAATTTGTCAGTTTAAAGACACAGGAAGTTGCTTGGTTCCATGGACAACCTTTGGGGAGAAAGTAAGGAGTAGTCCTGGAGTATCTGGGGACAGTTCCTTGGAAGATTAAGGATGAACTTTTCATCTGATTCCTTCCCATCTTTTGATCTCACCATTCAAAGTTTACCTCTCCAGGAAGCTGCTAGGAATGCCAGAGCCTCCACGAACCAGCTAATTAGAACTGGATGCTGGAGTTTCAGAAGACCACATCATTGCATGTGTGCCCGAGACTGTACCAAAGGCCAGCTTCTGCTCTGGCAGGCTGAGATGAATGGGGCTTTTAGAAACAGAGGTGATGGCATCTAAGCCTTCTTTCTATTGAGCACATGGATGAATCTGGAGAGAAAATAATCTGAGCCCAGAGTAATGATTGTCTTGAGAAACAAAACTAGACAATCCATGTGAAGTGAAGGAGAATGCAGTAAATTACCTTTTGTTCTAATTTGGGACTGATTGGCCAGTGAGAAGGCCAACTGCCAGCAACCTCACATTGTCTTTTGACATTTTGACAGGAGCCACACCCAGGTCATGAGAGATGGCTATAGGCCATGTGATACTCTTTCTCCATCTGGGAGCTATCTTCAGTCTGGCTATGAGATTGGGGGCCTGGTGTTCTGGGAGTGGGTTATGCCTGTCCTAATATTTAGGCTATGGTGAGTTTATTTTGGTTCAAACTTGGATCATCTATTCCCAGAGACCCATGTGTCCTCTGTGTGGAAGTGTTCTTTCTCTTTGTGGTCTTCAGCTTACACTGGTAGACTTGGACCAGCTGGGAGACCATCTAGGATTACATCTTCACAGGGTCTCTCAAAGATTGTTTCCTTTAAGCTTTTTGAATGTTTTGAAAAAGAAAAACAAAAGAAAAATGGAAAAACAATAAGCAACTCCTGCCCACATGTCTTGGGTAAGATGTGGAGTAGTTTTTGAGTTTCCAGTCTGCAGAGACAGAATGTCCCTTCCTTCCTAGAGATGGAGAGCTTAATCCGATGTTTTAGACCATGGAGTAGGAGACTAAGTGGGAATAAGCAGCCCATGTTAAGATGTCAAGGTTTAGGGTGGTACTGGATATGGACCTCCAGTTTATTTCAAATGACCAATATTATATCATAAGCCAACTATGGGTCAAGGCAGTCTTATAACTTGCCAAAGGCACACAAAGCACAAAAGGCATAGAGATTAATTGCAGGAATGCCTCAATCCAGTCCATTTGAACCACTTTCTTACCCTGTGGCTCAACATCTCTGTTCAAGGCTCCCAAGTTTAGCACGTAGTCATCATGGGATGCTCCGTGGGGACCTTAAACCTTCTGAAGACTGGTGGAATAGCACTGTCCTCAGAGGTTAATGCTGTGGACAGTGCATAAATTTGGAATCTGATGAATTTCTAACAGGAAGCCATTGAAAAAGAAAATAGTCGTCATAATTTTGTTTTCATTAATAATTTTGAGATCTGTCCAAATACATTTCTTGAACATTTGATTATAAATAAAAAACACAAACATTGCTTTCATTTCAAGTTTGTTTTGAAGAATCTTCTGGACAACTCTAATAATTTCTTGACTTACAGTTTGGGTGTATTTTTTTAAATAAGACTATTATTACATCACAGAGAGATATAATCTTAGAACTGAAGCCCGAGAAGCCCCTTTTCCCTAAATATTCAACCCCATACTGGAAATAGCAGTGTGTCATTGGTGTTTCTTTCATGCATTTTATTTTCAAGGAAGAAAGGGTTTGTTTCCTTTTAATAAAGACCAATACAATTTACCTTGGGAAAATTAGAAAAATATCCGATAGTAAGGCATTGCAGCTTGAGAAGCTATTTAAAAGTGTATGTAGTCATGTAAATGTGTTTAATGAAAACCTGGGTCTTCATCAAGTTTCCAGGAGGCATTTATTTCATTCACTTTTCACTCCAAAAAATATGTGAACTATTGGGTAGCTGATATATGTTGGTGACATATATCTAATATATGTATTTTAGTGTATTTGAAAACTCCAAAAAATTAAGGTGTGTTGCCAGGTTAGTAGCATGATGTTAGCTACTATAAAACACATAAACAGTAACATAATAAAGCCCAAATCTGTATTGTTGAATGCTGAGATGTGGAGTTCCAGGCCTCTCCCATTCTGTGGCTCCATTGTCTTCATCTGAATTCCCACATTCTCTGTGTTACTCTGTACTGTTATCAGTAGAAGAACAAGGAACAAGACAGTTTTGTATGTCAGAGATCCTCTGGGGACAGCATCCATCCATCCACCCATTTACCATGCTCTGGTCAAGAATCAGTCACATGGCCATATCCAAGTATGAGAAAACCAGGGTATTAAAGTCTCTCTTATTAGGAATAAGAAACAGAGGGAGAAATGGATGTGCTAAACAGCTAACCATTCTCTGCCTTCCATATTATCCTTCTTAGGCACCTACTCAGAAATCAGCGCTGTTAATCTAAAGAGTAGCCCAGTCACCATTTACTTGAATAGGTCTGAATTCAGAGACTACGTAAGTTTAGCAGAAGATGCCAGTTTTTAATCTATAGATCTAGATGTGTTATTTTTCTAGCCTTATCATTTAGGTAAATATCAAATAAACATATATTTGAATGTTGGAAATATTTTGAGCTAACGAAGTGCTATTTTTTAGTAGCACATATTCATGATGGAGACAACGAGTTTCACTGTGATGTTTTCATAGTCATCTGTCATGGACTTGATCAGTCACCCACCCATCACCCTGTTCCCCTGTCCCTGTTCCCCTCTCATTGACTGTATCCCTCTTCTCCAACAGTTTCTTATTTTACATAAAATGCTATGTTAATCTGCCCTAGAAACTATGGGGTTCTACTAGTATACCTAAAACAAGCAAACAAACAGGTGTGATTTCCCTATTTCATAGGTGATGTGAGGCTCGGAGACAATAGAATATTTCTGCATGGTTATCCTTTGATGCAAAAACCATCCACCCACCAGACTCCAGCCTGGCTGCCCTTTGAACTCAGCTTCCTGGCTCTCAGGGTAGCACTGTAATGCTTTTTCTTTTATTTCAGCTTGTTCCAGGGCTTCGTGGCCCTCATAACTCAGATGTTTTTCAGACTATTTTCATTTTTCTCGGTCTTCAAGTGAGAGAGCAGCTGAAATGGGAGGGTTGTTAATTCTGTCATAAGGTTTAATATGCTGCACATTTTTGGTCCAGCTGTTTCCTGAGTTGGCATTAAATAGCATTTAGTGAGCAGTTATTGCATGCTTCATGTTGGGCTGGGAGGCAGAGGTCCAGTGATGCCATGGACATCTTTCTAGGAGGATCTTTCAGACTTTCAGAGCCAGACAATGACCAAAGAGCAAAGGTAGACAGACACATGTATAATCACTAGTAGATGTGAAGAGGGGAACAAGAGGAAGTCGGGTGAGGTGAGATGAGCCCTGTTGAGCAGACAGACTAGAGACCAATGGAATGCTTGGTTTGATTCTGGACACACTGAAGGTCTGGCCATATGGGTGAGCCATGGTCCTATAAAGAAAAACTTCCGCCCCTCTGAACATTACCAGTGAGACTGTGGGCCTAGGAATTCAAGTCCTCTGTGTTATGTACTGTATAAGCCACATAAAACTGTTGGAGGCTGCAGAATGTGCACAGATGTTAAAACAAGCACAAATAATTAGAAGATGAAAGTAAGTTGAGATTCCTTCAGGATGAAATGGGAAAGGGATTTTCCCCAGTGGCTGTTGAAGTAGCTAAGTAATATCAAAGACACACAGCCTTTCCATTTTGTTTTTTCAAAATGGTAGATTGCAGAAATTTTAATTAAATATTGACTGGCATAACTTTCTGCCCATCTTCTGTTCCTCTGAGCTTTGACCTTTGCAACCAGGTTTAAAACTGTCCTATTCTTATGGACATGAAGACAAGAAAACAAGACCATGCACACATTTCATCCCAGCACTCAGGAGGCAGAAGCAGGTGGATCTCTGTGAATTCCAGGCCAGTCGGGTCTACAAAGTAAGTTTCAGGCTAGCCAGATCTACCTAGTAAGACCCAGTCTCAAAACAAACAAACAAACAAACCAAACATGACATCCCTCCCCATAGGTAGATCTTTCACATTACTTAATGCACTTAAGAACATCCTCTGCAGATATACCAGATGCCTATTTCCCACATGATTGCAGTTCACATGTATAACCATTACAGTGGTCATATTTCTTTACAAGCTAAACATTTTTCATCCTATCCTCAGCAGAGTCATCCAGAAATCAGAAACCAACACAAAAAATTGCATGTTGAATTAGTGAGAGTTCTCCAGAGAGCAATCAAAATGCAGAGTTGTATTGTGGAATATTTGTTTAACTGTGCAAGGATATGTTGCATTTGCTTAACTATGTAAAGATGTGTTGCATTTGTTTAATATGTAAAGATGTGTTGCTGTTTCACTTTGCCTGCCTAAACCACCTGATTGGTCTAATGAAAAGCTAAATGGCCAGTAGTGAGGGATAGGTATAGGTGGAACTTCTGGGCAGGGAGAGTAAGTAGAAGGAGGAATTTAGGCCGTAGGAAGAAGGAGAATGAGGAAGAAAGAAAAGGAGATAACAGGGGCCAGCCAGCTAGACACAAAGGAAGCAGGAAAGTAGGACATACAGAATGAAAGAAAGGTAAAAAGCCCTGAGGCAAAACATAGACAAATAGAAACAGGTTAAATCAAGTTAAAAGAGCTAGGGGGACAAGCCTAAGATAAGGCTGAGCATCCCTAATTATTAATAAGTCTCTGTGTCTTTATCTGGGAGCTGGTTGGTGGCCCAAAGAAAATTACAACTACAGAGTTGTGTATCCCAGTCCCAATGGATACATCTACAAAACAGTCCTGTACCTAAGGCTCAGGAAACATGGCAGAAGAAGGACAGAAAGATTGTAAGAGCCAGAGTATTAAGGTATTTGCTGTGAGGCCTTGTCTCCTAGTAATATCAGAAGCTACCACCCTTAAAATGTGTCACCACCAACATGGCTGTTGAGACATGAGCTGAGCAAGAACAACACTAGTGGACATGCTGATGTGGACGGGAAGGCCTCAACCTTACACAAGAACTGTAAGCAAATGAGGAAATCTGGGAGCAGGAAAGATGAGGCTCCCAGGGAAGAGCTCACAAACTGGTTGTTCTGAAACGTGTAAAAAAGTTACATAGAGACTACTATAATATAGTCTATGTAACAGAGAAAGGTTAGTGAGGGCTGGAGAGAGGATGATGTTGCAGTTCCAAGTCTGAGAGTCACCTGCTTCAGAATTCTCTTTGTTGTTGGATGGGAGGCAAATCTTTTCACTTGGTTGGCCTTTCTATTGACTAGATGAGACCCTCCCCCCCCCCCATTTGATGAAATCAATCCAATTTACTCAGATTCCACTTCCATAAATGTTTTCTAAAAAAAAATCCTCACAGAACATACCCAGAACAGTATTTGAATACACATCTAGGTATCAAGGCAGCCAAGTTGACACATAAAATCAACCGCCATGTGTATAAATAGCTTATTCAGGAAAATGCTCCCAAGGAGGAACTTAGAAAAAGGAACAGGAAACTAGGAAGGAGAGGGTCTCCAACAGAGCACTTCAAGACTGCCATAGGCAACTGGGTGACCCAGATTTGTGATCTACAGAGTCAGAAAGTCTTTCATCAGGTGAGTGTTCATACTCTGTTCTTCTGGGTTGTATACCTGAGAGTCTACCTTCAGCCACGTAAGCCACCATAGCTAGAGAAGTCCTGGGCAGGAATGGGGCTAGGAGGTAGCATTCAGGCAGAAAGTTAATCTAGGAGGTATCTGCTCCAAGCTGCTGGGACCTATACAGAACTGGAAGGTGAAGCCATGGTAGGTATGAGAAGTGTGGCTGAAAAGTTGGAGAAAGGACTTGAGAGGTGTCAGACATCTCCTCTGCAGTTTCCTTTCGGTGAAGTCTCTGCTTAGGGGACTGGGGTAATATCCCTCCAGCCCCTAAGCCATTGAGCCACATTAAAGTTTCTACTTTCCTCTTGCCTTATATCCAAGTAAGGCTAGTTGATTCCATTTTTTTTTCTTTAATATGCTACATGTAGAAATATCACCTGTATTCGCTACTCACACCCAACTCTTGCAAACTCGGTTTGGGTTGTAAAATTATTTTTAGACTGGCCTCTCTGCTTCTAGCCTAGCTGCTTCGATGCTTCCTAGAACAACATGCCTAGTGTATACATCTGACTACGCAATATACCCTAGTTGAAATTCACCAATAACACAGAAGCCGGAAGGGTGCTTTCTCCTAGCTCCTCCCACCAGCACATGGCCCAGTTATAATCTAGCCACGATCCTTTCATTGTATTGTTTTCAAGATCACCACTGGGAAGATCTGTTCCTCTTAGGATGGGTCCTTGGGGCCACCCAAAGCAGCAGCACGCTCTTCACACTCTGGTGTCTTTGGTCACACTGCATCCTTTGCTTGGATTGTCTTCCCTTTTTTAGTTCTCCACCTGCCAGCCCACCTTTGCCTGGTTGAACATCTATTCTTTACAGACTGTGTTCATGGATCATTGTTCTCTCTGATGTTCACTCTGAAACCACCTTTTCCTTGCAGGCAGAATCTTCTGGTACAGGCAGAGGTTGAGTTCCTGGGACCTAGCCAGGGAGGTTAAGTGCAGGCCTGTCTCCTGCCTCTAGGTTCTGAGAATTTGTTCCCTAATCTCTGCTTACAGGGCTTCTAGGGCTGGAGTCTATGTGAATGAGGCCTTTGTTTGATATGGGAATGGTTTGGGGATAATCTCTCCTTGGATGCATTTTAATTCACTTCAATGACTCTGCCTCCTGTCATGCTTTTCTTCTGGGGGGGGGCTGTTGTTGAAGAGATTAGAAAGAGTGAACCCAAATCCTGAATCTAACCTTCCTCAGCGAGTGCTGTTCTGAAAAATATATTAGGATGTTGGGGGTGGAGTGGGCAGAGGGGAGAGTTGGGAAATTGCATATCTAATTGTATGTACACACTGCCAAGCCGCATATACTTACCTTTTACCAAGTCTAGTCACCAGCCTGCTGCAGCCCAGCCAAGCCACCCCCACCTCCAGTGGTGGGAGCCAGCCAAAGCATACAACACAGAATGATGTCATCCCTGGGACACTGTCCTTTTTCCTCTCTCTCTCTCTCTCTCTCTCTCTCTCTCTCTCTCTCTCTCTCTCTCCTTCTTTTGTAGCTTTGTATAAACACAGCTGTTTATGAGGAATGCTGGCTTGGGAAAACACAAACCGTCTGCATTAATGACCTTTCTTCCTCGCCTTCCACTGAACATGGAATGCTCAGGCTCTGCAGAGCCATTGTCTTTGTGTGCAAGGCCAGGATGTTCAGCTTTCTGCCCAGGTCTGGCATGTCTAGATACAATGCCCATGTAGAGCATGTCAGGCCAGACAAGCTTACTGACATTTGAGCGGCAGATGACACCTCAGGCCATCTGAGAAAGATTCCCATGGAGATAGGAGGAGAGATGCAGGGTAGAGGCTGGAGGGGAAAAAGGTCCTCAGTAGAGACAAGTAGCCCCTGCACTGCTAGTGTTGCCCACATTGCCACTGGCTTCTGGGAGAGGGAGTGGAGAGCTTTGGGTGTCCCTCCATGGCAGCTGCAGAAGGAGGTTAAGGGCATCTTCATCATAGTCCCCCTCCCTTTGCCAAAATAGTGCACATACAGTCACTATTCGAGACTAATATGTCTCCATCATCTTGAGGAAATGAATCCTGGGCAGCTAACAGGAGGAAGGAAGCTGAGCTTGTGCCATTCTGCTTTTTGGAAGTCAGGGATTGTGTCCTATAACAGCTGATTGGTGGTGGATTTCAGTTTCCAGACGTGACTTCTCTGGGTTTGGAGGTTAGGAGAGTTGACACCTGCTATCAAACAGCATTTTGTCTGAGCATAACTGAACATATGCTTGCTTCCATATCCTCTACTCCCTACTAGCCCTACTGATACTCTCTTGCTGGGTTTGTGGTTACAGCTGTGGAGAAATAACAAGGGCTCCCTAGGTCTCTCTTGCTGAGGGTAAGCAGCTTGTCCTGGTGCCTCAAACAGCTATCACTGTGGAACGATTGGGATTCTTATGTGTGAATTGAAAATCCTTCAAGGTGAGAGTGTGGTGGGGATTCACAGAGACAGAAGGCAAGACTTCTTCCATCGCCCCAGGCTGAGTGCAAATCACAAGGCATGAAAATAGCTAGCAGTTGTCTATTGACTACAACTTTCCAGGGAGCATATACAGGCCCGTGTGCTCCTGCCTAGTGTCTACTTGTTGTGTGTCCGGGCAGCATGGGAGGTATTTTACACCAGCCCCAGTTTTAGCCTTACGTCATCCAAGTCTAAACAAGTGGTTATTTTATGAATAATGATGAGAAACCTGAAATAAAGGTAGCTTAAGACTAACAAACCAATGACGGCGAAGAGCCAAGATTCACCCAGTTTGCATTCAAACATTCATATATTCTGGGAACTCAAGAGGGGAAGGCTGAGTAGAACAAAATTGAGACCACAGAGGTAACAGCTGCCTAGGTGAGTCCCTTTGAGGGATAAGAGTAACATCCTTCCCTTCCTCAGATGTTCCTCTTAAAGCCGGAAAGCCAACAACACGGAATCCTTTGGAATCAAGTTTGGCATCCCAATTTTACCATTTTTGAATGCAGATATTTTTAGGGGAGGAAGTCTTTGATCCATTAAAATGCTCTGTAGGAGAAACCCCTCATCTTCTTTTAAAACATTTTGCTGATAATCATGTTCCCTGTAAAGTAATACTTAACAGAAAGTAGCTTGTATCATAGTAATTGTCTGGGAGGTGAGTCTCTTAAGAGAGTTGAGAAGTGTTAATCTTTGACGTTTACAAAATGCATTTTAAGGAGTTCCTCAAATTGATAAAAATCTGCTAGGAGAAAGGCTTTTTCTCTCTCTCTTTAAATAGTAGAAGATTTTACTCTTTTGATCTGGAAAAAAAAGGATAGATGTGGGTATTAACTTTCTGAGATAGAGCTACCTAATTGGTATCTTTTGGGATTCGACTTCAAAGAGAGGAAAAGAAGGAATCTGAAAAACATTGTTGGTCTGAAATTTCAAATATTATAAGATGAGATAATATTTGTAAAAGCACTTGGGAAAACGTTAGAGTTGAATGAATAGAAACTATTTTTGTTCCTTCCAGGAATTATAGGACAACAGAAAAGGAGACTGAGAGGCATCCTTTGAGGCTGCATTCCCTGTGTTTTCTGTAGATGTCTATACACTGGGTTGCTCACAGATGCTTCTAGAGAAAAATGTGCTAAACAAAGTTTAATATGTTTTTTTCTTTTTAGATTGGAGTAGTTATGGAATATTTCACTCGTGCATAGTAATTCTCCCAAGGAGTGCCTGCATAAGTATAAGAGGTTTCCAATCTTCTTTGTAGGGACTAGGGAGATGAGGTTGCATCTCATGTGGCCAATATACCCTGAAACAAAATTTGAGAAACATGTCCCCAACTCATAGTCATATTGGCTATACAAGCTTTTAACGTCAAGGTATTGGGAAACTCTGAAAAGCAGACATTAGGTTTTTAAGGAGAAAGGGTGGGAGATAATGCTTTATGGATACATATTTACATTAATTTAATGAGTAGGCATGGGACTTTGAATGAGAAAGCTTACTATTATTTGGATATGGCTTGAGTTTTTCCCCTAAAGGATTATGTGTTGGAAGGATGATCTTACATATGGTGATGATGAGAGGTGCTGTGACCTTTAAGTGGTAGAGACCAGTGGGAAGTCATTTGGGGATATTGCCTAGACATGGTTAAGATGCTGTCCTGGGACTCTGACTGCTTCAGAGAAGGTGGCTATTAAAAACAAAAACGATGTGATGCCATCTATCATGACACCTTTGCTATAAATGAACTATGTCTGGGATTCTTTAGAACTGTGAGCTAAATTTACTTTCTTCATAAAGTACCAGGTCTCAGATATTTTATTATAGTAACACTAAATGAACTAGTACAAAGACATTTGACTTGATCATTTAAATCCATTCCATTGCCTTTTTTATTAACTAAGTGATGGTCTATTATAGTGATTGATTTAAAAGTACTTTCTAAAACCATACCTTTACAAGAACAAGATAGAGAAAAATTTGCCACTTAACAATAATTTTCAGCCTGTTTAAAGGTACCATTGGAATGTTCTTACATAAGGAGTGTTAAATGGTCCTTCGTTATGTCCATATTTTGTACAGCAGCCATTAGAAGTAATTCATGAATAGTTTTTTCTTCAATATATAATTTACCATTATATGTATGATATCTTATTGGCCAATTCAGACACAGATTCTTTAGAAAAAATAGTTCATGAAGTGAAAAGAATTTTGCCTTTTGGGGAATTACAAATTGCTACTGAAAAATAAATCAAAACAAACAAACAAACAAACAAAAAACCCAAACCTCAAACAGAAGATTCTATTAGTTATAATATGAGATGGGTTTACCAAAAATTCAACTACACAAATAACAATTCAGGAGAGAATTACAAATTACCAGATCTAATTCTCTCTCAGCCTCAACTGATAGTTTTCTTGGATTATTTAAGTACTTATCACCTTGTAAGGTTTGAAATAAATTACTTAGTTTTGGGGTTGTAAATCCAATTGTGGGCTGTAGCCAGTTAATATCTCCCAGCAATCTTTGAAAAATCATTAAGAGTTATCTAGGTGCTACTCAACCTCTCAGAGCTAGCAGGTTTTCACCCCAGCCTTTGAATCTTGAGTCTTATTAATAATTACAGTAACAGAGACTTAGTGAAAGCAACCTTTGACAGCAGTAGCAGAGCCAGTGCCTACAGGAGTAGAATTCTGTCTAGGCTGTGCCCTGAGTGGCCAGGCCACTGACAGAGAAGCAGGCCAGTAACTGTAGAGTTCCAATTGCTAGTGAAATAGAAATAGAGTAAGGCACAGTCACTGTGCCAGTGTTAAAACAACACCTACTGGCAACCCCACAGGATGAAGAGTGTCCTCTGCTCATAGTTCAGCTGTTCTGAAACTTTCTGGCAGTTGGCTAGTCTCTGCTTCTAAGGTGTATGGTTCATCCTCTAGGCAGCTCAGCTCAAAAGTCTTCTTTGCAGCTTGGTTTATCTAATAGTGTCTCTCAGCAGTTCCTGCAGGTTGTATGTTCCAGGAGGGCAGGGTCTAGTGAATCTGGTCAGTTTCAGGGACTTCCTGAAACTAGTTTGAATTTTTTTCTCTCCCCTTAGAACCTCCTGTTGCTTTAGCACCTAAACACCTTCCATCTTAATGATATTTCTTCCAAATCCAAAGGAAACTCCTACACAACACTATCTCCATCTTCCCTCCTTTCTTTCCTGGATTCTATGAGTTGATTAGCCTTCTGTCATCTTCTTCCATTGCCATGGTGCACCACTTGACCTCAGGCCCAAAGCTATAGGTATAGGGGACATGAAATTGAAAACTCTGAAACCCTGAGTTAAATAATAAGTCCATCTTCCCTGAGTTATTTCTCTGGGTATTTGTCACAGCAATGGAAAGTCCAACCCAGGCAGGACTAGCCCAGTCCTCTTACCCATCTGGAAGCTCCTGCATCCAGTCCCTCTCATCAACTGGCCTCCCTGGTAATTACTGTTACATACATCTTAGCGTAACATGTAAAATAAAGCTTAAGCTCCCTAGTATGACATGCTCAAACCTTCATTTTCTGGTCCTGCAATTATGAAATGGCAGTTCAGATCATGTAAATTCAAATCTAAGCTTCACCAGCTAGAAAAAGAGCTGGGCTTGGGGGAAAATATTGAAATTCTCCACACTTTAGTTTCTTCCATCTATAAAATGGGAGTGGTGACACTCTTCCTACAAGTCAGAGGATTAAAGAAGCAAGACTATCTGTTCTACAGTAAAAGCTGAAAAGACCCTATTTGTCATTATCATTGTTACCGACATCTTGCCTGGGTCCCCTGTGTGTACTCTGAGCTCCAGCTGGCAGAAAAACCAATTCAAGGTATGTGTCTCTGGTTTGTTTAAGTTAGAAAGCTCTGTCTACTATTGCCTGCCCAAACAGCTAGCAAGCTATCTCTCAACACCATTCACTCCAGGAGAATGTGCTGAATTCTGCCAACTTTCCCCCCATTAAGTCCCCATAATTCCATGCAACTTTTCTAGACTTTTAGCATTCAGTTTTGTTATTTTGCATAATTCATTTTAGCTTTGAGGGATATCTTATTTCTCCTTGATTTCCTGGTAATGCCATTGACCAGATTTCTACTGAGAGTTGATGCAACTATTCATTTGTAGAGACTTCCCCAACCCACCCCTTAGGTGCAGGCATCCTCCTACTGAGATTATCCCTTGGGTTCACTTTTGTACATGCTTTTCTGAACTTGATATAATTTGGTAAGTTGATAACAATAAATCAGGGCTAGATTAAATATGGAGATAGGAGAAAAAGTTAGGAAGAAAGGATAAATTAGGAATGCATTATGTCTATATGACTTAGCTTAGTTTCTTTTCATTTCCTATGTGGAAATGTTTTATCCCATTCCTTCTACTCTTTTCTTGTAGAACACATAGATTTTTTTTTTTTGCTTCTGGTATGATCAGGCAAAGGAGAAGAAACTTCAAAAAGGTCCTCGCCCAAGTTACAGTTCTGAACTATTTCTGACATTCATGCAGTACATGTCCAGGCTCTAGCCCTGCTGAGCAGTATATTGGCATTTCAGCAATGAGTGTAGGCAAGTTAAATCTTTTCTTTTGCCTGCATGAAACCTGCAATCTGAAGAAGACACATTCAAACAAATAACTATGCATTTGCCAAACCCATAAGTCACATGTACAAAGGCCAGGGATCAAGGATTGACCCTACATAAGGCAGAGTTGCTGTAAAATACCATAGGTTAGATATCCTGCTCAGAAGTAGGGAGTTCATTTATAGGCACAAGATGTAAATCTTGGCTTTTATCAAGACAAAAAAAAATATTGCTTTTAAAATAATGTCTGGTGCATAATTTGGTTCTGGTGGTAGATGTAGACTATTACTTTATATTTCTTTTCCTGACTTTGAATGCTTTAGAACATTGCACAGCTACTGTCCTCTCTCCCAGACCTCTTACAGCTCTCTACACATCCTATGATCCATAGTTAGCAATTCTATCACTATTTGAATATCTGTGTCTTCACTCTGTGCCCCCTCTGGCCCATCCTGAAATCCTTAGCCTGGGCCCATGAAGCCTGGCACATAATAGGTATTCAGTAAGGAGTAAGAAAAGTGTCTTTCACGATGCCTCTATAAGAGGCCTAGCAAGTGTATCCCAGCTCCTCTTGAGCTAGCTACTCTAGACACTGATTTGAACTTTAACCTGCTAAACTGAAGAGACACAGGGTAGAATGGGAAGAGGCGCTCATGCTGTCATACACCATGTACCATCTGAACCTCTTGTTCATGTACTCCATGACTGGTCAGGAGTCAAGTGGAGCTGGTTACTGCTGGGCACTGTCCCTAACAGGTGGGCTAGAAGGACATCGCTAAGTTGTGGTAGAGCTGTGCTGTGACCCCATCCAAACTGCGGGCCTTAGGACCTCTGAGGAAGCTCTCGGAGGAGTTTCAGAAGGTTGTGTGAGAGACAGCCTGAGGAAGCTGGACTTAAAAAGGGCTAGGATCTTGCTGAAGGCCATGCACTATGGACTGTCAGAGCCTGCATTAAATCTTTCCTTTGGAATAGGTGCAAATGACATCATCTCTATCATGACAAGAACATGTATAAAGAAGGCCAATTTTGACATCTTGAAAATCCTCCAATTTCTCTGGGCCAAGGTTTACCCATTAACATAGTAGGGACCCTAGCAGAATATATTAGAAGATCCTTCAGTTCTAAGAAACTATGAATAGCTTTAGATCATGAACTTCTTCCAAGAACCTGACAACACTTGTTCTATTAGATCACTTAATGACAGATTATTTGTTTCAATAGTTTCCCAGGAGTGACCCAACACATCCTACATAATAAAGCAGTTGTCAAATAATAAACATCATGGACAGGATTCATCAGCAGTATGCTTTTCAACTGAACATCCCTGGGGCCTTCTGGTTGCTTGGACTCTGCCTAATGGAATGCTGTCAGGGATTCCCTGTGTGGGTGACCACATTTCCAAGAACTGGAAAAAACAGACTGTAACAAACATTAGAACTTTTTTGGGGAAAAAAAGTGCTTTTACTCATTTTATTTTGGATGCAATGGGTCTGTGAAGAATTAGATAAATTCATCTTCTTCTCTTACCTTCCCTCTTACTTGGTGTTGTTGCCATCAAATCCCATTCCTCATGTCTTTGTATGTTTTTTGTTGCTATAACGGGATGCCTGAGACTGTGAAATTTGTAAACAAAGAGATATTTATGACTCATAGATCTGGAGGCTGGGAAGTCAAAGATGTATCACTGTATCTACCCAGCTCTGGTGAAGGCCGTAAGCTGCTTCAACTCATGGAGGAAAACAGAAGAACGTGCAAGAATGTGAAGAAGAAACAAAACGCGAGAGGTAAACCTCATGACAGTCCCTTCTCAAGTTTACCAATTTGTTCTCACTCCAATTTGGTTGGAGTGAGAAAGGTATCAATCCCTTCACAAGGGTGTTGCCTTTCTGCTAGGTGTCATCTAATACTGCTGTACTTTCATTCATGGAATTTTGGGAGGACAGTCAAACCACAGTACCTGGGTACTTTCACCGTCTCAGATTTATAGTGCTGTTTTTTGGAGTTTTCTCAGTAAATCTTCAGCCCTAAGACTGAAGGGAATATACAGAGGGCCACTCGATGAAGGTACTCTAATCCCCAGGGGAGCTTCCCTTATGCTTTTGGCTAGCATTGCTCCAAAACTCTTGTCCTGCCTTCGGTCATCCTCATCACTGCTACTCTACGGAATTAAGTATACCTAGTTACAGAACCCGACTGTGTTGTATGTTTGCAAATGGAAACAGTGACAGTGTGAAGGGAGAATAATTTCAGCCTGGAAAGTCTTCTACAACTTGCATTGTGACTTTTGCTTTCTCTTCTGAGGCAGAGACCTCAGGAAAAACAAAAATAAAAACAAACAAAACAAAACAAAACAAACAAAAAACAAAAAAAACGAGGGTCCCTTGAGTGTATGGCAGAGTGGGCTGGCAGGAGTGAAAGGCCTGGTGATTGGATCTGGGGATAGTGATAAATCTATGACTGAGGCTGTTCAGATGGAAAAATCCACTGAGGTCTGATTTTTCTTTTTCTTTTTTCATATATAGTTCAAGAAGGCAGAAGAAGGCCCAGCAAGAGCCAGGATCTGCAAATAACAGGTGACCTGTCTCCTATCAGTACCTTAATAAGCAAGCATGGCACTGTGGTCACTATTGGACTCTGGATTTGCCAACCCCTGCTGTTTGCTATACCATGGCATATGCTAGCCCACGCCAGTTGACAGCGTGCCCCAGCAGGTTTTTGAGATACTTATAGTGGCTGTCTTCCTCTTCAGTGTTCTCTGCTCTCTTTGATGCCTGCAGGAGGGCCCCTGGGACATCACTGATTCTCTGTGGATGTGTGGGGAACTTACCAGGGGAATCTGAGACCACCTTCAAATCCTGGGTCTCAACCGGATAAAACAATGGAGGGAAGACAAGAAATAATGTTTTACTTTCTAAGGTAGCTCACAGTCTCTTCCAATCTCCTAGGAAGAAGGTAAGAGGCTCTGTCTACCATGGCCTAAGCCAAAGCCCATGGATGGTAATGGGCATGAGTCAGGGTACCAGAGGGGATATTAACTACACTCCATGAAGGTCCTTCAACAATTTTATTTGTTAATGTTTTGACATGATGTGGAGTACTGGACCTGGTGTCTCCATATTTCAATCATTGTTTATCCAACTCCTCATTTACTTCCTCTGATAGAAATGAGAAGTAAAACCAGAGAGATTCATGGAGATTCATGAAGCCCATGGGCCTGGGAGCTGAGCCCAGATTTCAGTTAAATAGATGTATCTACTTTGTTTTTGTTTTTTGTTTTTGTTTTATATCTTTAGAGTCAGAATATTAGAGCCTCAGGGACCTGGGAGGCCACTTGGTTGTCATTTCTCTTTGCATTTTCCCCCCTGGAGGGTTGCTAAGTGGGGTTTCAAAGAAGGGGCATCCACCATTACAAGTCATATCTTAGACATGTTGCTAATGAGGTGGGAGTGAGGTAACGGCCATATAGACATTTTGTTCTAGAAAATTCTAGAAGGCAGCCCTCAGTTTCCTTGGAAGTAATTTTGATTCTGTCCACAGGGGGATTATCTTTAATTCAGGGATGCTCATCATGAACTAGGCTGCCTTGTGAGGGAGCCTGTGTGAATGGAAGTGGCCAAGCAGGGATTAAGGGATCAGCAGGTAGAAACCATAGAAGGAATTACTATGCCAAGATGAGCTTTTAGAATCAACCAGGAGTCTGACATAGGAGAATAAAATTCACAGCCAGTATCTACCCGGTTCCTGTGACTGTCCTTTCTCTGTCATCTAGCTTTGGATTGGATGTTGTGGCTGAGGCACAGGAAGTGTGGCACTAGCTCTGGCCTAGAAGTGCCTTTCAGCTCATGGCACATGGTGGGACTTACTCACCGTTCTCCAGAGCAAGGGCTGGACCAACCCCAGGAATCTGAGGTGTTCTTACCTCTTCTCCACTCAGCACCATGTCCTCTTTCCCACTGCCAACCACAGAGCTGAGTGTGTTACTTTCACTCATAGAGAAGATAGCCATGAGCAGAACGAGGCTTTGATGATGCTCTTCTGGAGGCCCTGCAGAGAGTGAGCTTATGAATGGTCCTGTTGGAAAAAGTTCCACTCTTTCCTTTTGGTCCCACTGGGGTGACTAAAGGAACCAGAGAAGGGGCAGGCAGGGGGTTTTCTTGTCTTTGACTGGATGTTTTGCTCTAATCTCTAACTGAGAGAAGTAATTGTTAATTTGACAGAATCTAGAATCACCGGGCATGCCTGTGAGGGATTATTATCTTTATCGTATACATTGAAGTAGAAAGACTCACTCACTGTGGGTGTCACCATTCCCTGGCTGGGTTCTGGGTCTGTAAATGGAGACAGGATCTGAGCAGCAGACAAGCATTCTTACTCTTTGCTTCTTGGCTAGGGATGTAATGTGGCCTCTGCCCCATAGACTGTGCCTTTTAGCTGTGAATGAACGAACCCTTCTCTCCTGAGTTGCTTTTGTCATCATGTTTTATCACATAATTGTAGTGACATTAAGACTATAGGTAATAAATCAACTGCCCCAAATGATTTCAGGAAGTCACTAGGCACAAAATGTGCAGAACTGAGCCAGCCCTCTACTGCTGTACTTGGGCTTGTCCACCCTCGGGGATATCTTTTCCCCTGGGATGAGCTGGTGTTATTGAGTGGTGGACTTTTGGGACTGACAGTGAACTTGGAAAGGTGAGTGAGGGTCATCTGACCTTGTTGTTAGAGGATGAAAATTAGGTCAAGAGTCTCTTACAGGGAGCTGGTGGCAGAGCCCGGGCTAGTCTCCAAGTCTCCTGAGGGTTTGTGCTCTACCACGACATCAGCAAGGAACCCCTTCTGCTACCTAACTGTGCAAACAGATCTCCAAATGTCCCAGGAACACCCCAATTTATCTTCCTCTTTTACCACTGTGCAATGAAACTGAGACTCAGAAAAAAATGCTCAGAGGGATGCAATGACCCAGTCCATATGTTTAGCGCTAAAGGTGGGCTTAGGCACCTGGCCCTCCCCTCCCCTCCCCACAACATCTTGGCAGACAGCTTTCCTCAGAGGCCAGGGAAGTGGATTCATATAGTGCTAAAAATGCCTATCACTTCCACAGTATTTTTCCATTTCTCAAAGACTTTCACAAGCACAATCTATTTCATCCTCACCCCAGCCTTCCAGCAGACAAAACTCTACATCCACAGCTAAGGGTTTCTGTTTTCATGGACACCATCCACTCACAGGCTACAGGGATCCCTCTGTATGCCCCTTAAAGACCTGGAGAGCAGAATGAGACACCTTTACAGTGACTTTTGAGTATAGTGGAGGTGGTGCCGTCATTTGTCCATATTGCATGTCATTCACTAGGTAACTTGAGAGCTTTAAGCCACATCTCTGTAGGCTTCTTGGTCTCAGAGTCCCTATGTGATGTTGTGAAGCACTAATGACCTCCTGAGGCCCTTTCTGATGAACCGGAGGTTTTTGCTATGAGGTAATTCTTGGCCCTTTAGGAAGTATGCTGTGACTTCTGTCAGGTGCTGGGCTGAGCAGAATGGATGTCACAGGTGAATCACTTTGTCACCCAATGTGACTGGAGAAGGAACATCATAACACCCCCTGTCTACATTTGCTCATTTACTCTCTCTAGGACCCAGGACCCTTCTGGGAGGACTCTGGGAAGGGCCAGTGCCAGCTCCTGAGCCCGGGACTCTAAGAGTGCTGTGTGTGGACACAGCCTCTTCCCACTGTTGGCACCCTCCAGAACCTCACTCACTTTTGCTGTACATGGGTTGAAGTATTCTCTGTGCCAGGCATGCATTCGGGACCGCCAGCAAATCCCTCACAGATTCCAGGAAAATAGCTTCCTGCCCATCCCCGGCTCATGTTTCCCTACCTCTACCAGGTTTATAGCCTAAAATACCTTACTGTTGCCCAGATCCTACAGGACAGATAACAGTCTATTCTCCCTCTTCCAGGCCCCCTTTCTGCTACTCAGATGAATGGTAACCTGTGAGGGACAAAGCAGTGTGAAGTACATCCAAATCTGGCAGGAGTTCTCAGGCTCCCGGGATCCAACCATTGTCCCCTAAGGACTCTTGCTTTTGTTTCCTCCTGGAAAGCATGCTTCCACTCACCAGCTCATTTACTCTTTCTCAATGTAAGGGAGGTAAATCTGGAATTCCTGAAGTGAGGATGACAGTTCCAGGGAGACAGAGAGGTTAAAGGACTTTACACAAACCCAATGAGGAGCAGGCTGGACCTGTTAGAGAAGCCCCACTCAGGGAGCTTCCTCTTCAGTCTCACCCCTCACTTCTCTGCAGCATCTCTGGTTCTGCTCTTTATGTCACCGTTTCACCCATTCTATTCTGCGCTTTCAGGAGTCACTCATTTCTGAGCAACATTGGCCCATCTTTATTTATTTATTTATTTATTTATTTATTTATTTATTTATTTATTTTTTATTTTGAGGCAGGGTTTCTCTCTGGCTTTGGAGCCTGTCTTGGAACTAACTTGTAGACCAGGCTGGTCTCGAACTCACAGAGATCCTCCTGCCTTTGCCTCCTGAGTGCTAGGATTAAAGGTATGCATCACCACCGCTTGGCAACATTGGCCCATCTTAGACTCAAAAGGGCGAGGAACACAGACAGAGACACACGCACAGGTGTATTCACGCACGCACACCTAGCACGAGAAGTAAAACAATGTCATAAGGAAGAGAGGGACAAAGAGAAGGGTCCACAGGTCGAGACACAGAGAATGAACAACAAAAAACAAAGAGTTAATACTGATGGGAGAGAAGATGAGATGCCAGGTTAGGAAGGCCAGGTCCTACTCTTAGCTTTATCACTTACTGGCTGAGCTACCTGGGAGAATCATGTAACTCTCCAAGCCTCATTTTCCCATCTGTAAGGCAGACATTGTTTATTTCAAAAATATTCACTGTGTGTTATTTTGAAGGTACCTGAAATTCATTAACGAAAGACATAGTTTTAGAAAGCCCCTCTTTGGGCTGAGGTGGGGGGGGGAAACAAAAACAAATATAACAAGTGAAAGACTTAGTGTACTGGAGGCAGTGCAGGGTGGGGCTCAGGAGCCCCAGGTCTTCTTGACATAGTTTATCATTGGCTGGGAGCAGCTTGCAGAAGGTGTGGTGTCTTTTCAAATGCAGTGACTGACTGTGAGCACAGCAGTTGAGGTCCTTATCCAACCCTGCTATTCGGGGCTGGAGATCTGCATCATCATGGCGGCTGCTGCAGGTGAGAAGGATGCAGGCCTGGGATGTGAGCAGATTGCAATTTTAAGAGAGTGATCAGATGGGTCTCACAGAGAAAGTGACATGACAGCAAATGTTTGGAGGTGCGGGACAGAGGCATGCAGATAGGATAGCTATCTCCCCTATTATTGTTGTTGACCTTACAACCCCAGTATTGCAGACAAGTGAGCCGACTGTGGATTCGTGCGTGGGAAAGAACTTCCTAACAGTACGGACTCAGCTGCCAGAGAATGAACAAATAAGGCCATTTGTCCTGGCATCTTGGGCTGACATGTCTCCAAGAGAGGAGATGCTGGCCTCTATCCCAGACCATGTGGGACCCCTCTGCTGGGGAGGAAGAACCTGGAGGGCCATACCACCATTGGGAGAGCAGGCATTCTGTTTCCAGGGAATGCTCCTCCAAGGGATCCAGAACTCTCTGAAGGGCCAAAACAAATAGCCTTCGAGATCCCCAGAGGATAGAATCTTATTTTCAGCTCAACAATGGGATATAAAACACAATCTTCTTTTCTCAGACATCTAGATGAATATGCTATTCACCTTGACAACTGGAGTTAACAATAGTTCCCGATAAGAGATAATTTTTGTCTCTGTAGCATCCTGGCAGACAAGTCATAAGAGGCTGGCAGTCTCCAAGTGTGTGCTGGGCTTTGTTTCAGGTCAGGTACCTTAGCTGGGTGTTGTGAGCACTCATTGCATTTTGCATAAATAAGAAGCCAAGATGAAGCACTCAGGACTCTTATGGTTAGTGGTGGAGTTGGTACTCTTTACCCTACCGATTTTCTCTTGCCCTTCGTAGTCACTCCTTATTATGTCTCAAGCACAGAATTGTACTTTAATTACTTTCCCAGTGATCTATCTCCACACTTCCCATCCTTTGCCTACATTTCTGGAGAAAAAGTAGATCACTTTTTGTCTCTGTTTGACCCACAGTGTGAGTCAGGGATGTCTATAAGGAAGCTCTCAAGTTAGGGATTAGCTGGCTAGGCTGACTGCACTTTCCAATAGAGATAGGACATCCATATGCATTCTTATTCTTTGGAACTGGGTTTTTAAAGAGTGCTGTATTGTTGCCTAAGGGGACTTGTAGAATCACAGGTCCTATTAGTGGACATTCTGATTTGGTAGGATCAGAGTGGATCCACAAGTCAACATTTTAATAAGAAACATGAATACTAAATATGAAGCTAGATGGGGAACTATTGATTGGATAACAGCCTACTTGATGGCATTGCTGGAAGAAATGGCCACTGTTCTTCCTTGTACCCTTTGGAAAAGGGCCAAGGAGAGATAGCTCTATTGGCTCCAAGTAAATGCCCAGGTGACCCCTCCCGAGCATCAGTCACAGGTCTAGGGTCCAGATCAAAGTGGTGGGGACTATGTAGACTTCATAGGTGTGGTCAAACATCCTCTACCTGCTTAGAAATTCTCCCACAACATCTCAGAGAAAAAACTTGAGCAGAACTATGCAAGGAGGTAGAAACTCCAGGGACCTGTATGTCCTTTTTTCCTGGTTAGCATATGCACTGGAGAATGGAGCCAGTAGTTGGCATCATGAGACTAATGGATATGGAGCCCAAGCCTCCCAGTTGCCCTTGCTCACTTGACTCCAGCAAGTGAGAGGCTCTTGTGTCCAGCGTTGTCCATAGTGTGCTGTCTTGCTGAATCAGAAGAGCCAAAAGGAGTTCACAATTCAGGTTCTCAAATACTCCGTGTGCAATGGGGTGGAAGTGACAGCTAGTGTCAGCCCTTACTCCTTTTCTATATTGACTTCCAGATGCTGCCCCTGATTCTCTGCTGATAGATTGCCACCTAGCCCTTGGTTCATGGTCTCCCCAATTTTGGTAGAAGAGTATCTGATATGACTTTAGATGGAAGCAGGTCGCCATGTCAATGTCACCTACTGTGTCAAGCTGAAGGGTTGAGTGACTGTCTCCTGGAATATGTACTGTTAGCATTACCGGTTAACAATAAGGAAACGGAGGTACCCCGAGGCTCAGCAATTCATCCAGGCTATGGAACTAACACATGGTGGATCAAGGTTTTGAGTCCAGGCCTTTTGAGTCTATATACCATCCATGGAAGGTTTTTATTTCAACATGTGTTAAAAAAAAAAAAAAAAAAAAAAAAAAAAAAAAAAAAACAATACCTTTAAATGGCCACCAGGGAGATAGGGACTCCGGCCTACCTTGATATCAGCCCATGACTAAATCAAAGATAATGTTAAGAAAGAAAGAGCTTGAAAAGTTAGAAAGTAGACCTCTGCTTTTCAGAAGGGGAAACCAAGGCCTGAGAAACCTTCCCCAGTGTCCTGCTGTTGTAGGTTCGTAGCCAAGCTGGAGTGAGCTGCTGGGTCTGCTGGGGCCAGCTTCATGCTCAATGCTTTTGTCCAGGATGTCCATTCACCTGGATTTGAAAGTCAAGATTTTCACAACTTAAATAACTCACAGATAGTTTGGAACCGGCATACATTGGTGCTTCCATCCATCAGAACATTTAAGATCCACTCCCAAGGCCTTTGGCCAACAGCACAGGTGACTCATAGTCAGCTGAGCTTCTAGTGAAAGCACTGGCCTGACCCCGCTCAAGGCAGGGTGCGTTCTAGGACATTCTGGTGAGCTTTCCGATATCCATCGCCTCCTCTTCTCGTGCCCACGCCTCACCTCCTCTTTCTAAGGACTCTCCTCCCTGAAGGGGCTTCCCCTCTTTACTCCACTCTTGCCTTCTTTCCCCGCCCCCACTGTACCACAGGTTTCCAGCCCTCAGTGCAGCTCCTTCTGTGCACATCACTGTTCCCGGGACCTTCCTTCTTGGTGTTCCTGTCATCTCCATATGCCTCCAGCTTCATGCTTTGCCTCTACACCCTGGGAGCTGGGGTTAGTGGTACTTAATTTGAGTGTGTTGTGCCTGGATTTATTTCTAGAGTCTTGATTTCCCTTCCCTTTTAGTCCTTGGTTTCCTAGTCTGTAAAGCAATGGCAGGATTTAATGGTCCCTAGTAACCTATTGTTAGCCATTAGTGCTATCATTGAGCTATGTTTGTTCCCCTTGCCCTTCATTTTATTTCTTCTCCCCATAGTCAGCTGTCACAAGAAAACTGCAATTTCCCATGTCCCGGGAAATCTTTAAATAAAGCCTAGTTTTTCTGTGGGGTAGAAGCGGCACACTATTCTTTTGACAGGACAATAAAAAAAAAAAAAAAAAAAAAAAAAATCAAAAACCAAAACACAAAACTCACCCCCCCTACACAACTGAAAACAAAACAAAACAAAACACCTGAAGTAAGTCAAAACAGGAAAAGCCACCCTTGTAGGAGGAAGTGGGGAGGGAGGGCAGCACCTCCACAGTTCCAAGGGACATTCAGCCCTGCCTGTGCTTTACGGATCATAGAGATTTACCACAGATGAAGAGCAAGAGAAGAGACAGAATTGACAGCTCTGGTGGGAAGGAACTCCAGACCAACAAAGCTCTGTCTAAAAATACTCAGCCGGGATCTTACTGTTTCCAAGACAGATGGACACTGCAGGCTGGCGAAGGGCAGTGTTGGGGGAGGAAATTGTATCTGACGGTGATAGCAATCTGGCCTCTCCCAGAGCTTCCCATCCCAAGAGTCCGGTGGGCTGGCCAGATCTCCACTTGTGCAACAGGAGTAGCTGGAAATAGACAGAGTCCTCCCAGGCTGCAGCGTGGCCATCAAGCACCATGGCCCACAGGACCTCAACCTCCAAGCTATCCTTGGGAAGGAAGCGGATGAGGGGTGGGAGCCACTGGAGTGATGTGAATGTGACCACCGACAGTAGTCCTAGCTTGGGGCTGAAGCAGATGACATTCGCTTATGTGTCTGCCCTCATGACTTTCAGGAAGTCTTGCTTAAGCTCTTTGGATTTAGCCTCCCAGAATGGTAATTGGGAGGGATACAATTTCAGAAGCAGTATGTTCCGTTCTGAGAGACACACTTTAAGTAGGACAACAACGGAATAGGGAGGTCAAGTGGAGAGGCTAATGGACCAACAGAATGAAGGACTCCTATGTGGCAGGAGGCTATGATTTGCTCTACATGGTTGCAGATGGCAGAAAGATGGCCAGGAAGGCAGAGTACAGAAGTAAATGGTGCTAGCTGAGGAGAGGTGACACATTCTCCATGTCAGGATTGCTTCTGTGTGCTCTACACAGGGATAGTGACTTACCTTTAGGGAAAATGACCAGCTTTGGACATCTTAGAGACCATGTCCTGCACCTATTTCCTGGCCACTATCTAGGCAGCAACTCCAAATAGGATAGAGATTAAGCAAAAACAATATATATGGCACCAGTCTGTACTCAGTTGAGGGAACAAATTGATCCCCATCCTCACTTCCCAAGCTACATACCAGTGTTTCCACATCTGGTCTTTACAACCAGGCAAGTGAATTCAACATCTCTTCTGCTGGGGAAAGTGGGATGCCTCAGCCCAAGTATCAGATCTTGGGTACTGTAGATATTTGATTCCACCTATGAAGCTTGTGATTTTCTGTCTTGTGATTCAGTTGGATTCAAAGAGGAAGGTGTGAGAACAGGAGGGTTTCTTCTGTCTATCCCAAGGCTACATGGGACTTTGTCTGGCCTCTTTGAGAGATGACATTGGGGAGCAGCTCCTTAGAGGAAGCCCCTGTGTTGGGAGAGTGTCTTCATCTCCCCCTACAGAGACAAGCATAGCACCAGAGGAGTTCAATTTAGTTTAGCTGGCACAAAACTGCTGAACATTTGTTATGTTCCAGGTTACACGAGAGGCTTTCCTGTGTGTACAAGATGAATAAATCCTGCTCCTGGCTGGCCTGTCCCAGAATGGGAAAGCTAAGCAGCACTTAAGGAATGGCTCAGCAGAGGCCTGGCTTGCCAAAGCACCTCCTGCACCCACAGTGGTGGCTTCAGTGGCTCTGGTGCCCCTTCCTTTCTCCATTCATGCCAGGCTGCCTCTAGATCTGCAGGGAAAAGCCAGCTTAGACACATGGACTGACTTATCCTCTTAGGCCCATAAAAGTATTTAAGACTGTAAGAATCCCTTCTATAAAAGGAAGGTATCTTCATTGCAGTGTGAAGGCTGCTGCTGCTGGTGCTGGTGGTGGTGGTGGTGGTGGTGGTGTGTGTGTGTGTGTGTGTGTGTGTGTGTGTGTGTGTGTGCATAAGATGGCCTCCAGAGATGCAACCTTCAGAACATCTGGCCCTTTGAGACCACACTCCCTTCCTGATCTGACTCAAGGAAGGTTATTTCCACATGGCTGTTTCTACTTGGATTGACCCAGTGGTGGGTTGGGACAGGGGAGGAGGTGACTCATAACTCTTCTCCATGAAGACCCATCTGGATTTGCTACAGAGCAAGTTCTGTTAAGAGTTCCCATTCCCAACAGCACTTGCAGCAATTCCCAGGTGGGAAGGCAGCCTATGGCCCCAGGAGTCATGGAGAGCAGAAAGTACTCAGGCAGAGGGGAGCAAAGAGAAGGGAGAGAAATTGACATCTCTTCACTCTCTTGGCTTCTCCTTTGCTTTCAGCTCCTCTTCTCTTTCCAGCAAATCCTTTCTGTGTGAGACTGGCAGCTCAGTTAGTCTATCAAGGAAAGCAGAGTAGAAACAGACACAAGGAGAGGGACATCTAGGTACTGAACTGTTCTTAGACTTGGTGTGATGTTCTGCCATACTTGGGGTGGGGGGCATGATGGGAATTCAGGGTTAGAGGCTGTCAAAGATTGTAGGGATTTTGTATCTCTTCCCAGGGGCCTCTCTAACACAGGCATCAGAGCCCCTGTAGCATCACATTCACCCATTATTCTAAACGCTCCTTTAAGCATCTCAAGGCATCAAGTCACATACCTTTAAAGGCTTATTAATGCCTCATATCCACCTCTACCATTTGTCTTCTAGCTGGGTAGAAGACAACTTTGGGCAACTTGATGAACTTCTTTGAGCCTCCTTTTATGATGTGATGTGATTGCCAGTGGTACCAACCTAGTAGGAACAATAAGATGATGTATGAAAATCTCCTAACACAGTCCCACTATGTAATAGTCTTTAATACATAGTAATCCCATATCATCAGACAGACTCTCTGTTAGGCGGGGCCCCTCCCAAAGCCAGCTTTGAGGCCAGTATGAGGTTTGTGTGAGAGGTGATCCTAGAGAAGAGGAGTAGAGGGGTACACACAAGACAGAGGATACAATCTTGCAGAGTGTGTTAATGAGGCAGGTAGGTACTAAGGGCAAATGAGGCTCAGTTCTATTGGTGACATTAAGGATATTGTGGGGCACACACATCAGCGTCATTTTAAAGGTCTAGGAAGCCAGACTATTCATTTTTCTATCAACTGCCATTCTTTAATGAGGACCATACTTAGGGGACCCTGCTGGTTAGCTTTTTGTCACCTTGACATAAATTAGACACACCTGGTAAGAGGGAACCACAGCTGAGGAATTGTCTTCATTGACATGCCCAACAAATTGTGGGCATGTCTGTGGTACATTTCCTTTTGTCCACCCCCTTTTATTGAAAAGTAGATTCTTTTCCCCCATACAATATCCTGATTACAGTTTCCTCTTCCTCTAATCCACCCAGTTCCTCCCTACCTCCCTTCCCATCTGGATCCACTTCCTCTCTGTCTCTCATTAGAAAAGAACAGGCTTGAATTGGTTGGTTACTCCCACAGCTCTGTGCCATCATTACCCCAGCATATTTTGCATTCAGGACAGCACTGTAGATCATAGGGCTTATGACTCGGTTGGTGTTTGTATTTCTCTTTTGGTAGCCTGCAGAGTACCTTCCCATACCAAAGATACTAGAACATTGTGGTGAAGGTTCTATGTTGGCACCAGCTCGACCTTTCCATGTTGAGAGAGTTTCTGGGTGTTGTCTTCAGCAATAGGGACCTATTGTCAGTTTCTGGGGAGCCATCTATCGTGTTGGCAACAGCTTGGGTTGTCTGGGGACTCCTTAGGTCAATAATTCAATTGGATATAACCTAGACCTGGTACTAGAAGACTAGAAGTTTCATTTGGTGACAGGAGATGGCCATTTGGGACTCCACCTCCCCCATTATTTGGAGACTTCATTAGGAATGCCTTCATATATTTTAGGAAGTTTCCATTGCACTAAATTTATTTCCATACCACTCCTCAAATGCCCCTTAATTCTAGCTGTTTCTCCCAAATTCCCTCCTTCAACCCTACCTCTCTTCCCTCTCCCCACCTGATCCTTCTATTGCCCTCCCTGCTTTGCTCCTAATCCTCTCACTCATAAAATCTATTCTATTTCCTCTCTCAAGGGAGATCTGTATGGTCCCGCCTCCCCAGTCCCTTCCTGTATACATAACCTCTCTGTGCCCATGGATTATATCTTGATTATCATTTATTTAATATCTACTGTGCAAATGTAAGTGAATACATACCATATTTATCTTTCTGGGTCTGGGTTACCTCACTCAGGATGATTTTTTTTCTAGTCCCATCCATTTGCCTGCAAATTTTAGGATGTCATTTTCCTTTTCTAAACAACCCAGTAATACTCCATGGTATACATGTGCCACATTTATTTATTAATTTTTATCCATTCTTCTGTTGAGAGACATCTGGGTTGTTTCTAATTTCTGACTATTATGAATAAAGCATCAATGAACACTGTTGAACAAGCTCTAACTGATGGAGGGACTTAGGGTACTGTGGGCTATGCCACCCTTTGGCAGTTAGTCCCAGGTTATAAAAGAAAAGTAGCTGGGAGAGCCTGGAAGATTGGTGGAAGATTGGATGTGAAACACCCTCATGTGTCTGAGCACCCTTTTTCCAGGGACTCTTGGGAGGAGTCCTTGAGAATTGGGACTGCTTCCAGTCTAAGCTCTATTTCTTGGTCTATGGAAAGGCAAGAAGTTCCAGCCATACGTTTCTATGGCCATGAACACCACCATGGCTTCTGCCGATGGTGCTTTTGTTTCCATCTCTACAAAGACACTGGAAGTACATGGCGGGCTGGGGCAGTGTCTCATTCTGTGATACTCCTACAGCCACCTTCTTTATACATGCTGGAGACCCAGACTTTATGACTGAGTGTAAAGAGCTCTGGTGGCTGTTAGGGAGAGGTGGTGGCTTCTGAGATGGTGGTTTGAAGTGGTCTGTAGGAACTGCAGCTCTGTGTGAGCTCAGTGAGTCATCCAAGGAGTGAAGAACTGTATGTGGTGATCATGCTGTGCAAGACTTCTCCCATGTGAGAAGGGTTGCCTGCCCTTTGGCCTGCAGCTGGTGAGATGCTGGGACTCGGGGTCTCTCCTTGATGAGAGCAGGAACTTCCTCCCCCATTGTGCTCCCACACTGCGTATTTCTACTGTGGTCTCGCTTCTTTAATTTCAACAACTTACTCAGCTCTTGCTGTCATGGTGATTGTTGTTATGGAGGGCTGGTAGAAACAGATATGGTGGATAAAGAGATGCTGTAGTATGTCTTCCAGCTGTTTCAATGAGGACATTTTGTTCTGGAAAATTCTAAATACCTTCTTCATGCTCTTGAAGAAAATGACAATTGGATGATAATTCCCAAAGGGAAGGGCAGGGTAAACTTGCCACAGAACCAGTGTAGGAGCTGTGTATATTATGTTGGTCCTGTGTCTCTCCTCCCTAGACATAGGGGTGAGGCAGTAAGTCTTGGGAATACTGCCTGTCTTTGTCACATGGAGTATGAAGAAGCTTTGCTTGGTGCACTGCCTTGTTCTAGTCTTAGTTCTTTCAAAAAAAAAAAAAAAAAAAAAAAAAAAAAGCCAACAAGGGGTATATGTGAGAAGTATTAATTAGAAACAATAGTCTGTAAGTCACCTGTGGCAGGTACTAGAAAGTATTGTTTATTGAGTGTGTTATTGGCCAGACATACTCCTACATGTCATTCTTACAACTGTATAACTCCAATGCTCACTTTAATTGGATAGATGCATTAATATGAACTTATTTTCAGTTGCTATTAATAAAGTGGAGGCAGGGAGAGGTTCAGTAAATCACTCTAAGGAGATCTGGCAACAGAGTCAGGATTTAAGGTCAACCCTGATTTCCTGGAAGTGTTTTATTCTGACTTAGCATGTGATAATGTGAGACTGTTTATTACAGCTTTGTGCTGTGGCATCATATTCATTCAGGAGACTCTGAGCTACCTCCTTCAGGCCACTAACTCTTTTTAAACCATTTCCCTATACAGTATTCAGCCTCAGGTAATTTTTTATAAAAACAACAGACTAAGGCAGGCAGAGAATATAGGATCAGGGGTAATTTTCATGGGGTTGAAGAGTAAGGATTTTGAACAAATTATGTTGTAGTCAACAGGCCAAGACATTTGAGCAGGAAACATTTAAGAGAGATCTAGGATGGTGAATAGAAAAGGGTTTTGCTATCTGATGGTTCTGCTTGGATTTTCTTTTTTCTTTTCTTTTCTTTTTTCTTTTTCTTTTCTTTCTTTCTTTCTTTCTTTCTTTCTTTCTTTCTTTCTTTCTTTCTTTTTTTTTTTTTGAGACAGGGTTTCTCTGCGCAATAGCCCTGGCTATCCTGGAACTCACTTTGTAGACCAGGCTGGCCTCAAACTCACAGAGATCCACCTGCCTCTGCCTCCTGAAGACTGATTAAAGGCATGTGATAGCACTCCAGGTTCTACTTGAAATTTCTATGACCTCCATTCTCTCTCTCTCTCTCTCTCTCTCTCTGTGTGTGTGTGTGTGTGTGTGTGTGTGTGTCCTCAGTTTTGTTTCCAGAAGGAACATTCTTACTAGCTGGTAAGAAACACATGCCCCAGATAAAAAAAATTATTCAATTCAGAACTTTAGAAATGTAATTTTCTTTTTAAAAATTAAATGCAAACATGCCATTTACTGATGATTTAAACTTTTATAAATGTTCCTTCTTTAAGTGTCCTGGTCAGTTCTTTAAAACTTGGTCACTTCCAGGTTAGTGCTTTTGAAGCAAAATTCACTTTACCATCTGCCTTCCCTTTGTTGTGTCTTGTCTTGTCCCTTTGCTCTTCCCTGGTGGCATTGGCACAGAGGTAAAGCTTATGTAGTATCACACTATTAACAGTGCCTATGAAATGCACTGTTACTTAGTTGATGGCATATTTCTTTCTGTAAATATTTTTCTCTTATTGGTTAATGAATAAAGCACTGTTAGCCAATAGGAAAACAAGATAGATGGGACTAGGAGAGGTGGAGGATTCTGGGAAACAGAGTAGAGTCGCAATGTGATCTCAGGAGAAGAGTATATGAGAAATACATAATTAGTAATTGTGGACTAATATTTAAGACAGAGCTAGCCAATAAGAAGCTATCCAATGGCCAAGAGCTTTATAACTAATAGAGTCTCTTTGTTATTTTGGGACTGACGATGTTTCCAGGCCATGCTGTGGGAGTTACCTGGTACTCACAGTAGAAGCTAGTCTTCCTGGGAACAGTGGTGAAGGGCATAGGAGTCCTGCAGGGACTGTGTAGACTTACTCTTGGGTTATCTAAGATGACTGGGGCTGGCTCATGACTCATAATCAGAGTGTTTTTCATATTGGTGTGACTGCAGGAGAAGCCTTCAGCAGCTGTGCAAACTTTACCCATTCCCTTACCTCCAGGTATGGTGAGGACTTGGGGTGAGAGTCAAAGGGATTTAAAGGAAATGTGAACCTAGGCCATCAGCACAGGTGAGTTAGTTGGCAAAACCAGCTTCAGGTAGGAGCAGGGATGGGAATGGAGAAACAGACCAAATATTGATTGTGTGAGGCTTCGTTTTAAAGTATGGACAATTGCCTTTTGCTTCGCTCCTTTGTCTTCCCCAAGGAGAAATAGCACTTACAACTCTCAGATTCTAACCAGGACTTCCTTAGAGAAACAGATAGGCAGGGGGAAAACTCCCCTCCCCTTCCCCAGCCCACTCCCCAAGGCGAGGCTGTCTGCACTCTGTTTCACTTCCTGCTCCCCTCATGAGAGCTCCCATGCTCCCCTGTGCAGCTGCTCTACAGCTGGTGGCCCCCCACTCACCTCCTGCCCACCCCCAATCACTTCCCTGTTGAAGGGGGCTTGGGGAGAATGAAAGGTGCTACATCAATATAAGACGTTTCCTCCCTGGTCCCCTCAGCTGTGGAGCCCAGCTGTGCATCCTCTGGCACCTACAAAATCAAGCACCTGCTTTCCAGATGTTTGTACCCAGTATCCGGCAAAGCTGTCAGGCTCACAGAATGGAGACAGGTATTGAGCTGGGAGCAAAAGTCAGTGGAATTACTGGCCTGAAAAAGTTTGGCGAGGGTGGGGCATCATTCTTTCCGTCCCTCCATCTTCAGGAGGCTGGAAACTAAACAATGACATTCTTTATTTTAGCATTATCTAGTGGAAGAACCCACAACTTCCCAAGGGCTCATTGTCGGAGGCTTTTCTTTATGACCAGTAATATTTCTTTCTAGTTTGAAAAGAGCCAGGCGTACGCTATGCAGAGCTCACATATAATAATCACTCTGCCTTTTCCCCCAAGGCTGATTATCAGTACAGGAGGAAATGGGGGATCCTCAGAATGAAGACTGTCTTTATGGCCACAAGATTTAAAAACCAGGTCTGTAATGGCTATGACCTGTCTTACCTTCCATATCTCAATTCTGTCCTCTTTAAAACTTGAGAAAGTAACCCTGATCTGGAAAAGTTTTGGGGACTAAACATAATGCATGTGCAAACCCAGTGTTGCTGCTGCCTCAGAGGTCCCAGGCAAGTCACAGCTGATACTTTGCCATTAATTCAGACAATAACAGCAGCAACAACAAACAATAACAAGGACAACAGATCACGTCCAGCACTGAGAATGGCAGTCTGCTTTCCATAGCAGCCTGCTAATATAAATGTTGCTACAGTGAACTAGCTCCTGCTTTTGTTTATTTGCTTATTATTGTTGTTGTTGTTGTTGCTTTTGAGACAGACTTACTATGTAAGCCAGGTTAACCTTGACTTGCTTGTTTAGTCTCACTAGTGCTAGGATTTTAGGCAAGCGTTACAACACCTGACTTTAATAGTTTTACTTCCCCTTCCTCTTTCCTTCCTTCCTTCCTTCCTCTCTCTCTCTTTTCTTCTTCCCTCCTTCTCTCCCTCCCTCACTCCATCACCCCTTCCTCCCTCCCTCTTTTTATTCCTTTCATCCTTTCTCTCCTCTTTGTGGCACCAGGGATTGAAACTAGGCATTTGTGCATTTTAGGCAAGTATTCTACAATCAGCCACAACCTTACCCCCCATTTTACTTAACTGCTTTAAATTCACTTTTAATTAAAGTAGGAATACATCACTTTCCCCTTCTCTTTTTTCCTTCCAGCCCCTCCCATGTCTACCTACTCTCAAATTGATGGCCTCTTTTTCTCTTACTGTCATGGCTGCATTTGTTATGTACATATGTATGTATGTATAACTATATAAATACAACCTCCCGAGTCTGCTTTTGTTGTTTATGTGCATATGGTTGCAGGGATGACATTTTTGTATTGGATAACAAATTAGAGGGCTACTGTGAGAGAGGCTAATTCTTTCCCAGTAGTCATTTGCTGTCTGTAGTTCTTTGTCTAGAGATGGAACCTTGTGAGAATTTCCTCTTTCGTGTTAGCTGTCTATCGATATTGTCACTGTTTCAGTCTTGTGTATGCCATCGTTTCTAGGAAAGATTCTTTCACAGCAGACTTTTCTTTTTCTTTCTTCTAATCTTTAAACAGGGCCTTACTAAGTTGCACAGGATAACCTTTCTGTAGCCCAGGCATGTCTAGAAGTTATAATTCTTTTGCTTCAGCCACCCAAGTAGCTGGGATTATAGGCTTACACCACCATGCTTGGCTTGAAAATCATTAGTCTAGAGATTTTAAGGGCACACTTGTGATCTACCTGTATCAGAATTGCCTGGGAATGGTGGTTAAAACTGCAGGATTCTGCCCCCAGTCACACCTATTGAATCAGAATCTGTTGGCTGGACCAGAAAAATCAATGCTTTATCAAGATCTTAAAGTCTAAGGGCAAATGCTTGCCCTGTGTTGGTGAGGTCCAAGAAAGAGTGTCACCTGGCACTCCCTGTGAATGGAGCAGAAGCTCTGCTCTGTGTCTCTTTGTTTTTCCATGGATCCAGCAGCTGGCACCTACCTTATTGGAAGCAGAGGGACACAGGAGATGAGCAGTTGAATCAATTCAAAGGCCACTTCATCAATCTCTCTCTGGTTATAAGAATCCTTTTAATGGAAACCTGGAGGGTGGATTTGGGGTTCTCTAAGGGGCTTGGAGATTCGAAAGAGAAGCAAAACAAAAAACAGGAGTGAGGATTAGGAAGACAGGTTTGACCACAGTCTGGGCCCTGGTCATGCCTATAGGAAGCTCTTGGCATAGAAGGTCGAACCCTGGCTGTGGTGGGGAGGCAGGGAGCTGGAGGCCTCAGAATCTCTGACATGCAGACAGAAACTGAGGGATGTAGGTTGTCAACCCAGTGGTTCTGAATGACTAGACAGTGGCAACTGGTTCTGAGAATAAAACAGAAGCCAAAAGAAACACGGAGGAAAAGTGATGTGGGGTAGGAAGATCTAGGCTATGTTACTCAGTAATGAATGGATTTCTGAAGCCTCACTGATATACAACCCTGAATATAAGGGGTGGGGGACAACAAGAGCTCTTGTCAAGGGATGTAGGTTGTGTGGGACAAGGACAAGTGTAGCTCATCTGAGACTTGTTCTCATGTGACTGACATTCTAATTTCATACCTTGCAGATGCTGCAATTAAAATCCACCTTTCTGACTGTAGTGAGGGCCCAGTTACATAACATGGAGAAAGTGCCCAGCATGGTGCCTGCATAGAGAAGTGCTCTACAACTGTGAGGATTCCCTCTGGGGAATCTAAACACCGGGGACAAGGGGTCATTGTTAAGAATTGGTTTTGGTGTTCCAAGGATACTATTGCCTTGGCACCTAAGTTTTGGAACTCAGCTGTAATTTAGCACAGTTTAATCAACTCAAAACCCAAGAAGCCCAGAAAGCTGCATCATTTGTTAGATCCTCCATAGAGCTTATCTAGAACTTTGATTCAGAGATCTTGGGTCTCATCACATAAAACTGAAAACAGCTATACTTCAGTCTCGCGGAAGGACAGATCCAGGATCAGCAACTGTTTTGATTATTTTATTTTTAATATATTAGAAAATATATCAATGCTTGAAGAGAAAACACAGGAATGTCCGGTTCTGGGTGAAATGGAGGAGGCACACTCTCCTCCACTGAAGGCAAAGCCCAAGGGGTAACAGAATGTATGGGACAGTTACTTGACTTGAAAGTAAGCAGTAGCAGGAAGACTAGGAGACAAGGTTCATTCATTCCCCCACCCCCAGTCTTCTTGGACCCTGGTGCAGCCCTGAACCAGGACAGTGAGATGTAGACAGAGGACCAGGAGAAGCATTCTAATTCTGGCTTGGGTGGGAAGGAAAGCCTATAACATTCAGAAAGAATGGAAAACCTTATAGACATCTCTCCTGTCTTAGTCTTTATTTGTGTGTTAGTGTGTTCTGAAGTGATGAGAGCCTTTGGGAACTGAAAATCCAGAAGCAACCTTTCTTTATTGCAGTGGGAGGAGCTGTGGTTCCCATCAGGGGTGGGTATTGGACTCCTATGATGTTTTGTTCTCTTTTTCTGTTTTCCTACTTGTTGGCTTGGGCTTGAGTACAACTGTGAGAAATAAGTAGTAATGTAGGGTAACTGTATCCCAGCTTTCCAGCTGGAGGACTATGAAAGTGTGCCCCAAGAAACAAGAAAGTATTTCAGAGATGGTGGAGAGGGAGGGAGGGGCTTTTGAGGATGATGCCTTAAAGTGGTTTATGATCAGCTCGACTGCACCCAGGAGGTGTGCTTTATGAAGTTTAATTTTATTTATTCTTATGTGTATGCATGTTTTGCTTGCACATGTCTATGCACCACGTGTCTGAAGTGCCTGTGGAAGCCAGAAGAGGGCGTTGTATCCTCTGGATCTGGAGTAACAGATAAAGCAGCCGTAGGAGCAATGGAAGCTAAACGAGGGGCCTATGTAAGCGCAGCTGGTGCTCTTAATTGCTAATCTCTCAGCCCTCCAAAATGTACCGCTTATTCTTTTTTATTATGACCAGCAGACATTAGGTTTGCTGACCCCAATATCACCACAAATGCATGTCGTATTTTGTACTATACAAGCATGGTCGCTATGTCATCAGTGGAGTAGGAAACTTTTCAATTCATTGTGATCTATGGGACCACCAATGTCTCTGTGGCCATCAACCCAAATACCTTTGCAGCACATGACTTCACATAACACGGTCACTGATGCACTTGGATTCAGCATTGCTGTTTTATTCTGTGCTTCCCATTTGTTTCTTCTACTCTTCTGTTTCCCTCACTCTGCTCTTTCCCTCTGTGCCCTCACTGGAGCCAGCTGAAAATTTTTTTTCTGGTGCATTTCATTGCACCCATTGCATTTTCTTTTTAAACCATGACCATTGGTTACTCTTAAATTTACTATGCACACATACACTAACATCAAGTATATACACACACAGACATGCATGTATGCATGCTTTGATTCAATCTTTTATTCTTTCAAGTAGAATATGGAAATTTGTTAAATCCTCACGCACTGAAAACCCCAGTAGACAATGGCTTTTGTTTGGTATTTAAACATTAAATACAGTTTGTTTTTTTTTTTTAAGGATACAATAGAATGTCTCTGATAGTTATCCAAGTATTTTTCCCTCCGTTCTTTCCCTTCATTCCTGATCTTCCCATTTTCCTCCTAGCACCATGTCCTCTCTGTTTAAAAGTCTCCTTGTAATGAAATTTAAGGGCAATTCTGACCAACAAGAAAGAAGTCATTTTAGCTTTTCTTTGCCTGGAAAGTTTTTATTCATTTTCAGTTCCATGTTTCCATTGGCTATAGTATTCTGTATGCAAAAGACTTTTGTTTCCAGAACTTAAAAAAAAAATGGTTGTTCCGGCTTCTTTTGTCTTTTGTCTCCTTAAATTTCCACGAGGAATGCACAGCCTTCACATTATTAGGACCATTGTTCCACAGGGGCCTCTTCTCTCTTACTGGTTTCCACCTTCAGTTTCTAGCATTTGCCTAGAATGGGTCTGGAGGTGGGTTAGTTTGGTTTTTATCTAGATTGAGGTTTACCTGGCAAGGAAATAGAAAATGTGGAAAAGGTAAAAAGCCTCACCCCACACAGCTAAACTATAACAATAAACAAAAAATTGGAATCTAGAAAAGAAAAATCAATAGTAAAATGAAGATGCCATAAAACAAATCATAACACAAAGCTGGATTTGGGAAAAGGATCTGACATGGACAACAGAGAGAAACATATTTGTGAAAAGGAGAACAGGTTTCAGGGATGCATGGGTTGTTGGGGAGTGCTGGATGGTTTTATGTCAACTTGGCACAAGCTGAAGTCATCTGAGAGGAGGGAACCTCAATTAAGAAAATGCTTCCATAAGATTGTGTTGTAGGCAAGCCTGTGAGGCATTTTCTTAATAAATGATTGAAGGGGGAGGGCCTATCCTGTTGTGGGTGGTGCTGTCCTTGGGCTAGTGATATGAAGACAAGTCAGTAAGCAGAATCCCTCCAAGGCCTCTGCATCACCTTCTGTGTCCATGATCCTTCCCTGTTTGATTTTTTGTCTTGATGTCCTTCAGTGATGAACAGTAATACAGAAGTGTAAACCAAATAAATCCTTTCCTCTCTGACTTGCTTTTTGGTCATAGTATTTCGTCACAGCAATAATAATCCTAACTAAGACATGGGGTATCTGAAGGAACGGGTATGCAAAACTTCCTATTGTAAAGGCCAAAGGAAAGTGTCAATAATGTCTTCACAGACTCTTATTTACTCATTACATATTTTTCTAGTCAGAGAAGAGCAATAACATGCAGGTAAACAAGTAGGCAAGGTATGAGTCAATATGGAGGCAGTGAGGGCAGGCATGGGAGACAGAGTGACGGATGTGAGAGAATGAGGTGTGTCACAGGAAACATGTCTAGCTGGGTGATGTGTGAACAGAGTCCTGAAAGAAGTAAAGGCAGCATCTGGACAGAAATCTAAGACACAGGAGTTCAGGGAAATGGAGGTGGAGATTCTCCGACGCAGGGTCTTGCCTAGCAGTTTTTGTCTTAACAAGTGTGACCAGGACACGAAGGATCTAAACAGGTGAAACTTATCCAAGAAGGCTCAGACACAGACTCTGTGAAGACATCACCTCAGAAAAGGATGGCAGGATCTTAGAGGAACAATCGGGAGTGAAGAAGTATGGAATGATAAACTACCCAGGAAGCCAGCACTGATAGAGGTGACCAGCAATGGACAAAGCATAGGGACAGTGCTGCGTGAGCCCTGAGGGATGAGTTAGGAAGGGGACAATCCTTGTGAAAGGTTCAATAGGGAAGCATGAAATACCGCTGGAACCACTCTGAAGCAAAGTGGTAGCAGAGAGAATGTCTGGATTCCTCACGTCTGTGATTACTATGTCTAATCTAACCACATCCACAGATATGGATTCTGTGTTCAAAGACCAGCCCTTCAGCCATCAAGCAGGTGCTGGAGAGCTGACCACACAGACTGTCTAGTCCTGAGAACCAGAGGAAGAATGACGACCTGCTCTCAGGACAAAGAGTAAATAGCTTGTAGGTAGGAGCTTTGGTTTAAACTAGCAAGCCAGCCTACCCAGCTGGAAGGTGATCCCCTCTGCTTCCACAGAAAGAGTTGGGAGGGAGGTTTCTCCTGGCAAGGAGTCTGACTTGGTTTGTGAAGCACATTGGCCAAGGGCAGGCTTGATGGACCAGATTCCTCCTACCTCAACTTTCCACGTGGCCACAAACACTAAATTGTAGAGTTGGCTTCGGCTGCTCTATTTTCCGTTTTCCCCCAGTTCTTGTTAGTTGTTTCTTGCTTTTCCTGCCTGAGGTTGCTGTCCTGCACAGGGTTCTCTGAGGAGAATATGATTCTGCTTCAGTTTAGAGGTATCTTGGGATACAGTCTTCAATTTTGGTAAGCTTGAACCTGATGACAGGGCCACTTAAAATGCTGAGCATTTAAAGACAATAGGGATTTCTACTCCAAGCCAGAATCATAGGAGGGATGCTTTGCAGATGTAGCCCTCCATGTAGGGAGAAGCTAGCTCCTTGAATGTCCAGTTTCCTAGCTACACTTTTGCCTGGTGTTTCTTTCAAATATGGCATCTCCCCAAGGTGGTGCTGTAGATTAAGGCGGGGCATCCTTGGTAGCTGGCTACCGGGATCTTCGGAGAAACACTGGCGGGTCTCATGGGAGTTATGGACTCCACACAGCATCTAGAGGCTGTCATCACACCGTGAGAGTCCCAGGTAGCCTGCCTCACTCTGTATCTGCTGCTCAGAGTGCTGGAGTGGTAGTGGAAGTAAGGAAGTCCCAGCAAGCATGAGCTTTGCACTGGATGGTTGTGGGGAAGGATTGAATTGATGCTAGGAAAAGAGGAGGCAGAAAAAGGGAAGAGATGGAGCAGAACACTCTCTGACTTCCATCGAAAGGAGAAAAGCAAATGTAGCTTTCCTGTAGGGAGACATGGAATATTTATAGGTAACAGCTGAGGATTTTCAGGCTCTGTTAAGGCAGTTTGTCTGTCCACACAGTTATATTTAAGGAAGCAACTTTCTCTCCTTTAATATTTTAAACATTTGGAAAGTTGAAAAGTCAAATTGTTTTTACCCTTTCAGTGTTTCATGTGTCTGGAAAGCCTCTCCTTACAGCAATCCCATGGGAGGCATGGGATGTGCTAGAGTAGCGATTATCTTCTGGGGATCAGTGAGTTGAGCCAAGGTATGCCATGAGAATGTGTAAAGACTTCTTTGTTATTTATTCTTGCAGCGTATTACAAGGGAAGACACATATATAGATTTGAGGTACAAATGGTGATCTTAAATCCATTTCCTGTTCAGCCATGAATTCCTCACATGATGGCTTGGAACTTTGTTATTTGGAAATAAAATCTCCCTCAACAAGGCTCTTGTGGTAAAATCTTGGTTCCCAGCTGCTGGTGCTGCTGAGAGACACTTTGGACATAAGGACACTAATTCATAGCTGAAGAGGCTGTTAGGGAGATGGGCAACATGTGGGTGGGGACATAGGGTCACTCAGGGCATGCCTCTGAAGTGTCTATCTCATCTCTGCTTCGGTCTCTCTGCCTCTTGTCTGTCACAAGTTGCTACCATAAGCTCCCCTCTGTGACATCACTGCATATGGGCTCAGAAGCACTGGAATTAAGTGACCATGAGTGGCAATCTCCAAACCTGTGATCCAAAATAATTCTGCCCTTCATGCAGATTGCTCAGCTGTTCTGTTATAGCAACTGAAAGTTCACCAAGCATGGTCTCAACTTTAACTCAGAGTGACCAAGTGGAGAAAATGAGTTCCCAGTCTGTTTATGCCTAATCAGTCCCAACACTCACACTTCAGAAGCCAAAGTTGAGATTCCCATTTCAGTTTACCCAGCACAATCTGTAAGGTGGGGTAGGTATTATCCTATTGGATAGTTGTCAGAGGTAAACAAAGGTCCTACATAAATGTTCACGGAACAATGTATGACAGCCATGCAGGATCTCTTTACAGATGGAGAAGAAATCATGGGGGAACACAGCAGTTTCTTACTTCTCTCACTTTATGTCCCTTCCAATATCAATTGTAGCCATATCCCATATAGCATTTCTGCCATAAACATTTCATATCTACCCAAGAGAAGACAAAGACTCCTACAATCCCTCAACACTATTAGTATTTAAAATTTAAGTTCTTAATATTACATATTATTATCCAGTTAGTGTTCAAATCTATTTCATAAATTTTCCTTGTTTAGTCAGAATTTTAGCTGTGCCCACACATTGGCATTGATTATGGAGACAATTTCTTTCACCTAATCTTAAAATTTAAAATATTATGAACTAAAAAATCTATATATATGTATATATATACATACACACATATATATGTATATATATATAGTAAGTTTTTCAGTACATAATACACACACACACACACACACACGCATACATACACACATGAAAGAGAGATATGCTGTTATAGTTTGAATAAGAATGTTCTCCATAGTCTCTGGATTTGCTCACTCGGCCCCCAGTTGGTGGTGCTATTTGGAATGTTTGTTGGAGGTGGGCTTGAAAGACTGGCTCTACCTCCAGTTTACTCTTTCTGCCTTGTGCTTGTGGTTTAACAGATGAACCTCTCAGCTTGCTGCTCCAGCTGCTATGTCTTCTTGATACTACACCTCCCCACTGTGATGGTGATGGACTCTTATCCCTCTGGAACCAGAAGCCCAATAAACACTTTTTTCTGTACGTTGCTTTGGTCATGGTACTTTATTACAACAACAGAAAAGTAACTAATACAATGCTTTGCACCTATTGTCACAATTTACCATTATTAAACCCAAGAAATTAATATAGACATAACATAATTAGACTGCAGACCTCACTCAGATTTTACTTCACTGGCATGCTCATATCTTTCTATGTCTTTGTGTTTAATTCTATGACGTTGTATCCTATGTATAGTTCATAGGCCCTCCGGCCTAGACCACATACAGGACTATTGTCACCACAATGGAATTCTCTCCTATTAGCCACACCCTCCATTCTCTTCCCTACCCCTAAAAACCACTGATTTATTCCATATCTCCACAGTTTTATTTTTAGAAAATATTATATAAACAAAATCATAAAATATGGAACCTGTTGATGTCTCTGTATTTCAAATTACATTTTAGGGAATTCTTTACATGAGAGAGGATTCATAACTAACAATTTTGGAAGATCTAATTCCGACCTACCAAACAGATGGTTGTGCATGTGGGTGTTCAATCATTCAACACATGTTTATTGAAGATCTGAGATGTGTTCATAGCACAATGGTAGATAAGAAAAGAATTGTTTTCTTGTGACTGTGGCTATGTTATGTGTCTGTTTGCTTGGGTTGTCAGAGTAGTGTCTACAAGTCATAAAGGCATTAGTTCTCTCAGGAAGGGGATGTTAGGCTTGGCCTGGGTTTCAGTCCATGCTCTCTTTTCTACTCATGTCTGGGATCGTCCAACTCCACCCATATAATCAGTCTGTCTTAGTTTATTCAAAATCCTCCAACAAAATACCATAAAGTTAGTGGCTTATAAACAGAAATTTATTTCCCACAGGTCTGGAGACTACAGGGTCAAAGATCAAGCCACCAGTATATTTAGTGTCTGGCAAGAGCTTACTTTTTGCCTTGTCATTGTTCTGCATGGTAGAAGGGTCTAGCTAGCTGTCCAAGACTCATTCATGAGGATGCTGATCCCAATAATGAGGACTCTATCCTTCTTGACCCAAACACCCTAAGGCCCCACCCATCTCCTAGTGCAATCATCTTTTGTGTGAGGAGTTCAGCATATGAATCCCTGGCGCCATACATATTGGGCCAATTAACGCCTCCCAGGCTTTTGAACCAATCTTGACTGGAAGAGCAGAAGTGACTTCAACCTGTTTTAGGATTTGGCATCTGGAAGGCTGTGTTCTTCTCTGCCGTCTTACTGGACTCTGAGCCCATGTCTGCTCACCAAGTCTCTGGAGTACAGGCCAGTGTTTGTCCAGTGCTCCATCACTACTCCAACTAGGTCTCTTGTGTCTAGTCAGTTAGTGACTGCCTTGTGTCTAAGAACCTCTGGGGATTAAATGTATTCTAACAAAGCTTAGCCTGCAGGGATGGTAAGGACACATGTGTCCTTGCCAGCCTCATGGCCAGACTGCATATAACTTGTATCTGATCCCATTTCCCAAGCTCCAATTGACTGTCAGCTCCCTGTCCTCATCTCTCCCCGTGTGAGAGAACTTTTCTGCTCTGTCCTTTGCATACTAAATTTTTCCTGTCAGCTTAGCCTCAGTTTACAGGCATTTCTTTACCTATGTCTTGAAAAGTCTGCTTCTGATTTTAGGTCCTCAAGCTTGTACTGTGCTACACCGCTGGGTCATAGTCATAGTTATTTTGTTTGTTATAAAAATACCTATTCTTGAGTTAAACCATCGATAGGAGAGAACTAGTTTAGACAATTTCTTTCCTAGCTAGAGGTAACATGATACAGAAAAGAGGCCAGAGTATGGCCTGGTGAAGTAAAAAACTACGTGAAAGTGTGGAATGGATATGTATCAGATCAATATATATTTGGATTGTATTCTGTTAGATTGTTTGATTTTAAACTTGCTCTTTAAATGAATTTTTGTTTAAGATTAGAACAGGATTTCCAACAATTTCTGAAGTGGCCCTTAATATATTTCTGTAGTTTTGTGACACGTATTTATTTATAGGCCTGTGGGCAAGCCTGTGGTGGATTTTCTTAATTGATGAGTATCAATTAAGAGGGCTCAGTGCTCTGTGGGAGGTGCCACTCCTGAGCTGGAGGTCCTGTGTTTATAAGAAAGCAGGCTGAGCAAGCATGTCAGTAAAGAGCACATTTCCATGGCCTCTGCATCAGATCGTGCCTCCAGGCTCCCACCTGGTTTGAATTCCTTCCTTACTTTCCAAGGTGATGGACTGTCATGTGGAACTATAAGCTGAAATAAACTCTTTCCTTTCAGGGTTGTTTATGGTCATGGCGTTTTTATCACAGCAATAGAAAGCCTAACTATGTTACCTACTGCGTGCCTAGTAGGCTACAAAGCCAAACTTGAACTACACTGTTAGGCAGCTGACACAAGACTGGCAAAAGTGCAGAGAGCCAGTATTTGTTGATAGATCAGTTACAGGATGGAGTGGACTGACATGGTTTGTCCAGGGACTTAGATCGGTAAGTGCAGTGTCTGGAGTTCTGGGATCCCTCCCGCCCAGGAGTCACCCTTCTCTCATTGTTTATCTCCTCTTCATTCATCTTCCTTTGTCATCATCCTACTTTTCACTCGTAAGAGGCTTTTCTACTTTCTCCCATTGATCTATTCATTCTTTTAAATCAGTGTGAATAGATAACTAGTCCTTATTTTTATATTTGTCATTTTTTTGTACAATTTTTACTGGCTTGTTGAGAATTTCATCTGATGTATTTTGATTATATTCACCCCTTACTCCTCCCCCAACTCCTTCAAGATCCACCCCCTCCTCTCTTCCACTTTGTGCCCCTTTTAGAGACTATCTCATAGCAGATGTCCTTGTCCTCTGGCTCTTAGACACCTCCTGCCTTCTCTTCCACTATGTTCTCTGTGGTTGTTTGAATAAGAATGTCCCCCATAGGCTCATATATTTAAATGCTTAGGAATTGACAATATTTGAAAGGATTAGGAGGCATGATCTTGTTGGAGTAGGTGTGGCCTTCTTGTGAGTAGACATGGGCTTGTTGGAGGAAGTGTGTCACTGGGGTGGGCTTTGAGCTTGCAAAAGCCCATGGCAGCTAGGCCCAATGTCTCTCTTTTCTTGCTGCCTGATCCAGATGTGAAACTCTCTAGCACCATATCTGCCTGTGTGCTACTATGCTACCTGCCATGAGGACAATGGACTAAACCTTTGAAGCTGCAAGCAAACCCTAATTAAATGCTTTCCTTTATAAGAATTGTTGTGGTCATAGTGTCTTCATAGCAATAGACCAAAGAGTAAGACTGACCTTAACACTGGCACAGGAAAAGATAGTCTCTCTCTCTCTCTCTCTCTCTCTCTCTCTCTCTCTCTCTCCCTCCCTCCCTCCCTCCCTCTCTCTCTTTCTCTCTCTTTCCCTTCCTCTCTCTCTCTCTCCATACCTCCCTCTCTCTCTCTTTCTCCCTTTTTGGTTTTTGGAGACAGTTTTTTTCTGTATTATTTTGGAACCTGTCCTGAAACTCGCTCTGTAGACTAGGCTGGCCTGGAACTCACAGAGATCCTCCTGCCTCTGCCTCCCAAGTGCTGGGATTAAAGGCTTGTGCCACCAGTGCCTGGTAAGAAAAGACATTATCTGAGCTATACGTGTAGGGTTATACTGTAAATATGTTATTTGGGTAGAGGCACTCCATTCTGAGTTGTTCTCTTGTTTTGATGAGCAAAGGGGTAATGACCTCTGTCTGCCAGAAAAAGAATATTCTTTTGTGTTTTGTTGTTACCTCATTTTTAAAATGAATACATTTTATTTAAATTAGAAGCAATCTTATTTTACATAGCAATCCCAGTTCCCTCTTCCTCCCATCCTCCCATGCACCCCACCAACCCCTCCATCCCATCCCCTAACCCCATGGGCGAGGACTTCCATGAGGGATCATCAAAATCTGTCAAGTCATTTGGGGAAGGGCCTAGGCCCTCCCTCATGTCTCTAGGCTAAGGGAATATCTCTCCCTGGGGAATGGGCTCCCAAAGTCCATTCATGCACTAGGGATATGTTCTGGTTCCACTGCCAGCGGCCCCATAGATTGCCTAGTCCTCCTAGCTGACACACACATTCACAGGGCCTGGTTTGGTCCTATGCTGGTTCTCCAGCTGTCAAATTGGGGTCCATGAGTTCCCACTTGCTCAGGTCAGCTGTTTCTGTGGGGTTTCCCAGTGTGGTCTTGACCCCTTTGTTCTTCACTCCTCCCTCTCTGAAACTGCATTCCAGGAGTTTGGCTAATTGTTTAGCTGTGGCCTAGACCCTCCCTCATGTCTCTAGGCTAAAGGAGTACCCCTCCATGGGGAATGTGCTCCCAAAGTCCTTTCATGCACCAGGTATACATCCTGATTCCACTGTCAGAGGTCCCATAGACTGCCCAGGCCTTCTAATTGAGATCCACATTCAGGGGGTCTGGCTCAGTCCTATGTTGGTTTCCCAGATATCAGTCTGGGGTCCATGAACTCCCCCTTGTTCAGGTCAGCTATCTCTGTGGGTTTCTCCAGCCTGATCTTGACCCCTTTGCTCATCACTCCTCTCTCTCTGCAACTGGATGGAAAAGGCATTTAAGGTAGTCTTTACACTATTGCTCAGATTGTTAGTTGCGGTCATCCTTGTAGGTCTCTGGAAATTTCTCTAGAGTCTGTTCTCTTCAAATCTATAATGGCTCCCTCTATTATGGTATCTCTTTTCTTGCTCTCCTCCATTCCTTCCCCAACTCAATCTTCCTGCTCCCTCATGTTCTCCTCCCATCTCCTCTCCTCCCCTTCTCTTTCTCCTAACTCCCTCTCACTCACTGTACCCCCTGCTCCCAATATGCTCAGGAGATCTTGTCTCTTTTCCCTTCTTAGATGGGGCACCTTGTATGTCTCTGTTAGGTTCCCCCCTGTTTCCTAGCTTCTCTGGCATTGTGAATTGTAGGCTGGTGACCCTTTGCTTCATGTCTAAAATCCATATGAGTGAGTACATACCATGTTCATATTTTTGTGACTAGGTTACCTCATTCAGGATAGTTTCTTCTAGTTTTATTTATTTGCCTGTGAATTTCAAGATTCCATTTTTCCCCCACGCAGAGTAGTACTCTATTGTGTAAATGTATCACACTTTCTTTATCCATTCTTCAGTTGTGGGGCATCTAGGTTGTTTCCAGGTTCTACCTATTACAAATAATGCTGCTCCAGAGACTCTTTGAAAACCTGTACTCTACAAAATTCAAAAATTCAAAGGAAATGGATGAACTTCTGGATAGGTATCACTTACCAAAATTAAATCAAGAATAGATAACCAATTTAAATAGATCTATAACCCCTAACGAAATAGAAGCAGTCATCAAAAGTCTCCCAACCAAAAGAAGTCCAGGGCCAGATGGCTTCAGTGCAGAATTCTACCAGAAGTTCAAAGAAGAGCTAATACCAATACTCCTCAAATTGTTCCACACAATAGAAGCAGAAGGGTCATTGCCAAACTCTTTTTACGAGGGTACAATTACCTTGGTACCCAAGCCACACAAAGATACAACTAAGAAAGATTACTACAGACTAATATTCCTTATGAACTTGAATGCAAAAATACTCAATAAAATACTGGCAAATTGAATTCAAGAACACATTAGAGAAATCCACCATGACCAAGTAGGCTTCATCTCTGGGATACAGGGATGGTTCAACATATGAAAATCTATCAATGTAATCCACCACATAAACAAATTGAAAAAGAGAAATCATGATCATCTCACTAGATGCTGAAAAAGCCTTCGACAAAATCCAACACCCCTTCATGATAAAGGTCTTGGAGAGATCAGAGATAGTAGCCTGACCACTTTTGCTTAGATTCCTAGTTGTGATTATCCTTGTGGATGTCTGTATAATTCCCTAGTACCAGATTTTTCTTTAAACCTGTAATGGCTCCCTCTATTGATGTGGCTCCTTTCTTGCCCCATTCAATCTTCCTGATATGTATCCATTCTTTGGTTGAGGGGCATCTAGGTTGCATCTTTGATGAGGGATGATAGCTGCATTTATCTGTAGGTATAAGGGTAAACATTTAGAAATTATACTGGTTTATGAACGTGGCAATAGGGGGTAGATTCTTCTTTAGGATCTATAGCTTCATCAGGAAGGGTTGAATTTGATAAGTTTACAGTATCAGTCATGAATTCCCTCATACTGAGTAGGCCTTTAGTCTAACTGAGTCACTATTGGTTAGGCCCAGGCTGTAAGTGCCACTAATGCAGAAATGATATCATTTCTGTGGTTCATAGGCATAACTGTATAGGACTATTGATTGCCTTTCTCCTTTGGCAGCTTGCATATCTCCTTCTTATTTATGAGAGCTACTCCTTAGGGAGGAGGCTGACACACCATATCCATGTCCTCAGTGCCCTGTGTCTAAAGCATGTGGTGTCTTCAGGGGTAGGATTATGCCTTCTCTTTCTAGAAGGCAATGAATGGCAATGGCAATAGTTTATATTGTTTGAGGTTCTCTTGGAATTCCCTGACCAACATTGTGAAAGAAAGTTTCTCATGGATGGTAGTGGGGTTTTTGTTAGGTAGTTTATGGCTTTGGGAAGGGTAGCACTGTCACTCTAAATGATGTAGTGTGTGTGTGTGTGTGTGTGTGTGTGTGTGTGTGTGTGTGTGTGTATTTACTTCTACTGGCTGAGATCTATATACTTGGAGGCCAGACCTGATGACCTGAACTCACTACTCAGGACCCACATAAAAGTAAGAAGATAAATGGCTCCAGAGTTGTCCTCTGACCTCCACAATGTGCCATGGCATATGCATGCCTCCTCTCCATCATGTACACATGACATGGATGTTTATTTTTATCTTCCATATTTTAAATTCCAACACCACAGTATTTTGTTGTTCAAATTATTCCATTTTTGGCTATTAGGAGTTCTTTCAGCTGGTATCCACTGTCTTCCTGACATATCAGCATTGCTTCATCTTTGGAACTTTCTGACTCTGGGTACTGCAAGTTGCTCTGGGCTCATATCGTTTCTTCCTTATCCCCAGTCAAAGAGTCAACTGTTTCTTTAAGGAATCCTGGTTCCTTTTTATTGTTACTGCTTTTGTTAATAGTATTAGAAGCTAAGACCAGAGCAGAAGTTTCAGTAGTGTGGATATCATAGAAGCCAAGATCTTGGTGCTGGCTCTGATAGCATCAATGTCATTGTTTCTAGGTTTTCTCAAGGCATATGAACATAGCTATCATCATTTTCATACATAGCAACCAGTATCTACAGTAAACAGAGCTTACTGAGTTCCTATTGCTATCTCCAAATATAATCTAGCATCGTGTCATTTATTCTAGCCCTGTCTTTCCCTTATCTAAAACAACCAGAAACTCAGCTTCACTCTACCCCCATTTATTTATTCGTACAATCTTGGTATATGAAGCTTTAGAATTATTAACTCATACCTGCATAAGAAACCACTTCATCAGTGATAGCACAGCACAGTCCTTATATATAGTTCTATTTTATATGCATTTAAAATTCCACTCAATGATAGAGTGACCCTCTCATAACAGTATTAGTTCAGTTTGAATGTACTTCAGATTATTTAAAAAATAGTTGATGTGGTAAGTTTATACTATGTATATTTATTATAATAAAACAAAATTTCTCTTTCCTTTAGATATTCAATAAACTTTATTTCCAACCCTGCCTTATTTTCAATATCTTTGTAGTATGAATCGAGAATATGCATTTTGACTCATTTCCCCAGGGATTGAGAACCATTGAGGGTACTAGTGGACAAAGAAAGCATGCACCTGGGAGACACTGGGCTTTCTGTTTGCACTGGCAGCATCCTGGCAGATGTTGGAGTCCTTTGGACCTGTCAGCATGCTGGCTGTCCCATATGACAAGTTGAGCTAGGATCTTCTTCATGAACTGGGACCTCTTCTCATCATTTGTCTAGCCCTCCCATTGGGCTGGCTGAGCTGAGCTGCCTGAGTATCTCCCACTGATGCTGTGCTGAGTTGCAAAAACTGCAGAGCTCTGCTCCTTCCACCTCTGGCGTGATCTAAACATGTCAGTCTTGCCACATGAAAGAGAGCTGCCTGTCTCTCGGATAACCAAGTATCATCCTCCCAGCCCATCATAAAACTCCCATTAAACCCTTTATTACATCTCTTAGTCTGCAGGGGGAGCTTGCCTTGGATAGAGGACAGTTGAAGGAGGTGCCATCTTTGGGTCCTCAGCTCGTTGCCCAAGGCTGTCTCCTCTGACACTTTAGAGAGCAGTCAGCTGCCCAGCAGTAGAGGGGCTTTAATTCCTGAGCCTGACCTGGCCTATGTAATTAGATGCTCCACCTAAACTCTGTCTCATGGCTGAGTCACCCAGAGAATGATTAGGTCCTGGGAAACCTTGAAAGTGTCTGCCTACTCAGTCCCTAATAGGAAGAATGTGTGTCTATCAGGGAAACTACAGGGAGACTTGGCAGTTACATGGGTGATCAATTGCAGGTCCTCTCAAATGACTCTTAACACAACCATCCTAATAGGGAGTGGGGAATTTGCTCTTTGCATGGGTTGTATTGATGCATTATGTACGCTATGCCCTCTTATGCTTCTGAGGAAGCAAAGGAGATGTATCACCAAGACAGTCCACACTCACTTCACAGTCAATGAGAGTGTGAGAGGAAAGTCTGCTAAAACCAAGATGGGAACCAGAGGTTCTTGGGAGAGACTTGGGTTGATGATAGTTTAGCCATCATTCACTTGGCTCAAAGATCTTAGAAAAGACATACAATCTCTTTGGACTTTTTCCTTTCTTTAAAGAAATGGCATTTATGAAATCAATGCAGAAAAATGAAGAAAATGACTATGAAAGCATTTTATAAACTTCCATCTTTTAAGTCAACATGCTTTTGGGTTAGACTGGAAATCCAAGGTAATATTCTACACTCCCAAGTCTGCTCTGAGACTCCCCTCTCCTATGCCATTGGGAGGTCTCTTCCTTACTGATGCTGGCAGCAGAGACCACTCTACTACCTGTCCTCTATCATGTCATTGACCATCAGCTTGTCTCCTTTAGGGTTCTATTTCATTAGCCAGAGAATTCATGCAGAACAATCCTCTTTTTTTCATCTGTGTTTCCTTCTATGGTGAAGCTGTTTTCTTATCAGCTTCATGTTCTAGAATGTTCCTGTGTTCCTTCTCATAGACTGTGTCATCCTCTTAGGTTTTCCCTGGGTCAATCCCATCCTACATGTCCATGTGATCATTGTCACAGACCATTTCAGCCCTCACAGGGTCCCTGTCACCTGAAGCTTAGCTCTTGTGCCATGTTGCTGCCTTTATGCCATAAAAATCTCCCGAGCAGAACTGTGGCATCTGCCAGCCTAACATCTGCTCAGTGAACAATGTGCTGATGCATTGCAGCATCAGCGTTACCAGGATCTGACTTCTGAAATCCTTGGCCCAGTTTCTTTCTCAAATGCTACCCTTATTTCTCAGTTGTAATTACTCATTTCATACTATCATGTAGGTGAAGGGAGTTCTTCAGGTAGGTACTCTTGTCTGCCCTTTTCACCTCCACCAGCCCTTCAGCTCTTTTTTGTTTGTTTGCTTGTTTGTTTGAGACAGGGTTTCTCTGGGTAGTGTTAGAGGCTGTCCTGGAACTAGCTCTTGTAGACCAGGCTGTACTGGAACTCACAGAGATCCTCCTGCCTCTGCCTCTTCCTCCCAAGTGCTGGGATTAAGGCGTGCACCACCACTGCTTGGCCCCTCAGCTGATCTTAAGCATGCATGCCTGCAGGGGGCTGTTTTCTTTTCCCTTTCCCCCTTTCTCCTCAACTTTCTTCTTTTCTATGAATTTACAAGCTTGGAACTTGTCTCTTCCATGAAGTTCCCAGTTTCCAATGTGGTAGAAAGAAGTCAGTACATAGCTCCTGCATCCTGGACGAGTCTTTTGAGTGATGTCTAAACATCCAAACAGAAGGATGGGGTGGGGGTTAATTAATTGTGAATCCTTTTCCTGGGCAGTCTCTCATCAGCACCTTTCACGGATGGGATAATTAAAGTTCTGGGGCTAACAAGGCAGACCATAGAAAATCAGAACCATCACTAATGCTTTCCCTCTTTTAAGGAATGTAACACCCAGAATCCTCTTTGCTTGGACAGAGAAAAGTGATGTCCTGTGCTCAGGATGTTCACTTCTCAGTACTTCAGTAAAAAGCTGTGAGATTTCAGAATGTGTACTTGATTTCTCTAAGCCCCTGTATCTTTTGATTGATTCCAGGGGATTAATTAAGGCACAGCAAGGGCTAACTAAATCACACAGTGTGCATAGTAAACAGTCAATACATGTTAGTTATTATTAGTTTTACAGAATAACTTACTTTACAAACAAGTCCATGCCCCCGTGCATTTCCTTATCTGGGTTTCTGCCCTAGGCAAGCCCAGTCTCCCTTACTTTCACCCTTGGGCAAGCCATTGGAAAAATGTCCTTCAATGTCTCCATTTTCTTCTCCTATCTTTCTAGTCCAGCCCCCTTCGTTATTCATGAAGTTATTCACCTCAGCCCTGTGGTCTTCCCTTCATCACAGGCCTCTTCCATTCCTCCCTCCTAGTTACAGAATTAGCACTGTGGATGGCCCTCCTTCATCCAAGCCCCCAATCTCTCCCTCTCTCTCTCTCTCTCTCTCTCTCTCTCTCTCTCTCTCTCTCTCTCTCTCTCTCTCTCTCTGTGTGTGTGTGTGTGTGTGTGTGTCTCATCTCTGATGAATCTTATTTCCTCTGCTCTTAGCACTTAACTTTTATGGAGAGAGAGTGGGGAGGGGTTCGCTGTATAGGAGGTAATAGGAAACAGGCTTCTAATTTTGTTTGTAACAGGTCCTGAGCATGGACTATGACGACAATATTTGTCTCCAGTCTCAGATGACACCTCTACCTAAGCTCCAGAGATCCTACCTCATGGTGTGGCTGGATCACATCATTGAATGCTTCATCTCTCCAAGGACTTTTAAAGGTCATTTTGCCTCTGCTCGACATTAACCTTGTGTGCTACTTTTGGAATCTGACACTCAACCCCAACCCTGTAAAAGTCACAGTGTCCTGACCTTCAACATGGATCTGTGTCTCATTTCTGATGAGTCTTCTTTTCCTCTGCTGTTAGCACTACCTTGTGTGACAGAATCAATTTGGTGAAAATATAATGTATCTTTAATTCACCCCCAGCCTCACAAGTCTTGTGCCTTCTGTGTTTGCCATTGGGCTATTGGCATGTTCTGGAAAACCTTGGAACCATCTTTTTTTTTTTTTTTTTTTGAATTGTTGTTTAATGCATACCAACTGGATTTATAGAGCACACTGTATTATTTTGATGCATGCATGTGAAGTGCAGTAATCAAATTAGGGTAATTGGCATTAGATACATTTAAAAATTTCTTGAGATGCATAATTCATTATCCTGACAGTACTATAGCACCAGAAGATGTGCCTCACACCTATCCGGAACATTGTACCTATTGACTGATCTTCTCATTGCCTCTCCTTGAGCTCTGGCAACCAGCATTCTATTCTCCACGTCCAAGAGGTGACTGCATAAGCAGGTGGGATGTTGTGGTGGTCTCCTTTCTCTTGTTCTTTTCAGTCTCAATGCTCCTTCATTCCATAGAACTCTGGTGATTTCTGGACTGTGTTCCCCCTCAATTCTTTTTACCCTTCCTGCACCTTCCTGGCCAGACATGTACAGCTAGGCACCTACCACTATTTTGCTTAAAAGCATCTCTTGATTTTGCATTGACCCATTGACTGGGGTCCCAGATCGTCAACTTATCCCTTGGACCCAGTACATTTTTCCATGGCTGAACATTTGCTCATGTTGTCCACTCAGCTTGGAATCCATTTTTACTTCCTCTGAACATTAAAATCCATCCCAGCTGCCAGGTTCTTTCAGATGGCATATCCTTTTTGAAGTTTTTCCTGATCTCTGAGGCACAGAATGAATGAGCTCAAACTGTCCCTTGTTGTGTTTTGATTATTCTTGTGACGAGAACACAGTTTGGTCAGGGGTCACTATCCTCCCAGCAGGAGGAAAACTGGGTCCCAGTTTTCTGACTTTATCATTTTTAAAGGCCTTATCTTCTGGTGTCTCTCCTCGGGCACAGCCCAGTGATTTGCATGTAGAGGGCTGCCCACAAATATTTGCTGCTGGAGGCACTTTGTTTTGGGTGTTGTTGGACTGAAAGATTTTCAAGTGAGAGGTGTGATTCTTTTGAAATGAACTTCTAAGTCCTTATCTGACTCAAGGCAGTTCAGGCTTGAGAAGAGGTAATCTGCATGTTGACAAATGTGCCAACCTCACTTCACTTCCTTATTTCCCCTCTGGAACAGGCTGCACAGGACTGACTGGATCCATAGTCCATACCTTTTGAACCCAAGTTATTCAAGTCTTGGGGAAATGTTGCCTTGTAGCTAGGAAAGGGAAGCGTGCCCATTATTACACAACAAGCCACCAGAAAAGGATAGGTAAGTGCCACCATTCCCTTTAGATACAATAAATGCATCGCCCCCTGCCCCACAGCCAAAAGGAGAGATTTTATAGGTCATATGCATTTTGTTCTCTTATGTTCATAGTTTCTTGTCTGTTCTTCTTTGTCTTCAGAGAGATCCACAGTAGTGAAAAGGATTAGCCCCAACTTCTTAAAAACTCTGTTTGATACCATTGCTTGTTTTGTCACATCCCCTTGCTTAAGCATTTGATTGCTCTCCTGCTTCTTAGTCCTTCCTTCACAGGTTTCATGTCTTACAACCCTTACTCTGCCTCTCTCAAAGCCATTCATGATCCCAGGCTTGCTCTTCCATTTCTTTTATCTAGCTCCAAGGCTCCAGTTTGTATTTCCATGCTGAAGGCTTGCCCCCTGCCCCTTTTAAAAAGTAATCTTGGTTCAGGTATTCCTGAACTCCTGCTCTCCAAGATCTACACAACACCACAGTTTATAACCAGCATTCTACTTTAAGGTGAACTGTGCTAAAAACTGTTGTACTGTACGATGGAGATGCTGAATCCCACAGAGAGGCAGCCACACTGACAGGAATAAGACTTAAGCTCCTGACTCCATGTGCAGGGCTGTGGTCACTTATCCATGACATGGGATGTTTACCTCTTCAGGGAAGGCATGGAGCTCCTCTCTTGACCCAGTACACCCCATTTTGGATTGGATTATTGACCTTTCTACTCAGACAAAAACTCCCCACAACCCATTCCTTCTCTTTTATCCTAAAACAAACAAACAGACAAACAACAAAAAACCTCGTCTCCTTGACTCCTCCCCCCACACACATGGAATCTATTTACTCCTCAAGAAATGCAGCTTGCATGCCACATATGTTTTCTGGCTTTCTACTCCAGCTTAGCTTTCAAGCAGGAGGGAGTAATGAAGAACTTGTAGAGCTAGTGGTAGTGTTGATGATACGTGTGTGTGTGTGTGTGTGTGTAGTGTGTAGTGTGTGTTGTGTGTGTGTGTGGTGTGTGTGTAGTGCGTGTGTGTGGTGTGTGTGTAGTGTGTGTGTGTGTAGAGTGTGTGTTGTGTTGTGTGTGTGTGTGGTATGTGTGATATGTGTGTATGTGGTGTGTTGTGTGGTGTATGGTGTGTGTGATGTGTGTGTGTGTATGTGGTGTGTTGTGTGGTGTATGGTGTGTGTGATGTGTGTGTGTATGTGTTGTGTTGTGTGGTGTGTGTGTGTGTGTGGTGTGTGTGGTGTGTGTGTAGTGTGTATGTGTGGTGTGTTGTGTGTTGTATGTGATGTGTTTTATGTGGTGTGTGTGTTGTGGTGTGTGTGATGTGTGTGTGTGTATGTGTTGTGTTGTGTGGTGTGTGTGTGTAGTGTGTAGTGTGTGTTGTGTGTGTGTGTGGTGTGTGTGTAGTGCGTGTGTGTGGTGTGTGTGTAGTGTGTGTGTGTGTAGAGTGTGTGTTGTGTTGTGTGTGTGTGGTATGTGTGATATGTGTGTGTATGTGGTGTGTTGTGTGGTGTATGGTGTGTGTGATGTGTGTGTGTGTATGTGGTGTGTTGTGTGGTGTATGGTGTGTGTGATGTGTGTGTGTGTATGTGGTGTGTTGTGTGGTGTATGGTGTGTGTGTGATGTGTGTGTGTGTAGTGTGTGTGTTTTGTTGTGTGGTGTGTGTGTGTGTAGTGTGTGTGGTGTGTGTGTAGTGTGTGGTGTGTGTGTAGTGTGTGGTGTGTGTGTAGTGTGTATGTGTGGTGTGTTGTGTGTTGTATGTGATGTGTTTTATGTGGTGTGTGTGTTGTGGTGTGTGTGATGTGTGTGTGTGTATGTGTGTGTGTGTACTAAGAGCTGCTTCTATGATTGTTATCCATATTTGATTTGATCATTCTTAGGGTTTTCTAGCTATGGAAATGAGGGTAGCTTTTAGCTTCTAGGAATCTTGGATTCAATCCAGAATCCCGCTCACCTCATCCCCATTCTGCTTTCATCTCTTATCCTGATGGAAGGAGGTCTGGGTGACTTGCTTTCTTGTTGGATTCCCCAAATAGAAGCATGTTAACCTCTCATTTCCCCAAGTTTCTACTAGGACAGATTTGGAGGTCAAATCTGAAGAGGGGATCTCTGCCTTCTCAATCCCTCTTCCATATAGCTCAGTACTCTGGGGGGCACAAAGCCCATCCCTTACTGCCTCAGCCTTGGTGAACTGATGCCTCTTCCTGTTTGAAGTTTAACTGATTATCTCCTTGTTTCCTTTGGCCTCTCCTTTACTTAACCATATCTTGTTGTGTTCACAAGTGCTATTCTGATAGCTGTGCTCATGGGACAGTGACTCAGAAAGTTGAGGAGAGAGCTGAAGAGTGCCCAGCACAGGAATCCTGTCCTCAGTCTGAGAGAGGATCCAATCTCTGACATCAGAGAAACCATGCATCCAATTAATGAGTAGAACAGAAACCTGTACCTTCTGACCTTACACAGGATGGAGTGCTTGGGGATAGATGTCCTTGTGTATGTTGTGAATATATGTTTCTCTTATTGGTTGATGAATAAAACTGTTTCATCCAATGGACAGGCAGGATTTAGCCAGGTGGGAAATCCAAATAGGGATAGAGAAGGGTAGTAGGTGGAGTCAAGAAGATGCCATGTAGCTACTGAGGAAACAAGGCATCACCAGTAAACCAAGCACGTGGAGATATACAGAGTAATAGATATGGGTTAATAATTAAGGGAGAACTAGCCAGTAAGAAGCCTGAGCCATTTGCCAAACAGTTTATAATTAATATAAGCCTCGGTGTGTTTATTTGGGACTAAACGGCTGCAGGACTGAGTGCAACAGAAACTTCCATCTACAATGGAGGTCTTTGGACAGCAACTTGCATCTCCAATGGAGGTCTTGGCACTGGAGTTCTTTCCCAGAAAATTGAAACCAATGGTTCCCATTAGAAACCTGTCTTGGATTTTCTTGCTACCCATGTTCTCATATGTAGAAAGAAAAAAGAATAAGGAAAGCTGCTGTCACTTTGGCTTGTAACTTTTCCTGGGTGCCTGCAGTCAGAATCACCTGCTTCATCTCCTGAGCTAGCCAATCAAGAGGCAGGTAGAGCCGTTGCTCTGGCTGAGCTCCTGATTTTGTGGAAAGGCTGGAGTTATTGCAGAAATAAAAGTGGTCACAGACCTTGACCAGGCTTCTTAGTGAGACAAGATACTAGTTGCCATAAATATGGGGATAAGGTATCCCATGAGGGCCAGCTTCCAGTGAAAGCAATCTCCCCACCTAGTGCTCAGCACCAACACTGGGTACCACTAATATCTCCCTGTCTGACTATATTTTCATATCATGAAACTATAGACTTAAAAAACAGAAATTCGTTTTTTTCATGATCTTGGAGCTAAAACTTTGTGATCAAGGTATTGGCAAGATGGCTTCTTCTGAGAATCTTTGGTCTATGGAGGGGTGCCTTATTATATGTTCATATAGTCTTTCTCCATTGCAGGTATATCCTTACTGTTTTATCTCTAAAACAGTAAAGATTCTGGGTGTGGATCTCAACATGTGAATTTTGTTGGAGGGAAGGGACACAGTTTGGGCCATGGTACTCTCCTAGCTAACATTCTACTCCACTGTTCTCCATGCGTATTCACAAGCAGGGGGATTATGGAATGAATTTTCTTTCTCCTATTCTAGATCCTAAGAAGCATTTCCTTGAGGGGCCATGCAGTTCTTTAAAAACAAAATTAAGATGTCCTCCATAAAATGACTCCACTTTGGAATCCATGATTGCCAGATGTCTGACAGCTGATTTTTATAGTCATCCAATTCTCTATGGTGAATTGGTCTTTGGTTAAACATCAGAATTCTTTGTGTGATTTTATGAAAATAAAATCCTACAGGCCTTTGGAAGCCACAGGTGATGGTGGCCAGGTAATGGCTGACTTGGGCAGGTTGGAAATCTTAGCCTCTTACTCTGTGTTGACTCCATGGGTGACTAAGAGACTTCTTGCTGCCTCCTGGATCACGGGAAGGTGAAAATAAAGAGGGAACAGAGAAAGTAGCCTGCTACTCCTCTCCAGGGGCTCAGGGCCAGTGAGAATGTGGGGAAGGCCCTTGGTGGTGGAAACCTTGGATGGCAACAAGGGGTACACTGAATACTCCCGGACCTTCCTGCAGTCTAAGCAGCTTGGCTTTTCATCTTAATGGGCAGTTGATGATAATTCTCCTTTCTTGCAAAGTTAGGGATTTTCTTGAAAGAAATAATTGCCAGGTACTTTTAAATGTCTTCAATGAGTCATTATCCTTTGAAATGCTAATCTGGGGTTGTCTCCTTCAGAGAATAAAATAATGATGGTAGCAATTTATTTCAGTTAGAGTTAGCCCAATTATCACATGCCCTATGCCCAGAACATAAATAAAAATCTTTAAAGTCTCTTTAGGCTCTAATGTGTCCTGAAATTCCAGCACTTTTCTTTTGAATACTTTTCCAGATTTCTCTTTTATTTATTGTTATTATTTTAATTGTATGTATTTAGGGGGAAGAATGTGGCAATTTGATACATGTATACAATATACAATGATCAAATTAGGTTACTATCTCCTTTGCTGTTATTTTTTTAAATTAACATTCAATATGAACATACTTTTGGAGTGTAGTGTGTTAGTGTTTCCACAGTGGGAAAAGCTAGAGGGACCCTGTATGGAGAAGCTTGGGGACCAGTATGTTTGAGACTCTCCCTAGCAGGCAGGAGGAAACCTTTGTAGGCCTCCCGAATCTCGGATCCATCTGCGAAGAGAATTAGAAAGCTTCCTTCTGGTGAATATAGTGATTCATTGGTCTTTATGGCATCTCAAGGGTGTTGGGAAGGGCTCTTCTCTATGGCACTGAGTACTCCTATAACAAAACCTCTTTGAGTCCCTTTTTAGAGCCCAGTTCAGTGCAAACATTTTGCCTCTGATCTTTGCCCAGTTTGCTTCCCATGGCCATGTCTCCTTGGTATGTGAGGCAAGGGTCATCTGCTGAGATTCAAAATAAGATGTGTAGATGACATGTTGGAAATCAGCTGTGCCCAATCTTCTCATCTAAGAGGTGACAGATGGGTATGTAGGCAGGTGGGCAAAGGGAGTTAGATTACATCCAATGTGTTCTAACTTCTTTCCCTTCTCCATTCCATAACTTTGGATACTATGGTTCTAATGCAGCTATAGGGCAGACTTGGGCTTCCAAAGCACATAGCCTTGATATAGTACTGAAATGTAAGGCTGAACTTAATTATCCTGTAATTCAGGTTCCAATTCCTTATCCCTGCCATCCATATTCTTGGTGGAATGGTGGTGAATAACCCCTTAGGAACCTTCCCACAGAGGCCTGTCCTTCTAAGAACACTTTTATCACCTGACTCCAATCCTCAGATTGCCCCTGTTTTCAAACAAAGGGAAATGCAGGGTTTGGGTGTGTGCTCAATACGAGGATAAGCTTTGGTCAGTGTTCTCCTCTCCAAAGGAGGAGATGTTTGCACTCTTTAATGACATTTGATCATTTTAGGATGAAGATTTCCCTTCACAAAGTTCCATAAGCCACTATGACTCTCTTTTAGCTAGTAGTTACATCTAGGTTCTAGTTACATCTTGTCTAAGCGTAAACTAGTTATTTAATATAGCTTATACATAAGAAAGCATCAATTTTGTAGAATGGGCAACCAGAATGAAAATAATACCCATGTACTCCCATTCTAGGGTTGTTAAGAATAAATTGTGTCTTGTGTGGCCAGCATCTGTACAAAGTAAGCAACTTGTAAGAATAATTCTCAATAATTCTCATTGCTGTTACTTCCTGATAGCCACCCATGATGACACATCCTTATAATTCAAGTACTTGGGAGATGGGGCCAGGGGGATTATGGTTCGAGGTTTTCCTTTGCTATATAGCAAGTTTGTAGGCAGGCTGGGCTCACCACACACACACACACACACACACACACACACACACACAGAGAGAGATAGATAGATAGATAGAGAGAGAGAGAGAGAGAGAGAGAGAGAGAGGTATTACTCCTTGACAAGCCTGAGAAAAGTCTCCTTCATTCATTTAAAAGATTAACCCATGGACCACTTCAGGGGCTTGATGCTGGACAAGTTGGGCCTGGTGTGGCTCTAACTCCAATGGCTCTTTCCCCTAATGTCTGCTCAGCAGCATTTTAGGACTTACCTCTGGGCCAGATTTATCTTCTCTGAAAGACAAAGGTACCAGGCTAATATTTCTTCATGGCCAAGTGAAGAAACCCCTGGGGGAAGGGAGGCTCAACATCTTCTGAGCTTGTAAATGAGAGCAGCTCTCTGCCCTCACCCTGGGCTAAGTTATTCTGAGGCTATAAAAAGATTCCTGTCCACTTCAAAGGGCTTTTTTTTTTTTTTTTTTTTTTTTTTTATCAGCTTATCCGTTCAGATCCTGTTCAACTCGTCTCATTTTCAAAGGCAAAACAAAACCACTTGGCTGAACCCCCAGCTGGGCTCTTACCTTTCTTAAAATACCTCTAACTTCAATTAAATGGATCCCTCTTGGCTCCCTTTAGCAAATAGGTTGTCTACAAAGAGTTCCCTGGCACCCCCTCCTCCCTCCTTTTACCCTGTCCCTGTCAACACTTGTCATTCTGATCTGCTTCAAATTTGTACTAAGGTAAGCAATGTCACTTGGGCCAGGTCTTGATGCTGCTGGACCTTGTTAACGGACTCTTGTTTCAGAACACAGCAAGCTCTAAAACCACTTCTGTGCTGGAACAGAGGGACAGTCAATTAAGCATTGCCTTAAAAATTGACAGCTTGGGTTTCCAGGTCTTGTCCTGCCACAGAAACCCTGTGTGAATCTGATCAAGTTTGGGTTTTATTTTTCTCTAAGTAAGGGAGGGAGGGGAGTATAAACACTTACAATGACCTCTGTAAGGATTCCTTTCCCACAATTGTCTGACTCTAAATCCCCCTCACCATTAAAGTGTGCATTCCCTGAGGTCGGGGAAAGCTGTGTATACAATTTTTCAGATCCCAGCTTTTGCTGATGGTGCTTGAGTTCTCCTCAGACATACTTTTACATCTTAGACAGCAGCACTCACCTATGCTATGTACAGTTTCTGTTATTTTTAACCTCACCATCTCCCAACAAATTAGCTGCTTCAGCAAGGAGCATGGGTGATCACACACTGTGTCGCTGCAATAGGTGGATTACCTGAATCTTGAACCCTTCAGCTGTGTTATCAAAGCTTGGGGGGCTCACAACCTGTGTTGTAGGGTTCTATCCTCAATAAGCTAATTAAAAATAGAAAGCAGAACAGGGAGTTTTATTCAATGTGGACATGCTAAGAAGGATGAAGAGATCCCTCAAATCTGTCTTCAGGGTCCACCAAGGATGTGCATCTCTACGGAGTCCTGGCCAAGGTATGGCCCCACCCACCACTGACCCATCACTCTCTGGGCTTCATTCTCATCTTGTAAGGTGGTTTGACACATTCTTAGAACCATGTGAAATCTCTTTTCAGGGGACAAGCTCCTCCTCTGGCTATTACCCTTTCCTTCTCCCAGCATGAGAATCCTGGAGGAATTCCCATTTCTTTGGGGGTCAGTTGTTTCATTTGTCTAATAGTTAGATTGAGAGACACAGTCTCTTTTGGATATTTTCATTTTTTCCAGAATGGTTACAACTTTTCCCATGGGGATGTGACATCACATTTCTGGAAGAACCTAACAGTGCTTCTGCTGAATCTTCTTCCTCCTCTTCCTCTTCCTCCCTCCTCCTCTTCTTCTTTCTCCTCATTTTCTTCCTCTTCCTTTTCTCCTTGAGACGGGGTCTCAGTATGTAGCCCTGGCTGTCCCAGAATTCACTATGTAGACTAAGCTAGCCTTAAACTCATAGAGATGCCCTGGCTTCTGCCTCCCAAATGCTGGGATTAAAGATGTGCACCACTGGACATAGTCTTGGTGACTTTTGGTTCAGATGACACCACCTGGAAGAACAGGATAAATAAATCTCAATGGGTGAAGTATGACCAGTGGGAGCCAGGCAAGGGGAGTGTGCCTGCAAATCCTGAGTTTTCTTCTAAGAGTCTGTTCCATACATACATCCCATATAGAGACATTCACTATGATGGAAAGAGCCTTTGGGCTCCTTCATAGTGTGTGAGGTCAAGTGGACTCTTTGCTTCTCATTCTTCTTTGAATCTTATCCCTTTTTTCCTGGCTACCCTGGGACTGAACTGTTAATATTTAAGTCTCCCCTCAAATATTGTTTTCTAGGAAGCCCATAGGGAGATGCCACTTATCCAAATCTACCTACTCTAAATCTATCCATTCTGAAGGGCTATAGAAAGCTAGGTCTAGACAAGGCAATGCTTTGAAGTTACCCAGTTTTTTTTTCTTAGTTATTTTGAGACAGTGTCTCATGTAGCTTGGGTAGCACTCAACTCCTATGTAGCCAAGGATGGCCTTGAACTTTTAGTTCTTCTGCCTCTACTTCCCAAGGATTATAGGCAGATACCACTGTGCTTGGTCCCATTACTTAATTTTAACAAATGTTAAATCAAGGACTCAAAGAAAGGAAGTGACAACCCTAAACGAGTAGCTGGATTGGTATTAGGCACAAGGTCCTACTTCCTACCCTGAGGTCTTGGAGCCAGGGGATGGAAAGGAGGTGACACAGTGGGGTCCTTTAGCCAGGAAGAACTGGAATAGTGATGATAGCACCTGAGCATATCTGGCCCTTGGCTGCCTCTCGGGTTGGATATTTCAGTAACTTAGGGTCATGTAGGCAAACCAAGGTGCCTAGTACATGTACAAGCACTTCAATCAAGACAGAGGCTCCATCCTGCATGGGACTGAGAACCAAGAGATCTCAGGACCTTTGGAGCAAAGCAACCTGAACTGGTATCTTCACTTTCTTATTCAGACTTAGCCGCATCCCCGATTCACAGCAGAGCTAGAGAAGGCATCCAGAGTGGGCTCTTTAGGGTTTACAAGTGAGGCTTTGTGCATAGCCCCATTTCAGTATGTTTGTTTTTTCCCAGGGATGATAGTCATAGGCGTAGAGTCGGAGGGCTCAGCCCCATGGCTGGTGTCTGTTTTTAAGTTAACAGGAGCAAAGAGAACAAGGGACTCATAGAAAAAGCCTGGAAAGAGGTTTGGGTGGTGTTAACCCATCTTAATTTATGCAGATAATGAAACCCAAGTTTCAGAGATCACATGACCTGCCCAGGGTCAGGCAGCTGATTGGGTCAGATCTGGATTCTGAAATAGCTTAGTTTTCTCGTGGAGAAAGAGAAATTCAGAAGAGAAAGTTAAGCTTTCCCGAAGGCTGGATAGGGCAAGATAGGTGTGTGTGTGTCACCCTTTGTCTCCCTATGCCACATGGGAATGAAAGACAATTCTGCACATGTCCTTCACCTAACACTTTCTTCTCCATGAAACTGCAGAATATTCTTTGGCCTTGAGTCTCACAATGCAGTCTTTTCTGGCCTTTCTCTGAGCTGTTGTGGAGAAAGAGAAAGAGCTGAGGGAAACGATAGGGTATTAATTAAGACGAGGTAGGCAGTAAATCCCAGTCAACCAACAAGCCATTTTGCTAATGGGGACCTTGACTGAGCCACTTTAACATTTCTGAGCCCTGTCTCTTCATCTTTAAGGTGGGGTGAGATGATCTAATTCACAGGGTATTGAGAAAAAAAAAATACATCCCACATAGTAGAAGCCAAATCCGTAACCTGAAGAAGTGCTTTCAAATTAGGACCATTCAGAGAGGGTTTGCTAAGCTAATCTTTCCAAAGGTGCAGCTGAGGGGAGAGAGAGAGAGAGAGAGAGAGAGAGAGAGAGAGAGAGAGAGAGAGAGAGAGGAGCTCCCAGGCTAGAAGGGGAAGGAGTGGGGGCAATCAGAACAGAGAATCATGGTCTGTGGGGGAAGGCTTTGGATGTGAGCCTCTGAGGCTCCAACTCAAGGTGACCTTGCAGATAGGGAGCCAGGGGAACCAGCAGCCGCCCTGCCCTTTACCCTCCTTTCTTTCTCTAATCTCCTGCCAGGGTGCTATGGGCCAAACCCAAGTGGGGGTTGGAGGGCAGGGAGCCTGCTGATGTCATTGGTTCAGGTCAGCCTCTCAGAGCAGAAAGGAGGGTGGAGAGTGGGTCTGGAGAGGCAAATGGAAGATAGCTGTGCAGAAAATGCTACTTAATCCTTGAGGTTCTTAATACAATCATCAGACTCTGTCTCGGACTGCTTATGCCCTTCCGATACTATTGGTATCGTTAACTGACTGTGGTACCTGAGTCCCTCTCTAGGGCTTCTCTGGCTTTTTAGTGCTTGTTGTCAAACCCTCCTCACAAGTATTGTCTATATTAAATTTTCTTCTAACATGGACTGTGGTCTATCTCTGTGAAGTTACTCTAAATCTTAGCCCTGTCTTGATGAGATAGAGTGGTAGTGGTACTTACTGATCATGGATGTGTATTAACTACCTTTCACACAACACTTCTTTTTTGTTTTTGTTTTTCGAGACAAGATTTCTCTCTATTGCTTTGGAGCATGTCCTGGAACTAGCTCTGTAGATCGGACTGACCTCGAACTCACAGAGATCTAACTGCCTCTACTTCCTGAATGCTGGGACTAAAGGCATGTGCCACCAATGCCCGGCCACATGATGCTTCTTAATCCAGGTGTAGACTGAATGCCTGTGACCAGGTGTTGTTTATAGTGATAGTTTACGCCTGACCCATGTTTAGTTTATTTCTGAAGGCGGTCATTTTCTAGAAGACCCCTGATGAGAAGGACAGTAAGTTTTGGGAGTTGAGACACAAAGGAGAAAGTATACCAAAACATGAAAAACAGCTATTTGTTACTCCCAGATCCCAGGGATAAGAGGACACCAAAACCATGTGGGCGCTATGGGAAGGTGGAAGACATCTGGGAAACATAATTAACCAGTAGATGGGAAACAAGAGAGAATGATTTGAGGATCAAAGCATCCTTGGGATGTAATACATTACCTAAACAGGCTCTGATTTGGGAGTTATGGTAAGTAGGCATGAGTTCCATGGGATCACAGTATGATTAAGAATGATTAGTTACTTTTCTCATGACCAAATAGCTGACAGAAGTAACCTAAGGGAGGAAGGATTTATTTTGGCTCACAGTTAAGAGGGTATAGTCTATCATGGTGGGGAAGGCAGGATGACTCAGTGGGCGTGGGTTTCCTGTGTTGACTGGAACTTGTGACCAGTCACACTGTGAGGACAGGCAGGAGGCAGAGAACTTGGACCAGAGCCAGAGGTGGATATAACCTTCAAGATCTGCCACAGAGACCCAGCAAGGCTTCATGTCCTAGAGATTTTACAACCCCTCAAAATAGTGCCACAAACTGAGGGTCACATGTTCAAACACATGAGCCTGAGGGGTACATTTCTCATCCAAACCACAGTAGATAGTTATTGGGCATATCTGCACAGTCGGTGCATGCTATGGCCTGCACTGAGCAGGTTCTAGCCAGTCATCCTAAGGGATGTAACTAACCAGAGACAGCCACATAAGGAACATACCTGGATTGCAGGAGGTTGACAGCTGGGAACTGTGTCAAGGAAAAGTGAACTTTGTTTCTGGCCTGAGGAAATTTGGCACATATTGAGAAAGGATGCCAAGATGGCATGAAGGCACAACTCACCATAGCCCATCTCTGACAGACCTACATTAGTATTACAGTTTCACTCTTCCAAACTCTAGACAACTCAGAAGGAACATCCCAGCCATAACATTGCTGTAACTGCCCCCTGGTTCAGTTCCTTCAACTGCCCAGTCCTGCTTTTATCCACCTTCCATAGGAGTTGATCTTGGGAATTTTCCCCTCACCTTAGACCTATAGCCGATTCTGCTTCCTGGTGACTCTGGCCTGTGACACATACTAAATGCATCATGATGGTCAACTTTTAGATAACAAATCACTGCTATAGGCTCAGCCTTATACTTCCTTCTTAATTGTAGATTCAGCCTTTGCATACACGCCAAACATATTGTCTGGCAAGGGGTTGTTTTTTTCTAATTTACACAAAGGCTCTATAGAGTCTCTTGCAGCACTTGCTGAAGGCATGTTTGCATGTTTTTTTTTTCAGTCAAGTGTCTCCATGGACACAATAGAAGGGAAAAACAAAAATGTTCGAGATGAAGTCTGGGACATCGGCTGGAAAATTAAGAACATGCTGTTTCTTCTGCACTACTAGAAATGGTGCTAAGGACAAGACTTGCCTTTCCAAGTCTCAAGGTGTTCTGTTTGGGTTTCTTCTCGCATCTTAGCTGGTCTTACTGGAGTTTGGCCATTTAAAGGGCAATGCATAGGAGTGGTAGGGCGTGTATCTGATTCTGAATATAATTTTCTTGCTCAAGAGTGTTCATTTTTCTTCTTGAAAGTTAAGAGTATACTACTTATCTGTAGTCACTGGAGAAGACTCTAAAGAACATTGTGCATTTACCTTGGACCTTCTTATTCTTCATTCATTTTGTTTCCATATGTATGTATACTATATATAAATATATTCTCTGTCTTTCATTTTCTCATGCCTCCCCTCTTCTACCCATTCCCCCTTTGTCTATCTAGAAAGTTTTAATTCTACTTTCACACCATATATATGTATATACATGATTTTATGTATCTATTCAAATATAGGAAAAACAAATAGAAAATATACTCTACTAATTACAAATAAAAACAAATGTCCTGAAGACATGAAATAATACTCAGCTTCACTAATTATCAGAGAAATACAAATAACAACTACACTGAGAGTCCATCTTACCCTAGGCATAATGGCAGTCATAAAAACAAACAAACAAACAGACCAAAATACCAACCAAACAAACAAACAAACAAAACTAGCAAGGATGCTGGATAGGATGGGGGTTGGGCAAGGACCCTTATTCTCTGCTTCTGGGAAGGTAAACCTGTCCAGTCACTATGAAAGCAGTATGAAAGTTTCTCAAAACAAACAAACAAAAAACCCCAAAACAAACAAACAAACAAACAAAAAACCAAAAAAACAAAACTAACACTAGGTCCTCCATATGATCCAGTCATAATTCCTGGGCATCTACCTAACAGACTTCAAATCAATACATCTTAGAGATATTCGAGCACCTGTGTTTACTGCTGTATTATTCATATTAGATAAGTTATGAAAACAATCTAGGTGTTCAATACACAAGTCTAAGAAAAATATGGCATTTATACACAGTGGAATTTTTCTTTTTAGACATAAAAGAACAAAGTCACATAACGTGCAATTGACCTCATTAAGTAAGCTAGGCCTTTTCATTTTCTCAGGAAGTCAATGTGAGGATGTGAGTTCCCCAGGCCTGGAAGTTCATTAGCTGTGGACAGCAGGGCAGTGGCCTTGACTCCTGAGAAAACTTTACCTGTTTTTAGTTGCCCTTAAACCTGCATTCTATCTGGGTGATGAAGTAATTCCCAGGAGGGCAGGCTAGGAGGATGGGGCAACCTCACCAGGCCCAGCTCTTTTTCTCTTAGATAGTCTGAATAGAGCCTGGCCTTGCCAGTGCTTCTTCCCTCCTTTGGTCCTAACAAACTGCTGCACTCCAGGGGAAGCTCTGTAGAGGCCACAGGTTGTACTTCTTTGATGGAGCTCAAGAGAGAGGCCACTTTCCTTGACCAGTGGCTGGGGTTCTGTTTCATGTTGACATTTCTCATCTCCCCTTTTCTTTGCTTTTCTTTGCACATCTCCTCAGGAGATAAAGCCTTGTATATTTATAGTTTTGGCTTGCCCAAGAGCATCCCACAGACTCGCCATGTAAGTTCTGCCAAGAGTCCCTCTCAGTTGCAAGTCATGGCCAGTTCTGTCAGGCTGGAGGCAGATAGGAGACACTGATGGATCAGCCCAGGGCCATTGGTAGACCTCTACTTCCTTGGGAGTTTGTATATTTGTGTCCTTCCTGCTCTCTGATCTTTGAGTCACAACATTCCCACAGTCAACTATTACCCCTAGAGATAAATTGTGTCCATCCTCACTTCTTCTCCTCACCACACCTGCCATTCCTCTCTGCTTTGTCATTCTAAATTTACCATTAAAGGCCGGCTCTTTCTAGTTAAGGGTTCCAAAGTTGCAAGTCTGCTTGCTTCATGTCTCGTTCAAATCACAGCACTCCATGTTTATTGATGAAAACTTGTCTAGTTGGTAAGCTATAATCTCTGGATGAAGATTTACTCCTTTGCTAGCTAGTTATTCTGGGAATGGATTCTAAAGAGATGGGAGTTTGGGGCTAGAGAAGTCAAGCAGGCAGTTACCTTCTTTTTCTTTGCTAGCTTTGAGCTTCCTTAAGATTGTATCTGGTCTTCTTGAGATGCAAATTCAACCAACATAACCCACATCTCCAATTATAGAATGTTTCCCCTCACTTTTTCAAGTGTTACTTCTAGTGTCATCTGTCTTTCTGGTCTACCTTGCCATTGGTCTACCCTGAGGCTCCACAACATTTCTGCATCTCCCTTCCTTCTGCCTAGCCCTGCATCTCTTTCAGGTAGATTTCTTCAGCTTACATGACAGTGGGAAGAACAGAATGCTGTCACTGGAATTACTTTATAGTTTAAGCCAAACAGACATGTAGTAGTAGGACAAGAATCTGTATATGAGGTGAACTTGCCTACTTACATCCAGGTCACAGATGCCAAATCTAATAAAGCCTGCCCGCAACTATGCAACCATTTTGTCTCTAACCAGTGCTTTTTTTTTTTTTTTATGACACATTGCTTTTTATTTTTTTTAACCTTGCTTATAGTAATTCATTATTCTCCCTCCCCCCTCTCTGATAGACCGGAGTTAGACATATTGTATCACCTTATTTAGACATGGTCCCATGAAGCCTAGGTTAGACCCTTAAGTTCTCTATGTAGCCAAGGATGACTTTGAACTAATCCAGATTCTCTGCTTCTACCTTCTGAGTCCTGAGAGTATAGGACTGTGTCACCTTTGTTCCCTTTCTCTTTTTCTTTCCCCTCCTTGCCCCATTCTTAGCAGTACTAGGGCTTGGATTTAGGTTCTTGTTCATACTAGAGAAATGCTCTACCATTTAGCTACATCCCTGGCTTTCTTTTATACTTTTTATTTTGCAACAAGGTCTTACCAAGGATCATCAGACTTGTTAGAATTTGGGTGAGAGCTGGATATGCTGGGTCTTCTCTTTTGAGTGATTCTAAAGTAGCCTGGATGGTTTCTCTTCTCTTCTCCAGCTCTGTTTCTCCCTGGGATTGAATTCAAGACAGAGTGGGAGTCAGAATCTTCCAAAAAGCTACTTACTCAACATGACAAGATTTTTGACCTACCTTCTTGAACAAAGTTTCAAAGTGGAATAAGATATCTTGAAAATATAGGTGAAGAGTTAACTCAGGTTAAATGTTCTAAAGGGCCCCAAGCAAAGGACTCCCTCCCTCCCTTATCCCCCTTCCCTCCATCCCTCCGTCTTTCCTCTTTAATTTCTTGTTAAAATTTTCTGGCTGACTTGGCTATTATGTAGGAACTTGATATAAATCCATAGGGAGTCCACAATACAGTTAAAATGGCCAAATACAAATTCTTTAGTGGTTTCTATTCTCTCTAAATTTTCAGACAAGAGTCTGGCTTTTGCTTTCCTTACCTACTACCCCCTTTCTTGCAACCTTCCTATCTTCCTCTCGATTCTTCAACTTGTGCTCACCTCTCTTCTCCCATACCCTGAAATTCCCTTCTCTGATATCTCTAGATACCTCATTCATACCCAACTTCTAGCTTTGATACTCCCCCTCCAGAAAGCTGCCCTGATTCTTCAAACAATTTAGGGTCCTCTGTATTTGGCTCTCATTCCAACTCCATGCCATAGTTAGGACCAAGTCACCATGTATCAACTTGAATTTCCCTGAGCTGAAAGAGCTTCTCCAGGAGATCATTGCTTGCCAGAGACATCTCAGGAGCATCTGTATGACCAAAGTACCCTGTTACTGTAGATGCTTAATAAATCAATGAGTACAGAAGGTTGGAGTTTAGTGCCAGAGCCAAGTGACCACAGTCTGCAGTGATACCAGGCACCAGAAAAGGTTGACCAATGGGGTAAATAATGAGTGCTGAGACAGCACTGGCTGCAAATAGGGAGGGCTCCAGGCTGTAGATCACAAGTGGGTATTGGCCCCTCATTCCTCTCACATTCCAATTCCTGAAACTCTAGATCTACAGAGGACTCAGCCCAGACTCTTAGGGTGTTTCCATGTGTCAGACCACTTGACTATCTGACTATCTATAGCCAAGTCCTGCCATAACCATGGTGTTTATGCAATAGTGGATGTGGCGCTGAATGGGCCAGAATTCAATGATACTTTTTTTAATGGATATGTCACAGAACATGCTCCAGGGACTGCTTTCCAGTACATTTCTAGTCGTACTTTCAGGATGATGTTAATCCATCATCTAGTTTTAGTGGATCAGTATCAGTGTGTCATCTCAGTGATGTCATATTTCTGTAATAATCCAAAAGACATGGGGATCATTCTCTTCAATGCTTTATGTCACCCTGTAATGCTTCCTTTTATAGTAAGCAGCAGGCTATGAGCTATGACCACTATTTCCCACATGGGCAAGATGAGGAGCTCCTGGGTCAGGTAAGTTGGAATGGAAGGGTAATTATGACCTTTGTCTACAAAAGGGACAAGGTAAGATAGGAGGTTGAACATAGATATTTCAGAAGAATCTTTGGCCATCATCTTATGCTTGAAGTGAACACTTACAGGCATTTCTCTGCTTCTTTCTACCAGTTTCATGAACTTCCCTGCAAAGGACATACTATTAAGGCTGAATGAAACTCCATTGGACATGTACTTTCTTTAAATCTGTTCATGTCTTTACACTTTTTCTTGTTTGTAACATCTAGCCAGGTATTATTTTATAGCTAATCTAAAATGTTTATATGAAATGCAGTGATTATGTCCACATTGTCTGTTATATTACCATTTTCCCTGTTTTCATATCTTCTCCTCTATCCTCTTATATTTTAAAAAAGCAGACAAAGAGGATAAAACAATATCCAATATCCATGACTCATTTTGCTCCTTTTGTTAGAACCCTTTGTTCCTTTATTTTAGTGCTTTCTGCATGGTTGATGGCACACATCTTTATCATTGCCAGCCTTTGCATATAACTCATGCTCACTTACAGTTGTTTATGTCAAATGTGAAAAACTCACACCTCCCTGGGGACATTTGGTTTCCACAACATGAATAGTGTTACTGGTGTTTATTGGAGATAGAATCCAGAGATGATTCTAAACATGCAGTAAACTATAGAACAGCCACCAGAGAATGAACATACACTCATAATGTCAGTTATTGAAATTAGCAGAAATCTGACTCATTGTAACACCTTTCTGATTGTATATTCTACTTTGTCCATGGAGGGATTTTGTTATTGCCACAGCACACTTTATCTTCCCCTCATGTTATAAACACTGCACACTTTTTACAAGTCTATAAGCCTCATGCTACTTAAAAGTACTTTTGTTGAAAAAAATCAAATCTCTTTTTTGATTTTAAAGATTTATTTATTTTTACTTTATGTGTGTAGTATTTGTTCACATCTATGTGTGTGTACCATGTGCATTCAGTGCCTGTGTACAGCAACCAATGAGGGGAGAAGAGGGTGTTGTATCTCCTCTGTAACTAGAGTTACAGACAGTTGTGAGCTAATCCTGTGGGTGCTGGCAACTTAACCCTAGTCCTCTGCAAGAGTAGCCAGTGCTCTTAGCCAATGAGCCATCTTCTCCATCGCCAGTCAATCATCTTCTAAGTGGAAATAAACAACTGGAAAACATCTTAAATATTTATCCACATAGTTCCATTTTTGTGCTTTTAATCTTTTGTGTAGATTCTGAGTTTTGTGTTGATCTAGATGAATGTGACTAAAGCTGTCTTAGTCATAACTATCACTTTTGCCTACCAGGTAGCACAGATTCCAAATGCAAAGGATAAAACATCATTAGAATAGTAATCTGAGCTTGTGTGATTGTCACTGATGCCCAAATTGCTGCACTGCTTCTTAACTTATATTTAACGGTATTAATTTATTTTAAAGGCCAGATATGTTTCATTTGGCTACAGGCCACCCTTGTATAGTTCAGACAAGGGTAAAGCCCATCCTCCTGCCTTGGGGTGCAGAGGTCTCCTGTCTTGCTGGAGCCCAAGACATACTTCTACCTGTGGATATCTGTAATAAATTGTGTTTGATTCAATTCTGGATTTGTCTTCCTCTTTCTTTGTTCTCTCCCACAGTTGGCAGGGGTTCTTATAAACTGTTTCACTGAAACATTCCATCTGGTATTTCTCTTTTGCCTGAAGAACTTCCTTTTGTGTTTTCTGTAGTGTAGGTTTGCTTGTGATTAAAGCCTTTGGTTTGTGTATTTCTGAAAAAGGAACTTTTGAATCACATATATTTTTGACAGATACTTTCAGTAGGTATAGAATTTTTGGGCCTAGTATTCTTTTCAATACAGGTAGTACCCAAATGGTTTTTAACTTTATAATGTAGAGATTACCTGTAGAAATCATACTTCAATCTGAATTTTGCTATTTTCAATGGTCAGCGCTAAATGGTCTGATACGCTCTTGCAAGGTTGGGCAGTAGCAGTGAGTCATGACTACCAGTCAACTGTGGGATCTGAAGGATAATCACTGGCATCTGCTTGTTCTTACCATTGCTAGCAAATTGCCACCATTAGAGCCTACTTCTTAGGGGTTCTTGTATATACTGAAGGCCAACTGAGACATCTGGTCTCCTGGACTGAGCAGCTACTGGCTTAGGGTGTGGTGGAGGAAAACTACTTGCCTCATGGCAGCTGAGATTCAAAAAGAAAAGAAGAGGTGTAAACTTCCTTAACAAAGGAACAAACATTAAGGCCTACCTCTTAGAGATTTTACCACCTACCAATAGTGCCATGAGGGGACTAGGAATTCAGGGTATCTGAATCCTAGAAATTTCATCTTGGAAATATATGGAAGCAGAAATCTAACCTTTTGGTTTCTTAACCGTAATAGCTCTCCATCATTAGATAGATGTCTTTGTCAAACTCTACAGGATATTACTTCCAGGGATATATTTTATTATATGAATTGTATACTTCAACTTGGAAAATGATTCATGCTATAGGGGAGGTGTGGAAGGCCTGAATTAAGAATCTCAAGTCCTACAAATAAGTTGTGTGAGTTTTTAGCAAGTTGCTTGATCATCTTTGGACCCTGATTCATCAACTTCCAGGGCCTTGTTTCTTTGTAGGAGTATGAAGGAAAATATGTTAAAGAATTTATGTAGACTTTGTTGTTATATTACCTGTCTATCTTTGCCTTCAAATCTCAATCTGTGTTTTTCTATAGACTTATGTCATATTTGATCTTTATTTCTTTATCTTCGCCTCTCTTTCTCTCCCCAAGTATATGAGCTGATATTGAAATGTATTTTAATGATATAGTAAATGTCTACTAAATATTAAGTGCTGGCACATCTGTAGACTTTTCATGAACACATTACAAATGCAGCCTGCTTTAACCAAATCACAGAACCTGTGAAATCCCAGTATGTGTAAGTTAGATGTGGGGAATAGAGTTCACTCTTTTCATTTTTTTTTTCACATTAATCTTGTTCGCAACATGGGGTAACACAGTTTTAGAATTCCTGTGAATGGAAAGGGATTCTATGATCCCATGCTGATTTAATACTTTATGATTTTTCAAATTTGAAATAATCTTAAATTTATAGAAAAAAGTGTCAGATAGGCACAGAGTTTCAGTATACTTTTTACTCAGCTTGATAGAAAGATTTTATAAAGCAAAGATACAGAAATCAGTAGTGAGAAGTTAACAGTGGAGGCTAGAGAGGCAGCTCAGTGGTTAAGAGTGCTTGCTCCTGCAGAGGACCGGGCTTTGGTTTCCAGTACCCTTATTGGGAAGCTCATAACCACCTATGCTTCTGCTGTTCTGATGCCCTCTTCTGGCCTTCACAGGCATGTGCATGCCCATTCTCTCTCCTTCCCTCCCTCCCTCTCTTTCACACACATATACATAAATAAAACTTAAAAATTGATATTAGCATATCAACAACATAACTACAGACTTCATTTAAATATTATCATGTTTTTTCCTCTTTCTACTAATCTCTTTATCTGTCCCGTGGTCCAGTGAGACCCCACAGTGCATTGAATCACTGTAATAGCTTATTGTCACCTTAATTATATTTAGAATAATGTAGGTGACATATCAGTGGGTATATCTATGAAGGTGTTTCTAGAGAGGTTTAACTGAGGACAGATGACCATTCTGAATATTGCTGGTACTAGGTCATTGTCTGGGATCCTAGTCTCAATCAAAGGCATCAAGAAGACAGCATACCAGTTGCAGACACCATCTCACCAATCATTTTGTGTTTTCTCTGATTCTCCATCCCTTCCATAGTCAACTGTAAGTCCAATCCTTCCCCTAAGTTGTTTTTGTTAGAAATGCATTGAGAAGGGTAGTTAATACAGCTATCCTTCTTTTTAAGTTCCTTGTGAGCTCGAGTCACTTCTCCTAATATTTCTTTTATTGAATAGTGAACAATTTGAAGAATTCTCATCACCTATACTGGTAGACCATCTGTGGTTTTGGTTCATTTGTCTTTTATTATTATTATTATTATTATTATTATTATTATTATTATTACTATTATTATTATCAAAATCAAGCATTAGGAACTTGGAAGAAGGATATAAATTTTCCTCTTTATCATATCGGGTTAGTATCTATGTGAGATCAATGTGCTGTATTTTTGGTGTTGTTAACTTTAATTACTTGGTTGAAATATTTTCTTCCACATGCTGTTTTTCACTTATTATAGTTTATTTGCTAGAAATGAATCACCAAGTTCATAGGATGCTGAATACCAATGAATTAAATGCTACCTCCTGGAATCACAAGTACCAAAGATTTTATAGTTACATGCTAAGACAGCATAATAGTAATATTTGGGGGATGTATGTTGAGATTATATAAATACATCTTTCTCACTAATTCTGTCATTTATCTATACATATTTCCTCCTATCAACTATGATTGTTAGATTCTGGTGATAATCTTCTACTTCTCTGATTGCCTATGCACTTAATATTGGGGATTTTTCTGTTAAAATTTTTTGTTCCCCTCTATAATTTATTAAGAAATTTATTTGCATCAATGCAAACTCACAGATAATGTATTTTCTTCTTTGGGTTTTACTCCAATGCTGTAATTATCTATCTCGTTCATTGACAGTTTTTCCATACTGACTCCCATTTGGGTTTCCCCCTCCTCCACTGTGCCCCCCCACTGGTTAATTCTGAGTTTATTATACAAAGTTCCAGACAAAGTTTTCTTGGGCATGTTTCATACACTTTATACCCCAGATTATGTTTCTCACTTAATATTTCATATGTCTCTATATGACACTAACATGAGATATGAGAGATAGGATCTTGCAAATAAGTGTGGTCAGTAAATAATTTGGCTGCTCAAACTTTAATTACACACACAAGAGAGCAGGGTTTACTATTATATTACTATTTTTGCTCTAAACTCCAAAGGCCAGTTCTTTTGCTTCAACCTCAGCAGCTGGCATCATCTGTCATATATTAATACAAAATTCTGAAATTAAGTGATATTCAATGCACTTTTTAGGAAGTGTAGGTGGTAGAATTTAAAAACAAATAGAGAAATGAGGCTTATCCTGACCAGAATAATGGACCAACCATTCTGTTATATATACACACAGTTGGTAATAATGGAAAGGTAATTTTTTATTAGTTCAGAATTCTTTGTGTTTTCTTTTTTTTTAGGAAAGACATAAAATTGGGCAGGGTATAAAATAAGAGAAGATGATATTCAGTCTTATGTATATAACCTCCTTCCATTCGATGCCTGTCTATCTTGTTACTGTACATGAAGAATTTCTCTAGCTGGGGGTTCTCTTACCTAGACAATGGGTGGATTGTTGAGGGACAACCAACTTTTGAACACTTTCCTATTGCTCTGCCTCCAGATCCTGAGGAATTTGAGAAAATAAAACTTGTAACCCATCATGGCAGCACAAATCTGCCAACTGAAACCACATAACTATGTAACCACAGAATCTTTATTGAGTTATTATACTTTTTTCACCAGCTTCCTTCCCTGAGTTAAATAGTGCCTTTAGCATCACTGCTCCTCATTAGATGTACTTAGTAAGGTATGCACTTGTGGAACAGTGAACAACCAGGGAAATGTGGAGTTTTTGAATGGTCCCATTCAACCTAGAGGTCTTACCTCCTGCCTCACAGACTTTGCCAATCTATTTCCCTTCCAGATCCTCACACCTGTGCAAGTGCAGACATCCAACCTACTGCACTGTGGGATAGTTCCAGTCCATGTTTACTTAGGCACAATCTACATGTGTACATTGAGTTTTTAATGTATTCAGAATCCTCTTCATCACCAGCTGCCTTGTTCTACAAGTGGACTCTAACAGGAAATAAAACACAACAGCACATGCTTCTTTCTTTCCTGGGGGAGTCATCTGTCTTTGACCCCCCCAAAGCAACTCAGTTCTGTTCTGCTAATCTTGGGTAAATTGTGGGGCCGGAAATGGTGGAACAGAATTATAGAGTTGTTCACCTGAATAGTTTATGTTCTTTGGAGTTTTTCCAACCAGCTTGCTGTATTTCAAGTTGAGTCAAATAATTTTTTGTGACCTCTTGTGGCTCATCAATTTCAGCTGCTGTGTAAGCTATGCATCCACATTTCTTGGTTTGCTTTGACTCTTGTCAGAGAGGTTGTTACAGGCTGTTGAGTGATCTGTTAAGGCACCATTATGCATGTTTAAAATGCATGTATATTTCTACATATGAACACATTCTTAGCATTGGCAGGACAGAGGAGTAGCATATATCATGAGCAGATAGTTGTAAGTCATTCATTCAATCAAAAGCTCTTTTCAGGGCTTGTTTATCAGATAGAGAATATGGTGGCCAAGAAAGCCATTACTCTGAAGTAATTCATAAATTAAGCCATTCATAAAGTATGGATTGAACATCACAAGTGCTCATTGCTTTTCTAAAGAAACTGAACTAAGTACCTGCCCTTGATAACTCATGTACTTATGAATGGAATTTATAAAGCATAGGAAGAAGAGGAGAGCCAGCACTTGTGTTGGGTGCTTTATAAAATTGACTAAGTTCATTAAATTCTCGCACCCATCCTCTATAGTATCATTGATGTTGTTATGTTCTCAAGACTATCTTAGTTCTCCAATTCCCCTTTTTGGTAATTTTGTGTGGTGATATTTTGTTTATGATCGAACAAATAAAGCTTGCCTGAAAAGGTAGAAGGAAAAGCTAGTGGCTGGCTGCTTTGTTTTTCTGATCTTCAGGCAAGCTTCATTTGTTAGATTATAAACAAAATATCACAATTTTGTCTACAACCCAATTCATATAGATGCCAAGTTGTCATGCAGTGGGGTATGTCCTGTCTAGGTGTCTGGAAAGAGACCAGCTGTACCTTCAGATGTATGGCATTTAAGAATTAGCAGGTACTTTATTATTGTTGCTGCCTGGGCTCCATCCTGGAAGATTGAGATCTATTAGGTCCTAGTTTCTGAACAAGCTATCTGTGTGTTGACAACCTTCCAATTTATACTGGAAAGTATCTTCAGGGCATGTGGTTAGACATAGATGTAGGCATCACAATGGTTTCTGTCACAATCAGATGTGGCTGGACTTATTTCTTGGTGATAATTCCAGTATATGAAAAGTTGTCATCACACACATGTGATTAAAAAACTGTCACCATGATTTAATACCTCAGTATGAATTACATCATTAACCAAATTGATCTTTGACAAAAAAAGGCAAAGGTAGCAATAAACACAAGGACTGCTTGCTGTGAACCCAGGCATGGTGATACACACCTTTAATCCCAGCACTGGGGAGGCAGAGGCAGGCAAATCTAAGGCAAATCTGTAAGTTAGAGGCCAGTCTAACCTACAGAGTGAGTTCCAGGACAGCCAGGGCAACATAGGGAAACTCTGCCTCGAAAAACCAAAAACCAAAACCCAACCCAAACCAAACCAACAACAGTAAGGACAGCTGTGAATGGTGGGAGAAGAGAAAGCAAAGATATTATTTCTAGACCTTAGGGAAGAGGCCAATTGTCATGCTTCCTCACAAATCACTGTTTCAGGACCTCATCCAGAGAACTGAGTCATGTCAAGACTAGCACAATGTTTCTGTAAGCGAGGGCACAATGAAATCTTCAAACTAGACCATGGATAGAAAGAAGGGTTTATTGGGGACCAAACTGCCAAGACTATTATGGGGAGGGGTGTAGAGAGAAGAAAACGTTGAAAAGGCAGACAGATTTTACGTGACTTTCTATGGGGTGAGGCTTTGAACTGATGCAGGCTGTTTGGATTGGCAGTAGAGGGGTGAACTCAGGGACATTCCTGGCAAACAGCAGCCCACCTGTAGGCTTCTATTTACCTGGCCAGAGTCCTTCTGTTTGGGACATTGTCACCAGCACTGCTGTTTCTTGGTGCTGCTTTGAACCCAATAGTTTCCCACCTTTATGTTGCTTATCATGTGCATCATTTGTTTCTAACTGCTCTCTTCAGATCTGTTTCTTTCCCCTCTGATCAGATCCCTCCTACAACTGTCTTTCAGGAGACTTTTCAGATTTCCAGACACAACGTTACCCTTGCAAATTATCTCAGGAAATTCCTAGGTCTGCCATGTGGAGACTGTCCCCATATTCCTAAGTCTGTTGTTGACTACAAGTGTAGACTTGACTTACACAGTCTAGTTTTCAGGGAATATTTCATTTGTTTTTATTAGGTGAGCATAAATATACTCTATTTCCTAAGTCTTTCTGTTTTTTGGAGGGGGTATTCAAGCTGATATCCCATTGCTACAGACTCCAGGGGCCATGTGTTATTTAATTTGGGGGGCATAACCTATGCCCTAGGTCTGGCCAGCCATCTACCATAAGCCAATTAAAGAAGGGAAGTTAAGAGTGTAAAGATTGTAAATATTTGTCCTTATTCTCACAGATCAGTGTAGTCCTTACCCCTCATAAAGGAAACTTCTTTTCTGTAATAGAGCATTACAGAAAACGACAACCAACAGAAGAATTTACTACACAACTTCTGCAATTAAGACTTAGGAGCTATTGAGGAAGAAAGGGCAGAAAGATTGTGAGAGCCAGAGAAACAGGGGGTTTTCCGTGAGATAGTACTTCCTAGGAATGCTTGAAGCTACACTTAGAAAGTCTCAAATGTGGTTGTCTAAACATGAGTGGAACAAGGAAAACATCAGTAGATATGCTAACATGAACAGGGAAAGCACATAAAGTCTCAACTCTAGACAAAGAGCTACAGGCACCTAAGGAGTGTGGAGGGTGGGGGAAATAGTCCTTCCCAGGGAAGAACGCAGCAATTGCTTATCCAATACCAAATGGTCAGTCCTGAGAACACACATACAGGTAGCATTACACAGACTGAGCAAATTGTGTTTATGAATATATGTATGTATGTAACAACAATTGATGAAAAATGAGGCCGTGAATTTGAAAAAGAGCAAGGACTGATCTATGGGAGGATTTGAAAGGCAGAAAAGGAGGAAGGGGGAAATGAAGTAATTATATCCATTTCAAAAAATAAAACAATTTTAAAAAGTGAGAAGGAGAAAAGGAGATTTGTTCAAAATGGCCTCATTGGGAAGAGGAACAGAAAGATCCAGTGAAACCCGTCCCCCAAGTCTTTTTTGTCTTTAGGGGTCTTAAAGTGAGATTAATGTTTAAACAGAAGACCAAGGATTTATTTGTGCAGCAGTATTAATGAAAGTATGGTCCCTCCCACTATTGATTTCTTGATGTCTGGGCTTCACTTTTATCCCATAGGGTAGTCTGATAAGGTGTTAGAACTACGTGAAATCTCTTTCTGAAAGATGACCCTCTGGCTGGTGCCTTTTCTCAGCATGAGATTCCTGGAAAAATTCCCACTTTGAGGTACAGGGGTGAAGTGGAGGGTGATATTTTATTTATGATCTAACAAACAAAGCTTACCTGAAGATCAGAGTGCAAAGCTAGCCTCTCTAGACAGCCATAGAGGCCAGGCAGTGGAGGTGCTCACCTTTAATCCCAGCACTCAAGAGAGGAATATAAGACCTGAGGAGACAGAAGTCAATCAGTCTGCAGTCACACGGAGGATAGGATTGCCTTTTCTGATCTGAGCTGTGGTAGAGGTAAGAATTCTCTAGTGATTGGCTGCTTTACTTTTCTGATCTTCAGCTTGAACCCTAATATCTGTCTCTGGGTTTTTATTATTCATTCATGTTACAGGTGTGCGTGTATGAGATATGTTATTTCACTAGTCTGTTAGATTGGCAGATGTCTCTTCAGACTATTTTCATTTGGGCCTGGCCTCTTCAGAATCTTAATGAACTCCAGAACTTTGGGACAGCCCCTCTGCTCATAAATGTCCTATACTGCTAGGGCTGTGCATCATTCATTTATTGTATTACTGTGAAGTGTTACAGTCTAGTGCAGATTTCTCAACCTGTGGGTGGTGATTCCCTTGGCAAACCTCTATCTCCAATAATATTTACATTATGATTTATAACAGCAGCAAAATTACAGTTGTGAAGTAGCAACAAAAATAATTTTATGATTGGGGGTCACTGCAGCATGGGGAAACTATATTAAAGGATTGCAGCATTAGGAAGGTTGAGAACCACTGGTCTATTGACTTGTGCATGTGTGCGCGCGCGCGTGTGTGTGTGTGTGTGTGTGTGTGTGTGTGTGTGTGTCTGTCTGTCTGTCTGTTATACTGAGAATGTGGGGACTTCTGAAAAGGCTGTACACTGACTCATGGGTGTATACCACCAGCTTTCCTGAATTTGTTTTAGATCATTTCACACAGGCTACCAGGAAGCAGGACATATATGCTTATTCAGTGGGAGATCTGGAAAAATGAGTTTGACTAGTTAAGACTTTGTTTTGATATAACCTGAAATGGAAGCCAACTCTTTCTGTCTTTTAGGTGGGTCACTGAGGAAAAGGTGGAAAGGACCTTTGGTATCTGTTTGCATTTAGGGAAAGGAAAGGAAGTAATTATTTTTTCAACTACTTCCTTGCAGGGTGGTAGGGTGGGGGTGGGTAGTGAAACTGAAAAGTACATATACTAGGACTTGGACCACATTCTATTTAATTCTCTAACACATTTAGAGAAAAATAATAGCTCTCAGATTTTATAATTACAGGGAACCAGACTGAGTTTAAGACACATGCCCAATACAAAAGAAAAAAAATTATGGTCAAGAAACTGAAGTGCCTTTGTGACTTGTGGGTGCTGTGAGTTGATGTGCTCTCTCTTTCCCTTTCAAAACTACATTTATTTTATGTATGTGTGCACATGTTTGAATGTGAACATACCGTGGTGCATGTGTGCCAGTCAGAGGACAACTTTCAGGAGTGGGTTCTCTAATCCATGGTGGCCAGTGCCTTTACCCACTGAACCGTCTCACCAGCCCCCAACACAGTCTCTTGACTCTGAGATGAAACCTCCCTGTCTGCCACCACTACAGATGTGACTGGAGAAATATTCCTTTCAAATCTTTTCCATTGAGGGAGAAATGCATACTGAAGTTGCCATGCTATTCACTCTTATATGTGACATCTGTAAATTATCTTTATTTTTTTTAATCAAATTTTAGCAGAGACCTATTTTTTTTTTGTTCATTTTTGTTTTTTACTTAAAGAGTTTTTGTTGTCACTTGTGGGTATAAGAGACATTGGCTAGAGAAAATAGAAGGCAATGTTTGAAGCCCTGATTGCAGTAAATCCTGGGTTCTAAGCCTACCATGACAACATTCCCTGAAGTGAAATGTCTGATTTGTTATGAAAGAAAGAAAAATGGCCTTTACATTTTGTTGGGAACCCTCTGATGTTCAAAGCCACTTTAGAAGAATAAGGTCATGGCCTTGAATATATTCTGTCCTCAAAGTGACCCGTGGCTGCATCAACCAAATCACACATACAGTTATCCTGTACTCTAGAGTCTTCAAAGACAAACACAACTTTTTCTTCTTCCATTGCTTCATAACCCTTTGCCTTATGCACACTTTTCTACCAAGGCCGCTTGTAGTCTGCCTGCTGTGATCTCAGCAGCTTTTGCTCTTGGTGTGTCCTCAGACTGGATGGAGAACAGCTGGAGTCCTCTCTATGTAGACTAATCCCTTGGAGACTTGAATACTGTTGTTCATTTCCTTACCTTTAGTGGGAGAAATTTTTCCTGGACATTTTGGAAGGCCTAACCGGATGCAGCTTTTAATAAAATATCTGTAAACTGGAGTAAAGCCATCAGATAGGAGATGACCTCTCTTGCAAGGAAAGTACTGTCAAGACCATAAAATTCAAAGGTGGAAAGGACACATCTAGCAGAGTGCTCGCTGGCGGGACAGATGCTTTTTATCTTTTTTTTTTTTTTAAATGATGTAGCATTTTTATTCTATTAAATAAATATGATTAGAGCTACTAGTGAGTGGCAAGAAATCAACAGTGCTTATACTTATTCTCAATTAACTTAAACTCAAAGGGAAATAGTTTAGATGTGAAGAAATCACAGTGAGGGGAACACATATGTAGGAGACATCCTTGTTTATGTCTGTGTTCTCATACTTCTCAATTGAATCACTTCACAATGATTCATTGAATGTCCATATTGTCCCAAGTGCTCTTCCATATACCAGGCCACAGCAGTGTCAAATAGTCATCAAAATTATCATCTTAAAATAAGTATAAAACTTCCGCAAACAAATATTGTGCCCCATAATCCCTGGTCCTGAAAAACTTTTAGATCAGGATAGAAACTCAGATGACAACCCCTTTAAAGAAGGAAGAAACATAAAAAAAACATGACAGTATGGTAGGCATTATAATCTTGAAGACTCACAGTTAAGAGTACACTTAGGACAACTGTAAAGGCAAAGGCTGGACAGAAGAGCAAGTAAAGCAAAAGTCCAGGAAAGCTTTCAGAGAGGGCAGTGATGAAAGGGTCAGGGGCCAGGACACTGTGGGGCCTGCAGATTAAGACACAGATAAGGGAGACCACACAGGAGAAGAGGCCTGGGGTATCTGAGAGTTTTTGTGAGGAAGGGAATTTGGAGAAAGAGCATAAACTCTGAAGTATGTACCAGGATCTATTCCTGACTAGGTTGAGCAAAATTAAATAGTCTCTCTGGATTTTGACTTCTTCATCAGTAAATTTGGGGCAATAGATTTCATAGAGTTATTTTGACCTTTTAAAGGTCCAAAGACAAGAATAGAGGGTTGTTTAGAACACATCAGGCTCTGAATCTGTGCATTTGTTATGCTCTATTCTTAGGCAACACTATGATCATCCTGTGCAGAAGAGTTTGCTTCTATGTCCTAGCTGTGGAAACTGCAGAGTTAAGGACTACTGGTAAGGAATTTCTCCTAAGCAGTTAAAGCAGAATTCTAATCCCAGCTTGCCTGACTCCTAAACCCTTCCTTGTTTTTCCTGCCTTCCTTGACAATTCTGAGACTGAAGATCTCAGAGGAGGCTGGAAGAACTCAACTCTGAAGGTAATTGGAGGTAGAGCAGTTAGAATAAAAACACAAATGGAATACTTTAATCTTGCCCCTGAATAAGGCTTTCACAGCAGTCAAGGTCAGGGACAGAATTGTCAGGGCTGAGTAAGGAGAGAGACAGGATACTTAATGCAATTCAGGACACATAATGTAACCTCTTTGCTTTAGACATGCAAATACCCAAAGCAGGACATCAAACAGGCTGGCATCTCGGCCTCAGCATGCTATTCTGTGATGTTAAGAAAATCAGCATGTAGCTTATTGGACTAGAAAGAGCAAGCATGCATACAGGCTTTCACTTGCCAGTGCTTGTACAAAAGCCATGACCAACTTACAGCTTGCCTCCCCAGATTCCTTGGCTGGCCTTAGTATTGTAGCCCCACGGCTCTCTGTCTAGTCCCTCTATGGGTGAGATAATGGAGGAGGGACACACAAGATCAACTCTAAGACAATCATCAGGGAGTTAGACTCTGTAAGAGGGAAGCCATAAGACTTTGTGACAGTAGACCAGGCTCCCGCGGGACATTCTTCACACAGTATGTGTGGAGGAATCTGGAGCTAAGTCAAGTCCTATGACTGGGGTTCAGTAAAGATAGCTTACAGTGTTTTGCCTCTAGGAAACGACAAACCAGATGTATGCTCAAAGCTGGGAGGCTCCTCGAATCTGTCTGGGCATTGGGATGCTACCATGATTTCTACAGCAGGACCAATGTGCCAAAGCGGTGTGCCAACAGCAGAACTGGGATTCCCAGAGGAGTTCAGTGAGGCAGATCTCAGCATCAGGCTGCCCATGTATGTCTCCTCAATAAATGGAAAGAGGAGGGAGGCAGGTTGGTTCTCTCCTGTTTATTCTTAGGGTTACCTGGAGGTGGCTAGTGTTCCTTGAAGGAACTGGCTGTGTTAAAGAACACACAGAGATAGGTAGGTGCTATTAATAGCAGCAGTGTGATTTTTTTTGATACTGTTCTTTCATGTGTTATTTATGTATGGTCTATTTAGAATGTATTAGGCATGTTGCCCATGGCCAAGCTTAATTCCTAGGATTTAACAGTCACCTCACATTGAACAAATGAGAAAAAAAGAAACAAAGAATAATTGGAGTCTCAGATGGGACAAGGAACCTACCTATAGTGGAGACAGACCTAGAACCCTGACCTAGCCTTTCCAGATGGGAAGCCCACTTGAGGGTGATAAAACAAAGGTGCAGAGGGAGAGAAGATGGTAGTTTGGTTAATGACAGAAAACACAGACATGCAAAGATCTTCTGTAAGCAGCAATAGAAGTTTCTCAGAGAAAATTATGTGAGAAGTACTCTGGGGACCAGGGACTTGGGGTATGTCACCTGAGGCCTGTTTCCACCCAGCATTTCCAAGCTTTCTCACATCCATTATTCACATTAGAATCTGTTTTAGACAAGTCAGGAGAGGAGCACATGAGAGGTTGGCCAGAGAATGAATAATTTAGGTCCTTTTTCCAGGGAGAAGATGGAAGATACTAACTTTTAGACAACCTGTTTTTTTTTTTTTTTTTTTTTTTTTTTTTTGTCTTTTAAAGAAAATCTATGCTTGGGGCTTCAGTTTTATTTTAACCATGGCATGTTTCACAGGGCTTTCATTCACAGCTGATGCATTAGCAGGGAATAACTTAGCAGGCATAGGACAAAGTTATGCAGTGTGGTGGGGGGAGTTTCTCTATTTCCTTGTTTTCAGTTCCAGAAGAATCGAACCTTCTGTGTAGGCTGCCTGACATAGGCCATGGCCTTGTCGGTGGCTCTGTAATTAACAAAGGGGTTTTTATTTATCCAGTGCAAAGCTTTTCTTACCTCCCGTCCTCATCTGCTAAACCAGCCATGCAAAGCAGCACGTACTGAGACCTCAAAGAAATCCAACCATGGACTTGAAAGAATCCATGCAGCCCCAGCTGAAAGGGGGTGGGGGAGTTTAATAAGCTTCGTCTCTCCTTTTCTTTTTCTAGGATTTTTTTTTTAAAAACAAAACTCTCCATGTGTTTTCCACAATAAAATTCTGAAGCTCTGGGAGACCAAAGAGATGGAAGGTTGTCACAGGGTTGGGGACAGTGAGGGGTGTGTTTAGGAAGGTGATGGGAAGTGTGGCTTGGATCATGGCCAAGGAGTGGACAATTCAGAACTGCTGAGGCTTTTCACTCACAGAAAACATTTGGCAAGGCCACAGCTTGAAATATAGGCATCGTTTCCAAGCCCCAGGGTGTTTACCAGCCAACACTTCTTTCCCTTTAGCACCTTGGTCTCTCTGTATCTTGCTCTCTGAGTCAGAGCTGGTCTCAAGAGTTGTACCTTCACCTGCAGGCCTCAGCCTCTGTAAACAGTGATGTAGGCTTCTCGGGTTGTCGGAAGTGACTGAGCCTTCCCTTCTGGCAGACAGGCCTGTCTACAGCAGGCATACTTAGAATGTAAGTGGTGATCTCCACATATTCTGGAGAGTTAAGAGAGCCTGGGCTTTCCAGGTAAAGAGAGAGAGAGAGGAGAGGGAGAGAGAGAGGAGACAGAGACTCAGGGAGATATACAGAGACAGAGAGCCAGAACCAGAGAGAGACAGATACAGAGTCACAGAGAGAGAGGAGAGAAGAGAGAGATAGAGGCACAGGGAGACAGACATAGAGAGACAGAAATAGAGTCATACACATACTCATGGAGAGAGAAATGGATACACACACAGTCAGAGAGAGGGGAGGGAGATAGATAGATACAGAGAGATTTTCTGTGTTCTCTGTTGCTGCAAGAGAAGCAGCCACAACACACTATATTAGTTGCTTTCCTTGTGGCTGTGATAGGACACCTGACAGAAACAACTTAAGGGTAGAAGGCTAAATTTGGCTCACCATTTGAGCCCATCATGTCAGCGAAGGTACTGTGAATTCAGGCAGCGGTGTGCGGTACAGGCTCCTCACATCTTAGTGAGTTGGGAAAAGACACCTCAGCTTAGACTGGAACCTGAAGTTGAGATAACCGCTAAGGTCCCACTTGTGCTATGTAGGCCACTGTTTCAAAGGTTCCACAACATCACCATGCAGCACTATCAGCAGGGGACTAGACATTGAGATGTATGAGTCTGTGAGTATTTCATCTTCAAACCATCACAGATACCATGACCGTGGAGCCATCCTTCTGCAAGCTACTCTTTGTCAGAGAATAAGGGAAATATATAATAATCGTCTTCTCCTCAAGTTTCAGCTGTCCCCAAGCCTCATGTATACCCCAGTAAAATCAGTAAAGAGTAGAGATAATCCAGTACTTTCTTTCAATCCCCATGGTGATAGAGATAGAATGACCACATTTGGTATTCACGGTTGCATTTGGACTACAGTCCACAGTTGTAATCAGAAATGATTCTTGCCAGCTAGGAGTCTGGGTGGCAAATGACACTGTGTCACATCCATGTCACTTTAGCCTGTGGGGCAACCATGAAAGGCCTGTGATGAGATAAAAAAGAAAGTAGTCCCCCAAGTCAATGTCTGGGGGAGAACTTCTACCAAGTCGCATGGGATATTGAAGAGGGGAGTTCAATTTTGGCTGAGCTGAAGCCTTGGGAGTCAAAGTCTGCCTGTCCTGGCCTCTATTAGGATGTCTGGTAGGATGGTGTTAGACATGGTTGCTCACAGGGTTAGTCTAGAAGCCTGAAAGTCCTGATAGAGGCTTACAACCTTGTAGTCCTCCAAAAAATATATTTATCTATTTTTAGCCGTGTGTATATGTATGCCTTTGTGTGTAATTTCTTGCATGCGAGTGAAATGTTCACAGTGGCCAGAAGTGGGCACTGGAAACCCTGAAGCTAGAATTACAGACTTACCTGTTGGGTAAGTCCTAAGAACTGAATTCAGAGCCTCTCCAAATGCAACTAGCACTCTTAGCCACTGAGCCATTTTTCTAGACCTTATCTTTCTAGTCTTATACAGCCTACACAAGGCTTTTTTTCCCTTCCTTGTGTGTATGTGGTATATACATACATGTGCACAGGTACTTGAGTTCCCACATGTGTGTTTATGTTTGTGTGTGGGGGGCAGTGAGAGGTGATCACCACATGTCTTCCTCTATTGTTCTCCACCTTATTTATTGAGCTAGGGTTTCTCACTGAACCTGGATCTCACAGACTGGCTAGCCGGGCTGGCCAGTTAGCTTCTGGAATCCTCTAGTTTCTACCCATCAGCATTGAAAGTATAGGTGATAACCCCAGGACCCAGTTTTTTAAGTGGGAACTAGCAATTCAAACTAAGCTCCTCAGGCTTGCAGAACAAGGGTTTTGCCCACTGAGCCACCTGCCCAGGCCATCTCTCTAACATTTTTACAGGGTTGCTTTGCGGGGATTCTGATCAATTAACCAATTGCCAGGGGGCATCTCTGGATTGTTGAAACCTTCCCAGCTTGATAATTATAAATCCCCACCCCACTCTAGGGTGTACATGTCTTCCCAGTGCCGATCTGTCAACTTCTTCATGTACCAGTTTGGAAAATATAAATCTGATGCACTAGTTCACTTAACAAATAGAGATTAGGTACCACAAAGGTCCAGGCAGTTTTATGGAACTGGGATATGATAGAGTTTGGCCTTCTTCATGCCCTACCCCCATCTCACAAGGCAGTGATTATTTAATATGATAGAAGGCACCATGCCCAGAAGCTGAGTTAGGTGCTGGCACATATCAGGGATCTCTACCCCATTTCCGTAAGAATCCCTTTAGGTAAGAATTCTTTCTCTGCATTTTCTTCTTGATAAGGTGATGAATGACCAGAGAGTCTCCAAGTCACATTAAAAGGAACAGTAGAACCTTCTCAGTTCTCTGCCTCTATAGGTCCTGCATCCCTTTCATCATACAGGCATTCCAATATTCCTTCCCAGATAAACCATGATGAGATTATTAGAGGGTCCTTGGCATTCAGCTTTGCTCAGTAAGCAAAGGCCTTTGTCATTGGTCACAGGTCTACTGATTAGATTTCCAGAACAAAATGTTTCTCAAAGAACCATACAGCAAATGTTTATTTGTGTCTGTTTTATCTGTGTGTACAGATTCTCTCTCTCTGGTGTCATGTTTGTGCACATTCTCTCTCTCACTCTCTCTTTCTGTGTGTGTGTTGTGGTGTGTGTGTGTGTGTGTGTAGGCTAGAAGCCAATATCAGGGGTTGTCCTCTCATCTTAGTTTTTGAGACAGGGTCTCTCACTGGACCTGGAAGTTGGTGGTTCAGTTAGGCTGGTTGATTGCCAAGCTCCAGAGAGATCTGCTTGTGTCTGCCTCCCTAGCACTGGGATTTCTGACACACTTTGCCATGCCTGGTTCTTTGTGTAGATACTAAGGAATCTAACTGAGGCCATGCATTTGCATAACAAACACTTTATCCACTGAGCCATCTTCCTGGCCCCAAATATTTGTTTTTAAAGAGAATAGATGTATGCTCATAGGCAAGAGCTAGAGGAGAGTTGAGCTGACTTTTGGGCTTCTTTTGGAGCCATGCCATATCTTCCTGCTATGACCATTCCTCCCCAACTGGTTATTTGTACAGAAAGAGATGAAGCATCTCTTTAGCTGTCTCTTTGTCATAGTTTCCTCCATGTTGAATGACAGAGAGATTTTGCTCTTTACTAGAAGTGTCTTTCTATTAATTTGGCCTTTAGAGTGCAGCCATGATTTATCCTATCAAAGCAGTGCTATGAAATGGGTCTGTGACTTTGGCCTGAGGTTTTAATAATGATGATTACTAGATTGTGGCTAGGGAGAAAGACGGAAACTAAAAAAAGTTGTCTAAAGTCTAGATGTATTGTTCAAGTCAGAATTGGAGAGGATAAACCAGGCACATGATGAAGGCCAAGGAGTCATCCTATTGCATAGTCAAAGAAATTGCTGACTCAGTAGAATATTGCCTTTGATGCTTCTGCTCCAGGGACTTTCTCGTTAATGGAGGGTAATTAATTATCATCATCCACTCTTACTTAGTAATAATCTTTTACAAGCACTTGGGCATTCGAGATGCATGCTATTGTCTCATATCCAAGCTGGAGGGAAGTGGTTCTTGGTGTATGAAAACTGCATCCCTGGAGAGTTTCTGCCTTGGGGCACACCTCCCCCAAGACTCTGACTCACTAGCTGTGATGATCACTGAGATCTAGATGTTCTCCACAAGTGTGGGCAATTATACACACACACACACACACACACACACACACACACACACACGGCAGTGAGTGGAAGCAGTCCGGTTCATTCCTGAAGACTAGAGGCACACGAGAGAACCCTGGCTGTGGTTGAAGGGAGAATAATATGAGGTGTGCTGGCCTCACTCCTATCTTTACTGCACACAAACACCCCTGGCCCAGTCAGTCACCTTCTTAAGGAATAGCTCTTCAGGGTCAGCTGGGCTTTTGCTCTTGACCTCCCTAGCTGTTCCTGGAGGAGGCTGATGCCATCAACCTGAAAGGTAGAGAGCACTTTGGAGACAGGTGCAAAGTGAAAGCCGGCTATTAAGGTCGATTTTACGTATGTAACTTCAACTGATGTTGCCAGAACTTGCCCCTCTGCCTACCGCTTTGTCCTTGACAGTTTTTTAAAGGCTTAAAGGACATTCTGTCTCATGACGGTGGATGAAGAGAAGCAGGGAGGGAAGTGGTACCCTGGTGTTTAGGAAACACTGAACTCTTCAGCTCCTCTGCTGAGACACAACACTGCACCATCCATCTTGAGCCCCACTATGGATCTCAGGATGTGCAGCTAACTTTATGAACAAGGAACGTGAGGCTCAAGGAAATTATGAGGCAAAGGGTTCAAAGGGCTCTGCCCATTATGCAAGATCCTTTTTGAGGTAGGAAACTTAGAAGGAAGAGTATGTCCAAAGCGAGGAATGAAGCCAGCTTGGCCTTGCCTACACTGTTACTCTGCGTATCCCACCCTTCTCTCTGTTTTTAACCCTCAACTCATTTCCAAATGTGAGAAAACAAAATAAACAAAATGGTAGGTGTGGCCTCCTCTACCTCCACCTGGCATCTGAGATGCAAGCTCCCTACTCCTCTTTGCAGGCTGCAGCCTTGGAGCACACTTCTCTCCTGAAAACCGTCTCAGCCAGTCTCTGGATCCTTTAGCTGCAAACCTTCTGGTGACAGGAAGATCAGAGGAGAAACACGGGCTGCCAGGCCATATCTGGTACCTGAGATCCAGCTGGGAAGATGAAGGGAGTGCCCTTCCCCATGAGTCTCCTGGACTACCGCTAAAGCAGAATTCCAGAGATAAAGTCCTTGCATTCTTGCTATCAGCTTTTCCTAACCAAGGGCGTCTGCTGGTTTCGGTCTTTGGAGGAGAGCTTTTCAGGACAGCCCTGACCTGGGTGCTCTTCAGCAGCCGTACGAATAGTACTTGGCTCTAGGAACTACCCTCCCCCATCCCATCTCTCTCCTTAGTTTCTGTTTTACCTCATGGAAGACAATGTCTTGAGGTGCAGAGACAAAAAGGTGGAGAAAAAGAGAGAGAGACAGAAACACCTAGAGAAAGACACACATACAGAGACAGACAGAAGACAGGGAGACAGAGATAGAGAGGGAGATAAAGATACAGAGAGAAAGACAAAGGAAGGAGATAAAGACATGTGGGGAGGTGGGCAAGAATTTTCACTTGGGAGGTATGACAGTCACTAAGGTTAATGATGGAAGACAAGCAAAGTGTCATTTCACAGCTTATGGAACAGGTGCCCCAGTGTGAGCACCAACAAGGTTCAGGGCACAGCTAGGATTCCAGACCTTCAAGCCATCACATGGAGCACAGTGCGTTATGGGACTAACTTCCTGTGCTTTTCTCTCTTGCAACATCATCACCATCACCTAAAGAAGCAGGCTGTCTCAGCTCCTATACCAGGAAGGCAGATTTATACACAATGTGTATTTGAGAAGATGTGTAGTTGACATGCCATGCTAACCCTCCAAATTTGAACCATTTATTATCTCCAAAATCTAGACTGCCAGCAGTTTTCTCACAAAAATAATAACAATAAACCCACTTTTATAAGCACTCTGTGTCCATGGCCATGGCCCAAGATCCGCAGAGCTGATGACATGTGTGGCTGCCTCATTTTGATGCATTTCCTACAGGAGTTCCCGAGCCAGGAACTCTACTAAGGATTTCACAAGCATTGTTCCATCGCCACAGCAAGAATCCCATTTTGCAGAAGGTAAAGAACTTGGATGTCTCATCTAAGGGCAGAGGACCACTGATAAGCAAATGCAGGGCACACTTGAGCGTGAAGTTCAAAGACCCCTTCTTTTCACTTGACTTCTGGGGAGCTCTTCCCTGGAAGAGTCATTGCACATCAAGGTTCTCATCTAGTTACATGCTCTTCTGACATGTATTTCTGCAAAGCAAACTGTAAGTAGTGAGAACGCAGAATGACCTCTACTGTATCATAACCTGCAGATTCAAAGGGTCAGAGACTCTAAATGGACAGAGTAGGGGTATTCTCTGTCCCACAAGGCTTTGCACCTCAGCTGGGATGACTCCAGTGGCTTGGACTGGAGGACCACTTCCAAGGTGACTTCTGATTCCACATGACTGATGTCTTGGGTGTCGTGGTGTCACTTGGAGCACTTATTTGGGACACTTTTGGAATCACAGTTGCAGGACAGTGGGGACTCCGATGCGAATATCCAGTGCTCCAAGAGGGAGTGAGCCAGTGAATGACTTGGGCCTGCATGGTTCTTTACAACCTGCTTTTAGGCATCATCTAGTCACATTCTTCTCATATTACATACCTGCTCAATTTTATGGTGAAGGGACATTCCTTTCCCACAACTCAGTAAAAGACAGTCAAAGAATTTGTACATATTTTAAAGCTACTAGATGTGTTACAATTCTGGGTCAGTAAATATGTGGGCTGAATGAACTGAGATCCTTATATATGCCAAAGATATTGCTAATTTGTTTCTCATTTAAAGGGTGAAAAGATTGGGATGGCACTTTGTGCCTTCATTTGGCCGAAGTCATTATTTCTCCTGTCACCAAGATGATACAGTAGAAAGAGTAGATAACAACTCAGGGCAGAAGGGGAGTTGGGCAGCCACGTTAGGATGTTGGCTGAAGGAGACTCAAAAAGCCCTGCCACATGAGATGTCATTCAGATGTGGGATCAGTTGACTGAGCCCAAGTCTTTCATTTTATAGTTGACAAGTCTGAGGCCAACAAAGGGGAAAAGTCTAGTTCAGGGAGATGTTGTTCAGTCTGGTGGCCTCTAGCCTCTTATGTCATTATGAGTTGAAAGAAACTAAGATAAAGGACTTAGCTCTCGGTCATGCTAGCTGGTTTTGGGGTTCCCCTGCCTCTTGTGGCTGGTGGGTACACTACTGGTGAAGTAGATAACAAACATACAGTTGCAGATCTGGCTCATGGGGCAGCGCTGATCTACAGGCCTACAAGCTGCTAGATTTGATGGGAACTCTAGTCAGGAGTGCCTTGTCTTCTGTTGTCCAGGCCTTAGCACTTCCCTCAGGGAGGCTGTAGGTAGCTGGGGACTGGCAGTCAGCGGAGGCCCAGAGGCCCTCTAAATCCCCAAGCCTGTCCACTTTGGTCTGGCTGACTGATTAGATAGGTGACTGCCTTTCTGGCAAGAGGCTAAGGGCTTGGCTGATGGGAGGCAGTATGTCTTGAACCAGAGGGGAGGAATCTCTGTTTAGGGATTCAAAGGACCTGGGAGAGCAGTCTCTCTGGCAACAGCACTGTAGAGGCAGTATGATAAGACCTCAGCCAGGAGAACGAGACTACCCTCTTCTCATGTGGCCAGAGATCTGCACGGTCAGCTTCTGGCTACAGTCCTGGCTCTCAGGAGAGCACTCCCCTGCTTCAGCCCTTCGCTCTTTGTAATGTGTCTTACCTTGGATAAGGAACCAAAGCCAGTTCCAGTCCCTTGACAAGTTTCTTGGAGCTCTCTGACACCAGTGCTGCCCCTTCTTTTGGGCAAGAACTACGTTCCTCCCCTCCGTGGTAGCGCAGGGGTGGGGAATGTTATCACCCACCTTCTCCATTCCACTGCCAGGCACCACCAAGGCCTCCCTGGCCCTGTGCCAACTCCGAAGCAGGGCAGCAGAAGCTTGAGTCTTGGCTACTGACCCCAGGTCCTCTCCCAATCCCACATGTGATTTGGCCAAGTTGGTTGTCATTTTGGACTTTAGTTTTTCTTCTGCAAAATGAGGAGGAAGCGACTAAGGATGTGTTTCTCTGTACCCTCCCAAAGAGCTTGCTAAAGGGCAGATGTGACCCCTATATCAGAGAGGGACTGTAAGGATGGAAAAATTTAGCCTAATTCTCCCTAGACTCTGCCCCCTAGCAGTGAGTAGGCAAAAGGTCATTCTTGACTGTTTACAACAGAGTGGGTTTACAGACAGCACCTGTGAGTGAATGAGAACAGGAAATGAGCTGTGCCACACTACCCAGAAGCCCTAGCGAAAGCAGACTTCCTGGGCAAAACGCAGGCTTGGATAATACAAATTGATTGGTCCACATTGGATGCTATGAGATGATTGGTTTATAATGTGCGAGCTTTGTTGGAACCCTATAAAAGCTGTCTGAACCCTGTACCAAGGGTTCCCAGTCCTCTACCCCACGTGGAGTATGGCTACGGACCCCAGTGCACTGGAATATAAAAGACCTCATGCTTTTGCATCAAGACTGCTTCTTGTGAGTGATTTGGGGGGGCCGCCTTTCCTGAGTCGGGGCGTGAGGGTTCAAGCCCTCCGCGGGTCTTTCAGGACCTGAGACTGCATTTCTGCTAGGTTGCTTCTCCTGCCTGTGCATGGAGGCAAGGATCTGGCACTGTTTTGGGGGAGAGGTTCTATAGAGTTAGAACTGTCCTATCTGTGTTCCTCAGTATGGAGAAGCCACCGGCTGTTGGTGGCTATTGAGCATCTGAAATTTGGCTGATGTGTCCGAGGAACTGGCTTTTCAGGTTTACCTAGTTTTGATTAGTAGGGTGGCCAGTGGCTACCATGTTGGATGGCACAGTATGGGTAATCTCCAAGACATTTCACAGACCAGCTGTGTGGATTTAGGTAGGATGGTAAGAATAGCAATGTGTGCTATGTAGATATGACATTATAATTACTATTACTACTATTGCTATTTTACAGTGGAGTAGTGGAAAGAAAAGACGATGAAGTTAGACAAAATATGTTAAAATCCCATATCTAGCTAACTTTGTGTTTTGAGCTTTTGTTTTGGCCTCATCATCTCTAAATAGCATCTTTCAGAACTGAGAATATTATAAATGCATTAAAAGTTGGGCAACACTGAGGGCCATGTCTGGATCTGTGGTCCAGCTACAGTTTGGGTCTGTGCTGATGTCTATGGCCTGCATCACATCAGGGGGCCTTAGGAACCATGTGAGATGAAGTCAGGGACATGCTGAGTCAGCCCCACCCTTCACTGGCCCTGACAAAGCTGGCTTTGCCTCTCACTAGACACTACAGCAAGAGAGCTGGTCCCTGCACTGGGGATAGATGGCCCCACCCCTCACCATAGGCAAGGATGAACAGACCCTGAGGGCATGGGCGTTGACATAGGGGAGGTGACTCCACCCCCTCACCTGAGGCACATTTGGGAGGAGCCCAGGGCATGAGCATCTCTTCCTCTCCCTTCTGGAGTTTCAGTCCCCCATGTTGGCTGGGCAGAGGCAGGCTCAACCCCTGCACTGGAGCCCCTGGTCCGTGCTATAGCTCAGGTCTCTCCCTAAATTTGGAACATTTCCCTACTCTGGTTGAACTGATGTCATTGAATCTGGGCATGCTCAGTTTACCAGTTGGTGGGTTGTACTAAGCCCCAAATGAGTAAAACATCCACACAAGCAGGCTATGGCATTGGGGAATGAGATCTGTTTAGAAAAGGTATATATTTATGATTAATGTGTGTGCTATTGTGGGCACATGCATGCTGCAGTGTGCATGTGAAGATCATACATAGAACAACTTTCAGAAGTTGATTCTCCTTTTCTACAGTGGGTTCTTGGGATCAAACTCAGGTGGTCAGACTTGATGGGTAAATTCCTTTACCCATGGAGCCATCTCTCGGGTTCAGGGAATGATCTTCCTCCTTTACAAGTCTATATTGATCATTTGTCACCATCCTGTCACCTCTGATTGCTTATGGCAGTGATGTTTGATGGCTGCTTGTCAATTCAAATATCCATTTTCCTTTGCCAGGGAAGGGTTTAGGGTGGGAACTTGTCTTGTACTGCTGTGACTACTCACCTCCAGACACTGCTCATGTGGGCAGATAGAGCTAAGGCATTTGATGGCTTCCAGAAGGAATGCCACAGGGAAGGGACAGTTTGCTCAGCCTGAAGGAGTCCCATTCCGACAGCAATCTCTTCTCAGGTTCAAAAACTCCTGGACGGGTTGTTAATTTACAAAGTAATCGATTTACACTAATGTGTGGGCGTATGGAACTAGACCAAACCAGATACTTTGTAATATTTGCTTAGAGTGTTTGGCAGCTTCACCGGGGAACCATGTAACAGTTTAATGGGGGAGATCTCACTTTTGTTACTACCACTTACAGACAACGAAGAAACACATGCTTAGCATTAGCATCAAAATTTTAGGGTTTTGATAGCAACCTTGCAGTTTTTGCTCCTAAGTATGTGGAGCTCTTTTGGCTGATGGGTGTTTTTGATTTTCTTTGCATATCCTGGATATAAACGTTAATTTAATCTAACCCCAAACCAGTTTACTTTGTCTTTAAATTTAAATGTCTGATTTTCATAATAGTAAAGATTTGCTTTAAATTTAATTTTAAGTCCTAGTATGTTTCCAGTGCCTTGAATATAAATGTAAAATTTAGTTTAAATGTCATCTTGCCAGGAATTCGTGATTAAGGCAGATATGCTGTTTGGAGAACTGACAAGTGCTATTAAAAAGAGCTTAATGTTTTTGAAAATGAAAAATGGCAATTTAAATATAATAAAAAACAGAAATGGCTAAAATAATAATTTCCATTACCAGCAACATGCCAATTTGAAAACAAGCAATTGAAATTTATTGACTTGGTAGATATTATCAGAAAAATCTTTGCTTTACAACAAAGGCCAATTTTCCCTTTTTAGTAAATCAGCCAAGCAACTAGCAACTTTTTCTTTAAAAATTTTCTGTTTAAAAAACCTTAAAGCTGGCCTTTAATGGTGGTGCATGCCTTTAATCCCAGCACTCAAGAGGCAGAGGCAGGCAAATTTCTGTGTTTGAGGCCAATTTGGTCTAAAGAGTTCCAAGACAACCAGGGCCCCATGTCTCAAAAAACAAACAAACAAACAAACAAACAAAAAACAAAACAACAAAAACAAAACAAAATTAAAATCAAAACAAACAAACAAAAAACCAAAACAAAACACAAACAAAAAAATCTTAAAATAATAAAAAGTAAGATAAAAAGTATTTTGTCTTTTTTATTATAATTACATCTATTTCCCCTATCGATTTCCCCTTCTTTTTCCTCCCTCAAAACCCTCCCATCTACTCACTCCTCCCTTTTTCTTTTCAAATTCATGGCCCCCTTTTCCTTAATTGTTACACCCCCCCACACACACACTCCTATGTTCTATGTTACTGGTATATATGTTTTCAGGGCTGGTATGTATGTTTTCAGGGCTGGCCATTTGATGTTGGCTCGCTAACTGGAGTGCTCTTGCCTGGGGAAGACTATTTCTCCCTTCTCATCCTTGGTTGCCCGTGGTTCTGTGTTCATGATTGAGGCCTTGTGGGTGGTCCCCTATCCACATCAGCATGCCTGTTGGTGTTATCCCTGTTTACCTCCTGTTGAAACAGCCTTATTGGTGAGACTCTAAGCATATAGCTTCTGGTATTTCTAAGAGTCACACTCTCACAGCAAACTCCCCATTTCTTTGGATCTTACAATTTTTTCCACCCCCCACATAACTCCTGAGCATTAGGTTCAGGAGTTGTCTTACAGATGTACCATTTGGTGCTGGCATCTACTGCTCTAGGTTTTTGATTGATTGTGGTTGGCTGTAATGATTTTCTGTCTGTTGTAAAGAGACATTTTCTTCACAAGATGAAGAGTATGCTTATCTGTATATTCTTGTCTCTCTTGTTTCCGATGGCCTTTTCCTCATTGTGGAGAGGCTCTTCTGGGTATGCTCAGTTCCTATTCTCATTTTGACTGTGCCTTTCCCTGCTGTGAAGTTGACATATATTTCCAATTAGCTCTTAATTTAACTAAAATATGTTAACTTAAAAAAATACTCAAAATCAAGCAGAACTGTAAACGATATTCATTGAAAATGTAATTTAAAGTTTAATTTCCATTCAAATCAACTAGTGAGGGGAAAAAAAAAAAAGAAACCTCTCTGAAAACTAGAGTATACCAAGAAGCTTTTGTGGAAAGCATGCAAAACAATGGAAAAGATAGATCTTCTTATTGGATATCATGACATGTGGACTTTAGAAATTGGGGGAGTTGGTCACTTAGCAAAGTGACCTAAGATCTGCTTTCCTGGGAACTGGCTTTTGGCAAGTTGGTCTTTCAGGGAGTTCATTTTTAAAAGCGGGCATTCTTTGAAACTGCTTTCATTGAACTGAAGGATGTCATTCATCTTGACGTTTTCCTCTGGTCCCCAAATCCCTGTAACTCTACAGATGGCTCCATTTCTTGGGACCAAATTCACCTTGAAAATCCTGGTGTGGGGGTAAGAAGTAGAGAGGTCAGATTCATTTACTCCTTTTCCAGGAAAGGGCTGTGAAAGGGTCCTAGAGACGTGTGGCATTCTTGTCGTCTCTGCTCTGAAAACATTGGAGGATAGACTTGAAGCCCATCTATGAGTAAGAAAGACAAGTTAAGGCCTTTAATTCTCATTCTGTAAGAACCTTAACACCACCAAGCCCAGGATTTCTCAGCCTCAGGACTGTGGATATCTTGAACCAATTCACACTTTGATGTGGGGATGATCCTGTGTGGGGGAAGGTTTTGGCAGCATCTTTAGTTTTGTTCATTAGATTTTTCTCTTTGTTTGTACCTTCTTCTTCCCCTTCCAGTTCTTCCTGTGTCTCTGAGGCTTCCCATTTCTATAAAATTCATGGCCTCTTCTTTAGCTATTATTATTTTACACACACACACACACACACACACACACACACAGAGAGAGAGAGAGAGAGAGAGAGAGAGAGAGAGAAGTAAATAGAACATATTGAGTTCATTTAGTGTTGTTTATTTGCACATGGGTTTAGGGTTGATCATTTAGGACTGGGTAATCTACTAGGAAGCTCACTGAAAAGCCTGTAAACCCAAAGACCAGCCTGGCAAGATATCCTTAAAGGAGTAGTAGTAACACATCTTGGAGGTAACCAACAGCTATCTAACTGGACTGTCATGATTTATGACAGTCAGTAGTGTCCCCAGATATGGTCATATATTTCTTGGTGGAGAAATAATTACTGTTTGAAAGTCATTGATCCACTTCCCTGTGTAATCTTTCCTTTACATCACACGTCATATGCATTCATAATACTTCAGGAGCCTCAGAATCCACCTCACTTTAGTTGATTGTCCTGAGAGTGATAACCACTGGTGTCACAAGACAAATTCAGCTCCTGTTTTTGTGGGTCAGCAGGTGTGACCTGGGAAAATTTATAAAGCTATTTCAGCTTGTTTCTGACCTTGTCCTAACTCCCATTCCATAGCTTTACTGGGAGGACTCAGTGGACAATGTATAGAAAATATTTAGCTCTTCTGCGCACTTGTAAATTGTGTTCAATTTGTTGAACTCAAATGTATCAGTTTCAACTTCCTCTTCTTGGTTGTACTTTCCTGAGCCATTCAACTTGTTGGAACCATGAATCTCACTATAGCCAGAATCCAGCCCTTGAAGGCAACTGTTCTAGCCTTAATCCTTGAGCAGATGAAGTCCAGCAAACCTCCACTCCCTCTCAACCAGTTCCAAGATGATAGCACATTACAGTTTAAGGGGTATTCATCATTAAGTCAGTGTGAAGCCGGGGGGATAGGGGGGTAGGACTCAGGGCTAATCCCACAGTAAGGCTGGAGGCCTTCTAACAGACTTTGTTGAGGAGCTTTGTTCCTATAGTTGCTGCCATGGGTACTGTAGCAGTGTAGCCATTAGAAGTGACTGCAGAATGACATAGAAAAAGCATGCTTTTTTTTTCTTGCAGACACATCAGCACTGGGCACCCCAGGAGGGTCATGCTGGGAGATGGAGGCCACACTGTACTTGACATCTTTTTCTTCCCCAGTTGCTCATTTGGAATCAGTTCCTCACACTTTCCAGGAAGTACAAATGTGTCACGAGACAAACCCCTGGGTCTAGAGATCTGAGATGCCACCTGATTACTCAGAACAGCCAGCATCTTCTGGGCAGTTAAAAAGGGCACTGGTGTCAGGGAGCTGGCTGATGTCCCTGTGGTACTTTCTAACCTCTTCCTTCTTGCAGAGGCTGAGAGCTGGACTCACCTCACACGCCTCAACTCCATGCACTTGATACAGCTCAATTGCTCCTCTCAGTTTTGTGCCTGGAAACTTGAGGTCCCAAGGATTGACACTTTATATTTGGGGAGACATTATGAGTCACTATGCTGGCTATCCATCTGTCTGGTCCCAGAAAAACTCCCTGACCTTGATGTCATGTTCTGCAGGGTGACAAGAAAGACCTAGGGAATTTTCTTGAGTAGATTTCATGTAGTTAAGAACATTTTCCTTAAAGTGACAGAGCTGACTCTTGCTTCTCCTTGAGGTAATATAGAAGAAATGAGATCAAAATGGCTCTAATTTGAAACAGCAGTGTACCAGAGTCCTACTCAGGACATACTGAAGCCACAGGCAGTGTTGTGACTTGCACACAGGCAGTCCTGCCTGCCATTTCCCAATCAGGAGGGCCTGTTAGCCAAGGGGATTAGAGAAGATTGTTTAAACACAGGGCTCTTGCGTCTGGCCTAAGGCTCCTTGCAATGTAATCTTAGACAGTCTCTTGATTTGTGGCTCTAAATCGTACCAAGTGCCCCAAGTCACTGGTGCCTGTCCTTAGCAAGGTTTGCAAGATAAGAGCTCCATGGGAGGCTTCCCAAGCCAGGAGACAAAGAGCAAATCTGTATATTTCCAAGTCTATGAAAAGGTGGGTAGTGGGTAGAAGGCCATCCCTGGGAAGCTTGGGATGCAGAAGCTTAGGATGCACAAGGATGAGGGCAAAGACTTTTCTAAGGACAGTTCTGGGTTCTGACTCAGGATGAGGAGAGGGGAAAGGAGGGGAGGGGCCGAACATGTTACAGTTGGAGGTAGCTGGCCAGGGGTAGCCTCTACCCTTGGTGGAAGGTCATTTTTGTACTAAAACTTCAAAACAAATGTGATCATTCTGGAAGCATCAAGTCTTGTTGCCAGGAGAGGATGTCATACTGGCTTTTCTGGTTCAGTACCTGATCACAATATAGTGTGTAAGCAAACTTTTCCTTAAAAAAACCATTGGGATTTGAGGATTTCATAACCTCAGGCAAAACCAAAGAACTAATGAAACTCAGAGGCCAGCCACCCTATGTAACCATCCTGAAGTCACAGCACCGGGGGACTGGAGAAGCCTCGTGGCCTTCACATCAATCAATATGAGGCAAGAGTAGATTGTCCAGGTCTTTTGTTATAATCTCAAGTCTCTTCAGAGAATTCCCATCACACTCTTCACCTCCACCTGTGTCTCTGAGAATGGCGACTGCTTTTGGCAGCTTTCTCTCGTGCACAGCAGCCTTTACCTTTGATAGTGAAAGTGAGCCAAGCAGAATGGTATGGTCTGTAATCTGTGGCTCCTTAAACTATGGGTCATGACTCCATTTCAGATCACATAGCCAAATGTGGACCTCGTGGGATACGTTGACAGCAGGATGGAAGAATTTTCTGAATGTCCAGCAGCCAAAACTTCTCTGTAAATGAAGCATCATGAATGGGAAGTGTTATGTGCATGGTTCCCCGGCAGCTGTGGTTCTGAATACATGCCGTGCACTTTATTCTACATATACCCTTATTTAATCCAGTGTCCCTGCCTGGGACATTGTATACTATGAATTGTGGTGTTTTTGCTGTACATGCAAAGTTGTAAGGCAAGTGCTTACAATATTTTTTAGCGTTACTCCTCAGTACCTTTTCATATTGTGTTGTGTTAGAATGTCTGATTTTAAAAGTTTCTCTTAGTGTTATTGACTTTTCTTAAAAACTTGTTGAATTTTAGCTTGGGACTAGGAAAGACTTTCCAACATTTCTAAAATGGCCCTAAACACACTTCTGCCATTTTCTACTACATATTTATGTGAGATGGTGTTTTCAATATTGATAATTATAAAATCTAAATGTTGAGCACCTTTGAACAACATTAAAGATGCTGTATATCTTACAGTATCAAATAGCCAGCCAAGGCTTAATGCTTTATGTAAAAACAAATAGGCACACATACCCCATTAGTATGCAAATTTGTACTAATCCTTAGTAAATCGTAAAATTATATGCATATCAGTGAATTGTTTTTAAAATAAATTTACTTATGACTCAGAACAAGTAAATGTTTGATTTATATATATGCTTTATATACTATATGCCTGGGGTCACATAAAATTTTTTTAGTGAAAGGGGTCATGAATAGACAAATTTTAAGGAAGCTGATGTGTGTTTTCCTTTGTGTTTCAGAACATTGAACTACTCACTACTCATCATTCATAAGATTGAACTCATTTGCTGAGTTAAGCACTCTGCAACAGTGACTGAAGGCTGAGCTGTGTCTGTCAGGGGAGGTACTTGGAGTTCTGGATGTGAAATCCTCAAAGTCACTCTAAGGGTTCTTTGTACAAACAAGAGCACAAAGTCTTAGAGAAATGGTCTAAGGGCCAGGTTTGCACAGCTACACTTGGATTGAATCTTATTCTTGCCATTTTCTGACTAGTACTTGATGTGTTGGCATTGGCTATGACATTGTTCAGCATTATACCCTTCTGCCTTAGCCTCACCTAGCACCAGAACTAGCTTGAGTTAGCTTAAAGTCATAAATGATTTCCGCACTTTCTATAGGCCAACTGCTTGCTGACCAACTTTTTAGTGTTTTGTGTTCTCGATACTACCCTTTCTCCATAAGAACTTTCCTTTTCTTTCAGTCTCCCATGCAAGTTAGCATGTCTATCTTCAACCAAACAGTCACTAATCTTTTGGGCTACATGAAGCTACAAGAAGAGTTCATGCTAAACGAGAAGAAAAGGCCACGTCCAAAGGTGGGATGTTCTTGTTATCTTTGCCCTCTAGGTCAAACAAAACCCTGTAGCAGATGTCCCCAGGCTTGTGGTATATGATGAATATGCTAAACTGGAGACCTTAGAGGATAAAGGGTATAGTAGTTCTTGAAGAAGCTTACATGACACATATTCCTTGATGTGGCCCTACCTTACCTCTTTGATAACAGTAGCCCATCTCTCTTTCTATACATGTGCTCAGCATGAGTATTCACTGTCCTCTACATTATTGTCTTCAGAGATTTTCATATTCTATGTCCCTTTCAGGGCTTGAGTGTCCCCTTCACTGTGAAATTCTGGCTTGGCATGCTTTTCTGCATTCACTGATTTAAGTAGATATTCTTATTTTAATTTTTTAAAAATTAGCTGGGCTAAGAAATGGGACATTCATACATAATTCTAAGCCAGACACAAGAGGATCTTCTTTGTATTTCTGTGTTGTCCCATGTTCCATGCCAACAGGAAAGCCAGAGAGAACCGGATGGAATCAGGAACCTGGATGGAGCTTAGATTGGTTGAGGTGATGAGTGTAGGGGGAAATGGCAATACTTTGGCATGCTCAGTGGTTTGTAGGTAGATTGTTTCTTGTGTTTTGCTTCTTAGTCATTTCAGCATGTCTTTTTCTGCCACCCTACCAAATGTGTTCATCACTGTGTACATGTGTTTCTTGGATTGTTCTAACCTGACATTGTCTTCACCAGCATTCCAGATGCAGATGCAGAGATAGAGAGCCAGTGGGTGATAGTTGACTGGAAATAAATAGTTCTGGGGACCGGATGTTCGTAAAGGAAGCCTTTTCTGTTTGACTTTCCTGAACATTGAAGTTCTGGGAACCATGAGCAGGCAACTGAAGAAGCAGGTTAGTCTCTCGACCTTGATGCCTTAAGAATGAGTGAGTTTCTTCAACCACTGAAATCCTATATCTACTTACAATTGGATGAGTGACATTTCAATGCAAAGCAAAGCAAAACCAGTAAAGGACCCTTCTGGAATGAATCGTCTGTGAGATTGTGCTTTTAGCCATCCCTTTAGCCATGTGAGAACTAAGGACATAACATAACTCATGAGAATGGTTATGGTGACCCTGGCTGTTTTCACATTTAGCCCTGAATTTCTTCTGACTCTTTAATTTAATATTATGGTCTCCTCTAGGAGGGAGATGTTTTGTTAGAGTGGGAGTTGTTCTTGAGGCAGGACCCTGAGCCTGGAGGAGAAGCATGGAAAAGAGGGGAGGGGCTTAAAGCAGCGAGTTTCTCCTAGGACTTGGTGACTATCTGGAGTTTGAAAGGGAACATTCTGACCTTGTAAAAGAAGCCTAACGCAGAGGAGTGGCAACTCCTAACAAGCTCTCACTGGTTAAGGGCTGCAAACAGAACCAGCAGAGACCTCCATTTTCTTTAAGAGACCTGGCAAGCAAGTCTATATTTACATTTTGCTAAGACCCTGTTAAGACAGGACATATTTTCTTTCAATGTTTTCTTATCGAGTTATAAATGCAAGCTAATTTCGTTTGTGTGCTCGGTGGAGAGCAGAGCCAAGGGCTGGTGAGAATGGAAGACGGAGTTGTGCAGTGCTAATAGAAGGATACACACATTCTTTCATTAAGGGAGAGGAGGGAGGGAGTCAAATGATGGACTCAAGGGCAGGTGAGCATTAAGGATAAAACTGTCTGAGACCTAAGGGCATGGCTGTAGGCTTCATTAGTGACAAATCCTAAGTGTTACTTTTCTTGTGTTCAAAACGGTTTTACGAATTCTCTGAATTAAAAATAGACCTCCAGATATTTTCTCCCCTCCACGTGCATACACACACACACACACACACACACACACACACACACACACACACACAATACATGCACTTGAATTACAATACAATTAATAGTAACTTCAGATTACATGCAAATAGGAGCATACACACCAAGTCCTTCTGCTTCAGCGGGAAGGGTCAAGTAAAAGGCCTTATAGATAACGAGAGAGGGCTATGGAGGCATCACTGTGGCAAAACCTCAGATCAACCGCCTCTTGTAAAATCAAGTGTCAGCTCTGAATGAAAAGTAACATGTTGGAACTTGGTCATGTGAGAGCTCTGGTTCTAAGTTATTGAACAAGAGGACCCAGCGCTCTCTCTCTCTCTCTGTCTCTCTCTCTCTCCCTCTCTCTCTCTCTGTGGTGTGTGTGTGTGTGTGTGTGTGTGTGTGTGTGTGTGTGTGTGTGGTGAGGGGGAGCTAGGGCTAGGCTGTCCAGTGAGAAAGGCACTATTTGAGAGGCGGTCATGTGGCAGAAATATAGTTCGAGACTCCTTGGTGAAGAAAAATAAGGAAGAGTGTTCAAAGAAACAAAATCAAACCTCAAAAATCATAAGACCAGCTTCTGCTCCAGAGCCCCCGCCCTTGGTGCTGTCAAAGAAGTTCATTTTTTCCACACCAGAAGAGGGTGCTCTTGAACCAGGAAATGTCACCAGGCACCTAGCTGCACAGCTGTGTCTACATAAACTCTTTGTGTAAGTACTTGGAAGTGCACAGAAAATGGCAGACAAAGCCACTAAGAAGACACAAAATCGGCACATCAAAGCCATCCATGGAGAAAATGCTCCGACATGAATCACACAGGAAGTAGGAGAAAACTTTCTCATGCATCCTGACTGATTCAGTATCTGAAAGCAGTATCTGAAAATATGGAACATGGACTTTAGATTCAAAGTTTAGAACAAAAACAGCTACCCCTTATATACTCAAGAAAAACATAAAATGAGAATGGAATGAAATCAGAAGGAAGTGATTTGCTTTAAAAACTGAATGCTATCTTAGTACCCACAGGACAGCAAATCTCGTTGGATATGAGGCCTTGAGAAAAGGCAGGCAAGTTAAGAGTTAAGAGAAGAGAGATAAATAAAGCAAAGGTGGAACAAAAAGTCGGAAAGAAACCAAATGATAGAAGGAAGTCTCTGAAGAGTCTAAAACAGAAATCACACAGTGAGAAATAACAAGTACTTAAAGCCATAGGCTATGTTGAATTTCTTATAGGAAACGAAGAGCTGGAGCTGCATTGTTAAGGGGCCACAGTATTCTTGCAAAAAGAAATCTGAATTGCTGATGCCCAAGTCTAGACTAGGAAAATACTCAAAGAGAAACAATGACAGAAATCCAGATCTCCAGGCAAGAAGACCAAATACATTGCAGAGCAAAGAAAATAACAATTCTTCATAGAACAAACAAGAAGTAAGGATATCTGCACGTGCAGACCCTAGAGAATGCTGCACTTACAGCCCCCCTGCAGGGTTCACTATAGGGTAGATTTCTATTCAGGACCATTTGTCAAGTCTAACTAAACTCTTAACAAAAACTGACTACTTGTCTCATTCAGTCTGTTCAGGTTTAACCAAAACAAAACATTGTAGACTGAGTAGGTTACTAATATATGTGAAAGTATCTTCTTACAGTCATGAAAGATCACAAGTTCAAGATCAAGGTGCTCACGTATATTCAATGCATTGTGAGGGCCCCCTCCTGGCTCATAGGCGGTGTCTATTTGCTGTTTATTTACATGGTACCAAGGACTAGCTATATTTCTGGAAACCTCTTTTGTATAAGTAGAGCCTTTGAAACATAATAATCTCCCTCAGGCCCCCTCTGCTAGTGTTTTCACCTTGGGGTTAAGATGTCCCTTCTAGATTTTACCTGGACATAGAAATAGCTATTAGTGAGAAAAACTGTTTTTAATACTCCAACCTGAAAATAACCAGGTACATCTCTTTGTTTAACAACTACAGCAGGAAGACTTAAGCAGAAACTGCCGAATTTCTAAAAAACAATGATAGAATGAAAATGTTCCTACCAGCATGTAAGGCACAACCAAAGCCAACAAGAAAGAGTTAAACAAACTTAGCTCACAATTCAAAGATGTAGAAAAATGATAAAGGAAATAAGCAGAGAGCACAAGAAAGGGAATAACAAAGGTAAAAGAAGAAACTTTGGTGCTAAGAGATAATAAAAAGAGCAGAATTATCAAAGAATCAAAACTCACTCTTTGGATGGGAAGAACAAAGTGTAGTTGATCAATACAGAGAGCAAAGCACAGCTATGGAAAGTAAGCGGCCAGACAAAAACAACGCTGCACAAAGGAAAGCTAATCATGAGCAGGCACTTTACAAATGTGTGCAAAAATGATGGAATTTGTTAATTTGTATGAAGGTGGGATTTTCTAAAACAGGCACAAAAAATAGAGTTTAGGCATGCTATTTTGTAGAGTAGAAGGAAGATGGAGAAAGTTTCTAATTTATGGACCCACATAGAAACACCAGACAGCTTGTTCATAGAGGAACTCTGTTGATAACTTCGCAAGTTGCTTCCTCTGTGTTCCAGAATATAGAAAATGGAGACCATGTAGACTCTGCATAAGTGTAAGTATGGAATGGAAACGGGAACCCTAGAAGATTGACATCATACTGGTCATGACTATTGGGATTGTTGTAAGAAGTTACAAGCCAATGTATTTATTTACATGCCATTTGTAAATACATATGCAAAATTAAATAAAGCCCTAGTGGTAATATCTCAATGGCATATGAATAAAATAAAGGCAATTCCAGAAATCTATAACTAAATAAAATGATATAAAACAAAACAAATTCCAGGAATATGAAAAACTTAATACATACATAGTTCATTAATAAATATGAGGAGAAAAATCATGAAGAAACCCTCAATATGCACCAACATCCATGCTTGTAGGATACACACAATAAGAATTGATGGGTTTCTTTCTACAATTTGCATATGTACATATGTATACATATGCCTTATATGTATATCTATATATCTGTCCTAAACTTATTGTACTTTTTGATTGGGAAACAAGGGATATATCCCTACTAAGATCAGAAATCAAGCAAGGATGCCATTTTCATTGTTGAAGATGTATTAGAGGTGTTTATCAGTACAGTTAGACAGAAATTTAGCAACTTGCCAAGAGATACCTTCTCCACATACAGATGAAAAGGTAGTATGGATTGAAAACCCAACTGAATCATAATTAGGTAGAGAATTCAGTAAGTTCATGGAATTTATATTAACTTATAAAACCCAACAACTTCCCATATACAAGAGGCAGGAGGGAGGGTCTAGTCCCTACTCCAAATGACTTGACAGATTTAGATGACCCCTCCTGGAAGGCATCCCCCTACATGTGGAGTGGGGGGGGATGGGAGAAGAGGGTGGTGGTGTGGGGGGGTAGGGGACATGGTAGGGTGGGAGAGAGGGAGAGAGGAAGTGAGGGAGTGAGGGAGAAGGAACTGGGATTGGTATGTAAAATAAGAAAAATAAAAAAGATTAGCAAGTATATAATTTATAATGAAAAAAGAAAAACCCATTAATAATCTCATATAAAAAGGTAAAAATTAAAGAAATACACAAATTCTAAATGTGGAAATTGTTTAAATGTTCTGCAAAGACATTAAAGTAGACTTGAGTCAATAACAACACATGTTGCTTTTGGACTGTAACTTCCCAACGCCATCCAGGTGTCCATTTTACTCACTTTAATATGAATTTAATTCAAGTATAATAAAAATGTCAACGAGCATTTAATTTTGTGCTAAAGAAATTAATTTTTAAAGTCATGGAGAAAAGGGACATAGACGAAAAGCTGGGAGATCCTGGGCGAGCAGAAGGGGAGAGCAAGAGAGAATGATGCAGTGTACATTATGACATAGTCTCCCGGTGGCTGATGTAATGAGTCCCTGATATCCATAGACAGACAGCAGAGGAGCAGCACAGAGAGTCTGGAAATAGATTCCAGCATGCACAAAGGTATTGTTTGATAAAGTAGCATTTCAAATCACTGGGCAAGTTGATGTTTTGTTCCATAAATATTTATGACACAGTTTGGGGAGCTACCTGGGGAAAGGTAAAGCTGGATGTACATTTTATACTAAAAATAGCAATAATCTTATGTAAGAAGACAAAATAAAGCAGCCATACACACACTAGAAAAAAATCTGGAGGAGGGCTGAACGTTTTATACACTGACCACAGGGAAGGTTTTTCTAAGTATCATTTCAAATTCATAGACACCGAGGAAAAGGCTGATTAGTTCTCTATAAAAACAAGACAGAATTGTGTGACAAAACAAGAGTCAGATAAATTGTGGCTGGGTAGAAGGAAATGTTCAGGCATGTGCCAGAGATCAATGACAACTCTTTACAATGAATAGCATTTTAAAAACTGAGCTAAGGGAAGCTACACTGTGACACAGTGAATAACAGTAAAACCCCTTTGTCCATCTCTGTTTACTTGTAAGTATTCTTTGCAGAGAGTCATTGGTCTGGTTGGAGGCCTCTGGTTCCTACTACACTATCGATGCTGGGCCCTCACTGGGACTCTTCTTGGCTATCCTGTTGTATTTTTGCTTGTTTGTTTTCTCTTAAATTTTGTTTTCTTTTGTGTGTGTGTGTGTTGTGTGTATGTGTATGTGTGTGTGTGGGGGGCTCGGGAGTGGAGGGCAGATTCGAAGGGACAGGGAAATGAATGGGATCAAGATACATGGTGTAAAACAGACAGACTAAATAAAAAGAAAGTAGGAAAAATTGGAGAAAATTACCAAAATCACAAATTTCTTTAAAATTACTAGAAAATTGTTTTTAAATATATAGGAATGTGCTCATACACCCTTAATAACAGTCATACAGACTAGCCATATATTTTTGTCACTAATTAAATTGGTACACAATTCAAATATTTGACAATACTCATTGTTGATGAGATTAAAGGGGAAGTAGGTTGCATTAATTTCTTAGATTTCCCACAATAAAATGCTAGGCGTATCTGCTCACACTCTGGAGTCTCTCAGTACAAGACAACTTTACCTATTCTTTAAGGCAAACCTCCAAATATAACTATATTCTAGAGTACCTTTAGTTAGAAATTCAACATGTAAATTTTCAAGGGACAGAGCTGTGTAAGTTCATTGTATATTACTTCAGAAGTTTAAATGGGTATAAGCCATTTGATTGAAACTATGAATAGCTGAATAATTTTATATGCAACATTTCTCTTTTGACTTGGTGTGTTGGCTGTTTCTTTGTTTTTGTTTTTGCTATGTTTTGTTTGGTTTTGCCAATTTGACACAAACCTAGACACGTCTGGGAGGAAGAACTCTCAACTGAGAAATAATGTCAATCAGATTGGTCTAGAGGCAAGTCTGTGGGTCAGTTTCTTGACTAATGACTGATGTGGGAGGGTCTACCTCATTGCGGTGGTGGCACTGCTGGGAAGGTGGTCCTGAGTGGCATGAGAAAGTGGACAAGCCATATGGAGCAGGCCAAGAGGTAGCACTCCTCCATGGCCTTAGTTTTGGTTCCGGTCTCCAGGCTGCTGACTTGAGTTCCTGCCATGACTTCCTTCAGTTACAGCCCATAATGTGGAAGTGTAAGTCAAATAAACCTTCCCCTTCCCAAGTTGTTTTTGGTCAAGGTGATTTATTACAGCAGTAGAAACACTAACTATGACTCTCAAGAATCAAACTTCTGTTTATCCCGAAGCTAAACTTCAGAAAGCAAAAATGTAAGCAAAACAAAAAAAAAAAAAGGCATGTGGTAAAGTCATGAACTCATGATTTGTGGGGGTGAAATGACTGTGCTCTGAGTGCATCTTTTGAATATAGTTTGACTTCTGATGTGTTCTCGAATTATATATATTCACAAAATAAACCAAAAAAAAAAAAAAAAAAAAAAAAAAGCCACAAGACAAAAAGCCTCAATTTAACGTAACGAGAAATAAAAGAGCGTCATTAGTCAGCCAATTACTAACAATCCATGGAAGAATGTACTGTGACAAAGGGTTCTAACTGTGTAAGTTTAGTGCAGTTGTTCTCAACCTTCCTGATGCTGCAACCCTTTGGTAGAGTTCCTTATAATAACCCATAGTGTTATTTTTGTTGCTACTTCATAGCTATAATTTTGCTACTGTTTTGAATCATAATGTAAATATCTGTGTTTTCCAATAGTCTCAGGTGACCCCAGAGAAAGTGTCATTCGACTCCAAAAGGGTCACAACCTACAGGTTGAGACCCACTGGTTTAGTGGGATACAGTTGAAGGGGAAAAGTGGCATGCAAAGAAATTTAAACTTTGTTTAATATTGGTTGTGATGTTGGGATAATAACTCACACAGGACTTTGAGAAAATTGTAGGATAGAGAAAGGAGTGAGCATTAGCTGTTTTCAGCCACCATGAGAGAAAGAAGTTATTATGAACAGGGGAAAGGGCCAGGAAGGAATTCATGCAATTGTATGCAATTCAAAGGTAGACTGATATATGGTTTAAGCATTTGCATGTCTTAGCTGTGATCAAGATCTGAGGAGAGAGGAAAATACATTTTAGACAACAATAAAAAGTTTAAAAATAAAGGGAATAAAGGGAACATAATATATAAAGAGAAGAATAACTGGACTAAACTCCCACTGGCTGAATTATGAAAACATTAAGCATAAAAATGCACTTTAGGGCACAGAACTTTTAAAAACAGAAAAAAGCCAACTAAATCAAATAAGTTTAAGCAGGATGGTAGAAAAGCCATCTGGTAGGATGTAAAAGGGATGGCAAAATTAGAAAATAGTAATTTTGCCACCTTTAAAGTAGGGAAGTGGTGTGTGTATTTGCAAGGTGTTAGCACCTCTCTCTCTTTCTCTCTCTCTCTCTCTCTCTCTCTCTCTCTCTCTCTCTCTCTCTCTCTGTATACATGTAAGTACCCATGCATGTGTGCATTTAGATATGATCAAAATGAATTGCATGAAATTCCCAATGAATTAATATAAATATTACACAAAAACTTACTCTAAAGAAAATCAAATGAAGCAATTCTTAACTAAGAATGAAAAAACACACCAAAAGCCATAATCTCTGATAGTGGATTTGATGTAAGACTTTTAGAAAGCAATAAAAGACATTGTTTTCTAATTTTGAGAGTTTGGGCATTTATTGACTATTGGGTAGTATTAGGACATTAAGGAAAAGCTGTAGAGTGACACGTGAAAGCATGTCATTGTTCTCAGGAGATAAATTTATGAGAAATATAGAGGTGAGGGGTCAGCATAACTGCCACTTTCATCCTGATGGCTCGAGCTGAAAAATGAATCAAAACACACAAATGGCAAAATGTTCAAAATGGATGAAGGAGAGAGGTAGGAAGAATGAATCAAAACTCTCACAGTGAGGGGCTCATGCCTTTAAAGGCAAGGATCTACAGACAAGCATCCCGCAAATGCTCGTAACAGCTTCCCCAAATTTATGGCTGTCCATATTTCACTGTAAAGATTGAACTTCAGATGAAAATGAAACCCAGTGAAAAATTGTTTTTCATGGGAAAGTGGTATAACAGTGAGTCAGTCAACAGAACAAAGATTCCATTAGCACAATTTCTTGTGACATATATTCCCTAGGAAAATAGAGATTTGTCTGCCTGCTTCTTTTAAAAAGCCTTTGGAATGAGTGAAAACACTTAGGACCATTGCTGTCATTATTTTCAGGGTAATTTTCAAGTCATCATTTTGTCTGAATTGTTTATTTCATTTATTTATCCATTCACTCACCCCCATATGTACACTGTTCATCTGTGTCAGACCCAAAACATTGCTTGACATTGAAGATTAAAATATAACCTAGTCTCTGTTTCCAATTCTACTGGGACAGACATGATAAAACATAAATACAGGACTGTGGGAGCCAAAGGAGAACAAGGAACCCTAGCCTGGGGGATTTCAGAGGGCTTCAGAGAGGACCCGATGGAGCACCCTATAATTTTCCTTCATGGCACTTATTTACAATTATGGCTATGGAGCAATTTAAAAGATTATTGAGTTAACATTCATTTCCCCATTAGACACTGGGTCCTGTGGGAGCAGAGACAAGGTCTGTCCTGTTCACCATTATACGCTTAACGTAGTGCTTAGCACATTTTGTGTTGTCAATAATGATTTGTTGACTGAGTGAATGAATAGTTTCAGACCTGGAGGATGAATATTTCTTCAGATTAAAAAGCAACACAGGGATTTTTTTACATGCAGAAGCAATGTTATGTATAAAATTACAAAGGTCAGAAAAGAAAGAAATGCTAAGGAACTAGAGGATTGCACTCAGAGTGTGTGAAGGCCAGTGGAGAGTGAGAAAGATAAGCTTCAGCCACACTGGGAACACTGAGTGCCATTGGCAGGTCCAGAATTTATTATGGAGATAGAGAAGAAGTATAGAAAGTTTTGGAGAGAGAGGCACTATGATAAAATACTTCAAAAGATGGAGTAAACACAAAACCAGTCTGGGCCAAGAAGAACCCAGTAGTAGAAAGAATTTTTCAGATTATGAATTAAAGAGAAGAGCTAAAGATAGAAAGAACTATGCCTTGAGAATTTCCCTGCCGTCTAAGGATTTGAAGTCCTTTTGGACAGTAAGAGAGTAAATTTAAGACAACGTTGTGGAGTCTAATTTAACCAGATAGATGGATTACAGGGCCATTGAGTAGAGAAAAATGTTGGCACTGAACTATATATTAGACATTCAATAGGAAGCCTTAATCACCTAGTTTCAAAGATTTATCCATGGCATAAAAATCCATTTAGCGAGAAAAATCTTAAGTTGAAGGAGTGGAATAGTTGGCTTAGTAGTTAAGAGCACTTAGACTAGTATTTGGTTCCCACCACCCACATGGAAGCTAGTGACTATCTATTAACTCCCAGTTGCAGGGGATCAAATGCCTTCTTCTAACTCCATAGCACCAGGCACACACATGGTGCGCATACATATATACAGAAAAACACTTATAAACAAAAAATAACATAAATAACTCCAAGAAAATTAGAAAACCCCACATTGAGTGATCATCAGTAATTAACATCTGAAGTTATTGTGGGGTATGATCTTTCCCAAGAGTCAAGACTGGGATGCCAGTGAATTAAGAATGTGATATCAGAAAACACCAATACTCCTTGAGAATCCTATTGTCACAGTCCTCCCGACACACAGAAGCTCATCCTAAGTATCGGAGCTTCAAAGAACATGACTGTTGTTCACCAGCGCTTGGATGACTGCCAACGAACAGAGCTTGCTGGAATGGTGGACAATTTGAATGAGGGGGACTGTTTCTAGCGGTGTCAAATGGCAAAGAAAACAGTGACTTTGAGGTAGATGAAAGTAACAGTGGGAACCAAGTCTATTTTAGACCAAGAAGAAATGTTATCAGCGCCTAGAAAGAAGTGAATCAATGGACAAGAGATTTTTCTAACAAGAAACACAGTATATGCCTGGTGCGAAGAGGCCTGGTGCAAAGTGGGAGGTGAGAAAAGAAATTCTCTAGCCCTTCCTCATGCCCACATTCCAAATGTGGAGCTACAATTCACATAATGTGAGCTTTAACACAATAAAATTCACTGTTTTAAAGCTGCAATCCGGTGGCTTTTAGTGTACTTACAATGCTGTACCACCAGCATGACTCCACAATTCCAGAGCATTTTTATCATCCCCAGACTCAGCTTCAGATGCCTTGCTAAGGAGATGGGGATTTATTCTGCAGGGAGAGAAGAGAAGGAAAGGTTTGAGTAGAGGAGCAGCAAAATCAGATAGACTTCTCAAAAAGCTGAAAGAAACTTAGGGAACACCCAGGGTCAAGCAAATACCCAGAGCTCTTAGCAACCTCTCTTCATTGTCTCCTTCTTCCAGCCCTTGGAAACCACCGTTTCCACATCTATGCATCTGCCATTCTGAATGCTCACATATTTCAATTCTATGACTTGTGTGTTTCTTCTTTTGGTTAGTGCAGTGTTTTTAAGTTAACTTAACCAGTATTTCATTTCTTTTGAGGATGAATTTTACTCTATTGTAAGGTTGTATCATAGTCCTTGTGTGTATGATCAAGTGATAGAGTGAACATGTATGGATGTCAGAGAACAACCTCAGGTGTCTTTATCCCTCAGACATTGGCCAACTTATTTTCTTTCTCTTTCTATTATTTTTTTATTTTTTGAGACTATAATATAATCACATTATGTCCCCCTTCTCTTTCCTCTCTCCAAACTGTCCCATGTTACACCCTTGTTTTCAAATCCATGGTCTCTTTATTCATTCATTTTCATTACATACTACATATTCCTAAATTAATAAATAAATATAACCTGCTCAGTCTGTGTAATGTTTCTTGAAAGTATATTTTCAGGGCTCAGGATTCAGTATTGGATAACCAATTGGTGTGCTCTTCCCTGGGGAATCCTATTTCTCCAACTCTCAGCATTCCTTAATTGCTAGCAATTGTTTGTATAAGGTTAAGTCCTCATGTGATTTCCCCATTGTCTTAGGGTTTTATTGCTGCGAGGAGATACCATGACCATAGCAACCCTTATAAAGGAAAACATTTCATTGGGGTCTGGGTTACAGGTCAGAAGTTAGTCCATTGTCAGCATTCCAGGAGCACCAGGGTAAACATGGTGCTGGAGAGTACTACATCTGGAATGGGAGTCAGAAGGAAGAGAGTAACAGTGGGTCTGGCTTGAGCATTTGAAACCTCAAAGCCCATTCCCAATGACACTCTTCCTCCAACAAGGCCACACCTCTTAATAGCGTCACCACTCCCTATAAGCCTGTGAGGGTCATTTCACTCAAACCATCACACCCCTCTATGTTAGCATGTCTATTGTCCTTTTCCAGCTCATGTTTATTTAAACTTGTTGGTGAGTGTTTATGGTATAACCTCTGACATTGCCAGGGTACACAACTTCATATCAGACAGCAGACTCTGGTTCTCTGGCTTTTATTCTGCTCCCTCTTCTGCTACGACCCCTGAGCCTTAAGGAAGGAAGAAATACTGTCAATCATCTTTTTAGACTGGAATCTACAAGTCGTGGTTGGTTGTGATTTTCTGTAATGGTCTTTGTTGCAGAGAGCGGTTTCCTTGATGAGACACAAGGATTACACTTCCCTGTGGACATAAGGATGAATGTTTAGGATGCAGCTTAAAATTATGCTACCACCTTGGTTTTTTGAGAGTTTCTCTTTGTCCAATTTGTCCAATCAGAGAGCACCAGGGATCCATCTGCCTCTGCCTCTCAGCAGCTGGGATTGTAAATATGTGTCATTGCCCTTTTTATGTGGATACTGGGAACCAACTCAAGCTCTCATGCTTGTGTAGCAAGGAGACATCTTCCCGGTCAGATATGCCACATTCCTTAATCTTTCACTGGTATTTGGATTGTTTCCATTTATTTATTACAAAGAGCCTCTCAGTCATCCAGAACCTTCTTAGGTCTTTTCCATGCATGGACACAACCCCAAACATAGATATGATCTTGACTTCCAGGAATATGTTAGGCTTTTCCAAGCTCATGTGGGTGGGTTATTATTTAAAGTTTCCTCCTAAGCTCTTTGGTTAATTTGTTGTTCTTACTAACTATGGGACATTGTCTTAGGAAACATTTATCTAAGGACACTTGCAGGGACATATTTTCAACAAATGCTCCCTCCTCCAGAGTCTTTTAGCACTATGTAAACTCTGAGAAAGGTAGACCTTTGATGTGGTCTACAAATTTATCACATTTCAAAATGCAGTTACTAAGGTACTACTTATCAGAGCTCTTTAATCTCTCTTTATCCCCCACTACTCCTATCTTCCCATCTGTATGAAGCAGGTGGATAGAACAATGCCCATCATTTAGGTAATGAAGTTCAACTAGTCATTTTCCACTCTGTGACTCCTCTGAGGCTGCTGCACGGCAACCGCCACTCTGTATCTACTATAGAAGAGCAACACAAAGACACTGATAGAATGTTGTGTGCCACAGATGTCTGGACTTTCTATTAGGATCATCTGATCTCATTTATTTTCCTCCTATGCACTGCTCCAAGGAGCCTCCTGAGGAAACTTCACTCCAGGAAAAGGTCTAGAATATGACAAAGTTAGATCCCTGGGGAAGTGACATATCAGTGATACAAGCATAAATAGGGGGTGACAGGTTTTGGTTGCTTTTTGGATTCCAAGAAAAATTGTAAAATTGCCCTTATTCTGGGATTCTTATCTCTTCTTCCTTCTTCTCCTGGGGCACCCTGCTTTTATTTGGCACCTTGGCTTCCCCAAACCTCAAAGATTAGTGTCAACACAAAATGAATACTTTCCCTTATTTCTTTATAGACGTGGAAGCATACTTATGTCTGCATTGTAGCAGAACGCTAAGCTATACACTAATACCTATATGTGGAGATCAGGGTGTCACCTGTTTTAAGTACCTGCCATGCTCTAGGTTGTCATAAAACAGTGGTATTCAGGTTGTGTGTTTCTGTCTTATAAAGCAGGAGCTGGGTCCAAAGAGCAAAGAAAGAAGAAGAATCACTACATCTCATGTGTGTTCCAGGACCTGTTAAGCACTAACCATAGGCAGAGACTGGGAGACTGGGAGACTGATAGATAAGATGCGTACAAGTAAAAAGAACCACCTATAAACTTATCAGAGCAAACTATGCACACATGGGCACAGGGATGTACTAAAACCATGCCAGAAAGAACAGGCTTGAGGACTTGAACACAATAGACCAATGGACTGCGTAACACCCTCACCTTAACTTCATTAAAGGGTGGACACCTAACATTGCAATGGTAATTGCCCAGTAGAACTTGTGCTCTGATCATTCAATGCCTGCATCAGAGGATGTAGAACTCTCTACTGACTTCAGGGCTTCAGCTCAGGTCCTCTTTGTTTGATGCAGTCCACCGACTCTGCTATCTTTCTGTCCATCAGTCTGCCGGTCCTAGTGGACCAATTCTGCACCTGGTTTGGATAGTCTTGGCCTCTGTGACTACCCTGAATTCTGCCTACAGACGCTTTCCATCTGGGTCCATGGATCACTTACCTAACTGCCTGCAATGTCTCTGTATCAGCTGCTGGCTTCTGCTTTCAATAAGGCGTCTGTGAACTCTGTGACCTCACCAATCCTTTTGTAGCCATTATATAACCTGCACATGTGGTAAGAATTGTAATATGTGATTTGAGAGTTCACATTGGTAATCACAATTAGAATAAAGGAAACCGTGATTACAAATGGCCATGCTATGAAGGGAAATTGGGACTACTTGGTAAGTTACAGTTAATGAAACAAATGTAGTTTGGGAATTTATTGTTATTAAATTCCAACATTGTGGAAAGACACAGTGTTGTTGTCTTTGCTTATGACATATGGTGATTATGACAATATAATAAGATGACAACCACCCCCAAGAGATGGCTGTTATTTTTCCTAAGTACTCCATCCAACTTTTAGGAGGAACTTTAGACTACTCACTTAAAAGCACAGTCAATGAAAACCCCAGGAAATCTAGCAAGGTCTATGAGCTGGCTATTTTACAATTTCTGTTTGCTTTCCTTTCACTCTGTTAGTTTTACACAAAGAATTTGAAAAATGCTGTGAAGAAGCATGGTCATATACAAGAAATTCATATATGACCATTTCAAATATGAAAAAGTATGTTGCCTGTAGATGGGAGGAAATACAAATAACAAAAGACAGAGCTGTCTGAAGCCAAGCCAATGTGATTTCAAAGGCTTAAGTAGCCCTCTTATTCACAGTTCCTGGAACTGTTTAGGAAGGATTCCACTTATATTCTAGTCTGATTAAGTAGCCTCTTCCAAGACAGGGCTGGCCATTTATTTTAAAACTCTGTTTTGTGGAATTGACACATGGGATCCTAATTTTTCTTTGCAAATGGCCCAAATTTCTCAGAGAGAGAATCTCAGTCATTCTTTCCCTGTATATTGACTCCTAGCCCTGGCTTGTGCTGGCTATGACTTGGTAGAAGGGAGTCTGGGTATGTCCTGGTAACCTGATCACAGGTCAGAGCTACCAGCTTCTCCTACTCTTTATCAGTTGGACAAGAAGGCAGGACTAGGTGACCTATAAGCAAGTTGACCTCTGCCTGTGTCCCCTACATGTTGGTGAAATTATGGCCCAGCAGATAAAGTATAAATGCTGAAGCTTGCCTATGATGGTTCCATCAAATTCAAAAGGCGGGTGGGTATAATAATTGATAGCATATTAGTTATGACTGTCCTTTAGTTTTTGCTGACTGATGTAGGCAGCTGAGGGGCCAAGGATGATGTCTGTTTTCATGCCCATTTTGAAGTAGTCTAGCACACATTTCAAGGTAAGCACATTGATTGTGCAGATTTAGTCAAATTCTACATATTCTCCAAAGCCGTGCCCTAAAGCTCTAATTATAATGTTCTCTTCTTCACTGGATTCTCTCTCTCTTGATCCCCCTTTTCCATTCTTCTCCACTCCCTTTTTTGTGACAATAAACTTAAAACCTTAATTTATGCACATACATTTCGATTTTTGAAATTTCATACATACACGAGTTTGTGGTCGTATTTACCTGCATGTCTTATACTCATCCACTGCCAATAACCCTATTCTCTTTCCAACTCCCCACACCTCCATTTTTCATATCTTTAAGTTTAATTTGGGTTGCTTTAAAAAGCATGGGCAGGAGCTCTACTACTCTTTACATAACCCAAACCCTGAGACTATAGCAGAGGAGGCTTCACCAGCATTGTAAGAGTTGAGGCCAAGGGCCCACACAGCATTCAACATGTATTGGAAGCTGGGTCTCAGCCTGCATTTGTTGACTTTTCACAAAACTGGTCCTCAAACCTCAGGTTATTGGAAGAACTAAAGACAAGTCATGGCAATGTGGCTGAACACAGTATGTGTTGGCTATGACAAAAATCGTAAGACAAAATTGAACTCACGTCTCGTCCCACTGGCTACATCTACTAAAAATAGTTCCTCATTGTGGTTTCTGAAATTCAAAGAAGGGAGGCTCTAAGTGGTTTCTTTCAGAAGGCTCATAATGCCTGTGTCTAGCAGTTCCCACCAAGTTGGATTTTAATGGGTTAAATGAAAGTGAATTAACAGCAGAAGGATTAAATTTCCTTTCCAGTACACATAGTTTTAAGTGATGGGGGAGGTGCATGGTGTATAATGCATTTATTTTTCCAAACATTCAAAAAAAAATAGTTTAAGATGCCTCATCAAATCCAGGCATCAACATGTTTTCCTTTTCTCTGGCACTGATTGACTGCTGTGCATAACTAGGTGTCTGCACTTCTGCTCTTCAAGATTTAGGTCTCCTCTTCTGTGATGCCGATTACTCTATAGAGAGTCAAATAACAAGGGTGTTAGTGTTCTTTCCCTCAAATACATTGCAAAGTCTCCTCAACACATCTAACCTCATCCAGTATCTGTTCAAATACATATCTTCATGAGGTAAAGAGTTTTTTAACCAAGAATTGGTGTAGGTCAAAGATTCACTTTGTCTCCAATATACATGTGGTAGCATATTAATGATTACTAATTGATTTGAGGTGAGACCTATAAATGGTGGCGATGTGGGTCAATTTTTCTGGAATGTCAGTAATTAAAGAGGCTGAGGTATAAAGGAAGGGAGGAAGGATAAAGGAAGGGAGGAAGGACTTAAGTAAAGAGGTTGCTTTAGGCTTCTGGGGTGAAGAAATGAGGAAAAATGGGATTTTGGAATTAGAGGTAAGATAAAACCTTAAGGGACCCTGGTTGTGTCTACATGTCCTGTGCTCAAGCAGATGGGGACAAATGGTCCTACCAATCTAGTTTGTTTTGGTTAATGAAATGATGAAGAGTAAGGGTGGGAGTTTATCATTCCCTATTTGCATGTGGCACATCACAACATGTCAATGAGATCTGAATCTACTCTAGCCATCCTTTTCCAGCCTGTGGGCTAGCAGGGAAGAGATATGGAATAGAGATGGTGGTGAAAGACAGAGAAGATCTTTCAAGTCACAGTCTGATATTGGTTAGGTGGAGGTGCCCTTGGAGACAGGCAAGGAGATGATGCTATGATAGACAGTTTAACAACAGTATTAGCGCCACAGATGTATCTTGGAATTAACTGCATACTGGTACTCATTTAAAAACCAGTGTAATTTAAGTTACATAAGCAGTTGACTATATCTTTAATCCCTAGTTCACTTTCTAAGGAAAGCATGACCCCCCTTTTTTTTCTGTGATCTATGTAGTGCTAGAAAAACCTCAATGAGTTCATTTTTAGGATTTATTAATTGTTTTTAGGTATATGAGTATTCACTTGCATGTATGTAAGAGTACTATATGCAAGCCATACCTCCAGAGGTCAGAAGAGGGTGTTTTTGGAACTGGTATTACATATGGTTGTGAGCTGCCATGTTGGTGTTGAGAACCAAACCTTGGTTCTCTGCAAGAGCAGCAAATACTCTTAACCACTGAGCCATTGCTCCGGCTCCAAGTTAATTTTTCATTAAAAATTTGGCATATATTTGTACATATAAAAGGGCACAGGAATAATATGATGCATGTCTGCATCAGGGTGTGATGAACAAATCTGGTTGATTAATGCTTTAATTTTCTTACACATCATTTCTGGATCTTAGGAGCCAGACCTAGAAATTTTCTAGTTATTTTGAAATATATCTTAAAACTCTTTATATAGCTAGTCATTAGGGAAATGCAAATAAAATCACCTCAGAATGTCATCTCACCCTGATATGCCATGACACATGAAGCCCAATGCCTCCTGTCTACCCCACCACTGCCCCATCTTCACTAGAGAAGCTTCTCCTCTTTTATAATGAGTCTCCTATACTTGTCTTCTATGAAGTCAGCTTTTCAAACTTCTATGAATGATAGAAAACATGATATATTTGGTTCTCTGTGATTGGTTCATTTTCTTTAACATGATGTCTTCCAGCCATGTACTGCAGATGACCAGACTGTATCTCTTTTATGTTTAAATAACATTCTGTTGTCTGTCTGTCTGTCTGTCTGTCTGTCTGACTCTCTCTCTCTCTCTCTCTCTCTCTCTCTCTCTCACACACACACACACACACACACACACACACACACACACACATTTTCTTTGTCCATCCACCCATCCATTGTTGGGGACTTTGGTTGATATGCTACCTGCAGTATTCTGAATAGTAAGATAAATGCAAGAGTGTGGACATCTCTTTGGTATGATGATTCATTCTCCCTTGGATACATTCAATTGCTGGGCTATATAGTACGTTTTCAGTGTTTTGAGGCACTTTCTGACTCTCAGCCATAACAGCTCCACATAGTATGAGAATTACCCTGATTCTATGTCCTCCCCCAGAGTGTTTTAACTTTTTCTTTTTAAAATATTTATTTATTTATTTGTCAAAAGAGGCTCCAGATCTCATTACAGATGGTTGTGAGCCACCATGTGGTTGCTTGGAATTGAACTCAGAACCTCTGGAAGAACAGAGAGTACTCTTAAATTCTGAGTGGTCTCTCCAGTTCCATGTTTTGTCTTTTTTCTATCAACCATTCTACCTGGGGCAAGATGCTCTATCACTGTGGTTTTGATGTACATTTCCCTGATGATCAGTGCATTGAAAGTTTAAAAGTCTACTTGTTGCTCATTTAAATGCATTTAAAAAAATAATGTCTATTCAGATTCCTCTCTTACCTTGCAATTGGGTTATTATTCATTTTGTGACTAAGCTGTTTCTGGATATTAATTCTTTGCTAACTTAACAGATTGCAAATGTTTCCTTCTTTCTCCCTAGTTTGTCATTATTTTCCTTTACTGTGTAGATGCTGCTTCCATTGAGATCATCCTGTTTTCTCATTTGCTTTTGTTGCCTGTGCTTCTGCTTCAGGGTCTTATTAAAAATACAGTGCTCCACATACAGTGATGTCTTGAAGAGTTTCCCTTATGTCTCCTTCTAGTATTTCTTAGGATAATGTCTTTCATTTAACTCTTTAATCTATTTTAAGTTTTTTTTTTTTTTTTTTTGCATGGTGAGAGATTAGGGTCTAGTTGCATTTGTCTTCATATGGAGTTTTTTTACGAGCACTGTTTATTGAAGAGATCATCACCAGCATAAATATTTTTGCTTTTGTAAATATTATTGATTTTAAGTATGTAGATTAATTTCTGGGCTCTCTGTTCTAGTCTGTGGACTTGTTTTTTATGTTGGTACCATGTTGTTTTGGCAATGGTAGTTTTGTTGTGTGCTTTCAAGTCAGATGCTTCTAGCTTTGTTCTTTTAGTTTAGGAAGCAAGTAACAGACACTTATTGTTTCTCTACTGCTGGATATTTCTCTGTTTCTTGGAATTTCCTTAATCATCCATCTATTCACTAAAACATAACTTTTCTTCTTTTTTAATTTTAGAAGCAATAATAAACTTTTCATGTTTGATATTCTTCTTCACTAAATTTCCATAGAATCTCCTTTTATAAAGAGTGCTTGACAGTTCATGCCCATAATCCAAACACTTACTTGGTGGAGATTGAAAGATCATCAGTTATATAGCAAGTTTGAGGCCCTCCTGGGCTATATGGGACCCTGCTTATTTAAACTCCCTTGCTCCCCTTAAAAAAAAGAATGTTGGAAGATCTTTTTCTGCTGTGACTATCCAGTTTTAAGCTTTATTTTATAAGCTGATTACTCACCCATAGTTACTGCTTCAAGAAGATTTGACTAAGTTTTTTATTGAGACAAGCCCCCATGTCCTTCTGCAAGTAAACAGGGATTGATCAGCCATTTTGATAGTCATGGAAATTACAGCAGATAGATATTACTGGTGACTATTGAACATATGCAATTCAATGGGCTAAATAATAAGAGGAACCAGAGGGGTCAGAGGATTGGACATAGAACCTTCTCCTCCTCCTTCTTTTCCTCTTCCTCCTTCTCCTGTTGGTCCTCCTCCTCCTTCTTTTCCCAGTCAAGGATCTTGGTTCTCTCAGGATGCTTGTCTCTGAATTTTATTTTTGTTATAATATTTAAGTGGGTAACCATAGTAGACAATGGGGTCTGAGTTTTCTGCTCTAGAAAGTAAAATAACTGAATTGGACCTTGAGCCATGACACTTTGACATTCATAGCTACAAGAATGTGTGGGGTTTGAACCTTGGAATCAGAAGAAGGAAGATCCTTGGGAAGTCCTAGGGATAACTAGGCATGAGTGAATCGATGGCCAGTCTCTGATGTCATCACCATTTCTTGCTGCCCCTTCTATGCTCAGAATCTGTCTATGGGCTCAGGTAGAGGAACCCTGATTCTCAGGTCGGTCCCCCAAAAGTGTGTCACATGGGTGTACCATGTTTCCTTTTGCCTGGAGCATTCACTCATCGACAGTCAACACTCATAGAGGTTAAAGGTGGAGGGCCGTCAATGCCTGGTTAACATGTCAGCTTTGCTACTGCAGATGACGAGTTTCAGGGAAAGCTGCAGTCATCAGGAGAAGAACTGAAAATCAGGCATAAGTGAGGGAGGCAGCAGCCTGGTGGGAGCACTGCGGCTGGGGATCTGGGTGCCATCGACTGCATTGTTTCACTGGTTGCTGAGTGTGATCTATCATCCTGGTGCCCCACACCCAACCAGTCATTTGAAGTAAGGAGGGTGATGAGCACAGGGGTAGAACAGCTGCTGGCTCTCACTGCTTTGCTTACTATTTGTGTCATCTGTAGAAGCTACTTCACTCCTCGCAGACTTAGTTTTCTCATCTATCAAGTAGACGTGTCTTAAGATTATGCCAGATGGTTTTTGAAAGCTCATGTCTGTCATACAATGGATACTGGGGAGTGTCAAAATGTACAGAGTCAGGGGACAGACACTCTGAGTTAGAGGTAGTACCCTGCATTTGCTAAGAGCGTGCAAGGTGTGTTCTTCAACTTCTGTGTCTCAGCTTCCTCGTTCACAGCGTGGGACTAATAAAGACACCCATCTCCATGCAGTGGTCAAGTTAAAACGTAATAAAATGTGTCAAGTGCACAGAAAATCACCTTGTAAGTGACATGAATGCATTCAAACTGGCAAGACAATGGAGCTTGCCTCTGGTACTCTGTGTACAGAGAAAGATGGTCAGTCAATTTCCACATTTAGTCTACACTTGGACTCAAAGAGACTCAAAGTCCATCATCTTTGTTCAATTCCATCCACACACAGGGCTGGAGGTCCCCTGGCTTGCACATGCTGTCAGAAACACGGGAGAGAGACTCACTAACCACTATTCCTGCTTGAGACTGGAGTAAGGCCAGAGCACAGACACACTCACAGCCTGCTCCTTCCTGTGGGTAGACGGTCCAGAAGGGAGGCTCAGGATGAGTTTACTGTCTGCTCCTACTACATCCACAATTAAAATCACAGCTTTTCAGTAGCTGTGCTGTTCCCTCTGGTTCTGGCCTGAGCAGAGGGGGTCTGAGGTGGGAGAACAGGATTCAAAGTGCAAGTCAGCAACTTTGAGATAGCGACTTCTGGAAGCTCTGTGGTCTGAAGCACAGAGACCCCCAAGAAACCTGAGACCAAGTGGGGTGAGAAGCAGAAGAAACCGCAGTTAACCATGTAAAGATTCTCTACTGACATCAAGTTGCTGCAAAAGACCAGGAGGCACTTGAGGCAAGGTGAGTGAGTGGAGTGTGAGCAGGGCACACTCGCACCGCACGGGCATGCGCCTGTGGGCGCTATAATGACCTCCACCGTCCTTCCCATCCTCGGTGGAGGGAGCAATTAGGTAGACTTGGGCAGAATGATTCATGCTTCAATAAATTCAATTTCAACAAAACATAATTATAGTGAGTCACCTAATCGCAGCCATAATCATGGCACGCCCCTTCAGAAGTCAAAACAGTTGAGGGCATTCAGCAAGGGCGGCTGATCCCTCGTCATGACAAGTCTCCATCTTTTGCCAAAGAGGTATTTGGTACTCCAGATCTTTTCTGAGTTTTTGAATAATATGATATTTCAGTACACATCATGGCACAGGGAAAAACCACTCCTAAGTACACCGACCAATCTGAAAGTAGGTACTGCAGGTAGGACAGAGACGAGGCCCTCTCGATTGATTGCTCTTTGTCCCTCCCAAGTCTCTCAGGAGGGTTAATGATATTCAATTTGGGTATTTAATATTCACATCTCTTTCTTTTTATACAACTAGTCTCTTGTGTATCCTTAAAACTACATATAATATACATACATACATATTTGAGACAGGATTTCTCTGCACACCCCTGGCTGTCCTGGAATTCTCTCCAGGCTGGCCTTGAACTCAGAGATCTATCTGCCTCTGCCTCCCAAGTGCCTGGATTAAAGGGATGTGCCATCACACCTGGATACAGGGCATTTTTAAAAAAATACATTGTGAACTGTTAAGTAAATGGTCTTACTTGCTTATCTTTTTGTGACTTGTTTTCTTTGGTTAACTTTTAGAGATTTACTTATATGGCCATGTACCTTTGGCTTTTATAATACTAACATGATTTTAGAATCTCACATGTAACTAGAAAAAGGATGCATTTTTTAAAATTTAGAATTATTGCAAGGGGTCCACGGAAAAGGGGGAGTGAAGGAATGGATAACATGAAATGGATGTGGGGACACAATGACATGACTAGGACTAGGGCTTCTGTTGTTGAGAAGTAGAATGAAAAGGGATGAGGGTTGGAGTTGGATGGAAGAGGAAAGCAGATACATTGTGGCTGCCGTTCCCAGTTACCCAAGAAGCATCCCTACTCCCTGGCTCCCGTTTCTGAAGATTTCTTCTCTTGTTCTGCTCCCCTTGACTCTTTCCTTGCCTCCCTGGCATATACTCCAGGAGGGCGCTTAGGGTCTCACCACCCCAACTTTGTGCCTTCCTTGCTTGTGTCCCTCCTTGGGGACATAACCTTTAATTCCCCTCCATGTTCTCTTCCTTCTTCTTGGAAAAACAACGACAAATGAGGACTCTGATTGCCCAGGAAGGGGCACGAGACGATAGAGGAGAAGGAGGACTGAGAGGAGCATACAGGCCCGTAAGGGAAAGGGTACCAGTTCCTAGAAAGGAAGAGAGAGGGCTTAAAGAAGTTGAAGGCAGCAACAAATGTGTTTTCAGCATCTGATCTCTCCTCAATGTATATTTTGTCATAGTATTGTCTATCTTAAAGGATGCTACCTCGAATACCCCTTTACACAATTCATGTGCCCGCCAGAGAGTTTCCATAGGTAGACAACTAAGAGTAGAGTTAGTGAGTTATTGGATCAATATAATTAAATGTAGGTATATTATTTATTTTTACTAATTTCATTTCTCTGGTCTTATTTTGGGATACTTTATTATGATTAGCAGTTGGCTTCAGTTTGTGTTGTTTAAAGCTGTGTATTATTGTCTCTTAAGTGATGTATCATCAGTCATCTTTCTATCCAACTTTCATAGTGTAAGAGGTAATAAATAGTGCCACTCATTTCAATTCAATTTACCATTTCAACTTTTTACCATGTCTCCACTGTCTTTTATCTCATAGCTGTCTTATGTACAACATCTACACTAACTGAAAAGCTCACCACTGTTAAATATTTTAGTGTAAATGATGGCAGTTATTTTAAAGAGTTTAAGAAGCAAGAAAAGTACTATTTTATGTTGACCCAGGTGTGATGGGGTTCTAATGTGTCAACTTGGCTGGGTTGATAGCAGTCCCAGTTAGTCAATCAACACAGACACAGAAGTTACTAGGATGGGATTTTATAGATGTCATTGAAGTCTCTAATCATTGTTGATTTTCCAAATTAATCAAAAGGGAGATTATCCTGTCTGAGACATTTAAAAGAGTGCTCAGGTTTCGCTGAGCTCAGAGGCCATAAATCTTATTTCCTTTCCTTTCTGATCACCTGCCCCATTTAGACCCCATAATTATGTAAGCCAAATTCTCCATGATAATCCAAACTCTCCAGCTGCACACACACACACACACACACACACACACACACACACACACACACACACATTTCTTGGTTGAACTATGACTTATAAACTAAATATCTATAGAAAACTTTAAAGAAGGTTGGTAAAATTATGTACATCAAAATAAAAATAAAATATATAGAACAGAAGATATTATAAAATAAAAATGAAAGGGAATAACCTAGCAGAAAATATTGAAAACATAAAACCAGAATATACATGACTGTTAAAATTAATAACATAAAAATAAGCACCAAACTCCAAGTACATATATTCATCCCCCCCAAATAAAGATATTAGGTGAAAAGGATTTTTGTTAATAGAAATGCTGATAAAAATCCTCCCCCAAATTTCTGGAAAACCCAACTCAAAGAACTCAACAAATGACAATCATAAATTTTGTGAATTCAAAGACAGCTCTGTTTAGTTAGCAATGAAACTGCTTAACACTCCTAGTGTTACCGAATGGCAAAAGCAGTTCAGATGTAATTAGAATGTTTTTGCATATTAATAAATAATTATTTCTGCCACCACCCAGCTATATTTCCTGCTATGGTTAGAAATGTCTTCATCAGAGGAAAGAACCATTCTGTGCCGGAAGATTTCCTGGATCATCATTTACCACTGTGTGGTTTTAAGACCTCTGGGGTTCTAGGTTGTTCCTTAGAGATGTTCTTTGAGTTCTTTCAATTTATTTCTAATCTTCTAAAGAATGCAATTTTAGGAGGAATGAGAGATGGCCAAATGATAGTGCACCCTGGACTCATGGGGAGTGAATGTGGGTGTTCTTCACTGTTCTGTAATGCCCACCGGGGCCACCAAGCTGATTAAAAATAAACTGGTCACGAGAAAAAGCTCTTAGCTCAGTTTTTTTTCCCCCTACAACTTTCCAGTGGTAGCAAAAGCCATCATAGGCTCCACGGGAACTGGATTGGCTGTGTCTTCTGGTTAGAGATCCCAATTTCAAGCTGAAATCAAAGGCTTGGAGCTCCCATAATATCCCTGCCCCTTGGAAGAAGCTTCCCCGAGACTCCATGGCTCTGAGGAAAGAGTGATAGGAAAGGAATGCCTAGCCTTCTTTGGCCTGTATTGAGTCACGTTCACAGCCAGAATCCATTTCCAAGGGTTGTTCTGTTCTTGGCGGAGTCGGGCCACATGCTGGCAACCCTGTGGCAGCAGGCTCTGGGTTCCGAGACCAAGCATTCCATGTTGTAAGTGTTACCTTCATGTTCAATTTACTGTTTTTTTCCCTAGCTTGTGGCAGGGCACGATTAGCACAGAATTGGTACTTTGCCTGCCAATCACTTCTTTTTGAGAGACTCAAAAAAAATAATTAAATCATTTCCATATACTGATGAATTCCTTTAAGCAATTTCCTGAGAAATAAAGTCACTCCCTCCCCCCCATTTTTTTTTTGTTTCTTTGTTTTTCCTTTTCTCTTCCCTTTCCTTCCTTTTCCTTCCTCCTTTCCATTTTCTTTCTTTCTCTCTGTGTCTTTCTCTCTCTATGTCTCTTTGTCTCTATCTGCCTGCCTGTCTGTCAGTCTGTCTTTTTCTCTCTTTGATTTGAATGGCCTCTTATAATCACCCACTTAGATTGGAAATTTTGTGCTTTATTTTCTTGATAGGCAAAACTCTATCTCCCATATTTCCTTCATTTTTTTTCAGTGAGTCCTTTCTTCATGTTCTCTGGGCTTAGACTCCATCCAGAGTTATGAATGGGCACACCACCTCAGTTCTCCTTGTAAAACACTGAAACCAACCCAGAAACAAATTGCACATACAGGCACATAGGCATTCTCCTCTTGTCATAAAAATCAGTCTGGGCTGTGAAAACCGTGGCATGGAAACTTCTTCGTACCTTGGATCAGCCAGTTACCTTTGCTCACATTCTGTAGCTTACAGTTCACTGAGTAACCTGATGAGCTGGCCCTGGGACTACCAAGAGCAATGGGATCATGACAGTTATAGGCTTTGGCTTTTCTGGTGTCCCCTCCCCACCCCCCTCCGGCTTTCCCAGGAACTTCTTCAGAAGTGTTCCTCATAGGAGGTCAGGAGGCATGTTCAAGGGGTGCTACAGTCATCTCAAATCCCTTTCACATTAGAAGCCAGGGATTACAGACATGGCTGCCAAGAAGATTTGGTCATTTAGGGTCGATAGAGTCAGCTCACCCGGTATGCTCTGGGATGAATCAGGGAGTCAAGTTTTTTTCCTTACAATGCCAACCTGAAGAATACTCATTCTGTTCAAGGCCGTGGGGTTAACGATCATATTTCCAGGCCTTCTGAGTTCTCCACAAATACCAATCATATGCAGTTTTTAAAGAATGAACTGTTTTGATATCAAGGTATTGGCAACTAATGAAAAAAAAAAAAACTGAGAAGTTAAACTTTTTATGGCCCTGGTAAAATATGTCTCAATCTCTGGGTCACTAGTGGTGACCTCCAGACGAAATGGTATTTAAAGCCTTTTCCAGGACTGAAAAGTTACACTTTAATTACCCAAATGTTCTGGATTGAGGAAAGAAGTTGTGTTTGAAAATGAGGAAGATTTTCCTGGCATTCAGCTCATATTTTGAAACAGGTGACCAAGGAGAGTTGTGAAATGTCCTTCAAATAACCTTAAAGAATAAGACACCTCCTTACATCTGCGATTAGTTATAAGCAGTTTCCAGGAGGGGGTGGGAAGATGTCCCCTTGCTATTCTTTTCAGTTGGGACATCATGAAAATGGTCTTTTATGAGTTTCATTTCCAATGTCCTTAGAGCCATTTAGGGGAAGAAGGGGGTGGTAGCTTGGTTTCCAATTCCCAGGACCCTCCCAACTCAGTTCCTGGAATCATCCTGGGGGACTCTGTAAACTGAAATTTAAAGTTCCAGTTTGTAGCCTCCCCTCTAAGATTGAGATTGGGTTTCATAACTTGGAACTGAAGTCAGAGCAGCAGTTTGGAGTGTGGGTGAAAACGTCTACAGCTCAGCTTGTCAGCACGCTAATGCAAACCAGAGAGACAGTAAATAAAGGAGGAGATGAGTGACGGCAAGGAATGGAGACTTTCAACCTCACTTGATCTTCACGAGGGCTCTCTCCTTAAGAAAATTGACTACGGTGACCCAAATTCGTTTTCTTGTGGATTTAAAACACCTAGGAAACCCACAAACATCTTTTATACATGATGTGTGCTCAAGCCTGGAGTCAGAAGTTCAACAAGCAAAGAGAATTCAGGGTAGTTACTGACTGTATCAGGTTAAATACTAGGTCTCTTATTGCAAAGTAACCACAGCAAAGCAAACACCCCTAGAAAGAGACAGCAGATAAAAGCCAGAATGCCAGACAGAGCTCAAATGTATTTGCTTATTAATCAGACCTATTTCAACAGTCAGCATATTGATGGTGAGGACATGTATGGAAACTCAGGGAAGCCAAGAAGGAAGATCTGTTTTGTGTATGGATAAATAACGTGGGTCATACCAATGAATACAAATGTTTTTGTAGATTTTATAGGAAAATAGAACTGTCTGATATGACATTGTATGACTCTCTATCACCACTATTATATCCTAAACATCAACCTTGATTACATGGTTGAGGATAGAAATATTCAGTTAGACCCCATCCATAGAGACCATAGATGCCTCTCTAACATCACTTCACCCTTACTGTAACAGCATCTTGAATTTTTCTTGGGGTGCCATTCCTATGGCATTATATATGGTTCACTGTACCTGTTAACTATCTGGCAACATTGCCAAAGGCTGGACCTAATTAGGAGACAAAGCTTTTCTCTCAAAGGAATTTGGATCCTGAGAGAAGCTTCAGAAGAGGAAGTCCACCTACCATCATCCTGTTACAGACTATTGGTATGTCTCTCACTGCTGTTCTGGATCTAGTCTAGGATACCTGATAGTACATCCTTTCCTGTGATGTTCAGAGATGTCCCAAAGCCTTCAAATAAAGTCTGTTTCACATGAAAGTTAGCCAGTGCCTTCCACCAAGATCAATCTCAATGACAAGCGGTGTGGAGGTAGGGATAGGAAGCCTGGAAGTGGAAGTGAGGTCCTCACTGGAGTCACTCCTGTCACCAAGAAATCCAAAAATAGGCACCAAACATCTTCATGGTGATGTTGCCAGTTAAACCTTATGGTGAGACGACAGTAACACTCTGTAGATTATTTGAGTAATCTAAATTATTCCAATATTCCAATTTATAAGTGTGTTTGGTGAGGTTACCAGATAGAAATTCAATATATAAAATTGCTTTTATTTCTATCTACAGCCATAAATAACTAAAAAAATTCAAATTCAAATATGCCATGTAGATATACCCAAAATAGCAAATACTTTCATATCTATTAATGAAGTCGTACACATAGGTGTATATATACATAAGAACACATTTACAATCTCTGCATAAATATCTCTAATAACAGTGAAATAAATTAAAGAAGACACAAATAAGCTGACTATTGCCTTGAGTTATTATGCTTAGGGTAGAAACAACATTTTGCAAGTAGGACAATGAGCCTAGAAGGATAGAACAGACTATTTTTGTTGCTCATGAAAGACCTGGAATAGCTCGTTACTACTGTTAGCTTGCTGTTCCAGTCGTCCATTTTGGCATAGCTGTAGCTAGGACTAGACCCATCTCCAGTCTGCTAGAACCAGTGTTTATACAATACTGGCATTGAGCTGGCTCTGCCATTTCCTCAAGGCATCCTAGTACCATGAAAAGTCAACAGGATGGCCTCAGTTTCCAGGAGATTCCCTGCCTTGAATTCAGTGTATAAATGAATGTTGACTTCTGGGGTCACTAATCTGCTTATTTCTGACTCTGGAAGTGGCAGGACCTTGCTGGGAGATTGACTCACTACCTGTCACTGAAAGGGTCCCATTCAAACAGGAGACATCTTTATGTTCCATTTTTTCAGTGTCTGCTCACAGACACGCTGTAAACTTCCACTTCTCCTCCTTCTGGAATAACCAGACTTTATTAACTAAACTCAGACAGGGGAATTGCAGGATTCCTACCCACTCCCACCCCCCACCCTCAGTTTTTCCCTCTGCTGTTTTTTCTTCTTTTCCATGGCTTACTTTTTCCAACTAGGGACACAAGGGGAATGTGTATCCCAGGTAAAGTGAGGAGGGAAGGGGCGGAGCGATGGCACAGACACATCAAAAGGGCCCTTTGTGCTCTGGGCACATTATTCCTGGAATCCAATCAAGTGCCCAAAAACCTAACCAAGCTTTTCAGACGGCCCAGAAACCAGTCATGCAGGCTTCTTGGGCTCTGCTTTTTATAAAGCTTTATAGGGTACACTGAATTATTTGGTTGGGTCTTTTCAACCGTGTGACATTTGGGTTTTCAATGGCACAAATGGAGTTGATCATTAATTATTTGGACGCTTTAATTAAAAACAACATCTCATTGTGGATTTATGAGGGTCTGCTGGGGGGCAAGGACAGGGATCCCTTTAGTGGTGCTCTCATTTGAGTGGGAGTGAGGGATGGGAGGGTCTAGAAAGGGAGACTATAGAATCATCTTCCAAGAAGGTCTTAAACCCAAGTTAAGGTTTATTTGAGGGAGAAGGGGCTTATAGTGGGGGAGAAAATGGGAAGGAACACAAGAGAACAGAATTCCAACCTGCCAAATGCAAGGAGGGGCGGGGCCTTGGATGAAAATCCGTGGTCTAGCAGGGAGCCATCAAGAGTTCTTGAATCAACACCTTTCACATCAAACTAGTGAGTCCTCTGGGGCAGGAAGGGAGAGGGCTGGTTTCTGGAACCTTTTGTTACCTCAAGCCAAAGAGGGTCTCCAGGGAGAGGAGTTTGTGAATGGAATGCTGAATGCTCAAGGGGCAGGATTGGTGCCTTCCTGCTTCACATTAGAGGGGGAATCTCTTTCTTTCTGGTGCAATCTGCAACCTCAGCCTTAAGCCACTTGATTGTGTGTCCCTCTTGAGCCACATACACTCCCACTTCTTGACAGCCCTACAAGCTCCCATGTTCCCAGGGAAGTTTGCTTCTAGGTGCCCCTCCACTCACTCAGCCCCCAGATAACTAATCTGCAGGTAGTGATGGGAGCCTGGAGATCCTGGGAAATCCCATCTGTTCAACCTCCTGAGTCCAGGAGCCTCAGTAAAATGACACAGCACGTTTAGAAAATATTGAGCATCGTGTATCTCTGGCCTAACACTGAACAGTCTTGCTGTACACAAGAAACATAGTGGCGGTATGGGTATAGTTGTGGATTTGGAGTTTACAAACCCCTTCCCTCTGGTTGGATGAATTGATTATGGAAAGGAAAACTAGCAAACTCTTGGGTTTCCCTTGGACTCTATTCTTCCAAACTTTACAAAATTATTTCAGGAATGATTGTTATGGGGCCAGCTGATGGGATAGTGCCATTTATCCCACTTGACAAAGGACAGAAATAGTCCAAAGGACCTCAAACATTCCCCTAAATAATTAGATCTTCACCAGCTGAGATTCTTGCCTTCTGGAAAAGGACATTTGTCAGAAAACACCCCTAAGTCTCATGCACAGGACTGCAGTACTAATGGGCTATCTGCAAGATGCTCCAGAGAGGCATTCAGGGCATTTACTCTTCCTTTTGGCCATTTCTTTTCCAAAGCCAACCTGTGTGCATCCAATTTAGAGAGGAGGAAAATGAAATCTATCCCAGTTTTTGTAGCCAGTCCATCTAGGCTGTTTGGTAGTGGTTGCTGTGTCTAATGTCTGGAGAGGTCATGTAAAGCTCTGAAGATAAACAGACTCTAATTATTTAGCAATAGAATAACGGGACTGTAAGACCAGTAGACGTGGTGTGGATTCACTTAACATGAGAGAAATAATAAGCTTTTATGTCTCTGCCGAGCTTCAGTAGATCAGGTCGGGAGGGACATGGTTTGGGATTTTAATTTCCAAGGGGGTAGATAGAAGTGGATCACGACTGTTACTCCAGCAGATGGATGGGAGAGGGGGCTATCATTTCAGAATGTGTGGGCTCCCTAAGACTGATACCTGCTTCAACCATCCAGAGATGGCCATGGGACATGGTTATTAGGTTTTAGCAGGAAAAGGTAACATTCTCAAGGGCTGGAGAGAGAGCTCAGTATGTAAAGTGTCTGCTATTCATGCCTGAGAATCCAACTTTAGGTCCCTGTATCTCAGGGGGAAAGCTGGGTGTAGTGACAAGTGCCTACAATCCTAGCACTGAATAGGCAGAGACAGAAGGATCCCCAGAGCTCTGTGGCCAGCTTGTCTAGCTGAATAGGAAAAACCCTGTTTCAAAATTACTGTGGAGATCAATAGAGCAATACACAACTACAGGCATTCAAATGTGAACATCACACACACACACACACACACACACACACACACACACACATACATACACACACATCCCTACCAAAAAAGTACATGGCATGGAGAAGTGTGTTCTTTTACCTTAGCTCATCTGCAGTGAAAAACACAGACTCTATTCTGGGTGACATTTGATGTGTAGTAGCTCCCACTGAGGGAGATGAGAGTCCTGACTACACATGTAATTTGTACCTGAGCTCAACATACCACATTATAACAGTTCTATCATCTTGAAGGTTGCAGGTGTCAACAAATTTCAGGGGTGTCTAGTGATAAAGGAGATATACTATTTAAGGAGCTTTTTTTTTTGTTAGATAAACCAAACCTAGCATCTTAAGTCCCTTTGTCCAGGACCTTCTCTACTTTAAGTCCCTTTGTCCCACTTCCTCCTCTACTTTACACAATAGACTTGCATCCTTCAATCTTGTCTTATCTCAATATCAGAGATCCTCAGAGATGCTCCCTTGTAATCTTTAGTCTAAATGATGTCTTCATGTATGCCTGTCGGTGCATCCTGTATATTTCCTTTATAGTACTTACCTGATTACAAGAAAATAGTTGCGAAGTATGATAAGCTATTTAATACTTTCTGCTACTAGGCAGTGTTGACTCTAAAGACAAGGACCACGTCATGTTCACAAGCAACTTCCAGCACCACACAGTATAAAGTGAATGAATGAGTAACCTTAACAGGAAACTGGTTTTAGTCTGTGATATAGCTAGTTACATCATTCTTTAATTCAATCCTCAGGTTATTTAAATCTCTATTATGTCACTCATAGGATCTCTTATTACTACTGATTCAATTGTTTCCTTGAGAAAAGCTGTTGCTCTGAAGTCTGCCCATTTCACTTCCCAAATTCTCAGTTGACATTTCTTTCTTGTTTGTCTCTGGGGTTTTCCTCTTTCCTACCCTCCTTCTCTGCAGCCTCCGAAAGCTCTTTGTTTTAGATGAAGCAAGCAGCATATTTCCAAACACCCTCCTATGTTTAGTTGCCTCGGGGCATCCAACTGTGAATGCTTAGATATTCAGTGAGCTGACAGTGTTGCTCAAGTTCACTGTATATTTCTTTCCAAATTCACATTTGATAATATCATGTTGGGAACTTGAATACAGCCATGGTAGGAATATTTATACCACAAAAGTTGGAAAGTACTCTAGAAACTGTGAGTCTTTTTCTCTTGAAGCACTAACTGTTGTGTATTTATCAGCTTACTGCCATCTAAATTCCTTTCCCAGCAAGGTTGTGACTTAGTGTAGAAAACAGATTAATTAAGGTCCTTTTGTCATTAAACACAACTAGGTAGACTTTCCTAATGGGACCTTCCATGGGGAAACAGAGCCAATACCAGATAGAACAGGCTGAGAAAGATAAAACCAAGAAAACAGAACCCATGCCAGGCAAGCCAGGAAAGGGCCATTGGCATCAGGGATTTGCCAGGAAAGTGGGATAACATTAAAAGGTAAATGGGAGAAGCAAGGCCCAGGGTCTCAGGAAGCCATTACTGTCCCTTCATTGGGACGCACAAGAGAGGTGTGGAAATCGAGAATGAGGCAAGTAGAAAGACATACCCCCTTGTAGAAATGGAACTTCCACATCAGGCTGCTTCTGCTTTATCTCCCAAACCAGGGGCAAACAAGGGAACAGCTTGGCTCTTTTCTTCCTCCAGGGGTCTGCTGAGGATTTCCCTGGGAAATCAGAAGTCAAGCATAGGTGTTTGAGAAGTACAGCTGGCAGGGTTTGGCCCTTCTGACTCAGACCAGGACTGGACAGGAACTGATAAGCTACTGGATGATCAGTAGTTAAGTCACCATCAAAATAATGGAGACAATTCCCAAATGAACTCTTAAAGGCCTTAAGAGCCAAACCAGTCACTAGTTTTGTAGCATCCTAAACCAAGCTCTATGAACCTAAGTAATCCCCTTGAGTTTAGCTACCCAGATCCATTCTATAGTGAACTCCTATGAACATCTGAAAAGTAACATGTTGACAATTTTGTGACAGCTTTGTGAAGTTGAACTCAGGTGTTTCCCAGAAACATAGAAGCATCTTCAACTTTTATCCTGGGCTGTAACTAGCAATGGCTATATATTACTTGTTTATTTTCCCTGCTTTCTTTCGCATGTCTCTGTCTTTTTCGCTATGTTAGATATTCTGGGCAGGGTTCCAGATGACAGGAATACATGGATGTTTTAGAATTTCTCATGTCTTTGCCTTTTTTACTATGATGGGGGATATCCTTCTGAATGCTGTGAATATATGTTTCTCTTATTGGTTGATGAATAAAGCTGTCTCCACCAATGGACAGGCAGGATGTAAGGCAGTATAGGCAGGGCTACCAGTCTAGGAGGATTCTGGGAGAGGAACTCAGAGAGTGAGTCTCAGGAGAGATGCCATGTAGCTACTGGGAAGGTAGAATGCCCAGGCATTCTCCGGTTACCCAAGACCATGTGGAGACATACAGATTAGTAGTTATGGGTTAATAATTAAGAGACAGCTAGACAATAAGAAGCCCGAGCCATCGGCCAAACAGTTTATAATTAATATAAGCCTCTTTGTGATTATTTGGGACAGGAGTACATGGATGTCTTAGAATTTCTCGTGTCTTTGTCTTTTTTACTGTGTTAAGGTTAAGATATTATGGATAAGGTTTCAGATAACCGGAGTACATGGATGTCTTAGAATTTTCCCACCCAGAACCAAGCACTGCATAGGAAGTGAGTGATCAAAGCTTGGTCATAGCAGGCATGAGTAATATAATATTCATAGATCAATTCTAAAGGAGTAATAATGGTTCTTGGTGCAGGGGCAGATCAAGGTGGATGAGCTATTTTTGGCATCTTTACTGATACTCCCCCACTGGTACTTGAGGCACTCTGGGAGTTAATCTTCTCTTCATTCATTTAAGCCTCATCACCCTAAGGTATCTCTATATGGGCCTCTTAGTAGATACAGTTGTCACTAAATATCTGCAAAAGGAGGTTGGGTCCATTATACCCAGGAGTACCAAACTCAAAGGATGCTCAAATAAATACCTTGTCACTGGATGTTTGTATATAATCTATACAGCCTCTCATAAATACTAAATTATCTCTCTGTGAATAGTTGTTATACTGTATTCCTTAGGAAAGCATGAAGGAAAACATCTGTACATGTTCAACACAGATACAGTTTTTAAAAGCTTTTCTCTAGAGTTGGCTGATGTCACGGATGGAGAACCCATTGGATACTGAAGGCTGGCAGCACTTTCTCACATTTGTTTGCTTATCTTCAACAGGAGGGGTTTGACTTAACACTTTCCACTAACTCCCATGCCTTGTGAGCATAGCAAACACATCAAGGTTTGTTTCCATTCTAGAAAACAAGTACAGTTTAGACCTGGCTGAACATAGTTCCAGTGATTTATTACAGTGTATGTTCACAATAGCACTGCCCTGGCCTTGTGGCCATGTGTCTGTCATCACTCATCACTTCCAACAACACAGATTTTCAGTCTGTGCTTTTCTAAAGAGTCAGATGTCAAGAACAAGATGCAAAGTGGTAAAGGTGAGAACATGGATGGTATGTAATGAGTGTCTGCATGGGAGGACATGGGAGGCTGCAGGGAGGCAGATGACGTGGGAATTAATTTTAGCTGCCATGAACAACAGTGGCTAATGCTGGTGAGTGAAGAGATAGCTATAGAGGTCTCAGAGGTTGGCCCCTGTGTCTTTCTTCGTGGGGAGAATCCTTGTACTAATGATTTTTTTTTTTTGGTCAATTGGAAGATTTTTGATGCTGTGATAAAATACCCTGACTAAAACAACTTGATAGAAAAATGATTCATTCTGGCTTACAATTGAAGAGGATAGTCAGTCATTGCAAGGGAGTCCCAGGCATCAAGGGTTTGAAGGTGCTGGTCACATCACCCCCACAATCAGGAAACAGAGGGATAAATGTGCATTACCGCTCTGCCTACCTTCTATGTTTATACAGTTCAGGATCCCAGTCAGAAAATGGTGCCACAGTGGATGGGTCTTTCGACCTTGGTTAATACAATCAAAATAACATGCCCATGAGCATTCTCAGAGGTCTGTCTTCCTGGTAATTCTTGATTTCATAGACTGGACAATTAACACTAATCATCCTAGGGATGCTGTGCTTTGTGGGGGAGGGATTCACAGACATCTGGGTTCATTCAGCCGATTCGTGGAATCATCTGAGGCTCAAATCTTGAGGAGTTACTAGCATCTGCAGACATGGGGTGGAGGCACTGAGGCATGCAGGGCAACCTGGGTACAGCCCAGGGTGATCTCAGGCTGGTCGTGGAGTCTCTTATTGTAATCTAGCGGTAACTTCTTCATCTGCACACAACCTTGCTGGAAATCCAGTCAACTCCAAGGCTTTACTACGAAAAGTATGTTTTGAATTGGCTACATTACAACCACACGAAGAAAAGTTATTTAAATGACATTTCTTGGTAGGATTCAGCTGCCTCCCACAGAGTAAGGTCAGCTTACAAATGCCACCCTCAGCGATGAAACAGCCCCACTCACATTTTTATTTTTCCTTCGGCTAAATTGGAAACAACCCCCTCATTGCATGTAAGTGGGAATTATTAGATGGGGTGTATACCTTAGAAATGCCTATAAAACTTCTGCTCAAGTTGGTTTGAGTTGTCTCCAGGGTGGAGGAGGAAGCTATAAAGAGTTTCCCCAGATGCCAGCGTGTGATGTAGGCCTTGTGGGCTGCAGGGTTTTGAGGTCCCAGAACCCTCCAAACACCAGCAGGAAAGGGGCTGTTATCATATGTGTGCTCTATAGCCCTGCTACCAAGTGTTTGTGTGGATGTGTGTCTCAATGCATGGGAGTGTGTTTATGAGAGGATGTGGTAGTGGCCAGAGTAGGATGATTTCCACCACCAGCAGACTTCCCGCTTTTTAGAAAGAATGGAGTTTTCCTTGGCACCACTGCCAGCAGCTTTATCTGCTTTCATTTTAAAGATATGTTTCCAATGCACTCACTTGAAATCCCCTGGCTGAAGCCAGGTATGTGCTTCTCAGGTGCAGGCCCAGATTTGTAAGCTGCCAGCAAAGGTTTGCAAGAGGGAGGGCTGTTTAGAGGAATTGCCAGTTGAGGTCTCGCCAGAGGGTGGAGAAAGATCCAGAACCCAGGACCCTCCATGGGAAAAGTTCTCCCTCCAGCTCTGGCAGAAACTCATGTCTAAGAATTTTAATTTGCTTGGCCAAACTGAGTTCTTGTGATGGAGGAGAGGATGCTGAGCCCAGGTTGAACAGAATTGCCCGAGTTGAGATAAAGTCTTTCACGGGAAGGTTTTTTTGTTAACTCACTTCAGAACATCTGCCTGTAGATAGTGGCCACCATGGCTTATTGTGCTTCTTCCTTACACATGTATGGTCACTTGGATAAATACCTCATTGGCCTCATCAGAATTTGAGCTTGGTACTCAAGTCGAATTTATGTCTGGTCAAGTCAACTGTCTTGTCAGTTACAGTACCCAGCACACAGGTGGTGCTGAGCAAACGCTGCTTGTGTGAGTGAACAGATGACAAAATTCTACAGTGACTAACAAGGATCAAGTTAAAGATCCACTCATTCCACATGAATCTACTGAGCATCTGATATGTGCTGATATGTGCCAAGGCCTGCTATAGGCATTAAAGAGACAGAACAAATTATATAGAGAGATAACAGGGCTAACAGGAGAAATGACAGGCAACATTTATTACAGTTCATGTGTGTTCATATGTGTGTTTGAAGAGGTAATCTCTCAGTGGACCAAAGCTCACCAGTTCTGCATGCTGTCCGTGAGCGCCAGGAGTCTACCTGTCTTGTGTCCCTAACACTGGAATTACAGGTGTGAGCTGCCATGTGTCACATTTCATCCAAGCTCAGGTCCTATGCTTATGAGGGCAGCATTTTACTCACAGTGCCATCTCCCCAGGTCCTGCTCTGACTTGTCATGCTTTTGTGTGTTGGGAGCTTCTCAGCTGTGCGTCTAGCCTTGGACTTTGCACACTTTTGGTCACTTTCACCTCTTCAAAGGCCACCATAGATCTACCTTCAGCAGGAGCTGAAATGGCTCTGGGCCACTCAAGAAACTGGGCTTCTGCCATCTGTCTTTCAGCTCTCCTCTCTGACTGAATATTCAGCAACAGCATTTCTGTCCCCTTCTTGGCTCTTAGTCTATATGTGACCCCAGGCTTTGCCTATGCAGGTTCCCAAGAGGTAACCTTTCCCTTAACTTGATGGGAGATTCTAAGAACATTACAGAACCATGAAAAAATTTCAAGAAAAAAAAATCAGCTCTCTGTACCTATAAGAAGGAAGTTCTAAGGACAGTCTTGAAGGAAACTTGAGCTGTGAGGATAACTTCTACCTTGAGGAACAAAGAGAGATCAACCTGACTCCTGGGAATCTGAGGGGAACCATGCTCCATGCATGTCTAGTCGGGTCCTGGTAATGGATGTGACGTTAGCTATGTATGACATCATCTTTAAAATACTGGAGAAGCTCACCAACCCTTCTCTAGTTTGTGCATGATGGGTCTGAATGACACAAATCGAACCTACTAGATGGCAGAGGCTCAACCTCCCTGCTACGAGGTCAGTGGTGGCATCTGTTGGAGTCTGCTGTGAAAGGCATTTTAAGATAGCATGGAGCTGATGGTCATTTAGCTGGCAGCCTGAGCAATACACACCATGCCCCAATCTTCCCATCCTTTTCTTCCCTGGATATCTAAAGGAGGCTTTTGTACTATCCTTTTCTGACCCCAATTCTCTTCTCTCTTTCGCTCTCTCACAAGGGTTGTTGAACTTCACTTCCTTTTGTTCTGTAAAATAGACTTCTCTAAGAATCATCGTCAATTCTTCCCTTTGCCCTTCTTTTCCTCCAACAACTGATGATGAATATTGTGAGGTCTTATTAAAGCAATAAGCCCCACAAACTCCAAGTAGCAGCCAGAATCGAATTGTGGAACACCGGTTTTGATCCTGCTCTCTGAAAATTGAGAAGTAGGATCTATGGGGTTGCTACTAGCAGAAAGGGGGCTGTGTGGCCTCACTGGGGAAATCAGAGCTTTAAGAGAGAAATAGTCAATCCCAAATCCAGGGGTGAGAGGAGTGTATTTCCGCCTCCATTCAGCTTTCCTTTGGAAGCCACAGGTGTTTTGCAGCAGGGCTGTTCTGAGTGTAGTGAGTTTCTTGAGGTTGGAACACTAGCCAGGTGATTTCTTTCTGACATTTTATAGAGTGAAAGAACATGACCGGGTTATATGTCAACCCCTGTAGTCTCATCAAGGCTAATAAGGCCCATTTCCTATCCTGGTTTGCATATTTGGAGAGACTATATAGTAATTTTCTTCTTTTGTAGAAAGCTTGTGGATTTTTCTCTCATCCCTGGCTCTTACCTTCAACAGTGCTGTTGGTAGATTACCTATCACAGCACTGGTACCCATAAGTCTTCAAAAGTAGGGTTAATATTGTCTGTTCCCATTTGTGGATGTTTGTATGTGGAGAGACAGACAGACAGACAGACAGACACACACACACACACACACACACACACACACACACACCAAGAGAGAGACAGAGACAGAGATGCAGAGAGATACACAGAGAGGCAGAGAAAGAGAGAGAGAGAGGAAGAAGAGCATGAGCTTATCTACTGTCTGTGGATTCTGTGCACATCTCATATCCTGACTTCACAGATATGTGATGGACAGATGTCTGAGGGTTCAATGAAATAGGTAGGCATCTTTCTCTGCAGCTAAGGTTTTCCTGTGTAGCCACATTATCATAGAGAAACACAAAGGCTCAGACTGGTACTGTAATCCTTTTCTCTTTGGGGAGAGATTGTCAATGTATTTTTTTTTTTCAACATTTTCAAAATCCCAGTTGTTTATAGTAACTGGAGATGGTAGAACCTGGCTGAAGTGGGAAGGCTGAGTTTTATCTAACCTCTAATTTACTTCTCTCAAGTTTGTCCAAGTTCCTGAGATGCCTTCACCCTGTAAGTTAAACCATTGTTTGTCAAGGGAAATATAAATTAAGAGCTCTGTTTCTGAGTTAAATGGAAACTTGGGCTGGGGAAGCAGAATTTCTCTCTGCTCCTCAGATCCTCAGTGTAATATAGGAGTTGGAATCCATGCAAGACTTAGATGTGATGGATTCTGGAGGAGTACAAAACTCTAAGAATGTGGGAGGTGAGCTGAGCCAGGAGACCAGCCTAAGTTTGACTCACCAGAGCTCTTAATAATCAGGTTGGAAATTCCACAGCATTATTGAAAGGGGGGAATTTTTCTTACTTCCACACAAAATGGAGTCTGCAACCATCCATATTCTCTAATTGGACTCCCCAATGTATGAGCCAAAAGCTGTGCCCAGAGCAACAGCAGTGACGCCATGGTCACCCCCATGTTTATTGTAGTAAGACAGTTAACCTTCTAGTACTACATGAGCTGTCCAATTATGGATCTTTGAATTGTATGATTTGGAAGACACACAATTAAGTAGTAACTCTGGCCAAAACTGAGTTTGCAAAGCTGGTCTACAGCCAATGAGAGACAACACAAATATCCTCCAGTTTCTCTTCTGCAGAGCTGGAAATAATGATTGCAAGTTTGGAGGCTTTACTGTGAAAAACAAAGATGGATGGGAACCTTGTTCTTTAACAGACACCTACGGGGCACCAAATTTCACCTTTTAGTGTCTGCCTTGTCAGAGGACCACCAAACAGTTCATATACCTTCGTAGATCCTAGTGGACATTGAGGAGAGATGCTGAGCACAGGTAATACAAAAAAATCAACAACCATGACACAGCAGCCCCATCTAATTAAATTATGAAGCACCACCAGTAAACAGAAAGATAATTCAAAGGTGAGTCTATGGATGGTGTGTCCACAAATACATCAGGGATTATAATGTGAATTTCAGGACTCTACTTCCAAATCCACTAGATCAGAATTTTTGAGAGTAGGTCTCAGGAAGCTTTGTTTTGATCAATTTCTCATCATAGACTAAATGAGTGGCATGCTTCGTGTATATCTATATTATGAGTTTTTAAGTGTTACAGATGCCATAATGATTAGCAAATGCAGGTCATATTCAAGTGGGTGCAGAATTCATACAGTCTTAGGTTCTCATATACTGGCTTTGTCAGAAGACAGTGGTTTATAAAAATTGCTTGTTTGTGAAAATGATATTCGTACTTAAAATATTTTGTTACTATAAATATATGTGTATATTTATATACACATATGTGTATATATGTGTGAGTGTGTGTGTGTGGGGGTATGTGTGTGTGTGTGAGTGCAAGCACCTATGTACAGAACCTGTGTAAGTAAGAGGACAACTTTGAGGAGATGCTTCCTTCCTGTGTAGACTCTGGGCACTGAACAGAGGTTGTCAAACTTTCACAGCAAGAGTTTCTACCTGCTGAGACATATCCCCAACAGGAATTCACACTTAGCAATGAAGCTGTTTGTTATGTTCTACAACAAGTGTTCAAATTGCAAATTACTGGAAGAATCTTCCTAGAATCATAGATGGATTTAATTTAATGGACACAAAGAAGATCTCTCTCTACTTAGATTGAGAGTCTCATAAAAGTCCAATGATGAACAGGGCTAAGGCTCCAAATCAGATCTTAAGCTTCTGAGTTCACCATCTCAGTTACAGTTAAGGATTTCAAGGAGAAGTACCAGCAAGGAGAATAGTGAGATGTTGGAAGCAGGAGACTTGGGCTGGTGACATGCAGATGAAAATGCCTGAATGTTTTATAGAGACTAATTCTGTTTTGCAGGTGATGTTAGGAATTGTAGGATGTACTGGAACTAAGGAAGCCTGAGTGATTTGAGGCCTGGAGGTTTATGACTTAGAGGTGAGGTAGAAGTTGGCACCTCATGGTTTGGTGAGGCTACTCTGACTCTGACTCGTGCCTTTCCTTTCTGGTTGCCAATTGAGAGGTTAGTGGCTTTAGGGTGGGACTTGCTTTTTGGAAAACAGGCAGCTCCTTAATGTCCCTGTACCATTACACCTTCCCCACTTCTGTCTTGCTGTGGACCACCCAGCCTGCTTGTACATACCACCTACCGCTCCCAAAACAATGGCATGGCTTGAGTCCTACAGTGAATGACTGAGAAGTCCTTTACAGCAACTCTTCTGTGGTTACTTCAGGGTAAATCTCTTCAGTCTTGTACTCCAGGGATTTCAGGAGAAATTCAGAGCCCTTCCAACTCTGCTTCTATTCAGTTTGTTGAACACACAGATGCTACCTAACTTCATGAGGAGCCATGTCTGAGAAACAAAGCATATATCCTACCCAGATCCATCATCGAATTGTCCACTAGTTGCTAGTAATACTTTTCTACAGTGGTTCAGTCATTGTCCCCATGCTAGGAGTATGGAAAGCTCCCTTCTCTCTCCTTGTATATTTGACACTCTAAAATTTTGAAGATATTAACTGATTTTTCCTCTATAATAGTTTATCTAGCATCTAGTATTTATGTGTGTGAGACTGTGTTCTCAATGCAGCAGAGTTCTTGGGTGTAGGGTAGGGTCAAGGTAATACCAGATAAGAGAAACAAAGGGCTATTTGTAGCTGTGGTCTTTAAAGTCAGCAACCTTAGGGAGACAAAGGGGATTAAAAACAAAGAAAATGACAGTGTAAGAACCATTTTAGAAGCACTCTCCATAGCAGAAGTGAGGAAAGAACTGGACAGGCAAGTGATAAGAATTTGCCTTTTATAAGAAAGAGAGCCTGCTTCCAATTCAGAATATTGGGAAGAAATGTCTGTGCTGTGAGTCTCCACAGATGGTGCCTTCCTGAGACTTCCATTCCTTGGTGGAGTATAGCCAGTAGGATGGGTACTGTATCTATGGATACAGTAGAGTTCCTTGAGCCTATGATGCTTAGGCCTGTATACAGATGGCAAATCAATAGCAGTCTCCTTGGGTTGATGGCCCCTGATGATAAAATTTTTAAAGGGCAGCACAGTGGACATTCCTGTGGATATTGGCCCAAGGTCCATGTGAGTGCTAGCCTTTTGTGAACACTTAGATTCGATCTCTGTGAAAGCTGAGTTACTATCCTATTATGATAGTACCTCAAACTGTAAAGCTAGCTGTTTCCATTTTCCTCTTCTTTATACTTCTTCTCCCCCCAAAAGGCATATTTTCTGTACACACTGAGGGTGACTATCATGCATTACACAGGCAAGGCTACTGAGTCAGGGGACCTGGTGGGCGCTCAGTCATCCCACCCATGTGTATTAGGGACCTGCAAGGCATTCCTTAACCTCCTGTTCTTTGGGGCTTTGTGTCCTTTGTTTCAGGGACAGGGTCACACAAAGGGTGTTGACTGTGCTCTTGGACACAGTAGTCACTCCCGACTCTACATGATTTGGGAACGAGTGAGTCAGAACAGATGGAAAAAAAAAATGGAAAAAAAATTTTAATATTGGAAAACTTCCAGGTTCACTCATTTTGGACCAAAATCCTTAGGCCTACAAATGAACATTTATTTCAATCCCTTTGTTTTCAGCTCGCTATGTTCCCTTTGAAAAGCCATTTCAAAGGTGGAGAGGGGTAATCAATTTCTGCTGTTATAGGGTGGATACTCTCCTTCAGACGTCTAGGAAATGGCTTACAAATTTCAAAGGCGCCTTAACCTTTTCTGACATTTAAAGCTGGAGACCTTGCCAGGTGCAGGTGAAGTGAAAACAAGGGCAACGCTGATGTCCAGCTGGAAAGAGGCTGCTCCCTCCAAATTCCTTCTCTCTGCTTAATGAAATGATTGAACATGGATTACACCCCCACCGCATGCATGCGCGCGCGCGCGCGCGCGCACACACACACACACACACACACACACACACACACACACACACACACACCAATTGCTGGATCGTCATGGTTAAAATGAATCCAGGGAAAACTATCAAGAACATGTCCAGATAACATTTTATCCCTTTCTCTATCATTAAGGTTTTAAGGGTTGGATTCCACACTGGGAGGATTAGAGCTGAACTGTTGGGAAATTTACAACCCAGCCCAGACTCTAACTCTCACTTTCTCTTTCTCTCTCCCTCTCTCCTCCCCCACTTCTCTCTAACAAGTTAACAGCATGTGTTTTGCCCTTGTTCCAGAAGCGATTATTAAAATAAAAAGCACCTTTGGCCATAAACACAAGTGAAAATTGAAACACGCTTATGAAAGTTTATTATTTTTTGCTTCAATAACTTCACCCTACATGGAGAACTTTATTTGCCTCAGGAGGTCATTGGGTTGGGTAATGAAAATGCGTAGGGGTGGGCAATCCCAAATAATCAGTATCAAGAGGCAGCTGGGGGCCGGTGAGCATCTTGGCCTTGGGCCTGCAGAGCTGTTCAAGTGTAGAGGCCCATGTTCTCCCTTTCTCTTTTTTTCCTTGGGGCTGCTCTTCCTTTTGGGTCGTTTTAACGAAACTGGGTATTGAGTACGTTTCAAGCCAATCTGCCCCTCTGCTGGCTTGCTGGATGCATATCCAGGTCGTAGAGTAGAGTCTACATACTTCCTGGAGCTTTGCCTTGACCTTAGGCATTTTAAGCCTCTGCTGGGATCTTCTGTCCTCAACAAAACATGAAAGAGAGGAGGGTCCAGATTGCAGATAGGAAGGAAACAATGAGAAGGCCCAAAGTGGGTGGCAGAAGGGTGGCCTCACTGAAATCATGTATTTTTTGAAGAAGAGGGGATTGACTCTGTTATCTGATAATGGCCTTTATTTCTAGAGAAAGAGGAAAAAGTTTGAAATTCAGAGGTTTGTTTTTGTAGGAACTAAAAGTGCATACCATGTATGCGACAATTATATGAAATGTTCTTCCTCTTCTTCCCTCCCTCTACCCCCGAGTTTGCAGGCAAAGGTGGTTGCAAATCTACAAGTTACTCACCCCAAAGTAGCTGTCCTCTCAAAGGTAAAATCTAGGGGTTGGAGACTTTGACTGGGATAAAAATCCTGGTGTAGGAAAAAATATGTGAGTTCCTAAAAAAAAAAAGAAAACAAACAAACAAAAAAAAAAAAAAAAACAAAACCAAAAAAAAAAAAAAAAAAAAAAACTAAAAATAGAAGACTGTATAACCCACTTGTATCACTTGAATATATGTCTAAAGGACTTTAAGTCAATATTACACACAGATACTTGTATGTCTTAGTTTATTGTACTGTTGGTAACAGCCAGGGAATACAACTACACTAGATATCCATCAGCAAACAAAGGAACACAGAAAATGTGGTTTAGATACGCAATGGAAATTATGCAGGTATGAAGAATGAAATCCCCTTTTCAGAAACTGGATGAAACTGGCTATCATAACATTAAACAAAATTAAAATAAGCTAGACTAAGAAAGACAAAAATGCATATTTTCTTTCATGAGCAGAACCTAAATTTAAAGTAACCTATGGGTTATTATTAGTATGTGTACATATTTGCCTTTGTGCACATGTGTGTGGGTATTGATGTGTGTTTGTAGCTCATGAAAATAGAAAGGAGATGATGAGAGAGAAGGAAGCAATATTAAGGGTAATAAGAAATCGAGAAAGTAATGGAATCCATTTAATAGGGAAGTAGAAAGGGAGACTAGGTAAAGAAAGAGACCTGGCCAGACGAGGGCCAAGAAGGAGGGCAGTGGGGAGGGTAATGAATGAGGAGGATGTATAATAACATATATGTATTAAGATGCTGTGATGATAGCCAGGTGGTGGTGGCATATGCCTTTAATCTCAGCACTCTGGAGGCAGAAGCAGAAGGATCTCTATGAGTTTGTGGCCAGCCTAGTCTACAGAGCAAGTTCCATGATAGCCAGGGCTATATAGAGAAACCCTTCTCAAACAACAACAACAACAAAGATGCTGTGATGAAATGCTTAACTTTGTATCTTAGCCTGAAAAACAATAAAATGTTAAAATGATAAAATTAGAAAAATAAAGATAAAAAACATTTTGGTGACCAAGATTTCATAGCATTAATTACCACTCTGTTCCTGGGCTGTGGCCCTTGTTATCCTGTCTAAGACAGTATCACCTGTGTTTAAGGCACCAAGGAGAGAACGGGATGACTAGGAATCATGTAATTTACCTCCTAAGAGAGACCCCAGAGGGTACTATCTAACATTGAGTGTTTCCCACCAGCGAGAGATTAGCGCCTTGACCAAACTTACTGAAAGAATAGATGGAAAACTCATTCTATTTTTAGAGTCAGTCACTCAGGTAAATTTTTTATTATTAACGAACAAGATTAAAGACTATAAGGGAGGATGAGAAAGTTCTGTTATAGCAAGTGGTGGAATCTCTGGCCTTGACTGTGATGTGTTGGCCTGTGTTGGCCCGTGTCGGGTTGGCCATTCTGTTCTCATTGTTCCTCATAGGGAGAGATGTACTAATCATTCTAATCATTCCTTGTTCATTTAGCCTTTTCTATATGCTTTCCCCATGGATTCTTGTTCTACACCCCATCTAAATTGTCTTTGAATTAGCTCTATTCAAAACCTGTCATTTCATACTGTAGATACTAGTTTAAATGAGTATGAAGGGAAAAATATCAAGTATACCAACCCCAGTTGTAAGCTCATCACATTATTTGAAATTAAGGACCTGGGCATAAGAATGTGCTGTTTTCTATAACTTATTTAGTGCTTGGCTATGGGAAATAAATCCAGTCAATTTCCCAAAGCCTTCCTGGTAACAGATTGGGACTTTGGATACTATCCGGCTCAGAGGTTGTGATTTTTCATCCCCTGGGGCACAACATGGTTTCAGCCCCTCACCCTGGAACAATGATTTACAAGAACCAAATCTTGCATTTTCTGTCTCCCTGATGCTTCTCATCTGAGCCATGCAAGATGTTTCTGGTTGCTTTCTTTCCAACATAATTAAATCCAGTAGGGCCTTCTGGTTGTCCTCAGGAGTATGAGTTAAGCCCATTTATTAAACATGAAATGAATCCAAATTTCATGACCAAACTTTCCCAAAGGGCTGCAGAGACAGATCATATGTATTCTGCTGGAGATGCCAAAGGGAAGGCAGATGCGGCGTCTTTGGAGCTAGCAGCACCATTCATGGATGGAACTCTTAGCTCAGCAATAGTAATAATTCTCAGTGGTCCCAGCTAGCCTTTTCTCATCTATCTCACTTTTATTTCTTTTCAGAGTGTTTTCTCTTGTTTGGAATACATAAGGAAGACTAAGACAAAGACTTGCCAGACTGGGCTAATACCTTTATTTTGATTGGTGACCTGGGGCAGAGCTAAGTCAACTGATGCCCAGATTCTCAAATGTATTATTTGAATATTCAGTCATAGGGCTGGGATACTCATGGTTCTCTTGGTCATCAGAGGATTTTAAGGAGGATATGAAGAACTCATGGCAAATGAGCTCTATTTAGGAAACAGAGATCGGGGAGCTTGCTGCTCTTGTGAAGTAGTTGTGCATAGGGATGGTTAGGAAACATATTAGACACCAAGCTTGCTGTTAGTAGATAACATTCATTATTCTGCTTTTTACACTTCTGTAGAGAAGGAGGAATATTTATTTTATCCATTGGGAGGAAAGAAAAATAAAGTAATGTTTTAGGGTCCATATTTCTTTGTGTATGCATATGATGTATACACATGTTCATGTGAATATACAACATGCGTGGTGTGTGTGTGTGTGTGTGTGTATGTGTGTGTAGCTCAGTGATTAATGTTGTGTGTCTTCCTCTATTACCTTCCATATTATTTTTTGAGACATGGTCTCTCAGTGAACCTGGATCTCACCAAATTAATTATACCGGGTACCTTGTGAGCCCCAAGGATTCTTCTATTTCCACTTCTCTCTGGTTCAAGAGTTACAGATGCTCTCCTCCATGCCTGTGTTTTAAAGGAATGCTATGAATTTGATATCAGTCCTCGTGTTTGCACAGTAGGCACTGAGTCACCCCACAATCCCTCTTCTCTCTGTATTTCTTACTTTCTTCCTGGTCTCCTACCCACAGCCTCACATACAAACAATGACTCACCTTTTCTGGAGACGTGATTGGTGACCCTCCTTTTACAGGAAGTAACTCAGAATTTCCTCTGCCTTTCTCAAGATAAGTCCATCCTTACACCTGTTATTTGGAATGAGGGAAATGGGGAGGGTCTTTCTGGATGAAAGAAGGCTTAGTCTTCTAACACAGTTTTAATACAAACCCTTATACTTTGGGGTTAGGAGAGTCAACCTAATGACCAAATGCCTACTTTGATCTTCCTCTGCATCCTGGTTTCAAATTTTCAGGCACCTGGTGATAGAATAATGGAGGAGATGGAGGAGACTGAAGGCATTACATTAAACATGCTTGGCTCTTCTTGTCTGTTCACTTCTTCAAAGCCTTCTTAGAGCTCCCCTCCACAGGCTCCAGTGCTTCCCAAGATGATCTCTGGTCATCCTTGGGCTTCTATTATCATTAGGTCACATTGTAGTGTGCCTAAAGAGGATACAGGGTAGAGGTGGCCAGAGGAAAAGTGAAGATCAAGAGAGTCAACTCAGAAAGGATGCTGTGTGTGCCACAAAGGTGCTGAGATGCATGGCAGTATGCTCAGGAAACTGGCTGCTTTTTTGTCTTCTGCCTGTCCTGGAGTTGAAGCCCATTTCCAGCTTCTTCTATCAATGTGAACTTGTACACCTTCCTTAATATCTCTGTTCCCAGTCTAATTAATGCTTGTTTCATAGGTCTATTTTGAGGATTAAATGAATTCTTACACAACATCAAGACATAGTGAATATTAGGTGAGTAGTATTTATCACCACTCCTACTGCCATCACCACCATCATCACCAACCTCTTTCTCTTCCGTAGCATAATGAAATAGATGAAGACTCACAGGGCTAGCTTAGATGGTAGATGACATTCAGTCCTTATTCATGCTCTGAGGGCAATTGCAAGCAGGGTGAGAAGGTTCTGAACAGAACAATCAGGTATCTGGAAAAGCACTGTCCCAGACAAGCATAGAAAATTCTCTCCAGATCCTGTTTCTAATACCTCCATTTCTTCTGTTTGGTTCATTTGATTAACCAGAATCTGTGGTGATAAGAACAAAAAAGAGAATCTATCTTCTTGTCCTAAGATGAGCCAAGGCTGTTCTTAAGCCTTCCCATCTTGAAGTCTCTGTCTTTGGCATGCAATTTCCTTTGCTACAGTCCCACAGTACATCTCTCTCCTCTCCAAAGAATGAAACAGAAAAACAAAACAGTTCCTTCTACCATATAAAACTGGAACTTTGTTCATGCACTGAATGACATGGTTTCTCACTTCTTCCCTTCACCATGGGGACAGGGTGGAGCCCACATTCCCACAAGGAACCCAAGGTCATAACATTCGTGGGCAATTGCTGCTACTAGAATGCATTTCCAATTCACACACACAAAGTACTTCCTACTATCTCTTAAATTATGGTCCTATATTTATCACTGCCAGCACACCCCTCCCTCCCATCCCAGCTCCCCAACCCTTCATCCCTGCTCCCCCTTTCATCATGTTTCCATTCTTCTTCTTTCCATTTACAGAGCCAATTTTGTGATAAGAATGCAATCGTTGCTAACATTGATTTCCCTGCTCGCTGAGATTTACATGATGCCAAAGGCTGAGGTTTGTGGTATAAGTCTGCCTTTGCTTCCAATTTTTCTCCTGATGGGTGTTTAATCTGTGTGGAATTTCAATACTAGATGATTTACTGTGTTCTCAATAGAAGGAGAGAATTTGTTTTAGTGTCTTTTTCTTTTCTCCATTTTCCACTCTATTACTTTTAAATTTCAATACATACATATTGACAGTATACACACACACACACACACACATATTATCATCATCATCATCTTTTCTCATTATAGCCTTTGTGGACAGGTTGGCATCTGGGCTTTGCCCTCCCCACTGTCTGGGATGAGGGTGCTTCCTTCATTAGGAGGTTATTGGGGATCTACATACCGTCCTCAAAAGTCACCTCTAGCTCTGAACCTGAATTGCAGGGATATGACCCCACTCTTTTAGAAGATGAGATGCTACACCAGCTTTCTAAGAGGCCAGAATCAGTGCAATCCAAAACACATGATTTTTAAATAATATTTTCATGATTAGATGTCTAAAATGTGTATAATGTATACATGCACATGCACAAATTTGTGAGTGTGTGTGTTGGTGGGGAAGAGGCAGGGATTCATGTGAAGTCAGGGATAAGATTTTTTTCCTTGCTCATTTATACTTATTTCCTAAGATGTATACATGTATAAAAGAGTTTAAATGGAGTTACCCCATAACTGATGGGCAATATTCCAACTAGGCACTATACCCTATCAAATAAATGCCCAAGTACCAGGGATGAGTTGCCTCTTTTGAAGTTGTTGACCAGTGGTGTCTAATAGACCAAACATTACTGGCTATTGTCAATGCTAATGATTATCTTCCAGAGCTTGAAAGGATGACTCTATTGCTGAAGATACTTAAGTCGTGGAACACTAAGATCCATACCAGCTAGCTCTCATATGCTAGAAGGTACTATATGCATACTCTCAGATGAGAAAAGTAATTATCAGTCTCACCCAGCTGTGAACTCTGCACCTGTAGTAACAACCCACCTGGCAAGAGATGCCAATAGTGGCACACACTCTTTAAAACTGGGTTTAAGACCTGCTCTGTGAGGCAGAATCCATATGTGACACTGTCAATGAGTCTAAGATCCTGTGTTTAGGTAGGTAATAGGTCCTAGCAGTGAGCCCACTACTTATATTTTGCTAAAAGTACAAAGCATTAAAGTTGACTTCTAATGATTTATTGCTATACCTGTAGATCAGGATATCTCTACCCTCACCTTCTTCTACCAGTACATGCTGATTAACATAGAAACCTACAGCTGGTCAACATGAAGAGAATAAGACGTTGGAGTGCTCAGCTCTAAATGGGCCATCTACATCACAACGTTTCAAGGCCCAGGGATCTTTGCAGAGATGGGGGTGGAGTAATAAAACAGAGGTAGTAGGCTCATTCTTCTCAATAAGAATTATTCTGGAAAAAAAAGAAAAAGATTTTGATCCAAGACCTCTATTCTTTGGTACTCCAGTTCTAAAGTGGTACACTTCTATGAAGGGGTCCTGTGGAATAAACTCTGATGTGTAAATTTAACTGCTCTTTGGTTATTTTGTCTGTATGTCCACTAGTAGGTCTGGGACTCGGTTTCCTTAGCTTAAGCTTGTTAGTAATTCCTGAGGAATCTTCCAGGTCAGTTGGCATCTCATCTCTCACCCTATGAGTCTTCTCTGGATTCCAGGGTGAGGCTACTTTCTAGAAATTCAGCACCAAATGACCATGATGGCTTTGTGTCACATGACCTCTCTTCATTGTCATTTTCAATGTTGTCCTCCAATGGGATGAGTGATGGGACTCAGGCACTGCAGTAGGCTTGGGGAACAGTACCATCTGTGTTGGCTGTGAGAGGGATGAGATATGGTGTAACTGTTGACCACATATTCAGGAGAGAGCCATTCATTGCCTCCCCAGTCTCTTATATACAGTCTGAGGAAATGAAAGAATTTCTTCCTGGCCATTGAGGACCCCAAGTCTGATGTACTGGAGTACAAATGAGTTATAAGGGCCTGAAAGATGTATAATGGTACTCCAACCTGTGAGTGTGCTGTTCTCAGAACCTTCTAGAAGTCTGGGCCTCTGTCTGACTTTACTCAGGGGTGCCAAGTGATACTTCTCTGCTTGTGTAGGATCCAGAGAGAAGTTGTCACTGAGTGAGGAAAACTCATGAGAGGGATTCACATCCAGCCAGGGAATGCTTAGTCAGTCAGTTTCTCCTGAGAAAAAATGAATTGGCTCGAAGAGAGAGGGAGCAGACCAAAGTATGTTGTGAAACCAAAAGCAAAAGGAAAGCACAAAGGAGATGGATAAATTCATAAAAAGAGTTGGAACTCTTATAAAGGCCCAGCCCATCAGAAAGAATTCTAGAAGAGGAAGCTCCGATGCCATAGCTTCAGCAGTTTGGGCCTGAGCTCTTGCTCCTCCGTCTCTCTCTCTCTCTCTCTTTTACCTCTCTCTCTCACACACACACACACACTCACACACTGTACTATGTATATATCTTTTATACTAAAAAATAAACATTTATGAATTCTTCCTATTTTTCACTTAATTTTTTCTTCCTCTTAAAAACTTAGACCATTCAAAACGTCTCTTAAGGAATAGATATACAGAGAACAAAAATATATTAGAAGAACTGAAGAATTCAGGTGTATCTGTAAGCTGAAGTAGTGAAGATAGTCTCATAATACACAAGGTCAACCTGGAGCTGGCATTAGTACTTAGGATAAGTAAGATACTTGAGAAGGAACATCTCTACAGTAGCTAGTCATTTGAGGACTACTAAATTAAGACCAGCTATAGCTCTCAAAGTCATTACCATAAAGGAAAGACTCAGTTCAGATTCAAGGAGGGACCTCAAGGGCTCAGTTGTCTCTGCAAATACCTTCTACCTGGGAAAACTGAGGTAGTGTGGGAGAACATGTGTGCTCAGGCCTAGATTCCTTACGAATCTATGGCATCAGAGCCTACACTTTCATAATTCCTACTAATGGGCTGACTGTTTTTTGAGTTCCAACTCTTCTTTTCTGATCCACTTGGATCTACTTTTTGTGCAGGGTGATAGATATGGATCTAATTTTATTCTGCTGTACGTAGATATCTAGCTTCCCCAGCACCATTAGTCTTTCTCCCAGTACATGTTCTTTTGTTTTTGTTTTTTTCTTTTTTTGTCAAGTATCGATGGCTGTAGCTACAAGTGTACATGTTTGGGTCTTTTATCTTATTCCATTGATTTACTAGTCTATTTTTGTGCCAGTACTATACTGTTTTTATTACTATAGCTTTATAATATATTTTGAAGACTTGCATGGCAATCCTTCCAGTATTCTTTTTGCTCAGGATTGTTTTGGCTATCTGGAGTCTTTTTTGGCTCCATTTGAATTCTAGGATTCTCCCTCCCCCCCCATTTCTGTGAAGAATGTTGTGGGTATTTTGATTAGGATTGCATTGGATCTGTAAATTGTTTTTGGGTAAGATAGTGATTTTTCACTGTATTAAATCTACCAACCTGTAAACATGGCACATCTTTCTATTTTCTAGTGTCTTGATCTTTCTTCAGAGATTTGAAGTTTTCATCATAGAGGTCTTTCACCTCTTAGATTAGATTTATTTCAAGATATATTATTGCATTTGATACTATTGTGAATGGGAGTGTGTCTGTTATCTTTGTGTTTGTTGTTGGGTAAAGGCTACTGGTTTCTGAAGAAATATTTTGGGTCTCTTATGTATAATGTCATATCCCCTGCAAGAAGGGATATTTTTGGCTTCTTCTTATCCTATTTATATCTCTTTTGTTTCCTTTCATTGCCTTCTTACTCCAGTTAGGGCTTCCCAGTCTGTGTTGAAAATGAGTGGGGATAGTGGATATCCCTGCCTCATTCCTGGTTTTAATGAAATTGCTTTGAGATTTTCTACATTTAGGATTGTGTTGACTGCTGTCTTGTCATATATATCCTTTACTATACTGAGGTATGTTCCCTCCAGTCCTACTCTTCTAGGACTTTTGTCATAGAAGTGTGACGGGTTTTGTCAGAGGCTTTTTCCCCCCTCACATCTATGAGATGATCATGTGATCCTTGTCTTTAAGTTCATTTATATGAATTTATATGATTTATTATATTTATTGATTTACATATGTTGAACTAACCTTGCATTGCTGGGATAGACCTAACTTGATAATGATGGATCATCTTCTTGATATGTGCTTGTATTTGGTTTGCTAGCATTTTATTAAGACTTTTTGCATCTATATTCATCATGGATCATATGTGTGTGTGTGTGTGTGTGTGTGTGTGTGTGTGTGTGTGTACTTATCTGGTACTATCTGATTATTAGACTTATATTGGCTATGTATATTGAGTTTGGGAGTGATCTTTCCCTCCATCACTTCTTCCTTCCCTTTATTTTTTTTCTCTAGAGTTTAAGGAGGATTAATTGTAGTTCTTTGAAAGTCAAGTAGAATTCTGTTGTAAATCCACTGGCCTTGGGATTTTTCCTTTTTTAGTCAGGAGGCCTTTTTTTATAGTTGCAATCTCCTTTTTCATTTTGAGTTCATTTAGGATGTTGGCATCCTCTTGGTTTAACTTGGGTATTTTGAATTAATCTAGAAATTCATCCATTTCTTTTATATTTTCCATCTTAATGAAGCACAGGTATTTAAAGTATTCCCTCACTGTATTCTGCATTTTATTGGTGTCTGCTGTCATATTTCTCTGCTCATTTCTAACTCTGTTAATATGGGTCATCTCTTTATTTTAGTTAGCTGGGCCAAGGGTCTGCCAATCTTGTTTATCTTCTCAAAGAACAAGCTCCTCTAAAATCCATTGATTCTTTGTATTGTTTACTTTGTTTTTATTTCATTAATTCCTGCTTTAATTTTTATTATTTCTTGCTATCTACTTGGTTTGATTTTGACTTGTCCTCATTTTTCTAAGTCTCGAGTTGCATCATTTATTTGTGCTCTTTCTGATTTTTTAATGTAGGCACTTAGGGCTATAAATTTCCTTTTTAAAACCATTTATAATGTGTCCTAGAGGTTTTGTTGTGTTGTTTTCACAGTTCCAAGAATATTTAGGTTCATGCAGTAACAAATGGTTTAATATCTATGAGTTTATCAGACTTTTGTTTGCTATTGATTTTTAGTTTTATTGCAAAATGATCAGATAGGATATATGGGATTTTTTTTCATTTTTCTGCTTTTATTATGGTTTGCTTTGTGCCCTAGCATGTGATCTATTTGAGAAGAGCTTCCATATGTTGTTGAATAGAATGTATATCCTTTGGCATGTGGGTGGAATATCACCTAGGGATCTGTAAAGTCCATTTGATGTAAAGGTATCATTTAATTTTGAAGTTTGAATTCTGTTTACTTTGTCCAGATGACCTATATATTGCATAAAGTGGGTTTGTGAATACCTGTGCCTTTAATTCCATTAGTATGCTGTCTTATGAAATTCACCTCACCAGAGTTTAGTGCATATATGTTTAGTACTGTGGTATTTTTTGATGTATTAATCTCTTGTTTAGAATGAAATGCCCTTCTTTGTCGCTTCTGATTAGTAATAGTTTGAAGTCTGTTGTTTTCAGATATTAGAATGGCAGTATCTGTTTGCTTCTTGATCCCATTTGCTTGGAACCTTTTTTCCCGTATTTTCTTGTAGACAACAGATAGATTTTGTTTCTTAATCCATCCAACTAGACTATGTCTTTTTTTGAAGAGTTGAGACCATTAGTAGAGTACTGAAACATATGTGTAGCTTGCAGTAATTTTACTTCTTTGTGTTAGTAATTGTGGTTTGTTTTCATTAAATTATAGCATCATTTTTTTTCCTTTGACAGCCTCTTGTCCATTCTTATTCTTCTCTTCAGTTTGAAGTATTGCTACCAGTATTCTGCTTAGCACTTTTTATTGTTGTTTTAAGGTGTTTGGACCACAGGCAGTTTTTCTTTTCCTTTAAAATATGGCAGATAGTTTTGCTGGGTACAACAGTGTAGGCTGGCAGCTGTGACCAATTAGAACTTGGAGTGGATTTCCCCAGACTCCTGGCTTTCATAGCTTGCCTTAAGAAATCAGGTGTTATTCTGGTGTATTTTCCTTTGTATGTGACTTGTGGGTTTCCTCTTGTAGCTTCCTTTTTTTCCCCTTTCTTTGTCCTGTGTACTTAGTGTCTTGACTATGATAGCTTCTGGGATGTTTCTGTTTTGGTCTTCTCTAGTCAGGGTTCTGTGTGCTTCTTGTATCTATATGGATGTGTCTTTCCTAAGTTTGGCAGTTTTCTTCTATGATCTTGTTTAATATCTGGCTTATGACATTCCTTGAGATTATTCTTCCTTTTCTCTGACTTTCATTTAGAGATTTGGTCTTTGATGGTATCCCACATTTCCAACATATTTCTATTCTGTTCTTTTTAAATATTTTCATTTTCTTTGATTATTTTGTTCAAATTCTCTACTTTATTGTGAAGTCCTGATAGTCTTTCTCCAGTTTGATTCATTCTATTTGTAAGGCTTTCCCTTAGATTTTTAAAATTGGGATATTGAGTTTTCAATTCCATTTTTATTTGGGCTCATGTTTTCTTCAACATTTCTAACTCTTAATTGAATTCAGTTTTCAAATCCTAAATTATCTTTGTTATTTCATTAAGATGTGCATTTGTATTTATTTTGATCCTCACTCAAGCATTTATTGTTACCCTTTTAGAGTTCAATGAAGTGTTTATCCATGTCTTCTTTAAGCATCTTTGAAATCTTTGATAAAGTTTTTTGGCCTCTATTCTTTATTTTATGTCCTGGGGTTCATCTAGGTAGTTCTCATTAGAGAACCCTTCTGTGGGACTGGTGGGTTTGATAGGAGACATGTTGTTTTGGCCACTCATGTGGTTTTTCTTTTTGTATTTTTACCTATGCGTATGAAATTTCTTTCTTTGGTTGTGAGTCTGGGGTCATAATCTGGCCTTCCTTAGATTGGGTTAATGTAGGAGTCAACACCTGAACTAGGCCAGGTAAAGCTTATCAGGCAGCTGTTTAACTGAATTGTGGAAATATGGTTCCTAAACTACCAGTCTAGGGTAGGTCAGGCAAAGGGCATTTACAAATGAAGAGGGTTCATAGTCCCAGGGTTGGAATGAGGCCTGTGGATTTACAGATGATAGAGTGCTGGGGGAAGGGTAGGAACGGAGGAAGTAACTGACTTAGGAATGGTAGCTCACATGCAAAAAGGATTCATGGACCACAGATCTGGAACTAGACTTTTTCTCTCTGCTTCTTGCTAGCAGCTTCTTTTGCCATCATTTCTCCTGCCTGCTGCCATGTTTTTTCACCATGATAGACTCTTATCCCTCTGGAAGCACAAGACCAAATAAACTCTTTCTATAAAACTTGCTGGCCATGGTGTTTTATCACAGGAAGAGAAAAGTAACTTGTATAGAGTATAAGTTCTATTGTGAAAAAAATTTGTGGGTTATATTATCTTTACTATTTTAGATATTAATGCTTTCCTGTTTACCCATGTGTCTAAGAGACCACTTGTTACTGCCTGGCCCACAGGTAGTCTTTTAATGGTTATGTTTATATCTTATTGTATGAGAAGACCATCCTCTAGTCTCTAATTGCTGGACTTGCAGGTTGTCGCCATGATTCAATTACAGTAAATTACAAAGGTGAACCTTAATCAGGTCCACATCCACAGTCTTGGTTAGCCTTTCTTCTGATCTCTACCCAACCTGGAGCAAAGGCAGGGGACACTTTCAGACTGCTAGTTTGGAATGACTATTTAATATCGCTCTGTCACTGGTTAACCAAAGGTTGTGGTTTACTGCACAGGCTAATTTTACAGTGACCCCAGTGGAGACTCACCAAAATGAATTCTTGAAATTGAACTATTAACAGAATCAAAATTGTGCTAAAATGGTGTTTAAAAAAAAACCCTGCAAAGAGTTCCACCCAGTTTTTGGCACTCTATGAGCAAGTACAGACTAGAACTTTGACACCAGAAAAAAAGAGGTGATCTATGCCTCTATTTAATTTTTTGGTGTCAGTTCATAAAGTATTTGTCTGCTGAGTCTTGGCAAGAGGCTTAGAGGTTTGGGTGAGTTTCATTTTGTGGTTAGGAAGCTTGAAGTAGGGGAGCATAAAATAATAGGGGTGTGGTTTTAATTTCTAAGACACCTTGACCCCTACATAGCTCACCTCCACTACAATAGTGCAGTGAAATGCTCAGAGGCCACAGAGCAGCACACAGGGCTTCTTGTCCTAGATCTGTGACTACAGGCAAGAAGAAACATATCAGAGGCGTCTTCGAGATCTCCAATTTTGCCCTGTCCTCCAAATTCTTACAGCCCATTCTTGTCATTTAGAATAATTTGAATCCCAATCATGCTTTCCTTCGTTTATGGGCCTCTGCCTTATTTCTTTGGAGACTGGGAAGAAAGAGAAAGAAGGAGTGATTTTGCCAAGAGCCGTGTCACGTCTTTATGAGCTACATGACTTATGCTTACAATCTTTTCTCATGCGTGTTATTCTTTGAAGACTTTCCTGGCTTATACATTGCCATCCCTTCGTTGTGCCTTTTTTTCCTGTTGTTTCATTGACCTTCAGTGCCTTTTCTCCCAGTCTCTATGTTCTCTCTTAAGAATGGTTGCTGGACACCAGTAGCGCTTGAACTCTAGCCCTTGGTGCTTCCAGATTTTCATCTCTTGGTCTTGAAATCATCTTGTTTGGATGTAGTTCTTGGGAGCACTGCCTAAAACCCCCATTCCAAGTTCTTCTTTGGATAGAAGTGGGTGGAGAGCTACACCTGCCTGAATATTTATATCTAACTATGGTCCTCACCTTTCTCATACTGGTGTACTTGTGTCCAGGTGGATGGACTATACCTAACCAACTGAGCCTCTTCACAGGATCTGTCTCCTAACAGTGCACCCCTTAAATCTGTTCTGTTTCTGGAAGCTTCTATACCAACACTGCCCTTCTTGTTATGACCATTGTTACGAATGCCATTTTCACAACTGGCCTTGTGTGTCAAAGATGCCCTCACCCTCACACCTCCAACACCTACTTCCTGTCTCCTGTGAAATACTCCAGTCATTTGGGCTCACATCAACTATAAACTTCTCTATGAGGGATTTCCCATTGATGAAGAAATATATGTATAAAAATGCACAAAGTGAAAAGAATTCATTCCATACATATCAGCCCTTCTCCTCAGAGGTAAACACATAGGACTATTTCTACTTTTAGAACTTCTGTGAGTTATCTCCATGACTGTTTAAAAATACTTTGCCTTCATTTAAAATTTTCAAACCCGAAACAGTATCTTCTGACACTATTTATATTGGTACTATTTATAGCTGCAAAGTCAGGCTTATTCCCAACATCCCATTCATTAGATCTATTTATTACTTTAAAGAATATATTAAAACTCATTTCTCCATTGAAAAAACTTAGAAAAATAACGTGATTTTTCCAGTATTTGAGATTGAATTACTTCCATTTATTTATCCCACCTTCTAGTATCATCATCCCTTTGGAATTTGCAAGTTTGCAGCATTTATAGCCATCTTCTGTAGCCGTAAAGACTTGTCAACAGAATGCATAAACAAAATATTATTTATTCCAGACCTTATCATGTGTTTGAAGAGAAGGCAGTTGTTTGATATTGTCATTAAAAAATAAACTTCAAAGGCTAGGACAAATAGATTCTCCATGAAGACTCCCTTAATTAGTCAAAATTACACCACAGGATATGATAAAAATGGAAGAACACACAGGTACAGAATCCTGTTGTCTCTAAGACAGATGGAGAAGGTAGAAGGATGTGACTAACACAAATGGCACCCATATATTCCAAGATATTGTAGGAGAAGGAATGAAGACAAAAGTAGAAAAAAATGTTGAGCAGAAGGGGAGATGGGGTGTGGGAATAGGCAAGTCACCTCCAAATTTCTAGATACAATGGAGTTAAAAGTCTGGGAACCATCTCTTCTCCTCTTATAGGAAGTCATCTGAAAAATAGCCTGCTGGTGATAAACCCTAGGACTGGGAGAAAAAAGGATCAGGCTGTTCTTTCAAAGAGCCTGCGAGTTGACTGAAATGCTGAGCAGGACCTCCTTGAGAACAGTGTGAGTGGACTTCTGGGTGAGGTTAATGGAGCATTGGTAGCTATGGGATTACCTCAAGGATCTACCAGAAGACTCCATCAGCCCTGCATATCATTCACACTGATCACAGGAGTCTGAGTGATGCTGGGTCATACATGGGAGGGATACTGGGATGCGACAATGCAAAAAACAAAACAAAACAAAATCATCTTATGAGTTCTGCCAGTCAGAAGTTTCATAGCCCATATCAGGATACTTCCTGGGAAAGAAGCCTTTCATAAATGTCCTAAACTATAGCACTGAATAGAGGGCATTGTGAAGATGGAAGGTCTGCTCTTCCCACACCATGCAGAGAACATGGGAAGCTGTCTTCATGTGTCTAGAAACCATACCGGCAATGGAAAAGATAGATGAGTAGTGAGGTATGAAAACTCAGACATCTAAAGGCACTGTTTATTGCATTTAACTGAAATTATATGACTGAATTGAATCAGTTTTTGCTCTTTCAGCATATGTGGACATCTGGAGAGAATTATACCAGTTAAAGAGATGTGAAGAAGCCACACTATCCTTGCACATCTGGGTGTGTATGAGTCTTTAGCCCCAAGAGGTCTGCACTGCTATTATCATTTTTTTTAACTGCCCAGAGTTTAAATATCTGGCAAACTACCTCTACCCTAAGAAAGCCTGACTGTCCTGTAAAAACTGGGATTATTCATAGTCATGGGGGACAGGGAGAGGCTTGATCTTTGAAACTTCTCACAATAATTTAAAAATCCCATTTTGCTGAGGATTGACCATTGACCAAAATTACCAGTTGCTCAGAGGTTTCCAAGTAGACTGATTTGAACTGTATCTCTTTGTATTGCCCCTACCAGAGGAATTATGAAATCATTAAATATGGTCTTTTCTTCCTGTAGGTGCTGGAACTGGGCATGAGGGTAGCAGCTGAGAATGAGTTAAGTCCCTGAGTCAACGTAGTGTAGCTCTAGGCCTGTAATTCAAGGTATCCATGGCCTTCCTAGGATAACCTCCCTCTTCAGTACCTAGCCTCCCAGTGCCCTGAGAATTAAAACTCCCTCTCCAGGATGTAGGACTTACTTGTTCATGCTGACCTCTGCCTTCCTTTTTCACCTCTATCTGCTTATATCTTATACCTCAATCAGTGAATATCACTTTTATGTCAAAGGTTAAACACTTTCCAAATATTAAAAACACCAAATCTCTTTTCTTTTCCTCGCAGATACAATCCTGTTTGCTGCTCAATTCCTTTAATAGCTACCCCTTTGTTGCAATCATTTTCTCAGTTTAACTGTCTTCTTGATGCAATGATCCCTTTGATCTTATGTGCTTTTCTGTGACTTCTCATCATTACTATTCATGGCACCGTAGTTATTGATGATATCACAAGTTGTGACTTTAGCTATTAATTAGTTCCTGCATCATCTCTCACATTGTAGTGTAAGCTCTAAGAGGACCATGCATGTCTTGATTGATGATCATTGTGTCTGCCCAAATAGCAGAGGTCTTGTCGATGGGCTTCACTCTCAATGAGTAATGGTTTGATGAATGAAGTAGATAGATCGTAATGCTCCGAGCTCTGTTAATACACATGGTATCCGAAGGGAAGAAGACAGACACAAGACCTCCACACAGTATGCAAGCTGGATAGTGTCCTTCAAGGAGGCTGTTCCTTCATATCCTTTGGGGAGATGAAGTAGCAAGCTTCCTTATGGCAAAGTGAGGGTTAAAACGGAGCAGAATAAAAGAGAAAGACAAATGAAGCCTGTTCAAAGTAAAACAGATGTTTTCTCTCATATCCATTTTATTTCCATGAAGAAAGGGGGGAGTGGGGGCAGTTGGGGAGAAGATAGGGAGAATTTCTCTGGCTTTGACTCCTTCCTGAATTGCCCAGTCACTGGCGACCTAGGACACTTTCTTGGCTCTCTCCTCCCCTTGACCCCTTGCAGCCTCCCCAATAAGTCACTGGTGTGTGCTTGTGGAAATGAACCAGCAAATGGCAGAGGGGAGGTGGCTTGGAGAAGAAACCAAAAGCTGGCTTCTGAGAGAATCTAAAACTGTTCAGACCCACAATGCATTTGTGGTTGCCACCAGGGCCACTATGGAGACCCATGGAAATAAACAAGTTCAATGAGTTATGGGTATAGGGCCAAAAAGGAGGAGGGGCTAACCTCCTAACCTCAAGTGGGTAGACAGAAATTTTACCTGAGCAGGAAAGTGTTCCTGGCCTTTTCAAGCTAAGTAATGATGGCTAGAAAAGAATGCTGCCTGCATCTCTCTGGAGTGCTACACAAATTCTCCTGGACACCATGGCTCATCTTCACACTCAAGAAGAGAGTATTAGCCATCTACATGAGCCAGAAATTTCTCTTATTGAGTATCAATACAATGAACACATAATTTTGCCTGGTAGATACATAATCTAAAGATTATATGAATTTATGAAAATTGTGTTTTATGTACTTACACTTTAGGAACACTTCAATGTCAAGAGAAAAACTGTTGTGTTTGGAAACCTCTTAAATTTGTCACAGTGATGACATTAAATAATTAAAGTGACATGGGCAGTCAACAGAGAAAAAGCAGAAAGGAGAAATGAATTAAATCTATCACAGGAGACTAGCATCCAAGAGCTTCTTATGGGCTAAACGGCAATGGTCCTCAGGGGACAGGGAGACTCTGGGCAGGAGAGAAGCAGACAACATGGTAGAATTCCCTAGCCCTCACCTCTATTTCTAGACCATTTCTGCCTGTTTGATATGCCCTTTTCATCCCCTTCACTGGCTCCTTTTCCTTCCCAGCTTGCCCAGTTGTGAACTGGTGCCCCAGCTCCTAAGGCAGACTGTCCCTGAAGGCTGTGCTCACCACTTCTGTGGCATGTCTTGGCATTCTAGTTGTGATGTGTCTGCTATAGAAGGGGGAGGCAGAACAGACTCTAGGGGACCCTAAGAAATGACCAAAGCACATACAAAGTGGTCATGTTTTCTTCACTGCACTTCCACAGCTGGGTCTCAAGGTGTATCCAATGTCCCCAAAGGACCTCATCATCCTCTGGACAACAGCAACTGCCTCCCTCAGCTCCTCCTCCCTTGCTTCAGAGCTAGAAATTCCAGAAATCATTGCTTTTCTTATCCCCCAGGCCAGCACCCACCCCCATAGCCAATTATCCCTACTTCTTTCATGCTCAGTATAGACCATGAGTTATAGCATTTTAGCATACCCTTACAATAGAGAATAATCTTTTAACTTAAATTAGTGTTTGCTACAGTTTTGGTAACTTGTGGCCAAATACTTGGCTAATATGCACTAGAACTCCCTGGTCCATTCGACCAGTTAAAGTTTATCCTTTATTATATTTTAGCGTTGTATGCTATTGAAACAAAATGCTTTAAATTTTTATGGGCACACCATGGTAATTTAGCATATATATATTTTCAAGGTTATGGGCATTTCCATCTCTTCAAATAGTAATAATATATATGTGTCAGGAATGCCATATATGTTTAGTAATATTGAAACATACTGATGTTGTCTTAACCTATTGAGGCTCCACTGCTTGAGAAGGTCCAGTAGATGTCCCTGCTCTGTCTATTGTCCCTAACTCAGCTTCTCTCTTCCCTCTCCCACACCTTCCCAGCTCTAGGACTGTTGTTCCTTTCCATTATATTCTATTCCAATCCATTCCATTCCATTCCATTCCATTCCATTCCATTCCATTCCAGTCCAGTCCATTCCATTCCAGTCCAGTCCAGTCCAGTAACAAGGCTGACTTGCTAGTGTCCACAAATGTGTGAGAACATGTGATGTTATCCTTTCTGAACCTAGATTATTTCCCTTAATGTAATTGTGTCCAGGTTCACCCATGTCCTCACAAATAACAGCTTTTCATTCTTATGGTATAACTAGGTGACAGGTGATCATGTAAAGCTATTATATAAAATCAATGTACAGAAAACAGCAATATTTTCATGCATCAATGATAAGGTTTCTATAAAAGCAATGAAGAGATAGATCTCATTCATGAGAGCTACAAAATGCAAACGACCAAGGAAATGAAATATCTCTATAATGAAAATTATAAAAATGCATGAAGAGGAGGTAATAAATGGGGAGATACCCTGTGTTCATAGATTAGAAAAATTGATAATATTAAAAAGACCACATCACAGTTTTCTGTAGATTTGATGCCATTCCAGTTTGATTAACTGTGTTGTCATGCTGATCTTGTCCCATACATTTCCTGTAATGAGGAAAGTAAAATCCACAAAGGGAAAGTAATATGTGAATTACTGGGAAAGGAGCCTTGAAAGGGAATTCAGTATTCAGTACCAGCATCTCCCTATGTCTTTGATTTGAAATAATAATAAAAGCCAAAGGTGGGGAAAGAGACACTGTTGGCACAGAGGACACTCCTGAGGCTCTGTTCATCTTGTGGAAACGGACTCTGAAAACATGGGCAGCCCAGGCACCTGCTCCTGGAGGTTTTCCATTTGCTTCTGCAAATTGCTTTCCTGAAGACAGAGTCAGCCTCTGCTCATTGGTCCAGAGCATCATTCAAACCCGAGCTCTCTGGCTTCAAGCTCATGATTTCATGCTGATTGGCTGCAGGAGGCACACACAGGAACCATGCTGATTGGGGCAGCTCCCCCTCTTTGAGTCCCTCCTTAGTCTTGGCCTCTGTTGAGTCCCATGGAAATGCTCAACACTTGTTTTTCTTACTTCTGTTTTCCCTCTGCAAATAGCGTCAAAGTCACAACCTTCACTCTGAATGTCAGGTACCTTAATTCCCTCTTCCTAAACCCCAGCAGCTGATGAGATCTCAGGGTGCACTTCTGTTTTGGTCAGAACTTTGCCCTGGACTGCCCCTGGTTATCATTCTGGCCTCATCACAAACACCAGGCCCTCTGAGAGGCCTTGAATAATATGCCACCCTGGCCCATGGCTTCATCCCCTGCATAGCTTGGGTATTCTTTTCTTCATAGTAGTGAGCACTAAATAATCAGATTTGCATATTCATTTATTTAGTTCCCATGTTTTTCTTACTAGAATTCAGATATCCCTTCTAGAGCAGAAGTAACAAATTTTGTGTGCCCCCAAATGAAAGCCATATCTGCCCTGAAAAAGACATTTAAAAAATCACATATTGTACAGAGATGGATTGTACATGGTCTTTTGTAATGAACTAATTCTATGATACTTTATCTTTCTGTGCTGAGGACAGGGAGGCTCTAAAGCCCCACAACAAGCCTTGTCATTGGTTTTCACTCTCAAATGCCCAGTATAATAAAGGAGGGTCACCCAATCGCTGACCTTTGTGACACCAAGGTCTTTCTTGAGCCAACAGTGAGTTACCCCATCACCACAAAACCAGGCTCCTTTATATCCACTCCAAGCCAGAGCGGCTGTCTTTCTTTCTAATCACTTTGTGAGAGGCATGTGCCTTCACTCAATGGCTGCTAATTCCCTCTGCCTGATGTTTGAGTTCCCAGGAACAGTATCTCTCTTTGTGTGATCTCTCTGGAATCCCAGAGGCATCACTGAAGTTCAAGAGTCTCCTGGAGAGCCGAGAGAGAGAGACCATGGCTTATTTCATGCTTCTACAGGTGTTGGGGTAGGTTTCTGGTTTGGATCCCTTGTCTATTGGAATGGGATCCATTCTCATCCATGTATGTTAAGCTTCAAGACTCCCTGCCACCTGCCACCTTAGCCAAATTACCCCTGTGTCCACATCATATTATTTGCTGTCTCTCATAAAGTGCTTTCTGATTCTTTTCCACATTCCCAGCCCTGTCCCTACGTTTAATCTCTGCCTCCTGTCCACCTCTAAAGGACTGTACTGTCTCCAAAATTCCTCTGCACCCACAAACCATTACTCAAAGATTTTCCTGTAATGGACTATTCTGTATTCACTCTCCTTAGTTTATCCTACCAGATCAATTCCAGTCATTTTCCAACATACTGTCTGTCTTTCTGCAGAAATCCACCTCCACCTACTAGTTCAGATATGACCAGGCATCCTGTTTTGGGTTCTCTATTTAGATTAACTATTTGGTGAAATTGTCTTCCAGGTTTGAAAATCCGTTTTCTTTTTGTTTTGTTTTGTTGTTCTTTCTTTCTTTCTTTCTTTCTTTCTTTCTTTCTTTCTTTCTTTCTTTCTTTCTTTCTTTTTTAAGTCCTGATGGGGAAGAGGATGTCTGTAGTTTATTTGTTTAGATTTTTAAATTTCATTTTATCTGCATGAGTTTTTTGCCTGCATGCATGCGCACCATATTGTGGTGTTTCTAGTGCCCATGGAAGTCAAAGAAAAGAGGGCACTGGATCCCCTGGATCTGGAGTTGCAGATAGTTGTGAGTTTCCCTGTGAGTTCTGGAATCTAACTCAAGTATCTGCAAAAACTACGAGAGTTCTTGACTTCTGGGTTATCTCTCCAGTTCCTGTACTTCCTTTTTAAAAATAATTTTAAAAAATCATTTATTTTTACTTTATGTGCACTGGTGTTTTGCCTGAACCTATGTCTGTGTGAGGATTCTGGGTCTCCTGGAACTGAAGTTATAGATAGTTATGAGCTACCATGTGGGTGCTAAGAATTGAACCTGGGTCCTCTAGAAGAACAGCTGATGGGGGTTGTTCTTCTGTGTATAAGTTTCTCTCATTAGTTGATGAATAAAACACTGTGGCCAATAGAAGCAGGGAGATGGGTGGGATTAGGAGAAGAGGAGAATTCTGGGAAAGGTATGCCAGAACAGTCACCATGTAGCCTGCCAAGATCATGTAGAAATACATAGATTGATAGAAATGAGTTAATAATTAAGACAGAGCTAGCCAATAAGAAGCCCTAGTCATTGGCCAGCAGTTTAATAATTAGAATACATTTCTGTGTGTTCATTTGGGGCTGAGAAAGGCGGTAGTACTTGCTGGGCCAAGTGTTCTTAACCGCTGAGCCAGCCCCTCCTATACTTTCTTTAAGTAATTTCTTCTTTCTCTTTGGGGTCATAAGAGTAGAGTAGAAATTGGAAGGCCTTAGTAGTTTAGCTATCATGATTCCAGATTCCTTTGACCCTCTTCTCATTCTGTCTTCTGTTGCTCCTTTCCATATCCAGGCAGCTAACACTGGCAACTCAGAGGAATGCTCTCGAGTCAACCAAAAACAGAGTGGCAGATGGAACAGGAGGTGGCAGAATGGAGGGGAAGAGCCTCTGCCCTCAGGGGTCTTTTGGTTTATTAGAGAAGCAGAGGTAAAGGAAAACACAACAAGGTAGTGGAAGGAAATGGCTTGGCAGGGCAGAGTCTTGGCTCCTGGGTCTTTGTTTCACCCACCATTGACTCTCCTGGCAACTGTCTAGGAATATTTCAGAGTCACTTGGGTAGAGGCTGAGAATGAATCAAACGTCTCTTTTCATCGACCCACCAGGTCTGGCTGAGAGCTATGACGGTCATTCTGTCCATTCCTGGCCCTGAGGCCAGACCACATCAATTCATCCTGCTCAGCCAGGGGTAGCTCCTGTTTCCAAACCTCACCGGAGACGATCCTGCCCAGCACTGTCTACTTTTCCTGCTCCGGTGGTTTGAGCCTTGGAAATGAATGGCTTAGCCCAGCTGCATTCCTTGGACAGCCTGAAGCCACGCATATTTGTCAAGCCCTCTTGGAGAGGGAACTCAAGGGGATCTAGAGGCAAAGACTTATGCAGGGAGGCACAGCCAAAGTCAGCTTTTTCCACTGGGCCATTCAGCTACATTCTGACTGTGCTCCAAGGTAGGCAAGTGGTTCCTGTTTGCAAAAAGATGAATGTTGGGTGTTTGACTTCTTCCTGTATCTGAGCCCAGAAGCCCTGGCAGAGAAAACTTACTCTAATTTGGAAAAAAAAAAAAATAAGCTTTTGAATTCCACCTGCCTGCTCAATTGTCACCAACTCCTTCTCTTCCACCCACCAACCATGTGGGATTGCAGCCTGCCAGGACAGGCCTCACGGACAGAGCTGCCTCTGCTTGGGGTCCCTGAGTTATGTCTATCCTGCTGGATGGAACACTGACAGCTGATATCACTCAGTGCTGCTGTACACCGGGCTCCAAACAAGGGAGCAGGAAGTAGTCTCGGGTGAACTGGTCATGCCAAGGGGACTGAGTGTTGGTGAAAGGCTGAGATTTAGGCATCTTTAAGACAGATCCTTGGATCTTTCTTTTTAGATGCCTTCACGATGGAAAATTCCATTCTTTCCAGATCATTTTAGTGTTTCCAGTTCTGAATGGAGGTCCTTCACAGGGCCCGATGGCCAACTGTTGTGGGGAGCGTGTTAGAGCTGTCAGTACATGGTGCTGCATCTTCAGCCCAGGTTGCTGCTCCTCTTCAAAGCTGCTGTGCAGTCCCTGAGAGAGAGGAGTTGGGAATAAGGAAAGAGTGCCTCTGCCTAGATAAGATTGTATGGATAAGAAAGTCAGTCACTTCTGGGGGAGAACGTCCAGGAAGGCTGGAAAGGCAGAAACTGCTAGGCAAAGGGTTCTGGAGTGCATGAGACTAATAGGCAGGCAGGGGGTACTCCAGGCAATTTCATCAGGAAATACCTACCTTGCAAACAAAACCAGCAGGAAGTTATCAGTTTAGGAGGCATTTAAGTGGGAAAGGAAGACCAATCCTGTGTGCTTTAAGATGAGAGTAACATGAGTCTTGGCATACCCATGTTGTGTGTCTTCTTGCATTATGATCCACCGTTACCCTTGGCCAACCCATGGCTCCACTTCCAGGCAGGCTGACATTTCCTGATTCTGTTGAGTGGTCTCTATCTTCCACTTGAGTTTCCCCTTAGGATCCCTGAAGATGGTGTGGTTGTGGGTGTCCTCCTCTTCTCTCAGGCTGAGGCTCAGCATGTGCCATGTTGTTTGTCAAAGGCAATGTCCTTGCAGCACTGATAAGGCACTTCGGTTCTTCTGTCCCTGTTTCCTTCCTAGCTGCTTCTTTGGTCCTAGAGGTGTTACTCAGTCCCCACTCTTTCTAGTCTTGTGACTTCGGCTTTTCTAATTTCCTTCACAAAACTCATTCACATCCCCCTGCCCCCAGCAAGTCCCTCCTATTGTTAAACTCTCCTCACCCCTACCTGAATATATCATCTGTTTCTTACTGGGGACCTGAAGGGACATGAGGGAAAAGTAGAGATCCTGGTTCATTTCAAGGCTCCAGAGAATGTCAATAATATTAAGCCAACATGTTAGACAACAAGAATATCTGTATGGAAATGGGGGAGTTGAATGTTATCAGTTCCCATCCTGAGGCCTCCCTGCTTCTGAAGCACTGTAGCAACCAAGAGGAGACTAGGCAAGCAGATATGGCTGGCTTTTTAGTCCAATGGGGTCATGGGCTGAATAAGAAGGCAGAGTGAGTGATAACCTCAACTCTGCCTTTGTAAATGCGTGCAGTTGTACTAAACCTATCAAGTCATAAATGCCTGTGGGTGATATGCAACCTACATCCCTGGGAAATAGAAAACTGGTCCCTAGGAGAGGGAATGAGGGAAAACACAATTCTGGAACAAATTTCTAGGTTAAGAGACTGAATCTGTGATATTCCTCATACCACAAAATGGAAAGTCTAAGCTGTTCACATGTAAAGCAAAATTCTGAAATATTGGAGAATAATAACAAGACAGATATCTAATGAAAAATTGTTAATGGGAAAAACTTTACCAAAGATGAAATTAAAAGAGTAAAACAACCTAACAATTATTTGGAAATATGTCTTCTTAGGATTGCTAAAGAGATAAGTCAACAAATTGAATTATACATGAAACAACGATGCAAAGGAACAAAAAAATTAAACACATAAAAGTAACAACATTAAAAGAAACTGTGGTACTAAAATACAGCCATTGGGGGAAAATCGCATGATAAGAACAAATGTTTAGAGTTTAGAGTCAAAACAGCCAATAAAGAGAATCAGATGTGAAGATCAATTTTATATAATATCTGGTCAAATTTTATTCTGGAAAATTTCGCGTAGATATCTTGGATGAAACTAACATTTTAACTAAATTAGATTGTTCTCCACGGTCATGCTATATACCAGATATAACTAAGTTATGATCTGGATAGTACTGAAGAAGGGGAGTCAACTAAAATTTTAAGCTAGCTAAATTCATGATGATTATGAGTGAAAAACAAAGACATATTTACATGTATAAAAATACTTGCATTGATGTCTACCTATCTCTTCTTCCGCTTGATGCAGGCAGTGTCTTTGCTTCTTGATTCAACCCTGTTAGTCTTCTCTCTCAGCCTTCTCAGTGCAGGAAATATCTGTGTCCCAGAAAGCCACTGAGGTCACAGGAGATGGGTGGGATTGGGGGCAGAGTGGGGTTTGTAGGTTACAGGGTCCCAAGGGGGGCTGTTGGTGTAGCCTGCCTGAAGGAGTCTTTCCAGATGTCATGTGTGTATGGCTGAGATGGGTGGGGAAGGGCCCGGGGTTTTGACCCAGGACCACACTGAGGGCCTAGTAGATGAGTATTCTTGATGAGAAGTGGATCACTCACCTCTCAGTCCTCTGTGAAGTAGATGTCTGTGTTGGAGGGAGCCACTGAGGTCTACATACATAAAAATCAATGCGATTTTCCATACACAGAACACTTACATTTATTCAGGCTTGAAAACAGTTAATAATCCCAAGCCCCCTTGTTTAAAAGAATTCTCTGACAGACTGTCTTCTCCCTCCATCAGCATAATTGAAAATTTAAGGCCTGCTAGTCCCACCACAGATTTGGACTTGACCATACCTTATGGTTCTTAGATAATGCTTTCTCACTGCCTCTTTGAATAGGGATAGGAGCAAGGTAATGCTTTGGGGTTCATTTACTAAGGACCTTATATTCGTGACCTAATGAGTTTTCAAACCTCCATCCCTTGAAGTTTTAGTTGTAAGCCTTAGCCTTTAATGGCTGAGCTATCTCTCCATCCCTCCATCCGTTCAATGTACTGGGCAAGAAGGCTGGCTTCCATGTGGGAGTTTGGGGTAATAGAAACATTTGCCATCAGTGAGTAAGACTGTGGCAGCTATTTTTAGGTCAGTAGATTAACCAGCTCATAGTCAGTGAAGTAAACAGAGAGAAAGAACATGGGGTTTGCTGATGTTAGTGGGCTCTGCATTAGTCAAGCCTGGAATTGCTCTACCTAAGGATTTCTGTCTAGATGTTAAAGCTTTCTGTTACTTGTAGCCGGGAGCATCCAAAGCCATTGAACTACCAAATCAAATTCTCACCATCAGGGGAGAGGAAGTGCCATGCAGTGCAGCCTCAGATCTGTGGTTTCCCCTTGAGAGTAGAGAGTGGGTTGAGGCAGCCCAGGATGACAGCTAGCCTTGGTTCTTCATGTCACATTGGGCAGGGAGAAAGGGTCGTGAGTGGCAGGGGAAGTAGAGTTGTCCTAGGGACTTCAACTGGAGGCACTCTCCTCATGACCAAACAGGCAGGAATCCAGCAGGAAAGACAACAAGGCTCTTGGAGCTTCTTGGTACTCAGAATAGAAGCATGGAGGTAATAAAAAGCACCCCAAAGAAACTGTAAAAGGAGGCCTCGCGAAGCGCATCCAGAGGAGGGCAAAGGAAGAACAGAAGGGACCCGTGGAAGGAAAATCTTCCAGACCAAATGACGATCCAAAAATAATGAGACCAAAGTTCAAAGAAGTAATTGAAACCAAATAAGGCAGGGAAGGCCTAGCCAGCAAGGGGCAGGCTTGCTCTGCAGGGAGTGGGTGAGCAGCAGGCAGCAGGATGGGGCTAAGCAGAGTTCAGCTTAGGACAGCCAACGGGTCAGAGGGAAGGGAGACATGTTGCTGCAGCTGCCAAGGTCAGAGGAGAGGCAGGGACTAAGTAGTACCTTCTCACCTTTCCAGCCCCACCATACCTGGGGCATTGCCTCCACCTCACCATTAGCAGGACTGCTACAATTTGCAAAGCATGTCAGAGCCCACTGGACCAGACCAATAAAGCAAGCCTTGCTTGCTTATAGCAATGTTTCCATTTGGGCTCTCATTTATATTTGATTGCAGCAAAGAATTACAGGGCCATTCCACAAGCCTAGGAAGAGGGAAGCTTATCATTAGCTGCTTGCTCAGTCTGCAGACTGAGGCTCTTGATGATTCTAAGACCCAGGTAATTGTCCAAAGGTGTAGAATTAGAACATTCTACCAGCTCATTTGTGCATTCTGCATGTGGGTGTGAGTGTGTATTTACACACAAAAACACCTTCCCATTTCCTCTTCTGTTTTCCACATATGCTATTCCAAATGTGTACCCTCTACTCTCTACCAGGGCCTCTTAAGTCCTAATAGTGAGCAGTGTGTGTGTGTGTGTGTGTGTGTGTGTGTGTGTGTGTGTGTGTGTGTGTTGTTAGCCAGGCCTTCAGCATTTAAAGAGGTATTGGCATTTGAGGAGAGGAGTCCCTCTGGATCCTTTATTCAATTGTGATGTCCAATATTTAGTTCTTGGAAGAAGATGAAACCGAATCATGCACCTTGTTAACCATTGGATTCCAATTGCACTCAGAAACAAAAGGAAAATCAACTTTTTGCGTTTGAGTCTTCTCCTCTGACTGCTCTAATATGAGCCCTAACAGCATTGACTAGTAGGATGACATTGTTGTTGTCAATCTCATCAAGATAGGTTACACTGAATCTTAAATGACTCTGAGTTGCCTGGAGATGTCTGGTTTTCTTACTCCTTCCATGGAGCTATCTACAGACATGTCACTATGGAAGAAGAGAGAGAGAGAGAGACTCTGAGGCAACACAGTACTTACTGTATAGATTCCCATTCATCTCCTCAGGGGTCCATGTCTGGTCTTTAGCGTCGATGGCCATTGGGGGCAATACAGTTTCTTCTTAACCTGAGGTTCGTGTGGGCCTTTCTCTGGAGCAAACTGAGCTTTTGGGTCCATTGCTAATAGTGAAGAACTTATGGAGTCCAGGAAGTAGGAGTATAAGACTTTCCTCCCTGGTCATGTACCTGCCATGCTGCTGGGCTGTCATGCATTCAGTGATGGTGATTGTACCTTTCTCTGGGGCTCTTCTGAGAGACTCGCAGTTTCTGCCAGGTTTTAGCTGGTTAACACCACTGCTAGTGACTTCTAGCAAATGTTTCCAGGTCTTCCCATATCTACCTGGAGCTTTGACCCTGCCCCCCCCCTTTTGTTGTTTTGTTCTTTTGGCTTCCTTCCAGGAGTGAGAAAATAAAGTATGGTGAATTTGATCTCTATGCTCTACCTACTACTGTCATTGTCCTGGCATTCTGACCTGAGGTATGGTTTTACTCTCCGGATTCCCTAAAACAGACGGACAAACTGTTCAAGGACCAGAACTCACCTTCAGTGATGTGATATGGGCTTTAAAGTATTTAAAAACACAGCCATCACATTAGCATTATGCAGGTCTGGAGGTTGAGTGGCAACCTTGTGTGGAAAGGAAGCTTTAATAAAGATGCCCGATGGCTGCAAAAGGAAGCTAAAGCAGACAAGCCTCAAACCCACAGGAGCAACATTCCCAAGGTTCCCACATGATCCATTTGAAATGTGGGGCCATGGACTTCTTTTTCTTTCTTTTAATTTAAAGTAGCACAAAACCTCCATCCTTCATTGTCTCTCATCATCCTACAGTGGTATGACAGGTCAGCCTCTAGCTACCATATGAATCCTACTGACTGGTGTGTTAATTAGTACATATCCCATACAATTACAGATTTCATCTCTCTGGACCCATCTCTTACTCAGTTTCCCTATCAGGAAGGTAGAGCTATAATTGTTTCTATGTTCCCAGGTTTCTGGGGATCATGGATTCTTGTGAAGCAGGTGGTCAATACTAAGCAGGTAGCAAGCTCTCTTTCTAGCAGTCATGCACAGTAATTAGTGTCCCGCATAGGATGCTGAGTCCCTGGCCAATTTCCTTGAAGTAAATGTTTCTAGCTTTGTTTCTAAGAGCCTGTCTCCAAGAATTAGGAATCTGTGAATCTACTATTTCCATGTGAGCTCATGCAGGTAGAGCTCACAGGTCGAGGAGGCTGTGACTAGAGTGTTAAAAGGTAAATCAACAGTCTCAAAATTCAGGCAAGAGTCACAAGTCCCGTTAGCCAGCAGGGCCTCGGGATCTTCAGAGTATGACTTAGCAGGACCTGCTACAGTTCTGTGCAGGCAGGAGCACAGCTCAGAGCGTTCCCCATAGGCCTATCCTTTGCACAGGTCTACCCAATCAGAGCTCTGTTGCTATGCCTCCTCCATCTGATTCTGGGCACAGCTAAAAGGCTGGCTGTTTGCAGACTTTTCTAGGCTGTCTCTCTGTTGTTTAGGCTGATGTTTAGACACTGAGCACACACTTTTCTTGTGTTCCCTGCTTCCCCACCACTCAGGCATGGGGACTAACACCCTGTTATCTGACTAACTGTGAAGATACACAGGCACACATGGGAATCGGACCCAGACTATTAACTGAGAGATCTTGGCTCAAGACAGAAAATGATATCTATGAAGATGCTTGCTCCAAACTATGCAATGCTGAGTGAATCTACTGCACATGGTATTTGGGGACACTAACTAAAAGGGTGCCATGGCCTCAAGTGTAACTTTCCGTTCTCTGCTTTCAGGAGTAAAGAAATCAACAAGGGAGAGACAATGCGTATTCAGTCTTTCTCATTACCCTGTACTCCCATCTCTAGCAGGAGCCCAGCCCCGAAGCTAGTGTGACTATTCACAAGATGTCATCAAATGGGGGGGGGCTCTCTGCCCTCTTCTCCTGAAGGACATCTGGATTTTGTTTCCTCATCTCCCCTACCCTTCACCCCTCTACGCACATGATCTCACAAGAGAGGTTGAATGCTAGGCAAACAAGTGCTTGAGAGAGGGCTACATGTCGCCAGCATTCATAACAACCCCGGAGCACACTGGGGAGGGAGAAATGGTGGCCGAGGATAACTGAGTGACCAGGGTTGATGAGATAAAATAATATTAAAGAAAGGGAGAGAGTGCCACAGGAATAGAACAATAGAGTAGGACAGGGAATTTAGGATACTGATGGAGTGTGTATGTTGCATGTACACAGTATGTGAACTCATGCAAAGGCCAGAGGTCATTTGTTGCTCTCCAGGAGTCATTCACCTTGGTTTTTGAGATGGGTTCTCTCATTGGCCTGGGGGTGCTGATGGAGTCTAGGCTGGCTGGTCAGAAAGCCCCAGGGATTCTCCTGTCTCCTCTTCCCCAGCATAGGGAGGACAAGTGTACACGGCATCATGTCTACTGTTTATGTGGATGCTGGGAAAATGAATGCATGTCCTCAGGCTCCAGTAGCAAGCAAGCACTGACTGAGTTATCTCTGCAGCCCTGAAGATAAGGGTAGTAAGACTTGCTTTCGTTGAACCTCCTGAAATGTTGAGGGAGCACAGGTTAGAACTGCGATGCAGCTGTGGTGTCCTGGACTCAGCATTGCTCTGTCACAATACTCCCCATTGCTTTGCAAGCATTGTCCTGGCTTGTGTGCATTTTCTACAGCTTCATAAGGACACATGTAAGTCAAGGAACTTAATAAGGTTCACGATGGGATAGGGCTGGTTATGTTAAGAAGATGAATCTGCTAGAAACCGGAATAAAGCTTGTCCTTAGGGTGCAACCACTGAAAGGGAAGTGAGGGCGAAAGACAAACTACGTTCCTTCAGGGGGCTTTCTCCAGGTTGATGCTCCACTCCTCTCTCCCCAGCTTTCCCGCCTTGTGTCCTTTTATAGACAGCTGCTCTAGCTGGGAGGGTAAGAGGGGAGCTTTGTCATGATGCGCGCGCGCGCACACACACACACACACACATACACACACACGGATATAAAAAATAATGAAAACATCTGGTGAGTTTTGAGGAACAGAGTGTGAAAACACAAGCTGTGGTCTTAAAACTTGGAGTTCAAAATAAATAAGAGGTTAAAAAAAAGTAGTCGCCATGTTTTAAGGTTTTCAGCAAAGACAGTTCTTTCAGCAATTAATATTTGCTATGGTGAATAAATATTTTCTGATATTAGGAATTCTGTAAGGTCATAATAATCTTTCTTTAACAAATTCAAGCAAATGTATGACTTTAGCGTACTTTCATAAAGTAGAAAGTAAGATCTCGTTTTTTGTAAAATTATACCTACTTATATACATTGAGCTGACACCTAAAGGTGAAGAGGATTATGTTAGTGATGGAATACTGGGTGACTACTGTTTCCTTCCATGTGCTTCAAAGCTTTGTATAATTTTAAAATACCATTTAAAAACAAAGACCATGCCATTTACATATTCGAAATTACATATGCAATGTAATTTTCTTTAAAAGCAAAGGATGTCAGGTTGTGTCTTGAGAAGTAATGTAATGCCTTTTAGTTTCACCTGTGGAACTCATGAGGTATGCATATATTATTGTGTGCATGCCTGTGTGTGTGTGTGCATGCCATGCATAGTGAGAACTGCAGTGTCTTAGTCGCTCTGATCCACAGGGATGCTATATGATACTGAAGTTCAAAGAAAAGAACAGACATATAGGGACCACAAACACTGGACGTGACTCGGGAAAAACATACTACGCAGTATTCAGGAAGCTCCAAACCTTTGTTGCTTTCACATAGAATGGTCATGGTTTTTCCACATCCAGGTGGCACTCCAGCCTCAGCTGGGTTGGCATGAAGAGGAAGGTGGGGAAGAAGAATGAAGGGTATGTACTAGCTTGGCTGGCTCTGCTCCCAGCAGGCAGACTAATGGGTGGGCTGTCTGTTAAGGCATAAGCAGAGAACAAGATCCTTTCTGTAGCTGGATTGCACTAAGGGAGATCAGAGGTCTGGAGGAACTCACCCACCAGCATTTCTCAGAAACACGGTGGAAGTCTCTCAGACAAAGCAGACAGGTTGGCATAGTCAGAAGAATGTGAGAAGGGAGGCAGGACAGCATACCAGGGCCAGTGGTGAGATCCCCCATGTCTGGGGTCTTCCAGTTTTACTTTCATAGCAGCTAGAGCAGCAGCTCTCAGTTCCCATTCCTGGAGAACAGGTTGTGACTGGCTGTCAGATCAGGTAGGGTCAACTCTGGCCTGGAAGACCCAACTGTGCCTGAGTCCACTTCCTGGTACCAGCTCTTCACTGCAGAGATCTGCCTATGCCTGTCTGGGTCCTTTGTTTGGGTGTGAGACTCTTATGGGTCCAGTCTTATGATCTCAATTCTGTTACCTCCCCTACTGCTTTGCCTTTTCCTTTTGCATTGCTGGCTACCATCCATTCTCTTCCTAACAATAGGTGCATCTGGCATAGCTAGGTGCTCAAGTGCAGAATTGAAGTCCTGTTCCTCTACTCTCAGGGTCAGTAGCCTCCCTCTTTTACCTCAACTCTTCACAATCCACAAAGAAGGGGACAAACAGCACATAAATAAACAAAAGTTAACACAAAATAGAAAGGCGACTTCCTGGCCTTGGGACTAAGGCACAGCATAAAGTTGTAGCCGCACAAACTTTTTTTCCATGACCAAAGAATCATATGTCAGGACCCCAGGTTGAGCAACTATAATGCAATACCAGGGTGCAGAAAGTGCTGGGATCTGTTGCCCTCCAGTAGGTCACTGCTTAGCTATAATATAATTTAGAGCTGTAATATAATTTTACAGATGGAAAATTCCAGAGAGCAATGAATTGCTCTGTGTTACAAAGCAAGATGTTAGTCAACCAAAAAGAAACAGCACAGGGCTACTCCCAGTTGTTTGATATGCCCAGATCTCTAAAGTGGTTTGGCTGGGATGAGTGTCTGGCAAGTTTTTATGAGGGGAAGCCAGACTGACAGACATCCATGTCTTCACTTGCCTATGTTATACGAACCCTTTCTATCTTATCACTTTGGGATTGGTAAAAAGAGACCTTTTTAGTTGAAATAAACAGAGGTCAGATGCCCATGCTATGCTTACATCTAACCTGCTTTAGTTTTTTCTTAGTCTAGTCTCTTCTAGATCACTTTCCTTTCCCCTTCCATCTGATAGCAACACAGCCAGTTATGTATCTCACTAGTAGTTTAGTGGACACTCTAGATGACAAGTTTTGCTCTACCCAAAGGATCCCAAAGCAATTGAAGACCCAATAGTGTGTCAAAAGGTCTTCAGGAGAGTGTGTCCTGCCTCCAGGCATGAGTTTGACCACTTGCATACTGAGAGAGTAAGGGCCTTACCCAATCTCTTGCTCAGTGTTTCTATGATCCACCATGGCTATTCTCTCTTCACTCTGGGTGACCTTGGTTAGGATGAGGAGTCTTAAAAATTGTTTATCCAGAGCTTTGCTGTGTATATTTTAAGACCCTGAGCAAGGAATCAAGTTGTGCTTAAATGACAGCTCTCCAAATTGCTTTCATTTGATGTATAGTCATGCACTGAATACTACTTCTTAATTTAATGAGAGGAGTGGGAAGTAATTTACTTTTGATCGTTAGATCCAAAGGGTACAGGGGTCATTTGGTTGTATCTTGGTATCCTAAACTAGATGGAAAAAGTAACCCAGGAAACTCAGTCAAGAGGGATTTATAGAGGACTTGATGGTTTATAATATACACACTAGTGTTGGTCAAACTAGAACTACTCTCTTGATTAGGCTTCTCACTCTGGGTGGGGTATGTGGCCTTTACCCCCAACTAGCCAATATAGAAAGATAATCCTTACAGGTTCGATTACAGATGGATTCTCAAATGAGTGAATGATGGAAGCAGAGGAAGAAGGCTATCATACTTTCCCATCATTTTATTCTTGACCCCACTGCCATACAACAGGGGGTATAGAAGCCACTGTTATCTCTATGTGGGACAAATGTAGTTTTATTTTACTGAAGAAGAAGGTGTAGCAGTACTTTCTCATCATGACCACCAGCTCATAATTAACAACCCAGAGACTTATTAATTATGAAAACTTGGCCTTAGCTTAGGCTTGTTTCAACTGGCTCTTATGACTTAAATTAATGCATTTATATTAATCTACATTCTACCACATGGCATTATCTCTTTTCCACCTTTCACCTACTATTTCCTCTCTGTGTCTGGTTGGTGACTCTGCCTTTCTTTTTTCCAGAGTCCTCTCTGTCTCTGGAAGTCCCGCCTAACCTCTTCCTTCCTAGCTAGCTGCATATGGTATTTGAGGGCAAGATGGGCAGCAGTTAGAGGCTACAATGGGAAAACCCCAGACCCTTGTAGAGGGCCTGGAGGGAGTTGGGGAAAGCCAGTTGCAGTTGCTCCTGCGGTTGCAAAGGCAGCAGCGAGCAGCTGCCTTGTTATCTTGTGACCTGCATTGGATGCCAGAAGAAGGATTTATCTAATTATTTTTTATTAATAAAAACTCAGAAGTCAAATATTGGTGTAAGAACCCGATGGATCAGAGAAGAGGTGAAGAAGCAAGCAGAGACCTCTCTCCTTCTTCTATCCAAAAGGGCTAAGAATCTTTCTAAACCCCTTCCTACTATTTCCTGTATCTCTCTATGGTCCTTGGTCCTCTAAAACCTCTATGGCTAATTTTGGTCAGCTAGTAGCTAGCTTCATCCTCTGATTCAAAGTGAACTTTATTGATAGTCTCAGGAGTGTTGAGTGCAATCAAAATAGCCCATAACAAATAAGTAGAATATGAGTAGACATTTCCTTATTTTACCAGATAGCTTCAGGTAATATTGCTCCACAAATCTAGTGTTAAGAGTCCAGCTAACTGTTTCAGGAGGAAAAGAATAACATGAAGTATTTGATTCTCCTTTTCCTTGAGACTTCATGATACAAGGTGTAAGCATCCTTGCCCAAGCAGGCAAGATACTAAGCTGAAATCAAGAAGATGGTCCCTGGCAGAGCAGACCTTTTTGAGAGATGCAGGATTGGGATGATGGGGGAGACCTTGGCAGTGTACAGATCTGAGGTCTAGACTGCAATCTTATTTTCCATGCCTCCTGAGGAGCTCACTGGGCAAGAAATGCAGTAATCTGAAGACTATTGAGCACTATCCAACCCATCTTGAAACCCTTGTTGGAAAACCAGAGTAAGGGGCAGTATGTTGGGATAGTCCCTACTTCTGAAGATCAATGGCTACTTGGGCAATTTTCTGCATATTTTTGGTACAACTTCTAATTTAGGGGAAAAAAATAACAGGTAATGTTAAGAATGACTGCTCATTCTTAAAATGCTTTGGAGAACCAAAAATTTGGGGAAGCCAAAGCAAGAGATGGTGGGGATTGCCAGGGCAAAATAGCATTCTAATGAAACATTTTCTCTCATACCTGTTTACTAAATACCCAGGTATGTTGTGCTTGTTTTTTGTGGCATTTGTCTTTAGGACCCTTGAATACATTTGACCCTACATGACAGTAAACACAGGAAAAACGAGAAAGACATGACTTTTGCATTTAAACAATCTCAAAAATAATATGAATTGTTGGGAAAATCTTGCAATACAATTTTTAAAAATTAGCACAGAGAGCGGAGGAAATGGTTCTGTCAGTTAAGTATGTGGGCCTGAGTTCAAATCCCCAGCACCACGTAACACAAAGAAAAGCTGGCATTTTTTAAAACTGAAAGGACAGGTGTGGTGGTACATGCCTGTGATTCTAGCACTTGGTAAATAGAGGCAGGTGAATTCTTGAAGCTCATTGTCCAGTCTCTGAATTGGTGAGCTTGAAGTCTCAAAACATAAGGTGGAAAGTTGTAGAGGAAGACACCTGACATCAACCTCTGACCTCCACACGCACCTGTATGTATACACATATACAACACACAGACACATAGACACTTGCACACACACACACAAAATCACTGTTAAATTCTCCCAGTGTGGCATTTTCCTCTTGTAAGACTTGCCTAGTTGTTCACCATTTGAACAGAATGTCGTAATAGCCTGGTGTCTTGTGCTATCAGTTGGCTTGGTCTCTCTTAAGTGGATAAAAACAAAGCCCATACAAGGTGGGTGGTTGAGACAGCTGAGTTAGCGGCCTCCCAGGTCCTCGTATCTCTCATTTTGCTGGGTTAGTAGTACTGACATGATTTGGCCTTTACAAAGGCGGCTTCCCGCTCTTCATGGGGCTGAGCCTACCCTGGTGCCCAGTCCTAAGCGTGCAGGTGCAGCTGCTCAGCAGCTCCGCACCTCCCCAGCATCAGGGCCTCTTCCTGGCCATGTGTTCACACCTGGTGGGGAAAAGGAAAACTCAGGGCTCTCCACTGTCTTCCTCTTGTCTCTGTGCTTTACCAAAGGGCGCCATTACATAAGGCATTTCCTATTAACTATGCATCTTAAAACTCATTTTCATCTCTTCAATTCCACTCCTCCTTCCTCCAACTTCTCTGTTCCTTCTCTGTTTTTTTATTTTGTCATCTGGGATTTTACTTCATCAGGAATGGTTGGTGTCTTACTGGTGCTTATGGCTTGGCCAAGATTTTGCTCAGGAAACTTTTATTGAGTGAGTTACCCCACAGCTCACTATATTCAGGACTAAGTTTAAAATTCAGACCTCAATCACTCTGATGGTCTTACTGCCTCTTCCTCTAACTCGTGGTCGTTCAGTTTGCAGAGCTCATATGAAGTCCTGACCTGTTTGTTTCATGGTTCATCCTGTACCTTCTCTCAGAGAGTCAACTTTTTTTGGGGGGAAGGGCATTTTCCCTTGTCAATTGACCTGAGTCACAAAGACACTCGCTGCCTATTAAATGATGCTTTGTGAAGTTTGGGAAGAAATGGATGCTTCGAAAGCACAATGGTGTCTGCTCAGATATTTGCCCGGTGTCCCTTCCTGGACTTTTCCTACATTTTTTCCTATATTTTCTTTTCATCTCACATTTCTTCAAGGCTTTATCTAACACTGATAAAGAGAAGATCCAGGTAGCTGTGATTTAATAAATGTCAGTGCATCTACCAGCTAGAAGAGACATATCTACATGTGAGATTCTTGGTGTGGGACACTAAAACTGGGATGGATGCAATACACAGAGAAGCTGAGTTGAGCTTGATTCTAGAAGCATCCACTCTGCCTTATTCTGACTAGGGGAGAGTTATGTTCCAGAGAGTAGTTAAGCTCTCCATGCCCTGCTGTTGGCTGTTCCTAACCTCTTTTCTGCCCCTCGGCTTTCCCAGTTCATTACCACTCTGCTTCTCCAGTGTCCATGTGCTTTGTTTTTTTTTTTTTTTTTTTTAAATTTCTTCCTGTAAGGCTTCATCCACTCCCAGGATGTTGACAGTCACTACAAATTGTTTTAAGCCCTTTTTCTAAGAAGCACGCTTAGTAACTCACTGCACATTGTAATTGAATTCCACTTTATTATACCCCCTGCCCCTGTCATTTAATAGTCACTAAATCCCCTAAGTTGATCAGTGCCCAATAATCCGATGATCTTGACTGTGTTCTTCCACTCTCCAGGCTCCTTTACCCAGCCAGCAGTTATAACCACTGCTCGGAACCACTGTCCTCTTGCTCTGTTGAACTCATCCATTCACTTCTAAAGCAAGGAAGCTCTTTAACTATAGCTCTGAGTCTTCTCCTGGTTCTTATCTAGGATTATACATAATACACACACACACACACACACACACACACACACACACACACACACACACACATATTTATCTCAGCTTATATAGATCACGGTCCCCAAAATGAAAAGCTGAGCTTTCTGTCCCAAATTTTTAAAGCTCATCCTTCTTCGATCGATAGGCTAAAAGAATTTTGTTTGGATTCTGACAGCCCTCAGAACCAAACTACAGTGAGGATGATTTCTCAGGAATCCCTGAAGGAGTCATCCTGCACTTCTGCCATCACAGAAGAGAAGAGAGCTAGCTGTCTGGAGGGCGGGGCTCAATAGAATGCCTGTTGCTTTTTTCTTTATCACCTGTTACCCTACTTGTTCTATTGCTGTAGAGACAGGCACACAGCTGGGGAATCCTCAGATGTTTCTTCGCTCTGAAAATTAACTAGAGGGAAAATGGTAAGTTCTGTCCTCCTGACTGTTCGTCCCAGCAGACAGGACAATGAGATTGGTCCTAAGCTTGAATGCTCCCCAGAGACCAAATTTCCTTTGTCCTTGATTTAGGAGCCTTACAGAAGGACACCAAGGAGAAGGGTGAGATGGTACATCTGCTATGAACTGGTGGACTGATCATGCCCCTGGAATAGCATTGCCCTAAGTATGAGAAGTTGCTGCTCTTGCTTCTACTGTGGCCCTGAGAAAAGAAAAAGCTGGGAGCAGCGTGTCTTATTTACTCAAGTTGTTTCTTGCTTCACATGGTAACGAAGTGGGCAGTTTGTTTTCAATTTCCAATCTTTTTTTTTTTTTTCCTTGATGTGTCTTTCATGCAATGTTTCAATCTCATTGTCCTAGAATAAAATCAGGTGCTGCGGGGGTGTGCAATACTCCTGACAATTCCTGGTAAGAAGTTGGCTAGGACCTTTCAAGAGATGTTAAGATATCTCTGTCCTTTCTAACACAGTCTAACCAAAATAGGAATTTGAAGTTATCTCTACCCTCATCAGTCTGCCTCTGTCTTTTTATAGGTATGGAAAACCAGGCTTTCTGCAAATTAGTAATGTATTTTGGCTTCCCAATCCTGTGTACTTTCCATTACTGACAGCTTCCTAATTACATTGGGGTTTCCTTATTCTCCAGAGCCAAGGAGCATCAACATGTAGCTGTAAAAATCCTGCTACATCCTGAATAAATAAGAGTAACTTGGCAAGATAACATGTGGGGGCTTTTCTTCCTAACATCAGATGAAGTGCTTGCATTAAACCCCAGCTCCAGGCCACTCCAGTGTACTGTGACTTTGAGGGACAGTGGGGGTAATAGACCACTACCCAATGCCCCATGCTGACTCTTGAGGGAATCAGAGGTGAGATTTTGCTGTCGCTGCTATTGTTAGCTTATTTCTGTGTGCAACAAGGAAAGCCGTCCCTAATTTTTGGTTAGCAGAGCTTATTGTGAGCCTAAAGACGCATAGAGCCCCCAGCTGGAGTGACTTTACTAGGGATGGTGGCAGCTCCCATTTCCTCAGCTGGAATCACGTGGTGACTTAACATTAAATCATTAGAATTCCTTTAAGATAAAATTTTGGGGAAGGGCATTTAAGGTAGTCTCTCCATTATTGCTTAGATTCTTAGTTGGGGTCATCCTTGTGGATTCCTATGAGATTGATGATTACCTTAAATGCCATCCTAGAACCTTCATCGAGTAGCTGATGGAAGCAGAGCTAAGCACTGAGCTGAAGTTCTGGAATCCAGTTGTAGAGAGGGAGGAGCGATGAGCAAAGGGGTCAAGACCAGGCAGGAGAAACCCACAGAAACAGTTGACCTGAACAAGGGAGAGCTCATGGACCCCAGACTGAAAACTGGGGAACCTGTATAAGACTGAACCAGGCCCCCTGAATGTGGGTGTCAGTTGGGGGGTTTGGACAGTCTATGGGGCTGCTGGCAGTGGAACCAGTATTTATCCCTAGCTCATGAATTGGATTTTTGGAGCCCATTCCCTATTCAGTGATACTCTCTTAGCCTGGATACAGGGAAGAGAGCCTTGGTCCTACCCCAAATGATGTAACAGACTTTAATGATACCCCATGGGAAGCCTCACCCTCTCTGAAGAGTGGATGGGGGATGGGGTACGGAGATTGTAGGGGGAGAGGGAGGACAGGAGGGAGAGAGAACTGGGATTGATATGTAAAATAAGATTGTTTTTAATTTAAATAAAATTGATAAAAAAAAAGATAAAATATGGGGAAATACATTAGCTTTAGAAACTTTGCAACTGGTTCCCATGCCTGGCTGTGTTCCTGGTATTTGTCACCTCACTCAACATTCTTCTGATCAGGAAACTAGGTGGTCATTGAGTCAAATATCCCGTAACTATTCTAGCAATGGAGTATTTAGTATGAAAACTGCAATGGTCCCTTTGTCACAGATCCTAAGTCATAAGACTGGCAAGTAGATGTAGCGATAACAATGTTATATACAAAACACAAATTGAGTAAGGCGGTAGAGAATACCAGACAGGAAGATGTGTTTAGATGGAGCATGTTGCCAAGTTCCAAAGTAGGCTTCCCAAGAATTTGTTTTAACCCTCCCTTTGAAAACTAAGTCTTCGACTCTGTCCCCTGGAGAGTGCTGGCTGTGTTAAGTGGCTTCTAAAAAATGGAAGTGGGGGGGATGCATAACACTGGAAGTGAGGTGTCTAAAGCATCATCTACCTCTTTTCCTTGGATTGATTGCCGTAGGGCAAGTTAGCTGTTATGTCGGGGACAACACAAACAGTTTAGAAAGAGGATCATGTGGCAATAATGGAGAACTCTTGCCAACCCCATGGAATGGAGCCATCCAGGAAACAGACACCCAGCTCCAGTCCAACTGTCAAATACCTGCAGCACCTGCCAACGTCTTGAGCTTACCACAGTGGAATGAGAACCTGGACCAGGCCACCCAGGTAAACTGACTCCAGATTCCTGAGCTGAAAAAAAAAAAAAAAAAAAAAAAAACAGAGAGAATCCACATACATTGTTTGTGTGTTTGTTTAAGGCCACAGAATTTTCAGGATAATTTGTTAAACAGCCATAGATAACATTGTGTGTGTGGAGATTGTTAGCTGTTTTCAAATTGATGTGACAAAGTAACTGACAGATGAAATGTGGGGAAACCAGATCTTGACTCACAATTTCAGATCTTGTCCATCATGGCAAGAAGGACAAGGGGAAGCAACACCTTGTGGCATGAGCATTCGTCAGGACTGCTCATGTGGCAGATCAGGACAGATCATTTGAAACCTGAAGCAGATCAACTTTCAAGCCCAGCCCATGGTGCCCACCTGATCCAGCTAGGTCACTTACCCTAGAAATTCCACAATCTTTGAAAACAATGCCAACAGCTGGGGAGCAAGGGTTCAAACACAGGGGCCTCTGGAGGACATGTCGTATTGGAATCCTAACAGGGGAGCTATTTTTGGAGGGTGATTGTTAAACAGAGAAAAGTAAAAAAGAGGGAAGAGTGTTTGAGAGGGAGAGAAGTGGCAAGATGCTATGGGTAAAAACATGCTTGAATTTTGAAGGACTCCCAAGACCAGCATACACCAATTAAACCATTCTTTGAAAGGACAGCTAGAGCTGTATCCTCTGGGATTTATCTCTTTGTTCTCTCTGATGGAACTTCTATTGTTTCAATTACTTGATAGTTGTCTAGAGTTAGAATTCAACTCATGGTGACACAAATCATCTTTCACAAGAAATATAAAGAATACTGTTCACGGGTCTGTGACTGAACTCTACCATTAGAAAAGAAGGTCTCAATTAGCATTTCCTTAATGGCTAACAACACTGAGCATTTCTGCAAATGCTTAATTGGCCAATTTTACATATATTTTAGAACAATGGAATTTGCATTCTTTGTTGGTTTAAAATGTTTCTCTAATTTTTGCTTGCATCTTAAGAATTCTTTATATATTCTGGGAAGAAAACCTTAAGTAAATAAATGGCTTATAGTTATTTATCATGAAATTCATCTTCCTACTTTGTGAATGCTATTATTTGAGAACCACAATTTCAGCTTCACCCATATAGACATTTATTCTTTTGTTGCTTTTGCTTTGAAAGAAAACATGAAAGGAAATTATCAAAGAACTTGCTGCTTAAGGAAAAAAAAAAAAGCCATGAACATTTACTCTGTTTTCTTCTGTGAGATTTTGTGTATTAGCTCTTATGCTTAGATCTCAGAGTCCTTTTTGTGTTTGAAAACGCATGTATGTATCAGGGACTACCGCAGAGTTAGGGTGGGGGTGAGGGGAGCTGGAGGGGGCCAAGGGGGCCTGAAACAGAAGTGCAGAAGATTAGAAAGCAACAAAGAATAAGCACAGGTACACAGTAGGATAAAGGAACATAGGCATAGAGTGAATGTAGCTCTGTAGGGCAATTGCTTCTTATAAAAAAGGATGTTCTAAACTGGCCTAGAAAGCAAACTGGCACAGAAAGTTCATTTGGTTTTTACATTAACAAGGGTCATGAGGGTATCTTTCCCCAAGACTCACAGTCTTTCTCAATTGGCTAGATTTTTAAAGAATCAGAACAAAGGAATTGAAGGAAAGGGGAAAATGGTTCATAATCCCAGGTTGTGAAGTTCCAGAAATGGGGAGAGGGGACTTTGTAAACAAAAGTTTACCAGGTGGGTGTCTTGGTCAATATTCTATTGCTGTAAAGAGACACCAAGACCAAGGAAATTCTTATAAAGAAAAACATTTAATCGGAGGCTGGCTTACAGTTCAGAGGTTGAGTTTATTATCATGGTAGGAAACATGCAGCATGTGGGCAGACATGATGTTGGAGAAGAGCTGAGAATTCTACATTCGGATCAGCAAGCAGCAGGAAGAGGAAGACATTGGGTTTGTCTTGAGCTTTTTGAAACCCCAAAGCCTAACCCTAGGGACACACTTCCACACACAATAAGACCACACCTACCCCCAAGAAGACCACAACTTCTAATAGTGCCACTCCCTGATGACTCAAATCTATGAGCCTTTCTATGCCATTTCTATTCAAACCACCACATTAGGGGAGATTAAAATATTTGTCTGAAAGTTTTATGAGGTGGTGAAGATCAAAGGTGGAGGGAATTTAAGGAATGCCCATTGTAAGCAAGCTAACTTTGATAGGAAAAACAAAAAGGAAACATTTCTTAAAGGAAGATGATCAACAAAAACAAAGTATAAATGAAAATGTAACGATGAGACCCATTTCTCTATATCCTTATTTAAAAAACAATAAAAAGAAAACTCTTGTGTATAATAGTTGGCAAAGTTTCTGATTCACCCTTTTGCATATGGAGACTCAGCTGTCTCTCTGCCATAAAGGTTTTCCTTTCCTATTGAATTAGCTTTGCACCTCTGCTGAAGGAAATTGATGATAAATGCGTGGGTTTATTGGTTGATTATCTATTTTATCTCACTGATCTCCATGTCTATCTGTATTCAAGCAGTACACTCTTTTAATACTATACATTTCCAGGAAATTCTGAAATTGGGGTTCCCAAAATTACTCTTATTTTCAAAATTGTTTTTAGTTTTGTCTGAATCTTTTGCATTTCTACCTGAATGTAAATATCAGCTGATACCATGACAGGGATAGTTTGTATGTATTGATGTAGCTAAGGAGTATGGTCATCTTAGCAATCTCAAGCCTCCTGATCAATGAACATCCATACTAATACTGCTTTCTTAGATCTTAAAATTGTTTCTGACATACTATGATGGCTTTATGCATATATTTCACTCCTTTTGTTATAAGTATTTCTAAGGGTTTGATTATCTTTGTTGTGGTATTTTATTCTTTTTAATAACACAGTAAACAACATGAATATCTTAATTTAATGTACAAAATTTTCATGGCTAGTTTCTTTTCTTGCCTGTTGTCTTGGCTAGCCCCTGAATGACAATGCTGACTAAAAGTTGCAAGAATGAACATTGCTGTTTGGATACTGACCTTATAGGAAAATATTCAGGCTTTTATCATTAAGTACTATGTGAACATATAGATTTTCCATAAATTGTTTTCTCGGGTTGAGAAAGTTTTTTTTTTCTAGTCCCCTTTGTTTGTTATGGTGTAACGGTGTTGATATCATGTCAATTCCTTCTCCCCCTATACATAGCTCAGTGAGCATGCTACTTTTTAATTCTACAACCTGGTGCATTTAAATTAGCCTTGCATTTCTAGAAAAGTCTCATCCTTTTAATACACTGTTTAATTTGTTGGTGTCTGGTAGTATACTGCTAAGTATTTTTTCTATTTTTCTTTATAAGGGCTGTTGAGCTATAGTTTTCTTATAATGTCTTTGTGTATGAGGTATCAATAATTCAATACAAATTAAGATGCATTCCTTGTTCTTATACTTGCTTGGAAAAAATCCTAAAGACTGATGCTAACTTTTTCTTTGAATACTTGGTAAGTTTTAAATTAATTGATTTGGCTGTATTCTGTGTCACTGATTTGTTTATTTTCTGTATCTCTTGAGCATGCACTTGCAATTTGTAATTTATAACATTTCTGTGAATGTATACACTCCATGTAAGTTATTTAATTTTTTTGGTATGCAGCTGTTCACAATATACCACCACAAATCTTTTTATTTATGTAATGTTAGTTGTGACATTTATTCTTGGTTTTATGAATTTGAGTCTTCTTTTTGTATTTGTGAATCAGCTTGTTTTTGTTTTTTCTGACTCAGTAAATCTTATAGGCTATTAGCCAGCTGCATATTAGGTGTGCTCTTAGGAACACTGATATGTGTCTTTATATTTATACCTCTGGTCTTCATATTCTGTTTTGAGTCAGTTTTAACAGCCTATCATTTCTATTACTAGAAATGAAAAATTGAGTTCCTGTTTTTGTGAAAGTTAGTTTTGAATTTTTGAAAATTAATCTTTAGGAAAGAAAATGATGAAAACCAGAAATTGGTGAAGAGTTGGAGTGTAGTAGGAAATGAGACAAGAGAGAAGAGTTAGAAAGATGAAGCCTCAGATCCATGCTGAGGAGATTGTTTTTGCTCTGAGATGAAGCAGTGTTCACTATGGCAGAAAAGTCATTTCCTTAACTGGAGCTTCAGTGACCTGCAATATCTCTGTTTTCTCATAGGATAACTATGAGAAGAAAATGAAACCATGGACTAGAAAAAACTCAGGTCAGGTTGGAGGTCATTTCCAGGGCCTAATGATTTATTTGGCTTGAATTATTATCTTCCAATCCTTATTTGTTGGCTTATTCCTCAGGGAAGAAGGTATTAGAGACTCCTAGAAGACTAGGCCTTGCATCCTGGGAAAGGTTTATTTTGTTCAAAAAGATACTTGGATATTGAACATTAATATGGTACACAACCCATCCTCATAAAAGTCATTAGCTCCCTAAGAGAGAGAGGATGGAGTGGGAGACATCTGAAAGCTCTAAAGATGGATCCATTTCATCCTAACTCCACATGTGGCTGAGGGCAGAGGCTGATGGTGGAGGGCCAAGACTGTGGAGCAGACACAAGCCATGAGAGAGAAGTTATGGGTTGTAAAAGTGACAGAAGACTTCAGACAAATTCAAAGTCTGAACTTGAAGAGGAAAACAAAGTAGTTCACACGAATGCCAACAGAAAAGTTTAGGACATGAGGTTTGGGACTAAGAGAGGTAGAGGCCAAAAAAGAGGAATGGCACTGATCCAGAGGAACTCTGTGCCTGAAGAAAGTGTGTTCTCACACACATTAGGGAGCTTCTCTCTTCAACCTGCTTCCCACGGTGTTCCCAGGTGAGAACACAAATCAAATCTGTGTCTCTTTCATTCAATTGTATTTATTGACCTAGATGTGAAGCCATTTGGGACAATTTAAAAATATATGGCCATGCTCCAAATCCTTTCTGACAAACTTCTGCCCATTTAGTAAGTTCAAATTTTGCTGTTGTGGGGGAACTCCTATTTCTCTGGTTTGTTCATCAGTCATCTCCAGCCTATTTCTGTGAGAGTTAAATGGAAGAACTGAGAAAGGAAGTCAATTCCTTCCAACCCTAAGGAAGACAAGAGCTGGGATCCCACGAAGAGTCTAGGAGTTGGCCTTACCACACAACCCTGGTTTCGTGAAGCAGTGGGCAGTTGCTTAGTGTTATCAAGACATTTGAGGAGCTTGAATTTTCATCTATAACCCCAGTACAGGGACCTGTACAGAATGTTCTTCGGTTTCTTTCCTTCCTTTATTTTCTATTAGCAACAGAAACTCTTGGGAGAAGTGTTGTATAAATGTAAGAGTAGATTAAGATAAATGAATTCCTCCTCCTTAGGAAAATTTCCATGATGTATGAATATTTCTCTAGCCCTTAGTCAACAAGGTCAAGTGAGACCTCTTTGAGGAAGATTCCTTTCCCCAGATCTCAGGCTGAAGGTTGATGCTGGGATCTGATAAGAATCTGAACGTGAGAGATAAAACATTTTTATGGACAAAGAGACACTATAGGGTCAGCGCTTCTCTCTCCAGAAGGCTGACTGCTCTTCTGGAGTATTGCCTGAAATGTCTACCACAGGCAGCTGTCCAGTCAAATAACCTGAACTATGGCTATTTGGGTGTGGTTCACATTCTTTTTAAAATTTTATTTCTTATTATAACCACTAAAACACATCAACTGTATGAATTAACGTGATTCATTGGGGGGTAGTAATAGTCATCAATACATGCTTCTTTAAAATTGTCCACCCACCCATCTTGCATCTACTTTCTCCCTTCTTTTCTCCAATTCTCTAATAATCCCATTCTATTTTCAGGTCATTTATCCCTCCTTTTGTTTTCTTTCCTTGTAAAAGTACAAACTTGTCTTTCTGTGTAGAAATACTTTAAAACCCAGCTGCCATGCTCATCCCAGGTGGACCCAAAGCACTCATTTCTTAATTTGCAACAAAAAGTGAGCAAGCATTTAAGTAGTGTGGCTGGACTTCATAGAAGAGTAATATGGCTCTAGCCCTAGCTCTGTCAATCAGTGAACCTCAGAGATGTTAAATGAGCTGTGTGTCCAGGTTCAGGCTAACTCTACAGCTGGTCAATTGAAAGGTATTAGATCATACTCTTCAAGGTCCCTTGAATTCCAACATTCTGTATCTGAGTATGATATACAGAAGCCTCCAATGCTCTTAAATATTTGCTTGTTTTGTGTAATTTTCCCCCTTTTACCTTTTTTCTGTAGTGGGCTTTAAAAGTCAAGAGTAGTGCACATAAAGAAACTTAAATTGCAGAATAAGAAAATACTACCTTGGGAAATTTATTTACACCTTATGACATAATTTTAATCTTAAAATCAAGTAAGAATGACATGATTCTTACAGCCTGCTATGATGGTATAGATCTTTAATTTCAGCACTCAAGAAGCAGAGACAGAATATAGAATGTCTAATATCTAAAAACACCCAACTCCATGCATACACTAGAACATAAAAAAAAGACATCATAACCTAGAGGTGTGTTGGAACCATGCTGGCATCATCTTTGGAGCTGTGTTCACGGTATACTCAGGAAAGAGTGGTACACACCGAAGCATAGCTGGTTAAGAAAACAAGGCATGGAATCATAGGTGTTCCAGGTGTTAGATCTCTGTCTGTCACTCTTAAGGGAGTGAGCCGATATTTGGATAACATGTCCCCAAATAATGGATGGAATTCTGAACCCATGCCATGCACATAGGCACACACACAGGCAAACACAGACATATGCATAAGCACACACATACACAAACACAAACCAAAAAGAAGAAGAAAAAGGCAAAACAGAAAGAAAATAGTTCCATGCAAAAAGGCTAGCCTTCTGTCAACATGTCCAAGTCTTTGTTTCATGTAATAAACACTTGCCTACCCTTTGGTATCTTTCTCATTAATTCTTAGTGTTAATCACTTTTGAATATAGCCGGAATGCTAGTACCAGATTTGTTCAAAATATCTCTTTGCATTCACATAGTACCCTTTCTTAAAGCCCAATGTTTTAGAAACTTTTACAGTTCCTTTACACTTTTGGCCATATTTTTACAAAAAAAAGCCATCTCTCAAAAATGTTCAAATATTTGGCAGTGGTAACACAGAAGGAGTCCAGTGATGGGCAAAGCAGGGAAGGTATGACTCAACTTTCTCAGAACTTTGCGTTTTCAACTAATCAGTACAGGGAGACAGACAAAGAGGCCTGCATTAAGTTCTCCCAACCATCTTCTTTGTCATTATCTGCATCTCTATATATCCTTCATTAAGATCATGCTATATATTGACACATCATAGAATTATCTAGAGTCCCTGGTTCCAGGTTGCAAGGTGCTAAACACCCTACATCTGAGCTCTTCTTCCATTTAGGCTTATGAAATATGAGCTAATAATTTCTAGTTTTTGTTTTTCCACCTTCCACACTCACAGTTTGAGACAAATAATAGGAGCAGTAGTTTGAGTGGGTGGGGAGTGATGGAAACTGGAGATTACTGGGAGAAGTCCTAGGTCTTTAAAGTGTATGTAAATTCATGTATTAGTTACTTTTGCATAGCTATGACCAAATAACTGACACACACACACACACACACACACACACACACTCACACAATAAATGACTTAAAAATCAGAATTTATTTTGGCTCATGGTTTTAGAGAGTTCAGCAGAACAGTACATTAGAGGGATATGGACAAGTATCATGGTAGACCAGAAAGCAAATAATACAACTAGAAGGAGCCAAGGAAATACACTCCCAAACAACCTGCACCCTGTAGCCCACTTCCTCCAGCTAGTCTCCACCTCCCAAAGCCTTTAGAATAACCCCCCAGTAGTGCTATCTTTTGAGGACCTATTGTTCAAAGTGGAACCTTGTCGGGGACATCCAAGGGTAACATCTCACATCAGATGCATGGAACTGGGAAGACAGACTTCCTGTGTAGAAGGTGGTCCCAAGACATGCACAGTTCCAGTGAGTGTTAACTTAGAAAATCAGAGAGCATACAGTGGCCTGAATGGGTCCAGAGTGTTTCTAAACAGCAGGACCCTGCTCTAGAGATGGGGTACAGTGATAAAGGCAAAACACACAGGACATTCTTTGAAATGAATTCATTTGGAGATCTGAATCAGAAATAACATCAGATAAGATTTGTTAAGGAGAAGATTGAAAAATAATTAGAAATAAAACTTGGTGTTACACAAACCATGGGGCAATGTAACAGAGGGGAAATGCAGATGCTTAAAGTAGACTCCTGTAAGACCCATAAAGAGGGAGGGGCTTGTTGTGTTCGCCAGTCTCCATTCCATACACTGGACAGGAGAAGCTCTGGGCTTCAGTTTCTCAAGGAAGGTAAGTGGAGTCCTGAAAAAGTTGGAATGCAGACCGAGGCTGTTGCTGGTAAACTCTATTCTGTGAGTTTCTGGCCACAATAATCTATGTAGAGGTCGGAGATTGTCCTCTCACCAGGTCCTGGGTGTCTTTATATGACTACTTTTTTCTTTCCCTGTTCAGTTCAGAGCATCGCAGTTAGCAGCTTGAAGACACCCTGTGGGAAGAAAGCTGCCCAGGCCACAGTTGTGGTGGCTTCTGACTTCCAATCTACTCAGAAAATTGCTTTGTGGTGGCCATGGAAGCAGAGGGAGCAGAGTGTCCAGAGGTTTTGCTGCAGGATAAGAGTCTGTGGTCCCACACTGTGTATCAGAGAATAAACTGGCATTTGATGGCACACCCAGGCAATAGGGTTTCTGAGCAAGGACTAGGGTGTGCTGTGACAATAACTGACAAGGGAGCCAGCTCATCAGAATGTCATTGTCCGATGAGGACGGAGAACTGCAGATTCTGCCTACATGTTATAGCATTTTTAGTGGGGTCTTTTTTGGATAAATTTAATTATTTTGAGATTTAACTGTATTTTAGATTATAATAGAAAAAAATAGTTAACCCTTTTTAAAGAATGTGGATATCTTACAGCTTTTATTTCCCTCTAGTATTTATTTAACAGTGCACCTACTATGTATGAAGTTGGGATTTGATGCTTATATAGCATCATAACACACACACACACACACACACACACACACACACACACATACACATTGTTGTATAGTTTTACCATTTTCTTGATTTTTATTTCATCTCTATCACTTTCTTTTGTTATGGACTTTGGCTTAAATTTACTGTTATTTTTTTCAGTTTCTTCTTTTAGTTTCTCATTTTATGTGTGTGAGTGTGTGTGTGTGTGTGTGTGTGTGTGTGTGTGTGTGTGTGCACATACACACTCTTGCATGTGCTCGTACAAAGGCCAGGGAAGATGTTAGGTGATTTCCTTTATCGTGCTCCACCATATTCCCTTGAGACAGGGTCTCTCACTGAACTGGAAGCTAACCATTTCAGCTAAGCACTATGGCCAGTGGGGTCCAGACATCTTCCTGTCTCTGCTTTTCCACAAAGGGATTATAGGCACCGGTGACCTTGTCCTATTGTCTTGTGTGGTTGTTGGGGATTCAAGCTCAATCCTTTTGCCTGAGCTCCCACCCTATAAGACATTTCTCACTTGATGGGAGATGTCATTCTGTAAATGTTTCTCTTATTGGTTAATGAATAAAGCACTGTTGGCCAATAGGAAAGCAAGATAGGCGGGACTAGGAGACTAGAAGGAGAGAGGAAGTAGTAGGAGGGAGATCCAAGATGGAGGATGGAGAGAGAATGCCAGCCCCTTTCTCTGGTAAGATAAGACCACATGGAAATACTTAGATTAGTAGAAATGGGTTAATATTTAAGAGAGAGCTAGTTGATAAGAAACAAGTAACTGGCCTACAGCTTTATATCTAATACAGAGTCTCAGTGTGTTATTTGGGGCTGGCATGGTAGTGGGACAAGACTGGTGGAAAAAACTACTCCTGACACTCACTGATCTTTTTAAGTTGCTCAAAGACAAAGCCAGAGTGATTGCTTTGAAATATTACCCCATTTTTATAGCATAGCCATTGGGTTAATATACTCCCCCATGACTATTACTATTGTACAGCAATTCTTTATTTTTATCTATTTTTTTGTCTTTGCTTTCCATTTTTTGTGATCATCTCTCATAATCTGATAATATTAAGATTTTGATAATTTGAACATCTCTACCATGTAAATATACAGAAGAAAAAAGAAGCAAAAGGAAATGTCTTTCTATGAGTTGAGGAAAACTTCCAATAAGGGGACAGTTCAGAGACCAACAAAAGCATGGAAAGGAACCAGCCAGACAAAGAGCAGACCCCAGTGAGGTCAAAGTGCAAAGTGCAAAGGCCTTGAAACAAGAGCACAAGAGGAAAAATGCAGACACAATAGGAAAGTTGGCCTGAGGTCTATCTTCCTAAGCATACTGCTTCCAGGACTGGAGAATCCACAGCCATGGGGATCAGAGCACGTCCACAGCTGGCCTGAATGGTCTCTGGGGAAGGACCACTGTCCTTGGGAGTCTATGTTGATTAAATTTTTAACAGTGTTTCATTCTTACAATACAGTACTCTGTGCTTTGTTAATATAATAGTTTTGCATGTTGTTGGGGATTGGATCTAAGGTCTCACACATGTGAAGTATGCAGTCTACCATTGAGCTCCATCTTTAACCCAATTAAATTCTTTATCCCCTGAAAGTTTGCCGCAAGAAACCACTGGATTTTCTATCTTTTTTAGGTTTTATTATTTATTTATTTTTACACTTCAATGAAACTTCCCACATTGACCTCAAATAACTGTTTCATATCAAATACATTTCTTTGCCTTTGCTATTGCCTTCTTGAATGGCTTTCTTTGATTCGGGGTGACAAGATTAAACTGATAAATCATGGACATGATCTGGTGCCATCCGTTTTCAACTTTATTCTTTTTCATTGCCAAGGATCTGTGATGGAAAAAGTTCCTCAGTAGGCCACAGCTGGCTCCAGCTCCACAGCAAGTTAATAAACATCTGATGAAGTTGAGCCTCCCTTACTCTCCTCTCCCCAAGCCGCCTGGCCAAGGGACTGTTCTCTTTATCTCTGAAATCTTTTCCTGGATCTTCTCTCTGCTTTGGCTCTGCAGACCTTTCATCATCTCTCTTCATTCTACATGATTCATAGCACGCATGTTTCTCTCGGCTCAGTCTTGGGAAAGTGTGGAGCAGGCCCTGGCTTCTCTCCAGTGTTGGGGACCCGGCTTCTGGGCCTCAGACTCTCCTTTCACATGGAGAACATGGCCCCTTCCTTACAGCAGAGGAAGATTTCATGGCCCTCAGTGCCAACCAAGAAGGAGGCTGGATAGGGTCAATCAGATCAATACTTCACTAGCGAAATGAATTCCGTTCCATGTGGGATAGCTCTCTCATTAAAGGCAAAACCAAATTGTTCTGTGATGGCTTTTGGAAGGAAGTTCTTGCCAAAGTTTTTTTGACTGGTTCTTTTTCTCAGTTGTCCCAGTCAGGAGCCCCTCCCTGATGAAGGGGCAATCCCACTCTTCTCTGTACCGTGATGTGTCGGTTAGTGAAGGAGCAGAATTCTTCCATCCATTGTATCCAGCGTATTTGCCTCTCCCTGGAGCAGGGGGAAGATCTGACTTTCACAGAGCCACATTTAATAGTGGGTGGAGTGACAGCGTTCAGTGTTGTGTGCACAGGTCACACATGGTACCATTTCTTAGCTCCTTGGCTCCATGTCCTCTCAGGGGAATTGCAGCTCATAGTCTTGTGTCTTCATCTCATAATACACTCTGTATGGAAACTCATTTGAGTCACATCTTCTGGTCAGGAGACCACGGATGGAGGATGGTCATCTTTTCTATATTTTCTAACTGGGTCTGAAGGCAGGGCAGATCTCTGTTTCCTTGTAGCTACACTGCAGGGAGCTAGGCAGATGAATGATCAGAGAATTAGCTTAAGATAAAGATGAGAGCAGGTGAAACAGGAGAGCACAGTTTCTTTAAGATATAATTCTTGCTCCCCAACAGTTTCTTTAGATGCTCCAGTGTTAAGGAATGGCTATGTATCTCCTTCATCAATGAGTTGGCTTTTCCCTTCCATCCACATATAGGTCTTAGGACTCTCGTGTCTTTTGACTTGGTAGGATAGAAACTAGAATGTAATGATGGCATCTCCTCTTGAGTCATTGTCTAAAGTTTTATACTAAATAGAGTCTTATAAAGTGCAAGTGAATTTTACAGATACACTGGTTGTCTCTCAAAGCTTCAGAGAGTCTCACGCATACATCTATTTTTACTTTACAAGTATTCATACTTGAAAACCCAGAGATGCACCAAGAGAAATGGAGAACATGAGAGGCCCAGCTGCCTTGCCTTGGGTCACAGATGTTATTAAACATACTGTCTTCATGTCTTTCCCAGGGTTATTTAAACTGGCATTATATATCCATGACATCTTGTCTGCTTCATGCTGGCAGAGAAGGTGTCACAATAAGAGCATTAAAATCACGTCTATCTCTTGGTGTTTATGAAGCACCTTGTGATACTTAATCTTGATTGACAACTAACTTGGTGGGATTTCGAATCATAATGGAAACAACTTTCTGGGCCTGTCTGTGAAGGATTATTAGGATAGGTTATTGGGGTGGGAGGAAGCTCCCTTACTTGAGGTTGGTACCATTCTATGGACTAGGATCCTGGACTGAAGAAAAGGGAGAAATACAGCTGAGGGTAAGCTGTGTCCTTCATGATAATGAATTCAATGCTACCAGACACCTTAAGCTCCTTTGGCTTCCTTGACTTTCCTATCATGATGGGCTGTACCCAGGAACTCTGAACCAAAACCAACCTTTTCTTCTTTATTAAATTGTTTTAGTCAGGTATTATGTGCCAGAAACAAAACAAGTAACCAACCCAGACCTTAGATGATAATCCCAGGAATGAATCAATTCCTGGAGGGAAATAATTAAGCCATCAGCTACACATCCCTTCATCTCCATGATCCAATACCTTTTCTCTTGCTCTGTTTATCACCCTTGGCACAAACCCTGCAGATGGAATGGTGATTCTAGTCACGCCGAGAAAAGTCCTGGACGTGTTTAATTTCCTGCTACACTATGACAAAGACCTCACTTCATGTCTTTGTGACCAAATCTCTGTCACTTCGCAAGAGCAGAATGTATTGAACGAGGGACACTTGGAGTCCTTGTGTTGTTTGGGATGTCGCCAGGGCCAGCTATGGGGTCTGAATGTTTTCATTTTATTCCTGCTTTAATGCCCTGCTTATTTCTCCCATTTCAAAATGTCGTGGAGTAGGCTGGTGTCATTTGTTTTCATAAATTAATGTCGATTGCAATTTATGGCCAGATGGGCCACGAAAAACAGGAGCCTTGTGAGCCTCTTGGAAAGTCCAAAGAAAAGCAGTGGGCATCACTCAGGGTGAACTTTTGCACTTTGGGACTTCATTCTGGGCAGAGAGTAAGTACTCATGAAAAATCTTGTTTTAAAACAGTCAGGCACAAAGGATCCCTTCTTAGGACTATTTTTGCCACTGTTTCTAATTTCTGTAGCAACTAGAAAAATGTAAATACAGTGAATTCTTCATACTGGGAAACTGTGTGTGTTGGGGAGAAACTTCATTTGGCTTGGAACTCAGAAATCTAGAGTTGAATTCCTTCAGAGAAATGCCATAGCCAGATATATAGTTGGATATGCATTTGGATCATAAAGTGTAAAGTCTCTGACCTGCATGTGCATCTCTACTTAGTTATTTCTTCATGGGTCAGTGAAGAGAAATGGGTCAGTGAGAGGGGAAAAGAAAAAAAAAGGCAAAAACACTGGAGAATTTGATGATTCGATGCTTCTATGAAATAATGGCTTGTGGGAAGCTAGTCTCAAAGGTCAGCTTGGCAACAGCCAAAGAGGAGGCTGCTTGGCAGCTGTATGAATTCAGAGAGCACGTGCAGTATGATTGCTTCTTCCCACAAGGCTACATGCCTCAAGGGATGTGAAGGGCAGGACTCAAGGAGACCTGAGGCAGGCAAGTTTAGGAGGCAGTCTACTTCCATGGACCCCTAATTGGTTTTGGGTTCTGCATGCCCTTCCCTTCTATAACCAAGTTTATTACTTTCTGTGTTAAGTATATGGCACCCCTCTCAATACACCTAACAACTTAAAACCCTTACCTACATCAGGCTACATGCATACACCTCTCTGGACAATAGTGTAAGTTTCTTTGCCTCTAAAAATAATCACACAAATAATTTCTATTAAAATATATCTGAATATGAGGAATAGAAAGGTCTATCTGGTCTGAACTCTCTCTCTCTCTCTGTGTGTGTGTGTATGCATGCATAACAAGGCAAAATTGTGTTGTCTAGTATACTTTTGGGGAGAGACTCCTGTTTATATCTTGTACCTGTGTATAATTATACAAATGTATAGTGCATCTGACTAAAATCACATGCATTATGGAAAGTGACATAGGCCATAGAAAAATGATTATATAACCTAATATATCAGTCAAAACAAAACATAAGCCCACTTTTACTACAACCATTAGTAATAAAAATCTTCTTCCACTGGAATGGCTTTAAAAGAAGCTCCAGATGATAATTGAGCCCCTTGAGTACCTTCACTCATAAGATTTACTGTGGACCTTGATAACATATCCCATTCTGATATGTCCTATTACTTTAATAAAGCTATCTTGCTGTGTGAGCCTTTTTTATTTCTTTTTTCTTTTCCCACACTGCAATAGCTAACTTTATTTGTTCAAGAGCTCATAGTACAAGCAACAAATAAACCTAATAAACCTGGGCTTTGATTTGGGAGCTCCTATCACATATCATGGAAGAAACAAACTGTAACCTGTATACAAGCTAAAGACTAAAGGGTCATGATTGATCACACTGTAGATTTGGGATTCTCAACGTAGGACTCAGCAGTCATAGGCCCTTTAGATCTGTCTGCACCCCACCGCCCCCCCAGAGTTTCTGTATGCTTCCAGAGCTGAGCAACCTTGTCAGCCTTAAGCTTCTGGTTGATGATGCTGGTTAATTGCTGAACACTAAGGATGCAGGGAGACTGATGAAGACTTTGTTCTCAGCGCTTTATATTCCCTTCACCATTGTTGACACAGGATGAACCTGTTAGGTTTTTCAATGGGATTCAGTGAGGGCACCCACACTTAACTCAATAGCCCACGGGTTTATCCTTTTAGCTTAATGACTTCAAAAGCACCCTCCACCACCACATATTATACACTCCCTTCCAATTCTCTCTGTCATTGTCTGTTTCCATTTCTTATTCAATTCCTAGAGAGAAATGTCTGCCATGTTCACCCCACTCCACACAGCCACGCTGGAGTCACTATGTTCTCCCAAAATTCAACCCTAACTCTTGCTGGAAATAACTCCAACCTTCTCCATCATCACATAGCAAAACCTAGCAGAACCCAGACTGAAAACATATCTAACCACATGGTTTAAGGTAACCCATTTAGTTTCCAGGAAGACATCTACTAGGTTAGAAACCCCAATGATGAGTCACAGCTCTACTTGATGATCTGAGGAAAAATTAACTTGAACATACTACACCAAGTTGAGTTGACCTTTCTCCTGATGGTGGACTCCTGTAATCAGCACCACAGTCTTAGAATTGGCTATCACAGAGAAATATTATTATTATTATTAATTTTTTCTCTCATATATGACATGCAGGATGCAGTTCCTCCTCCCTCCTCCCCTTCCAGTCCACCCCCTTTCATTCCTCATAGTAATACTGGACAAGACAACACAATAGGAGGACAAGGATCCCAAAAGCAGTCAAAAGAGTCAGAGACAGCTGCTGCTTCCACTTTTAGGAGTCCCCCAAGAAGACCAAGCTACCCAGTCATAACATATATACAGAGGACCTAGGTCAGACCCATGCGTGCTTCCTGCTCGTCAGCTCCTATGAGCCCAGGTTAGTTGATTATCAAGAGTAATCTTTATCCAGCACAGTTTTAGGAGTCTGAAGGAATAAGCTCCTGTGCTACAGATCCACCATTTCTCCATTGAGTGTGTCTTTCATAACATCCACAAAGGCAAGTTCATTAGCCAGAGAGTTGCCATAACAACATCTCTGAAACCCCCTGTGTTAATCTTATTGTTGGGAATGGCTGCCCTCCTCCTCTGTAACAGGTGTGATGAACTTTTCCTTAAAGGTTGTCATCTTTCCAGACAATAAAAGGGGATCATCACCAAGTCATTAGTCTTGTGAGCCCTTATTTTCAACTCTTTGGATAAGAGGCAAAAAAGAAAAGAAAAAAAAAACATGGAAGCATCCAGACCCCTATCCACTGATAACAAATTGTCTTTGAATCTTGTTGGGCTATAGTTTTTTATTTGAATTAGTTATACAAATTACTAGTCAAGTTCTATTTCAAATCAAACAAAATATCTAGACAGAGCAATCTCCAGGCTCCTGCCCATCACCAGCATTCTGTTGATCCAGTGTCAGACTTAAGAAATAATCTTAGGATCTGAGAATTATTTTATCCTTATTCAAACAGTTAGCCTTTAAATCTCTTTTAATAGGCTTAATACTATGCAAAGATTCATCTAATGCTCTTAATGTAACTTTTAGAACTTTATAATATCAAAAACAATTATTTTCATATATCAAACTCTGTGATGTGGGTGGTACAGGACCTATGCTTTCCCCTCAGGCCTCATAACTGGGCTGATTTGAACTCTGCTCCCTAGAAGCACAACCTGTCCATCACTCAGTAAGACAGGTGAACGAGACAGGTGTAGCTGTACCTTAGATTGCTTGTATCTTGTAGGGCAAAACAATAATTACAATGAAGTGGAGCGTGTGATGATGGAAGATTTGAGACTTTGTTAGGGGAATCTGTCCCAGAATGGAGGACAGAGGGGAGCTTAGAAAAGTCACATTCAAAGAGAAAAGAAAAAGGCTGTTTCTATCAGTCCAAAGTGGACCCGGGGAAGAATAATGCAACAGGGGAAAGACAAATCCTTTGCATTAAGATAGGATTTCCACAGTACCATGTGTGTGCATTGGTAGAAATAAGGCAGGAAGGAAAAAAGAGGCCAAAAACAAATGTTGGACAGCTAGCAGATTATTTCTATGTCCACGGTGGAAGAATCCTTAGGATTACTGTTCCTGCTGAATAATTTCAGTCAATTTGCATCAAAACAGGCAAATTTTGGATAATTTAATAGAATACTGAACTGAATGAATGTGTATCCTGGACCATTTGTGAAACTCTGAATGCTTTCATGGTAAGAGTGCTTAGCAGATAGATACTTGTTCCCCAGGGATAGGCTGGTCAATATCATGTGACCCTCTGTACCCAGAGACATCTTTCTGCCCAGTATAGATATCATCATCAAAGACTAAAAGGCAAGAACTCTGCCCCCTTGAAGTTCTCTGGACTGGATAATAACCAATGGAGACGGTCACAACATTTGCAGGTAAAAATAGAAGCACAAGAAAGCCCATGGCTATTCTTTCTCAGAAAGCAACAGAAACCACAAGCAATGAGAGCATCCTTAAAGGGTAGAAGAAACTAAAACAAATGATAAAGGCAAACAGATGCCATCAAAACCAAAGTGAGAAGCCAAAGCAGAAGAAGCCACAGAGAGATCTGGAATGACCACGATGGAAAAGAGACTAAATGGCAATTCCATCAAAGTCAAGAAACAACAACATGCTACAAGTGCGATGTAGAGTTGGGATTTATGTGATGCTACTGGGAGGGTTGCCAGGAATGGGTTTGCTCGTGAGCAATCTAACACTACTTAGACAAATTAACATGGATATCACATAGGCAACCCAAGAACATCTCAGCAAAGTCCAGATGGGACCTGTTGGGATATGCTCATTGTGGTATTCGTAGTGATAGGAAATTGAGGGTAATATGGAAATCTACCAATGCAAATTAGCTAGGTAACATCATGAGTAAAATACATCATGCGAACTGTGTAAGAGACAGAACAGGGAACCTGGATTAACATTCAATGACATGGACATATTTACAAACATGGCTAGAGAAGAATTAAGAAGCAAAAGACAAGCCCTGTGCTGTATACCTTTAATTCTAGCACCCAGGAGGCAGAAACAGGTGGATGGGGCTGTATGGATGTGAAGCTAGCCTAGCCTAGAGAGTGAGTTCAGGTCAACCAGGGATATATAGTGAGATTCTGTGTTTTTTTAAATAAGAATTAAGAAGTATAAAGATACACAAAAGTATACAAAAGTATTTTTCTGACTGAAAACACATATATTAAACACTTATTTTTAAAGAACACCACAAATCAAGGGGTGAATATAAATTAAGTCCAATGGGAATGATTACCTATGGGAATAGAGAAATAAAATGCAGGGATTTGGATCAATGAAAAAAATAAACAGGTAATAGATCTTAGTTGGGGGAATATGATGAACTCTTAGCTCCTGCTTACAAACTGAAGAAAAGAAAGAAGAAGAAAGTGAGGGGGGCATAAAGAATTTCTCCTCTGCAGTGAAGCACTCAAACCCTGGGCTAGCCATGTGACCTGGAAGCAGGAGTCTAAAGTAAAGCATGCTTTTCCAGATCTGCGGCACTCCACTACACAGTTGAGGGGTTTCTGGACACATTGAAAACCATGTGTCTGTAACCTGAAGTCATCTGAATATCCTAATGTACCCAAGTCTCACCATACAAATGTCAGGTTAAGATACTTTTTAATCAGAGAGTTGATAAGTACTGTGCCAGGTGAAGGTTTCATCTAGAAAATATCATTTGGTCCTAACAACTATTTCATGCATAAGTTCGTGCATCCTCTTTATTCTGCAAGTGAGGGAAACTGGAGCACAGAGAGGGTACCACATTCTTCAAGTCATAGCCAGTAACCGGTGGTTGGCTGCACTTTGGACCCAGACAGTGTCAACCTGGGCCTCTGCTTGGAACCACAGAACTGTAGCAAAAGACTCTCTGAAGCAAAGGTCACTTAACAAGTGGCCAAGCTCTTCCAGTGTTAGGCTTGGCTGATCGCTCAGACTCCTAGGATGTCTTTACTCACTAACCCTGGCACACCAGTTAATATAGCACCAGGCGGAGAAAACAAAACAAAACAAACAAAACTGGAATGCCGTGTCTGCCTTTGCTCTCTCAGCCCCACTAATGACAGTTGATTTGGAACCAGCTATTCTTCCTCTCTAGGGGTAGTGTGGCCTTGAATTCATCATCAAACGTTTGTAGACTGCTTCTTCATCTGAAATGCTGAGGACACTGACAGCTAGCTCTCAGATACGTTGCTATAGGGATCCAATGAGATGACAGCGAGTAAACATATGTGAATATGCCATGGCTCATGTTGGGATGACTGGGATACATTATGCCTTTTGTTACATTGTGATACAGCTCAGGAGAGATAGGCATCTTGTATGGTAGGATAACAGTGTCCTTCCTGAGCATCATGTATGAGCCTTAACTTGACAGCAAAGAGTGCAGTGGCACTCTTGCGTAAGTTGGGTGTTTGCCAGAAAAGCTGGAAAATGAGGAGGACCCTAAGAGAGACATACATGGTCCGCTGGAGAAGGGGAAAGGGACATCTCCCAAGCAAATTGGGAGCATGGCAGAAGGGGAGAGGGAGTTAGGAGGAAGAGGAGAAGAGAGGTGGACATGAAGGAGCAGAAAGATTGAGTCAGGGAAAGAATAGAGGAGAGCAAGAAAAAAGATACCATAATAGAGGGAGCCATTATAGGTTTTAAAAGAAATCTGGCACTAGGGAAATGTCCAGAGATCTATAAGGATGACCCCAACTAAGATCTAAGCAATAGTGGAGAGGCTACCTTATATCTGCTTCCCAGATAATGAGATTGATGACTACCTTATATGCCATCCTAGAGCCTTCATCTAGTAGTTCATGGAAGCAGAAGCAAACACCCACAGCTAAACACTAGCTGAACTCCTGGAATCTAGTTACAGACAGGGAGGAGTGATGAGCAAAGGGGTCAAGACCAGGCTGGAGAAGCCCACAGAAACTGCTGTCCTGAACAATGGGAGAGTTCATGGATTCCGGTGTGATAGTTTGGAAACCAGAATAGGACCTACCCAGATTTCCTGAATGTGGGTGTTAGTTAGGAGGACTGGGCAGTCTATGGGACCTCTGGTAGTGGATCACTATTTATCCCTAGTATGTGAAAGGACTTTGGGAGCCCATTCCATATGGAAGGATACTCCCTTAGCCTAGACACATGGGGAAGGGCCTGGGCCCTGCTCCAAATGATATGACAGACTTTGAAGACACCTCATGGAAGGCTTCACCCTCGCCGGGGAGCAGAAAGATGATGGGATGGGAGTTAGTGGGGGAACAGGGGAGGATGTTAGGGTGCTGGAACTGGGAATGACATGTAAATCAAGCTTGTTTCAAATTTAAATTAAAAAATCATAAAAGAAATAAATCTTTAAAAAAATAGCAAGTAGGGTGTTATGTTGGCCCCAAAGTGACTATGAGCTGAAACCTCTGAAGCATGAAAACAAAGGAACCATTCCTCCTACAGGCTGTTTACATCAGGTGCTCTCTTATAGCAATGAAAAGCGAACTAATAGTATCTGTCCTCATTTCTTGGCAACAGGAGCACTTTTGCCTGGAATTTTCCCACTCCTGACTCTTGCCCTTGAAATCTGAAATGTACGTAGAGGCAAATGGTAAGACTATGGTAGCAAAAAAGGGATGTGAGCCAATGGAGAGGCTGAGCAAAGTGGAGTTTTGCATGCTAAATTCACTCCAGTTCTAGTGGTTATTGTTTGGTGGGCCATTCTCTCTAAGTCTGTGTTTCCTTACCGGCAACATTATTGGCTCTAGGAGGTTCAGAGGAGGTAATGGATGAAAACATTTTGTGCATGCAAATTCCATTGAAATACTTAGTAATCAAACATTAAGCCGGCCTGTGTCCTTTGGCATGCAATCTTATGTTCTGTAAGACGAAGGTAGCCACTACAGGGACCACATATGATTTCCACCAGGATCAAGTTACATGGCATCCAGAAAGTGCTTGGCATAGCACTTAATTGTTAGGCATGATGCTTATTTTGTGCAACCTAAACTAGGGAACAGAAGTGTTGAGATACCTCATGTGCTAATGTGTGCAACTAACTTTGATGCATGTAGGGCAAGATGGATTTGGTAGGTGCATAAGGGTTTGGAGAAATGGACAGATATGACCCAACCAATCTTAGCAGGTGATCTCATGGTGAGCACATGCAGGCTTACCCACCATTCTCACAGCATTTCTGCATGTAAATTGCTCGTAATAAAATGTGCTGAGAAAGCAGGACAAAACATAACCGAAATCTAAATGTCAAAATGGTCTAAGAACCAGGAGTCAAACATGAAAATGGTGTGAGAGAGACTGAAAGGTAGGGCTGCTTTTTCTTATTGTACAAGACAACAGAAAGTGCAAAGGCTTTGGAGCATGAAGGTGTACTTGTTTTCTGATGTATAATGGTATACAGAGGTGCTCGACATTGCGACAGACACTACACGGAATAGGGGGAACGTGGCAGACCTCTTAGTTTCATATCTCAGCCCTGGGTTTTCTAGTTTGGTTATCTGGGAGACGTTGATGAAAGTGGACACAGCATCACTTATCTCTAAGACAGTTTTGGAGATTACTTGAATGAATTTCCCAATCATCCCATCTTCTTAGGAAAGCTTATTGTCTCAGCTCTGATGTTTTCCCCAAGGCTCCACTTTACTCCTTGTTAACTAGAGGCATCTGGAGAGACTCAACTGCAGGAGGATGGGAGAATGGTAGGCAGGGTCAGAGCAGGTGAAGTTAGGATAAGCTGAGTGGGAGTCAGCTCCCAGAAGAAACACGTATGTTCAGGCGCTGGTCTGATGAAAACAGAGATCTAGGCTATTTGCTTGCTCTGTGTCAGGCTCGTGGTGTCTAATGTTCTATTTAAAACACTGAAAGTATACTCCTGCCATCGTTCCTTTGCAGGCTTTCCATCAACCTGGGTAGAGCGTGTGGCTGGCAGGGAGCCAGCCTCATCCCCTGACCTCCTCCTCCACCTCCACGTGACTCAGCACAGATCGGGCATTTTAAGAGCATCTCAGTCCCAAGTTTGAACTTGCCCCAAATGAAAGCCTCCCTCCCTCGCTACACTTTCTCTTCATTTCCCAGCCCACTCTCCATTTCCAATTTATCAGCTAGTAAATTCTGAGTTGAACTTGGAGCCAGCGTTTCATTTATTTTTTGGCATAAGATCAAGTTCTTCCAAGAAAAGAAATAAAGGAGGAGTGTGGATAGAGGCTCAAAAAAAAAAAAAAAAAAAAAAAAAGCCTAAACAAAAAAGGCTCCTGGAGACAGCTCCATAGGGCTGAGTTGCTAAGTGAAAAAAGAACATATATATCTTTTGATCTATGAAGTGTGAGTGTGGTTGAGGCAGAGTTTGAAATGAGCATGGAGAATGCAGAGGGGACACCAGTGGAGCCCACATGGGCTCCTGCCTTGGAAAGATCATGGGGTCACTGGGAAGCTGGAGGAAGTGTTTGCCTGTAACATGGTACTCACATTCATTTTTCTTCTGGCTTTTGAATAGTTGAAAACATTTTGCTAACAGACTATCCTGAGGGAGCTGGTAAGCTTGTGAAGAGCATGAGATCTTTCTAGCAGCACAAACTAACCTGAGTTATGGAAGAAGACACACTGTAGCACAATGATGGAGAAATCTAAACTGAATTAAGACTGATAGACTTGTCTGATGGTAGGCATTGGCTCGGGAAAATCCTTCTTAAGGTTGGTAATATTGATTGATGGAAGTATTATAGAAAATGGTGAGTACTCACTCATACATTAAGTAGCAATGTAAGTGATCCTATCTGTCTAGAAGGGATTCTGACCTTTTCTTTCTCTATACTGGCCCCCACATTAATGTTTTATTCACCCCCTTCCATGCTCATAGGCAATCAATTCTTACATGTACCATTCCTATAGTTTTGTATGTATTCATATAAAATATGGCTTATTATTTCGGGGGGATTCTTTTTATTTTACGAAAGTGTCATTATAGCATACATATATTTTATCTTTTAAATTTGGTACTGCATTTCCAACATTATATTTCAAGAGCACTGCTGCTTCAAACATACGTGCAGAACTCCATCACATACATCCAGTAAAGTTTCCCCAGTTCTCCAGTGGATATACTTCCACTCACTACCACCTTCTCATTTCTGCCCCAAACAAAAACAATGCAAACAAAACAGTCACAGAGGCATTGAGTGCCCTTATTCCAGTTAAGATTTTTTTTTAATCACTCTAACGTCATCTGTCAAGAGGGAACTGCAATTGAGAAACTGTCTCCATCAAAACACCCCATTGACAAATCTGTGGTACATTTTCTTGATTAATGATTGATGAAGAAGGGCCCAGCCCACAGTGGGTGGTGTCACCCTTAGGTGAATGGTTCTAGGTTGAACAAAAGAGCAAACTGCCAAAGAGAGCAAGCCAGTAAACAGTTTTCTAGCATAATTCCTGCCTCTTCTCCTGTTTGAGTTTCTGCTTGGACTTCCCTCGAGTGATAGATTGTGATTGTGACTTGTAAGTCAAATAAGCCATTTCTGCCACAAGTTGCTTTAGGTTATGGTCTTTATCACAGCAGAAGAAAGCAAAGCAGGACACCCGACTCATGAAGGTGTCAGCATTTCTTTGTATATCCATGTCTCTATCTGTATCCATATATACAAATCCAAATCTATTTACATCTACTTAGGACAGACTTATACTGAATTATAGTATTTGAGTATATTTAGTTTGATTAGCAAAGAGATCAATGTAATAACAACTCTTTGAATCACAAGTTTATACATATGCACACACACATATATGTATATATCATATATAAATGTATATTTCCATGGGGTTGGCATTGCTAAAATCTGTGCCCACACATTTACCAAAACGGGAATATAAGGATACCACAGAAACACTGTGTATTAGAAAAGTCCTGTGCATCTCTGAAGTTACATGGAATCCACATTACTCAAATGTATGACTCTGCAGAGAAAAGGAAGAGCAAGTTTGAGGGTGCATTCAGGGAGCAAGTGCAAGGATCAAGGCCAGGTCCTCCGTGGGCTAATCTGCCCTTAGTAGGCAGGTAACGTCTTGCCTCTGTTTTGTCGGTAGTATCATGGGGGACACAGTTCATATTCCCAAGTCAGAGTCCTGGGAAGAATAAATTGCACACTCGAATGGAGTAATTTGAAGAACATTGAAGGAGCCAGACTGTTTATGAAGATTTAGTGAGGGTAAGGAGGCTGCACTGGTTAGTTTTTCTCAATCTGACACACGCTATGGCCATCTGGGAAGAGAGGATCTCTTGTGGGAAGAGAGATTCTGTAAGCAAGCATGTGTAGCATATTATCGGTTAGTAGTTGATGTTAGAGGGTAGTGCTGTTCACTGCAGCAGGTAAGGTCACCGTATATAACAACCACAAAGGAAGGCAGAAGCTGCTTAGTGTAAGGTATGTAAACCTCTTGGAGGAGAGGGGGGTGAGGTGAAAGGCAGCTAAGCTGCCAAAAGAGGATTTGACAGTGAGACGAGGGTAGGGAGAAGCACTTCATTTTCTTTTCCTTTCTAATGGTGCTTTTAAGTCACGCACATTTGTGGTTTTATATTATGGGTGGAAATGTCAAATCAGTGCTGACTTGGAAGTGAATTAACGGGGTGTGGCTTTTTTGAAAAAAAGTTTTGTTTTTGAAATTTTAATTTGTTTACCTACGAGTAAGTATGCTGAGGAAAATGATGTACTCCGAGTGACAAAGTTGGTCGCAAATTGTTTTGTGAAGAATGTGAAGACCTGAAGTTTGCCTCACTGTTTAGTAATGAAATGTTAGTCTTGGCCTCACACATTCTCTCCTGTGTTTGTATGTGCTTGTGTGCACACAAGTTCATACACAACAGCATTCATGTCAAGGACAGCTGTTGGAATCAGTTCTTTTCATCCTGTGGTATCAGCCTTGACAACATCTGAGGCCTTGAGGCCTCTCGCCTGTCCTCTGTCTTCTTCAGGGTCCTAACTTGTAAATGATGACTTCATTCATAAAGCAAATCCCTATGGAATGAGAGCTGTGTATGACTATAGATCATATTATTCGTTAATATATGTTTTGATTTCAATGTTGACATCAATATTTATAGAGAGTTGGGGAGAGAAATAACGACATGTAATTTCTTCCCTGTGATTTTATGAATGTGCTTACAAGGTTTTATGGATGTGTGTAGATACATGCATTTTTGTTTCTGCATGGCACATATATACTGCAAAGACTGACAATTCTGATATCATGCCACTTAAATTGTAACACTGACTTCACATTTATCAGCTAGTAAGTGTGAGCCAGTGACTTGGCTCTCCCAAAACTTTGGCTTTCTCACTTATGTGGCTATTGCTGCTTAGTTCACAGAACTTGGAACACTAAAGGAAAGGAACTTGTTAAAACAATCATCCCATATGTGGGAGCAGTTCTTTATGGTTAGAGTCTAAACCAGCTCTGTCTAGAGAAGACATGTCCTGAGAATGTCCTCTAACTGAGAAAGGGTTGGTCTATATCTTCAGACTGTAGACCTTTAGAATGTGCATCACTTGGGGTTGCAAGAAGAACTTTAGTCTTCTTGCATAGAGCAATGAGAATGGTGCCCAAAGAAGTTCAGTGGCCCAGTGCAAAGCTTTGATCTTCTTTAGGTTTCCCTTATAGGATTTAGGAGCATCTATGCATGGACATCAATAGCTATTCAATAAAGAGAGAATGACACCCAAAGGGAATCTCATGGATGAAAGAGCTGTAGAAGGATGTTAACCCATTACCCTCCTGGTGCTTCTTTTGATAGGGTGCTTGCCTGGGGAACAGTGGTAAGGAATGGGGAGAGTCTCCTAGCATGTGGAAAAACCCGTCTGACTTACACACACACACACACACACACACACACACACACACACACACACACACGGAGAGAGAGAGGAAGAGAGAGAGAGACACACACAGAGAGAGATCCATTGCTTCTCTTTGAGGTAGCAGTTCTTCATTGCAAAGGTACCACCAATTCTTTTTAAGGTAAATCACTGCCGCATCATTCTCTTTGAGCTTTTCTGTCCAAAAGACCTTGGATCCAAGTCCCTCTACCCAGAAAGGAGCTTGTACTACTATGGTTTCCATTAGAAAGGAGGTGCCATCTAAACAAATGGCATTGTTGTATTCATCAAAGAACCTTTGGAAGACTAAGGGCCCTGGCCAGCAGCTTACACGGAGTAACTTAAAACACAAAGAGAAAAAAAGTCCTTACCCTCAACAGCCTGGCATGGTTTTCTGGGTTGGTGTCAAGGGATTTGTAATCATTAGAGCTGTCTGAAAGAAAAGAGGAAGTTTCCTATTTTTGTAAGTGTTGAATGGGGACTGGCAAACCACCTGCACAGATAGTACAGAAAAGTCAGGTGACCTCAAAGCTCACTCCATGAAGAAGAGCTCTGCAGAGCAAAGGAAACGCTGTTAGATTTCTTGTGTTAAAAATCACTTTCAGGGCTGGAGATACAACTCAGAGGTGGAGTGTTTGTCTGGCATGTGCAAAGCCCCGAGTTCAGTCCTGTAAAAGGGAGAGGCACAAATTCTGGCAAGAGGATTGACATGAGTTTGAGGCCAGTGTGAGCTCCTCAATTCAGACTTTGTCTTAAAAATCAAAGCTAGCCAGGTGGAGGTGGCACAAGCCTTTAATCCTAGCACTCAGGAGGTAGAGGCAGGAGGATCACTGTGAGTTTGAGATAAGCCTGGTCTACAGAGCGATTTCCAGGACAGGCTTCAAAGTTCAGAGAAACCCTGTCACAAAGAAAAAACACCAAAAAAAAAAATACCCCAAAACTAAGCTAAATACCATTCCATAAGAATCATTTCTCTATGGAAAGAAACCAGTATGGTATACAACACAAAACCCCAGTTTGGAGTTAGGACAAAGAACATACTTATCAATCAAAAGAGTGACTTTCTAGTTCCTCTGTTCTCCTGGTCCCTATCCCCTTGATGTCATGAGAGGGTAACGCATAACATTTCTAAACTGACTTTGTTGGGAGTTTATATTCATTCAGGAGATAATGTTCCATCATGGGTACACAGATGAGCACAGGGGAGACCCATCATGAAGTAATAAACCCACAAAACTTCCTGGCAGTGCAGTGTTCACTATGTTCCTAAGTAAGAGAATCTCATGTTGGGGGTTCATCAGGAGTTGTCTCAAAAGTTACTCTTCAGGTCTGTTTAATGTGTTCAGAGAGGCCTGGATTCTTAGACCAGATACCGCTTACATACCATCAACTTGCACTTATGGCCAGAATATAGAAAGGTGGCTGGTTCTAAATTCTTAGGAGCCTGACTCCTAAAGGCTAGGAAGGTAGGTACTGCTGCTTCTAACCACATTGTTTCTATAGCAACTGCAACCTAGTGGCAGGGACAGGAATCTATTTTTTCATAGATCCAGAAAGTAGACAGTGAATTATTAGCAGGATAGTTCCTTCTGAGGGCCAAGAGGGGAGAATCTACCATGAATGTTGTCATGACCCTGTAGATGGCCCCAAGCTTTACAGATTTATGGTTCTCTTCTCTCTTTGCATATCCTACATACAAACCCCACGCATTGTGAATTTCCCTGTCATGTTAGAAAGTGAGGGCTATCCTGATGACCTCATTGAACCCAATTATCTCTGTAAACACTGTTTTTAAATAAGGTAATGTTCTGAAATACTAGGGGTGAGGATATCAGCATATGAAATGTGGGGTGATATAATTCAATCACACATCTATTCATTTCACCCTACCCACTCCACTGAGCATGTCCCCCTTGACAAGATGGATAATTGTCAGTTGTCAGTGTACCATAATAGCAACTGTCCCCTCCATTAGGTGCTTCCTTCCCGTTTGGCTTTTTTACCCCCAGATTTTAAACTAATATTTGTTTTTTATATAAATATTTCCTTAGACATTGTGGGTGGTGTATTTATGAGGTAGAAAGCTAGACAAAGACATGAACACACACACACACACACACACAGTATGTATGTAGGGGAGAGCTTTTCTGTGTTTTTCTTTCAAAGTTCCTATTTACTGAAGTATAGTATTTATTTTGTGGGTCTTCATCACATATCCAGTTTCTATAGAAATAATTAATCTTGTATTCTTGCCTCAGGATTTCCCTGAAGGAAACATTCACACCACAACAAAGTTGTTGCTCAGTGTAAAGCCAGTCTCATCTTTGAAATAACTCTACCAGACATTTACATTGGCTTGTGTCCAAACACCCTTCCACGACAGCGGTCATCTCCTTCTTGGACTCAAATGATCCACTTCGAAAGTGAGTTCATCCTGTGGCCCCAGGAAGGGTGATGAGGGAGGACTCTAAGGAAATGACTTCTGCTGTTCCCAAGGTTGGAGCTCCTGGGCTGGGTCCTGTTCATGGTGGAGACAGTCCCTGGTTCAATGTCTAACAGTTCAGATGATCACCAAGCAATGAGTTCCAAGTCCATACTCCAGGGTATTTTTTATTTCCTTTTGGGGTTAACTTTTAAAAGTAACCTAAGATTTTTCTGAACTTTGGGACTGACCAAGTATTTAAACTAACTAGAAATAAGTATCTCAGGCCTCCATCTCCTCAAGAAGTTCCTACAACTTCATGTAGTGGCTCACATCCAGGAAACAGATGCAGGCCTGTTTGAAGCCTTTGGAGTTCATACAGGGGATAGAAAAGCTAAATTTTCTTCAGTGACTCAGTGGATGGAGACAAATACCTTAACATGTCTCCTGGCTTCCTGGGGGGGGGGGGAATGCATCTTCCAGCAGACCCATTGTCTGCCCCTGATACCACTCTCCAAAGCTGCTCACAGAATGTCCTAAAGGCAGCCATGAACCACAAGGAACCTCCATTGTCCTCTTCTCAGATGTGCTAGCTGTGAACATTGTGCCGCCCTGAATTCCAGTGTAGGAGGAAGAGTACCACCCTATCCTCATACCAGGGTACCACCCTATTATCAAACAAGGCAACTAGTGCAAAAGAACATGCTTTACCTTTGACCAAAAAACAGGCAAGCAAAACAAACAAACAAATAAATAAATAAATAAATAAGAGATCATTAAATTGAAGGGAAATTTTGTCATGAAAATGCAGATCTCTGGGATGGAGAGAGGTGGCTTAGTAGTTAACGGCGATTGCTACAATTCCAGAAAACGGGTGTTTGATTCCTAGCACCCATTCCAGGCAGCTCTTAGCTGCCTGTGACTCTAATTTCAGGAGCTCAAATGTCTTCTGGCCTCTGTGTACACTAGCACACACTTGCACAAATGCACACACAGATGCATACATACAAATAAAAATAAAATAAGAATCTTAAAAAGAAGTAATCCGAAATGCCAGTTCATGTACTAAGGATAAGGGAGGGATACCTTGCTCAGACTAAATACAGGAGGGGCGGAGGGCCTTGGTCCTGTCTCAAGGTGATGGGACAGACTTTGTTAACTCCCCATGGGAGGCCTCACCCTCACTGAGGAGTAGATGGGGTTTGGGGTGAGGGGAAGGTGGGAGGAGCTGGGAGAGGGGAGGAACGAGGGCCTTGGGATTGATATGTAAGATTTAAAAAAAAAATTGTTTTAAATAAAAATTTAAAATATTTAAAATAAGAAAGAAATAATCCAGTACTCTCCATCCTTTGAAAATCTTTAAACATGTGGAACGAAATGGACCACATTATCCACCAACTGCAAAGTAATAAGTTATAAGCAGCAATAGATAACCAGGGGCAAATAATACACAGCAGGCCTTGTGCCAAGTGCTGGTTCATCTTCTCACTGAATCTTGATGAAACTTGTTAGGAATAATTTCTAATGGTGATGAGAACAAAATGAGTGGGTATGCATAGGTATGTATCGATGTTATAAAGTGTTAAAATGGATACATTCAATACATGCTATCATTTTCTTAAATGATCCCTGGCATTCCTTCATGCCTAGGCTATACACAGTGAAATAGCAGATATCTAACGTATGTGGCCTAGTCCTTTCACATACCTCAAGACACTTCCCGGAGGAGTGACATCTACCAGGCCTTAGAAATGTTGAGCGACCTTCTTGAGGAACTACAGCTGCATGGATTCTTCACTCAACACCATATGGGTGCCCATGTCTAAGAGATTGGTGACTAACCAAAACAGAGCTGACAACGAATCATTCCCTTTCATACCATGGTTAGTGGCTTTCACATGAGGCCAGCATTTGCAAGGTCTGAACTCCGCTGGTTTCAGGAGTCACATCAGTAGAGTTGGGATGCTACTGTGCATGTTTATACTAATGAATTGAACGAGCCAATGCATTTAAAAACAACTCTCAAAGTGCTGACATCTAGGAAGTAATAAAAACAGTAATTAAACACCCACTGTTTCAGCTTGCTTGGGAAACATAGAGCTGGGGCTCAGTCCAGGTGACACACTCTATAAAATGCATGGTGTTTGAAAGGAAGTGAGCCTAGAGGCACAGGGACTGGCAGGGTATAAATGCCCTGTGGGTGAGATCCTTGTTTGTCCTTACTCAACAATGACACCCGCCTTTGTCACTGAATCACTTACTCCACTCCAAATTGGCGAGTGACTTTACTGGGGTGTGAGTATATGTGCAAGAGTTTGTATGAGGACACTGTATTCATTTTATTTTCCTTTGTAAATTCTCCCAAAGACATTTTAACCTAAAGAATCTAGAACAAATGCTAAAGCACATTATGTTAAATGTCAGAGTGAACACCCCAAGTCAATAATGTGGAACAAACAGCTAGGATGACGGAAGGGGGTCTCTGCACCAGGTAGATCTTTGGACTTGTGGGCATGTTTCTGAAGTTGTCTAATCTGCACCTTAAGAGCTAGATAGAATGGTCTTGAGGCATACCAGACCAGTAAATAATATGTATTCCATATGATGACTGTATTTTTGCTTTCTGTATCATGTCAATTATGTTTAAATTATTATTTGCAAATGACTTTTCACCACCCTAAATGAACTCATCTAATAGTGAGGCAAGCAGGCTAAGCTCTAGAAGCAGAAGACTGATGAGCTGAATCAAACAAGCTGATGTGTTCCTGGCCCTGACCTCTAGCTCTGTGTCCCAGTTCTACTGACACTGACCTGATCACACAGCAATTGTTTACTCTTCACATTCTGGTGGGATTGGATTAAGTCACCTTCTGGGGGATGACTGCTACACAGTCACATGTGTTCCCCACAGAGAGCTTAACTGTGTCCATATTTAGAAGTTGATGTGAGGGACAAATGGATGGAAGGGCATGGGTTGAATCACATGGCAACTGTCCACTCCAGAATCCTTTCCAAAGGCTGACTGATGAGTTCTGAAATTCATAGCATGTCTAACACCAGGTTCTGAGTGGTAAGAGGCTGCATCTCCGATAAAAGAAACCCTTGACTCTTTTTGCAGGCTGACTGTCCTGCACCAGATCTGTGTGAGGCTTGGAAATGGCGAGACAAAGGCAATAATGGAAGGTTTGGAACTTGTTTGATGGGGATGTCTGATGCCTTTATTCTTCTTGTGGCTACAGCTTGTCTAAGACCACAAATTAGTTGTGGCCTAAGTCTCTTTGTATATCAGCTATGCCCATTCAAGCTGGGTGGCTACAAGATGGCAAGTCTGGCTCACACAAATGACACCACACTCCCAAGCCTTCTGGTTCTGCTCCAGAGCAGAAAGATAAAGCTGGCCACATACAGAAGGGAAGTTGCATTAGCAGTCCAGCTAACCTATATGCGTCTCACCAAGCCTTCCCATTACTCTTTCTGTTCCTAGAACACAATGTCCATCTTCTCTTCCCCAACTCAGTGTGACTACTCCGAAGGCTTGCAGGTGATGAGTCATACTAGCCAGGCAGCAAAATCACCCTGGTATTCTGAAAGCCCAGCACCAGCACCCCACCCCCAGAGCAGATAGCACCAGAAAGCTGCCTGCCTGCATTCAGTTCCTCATGGTCCTCTGCTGCACTGAACATTGCCCAGAACATAGCAGTGTGTTGGTCTTTTCACTTTGTATTTGTTCAGTCTGCTGTTTGACTGTGAGGGACACAGCTTTACACCTCAAACAACATTCTACTGCCAGCAAAAAACCCTATCCTTTGAGAGTTGTTCGTGGTGACTTGGAATTGTTCTATGGGTAAATATTTTTCCTTCTGCAATTGGTCACTGTTGTCTTCCCCAAATACTTTTCTTTTTAAAGATTTTGGTGGGGGAGTTGCTGTATTGAGAGGCTTAACTTCAGGCCTCCTGAAATTGTCTTTGCTAAAAAGTGATCTGTGATTTCTGTTTTTTCCTCTCAGAAATCTCAACCTTTAGAAATTATCTTCTGAAGGGGAAAGCTTTGTTCTCTGCTAACACACTAGAGAAATCTCCGCAGGGAAGGAAGCTAGTAAACATGCATCTCTTGGTTATATGTTAATGGGGATGAAGGACAGCTTTTACAGAAGATTAATTTTGCCAGGGAAGATATGAAGATCACGTAACTAGGTTGGCAGAACGGGATGAGAGTGCTAGGAATAGGCTCCCTTAAGAGGTCAGGAGTAGAGGAAATGACTATTTGGTAACCATGAGGAAACGTTCTTTTCATACTTTTGAGAAACATATTCTTTATTATGAACGTCTGGGAAAACTGATGTACAGCATATCCTCGTTAATTTGTCTTCCGTGAGCAAAAAGAAAACTCTTAGACACTGTAAAATAAACATGTCAGAGGTTTTTGTACTGCCCAGTAGTTAATTAAGCCAACAAGATGATACAATTGGTTTGGGGAAGATGGTAAAGAGCCCCACATGTGTGATATGTGCCCTGGACAAGTCAGAATCATTTGTATGTTTAACGTGATGGAGACGATAGAAGCAGAGTGGAGCGGTGCTCGATGGTGATAGGAGAGATAGTCAACCGTCCACAGCCATTCAGTTCCACGGAGCCCGAGGAGTGAATTCTAAAGGTCTGCTCTTCATCAAGGCACCTCCAGCCAATAAAACAACCGCACTGCACATGGGTGGTTTTACTTCGACACAATCAAATACAAAAACAGAATAACAGAAATGCCAGTGCCTCCAGGAAATCCTTCTGGAGAAGTCGGCTTTGGTTCTTGCTCAGCTTTCTCCAGTCCACTCTGGTATCCATAGTAACCCATGGCTGTCTTCGGTATTTTCTTTATCATGTTTCTAAATGACTTCATTGAAGTATCTGAATTTATAGCTAATGTGTAATCTAGCTATTTGCAGTTCAGTGCTCTTTCAGGCATAGGATGCAACATGTTTCATCTTACATGATATGTTTACTTTAATATAACAACACATTACAACACTACATTTCCCCCAAGTGCTTATGTGATATTATGAGCTCTTTGAGAGGGTTACTGAGATAGGGAACTTCTGGATAACCATATATCTAATCTGTAGCTACATTTGGATAAAAATTTAAAAAGTAGCAGAGGGCTTTCCAATGGGAACTAAGTGGTAGCCAAAAGAGGAAAAAGATCCAGTTTGCTGCAGAACACACACAAAGGTGGAGTGGCTATCATACACTGTGCACCTCAAAAAAAAATCCCAAAAAAGGATTGTGAGACTTTTACAATAAAGAAATGAAAAAGATGGATTAGCCAGATCACACAATATATACCTGTATCTAAAATCACATAGCCCATTATAGTGAACACATTTGTGTTTGATATAACAGTTAAAATACCTTTGATTTAAAAAGGAGTCTTAGAAATCACTCAGTGTGAAATAATATATGAAAACTGGAAAAGAATATGTGGAATATCAAATGTGTTTCATGTCTACAAAAGACTGGAGTGATAGATTGCTTTAAAAATTTTCCAAAAGGAATGGTAAGTGAAGATAAATACAACAATAAAGATAAATTATAAAATAGAAAAAGCATGCTGAAAATGATTACTCCATGTGACAAGTCCTGAAGTCGAAGAGCCTCAGGCATCCTCTTTACCAGCTGTAGAGTTCAGTGTCATCTTCACCATGACAACATTCAGGTTTTGAAACAGCAACAACTTGGTTCTGTTGTAATTGATCATGGAGAATAGCCACAGAGGCTTTGAGAGTCTTGCCCCACAGGGACATGCCGGTTTGTAAGAAGAGAATGGACTTGGTGATTAGTGATGGCTCTGGAGCTTTCTTCCTCTACAACCATGCCCAGTGTCACTTCAGGAACCCCACAGCCTTGTTCCCCAAATAAGGATGATATTAGCTTTGATTTACAGTTCCAAAGCACTTTGCAAAGGAAGCCAGGAAAGCAACTGTCAAGTGAATTTAAAGGTCTGCCTAAACCCTCATCCCAGAACACAGAAGGTGTTTAGTGAAAGCTCTTGTGAGCCTGTTTCAGAAATTGAAGCCAGGAAGGGGATCTTCAATGACCCTACCCAACCTGTCCCTGAGGGACCTCAACTTGCAAATACCTTGTGTTTGCCCTGGCAGATTTGTCCCCCAGCTCCCTCCCTGGGGCCCCAGGATCAGTTGCTCACTCTCAGGTGCCAGAGAGACCCTTTTTTTCTTTGCTCTCCTACCCAGATTGCCTCCAGTGTCCTTTCCCTAGATGGGGATGACAACTGATAGAGGCTGTTTTGAAATGAATCTCTCTTCCCCCTCAACCCCCCTTTCCTCTGCTCCCTCAAACTGTAAGAACACTTTGGCTTCTTTCCATCTCTTGGAGTTTGTCTTAGAGATTTTAATCTGTTCTTGTTCTCTGTAAATAGCTCAGAAGTTAGGGCAGGAGAACTCTCTGTAAGGAAACCACCATATGGGATGCACACAGGTATATGAGCAGGTTGCTGGTGCATGAACACACTTGTTTTCTGTCTGACCCACGTGGTCTGTAACTCCCAGGGTTTATGTCTTAAGCCAGGTCTCCCTGGCTCTGGTTTTCACACTCCCCTCTGGACCTAGACTGCCTGCCAAGAACTGTTATCTTATTGCCTACTTTCTAGCCCTTTGACTTTTTCCCAGTTTATATTCTTTGTAAAGAGAGCACTCCCTGCTTTTGAAGATGGTAGAACTTACACATGACTGAGGAAATTTTATTTTCCTCAAGCCGAGTGAAACCCATCTCAAAATGATTAATTCCTAGACAGGAAGGCCGTGATCTATGTAGCCAAGAAATCCAGGGGTACAGAACAATGCAGAAGTTCAAAGCCCCAGGCTGCCTGCTGCTCAGATTGCTAGACACCCCGGGTATATTACAATTTCAGAGGAACTTTTTTTTTTCATTAAAAAAAGGTATAGACATGTATGCTTCATACCATTTCTACTTCCCTTGTTTTATGTGACCAGCTGTACTGTCTCCCATACGTCACTTCCCTCAGCTTTTTACCATGATTGCTCACAGGTGGGCCCAGAGCATGAGGTAACAGAATGAGTGTTAACAACCCCAGACTCACATTTCAAAATTCCGCAACTGTGCAAGCAGAGACCTTCTTTCACACGAGAATAGCAAAGCTTGAGGTTGTACTTCATTAACCCGGACTGTCTTGTAACTACTTCAAAAGTAAACAATGGTTGAATCTTAGCCTAGGTCTGAGTCACATGACTATCTGTATAATCAGGATGTAGAGTTAGCTACATCTGAACTACTTTGAATGAAGTGGGGAGGCCTGCTTAAGTGACTCAGAGGTAGACAGCCTCCAAGGTCAGGCTCAGGAGAATATCTCAGACCAGATCCTGCTTGCTTAGAGGCAGAGGTCAATCATATAGTAGTAACTCATGGTTTTACTCCAAGACAGTGAGTCAAAGAATTGGTGGCAATTTGACTGGGCCTAGAATCAACATTGAACATCATATAAATGTATTTATCTATTACCTATGCTGGTTAATACTTGATGGGAAATGTCATTCTGTAAATATATTTCTCTTATTGGTTAATGAATAAAGCACTGTTGGCCAATAGGAAAGCAAAATCGGTGGGACTAGGAGACAAGGAGAATTTGGAAAGAGGTAGGAGGAGAGTCAAAATGTAGGACCAAGAGAGCAGAGGTCTGGACCTTCTTTCAGGTAAGATAAGACCACATGGAAACGCTTAGATTAATAGAAATGGGTTAATATTTAAGACAGAGCTAGCCAATAAGAAATGCTCGTAACATGTCAACAGTTTTATATCTAATACAGCATCTCTGTGTGTTATTTGGGGCTGACATGGCTGTGGGACCAGGCTGGAAGGAAAACTGCTCATAACAAGTACTGTCAACTTTACAGGATCTAGAATGACCTAGGACAGCCCACCTCTTGCTCCATCTCAAAGATCTATTGTATTTTCCAAAGGAGGTATAAGTGAGTGAACAAAACTTTTCCTTAAAGTGTGTCAGATTTTTTTTTTCCTGGAGTGGCCATCAGAGAGAGACCTGAGTAGTGACAGCAGCAGGTGATGTTTCTGGGTCCTGTATTAAACCCACACCCAGGTGACACCATTAGCAGAACATTGCCCTACAATAATCGCCTTTTGAGAAGTGCCATCTTTGAGGATGGACAGCAGTTAGTGAGAGAATAAATGCCTCACATTTGAGTCTGCAGCTCTACCTGGCTGCCGCGGTACTGATGCCTCCAAAGTCCTCCTAACATGTTGTCCCACTGACCTTCTATGGTTTGGATTCCCTAGAACTGGGAACTCTGAGCAGAAGGCTGCTTGAGGAAGTGTTACTGCTGTTTTGCTCCTTGGCAACACCATTAAGACTGGCTTTACTGTATAGGGAGATCACCTAATGAAAGGAACCAGAATGCAGATGGATTCCTGAAAGAGGATGGCAAGGAGAAAAAAGTTATCTGGAAAAATAACTAGTTTGATCCAGTGAATGAATAAGTCATACTTAATGATTGGTAATTTAGCTAGATAAGAGAAATCAATACAATGAACAACAGATTAAAATGCCAGAAAGAAGGTCTTATGGGTAGGAAATGGACAAAGCCCCAGTCTTTGCTGATAAAATAAAGGTCTGCTGACCCATAACCATCACTGTTAGGTTTATCCTTTTATGGTATGTGAGCATGTAAAGGTGTGTGTGTGTGTATATATATATATATATATATATATATATATATATGTATATATATGTGTGTGTGTGTGTGTGTGTGTGTGTGCATATGTGTGTGTGTGCATGAGTGTTTGTATGCATGTGTGTCATGTATGTGAGTAAACATTATGCAAGCATGTATGTATGGATGAGCATGTGATCAGGTATAAGTGTGTTTGTGGGTGTGCTAGTGTGTGAGTGTATATTTGTGAGAGTGAATGGTGTGTTTGTGATTTGTGCATGCACATGCATGTGCGAGCATGAGTCTGTGTGTGAATGTGTTAATACGAGATTGTGTGTGTTTGAGTGTGTGTATGAGTGAGTATGAGCAAATAATTCAGAGGTTTGTGTTTCAGTATATGCACATCTAAACATATAATTGTGTGTGTGTGTGTTATGTGTTTGTATGTACATGTGAATATGTGCATGTTTGAGTGTATTTTGTTGGTGGGTATGTTTGTGAATTTAAAATGTTTGCGTGTGTGAGCATATTTCTGTGTGAGTGTATGTGTAAGTTGTGTGAGATTATGTGAATTTGAGGGTATGATAATGTCTGACTGTGTGGTCATGTAAGTGTGTGTATGTGTGTGTGTGTGTGTGTGTGTGTGTTTGTGTGTGTCTGTGTGTCCATGTTCTCCTATTCACACAAGAATCAGTCTCCTCTTATCTTTGTATCTCTTCTGTCAGACCAATTCTCTCCTTTATGTCTCTCTGGTACTAGACAGCAAAACCAACTGCTGAGCCTAATATGTGCTTTTTATTTGCTCTTGTCCCTCACAAAAGGCACTATTTTTTTGGATGTTTTTAAAGAGTCCACATGGAGAGGCCTTTAACAGATTTATTTGGACTGATCTGAAAAGGCTGCATATTGTATACTTCTAACTGTTGACATCATGGACCAGGCAGAAGTGCGGGGACATATAGATCATTAGCTTCCAGGGGCTGGTACAGAGAGAAAATGAAATGGCCAAGCACAGGGCTTTGAGCACAGGAGACTGCTCCATGTGGCACCATTAGGATGTTAATTTGCCAAAACTCAGAGACTGTACAACACAATGTAAACTGTGGGCATTAGCTAAGGGCATGTTAATATTGCCACTGATTGTAGCAAACACATCACATGAGTACCACCAAAGAAGCAAAATGGAAAAGTAGAGAGAACTCTCTTTCCCTTCCTCCCTCCCTCCCTTCTCCACCCCCACCCCGTGGTGTACAGTATAAGGGAATTCTCTGCATCTTCTGTTCTTTCTCCTGCCCCTCCCAAAACTTGAAACTACTGTAGACATTAAAGTCTGTTAATTAAAAGAAAAGGTATCAGGCTTTCAGTATTGTCTTTCCTAGCCCTGTCTCTGTTCTCTCATAAGGAAACTCTGAAAATAAGTTACATTTCCTGAGGGTCAAACTTAGTTCCGCAAATACTCCTACATGGTCAAAATTTCACTAAAATAAGACACCAAATTATCCTTACAATCCTATTCAGAAACCATTGGCACATGCTTGGTTCAAGCATGATTCTGAGTCTCAGCACATTTAAGAGTAGTGGGAGGGCCTTGGCCCCTCAGCTCTGTTCCTATATGTCTTTGTGTTTTGGTTGTCTTTGTCCTGTGCCTTCTCTCTGATCCCTGAGAAGTCTTTATGGAAAGCTTGTGAGCAAGAATCCTGTAGGAAACCATAACACCATCTCTTTCCCTTTGCCTGGTTGGGAAGAGCTGCACCTCAACTTCTTTATTGTCCTCAGATGCCACTAAAAGCTGGCTTGGGAATCCAATGAGTTTAATCCCAGAGTATGGGCCATTATTTTACAAACCTTGGTCACACATATCTGTGATGATTCATGAAGAGTCTCCAGATATTTATTTAACGAGGGCAGCAAACCCAAACAAAGCATCATGTGGTTACAAGAAGAATTTTAAACAAAGTCCTAGAGCTGGGTGAGACCCCTATCTTCTGTAAACAGCATCCCCTATGCACCATTCTGCTGGTTATCCCACACGGGCTGGGGATGCCAGTCCCAGGACACTTAAACCACAGGGCACTGAACTTCCTCAAAACAGGGAAAATAGCATGGACCTCCTCAGAGAATGGGTAGAATGGCTAGCCTGATAGTCAAACTGTTTTAGGAACTAGAATGGCCTCACTTTTGGCCCCTAAGGAAGGTTTCTGAGCATAGGAGAAGATGCTGGGTTTTGAGGTGTGAGATGCTGCTGTGTTGAGCATTTCATTCAGATCAGTGCATTTAACCCTAAGAGAAGGATGTTATGGTCCTTCTGGTCACAGAGGAAGATGATATGTAAGGAGAGAGAGAAAGCATCAGTTCAAGGAGAATGGGCAAGAGTGTTCCTTTAGAGCTGCTATTATCTAGTGATGACATCATTCAAGATCCAACTACAAGTGCACACACACACACACTATGAAGCTGATGTTTTATTTAGCCCAACACATCTAACATACTATTATGTCAACATTTATCCAATGTTCTGTCCTTTTGGTTATCATACAAAAGCTTCAGAATTTACTTTAGGTTTTAGTCTTACAATCTACTCTACCCCAGTGTGGATTATTCACATTTCAAGTCATCCATGACTCAAAGTTGCTGTATCATACAGAACATGCTAGGTTGCCTCCCTTCATTCTTGGATCCAACCAGATCCCTTAAGGTCTGTTTACTGAATTGTATTTTAACATGATGCCCTTGACTTTTAGTGAAGAACACACCCTGTGAAATGTCATAGTCCTGAGTTTAGGTGATTGCTTCCAGATCTTTCTCTGTCCTCAACATCTCAAGCTATTTAAGTGAACTAGTTCATTGTTGTCCTTTCAAAATGCCATGCCTCCTTCTTTATCATAATTTGTATTTTGTAGCTGGTTTTGTTTTGTTTTGGATTAGCTACTAGGAGGCTCGGGCCCAAATTGGACTAGATTGCAATTATGGATTAATTCAGTTCATGAGTTAATGATGAACTATAATGACATGGTTTGTTAAGTGTTCTGGATCTCATAAATATGTACCATGTGTCCTCAGTAAAGTTTTCTTACTGAAGTTGAAAGTGAAAAAATTTTCTTGAGTTGAAAGTGACTCAGAATTTGTCTGGTAGTGAAGAAATGGCATCTATTCCATCCTGAGACAAAAGGCACTAAAGAAATTTTATCCATGAACAGCAGTGGCAAGTCTGCTATTGGGAGACAGAGCATGGAGATATGTATGTATGTATGTATGTATGTATGCATGTATGTATGTAGATATGTTTGTGTATGTGTGTGTGTAACTTTAATTTTGAAGCTTTCAATAGATGTTTCTTTCTTAAAGTTCTTAAACTGTGCTTCCAAAATTAAGTAACAGATTATTACACCTTCCTTTTATGTAATATAAGGCAAGGAAAGAAGGGTAGATTATACTTTCCTGGTAATACAAGAGGAGTGGTCTTCCCTTTGCAGAAATGTACACAGATTTAAGCCACTTATGATTACCATGAGAATCCACACACACTTTTGAAACAGAATGTAAAATGTAAATGAGTGTATAGATTGTGTATAAGTGAGTGTTTTCTCCATACTAGTAGGGGTTCATAACTGTCATGAATGTCTCAGCCTGGTAATGGTTCTATAAGTTGAGAGACAGCATACCTAGGAGAAGATGTGCAACTGGACTGCAACTGGAGCCTTACGTTTTGATATTAAGAAAGGGATATGGGAGCGCAGAGAAATGAATGAGTTTCTTATCTCAACTGTTCAAAACCTTATGTTACCCTTGAACATCTCATTCTTTCTCATCCTTCACCTCCTGTCAGTCACTGTTTTGGGTTGTTGTTTGTCGGATACTTTTAATAGTTGATAGTAAATAATAGTCAAACACGAAAGAAAATAAAACCTTTTAGGATCAGGCGAGGAAGTCAGAAAAAAACACTTAAGAAAGGAGACACAGGATCATCAGGTTAAAGGGCGCAGGGGTCCCAGAAGCTAGCATAAGGGCCACCCCAGGAGTGATGGATCCTAGATTATATAATGTCAGATTATTTTTCTTTCTAGATTACAGCATTTCTGTTGGTGGGCATCACTTTCAAGACATATCCATTTCAGTCTGCCCAGTCTATGAGGGTAATTGGCAAAGTTCAACTACTGAACTAAAGGAATGTAGACTAGAGAGTCAAATTAGCAATTGTTGTTCTAGAAAGGGTTTTGTTACATACAATATATGACTTAAATGATTTGATCAAGAGAAATTGATGGAAGGTGGACTAAATATATATATATATATGTATATATATGGCCATACATATGCATATATATATATACATACACACATATATGTTTATATGTGTGTGTAGACAGACAGAAGGGGGGAGAGAGAGAGAGAGAGACTATATTTTAGAACTTCTGTGAGCCAACCATAACAAAGGCTTCCCAAGGAGGTCTAGGCCATCTCATATTTTTTTTTTTGCTGCCTCCCTCATCTGTCATGCTGAAATGCCACTGAGACTGACTCAAAGAACAAGGTCAATTTTTGTTTTTGGAGACAGCAGGATAAATCTTTCAGATTTGGAACTATTTGGCTGGAGACTTCAAAGTATCAAGTAAAGCTGCTGGGTGATTTGGATGCCACCTGGTTAAAAAAAAAATATTGAACTTTTGCAGTTAGGGTAATTTTTCCCCTTCCCACCCATTAACTCCTACTTGCTCCATTCCCAGCCACCCCAACAACAAATTAGCAATTTTGGTGCTACATATGCAGTTTAGATGTGGGTACTAGCCAAGGTCATAGGGCTGAGTGAATAAGTGTACAGCTAGGCCAGAGAGACAGAACCTGGCTTTTCTTCTTTCTCTGTCTACACACACACGCACATGCTCTCTCTCTCTCTCTCTCTCTCTCTCTCTCTTTCACACACACACACACACACACACGAGAGAGAGAGAGAGAGAGAGAGAGAGAGAGAGAGAGAGATATGCACATGTACACTTTCTACTTTTAATGTCATGCTTCCAGAATGATAAGACGACTTTCTTGAACTTTATGTCTGCATTTGGGTCCCTTCCCTTGGCCCCTCTCCTTATGGATGCACAGATTCTACACATGGGAAAGTCAAGATAAAAACAGGCAGAATGGAAACAAAGTAAAACTATTACAAATAATTAAAAAGACAAGAGTGAGCTATAAAAGTCAACAAACATCTTCAAAATCACATCCCACCCAAAGGGAGGTAATAATACACACAACAAACAGTGAAACTCCAATTTGAACATACACAGTAATGCTAAATATCTGTATCTTCCTATCTTCCTACCCATCCAGGTTTTACTGGACGGAGTAAATATGTGATGTCTATTTCTACAGTGTGTCAGTGTTCATGTACACTCGAGCATCTAGCATGTTCAATGACACATTCTATAAGCAGGCACCTGGATATGGCCCATAGTCTGTCCCAATTTCTGATTTCTACACATTTAACATCAGTTCTATTTGTCATGGACCTAATTGTTATGTCTGAGTATTAAAAAACAAAACAAAGCAATCCAAACTGGAAAACTAAAATAAGAGAAATGAATAAGCTCGAATTAGGCATTTTAATCATTCTACGGGTACTAGTCTATTTATGGTGCTTTACGAGGGGGTCTAAATAGCTTGGTCTCTCTAAAACCCAAAGATACTCTGTAAGCAGCAGATTTACGAGCATGACTCCTTCACTCAGAGATACTGTTGAGAATCTGCTGTGCACCAAGGATGGAAGCCAGATCTGAAGACAGAGGAGAAGGAATGAGGTCTGCAGGAATTCACAGAGCAGGAGGATGCAGGCAGTCAGTCAGGGGTGATGGGTATTGCAACCCAGGTAGAAAGGACAGGAGGAGGCAGAGGATTCTGGGAAGTATCTGACCTCCTCACTGCTCTTTGGGCAAACATGTATTCTTGAGGAGGAGTTGGTGGCATTTTGACAGATTGTAGGTAGCCAGGTATCAAAGATGGTGTGGAGCTGGGTACTAGAGAATGTATTTAGAAATTGATGTTTAAACAACCTTAGTTTGGGTCCAAGCAGATCCTTGTTTGAATGCAGGATGGAGGCTTGTCTTGAGGTAATGGTGAGGTCTCTGGTGTCTGTTGGTATAGAATCTCCTTTACTTGGAAGCTAAGCAGCCTCCCTGGACCTATGCTTTCTTGTCCATAAAACTAGGCTATTTGCCATAGCTTTTTATTGTGAGAGTAAATATGTCTCCCATTGTAACGAGTATGGGTTTTTCCTCCCGCCGCCAGTCTTGTCCCGCCGCCGCGCCAGCCCCAAATAATACACAGAGACTCTGTATTTGATACAATACTGTTGGCCCGGTTACTTGTTTCTTATCGGCTAGCTCTGCCTTTAATTATTAACCCATTTCTGCTGATCTATGTATTTTCACATGGCCTTCTCTTACCGGGGAGGCGGCAGGCGTCCAGCTGTCTCCAGACTCTCCATCTTGACTCCTCCTTCCTCCTTCCTATTTCCTCCTTGTCTCCTAGTCCCTCCTATCTTCCTTTCCTATTGGCCAACAGTGCTTTATTATTAACCAGTATGAGAAACATATACAGAATGACATCTCCCATCATCCCATACTTAGCCCCATGTCAGTGCCTAATAAGCTCTTGCGCTAGCTAGTAGCATATGAAAGTCTCTATGATTAATTATGAGAAAAAAATAGAGCATAATTAGATGCAGTAAACATGCACGTCCTTATAGTAATAAAGTGGGAGCAAGATGAGTATGGAGTGGCCCAAGAGACTGGGGCCTGGCTATGATGACCTACCAATGGCGCATCTGCTTCTGATTGTGGCTATCAGAAACAGGAACTTGTCTGTGGTGAGTGTCTGTCACTCTGCTGAACCCCCTGGGTCTCTGGAGAATGGCATTCACCTTAAGTTTGGAAAAGAGCTCAGTACCACTCTGGTTCTTGTGGCCCAGACTTCCTTCCATAGTCTACATTCATTTTCATCTTGCTTCATAGCTGACAGGCTAGAAGGAGATTTCAAGTAATCCCTGAGCTGTTTTCTTTTGATTTGAATGAAACACATACACATACATGCAAACACATGCATGCCTACTTTACTCTTTCCAGAGTCCCAGGAAGGGCTGAAAAGACCACCTTGATCTATGCCAGGTTTGAGAAGTGCCACAGTTTCCTTAGACTCCAAGGAGTCCGGAGATCTCTATGTGAGGACAAGGGCTCCTTGCAGCTCTGTGACAGGTCAGCAAGGCCAGATGAATGCCCATCTTAAGCAGTGACCTCAAACCTGCAACCCAACCACAGCTGCACTTTTGGTCTGTTTCCCTACAATATCATGTTACAGCACTTTACAAATGAGCAAGCTCATTATCAGTAGTGTTTCTGAGAACCCAGCATTCTTTTTGAAAATGCCAGCTCTCCAGGGACGGCAGGAGCTGCAGAGCAAACACATTCTCGTGCTGTCACCCTCTCCCTTAGGCCTCAGGCAGCCAAGCCCAACAGCCTAGCTTAGCAAAGAGTAATAGCGTGATTCAGATCCCACTAAGGAGCTGAGGTCCTAGGTGATGAGGGACTGAGTGGGATCTTCTCAAAGGATAAGAGAGACTTTTGAACTTAGTGAGGCCAGCAGAGCATTATAAAGAGCACTGGATTTGAACCTGAATCTTATTTTCCAGCTCTGATATGTACCTGTTGTGTAGTTGTCACCAAATATTTAAATTTCTCAGCCATAGTTTTTTCATCATTGAAATACAGATAACCATTATAAAGAATAAATGGAATAATTCACGAGGGGGGCTGTCTGGCAGTTTAGAATGCATTCAATGGTTAAAAATGAATCATCATATTCTTCTCACTGTATATGTCACATATGTATGTGACTGTGTGCCTCAGTCAATTCATGCCACTATCACAAAAGCAACCAAGTGGCTTGAACAATAGATACTGATTTCTCACAGTTTTGGGGACCAGATGTATTGGATGGAGTTGACAGCATGGTTGTTTTGTGGCAGGTGATCTCTTCCTCATGTGGCCTAGAGCAGAGAAAGCAAGCAAGCTCTTTCCAGTTTCTTCTTTAAAAAGGTGCTAATCCAATTATGAGAATTCTGATCTCACAACCCAATAACCTCTCAAAGGTCTGGCTGTCCAAATAACCATCACATTTGTAGCTGACATAAATATCTGGGGCAAGTAAATCCACAGCAGTGCATATGTTATCCGTCTGAGAGGAAATGTGAAGTGCTGACTTGTGTACAAGTTCAAGTCACTCATGGCCTTGGGGGGTTCTCTGGGAAAGAAGCCCTATTCCTTCCCTAGGTCCCCCAGGACCTTGGTTCTTAACAGGAATCCAATTCTGGTATTCATTTTGTCTGAGCCGGGTTATGGTGCTTGGCTGGGTGATGTAGCAGGAGGGATGGCAGGTAAGAGAATGTGCATGAGTTCCTGCCATCTCTGGGGAGCACCTTAGTTGATTAGACTAAATTCTGGTATTTATCATGTGTGATTAGGAGAATTATGTTTTGCATTTGAGGGTGTGTGTATTCCTGTGGATGTGTGCTTGTCTGTGTGCATGGAGATTAGAGGTTGACAATGATGTCTTTCTCCATTGTTCTCCACTTTATTTTTCTTGAGACAGAGTATCTCACCAGTTCAGCTTGATTCACTGGCCAATGGGCTCTGGGAATCTTCCTGTCTTCGTCTCCCTGGCACGGGGATTATAGGCACAAGCTACTGCCACTAGCTTTGTATGTGGTGCTGGAGCTTGAACTTAGCTTCCTCATGCTTATGCAGCAAGAACTTTAGTGACTGAGCCACCTCCCCAGCCCTGCTTTCCTTCAATTCCAAATACACCTATGTCTGCACAGGAACATGAATATAATGAGTGGAGTGCTTTTTTCTTTTTATCTGAAAAGTATGAATATATTCTTCCAGAAGAAGCAGCTCACAAGAATTCCTCATGAGGAAACTAGATGAGACACCTGAACTCTCTCTTGAGAGATACTCACATTCCATAGTTCTACTTCGTACTGGCTGGAACTCTGAGGATAGCACCTAACCTCTTTGAACTAAAGATATGACATCTGTGTCTGGGATCATTGCCTGCTTGTCTGGGTTGTGGTGTGGATAGAATGAGATAACACATGCAAAGCATATGTCACTGTGCCTGGCCCCTATTACTCATTTAATTCAAACTCAACCTTCTACAGACATGATAAATAGGGAAGCAGGAGAGGGAGGGGCAAACATATGGTAGGGATGATACACACAGCAGGAGTTCAGGGGGAGAGGGAACTTCTTTTGAAGATCTCCCTAAGAACATAGCACAGCTGTGTGCAGAACTAAGTCCAGGGAATCGAGTCCATCACATCAGAGCTCCAAGGCTGACCACACACCCTCATTCTGTCACACAAGGTTGGCTCTCAGGAGACCCATCCAAGATCTATTACTGGGCCTATGCAAGTAAACACCTGAGGTCTTGATTTACAGTTTTTAGACAGGTAAAGGATGGAGACACAGGAAATGGGAAACCTATCATGACCAACTTATCTTTCTCCCTTGTCTCCCTTGAAGTCAGCAAGAGCCAGGCTGTCCAACACCATTTATATATTTACTAGCACCTGGCAGATTTATACCTCCATCCAGAACATGTCTCTGAAACTTTAGACTTGAAGATGCAGCTGTGGGCTCTTTGTTTTGTCTTGTATTTTTAGTGTAGCTAAACACCTTGATTATAAAGTCAGTTTCTGTTTTCTGTAGCTGTCTCTTCCTATGCCTTGGTTCTTATAATTAAGTTTCACATTTTATTATTCAACACCCCTTTTAAAGCAAGTGTAATGAATATCATACAAGGATCTCAGGACTGTTCTGAAGAAATGGAATAAGATAAGAGGCAATTCCTGCTCCTGAAAGATTGTTAACTTGTGTGACAAATGGCACATTGTCCTGAAAGTGTTCATTTGTACACCTCCAATTGTAGCAATTCTCAGTAGATGGCATTTTAAGCTTCTTGAGCAATCAGGAAGAGGTTGTCTTTTGGCGGGGAATGTGGCCTTACCCTTCCCAACCCATCCCCACCTGTCAGACAGGATTTGATAGGATCAGATGTGGCTTTATGACTTGTATCTGCCCCAGAAGTGAGCAAAGATGATGAAGCCTACACAGGATAGAAGCTTTAGAAGGCAACTCCAGGTTATATCTCTCTTCTCCTTCTTTTGAAAAAACAGCATGTGGCAGGGAGGGGTTTTTCCTTCGGTGTGGATCTAGGATTGACGAAGGCCAGTGGAAAAGAGCAGCAGCCAACATAAAGGTCAGCATGAAGTAAAGGATGTTGTAAACCACCAAGACTCAGTACTTGTTTATTGCTACATTTAAAAGAATACGGCTGACTAACACAAATGTTGGTCCCAGACATAGTGTGCAATAGGAAATCTTATAGTGTTTGACATCAACATTCCAGTTAAGTGTTAAACAGCAAGGGAGCTTGCTGGTGATTTATTCTGTGCTGTAAACAACTTAGAATAAAACTGACTTGTGGTAAGTTGGAAGGTAGAGTACCTGCCTGTACAAAGACACATACACACGCACACACACACACACACACACACACACACACACACACACACACAAATCTGTGCAACAATCAACCCAAAACCTGATGTTATAAAAATACAAGCATTTATTCCTAATGATATTCTGCTATACTCATGGACTGGTACCTTGATGGGAGATGTCATTATGTAAATATGTTTCTCTTATTGGTTAATGAATAAAGCACTATTGGCCAATAGGAAAGCAAGATAGGTGGGACTAGGAAACAAGGAGGATTCCAGAAGGAGTAGGGAGGAGAGTCAAGATGAGAGAACTGAGAGAAGAATGCCGGGGTCTCTCTCCAGTAAGATGAGACCACATGGAAATACTTAGGTTATTAGAAATGGGTTAGTATTTAAGACAGAGATAGCTGATAAGAAACTAGTAACAGGCCGACTGCTTTATATCAAATACAGCATCTCAGTGTGTTAATAGGGGCTGGCGCGGTTGTGGGACCTGGTGGCAGAAAAACATACTCTTAACAGTACCTAGTCCAATCATCATCAGAGAGGCTTCACCAAGTAACTGGTGGGAAGAGACACAGGGACCTACATCCAAATATTAGGCAGAATTTGGGGAACTCCAAAGGAGAGAGGGAGGAATAAATGTAGCAGCCAGAAGAGTTGAGAAGAAAACAGGCCACAGAATCAACTAAGCAGGGCTCGAAAGGGCTCACAGAGACTGAAGCAACATTCACACAGCCTGCATGGGACTGCTCTGTGTCCTCTGCATATATGTTCTCGTTGTGTAGCCTGGTGTTCTTGTGGTTGCCTAACATGAGAGTGGGGTTATCTCTGATTCCATTCCCTGGTTTTTGGATTCTTGTCTTTCTTCAGGGTTTTCCTCAGCTAGCCTTGATATGAGTGAGTGTTTGTGCCTAGTCTTAGCGTAGCTTGTTATGCACGTTGGGTTGACATCCCTGGGAGACTGTCCCCTTTTCTGAAGGGGAACAGAGGAAGGATGGATCAGGGGGAGAGGGAAGGTGGCAGTGCTGGGGAATAGGAGGAGTGAAGGGAGGGGAAACTTCTGTCGGGATGTAATACATAAGAGAAGCATTTATTTCTTACCTGTGTGTGAGCAAGTGAGATGAGGCTGGTCTTAGTGACAAGTATATATTGAGATGGAATGAACCCTGTATATTTCTAACACATTGCAGTAGTTCAGTGTGTTAGTTTTCTATTCCTATACCAAAATAGCTGGAGCTTACTGTTTTGGAGGCTGAAAGTCCAAGATCACTAAGAACTTCATGGCATATAGGATCATGATGGGAACATATGCATGAGAGATCACATGCCAATATAGGAATAGACAGACAGACAGAGAGACAGAGAGAGAGAGAGAGCAGTAAGGGTCTAGCCACTGGTGCTTTGAGACACAGTCTTGTTATGTAGCCCAGACTGAACTCAAACTTGTGTTGAGTAGTCTTAGATACCTAAGTGCTCAGGTTACAAAGAAGCAACCACACCCATTTCAGTCTTCCTTAGTCAGAACAAGCTACCTTTGTGAAGTGACTGGGGTCCAGTGAGAGCCTCATCCTGTCTTCCAGGGGCAGAGCCCCCGGTGACATATTGCACTCATGTTAAATCCTACTTCTTTACAGGTCCTGCCACCTCCCAACACTGTTGTACTGAGGACCACACTTCCAGCAATGAGCCTTCAGGAGACACAGTCAAGCCATACTGAAGTCATAGCACCCACTGGGCTATCTTTTGAGGTGACAGATGACAGCAAGGGAAAACACTACAGAAAGAAGAGGCAAGAGATTTTTTCCTAAGCCACAATGTAAACAATGCTGGTGTCTGATGAACTTGCTTCTTTGAACGAAATCAGTGGAGATGAACATAGCCATTACAGTCATGTGTGCCATGTTTGAATCATGTCCCAGCCATTCCTGGGCAGCCAATATGTCTCTTTGTATCGGTCTCTGAATTCTAAAAGTGGTGTTAAAAAAAGCCAACTTCAGCATAATTTTTGCAAAGAATATAATGTTAGCGGATCCAAGTATAGGTAGTGATTGTTGTCACAGAGGTAGTCCCCAAGATCCAGATATTTACTATCCAAGGGAAGTGGGACAGTGATCCTTTCAGACAGTGGAAGGGACAGCTCAAAGACCATGCGGATGATTTCCAGCCATCAGTGTGTCTTAGCTCAACTGGAGTGTGTCTCTTCTCTTTTATTACACCCCAGTGATGCATGTGATTGTGTGCTGACATGTGTGCACTGAAGTGTGTGTGTGTGTGTGTGTGTGTGTGTGTGTGTGTGTGTGTGTATCGGGCAGTGCATGTGTATATGTGAACAAAGAGAATATTTTGCTCCACAGACTTTTGGTTGGGTTTTGATTTATCACTCTCCCTGGAGTCCCTGGAGGGTAGTCTTCCAAGGGAAAGTTTAAGCTCTAAACCATTATCTGCAAACTTCTTCAAGATGACAGGGGTAGGATTTGTCTTGTTCTTCAGTGGGAGGAGGAAGCTGAGATATAAAAACGATGGTTAATGCCCTGCAAATGAATTTTTTTTCTGGGTTCTCTCTAAACTTCTTTTGAGTGGGGCATTTCACATTTGTACAGTGAATTGAAGTAATGCAGAACTAGGGGTGAACCCGAGGAAAGGACTGGAGCATGGTCTGAGAAGATGACAAAGCCTACGCAAGGCTCTTGGGCTTTGGGGTACTTATCAAGTTTATCTAATTATGATTTTCATTAACTCAGACCTATACCATCAGAGCCTGCCTAGGGTCCAGCACCTCAGAGAGTCTCCTTTTGGTTCTCCTCTAGTGGTTCAAGAGTTTATGGACTCAGGAGATGGGTGTAACCATAACCTGGGCCCTTCAAGGCTGGTGATCTGGACTCTGTTCAAATGATCTTGAGCTGGTTACCTTTGCCTGAATGGGAATTTTCTCTAGGTTCCTGACTACATGGTGTTAGGCACTATCACATTCACTCTAGGGCCAAAGGAGTTTCATCTACAAAAATGTCAATAGAAGCTGGCTGTCTGGGTTATTAGCTGTACATATTCACATATCTGAGACTCTCCTGGGCTGTCTGCAGCCTGGGTATGGAGAAAAAGGGATTGGCCAGGAGTGTCCATCAGTACTTCTAACTCAGACACTGTAAGCCGACCAGGAGCTTTGTCTCTTAAGGGTAGGGAAGCTCCTCAGACATCCTTGTAGTACTGTTTGAGGGGTACTACAAAGCTCTGCCTACCCATCAGGGCCTGATGGAAACAATCCTGCCCTGAGAATTAACGCCAAGCCTCTTCCTAGCTTGGATAGCAATGAAGCAGCAACAGAAATCCAGCTACAATTTTAATGAAAAGTTCTCCCATCTACCCATGGCCCTGTAAGAAAAACATGCCACGAGTGGCCACTGTTAGTGTGGAACAAGCCCTTGGTTCCCACACCAGACAATCATTTCTCCACATAGGATGCCAGAATGTCCTTTCCTTGGAAAGTTTCGAGGGAGCTCATATCCTGCCTGTTTGCTTTTAATAAAGAAATGTTAAATATATTTAAATAACCTTTCTTTTACAGGCCTGGAATGTGCATTCTCAGGGATCTTGCTTCTTTAAACATCCTGAGGACTATAAACCTCCCCTGACTGGACTGGTTGCCATTTCAGGGGTGTGCCCAAGTTACTTGAGTTTTGGGGTTCTCTCTCACTTATGGCACCTGCAGCTGGGCCAAGAAGAAAATTCCAGGCCTCCCTCAAGGCTCCTCTGTTTGTATTCATTACCTGCACTTCCTGCAGCTTGAGCAGGCACTGTGTGCTTTCTTTTATGCTAACTTTCTTTTGCCTGAAGAGACTCAAAGGCCTCACTATGTATCCACCATCCACACAGAGCTCTGGTCCATAGTGTTCCCAACCTTCTCCTCTAGGGCTCCACTCACAGAGAGGAGAGGTCATTGAACTTGGAACTGGATGGCTGGGTTGTAAATTTGAGTCTCTTCCTTTACCAGGTAATGCCAGAAAATCCACTAAAAACTCTTCAGGAGAAAAGCCAAGTGTTCGATCACTCCTCCAGAGAACACTAGTCCAGGTCTACAGTCTGACAGTGTGAAAAGAGCAAGAAAACAAGGCTGGGACACCAGGTCACAGACAGAACAATTTCCTTGTGACCAAAGCACTTCAAGATCTGAGCCATACAAGGTTTCTCTCCCCAGCAAGTTGTGAACATCAAATGTGAGTGTTCTGTGTCCTGCAGCTGGGAGCCATCAACTGTTAGTGAGTGGAGAGCCCAGATAAAAGATGGTGTCTCAAATTTATTCTCAGGTTGACATGTGTAATTAGCATACCATTACCGTCTATGATGACAGTATCTGTCATTATGAGTATGTAGCAACTGTTTGTTTATGTGTAATCTCACCCACAACTCAATTAGAAATAAATGTCAGAGCCCAGTGAAGCTGAGTGCTTTCCAACACTTCAACATGGGGTCTTCTGGAGTGTTGCAAGATGGAGCTTGGCGCCCTGACTTTTGATTGGCTGGCTGGTGTCTCACATTTGGGAAGGCTACTGGGTCTCTCCTCTGACAATGGAGACCATTGTCCAAGATAGAGTCTTTGGATCAGGGTTAAAAATCAGAGTAACATGAATACAAATCATAACGCAGGAAAAGGAAATTTTCCACCCTTACAAACTCCTTGAGCCACTGGTTGGAGTTATAGATATTGCTGTTCGCTCAGTAGAAATGTATTAAGACCATATGCAAAGATAAATAAATATGCTGGTCCAAGCAAGATAGGAAGACAAGAAGCAAAGGGCAAGTCAGCGGGGTGCTCTGTGGACTACTGGGTTTCCACCCATACTAAAGAACACTCAGAACCCAGGGGCCTCAGATCCTGTTCACCATCTCATTTGCTCATTTATTCAACAAATATTTATTGAGCACCTGCTGTGTGCTGGGAATTCAGAAGGAAGTAGACCTGGCATGGTCCCTGCCTCCAATTGTGCTGGGGGTTTACCAACACTAACAGGATCAGTTGGAAATTCAGCCAACTCAATACAGTTGTGGCGATGGTGATTGCAAGAGAGGCAGGGAGGGAAGCTGCACAGAGAGCGGGTTTCCCGGAGGGAGATTGAAAGCCTGTTCTCCAGGTCCCCGCTCCTTCTCTGTCTCCTCTGCCCCTCTCTTCCATCTTTAGGGACCTTTCTGATGAAGTCCAGCCCACTTGGATGATCCAAGCTAATCTTTCCATTTCAAGATCTTTAATTTAATCATAGCTACAAAAGTCCCCTTTGATACATAAGACAGCAGACTCACAGGTTTCAGAAACTGCTGTTGGACCTCTGCAGGGAAGTCATTCTCTAGCTCACAATACCAGAACTTACTTACAGTCAACTCTAAAGAAGAATCAAAGAGAGAGAGAGAGAGTGACATTTGAAAAGCCATTTTTCTTTTCTTTGCTTCAAGTAACTGGAGATCCTATCTTCTCTATAGACAGGCTAAGTTAAAGAAAGTGGGTGGGAGGCAAAGCCCAGAACTTAATGCTAAAGTGAAATGTTTATGATCTATAAGGCTGGTCCACTCTAAGGGCACATAAAATGCTGGATAAGTCAAGGGATTTGGGAACTGACTTGAAAATGCATGGCTTCTGGCTCTGTGCCTGCCTGCCTATGCCTGTGAAAATCTCAGGCTGCTATTACTCCAATCACATGGTCCCTGCCTCAGGAAGGAGCAGGATTCCTACTCCTTTTCAGCATTTGTTAGCTGAGCCACTCACTCCTTCACACACATCTCTAACAGTCACACACATGCCCCATACACTCTAAATTGGGGCTTAATCACATTTTGTGTTTCTCTAGTAGAATTTTCCCAGTTTGTTTTTGTGGTAATATTAATTTTCTTCCCTTCTCACCTTCCTTGGCTGTAAAACAGCACTAATACTTCAGCTGGTAGGAGATGCTTAGTAGAAAACTCGGGAGCCTATAGCACAACTCAAGGGACCACAGACCTGTAGGTGCCCACGGAGCTGACTAGACAGTCACTCTTGGCAGTGTCTCACAGGAACTGACCCCAACCTTCCCACGAGGCCACCTTCCCTCCTGCCCTACTACCCATAGAGAACTCAAGTCCTCTCCAGCCCCACCCTGAATATGTCCCAGCAGGGTCAGGGCTAGGTGAGGCTGGAGTAGAGGTACAGGATTCCGTGAATTGGCTGGGTATCTTCCAGAAGTCTCTCAAATCTGGACAAGGACATTGTACTAAAGGAAGAGTTAGAGGCTCCTTTTGCTCAAGATTGGCCACAAGGCATTTTAGAAAAAGGCCTGATTTTTTTTCCCCCTCTAAAAGCCACCTTTGTCCTTTTTCTCCCAGATGCTAGCATCAGTTCATTCATCTTTTGGGAGGAAGGAAAAACATCAGGACTTTAAATGAAGAGTAGTGATTCCTAGATGCTTGGAAAAGAGGCTGGGATTGATTAGAGTATGTAGTCCGAATGTACCAAAGACTGACAATGAGTGCCAGTAGTCAGTACACTTAGTGCATGTTAATCAGAAACAAAGTTTTCAGAGTGGGAAATCAGAGCAGGCCCTCAGATGCTCTGAGAGTTTCTGATCTGAGAAGTATGGGCCTTTGGAGACGTCAAGGCTTCTTCTCTTGGCTACTCCTGTGCAAGGGAGGCAGGCTGTGTGGGGCTCCCATTCTCTTTGCCTGTAAAAAACAGGCAAAAATGATTTCATCTCACAAGAGAATACATAAGGACCAAGGCAGTCATTCTACCTTACTAATGCTGTGACCCTTTAATATAGTTGCTCATGTTGTAGTGACCCCCGATCATAAAGTTATTTTTGTTGCTGCATCATAACTGTAATTTTGCTACTGTTAGGAATCTTACAGTAAATTTTTTGGAGATAGATGTTTTCCAGAGGGGTTGCTACCCACAGGAGAAACACAGGACTAAGGTGATAATCTGAAAGTACTCCAAAGATGACTGGCATCTAATGAATTTTTGTTAAATATTCTCTAAGATCTGTTTATGGTGGTGATGATGATGAATTTTTCAATCCACCATCTCATTTCTCAGTTCTCATTTTACCACCTTCCATTCTGGTCTAGTTGTGTTAAAAGAGTCAATAAATTAGTAAAATGTCTTTTATTTCTTCCCCCAACTTCATTCTATCAATAAAAATCTATCAATTATCTTGTCCTTTGCTTAGCTATCCTACAAATATTTTCCACAAGCTTTTTAAAATCTTCTTATGTCAGGCCCTATCTCTGTCACTTACCAGTGACCTTCTGGCTGCTGTGGGGATATGGCATGTAGGTCATGATACTCTAGGCAAGTTGGAGAGAATTGAAAATTTTACAATATTGAGCTCTTTAGATGCCTCCACATTTCTCCTAAACACTCCTTTCAAAATATGAACTCATGAAACATATTGAGAAACTCCACCTAAAACCACGTCATACATCGCCTTTTGCCCCACTTGATAGCCCGTGAAGATTATTCACAAAACATGGTCTTGCCCCCAAATAACCAAGCTGATTAGAGGCAGACAGTGTCTCAGATTTCCCACAGGTCTCTTCACAACCTTTTCTCTTTCAGGAGTTGCCCCCCATGTTCCCTTTCTCACCTCCCCAGGGAGTCTAAATCACCATTTACAAGACTCATACTAGGAGGGAAGAAAAGGCGAACCAAGAAGATTCTCATTGCTCAGCACTGCCCCTGACTACAGATTTCCCAGCTTCCCCTTTTCGCAGCTGGTAAACTGCTGTGTAAAATTTAAAAAGCGTGAATTTGCAGAACTCAGGGAGGAGCCAAGAGGCAAAGGCTCATCCCCACCACTGCCTCAGCATACCGATGAAGCAGGAATATGAGGTCTTGCCAATTTCTGACCAATAAAATGCCTCCTGTGCCTTTCCAGACCCTTCTCTTTCCCACAAAACAAGAAATGGAGACACAGTGAAGGGGTTAGGTCAACAAGGAACAACAAAGCAAAATGCCCAGCATGCCTTGAGCTTTGGGGAGCACAGTAGGGTCACAGAATCCTGTCTTCTGGGACTATTATTCATCTATGGATCCCTTGATCATCTGCCTGCTTCAGCAGCTCCTGAATTTCCATTTCAGGGAAGCTTGAGTTGATTCCTAAGTGAAGATTGTTGTCCAAATGGTTCTAGCTTCCAAAATGGTCTGTAGGAATGGGTGTCTGGGTGAGTCCTGAGGGAAAAAGACATGAGGCAGATTTAATGGGCTTATCTGAGCTGTGTGGCTTTGAGACTCTGACGGGTTGCCTTAGCCTCTCAGAGCCTCAGCTTTCCTATCCCTAAAAGGAAGAGAATTGGTCTGGTAGGGATCTGCAGATTTCTTAGTCTGATATTTGCTAGTTCTTCAGGGAGTCAGGGGCCTGGCGGGTGAGGGTGAGGCTGTCAAGGCAAATGCCACTGGGAGGTAGGGCCGAAGCTGCTCAGTCCTTTTGGTGACTGATGGACCCTGTGCTACATGGACCCTGTGCCACCTATCTGTTTATCCAACTGTGGTCAAGACCCAGTTAACTGATCGTCATATGATTGAGGTAGGGAGGGAGAGAGGGAGAGAAGGAGGGAGAGAGAGACCGATTAGGTAAGAAGTGTATCATGAAGGTATCAATGACTAAGGTCAAAAGAATTGTAATATTCCTTGATGACTTGTTTGAGGACACATGTATCTTTTAATTTATCTTTTTCTATAACTTAAGAATGCAGCCAGATACTGTTCTCAAATAAACTGAAACGGAGGCAATCACTTTTAGTTATAGTCAACCATTTTGTGACCAAGTGTGTGTATGGGGGCTACCTCAGTTGATTTTGTAATGCTGTAACAAAATACCCATGTCTGGGTAATCTACAAACAATAGAATTTTATGACTCATAATTATATTCTGCTAGACTCATAGATTGGTGCCATATTCATCCATCATCAGAGTACTTTCCTCCTGCAGCAGATGAGAATAAATAGACCCACAGCCAGACCTTACACAGAGAGAGGGGGGAGAGGGAGGGAAGGGAGAGAGAGAGAGAGAGAGACCATGGGACACATATCTCTAAACAAGATTCTCCATCAAATCCCTTTCCAGAAAGCTCAGGGAACCCCACAGAGGGAGAGACCGAAGGGGTGGAGGACACAGAATGGACAGTGGGCACCAGGAGAAGGTCTTCTGAAACAACTGAGCGAAGTACATATGAGCTCACAGAGACCGAAGCAGCGTGCACAGGGCTTGGATGGGCTGCACCAGGTCCTCTGTGTATGTACTGTAGCTTTCAGCTTAGTACTCTAATGGGACTCCTGAACATGTAGATGAGCAGGTCTCTGATTCTTGTACCTTCACTTGGGGCTCTCTTATTCTTCTCTTAGCTTGGCTTGTCCAACTTTGATATGATGGTTTTTATTTTATTCTATTGTATTTTATTTTGTTGTTGTTAAAAGGAAGAGCTCTGCATTAAATTAGATGAAAATAAATTTTAAAAAATATAATAGAATTTTATCTCTTGAGGTTCTAGAGGCTGCAAAGTCCAAGATCAAGAGGCCAGCAGGTTTGGGTGTCTGGTGACCCACAGGTTTGCTTGTATGGTGAGGGCTTCTTCTTCCATGATGCTGTCTTAATGCTGCATACTCCTGAGGGGACAAACCCTGTGTTCTTGAGTAGCAGAAGGGCAAGTAGGAGGACTGCTGCATGAAGCTTCTTTTATATGTGTGCTACTCAAATAGGGGATGCATATGTCTTACTGTTTGAATGGCAAGTTGCTGCAGATGTGTTTTTCACAATGACCTGGGCTAGACAAAATGAGATACAGAACTGTATTAAAGCCAATGGAGGGGAAGCTTTCTCTCAGATATTGAAGACCAGGCTGAAGAAAGAGCTTAAGGGCAAGACTCATCCAGTTTAAAATTCAGATGTAGGGTAGGGTAGAATAGGGCAGGGTAGGACAGGGTAGGGAAGGATAGGGCAGGGTAGGGCAGGGTAAGGCAGAGTAGGGCAGGACAAGTTAGGGCAGGGCAGGGCAAGATAGAACAGGGTAAGGCTGGGTAGGGCAGGGCAGGTTAGGGCAGGACAGGGCAGGGTAAGCCTGGGCAGGGCAGGTTAGGGCAGGATAGGGCAGGACAGGGCAGGGTAAGCCTGGGTAGGGCAGGGTAGGACAGGACAGGGCAGGGTAAGGCTAGGTAGGGCAGGGCAGGGCAGTTAGGACAGGGTAAGGCAGGACAGGGCAGGGTAGGGTTGTCTCCAAACTGTGCTCATTGGAAACAGGGAAGGCCATGACATCTTCTAGGACATGTACATTCTCCAGGATGCTGGGACAGAAAGAGGAGTTAGAAGAGTAGTAAATTTCTCTGTCAAATTGGATATTTTCTGGTAGCCAGAAAGCAGATATAGTTTATCTCAGGCCATGCAACTTGTTGGTAGGAATTCTTAGCCACGTTCACTCTTCATCTGCCAGTGGGATCTGGGTGCTCAGGCCCAGATGCTGTGGTTTTCAGGCTCCTGACAATCTGCCTACTTCTCCTAACAGCCACAACAACCTGAGTCCTACTGAGTGCAATGAATCTGCAAAGCTATACATTCCTTCCTTGCCTAGCCTTGCTTCCTTTCCTTAAGGTAAGGGATGGAGAGACAAAAGCACACATGATGATCGTTTTCAATTTGGAACCCAAATTCATGGCCATGAGTTTGAGATGAAGACTTTATAACTATGCTATAAATACTTCCAAAGTATCTGAGCTGCTTCATCCAGGTCCATTTTGTCAACAAGGAAATCTAGGGGGTGGGGCTTACCAAGAAGAAGGGGGTTGGGGAGATACACTCCAAAGAAGATGTGTGAATCTGAGTCTTGGAAAAAGCATTCAGAAAGAACAAACCATTGCACTATCTGGCAAGGGAAAGATATCTATAAATAATATTTATTTACCTTGTGATGCAACCCTGATTTTAGTAGCTAAGCTTTGTCTCTAAGTTTCTCTCATGGTTATAGATTATTTGTCCACCCCAAATGGGTTCTACCTGGAATTGAGGGGCTAGGTATGTGAAGGGGAGGTGGTACCTATGGGCTTGTTTAGTCAGGGTTGGATGAGGTCAACTGCGAGTTTTGAGAGGTTGGGTCAAGGCCCACTAACTGCAACAGTCACATCCTCCCAGACTACCAGCCAAGTGCGTGCTCTTCTGGAAGTCACCGAACTGAAGATAAACAGAACTCATGATAGGTTTTTCACTTGCTCTCGTTTATTGCATGTTCCACATTTGAAATTCCTGTGTTCCACTCCTGGATCTTCTGGATCTTTCAGAACAAACATTGAAGGAGTTGGCGGCGGGGGTGGGGAGAAGGGCAATTACCAGCTTTCATCCACTCTTTCCATCCTTTTGAGTGACTCACTTGCACTGGGATGATTAATCTTAATCAGGACAGTGTGACAGCAGAAGACATCTACTGCAAGGCAAACTGGTGCCAAAAACTGGTGAGGCAACCAGTTCCTTCCTCTGGGCTGTAGTGAGGGGGAGATTTGGTTGTTTTAAAAATAGCGTTTTGCAAAATGAGAGCTGCCAGCATCTGTGGGGTTGGACAGCAGGGCAGAGGTTGTGTAACGCCTGTGCTACCCACTGAGCATAAGCAGGCACTTTTAATAGTGTTGGCTGGAAGGTGATACAAGCCACTAGGCTCCAAAGATCAACTCCACCTTCTCCCAGGGACATTGAAGATAAATAATTCATTATGTTTGCATTGGTGGTTTTCTCCACTTCACTCAGAGCTTCCACACATGTATCCTTAGCAATTACCTCCTTTTCTGACAGGTGCACTTACTCATCCTCCATCCTTTCCCATCTCTGGTTTTATTTTCCTCTCTTTGGAACACACTTCCCAACAAGCCAACACCTGGTACCACCGACAAAACTGTATGCATTGCAGATGTGTTCTCCAAGGTCTGAAATAACCAGAAGGAACTGCCTTGTCCTGTTATGAGTGTGGTCTTATCTTTTTATTTGAAATTAACTGGCATAGTCCTCATTAGCAGGTGGGATAGGATTACTCTCTGAGGTCCAGTAACTCAAGAGATCCTGTCCAAAGTATACAGTCCTACCTAAAAATGAAAATCTGAGAAGGGACTTGAGTGTCTCATTTGCTTGGGTAAGTCAGTATTTTTCCAGGCCCTTCCACATGCACCTTTGTTGAAAACAGGCGTCATGCAGACTGGTGGATACCCACCACTGTGATCATGCCCATTCTGGCTGGTCTGGATATAAGCACAGGTTTCCAGGTAATATATAGATACCAAGATTCTAGCCACAATGAACCAATAATAGCTGCTAGAGGCAGTAGGGGGTAGTTAAAGGTCCTTTTGGTCATTCAGGTGGATTTCCCCCTGGAAGACTTGTCGAGATCATCTGGGTCCCGAATTCTGCTCTTCCGATTGCGATGCAAATCCCAGTCTGCTCTTTGGTCCTATTCGAATTTGCCTTTCTCTTCTTTTTATATTATCCTTGGGGCCATCAGCTTCTTTACATCCAAGGAAGTCATTCCATTTATTTTCCTTACTCTCTGCTCCCCAGTGCCCAGCTGCATTATTTCCTAGTTCAAGAGGCTGACCTGATTGTGTTTTGCAAACTGAAACACTGGGCACACTATTATACATGGACAAAGAAGAAACTGTCCCTGACTGAACTGTGCCCCACTGTAGCCACCAGCCCTTGAGTGTATTGCATAGCCATTATCTGGAAGAACAGAAGGGATAACATAAGAATAAACTCCCTCCCATTCATCCACCCTGTGAGTGTGTGTCAGTTTAGGGCCACCAAGTTCTTATTGGCACATTTTCTGAAGCTTGTTGTCATTCATTCTTGCCCTGGCATTTATTGGGCACCCACACTATGGCAGGTGCTCATCTGGAATACTGAAGAACAGAGATGGAAACAGAGAGTCTGTGCATAATAAGGTAGCCTAGTCGGGGGAAGCAAGAGGCACACAGCAACAACTGTGATTTTAAAAAGGGGTTATTGATCATCTTAGAAAATAGAGGCAGGTGGTGCGAAAATCACCATGCTGGTTTCTTATGGGGGTGGCGCTGAAAACCCAGGAAAGGATGGATGAGGAGAAAAAGGTTCAAGGAGGAAAAGGAGATCCATTGTCTGGGTGGGGGTGGGTGGGGGAGGGGTGTTTACTGAGTTGGACACCCTGTGGTAACGGAGTAACTAATGGTCCAGTCACACAGGATTTTTTAATGAAAAGGCCTTAGGAACATGAGTGCTGGGCAAGGAAAGAACAGAGACATACTTACTCTGTTTTTCATGGGTGAACATCCATCTTAGAGGTCTCTGAATTCTCTCTCTCTCTCTCTCTCTCTCTCTCTCTCTCTCTCTCCCCTCTCTCCTGTGTGTGTGTGTCTCTGTCTCTCTCTCTCTCTCTCACTCTCTGTGTGTGTGTGTGTGTGTGTGTACAGAGTTCTCCTACTGAGCACTGACTGTGCATATTTCACTGGATCTAATACCTCTGCAGCAACAGGATTTGTGGAAACAGAGGACAAAATGGACAGGAAGGGAGGACTGGCCAGATGTGCTCCTGTGAAACATACCACAGCAGAACAGGATCAGAATAAGGAGCAAAGGAGCCCTTGAGACCAGGGATCTGAAGTGATAGACAACAGAAATGTGATTTTGTAAGAACAGAGTGCAGCAACTTGCTTTGAGAGGTTCTGATAAGAGCCTTTGTTCTTTTAGGTGGAGCTGGAACAGAATGCTGAGGGAGAGATTGTGTAGATGGTAGAGTCCAAGGGAGACATTGCAGAACAGGGAGACAGAGCCCTGAGCTGGGTAGAGAGGGTATCCATGGAAAGAAGGCACTGTAATTGAGGGAATATAAGTCAATAGTGAAGAGGACTAGAGAAGAATTCAGGCTCAGTCTGATCAGAGAATACAGAATGTAAAGACATTCAAGGCCAAGACTGAAAATGTGGATGGGACTGGCTGGAGAGCCCAGGACAATTTTGATTAGAATTCCCAGACAATGAGGGATCATTTTTTTTTTTTTTTTTTTTTTTTTTGCAGCTGTGATAAAATTTTCATGAAAGAATTGCAGTCCCTTTTGTTCATGAATTCTGTTCTGTATAGTCAGGAATGTGTACATAGAATAGCATTTTGGATAAGGAAATTATTATGAAATGGTGTTTTGCAATTCTACAGACCTGTATTAGCTGTGTGTCTCATTGTTGCGACAGAATATCTGACCAAAGCAACTTAAGGAAGTAAAGGTTTGTTTTGGCTTACATTTGAGGGTACATTCCGTCATGGTGAGAAAGGAAAGTCATACTGGCAGGAGCTTGATGCTGCTGGTCACATTGCATCTGCAAGCAGAAAATAGAGAGAAATGGGTGTTCATGTTTGGCTTATTTTCTCATTTCATCCCATCCAGGACCCTAGCTCATGGAATAATGCCACCTACAGTTATGGTGGGCCTTCTCTCCTAGATAATCTCTCACAGATATGGTCAGAGGCCTACATGCTGTAGACGATTCTAGATCCTGTCAAGTTGACAATATTGAGTATCTTGTCCTTCCAATAGATTGAGACTTGCAGAGCTCAGCTGTTAAGATGCCTGTTTTTAGTGGTTCCTGTATTTGTAGAATCTAGGGAATAGATCTGAGATGGGCTCCTGCTGAAACAGGTGCTCAGATCATGTGTCCAGGATCCTGCCCATTCCACCTCTGTACCCTACACACACCTGCACTGACTTCTGAGAGGTGGCTCTTTGGTGGGGACAAGATTCATCAGTGGCTATAACCTTCTATCCAAGCAGCTTACTTAGCAATTTCCAAGATGGATGACAAGTGGGGAATAGCATGTTCCATTAAAAAAGCAAACAGAAATATATGGGCGCCACTGAAATTGGAGTTTGGACCTAACTAAATTACCTCTCAGGGTTGGCTGTAGAGGACACATGTTTGGAAGGCAACCATTGTTGTCTATTTTTCTGTTTCTTTGTTTTTAAAGTCCCTAGGACAATATTGCTTAGATCAAGACCCAAGCTCACAGGAATAAGTCTTTTCAAAAATGGGGTTCACAGCTCTATGCCACATGCATGGTGGGCTTTCAACCTGGCTTGGTCTGTCTCTTGCTAGAGAAACCAACAAAGAGATTGCCCTCTGTATATGCCAGCATGTCTAGAGTGAGCCTAGAATTCTCGTGATTTGTTCTTTACTTTTAGATGGGGTTGAGGAATGGGATTTTCATTGTCTGGGTTCTGAAAAGGAGCTCAAGCCTTTGTATGAAAGGAGTAGAATTAAAAAAGAAAAATACCTCCCACGATGAAAGAGAGCACCTTAGTATGTGATGCTTTGCTTTCTTCATTTCTCTTCTCTACTTGAATTAACCTGAAGTCAAAACCAGATCTCAGGGCAGAACTGGTTGCCACATCATTTAGACATGTTTGCATAACATTCCAAAAATAATTCAATAAGAATGGGTTTTTCTTGGAATTTATCACTGCCTGGCAAATGAGAGCCCAAGCACAACAACTTTGTGCTAAAAAAGCAAGAGACCCAGCAAATGGAAATGACAGTGGAAGAGAGAAAGGAAACCCAAGAAGCCAGTCGACTTTCATTATCCGTGATGGTGTGGAGCAGAAATAGCAAACACCGGGTGTGAGAGGGACAAACATGGCCTGTGTCTTAGACTCTCTATTTTCTCCAAGCAAAAGCCGACAGGCTGAGGGAGCCTGAGGACAGCATTACAGGTCTCAGAGGAATTCAGGCCTGCTGTGTTTGTCTTCTTCTCCTCACTGGTTTCAATGGAGAAGATTCACAGCTTCAGACTAGAATAGAGGAAAACAAAATCCAAGGGCAAAAATGATTGACAGGAGGACAGAGACAGCGGGATCCCAAGACCAGGAATGATGGAGGCCACTGCCAGCCAGTTGCTTGGGACAAGTCCAGAACCTTTTTGGATTGTTCATCTACCATTAGCGATGGGGAGAAAAACATGGGGAGATCACCATGAGAATCTCTCTCCCCTTCCCCCCCCCCCCCGTGTGTGTGTATGGGGGTTTCTTCATAGTTACAGATGGTTTCCCAGCCACACACTGCCAGACAGATCATCCCAAGCCCTTCAGGGGACATTGACTTCTTCTGGTACCACTGTCACTGGACTAAAAATGAAAATTCCTGTCAATGACAGAACTGTATACTTAGGTATCTTTGGATTTTTCCCTACTTGGACCCACAGAGGCTGTAGACATTGTAGAGTGAGATATGTGTTTGCTGCTTCAAGTACAGATGTCCCAAAGCCATTCCTCTCCTCCCACTTCAGTCCATCTCCTCCTTTCTCTTTCCCTACTCAATTCTCAATCACTTCTGTCCATCACCCTGGTATTGTATGTATGCCTATGGCTGTCCATTCCTCTTTCAAGTGGACAGCTCCTAAAACTACCTTCACCTTAGCCTTCCCTTTGACCACCACTGTCAACCTACTCACTCCGTCATCTGGCAGCCCCTCAGTGTCCCCTCCTCCTATCTGAGATGGAACTGTTTTACCTTCTCTTTGTGAAGTCTATTGGGTTTAAATTGCTGCAACAAAGTGTCATAGATTGAAGTGCATTAACAGCAGGTGTTTATTTCTCACAGTTCCAGAAGCTGGATGGTCACATTTAAAATTTTTGCCCAATGGAGACCCTTTCCTACACAAGGAACTCTTTTTCCCTGCATCATTCCTCAGAGTGGGCAATCTCTGTCCACCAGATCACACTGCTTTTTATAAATGTTCTAATATTTTCACAGAGTATAACTCTTATGACCTCACATAACCAATTATGTGCCAGTGCCAAAACTTCTACTTCCTAGTGCCTTCATATTATGAGTTGAGACTTTTTCACAAGAATTTAGGAGAGCCACAAATATTCAGTTCATCATACACTGCGAATATCTCTATTGTCATTGGATGCTCAAGCTAGACACTCAAGATTTATTCCTGATCTTTCCCCCCTTCCTCCCTTCTTCTCCCCTCTCTCTCCCTTCCTCCATTCCTCCCCATCTCTTCATCATTCTGGCTTCTAAAATCTCTTGTCATCTTTTCTGTGTGACCGTTACTGTTGCCCAGTTTCTTCCCAGGCCATGCTTGGTCAAAACTATCAAGTCAGCCTCCTTACCTCTAGTTCTGCTCCTTTTCAATCCTTTCCCTATACAGAAGCCACAATGGTAACCTAACAAAGTCTTCTGCTCCATAGCCTTCACCACCGCCAGTTTCTCTGTAACACTAGCACAAACTCTGAAAGCTTTAGTGTAACTTTTAAGCTTTGCATTCTCTTTCTGCCCATGTCCTGCCCTCAAGTCTGCCCATGACCTTACATGAAACATGGCCCGTGGTCTCTGCTCAAGAGAGCTGCATGTCCATGACCAATTTTCACTCTTGGAAGAACTCTTTCTGTTTCTCCACCAGTCTCACCATCCACACCATCAGCTAACCTTTACTTCCTATGGGAAATCTAGCTAGGTTCCAGAAGAAGAAGTAGTAGGCCCTTTTCCTTTTGTGGTTGGTTTCCAGAGAAGGAGCAGGGTCATTTGTTATGAAAAGACAAAACAGGCTGAGGCTATCCTTTACCTCAGTGTACCATTGAGAAGAAAGTGCAAGATCATTGAGGCAAGGAGGAAGGAAGGGTAAGGAGGAAGGATGGGTAGGGAGGAAGGAAGGGTAGGGAGAAAGGAAAAGGAGTAAGAAAGGAAGGACAGAGAGGTAGAAGGGCAGGGAGGGGCCCTTCTAGATGGAAGGCAGCCCTTCACTGGGAAGGGCTGTGACACCCCAGGTCATGGAGGTCTGTATAGGGTTATAGCTACCTGGCCTGGTGAGGGTAGTTTAGAGGGTCCGTGAATTTTTTTTTCATATTCTACCTGAAGTGGCACCAATACAGACAGGCATGCCATCCTCAGTCAGAAGGAGAGTCTCTTGCAGATGCTGGAAACTTTCAGAACACCCAGGGTTCATGAGTAGGTCACCACAAATAACATGTAAGTTCTCAAACATCGTTGCCAAAGGCCAGCCACATTCTAGCACATACAATAACTCTTGACCTAAGTTCAAGGTAGAATACTTTAGGCAAGATGCAACATCTTGCTATAATCAAAGGCTATTGTTTTGATTGATTCTGAGACAGCGCTGGTTGCCAGAGAAATTCTCCATGCCCTGTGGCTTTTCCTAGAACAAAGGTCCTACAACAAGGGAAATGTTCCTGAGTTGTCCTATCTCCTTCATACAGTTAGAAGCACCATCCAGTTCTCCAGATCCATGTACCCCCATACTGTGGTCACATCTTTCTCTGTCCTGGTAACTTGTTAGATACTTGTCTTTGAAGGTAGGGCTCTATATGATCTTCACAATGCTGTATTTGTAATACAGTGACAAAATATAGGCTTAGTAAATCCGAGTCAGAGGAAGTTCGTACAGATAAATTATTCTGGGGGAAAAGGAAGCCTCAGTTCTTTCTTCATTGAGTCTGTCTGCTACCTTTGTTTATAGAATATAGATTATTTTTCAAGGAAGCTTCCAGATCTCTGGGAAAATGTAAATGATAGAATGAAGGTTGTCATTTTTTTGCTAACTGTACATAAAATGGATAGAAACAAAGGGATGAGCCCCTAAAATCAGGGTAACCTTTCATATAGGGCCAGAGCAGCCAGAAGCAGGTCTGAAGTCACTTGATGAGTTTCTGCTGTGACCTCAGGTGTCATTCGTAATTAAGCTGATAGAATATGTGCCAAATCTAAATTGTTCATATCCCTGGGGTCCCAGTAGACTTTATGAATAGCTTCCATTGTGAGGTGCCCTCTTGGCATCCCCTGTTCAGAATATAAATCTTGCCTTCGGTCCCCTTGCCATTACCCACCTCACTTCAACCCTTGCACTCTCTTCTGCTCCACAAACCACTAGAATGACATTCAATAAATCATCCAAGCAGGAGTAGAATAGCAGAGAAACACCTCATCTACAGCCACTTCACCACTCATCTACATCACCAGTCACCCACAACATCACCACTTATCCACTATCACCTCACCACTCCTTGCTGTAGGCTTCATTGGGTGAGTTAACCATGGCAGATCTGGAGAGTTCATCCAGGTGGTAAGGATAAGGGAAAGCTGGCAGGCTGACCAACCCAGTTACCATCCAGGCCCAGAAACAGGGTTATGAGTTGGCCCACCCCAACATCTGCTGAATCTATGAAATATTGGGGCAGGTGAAGGGGATGAACCTACAGATCCAAAACAGCAGAAATCAGAGGACTTCAGCAAGATCAATGACTTGTGAAAATAAACACCTGAAAGATGAATTGAGGGAAGGGTAAACTGTGTGTCCCAGTGGGCCACACTATGGATTCTATTATACTACTATAATATCCTCCTCCTTCTTTCTTTCTTTTCTTCTTCTTCTTCTTGTTCTTCTTGTTCTTCTTTTTCTTCTTCTTCTTCTTCTTCTTCTTCTTCTTCTTCTTCTTCTTCTTCTTCTTCTTCATTTCTTTGTTTTGTTTAGTTTTAGGGTTTTCTTTTAAATTTGTTTTTATTTAAGGGCAAATGGATGACTTGAGGTGGCAGAGGCAGGGATATAAGTGGGATTGGAATTCAGGAATTCATGACGTGAAATCTACAAAAATCAATAAAAGTAAAATAAAAAAAAAATAGGAAAAGAGAACACCTCCCAACTCCTTTGAATCACTACATGAAGATTCTAGGGTACTTCCAAAATTTCAGTCTAGGAATCATATCCTGTCTAAGAAAAGTTTAAGTACCCTTGGTGTCCCCCCTCCGTACACAAGATAGAGAAACACACTTGCATGAGCCAAGCTTGCATGGGCAAAACTGGGTATACACTAGCATTCTCATGTGCCACGTTCAGGATAGGTCATGGCATATTCACCATCTGTCTGTGGATGCTTTCCTTCAGAAGACAAATTCATTGCCATGAATCCCAATCCACCCTACATGAGGAGGATCCTTTCCCCTCCAATTTTAGTGCCATCGTGTCTAGCTCCTCACTTTCAATACTGATCTGCCTTGAGGTCTTTCTTAGTGATCATGAATAGAACACTCTCTTCTCTACTTTTGTTGAAATTGATCCCCGTATTCTGAATCATCTAGTCTACACTCCCTGGCTTTAGTGTATTTCTCTGTCCTTGGCTGTGCATACAAGTATAGAATCCTGGATCTATACCTTCCTGCTTCATCTCAGATCTACAGCAGCCTCCTATTTTCTGCTGTTCTCATATCGATCACCCTGAAGCTCGGCTCCATCTTCCTTGCTACTCTATACTGTTCATGGTTTCATGCAGTTGGGCATCTCAGGTAATTATTAATGACCCTCAGTATCTGAACTGAACTTACTGCTAACCTTCCACAGGTCACCTTAGTAGAAAAACTATCTCCTCTCGTCTTCCCTCTATTTCCTTATTTTACTTTTTTTGCAAGACTTAGTGTACATTTGCATAAGAGTATATCAAATTATCCTAGAAAAGGTTGGATTCATCAACCAAGGAATTGTTCTAATCATTGTGGGGGCAAATAGTACAGTAGACAGAAACTAGGGTACATGAAAGGAGATAGTATTCAAAGGGTTGGAGGAATAAAAGCACTTTCATTGAGCTCTTGTGGTTATGATCCTGTCAATTTAACATCCAATAGTAAATGTTGATAGACAATCCTATTGCAAATGGAGGAATCTCAAACTGGTTGGATATTTCTTCTCACATTGTCAACTTTGAGCAACCATCACAGACTAACCTATGTAATTATAAAACTGGAATTGGGATTTTTTTCTTTATTTTGAAAAAGTTGATCTATAAATTCATAGAAAATACATATTCCTTAAAGATGTAACAGAGGTATTTTTTTTTAACATAACAAGAAATCCAGAAATAAGCACATCAGGGTTGGAACAATAACTCTAATTCTAAATAACTCAGAGACACATGTGTCTTTTCTTTTTCAGCCATGACCTTCACTTTCCAGTCATGGGATGGCAGTGATGTCTTCCAGGTTCACATCTGTGTTCTAGGCTAGAAGAAAGCTGAATCAAAGGCTTTCATTTGAGACTTTGACTGTAGCTTCAGACATTCAAGACATGATGTTGGCTATATCCATGGATGATTCAGGCTAGAGAGTCAAGTACCTCAAGTTGAGGAATGCTTGTGAGAACTTAGGTGTGAATAACTTTTAAGTGAGCCAAAGTATTCCAGTTTCTCTGACCTCTGGCCCTCCTCCATCACTGTTAAAGTATTTGAGAACTGTGATACATAATGAAAGTTTAGTAAACATTGGGCTCTGGAAATATATGTATGCATTTACATAGGTGTTTGTGTGTGTGTGTGTGTGTGTGTGTGTGTGTTTATATACCTACCTTAGGGCTATATATTTTTAATCTGGGAATCCTTTGATATATGTTGTGATAGGCCCATTCTTAGGAACTTCTAAACTTTAGTACTTGAGATACTTAAGAATTTAACTCTAGCATTTAAAACTTTTGTGAACTTTGCTATTAAAAAATCTTGCAAGTAAATACAAACATCGTACACCAAAAATAATCAGTCCCCAAGTCTACACCACTTGAGTAATTACCATTCAAAACAGAAACTGTGATACTTCATATTAAATTTTACACATTCAATACTGATTGTATTTTATATACTTAACCACTACCATAACAACAACAAAAATCCATGACAGAATTAGAACTAGAGAAACAATTAGCTTTCATCTTCTTTCTGAATGTCCATTATCTATATTTAGTCTTTTTTCATCCTGTTATATTCACCTTCCTTGTTCTCCTCCCTTCATGTTATACTGTACTCACACATATGTTTGTCAACATATCCCATACATTATTGACTAGATTTCACATATGTGAGGGAAAATGTGGTTTATTTCTTTCTGAGAGTATTTCTAAATTTAATATTCATTTATTTTATAAGTTATCTGTGTTTCTAAGGTCTGCAATGTGATGTTTTCATATATGTAACCATAGGAACTGAAAAATCACAATCAAGCCAGTTATTACTTCCAATAGTCACCTTTTGTGTGTGTGTGTGATAAAAACACTTTTTCTCCTGACAAATTTCACACATAAAACACCATTTTATTAATTATAGTTACCATGTTCTAAATTAATTCTTTAGAAACTTTCACCCCTTTAGTATAAACTTGTTACGCTTTGACTATATTTCCATAAACTTGACAGTTTTAGTCTGCTATTGAAGACACCACATATTTTGATTGTAAGATGTAGAGAAATGAAGCTAAAAGCGTTCTCCCTGCTGTCTAGCTTTCACAGGGCTAGAAGACGCTAGTCAGGCTTCTAGGAAACAAAAGTTCCCTAGAAAAGTTAATCATGAATGGTATTGAGACATATATCAGCCAAGATATGTATACACTGTGCAATAGACTATTAATGGGGACATCCAACTGATTTCCGATTGTATTGTAGTCTCATTCCATAGGAGGAATTCATTCCTGGTACAATAAACCTGATCACATCTCATAGTTGAGGAGGCCATAGATCCTACTGTTGATTTGCTAAATGGATGTGTTATCAAACTGCCATTTAAACATTTCTGTTTACATTCATAGATTAGTGTTAGCCAGAGAAACTTTGGTTTGCCATGGGTAATAGCTAATACAAAGACCCATAACTGGTCAATATGTTGAGAATAAGACCTGTTAAATGCCCTGCTTCCTCTTGGACAGTCTATATCATCTCCTCCAAGACTAGGGAGCATGTCAGAATAGTAGGCTAAAAGAATTTAAGAGTAGGAGGACAAAACAGGGCACTGTAAAACTCTTGTGTTCTGAACATGATGACATGGCTGTTAAACTTATGAACTCACTGCAGCAGTGGCTACCACTACAAAACCTGTACAAGATTGTGCCCATCAAAGGCCATCACAGCTGGGGTAGGAGCTCATAAGGCCCCATCTTTTCTTGAGGAACTATAGGCAGTCAATGATAGCCACAGATACATTGTTCTTAGTCAAGTTAATCACCCTGCACTCCTGTTCACACAAGCAACTTATTAAATCCAGTGGGTTACCAAACCAATCAAAAACATAAACGAAACCATGAAGTGTACAAAAGTATAAAATAAAGAAAAAAGTTAAATTAGCATTTTCAGTTCTATATGTAAAATCATGTAATATTTTGCTTTCTTTTCCTGTCTTAGCATATAGTGTCTTCCAGATTTTTTCATGTTACAAATGACAGAATGTTTTTTCCTTTTAGGGCTAAATAATATTCCAGTGTGTATATGCTTGCGTGTGCGCACACGCGCGTACACATGTACATACACACAATCATATGTCAGGATGTTCTGACTTCCTCATATTAAATTTAACCTTCATGTTGAAGTCTCTATCTAAATTGACTCATCCTCATCGACATTCTAAACTGAGCCTGCAGGCAACATTTTAGAATGATCCTAGGTGAAATTTGCAACTGATGGGAAAATTCAAAATATTTCCTTCATGTTGAATGGAAAATTGTCAGGGTCATAGGTGCCAGGTTGAAAGACAAAAAGAGAAAAGAAATAGCTAATCAGGAAATGGGAAAGCTAATACTGGAGCAAATTCGCTCATCTTGATGACTCGTTCAAAATGTACCGCGGCTCCACATTTAACTGTCTCTTCCTTGAAAATTCCAAATGACATCTGTCCGCTCCAGATGAGTTCACTTTAGTGTTAAAACCTTAAAGTTTACAGTGTCTAATTCATTTGTTTGGAAATCAATAACCCTCATGTTGAATGGCACAGACCTGGGAATGCAGTTTCTTTGCCCAGTTGGGAGGAATAAATAGAACAATTCCAAAACAGAGTTCTCAAGTTGTGGAATGTTCTGTGGGTCAAGGAAGGTTGGCTCTGTGTACACGCCTCCACATAGCTCCCTGGGATTCTTTGAAGCACTATGTCGCTTGCCTCTCTAGACAGATCCTCATTCTCCCTCAGAACTGAGCCCACATGCAGAGCTGAAAGGGAAAATACCTGTCCAACCTAATCACCATTCCAGGGAAGCAGCTCTAAAGAGCCAAAGCCAAGTCCTTCTAGTTTTGGTTCTTCTTACCTCCTTTCTTCAACAATCGTTTTCTTTGTTTTGTAGAAAAATGCCATTTTGTTTCTGTAAGAACATTTGGTCTTGTACATCTTGGGTATTTCAAGTTTGCAGAATATGAGGTTAATGGGGTGGGGTGGCTTCCCATACTTTGGACATACTGTGGACCAAACAGTGTGGCAGATTAGATCATGAACACCATGAGGTAAACACTAGATCTAACCCTGAAATTAGATTCCAGTCTGAGCCCAGTTACTAACCAGCTGACCATGATAAGAGACCTCATTGCTTCTGCCTGGTTTTCCCATCTGCAAACAATGGGGTGGGGCTCAGATAGATCCAAGTCATAAACAGATTTTCTCTATGCAAAGCATCAGAAGCACTAGAAGAATCTTTTTGGGGTACGTCATGTTGGCAGTCCCAAGGAATGAACTCAGAGATCCTGCAGCGTTTTGTCTTGTTCTGGGTTTTTCTCAATTATATCCTCAGCACTGTAAGCCTTTCCAAGTTGGGCCCCCTGCCTCCTGCCGATCTCCTCTCCTGCTTTCTCATGCTTGGGGTTTTACTTTTCTGTGAATGCCTGTGATATTTCTGCCCTCCTTGGTTCACACTGCTCCATCTACTCTGCCTGCCCAAACCCCACCCCATGCCCTAAGCATGACAGTATTTTTCAGCATGTCCTTCAGGATGTCCTCTGAGTATCTCTTCTTAATACTTTAGTGTGATTTATTTTCCTGTAAAGAAGAATTTCTGATATAGTGGACCTGATTCTCTTTGTTTAGTGTAGGATGGGAAGATGATCCTGCCCAGAGCAGGGTGGATAGTGACATTTCTGCCCCCTACCTACTAGATGCCAGGATGACCTACCTTCTATTACATAGTGACAGCTGAAGATGCTTCTAGAGTTGCCACATGGCTCCTTGTGGGTCAGAATCAGTTGTGGCTGAGGAGCCCTGTTTTAACCCTCCATTCTACTCATAGTGTAATGGATTCCATGCCGGGCAATCTTGAGTTTGGTTCTGGATCTGACATTTCTTACACTGATATTAAAGGGTTCTGCCCATTGGTATCTTATGTGTACCATAAGGAGAAAGCATAGGCTTTCCCACAGTACACACACAATATAGAACGGAAGGCTAACTGGGCACCATTTACCCCTTGTCTTATTTAGGGCTCTGTTGCCATGATAAAACACTATAATAAAAAAGAATTTGGGGAAGGAAAGTTTTATTTCATCTTATAAACCTGTAGTCCACCTTGCAGAGAAGTAAGGGCAGGAATTCAAGGCAGTAATTTGGGACAGGAACTGGTACGGGAGCCATAGAAGGGTGCTGCTTACTAGCTGGCTCCTTATTGCTTACTTATCCTGCCTTCTTCTATGACCCAGGACCATCTACCTAGGGGTGGAACTGCCCTCAGTGGCCTGGGACCTCTCACATCTGTCATTCATCAAGAAAATGACCTGCAGACTTGCCTAAAGGCAATATGATGGAGGCATTTCTAAAAGAATTAAAAATTGAAGGTCCTCTCCTTAGAAAACTCAAAGATGTGTAAACCTGACAAAACAAACAAACAAAAACTATACGGGACATGGCATTTAGGAAGGGCTCTCTAGAAGTTGCTTTCCTTGATGCTGTGATCACACACCTGATGGAAAGCAGATTCATTTTGGCTCACAGTTGAAGTAGAAATAGTTCATGGGAAGGGAAAAGCATAGCAGGAGGCTACATGAAGACAGGAGTGTATCTTTAGGGCTTCTTGATTCCTCACATCTTGGTGGATCAGGAAGCAGAAAGTAGACAGAAATTAAAGCTGTGTTATGAGACTTCAATTCCTGATCTCCCTCCCGCAGTGACCTACTTCCTCCAGCAAGACTCTACTTCTTAAAGGTACCATGATCTTTCAAAACATTGCCACCATCTGGGGCCAAGTGTTCAAACACATGAGCCCATAGGGGATGTTTTACATTCAAACCACAATATACAAGGACCACTATGGATCCTTCAGTGCCCTGAGAATGTAGGATACATTACACAAATTAAATTAACCTATGACGAAATGTAATAGCTGTAGAATGAGGAGTAATTCTGAGGACACTTGGGTGCTTCGTGTCTGCTTGATAAATGGCACAGCCCCAAGTTCTCTGTGTCTGCTTATGGAGAGCAAAAAGTCCGTGACTCAGTGCTAAGAGACCGGTTTAATTAAACATGATGTTATTTGTCACCCATGTCACCCACAGCTGTGGGATCCCTCCCACAGAGATGGCGTTGCCTTCTCTTACTTTGCTAAACTGCTTGCTGTATCTTGGCAGCTGGAGGACCGAAGTGGAAAACAATGGTGATGGAGGGCTGAGGATTAGTAACGCCCAGGATGAACACTGTTGGTGTTGAGGTCCTTGGGTGAGTCTTGGTGAAGAGCATGTCAGAGAGGTGTGTGCAGGTGGAGAGCTCAGTGCCCAGACAAACAGTGTGAAGAGCCAGTGTTATAGAAATGGTGCTGTATTGCTCAGGGCAATCCTGGTGACCTATGTCAACTGATACTCCGTAGTGTAACCTTCAGGGTGAGACCTGGCAGACACTCTGAGGACTCTCAGAACATTTCTGGGGGTTAGTCTGCACCATAGAAGACCAAGATACAATATCACAAAGTAACACCAAAGAATAACGACAGAGCTGTGAGGCCCGAGCTAGTACAGGGGCACACCTACCTATAGACATCATACACATAACCCATCACATTAGGAACTCTTAAAAAAATCATAAACCACCCACTTTGGTTTTTTCCTTTGAGATAGTACAGCTGTTCTAGACATCTCTAATCACCCTCTATCTTTGCCTACGCTGTCTCTTTGAGAGAAGTTTGTACTAACACTTTACTTTCAATGTGCTTATTGGACCCTGGCGGGCACTATGCCTATCAGGCAGATGAACCATATTTGTCGGATTTGTTTTAATTACTCATGCTAAGCAGAGTGACAATTGATAATCCCTGAACACTTTCAGTCATCCATACCAAAGTCACTACATGTCCTCTGGTTTTCTTGGTGTTGATGTTTGCCTCGGGAAAAAGTTAATGCCATCAGAGCTCAGTCTTCTAGTACTAACATGTCATTTACCAAAGTGGAATAGCTCAGCTTCATGCAAATACAATTATGTGTAACATGCTTGTCATTAGTAAAGCTGAGGCAGTGCTCCTGGAGTCTAGTTTTTAGGATGTATGGCAAGGCCACACTTCTTGCTACCCTTGTGAGTAAGATGGCACCACATCTGTAGCATTGGCCAATGAGTTCTGAGTATTAGTGATGAGAAGATAAAGCATTTAGATGGTGACAGGAAGCCATTAAGAGCTCTTGGCGTCTGCTAAAATGACCAGTGAGGATCCAGACTGCATCTGCTTCCTTAGGTTCTAGATTGTGGTGAAGAAGAAAACATACAGAATGACATGAACATGCAGAAGATCCCATGTATCAGTACTTGAAGGGACAAAAGTGCTACTGCAACCTAGCCTTGAGCATACAGAGTAATGCTTAGAGTTTTCACCTAGCCTCCTTCCAAATAAAGCTTCAAAACTGCTCCATGGTCTTTAAAGAGCATTTAAGAACCTTTTTATTTTCACTCTCTCATTTACTACAATTTCCAACCACCCCACAGTTGTTCCCTAGACATTAGGTCTAAAAAGTCTTCTAATCTCCGTGTGCAGCCACATGGGCGATGGCATGTTGTCTGAAGATGACACAGGCTCTGGAGTATATCCAGACCACCAGTTCAGAAACCTTGCATTATACCTCAATTTGCATAATGATACTTTATTAAAGCACCATTGATTTTCATTTACTTCTCACTCATTGGGCTAAATTTAATTCAACTGCCTTGGTTTTTATTACACTGGGAAGGATCACAAGGCCTGTTGGTAGTGATATTGACTGCCTCCAGATCTTTTTTTTTTTTTTTTTTTTTTTTTTTTTTCATTTGACATTGATCCAAGCCCATGTTATAATGGGCTTTCTGGGCTAGGGTTCCTGCTATCACATCCCAGACTCCAATGGGGATGGTCATGGTATTCAGCTCATTGATGATGCATAACTATTTTGAGCTGTTTCTTAACCGTCTCTTTCTAACCTGCTAACAGGAAAGACCAATTTGATTGTCTTAAACGTTAGTAAACAGGGGTTGTGGCTTATTCTGTCTAGTTTTTTTTTTATGTCAACTTGCCACAAGCTAAAATCATCTCAGAGGAAGGAACCTCAATTAAGAAAATGCCTCCATAAGATTGGGTTTTGGGCAAGCCTGTAGGGCATTTTCTTAATTAATGATTGATGGGGGATTTCTGTTCAATTAGTGATTGAATGTCACCACTCACCTGGGCTACTGGTCCTGGGTTCTAGAAGAAAGCAGGCTGAGAAAGCCACAAGGAGTAGAAATGTCCTTGATGTTCTCATCCCATTCACATCCCAAGCTAATATGGCTGGCTTTAATCTACACATTCCCTCATCTCATCTCCATCCTGTGCTACATCCTCACAGGCAAGAATGACAACAAAATCCATCTGGGAAGGGGAGACAAAGACTCTTTCATAAACAGCTCACCTCCCAAGTGACATTGGTTGACATGGTTAGAATGACATTGGCCCACTGCTCTAGGGCCAAGGAAGGCAGAACAGTAGTAGGAAGTAGAGGGGTGAGTTAGAATTGGCCTGAAAAAGGACTTCGGGGCAGAACTCTGAGGACAATCAGAAAGACTCCCATCCTACTGTGTTCCCTAGCACATCTACTCAGAGCTGAGGAAACCTCCCTAAGCCACATGCATAGAGGAGACAGGTGAGAAACAATCAGCATCATTGCTGCATAATGTTCTGTGACCGTTGAATATGTTTTCTTGTCATGTTTATCTGGCAACAAGGGATGTACAGGGATAAGTGTCCTGGGAAATTCTAGCTGGTTGCGGTGAGTGTATAGTTATGCAAGCTGATGCCCTATCTGCTTTCATTTCTTTGCATTATGGTCTAAACCCACAAATGGTGCATCATGATGAACTGTCTTACTAGAGCACTGGATCTGGTAAGAATTACTGCTCTTATCCAGTGCCATCATCTGTTAGTAGCTCAGCAAAAGTCCATTTCTCCCTCAACTACTGTCAGTGTTGCAAAGGCTATCATTGTCCTGTGTCATGCTAGGGACAATTCTGGACAGTCTGGGATCTGATCAGCCAATAGTTATGAGTCGGTTCATTAAGCACTGTTATTCTTTTTATTTATTTATTTAATTTATTATTTTACATGTCGATCCCAGTTCCCTCTACTTCCCTCCCTCACTCCCTCCCTTTTACCCTCTCTGCCCCCTCACATGCACCCTGACCACCCTTCCCTCCCATCCCCCACCCCAATTCCACATGTAGGGCAATGCCATCCAGGTGGAGTCATGTAGATCTGACAGGTCATTTGAAGTAGGGACTAGGGCTTCTCTCCTGTCTCTAGCTTAAGGCAGTTATCCCTCCATGGGGGATGTGTTCACAAGGTCATTTGTGCACCAGGGATACATCCTGGTTCCACTGTCTGAGGTCCCTTAGACTGCTCAGTCCTTCTGGCTGAGACCCATATTCAGGGGGGCCTGAGTCAGACCCATGCTGGATTCCCAGCTATCAGTCTGGGGGCCCATTAGCTCCTCCTTGTTCAGGGCAGCTGTCTCTATGTGTTTCTGCAACCTTGTCTTGTCCTCTCCGTCTGCATCTGGATTCTAGTTTGACTCAGTGTTTAGGTATGGGTGTTTGCTTCTGTTTCCAACAGGTATTAGATGAGGGCTCCATGGATAAATTAGTTGTTGATCTCCCTCTCCGGGAAGGACATTTATGGTAGCCTTACCACGGTTGCTCAAATTGTTAGTTGGTGGCAGTCTTGTAGGTCTCTAGACCTTTCTTTAGGTTCAGTTTTCTCTTCAAACCAATAATGGCTCCCTCTTTTATGTTCTCTCTCTCTCTCTTGTCTTCTATACCTACCCTGATTCAATCTTCCTAATCGCATGTGTTTTCCTCTCCTCCCCCTCTCTTTCTCCTACTTCTCTCTCCATTCACTGCCCCCCACTTCCCATGTGCTCTGGGGGACTTGTCCCTTCCCCCTTCTGTGAGGGACTTTATATGAATCTCTTAGAATAGAGGGATACAAGGTGTATTCTAAGCACTGTTATTCTTTTTTTTCCTTTTTTAATTTAAATTTGAAACAAGTTTGTTTTACATGTCAATCCCAGTTCCCTCACCCCCCCCATTCTCCCCTATCACCCCCACCAAACCCCAGTCCATCCCCTTCTGCTTCCCAGGGAGGGTGAGGCCTTGCATAGGGTGTCTTCAAAATCTGTCATATCATTTGGGGCAGGGTCTAGGCTGTCCCCCATGTGTCTAGGCTGAGAAAGTATCCCTCTTTGTGGGATGTGCTCCCAAAGTCCATTCACATACTAGGAATAAATAGTGATCCATTAATAGAGGCCCAAATAGACTGCCCAGTCCTCCTAACTAACACCCATATTCAGGGTGTCTGGGTCAGTCCTGTGCTGGTTTCCCAGCTATCAGACAGGGGTACACGAGCTCCCCCTTGTTCAGGTCAGCTGATTCTGCGGGTTTCTCCAGTCTGGTCTTACTTTGCTCATCACCTCTCCCTCTCTGTAATTGGATTCCAGGAGGTCAGCTAGTGTTTAGCTGTGGGTGTTTGCCTCTGCTTCCATCAGCTACTAAATGAAGGATCTAGGATGGCATATAAGGTAGTTGTCAATCTCATTATCGTAGAAGGGCATTAAAGGTAGCCTCTCTAGTATTGCTTAGATTGTTAGTTAGGTTCACCTTTGTAGATCTCTGGGCTTTTCCCTAGTGCCAGATTTGAACTCAAGAAGCTAGTTGCCAAAACACCAAATAGGCATTGATAGAATTCCACAGCTGTCACTACATTGTAGCACTACAGTGAATGTAAGAACTTATATCCAGCTACACTGAGAGCAATCATAGTGGACAGTCCTTTGGCTATGCATATGAATGGACATAAGAGCAAAGATATTTAATAGATTCAGATGAGCGGATTGGTATGGTGTCTGGTGTTTTCTCTGTAACATCCAATTTATCTAATTCCTAAGTGGGTGGTATGGGTTTAAAGCATTGTGTTTTTAAAAGATCCCAACTTTTTATTGTATTTAATTTACTTATTTGTTTGTTTATGTGGTTTTGAGAGACAGGTTTTCTCTGTGTAACAGTCCCGGCTGTCCTGAAACTCACTCTGTAGACCAGGCTGGCCTTGAACTCACAGAGATCTGCCTGCCTCTGCCTCCTGAGTGCTGGGATTGCAGACTTTTGTCACCACCATCTGGAAAGATCCCAGATTTACTTACATAACACTTACTGACTACCTGACATGTCCCCAGCCCTTTGCTTGGGGCTCCTTGAGTCCTCACATCAAACCCTGTCACTGCCTCTGGGGTAGAGACAAAGCAGTTGAGCTAAGAAATTCTTTTGTATAGAGTGCCTACCTTTGGAACTTAGGTGTGTGCTCTGCCTCTTGATCCACTTCAAATAGACATCTATCTAATTGTCAAGCGGCCAGCGTTTTTGCATTTTGCTTCCTCGACTGCAGCATTTGGCAAGCATAGAGCCAATGCTGGCCAGGACTGAACATGTACAGCTCAGGAAGATGCAAATGGATGATGAAATGAGGATGGAGAACCACTTCAGGGAAAAGACAGTGTGCTAAGTGAAAGAGCAGATGTGAGTAAAATTACTGCAGTAATAATCACTGAGAAACTTAAAGAGGACCTCCTCCTGTGATTACAAGCACTATGGAACCCTCAGCCCCAGCTCAGCATCAGTCACCTGTTCTTTCTTGGTTTTACAGCTTCACTCTATTGTTCTGACGGTTATTTCCAAAGAACTTATGAAGTGTCTGCCTTCTTCCTGTTGCTGTACGTATGGCTGGCTTTAATCAGAGGCGAGCTGCTGACTCAGCTCTAGGCTTGACTTTATTCAGCGGGTGCAAAGATTTGTGACAGGGGTGCATTTACATTTTTATCACTGTCTCGTAAACCTGAATCATTTATCATGTTCTTCTCAGGCCCCCTCCCCTCTGTCCTCTATCATCTTATGGAACCCGAGTTCTTGCTTCAGTAGCCAAACTTACTTGGAATGTGCCCACCTTTGCTCACAAACTTCTGACACCTTCTCTTTTCTGCCAGGGAAAATTTGAGGGGGGGGGAACACTTTCTTTTTCCTTCACCCCTCCCCCCTTTTCTTTTTCATAGTGAGCAGTTCCGTGTAGCTAGACTTAATCAGTTTCTTTTTGCATGGATTCCTTGTCAAAGAACATGGATTCTGAGACAAATTAAATAGCAGTCAAAGATTTCTGTCTAAGAATCTGATCTTTTCTTTACAAATACATTATTTTTTTAAACCGAAATGACAGAAAGAAAAAAAATGACAGTAAATCTATGAAGATAATTTTTCAGACCCTTACACCTGAGCTCCTTTTCTGGTCCATTTCTCTGTTCCAATGTGGGGATAATAGTGATAAAACTGCCAAGTTACATTCATGGAGAGCAATGTTTCCACCATGCCAAGAACTAAGGCAATTTTGCTTGCATCTGCATGGACGTGCTTAGGCAAATACTTTGAGCTTGTGTTTCTAACCTGAATGAAGTTATCGCATCCCTTTGTCAATTAAGAAAAAGCACTGATGAGCAAAGAACAAAAGCAGGTCCACGTATGGACACAGCTTGAGCCAGACATTTCTGTAGATTGCACAAATACACGAATGTGTCCTTCAGCTGAAAGAAGAAAGCCACCTCATTTGCCTCATTTGTCATCTTAAGAAAAGAATCATCTTGGAGGCCATAAAAAAAAAAAAAAAAAAAAAAAAAAAAAAAAGCAAGCTTCTTTTGTACACAGAGAATAGAATAGATTTTTTTTCATCAAACCTTGAGCGATCTGCTTTACGACTAGGGGTTATCAGGCTTTATGTCACAGAAGTGGGATTAAAAGCCCACTGAATGTTAGCAGGTGGGTCCCCCTCTAGTCTCCAGCCACAGCATCTTCAAAGGCTCTAAAACCTCTGACATGTCAGGTGGCAGGCCCCACCTACCTGGTGTACATGCTCAATGCTGGAAGATCTCTCATCGGCCCAGAGGGGTGTGTGTGTGTGTGTGTGTGTGTGTGTGTGTGTGTGTGTGTGTGTTGGGGGATTATAATCCCTTCTTGGATTATAACAATGCATTCCTAATAAATGATCCTTAGGATAGGTGACTGCTGACTTTATTTGCCAACTTGGCTAGGTTATGGTGCCCAGTTATTTGGTCAAACACCAATCAGGATGTCATTGTGAAAATATTTATGAATGGGTTTTTGGTAAAACAGGGATTTTTTTCAAATAATATGCAGATAGTGAGGTTGGGCCTCAATTGGTCTGCTGAGAGCTTTCTTAGTGAAGACCAATAGAGGAATTTCTATAAGAAAGAATTCAAAGAGACTGCAACCAAAGAACTGCCTTGAGTTCTATGGATTTAATACAGCAAGATCCATAGCAGCTAGCTTCCCCACCCTGCTGCATGGCTAATACCTTAAAATCTCCCTCATCCTTTCCTCTCTTCCTACTGGTTCTGTTTCACTGGAGAACCTGGAACAATATATCAGGCATTTATGTGCCAATTCAGTCTTCCTTGAGGAGGAACAACACGGGGTCAACAGTGAGTCATATCTAATTATCAGATCGATCTGAACTAAACTTTGGAGCAGTTGATTCTTAGAGATAAATCATGAGATCTTGGTCATTTCTGTGGGAAATCTTAGTGACTCCCTTGGATTGAGCTCACAGATCACTTCCTCCAAGAATTCTTCCTCGAGAACCATCCGGCCATTTCCCCAAGTCTCCACCATCTATTCTTCCATGTTCCCATAGCAGTGATAGCACAAACATCCTTAACACTACATTTAACTTGCTCTTTAATTAATTGTTTTATCTCTATATTTATTTCTTTCATCAATGTGCTTTGAGGCTGAGATTAGATGATTATATTTATGTTTGTGTTCTTGGTGGACGTTATTGTAATATAGTATCTTCTCCAAACAGGCATGGCTAGATTGTGCCAAATGAATGAGTGAATGGAAGGTTACTCTCATACTAATGGTTCCATGTCATCTCAGACAATGCCTTGCTCCTGCTTTCCAGGGAGACTGTGGAACACAGAGACAGCTGAGTCTGACAGATCTGCCCTCATTTTAGTTTCCTTGTTCTCTAACCATGGGCAGCCCTCCATAGCTCTTTGGCATTTCTTTTCTAGTTTGTAAAATAGAAACAGTGCATTATATCCTCTTGCCAGTTATTGTAAGGGTCAAAGATGTAGGTGTATGAGTCTCCAGCAAAGGGTAAGTATCATTGTCCCTGGTGTCATTTAACTATCTATCCTGTCATATTTCTAGAGTCTTCAGTACAAGGCAGTAGTCTCTGGCTGTAGTCTTAGTTCCTCTGTCTTCCTTTCCTTGCTGAGTAAAGTGTGTGCACATGCTGGACCCTGACTCAGCTCTGTAGCTCCAGATGCTACATGCAGGCTACATACATGCCTTCAGGCAGGCAGTATCTAATTTTAGAGTCAGAACAATTTTTTTCCCTGACAGAGTACCCCTCCCCTTTCACAAAGTTAGTTACTTGCAACCAAAGGGACCACTTTTCCTAGGAGATATGGCCACATCTGGGGACATGTTGGATATGTGTCGTCTACTTTTCTCAAGGAAGTGTGAACACCATCTATTTGTTTCATATAAGGTACCAACAACAGAGCAAAGTTATGATTCTAACCAAATCCAACTTGGTGAACAATGAGCTCATTGGGTTTGCTTACAGAGCTCATTGGGTTTCCTAGAGGCGCATGGGGCTCAGAGGGAGGGGCACCAAAAAGCCCATTTAGCATGTGCCACACGCGTCATCCCTGGAGCTGGCTGCCTAACTTGCAACCAGTTTAGCCAGTAAGGGAGGCTCCTCTCTCCATAACTGTTACAGGCTATAGCATCAAGGGTAGGGAGTTGGGGAGTGAGAGTAAAGGGGAAGTTGTGGATCTTGTAAATTTCAAGAGCTTCTTGAGACTTCTGAGTTTTGTTCACTTCCTGAACAAATCTCATTTATTTCTTGAAACTTAAGGAACCTCCTTCCTCCCACCAGAATGAAAGGTTTCAATTTGAGGAAATCTTTACACAAATAAAACACTACTGATGTGGTGTGGAGAGGGGGCAGAAAAGATTTCTAATGTCCTACGATGTCCAGGATGTCCCTGAACAACAAAACAGTATCTCATTCCAGCTGTCAAGCACGCTGGGGCTAAGAATCCCCACTGTGTATAGCAGAGTGGATCTTATCTTCAGCACATAAAAGAAGACAAAACAAGTCTTCTGCTATGTAAACATTAGTCAGATTCTCTATTTACTTCTTCCCTTAGTTTACAGACTAGTCCACTATATAATTATTCTACACTATTATCTCAAAGTATAAATTGATATTAATGCAGGTTTCAGATGAGAGGCTAGGGCATGGTAGAAATTTATTGGCATTACATGGCTGTATTAGTCAAAAAGGGGAGGTGGAGTATATAAACATGTTTACTAGTGTGTGCAAACAGAGACTAACACAGTTTATACTTAAAGGGCCTTTCTGTCCTGATGCTGTTCTTTCTTTGCGTGCGTGTGTGTGTGAGACAAAGAAATGGTGTTGGTGCTTCCCTCACAGAAATGCAAAACAAGTAATACAGTCAAGTATAGTACTGCATGTCAATAGTCACTCTCAGAACTTGGGATGCTGAGGCAAGGGGTTAACCTAAGCATAGGTGTTTCAGGTTAGCCTGGGCAACAGAGCCACATATTCCCATATAAATGAGTGAATGAATAGATGAAGGGATGATGAAATGGATGAATGATATAAAATAAGGAAAGAACTGGCTTGATCCTGCCTCTGAAACATTCTAGTTACATGATCATAGGCAAGTAATTGTTTTTAAACATTCAGCATTCAGTTCTACATCCTTGAGACAGAGATAATTGTGTCATTTTCACAATATGATTGTAAGTATTACATGAGGTAACACATTAACAATAATTTTGGTACCCAGAGAACCTTCAGTAAATCAACTAGTCTTTATTCTTTTAACAACTTGGTTTGTGGAGGGTGGAGGCATGGTTCAGGAAGAAAAATGATAGTGATTCTCTCTGGCCAAAAGATAAGGCTTAAGCAATAGTGAATGTTTGTTGTTAGCCTGACTACATCAAGAAAGACCCAGAAACATGGAAATGTATTGTTTCAGACATGTCTGTGAGGGACTTTCTATAGAACTAGGCCTGAGAGACTGAGTGGACTCAGCGGAAAATCTGCCTTTGGTAGACACATAACTCTACTGGCCAAAGCAGAAGGGTGCTAAGAACGGGATGCTCTCATTTCCCAGCATGGACATCAGAAGTCCAAGCTCTTTGGCTTTGGGTTGAAGGGCCTACTTCAGAAACCCTTTCCTGCTTCCAGTTTCAGACTTGGAACCACACAGTGAATAACCCTAGTTCTGAGACCTTCTCAGCCTCCATCTGTCAGCCCAGACTCCAGTTTACATTTGCCTATCACGGGATTTTGCAGCTCCCTAATCATGTGGGGGAAAAAAAACCCAAAAATCAAAAACAAAAAACAAACAAACAAACAAAAAAACTGGCCCTCTCATATCTATATGTATCCTATTGGATCTGTTCTCTAGAGAGAGGGCCTATCGTGCTTCTTAATCAGGGTTCAGGGGTTGTCTACAGATGCCATTGTCTAAACCTGCCACCACTCTTTCTGGGTTCCGTGGAGAGAGGAAGTCTTTTGAAGACAGAGAGGCTGTGGCCCAGTGAAAGCAACCTTAGTACACTACTGCCTTAAAGGGCCAAGGGAAACTCATTCCACGAAGGAAATAATTCCTTCTTCTATTCCAGTTCCCACTACATTCTTTCCAATGACACTCTGAAGAGCCATAGTAGGAGACTAGCTTAATAACATAATCAGCACAGAGATGTTTGAGGGGGACCAAAAACAAACACAAACAAAATCCTTGTTCAGTCAGCAATAACCAGCCCTCGCCTCGGTAGGCTCTCTGGAGCTGCATGTTTGCTGCTGAACAAGACTGAGTAACATTTCCCTGGGGCTTCGGAGCAAGACTGGAGCTGGAGTTCTGGGCAGTCATGTGAACCATGCATAATTGGTTGGGGTGAAGAGCAATGGGCTATCAATCTGTCCTTGGGTTTAGACTTAGCCCAGGGCAATTATAGGCAAATTAAGGGATAATTTTGTAGATAAATGAGATCAGGAGTGCATGCCATTTGCCTGGTAACCACTGACTAGAAAGATGTATTCTGTTCTGAGGCAGAAGATGGATGGAAGGAACTGTGGAATTTTATTTTTATAAGGGATTATTATTAGTGCCTCTCATAATTCACAAAGAGACATGCCTCATTTTATGTTTGGGAGATATAAAAAGTACGGGAGGTGACAATTAATCAAACAGCATCTAACATACTTGAAATGAAAGGGGATGTTAAGTACAGAGTTGGAACACCTCATCTGCATCCCATGCACAAACCCAGTTAAATTTATTTGGATCTCACAGATGAAATAATAAACAAACACAGACCACAGGATAACCAGGCATATTTGATAATGAACCAACTAGAATATGAAAACTAAAGACAAAATTAAATGTTCCATGTATTTTTAGACACAAATGAACTGATTGACAAAATTAAATGCTTCATGTACTTTAAACACAAATGAGCCTATTATTTAAAGGGAAGATGTTGCAATGAGTCATCCACAGTGTGACACAAAGGGATGGGGAAGCAAGAAAATATGACATATTAAGACTCTGACGTCCAATACAGTTCCAAGAAAGAGAAAGTGAGTCAATCTCTAAAGAACTGAACAACATTGAAACACATTGTACACCAAAAACCATACATTCTCTCTCTCTCTCTCTCTCTCTCTCTCTCTCTCTCTCTCTCTCTCTCACGCTCTCACGCACGCACGCACGCGCGCGCAGGGAGAATAGAAAAACTATTCTCTCTTCCTAGGGCCTGAGCCCATTATTTAAGGACACAGCCGCAGAGTGTCGTTGCCCAATCCTAAGGACAGTGGCTAGCACTACCCAGTAAAAGTGTTGAGTTCAAAGACAAAAATCATCCAGAGAGAAGCACTGACAGTATTGGGAAATGAGACTACCAGTGGTTTATCACAGCTACAACAGTGGGAAGCACCATAATACCCCTGGAGATCTAAGGAAGAGAAAAAGCATCAGCGTAAGCCAGTACCCTTAGCAAAGCTGACTGTCCACAACCAGAACCCACAAAGACACAAGTGACACAAATAAAAGTACAATTGCCACAACATACTCTCAGGAAAAGAATTATAAAGTATATGCTTTAGAAAGACAAAATATTTCCCAAAAGCAATTTCCAAGAAGCAGGAACGACAGTGGGCAAAGACACTGGCAAACACATAGAGGAGTTTAGGCATAGTTGCTTGATAACCATCCCTGAACATTAGAATCGTGTATAGAAGTCTGATTTAAGTGGCCTAGATGAGTCTTAGCTATTGACATTGTTAAAAGCATGCCCCAGATAAGTCTAATGTGAATCTAAGTTGAAAACCATCCATATAGATAAATACTGAATTAAATTGCATATATTGTATAAATTGCATCTATTAAAATGGTGATAATTATGAGGTTTAGAAATGGTCTATCTAAAATAGTAAACATCAAGTCAGAGGGTAAGTATTGACGTTAAAATGTTCAAAGAACCTTGAGTTGTTTATGAGATTTAAAGTATAAATAATTAATATTTTAATCTAATGAAGCATGATCACATTTTAGTAATTTCAGTAACTGAAAACTAATGAACCAAGAGAATGAATCACAACATTGCAAGGTTCATGTGCTGAAGATGATTAGAAGCTGCCACTGTGCACTGTGGTGAATAGGAGGTCAGGGTAGCCAAGAATGGACTGTTCCAAAGGAAGATAGGAATAGCATCAAAATCACAAAGGAAGTGGTGGGATGTCTGAACAGTACAGAGAAACAGAAGGGAAATGCAAGGCTCTAGCTAGGCTTCCTGGTGAGGAGAGGAGCCTCAGAAGGTAAGCAGCAGCCACCATGGAGATCTGTCTAGCCAACACAACACAAAGCCAAGTGAGGCCATGAGAGGCTCCTGCTGCATAAAAGTGGAAAGGGGGATGAAGACAGCCTGGACAATAGCAGATGTGTGACCTGTAGAGACTCAGCAAGAGCAGAGAGACCTTAGAAGTTCAGCTGACCTTACTCTCCCTTACTCCCCCCCCCCAAGCATGTGACTAGCTGTCTGCACCAGAAAGAAGCTCTGGCACCTACTTTAATTTCCTTTACATTTTTTCTCCTCCATGTAGTTTCTATGTTATATTTAAAAAATTAATGTTTTTATCTGTTTTTTTTAATTTGTGCTTTCTGTGTTCATCTAATTTTATTAGTGCATTTTTCCTGTTTTGGGACAGTCTCCTTTTTTCTCTCTGTGTGTGTGTGTGTGTGTGTGTGTGTGTGTGTGTGTGTGTGTGTGTGATACAGATCACCTTTCCACATTTAGTACTATTTTGATTTTACCTTCTTGGCTTTAAAGAATATTCATTTTTTATTATCATTCCTATATTTATCTGCTATTATATTTTTTTCAACTCTTTTGTTCCCTTCTCTTTGCCTACACAACATTTTTCTCCACCCCATTTCTTCTTTCTGTTTTACTTAACCTTGCTTGTCTTTCCCATCTCATTGGTTATTATTTCTGTCTTAAATACATGTTTGTTTCATAACAATAGCCACAGAGAGTATTATATTCAGCTAAAGTATCTTTAAAAGACATTGGGGTAATATCAGCATCTCAAGACAAGTCCAGAGTAAATAATTTATGAGCACTAGACTAGTATTGCAGAAAATACATAAAAGAATATTGTATGTAGAACAGGAAGTGATAGTCTCAATTGAAGAGCACAGGAAAGTATAAACTTCATGACTAAATTGACTGACAAAGGAAAGCTAAGAGGAAATTAATCACATTCAACAGAGTAAACCAGCAAACTACTACTATGTAAGGAAAATAAAGAATTAACTCATCATATAAGCAACCAGATAAACAACCAACAAAATTACAGGAATTAATAAACAGCTGTCAGTAATAAATTGAAATGTAAATGGCTTCAACTCACCAATAAAGAGACACAATCTGGCTGACTGAATTAAAAATCTAGATTCAATCTATTGTCTCCAAGTAGCATACCTTACTTGTAAAGACATCCATGAACTAAGAGTCAAAGAAGAAAAAGCAATCTGTTCAATCAATGGAAGTTAGAAACAGACTAACATAGCTATTCTATAGCTGATAAAGTAGATTTCAAGCAAAAACTATTCAAGGAAGACAAAGAAACCCAATACAAAATAATAGAGAGAAACTCATCAAGAAGCTATAAGAGGGTTAGAGAGATGTTTTAGTGGTTAAGATCACTTGTTGCTTTTGAAGAGGACTCAGTTCCCAGCTCACAATCATCAGTAATTACAGTTCCAGGGGATCAAACATCCTCTTCTGACTGCTTCAGACACCAAGCACACATATGATGCACATTCATACATACAGGCAGAATACACACACACACACACACACACACACTCTCTCTCTCTCTCTCTCTATATATATATATATATGTATATATATAAAACATTACACAATAAGGTATATAATATTATATAATAAAACAAGAAGTCTAAAATTAAAAATAAATAAGTTATACAGCTATAGATATATATGTATTAAAAGACTTATTATGAATATAAATGAAAAGGATACAAATATTAGAATAATAAAGGGGCCCAAATATAGGCAAAACATAAGTATAAAAAATATAACAATAGTATGAAAAAATAGGTAGTGATAAAGTTAAAAAATTAGATGGACAAAACCACTCAAGAATGTAACCTGACTTATAAAGAAATATAATTTCTGAACATTTCTACACAATTTAAAAAATCCAATCCATACTTAGTAATCATCTCCTGAAGGAAATAAAAGCCCATATGTTATAATTTTTAGCTTCATAGCACCAAAACACAAGTGTATTTTATATCCAGCTAAACTATCATCATAAAATGATTGGGAAAGAGGGCACATCAAGACCAGCCAAAAATAAGTCAATTCATAATTTATAATAGTTAACAATGAACATACTTATACTAAACATGCAATTGAAAGCCAGTGAGAAACAGTAGGTGCAGACATGCTAGTATGTGCTAACTGAATAGCAGTCCTCATGTTTCAAAATTTCCATGGAAACATCAATTCCAATAACCTGGAAACTCCCATATTATGAAAAGAAAAAAAAATTTTTGGCTTTTCAAGATAGGGTTTCTCTGTATAGTCATGGCTGTAGTAGACTCACTTTGTAGACTGGGCTGGCCTCAAACTTGAAGATCTACTCCCCTCTGGCTCTCAAGTGTTGGGATTAAAGGTGTGTACCACCACTACCTGACTGGAAAAATAAAATAATTTGTGTTTCAACATCAGACTAGAATAGAAAAGGAAAGGGAAATTACAGGCCAATCCTACTCTCAAACATACACATAAATTTGATTAAACAAAAAATGAATACAATGAACCAAACACTGTACAAAACTATGATGCATCCCTAATAGTTCAGTCCAGAAAACTACAGTAATTTCATGGTAGAATTTTAGAATTTTAGAAATGATATGAACTAAATATAGGAAAAACTATGTTCATCTAGGTAAATATCCAAAACATGATGAAATTTGACACATATTTCTAAGATTTATATGTATTTGTACATACATATATCTTTAATATTCATTTATATGTATGTTCATATAGAGTTATATAAATTATATATAAATACATTCATATATATGCATATATATTTGAGTCATGATGTATATCAGTATATTAATAATCTAAGTATACATATAGATATTTGCTAGGAAGAATTCAATTGCTTTATGCTTTTTTTCTTAAGAGTTTTCTTTTTACACAGCTCTTTGTTATCCCATATAACTTTTGGAGTAAACCTGTCAAGTTTCTAAAACAAACAAAAATCACACTGTACTTTTTATAGGCTCATACACACACATACTACACATCTACATACAATAAAATAGAAAAGAATTAACAACAGTTAACTTTCTGGGTATACAAATAACTTCTACAAATATATGAAGAAAAATAGAAACAATAGAAAAGCAGATAAGCAATTACAACTGGCATTTCACAGAAAGGGAAACACATGTATAGATGAATAGGTAAATGATACAATTATTTTCACTGATACTCAGAACTACCAACTAAGATCAAGATTTAGTGCCTTTTTATAGTGTGGGAGGTACTGGGGATTGAGCTTAGAACTTGCATGTGCTCTACTACGGGGCTGTTTTACCTATAGACAGGCTCTTACTAAATTGTCCTGGCTGTCTGTCTTTGAATTCAGTCTGTGGCCGTGAAGAGTAAGCCTTGATCTTGTGCTCCTGGTAGCTTGTCTTTCAGGGTAGCTAAGATTGTAAGTGCAGTGGGCTCTGCCCTTTTATAGCTCTAGGTAAGATCAAGAAGTCTGGTTGGACCAGGCCTGGCCTGGTGAGGCAGATCTATAGTCAAAGCTACTCAGAAGGCTGAAGCTAGAGAATCCCAAGACCAAGGCTTGCCTCAGCCACAAAATGAGTAAAACTAGCTGAGGCAATTTAGCCCGGGGTATGGTTCAACAGTAGAACACCTGCCTCATATGTGTGAGACCCTGGATTCAGTGCGCAGTGCTGTGAAAAATTACTCCAGCTGGTGAGGAAGTCAGATGGAATTCATAAATTGCTGATCAGAATCGAAATCAGTGTAGCTATGTCTGAAAACAATCAGCCATTCCTTGTAAACGTGAACATTTGCATGCCTAAAGACACCCCATAATTTTACTTGTATGTGTATATTTCAAATAAATCCCATGTAAATGTGCCAGGAAGCATTTAACAATGTTCACAGCAGCGTTGCTGTGTGGAATGGAATGGAAAGAACTTAAGTGTGCATTGATAGAAATACATGACCATTTGTTCTGCCTTTGCTCGGTAGAACAGTCTGAGTGGAAATGATTGATCTACGGTTAGAAAAAGCAGCAAAACTCAATTTCCAAACACAATGCTGTGTGCAAAAAGGCAATTGCAGAAAGCATTGTGATGTGTTGTCATTTTTATACAGTTCATAAGTTAACAAAGTCATATCTTTTGGAGGTTGTGATAAAGTTATCAAAAAAAGTCATTTAAAAATATATATAGTTCAAGAGCTAGCAAAAGCATACAACTTTCTTGGTTGTGTTAAAGTTACCAAAACTGGCAAAGAAATTATAACAAGTGAAGAGTGGCTTTTGGGAGACAGAAAATGGGCAGGAAGAATCGACAGAATAGTGTAGGTCTTAAATTGCAATGTTGACACCCTTTATAACTAAGCTTTGCCAGCCATGACCTTTCTTTGGAATGCGTTAAACTTATATAGATATGTTTTTAAAGAAATGAGCTCCAATTGATAAGAATCTCACCTACCTGCCACTTGGTGAATAAATTAAACATGTCAGATAGATTATAAACAGAATACTTTTTCAAATATTTAGGATGAAATTGAGTTCTAGTAATCTGAAAAAAAATTAAAATGAGAACTCCATCAAGTTTCAAACTAGAGAGCATACAAAAAGGTGACCTTTAATAATATGCATCTCATAAGATCCCTTGAGTATGATTGACAGGGTCTGTGAGTTTATTTGAGCCAACCTAAGATAGTCTAGGTAGGATGATATGGGCTGGATTTAGTCATGTGGTATCACAAAGGTACTGGAATATCACTGCCACTTTTCGTTGTATTTGATTTGTTTTAGTAAGCTGGAGACATTCTCTTGGCCTTGCAGAATGTTGCTAGATGTCTGCAGAGGGAGCTGTGCCAGCCTTAACAAGCTAAGGACAAAAAGTCCATAAAGATCAGGGCCTCATTCATTTAGACTCCATGAAATTCCTGCCAGCTACCTCACAGCATAGAAACTTTTAGAAGAGACACAACCTGGCCTGTACCTTGTGTGTAGCCTAATGGGAGCCTGCACCTAGGAGGCCAGTAAACTATTGGGACTATTGACTCTTGAAAGCTCGGTGATGGTAAAGGGTATGGTGTTCATTTAGGGTGATTTACTATACAGAAACTGAATAGATGAAACATTCATATATCTGTATTCCTATGACACACACTGTGCTCAGCTCAGAGAGTGCTGTGCATTTAAACGGATGGCAGGTAAATATATAGGCAGATAGAGGGGTAGATGAGGAATGGAATGTGTAAACAAGTCCTCATTACCAAACCTGCCCCTCTAGGATGCTGATTGAATGTTCATGGCTGGAGAGGGAGGTGGGTATGGAGGAAATCAGAAGAGGTTTCTAAACTGCTTATGCCTGGACAAACATTCTGAATAGCAAGAACAGATTCACTATGAAGTTGATAAGCTTCAGAGCCTCTCACTCACTCCTGCTTCCAAGGCTTAGGGGAGGGCCTTACAATTCTGTATACACCCCTGTAAGACTCCATAGACTGGAGGCTGTTCAAAACCTGAGTCCAGCACCCTTTGACAAACTGTAGAAAATGGGGGTGCCTAGGGGTTTTCCTTTGGACCCTCAGAGAGACATCTAACAGGGTAATTTCAAATAGAAGGGTTAACTTGGTGCTTAAGCTGAATTGCTAGGTTCCTATGGTATCACAGAAGAAATCTCAAGTCAAAAGATTTCATTAATTAAGTAATTAATGCTATTTAGTTGCTACACCTACTTGATTTGAGTTCAAATCCAAGCTCCATCTTTTTGGAAACCTCTCAGGGCTTAAGGTACTTGCACTTAAGTGGGGTCCCATGCCACACTTAGCCCATAAGGACGTTTCTGCTATTGCTTCTATTTCTGTAAATGAAGATTTGAATCTACCAGTGAGCTGTGGAGAATGCTGTCTGGAATGGTAGGACGGTGTGAGGAAAGAAGAAACACCCTGTCAGTGTGGCTGCTGTGTCCACAGGGGTCTTCTCAGCTGCATGTGAAGAAAATTAAACACTTTCATTGAACTGAGAGATTCAACCAAGAGCTGTTGTTCTCATGGATACCCAAAAGCTTAGGGCCCCCCTGTCATGGACACTGCCCAGCACCCATCAGACCCCCTTTAAAAGAAGGACTACAATGTATTCCTCAGATTACCATTGTGCAAATTTAGCCTTCAGCTTGTTCAGTTCCCACTTGTTTTCATGCATGCTTGAATGCTTGCTTGGGTAGGCTTGTGGAATTCCACCTTATCCTATTTTTCCATCAGTCCCATTATTGGTAGAGTGTAAGAATTCTCAAATGACTCCATGGTGTCACTACAGAATGTACTTCCTGGGGACAGAACCAATGCTCCTGCAAACTGGACATCTTAGGGCTTTGATGACCCCTGTAGACCTCATCAGTCTTCCTTTGCTGTACCTGAGAGCACAGTGCCTCATGCTCCTCCTCTGCAACATAATGCCTCTCCCCTTCCTCCCCCCCCCCTGTCTTGTGCCCATCTTCTGAGTCCAGTGCCTGGAGAGAGTTATTGTCCTAATTTCTTCATCTTCTCCGCCTTGAATGTGTCTTCTCAGCCTCTAGGCCAACGGGTTTACTAGCATCTTTATAGAAAGGCTGCTGTCGCCAATCAAGTCTGGAATTGTTATTGCATTCTCTTTGCAGGGTGAGGCTGTAAAGCCTCAATACAACTCCGGAGCTGTACCCTGACACTTTCTCCCCAAATCTGTTAGTGTGTTCTGGAGCTGAAAGCCATAGGCCACAACTGTTCCACATTGAGAGGCTAAACAAACCATAAATAACTCTGCAGGCACATCGTAAACATGGGCTGACATGTCTCTCTGAGCCTGCCTGTCTCTAAAGGCTGAAGGGGTAGCTTAACTAGGTGCCTCCTTCTTGGGGATTTAAGTGGCATGAAGGAATGAGAACTTAAAGCAGAAACATTTCTGTGTGTAGAGTAGAGCAGCTGGACTTCATCCTGCTAAAGCCAAAGCAGGAGGGAATGAGGCTGGTCAAATTGAATGAGGGCAAATTTGCAGAGCAAGGGAGAAGAGGAATAGCCAAGAGGGATGGAGTGATGCATTTCTGAAAGCACATTCAAAATCAGTCTTCTTTTCAATGTATGTGTGTGAACACATATGTGTGGACATGTATAAAATATGAAGTAAAGGATAAACACACACACTTCTGCATGACTAAATAATTATGGCTAACTGGATCTGGTTAAGGCCAGAAGAGTGATGAAACTAACCCACATATACATTCTCTTTGGTCTCCACAAACTTTTACATTAATTTTTTTGATGAAATTACTTTTAAAAGGATATGTCCTGTTTGACAGGTATGATAGTGCAATCCTGTAATCCTAGCACTCAGGAAGCTGAGACAAGAATATTGCTAGTTCACGGCTTGTCAGGGATGTGTGTGTGTGTGTGTGTGTGTGTGTGTGTATGTGTGTGTGTGTGTGTGTGTGTGTGTGTGTGTGTGTGTGTGTGTAGGGAGGAACTCTACAAACCCAAAACAAATAAAAGTTTACTATGACTATTTAGCAGTATGTTTTTGTCCTGACCATTTCCTGGCACCACAGGTGACACTCCGTATAGTATCTGTCACCTCCTGGTCACTATTCTTAAACCTGTCCTGGTAACTGTTTCATTCCCCCAGAGAAGCGTCTCTAACCTACTCCAGGATATTTAGCAGCAGCCCTGACATCTGCCCACAGGTGCAGGAATGCCTCTATTCATCACCAGCTGCTGAAAGTTTTCTGCAAACAAAGTCAATTGCTTCTGTAAAACCATTGGTGTAAACTCTCACGGCTAGTCAGTGCATGGATGATTTCTGTCCCACCAGCAGAGTCTTCTTTCATCACAGTGTGGATAGGAAGACCCCAGGTTACTTATCTGTTGACATAAATGACCACCTATATACGTTTGAGGTGATGACTCCATCTCTGAGCTCATTGTTAAGGAGAGCAATAATAGCACCCATACCAAGATGGTCTGTACTGCCTAACCAGCTTGGGCCAAGGGTAGTTGAGACTGGTATAATGTGATTGGCTGATGTCTATAATGGACTGCTTGTTAAATACTTTGAATATCACTCTAGTCATCCTATGTGGTTAGAGTGATCGTTAGTAAGATGTTTCAGAGGGGTTGGTGCATTATAAACTATCCACAGATGGTAAATTGACTATTACCTTTTTTTTCTCACAGTAATAATTTGACTAAAGGAAGAAGCCTTACTTACTGTGCTGACCTCCTGTTGTAGTCTCTCCCCAATTGCCTGGTTGGCCCACAAGGGCAATTCTATTTTTTGACTTTGACAACTTCTGCTCATTCTTGCCTTAGGATCTTCTTTGCTTCTTGTGGTTTTTCTCCTATTTCACTCTCACCCCAGTGAATTTTACAGAAATTCTGTAAAAATGCCACACATTCAGGGGATCCTCCCATGACCTCCCGCTATGAAAGAACATCTACCCAGGGACTTTTTGTTTCATTATATGTCCCTTCTCATCCACAAAAGGAACATTTTTCTGTGTGCACAGAAGCTCCAGCATTCTGTCATGTCATGGCATAAAAGCAGACAGTCTAGCATACAGCCCAAGCATTCAGCATACACATGCAGAAGGATAAATTCAGCAGCAAGTCTACCTCTGAATCCAAGTCCAGTTTTCCACTTTGCTAAATAGAAGACTATCTAGAAAAAGATGAATAAGGTTCATTGAGCAAATGATTATTACATTGACTGGCTGAGCCATTTGCTTTTTGGTTTATTCACTCATCCTTTCATTCACTTAGCAAACCTGTATTGACTGCCTTAATTGACAAGCCTTCCCTTTCAGTATAAAAAAATCTCAATGGAATGAATTTCAGTTTCCATTCTTCTTCACTATCAGATGCAATGGAATTAATGAAAACATAGTGTTCTGACTACACAGAGTAGGGACATGGTTTTCCACATTTGCATTTCCCCTAAAATCTCTAGAGCCAACTGCCGTTGAAAGGCTCACAGAGCCTCCACTCTATGCCAGGTGCCATCCCGGCGCCATTCATTGTGAGATGGACCAGTCTCAACTACCCTTGGCCCAAGCTGGTTAGGCAGTACAGACCACCTTGGTATGGGTGCTATTATTGCTCTCCTTAACAATGAGCTCAGAGATGGAGTCATCACCTCAAACGTATATAGGTGGTCATTTATGTCAACAGATAAGTAACCTGGGGTCTTCCTATCCACACTGTGATGAAAGAAGACTCTGCTGGTGGGACAAGTTGCTTTTACATTTCTGTTCCTCTTGCCATACCCCATTGCTCATTACCTCTGGCCTGGACTAGCACAGCACTTTCTGTCGGAAAGCGAACACACTTGCCTCGTGGTCAAGACCAGACAGTTGCTGGCAGGCTTTGGGGATGCAGCTTTTTGTGGTCTTTTCTGTGCAACCACCAGCAATTCATTTTAATTCCTAGGACTGCCCTCTTTTGCAGGACCATCTGGGAACTAGCAAGGCCTGCTCATATCTCTCTTCTGTTCTTTTGAGAAAGGAAGAAGACATATACCATCTGTTTGATGTAAGGGTTCTAAATGTCAACATTATGTGCGGATAGATGGGAATACTGTAAGTGATAAATCTTTTGGATGTCTGTGGAATCTCACTCTCTTCTTTCTGTTGTATTTCTAAGGCTCTGTTTTGGAAATCAGTCAGGTTGGCTTTCTCTAGTGGGTTCAAAGGAGGGGAACTTGTATTTTAGGTCAGCAGGTGGAATTTTTTTTTTTTTAGCTCACATTTTGATCACTTATGTATAGCATTTGTGGAGCTGGACAATGGGTTTTCATATAGAGAAAAAAAGTACCTCTCTTTAGAAATAGCCTTGAGCTGTTTATAAATTGTTTTGATACCTATATTGACTGGAAATGGACATCGTGTGTCCTCACTATGTTCATTGGCCCTTTTGCTTGCTCAGCTTAGTCAAAGTTTGAAAGGGAATTTTGACCAAAGTCTGAAAGAATGTATGTTGGAAGAGGGCCCTCAGTTGAGCAAACAGGCTTTGTACACATAGGAAATACCACACATTTGTGCTCCAAAGATCAGGGTGGCCAGGTGCCTGCATGGAAATTCAGAAATATCAGAATGAAACTCATGACAGGGATTCAATTAGCCATCTGTAATAATGACCACCCTTCTCTTTACTGGAGAGTTTGTACCTAATTCTTGTGGTTTTTACCCCCGGAATCTAAACTATTCACTGTTTATCGAGTAAATCACAAAATGCATGGGAATGTAAGTGCAGAGGGAGTGTGCTGGCTCTCCACTATCATTCCAGTGTTATTATGATACTTCAGTATCTATAAACTTTGATGCCAGTCTAATTTGTTTTTTCAAAAAGTCTCAATGAAAATATTGAAAATTCTTAATGTTCTTGAGACTGTAAACGAGATCTATTATGACCAGGAGCCTAAATCTGCCCAGTTTTCCCTTGCCTACTTCTATGCTGCCCAGCTCCCAGGCCATTGTTAGGATTCTCTCTGGCATTCATTCAGTGTCAACATTACATCGTATGTAACTTATATTTCTTTTCTCTCTTGCTTTGGTTGCATGGTTCAGTCCCCCAAGCCACTCAAGGAACTCCTACTATGACCATAACTAAGGTTAACTTCTGTTTCAATGGCACTATTTATCCAATTTAAATTGTTAAAGACCATACCATGGTCTTTTCTGTCACGTATTACTAATACAATTCTCTTCACAGAACTATTTTCAGAGAATACTTCCTCAGACTTGGTCCATGGAGTCATCAGACAGGGCCCTGATCATCATCTCTTCTTTGTAACCATGTGACATTTGAAATATACCCTCTACTTCCTCCTTTTAAATGAGGACAGAAGTCCCTATGCATGTTAGTTTCACACATGCATACAGATACACACATGCATGCCACCAAAGCACTGTCACGGACATCTGAACTGTGCTAAGGGGGAGAGCAAAGGTCTTTATCTTTCTCTGATGACAGGGCAGAGGACAGATGATGAATAGGGGTCATTGCCATCTTCCAGGTAAGACTGGCTTTGTCTGCCCTTTCTTCCACGTGTGCTCTTTAGATCTGCAGTCTCTCACCAAAATTCTTTATTTTTCTGGATTTTATAGCAATTCATAGTACAAACCTCTGAATAAAGTGTGTAGATATTGGGTAACCTGGGCTTTGGATCAGAGACTAAGCAGACAGGAATGTGGGACTTGGATCTACCCTCTTATTCATCTATGCCTTGGCAATGAGGCAATTGAAAAATGACAAACTGCCTTGTTGGATAACACCACCCTCCATTTACAATCCACCAGCCATTTAGAACTCTATTAGACATTGTCATCTTTATCCCTTCTTTTCTAACATTGATTGTTGTGAATTGGTTTAAAGTGTGCTATATTTTTATGTTATAAAATATCTGTTTAATGATGCAAAATGCATTGCATTAGACCTGATTGGTCTAATAAAGAGCTGAACGGTCAATAGCTAGGCAAGGGAGAAGAGTAGGTGTTGCTGATGCGCTGGTGAGCAGAGAGAATAAATAGAAGGAAAAAAATCTAAGGAGAAGAGCCAATAGTGAGAAAAGGAAAAGGAGAGGAGGATTCCAGGGGCCAGCCACACAGCCACCCAGCCACACAGCCACACAGCCACACAGCCACACAGCCACACAGCCAGCCACAGAGTAAGAAGAAAAGAAAGACATATAGAATAGAGAAAGATAAAAGGCTCAGAAGCAAAACAGAGTTAAAAAGAAACAAGATAATTTAATTTACAAAAGCTGGCTATAAACAAGCCAAGCTAAGATCAGATATTCATAAGTAAGAATAAGTCTCTGTGTATTTATTTTGGGAGCTCAGTAGTAGGCCTCCAAATAATTAAAAAAAAAAAAAAAAACCACTCCAATTGACCTTACATTTTGTAGCATGTTTTCTCTCTATCATGGTCTCTTACGATTTCATAATCCAGCCAAGGCCACTAAAACTTGTGCCATTCACATATGCTGCATATGAAGCACATTTCTGGAAATTAAGGAGAGAAGCCTTTTGCTATTCACCTCAGTTGTCATCCTGGGTCTCTCATTGGTAAATGCACCTTGATGCTACTCTGTAATTCATGATCATAATCTTCATAGAAAAGACAATTCTTAGACATGAGTGTGACATTGTTCCCAGAAGAGTCTTTCTTGGCTCTTACTAAAAATTTCATTAAGTATTACTACAATTCTATTCCTAAATGAGAAACAAAAAGGATCAATGGAATCTTGCAAAGAAACTATCATTGCTTTTATTAAATACTAATTCTGAATAGATTTCAACTTTCCTCCTTTTTCACAGACATCCACTTTGAAGGCATTATCTCTCATTTCTCTTTAAAAAATCAGAAAAATTTGGAAACTTTCTCAATATATGCTCTTGCTAGATATGTTTTTATGGCCAGAATTATGATTTTCCTAAGATATGTCGGTTTAGGTTACTTTATGATGAAAGGAACTACGAATCATGTTGTGGATGCTTGTGAAATATTCCATTTTGATGTAATTTGGTCACAGGCTTGACTGAATTGGGACTGAGAAACATGTATACTACAGTATTTTTTATTCATATGTAGATTTATTTGTTCTTTACCTTATGAAAGTAATTTGGGTTTGGGTCATGGGATAGAGACCTCGTGGCCCACAAACTCAATGTGATTTCAAAGGAAAATCTCATAATGATTGAACTGTGTAGATTCTTCTCTAGGAGGAAAAGTAGGTGGACCATAGAGGAGGTGATCAATTAGGATCTTCATAATTGGAGGAAAGCTTAAAGGGTCCAGAGAAATGCTATTAGACTGGAGAAGTAAGTCTAACTGATGTTACAGGTTTGTCAATCATTTCAAGCACAACAGTTAGCCTGGTGTGGGTGGCCCATGCCTTTCATCCCCAGCACTCAGGCAGAGGCAGGCAGATTTCCATGAGTTTGAGGCCAGCCTGGTCTACAAAGCTCACAGAGAAACCCTGTCTCAATAAATAAATAAATAAATAAATAAATAAATAAATAAATAAAAGCACAATCAAATAGGGCTGAGGACTGTAGCCCAGGGACAGAGTACTTGCCTCTATGGATGAATACCAGGGTTTGATGCCCAGTACTAGGGAAAAATAATTAAACACACCACAATTCAACAAGACTTTTCTGTCTTAGCTCTGTTGTATATCACAGGACTGAGAAAAGAGGAGGGTTACCGCTTACTACCTGAGAACTTTTTCTTTAAGCTTTAGTAAAATTGTCTCTGAGGTTCCAAAAGTAAAAACAGCAGCAGCAGCAGCAGCAGCAGCAGCAGCAGCAGCAGCAGCAGCAGCAGCAGCAGCATCAACTCCTCTTCCTCCTGTGCAGATGTTTTCAGTGCTCAGTTTTAAACACGATTGAGAATGAGAACTTCAAAATGATCAATCCTTATTTTGATCTCCTCACAAGAGGAGTCTGAGACAAGGCAGGCATGAGTCAGGGGCTTATTCGGGAAATGGATCCTAAGGTGTAGTCATATGAGCCCCCAGGAAACGAACTGTTTGGAGGGAGAGTTGGTCACCACTGGGAACAATAATTTCATGACCTGTGACAAAAGTTAAAGAGAAGGTAGAGCAGGGGGAGTATTAACGCTTGATGAGAAAGCAAAGGAAGGGAAGATTTTGTCTCTGACGTTGTCTTCTGTACCTACAGCTATGTTGTGGTACTATATACATAGAGTGAATCCCATTAGGAGAAAATGACGTTCTTGTCCTGGATTTGATCTGAAAGTCATCCCCCTTCTATCTTAAACTCAAAGACATTGCACTTGGATGGGTTCCTAACATTATCCAGAAAAAGTATTCCTATGATATTTATAAATTATCTGATACTATTAAACTGTGCTCAGTAAGGACGTCTGGCAAGTGGTTACTCTCAAATCCTCATCCTGCTTCTCAGTCAAATCCCCATGGAAAGAGAGAGTGCAACGGCTGGGCTATGCACCTTCTAGACTTGACACATCCCCCCCCTCCCCCGGCTGATTAACTGGGTGATTTCTGTTCCCTGAATCTCCATTTCTCATACTTCGAAAGCTGGGGATCCGTTGCTACTAAGTCATTTCTTCCCAAGTGTAGCTAATTCTTGTCCTAATAGAAAAATGGAAGGAAGTGGTTCTCCTCTGGGTCTCTTAACTCCCTTGCTTGGAGTGGCCAAAGAGCGCTGAGGATTTCGTTACGTCACTTTCCAAAGAACTCCAGGCTCTTGGGAGACTGTCAGTGAAAAAGACAAGGACAAAGGCAGGCAGCCAGGAAAAGGCATCTTTGGGGTCAGAAAGAAAGTGACATAAGAAGGGTGACAGGAGAATGAGATGAGATGGCGTTCCCAGGAAAACTCTTTTTTCCTGTTCTTTGTCAAAACACTGGCTCCACTCAGCCGCTCTGTCTGTTGATTGACCTTGCAGACACTGAAAGACAGAAAGGAGCCTTCCAAGGTCATTTTACAGGGCTCAATGTCTCCACAAAGAACTTCCCCTCATAGACTTTAGCACCCCCCCCCCCTCCACACACACACACAAAAGATGGGTAGAAATGGAAGACTGGAATTAACGACAGCCAGTGTTTATCGAACACTATACTGTTGAGCTTTTATTTTTGTCTTGATACAATCTAGTCTCACCTGGGAAGAGGGGGGCCTCAAGTGAAGAATCACCTCCCCCAGACTGGCTTACAGGCATGTCTGTGGGAAATTGTCTAGACTGATGATGGTGTGGGGAGGCCTAGCCCACTGTGGGTAGCCCCATCCCTAGGCAGGTGGGCCTAGGACATACCAGAAAGTTGGCTGGCCTTGAGCCAGGGAGAGAGAGCCAGTAAGCAGCCTTCCTCGGGGTTCTTGCTCCAGGTGCCTGCCTTGGCTTCCCTCAGTGATGGACTGTTAACCTGGAAGTGTGAGCTGAAGCAAACCCTTTCTTCCATTAAGTTGCTGTCGTTCAGTGTTTTATCACAGCAACAGGAAGCAAACTAGAACAAACACCATAGGGCACATTCTTGCTTCTTTGATCCACTAACCTTATTAGGCCTCTTTCAAATTCAAGTGATGGGACCTTCAATTAGCTTAAGCATCTTTCTGCCTCTGAATTCCACTATACTATATTTCCATGAACATGTCATTCCTATGGTGCCATTAGACTTGATTTTATTCTCCTTCCCTGGGCTCAGTTTATCCTGGGTTCTCTTTCTCTCAATTAAGCTTTTAGTAGTAGTAGTAGTAGTAGCAAGCTGGAAGGCAGGTAGTTCCAAGCTTATGTCATGCTCTGTCCCCATGAAATAGGAGTACTATTTCTTTGTAGTGTTCTGATTAATTTCTAGATGGGAGTCTCATTGGCCCGATTGAGTTTTAAGCCTAACCTTGACTCTGTCAATGGATAAAGCTATGTGACATTCAGTTTCCCTGAGTCTTGTACCCATTCCATCCCAAGGGGTATGGTGGTGAGCAGCCCCACTCAAATCACGAGGACTACCAGTAAGAGGGTTGATTCTCAAACAGCTTTGCTGCTTAATGTATGAGCAGAGCCAGGCTTCGGTGGCACACACCTTTAATTCCAGCACTTGGTAGGCAGAGGTAGGTGGGTCTCTGTGAGTTCAAGGACAGCATGGTCTACAGAGTGAGTTCAAGGACAGCCAGAGCTAAACAGAGAGACCTTGTTCTGAAAAAATAAACAAAAAGAATGAGCAGAAAGTGGGATCAGGTATTAGTCAATTATCCTGAGACTGGAGACTAGTTTCTAAGAATCTGTTCCCCACATTGTTCAGAATCAGCCTGAGAGATGGGTGTCAGTAGAAGGTACATTTCTTAGAAGGTCATGTGGGCAGACAGCTGGCTTCTTCACCTTTGTCCAGACTGTCTTCTCCACTGCTGGCTTCGCAGGCCACCAGCTACCACTAAACTGAAGATTCCTCCATTTCCAGAAGCCTGCTCAAGCTGCTCCTAGGAGGTCCCCCAACTGCTGTCATGTGCCCTAAGTCCCCAGGTCCCCTTCAAGCTATGACTTGTCCAGTCTTGCCTCTGACTTGGGCAAGCAGCTAGGTAACCAACTGACCAATGCTCTGGACCCCTTCTTGCATCTATCCCTGTATCCATGAAAGGTCTAATGCTGACTGAATTGCCTAGTTCCTACCATATGTACAGTGGCTGCTTTCTTGACCACCCACAGATTAACACACTAGACAGGTAAAGTAGCATGTGTTTGAGACACTGGTCATACTCATTTTAGAGATGAAGACCCAAAGCAAAAGATCAAATCATTGAATTAGGTGATGACAGGATTTCCACCCAAGCCTGTCTGATCTCCCCACCCCCATTCCATGCTCATAGCTACTTATGAAACTGACCCAAGTGATATTGAGTCGTGTTTTTATCTCAATAACATTCTTGCCTCTTATAGCCTATAGATGTACTGTGTTAAAGCCGGTTAAAGATTCTGTGACACAATACAGGCCGATTGAGGTTTATTCGGGGGAGAATCGGAGAATTCACTTACACAAGAACCAGACAAGGTTCCTGCTCCAAGAATGTCCTATGATCTTCTCTTGTCTCAGACCCGGAACTAAGAGAGAGCATCCGAGTCGGAGCCAGGCCTAGATTCCACCCGTTGAGCTTACACCTGTCCCCACGCCCTAATGGGCGTGGTCAGTAAACAGGTGTGGGTGGGGTGGAGATCTCACTACACTGTGTGGCAGATTCACTTGGTTTTCTAAGAAGAAAAATGATTTGGGGGTGGGCAGAGTGGAGGAGTAGGAGCAAGAGGAGGTTTTGACTAACTTCTTTCAGAACAAAAGAAGGAATAGCCAGATAACACTGCCACGGACTCCGGAAGAGAAAGCTGGGCCTCACTGCTTTTCATCTACCAGAATGAGCCCCTGTGATGCTCATGGCTTGTGAAGTTAGGCAGTTTGATCCATCAAAACTAGGGACAGCACCAGATTTCTGCCTGTCTGTCCTAGGAATGCCCCTCGAACTCTGCTATGGCCACTCAGTCAAACTATCCCCCATTTTCTGTCTTGGTTGGCACTTGTGAAGTATTTCAGCCATGTTTGCTTTACAGAGAGTGAGCTCCATATGTATTCCCTTGCTTGATTTGGCTCAAGAAAATGCAAAGAGGTACCAGTATCTCTCCCTCAGGGAGGGATTGTAGGATAACTGCGGGCTATCCATCACTCTTGAGTCTCTGTGAGCGTGGACAGAGCAGTTCTTCCAGATTATACTCACACCACTTAGTGTTGGGAGATTTGAATGAGAGGGAAAGGAAATAAAAGTGTACAGATTAAAATAAAAAGAAAACGAGAGCCAGGTGGCTTCCATAAAACCTTTATAAGGCAAACGAGTGGAGTTCATTAGGAGGTGGTGAAGAACCCCGCAGACACATTGGCTATTGTGAGGATGTGAGTCCCACCGCTGGAGTTTCCCTTGGCAGGAAGAGCCTGACTATACTGCCCGTGGTTCAGACAAGTGCTCAGTCACACAGCTTCTTGAATGGAGAAGTAAAATGAACAAGTCTAAGTGAGTACATGAAGCAGAGCTAAGAATAGGTAGAAAGGGTGTGACAGTGAGTTTAGGTGGGAGCTGGAATGTTCCCAGCAAATTAGTTCCCCCTAGTCACAGTAACATTACAAAGGTATTGGTGGATGGGAGAACCAGAGGCCTAAAAGCCTGCATTCCAGACTCTGGCTAATTCAGTGTGCCCATGGGAATCCCACTTCTCCTGAATCTGCTTTGACCTTAGGAAAGATGAGGTTGAATGAGGACCTCGAAGCTGTGTGACTAGGCACAGTTGGGGGAACACAGGAAAGGCTGGCTTCTGGTTGAGGGCAGGTGGTCACCTAAGAGGAGGGAAGAAGGACATGACATTTCAGCTAGTCTCCCTTCTGCCCCCCCTTCTGGTGCTCCACCCGTAAGGCCATGGGCTTTTTAAACCCCCCCCCCCCCAGCATCTGCTGTCTCTGTCTCTTTGAACTGTGTTGCCTGGTGCCTACATTTCCTGGCAGTGCATTGGCTGGTGCCCTTGGGAGCAGTGCAGAAGGGGCACTTCTGAGCAGAGCACATGAGGACAGGGACATGGCCTCTTCATGGTGGAGCAATGTGGCCAGGCCAGAGTCAGAAGGCCAGAGAGAGGTGGCGGCGACGAGCTGGATGCATACCCTGGGGCCCTCTGGAGTCCAACCAGCTCTGGAAAGTTTCATGGATGCTGAATTCACAGGAAACGCTGAGCCCCAAGCCATCCCTCATTCAGTAGTTCCAGTTTGTTTTTCCAGTTGCCTTTCTGCCTTGCCCATTGGAACCAACTGCCCTTGGGCATGGGGTGTAAAGCAGCAATGTTGTTAAATGTCCAAAGACTCGTACTCACAGACAAACATGTGCAATCACATGATCACCGCACCCAGCCTCCCATAGGCCAAAACATGTTTGCGTCCTCCGTTTTTGCCCTCAAATAAATTTTTGAAATTTTTGAAAGAATTAAGAAGATTTCAAAGTGGAATTCCTTGCAATGTGCTTGCTTAAGACTTCAAGGCCTGTCTTCATCTTACTTTGCCATTATCTTTATTTTTAATTATGTTTTTATTTATTTTTACATACCAGCTGCAGTTTCCTCTCCCTCCTCTCCTCCCATTACCTCTCCCCCACCTCCTTTCTACCCCCTCATCCACTCCTCAGACATAGTAAGACCTCCCATAGGAGTCAACAAAGTAAGGCATATCAAGTTGAGGCAAGACCAGGCTCCTCCCTTGTCTTTATTTATTGTAGAATATATTCATTGCATCAAAGATAAACTCATTGCATCAAAGATAAACTCAATGTGGTATTAAGATTTGATTTTTTTAAAGAAATCCAATTTGTTGTGGCTTGGGTGAGAAACATACTCCATAGACTCGGGCATTTGAACATCTGGTCTCCAGTTGGCAGTGCTATTTGGGGAAGTCAGGGAACCTTTAGGAGGCAGAGCCTTGCTGGAGATTGTATGTCACTGGGGTCCATCTTTGAGGGTTTATATCACAGCTCCACTTTCTGCCCCACCTGTTTCCTTTGTAGGGGTAAATGCAATCAGACAACTTTCTGTTCCAGTCGCCTGATGCCATGCCTTCCCAAACATTATGGACTCTGAAACTATAAGCCAAGATAATCTCTTTAGTCTATAAATGGCTTTTAATTCTTGGATTTCTTCACAACAACAGAAAGGTAACTACTATATCCTAATGGAATGAAGTAACATGGCATAGATCACAAGGATGGATAGAAGTACCACTTTCAGGGATGTTGTTGGTATTTGTGATCATCAGCAATGACAAATGCAAAGACTGCAGACAAAAAAAGAATACTGGGAAGAATAATGCTTAGGTTCAGAGCTTCTGATTCCAATCCTTTTGATCATCAGTGTGTTCTTAAATCTATAGGATTTCAGTTACCCCCTCAGTAAACCTAGAATAAGAAAACTGATCCAAAAGGCTGTGCCATTCAAAAGAAGCAATACAGGTAGACAAATCCTGCACATACAGATACACAGTAACTTGATTAAACTATAGCTAATATACATCCACCCTGAGTTATCTGTCTAGGTTTTCTGTTGAGAACCACTGTTTAAGGGTGATGTCTGTGAAGGATTGCAAGAGTATGTTATGTTTCCTGCATAACCAAATAAAGATGAAGCCATATGGTTTTTGTGTTACAGGGATTACTGGTTTTCAGGATATTAGCATACAATAAAATAATTTATGTGTGAGGCAATATACAGATCTCAGATAACAAATGCAGCCAATTAGCCAGAATAATCCGTCTTAACTGACACAATCATTTCCATGTAAGAAGACACACCTGCCAAACTGAGAAAAACAGATCCTTTGTGAGTTTTCCTGGAGCTTCAGCATCAGGGAGCTGCCAGGGGGAAGGAAATGAATGCCCTTTTCAGTGCTTTTTAATTCCTTGGCCTCATATTCATCAAGATACTGAGCATTTTCAGAAGGGGTCGGCTTCTTCCAGTCATTCTCTACCCCAGACATTTTGATCTCTAGAGGCTGTTTAATGAGACATAACCAAGGCCAATTTCCCCTGAAATACCAACCGGGTTTTTCTTTGAGCTTAACTCCTAGCCTTAGTATTCCGGTTTCATGTTTAGCTCCATAATTAGAAGAATGTCTTGAGAGGATTTTTGTCCTGACAGAACAGAGTTTGGCCAGCCAGCTAGCAAGACACATCTTTCCTCTCATGCAATATGGCTCCTGTGTAAGACAAAGCTATGACCTGGATATTCCTAAAAAAGGAGAGTTTCCATATTCTTAATCAGCAAGAAGGTTCCACTCTCTGTAGTGAAATACTCCTCCCACACACACACCTGTAGCTCTGACGATGCCCGTTTGCGTGGTCACAGGTGTGGACCTGACCAGTTAAAAGGATTGAACTGGGGCTCAGAAGCCCCTTCAGGTCTCAGGTCGAAGATAGCATCAGGGTGGCAGGGTCTGCATCCTTGCGGCTGGAGCAATTCGACAATTACTTGTTTCCTGTGTAAGTTATTTTCTCCTAGTAAAGTCCACTTTATCTTACTGGTCAAGCATCCTGACTTCCACGCCCAATGACTCTCCACCCCTTTCTTGGCATCCCTCTTGCTTCTTTTCCATGCCTGTTCGTTGGAAGGCATGCATTATGTTTCCCTTGACAGAGGTAGGTCTGATCAGCTAAAAGAGTGCACTTCAGATATTGCTCTATGGTAGAACATTTGCCTACCGTATCCAAGACTTCAAGTTCAATCCCTAGCATAGCACAAAAACAAAACAACAAAAACAATTTTGATCTAAAAAATAATCAAAGTGACATCTCACAGAGATTTGCTGAATGGTCCCAGTGGAAAGAAATGATTGATGTGGATTGATCAGTTTGAAGTGTGTTCCTGTCTTTGAAGTTGTCACAGTCCTTATTGCTTCATAGGTCTCTGATCACTCAGAATTGTGACTTTTATGGTGATTTTCATGGTTTAGGCAGTGGGAATAATGACCTAATGGATATATTTTATCCTGTTCAGAAAGGTAAAGATTCTGAAGCATGTTGTGATTGGTCTATTCTAGTCATTCTAGTCATTATCTACCTTCATTAATATAATGTATAAAAAAAGAAAAAATAATCCTAAAAATTGAACCTGCCCATTATTTCACCAACCTCTTTATTAAAAAAAAAAAAAAAAATATATATATATATATATATATATATATATATATATATTCTTCATTTATAGACAGACAAATTTTAGTCAGTTTTTTCCTAAGAACAAACATCTACTCAAGAGCTAACATATTAAAGAACAAATTTGAATTTTAGTTTTCAACTCATCGTTGAACTTACAATTTCTGCAGGGCCATATACCCAGAAGAATATGAACCACTTACAGCTCTTTAGGAAAATTTAATCTTCAGTTGACTTGTAACATATAAATCAAATTATATAATATAAGCCCCATATGGTGCTTTTCATCTTAAATCTTCATCCTTACATATTTATCCTATTGCAAAGAGTCAATATTAAGTGGAACCAATTGACATTTTGTAATCATTTTGAAGGCTTTAATCTAGATTATATTTAGGGCTTTGATTTTTAGTTTGCAATTTTATCAAGTGATATCATCTTGAAATAAATTAGATGTGAATAGAGATACAACAAAGAATAAAAAAAGAAAGAAACCTTATGATTCTATAATATACTTGGGTAACATTATTCCATTCTCACAATATACTGGTGACTTTAAAGTAGATATTAATCCCAATTAATACAAAAAGATAAGTTCAAAATGGAAATGTTTGTGAATGACTGAAGGTTCCGTGCCCTTGTTTTATATCCCTTTATAACAAAGTACAGATAAAAATAGTTAATTCTGGTATTCAGAGAAGCATATTTTGCAACTGTTTCAACCTAATATAGCTCTTTCTAGGAGTTAAGCAACCCATGTCAATCATTTTATAGGAACATCATTAAGCTTTAACTCTCTCTCTCTCTCTCTCTCTCTCTCTCTGTGTGTGTGTGTGTGTGTGTGTAACAGACACATTCAAAAATCAGTGTGAACATTTTTCAATGCTAATAGTTTCAATGCAAAACTTCATGGTGGAACATTTTGAGAAATCAGGTGAGCCCTTTGGTGTGCTGGAATTTGACCCAAAGCGGCAACTGTAGAGACCTCTGGTTTACAGGTAGCAGACAAAGTCCTGGGAGGATCTAGCCAACTCTTCTGTGGAGATTGGAGCTTACTTCTTTGCTCTGGAAAAACTCCTACCAGCACCAGCTATTAGGGATTGATCTGTGAATGTAACCTTGAACTGTGTACTGTGAACAGCGTAGTTCACAAGAGACAGTCTGAATTCTGTGTTTGATACAAGTGTGTGTATCTGAAGCAATAGACCTTCCCACTGTTTTGTTGTTGTTTGTTTAGAATTATTTCACTTTTGCTTCATTTGTACAAAAAAATCTCTGAAACAAATTTGAAATAATTTGATACATCCTTCATGATCTATATAGCTGGGATTTTTTTTTCCTTATCAAGATCTAGATTTTTTTTTCTTTTTTTCTTATCACTCCATTTGTCTTTGTCTTTATTTGGCTTTTATTATATTCCTTACATTTATGTTGTATGCTGCCTCAAATCTTATTGAGTATGAGGTAAATATACAAATAAACCAAGTGTACATCTGTTTGCCAGAAGGGAGTCTATTTCAACTTTATCCACATATCTGTAATCCAAATAATTTTAAAGCTCTCTTTCTGGCTGATCAATAAGACAATCTATTATTTTTTTTGTGAGCTTCTAGCTCTCCCAAATCTTCTTTCTCCTTTTCTGACAAAATTTGCTTTTATGGGTGCTATGATTTTGGGTTTTCATAAAAGCCTAATTCTACCTGTGATGGTTAATATTAAATGACAACTAGAAAGGATCTAGAATCACTTAGAGATAAATCTCTATGGGAAATTTGTAGGTGGGGTTAGTTAAGGTGGGCAAACCCATTCTAAATGAGGGCAGCACCATTTTACAGGATGGAGTTCAGAACCAAATGAAAAGAAAATAAGTTGAACAGAGGTATTTATTGCTCTCTGTTTTTTGGCGGCTGGCACAGTACGATCTGCTCCCTCAAGTGCCTGTTGCCATGTTGAACTATTCTTCAGCCTGTGAGCTGCAATAAATTCATCCTTTCTGAATCAAGTGTCTGATCTCAGAAAGAGAAATGTAGTTAGTGTATAATCTAACAGTGTTCCCATTTCTGTGAATCCACAGTCTCACAAATTTCAGTCATTGGTTACTCAGTTCCTTGGTTTCTAAGCTGTGGTATGGCAGAACACCTGACAGTCGATGGTGGAGCAAAAAGGGAAAGGTGATCAAAAAGGGTTCTGGTAGGGAAGGTTTTGGGAAAGAAACACCTTTCAAAGATGACCTCTGCTCATCTATTTCCTTCAAGGAGGCCCCATACTTCCCAATAGCCCGTCCAGCTCTGAGCAGATGGATGAGATTTGTGCCCTCATGAGCTCATCGACTCTTAATAACATTACCTTAGCAGCTGGCACCAAGGCATCAAAGCATGAAACTTTAGGGACATCTTATATCCAAACCCATAGTTTAATGTAAATCAAATGTGTTAGGCAAAATAGATTAAACAAACCTGAGAAGACATTTGGGGATAATAACACTTCATAGGTTGCCTGAGTGCCTCTTTTTAATGGCTGAAGAAAGAATTTTTTTAAATAAAATGCTAGAACACATCAGATTCTAAGCCTTGGAGAATCTATAGGATGGAGCCTGGCCAGATGCAGGAAGAAGGAGAAGGTGTCAGCAGATGCTGAGATGATGTTTGGGTTGGAGCATCTTCCACTATGAAATCTTGGTCATAAGAAATGATTCCAAAACCAGATGTCAAAACTCAGCCCAGAATTAACACAGGAACAAATTTTCCATTTCAATGTATCCCCTACAGCAGTGTGAAGGAGGGAGAGTCATGGTGACTAAGGTGTTAGCATCCTCATTAGGGGGCAGCTGTAAAAAGGAAGTGCTTCCCTTGAGAGACTGGTGAGCATGGCTTTGCCATGAAAGCCAGGAACGGGAAAAGACTTGCTTCTGAGCATAAGAAAAAGAACCAATGAGTGCACCAAGAAGCCATTTCTCCATAGCACAAGTGAGACCCACCTGACCCTCGTGGAAAATTCCTTCAGATAGGCTTGGAGGAAGCAGTGACGTACAGCAGCAAGTATGAAGTCAGCATGAAGTTTCTCTGGTTGCAGGTGTTTAGGAAGGAAGCTAGCATCCACTTTCCTTCCAACCCAGTAAAAATACAGCACTAGTAAATAATCTTATGAATGCATTAGACTTGCTGTCTGGATTACAAATTCCACAAATTCTGGATTAAGTGGAAGGACAACACTGGGGTCTCAGGCCTATCCATTCTTTCTATTGATGGTTTTCCAGTGTGAAGCTCCTCCCAGCTTGATTTCCTACTCTGGGCATTGGTAGAAAAGCAAGGAAAAGAAGGGCAAAGAGTTCCTTCATCCCCTTTCACAAGCAAATGTTTCTGGGGAAAAGAACATCCATGAGCAGCCAGGAAAACACAAGAGATACAGTGTCTTGTCTTCAAAGCAGAATTACTTTAGGAACACAGGCAGTGATGTCCATTGTGTTCACAGCTGGAAAGAAGAGAGGGGTGAATGTCCATCCCCATGTGGATTTCTCCTTTTTATGCAGCCTGGGACCCCAGCCCAAGAAATGGCCTCACCCACTTTAAGGATCTCATCAAGATCACTTCTTACAGGTGTGGCTGGAGGCTTGTCAGGCTGATAGTCAACATTAACTGTCGGATCAATCAATCTCTGTCAACATTAGCTGTCATATCCATCAGCCTCCTTCTCGAACAAAGGAACAAAGCAGGGGACAGAGATAATATGAAGGGGAAGTAGCAATATTATCAGGGAAAGCAGACATGGATTGGGTGACCTTTTTCTGAGCAATTACTTTATCTACAGACGACAGGAAGTCAGAATAGGTCTTGAGGCAAGATCTCAGGAAGGCCAGTTGGCCATCCTGTTGCCTGTGTGACAGCAGCTGTGACATAAGGCAGAGAATGCAACAGTGACCAAAGTGAAAGGCCTTAGGTACCTTAATGACAAAACATATATTCTACAATAGTCATTCCTCTTTAATTATTTACCAATACCATGTAGACTTGTGAGACAATGCCAAATATTCATGCTCCTTGGTAAAGTGCTTGCCCAATATGTGCAAGGTACTGAGTTCAGGCTCCATTGTTACTCAATGAGAAGAACTGAAAGAATTAGCAGTTAACAGCTGTGCAGTTGACCAGAACCCCAAATGTAAACCTGGCTGTCTCAGAATGGCTCAGATATTTATCTAGTGGTCGTTCGGATTGGTCTGCTTTATGTATGTAAGTTTGCTTGCTGTATGTATTTTGCTTTTGATTTCATTTGTTTTGCTTTGCCCTGGCACTAGAGTCTTGAGTTCACAGAGCTCATTTCTTCTTGACCACTCTCTCCACCTGGATCCCATCTTGTTAGGGCCTGTCTGGTTGCCAGTGTGGGGCCCCTGAGGCCTGTCTCTGAACCATACAGAATCTGTTTTCTCTCCAGGAGAGCTAAGTGTTAACACTGTCCTGAGAGCATTAGCCTTGCAGGAAGATTGATAGAGTTCAGAGTGCAGCAGATAAGCTTGCCTGGGAGGAGGAGGGAGGGCTGCACTGTGGCAGCAGGACCCAGGGGCAAGGGGAACCAAAGGGATTGCCTAGAAATTTTCTACTCTCCCCTCCTGCCCCTTCTATTTTTACTTTAAATATAATTTGATGTCTGTATGGAAATGTGGAGGCAGATGAAGAAGCTACACCATGCAAGATGCTGAAATATACCTGGAAATAAATACAATTGGATTGCCTAGGGAGAGCACCCACAGAGTTTTCAGGGTTTTGAAGACAGGTCACACTGGGGGAAGAGTGCCGGTGTAGACAGACAATCTGAGATCCCCAGGGGTCTGCTGGAGTAGTGATGACTGTTCAAAATTCCTTTCCAAGGAGGCTGAGCCTGTTGACAATGGAATCCATTTTCCTGACATAGAGAGCAGTGAATTAGTTTGCAAAGTGAAAGGCAGAACACAGAGAGCATCCACCAAGGCCCACTCACTCCCATTATGTCTCTGAGTACATTTAAGTGAATTAGACAATAGACGTTTATAGGAACATGTCAATGCAGTATGATGTCAGGAGCGTCTATGTTGAATTGCATCTCTATCTTTTCAAACTGAAAACCTTGCTTCTACAGTGGATACATCTTTTGGCCAGATCTGCTTTTAGCTTTGGTATAAAAAACAAAAACAAACAAACAAACAAAAAACTCCCATGTTTTCTTTTGTATGTGGCTTGAAACAAGTCATGGGGACACTTGAAGTGATGTACTTTCCTTTATAAATGCAGTATTATGCCAAGCTATCAACCACAATTCAGTTAATGACTCACTGCTTTGGGAATATAATGGACTATACATAATGTCAGGTGTTATCACTTCTTAATGCTGCCACCACCACTAGTATTGATCATCATGAGAATGACAGTGGTCAAACTGGCAGCAGCTAGGGGAATTACTGAAGGAGCACATGACAGTTGTCAGTAATCCAAGGCATTCGCCTATTGGAAAATGTTTTCAGCCTATTCAGATTATACTTCTCGGGTAGGAAAAAGATAAATCAGAAGACATAACCCTGACAGACACTGCAGAAGAGACACTTCATAAATTAACTTGCAGTCCAATAAAGAATCAGCCTCCTACATGGTCCCAGAATTGAATGGCTTCCAGGGAATGAATGTTTGTTTTCCTGTTCCCTAATTCATGTGCTGAGCTCATCCTTCCTGCACTGGTACTAGGGGGCTTATGCCATAAAGACATGATTCTGATAGTAGGAGTCATGCTCTTAAAAGAAGGATCCATTGCTTGAAGACATTTGCCACACAAACCTATTGGAGACATCTGCAAAGCAAGAAGTGGGTCTTTCCCAAACACTATCTACTTACAACCTGATTTTCCATTTCTGTCCTCTATAACTGTGAGAAATTAATGTGTGTGTTGAAGTCACCCACTCTAACTACAGTGATTGCTATGTCCTAAACACTGTCCTATACAGTGTGACGATTTTTTGACAAGTTGGAGGGTTTTCAGCACTGACTCTACAGCAGAGGTTTTGCTCCACAATTTATCATTTCCCACACTCTGAATACAAAGTTTGTTTCTGAGTGTAGGTGTTCTAGGTGAGTGAGCGGCTTTGGTTGCTCTGCCTTTCCTATCTGTGTAGCCATGGATACGGGAAGGAATGAAGACAAAAGCATTGCCCCAACTCATGCCAAGGGACTAGACTGCTCTCAGCTGAGGATAAAACACAAATCAGAGGATGGAGGCTGCTGAGAACGAACTCACTCTCAGGAAACCAAGGCTCCACCGCTGTCAGTTAAATCGTAAGAAAGGAATACTGAAGACAAACACTGTAGTGATGCCTGAACTGGAACTCACCCTGACTCAAATGAGCAGGTGGGTCCTGTTAATGAAGCGATGTGGTTGACATAAATAGGGTCCCGTGTTGGCATTTGAGCAATGATCTGAAACACAAAAGGTATTTTGTTGCTATTGTAGTTGACTGCATACGGCTGGGATATAGATCCTTGTTTTCATCTTCTCAAGGTCACCTTTACTTTACCTTCACTTTGCAGATTGCTTGAGTGCTTGGAGGATCCCCAGAGTGCCTGCTGTAAACCTCAGTGTTGTTCTTATTTGGAATGGAGCATCTGGGGCTCCTTCTAAGCTTAGAGGAGTCTGAGCAGGATCCATTCATAGTTCTAGAAGCATCTCTGAAACAGTGGTGTGAAGGAATGCTACAAAGAGCTGGATCAGCAGCCAGCATAGCAGCTTAGGGCATAGCTATCTGTACTACCTGGTTAGCAACTGCCACTGGAGGAAGTTTGCAACACAGTGTGACCCATTGCCTTAGTATGCCCATGTCTGTCCTAGTTTCCCAGGACACACACTTACCAGGTTTAAAGTGGAAATAGAACAAAACCATATACATAGGCTCCTGTGATTTGAATGTGAAATGAGGCTCATAGGTTGCATTACTCATCCCCAGTCTGGGTACCAGTCATTTGGGGAGGTTGGAGGACTGTGGCCTTGCTAGCAGCTGGGGGTAGGCCTGAGAGGTAATATCTGATTTAGTTCCAGCTAAGCAATCTGCTCCCTGGTTCTACGAGATGGAACAATACAGGCTATAAGCTCCTAATATTATTGAATGAGCTGCTACAGTCACCATTCTTATTATACCCTCTAAAATGTTATCATTGTGTCATAGGGACTCCATGATCAAAGTTAACTGGACCAGACCTGAGCAGCCCAAAGCTCAAGTCAATCTGGGAAGGCTTGCCCCACCCTTCCACTCAATATGACTACAAGTCACTTCCATGTATTGGGAAAGTGTCTACCTGGATTCCTAGCTATGTTAGTCCATTGGGCTAACCCCGTGCAAAGAGTTGGACATATTTGTGAACTGGCTTCGAGACCGATGGATTTTCTAAAGAGCAAAGAATAGAGTGTTATGTAAGAGCTCTAGCACCTGGCCCTGGCCTCCTCCCCTTCACTACATATGTTTTCTCCATCTAGACAGGATATGGTGAAGTGGATTCTGTCCAAAAGGACAGAGTAGAGCCTTCAGGAGAAACACATCCCTATTTAGGGAAATGAAAGCTTTTGAAATTTCTCTGCATTGCCCACTAAGTAGCTCTCCAAGAGGGGGGCTGCTTCTTGCTCCATGGAAACTCTCATTGTGAAGGATTAATGCAGGACTTAAAAAAAATAACTCCCTCACATTTCCAAACTGAATGGTTTGTCTTGTAGGAGGGATTTTGTTTTCTTTTCATACTAGACCTAAATTTGGCATCCTATGGAAGTTATATTGCACGGCATTTCATCAGCCCTCAGCCAAGTCTCCCAGTTCAGCAACAACAGGTGAGAAAAGTTGAATGAATGGCCTGTTTTTCCTCTTATTTCCTTTCCTTAATTCTGTGTGTTGCTCAATTTCCCACTTATAAATTTAATTAGATAAATATTTTTTAATATGGAGGACGGAGAATGTGAGAATTTGATAGATCTAAAATAAACTTCTGTGGCTAGGGCTCTTTCAGGCTCTGCTGTGCATTTAGAGCACCAGGTATGGAAGAACCCTTGTAAGGAAGATGGAGCCAGGGTTACTGGAAGAAAAGAAAGATCTTCATGCCTAAACATGGGGGCAGAGAAGCCATAGGAATGTGGAGAGCCCTGGGAGATAACGCTCTTACAATAAGTGGGTAATTGTGTTTATGGGAATGGAGATATTTATATGATTGGTTTCTTGATTAACTTCAGGGAAATGAGAAAATGTTCACAGAGTGTTTACTTGGAATGTCATTAGAGGTGCACTTTGTCTCCTGTGTCAGTACCAGAGCCCCAGGAATGAGACTGCAGAAGACTTAGACAAGGTTTCAGGGAAATGCCTCAAGGCAATCCAAGAGGGAAACAAAGCTTGTGCTGAAGCCTGATGCTACAGGAGGCTCTCAGTCAGTGTTTGTTGACTGTGTGGCCTTCAGCCAACAAGTGAAACTCTGACCATTTGGTGTAGGCTCTTAGAATGAGACTTGCTCTCCAAGGAGGTGTGGAGGGGATGGGCTAGTGGTTCTAAAGCTACTTTCTGTGAATTTTAGCATGGGGCAAAACAAGTACCTATATTACAGACAATGTTTTCACTTGTCACATGTCATGACACACTTGTTAACAATAAAGGACATAATGGTATCAAGTTAGCATTACAACTATCAGAGGAAGCTCAGGGCACTTTGAACACAGACCTCCAGAAGGACTGGCTTACATGCCTGGTTATAAATAGAGACTTGTATGCACATATGCAGGTGTGGGTATGTGTGCATTTATATTCTAGCTCTGTCTTTTGAACAGGCCTGACACCGAGGCATCACTACAACAACGAATGCAGCAAGCATCCAATCTCAGCTCCTAAACATACTCTCTACTAAGAGGGATTTACATTATTTGAAGAAATGGTGGATTCTATGGCCAGAGGAAGAAAACTAAAAGATGGGAAAAGGACAGGGGTTTCATCTTGTGGGATCTTCCCTCAGGCAACTCTGAGATGGACTGAACAAGAGAGTGAATTCTTAATTTTAAATATTGTAGCCTGTTGACTAAAGGCTGAGTCCACTAACAACTAAATGGGAATGAGGGGAAGCCCGTCTTTATGTTCAAAAGCCAACTAATAAGTGAGCATGATAAAATTAGTAAATTGCTACTTGGCAGAATTGAAGACATGTGTCTAGACAGTGAGGTTTCTCAAACTGGTTTATAGGATGTCAGTGAAGCCGCTGACTGACCTTTGAAAAGCCAAGTATTTGAATTTTTGCAGCACTAATTATAAATCTAGGCAGTGACACGTCTCACTAATGGGACTGTGTCAAAGCCTACCATTTAGAGTGATGTGTTGGGTGTGGATGTAGGGTCCCTCCCCTGCTATGAACACTGATGATTTCACTCCATGTTCATACTGATCTTTGACACTGAAGGCAAGTTAAAGAGCCCCTTTATAACTTAGTCAGATCCTTTGGCTGGAAGGGACCCTGGTGCTCTCAGAGGTAGTGAGCATGTACTATCTCACCTACAGATCTTTGAGCTGTGTCCTGTTTATAGAATGAATGGGAAAAGAAATGGATAAAGTGGTTTAGGGAGATGGCTCAGTCAATAAAGTGTGTGTTGTGCAGGCATGCAACCCACATCAAAGCTGGTCATAGTAGCATACCCTTGTAATTCCAGTGCTGGGGATGCAGAGGCAGACACATCTGTGGGACTCCCTGGTCGGCCAGGCTGCTTTGCCAAATCGATGAGATCCAGGGCCAAGGTGAAAGATTCTGTCTCAAGAAACAAGAATGACACCTGAGGTTGTCCTCTGGCCTTCATGTGCACATGCATAACTGTATACCCATGTTTGCCCACACTCCTGTATGTGTACACACACACACACACACACACACACACACACACACACACACACACACACACACTTGGTAAATTAGTCGGGGATACATCTTAAATTAGTTCTCAAGGGAACAGGGAAAAATACCTGTTTCCATGTTACCATCTATTTTCACTGCCTGATGAAAACAGGGATTGACTAGGAATCTGGAATCATAAGCTCACTCAGCTCTGTTGAAATGTGTCTTCTCTCCTGTCTATGAATGACATAGAGCAGGCTCTATGAAACAGACCCCTGGTAAATGCTTACTGAATTTGAACATTGTGCCCTTTGTGATAACTATGCATGGGTTTCTGAATGACTCCAGTTGTGTTTGATGGGGCCCAGGGCAGCTGAAGAAATGAGGGGACAAAACACACACACATGGTACATAAGCAGGTCAGCCAACAACATAAACAGACACCTATCTAGAAACAGCTGCAGATCATTTAGTGAAAGGTTGAGTATCTGGAGCCATCAAGATTGGGTGGGGAGTCGATCATTCCCCTCCCCCCCGCCAGAGGCCTTCATAAGGATTTGTGAGATGGCAAGAATGAGGTTGGGAAGTGGGGAGACAGCAGGCCTTGTCCTGTCCGAGCATTGAGTCCCTGCTGACTCTTAAAGTCTGCTTACTCTTGCAAGGTCGCAAACACTTTTATTTATGTTGGTCAGGCACAAAGGAAGCTGGAGCACTCTGGGGGTGTAAACCAGGAAGAAATACAAATCAGACTTGACCAGAGGAAAGAGACACCTCAGACAGCTGCATGGGGATAGGAAGGATATTACATGCTACTTTAGCTGGTCTCATTCCTGCTGGGGAAAGTCAATGCACAAATGATGAAATTTATAGTGCATGAAGGGTTGAGAGCCAGACTTGCAGCATTCGAGTCTGAGTTCCGGTCCTGAATAGAATGCTTATTGTCTCCCTAGGTCCCCCACTTCCAAAGGAATCACTCTGCTGCCGAGTGGCATCACACAGTCTCCTCACAGAGCAGGAGGTAGAGACAAAGGCAGGGCTTTGATTTGAGAGCAAGAAATTGACATTGCTCTTAGCTAAAATGATCTCTTCTCAGGAACAACGTGTCATGGCATCATACATTTCTAGGACAGAAAGGCTCTTAGAAAAAAACGAGATGCAAGCCTTTTATCCCTAGGAGAAAATAGAAACAGAAAGAAGACATTGTGGCTGATCTTTCAGGAAGACTATGCTTGAAGGACCCCATGTACAAGAACTGAAAGTCCAAATCCCAATCCTGAAAAGGTCGTGTGACCGATACCACCTTGCTATGTGCACACTTGGATCATCCTTGCTATGTACACAACTGTCATCTGAAAATTATCCAGCTGGACCACTCCCCTGAGTCACTTGAGACATCTGAGCCAAATGCACTTCCTGTTCAGGTGTCAGGGGAAGGAGCCCCTAGTCAGTGCTGCTGAGACTCCATGAGCTTGAGAAAAGAGATTCTAGGGAAGTGTTTTTTGCTTGTTTGTTTTGTTTCTTTAAACAGTGGTGGCTTTATTGGCACACACATGAAACCCCCAAAGTATGTGAGTGAGTGGTGATTCTGTGTGATGGGATTTAAATACAGAGTCTGAGTATTGACTGCTTTGGGAGCACATCCCTATTGACTTGACGACCACACAGGATAAAATAAAAATCGGAGCCAAGCACTCATTGTTGTGTTTATATTAAAATATCTCCCATTCATTTAAAATGCACCCATGCTGTCTCGTCATAGCTTTTTAAAAGGGTATGTGTCTGTGTGTGTGTGTGTGCTGCCCGTGCACACACCTGTGTGCACACACATGTGCCCACATGCACTTGAGAGCATGGGCACACATTTGGAGGGGGCAGAGGCCATGGTTGGATGCATTTCTCTATTGCGTTCCCCTCTGTTGTCTGAAGCAAGGTCTCTCACTAACCCTGCAGCTAACTGACGGATCAAGATCAGATGGTCAGTGGAAGCTAAAATCACTTTGATCTTTGCCTCCCCAGTGCTAGGACTGCAAGTGTGTGCCACCTCACCCAGCCTTTTATATACTGGCTGGAGATCTCGACATTGGTCTCATGCTTGTGTGGCAATCATCTTAGCAACCGTGCCTTTTCCTCAGCTTTATTGTGATAATGTTAAAAGGCCAATATAGAGTTCAGCAAGTAAAGGCACCTGTCCCTGCTGCCAAGCCTGACAACTCGAGTTTGATCTCCAGAATCCACAGCATGGAAAGAACTGACTCCTACAAGTTGCTCTCTGTCCTCTACATATGCACCAGGACACCTGTGTATCCCCAAATTAAGGAAAACAAACAAACAAACAAAACCAACCAAACTTAAAAATGTTTGAAAAGAAATGGTGCATACATTTCACTCTCTTGAGGTCCTTGTGTCCTCTGCCATCAGTCATGCAAATAAATGCAGGATAATCTGTTGGAGAATTAGAGACACAAGTCCTGTGTTCCCCATTGCCCTGACTGGCAGCTCAGTGACAGACAGACAGTGAAGTGGGACCATCTTAGATCCTCTAACCATCTGGTGATCCGCCAGCTGAATAAAGATGCTTATGGAAACTCAGTAAATATCAGCTGAGCTGTCCTATATCGGAATTGCTCAGTCAAGAGTTAAGTAAATAGTTGCTATTTATGGACCCAGTGTTTTAGTTGGTTTGTTACCAGTCCAAACAAATGGATGCAGAATCTCTATGTGTCCATGCCCCAAATAAGTGTGCAGTGATACACAATATAATGTCAAGAGACCTCTCCCCATCAGTCAAATTCTGTTTTCATCCAAGGAGGCAGATTTGTGGAGAGTTAACCAGTACACTCTCCCTTGCCCCCATTTTCTGATGAAGACTGCCAATTTGTGACCCCAGAAAGGACACTGCTGGTTGGGTGTGGTAGGGAACTGGGATGTGACCTGGCCTTGTTAATAGCATGCCCTAAGCAACTGAGCCAATCAGCCTGTCTCTGCCTTCTTGGAAACTCTTACCACCCACTGTGTCCCAGACTAGAACACCCCACCCACCGGTCCTTCCTCTGAAACAAAGATGTGTATGAGCACGTAGTGGAAATGCCGGGCAATGAAACTTGGCAGGAGGTGGCTTCCCAGCACTCTGTGTCAGGATTCCATGAGGGCAGAAGTATCACGACGGAGTCCCAGATGCCAGGAAGATCCTGCTTGTGGGTCGTCGCTTTCCCGTGGGTGATTCTAGGGAAACTCCAGGCCTCCAGAAACCCACTTTTACTAGTCAATCTTCTTGTTCCTGTTGTTACTGTAACCGATTTGCTTTATCTCAGATCCATGCCATATCCCTTGCCAATTTCACTGGTATTTAATATTCGATGAAAATGATCTTTTGATTTGAAGACATCAGCCATACTTTCCACCTTCGTTCCATAAGCATGTCCTCAGGGAGGTCCGATTTCCATGGTTTTCCTTCGCTGCTGTGTATCCCACCTGCATTTGCTGGTGTCTCTCTCTCATGGGCTTCTGAAGAAAATGACACCCCACCAGAGGTGCATTTGGAAGCTCTTCCAGGGTCACCTGTGGTGGCCTAACCTACTGTTGACTTTTTATGTTTATTTGGCTTTGGATTCTGGCCACTGGCTGCCAACTACTCTTTTTGTTTTACTGGTTTCATTTCAGTCATTCTACTCTAGCTTTCCTAGTTTCATTTCTGTTGCTGTGATAAAATATCCCAACAAAAAACTAACTTAGAGGAGAAAGGCTTATTTTAGTTTACAGTCCTGATAGCAGGGAAGATAAGATGGCAAGGAATTTGAAACAGCAAGTCATGTCATATCCACAATTGGAAGCAGAGGGAAATTAATACCCAAACATGCCTGCTTGCTTGTTTGTGGTAAGCTCTAGTTCCCTATTCAGGAATCCTGTCTAGGGAATGGTGCCACCTACAGTGTGCTGGCTCTATCTCCATTGATGAACTTAAGACAATTTCTCACAGGCATGCCTTTAGGCCAAGCCAATATAGATAAATCCTCATCAAAATTTTCTCCCTAGGTGACTCTAAGCTGCACAAAGTTGACAAAGTTAGATGTTACACTGGGTTTAATATAGTCTTTCTTCTGATTTTGCATTTTACTCTCAGCCAATTGAGAGCCCTTATTCCATAATTGGTATCCCTAATCTATTGAGAATGTTCAGAGTCTAGAAAACATTTTCAGGAAAGGGCTGTATGACAGCTACTTTAGTCTTTATATATAGTGTCCATGACATACACATTGCTTGAGATCTTTTAGCATTTGTAGACTTAAACACCATTCTTTGTTTGGAGCTGTGAATAAACAGAGGGATGGTGAGTTTGGCCTGTGGATGACACTCTGCCAACCCTTTCCTTTAAACAAAAGCTGAGTCTGTTCTTAAAACACACGCCTCTCTGCAAATGAGAAGTGTAAAAGTAACACCTTGCTGTGACATATTAGCTCATTCACTTGCTTTCTAGCTTCCACTGGGTGAACCAAGTTTTGAATAAAGGAGCAAAGAAATTCTTCAGGCCAAGTAATTATACAATGGACAGGCAGAATGGGCATCTCAGGGGCTTTGAGCAAGCAAGAGAGAAAGTACCCTGAGTCAAAGTACCCTATGATGCTGTATCAATGGTTATGGCCAGGATGACAGTCAAAGCAATTAACAACTAGCAAAGTCTAGGTACTGCCCCTGTCTAAAGGTCACTGGATCCTGAATGCCCTGTTGTAGCACTCACTCATGCTTTTGTTGCTAGACTATGGGGAGGTCCTGACTGCAGTTAGGGGTCAGATAGTGAAGTGGGTCCAGTGTTGCTGTAAGACCCATGATTTTCTATCTTGCTTTGACTTCTTTCAGCCTCAATGGGACCCTTGTAACTTCACATGATCCTGTTAGACTTACTTCACAGCTGCTAGTAAGAATTACCTCTACATTTTCTTAACTAGAACCACAACCCCCCACCCCCAGGCTTCCACCAATGGATGGACACTCATTCCTTGCCAGCCTGCAACTCTTTCTGTGGGAGAGGACACAGCATCTTCTTTCTGTAAAGTCTGCCTAAACTCACTCTATTCCCAAGTACCACACTCATGTGGCCTGAAAGTTGTGGGTCCTCCTTCCATGGTCAGACAACATAGGTGACTAATAAATTGCTTGGTCTCAGTTATTCAGGATTGAGTGTTGTATCATCTCACATTGGGGTGGAGGATCACACACACACACACACACACACACACACACACACGAGGTGAATAAGAAACATTTCTAATATGCTGTCACAGGATTCTTGGGACAGCGACTAGACCTTAGCATTTTAACAACAAATTTACTTGCACTTGATTAGCTGATGTAGTTGTGATGTGATTTGAGGTCCCTGGCTACTCTACTCTCCTAGATTGCTCTTACAATGTTGGTCTTCATTTGAGGAGTTGAACTCTTCTAGGAATTTAGGATCAGCATGGAGAAAACCAGCTAGGGAACTGTCCTAATTTTCTTTCTATTGCTGGGATGAAACACCATGACCAAAAGTAACTTGGGGAGGAAATTTTTACGAGCATGTTTTCCCCAGCCTGGTCCCACAGCTGCGACAGCCCGAAATAACATGAAGAGATGCTGTATTAGATAGAATGCTGTTGGCCTGTTACTAGTGTTTCTTATTGGCTAACTCTGTCTTAAATATTAACCCATTTGTATTAATCTAAGTATTTCCACGTAGTCTTATCTCACCAGAGAGAGGGCCCGGACCTCTGTTCCCTTGGTCTTATATGTTGAATCTTTCTACCTCTCCCTGGATACTCTTTGTCTCCTAGTCCCGCCTATCTTGCTCTCCTATTGGCCAACAGGGCTTTATTCATTAATCAATAAGAGAAACATATTTACAGAATGACATCTTCCCATTAAGGAAATGACTTCTTCCATTTTATAGCTTGCAGTCCATCATGAAGGGAACTCCGAGTAGGAATTCAAGGCAGGAACTGAAGCATAGACCAGGGTGGGGGGTTGGGGGGGAGGGGGTGCTACTTACTGGCCTGCATCCAAAGTTCAAATTCAGCTACCTTTCTTATATGTTCTCGGATCATCTGTCTAGATGCGGCTGGGCCTTTCATGTCATTCAGTCAAGAAAATGTCCTGCAGTCTTGTTTACAGTCCAATCTGGTAAAGGCTTCTTTTCAGTTAAGGTTCGTTCTTCCTAAATGACTCCAGCTGATATCCACTTGAGAAGAAACAAACTGGTATAGGAGCCTGCTACATTTTTGTCAGACAGTACACCAATTTAAGTATATCTCCAAGTAAAAGACTATCAGGCTCTCAGCCCACTCTGACTAGAGTTGGTTTGTTACCAGAGAAATAACTAAGACTCTCAAGACAAAAAGAGGAATTCATGAATTTTCTGGTGTAATCCCTTCATTATACAAATAAAGGCAACACAAAGACTCCAGGAGGGAAAGGGGTTTGGACTGTATAACATGGGAGATGCTAGAGAAAGAAGCAGAGAAGAAAAAAATAGAAAAGGAGAAGGCAGTTGTGATGAAATAAAATGAGAGGTCGTTGTATGTGGTTTATGGTTACCCAGGAGTGAGGAGGTAAGAGTAGAGTCTCTCTGAGAGCAACCCTGTCCACTCCACCGTTTCTATCTTTCAGTAGAAAAGATGAAAACTCCCAAGAGCAAACACTGCTACTGGTTTTGCATTTAGTAAAATGTTCAGATGTCCTTTAAATAGTTCAGATGGCTATGCTGTCCTACTCTGTGTGGCCAGCAGATGCAACTCTGACACTTACTAACATGACAGCACCTACCATGATTGTCCCTAGCTACACAGCAGAGACATCTCCCATTGGGTTAATGTCCTCCCTCAAGGTGTGAAAACTTCATCCAGTTAGACTCACTCTCTTTGAGACCAGCTGGAGCTCTGTTTAAGTGAAATTTAGAGGCTTTCACTAGGGCAGGTGCCGGGCTCTAAACAGAGGTAGGCACCATAGTGCCCAAACTGACAAGTGAAGGACATGGACTTTGCCACAGGCGTTGGCTCTCACCAGCTGTGTGACCTTGGACATCTCATGCCTCCCACTGCAAAATGAGGACTTTGCAACAGATGATGTCTATGGTGACATGCAGCCTCAACATCCTGAGGTTATGATGGAGGCAGGGGACCTGACTTGGTCCTGACTTCCTTCCTAGGCAGTTGATGAACAGAAAGTGAGCTCACAGGGAGGAGAAACAGGAAAACAGTGGGTGGAGAGCTCCTGTAACACCCACCAGAATGTGGAGCAGTGTCCTACCCTGCCAGAAGTCAGAGTGACAGCTGTTGCGGGGGTGGGGGGGTTAGGATGAGGGGCATCTTTAGCACTTCCAAACAAACGTTAGACAGTCTCCCATCTTTAACACCAAACCATTCGATGATGTGGTAAATGACTGTACCTAATGACTTTCAGAGGATTCTATATGCAAAGAGAAATGAGGAGTGAATTCACAGATGGGCAAAGGCTTATTTAGAAACTGTCAGTCATTTTACAGTTGTGAAACCAGCATCCTATCTGTTGGTAGCATGTGCAAAACCAAGAACCAGTCTTTTTTTTCTCCTATTTTTTAAACTAGTTTTAAAAACTAGCATATAAAATAGATTTCATTATGGCATTTTCATACACATTTTCTTCTTGCAGATCCTCCCCCAGCCCCCTGCCCTCTCCTTCTGGTCCCCTTCCTCCTTCTAATAGCCCTGTTTGTGCCTTCACATCACAGGTAATCCTTCTTTTGTCTCTCCTCACTTAACACCCCCTTCCCTCTCACATGTAGCCCCTTTAGATTTTACACACGCATGCATGCACATACATGAACACCTCATCAATATACACACATATGAAAAATTATATACCTCATCAATATACACACATATGAAAAATTATATATACATATGTACATATGAAAATACATACATACACATAAAAAATTAAAAGCTAGGTATTGATGTTTAATAAGGATCTGGATAAACAATTAGGCCAAACAGATGTTTATTCAGGGAGAAGTAACTCACAACATAGACAGGTAAACACCAGCAGGTTTCTGCTCCCAAGAATATTTCCGGAAGTCCTTCTGTCCCCATGCAGCTTGCAAGAGAGCTCCCCCCCCAACCTAGTTCCACAGGTCACTTCCGCTCCTGGCTCCACCCCCAATGGGCGTGGTCAGTGCCACAGAAGGAGACAAAGTAAATATCCCACTACAGCTAGGGTCCACATATGAGACAAAGCATGCAGTACTTGTCTTTTTGTCTTTCTGAGTCTGGGCTATCTTGCTTAATATAATTTTCAGGTTCATCCTTTTCCTATGAATAATTCTTTTCTTTTTACAGTGGAATAACATTCCGTTATGTATATGATGAACTTCTAGACTAATTCAACTTCCTTGCTATTGTGATTAGAATGGCAATTAACATGGATGTGCAAATATCTCTGTTGTATGGTATAGTCCTCTGGGATATGTCCAGGAGTGGTATAGGTGATTGATATGGTAATTCTATTTTAAATTTTTTGAGAAACTTCTACATTGACTGTACCTCTTCACATCCCATTGCCTGTGAATAGAGGTTACTTCCCCCCATCTTTTCAATTGCATTTGTTGTCTTTTGCTTTCCTGATTATAGTCATTCTGACCAGGATGAGATGGGCTCTCAATGAAGTTTCCATTTTCTAATGACTGAAGACATTAAACATTAAAAAAAAAATCCTGGAAATTTGTCTTTCTCCCCCCCTCCCCGAAACTATCTGCTTACTTCATTAGCTAATCTACTGATAAGAATATCTGTGCATTTTTTTTAATTTAATTTTTGACATTCTCTGTATATTTTAGAGGCAAGCCTCTGTCTGAGGTACAGTTAACAAAGATTTTCTCCAATGCTGCAGGCTTCCTCTTTGCTACGGTGATTGTTTCCTTCCCTGCGAAGAAGCCTTTGAGAGGCCCAGAATCTCATTTACCACATCTTGGGGTTACTTCCTATGTTTTTAAAGTCCATTTCGGAAAGTTTTCACCTGTACTAGTGTTTTCACGTGTGTCTCTGTATTTTCAGCCTTTTAGATCCTGTATTAAAGTATTTGGTCCATTTTGAGTTGCTTTTATTGTGAGCAGGATGAGCAATGTTGATATTAATTTCATCCTTCAACATGTGGATATCTTTTCTAAGCACTGGTGTTTAAAGGGCTGTCTTTTCCCCAGTGTATATTTTTGACAAAAAATTAAGTGGCTGTAGCTGTGTGGGTTTACACCTAGAACTTCTATACTATCATTAATTTGGTCTGCATGTAATTTTTTTCACTATGATTTGACCATATAGTTTGAGATATTATGAAGCCTCTAATGTTATTCATTTTTCTTAGAATTTATTTGGCTATTCAGGTCTTTTGTGTTTCCATATGAATTTTAGGAATTTTTCTAGTTCTCTGAAATATCATGGGCATTTTGACTGGGACTGTGTTGGAATTTAGAGTACTTTTGATGACATAGTTATTTTCACAGTTTAATTCTGCCAATCTATAAGCATGGAAGTTCCTTATATTTTCTAGTGTGTTTCTTAGTTCTTTCTTTATTGTCTTAAAAGTTTTCATGGCAGAGAAATCCTGGACAATAGAAACATAAGGTGACATTTGGTGAGATGTAATGACTTAGTCTGGATAGTATCCTACAACAACAACAAAAAACTAAGCAATTCTGAATGAGTTTCATCCACAATAAGGTATCGATATTGTTACATTAATTGTTACAAACACACCTTAATAAGGTGTTAGTTAAGGATGGGAGGAGGTCATGGGAACCCTTCATACTTTCATTGCAACTTTTCTATCAATCTGAAACTATTTTAAAGAAAGTCCATTGTTTAAAAAGTGCTTTCTACTTTAGAGATGGAGGAATGCTTAACAACATTAGTTGCTCTGGCAGAGGACCAGGGTTTGGTTCCCAGCATGCTTATGGTGGCTTACAACCCTCTGTAACTTCATTCCCAGGGGATCCGACAACCTGTTCTAGCTCTCAGACACCATGCATGCATCTGGTGCACAGACATATGTTTATGTAAAAGACATAAAACACAAATATGAATATGTATAATATAAAATAAATGCATATTTTTAAAGGACTTACTGCTAGATAGTGTTCTCTAGATACAACAGGGAAAATGCACCCCACAAAATCTCAACAGTATTAGTGCCTAAACAAGACCAGCATAATGACAACACTGGTTGGCAAATTTCTGTGGTCAGGGAAAATTACACATAGTTAAACTCCTAGATCTAGATTAAGAGGTGTGGGCTAAGAAAGAGATGAGAGAGAGGCAGAGAGAGAGAGGGAGAGAGAGAGAGAGAGAACCAGCAGCTTTCTCCAGGAATAGGACTCCTTCTTGTCTAATGTCAAGTTGTCAGTCCTGTACAAATATACACATGAACATTGCTAAATATACGTGCGTGTGTGCGTGCATGTGTGTGTGTGTGTGTGTTACATGTACATGTTAGTACATGTAACAATAAGAAGAAGAGGACATGAATTTAGGAGGGAAGGATGGGTTACATGGCGTTTCAGGGGAGGGAAGGGCAGGAGTGAAATAGATGCTCATGTATGAAGTTCTCAACAACACTAAATTTCAACGCAAAGCAATGCATCTTTTATATTCCATTTGGTGCTTTTTAAAGGAAAATAATACAGAGGGGGAAGAACAAACATCTCTGAAGAAAATATACAAAGCATACATTCTAAGTGCTCTTTTGCGTGAATGTATTGTTTGTTTTCAAGAATTAGGCATCAAGATTACAATGAGAACAACTATGACATTACACAAATAGAAGAATAATTCTGGGGCTCCCTAAAAGCTCAGGGCTCTGAGCCTCTGCAACTTGATGGCAGCCATTTCCTACAAGCAGAGATCAACACATGGAGTGAGGAGTCACCAAGAATGGTGACAGAGCTTCAGAGAGTCAGTGAGGTCCGGACACACAGGCCTCAGCATCTGGAGAAGGGAGGGATGTGAGGGGCTAAGAGGGAAGTTGCAAGGTGAGAGCTGACCCCACCAGTCAAAAGGCATAGCGGCTGGTCCAGATGTTCCCACCTGATTTCAAGCTTCCTCAGCTCTTCTGTCCCAGGAAGTAAAGTGACAGGGATGCTAAATGGAAATAGGACTTGGAGTTAAGGAAATACCTCAAGTCATTCCCCAGGCCTTAACCTGGGGAGACACTACAGGGCCTTTGTGGGCTTTTGTTGTTATTTATTGTTTTGTAGAGATGTCAGAATTTTCATTCTTTTGTGTTATATTTCGTTGAGCAGGTTTGCCAGCATTTCCCATGCTACAGCTGCGAAGCTGTAGTCTGGAGAATTCTGTGGACAAAGTCGTATTTCTTCCTGCAACCCCCAATCGTGCACTTGGCCTTGATTAAGCACTCTGCTACATCTGTGCATCTTCCTGTAGTCTTCTCCAGAGACAGGGAGCATAAGTCTTGTGCCCTACACATGGTCGGCAAGCTCCTCGGGGAGGAAGTGTGACTAAGCACCTTGTACACGCTGTAGCCGGCGGAGGGACAGATGCACAAGTATTCCATTGTTATAGATTCACTCCCCTGGTCCATCCCCACAACTTGCATGTGAGCGTTTGCATTTCACAGCTGAAGGGAGTATAGAATTTATTGTTTCCACTCAACAGTGAAAGGATGACAAAATAATAAATAATACAGCGGGGTGCCAGGCATACACAGGAAGTGCCTGGAAGAAATGAGAGTGTAAGTCCCTCCCCCTGTGGCCTGCCCAGGAGATGAGCCCAAAAGAAGGCACACATGGCATGCCTGCAGGTCTAAAAGCTACACAGTAAGCTAGGAAAGCATGCAATAAGTATGCACCGTATTTATAGCACATATGTGGGGAGCTGACCCCAGTCTTGGCCTTGAATTGCTGGATCACGAACTGCCTTCATTTTCCCTTATGTAGGTGCCTTCCCACACCACAAGGGGACTTGCAGGGCACATGGGCACATGAACCCGATGGCATTTTGAATTCCATGGTCAACAAAGCTGTCTCTTTGTTGCTCTCTGAGGAAGAGACGCTGTCTTCCTCCAGAACCCTGGAGCTGCAGGTAGCCAGTTGGTGAAATGGGGCATGGAAAGTAGACCCTCAGCTGTGTTGTAGGCTGAACTCATTCTATCCAGCTTTAGTGGGTGAACTTGTAGACCGCCCCCCCCCCCAGGTGACTGTATTTGGAGGCAGGGCATGGATGAGGTGACTGAAGTTAAATGCAGTCATAATGTATGACGCTGATACCTCAGGATTGGTGTCCTTGTAGATGGAGAACATCAGAGACAAGCTCCCCCTCTTTGCATAGTGAGCACACACACACACACACTCACACACACACACACACACACACACACACACACACACACAGTCAAATGTGAAGGCATCCTCCTATCTGCAGGATGAGGAGAGGAGAGAGTTCTTACCAGGGACCAACTATGTGGGTACCTTGGTCATGGGCTTCTGTATTCTAACATGGCAAATAAATAAGTTTTATTGTTTAAACCTTCTCAGTTTGTAGCCCTATGTTCCAGCAGCCTGAGGGGATGAATATCCCTGGGAGTAAGTACAACCTGAACAAGGCTGCAAGCAAAGATGTTCTCCATCTTCCCAGTGTGAGGGAACAGAGAATGGGTCATGAGAAGATGACCTTGACTAAGAAATAGGAGCAGAGGTGGAGGAAAGTGAGGTGATCGATGTGCTTCACATGTGGAACACTGTCAAGCTGTTGTTCCCTCATCCCCTCTTTATTTAATGAGAGTATTAAATCTCTACTTCTGCCAGGCATTCTACTAGGCAGTTTTGAGCAGGCCTATTTCCTAGGAGGACTACTTGATAGTGGTGCTAAGATGGACCCCTACATCCTAAAGTTTGGCACCTCAGGGATTACTTTTCTCTCCACATGTCCTCCGTCTCATACAAGGGGTTGCCTCCTTAGTGATTTCTCCCTTCCAGTCCCTGCAATCCCCAGAGGAAAGGTATGACAAGCCCTTGCAACCTCTGAGCTCTGCTGGGTCCCAGCTGTGGTTTTGGAGAGCTGGTGGGATCGAGCTCATGGAGAGGTAAACCCACACAGGTCCTCTACTCCCTGGTTCTGTGTGTAGAGAAAGTCAGTCAGTACAGGGGCTGCAGCTTTGGGTTAGGAGATGTCAGCTTGCTGAAGGTCATTCGTGAGTGGGCATGAGAAGCACCAATGCCCACATAGAGATGCCTGGACTTTCAGGCTACTTAATGCTAACCTGAGGTTAGCCTTGATTTTCACTCACCCAAGAGGTTTGGAAGGAAGAAGAGAAAAGAGAACCTGGGATCCCCCTCTTCCTACTAACCTCTTTCCCACCCCTTTTCAAGCAGAGAGAGAGAGAGAGAGAGAGAGAGAGAGAGAGAGAGAGAGAGCTCATGCTCAGCTCAGTTCCATTAATGGCATTGCTCTGCATCAGCATTCAGTCACTGATTTTCAGGGCTACAACATGAAGTCCATCGGATTAGCACTGATCACCCTCATGTTCTTTTTTATATTGCTTCATTTTTCTGGATCAGGGAGAATTTTTATTTCTCCCATCTCACATCTTTTTATTGTCAAACTATAAATGTACCAATTGGCCTAATGCCAGAACATACCTCTGAGTTTCATGGAGTGGAAACAAAATGGAAATGAACCTGAAACTTCTTGGCCACCAATGCCAAGGGTGGGAACGCACGTCAGTATGCCCTCCTGAGCCTTGACCATGAGGCTAGCTTTCAAAAAGGATCTGACTATTGCTTTGAATTTCTTCTCTCCGAAAGTTTTAAGTCAGAAACCCACCCCCCCCAAATTGACTGGAAGGAAAACACAAAAGGAGTTTTGTATTTTCACAGCTTTCCCCTCACCCCAGAGTGAATGAGATGAATGGGATTCTGAATGATCTGGTCAGCCCTTGAGTTCATGTTTATGTTGTCTGTCCATTTTCTTTCATCAACCCTTTGGGTCAAACTATAGCTGGCTTTTATAAAAGGACTAGTATACAGGGACTGTGGTAGTTCCAATGCAATTGGCCCCTATAAGCTCATAGCGAGTGGCAATATTAGGAGGCCTTGTTGAAGGAAGTGTGTCACTGTTGGGGTGGGGAAGGCTTTGAGGTCCACTATGCTCAAGCTACACCTAGTTCAGTTCACTTACTTTTGCCCGAGGATCAAGATGTAGGCCTATCAGCTCCTCCTCCAATATCATGCCTGCCTGTACACAGCTGCGTCCCACCAACCATGATGATGATGGACTAAACCTCTGAAACTATAAGCAACCCAATTAAAGTTTTACTTTTTTAAGAGTTATGGTCATGGTGTCTCTTCACAGCAATAGAAACTTTAACTAAGACAGAATTTGGTACCAGGGACTTGGGTATTACCGTGATAGGTCTGACCATGCTTTTGTTTGAAGGAATATGGACCTTGGGCCTGTGGTTTAGAAAAGCTGTTGAATATTTTAAGTGCTGCTTAATGGGCCATCCTAGTAAGTAAGAGCATGGAGGACAATGGTGCTGAGTGTGATTTGATGAACTGTGGGGGGCTGACTTAAGAGGTTTAAGAGGAGAAGAGCATTAATATATGACCTATAGACTGTTCTTGTGATATTTTGCAAAAAAAAAAAAAAAAAAAAAAAAAAAAGTGACTGCTTTTTGCCCTTTATGAAGAGTTTGACTGAGGCTAAAGTGAAGAGTTTTGGATTAATTCCATTGGCAGAGGAAATCTCACAACAGTCTAATATAGACTCTGCCGTGTGGTTACCACTGCTTATATGCTTATAAAGATTTATATTGAAAAGGAGCAAGCTGAGAAAGGAAAAACAAAAAATGTACAATTTGAGAAGAAAAAGATCACCAGGAGGTAGAATGGAACTAAATCCTGTGTTCAAGAAGATAAACAGATTAAGAAATGTAATAAAGGGAGTGGTGACTTCAGGGCAAGATCCCACCCAGCTAAATTTACCAACTTGTGAAAAGGAAATAAGGAAAAACCTTAAAGCCCAGTATAGTGGTATACACCTCTAATCCCAACACTTGGAAGGCAGAGGCTGGCAGCTCTCTGGTCTCCTTTACAGAGCAAGTTCCAGAACAGTCAAGTTTAGGCAGTAAAGGAAATCATCAAAACCAGAAAGCTGGTGAAGATATAATTGAAAGATCTACGAGTTCAAAGGCCAGCCTGATCTATAGATCCAGTTTCAGGACAGCCAAGCTTTGGCAGTGAAGGAAACCATTAAAAACAGAAAGCTGGTGAAGATGTAATTGAACAAGGGGTTGGGGTTAAGGCGGCCATGTTCCAGCCCCAGCAAGCAGCAGAACTTGGCAGCTTTGGTCACGTGGTTCTGGCTTTAGCATCAAAGACAGAAGAAAGGAGTTATGGAGTATTCCTCCACGACTAAGAAAAGCCACTGAGGCCAGGCATATGTCAGGGATGTCCCAGAATGGAGAACTAGAGAAGCCATTGTTGGAAGCTGTGGATTCATAAGAGTCACAAGGCACCAAACTTGAGTCTTCCTGGAAATTACCCGGCAGGGTGGATTTGCTGCATTTCCCCAAGAGGTCATTGCCCAGGTGGAGGTGGGTTCCAGCCAGGATTTTGTTGGGTCTGGAAGGGAGAGGAGGTAAAACTCAGTGGCTGCCAGCAGTTTGGCAAGCTGAGCAGGAACTGTGCACCCTGATGGCTGCAAAGGTTCCCTTAGTATCTGTTTTCCAGTGTCCTCTGTCCTGGAAACAAGCCTGCCTCTCAGGGATTTCCAGCTTATTTTCTGATCCAGGCTTAAGAGAGCCCCTTGTCTCCAGGAGGACCCATTCCACCCACTACTCCACTTAAGAGGTTGATTTCCAGCAAATTATCCACAGTCCTGCCTCAACTGGCATCTCTCAGTCTTTATCTTTGCCTGGAGTGGTGCAGGGACCATTGGTACAGCAAGAACCCACAGCATCCTCACCGTACTTCCAACCTTTATGGAGGCAGGAAGAAGGAATGTGCAGTTTCCATGGAGATCATCTAAGAAGGCATCTTAGAGGAGCTTGGAAGCTGGGTGAAAAAGGAGAGGAGGCAGCTTGGTAGAGTGGAGATTAAAGAGTGAGCTCACCAGGGACAAAGCAAACTGATCTGATGCCTAAGAGCTAGAGGTCATGACATCTGTATACTGCCACCATGGGTGGTTAGACTGCTGTGCAAGTGACCCACTGACCTCCAGAAGAAAGTTGTTGCTCTGGTGTTCCTGTTTAGGCTGTTCTGACTGCTTTCTTGAGCAGGAAAATGCCAAAGGCTTTGGATGAGACCAGTGATGCACAGGAAAAGAGTGACAGAATCTTGGGATGAAAACGCTCCATTTCCAAGCAACAGATGGGCTGGATAGGTCACCCCAGGATCTTCCTCCAGGTAGGGCCTTCAGGACATCCCCTCTCATCCACATCCTTCTGGTGTTCACTTCAGTAAGGCAGCTTCAAACTCTCTTCAAGAAAGCAGCTTAGTTTCCCAGAAGTCACTAGCCAAGGAGTCTGTCGAGGCCAGACATCTTTCTCTGGAAATCTCTGAGGTCAGTCAGAGAGATCATGCATTTTTTTCACTATGTAGTTCAGGGACCAAGGAACACAAATTTCCATAATTTAATATAGTTCTGGGGGCAACACTGTAGCGCCCACGCTACAATCTGTTCCACTAATTGGGCAAAAGCCCAGAGATTGAAATAAGAGACAAGACAGAGGGTCATTCGTTCAACAGCAATGTAGGAATGCCCTTTATTGAGGGGAAGGAGTGGGCTTATATACTGACTCACAGCACAGTGGAAAACAACAGGGTCAAGAGTACAAATTTTCAGGTTTAGCTCCTCCCCAGCAGATGTGTGTGGGCAAAACAGGAAGAGTACCAATAACAACTTGGGGGTGAGGGGGGAGGCAAGAAATTCCAGCCAAAAGCTTCAGGCTTGTTCAAGGTGCCCCCCGGGGGTCCATGCAGGGCCCTACAAACACATTGGTATAAGGGAATCTTAACACCACACACACACACACACACACACACACACACACACACACACACGGATCCACACCACGCAGTTTGTTCTGCCAGCCTATGATACTTTTTGTTGTCATCATTTAGATATCTTTTAGACATCACTTAGACAGCTTTTCAGGCATCTGACCTTAAACTACTGGTCCTTGCCCCCCCCCCCAACCTCTTAAGAAAAAGCTGGGACTACACAAATTTGTGCCTCCATGCCCAGACAACTGCAGGGTTTTGGACTGTTGACTTTGATGTTCTATATTCTGGGCATCATGAGACAAAGCGAAGATCTCTACAGAGCATGGCACAATAGCATTCATTTCATCACTAGAACCCCAAGCCTGAGGGTGAAAATAAACTTCTATTTTGTAGAAATTTAGGCTTGCCCTTAAATTTTTTTCTGTCTCCCACCAAGATTTGGGTCTTAAATGTTCCCCAAAGTCCATGTGCTAACAGGCACCATATTCCTGTCAGGTTGTGATAACTAGGGGATGAGCCCTAGTGGAATCGAAGTTAAGTGATTGGGAGAGTGACTGAGTAGGGGGTATTGGGCCCTTAGCATCTATTCCATCCCATTTGTGATAGCCTCTGCCCTGTGATATAAACCACTCCGGACCTGGAAATTCCACCTTGCCAGAGGCTCGCACCTATGATGCCAACTGATCACAGACTGAAACCTTTGAAACCGTGACCCCACATAAGCCATCTCTCCTTATAAGTTACCTGTCTTAGATATTTTGTCACAGTGCTAGAAAGCTGACCAATATGTATGTACTCTGCAGACTCATGCAACATCTTGTATCTTTACTTTTTTCCTGATTGATTTATTAAGGATAATGAATGGCTCAGTCTTTGTTGGAACTTGGGTACTGATGTCTGTGTAAGAATTCAGTTTTTACTTGTGTGGTGTCCTGGGCTGAGGTTGTTGATGTCCACGGTGATACATCCTTGTCAATCACTTCAGAACATTCTGACATCAGTTCTGCAGAGAATGTACATGTTGATGTCTCAGCTCCTCTACTCCTGCCTTGCTCTCTTGCAGCCTCACCTCCCATTGCAGTGGCCACTATCAAAGACAGACCAAATCTTCCCTTTTCTCTAGAACCAAAAGGCCCTATATTCTAGAAGCAAACATATGTATCCCAACACCAACTTTGTGAAAAATTTCTAATGTTCTTTGTTTTTGTTTTGTTTTTTGAGACAAGGTTTCTCTGTGCAGCTTTGGAGCCTGTCCTGGAACATACTCTGTAGACCAGGCTGGCCCCCATCTCACAGAGATCCACTTGCCTCTGCCTCCCAAGTGCTGAAATTGAAGGTATGTGCCACTACTGCCTGGCGTTCTTTGTTTAATTAAACACCTGCCCCCATGCAGTGTCTATATAATCCACATTTCATGTGATCATTTCAGAATCAGATCTGAATCCTAGCACCCACAATTCCAATTCAAACTGAAACTGATGCAGAGTTACTGCAGCAGCAGCAGTTAAGGGTTTGAATCCTGGATTCATCACTCTCTTGCTCTCAGCCCCCTTCACCTCTGAACATGACTAAAATAGCCCTTCTGTCCCAGAGCTGTGTTAAAGATAATGCATGCAACTTTACCTAATGTTTTGAACATAGTCAACAGATAAATGTTAATTGCTATAACGGCTATTACTTAAAGCATCAGGGGCAGACATTGACAAGAGTAAAGTGATTCATCCAAGATTATGGGGCCAGTCAATGGCAGAGCTGAGACAGTCCATTGGCAGATATCTGGCCACAGTTGAGTCTTTTGAATAGCAGTGTCTTCTCATACCTTCACAGGCAGATTTCTAGCTAAACTATATCTACTTGGTATGTTTTTCCTGTTTAATGTTACTGATGATTCTTCCAGATGAAATTAATTAGTGAACAGAGACCTTCAAAGGGAAATGGATTGGACCAATATGACACAGTCAAACCTGGTGGAGCCAGAGCTAGGACATGTTTTAATATGGCCTTGAACTGGAATGTTTCTCCATGGCACCAACACCAGACCTTAAAAATTGACATTTTCCTGCTGGCCATTCTCACAGGGTAAGCTGGTGGAGTAGCCTAAGACTATCACTGCAGACCACATACAGGCAGCTACATGGGCATTCTAAGATCTTATTAAAAAAGAAAGTCCTGGCTGGGTGGTGGTAGCACACACATTTAATTCCAGTACTCGGGAGGTAGAGGCTGGCAGATCTCTGTGAGTTCAAGGCCAACCTGAATGCCAGCCTGGTCTCCAGATTAAGTTCTAGGACATCCAAGGCTACACAGAGAAACTCTGTCTTGAAAACCAGGAAAAACAAAAGAGTAACAAATTTCCATATAAATAAAATAAGAAGTTACCCCAATGGTGGCAATTTAAGGGAAGCCACATAATTCCCTGCACAAGACATCTATTGTATTAGAAGATACTCAAGAACTTAATAGTTTAGGCAATAAACTCTTCTTATGTCACTGTCTGTGGATCCGAATAGAAATGGGATAGTAATTCAAGTGGTGATTCTTGCTCAGGGTCTATCATGATCCCACAGTGAAGATGTTGGTATGGCTGTGGCCACCAGAAGGCTAGCCTATGTCTGGGAGATATGCTTCCATTGAGATGGACATGGACAGGAAGCTGAGACTACTGAAGAGACCAAGTGTCAGCCTGCTACCTGATACTCTCCTAAAGAAGTCATCAAGAAAGGCATCCTGGAGCTGGGGAAACACCTCAACTGTTATCAAGTATGTAGACCTGAGCCTGATCCCCAGAATCCACATAAATGGACCTGGGCTTGGTGGCATGTGCTTTCAGTGTTAGCAATGGAGAGTCAGAGACTGGCAAATCTGTAGGGGTAACCTTCCAGCCAGATTAGCCTGATTAGTAAATTCTAGACCCCAGGAAGAGACTGTCAAAACAACAACAACAACGAAACAAAACCAACCAAACAAACACAAAAACAAGGAAGAAAGCTTCTAATGAGAAACATCCAAGTTGCTTTCTGGCCTGCATGTGTGGACAAAAGGCACCCACACCTACATACAAAAGTGCATGTACACAAACACACACCCACATGCATGCCTAAAAAAGAGAAACACCAACTGGAAACCATTTATGACCTGCATAGCCTCAGAAGCCACAAAACGCCATTTCTGCCACATTCTAGTCTTTAGATGTCCAGTTCCAGTTACTGAGTCTAGCTCACATCTAGTGGGAGAAGAATTAAGCTCTAAGTCTTCAGGGAAGAATTCCAGAGAGCTTGTAGACATATTGTGAAGCCATCAAGTGCTCTGCCAGCTTCAGAGGTTCACACTTATTTTCAATTACATCATAAGAAAATACACTGTTTTTGCTGTCTACACATTTTAAATGTGTGTTACTTGTAAATGTCTAGGATGGCAATGACCAGGAGCCAGAGGTTCAGATTCTATGTGTGTCTTTTTCTGGGCTTCTTTGGTTCCTTCATTTAGGAAAGGAAATGGTTGTCACTTGAAGAGATACTTCTGGAAAAAAATGAGTATCTGCATACAAAAGAATGAAGCTAGACCTTGACCTGCTCTGATATGCAAATATTAATTCAGTATGCATTAAAAACTTATGTGACCTAAAAGTGTAAAATGCCTAAGAAAGAAATTAGGCCATGGATTCATAATGTTGGATTTGGCAATGATGAGTATGGCTCAAAAAAGTGTTGGTAAGAAAATAAAAAGTAGACTAGTTGGACTTAATGAAAACACATTAAAAAAAAAAAAACTACACAGTAAAAAAGTCAGCAAAGTGAAGTGTCAGCCCACAGAATGGAAGAAAAGATTTGCAAATTATCCAAATTATCCATCTGATGAGAGCCCAGAGCTAGTACATGTAGAAATAACTTACAACTCAACAACAGAAAAAAATAACTCAGCTTAAAAGTGGGCAAAGATCTTGAACAGAAATGTCCCCAAAGCAGACACATAAATAGCCAGTAAATGCAGGATGGGATGGTCAACATCATTGATCACTAAGGAAGTGCAAGTCAAAACTACCAGGAAGTACAGCCTCACCCTGGCCACCATCACCCTAATACAAACAACAGAAAACAGAACAAATGTTGCTGGGACACAGATGAGTTATAATCCTTGTACAATGTGGATGGGGATACAGAATGGTGTGACTGCTGTGGAAAACTGTATGGTGGCTCCTCTAAAAAGAAAATTAGCAACACTGTTCTTGTGTGTTTTCTCTGGCAAAAACATGAAAACAGAATTTTGAAGACATACCTGTATTCTATGTTCACCACAGCATAGTTCATAAGATCAAGGCAGGCAGTCTTCTACAAATGGACAGGTAAACACAACATGGTATGTGCATACAATGAATCGTCACTGAGCCATAGACAGGAAATTGTGATGTCAGTTACCTGAGGGTACTTTGTTACATGAAACTAGCCTGGCAGTCACAGACAGGCAAGTATTGTAAGGCTCCAGTTATTTGATATGTGCATTATCTTAGTTTGCTTTCTGTTATGATAAATACTATGGCCAAAAGCAACTGGTTATAGTCAGATGTCAAGGGAAGGAGGGTAGGAACTTGAAGTGGAGGCCATAGAGGTGTGCTGCTTACTGTCTTGCTTCTGAGCTCATCATGAGCTGCCTGTCCTATGCAGCCAACCTCGTCTCCCTGACTCAACCCATAATGGGTGGATCCTCCTATGTCAATAAGCAAACAAGAACATGCCTCCATACACATGTCAATGGATACTAATTTGATGGAGACAATTCTGTGATCGTTTTCCTCTTCCCAGGTATATCAAGTTGGCAATCAAGATGAGCTATTACACCTAGAATAGTCACAGTCATAAGAGATAAAAAGTTACACTGTGGTTGTCAGGGGCTGGGGTTGATGAGGAGGCTAACTGTTTAATAAGTATAGATTTTTAGTTTTACAAGACAATGATAGAGATGGATAGTGATACACAAAATTATGAATATATGTAATATCATGGAACTATATGGTAAGACTTGTAAGATGAAGACCAGCTGTGATTTTACATGCAATTTACCTTTCCAAAGATCAGCGGGGATCAAAGCAAAAAATCATGAGGTGCCCAAACTCAGAAAACCTCTAATATGTTTTGTGCCTCTGATATTCTCTTCTCTAACATTATCTGGGAGAAAATTCTAGAATTTAGATTTCATTTAAGACAATCACTCTTCTGTATTTATGACTCTCCCCAACTGTGTACTTAAAGTATGTTTAATATGTTTTTGCACGTGTCCTCATGTTTCAAAATCTCACATAAATAAATCTTTCATGTTGCTTCAGTCCACAGAGGGAAGGTGAGGCTGTTTATGTTACAAGAACACATTTTATTTGCCCTTAGCAGCCAGCGCTAGGCATGCTATTACTGTAAATGGGGCATGGTGGTACTCCGTTATGAAACACCTTTCGATGTAGGACAGCCACAGTCCAGTGACTTCCACATATATCTCAGCCTACTGTAAAAAAAACCAACATGACAGTCTTTTCGTGGATGCAGGGTCTCTGTACCCATTCCCAGGAACCGGGGGCCATTTACTCAATCCAAACAGAGGAACATTATTTTAATAGTTATTGATGTGTCCACTCAGCTTTGAACAAGGATCTCTCCCCAGATTCCTAGTTTCTCATGCCTGAAACTTGGGTAAGAAGCATAAAAACTAGAGTGGTTTTCCAAGACAACACACCAAACTTTCAAATAATCCTACAGATCAGCCTTAGTATTTTTTACTCTACCATGGAAAACAATTATCAGATAGTCTTTCTTTCCCTTCAAAGACTATCCATCTTTAAAAAGAAAAAAAAAAAAGTCTCTGGAGAAATTGCCTTCTTTTAAAAGTTGCAAGATAATTAGTTTCTTCAGCCTCTGGATTTTGAGTGCTTCCCTAGTTTTCCCTGCAATACATTGTTCATAGACATACCAAGGAACTATCAACATGGGTCCAGACTGTGTTTTACTCCAGGTGTTTAAAACATTTGTGATTGACAGAGTTAGATGTTTTGTAGGAAGTAATCAAGGAGAAGGTAGTAGATGTGTACCCTGTGTGTGTGTGTGTGTGGGGGGGGTGATACAATGATTAGAAGTATATTTGCTACCTGAGGCTGTGAAACAAAGTATGCCAAGTTCACCTCTCAATTCAACAAACATTTATTTTATTAACCTCTATTTTATCAACCAGTATAATTTAGCTGGATCCTTAGCTCAAGGTCTTCTAAAACACTGTAATCAAGTTTTGGCAAGAGCCATGCTCATCTCAAATCTCAACTGGGCTAATGGAGGATTTGTTTTCAAATTCAGCCACAACACTGTTGGCATGATTCAGTTCCATTCTGATTTAGGGTACAAGGCCTTAAGTTTCTTGCTGGCTATTGCCTGGAGGTCTTTCTCTGGTTCTCAATACTAGGTTTTCCATAAGGTAACTTGCAGGCATTCAGCTGGCTTCCATGAGAGTCAGCAAATGAGAGAGCAGAAGAGAAAGTCACAGTTTTAGTATCTAATCAAAACCAATATCTCATCACAAAGCAGCAGTGTCACAATTTCATCCAGCAGGGACAAGTCACGGGGTCTAGCCCATGATCAGTATGCAGTGACTGCACAAGACTAAGAGACTGCCATCACTGGCAGCCATCTTTGATCTACCTACCACAAACGACAACAAAATTAAGGACCACACAGAATTAAATGCACTACTCAACAGCAGAGTAAGTATTGTATGAGCCCTACAGACAAATACAATTTGCTGAAATTAAAGTACACAGGACAACATGCTATTTACTTTGCAAGGGTACAAATCAATTCAAGAGTATATAATGATCACCCTGCAATGTTTGTCTTCTGGGAGCAGCATGTGGAGGAATTGAGAACAAATTACCATGTAAATCAAGGGTAAGACCTTGTAGATGAAATTGTGGAGTATGAAAACAGGACCAAGTTGAACTTGCATAGAAGTTTCAAAAGAAAAATAGCAAGACATTATGGCTTCCCCCAACACTGCCCCCCCCAGAGAACACTCACTAAAACCATGTCTGTGGAAGCTTCTCACCCCATGGGGCTCTGCCTTCAAGTTACCTCAAAGGCTCAGAGACTTTCGTAAGCCAAAGTTGTCTTTGTGAGGGTGCCATACTGTTGAGAAGAATGCTGTGAAGTTTACTGTGTATAAGGTGAACTCACAGGGTGATCAGCTGTCCCAGGACACAAGGGCTTCCTACATATGGTGCTGCCAATGTGATAACTTGATCAGTTTGTCACTTTATCACCCCAGAGACCATGTTTTGGCTTCTTGTGCCTTAGCTGGGCTGGAAATCTGCATCTCAAACAGTATTTGAAGACCTTTTAGGGTTTAGGGAAGATGGCTTAGTTGATACAGTGCTTGCCGTTGAAACATGGAGATCAGAGTTCAATCCTCAGAACCTACAACAAACAGATAGATAATTAAATAAAGCAAACAAGCAAACTGGGCATTGTGGTATGTCCTTCTAATCTCAGCACTGGGGAGACAGAGACAAGAGGATCTCTAGGCAAGTTCTGGGCCAGCAAAAGACTGAATACAGAAAAGGGTGGAGAGAGACCCTCGGGAAATATATCCCGAGATTGCCTTCTGGCTCCTCAGGGACACATACACACATGAACATTCAGAGAGAGAGAGAGAGAGAGAGAGAGAGAGAGGCAGAGAGAATAAAGAAAGTTTTAATATAGGATGTCCATGGGTCAAATTTTGAGAAATTTTCCCAAGAAAGGACAAGGGAGGATAGCCTAGACAGGCAGAGTTCTAACACCAAACACAGCAGCTGTTCCCAAGTGAGTGATCACCAGTGTTACCCAACATCATCATTGCCTGCCGTTAATCCTCAGCTCCAGTGCACACTAGTTCACAGTTCACTGACTCTAGAATTTATCCTCCTCTTAAGACAGACCTCAAGATCCCAGAGGTAGAGTTCAGCAAGAGGGCAGGGCAAGAGTGTGGGGAGAAAGATTCCTTTGACTGGTGGTTACAAGAAACAACACCCTATGACCGCATCAGTCGTCCAGTGAGTGCCTCACCCCCAAGTCCACACACACACACACACACACACACACACACACACACACACACACACACACACAGGGTGATATGAAGAATGTGCTAATGTGATTAAGGTGAGAACCTCTAGGTCCAGGAAGTGGCACACCCAAAAAACGTAATCTCTGTAAAATATTTTCCATATTTGGAAAAGAGAATCGGGTTACACAAGAACACTGACCGGAGAAGACAGTGATGAGGTAATGGCAAATGCCTCCAGGAGGGCAATTGGAGGTGGGTGTGGAGTCCTGAGGTCAAGGGGAATGAATCTGGAGTGGCTTCAGGTGTAGGAAGTAGATGTGTCCCCAGGGGGAAGGGCGTATCTGGTGACCAATCAATAATAGTCTTTTCTGTATTTTTCACGGAGTGACTGAATTCTTTCTTCGTTTTCCATGGTAGACTAAATAACGTCTCTGTACTGAGTCCTGTGCAGACCCTGTTGGCATTTGGATTTTGGTTTGAGTTTTTCTATGGACTTTGAAGCATTATCTGGGTAAACACTGACTACCCAAACACTGATGGAAACAAAGCACGCTGGTGGGTTTAGAAAATGAAGCCACTGTTAGCAAGCCCTGTCTTGGGGTTAGATTCATCTTGAGACCAGAAGCCAAGTACAAGCAGTGTCTTTGGGATTGATCTCTGGAAACACACTCAGAACAGTAAGACTAAGTCAACAAAGGCAGGCAAGCTGATAAAGGGGGCCCAGAATGCCCATTACTGGGGGGGGGCAGCTGGTGTTGAGTTGCTGTAAGACTCCAGGAGACAATAGCATATATGGAATGTTCTTCACTGTTATTGCAGACACAGGATATCTGTCCATTAACTGTTCATCCATCAGTGAATGAGAATGGCTTCCTGGGAGATTATGTCCCAGACACTTCTGCTCTGCTCTCTACAAGAACTTGGCATATTCTTGTGACTATTCTGAGAGTTACAAATGTTTTCCATAAACAGCTATGACGATGGAGATGTGGGTGGGCTACCAATAGCGTCTACCACAATTCTTCAAATTTCCCACATGCCTGAATGTTTCAGGCACCAGGTTAAATGTATATTATCTCATCTACTACTTGATTAATAATCTCCATTTTTTCCCCCTAGACCCAGGCAGGGGGTAGATGTGGAATGAAAAGTGATTTGTCTGTCATCTCATAAGAAGTGGAGTTGGGATTTGAACCTAAAAACTCCTGGGCACAGACAGTACTGGCTCCTCAAACGGTTTATAACCAGATGAATGACTAAAATTAGACTTTAAGTTGTGGGTATTGAGCCTAGCTTTTCCAGGACCTGACCCTTCAAGATTGCCTATTACTGTTAGACCAGAATGCCATGGCTTGTTTTCTAAAAGGGGGAGAGAGTTTAGCTTCTTCCCCTCCTGCCTCTCCTCAATGCATGGTCTGTGTCCTTGAGCACTCCAGTGAAACAGCTTGGGAGAAGGGTTCAGATAATGTCTGTATTCTTTCCCAGACACCCTCCTCCCACCCTCAACTCCAAATCCATTTATCTCCCCCATAAAGTGCTTATTGACAGAAGACTTGAGTGCTCAGACCACGCCAACTGATGACAGGCCTCTCCAAACAGAGCAGCCATGCCTCCCTTCTCTCCCCAGCCCGATCCGGAGCAGCCGTGTTTCTGCCTCTATCTCCAAGATTAGCTCAGGGGCTCTACCCCCTCCCACCACCAAATGCTTTTTTGGGTCACTGACTTTTTTTTCTTTTTGGAGAGAAAATGCTTTGGGGGGGTGGGGGTGGGAGGCACGACAGCACCGCTCAAATTCAAGACAGGGTTTGTAAGACCCTTCAGCCAGAAAGTAATTTTATCAGGGCTTGAAGACAGCCACTGTCTCCATTTATCCTGCCCACATCTGCAAATTCTCTTTACTATACACAGTCTGCTTTTACGTCTCTAGACCAGTGCTCCTTTTGTTAGGCTTACAGTAGAGCATGCTTACAGGTATGTGATCAAAAAAATCAAATAGAAGGAAAAGGCAGAGCCAAGCATGCAATTTGGAGCCCCGGGTGATTTTTATACACTCTGAAACCTCATTTCTCTTGGGTCAGGTCTGCTCTAGTTAAGCCCTAACTCAGTGATCTGCTCTGATAAAAGTTTATCATTTGGACTGGATGGGACATTCCATCTCCTGCAACAGTAGGCTTGATTTCCAAGCTCATGGTCTTCTCATTCCTACCACCAAGTGAATCCTCATTCACTTTAGCATGGCCTGCTCAAAAGGAATGTTTGTGGGAATGTACATTAGTATAGGCACTGTAGAAGATAATGTATAGTGTACTAGAAATCTTAAAAACTCATGAGTCCCTTATCCCAAGCACAGGTACATTTCTTAGGGAAATAAACTTAGTATGCACACATTTGTACTCTCACATTCAGTGCTTATTACAGAATCATTGACCATCTTTGAGCTACAGTGTTGTTGTAAGTGTTGGTCAACAAATGGATGAATAAAGATGTGGTATATACATTCAATGGGAAGGTACTGGAATTTTGACAAGGAATTCTGACATTGTAATGACCTGGGTGAATGAGCTCAGCAAAGAAACAAACAGCATGATCTCATCTGTATGTGAGATTTTCCAAAGAACTCATAGAAGCAGAGTGAGTGAGTACAAAGTGTGTTACCAAGATGGACACTAGAAGGTGTGTGGTGGAGTTCTGGGGCTGAGGAGATGTTGGTCAAAGGAGACAAGGCTTCCTTTGGAAAGGATGAGCATATTTAAGAGTCCCACAGTGCAAGATGGTGAATACAGTTAGCAACTTACTGCACTCTTGAAATTTTTTACAAAAAACAAATTTTGAGTATTTTATCAAGCACCAAAAAAGTATTAGCATAATATATGTTCTAAAATTAATTCATCAAACATGGCTTCTTCACAGGGAACAAACCCTGCAATCAAGTACTAGGGTTTTTTTTTTTTTTTTTTTTTTTTTTTTTTTGTTTTGTTTTGTTTTGTTTTTTTTGAAAATATGCCTCTGGAAAATGATGCATATAGCTAGATTTCCCTTCAACACATCCCAGCTACTACTAAACCCTCTCTACAAGAGCCTTGAGTTTTTGATGACATCATTATTTGGCTCATTATTTTAATCTTCAAATACAGGAATGAATGAATAGCATCTATTTATATTTGACTAGACAAAGCATTGTCCTGGTTCTAGTACATTCTCTCTCCCAACTCATTTTGTTCATGCTATGCATGAACACCTTATATTGCTGTTCTCATACTCTGAAAATTCTGAATAGCTTATAATTATATGGACAGAAGGGCTCAAAGTATGACTGTCTGGACATTTCCTGGTTTTTATTTTTTATTTTATTTTATTTTTTTCCATGACTGTGCCTCTGGCTTACCCAGAAGACTTACCCAGGCTTACTTTTCTCCCATTTCAAGAGATAAGCTTTCTTCAGAAAACGAAATTCCCTTACTTTCTCTTGATTGGGGATGTCCTTCTGTATATGTTTCTTTTATTAGTTGATGAATAAAACACTGTTTAGCCAATAGAGGCAGAAAGATAGGCAGGGCTAGGAGATGAGAATTCTGGGAGAGAAGATGGAGAGAGGCCACCACAAAGAGATACCACGTAGAGGAGGAAGGAGTAACGGGTCCGGATTCTTCTTGGGTAAGATAAGACCACGTGCAAATACTTAGATTAATAGAAATGGGTTAATGATTTAGACAGAGGTAGCCAATAAGAAGCCCTGTCCATCAGCCAACAGTTTAATAATTAATGTAAGTCTTTGTGTGTTTATTTGGGGCTGAAGCGGCTGTGTGACCTAGCAGGACAAGAAACTCCAGCTACATTCCCTGAAAGGACTCCTAGGCTGTCACCACTCTCAAATACTGTCCAGTCACAGTGTGTTGTTATTTTGTTTCCACACTAGGCCCCTGAGGCCTGCTTTCTCCTTAGTTAATGCATGTTTTTGTGATGCTAAATCTAAGTGTATCTCTCTGCCTTTGCATTTCCTGGAGGAAATGAAAGTATACACACATTCTATCAGAGAGACTCAAATGTTTAGGTATGATCATTACACACCACTGTAGGCTGTATGCATGCAGATCTACAGATAGGTTATACATGTTAAGTGTAAAGTAGAAGGTCAGGATTTTAGTCCATGCCTTGTTTTCCCATCTACTCTGTCTCCTCTCTAGCTCACATCCATGTCCACCTCTTTCTTCTTCCTTCCTCTTCCAGTAACTTCTTTACACCAGGGTTTATGTGGATCTTCTCCTAGAATTGCTCTGTGATACTGAATGCAGAAACCCAGCCTCCAGGCTAAGCTCTGCTGTGCCTTTTAGTTACTAAGGACATAAATCCTCCCTTCAGACCTCTCTCAGGGATTATTTAAATTGGTCAGATTGGGAATCCTTCTATTTCTTTAAAGCCCAGCCCATGAATCGCTGTTAACACAAAGCAAGAGTTTAAGGCATTAAGCATGTACCTGCAAGTGCTTCTCAGCCCTTCATTTCCTTCCCGGGGGGGGGGGGGGGGAGCGATTTCCAGTAGGCGGGGTAATGGGAAGTGAGCCCAGAGCAAGTAAGCTGATTTATCTGGGAAAGCTCTCCTCTCCATCTTTGCCACTTTAATAACACTCAGCTGGGGGAGGGATTTGGTGTCCTTCAGGAGCTGGCCCGTTAAAACAATCCAGGAGTGTGTCACCCACAGCCCTGGCCCTGCACCTCATCTTCAAACTGATGTCACCTCATAAATCCACAGGCACAGCCTGGACCCATCAGCGAGCTGCTTTTTCTGGAGATTCATTATTTGTTCAGACAAGGGTCAGGTGGAGGGTTTTTTTTTTTTTTTAAAGATTCCTTTAGTATTGGACCTTCCCCCTCTTCTTCAGCTGAAAAGGGAATCTGCTGTATGCTTAGACTGGAGAAAGAAGTGCCATGTGGAAATAAACACATAAATAAAGCGCCAGCTGGGTCAGAAGGAAGGCGGTGTCACTTGACCCACTGTGTCCCAGGAAGAGAGGAGGGAGTGTCATCAGGGAAAAGAAGGGCTCTTGCTTTGGTCTTTGGCCTTTATGCCTTAATATTGGGTATTTTGGGTGTCCCAAGAGCTGCAGATATGATACATGGAGAAAGCCACAGGTTAGGGGAAGCTAGATGACAGGGACAGTCAGGAAATGTCTGCTGTCCAAGGGGTTTAGTGAGGCTGTTGGAGGCCTGCCTCATTGTCCACATAGATCAGGTTTCTTTCCAGGAAGTGCTGGGGTTTGCACATCAGCCACCTAGATGTCTGTCCCTCTGGTGGGCTATTCTTAAAAGGGGGAGAGGAGATGTTGGGGGGGGGGGAGTTGTCAAATACATGAGGGTTTCCGAAAGAAAGAGAACAGAGTTATGTAAATGGCGTTTTCTTGCTTGATTAAACGGAGCTGTTCAGAAAATCACTTCCATCTCCTCATACATTAGGAGAACTGTACGCAGTGGATCGTGGGTGTTTAAAAATCGCCTCTCACAGAGAGGGTGACAAGCACGGCGTATCGGCGTATTCTACTCATCAGCTACTGACCCCGGAGCTCTGTGGTTGAAGAAGTCCCACAACCCTGATTCAAGTGCAGCAGGAAGTCACTGAATATAGGGCTGGAAGGGGATGTAAAAACGGCTCTTCGGTGCTGTGCCAGCCGGCCCTAGCTTGTTCCCACTTGTAAAGGACTCACTGAAAGGGCAACCAAAGAATGGTCTCAGTTCTTGTGTCCCCAGCTGCTGCAGGCATAGCAGAGCAGGGCAGGAGCCCTCACCCAAGGGTGATTCTTTCTTACCATCTGTGCTCCTCTATACACTTAGATATAAAACTTGGAATGTCAAACTATAAAATAACAAAAATATATATATATATATATATATATATATATATATATATATATATATGAGATTTGGTATTCTAAATCTCCATTTTGTTTTTTTCTGATAAACTTTTCATATTTGGTAAGGTCCAAGCCTAGCCTGAATTATCACATTATAATTAGTGGGTGGTTCCCTTTGTGAAGCGTTGGGGAAAGAGAACCCAGTTCTCCTTCCAGGTACAGCGCTTGATTGACAGTCCCAAAGGGATCTTGGAGAGTTCTGGAACCTACTTCTCTTCACAGCCCTTGGCTCCCCTGCATGCCACAAATAAACACAGATAGATTGCTGATGGTGGCTTGAGACGCATCCTACTGCAAGTGCTGGCACTGCAGGCTGGGGCCACCACAGACCTTGTCGTCTAGGGTGGGGCAGCGAGCAAGGCTGCCCGGCTGAGGTGGAAGAACGGTGGGGTGGAGTCTCTGAAAGCCAATTGCAGCATCCTCCGGACTTGGCAGGCAGCCTAGAAGCCTGAGGCCCTCTGGGGAAAAGCCAAGATGAGAGTACCAATGATGGGTGTGGAGTGGTGGAGAAGTAGACCTGCCTTCACCAGCTAGGTGACTGCGTGTACTCAATGATGGCTTTTCCTAGGGCGACCTGCATATGGAGAACAAAATTATGAAGTCAGGCGCACAAGGTGTATTCACAGCTGCCTTTTAACCTCATGAGGCAGACTTGCACCAAAGTTTCTCAGACAGTGAAACTCAGGCCCGGGACAGGAAAGGCTAATCTTTCCTCACACAAATACGCAGCACCAAAGGTGAGAGTTGATCCCACCCCGTTGTGTAGCCAAGACTCTGATTTTGACCCTGTGTGGGTCAACCAGCCAGTCTAGTTCAACATTTCTGGTTTGCCTGCTCTTTATTCTTTGTCTTGTAAACTGGCCTCTGGCTTGGAGGTGTGGCTGACAAGACTGATCTTGGTGGCAGAGGGTATCACACAGGAGGCCAGTTAGGGTTCATGTGTAGGTACAAAGTCAGGGCACGCTTCTCTGAAAGCAAAGCAGTACCCAGGCAGCTTAACCATCTTGGCATAGTTGGCAACCAGGGTGATTCTCCTGCCAGGAGATTGCTAATAATACCGATGGTTTCTTTGACTTCTGGCTCCAGATTCCAGTGGGCTGTGTTAAATCCAGTGTGTCCCCAGAGCTGCTCAGCTGCTGGGCCATAAATCTGGGCAAGTCTATCTATCTGTCCATCAGTCCTTGTGGCCGTGGTTCCTTTCAGGCCCTCCCTGCATAAACATGAAACTCAACATGAACTCTTAGCAAGGGCACTCAGACTTTGGCTTTCATTCAGCGTAAACAGACAATCTCTAGGCACTAAAACCCTGCCCCAATGTGAAGGGAGCCATGGGGACCACCTTGCCTGTTGTCCTGCCCTCAGATTGTTTCTCCTCTCTGCCACTTGGCTTTTCTTTTTGAAACTGGCAGTTAAGTTCCTGACTGCTTTCTTTAATTAAAAAAAAAAAAAGAAAGAAAAAGGTTTATTTTATTTTTTCTTGTTTGACAGATTTAGTTTTACAAATGGAGATATACATTCATGGACTCTTGTAGAGACAAGGTTGATACTTCAAAATAATACTGCATACCTCGTGTGTGCTGGGCAGGGCAGTGTATTGAAATTCTAGATGAAGATTAAACTTTTGATCCTCAAACTCCATGAATTATGTATTACCTTCATTTTCATATGGGTAGAATGAGGTTCAGAGAGTTAAGTTCAAACTCACTTAGGCTTTCAAAAGGAAGCCAAGACTTCTGCAGAGGCTGAGGCAGGGGAACTACTCTAACTCCGGAGTTCAGTATCAGCCTAAGCAATAGTAAAACCCTGCCTCAACTAATTTTCAAAACTCAGAAACAATAAGTCTGATTCTAGAATGGTGCACTTAACAATGATATTGCTGTGGATCTCCAAATGTGTGTGTGTGTATGAACAGTTTCTGTTCTAAAAGCCTGTTCCCATGACCATTCTCAGTCCCAAATAAGCACACAGAGACATAATAATAATAATAATAATAATAATAATAGTAATAATAATAGTAATAATAATAATAAAACGGTTGACTGGTGGCTAGAGCTTCTTATTGGCTAGCTCTGTCTTAATTACTAACCCATAACTACTAATCTATGAATTTCCATGTGGTCTAGGCTTACTGGAGAATGCCTTGACCTGTTACTCCTTTGGTGGCACACATGGCAACTGTTCTGGCAGGCTCCCTCTGCCTCCCTTTGCCAGACTTCTCATTGGCCAACAGTGTTTTATTAATCAATCAATAAGAGAAATCAATTAATACTATATATATATATAATATATATGTATACATATATATAGAGAGAGGGGGGAAAGAGAGAGAGAGAGAAAGACAGAGAGATCCCCTATCATGTGTGTGAAAAAATGATGTCAAACCATACAAAACCAGCCAGTTTGGAAGCCAAACATGATCTGATACCAATTTATAAGGTTTAACCTAAAAAACCCAATCCAGATTCCCAAAGTTTGGGAGCCAGACTGGATTAATCTTATGCTTTAGGGCCTTCTGTAGAACAAGTAATTTTTATCAGCCCAGTAGATGTTTTGTGAGCTGTAAGAGTATAGGATTGAGTGAATTGGTGGAAGAGTAATATAATTTATGTTGACAAAGGTGTATTCCAAGGGGAAAGAGAAAGGTCCGAGGGAAGTAAGTGTGTGTGTGTGTGTGTGTGTGTGTGTGTGTGTGTGTGTTTACCAGGACTTGAGTCTAGTGGGTAGGAAGCAAATCCCTTCAAAAAGCTGTACCCTATTATCTTCCTCTGTAACATAGGTGACCCTTCTTGCGTCCATTCTGTAATTTTCATGGTTGCCACCATGCAACCAAATCTTCATATTCAAGTGTGGTGACATACAACGGCACATCTCCATGTGGACAAGATAAATGTTGAATGCTGAGAAACCATATGTGACTAATGACGGTTGTATTGGAAGGTAGGAATTGGAGGATTATTACCACCATGGGGAATATGATCCCTAGGAAAGACAAGGTAGTTCAACATCACACCAATCTATCTTAACAACAGACTCAGGGAAAATAGGGGTGTTTCCTTCGGTTGTATACCCACTGCTGACCTCACCAAGTTCCAATAGGTAGCTCTAGGCTCAATAGCAAAAGGAGGGTCTTGGTTAAAATAAACCATTCACCCAATAAACCCCAAAGGGAGAGGTATGCGTAGGGAAGATGGGGGTTAATAGGAATGGGATTGAGGTTAGAGAGGATACAGGGAGACAAGAACCAGAATGTTTTATACACATAGATTCAATTGTCCAAGAACCAACTTAATAAAAGATTGAAAGGGAAGTGTGAAAAACTACGTAGATGCATGAATATAACAAAGACACATGCATCTACACCTACTGTGAAAGTCGATCACTTTGAGGCCAACAGGGAGGGAGGACAATGAGTAGGAGGGGATTACAGTTTTCTCTGTGTGTATATACAAAGCCTGGATTGTCAACAGACAGAAATTTACTTTAAAACATTTCTCAATGACAATATTAAGCATAAGCATCATTTTCTCAGAGTATTCAATTTGATATTTATTGATAAAATAATACTTTCTATTATAGAAACTTAGATTTCATATGTGTTCTTATTAGACTCTATCTCTTTCTGAAGGGAAGTCTGGAAGAGAAGTACTGGATTTAGGATTGCAAGAAAAACACAAAGTAAATTAGAATTTCGGATGACCATGAACTATAGTTACACTTTAAAATGAGCATGCCCTGTGCAACATGTCCTTTAAATGATATGGGAATAACCTCAGCATTTGCATAGGCCATACATATTTATTCCTAAAAATTATTCATGTTTATCTGAGATTCAAATTTCCTGGGGCATCCTGCCTTTTTGTTTACCAAACCCGACCACCCTACTTGGGTTGCCATTATCACAAGTGGGCAGCCGTGGTGATGAATGGCTGATTTGCCTTGTTGCTGGGAGAAGTGCTGCTTCCAGGGTAATTATTTGCATTAGTGGTTCCCAGTTGGGTTGCAGTTGGGAGGTGCTTCCAATTCCTTCTGCCAGAGACAGTAATTATGAAAGAAGGTTCATCTCCCTGCCCCTCAGCCTCTTAACTTGATTTTTCCCAAGTACGTCTTGGTGTCTCAGAACTGAGTTCTTTGTCTATTGCTATTTTCAGAAATGTGAGGAGAGATTTAGGAATTCTAAATGATCCATAAAGCATGTGTCCACCAGACAAAATGGGTATTTTATTCTCATCTCCCAAATAATTTATTGTGCTTAGTATGGAAGTTGGTTCACCAGTTTTCTACATGCCTGCATATAGACCAGAGCTCAGACCATGCACTTGATACAGATGTAGGTGTGTGTGTGTGTGAGTGCGTGCGTGCGTGCGTGTGTGTGTGTGTGTGTGTGTGTGTGTGTGTCCACAAGTCCTCACTCTGTACCCAAGGCAATTCCCTTGCCTGCCACTAATTGCTGGTGATCAGACGGGCAGTAACTTAGATCAGGCTTGCAGAAAACCAAGATCATAAAATCTCACCAAACTGTATTCATCAACTTCAAGTTTTGGCCTAACCAGCCAGGTATTTGTTCTTCTCCTTCAGTGATTTAGAGATAAATTCAGCTTCAAATAGCTAACTTGCCATTCTTTCCCAAAATGCAAATCCTCGAGAAATTAACCTGGGCACCTGCCACAAGAAACCACAGTACTCATTCCCCGGCATTTTAGTGATGAAAGACTCCTTTGATCCTGAGTTTTCTAATGTCTAATCCATTAGCAGAATTGCTTTTTTCCATCACAACCCTCTTTACGAGACTCAAGGAGCCCTGACTATGGGCTATACCGCAGATTAAAAGATGAGTGCTTACCTCATCTCTCTATGTATAATGAGTGTTAGCATTCAACCAATAAGGCATAAATACATAATTCAAAGAAGAAAGAAATAAGAAGTGTTATAGAATATAGAAGAGATACAACTTTACCAATATTCAAGAAATGCGTTACATTGAAATGGCTTATTTTAGAGGGGTGTGAATTAGGCCTCTGCGTTGATATTTCTTACCAGATTAGTTACTCAGCTTCATCTCTTTCCTTCTTCACCACCAAGCCTGCAACTGCTGAAAGTTAGTGTGTTTGAAATTGTGTGATCTCCCAGGCTCTTTTTACACAGTCAACACAGAAATATCAGTAAGAAGAACAGTGTCTGTTTGCAAAATCAGCAAGCTATCTAGTTTTAACCTTCAGTGATATTAGAATTGTTTTGCTCAAAGTCGATGTGTATACCATCTAGTCAAAGGGTAAAATTTTACAGTCATTACGAAAGATGTTAACTTTATAAAGGTGAAATAGTTACTGATAATTTCCAATTAGCCTAGTAATAAGAAAATTCTATTTCTGGATAATTTTAATACAACAGTCCCTGACTTGATTGACCCATAGACTTTTAAAAATAGTGTTTTTATTTATCCTTAAAATGTATAACTTAATACTATACACACACACACACACACACACACACATATGTATATATCTTGGCCATATTCATGCTCCTCCTATAATTTTCCCTACCTTCCTATCCACTCCATATTCTACCTCTCTCCCTCCCTCCTTCCATCTCCCCTCTCTCTTTCCCTATTCACCTCCCTCTACCTCTCTCTCTTCTCCCTCCCAGTTTGTGTTGTCTGACTATTTCTGAGAATTGGGCCTGTCCTGAAATGGTCAACATATCGAGTGTCACTCTACTGAATAAAACCAACTTTTCCTCACCCAGCAGCAATGTCAATAGAACCTTGGCCAAGGGTAGGACTTCATGTGCACCTGCCCTCCTCCATGCTGGGATTTAGTTAGCCTTGAGTCTGAGCATGTCTTATACATGTTGTCACAGTCTCTGTGAGCTCATATGTACATCCTCCCTGCTGGGCTTGCTAAACTTTGTTTCCTTGAAGTCATCTACCACTTGTGGCTTAGAAGTCTTTCTGCTATCTTCTACATAATTCCCAGAGCCTTGAGGGGAAAGGTACAGTAATGATATTTCACATAGGAATGAATATTTCAAAAAAGCTCCTCTGATGAGGTTTGAGCAATATATAGCAATATGTCATTAGGAATCAGGTTACATGTACATCCATTCAAGAGAATAATGTTAGTAGAATTTCTTCTAGGACCTATTACTTAGATGGGTTCTTGACCTCATTGACAGTGTCAGATCTGGGTTTCATCTCATCAATCAGGACTTAAGTCCAATCAAAAAGTGGTTGGTTATTCCTATAGCATTCATGAACTGTTTCTCCAATTGGCGTATCTTGCCAGGAAGGTCACTACTGCAGCATTCAGGGTTTATCGTTGGGTGAGACAATGAGACTCGTGATCTTTTGACAGTGCAAAGATGATACACTTTTTTGAAATTTGAGTGTGGATCTTTTCCAAAATTGTGCTGGCTAGTTTTATGTCAATTTTAGTGTCATCAGCCAGAAGGGAACCACAATTCAGAAAAATACCTCCTTAAGATCAGGATGTATGCAAGCCTGTGCGAGCATTTTCTTAATTAGCAATTGATGAAAGAGAGCCCAGTCCATTGTGGCTGGTGGTCCAGGGTTTTGTAAGAAAGCAAGCTGAACAAGCAAGCCACTAGGCAGCACTCCTCCATGGCCTCTGCATCAGCTCCTGTTACAATGTTTTTATCATGTTTGAGTTCCTGTCATGGCTTCATTCAATGATGAATAGTGATGTGGAAGTGTAAGTCAAATAAACCCTTTTCTCCATAACACACATTTGGTCATAGTGTTTCATCACAGCAATAGTAACCTTAATTAGGACAGGAACCAATGCCTTGTGGTGCAGAAACTGAGAGCTCTGCAAATGCAATGATATGTAACCCATACTTCATATATTTGATAGATGTGGTGTGTTCAATGTATTTTCAGATTGTTATATTTCCAGTTTATACTGTATGTTAACACTGTGTGTGTGTGTGTGTGTGTGTGTGTGTGTGTGTAGGTGTGTACATGCCATGGTGCATAAGTGGAGGTCAGAGGATAGCATCAGGAGTCGATCCTCACCTTCCACCTTGTTTGAGACATGGTTTATTGTTCACTGCTACATACTCCAGGCTAGCTAGCCCACAAACGTCTTGGGTTTCTTCTGTATCTACTGCCTATCTTTCTATAGCAGTGCTAGGTAGGAGGAAGACATGCACGGCCTCACCGGACTTCACATCAGTTCTATGAATCTGGACTCAGGTCCTCACACTTGTGAGCCAAGCACTTTCCTCACTGAGTCATTTCCCTGTTTTAATATTGATTGGGTTTCTATAAAAAAAAATGAGACCAAAATTTTATGTTGGGCAGATATATCTAGGGAAGGCATTATGCAGCTTCAGAAAACATATTTTCAAAACTAGAACAATGTATGTCTTCATGAAAAGGCATATAATTGATAGTCATTTTTAATATTTTGGAGTGCTGATGTACTTAAATTTTCAAAATAAAATTGGCCTAACACAAAATAGCCATTAAATGATGGATTTAATTTGTCCTTGAATTTCAGTCATTACAGATATACATTATGTATTATGAGACTGGAGTAAAAGCAGAGTGTTTGCTTTGCTACTTCAAAATGTAGGAAGAAAGAATATCCTTAGAGATCCTATACTGCTATAAATGAAGACATTAAATACCACCCAAAAAAGGAGATATTAGAGAAAGGTAAGTACACTAAGAGAATATTCTTTACCCACAATGATAGATTTGCAATTCTATCTAATATAACTAATATCAAAAATAAGGACTGTCTGTATAGTACACCCTATGGTGTATTGAGCACCCTAACCGAAGGCCACCTTGCAATGTAAGTCAGGCTTTAATTGCAATATCTTCATCATAAAGTTTATAATTACAATTGGCTTATAAACTGTATACTTATTTTTGTCTTTGAGTTTTATTTTGTATGATAATAATATTTTTCTGTTATTTCACAGCCATCTTTAGGGGAAATAACATTTTCTCACCTGTTATTTAACCAAAACAGTTTTTCAGCACATGTCTAACTTTGAAAGACTTAAATCACACCTCTTTCCTGGCAAGATTAATGAAAGGAAAATTTTAATTTACTTGTGGCAGTGTGCACAATGAGTTCTGAAAATGAACATCTATGTAAAAAATACATCTGTAAAAGATTAGTAGCAGGAGTAGCTAATGGCTTACTCATTAACCCCAAATACACAATAACCTTTAAACAAACTCAAGAAGAAAGCATAATTAATATAAAAATATGTATGTGTCTTAACTAAATGCCAAACTTAGAATTCACCCAAGAATACTCAACTTAGAATTCTTATATATGGAGATTAAAAGTATCAAGTGAGCTAGTTCCAAAATCATACTTGTAAGTCTTCACAGAAGTCAAAAAGAATTCAGGGAATGAGGATATAAATAGAAGAAGGGAGTTATTGTTCCCTGTGGTAATGCCTTGCTTGTACAAATAAAGCTTGTTTGAAGATCAGAGGATGGAGCTTACCGCTAGCTAACCATAGAGGTCTGTACAGCCAGACAGGAAGTAAGATGACTGGGCGGAAACAGGAAGTGAGTTGCTTGGGTAGAGATAGGAAGTGAGATGACTTGATGGAGAGAGGATGTGAGTAGAAAAAAACCGGAGCTCATTATCTTTTCTTCTGGGAAGCTAATGAGGTAAAGTTGGCTTTGGCTTGCTCCTCTTTGATCTCTCAGCATTTTCTGGGTTGTTGTTATTTAGATCAAGTAGAACTCCATTTGGTTCCCCCTAAAGTTCAAACAAGAAACCAGGAAGAAAGCAATCTACCCATGGGTCTATGGAGGGGTGTATGCTGCTAGTTTAGAGCACTGATTTCAGACAAGAAGGAGACTTAGTGGGTAAGGTGGAAGGAGTCATGCAGTCTTGGGAAGGTAATGCTTCAGGCAGAAGAGTGAAGAAAGAAAAATGAGATTCTTGCAGGTCAAAGAGACCAAATCATTAATGAAATAAATCATCATGTGGCATTTGATACATTACTATTAGTCTATACAAAATAGTGTATGTAACTTGTAATTTAAGAATAAATACATTTTAAAATAAACTCTACCAATGTTCCTCCTCCTCTAATCCAGCAACAAAATCCTTCAGGATTAAAAAACCATATTTTATTACACTGGCAGATGAGAGTGTTCTCGAATGTATCTGATGAATCCTCCAAATCACCAGCCCCACCCCAGAAACCAGCTTTGTGAAAACAAATCTTATCAAGAGAAGCCAGAATGAGTGTCGGGGCACGGTGGTGGATGAAAGTTGGTCTGGAACCAAACAGTGATGAAGCTGAAGAAAAATGTAAGACAATACTCCAAGATCCTTAAGCAGCACACAGTATTTGGAACTCCCCACATTGAATCTGAAATGTAACACACACATAAACAAAAAGCACCTAAGACATGAAAAGGGGGGAAATGAAAAGCAAAGAATTGGGTTGTCTGCATGCAATAAAGGTAGAAGACAAAGAGGAAATCCATATACAAAATAGACTAAATTACAACGTGCCAGGTGAAGACCAAATATGAATGATAGCATAATAAGGGCCATTAAAGTAGCATGGGAAAGTAACCAAGAGAATAAAAATTATCCTATCAAAACTATTACATTTCAAAGGTAAGCCAAAAGAATCCTTTAAAATTTGAAGGCATAGAAAAATAGCTTTAAACATGGAAGAGCCCAAGAAATGTTGTACCCATGAGCCTGTCTGGGGCATGTGCTCAAAAGATGAAATTTATCTGAAAAAAGATTAACATTGTAGCTTTAGCAATGGTGAGTTTAAGTGCACTGGGTTGCATGTGACATAGGATAAGCAAAGGTGACTTGCACAGGAGATTGAAGCATGATACCATACTTTCCCTAGGGCCTGTGTCGTAAGTTTAAACAAAGAACAAATAAAACGAGCTTTGAGCAGCACATATCAATCATATCAATAAATGTAAATGGGTTTAATTCAACCACTAAAATTGTTTTTGTTTTTAACTCAAAACAAAACAAAAACTCCAAAACAAAATGAATCAGAGAAGGTAAATATAGAGGAAGACAAAGCTCTGCAGTAAATAGAAGCCATTCGGAAATGAACCCAGAGACAGAGATGGAGAGAAAAGAACTTACAACAACAAATTCAGTGTGGCAAGTAAGGTCATTTTGATCCTTCTCAGCCTTTTGCCTAAGCAAGTATGAAGTATGAAGAAGATTACTTTGTCTTTACAAAAGACACAATTCACAATTAAGAATGACAGTTATAGATTTCTATCCACCGAAACAATATAACACATTTCAAAGTCAAATTATAAGAGCCATATGGATATAACAATAAGAACAGTTAAATAATGGAAAGTGACTTTGCATAAACAAATAAGCCAAGTGAGTGCGCTAGTTAGGGCTCGCCAGAAGAATGGGCCTACCCCAAATATATAAGCAATTATAAGGCAGCATTAAGAGGGGTGACTCGAATGATAGTCACCAGCAATCTGGAAGGCCAGGGACATGTGGGGCTTCCTCTTGTAAGGAATGGTAATCCCGCTTGCTGTCAAGTATGTCCCCTTAACACTGGCTTTAGTCCATGGCTCTCATTAGGGCCTCCAAGCGGTGATCCCAGGAAGCTAAGCTAACTCGAAGAGGCTGGGTGTGAGGCAAGTGTGGAACAGGTGTACTGATGGGCCTTTAATGAAGATACTTATCACAGTGGGTAGGGAGGGCCTCGCTAGCCTGAGGACCTCTAAGGGATGTAACAGAATCCTTGTTCTTCCAAGATAGTAGGTGAAATCTGAAGAGGGCAGAAGAATGGTGGCACAGGGCTCCTGTATCATTTGCTGCTATGGCAACCGATCAGATTAGAAACTCTTGTGCTTTGCAGCCAGTGATAGGATGGACACAGATACTGCTTCTCAGCTCCAGTCATCAAGGCCATGAAATGATTTCTGGTCCTTTTTTGTATGTGCCTAAAAGAAATGAGATATCTATAAAAATAAAAAATTAAGTATATTCTATTACAGTAAATAAGGATCAGGATAAACAAATAGGCCGAATAGATGTTTATTCAGGGAGAAATAACTTACAAACTAGACAGATGAACACCAGGAAATTCAACCCGAACCTCTCCTGTCCTAGTCACGCCAGAAAGAGAGCGCCTTTCCTGGCCCCCTCCGACCTCCTTTCACAGGTCACTTCCGCCCATCGCTCCACCCCCCAATGGGCGTGGTCAGTGCCACAGAAAGACTATCTCACTACAATATTCTGCTTATTTTCCTTCACTCGCCCCTTTGAGTAGAGACTTTGCTCATTTCAGTGTCTTTGGAGATGCCCAGCATGACCAGGAAGACCCCTTGGTATGTCTTTAGATTGCTTGGGACTGTGTCGAGATTATAGATCTACTTGAAAATAGTGTAAATTAGTCATCTCTTGCTGCAGAGCCAACTACCCCCAAGGTCAGAGACTTAAAACAACAAACACTTGCTCAGAATGTCCATGTCAGTAATGCGAGAGCAGTTTAACTGGGAGGCTGTGGCTCAAGGTCTGTCAAGAAGCTGCAGCTCAGATTTGTGTGAACTACTGTTGGGAAATATTGTTTTAAGGTATATGATTTCTGTTTATTCTGCATTCGTTTAAATCTGTGATACTACAGTGACTCTAGGGGACCAGTTTACAAGATGGCTCACTCATGTGCCTATCGACCCAATGCAAGATGCCCCAGTTGCTTTTCCTTATAAAGCACGGCTTTTTTTTTTTTTTTAATCTTCTCCTGGCACAGCGGCAGGTTGTCATCAGAGCAAGTGATCCAAAAGGAAGAGGACAGACGATGCAAGGCTTTTCATGGTTGTTCCCTGTCATTGTACCCCCTTACATTTGCTCTAAGTAAGCCACTGCACATAGTTTATTCCTAGGAAGAGAGTTAAACTCCATTCTTTTCACTCGTGTTGTAGCTGGGAGTAAATTCAAGAGCTAGACTTGAAACCCAGACCTAAGCTCCATCTCTTAAAGGAAAGTATAGTAAATATTTTGTGGACACATTTTTAAACCACTTAACACAAGTAGGAGAGGTGGACTAAAGTCCGAAGGGTCTAAAGTTGTGGTGTTTTGGGATTGATAGAGCATAATGGAGTAGGCAGGGTGAGCTTGGGCTCACATGGACTCAAGCATGGCCAAGGCCAACTTTACAAGGGTGTGACCAATGCTGTGTCATGGGTGCCACTCTGAGGAAGGTTCCCTCTTTGGCTTAATGCTGTGCTGTTGCCATCTCCAAATTGAAAATTTTCGTAATTCTTATTATTTTGTTTTATGTCTGAAGTCCGATGGAAACACAGTTTGTATATGGGCAGAGGAGACAGCCGTAGCACAAGCCTTCCTTCATTACTATTTTTGGAGGTTTATTTGCATATATGATTTTTGGGAGATTCCATAAGCTCAGGATTCTAACGGATCCACAAAAACTCAAAGTCAAGTATGAGCAAGTGTGTTATAACTACAACTGAACAGTCCCAAAAGGGGCCAGATTTTTCTACCCAAACCGGAGTTTTTTCCCCATACAGAATTGGCAACAGCATTCTAAGAAACTGGAATGGTAGAAACCCTATCGTACAGTTCATTACTCATTCTTCTTCCATGTTAGATGATCCCTTCTACCAACAGTGATAGTGTGGACCAGAATCTAGAGACTAGGCCCTTTGTAGTTTCTCTTCATAGGAGTCTTGCTTTGCTCATCAGTAAGTCAAGACAGGGGCTCTTCATAGAGTGTGCATACATTAAAGTGAGCTAAAATGTTATGCTAACAATGATATACATACATGTACACATCCTAGGAAGTATAAACTGTATGAATGAAATACTCTCACGTTTCTGTTTAAAAGTACCATTGTATAATACAGTTTTCTTTTTATGCAGAAAATTGCTTTTGGAACATCTTTGTGGATACCAAACTTGGTAGATGCTCAACTCCTTTACATAGAATGGTCTAGTATCTGCATGGAGACTGTACACTTCAAACTCCCCTACACTTTAAACTCATGCTGGGCCCATCATAACATAATACAATGTAAATGCCATTGAGTAATTATCAGACTATTGTTCAGGAGATTATGATGAAGAAAATATGGGTGTATGTAGGACAGACACAATTTTTTTCCAAGAATATTTTCAATTTCTAGTTGGTTAGATTCAGAGGTGCAAAGCCAGCAGATACAAAGGGCCAAGCATATTAAGTAAAATGATGAAATCAATGCCAATAATCTATAATGCTGATATTTAAAACTTAGAATGGCATTAAATGCCAGAAATAAGATAAAATAAAAATAAACATACTTTGACAAGTCAAGAAAGATTTGGAAGAAGAGCTTTATATTTGATTACTTTCAGTCACAAGTTTGCCCTATTTTCTGGGCAAATGGTTCTGTGGTAGTTTGCATGTATTGGTCCCCATAATCTCATAGGGAATGGCAGTGTTAGGAGGTGTGGCTTTGTTGGAGTGGGTATGGCCTTTTTGGAGAAAGTGTGTCACTGTTGTAGAAGCATTGAGGTTTCCTATGCTTGGCATATTGCCCAGTGTCTCAGTCTACTTCCTGGACCCTGCATGGCAAGATATAGCCAGTACCACACATGCCTGCACACCACCATGCTCCCCACCCACCATGATGATAATGGACTGAACCTCTAAGTTGCCATGGTCATGGTGTCTCTGCACAGCAATGAACACCCTACTAAGATGGGTTCTAAGTTCATGTTTTTCCACAAAGCCTGAAGAAAATGAAAATAAAGACCTGACTCACTCTATCGCTAGATTCTGTGAATGATCAGCTTCCTCAAAGTTCAATGTTCCCTTCTCTAAATGGGAATCTTAGCAGTGTGCAACTTGTGTGTAGTGTGTACCTTAGGAAGATACGATGAAGAGATGCTTATAAGATGTATACCAACCTATTGCCTGGCAAAAACCTAGTGCACAAATACACTGGGCTGGAGAGGAGGGATATATGGGAGTAGTAGAACAGAAGAGGAGACCCAGATCCCAATAGTGTCTTAGTCTGAACCGCAGCATGGTGCATGCTGGATTTAACTTCCCGTAAGAGAGCGCACTCAACTTGTTTATTGGGGGAGACATGCTGTTGCCTAGATGCAGATTGACTTATGTCAATTACTTACTACCCAGAGCCATTGTTTGAAGTTTGTGATCTGTAATTGCTATGTTTCTCACCAAAACTGTTTCTTTTCCATGTAAGAAAGCCCCTGGAAAGGAGAACTTCCCTCTATGTTGTATCAATGAAATTTCACTGTCTACTCCAGATTCTTAGATATTAGTTTATTAATTCTCTTTGTGCATTTGTCTAGGTGTGTATATGTGTGTGTGGGGGGATGTCTCACCCATAGGTGCCCTTGCTAGACCTCAGCAATACACCTCTCAAGCTTTAATAACCACATCCTACCCATTTCTCATCCCCAGAGAACACTGCTTCTTGCACCTCCCAGAGAGATCGGAGCAGGAGAAAACATTGGGAAACCAAAATTATAAAAAAAGTTTCAATTACAGCAGTATAATATGGTGTAGACACTTTCTAAAAAACCAGACATTATCAAAGATCATACTGTGAAAACATCATTTTTATGGGAAAGTGAAGGTTCTGAGCAAGAAAATTTTAAATTGGAGAGACCTTTTTCTTTTTCCTTAAAAATAAGCATGAAAACCAAATTGACTTTATGAGTTTTATTTTGTTATGGCTAAACTAAACTGAGTGTAACAACTTGGTTATCAAGTGACCACAGCAAATCTAAACATTGCTGAGAAAATGTCCATGGGAGTAACAGAACACCAAATCTGAAAATGCCTAGGTGAAAGTTACAGAGAGCTGTTCTCAGCCATTAATGTTAAATACAAATCTAATCTGTCAAATGAATAGCAGGCACCCAGACAAAGCAATTATGGATTTCTAGAATGTCTTTGAAGTGCTTTCCCCTTGGTGTATGCCCATGTGTCATGCTGTCCATCAGTTGTGGATGCATTGTGACCCACAATGATGGGCGTCATGCCAAGGACATTCACTGGAGACTGTCGGAAATGCCAAAATGGTAGGGCAGACTCCTGCAGACTGTGTGACTCGCAAACAACAGATCAAGTTCAAATGGTTGTGGGGTCTGAGACCAAGGCTTCTTCTTATGTCCTTCCCTACAGAAGAAAATGGGAGGTGAAGGTCGCCTCCACTGAGGCACTTACCTTCATGATGTAACTTTCTCCAGAAAGTCTGCCCACCACCACACTGGGCTCTAGGACTCAACATCAGAATCTCAGGAGCACGCAAGAATTAAGGTACACATCATGATGTCATGAGACTTCAGATGGTAATAGAAATTACCGAATTATAGAAGGAGGTCAACTTTGAGAGAACTGAGCACAAACTTTTAACAGTTGGCCTGACTTGGTGGCACAGGTCTACATTCCCAAGGACTTAGTAAGCTAAGGCAAAAGGATCAAGATTTCAAAGTAACCTGGCTTTCAGTTTAAGTTCTAGGCTAGCTGTGGGGAAGGACAAAGAAAGGTTTTCAAATAGACCTGGGACTGGTCATGATTTTTAATGACATTACTCAAAAACAGAGGCTGCAAGTGTGATCCAGTAACTAAACCATGGACGAACACTCTGATCTGCCCATGGAAGAGAAAAAGAAGGGCATGGTCAAGAGGCCTCTCAGGTCTCCTCAATAAATAAATAAATACCAATTAAGATGGTAGAGACAGAACTTTCCAGAATCTCTCTCCAGTTTATTTATTCTGCCAGACACTAACAATGTAACAAATGTCATTTCTTTAGAATGGGTAGTGATTCCTATGGGTTATATTCTTTTAACTACTTGGTGGGGGTGCGGAGTGGGGGAGTGCCATTTACTTTCTTACTTGGTCAGACAGCTTCTGTTGGAAAGGGGGAAATACAATCTCCATGATCCGCAAACAAAATTATCTTGGTGACAAGACAGTGGGGCAGGGTGTTCATATTCTTCATAGAAAGTGTTTCTAATCTGCCTGACTACCTGCTTTAGAGGAGCAAAGATGTCTAGGATGTTGGGTGGGCCAACGTTTCCAGGTGAGTGAGCTTATAAGAAGATTTGGAGGGGACAGTCAGGAAACTCATGTCCAGGCCTGGGAAGGGTAAAGGGCCAGGTTTGCCTCATGCATTCAGACTAACAAGGCTTTTGAGAGATTTTTATGGGCCATCGAGAATAAGATTAACCAGGAGATGGAGCCTAGACACTTCCCATTCTCTTGCTACAAATAATGAAGCCACAAAGGCAGGGTGGGCATGGGACAGGGGAAGGAGGCAAGTAATCGGACAGGAAGCAGCTCCCTGCTCTTAGAACAGGGTCCTGTCCATGTTCAGGTTTCACAATAGCATCGGGCTTACCTCAAAAACCCATCTCAAACCAGTTCCCAGAGATGAAGAGCCTTGTTCTGTCTCCCTCTCCCATCTCCAGATTTGCATTTATTCTCCAGAATAGTGAACAGAGAATGATGAGCCCAGGATCCAGGCAAGAAATAAGAAGAGAGACATTTTGGTAGGATTTTTTGTAAGGGCTTTATCAGTCCGATTTTTTTCTTTTTACATAGCTCTCACAATCCAGAGGACTTGGTTTTAGTTGTGGTTGTTACACAAAAGGGCTAATGATGATGGGCAAGTCACCTATCTTCTGTTATACAGGAGTATAAAACGTGTCTAAAATGGCCCATTGTGATTCCTACAACTACTCAGGAGTGTCATTAGAATCAAAGGATAATGAACAAAAAACACCTGATGAACTTTCCAAAGCTTAGCATGTAAAAGGGACTACTATATACTCAAGAAGCTTTGCGAAACACCAGCATCTGAGTTTTTCCTACTCAAGAGATGTATTTTCTTTCCATTTACTTCCAACATGTATTCTGATTCCATCTGAACATCTATTGGAAATTATTCTTGATGATCTGATTATATCTTTGGCACAGACCAGCAAGGCAAACCTCTTTTCCCACCCATTATCTTTATTTGCAATTTAGCTTTCAAAGCAAGAAACCAAATCTCAAGCTCCCTCAGTAAATGGAGAAAGGAAGCTCAACAATCTCACATCCTAACATTGGATTTAACAAAAAAGCAGCAAGTATGAGCTGGTAATGGGGACAAGTACACATGCAGGGTGAGGAAGAGTTACTTTAGGAGGGAGGCTATTCCTCACCATGATGGCAGAACACTGAAGGATGTCTTCTTGAAAACACCATTTCTAATGGAGTTTCAGTAATTCCAAAGCATCCCCGGAGAAAGAGGATGGTGTCAGAGAAAGAAACTATGGGAAGTGTAAAGGGAGAAATTGTTGTGTGTCACATGGGGGCACCTATATGTGTGCAAGTCCACATGGAGACCAGAAGACAACCTTGGTTCTCCCCTGGCGCCATCTATGGTTTTTGTTGTGGTAGCGGTAGTCATTTTGAGTCATTGTCCTCCTCTCATTGGGCTGGGACTTGCCAAGTAGGCTAGAATGGCTGGTCTAAGATACAGAGATCCCTCTGTCTCTGCCTTCCTAATACTAGTAACTGTGTGTGCCACACCCAGCTCTGGGATCAAACTTAGGGCCTCAAGATCGGTAGGCACAGCTTAGGAAGAATTATTTTAAGGAAGCAAAAACATTAAATCACATGTTGCCTGCTGCATGCCAGAGGTTACATACACATTTATGCATGTATCTATGACCTCATTTCCTCCTGTCTGTGTCTAGCCTTCCTGCTGCTGGCGTGGATATCACTGGGGAGGGTTCAGCCCTGGGTGATTATGTTCTTGTAGCATGAACCCTTCAGGAATCTAGACAGTACCCACCCATCGACTACTAGAATTAAAAAATCTGGGTCAGGACGTGAGTTGACACAGAGAAGGCAAGATAGATGGAGTTTAGGGTGGTGGTAATGGTTGAATTGCATCTCTTAGGAGAAATTGCCAAATGATGCTCAGATTCTTCCATTTTCTCTGTGCACCCCTTGCTTTCTCCCTCCCCAGCTCCTGTCTCTAGTGAGCAATGGACAGCACTGGGCTCAGCCAAGAATCAGGGTGCTGTGTCCGAATGGTAAAAGCTGAGTTAAAACTGGAAGCAAGTGCAGTTCCCTGCTCATTAGCGGTGTGGCCTTGCTCTGTGTTAGTATTTAGGCATCTGTGCTGGCCTGCCTTTGGAGTTCTGACAGGATTCGCCCTCAGCTGCTGCCACTAAGAGCACCACCTGTGTCTAGTCACTATGTTCCCTTTTAAAAGGGCCCTGCCCACCTCCCATCTCTCTCTCTCTCTCTCTCTCTCTCTCTCTCTCTCTCTCTCTCTCTCTCTCTCTCTCTCTCCTACTGCTCCTGTCTATGGAGGCCAGTCTCCCCACTCCATTTCCCCCTTCTTTATGATCCTTTTCCCTTAATAAAAATTCCCTCCACTTAAATTCTGTCACATGGAGTCTTTCTCTCTCAAGCTGCTTTTTAAGAAATTACAGCACTCTGTCCCTTAACCCTCAGATCTGTTCTTCTACCAAACAGAGTAGCTATACCTACTAAGTACTTAGTAAAATTAAGAGATGCTTCTAAAGTATGCTTAGTTCAATACTCCGGTCCTTTTTGTTATTTTAATATTAATAGCCCAGGTGTCATCTCCTGGCTATCATTACTTTCTCCAGGACAAGCATTTGTTAAGACTAGTAACTGGTGTGGTGGCCACTGAGATCTTGAAGATGAAACATTCAGGTATGCAAACCCTAAAGAGCCAGCTGTCGATAGCAAATGGGGCAATGCTCAGACCTCAGGGAGTCATCCTCACTCAAGACCTCTGTGTGCAGTACATCTCAGGGTGCAAGGAAGTCTCTGGTAGACTGTGGGGACGGATGAAAGCAGGTGTTAAAGGTGCTGTGACTTCCCGGACGTGAGCATAGTCAGGGGCCCTGCAGAGGTACCACTGCTGGGTCTGCTGAAGTGTCCGTAGTTCTCAAATTATGCTTCAGCGAATGAGGCCAAAGATTTGAAGGAGGTATCAGAGGCCCTTCCATACAGGGAAACAGACAGAGATTGTGGATCTTCAGTCTCATTTCTGGATTTTGCCCACAGCACTTTTGAGTGTATCTGTTTAATATATCTGAAATCTGAATTGGATTCAAAGAAAATATCAAACTGTCGAGACCCATTGGAAATTATTAGATTAAATGGTTCTAAAATTTTTCAAGATGCCATCCTTCTCCCCAGCATGCCTCAGGGCAGAGATGATGTGGAGTGCAACTCTCCTTAACTTCATGCTCATCCATGCTCAGTCTCAGGCTCCACAAGGCCTATGCCTCCCTCTGCAGTGCTCATCCAGCCCAGCTGAGTCTTCATACCGTATTTCCTCCTGCATCTTTGCTCCCCCATCCTCCACCATTTGCACACCAACAGTTCATGCTCGCCAATGCAGAAATTACAGAAGAGGCCATTCAACCCAAAGAAAAGCTTACCCTGTTGGGAATCATTGGAGAGTCCAGTTCTCTGTTTGCCAAGGGACCGATTGCAAACATGAGAGGTCAGACAACTGTTGTCTTCATTTATGTTGAACCCTATTTCATTAGCTGAAGTCTTGACCTCCAGGCTGCAGGTCAAACTGTCAGGAATTTTCAAAACTAAGCCTCTGGGTTAGCAGGAGTCTGATTTTCTATAAAGTGAAATTCCCAAGGTCTGGAAGGAGACACTCCCACTAAAAATAGGGACTGGTGTGAATCTTCTTACTATGTGAGAACTACTTCTAGATTAGACGGTGTTCTCTATTAATGTGAAAATTTATCTAACAGCATCACTGCTTTATTACTTTATGGCAAAGGAAAAGGTTTTGGTTTTCAAAGTGGGAGAAAAAGGACATGGCAACGGGGGGGGGGGGGGGGGGGGGGCAGGAGTAAGAGAGCAGGAGGAAATTTAGCGAATGAAAAGGGAGACTCACAGACAGTAGTGAATTCCAATGAAGTTCCTCAAAATAGCAGCCTGGGATACAATGGCGGCTGTAGAACTTTTAAATAATTTTGAACCTTGAAATAGAATGTCAGCTTTTCAAGACCTATTCTAGGCCCTGGCTTTCAAAGCGGCTGACCAACTGACTTATCCACTGTATACATGCTCCAAGTGTTTCTATCCAAAATAGACCAGTTGTGTCATATGTCACAGTCACATGTTAAGGAAAACACTCATCTTCCTGTGAAAGAGTCCAGAGGCAACAACGTGAAACACTTATGCTGCAAACTTTTCTAATTTTAATGATCTGGTTTTTATTAAGCAAATGTCAAAACCCAATTTATACATTTATTCATCCATCTCCTTGAATAGAATGGGCTGACATTAAAATTTTATGATGTTCCACATGTTTATAAGAAAGGATCTTAACTCAGGATCTGAAGTCTCATTCCTGTGTGAAGGAATTTGTTTGATATTCAACCTGGATATTTGGCCCAAAATCTGCCTAGCTGGAAAGATGTTTGGGGTGCTTTTTCCAAAAGTGCAAAGTCAGCTGGCAGTGTACAGACAAATGGTATGGAGCCTTAATTACATAGAAATGAGTGAAGGAAAGTCTGGAGAGCAGCCCCTTTACCCTGGCCCAACTTCTATTCAATCCCCTTAAAGCCTACAGGGAGGACAACCCTGAATGCAATTCTCTTGTATACTGATAATGTTGCATTCTACTCAGTCAGTTCCCCACTGTTTTTTTTTTTTTTTTTTTTTTTTTTTTTTTAAGGTCTTGGTGTTTATCATTGTGAACTGTGAACTGTTAAACTTGGCCTTGAAGTGACTTAAGACCTATGGGTCCATAGTTGAAGGCTGGTACAAAGATCCCTGTAGTGTATAATGATGGCTGATTTTCAGGCTAACTTTACACCCTCACTTTTCAAAGTCCCTCCCTACACCAAGATCCAGACTCAAGGTTTCACCAGATACCATCAGATTGAATGTTCATGCGACAGAACTGGAGAGCATCCTGGATCTAAAGTCCAGGAGATGGGATAGCTTACACTGTCAAATTGAAGCCATGGAGCCCTAAGCTGAGTCTGGTTCACAGAATCTCTGATTCCTCAGCCAGCCATAAAGGAAGTGGCAGCTTTACTGTATCCAAGTCAGTGAGATTCCTGGGCTATCCTGGGCTAAAATAGGGTGGACATTAAGGCCTGTGTTCTCATCTTTTGCTTTGCTGCCAGCAATAAGAAAGAACACAGGGAGCTGTGGATGATGAGCCCTATGTCTCCTGATCCCTCCTCCTCCTTTGGGAGGGGTCAGGAGTAGGAAATGAAGGGTAGAGGAGCTTTCTCTAGCTATCCTGTCCAGGTAGAAGTGCTCCTTTTCTAGCTCTGAGCAATGTGGAGTAAAGGAAACTTCACTGGGGCTGTACCCCCTGACCTCAGGAACACAAGCATAGACTCCACATACTCACTGCCTATGTTTCATCTCTTCTTTCCTCACTAGTTTGGTGACTTTGGGAGGATACTGTAGACTCTCCATAAGCATTTTCTTCAAACAGAAATACTGATAATCATAATTGTGGAGGGTTATAATGTAGTCTGAATGAAGGTCTAAAGAAACGATGAATTGCAGCCTTGAGCACACCACCTGGACAGCAAGATAGCTGTGTGTTCCCTATTGGTCACATTTGAGTACATTCGAGAGAAGGTTGAGCTTTGATGACATTTTTAGATCAATCATTATCTTTAATCAATGTTTGTTTCTTAAATATGCCAGTGTTGTCACTGTATTCTATGCTCTTTTTATTGGGATGTAATGAAAATGAAGTACATTTATTTTCAGTGTATCTTCTAATGAGTTTGGATGTATGTATAGGACTGAAGTCTGAAGGGAGATTTTTTTTTGCACCCATTCAAACATTTCTTTCTTCACACCCATATGTCAAAGCTTCTATGACTGACAAAGCTAGAAGGAACCATATCTGTGAAAACAAGATAGTATGGGAAAGATATGCCACTGTCTGTGATGGGTTCAGTAAAACACCAAGTGCTCATTGAAAGGGGCTTGGGAGAATCATCTAAGCCTATGTACCTGAAGAATACTGCTCACTTGTCACTGGGCCATGCTCATCCAGAGAACTGAGAAGACAAGTGTCATATAAGGAAAGACTTCATTATAGATGGAAGTTTCTGTCCCACCTGGTCCCACAGCTGTTTAGTCCCAAGTAAACACACAGAGGCTTACACTAATTATAAACTATTTGGCTGATGGCTCAGGCTTCTTATTGGCTAGCTCTTTCTTGATTGTTATCCCATTTCTATTAACCCATTTCTATTAATCTGTCTATCTCCATTTGGACTTGGCTTACCAGTGGTGCCTGAGCCTCTTGCTTTCTCAGCAGCTACAAGGCATCTCTCTCTTGTGACTCATCCCCTGTGCTCTTCTTCCCCAAATCCTCCAAGTCTGTTAGCTCCATTTATACTTTCTGCCTGGCTGTATCCTGCCTGTCCATTGGCCAAAACAGCTGTATTCATCAATCAATAAGAGGAGCATATGTTCACAGCGTACAGAAGGACATTCCCTATCACTTCATGGTGCAAATCTCAGAAGCCAAAAAAAATAAGTCCATGAACACAATTGAACATACCTTTCCTCTGGTGGATCATATTCTTTTCTCTATGTTCTTCATCAGCCAGACGCTCACTAGCCCCATCTCCATCCTCCATCTTTCCTTGATCCACCCTAGACAGAACTGAAGAAAACTCACAAGTGATTGGCACTGGAAGGAAGATACTAAAGAATGTCCTCTGCTTCTCTGTGATCTGCTTTCTTGATGTCCTCTGGTTGGCATCCATGGGGCCAGTTTATAGAGGGCTAATGAACTAGATAGAAGAGGGACTGGAATTGCTGAATGACATTGAAGGGCAGATAATGATAATTCAAGTAAATGAACACACAGACATAGACACAGACACAGACACACACACACACACACACACACGAATAAATAAATAAGAACACACAATACTTTAAAAATGAAAATAATGGAAGAAAAACAGAGAAAAATAATAGGGAAAAGCTCTTTATGCTGCATTAGAATTTTGCCCTTTGAGGCATAGAATTAATCGTTAACTAAGTTGTTTAAGTGAGGCTTCCACACTCTGGCTTCACTACTGGTCTTTCCACTCAGTTCACGTTGCTAAGAAAGACAGAATTAGCATCATTTCAACTTAATTCCATCCTGCATTCTGGCTCTACCAGCTCCTACAAAATGGGACTGTTTTTCTTCAAGCTTGGAGGTCCTGCATACAGGGACAGAAGGACCTGAGTCCTCCATGCAAACTCATGGTCTGCAGCAGAACAGATTCCTGTAGCAGTTGCAAGCAAGTCCCCCCCACCCCTTCTGCCAATGTCCCATTTCCACCACACACTGCCACTGAGTCAGGGTAAGAATGAGGGCTTGGGTTCATCTCTGGTTCCATCCTGCCTCCCTTTCAAGTGATGAGCATCCCTTTCAGCTTGTCCTGGGCACTTCATCTGCCTGATCCCTGTTCTCCTTTCTGTCTACCTGCAGGGGCAGCCCTTCTGTGGTTGACACTGGCATTTGCAATGAGGCATGGGCTGGAGGAGGAGCTCCTGCAGACAGGAACCCCAGTGCTTTGCTTTGCACAGACATGGACTTCCTCTGAGAGCAAGGAGTGGGAGGGTGGGAGGCTTCAGGCCCAGCAGGCTCAGTTACAAGGCCATGCTGGCTACACTATGGCGCCTTGCCCATGTGTAAGATGAGCACAAGAATTACAATTCTCAATGGGCAGTGGAGAGTTAATGAATCTGTACTTGGCGTGAGGTCGGTGCCCCTAATGAGCTTTTCATGGTATTCTGTTTCCATGAGGCCTTGCTCTCTGATAATTCCTTCCCATCTCTTTGCTCCTGCTTCCAGCAAAATCTGAAGTGCTGCTGAATAGGAGAGTCAGGTAACAGGAAAGGCAGCGATGGAGAGAGAGAGGAAAACTCTCAGACCTGTGAACATTGCTAGGCACCAGCTATATGATACACTGAAGCCTTCAACTCGGCCTGTAGAGGACTCTCTCATCACCTCCATCAGTCTGATCTCTGCCTCCCCTATCAGAAAGGAATGCTGTCTCCCTGCCCCTTTCACCAGGTCCATTAGACTGACGCTTCAATCTGTCCTCTGAGCATGGCAGACTCCAGGTGCACTTGAGCCTGTCTGTGAGTCTGGCTGGTGACAGTCTCTCAGTGAACGAGGGACTGAGATAGGAACAGAAGTTTACAGCAAAACAAAGATGCTGAGGAAAGTGAATTCCAACAAAATACCAGATGAGGAACATGGCAAAGATGCGTTACTGTTTCCTTGGATCTAGAGGTCCTAGGTTGAAGGCTGGAGGCTCCTTTCTTCTGGAATGAGTCTGTGCCATTTTATGCTAAATAAAGCATGCGGGGAAGGGATGAAAGTGAAGGAAAGAGCTAGCCAAGGCCAGGCAAATGCTTTCCATGGTTTTCTACTGAGCCTGGACTCCTCCAAGCTACACGTCATTGTTTTTTTTTTATTGTGTATGCCCCCACATATGCAGGAATATACCATGATGCACATGCACGTGTGGAAGTCAGACAACAATTTGTGAAAAATTTATTCCCTCCTTCCATCATGTGGGTCTCAGGGAATTCAACCAATACTTTTGGCTTTGGTGGAAATTGCCTGTACTCACTGAGCAGTCTTGCCAGCATTTATAAAGCTAATTGTATTGAGCATGTTCTATTTGCCTGGCAATGAGCTCTTTAGAAAGTGTCTCTCACCCAATTGGTTTGTTTGTTTGTTTGTTTGTTTGTTTTTGAGACAAGGTCTCTCTAGAGGTACAGCCCTGGCTGTCCTTGAACTCACTTTGTAGACCAGGCTGGCCTTGATCTCACAAAGATCTGCCTGCCTCTGCCTCCAGGGTGCTGGGAGTATACTGTGATTGAAGGTGTGTGCCACCACACTCATTTAATCTTAACAGTAAGCTCCTAAGAAGGACACTCTGGTAATGGCATTTGTAGAAGTGGGAATTGGAGGCAGAGGTGTGACCCTAAGCTGACACAGCGGGAATCTGACTCACTCCTCACTCCAGCATGGTGCCTCTTTCGGCTGTTGGCTCAGTGTGAGCTTCAGTGACACAGTTCCTGACTCTCACTCTCCTTCTCTACATAGAAAGAGGACAGAGGAAATGGCCCCTAGTTCCCACATAACTCCATCTCTTTAGTCTTCTCTACTGCAAAAGGAAAACTCTAATGGAACCCAACATTTCAATTCTCAGAAAAGCAGTGAGATTCCACATTTACAATCAAAGATCTAAAGATTTGCTGGTGTTCCCACTGCCCACAAACCATAAGTTCCCTACAAGTTATTGCTCCAAATCAGCCCCCCATCCCCCACTGCTCCTCCTCTTTGGCATTAATCAAAGCCGTGTAATGCTCCAAACAGAATGCTCCTCTCTGCTATGACTCCCTGGAGGCTACAGTCCTATCTGCAAGCTCCAGAATACCTTTCCTGAGTTCACCTTCTCCCTGGGTTCTACCTCTAGCATCTCACTTTCCTGATATCCACAGGCAGCCTTGGGTTAAGATACCGTCACTGCCGCTGCTGCTGCCGCCGCCGCCGCCGCCGCCGCCACTGAGCCATATTTGTAAACATGGTAGTCATTCCCTGCTTCACTTCCAAAGAGAAACAGAAGAGGAACAACTTCAGTTAAATAACATGAAACACAAATCTGCCAGTTCCAAAGTATCACCCTTGTGCTTGTGTGGAGTTGAAGGGAAGAGGCGGGAGACACTATTTTAAGTTTCTGTAAAGCATTGAGGAAAACTGCAGCGATACATCCAGACCCCGAGGTTTGTGGGGGGAAAAAATCCAATGGCTTTATTCAGCAGGATGGCAGGCTAATATTAGATCCCCAGCCTAAATAAACGGCTATTTAAGGGGAGAAAAGGCACCTTATTATCAAGAAGGATTCTCATGTCATCGGTGGACAACTCCCAGAAAGAATATGGCAAGGAATCTGCAGCCAACATACACAGCCTTAAATATTACTTGAAATTCAATTTCTAAAAGGGGGACTTAGCAGGTTTGATGGATGTCTCTGGTCTCTGAAAGTGCAAACACAGAAATGGGGAATTCAGACATAGATCATGAGCCTCTGAATGTGCAAACACAGATGTGGGGAATCCAGATATATATCATGGGCTTTAGATAGCTACTAACCTCTCAGCTGCCTTTGGAGGTTTCAAAGATGTGCATGCCGCTCCTCTTTAAACACTGGAGCACAGATGTATTTTGATACATGTCTGGAGGATGAAGAGAAACTCATGACTCAGTGACAGTTATAGGCAGACCGAATTCTAAACAGCATAGATAAGGGTATCTTAGTACTCTCAATTACACTGCACAAGACATTCGAAGTTAGCATCACTTTGAAATTGATGTATTTAGAGACCCTAATACACCCTTGCACCCTGATTCCATTTTTGCTTTGTGATCTTGATCTATTGGTGTTGACCATAGTCTTATCCCTCTCAGGATCACAGTCTGGCTGCTAAATTTCCATCACCTACACATGTCACAGCTTCCAGAAACAGCATCTGCTTTATTTTCCTATCTTTTTTTTTCCCTTGAGATTATAATTACAATGTTTCTCCCTCTTCCCTTTCCTCCTTCTGAACCCCTCCATACACTGCCTCCTTGTTTTCCTTCAAACTCATGGCCTCTGTTTGTTCCCACTAATTGTTATTGCACACACACACACACACACACACACACACACATGCATATATACATATGCATACATATGTCCGAAGCATAAACCATTCAGTCCTTATAATGTTTCTTGTATGTATGGTTTCAGGGCTGACTTTCTGGCACTGGATAACCTACGGTGCTGTGGATCACAGCCTGGCTCTCCCTCTGGCTGTCAAGCTTGGGCAGGATCATCCCATCGCTGACTTTGTTTGGAGGACAGAGGAACTAATATACGTATAGAGCTGATGAGAACAACACCTATCTCTCAGAAATTGTTGTGCAATTGTTATCTTGATCGCTGTCTGATAAACACCTTATCTCTCCACCTATAAACGTCTTTCGCTATCTACGTCTTCAGGTTCAGCACTTAAGGATGTCTTCAGCTTCTAACCATGAAGAGTAAATCACACTTGCCTTTTCAGGGCTCACTGGCATCTGTGAAATGGTGCCGAGGTCTACGAGGCTCAGCACCTTTGAGTGTGACCTAACTCGAGTGAGGTCTTTGTAGAGGAGTAGGAGATGAAGCCGTTAGTATATGCCCTCGCTCAGCATGACTGAAGAGCAACTGTGGAAGCAGGGACACTCATGGAACAAGTGGTTGCAAAAATAGGGAGTTTCCCTTCTCTACGCCCAGGATGGCCTGAGCTACCAGAAGCCAGGAGAGCAGCAAGGAATAGATTCTCCCTCCCAGGCCTCAGAAGGAACCAAATATGCCCACTCCTTCTTCTTGGCCTTCCAGTCCTCAGTGAAGCACCCCAGTTTGTGTTGTCTTGTTAGGGCAGTCCAGCAAATGACAGACCATCAGCAGAAACAGCCATTAGATAGGACAAAACATGGAAAAACGGCTTTTAAGGATTTGGCATTGAGCAGTGGCATGTTGTGATCCTTGAGAGAAAATCAAACATGACACACATGAAGAGGAAAAGTGTAAGACTTCCTGGGTTTGACTTAGTTCAAACCTTATAGGGGGTTTGTTTGGCTTAAAAGCACCTCTTAAATAAAAATGTAATCAAAAGGAAGATGAGCCAGACATGATGGAGCATGCCTGTAATCTGTGCACTCGAGAGGCAGAAGGATACCCAAAACCTTGGGAACAACCTGGAGTGCATGGAGAACTTGAGGTTAACATGTGCTACACAGTGAAACCCTTGTCTTAAGAACCCCAAACTGGAAAGTACTAGAAAGATTAAAAATCAAAGACATTAGCTATTTGAAAGACAACAAACTACTTACTTGAGCAAAAATGCTACTTAACTACAGTGTTTCTTGGGTGGGTAGATATAAAATACACACTAAAAGTAGCTGACAGAAAGGGAGGGTATGAGGAAACTCAGTTATGTTAATGAACTCTTTACACTTCGAGTGAGGTGCATATCAATTATAGATGCTCCATGATGAATTCATTTCATATTCTAATGCTTAGGAGTTTATAGTAGTTAAAAGTGCCAAAAAGGTGATAGTTTATAAGCTAATGGAGAACAACAACAACAAAAATGCTTTTAAAAAGCCCTTTCAATTAACTCAGTAGAAAAAAAGAAAAACATTAGTAGTCAATAAAGAAAAGGAGGAGCAAAGAACGCTGGAATATACAAAGGAAGAGCAAGAGAGAAATGAACTCAAGAATACCAATGGTTACATTAATTATCAATGCATAAATAGCTCAATTAAAGGTGAGATTATCTGCTGGATGAAAAGATCAGATGCAGAGTGTAAAGGCAGATGTGTTGCGTGTAAGACAATGGAGAAAAGATTTACCTTGTGAAGAACAAGAACAACATGCACTCACACACAGGGGTGAGTGCAGGGGTGTGGGTGCAGGGGTGTGGGGGTGTGGAGGTATGAGCGTGTGTATATTTAGACTAGAGAATGGTCTCTTTGGCACAGAGAATTGTCAAAGTAAAAAGCCAATTCATCAATTTCAGTAAGGTGAGTCATGTCTACCGAAGACAAAACTCCTTTAAAGGTTGATGTTCCTTAAAATGTCTTTTAAAATAAGAGAGGCAAATGCTACAGAACCTAGAAACAGATGAATCCCTTGTTGCAGAGCGACATGTCTAACATCTCCTTCTCATTCGCTGAGAGATCAGCTAGGTATGAAGTTAGCAGGCAACTAGAATTTTTGATCTTCACTGTCAACCACTTCCACTGAAGCCTGTAGACCACTCTACCACCAGCAGCAGAGTGGATTACATTTAAGTGAATGCAGAGCCAAGGTGGACCAAACACTGAAGGATTTGAATTTTATGGAAGCTGTCCTGGGGCAGAATACAAAACCATCATCATAGTGATTAAACCACACACTTTAGACAATCCATGAATGAAATTAGTAACTAAAATGTTGCAAACTGGCATTAAAATATGATGAAGAGAGTCAGCAAATTGGCTCAGCTGCTAAAGTGCTTGTCATTCAAGCATGCAGACCTGAGTTTGAATCTCATGGAAAAAGCTAGGCAGATAACTAGGGCCATGGTGACATCTGGGCTCAGGCTAGTGTCAAGGACCATGTCTGGGTCCGTGGTCCTACTGCAACCTGCTCTGTTGTCACCAAAGTCCACGCTGATGCCCAGGATCTGGGCCTCCACCTGAGGTCCTTTTGGTGCCAAAGGGCTGTGTTGCTGCTGGGCCCATACTGACCCGAGTAACACACACTGCCATTCCAGGGCAGGGCAATCTATGGGCCTGGGCTGTGCCAAGTATATCTGGGTCCATTGTCCTATCTCAAACAGGACCTATGTTGATGTCAGAGGCTCCTGTTGCCAGCAATGGAATCTGGGCCCACACATGGGGCCACATGGGGGCATGAGGGTTCGAGGGCCACACTGCCATTGGAACCATGGTGATACCTGTGGTGGGTGGGAGAGCTGGTCCTGAGATCATGAGAGTGGGAAAATTGGCCTTGTCCTCTGCTAACAGTAGCACTAAGGAGAACAGGGCCTGGACCTTGCCTGGCCAGCACTCTAGAGCTTACCCTGTGGGTGTGAGAGCAGGAGGACCACCTCACCCCCTCCCTGGTATGCCATGGGAAGGCAGGAGTAAGGGAAATATGTCCCCCCACATCACATACAACCCACCCCTTGTCGCCTGCAGCGGGCAGGAAAGCCAACCTCAGGGGCGTGAGAGTGAAAGAACTGGCCCTCCCCTCACTCGGGGAGAGTGGGTCCTGTACCTGGGCTGGGCAAAACAGTAGAGTTGGCTTCATCCCATGAGTGCTGCTGGGAAGGACCCAAGGGTGTGAGAGCAGGAGAATGAGGCCTCTCCATGTTGTTGGGCTACCTGAGATTGCTGGGGAGCTGGCCTGGGTGGTGACGACGACGACGAGGGGAAGCTGGCAGGCTGACCAACCCAGTTACTACCCAGGCCCAGAACCAGGACTTCCATATAGCTCACCCCAATAGCCACCTCAGGTATGAACTACTGGAGCATGTAAAGGGGCCAGAACAGCAAACCCAAAGCCACAGGGTCGCCAGGATACAAAGCAACAACAGGACCCAGTATCAGGGGTGTAGCAGAAGCCAGCAGCCTTGAACCAGACCATCATTGCAATGAACACTCACAGGTAGAGATATATGGAGTAAAAGGTATAAGGTGTGACTCACTTGGTTACACTACAGTTTACATGCAGAAAGATGTATTTTTTTTAATTTGGTTTTTGTTTGTTTGCTGTCTTGTTTTCTTCATTTTACCTTTAAATTTTGTTTTGGAGGGGAGGTTGCAAGGGCAGAGGGAAGAAGCAAAGAGGATGGAGAGATGAGCAGGATAGGGATGGATGATGTGAAATCTACAAAGAATCAATAAAAAACAAAACAAAACAAAAAAAACAAAACAAAAACAAAACAAAACAAAACAAAACAAAAAAAAAAAAAAACAAAAAACAAGCTAGGCAGATGGCAGATGCCTGTAATTCCAGCACTGAAAAGAATCCCTGGAGCTTGCTGGTCAGCTAGTCTTGCTGAGAAGGTGTGCTCCAGGTTCAGCAAGAGGTCCTTTCTCAAAAGATAAGGTGAAGAAGCCTGTGCACACAGGGACATGCACCGCCATAGTGCACGTGTGTGTAAATACACACACACACACACACACACACATGTGCAATGATATATTCAAGATGTAATTAACATAATGTTTTACAGGATTCTTTTAAGCATTAAATGCTCATATTGGAAAAAAATTAAAAGCAGTGCCTTAATTTTCCACCTAAGAAGCATGGGAGTGGGAGGGGGGGGGGAGTCAACTTCCCTGAAGCAGAGGCAATAAAATTTCCCTCAGAGATTAGTTAAATTGACTTCACTTAAAGTAAAACTGGTCAGAAGTGGAAGAGATAATGAATTACTAATACCAGGAATGAGGAGGAAGATGCCACAGGAAAGCCTAGAAATGGGCAAGGGAAAATATACAGAAAAAAAAAATGGAAATATATTTAAAGTTAAAAATTTAGAAAGACATTGAAGACACGCAAAAATGAATTGTATTATGAGATCAACAAAAAAAATAGAAAGATGTGAATGACCAATGACCCTCCCTCTGCTATTAAAAACTACTAATTCATTATCAGAATCCCTTCCCAAAAAGGCAATGTTGGGATTGAATTATTTTGCTGGTGAATTCTTTAAAATATTCAATAAACCATATAAGATACAACACCAAAGAAGATTTACAAATAGGCCAAGAAAATATACTTCACATAAATGGTCCTCAAGAAAATGCACATCAAAATCTCCTGACATAGACACTACTTCATACACATTGGAAAGGTCAAAGTTCCAAAGACCCCTGGCACCAAGCAAATGTCCACCAGCATGCAGAGCAATGGGAATCTTGAAGCAGAGCCAATACTCTGCCCATGTGGAAAATGACCTGGCACTATAAATTCAGACACAAATTTACTGTATCCAGTGTCATTCTTGGGTTTCCATCCAAAAGAAAAGAAAACACCTACAAAACGTGATCGTTTTGCCTATAAGAGCTCTGAGTGTTGATAATTCCAAATTGGAAACACATCAAATATCCTCCATCAAAATAAATAAATTAATTTTAAAACTGAGACTAGTAATTCCTCGCACACCACCCCAATGGAACTAACTGGATCATACAATCAAGCCAACAGACATGGATGTGAAGGGGACAGGAGAAGTGGGAATGGGAGGGAGGCAAAAGAGGGGACTATGCACAAATATGACCAAAACACAGTATTTACATGTGTGCAAATGTCATAATGAAACCCATTGTTTACATAATTATGTAAGCAAACACATACATTAAAAATATAGTCAAGCACAAGGCTATGGGTTGGATGAGGATCATGAAGGCAGTGACTATTTCTTGTAATTTGTCATGTGTGCTAAGTGTTTGATAGCATTACTTCATGTATTTCTCATACTGTCATTTGTTTCTTTACTAGTGAAATAGTAGTGTGATGATTTGTGGAAAAAAAAGAGTACATGTATTTGTGTATTGTGTCTGTTTATACATTTTTAGTGTGAGTTTTTGTTGTATTTTTATTTTTAAAACAATTTTTAAATTTAAATATATTTTGATCAAATTCTTCCCCTCTCTCCAGTCCTTCCAAGTCCCCTCCCCATCTTCAAGCATCTAACTTTAAGTTCTTTCTTGAGAGACTAAAGACTCGGAATGGTGTCTGACTACTCTGTCAATAAATTGCAGCATCGAGATGAAAGCCATTCTAACTCCAAAGCTAAGCTGTTGGCTAACATGATCACGTTTAGTTGTGAGAAAAGTATTGCATTTTTCTGGATCTCTTTTTCCTTGCTGTTAAAATAAAGCCTTGAGTGATTCCTAGCACAAAAACAAACAAAAAGAAAAGAGGGAAAGAAAGAGAAAGAAAAAGAAAAAGAGAGGAAAGAGGAGAGAAAGACAGGCAGGGGAAGAGGGGGTAGGAGAGAGGGAGAATCAGTTGAAGAGGGAGAGAAGGATGGAGAATCATAGTGGAAAAGAGATGGTCATGCAGACAGAGGCAAAAGTAAATCTCTGATGCTCTGCCTCTGTGCAGCTCAAATATTGACAGAATGAAGCGGGACAGGGTCATTATACTTGGTTCTCCTGTGGTAGTGTAGGGGAGGTATGTGATCTGTAGTCAGGGTGATGATTTCTGATGAAGCCACTGACATGGCATCCACGAGAAAAGACTCCAGGATAGATGTGCAGCAATCGGGGCAGGAAAATGCAGTACATGAGTGGACTGAAGGACCTTTCTTGGGAAGATGTGCATTTTCTGAAGCTTTATAGACATTTGCCAAACCTCTGCACTGGGTAATTAAAGCCTACATGCTTCACTGTCTGTACATTTGGCTCAGAGAAAGAAAGAAAAAGAAATAAAGAAGGGGGGGAGGGAGGGAGGGAGGGAAAAAGGAAGGAAAGAAGAAAGTGTTCAAAAGGTAACCCCAGGATATAAGGCATTTAAAATATTGAAACACATTCAGATTTATGGAACGTCTTTCTCTGCAAGATGACAAGCATGGGAGAGATGACTGAGGCTGCAATGGGTTGGCTATCTGTGCAGTGACTCTACAGGTACTCTATGTTTCCTAATTATAATCCCATCATTTTCATTGTGGCCTGAAAAATTTATCTTAAAAATTAAGCTTGCTGCATCTCCATGCTGGAGAGGAGCAGGAGGGCAGGGCTCCAATCCAACAAGAAAGTCAGTGTCCTGGGACAATTCCTCTTTCTGGTTTGACCCCGTTTGACGGCCACTGAACTGTTTTCTATTCTCTGGGTCTCCTCAACAGGTTTTTATCTTAGTCTTGTCTTCTAGGGGCAATGAGTTATGTTTAGCTGCATTTACTTATTCATTCTTCATTCTTAAAACTCTCAGCATCAGTTTTGTTTCTGGACAGTTAGTTATAGGATACAGTGAGGAGCTCCGTCATCTAAACCCACTAAAGATGGAGTTAATGACCAGCAACTGAGAGAAGCCATTGAGTGGCAAATGGCCAAATGCTTTTCATTTGTCTGATGAGTCTAGAATAAGACCTAAACCCTGGTCCTCTTCTGTGTGGCCTCATTATTCTGGACCAGTCTCCTTTCGACACAGCACCAGTGCAGGGTGGTGGGGGTCACAGACGTCAAAGCCTCATCTCTCATTTCCCCCCCAAATCCCCATTATCTTTCCATATAGATTTGCTATTGATTCAGGTCTACACAAAGCCTATGGCTTTGTTTATATAGATGTACAATATATGTACCCGATTGCCATCTCTGCTGTGTGCACACCAAGCTTATATTTAGAGAAATCTCTAGAAAGACAATTTTGATCTTGTGTAGAGAGGCAGCTGGCCTTGGGGAGAGGGCTTCCTGGCGACCACTATAGAAGGAATGATTGAGATGGCTACCACTTGTGCTAAGGGATCATGGAGGTGGGAAGGATGTAGGGAAGAAACAGAAGGAGAGAGGGAAAGAGAAAGGCATGCACATGTCCATGTGTACACGCACACTCTCTCATTTGTTTGGTTTTTGCTACCAGTAGGAACACGCTCAAAGTGTAAATGCCTCCACAGAGGGACCTCACAGCCTCCCTTTGCCAGGCAATTGTCTCCTGGCTGTCTGAGAGAGTCACTTGCTCCCCAGAAAAGCCTAACGACTAAGGAGGAGGGGGGAAGAGGATAATTAAAATAAATTAGAGGGTGAGTGGGGGATGGGAACTCATGCCTGGTCCTGTTGCTTTGCCCCGGGCTCTGGGGCTTGAAAGGACAGGGCTGGGCAGGACTATTCCAAGAAGACAGTTTTTGTCAAACCAACAGTGATACAAACAGGCTCCCCCTATCCCCCAAAGCCACCCACTGTTGTCCCTATAGCCCTCAGACTGGAGTCTTTGCAGGTAAGTTGCCATAGCCGCCAATGCCGACTTTTCCAGTTTCACACGGTTTTCTGAGTCCTTCCAGTTTTACATGAGGTTTTCCTTAGTGAGTTAATTCTCATGGCAGGTTACTTCATCTCCTGGGAGGTATTGGTGACAGCCTAGAGGTAGTTTTCTCACTTGTGTGCTGCTGGTATCTGGTATTGGAGTCATAGGACACCAATTTTGTTTAAACTTTAGATATACAAAGAATACATTTTGGTGGTACTAGAAGGTCCAAAACAATTGTCTAGGATCTTTTTATTCTAAAAAGCTGTTCATAATGTATCTGAAATTCTACTCTAACTAGGGTTCATATATTTTGCCAAACATATGTTAATGCCCAGACCATCCACTTCTCACTGCAACAAGAATTTCCCAGCCCCAAATGGTAAGGATCCTGAGCTTAAGGAACCCTGGGGATATTAATATAAGATAGTTCAAGTGCTCAAGAAGATGGCTTTGAGTTCTGCACATACAATCAAATGCGGGAAGAATGGATGTCCCTCACACAATCATTAGCACACTCATGTGCAGAAAAAGCCCATCAAATGGGTGTTTATAGTAAGCTAAATTGTGGTTCTTGAACATATCAAGTCCTTATTTTCAGAACCTCTCAATGTTTTCTTATTGCAAAGGGGTTTTTGCAGCTGAGATGGGGTTAATCACTTTGAGATGAGGTGATTTTAGTTTTTTCTAGTGGGTCCTAAAATTCATCACAGGTGTTCTTGTAAAAAAAGACACAAGGTTGAGATGAAGCTTACTGATGTGTAGTATGTAAAGCTCTGATTTCGATGACCAATTACATTTTTATTTTATTCCGATTTATTGTGTGTGTGTGTGTGTGTGTGTGTGTGTGTGTGTGTTTGTGTGTGTGTACAGTGCTTGAGGATGCTGGAGGCATAGGATCTCCTGCAGATGGACAGGCACTTGGGTACTGAACATGGGTCCTCTGCAAGACCAGTATACATTTTTAACATTTGCCTTGAAAATACGAAGAAATGAGTTTGATTACCAGAACCACTTAAAACAATGTGTGGTGCATATGCTTGATGTACTTGTAATCCCAGCACCTGAGACAGCCACATCTCTAGGAATCACTGGTCAGCCAACCTCACATACTCAGAGAGTTCCAGGTGAGAGTCTCTGCTTCTAAAATCAAGGTAGACAGTGCTTGAGAAACAATACTCCAGGTTGTCATCTGACCTCTGCAGGCATGTACACATATGGACACATCCATAGCTACCCTCCCCAACATGCAGAGAGAAGGTGAGAGAGAGAGAGAGAGAGAGAGAGAGAGAGAGAGAGAGAGAGAGAGAGAGAGAGAGAGAGTGACACAGAGAAGACAGTGTGGTAGACTCAGAGGGACATAGGCAGGTGGTATTGGCACAATGCAGTCACACATCTTGTAATGGCAGCCACTAAAAGAGGCAAATGGCAGATCCTCCCCCAGGAACCTCCATGGACAGAGCATCTTGCAGACAGGTTGAATTTTGACCTCCAGAATTTTAAAGGGACAAACATTTGTTGTTTTATGCCAGCACACATGCAATCCCTCTGCTACAGCAGCCATTGGGTGTGAATACAATATTCTCATGAGGAGGGAGGTCAGAACCCACTTTGACTTTCATATGTATCAAAGGTGAAACAAGTATGACTTCCTGAGTCCAAGGGGGAACCAGGGACAAGAGGGAACTTGCTGACCTTGTCTCCATGCATGGTATTTCTAGTGGTAGATTTTAAACTTCCCTGTTGTTTGAAGCTGGAAAATGGGTGCTCCTCAGATTCCCACATCATGTGAAACAGAAGCAAATACATGTGTCCTGGCATCATGACACCCAAGTCTAGAATTTTGGAAGGAAGTTGCCTACATGGAAATTTGGGTCAACCTGCCTCCTAGCAACTATGACTCCACTCAAGCTTGCCTGGTTAGTTGACTCGTAGATGACCCAAGACTATGTGTCATGTGGTCTCATCTAGGACTTAGGCCATGAGAACTAGGCAAACGAAGTTTTGATTAAGAGGGGGAAAATATCCTGTTTCATATGGTGTGTGTGTGTGTGTGTGTGTGTGTGTGTGTGTGTCTGTGTGTGTGTGTGTTTTCTGGCAGGCCAGTCATTTGAGTTCTTTTGAAAATATCTTGTGGAGAGATAAATCGCAATAGACTTTTGCACATGTCTTCAAAAGCCTTGAGATATTTGGCTATGTTCTTGTGATCAGTTGCCAACTACAGGAAAAGTACATGCTTTCCAAACAGGAAGACATGTGAAAGTGCCCAGATTGATAAGAAGACCTTATCTGTGGAGTGGCTAGAAAACATCCCGTTGGTCATGACAGGGAACAAACAGTGCCTTGGGATCTCTTCTGGGTTCCTGACTCTGACAAAGCCCCACCTTTTCTATGACTGAACCCGAGACTTAAGTGTCAAAACAACCTACAGGCTTTATGAACTTGACAAAGAGAATTCCATAGTCATCTCTGGACAGATGCCAATTGTCCATTGTAGACTGACATGGAGAGAAGGGAGGTGATGGTGGTATGAGGGAGGTGTGTGAATGACTGTGAAGGAACCATGGCTCATATAAGTGGGCCCTCTTGGGCCTGAGTATTCCTTGATCAACATGAAAATGGCCAGATTCAAAGAGTGTCAGACTTACTTTCAAGAGGTAAGATGTTCAGAGGATAGCCCTGCTCCAAATAGCCTCTTGAATTACTCACTGCTGTTGACTAGAAATAGGCTCCAGGGGTTCAGTTCAGGAGTCTTGAGAGGAACTTTCATTCTTGGATTAAAACCTAGATAGAAAAAAAAATTCACTATTTTAGGCACATTAACTCAATGAACAACAGTCTTCTTAAGTGCAAAACAGGAAAAAGAAGTATCTGTTTCACCAGATTGTGAAGAGTTTGTGAGTAAATACATTTAAAGCACCCAGTCCAGGGCTTGGTATACAGCTAAGTGCTCAGTAAGAAGCATCTATAAATAGATGATCTGTTTAGGGCACTGGAAGTGAGCAGGAAAGAAGTGCATAGAGACCACTCTTAGTTCTGCATCCTGCACTAAAGAGACTTACATAAATATGTGTGTATACAAACCCACACAAAATACGTCTGATGGGGGATGTCCTTCTGTATGCTGTAAATACATGTTTCTCCCATTGGTTGATGAATAAAGCTATTTTGACCAACAGACAGGCAGGATGTAGCCAGGCAGGGAGTATAGGCTACCAGACTAAGACAATTCTGGACAGAGGAAAAAAAGAGTCAAGAGGAAGACACCAGGTAACTGCCAAGGAAACAAGAGGCTTCTTGGGTATCACCAGTAAGCCAAGACCATATGGAGATACACAGATTAATAGAAATGAGTTAATAATTAAGAGAGAGATAGCCAATAAGAAGCCTGAGCCACCAGCCAAACAGTTTATAATTAATATAAGCCTCTGTGTGTTTATTGGGGACTGAATGGCTGTGTGATGGGATGGGATAGAAACTTCTGTCTACAGCTGTCCTTAATAATAGAGGCTACTACTTTTTCCAAGTTGCGCAGACAATTTGGAGCATATCATTGTGAGCAGCTATCCATCTCTCATTTACAAGACTTCCACCTGTCATGAGGAAGTCTAGGCATATGCCACAAATATGTGGCTTTATGTCCTCTCTCTCTCTCTCTCTCTCTCTCTCTCTCTCTCTCTCTCTCTCTGCTGTGTGTGTATTTAATATATCTACATACCACAGTCTTGTGTGAAAGTTAGCTAACACTTAAACACCAAATCATTATGCAGCAGAATGATGATACACATGGAAATAAATTAAAGTTACTTTCACTCATTTTTTTTTCAGCCTCATATCCATTGCTAATCAAGAGGAAGTGATGTCTGTAAAGTCCTAAGAAAAGTCATTCTGACACCCTAACCCCGCTGAGATGGAATCTGTAGCAAGGCCACTGTCTGGGGATCTGGGGGTGTTTATGTCCCATCGCTTTCCTTTGTGACTGAAATAAATGATTTTTTTCCTATCCTGTGTTCTTTCTAATATATTCTGCTGTGTCAATCCAGAGTGTTTATAAGTAGACCTGATTTGGCTAACCCCCCCCCCTTTTAGTGTCTCTCACTGAGCTAGAACAAGGTTGAGCTTCTGAGCCTTAGCACAGTAACCTTGGAGGCAATAACCCTGGGGATGCTTCTGTGAATGTGGTAGGTGAGCAGCATCCTGGCTGCCATCCTTAGGTGAGATGGCAGTAGTTACTCTGATATGAGGCATTCTAAAATTATCCCTCTCTGAGGGACCACTGAGTTTGTTCCTGTCTTTTAGATGCCCCATTCTTCCCTTGCTACCATTTCCTATGGGCTACTTCCTACATAGCCCTCCTCGGCTCTGTAGGTAGTCAAGTAGAAGTCATCTCAGAGCCCTGAAGGGTAGTCCTGTCGCTCTCAGATCTGTGTGCACGGAGTTCTGTCTCTCTCTTTTCCAACTCTGCTGTTGCTTCTCACCCCATCCCAGTCCTGAGTCTCAGGCCTAGAGGTTTTTTCCTGTCAGATCGTTTATAATGGCTGGCATATTTTTATGTATTCGTGTCCCCTCCTAATACCATCTCAGGTGCCTAGGAATACTGTGAGGACAGAGATGCCATCTCTCTTACTCAACTTTATATGCCAATGGCCAGCACAGTGCTCAGTGTAGCAACACACAACATGTTCAATAAATATTTATTTAATGGACTGCTCAAAAAATTACTCTTTGAAAGAAAGGACTCTTTCTCCAAAGCCCTTTAATTTGTGGAGACCAGAAGTGGGACTCCCTGACCTGTTGTGGTCATACATTAGTGGTCCTTAATTATAGGATTGGCCTCTTGAATTTTGAGTTTATTTCATCGGTCCCCTGACTTGATGCAAGTTCATGCTTGAGCATTCCTAGCAGACAGTTGTCATTAGCTCTCAACATATGATCATCAGAATAATTTTTAAAGGGAAGCAAAATGGACCTGGAGCCAATTCATCCCATGTCTAGTGTCTGAACTCTTAGAAGGAGCAAAGCTGGGACTTATCATGGAGCAGGAAAAAATTACTGCTCGGTACCGAAATAGTTAACACTGGCACAGTGCAGTCTAAAAAGTGCTGACAAAATCAGGCCTATTGAGTCTAGGGGAGAAGGTTGAGAAGCAATCTGATAGTGGCACTTAAACTACCTGTAGCCTGGGGCCACTGCAAACAGTGTAGATGGATGGCCTGTTTGAGGTGAGTGGACAGGCCCAAACTTGTGCCTACAGAGAAGGGCTGCTTGTTAAAAGAATTTAAGCAGGCTCTCTCCAGGCTGTAATTTCAGCTAAGCTTTTGGAGCAAGTCTGAAAGTAAAAAGTCAAACAAACTCTGCTAAGGGACTGTCTCTAAAGTTCCCACTGATAGCTTGTTTGCCAGGGATCTCAGTTGAGGGAAGCTCACAGGCTGTTTGCATCTCATTTGGCTCTGCACAAGGGAATATTTAAACTAATGCTGAAGTTTGTTGCCTCTTAAATGTAATCCCTGAATTTGTATTTGCACACATCCAATGCTAGAGTCTGCTTTCCTGCACAACTCCATTACTGCCATTTATTTGTTTTTAGTATGCATGTGTATGATGCACAGTGTGTGCATGTTCATACATATATCCTGTGAGACATGTGTGTGCCTCGGCACATACAGGATCAGAAGACAACTTTGCATCTTGTTTGAGACAGGATCTCTTGTTCACCACTGAGTCCAGCAGAGCAGCTGGTCTGTGAACTTCTGAGAAGCCTGACTCTGACCGCCATCATGCAGTAGGAGCTCTGGGGCTGCAAATGCATGCTATGACATCCAACTGTTCTTGGGTTCTGGAGATCTATGTGCAGATCTCACATTTGTGCAACAAGCACTTCATCCCTGAGCTATCACCCTAAGCCCCTCTTTCACCGGTATTTATGTATGTGGTTGATTTTATCTTCCTTCAGATTTATTATTGAAGAGAATTTGAAAATCCCAGCTCAATCTGTTGTATAGTAGTTAAAACTGAGGCACACCTAAAGAAGAAAAATTTCTAAGGCTCAGAGAGCCTTGGAGTGTGTAGGCACTCCAGTCAACTCCCAGCAGCCTTCTCTACGTAACTATAATAAACAGCCAGTGTAGAGAAGCAGAGGATTCTAGCAATTATGCTAAAAAGCAATTTATGGAACATTTAGAATTCCTCAGGTTCAGTCTTTCCCAATCAAATTTTCATGCAAGTATTAAGCCCCGCAGAAAGTGTTATTTTCCAATTCTTCCAGGGCAGTATAATTCCAGACGTATAAAAATTAATTACATACAATGGATCTCTTAGAGCACTGGGGACTCACTTTCTGAGTCTCCAGACTACTTTCTGTAAATGCTTTGAGTTTTGAGGGCCAGGTGGTTACTGTTAAAACTTTTCCACTTTGTCTCGTAGTAGGAAAGCCATGTAGACATTGCATATTGAGTGAGTTTAGTTGTTTCCCAGTAGAACTTTGCTTGTTAAAATAGTCACTGAATTTTGTTTTCAGGTCCAGTTTGCCCACTCCCGTTAGAGTAAAATCCTGGGAAAAGGGGGCTTGGCATAATCAATAGATGCATGTACTAACTCATTGACTCTCACTGATTAAAGAGGAAGGAAGAGTGACTTAAGGGCTCAAACAGTGACTCAGGGGAAAGTCTTTGGGAAGATCCAGGGATCTGTGTACAGCTTCCCCAGATGCCCAACTTGGTCATGTCAGGAAGTCCTAAAGAGCTGGTCGTTGGCCTAATTAGGCCTGTCACTTGATGGAAAGTCTCATCATAAAGACACTCCTTACATAGTGACTTGGAGTCTCTAACAAGAAAGGAAAGTATGTGCCACCTCGGGGGCCTTTCTGAACTGGAAGGAGTATGTTCTTTCTCAATCTTGGCATAAGAACACTGTACAAAACAAAACAAAGGAACAATCCTAGATTCAGTCCCAGTTTCAGCTATGTCAAAGCCTAAACAAGTGGTTCTCAACCTCTGGATCAAGACCCTTTCAGGGTTACATATTGGATATCCTGCATATCAGATATTTGCATTATGATGCATAGCAGTAGAAAAATGCATTTATGAAGTAGCAAGGAAACTTCATGGTTGTGGGTCACTGCAACACAAATGTGTTAAAGGATTAGAGCATTAGGAAAACCAAGAACAACTGGCTAAACTCTTACCACCAAAAACATGACAGAGGGTCATGGAAGAGCCTGAAAGAATCTGTACATAATGCAATAGTCACATGCTGATTTCTCAACCTTCTTCCTTAGCAAGAACAAAACCAGAAGATTTACAAAAGTAGAAAGTAGGTCTAAACTGTTACCTCTGTAAGGGTAAGGCCCTGTCCAGCGTTAGATGCGTATGACATTCTTTCAATTGCTGATTTTCTCATTTATTCAAGTGTTAAAGGCCTATCTGTATAGGCACTTGGCTGGGACTGGAAATTTGTTGCTTTTTAAAAAGCATACAATAGCTTTATCTTCATGCAACTTGGCATTTGGGAAGAAGTAAGGGCTAGAAGACAAATTCAAATAAGTAAAAAAAAAAATATGTAAAAGTAGGGGATGAAGAGATGTCTCAATCAATAAAATGCTTGACATACAAGCATGAGGAACCGAATTCAGTCCCTAGTAGCCACTTGAAAAGGGGCAGGTGTGGCTGCACTCATTTATAACCCTAGCTTTGGAGAGGTGGAGATGGGAGGATTCCTGGTGCTCACTGCCAGCCTAGAGTACCTGGTGAGATTCAGGCTAATGAAAGACCTTGTCTTAAAACACAAGGTTGAAGGCACTTAAGGGGCCACATCTGAAGTTGATCTCTTGCCTCCACGTACACATGAAATCACGTGCATGCGCTCACGCGTGTGCACACACACACACACACACACACTTGGGGGGATTGTGTTTCAAAACAGTGGAAGAGAGACTGATTCAGATGTGCAAGTAACAGGTAACAAGTTTTAGAGAGCTGGTGAGACCTTCTCATGGAAAGCCCTCTTATGAAATGAAGATGATACTGAGTCCAGAATGAGGAAGCTGAGTCCAGGAGAAGGGGAGGTAACAGGAGCAAATATATCCAGCACAGGGGACAGTGCATGAAAAGGACCAGAGCTGGGAGGGGGCATGCAAGAAACCTAACATGGCCGGAGCACAAGAAGATAGGAAATCAAGGCCAAATGAAGCAGGAACCATGAGAAGCACTCAGCTCTAGCAGAGTTGGATTAAAATTTCACCATGTTTCCCAACATTGTTGAGAAACAGAATGAATGATATGATTCAGGCGTAGCCTCAAAGTCCCATCCCTAATTGTAGAGGAGGAAATGGGTTGGTGGATAGCAAGGGTGGTGGCAAGGGATAGGAGGTGGCAGTGATGGAGATGAAGGGAAGTGGAAGGATGGGAAAGTCAGGATGGAAGAGATGGGATGCTGTAAGGATTGCATGAAGAGAAGTTATAAATAATGACACCCTGGGTTAATGGAGTACTCATTTGTTGAAATAATCAATGAAAATCTGACCCTAGGTCTAGATACACAGATATTCATTCTTTACATCGTCCTCTTGGAGATAGTCACTGAGTTCCTGGCAAGGCTTCTCTCCCCAGTCTCTCTGAGGAACTCTCATAACTTCACCCTACCTATCTTTGTATACCCACCCCCTCCCGTGTGTGTGTGTGTGTGTGTGTGTGTGTGTGTGTGTGTGTGTTGTGCTTTGTTCACAAAATCACCTGTCACTCATGGCGAAGGAGCCATGGGAACAACAGAGCTATTGGGCATTCTCAAGGGTGTACCCCAGTCTGTTTGTTCTCCTGGTTGCTACTGCACAGTTGACACATAAAGGGGCCAGAAAAGTTTGTTCAGTGTGATGGAGTCTATGTCTTTTCTCTCAAGCCTGCAGTCTATACATAAGTATAGCAATAAGGCACTGAAAAGATAAATATAATTAAGAATCTGGGCAAATTCATTGGCTAGAAGGCATGCATGATCAGGAGTCTTCCATGTGCTCCAAAATAGCCAGACAGTAATTTAGGACCACAGTGCTGATGGATAGGATCATGATGGCAGTGTTATGAATGGTTGTATACACACCTCGGATTTCCCTGAGGTTCTCTCAGCGTTTGTATTGTGGAGAAGGGTGGGGTGGGTTGAGCAAACAGCATTAGCAAAGGTGGGGAGAAAGGGCAAGCATGTGCCAGGACAGGTCTTCAGAACTCTGTTCACTAGGGCTGAAGGGGCTGTGAGTTATAGAGGAGAGAATACCTTGAATGGCTTTCATCTTTACTTATCTCTTATTTAGCTAGGTGCCGAGGCATGTTGTTAAGTTTCTTTCAACTTCAGTTTCTCCCTTTAATAGCATCCACATCTGTATAGTATGTGTATGAATCAAATAAGAAAATGCCCTTGCAAGTGTGTGATAGAAACCTGGGTAGTAGTATATGGCTCTTTCTGCTGGGGTTTCCCACAGATAACAAATAAGTCACAGTTTCTTGACATGGAATAATATAGATGCATTAAAAAACCCATGAGGTTATTCTAATATGTCACTGGCTTTGGAAAGTGTCCATTTGAGTCTCTAGGGAAGAAAGATGATCTGGGATGCTGTTGTGAGAAGTTGGAGAAGGATGGTAGAGGATGCATTAGGTTTTCATTCTTGTAATGCTAGAGACTGAGCCCAGGACCGTATTTGTTGAGTGCTCCAACCATGAATCCCATTCACAGCTCTTGGTCTAAGGGGTTTAGAGAGAGGAAAGAAATAAGGTAGATTTCCCAGTCACTCCTTTCCTTCTCTTTCCCTTTGGATGCTCAGAGGCCCCTCCAGGGTTAGGATATGAAACCCTGGCTTTCAGTCTTTCTACTCAACAAATCCCTCTGTGGCCGATCAGGCTCTTCATGAAAAGACTAAAATGAAGAGTGAGTTTGTTGCGGAGGATGCTGAAAAGCATAGAAAAGGCATCTTCCAACCTGGAGCTCTGGACCTGGACAACAGTTCAGTAAGATGTGCTCCACCTCCAGATGCAAGAGTCTGGGAAGAGGAGTATGGTATCAGGTAAAGAATTTCTAGAAGCTAATTGCATTTTTTCCTCAGGTACTAATGCTCAGTCTTAGCATTCCAGAAGCTTCTGTTTCAGTTCCCCAAATGGTGATAGGCACCAGGGTCATACATCACAGGCTGCATTGTGACCTCAGTGCCACTCACAGTTCTGATAGGAAAGCCCCTTACTATCATTCAAAACTTTCCTCAGTACCCCACAGCCCACCAAGTGGTGGGCATTAAAAAGTTTGTACAGTCTACATTGAGCTGTGTCTGGTATGTTTCTTGTGCTCTAGCCCAAATGGCTGCTAGCATTTTTCATACCTATTTACACTTCACCTGTTTCTCTTAATCAGTGGGTGCTTTCACTCTTTCTGACATTGATTTCTCACTGTTCTTCAGAGAGCATGTAATATGTCTGTAAATTTTTCTTTTATGCTACCTATGTCTCCTTCTCAATTGTTCTTTCTCCCTCCCTTCCCACTTCTCTCTCTCTCTCTCATTCTATCATCTATCATCTATCATCTATCTTCTATCTATCAATCATCTATCTATCTATCTATCATCTATCTATCTATCATCTTATCTAATTTTTGTCTCAGTTCTGTCTCTCTCCCTCCGTCCCTCTCTCTCTCTCTTTCACACACACACACACACACACACACACACACACACACACACACACATCTGTTTTAAGCATGGAGTACCTTTGCCAGGGGCACTAGCATGTGACAAAAAGAAGTATTCACCTAGAAGATAAACACTTTTAAATTGCCCACTAAGTCAAAATCCTATGCAAAGTTTCTGGATATGAGACATTAGATCTTCGGTTTAATTTCCAATCAGCTTATGTCCCTCATTCTTAACTGACCTCTATTCTAGGAATAAAAATCAATGGCTTCTAATACTCTTCTAAAGAAAAACAAGTGGACTATTACAAGAACACTGGATTTAGAGTTTCAGAATTCTAGTTTGTGTACTCTAGTTTGAAAATGTTTAACCTTTCACCTCTGGCGCTCAGTTTCTTCGCATCTAATGAGGAAGGTTGATGACTACTATGGATGTCCCTTTTACCGTAACAGTCTATGACTATAAGAAGTAAAAGAGGGCCCAGGAGAGTCTCTCATGCTTGTTGTCTTCAGTCTCCTAGCCTCTTATGCTGCAGGCTATTGCCTTGAACTTGCCTAGTGCCTCAGATCAGATATGTTCCCTTGCCCTAAGCCTTGACCACCCCATTTCTTTCCTTCTTATGCTCTCTCTCTCTCTCTCTCCTATTTGGTGTGTGTATGTGTGTGTGCACGCATGCGCGTGCATATGCTTGTCTGTGTGACAGCATGTTAAGTCCAGAGATCAATGTTGTTTCTTCTGTAGCTCCCCACCATATCTGTTGAGACAGGGTCTCTCACTGAACCCTAATCTTGTTTCAACAAACTTCTGGAATCCGGTGGTCTCTGTTCCTTCAGCACTGGAGTTACAAACATGTGCCCCCACACTTGGATTTTCACATGGGCGGTGGCACTCTGAATGCAGGTCCTTACGCTTGTCCAGTAAAGTTTTTCTTTCTTTCTTTCTTTCTTTCTTTTTTTTTTTTTTTTTTTTTTTCTTATTGAGCCATTCCCTCAGGCATCCAAGCTCACATTCTCTTAGATTGGTCGGTTCCTCTCACTCCTGTATGTTTTAGAGTATGTGTCACTTTCTCTGAGAAACTTCTCTTGATTTCCCTGACTAGACCAGTAGCCCATGCTTGATTACCCTATTACATTTTGTACGTGTATAGTCACATACAACTCAATGTCTAAATTTTCTCCTTAATCATCTACATCTTCACTTGCACCCCACAAGACAACAAGTTCCAAGAGAACAGATTTAGGAACTGACATTGGATTGACTAATTTCTATGTTGATGAACGAATATGCCATAAACCGCAGAAACAGCAGCATGTGACTGATGGTTATCGCTTCTGGTCCTAGTTTTTACTTCAGATGATTATTCATCGCTTTCCCACTGTGGGACAGATGTTCACATCCAAGCCATGAACTAAGTGAGAAAGGTCATTAACTCTGCTGGGAGAAATTGATGCTGACTGCAGTTCTAACCTTCCCTGACTTTCCAAGAATTGCTATAAGTACATTCTGTTTTCGAAGATCATCTGTTTTCCCACTTCCAAAAGCCTGTCTCGGCCTGCCTGGCTCATCCTTGGCTCTGGTATTGGGAGAGGGGGGTGGTAGAGCCCAGCAGCTTCAGAGCCAGTTCTAACAGAAAAACAGATTCTTGGGAGTGGATGTTGGAGAAAGCAGGGGCGTGGCCTCCGTGTGATCCTGATGGATTGTTTTTTAATATTCTGAGAACAGATTAGTATGAAGTCGATTAGGGAGAAGCACAAGATAGAAGCTCTGACTGAGCCTTTCTCTGCTTTAGGCATTTCCTTGAGGAATGAATCAGGACAAATGGCGTAGGACTCAGGCCTGTTGAGCATGGGAGGAGCGAAACCAAATGCCAGCAAGAATGGGCATTTCCCTTCCTTTCCTGCCCACAAGTTAATAAAGAACATGGAATATGGGTGAGGGCTGAGGAGATAACTCAGAAGGTTCAGTGGTGAAAGACAGTTATGCCAAGGAATGAATTTGATCCCAAGATTCCACAGAATGGCAGGGAAAGCCTAGCACAGGGGTTGTTGTCTAACCTCCGCATGACACATGCATGCCTGCACAGTTACACACACACACACCAAACAAACAAACAAAAAAACAAATCTGAGTTAGGCTATGCATGTAATTAGTTAAGGTAATTTGAATTCGACCTCACTCTGTATACCTAACATTTGTTTTCCTTATTTTATATACTTAGGATTTTTTTTTTTGGTAAAACCATGAAATATGCTATATTTACTTCCAATCAGGGTAATTTCAACTCTTAGAACCCCAAGTGAAAGCTTTTAATTTGAGGGAGTGAGGGAGTGACTCTAATGGTCAATTTCTTACCTTGTGTCATGAGGGACAGCTCTCTCAGCCTCCTAAGATTTGGGTTAGTGCTAAACATGACCACAGAGGGAAGAGCCTAACCTAGCTATTCCCACATAGGTTCTTAGGAAAGTTCACTCATCTGGGCATTTAGATGGGCTAGAAGGGACGGGGCTGATGAAGAACAGCTACACTGCCTGTCACTTAGCCTACTTAATAGTGTTTCATGTGAATAATAAATGTTGGGGTTACCTTTGTCATGACTCAGAATTCCATAGAATCCATCCCTGAGTTGTTTGCTACAGTGTCCCTCTGAGCCATAGCATCTAGTATAGGTGTGTCCCAAGAACACTTAGTAGCTGTTCATCTTTGTCTTCCTTTTCTTCCTTCCCTCCTTCCTTCCTTCTGTTCTCCCTCCCTACCTTCTTTCTTTCTGCTGCTAGAGTGGTACCCTGTGGCATTGGGGGGGGGCAGTCATTTGAATGTATCCTGCAGCTGTGCTCTCCTGGGGTGTTAATGAAGGCACAAAAATCATCACTACAAAGTGGAGAGATTCTGTGGAAACTCATAGCCTGGGGTGAACAAGTAGGAACCCTTGGAGATAAGAGTTGGTGAGGCTCACATGGCTGAGGAGACTGGAGCTTGGCTGGACATTGGCCTTGTGGAATGGCCAGGGAATGATTAGACCAAAGAAGGAAAAAACACTCATCTGAATGTGTGCAACACATAGGTCCAGAGTTCTCTGGGCTCACAGAATGTGCCACCGACCTATCCAGCTTTGAATATCTGTAGAACTCTACATTCATCTCTGTCAGTCCCAACTCAAATGCATCACTAACTTTCACATGGGTCAGCCCATCCTGAATAGACAATAGACCCTATTACTCAGGTGTAAAAGGACCTTCTCTTTGTCCAGTGTCGATTTCTGAGTGTGCATACCTTCAGTGGGACAGCTGGCTAGTACCTTTGATAATCCAACGTGTGTTTTCCTACACACCCCCACTGACTAACTGGAAGAAAGGGGGACATGTTATCAGGTAGCTACTTGTAATTCATAGAAACAAAATTTAAAAATTAGGATATCTCACTAACAGGACACACTTTGCCACTAATATATTTTGCGACTTAGGGCAAATAAGTTAGCACCTGAAATGTGATTTCCACATTGATGAGGGAGACATGTCTGGTTCTACCTCCCTTCCATATTGACTTTGAGAATCAAACATTAATAACCTAAAAGTGGTTTTGAAAGTATAGAGTGTATTCCAAAAAGCAAGCAAGAGTTAGGATTTGAGGATAGCCTAAATCTTGATTTATCATTAAACTAAAAGGTTTACATTTTAGAATATTCAGAAATAAAGGGATCTATTGATTTTCCTCAATTTTTTTACACATTCCCCCACTCACCCACCCCAAGCCCCTGCAAAAGCTCCAGGGTAATTTCTTCAGCTCACACATTCTATTTTGCAGTTTCCTTTGAAATTAGGAAAAAAGAATAAGAATAAGAAAGAAGAAGAAAAAGAAGGGGAAGATGGAGAAAGAGGAGGAGGAGAAGAAGAAGTTAAATTTTAGTTGTGGGATAAACATCTTGACTCTATCCGGAAGGGGAAATGTCTGTTTCCATTAAACAATCCCAATTTCAAATACTTTATCTGAGCCATAAGCCATCGCTGTCTGCTGGGAAGGCAGAGAATCAACTTCTGACACAGGGTGGAGACTCTACAAGTTGGCACCTCACAAAGATTCTTTATTTTCAAACGCTATGGTGAGAACTGGACTGGGGCAAGCCAGAGTCATGCGCTAGTGTGTATGGTCGTCTGTTGTCCTGTTTCAGCATAAATATTATGATGTAAAAGCAGGAAGCAATCTTCAGTTCCCCAACAGCTTTCAAGTGAAGCATGGGTGATTTCAGAGAAGGGAACTTACACAAAGTTGCAAAGGAAAAAATGAAAACTGCATACACTCTTTGTATATATACATAAAGTTTGGTGACTTGACATTCACAACTGATGCTTTTGTTAGTTTCCTTTCCAGTTTTACCCCTTCATTTCTTTCTAAGAGAAATCCACTGTGGATCAGGAGTCACACTCTTACCTACTGCCCTGTGTTTTACCTCACAAGCACACCTCCTCATGCCTTGCCACCAGTTGGTTCTGAATGGGTATGTGCCCTTATTTTTGGCAAGACACTAACTATGGAGAGAAGCCTTCTGGGAGGTTTGTATGAAAAAGCTCATTTCTTTCATGACACAGACTATTGTTCTGCTGGAAGCTGCGGCTTGAACAAAGGCAGCCTTCTTGTGACCTTGACAGCAGATAGGATCTGCATGTATGTGTGTGTGTGTATGTTTGTGTATGTAGAATACATGCATATAAGCCTCATGATGGTGCTAGGTGACTGAAGAGTCCACCTTCTAAATACCCTCCCTCTGAATTTCTTTTCATTTGCCCTAGAAACAGCCCTATTGATGACTTCATTGTGTTGCCCATTCACACTAACACTTGATGCTGACATTGCAGTGGCATTGGATGAATGTGAGAACACCGTGCTGAGATGGTGCCCAGTATCGCGTGCAAAGAAACCTTCACAAACAGCTGAACAGATTGCCAAAAGATTAGACACATCCTAGTCCTAGGCACCATGCTAAGTTCTTTGAGTTGAAAACCCAACTGCTGTTCTCAGGGAGTCCGAGATGGAGTATGTTCATGAATTCAAGCATATGGCACAGCAGTAAAGTATACAAACTTGCTCCAAGCCATCATTTTCCCCTCAGAAGAACCTCTTGATACTTTGGGTAACAAGTTCTTTATTTGTGTACTTGAGTATCAAATACTTGTTTATATATATATATATATATGTTATTTTTTTCTCAAGCCACTTAAAATAAAAATGGTTTTAGAGTATTACACCTTAGCTCAATCAGGACCTGCCAAATGGATTATAATTTTGCATAAAGCAACTGTTAGTTAGACAGCAAGGTAGTGGCTTTGGGGAATATAAAATTGTAAAAGTCAATCCTTATCTTCAAAAGGACTATAGTTTAAGAGGAAACATGAATAGTTAACATTTAAGTGCACCCATGCTACATCAATAACACAGACAGTAAACTTGTGTGGAGTTGACCAAGGGTTAGATCACTTCTGGTCAGGATCTGTTCCATAAGAGACATGGGAATAAATCTGCACTTTGAAAAACATAAAAGCTTTTGTAAACAGGGGTCAGAGCAGGGTGTGAATACCATAGACAGAACAGCATCACCACAGGGTTGTAGAAGTTCCTTTTAGGATTTGTTAACACAAAGGAGTAAATCTTTGTGAGAATTACCATAATGGTGGTAAAACTCAAAACTATAGCCTTCCTCAAGTGAGAACTGAGTGAAAACTCAGAGCATTTTCACCAGGTCTTGTTGGAGGTTGTCCTTCTCTAGGCTGTGAATATGTGTCTTTTATTGGTTGATGACTAAAGCTGCTTCAGTCAATGGACAGGCAGGATGTAGCAAGGCAAGAAGTATAGGCAGGGCTACCAGACTAGGAGAATTTTGGGAAGAGAAACTGGAGAATGAGTTGCCAAAGAGATGCCTTGTAGCTGCCAAGGGAGCAAGAGGTTCAGGCATCACTGGTAAGCCAAGACCATTTGCAGATACACTGATGAATAGGAATGGGTTAATAATTAAAAGAGAGCTAGCCAATTAGAACTCTAAGCCATCAGTCAAGCAGTTTGTAATTGATATAAGCCTCTGTGTGTTTATTTGGGACTCAATGGCTGCAGGACCAGGTGAGACAGAAACTTCCATCTACAGGGTCTTTAGGAGTAAGGCCTGCCATAGAAAACAGATTTACTTTGTACTGCATAGAATATGAAGAGTCAAATTAAGAAAAAGAGGACAAATTTTGTTTCAACACAGGGAATGTAATCTTTTGTTTCCAAAAAACAGCTCCAATCCAGGGCATACATATCTTTTCTTATGCTCAGCTCCACACCTCAAACAGACTCACCAAGATTTGCCTCCAGCCAATGAAATTGCCATTGAGTCAGTAGAAGACTTCAGAGTCCAGGCACCAAGAAGTCTCACTATTTCCATTTTTGTAAACCCTGAACTATTTTGTTGGAAGTACAGCTATGTTTCTATCAGACATCCCAACAATGCCAACATTACCATCCAGTTTCCTACAATGTGGATTTCTATTCAGAATCAGAAGCTGGATAAATGATTGCTTTAGACACATTGGCATTGGGATGATGTGTGATGAGACAAAAGTAATTGGTATTCCTGCCTCACTTGTGTGTGTATGTGTGTGTGTGCGCGCGTGTGCGCGCACACACGCGCACGCATGCACACATGTGCACACACAGGTCCAAGTTACACCTCCTTCAATGATTGTGTGTGCTTGTATCCATATCCAAGATAAATGCTACATCTACCCTGCTAATTGTGTTTGTGTGTGTTTGTACCTGTGTCCAACTCCATTTTGAGTTACTTATTTTACAAACCATATTTTTGTAAAAGAGTTTCTTTTTCTTCAACTTTGAATGGAAAACTAAAAGGAACATTGACTTCCACAGTTCTTTCCTTTCAGCCCTGTGCTTGCTTAAATGTGCTGTTTTAGAGGAAAGCCCCTGTGCACTTCCTTTCCCCCACTTCATTGGTTCCCTGATAACTCAGATGTGGACAGCAGTGTTAGTCATTTTGCTGTTATGATTCATCTACCTTTTTAAAAAATGTAAAGCAACGTTAAACTGATATCCAGATAAGTAATTAAAAACAAATGATGTAAACTAAGAGTATGCTTGGAACAAGTGAAAATATACAAGACAGTGAAAGAGAAGGCAGAAACCCCCCAAACACCCCAGGGCTTTGATACGCACAGCAGAGCTTCAGGTCATGGTACGGAAGTTAACACAGAACATGAAATAGCTTTCTGTGCTGAGAAATCTTGAGTGTCACCTTGGTAGAATTTAGACTCACCATGGAAACAAACATTTTATTGAAAATGTTTTTGTTGAGAAATTGTTTTTTCACATTAAAAAAAATAGAAAATAGAAAAAAGATAAGCATTGAGCATCAGACTAAGCACACACAGACAGGTTTGTATTTGCTTTTTGAGACTTAGTTTTATGACAAGTACAATATGCCAAATGTGTGTATTTCTCCTTCAAACCAGTGGTATTTATAAAGAGTACGTTATATATGCCACATCTTTTAAAACTCATAATCTTACGAGATATGTACTATTGTTTCCCTCATTTTTTAGATGAGAAAATTAAAGAAGAAAATTATTATTAATTGATAAATAAAATTATATACCTATTTATAATGTACCATGATATTCAACTCCATGTATAAATCGTGGAATGGTAAATAAACCAAGTAGTGTATTTATTACCTCACATAGTTAGCAAGTTTGATATTAAAATTACTTGCTTAATTGAAGTAAGCACCTGTTTCAGAATTCTCTTGGTTAGAAAAGCTAAAATATTGAGAAAGACATGATGAGAGGTGTCTATGATGGAAAGAGTATAGTTATCAAATAACAATGTTCAATATTCCAAAAGGCCACGTTGAAGGATTGGCAGAGGAGACAAATTGTATCCTATAATGTCTGGTAAGTGTATGTCTTGATTTCTGAGTATTCGTTTTTTCTTTCTAATGTGAACTCACTTACAAGGAACAAGTACATAAACAAATGAAATCTGTGGTGTGGAAAGTGGAGGGAAACTACCCATACTGCCATCTAATCTTTGGCAATGTCCTCAGAGACCTCTATTGGGTGCTCTGTCACCAATCCTCTGAAATTGTTCCAGATGCTCTCAAACCCTCCATTTCATTTACTCCTCACAAACATCCTGCAAGATGGGTGGTGATGTTTTCATAAACAAATGAAATGAGCTCTGAGAGGGTAGGTGGCATGCAAAAGTTGTCACAGGTGCAAGGAGGTGGCACTGGCCTTACATTTCGTGTTTTCCTGCTTTTACATGTGCCAGTGGGTCCTTCTGCTGGAAAGCCACTGGAGGCACAGTCATGGGGAAAAAAAAAAACAAAACAAAAACTAGAAATGTAACTCTCAGGACTTGAGAATGTAGATAGTTGACCTCAACCATAGATAGTTGATGTTGTGTGCCTTCAGTCTATGTTTGATCTCTCTGCAATTAGACATTTGAGAAATACTATTTTGGACCATGTTTCCCCATGCTCCCTTGTAGTTTTTGGAGGGGACAGGATATGTTTAAGAGCTGGATTCCAGACAAGCTGTCTTTCCATTCCTCCCCTGCTATTAGCTTGCTATTCATCCTGTCTCAATTCATGGATCTTTTTTGGCCACTGATTACCATATTGTTTTCTTTGTGGGTTGCAGGGAAGGCAGCCCCATATACACACTGCAGTGTGGAATGAGGTATGTGGCCTTACATAGAGTCTCCCTCTTAACCTCCCTAAGCCCCAGTGTCAGAAGTGAGAGAGACAGACACAGGTACTGGGATTTATCACTTTTTGCTTCCCAGACAGAATCCCAGTGAGGGACTGCTTTGACTTTCTAAATCAAAACACTGCTTGAGTGAGGAGGACTCTGTTTCCATCGCTGCCACATAAGAGAATCATGGATGATACCAAACCCTTGATCCACTTAGCTGTTTAGATTCCTCTGCAAATGCAACGCAGATAAATGCACGTGGTACCAATAATGTGATGGGCGGGTAAGATAGCTTTGCAGGTTAAAGCAATCGCCTGACACTGGATTTGATCCCGGGAACCCAGAGTCGAAGATGAGAACCAACTCCCTAAACTCACCCTCTGGCTTTTACACTCATGCTGTAACATGTGGTTATCTTCGTGCACACACACACACACACACACACACACACACACACACACGCCAACATGTAGCTTTGACTGTTGTGGATAGTATTTACTTCTACTACCATGGTTCTCCTCTCTGTCTTCATAGCCTTACTTCTGCTTCTATTAACCTTACATGAGTTACTGTAGGAATCCCTGATCTATGGAAATAATTTGATAATGTAATTTTTTGATAAAACACGGAGTTCAGGGTTCCTACAGATTATGTTGTGGAGCACCTCTAATAGAGAAAATGTCTCAAGGAAACAACCACGCTTTAATTATTCCCAAAAGAAGAAAGAAATAAGAGATGGCATATTCTGAATGGTCACATTCTTGAGAAACAGGTAACTATTACCTTGATGTCATGACTGAAGTACTGCCTAGACTTTCATAAATTGCAAATTATAATCAAATCAAAGGTTTTGATAATGCAAGCTATCTTCTCTCATAGACATTGGTTCGGGAGCATATCCCAGCATTGGCAGTCCATGTTTCCACAGAGATTCATAGACCCCCATCCAAAAGAACATGTAGAAAATTCTCTCTTGTTCACTAGAGGAGAACCGCAATAGTGGCTGTGTATCTATCACTCCTCAATTACTTTTGTGTTTCCTATGTTTTGAGATTCCTATAATATCTGAGGTACCAAAGAAGAAAGTCAATCAGTAGTCCATCCAGCCGGGGCGCCTAGGAACCATAACAATGACTGATATTTTTATCTCTGCAGTAATCTACAATTGTCTAATTGGACTTAAGATCTGCTCAATAAGAGAGAATTCATGCCTGGTCCAACATTAACTCATTCAACTACCCAAGGCTGTAGTGGTCATAGACCACAGAGGAGAACCAATTCCTGACATTTTCCTAAGCCAACATAGTTTCTACAACATCTGTATTCTAATTACTTTTACCCACAGGTAAGTGCGACTCTCACCTCTCATTCAAGAAGCTTCTTTTTGTGGGTGATAGGGGAGTCTGCAGAGATCTATAGCTGGTCAGCATGCAGAGAATAAGTGCCTATGGGGTATGTAACCCCAACTGGTAATGCAATGCAATCCTTACACATAATGCTTGGGAGATACCAAGGAAAGAGGTATAGAACAATTTTGAGAGCCAGGCGACGAGGAGATGTATAAATGTTTCGGATATATAGGTCAACAAAGGCGCAAATACAGATCTTCTGCTTTAGAACCTGTTCTTTCCATTGATAGTTTAAAAAATGTTTCCTATATCATTTGGCGAAGAATTAGGGAGCAGGATACCTATCTTTGCTGCCTCTTTGAGACTCTGTCTCCCTGTCACATATTCTGACTTCAGAGTGATGAATAAAGATGTTTGTAAATAAAGAGGAGTTAGAACAAGGATATAAGTTTGTCATTGAGGGAAAGACAGCAAGGAAATCATAATAATTTGCTCACTGAATATGTGAGAAATGGATGGAAACCTAGCAACAACACAGTGGCGAATATATTGTAAGGGGACATCAGCGGAAAAACAGAAAGAACTGGGAAGAGATCAGGATCCAAGTCCAGAGGCTGCAACACACCTGAGTGCTTGCAAATGAATCACTATCTCTCTTGAAAGTTCATTTTCACGTGGCTGTGTGTGTGTGTGTGTGTGTGTGTGTGTGTAAGAGAGGGTGGTAAAGGAGGAAAGAGGGAGAGAGTTGGGGTGAGAGGGAGAGAGAGGGAGAGAAAGAGAGAGAAAGAACAAAGGAGGGAGGAAGAGAGGGAGAGAGACAGAGTTGGGGGTGATTTCTAAGACTATCATGTTCAAAATTTTGTGCTCTCTCTAAAACTTTGAGGTATTATTCTCTCTAAAGAAACTAGTATTCCATTTCTCTCCGGTGATGCAGAGATGGTATGCCCCAACAGAGTTTGAGTTTTGGTTCCTTTTAGAATTCCTATTCAATTCCCTAGCATGTTAAGCCAATCATGTCTTCTCATGTGTTTCAAGGAAGTCCAGGCATTTGGCTGAGACGGGGAGCAAATGTCTCCTATTAATGTGTGACAGACCCATATGGAAAAAAGCACTATCTGCTTCCCATATGGCACAGCTGAATAGGGCTGTAGTCCCTGGCTGTGAAATGGTTCCATGACCAGGTGGGTGGTTTATTTCACAGGTTGCAGACAATCCTGTGTGTCTTTCCCATAGACAGGAAATGGAGTAAGAATTCTTCCATTATAGCCCAGGGCTGTCAGCAAAGGCCTATGACATGGACTATTGATTCTTCTGCCAAGCTGAAGGTAAGTGAACTACTGTGAGGAAAACAAGCAGAAATCCAAACCAGCATTTCCCGAAATCCAAATTTCAGCCTTGTAAGGATGAATCAGCTTTTACCAAAGAAGATGTTCGGCACCATCCCATCCTAATTTGAATGCAGTAGGTGCGGTGTAGCTTTTTGTGATGAGATAGAGCAAAAAAACAAGTTTCTAAGTCCTACAGTAAACTATGTGTCCAAAAAAATCAGGTGGTTTCAAGTTGTAGAATAGTTTGGGCCCTGAGTCCTGCTGAGTCAATTGTTTCCTTCTAAGGTTTCTGGTCGAGTTCACGAAAGGCAGAGACCACCACGATGAAAAAGAATGAAGGAAACCCCTACCTTTGAGGTCATTCCACTTCTTTAAAAGAGTAAGATCAAACTGGAGAGCCACACATGTCATCTCCACTGCCCCCACCCCCAGCTTAAGTTGAAACCAATTTTATTGCCCCTACAACCTGGGAGTCAAAACACAAGGTTCTTACTTTTCACAAATACTCTTCTCAAATTTGTTTTTTGACTCCACTTGTCAGTGCTGTGGGTAATAGGTTTTAGTAAATGTAACCCTGTGTTCACTATTGTCATATAATTAGAATAAAGCAAATATGCATGGCTTTCCAGTGTTTGAGTTGACATCATCTGCAACCAGGCATGGATGTATAAAAGGTTCACTGTAATAAAAAGCAGTTAACTGACAGAATATCGGGGAAGACGGATTATGCCAATAGTCCTAATTCAATCGAGAGAATCAGAAGCAGAAAAGTTATGAAGATGACTTGTATATACCATACAACTTCACACATGCATGTGCACACAGGCACACACATTGTGATTTCCTGGAGTTGGTTATGATAGTTGATGAATGTGCAATGCACTGGAAAGGTTGTGAGTTGGGCACTGAAGAGGACTTAGTTGCTCTTTCTTAGATAAACTTGTGAAGTCCCAATGATGTCAAAAATTCGGTAATTTTATTAAAGATAAATTAGTTCAAAGAAAAAAAATGCCTCTTTACTATTTACATGTCCAAACCAATCCATCTATTCTTGACTATCAACAGACCAGAAGCCTCACAGTCATACAATGGTGATCATTAACACATGTGTCTTTGTAGTAAACCAACATCTCTAGCACTCATTTGTGTTTCTCTGGAGCCATTCAGGATTTGTGCACATGCTGATAGTTTTTAACTTTTGAGATCACTTGTGATATTACCATAATTCTCTTGTTTTCTGATTAAGTATGTGAAATTACTTGAAACCAAGTCAGTCTGGGAGTAGTTGAGTGAGTGGCTTCAGGTAAGAGTGAATGGAAAATTCGGAAGTTATCATCAAGTTGGTGAATCAATGTTGGGCGTCTATTTGGCATACACTGGTTAAACTCTCACACCTGGTTGATCTCTATACTCCTAAGGGTCCTCGGAGGCTCAGAGTACAGTGGATTTACTACCAGGGAGTAAGATTCATGAGAGCATTATTCTATTCTTAATGCAAGAAGGCAGACATTATGTAGCTTAGCAACGTTTTCAAACCTCAAAACTGTCAGCTTGAAAGCCACAAGAGGGCGCTAGACCACTATATGGGTCACCTCTCCTTATCACCTGAAGCTCAAAGCAAGGGTTAGTGTTGGTATTGTACTAAATTTGACAGTGGTAGGCAGTAACATAAATAGTATGTCCTCATGTCTGTGTCAGAGGCACTCTGTAATCATGGATGGTGTGCAAAGTTGACCATGAAACACACACTCAGTTGGCATGTATGGATTATGCTAGGTACAGTAGAATTTACATACTATTTGAAAAAATATTGAAATGGAGTAAGGTTCTTTTCCAAAGTTCTAAGAAAAAGTAGGGTGGTATTTTAGGCTATAAGTTTAAAAAGGCATCATGGACAGCAGGGTAGAGGGGTAAACATTAGAGTTAGACAGATGGGAGCCTTCTACATCTGCTTTTGGAAAACCTCATAGTCAGTGAGACTCCTGTTGGCCACAAGATTCTCTCTAGTCTGAGATTTACACTGGGAGTCACCCAAGCTATTCATTTTCTCTACTCCTCAAGTGCTATAACCTCACAAGTCTTCCAGAAAACTGGTCTTAAACTAATGTACCCACACTTACAAACCTCGTATAAACACATACCCAGGCTATACAATTAGCATTCCACTTGAAAATGAGGGCAGGAAAGTCAGTCAATAGATTAGCTTGAATAAAATCAACAAACAGATTATTTGGGTCAGCGAAGAAGTGTCTTTCCAAATTCAAAAGAGCCAATCATGTTAGTTCAGCCAAATGTCAATCAACATGGGGAACAATAATCAGTCAAGAATGTTGCTTGGGATCGTGAAAATCGCATCTAGGAATGAAGATGGGTTTTCTCTGTCTTCCTTCTTTTCTTTCACTTTTTTCTTTCAATAGTTACATTTAATATCGTATAGAAAATGTTTCTTTTTACAACATAATCATGTAGAAAATATTCTTTCCAATGAAGATGGGTGGGTAGATAAATAGAGATTGATAGGTTCAGACTGTGTGTTACAGAAATCGGTTATTTAATAGGTCAAAAGAGAGACTTTTGCAGCTGCAGGAACAATGCAAAGGTGTCATGTTTCCAAAGCAGGGCTTATCTCTTTGGAGGCAATGCATGTATGGATAATTTTATGGAGTCCCTTTTAATCATTAAGGAATGCTCCCTGTCTCTCGATTTTATTAAATAATCTTCGCTCTGTGTTCTAGACCAATAATCTTCAGTTTTATTTTGTTTGTTTTTTATTTAAAAATGATGTATTTTAGATCTGGGAGTACAGTGTGCTATTTTGATATGAGTCTATACTTATTGACACCTGTGTCTGTGGCAAATGTGTCCTGGTTTGAATTTTAGTGCCTCTACTATCTTCTCATCTTCTTAAATGTTGACCCAGACTTTGAATCCATTCCTTTGTCCTGCTTTCAACTTTTGCTTCTTGGCTCCATCCACACTCTTCTCCCCAGGAGTTGATCTCTTTCTAGGGGTAACATTCCTTTTAAAGTTAGATGTGCAGAGTCTGGTGATAGTATCCTGGAATCTTAACTTGGCTTCAGTCAATTCTCTTTGCATCTGTTTAACTGGAGAGTTTTAAAATCCCCCTTTTGTTCTGGGTTTTAGTTATCGATTTCTTTGTGTTCTCTGTTTCTTGATTACCATACTGCTTTCTTTGGGGGTTGCAGGAAAGACAGCCCCATATACACACTGCAGTGTGGAATGAGGTGTGTGGCCTTACATAGAGTCTCCCTCTTAACCTTTCTAAGCCCCAGTGTCAAAAGTGAAAGAGACAGATGCAGGTACTCGAAAGTCAACACGTGACTTTCTCTGTCCTTGCTCTGTGTTCAGAGATATGCCTAGGGTGATAGTGCTGATGTCCATCTTCTCTGAAAATCACTTCATCTTCTGGGATTCCCTCCAAAGGAGGTGACCCAGGATGGTCTCCCTATGGTGGGACTCTGAAGCTGCCTTTCTGGCTTGTCTTCCCTCTGTTGCCAAACACAGGAGTTTCTAAATTAGGAAAGGAAAATGATGGTTGCATTTCCTACCAGCATCTCATCTAGCGTGCTCCAGGGAAAATGTGGTTAACTGAGCTAATGGTCTGTGCCAGGTGATGCAGCTTATGGGAAATTGCTGAGACACAACAAGTTCGATAGTTTCAGATCAGGTGTTTGACCTCACAGAGGCTCCTCACAGAGGCCCCCAAACTTATCCAGGGGCCTGGTCAGAAAACATATCTCCACTAAATTCATGGTAGGCACACAAGGTAAAAGGAACATGGAAGTATTTCAAGTTTTGCTTTCATCTAGAACCAACCTAAACAACATTGGTCCACAAGAACCTGTAAGCAGCTAGTCCAGGCAGATAATTGTCCCAATCACCTGTATAGCATGGAAAGTGGCAACACAGCCCTTCTCTAGTCACCATGGAGACTGGTTTCAAAGTCCTTTTAAGGTTTGTGGTCCTATGCATCATAGTCCTCCATGATGGGCAGAGGAGTGGGTTAAAGAAAGGGAAGTGTTAAAATTTGAGCCCTTTATCTAAACTCGGAACTGAAGCTAGAAAAATTCCACACTATCTTGGCTAAATAGTGGTTTTCTGCATCGGTCAATGTTGAAATTAGTCTGATTGTTGGAAATATTCAAAAGTCATAGCTGCGTAATTTGGTTTCATCTGCAATTCAGATGCCAAAGACTGATGACGCAAGTCCCACGGGACCTGCTTCATGCTGCTGTAATGTCAGATGACACTTAGGGGCTTGTGGGTGTGGCTCATCACATTGTCACCTTTAATCTACCTCTGCCTGATGAAATCTTACCTACTGCTAGACTCCTCTCTCCAGTGCCACTGCTTTCATATCTCCTGACCCTGTCTCATCTTTCTCCGGTGCTCTGAGTACTTGGTGTGGCTTCTTAAACTCAATGTGAAGACTTTCTCTCCCATTTATGTCTATAACCCTGCCATCAAGATGTGACATTGCCACAACACGCCCACATAAGATTGGGCCTTCAACTTCTCATCCTAGATAGAGGAGGCACCCAGAGCTCTCATCGCCTCCTGAGGAATTGACGGCTGCAAATGATTATTGGGAAATGGGGTGTTATTTTCTTTAATGGTGTAGACACTGGGGGACTGTGTGGGCAAAAGAAAGGAGTCCGAGTGAAAAGAAGGAGCATACAAGAGGGTAAAAAGGGGCAAATATAAGAATAATACATTATATAGATATGTGTCAAACTGTCAAGAAAACAAAGGGAAACCCTTTACCAGTGACTCCTGGGAAATAGACAAAACAAGAACTCTCAAAACCAAAAGCTACTTTTGACACATTCAAAATTAAGAACCCACAGTTGCTATGTGTACCTGGTACAATACGAGTCCGGAAGAAATGAGGTTTGCATCTGAGTGATAAAACATCGCTTTCAATCATGTGATCACATTTGGTCCCTGAATGAAGTCCTTTTTCCTTTAGTAAAATGGAGACTGCCATACTCAAAGGCAGAGAGGTAGAATCACTCTGCACAGAAATGAGAGATCAGAATCAACGACCTGGATTTCATCTGTTCCTTTCTCTCTACCTTGTGGCCTCCCAGTATGCTCCCCCATCCTTCCTGAGAAAGAGCCCCAGGAAGCACAAAGGGTCTTCTATTTCCATCTTTTAGTTCCAACAAGATGAGGATCAGCAGGCAAGCAGACACAGTTGGGAATAATGGCTGTGCTCTCTCAACAGGCCCCCTGCCCCCAGCGCCTTTATCCCCACTCAGAGTGACCCAGACAGAACAAGCTTGCTCTGTAATGACCACTTCGTCAGCAGGGGCTGTGTATTTAGTAGCAGGAAATATAAGCTTTTGTGGTCAGCGTGACGTCATCCCACCCACTAAACAGGCCTTTATAACTTGACCACAAAAAGGCTTGAAAGGGATAGACATACACACACAGGGAGAGAGGGCATGGGGCCGCAAGCAGTTGTCTGCCCTGAAAGGAGCATTGTGTCTTCCAAATGTTTCCCCAAAGCCTGATGTTTGGGTCTCTGTAGACAAACATCTGGGTGATATATGGTGTTTTCTCTACATCATCCAATGCCCAACTTTCCCTCTTTCATTCCCTCTTTCTTCTTTCCCGACATCCTTTGCATCAGTGGTTTTTGTTTGTTTGCTTGTTTTTTACTCTAAAAATATCCAAGTATACATTCTTAATTATTTCTGTTGTTTTTAAGTTGGGGGGGTATATGATGCATATACACATTTTTAACTTTTCTTCTGGAGCACTTGCTGTTAGAAAAAAGAGAGAAATGAACAATGGAGGGATGGTAGAGATAGAAGGAGAGAGAGTAGGCAAGCACACAAATAGTTAAAAAGATATAGCTGTCATAGCAACATAGCATAAAGATTTCTAAGTCATGGATATCTTGGTTTCCTCACTGGTTTCAGAGAACCTGAACTGGATGACTCAGTAACTTTTGGAATCATCCTGTGTTAAGTTCACAGCAAGAGTCCACCCCACATTTGACCCTAGCCTATTATTTTACCTTCAGGTGCAGAAAGGTGTGTACTGGGCATGGAAACCAACATTGACATTCCGTACCAACGGGGGAAAGAAAAGGAAGATGGATGGTTGTGGGAAAGTTTGTTTGTTTTATTTGACTTTGTTTGATTAGGGGCATTTGTTTGTGGTTTGTTTATAAAGCAGATGAGACAAAGGGTATAGGGAAACTGCATTCACCTATTTGTTCCATCTGTATAAACTTTCTGCTTGTCTCTCACATCTTTGAGGTTGGGGGAATAGTCAGAGAAAAAGAGAAAGGGGATGGAGAGGAGGAGAATCTGTGTTGGCAGCTGCATGTCTAACCACTAAATTAGGTTGATGGAAAAGTATGGCTTCCTCAATTTGCAGGGTGTGGAAAACTCCCTCCCAGGGCTGTGTGTTCCTCTGAGGAGTGGACAGCAGGAAACACCTGCTTCACTTACCCTGACTTTTTCCGCTTTAGGAATTTTGGGTCCCCTCCTTCTCACTCTGTGTTGCACAATGGACAAGCAGATTTCCACACGTCCCCTTTTAAGGCAGGAAGTCTGGAATCATCTATTAGCAATAAACACACTCTATTGGCTTTCCTATCTGCCTGCTCCTGCACCATTTCTAATCTCCTGTCTTCCAATTGACCTGTATTATTGCTTCCTCAAGCCAGCTCCCCTGACCCTTGTGCTAATATTTTTCTTCTAGAATAAACCAAAAATAAGAAGCAAACCCGAAATGTTGAGAGGCAAGTGCACATTCTGTTCATCGGGATTCCTAATTTTAATTTTGCCATTCCCCTTCTTGAAACTAAGGGGAAAACAAATGCAATTCCCATTTTGGAAAACCACAAAAATAGATACAAACATGCATCAGACCAAGACAGCAGTTTTCAAATGTCCTCCGGAAGGAGGGGCTCCAAGCTGTTGGCAACTTCTTGGAGGAAACCTCATCCTCCATGGGGAACATCAGCCCATAAACCATGTGCACAGCCATGCACAGGATGGAGAATTGTTTTTAGTACATAAAAACATCCAAGAGAGACCCAGGAAACTGCCATTAGGCTTATGTAGTCTATCAAAGGTCACCAGATCCAAAGACATGAGCGACCCCAATGATGTTTGCTAAATTAGCTTCACCCTCCCTTTCCATCTTCTGGTCTTGTTGGAAACAAAAACAAAAAACAAAACAAAACAAAAAAAAAGCATGCACAGAAAAGGCAGAGAGGAAAAAATAAGCAAAAGCATTCTAATCCCAGGAAAGTTCCATACTACACATGTCTGGTCCATGGAAAGAGTATTTTGCCCTTTAGGAGATCTATATTAGGTATATGTGTAGTGTTTGAGTTAATAAAACTTAATGAATCGCTGTAAAACTCAGGTCTGTAATCATGACACATGCTGAGCTATATCCTATCAGTCTGTAAAATTAGGGTAGATCATTGATGCCGCTTCCGTCACAATATATCTATTAATATACAGCTGGTTGTCTTATTCAAATTGCTCTAGAAACCAAGAAAGAAAGAAAGAAAGAAAGGAAGGAAGAAAGGAAGGATGAAAGGAAGAAAGAAAGGGAGGAAAGATGGAAGGAAGGAAGAAAGGAAGGAAGGAAGGAAAGAAGAAGGAAAACAAGGGAATGAAATTTGTGAAAGGAATGCTAAATACTGGTCAGTGAAGAGATGAACAAATCCAACCTATCTGGTGACCAGATAAATATAAATGAAAACCTAGAAGCTCGTGTGTGGCTACAATGTATTAATGGTCACAGTAGCAACACTTTGGAAATCATGCATCTGCCCCATTATGACCCAGGAGTCCTGTTGTCTATAATTTCACTTTCTGCAGTTTTAGCTTCACCTAAACTATGAAATGGAAACATTCCCGAAACAACAGTTCGCTAGTTTGAATGTGTATTGTTCCAAGTGTCAGGATGAAATCTCCTGTCATTCTTTCTATCCCATCTAGGATGTTCATCACTCCTTTGTCCTAGTGCTGAGACTGTTTAATACAGTTCTTCACATGCTGACCCCAACCATAAAGCTGCTTTTGTTGCTACTTCATAGCCATAATTTTGCTACCATTATGAGTTGTAATTTAAATTTCTTATATACAGGATATCTGATATGTGACTTTGTGAAAGGGTTATTAAACCCCAAAAGGGTCGTAGCCCACAGATACAGAACCACTGGTCTAGAGCAGCTATTCTGTACACATTGCCCAGCCTCCATTACTTACTTACACATCTCGGGTGTCAAGGTTTTTGTGGTCAATTAACCTTACTTTATTTAATAATGACCCCAAAGAACAAGAGTAGTGATGGTGGCAACTCAAACATGCCAAGAGGCTGTAAAGTGCATCCTTTGGGTAAAAAGATAAATGCTCTCAACTTAATAGAGAGAGGAGGGGAAGATACACTGAGATTGCTAAACCCTGTGGCAAGGACAACCCTTCTACCCGTGACATTGTGAAGGAGGAGCAAGGAATTTGTGATAGCTTTGCTGTCACACCTCCCACTGAACAAGTGAAGGCCACAGAATTTGTTATGTGGAAAACACATTGAGTTATAGGGTTCCACGGTTTCAAATATCCACTGAGAGGCCCTGGAAAGTCTTCCCTATATGAGGAGTTACAACCATAAATCTAGTCATTGAAATACTACTAACCATTAAAAGTGATCGGTGTTCTAAACTGACTTCACACTGAAAATATTCTAGCTTTATTTGCTGTGATAAAAACATCCCAATCAAAAGCAACTTGGGAAGAAAAGTGCTTATTTGGCTTATAATTCCAGGTCATAGTCCATCATATGGTTAAGTCACAGAAGTTTGAGACAGCTGTCACCTTACAGTCATAGTCAGGAACAGAGAGAAACTAATGTGCCCATGCTGTCTCACCTGCTAATTTGTTGGTTTTCCTTATTTTTATATAGTCCAAGGCCCAGCCTAGGGAATGGTGCCACCCACAATGGGATGGTTCTTCCTACATCAATTAATGGTCAAGAAAATCCTCCACAGACATGCCCCGTGGTAAACCTGTTGCAGATAATTCTCTAATTGAAATTATGTTCTTAGGGGAGTCTAGATTGCACCAACTTGACTAACTAGTACAGAAAAATTAAGGGAAAAAAAGGTAATGAAATACACACACACACACACACACACACACACACACACCAGTATTCTACTTAAAGAAAATATGGAAATACATGTATGCTTATGTACAGAAAAATTTATAATGGAATACCCACCACAGCACTAGCAGTGATTATCTTGAAACTATTTTAACAGCTTTACTTTTCAACATTATTGGGCTATTTCACAGTGAACATATGCTACTGAAATGATCAATGAATTTCATCTCAACTTGGGAATAATTAAATAAGATTCTGGAAACATGCTGCACATAGAGGAAGACTGCATTAGATACACTTGGTCTTATGGACAGTATATGATGAGGGTACCTGTTAACCCAATCCACTCTCTTGGAGCCCTGCTAGATTAGGCATTACCAGTTGACTTTGTTCAGATTTATCTCTCTCATGAATCTCTTGTATTTGCTGAGCCTCGGTTTGTCTATAGAACAATGGTAATTTCCATCTTGCAAGACAGTTGCAAGAATTCAGTGAAATAATGTGAATACATTGCTTAGAATGATTTCAAGCAATAATATATGTAGTATATGCATTTATATGTATATATATTATTTATATATAATAAGTATATATTTCTTAGTATATATTTTATATGGTATATTTGTACTCTAACAATCTTATAGTGTAAATTTGTTAATAGATATATCTCACCAGAATGCAATAAACCATTCATAGCTTGTTTACTACCTAGTAAAATTAGTTAATAGGATACTGTGAGTATAGTGAAGATGTGTTTGGCTATGAATGGCCTTGTTTCTTTTCAGTAAATTTGGAACCCACGGGTTCTCTGGTATGCAGACTTCTTGTCTTTCAGAGAGAGAGAGAGAGAGAGAGAGAGAGGGAGAGAGAGAGACAGAGAGAGAGACAGAGAGAGAGAGAGCATTGCTCCTGTATGGGAAATATAAGATTAGTGTTTTCATGGGGACCTAACATTACCACAACCTTAACCTAGGAACAGACGAGGAATACAGAATTAGAAAACAAAAAATAAATTGCTGTCAGTTAGAGCCAATACTCTCCAAATTTTGATGTAGTCAAATACATCAGATATGAAGAAACTTGGTACCAAGCTAGAGTTTATCTGATTCAGTGAGTGAAGGTTCAGAAGAGCTAGGATTTCAGAGTCAAACTGAAGCATCAGAGTGAAGTCTACTCAGAAGCATCATAGTCTTGTAAAACTATGGAGAAGGAAGCATGCACAGAGACAATCTGGATAACATGCCCAGGATCTACCAGGTGACTTCTTCATACAGACAGTGACGGGGCATTCTCTACTAGATCTCCCTAAAACTGGCTGTTAGAGGTTGGGCAGGACTTTCCTCATGGACTTCCCTAATGCTTTTCATGGAGAATGTGGGATGCTGACTCCTTCAACCCGCCAACCACATCAGGTTACGGGGTGGGCTTCCAAGTCTGATGAGTTTGGTGAGATCCAGTCTCTAAATTGTGCAGGGCTTAGATTAGACGGATGCGTAGGGAAGGCAATATTAGAGTCCTCGGTGAACTCATTTCAGTGACCTGAGAAAGGGTCACAGAGTACCAGGGGGGTCAGTAAGATGAGTTTAAGAACAAGCTGAGAAAATATGACACCATGGGAGAGTGCTGAGAAAGAGCAGTCACCAGCAAAAAACTCTGGCACCTAATTCCCACCAGTAAACAGCCAACTTGGAAGCAGGCAGCAGCCTTCTGTGCTGAGCTCAAAGTGAGAACTGGCTAGGACAAAGAGGTCCTGGGGTGTGGAGCTGAGAGGAGGAGGAGGTAGCCTGGCCAGCTTGGCCAGCAGCACTCAGGATTGCAGAATCATGCTGCCCGGACTCCTTCCCTGCCTTCTACACACAGCCTGATGTGTCCTTCTCTTCCTCCTGCCTGAAGGCCAGGGCTAACAAGGGCAGGGGTTCTGCTATGTTGGGGAGCTGCATCGCTGGCTGAACCAAAGGTTATTCATCTCTAAAAGAAGATGACCCGTGCCCTGCCTCACTCATGGAGTTTTGGGGGGAAAAAAGCAAATTAATGTGTAAATTCCTTAAAATGTCCAAAAGTACTCTACATACTGAAAGCATAAATATTGTCATGTCAGAGTCTCATTAATCTCCGCTTTCAAGTTCACTCCTAGGCCAAGGTCTGCTGGAACTTGAATAAAAAAGGTCACAGTATCTGGTTTCATTAGGCTTCCTTGCTAATATCTAGTGGATGTCTTAACTGGTATTATTTTTTTTAAATATTGCAAAGATGTTAGGAATTGGAGGCTAGCAAGATGGCTCAGCAGGTAAAAAGCACACCTGCACAACCCAATGACCTGAGTTCTATCCCCAGTCCTCACTGTGCTCCTCCCAAAACAACTGGGGGATGGAGTAGTACTGAGTTTCTGTGATCCCAGCACTCCAGTGATAAGACAGGAGAACTGCCTAGAAGCTGAAGGGCCTAGAGTACGCAACACAGCAGAAACAAAAAGCCAGAGAGACCGTTTCTCCACAAAGTGAAAGGTGAACCCTGACTCCAGAAAGTTGTCCTCAGAACTCCACTCATGCCGTGGCACAAGTTGTACCCATGCCCTCTCTCTCTCTCTCTCTCTCTCTCTCTCTCTCTCTCTCTCTGTCTGTCTGTCTCTGTCTCTGTCTCTCTCTCTCACACACACACACAACCACAGAGAGGGGTGAGGGAAAGGAGGGAGACAATTAAAGTTAAAACATACACTAGGAAGGTGTTTAAAAGTGTATAAAAGATCTCCTTAGAGCAAGAAACTACCACATCTGAAATTATTTGTATCCCTATTCACCTTGGATGTGGTGTCTGGAAAATGTGTTTGTGCACAGAGTCCTATGAGGAGAAATAGCAGTCAAGAGCTTTATCCGCAGCCTCCCTATCCTATGACTCAGCACAGCCTTGGTTTCTATTGTGGGGGTGGTTTGAAGGCCTCTACTGTCCATCATCCCTGAGCATGCTGCAGCTATAGCATCTCTTTAGTGCTTCAAGCATTTGATAAACTGCGAGACTGGGAGGAGGCAAGCTATGGAAAGTGTACATTACCGTTTTTTACCTTAAGCATCTTAGGTAGTTGAGGAAGTCAGATGTGTCTGGAGGTATAATTAGCAACTAATTCCCCCCTCATCTCTTGTTTCCACCAGATGTTTGGTTCATTTGCATACTACTGAACACAAAGTTCCAGAAGTGGGCTATGAGGTGGCAAGGTACTGGAGATGCAGGGTAGGCTTCCATATACTAAATGCTGAGGCAACCTAAGGGTAGTGTGCTGGGACAGAATGGAGAACCCCAGTGTAGAGGTATGTCAAGACAGTTTAGCTTAGGAAGACTGTGAGGCAGGGCTATGTAGGCATTTCTCTCTGTTACAATCTGCTGAGATGACACCTAAGACACCTGCATACCTGTTAGAGGGTTTGGATGAGGTTGTCGTGAATATTTTAAAGAGATGACATACATGACAAGTGTCTTGCAATGTGCCTAGCATTTCGTAGGTAGAAGGAGGGGAGTTAGCAGTCACTAGGCTCCTCTGGCAGACTCAACTTCAGAGCCTTCTGGAGAGGGATGCTCTAGCCTCCTCTGGTGTGTTCTCCTCTTTCTCCATCTTAGGAACCTTGTTTTGAGCCTTAGTATGTTATTGGTGACTTTAGCCAGCCCAACCTGTCCAGAAAGCATTCAACTATAGGTTGGCAGTGGTGGTCTCCCTGGCTGTTAGGGACAGCACGGAAGGGTGGGTACAGGGCCTGGCTTTTCTGAAAGGAAGAGATTGAGCTTGGAGAATACACCTTCTGACAGAGGCCTGAGGCCTTGACGATACTAGTCTGTGTTAGCTTCTCCACTGTGCCTAGGAAAGGGAAAGATGGGGTGAGGGAGGGGGACGTTTACTCTTCTACTTGTCAATCTTGAATGCACAGTGAGGCTCCAACAGAGCACACCTGAACCAGGCTGCATCCTCCAGGCTGTTCCATTGGTCAGCCAAAGTTCATCTTGTACCTACTGAATGCATATATGCTGTACTAAACCCCCAGGGAGTGTCGGGGCGGGGAGACCACATGACATTGTCAAACCAGGGAAACCGAGTCTTGTCTCAATTGTTTACTGGTCTGACTGGGGTCAGGTGCCTTACTTCAATGAGCTTTTGTTTTTGTTTTTAACTACAAAATGAATACACTAATTCTTACCTAGTAATTTTTGTTTTGTTTTGTTTTGTTTTGAGACAGGGTTTCTCTGTGTAACAGTCCTAGCTATCCTGTAACTCCTTTTGTAGATCCCACTGGTCTTAAACTCATAGAGATCTGTCTACCTCTGCCTCCCAAGAGCTGGGATTAAAAGCATGAGTTCCCACCATGTGATTCATACCTTGTTTTAGTAATAGGCATATTAAAATAGAACTATATGCCTAGAATACAAGAGATTAATAAGTGATAGTTATAGTTGCTATTATTGTTGTTGTTACTATTATGTGATGAAATTAGAAGTAAGCTATAAGATAGATGGAGTTGAAGGATATGTCTTGTCCCTGGCACCTTCCAGTATCTCCCTTTCTCTCTGCTTCCTGACTACCACAGTGTAGGCAACTGGCCCCAGTCTACTTACCACCATAATGCTCCACCTCACAATCATTCCACATCAATGGAGCCAGCCAACCGTGAAAATGAAACCTCAGAAACTGTGAGGCAAAGTAAAGACTCACTCCTTTCAAGTTGTTTTCTTGGGTATTTGTTACAGCTACATAAAGCTGGCTGTCACAGCAGGTCATTAAAGCAGTTGTTCTCAACCTTTTGAATGCTTCCACCATTTGATACATTTCCACATATTGGGGTGATCCCCGGCCATAAAATATTTTGCTACTGTTATAAATTGCAATGTAAATAAATGATATGCAAGATATCTGATATGTGACCCTGTGAGAGGTCATTTTGATGCCAGAGGGGTCATAACCCACAGGTTGAGAACCATTGGGTTAAGGAAGCTTTGGTCTCACAGCCTGTGTCCTGAGCACCCTGTACTGTGTTTTACCCTCTAACGTTGACGTCTCAGTTCTTTGAAACCAAAAATTGGCAAAAGCCTAAAGAGGTCTCTGACAGAAGCTCTGTCATTAGTTAAGATGCTTAATGAAATGAAATGGGCACCCAAAGTGTAGAGGCTAGACCTCTACACTCATCTGCCATCAGGTCCTGGAAGGAAAATTGGAGTGTTTGCACATGAACCTAGGTTCCTGTATGACAGTAGTCACAGAGGGATGGGTTAGCCCTCTCCATTGGCAGAAAGATTATTCTTACCTAACTCCAACCACAAGATAGTCATACTCAACCAAGCTAGTCTCTGCAGCTCTTGGCTTACACTTGACAAGCGAAAGATTCCTTAAATGGAAATAATTTCTTGTTTAAATTTTATATTTATCAGACTGCCATTGGACATTTTGCAATCAGTCCTGATGAAGAGATGAGCTATTTGAGTGAAATTACACCTATAGATTAAGAAAATTTTGTTGCCAGGGAGAAGAAAGAAAGATGGAAAGAAAAGGGGGCGGGGATGCAAAGTAAAACAAACACAGAATACCCTTAGTAAAGCTTCCATATTGAAGGACAGTATGATAATTCACAACAATTGCAACATAGTTACTTTTGCTTCTGCTTTAGCATTAAATGAGGCTAAATATTGAAATATCACAAAGTCTGCAAATGGACCTCTCCCTAAAGAAAGAGATGCTCAAATATGTGAGGAGGACCCAAAAGCTGACACCTATCAATATAGGAAGCACCTGGTCTAAATAGTCTGCTGTCTCCTCCATCTTTCTTGCATCTCTGATAGAGAAAGAATGTTCTTTGTTCCTGTGGGTTACTGCCGTGTGGAACCCTACTCCTTTCGGTGCTTTAGAGGCCGTGGCGCTTTTGTTTGTTGGTTGGTTTGTTTTGTTTCCTTTCCCCTCTGAGCTCTGGACTTATCCATAGTTCTTCCACATTGATTATTTTTAATACTTTCACACTTCTCTGAAACCCTGCTCTTGTACACCTCAGTTTATTCCATCTCTTCGTGACTCAGTTTCCTGATCCACTGGAGGATTCTCAAGATATTTTCAGACCATCACAGTTGACAATTCTGAGTCAGTTTTCTTGGAATCCATCTCCTTGGCTTATCACTAAGCTATGTTTAAAGAAAAAAAAATCAACACTACCCAAATCACACTGACTTTCTGAGGATCAACTGTCATTCTTTCCTATGTAAATATTTATGTCTTTAAATTCTTCTTGTTTATGTGAATACCTGAAATAGTAATCACTTGTCTTTTTCTTTAAAGAAACCATACTCTGATCCCTGTCCAGGAGAATTAAGTGGGAAAAAAAAAGATAACTTCAAAATTACACCGAGAAAGCTTCTGGGTCCCCTTGGTCAGGAATGGGGTTTAAACTAAATCTTGCTAGGCTGGAATGCAAGAACCTAGCATGAATTTGTCCATTCTTCTCCTCCTGGGTCACACCACATTTATATTTGGTCAGACAGATGTGTCTGGTGGCCTCCAGAGAATGGCATGTCACCCCACTCACAGAGCACTTGGTCAATGGTTCCAGTGTCCAAGAAACATGTCAGCTGTGAAATTCATTGTGTACCCTGATCCCCTCTGCCACATTATTAACCACTGTCCCTTTGCCCATTCACCAGTGGACATGGAGAACAGATGGCCATTATCTTCTCAAGGTCGGACCATGCAGAAGCCTAAGACTCTGAGGCAAAGCTCTTCAGCAACTTCCTTCCATCCGTCATCACTCCCCATAATACCCTTCCCTGCCCCCATCCTGTATCCACACTCCATAAATTCCCATTGAAATACTAGATAAAAGGCATCGTGGGGAACAAAAGCATAGAGCCTGCTAGGTCTCTGTAAGGCCTGCTGCTACCAAACATCTTGCCCATGGCAAACGGTCCTTGCTGTTTACTGCTGCTAATCCATTCAATCTGATTGTCCTCAGAAATAACAGGTGACATGGATGAGTGTCCAGAGATGTGACAGATGACAGGAGGATGATTATATGTGTGAAATCACAGTTATAGCTTATATGAAAGCCAGAAATTATCCAGTGTATGTTCATCCAGAGTGCTCTAAGAAATGATTTCCTCCTGAATTTCACGTGATTCTGAAAACTTCCAGGGTCCTAAAATTTCAGCACACAAAACCAGGATAGATGTCACTACAGCTGAAGCCAGAGCAGGAACAGGGACAGAAACACAAAGACAGAAACAGAAGAAACAAAGGATTTCCAAAGGCAGTCTTTAGGGAGAGGGGCTCTTTTTGAAAATAGCTAGGACTACAGAAGAGATTAGACATCAGGAAGAAAAGACTTGATAGATGCTTTTGGGCCTGGAAACAGTTTAGAGAGAGAAGGGTCGTGGACACTGAGCCTGGAAACTGGGCAGAGGCATCTGAAAGGACTGTAAGAGGAAGGGGCTGGGGAAGGGACATGGATGCGTGGGGATGAAATGGTCCTGACTGAGCTGAGTGTTGATGAGGCTGACTGTGAGGAGTTGCATTGTTGAAGGCCAGTTTCTCACTCAGCTTCTAACTCCTAGCTCCTCAAGTCAGAATGTAAAAATGAGGAGGTAAACAATTTCTCCAAACCTAATTTCTCATCCCCTAGTTGATGCATTCATTGTCTATGCAGAAGCCCTACCAAGCCTGTCCCAACTGGACTTGAGCAGCACACTTTCAGAAATGCTGAAGCTCCCATATAAAGATGATGCTTTTTCAAATTCATAGTCTCTTTCCCTTTAATCTCTCTCTCTCTCTCTCTCTCTCTCTCTCTCTCTCTCTCTCTCTCTCTCTCTCTGTGTGTGTGTGTGTGTCTTTCTCTCAACTGCACAAATACATCCAACCTACAATGAAGTAACTGTAGCTAATGAGAGAGGCTCCTTTGCTCAGTTCTTGGGAGTTCAAGGCTATAGCAGCCACTCCCTGTCCCACACTGGGCATGTCAATACAATGACTGCATTGACCACACAATGAAGACACTACGTGTAGATTTGCAATGACATGAGAATATTGGGTGCCATTGTTATTTCTTTCCTTTAAAAATTATTTTTATGAATATTTGTGGATGTGTGCAGGCATGCTTGCACATGTATGTACCTGCACATGAACACCAAAGATCAATATTGAAGTTTTGCTTCAGTTGCTCTCTGCCTTACCTTTGAGGCAGAATCTCTCACTGAACCCAAAGCTTGCCCTTTTGGTTATTCTGGCTGGGCAGCAAGTCCCAGGGATGGATCAACCTCCACCTCCCCAGCACTGGGATTACAGTTCATGACCACTTTTATGTGTGCTTTGGAATCACACTTGAGCATCAAGCACTTTACCGACTGAACTCTTTCCAGCCTTACTCTTCATGTTTTTTTTTAAAGTGTGTTGACATTATTTTCTGTGTATGAATGTTCTGTTTACATGTATGTCTGTGCATCACACACGTGCCTGGTGTTTGCTGAAGGCATGAGGGGGTTTTGGATCCCCTGAAACTTGAGTTATGGATGGTTGTGAGCCTCCAGTAGATGCTGGGAATTGAACCCAGGGCCTCTGGAAGAGTAGTAAGTACTCTTAGCAGCTGAGGGATCTCTTCTCCTCCCCCTTCTTCACTTTTGGAGGATATCTTCACTTGTCTTTTGGCATTAAAGCATAATTACACATGCTTTTGTAAAATGTATTTTTGAGAACTTCACACATGAGTGTTGCACCTAACTCCCTCCTCCTACCCATCTCTCTCCTCTGCCAAGCTCTCCCATGTCCCCTTCCCAAATTCATGATCTCTTATTTAACTATTATTTAGCTATTATTATTTAGTGAACATATATGTAAATGTGTATGCATAGGTTTATTTCAGCTACTAAATTTATTTAGCTTTGGTCATGTGTACTTGTGTCCAAGGCTGACCATTTGGGATTAGATAATCTATGTGAGAGCCTGTTCCTGGAAGAGACTCAGTCTCCTTCTCTCAGAAGCCATTTACTAGCTGTAGCTTTTCATCTATCAGTGGGATCATGTGGAATTTCCCCTGCCCGTGTCCGAATCTCAACTGGTATTATCATTGTGTTGGTGTTGTTCGGCCAGCCATGTTGTTGAGCATCAATGTGTATAGCTTTCCTGCCATATGTAGAAGACATTAGCTCATAGCAACTGTCCAGGTCTTCTGTATTTTACACACATACCTCCTTAGCTTTTAAGTGTTTCCCAGTGCTATGGTGTAAAAAATAAAAAGCAGGAGGAGTAAGAGGAGGAGGAAATACGGCCAGAAGTGGTGTTGCGAATCTTCAATCCCAGCACTTGGGAGGCAGAAACAGGTAGATTTCTAGGAGTTCAAACCAACTTTGTCTACATAGTGAGTTTCAGGCCAGCCAGGAATACACAGTGAGACCATAAAAGACCAACGGAACAAATAAAGATTATATTTAGACCCAATAAAGTTTGGAAATGCATTTCTGAATTGGAGATAAGCTAACATTTTTCTTTTTTCCAAAGGCATTTTTTTTTTTTCATGAAAATAATAGGACAGCATTTTCCATACGCTACTGGGAGAGGGAGAAAAGATGGAGTGGAGAGAAAGGGAGAGAGAACAGGAGGGAGAGGAAGAGTGAAAGAGAGCATGAGAGAGACAGAGAGAGAGTGTGTGGTGTGCGTGTGTGAGAGAGAGAGGGGGAGGGAGGGAGGGAGGGAAAGGAAGAGGGAGACAGAGAATCTTGAGGTCCTATCTTACCTTGGTACCCAGCTTGGCTGCCATCCTCCTCCTTTGTTGTGAGTCACACTTCCTTCACAGAACTGAAATACCTTGTGACCTCACTCCACAGGCATCCTGCAGGGTGTGAGAATCTCAGCTGCTACACAGTGGGTATGAAGACTGGGTGGGGACCCTGAAGGTTCTCTGTGCTCTGGATGGAGAAAGGAGAATTGCTTTAAGAAAAGTCACAAACAGGTTGGTCAATCAAATGCCTTCTGATGGTGGAAGCTGCCAAGGATGAAGCAAGATTCATCTTTTTTTAATTCAAATTTTATTTATTACATTTTTTTTCTGCGTGCTTACACGATGTGTGTTGGGGAGTCAGTAGAAGTCAGAGGGCAACTCTATGGGATCAGTCTCTCTTTGTCCCTTGATGTGAGTTCCAGGGATCAAACTCAGGTTGCCAGGAGTAATTAGCAACCGCCTTTACCCATTGAGCCATCTTATCAATCTTGAGACAAATCTTATCACCTACAATTTAGAAGGTCTGCTCAGAACCCCCACTCTTCCAGGTACCACACATGGTACCAAGCCTGGCCTAGACAGGTGGCTGGGACTCCATATCAAAACATATACAAAGAGAAACTCCCACATTTCTGTACATTTAGTATTTGGAATGTTTGGTTTTTGGTTGTAGGTGGAGGTTTTCATAGGGACCACAATCAGCTCTGTTCCACCAACCGCTTCTGAAATAACCACTCAGAGACTTACTACTAATTATAAATGCTCAGCCATTAGTTCATTACTAACTAGCTCTTCCAACTTAAATTAACCCATTTCTGCCCATACATGGCTTTTACCTCTCTTGCATATTCTTTCTGTCTGCTGGCTGGTAACTCCTCCCTCTGTGTTCTTCTTCCCTGGGTCCTTAGTCTGGTTCTCTTGCCTAACCTTATCCTGTCTAGTTATTGGCCAGTCAACCTATTTATTAAACCAATCACAGTGACTTATAATCACAGTGTAAAGAAATATTCCACAGTTGGTTTTTCTGTTTGTTTTTTTTTTTTTTTTTTGTGTGTGTGTGTGTGTGTGTTTTACTGAAAGATCATTTTACCATCTAGTTTATTCTTCCTTGTTCTTTTCACACTACTTGCTGTACAATTCTTTCTTTCAGGCAAGTAGTTATTTGGAGACATAGCTCAGAGGGTTGGCTCTGGTTAGTGCTTCATATGTATGTGCTTAGCACAGCAAGGTATAGCCAAGTTTAATACCCCTGATTCTTCCCACTTCCACAGACAGACATATACCTCAATAATCCTTCAAGAGTTGTTATTCTTTTACTGTTATCCAAAGATGGAGATTAGAAAATCAGGAATGAAAGCCTTAGGATGTTCAGAAGAGCCAATGAGTCGGACAGGTTTTTCTTCTCAAAAGTAAGTACCATTCTTCAGTGGATGAGTCTCTTCATTGCAAGTTGTAAGTTGAATAAAAGAAGCTAAGTAGTTGTCATCAGGTTGGGACACACATTCACAAGGCAACACTAATGTATAAACTGTAGAACTCTTTTCCAACAAACATACATGAGCATGCTTCTTAAAAGGGCACATTAACCTTAAAGACTAAAATAAATCACTCAAAAGGAATGACTTATGTCATGGAAAGTAAAGATTCAGTTCATTAAAGTGATGGCTATGTATGTATTTTTAATATCCATAATCACTCTCAACTAGAATGGCTAATTAAGTGCATCATATGTTTTCTTACTACACTATTTTAATCAAGATGCTCCAAATGATCCTTTCTCTTCTCTGTGTATAATGAAATTATATTGTTTTAACAGCTGGACAAAACAGCCCTACAGTCTACAGCCAGGATATCTGAATCTTCTTCGAATCCCCCAAGACAGCGCCCCTTACCAGCAGGAAGTAGTTTGGAAAGAACGACGCCCAAATTCCCAAATATTGTGTATAAATGTTTGGTTTCATTTAATTGGACTATGTTATATAAAATTAAATAAAATAAAAATAATAATAATAAAAAAGAAAATACATTAAAAAAAGAAATTATATTGTTTTATATAGAAGTTGGCAAAATAAGGCATAATGGAGCTTGAAGATCATATGCAAAGTGTGGTTTAAGATCTTGAGGTTATTATTTTTTATGAACATGAAAAAGGCTAGGTTTTCCCAATCAATGCCATCTTTGATTAGCCAGCCCTCTTCTGACCTACATCCATGAATGTGTTACCATGTAAGCTTGGCTGAGTCAGGCTCACATCAACAGAAACTGCCCATTCAGCCAATCTTGAGTATGCAGAGCAATGTTCAGTATTTCAAATCACTTGGTTTTGAAGTCATTCACTACATGGCAAGAGCTAATGGATATGGTTTCTGTTGGGGTTAAAATGAAGCAAAATATTGAGACAGTAATTAAAATTCCAGTTTCACAGTATCAGACACCGTAGAACCAGGGAAAACATTTGTCTTGACCTCCCTTCTCCTCAACCCCATCATGTGCATCCTGTTTGCTGACATGGATCTTTTCATGTTCTTTAGCACTTGGAGATTTGGAGGGGATCACAGGCAGAGGTGTGTGTGTGTGAGTGTGTGTGTGTGTGTGTGTGTGTGTGTGTGTGTGTACATGTATTTATGCTCAGATGAACTAAAAGATCTCAGAGTTCTATTTGGGCCTTGGGCCTTGCTTGTGAGATCTTCCTGTTCTCATGCCTCATCTCAGACGAATCATCAGGACTTTGTTGTTGTCCCTAAAATTTACAGGGATGAAAGTTAGGGCATCCTACTGCAGGCTTTTGGGACCTAGGTTGTCTAGAACAGAAAAGGTGAACAATAGCAGAGGAATAAACACAGTTTGTATTTCTGCTTTCTGGAGAACCCAATCATCTTTAAGCAGTCATTAAGCAGGACACACTTCCTGACTCACTGAGAAAGTGTCATAGACTAAAGCATTAAGTAGATTATGATACAGGGTGATGCCACTCAAGTCTTCTGATATTGGGTGGGTTTTGTTGTTGTTGTTGTTTAAGTATCTACAGACTCAAAGCTGATTTGGTAGACAGCCAAAACTGTCCTAACAGTTTGCAGTTGACCTCCATCAAATGGTCTGTTTCCCACCTCTGCAAATGCAGCGTCTTGCTTTCACAAATTAGTGAGTGCTATATGCAGGGGTGTAGAAAGGACTCACACACCAGAGTTACACATGTTAAAGGGAGAAGCATAAATATATGTCCCTGCTGGATATTGATAATAAAACCCTCAACAAAATAACAGAAAATAGAATTCAGATGTGCATAAAAAGAATTATGTCTTGCGACCAAATAGGATTTATCCCAGCATTTAAGCTTGATGTAGCATGTGAAAATCAATCAGTGTACCACAAAACAGCAATAGAATTAAAGACCAAACCCATATATCACTGTGCTAAACGCAGACAGCCATTTGACATAATCCACACCCCTCTATGATTAAAAGAAAAAAAAAACACTTGAGCTAAGAATAGAGAGGCATTAATAAGAACCCAAAACTAACATCATTCCTAGCAATGAAAGATCCCAAGCTTTTCTCCAACACACTAGTAGCAGATAAGAATTGAGAACTCTAAACAACATTGTTCTGGAGGGCCAACTCATTGAATTCTTCAACAAGGGAAACAGATACTCATACTGAATAAAAGAAGTAAAACTGTATATATGTTTAGTATTATTTTTCTATCTAAAAAAAAATCTTAAACAGCCCCCAACATACACAGACATGCAGCACATGTATGCAAATAAACACAAGCATGCACGTGCATGCACACACATACAGGATTATGATACAAGGTCAATATAAAAAAATCATTAAAATAAGTATTCTAACATAAAATTAAGTTCAATTCTTGATAACATCAGCAAATTAAGGTTATATTTTATAGTGTTTGGGGATATTACAATGAAAACACTGTATCACTAAAATAAATGAAAGAAGAGTTGAATGGAAAGAGACATAATTTAACAGGAACATGGGGACATTCTCTGAACAGACCTATAGATTTAACGCACATTCCAATCAAAATCTAGCTTCCTTTTGAAGAGATTGACAAGATGATATTAGAACTCACTTGAGGATAAAAGAGACACACACTCACCAAACCCATCTTGAATAAAAAGCAAAGTTAAAAATCTCAGCTTTTCGAGTTTCTAAAATTAGTATAAAGATAAAGTGTTTGAAACATTTTACACTGACCATAAAATAAAATGAAAATCTCCAAAGTAATGTCATAAATTTATGATACCTTGATTCTTTTACAATTATGCCTAGATAATTCAATAGGGAGGAGTAATTTTTTCCAAACATAATATCCTGGGATAGCTGGATATTTACATGCAGAATTTTACAGTTGAGTAGCTTCTGTATGACCTTATATGGAAATTAACACAAGTGGGTTAAATGACGGAGATAAGGCTTAAAATTTTTCTTAAAAGAAAACATAGGAGTGAGTTTTCATGATTTTAGCTTAAATGATATTTTAAAAAAATCTGTAAGAGTAACTAGTAAGAGTGAATACATTGAATTTCATCAAAATGAACAAGAAAAAAAAAATCATACTTCAAAGAAGAGTACCAGGAAATTTAAATTACAAATAGGACAATAGAAGAAATTTTTGCAATTCATAGATTTGATAAGGATTTTATGAATGTGGATTTGTGTACGTACACATAAAAATAACACACATAGCATATGCACTCATTCATATACTGTTTTATTTATGTGGGTACGTGTGTGGTTATCTGTGTGAGCCCACAGAAAATGCTGGATGCCCTTGGAGCAGGAGTTACAGAGATTTGAGTCACCTGCCATGAGTGTTTGAAACCTAATTTGAATCCTCTGGGAAATCAGGAAGCACTCTTAAGACTGAGCCATTTCTCTGTGCCCTCATATAAACTGAGAACTCTTACAATGACTCAACAATAAGGAGATAACCCAATAAAAAGCAGATTGTGTGTTGAGCAGAAATTTCTTCAAAGAAGGCCTATAAATGACCCATTAGCACCTGACAAGGTGTTCATCATAGAACAGTAAAATCTAAGCAAGGAGATAGCACTTTTCACTCAATGGGTTGATGCTTACCAGAAATACAGACAACAGTGAGACTTGAGGAAAAACTTGGTGTGATACCTTCATCCATTACTAACAGAATTGCAATGATTTTTCAGTTCCTTAAGAAAAACTAAACTGAAATCATATTACAATTCCACTCTTAGTCATATTCAAAGTAAATGAAAATAAAGCAAGCTTCTGTGTTCTGGACCCTCCCTTCCAGACCTCTCACTCTGTGTACACTTCACCTGCATCTTTATTTGCATCCTTTATCATATCTTTGACCATAAGCCAGGAACTGTAAGCATTTTTTTGAGTTTAGCAAATTACTGAACCTAGGGAGAAAAGATTGGTAACCTCAAAGTCGTGTAGACTGTGGATAACCTGGGGACCTGCCATTATAATTGATGCTTAAAATGAGGGAGGGACACTGTTATGGGCTGGAGACTTTAACCCATAGGGTCTGTACTAAGTATAGGCAGTATGATAATTGCAGGATGCCTAGCTTGTGTTGGAGAACTGGATGATGTTATGAAACACTCAGGAACCCACCTACAAGTCTAGTGTGAATAGTGAAGTCTAAGAAAAGGACTCCGTTCATTATTAGCACATGCATTATATTGGAAACAAAATGTACATTCTCCTAAACATTCAAGTACTGCTCTCATATATTTATCCAAGAGAAATAAAACAAATATCTACAGAGAGATTTATTCAAGATTGTTTAGGTCAGCTTTGAATTTGAAGTGGTTCAAATGACCACGAACAGAAGAACAAATAAACAAATTGTAGGTCATTCATATGGCAGTACACTGTGCCCCAGTACAAAGCATCAACAATGGATGCAAGCGTGACTGTCAGAACCAGTGAACTCAGTGGAAGAAGTGGACCCTAAGGACTCATTCTATACTTCACTTTTTATGATGTTTTAGAACAAGAAAAACTAGGATACATGTTGGCAAAAATCTGAAGGAAAAAAAAAAAAAGGAAAAGTAAATTATCTGTAATTCCGGTTTCAGGGGATCTGATACCCTCATACAGACATGTATACAGACAAAATAGCAATGTACCAATGCACATAAAGTAAAGCCAAATAAATGTAAAACTGTTAAGGTAATTGAAAGCTCCTATGCTGATCAATATGAATGGATTCTTTTATTAAAACCGTCAACTTGATTATGAAGCAAGCTGTGTGTCTTGTCAGGTAGTTTTTAAAGTCCTAAAGAAATGGGCTGGGGACTCTGTGGCTCTGTGGATAAAGCTGGTCTCAAAAGAACATGGTGACTTCAGATCCCCAGCACCCATATTAGAACCAATGTAGCAGTATGCATCTGTAGTATGTGGGGAGATGGGGATAAGTGGATATCTGGAGCTCATTGGTCAGTGAACCTAGCTGAATTAGCAAGCTCAAGAACCTAGAGTCTATGTCAGTGGTTCTTAACCTGTGGGTCACGACCCCTTTGGGTGTGAAATGACCCTTGTAGCAGGGTGACTTGAGACTGTTGGAAAACACAGATATTTAGATTACAATTCATAACAGTAGCAAAGTTACAGTTAGGACGTAGCAATGGAAATAATTTTATGGTTGGGGGTCACCTCAACATGAAGAAGTGTATTAAAGAGTCATGCAGTTTTAGGAAGGTTGAAAACCACTGACTGGTCAAGTTGGAGAGTAAGTGAAGAAGACATCAGTGTTGACCTCTGGCCTTTGTACATAAGTTACATAACCACATAAACATATGTACACACATGTATCCCCTCCACACCTCTCAGAAGTCTTTCACTAAGCATATGATCATAATAAAAAGTTAATGATTTTTCATTTAAGATTTATTGAGATTTAACTGACATACAACACAGAGGATATTTAAACTATACAGTCTGATTGTTTTTCTGGCAAGGGAGAGCTGAGGAACTGAAGGAGGTTTCAGAGAAAAGCAACAGCTTTCTGAGGAAAAGCCCATCAGGTTACTGGGAAGTTGTTGCTATTAAACCACAAAAGCACAGAGACCCAATGGCTTTAATGAAGATTATTCTAGAAGGTAAGAAGCAGAACTAGTACTTGACTGACCATTTTATTTTTGCTATATGGTCTTCCTTAACCCAAGAGGGGCCATACTTCACTGTTTGTTTGTTTGCTTGCTTGCTTGCTTGTTTGCTTCCTTCCTTCCTTCCTTCCTTCCAACACGGGCATTTAAAGCATGTCCTCCATTTTCAAGGACTTCCCGTTAGTGGCAATGGGGTCAGAGTTGATAAGAGGGCAAGAGAGGAAGAAGTCTTTTACAAAATGAAATCTTAAACCAGTCCCTGGTCCCATAGCTGCGCCCTGAGAGAGAGGTCAGTGAGTTCCTTGCCTGCGTTTCTTTCGGGACTTTCTCCCCACATCCTCACAGTCCAGTATGTTTACTCTATACTGTAAGAACGGTATATAATAAGAACGTGTGGGTTGAAAACAGTCTGGCAAGCTGGTCACTCGGGTTTTAAGGCATACCCACAGAGTTGATCTCTAGCCTGGACACTGTGGTCCTGGGAGAAGATCCAAGGATCCAGCAGTCAGCCTCGCCCTGAGTTCATTGAAGCATCCACATGACCCTCACCCAAAGTGTATACTCCAGTAGCAACTTTGATTTCTGTACCTTTGAGCTGCAAGTGACCAATCAGATTGTTTAATAGTGTATTTCCCACCTCCTCTGCCCTGGTCACCAACACCCCCCTCATATTCCGCACTGTACTTAGCAGAAGGCAGTACAAAATGGAAAGCACCAAGAAGTTTGAAGTGAAAATAGGATGGGCTGCCCTTGGGCTTCAAATTCCACTTTCCCAACAGCTCCGCCCTTCACCTCAGGCCCAAACCAACACATTTATTCCAATTCTCACCACGCAGGCTACCAGGAGGACCCTCCCTCTGGAAGCTAGCTGCCTGCATTTTTGCTGGGGCTCTGCTCCTACCCCAGGGGAATATCCACTCCCCCACCCCACCCCCTGAGCCAGAAGAAGCCATTATGAAATTAACTGGCGATAAAACCAGCCACAGAGGGACTGTGGGGCATTTATCTTTTTCAAACGCCTTGTTGTTTTTGTCCATCTGGTTGCAGTTAGTGCAGAGGTATAATTTTCGGTGCTGTTCTTTTCTGGTAGACCATACAATTAAGGTATTTGAAAAACAAACAGCTCTTAACCACGGCACGGTGAGGAACCCCTTCAGCAATCTGTGACCCATTTTCCCTGAGCAAACACAGCTCTGTATCCAAGGCAGTCAGAAAGCAAGAGCTGAATGTCAGGAATTATTATTTAATGTAATAACCTAACCCCTTCTGGCACTCCTCAGAAGAAAGACAAGGGATGTGGGGAGGACAGGAGATAGCCCGTGTGCCTCGACTTGTGAGTCCTTAGCAGTTTAGGGGGGCTTCCAAGAAAGGATTTTGTATGCAGAGAAGGGAAAGGCTCCACACAGACAAGCAGTTAGAAAAAGAAAAAGAAAGAAAAGAAAGAAAAAGGAATGACAGGGCTGTATTCCAGAGAGGCATGGTGCCCGTTTTTTAAATGCTGCTAGATGTATCCAGCTGACAACATGCAAATCAACATGTCTCCCTTAAGTGAGAAAAATTATTTATACGGTGATCAATCTGGGCCATGAGACTAATTTCACTCTTAATAATCTATTCATCCAAATAAATGTGACATTTCACTCTCATGAGGACAACTTCGTGTATCCTTCTCCATGGCTGTGATGGCTCAACCCAGTTTTGAAATTTTTCGGAAGATTTTACTGCGCTGTGAAATGACTATTTTCGTTTTGTTTTGCTCAAAAATGTTTCTCATGGCCCTGTCATTAACATTATTCAGCACTTTTGTTTCTCAATGTCAGCCTGCTTCAAAAAAAATGAAATAAAATAAAACCAAATTGAGCCCAAACAAGATGAAAGTATTCCACTCAAGAAGAAACTTTGAACAATTAATTGGTTTGGGGATAGAGTAAGGATTCTAGACCAGAATTTAGATACGGAAGAAGTCATGACCATCTTACAGCACCATCTCTCTCCTGACAGGGGTCACCTCTATAAGGTAATGTCTCTGTCTCTCTCTCTCTCTCTCTCTTTCTCTCTGTCTGTCTGTCTGTCTGTCTATCTGTCTGTCTGTCTGTCTGTCTGTCTGTCCTGACTTGCCCTGGAAAGACCTGTTGTTCATTCTGAGTCTTTTCCAAAGTCAGCAAAGAGGGATGAGTTTCATGCTTTCTCTTCAGAAACAGAAAGGAGGTCCCCTTGATAATAACACACCTTCCTCTTTGCTTAGGAAGCATCTGGACAGGTTGGAGGGTCTGAAGACCAAAGAATGTGTGCTTGGGAGTGATGTCAGCTCCCTCACCCTGGCTTGGTTATTCTGAGGTAGGTTGTATTATATTGAGGTTGCTATTTTCTTTTGTTGAGTGGATTACAATTGGAGAGTTCAGATGAGAGGGAATGAATGAGACAATCCTCTTAGAAAGTTGTGGAAAGAAAAGCATTATGAAACCAAGTATATTGTGTTCTCTAACCTCAAATCTACCTTCCATCCCCATTCAGTCATTCCTTATAACATACTCACGAAGTGCAAATGGCTGGGTTTGGGTAAGCAATAGCCCCTACCTTCAAGGGGTTCCAGTTCTACCCTCCCTTCTTGACCTTAAATGTTCATCCACAGCTTCTTGCTGTATCACATAAGTCATGAAGAATTCAATATGAGTGTCTATGTAGAAAAGTAGTTTGGAAGACGTAATTCAGTTCTGTTTTCCCTAAAGAGTATTTTTTTTTCATAAGGAGAAAAATTGAACTATAATAACAATGACAATGGGAAACAGATCTGGCTGGAATAAAGAAAAAAATCCTATGAATTTGCTAAGTATGAAAAGCCGTGGAAACAAACTCAACTTTCTCCAACTGAGAGCCTCCTCTTTCATATTCTTTTCCATCTCGACTGGATGTGGTTTGAGGAGAGGTACTAAAAGAGCAATCTAAAGACTGGGTTTGCTGAATATGATAGTGTATAGCTGTAATCCTAGCACTCCAGAGGCTGAGGCGCGGGGGGGGGGGGGGGCGGGCAAGTTAGAAGCTAGCCTGAGCTATATAGTGAAACCCAAACCCAAACAAAAACCATTCCCAGGCTTTGCTCACCTCTCATCCATAACTATTGCTTTTCCATCCCCAGGACCCCTCCTCAGCCTTCCAGCCACATGTGCAGCTGAGTTCCTTACACCCCTCAGCCAGCTGCTGAGTGAAGTCACAAGGTATTTTGGTCTCGATGACAGAGGTGCGAATGGCAGCTTCCATCCAACCCAGATGAGCTCATGCATGCGAATGCTCTTTGCAATTTATAAACCCTTGATTCGACAAATGCCAGAAGTGATTACTCTATAATTGAAACCCAGTGGCCTGTGTGCATGGCAGGTATGCCAGAAGGGAAGGACCCTCCTGTCAACAACAATCCTATTTCCTACATGCCTTTCTAATGGAATGAATTAAGATCACAGCCTTGGGATACAAAGACAGGCTTGGGATGCAAAGAGAGGTGGGGGTATTTATTGAACAGCCTTTGGCTAACCTCTTGTTCTTAGGTGTGAAGTATCTCAAAGGATGAGAACAACAAGGTTTTCCATGAATCCTCTCTGATAAGTGAGTCATGTATACTCGTGAAACAACATGTCAGCCTAGTGTAGACTACAAACATAACAGTGTTACTATAAAATGAAAATGGATCTAAAAATGTCTATCATCTAGAGACCTTACAGCCATTGTGGTGTCTCATCATGGTGGATTGTTCATGTGTCCATAGTGATGCTGGTGTCAATAAGACCACAGTGTTGCCAAAACATATAGTCATGTGCACTTTATAATGCTTGAAAGTGATAAACAGCCAAGCCACTTCTCTACAAGTTTAGTGACTGCATGTCATCATCATTTACTGTACTCGTGCTTGTAAAGAGTCTTTACCATCAAACAGCATGTCAAGCATACCCGCAGCAGCTTCGTACAGCTCAGCCAATTAACCTCTGCCATGGAAGTTCATATGCATGTATGTACTCCATGAATTTACATGGGGACCAGGTCACCTGCTGATTTCTCAAGATGGATCCGCATTTTTAAGCAACATGTAACTATATTTAGGGAATCTACAAGGTGTCTACGATGGTAATATGAAAATAACACTGAAGGCACAAAATCACCTAGTTGAGGGAAAGGTAGAAAGTGAGAAAGGCATCTTATTTTGATCCCCTGATTTACCCCAGGTTTGCTTGTCCTAGCTGGCATAGATACAGATTCAGAACACCAAAGAGTCTGAATCTTCTTGCCTCTGACGTTTTCTTGAACAACTTACTCATCAGCTTACCAAGCAAGTAATATATTTTAAAGACCAGTTTGACCATTTACTCCCCTATGAAAGTCTTTGCCAGGATCCAATTTCCTAAGTAAATCGCAACCACTGTTGAGGCAGAATTTATTCTCCACCCTCTGCCTTTCTCTTCCACTCTGGTCACCACCATCCCTCCACAGTCTCACTGCCCATTCTCTCTCGTAATGTGTGTGTTACTCTCACCCCTTACATGGTGCTTCTGTGGCCTCACACACGATCAGTAGCAAATTCTTTGACTTTCCTCAGTGTCCATTCACTTATTTCTCCTTTCTTCCTATGGAGCTCTTATTGTTTCCTCACAATCCCATCAAGACATCATCTATTCTTTCACTGCAGTGGATCATTTTGGCTGCTGACATCCCCGAAGGACATGACATATTTAATCAAAACATACTAGCAGTAATTAACGAACGCATTCTGGAGCCAGAGACTTTATTTAAATCCTGTCTTAGCTGTGCCACATAGGGTGATGTAGCGAGTTGTCTGTTCCCTACTTTAGTGATCTGTAAATTGGGGGAGGGTTTACTGTGGGAATCTGATGAGAAAACGCTTGGATAACTGTGTGACTGTCACCATCCTCATCTCTCACCATTCCAACGTCTCACTTACCATGCTGTTTTTGATCAGAGCAGTTCTTCTTGTGTACAAGTAATTTTCCATCACACATTTCTGCCTACAGTGCAGCAAGTTTATCATAGAATATGAAGGGTAGAGATGGAAGAAGGGGGCAGTCAGGAGGAATTAGTTAAGCTGTCCTTCAGAGTGGCTTTGAAAATATGGCAGCCTAGGGAAGTGTTAAGTAAAGGTAAATTTAGGAATAACAAATAAGATGATTCTAAAGTGGGGTCATTGTGAGATTCTTTAAAAGGATGTTGTCCTAGAACCCAGAGTCACTAGGAAAATCTATTCAGGGTTCTCCCCCTCTCCATACTATATTCTAACTTTTTTATTTTTCTCTCTCATTCTTTCCACTGGAAGACAAGGCAGGATGGACAATCTTCCCTTATGTCATAAAATGTCCAGCACATAAATCTCTGCCAATAGGGCCTGACGTGCACCCACACTAAGATGGTAGGTAGAAAATGTGTATCTTTCCAGAGATTTAAGTATGTTATATTTTTATTCTTTTCCTTGGGCAGGCATGATCAGAAAGTTCCAGAGAATAATGAATAAAAGAGTAAACTGTGTCTTCAATAATCAATTTTCTATTAAGAAGCACCCCTAATAACAATGGAGATGGTTTTGAACAAAACACAGTGGCTGACTTTGTCCTAATTCCTAGGTCCCTAACTTACAAAGCCCCATTTTTCCAGCATTGAGTATAGAACCTGTGTCCCAAGGAGCCAGGCGTGCACATCAAACAATGATGGTGTCATTCTGCCACAATATCAGTTTCCTTCAAGTGAAGTTGCATGGGACATCACAGCTGTGACTCTACTTTTCTGCAAGACAACACCAATGGTTCATTGTATATTGTCAAATTCTGGGTCATCCTTTCTTTTTCCATTTTTTCACATTTGTGTCTGGCACGCATGTTTCTATATATGTGGGCACCTATGAGGAAGTTAAATGTGTGTGCATGCATGTGGAGGCCCAAGGTGGTGTCATCCTTCACCCTCCTATCACCTGTTTATTGAGAGTCTGTCTCTTGGTCAAATTAGAGATGGTCATTGGGCATATTCTTGATAGTCAGCCTACTCTGGGGATCCCTGTCTCTGTCTTCTGAGGCTGGAGTTACAATGGGCTATCTCTCCAATGTGACATTTAACAGTGTTCTGGAAATCCCAAGTCAGGTTTGTGGATATAACCACTTAACCAATGAGCCATCTCTCCAGTCCTGGATTGTCCTGTCTTAAATAATCCCAACCTGAAACCAGGCCAATTCGGTCCTCCCTTGTTAATGCCACATATCATGGTCTTCTTTCTAGCATGAGACCATGAGAAGAGATACTTCTGCAGTAAGTATTTTATTACAATAAGTCAGCTATGTGTAGAAAAAAATTCCTAAGGAGGGAAAGCAATCTACAAACCTAAGAAGATGAACAACTTCTGGATTTTAGATATTGCACAGATAAATATTTGGAGAAGGCCACTGTTCAGCAACACATCCAAATGATATTACTCAACAGAATGTTTTTTAACATCAGTTGGAAGCATTACCACTGTGAGTTGGTACTCTTGGGTAGGAGGAATATACACAGTTTCTAGCAAATTAAGGCATTCTTCAAAAGGTATTGCACTAAACAAATGAAGGAATACATTGTGATACATCCATCAGATTCCTTCTTATTTTAAGATCTTTTAAAACAGATTCCTAAGTTCCATTATTTTGTATTTTCTCAGAAAGACCTCAACACTGATTACCATGCAGGACATTCAAGACTGAAGATACAGTATTTTAAGTACTTGGGAGAAAACAGACAACCTGCAGCTAGGGCTTGAGACAACTGGATAATGTCCATAGCATGTCAGTGAAAGCATTTGAAATCCATTTCATTGCATACTTGAGCACAGGGTATCATATGAGTATTAGTGGTTTTCATTTTGTTCGTTAGGAATTGAAGGCAAAATTCAGGTTGGGTCATGATTAGATGACACGATTGTGTACATGTATCCTATGCATGTGTAAGCACACACATATGGACTCTGGCAAGAGCACGGAAGCCAGGGCAGTGTGTTCATTGCAAGTGAAAGCTACGAAGTAAAAGCTGGATATAGTGAAGAGGGCCGAGTTGGGCAGAAGCACCTGATCTTCCAATTTCCATATACCCAAGTAGTAAGAATAGTCAAACAGCACTGCTGGTGATGTCACATGGCTTTCCAGATGGTCAATCAGCATGGGACTTGAGACTTAGAGCCCAGGTAAGATGATTCCAAGCTGTCAGGAATAATAGAAGCCTGTCTATTTAAGATCTTCTCCAAGGGAAGGAGGGAGGGAGGGGGGACTGGGATCGACATGTAAAATAATAAATTAAACTAAAAAAAGAAATATGCTTTGACTCCAAAATTTAAGTTCAAGGACAAGTTACTGGGGAAAAGGATTTCTATTTTTGTTTCCACAGAAAATGAAAAGCTGTGGATTCCTTCCAGGCTAATGTGGTTTGATCAAGCCAGACCGCCTGAAACAGAGTACTAGATGATCCTACATTCAAAACACCTGGACAAAGCAGCCTTACAGACTACAGCCAGGATTTCTGAATCTTCTTAGAATTCCCCCATGACAGCACCCCTTACCAGCAGGAAGTAGTTTGGAAAGAATGACGCCCAAATTCCCAAATATTGTCTATAAATGTTTGTTTTCATTTAAATGGACTTGGTTATATAAAATAATAAAAAAAGACAACGAGTGCTTCAGCACTTGGAAGCAGAGGAAGGTGGATCTCTGTTAGTTCAAGGCCAGCCTGGCCTACAGAGCGAGTGCCAGGAAGAGGGTCCAAAGCTACACAGAGAAACCATGTCTTGAAAAACAAAAACAAAAAAAGAGAGGAGTTAAAACAAATATGTGATATGCCAGGTGTGGTGGCACAAGCCTTTAGTCCTAGCACTCAGGATGCAGAAGCAGGCAGATCTCTGAATTTGAGGCCTATCTGATTTACAGAGTGAGTTCCAGGACAACCAGGCTACACAGAGAAACCTTGTTTCAAAAACCATATATGTGTATATGTATGTATATATGATATATATGCATATATATACGTGTGTGTGTGTGTGTGTGTGTGTGCATGCACGCGTGCACGTGCGCGCACGTTATCACACAGAATTGAGGAGACTTTACATTTTGGAATTCAATCAATTCTTGCTCTTTGTACCTTTATGACTTCTGTGGTTCTTGTCTTCTTCCAGCAACTTGGGCAGTATCACAAACTATCTTTTGATACTGTGTCATACTCCTAATCTGCACAGGGAAAGGATGAAGAAATCACCTTGATGCTCTTCTTAGAACACAAATGATGGTAAAGTTCACTCTTCCCTCTCCTCTCTTTCCAGCAGCATATCATGTTTTCATTTCTTATACAACAGGGCTTGTCAACATTAAGGAAGAAATAAAAATGAGGCCAATATTAAGCCTAAAATGAGACCTTAATTGAACTCTGTTGGCTGTGAAAACACAGGAAACAGCAAGGATTAAGCAGGAAGTAAAAGGAAGAAAAACAAATTGATGTGGGCATGCTGTTCATCATTTTAGATGCTGTCCACACAGAGACTGGCAGGATGACAGAAAGCATCCTTGGGTGCTGAAGTGATGTGAGGGAAGCTGCTATGCCAGAAGTGAAGCAAACACAGGCCTGGAAACAAATACACTTAAGAGAGCTGCTCAAGATCAGATTGACAGTCACTTCAGACCTGATGCTGAGTTTGAGTACAGATGCATCCTAGGCCATGGAGCCCATGAGTACTGCTATTCATTCTCTCCAGGTGAATGACAGAAAGAGGGGTTTTCATATGAACTGAAGGATGAATGGCAAGGGCTTCTCCATCACAGCTGGAAGGCTGACTGCAGAGTAGAGAGATTATTGCTTTTACAGGATTCGATTGGCTAGGGTGTAAATATTGAGGGGTCACATAGCCAGGTGATGGTTGTTACGAGCCATTTTCTCCCCGGCCTGGTCCCACAGCCATGCCAGCCCCATATAACAAACAGAGAAGCTTTAGCCTGTTACTAGCAGTTCTTATTGACTAGCTCTGTCTTAAATATTAACCCATTTCTATCAATCTAAGTATTTCAAAGTGGTCTTATCTTACCAGAGAGGGTCTGGACATCTTTGTTCTCTTGGTCCTACATGTTAAATCTCCTGCTACCTATTCCTGAAACCCCATTGTCTCCTAGTCCTGCCTATCTTGCTTTCCTATTGGCCAACAGTGCTTTATTCATTAACCAATAAGAGAAACATTACAGAATGACATCTCCCATTGAGTGGTAGTACAGTCCTTTAATCTCAGTACTTGGGAGGCAGAGGCAGAGGCAGAGGCAGGTAGATTGCTGTGAGTTTAAGACTAGGCTGATCTACAAAGTGATTCCCAGGACTGCCAGGTCTACACAGAGAAACCCTGTCTCAACAAACAAACAAAACAAAGGGGGGGGGGTCACTTTTCAGCTGAAACCATAAGGTTAAGGCTGTCTAGGAGAACATCAAGAAGGAAACCATCCCTAAAAAGCAGAAGATTATTAATAGGAAGGAGAGTTCAAGGGAAACTCTATCTATCTATCTATCTATCTATCTATCATCTATCAGATAGTTTTTACTATAAAACAATAGATGTTATGAAAATTCAGATTAAAAAAATTAGAGAGAGAAGCAGGGTCTTCTCAATTCCCTTTTGGAAAAAAAAAAGCAAGAAAACTGAATCTTGAACTACAAGGAAAAAAAAAACAGTGACATTTTTTAGAACCATGCTCTCCACTGATGTGGAGTATTAGCTTAATATGTGTTACATTCGTTTATGCTGTGGAATATTTGTTTAATGATGCAAAGATTGCATTCTTTTATGTTGCACTTGTTTAACTCTGTAAAGCTGTATTACTTTGCCTGGCTAAAACACCTGATTGTTCTAATAAAGAGTTGAATGGCTAATACTGGGGCAGCAGAAAGGATAGGCAGGCCTTGCAGGAAAAGAGAATAAGAGTAATCTAGGGAAGAGATCAAGGAGAGAGAAGAAAAGAGGGAACATCAGGGTCCAGCTATCCAGCCACCCAGCCAGCCACAGAATAAGAACAACAAAAAAAAAGATACAGAATAAAGAAAGGTAAAAAGCCCAGAGGCAAAATGTAAAGAGAAATGGCATAATTTAAGTTAGAAAAGCTGGATAGACACAAGCAAGCAAAGGTCAGGTATTCATAAATAAGAATAAGTCTCCATGTATTTATTTGGGAGCTGGGTGGTAGGACCCCCAAAAGTTAAAAAAAAAAATTGCATTCCACACCTAGAAATGGCAGCCAATAGAAAACAATGCAGCCATAAAGGATTGCCTTGCCAGCAGTGGGGCTCTCTGGAAGCAGGAAGATGGAATGAGAGCAAAGGGTTCCCAAGAGCACAGGGGACTGCTGAGGAGGACCATGCCCTCAAAGAATGGACAGCTGCCTGAAACTCACAAGACATGTCAAGATACAGGGACCTGTGTGAGATATTCAACATTGAGTTCAACCTAGAGAGATTTGCCAAGTGTAGGGAGTAAGGTCAAACTTCTTGACATACCAAACTAAAATGTAATGTGATTTGTGGAAAAGTAGACATAAAATACTTCTCTCACTCTTGAGTTCACATATTTGGGTGGAATCTGCACTAGACAGCAGTGACTCAGATCTGCAGTGAATGAAAATCTCTCATTTAAAACATGTTTGGGCTCTGGGAGCGTAATTGACTTGCCTGTCACAGAAAGAGCTGATTGTGCCAGACACAAGAGGTGTCAGCACCATCTCTGTGTCATCCACAGTCTGGCCACCTGTGCCCTTCTGCATGATGAACACATTCTTACTTTCTCCTCTAGGGTCTAGACCATGGCCCTCTTTCACCAAGCCTTTGTTCTGCAACCTGGGATCAAGAAGAAACTGCATCATATCTTATAGATACCTGTTTTAGGAGCTCCTTGATCAGGGTAATGTGCAAGGATTAGCAAAACTGTTCCAGAGACTTAGGGCACACAAAGGAGCCCTCTGCCTCTGGCTGGCATATGTTGAACACAAGGCATGGGCAGTTTCACTAAGTGCTCAGTACAGGAGGAACTGAAGGTATGAAGTTAGGTCCTAACCTTTACTTTATGACAATATAAAGAAAATTGGAATTTCCAGGCAAGGAATGCAGCGACTTTCAGCATTCACTAGAACCTACTTCCTGTGGGCTGTGGAATCAGTATAGGGAGAAACTAAGTATTAGATTGTATTTCAAGACAAGGTTTCACTATGTAGCCTAGGCTGGTCCCAAACTGCCTTTGCCTTCCAAGAGCTGGGGTTACATGTATGAACCACCATATCCATCATTGATGAGACTTAACTTTATGGGCTGAGGGATGGCAGCAATGAAGATTTCTGTGTGGGAATGCAAACTTATCAGGGGAGATGGAGAAGACAGTTTTTGTGGGAGATCACTGGAGTTTCTGACTCCCTTGGTTTTTGTCAGAACACTACTTTTGTTGGTTTCCTAGTAGATCCCGCCCTGGCACTGAAGGAGTTAGAAGAACAAGCCAAGCCCATCTCAAAGTCCCTCTAGGGGATGGTTAGGAGGTGGGTGGTGACGTTACAGAAAAGGCAGGCCACAGATGACACTGAGGAATTTGTCCCCAGAATAAATGCATCTGCCAGCAGAGATGCTATTATATAAGCAAGGGGTATATTAAATTATGCACCAGAGTTGTCATTCACCTCTTCACTCTCTCAATTGCACTTTCTCCTTCACTTCAGCTGGATTACAAGGGACTCAGCCGGTGGTCTGTGGCCAAGTAGAAAGAATTAAGGGGTGAAAAAAAACAACAAAACCCCAAGGAGCCTGAACTCTGGTGTCAGTTCTGCCGCCATCTTCATCTCTGCATTGGCAAAGGTGACCCCCGAATTTCTGTCCACCTCTGATGGTAACCCCTGGATTCCCGTCCACCACCAATACTCTATAATCCCACAGTTGATCACAGATCCCAGTGACCAGGGATGGATGCTTGCTTTACAGTCATATTCATAACAAGATATAATATAGCCCTCAGCCAAGCAACAGCCCACTCATAAAAATCAGCACTTCTGAACAGACCTCACCAATCACATCTGTGGAGCAGATTTTCCTAGAACTATGTTTCCTATGAAGAGGGTTTAGCTCTCCTAGGGGAGATGAAGGAGCCAGTCCTCATTTTCAGAGCAATCTCTTCTTGAAACATGATCTGGGCCTAACAGTGAGTGAGCCATCATGAGATTCAAACCAAAAGAAGCCTAGCAAGAAAATGAGAGGAAAACATACGAACAAAAATATATGTCTTTCACCACTATTTATGCCTGCCATAAAGACCCATTTGATTGTCATAACTTATCACATGTGCTCCAGAGAGCAAATGCCACAAGAACCAAAATCCATGATTTCTCTCAACCACCAAGCGCCAGCTGTAAACCCAAACACCCTTGTTCAGCATTATTGCTCCTCATAGTGGGCAGCTGTTCTCAAGGATATACTTGGGTTTGGATCAGGAGTCTGACTGTGGAAAGTGTGCAGCTAGTGGTTGGTTTGGCTCCCATTCAGATTCAATTCCATGAGCACCTCCCCCAAATGATGTGCTTGTTTGAGGTTGGGTTTAGCAAACCTGATGTTGCAGTTTGCTGTTGCAGTGAGAAAGAGTCTAAAGTAACCCAGGAACTCCATGAGGTCAGGAGTCTTATGTTAAATGTTCTTTATCCCCAGCAAGGCTCTTGGTGGCCTCCATATGCATATCACCCACTACCCAGCTGTGGCCTTGTTCCAGTGTATGTTCAAAGCAAGAAGGAAAAAAAATGGTAGCACAATGAAGCTACTGTTGTATAATGCCCGGCCATCTATCTTTCCCTAGAATGGGAGCTTTGCCCTTTGATGAAAGGAGTTTGTGAAACTCATCGCCTAGCTGGGGATGCAGTTCGGTGCTTGCATGAAACACATGAAGCCCTGGATTTGAGTCCCAGTATTGAAAACAAACAAACTCTTCTCATTTATTTTTCCTTTGTCCTTTTCTTGCTAGACTAGAACTCTGAAAAGTCTTCCCACTGAGAGGCAGTCTCAAATACAAAAGGTTAAATGAGGTCCCCCCAAAAGAACAAAGGCGAGATGGCCAGAGATCCATGACAGATCCCCTACTAAAAGAGAAAGAAAGAAGGGTGAGAAACCCTCAAGACTTCACAGTTGTTCAATCAAGCTCACAGGGTATGAGGCAGGATTCCTGACAGGGGCTGATGAGAATTTTCTGAGTGTCTCCTCTCAGGAATCCAGCACACTGGCAAGTGTCTGCATGAGGTACAAAGGGGAACTCTAGGAGCATATAGGAACACATAAATCTTGTGCAGGAGTCCATGATGCTTTGAAGACACAAAATTTTGTGAGTCTTATTTAGACTTCAGAATCCAATCCATAGGAGGTTTACTCACTGGTGCACAGGAACCCTTTTCAAGAAGATTTTCACATGTTCTGCCTGGGACAAGAAATTTCATGGTAATTGCTCTAGGGTCCTATCTGGGTTAGGTTTTTTTTTTTCCTTTTCTTCACAAAGAGCTGTCATTAAAGACTGCATTAAGACAAGCTAGAAGGGGTTTGGTTGAGTTCCACTGCTTACTCCTAGCTTCCTTTGTGGTCATGGAGCAGCACCAGAGACACATCTCAACATGCGATGACATGGAAAGTTACCAGTCATACTTCATGTATTTCCTAATTCTCCACATGCAAAATGGCATCTATTTATTTATTGTAGTTATTTGTCTATTCATTTATAATTTACTTTTTAAGTGAACCCACAAAGGGTTAGATGCCATTATAATATTCCCAAAGAAATTATGTTTTAGATTGCCCTACCTCCCCACCTCTCACTCTGTTCCCTACTACCCTCATCTTCTCACCTCCTCCAAGATTCCATAACTTTGGTGCAAGCTTCATGACCCTCTTGGCATTTTCTATGACTTCAAAATCGGCACGTGGATGATGAGTCTACACAGCTGAAGGTATAGCCTAACTCCAACTCACCACCTTCACAGAAGTCTCTGGGTATGGGGGTCTGAGCCTATTTCCCCTAGGGGGTTGTTTTCAGGCAGGTGACCCCTGCAGTAGAAAGCTGTGTGTGGTGTGTGTGGGGTGTGTGTGTGTGTGTGTGTGTGTGTGTGTGTGTGTGTGTGTGTATACTCTCCTTTCGAATGAATTTGCATCTTTATCCTCTGGAGCCTCTGAAGTGATGTCTCATCTGCAATTGTCCTACTACAAAGTAGTAGATTTCTTTTGCACTAATCCCTACCAGTTAAGCCTCTTTGTCAGCATCTTTCCTCTCCATATTTTAATCATGTTCACATGCCATTTCTTACTACTCTGCTATGTTTTATGTCTTCCCCTTTCTCTTCCTCTTTCTCCTGTTAAATCTGACTAAGAGCAGTGAGTACTAACCATGTCAAACCTGGCTATTAGGCTGCCTTAAAATATCCTCTGCCACACAATCTAATATGTGACTTAGAATTCAGCTTTGTTCAGGTTCTTGGAACATGGGCAATACGCAGCCAGAGTCTTTACCAGAATCAAACAAGATTGGCCTCTGGCCCAGTTACTTTTCAGGTCCTTGTTCCTCTCTGACAACATGAGCATAGTATTCACTGTATTTGTTTCAATCAGTAATTTAGTCTTCCATATTCCTACCTGAAGGCTCTGCTTCTTTAGCCCACAGCTCCTATCATCTTGCAAAATGGTTCTGAAGGCCTTTGAACTACCTGTTCTGATTTTACACAACAATATCTCAACTTCTCCGTATTAATTTTCTGTTTGACCTGATCAAATAGCTGTTAAGGACCCATATAAGGAATACAGGATATGTTCTGAGCCATTGTGTGAAGGGATATAGTCTATCATGGTATGGAAGGCATGGTGGTGGGCAGCTCCCACTGCTCTGGAGTGGCAATGTATGGCAGCCATCTGCTCGTGTCTCAGCAGGCTGGAAGGAAGAGAGAGGTGAGTGCTGGTACTCAGCTTCTTCTTATTCATCTGTCACTCCACTTAAGCCCCCAGTCCAAGAAATAGGGGTGCTCACAGTCAGTGGGGCTCTGAAATGTCCCCCCCCAGGCATACTCAGGGGTGTCATTCATTCTCCTAAGTGATCCTGAATTCAATTAAAGTGATAATAAATATTGAGAGTCACAGAAGAATCTGGGATAACATGATTCCTGTGTGAGAGGCATAAGCCCCAAGTCTGATGAAGAATCACCAGCATCTTTTCTGAAATTTAGTGGTAATTTGAGAAAACACATGCCTGAAAAATAACGATTTGGAATGTCCAGCTACAGTGTATTTAGATACCATTTGATATAGCACAGGTTTTCCTTTAGATTACATGGCCCTTTTAAACTAATTGTACTCAGATTTCATTACAGGTTTTCTTGAGTGTGTATGAAAAAACAGAATGTTAGCCATGCTCACAGAGGGAGAACCTGGCCAACAGCTAAATAGAGACAATTTTAAATAAGTGCTGTACGTAGCTGCGTCAAACAGAAAGTCTATTGTAAGCCTACTGATCATTCTTCTTTGCCTCCCTTGATTATATTAAAAGTGGGACATATAATTAAAATATAGTAGATTTGGCTGAAACCATAATATTGATAATAAAATTAGTTTTATACTGACTACATAAATAAAAGGAACATGTGGGAAATGATACAAGCCATGCTGTTACTTAAGCAGTCAGTAGACAAGTTCAGACCATTCAAAATCAGCTGTAATTTATGTACGTTCTATAATTGTGTCAAACAAATTTCAATGCCCTGGAATATAGGGTGATTACTTGATTACTGTTACCTGAACTATCCAGTGGTACCAGAAAATAACAAAGTGACAAGAAAAAAAATCTGTGATGATGGGAATGCATCCAGGGTCACAGGATCCAAAAACAGGAGTTTCCAATATCCTATAATTGAACAGTTTGAGCACACACACACACACACACACACACACACACACACACACACACACGACATGTATTGGGTTATAGCCTGGAGTATAAAATAAATATTCAAGGATCTATACCAATACAAATAATGATTGGATAAATAAGTAACAGGAAGAGAATAGACTAATATTCCTTGCAGTATTTCAAATAGCTTACCAACCCCTTTCTTCAATAGGAGATTAATGCCCCAATTCCTGCTCTCATGTGTAGGCTGCACCTAATGATCAGTTTCCAAAAGTTAGCGAACATGGAAAGGAGAAATGCAAAGTCTGGTGAATACTGAATCAAATGAACAAGATCAACATCACCAATGTTGATAACATATGCATTGTTGAAGAGTGATTTCATTTCCGTGGTGTTGGGATTTGATGCAGAGGAAGGGATATGAGTCTTTGGCTACATAGTAGGTATAAGACCCTATTTCCAAACAAAAGTTTCAGTTCAAAATAGGCTATATGAATTCCTGTTCCTGGAAATCAGAGAGACATTCCCCAGCTCCCTCTTACCCAAGATCTGGTGAAAACCTTGAGCAGAGTGGACAAAGGAGTCACTGCCACAATGTGGGGCAGGGAGGGCACGTCAGTGTTTGCTCCACTGTATAATCCTTGGCATCTGAATTCTCTGATGCTCCTGTAGCAGAGGCAGTTGTAGCCCTCACTAGCCCAGGCTCACCATACCCATCCCGTAACTAATGTTATACAGACATTTGCTCCCTGTCCACTGAGCCAGGAAAACTGGGCTGACGTAAGGTGATAGCTTGCTATCAGAAGACCGCACTCTCACCTGTGATCTGACCTGTCTGGAGAGAGATTCCAAACCCAAGGCAGATCAAGACTTGGAAGGGGAACTATCCTCCCTGGAGGTTTGAGTGACATCAGAATGGGCAAGCAAGGGATAATCATATCACCTAGTTTCCAGAGGAAATTTAAAAATAGCAGCAACCTCCTTCTGTTGGCAGGATGGTAAGCATGTATCTGGGCCACCTCAGGATGCTTCCCATCTAGCATTACTTGTCCTTCAGGAAGCCAGTGCAGCTTATACTGAGGATGCACAATGCCAAAGGCAATTGGCCAATTGTCCACCTAGCTGCTAGATTTTGACAAGAAATTTGTATTTAATTGGAATCATAGGCTCTGGTTATTTAACTTAGTTGTCAAGAGTGAGCAAACCAGACTTGGTTGTGATCCACATTGTCCTGGGCAGTGGAAAGAACAGAGAGCTGTGTACTCATTCATCCATTTATTAGGCACCTGCTATTTTCCAGACATGACAATGGGCCCTGGAGTCACAGGGTCTATATGATATGCTGTCTTCTTGAGAAGCTCACAGCCTGTTGGCCTGGCTCCAGTCCCAGATGTAATCTGAACAGCTATCTGTGTGTGCTTTATCAATACCTTGACCTTTTTCTAGGTCTGACTCTTATTAAGTACACAAGATAAGATAAATACTTCAGACAGGGTCAGCATCAGCTTATAACATTATGTAAAACCAGCATCATCCAACGTGACATAGATGTACTAGCATCTTCCATGTAACTGATGCTGTGTTTTGCAGAGATAACATGAAGGCACACTGTCTCTTCCTCCATGGAGCTTTTGGTTCTGTGACGGTAAGATCATTAGGATCTGAGACCTAATGCTGCATTGAGGTACAGGGGAACAGGCTCCATAGAAGAAAACCAAGTTTATTCTTTGAGAATAAGGAGGAAGGAGTCAGCAGATTGAGGTACTGTGTGAAGGAATTCCAGGAAAATGGGAGAGTGGGAACAGAGCAGGCCAGGGGGCAGGAAGGACACTTACATTAGTAGAGCATAAGCAGGCTAGCATCACCGAAGGTATGGGAAGGAGGACAGAAGCTTGCCGGGGAGGAACACACAGAAGGAGATGGACAGAGGCTAGGGAAGGGAACATGGCAATGTGGAGAGAGTTAGGAATAGTACAGGGTAAGGGCTGTGTGGCATGCCCAAAGCCTTGGCTCTAATCTCCAGCATTGAATAAAACAACATGTGCTGGCATGTGTCTATAATCCAAGCACTCAGAAGGCAGAGACAGGAGAAGTACAAGTTCAAGGTCATTCTTGGCTACTAAGCAATGTAAGGGAATCAGAGCATGAAGAACTTTATCCCCATGCTTAAAGGTCTGGGTATGAAAGTGAGGGCTTCAGAGGTCATACAGAGTTTTAGAGAGTGGGAAGGTGAAGTTGGAAGTGAGCAATAAGGCATGCAGAGCATATATTGCTGGGTGTTTGAAGAAAGCAATGCAGAAGTAAGCCGATGAGGTCCAGTCAGAGGGCTTCCTTCTTTCTTATCCCCTTCTCTTACTCTCTGTATTCCCTCACTTTTTCCTTTCCTCTTCTTTGGGATGGCCAGGAATATACAGGACCTCTGCGGGCAGGAAGGAATGCAGTGCCTGTGCCCCATGGCTATGCAACAAGCAGAGGTGGTTTTGAGACTCTGAGGAGCTGGTGACATCCATTTCTGTTGGAATTCCTCATGGTTAAGCCCATAAGAAGGCTGGGACTGCCTGGAAATGACTCACCCTGGATGGTACCGATGATACCAGACACTAAGAATGTAAACTTAGCTGAACAGCATCCTTAACAATGCTGCTTTTTTTCTTCCTTCCTTCCTTCCTTCCTTCCTTCCTTCCTTCCTTCCTTCCTTCCTTTCTTTCGTGGCTTTGTCTAAATGGAAAGAGCCAGACTTGTTCATGGCCATCAACAGACTTTGTAGAATACATGTTCAGAGTCTTGCGACAGTGCATGGACCTGAGCAAAACATTTCCAACACAGGGCAATGAGAACCAAATGGAAGCCAAGGACCACTAGGATAAATGAAAGGTGTCCTTAAACTTTCTCCACGAGTAGACCTCCTCACCATGACAAATACCCCAAAGGCACAATATAAAGGACCAAGGATAAAATTGGCTCCCGGTTTCTGAGGTTTCCATGGCCAAGCAGCTATGCTGTTGTTACGGATATGACCAAGGGAGGGCATGGTGAAGAGAAGCTGTTCACTTAACAGCAGGCAGGAAACAGAAGAGAAACAGAAAAGAGCCAGGGTCAAGATTTACCTTACAAAGTCACATTCCCAGTGACTCCCTCACTCCCATAGTTCTGTCACCTCTTAATAAACTATTTAGATTCTGAGTCAGTGGACTAAAACATTGGTTTGGTCAGAGCCCTCAGGACACAGTTACCTTTCCTAAATCTCAAGGGCTGGAAGCCAAGTAGCCAACACCTGAAACTCCAGGGGACATATCAGCAATCCCAACATGCATAAGAGAGTTTCACAAGTAAGTAGGCAAGGCCAGAACCAGGACCAGGAAGTGAATACCAGCCCAGGGGGCTTAAAGTGAAGGAATCCTGAATCAGATTGCCTAGGTGTGAGGTTTGGGGGGGGGCAAACACCTCTATTTATATTACCAATACACTTTGCAACCCTCCAGCCATGTTCCAGTGAGCAGGTAGGGTGTGGGGAGCCTCTTCATTGGGTTCTCATAAAAATCTATCCAGTGTTTCCATTTGCCAGGCTGTGGTGGTGCATGCCTTTAATCCAAGCACTTTGCGAAGCAGAAGCAGGCTACTGCTGAGTTTGAGGCCAGCCTGGTCTACAAAGCAGAGTTCCAGGACAGCCAGGGATACACAGAGAAACCCTGTGTGGGAAAACAAAACAAACAAACAAAACCTTTCCAGTGTCAGTGAAACTCAAAAGATCACACTGTAGCTCATAATAACAAAAATGTTACACGTCAATCTTTTGAAAACAATTAAAATGGAACAAAACAAAACAAAAACAAACAAACAAACAAAACAGGAGAAAAGCTCTTTCTTTGAACCCATGGAGCATAGGCTTCATTCATGAAGATGACTGAGTTCAAACCTAAAAGGAACTTGAGGGGACATTTAAAATGGACCCCATGTGAGTAGCTCAGAGATGAGCAATGCAGCATATCATCAGGCAATCCCACAGACTCAGTTTTGTCCAGACAGGGGCCATGGACTTACAGTTTAAGCTTGCCTCTTAGGCTTGACCCAGCACATCCCAGTGTTCCTGTCTTAACCCTACATGTTTTTGCAGAGGCAGGACTCTCCTTCTTGCCACGCCCAGTTCTTATTTAAGACTGAGCCCCCCACAGCACTCCCTCAGCTCCATGCCCAGACTTCTAGGAGTGACAAACAGGGTCTATTTCAGGTTTCTAGAATGCTGTATCTTGCCTGGGTTCTGTCTCTGCTAAGTTCATTATCTCTGTGCTTTCTTGGCTTTTCTTAGTTTGAAGCTTCCTTTGAACTATTGCTTTCAGGGACCTATCCTCTGTTCTTTTGTGAACAAACCAAAGAGATACTTGCAAGTCTGTAAAGTTATTCATTCTTGTTATAAAAATCATGACCCACATAATTAAAATCACTTGTTGCAGGAGCCTTCAAGTCACTACTCAAAATTCATTTCCATGATTAACAGGGAGAGGGATGGACTCATGGGGAATGAATGGATGTCCCCCAAAGTAACTCCACTCCTGTGTATACATTCAATGCATGTGTGGCCACACACACACACACACACACACACACACACACACACACACACACACGGAGTTGTGCATACATGGGAATACACACACAGAGAGAGACACATGCACATATGGGAACACACAGAAACACACATACATACACAGAGAGAGAGAGACATGTACACATATGGGAACACACACAGAGAGACATGTACACACAGTAGCACACACACTATACAAATGGACTATGATTAAATATTGCAGCTAAACAGCAAGATTCTGACTCTAGTCCTGAATAATAACATTGACCTGAAGAGACAACAGGCAGACAATCCATGCTGCTTTTGTTTTTGATTGCTGCTGGAACTACACACCCACACATATACACATACCATTTCCTGTTGCAAATGATGCCCTGGGGAGCTGGAGAGCACTCAGTGTGTTGCAAAAGGGGGAGATAAGCAAATGACTATTTTAAAATTACAGTGGGGAAGAAATAAAACTCTAGATGAAATCCGGGATAAAGTTCTAAACAAAGTCCTATGATTTGTGGATTCTACCCAAAATAAAAGAACCCCTAAAATAGCATGACACTGGCATAAAACAGAGAAAGCAACCCACACCTCCCCAGTGTGCTGAATCTCAGAGAACACCAGAGGCCATGCGTGGAGCTGGGCAAACTAGGGAACCCTCCTGAGCAGGAATGAAGTAGACCCCTGTCTCACCTATTACTGAAACAAGTCAAATGGGATAAAAGTCTTCAATGTAAGACCCCAGACTACAAATCTACTAGACAGAAACATAGGGCAAATGCTCCAGGGCATTGGAATCAGTAAGAGGTCTTTGGACGAAATACCACTGTGTCGGAAACAAAAGCAAAACTGGACAAAGAGGATTGCATCAGACCAAAACAAAAGGAAGCAATCAAAAACGAGGCGAGAAATCACACAATGTGGGAACAAGCTATACATGTGACAATAGGGGGAAAAGCAACGCCCAAAATTTTCATGAGAAAATAAGAAGAAAATTGATTTTAAAAATGAACTAGACAAGCATTTTTTTTTCTAAATAAAACATACAAATGTCCAACAGGTATATGAAAAAACAAAAAAACAAACAAAAAAACAAACCCCAAACCAAAATTGTTAATTAACATCACTAATCATTTGGGAAGTACAAAATTAAGAGAATAGTGAGAGGCTGGAAAATGAGTAGGGTGCTTGCTGCTCAAGCATGAGAAACTGACTTTGGATCCCCACCAACCACTTAAAACTCCAGAAGTGATGCACAGGCCTATAATCCTGGCACTATAAGGCTGGGACAGAAGCTTGGGAGTCTGCCAGCCAGTGAGTCCAGCCTATTAGTGAATTCCGGGGTCAATGGGAGACGCTGCTTCAAAAAATAAGGTGGATAGCAAAAAAAAAAAAAAAAAAAAAAAAAAAAGAAAAGAAAAGAAAAAAGAAAAAAAAAGAAACCAATGAGCCAATGAGTGACCTCTGGCTTCCACATGTGTACACATGGACATGTGTACATACACATAAGCATGCACACATCTCTCTCTCACACACACACAAAGACAAAGAGAAAGAAAGATGCATACATGTAATACAAATAATTCTTTTTGAAAAGAATGCATATTTTCAGTGAGACAAAAAAAAAAAAAAAAACAGTTACAACAAGGACAGAGAGAAAGAGACCCAATTCACACTGTTATTTAGTGCATACATTATAGAAAACAATATGGAGGCCTCTCCATGGAGGAAACACATGTTCCCAAAGTGATGTCTATGATTATTCTTGACTGTGGAGGTCCAGTTATTCCAGTGCCTGCCCCATCACTGGTCCACGGTGATAGGTATAGAAGCCTATGGATATGGAGTTCTGAAAGGATAAACCAAAATAACTCTCCTCTTTATTGAATCATTAGCTTACTATTTTGTTACAGCAACTGGAAACTGACCATAGAAACTAATGATGGAGAATTTATTCTGTCACTTTTGTGACAGATAAAAGTATATAATGCATGTAAATTATTTCATAGAATTTCTTCTTCATGGATGTACTCAATAAATACCAGCCTGTGACAATTTTGGTGGTAGTGACTGAACTGTGTACCCCTGCATAGGGAAATATTTGCATGGAGGAGATAAGAGCAAGTGTTAGAGAGAGAAATGTGCCTAATGATACAGTGCCATAGTCTTCTTTCCTTTTCTTGGACTTTCACTAAATCTTTGAGGAAAATTCAAGAGCGCCAGTTTTCTTTTCAATAGAGTTAATCATCAGCAGTTTAAAAAATTAAATTGCAGGCCATCAACATGACTCAGTGTATTAATCTTGATGGCCTGAGTTTGATCCCTAGAACTTAAGAAAGATCTGACTGTAACAGGTTGTCCTCTGACCTCCGCATACATGCGTGCCTTGGCGAATGCACGAACACAAATTAAATGAATTAATGTAGGATTATTAAAAATAGGAAAAGGGCAAAGCAGAGCCCTGAGCTGACCTCAAGACTATGCCGCCACAATAATAAAGGCACTGTAGAAAGTCTTTTAAAATGGGTTAGAAAAACAAAGTCGTAAGCTTAGGGTTAACCCTTCATATCTACAGTCAACTGACCTTTGACAAAAGAGCAAAGGCAATACAATAGAGAAGAGAGCTTTTTCATCAGATGATGCGGGAACAACTAGATATCCTCAGGCAATGAGCAACACATAAACACCCTAGATTCAGAACTTTATGACCAATACAAGGTGGGCATAATTCAAAATAGATTATCGATCTAAATAAAAGACAACGCTGTAAACTACTGGAAGACATCCTGAGACTATCTAGAGGACATTGCTAGGCTGATGGCTTTTCAGAGTCAATACCAAAGGTATAGTTCATTAACAAGTAGCTATGAGCTATGATCCATGAAAATTTTAAATCTTCGACAGAAGACACTGTCAATTGGAAGCTATGTAAACCATCAACTGGAAGAAAATATTTGCAAAAGATGTATCAGATAAAAGGGTGTTGTCCAAATTGAACAATAAGAACACAAACAATCCAATTAAGATAGGCAAAATAGTCTGAACAAACAACTCATCAAAGGAGACACCAAGATGAAAGTAAACATGAGAAAAGATGCTCACTATCACATTCCATTGGGTAATTTAATAAAACAATAGAGAAATGCCCCTCCACACCTATTAGAATGGCCAAACCCCAAACACTGACAATGCCAAAGGCAGGCCAGGGCTTGGAGTAGTCAGAAAGCCTATTCACTAATCCTGGGAATGTAAAATGGAACAGAAACTTCAGAAGACACTTTGACAGTTTCTTACATAAATTAATAAACCCTAATTGTTCCATCAATTGTGTTTCTTGTTTTTTATGCAGTGAATTAAAAGCTCAAGTCCACCCAAAATTATTTGTTGATAATTGACAAAACTTGAAAGCAGCCATACTGCCCTGCAGAAAATGGAACAGATAAAGTGTGGTAAACCTAGACAATGAAATATTACCCAACACACACACACACACACACACACACACACACAAAATGCTCATAAGACATTTTAAAAGACATTGAAGAAACTAAATGTGTATGAATAGCAAAGGAAGCTAGGTTTAAATGACTCTATTGTGTATAATCCTGACTATAAGATATAGTGGATATATCATGGAAAGGGTATAATGCTCTGAGGTTGCCAGAGGTAAGATGGAGAGAAAGATGAATAGATGGTTTGAAGAACAAAATTAAAGATATAGGATGCATGCATGTGACCATACATTTGTCAAAACCATAGAATATACACCAACACTGACACCTGATCTAGGCATGGACTTAGCAGGACAGATTGCATCAACCGAAGTTCACTGACTGCCACTAATGTGCGAGTTGAAAGTCGAAGGTGGAAGAGTGTGTCCTTCTGCGGAGCGGGAGCTGCCTGTGAGTACCTGCCATCCAGTTTTGATCACAACCAAACCTTTCTCTGAAAAAAGGAATTCTTTTCAGAAAACTTCATAGATGAGATTTTAAAAAGTTATGCTGGGGGTGCTGCAGAGATGTCTCAGCAGTTGAGGGCACCGGCTGCTCCTCCAGAAGACCCAGGTTCAATTCCCAGCACCAACATGGAAGTTCACAACTGTCTGTGAGTCCAGTTCCAGGGGCTTGGAAAACACCAATGTACATAAAATAAAATAAAATAAATAAATAAACTGTGCTGGATATGACAGTGGAAAGTACAAAGCAAGGGATGCTACCCCAGACCTCAAGGAATTTGGAAGGAAATTACAAACGGCAGATAAAATGCCTGTAAAAGAGGACAGTAGAAAAGCATATAATTCAGTGAGATGGTTTCTGCTCTGATTACTTTCCGCATTAACTAACATTTCTATGGTATAAATCTCAATACCAGGCACATAGTAGGAATCCCCCAGGTAATAATCCCCAAAGGGGGAAAAATTGATGCTATTGAGTATTACCTCTTTGGAATTGAAATCACCTCTTATGATGTAGGGGACTGCTCTGTGGAGCCCTAGTTATGATGCTGACAACTGTTCCGGGCAGGCTGTTACACAACCACTCTGTGCCGGTAAAGCAATTTGCACAGGGCCTGGCATCGAGCAGCATCCCGTAAAAGGCTGTTTGTTATGACAGAAGGTGGAAGTGTCTACTGTGTGTTCATTATAAGGGTACAAGAGGCATCTGGCATAGGGCAGACATCCAGCCATGTTATTTTTCAGATTATGAAACTAAATACAGTGCAAAGCGGGATCCACAGACAGGCACCTTCAGCAGCTTTTGCAGAAATTCAAGGCTTCGGGCCCTACTCTAGACCTATCAAATCAAAATCCCTGAGAGCAGGCACAAAAGCCTGTTTTAATGGGGTTTGTAGGTAGCTCTGATACCCAAAGCTGAGGAATAATGTGAAAATTTCAGTTTGTCAGTGCACGCGCACGCGCACACATGTGTACACGTGCACACACACACACACACACCCCTTTAATATATACAATTCTAGATAGCAAACTTGAAAATATATTATCTTGCTCCTTTCCTATCTTCAAATTAACCCTGGGCATCATTTCTATAGATAGAAGGACAGAATTGTTCTCCAAACACAAACAGAAACAAGGACCTACTTGTTGGATTTGGGGCAACCGCAATCCACATAGGATGTTTTAAGATGTTGATCAACAAATGAATGTTGTATCTAAGCATGTCATGTGACTTCCCATGTAAAGGAAGAACGTTCCAATACATACTACAGCATGCATGGAATATGAAACTTAAATAGGTGCTGAGGAATTCATCCACAGAAGACCACAGATTGCCTAACTGAAACTATGAAAGGTTCCCAAGAGGTAAGCTTGCTCATAAATGGGTTGGTTAATGGTAGCTGAGGCCGGGGATTCAATCCTCCTTTTGAGGAACTGAAAGCACCCTGAAACTGATTTGGGTGATTATTCCATGGTGCTAGGACTGCAAAAAAGCATTGAGTTTCCCATGCTCTAGTAGATGATACTATACCCATGTACAAAGAGGCAACATTAGTTGGACTTAGTGACTTACCAAAATAATAACAAAATGGTTTGAAATTGAGAGGGGAGGGACGTATCGAGGAGAATATGGGTGAGAAATTGGAGGACAAAACTGAAGGGTGGTTATGATCTTATTTGAGTATATAATGTATAAAATTCTCAAAAATAAGGGAAAATTACAGTTAAAAAGTAAATTATAACCCAGTGTAAGGAAAAAAATCTAAACCCTAGCCCTACTGAAGATGTCTTCATGTCAAAAGTTTTTCTTCATAGGTCATACAGCAGAAGGTCACACCTGCTTCTAGAACTGTTTTGTTGTTTGCAAATGGTATGAAATAGGTGAAGAATCTGGGATGTTAGTGCAGACACTTGTCCTTCTGTGCCACCTCTGTCCTGTCATCACCAGGAACCTCAGGCCACAAACCTCAAAACACAGCTGCAGAGAGCAGCTGGATGCTGCAAACCTTGCCTCCAAACCTGCTCACAAGCCATCATGTGGAATCTGTGTTCTTTTTCCTAAAAATTAAATTAAGAATGAAATTAAACCCATAGCTTGAGTTCCTGAAGTCCATTTAGAAGTTCCTTTTTTCTACAAAGGTCCTAAGCCAGTTTCCTGCTACCTGGGTCTTAGAATCCCTCGCGTGATATGCAATCTGCCATGTATCTGGGATGTAGGAGAAATGGGTGGGTACATCACCAGCAATGGTAGATACAATCATCAAGTAAAAGAAGAACAAACACTGGCCTACTGACTCAAAACTAAGATTTTTGTCAGCATGGGAACGTTGCCCTGTAATTCCAGCACTCTGGATACTGAAGCAGGAGGATTTCTGTGACTGAGATCATCTTAGGCTAATGAGTAAGACCCTGATCCCAAATCAAGACAAGACAAAACCAAAAGCAAACACAACTAGATTGGGAAGTTCTCTCTCTATCTCTGCTTGCAAATAGGCATACATATGGTACACAGGTGTGTCTTTGCCTTCAGCATGGGCCCTATAAGCTAGTGTTTTTGGAGAGCAGCACCTCCAAAAGCACTTTGCATGGCAAGAAACACACCCCACATCTGAGAGACAGTCTGTAACCATGGGGTTGTTGAACCCTTCCAATGAAGTGGCTCTGCCATACTCAAATGTCAAACTATAATTCGATGAAATTACTAAAACCATAGTAATAGCCCCTAATAACCCCTTAGAGGCTACCAGCTGCTATATTAAACAGCGCAGTTCTGAAATAAGAAACAAATGCACCTAAATTTAGTGACACACAAGTTTAGTATGTATCTGACCTACATGGTAAAGACATAATCTCAATACAATATATAATATAATCCAGTTATCAAAATTCCTTGAACCCATTTTTTTGTTCCAGATATTTTTTTAACTGAACAGAATGTGTCTTCAAGGATTAATTAAAAATGTTGTTGACACTTGTCTCTGACATAGAATTATGCTTTTGTTTCTGTTTTGCTTTTCTGTCTTTTCTACTTTCTCTAAAATAAATGATTTTCTAGGAAAACCTTAAAGTGATAATTTCTTCATTCAGCTGTAAATGCTATCCTTCACCCAAGTATATCATTTTCAAAATCTTTGCACTCCATTTCTAATTGCAACACTACTCTGTGATTGCACTTTTCCTGTGGCTAGAAGGATACACAATTGCACAATAGTCTGATGATAAAGACACACAAAGGGATCCAAATATGTCATAGACTTGAAGGGTGGCAGCAGAGAGTCCATACCCTTTCAAGCCCTGAGGGCCTGCCATGATCAACCAAACACAGCCCATGGTTTCAAAGACTCTGTCTGGGAGGTGAGTCACCACAGCTGTGGTGGAGTGGTCCTGATGCTGGAAAGCAACCTTGGGAAGGCCGGATGAGAAGAGCCCACCCTCTAATAACAGAGACAGATTCAAATGCACGCCAAAACAAATGCATTGCCTCATTCAGGGCTATTATCTTCAATCAGAGCCTCTCTCCCTTGGGAATATAAGTTGGGTGGGGGTGGAGGGAGAGGGAGGAGGCAGGAAGCAGGCTGTAAACACAAACATGACCTGACTCGGACAGATTCATCTCCTGGGATTATGAAGTTATTGAATAGCCATGCTGAAAAGCCCTAAGACAGGCCATTGCATCCATTCTCCTGCCTCTGCTGCTGGAACCCACATCATCTCTAGTTGTGGCAAAGCTGTTATTTCAAAGGCTACAAAAACAGTAATAAGGGCGGAAATGATAGATTCAATCGAATTTCCCCAGGATATTATTTGATAACTACCCATTATTTTGCTTTCTGTCCTTACTCACCTCTCCATACTGAAAGGCCTCTTCCCTTTGTGTATGCATCATCAAAATGCTGTTTAGAAATCATTTTTTTTTTCATTTTAGGGAGATAAAGCAAAATAAGGGCAAAAAGGAAAAATATCCACTATTTAATAATTCTGTACATAACCATCCAATTACCTCTCAGTGGTGGAGTTAACAGATGGAATGCAACTCTCTATTCCTAGATTTATGACAGAATTGTGACCAGACCAATGTCATATATAACAAGGAAGGCTGAGGTGACCTTTCCTCTGCTCTAACATTCCCCTTCCCCATCCGTGACATAAATTATACAACAGGCTGGGATGTTTCCCTTATATTTAGAGACATGTCTCTTGTGTTTTTACTCCCCTCTTACATTTGTCCTCCTCCCCTATAATCAAACCAAGAAATCTTCACAGCTAGAAAAAAAGCACAAAATTTTCCATTTCCCAGTTGAGAGCTGGTGGATTTTTCCATCTTAGACTTCCTAAAGTTGATGCTTCGGAATTTCACTAATGCAGATATGGCAATAGGAACAGGGCTGGGGTACATCTCTGTAGTGAAACACGGGACTAGCACACACAAAGTCCTGATTTCGGTCACCAGGACTACTGAAAGGAAAAGTGGGGGGCTTACAAGATGTCTCAGGGGACAAAGGTGTTTGTTGCCAGGCCTAACAGCCTGAGTTTGATCCCCAGAACCCATATGGCAGAAGTCAAGAAGTTGTTGTCCAACTTCCAAACATGAGCTATGAGATGAGTGTCCTATCTACATACACACAGATGTGTAAATAAATAAAAATTTAAAGACTAGACACAATGATGAAATAGAACCAGAATGAACTGATCCAGTAATAAAATACGGGTGTGCATTACTCCTCTCAGAACCTCACTTCTTGTGTTGACAAACATCACATTGTTTCTGGTCAGAGCAATGTCTTGCCCTGTGCTCTAATGGCTTCTGTAAGGGAAAAAGCTTCCCTTCGAGGCTCTTTAGCTAGGGCTATAAACATTACGTGGAGAAAAGAAAGAGGCAGAGAATATCTCCATGAGAGATGTTGGAAGGATGGCGAGAAGAAGAAGCTTGAGGTGCCTCCACAATGCTGAAGTTGCTTCTTGGGTTATGGTATTTAAAAGGGGAGAGCCTGGAGTACTCGTTTGAGCAAACTCAAGTCAGTAACAGGCAATCAGGAATCATCAGATGCTTTTGATGAAAGGGAAAATTCACTGAACAATTGTATTTGAAGAATAATGTAGCACGAAGACACGGCCTTAATTGTGCTCATAGGAAGATTATCAGTAACACTAGAGATGGTGAGAACTGGAAGGGAAGCTGATGATGGGGACAGTAACAACAATGATGTATAACTTATACTAAAACGTCTGTCCTGAGACTTTTATCTGTATCATCACACATTGCCTTACAACCCTGGGAAGCAGGTCTATCTCGTTTTCCACTGAAGTTTTCCTCTGCTGAGTAAAAGCATGAGTCACAGAATCACTCATTTCAGGGGTGAATCCAAAGGCTTTGGTGATGTAAGTGGGGTTGCAGGAGAAAGCAGAGTGTCTCCACAGTCTCTGTAACATGGGTAGAGGCGGATAGGGGTGTTCATGGTGGAAAGAAAAATTTCGGGGGAAGAATCTGTCTTGGAGGTGGCACAATGGCATGTGCTTGTTACTCAAACACTTAGAAGAGCAAGGCAAGAAAAGAATCATGAGTCCTGGGCTACCTAGAAAGACTTTAGGAAACAAACAAGTTTTGTTGGGGATGGGTAGAATTAATGAGTCTTTGTTACATATAAATCATCTATGTCCTTCAAATTTCCAAGTGCTTTTATCCTGAGTTCTCAGAATATATTCTCAATAATATCTCATACAGAAACTGTTGTCTCTCAGGGACTAACCAGCAATGAGCCTGACAGTGAATAGGGATACAGGAAGATGGTCTTTGTCCCTTGCTCTTTGGTCCGGGGTCCCCAGGCTGGCATAGGCCTGGCTCAAGGCTCTGCTTCTCCCTGGTTCTTTGTCACAATCACTTTCAATCATCATGGCCTACTACTGGGTGCACGAAGCCATCTGCATCTCTTTGTGCCATTCTTAGGCTTCTGATCCCCTAGGGTCTGGGAGACAGGGATGCAGTGACAGGATGAGAGCAGTAAAACTGTCTCTTTGAAGAATGGGACTTCCAAGGGGGTCTGGAAGCAGGAGCCCGGCAAAGGCCAGCAGGAGGAGGAGCAAGGGACTCTGACGTCAAAGGGCCTCTTGAGGTCTTGACACAGAATGAGATAATGTCTTTGTGTCCGGAGGGAGTGAAGCTCCTTTCTCCCCAGAGTCTTGTGTAAGTCAGGACCATAGGAGGTCAAATGCAGAGGAAGTTCCTTGCTAACACTGGGGATCTGCTCTCTGTGAGGTCGCTCATGAAACGTGGTGTGCATGTCACACATGTATGTTCTTATGTGTTGGGTTCACACGTATGTTCTTGCTGTGGCTCACATGTGTTAAGCTCTTACTCCCTTCCCTCCTATCCTTCTCAGCAACTGTCTTACATCTTCTCATCCGAGTTCCCTTCTCCTTCCTCACTTCACACCAGCAAGTTAGAGAAACCAGAGATTGCATGCCTTCTCTAAGCTGAATGGGTGCAGGGTAGGGTTCTGATTCTCCCAGCCCCTTAGACTCAAGTCACCCTACTCCATAATCACAATGAAGAGCTATCTTGGAAGGCAGGAGATTTTCCTAATGGTTCAGTGTAGGCGACCACAGACCACTGAGAGAAATACCAAACCAACCAGTCCTGATGTATGGCACCCTCACCAGACCTGTCAGGTCCCCTTACCACAGTTCCAGGTCAGAAGGTAGGGCCTCTTAAATCCCCCCTCATATTAGTGAAGGTTGACACATACACTTTTATAGACTGGGATTCTTTTCAGAGCAGCCAACCTTCCATCCTTTTCTGTCAACTCAGAGAACACACTTACTCTTGGCTTCAGGAGCTCCGAGGGCCTTCACATGCAGCCGTGTTTTGCCCCCATGTCTGTGCACAAACCACAGCATTTTCCATTAACACGGGTACAACATCTGATGTCTGATCCATTTCAACCTAGGTTAAACATTTGGATATGTTAAACATTATGATCAGAAACCAGCTGACCCATCAACAAGTTAGCATCCTTCCCAACCAAAATGAAGTCTCCAGTTCTCTTCTAGCATCCTTAAAGCACTCAAGTACATGGTCATAATCCTGGTGGTTTATGGTCACTTAACTGTCCTCTGTGTATCAACATTGAAAGGCTCAGCAGGCCACCTGAAAGGTGACTGACTTTGTTACTTACTTTTTTGTCACTTTGTCCAGAATCTTGACCAGGTAACTTTCAGGGGAGAAGGACCTGTTTTATTCATATTTTCAGAGATCAATGCATGATTGCTTAGCCCTGTATTTAAGGGAAGCATCATTGTGGCAGGAACATGTAGTAAATGAACCTCTTCACCTCCTGATAGACAAGAAAAGAGGGGGAAAAAGTGATCAGGGCAAGACAGAGCCTCAAAGACCCATCCTGAGTGACTTGCTTCCTCCAGGCAGGTCATCTGTTCTCAGGTTTCTACTACCTCCCTGGATAGTGCTACCAGCTATGTCCCAAGACTCCAACCCACAAGAGTGGCACATGGAATGGAATCAACTTTCTCCATTTCTGCACATTTTGCTTTCCTCTCCAAGACTCACAGCGCCTCTGACACACTCTGGTTCACAGAGGCGCCCCTGGGAAGTCCTGCTTTCATGGTGATCACATTGTTATGGCAAACTACTCTAGATCATGTGAGATCTTAGAAGCATGTGAGAAATATGTTTTCTCACTTTTCACCTAAGTTCCCCAGGTCATCCTGTTCCTCTACATACATTAAAAAATACAAGACAGAAATCACCATAAACAAACAGTGAGGAGGCAAGTAGACCGCATGCCTACTCTGACCTGCATAGTCGACCTCCCCACCCTTTCCTCCACTCATTTGCTGTCCCTATCTCTGACAATGACTCGTCTGAGGAGCTTCTAGCTCCACACCATTGGTTTTCCTCTGATGGGATTAGGAGCATCCACTCCACTGCAATCTGTATCTCCTCTCCCCTACATTATCTCCAACAGTGAATCTTTCTAACAGATGAGAACACCATCTTTGATTTACCTGAAGGTTCAGTATTGGCAATGATATTTCTACTTTGCTCCCCTAGTTCAATCTGAGCAGACAAGGTCAGAACAAGCAGGCCAGTCTTATTCTGAACCTCAGGCTTACAGCCTCACACAGTGAGTCCTTATTCCTAAACTTTGATCAAGATCTTACTCCGTGGCTCCACCGCCCATTGTGCTTTGCAGTTTAATCCTCAGCCACTAGCCTGTGTGAGAGTGGAGGGCCACAGGCAGACCTACCCAACTAGCACACCACTGGCATGGTGAGCGCCACTGAGTAGCACTAACAGCTCCCCAGCATCTTGCACCCTGAGAAATTCAATTATCACTTCTGAGACACACAGCCCAAGGGACTCACAGGTGCCAGAAATAAGAAAAAGAAAAAGGGCAATCAAGAAAAACTCCTGATTCTGCAAAGCACTTGTCTGATAGATGCAAATCTAAAACTTAGCAATTCTCTGTGTCTGATAGATTCAAACCTATAAGTAGCAATTCTCTATGTCTAATAGATGCAAAGCTAAAAGTTAGTAATTCTCTATGCACTATGTGCAGAGCATGAAGGCATGTTTCCCATCACACACATGAAAGACAAATCACAGAAAATAAGCAGCAGTGATGCTTAAAAGTGCATATTTTCATCTGTAGATTGATCTGGAATATCAAAAAGCATGGAAAATGGATTCGGTTAACAATGGGGTTTACTAACTGGATAACAGGTACCCTCTCTGGGCTTCTGTTTCAACATCTGTATGCCACCCTCAGAAACTCAGAAGTCCATGCTGTTCAGTCTGATAATGGATATAAATTTAATAAAAAAAAAAAAAAACTTCCAGGGCTGGGGAAATGGCTCAGTTAATAAAGGACTTGCTGTGTGAGCATGAGGACCTGAGTTTGATGCCCAGAATCAATATAATATAAAGAAGCCAGGATCAATGCGACATACACACACACACACACACACACACAGAGAGAGAGAGAGAGAGAGAGAGAGAGAGAGAGAGAGAGAGAGAGAGAGAGAGAGAGACAAGTGGAGCTCCAGGGCAGTGAGAGACTGTTCCAAAAATGAAGTAGAGACTTCATGGGTGTGGCCTCCTGACACTGTGCTTAGAAGACAGAGTCTTACAGCTAACGTTCTGTGCCTCTGGCTTTTTCAATCTTTCCGCTATGGTCCCTGAGCCTTTGAGCCTTTGGTATAAGAATTATGTTGCAGACATGTTAGCTGGGACTGGATGCCATTGTCATCCCTGAGATCATATACACACAGGTGACATTATACCGACAAAGCAGGTTATCTTCTGTGTTTAGGGATGTTGGATATGCAGGTATATATGTATATCTGTAACAAAAAAAAAAAAAAAAAAAAGAGGCCATGAATTTGAGAGACAGCATGAGGATGCATGGGAGGAGTAAGAGGGAAGAAGGGGAAGGGGGAGGGGAAATGATGTAATTATATTTTAATTTCAAAAATATTTTTAATTAAGAAAAATCAGTAGCCTCTGGAAAAGAGAAATACAACTAAATATTGTGGTTGTCTCCTGAGGAATGACATCCTGAGTTGTCCTCAGGCATTCACACACAGGCATAGACTTGAGCAAATGGTTACATACATACACCTGAATATACATGGACACACACACACACACACACACACACACACACACACACACACACACACAAAAGAAACATGACTGCAGAACTCAAAGTAATATAGATGCAATACCATTGATTACTCCTGCCATTTGCTCTGCAGACACTGAAGGTGATGGGACCATTGTATTTTCTGAAATACAATCAAGTTCTGTCTTTGACAGACAGCTTTCCTATCATAGCTGCTGGGGTTCTGATCTCCTGGGGGCAGGGACAGGGAATAAAAAACTCTCTCCTTCCCACTCAGACAGCTTTCTGTTATTTCCTGTTTCCTCCTGACCCTCCCTAGTACTGTAATATGCAGATCAGTTTGACTCTTCCAGCGCCCAAATTCCCAAATATTGTTTATAAATGTTTGTTTTCATTTAAATGGGTTGGTTATAAATGGTTAATGATCATAACCAATATCTTTTTAAAGGTAAAAAGGGGATTATGATATAGATGTGAATACTTTGTTTTGGAATGGATTTTCATTTATTGATACAATTTAAGGTCAATTTTATGATATGTATATTTCTCCTTTTGTTTCAGTATTGTGTTTATATAGCTCATTTAGGAAATGTAATGTATAATTTAGTACAGATTTTAGATAGTTACCTATAATAGTAAAAACTTATAGCTAGGTGAGTTAGGTTTTCTAGAGATATAGAGATGTATTTGAGATAGATAGGAATTCTTCAAACCTTTCAAAGACCTACAAAATATGGCATTTAAAATGGTTTAGGGTTTTTCTTGACAGTGAGACATAACTGCTCCTGGCAACACCACCTGTGTCAGAAAGGAAGATGGATATTGAAAAAACTCATTATGGAGTTTGCTTCCAATATGGCAAGACTAGCCATTTGGACAAGATACTGCTCTTGTCTGGACTGTTTGACTTTGTTATGTATAAACTGGACATGCAGGACCCACAGAAAAGTGACTGCTGATTCAAGATGGACATTGCTACAGAGTTCCTGCTTCATGGAAGAGTCTGCCAGACAGTCTGCAGGACACAGAGAAAAGTGATTGACAAACTGCCAATACAAAAAGACAGTTTAAAGTTTCCTGCTTTGCTGAAGAGTCTGCCAGACACACTATGACCTATGGGCTGAAGATGGAAGATTACAGAAGAAGTTCAGGTGACTGACAAGGCAAGATGTCTCTGTCATTTCTAGAGTTTATATAGTATCCTTCTGTGGTCTTTGAAGGAGTTGAAGACAGATAGTTATGGTTATAGTTTTCCTTAGTTAGGATTAAAGATAAGATACTTTAGACACACAAAGATAGGATAGATGATGGAATATTTTCTTCAAATCTTGCTAAATGTTAATGGACTAAATAGTGTTAACTATGATTCTTATGTGATAACTGTTATGTGATATATTTTGCTATGTTAAGGTTAAAACCCTTTTTATTTAGACAGAAAAGAGGAGATGATATACAGATGTCATTCTGTATATGTTTCTCATACTGGTTAATGAATAAAGCACTGTTGGCCAATAGGGAAGGAAAATAGGAGGGACTAGGAGACAAGGAGAAAATAGGAAGTAGTAAGGAGAGCCAAGATGGAGAGTCTGGAGAAAGCAGAATGCCAGCAAACTCCCCGGTAAGAGAAATACATAGATCAGCAGAAATGGGTTAATAATTAAGACAGAGCTAGCAGATAAGAAACAAGTAAGCAGGCCAACAGCATTATATCAAATACAGAGGCTCTGTGTGTTAATTGGGGCAGGCACGGCTGCAGGACAAGACCAGGTGGCGGGCGGAAAAACCATACTTGTTACAAATCCGTACTCGTTACAAATGGCACCCACGTGGCTAATAAGAACTTCCACTTAAAATTTAACAAAAGCTTAAAAAAGGGTTTTAGAAACAAAAGAACAAAGACAAACAAGGTTTCTTGGTAGCAACATTTTTCTCGGTTGGCCTCTGCTTTGTGAGAGACAAGCAGATATTTGTGCGGCTCCTTTAAGGGAAGGTTCCTGACTCAGCATAAGCGGCAAAAAAACTGTATGGCTTTTAAATAACTTTGCTAACAATTTATTGGTGTCTATGAGAGGTGGCAATGGCAGTGACCACATCTCCAAGCCGGCAGCATGCCTGCTGGATGGCAGCGTTGACCAGGGCAGTGACCACAGCTTTCATTGCTGGCGGTAAAGGTACCCACCGCCATCTTTGATAACCGCGGCAGAAACAACAAAGACTTTCATTTTAGCAATGTTGTTGTTTACCAGATAAAAAACTTATGGCCAAAAAAAAACATAAAGATTTACAGTAAAGACAGATTCATATTTAGAAAAATCTCTAAAGGTTTACAGTGTGTTTTAAAATATACGTAGACATGGAAAAAATAAATAAAATGGTTTTAAAGAGACAAAGAGGAGCCGGGCACGGTGGCGCACGCCTGTAGTCCCAACTACTCGGGAGGCTGAGACAGGAGGATCGCTTGAGTCCAGGAGTTCTGGGCTGTAGTGCGCTATGCCGATCGGGTGTCCGCACTAAGTTCGGCATCAGACTAAGTTCGGCATCAGTAATATGCAGATCAGTTTGACTCTTCCTCAGGTTAAGAATATCATTCATCTTGTGGGACAAAGGAAACCACAATTAGATGAGTAGAGAATGTGTGTATGTGTGTGTGTGTGTGTGTGTGTGTGTGATATTAGCGTGTGTGTGTTGTTTATTAGTTTGTGTGTGAATCCCTCTCTCTCTGTGTGTAGAAGAAACTAATTAGTAACTCTCTAAATTGCAGACTTTCTCTTCACTACTAGCTTGTCATATGTAAATAAAATAAAACATTGCATATTCCTTTGAAAATCAAAAGTTACTATAATTGCATATGATTTGTTTCTATGAGTCTGTGGAAAAAGGATCCAAACAATTTCTGTTTCCTGGATACCAAATATCAAAGGCAAGGAGAGGAAGAGTGTATGATGTATGGTACGATGGGACCCCGGAACACTGGAGCCTCTGCAACTGAGAGGACCCTATCCTTCCATCATCCATCTGTCCTAGTGCTGGCATGCCTAACAATCCAGGCTCCGTTTTACTTTGTTTTATTTATTTATTTATTTATTTATTTATTTATTTATTATTTTTGGAATACTGTGTCCCTGTAAACCAAATGCTGTACCAATCAGTTCATCCAACTGACAAATATTTGTCAACAAACAAGAAAATCCCTTTCACTTTTCTTAAAAGAACAACTTTCCTGGGCCAGGCTCTGAGTGTTAAGCAAACCATTGCCCTTTACGTGGCAGATAATGTGTGAAGGTCAGCCGGTAGTTTAGCTTAATTATCCTTGAGGGAACCAAAATCGAGGAAGAAGGGGTTGAAGAAGAGCCCCATCACTGATGGGGAGGTGCTCTTACTGCCCCTATTGCAGATTCTAGACCCGCTATGTTAACTCAGGTAGAGCCAGTCTGGGGCCCATGATCCTGCTTTTCCATGCTGCAGCTACTCATACCATCCCCTCCTTTGTCCACATCCTTTCACTAGTTAAAACAGGGGATTATGCTTTCTCACTCCCCCTGCAGTTGGGCTGTGTGTGGAGCTCCACCTGATCCCTGCAGTTGGGCTGTGTGTGGAGCTCCACCTGATCCCTGCAGTTGGGCTGTGTGTGGATCTCTGTTCTTGATCCTTTTCTTTTGTTGCTCTGGCATGCACTTGCACAGTACACATCCTGCAAATATGTGTGGCTACACATCCATCTAAGTGACAACATTTAACAAAAAGAGAGGGGGAGGGAGAGGAGAGAGAGAGAGAGAGAGAGAGGGAGGGGGGCTTAGAGCTTGAAAGAGAACAAGGGGATGCATGGGAGGGTTTGGAGGGAACAATAAGGGGCACTGATACACTGGTATTATAATCTCAAAAAGTAATTTTAAAAAGCAACAAGCTGGAAATGTAAATCAAAGGAGGCTGAGTCTTTGGTGACAGAGCCGAGCCAGCCCATGAAGAGGCAAAGGCAGTTGCTCCATCTTCCTCCTTGAAGTCAAAGTTAAAGTCCATTCTTCAGGTTGCTGTTAGCATTTGCTCTTGGTGCTTAGAACAGAATATTTGACAACTCGCAGAGAGTTTGGTCTGTCACAACTGGAAGAAACCATCCATTCTTGCTTTCTGTTTGTTGCTCTTTGATTATTGGTCAACAGTTTATGGAAATAAATAGTGGTTCATGCTTGTTTCTTGCACTTCTGGGGGCACAGGCAGTTCCAAGACCCTTCTTCTTTTCTCACTTAGGCTTCCAAACAATTTAGAAGCTGTCACATGCCTGTGACGTAGACTGAGTTTAAAACACCAAATCTCACTGAAAATTATTTACTTTATGACAAAGAGCAAAATGTTTTAAAATAATACGGAGAAAACTATAGGAGTCCATATTTCAGACTGTCGCAAACTGGAGGAAGCTCCTGAGAGGATTTAGTGAGAAGTGCATTCTCAGCTGGGCATGGCCCATTACTGTGAATGTGAGGCCAGCCTGGGCCACATAGTGAGTATGAGGCAAGACTGGGTTAGGTAGGGAGACTTTGTCCCAGAATATCAAAACAAAATGGGGGACAAAGCCCCACCACCACCACAACAACAAGAACAACAAAAATAATTGTGTTCTCTCCTCCCCCAGTTTCATGGATGGGTGGGAACTGAACCGACTTGACCACAGCAAAGACACTTGGAGGATGACAGGCCACAAGGGCCATCAGGGAACAGAAGGGATTGTTCAGGGTCCTGAGGAAAAAAATTTGAAAAGCCATGGAGGACTTCCTTTCGGGTTGCACATGCATTTAACATTCTGGAGATAAATTCCAGGAAATTTCTACTCTGAAGATTATCTGGGAATCCTAGTTTAACATCCTCTGCCAGGGGCTTACTGGGGACTCAAAAGAAAAAACCATGAGTTTGGAAGTCATTGGATGGAAGGGGTATGTCTACAGGAGATAGAAGCAGAGGTCCCAGAAAGGCTGGTACATAATGATGTTGATGAGCAAGTATGGTTGGCTCCGGGGGTGATGCGTGGGTGTCCTTCACAGTGAAGATAGGCTGACTGAGGGTACAGTAGACACTTGAGGTGGGAGAGCTGAAGCATTCTCCACAGTAGCAGGAAAGTCACCCACGATAGTCTTACAACTCAAACAGTGCCACTTGGAAGAGTGAGTAGGCATAATTATGGCAGTGTGGGCACGCTGGCAATCTGGAGACAGCCTGAGATCTGACTCTTGATGGTTGTGGCCTTGGTGTTCCATACTTTCTATTGTTTTTACATTTCAAGAGAATCTAAAAGTATTGGAGATATTTAATGAAAAAAAAAATCTCCTTAAAAAAAAAAGTACCGACTCAACTTTTATCAGCAGCAACTAAAACCACCTGTGCATGCTGGGTACAGCCTCTGGGCTTGCTTTTGGAAACTTCTGCATGGATGCATGCAGTGTTTGAGGAAAACTCCAGACACCTGAACTGGTGTTTTCAGGACCAGTGACAAAGAGAACATTACCAAGAATATTGATCTAAGAGAGCTTGGATCTGATGCAGCAGCTACTGATGAGCCTAAAACATGTCCCTTAATCAGTTTCCTCATCTGCACCAGAAGAGACAGAACAGACAAACCCTGACCTGAGACTGAACATCCTGTGGTCCTTCATGTATCTTGCCTGACAGTGGAATGTTCCCAAGTATGGCCTGATGTTTGAGGATGCACGCCAGCTGGTCCCTGCAGTACTTGACCTCCCATTGTGGTCCAAGGACATTCAGGACCCCAGTCTGAATGTTCTTGAGGACTTACAGAGGAATGCTATGGCTCTGCTTGTTTGTGTGTCTGGGGAGAAATCTGTTGGGGAAACATCACTCTGAACATCTGGAATGGGCTCCTGGCCAAACCCAACCATGACAGAGTCTGTAGTTCTGACTACCTGGAAAATTACTGGTGAAAAGAGCCAGTCCTTCCTAATAGTTAATGATGTGTAGATATCCAGGCAATAGGCACAATCTCTTAGGACAGATGAAGTTGGTACCATCTACTATCACTGAGATGCCCTAAGATAAAGCATGCAGCTTATGTCTTCTGAGGGCCTCCACCACAGTACCACATTAACAACGAGTAGAGCAGGACCATTGTATGAACCATAACTACAATAATCACAGAAAAAGTTATGAATTCTAGAGGCACTGTGGGGGAAACGAGAGGGACTAGAGAGAGATGGGGGGCACAAGAAGAGTTTGGGGGAGGAAAGAGAAGGGAAAAACAATATTAGTATTATATATTAACTAAATTTTTGGAAAGAGAAGAAACTCCTTGTCTTATTTACACACTATCCTCACAGAGCTGAGAGCTCAGCGCTGCACCTAGTATATGCCTCTGCTTGATAGTTACCTGCTGAAGGAGTGAATGGAACACTCCCCCACCTTTGCATCCAGATCACCTCACTGCTGCCTGAAGTTGCTACTTTTTGTTTGTTCATTTTTGAGACAGAATCTCACACAGCCCAAACTGGTCTTGAACTCCCTATGTATCTGAGACAGGCTTTGAACTTCGGTTCCTTTCACCCCTCCATCCCACATTCTGGGGTTGCAGGTGTGCACCACCACAACCAGGTCAAATGTGCTGACTTGGAGAGGTAATACGGGATGGAAAGAGACTGGTTTTGTCCATCTCTTGATATCTGAATCGCTCTTGATAGCTGTGATTCAGATTTGCACACAATGTTCCTTCCCACTTGCTGCTATTGTGTGTCTATGCCCATCAAAGCACAAACTTAGAACATCTATGCCCAGTGCAATGCTGACTAGGCATGAGACCTGCCAAGTGATATAGGTCAGGAGGGCTGGCCCTTTGATTGATGTTGATATTGTAGATGTGAGGTCATTACTACGACAGTGAATTTATTAAGAAAACACACTAAGACCTCTCCAGTTCCCTCATGCAATGCGATGCCTTCTGCCATGCCACAATTCAGCAAGACCATCACCAGATATTGTTCGTTAAACATGGGCGCCCCAGTTTTCATAGTGAATTCCTCTTCATTGCAAACTACCCCATCTTGGGTGTTCTGATACTGTTGCACAAAACAAACTGGTACTTTCACCTAAAACCAAGGCCTTTTCTCTCTTTCTGGAGACCTCTCCTCAGCTGAGGCACTGTTTGACTATAGTCATCAACTCAAAACTTAATACTTACAATGTTTACCTTAACATGTGTAAAGTACCTCAGTATTCTCTTCAGTAGTCAAATTTCTGTTAATTTGATATGCATGATGATTGACCAATATTTATTGCTCCTTCAGTGATTTGGTTACTGGCAGCTGGCCTGCATTTGCTGTTCTTGGCAGTTTCTGTCCTTTCTCTGATATAATTGGTGAGAAGAAGACAGATCTTGTACTGGTTACACACAACCTGGCTTGATTACAAGCAAAACTCCCCCATCAATTGCTGCTCTTATTGGGACAAGGAAGCCGGATAATGTTTTGTGTATCTCACTGTCTTCTCTCCAAGATGCCTGCACTGTGTAGCCAAAAAGTTACCAGAGCCCCTGAGTTCTGACTGCTCCCTCTGAGCCTGTTCCCCTGGGCCGGAGTGGTTCTGAAATGGATAAAGCCCTGTGGTAAATGGATAGGAGGGGTTCACTCACTGTACCAATTTATGTGGTGAGGGGTCATTGGCCAGAGGACTAAGGAAATCTGATCGCCAATGGCCCTCTGCCAGCGAATTCTCTTCACAGATAAGTGATGGATTCCTGAGTCACTCATAGTACCACCTCGCTGCACCTTCAAGCTGTCCTATCTGTGATACATTTACATTGTTCATTTCAGTAGTTATGTAAATATACGTCGTCAGCATACTCCTTCCCAAGCACCCCAAAGTCTCCTTTACCTATGTAAGAGATCTCCCTAACTGCCATGCCAGACCTACTTGAGCCTCAAATAGGAATCTATGGAGCATCCCTTGGGTCATCCTTGCACACTAGTTGTCAATAGTCAGCCTTGCCTCCATCCTCAATAAGAGTTACAGAGCAAGGAAAGGGAGAACAGGAAGTGACCAGCACAGATGGGGTGTCCCCACTTCATCTAGACTGGCTAGTGAGTAAGAAATATTCTTTCTGGAGATGCATGAACAGGACAATTACATCAAAGAATGATTCACTGCACTGGATCAGCCTAAGTCTTCCTAAGCATCCTACCCTAACCTCTGTTCTGTCTCATCTTTTCATGCAGAGCTACCAGACTAAAGACACTTTGAGGTGGTATGCTTCCTCTGAAGGAGCTTGGAGAGGGACACAGTCATCTCCCAGTCCTCGGGATGAGACAGGGAGTGAGAGAGTCCCACCAAATAACATCCCTGCGAAAACTTCCCTTAATCAGTTACATGAGATATTGTCTTATCCACTTTCACATTTGAACTTTACATGGCAAAGTAGGCTAAGTTCATCATTGTGTAGACAAGCAATGGAGGCTGATAGTTAAATGTGACTTGCCAGGATCCAACAGGCATCAAGGTTCTATGTGTGTGTTCAGGCAATGTTTTTCTTGGACATATTAGCTCAGGAATGATGAAGGAAGGAAAAGGAACTTTTATTATTTACTTTATATGTTTCTGAGACAAAATATCCGTCAAAAGCAACTTAACAAAAGAAGTGTTGGTTTTGGCTCACAGTTCAAGGGTACAATCTGTCATAGTGGGAAGTCATGGCTGTAGAAGATGAGGCACTGGTCACATCAAATCCACAGCTAGGCAGCAGAGAGCAACAGATGCTGATGCCCAGTTCCTTTTCTCTTTTTCACTCAGCTCATGACCCCAACTTGTGGAATGATACCACAAGTGTGGGTAGTCCCACCTCAACCCAGCCTAGAAACCCCCTCATGTGTCATCTCTAGAGATTTCTATGTGACTCTACATTGTTACCAAGTTGACATTCAATGTCAGCCATCATATGGCTGTTCATAGACTATAAGGTATATGGCAGATGGTAGTTACTGGGTACCTACTATGAGCTTCACATGCATAGTCAATAACCTTGTGTTTCAATAAATTCATCTATCACCATAGCCCCAGGATAAGGGTGCCTCTTTAATTTCCATTCACAGTTTACAACACTTAGGCTCAGGAATCTGAAGAGTTACAGCTAGGAGGGAAAAGTCAGATTTCAAATTCAGAAAACCTGAATCACTGCAACATGCTGCCTTTCTGTCCAGGATCAGCAGCCAGGGACTTTACAGAGACCCCCCCCCCCACACACACACACACAAATCTCACAAGCTAGGGACAGATCGGATCATGAGATCACTTCTAAGAGTGTGCCTTTGTTTTAAACTCCTGATAAAATAAGTTTTCTATCTAGATGAAGATGGCAATAAGCCAGTGTCAAAGCTTTGGTCTCAGCTGTATCTACAGCTGAAATATCATGAACTTGAAAAGTTAAAAAAAATATTTTTCCACTTCTCTCTTTCTTCCCTTTTTTCATTTCTTTCTCCTCCCTTTCTAAACTTCAGAGTAGAGAGAGTCAAGCTGCCAAGCCAAATGTACAAATGGAGGAATGGCCCAAATTTTTGGTGAGCTCTCTCCTGAGACCCTTTGGGTTTAACCAGATTCACAATCAAACGTTCAAAGTTGAGCTGATCACTGTGGAAAATTGTAGAGAGCATTCCAGATGTCTCAGTGACTCCTATATCAGCTTGTCAATTTGTGGACCAATGCCCACCAACTTTATATTGGAGCATCACAATAAAGTCACCTCTGTGAAATGAACAGTTCAGCTCTATCCTTAATGGAATACTAGGGAGAGAGGGGGAGTATGAGGTTCAAGACTATCTCTCTCACTGGGTCTTCATCCTATGCTCCATAATTCTGCTGAGGTCAATAGCATTTGGGTCAACGCTGTTCTTCAAGATGCTCAGCCTTGAAGTCTCAGCTCTTGTTCATGATTCACTTGATGAGAAGGAAAGGAAGTCAAATGCTTCCCCAGTCCAGCCAAGCCTGTTCTTCCCTTTGCTTCTCACCTGCTTTGGGGCATGCTTGCTGCTGCTTCCTTCTTGGCTTTCTATCTTGTTTGACTGATGGAAGTCTCTGTGCATCTCTGTACTAACCACCACTGTCAGAGCACTCACCCTACAGGTAAGGTCTCAAATGAAAGTCTGACACTGAAATATTCAGTACTTCCCCATTGTCTGCTCTGTTAACTCAAACAATCCTTTGCATGGATTTCAAGGCTCTCCATAGACTGAGTATTTTGTCTTTCCAGAAAGTGAATCAAACTGATTTTTCTTCTTCCTTCCTTCCTTCCTTTCTTTAGTTCTTTCTTTCTTTCTTTCTTCCTTCCTTTCTTTCTTTCTTTCTTTCTTTCTTTCTTTCTTTCTTTCTTTCTTTCTTTTTCTTTTGCTTTGTCTAGACCAAGTCAGTGAGTACTGGGAGTATTTTCAGTCTCCACAAATCAACTGGAGTGAGTAGTCCAAACTATTGCCACCCCAAACCTAACTTTCCTCTACAGTTTTCTCCTATGGACTGAATTTTTCATCCAAATGATACAAGCTTAGGTCATGGCCCCTAAGATCCCTTTGCTTATGAATTTCATAAAGAATATGAAAAGTACAGTTGTACACTTGGACCCTAAGTGGGACAGAACACTGATCAGAGAGCAAATTGCTTAGGGAAAACCACAGAATAAAAGGATTTAGCTGCAAGGATACTGGGGAAGAAGAAATATCTTGGGGTGCTTCAAATTGGAGGTCTTGAATCTGTGTCTTGGTTTTAAGAACAGACTCCAGGCAATTCTACCACTTGGTTGCTCCCACCAAATTCTAATTTAATTAATTTAGAGCACAGCCTAGCCATTGGAATTCTTAATAGTTCTCTGTACATTTGTAACATTCTGAAATTTGGGACCACCACTCTAAGGAAAGGGGAATTAACATGACTTTTTATAAAATTAAAATATCTGCTGTGGAATTCAGAGAGACAATTCAGAAGAGAGAATCTGTGAAGTGATCCTCCAACCTTGTGATGTACCCAGCCAGTGGTGAATATTTTCATAGAACAGTATAAGGCTAATGTTGGTTGCTGACTTGATAGGATCTAGAATCAAGTAGCAGACAAACCTCTTGACATGTCTGAACCATCCAAAGGCTGGTAGTACCATTCCCTGGGATGGTGTCATAAGTGAATTAAAATGAGAAACACTAATATTCATTATCGCTCTCTGTTTCCTGACTGCAGATAGAATGTGACAAACTGCCTCACATTGCTCCTGCTATGTATGCCTTATATCTGTGATGGGCTACATTTGTAAATCAAATAGTTCCTTTCTTTCTTGAGCTTCTTTTGTTGGGTATTTGTCACAGCAAGGTAAATGCCTAATACAGATACCTGCCTCCTCCAATCAGCTCCACTGTGTCTATTCCTAAAGCCTGTGAAAAGACCATTTCGGTAGTGTCACTAACTGTGAGTTAGTAGCATCACTCACAGATAGTGATGCCCCTCCCACTCCACTGTGCCCTGGTTTCAGTGGAGGAACTATAGGAGGTTCTGCTGTGATGAGCAGTTTGTTGCTAGTACTTTCCCACCAGGGTCGCACAGCCGCATCAGCCCCTCAAAAACACACAGAGACTCTATTAGTGATAAAGCTGTTGGCCAGTGGCTATGGTTTCTTATTGGTTAGCTCTGTCTTAATTATTAACACATTTCTATCAATCGAAGTGTTTCCATGTGGTCTTGGCTTACTGAGAATGCCAGTCCTGCATCTCCTTTGCCTGCTACATTTCTGCAGAGAAGAGTGATTTCCTGTTTGTTCCTGCTTATATTCTGATTCTGCACATTTCTGCAGAGAAGAGATTTCCTGTTTGTCCCTGCTTATATACTGATTCTGCACAGCCACGTCACTTCCTGCCTGTCTGTACAGACTTCCAGACCTCTATGGTTAACTAGTGGCAGTATCTGCCATGCTATGTCACTTCCTGCCTGGCCAATCAGTGTTTTATTAATCAACCAATAAGACAAACATATATACAGAAGAACAGCCATCATCATTCTGCTGCGAAGCCCTAATGTGGGCTCAAGTCTTGGCAAACTATGTGTTCCTGCTTTACTCTGAAAGTGTGTTTATGTTTAGCCTTGCTACTATCCCATCTGAGTGGGAAGGTGGTCCTACCAAGCAGGATGGGCAACTTTACCCTCCTACACACTGTCCCCGGTGAACTGAGAGCACCGCGAGGAAAGCAAGATGACTGATGGGAGCTGCCTTTTCTACACACACAAAGGCAGTCCCTGATGAGGACAAAAGACATCTCAGCTCTCACATCAGTTATCACTGATCAAAAGAGGCCCAGACAGGAGAGTGGGGCCATGTCATGCTGGTATGGTCCCAGAAATGAGGGTTCAGCCAGTTAGTGAGATCTATCAAATTGGGATCATCTAGTGAGTTGGCCCAACTCAGAGTTGGAATCAAACCAGATAGCTGGTGTCAACAAGACAAGAAGCAAACTCAGAGAGTCAGGCAACATCTATGTGTTTTAATTCACGGCAAATGTCTCTGATTAAAATTTTTGACAGATTTCCAAACAATTGAGTTTAAATATTTGGAGGGGGTGGGAAATGTAGAGATAACATCAACCTAGAACAAACTCCTAGTCTTTGCTTCTCTTTATGTTTTCCATGCATGACCTCTAGAATTTAGCACCGACCTTGCAGTGTGTGAAATACACCTACCATTTACCTTCCGTACACACCACTCCTTTTCTGCCCTCTTTAAGTATCCCCGGCTGCACTGATTGCATCAGTCATCTCATGCTTCCTGAGTTTAATCAATGGGACACATCACCAGGTGGGAGGCAGGGAGAGGAAGGTGTGCGGCTGTAGGTGGCTGGGTTTCCTCATGAAAGACCATGTCTGCAGTAAGAGTGCTTTTTGTAAGAGTGGGTTTTTTGTTTTCCCTTCCAGGAATTAGTCCATTCCCTTATGCTTTCAAGATCCACAGGTGTCAGAAGCATGAAGGATATTATACCACCCTTTATCAAGTTTTCCTAAATTGTGGTCATATTTCTGTAATGTATGCTATGTATTTTATTTATTATACTCTCCTACTTAGGCTACAAACAGTGTTTCAGTTCCCCCCACCCCAACCGTGTGGTGTGTGTGTGTGTGTGTGTGTGTGTGTGTGTGTGTGTGTGAATTTGCTAATAGAGGCTTGCTTAGATTTACAGAGAAATGGGCTTCCTAAGAAAATTTCTGATTGTGAGAAGCAGCCATTGCCAACATTGGCCTCTTGTGTCCATGTCCTCTAGAGCCTCCCTCATGATTGGCATTGTCACCATCATGATATTCCTCAACCCCCAACACACACACCCTTTTAGAGTTTTCTCCAAGCAGAATCTAAAAAGGTTCCTTTCCTTGTTTCACTTTACTATTGTTAGGCCTGAATAGCATCATCTTCCATTGCTGAAACACCAACTGACAAAGAAATTGACCCTAAGTGTTACGAGTATGTTTTTTTTTCCCTTGCTGGTCAGGTCCCACAGCCACACCAGCCCCAAATAATACACAGAGACTCTGTATTTGATATAATGTTTAGCCTGTTATTATCATTTCTTATTAGCTAGCTCTGTCCTCCATCTAGAATCTCCTCCCTACGACTTCCTCTCTCCTCCTTGTCTCCTAGTCCCGCCTATCTTGCTTTCCTATTGGCCAATAGTGCTTTATTCATTAACCAATAAGAGAAACATGTGCAGAATGACATCTCCCATCACTAAGGTCACTGCATTTTTGCTCTATATCTTCCCAAGGATTAACTGCCAAGATGGGATTAAATTTCAAAGAACTTTATGATGGGAGATGTCATCCTGTATATGTTTCTCATACTGGTTAATAAATAAAGCACTGTTGGCCAATAGGAAAGGAAGATAGGAGGGGCTAGGAGACAAGGAGGAAGAGGAAGTAGTAAGGAGGAGTCAGGATGGAGAGCCTGGAGAGAACAGAACCGCCATTCCTCCACTCTCGGTAAGACCACGTGGAAATACATAGAAATGGGTTAATAATTAAGACAGAGATAGCCTATTAGAAACTAGCACCTGGCCAATAGCATTGTATCAAATACAGAGTCCCTGTGCATTATTTGGGGCTGGCGGCGTGGCGGCAGGACAAGACCAGGCGGCGGGCGGAAAAACCGTACTCTTTACAACTTTATATAAGGGGAATAGCCCCAGAAAGGAAATAGGAAGGACCTGGAGAAGCTGGGGGAGACCTCAGACCAAAAGCAGATGCAGTTGGGGAAGGAGAGAGGGAGGATTCTGGGTTCAAGCACCTACTCTGCAGCCTAAGAAAGTTGACAAAATCACTGAGCCAAAATGAGCTGGCAGGGTATTCCTGTGAGCTTCAGTAGATATCAGCCTTAGTGTCTGTCCCCAGTAAGTTGCTCATGAGTATGAACAGAAGGAGAAGCATGGCCTTAGAAAAAACCCAGGGTGGTTCTAGAGTGCAGCATCCAAAGTCTCCAGTCATTTAAATTCCCCAAAGCAGGAGGTCGGCAAAGCCCAACCTCAGGGCTGTATTAAAGTGTGTTCAAGACAGCTACCAGTCTTAGGTATCTGCTATTCTGCTACATCAAAGCCCACCGAATAACTCTCAGAGATTCAGCACACACTGTTATAGTCAACTTTCCCACAATTCTGATTTACACTGAGCTATTCTAGCAACAGAACTACTATAAGGCAACCCTAGTCCCTATGTTAGTTGTAGATAATAGACAATACCACCTTCTGTTAGAAAACTGAAGTCTTAGGAACCGAAACAACTGTTCACCTGTTTTCTTCCTTTATTAAAAAGCATGAGTGCCTATACTATCTCAACACTGTGCCAGTCACTGCAGCTATCACAAGAAATAAGAAATAAGATATGGAAAGACTAATCTTTCATGTATGTCAAAGAGATGAGAAGACTGTGACATCTCTAGAAATGGCTGAACATCATGGCAGGTAGACTACATCAGCTTTCCTCATGGCAGAAGAGAATCGGGGAGAGGAAGAGACATGGTCTAACATATTGCCCACAAGAACATGCCTACAGTGACCTGCTTCCTCCATCTGACCCTACCTCCAAAACTTTGTGTTCCTCCCCAGTAATTGTGAACCCATCAATGGATTAATCCCTTGATTATATAGGAGACTTCTGGATTCAATTCACTCTTAATTATAGATGCACGATCTAGAGAACAGACCTTCCCTCTAGGGACCCTTTAGGAGGCACTTTCTATATAAACCATAACTCAGAAAGAGTATGAAAACAAGGACAGTAAAAAGTGATTTGGTCTGCTTGGAGTTGTAACATTTAGAGTAATTGGGATATGACAAATGACAAGAGCATGGAGAATGGAGAATACAAGGGAGGCTAAGGAAAAAGGGTATTTAGATACAAGACAGAGGCTACTGAGAACACTCAAGGAAGTGGTCAGAAACACATCAACCAGAGGCCAGGCTGGATGATGCATCCTGTAATCCTAGCATTCAAGAGGTAGAAGCAGGGAGATAACAAGTTTGAAGCTGACCTGGACTACACAGTGAGTTTCCAGTCAAGCTAAGGCTAAATAGCAGGACCTGATCTCAAGAAATGAAAGAGAAAGTGAGGGGAGGAAAGGGAAAATTAAAAAATCATATCCATCGGGCCATGAGTTGTAAGTAAAAATGTATGCAATCAATTATGCTTGCACTTTAGAAAGGATTTTTCTGGCTTAAGGATAGAGAATTAAACGAGAGGGTGATGCTGGAGGCAAGGAAACCAGACAGGTGGCAGATGTGACAGTCCAATATGTGCTACAGCCATGAATGAAACACATAGTGGAACTAGAGAAGTGACCAACGAACGCAGTAGTGAGGAGAAAGGCTGCAGCTCTCATGCAGTGTGAATGAAGGGACACAAAGACAGTGGAGGAACAAAGGGAGGAAGTGGTGGCTTGTGGGAGGGAAGCGGTAGGCTGTGGAAAGGGAATAGGGGAAAGTAATAGGCTGTAAGGAGAAAGTGATAGGCTGTGGAGAGGAAGTGGTAGGCAGTGGGAAGAAAGTGGTAGGCTGTAGGGAGGAAGTGAGAAGCTATGTGGAGGAAATGGTGGGCTGTGGGGTCTTTGTGAAAGGAAGAAAGAAGAAACCATTTCTGAGTTAGGCAGAATTCTAAGATTCTCATTCTTGAGGGACGACACCCTCTATATGACCCCTCCACTTGAACATGGATGACACCTGTGAAAATAATGGAATGTCACTCTTACTGGGTTCTGATGTATAGCAACCATGGTAGATTTTCATAGATGTAGTGAAGACTTTTAAATAGCTGGTAATGAGTCAGTACATAGGAATACCATCACAGACAAGCCAACCAAATGAACTATTTAAAGAGGATCTGGAAGCCAGAGATACTTTCTTCTACTGACCTTGAAGAACCAAGCCTTGTGTAACTTTAAAATGGATCCTTAGATGAGCCCTGTGTCCTGATCTCATTTAATTGTAGCCTTGTAAAATCCTGAGCTGAGGATGAGACCAAATCAGTGCCTGGGCTATCGACCCATAAAAACTGTGATATAGTAAATCACGAATAGTCCTTGACATATATTCATGGACATTCAGATTATCCTTCTGGACTTGTGATAATATTTGTTCTATACCATATAGAAAGCAAATGCATTGACAACCATGATCAAAAGATTTTTTCCAGTGGGATGCCTTCTACATTTTTCTAGGTGTATTTTATGAGCAGAAAACACTATTGGTGGCCACATAAAAATTAATTTTTGATTACATTTTCTCAATTCAAATTTCATATGCAAAAATGTAGTTCTTATCATCTCTTATTTTCAACATGAAGGTCTTATAATTATGACTCTGGACCTAGGAAGTTTAGACAATACTCTTCAGGGACATTAATGTTTCGTTCCCATTATTAACTGGTACTGAGTTGCTAGTTAAATATGTTTCAGTGAAAATAATTTTGATAAATTTTCTCAAGTACCTAAATGTTTCTTAAAAATCTAATATAAATCGTGATTCTTAAGTTTATATAACTATTGGAATGTAATATAAACAGTTTCAACCTAACTTTATTTTTAAATTGACAATCAACTACTCACTATACAATGGAGTTAAAAGGTGAACTGCAATGCTGACAAAAGTTAGATCAGGTGTGTTCAGCATGATATGGCTGTAAGCAATCTGGTAAAATTTCAATTTTTCTTTCTTTCTTTCTTTCTTATTTATTTATTTATTTATTTATTTATTTATTTATTGAAACAGGATTTCTCTGTAGGTTTTGGAGCCTGTCCTAGAACTGTCTCTGTAGACCAGGGTCTTAGAACTCAGAGATCTGCCTTCCTCTGCCTCCTGAGTGCTGGGTTTAAAGGCATGTGCCACCACCTCCCTACTCCATTTTCTTAACCATTGGAATGTATGCAGAAATTTCTAATTACAAAAATATTTGTAATGCAAGTTTACCATCTATGTTTTCTATTCTAAATCTTGTGGGTTTATATGAAGTTTACGAATGGAAGAGATATGCCATCTTAAACAATTTTGGGGGGAAGAAATAGTGGTAAGGATAGTTGTGATGTCTAAAGAGATCCTCATGATTCCTTCTAGTAGAGAAACCCCTTTTGTCCTTCTAGTGTCTTGTAAGTGAGGATTTTCCTATCACACATAGTTCAGCTTGGAATCAAGACTTTACCTAAGTCTTCCACATACACACTGAGAGAGTCTGAAACCCCCTAGATTCATCTCCATGGCAGAGAATGAAAATTGTTCCAGGGAAGTGACGTCCTTCCTCTGCTCCTACTCATCCCTGGTAGGAAGCTTCTAACAGGTGAAAGAGTCACCATTTCTAAGTGCCCAGAGTTGGAACTATTGCACAGTTTGATTGGTTCTTCATGACAACTGGTAATACCAACTGTGATCACTCTTTGGAGAGTTGCTAATAGATCAGTTCTCATGGTTAAATTCCCAACCAAGCCGTCAATCTCACTCTGAGGAATAGTTCCTTCCCCTGCCCCCACATCCTTTCTTTTTTTCCATGTGATTTTTTCCAAGTTAGTACAGACAGAATCCACTTGTGTTCTGACGCAACCCTCATCCTCTCCCACAAGCAAAGGATTTGGATTTCAAGTGCCAGTGAGTTTGGGGTAACCACAGAGATGGACTCCTCCTTGGAAAGTGATGTCTGCTCATAAAGTATGTGTGTTCTCAGCCTTGTCATCTCTTCTCTGTCTCTGTCACTCTCTCCTCCTCCTTTGTTTCTGTATCATCTAGCTGGTCCTACCTCTCCTTCCATTTTCCTTGCCTTTTTCTACTCTTCTGTACTGATGGATTTAGTGATTAGGAATATACTTATTACATATTTCATATCTTAAGGGAAGCAGTGGAATGATGGCATGAATATGTCTTAGTACCAACAAATAGAACTTAACTTGTGAGTCCTGGAGGCATAAGTAAGCATCCAGGGGCCTTTACTATTTCATAGTACTAGCTGTCTTCAGTGATTGACTTGTTGATTTGTTGCCTGATTAATACAGTATTGCTCCCATTTTCACATGGGGAATTTTACAAAGGACAAGTTCCTTACAGTTGACAGGTGTGATCTGATCATATGCCCCATGACAACTCCTCTAGAGCCCCATTCAATCATACTGCTGAGGTGACCCAAGGCCAGTTACTGATTCCATCCATCAGAGAGTTTCCATGTTATTCCTCTGAGTTGTTATCCCTTAAAGCCAGTGCCTAGACACGTGCCCATACATGAACCTTACCCAGACCTTCTGGAAGGTCAAATCACTGATGGAAAAATCTAGAAATGGATTTATTTCAAGAAGAGAGTTTACTAAGGCCACCCTCCAGAACCAGGACTCCTCTTTGCTCATGTTTACTGACATGTGTGAATAACTGAACAACCTATTCTAGCCCAAGACAGAGAGGGATTATCTGAAGTGGGAATGATGGGGTGAAAGAATTGAGTATGGAAAGACAGAGGAGAGAGGATTTTCAAAGTCTTTCTTATTGAGGTAGGAGGTACATGAACAGCTGTAGCTGTGAAAAGTAGGTGACTCACACTTCCAGGTACTCCTATCTTAATGGTGTTCCACTCATACGAACTCTGAACTTTGTCATGCCATTTACATTAACCCAGGGACATCATCAGACATACAGACAATGTCAGCAACATCATCAGGAGAATTATTGTAGACTCATTGAAGTTATTCCTTCTAAACAAAGATACCCTAGCTAACCATCTTCATCAAGGCTTCTGAAAAAGCTATGTTTTTGCTTTCTGCCCTAAATGAACTATACCCAAGTCCATCACACACATCAGAGAAGCCATGGAGTCCTGCTCAGATTCCTTATCTACAGGACAAAGAATAACAAATTCATTTTAAATAATCTACTTTTGGATGAGTTGGAATGGTTTGAAATGGTTTGGGATGGTTTGGAATGCAGCAGCAGACACATAATACATGATCCTTCAAATGCTCACTAAGTGTGTTCTTACCTCTCAATCTCTCCTATTACCTGACTTCTCACCCTCCATAGGGTCCTCTCTCAAAAAAGGGGGGGCACATGAAATAAGAGGCAGAATGAAGAGGGTCTTCTCTGGTGGCTCATGGCATCTAAACGATGACTTCCAAGCCATCCATGATAACAGAGTTCTCATTATAAATCAGAGACCAAACTTTTATAAGAGACACCTTTGTGTTTCTACATCACTTATATTGACCAAATACACTGGAAATTGCCCCTGGTCACTCTAAATGATTATGGGCTCTTCAATTCCTGAGAAGAGAAAGGAAGGGAGGGAGGAAAATTAGAGTCTAAGGGCAAGGAAGGAATACTTGGAGAGGCCCCTATGAACATTTTGAAATCTGATGAGGAAGGAGACTGTTTCTGGAAGGTGGGGGAGGGCTCTGATGAAAATACTATGATTAACGCCTGATCAATAATCACAAAAGATATAATCTTCTGTCTCACCATCTTTGGTATCCAGTACCCATTAGAGGTGGAAAGTGTCAGCCGAAATCACAATGACTTTTGGAGGCCAGGTCACTTTTCATCTCTGCAACCTAAGCCAGGCAATGAGGGAATGGAACACAGTGCTTCCTGGAGCCCCTTCCCCATGGCGATTCTGAAAGCCCTCCATAGTAAAAAGTAAAGCCTACTGTTTTATTTTTTGACTCCTCTAGCAAAAACCTAGTCTCCCTTGAATCACACTAAATGACAAAAGTGAAAAGACGGCAGAAGAAAAGCCACAGCTAACGCTTTTCCTTTTCGGTGATGGCCCCTGTATCATGACCCTGAGAGGAAGAGGCAGGCCTTTCGGAGTGAGGCCAGGGGACCTGGCAGCAGCAGGATAAACTGTGGGTTCCTATCAGCGTGGGAGAGGAAAGGGGACAGGTGGAGCCCTGGGCTGCAACAGGGAAGTGACACAAATAACCCATGCAGCTGAGATAACAAGAAGGAGCATGTCAGGAGAAATGGAGTCAGCCACCCCTAAGTGAAAAAGTTGGAGACGGTGTCAAGTTAAGTTCGTAGACAAAGACTTTCTCAGTGGTACAGGAGTGCAAGGAACATGAGCTTCAGAGCCTCCCCCCCCCCAATCCTTACAAGTATGTGAAAAAGGATACATTGAGAAATAGAACTTCACAACAGTGGTGACAGACCATGAAACCATGAGCAGTGGAAGAGGGGGACCTGGAGAAAGCAGCATAGACGGCTGGTCAGGGTTAAAAAGAATCAGGGTAACAGAGCCCTGTCTCAGGTTTCCTCTCCAAAAGAGGACTTTGAGATGAAGTCATGACATTCTAGGTGTATCAATTTAAAATCATAATTGTGATTTATGGTCTGCCTGGTGCTTTATGCTTTATAGCCCATTCCATTTTATTTTTATAGTCACTTTGGGAAATCAGAAGGGTGGGTGTCATCGACCTCATTTACTGATGAGGGAATGAGGTTCTAAAATGATTAAGGGACTCACCAAGGGCATCTAGCAGCGTGGGACAGTTGGAAACAGAAAGTATAGCCAGCAACCAAGGCACCTCCATTATCTGCAATCTCTACCTACCAATTCATTGTTCTGAAACAAACAAACAACAACAACAACAAAACCTTTCCGTGTATACAGAAGTAAATGTATTCAGACAAGTGGCCTTTCTTGCTATCATCTCTTACATCACCAAAGTGTGTGGAGTGTACACAAAAGTGACAACTAAATGCTCTAATCCACTGTGAGGGTGAACCTGATAAGAACATCATTGTAAGAAAGAGAAGGATTTGAAATGTTTTGTGCAATTGAAAAATATCATTTAATATGAAAATTTAGTTCTTTGCTCTCTGGCCTGTTTCCTTGAAGAGAGTTAACATGTAATTATGTGTTGTGGAAATTATTTTAATTCTAGCCCTACCTCGAATGTTTTTTTTTTTTTTTTTTTTTCATAAGACTTGGTGAGAACTGTCCTAGAATAGCAGAAGTTTTTAGTTCGTTCATAATTGATTTCGGGGACCCATTTGTCCCTCTATCTGGCTGCATGACTGGATTTTTGTCAGGAAGTCAGTAGTGTTTGGGGCTGTAGTCTGGGCCTCAGCATACACACAGCCGTGGCTGCATGCAATGTGAAGAGGACAGCAGTGCTGTGTTCACACTGGCCACCCCCAGCTGTGATAATGGGGAGGGACTACACAGGCAGGCTGTTGAGCCCTTTCTGAGTTCAGGAGAAGTCTGTTAACAGCAGAAGGTAAAGGTCAGTGTTTATGTCCAAAAGGAGGCTGTGCCTCGGGGAGCTCTTGGCAACAGGAGTGACATTTACCATGAAAAGATGGCTCATGCTGCGACGCCAATACGGTAATTTCCAAAGTGCAGACCATAAAGACCTGGGGGCTGCAGATGGGGCTGGACACCCGAGAGATCTGGGAAATGGCTTGGATCAGCTCTCTGAATGCGGTACAGAAAGAAGTAGGAAGGAAGTCCAGGGTAGAGTTGGGCAGACAGAATGTTGAGTGTATGAAGGAAATCCTGGGAAGACCGGTTTTGCTGACAGCAATGAGTCCTGGAGTGGGGAGATATGCCCTTAGGAAGAGCATGTCAGATGTGGTGCAGGAAACCCAGGGAAGTCGCCTCACCCTCAAGGACAGCGCTTAGTAGGACTAATCATTCTTCACCCAGCTTTGCCACCAATGGCCCTTGCTCAGAGCTGAGCCATAACTCTTTCTTCTTTCTCATCCCTCCCCTCTCCTTTTCTTTCTCCTCCTCCCCTCAGCTCCATCATTAAAATAAGAAAGAAGTTAAAGACATCAACACCATACCTAACATGTTTTTGTTATTTTTTTAATCAGCACACAAAGTAAAGAGCTACAGAATGACACCCTTAATTGCTGTGTTTTTCTCTTACATTCTTTCTATTCATCCTTCTACCCACTCTTCTCTCCTGTCCCCTGCCCTCCTCCTTCCTCCTCCAGCATCTCCCCTTTGTCCTTGTCACATCCTATTACCATCTCCCCAAAACCCAGGACCTCCTTTTCTCATCTCAGCTACCATGTGACCTAGCTACATGGCCCTTAGGTATACACTCAAAGTATCCTAAGTCCCACAAAGATGCCTGCACAACCATGTTAGTGGCAGCAATTTTTACTGTAGCAGAGGAATGGAATCCACCTACACAGCCATCAACAGATGAATGGGTCAAGGAAATACACAATGGAATTTTATTCAGCTATAAAGAAAAAGAAAATCATGGCATTTTGCAAGAAAATGGATATAGCTGAAGACACTAAGTAACCTAGATGCAGAAAGACAAATTCTGTATTTTTTTCCCTCATAGTACGGTGCTAGATTTTATTTATTATGTATGTCTATGTAACATATGGGGAGGGGAACATGAAAATGGTCAATTTGTTTTAAATTCTGTGAGCCAGGCTTTGCTCTAACATGCATGAACTCACTGCTTAAAACACCCTTATGAGATAGAACCTGAGTTTGGCCCCACTTTACAGATGAGAAGCTAAGAGGTAGTGGATGAAGCAACTTCTTTGAAGATGGACAGCCCACCGGTGGATATGCAAAGACATCAAGTCATGAGTCCTTAAGGAGGAAACTGCTTCCCTCCTTTCCTCTTCCTCCTCCTCATCCACATCTTTCCTTTGCTTTTTTGAGAAGTCTCATGTGTCTCAGACTAGCCTCATGGCTCTGTAGACAAAGGTAGCCTAGAACTTCTGACCCTCCTGCCTCTGCCTCCTGAGTGCTAAGCATATACCACCACACTAGGTTGCACGTTGTACTGGAGATCAAACCCAGGGCTTTGAAGAATGCTAGGCAAGCACTCTACCAGCGATACTGTACCCCAACTCCATTTCTTGATTGCTGTTCTATGTTCCAGCCTCACAAATTACAAATTAGGCATGTGTGCACAGTTTAAATGAGCTTCCAGTTTGTCTAAGCAAAAGCAAGACACCTGACACTTTGTCTCCAAATGACAAAGCCCATGCTTCTCTCCTTTTGCAGCCATAACTCTTTTGGACCCAGGAGAAGGCATCTGGCTGAAAATCAAGGCTGGATCTTCCTGGGGTAGGAAGTGGGGGGTAAGGGGGGAGTCAGTGGCTGTCACTTCTTTAGCCACTATAGGATTTCAGTTGCTGTCACAATTGCTTATAACATGCCTGGCTTCCAACCACAGTGATCTGAGGAATAATCAAAAGTTATTATCAATATGAATGAAGGTGATGGTGATAAAAAATAATGATGGAAGAGCCCTCCAAGGAAAAGAGAGGTCACAGAAAGCAGAGTTATAAAGTACTGTGATCTAAAGGTTACCTTTTGATCATCCAGCCAAGCCCCGCTTTGTTGCTGAGGAAACTGGTCTGAAAAAGGCCAAGTCCCTTGTGTGGCTTCATTCAGTTGATAGTCCTACAGCTAGGAAGTAGATCCAAGCTTCCTGAGTCATTCAGGATCAAAGTATGTTCTGTAAATATATGAAAATATACTAATGAGACCCTTTTACACAGTCAATAATTACTCATTCTTTTTGATCCTGTTGAAAAAAAAATGGAAGTGTGTTCTTTGCAATTCTTGAAGGATAATCCTGAATTCCGGGGTACCTTCCATGATTTCTAGGTACACAGGATGGCGGCACCAGGATGAAGAGAAGTCTAGAATCTCCAGCTTGAGAAGAGCCCTACACCTTATATCTCCCTCTTGTCTGTAGTCCAGCCTACTTTCCATGACCCTTAAAAGTCAATCTTCCCTAGCCTTGAACACTGGCTCCTGCTCTACTGCTCTGCCCCCCAGTTCTGTCCTTTGTCTTCTGGGAGACAAATCCCTCAGTCCAGAGTCTTGAGGACTTTACGTTCTCAACATTAAGGAGCCCTAAACTTCAGAAGGAGCTTTCAGGACACTTATTAATACAGAAGGCCTACCACCTTGTACACATTGTGTCAGGTACAAAAGACTTTTCTACACACATGTCAACCGTGATTTTCCCTGACACTACCAATAGCCAAGTCTGGCCTCTGTTTGTCTGTTTGTTTGCTTCTTTTGTTTTAGCAACTGCACAATAAACACCAGGCCTTGCCTGCTCTGGCCATGTGGTCCTCAGTCCTTTCATGCTAAATCCCCTTCATCGCCCCTGCCAGCCCAGGAGAATACCAGTTACAAATAAAAAGTTAGAAAAGTATAAGCTGAAAAGCATATGCTGTGCATTGAATTGCTCCATTCTAGCCTCTGTCAGTGTCTGTATTTTACAGTCCAGTTTTGCCACTGGTGTCCTTGGCAAATGCTCATTCTGCTGGCTGGCTTATCCATGTCACTCTGAGAACATCTATTTAAACTGAAAGGATAATGCAAAGGTATGTGTAGACCTAAGAATGTGTTTCCAGAAATCCAAGCCAAGTATAAACATCTCAGTGAGGCAAGAGCCTAGAAGTGTTTGCCTAGGACAAATGTGCCCAGCCCACAGTGGTTGCTCTGACACTCTGTGTTTTTTTCTTGAAATTTTCCCCATACATAGTAATTTCTCCACACCCACAGATGTGGGTCCACATCTGTGAATTCAAGAAACTGAAGATCAAAACAGATTTTTAAGTGCATGTATACTGAACATGCCCAAATATTTTTGTATGTCATCATTCCCTCATATAATATTTATTTAAGCAGTTATTTCATGTGGGTATTGTCAGTGAACTGGTTTAAAGGATAAGGGCAGATGTGCATAGATTACATGCAAATGTTACACCATTTTATATGAAAGATTTAAGCATCATTGACTTTGATACCCCAGAGATACTTTCAGAGACCAGTCTCATCCCAAAAAGTGGCATAGATTCCCCATTCCATTTCCTGGAAACTGCCAAGATGTTCCCAGTGTGTGTGTAGGTCAATGGAATCAGACTACCCTGGAATCTTCAAACTTCCTCATCCACCCATTGCTCTCCATTTCTCCAATTCTTCACCCAGATGCTGCCCATTGCTCTATAATCCTGTTTCCGTTGACTTAACTGTCAGGTCACATTACAATCCCTACTGTGCCCTAGATTAATTAAATCATATTTTCCAGGAATACAGAGGTCAGTGGCATTGAAACAAACTCTTCAAGAGTATCCTGGAGCAAGCCTTATCCCTGCCCATCATTACCCTGTAGTCTCCTTTCTCTGTCACCACAATATTTACTGAATTTTCATTTTGTTTAAAAAATAATTCTTGAAAGAATTTTCTTCACAATAGAGAGGGCATAGAGTGTTTAGCTTGTTTATCAAAACCTTTTAGAAAAATCACACAAACAGCTTATCTCCAAGAACCAACATTTTTCATAGAACAATCCAATGGCTGGAGGGAAAGGGGAGAAACAGTTCTTGCCCAGAGCCAGGTTTAGGTCCCTCTTCCTGAAGATTCTTTAGAGGAGGGGCTCTCAGTAATTTTCCTTGGTCCTCCGTCACAGGCTTTCACAATACTGCTGACAGGAAATGATTTCTTAATATACAGTTTTAATTCCTCTGACATCAACAATCCAGACCTGTGACCTGCCTCTGGTTTCCACAGCATCAATCACTCTCTCTTTCTGGATCAACGGCTCCACCCACTTCATCCAGCTGACCTGGGGACCTCACATTCCCAAAGGAGCCAGGATTATTCCAAGGAGGAGAAAAGCCAGCCAGGCCAGAGACTGAAGGGGAGGACTGAGGCAAACTGAAAGGTGCCTCTTCTGTAGGCGGAGAAGTCACACTCCAGATTATGAGTGGAAATGCTGGTTTTAGTGGGCCTAGATCTTTCATCCCCCTTTTAAAGAAACTTTGTGTGCAGCCTTCACCCTTATGTTCTGTCTGACCTAGACAGCCTTTGAGCCTGCCATTTTCACCTCTTCTCCAGACCATGACTTCCTTGTCTACATGCCTATAGTGAGCGTCACACTCCATGCTTAATTCTTTCCCTGAGTATTCTTGAATAAATCAGATAGCAACTCAACCTGCTATTCTTGCCTGCCACACAGAGGGTGGCTCTCGGAGGGCCTTGCCAGCTCAACAGACTCTTCCCCAGCGGCTCTGCTAAGTGTCCTTCAATGCCCCTGAACGTGAAGTTCATAAAGGACATAATGAAGTCTATTATCATTTGTATATTAAACATGCTTTGGTTTCTACTTCACCCAGACATTCATGAAGTACATTAATTTTCTTAACTGGTTATTTTCAGCAACTCTCTCTCTCTCTCTCTCTCTCTCTCTCTCTCTCTCTCTCTCTCTCTCTCTACACACACACACACACACACACACACACACACACACACACACTCATTTTTAAATTATAGGCCTCCACATGAAGCCAGATGAAAATGGGTTCCAAACTGGAAAAGTTCCCATCATTTGCACTCACAGTTCTGTGCATATTGTGTGGAAAAAGTACACACAGATAAGGAACAACTGTAGAGTGATCGCGAAAACATAAAACAGCACATGTCATGGAGCCCCAGGAAAAGAAAAGGACAAAATGCAACCCAAGTACAGAAATCCTGGAGTATCTGAGGCTGGCCAGCATCCCTGGTGGAGAGACCCTTCACTCTCAATAAGAGCTGCAAATGTTTCCAAGTGTTGCCCTGCCAAGGTCCTAAAGTGAGGCCTCCCTTTGGCAGGCCTCCAGGGAGAAGGCCTGTATGAGTGTTAAACAGCCACAAGGCACTAATTATCCCTGGGAAAACAGCACCCTTTTTAGCTCTCCTCTTGAAGAGATTCAGTCTCCTCTCCTTCCTAGGGAACAAGAGATAAGTGGTCTTCTGAGGGACTGCGTAGCCTGAGAGCCATCAGGTAGGAGAGTCAAAGCCTGAGCAAAGTGTTTACCACTGGAAGTAGAAAGTGCAGAGCTTATGGGAGACCTGGCTCAGTAAAGAATCAATGGACTGAGTGGTACAGGGGCTACGCCAGAGTCTAAAGTGGTCCGACTCTGGTCTTTAGCTTAACATGGCTGCCCACTAGTACTCATGTCCCTGGGCTAGTGGAATGTACTTCACAAACTCAGCTGAAAGGTATGTATGTGTGTGGGGCGGTTGGGAGAGGAAGAGGGAGAAGGAAAGGGAGAGGGAAGGAGGGAAGAAGGGAAGGAGGGAGGGAGGGAGGGAGGGAGGGAGGGAGGGAGGGAGAGAGAGAGAGAGAGAGAGAGAGAGAGAGAGAGAGAGAGAGAGAGAGAGAGAGAGATTTGCTGTAATTCCAGTTTGAGGTCATGGGGATAAATTATCAGGAAAAGTCAGTGTATCAGAGAAAGAAGCTCAATTGGACAACTGGATTCTCTGGATTCTGACTGGAAATTTCCCTCTAATTAGCTGCAGGCCTGTGGGGTATTCCCACATCTGCAATAAGAGAGGTCTGTCTGGATTAATTGCTCAACTCCCACTTTTGAAATCTCCCCTAAAGCCTTTTTCTGCAGCCTCTATTCATTATTAATAACCCACCCTCTCCCTCTCTTTACACACACACACACACACACACACACACCAAATAGATATCATGTACCATGCACACTCACATCACACCACATACCCATAACACACATACACCACATGCAACACAGGCTATACACATATCATGGATCATAAATAAACAATGTTCAACATATCACATGCTACGTATGACATACACACTTTCCACTTAGTACCTTCTTGTCTCACTTTCTGGTTACATGGTTCAGCCTGAAGGTGCAGAAGCAACTCCTGCCATCTCAACCCTTGGGCTACAGCCATGTTCAAGGAGCTTACAGTCCAGATCAATCACACTCCCGAGGCTGCCAACAGAAGCACATGCTTATGAAAAACAGTGTAAAAGAATTTTAAGGAGGACTGCATTCTAAATTACACAGGAGGCGTTAGGTCTGGGCTGTTTTCATCAGGAGCTGTGTTCTGGAGGTAACAGGCCATAAATAGTCATTTAAAGAGAAATAGGAATGTGTTAGGGTGGGCCCTGGAATGAGTCAGGCCAAAACAGGCTCGTGAGGGAATGGGCCAGCCAACAATCAGGAGCTGCAGAGGGAAAGGGGACAGGTAGGCAACAAGTGCAGAGTAGCAAGGCATGAAGCCCAGACACAGAACATTGGCTTTAATGGAGCATCACTTTGTAGAGTGTTTAGGATTGCTGATGGGGAGGTACCACCTGGACCAATTAGTGCAGAATGCCTTTGTGAGTGCGGTACCTTTTGTTTGTTTTGGTGGTGGTGGTAGTGGTGGTGATGTGTGTGTGTGTAAGAGACAGAGAAAGAGAGAGAGATTTTCTTGTCACTAACTCCCTTAGTGATTTAATATATAACTGGAGTTGGTCTATGCAGTCATAGAATGTAAGATGCTGAGTGAATAAAGAAAGTTAAGTGAACTAAGTACGTGTGATCCTTGCCCCCACAGAGACTAAGAGCCTGGGAGAGGAGAAAAACACAAACACATAATTATACACTGTGAATCAGGCTACAAAGGAAAAGTGGAGAGTGGAGCTTGTGTGTGTCACACCCAATGGCTCATCTTTCCAGTTTCTGAGGAGTCAATGGTGATGGGTACCATAGTTCCATAACAGGAAATTATCTAGATGACCTGAGGAATACTTCCATGTGTTGTGTGCCAACACAAACTCTGTAAAGGGTAATCAAGCTTTTTAAAAAATATAAAAAATAAAATGCTTAATGCTACCTATACCCAACATACAAAACTAGAGAAAGTCTCTCTCCCTAAACCAAAGAGAGCATTTGATCCAGGACATCAGAGAGGGTCGAGGGGCTAGGGCAGAGCTGTTCGATGAGTGTGAGAGTCCCTAAGCAAGAGGAAGCAATGGCTCCCGAGTCTGGAGAGGGAAGAAGAGAAACAAGGAGGGACTGGGAGTTCTAGCAGTTCCTGGATTTTCTCTCATCGTGTCGATAACTTCCACAGCCATGCAGCAGCCAGAATGGCTTATAATACCTGGAAGTCATGACTTACACTATGTAACTTGATGCATTTGGGAAAGGTGCATGAGGGAAGAAACCTGGGGGTACAGAATAGGGATTACTGCATAGGAAACTCTACAATGTACCTTGGTAAGTGCCCCCCACCCCTCTCCGTACTAAGCTCCCACTTAGTATCCTGAGGGGAGAGTAAAGACATCAGGAAACCTATGGTGTTCTGTGCATCGTGTGTGGAATTTTTACAGGTATTACCTTTTTTAATATTCCAGACCAATTTAATACCTTGAGGATGAGTTTCTTAAAAACTTTGAGGCTCAGGGACTCCCAGCACCAAGAGCTGAGAACATGGTGAAGCTTAAATAAGTTAAGCTTAAGATCCCTGGGTTCCATGAAATAATACTGAGACACTTACAGACATGTACAGCCTTTAGGCATTGCCACACGATGTTGCCCTCTATGAAGTTTATGCCTATAAATTATGCAGTTGAGTTCATGTATATATATATGTATGTATGTATGTATGTATGTATGTATGTATGTATGTTCACATGATCTCATAATGTTTTAAATAAGTTTGTATTGCTGTGTTCTCATACTCTTTGGCCACAGGCTGCACATTCCTGATTGGAAATGAGAGATGAAGATGAGAAAGAAAAGGATAGAGAAAAGAAGCAGAATGGGAGGGGATAGAACGAGGACAGTAGGAAGGGTAACAGGAAAGCAACAGACTAGGAGAAAGGAAGGTGGAAGAGAAGATGAGGAGAGAGGAGGAAGGTTCTGGAAGATAGGAGTCTAGGTGATGAGCAAAGCCTGCTGTCTCTCCAGCCTGCAGCTGTAGTGAAACGCTGTGTCATCTCCAGGATCTTCTGCTCCCACAGTGCAGGGTGTTCACAGTTTCCTGACCCTCCATCCTGAACTCCTGGACACTTCTTACTTTTCCTTTCCCAGCCCCTCCCAGGTCCCAGTGTTTGAACAAAGCTCCCATCCGGTTGCTTCTGCTTTGCTCACACAGCAGCTTCCTTGCCATTTAAGACTATTCGTGCTGCCGACCTTTAACATCTGCTGCCTATGCCACACCCAAAGGAGCCAGGAGAGACTTCCTCTTGGCATGGGGACATTTTTTTTTTCACAGCGGTCACTCCAAAAGGATGCTAGATAGGTAGGGCGCAGCTGCCAACAGAAGGGACAGGGATAATTCTGTGGATTGCCTTCCTTCAGGGTTGCCAGAATTTCTATGGAATTCTTCTGCACTTGCTAACTTTGAACAGACCCTTCATTCTAAAACATAAAAAAGCCAGATATCCCTATAGGAGCTTCCCTTTCAAAGTGTCACATTACTACACATGGATCATTAGCCTTGGGTACATCTATGATGTACACCTGGCTCGTCAGGGACTTGGGACTCCATCTCCCATTTCTTTGATGACACTAGGAAGGTACATATCATAACATTATCATGCTATTTCCTTTGCCTTCCTCCTCTAGAGTAGAAAGGACCAGTTTCTGTCAGTCATTGTCACTGGATATAATTTTTCTGTTACCTTCTGGCTGTTTGCTTCCCTTAAGTTACACAGTTGTAAATTCAAGGATGACAACAGGATTATTTTGAGGATTAAACAAAATCACGTGGGTGATGTGACCTGGTATATATTAAGCATTCAATTAGAATTAACTGCTTTGCAGGCTTCTCTTCCCTACCTCTTTTTCCAGCCTTGGAACTTGCTTTCCTGCCCTGCCTTGGTCTTTTTTTCCCATCCATGAACTACAGGAAAAGAAGATGGGCAGAGTTGCCTGAAAAGTATTGACAACAACGAGGCCCAGAAAGAGGCGTAGAGAGCAGCTGGGGTTGGGACAGCAGTAATATTTAGGATGGCCATACATAAGATTCTATGCTCTTATTCTGGACGCCACCATTTTGTTAGCAGGGCCAACAAAATAAATTAGGGGACACTTATTGCACCAGGTATTGGTTGGAAGAAAGAAATTGGAAATTGGAAATAGGAGACTTGTCCCCGTGAAATCCACCAGCCCCGGGTCCCAGAGAAGTTAACTCATCCCTGTTGGTGTCATCTCATCTCCAGTGGCCTTAGCTTACCCCTGGACAAATAAAGGGACACTGGAGGTCTCATAGCTAAACCAAAGCAAGCTGTCTTCAGCAGCCATTTTCTTTCTTTTCTAACTTTATTTTTAATGTAATTAATTTATTTTACATCCCAACAACAACCTCCACTACCTCCTCTCCTCCCTCCTCTACCTCCTCTCCTCCCTCCTCTACCTCCTCTCTGTACCATCTCAATCCACCTCCCCTCAAATCTGCTCAGAAAGGGGCAGGCCTCCCATGGACATCAGCAAAGTATGGCAGGCCTGGAAAAGCAATTCAGCATGAGGAACAGGTTCCCAAAAGTCTGCAAAAGCAACACAGACAGACCCTGAGACCACTGCCAGGAGTCATATAAACAGACCAAGCTATGTTACCTGACTGTTATGTGTACAGAGGGCCTAGGTCAGTCTCATGCAGGCTCTCTGGTTGTTGGTTCAGACACTGTGAGTTCCCAGGAGCCAAGCTAGCCATTTCTGTGGGTTTTCCTGGTGTGTCCCTAATACCCCTGGCTCCTACAATCCCTTGTTCCTCTCCTCAGCAGGACTCCTGAGCTAAGAGCAATGTTTGGTCTTGGGTCTCTGGATCAATGTCATCAGTCATTGGATGAAGGCTCTTCGATGACCATTGGGGAAGTCACCAATCTGATCACAAGGAATGGCCCCGTTCAGACTAAGTGTCCAGTGCTGCCAGAAGTCTTAGCTGGGTTCATCCTTGTAGATGCATGAGAGTTTCCCTTGCATCAGGCCCCAATTCCCCCTTTCCATTAGTCTCTTTCAGCTCTGCCCCTCCACTCTTCTCCCAACCAGATCCTTCAAGTTCCCATGCCTGCCCACCCCCAGGCTACCCTGGAGATCACGCCTATCTCTCTTTCCCAGGAAGATCTATTCATTCCCCCTTGCACCCTCCTTGTTACCTGGCCTCTCTGGGTCTGTGGATTGTAGCATGGCTGTTCTTTATAGTCAAAATCCAGTAATGAGTGAGAACATACCATGTTTATCTTTGTGGGTCTGGGTTATCTCACTCAGGATGATATTTTCTAGTCCCATCCATTTTCAGCAGTCATTTTCAAACAAGAGTTTGGAGAGTAGAGGAGAGCAAACGCTCCAAGAAGCACTACTTGTGGCATTTGATTTTCCTTCCAGTAATCCAGCCTAGCCCCAGCACAGATACCTTAGTTTTCATTTCATATTTTGATGGACTCTGAGTTGAGAGATTTAGTCTCACCGGGACAGCCATCTGGACTTCCTCCCTCAGCTCTACTGGAGCCTTACCTTCTCTCGGGAGGACACTCTTCTCAAGGGAACAAGGGTAGAGGGTTTTCAAAGTTGCCTGGAGATGGACTGTCCTCTTTTCTGCTATGCCCACCTGAAGCCAAGGCCATATTCTGGGCCCAAGCCACTTGCTAATTAATACTTACAGAATGGAGGGTCAATACCACTGCCAGCTCCAGGCAGCCCCCAAAGCCACAGTTCTCACCCAGTGCCCAGAAAGTCCTGTCTGAAGACTGAGTGCCAGATCCTTCTGTGCTAGTATCACACACTTCTCATTAGAATATGGAAATGTCTTAACTGCCAGCACCCTACAGGGTGCAGCTGTCACTAAGCCCTTCAGGGAAGGGAAGTTATAATCCTGGGGTATCTGGTCTTCTTGCCTTCTCTTTTTAGGGCAGAATGATGGCTCCATGCTGGAAAATCTATTAAAGAAAGGCTAGAGCCTTCTTGCATATCCACCCAGCCTGCCTGGGAGATGTTGAGTCAAGCCATGGAGAGGTTGAAAGTCATTTGTCTGTGAGGCGATCTCTGTGGAGCATCATGTTTATTTGGACTTTTGCCCCAAGCCTTGGAAGATAAGATGAAAGACAGGGGATACTTGGCATAAAAGCTCTTTCCTCCATCTATCCCTACTGGGAAATATTTTACAACCTCTTCAATGGCAGTGTATTTAACATATGTCCCAGCCTGTGAATAGTCAACCTATCCTACCTTGAAGACTCTTGCTCATCTTATTTGTTCTAATTTAGACTGTTACCAAGTGTCCTAGAGCTACATAAGGTTCCTAGTGGGGAAACTAAGACAGAGATTGGAGAGTAGGTCCATTGATGGGAATGCATGCATCAGTTTATCTAGTGCAAGACTCGCTATTTTAATCTCTAGGTGGCTGGGTGATCACTCTGACATGGCTCCTGTTCAACTTGGCTTCCCTGCTCTGAGCCCCAGAATTATGTTGGTAAAATGAGAGGAAGTCTTGAGCTTCAAGAGCCTCAGGTAGTATAAGTCACTTTGCCAGAGACCTGATTCTACCCAGAACTTAGGGTGGAGTAGAAATAGAGACGATGTTGAGTGTGCTCTGTCCCTCATCTGGCCCTATCCTCTGCTTAATCAGGCAAACCATCAGTCTCATTTCCTGGCAGCCTTTTCCCTTACTGTGGAGCTTACAATAGAGGAATCAGGGACTATGTGAGCCCTTCTTTGGGCGGTGCTATTCATACAGACCCCGTGACCATTTTCCCTTGAAAGTTTCTGAAAGCAGGAAGTCAGCACAAAAGTATTGCTTTAAAAAAGGTAGAAGTTGTGTGTGTGTGCGCGCACACACACACACACACAGCACTGCAGGTCCAATGGCACTCCCAGGACTGTTAACAGGAGGGTGCCTGTGCCACCCAAGGCACAGGGGAATTGTGGCTATCTGAGCTCTCCTCATAGGCTGGGTTTTTCCAGAAGAAAGCTTTCCATGTGTGTCTCAGTTCCTTGTTGTGGAGCATCTCAGACACTTAAAGAATAACGTCGAAGAAACAGCAGTGATTGACAGATAAATCTACCTCTCTTCTTGTGTGAACATAGAAACCAGAGCACATTGTTGGCTCCAGCCTGAGCAGCTGTCTCTGGTGCATAACAAATGACTGTCATATAGAGAACAGACACAGAAAAGACCCACATCAACTGCAAAACAAAGGTACAATCTCCATCTTAATAGCATTATATGACTTAGACAGTAGACTCAAATGACCCAGGGGACATTTTCCCATGTAAAGTGGCCACTCCTGCTTTTGCAAGTTGGAAGTGTTATGTTCTTGTCGGGCTCCCACAGTGGAACAAGACAGCTCTCTATGCCCTTACCGCCCATAGAACAGAATTGTTAATGAGAAGTGTTTTGTTGAGTCCTGTGACCCCATCAAGACTTCTTCAGCAATAGGAGAATGGCAGGAGGGCCCATTCCAGATTGAGACAATTGAGGGGCATTTTAACCTACAACCTTAAGACAGTGATAATGACTGGTGAAATTCAACTGATAGCAGTGGAGAGAAAAGGAGGGTGGAGGTCACCTTACACAAGTAAAAAGGAACCTTGTTAGACCCCTGTCACCAGAGCCTCTCTGAATAGAAAGAGTGAACTGGCCTCTCCAAGCTCAGGTTTTCCCCTCAATGTGGTGGCTGCAATTTTTCTCAGGAATCGTCCAGGCCTGGATCTTTACCCTGAATGATGGCCACCGTGGAGGCGTGGAGGCGATGTGTAAAAAGATAAGACACACACATTCTCTTCATAGTAAGTCTCAAATCAGGGACACCTGTGTTTATGCTGGGATATGCGGAAGTCTTTCACTGGGGATTGGAGACTTCTCTGCTTCTCACGTTTATCTTTCACAGGAAGAAAGGAGGAAAGGATAGGGGTCTTTCGAATGACTGTGAAGTAAATTACAAGCTGTACTGGATTTTTATCAGGAGCTCTCCTAGACAAAGATGACATTTCTGGCAATGCCCCAGGGCTTAGCTCACCTCTATTCATGGAAAGAGGCCATCACCATAACAACATGACTCTGCCTCCATTTTGTGCAGGTGGATCTGTTTCTGATAGTGGCCTGCAAATCTAAAAGCTGGAAATCGGCTCAAAATCCCATCAATGTCCCTTTCTTCTTCATAGGGAGAGTGTGAAGCTACATACCTGTATGTGTGAGGCACATGCCAGTCTTAAGCATATGTCTTGGATTCCCAGTTCAGACAACTATATTCAGCCACATATGCTTTACTAGAATATTCCCCTTTGTGTCTCTCTCCAGATTCTTCTTGTGAATCCCTGCCTCAGATCCTATGTGCTGTACTATGTTGTATATCCTTTGGTTTCTCCCCAAATATAACCAAATGGACAGGAATGCACTCCGTGAACCAGCGGCAGGGCAGTCCAACCATGAGCTGAGAGAGGCTTGTGGCCTGACTGAGAGTATTAAGTGGGCCAGTCACAAACTCTGCATCATAAATTGGTGATCAGAGCACTAGAAGGAATGCAGCACAGAGCTCCAGACACAAACTGATCAGTCCTATAAGAGGGGGTCTTATTAAAATGAGTTAGCCAATATGCCTATTGGAAAATGAGTGTTCTGGAGAAACAGCTGGAGGAGAGAGTGGCTTTTTGTCTATTTGACTTGAGATTGACTGCATTTCTGCATCTAGACCTGTATCCTTAAAGTTCCTTCTTTAACTGTCTGAATCTCACTCCGGGCTATTGTATGTCTCCCATCTGATGAGTTTTCCCTGGCTTTTTCAGCATGCCTAGCTGGCAAGGCGTTAACATTTTAAACAGTGGTAACGATAAGCTATCCCTGCCTTAAGAGAAAGAATGTAGTAAAAGAAAATGACAAGCGTCTGCTCGGTGACATTGGGTATATCAGGTACTTCTCATGGGCTGCTCCTAGGTCTTCAGTTTGCTTTTAGCTCTTTTCACAGCCGCTGCTCTGACAAGAAATAGCACAATAACTTCAAACCATTGGGCTCTGCCTCAGTTTAGCCCTGCACTTGGTGCCTTCCTTATCCGCCCTGCTGCTATGGGGTAGATGGCAGAGGAAGCTTCCTCACCCTTGAGTGTGTACCTAATGGAAGTAAGACCAAGCTACCAAAAATAGGGTCCCTTTAAAAGAAATAAGCCAGTAAATAAACTCTTCCTCATTTTATCCCCAAGGATATATTCTTAAGACATGTTGCCTAAGACTCTTAAGTGTTCTACAGGTATCAAACACCAGTTCTGAGCAATGGTGGACAACTCAAAGTGTCCATGAATCACTTCCTACCCATCCTCCCTTCTGTCGCCACTTCCCTAGGACTATATTCCCAAAGAAAGCACTTGTCAAAGGCAAACACAGTGGAGAAAGTTACATTTTGACCTATGTGACCATCACTTTCTTAACTGAGACAGTTACATGCTCTTTAAAATGGTCTCCAAGAGTCAATATAGGCCTGGTAAGATGTATAAATCTTGCCATTTTCATTTAGCCCGAAGTTCAAATATTCTTCTCTAGAATTAAATAGATTCAAGCTGAATCCTAAGGGACTTCATGGACCAAGATGTTACAGCCTCAGAGCCCAGAGTGGACAGTTCCATAACACGATGCTCATTATCTTTCCTGAGTCTATTGCATAGCAGAAATCTGGGGTAAACCAAGGGGAAAAAACATGTAGAAAGAAACTGAGTATCGTTTGGTACTGATGTTGAATCATCCACTCCTCCTGTGCTGGATAGCTATAGGAATCTGATGTTATATTGATTCCTGGGTTCACTGGAATAAGAACCCAGTAAATAGGTGATCTGAAATAACAGAAACTTATTTTATTGCAGTTCTGTGAACAAAAACTGAAAATTCAGTGGTTGGCAGGACCACGATCCCTCTGAAGGCTGCAAAGGAGGGTTCCCGCCCCTTCCTCCTAGCTGCTACTGAGTTCTGGCCATCTCAGCACTCTTTAGCTTGTAGGAACCTAACTCCAGCTCCTGTTTCCATCTTCTCATGGCATTTTCCCATGTTTGCCTCTGAATCCAAGTTAACTTTTCCTTAAAATGATAGCAACCCACTTGCAATTCAATAGGACTTCATTTTGACTTGATTATATCTTAAAAGCATCATTTTCAGAGAAAGTTCTGGGTGGAAATACATTTGGAAAAATACTCAGTACAGTATGATTGGTGTATAGATTAGGAAACAACTAAATATTATTTGAATCTTAGAAAAATAAAGGCCCAGGGAAATACAATGTAACCAGAGATTATTTGGCAGTGAGCATGGTCATGATTCAGGATTAGAAGAGTTCAGAGGCTTTTCATAATCTAGATTCATGTTTGCCTGACGTGAGGTGGTCAGCAAGCCATCGATTTAAAGGAACCATGTCTACCCAAGATTCCAAGACCCTGTGATCCTGTCCAGCATGTTCTCCCCTGGAGGATGTCTATTGCATCACCTACTAAAGAAGTAAGATTAACAATGTCTTTTTACATAGAAAGCCAAGAAGTAAATACTCCCAAATAAATGAAAAGATAAGTAAACAAGAAAACAGACAACTCTTAAGATTGAGCCTTGGTTAAGTCTCAATGAAACCCCTAGCCAATGCTGGAAAAGAGAACTGTGGCTGGGAGCCAACAATAACACCAGGGAACAATTCTTGGTAGCATTGGTGTAGTGTTATCTCCAAAGGTTGTAAGTCCATCTGACTGTTTTAAATGAACGTTTCAGAGAACTTAGCTATTTCACAGACTGCTTTCACAGAAACTTCATATTCTTAAAGATCAGAGATGAGATCTTTCTTCATTGTTTCTGTGTCTGCCCGTGCTAGAATAACATGTGATACTTAGGAACTATCCAACAATTATTTATTAAATGAGTGTTGAAGATTAACTGCTTAGGCTGAAGAAGGACTATTTGTTCTTAAACCGGAAGCTGAAACCTAGGAACTATGTGCTCCAGAGAGAGGGGAAGGGTTTAAGTGATGGAATATGTGGTACTCACTGATATTATCTCAGCCCCTACTGTGTGGAATATGCAGTAGAGAACATACTGAGAGACAGAATAATATGCATCTTGTGGCCTAAGTGTCAGGTTAACATGTAATGAGAGAAATAGATTAAATACTAACATTTAGTATACTTATAATTGCTTGTGTATGAGTATAGAAAAATTTTAAGCCATCTCTTTGCTATAGATTGGATTCTGAATGTCCACCCAAGACCAATGTATTAAATGTTTGGAAATAAGCTTGGGGGTGCTGGCACCTTTTAGAGGTCGAACCTCATGAAGTTAGGTTATTGGAAGAAGGCACTTGAAGAGACTATTGGGACTTTGACTCCTTCTTCTCTCTCTTTCCTTCTAAGCTGCAATGAGGTGACCGGTTTCCTTGGCCACATACCTTCCACCATGATAACCTGGGACACCATACGCCAAAGCAACAGAACAAGTCACAAAGAATTAAAATTCTGAAACCACAAGCCAGAGATAAGTCTTTTCTCCCATGGTTATCTCAGGTACTTGATTGCAATGGTGTGAAGTTCAGTAACACAGCCAATGGCATTTTGTTGCATATGCAGGGGATAAAAAGTTACTGTAGAGGCCAGCATGGTGGCTCAATGGATAAAGGCACTTGCCATCAAGAATGATGACCTGAGTTTGATCTTTGGAACTCAAATAGTAAAAGGAAGGAACAGAGTCCCAAAAGTCATCTTCTGAACTCCACATGTGAGCCATGTTATGTGTACAAGTGCTCACATGAGCACAGAGACATAGACAACAGATAGGTAGGTAGGTGGTAGACAGACAGACAGACAGACAGATTACTATTGATTAGGGTGATAAAAGGAAGTGTTTCTGAGATGAATTCATTATATTGGAGAGCCAATGACTTTTATAGTTTAGACCTTAGAACAGGTTAGGATTCATTATCTTGTGGAAACACTTGGACTTAGATCTCTGACCTTTGGAATACGGCCAGTCCTTTAAGTTTCAGGATCTCCTACACTGTTCTCATTCAGAGTTCAAGGTTATTTGCTCTAGGATGGCATGCCTCAACAGGTTTAAAATAATACTATAAACTTAAAATACGTATTATACCCCAGAAAATAACTGACAAGGCCACCCATTTATCACAATCTGGGGTTCATTGGTCATGGTGTAATCTTAGACTCTAAAAGATGGTAATAAAAGTGTTTTGGTGTGAATTATTCCCATCCAGTGTCTTCAGTAGCATTCAGAAAAATATTGGTGGCCATCTCTAATTCAATTACCTGTTTGGCTGTACATTCTGAAACCAATTCTCAAAGGGAATTCCCACATAGAACTTCCATGGACCACCCACCCTCCCTTAAATCCACAGGAGATCATGTAATATCTGGAACTCTCCCTCAAATGCTACAATTAAATCAGGGGTTAGAAGGATCTGGATTCACTTCCTAGGCTGCTGCCAGAAGAAAGGCAGTGTAACCAGCAATACTGTGGTCCAACTACTAACCACTGTGTCTTCTATTCTGTGCACCCTTTCTTTGGAATACTAATTGTCTTCTCAATCCTAACAAGAGAAATAGCACAGACTTGGAGGAGAGTTAGATTTCCTCTGTGACCTGCATTGACAATTCCTCTTTTAGTTTTAATGGATAGAAGATCAATTCAAATGCACCCAAATGAATAAAGAGGTTCCCTGGGTGGCAGAAAGATTCAGGGAAGGTGGATATAGATACCTTAATGTTATCATCAAGAGTCATTTGCCTCTTCATCACCAAAACTCAAAGTATCTAAATACTTTCCTTATCCTTATGGCCAAGTCAATTAGAATAGACACAAGATTTGGATTGGCTGCTTGGCCAGATCTGGATCATATAGGCCTTTTACGTTCCAAGACCAGGAAAAAGAGTTTCATTAAAGAAAATGTGGGTATTAATTTAAAAAAAAATAAAGAGAAATGCTTCCAGGAAGCAAGGAACATTGATATTCATTGTGGTAACTCCTGAAGCTATGAGCAGAGCCACTCTCTCAACTGGCTTGAGGACTCCATCATGGCTGTAACAGAAGCTCCCAGAACACCACCCCTTGAATGCTTTTTACATCATCTTGTTCAATGTCATTGTGACCAAGAATGTCTATTATATATCAGTTCTGAGTTTACATTATAAAAGATCAGTTTCGCCAGTAAATCTTCTTTCCTCAAGTGCTGGTCTACCTCCAGGAAGCAAGGCAGGCTCTGTTCTAGAAAGAGCTCCCACCATGCCTGAGTCTGGCATGAAGAGCTCAGATATTCTATAATACAGGCCTTTACTGGACCTAGCCTCATAGCTTTCCTTGTCCATGCTAATACCCTCCTACCCCTTGCATGAGATGCTGAAATAGTTTCCGCTCTTAGTCCCTTATTCCAACTTCTCTAAACACGAGCAGTTTTTTCTTGGTTTCTCTTGGTGCAACTGCAAGTTTCCATCCAGAAAGTGAAGTGGTTTGTTGTTACTGTTGCGTTTTCTCATGCAGTTGCTTCAGCTGCAATTTGATGTCACTGATGATGAAGGATGATAAAGACATATATTAGTATAAAAGCAAGTAATGGCACAAGGTTATTACCAAGGTTTTCTGGATGATTGTTCAAGTCAGAAAAACAGTCATGCTCTGGAGATGGAAAGGATCCCACACATTGGAAAATAGGGGCAAAGAACTTAAATTGGAGAGCAGGGCAAAGCCAACTCAAACAGCAGGATGCAGTCAGTGTCTTGCTCACAAGAGACAGAAAGGCACTCAGGTGGGACAAGAGCCGGGGTGGCAATGCTCTCAACTCCCTATAGCTTCTCTTTATCCAGGAGATTGTTATCTTTAACAAACAAAGGTGGCCTGCTAGCTATAAGAGGCTGGGCATTCAGCAGCAGTAAGAAGTCTTTGGACTTACATCCCCTCCCCCATCTTCAGACCCCTTGCATCTCAGGAAAGATTTTGAAGATGCATCCTAAGCCTTCATGGAAAATTTCCTTTATTTGGCATACTTCTAGTTTTTAAAATCATTATAGGAAAATAAAATGTTTATTTGCAAAAGGTGCATTTCAAAAGGTTCCCTAGTTCAGTTTTTCGGATGACTGTAGTCATACTATCCCTCCCACTGGGAAGAACAGAGCAAAATGCACAATGTAAGTGAGCCTGCCCACTGACTAGTGACCAAGCCTGACCTCAGAGATGCATTTCTTAAAAGTCACTGTGTTCTAAAAGGTTGTCTCTACATGACCCCAACACAGGCAGCTTAAATACTGGGATTTTATCCAAACTTTCTTGTTGTTTTATCACGAAAGTACAGTCCTTAAAGGTAGGCTCAAGGTACTCACTCCAGGGAAATTCCATGTGGTTCACTAAGGACTTCTCCTGCATGTATGGAATGTTGTGCTACTCTGGGGGCCTTTTGTGTTCTCGCCCTTACATACAAATGGCTCCTCGTGTAATCATTTGAGGGAGCAGTCTCTGTCCAAACGGTGTCTCTAAAAGACAGAGAACTTGACGAACAGAAACAGTTCCTACAGCTGCTTGAGCAGCCCTGAGTCTCTAGTATACTAGACAACACCCTGTAGGCCAACAGAATAGCACCAAGCCAAGCACATTACCTGCTTCCCGCCCTTTGTCCACTGACATACTGTCAGGACATGCTGTCCCTCATGTACACCCTCACATGATATGAGTTTTGCGCCATTTAGACTCATTGGATAATAAGAGCTAGATGTGTCCTTAGTTAAATGGCTGATATATGTATGTATGCCAGTGAAGGTCCGCATTAAACTAGATCTGCTCTCCGATGCTGATATCTGGAGTCTGCTTCCTGGGTAACTCGTCATGACTCCACAGCCCTCACCACCACCACCCCAAACCACCAGAACAATGCCCCGCAGTCATTTAGATCAACAACAAATATGGGGGATGCAGGGAAGAGACAGTGAGGCAGAACTGCAGAAGCGTGTGTACCCCAAAATTCTAGCACAAACAAAATAGATGGAAGGGGCACTTTGGACATAGGGAAGGAGTTTTGTTTTTTTTTGGGGGGGTTATTTGTTTGTTTTCCTATTTTTCACCAGGAAGTCCCTTGAAAAAGGAACTGGGCTGAGACTAGCCTTTGACCCTGACTTACTTATGAAGAAGAAGCCATGTTCTAGCCAGCAGGGATGTTTCTGTCCTATGGTAGTAGAGGATAGAGTAGGAAAAAGAGGGTAGGTTGGGAATAGACTGGAAGAAAACAGCATCTCTTATAAAAATTAATGTAAGTCCAAGCAAGAAACAGGGTGTTCATGAGAAGGCACTGTATGGGTGGTGGAGAGGAGGGGGTAATTAAAAAGGGAAGACTTGGGGAGATTCCAAGAAAAACTCAAAGGCGAGCTAAGTATTTGAGTTCTGTGGGGAGTGCAGCTTCATTATTCCCAGGGAAGATTATTCCCAGGCAGGGGAGTAGCTAATAAAGAAGGAGAGGAAGTGGGGTGGATCTTCACCTATGCCCCAAACCCATCTGTGATGATTCAAATGAAAATGGCCCCCATGGGCTCAGATATTTGAATGCTTAGTCACCAGAGAGTGGCACTATTTGAGAAGGACTGGAAGATTAGGAGGTGCATCCCTGCTGGAGGAAGTGTGTCACTTGGAGTGGGATTTGAGGTTTTAAAAGCCCATGCCATGCCCAGGCTCACTTGTCCTCTCTCTCTCTCTCTCTCTCTCTCTCTCTCTCTCTCTCTCTCTCTCTCTCTCTCTCTCCCTCCCTCTTTTTGAAAATCAGGATGTGCAGGATGCAGCTTTCAGCTCCTTCTCCAGCAGCATGCCTGCTTTCCACCATGCTCCCTGCCATGATAAGAGACTAAGCCTCTGAACCTGTAGCTGTAAGCAAGCCCCCAATCAAACGCTTCCTTTTATGAGAGTCTTCACGAAGAGACAACTCTTTAACCTCTTCACGGCAGAACACTGCTGAAAACCTATCCCATCTTCCCTTCTCTCACCCTACCCTGTACACGGAGAAGGGCAATAAAGGCTTGAAAGTCAGGCCCCAATTTCATGCTGTCCAGATGAGGGGAAGAAAATAATGAAACCTAATTGCCTCTCTGAACAATGTTTGTAGCATTTTCCCATGAGGTATCAGAGAAAATTGAGTGCAATTGGTCACAGGGTCGCTGGGTTTTATGCTCAGCCTGTCTCTGGGTTCCCACATGACTCTACTCCTGGCAAGAAAAACTGTCTGATCTCAACCAGTAGTCTCAGCCCCATGCCAAACCCAGACACCAGTCCTGGTTTCTGGCATTGGAGAGCTTTGGGTCTGCTCTTGCTCTCGCTACTGGATGAAGATCTCCTGGTCCCCAATAATCAGTCTCTTTCCTGTCTCTTCACTAATCCAGTAAGAAGGCCAAGTTTCTTCCCAGGCTTGTCTCCTCGTTTCCCCCAAGAAAGCTTCCTGAGAGCAGCATCAGCAGCAGGTTGGGTGCCCCGGCCCTGACTGCCACAATTCCCATCACATCATCTCTGATGCCAGATTTCTGCTATTTGGACTTGCTGATCAGTTTTCTCTTGAGTATCTCATGATGGAGGTGTTATTCTTGCCTGAAATGATCCTCTGAACCTTGCTGTCAGGGTCATCCTCAGCCAGTGATCTTCCTGCCTTTTTTAATCTCAGGCTTCAAGTCATATCTATGACACCTCTGCCCTTACTTCCTATTCAGACCCATTGGTTTACCTAGGGTTCTACATATCACTTAGTTTGGCCCATTACCCTGGAAGATTCCACTGTGATGGCATCATGCTTTCCAATTCTTAGGATTGACCCCTACAGGCCCCAAATCCCCTGACCTAATAGGGCATGCTCCATTGCCTCAAAATTTATTGTTACTATTCAGCAATACAGTTTTCCTTGTATTCCTCTAAAAGCTTGCAGAATTCATTATCCCGGTTTTTTCTTTCATATTGAAATTAAATAAATTTGCTGGTTTTCTTTATCCATATAATTTATGTTATCTCTTGGAAAGGGGTGAGACAAGAACTCCTAGGGCCTCAAAGTTCTTCTTCATAAAAAAAAAAAAAAATGAGAAATATATAGTAAAGCAGGCTCAAGGCATCACCCAATGTCTGTCTCTGTTATCATTATCATCATTGGGTAGCTTATATAAATTCATCTTTTTCACTGTAAGACGGACACCACCAGTTTCTTGAGATAAATATATTATGACGACAGTGATGAGGCATGACTTCTGAAATTAGTTTACAATAAGGCTGTGGACATACCGAATGCTGTTGTTTTCTCCATTGTTTGCTGGTGCTCATAAAAGCCAGATTCTACCATGGGAGATGCTCTATGGGCATATCCACACCGCAAGGAACTAAAGGAGACCTCTGGCCAGGAGTCAGTGAAGGATGGCAGCTCCACGTCCAACACTCCATGAAGAATCTGATGCTGCCAAAAGCAGGAGAAGGAGTTTGGAGGGGATCCCTGGTGAGTCTAGCTCTGGCTGGAGTCTAGTTTGCATCCTGTGGGAGATTTTTTAAGAAGAGGCACCAAGTAAGATAAACCCAAATTCTTGACCACAGGGGAGTAAGATAATATAAATGTATGCTGTCCTAAGCATTTTGATTTCAGAACAATGGGTTATATATCAAATATCAGCATCAGGAAATTAGAGACAAGGAACTTAGCAATGATTTGGATCTTTTTTAAATTCATTCTAAACTTGCAGTTCTCCATTTTCTTAGATTTAAAGGGAAGACACATTGATTTTTATCAACATAGACCTAGTATGGGCCCTTCCCTGTGCCTAGTATGACAGATGCTATGGGGGGAGGGCAGAAATTTTTCTTGAGATTCTTTGGAGAATTAAAGAGCAAACCACAAGCAGAAATGGGAAAACACCCCAGCATCTCCACTGCGTTCCTTGCTCTCCTAACTCAAAAAAAAAAAAAAAAAAAAAAAAAAACCCTCTCTTACAGTTTATGACAAATGGTACAAAGGAAAGACGTGAAATGGTTCATACTGGCAGTGGATCATTATGGACGTGGTCGGAAAGGATCCTGTCTGAAAGCACGTTTTATTTTATCAACATCATTAATTCATTAATTAATTAGTCCTCAACATATAAAATCAAGAAACTTCATATAAGTATCAACTTTATGGCTTCTCCATAAATATGGGAAGATATGGCCTTTTGGGTCCAAATTCTCAAATGTTCATATCCTGACTGTTGCCTAGCATGCAAGTAGGTTCTTTCTCCATTTCTTGCTCAGACATGAGCCACTCATTCTGCTTGGTTCCTGGCCAGCCCCTTTCACAAATTTAACCCCAGAACACAGAATCTCATTTCTTGAGACTCTGATCTTCTGCTAAATCAGCTTTTCTGCTTACTTTTATCTTTAGAAATGATACTATCATCTTTCTTATCTTGGGCACTGAGCTCAGTTTGGGATGTAACAGAGAGCAAGTGAAACTAAGCCAGCTTTACCCCAAGGCTCAAAGTCCCTGGTAATCTCATAAAGATTTCTCTGCTTGAGAAAATGCAAAAAGCTGGTCAATGTGATGTTTTTGGTCCTTTCTAGACACAGGAGTCTATAATGTAGCCTACATCAAGAAAACCCACTTCTTTTTCTTTATTAACCCTTCCTGTTCTTTCTCTTGGTTGCAGAGGTCACATGTAATGAATGACAGATGAGCTCTGTGGTCTCCAGAGCTATTGGGGTGGTACATTCACGGGGATGGTTTCTCTCCCTAGTCTCTCTAATGAGATTCCCTGTGATTTTTTTTCTTACAGGAATTCAGCATCCAAGCTCTCAGGAGTCATGGGAACGTGTGTGTGTGTGTGTGTGAGAGAGAGAGAGAGAGAGAGAGAGAGAGAGATTCTCCAAAAAGAGTGTGGATGCTCAGGGGTGAGGTCTCAGAGGCTAATGCATGCTGTCCTCATGTATGTATGACTTGCTCATGGTCTGGCTTTGGCCTCTGAAAGATGGCTCTGGACCAATGGACTCTAGAGGAAGCAGAGTTTGAAGCTTGGGAGGGTCTTGGCTGGGGCCTCAGCTATGACCTCAGGCCCTTTAGCTGCACCTGAGTACACATTTCCAAGGGAAATGTGTTCTCCATGGAAGAATGGTTGCTCTGCAACCCACCCTGCGGGGGGGGGGGATGGAGAGAGGAGGGAGCTTGTGAGGTCACTCCAGCTGTTCTAAATTAGACACACACACACACACACACACACACACACACACACACACTTACACTTTTATAAGCCCAGAACATAGAATTTCTGTTTTTCATTGAGTGCATCCTTTGACCCTTTGTCTGATGGACTTGCTTCTATAATTTTTCTCTTCTGCTCACCTAGAATGATTCCACACTGAATTCTCTGAGCAGCAGACACATCCGTGAAAACACAAGCAAGCTAAACTCACTCCCTAAGTCAACTTCACACCTGAACACAAAGGGAGCAGGCAGGGCTCCAAGCCAACTGCTTTCTAGAGAGAGAAAGAAGTCCCTGTCACCAAGAGAGGACCTGCCACGCCCCTCTCCTCTGCCTCACTCATTAGGCTCTTTGTCCTCCTCTCTCTGACTATGGGACTTCAGCTTCCAATGAAGTCAGCTCTCAGAATCCAAAGCAGTAGGGAGGAGGCTTCTCGACGTCTTAGTGGCACAACCTCAGTCTGTTCAGCAGAGCACAGAGCGTTCGAGTGCCAGGCTTGCCTTCAAGGCTGGCTGGATGTTAAGCTCACAGTGTGTTATTCCCGCCCATTCTCTTCTTCCCTTCCCTCCCCTTCTCCCTCTCCTTGCCTCTCTCCCCGCCATCTCCTACCTCTTGCCCTGCTCCTCTAGGCCACAGCCTGGAGGGAAAAATAAAGGAAGTTTGACTCAAACTCTGATTGTACAATAAAATTCATTGATTTCAAGGAGAAAGGGGGAAATGAGAAGACACCAGTCATGTTTGTTTATTACTATAATTTTTTCCATTTTAAAAGCTCTTGACTAATAAAGAGCTTTTTGTTTGTTTGTTTTGACATTTTACTTGATGACACTGTGTGTGTGAAAACAAAAACTAAAGATCCCACACATGTACGTAGCTGCATGGCCCTCTGCTGAGGCCCGCCTGCTTATCTTGCCACATCGTGTCATGATTAATGGAAAACAAAAACTTGGCCAAGAGAATGTTCATCCAGCTTTTAGATCTGAACACAAATCTCTCTGTGCCAGTCAATGTCCGACTGAAAGAGATGAAAGCTGTACTTGAGTGTCTAAAGCAGGATTTCGGCGCAGGGAATTCGTTTCCCAGGCAATGGAGTTGCTAAGAAGCCGAACAGTAGACAATGAAGCAAATCAGAGGCAGCCAACAGCAGGACACAGCTGCAGGGACAAAGGGAAGATGGAGATATCAGAACCCCGTGGGTGGGGTCATCAGGCAGGAGCCACAGCCAGCACAGACACCTGTCTAAAAGGATCAGGAGTTCCCCCCTTCCCCCCAAGCAGCCACTGCTGCTGGGACCCATGTAAGGCTGGGAAAGTGATGGAGAAAAAAATATTGTGGCCCTGGCTGAACTCTGCAGGGAACTAGCAATCCAGGAGCCTGGGAAATGTTTAAAAGTGGTCAGTGCAGGAGCCCACAGCAAGGGAGTGCAAGGTACTGCTGAAGACAGAATCCAACTCATACATGCTCTTCTTGCCCCTCCCTCCACTGGGATCTCACCTAGCCATGAAAACAACAGGACACGAATTCTAGAAGGGTAGGAGGTTGGAGCTGCAGAGAAAGGTACGTAGATCAAGGCTCACAGATCAAGATCCCATCTAAATTCATTCCTGTAACTAGGATTATCATTCGTGCTAGACAAATTTGAGGAGTTGAGACATATACCGAGCCCTTAGGTGGAACATCAGACAAGCAAGAGATATCAGGGAACACATAAGCACACAAACCGATACATGATATGGTTGGTGGTACAGGGGCTGAGTCCCCTCTGGTACCATGAACTCGCCATGGAAGAGGACACAGTAAAGAGATGTTGTGAGATATTCCTGGATCCACCTGAGATCTACTTTCAAATTGTTCTTCCGGGACATGTATTTGTGTCCACTTCAGAACTACAGAGGGCTGCTTTGTTCAGGGAGTCCCAGGAAGGGGCCATGCATTTTTTCTTTCACAATCCACTCATGATGAAATTTGACAAGTCACAGTTAAACCCTCCATTTGGTAACATGTTTCCATTGCAATTATAATGGTATTACTGCTGGTGTTACCAAACACATCTTTTGCCCCCTTAAATATCAGAAAGGGGGGAGCATATGGGGAAGAAGCAAAAATATAACGTAAACAGAAGAATGGAAAATTACCTCCAAGAAGCACAATGGTTAAACAATGACTAAGGAGGCTATGATCTACATCAGTGCAGATCTGTAAGTATAAACAGTGTGGTAGGAAGCAGATGATTGGGATGAACTACACAGAGGGCAAATTAAGCAGAAGCTGTTTCCTCTCCCTGGGGAAGGACCATCGCAGAACTCTGGATCTTTCTATGTTGGTCTAAGAAGCCTGGCCAGTCAGGCAGTCTGAAGGTCTTATTCATACAGTCAGAGAATCCTGAGTTAGAAAACCAGGCAGGATTTCAGCTACCTGGATTCATGACTGTTCTATCTCTTGATGGTTTGCCACCTGAAACCCATGACTTGCTGCCTTCGGCTCAGTTTCCTCACCTGTAAAAGCAGCAAATAGTTTTGGAATATCTGCTATGTGCCAGACAGTGTTCTGGGAGCTGGGGATGTTGTAGGGGGGACGAGAAAACATTGTTCTCAAGGAGTTTGTGTTCTGGTGTAATAGCAGACAAGATTAACAGGTAGATACAGCAATCTGGTGACCAGGAGAGCCAGATAAAAAAAGAAAGCTGGAAGGCAGTGTTAGAGTTTTGCTGTGAAATGTGTTGCCCCTTCCCCTAACCTGTAGGCTTGTGTCTTGGAGGACTAGATCTTTGTCTGGGGACACTGTTTTTGGAAGACTGTAGAACATTTAGGTCAGTGGTTGTCAACCCTCATAATGCTTTGACCCTTTAATACAGTTCCTCATATTGTGGGGACCCCCCCAACCATAAAATTATTTCCATTGCTACTTTATCACTATAATTTTGCTACTGTTATGACTTGCAATATAAGTTTGACAAAGGGATGGTGACCCACAGGTTGAGAACCACCGCTTTAGGTGGTAGAACCTTGCTGGAGGAAGTGGGTTACTGGGGTCTCTATACTTGGCTTCATTTCTGTGTAATCTGTTTCCCACCTGCCAAGGTAACATGGTCAGCTACCTCACACTCCTGCAGCCATGCCTGCCTTCCAGTGATGGATTGCATCCTCTTACACCATGAACCCAAATGACTCCTTCTCCACTTAAGTTTGCCCGTGTCAGGGATTTAATCCCAGCAGTGAGAAGAGCAACTAAGACAAAGAATGATGACAAGGGGGGAGGGGTGAGTTGCTTCATATAGGGGCAAGAAGGAAGTCCCTGAAATATGGCATTTGCAGAGAGGAGAAGATATGTCTAGGGAAGGTTATTCTAGGAGAGGACTTGACAAGGACAAATGCCCCAAGGTTTTTGAAGTTGTTTTGTGGGCATAAACAAAGCAATCTCATGGCCCCTGGGATCCAGGAAGCACTACACTCAACTACACTCATGCCTGCTCTCTCTCTCTCTCTCTCTCTCTCTCTCTCTCTCTCTCTCTCTCTCTCTTTTACATAAAGGAAGTAGTTATGCAGCATTTTTACTACAAGTTGACCAGCAAAATGGTGTTCTCTAATTCTCCTCAATTTTAGACCTTTGCTGTTCACCTCCTTGATATCACTTTCCTTTGTTTATGAGGATAGTTCTTTTACCTCTCAGTTAGCCATCAAATACGGGAGGACACAAAAATAACCCAGATTAGCTGCTCACCCAAAATGCCTGGCCATATTTTATCAGAGGACTTTGCACAAGATACTTACATGTTTACTTTTACTCCAGCGTCAACTGGGTGATCATAGGGTATAGGGGTTGGCATCAGAGGTTCTGCCTTTGGTTGCTGGGCGTGTGCAGCCACCCGGAGTGCTCAGGGTTATAGGGAGGGTGCAATGAAAGGCTGACTCTGGGTGCCCCCTGTGAAACCATCACATCACATTGACTCACTGTTGTCTGAGGAGCATTAATTGACTCCTCTGAGGTCACAGCCACGGCTGTGGTGGGACTAGGCCCACCCACGTTTTGGATGACTAGGAAACACAAGCTTGAGACCAATGCTTGCCCTAAGGAAGACACAAAGCCAGTGCAAATCCCGGGGGACTCTTCTGTTTTCAATATTCTTTGAGATGCAAACTGTTGTTTAGGTTGGCACCGAAAAGAAACCATTCTGTTGTGTATCCAAGTTGCTTAGAGAAAGTTGATGATGCCTCCAAGAATATGATTAAACTAGGCACGCGCTGCAGGAGGGAGGGCAAGAGAAATGTTCATCTTTAAAGACTGTGTAATTAAAGCTATAGGCATGGTAGAACTCATAGGAGACACTTCAGTGTCAAGACCAGTGGGGCTTTGGGTGCTTCAACTCAAGATTCTCAAGGTCTAGACTCAAGGCAATAGATATGTTTGGCTAGGCCTCCATTTCTTTGTGATTACTGCATTTTAGAATAAAAACAAAGATTTCTGTAAGTGACTGAAAAGACCACATAAAGTTATTGGGGGGGACCATGTTGACTATATCCGTACAGCGCAACCACATCCCAGACTATCACGGACCACAAAGGTAGAGAGGGACTAAGAATGGTAAAATATAATTTCTTCTAACTAGCATTACTGATTGCTGGCAGAAAGAAGACAAATGGGAACAAAGAGGTGTCATTTAAAATTTCTAGGTCAGGTTGGATCAGCTTGGCCACCCACATGCTTATCATTGTCAGTTCAAAGAATGGTTCCATTGGTACTGAGAGTGTAACAAGGGAGCACCCCACCCAAACTTAATGTCTTGCCAGTAGGGTTGGGAAGGGATAGTGTGGGGTTGAGAAGATATTTTCAAGTCCTCTGAGAGCAAGCCTTGAAGTTTCCTCACTGCCTCTAAAAATGCATGCTGTCAGACTAAACGCCACTTCAGTTGACTCCTAGCCATGTCCCCTTTACATTGGTCATATCAAAGCATTTCTTATAGCACAAGCCTGAACGTTAAGCCAACTTGAAGTAAGCTTTGGTCACTGTTCAGGAAATAAGAAGGCTGTGATGCCCACGATGCTCTCTGAATATCAAGAACAATCAAGACTAGGTGCATTGGGCAGAACACAAGCTCAAAATGGACCTGTCATGATTTTTATGTACTTTTGAAGGAACTCACAGTCACCAGCACTTTCCTATGTCCTACATTTCCATCACCCAAGGAGCATGCCTGTAAGCTAATGTTAATAAGTTATTACACACTGGTGCCTTAATAATTTTAGCCTCTAAGCTAAATTACTTTCTAGTTAATGAAAAAGTATCATGATAAGAAAGAGGACTGAATAGAAATGGGGATGCAAGTCAGGAAGAAAGATTAAGATAAAAGAAGTGATGAAGATGTTATGTTTTGCATAAAAATATGAGCCTGGAAATGTGAACTGGCTATAATTTTTATGTTAATTCCTAATTTTTTTATTTATTACAGGCACGAATAAGAAAGAATAGATAGGGAAGAGAGGTAGAGAGATAAGAAGGGGAGAAGAGAAGAAAAGGGATCTACACAGTCAAGTAAACATTAGAAATAACATCTTACATCCTTACCATGTTTCTGGGGACTGTCACCCTTTATGAATCTGTTGTCATCCACTGATCTTGTTCCAGGAATGTTGTTAAGTTCAAGTGGGACATGACATCCATTTTTTGAACTTCTAACTCTAGGAATCTTTCAATTCTCAAGACTGGAAGCTTTTAACTCTTGGGTAGATGAACTCTAAGTTCCATGGATGGCCTCCTATGGCAACTAGTGTTTAAGATGCATTGGGCAAGCAAGTAGGAAAGCAGTATCAATAGGCTTGTATGATAACACAATGCTTGGCTTTGAAGACTATGCTGGAGTTATTGTTTGGAAAGAAGAAGATAAAATTTGGAGCAAGAATGGTGTACTGAGATGGCAAATATCAATTGTCAACACCATTGAATTTAATCTTTATAACATTAGTGAGGCAAACTGTTGGGCATGTCTATCAGAGCCTTTCCATAGAAGAATAACTGAGGAACCATCCTCAGTGTAGATGGCACCATCCCATGGGCTGGGGTCTCATGCACAACAAAAAGAGAAGAAGGAAAAAAAGCTAGGTGAGTACTAACATTCATCTCTCTGTTTCCTGTTTGCAAGCACAGTGTGACCAACTACTTCATGTCTCTGCCATGATTTCGCCACCTTGATGAAGGACATCCCCAAACCATGAGCCCAAATAAATCCTTCCTTCCTTAAGATTACTTTTGCCTTGCATTTTGTCACAACAAAGAGAAACTAATATATGTATTCAAGTACCCTTCCTCTTGAGTCTATCTTGAGACCATAAGCGCTTCCCTCTTTGGTCAGATTGTCATATCAACATTACTCAAAGGTCATCATCCACTACGTTCTGGCCCAGTATACCTTCTGGCCCAGTACAGAGGCACCATTCCAAGAAACACACATAATAAGACTGGGCCCTTAGTTACCTAATATAGACACACAGATAATAAAGAATTTTTGGAAGAATAGGTCAGAGAAAGGAAGCTGTTGATTGAGTTAATACTGGCAGATAATATCCTGTCTTAAATATGTGAAACAGCCAGTGCCTATTTTTTTATAAGTATAACAAATGGAGCTCACTGCATAGTCACAATAATAGCATTTAAAAAAACAAAACCAAAACAACAATTTATCTTGGAAACTAAAGAATAACTACTGACAAAGTATCATGTAATTTGCAATTCATCCCTAGACCATTTATCAGAAAAGGAAAGATTGGGGTGTTTGAATAATTGTCACACAAATAGAAGTTGGGGTTCATGAAGCTATGGCACACACTCTACTGTTTGAGAGAGCCCTCATGAAATCAGTTCTACTCAGGTGACTGAATGAGGACATAACAGCAGGGCAAGTACCTCATTTCAATGGTGACCACTGACTTACAGCAGGAATTGGGTGACATCTTTAATCCTACCAGGCCTTGGGGAATGGCAGAACTTACTTCCCAGATGTGTTGTGTGTTATTTAAATAAAATCATCCATGCATTGGAAAATACTGAACCAAAGTTAAACACCTATTTGATATTAATGGCTTAACTTTTAGCCAAGCTGTGGCTAAAAGAATGGCTCTGGAGTTTTACGGTATGAGCTATTTTCATCTAAGTTTCTTGGAGGTGGTATATTATGAATTAAATTGACTCAGTCAAAGTGACTTCCCACGTCTTAAGATGACTTAAAGGAATAATAGTACAATGAGAAATCATGGAGACTTACAGCCTGGTCATATGGTATTTTGGTCTGATTCCTTGACATGATATTAAATTTTATAAGAGGGTCATGGCATCTAATTTCCACATTACTGGAGAATGATGAGAGAACCAGGTGAAGGTTTTGGCTCTCGGCTAGTACACACATTTCTGGAATTGGTTTTATTAGGAAGACTCTGGTAACTGACACCAGTCGTACTCCAGAAAGGAAATGGCCAGGAAGAAATACCAGGGAATGGAAAGAACACCAGCTCTCTTCATTCCGTGCTCAGGAGGTGAGCTGGCAAGGAGAGCGAACTGTGTTGGGTGTATTCCCTATACTTGCTTGTTGGGTTGTGTTGACTCCCTTGGCCTTTCTACCCTAATCCTTACTCTATACACAAAACACCTTCAGCCTGCATCCTACAGGGAGGCAGGCAGCCTCGTGTGATGATTACTCCATGGAAATCCTTGTTTCCCCCACTTCTACTTCTCCTTTTTAATTTTCTGGTTCAACAACTATCCATGTATCCATTGGAATAAGACCATGAATGCCATGTGCTCATCGTGTCTGAAACAGTGGAACCAAATCTCCCAGAGACTGAGAACTGAGCACTAAATGTCAAAGCTAATGAACATGCGAATTTCTTGTGAAGTGAAACCTTCAATACAGTGTTCTGGCTTCTTCCACTAACCTTAGCATTCACTTCCAACACAGAGGCTGCATCAGGAAAGATGTAGGAATGGGCTGGAATTTGCACACACAGTGACTTAGTTCATTCCGAAAGGAGTTGAAATAGGAAAATTGAGGGCTGCCTGGCCATGTCTGGATTCTGAAAGCTGAACTTTTACTTGAAGTATAAGAGTTTTCACAAAAAGAAAGGAAGGAAGGAAGGAAGGAAGAGAAAGAAAGATCTAGAATCGGTTCTGAAGGACTAAGCCCCTTTGTTGGTGTTTTTCTCGGAAACTGGTAATGAACCCATAAATGCTAATAAGGAATATGCTGTGGCTCCCCAGCAGAGCTGAGTCAAACCCACCCTGTTAGAGGACAGAATTACAGGGCTTGGAAGATCGCACCCACTGCACCACGCTGGGCTGGGCACACGCTGGCCTGGGCACTGCATCAGGAAGAGCACTGTGCTTTGTCATCCCAGCTCCCACCCGTTCCACTCCGGCCTCTCTGAGCTTGTTTCCCCAGTCAGAGGGTTCCAAAGGTTTCATTTCAAAGTCAAACTTGAGCTTTAAGTTTTCTGTAGGCTTGATTGCTTGCTATGTGCTGAATACCAAGGCTGTACTGTGCCAAGATTACACCCAGGAGCTGTGAGAAGCGACTCCCCACAGGCTGACTCCTGGCCCATCACCTAGCAACCTCCATCCTATGGATCAGAAGCATCTACATGAGGCCCTGTCTGTGACCAATGAGTCTGTAAGCTGGGACACAGCACAGGCACAAAGAAGGGGTTCTTGATAATGTGAGGCAGGAATAAAGAATGGTCACCCCTCCTGTTCTCAAGATACTCACAGGAGCCATTGCAAATCTTGGCTTGGAGGAGCAGAAGAAGAAGAGGGCAGCAAGCACCTGAATGTAAGGGTGGCCACAGGACCTGTAATGTGACAAGGAGAGACCTTGGAGAAGACATCCCTACACATTCTCCTTGATGGGAACCCATCAGTAAATACAAACTCAGACAAAAAAAAAAATGGAGAATGGCAGACTTGAGCTCAACAACCTTGTTTCCCAAGACATGCTATGGGAACTACTACAATATATTGTTTCTGCAGCCAGTTATTTCCTCAGCCTTATGCCTCTTTAGACATATCTGTCCTCACTACTATTAGTATGTTGCCCTTCAATACTTACTGATGGTCTCCATATTAGGTACTGGACAAAAGCAACTACACCCTCTGTGTTGCTATAACTCAGAGCCTTCCCATAGCTGGTAGGTGGGTGCTGATGGCCATCTTTATGTTCTAGGTAAACACAGCTCATTGGTACAGCACTAGCATGCGTGTGACCTTGGGTACCAAACAACAACAATAGGGCCATGGCCTGAGCTTCCTGTGTTTTGCATGGAATAGAGCTCTTTGCCATGTATCTGACAAGGGTGGGTCATGGGGAATAGTCATCTCCTGACCTTGAGATCCTTAGGAAGTCTGTCTATGTGGTTAAGAGACAGAAATGCAATAGATTAAAACCAGCACAGAGAGGGACTCATGATGCATTTGTGGCTGAATTTAATAATATCCCCCACAGTTTGCTTGGTGGCTGGAGAGATAGGGGAATATGAAGGCTGGAAATACAGGAGTGGATCTAAGTTCCTAAAGATCTTGAAAGACATGCTTTGTTCATTGACCATTGTAAATTTTTTTCACACTGAGTATTCATAGCTGAGTACTCTTCATAAAACCTTAACAGCCTTTTGACGTCTTGATCTACTACATTTCTTTCCACACAGCCACTCCAGTACTTGTTCACAGATGAAGACAGCAAAGAAGGAGAAGAGATGCTGGTAGCTGAAGTATCTTACACATAGCTTGTCCTTCAGTACAAAAAAAAAAACTCATTTAAATGTAATACTCAAAAGCCTATGATAGAGTTCACAACTTAAAGGTAAGGAAATTGATGTGAAAAAGGAGGTTGGTGGATGGGGGGACAAGAGAAGGTAAGGGAAATGAATATTATCAAGATACATTTTAGATATGTATGAAAATGTTATAATGACACCTATTGTGATATATAATGAATATATGGTAATACAAACTTTCAGAATAGGAAAGCTAACTTCTCAAGATCCCCTGTGAGCACCCTACGGTGGGTGCACGGCCCATTGTAAGGGCTGGAGAGGAGGTCTCTGTTCTCAAAAATCTGCAGGATGGCTCTTAGCTTCACTGACAGTCTCCACACCACACGATGGTCCTCTGTGCTCCTGCAGGGTGGAGCTTTTCCCACAGCACGAAGGTTGCTGGTGGCCAGCCAGCACTAGATGGAGAAGAGGTAGAGGTAACACTGGACTCCCAAGGTGTATGCAGTCACTAACATCTCAGTCCAACAACCACTGAGGTGCCCTGAGTATATGGACAGCAGGACTCTTGGAAACACCCTGGCTGTATCAGGAACAAAACACGGGGCTTTGGGAGCTCTGCCTGCTGGAGAGGAACAGAGACTACCCCCAGGTGCTGCTAAGAACCCCTCACACTGTTACTGTGTCCCCTCACAGCATCTACGTTTCTGGCAGAACCACTCTCCTTGTGGAGTCTGGCAGATGAGTCAGGTGAGAGTACTCTTTTCAAGTGCAGGCTAATGAAGTGGTCCACAGAGTGGATCTAGGCAGAGCATTATGCAAACAATTTACCCCACTGGGACCTGATCCTCATCTCACTCACTCCCCTGGGAACTTGACTTGGGAGTGACTCACCAAATAGGGAGAAGCTGGCTTGCCAGTACAAAGGTCAAAGCCAAAACCTTTAAAAGAATGAAGGAGTTAAAAATGGTGCAACTAACCCATCTTTTTTTAAAAAAAGAAAATAGCTACAAATATAGAAGAAACCAGCTGAAGCACTTCAGAAAGAGATACACGTGAGCTAGTGTCTGAAGCATGCATTCCTCATTGGTGTGTGTGTGTGTGTGTGTGCATCCTATGCAAATATGTATGTGTGCATGCTGGCAAGGGTTGCTAGGAGAGTACATTGGCAAAGTAAGAAGAGCTGACAAATGGAAGCACAGGACCACTGACGTCAAGGAAGGGGTTGTCCTCTAAGCCCCCCTGGCCTCTTTCCACTGAGCTTTCTCCTAAGTCCTCTTCATTTCAGGCTTAGGTTTCCATAAACACTGCAGTTATTTATTTGATTTGTGTTTGAAATGTTAAACAAGTCCTGAAAGCAAAAGCTACGGAGGCAATATGCAGCCTCTCCAGAGAGGAGCCGCCCCGCAAGTATCCTCTGCAAGGGCGTGGCAAGGCTGTTTCGCCCCCACACATGTCGCCCATGAGTCTTTGTGGAAGCCTCCTAGCACCCCAGCCCTGGCTTCAGAGCCCTGACAATCCCAGGCTCCTAATCTGATTCACTTCCACCCTCTGGTCACCTATGAGGAGAGCTTCCCATCAGAATGTTCTCTCTCTGGGTAGAGAAACAGTTAATGGCACAAACAATAGCTGCAGGGCCAAGTGTGATGGTTGACGTCCACTGAGCCTCACTGGGATGAGGAACTGCTGCGCCTGAAATCTGCAGGAGACATTAACCACAGGTGACACTCTTAGCACCTGTGTGGTAGGTGCCTCCAGTTTGCCCATTTAACTGATGCGAAGCCTGAGTTGGAGGAAATGGAAACATATATATGGTTGTAAGAGTCAAAGCCAGAAATGCAGAATCTAGAAGAAAAGGAACATCAGTGAGCTTACTGAAAATCTCTATAATCCGGTGGAAAAATATTTTAATGTAGCATTTATTTTAAAACCTAGCAAAATTTGGGACTGGAGAGGGCTTAAGAGTTTTTGTTGCTCTTTCCCCAGAAAACCTGGGTTCAGTTCCCGTCATGAGGCTCACAACCGTCCGTAACTCCAGTTGCACAGCTTCTCATGCCCTCCTCTGGCAGCAAGGACTCTGCCCTGAGATGCAGAGACAGTGAGGAGGCTGTGAATGCAGTCACATCTGTTGTGGACAAGGTTCTTCACAGCCATAGCCTAACCCTGAGACCCTCGGGGCTCATCTATCTACCAAGCCTTCTCCACCTCCTCTTCTTCAGTGTCAGTGCAGATACACAATAGACTCGGCTTTCAAATCTGCCACCAGACTGCCCAGGCCACCTTATCCTCTAAGCCTCTCAATCCTGCTCATTCCTAAGCAACAACGCAGGACACAGATTGTGCAGGCAAGAGACACACAGCTTGTACCCCAACATCTGCACCAGACCTTCAGAAGAAAAGGATGGCAACAGAGGCAGAAGGCAATGAGGAGAGGAATGTGGACTATAAAGTCAGAACCAGATCTTGAGGAAGGCCAAGGGACTTGATGTTGCCAGACTCCATTCATACGGGAGGCACCTGTCTCAGCAAGACCAATAAGAACATTCCTTCTCCAAAGAGAGAGGATTGCCCAAATTTGGTGATGTAACCATGCCAGGGAAATCAGTGTCTTCCCAGGGATCTGCTAGAGCTAGGTAGTGCCCTATGGGGTAAGTTCCTAGCTTCTAGAGAGTCCCTTTGTCTCCTAGATCCTATCCTGGTAGTGTGTGTGTGTGTGTGTGTGTGTGTGTGTGTGTGTGTGTATCCGAACCGAAGCCATTGAATTTACTAGTTGTGTGAAGCAATAATTAATATATATAATTATAAATAATTCCTGTTTCCCTTATGTTAGAATTGTGTTCTTCCACTGATAAGGTAAAAGAGACACATACCAGACTGTGAAATGTGGACAGGAATGTGCACGTTTTCCACCCTGCCTTATTTATGAGTGTGTGAATATCGTTCTTATGTACCTCCCTGTATTTGCCTAAGGGCGGTTTATCTTAAGTACATCTGTATCTTTCATGCTACCTAATACATAATATGGCTTAAAATACTGCTTACTTGGCAAAGTGAATAAGAAGATAAATATTAGATATAGTAAGCTATTCTCTAGCAGTGGTCTCACTGGCCACCCCTGTCCCACATACTCTGGAATCAGAGGCAAATGTTCATTATATTTCCAAGGTCATTTTTGATCTGTAACAAGTAAACCAGCATTGTGTTTCTGGATTCCACAGGCATCCTGTAGAAAAGTTAGAAGTTTCTGTATGGACCCAAGCTCTCCAAAGTCCCAGGGACTGAGTCGAGTCTACTGAGGAATGCTGTCATATGCCCTGATGAGACTTAGTCTCCACTGGTTACCAGAACACAAATAACTGCTAAAGAGGCTTTGGAGATGAGGAATCAAAGGATGGACCTCATGAGGCTGCAGATCAATTAACCGCTGAACAAGAAGCTGAAGTCAAATGAGCCACAGCCAGTAGTCCTAGTTTGGAGAGCGTTTCTGCCATGTTTGTCAAAAACTGGGGCAATACAGGAATAGCTTTCTGTCTTGTCCTGGAGAAGACAATGTTTATCTAAGGGGCAATTATGTATGGAATGCCTGGCTTATGTCATAGCTGTGTTTTTTAATTTCCTGTTTCTTCTTCCCTTATTAAGTATGGGTGTCCAGGCTACCAGACAGGGCTTCTTTGGTTCTTAGAACTATTGGGCTATAAGGCCTAAATTTGTGTCTCATTTTCTTGCCCAACCAGTCACCGACTCCTCCTACCCCAAACCACTGTTCTTCATTGTTCTTCGGAAAGAACTCAGCGGCCCAGTGAACAGCTGTTTCCAGTGGACTGGCCAAGTGGAAACTGGGACAGAGCCCAGACTGCTCTCTTGTATCCACTGAGATGGTGGGCCTCTGGCAAATCCAACTGTTACTTGCCAGTGCACCCTCAGCTGGAGCATCCTCAACGGTCTCCATATAAGAGCATCTCCCACTCCCATCTGTTGTGTCCTGTTGAGAACTGGAGAAGCCCAAGATACACCTAAACAAATCTTGAGACGGCTCTCGCTAAGTCACCCCCATTGGCCTTGAACTTTCAAGCCTCCTGCTTCAGTCACAGGACAGCTGTGATGACAGATCTGCACCACCAGTCTGGGTCACCATTCTTATTTCTCTGCACACTTCAAATGCTCATGTCTTATGGGGAAGAGAATGTAACGACAACCCAACAGTTAGACCCTATGGAACTGAGGCCCTGTATGCACTCCAGGTATCGTTTTTTCTTCCATTTGTGTTTCAACCCACTGTGCTCTTTTGTGTCTGATAGCTCAGGGCTTTTATCATGAAGTTTGTCTCCCATGAGACTCCTGCCTCCACTATCTGTAAAACATCCTAGCTACGTGTGTGACCTCATCTGGGAAGCCCACATGTGCCAGACTTGAGGAATGCTATTTTGTGCCACTTAACACTGGACATCTTTGTGAACACAATTTTATATGGTTGGGTGTGTATGGCCTCGAAATTCATTACCATCTTTTTTCTACTCGTGGCTAGCTTGAAGTTTGCTACACAATAGCTTAAATATTTGTTAAGAAAAGAGACAACCAGAGAGACAAATACCAAGGAGAAGAGGGCCACAAAACTGAAAGTATTTGATGCACACTATACCTTGGGAATAAATAAGTCAGAAAATATAAAAATCACCAGGTTGTTATCTCTTCAGTGCTTAGCATTGCATTCCTATGCTATGGTTGTTTGAATGGAAATGGGCCTCATAGACTCATAGGAGGCACATCATTAGAGGTGTAGCCACAGGTGTGGTCTTGTTGGAGGAACTGTATCACTGGTGTGGGTTTTGAGGTCTCAGAAGTTCAAGCCAAGCCCAGTGTCGTCCCCTCCTCCTGCTGCCTGTGGATCCAGATGTAGATCTCTCAGCTACCACTCCAGTGCCATGTCTGGCTGCATGCCACCATGCTTCCTACCATAATTATTGTAATTTAAAAAGTGGTACTAGAGAGAAGGACAGCACTCACATGGAGGGGATTTTATTAGGGAAAAGGGAATGGGAAAAGAGGGATGAGGAGGGAGGAGACCCACCTCTGGGGACAGGAGCAGCAGAAGAGGAAAGAGAGACAGAGAGAGGGGAAACAGAGAGACATGCAGGGAAGCAGAGAGAGAGAGAGAGAGAATGATGGGAGGTGGGCAAGCCCCTTTAAAAGGAAACATAGTGAATGTGCACAGGTGGTACTCTTAGTGGCTGCAGCTGAAGACCTATCCTGTCAGAACTCCAAGGACAGGCCAGTACAGATGCCAAAATACTAACAATGATGATAATGGACTAAACCTCAGAACTGTAAGTAAGCCTCATTTAAATGTTTTCTTTTACAAGAGTTGCTGTGCTTATGGTGTCTCTTCACAGCAATAGAAATCCTAACGAAGACATATGCCAAGTGAACTGGAGGAGACATCCAATGCCAACCCACAATTGTAATTAAATGCAGGCAGCCTGCAGGACAGCTGAAATGGGGGAGGAATGTTAACTGCTTAGTTAACTGCATGAGATTGAACTCAGCCTTTGGTTTTTCAAGTAGGAAGAGACTTTGTCCTTGTGTCTTGGTGAAAGTAGAATATACTCTAAGTGGAAAGTAAAGAGACATCAAGTTCAGTATACCATGAAGATCTTTCTAGCAATAAATATACTTCTATATGGACAGGGTCAAAATGTAGGAGTCTATTCTGCAATTTACTAGCTCTGTGACTTTGAATAAGTTACTTACTTAACCTCTCTAAGCTTCAGTTCCTTTGCTGGACACAATAGTGGCACACATCTAATTATAAATAGCATGATGAAATGTGTTTAGCATACATTGAGCACTAGATCCGTGTTGGCTTTTTATTAGTGATTGTTAGTGCTTTATTATTGAAACACTGGGAACAAGAGCAGAATGATCATTTTTCACTTCCCTTTTTATCTTCTTTTTACTATGATAGCTATTTGTGTATCTAATCCTCATGTGGCATACACCCTTTTGAGACAATGGTCCAAATCTGTTCAATCTGAAAAATGTTTGAGCTATTTATTTTTGTTTTGTGTGTATAAGTGTTTGCCTGTGTGTGTGTTTGTGTGTGTATCACATGTGTGACTAGTGTCTGTGGAAGCCAGAAAAGGGCAATGGGTCATCTGGAACCCAGGTTTGCAGATAGTTCTAAGTCACCATGTGGAAGCAGGAACTGAAGCCAGGTCCACTGCAAGAGCAATGACTGTGCCATCTCTCAGGCTCCAGGTTGAGACCACATGGAAATACTTAGATTAATAGAAATCGGTTAATAATTATGACAGAGCTAGCTGATAAGAAACTAGTACCTGGCTAACAGCATTATATCAAATACAGCGTCTCTGTGGGTTATTTGTGGCTGGTATGGTGGTGAGACCAGACCTTACTTGTAACACCAGGTTTTACATTAATAAACTCCAGAGCCCTTGAAACTATGTCTATGTTGGGTCAGGAAATGTGGTCTCCTTAATCATCAGAGTAATAATTGGACTAGCTCAGCACAATGCTTGTTTAAATGCATCATTCTGATTCGCTCATCCCTTCTGTCAACTACTCAACCAACTGCCATTGACTGATGTGTGGATTGTTTTACTCATTGCAGTGATAAAATACCTAATCCAAACAACCTAAGGCACAAAGGGTTCATTTTATTTTACAGTTTGGGAGCCCTGTCCATCATGGAGGGGAAGTCTTGGCAGCAGATGGCTCCAGGGTGGCAGACATGTTCAGCTGAAACACCTTACCCCCTCACATTGGGCACAGAATCGACCAGAGAGCAGACAGGGATTTGGTTGTAAAAAAACGAAGCCCATCCTCAGTGACCTAGTTTCTCTAGCCAATCTCCACTTCCTAAAGCTCCTACAGTCCTCCAGATGGGGATCACATGTTCAAGTACATGAGCCTGTGGAGGACATTTCACATCCAGACCACAACAGGTTGCAACTGTGTGTCACGAAATAGCTAGCTGTTAGAGATAGACAATAAACATCCACATGACCTCTACGGTCCAGTGATTTTGTGGTCCTGGTGCATTAAGGAGCTGTGTGAAACCTGAGCCACCTTGAGAAACTTCAGTGTACTAACATTAGATCTTAGTGTTGTTTCTGCACACTGCCCCTTACCTTACACTTTTCTAGAAAGAATGAGTAAGTAGGTGAAAAAAGGACAACAGCCTCTCTTTATGTTTTATGCTTAAAGTTCCAAAACTTGAGGAGCTGCCCATACCGAGTCATTTTTCTCTTCTTGGACTTTCTCCATCATTTTTTGCTACTCACTTCTTTAAATTGGCAAAAGACAGTCCAAGATCATCTCATACAGTGTGTATGTCCTTGCCGTGAGCATTGTTCCTTTTCTGGAAATGATAACTTAGAAACTAAGGTTTTAGTTTTGATGTGCTCATATTTACTGGAGTGTTACTGTTTCCAGTCTTTTCTGTAAACAAAACTTTCTACATAAAGGATATATATATATATATATATATATATATATATATATATATCCGTAAGTGTTCATTTGATAAATGTTAACACATACTTAATAAGCTAGTCAGTTTTTAACTAATACCTATAATGGTGTTCTACACCATAGACATGTTCTGGAGTTGCATCTTAATATATTTATTCAAGTACTTACTTTCTCATGTCTACATTTCATAGACAGGGGCTTCTAAAGTACTAACACATTTCCCTGTAAGAAAAAAAAAAAACACTTGCCTAGAGTTTTATAGATGTTTATAGTTTTGCCTTTAGCCTGATGATTGTCAAAGAATCAAGTGCAACTTTTACTTGTGCTAAGTTTTAAACTTTCCCTTGGCTCAGCTTAGTTGTGTTGTGCATTAATGATACAGTAGGCTTTAAACAAAATTACTTGGAATATCAACATGGCTCCTGAAGTAAAAAATCACAAACAGTATTCAGAGAAGCATCTTTTTCCATCCCCTATGGCTTATCCTTTCCCCTCCATCTCCCCACCTTCCTGCCTCCCCATTTTCTCTACATAAAAGAAACAGTATTTTCTTCTGACCTATTTTCACTGTTTCCTCCCAAAACTTGAACATATATTGTAGATATCTATGTTTCATCTGTCTTCTCCTTTTACAAAGGGTAACATCACATAAATACATGTGTACCTTGTTACACAAAAGGTGCAGTGTATATGGTGTCCCGGTGTCACGTCTGTTGCTGTGAGAGGATATTCTTAAGGAAAGCGAAGTAACCTAGAGGAGAAGGGGTTTATTTTAAGCTGACGATTCTATGTTATAGTCCAGCATTGTGAAGAAGTCAAGGCAGGAACTTAAAGCAGTCAACCATATCCCCAGTCAAGAGCAAAGAGACAGTGATGGCACGTGTGCCTACTTATGCTTGCCCCCCTCTTGATGCTCACACAATCTAGGGCTCAAGCCAAGAGAGTGATGCTACCCACAGTGAGCAAACTTTCCCACCTCATTTAATGTAATCAGGACAGTCAAACTGATCTCTATGGCCCCTCAATAAGAGACTTTTCCAGGGGCATTCTCCGTTGTATTAAATTGACAAAACTAACCATTACACATTATACTCGTACTCCATTTACTCTTGGCTTTTTCCATTTGATAAAATACTATGGAAATCACTACCTTCCAGACACAGAGGTCTTCCTCGTTTGCTTTATAATTCCACAGTCATGAAAATATCAGAGTGGACTTCACTCTGCTCCCAACGTGCTCCCAATAGTATTCAGAGGCAGACAATACTAGCTCATTCTCATATCTCTGGAGTTGTCCCTTCTGAGTGAATTCCTAGAGCAGAGGCAGATCGAAAGACAAAGGCATGTTTATTTTTGACAGACACTCCCAAAAATCTCCTCCAAACCTTTGTGTCAGTGTTCCTCACTCCTGGGCCAATCCTGGCTCTTCATTTTCTCGGTTTTGTCAGTGTGTCAAACATTTTAAAGCATTCTCCCCATCCTGATAAGGGAGAAAGTCTCTCTCTCTCTCTCTCTCTCTCTCTATATATATATATATATATATATATATATATATATATATATATATATAACTATGGGGGATAGTTGAAAACAGAATGTGTTTTTATGTAATTTAAGATTTTTATTTTATTTATTTATTTATTTATTTATTTATTTATTTATTTATTTGGTCAAATAATACAACCATAGTCCCTGCCCACTTTTCTATTGGTTTTCAGTTTTTCCTTCAATTTGAAAAGTTCTGTGGTTTTTGGGACATTATCTTTTTACTCATGACATTCATAGAAATATCTTTCCTCAGTTTTTCACTTGGATTCTTAATTGGTTGCTTATGGTGTTTTGGACTATGGAAGTTTGTTTTTAAGTTTTATATAATTGAATTTCATTATTATTACTGTTACAACAAATTAATAAGTCCTGCATAGATACAAGCCAACTACATACAATAAATTAATCACTCCTATTTTCTTCTAACTAGAATCTTAAATTTACAAGGTTTCATTTTTACGCTTAATACTGATATAGTCAAGGTTTAGTCTTAAGCATGGTTTAAATCATGGCTCTCATCATACTTTAAATAGCTACCAAGCAGTGACATTGCTACTATATTGCATATTAAATTGTCATATGAACATGGGTCTGACTGGGAACTAATTTCACTGGTTGATCTGTCTACTTATAGACAGTGTCTACTCCAGTGTAACTACAGAGATTTCAACATGTATTTACAACACAGACATGGTTAATCTTTCACCGTAGCTCACTTTTATTTTCTGTTGCTTTCCTAGTTATCCCTCTGTTTTCCACACAAACTGTACAATCAACCAGTTTCCCTGTAAAGTTTTAAATTTGGATTATTTTACAAAGTTCATATTGTTTTTACTTTATAAATTAATGGGCAAATGTCATTATTAGGATATTAAAGCACCCTAAGCAAAACCAAATTTGTCGTTGCCTTTAAGTCTGTTCTTCCTCCTCCCACACTTTTCTTCCCCCTTCCTTTCCATCCTTCTCTTCTTCTTCCCCTTCCTCCTTCTTTAAAATAAGGTCTCACACTATAACCCAAGCTACTCTTTAACTGACTATACATGTAGCCTAGGCTGACCTCACACTTATAGTGATGTTCCTGTCTCAGCTTCCTGAGCACTGGAATAGCAAACATGCACCACCACAACCTGATAAGTTTGCATGCATTTGAGGAAGGTTCAGGGCGGGGTGAGGCTTGGTGGTAGAGCACTTGCCCAGCGTGGGCAAGGATGTGGGTTTAATATCCAGCTGAGAAAAAGAAAGAGAATATTTTTACCCTTTAGATTTTGTGTATTCTTATTTAACTTGCTTTAGAAATATTGTTTCCATTTTAAATGTATCTTTCCTATTCTATTTTATATATGGTTATTTTTGTATATGGAAACTACTCATTTTCAAAAGGTTATTTTAAAAATCCCCTACCTTCCCTATAACATTTAAGCCATTTCTCACTTATTTCACATTTTTATCAGCTTTTCATGTAGAATGTCATATCTGCAAATAGATAACTTTATTCCTTAATTTCTAATTCTTTATACTGTACCTGATTTATTTTATCAAATCATATGGGATTGTATGTCTAGTGCAATAATAAAATAAATATGTCATACAATTGTGTTTTGTTCTTATTCCTAGTAGATGCATCTCTAATATTCTTTCTTGAGATATTTGTTCTAAAATCAAACTATATATATATATTATTTTAAGGAAACTTGGTTATGGTTTCCTTTTCATGTAGTATCAGATTTTATTTGCTATATTTTATAAGAAGATGACCTTCTCATCTTCATCTAAGTCTAGTTCCAGTTATTTTATTCAAATCACCTTCATCAATGAACAAAAAGAACCCATGATATGCATGGTATGGAAATTCTTCTAATGTGTAACTTGATTATTTCTTTATGTTAATCCAAACCCATTTGTGTTTTCAAATGATAGGTAGTAGACAATGTCTAGGCTCATTTAGATGACCCCACCATCAGTACCAGAAGTTGTCATGGATACTTTCTAGTGTGTGAGTATTACAGCATGTTAAACATGCCCACTGAAGAGCATGTGTAATAAAAATGCTTATTTTCACCAAGTATTTTCTACAGCAGATTAAAATCTGTTTCAAAAGAATAATTGTGAAGCTTCATAAATTCTGAATTTCAGAGAACTGGTCTCTGAATATGTATCCTAAATGTCATCTGGGAAGAGCATTCCCTGACCTCTATTCTAGAGTCCTTGCTTTCCTCTTTCCAAAAATTCTATTCCTCTTGCCGAGTTAATTCTAATTGACTTGTTGTGCCCCTTCATTGAACTATAAATTCCAAGAAGACAAAGCCTGTGTCTATTTTGTTCACTTCTAGCCACCAATTCCCCGCATTTAGCACAATACCTAAGGGGAAGATTATGTACTCAAGTATTAACTGAATGAAGAAATGATGTCAGGAGAAAAGGAAAATATTCAGTCACTGACTACTATAGAGGTAGAATAGACATCCCCAAGTGAAGAGTCGAATCAGCAAAGTTGTTTTTTGCTCTCATGAAACTCCCAGGAAAGGCAAGATTTGATTCTAAGGTTGGAGCCTTTTAGACACTTAGACGTATCTCTAATGGAAGTTCATTTTCTCATGCCTAATGAGCCTGAAACAAGCTTCCAGATTTCCAGTCAATAGCTCTGAGGAGATTCTTCTTGGGAAATTTTAATTGCAGAGCAAATTTGTGATTATTTCATGGTATTTTCTCTTCTATTCTCCTTGAAAATGCATCTATTTTAATTTAAAAATCAAGCAAGAATTTTATAGTGATGGCTCTGTGTGCAAGTGTGATTGAGTTTAAGTTCCCAGCACCCATGTTAAAGCTTGGTATGGCAGTATGCTCCTATGACTCCTGTACTAGAATGTGGAGACAAGTGGATTCCAAAGGCTCGCTGGCAAGCTGCTTGAGTTCCAGGTTCAGTGATAGATCCTATCTCAAAAAATAAGATAGAAACCGATCCAGGAAGATACCCAACATTAAGCTCTGGTCTTCACAGGCGCACTCACAGGCAGACATACCAACATGTACACTGTACACATGCACATGCCCTTCACACACACACACACACACACACACACACACACACACACACACATATACACCAAGTCAAACCAGAAGATAACATGGAAGGAAGCATTCTAGACACAGCGTTTAGTTTCTGTGGATACAAAGAAAAGCACTGGACAGTATCAACAATATCCTTTGGATCTTCTTAATAACTACTTTTAATAAATCCTTAATTTATTCAAAAACAAGGCCGATGTTTCTCTTTCTCACTAACCATGTGACTTGAACTCAATTACATTGATTCCCTTTGAAAGATGATCTTTCTACACTAATCATTAATCTCTCCCCCTCCTTTCCTTCCATCTTCTCTCTTCTACCATCTCTTCTCCTCTCCTTTCTTCTCCCCTCATCTTCAGCTTCCTTTGAAGAGGATGTTGTTATTTGAAAACATCTAACCCACAATTTCTGTATTGAGATATTTTACTTGATTCATTGAGGTCATTTACAAGCTAACCTTCCACAGATTTTCATTTCTGGAATGCATGGTGGCTAGACTCACCTGTTTGTGGGGAGCTAGTACCCTAAGGAACATAGTTGGCCCTGAAGACAGCAGGGTTCTTTTTTCAGGGGGTGGGGTGAGTGTGACTTAAGGATGAAGACACGAATCTCACAGTCCTATGGTGGATGTGTTTCTCTTCCTACACCTCAGTAACTCACAGGGATATACAGGAATCCTGGGGTGAGGGGAGTAAAAAAAATATGAATAGTTTTCTCCTGTTGTGAAAGCAATAGCATTTTGTAAGGAAGGTTGTCTCCTTTCCCACACTGGAACCAGCATAGGACATATCCAGACACCAAATTATCAGCAGAAAGGAGATTTACCCCAGAGGGACAAGCTGGGTGGAGGGGGGTGCAAAGGCAGCAGCAGCAGCAAGAACATGCAATAAAGAAAAGGAAGATCGAGAGAGGGTGCTTCCACAGGAGTGGGTTTTTAAGGAGAAAGGGGGGGGGGATTCTGTGCTAGAGTGAGTTGGTAAGTCCTGATTGGACATATTTGCCAAATACTGAATTTTGATTGTTGGACCTCGGTGTTTTGTCTCAGGAAGGAGTCAGTGGCCAAATAAGGGAATAAGTCTTGGGGGCTAACTTTGGGACGTAAGAGTTTTTAGCAAGGGAGAGGGAAGGGGGTAAAGGACAAAACCCATATGCAATATTTGCCATCCTCGGACCTGTGTTTGCCATGCTCAGGCCTGCTAGAGGCCTTCATCTTGGGGTTTTTGGTCTTGTATTTAAGCACAGACTAAATGTGATGTTTCCTTTTTATCAGCTTCACTCCTGAAACTTTTGATGTCATTAGGTCCCAGAACCAATCAGCAGGTGTCTTTCTGAGTCTAGCTTCCTTCTTCCTGAAGACACTGAGCCTCTGATAAATCTCTAGAGTACGGTAGACAAGAACCTTGGTTTGGAAAATAGTACTAATGGCCACAATGACATCATGACTCCCTGAATTAATTATAAAACAGATAAATCTAGTGTCACAGATGATATTTAGCCCCTACTGACTATTTCAGCCATGGGACTCACCTGGCCAATGGAAAAAAATGGTGTGCCAATTCCAGGGCTAGATTTAAAGAGCCATGTATGCTAAAATGGCTTTCTTGGGTTTTCACCATTGTTCTGAGGACCTGTTTGGTCTAGTCCTGGGAGGAGGCTAAGAAACATGTGGAGCTACAGTGGTTCAGCCAAGCCCAGCATCTTCAGCCAAACTCCAGAACCATTCACATGTGCAAGCAAGAGTCGCTTGGATCAGCTCAGCTCTACAGATGTGTGGAAAATAAATGTTTATTGTTATATGACACTGAGCATGTGTGGTTGGTTGCTTGTTCCACATCAAAAGTTAAATGATCACAGAGCTCCAACTTCAAGCTCCTAAGAATAACAATGTCTTATATTCATAGAGCATTCTGGGGCTGTCCATATACTTTACACTGTTTATGTTGTTGAGCTTTCATGATAGAACTATAAAATTTGCTGGGAAAATATTCTTTTTCTTTTATAACTGAAGGTACTAAAGGTACAAAACAGTGAAATCAGTTTGCCCATTGCAACACAGCTAAAGGGAAATTGCATTCTCCTCATTACTGGTTCAGTATCTTCTTCAAAGTAGAGGTGGTAGGTGGAGGGGAAACAGATGGAAATAAATTATACAATCATAAGATTGCCAAAGAGAAATATGGGTGACTGAAAACCACTGACTATTTATCGAATAGACTAGATTTCTCTAGAAAAGATGTCTGGGGCAAGGAAGGCCATAAGTACCATTTTAAGAAAAGAGCTATGAACATACTCCTCTGAGTTGTGTAATATTACAATGGCAATACATGTGTAACTTACTAGTGTGCAATATGCTGGGAAATCTGTTAGCAATCTCATAGGCATTATCTCATCCACCTTCATAATAACCCCATGAATAATACCATACCATAATACAATGTAATGTAACATACCATAACAGTGTTGCATATGGTTTGGAACAATTCAAGCCCCAGAAATCAAGTAATAACCTGCCAAACTTCACAAAGCAAGGTCATGGCATTGCACTGAAGTCCAAATCTGTTTGATTCTTCCATGGGCACCTCTGTCTTGGGTTACAAATGAAATCCACGGGAATAGAACTCATCCTGAATGAGCCGAGAGGCAGAGACAAGAAAGAACAGTGGAGCAAAGAGTGGCTGGAAGCTACACAGTTCTGAAGATAAGGAACTGCAGAGATCACCAATTTTCTGCCCAAGTATTGATGCCCGGTGGTACCGACAGACAGTCTGTGGCTCACAGATAGATCCTGCATTATGAACCCCAAAGGCATAAATATCCAAGCCCTTACCTACTACCTCTTTCTCTTTATTGTTTTCCTAACTCTCACTAACTCTCAGGATATAACATCACCCCAGCAGTGGGTTTTTTTCTGTAACAAAGCCATAATTTGAAACCATAAAGTATGGTAGAAAGCGCCCACATCTCATCGTTAACATCCAGTACATTACAATCCAGCCTGAATTAACAGCTATGTTTCTTGAGACTCTGAGGCTAAAGGCTTTTCTCTTACAGGATCCTAGAGGAACTGAAGGAGGTCCTGAGATATAAACCTTGGCAAGTGTCTGGGCCATTCAAGTAGTCAAAAAAAAAAAAAAAATGTGCTTCACCTCCTAAGCTACTTGATGGAGAGACCAGCCTTCCTTGTAGGAAGCTGTTATAGCTTGAATATGAAGTGTTCTCCACAGGCTCCCAAGATTAAACATTTGGTCTTCTGGCAGTTCCACTATTTGTGAATGGTTGTGGAATACAGCTTTACTTGAGGGAGTAGGCCTTGAGGTTTTACAGCCTAGCCACACTTCTGTTCTCTCTCAGCTTCCTGGGGAGATTCAGTATGACCAGGTTGCCTCTTGCATTCTCCACCTGCTGCCATGTTTTACCTATAGTCATGGACTGTATCCTTCCAGAACTGGAAGCCAAACTCTTGTCAGAGAGTTTTTATCACAGCAATAACGAAGTAACTAGAACAGGGGCCAAGAGCATAGAAGCAGAGCAAAGCAGAGGTGACAGGGTAACAGGACACAGACTGGCACGGGTCAGTCTACCAGGACAATTAACCCAAGGTCCTCCCTGCTGCTCTGCTTGCTGACCACTACCAGTCCTACTACAGCAATTACAAGGGCGAGAACATCAGGGATACACTCCATCTTCTCATACAGGCCTCAGCACTCGCAGTATTTTATCCATGTACCTGTAGGCCATGTCTCTGTACAAGTGACCTCCCTTGCTCCCCTGTTCCTAGACGTCATTTGTCTTCCTCTTGTGCAAAGGTTTGAGGCCTGTAATATGTGTTTACTATGTGCTTACTACAGGAACCAAAGGCCCAGTAGGTGAGGTAGATGATGCTGCAGTCAGCAAACAACATTTGCAAAAGTAGCAGACTGTCAATGGTTAATGAGAAAACCATCTACTTCCTGTGGCCGCTCATGTCTAAGAATTTCTCTTCTGGCAGCTTCTTCCTGATGCTTGGGCAATATAAATGAGGTGTCTTCTATTTCCTACCAGACAGCCCAAAGAACCGGACAGCCTCTTCTAGAGTTAATGGCCTTCACATTCCTGCCACTTATGGAAGAAGAGGGAGGGGAGACAGATGAGCATCACAGGAAGAAGAAAGAACAGATGAGAGTTCTCTTTCCTGCCTTACTCGGGGTCTTGCCTGTCCTTGGAGGCCATGGGAAGGAGATAAACACAGGGAGGCACCAGGAAGTGAGTGGTATAGGAGCCCCCTGTAGGCAGATGCAGGACCTGCAACCAGCAGCACCTGTGTGGAGCTGTCACTCAAGTCAACATGTGACTCTTGCTCTCTGCAGGATCTCCACATGCCCTGACTGAAAACCAGAAGAGTTTCTCTCCCTCCCAACGTCTTGTGTATATGTGGAGAGGGCTGTACATTTCTTTAAGAAGCATGGCAAAAAGCTTTGCTATTTCTTCCAGGGAAGGGTATGCTTCAGCTACCCTCCACACAGGAGCTAAAGTAGATGGATGTTGAAATAGTTACATAACTATGGATGTAGCTCAGCTGTGGATTGCTTTCCTAGTGTGCATAAAATCCTGGGTCACTCTCCAGCACTTGGTGTGGTGGCACATGGCTACAAGTCCATTTTCAGGAAGGAGATCCTATACTTGCTCATCCTTGGCTACATAGCCTTCAAGCTAGCCTGGGTTGCATGAGATCCTGTATCCATACACACACACACACACACACACACACACACAACACACACTATAATGGTGTTGTGATGGCTGCTATTACTTGAATATGCCCCCTGTAACCTGTAATAAGCAGTTCTTTCATTTCATACCCATTATTTCATATCATCTCTTTCTCAACTCTTTGGTATGGTCCTATGTAATCTGATCTCAACCTCACCTCCCAGTGTCATCTCCTACCATCATAATATCTCATTTATTAATATGCTGTAGGCCTTGGCCCATGTTGTTCATTCCATTATGTCATCTTCTAAATTACCCACTCTCTTTTCCTTAAGATCTAGTGTAGCATGCAAAGATGCAGATGTACTCCGAGGCAGAGAGGGTTGGATGGTATTTTGGGGTCTGTCTTATAGCTACACCCATAATTTCTGTAAAGTATTCCCTCTTTCTAGACTGTAGCTCTTTGGCTTCATGGGATTCTTGTGCATCAAAGGTTCCAGGCCCATGATAGATAAATATTCATGAAAAAAAAAACTGAATTGTACTGGCAGATCTCTTTGGGTGCCTTGACCACACTATTTTAGAAAATGAAAACAGCATGCTATGGGGGTAGCTATGGGAAGATGCAGAGAGGGGATGAGACCCAGATATGTGGAGAGAGTTCCAGACAAGAACAAAAGAAGCAAAAATAAAAACCATCCATTGTTCAGATTCCCCACTAGAAAGTTCACCTTTCAGTTCCCATTTCCAAACTCTAGAGTAAATCACAGTACACAACTCATCCTTACAAGATACGGAAGAGTAACTGAATACACTATTTTTGGATTCATAGGCATGAAATCTGCTCTCTCATTTATTTATTCAAACTTTTATTTGAGTCAACGGAAGGCTCGGGCCGACTTCTTTTAGTTCAGTAATACTACTACTACATGTATTCTATCACTCAAGTCGTCCCAACTTCAGCCATGTGGAGCTCTTCCACTTGTCCCTCACATTCTTTTAATACACCCTCTGACACTTGGTTAATTGAGCACTTTCTTATATTCTGACAGCATGAAATGCTCCCAGGGACTTTTGTATATTACCCAAGTGAGTGTGAGAGTTAGCCTTTTCATCAAGACATTCCTCCAATTCTATTTAGAACATGACCTTAAACAGTTAGATCTTGGGAGCAACTGCACTTGCTGATATTTGGGTGCTGTGGCTTATAGACCCTTTCAGCAGACTGACTTAGAGAATGTATGTGTATACGATATCATAATCTGGTTCATCTGCCTACCTACCTGGCTGAACAATCAAACGTGAGTGCATGCTGATGGTGCCCACTCTGATCCAGAACCTCATGGTTCATTCTAATCTTCCTCCTTGTTCTGTGTAATGTGCCTTTCTAGCCATGTGGTCCTCAGAATGCATGTCCATTAATGATTATTTCTTAGTACATAAGTACAGTGGCTTCCACACTTTACCACCCGGACTGTGATGCTCAAGTACTGGTCCAGACTGTCTTTAGTCTTACTATCTACATCCACTTCCAAAGTTGCCTGTGTCAGCTCCTTCTTCCTACCCACTTCAGTGAGGTTATGTCACACATTTGTAATGCACTCAGATTCCTTGTATTACTGTCTGCGTGTCCTCCTGGAATCTCTTGGTCTCCTAATTGAATTTCTTTAATTTGCATGCATTAAGATTCACTCTGGGGATTCTAAAATTCCATGTGGTTTGGTAAATACATAGTGTCCTGAATCCGCAAGTGACGTATCTCAGAGAATGGCTTTATTGCCCTACAAAATAAACCTCTGTACCCTACCTACTCAATCTCTATCCCAACCCTTGGCAACCACTGATATACTTTTTACCTCTATGATTTTATCTTTCCAGAATGTCATATAAATGGAGTCACATGAGGCAATCATGCAGCAGTGGCATTTTTTTTTTACTTAGCAAATATGCATTTTTGGATTCATACGTTAACTAGGAATGATAACTCACTCTTTTCAACAAATAGATATTCCTCCATCATATAGATTGTTTTAGCTGGTTCACACATTAGCCTACCAAAAGACATCTCTGATTGTATTATGTATAAAACTGCTTTAAAAAATGCTCATGGATGTTTGTGTGTATATATTTTCAGAACAGTGGGATGAGTGCCAGCCTTTGCAAATGCAAAGGCTGGAGTATAATGTCCTCATTGGTGATGTCACTTTTCATCTTAGCACTCTGTCCCCACAACCACAGAATGAGAATCTCTGTAGTACAGTGTCCTCATTGGTGATTTCTATTTCTAGGCTTCAGTCATTTTAAGTAGTGGTACATTAATTCTTAAATTTACATTTCCTTAAGGTCAAAAAATGGTGTCTTGTTTTCCATCTTCAGTCTTCTTCGTAAACTGTTTTCTTGGGTCTTCTGGTCCTGTTAAGAGTCTAAACTCAAGACAAGGTATCACAGAATACAAATATTTTCTTCCAGTCAGTGACTTTTTATTTTCTCATTATTTTTCAAAGGGGGGGAGGTTGATCTTAATTATTTTTTTTCTTACATTTTGTGCATTTTTTCCTTATCCTAAAGTTAATTCTCTTCTCCTGCCTTTTCTTATAGAAGCATTATCATTCTTAACTCACTTAACTAGATTCAGCCGAGGCTGGAATTCCAACAGTGTCCAGGCAGTTATACAGATCCACCCATTGCCAACTCTATTGTGTGGAGATTATGACAGTGACATGATCCAGTCACCACATCCCTGGTCCAAAAAGACCCCCAAAGAAAGCCTCTCTGACCCCCATCTGTGGCTTCCCCATTTCCCCTTTGCTGTCTCCCTCACTTTTCGTCTGCCAGTCCCCCTGCCTCCTCCTCTCGCCCCCTTACCTCCCTTTCTTCACCTTTCGATTCCCCATTCTGTTACTTGTGCTTTCCCAAGACAATGGTGACAGCTCTCTCTAATCCCTCCCTTTCCTAGCTGGCCAATATCACTCCTACTTCTCTTTCCACAGCTGCTTGCTTTCTGTTTTACCACCACACCCAGGGCAGTACCAACAGTTACTGTCATGGCCAACACTATTCTCTCTCAGCTGCTGGGAAGTTAGGAGAAAGACCTCTCCCTAGTTCACTTCAAGCCCTCCTGTGGGTTTAAGTCCCACTGACATGAATCTATCTCTAATGCCCTCTTTCAGCCTTCTTTAAAGCCTACCATTTAAAGTGGGGTTTAAAAGGAGGGAGGAAGTAATTCTCAAGTGTAAAGACCATGAGGGACCCATTATGTATTTGGATGGAGCACAGGGATCTCCGTACTTAAGGGTATCCTTCATCCTGGGGATCTGCTGGACACTGGACGAAGTGATGAGGAATACAGACATGGGAAACACTGGAGGGGAAGTGGGATGGGTATTCTTTACACCTGCCACAAAATGAACTCCAGAGCCTAGATTTTAGTCTCAAGTCCATCTGTCTGACTCAAGAATCAGTTTTCTTAGTTGTATCTCTGATTCTCATGTGGGAAATGAAGTCCATCTATCTACTGTGTATATTTGTATATTTCGTGGAGTTCCTAAGAAATTATCTGAAATATTTTTTGAAATCTAAATTATTTGATATATGCAGTACTAACACAAAATTCTTAACCCAAAATAATTTCTAAATGTATTCTGCCACATGGAAAATGTGTCTGAAACTACCAAAGTCTAGAGCAACAAAAGGAAATGATGTGGCAGAGCTCTGAAGGCTGCAGAGCAGCTATGTGGCTCTTTCCAAACCTTCATGCATAGGAATCACTGGGGAATCTTGCAAATGATGGATCTGGCTCAACAGAAGTAAAGTCTGGAGCCATGACTTTATTTCTATAATCCTCAAAGAACAGTGACGTTGTAATAAAAGTACAGTGATTCAAGCAGTGAGGAATTGATGGACTTCAAGAGAGAAATAAGGGGACAGTGGAGTAGGTTGACGGTAAGACATTAAGATTGGCTCAACTCACCTCTTGAGATATTGATGGCAGGGAACAAAGTGTGCATAGGCTCTCCTGGAATCCAACTCTGGAAAAGATCACAGCACAGTTGCCATAAGGCATGACCTCCAGGAACCCAGAGGTAAATCACTTTGCTTTTCCACCTTTGTAGGGTGAACCAGCGTTGACAGACAATGTTGGGTTTGGGACTTATGGAACTGTATTTCATATCTCTGAACCTTGCTCTCTTGTTTGTGAAAAACAAATGATTATGTGACCTATGGAAATATATTATTTTAATTCATGCATCTAACACTCAGTAGACATCATTGAGCGTCTGTGTTAAATCTGCATGATCAAAATCAACATCATTTCCAGATGTTGACGTTAAGGGTGAAGGCAGACCAGCTTCTTACAAATCCCTCTAAGATAGCACAACCCCATTTATTGATTCTGTCAAAATTGGACATTTCTTTGCTCTGTTCAGTCCTTGGCCATGGCTAGTATGCCGGAAGGATAGACAAGAATCTTACATTTCCCAGGAAATGAAGTCAGTATCAGAAAAAGCAGCTAATGGGTGTGAAAGAGAGAGAATGGGGAGGTTTTTACGTGGGTCACAGTCACTTACTCTTCTTTCCATGGCAAAACCATGTATTTTCTCTTGTTTACATCTTCCATGTTCACTCCCTGGCTTTGTGAGTTGGACTCAAACCTGGGATTTGTCAAGTTACATTCTCCACCCCAATGCAAGAGCAAGTAAGCACAAGGAAACGAGTGTTGGAGACTGGCTGTAGGGTGAGAATTCTTCCAATACGCTGGGCCAGCTGACATGCATAGGCCTGGATCCATCTTAGCTCATCCTCTGGCTGTACATTTGTACATCTGTACATCTGGGAAACTCAGGGAAGTACTAAGTGGAACAAGATACCAGGAGACTCCAGAAGTATCTGGACTTCTAGGAAGCTTTCCCTGCAACCTGATGGAAACTGGTCCTTTGGCCAGAAGACAAGAAAGCCCCGAGGATTCTCCTTGAAGAACATTCCCTGACATGGTTCCAGGATATAATGAGAAGAATTAACTTTGTACAATACTTCACACTTGATGGGACTGCCAAGAGAATTAGTAAGTACAAGGCAGTTGGAAAATACATTACAAAGCATGAATTTGGGATGTCATTACACACACCAGCTGAAAATTGAGCCTTTGTGGAGTAAAAGAATAGGACAAATGCAAGTAGCAGATCCTCCATCTGAATGTTTCTGCTTTTCCTCATTGTAAATCCTATGGTGTTTCCTCTACCTCATGGGCTGGAAGTTCCCACAATAGCTGCCCCTACACATGGCAGGAGTCCTCTTATTTTTATGTGCATCTCCTAGGTACTTACGAAACACATGATCCAAAGGCCCTACTTATCTTTTCCCATTGTTCTTTTTCAAACCCTAGCTCTTTTTAAATCTTCTTCAGTTATCTAAGGAGTTCCATGACAAATATATATATATATATATATATATATATATATATATATATTGCTTATATTCCCTTCCTTCCCTGGCAAAGTCAAATAATGCAGGTCTGTGGTTGGTTAATACTTTGATCCACCCATTCAGAAATGTAAGAATCAATGCATTTCTTTCTATGACATTCACTCAAGTAAAAGTGATTTAGCAATTGTGGAAAATCTACCTTGGCCAGTGTAGACAGTGACAGAAATCAATTCATGAGTCAAATGTCAAATTCTCTCCACCCTGTCGTTAGGTTTATTCTATTCTATTTTTTTTTTTTTTTTTTTTTTGCTTGTGTCCTTGGAATATAAATCATAACCACTTAATTTCTTTGCTACCTCTTTATTTACAATTTTCTTGTGATTTCCTCTCCTTTTCTCTTCCTTTATTCATTGTGTCCATCCTTCATGCCTCTTCTGTATGATTTCTTCCAAGAAGCCATCACTTTCCCAAATTGAGTACCTAAAAGAGATATTGAAGGTCCTCACCAACCTCTCTGAGTCTGGAGTACATTAAAAACTTTAGGGTGAGCTTAAGGACTTACTGATCCAGTATTTTTATCTCATTCATTCAGATCTATCTTCAATTTTGTTTTCTTACTTGTTTCTACTTTACTTTTACAATTTTAATTGGTCATATTAAGAATGAAATTCACAAACTCCCACAGAGACTGTTAGCTAGTTATTTTAGCAAAGATCAAAAACTAAAACACCAAAAGAAGTCCACAGATATTTCGAATTCTAAATTTGAAGCAATAATCATCAGTTTTAAATATTATGGAATAAATAATTTGAAGGAAAAAAAAAACACAGTTCCCCTTTGGGTCTGGATTTAAGGGTCTATGTTTTAGCCATGAAAAGTCACTGCTTCCTGGCCCATGGGCACTTGGGGAGAGGTGCAGTATACATGGCTACACTGAGGGGAAAAATGGAAGTGATTGAGGACATATGGTCAGTCAAGGTTCAGAGGAATGGAAGTATCTCCTTTATAACTAGTCATAGTGCAGTAGAAGAGGAAAGACGCAATGCAGTGTGGGGCAGCAGACCTCCAAGCAGGCAGCAAGCAATGTGACCCACCAAAACTGACCAGAGAATAGCCTGGACCCAAAGGCATGAGGAGCGAGTGGCTGGGAGTGGATGTCTACAGACTGAGGGGAGGCGTGTTCTAAGTGCAGAGAGGTTGCTGCTGAGGTTGGGTAGTAGGGTGGTAAAGCACAGTACCACTGAGAACCCAGGGTCCAGTGACCTCAGGACAGAAACAGACCTCAACAAACCTCTTTTCAAGAAAATCCTGCACTGAGTATTAACAGCATTAACTAAAGAGAAAGGAGATGAGACCTAAGAGAATGACTTTGTGGTCACATTGCTGAGGACTGTTGAATTGCTACAGAAAATTAGGAAAATGCCCAAAGAATAAAAACTGGTGCATCAATTTCTTCATTTTTTTAACTTGGTTTCAGAAGTCAAAATGGGTTAGCTTAACAGTAATAATATGCTTTGAACTTCTTTTGTAGACACTAAACATGTGATTTGTTTTAGTAGTAAATGGTCAAAAGACACTCATTGAGAAAAATTTGAGTCATAGCAATGTCTGTTTTCTAATAACTTACATGCTGACTGCAAGAACTTCATCAACATAAAATAAGGTGATGTTATCACAATTTAATGTAGGTTTTTTGTGTTTTGCATATGTATACAAATACACTACATACTTACAGATGTCCATTAATCCATTTTCATTCATGATAACAAAAACCCAAAATATTTGACATGTAAAGACAAAGTGTTTAATTTGGTTCACAGTTTTAGAGGTTACAAGTCACAACTGATCAGTCTGTCACTTGGAACCTATTGCAAGACAGGATATCACAGCAGAAGTGATTGGCCCAGCAAACCTTTCACCCCATGACCAGGAAACTAAAGAGGAAAAGGAGCAGGTATTAGGACCCAAAAATCTCCTTTAAGGAAATCCCCAATGACTTAACAACTTCCCACAGGGCCTTACATCTTAAAGTGCCTCCCAACAACACTCCTTAGGGATAAGGCATTTGACATGTGGACCTCCAAGAAATACTCAAGGACCAAACAGCAAATATTGTTTTGTATATTTCATAAATTTGTGTATATACACATATGCTTCTGTGTTTGAAAGTATGTGTGTGTGTGTGTGTGTGTGTGTGTGTGTATACTTGTTTCATCATTATATACAGAATGGAGAAGGAACTTAAAATTAAATAACCTTATGGATTTAATATGCATGTGTTTGTGTTTATGTGCAAGTGTGTATGCACATATTTACACATGCACATGGAAACTATAACACAAGGTCAGGTGTTGTCATTAACTGCTCTTTATTTAGTTTTCTTAGATACTATTTCTCACTGAATCTGGAGCTCATCAATTTGGTTATACTGGCTGGCCAGCAAGTACCTCACAGCACTGGGATTACAGGTATGTGCTTCTAAGACCAGCCTTTTTTGTGAATGTTGGGGATTTGAACTGAGGTCCTCATGCTTGCTTAGAAAGCAGTTTACTCATTAGTTCCAAGACAATTTTTAATGGGATAATAAGAACTAAGTTTTGACCATTAACATAATTAATCTGGGAGGATATAGTATTTGGTATGAGCCCTACCGAATAAGAGTATTGAGACACTGGTTTAAAAAAAATTATTAATCTAAGGAAAATATCTCCAAATGAAAGCTCATTGGAACACTTTTGGGATTGAGAAGATTAGAGATTGTTCAATGGTATTTTCAATTTCTCACAAAAGCAATAACAAAAAAGAGATCCCACAAAATCTTACAGATAGACTAAAGCTAAGTTTTGAAAACTATTGAATTAAAATAATTGCCTCCCCAGTGCCAACAGATGAAAGCCTAGCTGATTCTGGTTAATGAATCCTAAATCCTGCAAGCCAACATATATTGTCAGATCCCAGCTTCATATCCTGGTTCAGCTCAATGCTCAGGGTCTCTCTGCTCACATTCAATTCCTTTCTAAAATACAAATAAATAAAATGTGGTCCATGTAACTGGCATCAAATGCCCAGACAGGGATGTTCTCATTTCGTGCTTGAAGGTGACATTGATCAGGTAATTCAGAGAACTAACTTGAGTTCTAAAAATAGTTTTCAATGATTTCTGTGAAACAACTCAGAACTTTTTAAGCTACTTGCCTAATATAAGCCCCAAATCTGACCTGCTGCTAGAAAGGAAATGCATCCTAAGCAGCACTAACGAAGTACAATTACAAATTTGAGGAAGGTGATAACTGTTGCACTGTTGAAATCTCTGGGGTATTGTTAAAAGTGGCTCATTTCAACTGCATGTTAACAAGTCTGAGCATAGTCATATAGAATTGTTAGTAAAGCAATGAAACAGAAGTTAAAAGTAGTTGGGGTCCTTAAGAAAGGCCCTGATTACAATGGATGGCGACTAATGAAGAGATTCCTAGTTGGTCAAATTGCTAAGAATAGTGAGTATTTTGAATGCTGAACCCCAAACATGACATCACATCACCTTCCTCAAGGAACATCTCAGAAGAAGCAGAAAAAAAAATATGTAAGAGCAAAAATATGGGGAAAAGTTGCTATAAATTGTCTTCTATATTCTAGGCAAAGGCTAGCCATTGTAACCATGGCTCAGAAGCTGTGATTACCTTCACAAGACCTGCCCAAGATGACCTATCAACATCCATTCATGAGAGAAGGAAGGGACTCATGAAGCCCCACCCCTCCCTGAGGAGCTTTTGGCAATGAATGGTTGCTAGAGGAAAGGGAATCATTTTCTTTAGGGGTGTACCCTCTGGGTGTTGAATCTTTCTGAGAATGGTGCCAAGACAGAGTGTTGAAACCTAACCAGCTGAGGCCAATACCAGTTGCACTCCTGAAGTCACCAGACAGAGAAGTTAAGGGCCAATAAATATCCTGTTTTGCTTACAATAAATTTTATTCCTATGAATCTTCGTGGTTCCATCTTTCTATCATTAAATCCAGAGTGATAGGAGTCAGTCTTAGATGAAGGTCCCTCAAAGTAGCCTCTGTTCCCTTCAGGGCTCCCTGTCCAGGGCTCCAGAACATTCATTATCCCATCATTATCAGGACATGCCAATGTCTACTGAATCAGTCTCCTACCCCTCTATGCATTGCTAAGTAAACTTCTCAAACAAATGAGGCTGTTCACTGTTTTTCTATGGTGATTGGAAATAGGAATAGTTTTAACATCATCCATGCTGAGTGCTATGGTGTGGGTTTCAATATAGTGATTACATGTTAACTCTGTAGTCGAGGAGATTATGCAGAAAAAAATTCACTTACAATGTTAAGTCAGTAGTGGCATGTGTACAATGATCAAAAAACAAAAAATAGATGGAGCAGTCTCTTGATGCTAACTTGATAAAAAAAAATTGAATGGGAAGAAAGGCTGTAGCTAATGAGGATTAGGGAAAGTTGGGAGACGGACACAGAGAGCATGCTAAATAATGTATGGTACATTTTATGAACTGAAGAGTCCATAATCTAGATTTTCCTCTATCAAACCCAAGTCTTATTAACTCCAAGTTTCCTACATCTCTCGACACAGAAGAAATGCTGTGCAAACTGAAGATGTACTGGGTGAGTAGGGCACATTGTGTGTTATTTCCTCAATTAAAGCAAATTCTAACCTTGAAAGAACACAGGGAACAGCCTCTAGGGCTCAGACATAATGAACCTGGAGGATTTGGGAGTTTTTCTGTAGTCCAGATGTTCTATGAACCCTGTTGCCCTGAACTGGATGAATCTGGAGCATCAGTAGGGCCATAATTTGTTTGTAGCTTATAAGCACTTTGGCTTTGATGAGAGAAGCAGCTGGCATCCTTCCCTGTAAAGAGGGTAACTAACCCAAGAAACCAACTGAGTAGCTGTCCCCTTTCACAACTTTGTGTCCCCATTTAAACTACTTGGGCATAAAACTACAGGAAGGAAAATGACCTGGTACAACATTTAGTAATAGTAATAATAATAATATTTTAAAATTATGTGTGCCTGTGTGTGTGGCTCAGGGGTATGTTCAATCTTCTGGATCAGTCCAAATAAAGCCACCCATCTGCATAAGGAAGAACTAATCCAAACCATATTCACACATCTCAGGCTGTTTGTCTACACAACAATAAAGATATCTGGTCAACCTTGAAACTCTCCTTGATTTCAGAAAGAATTTCTTATTTGAGTATTACTTGTACCCAACTGATCTCAATCAAGCAAACAATTAAATATATGAAATATCTTATTATTTAACCGAATTCTTCAAGTTATATACAAACTTCTCATAATGTGCATGAGAGTCATAATTTGGTTACTTTCACCCCTTCTTCATGCTTTCATCTCATCCCAACAGCCACACATAATTTAAAATACATAGGCTAATTATGATTGTACCATTTAGACTTTCTTGGGAAAACATTTCTCTCATGATGTCAATGTTAGGCTAGCTAAAATGAGTGTGGGGGGAGGATAGGAAAATTGTTTTAATAAATGCTGTAGGAGATCAGTGACTAGCCAAAGAAAGCATGATCTATTTTCTTGTTTCATACCATATGCCATAAAAAGAAAAACACAGTTACTAAGGTATGAAATTATTTGATAGGGAGTTGAAAAGGGACTTTAAAAGTATAGAAGTGTCCACTTTAAAACAACAAGTACAATAACAAACAAGATCATATGAAATGTTAATGTACAGAGGAGAATATGCTTGAAGTACATTACTTAAGTGCATGAAAATGACCTTATGTGGCCATGTACAATAAAAACCAAATAAAATGTTGTGCAGCTGGAGATATGAGTCCTTATCTGACATGCAAGTTTTCAACTGTCAATAAAAGAGAAAAGTACATGAATAAATTGTTATAAAATAAAATGCTAAATTATGCACAAAAATATGAAGTGAGTCATAAACTGGAGGAAACTTAAAAGTGAAAAACTTTTTTAAAAATTGCTAGATACTGGAGAGATAGTTCTGTTGGTAAAATACTTGCCTTGCAAGTACAAGGTCCCAAGTTCAACCCCCAGAACCCATGTGAAATAATGACACATTAGCATAAAATCCCAGGGCTGAGGAAGCAGCCCAGCCTGCCCAGCAAAGTGCCATGTTAATGGGAGACCCTGCCTCAAATAACACAGCAAACTGATCCTGAAGAACAACCTTTAAGGTTGACCTCTGGCCTTTACATGCACACACACACACACACACACACACACACACACACACACACACACTCCACTAATACATGATAATAAAGACTGACAAGTGTTTAAAAAATAAACCTTCTAAATTCTTAAGACAAAAACTGTGGATGAGATGTATGCACAGTCATCTCATAAGAGATTAAATGAGAGTTGCCGATACACATATGGAGACTTTCAATGTGAGATGTTCTGTGTATGAATTGGCCTTATCTTGCATGGTTGTAAGGGAACATTGGTATACACTTAAAGGGTGTTCATTTGAAAATTGTTTCAATAAAATATAACTTCACTTGACCCAGTCAAGCTATGTGTGATGGAACACAGTACAAGAAATGAAGAGGTCCCTGGCCAGGAGTGAGGTTAAGCAGAGTTACAAAGCCCGCTGGCTATCCAAGTGCTTCACCTCACACCCTACAAAACATGATTGCTAGCCTGTAATATTAGTATTTGCAAACCCAGTGGGGGCTGGCCTGATGTTTTTGCAGCTGGAGGTCAGGATTAGACTGATTGAAATTTGGCTTATGGGAGCAAGGAGGAACCCTAGAGACCTCCTGCTCTGACCTTCTCCTTTGATAGATGATCAGAGGGGTGGGGTGTGAGGGATGACCTATCCAATGACATAACCCAATCAGAGCAGAGTTAGGGCTTCAAGCCTTACCTCCTACCACAAGCTCCTGCCATCTTTCAGCCCTGGGTGTTCTGTTCCAGCTAGTCAACCTTCTGAATGACGCGTTTTGTGGTCTGTCATCTGGCTTTCATTAATAACTTGTTAGTCTGATGCTTTGTAATAGTCTATCATAATGTCTATGGCTGTCTGTGGCCTCAGTTACTTTGAGTGCAGAATAAGAGGAAGAACATTGGCCAGCAGGGGTCTGTGGGGGAAGGATACCACTGCAATGTAGTGCATACTTAAACAAATCTTCTCCCTACCCTAAAGATCACGTTTTTATCTGTAGGAAACAAGAAATTTATAGTAACAATGCTGAATGTTCCCCAAGAACCCTTTAAATTTATTTTCTGAAAATCCTGCTACTTTCCTAAGTTAAAATATAAACACATGAGATGCAGTGGTACCTGCTTGAATACTCAGCTCCTCTGGAAGCTGAGACAGGACGGTTGCTTGAGCCCTTCTTGAGCAACCAAGAAAGATTCTTTCAAAAACACAAGACCACAGAAGCCATATATGTGAATTCAAAGAGCTGAATGGCATGTAAGAAAATTTCCAGGTCCCAAGACAATTGTTATACACATGAAGATTTGGAAGTAAATGTTATGAATGATACAGGTAGTTAATTTCTATAGAAACCCCTAACCTGCTATAGCCACAGAGTATATATTTGGCTACATTCCAGAACAGGTATGAAACAGGGAAATTACATACTTCAGACCAGATTTGCTCAACAGAACATAATGGGAACCACATTCACAGTTTTCTGTGCTTTGGTAGCCATATAAAATAGTAGGAGAAATAATTTAAATTAATTTTAATAAAGCATTTTATTTCACCCACAGGAAATGAGATATTATTTTAGTGTGTAGCCAATATTTTAAAATGAATGAAATACTTAACATTCTTCTTTTCTTACTATGCCTGTAAGCCTGATGTGTATTTTATCGCCTGAGCACAACTCAAGTTTAAATGCTGAAATCTTTAGCAACACTAGATTTCCGAGCTCATAAAACTTACACTTGGAGCACCATAGAGTTATTTCATACACATTTAAAAGTTTGCCAGAAACTGAAGTGTGTATGTGTCAGTTTTTAAACTGAATTAAAAGTCCAGTTCTTAGTTGCATGGCTCATATTTCCAGTGTCCAATAACCACATGTGGCTACCATATTGGACAGCACTGGTCAGAGTATTTGGCCACCCACTTCTACCCTTAAAAGCACTTTTGGCTCATCAGACAAGAAAGTATTATAATGTAGAGAGACTGGTATTTAGAGAAGGGCCATCAGAACAAAAGATATAATAATAAAATATGTTAGAAAGAGTTTTCTTGGGAGTGACATAGTGGCTACTAGAAAGGAGCAAGAGTTACATGGTCTTGGAAAGACTAAAGTGAAATAAAAATTGGCCACTTTTGTTTATTATATTACTGTCACATCTTCAGAATAATAAAGACATAAAAACAGTTGATAAATAGAACACTCCGGAAGCCTCACTTTGAAAAAGGATTCCTTCCACACAGCATCCTTCTGCTTCAAGTTTTCCACCATCAATGACTGCCCCAAAGCCCCACCCCCTGATGATGACACCACCAATGCCCAACAGGAAAAAAAACTATGAAAACGTTAACTAAGCCCACTTTTGCCTATCTAATATTTGCCTATCTAATGATATTTTGTAAAGTCCCTCCATTTTGGTTAAAGGATGATCATTTCTGAATTTGTATTTTCAAAACTAAAACCACATGTTTTCCCACATTCTTGTCTTTCCAGCTTTGTTGGCCCCCAGGAAAGGACAGCCATGACAGATGTCTATTACCTGATGTTCTTTAGCTGATGACTCCCTGGTTACCCCAGCATCTGCCAACCACTTGCCAAAGAGAACTTTTTCCACCACCATCCCTTTTTGGCCCATATTAGGCAGCTCACAACTGCCTGTAACCCTAGATCTAGGGGACCTATTAGTTTCTTTTGCATTTTCAAGCACTCACACATGTGGTACATGCATGTACACACACACACACACACACACACACACACACACACACCATACCATTAAAAGCAATTAAAACCTCAAATACTAAAAGTATAGATGCTAAGAAAGGAACATGTCTAAATCTTTGAAGAGACAGGACAAATTAGGGAGATAAGAGGTAAACAGTAATACAAGGAAAGAGTGGGTTTCAAAACTTTGCCCCATCAAGGAAGACAGAGAGTTTGGCACCTGTTCTTCTTAGATCCCAAGGGCAAAGAAAGAAAAAAAAGATACCCCTTCTCTCCCCTTAGGTCCCTAGAGGCAGGAGAAGGAATTTCACTTATCTACGCTCGGCCCCTCAGAACAGTAGAGCTAGGCTACTGCCTGATATATAGAATTAACCAGTACTCAATAAGTCAAAATCCATTGACCACCTGCCTCTCAGTCTGAGCTATTTAATCCTACTGCAGTTGGAGTTAGTCTGAGTTACTAGGGTGTTATTTACCAGCATGAGTCCATCTGCATCTCAGAAGACCTCATGGTGGATTTGCAACAGCTCCCTTGTCACCATCATTCCTGGCATCTGATTATGTCTCAGTCTCAGGTTCCACAGCTGAACCACCTCCAGTTGCCTGCAGTCTTCACTGCTAAAATCCCATCGTCCTATCTGATGCCCTGAGAATTCCACCTGACTGGAAAAGGGTTTGCTGGTGAATATCACCAGAAGATAGCACCCTAGTTTCACCAAGCCATGAAGCCATGAGAGCATCTATAAACAGATGTTCTTATATGTGTTTTGTAGCCCTGAACAAAAGAATCAAATTAGTTACATTTATTTATTTGTTCGTTTGTGTTTGTTCATCTGGGGAATGAACAGAAGGACAGAATTATTTACACTTATTTGTTTATTTATTTATTTGGAGGATGTGAGCAAGTGCCTCCCATGACATATATATGTGATGGTCAAAGGAAAATTTGCCAGAGTCAGTAGAGACTTTCCGCCATGTGGAGCATTGAACTTGTGCCATCATATTTGCCAACAAGTGATTTTACCCACTGGGCCATCTCAATGACCCCTTGATGAAAATTTTTAAATTTACAATTAGAATTTACATTTGTAGATACACAGTGATATATACAGAGATATATAATTTGATCATACAGAGAGATATAATTGACACACACACGCATGCACATTGATGTAATACATATATGTATATATGTATATATTATTGTCAAATTAAGATAAGTGGTCAGATTAAGGTAAGTGTTGATATCATCATCTCAAACATTTACCATTAATTTGTGTTGAAAGCATCCAAAATGTCACTCATTTGAAAATATATCAATTACTTATCATGCATAGTTACACTGTGCTATAGAACATTAGGGTTGTTCTTCCATTCAGCATAGTTAGTTCTCTCCATCTTCCCCTCTCCACAGTTTTCCCCTCCTGCACAGTCTTCCCAGCCTTTGATAACCACTGTCTGCTATTTACTTTTACAAATAAGTGAGAACATGCAGTATGTATCTTTTTATGACTGGCTTATTCCACCTAACACAATGTCCTCCTGCTCATCCATGTTATTTCCAATGACAGAGAATACCCTTCTGTGTTAAGGTTACATGATGTTCTCATTGTATGTGCATACCACACTTCCTTCACCTGTTCATCTGCTTTTGAATACCTAGGTAGCTTCCAAATCTCAGTTATTGTGAATTGTGCCATAAAGAATATGGGAGGGCAGCTATTTCTCTGACACACTAAGAAAGCAAATACTTTTTAGCTGAAATTTTGAAGTAAGACACCCAAGAGGAAAACCCAGAGGTTCTTAATGATTACATGTAGGAAAGGCTAAAGATGAAAGAAAGAGTCCTTTACTCAGGCAGGTCTGTCTGTTGCCAGGAAGCTAGAGTCTAGATTGAGTGTCCTCTGTAAGTCCCTTGCCGTCCTGGGATTTCAGCTGTCTGATTAATATTCCAGAAGAGAAGCAACAGGGAGGGGACAACTGGGGAATGTTTGTGAAGAAGGGTGGTGGAGAAGGGAAAAGGGCCACGAAACCTTCCCTGATCCCACAAGAAGCATGTGTGCTGGGTGTGGCACGGAAGGAGAGACCCTGTCATTGGAGTGTTGAGCAAAGGTTCAAGGTCACGGCTGCATCTTTCCAAATAACCTCTCCTTCTTGGCCCATGGCAGATATGGGCCTTGGGGTTTTGGCAAAGACTTGAAAATCAGAATTTCAGCATGAAAGCATTCCATCTTCTGAGGGAGAGAGAGGATGAAGGAGGCAGAATTTCATAAGGAGGCTGCCAAGGGTGAGGCTGATGAAGAAACGGGAGAGGAGGGGAGCCAGGAGGCGCTGCCTGCAAGACGCTGGAGATCTCTGAAGCTCAGGAGGTACAGCCTGGAACTGGCCAGGATGAGAACTGAGCTTTTGTGGGGTGACTAGGCCACCTAAAGCACTCTCCATCAACCTGGGCTGAGAGTCAGCATGTATGTTGAGCACAAGGCGACCCACAGCTTTCCAATTCAGACTGTAGGCTCTGCAGCCTCAAGGGAATTGGAAGTCCTAAGGAAAAGCAAATGTGTGGTCCTGATGCAAACCTTGGACAGTTCTGAACACATTTAAACTGTCAGTTTGTTGAGAAGCATCCTCTAGCAGACAGCAGAGTGCTGTCATTTGCAAAGCTGGGAGAACAGCGGGATGTCCTTTTGTTGTTTGGCTTTGTTTCTGGTGTTTGTTTGTTTATTTGTTTCGGAGACCTACTCTACAAAATGTGTCACAGGAAGGCTGGTGTGCAGGAAGGCTGGTGAAAGCAGGTGGAGTGCTGAGAGACAGACAATTGTCCTTCTTCCCCCACTACACACATATAGTCTCACATGGGTCACAGGCAACAGCAGGATCTAAGGGGACCCCGGACACAAAGAAACCATGGAGATGAAGAGAGTTCTAACAGCCATGGTAGACAAGGCTGGGCTTCAGTAACCTCCTTCCCTCTAACTACTGTGTTCAATGCCCACCTTCTTCATGACTCAGTTACCCCATTTGCAGAGCATGGTGGAGAATGTCAACTCTTAGACTTCTCTTTCAAGGTAAATCCTTTACAGATGCAGCTTCTACTTTCTGGTATAGACCATATTCACTGAGTTGACAGCTGTGAAGTTTTCTCCTTGTGTAAATAATCTGATTATCAGTCAGATCCTGCCATTGCTGCCTCCTCCAGGTGGCTTGTGTTCAAGGTTCACACTTATTCATTATATCCATTACAAAAAAAAAAAAATCCTTCTGAGTATCTCCTCTCCCACTGCCTCTGTTGAGATTTCTAAAGTTCATTTCCAAAAAGCTTTAATACATTGTATACAGAACAGTCAAAAACCAGAGAGATATGTTAACTCCTGATCAATCTGCGTGTTCAGTACAATCCCAATAAAACCTCAAGTGGGCTTTTCAGTAGAAACCAATAAGTTGATTCTAAGTTTCATACTTAAAACACTTCAAATCCCAACACCCACATCCAGATCCAAGAGATCCAACACCTTCTTCTGGCATCCATGAACAACTGCACTCATGTGCATGTGCACGTGCGAGCGCATACACACACACACTTCAAAATAAAAACATTTCACAAAAAGAGAGACCATCTGTGAATTTCTTCTGAAAGGGATGGGGTTCCAAATACATACAAAATGTCCTGATACTCATCTCATAGCTTAGGCTTCTAATATGCATAGATCTTACTTAGCTTTCTTTGCAAAAGACAGCTATCCATCTTTAGGAGTTACTGATGATGTGATGACATCCCTCAAGGAATGTTCCCCAAACTGTGATATCCTACAAGATACTTGTACTTGACCTCACACATGTTCCCATCAGGCCCAGATGTGTGTTTTAAATTGATCTTCTGGTCAAGGTCTTGGAGCTGAGCTGATTCATCCGCACCTTACTCCCCATCCCACAGAGACTGTAATGGCATACCATATGCATTACGGGATGTCTGGCTGAGACTTAAAGCAGGGCTATGGTCACAGAACATAGCAAAGCTAAATGACCACACACAGGGTTTGGCACTCTGGCCGTGTCCCCTCTGCCCCATCTAAAAATCAGCTGAGCCAAATGAAAGCGTCCTTTCTTACTGTGCAGGTCAAACACTCTCCAAAGAAAGGCTCTCTCTGCTCACTCCCCAGATGCTGTAGAGGAAACATTCCTTGCATATTGCGCAGACCCTTGCTTTCAGAGGGCAGCCAAATAAACCATGGTATGAGGTGTTGCTGATGGTGACATCGTGCTGTAGAGAGTCAGAAATACCAGGACCAAGTGGAAACCAAATAACCCAGGAGAGAAAATGACCCAAACTGTCCAGTTAGGTCATCTGGCTGGCATTCATTGGTGCCTCACTATCTGAATGCTGCATCCCCTGAAGTTTTACTTAAAGAAGTAACAAATGCTGCCTAAGTATTTTTCTACTTTACCAATCACCGTTCTTTGTCATGTACCATTTTCTGACTAGGGGTTTAAGTCTCTTTCCCTGTTGCTATGATATAATACCCTGACAAAACCAACTCAAGGGAAAGGGGCTTAGGTTATAGTCAGCTATGACAGGGAGGTCAAGCAAGCAGGAGCTGGGAGCATATTGCATCTACAGTCAGGAAAATGGAACAGTGAAGGCAAACTTGGACTTAGTGCCCCTTTTCTATTCATACCAACCAAGACCCAGATAGGGAATAGCTACCCACAGAGGCCACACTGTTCCACTTGACTTAATGGAATTAAAATAAGCCCCACAGGGCTTGCCCCGAGACCTGTCTCAATGGTGTCCTTAAATTCTGCCAAGCTGATAACTGACACTAACCATCTTACTAGGTCTGAGGAGGCTTTTGCCTGTTGGAAGTTCCTCCATTCTGAAAAAAGAGACAGGCCGAGCAAGACTGCACAGGCTCAGATCCAGCCTGAACAAAACCCTGCCACCTAGTTAATGTCAATTAGCCTCAGTTTCTTTCTCTATGGAGCACCTGCCCTCAAGGTGATTGTTAAGGATGCGTGTGTGATGCACAGCTAAACCTCATGTATTCATGTCTTTCTTGCTATCATTATCACTATTATTATTGTCACTATGATGATAAATTAGTTGTCAGTGCACGAGAGACTCCAAAGAGAGACTCCTGGGCTCCTACTATGAAGCCAGACTGGCTTGGGTCCAAAACAAAATGGAAGCACTTAAGAACTTTGAAGCTCATTAAGGCCAGAGGAGTCTGACGTGGAAATACTGCTGTGTGCTGCATTTTCATGGAGAAGATGCAGTAAGACAGGTACCAATTTCCAGAACGCTTAAGTGAAGATTATTAGTGCTGAGAGAGGATGGACAGCAATGTAAAAGAGCATGGAAACAGAAACAGAGGATGAGGCAGAGAGAAGCCCTCAGAACCAAAACAGATTGGAAGTGGGCAGAGCTGAGACTCTGAGTTTTCAGAGAGGTTGATACAGAATGTGAGGACTGGGGGGAGGAGCAGGAGAAAGACAATAAGCAGGTAATGGAAAGTACACCCAGACTATGGCTTCTCGCCGTTTGTTTGTGACTAAGGACCAAAGCAAGGGTTCACAGATTCAAGAGTTTGAGTACTGAAACAGAATACAGCAGAGCACACCAGGTGACTCCCCAGAAGGGAACTGGTACAACTGAAAGCCAAAAGAGGCTCTAAGAAAAATTGGGGCAACAGAGCTTTACCCTAAGTGTGTACCAGGTTACTATGGAAAACATGAGAGAAATATCTCCATAGGAATCATAAAGAAGGAACACCTTGGGCAGTTGGGAAGTCCCAAAAGTATGTTATGCTCGGATTCTCAGCAGTTCAAAAGTGGGTGGGGGATAGTTCACTACTGCACATATTCTAGGCCCCAAACTTCCTACACCTCAATAAATTACAGATTTGTCAGGGAGGGAGGGAAGGAGGAAGAAAAGGAAGGAGGTAGAGAGGGAGGGAGGGAGGAAGGGAGGGAGGGAGGGAGGAAGGGAGGGAGGGAGGGAGGGAGGGAGGGAGGGAGGAGACTGGAGATGTAAATTCCACCACAGAGGCAAGAATATGTGAGTAGGAAGACAAGGTTCCCCCGGTTCTGCCCACAGTTTTATCTGAGGTCTGCTTCTTTGGATGTGTGGTAAAATGGAAAAGGTTACCCCACTGAGCTAGGGGAATCAACACCTCTATTGTGTTATAAATTATAGACTATTCATCCTGATGACTTTTCAGAAATGTAATCATTTGATTTGAAAACAAATTAATATCTTCTCTAGAGGTCCCAGCGATGCATGGTCTAGTCTAGCCTCACGTATACCCAGAACTTTCTGGGGAAAAAAAAAAGGAAAACAGAGAAATGACTTTGTAAGGCTTTCTCAGACCTCCTTAACCCTCGTTTCCATTTGCCTTAGAGCCCCCTCAACTCTCAGGGAAATAAAATTGTATTGATACTGAAATGAAAAATGGTAAGGTAAATATATAGACTCTACAAAAGGAAATTTCAATCCAAATCCAAAAGGAAAGGGTTTTGAATTATTCATGCACCACACTCTCCTTCCCACCCTAACCCTCACTAATGTTTATAGAAAGGCTGGACAGTAGGTTATGGTTCCAGTGGGTGTCTTAGAGTCTCAGACAACCTTCCTCTCACTGCATGCTTTGACACAAAGCAGACTCCCATGGTCTCCCATGTTCTCTCTGACGTGTCTGACAACATTCTATCCAACTTCACTCTGTTCTTCAGTTACTTCCTGTACCATCAAGTTGCCAAACAAGTATGTCTTGGCAGGGGAGACTTGGCTAACACTGTGCCACAACTCTGTGGGTACTTCTGCTCTCCCTCTAATATACCACACATCCCCAGGAAGGGAAGTTTGTTGTATATGCTTTTGTGACCACATTGGCTCATTGCATACTAACTGCACTCACTGTCATATGAGCATCACATGCAAAAACTAGTAATGGACTCAAGGAATTGAACCCAGAGTGAGAACAATCCATGGAAACCATTCCAGAGTCAGCTGTGCAGAAGAGAGCAGCCTCCTTCCGGCCTGTGTGCCTTGTCTTTCATTCAGACAGTCTACATTTAAGTATCTCTTATGGCTCACTTTGACTAAGATCTATGGATATTAACCAATGAGGGGGGGGGTGAGTTAAACTTGGGCCAGGAGGGCTGAAGTGATGGTTCTTCCGTAAAAAAAAATAGATAATTCTGGATTTCAAAAATGTCGGGAAGACGGAAAGAGTTGAAAGTGGGAAGGAAGTGGGGGAGTCCAAACACGGAAATGAGGGAACCATAGAAAATAAAAGAATCTGATAAGCATGCATGGAAAGCAACCATTCCTTCTGTCCCTCCAGTCTTCACTCAGCAAGCATGGGGTTCTCCATCAGACTTTCACTACAAAACCTCATTCAATTCTCATCGTAGACCTTTGAGTTAGACATGATCCCCTATTTATATTTGATTCAACTGAGGGTCCAAGAATTTAAAGAGCAAGCCCAGACTCTGCCACTCAAGGCAATGAAGCAGGCACTTGGGATTCAGTGCTACCTAGATCCGTTATCCTGGTCCTTATGTCTCACAGAACTTCCATGGGAAGAATTCCTCCTCAACCCAGAATCTTTTTCCATGTTTTTCTCAAGCCATACCTGAGTCCAGTTCTATCCCTCTGAACAGGTGAAAATGGAGACTGCATTCCCCATGCTGCCCACCATTTCATGAAAGCATCCAGGCAAGCCCAAATCAGCAGTTGTCAGATGTCCACCATGTTCTATGTACTCTCTACAAATTTGACCTGGACCACCCCATAATCCTCAAATTACAAGGCCTCATTATGTATACAATGAAGCAGAAAGATTTGATGCTATTTCCTAGGGACACATATACTTATTGACTAGTGCAGTTGAGACAGGACCCCAAGTCTGGTTTTAGTTTGTTCCTTCACCACCAAGCCAGTTGATGTACTCCAAAACATGAAAGAAAATAGAGTAATGGTAGTGATAATCTAGGCTCAAGAAAGGCTAGCTCTTTCGTAAGAAAACACCAAGCAGCCCCTGACCCCCTGGAGTAAGCTTATCCTGTGATAGGTCCGTACTTCCTCCAAGTATGAACACAGATACCACCTGGCCTTTCTGGAGATCTCAGGCCAATTTCCGTCAAAGGCTAAGAAGAAAAGTCTATGTGAAAAGAACAGCTGTGATGACCTTTTAAAGAGTGGAAACTAGCAAGGGTGCAAAGAAGAATGTGAGAAGGAAAGAAAAAAAGAAGAAAGGGTGTGTTGTATTTTCCTTAAGGCTGGGAAGAGACCCAAGGAGCCTGGAGATGTAATGGGATATGGTTACTGATTACAAAAGTTTTGTTACAGCTATAATAGCCTTTCACAAAAGCACAGTCCTCCAGAGAGCCATATTTCATCTCCGCTTTCTCCACCACATAAGACAGAGGGTGAGGAGCTGAAAGGCAAGAAACTCATGAGGGAGCTGAGCAAGCTCCGGCATCCCCATGACACTCCCATCAAACCAGAGTGAACTGCGCCCAAATGCTCTTGTCATAACAGGCTTTGGATCACATCCCCATCATCTGTTTATTTATTTTTTTTCACACTCCCCTTGTTGGAGATGCATTGCCTAGCAACCAGCTCTCTGACTCTAAACAGCCACGCACACAGTGGTCTGCAGGCACTTGGAGACAATGAGACAATATTTGAGTATCTCTGATGGACTTGCTAGGACCAACACATCATTACTTGGAAGAGGTAGTTCCTAGAATTCATATTAGGCAGAGCCACATCTCAGGCGGGACCTGTGACTCTCACTGGTTCCCTGTGAGGCAAAGGAAAGACACGTCTCTGCTTCATGACAGGCAGGTAGGGACGACTTCTAGGGACTCACAAGGACAGGAGGAAGCCTTGCTCTGGTGGAAAATACCATGAACTTCCTCAGGCAGGTAAGGCTTTTGGATCAATTCCAACTGTCCCCTGTAAAGTTCTGAAGGTTTGATTCTCTTCAGGCAAAGCACAAAAGTAAGTATCTACTGAGATAACTGTCCTGTTCCCAGCAATGAAAGGCAGGCCATGCTCCCATTAGCTCTTCCAAGCCACTTGCCTTTGGGTTTAGGGTCATATCTCTGGAAACTGTTGCTGTGGTTTATATATGAAGTGCCCTCTGTCCCAGAGGTTCCTATCTCACCAGTAGGTTCCCAGCTATTGGCACTGTTTTGTGAGGTCCTAGAAACTTTAGGATGTGGGACTTAGCTGGAGGCAGTCGCATACTGAAGGTGATCCTTGGGGTATCAGGTCCCTGTCCCCATCCTGTCTAACTCTCAGCTGCCTCTCTTTCATGAGGGGAGTAAGTGCCTTTTCCAAATACTTCTGCCATCATGATGGTCTGCTGAAGGCCCTGGAACCAGGATGTCATAGACTGAACCCTCTGAAACCATGACCTACAGTAACTCCTCCCTGGAAGTCCTTCTTCCAAGCAGTTTAGTCATGGCTGACAAAGATGGACATGGTTCATCATCAGGGAAGTGGCCCGTAGAGGATCTGCACCCTAAGAGATCTAGCCGTCCAGCCTCCCGGAAACTGATCATTTATTTAAATGCTTTTGTCATAAAAATAAAATATAAGTAATTGAAAATAAGCCCAGTTTGAGAAAATTCACAAACTAAATACACAGTTTAATCGATATAGCTGTCTCCAGGGTAACGATGCAGATCCCTTCTTCCACGGACGCCATCTCAGTCTGGATGGACTTGTGGCATTCTCTCTGAAGGCTGATCTCTTAGCTTCATGGCATGTGGTTTTTTTTTTTTTTTTTTTTTTTTTTTTGCACCTTTCTGCAGTTTTAGCAGGAGGTAGGCACTTCTGGATACCACACTTTTCAAAACCTCAATGTGTCTTTTCAGTCTTTCTTTCCCCTTTTAAGTGAACTGCTGGATTATCTTGGGCATTTGAGCTGAGGCTTTGCCATGAAGAAATTGGAAAAAAAAAAAAAAGAAGAAGAAGAAGAAAAGAAAAAAGAAAGAAAGAAAGACAGGCAAATACATACACAGGCAGGTTTTGTTTTGCCCTCTGACTCCCTCCGTTTGTTTCTCCAGAGTTATTGGGGGCACCTCTGAATGGAGCTGACTGGTTATTACCAGGGCCTAGGGGTACTTTATATACCTCTGCTGTCAGGTCCTTGGGGCCATACTGACAGGTGGACCTAGGGGGTAGAGGAGCCAGCCACATCCTTTTTCCCCAGCAAACAGGGAACTCACCTGCAGCTGTGGGGTGAAAAGCTGGGACAGCCTTAAGTAAGAGCCCTGTAGCTTTATCCCTGTGAAGAACAAGCTGACAAGAAAGACAAAGGTGGCCTGATAAGCAGAGGCCAGTGGGGAACAGAACAGCACCTGTTCCATTATTGGTTTGTTCAGCCTGAAAGCAATTCCTTTGCCACTCTGCTCTGGGCCTCAGTTTCTCCCCCACCAAGTCCCCAGTCAGCCTGCAGGTGTGAGCATCCATCTTGCAGCAGGCAGTATGTGGTCACACATGTTTGCAGAGCCCTAGCTCCCCTAGGGAGAGAAGGCACCTGTGTAAACACAGCAAGAGGCTCGATGTGCTTGTCAGATACGCTCTGGGGAAGGCACTGTCCCAGGCCCAGGCCCTGATGGTGGGGAACAATGACAGCTCTGTTTGCCCAGCGGCCTCTCATCTTCCCTTCTATGGAGCCCATTGTTGTCTCCACTCAGGTTTCTCTGTTGAGGAGGGGACACTGTCCTCTGACCAGGGTCTGCAGGAGACAGTACTGCCTTATTGGGGAAACCCAAGATTGAGGGAACTTCAGTTTGGCAGTTAAAAACTCCAAACACAGCGAGATTTTCTGATGATCTCACCACGTCTGCCTCGCATCCATACATGAGGGCGCATAGCTTGGGACAGAGGTGGATGCGCCTAATTCTCAGCCAGGCCTGGTTTTGCACAGGGTGCTTAGGGTGAGAGCCTAGAACTTGTGTCTCAACATACAACCGTGTCAGTATGTGGCTATGACTGTGTGCACCACAGATTGAGAAGTAGAGTGGGATTCTGCATTTCTTTCAGTCTGGCTCAGACCCGCTGGCTTTAACATCAGATGTGTCCATGTTATTGTTTGATTTTGACTGCACGTGATCCCACACTCTGACATAACATACTTCAATAGGATCAGAGGACCAGCTTGTCTTTAAAATTGGAGCCAAATGCTATTTTCTTAGTCAAAACACTTCCAGTAACCTGCCCACAAAATGTTCGTCTTTCTAAGGAATCTTCTAGAATAATGCTGATGACACACTGTCAAGTTTGAGTGGCTTAGCCTGCATAGCTCTTTGTCACCACCTATCCCTTGGCTAGCTAGATTCCCTGATCACTACAGATCCACTTACTTGATGAAAACAGATTGTCTAGGAGATTCAAAGTGAGTTTCCATTATGTGTCAACCATTACCTAGAGATAGAGACAATGGAGACCAAGCCCCAGGAGGGTGGCTATCAGCTACCAAATGGTTTCTGCTTAGTGTGACCAGAGGAAAGGGAGAGAGAGGCTCCAAGTTTTAGAGTAGTAAAATGTTGGACTGTGGGACTATGGGTCTGGGGACTAATGGGAATGGTGATGACAAGAGAGGATTGCAGCCAGTAAACTTGGCTTTCAAAGTTTTACTGTTATCATTGCTGACTGATCCAGCACTGTTCTGGATAGCATATGGAAATCTGCCATTTTCTGAGGGCTACACACACACACACACACACACACACACACACACACACACACACACACACACACACAAAAAGACCTCTGGCATAACTATTTCTCTTTGACAAATTCAGAAGATAGCATAAATCACACACCCCACCCCACATCCCAAGAACATGGTGCTGAGGCTTGGTAGACCAGGCTGTGGGAATGTTCCAAGACTTTCTCAATGGGACACATTTAGGTATTCAATGCTATAAGGGTCCAGAAAAATTAACCATGTTGATTTCAAACCAAAGAACTTAACTCCATATTGGTGGCAATCCAGTCATCTCTGCCCTCCATCCTGTTCCCTCCTGGTCCCTGTGACCTGGTCCCTGTGGACTATGAATTTCTTTGCTCCCAGTATCTCCAATTGTTCTGGATTGTATTCACTGCACTTTTCTTCCCCAGTGGCCCAAGCTTCCTGCTGGATTCTCCATGGTCCTTCCCAGTTTAATCTCCAGTTTTCAGCTGTTGGTTTTGGCTGGGGTCTGTCACTTCCTAATGTTTTCCAGTGTTTTTTCCCTGCATGCCCTCTACCCTTTTCAAATTTCCTCTTCCTTGTCTCCATCTCTGCCAGTGTGAACAACTGAGGCTGCAAAGCTTCATCTGGGGTGAGGGTGCTAGGCAGCGCCCCTGAGGGAAACTGAATTCCTCTCTACTGGCAATCATGCAGACTGGGCAGGAGGAATGACAGAATGAAGGGATTCATGTTTTAATTGTTAGAAAATGAAACTTTAGGAAAAGTGACAGTCAGGAAAGAGAAAACTAACAGGGAAAAGAGAAGATAAACAGACAAAAGATGAAAGAAGATTCATGGATGTGTAGATAGATGAAGTCAAGTTTTTCTTTTAAAAAGTAAGCAAAGTAGAGTAGCCACTAGTGCAAGCCTTGAAGTTTATCTTCAAAAGCTAAATTCAGACCAGATGTCCTATCCCCACTCAACCAGATATGCTCAGCCAGGGCTTTGAGTGATCAACTGATCACATTTGAGCTCTGAACCTTCTCTTGCCCTCCTTGGCACCCTTTGGGAAGGGCTGAGATCTCTCCGCCTGGGTTCTACAGGGACGAGCCTTAAGCTTTGGGACTTCTGGCTGATCAGCCAATGGAAGGAGTAAAAAGAGGCGCTTTAAGACCATCAATCTTCTCACTTGCCTTGGTCCCTCACAGTGATGCTGGTGTTATGAAAACAAAACCTTAGGGCCAGATAGATGGGTAAAAGGTGCCTGACCCAAAGCCTGATGACCTGAGTTCCACCCACTCGGGGACACATGGTGAAAAGAGAGAACTGGCTCTGTTAAATTGACCTCTGGCCTGAACATGTGCACCAAGGCATGTGTGTGTGTTTGTGCATACATGCACTACTACTAATAGTAATGATAATGTGTTATTCAAAATTTAAAAAACAAAACACACTTTTTCTGCTTTGTTCTTTACCCTCCCCCACCCAGAAAGGTATTAGGTTAAATATGCCCCCTGCTCCAAAATGTATGTCCACTTAAAATTTATGAAAGTGACTTTATTGATAAACAGGGTCTTTATAGATGTAACTAAGTTATGATTATGTCATACTGGATCAGGTTGGGACCTAAAGTAAGCTAAGCTGATACCCTTATTTTTTAAAAAGGTAATCTGAAGGGATTGAGAATATCTTTCTACAAGTAGTGTACTTGTCTACCATGCAAGAAGCCTTGTGTTCAAGTCCCTAGCATCACATAAACCAAGAGGAGTTACTGGTGGAATAGCCTCCAATACTTGTGAGGTAGAAGGAGGAGAATCAGAAGTTCAAGGTCATCCTTGTCTTTATAGCAAATTTGAGACAGCCTGGGCTGCATGAGATCTCCCATCCACACCCCACCAAAAGAAAGGGAAAGAGAGAGAAGAGAAAAAAAGGAGTTTAGACAAAATAAGCAGGTGCACAAGAGGAAAGGCCATGGCAGACAAATGATGTAGCTCTAAGCCAGGGAACACCACGGATACACGGATGCTAGCCACCATCAAAAGGCTGGAGAAACAAGGAGGGGCCCCTGACTTCAGCCTTTGGAGGGACCACCATTGCCCTCCTGACATTTGACTGCAGACTTCAGGCCTCCAGAGCCATGAGAAAAACTCTATCATTGATGTGAGCCACATGGTTTGTAGCACTTTGTCCTGGCTACCCTATGGATCTACGAGGGTAGCAAGAGTCTTCTCAATTGGTCACCCTGCACAGGGGTAATAAGACTTCCCTAGATGTTGTCTGAAGATAGCTTTCTTGCAGGGCCAGGACCAAGGTCCTTGGAGCCACAAAGTGGTCGTTCTGTTATGGATGACCTCCTGATGGTCTGTCCCAACACTCTCCCTTTTTGTTAAGCATGATCTCGGGGATTGCCTGACTGTGCGCCTGTTGCCTTTTAGTGTCGTGTTTTATTTCAGTTTCTCTCAAATATAGAAGTGCATTGGACAGAAGCCTGCCTTGGCAAGCAGGCCTTTGGCAGTCCTGAAAGCTTTGCATATCTCTCAAATGAGTTATGAGTGGATGGGGACTTGGGACTGGGTTTCAGCCACCACTCCCTTGAGCCCTGCGGTCCTCCCAAAGAAAGCAGCCCTTCTTGAACAAAACAGTCACTTACCCAAGGTCTGAGGAGAAGAGCAGGCTATGATACACCCTTAAGGTCGCCACTCATTATGAAGCGCTTCTTAAATGGTGAAGAGAGTTTTAAGTTATTTGTTTACAATCAATTTTTCTAAAGAAAAAAGGAAAAGGAAAGGAAAGAAAAGAAAGCCCCAGGTATAGCCCTATCCAGGGTTACTGGTTCATGACTAGAAGAAAATAACAGAGCCCTTACAGAAAGACTATACAAGTGTGAGAGCTCAAGAGCTCCAGATGGATCCTTGAGCCAGCATAATGTCCCCAACCCACGGAGAAGTAAGACATGACCTTGAGTTAATAGGAGAGTATTTTTCTTCCCCTGAAGTGACCTTGATATTTTCATTTTCATTTTCATAAACTACATACTGCTCCTCTGTGGGCAATGATCAGGGCTGGGAAATACTGATACCATTTCTCTGTTCTAGGCCCAGACACCTAGAACAACATGGCTCAAAAGAACCCGGGGACCCCTGGGGCCAGTATTCTCCAAATCAGGGTGTGTGCACTGCAGGCCTTGAGTAAGACAATCTACCGGGGTGTGGGAAGAAAATATTTAACCTTCTAGTTGTGTTTATTTTGATCTCAAAAAAATTATTATGAAGAATTGTATTAATAGTCAAGACATGGATAGACAGCAGTAAATCTATATAGCTTGTCACTGTGTATATATTTGGGATGTGGCTCTCTTAAAATCAACAGTGTTTGTAAAGCCTAATGAGGAAAAAAATGCAGCCTATCATTCTCATCTAGAGATTTAAAGTATGAGTTAGAGTGTGTGGAAGTGGAAGGCTTTAGCAAGTGGAAAGTCTATTTCCCTTTGGGCCTAACCAGACAACCTTATCCTATTTCTTCATCTCTGATCTTTGAGTTTAGGATTTTTAGGGTTACACACACACACACACACACACACACACACACACACACACACACACACACACACACACGTATTGAACAAAATGACCAAGCTATTTCAGTCGGGAAAGCTAAGACTCAGAAGCAATGCAATTGCCCCAAGCCACACAAGTCATTAGGGCCAGCGCCAAGGCTACAATTCCCTCTCTGAATCCAAATCCACTGTGTTTAAGATGGGACCATGTGTGCTCCAGAGCACGTTCTCTGTCTGGGTGACCTTACATAACCAGACAGAAGAATCAGGAGAGGGCTGGGCAAGATGGAGTCTCCTCCTTCAGCAGTGATCAGCAGCACCAGATCAGGTCCAGACTGAACTTCTCTGCCTGCCCAGGACATCTGTGAGAGCAGAGGCAGTGCTGGAGCCCTCTGCTCCTGGCTGGATGCTCATATCACATGCTAGCTTGCCTGTCCCCTCAGTGTCTCCCAAGGACATCCTCCACAGTGAACTCCTGAGAGGCCTTCTGCACTGATTAGAAATGGGTCTTACTCCCATCTGGGTCTCCAGAGGTCACAAGCTTCAAGAGCAGAGCATATCATCTGTGGAACTGTCCATTCATTCTCCATCATGCTTGTCATGGGCTCACAGGCTCCCTTGACCTTTGTGATTTTAGCAAGGGTGATGAGTAATACTCTATGTGATATCAAAAGAATAGGCGTGGTAGGGAGAGGATTGGGTACCGTCTGTGATGAAAGTGTTTTATAGATTTAAGAAAACAACATGAAGAGGACAAAAGGAATACAGCTATCAGGTGGTGTAGTGTGCTGCTCACCAGTGGATCCTGTGAGAATCATAATAGAACTCCTTGAAAGTCCAAAGTGTGCTAAACCTTCATGCCCAGTGCTTGGGAAATACTAGATACTTAAAAGTGGGGCCATCAAATCAGAGTTATGGATTCAGTCAATAAATGAATGAGCACAGGAGTGGGAAAGGAAGGGGGCGCATTTGGATGGACCAGAAAACTTCACTGTGCAGGCAAGCTTTGACAGTGGCTGGAATCAGAAGAAGGGGAGACAGTGTATTTCAGGTTGTGACAAGGTTCCGAGGCACAAGGATGGTTACTAGAGAGGCACTCTGCTTGGGAGGGGTGTTCCAGGAAGGTGAGTTGAGGGTGAGGTCAAGTGTGAGTTGGCAGAGGGAGAGGGGAGAGGGGATTGAAGAATTTCTCTCTCTCTCTCTCTCTCTCTCTCTCTCTCTCTCTCTCTCTCTCTCTCTCTCTCTCTCTCTCTCTCTCTCCATTAGTGTGCTTGCTCAGAAATCTCCAGCCTGACTCTAGCCTGATCCCCATAGAGAGCTGAGGTGAGCAGCACCTAAGACACAAGCCTTGTCCTTCTGCCACCTGCCCAGGGGCCATCTTCTCCTTCTTTGTAAGTGTTCTGTGGATTCATCGTGCTACAGTGGCTGAAGCTTCACATTGAAACTGAGCAGTTCAACTTTTTCACCTGTCTTTTTATGTCTTTTGTTCTGTTTCATTCCATTTGAGACATGGGTTATGTGGTACTAAGTACTGAACCAGGGGCTTCATGAATCCTAAACAAATATTGTACCAACAGCCACAGCCCCAAAACCCCAGTGTTCTTTGCGGTTCTAGGAATTGAACTTGGAGTCTCATATTGCTAGTCGAGCACTCTACCACTGAGTTGTATTCTCCGCCCTCAAGTTTAAGAAAGACAAATTAGCCAAAATTCCTAGGCTATTATATATATATATATATATATATATATATATGTATGTATGTATGTATGTATATATATATATATATATATATATATATATATATATATATATATTTCCCTTCCAGTTAAATCAGCTCCGATAATTGACTCTCTGGGTAATCTAAACTTAGCAAAGTCCTCTCCACTGCCTTCTTTATTTCTTTTGCCTCTGACATGATTTCCCAGTCATGTTTCTTACTACCATTGCTATTATGGGCTATCTCCCCATTTCTTCTCAGAGACATGACTTCTTCTCTTTAGAACAGGCCTATAGTATCCTCTTTAAGCAATAGCCAGGCAACTTTAACTCAGCAGCTTCATATCCCTCTGGGAGTCCTTTTGGACATGTTGAAATGTGCCAGTCCAGAAACATGAATTATAGACACTGTTTTCTCAAGGCCTCTAGGCAATTTCATCTGAACTCAGGGGTCTTGAACATACCCCATCGCTTCCAAGTAATATGTTATAAAGGTACATATGCCTGCATGAAAGACTCCTTCCAAAGAAACGTATTTAACTTGGCCATTGCATCCCATAACTTTCCTCTATTTTTACTATTAATAATAAGTATTTCTTTCCTTTTTTGCCTGATAACATGCTGAAACTGGAGATCTATGCCAACCACATCATATCTTTGTAGTGTTATTTTTATGCAGTCTTTGGTATATATTACAATAAATACTCTGTACTGAGCATAATATCTTTTTGACATGAGTACCTAACATTAACTCTATAAATGTCTATTTAGTAAATAGCTAATGAATTATTCTAAGATGTCATTCATTTGAGACAATTGTCTTAACTATTCTAAGATTTTTCAACTTTATAGTTCAAGCCCAATGCCAATATGGCTTGGGCCATCTTTCTCATATAACTCCTTTGTACCTCTTTAACTCACTTTATTACATGACAGATTAGAAGGTGAATTAGGCCACAAATTTTTCATTGCTATTCCCATTAAAAACTGGTACAATGGCCAATCCTCACTATCAATTTGGCTCCTTTGAAGCCACTTGGGAGACACTCCTCTGAAGGTGTCTGTGAGGGTGCTTCCGAGAGGTTAAACTAAAGCAAGAATACCCAGTCTGAATGCGGGTGTCACTATCCCAAGGCTGGTATCCAGGACTGGATAAGAAAAGGAGATAGGAGAAGTCCAGCGGAACACTTGCTAACTGCAGAGACAATATCACCAGTCCCTTCATGTCCTTGCTGCCATGCTTTCCTCACCATGATGGACTGTGCTTTCAAACCATGAACCAAATAAGCCTTTCCCGCCTAACTTAAAGTACTTTTTGTCAGGCACTCGGCCAAAGAAATGAAAAAACTGAGAAAAGTGTGTTCTTTCTCCTTGAATCGGAAGAGTTCAGTTTGGACACATAAAGCAGGTGTGGAACTAACCTTTTGATAGCTTACATCTTGGCCTCTTGGAACCCTGCACCCACATCCTGAGACCTGTACTGGAGAAAAGTGTTAGGACTACATAGGAAGACAGAGGACCCTATGGGAACTCAGACTTCTAATTGTCCCCAGGAAGGTGGTAGACAAAGCAGACAATAGCCATAATACCAAATGGAGAAACCAGATGGCAGTTCAAGATGAGTTCCAGGCAATAATCTGCACCAAGACCAGTCCCACACCTGGATGGTCAGCTCATCTGATCCTTCAGGAGACTGTGGCCCTAGCCAGAATCTGACTGCAACATCTCAAGGGGGCTCAAGCAAGAACCACACATTAACTCCGCCAGTAAGGAGAATGGGGAACTGCACTGTTACATAGTGTGTTTCAAGCCACTGTGTTCTAAAGCAAGTCACACACAGGAACACACTAGTGGGCAATAGAAATCGTACGGAAGGGAAAGAGCAGTATATTGGCCTCTGTGGTTTCTAGAAGGCTATGCCCACTGCTGAGAGATTATACAGCTCCTCACTTCAAACAAGACCATCCAAACGTTAAGTTTCTTCCTTAGAGAAAAACCATAGCTAAAGCATGGGTGGCAGCCTTCTATCATGTAACTTCATGAGTCCTCACCCTGGAAGATCCTGACTAGTAGCTTCATCCATGCCCCTGCCTCACAATATAACTGCCCCCTAAATCCAACCAGAGAGCTCTATGTATGACATCCGTACCACTTCCTCCTCCTCAATCCCAGAAGAGGAAGTCTTGCAGCTACCCTGGGCTATGCATTCTACCAGCTCATATGCTTAATTAAAGCATTCTAATGGGTGTTTCTCCCCAGTGCCAGCAAATAGTTTCATCTCTTGCTTCTTTGTCATGCTTCTTTGTCTATTTATTTGCTTTTATTCGCCTAAATTTTGAGGAGTATCAGGGGAAACACTACGTATAAACTCCTCTTTATGATCCTTTCACAAACCATTCCATCCCCTGTGGAAGCTAGAATGCTATCTTTCATAAAGCTTATTGATATGGGGGACAATGTGAGACATTTCCACCTGCCCTGCTTCCTTGAATGGTTTGTGAAAATATCAAAATTAAAGTGAATATTCTCTAATGCATACTACAAGTGCATAGTAGCTTGGACACTGAGTCTTGGACACTAGGATATTTTTGTTCTCTAAGCTCTGTGGGGGTGTTAAAGAATAGAGAGTTGTCTTAGTCAATGTTCTATTGCTGTGAAGAGACACAGTGACAACAGCAACTCTTACAAAGGAAAGAAGTTAATTGGGGTTGGCTTAAAGTATCATTAATTTCTCAGTGATCAGTGAGGGAAGGCCCAGGCCATGGTGGGTGGTGCCATCACTGGGGCGCTGGTCCTGGGTTCTATAAGAAGGTGGGTTGAGCAAGCCAGGAAAAGCAAGCCAGTAAGCAGCATCCTCCAATGGCCTCTGCTCCTGTCTCCTCCAGGATCCTGCCCTGTTTGAGTTCCTGTCCTGACTTCCTTCAGTGACAAACAGCAATGCTGATGTGTAAGCCAAATAAACTCCTCCCCAACTTGCTTTCTGGTCATGGTGCTTCATAACAGCAATAGAAACCCTAACAAAGACAATAGCTAAGAGCTACAATGAAGACAATGAAAATACCCTAAATTGAAACATTACACAAATCTGTGGATATACTAAAACCCATCAAACCATATAATTTAAGTGAGAGGGTTATATGCTACACAAACATCTTAAAGAGGGTATGGAAGGAAAGGGAAAGAGGGAGGGAGGGGGACTAAGAACAGATGAGAAGGTGGGAACCTCAGATTCTTCTCTGAATTCTTCTATCTTGGGTCATCTTGTTGGTTATCCATGAGCCTGTCAGCCATAATCCCCCAAGGACCATACAGCAGTGACTCCCATCTCCAACATATGAACATAAATACTGAATTATTTCCATAAAGAACTTCAGCCTTGACCAGAGAACAGAGAAAGAATGAACAAATGTCATCAAATGAATTACTAACTTCCCTAAGACCAATAGAGGTTAGAGTCTGGGGTGTCAAAATGGAGTATGGATTATTGTTATGAGAGCTTTCTGTCCTGGCTGGTCCTGCTGCCCTTGAGAGGCCCAAATAAACATAAGACTTATATTAATTATAAAACTGTTGGTTGATGGCTAGAGTTTCATATTGGCTAGCTCTCTGTTAATTATTAACCAATTTCTATTAGTCTGAGTATTTCCATGTGGGCTTGGCTTACTGGAGAACACCTTGCTTGTCCTCTCTTCCCAGGCTCTACATGAATCCTCTGTCTGCCTACTTTTCCCAGAATTCTCCTCATCTAGTCCCGCCTATCTCCCTACCTCTATCGGCCACTGTGTTTTATTCATCAACCAATAAGAGAAACATATACACAGAAGGACTGTCAGGTTATCATCTAGAACAAGCTTCTGAAATAGGCCCTTAAACAGCCAGAGAAAGATTATAGCTCCTACAATTGTGTCTGTGTTGGAGATGAGACACTAGATTTACCTTCATCTTTGCCTGGAAGGTACTCACCCTATCTTCTTCATTTCCTCTTTCATTTCCTGGACATGCTGGGGAACAAGTAGAGGATGGTTGGAACACAGCTCACACTTGGCCCAGTTTATCTTTGTGCTCTGTAGAGAACTTTCTCTGGGCATAGCCATCATGAACAATGGCTGAAAAGGAACAGGGCCAGAAGTGGGGAGAGCTTCATGAATCCAGAAAGCTCTGGTCACTGGCCAACCCTTGCCAGAGATCTGTCCCTACCCCATCTGCCTGGCACTTTCCAGGGCATTGGCACAGATGGAGAACTCTTTTGGGAGATCATTCAGAGGCCCCTGCTGGTATGTTCTTTGAGGGCATCTTACTCTTTCCCTGCATTCTCTGCAGACAGCAAATACAAGAAATAAGCTCACCTTTGAGATATCCATGGAGGAGAGACATTGTGATCACTCGTGCTGGCCCATGACAGCCAGCATCCTGACACTCACCCTCCCCAGCACCCTCTGTCCTCTCCTGATAGCTTCTCTCAGCTTCCATCCAGACTCCTCCTGTCAGTATAAAGTCAAAAGAATGGATTTTGGACAGCTGGAATAGTCATCATCTCTCACTCCATGTCTCCGATTCCTGTGGGGCCTGCCCTGTGCCCTCTCCCCCCCACCCTCCCATGGCCTCTCACTCAATCCATTCTCCTCCTGGCACTAACAGCTATTTTCCACCACCCTGCTGGCCTAAGTTCAACCCATCTTCCCAAGGGGTTTTTGCTCCCACTTCATCTGTCTCCCTCATGCTCCTCCTGCTGGAACTGGATCCTCTGGTTGTATTTCTGGACTCTCTCCATTGGCCTCTCTTGGACTAGGCAGCTGGCCTCTTCAGCCTGCCTTGCACTTTTCTGGCCTCTGATGAACATCACTGAAATCTTCCTACTTCATGTGGAGAGCTTCAGTCAGCAGCCACATTCTCTGATGGATCCCCCCTCACCAGCTTCCTCACTGTGGCCTAGAAACGCAGACCTTCCAGTGACCATTTCATATCCCTAAAAGACATTCTTAAGTTTTTTCTGCTATGGTCCAACACCAGGCTCAGAGGAGAACATCTTTTTCTTCCAGATGAATTTTCATGTCCCCCTCCAACTCTATCCTTTTCCTGATTTTTCCATTGCCCACTCTCTTCCACTGCCCAGACATAGATAGCACCCTCTTAACTTCTTGCATCCAATGAATGCCTGTACATACTATGTAGCACTAAAACCTCCTATAGACATAGCCACTACTCACTTCTAACTTGTTTCTATCTCTGTGACTTTCTATCCTGGGACAGATGCTTCTTCCTAAAGTAGTAATGTTAGTTCTTTCACTTTGTGGATTTATTCAATCCTTCAGTTAACAAGGCTGGGGGTAGAGCCCAGGGCCTTTGTGCTGAGCAAGGTGCTCTACCACTGAGCTAAATCTTCCAGAATAATTTCCATTTTTTTTATTGTGAAATAAAAATCTACTGAGTTTTTCAAACTGACCTTAAACTTGCTCCGTAGGGCAATCAGACGTTGAATTTGTCACCTTTCTGCTTTGGGTCCCATGTTGCTGGGACTGTAGGACTGTAGGACTGTGCTCTGAGCCCTGCTCACATCTTATATCATGGGCCCTCTGTTCACTTGGTTCTCTTTCCCTACCATATTTATTTTGGCAGGGCTGTGCCCCATCCTGCCCACACCTGGTGTTTTAAGAATCTTGAAAACCATCTTTCCTGCTGACTTCCTGTTAGGGAAATGCAACGAAGTTTCTATTCAAAAATATCACTTCAGTTGGTTTTCTCTTTGCTTTTAAAAATACTTAGAAGTACCCATTGACAACTGCAAATGTACATGCATAAATATCTATGTACATATGTGTATCTATATGTATGCACACACATAGACATGCAGCCCATATTGACAATTGAAAATACATGTACATAAATATCTATGTACATATGTGTATCTATATGTATGCACACACATATACTCACATGCATAATTCAAATACAACATATGTCATATATATATATATGATATATATATATATATCCCCTCCTTAATTCCCTCCCTTCCTTTCCTGCTCACTCCTTATACTACAATAGTCAGTCCTATGACTGAAATAATTTTATTTCTCAAAAAAAAAATCCCTCGAAGAACATGAAAAGTCACCTCTACTTGCACCTCATCTCAAATAGCCAGAGTGACAAATTGAGTTTTGGTAATAGCATGCCATTGCAGCTATCTAAAACGGCCTGACACATGACTGATTACTGGTGGCTGTAGGGGTGCAGACAGTCACACAGTTTTCCTTCATGATTAAAAGGAAACCCTCTGAATCCAGAAGAAGAAAGCACAGGTTCTACTCTTAAGTCCTTAAAACTTGGCAACATAGTACTGTGTGAAAAGCACCAACACCCCAAGGCCATCTTCATTTTCTGCCCTCACAATTTATGTGCTCAGAAATTTGATTTTTCGGTTATTGCTATATAACATCTTGTTAAATATGGACTTAGAGGGAATTAACCAGTATGATTCTGGAAAAGAATTATGATGGAGCTCTTTCTTCCTTTTGATAATGTACTTCTTCCAGCTTCCATGAGTTTCATTTTTGGATCCCACTACCCTCAGTGATAAGGTCCTAGGCAGGTACTTAAACTCCTCAAACACAGATGTCACACATGTAAAACAAATATGGTGATAAACCTCTGTGATCAGATTACTGTGAGTGAAAAATGTATAACGACCGTCACATAATGGGACTCGGCTGCTGCCATCACCATTACGTATTTCGCATGCATCTTTGTTTCTCAAACAATTCCTAGTATGTCACACCAGAAATATGTTTTCATAATAACCAGATTGGTTGTGGCTGTAAGAGGCAGATTAAATGGCAACTCAAGTCTGATTTTGTTCCCTGTGGATAAAACCATCCTACTTGCAGAGGGGCCCATTCCCAAAGTGGGGTTACAGATAGGTACTGTCGGGTCTGGATGCATTCTCGGGTGGACTTAGGCCTCTGCTGCACTCCAACTAAGTATAAAAAAAAATGTGTTTGCTGTCAAATTTCTCATCCCTTCATCTACTCTGGACAAATGAGCACTGACAGTGTTTAGTGAAAAACACGCATGCACTTGTGGGCTGCTTTGTACATACTGGGGGTTCTGTTTATTCAGCTTTCTGTCACTATGACAAAGCAACTGAGATAAATTACAAAGAAGAGTTCCTTTCACAAGAAAGTTTTGAAGATTCTAGGCCATTACTAGTATTCCCCATTGCTTTGGGTGGGTCAGCGCATAGTGACAGGAATGTATGACAGAGCAAAGTCACATTGATTAGAAGTAGGAAAGCAAGAGGGGAAATATACCATGGTAGGTCTCAGAGTCCTTTTTGAGAGCATGGCCCCAGTGATCTAAGCATCTCCTATTTAGGCCTCACATCTCAGGGTTCCTCCACCTCCCAATAGTGTCACCATAGTGACCATGCCTTTAATACATGAGCCTTTGAAAGACAATCAAACATCCAAATGGCAAAAGGGATATACAAGGAACTTTTTGAAGCGAAGGAGAAAAGGACAGACTATAGAATAAAAATGGAGCAACTCACATGTTGCTTCACAACTTCCTGTAACCCCAGTTCTAGGGCATCTGATACCCTCTTCTGGCCTCTGAGGACCCCTGCATGCACACGGTGCACATAAACTCACACAGCACACACATATACACTTGAAATAGTAAATAAATGAATAAGTAAATAAATCTTTTTTTTAATGAGCAAGCAATCTGAACCACAAAAGAAGAAAAGTAAATGCATAAACAGAACATAAGAGACAAATATTTTTATTAAATATTTTATTTATTTTACATACAAACCACAGTTTCCCCTCCCTCCTCTCCTCCTGTTTCCCCACCTAACCTTATTTCTACACCCCCACATCCACTGCTCAGAAAGGATAAGGCCTCCCATGGAAGTAAAAAAAGCATGTCATATCAAGTTGAGGCAGGACCAAGCTCCTCCCCTCTGCAACAAAGTTGAGTGAGGCATCCCTCCATAGGGACTAGGTTCTAAAGAGCCATATCCTGGTCTCGCTGCTAGGGGCCTCACAAATAGACCAAGCTACACAAGAAACCAAAATCATATGTGTGTGTGTGTGTGTGTGTGTGTGTGTAAAACTGAGACCTACATATGAGGTAAGAACATATCATTTTATACCTATGGAATCAGAAAACATTAGAAAACACAAAGTGTTTGTAAGGATATACTTGCAAAATCGGGCATAAAAGAGCCTATGACACATGCCTTTATTACCAGCACTTGGGAGGCAGAGGTAGACAGACAGATCTCTGTGAGTTCAAGGCCAGCCTGGTCAACAGAGCGAGTTCCAGGACAGGCTCCAAATTTACAGAGAAACCCTGTTTTGAAAAACCAATAAATAAATAAATAAATAAATAAAATAAAATAAAATAAAACAGAGAGAACCTGGGAATTCTCAATCAAATCAGGACTACATTTAAATATACTCAGCAGTCAGACTCCCAGAAAATGTCCCAGAAAAATTATTCACAGGTACCCAGTGAAAACCCTGTGGGAGTAGTGTGGGTTAGATCTGAAATGTCCTCCCACAGGCTTTGTGCTGCTGTGCTTTGGGAAGGTGGAGTGACCTTTAGGAGGTAGATCTTACTGGGAAGAAGTGATGTCACTGTCACTGAGAGAATGCTGTTGGATGAGACAATGGAACCTGATCTCTCTCTCCATTCTCTACTTAGATACCCTACAATGAGCATATTCACTGACTATGACATCCTTGGCATGATGCTCTGTCTTGTCATAGGACCAATGCTGTGGGGCCATGTGACCATAGACAGAAAGCTCTGAAACCATGACAAAAAAAAAATTCTTTCTTCATTTTTCTCAGGTATTTTGTCACAGCAACTGAAAGCAAACATGAGGAAAGAGTCCCCTAAAGTATTACTCACCACACAAGGGAACAGGGAACAATTTAGCTGAGAACACAATGCCAGTTGGTGAAAAACATGGTAAGGGCAATACATATTTCTCAATACCCATTCCTTCATGCAAAGGGGTGTGAAAATAATTCATCTATTTGCTTACTATGACTACAGTCCCTGCTTACTGAAGATAATTTGTAAAATCTACAAAGGGAAAAGAAAAAAAAAATATCACTTGTAACCCTACCATCTAAATGCAAGTGACATTTGGATATATCCACATCCAGGAAGTCTTTCTTTGCTGGTATAAAAATATAATGCATCCTTAATATAAATGCATACTTAATTCAAATCATGTGCCTTTTATACTCTGGAATCTGCTTCTGTCATATACAAAATATATTGGGAAGAGACTTTTTCTCCTACTCCATCCGCCAAGGACCAAACAGGAAACAGATGGTACACTCAAAATAGGATGAGTCCAGAGGGGTTTATTCACAAGGGACTGTTTACTAAAGTGTGTGGGGGACATAAAGGGACCTGCATCCAGATTTGGCTGAGATAATCCTAAGCTAGCTCTACTGCCTCAATATCATACCCAGTGTGATATTTCCAACATCTCCATTTTTAATAAAGATATATGTGAACTGCTACATTACAATCAAGTGCCACTGGTTTGGGAAATTGTGCTTCTAGCATCTGCCATGGTATCATTGCAGAGTGATGTTTGTGCCTTGAGCCCTTGGTAAAGTCTGGAAGAATATTCGTGGTGATAATGGTTGCTCGCCCCCATCATTTCTAGACCCAGTGATATCAGCATCTCCTATCCTGGAGAGGACATACAAAGGGAGACAAGCAGTTAGAGAAAGCCTCACCTAGCCGTGGGCCATAGTGGTGGAAGTGCATGTATTTCATGAGTATAAAATTGCCTTTTTAGTTGTCATGATGAAAGCAAACTAAGGAAGTAATAACTGACTGTGGTTCACAGTTGTACAGTCTATCATGGCAGGGAAGACATGGCAAGAAAAACATGAGACAGCTAGTGACATTGTGCCCACAATCATGAAGCAGGAACAGACGAACCCCATGCTTTGCTTACTGCCTTAGTCAGGGTTGCCATTGCTGCGATGAAACAGCATGACCAAAAGCAACTTGGAGAAGAAAGGGTTCATTTCACTCACAGTTCCACACAGCAGTTTATCATGAAAAGAAATGCAGGCAGGAACTCAAGCAGGGCAGGAACCTGGAGGCAGGAGCTGAAGCAGAGGCCATGGAGAGGTGCTGCTTACTGCTTGCTCCTCATAGCTTGCTCACACTGTTTTCTTATAGAAGCCAGGACCACCAGCCAGGGGTGGCCCAACTCACAAGGGCCTGGGCCTTCCCCCATCAATCACTAATTAAGAAAATGCCAGGGACTGGAGAGACAGCTCAACAGTTAAGAGCACTGGCTGTTCTTCCAGAAGGCTTGGGTTCAATTACCAGCTCCCACATGGCAGCTTACAACTGTCTAAAACTCCAGTGTTGGGTGATCTAATGTTGTCACAAACATATGCAGGCAAAACACCAATGCACATAAAATTTAAAAAAAAAAAATCTTTAGCCAAGCTGTGGTGGTGCACGCCTTGAAACCCAGCTCTTGGAAGGCAGAGGCAGGCAGATCTCTGTGAGTTCAAGACCAGCCTAGTCTACAGAGCAAGTTCCAGGACAGGCTCCAAAACAATACGAGACACCCTGTCTCAAAACACCAAAAGAAAGAAAAAGAAGAAAAGAAAAAAATATCTTACAGGCTTATCTTATGGACATATTTTCTCATTTGAGGTTCTTTTCTCTCAGGTAACTCTAGCTTGTGTCAAACTGACATAAAACTACCCTACAACCCAAGCCTGTGGAATGGTACCACCACATTTAGGGTGGGTCTTCTCACCTCAGTTAATCCAGTCTAGATTTCTCACACAGACATGGCCAGAGGTTGTCTCCTAGGTGCCTTTAGATGCCATCAAGTTAGCAATCAGCATTAACTATGACATTAAATGGCAATGGAGTTCCACTCTATTAGACCCTTTGTAAATTGGAAATATGTAAGCTAAAATTTTATTTAACATACTCAACCCACCAAATAGCACTGCACACTGGAGAGCATCCACCGTTTGCCCTCACAGCTGCGTGAACCCCTGAGGACCTGTGCCATTTTCCTGCTAATCTTCGGGAGACAGTATTGGAGTGCCACTGTCTATGTGTACTACACTTTCATTATTCACTTCTCAGTTGAAGGCATTTAGGTTGTTTCTATTTCCTGGTTGTTGTGAATAGGGAAGCAACAAATATGACTGAGCAAGTGCCTGTGGAGTGGAATATCTAGTCCTTTAGGTATATGCTAAGGAGTGGTGTTGCTGAGTCATACGGTAGATTTACTTTTAGTTCTTTGAAGGTTCACCATGATGATTTCCAGAGTGGTTGCACCAATTCACTTTCCCAACAACAGTATGATTCCTCCACAATCTAGCAGGCATTTGCTGTCAGTTATTTTGTTGATCTTAGCCATTCTGACTAGGAAGAGACGATATCTCAACGTTCTATCAATATGAATTTCCCTAATTGGAAGAGATGATGAGTACTTACTGAGGTATTTATTAGCCACTTTTATTTCTTCTATTGAGAACTCTCTACTGAGATATGTAGCTCATTTTTGTTAATTGGGTGGTTTCCTTGACTCTGTTTTTATAATTCTTTGCCTATTTTGGGTATTAATCCTCTGTCAGATGTATAGTTAGCAAAGCTTTTTTTTTTTTCATATTCTGAGGGTTTCTTCACCCACTTGGTTGTCTTCTTAGCTATACCAAAGCTTCCTTTTTTTCTGGGGTCCCAGTTGTCAATTGTTGGCCTCAATTCCTTGGCAAATGGAGGTCTGTTCAGAAAGTCCTTCCTATACTTATAACCTTTAGGATGCTGTTTATGTTTTCTGCTCTACTCAAGGATTAGAAGCAACTAACAACTTCTGGGAGGAGGATTAGCTTTTCCCAGAGATGAGTGCCTAGAATTCACTATATACCAGTCTGGACTTGAACTTGTAGCAATCCTCCAGCTTCAGTTATGGGTGGAAAACACCATGTCCAAATAAGTAATCCATTTTGTGATTTCAATTCAAAGAACATGCATATGCTATTTTAGTTTTTGAGGAAGAACTTTACAATTGAAACCAGTCTTCAATGAAACTATCTCACCTGCCTCCAGCTTGATATAACCTATTTCCTCAATAAATGAGTAAAATAATTATTTTGCAACACTCTTTTACCTCTCAAAGTTAAAGAGAAATATTTTGCTTGCTTTAGGCTAGTGGTTCTCAATATTCCTAATGCTGTGATCCCGTAATACAGGTTCTTCATGATGTGTTGACCCCTAACCATAAAATTATTTCATTGTTACTTCATAACTATAATTAATAACTAAAAATAACTGTTATAAACCATCATGTAAATATCTTGACCCAAAGGTTGAGAACCACTGCTTTAGGCAAAAGGAACACAAGTAAAAGTGTAAGGAGAAGGCATTGCTGCCTCTAAGAGCTCTAGAGACTTGGAGGCTTCTTAGGAAGATGTTTGGGTTGAAGGGCATTAGATTGTAATTGTCTCATTACTGAGGAGCCAGAAGGAACACTTCCCTTCTCTTTCTTCTCCACCTTGGATACTCTGCTGAAGCTAACTGAACCCAGCTGGAAGTATATAACAGGAGCTCACGGATGTCACTGATCACTGCTCAGGGCAGAAAGCAGATGAGGGAAGGTAGGAGAAGAACCACAAGGCATAGACAGGAGGCGTCTAAAAACTTGTCTCACCTTCAGGACTGATTTTATATTGGCTTCATGTTTTTAACAATGAATCCTTGGTTAAAGTTCAGTATATATAGAAACCAATTATTTAAGGCAAAGGCATTCACTAGCATGGGAGACTTAGGACCCAAATTCTTACTGCATTGAATACCTACAGATCATTCTCCTCTATCTACATATTACAGTGATCCAAGCACTGTGATCCTCCAAAACCAAGGTTGAACTGTTGACCATAAATACTAAGAATTCTCTTGTCATAAGCAGTTACACTAAACCACCTCACAGCTAAATCTTGGCATAGAACATTACTTTCACCAAAAGGCTCCTAAGAGATGAATCAGTTTGGGGATGGGAGTGGGGGAGTCATCTTTGTTTCTTTACTTCTTTCATCATCCTTTCAAGACATTGCCTGTTGGGAGATGTCATTCTGTAAATATGTTCTCATACTGGTTAATGACCAGTATGTTGACCAATAGGAAACCAAGATAGGTGGGACTAGGAGACAAGGAGGAAAGAGGAAGGAGTAAGGAGGAGTCAAGATGGAAAGACTGGAGAGAGCAGAACCGCCAGCTGCCTCTCCCTGGTAAGATAATAAATAGATTAACAGAAATTGGTTAATACTTAAGACAGAGATAGCCGATAAGAAACTAGTACCTGGCCAACAGCATTATATCAAATACAGAGTCTCGGTGTGTTACTTGAGGCTGGCGGCTGGCGCAGCGGCAGGACAAGACCAGCAGCAGGGTGGAAAAACCTTACTCCTTACAATTGCCCATTCAAGTGCTGCAACAAGCAGTGCTTGAGAAGGCTGCTTCTTTCATATTCTTCCTAACACTTGGTATTGGCTTTTTAGCAGATGTTTTGTGTGTGTGTGTTTTAGATATAAAAATAATGCCAGGGACTGGGGAGATGGCATGGTTGATAAAGTGCTTGCCATATAAGCATGAGGATCTGAGTTCAATCTACATAACACACATCAAAATAGATGGATAGATGATAGATTGATAGATGACCAATAGATAGGCATATAGGTAGATGATTGATTGACAGATGATAGATAGGTAGATAGATAGTCATATAGACTGATGATTGACAGATAGGTAGAAGATAGACATATATATGTGTGTATATATTATTGATTGATAGAAGATGATAGACACAGATAGATGATAAATAGATAGATCTAGATAGAAGGTAGATAGATAGATGATAGGTAGATATAGATAAATGATAGATTAATAGGAGATAGATAGATAGATAGATAGATAGATAGATAGAATGAGTGAGACACATCTGTAATCCTAGTACTGAGGAGATGGAGGCAGGCAGATTCCTGGGGCTCACTGACTAATTATCCCAGCTTAATAATGGAACTCCAGGCCTATGAGAAACCCTGTCTCAAAAACACAAGATAAATATGCATGAGAAATGACACTGGAACTCATTGTATGAACTCCACACATGTGTGTACATACTTGTATATGCATCCACACATCTGTACAGAGACAGAGATTTAAAAATACTCTTGTTAATTCAATATAATTTTTGTTACTTATCAGACTTTTTTCTATCCATACATATTTTCATATGTATTTATTTGTCATTTGAATTTCTTTGTTAGTTTGTGTCTGCTTCCTTCATTGTTAATTGCAAAGGCTTTTTATATGAATGATATAAGTAATAAATCGTCTTTGTGCCTTTAGTACAGTATTTTAAGACATAGAAGTGTTCAATGTTTGTGGAAACACATCTATGAATATTCTCTTTGCAGATTTCTTAAGTCCTTCATCTCAAAATGGTCTATTTTTAAATGAGCTGCCCTGACTTTTGCCCCTTACTAACAAGGAGATGCAGGATGCAGAGAGGCACATATGTGTCTGTGAGCTCAGAAACTAACAAGAGAAAACACAGAAACTTCAAATTGCTGTGGGAGTAAACAGTGGAGAGAACTCTACTTTCAGCATCAAAAGCCAGGGATGATTGTGACCAGAGAAATAAAATATCATCTTTTCCTGTTGTCAAGTCCGATTTGGTCTCAAGCAGACCTAACTAAAGCACAGGCAGAGAAGACTCCCAAGTGTTTGTCAAAGCCACAGAGTTCTGAACTGGAACCTGAAAGCTTTGCTACCTACCACCCAGAAGGAGCCACAGTCTCTCTAAGACACAGGTACATACAAGTCCCGACAGTGTTAATATCCTGGTTAGGTAAGCTCTTGTTTCTGAGTGATTGAAAAGCAACTGTTTGACCAAAAGGGCTTTTTAAAAAAAGAAAAAAGTTATAGGCAGGAGGCATGAAAAGTGAGGAAGGAAAGCCTACCCATCCCCAGCCACATGCACCTGGCAAAGCCCCCCTCCCAAGGGGCCACTCCTTCCCTGGACAGCTGGTGTTTCCCACCCCCGCCCCAGGCCTGGCCCCCAGCCATAGACATGCTCCAAATGATGCCTATCCTAGACAGATCTTTGCAGATGCTATTTTGATAAAACTCTAATCCTTTCCCTGCTCCTCTGCCGTTAACCCTCAACCCCCTGCCTTTGTGTTGGTGAGCCCTGTGTTTGGTGAAAGGAGGGGCAGGAGACAGGGTAGCTTCAGAACCAGCAAAAACAGTCTCCAGTTTCATGGGCTGGAACAATGCAGGGAGATGGCTGTCTGGTCTCAGCTATTGGAGACAGACAGACAGGCTGCAGAGAGAGGCCACCCTACCTGGCCTTCCACTGCCTGCAAATAAAGCACAAGAGAGGTTGCATGGAATACTATGAATGTACTGACCCGTTTCTTCTAGGCATAAATACAGATTTCGTTTTCCATCTCCTCCCCTCTTCCATCCTTCACAGATTTGCCAGATAGAAGCCTTCATCAGCTGTACTATTGGTAAATAGCAAAAAGAATGTATGGTGCATGGTAGGCAGGTAGGTAGAAGATAGATAGATTTGTTGCTTCTCTAAAATTCAAATTTAACTTAAACCATACAGGATGCGGACAGAATTGTTTGCATTTAACTAAATCTGGCAGCCCTGTAGCCCCTTTTCTTCTAAAGAGGTCTTTACAAGGCCTAGGGTACAGCTCAGTCCTATAGCATTTGCTTAGCATGCACAAAACCCCCGAGTTTAACCCATTGTCAGCATTGAAAAGACAGTATAAAATTATTTGTAACAGTACTAGTCACAATAGCTCACATATACTATGCACCTACCTGGGCATTATACTCAGATGCTTACATTTCTTAACACATATGAATATGAACTGGAGCTAGGGATGTAGCTCAGAGGCTGAGTACTTACCTGGCATGCAGAAAACCCTCAGCTTGAACCCCAGTTACTAAAACAAGAACAAACTATGTGCATCTTATTGATGCATAGGGAACACAACCCTACAAAATATGAGCACTTTTCTTTAGCCTCGTTTTACTTATTACAACAATGCTGAGAACAATGAATGAAAGTAAAAAGGTTAGAGTGATGGACTCCAGCCTCCATGAGGCCCCTTCTTGCTTTCTCAGGGTAGCCTCAGCTCTCTAAACTCCTTAGTGAGCCCAGTTCCACCTCCTGCCTTCAGCACACCGAATCCTGCTGGCTCTTCCCCTTCTTCCCTGCCAGTCAGGGTGAGTTCCTAAGATTCCAATCTGCCAAGAAGGGACCTTGTCAAAGCTGGCAGCAGCTGCTGACAAAGCAACTCTTGAAGCCTCCCCTACGCCACCCCCTTGCAAATTCCACCCATTATTTCACTCTTGGAGCTTTTAAAAGCCCAGGTGTAGAGGCTTTGTCAGGGGAGAATTTAAAAGATAAATAAAGCAAAATCCCCTTGACGTGGCACTCAGTTCTAGCTTTGGGGAGGGAGCACTTGTAGGATCCAGCTGTCCATGTAAGGAGACAGGGGTTCTTAAACCTGACTCCAAAACTAGGGAAACGCTGGAGTGGGTGGCAGAGATGCCCCCATTTCTATATCAAGGGGACTACCAAAATAATGCCAGAAACACCCAATGAAGTTAACCTCATAAACAAGAGCAGACAGAAAAGCCAGTGAGGTAAGGACTCACCCTCACATTCTAAGGCAGGTGGGTTGTATGAACCCAAGTGACATAGTTAGAAAACTTCCTGGAGCTTCACTCTTTCCACCTACAAAATAGCAAGAATCATCACCAGACAATATCAGTGTCCTTGGAACTGTCCATGAAGGCAGGATAAAGTGTTACTGGAGTGACTAGCGTGTAAAAGCAGAACTGTGTAAAAGCAGCTGTGAACATTCACTAGGAAGAACTTCCTGATTGCAAACAAATAAATAATCTACCCAAGATCATTAACCCTTAAGAAAAATAATAATGATTTTATTTTTATTCACCAGCAAAGTGTCAAATGATTACAAACTTTCAGTAGATGCATATTATCTGCTATGGCTTGGGGTCATGTCAATGTGTGGAAATGTTATGGAGAAGCATCATCTATACTTCTTTGGTGATTCTTTATCAGATATCAGCAGTTCCAGGGGAAGGTGAGTCAGACTCCACCCAGTTTGTTCTGCAGTATAAAGGAGATGTTGCAGAAAATCCTTTTTGATGAACAATGGTTAACTTGTAACCGCAGCACAATTATGTTCGCAACTGCAGTGCAGCGACAACAGAAAACTGAGTAGCAGGTTCTGCAAAGATGGCCACACCCTGACCACAGAAGCTATGACTGTGTTACCATGTGTGGTAAAGGGGGCTTAGTGGGGAAGGACTTCAAATGGGAAGATTTCAGAGCAGAAGACCAGGAGATCACCAAGGATGATCAGAACCCATTGTAACCATTCCAGCCAGAATCAGAAAGTGCTGGAATAGGAAGCAGAGGGCCTGGGAAACAAAAGGGTGGGGTGGTGCGGGGGTGTAAAGGGAGAGACAGTGAGGGGTGGGGGACTTGATCTTACTACATGAAGGTAAAGCCGGAAGTCAAGAAACACACATGTCTTCTAACAGCTAGGCAAGCGACAGGTTTCATTCTAGAGCTTGTTGAAGAACAGAAGAACCCTTTACTTTAGGACACCTGAGCCCCAGAACTGTAAGAAAACAAAGACCTTAAATTATTAAAGATTTATTAGGGCAGCTTAGGCAATAAACACATAGTAAAGGGAGAAAATAAAAAAACTTTCAGCCTCACTAGTTTTATTAAAAGTAGGCATCCAAACACAAGAATGAAAAGAAGTGGGAAGTGAACCAAGCTGAATCAGTGGGAGACCCTGTCCAAAACAAACAAGCAGCAAGGTGGAGGACAATTCAAGGGAATACCTGACACTAATGTTTTACACCTATATTTACATGCATACATGAGTACATATATGCATGAAGAAGGAGAGGAGGAGGGAGGGGGAGGAAGGGGAGCTGCTGCTGCTGCTGCTGCTGCTGCTGCTGCTGCTGTTATTCTGGGCCTGGCACTGGTTTCTTAGATATATCAGGCTAGCCCTGGTCACCACTATGACAGAGTGGTTCCCTCCACTTTTCCAACCCCATAACTGACTCCCCTACCCATCTACCATTATCAGTGTCTGAACCCTTGGGCACATCTAAGTCATTCCACAGGGGCCTGGCCTTCCCATGACCTGGCAAGCAATGCCTATAATAAGGTTCAGAGTGTCTTTTCAGATAGCAGCTGGGGGAGGTAACCCTGCTAGAGTCAGAGAGGACAAAAAAAATGTAGAGTGTTCTGGAGGAGGGGGAAGAAGAGACATTGATGGAACACAAACAGAAGATGCTTTTGAAGGCCGCCTCCCCCAGCCTTTGTTCCCTGGAGATCTTCCATTTAGTCCAAACACAGCGTTGGTTCCAAGAGGCGTAGGAAACTTGTGGTTGCCAAAGCGAAAGAGAAAATGAAGCAGCATATCCCCACCTCGCTCTTTTTTCCCTCCCCACCACCGCCAGATAAAATTTCCTTCCAAGTGTTCCCCAGCATGAGCCAGGCTAAGGGCCACCATGAGCACCTGCTGTTCCCAAATGCAGCGAGTGTGCTGTGTGAAGCCATTCACAGAGACTCCAGGCCAGCTTTCTTACACCCGGTGACACGGGCTGGTGACTGATTCACTGTGGTGTTTGGGTCATACTGGAGACTATACTTTATACTCAGTGGAGAACCGATCTGAGGACTTGGAACAGGAGGGCTTGAGGTTAGACAAAAAGGATGAAGCTAAGGGCATAAGGATGAAAAGGCCCTGAGCCTTCTTCCCGAAAGAAGAAAGTATAAACCTTGGAGGAAGTCTCACCTGCCATGAAACCTTGGCCCTGAGCCACAGGCTCCATCTTATAATGTTCTCAGTTATTGCTCCTATAACATTGACACCTTAGCTTACCGCATGAATATCAAGTTTGGTTTATCTGTGGATGGTAAATTATAATCAGGCTTGATATGTAAATAGACTGTAACTACTCTCCCTGCTCTTAGCCAACTCCAAGCAGACAGTCGCTTAAGCCATGTTCAAATAAGAGAGATACCAGCCATAACCCACTGACCTGTCTCTATACCTCTCTTCTGTTTTCTGTACAAAACTTCCTTTTCTCTGGCTATAAACATGTTATGGTAAGAGACGTTCCGAATGACTTTTGGTCTGGGTTACTACCTGAGCCCAGGATTGTAAACCAATTACGATCTGCAAAGAGTGCATTTGTTATGATTTTTCTCTTTTTTGCATGTCCTGTTTCTAAAAGGTCACGAGAAACAATAGATTTAAATAAATTTGGTAAATTAGCTATGCATGCTTCCCTCCACGAAGAGAAAGAGTGAATAAGCAGCTGCAGAAGACAGAAGGCATCAAGGGCATGCTCACAGACAGAAAGCCGAAAAAGAAAGCTAGCTCAGATGCTGAATCACACACTTGTATGGAAGGAGCAGGAGGAGGGATAAATCCATTTGACCACTAGGACATCTGATGGGCTCTAAGATGTGAGCACACAGCACTACAAATGGCAAGGATATGCTTTCAACTGATGACAATTGCTTGGAGTTTCCTAGACTCAAGGGAACCTTTATCCTCCTTTATCTCTCACAGCAAGGAGGCTGCCTGTCTCCTTCTCCCACCAAGCCATTGTGTGGAATTCTGCAGAGTCCTCCTCCTGTCTGTCCCTCACTGGTACCTTTTTCTCAGCTTGGAGCTCTAGGGAAAGCCAGGTGTTCGCCTTGTAGACAAGAGGTTGGAGAATTCTCGGGAAAACGAAAAGGATCTGGAGAAGAGATCTACAGACACTGACATTTAAGGGCCTAGTTACCCCCCCCCAAATGATAGGACCTGAATTACTAAAACCCAAGAGCCCCAAAGCCCTTCTACCCAACACACATTCCAATCCATTCCTTTTATAAAGCATGGTCAACATAAAAAGAGTGTGGACACATACAGCTTAAGTAATTATATTAAAAACACCTGTGCCTCCCACTTGACTTAGAAAATAAAATGACACCAATCACTGGATGTTTGCGAGCTCCTGCCTCGTTGAATTCTTCCCCATTTCAAAGTAACCACTATGACCAATTTTGTTTTCATCTTTTTTTTTTTGTTTTTTTTTTTCTTTCCTTTGTAATTTTACCACACATGAATGTATCTTCAAGCAATCCAGTTTCATTTTGTTTCTTTTGAGGGTTGCATAAACAGAGTCATGGTGTATTTAGTGTATGAGTGGCTGCATTTGCTCTACGTTATACATCTGAGGTTGAGCCACACTGAAATGTGGATGAAAATGTACTCTCTTCAGTGGTGGATAGAACGATGCCGTATGACTGCCCTGCGGTTTATTTATTCATTCTTTTGAGCATGGATTTGGGGTTGTTCCTTTGGCTTGTGTTGTTATGAAAAAGAACATTTTGGTGGGTTTCATGTGTGTTTCCCACTTGCTCTGTATCATGGATTCTTTACTCTGTATACATAGAAGGGGGGGGTAAATTTTGCCCACCGTCAATTGTGCAAAATATTGTAAAGGACTTCCCATGGTGAGCTTTCTTCCTTTCTACTCCATCATCTATGTGAGAAATCCCCAAGCCCCACATTCTTGCATACCCTTATTGTTTGGTTGGTTCATTTCTGTTAGTCCTAGAATGGAAGTGGCCCATGCTTTTTGCTTTTGATTTGCATTTCTCTAATCAATACTGAAGTTGCATATTATTTCAGAAATTTACAGACCATTCACTCATTCTGTTTAGTAAAATACTTGTTCATTTTATTTGTGTATGCATGTGGTGTTTCCATATGTGGTGTATGTCAGTGTATGGTATATGCACACATGTGCATACATGTACTCAGGCTCAAGTGGAGCAAGCACCCTGCTCCATCATGCTCTACCACGTTTCCTTAATACAAGGTTTATCACTGAACCCAGAGTTAGGCTAGCAACTAATAAGCCCCAGCCATGCCTAGCTCTCTAAGTGGATGCTAGAGATTCAACCTGAGAAGAATTGACACATTGACCCAGGCGTAAGGCCATGAACCTACAGCAAACCGGTTTTTGACAAACAGAATCAAAGACCCAGATATAAGTCCACATACCTATTGCCACCTTGCTTTTCATGAAGATGACACATTCACTGGAGGAAAGACAGCATCTTTAACTAGGGGTGTTGGGAAAACTGGTTATCTACATGGAGAATAAGTTGATCCTTCTCTCTCACCCTGGACACAAGCCAACTCCAAATGAATCAAAGATCTCAGGATTAGGCCTGAAACACTGAAAAAATAAGATCAACAGACAACCAGTAGGGCTTCATGGGTTAAAGAGAAGCAGTTAATACACTGAAGAGACAGCCTGGGAAATGAGAAACAATCTTTGTATTTTTACATATGACAGAGGACTCATGTCTAAAATTGATGAGGAACTCAAAACAAAAAATAAAATAAAACGTAACTAAACATCGAGAAAACAAACAGAAGCTGGGTAGTGGTGGCACACACCTTAATTCCAGTACTTAGGCAGAAGCAGGTGATCTCTGAGTTTGAGGTCAGCCTGGCTACAGAGTGAGTTCAAGTACCACCAGGGCTGCACAGAGAACCTTGTCTCAAAAGAAAAACAAACAAACAAAAACCCAACACAATTAAAAAGTGGGCTGTGGAGTTGGACAGACAGCTCTCAAGAAAGAACACAAACGGCTAAAGAAACAGTTTTGATAGTGTTCACCATCCTTATCCATTGGAGTAATGCAAAGTAAAGTTAGTTTGAGATTTCATCTCATCCTGGTCAGAATGTCTAGGATTAAGAAAACAGAAGACACTGATGGGAGATGTCATCCTGTAAATATGTTTCTCGTATTGGTTAATGAATAAAACCCTGTTGGCCAATAAGAAAGCTAGATAAGTGGGACAAGGAGACAAGTATGAGAGAGGAAGTGGTAGGGGGGAGATTCAAGATGGAGGACGGAGAGAGAAGAATGCTGGGCCCTCTCTCCAGTGAGATAAGAGCACATGGAAATACTTAGATTAATAGAAATGGGTTAACACTTAAGACAGAGCTAGCCAATAAGAAATGCTAATAACTGGCCAACAGCATTTTATCTAATACAGCGTCCCTGTGTACTAATTGGGGCTGATGCGGAAGTGGACCAGATTGGCTGGTGGAAAAACTGCTCCTAACAGACAACAGTGCTGGCAAGGATGTGGGGAAACAGGACTTTTGTGCACGGTTGGTGGGAATGCAAGTTAATGCAGCCCCTGTGGAACTCAGGGTGCATCAATATGTGGTTCCTCGGGAAAAAAAGAAATAGACAAACATGTGACATGTGACCTAGCTGTACCACTCCTGGGCATATACCCAAAAGAGTCTATACCCTGCTATAGAGACACATGTATCCACTTTCATTGCTGTTATGCTCCTGACAACTGGGATATGGACACAGCCTAGGTGTCCATCAGCTGTCGAATGGATAATGAAAACAAGGCACCTATAAACAATGGAATTAATCAGCTAAAAAAGAAAATAAAATTATGAAGTTTGTAGACTCACAGAAACATTGTATGAAGTCAGCAGGTTGTATTTAGGAAGATATATGTATGTACATATGCATTTATACTTGCAACAACAATTAATGAAAAACAGAGGCCATGAATTTGAAAGTGAGCACAGGGAAGGGTATGTGGGAGAGTTTGGAGGGAGAAATAGAAGGGAGAAATGATATAAATTATGATCTCAAAAATGAGAGAAACAAAACAAAAGATGTGGCTCCATTTGACTGTATGTATCTTAAAACCTAGATCAACAATACCACACATACAAAAAGTAGTCCATATGTGTTGAGTCAATGAATAATGCACATCAGTTTGAAATTGTCTAAATTTAAATGATTTTAGAAAAACATCTTGCCTGATTCCTTTGGATTTGTAACAGAGAACAAGTTTTCTTATATACAGTTTTACAGCTTTGATTTTTAAAAATATTTTTTAAAATTTATCTTATGCCTTTAATTAAGAAAAATAAAAAAAAAAAGATTTGTCTAATCCAGGGCTTCTCAAATATAGTTTTTTGAGCAGCAGCAACAGGAACACCAACATACAGCAATGTTCATAGATGCAGGATTTTGGTCCCTGACTACTTTTACTGAATCAGGAATTCTGTGGGTAGAGCCCAGCGACCTGGGTTCTAATGAGTCCCCTGCATGATCACGATGCACTTTAAGTTCAAGAGAGGGAAAGTGATAGAGGAAGGGAGGAAGAAAACTTGGGATTTCCCAAAGATAAGATCCGGATACTATAATGATGCAATGGGGTGATAGAATCTTATTTTACTGAATCTAAACAGCCACACTGACACCGCACATTTGCGAGTGTGTCTCTGAATGGGAACCTCTGGAGAATTTAAGAAGTAGCCAGGGTTTCTTGGATTCTGACTTGGAAAAGATGTTAGCTGATACCCATGATGCAATAGGGTTTGGTTATTTCAGAAGGTCCAGATGGTGGAAAGTCACCTCTGTTCCAGGAGAGGGGATGGGAGCAAGGGGAAGCAGACAGACTGCATGTATGATAAAACTCAGGAGAGAAGATGAGAACAAGAGAACGTGGACCACGTGCACGATAAAACTCAGGAGGGAGGGCAGCTCTTAGGTTTACATAATCCCAGCCAAGATGGCAGGAAGACATGCCCAAATATGCCTGAAGGAGGGGCCAGTGACACCTCCTCTCACCCACCCACTCTCTTTCCCCAGTGACCAGGAAATGGCATCATGGAAGACAAACTAATGTCCTCATGTCTGCAGCCTTGGGACTTTCCTAAATGAAGAGAGAAATTCTTGTTTCTGGAATTTTTAAAAATCTTTGTGTTGGATGTCTTCCCCAGACCCAGCTTCCAAGTTGGAGCAGAGAATAAACGAAAGACAGAATTTGCTGAAAGTGGGAGAGTGGATTTAGTGACCCCTACAGCACCCCACCAGCAAAAGTGCTCCAAAAAGGAAAATAAGCAGATACGAAGGAGGCAAAAGATACAGGAGACAGTGAAGGCAACAAAGCCAAGCAGTGGCTCTGAAAAGTTCACACAGGGACATCTGACAGTCATGAGAGGTGATGCTGGAATCCAGTGATTCATTTGTTAATTGAGCAGGTATTTATGGGAGGCCTGCCACCTGCCCCAGGCTGCGCTTAACCCCAGCTCTACCACTTACCATGCGCTTAGTAACAGTGGACAGATACTCAAAGTGTCAGCTCTATGTAATGTTGCCAAAGGACAGGCCCCTAGCAGGGAACATTTCTAGGCACTATGATATGTAATCTTCTCAGCAACCCCCTTGTTAGTACCAAATGGGTACCTGAGGTATAAGGAGCTAAGTAGCAAGCCCGGTGTGGTTCTGGTATGAGTTATAGTACTGGGACCAAAAGCCTGTGTTCCTATCACATGACACCAGGATGCAATATTAATGCTGTGGTCAAGATCAGGAAGAAAGACAAAAGGTGGTAAGAAAGGATGTACCTTTCTTCATAGAGCTGAGTTTTGAGGATGGTGGGCAAATAACAAGAGAACCACTGAAGACACACAAACATATACAGACACCACACACACACACAAACGTATGCACACATACAAACACACACACACCATACACACACATATACATACACACACACACACACACACAAACATATACACACACCACACACACACAAGCATACACACACATACAAACACACACACACACCATACACACACATACACACACACACACACACACACATATACACACACACACACATTGGGTATGTTTCTCTCAAGGAAACCCTGACTAACACCAACCAAGAGTATAACACAACACATGTATCTTACAATCCCTGGGGAAGTAAGTACATAGACAACGACATTGAGAAATAGCTTTCACACACATCCATGAGGAAGAGAGCTACATGAGGATCCCAAGCTTCTCCTCAGCTTCACCCTCATCTGGAAACTACAGGCTTGGTGATATAGGAAGTCACTTGTCAGCATGCTTTCCTGACCCTCAAGGAGAGCAGGGAAGCAGAAGGTACAAAGCCTATCTTCAACCCCAGGGAAGGGACGATATGGGGTCATGGCTCTATGCCCTTTGTCTTTGTGCCCAGGAGGATGGTTGTGTGGTTAATGCAACTGGTGTAAATGAGGCCCTACCTCTACAACAAAGCAGGAAGCCAATGTCAACCTGTGCTGGAACATGGATTCCTGCCTTTCTTCAGCCACTCGATAACCACATTCTGAGAATTTTGCCAGCATATAAGAGACAGGAATGAGTTTTGCTCAGAGAAGAGTCTGATTTGATCAGCATGCCATTTTTAAAAACTAAGAAACTTCAAGTTGAAATCCCAGTTTCCAGCTTCTCTGACAAAACCAAAACCAAAAACAACCAGCTTCAAATCAGGCACACTCTGCCCACATTTTTACACGGTAGTAACTAAGTGGGAACTAGGCAGACAGGGCCAACACTTGACTCTGCTGGTTCTCACTGTCCCCTGGGATTTCACAGTGGCCCTCTTCTGTTATCTACTTCATGTCTACGGAAGCTTGCCCTATACAGTTCGGGAGCCCAGGCCTCTGGAAGACCTGGCCCTTTCATCTAGGTGCTCGGCAAAACTCTGCATGGTTCGCGGCACCCTCAAAACTCCCATTTTAAGTAGGTACAGTCTTCAGCAGGATCTAGCTGAAGTGATAGACAGTGTCTGTTGTGGTAGGCAGAGTCAGCATCTAACTGCCAGCAACAAAGGACTGGAGGCAGCTCTCAGGGAATAACTCAACCCCAGCCCCAGAGCAAGAGCCCTGGGTGAGGGCAGGCCAGGAATGCTGCCTGGACAATTTCAGATGACAGCTTGGCGTACCTGGAAAAGGAACAGGGTGGATGTGCTGTACCTTAGGACTCATTTAAAGCTACACAGTAGACAATGCCTAATGCTCTGTCAGGCCCCAGGGACTAAGGCCCAGGCTGGTGGGAGGAAGGGAACTAGAGCTATTGCAGAAGCCAGATCAAAGGGGGAAAAGGATGGAACAAACACCAGCCATCCTGCTCGCCAGCCTCTAGATTGCTTCTGGGTTTCCTGCCAGTCCTGTGTCCTTCCTGGAGCAGTTAAGTAGGTTTCCGGAAGAGATTTCAGAAGAGCCCCAAAGTCCTTTCTCTATAAGCACAGACCCTCCCGCCTGCTGCCCCCTGTTATCTTATCTCCCCCTTGTCTTCTCCCCTCTCTTCTAGACATTACTTTTTGTGCTACTGCCCAGCTGCCCTCCTTCATCCCTCTTGCCAAAAGCAACTGTTCTTTGCCTGATATTACGCTCACAGAAGGTCCCAAGCTCACAATGCCCACATAGCCCCTGTAGATTTCAGGAAATGCAACAGAAACTTCTAGAACCCAGTAGAAATTGGGAAACATCTCCCCCACTTCCTCCTTTCAACCATAAACCAACACAGGCCAAAGAAAGACTCAGCCATGTTTGCAGAGCTGACCAGAGGCAGAAGAAGAGTCAAAACTTTAGCACAGGTACTGTGATGCACATCTCTAACCCCACCACTGGGGAGGTGGAGGCAGGAAGGTCAGGAGTTCAAGGTCATCCTAGGCTACACAGTGAGTGTGAGGTTAGCCTGAGCTACACGAGATCCTGTTTCAAAAGTAAATACGTGAATAACCCAGGTCTTGGATTTCCAGATAAAATTTGGCATGCTCAATAACACACAGCTCTGCTGTCAGGCAAATCCCCTGCCAGGACCAATTAGCTCAGTGGCTTTGAGCAGAGAATTGGAGTAAATGAAAGAATCCATCTATGGAGCGTGTCACTGTGCCAGATGCTGATCTATCTGTTGAGACAGCTGAATGAAGAGGTGAAGGCAAGGTGCTTCGTAAAACAGTTACCCTCACTTGAGATATCACCCCACTCCAGGGTTCCTTAAACGTTTCCCAATTGCCTAATTGGTTGCCAGGAGCTATTTAAATTCAAATTAGTGGAACCATATAAAATGAACAATTCAGTGCTTTGGAGGCACTTGCCACATTTCAAGGGCACAGTGGCTACTGTGGTTACCATATACGACAGTCCTGATCTGTACCATGGCCACCAGAGCATTCAGTAGACAGTGACTTGGGGATCTAGAGGAACTGGGAGGCTAGAGGAATCTAAGTAAAGGTAAGGCTGCTTCTCTGGACCACTCTGAACACTCCCTTTTCTTCTCTCTCCCTCTAAACCTCTTGATGTGGATTTAAAATTCTAAACTCCTAATGCAAAAACTCTGGAAACTTCTTCCACTACAAAAGCAGTCAAGGACATCTGAGTGCTGCCTGCTGGCCAGACCTCTTGAGAATCCGGGCCCCCACAGGAAAGAAGATGAACCACCTAGAGAGTCCACCATCCCTCCATCCAGGATCCTGATAGAAAGATAGTAAGAAAAGAACCTGGACCAAAGGGACATTGATACATTCCCATCACCTGGTAGTCAAGAGAGCTGCAGTGTTCATGTGTCCCCAGAACATTGGATCTTCAACCTGAACATTTTCAGGCCAGACGATCTACTTGATGCCTGGCTGACGTTGCTCCCCCCCCCCCACTCCAAGTTCACAGCCTTTCTCTCAGCACACCAAGGCCAATGTTGTTCAACTGGGATCTACACCATCAGCAGAAAGAGTGTTCCTTCAGCCTGTGACTCTCTATCCAGAACTATGGTGCCAAGAAACTGATACCTGTGCCCCTCCTGTGTTGACACTGGGAGAAGACTCCTCCCCTGACTTTGACCCCTCCCTCTTCTGGGGGGGTAACCAGAAGTCTGCTTGCCAAACACAGTGGCTGCGACAGAATAGGGGAAAGAGAGTAGGAGGCAGTTAAAGAGAGAGAAAAGTAGACAGGGGAAGGGGTCCAGGCTGAGGGAGATGGGATGGAAGAGCCAAGAAGCTCCAAGACTGATGGAGAGTGAGGAAAGAGAGAGAGAAGCAAAGCCACAGAAGAGAGTGCCCCAAGTTGCAGTGGGTGACATGTCTGTGCAGCTGGTTGCCTGCCCCCTCCAAGCCCAGTCTCCCACCATCTGCTGGGCCCACTCTTCTTGGTGGCAGCTGGTCAATAGGATCCAGCAGAGACCAGGCAAAAAGTTTGAGGAGAGTGGGTCTGAGGAGATTGATGAGAGAGGACAGAGTAGGTTAGCTTGCTTCCCTTCAAAGCCCTTAGTGCTCCCTCACTGGTATTCCTTCCACTCAGAGGCTGAGGGACTGATCGGTGTCCCTCAGACCAAGGGAATAGGCTCTGCCCACAGTCAGAGCTGATTCCACTGAAACCTTGGCTCAGTATCCAGCAAGAATAGAAAGGGATGTCAGTGGGAACAGGAGCAAATACAGAATCTAGGGTCTATTTAAGATGAAAAGATGGGCCCTGAGACCCACATATTGGAGGCCACACACACAACCCTACCATACCGGTGCCTTTAATTATGTGTTAACGGGGTTTCTACATTCCCGGTGCCTTGCAGCCTCCTCTGATACCAAGGTCTTTCCGCACCTCAGCAGACAACAGGTACATCCAGAAACAGTTATTCTCCAAATCTTTGGAGCTGGGGGATTCAGAAGATGAACAGGTAAAGAACATTTGGGTCCTCAGTTTCATACCAAAGAATTAAGCCTCACTTCTCAGGACAGCAGCAACTCCCCTGGCCTATGAGTTCTCCTAAGTGAGCACTAGATGAAATCAACACAGGGCCCCTGCTCCATAATAGAATCCAACAGGATTCCAGCCTTCCATCTCTTCTTAGCATCTGTATCTTTCCTGCTAAAGCTGGACAGAGCTTTATGTCTCTAAATCACCCCCCCCCCAGATTGCTTATTTAGTCTGATTTTCATCATTCTTTGGGATCTTTGAGACTGAGGCTACAAGGTAACATTTTCACCAATGTCACGGAATAGATAGTCTTATGAATGCAAGTCTACCAATGGTTTCCACTTACTCACCATTCCCTGGGAAAGACTTGCTGATGGAAACCATCACACAGGACCATTCAAGCTTCCATGAAGTGGCTGAGGCTATGGACATGCTTAATGAGAAACCACCATTCACACTGTCCAAACAAATTCACAACTCAATCGTGCCATCAGGGTGGTTCCAAATTCCTTCTACTGAGCCTAATTCCTCTCCTACATTTTTTTCTTAATTATTAAAAACATAGGCCATCTGACATTCTAGGAGAAGAGGGGGCTCGGGATGAGTTAGGGGTGGAAAGGTCATCAAGAGAATCCCAGAAAAATCACCCCACTCCCACCCTCACACCCCACTTCCACCCTGGGAAACTCTGGCTTTTGTATGGCTTCCAGTCCCTGCTGACCCTGAAAAGAAAATTCTGAGATCATATTTCCATAGTAAAGACTTCCACACTTCCTGGCTCCTCAGCATAGTCATTTGTTTGAACATCAATAACCCAGGATTAGAATCGCAGAGTTTGAATGTGGCCAAAATTTACATTTAGCTTAATTTTCCTGTGAGTTCTGGAGCACCATGGGAAATGAAGAGATGCCTTGACTAGGAGAGATAGCTGAAGGCTAGCTTGGCAAATTCAGTCTAACAATAGTAGGCATGGACTTCTGAGCCTTTTTCCACTGACAATAGACCACAGGGCTTACAGTTTGGAGATCACTACTAGTTTCATACCTTACCTTGTTTCGTGTGTGTGTGTGTGTGTGTGTGTGTGTGTGTGTGTGTGTGTGTGTGTGTATGTATGTGTGTGTGTGCACATGAGTGTACATGCATATATGTGTACATCTGGAGACCATAGACTGAGGTCGGCTGTCTTCCTCAATCATCTCACTGCTTTATTTTTGAGACAGTTTTCTCACTCGACCTGGAACTCACCAATTTGATGAGACTTACTGTCCAGCAAGCCCCAGACTTCTTGTCCTAGTATCTCCAGTTTGGGGGAGTATAGATATACATATATATTTACATGGCATAGTGGTTTGAATGAAAATAGCCTCCATAGGCCCATAGGGTACTATTAGGAGGGGTAGCCTTGTGGGAGTAGGAATGGCTTGTTGGAGGAAGTGTGTCACTAGGCGTAGGCTTTGAGGTTTCAGAAGCCCAAGCCAGACCTAGTGGTTCACACGCTATTCCTGCTGCCTGCAGATCCTAATACAGACTCTCAGCTGCTTCTCCTGCACCATGTCTGCCTGTGAGCTGCCTTGCTTCCCACCATGACAACAATGGACTAAGCCTCTGAAATGAACTAAGCCAGCTCCAAATTAAATGTCTCCTTATAAAAATTGCTGTGATCATGTCATCTATGCATAGCATTAGAAATCTTAAGCCAAACTCAGGTCTTCATGCATGCATGGGAAGAGCATCATCAATGGTGGGATCTCCCTAGAACATTTACCTGGTTCTTACCAGACACACTTGATTCAAACAGAGTACTGAACCCCTATTTTACAGCACTGTGAACCTAGGCAAGTTACTTAACTTCTTTGTACCTCAGTTTTATTTTTTTATAAAATGGGTATAATTATAACACTTTCATCACAGAATTGCTGAAATGATTTAACAAGTTAGTACATACAAAGCTTTTAGAATAAGACCCGGTGTATGTATAATGCTGTCCTATTTGCTGTTAGCTTTAATAAGATGCACTTCCAGAGAATTCCCTTCTGTCTTGTACCCCAGTAGGAACCCCTGTTCTGTCCTGTGTCTCACTCTCTGGAGTCTGGAATCTGGTCTCTAAAGATGTAGATCAAGGGAGGGGTTATGGCATGGGAAGTAAAGTGGCCAGAACCCCTGGCACTAGGCAAAGCAATGGAGCCTGGTACCCTTGAGCTCTTCACAGAGAAGAAAAGGCCTCCAGATTCACAGCTCCAGTATAAAGGAGTCACTAACGGAGACTCTAGGTTTTGCACAGCCATGCATAAAGCTCTGAGTTCCACCCCCGGACATCTAAATAAATACATAAACAAATGATATGAAGCCAGTTGTTGGTGGCACACTCCTTTAATCCCAGCACTCAGAAGGCAGAGACAGGCAAATAGATATCTGTGAGTTTGAGGCCAGCCTCATCTACAGAGTGAGTTCCAAGACAGCCAAGGCTACACAGACAACTCCTGTCTCAATAATAATAATAATAATAATAATAATAATAATAATAATAATAATAATAATAATGATTATGTTATTTCAAAGAGCCTAGCATTAAAAAAAACAACAACAAAAAAAAAAAAAAAGCCACATGATTGGAAAGGATCTATGGTCCACAATAGCTGGGCACAGCTGAGTTTAAGTTTAATTCTAACCTGGTTCCCACCCGTAGACCCTATGCTGGTCTTTTGCTTGGCCCCCAGAATGTGGCAAAAGTAAAGCCAAAGGACTTTAGAAGTCAGGTCTTCAAAAACCTCTTTGGAGAGCATACCCAGGGCATACTAGGGCCCCAGATCCAATAAGTAATGCCATTACAAGAGAAAGGGGAGAGAGATCTGATACAGAGCAGAGCAGAGAGGAGGAAGGAGAAAGCAGAGGTGAATATGCCACATGCCACAGCTTGTCAGAGCCACCAATGCTCAGAAGAGGCAAGAAAAGATGGCCTTTCTCGGTGTCCTTTACTTGCTGTCCCTCGCAGTCACAACTGTATGGTCTTCCCTACCCCTACAATAGCTCTACCCTTCCATCACCCCCCCCCCCCCCCGTCTCTTCCCCCACACGCTCTGCTCTGTTGATTTCGCATCTCATGCTCACACATGGTCTTATGAAGGATACGGTCTGTGTCACCCCACGTCCCCTGACCACCTGTTCCATCGGCACAAAATGTTATTTATTACCAATCTAACCAACTTCATTTAAGGGACAAACTCCCAGCCCTCACCCTCTTCCTGGCTCCTCAATCTGAGGTGGAGACATCTGGAAACCAGTTTAACAAGGTGGCTGACAGGCAGCTAGTTCCTGGAGCTTCTTAGGGGGGCCCCAGGGAGCCATTCTACAGAGGAAGCCGGAAGAAGTGAGCCTAATGCACTGAGGGTCTCAAGGAGAATCCATTTGAGTGCTCCAGGCAGGGAAAGGGCTGCCTCCCCTGCACTTAAAGGAGGGAGCTGCACCTGCACTGCTCGGGGAGGGGGGGGGGTGGCTCCCTACGGAAGGCCCAGCACTCCCTTCCTGCTGAGCCCTCCACTCTTGTGACCTAGAGGAAAACCCTAGACCTCTCTAGCTCTCTGTCACTCAAAGACAGATTGGACCAAATGTGTTCTCAGACCCCTCTCTAATTGACCAAAGCCACCTGGTCAGAGACAGGCATAAAGAGACAAAAAGCAAAAGCCAGCCATGGTCTGTCAAACTGCCCAATGACCCTGAGTTTTTTGTATTGTCTTGGGACATCAAGATAAATGAGAAAACTTGCCGGTTGGAAGGAACGATGAAGCACGTGTACAAATCATTACAAAGTCTCTCATCGGCACATAGAGCTGTCAAGATTTTTTCAATAGAAAGCCAGTGAGTCTGTAACCTGACAGGACAGACAAGCTTCCATGCAAGAGAAACAAGAGACAAGCATGGCCAGGTGAAAATGACGAGATTAAGCTTGGGTGGTAGCTTGCCCATTCTACCTCCGAGGAGAAGTGAGATGCAGACTGGCCACAAAGCCAGTACAGTCAAAAGAAGCTTCCTAGAAGCCTGAATGGCATCCTGAAGTACTTGTTCCATAGAAAGAAGAAAATGTGGATTGTTTTGGCCTGTTGAAAAATAAATAGGCCCATCTGTTTATTATTATTATTATTATTATTATTATTATTATCAAAAGGCAGTGCTACAGAGGATGAAACTAAACACAGGACTCAGCACTGCAGAGGTGCTGTTGGGGTGCCGCATGGCCTGAGTTCTTTGGCTGTATCCTAGCTACATGGGCATCTATCTGTATAAACACTCACCCAACTATGTGATTTATATCAGCACATGTCATGCCATCTATGGAAAAGATACTTCATCTCATGAGAAGCTTAGCACACAGAATATTAAATGCAGGCAAAGAAGCCATAGGCCATTTCCAAACACAGCAAGGTTAGAGCACATCCTTCCTCCAGAACTGCATATGTCCTTGATTCTTCCGGTATCTCTTGCTCCCCCTCAGAAGAAGACATGCTTCAGAAAATCCTCATTGCCAGGCCATGCTCAGGAACACACACTGCCCCTTTCTCTACCCTAACAATCCATTCCCCCAGCAAGAGTCTATTCAAGGGGTTGACATTATGGCTGGGGTCTCTCCCGCTGACAGGGAGGCAGCCTTTATCCCCTGTCTGAAGCTAGCTAGAGAAACAAGAAGGTGTGTGTCCTAAATTGGATACTGTCCCCCCAAAATTAACAACTATTGGGAGCTAAAGAGAAAGGTCTATGGAGAGAGAGTCTGGGATAAACCTCCAGGGGGATTTGGGTAAGGTCTGGCTCTGCAAATGGCAAAGATTACCAGGTCATTAATAGCACCAACTCCCAGCTTTCTGGATAGAAAGCAGGTATTTCATTTCCTCCATTGAGGAGACACCTGTGTGAGTAACATTCCTGGTTTCTTCAGTGTTTATCTGTGAGGAGCTCATCCCAAAAGACAGGTCACCATGCCCACCTGGATTCCATGTTGGCATTGGGGATCTTAACTCTAGTCCTCATTCTTGTATAACAAGGGCTGTACCCACTGAGCCATCACCCCAGCCCTGATGACATTATTGCTCTGTGATGTCAGTGAGGACTGATTCAGTTGGTGGCTTGTTGTACATATGTGGCACAGGTGTGATACAGTGCTCAATGGATGCAACCCATTCTTCCCTGAAGATTTAAGAATTTCAGACTGACTTTGTCTCTATGGTCACCTCTAGCTCACTAACACCTGGCCATGTGCACAGTTAAGGCCAATCTAGGGACTAGAATATTTAAAACTGCGCTGGGGCAATTTACCCAGGATCCCGCCTGCATTGAAGACAGCCATAATTCTTGGAGCAGAGACAGGATGAAAGATCACAGCACAGACTGGGGGAGCGGGGGTGGGGGGGTCCGCAAAAGCAGGATTGCAGTCCTGCAGAGCTCTGGGGACCATGGGCATGTGAACTGCCAACCCTGTGCAGCAGCATTAACTTAAGGAAGCCTCTCCCTGCCCCCAGCATTGCTACAGCTGCAGCCACAGATGTTGCAAGCAAAACTAGAAATGAATTCTTTCTGACTTGAGGGATTTGCATATGGTTTGTGTAAAGCTAGTTAGTTGATGGTCTTATTTTTTTAAAAAGACTTCCTTTTCTACTTCAGTAAATTTATTTTATAGGAAATTTTATGTTACACCAACATCCACCTGCCAGCCCAATCCAGCCAGACACCTGGTTTTGTTTTTTGGTTTTTTTGTTTTTAATAGTTCTATCATACTGTCCGTTGTTGCCTTTCAGTCCTTGAGGCTGAGTTAAATTATCACAATAGCGGTCTTATTACCCACCTGCCCAGCCCCAAATATTTACTAGTGGTTCTTTACAGAAAAACTCAAGCCAACCCCTAGATTGCAGTTAAAGGCAGCTCTATTTACCATAATGAAGGAAAAAAAAAAAACAGTATCTGGAAAATAAAACATCATTCAATTTTAACTGGGTTCTATTACTTTCACTTAAAAGTATTGCACTTTCTAATTTTCTGCCAAGTGCTTGTTTACAACTCCTGCAGGTCCTTGGATATGGAAGCAAAGAAGAGAAATTTCCCTGATTTCATAGCATTTACGACCTTGTGAGGAATGGTGGGCACTAGAAAATGAAGTATACATGGTTATCTTTGCTTTTCACTGTACTGGAAAAGGATACTGGACATCTTGGAATGACTGGGGATGGTTAACAAGGGCCCTTGGGGTCAAGGATGATTTGCCTTAGACACTAGTGTGGGCACAAAGTCCAGCACTCCTAGCAAAGAAAACAAGAAGTATAAAGGTTGAGACAAGACCAGCTTGGTGGAATTTCTCTAGGATGTTGTGTAGTGAAGGTCATCTCTGATGTCTTCCCATCAGTCAGTACACTAGGCAGTGGATGGCTTGATTTGACTAGAAGGTGTTGTTCAAGGCTGTATGTCTGCATGTCTGCTTCTTTGGCTTTTTTTTTTTTTTTTTTTTTTTGGATTAGAAAGAAGCATCGCTGCCTCAACAATGGGGAGAACCATGGAGAAAAACAGAATGTCCTGGATGGGTTCTCTGCAAAAAGACCCTAAGTTGGAGTTAAGGGACATGAAGTTTCTGAAGGATCCATACTGGTCAAGAAAGTAGTAGAAGCAGGACTGTGCCAGGGGGTATTGGCTACAATAGGGTGGGGTGTGGCAACCACTGGTGTAAGAACTTTTGACCACCACAGGATGGGGAGCCTCTTGAAACCCTGGTTTTCATTTCTGTAAAAAGGGACGACATGATTCCTCTTGCATCTGAAGAACACAGTTTGCAGTGTGCTTCCACACGGGGAAGGGACTGCAAATATCAGAGGCAATGTGTGCTGGGTCAGAGATCAGGGGTGGGAAAGGATAGGATGAGGTGTGGGGGAGGCAAGGAGACATCTTCTAAAAGGATGCACCACCCCTCTGACACAGCAAGAGGAAGGAAGAGTGCAGAAGTCATGAGAAAACATGTGGTAGCCACACACAGATGGTCAAGGACAAAGCCAGGTATGAGGAGCTGACAACGATCGATCAAGAAGTTCAGCACAAACATAAGGGGTAATGGAGAAGGAGAGTCCAGAGAGCTAAAAAAAACTCTGGGGTTGGCTAGAGACTGCTAGGATCAGACCAGACATTTGTGAGAGCTCCATGAAGTGCTGTTCTTTCAAGCGCCTGAAAGGAAGAGACCACCCTGGAATGGGTGTGAATATGTCCCGGTTCCTGAAGGAGATATCTGGCCGTCCACATCTGCTTCCAGCCAAACACAGCAGGAAAGGCTTCAAGATGGGCTGTGAGCCCAGGGATCCGACAGGAAGTCATGACTGTGAATCCTTTGGACAAGAGATGGCGGGAGATGAGCAATACATGACTCTCTTCTCCCTCCCATCCTGGATACCTTCTCCCCTCCTCTTCTTGTACTCCAGCTGCTCTCCACCTTCATCTGATGATGTCTTCCTTAGATCCACTGACCACCCAGCTCCATGAAAGTCAAGGTGCTTGGAAAGGCTGTTTCTCTTCACAAGACCAAGGAGCAGTCTATAGTGTTAAAGAATAAAGGGTAGCCAAAGTGCAGAGAATATGATCATAGAACCTCAGCTCTACAACAGACATCTATATCATAGCTCCTCTTCCCAAGGTTCAGGGATCATTGCAGAAGAGGGGGCAGGAAGATTGTGAGAGCCAGAGGTCATGAATGAACACAAGAAAATAAGGCTCACCAAGGCAATGTCACATCTGTTGTAGTAACACGTAGAAGCCCTATAAAATCTTAAGATAGGCTAAATCCCAACATGGAGAGGGGAAGTAGGCATGAAGTCCCATCCGTAGCTGAGGAGCTATTGATAGCTGCTAAGGAAGGGACAGTTTGTTTAATTTAATAATGTAGCCCCTGATAAGTAGACCATCTTCAATGGAAGGCCACCCGTCTAAAAATATATGGGTAATGCAAATTGGGCTTGATTGGTGATGGAGAAAAGGGTACAAAGTTAGGTGAATAGGAAAGAGGGTGAATCTAGGAGGAGTTGCTGAAAGTGTGAGTATGATCAAAACACATTGCATAAAGTCTGTAAAGAGCTAATAGAAAAAGAAATGGGTTTGTGTGAAGGCCCAAATAAGTGGGATTTAAATGCTGCATGGTAGAAATGCTCTCCTTACAAGACAAGAAGGACCCAAAAAGGTCATCAGAGCTGGATAAAAGATGCATGCAGTGAGAACTCAAACTTATAGTTCCATGTCTTCATAAATGAATGCATTTCTGAACATTAAGTTTAGTTGTGTGAAGGCCTGAGCCAGATGTAGATAAGCTTTAAGGAGTGGTGAGAAGTGGGTAGGACATAGATAGGCACCAGTTGGAGATGGTGCCTGGAGATGGTTACTGCGCTGATGATGTGTATTCAGTATTCAGTCTTCCTCACCAGCATCCCAACAGCTTCCTCCCACAGACTTTCCTCACTGGGGCTTCTCTCTGACCCCAGGAATGTGGTTTAACCTGCCTGGGACAGATTATAGAGCCTGTGCTGCAGGAGCACACAGAGAGGTGACAATATCCCAGTTTCCTCAAAGGATCCTCTTAGTGGGTCTCCATCAGCATTGCAAGAAATGTGCTCATTGATCATCCTACTCCCATGCCCACAGCACTCTATCCCAAGGCTTCAGGACATTGTGCCATGTGGGAAGCCGATTAATAGGAACTCAGGCCCCTGACCTATTTCACAATGGACTTTGGAGATCAGTGGCCACTGGAAGCAACATCATGGAAGACAATACAAGCGCAAGTTTATACTTTGCTCGTTGACATGGACCTGTTCCAGCTCAAGTTTGACACTCAAGAGAAAAAGGAGACCAACAGAAGAAGACACTGTTCCCCACGGTGTTTGCTGGAGCCACCTCATGATAGTCTGCAACTAGAGTCACCATTTTGTACTGTGGTAATACAAGAAACTGCATAATGGGCTGGGAAGATGGCTCAGTTGGTAAAGGCACTTGTTGCCAAGCCTGGTGGGGGTGAGGAGAGAGAGAGAGAGAGAGAGAGAGAGAGAACTTGACTCCCACAAGTTGTCCTCTGAATACCATACCACATGGTAAATGAGTTCTCCCCCTCATTGCTCCCCCAACACAAAAATAAATAAATGTAAACTTAAAAAACAATGGGCCCTGTGGCAGAGGATGAAGGGCTTTGTCTAGTTCAAGGTTTTTGAAGTTGAAAGTTTGAGGTCAGGCAGCCCCATCACTTTGGCCTCCAATGGAGACCATCAGAAGGCTTGATTTTGTTCATTACGTTCCTGATATGGGAGAATTCAGAATTGCCTGCCCAGACCTTGGTAAATACTTCATAGGAATCTCCAGGAAATCCTGGCAGCCTGGAAAACATGCAACCATATACACAAATCAAGAGACTCTCGGTTCCTGGGAAGAGAGTAAGCACTTCAAACTGCTTTCCATGGAGCTGCAGACAAGAAGTCAACATGCCTCTACAAACAGTCCATTCTCCAGCCAGCATGTGGCCAGCCTCAGAGCAGTTGGCTTGCCTCCTTTCCAGCCTCCCTTCCTTTTCTCATTCATCTCTCTCAGTAGGTGACCTTTCTGCTCTAGGCCCAACCCAGCCACTTGGCCACTAAACCACAGGAGATGAGGAAGAATTCCAGGAGAAACCGGAGCAAGCTGGGTGGCCAGAGGGTGAGCTGTCCTACCAGTGAGCCACAGAGGGGAGATGGGTTTCTGACACCCAGGCTTGGAACTCTGGGGGAATGGAGTGGCTCTGCTTGGTTCAGAGAGTCTTGTGTTTTCAGGGAAATTTTATCCATATGTTTCTGATTCATTAACACTTAACTCATCAAAATGTTATTTGGTAAGAGCCCCTGGAAGCCCAAGATGCCTTGTAACAGCCTGTTTAATGAGCATAAAGAGCTTTGTACGTTTATTTCTTGAGAAAGGGGCAGGATTGATTTTCTCTCCTCACCAAAGCTAGCAGTCATATCCTGTACAGTGACTCAGGCCATGAAACAAATCTTTGGAAAAGACTATGAGACAGGAAAGACGAAAGTCTGGGTCCTGGATTTCAGTCAGTCTGTTTTGGCCAGTTAAATCTTCTCCAGATTGCTGTGCTCATGAAGCTTGTTCGTTCACGAGGCCACTCCCGGGGTGGCACGGAAGGATTGTGAAAGCCAAGGACATTGGCATCATCACAGTCCCTTAACTCTGAGTTTGCTCTCACCTTCTCCCTGCTGTACCTCACCTTGCTTCATTAAGTAGACTGTTTTACCTTTGGGTGTGCAAGTGTGTGTGTGTGTGTGTGTGTGTAAGATGCAGGCACATATATGACAGGGCACACATGTAGAGGTCAGAGAGCAATTTTGGGTGTCGGCGCTGGCCTTCTACCTTGTTTGAAACAAACTGCCCTGTTCACCACTGTGCACCACCACTCTAGCTGGCCCATGGGGGTTGGGGTCTCCTATGTTACTTCCAATCTTGCCATAGGAAATCTTGGATTGCAGACATGCACCACCGTATCTGGCTTTATGTGGATCCTAGAGATCTGAAATCTGGTCATCACACCAGTGTAGGAGGTGCTTTACCCACAGAGCCATTCCTCCGGCCCTAAGTCCCTTTCCTTTTCCAGATGAGGAGAAGGCTGGAGGACTCTGAGCATGGAAGAACATGGATGGGGGCAAGCGTAACTAATGATAGCATCTTACTCTCCAAGTGGAGCCGGTCTCAAATAGAAAAGAGGAAATCAGGAGAATATTGGAGGAAAAGAGAGATGGAAAGAACTGGCCATCGGGGGGGTGGGGGTGGGAAAGAGCCCCACATTATTAACAGGGGATCCTGCAGGACTTCCTTGCAATCCCAAATGAAAGAGTCACCTTCTCAGTGCATCTCTAGCCTCCCAAATCGTTAATTAGCTGCCCTTCCCAGATGCAGAAGAATGGCCAAGATGACCTTCAGAAAACCCTTGTTCACCCTGGAGCTTTTATGATGCCCCTGTTAGGCCAGCTTAGCTCAGCAAAGCCCACTAAGAACAGAGGGCCATTATGCCATTCTTCTCCTAAGACCACAGACTCCCAGGGATGAAAAGGTCAGATGCCTTGAGTGGCCTCTGGGGCAGTGCACAGATGCTGGTGCTTTGTCACTCAGGGTGAGGACAAAGCCAAAAGAGTAACCATGGGCTCTTGCAGCTGGTGAACCCCCGCTCCCTCCCAGTTCTCACTCATTCAGCCAAGCCAGAGACAGGGCTGCTTTTGATTGGTCTGGCTCCAGAGCAAGAAGTGAAGGCACCCGACATGAATGTGGCAGTATGGATGCTGAGTTCATTTCTAGTGCTTGAAATGAGGGTGGGGAAAATGAGGTCATCTACGTAGAAGGGGATATTGATGTTCATAGGACCCCAAATACAGAGAGTCTGGATAGTTATAATCAAGTCTCTTAAGTTTGTCTGTCTCCATGCAGAGATGGGTATCTAGTCTTTCGTAATCTTCTCTCCCATATCAAAGTTCCAGTTCATGGGTAACACAAGTTCTGTGTTCACTGACATGTCTTTTATTAGATGTCTGGTAAGAGGAAGAGAGATGACATGAAGACTAAGTACTTTTCAATTACTGTAGAAGTGGCATCTAGTTGCTTCTGCTCTATTCAATTATATGGGAGCAAGTTGTTAAGTCCAGCTCATGCTCAAAGTGGGGGGAGTCTTAAGATGTGAATATCATGCTAGGTGTCATTGAGTAGCCAGTTTGGAGGCTACTTTCTACATTTCACTGATGGGCTAGGAAGATTGTTCAGTTAGTAGAGTGTTTGCCTTTCAAGCATGAGGAGCTGAATGTGTTTGCCAGAAACCATATAAAATATAAAAAGCTGAGTGTGGTGGTCTATGCGTGTAATTCCAGTGCCAGGGAGGCAGAGGCAAGCAGATCCCCAGGAGCTTGCTGGAAAAAAAAAGAAGATGATGGCACCCAAGGAACACCACCCAGGTTTATTCTCTACCCTCCATATGCAGACACTCATGCACCCTCACATACATAAGCACTGTACACACATAAACACACATATGTGCATTCCAGAGTTCTGGTCAATAAGTTGTGAGAAGTCCTGTCATGTTTCTAGGATTTCCATTCTACCTGCTGATGACATGAGATGATTTCTCAGTCTATAAGAGCCCTAACCAAAACCACTGGAGTGAGAATGACAAACCTAAGCGCCTAACCTTTGGAGAATCAAACGCTCTTCTCATCTTATAGAATACCTTCTCAGAAAGCCATTATCCAGAAAGCTACTGTTGGAATAGCACCCCTGGGGAGGATGCTGTTTCCAGGCATGCCCATCTGCCCTTCAACCTCTGCCTCTTGAAGTTTAACCTTCCATCTATCTTCCTATTCTTCGTCCCCTTTTAGCTGTGCTTGGTCTCTCTGACATCAGATAGCAGGTGTTTTTTTTTTTTTTTTTTGGTTTTGTTTGTTTGTTTGTTTTTCAGGATTATCTCTCTAATAACTTTTATACAACTTGAACAAGGAGCCTTGCATCCTAGACATCTGGGTGAAGATAACTTCCCATTGACGAGCCAGATCACTGGTGCTGAATTTAGACACAGGTGATGCTTGATTTCCCCTTTTCTATTTTCTATAGGGTACATACTCTTACCGTCTTACCCAGTGGCTTTTATTTTTTAACCAAGGACCATCAATTCAGAAAGATGCAAAAAAAAAAAAAAAAAAAAAAAAAAAAGCATAAAATGACATGAAAATGAAAGAGGGAGGAGGAAGAGGACAAGGAGGAAGAGCAGAAAGAGGAAGATGAGGTTGTCTAGAATGTAGCTTGACACTCACATTCCTTAGCCTGACACATGACCTCGTGTCTTTTCCCAGCAGAACTTCATTGTCATAGGTTCACATGGTCTAGAGAAGGAGACTCAGGTTGAGAGCCCAGCTAGTTTATATGAGAGTTAAGACTGAACCCACATCTGTTTTATGTTAATCTAAGAACCACTCTTAGCTTAGCCTTAGCATTTTGAGTAAAATAAAAACAATAAAAGAAAATACTGTCAGAATTCTAGGAGGGTTGATTCAACAAAGGCCACCCAAGGTTACTTACTTTACCCTAACCTGTAGACAGTTATCTTTCCAGTGCCCTCTCTAGAATAAAGTTTTTCTTTTAAAAGTCCTTAAGAACTGCTAGAACAGAGGTTCTCAACCTTCCTAACTCTGTGACCATTTAGCTCCTCATGTCATGACTCACCCCCAACCGTAAAATTATTTTTATTGCTACTTGATAAACTGTAATTTTAATGCTGTTATGAATTATAATTTAAATGTCGATATGCAAGATATCTGATATGCAACCTTCAAAGTTGTCTAGAACTACAGGTTGCGAACCACCGTTTTAGACTCTGAACTTCATTCAGAAAGTTGGTCAATCCTAATCCTAATTCCTTTCCCATGCCCATGCCCATGCCCATGCCCATGTCCATGCAAGCATATCATGTGGTGGTAGCTCATAGAGCTGAGAGAGGGAACCCATCAGCTTCACCTTCCTATTCTCATCTGCCCTCCCTCTGGGAGCCTCCTGGGTCTGCAAGAAGGCACTTTGGCTCATGTTGACTATAGACCATTCTCAGTCTACCTGAGAGACCCAGCTGTGCACGCTTGGAAGACAGAACTCAGACAGGTGACCTATGAACTTTACTCACCACCATAAACACATCAGAATAGGAACTTGCTAGTCCCTCACATACACACACCCAATGTCCTCTTTGTCACTGAGAAAATTCAAGTACCATCTACCATGGCTAAGTTTGCTTGAGGCTGAGCCATCAAACTTCTCTTTAGAAGGGACTCTCCCAACATCCATCATCAGACGATGAACGGGTAATATCAGCAGAGTGACTGAAGAATTCTTTGTCTTCCTGATACACAGACCTGATTGATGTTCAAGCCCTGTGTTCTCAAGGCACAGAATGAGTTTGTGCTCCTTCTATCAAACTCTGCTGTGTGCCCAAAGTGGGTTAGGATTACAAGCACTCACCACTGGGGCACAATATTCTGATTATGCTAAGAATTATCTCACGTAGTTTTCCATATAACCCTTTAAGCGAGATCAAGAAACCTACATAAAGTCACATAACACAAGGAGCTGAGCTAGAATTGGACCATAGCTCTCAGCAAATTCAGCTAGGGATGGTTTCTCCCTTTGGAGAAGACAAAACTGTGGTTTCCATGTGAGACAACTTTAAAAGCAAGCTCTCCCTAAGGTGACTCTGTTTTCCCAAGATCAGGCATCCAATCTGTCTGATAATCCTAAGGAAACCTCTTTACTCTCTCTCCATCTGAGATAAAAAAACAAAAAACCATTCAAGATGGGCCTTATACTGAAAGTCAAGAATCTTCCCACTCTGTACCTTTCTGGACAGTACCTACTCTGTCTTTCTGATTCCCAGGTTTTGCTTATCAGGTAGGGTAACAAGAAGGAAAAAACGTATCACCAAACATTAGCATTCTAGCCCTGTTGTGCCTTTGTGCCATCCTTAAACCCATTGCTGAGACTGCAGTGTGGTAGCCAGTGACAGTCTTGGCTGTAAGTCACTATCTCCCCAGTGAAACATCTGGCCTATCCACCCACTATGGTACAATCCAGATGTGACCTTAATCACATCACCACAGAAGTTAATGAGGAAGAGGCAAACAGGGCACAGAGAAGGCTACCCACTGAATTTAATTTGTGAAAGCAGATGTTCAAGACATTCTGGGTCCTTGGGAAATGTCCTGTTTTATGGATGAAGAAAATGAATTCCATGTAACTACTTTTGAAGTCCATTATTATTGCACAGGCAGTCCTGGTTGAACTGCTTCATGCACCTGTCCATGAGTCTTCCCAACACCTACATGTAAGGACTCTGGGAAAGAGTAAGATGGTTGTGCCAGAGGCAATCTGGCCAAACAGGAATATTTAAGGATCAACAAGAGGACTTTGAGAGAGTGAGGATGTAGCCCAGTTGTTGCAATACCCTGGATAAGAGCCCACCAGCACCCTCGCCTCAAAAGAGGCATGCCAGAACGATAAGAAATTCTGGGTAACAAGTGATTTATGTCTACACTGGTGCCCTTGTGAAATGGGTGGAGAGTAGGGCATATGAGAAACAGAGAAATTGAAATATATAGCTTTTCATTTTACCACTGGGGATCAAACCCAGTTTGTTCATTGTGACCTTCACCATGAGACATTTCAGATCCTTCTTAGTGGAGAAGGAATTATCATATGAGTAACTTGGGGTGCAGAAAGGCTGGGCTGTCTCATTTATTCAGCTAACAGAAATTTCTAGTCTTCTGCACTGTGACCAATGTAGCATATATGTATGACCCAACAGTATATAAATAGATAAGAACATACACACACACATTCATTCTCTCTCTCTCTCTCAACTCAGTTAGTCCCTGTCCCCCTACGAAGTTCCTTTCATAGGCCACTGCCTACCCTAAGCCTCATTTGCATCTTCAGAAAATGAAGGGGTAATGGCCATATCACCACCACTCCGGCCCCTCCCTTCAAGCTGTAGCGTCTGGGAATCTGTGGGACCACTGGCTGAGAAAGAAGGCCCCAGCACAGCAGCCTCCCATCGTGCCAGCCCATTGCATTAACCAGCAAAACACATGGTCTGGCCCCTGCTAGGCCCAAGCCCTGCCCTTACCCAGACTACCCAGCTCCACCTCACCACATGCAATTGCTGCTTTAGGTTGGGAAATGAGAACATCCTGGTAGAGCATAAAAGGGACCTGTAACACACACACATACACACACTGCACACACAAACACAGACACCTAAAAATCATAAGCTACAACTATCAAACAAGTGCAAAGAACATGCCAAGAATACCCTGACAGAGACGTGACTTCTTCATGGTGACTTCCGGCATGATTGGTGGGACACAAACTGGATGCCTCAGCATGGGCCAGCATACCCTGACTCACCGCATAGTTTCTTAGGGACAAGAGCCCCTCCTTCCAGGCAGCCCTGACATGGAGGGAGAACGTTAGCACTCTTGGTCTCCACCATGTCCTCGCTCCTTGTATCCTCTTTACCTGTGCTCTGCCACCACCTCCCTGGGAGCCAGCAGATGGTAAAACAGAAGGGAGATGGCTGATAGAGCCCACTGGCTTCCCACGGAGAGCCTCAGCCTAATAGAAGTTGTCATGTGTCAGCTTAGGGCATGAGCAGAGCTGCCTAGGTAGCAGCTGCTCCAGCGGCCCACAGCCAACAGGCTGCTGATGTGAAGGAGGCTGGACCCAAGGCTAAGCAGAAGAAGGAGCCCTGGACCTGAGGCAGCAGGTAAGGGGAAAGGGACTAAACACAAATTGGCCTCTGTCAGCCCAGCCAGCTCCTCCTGGCTGAGGCTATCAGGAAAAAAGGGAGAAGCAAAAGTTATGGACCCTAGTATCAAGTTTCCATCACCTTTAAAAAAAAAAAAAATAGTGCTGTTTCTTAGAATTATAGATTTGTAGGGATCAGGATGTCTAAGTGTTATCTTTCCCAAAAGTAATCTGGCACTCAGAGATGCTCCAAGGACTCATCCCACGCAGGTCAGCTGTCAGAGCCCAACTCGCAAGTAATAATACTACATTTTGTAATGTGGTACCACTCAAATAAAAACTCAACTTCAAATAATTCAAGTCCAGAAGTCTGTAAGATTTTTGCTGTTGTTGTTGTTCTGCTTTTGAGACAGAGGCACATGTAACCTTGATAGTTCTGGGGTGACTTTGAACTTCTGATCTGCATATGCCACCAGGCTGTTTTATGTAGTGTCATGGATTAAAACATCCTAAGCAATCACTCTACCTACTGAACTATACCCCCAGCTCCAAGGTATTTGCAAACAGTAAAGAATCCGTAACATTTACCAAATGCTGGGTTGCCTTGGTACTCAGCCAGGACACACCATCCCTGACACTCCAGCTTACATGAATAGACATACCGTACTTTCCTTATTCCCGAGTTGAATGCCCTGTTCACAAATGGTGAGTTGCTCGGCTGAACTAAACGAGGAAAGAAAACAAAACAAGACTAAAAGAGGCTAAAACTCTAGGAGGCAAGTTGAGAGTTTGGCAGTGACATCATCGAAGAGAGGAAGGGGACAAAGCCTTTCTCCCTCCCCACCCCCAGCCTTCCAACAATGACAGCTAAGAAGAAAAGAGCCTAGAGACTTAGGGGTGGACTTCACTGGGGTCTCCATGGTGCTTCCCAGCCAGTGCAGTGAGAGTTAATTGAAGCATCCAAATGTCTGACTTCCATGGGCTGTACTAGCATCCCAGTTATAAAATCACTCTAGACATTTGTTAGAGAGCACATATGTGCAACTCACCTGTAACACACTCATTACAGGCCACAGAGCAGAATGATTATCAAATCTGTCATGAAAACAGTGAGAGAGAGAAATCCTCACAAATTCCAGCAAATGAGATAATGAAATGGGAGTCCAAGAGATAATCCTAGGGACACTGTATTTTAGTTTAGTAAACATATTTATACATTGTATAGCTCTTGTCACTTTCTGATGCCCTCTGGCAACAACCCCCACCCCACTCGCATAATTTTAAGATCTTAATTTTGTTGATAATAAATTATTAAGTTCTATTCTTCTGTTTTGTGTGTTTGTTTCTTTGTTGGGAAGGCATTAAGCCCTTATCTCAAGGAAAATACACACACACACACACACACACATACCCACACACACGAGTATGTGCTTGTGTGCACATGTACTAAGAAATGCCTGAAGTGTGCTCAGTCATAAGCCTGGATACTTAAGGGACTGGAAAGCTTCTTGCAGATGGCTCACATGCGCTCACAATCCAAACTAAGACATGACCTGGGCAACTTGGTGACCAGGTGACTGGTTTTATGAACTGGTAATAGCTGTCACTAGCTCTCTGGTTTGACAGACATAGGAGTTAAGCCCCACAAAGGCACAGAACCAAGTGGGCTGGTTATCTCGGGGAAGAAAAGAATCAGAAAGCCAGGTAGTATGGTTCAGGGAAAGTGCAGCAGACTGGTAGTGCGGGCCTTAAATTGATGCTCATTTATGCTTCTCTGTATCCACAGAGAGGCATAAATGGAACTTTGGATAAACTGACTTCTGTACACTTCTGTTTCTTTCTGCATACATTTGAGGAAACAGGGCCTGTTTCATAGCATGTTGTGAGGAACAAACTGGGGGATGTTCATGGAGACAATGTGTGTGCTATAATTTGCTTTGCAGTTAATGCTCTCACATCTCCGACTCTAAATCTGTGTCAGTTGTGAATCCAAAAAGGAGGTAAACATGAATGGAAGAGTTTCCCCTGTATACAGCAGAAATTCAAATTGGCCATTACAAAGCCCACCCTTTAATAGGCCTGCTGAAAACAAGCTGGAATGTAATACAAATCACTCTGCAAAGTTTGCTTTGCATGGCTATCCCTCTTCTCGGGGTTTGGAGAAGCTGTCTCTTCCCTTTGGAAGGCAAAGAGCACCTTCAGACAACGTCACTGTAATCATTATATCTTCCTGGAGCTCATAGAAATGACGACTCAGGCCTTTAAATCCCTGCACTCAGGAGGCTGGAGAATATCTGAGTTCAAGGCCAGCCTGGTGTACATGTTCAATACTGGAAGATCTCTCATTGGCCCAGAGGGGGGAGAGGGGGAGAGAGAGAGAGAGAGAGAGAGAGAGAGAGAGAGAGAGAGAGAGAGAGAGAGAGAGAGAGAGAGAGAGAAGAGAGAGAGAGAGAGAGAGAGAGTGTTTTGAGACAGGGTTTCTCTGTGTGCACATAACTCCATGTCACACAATCCCTTTTCCAATCAAGCAAGGCAAGAATAATTTTTTTTTCTGTCCTATTTATGATAAAACTGAAGCCCAGTGATCCTAAATAGTTCATCAGAAATGGTGCAGCTACTACCAGAACACTTTTCCAAGATCCTGGTTTAATTGATACAGGTGGAACCTGACTGTCTTTTTGTGTATGTTTCTGTTCCTGCCTTTGCTTTTGACACCTGAGTCCCTACCCCAGCTGAGAATACCTGGCCTGAAACACTGATCTGTAATGTGTGGAGTGCTTGCCACAGAGGCTTATGAAAGACAATCTATGAGATGACAGAAAGAAAAGGTTCAAACTTTTAGGGGAAAAAAAAAGTGAGATAGCACAGGCTTCTAGTTCTGATGTATAAAGTAAATATTTCCATCTTCACAATAAAAAAAAAAAACTAAACATCAACCACTCAGACACTTATGGAATGCAGATCCCCACAGCTAGGACCAGTACCACCTGATTGAATGTAGTTGGAAAATTACAGAACATGTGTAGACTTATTTGAGAAACAAAACTTCTGAGGGGCCCAGTCTTAGGGAACACCCCACATTTGCATGAATTTTACCTCACCTCTAGACTCACCCTGTGAAGGTTAGACAGCTCTCTTCTGGGAAGAGACTAGAGAAAGCAGCCATTTGAAATCAGCTCACCAACAAGTTCTATCTGCAAGAGAAACTATTTTACTAGAGCATGGCAGACTGGAGTTTGAGCAAGTACCAATCGGAGGAAATGTCTAACTCAGAAAGACCAAGACCGGATCAAAATACTAGAGGGTGTTTCTCATCACCTTAAATTTTAAGACAATGTTTACAAAGCTCCTGGATGATCAGATTACAAGTTATAGGATCCACCTGACACCATGGCGTCTGTATTGGGATGCAGGACCTTTAGGGGCCTTTCAGAAGATGGGAAGTTCTACTGGACTAACACCATTATGCAGGGAGTAAGTCCATTTATTGTGTTGAGGATAGATTTGTCCCTTCTGGTTTCCTCTCTCTTTTCCTCTGTGCCCTTCTGCCCATCTTCCACACAATGACTTTGAGGAATGGAGAGGCTTCTAAGCTGTCTTTTCCAAGTTTTTCACCTGTATACATTTTATATTAAGCCTAATCCCATCAAGCACTTTACTTTCTCTTTTCTTGTTTCTCCCACCTTCTGTCAGCTGCCCTTTGTTCCCTAAAACGTTTGCTTCCATTTTCATGGCATATATATAAAATTTTTGCATCTTTATAAAAACTAGGAACCACAAATGAAAGAAAGCATACACTCTATCTCCTGAGATTGATTTATTTCATTAATATAATCACCTCCAGTTGCATCCATATTTTCCTGCAAATGGCATAACTTTGTTCTTCTATATGACTAAAAAAGGAATCCCATTGTGTGCATATAACCATACATTCCTTATCCAATTCAACAACAAAGGCTGGTAAGGATATGGGGGGGGAACCTTATACAATACTTGCGGACACATAAAATAGTAAAGCTACCGGGGAAGTAAGTATGGAAGTTTCTCAAAAATCTAACAATAGATTTTGCATGTGATCCAGCTATTCCAGCTCAACATGCCATGGCTGTACATAAATGGTTTGTTATTTTACAGGACTTTCATAGTGGCTGCATTGTGGAGCCAATAAATGATGCCTTTGTAAGTTTACATCAACAATTCTATCTAGATTTGACTACCTGAGCATGACCCCTCCCAGCCTCTGTAACTGTGAGTTACAGCTTTCATAAAGCACTGGGTCTCTGCTACAGTGGCTCAAAATAGACTTAGACAGGAAAACATTACTCCAGTTTGTATCATAAATCAAGCAAACTTTTCTAAAAACTGAAACTTATAGAGATAAAAAAAAAAGCAAAATCACACTCTTATGACTCATTCAAACATATTAAAACTTATGATGACACCACACAGAATATTTCTCAACATCAGTCTGGGGAGCAGTCTTGCTGGTTTCGTTACTGTTCCCTTCTATGGTGACTGAAAGGGATTTTGTGGAGGGATCTCTGAAGCAGGTGTGGCAAAATGTCAAAGTCATACTCAGAGTCTGTAATTCCTCAGGGGTGAGGGGTAGGTGTTTCGAGAGCACCTTGAACCCATCCTAAACATTCAGGAACTCTAGACCAGCCAATGAGGAGAGAAAGAATGCAACACAGGCCTAGATGCTCTGAGAGCCAGGTAACAGAAAGACGCAAGGGAGCCTCCAAGGCAAGTTCCAGGGAAAATAAATTATCGTGCCAAAAGAAAATTAAAGTACAGATTTAGGATGAATCAGAAAGGCTAACTGAACTTTTCCAGACTGCTAGTATATGCCTCAACATACTGTCAATGGCTTCTGCTCTCTGTGTACCTCCATTGTCTTTCTACCAAGCATTCTACAATCTCTGATAACCTCTTAATTTTAAAATATAAGGAAACATGTCTCAGTGTTTCCAACATACTTCTTGAAAACATTTGACTCTAATGTCATCAAAATGGTAATAAATGTAATACAAACTTAATAAAATTAATACAAATAAGTATGGAGTCCTTGTAAGGGAAGAGTGTGTGTGTTCTCTGCAAACTCTGGGTTTCCCCCACTTTCCTGATGGCCCTTTGGTCTCTCTCTGTTTCTTTTTTGGCAGTGTGGTTCAAAGGCAAATCATAGATTCTACCTGAGCTATGACCAAGGGAGACATGCTAGTTAGTTGTTTTGTTTGTTTGTTTGTTTAGGCTTTGATGTTGTTGCTTATCAATGAGACACAAGCAGGGGTTGTCTTGGAAGAGAGAACCTCAATTGAGAAAATGCCTCCATTCCTATAGGCAAGTCTGTGGGCCACTTTCCTGATTAATGATCTATGTGGGACAGCCCCATGCACTGTAGGTGGTACCTCCCTTGAGTCGAGCAAAGCCATGGGGAGCAAGCCAGAAGGAGCAGCATCCCCTCATTGTATTCTTCAGTTCCTGCCTCCAGGTTCCTAACCAGCTTCTGCTTTGAATTCACTCAGTGACAGACCTGATTGGCAAGCCCAATAAATTCTTTCCTCCCCAGCTGCTTTTGGTTTGGTTATAGTCTTTTCACACTAGAACTCTCTAGGACAGGAGAAGTCAGGAGAATACTGTTGCCAGTCTTGTTGCCTTTTCCAATAAACAGAGAACTACAGAGGAGGATGTAACAGTTGCCACTAAAGTTGGCCCAGTAGATTACAGGCAGAGCATTCCTTATAGAAAAAGATCTAAGTTTCCTTGCCACAAGGCAAACTCGCCTAAACATAAGACCTTAATAAAGTAATGTGTGGTAGGCATTAGAAAAGAAAACAAAATACATTAACTGCATAGAAAATGTGTCATGTGTAGTTGCTTGCAAAAAAAAAAAAAATCCTTCAATTTTTGAACTACTTCTATAACTAGATTACTATTCCATAATACTGAATACTAAAGCTTCTATTGAAAGCCCTGCAGAGGGCATGGACCCTCACGCCCCGACTCAGGAAAGGCGGCTCCCCCAAATCACTCACGAGAAGCGGTCTTGATGCAAAAGCATGAGGTCTTTTATATTCCAGTGCACTGGGGTCCACAGCCATACTCCGTATGAGGTAGAGGACTGGGGAACCCTGGGTACAGGGTTCAGACAGCTTTAATGGGGTTACAACAAAGCCTGTGCATTATAAACCGATCATCTCATAGCATCCAGTGTGGACCAATCAATTTGAACTATCCAAGCCCGCGCTTTGCCCAGGAAGTCTGCTTTCGCTAGGGCTTTTGGGTAGTGTGGCTCATTTCCTGTTCTCATTCACTCACAGGTGCTGTCGGTAAACCCACCCTGTCGTAAACAGTCAAGAATGACCTTTTGCCTACTTACTGCCAGGGGGCAGAGTCTAGGGAAAATTAGGCTAAATTTTTCCATCCTTATACTATCTGAGTTTGGTGGTGTACTCATGTGCTAGAATTAGCACATGAAAGGTAGAGACAAGAGGATCAGAAGTTTGATCTGTTTATTGCAATGGTTCTCCACCTGTGAGTCACGCCCCTTTGGGGGTCAAACAACCCTTTCACAGGGACTGTATATCAGATTTCCTGCATATTAAATATTAACATTGCGATTCATAGCAAAGCAAGATTATAGTTACAAAGTAGCAATAAAAATAATTTTATGGTTGGGGTCATCAGAACATGAAGAACTGTATTAAAGGGTCACAGCATTAGGAAGGTTGGGAACCACTTAGTGGATTCAAGAACATCCTGAACTACATGAGACACTGTCTCCAAAAAAAAAAAAAAGAAAAAAAAAAAAAAAAAAAAAACAAAAGCAGAAAGAAAGAAAGAGAAAGGAAGGAAAGAGAAGGAAAATTCAAAACACTAAAATTGTTCAAAATTATCCTGTCTTATACAATTGGTTCATAGAACTTCAGTGCATCAAACACCAGTGAGTCCAGAGAGCAATGATGAAGGCTAGAGTTAAGCCACCAACTCGTGACGACATCTCTGGGACAGACTGATACTTTGCTTTGAGCAAATCACTCTCTGCTTGACCTTCTTCCCATCTGCAAAATGGGCCTGTTGAATTTCTAACTTTGGTTTAGCTCAGTCTGTCAGTCACCTTCCAAATCTTCAATGGCCTTTGGAAGTCCCTGTCGTTAGTCCTACCTTCTGAGATCACACCCCCTCTCCCTGAGGTCTTGATCTCTCTGAACCCCAGCTCTTAAGTTTGATTTTCTGGTCTCAGATTCTATGTGTAGGTACATCAACACTCCTAACAATGTACCAATTTTCAAGACCAAGAAACGGCATTAACTATATATATATATAGTTATATATATATATATATAGTTATAACTCATCTGTCTCATTCAAGCACAGCTAAGGCACAAGCTTGTAATTGAAGATGAGAGGAGTTCCCTTTTCTGACTTCCTGTCGGTTTCCTTTGCATATTAATAAATGCAGTCCAGGAGAAGAATTCCTTGGGGGAATGGCTTGTTACTTGGCCTTTCCTGGGAGTTGAAACCTCTAGTGTTACACTGGCTCCAGGGCATAGATTCCACCATTTCTGGGCTCTTTCTTCCACACACACTGCCTGAGGACCTCCAATTTACACCACCTCCCTCCAGCTACCTGTAGACAAGCTTTCTCATCAGGGCCTCCAGCTCACAAATGATGACATGGAGACTTATTAATTATGAATGCTTAGCCTTAGCTTAGGCTTGTTCCTAACTAGTTCTTATCATTTAAATTAATCCATATTTTTTAATCCACGTTCTACCTCATCTCTCTGTACTGCTTATGAGGCTTCCTCCCTGGCTGGCTGGTGACTCTGCCTTTCTTATTCCCAGAGTTTTCGCTCTGCCCTGAAGTCCCACCTGTACATTCTGCCTAACTATTGGTCGTTCAGCTTTTCATTATACCAATCACAGCAACACATGTCCACACAGTGTACAGGAATATTCCACAACTGCCACTTCTCTGGGGCCCCTTTGTGATATGCTTCACTCCCTCCTCAGACCTCTTGTAAAGCAGAGGTCAGGATTATCTTGCCTCCCAGTTGCCACTCTCTTTTATCAGGTTTCTTTCATTGAGGCAGGACTGACAGTTTAACATAAGGGGTGATGTAGAGATGAAGGTAGCCTCAAAGACTGATCTTTGCCCTGCCACACTGAATGCCCAGGAGTACCTAGGGAATCCAGAGGCTGAAATATGCTGTGAGTCTATTGTCCCTCTCTACATCCGTCTCTATAATAGACAGGACACCCCTGCCTATTCACACAGCTCTCACAAGAGTCTGCTTCCTTGGCCACCATTTCCATAGTCCATACAAGGAATACGAATCCATTTATCTATCTAGATTTACCATGGGGCCTTTTTATAAAATAAGCAGCGTTTGCAAAGGAGGGAAAGCAGCAAGTAGGATGGGCAGAAAACCATTCACATGTCTCAGACTGAGCAAATGAGAAGAGGCAATGGCAATAAGCTAGGGCAGAAGGTAGGCCCTGGGAGATCATCAGAAATCTGGGCATCTTCCTGAGGGCAAGGGAAGCCACTGAGGAAAGGAGGGCCTTTTGCAGGAGGCCAGATGGGACATGGTGGCAATGTGAGCTAAGACTTAAAAACAGAAGGAAGAAGGTAAAGATTCAAGAGACTTTTGAGGTGAAATCAAAGGACTTGGAGTGGCTGAATGGGAAATGGACAGAGAGCTAGAGGGAGGAGTCTAGAGGTACCTGGGATCTGGGCTTGGGCACAGATTGGTGCTGTGCCCAGGGATTGGAAGTTTTGCATTAAAAGTACTCTGGGAACAAACTGAATTTAAAATGTCAAAATGGGGGTTGAGGAGATAGCTTCCTTGGAAAAACTGCTTATCTCATAGCATGACCTATATTTGGTCACCAGAACTCATATATAAAAGAAAAAGAGCATGATGTCAGGTCTTTGTAATCCCAGAGGTAGGGAGGCAGAGACAGGAAGAGAGCTGGGGTCTGTGGCTTAGCCAACCTAACTAGTGAGCTCCAGGCCAATGAGTGACCTTGTTTGAAAGAAGGTGGTGTTCCTGAGGGTAACACCCTAGGTCATCATCTGGAACACCTGCATACAGATATGAACACATGAACCACACACACACACACACACACACACACACACACACACACACGCGCGCGCACGCGTGTGCTCAAAAATAATGTGTCCCAAAGGAAATTTCACTAAGCAATTGGGTTTTGTGAGGCTGGAGCTCTGAGAACAGAGCTGGTACACTATTAATTCATAGTTGGCACCCTGACTACTGGAAGCAGGCATATGTCATGTCACCCCTAACCGGTCAACTTCTAAACCAACTCCAACATCTGTACCCTTTTGCCATTAAGGCTCCACCGAAAAGGGTTGGAATCTGTATCCCATTCATCTGGCCACAGCAACAAGTAATGTATATAGCCTTTTGTTAGAGATAAACAAACACGAAGAATACATAGCTGGTTAAACCAAGTAATCAATCAGTTCTTGTCCCCCTTCCTCCTCCTCCTCTTCCTCCTTCTTTCCCTGCCCCCACCTCCCATATCACTGCCCCTCTCTCTCCATCGCTCTCTCCTTCTCTCCCTCCCTCCTATATCTCCTTCTCCCACCCCTCTTTGTCTCTCTCTCTCCCTCTTTCTCTCTCGACAAAGGCAAGTCTGTTTAGTTTACAAGTCCTGGGGTCAAGTTCTGTAGTGAACCCAACACCTGGAGCCCAAACCTTTTGACCTAAACGCTGCAAAAAGCCTGTTTCAACAATTCAAGAAGGCACTCCTGGGAGACTAGACAGAACTGCTAGCTACTGCCGGGTTTTATGATTTGTTTGCGTGTCTAAAATTCCACTTGCTGTCTGAAAAATCTATGCTTCAGAATGCAATGCTGCATAAATTAATTTGCTTCAAATGTAAAGTCACTGTCTTCTCCATCATGTAAATACATCCCCATGTAACCATCATTTTACCAATCCCTATTCTTTGTCCTTGAGGGGTTCCAGGAACTCACCGCTCTTCTGCCTCAGGCAGCTGGAGTAGGGAGGGAAGTGCTGATCACAGAGGAATGTGCCACTGGACCACAGCCTCCCTGGGCTTACAGCTTCATTAATCAATCAGCCAGCAAAGCACGTTTAGTGTTGCTGCCCTGGATACTGTGGTAGGGGAATCACAGCCGTGTTTTGAAGACTCATAGCCTGAGGCCGCTCTTCCTCCTATTTTTGTAAAATACTTCCAAGATCGATGAACAAGAAATAGAACAAAAAAGCAGACGGTTTGAAAAGAATCCTAGGGTCCTTTTTAGGCCACACGTTTTTTTTTCTGTGGCAGCTAAAGGATGGTCAGTGAACTTTCCTTTTCTCCATTCCTCTATTACATAACTTCACTGAATATCAGACTTTTCCATGCAAGAGCCATATAGCATAGAAGGGAAGGAGTTGGCTCCAGATCCTTGCTGGGGCTTACACACACGGAAAGAAGGCTAGTCACAGGAAAAAGAACCCCCCCAAAAGAAATTTAGCTCAACTCACACCCAAGTGACAGAGGAAAATGTACTAATTAATGCAAAAATCAGGGGGAAGTGCTACAGGCATTTCTTGGCTAGCAAAATCATAACCTGGAGTCTGTATCCTATTTAACACAGTAGCCCCCAGAGTTGCTGCCTCAGAGCCTTAGCTGAGGTAGACATTCAGTAAATACTTGATGTTTGTTATCTTTACAATACAGGACCAACATGACATAGTCTTGTCTTGAACCCACACTGGAATCTTAACAGAGCAATGGGTTCAGAAGACTCAGCCATCATGACCAATCCTTCTGTTTTGTCAGAGTATAAAAATTTTTGCCTACGCCTAGAGACTTTCCCTTCCCAATATCTCTCATGTTTATCTTTCATGGGACTCAAAGCTTTGCTTGTCTCCAGGTAGGATCTGCTTTGATATCACTGGAGGAAGGGTGGGTCAACCCTTACCACCAGAATCACAGGAAAAGAAATTCATTGGCTGAAAAAGGCCTGACCTTCCTCCCCTCCAGATGCTTCTTTAAGCTGAGATCACTATCCTGATTTCTTCTGTCTAAGGATGGCTCATCATACCACAGGAAAAAAACTTGTGACTGTCCCCTCCCTATGTGACAACTTCTTTTTCACTTCTGGAATCCAGTCTTGGCTGCTGAGAACCAGAATCTGCCTCATCCAAAGACTCAACACAGCTGAAGGAAAGCTCAGAGAACCCGAAGAGAGGCCAATAGAAGTTAAACAGTTGGAAACTCAAAGGAAAGGAAAAACACAGATAAAGGCAGGAAACAAAAAACAAAAACAAAAAAAAAAAAATGAAGCTAACACAGAGCAAAGCATCCAAGAGCTATAGAACATGCTGGAAAGATCCAAGAAGCCAAATAGCGCCACTGACTCCCTAGTTGCAATTAAATTCAAATCCACCCTGAAAATCGCCTCTCAACCTTGATTTCTAGAACAAGCTCCTCAGCTAGTGAATCTAATGTTGTAATAGGGATAGTAATTAAAATAATGGCCACATGCTAGGATTGTAAGGGCCATCAAAATAGCACTACCAGACAAAACACAGGACACTCGACTCCATTTGAATTGACGATCTATTTGTACAAGCTTATTCTGTATTTGAGATGACCTTATACTATCAAACAGTTCACTGCCTTCTTTGAAATTCAAATTTAACTCAGTGTCCGTGTTTTTACTTGCTAAGCCTACCATACTGCCCTCTCAAAAGTGAATTCCTTCTGCTCATCCACAATGCCTGTACCTAGGAAAGCTATCACAGTTTGGATTTTGAGACCTATACAGTGTTAACCTCAGCAATGGGTGCTTGCACAGTGAAGCCAAGGTATACAAAGCACATCAAAATAGTTCTTGTTCTCATATCACAGGACCCAGCTCTGAAACTAACTCTTCGTCTTACAAGAGGAGACTCTGCTAAGCCTCTAGACCTCGGTGTATGAGCATGAAAATGGGGGTTGATGCCCTCCCAAACTCTCAGATTATTCCCTGCTCAGTGCTCAGTGGCAACATGATTTCAGAACTTCACAGGGTAATAATATCCTCATCTGGAGGCATTGCCATCAAGTACAGAAAGAGAGGAGACAGCTGCCATGGACAAGATAATAGTTAAAGGAAGAAAAGATTCCCAAATGGCCTCTGTCTCTTCTTTGTCCCTCAGTGGAAGTAGCAATATCTGCCATCGTCATACCTTCTCATTTTCTACCCAATCTCCAGTTTGTATGTTAACAGTCAAGAGTGTTTATTTTTGGACATTGCCATCCTCTACACACTAGGCTCAACCATGTTCCATTACGTAAGTGCAGCTGAGCTTGGCCCAGCATATACTCAGAGGAGAGACTGCCAAGGGGGTCATGGGAGGCATCTGTGATACGAGACCCTGTCCTGTGAGTCAGCACTGATGCCAGCTGGGTGAGGTAAGTATCGGTCAGGGGCACCATTCACCTGCTGGCTCCTAACCTCTCGTTGGCCAGGATCCACATCCAGCAGGCTGCAGAGAATGAGAGTAACAGGAAAAGTTTGTTTCCTGTGGCTCCTGGCTGGAAAGTAGTGGCCTGGAGAGCAGTGGCCTAGATCCCATACATTTGTAAGAGGATAACAGATAACTTGGTACCCAACCCGGCCTTTTAGGACTGCTCTGGTCTCCTCCTTCGTCTTCAGATTCTGGATCCAGGCTCTACTGTAGTGGTTCTCATCCTATGGGTTGTGAGCCCTTTGGGATCAAACAACCCTTTCACAGGGTTCTCCCATGATCATTGAAAAACACAGATATTTATTATTCATAACATCAGCAAAACTACAATTATAAACTTAGAAATGAACACGAGGAACTGGAGTAAAGGGTCATGGCATTAGGAAGATTGAAAAACCAATGCTCTACTGCCTTATCTGAGATGTTCTATGAGCTTTACCTGCTTAGCTGGTCCAGCTACCACATACTATCACCTATTACCAATACCAGCATCAGTCCCAGGTTAAGGGGAAAAGAGGCTTTCATATTTCCTGAATCCAGAAGCGAGAAAAGAAAGAATGAAAGTCTCACATGAGCAGCAGTGAGCTACTCTGGGTTCTGGCTCTCTAGGTTTGACAGGGAATGTGCTGTAATCATAATAAAAGGGGATGAGACTGTGAGTTTGCGCTCTGTCTCCATGATGGAGGACTTGGGTTGAAGACAGTGGGTGGGATAGGTTAATAAGGAACGTATGGAGAGCTCTGCCATTGGACTTCATGACTCAAATGAAGGAACTGTGACAAGTCTAGAAGGAGAGCTCCCAAGAAAAAGAAAAGAAAAGCATTTTGTGATTCTTTGACTCTGTGAGATTAAGTCGGAACACATCTGAGGGATTGCTTGGGAAACAAGACCTTCACAAGAATGACCTCAAGCCCAACAGATGGCGATCTCTCTCTCTCTCTCTCTCTCTCTCTCTCTCTCTCTCTCTCTCTCTCTCTCTCTCTCTCTCTCTCTCCATCTCCCTCTCCTGTTCCTGTTCTTCATTCTGTGAGTGTGTATGTGTATACATGTACACGTAGCACGTATGGCAGCCAGAGGTTAACATTGGATGTCTTCCTCAACTGATCTTCTACCTTATTATTATTTTGAGACATGGTCCTCTCTCCTCTCTCTCTCTCTCTCTCTTTCTCTCTCTCTCTCTCTCTCTCTGAACCTGTAGCTCCCCAGCTCTAGGATCCTCCTGTTTCTGCCTCCTAGCACTGTGGATATAAGTGCATAGCATCAGCTCAGCAAGCACCTCCTGAGCCATCTTTCTAGCTTTAGATACAGAAAACGAATGTGCTTCACATCCCATAGCTAATTCATACCAGGCCTCTCAGTCCCGTGTGTGTGTGTGCAACCTGACACATCATGCTGGCCTCAGTGGTTGTCATATGGATGCTGGTCACTGCAGGTCTAGGAATCTACCTAGAAAAAGATGCTTGAATGTTTAATATATTCAACTCTTCAGAATCAGTGGCTCCAAAGGGCAGTTGAGAGAGGAGCAGATGGGAGGGGCCCTTGGAGAAAGCATGGATGATCCCCAAGGGGACATGCCTCTGAGGCTTCTTTTAGAACACCAGCAGTCTGCTCTAGGGCCTGCCCTTCCTGCTCTTTCTGTCTCTCCAAACCAGATCTGGTTACACCAGACTTGGAATCTTCCAAGCCCTTTTCTGCTTGGAATGATTTGTTTGGATGCATGTATCAGAGCTTGACTGAAGGGTATCTGAAAGGCCAGGAATCCAGCAGGGCAGCATTGCCCCAGAATGTCCTGCAAGGCAACACTCATACGGTTCATGCAAGCCCTTTCTGCTCTTTTCTCTTCAGAAAGGCATGGGGGTGGGGGTGGGGGGAGTCAGGAGTGTCTCTGGAACCCAGAGAATCAGAATAGAGAACTGGATATGCTGAAATCAGAAAGAACATGGAGGATGCTGGTGTGCTGGCATTATTTACGCCAGGGACCCAGGTCTAGTTCTCATGCAGCCATGGTTACCTCTATGGTTGTAAACAGGTCGTCGAACCTCCCAGTATTAGCCTCTGATTTCATTTCTGAAGCCTGGCTCACCAGCTAGGGTGAATTTTTTAATTCTGTTTGACCCAGAAAACCATCCTTCCTTTGAATATATGGTGGCTCTTAGTTTTCTTCAAAGAAAGCACTTAAACTCAGAATGGTTCAGACCAGGGTATGGAATGATAGAGAAGTGAGTAACAACCAACTCTCCAGAAAGAAAATAAAATAGTATACCCAAAACAATTTTGTTGATACAAGGATGTATGGTGCAAAATATATTACAAGTCATAAAACTATAAATGAGGCAAGATTGATGATAGTGCTCATCGTAACCTCCATGGAGCCAACCGCTTCTCACACAGTTTGTGATTTTTTTTTTTACCAAATATATATCTGTAGGGAGGCTAGGTTTGTGGTTCACCCATGATTTGACCAAGGGCTGTTTCACAACCTGCCTGCAAACCACCTGACATTTTAGCAGGTACAAGCCAAATGGAACTCCTGGGACAGAACAGAAGGTAACTATAATATTCGAATGAGCTGTCCCCCCTCAAAATGAGCAGTGAACCCCCGAGGCCAGGCCTGTGCTTGTCTATCTACACAGCTTCAACACTATCGCTGCCTGGCCAGTCAGCCATCCCTCTGTCCCCTGGATGGAGCCTGCTCGCCTTAATTGACCCTGAGAAGATAGCCAAGCGAGCAGGATCTGATCAAGGAGGAACAGGTGTCCAGAGGGAGTGTGTCCAAGGGTTGATGGTGACAAGTGATGAGTAGCCAAAACACTCCATAGAAGAGTGAATTAGAGACTGAAGGAAAGAAATAGTCATGGAATAGGGAGGGTAGAGGTCAGGGAGGACCTTTCTGGCAGAAACATGAGCAAAAGCAGAGCAGAAGGCTGCCTGCTCTAGCATTCAGGACACACATAGGTAGGTACTCCTATTCAACAACTATTTACTGCCCCCTGTATGCAAAGTGCTATTCTCAGTTAAAAAAAAGTCCCTAGGCCTATGGAAAGTATAAAAAATATTAGAAAGGAAAAGATTCGATAACCAGCAAACAAGTGTCCCTCCTGGCAGAGACTTTACTTCAGTGGAAGGAACCAGGTAATTGATAAAGATGACAAAGACAGGCAAGGCAATGAACTGCCAGCTTTCCACACAACACTTCTCTCAGGATAGGCTCCTGGGTAGGACTCACTAACACTAACAGGGCTGCAATACTCGCTGAACATGTTTACTAGAAGGGGGAGAGGAGTGGGTGGGGGTCCCAGGTGAAGCCCCAGAGGGCCTGCTGTTGCATGGAGCCAGCTGTGTAAACACCCCTTCAAAGTCTCCAAAGACCCAAATAGGGAATATTAGAAGAAAGGGAGGTTGACCAGAAAATAGCTGCTCTTGTGGACCGAGTTGGTGTTTCTTTGCTCTTCCCAAATATCCCTGCAGCCACAGACTTGCCCCAGCACAACAAACACACACACACACACACACACACACACACACACACACGCGCGCGTGCGCGCGTGTGTGCATGAACAAGAGAGGCAGAGATAGAGAGAGAAAGAGAGCCCTGCTGGCTCCCTCAATCTTTCTAAGAACAGAAATGACCCCTGGGCTGCGGAGCCATGAACAAGAGGCCTACCAAATAAACACACCCTCAGCAACTTATTCCTTGGAGACCCCGAGGGTATTGGAGCCTCCAGACAGCTCATAGTATGATACACACACCACGATCACTTAATAATTATAGAAATAATTAAGTTTTCCAAATGATTTTATGATGTTTTCCCCATAAGAGATTACTGTGCTCTTCCTACATCCTATGTAGGCATCCTGTGCCTCTGTTCTAGACTGAAATTTTGTAGAGGGAGAGTCACCCAATACCTTACAAGGAAAATAATTTACATAACCCTTCCTCTTTAACCGAGACTAGATTTCATCGTTGATGCCTTTGGTCTTCACTGTGACTTTAGCAGTTAGGGATGCTCTCCTCTCTGAGTTCTGGAGCAAGCAGGCAGGCAGAGGGAGAGAGAACTCGGAGACAGAGAAAAGCAGCCACAGGGGCCCAGCAAAGGCATCCAGACAAGCCCTGTTATCAGACTCCTCACAGTCTATGTGAGCCTTCTGATAATCCCACCATACCATGTTCCAACCCAACCTCCTCTCACCCCAGGGCTGCTGCCCCAAAGCTCATGAACTAATGACACTCCTTATGGTAGTTTTATTTGTCAGTTTGACACAATCTAGAATCTGTGGGAGATTATCTTGATTGTGTTGGTTGGGGTGAGAAGATCCACCTACTATTCCTGGCACCATTTCCTGGGCTTAGAGTATAAAAAGGAAAAGGGTAAGTGAGCAATAAGCATATATCATTTTTTTCTCTCTGCTCTTGCCTGTGACTGTAAACTCTGTTACAATGGGGATGGCTTGGAACCTGGAATTGTAAACTCAAGGAAAGCCTTTCTCCCCTGAGTCGCATTTGGTCAGGGTATTTAATCACAGCCACAGAAATGAAAGTTGGACACCCCTCTCTTCTCTGGCTCTCCTCATTGGTTTCCTTCACGGCAGACTTGACTAATTTTGATCCAGCCCTGAATTATGACCATTTTCCTGAGGCTTACAAATGCCTTTGCTGATCCTTCAGTGCCACACAGGCTGAGCCTGGGAGGGACATAGTCGACCTCCCTGGTAGACAACATTCCTGGGCATGAGCCTTGGTTCCAGCCACAATACCAGGAGCTATGGACCACAGTTCATGCCAACGACTTAAGCAAAGGCCAGGAGAAAAATCAACAAGTGCTCTGAAGTGCCCTCAGAGTGCTCCTTTTCCATTTCTTCAAGGAGGGGACCCTGTCTTGTCACTTTACCTACACATGCCTTATAATAACAGGCAGGCAGTACCCCCAAAGACAGGAAGAATCCTCAACCATGGCAGACAACCTGCCATAATGTGACATCAGCTAGCTCACAGTACCTCTGAGGGATGCAAAGACATATTGTTTTGATGGACCATATTCCCATCTTGTCTTAGTCCACTCTTTCTTCCTCTAGCAGCTGCCCACAACATAGCGTGATCTTGACAGATGACTTTGCTATTGTGATTTTCACAGAAACCCTACAAAGACACCCCTTATCTTTCTTGGGAATACAATGGCTGATTAGAAAGGAGCCCAGCAAGTACCAGAAGTTTCTGGAGAAGAGATGTTGTAGCTATGGGGCTCCACAGGTAGAGAAAGGGCCTGGCTCTACAGGCAGCTCCATTTCTGGCCATGGCACCATCAGCAAACTTCCCTGGAGCCAGGCTGTCCAGTCAGACTGATTAGGTCAATTCACTCTTTATCTGGGTGCAACAGATAAGATGGCAGCGCCAAAGACATGACTAGGATGTGGCTAGTGAAAAAGAGACATTAGAAACACTGCAGTTTGTAGACAGGGGAGGGGAGTTCTCTCAAGAGCTTCTTTGTAAGTTCAAAGTGGTTTTAGTCAATGTGGACCTCCTATGTGCTGCACCCACAAACTTAGGCTGTGATCCTCCAACCCTATGAGCTGAATCTTCACGTCAGAGAGAGATGAAGATCTACAAGTCTGGCGGGCTTCTCTGTGACATGCACGCTCCTGGCCCAGGCTCACTATGGCCTGCCGTTATAGTCTTTGTCCAAACTTAGCATGTTCACCTGCACATAGCTGGCCCTTTAGCTGTTCCTCAGGTCCTCCCACACGCTCAAGAAAACAGACTCTTGGAGTGGGAGTGGCAGCTGACCCTCTCCCCACAGTCTAGGGTGGAACAGCTCTGAGGCATGGGACCGCCAGGCACTCCACTTTCCTCAGGAAGTCCCAACTCTTCCACCCACTCACATCAGATTCCCTAAATACCTGCACAAAACCTTTCTACTTTTCTAAGTCCTTCTTTGGATGTAAATCCTGAGCAGATTCCTAGTTATGTGGACTAAGGTGTTTGATCAGCTTCTAATACTAAGGCCTCTCACATGCTGAGCAAGTATCCTGCACTGAGCTATGTATTCCACACACTTTAATTTTTTTTAATGTACATGCATGTGTGTGCACGCGCACGTGTGTGTGTGTGTGTGTGTGTGTGTGTGTGTGTGTACAGGAACTTGTATGTTTGAAGGTGAGAGTATACATGTATGCATGTGTATGGGGAAACCAGAGGACAATAGGGATGTCATCTACCTTGTATGAAGCATAGTCTCTCATTGGACTGGAGCTCACCAATTAGGCTAGACTGACTGACAGTGATCTCTAGACACCATCCTGTCTCTAACTCCCCAGTGCCAATATTATAAGCACACGTCACCAGCTCTAGCTTATTTCATGGGTGCTGAGGACAAAAAAGTCAGGTCCTCATGTTTGTGAATCAAGTACTTTATTGACTGAGTTCCTTCCTGCACCTCTTTTTAGTTTTCATTTTGACACAGGGTCTCACCGAATTCCCCAGGCAGGCTTCAACCTTGTGATCATCCTGCCTCGACCTCCCAAGTAACCACCATGCCCACATTTCCCCATTCATAGGCCTTTGCCACCAGACCAAGTACTACTTCTTAACCGGAAAGGTGACTCTGCTGACCCCGAAGTAATCCATTCCCTTCTATGATATAATGAGATGTGGTCAAAAGAATTCCCCACCGAAAAGATGAACTATCTAGACAAAGGAGATACAACACAGGAAACCACAACCTGCAGCCCAGGTTAGAAAACAAAGGTTTCCCTGGGAACAATGAAAATGCAATTTCCAGAGCCTGGAATCTCTCATCTTGTGGAGAAGCCTAGGCCAGGGGAGGAGCCTCTTCAGGGGAGGTCCAGGCCTGCTGAGCTCCTTCAAGAGAGATGTGGGAGAGGAAAGGATGGCCCATTGGGGCAGCCCTTGTAAGGATCTAGGCCTAGAACTACAGGATAGGACCCACAGGGGCCAGCCTGACTTGTCAGGTCTAGTCGGTAACCAGACACAGCCTTTGAGGACACCAACCTAGGGGGCAGGGGAACAGAAAGATATACAAAGGGATTCAGAGGATTTGGTTACCAAGTTGCACCAGCCCTTTCCTGGAATCCAATGAGAGTGAGTTCTGAGAATCTGAGGGGGTGGGGCAGCAGGGCAGGAGGGATAAGGGAGTCCGACTGTAGAAAGGAGATGAGCCTTACTTTCTTGTTAAGTAGGGCAAATAAGCCAGGCTTCTGGAGGCAGGAAGGCCTTTCTCTCTAGCTGGCCATAGTTCCATAACTCAGAGGTAGCACCTGCCTTTCGGCAAAGCTACACTTCTCCCCAAGATCTGTTTCCAGACTCAGTCAGCTCCTGGAAAACTGTAAGATATATGAAGCTCACACCACGGCACTGCCATACACACACCTGGCCCCAGGACGCAGGGAAAAGACATTTTATGCCCCTTCCTCCTGTGTTAGGCCCTCCTCCTCCATCGCCCCTCATCTCTTCGGCCCTTTCGTATCCCCTCTCCTATTGCATGGCTTGCCCCTTTGTGTCTCTCCATCCTCTCTTGGGAGTCCCTTCTACTTTCCTCCATCCCTTTCATTGCTCCACATCCAATAGCTAACCCATCAGAAAATAAATATAGGACCTAGACCTGAACCCAGCCACGCCCAGCTAATAGGGTTTGGAATCCTGACAGTGGGGGTTCTTCACTTCCTGAGAAACAGTTGGTAGGATCCTGCTTGTTCACTGCCTCTCCGGGTCTGTAAGTGCTCCCTGACAAAGGAGCACACCACTTCTTCTCCAACGTGGTCCCACCCAGCCCTCATACAAAGCTGAGCAGTTTGGGGTTCCCAAGTGATACTGACCCCCACCACATACTTCATTTACCTGTTTCTATGCCTCCTTCATTCACCTGCCATCTTGGGGACCACTTTGTCCGTACCTCAATAGAAGCTGCACCTATAGACTTTGAAAACACCAAGCTGCTGGATGAGACAAGACAGCTCCAGCCACTACACCAACAGGCTCCTTGAGTCAGGACAAAGGCTTCCTGAGAGTGTGAAACAAGGCCACCATGACCACACTTTCCAAACCAACAGTTTATAGTGGAGAACATCCTGGAAAATCAGCTGTGTGTAGACATTGCATACACAGCCCTAGGCTGGGTCTAGCAGAGATGTGAAGTAATGGTTCAAATGAGATATATCTAGTTGCATTAAGTGTCCGTCAAAATAACAAGGGGTGAGAAACTAAAGAGACTGGGAAAAGAAACATGAGCAATCCTTCCAGAAGCTCAGTCACAGCACAATCACTGCTGTCTGACTTCCTGCAGTTACCAGAAAATAAACCAAGTCATTGCCCCCTCCATGAAGAGCCTAGACACAAGACACCATCTGAGGATCATCTGAAATCTAGCAAAGGCAGGATCGGCCCCTAACTGGAACATACATCTGTCTTATGTGTTCTTCCTTAGACTGCTGCTGTGTGATGACACTGCCTGAGTCAGACGCCGTGATGGCCTATTTTGTTTTTCAACTTGACTATATATGGAACTGGCTAAAACCCCAAGCTCTGGGCACTCCTGGGACGATTTTCTTAATCTGTAGCAGGAGACCCATCCTAAATCTGGGTGGTACCTTCTGGTGGCAGCCCGGATAAAAGGGCATGGATGAAGGAAACTGCTTTTTGCCCACTTACCTCCACTCTGACAGTTCCTTTACCCTAATGCTATAGTATTCCTTCACTGACATTCAAACAGATTCTTTAGGTTTCCAGTGTGGACTGCAGACCAGCACCTCTCGAGAGATTCTACAGCACTCCAGCACCAGATTGGAACTATGGAAACATCCAGCCTTCTAGACTGAACAACGAACTACTGGGTTCTCAGCCTTCCCAGTGTAAGGCAACCACTGACAGACTACTCAGACCTCATCCTGTAAGCCCATCTAAAAAATCTCCCTGATATATGGTGCCTTGGTCTCTGTCCTGGTTTGTTTTTCTGTTGTCCTGATAAACACCATGGCCAAAAGGAGCTTGAAGAGGAAAGGGTTTCTTTCATATAATGCCTGCAGGTCACAATCCATCATTGAGGAAAGTCAGAAGAGGAACTCACACAGAAACAGAGGCAGAAACCATGGAGAAATGTTGCTTATTGGCTTTCTCGTATAGCTTTCCTATACAATATAGACCCACCTGTCCAAGAATGTGCCACCCATGGTAGCCTGGGCCCTCCTACATCAAATAGCAATTAAGGCAATGCCCACAGGCCAATCTGATGTAGGCATTCAACTGAAGCTCCCTCTTCTCTGTGATTCTTGCACAATAAAAACTAGCCAGGACAGCTTCAGGAGTAAGACCTCTCTTTCAAGCAGCCTAGTGAATTTGTCATCATCTTACCTGTGGCAAGTGTTCTAGTCTAAGATCCCTGTCCATTTGTGGAGCGCTACTTCCTAGGAGAAAAGTAAGTATGTGTGGGATGTGTACATGTGGGGGGGGCAGTATTTAACCAATCAAACCTAGGGCTTTTTGCAAGCTAATCAAATGTTCTACCATTGAGCTATATGCACAGCTCTTCCTGTGAAAATTTTTCTGATTCTTTCTTGGTTTTACTGATGTTTCCCTGCCCTGGGCTCATGAAACATCCACTGACTGAATCAGCCACCTAGCTCCTGCAGCCTCTTGGTCTGTATTCTGACTGTTATGTAGCCACATAGCAGAAACCACCAGGGTTCTGTGCAGAAGCCCCATGTCCCTTTGGAGAGAGCTCTTCAAATGCTGGTTTTGTGTGCTTTTTCTTCCCACAGGCTCAACATGATTCATCTTGTTCAGAAAGCTGCTCCTGGCAGAGTTGAGCCAGTTTCTGTGTGTATAAGCAAAGGTTTGACATGCCTGGCAGTTTAGGGACCCTTGGTTTTCTTATCCCAGGGAGACAGAAATCATTCCAGCTATTGCAACACAGGTCTTCTTGAACTTTTTCCACTTGCACCTTTTCACCCAAGAAGTTTTTACATGACCTCACGAATACAGGCATGTAAAATACATATACAGGGACTAGAGAGATGGCTCAGTGGGTAAAGAAGTTTATTGAACAGACTTGATGATGTAAATTTAATCCCTAGGACCTAAAGTGGAAGGAGAAAACTGGTTCCCAAAAGTTGTCCCCTCTTATTTCCATATAGACACACAGATGTACTCATACAAACATCATACATACATACACACTAAATTATTATTATAAGTAAAAGACATATGCATCAAACATTTGCTTATAATAAATCATAAATGTATCCATGATTTATAGTAAATATTGTGCATGTAATTTTATCTCTTATCAAAGAAAACAAATTTGGTTACTAAAAAGGTACATTTACTTTTTAATAAGTAATTAAATCTGTGATAAATATTTGATATAATTGGAGGTAGAACATCTCCAGCATTTTTCAGAGTTTATTGATACTTTGATTTTATAAGTATCAATGCCAAGAATGTCACTTCACATAAATAGATATTACAAAATGTCAGAAGTGTCTATTTAGGGCCACTTTTTAATTTGTTGAAAGTTCTATATTAATCCCCAGACAGAATTCACTTCATAAATTTTTATGGAACAAGTCAGCAACTTTTAAAACAAAATATTCTAACCCAATTCAACCCAAAGATATACTAATTTAATACATGCTAACAGGTAAGAATATTACTAGGAAAATATTAAAAAAATTCTGTCTTCAATAATCAGGTCATTATATTTCTAAGATGAAAAAAATATAGAGAGTAAAAGCACTGCTATTCATAACATTCAATAGTCTCAAATATGAGCTAATGCGTTCCAGGTGACATTCACTAGAGCTGTGTAATATGATGACATGTGTAATGAAAGGTGCGCATGTTACATGTTAAAAAGTTAGACTGTTGCCAGACAGTAGTGGCATATTGTTGTTTAGGATATATTCATAGAATTTTCCAATTTTTAAATCAATTTTCAAGCTTGAGAACAAACAACAACAACAAACACTGTGTCAGCTGATAGTGACATATTTTTTCAAGTCCCCAGTTTTGAAGCCATTATTAATGTACTGTCTCCATAGAGTTACTCACTCCATACATATACAAAGGGAATTGTGATATCTGGTCTTTTGAGAAGGCTTCTTTCCCTCAGTAGCATGTCCTTTCCTGTTACAACCAACATACACCAACACTTTGAATTCAGTAATTTCGTTTCCTTACACAGGGAGAGGAATGAAATGTATTATGTGCTGTTTTGGCCCTGTGGCAGTTACAGTAGTTAGCAGCTATAGTACTAATACAGCCATAGACAATGGGGAAGCAGGTGACAGAGGGCATATTAAAAACACAACCCAACACCTTTATTTACAGAATAATGGGAGAGGTAGATATAACTCACGGCCCAGTGTGCTGGCCCTGACTTATGCAGCATGATCTATGTTTAATCTCTTTCTCTGGACACTTATTTAATTCCTGGGAAAGAAGGAATAAAGGAAACTAAAAGTCAAGGCTTTCTGTCAGAATTTCTTCAAAGCATTTAGAAATCTGAAATTCCAAGAGTCCTATATTTGAGTCATCTTTGCACATACAATCATGAGCATTGGAATACAGAATACCTAGCACCCCAGTTATTATATGAATACACAGAAGATAAAGGTGTAATGATGTGAGGGTCAATTTATAACCTTTGAAAGCTCAGTTAAATAGCGCCCAAATGGGACTCTTTTAAGAGCACCTCTTGTAATACTCCTCCTTACTCGTGGGAAGTTCATTCCAAGACTTTGAGTGAGTGCCTGAATGCAATAGTTCCTCTTTGGACTCATGAACTGTCTTTGGTACAACTAAATTGCCGACATCCCTTATTCTTGCTCTTCCTGACCATAAGGATTATTTGAACACAGTACTATAATACCATGGCAGTGATTTGATAGCCCAGTTAAGTGATTGGCAGGGATGCTGTTGGCATGTACAGTGCAGATAAGTCGGATAAAGGGGTGACTTGTGTCTCAATCCGGAGGGAATGAAAAGATGGACTGCACAATACTCAGAACCTTGCTCAACTTAATAATTAAGGGCTGTTTATTTCTGAAAATCCTCCACTTGATTTCATGTTATGGTTGACTGTGGATAAATGAAATCATAAAAAGCAAAACATGTAGCGAGTAGAGGCTATTTTCTGTGTGTTGTGTGTGCACACACATCTATACTGGTGGGCATATGCTATTTGTAGAATTCAGAGAAGACAGGAGATCAAAAATGAATGCCAACTGTCCCCTCCTAGTTAAGACCACTGCCTTAATCTGCCTCTGCTGTGTTAAAAAGCACTCTAACCAATAAATTTGACAACCTTTCTTAGTCACTGCCTCTCAGGTCATTGCCAGAGTTCACCTTTAATGGTCTCCCACAATGCTGATGGGACTTGAGGTCAATAAAAACTTTATGTGGAGCAATTTAGTTGAGAGATGAAGGAGGGAGGGGGTGGGCCCCCTTTGACCTAATCATTCCCCTTCAACAGTTAACTCTAATATACTAGTTTAAAAAAAAACAATAGATTAAGGTAGAAGTCCTTGTATTTTAATTAAAAAAAAACAAATCATTGGAAATACATCATAATTCAAGTGTTAACTAATAGATTGTGTAAATCCAAATCACAGTATGAAGAAGAGATTTATTTTTTAACAACAAAATAACCCATTTATTTTTGTGAAATTTGAACATACATATAGTTGTGAGACAACATTGGTGGATCATCTTCTCAGAGCCTGCTGGGCCGGGCACTAGTAGGGTATATCCTACAGAAGCCTTCAAGAGACAGCAGCTCTCGGCCTGACATCAATCCCTCTAGAAGATGCCATAGATACAGTGAGTGGGGGCTGATTTTTTTTTTTTTTTGTCTGTTTGATTTTGTCTGTGTTTTGAGAAAGAGATATTTAAATGATGCAAATTCATCTCAGTTTTGGTTAAGGACATAAAGAAATGGGTGGGGAGTAACAGCAAAAGGCAAAGCATCTTGCCTATCAAAGATGCTGGGCAACAGGAAGGAAGCAATTAACACTCCCAGATGAGGCTTTCTGTAACAGGTGGAATCGTGGGTAAATGTTCCAAACTTCATTTTCTACAGGACTCCTCACTGGGTAGCCAGCAGGACTGGATCAGTGTCTATATTCATTCACTACTGTCCCAGGGAGAAAACCACATTTTCCTTTTGTGTTTTCTTCTGAGTCTGTCATCCACAGCAGTAACCAGCTCAGTTATATATTCTTGTTCTCTCCTTTTTCTGTCCCACACACCTTCTCCCTTCCCTCCTCCTTGCAATCCACTTCCCATTAAGAAGCTTCAACTCACATCCTTACCTTAAGCTCTACTGGAAGGTGAGATAACATTAAGTCACCTCCAAAACATAATGTCCCCTTGAGCACCACAGACTCAGAAGGCTAAGTAAAAAGAGCCTCAATTCCATCCCTTGGTCCAAGCAAGAAAACATAAAAGGAAAATGTAGTTTTCTCCTTGGGACAGTAGTGAGTGAATGAATATAAATAAACAACTGACCCAGTGAGGTATTCTGTTGTGCCATCCACTGCCACTATACTGCCAAACACTGGGGGGGGGGGCACCCATGGAGGTCAGACCTTGTCCTTGTCCTCCAGGAACCCACAATGCTGAAAAGACCCCACACACACAAAGCCAGAACACATTTAAGGCATCTCCTCTGCCCTACACAATGTTCTTGCTGTTCCAACTCATTCAAAATGAATCAGGCTTTAGAGACCACAGCATTACATGCACAAGAGTATAATTGTGGATGCCAGGAATGGGATGGCTACAGTTTGTTGCCAGCATCATAAACCCAAGCCACACCCACAACTACAGGGGTCTCTTCTCCTTGGTTGTAACTCAGAATTTCCTTTGTGGCTTTCAAACTGTGCCCCAAATAAAGTGGTCTCCTAGAGTGTGGAGGTCTTAAAAGGGGCTCCAAGGGAAGATGGTTGTTTTGTCCACGCTATTGGCTCTCACACACCACTTTCCCACCTAGAACTTCAAACTCACCTCTAACCAGTTGTTGGATGTGGACAAGCATGAGGCAGGGCTGGCAGAGATAATGGTACCAGCCACCAGGATTTAGGGCAGAAGTTACAAAGTCTTCAGGCTCCATCAAGGCTGTGTTAAGTCCTGTGGGCAGGGATGTGTGGAAACAATGGCTCCAAGGAATGAGGGTCCAGTGTGGACAGAAATTGCAGCGTTTTTTAAAGCCACTAAGAAGCCAAACACGTAAGTTTCCCATAAAAACACCTAACTTTTTTCAGGGTAGCAACTAGCTGCAATGGTTTTAATGGCCCATGCTGAAGACATTTGTCCTCTAAGCTGCTAGATAGGAGCCACAGCAATGAAATTGTCTGTTGTAACTGAAGATGTACTGAAAGTCCACAGGACTGCACAGGTATATAATATTGAAAAGCAGAGGAACAGAGTTTAAGGAATAAATTCTAGATAAACATGAAGGACTCAAATTCATGAGCTCCTAGTGTTTAATTTGGGTTCAGCTGCATCATCTGACATGATGAGGAACACAGGGTCATGTGACTATAATGCTATGGCCAGCATTGCATCACACAAGGCCTCGCCCTATAAATAGTCTATTGGCTATGTTCTTCCTTTTATTTGCTTAACTACCTGAGAAACATCTGGTTTGGATGCGTAGGTTCTGTGCCCTAGCCCCACTCCCTTCAAACCATCTCTACTCCCATAAATGACCCTGTTAATAAAAACTACCATTCCACCAAAAAAAAAAAAAAAAAAGCAGGATCCAAAAAGAGGGTCTTCAAAGAAAAGGGAACAAGTTACCACAAACTTCATGGACCTCTTGGGAAAACGAAGCAAAAACTGACATAAGATTATGGAGAACAAACAATTCAGTCTCCCAGGAGCTAGAGGTTCAAGCTGTGTGGAGACACAGCTGAAAGTGATTCCAGCCTCCTTTCTCATCATGGGTTTTAGTTTTTCTTTCCACAATATATTTTGATTGTATTCTTTCCCCTCCCCCAACTTCTCCCAGGTTACCCTCCACCTCCTATTCACCTAACCTCATGCTTGTGTTCGCTTTCTCAAAAACAAAAACAAAACAAAATAAAATAAAATAGAGCAGCTTGGCACTGTCCCTGAGGTTTCTATACCAGTCATTATATGGCTATCATCTCCTACCATGAGATATGCCTGTCAAATATAACTATGACCTACTGTCACAAGACAGGCAGTTCCCTGTACTGTTACTTCAACACACTATACTTCAAGACTCTCTGCTTTTAGGTCCAGAGACTCTAGCCTATGAACTTCAAACAGTGCTCTATCATTTCTCCCCAACCTCACATTGAAACTGAATATGGTCACCAAAGAACAAAAGAGCTCACCGGAGAAACCCAAGAAACATATCACATTGATAAGCCAAGGCTCTGGGATCCACCTTACTCAGCTGAGCATCAGGAGACAACTCCAATCTAACCCTTTCCCAGTTTATATTCCTCTCATGGACTAAGGAAGAGATGGAAAGCCAGTTCTGAGACCTCACCCTTACAGATTGGCTTTGGCCTTGCTGGTTTGAGGGGGAAGGTTGAATGTATATGTCTGTATGTGTTCACATGTGCATGGTGAGGCACAAGGATGTGGGAGTGTAGAGGCCCAAGGTTGATGTCAGGTATCTTGATCACTGACACCCACAGTGGTACTCGCAGCTGGTCTGGCCAGCCAGCTGGGTCTGGGAATTCTTTGTCTCTGCCTCTTGTGTGCTTAATTACATTTGGGTCACCACACCCACTCATCTTTTTACATGAGTTCTAGGGACCCAAGCTCTTACCCTCATGCTTATATAACAAGTACTTTGCCCACTGAACTGTCTCCCCAGATCCCCCTTGCTTATTTTTCAGAAACACATTAATGAACTCCAGAAGGTCCCATGTTTAGCAAAAAAACAGTTTACATTTTATTAGTAATGACTGGAGGTAAAGAATGACCTGCTACCTTTATGTAAAGATCCAGTTTTGCAAAGAACATCAAATATCTACTAGATATTTGATCCCCACCATACATTAAGTGTGGGGCACACTATGAGAAGTTTAGGAATGTTGCCCCTGTTGCCTGTGTTCTGAACAGGTGTATATGGTTGTTATCCCATTGTACCTTTGTTCTACATCTTCCTTATACTGTGCTATCGTTGGCTTCTTCTCAGAAAAATATTCTTCTCCATGGCTGCCAACAGATGAAGCTAGAAGTATAAGCTCATGGAAATGTGCTTACCACTACCACCAGCAGAGGCAGCAGGCTAGCCAGTGTGTGGCCCAGTTTAGAGAGGTCATCAAACTAAACTCTTTTCAGAGCCAGGAAGCACCTCAACCTATTCCAAAACCAAAGCCCAACCATGAATTTCATTAGCAAACTCTCAAACAGAAAAAAAAAAAAAAAACGTGACATAGTTTCTCTGACTCACTTGCTTGTCTCTTCAACCTACCACACCCCTCTATCTTATTACAAAAAAAAAAAAAAAAGCTGGGGTATTCCAGGGACCACAGATTACTCGTTAGCTAAATAATTATACTCAAAAACACCATTTTTTTTTCCAGAGAAAGATGATTTCTTTAGAGGCCCTGGGGTGGAGAGGCAAGCTCAATGATGATTATGGTGGTCTTACGCCTGCAGCAGGAGGCACTGTCCTCTGAGTCAGCCACAGGAACAAATGTGACTTGGTACTGCCTGGAATCGAGCAGTTTCTTCAGCCAAAGCATGTGTGCCTCACTATGGATAAAAATGAAAAGCTGTGAGGGAACACTGTAAAATTTTGTGTTCTTCACATAGGGACCTTCCCAACTGGTATCTGAAAGGGCCATCAAAGGCAGTATTTCAAAAGTATTTGAGAGCCCACTTTCAAAGTGGTAGGTCCAGTGATAACATCAGTGTCTCCTACATAGTGGACAAGAGGAGTCTATATAGCACAAACAGTGAACATGAACATCTGGTAATGGGGGAAGTCCTTCTGTATATATGTTTCTCTTAATGGTTTATGAATAAAACACTGTTGGCCAATAAGGCAGGAAGATAGGTGGGACTAGGAGATGAGAATTCTGGGACATGCAGGCAGAGGAGTCATGTAGAGCCTGGGAAGAGAGTAGGTGCCAGGCGTTCTCTGGCAAGCCAAGACCACATGGAAATAGATTAATAGAAATGAGTTAAGACAGAGCTAGCCAATAAGAATCCCTAGTCATTGGCCTACATATTAGTAATTACTATAGTGCCTGTGTGTTTGGGGCTGAAGGGCAATAGAACCAGCTGGGTCAGAAAATCCAACTCCAATCTGGTTCTTTGTGTGCAAGTAGAGAAAGAGTTGGAGATTTTAGGGAGGTAGGGGGTAGCTAAGGGAGAATTTTGGAAGCTATATGATGAACTATATGCTCTATGCTTTCACTGATGTTGTGATATGACATTGTCAACAAATGTGTTTGGGAACATTTATAGCTATCATGGGATGCATAGTTTGGGCATGCCCACTTTAGATAAAATGTGTTCTTTTAGAAAACTGGCCAAGCCAAGATGGTAATTATTCAATTTTTAGAATCCCCTTTGTAATCAGAAAGTGTCATCAGTACCTTTGGTTTTTGTTCCTTTTCTGGGGTGATTTCTTTGCTTTGTGTCTCTGTGGAAAATCCTTCATGCAACATGTTGGACACCAACATTTACAGGCTTTTGCCATCTTCTCACGGTCCCCAACTCTGGTCAGCAGTGAGGTTCTGGTTGAGATAGCCTCTGGCTGCTCCCCCAGTCATCCCTCTCCCATACCCCAAGTCCATCAGTCCAAAGCAATGCAGCCATCCTCCCTTTATAAGTGACTGTGACATGGGCCCTCCCAGTCAGAGGACCTGATGACTAGTGATGCTTTGTCATAATGGCTAAAAGTCAGCATGGGAGCTGGCTTGGGTGATTGGGAGTGTGTTGGAATATTTTGATAAAAATCAAGCAAATATTTTTGAAAACTCCTTAAATAGACTCGATACTCATCAGTACAGAACATACGAGCTTTGTGGGCATGATGCAAATCTTGTAAACCCCCCACCCCATGCCTTCCAAGCTCAAGTCTGACAATTTCAATTAAGTATGTACTGTTGGTTTCATTGTCTTAATCCTAGAAATCTCTTGAGTGGGGACTTGAAAAAATATAGCATCCTTAAAACAACGCTCTTAAGATACAATTGACATACAAGCTACAATGTTTCTAGAACACAATTTCCAAGTAAACACTCTGAGCATACTGCCACTTGTCAAGGTAGTAAATGTATCCACTCCTCCTGATAAGTTCCCCTGTGTACCTCCACAATGCCTCCCCTTTCCTCCAGTCCCTCTCCAACAATGAGGTAGTCAAAGTTCTAAGCTAGCATCTTTATTGAAAAACGTACTATCCTGATCCTTCCCCCAAGAAGCCCACAGAGATATAGCTTCAACATCAAGACCGATATTTTACAAGTCACATATACAACTAAAACATTTGGACAGAATCTAGTATATATGAAATGTGACCAAAAGAGGGTTCATGTGATGATGCAGCCATAATGTGTAGGATCTTTGAGTTTTGGTGGACATAACAGGAATTTAATAAGCGTGTCCATGAACATATTTTTATTCACTCTGCATGTATTACTCAATTTGGCTGCAGAAGTGGAGGTTGTCTGAAGAATAAAAAGCCTGGCTAGAGAGGGATGCTGGAATTGGAAGAGAGGGGTAGAGATAGAAATGTGGAGAATAAGAGCTACATCTTTTGGTTTCCTAAACATTTTCAACCTTGTTTGCCAGAAGCTTCACTGGGCAGCACTGAAAGAAAAATCCTTAAGCAGCCTCTATTAAAAAAAAAAAAAAATGTTTCTGAAGGTCACAAGGATCCTTCTAAATGGGCTACCATTTGCTCATTTCATATAAATGTAAGCATCCCAAATGCAGATTTAATAACTACAAGGAAGCAAAAGAAGAGAGTCCCAGAATGTACCAGAGGCCAAGCCTAGAAAAACAGAAGTTAATGGTGCCAATCAGCGGGGTCACGTTGGCAATGAGGTCCCAAGAGATGCCCTCTCCCAACTTTTAAATCCAAATTCCCGTGATCCCTTCACAAAGGAAGACTAAGGCAGAAAATCTGCACTTCTCTTGTCATTCATTCTTTACAACCTGAGGTAAGGTAAGGAGGAGCAAGAGATGGAAGAGAGAGAGTGGTAAGTAAACTGCATATGTACCCATATGTCTGCAAAGTCCCTTAGGTGAGGAGGGAGATGGGATGGGTGTCAGAGGCCAGAGATGTATGCATCACAAAGAGCCCAGGAATCAGTGGGACCCTAGGTTCATACTCTGCTGTTGCTGCTTCATATTCTTAATTTTTTATCAAGATGCCAGTAACTTTGTTTTATAACATGAATAATATGATTTGGAGAGGCAGTGATTTTGCCTGGATCAGATGTTGCAGCAGGTAACAAGATAAACCAAGAACACATGTGTGCTTACCTAAATGGCTTTTTTGAGTGTCCCACCATAACCAGAAAACTGTCTAAAGCTCGATTGTTGTCTTTCCTTCCTTACAGCAAGAGGGGAATATCCTGATCACCATTGCAGAAACGTTATCTATGGAGGAAACACTTTTCTGTTAGTGGCAGAGTCTGCACCACCCTTCACACGTCCTCCAAGGAGAATAAAGCTGTCCTTGGACAACTTCTTGACAATAAAATCTAGCTACTTCCACATTTAAATATGACTGGGTATGTGTTTGATTCTTACCTATAAATAAGTTACATGGTGCTCTCCCAACTCAGGGACATGAAAGGCAGGGATAAAATGTCACTACACCTCTGTGCTTACAGCTGTAGAGTTCCATGACCATAGTGGCAATCAGGGTTACTTTGTTCTTTTTCTACAGATAATTTTTGAGATCTTCACATACAAGAATTCTATCAGTATATATAGGCAGTGATGGTGTCAGCTCCATCCTTCTGTAGCTACAAGCAAACAGATTCTCTTACCTCCCTGGGAACAGATTCAGTAAAGGAAGTCAGAAATACAAAACAAGCCTGGTCAGAATGGTTGTATCATTCATGTTAAAAATAATCCAGTAGTAATCATTATAAGATATATTTTTGGTCCCTTAAGGATACTTCTTAGAATCCATCCTTGCTGTTAAGTGTCACGGGACCATTTGGTACCTCCTTTGCGTGGTGCACCAGCAACAGCATGGTGGTCACAATGCTTTATATAACCAATTATGAAGGCACTGGCCTGATTATGTAGCAACCTCTGGATCTTTACCTTCTTAGTGGCAAACACTTTTGGAAGCTCAAAGTGATGTCCTTCTGATAGTGGGATGGCTTCTAGAAGGCAAAGCCCCCAACACATGGCTCTTGAAACATTAAGAAAGTAGATAAAGCAAGGAAAACGCTTGGGGCATGGGAAGGAAAGACAAAGACATTTCAGTTATGTATCATGGCCCATGTCAAGAAGCCTGGACTAGGGATGAAGAACTCTGGGCATGGTATCTTTGTCAAGGTTACCTTCATCCTAGCCTTCATGTTATGTTCTCTAGAAAACCTCCAACTCAAATGTCTACTTTATCGATAGATGGATTCAAACATATTCATTCCTATAGACCATCTGGGACCAGATAATTTAGTTCACACACAAAATATAAGTCCAGCTTTTCAGCACCCCGGTATGTGGCCTGAATTTTGCCTCTAACAGAAGGAAACTACAGTGTGTTCTGAGAAGTGGCCCCCAAAACAAACAGCGCTCAGATCCTCAGAAAAATCTCCCATAGATTCTGAGTCCCTGTCTCCTAGCTGCTCACTATCTGTGTAACTAAAAACATAGCAATTGTTTCTAGAAAGACATAGAGAATTCCATAGAAAAACATGGGAGAGGAACCAGAAAGAATTTTTAAAAAATGGAAAGAGCAGAACATCTATAGAAGCAAAGTGTTCCAACGTGTTTCCAGAGCTTGATGATAGAAGTGCTCTGAGATAAAGTGCCTCTTCTCTCAGAAAACCACCATCTGTCCTGAGTCCCTGGTCTTGGTTCTGCTTTCACCTTCCCCAGCCTGTCCCCATGCCCATGGCGTGTTTGAACAAATCAGCAGTGGTACACAAGACAGTGTATACATGTGAACAGGATAGAAGGTCCCCACTCCCCAGCTGAAGTCAACATCTGGAAGACTTAAATTTCAGAGAGGGACTCAGATTTAGTCACCAGCATTTGTAAGGGCTGAAACTTTCCCATTCTCTCTCTTGATGGGCAGATCCATCTCTCTGAAGGTGTCTATTGGAACTCAAGAAAATCAATAGAAATAACACTTTCAGCTGGTCCTTTCTAAGGACAGGGTCAGGGTGACCTTGTCTTAAAGCCCAAAGTGCACATGTAGTTCACCCATGACAATCTCTTCTCTCTCTCCCCTCTCTCCTGTCTCCCCTCTCTCCTTCCCTCTTCCCCTCCACGCCCCCCATCCCTCTCCAATAACTATCAGAAGCCATCCATTCCTTCCATCTACCAGAAACAAAAGGAACAAAAGCTGAGTACCACTGGGCAAGCAAAGGTGTAAAAGAAACAGCAAGTCTACTAGGCTATTCCTATTCCTCAGCTACTTTGAGCAGTTGAGGCATCCAGTGTGTGTGTGTGTGTGTGTGTGTGTGTGTGTGTGTTGTGCGTGTGCATGTTTTCCCATCAAAATAAAACTTATCAGATGTCAGAGGCAGGAAAAGAGACAGTGAACAGACTGAGTTAACAGATGGCTCTTGACAGTGTGGGGGCATCCTCTGAACCTGTGAAGGGTCAGGGGTGAGGTCACTGTCCTAAATTGCCTTTGTCTCAGATTCCAATGGGACAGGAAAAGCAACTTAACAGTGACTGATGTTCAACCCTTCCCCTTCTCTGTCCACCCCAGGAGATGTGGTTTAAGAGCCAACCCTTAGGCCTCCAGCCCAACACTTGCCTAGCCTGTGACTTGCTTTCTGACTTATCTCTGCAGCTCGGGTTTCTGAAGGAGAATTAAAAATGAAAAATTTTATTAGTTTCTTCATCAGCTCTCAAATCTGGTTGCTCCTCTCCCACCCCACTCCTCAATCCCCCCCCCCGTGATCTCAACTTCTGTTGGGCAGAGCAGGTTTTAGGAAGATGGGAGTTGGAGAGAGATATCGTATCTTGTCTCCAGGACCCTTGCCCCAAAGAAGTATCTTAAACCAAGGGTCCAGTTCCTCTGGAATACAGAGGTGAACACAGAGCTCTGGAGTATAGCACTGTCCTCACCAAGCCCTTCTCATTATGGTGGGCTACCTGTTCTAAAAATATTTTGAGGTAACTAATCCCAAGTGTGACCCTAGCTGTCCCGATAGGAGATTAAAACATTATTTGGTCAGTGCATCAAACCAGTTCAAGAGACAAGGTTGATCTACCTAACAACTCCAAGGGACCCACAGTTCCTCTTCAACAAAGGACACATACCTCCACCTCTCTGCCAACCACTACTAGAAACTATTTCTTTTTGTTAATCAGAAATTTTAAAAACACGTAAAAAAATAAATAAATAAAACCTGACTCCCACTGCATAAGGCAAGGTGGAAGAAAGAGACCCACGGTTGGGAGACATTTCCTATGCAAGAGAAACAAGCTGGTAACTACAAGGGGACCACCACTGCCACCAGCTCATCTTGGTGACCACCTAGTGACCTAACTCAAGTCAGTACCAGAACCAAGACTGGCTGCCTTTCTGTTGAGACCAACTGAACTCACCACAGGGCAATGCAGGCACAAAATGGGCGTTTGCATAACTCATTGCCTTGATTTGAAGGGCAATGTTACGGGATCATAGACTTTGAATAAATGTCAGAGGGCAATGAGTGTGTGAAAAGTGGGCAAAGCCTTAGAACTGTAGGACAAAATGGAGGGACTAGGATGACTTAAGAAAATTAAATTCTATTCAAATGGTTTCCACAAAGGCTCATTGAGACCCCTATTCTGTGGTTGGATAATTTACCACCAAGCTGTGTGTGGTGATGAGCAGAGCTGCTAATCCCCAGCTTTAGAGACCTGTGTTGTCATGGGCCTTTTAAGAAGGAAAAGCAGAGTGACTGAAGTGGACAGAGGAGCTTGAAGTATAAAGGGCAGTGTTTGATACAGCTCCAACTTCTCTCTGAGAATAAAAGTCCCCAGGGAATCAATGAATAAATCCTTAAGGAGTCATTTTTAGCTGGTGTGGAAGGGGTGTTTTACAATGTGATGTGAGTTGAGAGAAAATCAGGTACCAAACCATCCTCAAGTGCATCAGTAGGCATTGAAAATGTGAAAAGGATGCTTTGGTGAGACTCAATGGGCTACTGACTTGAAGTTAAGCCACTCAAGGAATCTGGCACTCAAATATCTTAGCTTCTTACCTGCAAACATCAAATACAGGGTGGGGGGTTCACCTACATTCTCTCTGCTACGCAACCAACTTTTGTTGAGAACCTCCTACGTGTTTGCTCATCTCTTGACTGAGGACAATGGTGGTGGAGAAAAAGCTTTTGATGCCTATTAAAATTTGTCCTATTAGACTTGGAGTTATAAAGGAAGGACAAAATGTTGGATAAGTCTTCCTGACTCACATACTCAATAATCATTGCTCAGTTTCTCTATTTAGAAGTCACAAAGGCCCTTCAAACTCATATTCAAAAGCCGAGCCTGATCCTACTCTCAAGCATCCACTCTGAGGCATTACACAGAAATAGGCCACTCACTCCCTGACACCATCCATGCTCACCTCTCCCATGCACTCCATCTCCAAAACTTGGTCCTTGTCTAGTACTCTATCTCAACTATCCCTTTCCCTCCCACGGCTGAGTCACTGTAAAATCCTTTCTCAGGCCATGGTACAGAGTTCTCATCCACTCCATCGCCCACTCAGCAACCTTGTCAGAATTCACAGATTTGTGTAGATGCCTGGTCAGTGGTTTAATAGGTTTCATCCACTGGGCTGAAAGTTGGTGCACACAGGGCTTTGTCTCTAGGCTGTGTCTACAGACTATTTCCCTAGTGCTGAAATATGTGACATACATATTCTACATGAGCAAATTTTTGTGACAAATCTTTAAGACCTGTAGCTCTCCATCACAGTATTTCTGCATCCCAAACTCCCAAAAAGACATGTAGAAACCTTTGGAGAGATCTTTGTCATATCTGCGGGGGGGGGGGGGAGGTTGGTTCTACTGGTTTGTAGCAGGTAGAGAGAAGCCAGAGATAGTGCCAAAGATCCCAAAACATACAAGACAAAAGACCAAAACTTACCCAGCCCCTGGTATCAAGTGCAAAGACTGGGAAGAAAACTTCATATTTTGGTCATACTGAATCAGCTCTCCTAGACTCAAGTGTTTATGGAAATATATTTGCTGCCTGCAAACTCCAAGACTTATGCACCCACACAAAAATCCACACTCGGTGACTTTAATGACCACTGGTAAAACACTTTCTAGACCTAGTATAGGGGAGGGAACTTAGTTGTTCAATACCTGTTGAAAAGCCTTCTTGGACCTAAAAGAGGGGAAGGTCACAAAATTGAGGACCAGACTTGAGCTGCACTGAAGAGGCCACCTTATTTCATATGTATGACTAAGGTGTAGCAAAGGCTAGTGACATCACAAGAGAGCCCCACCCAGCTGCTAAGCCACACCCCTTTGTAGTCACAATGGCTAAGACCTTAAATACATGGACTCCTGACCCTGCCGGCCTTGCAAAGCCCCTCATTTTGCCAGAAATTACAATGTCGACCAGCCGCAAACTAAAGAGTCATGGCATGAGGAGGGGAAAAAACCGAGCTCCTCACAAGGGTGTCAAGAGAGGAGGCAGCAAGAGAAAATACCGGAAGGGCAGCCTGAAGAGTAGGAAACGGGGCGATGATGGTAAGTGAAGGGTGAGGACAGCAGTCAAACTCAGGGACATGCTCGCCCAGCCACCTTCATAGAGGCAGTCCTCAGTTGGAACCAGCATTCTCAGGCTGAGATGCTGGGGTTCCAGTGGCTGAGTTCCTAGGGACAAGGGTGCTGCTGGCTGTTTTAACAAGTGTCCCTGTTGTAAATCTGTCCTTTCCCACAGCAAATCGCAGTTACCGCTCCCACTTGTGATGCGGCAATGAACTCTGCCCTGGTGGACTTCGAACAACACCAGGCAGCAACTGAGAACATCAGAGGGGGACTGCCAAGGAGATCAAGTTAGACCAAAGCCAGAAAAAGATCCTATCGAGAGTGGGTAAAATGCCAGTCGTGACGAAATAAGGAAAAGTATATGTTGGCTGTTTCTCCCCAACATCTCAATAACATTTTGAAAACAAATAAACTTGTGAAAACTGAAAATTTTCTTGATCTTTTGGTTGGAGAATATTGGTTTCTGAGCTTAGGTGGGGTTAGATATGACCCTCTGGTTCATCTTGAATCATTCCTTGGAGTATGTTCCAACTTTGCCTCCACAGAATGTGGTCAGCCAGAAAGGTGTATCTGGGCCTGAGCCGGACCCTTACCTGAGCAGCAAGGAATGCACTGTACTTTTTCTCCCTTTTTGATTTTATGCCATGCCCCAAACCCACCTTAAACCCATCCCAACTCAACATGGCAGAGCTTTGTCTAGAAACTTTCAGAGGACTTGCCTTAGGGGGACTGGAACAGCCTCAAACTGCCAAGGTGATGTTTCCAACCATTCCTAGTTTCTGAAATGTTTGGTCTTTTGAAAATTTTGGTGAGATTCTAAGCTGGAGGCTATACTGCTCCCCTAGGATTCCTAGAAGACTACTGTCTTCTGAAGACTACTCTGGGGGGTGTTGATCTTCCATGAAGAAAGCACTGAGCTGCTGAAAGATCTCTGCAGAGAACAGCTCCAAGAAATCAGGACTGGCTGTATTGGATAAAACCTGAACGTAACATACACACCAGCTGATTCCATTGCCTAGAAGCATAACCGTGGTCAAGCTAAGGAACTTCCCTACCAAACTCTCCAGAAGTTTGTGTTATGGAAATGAAGTTGAACACATGGCTAACAGAATTCTATTTTCATGTGTTCATGTGCTTAGCATTCTAGTCTTGCTTTGATTCACGCCCCCCCCACCCCACACACACCCCTTTTGGAAAGTCATATGTGATAGTTTAGTATAGCCTGTGGAAGCCAGGGAGTGAAACGTGGTTCAGATGAGAATGTCAGGACCAGATGACAGCACCAGCCTAGTTGTGTAGATCTACCAAGCCCTCAGCACTTCTCCAAGCTTTTTCACCTGTTCAAAAGGTTAGCATGAAGATCTAAGATTCAGCACCTCACACCTACAGCTCACACCTACCCAGAGCATCAAAGAGAACCAGATGAACCCTGAAATCTCCACACAAAGATCTACAATGGAAATATAAGTGTGTAGGTCTAGCTAGAGGGTTGCCTCAGGGAATGAATGAAAACCACATCACTCACTACACAGCAAGTTGGGCAATCCCAGGAGATGAACACCAGGACCTGCTTGAGTCACAGAAGCCCTTTGTATATTGCAAGTGAGAAGGGCGGGGCCTCTGGCTGTGGGAACAGTGATAGGCTGGCCTCAATTTCATCTAAGAAAAGCTGGCATGGTGCCTGGGCTGTGTTGCAAGGGCAGGTGGGTAGAGGCACTCATAAGAGGGAGACAGGTGTGGGCAAAGACTTGGAAAAACAGAAACGTCTCTTCATCTTTCAGTTAGTATCTTTTCAAAGTTACAGTGTTAGCAGACCTTCAAAGCATCATGTAACTCTCAAGAGGCCCATGGTCTCCATCTCCCTGTGTAGAACAAACTACATCCAACCCTGTAGAACAGTAGACAAAGGTTCACTTGGCTTCTGTGGTTTTCACTGGATCACTGGAGAGTAAAGACATTTCTGCAGTTCATCCCCATGCAATGTCCACCACAGTTTAACCAAGGATGAAAGCAGCATTAAAATTACAGGGATCTGTCTCAATGGCCCTAATGGAGCACAGCTTCCCTGGACACATGATAGGACCTCTCAGATTGGGAAAACATCCTCTCCACTGAATCAGGTTTGTTGATTGTACACAGACCATATTTACAGCTTCAGAGAAGAGCCATTATTCCATAAACAGTGAAAGGCCATTGCTCCACATTCTAGTGCTTACATTGAAAGAGGTTATTAACCCCTAAGGTGAACAGAGCCTGATCGCGAATGTTCCCCCTGGGAAAAGCTAATATGATGTTTTGTACTTGGTGCATTTAACAGTTGCTCAATAAAATGCACTAAGTGAATGGAGGGGATTCTCATGACAAGAGACCTTGTGTATTTTGTTCCCCCATGGAACAAACATTGCAGTGGAAAAGAACTTCACAGTCCCAAGATTTCTACTCCAGTCTTAGGGTCTAGGGTTCAGTGTGTTAAGTGGAGAGGACACTGACTGGGCTCACTATAGCCCTAACTCTGGCAGAGTACTGTTGGTAGACAAGGGTACCAGATAACTACCTCTCCCCTGTTAGTCCCACTGGATGGGTCAGATCTCCTTTTATTCTACTAGAAAGCTCTTTTACACAGTGGAGAGTCTTTTGTAGGACTGACTGGAAGCTTTATGAAGCTAGGGACCAATCTCTTTGGTTTCTTAATGAGGCAAATGTCAGCATTCACGCCGTAAAGACTACCATGACTGGATAAGTATTTGTTAAATGTGTTTATTTATCGGCTAATTTGTATGAACACAAACAAATTACATGTAACAAACACAGCCACCTTGTAACTGTTGGAGAAAGCAGATCATAACTGAAGAGTGAGGTGTACAAGGTGAAAAATATCTTTGGAAAGGATGGAGTGTCTTTCAAAGCTCAGGCAGAGCAAAACTGAAGGGCTTGCTTCAGGTTAAAGATCTGGGGAAGATAGAGAATAGACACTTCAAGCAACCAGCCAATGATATCCAAGGGACAGCAGGAAGAGGAAAGGGAGTTGTTTGGTGGGGGGGGGGGGAATAGGTGAATATTAACTGATATCACTTCTTCCTGGAGGTAAACTGTCCTTTACCCCACTGTGTTTTTCCTTCCCTGAGAGTAATGGTGTTTTCTCCACAGAAAGTAATCATGTTTTTTTTCCCCCACAGAGGTGTCTGCCACTGCCTTTTCTACTACAATGCATAAGAAGGAGCAGATAAGGCCGGAAAGAACTTGGGTCATGGGTCACTCCTAAGAGGTTGCCTCAGTAAGCGAGATACAGCAAAAGAGATGGCCTGTTCAGGAAAACACTTGAGCTTCTGTCTTGCACACTTCTCCTACTCTTTACTTATTCTGTGTGGGTTGCCATGTGAAAAGTAACACATGGCAAGGAGCTAGAGAATGTCTGACCTCAGCCTGCGAGAAATATAAAATCTTGGTCCAGTAGATGAGAGGAACAGAATTCTGACAAGAAAGCTTATTCAACGAACTCAGAGGTAGATGACTCTACTTGAGCCTCCAAATGAGCATGCCACCTGACCTAGCATCAAGAGATGCCAGAGCCAGAGGACCCAACCAAAACACACCCATGTTCTTGATCTCAGAAACTATGATATACTGTTTGTGATTCTAAGTTGTTTGTTTCAAGGGTGATTTCTTACATTTATATATTATTAGTACATTTCGTCTGGAGGCTAAAGGACCTGGGAACGATTCTCATCTCCACCATCAATTCTCAATCAACTGCCATGATCGCTTACAACAAACACTTAGGCAAGTGTTTTTCCCCTCTGGGAATCAGTTTGTCTCCTTTCCTGTGAAATCATAAATGTGTAAAAGATCTTTCCAAAAATACCAAATCTTTCCTGTAAGCTTCATCATGCCACTCTATCTTCTTACCCTGGACCACCTGCCTTCAAGTACCCAGCTCTTCCTGAAGATTAGGATGAAGTAGTTCAGCCCTACCACCCATCCCAAGCCTTGTCTGGAAGCTGAGGGGCTGACCCAATGCTGTTCTATACAACCTATTGCTCCAGCCTTTTAGATACATACTCAGCATCACACATACTTATGTAACCCTCCACAGGGAACTCTGAGAGGCTCTCAACACCTATCATTTGCCTTTAGGAAACATCCAGGTCCTGAGTCAACCCAGCACAGTGTCCAGAAATAGCCATCTCAGGAAACCACCTCAGATGCTAACACAGTGTTTTTCTCCAAAACAGCTATTGTGGTTTCTGGGGTGTGGGAGGAGGTGAGTATGTCAACTGTAGAGGAAGACCAGACAGCCAAAGCTGGGACTTTAGAGCTCACACTTCTGCGATGCTTCTGGATACCAAATGGGATCTTGATCCTAAGCCTTAGTCTATCTTCTTGCAGAGCAGAAGAAATCCCTGAGAGGTATCTACCTTACCTAACTCACCTCTGGTACTTTCCCAAAGCTTTTCTCCCCATCCTCATTCTGCCAGTATCTCCTCACATCCTTTGCCTCGGTGGTCCAATCTGTCCTTAGAGGGATCCCCTCTCCTGTAGAAATCAAAGAGAGCCTACTAATGAAGGAGGCATCTCTGTGATTAAGTCAGGTTTATCAAACAGGTGCAGTATATAAAGGAAATAGAATCAGGCTGCGGAGTTGCTGTTGTTTTAGCTACTGAGCCTCTCACTCCCAAAGGTGATCAGGGAGGCCCGGGGAAGGTCACCAAGTTGCTGTTGGCAGTGGGCCCTCCGCAGTCCAACGAAAGCATCCTTTGCCCTGCCCTGGCCTTTTATTCGGGTTATTCGGGTCATGTACCTCCAGACTATACCTATTGGGCCAAGCCACCCCAATACAATTGGCTGTCAGATAGAATTCCCACAACAGCCTACCTCTTTAAAGAAAGTTTAGCACAGCAAAAGAAGATGCCTAGTGAGATTTGAATATTCACCTCCTATAGTTGAACTTCATGGTCAATGTGACAGGGTTTAGGATCACCTAGAAAACACACCTCTGGGCTTGTCTTCCAAAGAAGTGTAACAGAAAGAAGACCCGCTGAATGTGGCCAACACCATCCTATGATCTGGAATCTGAGGTGGATAAAAAAGAGACAATAAGCTGGGCACCAGCGTTTACCTGTCTGCATCCTGACTACAGACACAAGGTGAAACAGTGCTCACAAACTCCTACAGTCATGGCTTCCTTACCATGGGGCACTGTACCCTCAAACTACTCAGCGAGATAATCCCTCCATACATCACTAAACAAATCATAAATAATAATCACTAAAGTGATCACTCCTTGCCAAAACAATTCTTTTATACATCAGGCATAGGGGGCCATTGCACTCTGGTTTGTAGATTGGGGTTGGGGAGGATTGTCCACATAGCCCAAATAATAATCAGGAGGTCCTGGCAGCCATGATGATAGCTTTTGTGTTCTTTTGAAGAGGGATATGAGGTCCACAAACAGATGATGCTTTTCCTAAGGCATTATAATTCTGTCTACTCCACTTGCATTCATGAAAATTATCTGAGAGGCTGAGTGATTCACTCATGTTCGGGGAAATGCATGGCATCGAGGAAATGCATCTACCTGCTACCTTTTTCCAGGACACAGGAAAGAAATGCTGGTCCAAAGAGCTTAGACTTCCAAGAGGGAAAATGATTCACTTCATCAGAAAAGATTAAAGGTATATCAATGTCAGCAATTTCACTTGAGAAATTTTCTCTGTTCTAAACTCTAGTTTAGAAATCATTCTCAAGGGCTAGCAATTCACACGTATTATCTCAGGTAGCAGAGGCAGGAGGATCAGGAGTCCAAGACCAGCCTTGGCTATGTATGAATTGCAGACCAGCCTAAGCTGTATAAAGGGAACTTGTCTCAAAACACAAATAAACTAACTAAACTAAACTAAAAACAGCAGTGTCAAAAGGATGACTACAAGAAGCTCCCAATTCATAAACTCTGCAGGAAAAAAAATCTTTGTTCCTCATCTCCCAGCAAGATGCTGAAGAGGACTTGACTAACCTAAGCCACCAAAAGGGGTCCATCATTAATACAGGATATGCTTTTTGACTGAGCTTCTAGCTCAGCTGCTTTTCTATAGCTGTGGTAAAATACTCGACAAAAGTTACTTAAGGAAGAAAGGTTTTGCCTGGGCTCAGTTTGAGAGTACACTCTATTGTGTCTGAGAAGTCCTGATGGCAGGAGTTGAGGCAGTTGGTTACAATCAGAAAACAGAACAATAGATTATAATGCCTAGCTACCTTCCTCCTTTTTGCGCAGTCTCGGACACAGGCACAGAGAATGATGCTACCCTCCTTCCGGGTGGGTCTTCCAAGCTCAATTAACCTCATCTAAACAGTTCTACATATGTGCCTGGAGGCTTGTCCCCTACATGATTCCAGATCATGTTGTCAATACTAATTGCCATGGCTTCCCATACTTAGCCTACAGCAGAAGAAGCTTCCCTGAAGTCATCTGAACTCACAAATAAAACCAGAAGCCTTTTTGAAGGAGCAAAGGAAAATGGATACTGGAAAGAAAACCAACCAAAGCATATGTACTATAGATACAAAGTGGATACTCAGGTTCTCAACCCAGGGACTTTTGACAGTGCGTAATAACACTGATCAACCCTTCAGAAACTTCTAGAGGATGACAGGAAGCCAGACTCTACCTAAGGAAGTGTGTCCATGCCACATGCAGACACCTGTCCTCCCTTTATATCTAGGCACTCATCTTCAAGGTCTCAAGTCTTCCTATGGAAGGCAGATGTGTCCACAGAATTGAGACAGAACTGGTGTGTACCTGAGGCAGAGACTGGAGTGATGAATCTTCAAGCAAAGGACCACCAGCAAACCATAAAGGCTAAGCTGAAACCATCTGGATTTGGGAACACTGAGGAACATCCTCCAGAGCCCAATTATTTTCTAGAGAATAAAACTAGAAGATCTGTGATTATTCTGATTATTCGTATAGTGACCCTAGCCACTGAAGAGCATCTGCTTCCTTACTCAGCTAAACTGGGTACCATGCATCCAGGAGCAGGAATCCACATCGCCATTCTATCCCACCTGAAAAGAGCTGAAAACTGCTTCCCTATAAGAATGTCCAGCTCTTGTCAACTTTGATATATTTTTATTTTTTTAAGACATGATCACATGTAGCCCAGGCTGGCTTTAGACTAAATATATAACTGAGATTGACCTTTAACTTCTGGTCCTCTTGCCTCTGCCTCTGAAGTGCTGGGATTACAGGCATGTGCCATCACACCCAACCTAGGCTTCCAGTTTCAATGGAAACATACACAGGAACACTATCTATTGCAGTGTACACAGGGATGCTAGCCATTGCAGTGTACACAGGAACACTAACCATTGCAGCATACACAGGAACACTAGTCACTGCAGCATACACAGGGATGCTAGTCATTGCAGCATACACAAAAACACTAGCCATTGCAGTGCACACAGGAACACTAGCCATTGCAGCATACACAGGGATGCTAGTCATTGCAGCATACACAGGAACACTAACCATTACAGAGTACACAGAAACTTGCTAACCATCACAGGGTACACTAGAATTTGCTAACTATTGCAGTGTACACAGGATTGTTAGCCATCGCTTCAAAGCAGAGGCAAGGTCTGCTTCTCCACGTGTCCTCCCGGTGCCCATAAGGTGTCCTGCACACACAAGAAGTAGAATCAGAGCTTGATGAATGAATGGAGAAAAGAAAATGAACTAATTGGCTACTTAGTGAATTCCCAGGCCAGAGACTGGAGCCAAGAAAAGGAGGTTGCTCTTGGAAACCCCAGTAAATCCCTTTGTTAATCTGCCTTTCCAAATGGGCACACAAAGCTAGGCTGAGAAACCAAAAGCTGTGGGAAAGTCAGAATATGAACCAAATTGAATTACCTGTGCCGAGAACTGGTTCCGACTCGCCCAGTCATTTGTCCACAACTCTCAGACACACTGCCCTTTCCAGTGCTTTCAGACATATAAGAAGGACTAGGTGACCCTGTTAGTATTTCAACACCTTAATTGAATGAGCAACAAAAGCAAAGCCAATTGATTGGCAGACTCCAAAGCCAGGTCTCCAAGACCCAAATCCCAGCCATGCTGCTGGCATTGGAGTGACAAGGGAGGTGACCTAGCCTATTCTGCCTCAGTTTCTTCATTTCTAAATTGGGACTAATAACAGCACTACTTCAAAGGGTGATTGTGAGGGAAATAGGAGAGGGTGTTTACAAACTGCTTAAAAACAATGACTGGCAGAGGTAAGGAACTACACAATGATTGATGTTCTAGTCTTTTCTTGGCTTGTAGGTGTAGTCTGACTAATCAGGGTGCCTCACTTCTCAGAGTTTAACAGTGGCCATTGAATATTTTGGTGTCAGATGAATGGCCCTAAGATAATATGGACATGACTGGAGCCAGGCAGCCACACCCCTTTCTCTACTTAGTGGCAAGAATTTCAGACATATCTATGGCCCATGTAGTCCATTAGTAAAATCTGAGGAGCTGGGGCACAGTCAGAGTTATGAAGACAGGGCTGGAGGCCAGGAAGAATGGCATCAATTCTCCGGGATGGGTAGACTACCACAAGAAGCCCAGGTGGCCTCATGTGAAACAGCTACTCTGCATAGGGCAAACTCCATTTCCCTTTCTTTTCTCCTTTTCGAAGCCAAAGTCACCGTGATTTTTTTTGTTAAGAGAGTAAGAGATGGATATATGCCTATAAATGGACGTGATGTGATGACTGGGGACTTCCTTGTGCCAAGGAAAACAAGTGTGAGGCAGTTGGAGACAGGAGCCAGGGAAGCTCGTGGAGTCAGAGGTTCTCCATCTCCTTGGGACCCAGCTCCAGCCTACACAGGCCTGGCCATCTGGGAACAGCAGTCCCATGGTCCTGAGGGAATGGCCTGCCAGGAACCTCAGGGCCCTGGACCAGGAGTTGCTGGGAGCTGAATGCTGCAATTTGCCATGGGAAAGGAAAGAGACAATCAGAGGCTGGTGGCCCAGAGAAACCACTGTTTAATTCAATAGGCCATCAACTGAATGACCACTGTGTGTAGGGCATGGAGCCGTGGGGCAGAAGTAGCAGGACATCTGGTGTTTTATTGTCCCTGAAGACCAAAGCAATGGTAAGGGGAATAAGATATACAGAGAGTAGCTGCTTCCCAAAGCTTTGGGTATCCAGGAGTCGGGGAGTGTGTGGATGTGGCCACCTGTGTGTACTGGGTATGTGTACATGCATGTAAGTACACATACCATAAAGACCAGAGGTCAATGTCTTTCCTTATTGCTCCCCACCTCATGTTTTGAGAAAGGTATCTCACTGAATCTGGAGGTCATCAACTCAGCCAGACTAACTGGCCAGTAAGCATCAAGAACCTCTGTCTCCAAACCCCAGAGGTGACAGTCATATACTATCATACCTGGCTTTTTACATGGATTCTGAGGATTCAAACTCAGATACCTTTGCTTGAGGGACAGACACTGACTAAGCCACCTTCTTGAAGGTAAGTTTTAAAGGAGGGTGGAATTTGGGATTTTGACAGATGAAGTCCTGGGAACACACTCTAAGCAGTGTGATCCATATGACAAGCCAAGGAGGTAGGGAGACATAGGACAGCTCCTTGGAAAACAAGGGGTCCAAATAGGACAGCTTGAGAAAGAAAGACAAAAATATCTATGCACAACTCAGTAGAGAGCCCTAAGACCTGGACTGTAACATCAAACCTGGAGAAAGAGAAAGGTCAGAGAAGATTTGGGAGCTCAAAGATCATAGATCAACCCTGAACATTAGGATAACTAACTGGGATTGATCGGGAGGAAGCAGAAGACAGATTCTTTACAGTCATCAGCCCTTGGAAATACTGACATGTGAGATTGTGTGTGTGTATGTGTGTGTGTGTGTGAGAGAGAGAGAGAGAGAGAGAGAGAGAGAGAGACCCCTAAAAATCTCTAACTCATGTTCGCAAGTCCCATGCCTTGTGAACAATAGGCAATAAACAGTTTCTGGGAGAGGGAACATCTTGAGTGGGGTAGCCATTGTTAAGTTGCTCATGCTCCTGAAAAACACCTCCTTATTCATGCTCTTACAGGCAACTCTGATTCAATTCATTAGGTCACCAAAGCTAACACACAAATGAAGGTGTGAAAGCAGAAGGGGACTAGTTGAGAAGAGGAAGGGATCAGTGGGAGCTGGAGGACAAGAGAGGGTGATGGGGTGAATATGATCAAAATACATCATATGCATAATGAATCCCACTATTTGTATAATTAATGTATGCTAATATAAAAGAAATCTTGAAAAGTAAAATGTTACTTCCCTACTACAGTTCATGAGGATCCAACCTACCTCTCACTTTTGCCTCACCTGTATCACCTGAATGGTGGTCCACGAATGCTGGCGGTCTTCCACATCCTCTGACTACTAAGTGCTGGCTATCTGCCTAGTCCTCTTCACTTCAGTCTTAGCTTCTCTCCAAGGTGACCACCATCCATCTCATCTCTTCTTGCATGCACCAGCCTTTCCTCCCTAGAGAGGTGAGTCTAATCCTCTATGTCCTGGAATCTGAGCTGGAATGAGAGTAGCGCTTGATCAACAAGTTAATATAGGAACCATTCTAGAACAGTCTTGATTTAGTCTTCAAAAGGACAATCCATTTCCTCCTCATGTCCTCTGAAAAAAAATCCAGCCTTCTTATAAGCACAGCCCTTCTGTGCCCTCCATATTTATATGGTAGCCCAAGTTAGCCATTTGGAGCAGTGGGGGGATGGGGAGGGACTGATTGCCATTCCTTCCGTCCAGCCAGTCTGACCCAAGCATGTGAGATAAGTAATTGTCTTGAATATTAAGTCAAGCCAAGCCTTCAGTTGACTCCAGCACCAATGGCCATCTGAACACAACTGAACAAGAGAACTCCAGTGAGGGACAACACGTAGCAGAGCCTAAGGGTTATGGTTTGGATAAGAAGCACCCCCCAGAGGCTCATATGTTAAAATGATCCACAGTTGTGTTATTGAGAGGTGGTTATGTCATAAGGACATTAGCCTTGTCAGTAAATTAATCCACTAATGAGTTCATAACTGAATGGGCCATTGGAGTATAGCTTAAATGGAGAAGGCAGGCCACTACAGGCTTGTCCTCCAAATATAGATCTTGTCTTCAGGCATTTTATGTCTGCCTGCCTACCTGCTTTCTGTTTACCACATAGTGAGCCACCTAGCTCCACCATGTCTCCTCAACATGCAAAGGCCCACAAGTGATAGAACCCCCAAGGACTATCTAAAGCCCTAAAACCTGGGAACAAATCAAATCTTCCCTCCTTTTAAGTGGTCTTCTTGGGTATTATTGCAACAAGAAGTAAATAGCAGGGGCTGGAGAAATGGCTTAGTAGTTAAGAGCAGTCACTGGCTGTTCTTTTGGAGGAGCTAGGTTCAATTCCCAGCACCCACATGGCAGCTTACACCTGTCTATAACCCCAAGACCTGACACCCTCACACATATATACATGCAAGCAAAATACCAATGCAAATGAAATAAAAATTATTTTTAAAAAAGAAGTGAATAGCATACTAATCGAGGCACCAGGCTATGAAAAATATCTTTTGTCAAAAGCCAGTAAGTTTGAGCTTTCAAATATCCTTTCTCCTTCACCCTTGTATATAAGAAGAAAGAAAACATTCCCCATGACTGTTCTCCAGGCTCATTTCCTCACCCTATCCTGCAATATGCAACAAAGAATACCCCCTTTGGATCATAGGGGTAATTCTCCATTCACTACATGGGTTCCTTCCATCTGTTTTCATGCAGCCATATCTGTTGCCTCCATACCACGGGGGGGGGGGCTGTCTGTGTCCAAAAGGAACTCACAGGGACTGCCATTCACCTGCTGGGAAGTGGGTGAGATCTGGGGGGTGGGTTGCTGCCAGAGGCCACATGAGCACTGGCCTCTGGCCCTGGGAGCAACAGTAGCTGTTGTTGAAATGGGCCTTTGCCATGACCTGGTCCTGAGGGAACATCTGCAGATCTGTGGTTGTCCTGGAATAGGCCATGGGAAAGTCCAAGAGCAGCCACTGCTGTTGACAAGCATCCCAGAATCCCACTGGAATGCTGTACCAGAATACACTTGAGCCCTAAGGTCTTGGGTTCTATGCTATTTTGCTCGTTTTTTATTTTTTACTTTTTGGCTTGTCTTTTCAACTGGGAATTTATAACATTAAAGTTGTCTCAGAGCACAGCTCCAAGCATGTCACTCAGCTCACACCTCCATCCTCTACTCTACCACACCCACACCCCACTCTATCCCCAAACATAACTGACAACGAAGGTATCTGTGATCAGACACCACAGCTCAGCAAGGCAAGGAAAACAGACCCTCAGGACTAAGAGAGCCTTGTTCAAAGAAGTACGAAGGGCTGAGATCGAAATCCTTACTCAGTTCTCAAATCCTTCTGCCAAGGCCAGGGAAATGCAAGCTACTCGGCAGCGGATGCTCTCCTCAGTCAGTGCTCAACCCCCTGCACCGGGAGCAGCCCCAGCATGCAATAGGATTTGACAGAAGCAACAAACTGCGGGGCTACACAAAGAATCTCCAAGCAGAACAACAGCTCCAGACACAGAGCAAATCATCTTCCAGTGTGAGGAGAGAGATGTTGGGAAAATAAAGGCTGATATGTGCAGAATATTCTGAGTTTTTCACTCATACTCCATGAGCCAAGATTCTTTTCTACATTTTTCCATGGTTGGGAAAACAATGGTTGGGCAAAGAAAAATAATATTTCATGATAACAAACATATGAAACCCAAATTTACATTCATAAACAAAGGTCCAGGAACACATAGCTGCCCCCATTCTCATATCAATAACGTGTGCAGCCACTTCTACAATGTGAGGATCTGTAGTATGATAGTATGAGGATAGACTGCTTGAGGACTAAAGATGTAGTGCCATGGTAGAGCCTTTGTCCAGCATCCACAGGGACCTGGGTTCAAACTCCAGCACCACAAAGAAAGATCAAAGACCAAATAAATGACTAATATCTGAAAGTATCTATCTTCTGCCCCTATATGGATAAAGTTTGCTAATTTCTGGCCTAATCCAACCAAAATTCTTCAACTTCCTTTCCAATAGAAGCCTTTTTATAGTGATATGAATTAACTTCATTGGTATAATTTGTTTACCTGATAGTTTCTTTCCCAATAAAAAAATAATCTGTTCAAGATGAGAAAGACTAAGGAAAACATGTTTAAGGTATTAAAGGAGGAACCCAAAAGATAATCTTAGTCTACATTTTGACACTGCTAAGGCCTAGAACTATCAGAAAATGAAAGAAAAATATCTTTGAGTTCAGAAGAGGGCCCCTCACCAGACCCTGAACATTCATATCCCCTGACTCAGCCTTGTAGCCCACATTTGATCTCCACTGGGGAATCCATCCTGGGACAACACAAACACTGATGTCTTTGGTAGCTCCCTTGAAAAAAATCACATACAGCTTACTCCAGCAACAGATAGCATAGGGCAACTTAAAACCAGACATAACAAGTGACATTTATCCCTCCCCACAAGCCAACAGCACTTAAGGATCAACCCAGTCTATGGCTTACATGACAGCTATTCACCAACCATCTATGAGGCAGGGCTTGCCTCTATATAGAAACTTTCTTGCAAATATCAGTCTTAATGATTTTACTGCCCTGAACCTGATGTGATGTCTTTGATACCTAAGTCAGAATAGGCATTCATCTAGAACCAGTCTCCTCCTTTTCCCTTTCTTGAGATGCCATGTACTGACAAGGCACAGAATGGAATCAAAAAACTAAGTATAGAGGTTCCTCAGAAAACTAAAAATAGAACACATGGTCTAGCTATACCATTCCTGGGTCTATACCCAAAGGACTCTAAGGCAACACACGACCGAGAAAATATTTATATGCCCTGCTGGCTGTCACACTAGTCACAATGGCCAAGATGTGAACCCAACATAGATGTCCATCACAGATGAATAGATAAGGAAAATATGGTGTATGTACACACAGTGGAATTTTATTTGACTACAAAATTATGAAATTTTGACGTTTACAGGGAAATGGATAAAACTGGAGATCGTTATGTTAAGAAAACAAGCCAGACTTGGTTAAAGAGACAGACAAGACACATCTCTGTCTTTCCACAGTGTCCATATCATTGGATGACTGTAAATTCACAAGGCACAGCAGCTTTGTTGGCAGTAGTTTGCCAAATTGCCCTCATCTACCTAACAACTGGCTGAGATAAGCAGGTTCTTTCATTCCAATATTAAACCTTGTTTTCTTTCTTATGGGACATACAGATTTGAATTCGTGAATATGGGGGTATGACCTGAAATTAGAAAGAGGACAAAGGGATCATGGGAGGAGAGGGAGAGATGTAAGCTCAAGAGGAGAGGGAACGGAGAGAGGAGCATGTGATTTTAAGTCATGAAAGCAGAAGGGTGACTATTTGGGAGGTGGAGAATGGAACCAGGGAAGGGGAGGGAGGAAAAAGGGAAATGGGGTGAGAGGAGATAAGAAGAAAAGGTAGAAGGGTATGTGCTGATCAAAAAATAGCAATTTAAGAATAAAATAAATTCAAACTTGAAAGATAAATTGAGCTCAACATTCATTTTCAGTGAGGTGCTGCCAACTGCCTCTGTCCCCAAAATCCTGAACAGGAAAGTAAATCTGCTCATTTGTGAGTGAAGCCCCCAGAGTGTCTTCCCCTGATCATCATGGTTGCCTCCCCCTGTATCCACTTCATCTAGCTGAAGAAGTTGTGTTTGCTTGCTTTTCCTTCTAGACTTTTAAACATTTAAGGAGACCCTCAACTCCTGAGTCCTCTTATTTCATCTCAGACACTGGGGGAGGGGGGAGAAGCCATCCCTCTGCAGCAACACCAACCCTCGATTACTTTTGTAACTGCAGAAGAATCATTTTCCAACTCTTCTTGAGTAAGAAGAGGAGAAAGCCCCTTCTCTCAACAAGTGTGTCTGTCTGCTAGCAAGGAGAATTATAAGAAATCTAAGTCTAATAACTCATCTCTTGGCAACTGTTGGTTACCCCAGCAACATGGAACTTTTATGGATGACTTCATTCATGACAAGGACCTCAGAGACAGAGTTTTTTGACAGCTGGATTCTTCAGAACTGACTCTTTGAGGAATATTGACCTCCTGAAATGGGACCCTCCTACACTTCAATTGTTAAAAACTTGATAAGAAAACAAAAGCACCATACTGCTGTTTTCAGCTCACAATGCTATAGAGAGTTTCTAATTTAAATTTTACAAGTGAAAACACTATTGCGTAATAACAGTTAAGAGTGGGAGATGGAGTCACCTGTACTAGAAAGTAGAGATAGCCATTGTCATGTGTGCGATATATGAGAAACATAGACACACGTGTTTGTAATTTTCCAATGTCAGAATCGCTGAATGACAATACAGCCATGATGTAAAGTGGTGTTGATGAAAGTGTTTTGCCGGCTGAAAGCCGGCTGAGGCAAACATGGATCCTTTGGTTTCTAGCTTAATTATTAAAATTAACTCTCGCATCACATAATGAAGCAAAGATACATTAGATAGATGACAGATGATAGATGATGATAGATGATAGATAGATAGATAGATAGATAGATGACAGATGGGCAGAAGAACAGATAAATATAATAGAGATGTGTAATTTGTGTATATGTTGATCACAAAATTATTTCAAAGTATTAAAGGGGCTGTAACAGAATTCAATGCCTGAAAAGCAGAAACTGATATAGATGCATAAAGTGTCTATGGGAATAAGAAAATGAACTCTGCTAGAGATGTTGCTGTTGAGTCAGGACTCTGTGACTAACAGGGTCAGGTTAACCTGCAAAACTTAGATGAAGGACCATGGAGACTGTAGAAACAAAGGACAGGACAGGGGTCATATGAATGCAAACAGCAGGATCAGATGGATTGTAGCTGGGGTCTTATTGTTGTGAAGAGATCATGACTATGGCAACTTTTAAAAGGAAAGCATTTAATTGAGACTGACTTCCAGTGTGTAGACTTAGTCCATGGTCATCATGGCAGGAAGCATGGCGCCATGCAGGCATACTTGGTACTGGAGAAGGAACTGAGAGTTCTATATCTGAATTGGCAGACAGCAAAAAGAGAAAGACACACTGGGCCTGGCTTGAGCATCTGAGACCTCAGAGCCCAACCCCAGGGACACACTTCCTTCCAACAAGACAATGCCTGAAACCATAAGGCCACACCTAATAGTGCTACTCCCTGTGAAACTATGGGCCCATTTTCATTCAAACCAACACATTCCACTCCCTGGCCCCCACAAACTTGCAGCCATACCATAATGCAAAAATCATTCCATTCGGTTCAACTTCAAAAGTCCCCATAATCTATCAGCCTCAACCCTGTTTAAAAGTCCAAAGTCTCTTTGGATACTCGCAACAATCTCTTAATTGTAATCCCCTGTGAAATCAAAATGAAAAAGCAGATCACATACTTAACAACATATAGTGGCACAGGGTATACATAACCATCCCAAAAGGAGGAAAGGGAGCATAGTGAGGAAACACTGGACCAAAACAAGACCTAAAACCAGCTGGGCAAACTCCAGTCTCTGCATCTCTACGTCTGATGTCAAAGCACTCTTCAGATCTCCAACTCCTTTCAGTTTTGTTAACTGCAACATACTCCCCTCTTTTGAACTACTTCCACACCCAGTCCGGCAGGCAGCTTTCCTCAGAAGGTATCCCACAGCTCTGGCATCTCCAGCATCTTGGGGTCTCCAAGGCAATCCAGGCTTTACTTTCACAGCTTCACACAATTGGCCTCTTTGGGCTTCCATACAGGGAAACAAACAAGCTTTGGGTTGGGGGTTGATAATGTGCCTAAAAAGAAAATGATCAACTAGAAGAAAACCCAAGAAGAGAAGAAAAATGGGGGAATCTGAATTGGGAAGTTCGTATTTAAAAGCAGCCCTCTTACTCTTCTGTCTTTATAAAAGTCTATAGCATGGCATTGTACTGCAAATGTAAGATGAGAAAACAGCGTGTGTGGTGCCTGAAATGTGAACCACTTTGGATGGATGGATTCAAGATGGGGAGAGCTATGTGTTAAAGAATGTAAAAAAAAAAAAAAAAAAAAAAAAAAAAGTAATGTTTAGGATGTTTTTCGTAGGTCCATGATTGTGCTAACTCAGCAATTTCCAGAATGTTTGTGGAACATTCGAGCCCCGAAATATTCATGGAAGGAAGAAACATGTCCTCTAGTCAATTAACTTTAGGAATGGCAGCATGATGTATGTCTTTCTTGAGATTTGCAATAAATGTCAGCATCTTGGCAATGTTCTTCCTAGCTGTATGCTTAACCCTGTAGTTCCCACTTCCGTTCTCTTCTGTTGTATAGCTATGTTCTTTGAGATGAATCCTTCCACCTTGTAGGGGAGCTCATTAAGACGCGGGGTATTCTAAAGAAAGATGAAGCATCCCAGCCTGCCCTGAAGCTCCTTAAGCTCAAGGCTTCAGGAAGTCCCTGAAACTGACTAGACAAACTAGACCCCTCTCTCCCCACATGTACATAATCAGTCAAGACAAGCTACCTAGAAGAGGCTTAGACCAGCCAAGCTGCCTGGAAGAAACAGAGACCAGCAGGCCTGCCTGGAAGAGGCTTAGACCACTCAGCTGCCTAAAAAAGACACTCTCCAATTTGAGCTGCCTGCAGGCTATGCAGGGTGTGCCAGAGTTCCAGATTTCATGAGCTATCACCCATGCTAGGGTGGGCTGTGGTGATGCAGCCATCTGAGTTATTTCTGCTCCTATGAGTAACCCTTCACCCATACTCCTGTAAGTAACCCCAATAGAACTTATTGATTTACCTAGTTAGACTTGGTAGCATCCTTACTTTGGTCCTTCATTGGTTCTTCTCTGGGGTGAGTTGACCTTTATTCATGCTTTCCCAGGAATAGTGTCAAACAATGCTTCTAAACCAGTTTCCCACATTAAATCTCTTATGTTTCCCTGAATTTCGCAGAGGTCTCTCTCAAATGAACTAAGGTAGAGATGGGAGAAATATTTAGAAAAATTACTTTAGGGTTTTTGTTTTGTTTTGTTTTGTTTTTACGTACACCTGACTGTATACATTTATAAAGCCACGTGATCTCCAGATCGTTGTGAGAATCTGATGTACAGCATGGTTCATACTCAGCAAGGAAAAAAGTGATCTCTTTATTTTTAATGCTATTCTCTGAGTTGTCTCTGCCAGCCAGTCATTCTGCAATTCCTAACATGCCCTGGCCAATGAGGAGTGGGGATGGGAATCTTATAGCACATTCTGTCTCCATTTCCTTGTAGCACATGCCAAGAAAAAGCAGGAAGACATCTCATAGAAAACAGTGGATGTGGCGTCTGCTTGTGTGTCCTCTGAATGCAGAGTAGAGAAAGAGGCTCCGTCAGAAGGAGGATAAACCCTCCTAAGCTTACCAGAGCTGGTAGCATGGACTCTAACAGGCTGGCAGCTTGCCTCCAGGGGATGGAGAATCTGCTTAGTCATTCCCCAGCTGCAAAAGCAAGTATCTTGGAGAAGAAGCCAGATCCACACCCTGGATTGCCAAGCATCTCCTACAAAGAGAAAACAGAGAGCATAGACTCCCAGTTATAGGAACTAACGAGGGTTGCAAGTCCAGCTAGAACAAGAACAAGCAAGAACAGCTAGCCTCTGGTGTCAAATATCTATGTTCTGCTCAGATGCCACCACACTAAGCAAGGTAGTCTGATGGCACCCCAACCATCAGGCCCAAATCCCCAATTTTCTTCCCTTTACTGGAGAATATCAACCAGGGGGAAATGAGTCTCTGAAGAGACCCTTCACTCAATTTCATTGCCTTGATTTCCTGAGCTAATATTGATCAATGATTGCAAATACAGCCCCCAGAAAATACAATGAAACAGGAAAAGTCTAAAAGTCTGTGCCCTTACATGCTTATATTTTAATGGAGAATGACAAGTCTTCACAAGTTCCCAAGAAAAGGCACAAAATTATGTCAGATAATAAGAGTGTTTTAAACCACTCTTGTGAAAGATCAATGCATTGGGATAGACAAACTCCTTCAAAGAAGGGACCTATGCATTAAGACCTTAATAGAGGAAGGGAAGAAACCAAAGGAAATTAGGAAGGAGAGCACCCCCAAGCAGAAGGGTAGCAAGGGCAATGGCCTTCAGATGAGCCCAGTATGTGAGCACATAAATGGCTGCGGCCCAAATAACCACAGCCTTGAGGCAGGCAGTGGACAGGACCAGCAGATGAGTCAAAGAGCTTCAGGGCAGAACTCCTGCAGGCCAATGTAAGGACTGTGACTTCATTCCCAACATGGTGATGAAAAAGTTAAAAGGAAGGAAAGAAACAAGAGCTCTCTCTGACCACTTAGTAGAAAACAGATGGTGAGCTGGATAGTTTTATGCCTACTTGACACAAGCTGAAAGTTTTATGCCTACTTGACACGTCTGAAAGGAGGGACCCTCGACTGAGAAAATGCATCTCCATAAGGCTTTACTTAGTGATTGATATGAGAGGGCCCAGTCCATGGTGGGCTTGTGGTCCTGGATGCTGTAAGAAAGCAAGCTGAGTAAGCCATGTACAGTGAGTCAGTAAGCAGCTCCCTCCATGGCTACTGCATCAACTCCTGCCTCTGGGTAACTGCCCTGTTTGAGTTCCTAGCCTTACTTCCTTAGTGATTTGAAAATGTAAACAACAACAACAAAAAAAAAAAAACCTGTCCTTCCAAGCTCCTTTTGTCATGGTGTCTCATCACAGGAATGGTAACCCTAACTAAGATACAGTAAGAAGAAAGAGATGGCCCAGAAAGCCCTCAGGAAAGCTGGCTCTGTAATTGAGAGGGGTGGTAACTTGCTAAGGTGTGGTTAAGGGCAGGAGAGATGGGGAGTATTTTAAAAGTAGAGTAATAGTATGTTGTAGCCAATTTGAGGACACCTGTTTGTAGTAGAAAAATACAAAAAACATCCAGAGCCGAGGTGGCAACTCAGGCAGGAAAATGCTTGCCTTGCAAGTGTAAGCATCTGTATTTGACCCCTGAATAATTTCTCTCTCTCTCTCTCTCTCTCTCTCTCTCTCTCTCTCTCTCTCTCTCTCTCTCTCTCTCCACACACACACACACACACACACACACACGTGTGCACACATACATCCACATGAACACACACAACAGGAATAAAAAGATGCCTAGAGCAGCTGCCTTTGTTCCTCAGATGTGGAAGTCTACAGGAGGAAAAGAGAATGGTAACATTTGGGTGAGATGCCTACTGGACATTCATGGGGAAATGTTAACGTGGCAGTCAACACAACTTATCAGCATAAATGTTTGCAGCCTTTTGGATCCCTGTATCCACACAAAACCAAACATATAATCCATTGCATAAAAAGTAAGAATAAGATTTTAACAAAATTTGTTTCCCTCAGAATGTACCTTGTTTTGTGAGGGGAAGCAAAATTTAGAGATGGTCTGACACTGTGACAATACCAGACAGAAAATTACCAAGCAGTGACCTATGTGGGCCCCTGACTTCCTAGGTTTCAGTCCAGAACCACTTGGTCCCATCATTGTGGTTCTGTGACGAGGCAGAGTACCGTGGCATCATAGTATCATGAGCTGCTCGCCTCATGGTAGCTGAGAATCAGGAAAGGAAACAGGAAGGAGTCATGGCAAAGGACATGGCTAAGGACATGACTCCAGGGATCTACTTCAGCTAGGACTCATCCTGCAAAGTTTCTAGCACCTCCCAAAATAGCACTACCAGCTGGGGACCAAGCCTTTAACACATGAGTCTGTGGGGACATTTCATAATCAAGCTGTAGCTTTTTGACACTGGCCCCCAAAAGTTCATGGGTATCTCATAATGCAAAATACATTTAACCCATCTCCAGAAGTTCCCAGAGTCTTAACTGTTCCAATATTGCTCGAAAGTCAAAATCAAAAGTCTCTGCTGATTCTCTCTCTCTTTCTCCCTCTCTCTGTCTCTCTCTCTCTCTCTCTCTCTCTCTGTGTGTGTGTGTGTGTGTGTGTGTGTGTGTGTGTATGTGTGTTTAGATTGGGGTGTGACTCAGTAACAGAGTGCTTGCCTAGCATGGGAGGCCCTGGATTTTATGCAGGTACCAAAGGAAGAAAGGAAAATTATCTACATACAATGTCATACAATGTCATACAATGGCACTGGACATACCAAGAGGGAAGGACCAGACCAAAGTAGAACCAAGTCCCAACAGGGCAAATCTTAAATCCTACTGCTGTTTGTCCAATGTCGAATCATGAAATAGTATGGCATGCATCTGAAAGACATGGCAGCCCAGGCCCTGTGGCTTCTCTTACAACCCCTATGGGCTTCCTCTTAGGCTGGTTCTCTTAGTTGATGTTTCATGTTCCTGAGAATCTCGAACTTCCTTAGGTTTCCATTGCATCTTAAACTCTAGCCTCACGATTTCATATACAGCCTTCTCAAGGGTTTCCAGCAGGAACTCTGACCCTTCAGAATCTGGGTGGAAGCCTCTACCATCTCACAACTCTTACACTTTTCATGCCTGCAAAACCATGGCCAAATACTGCCACTGGTGAACATCATGGCATCAGCCTCCAAAGGCCCGGGTGTCTGACCATAAAAAAAACCCCATTGGCAGTCCTGCATGGACTTGCTTCTAGAGGGCAAGTCTTTTTGAATTCATACTTTTGGGCCCTTGGGCCTGCAATAAGTTGGGGTCTTACTGCTTCCTCAAGGCATCTTTTCTATTTCCCTGATAAAAAAGTATACTTGGAATTCTGTTTTAAAGGCTCTAATCTCTTTAACAACAACACTTTCCTTGTCTGAAACTTTGAATGTGCATATTTATATTAAAACTCTATGCTAATACCCCCTAAAGCTCAAACATCAGCTTAAATACTTATGTGTGTGTTCGTTTATTTGTTTATTGCAATACCGAAGCTAGAATCCAAGCTAGGCAAGTTCTCTATCACTGAACTACATCCTCTGCCCTCAAACAGCAATTTACATGTAGAACTAGAACCAAAATCTATGTCTCAGGCATGGGATCCTTAAGTCTGAATCTTCTTTCTACTATTCTCAAAATCCTTTCTTGCTGATTTCTTGGCTGCTTGTACATTCTCCAAAAACATTGTTTTCTTGTTACATTGTGGGGAAACTTCCCTCGTTCTCTCTCATTTTTAAATTCTAACATAGTTTTCTCTAACTATAATTTGTGTTCATTCCCTATTTTAATCTTTTCTTTCCTCAAAATGTGACAATGTAGTTATACCTATGTCAGGTAGTTATATATAACTATGTCAGGTAAACAAGGTTAGCATTTGGGTTGCCATTTATAAATGGGAAATTGAAGCATAAAGGTCAAACAAACTATATTCAGACGTGGAATTAGGTTGAGACACAGCTCAGACCAGAACCTAGAATGGCTTGAATCTTAGCCCAGGGCTCTATCTTGTGGGTCAGAAAGGGGCCCAGATCCTACCATTTTTCATCAGCTGAAAACTTTGGTCTTGTTTCCAGATGTACAATTCCACACTTTCCAAAGACTATCCCAGTAGTGTTCAGCTACTTCTTATTTATACCCCATCAGTAAAAATATTTGGATCACATATCCCAATGTATATAAGTAATGTCTCCTTAAATATTTATACCATGATGAAAAGGCTCCATTAATGTCATGTGTATAATATAGCATGCACAAAAATTTCCATTGATGGGATTTTTTTAAAGCAAATATGCAATGATGTGCTAACACTTTCCCCCGGTCCTAGTACATGGTTATTCTCAGAATGCTTGCACCATCAAAGCCTTTGGCTAGAAGTCATAAAGTGGCGGCAGCCTGTGAGCCAAAATGTTGCCCACAGATGTGTTTTGTTTGGCCTGAACAATGTTTCTAGATTTTGCATTAGTTCTCAACACTTAAGAGTCGGGTAAGTTTACATCAAATCTAGAGATTTTTCACCATTTTATTCACAGCTTCATTTCCAGTGTCTGTTATACAGTAGGCACTTAACAAATGCCTGTTTAATTATATTCCCAGCAAGTGTTGACTCGCCAGTCCTGCACCACAGTCCCCTCCCCTCCCCTCATTTGTACCTACCTGGCCCCCTCCATATTCAAACAAGTGCTTCTGCATGAGAGTTCTCTGATTGTTTGACAGCCTCCTTCTTGTCCCAGGAAGTCAAAGACAGGATTCTGTCTGGAATCCAAAAGCACAGGTTTGAACCTGATTCTGCCAATGCCATTCCTTGGGGGAACTTGCTTTCTGAGCCAGCTCTCTTAATCTTGAAAATAGAAATGTCAATTCCTCCTTCCTGGGTTGTTTGACAATGAGAATAAATGAGATAATATCTGTAGGCTGCTTTGTATATGGTAAAATGATGTAGGATAATGCTCTTGTTCATTGTAAAGATTTGGCACTCAAATTGGTTTAATAAAACGCTGATGGGCCAGTAGCCAGGCAGGAAGTATAGGCAGGGCTACCAGTCTATGGTATGGAGAGTTCTGGGGGAGAGGAAAGGCGGAGACAGAGCCACCAGCCAGCTGCAGAAGAAACAAGATGAGAGTGCCTTACTGAGACAAGGTACCATACCACATGACTAAACATAGATAAGCATTATGGGTTAATTTAAGTTGTAAGAGCTAGATAGCAATAAGCCTGAGCAATAGATCAAGCCATTTATAATTAATATAAGCCTCTGTGTGTTTATTTGAGACTTAATAGCTGTGGGACCAGACAGGACAGAAACTTCCATCCACAGCAAAGTAGTATTAAGAAGTGAAAACAGCTACACTTCTCCTTCAAGAGGACTAGGTGAGGGAAAGGGGTGACAACTTCTAGCCTCACATTCCCCTACTCTAGCCAGAATTCTCAAAGTACCCTACACCAGACTTACTATCCAGGCCATCACTTTGTATTTGTGAGTTTAACTGGATAAGATGAGTGAAGGAACAAGCTGAAGATTGAGGAGGAAACCCACAACTTCAAAAATCAGAATCCATTCTTCTAACAATATATACTCCTTATTTACTTTTTCTTGTTTCTATGTCATTAAAGCAGGGTGGGGATGTAACTCATTGGCAGAACAGGTCCAAGGCCTTGGGTACTATGGGCACTAAGTAATTATATCCTTGTGACTTGATGTACTATCAGGTACAGCTCCCATTGCCTTAGATCCAGAGACCAGTGTCACACCTCATGTCCTTTCACTCTGGATGCCATGAGCCAGTCTCTAAACCTCCACATATATTCCATGAATACGGATCTTTCACAGAATGGTAACTTCATTTCTCACCACTTGGAAATATGCCCACAAGAGACATGTCAGTCAGCTCTCCATCACTGTGACAAAAATAACAGATACAAATCATAGGCATGGAAATCAAGATGCTTGACCAGTAAGATGATGTGGAGTTTATTAGGAGAAAATAACTTACACAAGAAACAAGTGACTATCTTGTCACTTCAGCCTCAAATATGCAATGCCTGCCACCCTGATGCTGTCTGTGACCTGAAGGGGTCTCCGAGCCCCAAATCAATTCTTTTCAGGTCACGTCTGCACCCTTTTGGATATGGTCAAAGCTACAGGTATGGAGGGGGTGAATATATAATTACAAGAAATAAGTCAAAAAAAGGAAAGGGTTGTTTTGGTTCATGGATTCAGTTTTAGTTCCTTGTCTTCATTACTTTGACCAGTGACACATCCAAGTGATATGGTAACAGCAACCTATTGTGAAGGAGGGTGCTCACCTTGTGGCATCAAGAAAGCAGAGGAGGAGGAAGGATCTAGGAACAAGATGTGGGAACAAAGCATGGTTAAATGGACTACTTTCCCAGACTTGACCCTACCTCCTAGTAGCCCATTCCGCTCTGAGTTCATCAGATAAGTAAGTCTATTGATGAGGTCTATTGATGAGGTTGCCACCCTCATAATCCAATCACCTCTCAATGGAAGCTACACAGGGAACCAGGCCTTCAACACATGAGCCTATGGGGAACATGTCATGTCCATGTCACACCAAGAACTTTCTTCTTTCACCTTCTGTCAGCAAGGAGAGTATTTCTCTCCCACTTCAGCCACCAACGCCTCTCTCACACTGACCCTCCTCCTCTCCTGCTTCCTCACTCTTCCTCTGCCCCATTTCTGGGTCTCTCTTAAATGTTTTGCCAGATACAGGTAGAATTGCACGAAACCACCAGCGTCTAATCACTTGCGATCTAAGAAAAGGCAGCTTCCTGTGGACCAGCTTCTCTCTTGCAATCCCTAGCCTACTTTGTGGGTGTGTTCTGCAGTCTCCACGTCTCCCTGTTTTAAGTCCAAGCCAGTGGTTTGTATTATTTTTCACAGTGATGGTACTTTGGCCATGAGAAAAACACCTCATTGTTTGAATATGCTGGGTTAGGGGTGGCTAGTAGACATTCCTTCCTCACAACCCTGAGTGACAGCCATGGTTGGTAGACAAGTCCATGAATGTAAAGCATCCATTCTCAATGAAATGTTCTACAACATCTCTCCTTCTCCTAAGCAAGGAAGAAAAGACTATGAGAAGGCTAAAGAGACAAGGCCTTGTAAATAAGGACAAGCATCTCTCTAGGGTCCCCAACTCCTACCATCTCCAGAGTCTTCAGAATTACCAAGTTTGTAGCACAAAAATAACTTAGGTACCAAACTAAGTTCTTTGAGGTGGATTGACCCAATGAGGTACCGTGCAATTCTCATAAAGCATTGCTGCTGCGATGATGATGATGATGATGATGATGATGATACATTTCCATTGAGTTTTGTTTGTTTTGTTTTGTTTTAACTGGGGGGCCATCTTGCCTAAAAGCTGCCTTTCTTGTATGTCTTTAACGCTCTAGAGCAGCAGTTCTCAATCTGTGGGTCGTGACCCATTTGGGGATCGAATGACCCTTTCACAGGGGTTGCATATCAGATACCCTACATATCAGATATTTACATTATGATTCATAACAGTAGCAAACTTACAGTTACAATGCAGCAACAAAAACAATTTTATGGTTGGGGTCATCACAACATGAGGAATTGTATTAAAGGGTCACAGCATTGGGAAGGTTAAGAACCACTGCTCTAAAGTTTCCTTCATTTCTTTATGCAAATCACAGCTCAGAAGAGTGGCAGCAGGTGGAAGAGAGCCACAGCTCTGGAGACAGAAATTCGTCACAGACATATGGAAATGTTTCGTGCAACACCACAGCTGACCTTTATCTAATCCTCTCCCAGTGTGATTTTTATCTTTACATTTACCAAGCACCTGTTGTGTGTTATGTGCTGTGTTTTTGTATAGATTAGCTTGCTTCTTGAAGAGTACACATTCCAGATTTTCTTTGGAGGGAGAGTTTGGAGTAAGTGTCTGGCCCAGGTTCAGCTCTGTCAAATGTGTAAGTATGCCATAGTCTCTAAGTATTCTTCCAGACTGAATTTACTAAAATTCGGTGGAGCCCTGAGATCCAATTTCTTCTCCCAAGCTTCCCCTAACCTGATCTTGCCCCCAGAGAGTCAAGCCTGTGCCAAGGCTAGAGAGCAGGTGGCTTAGTTCTGGAAGTGACCCAGGAAGCAAGAGCAGGAAAATGGGAGGAAGGGAGAGAAAATTACACGAGGCTACTTTGTGAGCTGGCCATCACCACCGTAGGAAAACTGAGGCTCGGTTTTGCAGCTGTTCTTTGAAATGCCATATAGAAGTGCCACCTAACAGTCTGTTGGAGGGACAGAAAGAGGACAGTTTGCCCACTGACCCCTGTGTGAGTATGTTCTCTAAGAACTGAGGCAAGCTCATGACTTGCACTGCTGAGGACTGAGCGTAGGGCCTTGCATGTGGTAGGTAGCACCCTGCCCCCATTCTTTTTACGGTTTTTCCACTTGAAATCGGTTTCACACTTCCCCTTCTATCTTGGGCAGGCCTTAAACTTGTGATCCTCCTGCCTCAGCACTCCCCACTCCCCACCCCCACCCCTCCCAGCCCGCCCTCCAAATAGCTGAGATGACAGGCCCTGTGTTACTAACAAGCTCAGGCTAACTTCATAGGTAACAGAAGTTTGTTCAGCTCAAGCTTTTGGAGGGTCATGGCATTGCTGCAGTGTTAGCTCACCTCTGCGGAGCCACCATAGTGAGATGGCACCACAGTTGGGAGGTGGTCACATTGGAAACAGGGCCACGAGTGATTGGAACACTCACTCTAAAGAGAACGGAAGGGACTCGGAACTCTAGGAGAACTGACTTAAACCCTTTCCAAGCACAGAACCCCTCAGTGACAGGGATGCAAGGACTCCCTGCCTCTTAAAGGGTCTATCATCTCCCAACATGGCTATGCAGACCCAGCCTGTAACACATAAGCCTTAGAGAACAAACCACACCCAGACTGCAGCAGCCCTCTCCCTGCAGTGGTCCTGTGGAGTTGATTCCTTCCCCCTTGCCAGTTAGCAGGCACACCTGTGCCCACATTTCCACACAGTATCACTCCACTCCGTGTGACTCTGTGACTGTGGCTTTTCTTTAATTCCTCATAGGAGTGAGGCTTGTTCCCTCGGTGTGATGTCTTCTGGGTTATACATATTTGCGACAGGTGACAGGCATTCCTTCTGTCTCTATGGCTAGATAATTCTCCATAGTGTAGATACTACACCCACTTTAATTTTATACTCTGAGGCTGAACCCAGAGCTTGGAAGAGAGGAGGCCTGCTGGCTACAAGCCAGTCCCTCTCAGGTTTAGGGGACAGTTACACCTCTGTTGCTTCTCCTCCTCACATTGGGCTTTGGCTCTGCTACAAGCTTGGGCTTCAGTCCTTCAAGAAGGGTCACCCAGACCTCCTGCTTTTCCAGAGTGAAAAATTAGAAAGAGCTCAGAGCTGAAACAGGAGATCTGGCCTTGTTGATGTTTGGATAAGAGGTCAGCCGAAGCAGGCAGACACTGAACCCTTCTCTATAGGGGGAAAGAAAGGGCTTCTAGGAGGAAGGCAGCAAAGACCATCTCCAAATACACACACTGGCCATTCTTCTCAAGAGGAATATTCTGTCTGACCTTTCTGGCGTCCAGAGCTGGCGGCTCTCCCAGACTCCCACATGAGCATTCTCCTCAGGGCGCTGCCCCACGTGCCTGCCCCAGGATGCCCCACAGTTCAGCAGGGTGACTGCTCCTGTTCCTGCTCCCTGAGCCTTTGACAAAGGAGCCCGGGCTGCCGTTCCTCCCTGCAGTCTCACACACCCCTGTATCCTCCTCTAGTGTTCTCTGACCTAGGTTACAAGCCCACTGTCCATCTAGCATCTTTGCTGCAAGTACCTGTCAAGCATGGCATTCCTTTCTTCTCAAACACGGCCACTTCCTACAGTCAGAACTCCTATTCATGGCACCCCTGAAGTGACTTGCATCCCACCTGCCAGCATAATGCCTGTGTGTGTGTGTGTGTGTGTGTGTGTGTGTGTGTGTGTGTGTGTGTGAGTGTGTGTGTGTGTGTGTGTGTGTAAAACTGGTCCAACCATGAAGGATTACAAGACATTAGTTCAGCTTGCTTCTACTCCCATCTCCCCATTGCCACCTTTCAGGGAGCACACAGAGAGAATGAGAACTTGGGCAAGATCACGAGGAGCCCTGAGTGATGGACACCAGGTCTTGCAGGAAAGCACATCACATGCCAACTGCAGCAGGAGATGGCATTTTCCCTGTACAGTAGGATTAATTAGTGTTTTCTGAGCACTCTAAGTTCCTTAGGAACAGTAAGGATGGCTTGCCCACAGCTTCACAGCCATTAGTAATAGAACCTAGGTTCACCCCCAGAAGGGTCAGAATACTGCTTGTATGTAAAGGAGGACAATACAGCGTATGTATGTCACTACTAGAGGTCTAAGATCTCAGATAAAGAAGGGAGCGTAAGAGGCAAGGCAGGGAAGGCAGAAACAAGAAAATGAAAACCAGCTATTTGACCAGGGGCCAAGAAGAAGAATAGATCCCAGGGCCTTGTGTGGCTCAACTGCTCACTCAGCATGTGGGTTGGAATAGTACCCTACTGGTGCTGTAGTCTGGTGTAACTGACCTGGCCTGGAGGGTCAGCCTACTACCAGGAGAGTGCCAGTTGGACTGTACACAGCAGCAGTTTGTTCCTAGGTGAAGCCAAACAACTTGAATTTGTTGGGTCAGCAGATGTCGTGGCAGGCCTGGGATTGCAGGAGCCCCTGCCACAACCCACACTGCTGCTAACTTCCCAGCAGTTGTAACGGTTCCAAAAGGAAGTCCCAGGGTCACAGACAGCAAGCAGGTCATCTAGTATGCGTGATAAAATGGAGACTCCTTCTCCCAGTGCCGAGTCAGTCTCCTATGATCTTAAAATCTGATGTGTAACTCTGGGAGTATGGACTTTCAGGATTCCTATTACTCCAGCAGCTATGAAGGGATAGAGGGAAGAACTGAGCCAGACGGAAGCCAAGCAAAAACGTGAGCTCAGGGTTAAGTCCAGCAGAGAGTGGCTTCCTGGGATCCTTCTCCTTAGTGCCAAGTCCTTTGATAACACTTATGACCACACTTATGATCTACACAGGAGGCTTTTACAGGTAAAGCTGGTGACTTCTTTATTGGAAAAGAATGGTAGAAAGTAGTTCTTTTGTAAAACTGAAGGTAGTCCCAATATGTAGACTAGCTGAGAGTTAAGAAAGGAACACAAAGTATGGATGAAGATGAGGATGCAGAGGCCTGATGTGGAGGCTTTGTGAGATGAGCCCTAAACATCCGTGTGTCTCACCATTGGCCAGGAGTAGTTCTTGATACCTGGTACTGAGGATGAGGGTAACAGGTTCCTGACTTTGTGTAGTTTCTTCGCAGAATGAATCCTATCAAAGAGACCAGAGCACCTGCTAGGACCAACAGCAGACATTACCTAAACTAACACTGTGTGTGTGTGTGTGTGTGTGTGAATGATTATTTAACAGCATCAAGTTTGAGTTTGATCAAGACATCTGCTTTCCTTTGAGTGTGGTGAATGAGAAGGAGCAGCCAGTTTTACCCAACTCAAGCCCTACTATTAGCCCTGGAAAATCACCTGGAAACCATGTTTGAGCAGAAGGGTTATAGTTAATTGTGGCAATGTGATGAGCCTGGTCATGAACACAAATAGGATGAATAAGAGATATTGTCATGTGTTCACAATTATGGTTGAGGTTTCCTACCCAAGTTATTAAAGGGCAGTTGTTTGGGCATCTCACCCGGCCTACTGAACCTATGTGGGCAATGAAGAGAACTGTCGATTGATATATTTTTAAGAAAACATCTCAATTATTTTCAGCACACTCACACTTGGGAACTACTGCTAAAGAATCTCTTGTCACTTTCCCAGCCCCGGGATCAAAGCCATCAGTTAATGCATGTGGTAGACCTCCAAAGAATGAACATTATCCATTGGCCATTTCTTGGCTACATCCCCCAGTCAACTTCTGCTAAGAGGCAGCCATCCAGTAGGCCAGAGTTCTCAAAGTTACATTATTACAGTTGTGCTGTGGAAAATCCAAGCACCAGTAAGTTCCACTCATTGACCATCTGGGACCAGATCCTGCTCCTCCCGTCTTGCAGCCTGTTCACAGCACCACAGTCATCATTAAGCCTACAGCAGAAGGATGTGTCTAATAGGAAGCACAGGTGGAAGACAAATCTGTGACCAGAGGAGGAAGAGAATAGATGAGCAAAAGAAAGTGCAATGGTCAAACTGGACAGTGGTGGGCACCTCTAACAGCAAAAGCTTCTCCTTCAGAACAGAACACTTAGAAATCACAGGACTCTTCTGAACTGGGGGAGGCATTTGCAGAAACTACAACTTACAGCAGAAATGCACAGGCTGTCTGCAACTTAACTAAGGGTACATTGGTTCGACACCAGGAATGGGAAGAGAAAGAAAACACAACAAAAGTAGGAAAACAAAGCAATGGCTTGTTTTATGAACAGTGTACTACACCAGTGAAAAATATGAATAGGCATTTCATCATCTCGTCATCTCCATGATTTACCTACCTGTGAGGAGTGATCTCCACTGGATGAGCAAATCTGCACACTACCTCAGCCTTTCTTCATATGTGTCACTCCTGTGTTCAACTATTTCCATGACAAACATTTGTCATGTATGCAGCTTTTTCAAAGTGTTTGTTTAATTATGAACAGCCCTTTGGTTAGTATATAAATGCATGGGGGGATGAAGTTGTTTTACATTACAAGTCTGGCTAGAGTGATAGCTCACTTGGTAAAGTACTTGCCTTGCAAGCAAAAGGACCTGAGTTCAATCCCCAGAACCCACATTTTTAAAAGCCAGGTATGGTGTTATGCAATTGTAATCCCAGCATTGAAGCGGCAGAGAGAGTTATATCCCTGGGACTGCTAGTCCACCAGGTACCCTACTTGGTGAGACCAAGTAAGCTCCAGGTCAGTGAGAAACCCTGTCTCAAAACAAATTTTCTAAGGTATACAGTGCCTGAGAGAAGATATCCAAAGCTGTCTTTTGACCTCCATAGACAAACACACACACACACACACACACACACACACACACACACACACACACGTACCGCTGAACATACACAAATGCCCAACAGGGGATTTCCCATTGTGTGTGCTAGCAGGACTGTGTGCAGTTCTGAAATTCATATAGCTTCTCCTACATTTAATAAAGCAGAGATCTGAACAGGTAGGGCAGGAGGTGACAGGCTTGATTTTGGCAGTTGGGAGGAAATAGGAGCTGTGAAGAGTATCCCACCCTAAAGCCACACTGTGCTTGAGGAAGAAGCAGAGTGAGAATAGAAAAGAGAGTGATTGCTCCCAAGACTGGAGAGGAATCTATTGTAAGGAGTGAAAATAATAGGACTGCCATCCCTTGAACTTCCTATCCTCTAGACTTAGCCACTGAGTGGAATATAGGTTTGTACCACTGACAGACCCATTTCCTTTTCTTCCCTCTGCTATGACTTTCCATCTGGTGGCTGACTCTGCCTGTGCTCTGGTTCCTTGTTCTGGATGTGGAGATACAGCATGTATCCTCCTATGTGGATAGGCACCTATGTGATAGGCACCAGAAAAGATTGGAAAACAGGGTTAGGGCCAGAAGTTAGCATGAGACTAGAGCACAACATATTTAGAATATGGGAAGAATAACACAGAGACAACATCTCTCTGAAAATGAATCTGTTGGGCACTAGGAATGGATGTTCCCTGAGACTCGTGATCAAGGCAGAGAGAAAGGAAATGAACCCTCATCAGCAGGGAGCCAGCAAAATTGAGACACAGACTTGGTACCAGAACACAAACTCCAGAGCCCCTGAATAATTACCTTCCATTGTCAGAAAATGGAAAAGTAGAGATCCGGGAAGCTCTTTCTTTGAGTTCGCCCTTCCCACTTTCCTCCTTGTTGCTGACGCTCACTACAAATCATCTACAAAATAATTTATCATCCATCTTCCTCCCTGTTGTGACCATATGCTAGTACCAACCTCCAGAGGCATGACTTTCACCATTCCTATTTTAAGTGATGAGAAAGCTGTCTGGGGTCCAACATCTACTCAGTAGCCAAGCATGCTCTTGAACTCAGATCTCTAATTGTCAATGCTTGAAGTTTGGTTGTTTTTCTCCATACTTTGTGGTCTGTCTGGGGCAGCTGCTGAGCAAACTCAGCCAAGTTCCATGATCTCTGTCTTCATTCCTGCCAAGGCTGCCATGCCATTAGGAAGGGGACAGACAGAGATAGTCTCAGTTGTTTGGCAGGCAGCCTGAGTACACAGGAACGGGGCATCAGCAAGAGCTAAGCCCCCTCTCTTTCTTGCCAAAGTGGCGGGGAGCAGGACGCCAGAAAGAACAGTCTAACCACGTGCAAATCTCATGAGAGGTGTGAACACTGCAAACCAGGACATGCTGTATCTCCACATCCAGAACAAGGGACCAGAGCACAGGCAGAGGCAGCCACCAGATGGAAAGTCATAGCAGAGGGAAGAAAAGGGAATAGTTGGGTCTGTCAGTGGTACAAACCTATATTCCACTCAGTGGCTAAGTCTAGAGGATAGGAAGTTCAAGGCTGCCTGAGGGAGTTGAAAGCCAGCCTGGTCAACTTCCCTCTTCCACTTGGTGGCTTGGCAAAATTGTGAGGATATCTCATCTCGAATTTTTTTCCCTAAAAATGAAAAAGACTGAAAATTCAGCTTAGTGGCACTCAGTTATGTGTTTGCTTAACATGTTCGAGGCCCCAGGTTCAATTTCCAGTACCAGCAGAAAGGAAGGGGGAGAGAGAGTTAGAAGGACAAGAATGTGCAATTCAGAGTAGAGTCCCCACAGCGTGTGTCTTGCTGTGTGGGAGTACCTGTGGTGTGAGCTCAGGTGGGAGAATCAGCACCCAGGCTAGAAGAGTTGTGTCCTAGCCTCTCAGGGTTCACAGTGGATGAAGAGCAGGAGATCCTGGCCCTGCCTCCAAGTCTGTAAGAGAGACAAGGCTATCCTTGCAGGGGAGGCCTGGGCAGAAGTAAGGAGCACCCCCCTGGGAGCAGAAAGGCAGGTAGGCCATGAGATCTAGACCCCTGCCTGACACAGCGCCTCCCCGTGTGCTTTTTCTGCTTTCTGTGATGACAGAGGTGAAGGGTAGGTGAAGTAGTCTAAGGAAACACATAGAACTCTTCCCTCCTCCCTTGACCTTTATGAAGGAACACCCACTCAGGACAGCAGATTGGTGGCACACATGCAGGTTTAGTAGAGCTCTTCCCAAGTCTGCCGCCACGGGCAATGGCTGGCACCTGGTTTCCTGTTTTGTTCCCACTCCCATCCACTGGCTTGAGAAATTTATGGGCTCAGCTGCCCCACCTCCACCCCAGATGGGCGCCAGCACAGGTCATCCAATCTTTAGAAGCTAAAGCCTCCTATCTCCACAGCTGTCAGGAAGCTTCTGCAAGCACCAGCTCTAGTTACGGGCATGAGCAGTGCAGAGGCAGCTGCCCTGGGTTGTCCCACACTGTGGGCTCTTCTGACTTAGAGAAGTTGAGGGGTGGTACAAGAGATGGAAATATTTGTGTTCTCTGTGTGTGTGTGTGAGAGAGAGAGAGAGAGAGAGAGAGAGAGAGAGAGGCAGAGAGAGAGAGAGAGAGAGAGAGAGAGAGAGAGAGACTTCCCTTCTCTTGTTCCCAACTAATTTAAATTGTCTTACTCCAGACTTTCCTTTCCCAGGCTTGTCATGTGTACCGTGACCTCCGCCTAGGCTGGGATACACGTGAGCAGGCCATCTTACAAGTCTTTCAGGTCACAATTATGTCGTGTTGGCCAGAGGCCACCAGTCTTCCATGTGCATGCATACAGTCCTTTTTGTTTGAGCAACAGAATACTCGTGTGTATTTGTCTTCCTTCCAGAGCTAACCAGCAGGATGGAAGCTTTGTTTGTGTCTTTGGGGCTGTGGGAGATGCTGTGACACCCCAGACAGTCTTGCATCCTTCACGTTCAGAAATGAGCTGTGTCTGATAGGGGTTAGCACAGCATGGGGTGCCCACAGTTACCTCTGCAACCCCACAGAAGGGACATGTCTCAGTCTGGAAGGGAGAACAGAACCCCAAGGCTGGATTTCTACTGAACAACCTTCCTGCATCTTTGAAAACAAGGGAGGGGCTGGTGCATCTAGGATACTTTTGCCTGGTGGCTGAGAACTTCAGAGAGCAGATGGCATTAGGCACACCCATCCAGGTCTGTGAATTCCAGGTCTGCATATTTCAACAAGAAGAAATTGCTAAGCCAAGTAGTACTGACCTAAGTGCAGCAGTTGTCCCAGCCTCAGCACCACCTCTGAGGTCATGGTCCTGACTATTAGGCTTGTGCACCTCTTATGTAGCAGTTACTTTCCATCAGTTAGAGATGTGGCTATTCCATACCTACACAAACTTGCAAATCTTTTCATCCCTAGTGGTCAAGTTTCCTTCCACAACATGCAAGGGTCTCTAAAGCTAACCATTCCACAGAACCTGTCAATCCACACTTGTCAATAGATTACAGTCTATCTTGTTTTGATCACTCAGAAAGGACATGGTTGATTAGGAATGTTTTAGAGCATAAGGTGGAGATACCCAAGGGATTCTAAAGATCAGAAGGAAACCACAGAGGATAGAAACTTCCCAAGCCTGGGCCAGGGTCTAAACAGTGGTTATATATATGTGTGTATATGTGTACCTGCCTTTATATATATGTGTGTGTGTTATGTTGGAGTATGCTGGGGTGTGTGTGTGTTACTATCAGCATATAACAACATGTATCCAAAATGTATGTCATAGCATCATAAATTGTTCTTGTAGAAAAGGCTTTTGAGAACCCACATTTGTAGAAGTATACATATCTACACACACACACACACACACACTTTGGCTTAATCAATGCACATTGAACAAAGACAACTTAAGGAATTGTTTTCTCAGCAATCATTGCATACCTATTTTATTTAGAGCCTGTACCAAAATTAGGTCAGTTGCACAAATCACAGTCAAGAGCAGAGAAAGTTTGATTCGGGCTATTGAGCCATTTAATCAAAGAGCCACACTATTTTTAAAACAATCCTGGATGATGGATCCCCCCCCACCATGCTTGGACAGCTAGGTAGGTATATGGGACTTGGCATAAAAACCAGTGAGCTCCAAGCTGGGGGGAGGCGTGTGGCTAAAAGATATGAGCTCCAAACTGGGGAAGGCGTGTGGCTAAAAAGCATTCTAGCATCTCCACCTCTCTGCACACTCCTGGAAGTCTTAAAGAAGAAAAGATGCAGATTTAAAAAAACATCCCATTTGGTCTTTCCATGCCCCCTCTGAAATGTCACCTGTCTCTTCAGATGGCTGGGGAGTTTGCTAAGGACACAGTGTGAGAAAGCAGGTGTGAGAAAGTAGGTGTGCAAGGGCAGTGCCAAGGAAATCCAGTATCTAGCTCTACCTCTTGCTCACTGCCCCCTAGAACATCTTTACCATCACCAGGCTAAGCCTCTTGCTAGCTGATGCTCTGTTCAGCCACTTGAGGCACTAGATTTTTTTTTTTTTTTTTTTTTTACTATTTATTGTATGGTTATGGTTGTTTTGCATGTGTGTGTCCTATACTTCACATTCATGACTTAGTACCCTCGGAGGCCAGAAGAGGGAGTCAGAACCCTGGGAACTGGAGTTAAAGACTGTTGTAGTCTGCTGGGAATCAAACCTGGGTTCTCTGAAAGAGCTGGCCTATGCTTTCAACCATTGAGCCATCTCTCCAAACCTCAGGAAATTATTTCTTAAGCCAAAATGAAAAGTACTTTCATTTCTATGTTTCCTGGTGTCCCAAGCACCAGGGAGTGAGGAAGGCTGTAGCTGTAGCAGGACTTTGTCCTGAGCTTGCCATTCCCAATGTTGACGGCTATATCTGCAGAACACTGGAAAACAGAGGGAATGGAGGGAACAGGATTTGAACCACTCTGTTCCAAAGAGAGGAAAATCCTTCATGGTCTCAAAGGTTGAGGTCAACCAGTTGGGAATGTCTGTGTCCTTGCCTCTTAGTGCAGGGTCTGTTCATCCGTGTCTCAGCTAAATTTTCCCCAAAGGGAACAGAGGCAGAAAAGCTTAACTTGGTAGCTAGGTGGTTGGATCACCGGGGTCCTTGAGACAAGCTTGGGCTACACCATTTCAGCCAAGCCTGAAGGTTACTGGATCAGGCTAGGCTTAGTGGGCTAGAGAGCTGAGTCACTCACAGGAAGAGACAGCAGGGACCGTAAATCACCCTGCATTTAAGGATGGCTTTCTAAAACCCTGGCTCCAGGCTCAGAGTCTTTATTTATATCTCTCCCAGGAATATTTTTCAAACTCATGACGGTGCAGTCAGCACTGCTTCAGGCACTCTCCAAGCACCTGGTCTCTTCTATAATGAGCCTTGCAGGTGACAGCCCTTCAGAGGCTTGAGCCCAAATCTGAGCTCGCTTGTGGCTCAAGTCCACACGTATGCCCACTCCCTGCCAAGGCCAAGATCCGTTCTCCTGCATAAAGGAAGTACAGCCAAGTTCATGGCACAATGTTGCATGGAGACATACAGTAAGCATGCACACACATACATCCATGAAATCTCCACATACGAGTCACCATAAAGCCTGGGTTTGACACACATCCCTGTTCACTGGGACATCTGAGTCAGGACACAGAGGAAGGGCCCCTCCAGCAGTCAGATGCCCACCTCACCGCTTCAGAAGAACTTGGCGGATGACTAAGTGAAATCAGGTTTTGTGCCTTGGCATCCTGTGTTCTTCTGTTGATGGCCTTACAGTGCAGATACAGATGAAGCAGACAGGCTTGGCATGTTGGTGCATGCCTTTAATCCTAGCATTCAATAGGTGAATCTCTGTGGATCTGAGGCCAACCAGGTTTACATAGCTGCTTCCAAGACAGCCAGGACTCCAAAGAGCAGCCCTGTCTCAAACAATAAATGGACAAACAAACTGAAAGAACCAGACAACCCAAGAATTGAAACATCTACAGGTGAAAGAGCCATTGGCCACAACCTTCCCTCTTGAATTTTCTGTAAGAAAGAAACAAAATGTGTTGAGCAGAGGGAAGGAATGGGGTAAGCCCTGTCTTTTCCTATTAATAAAAGCTCATCCCTTTGGCCTCTCTACTTGTAAGATTTCTGCATCTTCCACCTCCCTAACCTTTTCATTTTCTTCCCTGCTTTGTAATTAAAACCATTTAGTATAATTTGATAGACTGGTAATTGTTGTTTATTTACTTCCCTTGGTTTGTTGATCATTATTTACTCTTTTTCTAAGTCTCCCATAGGAAAAGAGAAGCCTCCTTCTACCTACTTCACTGTGAGTTACAGAGAAAATAAAACACATCACCTAGGACCACAAAGGGTAAGGGCTGCAACAAGTTTGAGTTCAAGCTGCCCCTCAGGTCCTGCCCAATAACTTAGTTCTGAGAAGACAGACCCAGTACTGAGTGGTCCTTTTAATACATCTGTCTAGTCCAGGGCCTATCCTCTGAGCTTTACGCCACCTCACCAAGATGACACAGAATGGACCCCATTGAATCCACGGTTCCTATCATTAGGTACAATAATTGCAGCAATTTATTGACCGCCCACCCTGTGCCCAGTATTGAGCAAGAACATGGACTCCACAGGAGAAGGTTGGCACAGTCAGTGGGGCCCACCACAAAGTAAGAGGGATAGATTGGGCGTTCTCCATTAGCAGTAGAATAATGGCCAATGCTACTTACAATTTCCTTCTTGACTAGCATAGGCCCATATCCCTCAGAAATCATAGTGGGAAAGAGAGAAATGGGGAAGGAACTCAAGAGGAAAAGTGAGGAGGAGAATACTACAAATTGATAAAAAGCTGGGTCAGGCCAGCAGGAGATTTCTTTGCCTCCTGGTGAAGACTGCAGTATTGGTGGCAAACCGTTGTGGAGTAACCGAGAAGGCTCACCCAGTTAAGCTCCTCATTAACATGAGGACCTGAGTCTGGACCCATGTAGAAAGCCAAACACAGGCATGTGTATACAGTGGAGGCAGAAACAGGAGGCTCCCTGGGGCTTCCTAGTCAGTCAAGCTAGCTGAATTGTTGAGCGTCAGGTTTAGTGAGAGAGCTTGTCTCAAATAAATAAATAAATAAATAAATAAATAAATAAATAAATAAATAAGGGGGCAGTGATTGGAGAAGACACCTAATGTTAATTTCTAACCTCCATGGATGTATGCCCACACACAGACACACAGACAGACAGACACACGCACACACAGAGACAAAGACGTGGAGCAATTTTCCCACCTCCTGAATCCAAACTATTTTGTAATTTTTTTAAGCAATAAAGTGTGATCCAAAGCAACAGTGCCTTTCACATTCTTGGACCCCTAACTCTGCCACGTGAACAGACCCAAGTTCTCCCGTAGGAGGACGAGGGAGTATGTGCGGGGTAGAATGCATAAAGGGATCCAGGCTATCGTTGTCCAACTAAGTGACCCACCACCCAGACCATAAACACATAATCTCCTGCAGCCATAACTGGAGATGCCCCAACTCAGCTGGCCTTGATACTGATCTTCAGATGACTGGGCAGTGATCAAGGAATGTTGTCACCCATCTCCAACCACAGGGGAGGCTCCTCATGCCCAACCTAATCTATGCAATATCTCTCCCATACCAAGAGAGCCGCTAATGTTGGACCACTTGATGTCACTCAAGATATATTTCATGATATAGTCTGAAACTGAGCTCACATAATAGAGCTGCGTAGAGTGGCATGCAACGGACCTCAGACGTTGGCAAAGGGTGAAGCAAACTACCCCATGCGTGTACTAATGTCACTCCCTGGCTCTCCTCCATCTCCCCAAGACATACGCTTGAGAAAAAAGTTACCTGATCACCACTGCCTTTGTCCACCAATTCACTGGGGGATGGATTAATCCCTACTCAGTTTCTTCCCCACCTCCCCCAACCTGTCCCCAGTCTGGCTGCCCAGATGATGTAAGCGGTAGCCAATCTTGCAGCAGCTGGCATAGTCAGTGGCTGTCTCACTTCCGTGTCCATTAAGGGAAGGCAGACACTTTAGAGAAAGAACTGGAAAATATTACCACCCACCTCATTCAACGCCCCCTCCCCCAGCCCTTGCCCCACTCCCAGGCTACATACACAGGAACCCCAAGAGACCAGAGCTGGGAAGTCCTGAAGGCAAAGAAAAAAGAAGCTGGAATCAGAGCCCCATGGCCCCCTGGGCTGAGCCATGAGACTACTTTGGGCATGAGAACCAGTCTTGTGAGAGAAACCCAGAGCATCTGGAGAGCCTTGCCAGCACCCTCCCCTTTCCCCCACACGCTGCTCCAGCAGCCGCCTGACCAGCTGGTACCAATGAAATGGGTATTGGCATTGAGGGGTCAGAAGGTCAGCTTCAGTGTTGGGAAAGGGGCTGTACAGTACATTCCCATCACTGAGGGGGGGATGGGGTGCATGCCTGTAATCCACCTCAGATGAGAGGTGAGGGCAGGAAGACTACAGGTTCAAGGTCAGCTTGGATTACGCAGAGAAACTGTACTTTGAAAATCACTTAAAAATTAACTTTCTCTTTAACAAAGAAATGGCTTTTGTTGTGACATATTCATACATATACATCATTACATTTTCTTACTCACGTTCCCTTTGCACTCACTCATCGCCCCACAGTTGCTGCTGCCCGCCACCCCCTCCCGCCCCAGGAGCCTACCCTTCTGCTTTCATGACATGTGTCTCTTTCTACCCTCTATTGTTCCCTTGTCTTACCTGTAGGACCCCTCCCCTTTCGTATTTCCCTTTTTTGCTTTCATTTCCCTCGTGTATGTATGTTTATCTATTTCTGGGTGTGTTTGTTTATTTATTATCAGTTATTTGATATTGTCAGATTCCCTCGTAAGACCCAGAAGAGACTCAAGATTGTTGACTTGAACAAGTGGGAGCAGACAGAACTTGATCCTTTTGCTGAGTTCAAAACCTTCCAATGTCTCTAGAATTTCTCCAAGCCTTTAATACAGGCATAGGGATCTACCACTAAAGAGCTGCTGCTTCCTATCTTGGAAATCTCTGCTTTTTTGGGGGGGGGGTCCCACAAAATTCCATGACCACACAGTAGATTAACTGCTTGAAATCTATAAAATGTTAGACAAGTCCCTTTTAGTTTCGTCACCTGAAAGCAAGATAAAAATATATCCTTCAGTATGTCCCAGAGCTATAAGGTCAAGTAGACATGGTCTGACAAAATAAAGCTAACGCACACTCATTTAGGAACAGCAAGAGCTGAGCGGAGCGGGAAGGACTTCTCTGTCTGAGCTGGACATAAAAACCTTGCATGGATGTGAATTACCTTTTTCTTTTAAGGTAGGAAGTAGGAGTATTGCAGGTCCTTGAAGGGAATCTTGGGACCCCAGCTCCTGCTCTGCCTCTGCCTCTGAGTTCCTCCAGGTGACAGTTTTTCTCCATCACACGCTCCTGCCTACAAGCCCAAAACTAATGGAGCCAAGCAACTCATAAACTAAAACCTCTGAAAATATGAGCCAAAATAAATGGGCTTTTGTATGTATGTATGTATGTTTGCTTGTTTGTTTTTGCCTCTGAAGATTATTTTTTTCCTTTGGGTATTTTGTCACAGTAGTGGAATGCAATCCTCTGCCCAAAGGCTGGGCCTTGTATATTCAATGCATACAACTTTCTAAAATTGAGAGAGAGGGGGGAAAAAAGCTAAAGTGCTTATGGCATTTGTCTGTAAAAAACGAAGTTTTGATCTACAGGGGATGTAGGAGGGTGCACACGGAATGGAAGACGGAAGCGTGGAAGGAAAATGGCTCACAGTACTCCCTATGTGTGTCTACTCAGCTCAAAGTCAAGCCTAAAGGAAGGCTATCCAAAGGGAGGGGGCCTTAGATGAGACCCTCTTGTTCTGTCTGCCTGAGACACCACCTACTTCTAGAAATGCACTCCTTCCTCTAGCGACATCTTCCTCCCATACAATGCCAGTTGTATTCTACTGGAAGCTAACAGTTATGAAATTCTGTTTCCCAGACTACAGAATGGGCACATGAGCCAAGGGAGGCCAGTGATCCCTTGAGAGTTTCTGAATTTGACCCCAGAGAAAAGTGCAGGTCTTCCCTGAGGTAAAGATTTCAAGTTGTCACTTGGTTGTCATGGGCACCCTTGGTGACAGTCTAAGAATGAAAGACCCATGTGTGGATGTGCAGAGACAACATGAGGAGCAGTGAGTCCTCCCTTTTGTCTTTTCTGCCTCCCCAGTTGTCCCTGATGCCAGAACTACTCTGTCGACCTTTGGTTTGGTCACAGAAACTAACAATTCCCTTGGAGCCTCAGCTGGTTATAACAATTCTGCTGCTTGTATGTGATCATGGCTACTATAACCTTTGTCCTTCTCCTCATGAAGAACACAACTCACTGGGAGAAAAGACATCAAAGGAAAGCAATTAAAAAGCCACTCAGGTACATGTGACAGTTGTGTAACTTGGTCTGTTTGTGGGACTCCTAGCAGTGGGATCAGGGTCTGCCCCTAACATTTGAGCTGGCTTTTGAGAACCTAGTCCCCATACTGGGCTGCCCAGCTTGAATGCAAATGGAAGAGCTCAGCCCTACCTCAACTTGCTAGGCTGTGCTTTGTTGATACCCATGGCAGACCTTTTCACTTCAGAACAAAAACAGAAGAGGAGGGGATGGGGAGGGTTAGGGGGACAGAAATGGGAGGTGAGGAGGGAGGGGAAATGAAGCTTGAGATATAAAATAAGTGAAAAGTTTAATTAATTTAATTAATAAATTTATTTTAATTCATAAAAAAAAGAAAGACATGCAGAATTACACTAGAGTAAGAAGTATGGAGCTCAGTGATGGAGGTCTGTCTAGCATGCACAAAGTTCAACTCTCAGCAATCTCTTCACCAAAATAAATAAATAAATAAATGAATTCATTCATGCACTTATTTTTCCCTTCTTTATACCTTGCTTCTTTCTTCCTATTTCATTCTTTTTATTTTCAGGGTCTTATGGGTTGTTTTTGATACAAGATCTCATGTAACACAGGCTGGTATTGAACCTCTGATCCTCCTGACTCTGCCTCCCAAGAAGATGTGCACCACCATATTATTCTTTTTTTTTTTTTTTTCTTTCCTTTCTGGTCAGTAAATTGGCTTAAGCCATATTGATACTTACAGAATTTGAAAACAAAGAAAAATTAATCTTCTCTTAACATGTATATTCCCTTGGTATATCTTAGGAAACATTCATTTTCTAAACACCCAGTTCAGCCATGGAACACTTTTCAGAAGACCATAAGAGCCTTGTGTCTATCACCTGTCACCCTGAGTGCTACAGGGACTCTGTCCCAGACCATTCTGGCTGAAGGAAGCTGACTCCCCTTCTAAAGGTCTCCCCTGAAGAGCATTCCACAGCCCCCTGCTTCCCATTCCGGTGTTAAGCACATCCTTCCCCTCCCACCCGCACTCCCTTCCGGAGCACCTGTTGCTACAACAAAGAGAAGCTTGGGGTTGAAGTTTCTGGGCTTGCCCAGGTGATAAACGGGGTCCTTTCAGAGGAGATAAAGCCATGTGTTGGATTAGCTCTTTTCAATCATCGGGGAAAGCTCTGGGTGGGGAGAGGCATTCAGAGAGCTCCATGGATATAAAAAGGTGATTATATTTAAATGGCAGACCTGTCATCGGGCAAAGCCCTCTGCCAGCTGACACACAGGCAACTTCAATGGCTCCAGTGCAGCAGGCAGGGTGGGATCTGGGCCTCTGGACTCAGTTAGACAGCTGCCTCTATCCTACGGGGACAGGCCTTTCTCTTTGCCTTGGGCACAAGGGCTCTCTCTCAGGGGTTTTGTCAGCACCACCTAAGCAAGAGCAGACCCAGCTGATGTCCTCTTAGAAACCAGGTCTGCAGGAATATATTACAGGCCCAGCAACTGGAGAGCTGTGGATACAGCCCTGTGAGCCTCAGAACCGGGGCTCTTGCAGAGGACCTGACTTCAGTTCCCAGCACCCATATCAGGCAGCTCACAACCTGTAACTCCAGTTCTTATACCCTCTTCTAGCCTCTTTGGACACATGCACATACATGTAGTCTCCCTCTCTCTCTCTGTCATACACACACACATAACACACACACACACACAAAAAAAAAAAAACCCAGAAAACGAATCTTTAAAAATAGAAAACTCACCCTTTCCTTCTGCAACAATAACGAGCGCTCTTAACTACCGAGCCATTCCTCCTGATGTTTTACATTTTAAATCATTAGTAAGAAGAACAATATTTCACAGCACATGGACATCATATGAGATTCAAATCTGCATGTCCACAACTATGAAGTGTTTATTAGGATACAGCTGTGCACCTTGGTTGATACTGGTGGCTCCTTTTGTCCCTGCTCCTTTACCGGATGTGGTTCCTGTTCATTGAGCCACAGTAACAGAACTCCCAGTGAACTCCCTAACCCTGTTATCCTGAGGATCCACTGTCTCGATCACTGGAAACACTTGTCTTTCCTTTTCTAACACTTCTACCTTGGTTATTAAATCTTTGACCTCTTCCTCTAACCCTCGAGGTGCAGAGGCCCTACTAAAGGAATCACAAAAGGAGTTGTGCCCTGGTGGAAGGCATATGTGCTCATCAGCTTCAGTTTCTGATTCCAAAGTACCCTCTTCATCAGTTATGGTAGGACTATCATCTCCTAGGTGGGATCCCTCTTGTTCCCTGATAGATTGCACAGATTCTAAATCTTGTACTTCCTCAAAAGTCCTATTCATCTCTGCCAATTGTTCTTTTACTTTATGGCAATGAATTCTTTAGCTATCTTGTTTTAATCCCGGTGCCGTGTCTTTTCAATAGGGTCACCTATTGCCCACTGAGCATTTCCTTACAGTTACTGGCACCCATCCTTCAATATATCCTCATTCACTTTCTTTGCCGGCCGGCCTTCGAGGGCAATCTCTTAGGTGATCCTTTCTTTCCCGATCGGTGGGACCTCCACTTGAAGTGCCTGCGCTACAATCTGTTCCATGAATTGGGCTAAGGCCTAGAGATTGAAATAAAGAGACAAGACAGCGGGTCATTCGTTCAATGGCAATGCTGGAACGCCAAATGTCGTTTATTGAGGGGATGGAATGGGCTTAAATACTGACTTACAGCCAGTGGAAAATTACAGGAATTTTAGGCTTAGCTCCTCCCCACGAGGTATGTGTAGTTATGAGGTATGTGTTATCAAAGTACCAACAACAGGTTTGGGGCAAGGAGTTCCAGCCAACAGCTTCAGGCTTGCTCAAGGTGCCTGGGGAGGGGGGTCCATGCAGGGCCCTACACCTTCATGATCCAGTCACTTCCCAGAATACCCACTTCTGAACTCTGCACTCTGCACTCTGAACAAGCCCTCAACACATAAGGACTGGGGGAACATTTTACATCTAAACTCTGAGGCAGACAGACCACATCCGAGAGATGCTTGAATTTGCACTCATTTCACCATGTGTTTTTAAGGACTTTGGAGGCAGTAGCTGGGGACAGACACCTGAACTAAGCACAGAAGCAGGTGACTCAGGACTTTCTGGTGTTCCCAGTCCCCTTAAGGTCATAGTCACATAGGAAAAAGAGAAGTGCTTTTCTCATGAGATCAAAGTTTGCCCCTGCATGAGGACTCTGAGGATTGCAAGTTCAACAGTGGACTATAATCCCACAGTCTCAGCCACCATGGCTGTTAGCAACCATCCCTGGACATTCAGTGGCCAGCTTAAGACGTGTCTCAAATGCCTGACTCTAAAGTCATTTCCATGGTGGAATAGGGTTCCATGATTTTGGGGCACAGCTAAAAGCATACCTGGTCCTCCAAACACTCTTCCACCTGTGATTCATTTTAGTGTCACCCCATTTCTGTAGGTAAATCACTAGACATATGGAGCCATGCTGTGACCTCACATGCACACAGACCCATGCAGACATACATGCATACACATGATTAAAAAACAAATCTGAAAAAAGAAAATAACTCTAATAATAGAGACATGGACAACTTTCAAGATGTTAGCCTTATATACATTGGTGCCTCTAGTAGTCTGAATGAGAGTGATCTTCAACAGCTAAAAAAAAAAAACAAAAAAACAAAAAAAAAAACAAAACAAAACAAAAAAAGAAAGAAAGAAGAAAGAGAAAAAAAAGGTTTCCTCCCCTCTCTGACTATAAAAGCAAGGGTCTGTTATAAGAGCTCACAGTTGCATGCTCCTTCCGAGGACCAACCACACCAGCATCGCTTGGCTTTTCTTATGCTCTTCTTTGCAGCAGATTGCATTTTGCAAAGATGCTTCCAATGTCTCTGACCCCACCATCCCTCCACTGAGGCATGAGCATTACGATTCTCTAACCTTCCACTCAGACAAGACTGACCCCACCATCCCTCCACTGAGGCATGAGCATTACGATTCTCTAACCTTCCACTCAGACAAGACTGACCCCACCATCCCTCCACTGAGGCATGAGCATTACGATTCTCTAACCTTCCACTCAGACAAGACCTTGTGATCGCTTTGATGAGAGGGTCTGCAGATAAGCTGCTTCCAGACTCCTAGAAGTCTCTGAGGAAATGCTTTCTAGTACTCTGTCAGGCCTTGAGTGGCCTACCCTTAGAGCCTATCCACCATGCTGTGGGGGGTTGGTGGTGGGAGGATCTGACGGACCTAGACAAAGACTCAGCTACCTGTCAGCACTTCATGGTAACATAGAAGCAGACAGCCAAGGGGAGTCCAAACACAACCACTGAGGTACCATAAGATCCTGGTGGGGGTGGGGGGGACCGAGACAAGCCACCGAAGGCACACGCTAGCAAGTCCAAATCCCTGACACACGGAACTTGTGGTCTCGACAAATGGTGGTTCTGTAGCTCTGAATGGCACTGTGACAATGCTAGAAACCTCAGGTGTCCCTTTAGCCCTGTCCTCGTGCTTCACACTGCTTGTGGGGCAAACTCTTGAGGTGCCTGCTGTGGCCTGCAAGGTCCTAAATAACTTGGTACCAGCCTCTTTATCACTGTTCGTTACCGTGGAGAGGACGCATCTCCAGCCTGACTGCTCCTCATGGCCTCGCCTGCATTCCCCATGCTTCCTCTGTTCAACTGGCCCTTTGGGGACACCCAGGATCACAGTGACCTCACAGGACAGTCTCACCAATTCTCTCTGTCACTCAAGACTCAGCTTCCAGGAGATTCCTCAGTGGACTTTCCCATCCACCTCAGATGCAGGGCTATTCTCAAGGGCTCTGCCACTTTCTAAGCAAAGATTAGAACATTTGCTCTTGAAATTACCTTTGATGACCTACAGAATCTGCAGTTCACACAGAATTTTACAAAGACATTAAGGCAAGTCCATTTAGTGACATTCTTAACCAACAGTCTTCTCAGCAAAGTATAAGCTTGTATGTCTCATAGAGTGGCAGCTGTTCTTATCCCATTTCACAGATGAGGAAACTGAGGTTTAGAAAGACAGTTGCCAACAATTGCACACTGGTTGTTGGGCTGAACTGAAATGTAAACCCAAATCCCCCAAGCCAGCTCTCAAGACACCTAGTGATTAAGCATGTACTGTCTCACATTTTATTTTCAAGTCTCACCTTTTTGTCTTATAAATCAGCCTTTGTTACAAAAAGTAATAGACATCCATAATAATTAAAAATGACCAAAATATGCTATAAAAATTCAATCTAAAAAAGACTAGTGAGACGAACCACTGGGTGAAGGGAACTTGCGCCCTGTCAAGCCTGACAACCTGGGCTCTCTTTATTCAGACTTAGTGGAAGGAGTAACTAACTCCCAGGAGTTGTCTTTGACCTCCATGTACATGCTTGTCTCAGTAACATAGTAACAGTAAAGTGAGCAGGGCTTAAGTTAGGCAAGCAGTACAGAAGAGGGAAGTGCCTGATTCCCAGAGAGAGAGAGAGAGAGGGAGAGGGAGAGAGAGAGAGAGAGAGGGAGAGGGAGAGAGAGAGAGAGAGAGGGAGAGAGAGAGAGAGAGAGAGAGAGAGAGAGAGAGAGAGAGAGAGAACTCATACCTAGGCAGGGAGTAGTAGAACAGAGGAGGTTCTGAATACATGGCACAAAACTAGGGCCAAGAAGAAATATGGAAAAGTGGAGAGAGTTACTCGGGTTGAGGGTGGGGGTCGGGGAGGGGTGTAAAACTTTGCCTCTACCTCTTACTCAATGACTTCATAATCTCTGGCATGCTCACTCCCCTTTTGGCCAGTCCACTGTTTTAAAAATGAGCCCCACCCAAAAGAAAACAAACATGTTATTATTTATTCATGCAGGAAGGCCCGCTGGACACAATGGACACCAGCCTCCGCCTAATTAAATGGAAGGAGGTAGAGGTAATTCAAACCGTCTTGGGGAAAATATAATCTACCACCAAAACAAATTCCCACCGTTTACCAGGTGGGGACCAGAGACCGGCATCCCAGCAGGACTGGGGGAGGGGGAGGCGGCAGTAATACAAGAAGAGCCTAGTGTCCTGTCTCCTCCCCGATTCCCACCCTCTGCTGCTCCCCTGAGCCCCACACTCCTCCATGCCCATTCACGGGCTTGTTAAGGGTGCTCCCTGTCCAAGCTGAATTGTTTCACTAATTCACCCATGGAGAAAGGATCAGTTCAGATTCCCGGCCTGGGCAACCAGGTACCTGTCTAAAACCTGGGTTTGGGGGTTGCATCTTTCTACTGTAAGCCAAGGAAGGACCACAGGGATGCTCCAAAATAGGCCCTCCAAAGCTAAGCCATGGGCAGGGTCAACCCCTCTACTGACTTTCTCTTTACTTAGGGACCCCAAGAGTCAGTGGCCAGTGTGAGCGCCCTAGTTTGATTTCTTTCATTGTGGTAAAACACAATGGGCTATTAATCCCTAAACCTACAGAAATAACCCAAAACATGACCACCTTGTAAAGCTCTGATTCTATAGATAGAATTAGTCCTTTCCTCTACAGAAGGTCTTCATTATCCACCTGACTTGTCTCCGTTCCTTCTTCCATAACCCAGTGTAACAGTGGGTGATGGATGGAAATCAGGCAGGCCTCCACCTGTTCCAAACTGTCCCCAGAGCCAGCTGCCTGAAATGGGCCACTCATGAGTCATTCTTCCGGGTTCTGAGGGCTTTGGGATCTGTTTGCAGCAGTGGCTGTCAGTCTTGCTCCCTCAAATCCACAGAGGGCCAGTGTCCTGGCCATCGGCAACCTAAGTCTCCATTGTGGGAAGCTGGCCTACAGGAAGCCGTTGTCTGGTCTCAAGAGAAAAGCCACTATGCGACCTTCACTCTATCCTCTCCAAGGTCAGAGAACATGGCACCATTATCGACAGCTCTTCCCTCACAGAGCCCCTTCACTTGACCTGGCCGCCAGCCCTAGTTTACAGCCATTGCATCACCTCTAGGTCCCTTCTCTGGACCCTTTCCCAGTTCACCACATAGCATCTTCACTCCTGTTCTATGAGGATGACTGTACTCAGCTCCTCTGTCCAACACAGACAGAGAAAACAGGGGCAATGGCCCCAGGAGCCCTCCCTGCAGGCTATTTTTAGATACCCCTATCCCCCTTTGCACTCAGCTCCTGTGTCTGAAGTACCATCTAGAACTCTCCATAACTCTAAAGGATTTATCACCTTTGTTGTTTCCCAAAAGCATTTGGGCAAGAACTAAAGCTACCCTCCAGACGAAGTAGGCACCCGGGGCTGAGAGCTGGAGGCTAGGCACAAGGTGATATGGCTGTCTGCAGACTCATGCTCACTTTGTACATCTTATGGGGGAGGGGTAAAGTTAAACTGCTCTTATTTCTCTAAATAGTGTTAGAATGTTTGTTTGTTTGTTTGTTCTCAAGTCTTCCAAAGAATTTGACTGATGCTTTGCAGGATATTCAGAAGCATCTAAGAGACGGGCTATTCTGGTGCCACCACACCTAGTAACCACCTCCCTTTATGCTCCACCCCATTGTCTTTGAGCTCTGAGGACTGGGGATGTGGCTTCATGACTGTCCACCATGCCCAGGGCCCCGGGTTCTATCCCTGGAACTACAGAAATCAAAAATAAAAATGCTTGGAAAGACTCAAGCTTGAAACCCAGACCCATATCCTGTGCTGGGTACAGTGGCGCTCACCTGTCTGTAATCTCAGTGTTTGAGAGGCTATGACAGGAAGATTACCAATGATGGTACACAAGGAGTTCAAGACCATCTATGCTTATACAACAAAAGTCTGCTTCAACAATAATAATAAGCCTGGGTTCTGAGGAAAATCCCTGTACTGACAACACAGCCAGTCACTGAGCAAAAACCTTCATCATCTGGGACAAGGAGAGTGGGTAAAGACCACAGGTCCGAGATGCTGGGGAGCGGGAAGAGCCTGCTGGTGGCATGTAGGTAGTGGAGAACAAGGCTGGCACTTGGCCAGCTTTTTTCTGACTGACAAATGCAGCTGCATCCAGACCAGCTGGTGGGAACAGTTTACCTGGACTCTTTACAGTCAGGCAAGCAGGCAAGACTCCTGAGATGAGGCCTTAGTACCAAGCACAGCTCAGTAGCTTTGAGAGGTAGAGTTGAGCATCTGTCTGTGACATTCTCCTTACCCACCATACCTTCGCCCCATCGTTGTCTACTATGGGTCTCTCTCTACACCAAAAGCTCCTAATCCTCAGACCCATACAGCTCTCTGAGGCCTCTGAATACCCTCTTTTAAGAATTCTTCTCAGAGCCCCTAACCTGCAGAGCAGCTAGGCTCTGCCATGGAAGTCTCTGTTGCCAGGCGTGGAAAATATCGCTGCTTGAGCATTTGTGAAATCTGAGGCACTATGGCAGGGAGCCATAACAGGCACTGGAAGGTTGCACTGGCTTCTGAGGACTGACCTCTGTGCACACATGAGGCATTCTCTAGAGTTCAAAACCTATGCAGAAAAAAAATAGAGACAGGACTAGGTAGAGTCTACAAAGATAACATCCGTGAGAAGAGAGAAAGTGGGAACATTCTATGGTCCCACCTTCCCCAATCAGGCATACTCCAGACAGAATGACCACACAGGTATACTTAAGATTCTTTGGGGATCATGGGTGGTTTCACAGCTTCTAGTTAGGCCCTCCTCAGGTTCTGTCCAAAGGCAGGCAGCCATAGTAGACCCACCAAAGGGGGATGGACAATGGATGGATGGATAGATTAATGAGTGATGGGTAAATAGAGGGATGATGGACAGAAGAAAGGATGGTGGATGGATGGATGTGTAGATGAATGGATAGATGAGTAAATGATGATGAGTTGTATAACTGGATGTTTGAGTGGATAGTAGTTGAATAGATAATGGATGAATAGATGGTGGGTGGGTGGTAAATGAATGAATGGACAGATCGATGGATGGTGAATGGATGGATGAATGCATTCATGCTTACATAAAAGATGGATGGTTGGATATGTTGGTGAATGGATGGCTGGTAGATGTTGTAATTGGATAAGTGGACAGATGGGTAGATGGATGGATGGATGAGTGATGGGTGGATGTGTGTATACATGAACAGATGGATAAAGAGCAATCCAAGACTCTTGTGGCTGGCTTTGATATGCTAGGCACTATACACTGAGAGAATAAATCATGTTTAGATTGCTAGGAAGGGTCAAATGTGTCTTCCCTCTTAATAAATGAAAACAATAGGAACCACCAAATTTATCTTTAAATCTTGAAAAGAAAACTTACTCAGTCATGCTCACTGCTTCCACATCCATCAAGCCATTTGTAAAGAGGGAAAGGATAAGACAGTCAAAGATAAAGGAAGTGGCAGTGGTGAGTGGAATGAGTGTGAAGCAGAGAGCAGTCCAGGTGCAGAGAGATGTTTCAGCAATCATTTCTCAACTAGGAGAAGCAGCACTCTGCCATAGTGCCTTCCATCACTAAGACAAGCTCTGGGGGTACAAAACATGACCCCATTGAAGCACCTTCCATGGCATGTGAGTTCCAGAGCCAGTGTCTCAGGGGGATGCCTCATGAGAACAGGTGAGCCGTTGATTCCCTCCATTGGTGAGTGCATCTGCCTCTCACCAGCTCAATAACCTGCTTTAACTCCCAGGAAAGGCAGAAGTAACAGCACCCATCTCAGGCTCAAGATTCTGTCACCCTGCACAGCAATCTATTGTCCCCATTCCAGCTCAGTTTTGAATCTGTGTTAATGTGACTCCATTTTCATGTGCACTCTCCAGCTGCTGACTGTAAGAAATCACCTGACAGAGGAAGCTAACTCTTGGAACCACCACTCAATGACACAAGAAAACAAGAAAAGTATGGAGGAAGATATACAAATATTTGTTATGCAGCTGCATTTCTACTTCGGGAGCTGATAGTGTCAGATTGGCTAGTAATTGTTAACATTGATAAATAAATGAATCAATTAGAAGATAATAAGTTGTACCTGTGCTGCGCAGAAGTGACTAATGAGAAGGTGCTTCCTCATGCTAACTGCACTGAATGAGATAAATAAACCATGTCCACTGGCTCTGCAGGGACCTGAGGAAACTGGCCAGTCACCTAAAAGCCATTTGTCTTCTTCTGGAAGCTTACAGGACAATTGGAAGGATTAAACAGAACTCAAGGTACAAAAAGAAACCCCATTTCTGCATGTCCACATTGTATGAATTTCTTGACCTAAAGAAAGTCATGAGTGGAAAAAATTAAAGAAATCCTGCTTTAAGGTATAAGAGCTTTTAATTTTAATGAAATAAAATTGTATCTATTTTAACTCTTACTGCTTGTGTCTATCTTTGGCCATTTTATATTGCTGTCACATCAGCCTAACTGTAGAGGTTCATCTATAGATGTCAAAAGGCAGAGAAGAAAACAAACCAAACGCAAGCCATCAAACTAAAAGGAACAGTACACTTTTGTGTTCAGGAAGCATCATTGAGTAACAAGGACAAGGGTCTCGAGTGAACTAGACCTGGGCTGGAATCCCAACTCGGCCATCAACTTTCCTGACTTTGAGTATAGTTAATTAATCAATCAATTGGCATAATGTTCAAACTGGTAATATATGTTGGGGAAAGACAATAACAAATTCAGAAGGCTAGTGGAAACAAACCAGTTTTTAGTATGCAATTCTACCAAAAAGGGATGCAAGCATAGAGAAAAGCCAAGAAAAACAAGACAAACCTGGTCTATTAGACAGAAGACTGTGATGGTAGGTTTTGTTTGGTTTTGTTTTCTGAGATGTGGTCTCACTTGTGTGTATTTCTGGCTATCCTGAAACTTAGGCAGCCTAGGGTTGTAAGGAGTACGGGTTTTTCCGCCCACCACCTGGTCTTGTCCTGCCGCCACGCCAGCCCCAAATAATACACAGAGACTCTGTATTTGATACAATGCTGTTGGCCTGGTTACTTGTTTCTTATCTGCTAGCAATGTCTTAATTATTAACCCATTTCTGCTGATCTATATATTTCTCTTACTGCGGAGCCGGCCGGCACACTGCTTTCTCCAGACTCTCCATCTTGACTCCCCTTACAACTTCCTATTTCCTCCTTGTCTCCTAGTCCCTCCTATCTTCCTTTCCTATTGGCCAACAGTGCTTTATTCATTAACCAGTATGAGAAACAAATATACATAATGGCATCTCCCATCATCCCCTCTTTTCTGTCTAAATAAAAAGAAGGGTTTTAACCTTAACATAGCAAAATATATCACATAACAGTTATCAAATAAGAATCACAGTTAACAATATCTAGTTCATCTCCCATCATAGGGTAGTCTTGAAATTGCATACATCCACTTGTCTCTTGCTTTCCAAGTGCTGAGATAAAAGGCATGTGCCACCATGCTCAACCCATGACAGTGGTTTGGGGATTTTTGTTTTGTTTTGTTGTTTTGTTTTGTTTTAATTCTCAAATCCCTTCAGGGCTCAGTTAAATAACAGATGCCCTGAAACTTTCTAATTCTCCGTGTCTGAGATAAGCAGGTGTCAGCAGCCAGCTAGGCCCCTCCTGTCACTCTGATAAACGCTAATCACACATCATATTGAAAGTAGACCACAGTCATCTATATCTTACAGAATATTACATACAGGTTTCTTAAGGGTGAAGAAGACTGTGCTTACAATAGTTTCAAAAATGGAAGTAGCAATTAGCAGTTGTTATAATGTGGTTGTTTTCTTCTTGGAATTAAATAAGCTTTATAGGGTAAGCCCTGGGTATCTTGTGCTTTAATGAATACTAAGGCATGTGCATTCGTCCAAGAGTGTGTATTTGTGTGTGTTACTGGGGGTTGAATGTAGGATCTCCTGCATGCTGGATAAATGTTCTATCACTCAGTAGTCTATATCTCCAGACCAAAGTTTCAGATTTTTAAGCTTTAGAATATAAAACACTATCCTTAAAGACTCTGATCACAACTATTCTACAATATGGATCTCATAATAAAGTAATAGTTATGGCATTGGTAGCTCAGCAGTGAGGGATAAAACAGAGAGGAACCTGCCATTTCACCCACCCTGTCCATCTTTAAAAACAGAAGAAGAAGCCACTTGGGTGAGTCACCAGAGGACTGACTAAGTGCCCCTGTGCCCTGTGTCTGTTGCTAAGGCAGAGTGATTAGAATAGGTGTTAATTCCAATACACCCTGGTGTGAGAACATTTCTTTCTGTTCAAGGATTACAAATCTAGTCAAATATGGAAAATCACAGGCACTTTGTCTTTTGACTCTGGTCTGACATTCAGCAAAACAACCAGGTAAAATATTGCTGGTCGGCTCCAGCCCTCCACTCCCTTTCCATGCATCAAAGTCAGAAGACATTTGTTAATAAGCATCTACACCTGCCTGTGCCCTGGGTTCTGTGCACAGGGAATGCAAGACACCCTGACCCCTGACACCAGACAAGCTCAGGCAGAGGCTGGCTGAGCTACCTCTAGGCAGCATAGGAGATGCAAAAGCATCAATTAGGGAGAGGGGAAGAGGCAGAGGAGAAGCCCAACACACAGCAGAGACCTGTAGTCCAACCCTCTAAAGAGCCAGCCTGAGACAGCCTAGCAGGCTGCGCTAGGCTGGAGCAAGCTAGCAAATCCATGACTGATGGTCCATCCTCCTTACAAGTCTCACTGCTTTAAGCATAGCTTTACCTTCTAGACCAAAACTGTTCTAAAATTGAGTTCAGGTAGAGCCTGACTTCCTGGGAAGAAATCCTGTAACTGCTTCATTGAGCCATAGATACTGGCTGGAACCCAGGATGGCTAAATGTTTTGAAACCATCAGCTCTCATTGCAAGGACTTAAACTTCTCCACTCCTCCTCAGGACGGTCCTCCCCCATCCTGCACACAAACAACCCACATGGTGGGATTTGTTTTGTTTTGTTTTGTTTTTTTAGAGCTCCCAACACCACATACAAGGGGGAACCATCCAGAGGTTTTCTTGTGGGTATGGTTTGCCAAGGGACAGTTGCAACCCCAAGTTCTGCCCAACCTGTGTGCATAACTGGGGAATTGAAAACTGGATTCTGGAAAGATCAAAGTGTGTTGTAATAACAAACCCAGAAGGTATGGGCATCCATCCTCCTTCTCCCTGGAGCCGTTATCATTCTTTTCATCTGCACATTTTCTAGGATACTATGTCATTATTTCATGGATGGGGGTAGAGGTGCCATACATAACTCATGGACACTTCAGAGTCCCACTGTCTCCAACCTCTTCGATTCCAGTGTTTCCTGTGGAAGTCCAGCAGCTAAGAAACCAAAACCCAGAGTCCATGGAGGCCCCTAACCCTGACCCCAGGGAGAGGGGTGTCTGAAGTCCAGTGATGCCTGCTCTCCTCTGGTATAGCCCAGGGCTTGCTCTCCTCCCCTCCCAACCTCACTCCCACCGCCTGCAGAACTAAAACAGAGCCTTAGAATTTCCATGAAAGGAAAGGGCTGAGTCAGGCCTTCTGTTTCAATAGTCCCCACCTGTTCCCCAGCTCTGACCCCCACCCCGCACACCCACCCTGTCTGTGCCACCACCCCCCTCACCCCCCTCCCCCTTCTCTTTGCTTTCCTTTTCTCCTTTGTTTTTTTTTTTTTTTTTGTGTGTGTGTGTGTGTGTGTGTGTGTGTGTGTGTGTGTGTGTGTGTTTTGTTTTGTTGTTTTGTTTTTTAAGGGCAGAGTTGACAGCTCTGGCCGGAGCAAAGCCAACCCCGAAGCCAGGCAGAATGGGCTTGGTGCTGCTGACCTAAGTGTTCCACCCCTCCCCCACCCCTGACCTAGCCTCCCGCCCCAAGCTGCACGTGGCTGTGGGAGGGGAGAGAAGAGGGTAAAAGAAAAGACAGCCTCACCCTTCAGTCACCCTTCTCTGGCTTCCTGGACTCAGCCTCTTGCAGGCCCTGGCTGCCTTCTGCCAAGCAGGGATTATGACCCCTGGGAAGGAAGATAGGGTGTGAGACAGCACTAGAGGGCAGTCCAAGGCGTCTCACAGAGAGGTGCCCTCTGCTGAGGAAAGCCTCTTGTGGGGAGCCATCAATTTGATATTACTATGCTAAAAATAACATCAGCCGGGTTTAAGATGTAGCTGCTGTTGGTAGCAGGCTTGTCTTGCACTCCTGAGACCCCGAGAGTTTAACCCCCAGCAACGCATTAAAACCCTGCACGGCGGCACATGTCTGTAATTCCAGCACTCAAGAGATAAGAGGCAACGGGACCAGAAGTCCAAAGTCATCCTCAACTATCTTCCTCAAACAAAACAAAACAAGAACAAGAAAACCCACCCAGGGCCTTGGAGGAAATGAATCCATTGCTCACACTCAAAACTGAGGGAAGTGCCTTCCCAAGATGGAGCAACGTTAAGTCAGAGACAATCTTGAACCTGTATGGTAGAGAACCGTTGCTTCAGGACCAGGACTGGCTCTGTGAAGACCAACCTTCCCAGAGCTAATTACAGTTTGTATTAAGAGAAAATTGCAGATTTATACTCAGTTGTAACAAAAAAAAAAAAATTATACAAATGATTCCCCATTGCTTTTATCCAGTCTCCTGCCAGTGAAAAGGTCTTTGGAAACTGTGTAGCACTGTGACACAGCTGGAATATTGATATTTATTGTGATGTGGACTATTTCCAGCATCTGGTCCCTCCCATGCCCTCATGTAGCTTCAACCAGCTTTCCTCCCACACTCCCTCCTGCATCCCTATTTTCGGTTTCTATGAGATGATATCTATCTTGTTATTATAAATGGAATCACATGTGACCTTTTGAGACTGCTCATTTTCAGGGCTGGATTACATGTAGCTCGGTGGCAGAGCTGCTTGCCTGGCAGGCACAGAGGCCCTGGGTTTGCACTATAGTCCTGTCTTGAAGGAGTGCTTCTCGTCCGTAGAGATTAGCCCAAGTGGTACGGGTGCCAGCCACTTACTCTTTTTAATAGCCTAGAAATGTTACTCTATTGTGTGAATGAATGACAGTCAGGTTAGCCATTGACCCTTTGAAGGACTTCTGGGTTGCTTTCAGGTTTAGGATCCTATCAACATTTGCATTTGGTGTTTAATTGAGTCCTCCCTTCTCTGCTAAATGTCCATAAGCCAGTACCTGGGTCCTGTAATAACTGCATGTTTAATGAAGTACCTTTCAAAACTGTTCTCCAAGGGTGGTCAGGGGGCATGGGAGGGAGAGATGGAAGGCAAGAGGGAGAGGGAACTGGGATCGATATGTAAAATAAGAAAAAATAAGTAAATACATAAAACATTAAAAAAAAAAAAAAAAACCCTCTTCTCCAAAACTACTTTAGATATGCCCCTACCCCACATGTCACCTTCACCACCAGGGAGTCTCAGTCCAGCCAGCCTCTTGCATTCAGGAGATCAAGTCCACAGATTTCAAGCAGGCATGGTCACCAGGATTGTAATTCACAGTGGGGCCTGCTTCTCTGTGAGCCAGCCACCACTCTGCAGATTCAGACAAGGGGTGGCTCCTTAGCATATCAGTCAGTCGGCATTTTTATCCCTCTGATAATGAATCTAGAGAGCGGTGAGTCTTGGGTGTGGGTGAAGGCAATCCCAAGGACCCGTTCAGGAGGAAGCAGAAGAGATATGACAGAGGGAGGAACCAGAGACCCCCTCCCCCCGGGGAACAATGTTCACAACAGACTCATTCCACTCCATACAGACTGTCATAACTCAGTGAAGACCACAGCCTTCAGAGCCTGTGTGTGAGAGCACCAACAACAACACATTGTCTCATCGATGTGCAAACACAAGCATATGAAACACACACTCCTGTGTATGCAGGGGTGCAGGGGCACACACACTTCTTATTCTGTGCATTATCTTACCTCAAATTAGGCTTTGGCATGAAACCATGACTGCAAAGTCCTGTAAATAATGGTATCTACCAACAAAGTCTCGCTTACCTTGAAGCAGGATAGAAAGACAAGACTATAGAGGCAGAATTGGGAGTGGAGATGTTTCTAAAAGAGGTTAAGATAGGTTCTGTCTGTGTAGTCCATGCTGATCTTGAGGCAATCCCCCTGCTGTAGTTCCCCTGTTGCTGGAATCACAAGTGTGCTCAACTCAGACAGAGAGAATTAAGGGGACACGGGAAGAGAGAGGAACTGCGCATCCATGCTAGCCAAGAATGAGAAGACTCATCAAAACCCAGCATGCTGGAGTTTTGGAGTGTAGACTTAGGAGTTTAAGATCAACCTCATATACATGTGAGTTCAAAAGCAGCCTGGACTACAAACAAGAACCATATTTAAAGTCAAACATATTTTTGACTTCTTTGAGACCTGCATAAGACAAGTATTCCTTTGGCCTTTTTGACCTATAGTTTTCTCTTATCAACCTATCATGGACCTCAGAAACCACCTGACTATCTCTTCTACTGAAGTAAAGTTCTTTAGATAGAAATTATTAAACCTACCAGGAACAGTGGCATGTACCTGCAGCATGAGCACTGAGAGTCATGTTTGAGGTCAACCTAGGCTACAAGGTGAGCTCCTGACCTGCCATGTCTATAGAATAAGACCTTGTTTCAGGAAAACAAAACAGGATCCAGTCACAATGGTAGACACCTGTAATCTGAGTGCTCAGGAGGTAAAATCTTAAAGATCAAGAGTTCTAGGCTAGCCTTGGTTTCACATGGACTCTGAAACCAGCCTGGGCTACTTGTAAACCTGTCTCAAATTTCAAATTATAAAATGAATAAGTATACAAAAAGTATATGCAAAATACAAAAAAAATCCTCTTAACATAATATTTTCATTGAAAGCTATTTTTCATTCAACATATTCAAGACTTCCCAGATCTCCCTCACATCCCTACACACCCAACTCTAGTTCTCTAAAAACAAAAGATAAAAACAAGAAACACACATAAAGAACAGCCACAAAAACAGAAATGAAAATGTACAAATGAAAGACCATTAAGACCAAAAAATTAACAAAAACAAACAAATAAGCAAACAAAAACCTCAAAGACCAATAAGAGACAATAAAGATACAAAAAAAAAAAAATCATTGAATTTGTTTTGTAATGGCTAACTACTCTACCCTAAAGTGCGGTTAATATACTCAGTAAGACTCCACTGGAGAAAACAAATTTTACTAGGTTTCTCTGCAAGCAGGTTCCCAGGCTGCTCCAGGAGGCACCACGATGATGACCCAAAGCATTCCTCACCTAGCTCTTTTCTTTCCTAATGGAACTTAAGAAGAAGGATGGATGAACTATCAATCACCCAAAGCTTTCCAGAAACAGAAGCAAAAGAAATATCCACAGATCACGAGACTACCATGAATACCTCAATCACTTAGCGAATGTTTGTTCTGCAGAAATGTAAAAGGTGTCACCTCACCATACAGCCCTGTGTTACATGCTCCATGAGCAGATGCTAGTAAGGGCTGTGAACCTCACTACTGGCACAAGTCAGAGATTCATTCCCAACCTGTGTTCCCCCCAAGCTTCACAAGCCAGTCTTCAATCTAAAGGTGTGTTCTAGACTTCTGTTGCAACTAAACAGTGCAGTGATAGTCCTGTGACTCCTTGAGTGGCTGCATTGCACAACTCAGTGTGGAGTGGATTCTTCCTGGCATAGGTAAGAGGACAGAGGTGAGTTCCAAAGAGGACATGTTCAGTGGACCATGAGAGTCTGCCCTGGAAGTCAGAATAATTAATAGTTCCATTTGTCAGGGTCAGAACACTGAAAAGAACCCCAGTGAATCATGGGATAAGTGAATACTTTCATGGCTATTAGAACAGTGGTTCTCAACCTTCCTAACACTGCAACCCTTTAGTTCCTCATGTTGTAGTGACCCCCAACTATGTAATATTGTTTTAGTTGCTATGCCATAACTGTAATTTTGCTACTGTTCTGAATTGTAATGTAAATATCTGTGTTTTCCAAAGGTCTCAGGTTACTCCTGTGAAAGGGTCATTTGAACCCCCAAAGGAATCATGACCCACGAGTTGAGAACCACTGTTCTAGACCTTAAGGTAAAGTGTCTTATCAAGATCCTGAACCCTAAGGATATTTAGACACTAAGTGTAAGCCCCTCAAGTTACATGAGTGGCCAGGTTCCCTCCCTACCAAGGATCTCCTACTGCCAGGTTCCACCCACAGAATGTTCTAATCACCCTAAGTAATGGACCCTGCTCCCTCCCCCCTCACACACACCCTACAGAGTTAAAAAGCCTAGGCTCAGGGATTGAAATCTGACCAATTCCCCCCCTCCCGGAAAGGTTTACCCTGAAAAGTTCCATCCCCTTCTCAAGAAAGTCTATATAAGCCTGGTATCCAGTTCAGTTTGCTGCTGTTTTTTTGGCCTTCTGGTTTCTTCTTTACCAATAAATCTCTTGTGTGAGTTTTGTTGTGTGGTGTAATTTGGTGGTATTCCTTGCCTTCTGGCTGCTGGTAAACCTTTCCATCTGAGCTGTAATGCTTACACTAAGCACTGTCTTAAACTCTGAGTTATATCAAGAGTACTTCAGCAGAAAGCTACCAAAACAAAAAGGGTTGGAAACCGCCAACTTAGGGACACACCCCAACGCTACTAACTTATGATTTAGTGGCCACTCATCCATGCCATCTCTTGAAGGTGACCTGTTCCCTTCCTAACTCTTTCCTAAAATGCTAAAATAATGGTCCATTGTATTCTTCTTGGGGTGCCCCTGCTCATAGGCAGGGACAATTGAGGGTCATATCTAGGTTTACCCTGTTTCCACCCTAAATGGCCTCATGAATGTATACTGTATAACCTCTCAGCTATAGTGAGATAGTTCTGTGGCACTGACCACGCCCATTGGGGGTGGAGCCATGGGCGGAGTGACCTGTGGAAGGAGGTCGGAGGGGGCCAGGAAAGGTGCTCTCTTTCTGGCATGACTCGGACAGGAGAGGATCGGGTTGAATTTCCTGGTGTTCATCTGTCTAGGTTGTAAGTTATTTCTCCCTGAATAAACATCTATTCGGCCTATTTGTTTATCCTGATCCTTATTTAACCACGTTACTCAGCCTCCCTGTGCTCAGAATGAGGAATCCTCTGTAAGAGCGAATGGCAGGTGCTGCTGTGTGAGCTGGATCATGGAATGAGATGCCCTGTTATTTCTATTTGAGACCAGGCATCTGGGCTGTGTATATGCCGTAGTCATTAAGAGGAACAGCACAGTAGCTTCTGGTTTCAGTATCCCTCTTGCCAAAGTTTACCACCACCCTTACACACAGACACATACACACACACACACAAATGAGGCCTAATGGGCCTTCTTCAACTACTGGTCTACAAAGACTATTGATTTCTGCTTTGATGGGTGCATAATTTCAATAAAACTTGAATAAGCCTGATCCTAAAAAGTCAAGGTGAAGAATGTCTTACCTCTGAAATATATGTAATAAACTTAATATTTTAATTATAAAAAGTTCATTGTAGAAATTTCAAAAATGTAGAAAAAGGAAACCAAACTCCTCCTGTCCTATACATGTCTATCTATAAATATTTTGACATACTCAGGAGCACATTGTATCTACCAACATCTGTCCTGCTTTGGTGTTGTAGAAGCAACAGGAAGATTTTGACAAGGACAGCATCCTTCATGAACCTTTAGCCAAGATACTGTAAACCCAGACACCTTGACCTTGGCCTCAGTCCTTACCAGGCCTATGTAACCCATCTCCACCAAGTTAGTTCAGAAAGAAGTCCAGAGTCTTAATAGCTAATCAAAGTCCTCGAGTATATTTGATATTCAACTACCATGGCCTACTTCAGCAGGAGTCCAGTGGAGTGTATTTTCTGTATATGAATGGGTGGGGTGGCGGGGGGGGGCTGTACATAAGCCATGGCATTCAGGCAGAAGTCTGAGGGCAGCCTTGGGTGGCAGCACTCACCTCCCATCTGCTTTGAGACAGTATCTTTGTTTTTCTTCTCCACAGGTCAAAAGCGTTTAGGGATTCTTTGTCCCTGCTTCTTATATTGTCAGAGGAGCACTCAACTCTCAGGCTCTTGCTACTGCTACCTGCTTTACATTGGGTTTAGAACTTGAACTCAGATCCTCATACTTGCATGGCAGGCACTTTACCCACTGAAATATCTGCCCAGCCCCAAGTCAAGTGTCACTAGCCAGAGTCCACTTCCATCATCTGACTTCCACTCCAGCTTCTAGGTTACAAATCAAGCTTATCTCAGGACTCAGTCCAATTTGGCATCAAGTTCTCTTTCCCTATAACAATAGTCCTGAGTAAAATCTGTTTAGACTGCTATGACTCCCGGCTCCTTTTCTCTAACAATCATCTCCTGTCATTTATGTATACCTTCTCAAACATAACCTTCCGTGGTTGTTGGCATTCTGCCATAAGGGTACATTGTGATTTATTTAGATTATCCATGACCATGTTCATTTCTTTACTCTTTTTTTTTTTTTTTTTTTTTTCTTTTTGAGATGGGATCAACTCTGTTAGGCTAGCCCTGAATTCACTATGTCGCTGAAGATGGCCTTGAACTCCTGAAGCTCTTCCTCTGCCTCTTGATTGTGATTAGGGACTTTCACTGTCACTCCAGGGTAAACTCCCTACCTCCTTTATTTTAAATTTAGCTCATTTTTAATTTTTCAATGTTCCAAACTCTCCCCTTAAAAAAGCATTACATAACTACGAGGTATGGAACTCATGACCATAATCCCTGCACTCAGGAGGGTAAGGCAAGAGGATAGAGAATTTGAGGACAGTCTGGACTACTGGACTACAAAGTCTTGTTTCAAAAAACAAAATAGTGTGGCATATTGAAACATTACAATTCATTGTAAAAACATACTCTTTAAAAACTCACATAAAAGAAGAAGGAAGGGAGGAGAGAGGGAGGAGGGAGAAAAGGAGAGGGGGAGGAAAGAAAGGATGGAGGGAGGGAGGGGCCAAAATATAACTTAGTAAAGTACTTGATTAATATGCATGAAGCTGTGAGTTCAGTCCCCAGCCCCACATAAAACCAAGTGTGGTAGCAAATGCCTGTAATCCAAACACTGAATGGAGAGCCAGGATTACAAATTGAAGGTCATCTTTAGCTACACAGTGAGTTTGAGGCTCCTGCAATCATAGTATGCCATCACTTGGAAACAGCCTTCTCATTATCCCACATATCTGAACCTACAGAAGAAGGTGTTGCTGAAGAGATGAGTGGCCAAGAGTAGGGCCGTCTTACCCTAGAGCCCAGCCTATATTTAGAACACTAAGGCCAAATATCCCATGACTCTGATGAAAATCCAGCTGGCCTCCCTGGGGAAAGTGAGCCTGGATTGGCAACACAGGGTCATTTTATTGGCCTGCCTGGTATCTTGAGCTGGTGAGGTTCTGGGCTGAGCACAAGCCTGAGTCATCCTCAGCTCCTTAGCTCCCAGAGTTTACCAGCTTGCCTGTCCTCCTGTGTGCTTTGAAAACTAAAAATGATTTTTCTCCTCTTCAAACACCCTCATCCATCCCTTAACAAAACCCAAGCTTCTTGGAAAGATGTTTTTTACTGAGCCCCTAAATTGGAGCTGGAGTAGCCAGCCCCAAAGGAATAGGCAGTTCAGTCCCTCCTTGGCCCCAGTACAAAACCTGTATAAGCCTGACCGGCTCAGACCAGACCAGACTGGCAGAAGCAGAAGCTGAAAGAGGTTCCTGGCTTGGTAGTATGCAGCAGGGAGCCAAAGCCTCCCTGGCTGTCAAGCAAGGTCCTCTGGATCTGCTAACAACTGTTTGAAAATGAAAAAGAGAGAAAAAAGGAGGGAGGGGAGGAGAGAGAGAGGGGGAAAACAAAAAGAAAATTTAATGAGAAAGGAAGAGTCCATATAGTTTCTGCATCTATTTTGCTAAAATTTGAGTTTCAAAACCAGGTGCGGTGGCATGCACTAATGATCTCAGCACCCAGAGAGGCAGGGGTAAGAGAATTGGCACAAGTTTTGAGGTCATCCTGGTCTATATAGAAAGTTCCAGGCTAGCCAAACTACATGGTGAGAACCTGTCTCAAAACCAAAGTAAAAGGAACAAATAAAAAGTGTTGGCTTCCCCCTGTGCCATGCAAGCGTGCATCTGGTCGGCTTATGTCAGCTCTGGGAAGCTGTGGCTCACCACTCCCTGATCTGCCTCCTCTGTGGGTTGCCCATCTCCAGCTATAAAAGTTTGTTTGTGAAACCTGCTGTAAAAATAAATAAACAAGTCAACCTGCCTTACTATAGTAACACAGCGTGAGAACAGCTCTCCGGAAGGGCATGGAGATTGCAGACCCCCAGTGTTCTCAGCTGACCATTAGAACATTGCAAAGTCTCTTGGCAGGGAAAGAAAGTTGTTACCTCTAGGCTTGGCTAGAAATGATCCAGTTCTTCATATCCAAGGAGCTTTACTTCTTACAGCTTCATGCCCACTCACCTGAAGATACCAGAAGTCCTAGTAGTCCACTGCAATTTACAGATTTCTCCATCCAGGGCCAGTGAGAAGGCTCAGACCGTGTAAAGGTACTTGCCACCAAGCTTGACTATCTGAGTTCAATCCTTGGAACCCACCTGGTGGAAGGTTGTGCTCTGACTTCCACATCAATGCTTTAGTATGCTCATTCCCCCACAACACACACACACACACACACACACACACACACACACACACACACACACCGCATATATGTCAAAGAATTTTTGTACCTATCCATGCATTCCTGGAGGCCTGAAGTCACATCCTAACTACCTTCAAATCCACAGCACTGAGCTCAGTGCCTACAATCCTCCATCCATGTTGATTTTAATGAGAGAATGGAGACAGATTCAAACTAGATATAATTGTGGAGCAACCTGGGACACTGGTGGCTGAGTTCATCACCTTCCCATGCCTCTCCCTCCACTGTATTCCAGCCAACATGTGGTGGCCATTTCCATCCTCTCCAAGCCCCACAAAAGCACAAATTTAGATGGTCCTTGATCCATATAAGTTTGTTCCCAAGATGACACCCCACCTAGTAAAGTCAGAGGGTTAAAGAAAGTCTGCTCAACAGTGCAGGATTGTGAGAAATAAAGAGTGTCTGTTGCTATCCTCCAAGGACAACCTGTCAGGGCCTCTGCCTCCTCAGTTCTTTAGGCAGCAGCTTCCATTGTCTGAGTCATACATTAGTGAGCCTAATGGGAACTGGGTCTCTTCTTACTGTCACCTGATCATCATCTTTCTCCTCAGAAAGCTTCTCATGGGATGAAGAAATATAGGTCTTTGTCTTCAGAGGACAGTGACCCCTGCCAATAATGAAGACTACCAAACCAGTGATCAGGTGTATCAGTTATGACAATCAGGCAGGTTATGCTCTGCAACAAACAGCCCCAAAGTCTCTAAAAATTAAAAGCCCAGTTGTGGTTTCTGCCACCTTCTCTATGTAGATCTGCTGCAATGCACACAATGCCCCTTCCCGGAGCCAGGCTGATGGGGATGCCCAGCAGCAGCTCAGAACTTCGTGGTCAGAGTCAGAGACAGACAAGCCCCATACCTACTCTTAAACTTTCTAACAGCACATCACATCCATCAATTCCACTCACATTTCATTATCCAAAGCAGGCCAGCAGCAGCAGCATCTAAATTCAAGTGAGGAGAGAAAGGTAAGTCTGGCTCTGTGGAAAACAGCTCTGATGGCTGCCCCACACTGTGTCTTCCATCTGATAAGGACTCAATCAATCTGTAACTGACAGGGAGGAAAAATAAATAAACGTTTGCTTACCCCTAAGGGCAGGGGTAAAAAGAAGTCAGTTGTGTTTCAGGTTGGAAATGAAGTGTGCAAAGAGACAGCAAAGAAGCTCTCAAGTGCCCTGGGGGATGGTGTGGGTTCCAAGCAGATGGAGGAAGCTCGCACCCTATGTGGACTAGGAAAATAGGAGCAAAGCAAAGGGGTTGGACAAAGTAAAAAGAACAAGGTGCTGCTGAGAGGCAGAGCATGAGAGTGAGAGACTGTCTAGGAGGTTTCAACATGCAGATACGACACACCCTCTTCCTGCAGCCCCCCCCACCCCTCTCCAGGAGTTCTAAAAGTGACAACATGCTGAGGCTGGCATTGGGGCAAGCAAAAGGCAAGAGTGGAGGTTGCCAAGAAGATCAGTTGATGTCTGCAGGCCAAAATCAAGTTTCATTTTGTTCTATTTTACTGATCTGGCTCTAGTTATTCTCTCTCTCTCTCTCTCTCTCTCTCTCTCTCTCTCTCTGTGTGTGTGTGTGTGTGTGTGTGTGTGTGTGTGTGTGTGTGTGTTCATATCTGTCTCTTTTTTTCTTTCATCTATTTATTTGTTTGTTTGTGTGTTTGTTTTGGATAAGAGGTGTGAACAAACATGCCATGGCACACCTGTGAAAGTCAAAGGACAATTATGGAAGTTTGTCCTCTCCCTCCTCTATGTGAGTCTGGGAATCAAACACAGGTGGCCAGGCAGACACATTTACTTGCTGAGCCGTTTCCCAGGGCCCCAGTTAACATCTTCTTGTCCTCTGCTGTATCTCCCATGATCGACAGGGAACAGTCAGCTCCTCTGCCCACTGCCTGGTTGCTTGCTGTGGTCCTCACCTGCTGAGCCCTGGCCACAGCCTTTGCCCACTTCCCCAGTCTCAAAGTCCCTGCCTCACATCACACTGTATCTGAGGCCGACAATCCCCAAACTTGCTAACACACTAAGACTGAGAACTCAGTCCCCTCTGGCCACGGTCTTCATGGAGGAAAGCCATTATGCTATCTCTGCTAAAAACAGTGAGATGTTTAGTGATAGTTTTTACTCAGCTTAACCTTCTGACCCCAGCTTCCATGGCAGGATTGAGCAAGACATAACAACCCAGGGATCCTTTACAGGAATGACAGTGACATTCCGTGTGAAGTGTTTACTTAAACCATCACTCTACCCAGTACCACTAGCCTCAGAGTGCAGATAGAGAACCACAGGCCCAGGAAACAGGTAGCGGGGCAACAACCACACACACACACACACACACATGACAGTGGCCTGGGTTTGAGCATGTACTTTATCACTTAACCTCGGTAGCCAACAGCTTCTCCACAGTTGTGAGCACACACCACTGAGCAATAGAGCTGGCCATTCTCCTCTAGGCTTCCTGACACCAAAGAGTGTGGTCCAAAACTGAAAGTGTCTATGTTCAAGACCATCTAGCCCAGCAATTCTCAACCTTCTTAACGCTGACACCCTTTAACACAGTCCCCAACCATAAAATTATTTTCATTGCTACTTCATAACTGTAATTTTGCAACCCTTATGAATTGTAATGGAAATATCTGTGTTTTCCGGTGGTTAAGACCACCTAAGGGTGATCCCTGTGAAAGGGTCACTGGACCCCCAAGGGTCTTGACCCACAGGTTGAAAAGTGCTGGTCTAGGTGGTCACTAAACACTTGCCTCTAATTTCGAGGCCCGACATTTCCAGCCTCCACTTGGGCATGGATGTGTATACCCAGCATCAGCTGGGGGACTGTGGGTGGGAGAGCTGAACACCACCACAGATTAGGCACGTCATCTTCTCAGAGAGTCCTCCTTCCCCTCACCACGCGCCAATTGAGCTGAGCTCCAGCACAGGTCTCGGGACTATAGCCAACTTGCTTTTATTTTATTTTATTTTACTGTCTCAATTTTGTGTGTGTGTGTGTGTGTGTGTGTGTGTGTGTGTGTGTGTGTGTGTGTGTGAGTGGCAGAGCTAGGGATGGAACCCAGATCTTAGAGTATACCGGGCAAGTACTCTACCATTGTTCTACAACTCCTACCCATGAAGGCTGTCTGTGAAAGACCCACTAGAGAACTGGTGACAATGAAATGGATGTCCCCTCCCCCAGCCCCTACCCATTATCATTCTACACCTCCTCTAAGATGTGGTCAAGAATAAACAGTTGTCAAATGACACCACTGAGATTAAGGTATTGACCACTCAAGCACTTGGCCCATCATCACTGAAACAGGCCCACTGGCGAGCTGCCTTGAAAGCCATATTTGTGGCAGTAATAAGATTGCTGGAGCTGTCTCAGGTCATTGGGCCATGAGAAGGTCGACAAATGTGCTGACAAGGCTCCATGTCTCTTGCCCACTGGACACTGAACTCCTTGAGGTTACTGATAGAGACCTAAGAAATAAGACAGACACAGAACACAGGGAAGCCAGGAGAATGCGGCCAAGGCACTGGGTGCCAACTGGGCAGGAATAGAACAAGAGGCTCAGAGTGTGCCTGCAGAGATCCCAGGATCTCAGGGAGCAGCTGGAGAGGGAAGAGCGGCTTTCTGGTGGGCACCCTGGGCAGCTGAGGCTTCATCTGAGGTCTCGCCAAGTCCATTCTCCAGCATCCCCCTGAAACAGGAGCCAGCACTGTATCCTAGCATCTGGCTCCCACTGCCACCCACTTTCTTTTCTCCTTTCTTGGAACTCTCCTCTCCTGTCCCACTCTCCCTTCCCCTCCATCCTTTATTTTGGAGACAAAGTCTCTAACAGCTTAGGCTGACCTCTAATTCAGTGGTGGGCACTACCATGCCAGGTTATCCTTGTCATAGACTACTGTCTTCAAGAGAAATTGAGAGTTTCATGGAGAATGCCCTCAATCGGTAGACAATGCTCCTGCCCACCTACACACATTATACCCTGAATATTTGCATGTCAATACCCAGAATGCCCCATTTATCCAGGCCAGAGCCTCTGGACGACACTTGTCATTGTCTGGAGTTGGCAACCTGGGTGTGCCTCCAGGACAATGTGTTTGCTCTCATGCCAGCCGAAATTAGGAAAGAGTTGCTTTTCTTATAGCCATGGTCCCTTTGACAGAGTACAGCTAGTTTTGGGTCCAAGCTGGCACAAGGTAAAAAGAAAGCCAGGTGTAGAAATCATCCATATTTACAGCCATTTGACCAGCTGTCAAGGTCCCAGTCTGCTCACAAAGTACACTTACCAACACCACGGCACATCCCTGCTTGGCCCAGCCTGTAAGCTAAGAGTGTGAACTCTCTTCATCATTCACAACAGCAGAAGAACTTCCTTGAAGCCCAGCCTGCTGTTTTCCATTCTTTCTCCATCATTTGGGGGGTACAGAAACATTCTGGCCTTGATCCTGGGGTCTTGGAGAACCTCTAGGTGATTGCCTGATCGTCTCAGAGAATGAGTTAGGGAAGCTAAATACTCTAAGATGTAGAGGTAGAGAAAGTCTAAGATCAGTTAGAACTAAGCTCCTGAGAAACATCCTTGGGCAGAACCTAAGGAATAGTGATGTGTGTGCTCAAGGAAAGGAGGATGACAAAGATATAAAAGAAGAAACAGGAACCAGAACTCCTCCTCCATGCTCAGCATCCTCCACATTTGGACAGACCTGCTCCTACACCTTTATGAATGCCAGGAACTATTCCTGACCCAAGCAAGTACATACCATAAGTCAGTCAACCAGCCAAGCCCCCAGTGCTTGGAGTCTGGCTTCACACTGGTAACTGGGGACACACAGATGAGCAATGTGACTGCTTCAAGATGGTGGCTTGATACACCAACAGGACCTGCATGCTCCTTTCCTCCCTGTCATTTGGGGTACTGCTTTCCAGACACTGGGGGTCAAGTTCCCTTGAGTTATCCCCACTCTTTCAGAGCAGTAGTAGGTCTGGAAGCACAGGGATGAGTGGCCTTTGGAGTCATATTGCTTGCATTCAGAAGCAGGCTCTGCTCATTCTTGGCCTAAGAGACCTCGGGCAAGCGCCTCTCAGCCTTTTCATCTGAGAGACAGCTAATATATAATCGCCCTGTGGAGCAGAGCTGAGGACTGAGTGGCTTAGCATGTGGATTGTTCAGACAGCGCCTGATGCCTATCAAGCACTCCATAAACATTAGCTGCCGTTGCCATTGCAACTGGCCACACATAGTAACAAAAGTCACTGCCAAGCCCAAGAACAGCAGCCAACCGCTACAGACCTGAGCAAGGATAGATGGTTTTTGCAAATGGATCAAGAATCTGGCCTCCTTGCTCAGATCACTAAGCACGTAAGTACAGGAAACCAGGCATTTAGAATGTCTGTAGGCCAGGGGAGAGAGCCTGACCATTGGGAAGATTAGCCAGCAAGTACAGAGACTCAGATATGAGCACACATGTGTGCAAGAGGGCTTCTCCTGCCCCTGACTCCCCATCACTGTACTGTTGTGAGATTGAGGACAGGTGACAGAGTCACAGACAGATTTGGGGATAGTCATTTGGTTCACAGCCAGGAAAGAAAGGGGTCTCGTTATGAGTATAACTCTGGCTCCTGAGAAAGGGTGGTGGCCATGTGATTGAGCTTCAACGACCTTGGCACCACCCTCTTTAGGAGTCATCCCACCTGCTCTCCCCCAATATAACCCTGAGAGTAGAGTCAAAGACAGAAGGTTTTTGGAGCTCTGTGTCCTTAAACTTAAGAAACCTTCCTTCTCTGTACCCTCAGATTAGATTAGGACAGGAATAGAAGAACAATTATCTACTGAATTCAGCAGTTCCCTCACGTTCAACTCTGCATCAGCTGAGTTTCTCCTACATTAAGTGACTAGAGGAAGATTGGGACCAACTGGCTGACCTGTACATAGTGTCTTTGTATAGGTCCCCCTACTCAGAGACACCACTCCATCTCATTGCAGCTTAAATTGGAAGATAGTAAGCATGTAAACGTGTGTGTGTGTGTGTGTGTGTGTGTGTGTGTGTGTGTGTGTGTATGCATATGTACATGGGAAAAGCCAGGGGTGCCCTGGGGATATAGCTCAGTTGGTAGAGTGCTTGTGTAGTATATCTATGAAACCGTGGGTTTGATATCTAATACTGCATATATTAGGTACAATGATGCATACTTGTGATCCCAGAACCAGGGAGGTAGATGCAAGAAAAGCAGACATTCAAAGTCAATCCTTGGCTACAGAGCAAGTTCAAAGCCAACCTAAGACACATGAGATTATCTCAAAAAACAAAACAAAACAAAACAAATTAGAGGCAAAGGAAACAAGTACGGAACCAGAAAATTCACTACAGGTGCTCCATTCAGAAAAAATATAGCCAGGAAGGTCACCACGTGTGCCACTTCCAACAGAGTCACATTCTGCAAGACATACATTTGGAATCGCTTGATTCCAAGTTGATGGTGGAATGAGGGTAATTGCATGTTGGTAGAAATTTGGTATATTTCTTCCTGTTTTCATTACTCTGCAATCCTACAGTGGTGTCCTCTTCTCTCACCTTATACCACACACATTTCTCCATGTCATACACATTATTCCCACACAGACTTCTTATAAGAGGAAGCCCAGTTTGAGGATAGATTGTTGAAAACATTTAATATGATTCATGGCCAGGAAAGGAAGACTGAAGTCACCTGGTTTGAGCTCCTTCAAGGCCACTTCCAAATACAACATAGAAGGCGATCTTTTCTGTTGTTTTATGGTCCAAATAAAATAAGAGCAATGAGAACTGAAGCTATTTGACATTTTTGCTGACTGGTAAGGTAAATTATAAATGACTAAAGTTCCTGGATCTTTCTGTCTGGGGTAAATTATGGTCAGTTCTTTCTGGATGCCAAGAGATACAGATGTGATTCCTCTTTACCAAAAGCATTTAGTACTTAATGGATCTGTCCTTCAAGAACTGATTTCCTTTGTAAAACAAATCCATATGTATTCCCACGTCCCACAACTGTACCTTCCTGTGTCCTGAATTTGCATAGTCTCTCTTCCTTGCTTTCTCTGATCTGGGCATATTCCAAGTGGGCTACACTGAGCGAGTACCATGTTTTGTTTTGTTTTGCTTTAAATTTACCTTTCTTCTAGGGTTGGGAGCTTGGAAAAGCTAACTATTGGCAAAAGTTAGGGTCTTGTTTCTGTCAAAACCCAGCTTCTACCTTCCTATTCTCTACAACGGGATGCCAAAATAGAACCTGGTGTAACATGTGAAACAGAATTGTTTGCTAAATAAGGAAAAGGTGTTCTTGGGTGGGGCAGGTAATTGCTTTGTTGAAAGAATAACCTCTGGAGGGGTGATGGTCAGTGTGGTACAGAAGATGCTGGGGGAGGGGGGCAGACTCTTAGACTGAAGCTAACACACCTTGCCATTTAACACCTCTTCTGTAGTCTATGAGGCTGGGATGATGCTAGAAAAATCAAGATGGAGAGGAATCCACCCTTTCTCACTCTCTAGTCTCCATGGAGATATCAGTTGCCACCAGGTGGGAAAAGATAAAACATCCAGCCCTGGAACGTCATAGTTGCTTTGACATAAACTTGCTGTGGCCTTTAGAACACAGGGAAGAAGAAACGTGTAAGTGCACCAAAAATGTGCAACAGTGGACAGGGAGGGATCTTCTTCCCAAAGACAGATGACTGAAGATCTGGGAGAAGAATGGGGAATTTCTTCATGGTCTTGCAATAATTAGAAGGATTTGCCTGGTACCATGAGTTGTTAGCATTCTCCCTCTGCCTTCTTTGGGGAGCCCTTCTAACTGAGTCAGCTTCCAGTAACTGAGTTGTCAAGGTCTTCCTTTACCCAGCAATCTACAGGGAATTGTCCTCCTGTAATCAACAAGTGGACAAGCAGATAGGATTGGGGTTGGAGATGGGAGCACAAAGCAATAGAGAAGCATTACAGTAAGGGCTCCAGTCAAAATCAGTGTTATTCCCAGCTCACAGAACAATGAGTACCACAATTTGGAAAGAGGTGGTATTTTCCAAGTCCTAAGAGGTTGGCAAATGAGACATGCCTGCCATAAGTACAGGACTTTCCTCTTTCAACTAATTTCTTTAAAAGTACGATGTGCTTTGTCTCCTGAAAGCTCTCATGCTGGACATGTGGTTTTACTGTGACTTCCACATGTTTTTCATGGCACGAATACACAAACACACACACACACACACACACACACAGCTCTCTCTTACTCCTTAGCTACCACTAGCCTAACATACCAAGCTGTGGTGACATGCAAATCACTACTGAAGAATTAGGAAAAAACCACAAAGGAACGGATTGTTTGGCTACGTTAATGAACTGTAAAGGTGGACATCCTTACTCCCAAGGGAAGACATCAGACAAGGGTCATCTATGCAGTCACAAATTGTATCCCCTGGGAGCGTGTTCCTAAAGTAGTCTGCACATGGGCTCTCCATCGTGTGTGTGCAGAGTGATCCACAATCTTAGTGACTTTTCTAGTGTCTGTGTTCAAATACCTGATGAGAAGCAACTTAAGGCAAGAAGAATGTATCCTGGCTCAGGGTTTGAGAAGATGCCATACATCGTAACAGGGAAGGCATGATGGTGGATAGCTCTCTGAGAGTGTATGGCAGCTGCTTGCTCATATCTCAGTGAATCGGAAGGGAGGGGGAAAACAGAATGTCCAAAGTTGGCTGGATTTCTTCTTTTTCCTCTTTTCACAAAGTCTGGGACCCCAGCCCATGAGACAGCACCACCCATATTTAGGGCAAGTCTTTCCCCATCAGTTAATTCTTTCTGAAGACAACCTCATAGAGACACCGAAAGGTAGGGTTCACCAAGTGTTTCTTAATCCAATCAAGTTAACAATGAAGCAGTCTTGCCTCTCCCCCACGCTAAGTGTCCCTTGCACTCAGATCACTCACATGCCCTCAAGCACCAAGTCTCTGTGTTCTTATTTGTCTCTCTCCATTAGGAGTCTTCCTCTGCTTTCCATTCAAAGTGGTCTCACTGTCTTGTTTTCCCATCTCAGGTAGAGTGGTCCATGCATCCACACAAATTCAGACCCCAGGAGAAGAAAGGACTCCAGCCAGCCAATGGGCCTGATCTGGTTCTCTTGACAGCAAGAGCTGTCCTGAAATGAACCTGCAACAGGGATAATGGGAACAGAGGCTTGCTCTTCCCTTATGGTCAGTAGGTCCCATTATCAGACCAGCATTCAATTTCTTTGACCTTTCTTCTGGGGAGAGCCAAGGGTATTCCCGGGTTTATTGCCCCTCTGCCTAACCAAAGGCTAGTGATCACCTGCAGATTCCCCAGTGAACACAGCCTCCTCTTACTCCAACTCTCAATGCCACTGTGAAACAGGGTCTTGGTTTCTCTTTCCACTGCTGTGATTACAATACTCTAATAAAGGCAACTTGAAGGTGGGAGCCTTTCTCTTAACTCCCAATTACAGTCCATGGCAACCAGGAAGCCTGGGAAGCAGAAGCCTGAAGCAGCTTATCAATGCTGAAGCACAATCAAAACCAGCAATGAATACACACTATACACACTAAGTAGAGTTTGGCTCCCTTCCCCATCTTATACAGTTCAGGATGCAGTCGGGGACCAGTATCACCCACAGGGAACAGCTCTTCTACCTCAGTTACTATCATCCACACACATATGCCTACAGGCCCATCTAATGGATGGTCCCAGATTATGTCAAGTTGAAAGTTCAACCTAACCATCCCAAGGAAATAAAAAAAAAAAAATCTGAGTCATTAGAATGACTTCAAGTTTCTGAAGTGTCACAATTCATGAAAAGATATGGAGTACTAAAAGAAGAGGAGGAAATCAATAACTACAAAAGCTCCTTATTGGAGAGCCAATGGAAAACTGTTGATGAACAACACTCTGGGGAGCAGATCCAGCATGGGAAGGTTGCCAGTCCTAACTTCTACCATACTTATCACCCACAGTAGCAACATCCTTAAACACATTATACCTTTGTTCTAGGTCATTCCTCCAGGAAATATTAAGAGACAGATACTACTACATTCATTCAAGATCATAAAACCAAGCTTCAGCGGTGTTGTTCAAAGCCACACAGTGAGGAGTTGGTAAAGGCATAGCTCCATCTTGATTTGTCCGACTGCCCGGTCTATGGTCTTGATCCTCCTAAGGCCCAGTGAAAAAGTTGACCACACAGCAGACTAATTCTGGTACTAGGGGGCCTAGTACCAGCTACCCACAGGTCACAGGGTAGAGTCATCTGCTCTACCAACCAAGTTTAGGGACCAATGAGCCTCTAAAATGGGGGACAACAAAAACTTGGATATGAGGCTGGGTTGGAGAGGGGGGTAGGAAGATGGCCACCCTTCCATCACACAATATGCTAGCTAATTTCTATACTTGGCACAAGATAGGGTCATCTGAGGAAAAGGCATCTTAATTGGGAAAATGTCTCCATAGGATTGGCTGGTAGGGTATTTTCTTGATTGATGTGAGAAGGCCCAGCCCATGGTGAATGGTGCCACCCCTGGACAGGAAGTCCTGGATGCTGTGAGAAAGCAGGCTGAGTGAGCAGATAAGCAGCCCCACTTTATGACCTCTGCTTCAGTTGAAGCCTTGAGTTCCTGCCCTGACCTTCCTTGGGGATGGATCACAACTGGAGAGTTGTAAGCTGAAATAAACCCTTTCCTTCCCAAGTTGCCTTTGATCATGGTGTTTCATCACTAAGACACCAACCGAGTCATCATCTTCTTCCTCTCTAGGAGTGCTGCAGAGCCTAGAAAGGGAGCAAGGAGAACAATGAACAGGGAGGGGGCCCTGGCATGCCTTCAGCTCCTGCTACTGAAACCTCAGTGTGGGGCTGCAGCCAAGCCCAGGAGATGGGGTGACCTCTATGCAAACAGAACTTCCCCCAGGGTGGTGCTTCTGCAAATATAAACACAGTCACCATGTGATGGGTTCAGCCAGTTCATGTAAACACCAGAGAGGGGGAAAAAAAAACTAGCCGAAGAAAACTCTATGCTCCACGCAGATGAGCAGGGAATGTAGTTTTGAGATGCAGAAACTGTCCAGCGCTACAGGACCTGCTATAACCTCATGGGGCTCTCCCTACATGTGAAGAGCCTCAACCTCCTAATCTCATGGGAACTCTTTGTCATTAGCAGATCCACATAAGAGCTGGATGTTCCCTTATGTAAGCAATGTGGCTAGGGTTCCATAGTCTTAAAGTAGGGTATCTGCAGTTAGATATCTGAACTTTCTGGTCCCCAGGAAGAGGTCTAAACTTAGGAAGAGCTGCAGTGTTTAGAGGCAGGGGGATGGATGGATGGGAAGCATTCTGAAGCAACAGTATAATCATTCACCTCTGTCCCTCCTTCCCCCATCCTTTGCTTATATGATAGGTCTCTGTGATCTGTGAGAACTGTCAGCAGTCTCTGGTGCTTTGTTTTATTGTGTTGTAATTTGCAAATTATCTTGATTGTGCCTATAAGGAGCCAGCCCTCCAGAGTATTTACAGACACCACGTTTCCTGGAGCCCCAAAGTTTTCTCTCCATCTGGCTTTACAGCTGAGGAGAGAATGCTCGCTGGACCCTAAGGGGCAACAGGGACAGCATACTCACTCTGTGCTGCTGAGGCCTTTCCGAAAGAAAGTTTCTTGGGGGAAACTGTAGCAGTCAAGGTTGGCATAGTCCCCAGATCTACTCTGAACTAGGCAGAGGGATAGTGCCCTCAGCCATATGCCTACTGTGGAGTTCATCTGGGCTGTTGGGACTCATAGGACTTTTGAGAGACCCACATAGCCCATCTGTGAAGGAAGAGGAACAAGGGAGAAGATATGATCTAGAGGAGCCTGGAAGGAGCCTTGGAACAGGAGATATAGGGGAAGTAAGGGGAAGTCCTATGCACCTTGCATTCACTACAAATCAGCATTCAGGATGCTCCCAGAACACCAAATCCGGAATCAGTAATTTTCTAGGTAGCTCAAGAGAATAGGGGGAGCCCATTCCCATGCTGCCCTAGCTCCACCACTTCATGACTGTGTGACCTTGGCAAGTAACATGATTTCTCTGAGCCTGTGTTTTTAATAGGATTAATAACAGCACCTATCTCACAAGCAATTATGAGAATTAAATGAGTTAATATTTGTGAAGCTCTTAGAGCATAGCAAGCGTTATTAGCATTTCTTAAACAAACACGGGCTCAAATGAATGTGCCTGATATTCAATGCCAAAAGGCTTCTCTCCCAATTCTGCTTTTATCCATTTACTTGTTTAATTAATAAATATTTACCATGTGCCTGCTATATGTCAAGACCCATGTTTAGAATGGCAGCTATAAAATTGTGCAAAGCCAAACACGATTCTTCTTCCCTTAGAGCTTGGAGACAGAACGCAACCCTTTATCAACTCTTCCTCCAGACCTCGGTCAGATGAAACCAGCCCAATCCTGATCAAATATTGCCCGGGGACACACACCCTGACTGCAGAAGCTATGGAGGAAAGCTGATTGTGGCTTTGCAGTTGTCCTTCATGTACACTACAGCAGAGTGGTTGGAAGGAGGCCCAAGGTTGAGTGGAGATAATGTAATCATACTTGGTTAGGGTGGCAAGCTGGCACATTGCCTTGCCCAGCACCCACTCCAGTTTCACAGGCTCCCACTCCTGAAAACTGAATTGTAGCAAAGCCTTGGGGTGGGACTTGAATCCTAACCGAGTAGTCATTCAAGGCTCTGGTTTGGAACAGTTATGAGGGGAGAGAGGACAATACGGGATGCCCATTGAACTGAAAGAGATGGATGAGAGGCAGGTGGGCCGCCAGCCCTCTGTGACTGGAGCTCCACATTAAGTGCAGCAGTGGGGCTAACTCTCATGGGGTCTGGGCTGTATGTAGTTTCTTGATGTTCATCCTTGAATCGTTATCTTCATCCCTCCCAAGCCACCTGTGATGTTATGTATCTCATATTCCCATTAACCTACCCTAGAGCGGGTTTACACTGGCTGCTGCAGGCAGAGCTGAGTGACTCAGCAAGGTCACTGTGATTGGGCCAAGCCCTAAGCCTGCTCTAAAGCCATATTTCCTATGGGCTGAGAAAGAGAAGCCAGTAGGTTCTTGTTTCATCAAAACCGACAGCTTAGCAGGCATGAGAATTGGACCAATTCCTCCCTGACAGTTTTCTCTATAGTGAGCTCCTTGTCATCAGGTAGAGGAAGGGTGTGGAAGATGTTGGTTGCACGGCAACAATGAAGTTGTAAAGAAAGAGACACAACCTTCCTCCCCAGTCTGGCATTGCCACCCAGGACTTCTCTCAGATACACTCGGCTGCATAGGCAAGGATGACATCAAAATTCTTCATTCCATTTCCCAAGGGTTGGGATCACAGGAGTGTGCCACTATATCTGGTTTATGCCATGCTAAGCTTTAAACCCAAAGCTTTAGGCACGCTAGGCAAGGACTCTACCAACTGAGTCATATCCCCATCCTGGGAAGTGATGTGTCTGTCTCCTTTCTCTATTCCATGGTTTCCTGCACTTGGTGACTGTTCTATTGGAGGATTTGCTTGTGTGTTTACAATCTTGTTTGCCCCTTTGGGATATCAGTTTTTATAGGCCAGGGGCCCTTGTTTATTTACTCTGGATCCTGCCAGTGTAGACCATGCTGGACAAATAGAAAGGGTTTGGTTCTTTTCCCTTTTTTTTTTTTTTTTTTTTTTTTTCTTTCCTTTTGCATTTATGAGACATGTATTTGCTTTGTAGCTTAGGCTGGCCTCAGACACTTGGGCCAGTCACCTGTTTAGGCCTCCCACTGCTGAATTACAATTGTTTACTCATATCCGGCTTTTCCTATAATTCTTCATGTTTTTTGTTTTGTTTGACTTGCTTTTTGAGACAAACAAATGCATATTAAATATATATCCAGGCTGGCCAGACTGGTCTTGAACTGAGAGTCCTCCAGCCTCAGCTTCCCAAGTACTGGATTACAGGTGTGTACCACCACAACTAGCTATAGTAGAGGCTTCAAACAAATATATTAACTAACTTGTTCATTGACTTCCATTTTTCAAATTTCCTCCCCAGAGACCGAGGCTAACATCACAGACAGAAGCAGAGAAGATTCACATCTCTGCCATGTCTTGAGAACTTGAGGAACCCATAGGTTAAAACACAAAACCAGTGGCAGGGAAATCCCTTTCCCCTGAGAAATTAATAAGTTAAATCAGATGGAAATAAATTTAATCTTCTCCTTCTCCCCTTATTATCCTAATTGGCTTAATTTTGTGGCAACTTCTCCGGCATTCTTACAATGAAAAGCAACTTATGGCTCCCTGGAGCCTGAGAGAGTAATTATCTGTGGTTTTCTTCTAATTCACTAACAGACACTCTTTGGTTTCAAGGACCTCTGAGAGCAAAGGAGTAAACAATGAAGATTAGAAAATGTTTTTTCTATTCCTTATGACATCTTTAAACTATGATAGAAACAATTACTTGTGACATTTTTAATATGAAAAACACATAGAATGGAATGAAAATAGATACTAACAGCTAAATATGGTCATCATATTTGCTGGCTTTAACTGGTTTCACATATCACTGAATATAACCTTGGTTTCACTCCAGGAATGGGAAGATTAAATTTTTTTTAATGATCTTAACTTGGATATAAAATTCTCTCCAGGGTCTTATCCCCAACTTAGTGTGTTTTGTGTCTTCTGGGCCATTCTTGTTCTGAAAAGTTCAAGTAGCTTCTCTCTTCAACTTTGGTCTCCTCCTAGCAAGAGACACTTTTGTGTCTTTTTTGCAACTTGCTAGAGAGAAGTCCAGAATGTTCTTTAAGGTCTCCAAATTCATTTCCTGCTTCCCTTTGGGACTTACTGCCTATCAAGAAGAAAGTGAAAAACAACTATGTATTTTTTTTCAGCTTCTTGTGATTTTCAAGTCAAGAAACACCTGTAAATGTGGACACTCAAAGCTCATTCATGGCTCAGAGACCTGTTGTCCAAGGCCTTGGTGACAGCCCCTTGACACCAAATTCACTTCCAACAGAAGGAGATGGTTTCAATAGGTCAGAAGATTAGTTTTATCAAACAGAAAGGTCATTCTCTACTGTGTTTCCATCCCCTTCCTCCCTCCTCAACTTACCTACAAGATCCTTTGATAGCTCTGAAAAGAGATACAAGTCAGAAACCAACACAATCATCATCAGGAAGCAAAGGTATTGGGCACTGTCTTATGGTTTCTATTGCTGTGAAGAGATACCATGATCACGGTAACTCTTATGAAAAGGAAAACTTTTAGCTGGGGTGACTTACAATTCAGAGATTCAACCACCACCATCATCATCATGTTGGGACATGGCTGTATGCAGACAGACATGGTACTAGAAAAGTAGCTGAGAGTTCTTACATCTTGACCCACAGGCAACAGGAAATAAACTGAGACGCTGAAAGTGGCTTGAGCATATATAAGACCTCAAAGCCCACCTCCACAGTGACACACTTCTTCCAACAAAGCCATACCTACTCCAACCAAACCACACCTCCTAATAGTCCACTCCATATGAGCTTATGGGGGCCAATTACATTCAAACTACCACAGGGACATTTGCCAAGGCAGTAAGGGACTCTGCCCCATGATGCCTCCTTGCTCAAGTTGGCCATATGAATCTCAGGTATGACAGCTTCTCAGCCCCAGAGCTGTGAAATTGAGTCCCCCACTTGCCAAGCAGGGGACAAACCTTCCATGGGCTTATCCATCCTAAGACATGTGGACAGTTTGCCATACAAAGGAGATAGCTCTAAAAGGGGAAGTGGGGGATGTGGGAGAACAGAGACAGGCTGTCACTGGTGGAACCCAGCTGTCAGAAGACTGACAAGACCTACAGCACTATGGCACCTACATTTCCTAGTCTGTCTCACATTCCAGCTTCATGATCCATCTTATATCTGTACATAATACGGCCTCTATGGTATGCATTTGCTACCTCCTCTTTGCCATAGCCCCTTTCTTCCTTCTCTGTGAGTCTCTGGCCTTGGAGAATCCTCCAGGGCTCATATACCATGGTGGTTTATAAGGTTATACACAACAGTAAAAAGTTTGGGACCAACATGACTATGTCAACTCCTTACTTTCTAAGTGTCACATACGCTTGGAAGATCCTGAGGGAAGTCATGGAGCATCCAACTCCAGCTAGATGAGAAAGTAACTTGCTCGTGCTGCCAGAAGAGCAGAGATGTAATTCAGTAAATATGTTTCTCTTATGGGTAATGGCTAGATCTTCTTATTGGTTATCTCTGTCTTAGCTATTAACACATTTCTATCAATCTAAGGGTTTCCAAGTGGTCTTATCTTACTGGAGAAAGGGTCCAGCCCTTTTCTCTCATGGACTATATTTCCACTCCTCTCTACTACATCTCCCAGAATTCTCCTTGTCTCCTAGTCCCACTTTTCTTGCTTTCCTATCGGCCAACAGGGCTTTATTCATTAACCAATAAGAGAAACATATTTACAGAATGACATCTCCCATCATGATGATACCTCAGCAACCCATGATCACTTCTCTTTCTCCTAGCATTAATTACTACTCTCATTGCTGTAACAGAAGTAAGGAAGAGTATCCTTAGCTTGCTGTTTGAGAGGGTCCAGTCTATTATGGTGGAAAGGGTATAGTAGAGTTCATGATACTGGGCTTCTTACATGCCAACATACCAGGAACCAAAACCTCTGGATAAAATTGGGGCCAATCTATTACACTCTAGGCTTGCCCTACTGGCCTACAAGTGCCAGCTAGGCCCCATAGTCATGAGTTAAAGCACTGTCACCAGCTGGAAACTAAGTGTTTAAATGCATAAGCCTGCAAGGGACATTTCCCTTTCAAATCATTTAACACCACCCTTCTGTCCACTATGTCTATGTTGACACTAAAGGCTGCAACAGGCTACTACTGGCAGTGCTAACTAAGAGCTTTCATGTCCACTAGGAGAAAACAGAGAAAGTCCTGCTCTGACAGGGGATGTAAATTCTTCCATAATCTAATCTGACTGGTCTAATTTGAGTCACTTACATGGCCAACAGCTGTCACCAGATTAGACTGTGGTTTTTAAACTTTTCTTTTAAAATTCTAAAAATTAGCCATGCCTGGTAATACAGGCCTGTAATCCTAGCTACTTTGGAGGCTGAGGCAGGAAGTTATACATTCAAGGGCAGCCTGGGCTATGCCAGCCAACTCAATTCAGTGAGACCCTGTCTCAAAAAGTAAAACTCTAGCTAAGAATATAGTACTGAGGCAGTGCACTTGCCTAAAATGCATAGGCCTCTAAATGCTGTCTTCAGTAACATGCACATGCTCATGGACACGCACACATGCATGCACACACACATATCTAAAACTTACTGAAGAGTCCAGATAACTTTTCTTTAGGTAGATTATAACTGTCAAAATACATTATATTGGAGATTAATACTGAGAAAGTTTTTAGCATTTATCAGTTCATTTCAAAGGAATTCTAATGTTACAACTTAACATGTAATGTTGGCTTGTTACAAAAGCAACTACTTTCTTAAAGAATTTAGTGAGAAGTGTGGCATTGTTCCACATTTTGGCAAATTGCTTTTATTTCAGTTCAATGGAAGACAGCTGGGCTCTCATTTCTGCTGCCTCTGTATCCAATCTATTGCAAGAGCACATGACGGGCAGGGAGTGTAGTCTCTGGAAACTCCGAGGTTGCCTCAGTGAAGAATGAAAGTGAACACGGCAAGTGAAGGTTGAGGGCAGAAGTCATGTTGACGTCTGAGATGCCCTGCACAGACTCATGGCCACCTCTGGTGGCTGTAGGCTTAGCCTCACCCCATGGGCTTCCCTTTAAGTTGGTAGAACCCTGAAAAACACAACTCTCTGGGAAGAAAGGATCTGAGAGCAGTAGAGACTCTCAAACACAACCAAACTGTCTGGGAACCAAGTCTATCAGGGCACCCTGTGTTTAGGTGAGAGAAGGAGGAGCCAGGTGACCCACTGAAAAGTCTGAAGCAGTGTGTGTCCCTGACTGGGCCATCTCAGTACCACTATGATGTATAAGTGTTCAATAAGTGCTTAATCGGTTCATGAACATCACATTATTCACTGATGACTTATAATGAAGAAAAGAATTAATACTGCCCCAGGGAGGAAGTTTGAAAGGCAGCCTCAGTCTAAGGAAACCAAACCGTAGGGCTCCAGAAGGACTGGGTTTGCCTCCCTGGAGCTAGTTCCCAGCATGACAGACTTCTGCCAGCTGGAAAGTCCGGTGACAGTCCGTGACTCTAGTGATCTGGGCAGAGGCAAAACAAATATGAAGAAACATCTCTGAGCCCGGGATTGAGTTCCAACTTACAGTGGTCTGAAAAATTTAAGAGGGGCCAGGTATTGGTGGAGCACTGAGAAGACAGAGGCAGGCAGATCTCTGTGAGTTCAAGGCCAGTCTGGTCTACAAGAGCTAGCTCCAGAACAGCCTCCAAAGCCACAGAGAAACACTGTCTTAGAAAATTAAGAAAGAAAAGAAAAGAAAAAGAATTTGAGAGGGTGTATTGGAGTTTAAGGGACTACTCTCTCCATCCCCAGCCACCTACAAATCACACTGCAGTGTCACCAGGTGAAACCCTAGCCTCTAGCCTCCTTCTCAGCATAATCAGGACTAGGAAGTCTTACTAGTTCCCCAAACATTCCTAATCACTGTGTGTGTGTGTGTGTGTGTGTGTGTGTGTGTGTGTGTGTGTGTTTCGAAGGGTTGAACTCATGACTTTGCCACTTCTCCTGGCCCTGAAAATCCCATCCTTAGATATCCTAGGTAAGATACTAAGCAAGTGAAAACTGGCATTCATACAAAGGACAGATAGATACACTGAGTTATCCCAGAACCTGGCTGATAACCAAGCCATGAAGTTTATCCCTCTCTCACAGCCACCGGGGCTGCAGCCTCACAAATAACTCAAAACCCCTTCTGTGGGGGCTCTTTTGGAATTCTTAACCGGCAAGCAGTAATATCCACCAAATACCAACACCGTGAGCTTCATTAAACAGCTAACCTTCCTTAGGCTCCCATTTCCTCATCTGGGAAATGAGAAAGTTAGATTAAATAATGTCTCACTGAACATGAACCTAAAATCAACACCATGAGCCCATGATCAGTCTGGCTGGGGAAAGAGAAGGTTTTCCATGTTAGAAATCACACTGGCAATGAACAATGCATGCCTTTGCACTTCATAGCTAGACCTCTGCCCAAGGGGTCCACCTACAGAGAGCAAGACCATAGATCTGAATTCACTTGGGAATGTGCCCATCTGTATCAGGGCTCCAGACAAGGTACCAGAGAACTCACTTAAGTTGGGGCTGTGGAAAGTACCTACACACACACACACACACACACACACACACACACACACACACACACACACACACGGCTGTAGGTCTGTAAAGGGCTTTGGCACAGCAGGTGGACATTTAAAGAAAACTTGGCAACGTCTTTTCCCAGTGAGATTTGGAAAGATATTTTTTCCCCAGGGTTTGGAAAAACACTGCACAGACCATAACTGAAAGGAGTAGAATGTCATCTGTGTGGGATGAGGAAGCCTAAGGTTCACTATGCCTGAGAGGAAAAAAACAGGTAAAAATACAGGTTTATACTGGACTCATACTAATAATCCCAACACTCAGGAAATGAAAGGTAAAGAATCTAGAGTTTGAGGCCACCCTGATCTATACAGAGAGTTCTGGGCAAGCCTGAGCTACACAGTAAACCCCTGTCTCAAAGAAAGAAAGAAAGAAAGAAAGAAAGAAAGAAAGAAAGAAAGAAAGAAAGAAAGAAAGGAAGGAAGGAAGGAAGAAATAAAGGAAGGAAGGAGAGAAGGAGGGAGGGAAGGAAGGAAGGAGGGAGAGAAGGAAGGAAGGAGGGAGGGAAGGAAGGAAGAAAGGAAGAAAGGAAGAAAGGAAGGAAGGAAGGAAGGAAGACAAGAAAAAATGAAAAAGATGAAGGGAGAAAGGAGGACGAAAATATCTTTATATGCAAGTTCACCACCCCCAGAAAATAACAACTCCCTGCATGGATAGGATAAGTACGGCCCCAAGATGTCCATACCAAGGACCGGAGCCCTATGCTAATCCAGTCTGTACAAAAGAAAGCAGGCTGGAGCTGTGAAGACATTCTTGCTGAGAGTGTCTGGCTTCAAGTCCCTATCCATCCTGGCTCACAGCTCGACTCTAAAAATTACCCTTTCCAACCTCATTTTCCTCGTGTATATAACAATGTGTGTATAATAGTATCCACATCCTAAGGCTCTTTGGAGATTAAGGGGGATGGTTTTTAGAATGGACTCAGTGAGACTACAGTATGCCTAACAGGAGCACAATAATGTGAATAGTGATGGCAGGAATGGCAGCATTGATTCCTTAGACCCTCCATTACCCCCTTCAGCCCTCCAAGACAACTAGTGCCCACTCCTGAGACCGTGCAGTTTGGAAGGGGTGATGGAAAGGGGGAGGCATAGCAGGAAAATTATCCCTCCACAGAAAATTCATTCCTGATAAAATCAGATTAATTTTTTTTCTTCTTTGTCTCACTGTACCCATCTAAGTTCTTGGCAAGGGGCCTGAAGCAAAACAGCCAGTGACCCCCCCACAAGTCATGGGGACTTCAACCAGAGCTCCAGGAGCTTCCCTGATGGGTAACAATCCTGGTAAGTGTGGCAAAGGTACACTTTGCTGAGATTATACTCTCAGCAGAGGGATGGCAAAGGAATGTTTTGTGGTTGATGTGAAAACAGAAACCATGGTCAATGGGATGTCGAAAATAAGGTCAGCTGAAATGCAGTGTACCCAATTAACATGGTTGTTCAGGCTTCCTCTAGCACAGACAGCGTGCTGGTCTCTAGCGGAGTACATCCAAGAGAGGGAAAGGTAAGCCTGCTTCCTGGTGTTGTCTCGTGTTAACTGGAAGTGAGGGTATTTCAGATCATTAACCAATGAACACGGTGGTGAGAGCCAGAAGGAACACAAGGGTGTTTTCTTGCTTAATGCTTTTGCCCTTGTAGTTATTCCTGAACATTACCTCCTAGGAGAATCTTCCTGGGCCTTTTGACCAGGTCAGATATATCCTGGACCTCCCACAACCCAACACCTTGTGGGAATGGAATACTTGGTTTACTATGCCTCACTCTAGAGTCTAGTCTAGTCCAGGGAGGGAACCCAAGAGTGCAGACCCCTAGTTGAAGCAGAGATGTGTGTGCACTTACTGTTAGGTGTCTGGGGTTTAGCATGTGATAGGCACTAATGAGTGCTTGCAAGTTACATGTTGAAGAATTCTGAGGAATCTTGCTATGAGACACATGTGTCTAGTGTCACCCTAATGAAGAAGGCAACTCCTGTTGGGGTTACTGGTTTGCCAATAGAGAAATGATCATGAGCTTAAAAACAGATTCTTTTACAATTATTTGTTTATTTATTGAGACAGGGTTTCTCTGCATAGCTTTGTAAACTCACAGAGATCCTCCTGCATCTGCTTCCCAAGCACTGATATTAAAGGTGTGCGGCACCACCACCCCGCTAAAATCAGATATTTTTAAAAGACTAAATCTAATACATTAGTGACGGTTGAGGCTATGGGTGAGAGTATTCCTGCCTGGGGACAATTTAAGGGCCACAAGTTTATGTAATTTTCTTTGTTTATGAGTTTCTTAAAAATGACATTGAAGACATTGAGAAAATAGCCAAACTACACAGACATAAGCAAAATCTATTTGGGAAATGGGAATTGCTTTCTGGGCTGACATAGGAAGTTTGCAGGACTGGGAGAAAAACTGAGGGTTGGAAAAGCTAGCTCTAGAGCAGGTCTGGGTGCCTGGAAGTAAGAGAAAAACCACTGAGCTCAGGGGCCTTCACCCTGCTGATTTCCATCCACTAAACTCTGGCAAAGAGCACCCAGCTTTTGGCAAAGAACACCCAGCTGGCATAGCAGGGAGCTCAGCCCCACCTCTTGCTTAGAAAAGGACAGGTCACCTTTGGTAAGACCATAGCCACACTCCTGGGTGTCTCCACCACATGAAATTATAGTAGTGTCATTAGCAAACAAAATGTCTTTTTGATTACAGTGCTCTACCAGATTGCCAGAATGCAAGTGCCAGAACAGGGGGACCAAACAGGCTGTCGAGTCTCCTTTGGTGACCCTTATGAAGATTCATTTACAAATACACCCCTGGGGTTGTCCTAATGAACCTGAACTCGGATTAGGAGAACATAGTAAGTAACATACTTAATCCCTCTCTCTAGACATTTAAGAGCAATCGTTTCAGAAGAACCATGAGACATGATGGGATGTGCTGTTAACTAACCAATTTTAGCTGTAATGGGCATGTCTAATTTATATACAGATGTGTTCAGGGTTGCAAGTGCACGCATCAAGATAAGTATCTAGATGTACGAATGTGCTGTAGGCAAGCTGCCCTCCCGTTGGAGCACCTGGGATTTGCAGACTTGGAAGAGACCTCCCCATGCAAGCAACTGTCAGCAATGATGGATGCTTCGGTCTTGGGTAGGAGGAAAGTCTGAGTTCTGGGAACCTGTTGAAATTATCTCCAGTGTCTTCCCCCTTGACCTTTAGTGACTGGTGATTGGTAATTCTTTCCAGGACATAGAAGCCAAGGTACTACAGAAGTGACAAAGGAGGCCATAGAGGAGCTTAGGGACATTTGGATGATGGGGGAAAGAGAAGGGTATGATAAGGGCAGAGACCCAGTTGGGGAGACTGAGTGATTTTTGCATGTCAGAAAAGACCTGTAATGACTTTTCCTTTAAAACAACTGCCTGGACCGGAAGTTTCATTTTCCATATATAACATCAATCGCACAGCTCCTGATTTTCAAAGCCTGACGGTCTTTTCATGGTCTTCCCAAACTCCCCTCTCTTGTTTACCTCTCCTTTCATTTCCCATGCTTTTGTGGCTCACTTGAAATCTCAAGAAGATTGGCAAATAAGCACTCAAAATGTTAAAGCCCACAAATGCTAGGGCCCCTGCATGTACAGACAACTACCAGCAATCCTTTCATATCCTAAACATTGACAAGCATTTCTAGATGGCTGTCATATCAGTTCTATGTTATGGGAACTACAGTAGTATCTTTCGTCAAAGATACTGGAGAAATCATGATGTGTGTTCAAAAAAAAAAAACAAAAGATAAAACAAACATGAAGAAAGTAGTGGGGACATCACGGTGGAAAGGTAAATTCCAATCTTTTTAATGCAAATTCAAGGTGATGTCACACTGGCTGAACTCTGCTCTATGCCACTCAGCAGAAGGAAGCAGCTATCCTGGCTCAGAGAGTAAAGGTGGAAATCGCTGTGATGGGAGCCCATCCGAACACTTCTCTGGCAATATATTAGTTACTCTTTGTTGCTGTAATAAAATATATGATCAAGTAAAATGCATGATCAAAGGAACTTCGGGGAGAAAGTGTTTGTTTTGGCTTACAGTTCCAGAGGAATGTCTGTGATGGTTATTATGGTTGTCAGCTTGACTACATCTCAATTAACCAAAAGCTCAAGTCACTGGGCACACCTTTGAGGGATGATTTTTAGTTAATTGGATCATTTGAGATGGGAAGACGCACACTAAATCTGGGCCACACCTTCTGGTGGCAGCCTATATAGACGGTAAGGGAGAAAGAAGCTTTTGTCTTTGCCTGCTTACCCTCTCTCTCAATTCACTGGCATTAGAGCTACTTCTTCCGGATTTTAACATATACTGAAGACTAGCTAAGGCATCCAGCTTTGTGTACTGGACTCTTGGACTTTCCAACAGGAGACAGATATTGTTGGGACTACCTGGACCACAGCCTATACATCACTCAAATAAATTCTCTTTTTACAGAGAGAGATTCTGTTCCTCTAGAGAACCCTCACTAATACAGCCTCTATTATGGCAAGGAAGACATGGCAGCAGGCAGTCAGAGCAAGAAGCTGGTTAATCACACTCTTGTTTTATTTTGTTTTTGTTGTTTTTGTTTTTTTAAGACAGTGTTTCTCTGTGTATCAACCCTGGCTGCCCTGGAATTCACTATGTAGACCAGGCTGGCTTCGAACTCACAGAGATATGCTTGCCTCTGCCTCCAGAGTGCTGGGATTAAAGGCATGTTTTGATCGGTCCAGCTGTGATCTCACTCTAAACACAGGAAGCTGAGATAGTACACAGGAAATGGGTGAGGTTATAAACTCTCAAAGCCCACCCCCAGTGGTATACTTCCTCCCGAATGGTTCTACAACCTGAAAATAATTCTGTACCTTCCCAAACTGTACCACCAACGGGGGGGGGGGGGCGGCTACATGTTCAAATGACTGAGCCTGCTGGAGAATTTTTTCATTCAAGTCACCATAGGCAGGAAGATACTCTCTGACCCACCCATGACAAAACCATTCCCAGAGCCACTGATGCACAGCAAGGATGAACAGCCACAATGTTTTTACCACGGAGCACTTGTACGTTGGGTAAAATGTGGCCTATCTACAACTCCAAAGACTGCCTCCAAATGGTCAAAACCAACCAGATACTCCCATCAGTTTACCATAAAAGTTGTGCCAAGAACCAATAATAACCCAAGGCATTCTGGGAAATGTAGTGATAGGGCCAAGTCATACCAATGTGAGTGAAGTATACGTCAAGAGTCAACTTCAGAGGCAGTGACTTGTGCAGTTACACACAACTCTGAAGTTAGTAGGGCTATATAATTTAATATTTTAGTTTTAACTTATTGAAATTCTTCAGACTTTTAAAATAAGGAGCCCCTCAAATTAAATAGCCCATCTTGTGGGAAATGATGGTTTGTCTTAAGTGTGGCTAAAGCAAAGAAGCCCATAACCAAGGTTGTTTATATAAGCCATCTTGCATCTGTAAGAAAAGATAACTGTGTACCAAGCCCAATGCCCAGAGGAGAGCAGAGCTCTGGGAACCAGTGAGCTGGAGTCCCCATGAAGCCTTAGCTAAAGACAATCTTGAGATGGATTTCCAAGGGTTTGTTTGCTTGGTTGTTGTTGGGGTTTTTTTTTTTTGTTTGTTTTGTTTGTTTTGAGGACCTCTCCATCCCACTCTGTTTCGCAGGCTCGTAGCCTCCCACATGCTAGCATTGCAGGTATGAGCCACCATCCCTGGTTTGGTTGGATTTGTCAGCTCTGTAACCTTTAAGATCCCTTGTGCTGGATTAAACAAACTTCAGGGAAACATTTTTATGAGTTAAAACTGAGCACATCCTAGTGAATTGAATGACACAGTGCTAAGGGCAGTTCTCGTTGAATTAGAAAGTTCCTCATCTATAAGGCAGGAACGGATGAGCTCAACACCATCTTCCCATAGTCTATATTCCACCTTCTTTGTGGATCTGTCCTGTCCATTTATGCCAGCACATACAGGCATCCTCTCCTCACCCTTCTTAAACATCCTAAATGACAGTGCCTCGGTCTATAGACCAGGCTGCCCTGGAACCAACTGTAGACCTGGCTGGCCTCAAGTGTCCTAGTCTTACAGGCATATAATTCCAGCACACCTGGCCTCAATATCCTTTTTTTTTTCCTTTTCCCCATTTGGCCATGCTCTATACTGAGCTGGACTGGGTCATTTATGTGCCTTGTATAATCTTTTTAAACAAGATGTGTTACTATTCAAGCATCTGCCCTTGGGGTTCTGACAGGATATACCCTCAGCTGTAGCCACTAAGAGCACCACCTGTGCACATTCACTATATTTTCTTTTAAAAGGGGCCCTGCTCTCTCTCTCACAACTTTTGTCCTCAGGAACTAATCTCTGCCCTCCTCTCTGCCCCGTTTTCTACCCCCTTCTCTTTCTTTTTCTAATTAAACCTCCAATGTGAGTCCTGTTGTATGCCATGACTTCTCTTCATGGCATTTTAAAAATTCAACAAGATGCATACAAACTATAGTATTTGGAGCTGGACTGGACCTAAAAATCGAGTCTCATATTCCTTCATTTCCAGATGGAAAAAAAAAAAGGCGTATTGGGCTTTTAATTAAATTAAATTTTAAAAGATAATCACTATATATATATATATATATATATATATATATATATATATATATATGCCCATAACAATGCAAAGAGTGATCTTCCCACTTCCAGCTCTGTCCACAGGTTCTGACTCAGGAACTCCTCAGGTACTTCTACACACAAATTAAAGGATTCACTCCTCCGCTCCCATTTAAGTTGAAGAAAGTACAGTAGCTCTGCTTTATAGTTACTAAAAGTTTGGTACAGAAATGGTCTCCCACTTCCCTTAAGACATTGGATATTTACAGATGTTGGAATCTGTCCCATATCTCGATAATGTAATGATATAAAGTTGCTTTGACTCCATTTAAGACTTAATCATGAGACTGGAGAGATGGACCTGCAGTAAGAGCACTTGCTGCTCTTGCAAAAGACCTAAGTTTGGTTCCCAGGACCACATGATAATTCACAATCATCCATAGCTGCAGCCATAGCTCCGAGAATCCAATGCCTTCTTCTGACTTCTTCAAGTAGTGTATGCGTGTGGTGCACACACATACGTGCAGAGAAAACACTCACAGACATAAAACTAAAATACATCAATTAAAAAGCTTTGAGTTAAATTAAATTTTAAAAGACAATCGTTTTATATCTGATATTTAATTATCTTAATTCAGGTTCTAAATTCTTCTGCTTACTTCCTGTGCAATCTTAGGCAAGTTTTCAATGTCTCTATGACTCATTTTCCTCCTTAGAGGAACAAAATTGTGGCTTCCCTAGTAAGGAGGAAGCAAGCTGATGAATAGAAAGCCCAAGAAAAGATCTTTTGCACATAGCAAACACTTAACAAAAGTCAGCTTTTGTTGTTATTAATATCATTATTATACTCTCCCAGCAATATTACAGATTATCAAGGATTTGCTCATGCTTGTTAAGTAGAAATTTTGCTTTGGGGCTTGTATGCTTTCCCATCCTCCAAAAGCCCATTCATGACTGAGACCATGCCATAACTTATTTATGCATCCTACATTACCTAGGATGGGTCTCTGTATTAAGTGAGCCCTAAACAAAGAATTGGTGAGACATTGACTCACCTGCACATTTTCTAACAACTGGCACACAGGACTTGCCCCTCCATCAGCTTCAGGAAAGCCTAATTTTCTGATTTCCAACATGGAACAATTCAGTTTTAAAACTGAACATACGTAAGACCTACAGACATCCCTAAATAGGATACATACATCAAATCTTCACCTCCAGGCTTAGAGATCTATGTAGAAGAGGAGGCAGAAAGATCATAAGAGCAGGAGGCAGGAGGCAGGAGACTCCGGGGAACAGCATCTATCAGACACACCAGGGCTGATCCACACATGTACTAGGTGAGACTCTGACAGCATGCACAAGACCTACATACACTCAAGTCACACAAAAGCCTAGCCAGGAGAAGGAAACATGAGATTCAAGTCCTACCCCAAGCAAGAAGCAATCTGTTACTGATAGCTGCTGGGAAGGGAAAATCAGTTTCCCCAGTGAAGGGACACTGAGTAAATCAATCATATTCCAGGGCAGGACTCATACCCAGCAACAGTTGACTGCAAAACTGTAAAGGTGACTCTGTGCTTTGTTTTGCTTTGTTTTATTTTGTTTTGTGTCTGTGTGTACTTTCTTTTGCTGTGGTTTGGGTGCTTTTTTGTTTTTGGGGTTTTTTGTTTGTTTGTTTGTTTGTTTGTATGTTTTTGTTTTTAGTCTCTTTAGTTTTATTTTGTTTTTTGTTTTGTTGCCTGTTCTTTATGTCAACAGGACCAAAAAGAATAGCGCCTACCTAAGCCGAAGTGGGTTATGTTAGATATCAAGAACTCCTCCCATTTCTCTAGATTGAAGCTTTGGTAAAGTTTCAAAAACAGTTAAAAACAGACATCCTCCTGTGTAGGCTTGACATTGGAAACTAGGACCAGAGACTGGAAGGTCAGCACCTAAGAGTCTCGTACCTGTACCTGGAGCATCATTCCAACCACAGAAGCTGTGACTAGGACCACCTCGTCCTCCTATAGAGCAGCAGGAAAGGATGATCTGGGCAGGGGTGAGACAGTAAGGATTTGATGATGTCATTTCCCTGATGTAATCTAAACCCTTGGGGAGAAAGGTATGATGTAAATGCCAGCTTCATCAGGATGATTCAGAGGCTTTGTCTCTTCAGATCACTTTCTCTGCCTTGACACTTTGAACATAGCCCCTTCTAGGAAAAGTGAGCCAGGGACGCTTGAGAGATGGCTTTGGATTGTGACCCAGTAGAGTATTGGGGTCTTGTCAAGCAGGCTAACTCTGACCCCAACCTTTCCCTCCTTTTCCTCTTTTATTTACCCTTTGACCTGAATGTAACATAAATATTTAACCTTACTTATTACCTGATAGTTACCAGTGTTTATTCTATTTAGCAGCAATGAATTTTTTAAAAAATCCAATATTGGGCCAAACCAATGTGCCTGATTTTTTTTCCACTTGACACAATCTGTCTTGGTATTTAGCTCAATGGTTGACATTTGCTCCTCTAGCATCCCACAGATCTCCTGTCCCTCTCGCTTCTGGACCCTTCTCCTTCGTATCTCTCAACTTTCAAAGCTTATTTCAGAATAGGCTGTGTCTCTCCTTAGAAACACTTCTCTGATACCTTGCCCACCTTTTTAGGTTGCATAGCTGCCACCTGCTCTGTGTTTCGAGAGGAACACAGGAAGTTCTCTGGAACATTCTGGGGCCACAGGTGAAGATGTCCAAGCAAGTCTCTGAAATCCCACAAACCAGCAGCTATCTAGTTTTTGGACCCTAGATAAACACCTTAAGGCTTGGTAAGACTTGATTTTTGTTTGTTAGCTTTTTGTTTTCTTACTTCTATGAGATATTATGTTTTCTGGCAGATGGACAAACATCAAAGAAAGAATCAGGAATTAAAATGGAGCTGGAGAAAATGAGAAGATAGAGGAATTCTTAAAAGCAGAGAACTTTTTTAACTTTTTAAATGTAATTGTATTTATTGGTGTGGGGGAGAGAGAGAGAGAATGTGTGTATGTGTGTGTGTGTGAGAGAGAGAGAGAGAGAGAGACTGTGTGTATGTGTGTATGTGTGAGAGAGAGAGAGAGAGAATGTGTGTGTGTGTGTGAGAGAGAGAGAGAGAGAGAATGTGTGTGTGTGAGAGAGAGAGAGAGAGAGAGAGAATGTGTGTGTGTGTGTGTGAGAGAGAGAGAGAGAGAGAGAGAGGTGGGGGGAGGAAGAGAGAGATTTGGGTCTCTCTTCCCACCATAGGTCCTGGGGATCAAACTTGGGTCCTCAGGCTTGTATGGCAAGTGTTTTTGCCCGCTGAGCCATCTCACCCGACCCAAAGATAGTATTTTAAAAAGAAACTCCATCGCTCAAGAGGAGTTAAGACCTCAAACACAAAAGCATGGAGTGAACACCTCACATTCAGGCCTAACAGCTGCTGTGGACTCTGGCTGAGGACAAGAGTTGCTACGTCAGCTAACACTGTGCCCAGCACACATGTGCGAGGTCGCAGGCTGAGATTCCAGGGAGTGACAGGATGAGGCAGGAGCCAGCATGTTCCATCTTTCTGCCTTGGCATAGTACACGGTATGCCTCACCAGAAGGAGCTGGTTCTAAGACTATCTGGCCCCTCCTCTCCTGAGCTTGATTGGCAGACCCTGAGGCTAAAAGTAGCCTATAGCTTAGGACACAGGATCTGACTTATCCTTTTAATACACAAGTCAGACCACATCTCCTTTGTCCTCAGTGCTTCCATGGTCTCCCCGTCAGCGGGATATGGCCTAGGGCCTTACTGCATAGAATCAGCCACCACCTACAAGTTCTCCGCACTGTGTTCCCACCTGGCCTCCTTCCTTTACACAAATATAGCACACACACACACACACACACACACACACACACACACACAAAGAAAGAACGAAAGAAAGAAAGAAAGAAAAGAAGAGAAAAAAGAAAGAATGTTTCCTCTTACAGGCTTGCTGCTGCAATTCTTTTTCCAAAAGGAATCCACTCCTCCAGGCAAAGACACTGACCTGCTCCCTCCTGTCATCCAAGTCTTCACTTAGATGTTACCGCTACAGAGATGTCTCCCATGATCTCTTATCTAAAAGAAACTCATCCCCTCTCACTCCCTCCCTCTGTTGTGTGTTCCTCCATCACATTCGCCTCTTGCATTACATGTTACCTATTTGCTCATTGTTTTATTTGGCTCAGGGTTGCTATTGCTTATAGCATGTCCCCTGACTACAGAAGTGTATTTTTCTCACTGTTATACATCAAAGCGCCTGGTACATAGTAAGTGATCAGGATACAATCGTTAAGAGAAGGATGAATTGGAGACATCTAAGCCCCTCATCCTCAGGAAGGATCCTGGGGCCGAGCAGGAAGATCTTGTTCAAGGTGACACTTGGCAGCTCTTGTGTGACAGACCGAGAACTCACCTCCTTCCCTAGCTTTCACATGGAGGCTTCAGTGCTCATCCATGCCGGCCAGGACCTAGGGAAGAATTCTTCGCCTTCCTCGTTCACCATGGCACGCCTCAGGGTGGAGACTGAACCAGTTTTCAAGGGCACTGTGTTGCCAGGTTTCCTGTCCCCAAGCCTCTTATCACTGAGTCAGTCTGAATCTCACTGAAAAGTTGTGCTCAGAAACCAGGTCAGGATGACCATAGGCTAAGGGTGACCAGCCATGGTCCCAGAAGACGGGACACTTAAGCTGGTCTGGCGGATCTAGCTTAGGTGGAGGTGGAAAGAGTCCTTGGCAACCCAGGACAGTGGGGACTAGAATGTGAGTGCAAGAAGGTAAAATGTTATAATCCTGCAGAGAGAACAAAGACCTGCGGGGAGGTGGCGTATCCATGTGTGTAAGGCCCATCCCCTCATTCAGCACTTGCATGCTGCGCACGTGCCTTTGAGTGCTTTGGTGTTAGGCTAAGGACAGGTGCATGAATAGGATGGCCTGGGAGACATCTCACAAACCTCAAGAGCCTCAGTATGTATCACTTGCCCTTGGAGAATCTTTTTCCAGAGTATGCTTGTCATTGAATAAAATGCTGACTATCGAGGGCTCAAACAAAAAAAGTCAGACTAACAAGAACCAAAGACCAGCCATGCAAGCCTCACCCTCTTCTGTGTTTCAGTGCCCTAGGTGACAGCCAGGCCCTAAACACTGAATCATGTGGGGCTATATGGGCTGTCCTTGGCCCATCATATTTATCAACCTGCCCACTGAAAGCAGGATGTAAACAAATGTGAGTCAGGCCTGCAGATTCCCATCACTGCTCATTTTATAGACTCTGAATTCAGTCATCAGTAGGACCTTTCCATCATCAGTTCCCTTCTTGGGTCTGACCTTGTTACACATTTTTGCATGTATTTTTTTCTCTCCTCTCAGTACTGGTGATTGTACATCAGCCTTAGATGTGCTACTTTGGTTCTTTCAGAAGGGTAGAGAGGTGTGAAGAAACTGGAGGGAGACAGGGAGAGGAAGCCATGATCAGAATATAGTCTATAAAAATAACTTTATTTTCAATTAAAAATTTAACCTCATTTAATCATAATGAGTAAGTTCCTAGATATTTGAGCCCACCCCCCCCCTTAGTATCATTTACTAATGAATTCATTTTAAAATTGAGCTAATGGTGTGACTGGGTAACAAAACTTTTTTGTTTTGTTTGTTTATTTTCATTATCACGCTCAAGACCTTGGTTTTCATGCCCAGTACTGCCAATAAATAATTACTCATCCAGCACACCATGCATGGTATCCATCTCACAAAAATCTGTACTTGTTTTGGGGCAACATACAAAGAAGAAAGTCAGGGAGGAATGGCAGGTCCAGAAACAGACCATGGCTGGGCATCCCGACCCTGACTGTTGACAATCAGAGAGGAATCCTCTTTCTCATCTCAGGCTTCCCATCTGTAAAATGGGATGGGCAATTCATGTTCCCTCCATCTCACTGAGTTGTTCTGAGGCTCAGTCAAAATTGTAAAAGAGCAGGAGCATTCTGCGCTGTAAAATTCCACAAAAAAACATGAGTCAGATGCAATATGGTATAGTGGAAAAACACTGAACTCCAAGTGACAAGTTGAGTAGGGGACCAAGGACAGAATCTACTGCTTGCTTGCTTCCCCTGGGACTTTGAACTTGTCATGATGTAATCTTAGTTTCCTTACCTATTAAAAAAAAAAAAAAAGGTTTATTGTAAAAACTGAGGTACCACACATAAGCATCAATCGTTGGCTTGATGATTTACATCAGATGAGGGGAGAGCAAGGCAGACTGTGAACCAAAACCAGTCTGCAGTATCTGGGAGCCACTTGGTTTGAGCAGGCTTGAAGGGTCTGCTGTACATCATGAGAAATGAGAGTGGGTGGGCTGTGGACGAGGCAAAGAGAGGGGAATGACAAAGCAAGGAGTTTGGGCTCCAGAGAGTCATTTATGGCCACCAACGATTTCAGAGACAAAAATAAAAAAAAAAAAAAAAAAAAAAAAAAAAAAAACCATGAAATGTTTCCTGTAGGAAGTGGCTCAGGAGAGTGGGTTCTCTGCTGCAGGGACAGAGGCTAACTGTATGAAATGGAATGTGTGTGGTAGAGGATCAAAGCTTAATTAGCAAACCTATAGGTAAAGCCTGAGTTCAGGGCAAACTCTCTATGGATTTCAAGATTTTTGCTTTTGTATTAGTCAACTACAGGTACAAAACAAATTGTTTCAATGCTTGGCAACTGAAACCAAAAGACAAACATTTACTATCTCAAGAATAGAAATTGGAAGAAGAAGAGGAGGAAGAAGAGGAGGAGGAGAAACTGGAAAGTACCCTAGCTGACTAGTTTGGACCCTGGGTCTCTCACAAAGTCGGGTGCTGGGTGGTGTTGCAATATCTGAGGGGTGCACTTACACAGTGGATACTCATAAGACTTGGGAGACCATGATGATGATCAGAAGGGGACCTCAGCTCTTCCTGTGAACCCCTCCATGGAGCATCCTGAGACATGGCACCTTGTCTGCAAACAGGGTACACAACAGATGACAAGAGAAAAACCACAAGGTTCCAGTCTCAAAAGGTGCACACCACCACTCCCGCAAGCTCTCCTACTCACACTAACTACATACAACTACGGCTTCTGAATTAAGCATTTCTTCCTGTAGGATGGAGGAACCCAAGATTCTGGAAGCTCATGCAACCTACAAGACTCACAAGCCCACACACATCCCTGCCAGATTACAAAAAGCAGTAAATACTTGCTAGGAAAGAAGAAACTCTCCAGTAGAGTTCTCTTAGGGCTCCATGAGGATTACCTACCACAGCAGAAAGAACATGATGTTCAAGCAGGAGGATTGCCACTAGTTCAAAGCCAGCCTGGGCTACAGAGTGAGCAATCCTTGCTGAAATCTTAATCTTAGACTCCTTTCACTTCTGACTTCTCAAACCATAAGTAGATAAGTTTGTGGTGATTTATTACCGCCGCAGAAGGAAACTAAAACTCTGTCTCTAGGGAGTTCCTGACTGACACTTGGATTAGGGAAAAGGCTGAACGGAGAAAGAAGACATGAGAGAGAAGCATATTGATGAACTCAATATTGATGCCTCAGAGACAAGCCACCTTCTTGCAAGACCAAGAGACCACCTTAATTCTCTGGGCTCTGGGGCTGCCAGGGGGAAAGGAATGACTTTACAACCCAAATGCAGATGGGGAGAGAAAGCAAAGGGAAGCTGGCAAAAAGCAGGCCTACAGATTTGACAAGAAGCAAAAGCATGTAACTAGTCCCCTGTGATCTCTGAGGGCTTGTTCCAAGACGACCATTCTGAAAATTCTACCCTCAGGACGCAGGGAGAGAGCAAGAAAGAGGGGTGTGGTGGGGGGGAGATGTCTCTGGAAACTGGAGGCTGAGAAGAGGGGTGGGGATGAGGCCTTGCTACCAAAAGCCTTTGAAGAAGATACTCAGAGTCTATGGCCTGATACTCACTATGTAGCCCAAACTGGCCTCAAACTCACAGCACACCTCAGCCTCTCTGCAAAACAGAACTACAGCCCTTTCTCTGTTTATAAAGAGATTTTTAACTCTAAATCTAATCTCCATCAGTATAAGCTTAAGGGAGGGATAGCCTAAGTGAGACTAAGAGATGGGTGATGTGCCATCAGTATTAGAAAAGAGGACCCTCAGACAATCTGGCTTTGTTATTTGTGTCCTTATCTAAAGAGGAGTTAGAGACGTGATGGAGAAGAGAATGCTTTGAAGGGCCAGTTATACTGGCCTTAGCCAGACTAGGGAGGCACACAGAAACCTACAGAAACCCTGCCTTTCTAGATGAGACCCACATCCATGGAGTGGGACATCTTTTTTGTCCACACAGCCTTCCTCTGGAGTAGTGTGTTCTTAGAGTCAAAGCTGGAACCCACAAGTCCCCAGACAAGTTAGTGAAAAAGTGGAGAGGGCGCTTGCCTCGGCAGACTAGGACCATTCAGTTCTGGAGTAGGAGTCCTACTGTGAAAACTGGAAGAGATCACTCAAATTGGAAACTTGTAGTTTCCTCATCCTTGTCCCTCACTTGACACTACGACCTGTGATTAAATCCTCTGAGCACTAGCATCAAAACACTAGAGGATGTGAGCTCAGATTCCATGGCAACTTGTAATGCTGGCCATTTTGCTTTCCCTCTGTTCTCCGGGACTCTTTCAACAGCCGAAAGCCCTTCCCCCTTCTCCCCTTTGCTATGCTCCAATCTATTAAGGCTTCTACCCCTCCTCCTACTGAGGACTGACTCAAGACCTACCAGATGTCCCTAAGTCCCAGTGCAAAACCTTTGCTCGCCACACTCACAGCCATTGCTGGACTCCACTCTCACACTAGAGCTGGAGTATCTAAAACATGACTTACTTTTATTAGGCCTAGGTTCTTGTAGGTCTTTCATCATATTCTACCTCCAAAGAGGAGAAAGGGTGTGATGAATTGGGGAGGGGGAGGTAAGGAGGGGGGAAGGACAGGGAGTCTCTAAGACTCTCACCATTTTTCCAAATGGCCCAATGGGGAATTTAATTAAGAGCAATCAGCCAAATTTTGGATAGATGTCGAAATTCTCCAACAATCCTCGGGGACTTGAGAAAGATTTGGAAATACAAAGTTAGTAATTATATAATCATTCAACATAGAAAAACTAGAAACACAAAAATGACCTCTAACCCAGTCTTGGCTTCCTGTCATGACACAGATGAGCAACTGACACGCCCTTCCCATTTGCCTTGGTTATCTTGCTTCCCATGTGCAAGTGTGTGCACATCTCATCTCCATGGAAACCAGCAGATGCCAGGATAACAGGAAAAGGTGCCAGAGTCAACAAACAAAATACAGGAGCCCCAGTTTGGTTTGAAATTTAGAAAAACAACAAGTAATTTTTATGTAACTATGTCACAGATACTGAATGAGACAGGTGTAAATCTGTCCTTTGTCTAGATGTCAAACTTGACTAGGCAGCCTAAATTGTATCTGGCTCTCCCATCCTTAATATCTGGCTCTAGGTACCTCACAGAGGGTGTTCTTCCCTAGACCCACAGAAATGGATGCTTTCTTCATGAACATAAACTTAAGCTGTCAAATCTCTCTATTTTCAGCTTCATATAAAACTTACCCCAGATATGGATCTAAGGAACAAAAGCCTCCTTTCAGATCTCCAACCATCTGCCTGGCTGCAAATCTCATTCAGGAATGTGGTCCATGACTCAAAGGATAGGGAGGAAAAGATGCTCAAACCCACAAAATGTCAATGGCCTCTGGCATCCCAAATGGTTATTATCTTACCCATTCTAAATTCTTTCTTTGCTGCAGTCCTGGGAGAGGAAGTTTGGGTTAAGGAAGGGATGACACTATTGGCTCATCTAAGAAGTTTAATTCCCAGGTGCTAGAAAAAAAAAATGTCAAAATAGTTCAGTTTTTTTTTTCTTGTTTCTAGGGTGTAGCATGCTTTTTCATCAGCTGCCAGCTCACAAATAATGACTTGGAAACTTCTTACTAATTATAAAACTTGGCCATTAGCTTAAGCTAATCTTACTAGCTCTTATAACTTAAATTCACCTGCTTATATTAATCTATGTTCTAACATGTGGCTTAGTTACCTCTACTAAATACCATATATCTGACCTCTTCAGTGTCTCCCTGGCTTCTCCTGTATGCCTAGATTCTTCCCTCCCAGTTCTTCTCCCCACCCCCAAAGTCAGGCTTATTCTCTCCTGCCTAGCTATTGGACATTCAGCTCTTCATTAAGCCAATCAGAAAGCTTCTTAGGCAGAGACACATCTTTGCAATGTAAACAAACATTCTTGAACACTAGGATAACATCACAGTAATGTTCTGTACAGTGCTGTTCCGTATATTCCCAGAGGAATGTTCTGTACCTGTTACAAACGCTCCCCCGCCCTGCACTCAGTGGAAACTGACAGTAGCCATGGAAGGATGGTCTCAGAATATCTTGAAACCCTGCCCCTACAGATAATCTGGAGGACTGTGTTGTGTCCCCTTTAAGTTGGTGAGTTCTCTTGCCTGGCAGAGTGAAAGAAAGATCTCCCAACTCCCTGACAGAACTCCTAGAAGCATCTTCCTCCAGGCTCTTCTCTTGTTGGGCATGTATGAACAAGACTCTTTCATGTTTTTGACTCATTCTGAAATGAACTGTACCCAGAACTCAAATGTCTTTGACAGCTTGGCAGTGAGCCTAGGAAGGTCAGAGAAGGATGTGCTTCCCCCATGTCTCAAAGCTGACTTGTCTTCATGATTCACCCTTGCAGCCAGCCTTCTTGGCTTCAGTTTCAAGGTAGACAGAATGAATTCACATAGCCTTCCAGGTACTATGGGGTATATCAACCAGACAATGCCTGTGAATGCCTCACAACTTCTCAAAATGATACAATAAAGACCCAAAACATCATTTTCTTACATGAAAAAGATGACTTAAAACTTTCAAGTCAAATTGTAAACACAGGAAACACAGCCCACTAGTAGAGCACTTTTCTGGCATGGCCAAGGCTGTGGGTTCCACCCCAAGCAGCATACGAATCCAAATGAGGGGCTAGGGATATAGCTCAGTGATAAAGTTCGTGTTGGCTTGGGTTAGGGCTCTTGCCTAGTATGTATGAGGCTCTTGGTTCAACACCCAGTACTGAAAAACTAAAATGAAATAAAATAAGGTTTGTAGATCCCAAGCCCTCTCCACTGCAAAACTCAGAGTCTTTAGAGGCATGGAAAAGAATAATCTTAGTCTTCCTAGTACCCAAATGATTTAAAGAAAATGGGTGGAGCTACAAGTCTCCCTGAAAAAAAGAAAAGTAGAAAGAAGTGTTCAAACTGCAATGTAGGGAGTGGTATTTGACACTCCAGAAGATTCCTATACCTGAAATATGTCTATCATGAAAACTAACAGGAAAACAAACACTTTACATGTGGTGCCTTAAGGATAGGCATTCCATGAAGATATAAAACCCCTACATTCATCAATGGGGGAAGGAAGGCTTTGTGATAGCCAGGCACCAGTCAAAATCAGAAGCTCTGGGAAGATGTCTGAATAAAGTCTCTTTGAGTGACAAAAAAAAACAAAAAAAAAAACCAGAAACCCAGCTAGTTCAAGGAATACACTGAACACTGAGAGGGGAAACCAAGCTCCTGTCCAAGAGAACTAGAACTTAAGCTCAGAACCCCCTATCCACTTACTGTGCTGTATGCTTAGACTCTGACATGTACTATTCTGTTTGGTGAACCCTTACAAGCCTACACAGTAAGCAAAATTATTCCTGTTTCACAGGTTTGGGGAAAAAAAACTGAAGTCACAAATGGTATGAAGGTCACTCTGTTGGTGGAGACACTCTGGCCCAGCTCTGGCCTCAAGTATCTCCTGCCTGCCTGGTGGCAAAGTCAGCCACTGAACAAGGTCCTTCCTCTGTAGATAAAGTCAGATGGAATGTCTATTCTGTAAGTCACTTTAATGAAGGAGGAATAAGAAGGAGAGCATCAGAAAATGGAAAGGTACAAGAGAGGGAAGAAATGAAACCAATCTGAGAACAGTAGGCACAGAGCATGGGTGGTACAGAAAAATAGAATCCAAGGCCCTAGCAAACCCCTCTCTTTAAGGATCAATCCCTGACCCCTTTGTCCCAGCACCAAAAATGTGTGTGTGTGTGTGTGTGTGTGTGTGTGTGTGTGTGTGTGTGTGTGTAGTTGTTCCAGCAACAGACAGAAAAAGAACCCTTAGTTTAAGACCTTTCAGAATCAGGTGAAGAGTGTCTTCTATTCTGTCCATTCCCCAACATTTGTATTACCAAGAAACAGAGGCAGAAGCCCAGACACACCACACAGAAGACAGAGAAATCCAGGTTTTCCTTGAACTTTAGGAAAGTCGATGTCAAGCATGATGAAGCTGATGGCAGGATCACTGTGGACTCAACACAGTCATAATCAAAGACAAGGATAGCAACAGAGATCAAAATCGGGCCCTGAAGAGAAATCACAAGAAAGAACAGAAGAAACACCCACACACAATCTAGAGGCCCAGATACACACACAGGGAGAAAAAGAGACCAGAGAGAGAAAGGAAAGCTGCCTTGTTTGTTCTCATGAAGGACATCTGGATTTCTCAGTGAGATTCTGACTTGGGTCTCTTCCCTATTTTCCAGCTGGACCCAACCATCCAGCTCCTGGCCAGAGGTGCCATGAGTCAGCCACAGATTGGAGCTCAGTCCCTCTGCCCCTGTGCTCTGCTCTCTGCCAGACCACACAGCCTCCCTCCCCACCCTGCCAAGCTGGCTTAGCTCCTCATCCAGGTAATACACTTCAAAGGCAGCAGGGTAAGCTGGAACGGTCTAGGCCAGCCTCGGGACAAGAACTGATTCCAAAGGGCTCTGGCCCAAACACTCCTCATCAATTTTCCTGAATGTCTTTCCCCACTTGTCTCACTTCCCTCACACTGTGAATAACCCCTGGAAGTCAGAAGTGGAAAACCTAATTTTTCATGAGATCCATCAAGCCTCTCTTCTGCACTGCTGCTCTGAGTGCCTTTATTATCTTGAGGTTGACCAGATGTCAGCCAATGTCAAAGCACAGCCCTACAACAGTCTGTGCCTTCTTCCCTGGAGTTAGTCATATTCTCTAGGACAGTCAGAAGCCCAGGTTAGAGGTCAAAGTGATCACAGAAATAGGACATTAGTCAAGGTGTCATGAGAAGCTCACAAATGCTCTTATGGCCAATAGGCCAGCTCCTTGCATCTCTCTTAGAGGATAGTGCTTTGTGTCCATTCTTCCATAGGAAATTGTAGTGCCCTACAGCCAAGTACCACATTCACTTATGTGTCCCTAGTAATACAAAGTAAAGCAAGCTTTCTGGTACCAAAGTGAACTCAGCAAATATCTGCTTGCTTGAGTTTGTTTGCTGGTGGCCAACTTGGACTTTTATGTAACTACAGAACTTGAGAATCGTGAAAAATAACTCAGTGTAACTTCCTCACCCACGTTCTTCCCTCAGCTTTGTCTGTGTTTGTGTGTGTGTGTGTGTTTTTTTTTTTTTTTTTTTTTTTAGTCTATTTTGTGATTGAGACAGTCTTTCTTCCAGGTTAGCCCTATAATTTTACTGAGAATGAAAATAGAGTTGTCCTATTGATGGTTGTAAAAAGCAGAACTCTAAGATAATCCCTGATGACTCAAGCTCCTGTACAATTTCTTCTCCATGAGTGCCAGTGGGACCTTTAGGATATTCCTAACCACTAGACAATGGCAAAAGACATTAGACATGGCTTCTGACCTCATGATACCTTATAGGGCAAAGCTGGTAGGAATTTGCAAATGTAGTATGAAACCTTAAGCAGTTGACTTTTGAGTTATTCAAATGGGTAGACAGGCACTTGAGAAAGATGAAGAAACATAATCAAAAAGAACCCTGATATAACTCAATAATAAAGAGACAAGTAACCCAGTTTTAAAAGGACAATGGAGCTAAGTAGACTTCTTTCCAAAGAATGGTCAATAAATACACAAAAATATCCACAGCAGGTAAATGCAAGTCAGACTCACAGTAAGATACTGTGCCATATCCAATAGGGCAATTATGATAAATAAGATAATGTGTTGGCAAACATGGAAAGTTGGAGTCCTGGTATATATTGTTCCAGGAAATGCACAATGGTGCTGCTGCTGGCCGCATACCAGTCAGTAACTCTGACAACTCCTCAGAGAGTTAAACACAGTTAGATACCATATGAACCAGCAATAGGTATGTCACTGAAGAGAACTAAAAATACATATCCACACAAAACTTGATATAAAAATGTTTGTAGCAGCATGACTCTCTCACAGATGTGTTTTATTTATTTTATTTATTTGAGTATTTTGCCAGCATGTATGTTTATGTACCATGTGTATTCCTGATGCCAGTGGAGGCTAGAGGAGGACACCAGTCCCCTAGTACTGGAGTTCCAGATGGTTGTAAGCCATGTGGGTGCTGGGAACTGAACCCAAGTCTGCTGCAAGAGCAGTAAGTGTTCTTAACTGCTGAGCTGTCTCTTCTTCTCCATAGTAGCATGATTCATAAAAGTTAAAAACCAAAGAGTCCACATTTCCACCAGAAAATTAATGAATAAATGAAATGTGGTATTTCCATACAATGGGAAATCATTCCCCCATAAAAAGAGATGAGATCTCATTAAATTGCCATGGCTGAACTTGAATTGACTCAGTATCCCAAGTCTGTCTTAAGTTCCCCTGCCTCAGCCTCTGAAATAATTGAAATTATAGGCCTGCACTACCAGACCTAGTTGTTTGAGTACATTTTTAGGGTGTAAGATGGGAGAATATCTAAAGACATAACATTGTTCCTGATGCTGAAAAGCCACATATTCATCATACAGTCATGCATCACTTAAAGATGGGGACATATTACAAGAAACACTTTGGTAGGCATTTTCATCATACAAATGTCAAAGTGTGCTTATGCAGTCCTAATGGGACCCTACCACATACCAAGAATATGTTATAATATATAAGGAATATGTTATAAATATATAAAGTTTATATTACATTACCAAAAATAATAGTGCTATTCAAAGTTGGAGGCTCAGAGAAAAAAATCTTCCACATTAAGGCTTTCGCAGCTAGGTAAATCCCTTATCTTCCTCCTCTTAGCCTTTCCATGCTTAGATGAGTGGATGGATGGGTGGGTGGGTGGATGAATGGATGAGGCAGATATTTATAGTTAGTTGAATGATGTGTCCTTGGTGGTCAATTGTTTCACTTATCTTTTCCAAGTCAATAGGAGTTTCTACTGAGTCATGGTTATGCTGTGTAGAATACTCATTCACCAACAAATTGGTAACCAACTTTCCTGGCCCTATGGTGTCTCATCTGAATGTGAAACCTCTGACCTCTGATACACACACAAATATATAAATTGACAGGCAGGTACATGGATAGATAGATGATAGATAGATAGATAGATAGATAGATAGATAGATAGATAGATAGATAGATACATAGATACATAGATATTCATGTCACACATATGTGTGTTCAGTTTGTGGATTTCTCTACTACATCTTTCTAAATTGGACAAAGAGTCCACATCTCAGGTTGGCAGTGAACAGCCTAAAAGGATCTCTCAGAGATACAGGTCTGAGATGGCTCAAAAGCTATTCACTGCCCAATTAAATTAAATAGTTTCACAGTTCCATTAGTAGGCCAGGAGTTGGAGCCTAAGATAGGCTTCCTAGAGTTCTGGGAAGTTCCTGATTCTTAGAAACTGAGAGCCTAGCTTTGGATCTGGCATTCCTTGTGTCATTAAAGACAGGGACATCGATAACTTCCCACCAAGGAAGAAAACATCAAATACCATGTATGTTGCCCATCTTGAATAATCAGATCAATGACCAAGCAAGTAGACCATTGTTTCTCAAACTAGTGTGTTCTACACCAGAGTTTCTTTCCCTCTTTCTTCTTTTAATTGACAATAGATTTTTTTTCCATACAATATATTCTCATTATGGTTTCTTCTTCCCTAACTCCGCCCAGATCCTCCCCACCCACCCAAACCCACACTTTTCTTGCTCTCATTTGAAAAGAGTCATATAAAAAAATAAGAAGGAAATATAATTTAAAAACCAATTAGAATAGGACCAACTAAACAAACAGGGGGAGTCACACATATTTGAACACACAAAAATCCCATAAAAACACAAACTGGACACCATAATATACATTCAATAGACCTGTAAGGGTAAAAAAAATTCCCAGACAAAGCAGTAAACCTCCAAAAGTATCATTGAGTTCATTTTGTGTTGGTCATCTACTACCGGGTGTGTGGCATCGTTTTTATACTCAATGAAACTCCATTGGAGAAAATAAGTTTTCCTTTACAAATGGAGTGGTTACAAATTGGAGATAGCTTCTATCTCCTTCCTCTCTCAGCACACAGAAAAGTTCCTCAAACTATTCATACTTGTGGCCTCTTTATGTCTGAGTATATAGATATATAAAATGAGTATGCAAATCATATAGCTACCGATAATAAGTCATAAAATTATGCTTTAAAATAACTTTTTGATATATAAATATGATTAACTATTTTTGAAAGACAAAAACGAGCTGGTGAGATGGCTCCACAGGCAAAGGTGTTTGCTGCCAAGGCTGATGAACTATGTTCCATCCCTGGTTCCCACATAGTAGAGAGAACTAATTCTCACAAGGTTTTTTCTGGCTTCTCCATGTACTCTGTGACACACACACACACACAAAGTAAAATGTAATAAAAAACAAAGGAAACTCTACACAGAAATGAGATAGATATTTCCTCCTTTTACATAAATAATTAAGTCTTAGCACCTGATACTGAAGGGCCCAAGGCATCTGCAATGCTTTTCAGAGTTGGTTGATATTTTCACTTTACAATTACAAATGCTGAGAACACCACTTCACAGAAACACATGGTAAAAGGTGGTAGAAGTAGGTTTACAGTCATTTCAGAAATTATTAGAAATGTGGCCTTATCCCAACCCAAAACTCATTTGACACTTTTTTAAAGAAAACTCAAGCCAAAAACTCAGTCATTTTTAAAATCAAACATTCTAACACAATATAGTCTGAAGATACACTGATTTGAAGATGGTAGGAAAATACTAAGTCTTTAGAAGAAAACTGTGTACAATAAAGTCCGCCGAATTCTGAATGCACAAAAGTCTGGAATCTGAGCCACTGTGTTCCGTGCACTCTACACTGGAGTACATGGCAATGGACTGGTGTGTACAATGCAAAGATTGCGTACTTTATGTTCAGAAGGACAGCTGCGGTGAAGTCCCATGATGCAACACTGATTGAGTCCCACCAGAAGCACCTTGGATTCATTACACATTTGACTTTGAGTTCAGTTTTAATCGTTGAACTTTTAGAAATCTTTTATGATTGCCACATTTCTCACCGAGGCCACTGTTCAGTTCCATGACGCCATGTCGGGGGACATGACTCACATTTTACGAAATGGTCTATAAGTGTATTCTTTGAGAGTTATGTTTAGGTGTGCATTTGTGCTTCATTTTGTTAGTAATCTTGAAAACCTTAGATCATTTTGCATGATCGCCTTCTAATTTAGCTGTAGAAGACATTTTTCATTTTCACAGACATCAAAGCCAAGCCCACACCTGACTCACATTGTCAGCATCTTGAGATAGTGGGAAAGGGCTGAGCAAAGCCTGGGTGACACAGAGCTGGGTTGCAAAGGTGACAGTTTTGTTTCCCACATGATTAAGAAATTTTCTGGTAGGAATTTGACTGCAACCAATTTCTATATTGCAAACTGGCAAAACTAACCACTGTGAAGCCAGATGGTGGTGGTGGTTCACACCTTCAATCCTCCCATTATGGAGGCAGAGGCAGGTGGATCTCTGAGTTCAAGGCAGCCTGGTCTACAGAGAGAGTTCCAGGACAGCCAGGGCTACACAGAGAAACCCTGTCTTGAAGGGGGAAAAAAAAAACCACTGTGTACAGCAAGACTCTAGTGTGTCTGTTATGCAGCAATGGAAGGATTAAATTGTCAATCAGGACATCAAATGTTGTGCACCAAACTCAAAAACTTTACACTGAAACAGTTAAATCACGATCACAAATATTAACTTGTTTTCCAGCAAAACCGGACCCTAATTCAAGCCAATGCACCAAATTAGTGTTCCCTCTAATTTTGTAGCACTGGAGCTTTGGTTGGTTTTATTTACACGTTTGATGGGTTTGACAGGGATGTGAATTATTGTGTGTTAAGAGTTACACTGACTTTACTGTGCATACACAGTTTCCTTCTCTTGCAGAAGCAAAATGGTTTAATTATGGAAAAGGAAGACGCATTTTCCTACCATCTTCCCTCAGCATCCAATGAGTGTTTGGGGGTTTTGGTTTTGTTTTTCTTTTTTGGTTTTTTTTTTTTTTTTCTTTAATAGAATCATGCTAGAATGTTTGATTTTTAAAATGGCTGCTTGAGTTGTTGACTTGAGTTTTCTTTAAAAGTTGTTAAGTGAATTTTGGTTTAGGATTACAATTTCAGCATATTTGTGCAAATTCAGGGTGTATACAATTTTAAGGCTAACAATAAGAGTCAGAATTTATTTTATTTGTTTTTATTCACACCACCAGAAAAGCTAGGAAACAAGGAGGACCCTAAGTGAGACATACATGGTCCACTGGAGAAGGGGAAAGGGACAAGATCTCCCAAGCAAAATGGCAGCATGGGGGGGAGGGGAGAGGAAGTTAGGAGGAAGAGGAGGGGAAGAGGTGGACATGAGAGAGCAGGAAGATTGAGTCAGGGAAAGAATAGAGGGGAGCAAGAAAAGAGATACTGTTATAGAGGGAGCCATTATAGGTTTTAAGAGAAATCTGGCACTAGGGCAATATCCAGAGATCTACAAGGATGACCCCAACTAATAATCTGAGCAATAGTAGAGAGGCTACCTTAAATGTCCTTCCCCTATAATGAGATTGATGACTACCTTATATGCCACCCTAGAGCCTTCATCTAGTAGCTGATGGAAGCAGAAGCAGACAGCTAAACAAAGATCCAAAACAAGTTGCAGAAAGGGAGGAGTGATGAGCAAAGGGGTCAAGATCAGGCTGGAGAAACCCACAGAAACAACTGACCTGAACAAGGGGGAGCTAATGAACTCCAGTCTGATAACTTGGGAAACCAGCATAGGACTGACCCAGACTCCCTGAATGTGGGTGTTAGTTAGGAGGACTGGGCAGTCTATGGGGCCTCTGGTAGTGGGTCAGTATTTATCCCTAGTATAAGAAAGGCCTCACCCTCTCTAGGGAGCAAAAATGGGATGAGATGGGGTTTAGCGGGGCGGGGACAGGGGAGGAAGGGAGGGTGAGGGAACTGGGATTGACATATAAAACAAGCTTGTTTCAAATTTAAATTTTAAAAAAATTATCAAAAAATAATAAAGACTTGTATCTCCTTTAGTTACAATGTGCTCAGATGAGGGTATGTGCATATATTTGTGATGTCAGAAGAGGCCATCGGGTCCTCTGGAGGAGGAGCCACCAAATATGAGTGCTGGGAACCCACCTTCCACCCTCTGTCGGAGCAGCTCAGATGGCAGCTGCTAAGCCACCTCTCCTGTCCCCAGAAATTATGTTTAAGACTGCAGCGTCTGTTGTCTTGTAACCATTATCTAGTGACTAAAAGGAAGGCCCTTGAGGAGGGCCATCTTCTCCCAGCTCACACAAATGTGTCCTGTGTGTTGATCTTCCACCCACTCCCCACTGAACTGTGATGAAACCCAGACCCTGCCAGGCACTGTGGTTTCATTTGGCCTTTTCATAGCTCAAGCTCGTCACATTAAACCTGTTTCAAGCAGTTAACCCTCTGTCTCTCTCCTCACTTCATTTCCCTCCCCTCTTCTCTCTCTCCCCTAGAGCTGGGCCTCCCCACCCTGTCTACTAAGTCACAACGGATCACTTTTCCTAGTTAATCTCATTTTCCAAAATTAACACGGCTTCTGCACTGCCTATTGTGGGAACATGCCAGATCCCGTGATCTGAGAAGACAGGAGGGCTCCACGCCCAAACTGTATTTATGGAGCTCCGCTCTGCCCCTATCTGCCTGGATCTGCTCCAGAGCCTTCTAAACGTTAATTCGTAAAACCATGAATGCATATACTGCTCACATAGGGTTACAAATCACCCTGAGTCACGGCTGGCTTCTGCTCTTTTATAACAGTCAAGCCTCAGGGTCAATTTCAACTCCAGTTAAGTTGCCGGCTGCAGCAAGCCTCGCTATAAAACTTGAACTTTAAAACAGCACATGGTTTGACCCTCAAGATTGTCGTCTTTTCTGTAAGAAATGCCATATAAAACCTACAGGTCCACTGTGCAAAAGGGTACAGAGCTATCACAAAAGAGTGCCTGCATCTGCCAGAAAAAGATGGGAGAGGGTAAGGCAGGTGAGCTGTTTCCCTGCAACACCGGGGTCCCCTGAGAAAGTCCCCAGCCACAATGGCAGAATGTTCTGAGCAGCCAGCTGTGCCCTTCTGTGTCTTGACTGTGTGAAATAGACAAATTAACATTTTTTTAATGTAAAAGGAAAAGGTGCTGTACACTTTGATGGAGATCACGCTCTAATTACTCATCAGAGAAGTTCGGGGCTTGTGTTGATGGATGCAAAGTCACCACAGTCCAAACTGGAGGGACCTTGTCTCTCCAGAGTAAATCATGAGTGACTGCTAGTGGAACCTGGATGATTCTGCAGCTCAGGTAGGTGTGGTGCTAATGCCAGGATCAGTGGACAGGCTTGTCAGCATATAAATGTAGGGTGTGGGTACACAACTATGCCCCTCTGTCAAGCCATTACCACTCTGTGCACCTAACCCCATTCTTGTCCCTGCTTCTTCTTTCCCTGAATAAAAAGAGATGGAGGCATGTTTTCAGTGATGTATCTGTTCTGCCACCTAGCCTTCAGTCATGTCATTACACCAAAGCGAGCTTGAGAAACTCCTCTGCCCTGACTCAGGCCTGCTGAACTTCTTTACTGGGGACTTGGTGCCTGTTGACCTTAGAGTAGGATCCAGATGAGGCAGTGGAGTTAGTGTGGCTCTAGTCTTTCTGTGTGTATGTATCTGGGAAACAGATAAGTCAATGGTCACATCCTGGAAGTTGGAACCGATGATGTCAACAGGTCTCTCTTGATTCTCCCGACCCTGTTAGCAGGTATCATCCTTCCCTTGAGCTCACACCAAAACCTTCCAGAAATAGCCAGCTTATGGAGGCCTGGTAAACTTGGTGAACTAAAACATGCCCTCTGCCCTTTGAAAGTTGTCCCCCAGGTAAACAGCACAAATCTTTCATTGGCTTGCAGTTCTTAAAGCTGGGTTCTAATTATCACTTAATTCTTGTCAAAGCAAAGGACAGAGCATGGTGGGTGATATTTAACTTCCAACATCTCTGAGAAGATCATACTCAAAGGTTTTTCAGAGCTCAGCTATATACCACAAGCATCAAAGCTCACCTATACACAAGCAGCAAAATTCATGCCAGCAAAATTAAGCCAGCAGTAAAGGCTGTCTCTGGGAGTAGATTTGAATCTGACTAGAATAAGCTAGCTATCTCAATGACACTTGTTGATGCTAACTCCCCCAAACCCCCACCATCTTCTAAAGGTAATTGTAAAGAGCCTGGAGCTTCTGGAATAGTAGGCAGAAAGAATGGGATCATGGGAGGCCCATATACCCCAACACCCTCCTCCTCACTGAATGGAGCACAAAGGTCACCTCACCAGTCCCCTCTCTTTGTACAAAATCACTGCAGATGATCCTGGGATGTTGAGGGAGCTACATCCTCTCAAGAACCCAGCCTGTGTCCTTGAACAGCAGCACCTCTGAAATCCTTCTGCCCTTTTGAAAGTGGTGATCAAAACTGCTGCTTAACACGACTTTCATTGTTCTCCCCCATGAGCCCACCCATCTTTCCCCATGACCCCAGTCGCCACCCAAGAACGAGCTCCCCGAGCTCTCTTAATTCTTTTTTTCTACCCATCTATCTTCTTTATGAACCACCTCCTCCTCTTTCCCTGGTATTCACACGATGTCTTTTCCAGCCACAAGAAGCCAGCTAAGAAAAAAAGAAGTTGTCACTGGAAGCCATCTTTTGAGAGCGCAGGATGACAGGAACGGGGTAATTTATGGTCCCTCAGAAGAAACACCCTAGTTTTCCAACTTACTTCAAATGCTACCCCACGCTGAGCTGAACCCACCCCTACATCATGCCCTCTCCCTGTTCTACCACTCTTCTCGCCTGAACTTGAAAATAGCGGTTGATCTCTTTTGCTTCTAAAATATCTCAACCCAATTTTTAAATATTAATTTGCTTTGCCAATAGTAGAGAAAAGCAGTTGGAACAAATCTTCCTACTTTTTTCCTTATTTTTTTTTTAAGTCAGTACACACAACTCTTCCTCCTTCTCCTAGCCAACACCTAAAACTCCTTCCGCATTAGGTGCAAAAGCACAACTTTAAACTTTGGGTTTGTTTTTAAAACGTGCCTTTCGGCAAACGGGGAACTGAGAATCTGGATTAGGATCTGCAGATGTGGACGGCACAGGATGAGATGCTCCCAAATGGAGCTAGCAAGGGAAATATTTTCTCAAAAGCAGTCCTCCAGAAAGAATTCTTATCATAGATAAGGGTGCAGTCTAGTGGCAAAATTCATGAAATGCAGCCCCTTTTCTAAAAGAATGGAGCACTTAGCAAGGGAGGAAGGGACTTGGAAAAAAGGCAAGAGCCCCACCCCAAGAACTCCTCAGAGATAGTCAATTGATCATTTATTTTTTGATTTGTGGTGGGCAGTCTACAGCCCACCTATCATGCCAAACTCATGTTTTTAAAGGCTGCAACCATTATATTCCTTCTTTCAAGGATTAGGTCTCCTTTTGTTTTCCTGGGGAAAGAATGGTCTCTAGAACCAACCAGCAATCTGGCGTTTCAAGTGGCATAGTGGGTCCTCGGATCTCTCCTGTCTGAGCTGTATTCCTTTGCACCCATTAACCTGAAGACAAGGTTTCCAGGAACTGCCTACCCCACAGAAATACCCCCACGGTAGCCCCAAGAGTGTTATCACTAGTCTACCTTCCTTCTATTTAAAAGAACCTTAAGGTGTCTATAGGAAGGACACTTTAGACTCGAGGTAATACTCCGGTCTCAGTCATTACTCCCAACAAACCTGGATAGGTATCGCTTCTTGAAAGTGCACAACACACACACACACACACACACACACACACACCACGAGCTTCCTTGGTCAGCTATGTAGGTGAAGGAAAATGGCCACTGAATGGAACTAAAACCAGTACCCCAACAGAACACCCACAGGCTCTTGCCGTTATCCCTTTTTAGACTTTTGATGAAGGAGGGATCTTCCCCTCCCCTCCCCCCCTAAATTCATCCCAACAACCATCTTGGGCTAGTGTGCACTGCTTGTCCCCCAAACGTAACACACAAAACTTCAGTGATCACGTACATGCCTTTTCTCTAAAGGTTGGAAAAGGCTTCTTATGAAAGGTATACATGGCTAGTAAGAAAATGTGAGTCCTAGCAGCCAGGGTCCAGGATGGTTGTGGGGGAACCGAGTCACTCCGTTGTATTCAGCCAGCTCATGAAGATTCCTCCCTCCACCTTCTCCCTGCTCCCTGTAGCTTCAATCTGTCCCGCAAGCCTTTTTCGTACATTCCATGGGGCGGAGGGCGCTGTTCAGGGAGCGAAGGGGAGCCCCCGTGTGTCTAGAAGGCCTCTCCCCGCCCCCACCCCGTGTGAGTTTGTGCTGCAAAGCTCCTTGGCATCCTTGCATGGGTTGGGTGTTGGGGAGCTCAGATTGCAGCTACAACTGGCTGGCAGCCAGGGGCCGTCTATTTAAAAGCGCCTGCTCGACCAGAGCCCGCAGTCTCTTTGGAAACTTCTGCCGGGGGTAAAAAGAGCTAGCAAAGAGCTGCAAAGCTGTTTGGGCTTTTTCCCTTTTTTGTTCCTGATCGTAACCCCCTCCTCGGTCTGCACCCTTCTCCGGACTTCACGCAGAACCTGCGTGTTTCGAAGAGGTGGTGGCAGAGTGGGAGACAAGAGGTGTTAGGGTCCAGGTTTGGTGAGGTTTAGGTTTTTGCTGATTTATTTTTTCTCTTGATTTCAACATTTTCCCCCATCTTCTTGGCAGCCGCCGACGCTTCTTACCTGTTCTGAGGCAGCGGCGAAGCTCGCAGCAGAGGCTTGGAAAGGAGTGGGGGTGTGTTTGAGATTTTAAGCAACAAGAAAAAAATTAAGCCAAGTCCATTTTTTTCTTCATCACCCCCATTTCCACAGCCTCCGAGCTCATTATTTCTGTTGCTTTTGGGGTGAGCAATTCTGTGTTCCCCCCACCCCTGCAATTCTGATCCGATCCCGCCTCGGGGTTTCTTCCGTCCCCGCTCACTCTGCGTGCACCTGGCGCGCCTCTTTTTTTCACCCCCAACCTGTTGCAAGTCTTTAATCCTTGCAATTGGGACTTGCGTGCAGGCACCTGAATCCTCCTTGCCTCATATTTTGCAAGTGTTTGGGGGAGGGCACCTGCTCTACCTGCAAAAGATTTAAAAAAAAAAAAAAATCTCCAGGCGCCCTCTTGGCCCCTTTCTCTACGCACTCTCGCTCTCCTGCCCCGCCCCAAGGTAAGCGAGACTGGAGAAAATGGTGCTCAGCGCGGTCCTCCTGCTGCTGGCCGCCTATGCCGGGCTGGCTCAAGGCCTGGGCTCTTTCGTGCACTGCGAGCCCTGCGACGAGAAAGCGCTGTCTATGTGTCCCCCCAGCCCTCTGGGCTGCGAGCTGGTCAAGGAGCCTGGCTGCGGCTGCTGCATGACTTGCGCCCTGGCGGAGGGACAGTCGTGCGGCGTCTACACTGAGCGCTGCGCCCAAGGTTTGCGCTGCCTCCCCCGGCAGGATGAGGAGAAGCCGCTGCATGCCCTGCTGCACGGCCGCGGGGTTTGCCTCAACGAAAAGAGCTATGGCGAGCAAACCAAGATAGGTGAGCGCTCTCGGGATGTCAGTTGCACACGGGGAGGGAGCGGGGTGCGGGAGGAGGCTTGGACGGGTGGGGACCCGGGACGGGTTGGGATCCGCGCGCTTTGCGCAGCAAGTGGCTTAGACCCGATAGCTCCTGGGAGTTGATGGGGTAGGTCCTTGCACTTCGGTCTCGAAGCCCTGCAGATCCTGCTATCCTAGGCGTCTGTCTAACCCAGCCTCTTGCAGTTTGCTCTTCATCTCCTCTTAACCTACACCCCAGCCCGACCCTCCCCCACTCCTAACTCGTGGCAGTCCTGACTGCTCCTATTGAGTCTCAAAGTCCAAACCCATGTACTCTGAAAAATAACTGGTTAAATTATCAACTCCCTTCTCCACCCCATCCCCATACCTTGTTCCCTAAAGTTGATGCGTCCAAGCCCCACTCCCCAACCCGTTGCCTCCAGACTTTCCTATCCCTCCATTCTTACTTACTCAGGGATGCATTCGCGCGTGTACACACACACACAAACACACACACACACACACACCGCATCTTAATAATTAATGCCTATGGTGTAGAGGTGTTGAGGCCTCGCCCATATTTACACTTGCTGCTTTTGAACTGATGATTGATTATGATCGATGATAAAAACACATTAGACTGTAAAACGTGTCTTTTTTTTTCCTCCCAGGAAGAGAAAGAATACTTCAGGAATGCTGGGGTAGGGCGTGGGGTAGAGGGTGAAAAGGGTTTGGTGTTCTGTGCTGAATATTCTTCCCTGAATCTAGTGGCTTTTTTCTCTCCTGAATTCGGATTTTACCTAGGATTTAAAAAAAAAAAAAAATGGACAGAGATTTGAGAGGTATTGAGAGATATGGGATGGAGACATCTTCAAGTTCCCAGTGGATGCTTGTCCTCTCCATCCTCCCCTCCCTTTCTCCCCACTCCACTCCACCCTAGCACTCCCACCCCCATCAATCACTTATACCAGACTGAAAGTGAGTGTGGCTAACTAAATGCGTGAGGGGCCCTGGAAACACAGAATGCAAAATTCAAGGGGCGGAGACAGGAAGACCAAGCTCTGCGAGCCTGCCCTCCTCTTACCCCGCCCCTTCTTGCCCCGCCTCCAACTTCTGTGTGCCCGGAGTCTATGTTTTAAGTGATTGACAAAGCTTCTTGTTCACTCAGAACAGTTCTGCCTCAAGCTAGATTTCTCGGGGGAGTTATCTGATCTCATACACACACACACACACACACACACACACACACACACACACCACACACACACACGTGTGTGTGTATACATATACATACATACATACATACATACATACATATATATTGAGCGATGCACAAAATCTGAGCTAGGAAAGATTAACAGCTATTGACTCTCTCCTAGAGGAGTTAGGACTAAATGTTTATTTGTTTGTTGCAGTTCCTTAAAAAGACAAAGGCCTTCTCACTACCTGCTGTCCTCCATTACTCACAAGCACTCCAATGTGAGGAGTTGTGTAATTTTTAAATATTATTAAAATGCAAACTAAGGACCTAAGGACTGAGCTCAGCATCTCTCCCCGGGAAATTCAGGTTTTGATTGTCACAAGAAGTTGCATCATGAGAGAAAGGGGGACGTACAAACCTCAGAAGCCCCAGAGACCGATTTTCCGGATTATTTTTATTACATTCCTGCCCGCCGAAACGGTAGGAATCCATTATCTGGCTTGGAGACAAGAGCTGTGGCTAGCAATCCCATCACAGCCTAAGTGCGCAAGTTATGATTCCGCAGTATCCAGGCCGCGCTTTTATTTGCCCAGCCTTGCGATTGATAGGGAATAGTTGGGCTGGATGTGTGCGCACGCGCACGCGCAAATGGTGGACCAGCAGAGCGGCAGCATCCAACTTCCCAAGCCAATCCAGTGCACGCGCCCGCATACACACACTGGGGGGGGGGCGGGATTTTTATTCCGCGCCAGGTCGCTTTAGAATTTTCTGCAGCACCTTCAACAATCAACCCTAAGCAGCCAGCCCCCTCCCTCGTCCTTGCCCCAGACACAGAGCTTCTCCCCGACCTCAGCCCGCCTCAGACAGGTGCCTAGTCAGCTTGCGGCTGCACCCTGGCTGTTGTCCACAGTAGCTAAGGTTGATGCTTTCCTCCCGGATAGAAGCCAGCTTTTGGAGATCCTTCAACCCGAGAACCATTAGCTGGATCCCTAAAAAGCTAAAGATGACGTCATTATTAAGGAGAGGAAAATGGATAGTGAAGAGAGGAGGATGTCCTCCGGGTCTTTTAGAAGAAATTCCTGCTCCCTAGACCCCCCCCTTCCCCCACCATTGAAATCGGAGTAGTGTGAGCGGATGCAAGCTTTAATATACATATACTGTATTCATATTTGATATGCAATCAAAAGTACATATTATATATTCCTATATTATTCGCCTTATGTAACAACCCCAGCACAGCGTGTTTCTAGAATGAGAAGTGAGGAGCGGAGGAGAGTGACGTGGCAGGCAGCCAAAGCTTCGGAGGTGTGTGCAAGGCAGGCGGAGACTAGCGTTTTGCTGGGTACGTTGCTTGGCAACTGGAGAGGGCGTGGTTTAGAGATCGCCTGGTGCTGGTAGCGGGCCCCACCCAGCATTTTCTTTTGGCCTTTTCAGGGACTAGAGATAGACACAGAAACAGAGGGCAGTGTGTGTGTGAGAGGCTAAAGGGATGAGGGAGACAAGAGTTTCTGGGGCCAAGAGCAATAAATAAAAGTGAGCTTCAGTGGGTCAAGGAAGGCCCAAGATTCCCTGAGGACAGTGTCTAGCAAGGGCCTGTGGCTTTGGTGGTGGAAGCCCAGCACACTGGAGGGTCTGAAGTGTCTCCTGGGCTAACAGCGACATAACATCTGAAATATAGAGAGTAAAGGGTTGTGATTGTCAATCCCATCTTTGAGAAATCAGACAAAGAGAAACATAAAATGTGCTTCAGGGAAAGAAAGGGCGGGGGTGGGGGCATCACCTAAATGAAAATGAATTCAGCCTTTGCTACTTTGAGGGGTTTGGCCTCCATCAGCCCGGCTTCAATGCCAACCCTTCTCCAAATGCCACGCTGAAGTCCATCCAGAGTAAGGTTTTTTTGGACAAATCCATGTCTGGGTTGAACAAGATCATGGAAAACTGAGAGAGCCAGTATCCTGTCCCACCGCACACTCTCCCTTTGAAGCAAGTCTAGGAGAGCTGGCTATGCTGTGGCCAGCCAGAACAGAGAGCTGGGCTGGCGGGGTGGTGTTTTAACTTGACACTTCTTGCCTTTGCCCCCATCTTTCTGCTGTGTCAGCAAGGCCTAGAGGAGCCAGCACAGCTGGCCCGATGAAGTTTCTTTTCTTTCCAAGTCCCTTCTTTCCCCTTCAGTACCTCCCCTCCCCCTGACCCCTCCCCCAAACTCTGAGGTGTCATCCCCTGAGGGCAAGAGTTTTAAATCTGAGCCTCTGTAGTTAGTCCCCAGGCTTTAAACAAGCAGGTGGGCCCTGCAGCTGCACAGGCCAGGGCCAGGCTGACCCTCCAGCCAGAGGTCACTGAGCGTGTTAGAGCAGAGGACATGGGAGCGAGAATCCCTGCTGACCCAGTCCTGGCATCTCAATTCAGGGAGGAGGAGAAAGATGGAAGGGAGGATTTGGGGGGGGGGTACTTTGTACCTGAACAGTCAATGCCTGTGAAACATTAGGTAGTCAGTGTAGAGAAATTTTTAAATGTAAAGAAGGGATTAGGACCCTCCAGAACCACCACATTTAGAAGCTAGAAGGGAGGTTCACAACCAAGTATGAACAAGGCCCCCCCCCACACCTCCACACCAGCGGGAGTGGGGGGAGGTGGTTACCAGGAGCCACAAACAGGCGAGTGGGAGGGGTTTTATTTAGCAGTAGTTTGCTCTTTTACCAATTAGGCAAAAGCAGCAATTCTCAAGGGCTGTCCTAAAATTCCAAACTGGGTAGGCTATTCAAGGCAATAAGATTGCAAATAACCAAGGAAGCCAATACAGCTGTCTGCTTCCCTCCCCCAGCCATGATTTATTTCTATTACGATGTCACTTCTTTTAAAAAAAATCAACATAAATCTAGATGAGAAACTAGACATGTGTTTTTGAGAAGTGGTCTTTCCTGCCTGGCCACATGTCTCAGCTGCTTGCTAGCTAGCATTTCTCCAGAAATTGTCTGGATATTGGCCAAAGAACATTAAAGCTGCAAGAAACCCACAGCTACCATCATAGCCAAGGCCCTTACTTTATAGGTAAGGACACTAGGACCTGAAACAGGAAGCCACTTGCCCAAGTCAAGATCTGTGGTAGTCAGGACTTGAACTCGGCTCCTCCCTAGGAGCTGTGATGTTCTGTCCTGATCTCTCTGGCTCATTCCATCATCATTAGGGCTCTTGCCTATGCCTGGTCTAACCTGCAACCCAGACAGACCTTAGGCCAACCTTGCCAAACGCTACCATCCAATGGTAGATGTTCAGAAAGTGAAAGAAAAAACCTCTCCTTAGGAGTGCTCCATTTTGTGGGCTGGAAAAGCAGTGAGTAATCCAAAAGTGGGGACTCTAAACCACCTTGCTCTCAGGGGTTTCTTCTGTCCCTTTTTCAGGCCAGTGGTTTGGTCAGAGGAAGTGAGCAAGGAGGGTTTTAAAGGAATGGTATTCAGCACAGCTTCCAGGTCTGCGGGCCAAACCTCATTTCCTGAACACAAGGAGCTCTCCTGATGTGACAGGCAGGCCCTTGCAGCCCTGTGGCCGCCACCCGTGCTTCTCTCCGGAAGGAACATAGTACCTCAGTGGTCTACTGCCCATGGTAATCTGTCTCCACAGCAAAGGTCTTCCCCGGGGTTGGCAAGCAGGATAATGAGACCTGAGGTAGGATGGGGTGACAACGGTGATTACAGGGTTTCTACATCAGATAGAGAAGGGACCATCTACTGCAAAGGCTGATAAAGAAAAACTCACGAGCCAGGTATGTCCAGGCTTCTCAAAGGCCTTTGGCTGAGAGGTTACCGCTGGGGGGGGGGGGTTTCAGGTTAATTTGAAGCTATGCCAAGACCACCCTCACCTACCCAGAGGCTGAGGAAGCTTTTCCCTTTGGGGTTGCTGGAGAAGCAGGCAAATAACACTTGTCTACCTTCCCAGTAAGAACTACCAGCTGAGCCTTTATGCTCAACCAAATAGGTTATCTTACACTTTAGTCCTCAACCTAAACTGTCAAATAAATGGCCTTTCCCCTGCCAAATCCTAAAGCTGCCACTGAAAGTGCACCCAAAACAGGACCTCATAAGATATCTCTGCCAGTTTATGAATTTATATGAGTTGCAGTTATTTGAACTCTAAATTACACCCGTCAGGGCTGTAACAGCTCTCTGTCTCCTAGGATAGGTGTGTCTCCTTCCAAAGTATTTAGAATAATAGCACATCCAACTGGAATACAATACAAGCCACAAACACAATGTTTAATTTTCCAGTGGCCACAATTTTTATTATTTGTTCTAGCATCCAAAGTTTCTAAAGGTTAAAAAGGAACAGGGAATTAATCTTAGTAGTGTATCTTAACAGAGCATACCCAAATAGTATCATCTTAACCTGTGCCCAAACAATGATAATGAAATTATCAATATTCTTTCATATACTATCTTTGAAATTCATAGCATCTTTTTACAGTTAAAATATAAGACCTCAGTTTAGACACTGTTGCAGTGTAGATATACAGATAGACAGACAGACAGACAGACAGAAAGACAGACAGATAGATCATAAAACTTATGGTGTGTTGTTCCAAACATACAAGCTGTTTTGAATTTTAAAGTTAAGCTATTTGAAATGAACTGAGGCCTTCTAGTGTTCCTCCTACCTTAGGATACCGTTACCTACATTTGTTTTCCTCTTAGAAGTTCAGCCATCATTCTGATTGTTAAAATCCCTGGACATGACCCATATTACTGACCACGGTGATTTTCCTGAGAGAGCTCGGGGCCCCAGCAGATGCTGCTCTGTGGACCAAGCCTCTGCCCAGAATCCCTTCTCCCTTTCTCTGTATGCAAAAACACTCACATAGGGCAATTGAGCTAATTAGCATCCATCTGCAGCTGGGAGGCAGAACTGGGGAGTCTGAAACGCGTCTTCCATTTTGGGGGACAATGCTCAGCCAGTTTCCGGCTCTCCCACAAGCCTAGTGTTGTGGCAAAGAGCAGGAGGCTGCCTATTGGCTGAGAAATAAGACAAGGCAAGGTGGAGCAGAGCATTTAGCCAGACTATTTTTGTCCCTATCCAGGCACTGATCAGTGTCCTGGGCCAGTGCTATCTAGTAGAATTTACTGTGATGATGAAAGTGTTCTATCTGCACGGTCCAGCACAGTAGCAGCCAACAACTCGTGGCTGTGGGCGCTGGAGATGTGGAGAGAGCAACTGAGGCCCTCTGTGGCGTTGGCATTTTTATTTTTGTTTGTTGGTTGGTTTGGTTTGCTGGGGTTTTGTTGGGGGGAGGGGTTGTTGTTGGTTTTGGTTTTTTGGTTTTGGTTTTGGTTTTTTATTTTGTTTGTTTGTTTTGTTTTGTTTTGTTTTGTTTTTTTTTTTTTTTTTTTTTTTTTTTTTTGTATTTGTTCATTTCAGGAGCCACTCTGGCTCCTGGGTAACACAGTCTCTGCCAAACAGAAGCCTTGCTCAGCAGAGGTGCCTGTTTCCAGCACTGCCTGTCTCTCCACTCCCCTGTGCTTTCTTTCCTGTAGCGAGGTGATTGTGCTCTGAGGCAGGGGCATGGCTGAGATGGTCTCCCACAGCACTCCTTCAGCTATCCATTGCCCCGTTTTCATTTCAGAAGTCCTTCTAGACCCAAACTCTCTTGCCTTTGGGGCAGATTCATTTGTGCGCTGAAAGAGTATTTGTTGGAGACCATCCAAAAAGAAAGATGAAGATAAATGACAAAGCTGTGTGTCCCTAAGACCTTGATGTTTTGCATTCCAAAAGGGGAGCTAACATGAGAGTCCCAGGGAACCCAGCAGTTCTTTTAACTTCTCATGGGGAGATTCTGGGTGTCCTGTCTTCTGACTGGAAAGGGAACTGGACTCTCTCCCTGGGTGTAAGTGACCTGGCAAAGCCCTCAATTCCTACTGGGCCATGAGCACCCCACACTTCTTATCCTCTGCAGAAACCTTTCCCCCTGGCATCTTCAGGGAGGAGAGAGACAGGATGTGTTTCTCTGGGTCTCATATTCAGACACAGCTCTCTGCCCACACTGTCCTCCACTCCTGCACAGCTCTGTCTTGTCCATCCCCTTACCTTCTAGGTGCATGCTCGAGGCACACAAAGAGGGAGAAAGGATTGGTGAGATTCTCAAACTAGCAGGAAGGGAAGACACCCAAATGTCAGATTTTCTCATTTTATAGTCCCTGCAAATGTGCCCAAGTTGAAGAGGTTCCCGGTCTCCTGCGCCACCTACTGGCCACCTGTAGGTATAGCCCTGCTTCTTTCTAAAAGCTATGGTAGTTTCCTGGAAATGTTCTGTATCCCACCTAAGTCCCTTCAGCAACCTCAGTTAGTTTTTTCTTGGTGAAATGACTCAGGGGTAGCCAGGATATTTATGGACTTTCTTATAATCCAAAATCCAAGCCTTCCAAAAAATAAAATCCTGTTTATGATTCGGCCCCAAGACATCTGAGCGGAGATAGCTGGCGTTCCAATTCAATGCCTGCCTTCCAGCCCTTTAATCATCCTCACTCCTCTCTGGCCCACCACAGTCTCTCGAGTCTACAGGTGACCACAAGACCCTGATTAGTATCTCTGATACTAGACTCTCTCTCACTGCCTAAGTAATAGGTTTCTAGCTTTAGTGAGGTGAAGCAGCTCCCGAAACTGGGAGGCGCATCCAAATTTTAAGAATGCCCTTCACAAGCAACAAACTTGCAAATCAGGGGAGTGTAAGGGCCCCCAGGAGCCCAGACTTAATGGGACCCAGAGTTTTCAAAAGTCCTTTAAATTCCTTAAGGAAAGAACTCTAACTCTACCTACGTTCCTGTCTGCACAGAGCCTCCAGACTAGACACACCTCCCCCTGCATCCTGTCCCCATGTTCTGTCCCCAAGTCTCACAGTCAAGAAAACTGGCTTCATCCCAAACTTCCCTCTTTTAATCCCTACAGTACCAAATCCCGGCTTTGGGATTGGGCATCCCAACAGGTTCTGTCTGATACAGTGGAGTTAGACTCTGAGAAGAGGGAGGAGGGGCTGTGATCCCCACGCTGAACTTGACTCAGGGAGAGCCTGTGTCGTGCACTCCCCTAATCTTACTTTCCAGTAGTTGTTTCTCTTTCTCTCCTGTACATGAACACCTGACCCAGTGAAATCCGCTAGATCTATGCAAACCTCTCAAGGCTTCCTCCTTGATGAACCATAGATGCCTCGTTGTTAAGCTTGACAAGCCCAAGAAGAACATAGGCTTGGAAGCTTGGTGCCATGTGGTATTCTAACCATCTCCGGGTGCCTCCCCTCACACCAGATCTTCCTTTGGGCTGGGAGCTTGGAGATATCACACAGTGCCTTCTCCAAAACTCCTCTTTCCTTACACATTTGCCCTCGTCCCAACTTCCTTAATTCATTCGCCTTCTCTTTCATAACCGAGATACCTAGCTGACATCATTTCTGGGTATCTGAGAGATGGTGGGTTTTCCTTCACCCTATTTTATTATTTTGAGATATCCCAAAGCCCTTTTTCCTTGTTTGAGTATTTGAAAAGCAAAGGTGATAGAGTCTGGGCCCCCTTCCTGGCCCTACTACATCTGGTTGTGGGGCATCCTAGACACACCACCTGGGGACAGTGATCTAAGGTCTCCCCACTCTTAATCTCCTGAGGCTGCAAGGTTGGGGAGCTGAGAGGAGAATGGTGGGCACCGTGAGAAAGGAACGTACTGGAAATGTGTACTGAGATGGCCTAGGCAGGTGGCATTAACAGGCTAACAAACACATGAACAAAGTCCTGCTTCTCTTTTCTAAAGGTCATAAGTCAGCTAAGTATAGACTCTGTCACCAAGTTGATCCTATATATAACTGGTCTGGCCCCAGCCAGCTGTCAGCCCCTCTCAGAATGAGCTGACTGATGCCCAGCCTCCCGGGGCCCAGAGCATGGAGCAGAGCCAGCTCCCAGCTAGTGTGGAGGGATGAGGCCTCTGGGTTCCATCTGCTTTGTACCTCTCCAGGGCCTGCGTCTCTGCCTCTCCCATCTCCGAGTCCTCAGCATGGTCTCCATGCTCTCCACCCTCTCCACCCTCTGCTGCTCCTGTCCCTAGATACCCAAGTTCAAACAATCTCTCATCACCCAGCCCTGCTGTTCAGAAAGTACAAAGGCTGTTCTTGTCCATGTCTGGGCTGTGCCCTGTTTTCTTCCCTTGGCCCAGATCTCCAGGCCCTGACAGCTCAACCTCATGTCCCCAACTACTTCCTCATCTTCCGGGCCATGTCGCTGGCCAGAAAATGTTTTCCATACCTCCACCTGCTTTGGGCTTTGGCCTGCCTCCTTCCTTTCTCTAGCCTGCCTTCGCTCACACACTAAATAAAGGTCAAGAATCCTCCGATGAAGTCACTCAGGCTTCTTGCTTTTTTAGATGTCAAATATCTCTTGAGCCCCATGACTGCCCTGACCCCAAACCTCCAAGTCCTGCTCTCTGGCCCCAGAAGCTGATTCTTTTACTTCATCTTCCTGCAGAGAGAGACTCTCGAGAGCATGAGGAACCTACCACCTCCGAGATGGCTGAAGAGACCTATGCCCCCAAGGTCTTCCGGCCCAAGCACGCTCGCATTTCTGAGCTGAAGGCCGAGGCTGTGAAGAAAAATCAGAGGAAGAAGCTGACTCAGTCTAAATTTGTGGGAGGCGCAGAGAACACTGCCCACCCCAGAGTCCTCCCTGCGCCTGAGATGAGACACGAATCTGAACAAGTGAGTCTTGGGGATTTTGTCCTCCCTGCCCTGGCCACAGTCTGATCACACCTGAACCTTTCTTGAGAGCATCTATGGCTGCAGAGGATGATAGGCTAAACCAGTCAAAGGACCCAATGTGGTCATAGTGGCTCAGCTGAGGATTTGGAAGGATGCTTTTGAGAACATGAGTTTATTTGTCTGGACTGAGGGTTGATCCAAGTAAGTGAAAACAGGAATATTTCTTCAAAGAAAGTGACTATATTAACAGTGAGCACATACAACATATGTGACCCCTAGAGCTATGGCCCAGGAAGAGTCTGACCACTAATCCTAGCGCATCTGGAGAATGCAGCCTGTGTCTTCATTACTTGGAAGGGTAGAAAAGTTGAGGATGACTGACCTGAAAGATTAATGGGAAATCAGGGCTCGGTGTCTGGCTACAAATAGGCTTACTGTTCAACCAAGGTACCAGGCAGGTGAGGGAGAAGAAATAACGTTAATAGCTTCTGATAAAGGTGACAGATTTTCTCCCACAGTCCCTTTGGGTGCCACCCATGAGCCACAGGACTGCACATCTGAGTGGTTTCCACTTGGGTCACACCAGGCCTCTCATCCCTCCCGTTCACAGGGACCCTGCCGCAGACACATGGAAGCTTCCCTGCAGGAACTCAAAGCTAGCCCACGTATGGTGCCCCGTGCTGTGTACCTGCCCAACTGTGACCGCAAAGGATTCTACAAGAGAAAGCAGGTACATGCCTCTGTACCAGGCTCACAGGCCCCATCTCTAGGGTTTCTGATTGGCAGGTCTGCAGTGGACTCCAAGGACTTTGCATTTCTAACAGGACGACCTTGACAGTACTTATAAGGGACCACTAATCTAAGTAACTAGCTAGATTCCCTTGGGGCATATCTTGACCCTGTCACTTCTAGCCTGTGATCCCTTACCCCAGTTATTTAAAGCTCCTGGGGTCTTTAGTTTCTCGTGTGAAATGGAGACTAGCAGTCCCCATTACCCTGATGTGGAGAAGTAAGTGGTACATCTTGGCGAAGCACTTGGAACAGCTCCTGCCATATGACTCATCTTAAGCTGTGTCTGGCACATGATAGATAGAGCCACAGAGCGGTTTCCTATTTTAATGGCTAGAGTCCTCTCTTGATCCCTGGAGAATGTGAGGTTGGGGGTCCCAAAGCAGGGGAGATTGCAGGAACTACTCCAGGGCAGGACTCCTGAACTAACCATGTTCTCTGGGTTCTCCCATGAGATGGAGATCCCCAAATCCCCAAGAGTTGGCTAAGGGCTTACCTACCCCTTTCAAGTCTCAAGTTTAGGAAAAAGGTAAGACAAGAAGGGGCCTCAGGGTGCAACTATCTCACTGCTTGTCGCCTCTCCCCCCAGTGCAAGCCTTCCCGTGGCCGCAAACGTGGCATCTGCTGGTGTGTGGACAAGTACGGGATGAAGCTGCCAGGCATGGAGTACGTCGATGGGGACTTTCAGTGCCACACCTTCGACAACAGCAACGTTGAGTGATGCGTCCCCTCCCGCCCTCCCCCTTTCCTACCCCCAGCCCCAACTCCAGCCAGCGCCTCCCTCCACCCCAGGACGCCACTCATGTCATCTCATTTAGGGGAAATATATATACATATGTATTTGAGGAAACGGAGGACCTCGGAATCTCTAGCAAGGGCTAAGGAGACACTTCCCACCCCAACCCTGAAAATGTATTTCTTTTTGAAGCAAGTTGAGCGGACAGCGCAGGGATGACGAGAAGGAGCAAGAGGGATGGAGAGACGGAAAGAAAGCATTGGAGTAGACGAGAGGGAGTGGCAGGTAGGGTTACGGAGAGAGAAAGAGAAACAGAGACAGAAAGGACACCACAACCAGGGCTGGCTCTGTCCTTCACTTCCAGCCCTAGCCAGAGGTCAGAGAGGGGTTGGGATGCTCAAAAGTGCGGCATTCAGTGACACCCAGCTTAGACTGGTCAGGGGAAGAAAAGAAACAACTCCAGTGCCCTCTCCCTGAGTCTGTCACTCCCCCCCCTCCAGCTGTGTGCATGGCTAGACCCCTGCCCCTCCTCTCCTCTAACCAGAGCAGGGTGGTTTCATCCCCAAATCTACAAACACTAAAATGCATTCCGTCCCTCCGAGAACAAAGGAAACTGAGTGACTGTAGGTTTTTCCCCAAGTTGGATGAGTGAACTCAAACTGTGTACAGATTTTACTCTTGATGGAGAATTTTTTTAGAAGTCAGTGCCTGCCCCCAACACTGGAAAGACTTGACTTTCCAGGGTGACAGCAAGCATTCAGAAGCTTGTGGCCTCAGCCCTTGATTTCACTAGACTCATAGCTGGCCCAACAGTCTCTGTGGAGGAGGAGGATAGGCGGAGAAAGCAAAGGGGCGTGTACTTAACTACAAGGCTCCATGTAGACATATATAGGCATATCAATTATTTTCTTTATTTTTTTTTCCTCTTCTTTTCTTTCAAAGTATTGCATTACCTCTTTAAAGTAGTTCCCTTAGGGTACTGAAGAGCTTCCTCATTCTGGGAAAATCCATATTCAACTAATACAATCCATACCACTAGCTTTGCCTGCTTCTGAGCAGCCTTCCCCATGAGCTAGAAATTTGGCTCTTTTGTAGGACAGTGTCAGATCTTCTCATGATTCCCAACCTGTGTTTAAATGTATCCACCAAGCCAGGTAGCTGCCAGCAACCAGTGACGCATCACCTATGCAGCCTGGGCCATGCCATGTCACCCTTCCAACCCTCAGGAAGTAACTGTCTTACGCCATGATATATAAGCCCACCAGATGCATTTTTAACCCACTGGCCTGCCCAGGCCTTTCCTTCTATCTCTTCAGAACTATACTTTGAAAGTCTCCCACAGATGCCAAGCTAACAGGTCAGAGAGAAACTGACATGAGAGATGGCTGAGGTAGGGGTCAGGGCTTCCAGAGAAAGAACTAGAAGATGAAGCAGGGACTAGGGCCTGGGGGAACAGGAAAGAGACGGAAAGAGGGAAATACCAGTAGAATTTCCCTTGGCTTCTCCCAGCTAATAAACCTTCTCGAATTTGAGAGGGAATTCTGAGGTAGAAACTAGTGCAGTTCAGTCTCAGAGCCCAGATGGTGGAGAGCTGAGGCAGGATCTAGACTTGAGAAGCGTGGTTGGAAACGAGGATCAATAGCCTGACTGAGTATTGAAGGGACAAGAGGATGCGCCTCAGACACCACACCTTCAGGTCAACTTCAGCCCACAAGAGGGGACTGAGGCCCAAGAAAAATCCAAGCTCTTCATCTCTTCACCTGCTCTGCCCCATGCATACACCCTCTCTGACGTGGAGGATGGCGTAAAGCCCAAGACAACTCAGGCATACATCTTCATGGCTGTTGTCATTTGCCAGCCAGATTTTGATCCAAGAAAAAAAATGTCATTGTCCACTGGCTTCTTCAACAAAGGGTTGGCCTAGGACTGTCCTTGAAGATGGAAGACAGCCTGCCAGGAAGGGTGACTAGCACACTGGTACAGGAGGCCCCATTTTTGATGTGGACACAGCTCTTTGCTCTTTCTTGATGACATGGCATAGTAGAGGCCCCCTACAACACTGAACTTGGAATGACAAAAAGGGATAGCAAAGAAATAAACATATGTCAACTCATGGGAAATAGTTGGCTATGGAGCTTAGGGAATGTCTCCTATTGCCTGGACAAGACAGCTGGCTGGGAATGGAAGATGTAATTGGTCTTCATAAGACAAAGGGCCTGATGGGGATGGCAAGACAAGCACTTACCAGACCTACAGGGTCAGTGTACCCATCTCCCTGCACAATGTCCCCAGCCCCCGACTCACACTTCAGAATGTCTTAGGCCAGTATCCTAACCCTTCTCCATGATGTTCTCCTTTCTGCAATTATTTCTCTGGATCTTGAGCAATCATGTGACTGGGATTTGCCAAGTGGATACTGGGGTACCACTGCCCCTAAGAAAAGACTGAGCCAGGAACTGCCTACTCACCTACCCCTCCCAGGCCTGGACCTGACTCCTGAGAGGGGGGTGTTTTCACCCCACTACTTGCTGGACCTTGAATGAGCCTCTGCCCCCTTACCTGGACCCTTTGTTGTGAGCCACGGATGGAGGACATTGTACAGACACTTCGACCTTCCCCAGTACAGCCTATACCCCCAAACCTGTGAGTCTCTCCACTGCTTTTAGGGAGAAGCATGTCTAGGCAGCTACTCTCTCCCTAGAGGAAGCTTGCCTTTAACAGACAGATGGAACTAAACCTCCCAAAGAGGTCTGGCTGGACCAAGGATAGAGACCATGGAAATGGGGTTACTGAGAGAATAGGGCTTCTCCATGTCATGGGGGGAAAGGCAGGCTTGCAATGGTCCCACCATGCCCTGAGCAAGAAGCCTCTTGTCTCCATCAGAGGCCTCCAGTTTGGGACTGACCACAGCCATAGGTCTAAGTGTTCCCTGTCCCCATCCCCACTGTCCCTTGGGAGGCTTCTTCCCATCTCTTTTGACAAAAGCAGTAGAAAAGACAACTCTCTTCCCCCACTACTGCCAGGTTAGCTGAAAGAGACCCAGCCAGGACCGATTCTCCATCACAGATAGTCTTGACCATCCAGAACAAAGCAGGGAACCTAGGGAAGAGAAGCATGTATGTTTCTCTGACGGCCAGGCCTAGACAGACAAGGCTTGGGAACATCTGCCCCACAAGAGGCTGAGGAGACTCCTCTTCTCCCTCCAAGACCCTCTTCCTACCATGATCTATCTCCATGGTAACATCCTCACTACCAAGCTCCCTAGAAGATCAGGTTGCCATGGCAACCTCCAAACCCCCTGCCCCTTCCAGGCAGGGCAGCAGTCCTGCTCACTTAGACTCCTGGAGGGCTTTGGTGGATAACCAAAACTTGACAGAGGAGTGAGTCAAGGGGAAGAGACCCTCTAGCCTTCTGGCTTTCAAGAGAAAGGAGGTTACAATTTGAAAGATGGTAGAAGGGACAAAGTTTTTATCAACCAGGAGCCTGGGGGTTGTACTGTCTTTATTTTAAAACCACTAAAGTGCAAGGGCTCTTGCACCAATGTTACTCGGCCTTCTTTTCCCTTTTAGGTGCTTGTTTCTTTAAACATAATTTTCTTGGTTTTCCAATGGAGTATAGACGTTAGCCATTTCACAGACTCTGGCCTCCTCTAAAATCTTTCTGAATGGGGAAAAGAAAGGTGGAGGGTCAGAGGGGAAGGGGTCCCTAGCCACCCTTCATCCATTCACCCCACTTCTCTGGTCCCTAGTCTCCAGCCTCGTCCCCATCTCCAACACCATCACACCGTCACACAGTAGCCTGTCACCGGATAGCACAGTTCAGACAAGACTCCTTCAGATTCCGAGATGTCTACCGGTTGTTTTTGGGTTTTTTGTTTTGTTTTCATTTTTTTTTTTTTTTACAGCAGCAATAACCACAGCACATATTACCGTAGGTCTTTGTAGTGTTCCGTTCAGACACCATAGCTCTGATTTCACTTCTGTTTTTGTTTTCAACTTTTAAAGAAAAAATGCTTATACTTTATACTGGTGAAATGGATGAAAAACTAAAAATAAAACAGCAAGCCAGTTTGTGGAAAACAAAACTCGGGAAAAGAAGTCACCCCAGTGTGGAAGAGCTCGGCTCCTGTTTAGCATATTGTACTTAAGGAAATAAAAAAAAAAAAAAAGAAAGAAAAACTCGGAAGATCTCACATTTTATTGCAAAGTGAAGGTTTCTGTAACCTATTTATTCAACCTATAATTTATGTTACTCCTTGATCTTTGTCTCTTGTCCTGACAAAACATTTATTTAATAAAGTTATGCATTCAGTTAGCTTGCATCGCCTTCCTGCTGGGGCAGAGGGCTCTGTGAGCACCCAGGCTGCCAACAGGAAGGGAAGGAGAAAGGATCTGGACCTATGTGTCCTCCAGGAGGTCCCTGAGTGGAGGAAGGCCAGTCCTCACAGACAGTGCCCATTCTAAGTTGCCTCTTGCTTGAACCCTGTATCCGCACCAGGGGTTAAACCCTACAGAGCTGCTGAGACTCCAGGAAGCCAAATTACATACATAAAGCATATGGAATGGTGAACACACATGTGTTCTATAGTTATTGTTACAATTTAATCTCTGCCACTGTCAGAAAATACAGTAGTCTAACCCAGCCCTAGACAAATGAATCACCAGTCTCTTCTCCTTGGAGAACATGCTAAGGAAGACATTCCTAGAATGTTCCTCAGTCACTTATTCCACTTTACGAGCTCTTAATGCATAGAAACCTCTGACCCAGGTGAGTGCTAGCTTCAGCCCCTCCCAGGCACCCTACTTTTGTGATGGGGGGACTGCTCAGATTTAACCACGCCCTCTGCCTTCTGCCTCGGTTTCCCTGTGGCTTTTCTTTTAGGTTCTTTTAGGTTTAGGCTTTTCTTTTAGGGCTCTTTGCCCAGGTTCTCCATGGCCCATGGCCATTCTCAAAGCTATTAGGGCAATAGACTGCCCCTTACGTGTGCCTTGACCACATACTACAGGTCCCACACCGCTGGGGAAATGACAGTGGTGGGCTGTCCCCTCTGTCCCAACTCAATGCCTAGGCTCTCAGGAAGCGCTAATGTCCCTGCCCTTGCAGTCACGTGGTAAGACCTTGTTTCTCACTATAAGCATGCCCTTTGCGGGCCATCAAAAGTCTCTCTGAGGCTTCCTGACCCTCTGTGTCACAGAGCTGGGGACTCAAACACTGTGTTTGAAGCAAAAATGAATTGCAGAAGGTGTAAGCGCTGCTTCAGGGAGGAAACGTGTGCTGTGAAGGGGGGATGAGCACAGGACACTGCCGGTGTCTTGCCTGGGATAGTCTTCTGGCTTCTCCATCAGAAACTGCTCACCCTACTATTGCCAATGCAATGTCTGAAGGGATCAGGAGTCAGGATTTTCCACCCAGCTGTTCCTCCTTGAGGCTCATCTCCCTAGGGCCTCATGACCCTAACCCACTCCACATTCCTCCTGTCCCCCGGGGCCTTATCCGACCCTTATAACCCTCATCTTCTAACTCCCCGCTCACAGCCTGCAGCCATTCAGCCATCTGCCTCTTGGCTATTCTGCACAATTCACCATCAGGAGGCACAATCTGCATGACCCATTTCTGCAACTCACCTGGGCATTTGCAGTCTTGGCCGGAGCCTGGGATCCACTATCTCCCATACTCACCTACAGTGAATGGCAGTAGGTCCAAGAGCACATGGTTCTGCTACCCTATTCATCTCCTTCTTCTGCCTTGACCCACATAAGCCACACTCTGAGTCTTGGAACTTCCTTGTCTCCGATGATGTCATCACATCCACCCAGATATCCATGCCAGACCCTCAGATATCTGTCCCAACTCCTCCCTTAGCTCCCCATCCATGATCCTACCAATCAGCTGCTCCCTGCTAAATCTGAACTCAGCCACTCTCACCATCTTCCCTAGTCCTCATTCGGGTGATGTTCAGTTCTATCAGACTCAACTCCACCCATCTTCTCCATGTCTCATTCTCTTGATGACCTTCTCAGCCACAGTTCACATCCTAAACACATATCTAACCTTGACCATCCTTGGCCTTAATTATCTCCCAGCTTCCAGGCCAAAGTTCAAATCCCTCAGCAAGATACCCAAATCCCTCCTGATAGGTTCCCCCATGACCTCCCTTTTCAACTGCCCCTCTGCCTGCACCCTGGGAATGCCACACAGGTCCTCAGCCACGTGCAAGCTTCCAAGTTAGAGCATAGCTTAGGTTGAAAGCCTTCCATGTGTTGTTCCCTCCTTCTAAACTCCACCCCTTAGGAGACACACGCATTCACGAGTGAGCACACACATGCACACTCATGCACATTCGAACACATGCACATACATGAGTGTACACATACACGAGCAAGTGTGAATGCATGCACACATGCAAACGCATGCACACACATGCTTGCGCTCACACACACGCATATGTTCACACACTTGAATGCATGCATACACACATACACACATTTCTTCTCTATGTCTTGATTGCAATTCCCCTTACTACTCCAAGACACCTTCCATGACAGCACACATTGCTGCTCCCCATTGCACCACAGTACCAGCCTCCAGAGGGCACACCTCTGTCATACCCGTGCCATAGATGGTCAAGCATTGATGGTGGGCTGTTGCCAACACCGGGATGTAAACACTTCAGGACAAAGGACACCGTCTCTTTCGGCACCACTTCCAAGCACTGCATCTCAACGCTCAGGAGACAGCAATAACTACATTCAACACTTACTTTATGACAGAAATGGTGTTCTATTCTGCAAGCTGTTCTTCGTGATAGACATAATCTCAGTACTTAAAGATGAGGTTTTAAAAGGCATATATAGAAGTTAGAAATATGCACAGTTATACAACTCATAATCAGAGCAAAACAAATTCCTCCCCATAATAGACTGGGTTCCTTACTAGCGCTTTGTAGCTAGTTAATACCGAAGATACACTTAGCAAATGCAGAAGCTACATCAGGGTGTCTGCATGTCCAGCGGGCATAGAGAAGGGCCAGCCTCATGGACATGTACCTGTGACATCACCCAGAGCACCAAGCTTTGATGCACTGCTTTCTTATGACTATCATAAGGAACAAGAGGCCTCGTATAGTCATTTGTCCCAGGCTCTGCAAAAAAAGTCACCAGTCTTCTAGTAGAAATCACACACGAGGTATACATATCCACAGCTCCTAACTCAAATGCATCCTATGAGGCAGCGCCTGCATTTGACTTATTCTGGGTTCCTGGAACTCTTTTTAATAAATGTAAAGCCAAATGAGCTTAGCTGAAGTTCCCCTGCTGCCACATGGGGGCACTGTTGCCTCAGTGTTTACCAATGGTCGGTCTGAAACTTGGAAGGGTCATGCTGCAAGTGAGATTAGGGGACACATTCAATAGCCACACCCAGCCAGCCCACTCTTTCTACAGGGAATTAGCAATGGGCAGAGCAGGTTGTGGCAACCTTCCACAAAATGGTCTAAGCAAAGTGGCTGAGAGCCTGTAAGGAGAAGGGTGACCCCAGAAATATCCCAGAAGCCCTCTTACCTGGTACAGTACTTTACAGAAGTCTCTTCAAGATACGGCCTTGTTCCTTGAAGCTTAAAGCATGCCCACTAGGCTCAGGGTGTACCCAAGGTTGATTAACAAGAGGAACATCAAGAAAATGAAAACCAGTAACCAAGGTTTTTGTATGTGACCTCATGAGGATTAAGTTTATTCTGAGGGCAGCAGGACAGTCCCTACTCCACCCTGAAGTAGCTTTCTCCTGGCCTGTTCTAGAAATCCAGTTTTCTGGCACTGTGGAAGGTCCCCGGAGTCCCTGACATCTGCAGATGTGTTAGGTAAGTCAGTTGGGAGGAAGACTGGGTGAAGCAATCAAAGAGGCCCCTCCATGGCCAGAGGGATCAGATGCAGACTAGAAGTGGGGCTTGGCCTTGCACTGGGGAGGAAGATGGCCATGGCCCACTGCCAAAGGGTTAGGAGAGTCCCTGGACTTGACTGGGGCTTCAGGTGCAAACAGAAAGTGTGAGAGTCCTGACACAGAACATTGCTTAAAAAATAGCTTCCCCCACTCTGTCCTCTGTGACTCATTTCCAGTCTCTCGGTTCTTTTCTTTTTTGAGACAGGTTTCCCTGGGTGTCCTGGAACTCACTCTGTAGACCAGGCTGGCTTCTAACTCAGATGGGCCTGAAGTGTGTGCCAGTCACCACTGCTGCCACCACCACCACCACCACTCAGCCTGGATCCTTATCCATATAGATCTCATTGTGCTAGACCTGCTGATCTGGAGCCAGTTATTCCGTCCCCTCCAGGAGCAGCTTCTAAAAACTCAGACCTGACTTCTGAACAAGGCCAGCAAAGCAGGGTCATCAGCGTTTTCTTCCTTGGGGCCCAAGTGAAATTCCTTGTCCTGGGCTGAAAATGACTTCAGGAGTAAGAGAATCCCAATTCCAGTGTTTCCCATGCCCCATCTCCCACCACAATGTCATCTGAAGGGTTTTCTTGTTTTTTGTTTAGTTTAGTTTTGTCTTGTTTTGCAGGGGGGTGGGGTGCTTTCTTTGGGTGTTTGTATGCTGTGTGTCCAGGCTAGGCCTTCTGGGTGTTGAAAAGAGGAAGACAGGCCTATGTTCTCTATCACCACACACCCTCCTCTAAAGTGTCAGCTAGAGAGGTCCAAGAGGTTGGAAACCTTCCCTGGTGTGAAACAGCACAATCCTGGCACCCACCACAGACCTGGATCTGGATACAAAAGCATTTTCCTGTCCCTGTGTATGGTGAGAAACAATGACTTCCCTGTGTTAGGGGCAAGTTGGGCAGGAGGCTCAGTGGGCCTCCCAGGCTCCTTCCCAGAGATGCCCCAAAGACACAAGCAAGACACACGCTTTATTTTTCCTTCCTTTAATCTTAAGTAAAAGAGACACAGGGGTTCAAAAATAAAAATTTCTTTCCCCATTCCCAAGCCTGTCCAGGGCACCCCCAATGCCACCCTGTCCCTCCCTAATAGAAGCAGGAATGGAGGTTATCTGCAGCTGGGGAGGGGGCAGGGGCTTCTGAGCTCAGTGTTGGTCTCTTTCCAAATATAAATACATGTGTCAAAACTGGGAAACCCTCCACACGTGTCACCCAAGCCGGTGTTTGGGACGGGAAAGCCAGGCACAGACTGGCTATGCTTTACTGCACCCTCTGGGCATGAGACCCACCAGCCTCCTGCTGCTCATTGTAGAAGAGATGGCACTCTGGGTCTCCCCGAATGGTGGGAGCTCCCTGGATCAGCTTCCCGGTATTGGGGTTCACACACCAGCATTCCCCACGTTGTCCATTCAGAGACATCTTGCACTGAGAGGTAAGAAGAGGAAAATATGGAGATTTCCCCCCAAAGCCACCTTCCCTTACCCTTCACTCAGTCCAGGGCTGACCAGTTCCCAGGCGCACAGGGATCTTTCCCTGATGAAAGTGAACATTGGAAAGCTTGGTCAAAATGCAGATTCCTGTACAGGTGGCCCTAAAATGCTTCATGGCCAACAAGATGCAAAAAGACGCTGATACTGCAGACCCAGGGACCATGCCCATCACTGGGGTTGTTGGAGACACTAAGAACAAGAAATGACTCAGCTCCAGTGGGAGACCCAGAATAGAGGGTAGCCATGGTATAAGATGAAGACCCTCACATCACGATGGAGTATGTGTCAGGCACTATGTGAGCAGACAGCACACCCACTGACATCCAGTCACATCTTTAGTCTAGTGACATCCAATCACAAAATCCTTACCACCACTATGTGTATTAGGTACCATTAGGTCCCTACTTTACAGCTGTGAGGCTGATGCAAAGATGGGTTAAGTGACCTGTCATGGCTCCTAGGGTGAGTGCTAAGATCTAAGTTTGGGGTGTTCCCATCCAGGGTCCCTGATCTTATCATCTAAGCTCATTTATCACTGTTCTAAATGGGTTTTGTGGCTCGTGGGGCACAGCAGAACATCTGTTGCTCATTAGAAGTGTTCCTTATTTCTTCCAAGTTCCAACTGAAGCAATTAGCTTGCACTTGGACAGGAAGCCATACAAACAGCTGGCATCATATGGCAGGGACTAGATGCCTTCATGATGAAAGAGTTGAGGAGGCAGGCCCTGGCTCCACACATCGACTCCTTAAGTGAAGCCTGACTGGCCATTAGGATGAGCAGAAGAGTTCTGTGAAATACCCCACACCCAAAAAAACCCAAACCTCTCATATTAAACCCTGGCATCTAAATTTTTTAAAGCTACCCAGACAATCCCACATGCACTCAGGTCTAAAGTGATCTGCTAAGAACAGGATGACGGTCCAGTCCCCACTCCCCACCACCACACCAACTCCTGACAAACACATTCCCTGTCCCGCCCTTTCTCCTCCCCCTTCAAGGAAATGCATGGGTTCTCCTTCCACTATCAGGGGAAAGTGAGGGGTGGGCCACCTAAAAGGACTTGGGACATACGGGGAAGCAGGAGGGCAAAGGCTCCTGGAAGTTTACTTAAACTTCCTCAACTCTTGTTAATGTAACAACTACTATGTTTTCAGTAATCAATCTCCAATTTTCCATCTCTTGAGATACCTAAGCACCAGAGAGGCTACTTAGCCATTGGCTAAATTGGTGATTTCAAGAATACAGTTCATGGATGGACCATTAGCAACACATGGTAGCTTCTTGGAAATGCAAACTAAGATTCCCACCCATCTATTAAGTGACAAGCTCTGGAGGAGGGTCCAGGGGTCAGCCCTGGGGGGGGGGGGGGAAGCTGAAGTCCCAGGGTTTAAACCTCTTCCCTCACTCTTCCATGGCACTCCCTCCCAACAGAGACCAAGAGCAGAGAGAAGACAGATGAGGGAGTGGAGTCGGCCCTCACCTGCCTGAGGCCAAGGAGGGAAGGCTCCTAGAGCTGATGCATCATCCTTTTGGTTACAGAAGCCTGCCTCTAGTTCAACTCTCAGCTTGCAAGATTATAGGTAGGTGCAATGCAGACTAAGCACAGCAGGGCTCGGGGCTGAAGAAGGCCCTCCCTAACCCACACTCACCTGCTTAAGGTTATACAGGCCATGCTTGTCACAGTTAGGGATATGCAAGGAATAGAGGTGCTCCAGAGGACCCCGATCATCTGGAAGGCGCATGGTGGAGATACGTTCCAGGACTTGGTCCAGTTCCTGCTGGCAAGGGGTCTAAAGGCAAATGGACACCCGGGGTGAGAAGACAGAGCCCACAAAACACTAAATGGCTAATGGGGTAGCATCTGTAGCAACCAACCCCATCCACGGTGCCATCCTACCCCTCTAGAAAGTCACACGGCTGTGGATTTACACTGCACTCTTGGAACTCTGACAACAGCTTTCATGAGTAAGTCAAAGTGGGCTCTCTTTGAAAAGCTAGAATGTATATCTCAAGTCACGGCCCAATCCAATTCAGACATTGTTCCCAAACGATTTATACCCCAACCCAATTCAAATGCTGTCCCTGAAGCCAATACCCTAACCAACAGCCCAAGCTCTGTCCAATCCATTTTAGAGCCAGAAGTGCCATGTGGCTCACGGGTCATCAAATATGTCAATGATACTGTTAGTTATTTGTTTGTTCGATCATTTGTGGCAGAGCATGTGAGACACGGTGTGATATCCTTCCCAAGTGTAGGGCTCCCTTTCCACACCCTCTTCCTCCCACCAGACAGACCCCATTCCTCCACTCACCCTGGCAGGAGGTGGCCGAAGCTTCTTGGGCTCCTCCAGGCTGAGGTGGTGTTTTCCGCCTTTGCCCATCTGCCGGTGCTGTTCGGTGACCTTCTCCCGGAACACAGCCAGCTCCTTCATGCCTGACTTGAGGGGCTTCCGGCCAGCACTGCTCCCACCTCCCAGCATGTTCATGGTCCCATCCACATGATTCTCCACGAGGCCTCCCTCAGAGTGGTCGTCACCATTGTCTGCAGAGAAGGGAGGGGATGCTTAAGATTCAGCTTCCCAGAGAGATGGGGCTTGCTGAACCCCAACCTAAAGGAGGGGGGCTGTAACAATAAGGGAGAAGACTGACAGCTAAAGAGTGACAACTATGTCCAGGGCCCATGCTCCACAACTTAGCTGGATTGCCCATTTCAGCCTCATGGCAACTCTTTAGGTGATACGATGGGTCAGATATAAAATGCTCCCCCACCCAGAGACTCAAGTGTTTGAACTCTCCATCCCCTGGTAGTAGCACTGTTGAGGGAGGTTGTGGAGCCTGGCTGGTAGACAGGACTTGCTAGGGGTGGACCTTGGGTGGTTATGGTGCCCTTTGCGTTCAGTTCTAGTCCGTTTTCTGGTTTAGACTGTGATGTGGCAAGCCGTCCCCACCACTGGCTCGCACTGCCTCCTTCTTGATGGTGGATGAAGTCCTCTGAAACTGTCACACAAACTAATGTGTTCCTCCTCTGAAGCTGCTCCTGTGGGCATCTGAGTGCAGTGATAAATGGATGGAGGCGCCACTGGCATCCGCTATCCTTCACACACAAGCTGGAGCTCACAGAGGCCAGGTGCTTGACCAAGATCACGGCCCTGGTGAGTGATGGACCCAGGAGTTGAACTCAAGCTTTGTGACTCCAGAGAACTGAGTTATACTCAGTTCTGTCCTCATCCTCCAAACCTGGGACACAGGAGCACAGAAGGATGAAGATGCCACAAAACTCTCAACACAGAATAGAAACAGGTCATCCCTGGGTCCATCAGAATCTACCAGACCCATCCACAACAACCAAGTTTAAGTTCTCCTTCATTTATGGTCTGAACAGATCAGACCAACTGAGGTTTTAAAAATTACTATAAGCTCTCTGTCCCATGGTATGGTTGGCAAGGCAGTACAAGGCAGACAGCTACCTGCCAGCAAGAACCAGGTTCCAGCACTCCCATCACCATTTGCTCATCCCTCCTGATGAAAAGTTCCCAAGTCTTTTGCTCCTAGGCTGCTATATATAGTATTAATCCCACTGACTTTTAGTTGTTTGGACACCTACCTGTGTGTTGCACCCCATCACACTGAAAGGCCCCAGTGTAAGAGCTACGTATGATAGCTTTGACTTTGCAGATTTAGCTTCCTACAAGGCATGAACCCTAACCAAGCTGTCTGCTATAGAACAACAATTCAATCTCTTCTGACTGTCTTCCAACCTCCTGCATGCAGGGGACTCTAGGAGCAGTCCCCAGACTTCAGTCTCAGCCTGGCTGACTCATGTCTTTCCAGGGAAGAGTGGCAGAATGGGAATTGTGGGGTCAGGTCTGCAACCAGCGAGATGCACTGTCAGTCTAGCCACAGCCCACGAGTCCCTTCATGTACTGGGAACCCAAATAAGCACAACCCTTGCATTCTTAGGTGGATACAGAAGAAGATGGCTGGAGACCTGAGGAAAAGCTTAAGGAAATCTAAAATGAGCCAAACTTTGGCTCCACCAGCTCTTTAAAAAGAACCTTGGAAACATCATGCACTGTTCTGGTCAATCCCTACCCCAAGGGCCAGGGTTTCCCCAGCCCACTTCAGGGTAGATCTAGCTCTCCTGCAATAGTTAACTCCCCTCTACCCTGCTTCTACCCACAGCCAAACTAGTCCACAGCTCCATGGAACAGGTCACAGAGATCTGTGATCTCCAAACTCTCCTGGGCACCACAGACAGTAGTAGAAGAAGAATCCCTTGGCTGGGTCCTCAAGGTCAGTCTAACAATGAATACCCAGAACACCCTCTGTCAACTCTGGAGACACATTTGCAAAGAGATGGGCACTCTCAGATGCTGGGTACTCAGGTCTGGAGTCTACAGGCAGGGCAAACTGTCCACTAGACACAGTGAACAGTGGATGTAGAAGCCTAGAAAATGTTTCTGTTCATATTAAGGTCAGAAGAAAGAAAATTTAACTTAAGTCAAAAAGTCTTTTAACATATAATACGGACACACTTGCATTTATAAGGCCAGATGTTATCATTTTAAAATGCTTTTTTTTATGGACGGGCCCACAAAGGCGAAAAGGCCTAAGATTCATGCAACATCCTAGTGTGATCCTTCCTGGATCTAGGCCCCAGAAGATCAGGGTCAGCTGGGTATCTCTCTCCTAGGAAACTAATTGGCTTCCTGTGATGAGAGGTTCCGCAGCCTCCCCATCTGGATTCAAGGGTAGGTTTCATATTCTTCTTTCATTGATCTCACCTCTACCAGCAAACATGCCAATAAGATGGGGAAATCCACAGGCATGGCTTGCTGACACAGGCTCCTTGGAAAGGTAGCAGGATATCTATTTCTTATTCTGGAATAGACTGCCGAACCCAAGAAATACATCATGAAGCAGGAGCCCAGGGAAGAGGAACAAAATGCAGGCAAAGTAGAAAGCAAAAGAATGATAGGCTGAGAAAGGCCTCGTGCCCTGTTAGCCAAGGTGTTTAAGGGTTCAAGACCAAAGTCTGATTGACTGTGTCTACAGTCCACCTTTTCCACTCAGTTTTGAAGCCTGAACAAATTACTTAAACTCTCTGTGCCTCATTGATTGTCTGTAAAAAAAAAAAAAAAAAAAAAAAAAAAAAAAAAAAAAGCTAGAATGATTCCCAAGAGCTGTTCATGTTGTGTATGGAATGAAGCATGATGGGAGCATCTGGGTGAGCTCATAGATGCTATTTCTCCATATTGGTTCCCACCTCCCCTGAACAAGCATCTCCCTCACCCCTACATTTTCTTATAGGCTACAGAAGTGACACACAGGAAAACATTCCAAATAGGGAATTTCAGCTAGAGATGGAATGCTGTCTCAGAACACAAATACCAAGTTGCATTCTTTTCTGCCTAAGAGAGTTAGAGTCACAGAATAACATTTATTGAGCAACCACTTATATGTACAGCTGAGCAGGCTATGTACAGAGGTCACTAAAGGAAACATTTCTTAATCGCCCCCAAGATCTAGGTGGAAAAGGCTTCAGCCTTTGAGGTAATCAGTAGGGACTTGCAAGGCCCCTGAAGGGACCTTGAAATGTCCCCCCACCAATTGGTAAGCATTGGCTGTTCTCCCTAACACAGCAACTGAAGAAAAGGATCAACATGGAAGCATGAAATTTCATAATTATATTAATATACAAAAAGTAAATAAAGCTTTTCCAAAAAGAAGAGAAGTAGGCAATGGAATAAACCAAGAGGGTCTGAAGAGCATGGGGAACTCCCTTTTCTCTGACCTTGGTATATTACCAGAACATCCCACATTAGACATGTAGACATGAAACAAGCAGCTAAGATGAAAGGGAACAGATGGCTTACTGTATTTTAGAACTGGCAAACCTGAGGCCCAGGTCCATCTGGATCTACAGAAGCAAACACACTCTGCCATCATCAGGAGCATCACACCAGGCATGGGGCCCCATGTGTCCTTTGACCCCACCCTTACTAAGCTGGCCAGGGAGTCCAGCTGGAGGCTGACATCAGAAAAGAGCTACATGCCCACTCCATGCATCCATATAATGGTTTAAAGACTTAATCTAGGTACGCCCTTCTCTCTCTAAGGCATTGACTGTAGCATCAAGGAACTTTCTCAATGAGTCAAAATCTCCATGTTCCATAGATACTGCTTTCTCCCAGTGCCAGGTTCTGGGTCCCACTGCTAAACTTGGAAGTCCATGGTTCATGATCCATGGGAAATTCTAAAGTGTTATTAGCAAAACAAACCCCAAGAAGCTAAAAGCAATTCCTCCAAAGTCCTTGTTGTGAGTACTCAGCCCTGGTCCTTGTCTAGGTATAGTAACAAAATGAGCCCTTACCTCCAAGCCATCACCGTCCTCCTGGTAGACCAACTAGCCTTCCCTTTTCTTGCCTTATATTTATTCTAAACTATTTCTCAACCTTCTATCTCATGATGATCTCAAACTCTGAGAGCTCAGGCACTACTAAGGTGGAGACTGCCAGTCTGCAACAGATGGTAGCCTTCCAGATCCAACTCAGGAACTGCTTCTGAACACCAGAGCCCAAGAATTGAGTTTTGGATGCTTTCCTCATTCTGCCCTGGCTAGACACAGAACTCACATGGCCCCTTAGCTGTCAATCTTAACCTGGATATACACTGGCCCTCTTCCTCTTCTTCCTCCTCAGACAACCTCTCTACTAATATCCATGATGACAGACAATTCATTATCAAACTCAAATGGACAAAGCACCTCAAGAACCAGTTAATAGAGTTCCAGACCCCCGAGGCATCATTCTTTTATTGTTCTTGCCAAACTCTTGCCAAACCCTTTAACTTTTCTGATCTTGCAACTCTTAAGTGAGGGCAATGGGAATAATGGTTACGATCCAACCATGATAACCACTTTATTACTCTTCATTCAAACTTACATTAAGGGAAAAATTAAGCTTTATGCAACATGGATGGATGATCTGTTTCTTGAATGCATAAATATAAGACCATCCTCCCTGTAGGGGGGAACATAGCTTATGTCTAATAACAGAATGGTCAAATCAAACACATGGGAAAATTTAATTAGAAGACAGCTCCCAATATTTTATGCTATGACATTTTTCCATTTTGATTTTTAAGAATTTGTTACATAGTTCATCCTATGTATAATGGACTTTTTGCCTGCATGTACATCAATACACCATGTGAATACAATATCTGCAGATGCCCCTGGAACTGGAGTTACAGACTGTTGTAAGCCATAACGTGGGTGCTTGGAATCAAGCCTGGGTCCTCTGTGAGATCAACAAATGTTCTTAACCAATGGACTTAGCTCTTTAGTCCCCTCGGTTTGATGGGGGAAGGGGTTTTTTCAGTTTTCACTTTTTGTAGTTCTGTGGATAAGCACACACTGTAGGAGGTAAGGGATACAGAAGAAAGAGGTGCTTATGTATTTGTTTTGTTTACACACATACACACACACACATACACACACACACATACACACACACACATACACACACACACACACACATTTAGGGTTCTTTGTTTTTGATTTTTTTCATAAGGAGACCCTTGTATGGGATGGAAGTTTAAAGGATTTTGTTTTGTTCTTCTTTTGTGGCTCTGGATATGGAGCCCAGTTTTGCAGCCACTAACTGCATACTCTCTAGACTTGTTATTTAAATCCTATATGTGGCTAAATAACAAAGCTTTCTGCTGCTAAACAGAAATCTTTGGGCAAGATTGGACTTGCCTAAATTCACTTAATTTACAGGACTTATGCAAAGAGGGAAGGGAGCAGAGGGAGGAAGATGGGGGAGGGGGTTCAGAAGTACCCAGCGAGCATGGGTAAATGTCCAATACACATAGGAAGCAGATTGTTAATGAAAATTGGAAGCCACTCCCTTTGGACGGCTGATCACTACCACCTCACTCACTTCAAGGCAACTGTTCCCTAGCACATGCTACAGGAAGCAAGGGGGCCAGAAGAAAGGAGATCCCATTTATTTGTTTAGTTAACATTTAACCTGGAGACGTTAGTCTTTTGAAGTGACATTGTATTTTCCCCCATCATTTTTTTCAATAGGTCCAGGACAGCAGGTATCAGTGGCCTCTGGCTCTAGAATCCAGAACAGTGCGTGATGTCTGAATTCTGAGCAGTGCACAGGGATGCCTAGATACAGAATGGTGCCCAGGGATGCATGGATATAAAACGGTGCAGAGGTACCTGAATTCTGAACAATACTCAAGTATTCCTGAATTCCAAATGATGTATGGGGTATCTGAATCTTAACAGTATAGTTAGCCCCCAGAGCAGTCTAGTTTAGCTGATGAATGACCTCTCTGGGTTGGTATGTCCATCTACCCTCTGCTGACATCCAGTTTCTGTCCTAACTCTCCTGTTTGCCTCCCTGTGCTCCCAGAATGGAAATGGGTCAAGTATGAAGCCGGGCATCTCCTGGGCACCACCACCACTGCCACACTGTAGAAGAATGTCTCCTTGTCCAGAAAACCACAACAGACAGCTCCCCTCTCAGAATCTGGCTTGTAGAAGGAAATGGCTTGGTCAGTGTTTAGATCCATAAGCCTCAGGGGCCATCCTATAGCTATTGCCTATTTTCCGGCTGAGAATTGAAGAATTCAGAAAAACACAGTCAAGTGAAAAGCTGAGGAAATCCATGCCATCCTCCTTGCATGGGACAGCAATGCAGCAGAGCACAAAAAGAGGGCAGGATGCTGGGCATTGGTGGTACATGCCTTTAGTCCCAGAACTCGGGAGGAAGAGGTGGGCGGATCTCTGTGAGTTCAAGGCCAGCCTGGTCTACAGAGTGAGAGTTACAGGGCAGAATCAAAAACTGCACAGAGAAGCCCTATCTTGAAAACCCAAAGAGGGCAGGATTGACCACTTGGCTAAGGAATCCCCTGTCTCCCGATTCTTGCGACACCAGTCTTTGAGCTCCAAAGCCAGACTTAGTTCTAGCATGGTTGGATAAGCAGTGCTGGCTTCAAAGTCAAAGGACCATGGTTCTGACCCTGAATTTGCTACCTTTGATGAGTGATGCCAGGCTGGGTGCTGAGCAGGATTTGGCATCAGTGTGTTGTTTATCTGTAAGTCAGGGAGTTAAGCTAGGTCAAAGTTTTCAAATGCAACAAGACAGATCATCTAAAACCTCTAAAAAATAGTCCTGGACTCAAGCCCTGGACATTCAGAAGCAGCAAGCCTGGGCTAAAAGCAAGGAACCTGCATTTTAAACAAGAACCCTCAAATGCTGGCACTTCCAGGGTTCCGTCTTTCCGTGATTCTTCTGCAGGACGCTCTTGAAGTACTTGGTGAGGAGAAAGAAGACCTCTTCTATGGGAGCAAGACAGCCTTGGGTAAATACTCAAGCTTTGTCCCTATTGGCTCCAGGGTTTGTGGAGAAACACAAATGGATGCTTACACACATGCAGAGGGGCTGCCCTCCTTGGCCAGCCACCATAGAGAATTCTAGAGCATGCCCTCATACTGCTGTCTCATCGCAGGCTCCCCCTGAGTGAGCACAGCCTCACCCCCCTGCCTGTGCACACTCAAAGGGGCTGCTACACAAACACCAGGTTCATTCCTGGAATTGCAAAGACCTGGGGAGGGTCAGAGCTGAGGCAGACAGTTTGGGAAAACAAAAACATACTCAAATTCAGCCCAGGGCCTCTGGGGCTCCCCAAGCCAAGTTGTCCTTGAAGAGCCAGAGAAACCGCTATCAAGACAGCAAACAGAGTTATCAGTTTTCACTTCTTCCCATAAGTCCTGAACATTTGTCCTCGGGCTCACTCACGTCATCCGGGAACCTGGCTGGCAAAGTGACACCATGTCCAGAGACCCCAGCGAGGAGTGTGTGTGCCTTAGCATACACTTGACCAAAAGCTACAAGGACAGAAAGAAATACCTGACCCCCAAACTCTAATTGCTCACAAACTTTGTGCATGAAAAAATGTTCAACTATCTATGGTTGTAAACTATTAACACCCTGACCAGAAGGTGTGACAATTGGTAAATGAAAGGCACAAAATGGAGGTGACATAACGGAGTATCACACAACAGCCATAGACAAGCTTTCACTTCTGTGAACACCAATAGATTCAAAAACCTAATATTTACAGGGGAAACTACAAATAGCAAGGGAAAAAAAGTGGAAAATCATACATCTCCTCTGGAATAACTTAGGAGGGACCTTTGAAGGAGTAAAGAGATTGGACAGCATGGCTACCAAGGGTACAAAGCCACTTGGTTTTGAGTTGATAAAAGACATTACTGGACAAAGCATTCTAATAATTCAATTCCACTTCTGTCCTAGTAATTTAGGTCTCGACCATTGACAAAATTGGGGAGGTGGGAGAAATAAGCGTCTCAGTGGATGAAGGGCCTGCCACCAGGCCTGACAACCTGAATCCAATTCCCAGGACCCATGTGATAGAAGAGGACTGGACTGTGGAGGCTTGAATGGTATGTCCCCCAGGGTCTCTGGCTTTTGAATGTTTGGTCTCTCATTGGTGGCACTGTTGTATAGGAGGTTTGTCCTTGATAGAGGAAATGTCACTGGAGGTGGACTTTGAGAGTAAAAAGACTCCCATCACTGATTGCTTTGCCTCATTCTTGCAGTTAAAAATGTGATTCTCAGCTTGAGCTCAGCTGCTGGGCCTGCCTCTTCGCTGCCATGACAACTCTTATACCTTTGGGTGGTGTTTTATCACAGCAACAGAAAAGTAACTCACACAAGAACTCACACAAGCTGTCCTTTGCCTGACATGGGCGCCTGACACACACACACACACACACACACACACACACACACACACACGAAAACAATTCATGTAATGAAAACATGCAAAAATCAGTGGTTCATGACCTCAACTACTCCTCTGAAGGATGACAGCCTCAAAGACACTAGCTTGGTCCTGGCTTCTTCAGAGACTTAAAAAGTATAGTTCATAAAAAGGGACTATTGTGGAAGGTGAGTGATAGAGAGGGGACTGGCAGGGGACAAGTGATCTGAAGGAGGGAATGGAAAAGCATGAAGGCTTTAATTAGGGAGGAGGAGGGAGACAAATGCAGATGAAGGAGGGTACAATAACAGTAAGGATGTGTGAAAAAGTCATAGGGATCATATGATTAACTACCTAAAAATACCTATAATACACAGAAGTAGGGACATAAATATACATTTATAGTTTAAATGAAATTCTCACATCTGGCCTAGCATGGGATGGTAAAAGTTCATAAGGCTTCAAACCTAGAGAACGAATCAAGGGTAACTAAGGAATGCTGAGGGGGGGAAATAACTTTCCCCAGAAAAGAGAGCACCAACCAGCTTTTCAATACCAAATGGTCAGCCCTACAAAACACATCTAAGTAACATTATATAGAATGAGCAGGTTGTATTTATATATTTAGAAATGTACATATGTGTGATGCACGTATATGTATAGAATTATGCAAATATATATATATATGTATATATATATATATATATATTTTTTTTTTTTTTTTTAAAGAGGTCACGAATGTGAATGAGAGCAGCAAGCGTAGGTGGGCATGTAGAAGGATTTTCAGAGATGAGAGGAAAGGGAGAAATGATATAGTCTCAATAAATAAATCAATATGTAAAAGTTAGATGTCACCACAGACAAAAAACAAGTTTGCTTTTCTGGAAGATCACATGCTTTCTTCCTCTAGACCAGAAGAGCAATTCCTACCAAACTTGACTCTTCTGTGGATCCTGTCCTGTAAAGGATCTTCCTAGAGTGTTGATCAAAGGCTAGGTCCCCTGCTCACAAATGCATTAGATACATATACACCTTTTCTGACTTTGTTATACTTGGACAATATTTAACTTTTAAACTATTTTTCGGTTGATGAATAAAATACTATTTGGCCAATGGAGGCAGGAAGATGGGTGGGGCTAGGAGACAGGAGAATTCTGGGAAACATAGGCAGAGAGAGACCATGAGGAGATGCCATGTAGCCAGAGGAGTAACAGGTCTGGACCCTTCTCCAGTAAGATAAGACCACGTGGAAATAGATTAATGGAAATGGGCTAAATAATCAAGAGAGCTAGCCAGTAAGAAGCCCTAGCCATCGGCCAACAATTGAATAATTAATATAGCATTTCTGTGTGTTCATTTGGAGCTAAAGCAGTGGGGCCTGGAGGGACAAGAAACTCCAGTTACAATAGGTGGTATGACAATAGGCTGCTAGCTGGTCACAGTGTGTACTCAACTGTCACTTAGACATTAGCAGAGCTAATTACGCTGAGCGGCCCCCATGTCCTTCCCTGGAGTACCTTCCTAACTCATTGTTTCCTTGACACCACACCATCTAAGCCTCCCACAGCAGCAAGGGTGGTTAGGGAATAAATGAAAAGTGTGAGATGGGAGGGACACGTGTTTCTTCTAGGACCTGCTTCCAAACCACTTGATTCTGATGGTGTGACCCCATAGTCCAACTCCAAGAAAACAATAGCTCCTGGCCTTTCCAACCGCCCTTCCCCTCTGATGGCCTCCTCTCAGTCTCCATAACACCCTGTTCCCAGATATTCCACACTGACACACTGAACCCAGGGAAAGCAAAAAGAACTGTAAAACCTGCAAGGATGTCCAGGCTTGCCAACCACACTCTCAAACCAGCACGCCAGTGTCCTGAATATAAATAAGTGTCTTTAAATAGGTCACCATGCTTCCCTCTTGCTTCAACTCAATGTTCACTGATTTGTGACTCATCTAATACTACATACATCACATCCATCACCGTGCTTGACATGCCCGCTTTGTTTAAGGAGCAACAATCCTAACTAGAGACAAATGATGGAACCTTAAGCGAGAATTCTCATGACTGGGCCCATGAGATGGCACAGTGGGTAAAGGCCCTTGCTGTGCAAGCATGGTGTCCTGAATTTGATCCCCAGAACCTATATAAATGCAGAAGGAGAAAAATCAACTCTACAAAGTCCACTCCTCCACCAGACAGACAGGCAGGCAGAAAGACAGACAGGCAGACACATACACTAATAATAATATTAATTTTTAAAAGAATCCTCATTTCTGGAACATTAAGTGGGCCATCAAACTATCAAAAGAACCATAGTTAGGGATGATTTCAATGGTCATGACTGCCCATTGGAAATCCTCAAACACAGACTCCAGACTCTGGATAAAAGCCTTGCCACACAGTATGCTGCAGCCATTTTCCTCTGTCTCCTTATTGCCCTGAGACAGGTTCCTTCACTGAACCTGGAGCTTGGTGGCTTTCAACTAGAATGGCTGGCTAACAAGCCCCAGTGATCCTCCTTTCTCTGTCCCCCACTCCTACCCCCCCACCCATCCCACCCCTTCACCCCCATTATAAGCACTTGTGGCTGCTTTCTGTTGGGGATCCAAACTCAGATCCTCAAGTTTCCATAGCAAGTGCATTTACCCACTGAGCCAGCCCTACCCCCTACCCCCACCCCCCCCCCATCAACCTCAACAGAATTCTTGAGATGACCAATCAGACTTCATCTAAACAGGCGCTGACTCCCTCCTGACCTCTGCTGGGATGGGGCGAGAAGAAAGGAAGAGATCACAGAGTATGCATGACAGGATTTGATTATTTGAGTTTCTGTGTTCAGCCATTTGTATACATAACTCCGTTTATTATCAAACAATCACAAGACGTTGATGAATTCTTATCACCACTCACATTCGATAAAAGTCCTGGAGTTTGAAGGCCAGTTACACAAAGTTACCTTATCAGAGGCAGGGCCAAAACCAAACCAGGGTTGCTGAGCTACACAGCTCTTGACTCCTCAGGATGCCTTCTGATCATTGAATCACTTAAAGAAGGGCAACCAAGAAATTTCAACCTCCAGGGAAGAGGACTACTGGTTAATATGCCAGGTGGGCCCCACCCAACCATAAAGCCTTTCCCACCCAGGAAGCTCAACCCATTTAATTCAACCCCTTTATTCTGCCTGGCACACTTATGTGGCTGTTGGTACAGAACCAGTCAGCACTATCAGTTGAGGGGAAGATCTCAGGAACTTCTATCCTCAGTCTTTTCCTGGCCTTGGGCACTTCAGAAAGCAAGTTCAGCATCCTGGGGAGACTGGGCATCTCCATCCAGAAGTAAAAACAATAGTCCCCAAAGAAACTTCCTGGGAAGCTGCCTAAAGGAACATTTTTGAGAAGTTATCCTTTAATTACTGCCACCCAAGGAAAACGAACTTTCCCAAGAAACAGTATATACCCCACTGATTTTGTGCAAGTACTAACTCCAGTGGAAGAGAACACAGCGGCAAGAATCCAGGGCCATGGGTTTGCCTTGGCACTTGACCCAGAATGCAGCCTTGATTTCTTCATCTGACTCTGAGCTGTGTGGAAGGAAATGCCTGCAGCAAAGCATTTCCAACTGTCCGGGACTTATCGTCTGCCCGTCGAAATGGCACCTTGGCTAACTGCTACCAGCTCTCTCCCACCCCACAGTCTAACTTGGACCCCGCCAGCTGGAAGGCAGTCCCCCATCTTTTCAACCCACCAGGATGAACACACTAAATAGACTCTAGTCTTCCAAGTTCCAACAACCTGCCAAGGCCTTCAGGGCTCCCAACCCCCTTCCCTCCTCGACATCCTGGCTCTGCTTAGTTCCTTGAATGAACATGGGCTAACACACCTACACCATCCACTAATTAGAAACCTCCCCAGGCTTTGCTCCAGCCAACTCCACCAGGGTCTATGGGCTAATTTCTCTGCCCAGCACCTGGAGGTGTGCCAGCCCGTCCCCTTCTCCCCAATCTGCCCTGCTTCCCAACAGCCAGGAAGGGATGTGGGGCAGACAGCCAGAAGGGCTTCAAGGCTTCCAAATGCCTACCCCACCCTCCTCAAAAAAAAAAAGAAAGAAAGAAAGAAAGAAGAAAGAAAAAGAAAAGAAAGAAAGGGAAAAAAAATTCTAACGGTAGTGGACTGTACTCTCCTGGAAAGCCAGCCTTCTGAGCAAGGTCTCCCTCTGAGTCCTGACTGACACCCAGGCTGAGCCAGCCCAGATCTTCCTTGGCTTTGTTAAGGAACAGAAGGGAAGGGGGGCTAGGAGCCAAGAAGGAGGAGGGGATCAGGGATGGTCCATTCTCTACTAGAGAAAAAGGAAAAACCAGCACCCTCATTCGGCTCATTGTGGGAGGAGTATCTGGAGAAACTGAAGCCCCACACACACCACTGGTCTCACAACTCATCACTAGAGGGTCTTCGCCTTCCTACCCCCACCATGAAGGACCTCAGAGTCTAATCCATCCCAGATTCCCCAGGGTCCTGGGTTCCAGTTTAAGTATGGGCTGACCACCCCTGGTTTCCTGGGGGCCCACCTCAATTGGATCCCTAAGAACAGTTGTCACTGAGCACAAACAGGCTACCACTCGAGAGAGGGCTTTCTGTGGTCCCAGATTCCTCAAACATTAGGCAAGCAAGCCCCCATACTCAAAAAAGCCCTGTCCAGGCCAGAATGCCCCTGAGCATCACACTTCCCTGAAAACTGACAGGCAGAGGCCCTGTCTCAGCGGTGAGGTCAGCACTGGAGGCCATGTAGTAAGGGAACATTGTCCTAGAGAGAACATCCAAAGTCTTTGCCAGGATCCTGTTGAAATGCTCAGAGACACCAAACCTGAAATTTTCTATTTCCTTGGAACAAAAAGGGAGATCTCAAGGACCTTCACTGGGCTTGACCAGTGAGTGCCCCTGAACACACCTGTGTATGTATGCTAAGTGCATACAGCACTTGTTTTAGTATCTGACCCTACTGTTCTGAAGCCTGTGTCCAGCCGGCTGCCTGTGAGGAATGCCTATAGAGAAAGGGCATCCTACCATGACCATCCTTTCCCCAGGAGCCCCTCAGATGTTCTCCAGTCTTCCAAGCTCTGACAGCTGGAAGTCTGGGTCCCCAGGTTAGCTGCCAAGTGAAGGCAGGACTGAACCCTTTGCCATTAGCTAAATGAGCAGAAAAGCTGGCACGAGAACCCAAGAGTCTAAGCTCTAGGGTCATCTCTGTCCCTCTAGTTTTTTTACTCTGGGCACAGTCAAGAGTGAACTACAGCCCTGGAATGGTCAGCCCCAGAAATTTGGAAATGGGCCCCAAAATGCACTCAAAAAGCCTATCACCCATAAGAAATGCAAACCATTTCTTCTCAGCTGGTTTTATATTGCACTAAAGTGAAGTTTCATTACCCCTGCCACGAAGGGATTCCTTAAAGGCCAAAGAACATAGGTCAGATGGACTTATTCCTTTTATAGGTAAGGGGGCAGAAATCAAGTGATATACCACAAGACAGCAAGCACTGAGCATTACATGTATCATCTACTTTTTGTTGTTGTTGTTGATGTGTGTGTTTGTGTGTGTGTGTTGTTTTGTGTAATAGCTAATCTCATTTATCAACTCAGTAAGCTCTAGAACCAAATGAGAGATGACAGGATTCTAGACACTCTTGAGGGGTATTATTTCAATCAACTTAATTAGAAGCCTAGAAAAACCTGCCCACTGTGGGTGGCACCATTCCCTGGTCTAGGACCCTTAACTGTGTAACAGGAGAAAGCCAGCAGAGGGCAAGTATTTACCCCATGCTTCCTGAATGCTGCCACAACCTCCCTTCCCCCTTGATGGACTATAACCTTGAACTCAGAGCCAGAAGAAAAAGCTGTGACCTCCTTCAGTTGCTTTTGTCTGTGAATTTCATCCCAACAGCTAGAAAAGTAGTTAAAACTTTTGTTTTGAGACCCCCAAACTCATAACAATCCTCCTGCTTCAGCCTCCCTAAGAGGCTCCCTATGCCTAGCTGCAAGTGTAACCCTGTAGAGTCATGAGCACCACCAATTTCTGATTTATATACACACAAGAAAATGGAGATTCAAAGAGACTCTCATTCATCTGGATTCACAGTTGAAATATGCCATTGGGTCCTAAAGAAATGAGCAGCCCACCTGACTTGTCCAGTCTGGCCTTCATTTTAAGGGCCAGCTAACAAAATAGCAAAGATGTCACTGGTCAAGATTAAGTTAGCTAATGTATATGACAACTTAATGTGGGAAAGACACACAACTAATGTGACACTTCCCATGGTCACAATTAGCCTCATAAACACACCCCAAAAGAGATAAAAATGATCCCTACTTAACCAAACCTGTTTTCTGAGAATGGCCCATGCTCCGGCTTTGGTTTAGAGTTGTGGAACTCACAATGTAACTTAGACTATCCTCTAACTGTTGAATGACCCTGCCTGACTCCCAAGTGCTGAGATTCCAAGCATGTGCGGTCAAAACCAGGCACCATACAGGCTTTTAGACATGATGTCTGCATTGGGACCAGGTTAGTTTGAGAGCAAAACCAGGCTACTACTTCCCCTATAAACTGTTGTCTACGAGGTCCTTTCTCTGCAGAAACTGTGTGAAGCTTCTGTCCTCTTCATCTTACCACTTATCACATGTTCCCTTATGTTTCTGAAGTATCCTCTTCATCACCAAAGCTAGCAATGGTATACTATGACCTATCACCTACATACAAAATAACCTCTGGTCCACAGGCTCCAAGGAATTTCTCTGCTAATAGCTCAATCCTGACTTGAGCACAGAGGTAGAGGGGTTCAGCAACAGGAAACCAGCAAAAATCTTAGCTATAATACTTGGTCCCTCACTGAGCCCACAGAGGCACCTAGGATGGAAGTACAAAAAAACTCCCTCCATAGTGGGATGGTGATGGCACCTGCCTTTAATCCCAGCACTCAGGAGACAGAGGCAGGTGAGCCTGAAGCCAGCTTGGCTTACCGAGCAAGTTCCAGGACAACTGGGGCTACACAGAGAAATCCTGTCTCAAAAAAAGAAAGTGGAAGAAAAAGGAAAAAAAAAAAAAAAACAAAAAAAAAACCACCTCCCTCCCCTAGGGGGATGGAGGAAAACTGGACCCAAAGGAGATAGAAGTTTCAGAATAGGATGAGGACACAAGAGAGGCTGACCCATCTTTGGATGGCTGCCTGCCACCTCAGGGAAACGCCAGCCAGAGATAACAAAGAGAAGCTGAGGGGCCCGGAACATCTGCCAGCCAGATCTCCGGCTTCCTGGTGAAGCATCTGAAACTCCATCCTGTGCCTCCACTTCAGCAAAAGCAGGTCCTTAGGAGCAAAGTGCCACGTCCCTTGTCCATGGAAGTCCCATCTCTGCCTGCTCCCTGACAGTCAACCAGCCTTTTCATTCCGGAATCCGAGTTTTGTTCAACATTCCCGTCTCCCGTCCCTTTCTAGGCCTCCCTCTGATTGGAGCTGAAGAGAGCTGGGACCAATAGATTATCCATGCTACTTTTTGTGAACACTTCCCACCTACTCACCATGTAGCCAAGTATCCCAGCTGGGCCAGTAGTGGAAGAGGCACAGGAAGAGACAACCATGTGTGTCAGAGGGGATGGTAGCTACAGAGACTTCAAGGACAAGATAAAGGCAACAAAGAACTGGAAACAGAGAAGGCAAACACTAAACGTGGCCGGTGATAGATGGCAGCAGCATGAGACCCAGCCAAGGAGCTAAAGGTTTCTGCTGTTCCTTCAGTCCTTTTAACAGCCCTAGCCCCATGTTCCAGGTGGGATTTACTCTCTTCTCCATTCCATTAGCAATAAGGGCTTTCAGAGCCTTCCTATCAGTTCTAATGGCAAGTCATCTGACTTTATAGAGCAGTAAAGACCCACACTGAGAACCAACCAGAAGCTCATGTGATCATGAGGCCTCAAGGTCTGCAGCTGGCCGGGCTGTGCTAGTGTGTGCCTTTAATCCCAGCACTCCAAAGGCAGAGGTAGGCACATCTCTGCGTTCAAGGCCAGACTGGTCTACAAATCGAGTTCCAGGACAGGCAGGGCTACCCAGAGAAACCGTCTTGGGGGGGGGGCAGTTGCTTCTGAGTGGACAAATTCCTGTTTCCAGGACAATCTAAGGCATTTATTATTGTAATTATTATTACTACTATTATTCCTGGGGGTGTAGGCACATGCCACTGCACAGCTCTAGAGATTAGACATTAGAGGACAATTTGAAGGGATTGGTTAGAGATGTCCTTCCACTGTAGGTTCTGGGGACTGAGGTCATCAGGCTTGTGTCCCCAAGTGGTTCTATCTGCGGAGTCCTCTCATCAGCCCCAGAGTACCTTTATAGGGTTACTTTCACTGAGTGGCCCCACCCATCCCCCCCCACTGCTACCCCCACATCCACATCTTCAGGAAATGCTCTGCCTGAATACTCTCAGACACTGCTAAAGTAGACTGACAGTGAGAGCCATCCTAGCCTCCTTCTTCCTTTGGCCGGATAGTGGCTCAGAGCCACTTCATAAAGAAGCTTCTCAAAAACACAGCCTGGGGGTTCCTTCTCCCACATGTTCAAAGTCAAAGCATCCTTGGCCCTATTTGTTAAAGTGCTTTGTAAGTCTGTAACATTTTTGGTGTTATTACACAAGTTGGTTTGTTTGTTGGTTGGTTTGGTTTATTTGGTTTTTGGAGACAAGGTTTCTCTGTGTAGCTCTGGCTGTCCTGGAACTCACTCTGTAGACCAGGCTGGCCTTGAACTCAGAGAGATTCACTTTCCTCTGCCTCCCTCTCTGACTCTGGGATTAAAAACTTGTTCCACCACTGCCCAGACAAGTTTTTCTTTTTTTAAAAGTTTTTATTATTTGTTATTATTGTGTATGCTGAAGGGTGGGCCCATATGCCACAGCACATGTGTGAGGGTCAGAGGACATTCATGGAGTAGGCCTTTACTTCCACCTTCATGGTTCCAGGGATCAAATTCAGGTTGCCACAGTAACACCCTTACTACCCACTAAACCATCCCTGCCAGCCCATGGGGTTTGTCTTTCTTCAAGCTTCCTTCCGTCTCTTAAGGAACTGGGTCATCATTGCACACAAAGGAAAGTATGCAGGGAACATTTCTGACATTTGTAGAAGGTGAGGAATAAACTTGGAACAAAGACTTGACATCGAAGCTGCTTCCAGCCCCAGCCCCTGGGCCCAGGCCACAGTATAGGCCTCCCTGGTGCCCTCCACTGTCCTGACTCCCTCACCTTGGCACACAGAGCCACACCCTGCTCAGTTCCCAAACCAACCAACACCAAGGGTCCCCAGATGTCCCAGAGCAGTAGTAGCCCTTAGCACAGGCAGGCCTCACCCTTCCCTTTCATGGCCCTTGGTATAATGCCGCATCTTAGACGACTGGTTTAAGTTCTGTCCAGAACTGGGACAAGGAGGTGGAAGGAGGCGCTAAGAATCAGCAGAGACAGTGAGTCCCACTCATTCCAGAGTCTATTTTACCATTTTGAACTCTGTATGCAAATTTATGCAAGACAAGATGCAAAGCAGTGTTCTGAGCCAGAAATCTCATTGCTTTCTCCTCCTTAATCTTGAAGGCAAAGTGAACCACTGTAAATCAGGTTCCCCCCTCTCCCAGTAACTGAAGATCCAGGCCTCCCCACTCAACACCTATCAGCAGGCCAGCCCTTGTCAGTTCTGGGACTTTAAATAACTGAACGTTTCTATAGCACCGTCATATGTGTTAGCGGCCAGACAGCCACTTGGGCGACCCCGCCCCTCAGCATAATCCCCTGCATTGTATGAAACCAGGAGGGGTGTGGGGGGAAGAGGACACAGACAGGGGAAGGGGAGATGCTGAGGAACCAGCTTGGCCTGAATTGCAAAAGAGCTTAGCCTGCACCCCCTATTCAATGACCCCCACCAAGGTTTTTTTTTTAGGTACTTCTGCCCACTCTACTGCCTTATTCCCTCCCAGAACCTTATAAAGCATGAGTTTGCAACAGTTCTCAGAGTTCCCTTTGCATTTTTCTTCCAGGCCTTCCCAGACTGATTTCTGTTTCTATGAACCTAAAGGGCCCAGCCCATCACCTCTTGGGATGCAGGATCATCACCAGCCACTTCTACCCACTGATGTGCCCACCCCCACCCCTTGCCTTCCTGCCATCCCCAGGAAGCCAGCAACACAGCCCCTGAGTCCCTGGGAACAAAGACAAAAGAGCTAACAGCAAAGCCGGAACTGCTGGGGTGTGCTGCGTGGAAATAAGAGGGTATGTTTAAAATTCTCAAAAGCGACCTGCTCAAAGAGGGATGCCGGCGATGGGGGGAGGAGGGGGCGTTCAGCCTTCAGAGCAGGGGGGAGATGGGCAAAAGACTGTAGGGAGGCAGCAGCCTTCACTTCCAGGATGTGTCTGGACCAAGTGTGTGTGCTATCTCTTCCCCAGTCCCTGGTCCCTGCCCCATCTCAAAAGCCTCTCCCACCGGCCTAGAAAGCCTCCCTCTTTGCCTCTCTTCCAGACACCCTGGCAAAACCAGGCTCCTGCCCAAATGAGTCTTTGACAGCCCTGCAGTCCTGCTGACCAGGGCTTCCTATCTACTCAGTCTCCAGTTCCCACTCCCACACAACCCCCTACCTTGGTTAATGCTCCAGAGAGGAACACAAGACAAAATCACGGGAGGCATCCGGACCTTGGGAGAGAAGGCTGAGGCAGCAGCTGGGATGAGTCGGTGGGACGGAGTCCCATAACCAGGCAGAGAATTCAGTGGCATTCTTCCCAAGAACTCACCTCATTGTCCCCCAGCTCCCCTGACAACCCCTTCACACCCCCACCCCACCCCTACCCATGCCGCCTATGTGGAAAAGTGACCCAGGGAATCTGCCACATCTGTTGCCTGCACAGACCTCCACCCTATTTCTGAGTCTTGGGAAGCAGAAAGATTGGATTTCAGGCCTAGAATGAAAGCAATGGGGGGGGGGGGGTTGTATCAATATCATAAGAGGAAAGTGCACCACGACTTAATAAAACGGTCAAAATCTGAAGGATTTTGTGATGGGGGAGGGGCATGGAGAAAGGACATCTTTTTCTTTCTTTCTTTCTTTCTTTCTTTTTTTTTTTTTTTTTATTATTATTACTCAGAAGCAAGAGGCAAGGATTAATCCCCAGGCCGGCTGAGAAGAAAGAAACCCTGGGACTCCAGAGGAAGCCGCACCTTGCGCAAGGTCAAAAATGCCTCCAAGAACTCCAAGGCTTCAACTGACCTCTAACTCTATTGGGGCGGGACGATAGCAGTCCAAGAGAAATAGTGGGGCGCACAAAGAAATCGAAAAACAGCGAGAATGTTTGTACTTCCTTCCTTTTAAACCAATACCTGTGAGAAACTTGGTCAGTCTCCTTTTAAACATTAGCGAATAGTGGGCACAACTCACCACTGTGCCCAAGACGAAATAAAACAATTACAGGTTCTCCAGACGGAAGGGCCAGGAGGCGCTTGTAATGAAGAAGAGAAAAGTGAACTCCTCGCAGCGGACTGTGTTAACTTTTTTGGAAAGAAGGGTTTCTTAACAAAGAGCTCTACCTTTCCCATTCCGTGGGACTGGAAGAGTTCCCTAGATTTAAGAGTGAATGGTCGCTTCCCGGCTCCCAAGCTGCTCCAGCATTCAGACCTGAGGCCTGATGTCCAAGCGCACTGCTTGGCTGCCAGGTGCTGGAATACAGATGGCGATCCGGCTAAAGTTACACAGACGGAAACCCCTCCATTTTCCACGTGCAACCTTACCCCCCCCCCTTTTTTTTCCTTCCAGAAGGAAGAGTCCCTCCACGCGATCCCTTCTCACCCGAGGTCTGCAATGTCACCTGCGCCAGGTGGCCTCCGCCGCCCAGCAGCTTTCCCACCGGGAAACATTCGACCGGTGGTCACTGACTCAATTTGTGTCCTAAATAAGTTTCAAGTTCCTAGATCTGACCGCCCCTAGATCCTAGACTCCTCCGCCCCTAAATCTGACCAACACTCTCCTCACCACTAAGTCCCTCCAGAGTAGAAGCGAGGGTCACTTTCACCCAGAGAAGACCGTGGTGACACGGCGTCTCCTCTGCCCTCCTCGTTTACCCTATCAAATCCCGCTTGCTCAACCTGCAGCTTCCCTCCCCGGATCTGTCCTTCGGCTTCCCGCTCTCAGAAGTCTCCCTGGATCCAATCAAGGATTGGGCTCTTTCTCGTCTACAGCAGTCCCAGGGTCCTGTCAGACTTTCCTTCCCCACGTGAGAGCCGCCAGCCAGGAGACCCCCTATACTACTGCTGGCAGTCTGCATTACCTGCAACCTGCTGTGGGGTGGCGCCCACACGACTCTTTTCACAGGTACCGGCGCCACTGACCAGCGCCTTCAGGGGCAGCTCGGAGCCGGGATTGGGGTAGCAGCGCAGCATCTGGGCGCAGCGCGGGGTGTAGACGCCGCACGCCTCGCCCTCCAGCCGTGCGCACACGGAGCAGCAGCCACAGCCGGGTTCTCGCACCAGCTCGGCGCAGGGCCCGTCGGGCGGGGGTCCGCAGGCAGCCAGACGCTCGGGCGTGCAGGGAGGACAGCGGAACAGCACCTCAGCGCGCACTCCGGGACCGCAGCCACCCGCGCCCAGCAGCAGCAGCAGCAGAAGCGACGGCAGGAGCAGCGACAGCGCGGGGCCGCCCAATCTCGGCAGCATGTTGGCCTGTGGGCAGCGTTAGTGCGGCGAGCTAGCGGGCAGGTGGCAGGGACCTGGCGAGCGCGGGAGACGCCTCCTTGCCTTCTTTCTCCTCCCCCGCCTCTGCCTGGTCCTAAAAAGCCTGCTCCTCCCCGCCCCCCTGCCTCCTCCCCTCCCCCTTTTGGAGACCACTCCCTTCTCCACTCCTGCGTGCGGGCACGTGCTTGTGCACACGCCCACCCTCCCACCCTACGTTACTAGGTCATTACACTGGTCCCCCACTCCTCCGGGACCACAGCTTTGCACCCTTCAGCCTTGGCTCGCCCGCTCCGACAGAGTAAGAATAACTTGCAAGCGTGGGTAGAATCGGCGTGGAGTGGGAAAGAACCGGTGCTTTTGTCTCCTGTCTTTTAGTTTAGTTCGATTTGGAAGGACTTAGTTTGCGCGCTTCCCACGTGGCCGGCTCTGAACTGACTGCTAAGGAAACACAAAGGCAGTCTTGACCTTAAAGATTTCGGCGCTCACAGCGGCTCCCCACAGTCCTCGTGTTGCTAGGAACAATGACCTTGAGTGAGTCCCGAGGAAGTTCAGTCTTTCCAGACCGGACTCGTCCCAAACAGCACCTCCTAGCAACAACTTAACTTTCCCAAACCAAAGCTAAGGCTAAAGCAGATAAAAACCGATGTATTTCCTAGTACCTGACAAATCACCTGCCTTCCAACCCCCAAGCCCTCTAACCTCTTAGAGACCCAGGCAACTATCCACAAGCCCTGCTGTATTTGTATCTCTCTCTCTCTCTCTCTCTCTCTCTCTCTCTCTCTCTCTCTCTCTCTCTCTCTCTCTCTCTCTCTCTCTCTCTCTCCCCCTTGCCCCTCACCCGCCCCACCACCGCCCCAAGAAGCCTGGAGACACGCCCATTGAAGGGGTCTTTAAAAGGTCAAATTAGACCCCCAGGTGTGAGCAAAAGCCCTAGCACCGGGCTGAAGCTCTCAGGTAATGCAGATGACAAAGTGTGGCTGCCTCCATTGTTCTGATTGACTGAGTCACCCAGCCTTGATGCTCCCCCACTCCAGCCTCCATCACTCCAGCCTGGACAGGACCTTAATTACTCATTCATCTCCCAGGGTTGTGACCTTAACAAAGACCTTCGCTGGTTGAAGTGTCTCCCTTCCCCCACAAGACTTCTCCTTTCTAACTTTAGGTCTCAGAGCCTATCTCGTTCGATTCAGCAGCTATTTGCTCATGTGTCTGCCGGCCCCCAATGGTGAATTTCATGTCTCCTAGAAGGTAAATTTCTAATCTTAAGAAATGAGAGAAAGAGTGTGGGGGAGAGTTTGGGCCAGGTAAGTATCTGGCCATCCGTAGGAACATTTGTGGAAGAGACTGTTCAGATGGGAAAGGGGGCGGGGTGAAAGTAAAACTCTGATTTTCCACAGAGGCAAATGGAGGGTAACCCTCAGCAATGGGGCGCTCCCAACCCAACGACCAGCCGAAATGATGACACAGAAATAAAAGAGTGAGACTAGAAAGTCACTTTGGCCAGAAATCAAAACCCCTGAGGAGATGGGGAACTGGCAGGAAAATGAGTTAATTGTGTTAAGATTTGGCTTAATTGTGGTGGGAGGGACACAGCATCAATGTTTGAGCCAAGGGATGGACCTCTGACATGGGATCTATACAGAATGAAGACCTTACAGTAGGAAATCGACAAAAGCTAGCAGAGGCTTCTGCACATCATCTCTAGGTGTCCTGGGGTCTCGTACCTGCCTTGGAATATGTTCCCATTGACCTCACACACTGACTATCTCCTTAGAGTAGAAATAGTAGCTGGTATGGTGGTATCCATAGGCATCTAGTTCAAACTGCAAGGGGAGCCTACATTCTACTAGCCACACTAAAACACATCCAAGAACTGAGTGTGTTGGTGCACACCTTTAATCCCAGCACTTGGAAGGCAGAGTCAGGCAAATACCTGGGTTTGAGCCATCCTGGCCTACAGAAAGCGTTCCAGAACAGCTCCATCTCCAAAAAGAGGGATGGGGTATAAGTACCATCTGTTTTAATAATATAGTTGAATCCTGCTTATTACAAATCGTATCATTTAATCAGTAATGAATATGAGAATTATAAAGGCAAGATTACCCAAGCACATCTAGAGACAACCTCAGCTCAGTCCTCCCGCCTTGGTCTCCAGAGTGCTGAAATCTCAGGCATGAGCCACTGTGAATTTCTAGAATTTCTCTTTCTGGTGAGTCTCATCACTGCTGATTCCTTTCCCCTAATTCCCATGTTAATACCTTTACCCTGTACAACCCCAAATACTCACACCCCAGAGCAACCTCATCTCCTTCCTTTCCTGCCCCCAAAACTTCCATGTCCTGCTCCAGAGCAGCCTGCTAACACAGGCTCCTGATACAGCACACGGCCTGTAAAATACAAATGAAATTCATGAAGCAGACAGAATTAGCAGAGTTTTTGTTTTTGTTTTTTTAAAAAAAAGTCAGCAGCCATTATAAAAGCAGGACACGGGTACTCTGGTGAATCCTTGTAATTTCAGGTCCTGGGATGCTGAAGCAGAAAGATCCCAAGTTCAAGGTCAGCCAGCGCTGCTAAAACCCTCTCGTTCTCTCTCTCTCTCTCTCTCTCTCTCTCTCTCTCTCTCTCTCACACACACACACACAGAGAGAGAGAGAGAGAGAGAGAGAGAGAGAGAGAGAGAGAGAGAGAGAAGAAACGAAGGAGGGAGGTTGGGTGGGAGGACTGGGAAACAGGACTTGTACACATCCTAACCTGCTACTCAGGGAAATGAACTTAGGTGCCCTCCATCCTTCATCTGCTGGTGAGTGGAAGGGAAGAAGCTTAGCTATGCGCTAAGGTGAGAAGAAGCTAAAGATCTGTGTGTTATGGGTTCACTAAGTACAAGCATTTGTATCTATCTGTAGTCACAGTCACTGTCATGGGTTGGTCACAGCCCCACTTGGGAGCACAGCCTCTGTCTGTCCTCTCATTTCCCAAAAATCCATGTGAACACGCACTTTTCCTGCAGTTCCAAGCCCTCAAATGTTTTATCACTTCTGTTTTTGAATTGAGCTGTGCCTGAATCCACTGACACCTAGAGAAGTGGAGAGGCTTGATTGTGGCCTCAAACCAACTTCCTGACTCTTTTGGGTATTGACCACTTTGCCCAAGGCCCAGAGCCTACACCAGGACCTGGCACACAGACGCTCGATAACCATATCTGCTGAGTGAACCTAAATTCTCTGCTCCTAGTCTCTTGCTTTGACCATTGTTCCTGGACTATTCCTTACTTTGAATTTCTCACAAAGCTTGAACACCCTGTCTTTGTTGGGCAGTGTAGACTGGTGAAGAGATGGAGACAAGCTTAGACTGGTGTTCTCCCTTCTAATCCCTGCTTTCTTTCCATTAAACAACACTGTACAAACTCCACCCTCTCATGGCTTACCATCATTAAGTACCATCTGTACAATTACTTACATAATTTTTAATGTAAGTTAATTTAGTTTTACTTAACTTGAGGCTATTTTAAATGGAAACTCTATATCATTACCATAAATGGAAACCCAGTAAGGATAGCCATATACAGATGGTAACCATAAAAATAAACACAATAAAAACAATTCATGCTGGATATGTTACTTGCTGAAGCCTCCAATTCTGGAATGCACTCCTCTGGGTGAGCCAATATAAGAAGTGCTAAGGTCTCAGCCAGACCCATGCTGAGATTTTATTTTCACTAAGTGATCAGAAAGGTAGGAAATATATTTCTAGATATTTTATTGCAATATAATATGCAAGCCAAAAAACACATGTCATAAACTTGAAACACATTTGCAAAGTCCTAGCTACTTAACAGGCGCCCAGATGGAGAAACATTAACTAGCATCCTCCATGTATTTTGTAGGTATTACCTCCATTACCCTCCAGGATAAACATTACCTGCACCTTGATGGACCTGGGTATATTTTGCCAGTTCTACGTTTTTATTTTTTTTATATATATAAAACCATACGTGTGCAGCCTTTCTGTCTTTAACTTTTTTTGGTCTTTGCTCAGTGTTATGTGTGAGTTTAACCCATATTCTAGCATGTTGCTAGCTGTTCATCATTCTTTCTTACTAGTGAGTATGTTTCATGGTATTGCTAACACCAAAATGTATTTAACCATTCTACCATTAGTAGGTATGTAGCTAGTTTCCAGCTTATTACTTTTAAGAACCAACAGCAAGATGGAGAAATGGTTCAACAGTTAGAAGTGCTTGCTGGTTTTGCAGAGGACCAGAATTTGGTTCACCTATAACCCCAACTCTAAGGGATCTGATACCCTCTTCTGACCTCCACAGGTATTAACACACAGAGACACACATACACATACACTTAACAAGAATGCACACACTTCCTGGAACCTGTCATATGTTATTTGTTGTACTTGTGAATCTATTTTGTTGGGTCTTGTGACTTAAGTGTAAAATATCCCCTATAGGCTAATGTGTTTGAGCACTTGGTACCCAGGTGGTGGCGCTGTTTTGGAAGACTATGGAACCCTTAGGAGGGACAGATTTAGTGGAGGAGTAAGTCACTGTGGGCAGGCTTTGAGGTTTAAAGGGTTCCACTTCCTGAAATCTCTCTCCTTCAATGTTGTGAAGGGGATGAGCACAGCTACTTCATAGCCTTCTCCATCACGATGGAATGTACCTCTTCAAACTGTAAGTCAAAATCAGCCCTTCCTCCCTAAGTTGCTTCCTGTGGGTATTTGGTTACATCAGTGAGAAAAGTAACTAAGATAGGTCTACACCTGGATGTCAGATTTCAGAGTCATGGTGAGTGTTTTAGTAGGGATAGCCCAAAAGTTTTGCCAAGTAAGTGTATACACTTGTCAACAGTATATGGAGGTTCCTATCCTTGCTACCAGGTCCTGTCCCAGAGAACTGTCCTGTCTGCCTCTCTAACTCCTGGCCATATCCTGGGGAACCAGGAGCAGTTGCTGCTCTGAACTGTGAGTCAACCCCCCTCCAGGCTGCCACTCCCTCCCAGCTCCAGGGTTTACAGGCTTTAAAAGGCCATGGAGAGCTTCAAGCCTAGGGTAGTACTAACCCATGAAGCTAATTACAGATTTCCCTCCCCTTTTGGAAAGTTGTTAGCATCAAAGAGATGTGGCAATCCTCTGGCTTTGGGGGCATAGGACCCACTGCATTAAAGGAAAGAGTGTTTGAACATCTCTCAGCCAGAATTCTCTAGATAAAAAACAGGCAAATTTTCACAAGGCACCATGGGGTCCCTGTCACAGCCACTCAGCGCTGCCATTGCACTACAGAGGCAGCCGAGGACTATGCTCCAATAAAATTCTATTTGCAGGAACAGATGGAGGCCAGAGTTGGCCCATGAATTGTGGTGTGCTGACCCCTACTCAAGGGCCTCAGCTTTGGAGAGCTGACTTTCAAAGGCTCCCATGTTTGGGATACAAGGCAGAGCCTGAAGTATTGCTCCTTAACCTGCATCCTACCCTCTGTGCTTCTTGTATTAACCCCAAGGGAGCAAGAAAACACAGATGGGAAGGGCAACCCCACCAAGGCCCACTTCTTCACGAGGGTTCCCACTCTCATTCCTTACTCCCTCCCAGAATCCCACGGTGAGATGTGCTGAGTCCCCAGCGTCCCAACAGCTGAATCTTAACCCAACCAGACTAGTGGCCAGGTACTGGCTCAAGGATCCTGAATGTTCATCTAGCATAGAATGGAGGCACAAGAAAAAAACACTCCTGTAACATCGGGGAGAGAAAGGGGAGGGGGATGCCGTATTAGAGCCAGAAAGAACCAGTTTCTTGCAGATTTCTAGCTGGCAGCATCTGTAAAGAAACAGCCTGTGTCTCCTCCCAGCCATCAAGTCCTTCTTTAAAGAAACAAGTCAACATCTGTTGGGGACACTCTATCTGCAATCGCTAAAGAAACCTTTCAGACCATACAAACCAAAACCAGTCTTATGCCAGTGGGGGAGGTCCTGTAGTAGTAGACTTCTTAATCCAAATTCGATCTGTTGTTTTTCCTCTTCTCTCTGCTCCCAGGGTCCCTGGCCCTTAACCCAGAGAGAGATAGCACCATTAGAGACCACTCCAGAAGACCCTTGGTCTCAGCCTTCACATTGGCTTTCCGCATTGTGCTCCTTTTCTTTCTTTGTTCCTTTCTTTCGGGGGCGGGGGGGGGGGGAGTGAGGTTTCTCTGTCCTCCTTCCTGCCTTGCTCAATGAGTCTCAGCTACACAATACTGTCTGAGCAAACTTGTTCAGGCCCCTACAATTATCTCATCTCCCTGTTATCCCCCGTTCTCACCCTCATGAGGCCACTAGAAGGCAAAGCTAAACAAATAAAGAACAGGAAGCGACCCAGGCAACCCAGGCGTTTCCAAGGTCCTGGCAATGGGAAATTGCAAGCTTGCAACTCGGCTGGCCTTGCTTGTCCTCCCCAGAGGCACTGGCCTCCTCCATTCTCTCTCTCTGTCTCTCTGTCTCTCTGTCTCTCTGTCTCTCTCTCTCTCTCTCCCTCCCTCCCTCTCTGTTTCTCTCTCCCGTCTATCCTCTCTCTCTCTCTCTCTCTCTCTCTCTCTCACACACACACACACACACACACACACACACACACACTGCTGAGCCCTCCATAGCTGAAACCTAATCCACTGCAGAGGCGTGCCACAGGGCAGGCACACAGGGCATCTGTGTGTTCAGCTGCACGTGCTCACCACACACTGCTTCTCTTTCCTCAGCATGGCAGGTACTCTTGGCCCTAAGGCTCCTTCCCAGCAAATCACGGAGAATCTCAGCCAAGAGCCATAGGAAGCAAAAAGCTGCGAAGGCACATTTGGTCCCTGACATCTTTTCTACTTGTGATGGAGGAGAGTGAGTTTGAATCCACACTTCTTGCACAGCCCTGTATGTGATCCAGTTTTGCTCCACAGTTTCTCAGTAATTAATCCAATCAGGAATCAGCCAGTGAGACTACCATTGCTCCATCCACCAGGATTGAGGGGGATGGGAGGGAGATTTGAGTGATGGGAGGGAATGATGAAACAGTCTAGCTTGGAAATTAGGCCATGGGGCTGCAGCGTGGGTAGGTGGGAGTGGAGGCAACAGGGAGGAAGCCCCTAGAAGAAAAGAAAGATGCTCAATTTGGAGACTCCTTCTAGGTAGGCCATTGAGGATTAGAGATGTTCGCCATGGAACATTGGCGTCATTTGATTCAGCCCTTAACCAGACAGCTTTTTGTTGTTATTGTTTTGTTTTTGAGACCGTTTCCCTGTGTAAGAGCCCTAGCTGTCCTGTACTAGCTCTGTAGACCAGGCTGGCCTCGAACTCACAGAGATCCACCTGCATCTGCCTCCCAAGTGCTAGGATTAAAGGCGTGCACCGCCGCCGCCACCAGGCAGAACATCTTCTTGAAAGGGAGATGAATCTCTTCTTGCCCAGGGGCTCTGCTTCACCAGGATTAGAGGTCCTCTCTACCAGTTGTAAGGTCTGTGTTTTCACTTTTGTATTTCGTATCCTGCTCTGCCTCCCTCCACCCACCTTTCAAAAATACAGAATGTTGAATGAGAGCAGGGACTGAGCATTTCGTATTTCTCCACCCCTGTCCTCTCATGTTCCATCCCACAAGCCTTCAGGCTGGCTTTGCTCATACACGGAGCAATGGCTCTATCATTCCAGTGTTTGTAGAGGAACAACCCCAATAACTCCCTTTGGATGAATGGAAATATGGCCTAAAGAACAGACGGGCCTCCCCTCAGGTTATTAGCCTGCAGTCACTCCTAAAGCAATGGGCAGGGCACCTTCCCTGCCTCTGCCTCCCAAGTGCTGGGATTTAAGATGAAAGCTAGACTTTCATCTGTCAGGTGAGTTAGGAAACTTAGGTGTGTCCCTGAGGCTCAACCTTTTCATGTAGAAAATGAGAATAAACAACACCAGCTCGATCTTCAAGAAATAAGAAGTGTTACATGAGGAGCAATGGGCAGTGTACAGAGCTATCAGACAGGAAGGGAATTTGCAATGATGGAAGAACAGCATAAAGTTCAATAAGCATGGGTTTTCCTTAACCCTATCCATGCTGAAGGGAAAAGAGCAGAGAGAGCTGAACACACACACACAAACACACACAAGAACATGAGCTCCTCACCAGATACTGCAAGGGAAGTGGGACAGAAATAGAGATATGTGTGGGCTATTAAAAGAGGCAATACACCAGGAAGCAGATCTCTGTGACTTTGAGGTCAGGCTGATCTACAGAGAGAGTTCCAGAACTGGCTCCATAGCTACCGAGGAATCCTGTCTTTAAAAACCAAAAAAAAAGAAAAGAAAAAAAGAAAAAAAGAAATGCATACCCATTGAAACCACAAATAAGAGCCTATAGAGAACTCGAACCCTGCTCTATAGAGTTAGGAACCCAAAGAAAAAGCAAATGAGCTTCTAGAAGAGCCAAGGAGAACTCGCCTGGGAGAGCTTCTCAGAGGCAGGGTTAGAAACCTACTGTGTTGCTGTGGGAGGGGGCCAGTTTTAGAGTCCTTTCTCTCCCACACCTCAATTCCATCTCCATTTCAACCATGCGCAACAGACACCAGCAGAAACCATTTTTCTGAAGGTTTCTGGTGGTTGTTGGCAAAGGACCAAGATTATGGGAGGCAGTGAGCTCTGTCTCTGCACTAACTCCTGCTGGGGCCTCCTCTATTGTCTCCCCTTCCTTTCTTTTTTACTAGAACGTCTTTTATTTATTCTTTGCCAACTTCATACATTCAAATAAGACATCTTGATCATACGCATCCCAATTCCTCTCTCCTACTCCCCCAGGAACCCCAACTCCCTCCTTCCACTCTTCATAGGCACCCCAATTTGTCCTTCCTCCTCTCCCAGGAACCCCACCTAATCCTCTCCACTCTGCAGTTACTCCCAACTATCCCACTGCCCCACGTGCCCTCCCCTTTTCTTGTTAATACATCAAGTCCAGGTAGTGCCGCCTGTTAGAATGTTGGCTGATCAAGTTGACTTGGTCTTGTGCACGTAATCACAGTTACGTGAGTCCATGGCTGCAATGACTATGTCATGTCCCAAAGACAATATTTCATGGCACTTCTCCCTATCCTCTGGCTCTCGTTGACTTTCCACCCCTCTCTGTAATGTTCCCTGGGCCTTGGTAAAATGGATGTGGCTATAGATGTCCTCTTTAGGGCTGAGCACTCAATAGACACGTATTCTCAGAACTTTTGCCATTCATGACTCTCTGCAATAACGGCTGACCATTGCAGAGACCAAAGACAGTATAACCATATGTATTTAGAAAGCAGTTTAACAATATATTAACCTGTTAAACAACATTAGTGGGTTTCTCGCCTAGGCCCTGTGCCCTTGCAAGTCATGAGCTTGTGACTGGGCTTACATTACTGGGTCTAGAACTCCTCCCTGTGGAGCAGGGTTCAAATCTAATCCCAAAGCAGTTGGTTACACCCCTAACTTTCATGCCACCATTGTGCTGGTGGGCACAGCTTGCCTAGCAGGTTGGTATTGTAGCATTCAGAATTGGCTGCAAGGCTAGCACTGATCTTTTCTTCCCTGGTATTCTGCAGAGCATGTCTGGCACTATAAAAGATAGCCAGCAGGAAGGAAATTTTCAAGTCAATTCCAGATTGATTTTTTTCTATGTCCTAAAAACAAAATGTGGCATATCTTCAGCAATAGAGCACCTTCCCTCTCTTATCCACACTTTGGATATATTTTCACCCTTGAGTCCTTTCTGATGTCCCCTCCAAAAAATCTTCTCTTCCTCTCTGTAAAGTGTTCTCTCTACACCTGCTCACAGTACATTATTAATAGCTATCTTACTTCATCTGGTGTTTTTTTTTTTTCTTTTTTCTTTTTTGTGACAGGGTTTGCCTGGATTGTCTAAATTGGCCTTAAACTCACAGCAATCCTCAAGCCTTGGCTTCCTGAGTCCTGAGATTACTGTCTACAGCACCATGGCAAGCTTACTTTGTGGATCTTCGGCGCGCTGTTCTCAATCAGAGGTTATCACACTTCCTCATTTTTTGCCTTTCTTGCCATTATTAATAACTACGTTAAAAATGAATTTTGCCACCCCCCACCTCCCAGCCTCTCTCCCCTACTCATGACTAAAGACTTGTCTGTGCTCCAGCCATCAATAAAGGAGAGGCTTAACTCTGCTATATTGTAATAATCTGCATGACCGAGAGACTGCTATGAAGGTATGTCATTGTGGGCAGAAGGGAAAACTACCACCATTACCCTAGCCTGCCACCCCCCCCCCCAGACCCCACACTCTGTATGGCTAGGGTGAAGTATCAGGCACCTTGCCTACACTTTCCAAATTGTACTTCCTCCCCAAGATCCAGAATGGAGAATCAGTAATTATTTCCATCCATACTTTCTTACAAAATAATAACCAGCCCAAGGCTCGGCCAAGTCAGTGACCTCAGCCTTTATCCAGAATCCTACACTCGGGACTAGGAGTGTGCAATGAGCCATTTGAGTTGGAACACAAAAGAGCTCCAGGTTTGAAACAACCCAACTCAGAGGCAGTTGTTGGAGAGTCCCAACCCCAGCAGTCTTTGGTAACTTAGGTATGACACATTTTTGCAAGTCACCAAGCTGCTTGGAGGCCCACTTCCTTGTCTATCTGATTCCTGACTGACTCCAGATGCTTTTGGCAGACATTTGGAAGTGTCTAGTCCAAAAGGGGGATCACTTTGATGTATGTTATACCTGATGATGGGCCTTTGTGTGGGGCACTGACCTCTTGGCACAATCCCCTGACTTGAAAACTACAGTCCCAAATATGAGGGCATTTGGCCTTCTCCAAGTCCACTTTATGGCACCTTAATTCCATTCTCACTAACAAATTCTAGGGAGTGTACCAAGCCAGAGCAGCACCCATGGGCAGAGGGTTTTATCTTGCAGGTATATGTCCCATTGCTGCCTGCCATGCATCCAGCTTGGTCCCAGCTGCCTAGAACAGGACCGTCTCTCAGGGAAAACATTGCTGTTTTTCTTGCTACATCTTTGATCCACCAGAGTCAATATTTGCAGAGATAAGCACAGTGAGATGAAATCACACACTAGGGGTTGTTTATGACTCTGACCCCATCCATTGCCGTCGGGTCCCTTTCAGGCCACAGAGCAAGGTGAGTGGATGCGTTTTAGCAGAAGGTCCTGCTACTCACCCAACCTGCCTTGGAGCATTATGGCAAAGGGTTGGGTCAGCTAGCTCCCGATTCCTGGTTCCGTGTTCTCAATGCTACTCTAAACTCCAGGCAGAAAGCTACCATGGCCTTCCCATAGAACTGGAAACCTGTACTCCTGATCCCTCCCCATTCCCAGGCCTTCCCACTAAATCTTCTCTATTGAATAGCAATGGCCCAGCAGCAAGGTCTTCCTACATATAATAACAACAGTAATGACAAACTTCCTGTTTCCATTTCACATAAAAATACAAGCACACCCCCCCACAGCAATTCTCCCCATCAGCTACCCATAGAATCCATCAGAAAGCCAGAGTGTCATCTGATTAGGAGAGACACTGGTACATCCTGAGCTGTGGAGGACAGAGAAAATGAGCATGTGAAGAAGTCCTTCCTATGGAGGCCCCAAACCACACATCGCAAGGATACAAAGCTGCTACTGGGCTATTTCCTGCATGGGCAGCTCTGTGTACTCACAAGGGAGTGTGTTCTCAGCCTCTGTCGCTATAATGAATGCCTGATGTAACTAACTTATGAGGCAAAATGATTTACTAACTTATGAGGCAAAACAACTTGTTCGGGCTCACAATTCTGGATGGTCTAGTCCTTGATCGATTGGCCCCATTGTTTTGGGCCTGTAGAGAGATAGCACTTCAGGTAAATGCAAGTGGCAGAGAGAAACACTCCTTTGTTCAGAAAGCAAAAAGAGACAGAAGGTCTGGGGTCTTGTAATCACTTTTTAGGACATTTCCCCAATAATCTAAGAGACCTCTTACTACGTCTACTTCTTTCAATTAATTAAGCAAGCAATTATTGCATTGTGTGCGCATTATGTGCATGGGGGTCCATGCACCACAGCATGAGTGTGGAGGTCAGAGGACAGCTGTGTGGATGCCCATCTCTCCTTCCACTTGAGACCCAGGGATTGAACTCAGGTCAGCAGGCTTCCCTGGCAAGGACTTTTGTCCCTCTGGGCCATCTTGCAGCCCTTTTCCTTTCCTTTTCTTTTCTTTTTCTTTCAGTGCAGAGGACTGAACTATGAGCCCCACGTATCCCATTTAGCTATACTCCAGCCCCTCTTCCCTGCTTCCTAAAATTCCCACCACTTCCCAATAAGGACGTCCTAAGAACTAAGCTCTTTCCTCCCTGGTCTTAGAGGGAGACTGTTTGACTTCCAAGCCACTGCAAAAATAGACTCCAGTATGGTCACATTGGTCACCATGAATGCCAAAGGCGCTCACTACCTGATTACCAGATGTGGTGATGCAGGAAGAGGATGGAGGAGAAGAAAGAAGGGAGAGAAACAGAGCGGAGGCTTAGCTGGGCAGTCATTGTGTGCTCTGGCCTCTAGCGAAGACTTCCAGAAGCCACCTCACTGAATGCTCATAAACCCTGCAAAGCATTTCTATTGCCCCTACTTTTCTGAGGGAGGAAGGTGAGGCTCTGAGAAGCTAAGGTGACTAGCCCATGTTGACACAGTTTACCATGAGCAAACCACACATGAAATGCCAGGCTTGACGGAATACGTTCCAACAGATCCATTTTTTGATGCTATTGGTGATTTTTTAAAAAAGATTTATTTATTCTTAATTATGAGTGTGTGTGTGTGTGTGTGTGTGTACTGGAGGGTATATGCACATGAGTGCAGGTGCCTTTGGAAATCAGAAGAGAATGAAGCAATGTGACCCACCCAGAATGGGTGCTAGGAAATGAACTTAGATCCTCTAGCAGAGCAGTAACTATTGAGCCACCTCCCCAGCCAGAAGGAAGGAAGGAAAGAAGGCAAGGGAGGGAGGGAGAAAGGAAGAGAGAGAGAGTGTGTGTGTGAGAGAGAGAGAGAGAGAGAGAGAGTGTGTGTGTGTGTGTGTGTGTGTGTGTGTGAGAGAGAGAGAGAGAGAGAGAGAGAGAGAGAGAGAGAGAGAGAGAGAGAGATGTGCCCACAGAGTCCAGAAGAGAGTGTTGTATCTCCTGGAGCTAGAGTTGTAGGCATTTGAAAGTTATGCATCACAGGTGCTGGGAACAGAACTCCAGCCAGGAAAGAAGGATTTATTTTGGCTCACAATTTCAGCTCATCATGAGGGGAGGAGCATAATTAAGTTCATAATATTGGGAACATGTGATAAAGACTCTTCACACCCTCATAGATCAGGAAAAAAGAGAAAATGGGGCCAGAACGGGGATCTGTCTATAACCTTCAAAGACATGCTCCCAATGACCTACTTCCATCAGGAAGGAGAGGGAGGGAGGGAAGGAAGAAAGGAGGAAGGGAAGGAGGGAGGGAGGCAGGGAGGGAGGGAGTGAACAGAGGGACATTGATTTATAAGGAAAAAGAATCTGAAGAAAGCCCCAATGAGGAGCAAAAAACCAGCTTGTTCTTTGCTGCCAGCTGGTAGATACTGAGAGTGTCTAAGTGAAAGCCTGATGGAGACTTCTACCCTGTGTTTCCAGATTTTTATCACTACAAAGAAAGAACTCAGAAATGAGGCAAAGAACTGGAAGGAAGTTAGTTCCAGAGCAAAAATGAGACACTTAAATGGTGAGTGTAGGCTCAAAAGTGTCACGCCACCCAAGGCTCTGAATCATGTGTGAGAGGCAAACTTGAATGCAACTGAGGACGCTTATTGAGCAGAGGGGGCTAGGAGCTGCAGGAATGGGTGAAGATTTTCCCAGATAGGGCTGTTTCCAGATGGGGTCTACTCAGCACTTTTTGTCCTTGTATGGGGTTTTTGTATGTGTCATGGCTTTAGACACATGAGGGGGAAATGTATCTTGCAGGGCGAATGATATGGAGAACTAGTGGTTCTTTTGGTGAACCACACTGTTAGCCTCACATCTCCAGAGGCCTTGAGGATTTCTGACAACCTCCTGCACTGTTTCTGGTCTGGTTGGTTTAGGGAGCTACTCCTCTGCCCCAGCATTGTATCAGGACACGGGTTAGTGTGCTCTACACCCCCCTCCATCCCCCCCACCCACACTTTCCCTACCCCCAACAAGCTAAGCTCTTGCCTCATCTTAATGGTGGCCCAGCTCAGCAGGAATGTTTGCAGGACCAGCTGTTTTAGCTCATGCATTCATTAATAAAAGTACTGAAAGCGGCGTGAGAGCCACCCCTTTCTTTCTTTTGTCTTGTCTGAAAGGGGGCAGGGAGGGGGCAGGAGAGCCGCAGACGTAGGGGACGGGGACGTGTCAGACGTGCCACAGGAAGGCTTAGCAAGAGGAGGAGCTGTGAGGAGGGAAAGCAGGTGGGAGGAGAGGAGGGGTGGCGTGAGGGGAGGAGACCTATGACCAGACCAGCAGACTGACATGTGGAGCCAATCCCAGGGCAAAGGTGGGGGGAAGGGGGCTACACCTGAGAATAAAAGAGACACCTGGCCTGGCTTCCAGAACCCGGAGGATTAAGGGCTGATGACAGGCCAGGGGCCCAGTGAATTGGGAGGCAACACTGGGGCTTTGATTTATGGTCTCAGTAAAAGTGGATACTTTTCATTGTCTTTAGCAGTCCGCAGTCAAGGCCCAGCCTGGGAAGTCAGTGGCAGCTCTGTAGGCCTGTTTGGTGGAGAAGGGTCCAAGAACCCTGAGTATCAATCCCAGGGCTTAATGCACACCGCCCAATAATAAGCAAGCTCTTTCCCACTGAGCTGCATGCACCCCTGGCCCCGGATCTCTAATTCCGAGATTGATATGAAGGGTTAGGAGGTGTTATCAGAGGGTCCTCTGCTAGAAGGAGCCACAAAGAAATCATCCTCTACCACAGCTGCACAGTTGGGGCTTTCCAGTGGGCCTGCTGGCTGATGTACAGTGAGGCTGGCTAAATAGGAATCTAAAATGCACAACCGTCTGCAGCACACATGGACTGGCAATCTGGTTCAGTAGAAAATCACACACTTAGCATATACAAGACCCAGCTCCACAGGATAAAAAAGCAGGACAGAATGTATTTATTAAATGACACAGAATTTTATTCTTTAAAGTGTTTAGATGGTAAAATTTACATTACAGTTATGTTGTCTTACCATGATGGAATTTTAACAGGGGGGAAAAAATGTGTTAGCTTATCTGTGGTACGAATGTAACTTGGGTCCTGTCCTGGAGTTGTTAAACCCTGCCGCTGTCCACTCAGCAGGAAGGCTGAGGCTCCTGGGAATGAAAAAAAAAAAAAGGGGGGGGGGGGGGTAATGTCTGCTGTAGTAGACAGCAGGAAGTAGAGGGAACTGGGAAGGACCCTGCTGGAGTTCACTTCCTGTGGATACTCTCGAATAGTCTACCCTCAGCTAATGTTACCTAGAAGCCAGCGGGCTAAGCAACCCCAGAAATGCAAGAGCAGGTGCAGGTAAAGGGCACATGAGCTGCACTACAGTCGCGTCTGACGATCCGGGCAGTCTTCTGAAGCTGTGCTCTCTGTTTCAAGCCCTGGCAGGGAGTTTCTGCCTGCTGCTAAGGGAGCAGACAAACACATTTGAGGACAGAATTGATGCACAGAGCTTCCAGAGCTAGGAAGCCAAGAGGAGTGTCTGCTGGGCAGTGTAGGCTATGATCTCCTAGTCTGGCCACTCATTCATTCAAGATCTATTCATGAGCTCTGTCCATGGCAATGGTGTACATCATAATAAATACAACAGGCACTCCACAGTCTCCACACTCCATCCATGTGCCTGTGGTACTAATTGGTTAGAAAGATATTGAATATTATGAGATGTATCTCAAGAGCAAGAAGTAAATAACAGAGCCGGGCGATGGTGACACATGTCTTTAACCCTCTGCCTCTTAGGAGGCAGAGGCAGGCAGATCTATGTGAGTTTGAAGCCAGCCTGGGCTACAGAGCGAGTGCCAGGATAAGCTCCAAATCTACATAGAAAAACTCTGTCTCAAAATAAAATAAAATAAAATAAAAAGGAAGAAAGAAAAAGAAAAGAAGTAAATAACAAATAAAAGAAAAACTGAGCAGAGAAATGGCCAAGATAGATGATAGCGGAAAGGAAATGGATATTGCAAGTGTTGCCTACAGTTTGTATATGCCCTCTGGGCACCAAATACCAGTGGACAGGAGCTGGGCTTGTGGCTCCTTCTCTTCAATGCCACTCAAGAGAATCTCCAGAAAGCAATAACAAACATTTGTCCAGCCAGCTTAACTTCTCATAATCCCATTGAGACCAATGGAGAAGAAGAAACTTAGTTGCCCAGAGCCTTTGGGTTCCTGCCAGGCTTGGCATCTAGCCCTGTGGGTGTGGGGACTTCAGTACCCTGTCAAAAAAGTACATGCCAGTTTCAATGACCTCCACCCCACCCCGAGATTCCTCAGGGTCTGGCATGGCTGCAAGCCTCTGGTCCATAGCCTCTCCATTGTCACCTCTGTCAGTCATCCAAGAAGGGCTGGGAGATTCATCTAGTCATCTGTAGTTCAGGAGGGCTAAATTCAGGGTTCTGAACACATGCCTGAAGGGAAAAGTATGGGTGATCTCATGGAGAAGTGTCCAAATACTCAGACATCACGGCCAGTGCTACTTCCTAGCTATATAACTTACTCGGCAGCTCCGTCTGAAAATGCAAACAGTAACAGTGCCTCATAGATGTGTGAGTCTCAAACACTGAATGTAAAAGTGCTTAACCCTTTTGTGCTGGACCCTATCAGTCTTTATCAATCACCCTCCTTAAATTTAGAGAACAACAATAAATTCACTCCCAATCACCAACAGTCAAGTGATTGCTTTTCAGTCTGAGCCACAGCCCACCAGGGATGTATTGAATCACTTTGGCAAGCATAATATTATACATGTTTAGGGGTAGTTATAATCTATAACAAAAGGCACACAGAAAAAAAAGAGGGGAAAGAATAACAGAAAATACTAGCGCTACACAAGTATGTGTAAGTAAGTATGTGACACATGAAGTAGAGGGCCTTATGGGAACAAGATATAGGTTCTCACACCCTTAACCCATACCACACAGAAAAGGAAAACATACCCTCCCCACCCCCACCCCCATCAATGACATCCGAAATGTGCCTTTCCTATCCAGTTCATATCCTAGGGACAAAAACCTCATCAGATAAACTACTGGTTTGTACTTTACAGTAAGACAATCTCCTTAAACTATGAGGAAAAGATTTCTTTAAAAATCTGTCGAGCTGGATGATGGTTCAGTGGATAAAAACACTTGCCACACAAATGTGAGTTTGTATCTACAGAAATATCATAGTTGGATATGGAGCAGGAATGTGTATAATCCCCGCAGGGAAATAGCAGTAGAGATAAGAGAAACCCACAAGTCAGCTCACTTGGTATACAAAGAAAATATATATCTATATATACATATGTATGCATGTATGTATACGTACATGTGTATGTATATATAAAAATACTGTCTCAAAACAAGGTGGAAGGCAATGGCTGATATGGGGGTTGTCTTCTATCTGTCATGTGTGAACTGTAGCATGCACAGATATTCACACATAAATGTGCATGAACACACACACACACACACTGTCTTTCTCTCACATGCACGCACACACACACACACACACACACACACACACACACACACACTGCTGTCTTTGTGACTAGAGGAAAATTTCTAGACCCTGGATCACTCCAGCATTGTAGTAAAAGGGCCTATTCCTCCTCTGATCTGTGGCAGATATCTCTGTCTGTCGGTACTGTCACCCAATGCCCAACATCTTCACTTCTTGAGAAAATTTCTCCATTAAAGCTTTTGAGTGAGCTCATTCTCACCACAGCCCCGTTTTTATTTTTATTACTACCGAGACAGATGTTCCCTCACATCCTATGTAGTGTGTGTGTGTGTGTGTGTGTGTGTGTGTGTCTGTCTGTCTGTCTGTCTGTCTGTCTGTCTGTCTGTCCAGGTGGAGTGCTGTCCTGTAACGTGAAATGCATTTCTTAATGGGATCCAAAAACTTGGATACCCTTATTTCAGGTTAAATCTCTGTGTCTGTGACAGAGATTCTTTGTGTGGCAAAGAATGGCACATGGTAGGGAGAAGACAAAGACAGGGACTGGTGTTTGCTTAAGGACAGAGAGAACCTGGGCTTTTAGTCTGGTTCCTAAACCCTGCACCTATCACACCCAATCTTAGCAAAGAGGCCTGCTTGTGGACTCTGGTTACCAGGAATCCCTGACTCTCTATCCCACTGTCCAGTCAGTGGTGTCTCATCACCCTGGCTTGTCTTCAATAAGATTCCTATTGGGTCTGCTTAGCCAGACTCCTCCCAAGCCCCATACTGCTCCCTGGCTACATCTCTACTTATCCATACTCAAAGCTTTGAGCCTCGTCTCTGTCCCCAGTGAAGGGCTCCCTGTGGTAGTTCCCATAACTCTTACAGTGAGTCTGAATAAAGTGCTCCCCGCTGAGTGAGGTAGGTAATCTTGTCTAGTTTGTTAGATGCCTCTCTGAGAGTGTCCTAGAGAAACTAGGTCAGGGGCCCCTGACCTATGCCATGATTTCACTCATTGACAGGATTAAAATTTGAGTAGCTACCAGGAGACAATTTAAGTGTGGAAAGTGGGCTGAAGTTCAAGGAATTAGTTGCCTGGTGCCATGCCTTTAAAAGGTAAATCTTGGCCCTGGTTCTGTCGTCTTTAGGCAAACACCAGTCCCTGGCTTCTCCCTCCCTATCGCGTGCTCCAACCTCCCCGATCCCCATGTGTCCAGTCCTCTCTACTCCCACCTCCAACTATAGAAGACCACAGAGGAGCTATGGCCTTGTCCCCAAGTACTGGTGTTCACTTCATTGTTGGAAAGAACCACAGGGAAGGTTTGGTGCTTTAGCAACGGAGTGTGGAGAGGTACCAAAGGGATCAGTGTTGTTCTTTTGCTGCAGCTATTGCCTATGAAACACAAACTCAGCACCCACATGGAGTTTATTGATAGAAGGGAAAGAAAGTGGGGTAGCTGGTGGCCAGCCAAAAGCAGGGGAGAGAGAGAAGAGAGAAAGAGAGCAAGAGAGAGAGAGAGAGAGAGAGAGAGAGAGAGAGAGAGAGAGAGAGAGAGAGGCACACTTGGCGTGCTTGCTTTAAAAGGGAAACTTGTGCATGTGTAACTGAGTCCCCTGGTAGCCAGGTAAAGCTTGAGCAGCCAGGTAAGGCATGATGTAGAGAAGACATGGCCATGAGCATCCCGCCCGCCCGTCATCGGAGGGGGGTGTCAGCTGACTGCTGGTCCCCAACAATCAGGGTCCCAGGACAGTGAGAGAGCAAAGGTGGTGCCTGTGGTTGACTCTGAAGGAAAGACCTGAGTGGGGTACAGAGGGATTAAGCTGTCAGGAAGATGAAGGGGAGAGAATGCCCTGGAAGGTATACTTGCAGAAAAGCAACTAGATGGGCAGGTAGCTGGAGGACAATAGAGTTGGAACTGTGTCCAGCTGGCAAGGGGCTGCCGTCTGATCACAGCCTGCAAAGAGGTTCTCCTGGGGCTCATCTTCTGAGACTTGCCTCTTACAATGAGGAATCCTGTTCCTCCTGCTGCTGCTGCCCCTCCTCCCCCTCCTCTTCCTCCTCCTCTCTCTCCTTCCTCTTCTACCACTCCTCCCTCTCCTTCTCTCCCTCTTCACACTCCCTCCTCTTCCTCCTCCTTCTTCTCCTCCCCTTCCTGGAGCCCCCGGAAGCAGCCTAAACTAAACAGCTGGTATGGCTCAAATTTAAGCCCTCTTAGCAGTGACTGTTAGTCACCCGGCAGTTTTATTCATCAGTCTTCTCCAGGTGTTTGTGACATCAGGGCCCATTCTTTGTATAGCCCCTGGATTGTCAACAGATTTATCTCTACTAGCTTGCCAGCTTTCTCCTCATGCTCAGACACCAAAGACAAAAGTAGTCTCACACCATCCTGGACAGCATCTCAGTGTCTTGGTGCTGGATGTCTAAGCAGAGATCACAATGTGAGGGGCACCAAGTGGCTCTAATTCTGAGTCTGTTCCTCAACTCCCCAAGAGTAGATCTCATCACCTTGGATTCTCTGAGGACTGGGGCATGTTGAGTAACCAAATCACCTCCTCCCAGGGAATTCCATACTTTCATTTGGGCCAGAAGGGCTCCTATTGGATGATAACTAACAGTCTTTATTGAAAAGTTGTACTGTAATAGCCTTTGTTAGGTCTAACTGGGGAAGGGGTAGGGGGTTGGGGAGGTGAGAGGGGGTGGAGCATGCCAGCTGGAGCACAACAGGAAACAAATGGATAAGGCAACTGGAGATTCCTCTCTGAGATCAGCTCCTAATCCATTCCAGTTGGCAAAGCCCCTAGGAAGCCAGGAGCTGTAAGTGCTTAAGCCTGATGTCAAGTTACTACCACACAGGCAAAGCAAAAAGGAACAGTCTGTGATTCCAACTGGGGCTTTCGGTACCAGGCTTCTGCCTCATCAAATCCAAGTGGATTTGAAATCCAGGTGAACTTCAGGGTCACCTTACTGGAACAGATTGCAGGACTGGGGTATAGCTCAGGCTAGAGTACTTGCCTAGCATCTACATATGCTGAAAACAAAACTAAAACAGAAACACCAAAGTTGGGTGTGGTGGTACATGCCTGTAACCCCAGTCCATGGGAGGGTGAGGCAGAAGGATCTCCTTGAATCCAGGATAGCTTGAGCTCCATAGTGTTTCACACACACACACACACACACACACACACACACACACGCACGCACGCACGCACGCACTCACGCACACACACCACCACCACCAACAACAACAACAACAACAAATAATGGCAACAACAAACACCCATAAGTCACAAAGCACGGATTGCTGGCTCCACCTGTTTCACATCTGGGACAGAGCCTGAGAAATTGCTCTCTCATAACTCCCAGCTGCTGCTCTTACAGCTGGACAGGTGGCCAAGGGAAAGAAACCGACTTTGATAACCACTGCTCTGCACTCCAGAAACCATCCATCCCCATGTATCCCCTTTACAGTCAAAACAGCTTCTCATCAGGCACTACCAGATTCCAGGCCTCTAATTTGACAATAGGATGATAATGATAATGATGGCTGGGGTCTTGAGTCTTTGCAAAGGCTTCAAGAGGTAGGCAGTGTAAATAGCCCCTGGTTTCAGATAAAAATAGTTATTAGGTGACAGAACCTAAGCCAGGCAGAAAACACCAATCACTGCCCCCATGGTGATTCACAGTGGCCATCTTACCCCTGCATCTGAGTTCATAGACCAGCCACAGTAAAACATTTGGACAGTAATGCATAAAAATTGACAATTGTCACTTACATCTCCAAGGATCATGTGGTCCAAGACAAAGTCAGTGCTGACCCAGTGACTAGAGAGAATCCGGTTTTCTGAGATGGTGCCTTGTGGCCACAACCCCCAGGGGGTAGGAAGTTGGCATGGGAGGACTAGGAGTGGTGAATTCATCCCTCCATGCTGGGGGGCACTAGCAGTGGATCCCATATACCTAGTCACTTCCTAATGGCCCATCTCTTCTCCTCTTCCTCCCCCACATCTGCTTCTTCTGTTTCCTTTTTCATCATAGACAAAGGGTTTTACCATGGAAGCCAGGCTGGCCTCAAACAAGCAAGCGTCCAGTCTCCCAAGTACTAGGACTACAGACATGCCCAGGTACTTTTTTTTATTAGGTGTCTCGCATCTTACTACTATCGCTTTGGGGGAATGCTATGGGTTTAAATGCTCACATAGTTTGTTGTTTCCAAAGCTTGGTCTCACTTGGTCATGCTATTTTGGAAGGTGTAGAAACTTGGGAGGTGGGGCCTAGCTAGACAAAGTAGGTCACTAAGAAGCAAGCTTTTACAGAGGACACTGACCCCCAGTTTCTTTCCCTTTCTCTGCTTCCTTTCCACTATGAGCTGAGCCTATGACACGTCCCCATCACCATGATGTTCTGTGTCACCAATGGCCCAGAAACAAAGAGTCTGGTGATCAGGTACTGGAGTCCCTGAAGCTAAGGGCTCACGTAAATAATTCTTCTTTGCAACTGCTTATGTTGGGAGCTGGGAAAATGGCTCAGCGGTTAAGAGCACTGACTGCTCTTCCAGATCACCCGGGGTTCAACTCCCAGCATCCACAAGGCAGCTGTAAACCCAAGACCTAACACCCTCACATGGACATACAAAAATAATAAAAAGAAAGAAACTGTTTATGTCAGTAGTCAAAACTTAGTTAGATTTTCTAGATATATAGAGATATACTTAAAATAGTCTTCAAAACTTTCAAAGACCTTCAGAATATGGCATTTAAAATGGTTTAGGGTTTTTCATGACAATGAGACACAACTGCTTCTGGCAAAACCAATTACTTCAGAGAGGAAGATAGGCATCAAAGAAATTCACTCATTACGAAGTTTGTTTTCAATATCGCAAGACTAACTATTTGAGCAAGAAGCTGCTCTTGCCTGGACTGTTTGACTATATGGACATGCAGAACCCACAGGACAGTGACTGCTGAACTTGAAAAAACAAGATGGACAGTCCTGAAGGGTTTCTGCTTCATGGAAGATTCTGCCAGACATTCTTCAGGACACAGAGAAAAATGACTGATAAACTGCCAATACAGTGGGGACAGTGTAAAATTTCCTGCACCCCTGAGGAGTCCGCCAGACACACTATGGCCTACAGGCCGAAGATGGAACATTATAGAGGAACTTTGAGTGACTGACCAGGCAGCAAGATGTCTCTGTCAGTTCTAGAGTTTATATATTATCCTTCTGTGGTCTTTAATGGAGTTGAAGACAGATATTATAGTTATAGCTTTCCTTAGTTATGATAAAGGATAAGCTACGCATAAGACTTTATACTCACAAAGATAGGATAGCTGATGGAATATTTCCTTTAAATCTTGCTAAATGTTAATGAACTAAATATTGCAACTATAGTTCTTATTTGATAACTGTTTTGTTATATATAATTTTACGATGTTAAAATTAAAAACCCTTCTTTTTATTTAGACAGAAAAGAGGAGATGAGAGGGGAGGTCCTTCTGTGTGCATATGTTTCTCTTATTGGCTGATGAACAAAACACTGATTGGCTGATTGGCCAGGCAAGAAGTATAGGCCGGGCTAGAAGATAAGGAGAATTCTGGGAAATGTAGGCAGACAGAGTCACCATGTAAGCCGCCAGAGGAGAAACAGATCCATTGTTCTCCAGTAAGCCAAGACCACATGGAAACACATAGATTAATAAAAATGGGTGAAAATTATACAGAGCTAGCCAATAAGAAACCCAAGTCATTGGCCAACAGTTTTATAACTAATATAGCATATGTGTGTTCATTTGGGGCTGAAGAGTGGCAGGACCAGCTGGGACAAAGAGAATCTCTCATTACAGTTGTGCTGAAACCACAGCTTCAGATCATGCTGCAAACATGAGCAGAGAGAACCAGGCAGAGGGATGGAGAGAGTGAAGACTACCATAAGACAGAACAGGGCAGTGGAGAAAAAGCATTACACTCCTGCCCACTGCAGGGCTCATGGCTGAGAAGAAGCAGAGGCCAGGGTAATGAGAACAAGTTTCTAATACAAGTGTGCTAGGCCCTCAGCAGATGGAGGCAGGGGGATCATTAGGTCAAGATCAGCCTCGGCTGCATAGTGAGACCCTATTCCAAAAATAAAAAATGTTTTATGTGGCATGGGAACCTCCAGAAAGAAAACCCAGAGACCTAGACAACTTTATATATTTTATATAAATTATGAGTAGACTTAATGTGAATTATGAGTGGACGTAGAAAGAGATAGCTGTCAGGCATGGTAGTGCACCCCTGTAATCCCAGCACCTGAGAGGCTGAGTCAAAAGCATCATGATTTCAGAATCATCCTCAATTCTCAACATAAAGAGTTGGAGGCTAAAAACAACCCTGTACAATAAAAGAACTTCAGGAGGCGTCACCATCCCTGATTTTAAGCTCTACTACAGAACTACAGTTTTGAAAACAGCCTGGTATTGGCACAAAAATAGGCAGGTAGACCAATGGAATCAAATTGAAAATCCTGATATTAACCCACACACCTATGGACACCTGATTTTCGACAAAACAGCTAAAAGAATACAATAGGGGGAAGAAAGCATCTTCAACAAATGGTGCTGGCACAATTGGATGATGGTGTGTAGAAGACTGCAGATAGACCCATGTCTATCGCCATGCACAAAACTCAAGTCCAAATGGATCAAAGACCTCAACATAAATCCAGCCACAGTGAATCTCTTAGAAGAGAAAGTAGGAGGTACCCTTGAAGAAATTGGTATAGGAGACTGCTTCCTGAACATAACTCCAGTAGCACAGACACTGAGATCAACAATTAATAAATGGGACCTCCTCAAACTTAGAAGCTTCTGTAAGGCAAAGGACACAGTGGACAAGACCAATCAGCAGCCCACAGACTGCCCACAGCAGCCCACGTCTAACAAAGGGCTGATCTCCAAAATATACAAAGAACTCAAGAAACTAGCCAACAAAACACCAGAATTGAAGGCTGAAAGACACGAAAGAAAGTGCTCAACATCCTTAGCTATCAGAGAAATGCAAATCAAAACAACTTTGAGATACCATCTTACTCCTTCCAGAATGGCTAAAATTAGAAACACCAATGACAACTCATGCTGTAGAGGATGTGGAGAAAGGGGAACACTCCTCCACTGCTGGTGGGAGTGCAAACTCATACAGCCATTTTGGAGATCAGCATGGTGGTTCCTCAGGAAAATGGGAATTAGTTTACCACAATCCCCCTCTTAGGTATATACCCAAATGATCCACATCCATGCAACAAAGACATGTGCTCAACTATGTTCATAACAGCATTATTTGTAATAGCAAGAACCTAGAAGCAACCTAGATGCCCCTCAACTGAAGAATGGATAAAGAAGATGTGGCACATCTACAAAATGGAATACTACTCTGCGGGGAGAAAAAAAAAAAAAAAAAAAAAAAAACAATGGAATCTTGAAATTCACAGAGAAGTGGATAGAACTTGAAGAAACCATCCTGAATGAGGTAACCCAGTCACAAAAAGAGGAATATGGTATGTACTCGCTCATATATGGATTTTAGACCTAGAACAAAGGGTCACCAGCCTATAATTCACATCACCGAGGATACAAGGTGTATTCTAAGAGATTCCCCTGAATATGGGTCTCAGCTAGAAGGCCTGAGCAGTCTAAGGAACCTCAGACAGTGGAGCCAGGATGTATTCCTGGTGCACAAAAGGATCTTGCGGACACATCCCCCATGGAGGGATAACTGCCTTAACCTAGAGACAGGAGAGAAGCCCTAGTCCCTACTTCAAATGACTTGACAGATTTACATGGATGGCATAGCCCTACATGTGGAATGGGGGTGGAGGGATGGGAGGGGAGGGTTGTCAGGGTAGATGGGAGGGGGGAGAGAGGGTAGAGGAAGGGAGGGAGAGAGGGAGGGAGGGAGGGAGGGAGGGAAAGGGAACTGGGATCGACATGTAAAATAAATAATAAAGTAAAAAAAAAAAAGAAAGAAAAAGAAAAAAAGAGTAGAGACTAGCCTAGCCTAGGCTACCTGAGACCTAATCTGAAATATCTATAGTAGGGATGAACCATGGGAATTTAACACTGCTTTTTTGTTCAGATTCATCAGGGCTTCTCTGTGTCTTCATTCCTTCCTAGAACATATACAGCAATACACCTGCCACATGATGTTCCTATGACCTGGGACACAAAGGGAAGTATGTCAAAGAACCCTTGTGTGGCCAGCTCTCACTTGGACAACTGGGAGAGGTGGAGAAGCTCCCAATGCCTTGTTTAGGCAGACAGTAAGTGGAAATGTGAATAGTGTGATAACTGAGAAGCGTGAACACACAAAGTCTTGAGGGATGAGGTTGGAGGGTCAGGCAGATATCTTTGAAGACCATGCCAATCATGTTAAGATTCTAAGGAATGCTCTAAGCAGGGGAATGACAGGCTCTGGTTAGGACTGGGTCAGCTTCCCTGTGCTGGCACAGTGACAGACTTTGGGGAAACCAAAGTGCATGAGATGGAGCTGATATCTAAATGACTAAGAAGTTTGGTTTGTGAGCTGCTATCTGTTTAAGCCTTGAAGGGTAGGAGGGGAAATGGTTAGAGAATAAGAAAAAAATAGGGAAAGACTTGAAGGCCAGATAAACAGAGCCTGGAAAGTTCTGCATCCCTGATAGAGTTCAGGGAAATGTTAGAAAAGAAGTTGCTTTCTGACAACACACAGCCGTTCAGAACATCCAGCATCCAGCTTCTTGACTTTGACCTGACTTTGCCCAGGAGTAGGAGGTAGCCATAAGAGGTGTGGATGGACTTTTCAAGAATATGGTTCCTGCTGGGACTGTTCTCCTCTTACATCATTAAATTAAAATGCTTATGGTTTCCCATTAGAGGTGGTGCTGGCTAGTTTTTAATTTTGTTTGTTTGCTTGCTTGTTTTTTGAGACAGGGTTTCTCTGTGTAACAGTCCTGGCTGTCCTGGAACTCGCTTTGTAAACCAGGCTGGCCTCAAACTCACTGAGATCCTCCTGCCTCTGCCTCCTGAGTGCTGGGATTAAAGGCATGTGCCACCACTGCCAGGCTGTGCCGCCTGCTTTTATGTCCACTTGACACAGCTAAAGTCAACTAAGAGTAGGGAACCTCAATTGAGAAAATGCCTCCAGAAAGATTGGGCTGTAAGCAAGCCTGTAACAGTGCAATTGGTGACTGATGGAGGAGGGACCAGCCCATTGTAGGTGGTACCTTCCCTGGGCTGGTGATTCTGGGTTCTATAAGAAAACAGGTTGAGCAAGCCATGAAGAGCAAGCCAGTAAGCAGCATCCTCCATGGCCTCTGCGACAGCTCCTGCTTCCAGGTTCCGGTCCTGACTTCCTTCAACTGTGAACAGATGTGGAAGCATAAACCAAATAACCTCTTTCCTCCCCAAGCTGCTTTTGGTCATGGTGTTTCATTGTCGCAATAATAACCCTAGCTAAGACAGTGGTCATAGAAGTATGAAAACTGGAGAGCAGTAAGGGGCCCAGATGTACGAATGTATCAAACGTCACTGAACTGTATACCTCCTAGGGGTGTATACTTTAAATATTACCTCTAATAATCTTGTCTTCAAAGTGAAAGACACTTGGCTATAAGGAACCCATCATCTGAAACTCAAGCCTTTATGTGTGCAAGCCTCCAGCACTTTAAGAACACATTTGGTAGCATCCAGCTGATAGCAGATAACCACAGAAGTCAAGCTTTTGTTGTGGAAATCTTTGTGGATGACAAGCATGCCAATGTTCTAGACACAAGAAGTTCATGCTTTTGAAGTAATGCTGGAAAACAGGGAAATTTTTACAGAACAGCTGACTTTCTATAGGTCACAAAACTACCTATGTGTCCATTTTGCTATATGTAGTTGGTTGGTGTGGTGTTTAGTTGTTAGTTAGCTTGTTTACTTCATGAGAATTTGAGGGGGGGGGTGCTTGTTTGAGACAGGGTCTCACCATGTAGACCAGACTGACCGTGAAGTCATAAAGATACTCCTGCCTCTACTTCCCCAGTGCTGGCATTAAGGCATGTGTCACCACACTTAGGATTGCATGCATTTGAAGGGTGGGGGAGGAGGGGAAGGGAAAGAGAGAAGAGGAAAGAACATAGGGAGAGCCCAGTATTAACACTGAGTGGTGGGGTTTTAATTTCTCTTATCCCTATCATTTTAATATTCAAAAGTCTCTCAAATAAGTATAAATAATGGCAATTCCACTATAAGATACGTGGGTATAAAGTAAATCCTATATAAAACAAAGCTATGGGGCAAAACAATAATCTAGCTTGCTTTTCTGAGGCTGTGATAAACACCATGACCAAATGCAACTCAGTGAGAAAAGGGAAACCAAGGCAGGGACTCAAGACAAGAGCTTGAAGCAGAAACCATGGGGGAATGCTGCTTACTGGCTTGCTCCTTCTAGCTTGCTCAGATACCTCCCCTATACAGCTCAGACCACCAGCCCAGGGATGACACCAAACACAATGGGCTTGACCTTGCTATATCAATTGCCAATCAAGAAAAAGTGCCACAGGCCAATCTGATCAGGGCAATTCTTCAGTTGAAGGTCCCTCTTCCCGGTGACTCTAGGTTTGTGACAAGTTGGCAGCTGAAGCCGACCATGACAACAATGATAAATTAGAATCTCACATCAAAAGAAAACAGAAATAATAAGCTGAATTGGAAACAATGGCGTCATTGGCCATTTTAAAACATTGTGGCTTCTTTGCTTGCTCATGCTTTTACTGTGAACATGAGTTATCAGCCTCATAGGCAGGAGGTGTGGGATCTCATGAATCATTGGCACCACAACAGTAAACAACTCTTTCTCCTTTTGTGAGTGCACTTCTGACCCTCAGAACTCACATAAGTTCTGGGTGGGTGTGGTAGCCAACAGAGGTGGGGAATCCCTAGACAAGCTGACTGACATGATTAGTCAGGCCGGAGAGCTCTGGGTTTGATTGAGAATCCTTGCCTCAATGAATAATGTAGAAGAGCTAGGAGGATGTTTCCTAGCAAGAACCTCAGGCCTCTACATGCATGTGCACACACACACACACACACACATACTTGCACATGCATACACAATCACACACACACACAAGCACACATGTGCACACAATCACACACACACAGGTACACGCATACAATCACACACACACACACACACACAAGCACACACACACATGCACACACACACACACAATACATGAAAATCATCACTCTTCATGGTGAAACTACAGGGACACTGTTATGCCAAGTACTTCTCTGGGCTTGACAGGAAACAGGAAGATGGGTGAGGCCTACGTGACTGGCCTCTTTCCTCAAGTGGCCCTGTATCAGTTGAGATACAGCAGGGAAACAGGTGTGTACAGAAAGGGCCACACTGAATGGCATGGAGCATGGGGGCAAATAGAAGGGTAGGCTGCAGGGACACCCAGTTCATCAACAATGAAGCCTTTTTGTTTTGCTTTTTATTCAGGACAGGGTTTTGCTGTGTAGCCTAGCTGTTCTGGAATTCCATCTGTAGAGCAGGCTGGCCTCAAACTCAGAGATCCACCTGATTCTGTCTCCCGAGTGCTGGGATTAAAGGCATGACCCACCATCGACCACAACGATGATGATGCTTTTTAAAGAAGGCTCGTTGCTGCAAACCTTTCTGACAGAAGAAATCTCTAGCCTCCCCAGCTCTCTAAGCACAGTCCTTCAATGGTCTGCACTGTGTTGTAAGTGGGCTTTTGTGTAATGTTTATGGTGCATCTACCAGGAGCCTCTGTGTGCTGAGCATTGTTTGCGCTTCCTCTAATCCTTAAAATACCTAGAGGCTGATTTGGGACTTAATGGGGAAGGAAAGGAGAACACAGAATAATGGCTAGACAGCCAGGCTCCTCAGCCAAGCCTTCTGTTCCCTTATCTGCTTCTTCGAGTCCCTAATTATGCAACCTGAGGCAAATGTCTTGACCTCTGAGCCCTGATTTCTTCATCCATGTGAAGGAGATCAGAGCAGCACAGAGCCAGCAGTATCTGTGACTAAGATACTCTGGCTGTACTTGCTAAACAGAAAGCCAATATAGGAATCGTTGTCTTACCTTCTTACCCCACTAAGTAAATATTTCAAGCAACTTTGCATTTCTGTCTCTTTCTTTTAGTTTTCTTTTTTCTTTCTTTTCCTTTCTTTCTTTCTTTCTTTCTTTTTTTTTTTTTTTTTTGTTTTTTGTTTTTGTTTTTGCTTTTGAGACAGGGTGTCACGTAGTTTGAGCTGGCCTTGAACTTGATTTGTAGCTTAGGCTAGCCCTGAACTTCTGATCATCTCACCTCAGATTATTGAGTTCTGGGATTCTCAAGTATGTGCCACTAGGCTTGGCTCTGCAACAAACATTTTTGATCCCCTACTCTGAATCCAACCCTGCCCTACTTGGGAAAGCAAAGCTGAACTGACATGACCCTCCCTGGGGCTGTTTGCAGGTTAGTGCACGAGAGAAACACAGATACAATAACCAAGTTGGTAATTAGTAACAGCAACGGCCTAAAATGCTCTAAAGGCCCAGAAAATACCCCCTCCCCTCTCTCTAAATGTGGTTCCCATTATTATGTTTATTGTATTTTTTTCACAAAGGAAAGAAAGAAACAAATATTCCTGGGAGTCTGGGCGCGCCAGACACAGGGATCACCTATAGTGACAGACACTCCTTTACCTGCTGATACCACACTGAGAGACAGGTATCATTGCCACCTTTGCTCCCAGGAAGAGAATCCAGTCCATACTCTCCATTTACACACAAGGAAACTGGTTCTTGGTGAGAAGTCAGATAATTCTTCCTAGGTTATGCCATCCCAAACTGCCAGAGCTAAGGCTCAAAGCCAAGGTCTTAGTCTTCACACAGCACCATCTCGTCTCCCATATAGTAGTCTACAAACACGGAATTCAGTGACCACAGTAACTGAGGTGACATGCCCATTTTTTGCACATGGAGAAAATGATGCTCAGAACTTAAATGATTTGCTCAAGGTCAAAGACTGCATAAGCATCGGGACCAGCTGCCTCTGAAGCTGTGATGCCTGCCTCCATGTTGCAGTCTCTAGTGAGTGCTCACACAGGCCCACGGGAAGGCCACCCAGACTGTAAGGTAAGAGTTGTGAATTCTAGACCAGACTCTGCCACTCACTAGTACAATAGCCTTGGGCAAAGTGTGTTCTCCCTCTTTGGGCTTAGGGCCACTCATTTGTCAAAGATAATTTGGGACTCATGCTCCCCCAATACCCAGATGTATGGTGCAAACACTAAATGTAGAGAAGGAACCTGGAGTGATGTCCCAACAGTAAGGGGTTGAAGGCTACTTAGACAAGAAGCCCCTCAGTAGTGTCAGCAACCTCTGCTGGGAGAAGCCAACATCGGCAAACTACCTGGAGTGCCATGGATTGGCTAAAGTCTCTGTCTCCCATGGGAAAGGAGACAGTGTGAAGAAAGAACCAGAAAAGGAATGAACAGAGGGCAGAGCCAGGCAGTGTGTGAGCATGGAAGAGGGGACAAAGGAGGAGGGCTGGGAGAGCACAGGAAGGCCTTCCCCACTGAGGAATGCCTTCTGTAAGAGGGGTTCCTCCCTCTGGGACTTTCTGAGGATAATTAATAGACAAGTCACCCTGGAGCAGAGTGCTTACAAGATGAGTTGGAAAGCTGGAAGCTGTACATCGTGCTCGTGAAATCAATGAATTAGAAAAGCGGTTTTTCTTCTTTTACTGTAAGAGCTCCCAAAATGTTTCCAGCAGGAGAATGAAGTGGTCATAACACTTTACAGATTACCTGTAATCTGTAAGAATGACTAACAGCAGAAGATAGGGAAGAATGGGTTTAGAAAACAAGATACTATGGATGGCCTTGCCTTGATATTTTCAGGAAACCAGGGCAGAGGAAGGAGGAAAGGGGAGTGTGAACCAGGGTGCAGAGGACCTGTGAGCTTGTGAAAACAAGAAGCACTTCGAGTTCTGAGCAGATGCTTCTATGCAAAGGAAAAGGCAATTGGTTATGAGGTGAGTTCAAGGAAATGTGTGGGAATTTTGGGGGGTTTTGTTGTTGTTTCCTTTAATAGTTTAAAGACAGAAAAATGTCAATAAGACAACTGAGAAAATGGCTCAATTGGTGAAGCAAGCATGACCCTCAGCACCCATGTAAAGTGATCATCATGCATGCAAACATGACCCTCAGCATCCATGAGAAATGCTGGCACAGAGATGCAAGCCTGGAATCCTAGTGCTAGAGAAGCAGAGGCCAGAGAACCCATGGGGCTTCCTGACCATTCACTCCAACCAAATGGATTAACTCTAGTTTCACTGAGCCTGTCTCAAAAAAAAAAAACAAGGTGGAGGGGTCTGGGGAGGTGGGCCAGGGGTTAAGAGCACTTTGCTGCTTTTCCAGAGGACACAAGTTCAGTCCCAGCACCCGTGTCAGGCAGCTCACATCTGCCCTTAACTCCAGATCTAAGGGGATTCATTCAGTGCCCTCCAAAGGTACACACAGCACACATCTCATATACACAGAGACACACAGCACATGTGGAATATGCACACACAGACAGACAACATACATGGCATATACACAAAGACACACAGTACACATGGACTATACACACAGGGATACTTAAACAAAATCAAGAGTTAATCTAAAAAAGGGAACTAGAGAGGCCAGAGAGTTGGCTTAGCAGTTAGGAGCACTGGCTGCTCTTTCAAAGACCCAAGATTCAATCCCCAGCAGCTCACAATCATTTGGGACTCCAGTTCCTAGGAATCTAATACTCTTCTCTGGTCTCCATGGGCACCAGGCATATTTGTGATGCACATACATACATGCAGGTAAAATATTCACACATATAAAGATAAACTAACATTACAAAAATAAGACAATGGTAGGAAGCAATTAAGGGAGACACATTCTTTCATGTGCACCCCAAATACATATGCATGCAGGAACATGTACATGGACACTCATATCGCTCCGAATAAACCTCTCCCAGGCACCAAAAAATAAAACAAATGAAGTAAAAGGTGTCAGAGAGAGAATGAAGAAAGGCGCTTTAGAAATAAAAACAGTGGCTGGGCGGTAGTGGCATACTCCTTTAATCTCAGCATCCAGGAGGTAGAAGCAAGCAGATTTCTGAGTTCGAGGCCAGCCTGTTCTACACAGTGAGTTGCAAGACAGCCAGGGCCATACGAGAAACCCTATCTCAAAAAAAGAAGGAAGGAAGGAAGGGAGAGAGGGAGGGAGGGAGGGAGGGAGGAAGGAAGGAAGACCTTACTATGAATAGAGGCCTCCCATGGGAAGGCATTCAAGAGTTTGCCCAGACTTTCCCTCCTGAACCTGAGATATATGGCTGTGGTTTAGAAGCTTAAGATTACACGCTGTATTCCACATCCCTTCATGTCAATACAGCTGGTCCTCCCTCTCCTCCAGATAGGATATGAGGTAATCTCTAGGAGGGAGATGGAATAGGGAGGGAGTTTGGGTTGAATCTCTTAAAGCAGACTCCAAAACAAGGATCTGAGGCAAGTGGTTGACTTGGGGATTGATCCAAGGAAGCAGTAATAGGAAGTGGAGAAGGGAGACATTGAAGGGAAGCCAGTCAACACAGGATGTGCTTTGGGCCAGGGACTGTATCCAGGGCAGACCCCTGAGGACCAGAAGAGCCACATCTCTCAAATTTATGCTTCCAAAATGGTGAAGGAGCTGGGCATTTCTCCCTCAGCTCCCACCAGCCTCTGGTTCTGGTCTGGCTGTTGGCACTCTGCAGAACTCTTCAATGGATTGTGGACTCCAGTGATCATGAAGCAATCGACTCAACAATGGGAGGAAGCAACGCAAAGAGGCTGTGATCTGGGCATTGCTATAACCTGGAGATGCTGTCTGGTAGGGGACCCTAACACAGAGTGACCTTAGGTAGAAGTTGTGCTCTAGTGTGGTTACACTGCCCTGGGCAGCAGGGGTAGTATGCTCATCGGGGGCTGAGGTAGTCAGGTAGGGAAAGCACCTGTGGCTGGAACTCGAAGTTGTGCTTGCAAAATAGACAGTTTTTCTTAGATTAAGGGAGCTGGTTTAGGAGATGCATTGATAAAGACTTCAGGGAGTGGGCCAAAGCCAGCTGCAGACCATCAACAACACAGCCTTGAGATCAAAGCCATAAAGGGATCACTGTGGAGGGTGTTGCAAAAGACAGCCTTTGGAGGAAATCCTTGGTTTCAGTAATTTATCCCCAAGGAACTTGAGTGGACATAGTGAAGATGAAGATGAATACTCTCAAATTGCATTGATTAATTTTAGGGAGTGCATGACACACGTGTAGAAGCCAGGGGACAATTCATGAGGGTCAGTTCTTTGTTTCCACCATGGGAGTTCTGGGGATCGAACTCAGGTCCTCAGGCTTGGCATCAAGTGCCTTTACCCACTGAGTCATCTCACCAGCCTCTGCATATTTGAGGACAAGTCTAAATAAAGCCCAGCATCTGGAAAGCTGATCTGCTTAGTTTTATCAAACTCAGAAATCCACCGCTTTCTGTGCCGTGAGGACAAACAGCAGGACACTGATTTTTGGTGCCCTATTGATGGGGAATATCATTCTGTAAATATGTTTCTCTTATTGGTGCTCTGGGACCAGGCTGGCAGGAAAGTGCCCGTAACACCCTATTTCTTGCTTAGAGCCAAGAAAGAGTTTAGGGATAAGGCAGAGAGAAAATTGGATTGCATGCCAGTCATGATAAGAAATAGAATGTTTTAAAGAAAAACAATCAAAGTTCCAACGATGACACATGCCAAGAACCTGAAGGAAGACACAGACAAATTCAGGACTGATAAGAATGCAGTATGCTAGGGACCTGAGGACAGAAGTGTGTCTTTGGCAACAGTAAGACATATGATTCTATACTGCAAAGCTGGAGGAAGGGGTTAATTCAGAGAAACACAAAGGTCACCAGGATGTATCTGTACTTTCTCAAAAAACTATTAACATGTCAAACTGTGATTACAAAAGCCATGCAGGTGTAGCACTAAACACTGGGCTGTCTCAACAACTTTGTTTAATATATAAGCTCTAAAAGAATGTGTGCCAGGGTCACCTGGCGGGCAAGACACCAGTCTCAACCAGCATGGCCATAGTCACGACAAACTGAATCCCTGCAAGGTCTGCTGACACAGCTTCCACACGGAGGTGGATGGGCTCAGTCTGGTCCTATGCTCTTCTTGGTCTCCTGCTCTGATCCCTGTGAAATGTGTGGAGTGAATAACCCACCAAGTTCAAGATGATTGTTAACTCTTTTGGAACCTTTTTCAGTCTACACTTCTGTTAGAATCCTTAGAACTCATGGTGAGTTGGGGTGGTCAAGATTGACTGGAACTAGTGATGGAGGAGAAGGAGATAGCTGCAGACTAGAGCCCCACCCCTCAGGATGGTTCCTGACTAACACAAGAGCTAATGCCATGAAGAAGGCTCAGGAAGAGCACCGGAACCAGATGAGAAGACTTCAAGAGAAAGGTTCCTTATTAGACAACTGATTTCAGTCAAGTTAATGAGACTGTTCCGTGGAGGAGAATATTCATATTCAGGGAAAATTGGATAGCCACGAGTAAAAGAATCAAGTTAACTCTCACTGTCTTATATAAGACCTAAAATACTAAGGAACTAAACATAAAAGCTAAACCTATAAAAACACTTAGAAGAAAAACACGAGAAAAGGGAATATCTTCCTAACATTAGGTTCGATGACTGGGTAGGTGAGGGGGCCATACACACCTGGAACCCAGAGGAACAGTGGCCTCCTCCTGTTGTATGAGTAGGGGGAGGGAGGGAGAGGGGGAGGGAAGAAGGGAGGTAGGGAGAGAGAAGGGAGGGTGGGAGAGGTGGTCCTCAGAAAAGGGATAGAACCTAGGTAACAGCCTTTGCGGTAAGTTGAAGTATGGATGACTGAACACATTTGGTACCTAACACAGGAGCATCAAACTTCATGATGTTCTCTGGAAGCAAACAGAGAAGGAAAAAGCCAAGTTAGGCTCAGAAGGGCTGGTGTTGGGTTGGTGGAGTTAAGCTCTGGGGGGACTGATGGGGACACTGAGTCTTGTATTGACATATATATATATTATTTTTTTTATATATCGATCCCAGTTCCCTCTCCCTCCCTATTGTTTTTTTTGTTTGTTTGTTTGTTTGTTTTTGGTCTTTAATAGCAAATTATTTGGAGGAGGCATCAAGGCTTAATTTGGGGGCCAGTGAGATGGTTTAGTAGAGGTATTTGCCACCAAACCTGACCACCTGAGTTCAAACCCCAGGACTCATATGATGGAAGGAAAGAACCAACTCCCCAAAGTTGTTCTCTCTTCTCTACACAGGTGGTATGGCAAACATGTAAACATCTATCCATTCCACCACCCAGGAACAAATGAATATAAGTTACTTTAAGAATATTTTTGAAAGATTTAATTCTGGTTTTGAGCAGTCTCCACTACACATTGCTATGGCTTGAATCAAAAATGTTCTCACTGGCTCGTGATGGTTACTAACTGAAGCTCTATGTTGGAATATTGTGGGACCTTTAGGCAGCAGAGTCTAGTTGGGAAAAAATGGATTTGTTGGGCGCAGGCGTTGAGGGTGATCGCCCAGGCCCACGTCTGCTTCTGGCTCTAATCAACCGGCAATGAGCTGCTCCTGCCATCATACCTTCTCTGCCATGAAGGTTTATACTCCAGTCCATAAGCCAAAACAAACCCTCCCTTAGCTGCTTCTCACCGGGTATATGGTCACAAGCAACAAGAAAAGATAGTGTCCTTAAGGAGTTTGCAAGGAGAGTGTGTCATATCCCATAGCTGTGACGATTTTTTTTTTTTTTAAGCTACCCTTCTAAAGGATAGGGCTAACTACAGTGTTAACGGCAAAGAAGCTAAAATGATGATGGCTCGGCTGTGGTCAAGGCAGGGAGCAAATGATTGAAAACAAGATGGCAATGGCTTTGAAGTAATGACTTGACAGATGTCAAAATAGAATCTTGAAGTACTCCAGTGTGATGAGAGGCAGGAAAGCTCCTCTTCTGTTGGTGGTACACAAAGCCCTCTCTAGCAAATGTGCTCCTCACAACAGAAAATGTCGCTTTCCTTACCACTGGCCACTGGTCAGCTGTGGGATTCGGACCTCTCCACAAGATCTTAGTCAGTTGAGTGATGGCCCAATAAAAGAATAAAGAAGTGAAAGAATGATCAGATAAAGCCCTGTCTCAGCCTGGGTTTTGCTGATAACAGAAACAAAACAAAAGATAGAGTGGCCTGGGTTGTGTACTATTGTGACTTTGTTTAACTTTGTGAAGACTTTGTTTAGCTGCAATAAAGGGAGTGTGTTACTTGGTCATAAACAAATAAATGAGTGAAGAAACTTCTTGGCATTTGAAGTGATTTATTGTTGCAAAGCTATTACTCAGAGGAGCCTATAAAAACCTTGCCACACAGGCAGGACAAATCCGACTTTCTCCTTTTGATGAATAATGAAACCGCAATTTAAATAATCAAAATCACTAGCTCATTGCTAAGGGTGGAGGAGCAGGGATTTAATCTAGCGCTCTCCCTGACTGGAGCTGCTTACTGTGGGGGGGAGGGGTGGCTTCTACTCACATTTTCAACGTGGTCCCCTTTTAATTCTCTCAATTCACTTGCCTATGGTTAACACTTGGTCTTGTTTTGTGTTGGGTTTTTAATGTTGTGCAAATTATGCTATCTCATTATGAACCATATAATATAAATATATCTTCTCCCACAAACAAAAGCATCCATTTATCCCATCGCTTATAAATATCAGAAAGTGATGCCTTCATTCTTCCTCTACTGGACAGTGCCTCTTCCCTACCACTGGCTGTCTCTTTCTTCCCAGGCAGGTGTGTCTGCCTGGGCTGTGTGGTTTCCCTGGCTTTGTGTCTCTCCTCTCTTTCTTCCATTTTGCTTTCCCCCAGGACCCCAGATTTCCATTCTTTGGAATCTACCAGCTCTTTCTTTCCAGGGCTTTGGCTAGCTGTCCCCAACCCCATCCCAGCATCCCATCAGATAACAAGCTGGCAGCTGCGGCTCCCACTGTGAGATTTAAGCAAGTTCCTTAGGAGATCATCTGCACACACATTTTATGAGTCAGCGCTGCATCACCAAAGACTCTAGTCTTCATGGCTGACCCATCCATTTCTGCTTTCTGGCTGTGACTTTCTTGGTTTCTTGTTTGTTTGTTTTGTTTCTTTTTTTTTCTTGGTTTGTTTGTTTGTTTTTGTTTTTTTGGAGGGTGGTGGTGGCGATGCCTGATTTTCCAGGCACTTTTTCAAGCCTTATATGGTCTGCCATAGTTTTCACTCTGCTATTTTTGCAAACCTCTCTAAACTTTCCTTTGCAGGCTCATTTGGTGGTCTATTTTAGCCGCATCTCCCACTGGGTTAGTCTCCTGAATTCATTTGCATTTACTTCTGGATGGGTGCAGAAAGGAGTTTCAGAGCACTTCTGGTTGGGGGATTCCTGACTCACAGGACCTGTGGTCCAACATTGAGTTTGTGGGGGAAGCTGTCCTAGCCAGATATTGTATAGGAGGTGCCAAGGATTTAGGCACTGGCCTATTGATTTCCATCCCCATTTTAACTGCAGACCATGCACTGCTGTAGCTGATTCATTTTAACAGATGGGTAAGAAGATCCCATGGCAAGATGCTGGACTGCAAGGAGAACCAATATCTGGGGTTTTCTTCACTGTCCTGGGTCAAATCTGTGTGGATTTTCCTGATCCTCACCCCAGGCTTCCCCAAACACCTCCTGTCTCCTGGGTAGTCTTACTTTTCCATATGAATACACATTGGATGCACAAAGTACCACACTGCCCATCACACTCAAGCCCAGCTCTGGAATTACAGATTGCTGAGCAAAGTGAAAGGCAGGGTCCAGCGGGGTGTTCCCATGAATATGCTGCTGTCTGGGGTGTTCCCATGAATATGCTGCTGTCTGGGGTGTTCCCATGAGTGTGCTGCTGTCTGGACACATAGAGGATGGGTGATATTCCACAGAGATCCAACCTTGGTGCAGGAGCCCTGGGTCACAGGGTGGAGAATGAGTAAGAGGCCCTTGCTGAGTTGCCCACTGAACAAGCCATGGCATTACAAGTCAAGGAGGGAGAGCCACACCTTACCCCATGTGAGACATCTTGGGCCCTGTCTGAGCTTGCACCCATGCCTAGGGAGATTAGTAGCAGAACATGGTGCACTAACTAACATGTTAGGTAGAGTAGCTGGGGATGGGACAGGAGACCTGATAGAGGTCAGGGGCCAGGAACTGAGACAGATATGCAGGAGCCATGCCTGAGGGGTGGTGGGAGCTAGACCACATCAAGCTTCCTTCCTGCAAATGCCTGCCTGACTTGACTTACAGATGCAATCATATATTAGGAATCCCCAGATGAGCTGGGTGTGATGGTAGATACCTTTGATCTTAGCTCTTGGGAGGCATAGGCAGGTGAATGTCTGTGATTCTGAAACCAGTCTGGTCTACACAGCAAGTTACAGGCCATCCAGGACCCTGTAGAAAGAAAAGAAGGAGGAAGGGAGGGAGGAAAGGAAGGAAGAAAAGGAGGGAGGGAGGGAGGGGGAGGAAGGAAAGGAGGGAGGGAGGGAGGAAGGAAGGCAGATCAAGATGGCAGAGCATCAAACTCAAGCCCAGAGCTCTCTGTAGCCCCCATGTGTCTATGCAGCCCCTGGTATATAGTACTCAGGCCCAGCCCTGGGATTTGGAAGGTCCAGAGAAAATGAAAATCGGGCTCAACTGCAAACTCTTTAAGGACAGTAGCCTTATTTCTCCCAAATGACCCTCTAAGTCCCACAGTTCAGTGCCACATGAAGCTTATCCCTGCCTTGTTCCTACTCCCAGAGACCCTTTGATGCCATCAGATCAGCTGTTCTGTTCTTGAAGCCTCAGTCTATCTATAGATGAAATGGAAGGGCATTGTTTATTAGGCCTACCTCACACAGAGGCGTCCTGACGTTGATACTTCAGATACAGGCTGCTGTGCTTCGGTTTCTTAATTTGCTTATGGTGGCCGGTCATCTCTTCTCCGGGATTATAGCAGGCAACCGATAGCACATGCTCTAATATAGAGGCAGAATGCTCAGTAAATGAGCCATAACCCGGCACATATCTGCCTCATATAAACATTCTCTTATCTATATGATTATTAGCCTGTTTTAATTTAGAGCATCCTTAATTGTTTCTACTTAAGTAAATTTAAATAAGAACCATTTCATTTTGATAGCATAAACTAGAGACCAAGATCAGTCACTTTATAGAAAACAATCATAAAAGTACATGGGAAATGACAGCTGTGTGGAAATCTAACCAGACACTGGGCTTTCCAGAAGCACACCGTCTGTTCTCTCTCTCTCTCTCTGTCACAGAAGGGAATTAGCAAGCACTTAACAACGAGCCCCCCCAACCCCCACTTCTCTTTGATTTAATCTTCAAGGGGATAGTTCTGTCACATTCCATTCTATGTTTAATGCCCTGCTGGTCCCTGTATCAGCGAATGTCATCTCTTGTACTCTGGTCTGCTTGTCTTACTTTGAGAAATACCAAACAGGAGGCTAAGAAGTGGGAGAGCCAAGATCTGTGTTCATGTACCAAGACTGCAAAAAATCTAAAGCCCAAACAAACCAATTGGGAATAGTGTCTGCAGGCAGGGCTGAGAGAATGCATACCAGTGGCCCCACAGTGATGGTGTCTGAGGAGAGAACTGCTGGGTGCTGTGACCAAACGAACGCCATCAAATTAAAAAATGCCTTAGTTATTTAATTAAAGGTGCTCCACTCAAATGGAAATATTTTAGGACATGTTTATTTAATAGTCTCCATGCATTTAAGTTTTTCTTAGGGTTAAATTAAAAAAGAGATTAAAGAAAAAAATGATTGTTGGAGCAAAAGACTCGACACGTGCCAATCAACTGCATGAGCAACCACCAACACAGATAGAGGACTTAATGACAGAAATGAAGCTTCCTATCATCAGAGCAAGGCACCAGTGTGGTTGGAGCTTTCCTCTTCCCTTACAGATGGCTCTTCTCTTCCTGTCCTCTTTGGCACGTCTGTGTCTTTAATTTCCCTTCTTACAAGGCCCATGGCGCTGGAATAGGATGTGCCACAGTGATCTCTTTTAATTCAGCTCCTTCTCAAAGATCCTTATCTGGACAGTACAGCCACATTTGAACTGGGGACACACCCACAACTCAGCTCTTAACAGAGTCCTTAGGAATCCCTTGTCTCCTCTCATTGCAGATTGTGATGCCTGTCCTCCTCTTTCCAACACCCCTGCACCTCCTCTTTCTTCCCTACACCCCTGCACCTCCTCCTCTTTCCTACACCCCTGCACCTCCTCTTTCCTACACCCCTGCACCTCCTCTTTCTTTCCTACACCCCTGCACCTCCTCTTTCTTTCCTACACCCCTGCACCTCCTCTTTCTTTCCTACACCCCTGCACCTCCTCTTTCTTTCCTACACCCCTGCACCTCCTCTTCCCTACACCCCTGCACCTCATCTTTCTTCCCTACACCCCTGCACCTCTTCTTTCCTACACCCCTGCACCTCCTCTTTCCTACACCCCTGCACCTCCTCTTTCTTTCCTACACCCCTGCACCTCCTCTTTCTTTCCTACACCCCTGCACCTCCTCCTCTTTCCTACACCCCTGCACCTCCTCTTTCCTACACCCCTGCACCTCCTCTTTCCTACACCCCTGCACCTCCTCTTTCCTACACCCCTGCACCTCCTCTTTCCTACACCCCTGCACCTCCTCTTTCCTACACCCCTGCACCTCCTCTTTCTTTCCTACACCCCTGCACCTCCTCTTTCTTTCCTACACCCCTGCACCTCCTCTTTCTTTCCTACACCCCTGCACCTCCTCTTTCTTTCCTACACCCCTGCACCTCCTCTTTCTTTCCTACACCCCTGCACCTCCTCTTTCTTTCCTACACCCCTGCACCTCCTCTTTCCTACACCCCTGCACTTCCTCTTTCTTTCCTACACCCCTGCACCTCCTCTTTCCTACACCCCTGCACCTCCTCTTTCCTACACCCCTGCACCTCCTCTTTCTTTCCTACACCCCTGCACCTCCTCTTTCTTTCCTACACCCCTGCACCTCCTCTTTCCTACACCCCTGCACCTCCTCTTTCCTACACCCCTGCACCTCCTCTTTCCTACACCCCTGCACCTCCTCTTTCTTTCCTACACCCCTGCACCTCCTCTTTCTTTCCTACACCCCTGCACCTCCTCTTTCTTTCCTACACCCCTGCACCTCCTCTTTCCTACACCCCTGCACCTCCTCTTTCCTACACCCCTGCACCTCCTCTTTCTTTCCTACACCCCTGCACCTCCTCTTTCCTACACCCCCTGCACCTCCTCTTTCCTACACCCCCTGCACCTCCTCTTTCTTTCCTACACCCCTGCACCTCCTCCTCTTTCCTACACCCCTGCACCTCCTCTTTCCTACACCCCTGCACCTCCTCTTTCTTTCCTACACCCCTGCACCTCCTCTTTCCTACACCCTTGCACCTCGTTTCCTGACTATCGCTGCCTCCGACTCCTGCATCCTACAAGCAGCCCACTGAGTCCTGTCCTCTGCACTTCAGCTCAGCCTTCCCTGCTGCTGGAGTTCACACCTGATTTCGAATCTTCCATTCAGCCTTATACTCTGCAGGCACTTGCAGCTCAAATTTCAGACCCGTGGCAACATGTGAAGACGTCCCTCTTCTCAGATCCAGCCATGTCTGGGATATGTCTACAACAGTCATCGACAGCATTCCCTTGCCCGTTTTTCTTCTGTAGCTCTTCTCATATGAAGTCACCTCAAATAAGTCACATATTTAAGTCTCCCCGAGGATGTCAGCTGGCATCCAAATAGGAAGGGCAGAAAATTCTCTGGCGGCTTTAAGGAAGAAACACTTGATACAGCAATTACTTAAACGGAAAGGGGAGTGTGAGAAGCACTCAGAAGACCAGAGAAACAAAACCACAACGGACCCCAGGAACGAAAGCTACTCTGAAGAAGTGATGTGGGAACTAGCTTCCCCAGGGCAACGACTGCCCAAGTCCTGCATAGTATAGGCCCAGGCTGACTGAAAAGCAAGGACATTCTATTCCAGCTGAGCCTCTCTTGTTTCTAGTTGCTTTTCAGCCAGTCAAGTTCAGTGTCCAGGAAAGGAATCCCTTTTACATTGCCTGTTTTGGGTGGAATTTGAACACATAAGCCCTTTCCTTTCCCTAGAGGAGCAGAGCTGTAGCCATTACACTGAAGTGAGTGTGAAAGAAAGATGACTACGCTCGCTCTCTTCTTGGGTAGAAGGGCTTTCTCAGAACATAGAACCTGCAGTGTTTTTTCAAACGGGAGGCACCTGATCATTCTACCCACTCCTTGCGTTTATTCAAGTGTCTACTTCTTAAACACACACAAGGGTCAGAGTCCTAGCCCTGTCTCCCTTCCATGCCTAGGCCTACTCCTTCCCACCAAAGGTAGCCATCCTTACCTTGGCTGGTTCCTCACAGTGTCTCTGTGAACAAGACCAGGCAAGCCCTTCATTCCTGAAGAGAATAAACACAGGCTCCTGCCTCAGCCTGCCCACTGGAATTCCTACTACTGTTGCAGACCTGGCCCTTTGCACCTGAAACATTTTCTAAAGTATATTCAACTGTTCTGCCACTGAGACTCAGACTAAATTCTAGGAATCTGCTTCGTTTCTGGCCTAACACCCAAATGAACTGATAATAGGGTTGCCTGCCCTAGGGTCCTTGCTAAGCTGCCAATGCTGGCGTTTTCTCTTGGGGGTCACTGGTGTCTCCTCTTAGGGTCCATTTCTCGGTCTGCTTTTGTCTGGGGTACAGCTCTGTGGATTGAAAGGAGCTATGGGTTGAGTTCAGACCTTTGCATCCATAGAGCCCTCTCTCTGCTCCTGTTGTCTATAAAGCTTGGTAGGTTTCTTTACATCTATGTAGGTCGAGAAATGCCCCAACTCTCAGATGGTCATGACCTAGTCTCTGGAAACAGGTTCAGTTCCTAGCACCCATGTCTAGCAGCACACAACTTCCTGTAACTTACAGACAGACAGACAGACAGACAGACAGAGAAATTGAGGTATACATGGGTGACGACTTTGCCCAAAGAAATGGCAGAGATGGAAGATAAACTCAGGATACAAATGTCCAAGTCTGAAACTTTACCTGTCATTCAACTTTTTTGTTGTTGTTGTTTGTTTGTTTGTTTGTTTTTTCGAGACAGGGTAGCTCTGTAGCTTTGGAGCCTATCCTGGAACTCTCTCTGTAGACCAGACTGGCCTTGAACTCACAGAGATCCCTCTGTCTCTGCCTCCTGAGTGCTGCGATTAAAGGCATGTACCACCACCATCAGGCCTGCCATCCAACTTTAAAAGGAAGTTCATTTTATCTTAGTTAACTTCAATTTTCCACCATGAGTTTGAGCAGTCCTGGACTCAACAGATAAATGGATGGGTAAATGGGTGGATCCATGCACAAATGGATGGATGCATAAATTCATAGATTTTTTTTATAGGCAGAGAGACAGAGGAATCCACAGTGGGTGGATGGGTAGATGGATGGATGGATGGATGGATGGGTGGATGACAGGACTTTTGTATTTCAAAGGAAATCTAGGAGGATGTTCTTCAGGACTGTTTTGAACAAGTTCTCTCAGCTTAACTCTGTTACAATTGCTTCTTGCACAGACTAACCTACCTACCACTCAGCTCACCTTTGTTCTTTGTGACGTTAGAGCAGGGGAATGGCTGCGTTGAAGCAATTGCCTTAGCTTCCCTCATCCATTCACCAGTTGGCTTGTCTCATCCATCCATGTAGAACAGACTGGAACCTGCAGAAGTCTAGTGAGAAAAGTGTAGCCAATGAAACTACCGGAATTGTTAGTGCTCATGGACACAATAGGCATTATTGCTATTCTAGTGGACAGAATAAGAAAACTAGGTTTAGGGTTGTTAAAAATTACATGCCCCCATATCACAAGAAAACATGGCATTATCACTTATTCTCACTTTCACCATCTTTCAACACCCCAAGTCAGTGAGAAAGTACCAGAACCCAGAAGGGAGAAGTCAGAGCTTCGAACCTGCTTCAAATCTTAGTAGTTAGGGGATAGTTAGTTATGCAAATTATATAGACAGAGCTTCTTGGTCTGTACAATGAAACTGTCTACTGCTCAGGCTCTACCTGACCTCACAGACCTGAATCCTATGACCCCTGGGAGAAAAGACCCAATTCTATCTAGAGCTACATACTGTAGAAACTGACATGAAGGTAGATGTCACTAATCCAAATAGAGATGTTAGCCAGACACAGTGGCACAGATCTCCACCCATTGCTGGAGAGCTGAAGCACAAGTTGGAGGCCAGACTGGGCTACATGGTCAGTTCCAGAACAGCTTGGATTTTACAGCAGGACTCTGTCTCCAACAGTAGGGTTGTTGAGTAATAAAGGGAGAGCTAACCAGGAGTTGTGGGAGAGGCTGGGCGGGTGGGGGGGGGGCGGGGGAAGGAAATTAGCCACCATCCTATTGAGCACCTAATTGACCAGCATAAGATTGTCCGGTGAAGTGAGTAGTGACCCTGGGCTCTAGAGCTGCTTCTACACAGTGGGACTGGTGACACTGAAAGTGTCCCAGCCTCTGCTTTCCCATGTGTAGAATAAAGTGGTGGGTTGAGATCACTGTAGCTAAAACATGCATGTGACTTTAGGATTCTAATTGCTTGGATGTTTTCTGCTCTCAGTGAGCTATTCTATGCTGCAGGCATGGGTGGTCCAACAAGTGAATTAGACAGACAACAGAGCAGGAGGGCTGTTTCCCTGCATCCACCCAGGAGTGGGAACCACTAACATGCACTGGAATAGTCCAGAAACAAAGAAGAAGTGTGCTTTAGGTTAGAGACCACAAGGGTCACATAAATGTATGATCGCATCTTCTCTTGAGTGTCCCATTGTATTGGTCCTGCCTTGCTATTCTAATAGTGCATGGTTCTAGTCGAAGATTTACCCTATCTCCAGCATTTAGTGTGTTGATCTCTGAAATAAACAAATTGGAACACGAGATTTCTAGACCCCCAAAGAATGTCTAAATCAAGTTTTGTTTTGTTTTTTTTCCTTTTTTTTTTTTTTTTTTTTTTTTTTTTGTTAACATTGTGGAGTGCATATGACGTGCATGCGTGAGTGCGGGCGTGTTTGTCCTGCAATTCACATATGGAGGTCAGAGGGAAACTTATAGCATCACATCAGTTTTCTCCTTCCAACTGTGGGACCAAGGGATCAAATTTGGGTTACAGACTTGTTTGGTAAGGGCCTTTACCCACTGACCATCTCACTGGCCTTAACTCGCGCGCGTTTGAATTTATAGGTGCTTGCAGGATGTCAGCAACTGCCTTCTTGGGGATTTGTTTGGCTTGTTTGTTTGGGTAGGTCAGTGGATGGGTGGATGGTTTTTCTTTTGAGATGTACTCTAACTATGCAGTCCAGGCTAGCCTGATTTGTAATCTTCCTGCCTCAGCCTCCTGAATGCAGAGAGGCATGTATCACCACATGCCTTAGGACTGGTTTTATGGTTTGAAATATTCTGGGCTTTTGTACTTTCCAAAAAGGGTATAAGTTCTGGGAACTGGCAAGTTCACAAATATGTCAAGCAGTTCGCCCTTGGAAAGGGCCAACACAATTGGCCAGCCTCCAGCATGCTAAGGCTGAGAAGTGAACATTGGTCAAAAGTTAGAGCTGGTACATTTAATTGACCAAGAGTGCAAGGACTGATCTGGGTCCTCTAAAAGATTTGACCGAGCTGGAAGTTTAGATGCTGTGGCTGTCAAAAGAACTATATCCAACTTGCTGAGAAGTTGAACACGGAAAATATTAATAGCAACCATAATCATAACAACCATTTGCTGAGTGCTTACAATACACCAGATACTTGGCTAAGCATGCAGCAAGAATCTCTTTTAATCTAGGTAATTTTCCCTAAGTACTGCAGCTGTGACAGAGCTGGATCCAGGTTCGTCATACTCTGAGTTTTCTGACTGCCTAACTGGTGCATTCTCAGAACCCCTGGTAGACTTTGAGAAAAGCTTTTGCTCATCATGGCTGCTCAGGGGAACTACTCAATAGATCACATTGTTTCTGATTTAATTGCCTTTGGGATAAGCTGTTGATTGTTTCTGTTCGTTACCCACTTTAGCCTGTGCTAATATCTCAGTTAGTATATTATTTACTTTTGCTTCACAATACGTAGCAGAAGCAACTAACGAAGGAAAGAGTTACTTGGGCTCTTGATTTCAGTCCATCATAGATGTTAAGGCATGGGACAGTGGCTTAGTCTATGGCACCAAGAATGTGCAGTGAAGGCTATTCACATACCAGCAACCAGGAGGCAGAGAGTGTACTAGAACCAGGGGTTTGGCTAAATAACCTTCAAAGGCCTACTCCTACTCAACCTGCTTCTTCCAATTGGGCCTCATCCCTTAAAGGAACTGAAAAGTATCCAAATAGTGCTATGAACTTGGGGGGGTCAAACATCCAATACACCAGCCTGTGTGAGACACTTCAGATTCAAACCATGGCAGCTAGCAGACCCATCTCTCCTATCCCAGGAAGTCTTGCTACTATATCTATAACTCACAGGATCTACATTCCCTAGATGTTTCATTTGGTGTCCTAAGTTCTTTTGGGAGACTATCAGAGATGGAAATAGCATGGTGGACTGAAGGTTAGAGGCAAGCAGAAGGCTTCCACAAAAATATGATGCACATGCTATATATGATTATGATGTTCCCAAGCATCTGTCAAAACTCATAAGACTGCCCTTGGTTGTCCTTATTTGGAGACTATTGATTTGGGTTTGGAAGTCAGCTAAACCAGTGTTCTAATCATGATTCTAGTTTGGTTCAAGTTCTATTTCATTACGTCTGTAAGCCTCAGATCCATTGTCTGTAAAGACTAGGAGTTAAGTCCATTAGAGGTTTTTGCTTGTTTGTTATTCTTATATTTTTGGTTGTGAGCCTAGCCTTTACCAGCTGAGCCATCTCTCCAGCTCACTTGTTTGTTATTCTTATAGATAATGTGTTGTGCTCATTAGGGTTATCACTGCTGTGATGAAACACCATGACAAAAGCAGCTTGTGGAGGAAAGAGTTTGTTTGGTTTATGCATCCAAATCACTGTTCATCAAAGGAAGTCAGGACAGAAACTCAGACAGAACAGAAACCTGGAGGCAGAGGCCATGGGAGAATGATGCTTACTGGTTTGTTCCTCTTGGCTTGCTCAGCTTGCCTTCTTATAGAACCCAGATCACTATCCCAGGGATGGTACCATATGGTACCTCCCCCATCAAGAACTAATTAAGAAAATGCCCACAGGCTTGCCTGCAGTCTGATCTTATGAAGGCATTTTCTCAATTGCTGTTCCCTCCTCTCAGATAACTTGAGTTTGTGTCAAGTTGACACAAAATGTATTCACAGGAGTCAACTCATGAACTGTTCAAATGGGCAGTACACTCTCATTGGCTGCAAGTCTTGTTCCTTCTCACGCTTGTTATGCCCTGTCTTACAGGTTCAAAAGTTTGCCTGCCTCTGAACTTTTAGCTTCATTCCCCTTCCCCTTTCATGAACATAAGTAGATCAAATGGCCCTGAACTCAAGCATGATTAACCAAGCACCACTAGCTACAAACCACCTAAGTACAGAACACCAAACTAAGCGATGAGTAACTGCCCTCTCTAACAGAGAATCTGGCAGGATAGTTAAGAGCAGTACCCACCGAAGGATTTGGCTGCAGTAGCACAAGACTGTGCATAGCTAAGTGCATCACTAACACAGAGGACAGTCATAGACGTTGTCTTCCTAAGGCAAAGGTTCATCCCACCTCCAGACAGAACCTGCTCAGAGGCCCTGGGGTCCTAAAGAAATCTTCCTGCGGTTGCAGAAACAAATAATCTGCCAGAGTCAGAAGACTCTTGCTGGCACTTGGGGGCAGGTGGTGACAATGATTTGTGTGTGGGCTGCTGTTTCCACTCACAGAGGGCAGAGCTCATGTTTGGGCTTGTAGGGTGTTTCCCACTCGATAAACAAAAAGCGGCCCCAACAGGACCCAGGCAAAGTTGTACGGGAAGAGGGTGCTGACCTAGAGGTCAGGATCCTGGGTCCGATTCCATGGTGACTGCTACCTACCACCTAGCCTGACCTTCAGCAAGACCTTGGCCCTCTTATGTATAAAATGAGAGTGATGCATCCCACAGAGGTTTTCGAACTGTGTTCCCTGGCCCTGGGGTTCTGGAAATTCTGAAGGTCATGGGCATCAGTGAGTCAGGATGACAGATGAGAGGTGGGCTGTCTTGAGCTGTTTCCTTACCTTCGGCCACAGCAGCCGGCTCTCAGCTTTTCATATACTGAAGCTCTCCCTTAGATTTCTCACCTCTACTTTATAACACCTTCATTTTACACACTCTTTACAAAGGAACCCTGGACCAGTGACCCAAGTCAGTAGGTCAGCATTAGGATGAGTAGCAGAGACTCCCCTCTCCCCTGCCTTCCTTCCTTCCTTCCTAGCTCTTCTTCCTTCTTTCTTTCTTGTGCCAGATGTATGCGCAGCAGGACACTCTCTCTACCTTAGCCTCTTGTCTACTTTTTGACAATCTAAGAGTCATTTGGCCGTCCAGGGAAGAATCATCAATCTATCGCTTTGAGGCCTGGAGGGAAATCGCGGCTCCTGCATTCTAAACCCAGACAATCTGAAAACAGAGACAAATAAGGCTGAGACCTACCTATAGCATAACACTCTTCCACACTGCTCACACAGGCCACCTGGAGTCCAGACAAAGCCCAAAGGAGAGACCGGGCTGTGGGTGTGTTCTCAACAACTCCTCCTGGAGCACTCCCCACTAACAAGAGACCAGGCCCATTAATTAGCCAGGACATTCCAGAGTAGTTATCATATTTATTCTCCAACACTGACTTCTCAGCCATTTACCTAAAGTCAATATGACATGTGATTAAATGTTCTTCTCTTTAATTAATAGATTTTATTTTTCATAGAGAAAGCTGAGCATAAAGAATAGAAAACTGTAGCCTCCACATTTGCAGTGGTGTGGTGTATTTTCTACAGTTGCTGAACTCATAAAGTCCATAGCTCTCACATTAAGGTTTTCTTTAAAAAATACCCTTTAAGCCAGGAGGTGGTGGGGCATGCCTTTAACCCCAGCACTTGGGGAGGCAGAATTACAAACACACGCTCAGTAGAGAGGCTTTGAAGCCTGTCGTGTTTGCTTTTTTGTTTTGTTTTGTTTTTAAACAGATTTCCCTGTGTAGCCCTGGCTGTCCTGAACTCTCTTTGTAGAGCAGGCTGGCCTTGAACTCAGAAATCCACTGGCCTCTATCTCCTGAGTTCTGGAATTAAAGGCATGTGCCACCATGCCTGGAAAGTCTGGCATCTTTTACTAAGCAATTCCTCCATCACTTTCTCATGGTCTGAGAGCAATTTTTTAATTGTCCAATAACTATCCATTGTGTGGATGGAGCAAATTCTTTATCCATTTGCAAATGGATGTTGAAGGACATCTTGGTCACTTCTAAATTTCAGTAACTATGGATAACTATAAACAGTTCTAGGCTAGGCTTGTTTTTATGAGGATGGAAGTTTGCCACTCATTTAATAATATAACTAAGAGTGAGACTGTCAGGTTATATGCTAAAACCATGCTTACATTTATAAGAAGCTGTGGACCTGTTCTCCAAAGGTCTGCCCCATCTGAATGGATTTGGTTAGTCATGTTGACAGGAGACGTGAGTAGAGGGTCCCAGTGTTCAGTTACCAGATTGTAAAACATGCTTTCATTGTACCCATGTGAGTGTCACCTGACTACGTAAACAGTGTGTCCACTGGACACTATCTGAATGGGGCAATGACGTAAGAGGACTTTATATTTACCTCCTCTGTTCACACACATATTTCATACTATCGGTCCTCGCTTACAAAAACACAAGTTCAGAGGTGAAATCATTGCTGGTTTTAACATTGCCAGCTGCGGTGTTGATACCGTCAACTTGCCTGTATCTAGAGACACTTAGGAGACAAACTCTGAGTGCGTCTCTGAGGGAGTGTCTTGACTGGCTAACTTAGGTGGGACGATGCACTGACTGTAAATGGTGCCATTCCTTGGGATTTTTAACTGAAGAAGAGGAAGAAAGTGAAGTGAGCACCAGCCTTCATCACCTTCTGCTTCCGGAAGAGGCCTCAGTGTCATCGGCCTCATGCTCCTGCCGCCAAGATGACAGATGAACCATGCTCTCAAATTGTGAGGTAAGATAAAACCTTCCTTCCTTAAGTGACTTTTGTCAGGTATTTTGCCAAACTAATGAAAACAGCAGAACACTCAGCTAGCTAAGCACAAAGTTTTCCCTGGCGGACCCTGGATAGGGTGGACAGCTCAGGATGAGCATCTCTCAAGCTTGCTCTGGTTTCCTTGAGCCCTCCTTGCCTATTCTGTTCCATTATAGGTGACAGTTTTGTCCTTACACGGGAAAATAGAGCTTTATACCGGGTGCCTAATGCTCCAGCCCCCAAACACCCTCATGAGTCCTCTTTTTTACTTCACAGTCCACATTAAGTCACCAAGCCCTACCGCTCACCCTGTAGAAATGTCTCCCGTATCCTCCCTCCCACAAACCATGCACACTACAGCCACTTGGGTGGGCCCTGCCCATAACCACGCAGGGACTTCCCTACCGGCTGGTTCTCTCCTGGGATGGAAGCACAGTCAGAGAAAGTGTTCTTAAAAAAAAAAATAATAATCAGTCAGGTCCCTTCATAATTCATTTATCATAACAGACTTTGATACCTACCTGGAGGCTCCCAAATACAAATTTATCCTGACCTTCCCTTACAGGACTATTTCTGGACTGGCCTCTGCCTGACTTACCTGCAGCCTTCCTCACTATCAGCCTCTTGTTCTTGGGCCTTGGCTAATTCACTCTGGTTTTGCTCCCTTTGAGAAGCTCTTGCTGTTCCCTTGCTCTCTAGTCTAATTCTGACATTTCCCCATCACGGCATCTGTGCTGATTCCATTATATAATGCCTCTAAAGCCATGTCATAGTGATTTCTCTGTATCTCACATTACGGCTGACATGCCAGAGGGCAGGCACTCTGCCTGCAGTACTTCAAGTCCCTGGCAGGCTGTCTCACGGTCACACTCCATGAAAATGCGCTGGAAGAACAGGCTCTTCTTGATGTTCCCAAGTGTGTCCTCAATTCACAAGCCAGTATGAAAAGGGCTTCAGAATGAGTGATTGAATGAGTCTAGTGGTACCTGGCCCAACTCAGCATTTTCCAGGGACTAGCCTTTTCTAATTGACTCACATCCATTAGTAGGCTGTGTGTGACTCTTTATATTAAAGTTTCCTGGACAAATGTTTCCCAACTTTTTGTTGCCAACCGTATCTCAGGATTTCTGGGACTTCCCATGACCAGACAATGCTCATGTTGGGACCAACCTGAGGAAACAGGGCCAGTCGAAGCTGACAGTAATGACGAGAGAAAAAGAAGTAGGTTAATGTAATATCCCATTTCTATTTGATAATGTCATGGCAGCACACAGGATGGTTCATCCTAAGTGAAACAAAAGTGTCTACTCAACATTTACTCAACACTTATCTCAGTGCACATCAGAGTGCTGAAGAGCCTCTGTGCTATTAGAAATTAGTTTGGAATGGAAAATAAAGAATCCCAAAATAGGTTCACTTCCACACCACGGTCACTGCAAAACAATCCTTTGGAAAATGCTTTTTTCGTTAACAAGCCTATTTATTTTGTCTCCTTGTATCCTTGTAACAAGTCAAGAGCTCTTAGCAGCCTTCTGTATCTTCTGTGTGCTCTTGCAGTGATATACCCACTGCTTTGAGGTAGCATCTCACTATGCAGCCATGGTTTGAAGCTGCCCAATGCTTTATCTCTTTCTCCCAGTGCTAGGGAGACAGGCTTGTGCTACCATGCCTGGCTCCTCTGTATACTTTGAAGCTGCTTTCCCCATGCCGCTCACAGTCAGTCTAACAGTAGTTCCTTTACATGGGTCTCATCCTGGGCTACAGGTCCTAGGACCACACTCTCTCATGGTCCTCGTGGCTTCTCCTGAAGCACCCTCAACTGACCTTGACCTCACTCCTTCTCCCCATTCTCTATTATAAACTGCTCTGCAGTCCCACTGTGGTCCATCTAAAAGACTGCTTTCATTTGTCTAGTTTGGGGTTGGCTGTGACTTCTGGGCCAAGACATCCTTATTGCATTCAACTCTAGTTCCCTTCTCTTCAAACACTCAGCACCCAACACTGCCTTCTCTTCTGAACTTCTCTTACACGCATGTTACATGTTACCATCTTATTTTCTTGTCTGCTGCTATCTGTCAGTTTTCACCTAATCTCTACCCACGTAATCTCCCAGTTTTAGCTCCAACTTCATGAATTCTTCCTGAGCTATATCTAATGTACTATTTAGTGTGTTCATTGAGTTCTAAATCTTAACAAATTGTTTTGGCTCTAAGAAAACATACTATTTGTTTTATATTCAAAATCTGGCTGCTTTTACTTTTATTTCTAGATTTTTGTGGTTTTTAAAAACCTTATTTTATGTTGCTAGATATTTTAATGCTCCTTGTTCATGATCTAAAATGGCTGTACAGTCTAAGGTTCTGGAAAGTCTAATCCTGTTGTTCGCCGGGCCTGTAGACTCTTGCTCACATTTTTTTCCCCTTGTGTCTTACATGATTTAAGATTGCAAGCTCATCTTCAGCGGAGCTGTCATCTGGAGTGATCTGGTGTAATCAGTGCTTGTTTCTAACACAGTGTAATTGTCCCAGACCAAAGTTTATGTTATTTCTTAGCCTAGGGATGTCTAGGTTGTATGGGAACTATTTATGTAAACCCTGACATATCAGAGGGTTGGGATGGTGGTTTAGAAATTTTAAAGGAAATCCTTTCTTCTTCTGAGATAGAGTTCAGTTAAAAGCATTCTTCCTTTTCATTTTTCCCTGCTACAGATAGGCTTTTTAATACCCTATAACTTTTGCAGGTTACTATTGTCCTTCCAGGACCCTGTTTTGTATTGGTATATCAGTGTTGCCACATCGGCTCCCACAAACTCCAGACTTAATTTCCTATCCCTAGAGACGAACAGCAAAACTGCTTGCCCGTAGGAACTGTGAGGGTCTTCCTAGTTTGAGGTCCTCTCTTGGGATCTAAATAACAGGCAGTCTTTCTTGTTAGGCATGCTCAGTGTTTCTTACACATATTAACACACTTAACTCCTCTGACATCGCTTGAGGCCGGTGCTATAACCAGCCTCATACTCACATAAGAAAACTGTGGAATGGAGAGGTGAAGGGACAGATCCAAGGTCTCAAGTAAGTGAACAAACTCAGATTTGAAAATTATCAAACTAGCTCCAGAGCCCAGGCTCTAACCAATGATTTGATTAGGATATTTAGAAGTTTGTCATTGTTTGTCTTGTGGTACTAGAGATCAAACCCAAGCTTCATGCAAAGCCAGGCAAGTGCTCCATGCCTCTGATATCCAGCCTCAGTTAGGTGTTTTTCCGACTAGAAATTATTTAGTTCTCACATTGCAGTTTCACACAACTCCTTTCAAAAAATCAGAAGTAAGAATGACTTTTAAATAATATAGTTTTTAAGCAAACAGATATTCTCCAGTTGTTGCTAATGGGTCCCATAGAGAAAAGGTCACACTCTGTACCTCGTGAGAGAAGCTATTCCATGCGAGAGGCCACTCTTCAGGTTCTATATGAGTGCTTCTTCTAACTCAAAGCACAGGACTTAGCAGGGAAGTTTTAGTGTATCAGAGAAATCAGGTAACTTTAGTCCCTTTCAAAGTATGGTCTAGCCTACGGCCATACCACCCTGAACACGCCCCATCTCATCAAAGTATGGTCTATGGACCATCTCCATTGGAACTAATGTAGGACGTTTCTAAAGATGCAGGTGTAAGTTCCTACCCCAAACCTACTGACTCAGAGTTCCAGCTGCCAAGTCCAGGGTCTTTTTTATTTTAAAAACTCTTTACTTGGTCCTGATTATACTGTGCACTGTTCTCAAAAACTGCTCACTGCTGACCTATACAGCACTCTGAGGAGCACACTCCTGTAATGACACACCTTCAAAGTGTCCTTTCTTTTTCCCACCCAAAATATTGTGATGGGCAGCAGAGCCTTCCCAGAGTTGCTCCTCTCTGCCATCTTTATGATATGAGATGACCATACTCAAAAGATCCTGACTACCACTGTGTGTATCGAATTGTGTGCTCTGTGACTTTAAATAACCATGCTATGAATGCATTGTTCATCTTTCCCTCCTCAACTAAGACCTCTCTACTCTCAGGAAGATGTGATACTTCTGAAGTGAATGTGCCAAGGACTCTGTCCTCCCCCAAAGTGCCCTCCCATGTGAGTACATATAGCCTCCCAAATAAAATCTCCATATCTCCCTTTGTTCAAGAAGGGCAGTGCTTTGAAATGGCCTCCCACACACCCCTTACCTCTGGCAGGTAACAAACCTGTCTTCATTATTCTAGCCTTCACTTTGTTTGCTTTGCCTTTGTAGTGGCCAAAATGGGACCACATTGCATTTGGTTACTGATACAGCTCAGCCAGACATTTGCCCCAATCTGAGTTCACATGCCTTCTCCAGGCAAAGTCATGAAAGGCACATGGGAGACTCCTCAGCTTTCTTCTGTGAGGGGATCCCTACAGACCCAAGGCACAGATGCAGGAAGTTTGCAGAAGATGGCCCCCTGCATGGGACCCACAGCACCTGAGCTTTTCCTGTGGTACACGCATGAATTGTGTTACTCTCGCATTTCTTGATCAGGTTTGTATCTCTGATACACAGCAGAATTCCTGGCATCTAGTCATCACTATATGTTCATTATATGAATGAAGGTTCATTCAGGGCTCAGGAAACTCTGTGAGAGAGGAAGCAGAACGATTATAAGGGCCAGGGGGGTTAGAAGACATCAAAGAAACAAGGACTTCTCAATACAACAGCCCTGATGCACATATGCAGTATGCACAGTCTGCATGAGTGTGGGCTGGATGGGGTCTTAGGAATGAAAGAGGAAGTGGACACAAGCCCCAATTCCTTACCCAGAAGTTATCTCCAATTGGTAACTACTTGCAAGAAAAAATTAGTTTTCTCCAACAGGGTCTCACTGGCTACACACACCACACTTAATTAAGGCCAAGCTCCACGTCCAGAGTAGATGGTCATACAAAATGAACTCAATAGTATTTTTAGAGGTTCTTTGTCTTGTAAATGCATTGTCTGGACTTTTTCTTAACTTTTCAGGTGTTTTGCAATATATTATGGTTTCCAATCTTGTTTTTGTGGGTTTATATGTGCAAATGTGTGTGTGTGTGTGTGTGTGTAGTTTTTTTTTCTGTTCTCTGTTCTGTTTGTTTTTATTTTATCTTATTTTATTATTTTCAGATGCCAGATTGTTTCCTTTCCTCCTCTTCCTTCTCCTTCTCTCATCCTCCTTCTTCTCTTCTCTTCTCTCTCTCTCTCTCTCTCTCTCTCTCTCTCTCTCTCTCTCTCTCTCTCTCTCTCTGGTTTTTTGAGACAGGGTTTCTCTGGCTGTTCAGGAACTCGTACTGTAGACCAGGCTGGTCTGGAACTCAGATTCACCTGCCTTTGCCTCCCAAGTTCTGGATTAAAGGCATGTGCTGCCACATCACCTGTAAACCATTTTTGTTTAAAATAAGAGAAAGAAAATGTATAGTTTTGGGTGAATGGGGAGGCATAGAGGATCAGGAAGGGATTGGATGAGGGGAACCATGATCAGAATATATTGTATGGAAAAGATCTATCTTCAACTAAAATAAATGAATAGATTGTTTTGAGCTGTCTGAAAGTATGCTTGCTAATCAGTGGTGCTGTGCATGCTACAATCTCAGTCTTAATTGACCCAAGAAGCCTTTAAATCTTTCAGTCCATTAAGATAGTCATTTTCTCCCTTTCTCTTGAAGAGGAAGCCTGAGGCATAGGAACAACATGCATCTGTCTTTCCCTCTCAGTCCATGCGAGAAGGGTGAAGGTGGGGTGGGCCAGGCAGTGAGAAGCTGCAATACAGAAGTTACCCCAAGGTGTAGTAGCCTGAATAATCACTGAAAGTAAAACACATACACTGGGCATAATGGTGCTTGCATGTAACCCTGGCCCTAGGGAAGCAGAGGCAGGAGGATCAGGAGGTCAAAGTCACCCACAGCTACATAACAACTTTAAAGCCAGCTGCAGCTATATAAGACTCTGCTCCAACAAAGACAACAAATAGATAAACAAATAAATAAAATAAAGAACAATAACAAAAAAAAATTAAATCAAGCCAGCTGTGCATGTTGACACACACCTTTAGTCTCAGTACTCAGGAGACAGAGGTAGGTGGATCTCTGAATTTGAGACTAGCCTGTACTATATAGTAAGCTGTCTCGATTAATCAATTCAAACCAAACCAACCAATGACAAAAAAAAAAAAATGCTTTTTTTTCTAACTTGTGTCAGTCAATTCTCAAGAAGTTAACAAGGTCAGTGGGGCTTGAATGGCACTCTGACCATTCCCCTCCCCCCCCACACACACTACACACACACACACACACACACACGCACGCACGCACGCGCGCACGCACGCACACACACAAGCAGTTTCATGTTCCGGTGAGGCCTCACTTCTCCTGCATCAGCCCTTTGCTGTTCATCTGCAGGTGTGCCTCCTGGAGGCAATAATTGCGATGCTCTTCGGCCTATATGCTGTAGGGTACCAAAGCCCCTGGACTGACCTGCATGCTTTGGTGTTATGGAATCTCAGGCCTCCCCAAAGGAGCTTTGAATCTAAAACCAGCATCAGTTTTCCTTTGCTCTCTCCTTCCCCCTCTAGTCTGGCTCCTGCCTCTCTCTCTCTCTCTCTCTCTCTCTCTCTCTCTCTCTCTCTCTCTCTCTCTCTCTCTCTCCAGGCTTTGTTTCCTCTATCACCTTTGGCTACACCTGACTGTGTAGCTAGGTTTTCACAGATACAGAAGCGTCTCACAGGACTGCTGTGAGGCTGTTACAGCCAGGAACTGATGCTCTCAGCTGCTAAGAGCCATGCTACTTCCCAACTACAGAGTCTCCAAGAAAATTAGGAAGCTGGAAAACCTCAGGGCATCAGGATGCCAGACACTGAGCATTCTAGTTCCACTTCTGATTCTGTAATAAGACATTCTGACTAAAAGCATCCTAAGCAAGGAAAGGGTTTATTCCTTGTATAATCCCAGGTCCCATTCCATCACTGATGAAACTCAAGGCTGGAACTTGAAGGCAGGCCTGTATGTTAATCTACACATCGTTATCTCTGACCAAGGTACTCACTACACAGCCAGAGAAGTATAGCAGGAACCATGAAGGATGCTGCCTGCTAGCTGGCTCACAGACCAGCTTATACTCAGCTTCTTTTCTTACAGAGTTCAGGACTACCTTCCTAGGGATGGTACTGCCCATGGTGGATTGGGCTGTCCTTCATCAGATGACAATCAAGGCAATCTCCCACCACCACCATCAGGCCTGCCCACAAGTCTGATCCACACAGTTCTCGGACATTCTCCTCAGTATAGCCATATGGTTGCAATAGTTCAGTCCTAATGATAGTGCCAGAATTGATCTAGATTATCACTGACCAGGAAATGTCCCTGAACCTGGAACTGTTGTCAAGCAAATGGAGTGACCTACATCCGTTTGCTAAACAGGAAAAGGGTGCTGGAGAGTGAAGCACAGCAAATGTCTGTAACATTGCCATTTCAGGGCTGGGATCAACTCACCCATAGAGCATTTGTCTTATATGTTCAAGGCTTGGATTCAGAACCCAGCACTGAGAGCAACATTTTTTTTTTTAGCATTGTGAGCACTGTATATGTATTTCATTGATTAGCATATGCCTCATAATGACAGGTATTTTCATCAATATTTCATGATTTTTAAAAAATCACCATCTGGTGGTAATGGGGTGAAAATTGAAGTCTCCTTATCAGAGTGATGGGAGATGTCCTTCTGTAGATGCTTCTCTTAGTGGTTGATGAATAAAGCTGTTTCCGTCAATGGACAGGCAGGCGACCACACTAGGAGGAGGTGGAGAAGAGAACAGGGAGAGCAGCTGCTAGAGAGATGCCAAAGGAGTAGCATGCTGGAGCGTGACAGGTAAGCCACAGCCTCGTGGCAATACATAGTTTAGTAGAAATGGGATAATAACTAAGAGAGAGCTACCCAATAAGAAGCCAGAGCCATTGACCAAACAGTTTGTAACCAATATAAACCTCTGTGTGTTTATTTTGAACTGAAGGACTGAAGGACGGGGCTGAATAGAAGCTCTATCTACATCACAGCCATTCTTGCTCTGTTTTGTCTTTAAGTTATTCCATTGTACAAACCTTTTAGGCTCAAATATCTGATGGTTATTATTCATTTCTTTGTTCCTTATCCCTTACATCCAATTGTCACTATATATCTATTTTCATTTCTCCACACCCCTATCATACATATCAGTCTTGCAAGTCTTAAGGGATACCTCTAGTCTTTTGCTGCTGGAAGCATTATATTGACAAACAATTTGTTATAAACAAATATTAGCTCATTATATTACTATACTTGCATATATAAGTATACACATATAAGAATAAATGCTAGAAGTTTAATTATAGGTTCAAATAGTTTGTGATAAGATGACGTTTTCAATTGATTATTGGTCTGTGACACCTCTTTTACCACACAATAAGTGCCATCAGGAGTACCTAATACCAGTACATCCGTAGCATCTGCCATCATGTGGTAATAAGTAGTTGCTAAAGGAGAGGAAGGAAAGACTACCTTGAATGTAGAGTAAGGCGTGGGTATTATGAACCTAGATGGGTCTTGACCACCCAAGTCTCTGATTCTGTGTTCTTATAGAAGAAATCGTTGTGGGGGCTAGAAAGATGGTTCAGCTGCATCTTCTTCGAATCCCCCCATGACAGTGCCCCTTACCAGCAGGAAGTAGTTTGGAAAGAACGACGGCCAAATTCCCAAATATTGTCTATAAATGTTTGTTTTCATTTAAATGGACTTGGTTATATAAAATAAATTTTTAAAAAAAGATAGAAAGATGGTTCAGTAGTTGAGAGCAAAGGACCTGGGTGCTATTTTATGTGTGTACTGGCTTCCCAGTACTCACATGGTAGCTCATAACCATCTGTAACTCCAGTTTCATGGAACCTGATGCCTTCTTCTGGCCTCCAAGGGTACCAGAAAGGCATGTGGTACACAGACATAAAGGTAAGCATATCATTACTCAAAACCCACATGGTAGATGGAGAGAACTCACACACAACACACATGCAAGTATGCACACATGGTGACAGTGTCCATATGCTCTTAGAAAGTGTCCACCAGAAGAAAAAAACATAGAAAAAAGCAATCCACTCTACTATTGGGCTATAGGAAGTGAATGTGCCCCCTTCAGAAATAAGCAGCCATGTTTGGTATACTATCTCAGTGGGGCTGGGTAAGGACCACAGGGTGGGAGAAAGCTGAGCTGACGAGAGAAGGAGTGTTCTACCACAGAGAAGACAAACCAGCTCTGTGGCCCCATTTTAGTTTTACCTAGATCCACATCTGCTCTCTAGTCTGGCAGAACCAGTTGATGAGTGAATATCTATCTTTCTTCTTCAGCTGTCCCCTCCACCTCCCCATGACTTCAGAGTCTCCAGATGACCATTACCTAAACAAGATAAACAAGTCCTTGGTGCTAACCCAAACCCCCTCCAAACCCAATATTGAGACCGTGTGTCCTTTTTGGAAACAGACGAAGTAGATAAGCCCTTAGTAAATGTGTGAAATCTGCTAATGCACGAAAGCAGGATGTTGGGAATATAGAAAAAGGGCACCCTTGCTTCCCAAACCAGCAAGTTTTAGTGGACAGAGAACAGAAGAAAAGGAGAAAAGGGGAGTGGGTGGAAGGGACGGGCTCCGAGCAGAACAGCACTAGATGTCCCTGGAATAATGGCAGGAACGCTGTGAGGCAAGCCTTCCACATTCCAGTTCGGGAGAAGGAGTGTAATGGAAGGGAGAGAGGATGAGAAGGAGGCAGGAAAGGAAGGCATAAGCATGTGAAGACATGCAGGGCTCCAGAACAATCCTCCTGCACTGGAGAAAAGTGAGCCTAAATCCCCTGACCCTCCTCATGGCAAAGGAACATCTCCGAGGAAGACCACATGATCCCCAAGAGGCTGCTGCTGGAAAGACTGTAGACACAGAGTCTGTGGGCAGGAAGACCAGCCGAGGCCTTTGGGCTATGTTTTGCCCTGGTATGTGAAAAATTTGTCCACTTAGATAGTTGGCAAACATTTTAGAGGCAAAATGGAATTTATTAACAGAAAATATTTGTGAAGGATTGTTTCCCTCCCTCCCCGCTTTCTTTTTTTCTTCTCTTTTCTTTCATCTTCTTCCCATGGTAGAGGACTTCATTAACAAGATTCTTTCATCCTTCCTGGCAGTTTGGGTCATTAAGCCTGGCTTGGCAGAAGTGGGAGTTGACTTTAGGGAGAATACCGCTCCCCCTGAGTCTCTTTTATAAATACTCGTGTCAACTTTCTGCTTTGGACAGGGCTGGGTAGGGGTGGAGGAGCCTAGATAGAAAGGGAATTGCCTTCCCAACGGAATTCATATTGTTTGCCATGGGTGGGTTTAAGCTCTGCCATTCAGGCCCACAGACCTACCAACCATTACTTGTCAGCAAACATGGCTTTCACCTCTTCTGGCTTCCATGCCAGAAGTTGTGAGGACTGGATGAGGCAATGCACAGTCAGTGTCTAGATTGGGCTCTGTCCCAAATGAAACTTCAATGGATGTCAGCTCTGTTCCTCCCGAGGTGGAACAAGCCTGGTGGTCACCGACTTGTGATCACTCAACTAGGGATTCAGGTGTGGCTGCCTTGGGACATCTATTAGTCAAGGTAAGGGGAAATCCCAGCATCTGGGAGACCTATAGTTACCCAGAGGCAACAGAAATAGATGACGCTCCCTGGGGTTTACTGAAGATCAAACGTTCTATAGGTGGTACCAGGGTGAACTTTTTTAGCCTTCCCTACTCTCCTACACTGTTAGGGACCAGTGGACTTTCTGAAACCCCCCACTTTGTAGTGGAGGAAAGGATTTTCCTTCTTGATGTGAAGGACATTTCAAGACATAGCACAAGACAGTGGACCCCCCCCCCATTTATATATCTTTCCCCATCTGGGCAGAGCCTAGCCACACTTATACACAGTGGTACAGCCATAGCAGCTCTTACCAGTGGCAAACTTCTGCCTTGGGAAATAATTGCTGCCTTGCATCTCACTCTTGCCCTTGATCACCTACTCTCTCCTGGCATAGGCAGATTTCATCCCGGTCAGCAACTGATTAATATTTGCTGCCGCACAGGGCCTCTGGGAGATGTTCCTACAGAACCAGATATGGGTTCAGATCAGCTGAGGAACAGACTCATCCTTACTGTTTTACAATGGCTTAAATGTCACCCTCAGATGAAGCTTCCCACATGGAATGAGGCATGTAAACACAGCTATGTGGGTCCATCTGGGGTGGCTGCCCAGGGGAGGGACACAAATCAGGCAAAGGGAACCTGAAGGGTAGGTGGGATTTAGTAGCCAGGAGACATCCTCCTGCATCAAGCTAGGCTTTAAACACAGGGTTCAGATTGATACGTGTGCCAACCCCCATCCCCGCCATCCCCTGCTCTCTGTAGCCATTCCTGACCCAAACTCTGAGGACAGGTCCAGCAGCCACTACCAATAGTCCTTGATCTGCCTGAGTCCATGTAGCCAGTGGTAGCCACCCCATCCTCATTGCAACATGGCAGAGCTTCTGCTCTATGTATCAGGAGAATGCAAGTCAGATCAACTCAGAACCCCTCACCCAGAAAGAAGCATTGCCCAAGATCTTCCAGACCAGCTTGAGACCTAGAAGAGGAGGCCTTCCTCATATGCAGACATTTGTAATAAAGATCAGTAGCTTCCAAGGGACAGTGTCCCATTTCTTGTAACCCTTGGAGAGGGGTTTCCTGTAGTCATCTCACTGACTCCTATTTAAACAGAGAAAGAGCCATTCAAGGCGGGGAAGGCGGGTAGGAGAAGGCAGGCAAAGCCTACATTGATCGGGAAAGTGTGGGGCCAGACCAGCAGGCTCTGGATTTAGATGAACCAGATCTCACTTTGGATTCCATTCTCACCAGCTGCCTGCCCTTGGACACTCTATCTAACTCCTTAGGTCCCATTTTTGTTATTTATAACATAAGATAGTCTTAACTCATGGTCCTTGTAAGGATGAAATGCTGTCATATATGGATGGCATCTCTCCATGTGACCACTAATTCTCCTTTTCTTTCATCTTATTAGGTTTTGATAATGAAACAAAAACTGTCTCCCATGACACTGAAATATTTATAAGCCATGATGAGTCTTTTCTGCCATCTACATACACATCCCATATTCTGCCCTGATCTCTTCTTCCTTTAGACTCCTCATTCCTGTTCCTGCTCTGAGAACAAAGGTTAGGAGATGCCCCCAGGTAACAAGGAAATGGCTCCTGAAAGCCAGCATTCTGAAGGCTAGGTTCTGAACATGAAGCAGTTAGGGCCAGGGGGAACATGCCCATAACTTCAGCACTACAGAATCCAAGGAAGGCAGGTCTCATGCCCAAGGCCAGCTTGCACTACATAGCAAGAGAATGTTTCAAAAGAACAAAGAGCAGGGCTGAGAAAGATGGCTCAGCAGGTAAGAGCATTTGCAGTACCAGCCTGGAGTCCCAGAATTCACTTGGGTAGAAGGAGAGAACTGACTGACTTCCAGAAGTTGTTCTCTGACAAGGAGGAGCTCATGGACCCCAGTCTGATAGCTGGGAAACCAGTATAGGACTGACCCAGACCCCCTTGAACATGGGTGTTAGTTAGAAGGACTGGGCAGTCTATGGGGCCTCTGGTAGTGAATCAGTATTTATCCCTAGTATACAAATGGACTTTGGGAGCCCATTCCACATAGAGGGATACTCTCTCAGCCTAGACACATGGGGAAGGGCCTGGGTCCTGCTCCAAATGATATGACAAACTTTGATGATCCCCCATGGAAAGCCTCATCCACCCTGGGAAGCTAAAAGGGGATGGGCTGGGGGTTGGGAGGGGGACAGGGGAGTAGAAGAGGGTGAGGGAACTGGGATTGACATATAAAACAAGCTTGTATCAAATTTAACAAAAAAATATTACCATAAAAAAAGTTCTTTTCTGCCTCCACATGGCATGTGTGGCATACCATACTAACTACTACTACTACTAATAATAATAATATGCTTATTATTATGAATAACCAATAAACTGAAAAAATAAAAATGGTGCAAACACTAAAAATGTAAAGGTCTGAAGAAGTTTATATATAAAGATGTGACATACACACACATGTGTTTATGTCTGTGTATAAAATATGTGTGCATATCACAACCTAACTGGAAAATAAAACCTATTAAACAAATTAAGTAAATAATTGAATAAGTTATTTATACTGGAATAGTATAAAGAATTCTACATATGTTAGGGCAGTATAAAGTCATTAAAATCAGACTTGAGAAAATATTGATTGAGAGAAAGAGACTCCTAAAATATAAAGGACAGTGACTCAAGACTGTATTTATGGCAGGATCTTAAACACACAGCAGATGTTTGAATACAGATGAAAGCCTGGAAGAAAATTCATCAGAATGTGAAATCTGGTGAACCGTGAACATTGGCTTTGGAAGCTAGCCAATCTTTGTTCACTGTAGAAAAATTAGAAAGTACAAAGCAACATAAACAGAAAGAATTAAAGAGATGAATGGCTAATTTCTAAGTGATACATGAGCATACACACAGACACACACACACATACACATACACTCATTCCCTATGATCACTAGCAATGTCAGCAGACTATCGTCTGTGTGTGCACGCATGCGCGCACACACACACACACACACACACACACACACACACACACACACACACTCTCCCTGAGATTGCACTTAGGCACGCAGTGAGGAAAAGCTTTCGGGAGACTGAGGCTAAGAAGGTCTCTGATAGAAAATGGGTAGAGGAAACGCTAGGAGAAGGTTGTGAGGGAGAAGCAAACTGAGAAGGGAGGGTAAGGGAGTTGCTTGATCATTGCCACTTTCATTCAGAGGAGTGGAGATATTTGTACATTTGTTTGCCAGAGAAAGATAACTTTACAGGAGACTGGATTAAGGCTGCTTTAGGGAAAATGTCAGTACCATTTACAGGCCTAGAGGAACCCCAGGTTTCTCCCAGCCAGAAACCCTAGGTTTCTATTGCAGTAATAAATCATCCAGAGAGACGCAGAGACTAAGAAGACAATAGCCATCTACTGTGTACACATCTGAAACCTGGGCTGGGTAGTCAAATGAATGGTTTATCTCTACTCCTTGCCCTGACAGCTGGAGCATTTGACTGGGGATGGGATATAGGATAGCTGATCTCAGAGCTGGCATCCTGATCCTGGGGATGGCCAAATGCCTGGCCAGGCCTGTGGATTTGAAGAGTCAGCCCCTCTCCACGTTGGCCTTTCCTCCCCAAGGGCTGCCTTGGCACCCTCTCATCACAGTGGCCAGGTTCCAAGAGTATCTCAAGAGACGGGAAGTGGGAGCTGCCAGTTCTGGAGGCCTGGGTCCAGAAGTTGGCATAGCATCTTTCCTACCGTATTCATTCATCAAGGAGTCTCAAGGCCATGCTCAAGTGGAGGGGAGGCAACTCCCACATCTCAGTAATAGGAGAGAAATAATTGGGGGTTTTCAGTAACTACCTTTTTCATTGCTACAACAAAATACCTGAAAGAAAAAAAAAAAAACATGTAAGGGGAATACATCTTTTAGAGTCACAGTTCAGCAGCGATCCAGTGCATCCTAGTAGGGAAAGCATGGTAGCATTATCTGATGACAGAGGTGGCTTGCTCACATTTTCTTGGATCATAAGGAGAAGGATAGGGACAGGGATGCTGGCTTTTCTTTGCTCCTTTTTACTCAGGAAGAGACCTCCATTTATAGCAGGGTGACATTCAATGCAAGTCTTCTCCCTTCAATTAACCCTCCTGGAAACAACTTTGCAGACACACCCAGAGGTGTGCCTCACTAATGCCCTACATGTTTCTTAATTCAGTCAAGGCGACAATCAGAATCAACCATAACGAGAGCTGTGTTTTGAAAGTGCCAGGAGATAGGTAAGGCCTATGCTAGGACCATTGTTCTGGGCCATGCTGTGCAGGGGGGGCGGGGGTGAAGAGTGGCCTGATTTGGCTTAGGAAAGAAAGTAGGAAAGTCCAGCTTTTCTCTTTGGTCCACCTCCCTGATTCCTGCAATATGACTTCAGCCAGACTTTTTGGCTTCTCCTTATCCTTCTTCTGAGCCTAATCCCTGAGCAAACCCTAGATCATGAAGATCCTGAAAATCCCCAGGCCTGTTTGAGCAAACAGAAACTCCTATCACATCTTAGAACTTCCTCTGGCTGGGGTCTCAGGACACAGTTTTAAAGACTGGAAGTCAGGGTGTACTCAGGTAGCTATCTTGTTCAGTTCTCCCAGTCTCCCTCGGAGGGCACATGTCCACTCAGAGGAGATTTCACATCACACAATACCGGGAGCCTGAGTTGGGAAGTGACCCCAAGAGTGTATGCTTCTACAGCCCATTCTGTTTCTATTCTGTGTATCACCTTTATTTTAAGGAACTGAGTCACTTTCATCCAAGAAACTACTGAATGGGGCATATTGTGTGACCATGAAAAAATGTTCACCCTTCAGCCACCACCCTTGATAAATCGAACCACAAAAAGCCCCATACTTGCTCATGTACTGAGTCCTCACTTTCTCCTCTTCCCAAGGCCCCAGAAAGGCTTTGGATTCTATGGCCATGGCATACCTACATCTCAGAAGAGAGAGAGAAGTAAGTCTTCTAGGGAAGTCTATTTCTTTAACCTCCTCAGGTTTCTGGACCCTTCAGTTCCCTCTTTCATGAAACCAAGGACCCAACCACAGAAAAGACACATAAGCTTGCACCTCAGAATGAAGAGCATGGTGTCATCTTTAGAACTGCTGAAAGCTTCTGTAAGTTCTATAGAAAGGCTTCTGCAACCTTTATTTTCTAGAGTAAGGGCCCTTGGGAATCTAGGCCATGGGGACCGAGAGTACCTGGGGTGGAATCAGTCCCCTGACATCATGTCTCTTTGTCTACAGTAGAAAGGCCAAGAGGTGCTCCCAAGCATCACCTGGACTGGCCATGTAGAGCCTAGTCTTTAACCAGTCAATCAATGAGTTCCAGTATGATGGGCAGAAACCACTTAGCAGCAGTCACAAGCATTAGTATCCACCTTGTATCCATCTTGCCGCTACATGAGAAGGATTTGGGAAGAGTTGGTGCTCAAGCCCAAAAGAACCTTCCCTACTTAGTCTGCAGATCTGAGACAAGTTTTCCATCTACTCAATAAGAACTTCCACCAATTTGCTTCCCAGCTATTTTCCCCTTTCTTTTCTGTCATTTATTCTCCTGCTCATCTTCCTGGCCTGTGCCTGATCTGAATGCCCCTTTCTGCATGCAATCTGATATAGTGGGGGTTAGATTCACAGTCTAATACAGAGGGGAGTACTTCTCTTGAGTTTGTGGGAAATTTCTCAAATCTGAAAATCTAGTTAAGGTACATGTATTCATAATACCTAAGTTCCGTTTCTTGAATCTACTTTGTGGCCCTTTCCATTTGATTATAATATGATCTCATGTAATACTATGCACTGTATTAAATAGTTTTCTATTATGGTAACAGAAACCTTAGGCAGATCAACTTTTGAAGAGAAAAGGATTCTATGGGCTCATAGTTTTAGAGTTCTCAGTCCATTATCAGTTGGCCTATTGCTTTTTGGTAAGGATATGAATTAGATAAGATGTTTCATAGTAAACTTGGAAGCAAAATTTAGAGGAGGTAACAGAATCCCAAGATCCCCTTTAAGAATATGTCTCTAATGTCATCCAGTAAACTTCTTGAAGGTTTCACATCTCCCAACAATGCCACAGGGTGTGTACTAAGCCTTTAACACATGAACCTTTGAGAAACATTTATTCAAAGTAGTAGGCACCACTTGCTTGTCTAGTTCAAAGACAGCATCAGACATCCGCAGGCCATTTCCTACCAAGCAACACTTTAGAAGAACCTCTCTCCCAGAAAAATAAACAGGACAATCTCAAAGAGACACAAATATACAACTTGCATAAGCTTTCAGAGTGCGATGAAAATAAACAGATAACTTGCCAAGATCGCTAGGTGGATAAGTTCACTTGCTGCATAAGCCTGATGACCTGAGTTTGATCCTCAGAACCCACTTAAAAGTAAAAGGAAAGAAATGACTCCACCACTTACCCTCTGACTTCCATGTAAATGTCGAAGAATGTGCATGCAGTCGTTCTCTCCTTCTCACACGTGTAGTGAGATATCCACCCCACCTGCACCTGTTGCACTGACCATGCCCATTGGGGGTGGGGATAGGGGCAGACATGACCTGGGAGAACTAGGTCTGGGGTTGGGAACCAGGAGCTCTCTCTGGGGTCCTGTACAGAGACTAGGAGTATCTGGAGGCATCTTTGGGATTGGCACATGCTTGCATTCTTCTGTCTCTGTTGTAAGTTCTTTCTTCCTGAACAAACGTCTAGTTTTTCTACTGATCCTTATTTTTCCACAATACACCACACACACACACACACACACACGTGCACACACAATAAATAACTTAAATAATCACAGAAGAATTTCATTCTAACAGTAGTTCTTAACACATTTCCCATTCATGTGTCTGATTCAATGCATTTATGAAGACCCTGAAATACATCTTGGAACGGATAGTGAAAAACATCAAGCTGCCCTTGTTGCAAATCCTAATCCAGTCATGTCACAACTACATAAGGGATATATGAATACTTTCCTGGGATTTCCATTTTTTATCTATAAAACAGACAAAAGCATTCATGCAAGATTGTCCCTCTGTTGAAAACACAACATTTAGTAGATTATAATAAATTTCTAAGTAGATGCTGTATTAGAACTAAGCAAGGGTATATAGGGGACCATTCCCAGTCTGAAGACTTCCCAGGGAAGATGGCTTCCACAGCCTGAGAAATTGGAACAGAACTACAGAACTGAAGCTGGCATTTCAGGTCCAAGTCCGTGGGGAGCAAGCAGGCTGACACATAGGAGTGCAGGAGGACAAGGCTGGCTCAAGAAGAAAATCCCTGGAACAGAACAGTACAAAATGATATGACAAGGAAGGGGCAGAGTGGGGTGTGAGGATGTCAGAAAGCTGGGTAGAAGGTGGTGGCCATGATTTCACTAGAGCATGGCTAGTGGAGGACCCTGATATTATGAAGCTGGAGTTCAAAGTCTAAAGGGCTTCCCTGCCACCAGACACGAGACAGGCCAGAGGCATCAGTGGCAGAATCAATCATCCACAGTGGAGGGAATAGTATGGTTCATCAATGGCTTGGGTGGATGGGGTTTAGGAGACAGGAGGCAAGAAAGGAACCATACTGACAGCACTGGAGAATGGCGAGGTAGAAAGGAACAGCCTGAAGAAGAAAGGCATTCAGTCTATTTTAAAGACGTTCACATTAAGTTGATGGGACCAGAGCCCTCCACGCACACCTCTGAGAGAGCCTGGCTCACCTCATAATTAACTTCACCCCTGATTCTCACTATATTCCAGTGTTATGTTTCCTAAAACCTTGATGAATTCCTAAGTAAGTCTTCCTGGAGGTAGAGAGTCTTGCAAGCTCCCCAGACAAAGCTAGCAGGGAGCTCACTGCCTGTATTTTCTTAAGTTTAACTTGGACCCTGAAACCCATCCACAGTTCCCCAAATATTTAGATATCTCCATTCTGGTGAAAAGTTTTGTTTTGTTTCATTGTTGTTTGTTTTGTTTGAGATAAACTTTCACTATGCATCCAAGCTGTTCTGCAACTCTTGATCCTCCTGTCTCAGCCTCCCAGCTGGGGTTACAGTCATGAGCTACCAATACCTAGTTATCTCCAACTCTTTTGCAGAGAAAGGATGAAAGTTTGTGGACTGAACCTCATAGAAGTCCATGACTTTAGGGGAATCAATATTACAGAGCAAGCAATCATCGGGTCCAAAGGTCATTTGTGTATTTCTTTATATGCTCTTGGTAATATCTTTGCTGGGTTGTATGCATTATTACAGATTCTCCCAGCCCATGTCCTACTTCCTCTAATGTATGCTCTGATGAACTCTCAGAGGTCACAGACCAGTCCCCTTGCCCATGAATTTGGCCTCCAAGGAAGCCTACCCTTATCCGGTGTTGCAGTTTAGCAGGAATTTGGTTGGCAGAGCTGTGTGAGTCTTTGGGCACCAGAACAGCAAGCAGGCTCAGAGGCAGCCAGCATCAGGAATTGAGGAAGGAAGTTCCAGACGGAAGCAGCAGAGTGTGAAGATGCTTGATTGGAGGCCAGTGCTGCAACAGGGATTGGGGGGAGAGGTATAGGGGTTTGGAATGCCCCTAAAAGGCTCCAGACTTATAGAGAAGCTGCTAGAAAAGAATAAGCATATCAGCACGCAGGCCTAAAGGAACGTCTGGCATTTAGCTCCTGTGTTAATAAGATTTATGGAATTATAGATTCCCAGGATTGAAATCATCCTCACCCTAGAAACAGCTTGTCTACCATCCAGCTCTCGCCAAGATCACCAAAGCTCTGTCCTTGGACCTGGCACTGGTCTTGTAGGCTTTCTTTGATTCCTGAACACTTATCCTGCTTTCAAGGCAATAACGGAAGTCCAACTTCAGGTATTTCCAGATGATTTAAAGGAAACAGACAAACACAGAGGAAATGGTTATATTAACAAAAAAGATAAAAATTAGGTAACAAAAAGGACTATTTTTTAGGAAGCAGAAATGGTGTAAGATACATAGTCTCAGTATCTTAATGAGCCTTGATTGAGTTCTTTTTCGGAAGAGACAACACTGAGCCTCAGTCTCTTTGTCTATAAAATGAAAAGATTCCTCCCTAACTCCCTAACTCACCTCTGTAACAAAGAAGAAAAACCATTTGAGATGCCAACACCCACACATTGAGAGTATCTGTGGTGAACTGTAAGAGGTTGCCCTACAAAAGGAATGCAGGAATAATGCCCTTAGACCATCTATCTGTAAGAAGCAGAACTGTGTGCAATATACCCCCAGGGCATAGTTCAGATTTGTTTTGTTTTGCGTGGTTTCTTTTCTCTTCTTTCCTTCCTTCCTTTCTTCCTTCCTTCCTTTCTTTCCTCCTTTCTTCCCCCCCTTTCTCTCCCTTCCTCCCTCTCTCTCTTTCTTCCTCTCTCTCTCTCTCTCTCTCTCTTTATCTCTTCCTTTCTGGCACTCCTGTTTTTGTGTTTAAATAGTGATTTTCTTCCACCAAAAGAACCACATTTCCAGCACTTGGTGACCCCAAACACAGAGACCACCTCCTGCCAGCCTCCATCAGAGCTGCACCCTGCTGCAGGAGGCACAGAACAACACCATGTGCAGACAGAGATGGAAGCCTCTGCTGGGACACTGGCTCACAGTTAGGGGAGCCTGAAGCACCCCTCTGCCTGCAGGTTTCACCTGCAGCCCTGGAGATCCCCAAAGTTCTATAGAGGTGAGCTAGTGAGAGGCTGAAGGAAACCAGCAATGACTGGGGTTGCCCCCTCACAGCTGAAATAGCTGGGATTTTACTGTAATTGAATATGGGTACCATATATGCTTTTGTTTACAGAAATGACTCTGTGTCACTAAAATGTTTATAAAACATTTTTCTGTACTAATAAATTTTATAATGGAAACAAAGCCTGGAGAGGAAAAATTAATCATATTTAAGACTTCTTTGGAGTCGAATATCAAATCCAACAAAAGAATTCTACTGGGAAAGGTGCCCAAACTATTGACCCCAAGCTAATGAAACATGCACTGGATTTCATCTACTCTGTGTCCTTTCTGCTCCTTTCTTCAGCCTTCTCCATTCACTGAATTCCTAATACTTCTAAGACAGGTGGGGATGTTGGTACTTAGGACAATATCCCCTATGCATCCTCTGTAGGTGCCACAGATGCTCCTCTCAGCTCTGTTTGGTCCATCTGCCATGCATGATACACTGTGCTGCTGGTGTAGCTAGAGCATGAGCAGCCAGGGGCCAGGTAGTGGTTCTAATGTCATCAGTCTATGTGATCCATGTTAAACATAGTGCCAAGAGAGACAGAGACAGACAGACAGACAGACAGACAGCATGACAGCAAGAACTCTCTGGTCTTTCTTCTCTAAGCAAGCCAATATAACATCTCTCTACAGTTTTTCCTACAGGTCACAAAGGGCTAATGCTGTAAATTCTCTCTGGGGGAAAAGCTGGGCAAGATGTACTTGGAAACATAAAAAAAAAAAAACCTAGGTTGGCATTGGAAAAGGAAAAGCCAATATATTTAGCTGTTCATGGCATGCCAAGGCCTTATTGAGACAGAAATAGGCACTGTAGGAAGAATCTCAATTAAATATTTCTCTAAGCAGTTGGTTCTGGGCTTTGCCTGAACATGGATATAAAGCTGGGGTGAAGCTCGGGACAGAAAACCCGGAGGGATTGAATGTGGCTTCTAAATCATCTCAGGACTTAGCTGCTGGCAATGCAAATGTGATGAGCACAGAATGGAGGACATCGAAACCATTTATCCTCCACAGTCCAAAGGCCAGGACATCCTTGCAGGCACTTTCCAGGACCTTCTACATCAGAGAGACCAGCTGCTCCCCACACATACTGTGTATGGTGTGGAACCATTCCTCTGAAATATACTTCCAGGTTCTACTCAACTATTGTCATTAGGCAACCTTCCGTGAGAATTCTGCCTCATCTAGAAAGTTCCCTGGAATTATTTGAGGGGAAACAATGATGCTTTGGGCAGGGAACCATGTCACACATTCTGTTTGTCTTTCGTCTGTTAAAATATGCAGCATCTTGGTCCAGAGGCACTGATGGGGGTGTGAGGATGGGTTCTCACACCAGGCAGATGGAAGGGTACCTAGTAGTGGTGCAGGTGGTCTAGTCTGGTTGTCTGCCAACACATGAAGGGCCGAAGATGCCCCCCCCCCACGGTCCCCACATTTGGGCTCACACTATCCTAGGAACAGCTTTTCCCACTTAAAAATGTGTCACTTACATCCACATGTAACTGAGCATTCTTTTTACAAGATGAACTTTCACATCCATGTCGTGCGGCCACATTTGGAAGTTGCATTTTCTTGAGTCACTGTCCAGATGTTAAGCATGTAGATTGGTTCTTATTGTTAGCTCATTAAAATGAACACGCTCAGAGTGAGGGCTGTGCTTTTCCCAACCATTTCAAGGGGCAGTCTTGTCTGGTGGGTAAAAATAAGGGCCTTGCCTGGCACCTCAGTCTCCATGTCAGAGTTCGTACTTAGACTCAGCTCAGACAGCTTAGCTAGATACCTTTTTGAAGCAAGGATATTTATCTTCTGGGGTTGCTTTCTTTTGTTGTTGTTGTTGTTTGTTTCAAAATAGGGTTTCTCTGTGTAACAGCCCTGGCTGTGCTGGAACTCACTCTGTAGACCAGGCTGGTCTCAAACTCAGAGATCTGCCTACCTCTGCTTCTCGGGTGCTGGGATTAAAGGCGTGTGCCACCACTGCCCTGCCCTTAAGGAGTTGTTTTAAAAAATTAAATAAGATAATTAACGTAAAGTTCTTAAAACAAGGCATTAACATTAACACTGTCATCCTTAACATTGCCAGTTGGTTGAGAATGGACTGCCTAAATCTGATGATTGTGTTTTCTGAGTCATATTCTCCTTGAAGAGTTTCTGGACCAGCAAATTTGCACTTCCTAAACCCTTTGAACCATACTGAAAATGCCAACTATGTTCTGAAAGCAATTTATGAAGACGTTGGCTTTCTCATGGCCTCCTAAAGCCCCTTTTGAAATATTCAAAGTGTTTGCACTTAGCAATCTAGAATTCTGTGCAGCTGTAAGTTAACTATGGCCCCATTTTCTGGAACCTCTTCACTCCTGGTTTTTCTGTCCCTGCCTCTTGTGTTCTTGTTGTATGTATCTGCCGTTTCCTGCCTTTAACAGCCACTTTCCTCAGAGCAGGTAATACTGAGGCAGCTGAGTCCAGATATCAGCAATCTCCTCTTTTTGTCTGTCATAGGATTCATCCAAAGTTCCCTTAGCTTTCTAATGTACGAATTCCACGTGGATAGCCCACCTCGTCAAGTCTCCATTTCTAAAACCAAATGGACCTGCCCTACTTAGCTGAGGTTGCCTCAATTGCAGAGCTATCCAGAACAGAGTAGCCTGTGGCCACATCTGTGAGATATTAATTTAATTAGTGTCCACTGTCAGCACACCATCCCTGAGCAGGTGGGCCCAGGCTATATAAGGAAGCTGGCAGAGAGCAGAAGCCAGACAGCGGGCCAGTAATCGGTGCTTCTCCATAGTATGGAGGTTCCTGACATGCCTGTGTTCCTGCCCTGACTTCCCTCAAGGATGGACTATAAACTGTAAAGTGAAATAAGCCCTTTCCTCTCCGCATTGCTTTTGGTCATGGGGTTTACCCAGCAACAGAAAGCCTTCTGGCACAGTACCCTATGCTGATTCCTTTCCTCCACCCCTAGGCAAGTGCCCGATTTTCATCTTTCCAAAGCCAGAATGTGAAATTTAAAAGTAACCCTGGACAACTTCTCCAGGATCTCAGAAGTCATCACACCCAATGATATTTTTGCTCTATGTCTCCTGAGCTGTCTCCCACATCCCAGTTCTAATCTTGTCTTTGTATCCAACTTTTATCATGGAGCAAGTCCTCTGGCCAACCAGTTCTACCTCTCACCCCAAATCAACTTGAATATGGATGCTCCCAGGCTTCAAGCATCCTCCAACACCCCACAGCTTCATTCCAGCCCACTCACACTCCTCAACATGGTACCCAAGAACTTCAAAGACCTGGACTCCAGTCTTTCTTCTAGCCCTGTCTTCTGAACATGCTTTCTCAACCTGTACTGTCCATTTGTTCTAAATTTTATCTGTACTTCAAACAATTCTCTCTGAAGGCTTTTCTGACCACTCTAGCCCATAATTACCCATTGTAATAATAACAGTTGAACTATAAATTACAGTTTAAAAAAAGACTAGCTTTGCCCTTTAGGACAGGAACTCTGTAGACAGGCCCGAGGGCCAATCACAAACACAGCTGGTGACCTGCATCTAGTTCCCCTTTCCCTTGCATAACAATAGGTCACCTTTGTTCAAGTGTTCATAGCCTTAGCCTTCAGGGAGCTGGACCTCAGTCACAGCCTGGGGAAAAGTTAAGGACACAGGTGCTTGAGTCAAAGTTCAAAATTGAGTTCTGTCGCTTACTAGTCCAGCAGCCACTGGGTAAATATTGAAACTTTGAGTTTCAGTCTACTTGAGGACCCCCTTCTAGAGCACTATTAGAGGTGTTTACTGAGATAAAAGATGTAAAACACATGGCCAGGATAGTCATAATCAAATCTGTATTAACAGGCCATGTGCTGTTTCTACCTTGACTAGACAACACAACCATAGAACTTCCACATCTCTTTTATCTGCCTGATTTAGAGTAGCCACACATCCAGTCTGCATGTCCCCCCATTCCCCATCCCTACCACATACAATCACAAAATGTCCTTCTGAAAACCCTATCTTAATTCTTGAGGAGACCTGAAATTGTCCGTTATTTTCTGAAGTCTAATCTTAAGGTCTATAGAGAGTGGGTCTTATTGGTGGATGATGTCACCACGAACTTAGACTCTCATCTTTCTGTTCATACCTCCTGTCCATGTGGCTTCTCTCCCCATTCCTCCTTGTCCTCCTTCTTCAGGAGGAAGAGTTTCAGTCCATGGACTGTTAGATCTGTTTCTTCTGGGCCTGTGTTAAGATGGAGCATCATGATGGGACCTGCCTACCTCATGGCAGCTGGGACACAAAGACAAGGCCATGCCGGCTTCCTCCATGTAGCAAGTTAACTCCACCATCCCAGACATCATGTTCCAGACACAGGAATAAACAGAAGGATGATGTTTGTCCTTGCTGTGCAGCAAGCGCCTCTCTCCCTGAGCAGTAAGAACTGCTGAGAGATGCATGAAAGAGATGCTCTCTGACCTTCCAGCTGCCTGCAAGTTGTGAAATGCATTCCAGGTTTCCAGCCTCCATGAGCTATCATCCATGTTGAGGTTGGCTTGTGGTGGTATAGCTGTCTTTTGAGTCACTTCTGTTCCCATAAGTAACCCCTCACTCATATTCCTGCAACTCCAATATAGCTCATTGGTTTACCAAGTTGGTAGTATCCTTTGATAGTATCCTTACTTTGATCTGTCATTGGTTCCCTATCTGGGATGAATAGATGTTTGTTCCTGTCTCCCAGGAATAGTTTCAGACAACAGTTCTTTCCCGTGGCTATCTTTAGGAGAGAGAATTTCCCCATAGTCTACTCAGAAAGCTGCCATTTATGCCTCATTAGCTAGAACTATTTCACATGGCTTTTCTTGAACCAACATATGGTGCAGGAAATGGGATTTCCTGTAGCCCGCCCATTCAGGGCAAGCTTAGCAGTGGCAGCCAGGTTATCATTTCTAAGACAGGCTTGTTCCTTCCTGCAAAATTCCTACTGGTGCTCTGTCCTCGGGCTAGGATTCCTAGGGAGCTGGGCGCTGGCTGCCACTGCTGCTCTCTAACTGGGTACCTTTGAGAAGGTCACCCAGTCCCCCTGGGTCAGTGTCCCACTTGTAAGGACCAAGAAGATTCAGGAAGCACCTTGTCAGTTTGGAGCTGCTGTGCAAATGGAAAGTGCTGAGTGTGCTTAGGGCCTACTCTCCTCCCTCAAAGGGATGTCATCTCCTCAGTGACATCTCTAGAGCAGTCACACAGGGCATCTCTAGCCCCTTACTCTGGACTGCCAGCTGCCTTCTTTCAAACCCATTCTTCCATCATAGCCTCACTGGGTCCAGTGTCCCCCACTTTCTATTGCCACAGATCTCTTTTAAGCTGATGACCCTCAAGAGAAAAAATGCCCATGCCTCTCTGATACCCACATTTACAAGCCTCGAGCCTCCCAGTCAGGAGTTCTGGAATGCAATTTTTTTTTTTTTTTTTTTTTTTTTTTTTTTTTTTTGACCCAGACTCCTGAAGTCTGTAAAGGTCAAGCAGGAAGATTTCATAAAACAGCTATCCAGAGCCTATGTTCCAGAATTTGCCTCAGTGTTATGATCTGAGCTTTGATGTTCAGTAGGTGGTTGACCTGAGGCAAATCATCTGGCCTTTGAACTTCGGTTCCCTTGCCTTTAAAATGAGGAGAAAGCTATGTGCCTCAGAAGGCTGAGCTGGGATGTGGACAGCATTCAAATTAACACAGTGCAATGGCAGAGATCAAAAACTAGGCACAGATGCCAGGAACTCTGTAGTGTGTGTAACAGGTGCTGAAAAAGCCCCAAAGTCCCCAAGTCTAGCTGGTAGGAGACTTGAGAAGAGCCTGGGTTCCTTGTTTCTTTTTGTGTTTCTTTGTTGTTTTATTTTGAGACAGGGTCTTCCCATATAGCCCTGGAACTTGCTATGTAGACCAGGATGACCTCAAATTTGTTGAAATCCTTTTTCCTCTGCCTCCCCAAATGCTGGGGTAGGCCTGATTCTGCACCATTTCCTTGTCTATGAAGTGGCAGGGGCTGTGCAGAGTGAGCTCTGAGCTCTGTCTTTGTGCTAAATGATCACAGGCTTCCTTTCGTGACTTCCTTGTCTTCCTGTGACAGGACTTCCAGGCTCCTTTCCTATCTCTGGTTTTCATAAGTGGCTCTTGAGGCCTATGCTCCTTCTGCCACTTACTCCCAGGGCTCCTTGCCATCCCTACTTACAGTAGGTCTAGCCACCGCATCTCCATGCAGGTGAAGAGTTGTTCCTTCATCTTCTTCTGGGGCTGCTCTTCAGTTTCCAGGTCCCCTCTTTCTTTTGTCCTGTGAAAATTCCTGGCTCCATGGGCCAGGTAGGAAAGCAGTTTAGTTGGACCCAAGTTGGCATTTCCTTAGAACCTCCCCTGCCTCTGGCACATTCCTTGTATTTGGGCAGGACCCAGAGAGCTGGAGAATTCCTCTCCCTCCTTAGCGTGGGTCCTCGTGTTGGCATGCCAACAGCCCCAAATATTTAAAGCAATCATGAAAATGAGCTCAGAGTCCCATGCCAGAGCCTTGAAAGGAATTAGGCTAAAAACGGGACAAAGGAAGAGGTGAGGCCAAACGGAAAATGCCATGAAAGGCACTGCCCAGCATGGCTGGGGCCCAGGATTCTCCTCACTGGCTCCATTCATCTGTAGCCAGGCACTGTGCTGGGCACTGCGGAGGCAACATTGAATGAATCACTACCCCAGTACTGGAGGAGCCCCCAATCTAGCCAGGGAAGCCTTAGACAACCACACTATAGAGTGGTAAGGTAAAGTGTAGGTAAGAAGCTACCAAAGACTCAAAGGAGTCATCGCAGTGGCACATCTCCCAGACTCTGGCCCCAGGCCTTACTCAGGGCAGATGTCCCTGCTGAGGACAAGATGAAGGATGTGTTGCTTACAGACAGAAGGGCTCTGGCAGATGTGGAGGCACAGAAGCACACATGCACACACACACATACACACACACACACACACACACACACACACACACACACAGAGCAGCTTCATAGGAAGATTGTGCTCATTCATGATTGCTTTGTAAACTGCAAAGCCCAGCCTCTCCAAAGGCATGTTTATGCACACACAACACACAGAACATTACATGGAATTAGACTCAGCTTATGGTTTAAGATTTTTAAAGATGGCGATAGGAATGCATTCTTGAAGGTTGAAGCAAGGTTTCTAGCAGAAAGCCTTTCTTGGAAAATGCCTCCTGGCAAACAGGGAGAACAGAGCAGTGGAACAGCCTCAGCATCGTGTGAGCAATTCTGGCAGCCCCCTGCTGGAAGGGGCATGGGTTCACTATGTCACAGGAGTGAAGGAAGAGTGTAGTTGGCAGGCTGGGCAAATTGGCAGCATCCCATGCACCCTGCACAACACCCAGGAAGGTCCCAAGGTCAGAGACAGATGCTGGAGTGAAAGTTGTAAGGGAGCCTCGGAGTACCTGGTTACGGAGAATAGGTGGAGGAGAGAGGCAGGTCTGGTGCCTCGCTCTGCCGGAGCACATCATAGTCCTCATGGCAGGGGTGGAGTATGGCACTGATCTGAGTCTGAGGTGCTGGGAAGCTACAGTCAAGCCTCCTGGACAGAAATGAGCTGATGGTCACCAGGTGCTGTAGAAACACTTTATGAGGAAGTAACCCAGTGCTAACTGATGTTCACCATCATGATCATTGACTTTTTTTGTTGTTGTCCTTGTTTCTTCAAATGCTTCTAGCATTTACTGAGCACTAAGGAGGCAGGCTATGCTAAACCATACATGTGCTTAATTCTTACAACAACCCCAAGAGATCAGAATTCTTGTTAACCCCATTTTACAGAGCAAATGATCTCCAGAAAAATCAAGTTTTGGGCCATGTGTATTTAACAACAGGAAAATGTCATGAGCTAACCTGTGTCCTTCACAGAAGTCATGTGGTAAAGTTCTAACCACTAGTGCTCATGGTATTGTGGCCTTTGGAGCCAGAAACTTAAGAAAGAACCATTAAGTTAGAAGACTGTCCTTTATAAGAAAAAAACAAAACATTTATAACAGACAGAAGTACAATGAGACCATGTGAGCACAATGGTGTGATGCTGGCATCTACAAGCCAAGGAGAGAGGCGCCATCTTGCTGGCACCCTAGTCTCATACTTTCAGCCTTCAGAACTGTGGAATCGGTTCTGGTGTTAAACCCCAAGCTGGGTGCTCTATTACAACTGTCTGTGCAGGTTATCAGGGAGGGATAGCCAGGAGTGCCATAGAGATGGGGGACTGCAGGGAGTAGGGTACCCACACAGGGCTGTCTACCAGTGCTACCTTATTCTCAGCTGTCAGGAGCCAGAGGACCCTTACTGTCTTCACCCGGGTTCTGAGAGAGGCAGGCCCAGGATGGCTTGGAGTCTGATGGCAATAGTTCCGTGGTGTCTTCCTTGACAGAATCAGGGCTTGAAAGCCATGACTTCAGAACTGGGGTTTCAAGAGATTAAAACGCAAAGCCTAGTGCAAGGCAAAGCCATCATAACCTTTTCATCATCTGTCTTTGTACATGGAACCGCCACAAGAAATTAAGTCAGGAGCAGGCTAATGTTTCCACCTGGCTTGAGAAATCAGACTGATGCCCAGTAAGAAGCCAGCCCCTTTCTCACATAAAGCGGGACCTATCCTGGAGGATGAACCCTCATGGGGGGACATCATTAGAATGGGTCCCTCCCTCAGTCAGCAGTCAATGCATCTAGTCTCTTGGGCTCCTCTAAGCCAGGTATACATCTGGCAGAAATCTCACCTTGAGGCTTGGCCAAATTAAAACTGGTCTTCAGAATGTGGTGAAAGAAGGTTCCAAGAACTCTGACCTGCCCTCACTTCATACCATAGAGTGCCAGGTTGCCTTGAGATCTTCAGTCAATGTGAACATCATCAAAAGCACAGAGAGGTTCTGTGCCTGAAGACATAGGACAAAGGCATCCTGCAGCTTTCAAGAATTTGAATTTCTGTGGTGAGAACAGACTTCAACAGGCACAGGCCACTAGGATAGACAGCAAAGTAGCTAAGAATAAGTACTTTCAGGAAGAGAGGGTCCTCATGAGGTTCAGGGGGAAAGGATATGAATCTCAAAGGGCAAAGAAGGGGTCATCCCATTCAAGGGAAGGGAGAGGACAGAGGTTCTTTCTGAGAAGTGTGGAGCTAGCTGGGTGTGTGGGCAGCATCTGAAAGGTATATGTGTGCATTAACACAAATTACATGAAACAAATGTGTGTTCACATGATGTGGCATGCTTGCATATTTCTGGTGTTTGCAGGGGACATACATGCATGTGAGCATATGATGTCTGGCATGGGTGTATATGTGGTATGCATATACTGTGTGTAAGTTTGTGTAAATGTACATGTATGTCTGTGCAAACATGCAAATGTTCTGGCACTTTAATTGTGTGGATAATTTGAAGAAACATTTCTGATTAGAAGTCAGGCTTACAAAGCCAGAAACAGCAGTGGTGTTGGGGCAAGCTGTGGGGGGAGAGGCATCCAACAGGAACGTTCCGTAGGCAACAGGGTGTGTGGGGGGAGATGTTGGGGTAAGAGTCAGGACAAAGACCTGCTGGATTTTCAATCAGAGCTGTGGTGTTGAGATGCAGTGCAGTTGATATCCAAATGTCCCATGTCTCTATTTCATCGTTCCCATGCTTCCAGTAAGCAGGGCTTACCATCTGCACAATGTCCAGCCAAAGGAATATGAACCAAGAGGAAATTGCACTACAGTTCTGCATAGTCTGTCTGATCCTCCGGGATATTAGTGGAGACATGTGAGTCTTCACTCATCTCGGTAGTAATGCCCTGATTGTTTCTCAACAGGAAGTTTCCCATTTTATCTGGCTGAGAGGCAGCTCTATGATGAGAATAGAGTGATAGTTTTCCAGTCTCACGGAGCTCCGTCACTGCACCTAATCTCACCGTTCCTCAGTTGCTGCAAATGATTCTCATGTGCTGACAGGTCATACACTTCACGACAAGACACTGGCCGGAGTTCAAATCTGTAATGGTGGGATGGTGAAGTGAGATGGATGTTAAGTGACAAGATGAGGAGCCTACCTGCCCACTCTCCCCACCCCTGCAGCCCTGGAGGGTAGTGGCACATCTGGCAAGTCCCATAAGCTAAGCAAACCCATGCTTCTTCGAAGGAAAATCAGCAGACCCAGAACTGCCTATCTTACAGGGGAAAGATGACATGTCACAAATGATGGCTCCTTACACAGTCCTAGGAACACAAAGAACCCTGAATGGTAACAATAATGGTTGATGGTGTGGCTTATTAGAGGCCATGAGAAGTATAGGGCATTTTAGGTACACTAACTAACTGAATATTCCCAGTCCTGGAGATCCAGCCTCCATCACTGTTCTCATCTTACAGAGGAGTAACCTAAGATACCACGACCCCTGTCGCTTGCCTGTGCTCCAGAGCTGAGCTACTAACAAAGGCAATTTGGCCTCAGAAACTGAGTAAATAGTGAAAGTTGAGGTATTTGGATGGATGGATGGATGGATGGATGGATGGATGGATGGATGGATGGATGAAGATCATGGACTCCTATAAGCTGCTGCAACCTGAAGGCTGGAAATGTTCATCCTGGCATCATGATGTCCAGAAAACACAGCTAACCATTTATGCTGCTACAGAATGGCCTTGCCTACCTAAGTTGGAAGTGAAGTGGCTGGCCTCTCTTATTCATCTGGCTTGGTGTGCCATAGCTTGAAAGGACAGACCTGAAAGATCTAGAAGTTACCTAAGCCCTAATTATACTCCTGAAGGAACTGAAATGAAAGAAATGATAAGAGCATGGTCACATAACGTCTTGGGGACCAGGGCCTCTGTGCCTAGCACTGTTCCCACTCTCTTTCCACTCTGACTTTATGTCAGACCGTGAAAGTTGCATCTGGATGTAGAGAAGGAATAAGTGCAGATTCAACGGGTCCATGATCCTGTATAGAGAATTCATTCTTTTCTTCTTGTTGTCGTGGTTGTTTGGAGACAGGGTTTCTCTCTGTGGAACAGTCCTGGCTGTCCTGGAACTTGCTATGTAGACTAGGCTGGCCTTAAACTTGCAGAGATCACTGCCCAGCCCAGAAAATTCTTTTGGAGTGAGAAGGTCTTACTTTGTTACAAGAACATTCCTATTTATGTGTGTCTGATAGAGTCATCGGACCTGCCTCTCCTTGTTTCCTGCTTGAATTCAGATAAACAGAAATCTGGGACAGAGAGCACAATTATGTGCATCATAACCTATAACCAGGCCAGATGGCTACCACTGCTTCCCAGACATGCCTAGCACATCCCACATATCTACCAAGTGGTACTGGCTGATGTTGCTCTTACACCTCAATCCTGTACCTCTAGTTCCAGGGTTCACTGAAGCTTCCCCAGCCATTGGGACCAGAAGGAGGCCTCGAAGCTCAAGGGTCATATTGGTAGTAGGTAAAGTTCTGGCCCCTGTGTTGGCTAGGCCAGGATCTCTGTGTTCTGTTCATGAAGATATATTTGCTGATTGCCTCGCCAGTTTCCCTGTCTCCATTTCCAACTGACCAAATGGGAATCATGACAGTCCCCTCGTGCCAAACTCGGATAAGTAAAGCTGGAGATTTGGATTCTGGAACAAATGCTGAGTACTAGGTCCAGGCCGGTTACAGATGTGACATGATTCAGATGCCTTCATCACCATATCTCAAGCCACAAAGTTCCTCCACACTCCAAACACCCGTAGACAGCATCTCTATAGACAAGGGTATATCTGCACCACAAGACTTCAGCACAGCGCTAACACTGTAAAGCTGGGTGACACAGGAGCCTCCCTTGGAGATCTTACTCCACAGGCCATTTTGATTTATGGTGGTTTGTACTTCATCTTATCTCCCTCCCCAAGGAGATACTCATCTGTTGGCAAGGAATGTGTCAAGCTCACCTTTCATCACTGACCTGGAGCTCATATTCAAAGCCACAGTACGAAGTCAAGGTAGGTGTGTTAAACTTCAGTAATCAGAAATGTAAAGAGAGAGAGAGAGAGAGAGAGAGAGAGAGAGAGAGAGAGAGATGTAGTGGCATACCCCTTTGATCCCAGCACTTGGGAGGCAGAGGCAGGTAGATCTAGTTTGAGGGCAGCCTGGTCTGCAGAGAGAGCTCCAGGATAGCCAAGGATACATAGAAAAACCCTGTCTCAAAAAATCAAAATAAATAAATGAAAGAAAGAAAGACATAGAGAGAGTCAGAAAGATGAGCCCTTTATAGCAAAGAGCAGGAAACACAAATATTGTTAAAAGCCTGTGGTGGTTGTCTTTATAAACTCAAATAGTCCATGCCAAGGGTGTTGTATTCTCCATTATGGCATACTATGAAGTAGACACAGTTATTCCTGTGTATATAGGAAAAATGAGGAGCAGGGAGGCTAAGGCATCCATCAACGGTCAGATGCCAAGTTTGTATCAGAGCTGAAGTTTGAGTCCAGGCCCACCTGACCCCCAGCTTTAAGGTAGGGGCAGGCACACTTCCTTCTGCTCTCTGAGCAAGACCCATGTCTTAAACTAAATAGTTGAAAAAACAATTCATATCACATAAAATTAGATGAAATTATTTAGTGTTCACAACTTCTATTAGGACACACCCCACTTACTCATTTATGCCATGTCCATCTGCCTTCATGCTCTGGGAGACAAGCTAGGATGTCTGTCAAAGAGAAGGAATGCCTCTCTGAGCCCGGAACCTGAGTTCTTCGCAGAAGAGTTTACACCATTTGTGGTAAGTCACACCAACCCTTACAGACAGACAAACAGGATGTCTTCACATGCTTTTCTTACTTCAAGGAAAGCTTCCACTTCCACAAAATGCATGCTTCTAGAAGGGCACACATCACCACTGCAGTAAGTCTGGGCATGGGGACTCTGACTTTTTGTATGCATGTCGAACCATCTCTAATTATTTTCCCATCACTGGCTCCCAAAGGGGTTTTAAAGGTATTGCTGGGGGAAGCCACCAACCTCTGGGAAAGGAGATATGACAAGCCAGAGCAAGCCTAGAAGCAACGGCAAAGGGATTTAGAGCCAGAAGCCAGCTTAGCTTCATGAATTCCTTTGCCCCTTGATTCATGTTTTCCTGCCACATCTTGTTCAGCTGTGGACATGCCTGGGCCCCAGGCAGGGACAGGCAAGCTGAGATGATGAAAGCCCAGGACCTCCAGGCCCTGGATCCTGAATCCTGCCTCCACCCTGACGGTTGGCAGAGCCCCACCTCTGCAGAGTCCTCCCCACCGGAGCCCTCAGGCTCCTCATATGGAAAGTGAAAGGTTGGCTCTGGTGTTCTCATGTGGAAACCCACCCAGAGCTGACCTTCTTTCTACCAATAGATACTGTATTGGTTGGGTAACACATTAGGCCTCTCTACTGCTTGTCTCCAGGGTGAGTCCAAAAAGCAGACTCTAGTCCTTCATCTAGTAATAGCTTTTAAGAATCTGCATGTGTCCAGCTCCATAGAGATACCAAGGAAGAGTAAAATGACCTTCTGAAATTGTTTCAGGAGCTACCCAATGACCCCAGGCAAATCAAGTCCCCAAACAGATCCTGAGGACCCAGATTAGACTCAACATGCTCCTGATGCCTTGATTTCCATGCTTTTGTCAAAGCCACAAAGCAAACCTATGGCCCAAGCATCCTGGGCCCATTTTACAGGTTATAAAACAGAGACTCTGAAATGTTACGTGGAGGCCAGATAGTTGTTAAGAGTGGAATAAGACTTTCAATGCTGGTTTTACCAGTTCCAAAAATCTTCACTGGTGACCTGTATCTTCTAGCATAATCCCAGGGTAGACATTCTAGGATGAAGTTTGCAAATGAAAAGAAAACATATTTTCTTTATGTTAGCCCTTCCACATCAGCAGAAAAAATACTGAGCCAGCAATAAAAAACATTCTTCTAGAACCAACATTCTCTGAGCCATATATCTCCAGATGGTTTCTTTTCTTCCCTGAGTCTCAGTTTCCCTAGTGTAAAAACCAAAATGAGGGGCTGGCCACCATGATGATGGAACCCTACCAGTGTTTGCTGCTCCTCTACATACATGTTTACAAGAGCTATGCTGGGATGCAGGAGTCATGTTCAGCTGCAGCTCTGAATCACAAAGCTCAACACAGAAGACATTATCACCAGAACCATACACATTCAGAGAAGGCCTAAGAGAACCCAAAAGTTGGTCCACACGGTTCAAACCACTAAGCTAGATTTTAAGGGAAGATGAAAAAAGAGTCATGTAGATGTGGGGGGGGGGGTCCCATTCTCATCCCATCTTACTTCATGTCTGTCACATTCTGACACTCAGGTTTTGTTTAGGTTTTGAATACATTTGAGTCTTCCAAGACTCTTGGGGCAGGGCCATCAAAGCTTGGGAATGAATGACTATGGAAGGAAGATCAGACCCAGGCCTTAAGGATGGGAAGGATTTGGACAGTGTTACAAGCAAAGACTCACAGAAACACTAGATCGTTTTAGGGATCCAGTGAGGCCAACAGTTGGTTTTGATGGGAATTATCAGGAAGTTAAGGATTGCTAGGAAACTTGGGTGTCCTGAGTGCTGTCAGGAAATTTAGAATATAATTAGCCAAACAACCCTAGCACTTGGGAGAGACAAGAGAGGATCAGGATTTCAATGCCAGCCTTAGCTATATAATTAGTTCAAGACTAACTAGGTTTTTTGTTTGTTTGTTTGTTTTGTTTTGTTTGTTCTGTTTAATTTTTTTTTTTTTTTTTTTGGAGCCAAGGTTTCTCTGTGTAGCCTTGTCTATCCTGGAACTCACTCTGTAGACGAGGCTGGCCTTGAACTCATTGAGATCCACCTGTCTCTGCCTTCCATGTACTGGGATTAAAGGTGTGCACTACTACCACCCGGCAAGATTCTGTTTTGTAAAGCCAAGATAAATAAAATAAAATGTAATTTGAGATTCCAGTAGCAATTCAGATCTCTATTTTGAATACTACTAAAAAACCAAGGGTTTCTTTTTTTGTTTTGTTTTGTTTTGTTTGTTTCAAGACAGGACTTCTCTGTGTAGTTTGGAACTAGCTCTTGTAGACCAGGCTGGTTTCAAACTCACAGAGATCCTCCTGCCTCTGTCTCCCAAGTGCTGGAATTAAAGGGGTGCACCAACCACTGTCCAGCTGAAACAAGGGTTATTGTAGAGATATTTGCCCCTAGGAGAACTGTTAGCAGATAATCTGGAACAACTGTAATGCCAGAAAATCAGGAAGTAATTGTTAAAATCCTCAAAATTATCAAGTTAGTGTGACATTATGGTATATATTTCATTCTGTGGTTCTTAGTTGATAACTCCCTCTTTAAGGACAGCCTTAGAAACTAGGATTTTTCTTCCCAAGCAGGGCATAAAAATCCTAATCTTCCCCACCTGTCTCAGAGGTGCCTACAGAGAAATGATCTGGGCCCACTGTGTTCGATGGTAGACCAGAAGACTAATTCAGAGTCCAACTGCAGCAGGGGGCCAATGAGACTCTGGGCAGACAGTGCTGCCTGGCCTTTCTTTTGTCCAGAATCGTCCCGGCTTCAATCATATTTACTCAGTGATGTCTCTACCAAAACTCTAAGGCCAGGATTTGGGAAACTTGACAATAGCTAAACAAACAGAGGAGCCTGAAGGGTTGTATAACCCACAAATGGAACTCCCCTGTGCTGTCCCTTACCCCTTCCCAAAACATCTACCTCTTCATCTGCACCCCGTGTAAAGTGAGTCTCTGAGTTCTGTGAACTGTTTGAGTCTTCAACCCATGGGGGCTGACCAGCTCTAGGAGGAATGGTTAGGATTTAACTGGCCTGTTGAATGCAGTTGTTATCTGCTGCAGATTTCATTGCTTAACCACTGGTGGAGAGATACTTCACAAACTGGTGATCACCAAGGTGATCTGTGCTGTGAGCAAATGGTAGGTGAAACTGGCTTAATTTTTCCTTTATATCCTTGTTGTTGTCAAAACAATGGAAGCCCAAGAAAATGTCATGCCTGAGAAGAGCCTGAGGAGGCACAGCAAATAAATGTAATATGGCTTCCTGGACGGGAGAGTCATGTAAAAAGACAAAATTTGATGCCAGAAAAATAACATGTAACCCTTTGATAGTTTAACACCAGCCTTTGCTGGAAGAAATACATTTTACGGCCTTTTTCCAGGGCAGAAATCCAGTTATTTGTGCTTTGCTTTCAACTGTGCATATGTGACAATTACTAACAGATGGAACCCATGAGCAAAAAGGACATTGGGAAAAGCTAAGGAAATCTGAGTAAACTATGGATTTTTATCACATAGTGATGTATCAACATTGATTCATTAATTTTGACAAATAAAGCATTCTCATGTAAGAGGTTAGTAATGGAACACTGTGCAGTTGAGGGGACACATGAGAACTTGGTATACTATCTGCTTTAAATCTCTTTTAATCTAAAATTGCTCTAAAATGTAAAGTCAACTGGAGTAAAAGTATATTTTAAAAAAAAGTCTGTGGAGAACGTTAGCAGACACTTTGTTAGAATTTAGGGTGAGGCTCCTGCCTCAGAACCTGCCTCCCTTGAGCCAGAGATGGTGTTTGTATAACAGAGAAAAGCCAGTTAAGTCAGTTTGCATGGGCCTTAGGGACTTGCTCACTGTCAGACTATGGGCAGGATCGATCTGTCCTTATGCCCATGCAGACATTCTGACCCAGAGCTTCCTAACTGCTGCCTCTAGCTGTCTTACTTACGTTTCCCCCGTCCAAACACCCCCCATCTGAAATCTCTAGTGACTGAAAAATTTTGACTGCTGTGATGATACCACAAGTGGAAAAGCCCACACCTGACCTCACATGACTGGCTGCACTTAGGAATAGTGGGTAAGATTCCCTTTGAGTAGTGGATATAAGATGCAAGGTATATGTGACACATAGATAAATTTTGAGATTCATTTTGGGCCCCGTTCCCAAATAGCTCCTCATGGACTACTATGTGCAAATATACACAAAATACATAGACCAAAAAAAAAAAAAAAAAAAAAAAAGAGGTAGGGGCCGGCAGATGAAGATAAACTATGCCCAGTAGAGAACAAGTTTCTAGCTTAACATTCTCACAGAAGAGAAAGCTCACAGGCTGTTGGCAGGGCTAGCGCTAGCTAAGACTTTGTGGGCTTTGGTAGTCATTCTCCTGCAGGCTTTACACGATGACAAACAGCAGCCATGTTTGGGGCTTTGGGACAGACTAGTGGTTAAGAGCATATACTGCTCTTGCAATGGGCAAAGTTTGGTTCCCAGTACCCATGTCAAGTAACTCACAACACCTCTGGCCTTCATGAGTACCGGCACTCACCCACACACATCCACAGATAGACACAAAACAATTTTTGTCCACACTGTCTCTACAGCATAGTTCTAATTTGGCTCTTCAGGGTTAACTTCCAATAACTTATGAAGTCTGTGGTTGCTATCCAGGTGCAGTTGTATATCATATGCCTTTGATCCCAACTGAAGATGAGCAGGAAGACTGTGAGGTCCAGGCAAGCCTATACTACAAGCAGGACCCTATCTCAACAACAACAACAAAACCTGGATTGATAACTGCTTAAAATTCTTGGATCCATTTGTTCTTCGTGCCTCCTGAAAAATCTGAAAACCTCAGCTAAAAGATTTACAGAAAACTAAAAGATTTACAGAAAAAAAAATATAAGTGCAAAATGTAATAATCAATGGAGAAGTCTAAGCTCAGCACTTATCCACTTTGGTCTCATGGTTTTCTTATGGTTACCTTCTTTCTTTGGGACTTGAGTTTCTGGATCTGGGAAGGGCTCCCAAGAAGCAGGTACTGTGGCCAGTGACAGCAGAGGCACAGCTATACTCTCCACCTCCCCCAAACAAGGCACCTGCAGAGAACATCAGGGGATGGAGGCATCTATCTCACCACACACACACACACACACACACACACACACACTAGCACTGTCAAAACAGAGTCCGCTCCACACACCAGTGCTGGTGACGACAGGAAACACGAGTCTGCCCCCTCAGTCTTGGGCCCTCCCTCCCCTTTCAGCACTTCCTACCAGGCTTCTTGCAACTCCATAAATTGCCAAGGCTCTGTGCAAGCCCTGTTCAGGTCTCCACAGAGAACCACTGTCAAATAAAACAAGTGTGTGTGTGTGTGTGTGTGTGTGTGTGTGTGTGTGTGTGTGTGACGGTGTGCTCTTTAGAAGCTACTCCAGGCATGATCCAAAAGAAGAACCTAAACTACAGAGTGCCAGGCTGGTGCTCACACACACACACACACACACACATACACACACACACACACACACACACACACACACACACACACACAGAGCACAGCACAGTAGCTTTCCTGTAGTTGCCTTCTTATTGCTTTTGAAGTTGAACAAGGGAGAACAGGCAGACATGGGTTGAAGTTGGGACAGTACAAATGAATAAAGGTGAGTTGAGGCATGAAGCAGCCAGATGTCCAATATGTAAAACTCATGGTCATGGCCACACCTTCTCTCCCTCTCTAGGGACCCAAGAGAGGACTGCAAATCGCAGTCTGTTTTACAGGACAGGGAAGAGCACTGAGTACTGTGTGACCACCCCCACCTCCCCACCTCAGACAGCACACAGGGAACAGAGCCACCCAATCAGATGCACACTTACCTGTTCATGGTATGTCTGGGGGCCAACGCATTATTCATTGATGGCATCTGTTTAGGCACTTAGTTCCTGTCATGCTCAATCCCTTGTGTGTACACTGTGTGTGTGTGTGTGTGTGTGTGTGTGTGTGTGTGTACTTGCATTCCTGTATGTGAGTGTGACACGTGAAGGTAGAAGACAACCCCAGGTGTCAGACCTCACCGCCCTCCCTGTTTGAGACAGGGTCTCTTTAGTGTTTTTCTACTGTATATACAGTGTCCTTTAGGTTCAGACGTTTGAACACTTTCCCTAGTCAGTGGCACTGTTTGAAGTGGTTATGGTGAGGTTCAGCCTTGCTGGAGGAAGTGCATCACTGTAGGTGGGCTTTGAGAGTAAAGCCTCGATTTCAGTTCCGGGGATCCCAAAGAATAATAAATACTGTAACGAGTCTTCCTCTGTCTGCAAATGTGTGTGTGGTGTGGTGTGTGTGTGTGTGTGTGTGTGTGTGCGTGTGTGTGTGTGTGTGTGTACACACAAAGAATATATATCTATTCTTTGACAATTGCATACATGTATATGTATGCAAAGTATCTTCATCCTGAGCCCCCAACACATCTTCCTCCCCACTTGTTTTCATCTCTTTTTTTTTTTTTTTTTTTTTTTTTGAGCCCTAGAAGGGTGGGACTGCTGTTTATTATGCAGAAGGGCAGAAAGGAGGGGACCCTCTTGCCATAGTTTCCCTTAACATAGATATCACTAAGCCTTCGTGCCTTGAGTCGGGGTGAGGAGGTGGCAAGGACAGGCCCAGTTCCAGGAGCGAGAAAGGTAGGGGACAGGTCCCCATAACAGGGCCTAGCAACAGTCCACTTCTCCAGCCAGAGCCTTCAGCAGCTCAGACATCAATAGGTTCCCGGCCTCGGTTCTGCCTCTTCACCAAACACCCTCTGTCCGGACACAGTCAGCAGCAGCGTGTGTTCACCAAAGACCACAGACAGGCGCTTAAAAGGGACATTCGTGCCATGGTGCAGCCGGAAGCCACAGGCTGTGCTGACCAACTCTGAGATGGTACTTGCTGCCTGCTCATCGTTCTCAAGGTCCCCAGATGACGCCAGCACTGCACCTTCGCTCAGCACCAGGTAGCCAAGCTGGTCTGGGATTCTCTCCATCCCCTGGGTCAGTGTGGAAGTCATCGCAGTCGTAGGTGCCGGGGGAGCCGTCTACCGGATAGGTAGCTTCCAACCCCAGGCTCCTTCATCTCTTTTAAATAACACACTGAATCCAGTTAACGCTTCTTACACACCTGGCTTTTTATGTGGGTCCTTGGGATTTAAACGCAGGTCCTCCCACTTTCACAGCACTTTTACCAGATAAGCCATCAGTCCAACCCCCTTGGTTGTCTTCTGATTGTTGTGACAGGTGAGCTGGTAGCCCTTACTCATGCTCACCACAGAATGAGACAGAAATCTTCAACTTAACTCAAAATGTCCTCAAGCTCTCTGTGCCGTCATGACTCTGCACACTCCTGTGGGACTTTGATATGAAGCCAGCACTAACTCACATAACACATTCCTAATGTCTCACAGCAATCCTGCGGGGGACAGGCTTTCCATCCCCATTCAGCCAATGGGGGAGGCCGAGCCTAATAGGAGCAAAGAAGCTTGTCAATCACTTCAAGAATTAATGAAGGCAGTGGCTCATGTCCTTAATTACAAACACCATGCAGAGAGTGAACTGGAGGTGGGGCAAAGCTTTAAACTCTCAAAGTCCAAGCCTAGTGATATGCTTCCTGAAACAAGGCTGCACCTTCCCATAATTTCTCCAAACAGTGCCACCACCAAGGGACCAAGTGTTCAAGTGCCTGAGCCTGTAAGGGACACTTCTTATCCAACCCAACACAGTCTCAAAGGTAGAATTTTAAAAGGTGCATTATTTCTCAGTGGTGGCTTATGATCTACCTTGGGCAGGTTGTCTATTCTCACTCCACTATCCCCAACTGCAAACCAAGTCTAACCTGCAAGAAAATCTATCTATCCCCACGGCATTAAATTAAAATAAAATGAGACAATCTGGGTTCTTTGTAAACACTAAGTCAACAGAGAAATGTCATTATCTTTCCCTCACAAATCATCTTTATCCCTAATTGGCTGTTCTTCATGAAGTGAGTACCAGATTTTGCCATTAAGTTGTTTTATTGTATGAGATGAAAGGGATGAAAGGCATGCACATTTTTATACATGTATGTTCATGCACCACGTGTACACACACATGCATACCCATACACACACACACACACACACACACACACACACACACACACCTGTTGGCATTAGAAAGTAGGCTTGGAGCAATGGTCCTGAAGTCAACACCAGCCTGGAAAGAGAAGTGTCAACTTCTTCAACCTTTGGACCACACTACAAAAGGGCATTGGCCCTGACTCATAGGTAACACAAATATTTTTTTACTTCAATATGTTTCTTTGTTCAATACACTCTTCCTGTTTCCTCTGTCTGAATCCTCTTCACACACATCAGTCTTACAGCTACTATTGAGTACTTTCAAACTTGAAATGTGATTTTAAAAACATCTCCTAGGCACTTTTTAAAAACTTCTAGAGATTTTGGTCTCACAAATCTGCACCACACACAAGCTTTCTGTGAGACTCATGTGTTCTTTGGGACCCCCTTTCGTATTAAAGAGAAACCCATTCCTTGACAACTTCTGCTTTAGCCTCGTTAAGGTTGTACATTGTCAACACCCAACTCGCAGCAAAGGCAGCACTAATAATCAAGGGCTGAGAAAGACTGAAACCACCTCCTAATCGATGTAATGTTTCCCAACGTCATTTTATAATTTCAATAAGATGCACAATTTATACCTCTTCTTAAGAATCAATTCTAGAAGCATTATCTTTCCCAGCTGTCTTTTCTGGACCCACAAGACTAGACTAAATGACCTTTCTTTGTGGTTACCCCACTTACACACCACACCAGCACTCATCTTAGTAAAGTTGTGGACTTTACTATTAGCTTTTCCACTAGAGGCCAGTTCTCCCCTTTCCCCAGAACATAGACTGTGTCACCTCTGCTTTTTTCACTATCTGCTCTAGATCATAGGTTATCATAAAACTAGCAGAGTTTATGGAATGAACCCTGAGGAGACTGGACTGGCATAAGGTAGGTGGGAGGCTCTTTGAGATGGGAGAGGGAAGATGAACGCTATGTAGTACATGAGTGCAACAGCCTTATCTTAGGTTAGCTGTATAGCTGTGAAACTGATTTTCAGTGAGTAGGAATTTTTAGTGTTTTATATTGATGTTGACATCTTGAGCTTACATCTCATGTTAAGTTATCTTTATTGATGCAGCAGATTATTATAAATTGTATTACTCCACCAATATCTGGCTACCTCATTGTAAGAAAACCATGCTCAGCCACATTGTGGAACTCACAACCATGTTTGAAGGGTGGGCAGCAGTGATCTGAGTCGCTTGTGTATGTCATCAGCTAACATCATAGAATGAAGACAATAATAACAACAGAGCCCACATCTAACCGTAGTGACACAGAATGTGTGGACAACAGACATTTGGAAAGTGTTACTGAGATATAACCTGGCCTTTTTTGTTTTATGTTCAGATGCCCACATGGCAACTTATGTTTAATCAATGAAGAAAAAAAGAGACTACTTATACTGAACTATGTTGGCTTGGTGTGTGTGTGTATGTGTGTGTGTGTCCTCTTTGGGACTCAGTTTAGTACCTATGAAGTGAAAGAATAATAATGTAGTGATAAAAATGTCAACCAGTAATGAATGCTTATACTTTCAAGAATCATCTCATTTATCCTTATAAAGCCAACTAAGATGTGGATTATTATTAAGCTCATCCTATAGTTCAGGAAATAAACATGGACAGGTAAGGACACTTGCCCAAGGATACCACAGATACTTTGATCCTAAAAATAACTTAAAAGGCTGAGAATGATTGATGGTTGTTGACATGGGAGTCCAGCCTTTTGACATCTGCGATTCACCGGGGATCTCTAAGACTTTGTCTACCTAGAATATGCCAAGATTTTGTGACACTGCCATGTGGCCAGTGGCCTCTTGCCTTCAATTTTGAAAATAAGGCACATTTTTCACCACTGCCCTGGTCTTTCAGGGTGAGGAAAACCATGTGAGCTTTGCTCTGAATGTCTCAGAAGAAGGCCCCAGATAAATGAAGCCACTGCCTGGTCCACAGCGAGGCCGGGCCTCCCTGCTGAGGCAGAGACCCACTCCAGCTACATTCCTCCACAGAGCCGCATCTCACTGTGTAAGAAATGTGCAACCCAAGCACAAAGCCTTCCCACTCTTGCCAGGAGGCTTCTCTAAGAGGATGAAAATCACCCACTGGAGAATTTGGGGAGGCCAGGGCTGGAGGTAGTTGTGATGTATTTCTCAGGCACTGAGGAAGGAGCAAGAGACAAGAATGGCCCCAGAATGGATATCTGCTTCTGTCACAGTGTAGAACACGCAGGGCACACAAACTTCTCTTGTCCTGTACCGAGCTAGGCCCTTCCATGCCAGCTCCCTCTTCTGCCTCTCTGTGAGAGACCATTTGTGCTCCCTCGTGAGCTCTCTGTCCCCCTCCCATCAATTTTTTGGGAATGAAATAGATTTGAGTCCTACTGACCAGAGAAGACACAGGTCCTCAAGAGGAACAGAAATCTCAAACTAAGGAAGACTCCCAGGAGTCTTCATTTCTGCCCATAGCAGCCCCAAACTCTCCTGACACCTGAGTCCTACTGTAGATCTGGCCCTCCATTTAGTCACAGAGAAACCTCAGGATGGAAACCCTGTCATTATTGTCTGGTATGACTATGGGAAAGTCACTTTCTAGCATCTCCATATGATAACACATAGCTTTAATCCTAGCAGTTGGGAGGCAGAGGCAAGAAGTCTCTATGAGTTTGAGGCCAGCCTGGTCTACCTAGCAAGGTCCAGGCCAGCCATGGCTACAGAATTAGGACCTGTCTCATAATAATAGACAGACAGATAGACTGACAGAGCTGAGACTGGCAAGATGGCTCAGGTGTAAAGAGCTTGCTAAGTACCTGGTGATCTGAGTTCAATGCTGGCAGTCACATAGTGGAAAAAAGATAACTGATTCCCAAGCTTATCCTCCAACACATGCTATGGCATGGACATACTCACACGCGCACACACACACACACACACACACACACACACACAAAGAGAGAGAGGGGAAGAGGGAGAGAGGGGGAGGGGGGGGAGGGAGGGGAGGAGGGGGAGAGAGAGGGGGAGGAGGGGGAGAGAGAGAGGGAGGGAGAGGAGGGGAGGGGAGGAGGGAGAGAGAGAGAGGAAGAGAGAGAGAGAGGGAGAGAGAGAGAGAGAGAGCTAAATGAGAGCAGCAATCTGACTCCAAGGGTCAGGTGGGGATGGTGACAGCATAACTGTCTTGCACGGTTGTTGGGAAGAGCCGTGTCCCATCTGCTCTCATCCTACATGTCACTGGGTGGGCTAACTTCTCTTCAGTTATATCCTTCTCTCTACTTTCCAGCCACACAGTTCTCTTCCTTTCCTCACTACTCAAGTGTACCATGGATAAGGAAGTGAAAGATGATGTTGTGAATGCTATTGTCCACTTGGTTTTGAGTCTCAGTAGTCCTGGAACAGTGGCATGTCTGGCTTGTGTTTGAAGGTGTGTGAAAATTGTACTCACATGCCTTCTCTGTGTCCCCATTGAGGAGTTCATAGTGATCAGGTTCCATTTTGTCATCTTTAACAGCATGGAGTTGAAGCATGGGGCATGACTGAGAATTTCTAGGACCCTTAACAACATGATTTGAGTAAACTTCTAAGTTTTCCTACAAGAAAGGGTTCCCTTCACACCACAGGTCAGAGATTCCATTCGCACTGCAGCCCTTTGCTGGTGCTCTCTGGATACACACCCCAGAACCCACTAGTGCCTCCCTACCATGCCTTCCTTTGAGGCAAAGTTCTTACACCACCACACACAAGGCTCCCCATAGTCTCCCTCCCTCCCAACCCCACTCCCAGCTGATCTTGGCCTTGACTCATTAGTGCTGACTCAACAAAGAATAGCAGACCCCTGGGCAGCTGGACAGTGGACCAGGGCCAGAGCCTGCAGGAGTGGGCAAGAAGGCAGGACAGAGGCGGGGAATCCATCAATCAGCTTGTCACCAAGTCTTTGCTGAGCCCCCCTGAAGACTTGGTCCCATGCCGAGCTACACAACGGGGGTCCAGAGAAAGAGGGAAAGAAGACAGGAGCCTTCGTTTTTCTTCTGTAACAGCTTAGGATTTGGGGTTGGAGCTCCTTGTATTTGGGAACCACCAAGCATGGCGTCGCCCTGCCCACTGTCACACAGACATGGAGGTGAGAAGGCATCAGCCAAGAAGGGTCTTGATACTGCATTTGCAAAGGTCACATGAAGAGTGGTGAATGGACCCATGGAGGTTTTAAAGCTCCAGATCACTATTAGCCTCCACATTCCTCCTCCACAGGCCTGCTAGGTGCAGGTCATTGCCTTTAAGTCAAAGCATTTTTTCTACAGTGTTCTTGCCCAAATGAACCTGCTATATTACTCTGAGAACGTCTTTTTTAAAGATGCCTTTTTAATCTTATGCATGTGAGTTTTGCCTGTACCTAATTATAGTACGTGTGTGCAATGCCCATGGAGGCTAGAAAAGAGCACTGGGTCACCTAGAACTAGAGTCACAGGCTGTTATGAACCGCCATGCCCTTTGGAAGAGAAGCCATCTTTCCAACCCAAGAAAGAAGTTTTTAAACCCCACTTGCACGTGCAGAACAGGTAGAGGGTCAAAAGGGATACAAGGGTGTAACAGGACTGGCAGGAGAAGGAAGGGTGCATTTGGAACCCTAAAGCCCTAGAAATGGGAATCCTCACACCTCTTAAGTAGGCCAGTCATTCCGTTCCAGGGCTTTGCCAGCCTCAGGTAATGAGGAGAAAGGGCAGCAATTTCACTGGCCTTTGGGAAGAAACAGGTCTGTTGGTGTGCTGGCGTCATTTATGTCAGGGAAGTAATGTGTGCACTGAGCAAAGTTAAGAGTTAAGAGAAAAAAGCTGATAGATAGTCAAGGCTCACCAGAGAAAAAGCACGCCCATGCTTTCAAGTCCCCTAAGGCTTAGCAAGGGTGCCCCCTGCTGTTCCCCACCTGTACTCCCTTCTTGTGGTCTTAGCTTGAGGATCAGAATGTGCTTGGCCCAGCAGACTCCTATTGGAGTTCATTAACAGCAGCATCTCATGGTAGCAGCTCTTCCTTTCCGTCCTATTGTAATCCTCATCACCTGCTTAGATTGGCCTCCAACCATCAAAATCCCTCACCAGATGCCACTATGTACCTTGGTGTCTTCATTTACAAAAAGAGAACAAAGTTTTTCTGATGCCCAAGCTAGTAAACAAGGAGATGAAGTTGAAGGACATTACTCACAGATGAAGTTCATTCTTTCCCCATTCAATGACCCCCTTTTGTAGTGGAAAACTGTAAAAAGAAAACTGTAGATTGGATGTTTCCTGTCCTGACTGCCTGGTCCCAAATAACCAACTCAGAGGCTGAATTATCAATGCTTGATTGATAGCTCAGTCTTGTTACTAGCTGACTCTTATACTTAAACTAACCCATATTTCTATTATGCTTTGCCACGTGGCTCGTTACCTCACTTTTTACACATCCCACTTGCTCAGTGGCTGGCTGGTGACTCTCCTAACTATGCCCTCCTTCTTCCCACCATCCTCAGTTTGGCTTTCCTGCCTAACTTCCTGCCCAGCTACTGGCCTGTCAGTTTCTTATTAACCAATGAGAGTAATACATATTCACAGTTTCATAGTGTAGAAAAGGATTGTTCCACAGCAAAAACAAAAAAACAAAACAAAACAGAAAACCCTTAGACAGAAATCTGAAGCTCTAGGGTTAGGGTTAGAGAGTTTCTGTCATCTATACAATGGGGAGGGAATGACATCCATTTCGGGAATTTAAAGTAAGGCAGAAAGGAGAGAGTACAGGAGAAAGGAAATAATGACAGAAAGGCACTATAAACTATAATATTAGCTACAATACATTGAGGACACAGAGCATGTGGCTCTAGCACGATTGATGCTTAGGGACTAAACAGCACATAACAGCAGGTGGGGCAGGCTATATACAAGGACTCATGTCGTGAGAAGCTCTGTAAAGTGTGCCCCTACAGTTACCCAAAGCTGGGTAGTTGTGAGTGTTAGACAGGTGTATCTAGCTTAAGTCCTTAGAATTCAGCCTGGATGAATGTGGATGTGTTAGGTATTTCTAAGCCTTGGCCCCCAAAGCTAATTGGGACCTTGAGAATGAAACATGGCAGTATACAAGCACAATAGAATTGAGTTGTGAGTTGAAAGCAATAGTTGCTTGGTGGGAGGAGAGTTATAAGAGACTCAAAGAGCAGGGTGTAGTGGAATATGCCTGTAACTCAGAACTCAAGAGGGCTGAGAGGCAGGAAAATCAATTCCCAGGCCAGTCTGGGCTTCATAAGGAGACCCTATTCAGTCACCACAATTACCCAAAAACATATATGAACAACACCTAATTAAATGACAACAAACACAAAGGAACTTAGAAGAATATCAAAAAAAGAAAAGATCCACAGGTAACTCCAATAAGTCAAGTAAGTACCGGTCCTAGCGAGTGGAGTTTCATGTGTGCACATGGATGTACAAACTCAGAGCAGAAACAGTCCTTCTCCCACTGGCTTCCTTAAAGCTATACTCCCAGAGCCCACCACTAGCTCCATCAGAAACAGAGATCTCCCTGAATCACTGTAACCTCTTGGTGCCCTTCTGGGGCCCAGAATTTTGCATACTTTTCCCATTCTGCCTTCGTCTTCACTTACGTAGTTACAAATTCCAGAGGACAAAGTAGTTAAAAACATCCCTCCAGTACTGATGTTTTTCTTCATTTTAATTTTTTTAAACTGATGTTTTGAAAGGAAAAAAATTCTGATGATTCTAACAATGCAGTCAGAGACCCAGGACACATTGATCTGAGAAACTACTGACAAAATCTTATACTATGGTACATATTTATTTTATGGTGCATTTTCACTGTTACAGTTTTTATATTTTTTAATTATTAAAATGAAAACTAACCTTTTTTTCTAACTATCAGCTCTAGAAAACACAAATTCATCTTAATTGCATGTTGGTGGGACATTTGTCCCATGATTAACTCCTTTGAGTGTATCTCTTTACCTCCATTGGTTTGCTTACATTCAGACATTGTGGAAATCTGAAAAGGACTTAGCACTTATTGGCCTGTAACTCTACACACTCTAACAGTTTTGAACATGAACTTATGATCCTGTGATCTTTATTCTGAATTCTAGCCCTTTTGCTCTACTTACTCTGTAGCACCCCCTAGCATTCTATATGGTGCTTGCAGTCAATACATGCACATTTTCCTGCTTTGCTAAAGGGAGTTAACATGTTGGTAAATATTTTGCAATTTACAGATATTTTCCCATAGAATTTGTGCAAAGTTTCTAGATTCCAAGGTCAAAGTGCACCATATAAATCTTCAGAACCTAGAGGAATGTACCTGTCAGTAGGAATGACATGCCAGGAGAGTAATTTCCAAAGCCAACTAACAACACATTGATATAATCACAATAATTATTGACTTTCCCTGTTCAACTTTTTAGGTATGCCTCAACGTTCAATAAAGACATAGTAAATAAAATAAAGTGGAAAGCCACAAAGCTGGTGGTAACTCTAGCCCAGCATGGGAAAGGTTTCCATGGTGAACCTGTGACAGCCACTCTCAAGTGCTGAAATGTCTTGATAGTTTGCTTTTGCTTGGCAGAGATAGCTATGCTTAGAAATTAGCTTGCAAGCTAGGCAGGGGTAGTGCACCCCTTTAATCCCAGCACTTAGGTGGCAGAGGCAGGTAGATCCCTGAGTTTGAGACTAGCCTGTTCTAGAGAGCCATTTCCAGACAGCCAGAGAGAGAAACCCTGTCTCAAAAAACAAAACAAAAACAAAAATAAACAAACAATCCCCCCCAAATAAATGCAAGTTAAAAAAAAAGTTAATTTCTGGTTTAGATTACAACTGTCCCGGTTTGCTGGCTGGCCTTGTCCTTTGGTATCTGCTGTTCCCCTGTAGCAAGCACTGCTCTGAGTTAATTTGCTCTTAGGAGCAGTGTCAGAGACATCAATACTTAGGTGCTTCAGGTTTTGTGTCCCAGAAATACTGAAAACTATTCAGGTGCTTTCTGCTGCCTAGTGACGTGGAACTTCCTCCTTCTCATTAATGACACTGTGTTATTTGAAAGCGGGATCATCCCTATTTTCAAGTTCTCTGTATCTATGCTTAGAGTGTCCTTAAGGTCCTTAATTTATAGCTAATTCCTTACACTTTAGGTCTTTATTCAATATATACTTTATGTAATTCATTCACCTAGTTTTAGCTTTTAACTTAAGAATTTATTCTATATATAATGTTATTTGACTCATTAATATGTGTTCTTAAGGTTTTTTTTGCTGTGATAAAACACCATAAACAAAACCCAAGTTGGGGAGGAAAGGGTTTATTTGGCTTATACTTCAACATTGCTGTTCATCACTGAAGGAAGTCGGGACAGGAACTCAAACAGGGCAGGATCCTGGAGGAGACAGGAGTTGATGCAGAGGTCATGGAGGGAACCTGCTTTCTGGCTTGCTTCCCCACCTTTTTAAAGAACCCAGGACCAACAGCCCAGGGATTGTATCACCTACCATAGGCTAGGCCCTCCCTCATTGATCACTAAATGGGAAAAAGCCTTACAGCTGGATCTCAAGAAGGCATTCCCTCAGCTGAGGCTCCTTCCTCTGAGGAACCTAGGTTCTATGTCAAGTTAACACACAAAACCAGGCAGTACAATATAATGTGCACATATGTACGCAGTCTCCACCTTGCTGTGTCCTATGTGGCCCATTAGTTCCTGGCTCTTTCATGTGGGGAACCACATTGGGGTTTGAACCCAAGGCCTTGCCCATGCCAAGACCTCAGCCCTCATTTCCTCTGTGTAACTTAGAGCTTTTAATTCTACTTCTACAGTGAGTCATAGGTGTTCTAGTAATGATCACTAGAGATTATGTTTGATTTGTAGTTTGACCCCTTCCTGAGTACAAGAAACTTAGAACATTTTAACATTATTTACCCTTTCCAAACCTACATGGTGTCATTTCAACACATCCTAATACTGCCCCTCCAAAGTTATTGCTATTATTTATTTTGAATATGTGTGTGTGTGTGTGTGTATACATACATACATACATATATATGTATATATGTACCTGCCGACCTAGGCCCAAAGCCGCACCAGCCCCAAATAACACACAGAGACTCTGTATTAGATATAATTCTGTTGGCCAATTACTAGTTTTTATCGGCTAGCTCTGTCTTAAGTATTAACCCATTTTTATTAATCTAACTACTTCCACGTGGTCTTATCTTACCGGAGAGAGGGGCCAGCATTCTGCTCTCTCCAGTCTCTCCATGTTGACTCCTCCCTACTACTTCCTCTCTCCTCCTGGTCTCCTAGTCCTGCCTATCTTGCTTTCCTATTGGCCAACAGTGCTTTATTCATTAACCAATACAAGAAACATATTTACATCTCCCATCATACATACATGCATACATATCTCCCTGGCTATAAGGAACTCTAGACCAGACTGGCCTCAAACTCACAGAGATCCATCAGCATCTGCCTCCCAATTAATGGGATTAAAAGCAAACACCACTATGTCTGGCCTATTTTTTTTTAATAACCATTTTTAGATTTACTTATTGGAAAAGGGAGCGCTTGTGTACCACAGTGTGCATAAGGAAGTCACAAGACATCTTGGAGCAGTCTATTCCTTCATTTTACAATGTGCTTTTAGGGCATCAGGCTTGGCAACAAGTACATTTATCCAGCGAGCCATCTACCTGGCCTGGTGCTTAGTTCTTTATATCTTATGTTTGTGTACTTACACTTTTGGATGACTTCCATTACTAACTATATCATCCAGGGCCCCCATGGACTGTTGGTTTTCTGTGAGCTGTGTAAATGTTCTAGTTATACAATCTATTTTGTTGTTAGAAATTTTTGCAGTGTTGGGGGTGGCGGAAGTGTTGGAGACTGTTTCTGTGTAACCTTGGCTATCCCCACACTCACTCTGTGGACCAGGTTGGCCTCCAATTCAGAGACCCACCTACTAAGCCTCCTGAGTGCACCACACTCAGCCATTATTGTTTTTTAACACAGAGTCTAATGTAGCCCAGGTTGACCTCAAACTTGCTATGTTCCTGAGTGACTTTGAATTTCTGATTCTCCAACCTCCAGCTTTAAGTGCTGAACTTACAGCCATGCACCACTACACCAGTTCAGAATCCATCAAGAAACTGATACCCTGTTTTAGAGCTGTTATTTTCTGCTTTTAAGTTATATATTGCTAGTATCATGTGTGTGCTTGTGTAACATTTATGGGTTTTGTGACTCTGTGGGTTGCTATCTTTCATTGCTTTTGAAAATTCCATAGCCATCATCTTTCCTTTTCATCCTTCAACTCCAATCTCACATGCCCAACATCACAGCTCCTGTGTCATTTACAGTTGTAAGCTGCCATATGGATGTTATTAAAATCTTAAATACAAAAAAATATCATTTAGGAGGCTGGACAGATGGCTCAGTGGTTAAGACATACTGCTCTTCCTGAGGACCTGAGTTCAATTCCCAGCACCCACTTCAGGTGACAACTGCCTATAACTCCAGCTCCAGGGGGATCTCAGACTTCTGGCCTCTGTGAGAACCTGCATTCATGTGCACATCTCCCCACATACACACGATTTTTTTTTTTTTTTTACATTTTTACAAAAAGAATCACCATGTGTGGTGGTACACATTTTAATTCCAGTACTTGAGGGGCAGAAACAGGCAGATCTCTATGAGGTAGAGGCCAGCCTGGTCCCCACAGCAAGCTCCTGGACAGCCAGAACTATATAGTGAGACTCTGTCCTTAAACAACCAAATATTTTATAGGAAGAATAAAATACTGGGTGAAAAGAGCTTGACTATTCTCAACTTAACAAAATAATGCTTGAGGAACCATAAATGACTTCTTTATTACACAGTATAAACGTATATCAAATTATCACTGTCCTTACTGTAACAAAATACTTGGGATATTCAAGTTAAAGGGAAAGATTTGTTTTGAGTGGTGGTTTCAAGACATCATCAATGGCCCAGTTGTCTTGGGGCCCATGGTGAGGCAGTACTTGTTGGTGTCTACTATAGAGCAGGGCAGAACTGCTCATCTCAGGGGGCAAAAGAGAGAAAGAAGAGGGATGAAGATGGCAATATCTTCAAGATCCATATTCCTGAAAAAATGCCACAGGCTAGAGTACGCTTTTATCATGTGGGCCCTTGAGATGCAAATGACAGTCACCATGTAGGTGAATGCTGACTCAGGAGTGACTAATACAGAAGACACTCCTTAGTGCAGGACAGTGTCCTTAGAGCAGCCCCTCAAGGAGCAGGGATGGCTCCTCTTCTCTGCTACATCTTCCACTCCCACTAACTGACCCTACTGAGAAGTCAGAGGACAAAGGGACTTATTGGTACAGCCCACCCAAGGCGGAGGGTCTCCTGGAACACAAAGACTACTACCAGAAAGATCACCTCTTCTGCCTGTTGATGGTACAGTGAGCCCCAAATTTCAACTGAAATACTCAGCATTTCAGTTTAAATATAACTAAAACAATGTTTTCTGGAAGAATATCACCTCTAAGGAGGTGCTAAGTTTCAGGCTGAAGAAAAAAAAAAAAAATGCCTTCAGTGCATCAGCTGACATAATTCTCAGTGGATTGGGGTCCACCTCCATCATTGGATTTCTCATGTATCCTGGTTTGGGGGTAGACAGCACCATATGCTGGTAGACTTTTAAGATACTTGCTGCATCTTATAGAACAGTATCTTAAACTCAGAGAATTAAGTCCCAGCTGGTGCTATCAAGAAAACCAGTAAGCAAGTTATCTGGGTAAGGACACACAGTAAAGGAATTCTCCCCCTTGAGTGTGAGCCTATTGCAATTCCTCCATTTTAAAGACTGTATACTATCACAGTGATAAGCCCTTCAGTAGATATAATGCAATTAAGAAAGGCAAATCCAAGCTGGGCAGTGATGATCCACATCTTTGATCCCAGCCTGGTCTAAAGAGTGAGTTCTAAGACAGCCAGGGTACACAGAGAAACCCTATTTCAAAAAAAAAAAATAAGTAAAATCCATACCTGCAACACAGCATACTTAAAAACACTGAATCACACACCTGCCTGCACATCTACCAATAAGATGGCATGCTGCTGCCTTTGCCTAATAAAAGATATCCAATGCAATCAATTGACCATATGGCACCCCCAGAAATTTGTTAGCAGCCATCTGCCACTCTTTAAAGGTGGTGTTGGGGATAATAGCTGCCATTCTCAGAGAGTCCTTTAATGAGATCAATGGTCTTGCAGCAACTTACTGTTGGGCATTACATGAGATTAAATATTTTACCTTCTGTACTAAGAACATGCCTACATTCCTTCAGTAGCCTTGTCTTCATTCCTAAATCCAGTCTTCCATTCTCAGCAGCCACTGAGTCACTATACATTTCTACTTCAAGGTGTCTCTCTACATGCACTGGACACGGCCTGAAACCCTGCCTCAGCACACTGGAGTTGTTTCTCCTTTCAGAGCTTTCTGTTGATATTCAGCTGATGCCAAGAGTGCATTTCTCTACCATTAGCTGTCAAAGAATTCCCTAAATGGAAACACAGCTGTAGGTAAAAATAGGCAAGATGAGACTTACATATACATCTCATAGAAATTTAAGATGCCATGGTATTTTACTAGCAGTTCTACACCACACAAGAACCATACTTTCTTGGTTTTGTGCCTTACCTACCCTTTTTTTTTTTTTTTTTTTTTTAGGATATCACATGGTCTATAAGCTTATAGTCCTGTGACTTCACAAAAGGTCCCTGGTCCAATTCTATGTGACTTGTCTACAGCTGCTGTATCAGTTGTCATCCGATTTGATGACTTCATAGGTCAGGGAGCAGTATTTCCATGGCATTTTGGATACACAGCTTAATACTGTATTCATACATTACAAAGGGGCAGCACTAAACATGCAACTTTTCAAATGCTTAGTTGGTATGATTAGCTCACAAATTCCAGATTCCTGTTCTGGCTGTGTATAGAATGTCAATTCCTCCTAAACTCAGCTAAGTTTACTTAGCCATGTGACAGTACTAAGGTGGAACTCGAAGAGGTGCTTAAATCATAAGACCCCACCCTCACAGACTAGTAAGTGATCATTTACCTTCCCTTGCACCAAGAAAATTTGTGCAGAAGAATCTGACTTCCTTAACTCACTGAAATCTTCTTCTCTGACATAATTCACTGCTTTTACCAGCTTCTTTCCTAATCCCAACCACTTCCCTCCCACAAAACACAGCACCAATGTTTCTTGAATTTATTTGTATGTGTGGAGGTCAGAGGGCAACTTGCAGTTGTCGGTTCTCTCCTTACACAATGTGGGTCTTGGGAGCTTGTACTTAGATTATAGTCACACTTGAGGATGAGAAGAGACTTTACCTGTTGGGTCAGTTTCCCAGCCCCACCAATGCTAATGCTGTTTGACCTACATGTATTTCTGTGAACCTCATATGCCTAGAGACCAAAAGGGGAACAGAAGCCCTGGAATTAAAATTGCAGAAGGTCGTGACTGAGCTGCCGTTTGTGCTGGGAACTGAAAAGGGTCCCCTGGATGCCATGTCTCCAGCCCATCTGTGGGTATTACAAAGTATTACTTCTTTCCTAAAACCTAGAGTCTCTAGACCTTACCATAAGTGAGTATTCTAGATCCTAACTTATTATTTCCTGTTTGGAGGGGTAACTATCACACTCTTATGAGAAAGGTAAACTGCAGAAATGGATTAACTTGACCAAGGTGACAACTCACACTGCCAGTAACTCCTACTTGGAGAAATACTGCCTACTATGCTATACTTGCTCATAACTCTTGATTTTGTTCCCAAATTATGTATTTAAAAGCACTTTCAGAGTGCAGAGAGAAAAAGCAAACTTTGATTGGAATTCCAATTACCCATTAGAACACCTGGAGGTCTCTCATCCACCAAACTGTCAACTATCCTGACTCAGAGGCCTACATGGTTATCTGTGGGGTAACAGCCATTATCATGACTCATATCCATATACCAAATCAAAACTTTACTTCCTGTCCACAAACTTGGGGCTGAAGTACTATGAGTAATAAAATTACTGCTTCCCAGTAGTTACAGTAAAAAACTACTTAACTTTGGTTCCAACATATCAAAATAGCTGTTCTATTTCCCATCTTCATTTGGTTCATTCAAAAATCTTTCCTCCAGCCAAAACCTGATAATCCTTCACCAAAACTTGCTACAAATCCCTGGCTCTACACTACTCAACAGAAGATGCTTTTTAAGAGCATAAGATGGTCTGTAAGCTTAGCCTTGGTGACCACATGTGTAAGCATTGCATAACTGAATGAGTACCATGAAAAATTCTTAAGTCTTGAATGGTAATGTCACAAAATCTTAAGTTGTAAATCAAATGTAGGAAACCCAAGGTGCTTCTGGTAAAGCCTGCTACACTACATTACCAACCATTTTCACCTCATTGCAGCTCAGTTCCCAAACATACCTTGCATTGTACATGATGGCCACTCACACAACCTGCAGCATACAATTCAGACTCAAAGCTGTTAGTAATGAATTTCAGCATTCACTGTTCATATTACCTTTGGATTCATATATAGAGTAGTTGGCTTGTATTTCATTTAAAAAATTAAATTGAATTTTTGGTTATAATTAAGGCAATTTCCCAAATTTCCTTGTCATCTTTTTCTTACCATTTTAAAGTGATATTCTCAGCATTGCCAAAGTTAAAATTCCACTTCTCAAAGTTGTTCCACACCTAGATATATCAAAATATCCAACGAAGAGTTTTACACTTACCTGTTCGTGAGTACAAGAATGTACATGCAGTAGAACGTCTAGAAGTTAATTCTCTTAACTAGCACGGTGGGTCAAGGATCAAACTCAAGGTCTCAGGCTTGACAGCAAGTGCATCTATACCCACTGAGCTGTCTCATTTGACCTAAGATTTAATTCTTTAGTCTTTGCTTATTTCTAAGGTTGTAATGATCAGTTAAATGACTGCACAGCACCAAAGGCTGAGAAATCCTTAGCACAGGAAGGGGCAAGGTAAAAGGCAACCTAACATAATTTAGTAAGCAGAAACCTAACTTCCAGCTTTACCTCTACCACTTGCTAACTTGTGGCTTCTATTTCCTTAGCTACCAAACACTATGCTTTCAACCCTTAATTGGTTTCACTAGCAGTTTGGCCAACTGTCACAAAAGCAATACAAAATATGGGGCCAAGACCCAAATTCAAACCCAGCTTCCTCACTTACAAATTACATAGAATTTTGAGGGCTGGAGAAATGGCTCAACAGTTAAGAACATTGGGCATTCTTCCAGAGGATCCAGGTTTGATTCCCTGCACCCACATAGCAGCACACTTGTTGCAGAAAATCTGGTGTCCTCTTCAGGAACCAGGCACACAGTGGTGGCAGATACACATGCACAGAAATAAAAAATAAGTCTTAACAACCATATAATTTCTCATGCATACACATACATATTCACATAAGAGAATGTGTCAAAGTTGAACTTTTTAGGCTTAATGAAAAAAAATCATTCATTACTTCAGCAGAGATAATTAAGCTAACTGGGGATACTCTGGTGAGTAGAAAAACTTGAAATTTGAAGCTATTATTGCTATAGGTCTAGTAAGAGCTGAACCCACCTAAAAATTGATGAGGCTATACTTAGGCAGTACTGGAGTACAGGTAGCAGGAGACTATATAAACCACAGTGGTTCTCAAGCTTCTTGATGCTACAACCCTTTATTATAGTTTCTCGCATTATAGTGACCCGCAAACATAATATTTTGTTGCTACCTTATAAGTAATTCCACAGTTATGACCTGATCTGCAAACCCAAAGAACTGTCTTAGGTTAAGAAAACCAGGAGACAAGAGTACATGCTATAGAAGACAGGAGTGAGCCCCCCCAAGGCCAGTCTTCACCTTAAGGAAAATCACATCAGCAACTTTAGAATCACGGTTCAGGGTTAGGAATGTGAAAGATCAAAAGCAGTTTGGAGGCCAAGAGCCTAGAGAAGTTTAAAGATGGCTGATAAAAGCAACCAGCAAATTCAGCAGTAACCATAAAAATGATCCTAAGTAAATTCCTAAATTTGTCAGGATCCTCATTTTTGTATTTACCTATGTACTATCATTTGTTTCCTCTAAGTATGTGCAATACATTCAATCTTATGAATCCTTGTGCACAAATTGAAAATTTGCCAAATTGTAGTTGTTTCAGTTTGCTGATGTGTAGTTAAACACCCAAAGGAGCGAGCTTTGTACAAAATTGTCTAGTATGTTTTACAACTTTAGCAACATCTTGAGCAAAATGTAATAGCATATACACTCGCATGTAGGAGATGGGAGGAAGACCAGGCATTCAAAGCCAGCCTGACGGTGTTGGGAGCACACAATCCCAGCACTCAGGAGGCAGGCAGACCTCTTATGAGTTCAAGGCCAGCCTCCAGGACTACAGAGAAACCCTGTCTCAAAAAACCAAGAGAAAAGAACCCACAAAGCAGAGTCACACAGAATATCCCCTAACAGCAAAAATCTTTTTAAACTGGAAAAGCTGTAGCATATGCCAAAATGTTATAATTAACCACAAACAAGGAAAAGAGAGTTACGTAAATTAACCCATTTATTAGAGGCTGGGGGTCTCAAGCAATAGCATTTCTACTGGTCTTTCAGTTCCTTCAGTCTTCTGATGGCAGACTTCACTGTGACGGCAGAAGTAGTGCTGTTAAGAAAAAGTTCCCAACACAAACGTGTTAAAACATAAACATAAGTAAATCTGCCTCTCATGGTTCCCCTGCAATCCTGGAACGAATTATACTGTCTCCTTCAGCAATACCATGCTGCAAAGTATCTATCCTAAGACCTAAACTAATGCTCTGGAGTCTCACTGGCATGATGGCATCCCTTAAAAAAAAAAAAAAAAAAAAAAAAACACGACTCCATGCTCTAAGCTTCTTATACATGATTTCTAACACTTAAAAAGAAAGAAGCTGACCCAAACTCCACGAGACGGATAAATAAAAATATCTTAAGGTACTTTCCTTTGAAGGTAGGATAGCAAAGGCAGATGGCAAAGTTTCAGGATGCACACCCCAAAGTCAAGCAGCTAAACCAGATTATATGCACGAACATCACTTGTCAGGAGAGCCTCTCTTCTTTTTGCTATCCTAAAACTCAAAGTGCTTAAACACATCTGCACTGTCATTTCAGTAAAAACTGTAACCTTACATGCCATTTCTCAGCAACTAGTCACGCATCACAGGACCACACTACTCAGACTCTAAGGACCTCAGGGCCAGCAAAAACAGCTACAGGTCCTCAAGATGCCTTTGATTCTCAGATGCTAAGTTCTAAGGGCAAAGCAAACAGACAGGTTTCTTTCACTTCACCAACACCATGTGGCCCTGTCATGGTCATTGCACTAATTATGTCCAAAGCTTGTTTAAAATGACAACGTGTGGCAGCCCAAATAGTCACGGATTTTTCTGTACAACCCCAACTAACCTCATTTAAAAATTATTTTATAGAAATAATTTGTCCAGGTGTTGGTGGCACACCCCTTTAATCCCAATACCCGGGAGGCAGAGGCAGGTGGATCTCTGAGTTCCAGGCCTGCCTGGTCTACAGAGTGAGTCCCAAGGACAGGTTCCAAAACAATACAGAGAAACCCTGTCTCGAAGGAATACATTGTCAGTCAATATAGAGCATACACTCAGATGCCAATAATGGACCCAGAGAGACCATAATTTTCAGAAGATCCCATGACTGTACAATGCAGAGCAATACAATTCAAATCCCAACTTTTCCCCAGCACCTGGGAGACAAGAGACAGACGGACCTCTGTAGGTTCTAGGCCACCTTGGTCTACAGAGCTAGTTCCAAAACAGCCAGAGCTGTTACACAGAGAAACCCCATTTAAAAAAAAAAAAAAAAGCCAATGTTTATTTCAAAGAGTTTTCTCTTCCAATTTTAACCAAAAGAAAACCCTAGTTTTTAAGAAGCCCTAAAGCATATTTACTTTTCCAGCCATAAATATGAAAACTAGCCCAGTACATGCCAGACCTAGAAACATGGGCTGCGTGGTCCATGCACTTCCCCGCAGTAGTAGAGGCAAGCACTCACTTGTACGTCCAGGCCCCACCTGCCACGGTCTTCATGCAGGAACCACAGTGCCAGATGCCAACTGCTCGTCTCTTCATCTTGGTCTGTAAGTAGTATTTTTGTTTTTTTTTTTTAAAGTCTTGATGTGAAATATGTGAAAACATAAACTTGTAGAGTTTACAGAGTCTAAACTACGTTTTAAAAAGCCAGTGTATCTATCTGCTAAGAAGTCAAAGTCTAGTAATCCAAGCAGGACATTAGACCAAGACTAGACTGCACAGTATATACAGTAGCATGAGCAATCATTTCCCACAGAGTCGTTCGGGATTCCACCTTTTCCCTCTCCAAAACCAGTTATGCTTCATTTCCTCAGCTACTCCATCATATAAGGAAGGAATGCTTCCCCAAGATTAATCCCAAATCCTTCTTATCTAATACTGTCCCGCCGCTTACAAACCACCTTAGGTCAGAAGCCATCCTCCCAGACCCGAGGCCAACTTACCTTGCCACAGAAGGAGCAAGTGTACTTGGCGTGCTGGCTGATTTCAATTTTCTTCACCATTTTCCGGAGGGAGGCACCATAGCGGGTCCCGTATTTCCCAACGATCCCGACCTTCTTGGTGCGTTTAGCCTGTGGACAGAGTAAGTGACAGCGACATTTAGCGATGGGGAAGAAGCTCGTGCACGCAGCACACACACACCGCTGAGCATAAACTCAGCTGGGGCCGAGTTTCCCCCAAGCTCAACCCGCAAGACCAGCGTGCACTGGGCGAGCAGGGCTCCGCGGCGGCGGTTAACGCCGAGCGGGCCCAAGTCCCGCCGAGCCGCCTCCGGGGCTGCAAATGCGGCGAGGACCCCGACAACAGACAAGAAACGGGGCAGCACAGGCTGCTCGAGGCGGGTGAGGCAGGAAAACCAGACAGAACGGCAGATGCAGACGGATAGCGACTTCCAAAGCAGTAACGCCGACACTCACCATGTCGCCGGAACCTAAGCCCAAGCCCGGAGAGGAAGAGACGCAGTGCGCAGGCGCGGTTTTAGACAACCAGCGGAAGTGACGTCTGGCCGCTCTAGGATCTGAACTCGGTGTTCTAGAGGTTTACTTGCTGTCCCCTGGCGGTGCCTTGGGGAATGTTTAGGTGGGCTGGCGTTTTTTGTTCCCAAGCTGGAAGCACACCCTTCTTAACTTACACATCCCCGTGTGATAGACAAAACTCGTGTGATTTCTCTTCCGTTCTGATCGCGAAAAAGAAGGTGTTAGGTGACTTGCTTTTAAGTGTTTCAATCATAACGCTGTGACTGAGTCTCATTGCTTTCCCGGCTGTGTTATACTTTGGAAAATCCTCAGATGCTGACCACAGTAAGCTGACAATCCACTCCCAGGCCAAGCTGCAGTTCAGCTGGGAGACAGTCATATTCGTCACAATTAGGAGTTATGAAAGGTTGCTGATCAGAGCACTGGGGGTCAGGTAAGAAAGAGAGTACACCTCAACCCAAGACCTTAGAGCAGGGGTTCTCAACTTGTGGGTCAAGATCCCTTTGGATCTAATGATCCTTTCGTGAGAGTTGCCTAAGACCATTGGAAAACAGATATTTACGATTCAGAACAGTAGCAAAATTAGAGTTATGAAACAGCAACGAAAGTAATTTAAGGCTGGGGGGGGGGGTCACCACAATACTAGGACTGCCCTAGAGCCTGGAATTCTCCCAAGAAAAATGTGGCTGGGTTGGAGTCATGGCTCAGCGGTTAAGGAGCACGGGCTGCACTTCCAGAACATTATGGTTGGATTCTCAACCCCACATGGCAGTTCACCACTACTTGTACAGTTCAGACCCTCCAACGCCCTCTTGGGGCCTCTGGGCACCAGACACAGATGTGGTGCACACAGTTGTTACATGCAGGGAGAGCATTACACATAAAAATTGGTTAAAAGGAAGACGCCAAGCATTGGTGGTGCACGCCATTACTCCCAGCTCTCGGGAGGCAGAAGCAGGTGGATCTCTCAATTCGAAGCCGGCCTGGTCTACAGAGTGAGTTCCAGGACAGCCATGGCAGTTACACAGAGAAACCAAGTCTTGCTAAGCTATTTAAAAAAAAAAGGGGGGGTAGGGGAGTGGGTTGCTTAAAAGGAAGAAAAGTAACTGCTACGTTGGGACGAGTTAACAGTCACAGTCACTCCAATTTTGCCTACCGTTTGGACCCTCAGTTCCTGGCTGGGACTTTCTTCCCATTCGTTTCAGAAACCACTCCTCTGGCACCACAGGCATGTTCTTAGCCCAAGCCTAAAACCCTAAATCTCACTATCTTACTGTGATCTCCTTCTATCATCTTCCTCCCAGGTTCTTCCAAGGGTTGTGAGTACAGGTCTGCTCTCCCATTCAGACAGGAAGGAAGTAAACAGTATTGCTTCTTCATGTAGAACACACTTTAAAATTTTTGCTGCCTTTTTTGTAGGCATGGCCAGAATAAATAAAGCCTGAAAGAGAATCCTTGAGAACGCTTCTAGGCATTGTAGCATTACCTGACCATTTTACCAGTCAGAACTCTGGCAATAAATAGCTACACTTCACACAACTAAATATTAACTATCTCAAATGATTTCTTGTGTGTTTCTGTTTCTTCACAACAGCCTGCAGGCAAGCAGGCATTTCATATCTTCACTTTCTCAGGATCTAAGAACTGTGCTGGGATGGTCACAGGAACTCAAGAATAGCAGATACAGCAATAATGATGCCATTGTGATAATTTACAGTTGGAACCATTTTAATCTGCATTATTAAGATAAATTTCCCAGCACTCGGAAGGCAGAGGCAAGCTTGGTCTAGAGAGCTAGCTCCAGGACACCTAGGGCTGTTTAGAGAGAAACACTGTCCCAAAAAACAAAAACGATAACAAATTTCAGCCTGGGCTGTGGCGACACACACCTAGCACTTGGGAGGCAGAGGCAGGTAGATCTCTGACTCTGAGGCCAGCCTGGTCTACAGAGTGAGTTCCAGGACAGCCAAAGCAACACAGAGAAACCCTGTCTAGCTGTCTCAAAAAACAAAACAAAACTTTCCATGTGTTAGGAACACAGACTCTGTAATTGGGAAATCAGGACTTTTCTACTTACTAGTTACAATGCTTTTGACAAGTTCTTTCCTCTTTCTATATGTTGGTTTCTCAACTATGAAATCTGTATAACACCTACTTCATAAAGTTATAAAAAGTCAATGAGCTGAATGCATACAAAGTGCCTGGAACATAGCAAACACCATTCAGCTGTAAGTTATCAGTGTCTGGATGAAGAATCGAAGGCCCTATGGCTCACAGCAGTGTAGTGGTAGAACTCAAATGTAGTCTTGGGCTGATGTCAAAGTCATTTCTCTAAAATGTTAGCAGACACTAGCCCACATCATAATAACACTGAGAAAACGAAACATAAATCAGGCAAGGTACAGGCCAGATCCTGTAACTACCTCATGGTAGGACTTCAGGTTAGTCTCAGTCCCTTGTATAAAGTAGCACCTCCCAACCTCCCAGAAGTGAGGGCCTGGGCCAGATAACTGCTGAGGTCCCATCTTCGCCCTATCTTTTTGGTTCCAGGGAGTTTCCAGACTTTGAGTGCTGTGGGGACAATGGCTGACTGTCGTCATTGCTTTATAAAGTTTTATTTAACAAAAGCAGTTCTGTTTTTACCCTCTCCATGCATTACTTGAGCTCTGGTTGTATAAATTCAAGGAAAAGAAAGAGTCTACTTTTAGGGTAGTGGGTTGTAAATGGATTTTTTGGTATGTACATTTAATTTTTTTAACAAGAGCATGCATTTCTTTGATAATCTGAAGAAATTACTACTTAAAAATCATCCCAACAAAAGTGGATATGGTGGCACATACCTGCAACCCCAGCACTTGAGAAGTAGAGGCAGGAGAATCAGTAGTTCAAGGTCATCTTCAGCTATGTAGTGGGTTCAAGACCAGCCTGGGTTACTTCAGACCCTGTCTCAACTTTTTAAAGTTAACTCCAACAACCCCAATGGCAATAAGGACACCAACCACTCAGATCTTGGTTTCTGATATCATCCCCCAGTAGGAAAAAACAAAAAGCAAGCTAGAGTTCCCTATAGGAACAACTGACTCTAGCACTGTGGCAGAAAACATGCAAGATGAGCCTGGAGCCAGGAAATAAGGAAATGTCTTCAAACCCAGAAAATCCTGTAATGATGGAGGAAAATCAGAGACACAGGAACTAACCAAAAGAGCTTCCAGTAGACAGGGATAGAAAATTCTTAAGAAAACATAAAATAGTATTGATTTACAATCCAAAGAATAAAATTAATATCCATGAATGCATAGAAATAATTGGGTAAGTATGTGATAAAAAGAGAAAACTTCCTCTAGAGCAGTTTTAAGTAGTTTATGTGGACACTCCGCCTCCCATTAATCAGGAGCATAACTGCCAGTCTTCAAGTATGAGGTGTGCAGAACTTTTCAAAGAAGATGGCAAATCCAGAGAAAGGACTTTTCAGTAGAGAGGCCCCACAAGCACCATCTTGACCAGATGGTCTTGGTTCAAGATTAACAGTGATGTCATATTGGTGGTATTGTGATTACCATGTCTAAGTACAGCCTGCTTCTGGAAACCTGACCTTGATGACAAGAGAATAGAGAAAGGACAAACACACATATGGAAAAGCTGGGATCAAGTAAGCCACGCTTACTCTGATAGAGCAGAACCAATTACACAACAACCTGCAACCTCAGTGCACTGCGTACAGATAGGGAAGGACAGGAAAGCTAGCCAGTGTCAGGGGTCTCTGTAGGAAAGCAGTCTCAGGCTGCAAACATCCTGGAGGGGGATGCAGTGGTAGATACATTCTTTATGCTTTGCCAATATTCCCACATAGACCAGAGGAAGGCTTTGCCAGTTCTCTGATCCTGACCCAAGGAAGGTTTTGTAGGTTCCCATGGGTCTGGGGCAATGGTTCTGGTCAATAATACACATCCACTCAGGACTTGTCCACTCGTGATACATTCACTCAAGGCTTCCTCTGCTCGACATCACATATGTGATGTGTATGTGTATATATGCATGTTCACACATGAACATGCAAGTGAAAGCCTCAAGGACAGAAATCTTTCTTGATCCTTTTCTACTTTATTCATTAGGGCAGGATCCCTCTGTTGACCACAAAACTTGTTAACCCAGATATTCTGGTAACCGGTTTATCTCAGGGATCCTTTGTCTTCACCTTCCTAGCTCTGGAATTACAGGTTGTCTACCATGTCCACCCTGCATTTATGTGGGTTCTGTAGACCCCAACTCATGTCAGACTTGAATGGCAAATGCATTATCGTCTGAGTGATCCGTACAGCCCAATAGCTCTGTTCTAACCATGAGAAAAACATAAGACATTCTAATAGAGAGTCTCCTAAAAATGTTTTCCTGGTACTTTCTCAAAATTGTCAAGATCATCAGAAATCTTGAGAATCTGCCGATGCCAGGAAAAGCCTGAGGTAACATAATAAATAAATGTGTCATAGAACCATGGAACTGAACAAAGGACATTGTGAAAACCAAGATTTGAGTAAACCATGGAATTAAATTAATTAAACTATCAATATAGGTTCATTAATTGGGTGAAAAGATATACAAAAAACAGGCTGGGCGGTGCTGGGATTAAAGGCTGGTAGATTTCTATGAGTTTGAGGCTAGTCTACAGAGTGAGTTCCAGGACAGAATCCAAATGCTACACAGATACACAGAAAAGTCATGTCTCAGGAAAAAAAAAAAAAAGATATACAAAAATATCTGCACTGCTTCATCAGTTTTGTATAAATCCCAAACTGTTCTAGACATGAAGTCAAGGGCATGGTAACGAATGAGGTCATAGCTATGTTGATCTTTGCATCTCCGTGCACTAACACAAAGCCTTGCCATGCCAGGGTAAAAATATTTGCTGGTTGGGATTTGTTCTTTCACATCTCATGTGTTAGGTTTATGAAGAGTTTTTGCAAGTTTGGATTTCCTGGCCTTCCAAGGTTCAGAGAGATCACATGATTTGCCTGAAGTTACACAGCCAGTAATTGAATTCTAGACTTCCTACTGTATTTGAAAATTCAAGTCATTGGGTTTGTGTCCTCTGACATATAGACATCACACTCTGTAGAAGGGGGAAAATAAACAGTGTCCAGTAGCCATTAGCTCTCTGTGGTGGTGGTGATTACATTATGGAGAGGCTGCTGCCTGGTTCTTAGATCTCTCAATACCTTTCAATCTCATCTTCTCTCTGCCTTGTTTTTGGATCTGCCTTCTTTTCTGAAGTTCTCCTCACTTTCTTCTTCTTCTCCTTCATCTTCTCCTCCTTCTTCTCCCTCCTTCTCCTCTTCCTCCTCCTCCTCCTCCTTTTTTTAAATTTGGTTTTGGCTTTACTTTTTTGAGACAGGGATTCTCTTTAGCTTTGGTGCCTGTCCTGGAGCTTGCCCTGTGGACCAGGCTGGCCTTGAACTCACAGGGATCCTCCTGTCTCTGCCTCCCAAGTACTGGGATAAAAGGCATGCGCCACCACTACCCCGCCCTCCTTAATTTCTTTAGCCTGGCCACAAAGGCAACCCCAGTCACAGAAACTGTATCTGAGGCCTGTACAGGAGTAGGAACGTGCTTAAAGCATCTCTGTTCGCTGCCAGGCTCAGCATCCCTTTTGTCCCCTTAGAGTAGAAGAACAGCAGAGGCCACAGGAGCAGACACTTCTTTCCACAAGGGGACCAGAGTAACACTGGAAAACTCTTCGTGTAAACTGGTAAACTGGCTGCTTGCAGAAACTGCACAACAAAACTTATTTGTGTTAACGCAAACCAACGGGATCTGAAGGCGAGGAATTATAATCTGTTCACCAAACCCAAGATGAATGATAAATAGGTATTTATTGGGAATGGATTTAACACAGGAAACAGGTAACTGTCGCAGCGTTTCTGCTCTAAGGATGCAGACCCTGCCTCTCTGCCGCTCTCCAGGACCCAAGGGGCTTTTGTTCCCTGCTCCTCAACCTTAAACGGGTCAAGTCCGTACCTGTAACCGCGCCCAAAGGGCGTGGCCACTGTTATGGGTTCGCAGGCAAGTTGCTGCTACAGGGATCGATGTTTGGTGGCTGCAATGTGTAGTAACAAGTATTTGTGGTGACCTTCCTGACCAGTCTGGGCTTCCCAACTAGGCGTAACTGGTGCCCAGTGGTGGCTTGATGGGCATGTACTGAGGCAGTCTAGGTCATACTGAGCGACCTCTTTATCTTGGCTCTAGCCTAATCTCGATCACCATTCAGCAAAGTCACTGCCTCCCCTGGCACAGCCTCAGGCCTGCTGGAGTCAGGGAGGGGATGAGAAAAGACAGCATGAGTAAGACTACAAAAGGAGACACTTCACAATAGGAGGAAATTGTTCATGCTCAGAGTGATTTCATCTAACTGAACAATTCTCTCTAAATAGCAAGCTGGAGGATAGACATACAAATAGCTGTCATAAAATCAGCTCTAAGTGACTGTAGAAAATTGTGCCTCTCATAAAGTCTCAATTCGTCTTATTTATAGGCGAATTCCCATCCCATTAGAGGACCATGGGTTATAGATGCTCACCACATCGTGCTCCCATACAAGTCTCAATAATCTTGTCTGAATCAATCCCATTATTCTTCGGAAGCACTCCAAGTGTGCCTTTCACCTCTAAAATAATTAACTTCTTGCTTCTAGAGAGGGCTCCTCTTAGCTGCTGAGCCAACCGCTTCTGGGGCCTATGCAACAGTTTATTCTTTAAGAAATTTGAAACACAGGTTCATCTTATGAAAGAGGGCTTATCCCAGAGTCATGGGACTGTCCAGAGTCCTATAAGGGTTCCATAGCTAGTTCTGGACACTGAGAATCAACAAGTCCAAAGTAGATTCACACACATACACTCTTTCCTTCCTTTTGTACTTCTTGAATTCATTTAAAAATCACCCAGTTTTTGTTAAAGGGCCAAGACCAAGGCATCTGGCAGGATCACAGGCTACTTTTAAAGAGAGAGAGGGTACACCAACCTCAAACAGTGGACAAATGCATCATATGAAACAGACCATTTTGGTAGGACAAATTTGGCACAATTTTATTTAAAAAAAATCAAGTTTTAGTTATATAGGGAATAAATTATAAATGCCACCATCTCAAATTATATTAGTTATAAACTCTTAGTAGTAGCATAGGGGTGAATGGGGGAATATAGGACTTTCATTTTTTCATTTTTCATGTACATTTCTAGATTAATTTTATATCAGATATGTAGTAGTGAATAAATGTCCCCAGAGTCACAGCTGCAAGGACAGTCTTTTAGTATGTGGTGCTGAGAAAAACTGCATCATCATCATCATCTGTGAAAGATTAGCCTTTACCTATCTCACCCCAGGTGGATAAATCTAAACATTAAAGGCAAAGTTACTGCTTCTAGATAGTCTAACACTGGGCTTTTCTCTGTTAAGCTGCATATTGTCTTAAGAACTTTTTGTATATTTCACCCTCAGAATGAGCCGGTTGAAAAGTGACTGATGATAAAGTCCATTGGACGTAAGGAAGGAAACATGGACAGAGAAAGCTGCAAAATCAAGCAACTGCCAGCTGCCACAGTGGCCCAGAGACCGACTCACAGGCTTCGTTGTGCCATTCGCCGAGGTTAGTTCCCTCACTGAGACTGAGATTTGAAAACAAAATGGAATCAGGCATTTTAGACTGTTCCAATTAGCTCTTCCGAAGCCACTTATGGTGATATTCCTGGACTGACTTGGGGGTAAGTGGAAGGAAGGGTAAATGTATGATCAGACTTGATGTATCCATTTTGCAAAATAAGGAGTTTTCCTGTGCCCTGGAGACAGCCTCAGGTCATGGGGCACTGATCCCTCAGGTATCTTAAAGCATATGACATCAAACACACACAGCACAGACTGAAAATGAATATAGGAAGTGCATGACAAAGAAATGGTTCCTTTCCCAGTTTTCTCAAAACAAAACAAAAAGCCCCCCCCAAAAAAACCTTAACTCATTCCAAAGACTTTCCCTAACAGTGATTGCTGTCTCCATTAATGAGCTGGGTGGGTAAAGAAAGGGCCCACTACCAGCAACAGAGGTAAAAACAGGAGGGTCAGAAAGTTCAAGGTCATAGTTGGCTAAATAGGAAGTTTGAGACAGGCTTGGGATACATGAAACCCTGTCTCAAAAATGGAAAAATATGGTTTATTTTGCTTCTAAAGCTAAATCTGTTAGAAAAGTTAAAGTCACAGTATGTGACTGGCAAACTATAAACCATGCGCAGTATCCACCCGCTGCCCATTTCTGTTATATTAGTGACCTCGGAATGTCTTTCACAATTACGATGGTTTAAAAAATCAAAACAAGTTTATGATAGGAAAATCAAAGTTTGCACTTAAGTGTCTATAAATAGAACGTATTAGGAAAGATGACTGCTTCTCCTGTCCAGTAAACCCCACAAAGGCATGTGCTTTTTCTTAGGTTTAGCAGGTTACTAACTTGGACAGTGCCTGGCGCTATGAGGTGCTTAATATTTGTAGTTGTTGAAATGTTTATGTATTTATATTTTATGTTCAGGTGCTCTGCATGTACATATACAAGACAGAAGAAAGCAGCAGATCCTATTATAGGTGGTTGTGAGCCACCATGTGGTTGCTGGGAATTGAACTCAGGACCTCTGGAAAAGCAGCCAGTGCTCTTAACCCCCGAGCCATCTTTCCAGCCCAAGCTGTTGGAATTCTTAACAAGGTAAAGGGGGTTGTAATAAGAAGCACCTCATTATTTAAGAATGTAAACTATGACTACTATTGTAACAGGGCCAAGACCTTAGTAGGCCATCAGACCTTAGCACAGTTGACTCCATGATGGAAACGCCATACAGACTGTAAAACAAAGCACATAGACAACACCACCTGCCAAAACTAAAAGCCTAATCCATCCATCCATGTAGTTCTGGGAAAGTCTCCAAATGTACTAACCTTGGTTTTTATCTTCTATAGTTCCACTTATGGCTTACTGTTCTTGCTAACTGAAGTTTATCAACCCAGAATATGGATTTTGTGCTTAAAAAATCTCATCCCCAGAAAGGCTCAGGGCCACACTGGGAGCACCCAGTGTCATTGCTGGCTGGCAATAAGGACTTCCTATTGGCCACGTTCAAGCAGTCTTCTCTGGTGAATACCCCACAACACTATAAGCCACGGTCTCCTTTTTTGATTCAGAATTAATTAAGGCAATTAAAGAAACTAAGCCTCCAAGAAGGCCTGTCTAGGAATATAGAAAGGCAAATGCTGGTATCTACTGGCTTTGGACTCTTCTACCGCACGACAAAAGAAATACAGGCTTTTAAACAAAATACTTTATTTCAATGAGTCTCATGATTTTTGAATGCTTCCTTTCCTTTTTTTTTTCTTCCCCTTGACCTTTTTAAAAGGGAAAAGTAAAGCTGTCCCAATTATCAAAAAATTCAAATCTCCTTTTCTGTGGAGGACTGTCTGTCAAAGTGTTATCATCCAAGAGGTCTCCCAGATCCTGGGAACTACTTCCAGAGGTTCCTGAAGTACTTCCTGGGTCAAAGGACTCTGCTGCTTCCAGGAATTCCATATCATTTCCGTCTTCTTCAAAGGACTGCTGGACTAGGTCATAGATTGTCTTCTGCTTTGGGTCCTTTATTAGAAAAAGAGCAGAAAATGTAAAAGGAAGAAGCCAGTCCTAGTGTTGACCCTTATGGCCACACTGAGCTGGTGCATTTTATTTAACCAGGGAACTACAGGTGCTCATCAGTAAACCAACAACCTGAAGAGAGGCCCACCTTCCCCATGTCTTCTCTGCTGCTCACTGGCTGGAGACAAACAGAAAAGGCGGGTGCAGGAAAGAGGCTGTTCTCACAGTAAGATTTATGTTGGGAATGTTTTTCCTTTCCTTTCTAATTTTCCATATCCACACTTCAATATTACAGTAGCTCCAGTACTCTGACTTCTTCTTTCTAAATGAAAGTTAAACTATAATTTATCTTTCATGATGTATTATTCCTCATTTTCAGAGAGGAGACTGGCCCTGGTGTCTGACGTTAAAGCTACAGATGATCAGCCAGGTGCTGGTGGCACACACCTTTGATTGCAGCACTCGGGAGGCAGAGGCAGGTGAATCTTTGTGAGTTCAAAGCCAGCCTGGTCTACAGAGCTAGTTCCAGGACAGGCTCCAAAGCAACAGAGAAACCCTGTCTCAAAAAAACAAAACAAAATGAAAAACAAAAAACAAACAACAACAACAACAAAAAAAACCCAAACAAACTAAAGCTACAGATGAACAGATGATCAAAATGCATGCCAACTATATCTGTCCATTGTTGGCAATGCTGAATGTTGAGGCCAGGCCCAGACATGTAACAGGCTGATCATCTCCCTTTACTCAGCTCTCCTGAGTCTAAACTCTTAATTCTGACCATCTCAGGATCCGGGAGTACATTTCTAACACTATCATGTAAATCCACAGATCCATAAAACTATTTAAAATCAAATGCTGAGCCAGGGAGATAGAAGGCTCCATGTGTAAAAATGCTTGTAAAAAGGCCTGTTATGTGGAAACTATACATGATGGAAGGCGAGATCCAATTCCTGTGATTTGTTCTCTGATGTCAACAGGTGTGCCATGGCCCATGCACATGGATGGGGACAGACAGACACAGTGACGAATAAATGTAACAATATATGCTCAGCTTATTCCTATATCCCCAATATAGCCTCTCACCCCACTTTACAAATCTACCAGTATTTTCATAATCTCTGCTTGAAAGTGCCAGAGTGCCTGTCTTTAGCTCAACAGGTTTATACCTGCCATCACTTTTTCTTAGCTGGAGTTATAAGCAGTTGTGAGATATTCAGTGTAATGCTGGGAACTGAACTCTGGTCTTCTGGAAGAGCAGTAAGCCGTCTTAATCACTGAGCTGTCTCTCCAGCCCTTCAAGTTACTCATAACTTGAGCCACAGCACAGCTCTTGGTATATTTGAAGACTTCAACAGCTCAACTGCATTTCTGTCTCAACCTGAGTTTTATTCCCAGGATTCCTTCAACAATTCCCTTTGTTATGTCATGAGCTCTCCCAAGCCCACCTCAAGTCTAATGTTGCTTTCCTGGCTTTCTAGCTCTCTGCAATTAGGTTTCAACCTAACTAGTACTTACAAACAACGACCACTGGGTGCAAAAACTAACAGCTGCAGCTCCCTCCTTCAGGCTCAGTGTAGTCTGGGACTGTTCCTCACATAAGCCTTCTGCCGATACTAGCTAACCCTCTTCTCACGATGTGTACAATACACACCATGAGGTTCTGCCTTGTTTTGTAGCAGGTACTGCTTCTGGTGGAGTGAGCACGACCCACCTGACCCAGCTTTTCTGTATGTGGTCTATGTATCTGTCCTTTCTCCATTCCCTAGTCACCCCAGTTAAGATTTTCCAGGACCAAGCCATGAGACCACAGCAAGGCATGATGGTTCCATCTTCTCCAGGGCCAAGAAGCCTCCTTTTGGCACCTTTGATAGAGTCATGGGAGGATGTTCTCTGGTCTCTAGCCAGCTTTTTACGAGAGCTGATGCTGCAGAAGGAATAGTGGGTTGAGGTGGAAAGACTTCTATATCATGGGCTGACTTCACATGCCCTAAGACTATGCTCGGACAGTTCTGTGGTGACCCTGTTGTATGGCTGGTATTGCTATCATACTTACGGAAACAACTTAGCAGTTGCCATGAGTTTTCCCTTTTTCTCATGGCCTGATGAAAGAGATGGCAGCTCGGCCTTGGACTTGGAGAAGCAGCAGGGGTTACTACCAGCACTTCCTCATAAGGGACAGACGCAGATGAACAGAATGACTAAAGGCCTGCCCTTCCTTTCCAGCTCCAGGGCTGAAGGACACCCCAGAAGTGTCTGACACCTCCCCCTTGTGAACCCAAGAGCTCAGCAGCCAGCTCACTGCCTCGTTGTATATAGTGATGAGGAGTTGTGCGCTAGTGTTACCTTGTAGAGATAATCAGTAGCTTCCGTCATTTCTGAGAAATTGGTCTCAGAAAGCCCTGCTTCCCCCAGAACTTTAATCTTCTCTTGAATCAGAGGCCTGTGGGGGAGAAATGAGATGCAGTGAAAACAACCTATCCAGAACCGGAAGACTGGTTACATGAGGCCCCTTCATTCTTACAGAACTGTGATGTGGTAACTATTACACATTTTTGCATCTCACAGTCTTTCCTGAAATACTTGCCCTGTCTCAACAGTCTAATCTGTGTTCATAACACCAGGTTCAAAATTCTCTCTAGCGCAAGATGTCTAGGAAGTAAATCCTGCTTCATTGAATTAATACTGTGGGTTTGCTGCCCAGTGGCCAATCCCTTACCAACACAGTAGACTGATAGGTCTGCATGGCAGGGTCAGGCACCGCAGGCGCAGGGCTGAACACACAGACACAGAGGGTGGACGCTAATGGGGTAATTGAGGAACTTCACATTAGGAAGAGGGGAAGGGATTGAGAAAGAACCTGGGGAATTTACTCAGATGATAGACACAACTCCCAGGGTTGAAATGTGACCTGTGAGCCTGGTAGTGCAGACCTGTTATCTGAGCCCTGCAAGAATCAGACGCTAAGCTGGGCAGTGGTAGTGCACGCCTTTAAGCAATGCACTCAGAGGCAGAGGCAGGCAGATCTCTGTGAGTTTGAGGTCAGCCTAGTCTACAAAACGAGTTCCAAGACAGGCTCCAAAACTACACAGAAAAGAGTACAAGGCTAAAGAATCAAAAGTTCAAGACTTTCCTGGGCAAAAGAGAACTTCAAGGCTAGCTTGGGCAATTTAGTGAGACCCTGTCTCAAAATGAAAACTAAAAAAGGGATTGGGTGATCAAGCTTAGAGGTAAAGAACTTGCTCCTATGCTCAATCCTCCATACCATAACAAACAAACATGGGACTGCAGTTCTGCCATGGAGCACTACAGGGTTCAGAATAAGCCACTTTCTCCAAGTCCAGCCTTGAAAGAGGTGACCATTAAATCACATATCACAAAAGAGGAAAGAACACTGTCCCAATCCTAACAGGATTGTTTCTTACACTGAACATCTAAAGTCTAGGTTCCTCTCCTTCTTGGACCAGTGAGAAGCATCACCACCCTTTATTCTTACTGGTTTTTCCCTATACCCTGCAAGTCTCCAAAGAATGCTAGTGATGAAGGCTAAACGTGGGCATGGGAAGCAGGAAGCATCACTAATTGGTCTCAGCAGAAGTGTAAGTACTAAAGGAGCAGAGAAGCCACAGACTCTGAGTCTCTCAGTTCATCTCCTCATCCAGGCCACCCACCCAGGCCTACCAAAGGTAGTCATCTGCTGTGCCTTTTGCCACCAGGTAGTGAATGCCCACAGAGTTTGTCTGTCCAATGCGGTGCACGCGGTCCTCAGCCTGGATCAGCACCTGTGCCCAGGGAACAAAACAGTTACGGAAAGGCCTTAGGAAGCCCATCCCATCACAGCAAGGGCATTGCGCCATCGAGCCCCATTACTTCCTCTCTAAAGCATTTCCCTATCTCTTGAAAAACTGAGAGGGACTCAAGCAAACCTCAGGACCTGGTTTCTGTGTGAGGAGGGGAAATGACAGAAACATGGCCCGTCCCATTTCTTATCTCTGGGCAATTATCTTCCAGGGGCTGCAGAGATGGTTCAGCGGTTAAGAGCATTTGCTCTTACAGAGGACCTGGTGGCTCACAGCCATCTAAACCTCAGTTCCAGGGGGACAGGGGGGTGCGATGCCCCCCTCTGACCTCCAAAGGTACCAGGCACGCATGTGGTGCACTGACATACATGTAAGCAAAATCATCAGACACATAAAAATTAATCTAAATTATCTTCCAAATATCTAGATCTATCACATCCAAGAAAAGGGTCCTGCGTGGTGACTAGGGGTGGATGTGTTCATATGCTGGTAAGCCCCATTACACCTCAAACCAGGACCCTGATTTACAGATAGGACCCGGCGACAGGAAACACTTACTGAGCACATCATGTTTTTAAAAAGTGTATCTTTATGTGCATGAATTATTTGCCTGCATGCGTGTGCACTGCATGTATACCTGGCCAGGATAGTCAGCTTCGGACTGGAGTTACAGATGGTTATGAGCCACCATTTGGGTGTAGGGAATTGAACCCAAGTCCTCTGGAAGTGTTCTTAACCACTATCTCCCCAACCCCAAGAACATGTCTTCTACATTCATTTATGGACCTTGTATTTTTCAGCAGTGAATACAGCCAGGAGGATTCCAGTCAAGGGCAGACTCCTTACCCCTGGGTTCCAAAAGAGCTCAGCAAACACCACCAGATCAGCTGAGGAGAAGGTGAGGCCCATATTGGCGGCAGTGATGGACAGCACTGCCACTGTGTGCCCTTTGGACAGCTGGAACTGCTGGCACAGATCCTCACGGTCTGCTGACGGGGTGGAGCCGTCAATTCGGATGTTCTGAACTTTCTGTGAGACAATGGGGGAAACTAAGGTGAGCCGCAACCGTATTCAGGGGCTGCACAGACAGCAGCTCTAGGTAGGGCCCACAGACAGAACCACTACCCTACTCAACCCTCTGCCTTCAAGGTTGTCTCTCCTTTTATAAAATTGAAGGTTGGACTGATATAATCGTATAATCACATACTGTTATAAGAAACGGTACAGACAGACCTTCTGTACATGGGACTGAGTTTCCCATGCAGTGGCCTCTTGTAAAAGTGTTAAGAGTATCATTACCACCAGGATACCACCTGATTTCTTGGTTCTTTCCAGAAAGGGTTTCTCTATGTAGCCTTGGCTGTCCTAGAACTAGCTCTGTAGACCAGGCTGACCTGGAACTCATAAAATACAAAGCACGAGCTTGTCTCAAGAAAATAAAAGAAAAGCATACATCCTCTGTTTTACTAACTCAATTACTGTTGGAATTCAATTTTATTAAATAGCCTTTGCTGTTACTTTTACATTTCCACTAGGAACCAGGGTCGTTTTTGTAGATAACTTCTTTTTATGTCATACAGCATGCTGCTAGCATATTCCCTTATACTGGATTTTCTTCTTATTCCCATTTTTATTTTGTATATAGAAGTATTTTAGTTTTCATGATTAGATAGTTCAGTGGGTAAAGCTGCTTGCTGCTTGATCCCAGGACCACACACGAAAGGAAAAAGCCAACACCCACAAGTTTAATACAGTAAAAATTCATTTAATTCCTCTCCTTGTCTCAATTTCACAGAAGAGAGTTACCCAAAGGTTATTTACTGAATAAACTAAATGACTCCTTGATTGTATGTTTTCCAACTGTTGGATTATAAGATTCAGAGTTAAGGACTTGTACATTATATATTGTGACAACCAATATTCAGGGTCAAGTCTTCCAATAGTGCTGTCCATTTTCAGAGTTGCCTTCCATACTGCTGCTTATTCTCTGAGATGTCCTTAGGATACCAGCTAAGGCTCCCTTTAAAAACAAAATTCAGTTGAGTTGCACCTAGTTGTGCACATCTGTAACCCAGCTGTTTGGAAGGCTGAGACACAAGATCAAGGCTTGATCACAAGATCAAGACCTATCTGGTAAACTCAGACTGACACTGTACAAATTTTTAAAAAGTGCAGAGGGGGACTAGGGCTAGGAATGTGGCTCAGGGGTCGAGCATTTTCAATAGCAGAGCAAGCACTTTCAGCCCTGGCCCGTGTATTTTTAAAAATTATGTATTTTCATTTACTTATTTGAAATCTAAGTACTATACTAAACTGTTATACATGCTAATAGTTTTGCAATCAATTATTTTGGGTTTCCTGAAAACCTAAGAGGCTCCTCTAGAAAGTACAGATTTAGCTATTTCAACCTACTCCTAACCAGTTTTGTATGCAAGGATCAAACCCAAGAAGGTTCAAGGTCTACTTTTGCAACTTCCAGATTAAAAACTCCAAGAGAAAAACATTGGTAGCCTTATTTAATGAAAAATTTCTTAAGTTAGTCACACACACACACACACACACACACACACACACACACACACACACACACAAGCATAAACCATAGCCAGGTAGTGGTGGCACATGCATTTGATCCCAGAACTTGGGAGGCAGGTGGCAATTTGAGGCCAGCCTGGTTTACAGATTTCCAAGTGAGTTCCAAGATAGTCAGGGCTACACAGAGAAGCCCTATGCCAAAAACAAACAAAAAACTCCAACAGCACCCCCAAAACTAAACACAAATAAACTTGACATGAACCTAAAAAGATAAGTTAAATCTTTTATTCAAAATAAAGTTAATACAGTGAAAAGAAAAGGTAACTGGTAAATGATTAATATGCAGAATTTATAAAGAATTTTCTCAGGTTGGGCAGTGGTGGCACGCCCCTTTAATCCCAGCACTTGGGAGGCAGAGACAAGAAGACATATGTGAGTTGGAGGCCAGCTTGGTCTATCAAATGAGTACCAGGACAGGCTCCAAAGCAGCAGAGAATCCTTGACCCCCACCTCCCAAACAAAAACAAAGAATTTTCTCAGTCGATAAGAAAAAGACATCCAACAGAGAAGTAGGCCAAAATGAGTGCAAATAGAATCCTCCCAGACTGAGCCAAACTAACTCCTACACACCAGGAAGGAGACCTATTTTCCTGGTAGTCAGAGGAATGCAACTGGAATCAAGAACAAAACCAGAGTTCATTTACTGGGCTGGCAAAAGTAAAAACATAAGCATCTAATGGATGGATATGTATGAAGTATGTATGAAGACTGCAGGGCAGCAAGGGTTCCTCAGCGGGATTATAAAACTGAGCAGCTATCTCAAACAGCAATCCAGCTGAATTGCAGACAAGCTTATCCTATGACTGTGGAAGACCATGTTCAGTCACACAAAAGGCACGTACACACACTGTACACACAGGGACACATCTTCAAAGTGCAGTGTGCATCAGCAGCAGGCGGAGAGCCATGCAGTCCAACACTACTCTGCAGTAGGGAATGCACTATGCACCAAACTACATGTCACACCATATGGAGAAATCTCAGAAGCAATGCTGAGCAACACAGGAACGCTAGATACGTACACTGGGCTACTACTGATGCGAATTCATTAAATATAAAGAAACCAAATTTAAGAGAAGTACATTGTGCTGGCTATTCTTAGTTGTCAACTTGAGTACATCTGGTATTAAAACCCAAATGTGGCTTTGGAAGCTGCCCTGGAACTAGCTCTTGTATACAGGCTGGCCTTGAACTCACAGAGATCCGCTTGCCTCTGCCCTCCGAGTGCTGGGATCAAAAGGCATGCACCACCACCACCTGGCCGGGGGATATTTTTTCTTAATTAAATCATTTAAGATGGAAAGACCCACTTTTAATCTGGATCTCTGAGGTGGGAAGATACACCTTTAATCAAGATCTCATTCTCTAAGTTCTGTTACTCCAGAGAGCCCTGATGAATAGAGACATGCACTAAATTCAAGACAGGGCCTCTGAGGAGGAGAGGAACAGAATCTGATTACAAGAGGCTGGAGGGATGGCACAATGGTTAAGACCATGTTACTGCTCTTGCAGAGGAGCAGAGTTCAGTTCCCAGCTCCCACGTTGTGCTGTTCACAACTGCCAGCAACTCCAGGCTCCAGGGACTATTTTAACTTCCACCAGCACCCACAAATTTTTAAACAAATTTTAAAAATAAAACAAAAAAATCCCCAAGTCTTGAAATAAATATAGTGAAACTTCCCTTCTTCAGCTTGAGTGGGAGATCCACAGGTGTTGTGTTTTATTCTCTATCCGTTAAACATCGGAAGTGCAGGTAAGGAAGGAAGGTAAAGAAATTTATGATCCTAAACTAAAGCAAACGTGAACGGGGTGAGATTGCAGTGTGTTTCATTTTAATGAACATCCTTGGGACTCCCTCCGACAGCTTTTGTTCACTTTATCAAGATCCAACAAACGGTACTGAAAAGCCTGGCACTGCCTGGATAGCAATAAGGACACTCACACAAACACTTTGCCGTTCCCTTGCAGGTTAGTTGTTTTTACGGATGCAGAGCATGGAAAAGTGTCCCTGGAGACACTCTTTAATTAAAACAAGACTCCTGCTTACCTCAGGGAGGGTGTCAGAATGCCACATGTGGGAATTCTGTGGTTCCCCAAGTGACAACTCCTCAAAAGGCATTCACAATGTTCTAGAAACCATGGCCTCACTTCCTTTGCTTAGTCCTGACCCAGAGCTGTGCAGAACACATAGCAGAAGTCAAGACCCCACCCTAAACTTCAGAGGGGACTTACCTTCCTCTCAAGCTCCTTTACAACAGCATCCAGAACCACCTTATGGTGTGCAAACACTAGAAACTTCTCTCGTCCACTCTCCAAAAGGTCCAGGATATATTCACTGTATTTGGCAATGATAACAAAGTAGATTGAACATACGACTGCAGTTAGTACCAAAAAGTGACTTCAAGAGCCTACAAGGTACCTGCCCGCTCCTTCCCATTCTCTCCCTTTTCTGAGAGCCAGCCTTTCCCCCCTTTACTCATACCATGTCATGAACAGAGCAAAAGGAGAAAAACCATCCTCTGACACACATAAAAAGTTTTACACACTTTAGCCATCCTACATACACAAACTGAATTGTCTGTAAGTAAGAGCTCTATGTGACTCTTGTATGTTACCATGTGGGATTCCTGTCATGTAAATTACTAATTTAATCAACTTTCATGTTAGTTGCTACTATCAATTTCATCTGTTTTCAGTACAAACTGAAGTAGGTAAAGGATTCTTGACACAAACCCCTGTAAGGGATAAAACAGAGATGACACTTAAGGGGGACTCTCCACCTCCCTTCTACAGAGGCCACAGATGAAAGAGCCACGATTCTATCAGTGCTGATGGAGGTCTTTTCCCAGATGAGGGAGCGCACGGTGGGGAGGATCCCACTTGCTTTGCTTGGTCTCCCATTCATTTACCTTTATCCACTGTGTGCTTTTAAAATTTAATTTTAAATAATTGTTTATTTATTTAATGTGTGTGAGTGTTTGCCTACATGTATATATGTTCACTGTGTGTGCAGGGCCCACAGAGGCCAGAGGATGGAATCAGATCCCCCTGGAAACAGAGTTACAGACAACTGTGAGGAGTCTTATGGGTGCTCTTAATCACTGGGCCATCTTTCCAGCCCCAACTGTGTGTATGTGAGAATGTGTAAGCGTGTGTGCATGTGTGCGTGTGTGTGTGTGTGTGTGTGTGTGTGTGTGTGTGTATGTGTGTGTTTAACTTAACTTCCAATTTTTATCTACAAGCCTTGGGTCTTAAAGGCAGAGGTGAGCTGTACAGATAAGTATTGCTTACTTCTTGGGACATAAGAGCCCTCACCCAGCCTGTGATCATCCCTAGATAGAGGCTTGTCTAGGCAGAGTAGATAATGCCTTCTTTGGGATGGACAGATCTCAACATCTTCTATGATACAGGCAGGTCTAGAAAGGTAAGTGGATTTTTCCTGTAAACATCTAAGAATTATTTTAAACAAAATTACAACTGACCAAAGTATCAAATTAGACTTCAATCTGTAACCACTGAATTAACAGAATCTAATTATTCTGAGAGACATAAAATTTGCCATGATAAGTTAAAGTTTATTTCCACAGCTCTAAAAAACCACAGGGTTACAAAATCAACTTGGTCAGCTCATAAAAACCTCTGGCCCCAATTTTTCTAACGGCATTTCCCTTCCACATCTGACACAGCTTAGCTGCCCTGCTCATTTCAAGTTTCTCCTTTCATTACCAGAATGGACACATTTGCCTGCTACAACACTGCTGTCTGTTCACTGAAAGATGCCTATTAAAAAGAAAACAAGCAGCAGCAAAAAGGGGGGAGAAGCAGCCAGCAGGGGAAACTGTTTTTACAATTTACAATCTAATTTCTACTCATTAGACGTGTGTGACTGGGGGTCTAGACTCCCATGAGATGTGCTCAGTATCAACACTTTAAAAACAGGGCCAGATCCCACAAAAAGGCTGTAAGTGAGAAATACATTGAGGTAAAAATTGTTTAGAAACAATAAAGCACTACACATTGTGGGTAGGATCTTGACAAGGCATGGGCCAAGTTTATGAGGTAGCAAGATGGCTGGACTTAAGCTTGGGGTGCATGTCCATGTAGTGTGCTTGCCTACTCTGTATAGGGCTCTGAGTTTGAGCTCTGGCATTTCAAAAAACAAAGCAAAACCAATAGCAACCAACAAATAAATGTGGATCTGTTTCATGGTATGTGTCAGATTCTAGGGGAAATGAATGGTTGTGGGCCTAATAACTGAAGAAAACCACACAACCTGGGTGTGTAGGGACAGGGGCAAAGAAGTGTCCCCTTGTCATCCATCACTCGGCAGCATATAAGACAATCTGGGGACAGATGGGTTGGCCAGAGGACCTGGGGGATAAGAGAAAAGACCAAACAGGTTCCTCTCTCTCTTTATATACAGATCTCAGTCTCATAGCCAGTGTGGCATGACGTGGTTCACTTGAAATTTGCTTTCACTATGAATGAATCACATGGGCCATTATCCCACCAACACCACGTGAATGTCAAGCAATTAAAAAAAAAAAAAAATCAGGCAAAGTGCACATTGTTAGGCCTCAAGTTCCAACTGCAGTGATGCACACCTGTGTGCCTGGAGGTCAGAGGGCAACATCAGGCATCTTTCTTAGTCTCCCTAGTGACCTCAGTCTAAAAGTCTCCTACTGAACCTGGAGATCACTGAATGGGCTATGCTGGCTGGACAGCAAAATCTGTCTATCTTTGTTGCCCCACAGCTGGGGTTACAGCTGTGTGACATGGCCCTGGCTTTCTATGTGGCTGCTGGGGATCCAAACTCAGGTTCTCATGCTTGTGTGGCAAGCACTATACTCACTGAGCCATCCACCTATCCCATCCCATAACCATTGCTGTTAAGCATGAAAGCTATCAAAAGGTGATTACTTACATGACGCAGGGGATTTTAGCTTCTGCTGTTCTGTTGAAGAAGACAATGAGGGCTTCTTTCTGCTGCTGTTTCTATAGAGAGAGAAGACGAGGCTTTAAAAGCCTACTGTCAGTGCTCAGGAATTAACTGACCCAACTGGAAATACTCTGAACTTGTCCCATTTTAGCAACCACTCTATTCTAGAATATTTCAAAACTATTACTCAACTGTTTGTACAAGTCCTCCAATTCTTCTTTTTAAAATACATGTTAGGCTGGAGAGATGGCTCAGTGGTTAAGAGTGCTGGCTCCTCTCCCGTATGACCCGGGTTCAATTCCCAGCACTCACATGAATCTGAACTCCAGTCCCAGGGAATCTGACACCCCTTCTAGCCTCTACAGGCACAAGGCTCACACGTACTACAAAATCATAATGTAGACAAATCATCCACACATATAGAATGAAGTAATAAGCGGTGGTGGCAAGGATGGAGCACTGGCTCCACAGTTCAGAGCACTTGTTGCTCATGCAGAGGACCCAGCACCCACATGATGGCTCACAACCATCTGTAACTCCAGTTCCAGTGCATCCAATGTTCTCTTCTGATCCCTTTGGGCATCAAATACACATACGCTACACAGATACAGGCATACACTGTATGCATACAGATACATACAGGCAAAACACTCATATATATGAGAAGAATAAATAAATCTAATAAATTAAAAAAACAAAACATTGCTTATTACATATACATTTATATCTAGTTATATACAAATATATTTTATACAGAATGTTATGTGTAGGCATATAAAATATATTTTATATAGAATGTCCATGTACAGGCATAAAGAAATGTGTGTGTGTGTGTATGTGTTTTTAAAGTATATGTATATGTATGGGAATATATACACATACATTAAATATATTTTAGATATTCTACCAAATAGCAGAAGTAGAAATTATAGTGATTCTAGGGAGCTCAAATATCTAGGCTTGGAATTCAGTAGCCAATACATATAAAGCACCATGCCCAGAAAGTCACAAGTATTCAATAGATGTCACATCTATTATTGACATCTACTGTATTTTCTTTTTCTTTTTTGTAAAACTTGAGATCAAACCCAGAGACATGTACATGCTAGGCAAGTACTCCATCACTGACCTACATTCCCAGCCTTGATATATTTTAATGTGGGAGAAGTCAATCGTTTTATCTTTAAAAAGGAAAAATTTTCCAAACTGAGTAGGCATGACACTATCCATTAACGGTCTTGCCTCTCTTCTAGCTGTGGGCAAGGGGTTTTTAAACAACTTGTACCCTATGTTCCTTGACTCCTAGACTCTTATTAAAATAGATGCACTGGGGTCCTCAGATTTCTTTCCTATGCTGGAAATATGAATGGCAAGGAAGGATGCTGTCACGGGGACTCTGCATGGACCTGTTTAATTTTCTTGCTTTGCTGATCAGAAACCAGCTTTAGACAAAGGCCGTTACGGCCAGTTTCCCTCAGTCTTTGAGGAAACATTTCCAGCTGAAAAATGAGAAAGGCTTTCATGATAACAGAGTTTATAAATTGGCTGCTTGGCCTTCACTTTTATACTCAAAGGTTACAATAATGTCTTCTAGATGGAGAGATGGGAAAGAACTAAAACCAGCCCTTGGCAGACAAGCCGGCAGGGCCTGCTGGCACAGAGAGGTACCTGGGCCGAGAACAGAGGTAACAGCGGTGCTTCTGCAGAGCCACCAGCCTCCTTATTTGACTGAAACCATGAAAACTTGGTTCTGTGTACCCTAATTGACTCAGGGTTTCACAGCTGGTTCTGCTTCCCGAATGAAGTAAGCATTTCATTTGCATCGGACTGCAGGGAAGTGGACAGCAGTTCTCAGGTGCTAGACTGAAAAAGTTCTGGGCTCTGGGGTGGATGTTGGAAGAACTTTATTGAGCTCCGACCTCATTTTCATAATCTCCGAAAGGGAATGAGAACTCCACAGTATCTACTTACTGAAACATTAAAATAACCCCTCAAAGGTAAGGGATTTGTATGGCTACTGAAAGTTATGAAATACCCAACATTCCTAATTGTCATGGCTTATCTTAAATTTTACTCATACAATATTATTTTATTTGATATAAAGTCAAACTTTCAGTCTCTCTCTCTCTCTCTCTGTTTCTTTACCAGTTGCTCTCAAGCTAGTTACAAAGGCAGACCAGATAGATACTAGCAAGAACACTAACAGCCTTACACCATTCACACATACAACAAAACACCACCATACTAGCAAAACCAAAACCATAACTATATCTTTGAATCTAAAACCACTGCATGCCTGTCTCCCCATTAACATTGTATTTGCTGCCCTTGTTCAGGCAGTATGAGGAACACCTACGAGGCAGAAGCAGATGGATCTCTGAGTTCCACCTACAGAGTGAGATCCTGTCTAGAAAGCAAGTTTTGGGCTGGGGTCAGCTCAGTGGTAAAGCACACACTGAGCACGAGCAAGGCTCTGGGTGAAATCCACTGCACAGCCCCCATCCCGCTATAAAACAATGCTTAAAATTTATAAAGTTTCTATTCACTGAATTTTATTTGTAGAAACCAGCAAAAGACCACCAAGATTGATTTTCAATAACAGAGCCTCTTGTGCTACCAACACATAACTTAAGAGCACTGCAGGTGTAGGGTGGCATACACCTGCAATCTCAGCTGTCAGGACACAGAGGCAGGAGGATTCTAAGTTGGAGACTAGCCTGGGCTACAAGTAAGACCCTGTCTCTAGAGAAAAACCAAAACCAGTAGCATCGCAATAAAATGAACATGATCCATGTCCACGTCAATGGAAACGACCACAGGGTATACCCCCCTTTCTCAGGGTACTCAGTTATTACATGTAGTTAAGCACACATTAAAAACAGTATGACAACTTGCCAGGGCCGCCTCTATCCTAGCCAATTTCTTAAGTTACTGATCAGTCTTGCTCCTCCCACCATCACACTGAAAATACTGTACATTTTATCTTGTTGTTTTTGCGTATTCTGTCACTTCTTAGAGGCTGATATAGCAGCGGTGACTCACTGCCTTTGTTTGGGGGTGTATGGGGTCCAGACAAAGCTTTGTGATGATATCAAAATTGCCAATGGTTGTTTATTTTCTTGCTACTGAAAAGTAAAAGGCTATATCCCAAAAGACAGACAGAGCCGGTGTAGAGATCTTCATATACTTCCTACAGTATGACACTGAAGGAGAGCATGAAGTAAGAGTCAGCCAGCAGACCATTGTGTATGCAGCTCTAAGTTACAGGGCAGGAGAGCTGCATGGTGAGCCTCTTTCCACTCTCTATAAATACAAATTCCACACACACACACACACACACACACACACACACACACACACACCCCTAGGTCAAGCGAGGAGTGAAATGGGTTGGGTCTTCTTGCTCAGGGAGGTAGAAAAGACGATGGAAAGTCATATTCGGAGACCTAGGACCACATGCACAGAGCAGCTTTGAGAAGGACACTGTGGAGGCACCCATTTCCTGGTCCCACTCACAGTTTTGTTCTTGGTCATTTCTTTGGCTGCTGCATCCAGGGCCGCTTTGGCCCTGGTGCTGATCCGACCAGGGTTGACCAACACCATCTTGCGCTGCTTGGCTGGAAGCTGGGAAAGGACATCAGATTTGAGTCGCCTCAGCATGATTGCCTCCTCCAGCAGCAGTTTCAGCTCGCCCAGGTTGGAGGAGCCTGAGTAGTCCCAGCCCCAAGGGAGCTGCAGAAAGACAGGATGTCTGTTAGCCTCGGAGCTCCAGCATAGTTTTCCTATTACCCCACTGTGTTTGCACAGCTCCAAGCAGCTTTACAAGACTGAATGAACACCAACGGAGAGAGATGAGGATAGAAAGGATGTGGGAAAAGCCAGGCATGAGATAAACCAAACACCCATGTCACAGCAGCCCACAGTTTGAAATTAACATTTCCATCAACTTAAGTGACTGATGTATGGGTTCAAAGCCCAGAACATAGGTTTGTGCTGGTCTGGCTGAAACCAGATCAAAGCTTTGGGATCCAAGGTCCTCTGGAGCTGCTGGTAGGCTGAGAGCTCAGATTCTACTCCCTCTTCTATAGCTATAGAAGGTGTTAGAGACTAAAATAAAAATCTGGTAAATGAATGGGAGTAGAGCATTTCCTGGCATATGTAAGGCCTTGGGTTTGAACCCACCACAGCACTCAACTGATCACATATCAATCAACCAATCATCAGTTATATCCTACCCTTCCCAGGTACTCTTACAGGAAATAGGACTGATTTCTATGCAGAACACCAGAGAACACAGGGCCTCTGCCTCGGCATATTCACAACTCAGTTACTACTTTCCTGCCTCACCTTCCCCTGAACCATGAGCCGCCTGAGGTGGGAGCTGGGCTTGCTAACTTTAGAAGTCAAAATACCTAGCATAATGCTGGAGACAGAGTAAGTGTCTGCTAAATTGAGAGGAGAAAGAAATGATCAAAGCTGGAGAGAGAAATTGGTCTGGTGTTATTTTTTTCTTTAAAAAAAAAAAAAAAAAGCAAATTCGGGGGAAGTTCTTAGCAAATGCCTCTAGATAGTCACTGGGTGTCAAATGAGCTCGGCACAGGGTGCTTTCTCTAGGGAGGTCCTAGTGCAGAGGGGAAACAGCAGAGGGGGAAACAGCTTGCCTCTGGGTTACGCTTTAGAACAATCGTAGGAAGATGTGAATTCCATAATTAATTTGGATAACTTGCCCCAAGTTTAATATTTTTAGCTCTTAACCTTGTAGGTTAAAATTGAATAATGCCAAAGATTTTAAACTGAAATAACCACATTCTCACAAGGTCCCATGCACTGGGCTCGGTGGAACAAAGGTCAAGAGGAAGAACCCGACACTGCCTACACCCATGTTTTGTTGAGGTGAGGAAAGTGATGGAGAAGGAGAATAAACGGAACTTGAGGATGATTGCCTCATGGTGTCAGAGACTGAGGAGTAGCCAGACACTGGGAACAGAGGAAGGGACAGTTGGAGATGGAAGGATGAGCTCCACCTTTAGTCCTTCCACTGAGTGTTATCTACAGACTCAGCTAGTCCAGGGGGGAAGTCCTCTTCAGAAAGCAGATCATTTGCAAATAAGACCAAAGTGAAAACCACACGGGAAATGTACAATCTACTCTTGAGACAATCATGGAGAAAGTGAGTCGCAGACTGTGTTAATGAAATACATTACTTTTAAAGACATTCAACAACCAAGAAGCTATATTACCAACAACCTAACAAAAGTCTGCCATTAACTCTGCAGAGCACTGTAGTTTACGCTATATGCACTTTGTGAGTAAATGGAAATATTTTAATATATCTTATTTTTATAGCAGTCTTAAAATAGGGGAAACAATCATAAATTCACATAGCAGAGATTTTTCACTCACAGATTGTAACTGCAGCCATTTCTCCAAAGTATCAGTGTCTGATGCAAATAGGGGCTATGGTATATGGTATATTTGTGATTTGATCACAAAACACATTACTACGGTCTGAACTGGTGAGGATTTACAAACAGTGATACTGATTGCATCACACTTGTGTTTGCAGTACTCTCTTCCCCCATCCTCGGGGAACCGGAGCTGTGCAGACGGCAGGTTTGGAGTCATCTTCAGAGGGGTGACTTGTGGGTCAGGAGCCACTATCCCCTGGGAATCACCACTTAGGAGCACAGGTTCACAGAGAAGCCCTCTCAAGACAACGTGAAATTCTGCTCTAATCTACCTGCTCCAAAGTTCTCCATGGTCTTTTTGTAGAGATGAATTCCTCCCAGGCCAGAAACCCTCATTCACCTGCTTTCTTGGCTCTGCCTGGTCCCTTCCCTCTAACTTGCCTCAGTGCCTTTTCTGGACCCGTTTTTGGCATGGATTTCCCTTCTGCAGCCCCAGCTACCAGCCTTGAACAGGAGCTCAAGTTAAAGGCAGGCAGCCCTACACATCTATGCAGTAACTACTGGACCCTTTCCTAGAGGACACAACTAGCAATCACAAGTGTTAAAACTTGGAAGGACGGATTTCATCTCGCTTTTGAAAGTACTCTAATGAAATTTTCATGTGATTTTCTGGCCCGCCTCTCAAGGAGCAGAAAGAAAAGTGTTAACGTGAAAGTAAAAGAATGGGTGGGGGGGCTGTGGAAACAAGAGACTGAATGAATACCCGCTTGGCATCACAGTAGCGAAGTCCAAAGGCGTGAAACTGAGGGAAGAATGTTGGCTTGACAGCAATGATCTGTGTGTAGAGCTCTGCAGGCCGGGACATGGCTGGCGTGCCTGACAGCAGGATCACCCTCTTGGCAACCTAAAGGCAAAATAATCAAAGATGCTCTCAACACAGTGAGGAGAAAATGATGGGGGCTGCTACCCCTATGGGAGATTCCTCAATACAAAATAGCAAAAAGGCCACAATGAGGCAGGGACCCTAGGAACAGCAAAATCCCCCAGGCTACAATAGCTTCATTTTTCACTTCCTGGGCTCTCACTGCTGGCTGTTCTCAACTTTTAAGTATATACATCTTAACAGTGTGTATGTGCATGTGTGTGTGAAGGTCACTGGATTCATTGCAGCTGGAGTTATAGGTAGTTGGAAACAGCACAATTCTGGAAAAGCAGCAAGCACTCTTCACCACTGAGCCTTCTCTCCAGCCCATTCTTAATTTTGAACATCTCAGAATCTTTCCTTTACCAAAGATGGCAAAGACAGGCCTCACTCCAGAACTGTGTGATTTCTAAGTTAGGGCACTCTAGCCAGAGAAAAAGCCCACAGGTGTGGCAAAACCCAAACGGCACTGCTGATGCAAGCAGCTAGATGTCAGCTGTCATTCCTAGCTCCGGTCACTGCACTTACACCTCCCAATCTATCTTTACTGTGGCCCTCACTTGACTGCGATTCTCTTGAGATTGTGATGGCTATCCGTGGCTGTCAACGTGACTACATCTGGGATTAACTAAAACCCAAATGATCAGGCACACCTGTGAGGGATTTTATCTTAATTAAACCATGTGCTGTGGGAAAACCCACTTCTAATCCAGATCTCTGAGGTGGAAAGACACCTTAATCTGGGTCATACCTTCGGCTGGCAGCCTATAAAAAGGATGAAGAAGAGAGCTTGCTCTCTCTCCCTGCTTGCTGCCACTCTCTCGCAAATCCATTCTGTCACTACCATTAGAGCCTACTTGTTCAGGACTCTGGTATATACTGAGAACCAGCTGAGACATCCAGCCTCATAGACAGAACAACTACTGGATTCCTGGAGCTTCCATTGGTAGACAATCAACCAATACTGGAATAGCTGGGCCACAGCCTGTAAGCCATTCTAATAAATCACACCCACACCCATTCTCTACGTCCTATTCCCTGAGAGAAGCCTGAGATCAAGGACTGGTTTGTTCCTACTTACTTTCTGTAGCACTTTGTGCCTGGCACAAAGTAGAGAAAACAATCAATGTACACTACATGGTGAGAAAAATTCAGAAGAAAGCTAGTTAGTGTTGCAGGGAACATGAAGTAAACATAAGGGATCTAGCACTGGAACAAAGCAGGAGAGAAACCAATAGGCCTGAATTCCCTGCAGATTTCGGATATTCAAGTTAAATTTACCATAATGGCCCTGCTAGTATCAAGAGTAAATGAAAAAGATAGCTTGTATAGCCTCTAGATCGGTGGTTCTCAACCTTCTTAATGCTGCAACCCTTTAATACAGTTCCTTACATTGTGATGACCCACAACCGTAAAATCATTTTTGTTGCTACTTCCTAACTGTAACATTTTGCTACTGTTATGAATCATAATGAAAATGTCTGAAATGTAGGCTATCTGATAAGCCACACCTGAGAAAGGGTCATTTACTGCTCAGCCCCCAGGGGTTTCGACCCACAGGTTGAGAACCACTGCTCTAGCCGATGTCTTAAAATGTTTTTGTATGTGTTATATTATGTTATATGTATATATTGATGTGGGTGTGTGTTATGGATGTGTGCACGGAGGTCAATGGTCCATGCCATGTGTCTTCTTCAATCACTGTTCACTTTATTTTCTGGCTCAGGATCTCTATCTCTCTCTCTCTCTCTCTCTCTCTCTCTCTCTCTCTCTCTCTCTCTCTCTCTTTCTCTCTCTCATTTGTTTTGTTTTTTGAGACAGGGTTTCTCTGTGTTAAAAGCCCTGGCTGTCCTGGAACTTGCCCTGTAGACCAGGTTGGCCTCGAACTCACTCACTGAGATCTGCTTGCCTTTGCCTTCCAAGCGCTGGGATTAAAGGCTTGTACCACCACCACCAGGCTGCACAGACTCTCTTATCCATTTGGCTGAACTGTGGGGCAGATGAGCTCTAAGGATCTGCCTGACTCTGCTCAAAACCCAGAGCTGGGATCCAAACTCTGCTCTCCACGACGGTGCAGCAGGCAACTACTCGCTGATTTTTTTCTTTTAAGGGTGAAATGCCTTTTTTAACTTCACTCTATTTCAAGACTCAAGCTCATTTTGTAATTACTAAGAATTTTAAGTGGTGAGACCCAGATGCACTGACCATGCTCAGCCTGGGTCTGCAGCAGCCTGCTCAGCAGTGAGCAGGAGAGAAAAATACAACTGGCTGATCCAACTCCAGGGAACTCAGGTTCTTCATTTCCCTGACTCACATCTGACCCAGACAGATCACACCCAGAATCACACCTTAGTGAGATGGGAAACAACAAACATCAAGTCCTCACAGCTGTTACAGGTAAAATTCCCTCAGCTTTGGAAGAGACCCCACTGTGGAGCTCAGCACCTAGAAACTGCTTGTTAACCATGGCAACCTTGAGCTAAAGGCAGTAATACAAGGCAATCACTTGAAGTACATGTCCAAAGGGAGGAAGGGAGGTTTCCAAATGGATATGCTGGTCATAAAAATAAATAAAAGTATAGCCATGGGAAGAAAGAGGATTCTTCATAAACATGCAATACATATACTTCTTAAAGTGCACTTTTGCCCTCTCAGCCACTGCCAATACCTAATCCCATTCTGATGGCAGAGCCATGATCTTCTCTAGATTCCCTACACAGTTTAATGCAGGCTCATTAAAATAACAATGGGCTTCTTGAATGATGTCTGAGCATCTCTGTTTGTGGCATTAGTCTATTTTAAGGAAAGTGGCAAGAGAACATTAAAAAAAAAAAAGAAAGTGGAAACAGTTTCGATAGGAGACATCTGTCTATCATCCAGATTGCACTCCCAACAACTGTGTTTGCCTGGGGGTGGGGCCTGGGCCAAACCAGGCCAGGTGGCAGACTCACCCAGGGAAGTGTCAATGGTTCTCTCAAACACTTCCCAGACTGAAGTGACAGGAGAAGGACTAAGGGAGGGTGGGTGCTGAAAAGCAGAGGAAAAGAAAAGCTGCTGAAAAGAAGAAGGCTGGCTTTGAGAGGAGTCCAAACAACATCTCATCTGTGACAGAGTGATGTAACCTGCTCCCTGTTCAAGACCCAAGACTGTGATCAATCATCCACAAGGCCTTTGAAATGCACCCACCAGAAAATAATTGCTCTGCTCGGTTTATCTCTGAGAAACCCACACCCAGGAACATAAAGATGTATAAAATGATCTAAATCAATGATAAATTAAACACTGTGTAGTCAACTCCCCCAGCTAAGGAAAGACAGTGGAATCTGAGAACACAGAGGGATGATGTAAAAGAATTCTGTTTGGTGTGAGGAAGATAAGGCAGTTAGTTCATAAGCAGACACCGTGAAGGCAGCTCTGACGTTTCCTCAGAGCTGACCACCAGACGCCCTGCAGAACACTCAAATGCAGGACAACACCGAGTTTCCATGCTAACACAAGTATCAATGCTCTCTGCTATTACAACTTGATGCCACTGGTTCAGATCACTCAAGACTGTGACTACAGGTATATGGATTAAAAACACCAAGATGCTATAATGAAAATACAACACACAGTATAATTGTAGTATAATAGTATAAAGTTATACTGTTCTGAGTTTCAAGGCTTGTGTGTAAATATTAAGACACCATACATACTAAAATTAAATGCTACAATGGATATTTTTTTTCTTGGAAGAACAGTCTATTTCCCCCAAAATATTAGAATCCAATAATTTCCCTTTGAAGCCTGATTCTGTAACGAACTTGAAAATACAAGAATGGCTGGAGAGATGGCTCAGAGGTTAAGACCACTGATTGCATAGCAATAGTTTAAATTATCCAGATGCTTATTTTTTTGCCAGTGTCATATTTGCAATATTACATAGTTTAGGCCTTTATTTAAAAAAAAGAAAGAAAGAAAGAAAGATGACTTGGAACACTGCCTGTGAGTAAGTCCTTGAATAAAAATACTGAAAAAAAAAAAAAAAAAAGAGTACTGACTGCTCTTCCAAAGATCTTGACTGAGTTTAATTCCCAGAAACCACATGGTGGCTCACAACCATCTATAGTGAGATCTGGTGCCCTCTTCTGGCCTGTAGACATACATGCAGTTGGAACACTGTATACATGATAAGTCTAAAAACAAAAAACTACAGGGCTCTACACAAAAGCTTCAGTTTTGGTACAAATCCAAACACAACAGAGGATACACATCTTGACAGACTTATACAACAGAATACTATATGTAAGAATCAGGTAGTCATTTGGAATGACATAGAATGATTCTCAGGATACATGATACAGGGGGAAATAATAGGTATAAAGCAGTGGTTGTTATAAAACTAGGTGTGGAGAATGGATGAAGTCCTGAATGAATGTGTTTTGTTGACATGAGCACAGCCATGTCAAGGACCCTAGTGCCACACACCTGTGGAAATGGCAAACCCGCTTCCTCATTCTGTGGTATATAATAAATACATAGAGTTCTCAAGCTGCTAGTGTGCCTCTGTCAGTGTGCATAGCCCAACCAACCCCAGCTTTTCAGTAGGTATGTCTATTGCCTGCTCTCTCATCACCCCAGGAAGGTCAACTCCAAAGCTATACAGGTTGGAGCAGTTAGGTATGGTGGCACACACCTGTGATCTCTGCAATAGAGAGGCAGAGGCACAAAGATCAGGAGTTCAAGACCAGCCTGGGCTACACAAAGCACTGTGTCGAAAAAGAAGAAAAAGAAACAGTGACAAATGGGCTGTAGAATGCCCTGCAGGGCAGGAGAAAACACACATTTAGAATTAGGCTCTTACAGAAGTAAAACATTGATCTGATAGCTATGGCTATCTCTGAAGGACAGCAAAGTCCAGGGATCCAAAGATGGGAGGAAGACAAGTTTTTTTTTTGTTTATTTTACTGTGGTGTCATTTTTGTAAATTTAAACATGTATTTATTTTAAAAAGCAAAAAATAAACAAAAACCTCAGCTTTTTGGCTGGCATCTCATTTAGCCAATTATCAGAGCTGGGGCCTCCAGAACTCATCATGGTGTCACATACTTGACAAGTGGGGCCTAGGACATAGAAGAGAGACAAGAGCAGAACTGCATCAGAGTGTGTATAGAGGATTTGATTCTGCTCTACGTGCCCACTGCTACCCACCCTGGAGCCAGAATACACTCCAGCACATGTGCTCAGGGACAGGTGTAGATCTGAGAACACAGGGGGAAAAAATGTACATAGCAGACCTTCCAGTTAACCACAGGCCTCAGATAGTGTGAAGTGGATTAATCCGCTTACCTGCGCCAACCAGGTAAGCCTCAGCTTTGCTAGAGATTCTCTCTGATGCCCACAGCCCTGGCCTGGTTTTACATTTAAACAACACATCACACCTTGGCAGCTGTGCCTATGAGTGATGCAGTTTCTCCTGAGCTGTTTGGTGACATGTTGTTACAGGTCTTCTTGTGCTGGGGGGAAGCCAGAGGACAGTCTCTCCTCATCTGAGTCTGTGACCCTCAACAGGACTTCATGTGGAATGGGTTCTTGGCAGGATGTAAGCAAGCACAGAACCCAACAAGAGATGCCTAATGCCAGCACTGAGACCCACCCCTAGCTCATCAGCCTGGGCTGCCATCTGGTTGGCCAGGATGCTCTGCATGCCTGAGCAAATGCTCTATTAAGGCCCTAAGTCTCTCTCAGCCATACTTACCTTTAGGATAGGCACAGCTGCTCGGCAACGGGCAGTCTTAATGTTTTTGAGGAAGTGTGATTCGTCCTGAAAGAAACAGCCACATAAGCAAATCAGGGCAGTCCTTGACACACAGACAGTTCATCTGACCTTGAGTCTGGCTTGGCATTTGCCATGAGGATGCCTCCCTTAACCTGTTGCTGTTCAAGAGATGGAGCAGTAGGCTAGGGAAGGACTCAGGCCTGGGACAGCTTCTTTATTATGCTCTGGATAAATTACTGTCTCTTTAGGGCAGTTTTCCACCTAAAGAGGGGGCTAGTAAATACTTGCCCCAATCTTCCACTAGCTATGTGAGTGGACAAAACCCTGAGAGGTGGCTTGTCACCTTGTGAGAAACACCTCACATCTGCATGTTCTCAGTCTGGAACCTGCCCTCAGGCTTGGCAAAGCAGCAAGGATGGCAGATGCCCTGGAAGCAGGCCAGACAGTTACGTCACCACAGCCACGTATGCAGAGCACTGTGGAAACACAGAAACGGATGGATTCCTGTCCTCTGGGGACACTTATGTTGAAAACATGGCTTTTGAAAATTTTATAGTTGTGCATATAAGCAAACACGAAATTTGCTATATTTTCTAAAAAAAAAAAAAAAAAAAAAAAAGTTTTTAGGTTGGCATATTCCAGTTGCTTGCCAAATGGCTCAGAGCTATGGTACCGAGTTTCTCTACCCATAAAATGGATCTAATGCTAGCTCCTAGAGTATCAGATTGCTATGTCTGAAATAAGCTAATGCAGGGGCAGCCCACAAAGCAGGTCTAATGAGTATTTCATGTACCAGGGGCTGCTAGCAATCCTACCTCTGTCCCTGAAAGAATCTATGTTTCCCCCAAATTGCTCCATTTCAGCTGTGATAAACAAAAAAAGGCCTCAAGAGGACAATGGACTGCGAAACTTCTCAAATGTCCAGAAAGCATCTCCCAGATGTCTGGGCTACTACATGAATGACAATGAGTCATGTTAAGTTCTCATGAAAGTCATAAGAGAGCTATTTATAAAGAGAAGTTGCAGAAAATGTGTGAGGCACAAAAGGGAATTGGTCCTTTCAACCATGGGTAAAAAAGGTACCATTGCCATAATAAACCACAAGCAGCAGCTGGAGACAAGAAGTCTTATCTACAATATGTGAATCTGAGAACTGCCACTCGGTCCCTTGCTACATTGAAGCCACAGAATGACAGGCTGTTTGCTTCATTTGAGGAGAAACCAACATTGGTGGCAAATAGTTTGCCCAGAATCTCAAGGCTGGTTAAGTGATGAGCCAGGAACAGAAACACATGAATTCTGAAGCCACATGCCACAAAGCTCCAGTCAATGGGTCTCCAGCATGCTAGCTCTGCAACTAAGGGGAAAGGATGGATCTGCCTGGATTGTCAGCTCAAGTGAGTTACAGGCAGGACTGCTTGGGAACACAGGGGAGAGTAGTGGTTATATATGAAACATCTAATACAAGATCACGGACAAGAAAGGTGGCCATCATTGTCCCTACATCCTGGAGCCACAGTGACCATCCTGGAATATTTCTTTCAATACTCCATTTCATCAGAATGCTGCAATCCATTCAAAGCCACACTTGAGTGTGTGCCAAGCCCAACATGACTCCCACAAAGACTCATTACCCAAATGGCTTTGATAAAATACATGTTCTTGTTTGTACACATGTCCAGAACACACTGAATATCCCCTGGGGTCCACAACCACGTCTTCTTCCCTGCTCTGAGTTCCAGAGTATTTTTATTTGGGAACCTTGTCCACATATTCTATGCTGACAGCTGGCTGGACACCAAGTCTGCCCAGGTGTTCATGAAATGTATGAAGAGTGAAAAGGCAAGCCAGTTGCCGAAGGCAGTACTTGGAAGGAGGTAAAGATGTCTTTAAAGACAAGTAAAAAACGCTTTTCTCTTAGCAAGGACAGGATGTGTCTTTATACCAGGTGGAAGACAATTATTGACTGCTGGACATATGTCTGAGCCACCACATTCACAAAGTGGTACCAATGCACACACACCCTTGCTGACAAGGATGCAGTCCTTGGGACCCAGAATGGTCTGGTGCGCACATGCTGGCCTCCATCCCTGGCCTCCCAATGCAGGAGGGATAGACTAGAAACCCTCTAATGGACTTGTTCCACCCATTGAAAACACTCCTCCTGCTTCAAGAATAGGTCATTCCCTACCAAAGATAGGTGGTGATTTCTATTGCCACCTCCACCCAAAACCCAGAGAGGCTCAATGAGGGCAAATTCCCAAATTGGAGGAGCCCTTCAGAGTGTCTCAAGAGACAAAGTACCCAGGACCCTGCCAAGTCACTTACAATAATGACGACTTTGAAAGGGGTTTTTAGCTGCTTTTCCAACTTGCTAAGAAGATCAAAACTAACAATGTTGACCAAGCCAGCTGTTAGGCGGCCCTTCCCGGTTACCACCACGTTGATGTTCTCTGGGTTCAGAGATGGCAGCCACCGAAGAAAGGCCTGCAGGTGACAGGGGACAGCAAAACAAAGTGATGACCCAGCCAACAGCATTCTCATTGGGGATCAAGTTTAACGTTCTCTGAAGATACACTCCTCTCCATATCCTGCATCTGCCGAACCCTGGTTATCTCTACCTGCCTCTAGTCCACTCCTCCCCTCACTATTTACCGGCAGGACTCTCTCCTGTGAGCAGGCGCCTCACGTGCCTACAGTTTCTTCTCTGTGACGTCTAGATGGTCAGTGCAGCAAGCAGCTCCCGCTGGGGAAGATGATTCTAAGAATTTTACGAGGGGGCCTGCAAGAGCCTCCCTGCACACTAAAGGCAAACTGTCTTTACTGAGGTCGATGAAAACACTTATGTCAGGCTTCTTCAAAGCCACCTGCTGTCGCCCACAGCCCATCACTAGATAAATCAGGAAGGACACTGGGTGTCTCCAGCCTGGGCATTTCTGAGCCCTTGGCCTTTCCTGGGCCTGCTATTTCCTGACGTGAGTTCTCTAGTCTTGGTTCTGCTTATAAGCAGCCTCCTGAGTCTTTCTGGACTTTTTAAGGGAACTCTAACAGATATACAATGCCAACTTTCTGGAGGCAATGGCAAGATGCAGAACTCACCAGTGGCAGGCTGAGATGCATCCTCTACAGTCTGACTCTGGGGCCTCAGAGAGAGGTCAGTCTGTGACAACCCACATCAGCATAAAAGCCATAAAGCTTGGGAAATAAGCTAATTTGCTTACCTTTTTTTAAAAAAATAATTATTCAATGTTTACATCAAGCTTCCATTTATTAGGTCATCTGGGGAACATGCACCCTATAGCAAGGAAAACACTGAGCATGGGCGTTAAGAAAATGCCTCCTTAGGAGGTAACACAGCTCTTGACCTCCTTGAGACCTAGTTTATCTGTAAAGTGGGTCACTGAGTGCTGTGTCATAGGATTTGGAGAGACAAAGAAAGTAGACATTCCAGAAATCAGGTGCAGTGCAGAAAGACAGTCTTATTTACAAGGGCACAGAGGTACAGTATCTGCTGAGGGACTCAGTATCTGCTTAGGTCCCTAAGCTAGCAACTGCTTTGCTTTCTTCCCTTTGGGGATAACATGACTCCCGGTTCTCAGGGACCAACTCATTTTTCTGCTGGTCTTTGACCCACACAGACCTTTCAAGATCCCAGGCCCTGCCCCTACACTATAATTGTACTGTCCTAGCCCTAAAGAAGCCCTTCCAATGGTTCTAACACGAAGATCTAACCTGCTCCCAGGTGAAGCGCACAGAGGAAGGCACGACCACCAGGAGTGGCCATTCCTTTCTGTAAAAGGCTGCTATACAGATGGCCTGGATGGTCTTCCCCAGGCCCATGTCATCAGCAAGTAGTAGGCGGCCTCTTTTGGATATGGCAAAGCTGCAAGGAGACAGACAGGGTAAGGTAATGTCACAGTGCATGGGACCATTCTGCTAATTACCCTGCCACCACACAGGGTCCAAAGGCCCCCTCTATGCAGCCTGCGACACTGACGAGAATGGGCCCTGCTCTCAGCAAGATTCTTTCCAGAAAGGGCAGGGTGGGAACCTTTTAGGAAGCAGAACAGGAAGAGGGAACGGACAGTGAAGATGCGGAATGAATGGTACGGACACTGGAGGAGGATACAGAAGACATCAGGCCACAGGGTCAAGAGTGGAACACAGGATGTAGAAGACGACAGGCCATGGAATCAAGAGTGAAGCCATAGTGAGAAAACTCGGCCTGAACCAAGCACAGGATCACAGGGGACCATGGGAGACCATGACGCAACATCCACGTCCAGGGGTTTGATCTCCCTTGAGAAACGTGCCCAGAAAGGACAGAAAGAAGTAAGAGTCGGTGGAGTTAGAAAGACGGCATTCTGGGGATCAAGGCTCAGTCTGCACGCTCAGGAGCAGAGTGAAGCTCAAAGTGACTAAAGCTACTGGCAAAGAGGACGGATGGAGAGGGTGAGAACTTGGCTTTAGCAAAGGGTTTTCCCAGACCAGCAGCTTCCAGGCACCTGAAACAGCCCTGGACTGGAATCTCTACTCTACCACTCAGTAGCTGTGCCTCTGGCTACACCTCCAACTGCAACAGTAAGACCGGTTAAGTAGTGCCCGACCCACAGTTGGGAGGAACAGTAAAAAAGCGCTTAGGACTGATGCTTGGCACCTTCCCAACACTGAGGAACAGTGTCTGTCATAACCACCATCCCACAGAAGGGAGGACGTCATGAGAGCACAAACAGTGAAATGACTCGCTGGTGTTGCAGATGAATCACTGAGAAACTACAAAGAGTCTATGCCTCAGACATCTGGTCCCCTGCTCCAAACTCTAGTCCTCTTTCACCTAATTTGTGAAAAACTGATTGCTGGCTCAGAAACCCAGTAACGAGCTGGTGGATAGCTCTTTTCTTTCCTTCTTACGCAGGAAAAACAGAGTCATCTCTTCTCATCGGCTTGCGGGCACTACAAGACTTTTCAGCTGCCCTTGGCCTTCTGCTAAGCTTCCCAGGATGCAGCTCTCTGGGGACCTGAGGCCAGCACACATGGGCCAGTGAGCATCCTGTCGGGGTACTCCCTTGCCCTCTCAGCAGCCCCAAGAAGCAGCCTCCCTTTCTGCAACACGGAAACAGCACTTAGTCTGTGCTGCCAAACTATGGAACACCAGCCACAAGCCCCTGAAAAGAGCACCTGGCTGAGCAGGGTGCAAGCTAAGAAGGCGGCTGAACTAAAGCAGAGAATTCTGGGGAGAAATCGCTTTCCTTCAGCTGATGAGAACTGGGTTGCTGTACACCTGCAATCCAAAGTCCTGGTTAACTCATAGAACTGGAAACCAATGGTAACAATAAGCTTTGCTAATAGCACACCTGGCTGTTTAATGCTTAATGTTTAATCTAGATGCTTCCAGACACGTACCCATATGAATACATGTAAGTATTCATAAAAGAAGCACTTGAACCCCACCTGTGCTAAGTGATGAAATTCAAGTGAAAGACAGCAAGAGGAGGGCCAGGAATCTACCTAACGCCCTCTCTCTGAAAGGGCATGAGATTAGACACAAGCTTGGCATCCACTCCGGAAAGGTCAGCTTCAGGCACATGGGCTCTGGCATTGAGAGACGTCTTCTCCAGCTGAGATGCAAATGCCAGGGTCACTGTCTTGGGCAGAGGTTCCAGCTGAACTTGTCGGAGATCACGTGACTTTGCAACTGGAAAGAGAAAACACAGGTGTGTGAGCCAGAATGCACAAGTCCAAAAGACCCGGAAAAAGAGAAATGGTGTTAGCTACATGCCTTTTTCTTAAGAGGGCTAACTGCAGAACACACCACTATCTGGGCACTGGATCAAATAACAGCCAGCATTCCCTCCCTCTAGACCTTAATACCTATAGATAAGAGGGTATTCAGCAACACAAAAGTGGTTTGGCTGATTATACAATACTAGAAAGAACTGTCTGATGTTTAAGATTTTTTTTCTCAATCTAAAGTAATTTTCTTTCTTTATAGTTCTATTGCGGTAAATAAGGATCAGGATAAACAAATAGGCCGAATAGATGTTTATTCAGGGAGAAATAACTTACAACCTAGACAGATGAACACCAGGAAATTCAACCCGATCCTCTCCTGTCCGAGTCACGCCAGAAAGAGAGAGCGCCTTCCTGGCCCCCTCCGACCTCCTTCCTCAGGTCACCTCCGCCCATCGCTCCACCCCCCAATGGGCGTGGTCAGTGCTACAGAAGGACTACCTCACTACATAGTTCCATTCAAATACATAAAGACCCATAGCTATTAAAATAGCCATTCAAGCCATCCCAGAACAATCCTAAAAAATCAAGTCTTCAAAAGAATGATTCTAGGCTTGTTTTCATTCTGATGGCTTCAGAGTTTGGGGTAAGAGAGAGAACCCTTAAATCACCTTCTGTCAACAGGCAGAAGAAACACTGCTCTTCAGAGTGAACACTAGAGGTTCCCAAGTTAGACTGGAAAGACAGTAGTGCTATTAACAAACAATATCAAAAAGCCAAGTCCACGCACAGGCCCCAAACCAAGAAAAACACATATTCAATCTCGTTTCATATAAGAATAACTTTCTCCTCTTGAGAGGGTTTTATAGTTGTCATTTCTATAGTGAAGCAGCTAAAGTATCTGTCATGGAGAGTGCAAGTGTGTAAAGAAGGCTCAGTGAGCAAAAGAGCTTGCTATGCAAATGTGGGAACCAGAGTTTGGATGCCCAGGACTCATGTAAAAGCCAGATGTATAACATGAGTCTGTAATTCCAGGAACCTCCAGGGAGACAATAGGAAAACTCAGGAGAATCCCCAGGAGTTAGTTACTGGACCAGCCAGCCACCTTCATGTCTACAGCAGAGAAGCAACAAAGAGCCCAGTGTCAAAGATAGAAAATGAAGACTCCAGAGGTTTCCTCCTGATTTTCACATACATGTTACGGCACATGCATGCCTATACACACCTACACACACAGAGAGAGAGAGAGAGAGAAAGGGAGAGGGGGAGAGGGAGAGAGAGAGAGAGAGAGAGAGAGAGAGAGAGAAAGGGAAGGAGGGAGGGAGGGAGGGAAGGAGAGGTGGAGGGGGGGAGAGAGAGAGCCAGACACTCCAAAATCCATTACTCTGAAGGTAACTTGCTCATGACCTAGTCTCTGAAGCAGGGGTCAGTTGAGCAAAGGCCTGTGGCCTGACAAGTCTGCTCCCTGTTTTTGTTTTTTTAAATAAGATAATTTTTTATACAAACATGCCCATGTCATTGGATTATGGGTTATCCACTACTACTCTCCTACTAGAGTGGCAGAGTAGAGTGGCTGGGATTGAGACTGCATGGTCCAAAGGCCTAAAGTATTATCTAGGCCAGTATAAAATGTTTGTATAGTCAGCCTGCTTCTGCCTCCCTTAAAGGTGTGCACTACCACCTGGCTAAAACAATTTTTTTTTTTTTTTGCTGCTAAAATTATGGTTCTCTTTAACAACAACAACAATCATGATCAGTGGTTTCTTTTTTCTTAAGATTTATTTACTTAGAGTACATACATTGGGGTTTTTGCCTGCATGTATGCTTGTATGAGGGTGTCAGATTTCCTGGAACTGGAGTTACAGTCAGCTGTGAGCTACCATGTGGGTGCTGGGAATTGACCCGGATCCTTTGGAAGCCATCTCTAGCCCGATCATCTGTTTCTTAATACTTAAGAGAGTCTTCCAGAAGTTCTTGACCTTAACCACCAGTTCATTACTGGGACTAACACAAATGTGAACATGGACAGTTGTGCCATCTGCTTCTAGCTTCAGCTGCTTGATTATTTTCAGTTTTTTAAAATTCAATCTTTGACATTTACTAAATATAAGTATCAGGTGTTAGTGAGTTGGATCAGCAGGTAAAGGTGCATGCCACCAAGGCTAGAACTCTATATTCAATCCCAAGAACCCACATGATAAAAGACACACAATTTGCCCTCTGATCACATGTGCCACATGCTATGACACACATAGATATACATCCCCTCTCTCCTCAAACACAATATATAGTATGTATGTATGTACGTACATAGGTACACACACACACACACACACACACACACACCCACACACACACACACACACACACACATACACACACACACACACACACACCATTTCTGGAAAATTTCCATGAACAGAAAACAGAATTAACGATAGATTAGGTAAGGCTGATGGCTTTAGTATCAAGTGGGCTGTTCCATACTTTTTAATCTCTTAAATTAAATCTGAATGTGCTAACTTATACACACTTCAGGAGCATTTCCTCAAGTATACTGAGCATTCAATGTACTTGGCAGAAGCCATTTGCATCATAATTCTAGCAATCTTCAGAATTCAAATACCTGGAGAAAGAAAGCTAGGAGCTGCCCAGCTGCTGGTTGCAAGGCCTCTCTGTAAGCACCCAGTTCTTTCAACCATTCCAAGGGGAAGAACCCAATGCTACAGCTCTGCTTCCAAAGTCCTGTGTTACTAGTGCAGCTCACTGGATGCTCCTGAGAACTCCGCCCCTGCCAACGCTGTCTACTGTCCTTTCATTGGTGCTGGTGGATGACAGGCACATGCTGTCTGGCTTCATGAGTCATACAGAAGTCATTTCTACAAAAAGCTCTTTGGCAGGATGCGCTAGCCACACAGCTGAGAGATGCTAGTGTTTCCAAACAGCAGCTGACAAGACAGGATCATGGAGAACCCTTCTGGACTGTGACAGCCAGGGAAAACAAAAGGCCTCATGCCAATTTCACTGCGGGCGGAAGGCGTCCACTCTCTTGGAAAGAAGAGAAACCTCTGAGAGTCACTTTCCTGGAGGAAATGACTCTCACCACGTCTTTGATGACACACTCAGGCTTCACTGCTATTTCTTAATTAGCTTCTCACGCATGTGCTCAACTAGCTTGGCGCCAATAATTTGATTTCGCACACGAGGAAGGGGACCTCCAGGTGAGAAGAAAGGTGCAAATTCCTCAGGACTGCAGCACCATGGCAACTGAACCCAGGTGGGAACCAGGCTCTCTTCAGAGTAGCCATTCTGGCCTCTCAGTGCTTAGAGCTGGCTTCCGAAATACTTAATGGGTCAGGTTACAAATGCAGTAGGAGTTTCAAGCTTATTTCTGCCACCACTGACTTCACTGTGACTCCAAAATGTTCCCAGTACGGCAAACAAAGGTTTCCTTACTGAGACAATGTAGCCAGGAAAAAAGCATATAAAAATTATAAATCTAGACTGGCCGACTTAGGGCCCAGAAAATTACTAATGTCTAATACAAACTCATGTGCATCTTTCTGCGTGAAGAACTCAGAGTTCATTAGGCATTTTAAGGTCTATTAGGAGCCACCGTGGAAGGCTGGGCCTTGCTGCACCGTTTCCCAGCACTGCACTCACCTGCCAATACCACGTACCCTGCGTCGTTGCCCAAAAGAGGCAGAGAATTTTATTGCTCACATATTTGTCTTTCTTGGTCAAGGAAACAATGAATCGACAGAAAAGAACTAACTCCTGCCTCTCATCAGAAATTCAGGTTAGGCCAATAGTTCCCTGGAGTCAAAGCTCCAAACAGCAGTCAGAGCGCTTCAGATCTGCAGTGACCAGTCTTCCTGTTTCAGCCAGTTTTTATGATATTAAAACAGCCCCACGTCCTATTCAACCTAACCTTGAGGTTTATAGCAAGGCCTTCTTCAAGTTACAAAAAGTTTTTCCTTTGTATTTATTGATTCCTTTGTATTTGTCTGCCAGTGAGACAGATACGGATTTTAAAAAACAAGAAAATTATTTTTCAGATAGGGTTTTATGCAGCCCAGGCTGACCTCAAACTTGCTAGGTAGCCAAGGATGACCTTGAACTTCTGATCCTGTCTCTACCTCCTGAGTATTGGGGTAACAGGCATGGGACGCCACACACATTGGATCAAACACAGGCCTCAGGTATGCCAGGCAAACTTTATGATCTCCAGCCCAAAGACGCCCTTTCTTAATAAAAGAACAAGTGGGGCACAAAACAGTGACCCATCTTCCTGCTATCTGAAACTACGAAGTCAGTCAGGAGACAGGGGGCACAGAAAGCAACCCAGCTCTGCCCTCTTCTTCAAAGCCCTAGCCTGACTGATGGACAGGTAGCTTATGCCTCCTCACTCCCAGTACTGGCCAGCTCACTGCTATGACCAGCACCAACACACTGCTCCTCCCACCAACTGGGAGGCCCCATAAGTCCACAGGGACCCAGGAAGGGGGAACACAATTGTGACAACTCACTACTGCTTTAACCTAGAGAAGACTAGTGTTCCAGAACAGGCTATGACCACAACCACCCTTCTCTGGCATATTAGAATTTTCGTCCATCTGAGAAGGGTACAAGGAAGAAAGCAGTAAGCCGACCAGGCAGCTCTCTTTGGTGGTGATGGTAGCTGTGCACACATCCTTGCTCTCGGTCAGTCTCTAAGTCCTGTTCAAATTCTTCACATCAGGTCCAGACCTCTGCATCTGACAGAATGCAACCCATGATGCAGCCTCAAACCACAACACTCTTTTACCTTCTGGTCGTTGGGTTCTGGAGGTGAACCGAGAGGTTGTCTAAAGTAACTTCCATCCCCAGCTCTGTAAGCCTGGCACACTCCTCTGATTTCCCAAGTCTACATCCTTCACTTTAACTGTCTATGATGGCAGGAAGGATTCAAGGACCTGGGCATTTCAACAGCACCGCCTTGCCTCATGGATCAAGAGCCCTGTGTCTGAATGGTTGTCACAAAACTGCTGGTGCCAGTAGGCTTGAACAAGACAAGCCCAACATATCCTTCATCCAGCTACTCTGCCCTTAAGCATACGGAGCTACCACTATTAGGACAGCAGGGAGGAGAAACCTCTCTTCAGAGCCGTTTTAAATAAAGCTAAGGCTGCTACTAAGGTTAACAGCGTGATAAAAAACAGAGAGGTGGATTTCTCACTCAGTTTGTTGTGCTCCTCCAGAAGAAAGCTCCACTTCCTGGTCTTGGCATCTGCAACAAGGAGAGAGAAAGCAGAACACACTCATTCGCTGTCCAATTTCATGAACCTCCAGCAAGCTCTCATGATGGACGTGGTGGTGGTCCTGCGGTTGGTACCACATCTACCCTGCCCCACCCCATCCCGCAGCTACAGTGTTAGCAATCAGCCTCCTAGGTGTTTCCTATACACACCTAAGTCTGACACCGTTTTAGGGTATGGAAAGGTATTTCTTTGTTGTAGGGCAACTACTGATTTTCTGTTCTTCTAAGGCTAAAATAAATGGGTTTTAAAGTCAAAGTCGCAATGCACCTGCATTTGTGAAGACACCACTGACAAGGCAAGTAAGACAGCAGGTGGGGTGTTGTTTTTGGATAGCTTAGAGATAAAGCAGCTGCCATCATGTGCTCACTCTGTGACAACCAAGCTGTCACTGTCCTGTAGATATAGCTGTATCTCTATCAGGAAAGTCAGTCTGACCAAAGACGGAGACGAACAGTGCCATCACAGACCTCAAAGAGATCAATCACTTACCGTAATTCCTGGAGTCCATCTGTTTAAAGAGTGCGATCAACTCCTCCGAATAGCCAATGTCAACCTCAAAGCGGGCCCGGGAGATGAGCATGCACCTCCCTGTGACAAAGGCAAGGGAAGGAGCTGAGGGAAGGCTGGTCTGTCCCCTGACACTGCCATCAACCCCTTCCAATGGCTGTAGGGAGACCGTGGAGAGTTGCTTGGCTGCATTCACTGTGAAGAGGAGGAAAGGACCAAATTGATCAGGTGGATGACACTGGATGACTTTCCCCTTATCCAGGACACTCAGAAAGGCGGGGTGGGGCGGGGCAAACAATTCTTCTATTCCTTAAAATTTTGAAATTAAAAAAAGACAACAAGGTATCAGATATTAACAAAAGGGTGTAGCTTGTGATGGTGTTAAATGTTGTAAGTAACTCGGTTGTACTTGAGAATCTGCTGTAGTTAACACACCACAAAGCACCCTTGGGACCCCATGCATAACTACTCTACCAATTGCTTAAAGAACAAGGGGTTGAGAAACAGGACTGACGGGCCACAAATACATGGCTTTCCACATTATTTTATTACCTATCACTGATGCTTTGTGGTAAAAAAGAAAGAAACAAACAAAATCCGACGTTTATTTGAAAGGCAAAATTGCTAAGACATTTGCAGAAAACTTAAAAAATAGGAAGGCCAATCAGAAAATAGAAGGGAAAGTGCCTAGAAAATTGAAGTGTTCTCTTTACAGATGACCACAGAAAGAAAGTCAGTCACATTACTAGAAAAAGCCTTCAGGGAAAATCGGCTAGACAGGAATGAGTTTTAAGAGGTGACCATCATGATTCTACTTCTGGGGACAAAAAAACAGACATAAACTTGCCCACACAGGGCTTCCTTATGGATGCCAAACCAGGAAACAGGAAGCAAATTAAACTGCAAGAAAATGATTTAGGCAACTCTGCTGTAGCCATACAACAAAACATTATGCAGTCATGTTTTGTTTTGTTTATCTGTCAGTAAGAAATTTGGGAAAAGACAAAGTACAAATTTACCATGTTCAATAATGCAAACTATTTTGAGGTTCATAGTGGTCCATTATAATGATGATACCCAAATACTCATCACACAAAACCAACTGCTGGCTTTCATTGAAATAAAAAACATCTATGAGAAAGGCAGAGTACAAATTATATACAAATGTAACATTGTTTTACTTAAATGACAGAAAAAAATGAACAGGGTCAAAGTGCCAGCAATGGCTGAGTTCAGAGATTGTGGGCCTAGTGAATTCTCCTTCTTTGGGCATTAATACACTCTGTGTATTGTGTAGTGAGTGTGGGTAGGGTTAGAAAAGCAAAATCCAGGTTAGGGATATAGCTCAATACTGCAGTGCTGACCTAGCTCATCTGAGGTCCTGGATTCAATACCTAGTACTATAGGGAAAAAAAAGGGTATGTGTGTGTGTGTGTGTGTGTGTGTGCGCACAATCTATAGACACATTTAAATCAGTAACTGTTGGGGATAATATTTACTGATATTGACAATGCTAACAAGAATAACTGGGCCAACGGTGTACAGTCAGTGATTGAGTAGTTGTTTACTATGCACAAGGCTTCGAGTTTAATCCTCAGTATTTAAAAAAGAAAACAAAAGCTGGGAGTGGTGGTGTAGCAGGGGCCAGCAGATCTCTGTGAGTTCGAGGCCAGCCTGGTCTACAGAGGGAGTTCCAGGTCAGGCTCCAAAGCTGCAGAGAAACCCTGTCTCGAAAAACCAAAAAAAGTGTAAAAAAGACACAAAAGTGGTAAACCTATATGAAACTTAAAAATGGAAATGCAATTTGTAAATCCAAAGCTGGAACAGGGGACTTCAGGATACCCGGAGGACCCATATACTCCAGTCAACTTCATCTAAAAAGTAATCATACTAAAGAAAAAGTCAAGGAGAAAGGCCTCAGGAGAGACCAAGGCTGCCTACACCTTGATCACGGATTCCTTCCTTTCAGAACTGAGCAAACAGGTTTGTTGTTCAAGGTCCAGTCCACAGCAGCCCTATCAGAGAGCAGGATGCCACTTTTGTAAACAAGTATTACAAAGAAGAGATCAAGGAGATAAAGAGAAAATTCTGTAGAAATTGGCCCATCGCTCCCCAGAAAATGTCCTAGTGAAGCAAAGAATTCTCTCATATGCCACATCCTCAGAGAAGTGACCTGAGCATGGGCCCTCAGCTTCTGAAATGGGCAGGGGAGAGTGGGTACAGACATGGCTGCTGAGAACCAGGGGAGAATGGGGAACAAAAGTCACAGCAATTTCTTTGACAGAAACAACGGGACAAGGGATCAGTATACCAGGCTTTCTTTTAGGCCACCAACCAGCTCCCAGATAACATAAGACATGGAAACTTGTAAGTTATGAATGCTTGGCTTTATCTAAGCTCTTGTTTTAATCTGTTTCTTTTTTCTTTTTTCATTCTGTATATTTTACTTTCCTGTTTCCTCCATGTCTGGCTGGCTGATGGCTGCCTGGCTTCTGACCCTGAGCATCTCCCTCATTCTCTCCTCTCTTTTTCTCATTCTCTCCTATTTTTGTCTCTGCCCACAAACGCCACCTACTCTTCTTCTGCCCAGATATTGGCGTTCAGGTCCCTTAGGCAGGCAAGGTGAAACAGCAACACATTTTTATGTAATTAAACAAATGAAGCACAAATAAATGTAACACATCTTTACATCAAGGCAGCAGAAACAAATGTAACACCCCTTCACAACGTTAAAAACAATACTCTGCAACATAAATGTAACACATCTTTGCCTAGCTAAATATTCAACAAGATAGAAACACTGGCATAAGAGTAAGTCTTACTTACTCAGAAGACAATGATGCACCCAGGGCTGCCAATGACTGGACACCACAGGATGGACCTGCCTGAGCTTCTGAACTTTGGGGTTCACTAACCAGTGTCAGAGGCTAAGCAATCTTCTCCCGGGGAGCAAGGCCTGACACTGCTATCTGTCACTGCTGGAGCTGCCGCCGTCCAGGGGAACAGGTGTGTGTCTGCATTAGTTACTCATTAGAGACTTCATCTGCCCATTTGTAAAGTGGTTGTTAGGAGAGATAGGAGATCATGTGACTTTGGGCTGAGAAGAGACCAGAGCATAGAACCATTTGGTGCAAGCCCTTGCTGACTTCTCACTTACTCAAGGCTCTGTAGTCAGTCATGCTGAAGTCCCATGTCTTGGTAACAGGATCTGAAATAGACGGAAGGCTGATCATTTTCCCTTATTTGTTCTTTGACACTCTGTAAGAGTGAACACACAGGTAGAGGCCAAAGTCAAGGTTGTTGATTGGCAGGCTCTTACAGACTTAAAAAAAAAAATCTCTACATGAGACAGACAGCAGCAGACACAGGTACTTCTGTTTCATGGAGATAGCAGTTTGGGCCCAGGAAAGTCATTTAACTTAGTGGGCTGAGACAGTTAGGACTAGAACCCAAATCCTCTGAATGGCCACGTAGTGGGGCAATGGTATGAGCAGCAGCTCTGAGGGATAGCAGAGCTAGTCACACCCCAGCTCTCCCCACAGATCAACTAGCCCCAGCACGCTACTGAACATCACCGAGCTAGTTTATCACTTTAAAACCTGAAAGGAAAAAGAAAACTATGGATTTCAAACTACTGCTTTTAGGCTTCAACGCTACAGTTACGTATGGCACACCTGGCAGAGGAGCTGGCTCCTCCGCAAGGGAAGTTTTCTCTATGGCCATGCACTAGCTCAGTTTGACAGCTGCTTCAGACAATGTCTATTACAGAGGAGGGAAACGCTGGCTAAAATAGAAAAGTGTAATGTGCCAATGTGCCCTCTTAATATTTATGAGAAACTGTTAGAAGAGAGTCCAAAAATAGAAAAAGCCTTATTACCATAGTGTCTGCTGGGCAGAGATTTAAACACCGCAATGAGCTCTTCACTGTAGCCAATCTTTACCCGAAAACGATCTCCAGTCCTTATGCAAGTTCCTTGCAGACAGCTTGCTTTTTGGGTTGAGGTTTGCAGTTTCTTTGGGGGTCTCCCCACCTCTGTTCTAGGTGTTTCCCCCCCTAAGGCATAAAAAGTGTCTAAACCACTCTGCCCAGAGGTAGAGGGCTTCACTGTCTTGGCCTCTAACTCCGGATCCCTGGGAAATGGTCCAGAGGAGGAAGCTGCTGTGTCTTGGGAACTCGGTCCTTTAGCCATCAGCTCCTGCATTGTGGTAGCAATGGGTGTCAACTTGATCTTATGAGAAGCCTGGGGATGACCCTGATCTGACTTATAACCCAAAAGCTGTCGGTGAGAGATGTTCGCAGGACTTGGGGCAGGGTTAGAGCATGCTGTAGATCTCTCTCCTTGAATCTTCCACATCCCCATTGCGGGTTCTGGTATGCTGGGCTGAAAATGGTCGGAACTGTGAGGTCTCTGGTCAGTAGGGAATGAATTATTGAGATTCTGTTGCTTGAAAGGGACACCATGGCCTACTGGCTGAGAAGACCCTGCTGGGAGAGTCACAAAACGGCCCTGCTGGGGTTGGGAAGGGCCAGAAACAGTGGAGCCTGAAGCTGCGCTTGGGGGCTGTTCTGATAACTTCTCAGCTCGACGGGCCAGAGCCTTTTGTCGATTCTCTTCAATCTTTTTCTTCTGCTCCTCTGTAAGTGGCAAGGACATTTTAATACATACAGGCTCATGCAGGAATGTCACCTTTTAATTGGGAAGCTGGCAAAAGCTGTGGAAGGCAGAAAGACTGAAATAAAAATGATGTTCACTATGAGTCTACTTTGATTTGACAAGCTTTTGTTCCAGATAATGTATTAGAAAAAGCTAAAAGGACAAGCTGAGTTTTATAATTAAAATGAAAGCACATGCGTGCATACACAGACACAGACACACACAGAGTAAGTAGTATATGCTAAAATAATGATCCTGATGAAAAGCAAACAGTAAATCCAAAACTGATTATATTTCAGCTGAAGTATTTTTCTCCTTCCCATTCCCTAGCCATGTGAGTTAGTTGGCAGATCCCAAGGAAGTTTTACAGTGAAACCTAACTTCATCAGAAAGGACAAAGACTACATTTTAAACTAGAAAGGAGAATGGATTTGATAGAAAGAGACCAACCAACTACATACCATGTCGTGACACTTGCTAAAATAGCCTGTTTCCAACCTGGAAGAAGGAAAAAGAACATTAGGCCTCCTAGAGACTGCACACTAAATTCTTCCCATGTACTCAATACTCATTTCATTTCTGTTAACCAATCTGCAGGTGGACCAATGCAAGCTAGAGCAGCTGCCCTTAAAATCTGATTTCCAAAATGCAACAGCAAAGGGAAGATGTGGGGGAGAGGAAGGCAATGGTCAACTATACCAAATCCAGATACAACGATATAAAGGGTCGAATTCAACTGTCAACTCACCTGCTACGCATTACCAGGTGAATTCAGAGCATAGTTCTAAACTTTTCTTGCCACATACTTGGAAAATCAGATATCCATTGCAAAGTAATGGCCATCTTATACACTTTATGTTGTGCTGTGATTTAATTTACCCCAGCTATTTTCCTATAGGCTGTACCAGTTTTACAATGCTCTAGAAGCAGGGGTCAGAACACCAAATTCTCTGGCTGGGTTTGCGCTAAGCCTTATATAAATGGCAAGCCTTATGTTTATAATACAGGAAATACTCCAGTAGCACTGGTTAGTCGTCAAAGGAGGGTCTAGACTCTAAACTTTTAATGGGTTTAAGATTTTCTTCTTTGCTAATACTCCCTTTTATTAAACACCCTAAAACACCTTCTCACAAATGGTACACTTCAGTCAGCCAGCAGCTGTTACAATTCCCGAGTCTTGTTTGTGCTCAAGTAGGGTGATCTACCTAACAGGCAAGGCCTGGTATGCTGACCGACCACCCCAGTCGGGGAGGTGAGACTAAGGGATGAGGGTCCCAACAATAAGCCACAAACCACAAATGCACCCCTCCTACCATCCCCACCCCATACAGACGACCCTTTTTTTCTGGGACCTGGACTTAACTTCCTTTCTGGGCCAATTCCCGAGCCCCTGGGTAGAGTGGAAGCCCCGCCCCACTTTGCCTCCAGTACTTATTTCCACTTGGATGCTTCCTTCCCCTCCCTCCTCTAGCTTCATTTGGTCTCGGCCACCTCCAACGCCGCTGCCTCCTTCCCAGCCCACTTTCTTACCTAGCGAGGCCCGTAAAGCCAGTCACCTTCGCAGAAAAACCCTCACCCAGGAGCGTCTCCTAAGCCTTGCCTAGGCAGTTTATACTTTTAGCCGGACTGTTAAAGGAACTGGAACTCAAAGCCCCCATCTTGGGGCGTACCGCGGCCATGAGTGACACGGCCACCGTCGAACTACACTTCCCAGCATGCAATACGGCCAGAAAGCCTGGTCATAAGCTGGAATGATAAGACATTTGATGTAGGGCCTTCTGGGGTTTGTAGTTTGAGTTGGAAAGCCTACCAATTGGGGGCTAGTGAACGGGAGGTGTGACGTTATGGGTGGGGCGAGATATGGTGCACCCTGGGAGTTGTAGGTCTCGGTCTCTCCAAATGCTCAGTCTGGCGTAGTTAGCCTGTGATGCTGAGCGTTCAGTGTCAGTGGTGTTTCTTGTAAACATCTCAGACAGCAGGACTGATTAATAAAGATTTCCTTGACACACCCCTTTCTAATATCTTTGTCCTTGTAATTTAAGGCCCAGCCGCTGCTCAAGTTCACATTTCCCTGGGCATTGGTAGGGCATCATCAGTGTGATGATCATTAAGATGAACCTCATATAATCCTTGCTTCAACCTTGTCTGGAATTCACCCCGTAGCCAAGAATGACTTCTCTGACTCCTCCCACAGACCCTCACCATAAGATTATTAATACTCCCTCCCTTTATCCCTCTCCTCTCTCCCTCTCTTCCCTTTTTTTCTTAACACAGGATCTCACCCTGTAACCCTGGCTAGCCTAGAGCTAACAGACCCTTCTCTGGAGTACTGTGATTAAAGGTGTACACCACCACACCTAACTCTGTTATCCTCCTTTTTTGTTTGTTTGTTTGTTTTTGTTTTTCGAGGCAGGATTTCTCTGTGGAGCTTTGGAGAATGTCCTGGCCAGAGTGCTTTGTAGACCAGGCTGGCCTCGAACTCACATTGAGCCACCTACCTCTGCCTCCCAAATCCTGGGATTAAAGGAGTGTGCCACTACCACCCAGCTGTTATCCTCATTTTATAGGTAAGAAAACTGAACCAGAACTGGCCCATAATTTTCTTAAGGCTGTATTCAGCTAGTTTGTTATTCTGATTCATAGTTAGTTGTCCCCATTTCTGAACACCAGCACTTTTCACCCCTATGACGATTGAATATAATATTCTTCTATCTTCAGTGAATTTATGAAGGTTACTATGATTCTGTTTTCAAACATAGCTCATTACAAATTCAGATTCCTGAATGCGGTGTTAGTCGGGAAAACAGCCAGACATTTAAAGAAAAAGAAACACAGTTGTGGGTGGGTTCTTTGATAGGGAAAGAAGATGATGGGGTGGGGAAGAGAGAAGAAAAGAAATTTCTTTACAGGAAAATCCAAAAACCCCACCAAGCCGCTGACAAGTTAGGTAGGGTGGGTTACATCCCATATTCAAAGCTACATTTCTATGCATTGTTTTAATTTTATTACAATAATCATATATTTTGTGTCACTTGAAACAATATCTATATCTTAATAACGGGGCCTGACAATTTAAGTAAAACTTAATAGAGAAAGTGTTCAAATCTACTGTGAATGTTGCTAGGTATGTCCACCAGAGAACGCTATAAAAGCTGGAAAGAAAGTCTTTATCACAGGTTGGCAGCTATATGGGGAACTCACCTAAATCATGCAGCCTTTATCTTTTATGCACAAACCACATCCCGGGTGGCACACTTCAGTTAGCCAGAACAGTTAGCAAGAAGCAGAACGACAGAAGCCAAAAAGCAAGGTTAGTACATTAAGGGGCTTTCCTGGATCCTGGAACTGTGGACCAGGTCTGTGATGGATTAGGCCTTGCTCCCATTTTGGAAGGTGGGGCCTACGTCCTAGGTTTTCAGATCAGAATGGTACCTCTCACATGGCATCAGCTGTGCTAAGGTCTAGAGACCTGTAACATAGATGTTGCCACTATGCCCTCATTTTTCATTTCTTTTCAATTTCATGTCTCTTCATGTGGTTTGCCCTCTGTGTGCCTGTGCTTTTGTTTTCTCTGTAAAGACAAAAGATGTTGAGGTAAGACATCACCTAGTTACATCTCTTCATTGTTTGAGTTGAAACAATAATGAGTGAGATGCTTAGTGACCTGTGAAATCCTACAACAGGCAGAAGAGGAATGTTGCTAGTACTTGAGGTAAATCCAAGATATTTGGTTTCCCTATACTCAGCATCCAGTTCCTGCTACCCAGTGTGAATAGCTGTCTTGCTCTTCCCTGTCTCCACCAGAGTCAGTTAATTTGTTAAGACAAAGTGCTGTGCCTTCATCATGCCTGTCATGGATTCCCACGACAGTCACTTTACTCTCCTGGCCCAGCTGACTCACAAATAGGACAATATACTGTCCTTTGATACAGTTCAGAAGACATGTGGATCTGTGGAGCCTGGTCTTGGAACCCAGGATTCCTATACATTCATAGATCTTACGCCCAGAGATTCCAATGTAGAAAGTCTGGAATTGAACTAAAAATGTGTGCTCCTTTAGAGCTCTAACATACTGAATTGAAATAAGTGTTTAGTCTAAAACTCATCTTCAAAAAGCAGACTAATCAGATCCCAGTCATATTCCTAGCATTGGCTTGTCAGCAACACAATCTATTGCAGTCTTGCTATAATCAGCCTTGTTTTGGGAGGGAGGAGGGGAGGTGTCTAAGTGCTGCCTTACTGCATAGGGCTGCCTAGCCTCAAACCCAACACAAACTTCTTACCTCAGCCTCCCAAGTGCTGGGATTACAGGCAGGCACCAACACACTCACTTTTTAAACACTTTATATACTTTTGAAGTCCTTAAGATCACAATGGAAATCCATTCATTAAAATGGTTAAAGTCCTGGAAGGCAGCAGAGTTCCAGCTTAACACTGAGTTCCCAGCAACCAATGCAAAAAGTTAGGAAATCATGCAAAGCATTCCACTGAAGTTCCCAAACACCAGGCATCTAAATAGTCCAAAAATGGTTTGAAACTCTACCTGGTTCTCTTACAAACCTGGAGGACAAAATGAAGATTGTTTTTTTGTTTGTTTGTTTTGTTTTAGTTTTTGAGATAGGGTTTCTCTGTGTAGCTCTGTATGTCCTGAAACTCAATCTGTAAACTAGGCTGGCCTCGAACTCAGAGATCTCTCTGCCTCTGCCTCCCACTACCAACCACCACCCAGTGCTAGGATTAAAGGCATGCACCACCACAGTCCAGCTCCTGAGGCCATTTCTTATATAGACTCTGGTACTCTTAAATCGTCACCCCACAGTTATGACCTCACTCAACCTTCACGACCTCCTTCTAGGTCTAATCTCCAAGTAGCGTCATATTGAGGGTCAGGTGAATTTTGGAGGGACACAGCTCATTCCATAATATCTACCTACCTGTGTGTGGCACACACCTCCACCACCAACCCATAAGGAGCCTTGTTCCAAGGCTTAAAGCAGAGCATGGATTTTCCAGTTTGTGTTTGCTAGCCCCCAGCAGCCTGACTTTGTAGAGGGCACACATAGTAGACTGTTGATGCAGTCTCATTGCCACCAAAGAGCAAAAACATGATTTTGTGTCAATGAGGGTGTGGGCCACCCAGTGGGTGTCGGGAATCCAAACTGGATCCTCTGCAATAGCAGCAGCGTGCATGCATGTGTGTGTGTGTGGGGGGGGTACGTGAATTCTGGGAACTGAATTTGTGTTCTCTGCAAGAGCAAGCGTGCAGTCTGGATTACTGTGCCAGCTCTCTCCAGCCCAAGAGGTTTTTTTTTTTTTTCTATTTTTTTTCCTTTTTTAATTTCAATTTGAAACAAGGTTGTTTTACATGTCAACCCCAGTTCCCTCATCCTCCCATCCTCCCCTATCACCCCCACCAAACCCCAGCCCATCCCCTTTCTGCTCCCCAGGGAGGGTGAGGCCTTCCATGGGGAGTCTCCAAAGTCTGTCATATCATTTGAGGCAGGGCCTAGGCCCTCCCTCATGTATCTAGGTTGAGAAAGTATCCCTCTATGTGGGATGGTCCAACCCAAAAGTTTAATTTAGAGGGATGCATACAAGGGAAGAGGATATAGGGGGTGGGACAACTGTGCTGCCTAGTGCCATCTTTAATAGTAAGCTATTACTTAGCTTCTGCCACACAACTTTTGTATTTTTGAAATGTCCCCCACAGGCTGATGTTCTGAGGGCTCATTCCTTACTGATGAGAAGCCGCGGAACTTTTAGGAGGCGTGGCCTGGGTCACTAAGGGAGGGATTTGAAGATTATAGGAGGCTGTCAGTGGTTCCTGTCACACTCTGTTTGCTTCCTGGTCTACTGTGATATGAGCACCCTCTATCACATGTTCTTGCCATCATGAACTGAGCTGTTGTGCCACACCCTCCCCACCCACCACGATGGATTGAACCCTCTGAAACTGTGATCCAAGATACATCTTTCCTCGCTGAGTTGTTCCTGTTGGGTATTGTGTTCCCCATGACATAAGAGTATTGCACCCATTTGGAGCAGTATGGGAATCAAACCCAGGGCCTCATTCGTGCTAGGTAAGTACTCTACCACTGAGCTATAGCCCCAGTCTTGTTATTCTCAAGTCTTGATTCTGTTATCCCTATGAATTGCACTTAGCTTTCCTGTGTGTTGTTTTAGAACCAAAGTTTATTAGTTACTTTCTTCATCATTGTGACAAGATGCCTAACAAAAGCCACCTAAGGAAAGCATGGTTTATTTTGTCTCCTGGTTGAGGGTGGAGTCCACCAAGGTGGGAAAGTGTGCTTGCAAGAGCTTGATGCAGCAGGTCGCGATGAATCTGCAGTCAGGGAACAGGGGGGTGGATTCGGATGGGGCTACTTTCTTCTTTTCATTCAGTCCAGGATCAACGCACAGAACAGTGCTGCCCGCATTTGGGGTGAGTCTTCCCACTTCGTTTAACCGAATATAGAAACTCCCTCGCAGACTTGCCCTGCGATTTGTTTCCATGGTAATTCTAAATTCCAGCAAGTTGGCAATCAAGATTAAGCATCACAGGAGAGGGGCATAAATTAACCAAACTCAGTCTGGTGTTTATGTTCAACGATCAGTGGCTCCTGCCTCTTGTGGTGGCCTTCCTCCTCCTCCTCTATCTTTTCCATCCCTTCCTCTCTCTCTTCCCTCTTATGACACGTTAACTATATGCCTACTGTGAAAAACAGACACAAAAATGACATTAGTCACAAAGGAGCCAACGATACGTTTGTCATTCTAAGGTTTAATCTAAGTCCTTCGGGATTTTTCACCCTCTCTTGGTTGTCTTAGACTGTGTCCCTAAAGGACAAATGCTATGTCTAAGTCACATTCTTTCCAGTCTGTGACTATTAATCCCCGCCCCCCCCCAACACTCCAGGGACCTGAAAATACAGCAGTGGTGTTGCTGATACATTTCCAGAGAATCTCTGTAATTTTCATTTCTTGACCCATAAAGTGAAATCAGAAGGGACCTTAGAGGATATCAGTCTCCTCCCTTAGGAGTAAAGAAACAGAAGCTCAGAGAGGTCAGCTGGGCCTGATTAACCAGGCCAGAGACAGGTGCCTTAGCAGGGCTCTTTCGAGGGCTTAATTAGATGTACAAATGGTCACTGCATGCCTTCCCTTGCCTAATGGCCTGTGTCTGGACACCTAAACAAGATTAAAGTCTCCCTTGGGAGCCTCCTGCTGGTGATGTAAATGCTGGGCTTCCCTCTCCCTCCTCCAATGCCCTAGAACCGGGCTTGACAGTCTTTGGGGAGGATTTTTTGACAGCCTCCTCAAGGGCACGCCACCACTCAGGTTAATCACACCAAGAGCGCTTCAATGAGATCCAGGAGCAGATGCAAGCAAGGCTTTGGGTCTGTCTTTAAGGCGGCTGCTCCTTCCTAGGATGCTGCGAGAGTTGGCAAAGGCATTTGCATATCTAAAGCACAGAGGAGCACTGGGAAGGTTTATAAGGCAAGAAATTCACCTTCCTTAGCAGTTGTTCCGTTCTGATGGACTTAATTACTGAGTCTGGTAGTTCCGCTCCTGATTGCCTCCCCCAGCCCTCTCCCCCCAGCTCTAAAGTGGTAAAATGTCAGGGCCTGCTGCAGGCTCTGTACAGCACTCATTCTAGGGGCCGCTATGCAGCCCCTCCCAGTGTCTGGACTCTAGCTGTTTGGGCTTCCTAGCTAGGATTACTTCACAAGCCTCCTTCTCAAACCTGGCACTTTCCCCGAACCCCCTTCTGGGACAACTACGCATCCTTTGCCAAAAGCATCCCCCTCGACACCCTGCTCCAATTTTCTTCCACTTGTAAAATGTCACTTTTTCTGTTCCTCCAATATTGCCACTTTCACTTAAAAAAAAAAAAAAATCCATTCATTCATATCTTCACTTGAGGAAAACTCAAGGGCTACACAATGAGTGAAGGCACACCAGGACCACAGCTATAAGAGACAAAGGATGTAACACTTTCCCCATAAATTGCAAGGTCTAGCAGAGGACACAGGGCAGGAAGAAAGGGGAGGAGGAAACTAATGACTGAAAAGCATGAAGGTCTTGAAGAGGCCAGGGAGAGAAGGCAGAGGGGACCAATTCAGAGTGGTTGGAAAGCAGGAAACCACTAGGCCCTAGGGCAAAGACCAAAGGAATGAGGCCTACTTACAGGAATGTGAGTGGTCCCTAAAATCTGCCTAACCCAAAAGCCTCACTCTACAATGTGTGATTGACTTCCCCAGAGCTACACAGATGGAGCCCTCCCTTCACTTCGCTTCCTATCCGCTTGCTATTCTAGCCCCTCTGGAATAGGATGCCTAGCCCCTCTGGAATAGGATGCAGGAAGGGGCGGCTGAGGCCTCAGAAGCAAGTCTAACACCTCCCTGCTCCCTCCATCCATGCAGGAACTTCAACAGACTAGGGAGTGTGTGGGTCTCTTATGAGTGACTAACAGCTGCTTTGATAAAGATGGTAGCTGCAGTGCTGTGCTCATAGGATAAAATTGCATAGCCCAGGCCCACGAAGCAGGACCCAGGAAGGTTTGAGAAACTGTAAGAAGGCTGACATGATTGGAGGTGGTGTGAGACGGGATGAGCAACACAGAGGCTTTAGAGGAAAAGATGAGAGGTCATTTGGGGGCTTGCAGGCCAGGAACTGTAGTCTGGATTTTGTTCTGAGAACAAGGAAGCCACCCAAAAGATCCCTACTGGATACAGTATCAGGGGAAGATGGCTCTTGCTGCAGAGTGGAGAAGACCCTTCAGGGAGACGAGTGTCCACAGGAAGACGGCATGAGAAGCCATCAGAGAAGTCTGGAGACTGGGCTACATGGTCAGATAGGAAGACTTGGGCGATATTCCTTTTATTTTTTCACAACAACAAGTGAATAGACAGATATTCTTTTTTGTTTGTTTGTTTGTGTTTGTTTGAGATAGGTTTTCTCTGTGTACCGCTGGCTGTCCTGGAACTTTGTAGACCAGGCTAACCTTGAACTCACAAAGATCCTCCTGCCTCAGCCTCCCGAGCGCTGGGTGTTGTTCTTTTGTTACAGTTATAGGATAAAGCTGGAGGAGGGGGGGGTCTGAGTGAGGGTTCCAAAGTGAGGGACCACATGGGAGAGCATAGCAGGTTCCACAGCAGGTGAGGGTGGCCGAGGCAGAGGGAGTAACACGCCAGGCAGAACTTAAGTGAGAAGTTTATTTAGAAGGGGGGAGTGAGGGAAAAGGGAAAGGAGATGTGGAAACACCTGGAACAGAAGAAAAGAAAGGAGAGAGGTGAGGAGAAGAGCAAAAAAGCAAAGAAAGCAAAGAGAGTGTAAGTGGGCGGGGTCTGTCTTTTAAAGGGGTCCTTTACACCTTAGTGCAGACTAGTACTCATGGAACCCTGGGCTGACCAGTGTACTGCCTGAGGGCATTCTGCCTGGTGACAGGGGCAGGCCAGCGTGATGCCTGAGTCCTTACTCTGGGATTAAAGTCCTGCGCACGCCACCATGCCTGGCCTGGAGTGGTATTCTTAATGTTTCCTTTTGCTCATAGCATGGTATCATAGTCTAGTATAAAGAAAAGTAAGCAAGGGAAAGGTTTATTTGGGCTCTGGCATATGTTCAGGGGCTGCATCTAGGGAGGGCCTCCAGGTTGGCAGAATACTGAGATGACAGGAGCAGGCTGTGCTCAGCGGGCAGAATTCCTCTTTTGAGACAGGCAGGGCTCTCCCCTCCTAGGTAGAGTCACTCATGCGTGGGATTAATAGGCTGGCAGGTTACCTGGAGGGCAGATCTGCTGTAAAAGCCATTCGGTCTGGATTTGTCTTGGTCCCCTGCCTCTTGACATCGCACAATGGGGATTGAATGGGAGCTTCAAACACCACTGGTCCATTCTAGAAAGTCTGACTGTATGTCTGGGTCCCACGGCAGTGACCTGTGCTGTAAGCTGTCCCATTGCCAGTGACAGCTGACTCAGGAAGTTGAGGCAGCTTGCTGAACTTTCCTATAGGTTATGGTTCTTCCTAACATTAGGTAACTTCTTTACAGATATATAAGTCAGGAAAATGATGGCCTTTTTGTTGTTCAGTGAGAATGAAGGCAAGTAGCTTACTCAAGCATAGAGAGTATTCCTACTGCTGATTTAGTATGTTGCTCTGTGGATGGTGCATCGGAGGGGTCACCAGCATTTGATAGGATTTTATCTTTTCTTTCTTTCCTTTTTTTTTTTTTTTTTTTTTTTTTTTTTTTTTGAGACAGAGTTTCTCTGTATTGCTTTGGAGCTTTCTCTGTAGACCAGGCTGGCCTCGAACTCACAAAGATCCACCTGCCTCTGCCTCCCAAGTGCTGGGATTAAAGGGGTGTGCCACCAACGCCTGGCTTTATCCAGCATTTCTATGACAAATTTCCAAGTTTGTATCTGATGTGAATTGAAAATATAACAACATTAGGTTAGAAGTCATTGGCCAGTTACAACATCCCTGAAGACCACAAGGGGGCAGATAACAGCCCATGAATGCCCACCTGTGTCCTGCTGTGACCCACCCCTAACCCCCACACAACGGGCTTCTCTCTGGGTCCCCCTTTTCTTGTTTCTTTATGTTTTGTCTCTTCTTCACATTTAATAACTTCTTATCCTCCTCTTTTTCTCTGTTCATCTACATCTGGCTTGCCCATAGCATAGACTAAAGCTTATTATAAATTATTTGCTCTGTGTTGAATTGCTCCTGGTTTTGAGCTCAAGTCTTTTCATTGCTGTTTGAGACAAGGCATCACTGTGTGTACCTGGCTGGCCTGGGACTCACCAAGTAGACCAGGCAGGTCTTGAACTCATAGAAATCTGCCTGCTGGGATTAAAGGTTTGTGCTACCACACCAATTTGGAGCTGGGCTCTCAATAGATGTAGACAAGAGGCCAGTCTGTTGAGGAATTTCAAGAACAAGGAAAGCCCTAGGAGGCCCCAGGCCCTGCACCCTGTCTCAGACATCATCTAACCACCACCCAAATGTGGGATTCTATGGATGTTGGGGTAAAGGTCACTTCTCTTCCTAATGCCAGCATTTCATTTCTCCCTATCAGGAATTCCACTTAGTGCCCACTCCAGATTCGCTGCAAGCTCAGATTCGTTCTGTTCCCTGAAGAAAGATCCATGGAGGAAGCTCCTAGAGGCAGTTCCACAACTGCAGGTCCAGACTTCAGGGTGGTAAGGGTGCAAAGCTGCTTTCTGCAGGGAGCAGAACTGTTCACATCTGCACTCGAGGGAGCCACTCAGACTAATTCGGGAAGGAATGGTTCCATTCATCATGAATGCAAATTATCCTAATAGAGCAGTTAAGAGCAGAAATGCTTTCTAGGTAGCTTACGGGAAGGGTCCTCCCACTCCTGGATGCAATAATAGAAAACCACTGGCTATCAGCTCCATTTGGGAAAGAGCGTTAGCATCCCTTCTCATCACTTCCTTGATCCTTTGCACTGGCTTCCAGGAAATCAGCCCCCTCTTAGCAATCAGTTCAATATTATTTGAGTTTTAATTTTATTTTTGTTCTGTAAGCTTCAGAAAAAGTGGGCTTATTCTTTATTCACCCTGTGTGAATAACAAACGATACATATTCCAGCAAATACCCCAAGCCTTTTAGATTTCTGGCACCAGTTTCTATTTCTGGATTGTGGAAGTAAACACTCATCCACCGTTCACTATCCTGTTCCCATTTAAATGGGCAGGTCCCATGCTTCTCTCTCAGGACTCTCGCCAACCTGTTATAGGTTCCATCCTCCTTCTCAGTGTGTACATAAGTGAAAGTATTATCTCAAAAAAATCCACAAAGAATGATGGACAAATTGCTATGGGGATTTAGTGAGGAGCTCTGATCATGGGTACACAGGGACTATGGGACAGGTTTAAACTGATGAATAGTGTCTTAGTTGAACTTTGAAGACTACAAAGGGATTTGACATCCAAAAGCAATAGGAGAACAGTGGTTATACAAAAATATTCAATCTGTTACAAGCAAAAATGCTGAGGAGAGCTTGCTTAATTGAATGAAATAATATTTAAAACAGTGTTGTTATTACTATTATTTCGTGGCTCTAAGGATGAACCCAGAGCTGCACACTGAGTACTCTTCCACTGAGCTACACCTTTAGTTTGAGAGCTTAATGTTTATCAGAAATTGATTGACTGGCAGGATGCTTTCCTATGTGACACAATCTTTGGGGCCCTATGGCCAAGGCTGAGTTAGTGAAGGAGAGCCGGACAAGTTCCTTGATGAAATGTGATGGAATTGAGTGTCTCTGTGTTACTCTCAGCTGCAGTGAAGGAGAGAGTAGCAGCCTCCATATTGACACAACCAATCCCCCTAGAACCACCTTGCACTCAGCATCTTCAGCTAGCACTTTATCAATATCATGTCCTAATTACATCTGAGACTTTGAAAATATTCCCCAGTATGATCTTTTCTGCAAAGTAGATTTTAGTCACAGGGACTGATACATTGCAGTTGTTCAGGAGAAGCAGGGAGCTTATCAAATAGTGTCATTTGATTATAAGTGCAGATATTGATAACACAATGTTTAGAGTATTGGTTCCCTAACCAAATCTCTAACTCCTCTCCCATATATCAAATGATAGATCACACAATCAAAATGGTTCAAAGGCCATTTGAAAACTCCCAAAGGCCAGTTGGGTCTTTATAGGAATTGAGTGTAAAGCTACAATAATGTTGATACCTTTACTTTGGGAATTAAAAAAAGCCAGTGGCTGAGTCAGGTTCCAGAGAAAGTTCCAGAAAAGAGGCAGTTTCCCAGGGATCCAACTCGTCAGCTGTGTGGAGGTCCTGGCATGCACAGGGTGGGTATGTGTTCCCATCTGATACCTCTTAATCCAACTTTACCCAGGCTAGATCTCCCTGGGTCCTCTGGGCCTCACCCAACTAGTGTGTGCTATCTGTGGGATCAGCAAGTCATTTAGGGGAAAGCCTTTTAATTAAGAGGAGAGCAACAAATTATTACATCAGAGCCATTTATTACCCTGCCATCTGGCCAGAGTGCTTTCTGGCCCCCTTCTTTCCCTAGCCTTCACAACACACACACACACACACACACACACACACACACACACACACACATACAGAGGACAAAAACAGGATACCTACCTGGACTTGGAAAGGACCGTGTAGCCTTTGCTGGAAGCAGAGTGGAGATGCTAGGGAGATCTAACCTTCTCATAGCCTGCTTCTACACCCACACAATGGAGATGCTAGTGTCTAGTTGCAAGCTCTGAAATGCCTTGCACAATTGCTGGCTCAGTTGTTGGTACTCAGGAGACAAATGAAAACTGGAAGCTGCAAGTAGCAGCTTCATTATGGATGATGATGGCAGCAATGACCACTGCAGTGACACTTCAGCAAGGCCACCAGGCAGTCTCCCCACCTAAGCCCTCCTGGATCCCATTTTGCTGTGACCCATAGGGACATCCCTGCCCAGGAAACCTATAGTCACCTCTTGTCCCACTCGCACAAACCTGGATGCCAGGACAGTAAGGGAGGGCAGCTAGGGTTTTGGGTGTTTGGGCATGGTTAAGCAAAGAGCTAAGAGAGACACAGACTAAGAAGAGGCTAGGGGGTCAAGCTTAGAGATGTATTTAAATATGTGGTAACCCAGAGAGGGTCTCCCAGTATGACATAACAGACAGATACAATGACCTAAAAGGAAATTCACTATGAATGAGAACTGCAAATAAAGATTCATCTAAGCATATTGGAGACTCAATTACCATGAGCAGCATAGCTGTCAGGGATGTGATTTTCCAGAATGGTGAACAACAGCTCACACAAAGAACTGAATGAAACAACTTACTAAGAACTTTCAGTCTTAGACACTTAGCATATAATAAAAACCACATTTAAAAACCTCTACTTACGGGGTTGTGGGGATGGCTCTGTAGTCAAAGTACTATCCAAATAAGCATGAACTCGAGGTCAGATCCCCAGGACCCATGTAAAAGCCAGGCAGGCATGGTAGAGTGCCTGTAACCCTAGTGCTCAGGGGCAAAAATAGGGTGTCCTTAGGGCCAGCTAGCTAAGCTAGACTAGCCAATCCAGCAAGATCAGCTAGATGCCCTGCTTCAGTAACTAACTGAAGCAGAGTGTGATAAAAGGAGACACTTAAGCCTGGTAGTGTTGGCACACACCCAGTACTTGGGAGGTAGAGGCAGGCGCATCTCAGTGAGTTCAAGGTCAGCCTGAAAACCTTTCTTGAGAAAACAAACAAACAAACAAACAAAAAATACTTTTGCCTGGCGCTGGTGGTGCACGCCTTAAATCCCAGCACTCAGGACACAGAGGCAGATGAGTTCCAGGCCAGCCTGGTCTACAGAGAAGCCCTATCTCGAAAAATCAAGAAAAAAGACACTAAAAAGACACTGTGTCAACCTCTAGCCTCACATGCAAGCACATACACAAATGTCCACACAAACATGCCCACTGCCCACTTGCATGTGAATACACATACACTCATGCATATGCACACATATATCTGAAAAGTCCTGTTTGCATATGAAATGAAGACATATTCTTTTTTATTTTTAAAAATTGTATTAGTTATTATTGTGTACACATATGATGCACGTGTGTGGGCACATACATGTGGTGGCTATCAGAGAACAACCTTGTAGGGTCAGTACTCTCCTGCCACCTTTATGTGGGTCCTGGGAATTGAACTCAGGTTATCAGGCTTGTGGGTAAGTAGGTGCTGGCCCTCTCAGCTATTTTGCCATCCCAGAAATGAAGATACATTCTGAAGCTCTGAGGATGGTAAGTTTTTCACCTATGCGAGTATGTGATGGGACATTTTAAAGTTGTAAAGCATTTGTAAGACTGTTTCAGAGATAGCTAAAGTTCCAGGTGTCTGGAGTCCCATCTTCTTGCCAAGAGTGAAGTCCCTGCACGTCAATTGGGACAAAATACCCACTAGAGAGTGATACTTTGCTAGGCTAAATTGAAAATGTGAATTAAACTAAATTAAATTAAAAAATATAATGTGACATAATCAAGAAATCTTGACTTTGAATGGATAACACAATATGACATTTTTGTCCATTTTGTTAGGCATGATAATAAAAATAGTTTTATGTAAAAATAAAGGCACACATGCATATGCTAATATAAAGAACAAATCTACCTTACCATAAAGCTTGACAATGACCATTTAAGCACAATATGCCTTGAACACTATAGAGGACATTTCTTGGCTGGCCGCTCATCTCCAGGCTCTCTTCTGTTTCAGAAATTCCTTAATATAACCCTTAAAGTGCTAATTATCTCCTTGCCACCCATAGGCCATTGATTTAGGTCAAGTGGGGCCTCAATTACACACTCTTTTCTTTTTTTAAGTTTTTTATTTTTTGAGTCAGAGTTTCTCTGTGTAACTTTGTAGACCAGGCTGGCCTTAAACTCACAGAGATCAACCTGCCTCTGCCTCCCAAGTGTTGGGACTAAAGGCATGTGACACCGTCGCCTGACCCTCAATTACACACTCTGACACAGAACTTTGGCTGTTGAAAGGAATAGTGTGTGGTATCTTAGTCTGTTTTGTGTTGCTTTTACAGAGCACCCAAGTCTAGAGGTTTTATTTTTTTGCTTGTTTTTTGTTTTGTTTTGTTTTTTTTTAAGACACGGTTTCTCTATGTAGCCCTGGCTGTCCTGGAACTTGTTTTGTAGACCAGGCTTGCCTCAACTCACAGAGATCCACCTTCCTCTGCCTCCTGACTGATGGGCTAAAAGGCATGTGTCACCACTGTCTGGCTAGGGTTTTTTTGTTTGTTTGTTTGTTTGTTTGTTTTTTGTTCTTTTTAGACAGAATAAATAGAAGTTTACTTTAAGAGCATAGCATCAGCTTTAGTTTCTGATAAGGATCACATGGTGAACAGTGTCACATGCTGGGGCTGAGGGTGTATTAGGGACACTGTCTTGGAAGGGAAGGCAGGGCAGCAGGATCAGGAGGCAGGAGGTCACATTGAATGCACAATCAGAAACAGTAATGGATGCTTAAAGCTCGATCCCATTTCTCCTTTTTACTAATCCCAAGACTGCAGCATATAAAATGGTATTTCCTACATGTTGGCTGAGTTCCTACCCCAACTAACCTTATCTAGACACAGACCTGACTAGAAATTTATTTCTATAATGATTATAAGAGGCTACCAATCAAGATTAACCATCACAGGGGGAGAAACAGACAGGAAGAGGAGAAGGATGTTACCACGAGACAGGACAGGAAGCAAGAGAGCAAACCAAGAAAATGGAACCTGTTTTGTAACAGTGCCCCATCCCTGAAACCAATTCTTTGAACATTAGTTCTCTCCTGGGAGAGAAGCCTTGATCCCTCCTGAAGGTGGTGCCTCCAATAACCTAATCACCTCCCTTCAAAGTTCTACGGTGCCTTAATATCATTATCTCAGTGGCCATGACTCCAGCATACAAACCTGTAGGGAACAAACCTATTTAAACCACAGCAGGAGAACTGGTGGGTGGTAACAGAGGCACAGGAAGGTACCCAGAGAAAACCCTCAGGCACTCAGGTCTCTAGAGACAGCCTGTTTCCAGGTTTTCTTCAGGTTGGGTAAATTCAGTCCTTTCATGGCTTCTGTGACAAACATAGACACCTTCAAGAAAATTGTATTTATTTGATCCCAGGCCAACTAAAATTGGTGTGTGTTGCTTGTAAGATCCTCAGTAAGAGTCCCTCTTTCTGGGACCAAACCATACATCAGAAGCAGGTCTGCACAGCCTAAAGACAACCATCATCAGTCGGGCTCCTTAGAAGTCAAAATTGTAGAAACACTGAGTTTCTGAATTTGGTTGATTTAGATAAACTCTATAAAAGGAGGTAGTTGAACTGGGCAAATTCTCTCCCTTGACCTACATGGAATCTATTGTCTAACCAGAATAACTGTGATAACCATACTCCAAAGGGGCCCCAATGACTCTGCTTGCTTTGTAGTCATATTCTTGTTTGTTCATTTCTTATTCTGCATAGGATTGGCTTTTATAACCAATCAAATCCCGCAAAACATCCTGCATTACTTATGATTTCTAAGTCTAGGTCCCGAAAGGCGTCTTGTTCTATCACTAAAGAGGAAACTGCTCTGTTTGTTGGTGAAATCTCTTAATGCTACCTGCCAGGAAGGCCATGTGGTGAGAGATGAAGATCCTGCCAATGCCCGGCACCTGCTTGCCAGGCAGAGGAGTTGAGTGTGCCATCTTGGAAGCAGGTCCTCTACCTCTGGCCAAGAGCTCTCAGATGAATAAAACCCCTGCCGACATCTTCGTTATGATCTCCTAAGAGACTGTGAACCACTGAGGCCATGAAGTCATAAATGTCCACCATGCTTTGAAAATGGTGTTATGATCCAATAGATAAACAACCAAAAACAAAAACAAAAACAAAAACAAAATCCCCAAAGTCCTCAAAATGACCTACAAGCCTCCAGATGGTCGTCTCGTCACCTTCCTCTGCCTCCATTTTGAATGCATGCACCCTTTCTCTATCGTGCTGTGCATCCCCCCACCACCCTGCTTTTTCTGGAACATGCTAGCCATGTTCTCACCTTGGATGCTTTGCAGCTGTGGACCTCTTTCCTGGACCACTCTTCTCTCACATATTCAAATGATTTGCTGCCCTCACCTCCCATGTCTTGGTCCAAATTACATCGCTAGGAAGCCTTCCTGATATCTCTCTCTTAAAAGAGAAGCCATTTATCTCCCTTACCTGGAAATTCCATCCATTCCCTTGCTTTATCTTCTGCATGACCTCTCACAACAATCAGTATACTTTATCTTTTACTTCATCTTTCTTATCACTGTCTTGAACAAAGTTTTTAAGTGTTTTCTTCATTGCTTTCTTAGGGTCCAGGACTGCGCCTAGCATACAGAAAGCTTTTGAGAATTATTTCTGAAAAAAGTGAATATGAACTAGTCTAGTTAGCTTAAGCCATTGACTATGCTATTGGTGGTCTCCTTGTAGGAATACTAGAAACTATGAAAAGGTTTAGCTTTAAAATAAAAACTGTTACCTGGAAAGATCCAATGCTAGTTTTCCTATACCTTCTTCTCTGCCCTAATCAATCCCTTTTTAGTTGTACGGAATGGAAATGACTCTGGCTGGCCCAGACAAAGTGGGTATATATCAAAGGCTGCAGTAGACTCTAGGGAAAATTGCAAAGCACAAAGTGCCTCTGGGCATTAAGGAAGCTAAACTCCAGCAGACTCTAAGTCTAAAGCTTCTCTCTGGCTCTGGGCTTAGGATTTCCCTCCTGCGGCTCGGCTTTCCTCCTTTGCTCTGCTCTAGTCCGCTCCCTGTAGATTGCCTTCTCCAGCTTTCTCAGTTCAAGTACGCTCATGTCTGCCTAGGGACTACCTTGATTTTTCAGTCTTGCTAGTCCAGTCTTTTCATTCCCAGTCCCCAAAAGACTAATTATACCAGCATAGGCCAGGGACCCTTGTCTGCTGACCAAAGCCATAAATCTGTATTAGTCTGCTGGATCTATCAGAAAGTATGGCTCAAATGACAAAAATTTGTTGTCTCAGGGTTTAGAGGCCAGAAATAGGAGGCAGGGCTGGCTCCTTCTCAGAGACTAGAAGAAGAATGTGTTTCTTGCCTTTTCCTCAGTTTTTCAATGACTTGCTGACAATCTTTGTCATTCCTTGGTATCCAAGTTACTTCATCTGTTGCTATAATAAAAATACCCTGACAAAAGCAACTGAAAGGTTTTATTTTGCTCACAATGTGAGGTTAGTCCATCATGGTGGGGAAGTCACAGCAGCAGGTACCCAAGGAAGTAGTAATGAATACTTGTGCTCACCTCACTTTCTCCTTTTCATACAGAATGCATAGGGGATGGTGCTGCCCACAGTGGGCAAATTTTCCCACTTCATCTACCTTAATCAAGATAATGTCCCATGGGCATGCCCAGAAGCTCATCTCCCAGGTGACTCTAGAGCTCATAAAATCAGTAAATAAGAAAAAAACATCATACTTTGTTTCTACTGTATCTGCACATGTCTGTCTTCATAAGACATTCTCCCTATCTTGTCCAGTTTCCCCTTTTGTTATAAGGACAATGGATTGGATCCCACCCTAATGATCCCCTTTTCATTTAATCATCCATAAAGAACCTATTTCCGAATAAGCCAACATTCATAGAAACCAGGGATTGGACTTCAGCCTTCTTTTGGAAGGACAATATTCAGCCCATGGTAGTCACATGACTGTTGCATTGAAATAATTAGCAGATATATTTATTTACATTCAAGTAGCAATGAATGGTTGAAGTAATGGGTGTCTAGCACCAGTGTAATTTCCTATGTAAATATATATTTTTCTTGAAAAATGAAATCATATTATACACTTTTCCTTTGATAATACATTTTCCATGATAAGAAAGATGTTTTCCTAATTTTTAATGGCTGTATAATATTTTCTATGAGAGGATATATAATTTATTCAGGGACTCCTTGCTTAAGTTGCTAGATTTCCTTTTGATTGTCTTTTGGTTGTACAATACTAAAATAAATATCTTTAGTTTTAAATATATGTTTACTTTGATAACCATCTCTTTGAGATAGATTTCTGCAAGTAGGATTAAAGAATATGACTTTTAAGCCTAGCATGGTGGTGCACACCTTTAATTCCAGCGCTCAGGAGGTGAAGGAGGGTGGATCTCTGTGAGTTCCACATCAGCCTGGTCTGCATAGTGAGTTCCAGTCAGGGATGGGAGGAGAGATCCTGTCTCAACAAGAAAAGGAAAAGGATATGACTTTTAAGTTTTTGATTAACATTATCAAGCTGATTTCAGGATGTTAGTTGATAGTACATACCCTCCCAACCTCTGGGTCTGTATCTAGTAGAACATTTTTTTAATTAGCTTAATATAAAGCAACTGAAAAATATTTTCAGGGGAGCTGGAAAGATGACTCAGAGGTTAAGAGCACTGGCTGCTCTTCCAAAGATTCTGAGTTCAATTCCCAGCAACCATATGGGTGGCTCACAACCATCTATAATGAGATGTGGTGCCCTCTTCTGGCCTGCAGGCATACATGCAGACAGAACATGGCATGCATAATAAATAAATTAAGAGAGAGAGAGAGTAAGAGAGGAAAAATATCTTTGGGTAATTTTAGTTTCTAGTTTTGGAGAAAGTTTGAATTTTCTACACATTTATTAGTCAGTAAATTTCTTTGAGACTTGTTTCTTCAACTAATTTGTTTAATTTTCCTTATTGATTTGCACCAATTCTCCAGTTTATGGATATATAACCTCTAATATGCTGCAGCTGTTTATATACTGGCAAGATTGTCAGATGATAGTTAGGGTTATCTTTGTCAAGCACTGACTACACAGAACCAGGAAGACAGGAGGATCCTCAAGCAAGGTTTTCTTTTCTTACTTTTATTTTATTTATTTATTTTTATTTTATCTGAGTGTTTCACCTGCATGTATGTATGTATGTGTACCATGTGTATGCAGTGCCCAAAGAGGGCCAGAAGAGGATCTTAGACCCAGAGTTACAGACGGTTGTGAGCCACTGTAGGTGCTGAACCCAGACCTACTGCAAGAGCCGTAAGTGCTCTTAACCTCTGAGTTATTCCTCTAGTCCCATCAAGCAAGACTTTCTTTACCACATATTTGACTGTCTCAGCCAGGGAAATGATGTCAACTCCTGCAATTAGCCCCTACAGATAACTGATGTCCTCCTTCTCTCAAAACAAAATGAGGAACTTTGTCTTTAGTAAACTGGCTTGCTGGGCAGTGGTGGTGAATGCCTTTGATCCCAGTACTTAGGAGGCAGAGGAAGGTGGATCTCTGTGAGTTTGAGGCCAACCTGGTCTACAGAGTGAGTTTCAGGACAGCTGGGACTACTCAGTGAAATCTTGTCAGGAAAAGCCAGAGAGAGAGAGAGAGAGAGAGAGAGAGAGAGAGAGAGAGAGAGAGAGAGAGAGACAGAGAGAGACAGAGAGAAAGAGACAGACAGAGAGATGCAGATGCAGACACAGACACATAGAAAGGAGAACTATGGCCTCCCTTTATCCCCAAAGGTTTCCTCTGGAGATCCCTTCCATGGTTGTCTAAACTGTATTTTATTGCAATTTGCTCCCTGGGTATATTTCTCATTGAAAAGCCTGTCTCTCTGAACTTCCTTACAAGTTGACAATTTTTTTTTTTTTTGTTTTCAATTTAGGTAATGGGAATTGAGCCCTGGATCTTGTCCACAATAGATAATCTCACTATCACTGCTTTATTTTCATTTTTTTACAATAATTTTTGAAATACAAAGATTAATCTTAATTTCCACTAGCTCTTCCGGTTTCTTTCAAGAACTTATTTTTTCCCCTGGAACAAGAGTTATAGATGGTTGAGAGCCACCATACGGGTGCTGGAACTGAACCTGGGTCCTGTGCAAGAGCAGTAAGTGCTCTTAACTGCTGCTCCTTCTCTCTAGCCATGGGTCTAAAGGTGTGTACCTCCACTGCCTAGCTAGTTTACTGTTTTTTTTGTTTGTTTGTTTTTAAAGAATTTCTGCATTCATAGAGGGTATAAACAATTATGAATCTTTCCTACCTCTTCACTCCCATAGTAAATATCATCCCCTTTACATCAAGAGTATTGGTCTGTATGTTCCCATTATCATTGGCAGATTAATTGATAGCTTCAAATTATTTGTTGGTTTTTGAGAGTCTCATGTTCTTTCTCTTATAATGTGTGGCTTTAGTGACTGACCGGAGGACTATTATGGGACTTATGTGCTGGATCCTAAAGCTAAGTCACACTTATTGCACAGGCTCATGAAGTTCTAAGCCTTCATGTAAGCAGCCTTAACTAACCTAAACTACCAAACTGGGCAGACTTTGACTATGCTAGCTAAGCCCAGAATTCCAGCCATTTGTACCAAGGAATTTAATATGTGAATGAAGCCATCTTAAATTTTCTCTCCCAGTTTGTCAACTGAGCATCACCAAGTGACCTCTGTCAACAGTAAATGGATCAGTAGGACCAGCCAGCTGAGCCCTTTAAAATCTGTGATCCATAAACTCACGAGATGGAATGTTTGCAATTGATGGCTTAAGCTATTAAATTTTAGGGGTAATCTGTTGGTGACAATAGAAAACTGGATCATTACTTGTTGCCTAGAGATCATAACAGAATCATCACTCTGAGATACAGGTAAAGGCATTAGAGTTCAGAGAAATGGGAGAATATGACCTTGACTGAGCATATTCTCAGTAGTTGGTGTCTTAGGACTTTCATCGCTGTGAAGAGACACCATGAGCATGGCAATCCTTATAAAGGAAAGCATTTAATTGTGGTGGCTCAATTACAGTTCAGAGGGTCAGTCCATTATCATTATGTTGTTTGGTGTCTGTCTGAGTCTTAGCCACATTTCATTTCCCTTTTCTCACATTTTGTCAGTCATCCTGTTGCTGAGACAGAATACCTGAGGAAATCTACTTAAGAGAAGGCTCACAGTTTGAGAGGGCTTAGTTCATGGAACTTGGCTCTATTGCTTCTGGGCTCATGAATAGTGAAGAGGAATCTCTCTGTGGAAGAACAAAGCAGCCCACCTTGTGACAGTCAGAAAACAGAGAAGGTGTGTATGAAAGGGCTAGAAATAAGATGAACTCTTTAGGGCACAGTCTAGTGGCCTACTTCTTCCAATTAGGTATTACCTCCTAATAGTCCCTTCAACTATGGATTAATCCACTAATAAAGTTAAAGCCTCTATTATTCAATAACCTCTGGAGACAAAACCTTCAGGGTTTTATCTTGCAGCCTTCAGGGGATATTTTTAGACTCAACATGTAATAGCCTCTGAATGCTGGTGATGCTCTGACATTAACTTTCAGGAAGTACTACCTTACCAAGAGACACATCTGATCACCCTCCTCCCCACCAGATCCTGCCACATCAGTATCTCTGAGTCTGTGAGATTAGAGAATTGATAGTCTTGAACCTTACAAAACTCTCCTTTCCCAGATGCAGCCCTGGGCTTGGCAACACCAACAATGCATAGGAAAGCAAGCAGTCCCTCTGAGCCCAAGACTCAGGGGCTTCCAGTTTCACACACCTGGATGTATAGGGCAAAGTCACTTATAGAACTTTATGAATGGAAGGATCAGGAATGAAGAATAATCGCTAATCTTTCTCACTAAGCTCAATATAATGCCAGGTTGCTCCAGACATGTTTGATGTATAGGAAAGGGGAACTCAAATCATAATGACCCAACTAAGACCATTGCCTTCTGAGACCTTCATGCCATTCCAGAGAACTGCCTTACATGTGTTTAGGAACAAGTTTATGAGACTATTTCACTGTCTTACCTCCCAGCCACTACCTCCTCCAGCAATCCTCAGGGTTGTGCCTCTAGGTACAGCTGCCCTGCAATTGCTATTGACTTTACTTCAATGTCCTCCAGGGAATGGACACTGCTCACGCTCTGCTACTTAGTCCCAAGTATGTCTCTTTCCTCCGCAACTTCAGTGTCCCAGTTGTAAAGGGCAAGGAAACTTTTCTCCAAGGCTGGGTTAATGGAAAAAAAAATTATGAAAACTAGGAATTACTAAAACCACCATCCTGAATCAGATCAGGCTTAACCTTAGGGTCAGATTCCTTGCCTTGCTCTCAACCTGCCTTTGTTTGACAAAGGACAGCCCTCCTGCTGCCTCAACATACTCATGCTGGATATATCCCAGGCCTCTCTTGGCCTTGGGGCATTAGCTGAAGAGATGACCTACATATCTTCTTTACATCCATAGAGCCAGAATAAAATTAAATTTTTTGCCAGAGCAATCGACATTGAGAGCATCCATTTGCTTCAAGGGCAGGCTGTTCTCCCTCTCCTCACCACTGAGGTATGTCTGGCTCAGATAAGGCAATCACTGAATGGCTTAACATTAATCAATCTCTCCAGTTGGGTTGTACCATCTTATCTATGTATACCTTGTTAATGAATGGATGGATGTCTTGGTCAAAATCAAGGTACCCTTATACCAACTATCTTCTTATGTATTTAGATAGTTTCCCCTTCACACAGAGGGTATAAATCCTTCACACAATTCCCAACTCCATCAACGCCACCCTCCTCCCCTCCTCTGGTCATTGTCTACTCTCTAAGCTTGAGATCATTAATCACTCTGCCTTTTGGCAGGACTTTGCTGTCAGTGACCGATCCCCTCTGACCCACTCTGTCCATGTCTCCTTCATTCCAGCCTCCGAGATCAGAGCTAAAGAAGCTCAAGCTGGAACAAGGTGGACAGAACTAATCAACAGCATTATGAGTCTCCTCTGTTAGCCTACCATATCCCCCAATATTTCATCCCTCTAGTTCTTAGTAACATGGCCGATCCTGACAGATCTGGTTTTTGTATTTCCTTCTGGAATTTGCCAAGGGGTGAGAGGAGGAAGTAGGGAACAGTGCTTAGCATGGCAAGGCAAGCTTTGGGATCACTCTGACTCATGCTGTCCCATGCATTAGGAAAGCTCTCTCTCTCTTGCACACAGATCACCAGGGAAAAGTCACACCTTAATGGGACTGGCTCGAAAGAAGAAGCAAAATCTGGTGTTTTTTTTTTTTTTCCTTCGAAGCCTACCACCTAATTTCTGCAAGCCCCTGGCCACAGAAGCATGAATGAATGGAGTGACTGGCGTCTCAGTAGGAAGCAAAATTATAAAGCAGGCCACTCCTGTTTGCTCTGAGCTTCTTGCAGAATTAGCTCTTTGTGCTAAAAGAGGCACACTCATGGGCCTCTCTTCCACTCCCAGGAAACCTCCTTTCATGGTGACCTGCTGGGAAACATGCCCCATTCTTTGTCATCTGAGACCTTAGCAACTCAAATGAAGCCCTGGTAAGAAGGGAGGGTGTCCTAGGCAGGTGGGTAGTGTGGGTATTTTTAGTTTGGCAAAGCCTCAGAGAACCCATCAGATCACAGAAGCCCTCCCACTCCACCTGTGTGTCAACTTTAAATTTGGATTGGATTTTGGTGGCACAAAAGATGCTGTGTCTCCTGCCAGCAGGACGGCCCATTCTCCTCTCGTGCCATCTCCGGCTTTTCTGCCTTTCTGGCATCCAACTGCCTGGACTCAGTCTAACAAAAAGCAGGCTGCTGAACCAAGCTATCTAGACTGGCCATCTGTCCCAGAGGAGAATTGTGGCCTTGCTCATCCCAGGGCCTCCCCAGGCTGCAGAAATAGCTACTCCAGGAAGAATTTAAAGCTTGTATTCACCTCAGTGCCAGTACTTAGTAAGACCTGAGTTCTAGAATAGTAACTTCAGGAAATCTAGGACAATTCCTCAGCCTCTTTATGGCCTCTTTAGAAAATGGGATTCAATATTATGCAGGGTATGTGAAGGAACATGGGCAAGGGCAGAACAGTTAGATGTGGCTTCTGGCCCCGGATCTGCTACTCAGCAACTATAGGGCTTTAGTTTCTTCTGTAGAGTGAGAATTTTGGGAAGGATATATCTAAATTTCTTTTTGCTCTTTACTTTTATGGATACAACCTGATCCACCATGAAAATATGGCTGACTCAGGGAATCTCTACAATGGTGTAGTGGAATTTGAAATCATGGTAGTTGTCCAAATTCAAGATATATTTTATTCTAGGCAGAAGTAATTTGTTATGTTTGGAGAGAACATGGAGGGAAACTAATGCATGCTTCAATTCACTTTGTTTGCTGATACAGATGAAGCCTGGGAGGGGTCGTCCATACGCAAAGCTGATATAGAGGAAGCTGGCATAGGGTTCCGATTGGTTTGAGTAGCCTGGCCTCCAAAGAACTGTGCCTTCTTATCTGCTCTGGGTGTTTTCTCATGCCAGGGGTTCTCTGTTCCTTTTCCATCTGTATCAGTCAGATCGCAACTGTAACCGAATAAAACAGTGAAAGGACAGGCATAGCACTTCACATACTCACGGCTTTGGCATTTAGGTCCACTTCTCCCTTCCCAGCTCTGCAAACTCAGTGTTTTCTCCAGGCTTAGGCAGATGCTTCTTTTGTGATTAGAAACAGAGTTTGGGGAACTTTCAGGGTTATTCACATCTGTAGTGAAGTCAGTGTCCGTTGGGAAAAATTCAAGCTGCAGATAGCAGAGACTCTGATTCGAAGTAAACTGAACTGTAAGCTTTCTTTCCATATCAAAATATGAAACCCAAAGAGATCCAAGATAGATAACTAAATGACTCAACTATGTCTTCGAGGGGGGAGTTTTACTTCACCTGTCATTGTCAATGTCAGGCTTTCTTTCATGGCTTTCCTATGGCTTTACTGTAGCAGCTGGAATTATAGATGTCACATCCAGACCATGGGATGGGCAGGAAAATAAGCGCAGTGATCTCCTCCATCTGTTTATAAAGAAGAAAGTGGTTATCCCCCAGTGTGGTTATTCCCCAGAATGGCACCCATAGGCTCATATACCTGAATACTTGGTCCCAAGTTGGTGGAACTGTTTGGGAGAGATTAATGGCTATGACCTTGTTAGAGGAGGAATGTCACGGGAGTGTGGGTGGGGGGAGGTCTGAGGTTTCAAAAGACTGTGCTCTCTCTCTGCCTCCTGATTGTGGATTAAGATGTGAGCTCTCAGCTGCTCCTTCACTCTGCCATCATGGACTCTAACCCTCTGAAGCCATAGGCCAAATTAAATGTAAGTTGCCTTAGTCATAATATTTTATCATATTGATAGAAAAGTCACCAAGACAGAATTGCTAGGAGATTTCATGTGCCATATGGGACAGAATTGTATTTCATGACCATTTCTCAACCAACCAAGATAAAATTTCCATGGTCAATGTAGACTTAGACCAGTAGTGTTTTTTGTTTTTTTACGGGGTGTGAGGAAAGGTTGTTTGTTTGTTTTAACCAGGAATGAGACACTACCCCAATGGGGCTGAGAACACAAGAGACATTTTTTATTCTCAACTGCAGAGCTTTATGCTATTAGCGTCTAGTGGGCAGAGGACAGGGATGTTGCCTAACATCCCACAGTATAAGACCATTTCCCCAACTCGGCTCCAAAGAACTACCTTGTCAAAAATGTCAGTGACACTAAGTTTGAGAAGCCTTGGATTAGGCAGTCACCTAGGGGGAAATGGCTGATGTGGAGACAATCAGTCATAATGTCTTCCAGCTTATGGGAAAACTGGTCCTTGTACCAGCATTTCTGATATCAGAACCTCATGATACTTTTATGATAGAAAATCTAACAATGTGGTTGCCTTGGTCACATATCCACATCTAAGCTAACTGTGTAGAAACCAAAATGTAGTGTTTGATATAAGCCTAGGTTATATGCTTTGCATCTGAGCAAGGCTGTAGTCAACCTGACCTATAGCACATGAGCTGAGAGCCAAGGAAGAAAAGGTGAGTACTGTAGAGAGAAACAAGAATAGCAATCAACACGAGAATAGGCACTGGGCAGAAAACAACAGCAAAAACCTCAGCACTGTCACAGAACCAGTGAGCATCAGCTGTTTGCAGTAAGATTCAAAGTAGCAGGAGAAGCATCGGAAAGTGAGTGTGACACTCAGGAGAACCTGGCAGGTATGAGTTGCTTATTCCACAGAGTGAGTGGAAGTGCTATGACTTGCACCTCCTCCATTTGGACAGAAATTTATATCTGCAGAGATTCTCAGTTGATCTGGGGGAAAGAAATCAGGAACAAAAAAGGAGGAGAGGGGGAGGAGGCAGCTAAGAAGGGTAGAAGTGGGAAGGTGGGATACAAGTACATTAATTTTGTCAATCTGGATGACCTCTCTGCCTTGGAATCTCTATGACCCAGGGCCCCCAGAGTCCCCTGGTCTTGTAGCTTCAGCTGGCCAATAGAGGTAAAAAAGGAGGGAGAAAAGACTTTGAACTATCCATTCCTGCTTTTTTTCTGCCTGACTTGTCAGAGTTCTGGCAGTGGCTACGTCCCCCTGCCTTCATACTTCTGTTGGACAGCTCTCCTAAGACATTACTTTCTCCTTCTGTTTCATCAGCTGTCTAATGGTACCTTTTAGATGACTCAAAACTTCCTATCAGTTCTCCTTCTTCCTACCTACATGTCTGTAAATAGTACTCCATTAGAAAGTATCTGAGTGTATATGTCATCTGGCTTCTATAAGTTTCTTGAGTGATATAATAGGCAGTTGACGAAGAGTCATTCATACTAGAGTGTCATAACAGGGCACCATGTGATTTGATCATACCCAGTGCTTTATGAATCTAAAGAATAGCCTCATACCCAATTTTTAAGACCTTTGTGGATGCCTAGTAGTTAGAAAGAAGGATTTAAGGATGGATATTTTGACTTTCCTTTCAATTCCTGATATCCTCATCTCCTTATTTTCTAAGCAAGCAAAAAGTGTGTAATTCATTCTGTATTTGATAATGGTACTTGCTTCTTCTTGTATGCTTCCAATTTACTAGGTACCATGCCAAACACTCCATGTACTTGATATCATTTAATTTCAAATATCATGAAGATACTACTGGTTTTCTCATTTTATAGGCAGGAACTAAGCAAGTTGCCCAAGATCAAATAGCTTGTAAGTACTCATGGTACTCAAAACCAGTTATCACCAATGTTTTCTATTCTCTTCCTAGATAGTAAGAGTTTACATTTTCAATCTCTCTTTGAAATTAATGTGACCAGTTTTGTCAATATATTGTGACTTCAAGTGATAAGGCAATTCTGGGATGACACATTTAAGAACTGACATATGATGTTTAGTGCCTAATTCTTGTGCCACAGAAATAATGGCAGTAAAGTGTTACAATGGAGGTGCCATGGGTTGAGAGCAAGTTGGATTGCTAAACCACTACATGAGGACTTCAGCGCTGTAGTCACATGAACTTTTATTAACTCAATGTAAAGCCAAGTGGGTTTTATTGTGATTAAAAAAACATGGGGAATTTGGTGCTATTTGTTAGTACTGCAAAACATGCCCTATCCTGAGTGAAACGATGACCGAGATAAAAATCAAGCCTTTCTCAATCACAAGCCTGTATTTAATTAGCTATTGGTCCTATTACTTTTCTTATTTCTTCACCAAAGAGACTTCTTAGAAGTGATAACCTTGGAAGAATGAGAGGAGGGTAGAAAAGAAAGAGCTACTCATAAGAACAGCTATCAGAGGAAGAGTCAGGAAAGGATTGTGGGTAAACATGCCTGTTGTTGCTACCAAGAACAATGAAATGAAATAGGAAAATTAAAGAGAGTAATCTTTAGAAAGATGCTTATAGGCAGGGTCTGAAAGAATTAGCTATGGCTACCTTTGGCTGCCTTCTCTAGGGAAACATAAGTGAGAATGGTGTCTGCTTCAGAAGGCAAGCACCATTCCACTGTCCTGAGAACAGGACAGAGCTCCATCTGGGTCTCCCTGTGTGATTTCCCTCTTTCTTAGCTCAACCTGTTGGTTTAATGCTATGTAATCATCTTAGCTGCCTCCTTCTTCCAGTCCTCTACAGCTACTCTCCAATCCCAAGGATGGACAGACCAAGTCCTTGTATCTAAGATTGGAAATAACCTAGGCAATGTGGTCAATATTCTTGTCATCTCAAGGCGTGTTGTGTCATAAGTCTCACATTACTATGAAACCCAAGTTTAAACAGATTACATAGGAGACAAGAGAAGCTGAAATGGCTTACTTTTCTTAAGTGAAAAAGATACTACTTTCTATTTAGGAAACAGAAACTTGCTGATGAAGTTGGGCCCATTACTCACATATGCATATATCTATTGATTAGAATGCCTGAGCCCATCCATATTTTTGAGCAGGTGTATGTGGGTCCAGCCACTGGGGAAAGCTATGAGAGGAGTTGCTAGTTTGAATGTTTATGCATTTAATGTTAACCATAATTACTTGTTTATTAGAACAGAGGCTTCCCTGCTTATTACAATCATATGTTTATCAGGAAGAGGTAATGTTCTTGAATTTCACAAATGTGCAAATTTCACGACCCTAGCCAGCCTCAGCTAGAACCAAATCTTAATGAAAATGCAGAGAAATTAATTTTCAAGGAGACAGGCTTTTATTTGAGCTAATAGGGAGTTTTCCTGCTCAGGAAGACCACAGAATTTTAGGTAAGGAGTCTGCTGCATATTCAGCATTTTGCACTAGCCTGTGCTTTTCTTTATGCACCGTGCAAGGTAATGATGTGATATTCATGTTCTCTTTCCTGTTCTCTTACAACCTTTAGCAAATGAATGGACAGCTCCATTTTCTACATAAAGACTCTGAGAGGCCAAGAGCATGCTTGAGCATGCCTTAATCACTCACTCACACACACACTCCCTGCTCACCCACACATCTCATGTAAGTCCATTGGAGAACATTGGCTAGGCCACATTTTCTAGTGTAAATAAATTCAAGAGGTTATGTGAAGTGGGGCAATTTCTAAAAGGACCAGGAAGTAGGGTCTCTACATTACAAAAGAAGAGGCATGGTGGCATGTAAAGATGAGGCAGCTGGCAATGAAAAGAGGCCATGCTGTTAGATGAGACAGTTTGAAAACACAATGCCTTGCTGGGGAGTTGAAAGACTAAAATTTGTGGTCTGGATGTTGTGGGTGAAATTGGCCAAGTTGGGACATTAACAATCATTAGTTAGGTCTCTGATTACCTGTAATCATTTTTGCTTTTGCACATTTCTGGGGAACAGAGGCTGTGACCCATAAATGATGCTGATCGTCAAGTGGTTCTGGCCGTGGCAGTGCCAGGGGTCAGGGTAGCTGTAGTCATAATGGAAAAAGCCGGCTGTTAGTGAGTGTTGTGTGCCAGAAACCATGCAAAGAAATCTGCATTCATTTTCCCATTTAATCTTTATCAAGCTCTATGGGGTTGGCTCATTTTGCTTGCAAATGAGGAAACAACACAGAGACATTAAATAAAGTGACCAAAATGAAAAAAATTCAGAAATACCAGAAAGCAAGGCTCAATGATCCTCTTCATGTGAACCAATAAAGTTCCAAGATAGGTCTCACAAACTAGGCACTCTCTACTACTCTGGACTGGGTTATAAGACTATATCCTGAATTTGAATAAGCAACTTTGTTATAGTAGGGTATTTACTTATATGCAGTAAGTGAATCCTAAGTGGATAGCTTAATGAATTTTTAACCAATATCCATGTAATAGCTTTCTATGTCAGTAATTAGCTAATCTAAACAGGTAAAATGTTAAATATACAGAACTACTGTTGCAATAAAAATAAAAAAAAACCCTCCAAGTAATGTTATTTAGATCACAGTCACACAGCAGCATTGGTGTAACATAAACTCTTATTAAAATTGATAGAACCCAAGTCTTCAGGGCCTAGATCATTTGTGAAGTCAGAAGCTCAAAATATGTAAGATGCCTAAGTTAGCATGTGATAGGTCATTATTTATGTTTTTGTAAATTATTTCTAATCTCTTGCACAGACAAACTTATATGCTCTCCACATATGAAGAATAGACATAGCCTGTGAATTTCCCAAGAGTATGTCATTTTAAGATTTTGTTACTGTTATGTATGTATCTAAAAAAAAAATCAATACTTCTCTCTGTCTGGCTATTGATCCACATGTGCACATTGGGATAATCATTTAAGAAGGCTCTTTTTAAAGCGATGCTGCATCCAGTGGGCCCTCTGATAAAAACAGGTTATATGTGCATGGTTGGAGTTTATAGCATGTGGGTATATATCACAGTTCACCTGTGAGGTGGAGGGCTTGAAGTCAACACAGGTATGTTCTGATTAAAGGTTACAAATACACAGGTATATACACTTCTCAGACACCTGTGATTCCACTCATAGTCACACGTGACTCAAACAAGTTGATAGACCATCAGTGGTGTGTGGTCTGCGGAGGGCTCCTCCCCATGCAGAACAAAAGCCACCATGTTCCGGGATCACTTGTGGAGTGGACAAGTCAGAAGAGCCCTGAGAGCACCAACTAAACTTTTTCATACGAGCATGACAGAGCAGGCAACTATTCCCTCAGCACAGCTGGGAAGCAGGTTCCTTCTGGCATGTCCACTGTCTCATTGCAGGCTCACTGAATATTTAATGATACCATTTGCCTTCCCAGAAGGAGTTCAGAAAGGCTGAAACTGTTGTGGATACAGGAGGTGGGCTGCAGGGATGGTGTTGATATGAAGCAGGCTGGCTAGTGTCATCTCCAAAATGGAAGCACCTCCAAAATGGAAACCCTGAAAGACAGTTTGTAGCTGGGGAAATAGCAGGGCAGGGAGAAGAGGCCATCTGGGTGGTTCTAGGCACCAGGGAGGAGCCTTAGAAAGGAAGGGAAAAATGCTGAGCTGGTATCAGATAACTTTGCTATGCAGTAGCGAAGATGGAACCTGAAGACTTGTTTCCACTTACATGGAAGAACTCAGCTCAGGTGCAGATCCACACAAGGACCGTGGAATGGTGAAGCCAGAAAGTACACCATTTCTTTTTTGTTCTCAAATAAGTATTGTACGGATTTGAGAAAGGGAAGCACTGGTTATAGCCAATCTCTGGAGTCATACAGATATGTAGTGTTCAAAATGTGTCCATTCTGTCTCCTTCTAGATTATTCCCTAGTCAGTAACCTGAGTGATCTCTCAGAGAGGTGCTCTGCCACTGAGCTAAGTCCTCTAGCCATCCAAGACTCGGCTCTGTTGGTTTAAATCCTTGATGGCTTCCATGCTCCTGTGGAATTAAATATGAACTCGTTCCCCATTACTAAATGATTTTACACAGGGTTCTTGCACTACACACTCATTTCAACCTTTTATCCCTCCCTAGTCTCCTGGCCTGCACCCATGGGCCGCCATTCCCACCTTTGCTTGCTGACTGCCCTATTGGACCTCCCTAACTCAGATCTTCTTATCCTTACTTTAGGGAGGCAGTGGGATTGAGACAGGGTTTCTCTGTGTAGCCCTAGCTGTCCTAGAACTCCTTCTGTAGACCAGGCTGGTGCACTCACAGAGTTCTGGCTGCCTCTGCCTCCAGAGTGCTGGGATTAAATGCTGGCTGGCTTATATTCGTTATAGCATTTACCACTAGTGGAAATTAATGTATTCTACTTATTTTGCCTACTTGTCTCTTTTTCACTATGAGCTATAAACTATATGAGGTCAAAGACAGAATTCTGTCTTGCTCTCTGTTATATCCCTGTCCCTGGGAGTAGTGTGGACTTCCAGCTACAAACAAGCAGATCTCTATTTAACACCCTCTCCACTTCACTGCATTGCCTCTTGTCAGTAATGATTTGAGCATCACTCTGTCCTTGTGTCTGGAGATAACGTAAAATCAGGCAGGAGAGTAGCTAGCCCTCATCATGGTGGCTGATAATTGGAGGGTAAGAGCTCACCTCTGTGCTTTGCTGTTTAGAGTTGTGGTTTTGAAAATTAGAGAAATACCACCTGTCTGAGCATTGCCCAAGGTCACTGTAGAAAACCTGGGTGCAGTGACTGATGCTGAATGTCTTTATGTATATGTTATCACTTGTTGTGTAATAAATCATTCAGAAACTCTTGTGTTACTCTCACTTAGGGACACTTTTCTGTTCACTAGAAATTCGTTAAAAAAAATATGGGGTAGGGTGACATGAATGAAGAGCAGAAACAGGGCCAGAAATTAACATCCAACTTCAGGAAGCTCAAACTTCAGGAAGGAGAAGGTAAGGGATATTGGTTGAGATGAAGCCTCAATAGAGTTGGGGATTCTTATGATTCATAAGTAAAAGAGAACTTACAGTGGTGATGAATGTAGTGGTGGTGGGCACAGACCATCCAACAATGTTCTTTGAGGACCTACTATGTGCCATCGCTGACTAATGCATATAGCAGCAACATAAGAACAACCACAGACCCTGCCCTCAAAGTCTAAATCCCCAAAGGAGGCACGGAGAAAACTAGTGTTCCCTTCTCATGAGCTCTTAGTCATTTGGGACTTAGTCTCTATCGTCAGATTCATCGAGAGCTTCTCAAAACTTTCTCTTGCCCAAGAGGTTCAGGCTGATGCCTGTTCAGTAATGAAGTTGCATGGAGAGGAACTCCTCTGCACGTGTTGGAGGTGGGCAGCAATAAAGTTCAGATGGCTTGAAACCACTCTGATGGTCTAAAGATTTCTACAGGTTAGGGATCCAGGCTCAACTCAGCTGGGCCCACTGATTCAGGAACTTTTGTGAATGTTTATAAAGACATGGGCCAATTTTGACATCATATCAACACTGAGCTGGGGAAGGATCCATTTCCAAGTTCACTTACACAAAGGCTGGCGGGATTTAGTCCATGAATTGTCAGCTGATGACCTTGGTTCTTCTCTGGATGTTGGCTAGCAGGTACTTTCTGTTTGCTTTTTTTTCTTTCTCTCTCTATCTTTCTCTTCCTTCCTTCCATCCATCCTCCCTCCTTTCCTCTCCCTCTCTCTCTCTCTCTCTTTCTTTCTTTTCTTCCTTCTTTCCTTTCTTTTTCAGGACAGGGTTTTTCCAGTAACATCACTGGCTGTCCTAAAGTTGCTTTGTAGACCAGGCTGGTCTTGAACTCACAGAGACCCACCTGTCTCTCCCTCCTGAATGCTGGGACTAAAGGTGTGTGTCACTGCTGCCCAGCTTATCTTTTGTTTTTCAGGAGGTCCCTGTGTAGCTCACAAGAGACAGAGAGTGAGTGTAACTGTAAGGTGTACTGTTTTTCTGCCTGCCGCCTCTGGTCTTGTCCTGCTGCCGCACCAGCCCCAAATAACACACAAAAACTCTGTATTTGATTTAATGCTGTTGGCCCTGTTACTTGTTTTTTATCGGCTAGCTCTGTCTTAATTATTAACCCATTTCTGTTGATCTATGTATTTCTCTTACCGGGGAGCTGGCGGCAAACTGATTTCTCCAGACTCTCCATCTTGACTCCTCCTTCCTACTTCCTATTTCCTCCTTGTCTCCTAGTCCCTCCTGTCTTCCTTTCCTATTGGTCAACAGTGCTTTATTATTAACCAGTATGAGAAACATATATACCTAATGGCATCTCCCATCATCTCCTCTTTTCTGTCTAACTAAAAAGAAGTGTTTTAACCTTAACATAGCAAAATATATCACACAAATAAGAATCACAGTTAACAATATTTAGTCCATTAACATTTAGTAAGATTTAAGAAAATATTCCATCATCTATTTTATCTTGTGAGTCTAAAGTCCTATATGTACCTTATCATTGAATCCTAACTAAGGAAAACTATAACCATAACTATCTGTCTTCAACTCCTTCAAAGACCACAGAAGGATAGTATATAAACTCTAGAAATGACAGAGACATCTTGTCTTGTCAGTCACCTGAAGTTCTTTTGTAATCTTCCATCTTTAGCCCATAGGCCATAGTGTGTCTGACAGACTCTCCAGTAAAGCAGGAAACTTTAAACTGTCTTCTTGTATTGGCAGTTTGTCAGTCACTTTTCTCTGCATCCTGCAGACTGTCTGGCAGACTCTTCCATGAAGCAGATTTCTGTAGCAATGTCCATCTTGAATCAGCAGTAACTTTTTTGTGGGCCGTGCATGTCCAGTTTATATAGCACAAAGTCAAACAGAATGGCATCTCCCATCATGTAACTATAGGAAATCAGTCATTGTGTGCTTATCTCCATCCCTTTTATGTGTAGTTAAGAGCCAGTCACCAGGCCCATCCACACACAAGGCCAGGAGGTAGAGATCAATGGGGGACATTCTCTACAATAAGTTAGCTTGAATTTTGAACTGTGTCTTGACATAAAACATAGTATAGCAGACAAATAATTATGTAAGGGTTCCACATAAGTACCTGAGAACTTAATTAAAAGCTGCAGGACTCCAGATTCAAGGGGTGCTCACTTTTGTAGCTCACCAACTACATGAGCTTAGACTGGTTTCCTCAAGCTAAAATCTGAAAATAAAACCTACAACCTAAGAAATAAATAGTGAGAATTAAAAAAAAAAAAATCAAATCAGGTACAGTGGTCCAAATCTGTCATCTTAACACTTGAAAGTTGAGACAGGAAGATAAAGATTTGACAGAACTTACAAGAGTGGATTCAAGGTCAGCCTGAGCTACAGGCTTTTCATGAAAACAAAATCACTTTGGTAGGACACCTGTCAAAATGCGTGTTCCTAGGTTGCTCTCCAAGAAAGCCTTTTTTGGTAAATTTGGAAGTAACCCCTAAAAACTTCTTCCTCCCTCCCTCTTGCTCTCTCCCTCCTCCCTTCCTCCCTCTTTCACTCCCTCTTTTCTTGCCCACCTCTATACTTCTCACTTCCTCCCTCACTCAGTCCTTTTCTTCTGGACAGTATTGTACCATGGAACCCTGGATGGTGTTAAACTCACAATCCTGTGTCTGTTTCCCGGGTGTTGAGATCAGAAATGTGTGCTGCCGTACCAAGTGAGAATTTGTTTTTCTTTCATTTTTTTTAGATCCACTTATTTTATGTATATGAGTGTGTACTTCATGTGCATGCACGGTGCCTGTTGAGGTCAGAAGAAGGTATTGATTCCCTCGGAACTGGTTGGTTGTGAGCCACCATGTGTGTTCAGGGAACTGAGCCCAGGTCCTCTGCAGGAACAAAAAGTGCTCTAAATCTTCTCTCTGATCCTTTTCTCCAGCTCTGAGAATTTCTATAATTTTATTTCTTAATTTATTCTTTCTCCATCCCTTCTGTGTGCATGTGTGATTTGTGTGTATATATGTGGCACAGCACATGTATGCATATCAGAGGAAAACTTTGTGGAATTGGTTATCTCTGTCCACCTTTACATGGGCTCCAGGGTTTGAACTCAAGTTGTCAGGTTTATGCAATAAACACTTTACCTACTAAGCCATCTTGCTGGCTCCCCATATGCCTATTTTTTTAATGAGTATTTTAAGTACCTATGAAGAGGGTAATTGGTCCCATATACAATGGAAGTTAATAATTTTCGTATTAGTAGAAACTCTGCAATTATTCTTTAGAGTCCATGAATTTGAAGATGGTCAATGAAGATATCGCAAAGTTTGGGAAAACAAATTATAGGAAAGATTAGGTTACAGATGAATTATGTATAATACTCATTTGCTGTGTGATCTAGAGCTCAGCACTCTCTAATTCCTGTAAAATATCCTCTGTCTTTGGTACATTCTGTCCAGACAAATAAGAAATAACAGCCAGCCAGGAGGCCTTGGAGCTTCCCTGTTCAGAGAATTAAGTATAACGGCCTCTAGATTTAGTCAATTTGGATCTCTGGGTGTCCCAATATTTCTTCCTAGACTATTCCTTGGACCTCTCATTCCTTCACTCTTCTTAAAATTCATATGACTCCAGCATCTTTGTATGCAATGAAATATATCTGAAAACAACCTTGTTTAAAAGAATAAATCCATTAAGGAGCTGAGAACTTTCTGGCGTGAAATGAAAAATATTGATTGCTTCCTACCTGTTAGCAATGAAATCCCATCCAGTTAATTAACCCGCTCAGCGATAAAGTTTATTTTTGCCCTTCACCTTCAGTTCCAAATCTTTAAAGCCATTAAAACAAGTACCTGGTCAATGAATAAATCTTCTCACTGAGAGGCATTTAGAACCTTCTGTAATCTGGCTCTATTCACCTTACTGACTTTACTTTTAGCTACTTGCCTTCAAGCACCTTCCAGCCCATCCAAAAGGGAGGGCTGGTATATTGTGTTCCTGCAGCCAAAAACTGCTTTCTTCTTCTGAATTCCACATCTTTTAACTCAGCTAGGATGTCATTTCTTGAAAAAGGTTTTTCCAGAACTCTGGCACCGATCTCCACCTCCCCCAATCTCTTCCCACCTCTCCTAATTGCTGCTAAGCTGTAGGTATTACCTCCCTATTCTGAATACTGAAACTTTTTATACTTGGATGGCACTTATTGCATGCCTTATATTATGAGTATTCGTGTATTTCTAGTATGAGACTCTTGAGGATGCAGTTCTAACCAACTCATTTTTGCATGCCGGTATCTTCCAACATCATTCCTTACCTATGATTGGTGTTCAGTAAATGTTTTCTGAATGTTTTAAATGGAGACCCATTGATTTAACATTTTCTTTATGGCTGTTTTTCCTCTTGAGGCTCATGATTCAACACTAACATAGAGAGAGTCTAATTCAGTAAGATGTTTTTCAGAATTCACAAGGCTCTGTCTTTCCATACACAGTCCAATTGTGTGCTGTCATCCCCCACCCCATCATAAGTAGTTCTATTTACAGGTCTCTTTCATGTGCAATGACAGAGTGGAGCAAAACCATCTTCTTTTGGTCACCACCCATTTCTACAGCCCTGAATACAGGCTCCAAGTCTGTTTGAGATACGGCTTTTCTATCTCCTGTCCCCCCAGTTTACTACACAACAGAACTGGAATTAGCATTTTATGGGTATAAAACCTTAAAACTCAGTTTTGGATGTGACAGGTACTCAGTCATGTTTACACAGATGGGGACAAACATTTAGCTTCACTGAAAAAAGGCCATCGATCCTTTGCCTGATCGCTGGCTGGACTTGAGGTGTGGCATTGTGTGCTGCTGCTGCTGCTGAAAATACAAACACTGGTCCATACAAGGAGCTCTAAGCCATATGAAGGGAGGCAAACGTGATGAGATCAGTTTTATAGAGGGCGACCTGCACTGTGCCAGAGGCAGATGCAGAGTAGTGTAGAGGATAGATGCTTTGAAATATTCCATTTTGCAGCAGTATTCATGCAAGTATCAATAATCTAAGCATTATTTCATAGTTATTAAAAACAGCACAGCACTTTAAAAATTACACTTGTTTATTTGTTGTATGTGGGGAGCATGTGTGTGCCATGGTACACACATGGAAGTCAGAAAAAAACGTGGGGGAGTTAGGTCTCTCTGTAGGTCTGGCCTGGAGGGGGAAGTCGGTTCTTTCCTTCTACTAGGGATCCCAGGGATCAGACTCAGGTAGGTTGGGCTTGGTGGTGAGTGCTTTCATTCACCTGCTGAGCCATCTTGCCTGGCATCATTTCAAATACTGACTTTGAGCAGGATCTTGGCATGCATGCCAGCTGCCAGGACATGATTTAGTCAAGCAGCCATGCTTGGTTGGCCTTTGCTCCCTAGGGCTCAAGAGAATGAATCATTCATGGAGACACCAACAAAAGGGCAGTTTTCTTATGATTCATCGAGCTGAGCTTCATGCCAGTGATATTTTGGTGTGGTGATTATACATTCTACTTTGTCTATAGCTTCAGACTTTCCAAATGCATTAGCATAATTAGCTCAGCTGTGTAGATGACTCACTGGAGTGTGTTCTATAAGTCTGTGACCCTGGAGGAATGGTGGGGGTGGGGGGGGGGAGAAATTCTAAATTATAAATGTCCAAAGTCTGCAGTTGTAAACACTGAGTATTTATGCAGCCTGCTTTCAGTTGCCTTCTCTTTTGGACTCTTGCATTTAGGGATACTCTTGTGCTCATTAGAAGGATGGATAGAGTAATACAAGTCAGAAGAGGTAGAGGAAATTAAAATCAGTTTCAAACTTCTCCTTGCTGGTGGCCCAGTGGAAGACCTGGATGGGGAGAAATTAGGGACATAGGTTAGCATGAAGCTGTATGATTGACCTGGATTCTTAGGACTCAACACAGATGAAAGAACACGATGGCTTTAAGTGAACACGACTGTGATAATGGCGGCTATAAGTCATTAACAAATATGTACCTCACCTCAAGCCATCGACTTAGGCATATGGGAGCAAAATGAGCCTGAAACACAACAAAGAAAGGGAGGGGAGGGAGATGAGAGAGAGAGAGACAGAGGCAGAGACAGAGAGAGACAGAGACTTTATTGAAATTGCTTGGTTTAAAGCTCTTTTCTCATAAGGTCTTAGTCACGAGAGATTTAATCTCCAGCAGGTCCCAGTTTCGACATGGGAGTCACAAAACTTTATCTTTCCCAAAGCTTACAAAGTGACACCACTTTAAGTGTTTGTAACGAAGAGCACCATGGAATCTGGTTATGAGGCAACTATATCGGGTGTCTATGTGCTGAAGGAAGTGGTGAGAGGACACAGTGAGCAGGGAGCCTACGAATAGTATCGTCCATCCACCCGGATCCTTTCCAGCTGGGGGGAAGATGTGGGAGTGAGTATACGCATCACTCCACAATCCAAGTTCCCATTCTGCCTCTTTTACTCTTCGCTGCCTCCTCCCTCCTCTCCTAAATCCCTCCTTCTCTTCGTTACCTCCCTTTCCCCCTGGTTCCTCCCTATCCTCTTCCTTCAAACAGTTCTCTCTTCTCTGGCTCGCTCTCTCCTAGTCTTTTTCGCCCGCATCTCCTTTCCCTCCTCCATCCCTCGGCGTCTGCGTCAGGCTCCCACTAGCGTGACGCGCGGGGTCTGGGTGGGAGCTGTCCACTCACCCAGGTGCTGAACGCAGCAGCGGCTTCACTGGCCGCGCGGGTGGAAGTAGCCTGGTGCCTTCTCCGCTCCAAGAAGCTTGCTTCAGTCCTCAGACCGGCAGCCTACTGCCCTGGCACCTCCCTTCCAGCACCACCCCTTTGGGAACTGAGCCAGGGGGGCAGCAGTCGTGGCGGCGGGTGCTGAGCAACGGCGGAAGACAACACCTGGCAGCAGGCTGGAATCTGATTTGCTTCCTTTTCGGCTTTTCTAAGAGATATATTTATATACAGTTCTGGGGAGTCTCCAGGACCAAGCTGGAGCCAAGCGCTGTCTGCCTGACCATCTCGGCCACACCGTCTCTATTTCCCCTCCCCATCTTCTGCTTACACCGCAAACAAGCCTTACCTCCGTGCATCTGCGAGGAGAGGTAGCAACAGCAGCGAGGCCAGCCAGCCAGAGGCAGCCGGAGGAGGGAGGGGCGGCGTGGGGGTGGGAGCAGAGAGCGGGCCGAGGCCGCCCTAGGTTGGGGGAGCGGGGGCAGAGCTGCCGACAGGACCTGGCAGCCGCCCTCCTCCGCCCCCACCCGCCAGAAGCACTCTTTTCTGATTATCTGAGAACTGAATTGTTCCATTAGTATTATTTTTTATTCTTCCCATCACTTCCCCACCGCCCCTACCCCCACGCTTGCCTTGTCTCTGGTTGCATGGCAGCTCTGCCCGGGAGTGGGGGCTCAGGGCCAGCCCCCCGAGAAGGAAGAGGAGGAGGATCATGAAGCCTGGAGTCGCGACCGCGCTGGACCGCGGGCAGCAGCCAGAGGACCAGCCGGAGCAGCCCCCGCCCGTGAGATATCAGGACACCGACCAGCACTCGCTTCTGCCGCCACAGCAGCAGCGCCGGTCTCGTGCAGACCCAGAGCAGGAGGAGGAAGACGACAGCGACCCAGAAGAGGACGAGGAGGAGAAAGCGAGGCTACTTTCCAGCCCGGACCTGCCTATCTTCCAGCTCTGGAACCTCGGAATCAAGGGGAGGGGCCTCCGATTTACAGACTGCAGCTGGAGTGGGCTGGGGGCTGAGATCATGTAACTATTCCTTCCTTCGGTCCCCTCCCTCTTTTCTACCTCCTTTCTCCTCCCCTTTCCCAAAGAGACCCTTCCTCTATTCAGGACCTTAGGTTCTGGAAGGAAGCAACCCTTCGAGGGTTAAGGATCTTTTTTCCTCCATCCTTTTCGGGTCACCGCCCTATATCCCACCTCTTCCGTGTAGCTTTTTGGCTGCATAGGCAAAGCACAAGCTCTTTGCCCAATTTCACCTGCAACCAGTCCCCTGATTCCTCTCTTAAAAGCAACTCTGGTGCTACTGGGGGTTAACTGCCCCAGTTTTCTGCCCAAGAGAATTAGAACTTCTAACCTTCTCACCGCCACCACCCACCTTCGTGTCTTCCCCCAGCCACTTCTTACTACCCGAGGAAGCCTATCTTTTCTCTCTCATGTGCAATCTTCTATTCTTCACTGAGCTGGTTTCCCCAAGCCCAGATCTAGCTGCTCCAAATTTCATTTATTATCTTCTCCACCCTTTTATATAAAGGCGATTTACCACAGCCTAGAGATTTGAGAAGAATCTAGCAAGCCTTTTTTTGGGAATTTTTAACAAGTAGACATTGGTCATACATCCCACCCTTGATGCTTCTTCCATTGTCCTGCTCCTAGTAGTAATCTGGGGTCAAAGACAGAAAGGAGACAACAGCCAGAACTAAGTCTGAGGCTGGGGTAGAACTGCCAGGTCAAGAAAAACTTTTTTTCACTTTGCATTTTCTTAGGAGCGTTCAGAATCGTTGACTCACAGTTGTCAGTCTAGGGGGTAATCTATTTGCTGCTTGGAGGGGTTATAAGAAGAGCCAATAAGAAAGGAGGTCCTTTCATAACACAGAAACACTGTGGACCCCAAGCCCCACCCTAGCCACCTCTTCAAAGACTCCAGCTGCCCCTCTCCAGTCCTCTGCTTCCCCATCACATGCTCATGCCCCTGGGTGGGCTGCTGTGCTGGTGGTGCTGCTGCTGTGGCTGGTACTGCTGTGGATCGTGCACCCCAGTTCCCCAGATGTTGCGCCACCAGGGTCTCCTCAAGTGCCGCTGCCGAATGCTCTTCAATGACCTGAAGGTTTTCCTACTGAGGCGCCCCCCTCCAGTGCCCCTGCCCATGCACGGTGACCCCCAGCTCCCTGGTGTGGCGGCCAACAACAACACCCTTCCGGCTCTGGGTGCCGGAGGGTGGGCAGGCTGGAGGGGTCCTCGAGAAGCGGTGGGAAGGGAGACCCCTCCTCTGCCACCTCCGCCACCTTTGCCTCCTTCTGTGGAAGATGACTGGGATGGCCCAGCCACAGGGCCACCTGCCTCCCTGCTCAGCAGTACTTCCTCTGATGAATTCTGTAAGGAGCAAGCTGAGGACCGCTACTCTCTGGGAAGTAGCTTGGACAGTGGTATGAGGACTCCCCTCTGCCGCATCTGTTTCCAGGGTCCAGAACAGGTGAGTCCTTTCTGTATCCCCTGCTTTGGTGTGTGGTATCTCCAGGCCATGCACATTGCCGCTTAATTGTTTGCCCCAGGGAACTATTATGCTGTTTCTAGTGTCAGGGACAGTAAGTGTTTGGAGTTTCTCAGTGATGTTTCTTGTGGTAAAGCTTGACCAATAAGTGCCCGAGGGAACCTGTTTGGTAACTAGCTTAGCTGCACTTGGATTTTCCACCTTCCCCAATGCAAGTTTCTTCAACCCCATCCCCAAACTTCCCTAAGCACTCAGAACCAGTGAAGAGGAGAGACTCTGAGGGACCTTCATGTTTGTTGATAAAAACACTTTTTAGCTGATTTCTTCCTAGTAAAACCACCTCCAGCCCATATTCAGCTCTACATTCAAATTTCCTCCTTTCTTGAAATTGCGCTAAGATTATGTTCTCCCTTCCTATTCTCATAAAGTTAAGTATAAAAATCCTATTTGTTTGTTTCTTTTTCCTTTGAGGCTACCTCAATTTGCCAAGACACCTCTTGGTTGGAAGCAAATACTCTAAGCCAGGGTGAGTTTAAGGGACATTGGCAAAGAATCTTGCCAGGTCTATTCTCCTTCCCATGTCCATGGCATGGGACAGATTTTTTTTTTTTCCAAGTCAGGCTGGTTCTCCCTTATCTATTTGGATTTCCACAGACAATACCAGTTGTCTAGTGTTCCCAACACTGGATAGATGTGCTAATACACAACATTCCTGAATTGCAAAACCACATAATAAAGAGTCCCAGGAAGAAGAGGCTCACCTGGAAATCAGGTCTCCTCAGTGGTATAGGAGAGGGAACATCTGATAGGGATTCTGTGTTTACAGCAATGACCTCTTCAGCAGTCTCTTAAGGGGAGAGATTCTGGGTGTTCCTGAATGCAGGATGCCACATTGGTACTCCTGACAAGTCCCCTTCTTGCTTACTGTGTGAGATGCAGGCTTAGTTAACATTTTCATTCATTTTTCCTCTCTTGTCTCTGAATGAGCAAAGCACTTAGGGACTGGTGATGCATGGAGCTACAGCCTAGGCATTATGAAAGGAAGTAGTGAATATGTATCTCTGAGAGTCTGAGGGCTGGGCTCCTCCTTCTTATGACTATGATTACCTGAGCAGCAAATGAAATGCTGGTGGGTGAGGAGGTCCAGGTTGCCCACTCAGGGTATTTCTTCCTGCATGTTGCTCCATGGCTAATAACAAACTTCCATAGAAGGTGTGTGGGTCTGTGGCTAATAGCGAAGATGAGCCTCACCTTGGGTCAGGATTTGATTCATTCAGGGACCTCAGCTTTTCCAAAACATAGAGTGATTTTGCTTATTAACTTCCTAAACTATTTCTTCCTTCTCCCATATGGGCTGGCACATGTGTGCATATCACAGGGACTGTTGGAAGTGTGCCTTCTGGCAAGAGCTCTCTTGTCTCTAGAAAACAGCAAGTCTTGGAACGTGTGCTGAGATAATATTTCACCTGCTGTGAAATATTCTTCAAATAACTCTATGCCTCTAGGCCTCTATTCCAATTTCCACGAGATAGCACTTGCTTTCCATATCCTTTCTTTGTAGGAGAGCCCAGAAGTGTGAAAATACCTTGTAAGGGATTAACATATTATTACCATGTTTTTCCATCATGGAAAAGCTGCATTTTATTGGGGGGGGGGGGGAAGAATCATTTAGTGATACTCTAAAATGCCCTCTTGTGGCACAAGGTCTGACCAAGGGTTGGGAACTTTTGTTGTTATTGTTCATCATCTTCACTATGTGTTATGAATGGATCTCTGAATAAAAAAAAGCTAACATCACTGGAGGAATGGGTTCTCTTATTATGTGGGAGGGGCTGTGTCTTCATCAAGATGGGACCAAATCAAGCATTCCTAAAAGTGATTTTGATGGGCCAGGTGGTGGTGGCACATGCCTTTAGTCCCAGCATTTGGGAGGCATAAACAGGTGGATCTCTGAGTTCAAGGCCGGCCTGGTCTACAGAGTGTGTTCCAGGACATCCAAGGTTACACAGGGTAACCATGTCTCCTTGAAGAAAGAAAAAGAAAATGATATCGTGTTTGGGAGGGATTATTTGTAGAGGCCGAGTGGTTTTCCTGGGAATGTGTTGTAGTGGTAATAGGAGAAATGTGAGTGTTAGACGTGTGGGACACTTTCTTCTCACCTTCCTTTACATAATTACCACGAGGAAGGGAAACAAAGGAGGGAAGCTGGGAGCACTCTAGAGAAAGAGAAAAGAGGAGAGGTGGGGAGAGAGGAAGAAAGAGGGAGATGGAGAAGTGGTCAGATGGCAATTTCTGTATCTCAGTTCCTATTGAGAGAGAGAGAGAGAGAGAGAGAGAGAGAGAGAGAGAGAGAGAGAGAGGCAAGAGAGGCAGAGAGAGTGCACACTAGTGAGCAGCCGTCTCTCCCTAGTCTAGGAGAGGAATGATTTGCAATCTGCATGTCTAAATGGCTTGGGTTTTTCCCCCTGTCCAAACAAAGGAACTAAAAACTTGCCCTCCCTCACACCATGCTCTCATTTGCCACTACGCTAGGATCCAAAAGATCGACAAAAATGAAGATTTGGTCTCTTCTTGTAAAGTGCTCACAGTAACATAGTGAAGGGTTAGAGGGAGATTCAGTTAGGTTCATTTGCAGGTTTCCCCAAAGGACTTGGCATCCATTCACTCATGCACTTATGTGATAAAGGGCTAAAAGCCATAGGTGCTGTAGCTCCAGCACTAAGCATCAGTGAGTGAACAAAAGCAGATGAGATCTCTGCTGTCTTGAAGCTGGCCTTCCAGTGGGGACATGGAAATGGGGGAAGTGAACTACTAGATAAACAAAGTGACTTCAGATGGAGAACCATGGTGAAAACAAATAAGATCAAGACCGACCATACACGAAAAAGAGTTAATCACAAATGAAGAGGAAGGGATGAGATAAGTACAACCACATTTGGTAGGACAAACAGGAAGAGCCTTCCTAAGAATGGTCTGTCCAAGGTGGTACCTAAATGATGAGGAGGACCCGGCAGGGGACAGATCCGGGGAAAGCATTCTTGCTGCATGAAACAACAAACTTAAAAATCCAAATGTGAGCAGGCTTAGAATGTTTAAGAGACAGAAGAGGGGTTCTGGGAGGAGAAAGAAGGATCGGGTATGAACAAATGCTTTGAGAACGTGTTGGCTCTGTTCTAGAAAGTTCCTAAGTAGCCATTCTATTCTCCTCTCAGCCATTTGTTCATGAAAGACCATGTTCAAAGACCCCCTGAGAGTTTATGGCAGGGGCTTTTGCATGTCCCCTTCTTGAGGCTAATGCTGTCTAACCCTTCTAGAAAAACAGTGGACTGTGGTTGGTAAGCTGAGGCTGCCTGAAGCCAGATGGCCCCAACTGGAGTGATGAACTAATTACATGGCCTAACTGTGCCTCAGATTCCTCCTTTGTACAATAATGGTAGTCCCTGCTTTGTAGGGTGACTCTGAACCCCAAGCCAGTCAATACTACAAGAGCAGCTGTGGCTGTGTTCTGTTATGGTTATTATTCTCTCTGATGCAAGACAGAGCTTCTTTGCTTTGTCAAAGTGTGCTTCAGCTCACAGGCTAGCAGGAGGGCTAGTACAGTGGTGGATGGCTTCTTGTACACATATAATGCTTTAGGCACAGAGTGCTGTTCCTCTGTTTCCAACACCAAAGTCTTTATTAAGAGCCAACTAGGCCTGCTGCTTTGCTGAACAGAGGCTAGAGACACACGTTAGATGTGGCCCGGTCTTCTAGGATGTCGCAATCTAACTCAGACATCACAGGACCTGACAGAGATCAAGAACACACAGAAGATAAACCCGAGTGAATTTCGTTATTATCTGAACAAGAAAGGGGCAGGTTTAAAAACAGCCGATGGGTTGGAAACCTATTCAGAAAGACAGGTATGGAGGATGGTGGTGGTGGTGGGAGAGTTTCTACTTTTCCCCCCAATTAGTCAGGAAGGCTTCTCTGTTTGTGCTGAAGACCAAGTGAGAGGAAACAGATTCAGGCTGAAAGGTTGAGGCTAGACAGAAAGCAGCTGAAGAGATGTGAGAAAAGTGTGCCTGACAAAGAGGTGAAGCCACCTGCTAGGCTGGGAAGCTGAAGAAAGCCTAGAGGTGGAGCTAAGGGCTAAGGATGCAGTTCAGAGCAGGGTAGGGAGGAGGTGCATGCTTTGGATTTGATGAAAAACAAGGAAACAGGTCTAAAGGAATTTAACAGACTTGAATGCCTTCAGAGCAGGCAGGAGAATGGGTTTGAATTTATAACTTTTAGATTTGTCTAAATTCTGCATTAGCCAATGGAGTTGTTCACAGACCACACTGATTCTCTCGTCCAAGTTCTGTCCATACCATTTCCTGAACAGTGGCTTCTTTTCCTAGTCCTCAAGCCTAGGACAGAGATTATAGACCTGAAGATCCTCCAGGTTCTGGGAGCAGGCTCATCTCTATCTGGGCAAGAACTCCAGGGTCTCAGGTAACCAGAGCACATTCCAGAAGAGGAACATGGTTCCTCAACTTTGTGGACTCCTCTGTGGACAGCTGTGCTTGAAGAGGGAATAGCTATTACCTTTCTAAAGTCAGAGACACTTGCCTGGGTTCAAGGGAGGTATTGTGAAAGCACTATAATGTTCCAGGAGGAAGCAACCTGTGTGCGCCTTTTCTCTTCAGGTCATTAGATCTCAGCCCAGTACATGGTACTCAATTCAGGCTCAAAATTAAGTGATAAAATGTTTGCTCAAGTGGACATATGCATAGTCAAGATAATTGGAAAAAAAGAGAATGTTTAATAGAAAAAAAAAAAACCCCCACAGCACTGTCATCCAATGTTAAAAACATGTTGTATGAAAGAAGAATCATAAAGGGCAGCACCTTGGCCAGAGAGGGATCTCCAGGGAAGTCAGTTTGAGTTTTGATACTATCAGGTGCATTCAATCAACCTAGGCAAACATGCTCTAGGCTGCTTTAGAGAGAACTTTTATAGATGACTAGGGCTAGAGGACTCGGTCTCTTTTTGGTTCACAAATGACCTTGTTGGGAGGGTCCAGAGGGATTCCTTAAATCTAAGCAGAAAGAAATGACACCCTAACCTGGAAGGCTTATCTAATGTTGGGACATCTTGTGCCAGTAAACAGAGTGTAAGGAGTATTCAAACATGTCCTTGGGAAGTGAATGGACTTTGTCATGTGTGAATAAGAACCTCAAATTGTTGGTAGTCATATAATTGGTGCAATTGTGATTTCTCACAATGCACGAACCAGAGTAGAGGAGCAAGTCTTTCATGGCTGGTAGGCAAGACACCATTGTGGACTGAAGAATACAGGTTCCTACAGAAAAGGTGGGCTCTAGCTTCGTTTTTCCATTGTTGTCTTTTTGTTTCTACTTCCATTTGAAGTTCCTACTTCAGTTTCTACAGGTCCTACTTAAACTAGAAGCTCCAAGGACCCTTTCTTCATCCTAATGTTCTTCTAATTCTTCATCCTAATGTTCTTCTAATTCTTCATTGGTAATGCTCAAATGGTTTGTTGAGCGACAGTATAAAGATGTTCAAACCTTATAGCCAGGTCCCTGGATATTTTGAAGACATGTATGTTATTAACATGCACACAGAGGGAGAGATGGGTTGGGGGAAGACGGTGTCTTGACAGCTGTGCAGTGTCTCAAATCAGTTATCTGTTGCTCCTCCACATCAGTGGTTCTCAACTTTCCTAATGCTGCAACCCTTTAATACAGTTTCTCATGTTGTGGTGGCCCCAACCATAACATTATTCTCGTTGCTACTTCATAACTGTAATTCTGCTACTGTTATGAATCGTAATGTAAATATCTGATAAGCAGGATTCTGATGAGACCCCTGTGAAAGAGTCATTTGCCCTCTGTCCCTGCAACAGAGTTGTTCTCACAGTTGAAAAGCACTGCTGCACTTGATGCTCAGTCTAGTAATCCTACACTTGCTAGTCAGCATCAGTTTGGAGAGGATTGGCTCATTTATTGGGTGTGGCTTCAAGCTCAGCCATTCATGTAGAGAATTACTTAATACAGCTGGGAGGGCAGAGAGTTGTGAAATATGGGTTCCAAGAGAGCCTGAGAGAAGACGAACATGGGAAATGGCTGAGAACATGGTATGTTGGGGAAGCCAAGCTGTGTCCTATGAGTGTAGCAGACTGAAGGAAATGGATATTCTAAAAGGACTGTGGAAATGAGCAAGAGCTTCTTATTTGATGCAAAGAAAGCCAAGTTGGAGGTGAGCCTGGATATGAGGGAGCTGGGAAGTGAGTATTGTGTGGCTCAAGCTTCATGGTGCCCCCCCACCCTAAGATGAATTGTATGCAAGGCAGGATTTGCACTTGTATATTACACACAGTGCACATTTGATACCTCCTTGTTTGGGTGTGAAAAGCAAAAGTGGGTGCTAACAGGGGAGCTAACCTTGTGACAATATTGAATAAATTACATTCTCCAGATATCTTTTATTTGTTCTTCGACAATTTCATATATATATATATATATATATATATATATATATATATATATATATTGCTATCTACCCTTAGTTCCCCTACCCTCTTTCTCTGACGGTCCTCCAGAATACCTCCTTCCACTTCCTATCTTCTCCTTTTTTTCTTTTATAACCCACTGAGTCCAGTTGGTGTTACCTGTTAGAACTCTGAGTGACCCTGTTGACTGGTGTTGAGTTCATGAGTGCTGTCATGTCCAGAACGCAGCATCTCAGAGCACCTCTCCCATCATCCAGCTCTCATGTTCTTCCTGTCTCCTTTTCTGAAGGGTTCCCTGGGTCTTGAGTTGGAGGGGTGATACAGATGTCCCAGTTGGGGACGGCGACTCAACATTCACTTATCTTTAGCACTTTGACCAGTTAAAATGTCTCTACATTAAGTGCTGCCCACTGTGAAGAGTAGCCTTTTTGGCCAAGGTTGAGAGCAAACAGTACTAACCTACTATATAAATGTAAATATTTAGAAGGCAGTTGGACAGCATGTCCATGTAGTGAAACAACAGTAGTAGATTTCCCTCTAGAGCCCTTGGGCTTTCAGGCTATGGGTTTTTGACCATGGTTACAGTACCAAATATGATTTTCCTCATGAGGAACAGTCCTTAAATCCAACCAGAAAGTGGTTGATTATTTCTACAACCTTCATATCACTGTTGTACTATTGGGCACATCTTGCCTGGCAGGTCAGTATTGTAGCATTCAGGTTCAGCACTGGGTACGACCGTTAATGACTTGTCCCTCCCTGTGGTCTTCTTATGGCATATCAAAGCTAGCCAGGAGGAAGTTTTCTGGTCAGTTTCAGCTTGGTTCTTCTGTCCTACAACCCACACGTGTTGTATCTTCAGTAAAAGGTCTTGCTATCCGTATGGCAAGAGCAACAGCAATAACCTGTGTTGTTTGGGGAGGGGAATCCCTGGAGTCTCCCTGACTGATAACTTGTAGGGAGATTCCCAGTCTTGGCACTTGACATTTTCATTTGGTAGCCCATGTCTTCTGGGGGAGACCATTATCAACTCATACAGGGTACCAGTGTCCAAACTCTTTTATAATACTTTATTTATTTATTTAGAGACAAGGTCTCACTATGTGGTTTTGGCTGTCCTGGAACTCACTCTGTAGACCAGACTGGCCTCCAACTCACAGGGATTCTCCTGTCTCTACCTCCCAAGGGCTGGAATTAGAGGCATGTTTCATTACGTATGGCTCTGACAACATTTTAAAGACTCATTTTATTTTTAAATCACACGTATGTGCGTGTTTGTGTGTGTGGTATGTGAACATGAGTGCAGGTGCCTGAGGAGCCCAGAGGCTTTGGATTGCTCAAAGCTGGAGTTACAGATGATTGTGACTGACCTGGCATGGATGTCCGAGCCCTCTGCAAGAACAATTCATGTTCTTAATTACAGGTCCATCTCTCCAGCAATTCTTCAATTGCATTTTTATAATTAGCTTAACAAACTAGCGGGTTTCCAAAATGTTTTTCTACATTCTTAGAATCGGTCAACCTTCTCTCCACCATTTCCTCTCCCCTGTCCCTCTGCCCTGGTTCCCACTTACACCTTGAATCCCCAGGAGCTCTTCTTTGCTTTTACATCATAAGAGTACCATTAGACCCTAACCCCTTAAAGCCCCTTCCCTTACCTCCAGCACAGGCCCTTTCTAGCTTCCTGACCTCTATAGACTCCAAGTAAACAAGCAAATCTAAAATTTCAAAGCTAGTATCTACAAATAAGAGAACATGTGGCATTTGTCTTGCTGGACCTGGGAATGAATACATTTTGACTATCAGGTAGCTGCCATCAGGAAAAGAGGCAGGAAATCTGAAAATATTGGCCCTGCTGATCTCTAGGATCCAAGGAGTCACCTCTTGCCCCATAAAAAGATACCTAGGCCCCAGTTTTTAACTCAGCCAATTGCTCTTATGAGGACTTCTTTTCTTTTTCCTTCTTTCTTTTATTGGGGGTGGGGATGGTAGACAAAGTCTCTCTACATAGCCCTGGCTGTGCTGGAACTCACTGTGTAGACCAGGCTGGCCTCAAACTCACAGAGATCCACCTGCCTCTGCCTCCCAAGTGCTGGAATTAAAGATGTGTGCCACCATGCCCCTGGCATCACAAAGATTTCTCTAGGCTGTATGAAGTTGGCAGCTAAAGCTAAGTAGGACAGATACTAAATTCCTTACTTGGTGTACAGGGTTAAGAGAAATAGTAAAAATAGCAGTACTTACTGGGTTACATAATGGGCCAACTATTCAATACTAATCTATGAAATTTCAAGTTGTTTACAAAATTACTGTGGAAGACAGATCAAGTTATTTTCTTCAATTATAGAGAGGTTAATCTGAATGTGATGAAGAGAACCAGCACCCACAGAGAGCCCTCTTGCTGCTACCACCTTGCTGCTAAGACATGACTCTGCACAAAGGAGGAGCTTAGTAACTGTTGATTCTTTCTCCTTCTTCCTGGAACACACTCATTCCATGTTAATAATGCTATCTGTGGTCCCTAGTGCACGCCTGAAAGAAAGTGTATTTGTGAGTGTGTGTATCTCTTCATTCATGTGTGTGTAAGTTAAAATTCCAAATATGGGGCTTAGAGATAATCTCTTCAAAGGCCCAACCAATTTAATTTTCTGATACTGATAATTATTGTCCTAGCAATCATAGTAATCATTGTCCTGGCTTGAGGCCACATGGCCAGAAACACACTTTTCCTCATTATGTTGAAGAATAGTGGGAAAAACAGTCTTTTATTTTATTTTATTTTCTTAACAACCACCCTAAACAGGATAGATCTCTTGTGTCAACCACCACTCACGTCTCAGGCACCATTGTGACACAGGCTTTGACATCAGAAGAATGTGATTTCTTTCTCATTCAGGACCCTTTCCCAAGTTGGTTATCTTAGGCTATTTATTTCATTGCCCTGCACTTGGATGCCACTGTTGATAAGACAAAGATACAATAGTAAATTAGAACAGGTGGAAGAAGCTGACCCTACACACTAGAGATCTAAGCACATGACAACCTGTCATGAATTAGGTTATAGCTGCCTTTCCAACAGTGTGCCTCAGACATTTGGGCCATGGAGAAGTCCTAGCATTGACGTGTTTAGATGGGAAGCCTCTGCTCCTCAGCTCCCACTTCTCTGTTGCCTGACTCAGCTGAACTCTGCACTCCCCAGGGTCAGACTCTACCTCAGTCGTCCTTATCTGTTTCCACCATCATCAAGTCCTTCATTGATCAAGAAGTGCTCTTGGCACTGCTTGGCAGCAGCTGTTCAAAAAAAAAAAAAAAAAAAAAAGACCCTTTACCTGGACTCCGAGTCCCCAGAAGCTTGGAGCAGACTAAGTGTGCGGAGGAGCAAGCAGAGAAAGGCAGAGGAATTCCTCATCCAGCAAGGAGCTCGCATTCCAGCCATCCCTGGACTAGTGTCCTGGAATATCTGGGGTAGGATGGATATGTTTCCAAATAACATTGACTCACACAGGAGATTACTATTCCTGTCCAGTCTGATCTCATGCCTTAGGACTGTGTCCAGGACAGACATCTTGTTGTAGTAACAGTCTGTCTTGAACACTTTTCTAGTGTCGTTAATCTCCCTTGTAAACAAAAAGAGAAGGCATCAGACTCAGAGCTTTTGGATACACTCCAATATCTAAATGGAACTTTTGATTATTTTGTTCACATTTGCATCTATTATTTTTAATATTCATTAGCACGATGTTAACAGTAAAAATAGAGCAGGAAGTTCAGAGAGTTCCCACGCATACCCAGTCTTCCTGCCATCAACATCTCCCACCCAAGAGGTGTGTTTGTTGCAATTGATTAACCAACACTAACCTCATTATTACCCAGAGTCCTTTAGGGTTTGTTGTTAGCTTTATGTGTTCCAAGGGTTATCTCCACCACCCTGCCCATGTTCGTATCTACCGTTGTAGGATCAGACATAATGGTTTCACTGCCCTGAAACTCCTCTTTGTTACACTTCTCAGTCATTGACCACTTCTACCCATATAGTTTGAACTTTTCTAGAATGTAGCTAGTTAGGGCTATACAGCATATAGCCTTTTAGTTTAGCTTTTTCACTTAGTAACATGCAGTCACATTTCCTGCATGTACTTTTAGGAGTGAGTGAGTGAGTGTGTGTGTGTTTGTGTGTGTGTGTGTGTGTGTGTGTGTGTGTATGTAAACAGCATTTTTTAGTGCTTGATAATATTTCATTGAATGGAAGTTCCACAGTTTGTTTTTTTTTTGTGGCAAGTGATACTAATTTTCATTTATGGTAGCAGAAGTCCCCTTTAGAGTAAATGTACAGAAATAAAGATGTGAGATCATTAAAAATAGTAACTTCAAAGAAAGCAATATAGGTGGAATACATACAAAACATCCATGACTGAAAGTCTGAAAATGCTCACCTGGGCTTCACACCTTGTAGTAGTGACTTTTTTTTTTTTTTTTTTTTATCATTTCTGTGACTGAATATCTGACACGAAGTAACTTAAGAAAGATTTGCCTGGAGAGATGGCCTTGTGGTTAAAAGTGCTAGTGTTCTTCCAGAGGACCCACATTTGATTCATGGCATCTACAGGTAGCTCACAACTGTCTGTTCTGAAACCGGCATGGACACCAAAGGACCCCAGGAAGAGGATGAGATGCACAGCTGGAGGCCCTGATCCACCTCACCTGTGCCCACAGAGTCTACATTCGAAACCCTGAGGGTTTTTGCTTTTGGCGCTGCTCTCTCTTCCTATTCAATTCCAAGGTGGCTGACTGATTGTGCTAAGAAATGCATACATATATTGAGACAGCAACATGGGAAAAAGAAATGTAGTCACACATGTAAATTCTAGGACAGATAAGGACTAGAGCTTTCGGCAGTATATCAGGAGGATGGGACTACTTGGGAAGACATAGGACCATGTGTCCAGGAAGGAAGTGACATGTCACCCAGGGCAGAGGCAGGAGGAAATGCCTCATGCTTCTCTCTTTCCCTGATTCAGACACCTGAAAGCTTCCTATCCCAGAAAGGGCAACTGCTAGATGAAAGAGTTCATCCAGGTGGGCACCGATGTGAGAGGGAGCTACTTGCATATGTTGCATTAAGATCTGTAGGGTTTGTTTGTTTTGTTTTGCTTTTCCTGTTACTCAATTAATGTAAGTTTCCTAAATACAATCATTATTTCCCATTCCTGGGTTGGTGTGCTGCATAGTTTTATGTCAATTTGACATAAGCTAGAGTCATCTGAGAGGAGGAAACCTTGATTAAGAAAATGCCTCCTCAAATCAGGCTGTAGACAAGCCTGTAGGACATTTTCTTAATTAGTGACTAGGGGAGGGCTCAGCCCATTGTGGGTGGGGCTATCCCTGGGCTGCTGGTCCTGGGTTCTATAAGAAAGCAAGCTGAGAAAGCTATGAGAAGACAGTAAGCAGCACTGTCCCATGGCCTCTGCGTCAGCTCCTGCCTCCAGGATCCTGTCCTGTTTGAGTTCCTGTCATGATTTCCTTGATGATGAATAGTCTTGTGGAAGTATAAGAGGAATAAACCCTTTCCCCCCCGCAAGTTGCTTTGGACCTGGTGTTTCCTCACAATAATAGATACTGTGGCTAAGATAGCTGTGTTCAGAGAGTATTTGAATACAGTCACATCAGGTGTTTCCCTGGGAAAGTCCAGGAATCCCAGAACAGAGCCATAGACACTGAACAGACCCATTCCTCACCATTCATTAAGTGCTTCAGCTCAGAGTGACACGTTGATTTCTTCTAAAACTCACTGGCTGCATCTGGAAACATGGTTCTGTCTAACAGCAATCCCCCATGTGCCTAAGGAGAAGATGCTCAGAGCTGAGTGAGTTCTAGAAGCCTCTTATGTAATAGTGGTTGTCTTCTCAGTTGTGAGTGTCAAACATTGAGAACACAGCCGGGCCCTCACTGCACACTCTGTAAACACTAGTAGTCTGTGTCATCTTTTCCTCCTTCAAAAGAAGAGGCTGAAGTTGAGAATACTCAGGCTGCTTCCAGCCCTGCTGCCCTTGTGACACATTAGAGCCTTCCTAATGCTGTGACCATTAAATACCATGTCTCTTGTTGTAGTGACCCCCAATTATAACATTATTTTGTTGCTACTTCATAACTGTCATTTTGCTACTGTTATAAATAGTAAATATCTGACATGCAGGATATCTGATATTCGACTCACCTATTGAAAACTACTGCAGTGGAAGGAGGAAGAGTGGGACCCAGAGCTGGTAGAAACTCAGGAGGTTGTACAGTATTTGCCTACCATGTTCAGGGCTTTGGATTAGATTCCCAGCATGGGGGGGGGGGGTGGAGAAGGAGAAAGGAAAACAGCTTTAGGACTGAGCATTAAAGGTCAAGTCGGGGAAAGAGGTTAGGACACAAGAAGTGAAAACTGTTTCACAAACGAGTTAGATGGGAACACAGAGTCAAATGTGCTTTTGGTAAAATGAGCACGGTGGATAAGACTGTAGGACTATGAACTTGACCTTAGACAAAGGGCTGAAAAGCTAGAGCAAGAAGCTTTCAGAACGGGGCTCATGAATTCCAATGCTGCTGTGCAAGGTGTGACATTGGTTGAGTCACACTCCGAATCTTAATTTCCTTATTCCTGTAGAATAAGAAAGATAATAATGTTGTGTGCAAAGACTCTCAGCAGAGTGCGTCATGCCCGAATACAATAAAGTTACAAGCACCCGATAAATATTCTCTGGCTGTTGTTATCTGACCTTGTCAGTCTCCATCATTTCCTGCAAGATTTCCTGGAGAATTTCTGCCTTGGACTGTGTGTGACTGTGGGCTGATAACTTCAGAAAGAGGTATATATGTTTGTATGGTGTATGAAACCAAATTTACCTCAGAATCACTTGTCAACTAAGTAAAAGTTACCTTAGATACACAAAACATTTTCAAATGTATAGGGAAGCCATCATGGTGAGCAAATCAAAAGTGCTCTTCAATGTAGAATAACCCCTTGTCAATAAATATGCTCAGTGGGTGTTCAAAGTATGGCTATGTTCATGTGAAGGTGAATGAAACTTTTCTCAGCATAATACCAGTTCATTACTTTTAAAAAGCTCATCACTGAGGACTGGAGAGACAGCTCAGTGGTTAAGAGTACCTGCCTCTGCTCTTTCAGAGGACCTGGGTTTGATTCCCAGCATCCACACAGCAGCTCTGTCTGTAGATCCAGGGGACTTGATCCCTTCTTCTCACTGCCTTAGACACCAGGTGAGCATGTGGTGCACATACATGCAGGCAGAACAATCATACACGTAAATTAAAGATAAACTATTTTAAAAAACTCTTATTATTGCAATTTATTAAAAAGGATACAAAGGGGAAGGCAGATCAAGAAGCTCATAAGGCGATTTATGAAACTTTTAAAATATATTTATATTTCTTATTTGAAAAAAAATGTGGTGTAGTTTGGTCATATCTACCCTGTCTGAACTTCTCCACATCTTACTCCCAACTTCATGTTGTCTTTTATTGCTTTAAATAAGTTCACTGAGTCCAATGGTGTTGCCCCCATCTGCATGGGTGTGGGGTTTGTCATCCATTGGAAGATGGGCAACCTACCAGTGACCATACCTCCAAAGAAAAGAATGATCTCCCCCATTAACCAGCAGCTACCAGCAGCTCCTCGGCTAGTGACACCTTGCGAGCTCCTCTCCCATCCAACTAGAAATCTGACTGGCTTTTACACGTTAACCGTGGTTTGTATGAGTTCATGAGTGTAATGGCTGTGCCATGTCCAGACATGTATTTCACAGCACTCCTCATCTTCTGGCTCTCTCTGTCTTCACTGTTGCAATGTTGCCTGAGATGTGATTGGTGGCTGATATTGCTATCCCATTCAGAGGCTTTCTAAAACTTTTTGAGTATTTAAGAAGGTCAAAATTAAATAATATCCTAAAAAAAAAAAAAAGCTAGCTTTTACTTTCCCGTGGTGTCAAGGTCATTAAAGATGAAGAAGGACCGGGGAATTGTCCTAGGCTTCGAAGTCACAGAGATCCACCTGCCTCTGCGTCCTGAGTACCTGCTAGTAGAATCTAAAGAAACATGCAAATGAAATACAATGTGCTATCTGGCTTGGATTCTGGATAGTAGAGGTACCTAGAAAAATAGGATAAAGCGTGCAGGTTCAACAATAGCCTTATATCAAGGTTAAATCTTCATTTTGGTTATTTTGTTATGTTCATAGAGGACAGCACCTTTGGAGAAGTCAGTGACTGCTCTACATGGAAATGTTTTGCTCTGCTTTTGTGCTTTTTAAAAAATTTTTTACAATAAGATTGAGATTATTTAAAAATTAAAAGTTAAAACATAAAAAAGTATTTAAATAAGGGAAGTTTATCAATCATGAAAATCTTGGGAATTTCTGGTGTAGAGGGACGGATTGGGTGGCTGTGACATTGACTAGCTTTGGATAAAGTGATCAGTTCCTCTGAACCACAGTGTCCTGTGTCTGCATCATGGAACTAATGCAAATAAATAGTAGGACTATTTTGTACAGTTAGGAAAGGGGGCTGGAGGGATGACTCAGCAGCGATGGACACTTCCCGTTCTTCCTGAGGACTGGAATTTGTCTCCCAGAACCCATGAGTGGTGTTCGCAATTGCCTGTAACTCCAGCTCCAGGGGATCATGCACCCTCTTCTGTTCTTCACAGAAACTCCCCCCCCCCACACACACACATGAAGACACTCACACAGATCCCTACACATGCATGTACATTAAAATGAATCACACAAAAGAGAGAAATGAATAGCTGGACCTGTGTTGGTGGATGAAGGAGGCCCAAGAAAGCTGTTAGGTTTCCTTCTGGTCTGCACTTCCCCTTCTATCCAAAGTGGGTGATGATGTACTTCGTTCACTCCCTAGGTGTACATACCACGTGCTAAGGGCTTTGAGATTGACAGGATGGCACCAGAGCAAGGCAAAGTGTTGTGTGGGCAGGAGTTTCTCCACTGTAGGATCTTAAGTACGTAAACAGAGTTAATATTTCCCCGTGTAAACAACACTGGCTGTTATGTGGTGTTCTTCACCAGTTTTTAACCTGATACTCCAAAAGGAGCACTTCGGTACTCAGAGTGAACGTGGGTTGTATGTTTTGATCCATCCTGTGGTGATCCCTCCAGGAGCCACAGACTTGAGCCTCTGTGGAACAATGTTCTGCTTTACAAAGACAAGCTTTCCAGGCCTCAGGCTTCCAGTTCTCTCTAAAGTGTTTGGAAAACAAATAGCAGGACTAGAATGAGTGGGTGTATAGAGGTGCCACTCCCATTATGTGCCTGCTTGTGGGAGTGTGTGTGTGTGTGTGTCTGGGTATGGGGTATAGTATTTGATGCAGAAGAAAAAGGCCCTGGGGTGGGTTTGTCCATTTGGCTGCTTCCCAGCTCAGTGCATCTTTGTTCCAAAGAGAGCCCAGAGGCTTTGGTCTTTGCAAGGTCAGTGCTGGCATTGTGCACAATACCCTGTTCTTGCTCAGAAGGAATATATGCCTTGATTTCAAAGAATTTTCATACTCCCTCAGTTCTGTTTATGGGAAAGTAACCCTACAAAGGGCTTCCTCTATATTTAAATTAATCTTTAGATTTTTGTATGAGTCGAGAAGCATTTGTTCAATGTGATGCCTGGAATAGTCCAGGAAGTGCAGGCAAAGCAAAACTGGACATATGCTGGGGCTTGGTGATAGGTATGTGAGATTTATTACTCTCTCTACTTTTATGAGTCTAATTTTTGATAATAAAAGGTATATCCTATTGCTTGGTTAATAAAATGTTACGATAAGCATGAAAAATTCAGGTTGCGGTAGCAAAGGGCACTTAGGCTGGCTTTGGACACAATAATCTTGAGAACCAGATCAAAAACAGGCAAGACCCAAGCAAGCCCAATTGGTGTTTCATCAGTTTTGTTCCATGAGTGGACAAAAGCTGATGTCCTCTTAAAGGGCGTTTTATTCTTAGGGTCATGATTAAATCTGAAAATATCTTGCTGCTCATTTCCTTTATGGCCACTGGGACTGGTCATGAAGGAAACGGAGCAATCGTAGACTATGAAGACCCTGAGTGAACATAACTGGATGCCAGGCCCTAGGAATGCAGAAGTGAGATGCAGGTTGAGAGTCTAAGACAAAGGCTAATATGCTAAGATGCAGCCATAAGACAATACAATGCATGCCTCAGGCCAGGGTTCTGTGCATTATGATCTGCACTGATACTGCTTACAGAACTGTTGAGAATCCCAGAGAAGATAACTGTCAAATAGCAGAGCAGGCTAACAGGTAGAAAGGCCAGTAAGTCAGGTGGATGTGTGTTCCCAAGGACAGGCATGACAGATTAATCCTTGACTCCTCTTACCAGAAACTTCCTCTATCACGGTTTTTCAATCCCATATCCTTCTCATTGCGTCCCCATCACTCTATTAGGCTTTAGGACTCAGTGTAGTTTCCTCCAGAGAGCTGGGTGATTGAATGGGCAGCATGCAGATAAGAAAGGATGCTAAGTCTTTGATAGTACTAATTAGTTAATACTAACTAGTCTTCTCAATGCCTGTTTGAGGCTTGGTCCTAATAGGAGTGAGTGGCCACCTATCTTAGAATAACTCCACAAAAACTCCCCAGGTTCATTGAATGGTATTTTTAATCTAGACCTCTCCAAAGAGTCTGGAAGAATCCTCATGAGTTTAATAGCTTCTTTATATGGGAAGGGAGAAGATATTATTTTCCTCACTTTTATAAGAAAGAAACTAGATCCAGAGAAGTGAGGTGATATGCTCAGTGTAATGGCTTGAAAAAAAAAATGGCCCCTACAGGGTCATTGGAAGTGTGGCCTTGTTGGAGTGTGTGTGGTCTTGTTGGAGGAAGGGCATCATTGTGGAAGCAGGCTCAAGCCACACTCAGTGTCTCAGACCACTTTTTGTTGCCTGCAAGAAGTAGATGTAGCTGCTCCTTGTCTACTCTCAGCTCCCTCCCTAGCACCATGATGATAATGGACTATATACCCCTGAAACTGTAAATGAGCCACCCCAATTAAATGGTGTCTCTTTGCAGTAATAGAAACCCTAAGACACTCAGGAAAGATGGCAAGCAGGATAGCCAAGGTCACCTTATCCCACCCCAAGAGATACCAGTGAACATGTATAGTGGGGAGATTCCTCCTGCTACATCCTTTATCCAGCCTCAGACCTAGTCATCCTTCATATCCTAAAACAACAATATATCACCACAAAGCCTAGAGTGACTGGAATACACCAGAGATGGGGTGTATATAGGAGCAGCAGAGCACCTGGTTAATTTTATTTTCTCATTAGTCTGAGGCTACCCTATAATTTTTGTTAGACATTGACCAAGATTTCTTTCAATTGGAGGGCTACTGACTAAACTCAGGCTATGCGGTTATAGAAGACACAGGAAGTGAAACTCTCATTTTATAGACCATAGGTGTCTTGGACATGCTGGCAGGTGGATTTTATTTAAATGATGTTATCAACCTGTTTGGGCCTTTTTCTCTGTGTGTAGAGTAGGATGTTTTGCTCATTGACAGTAGTTTTGATTGAGGAGATGCTTTGTGTTGGAATGATAGAGGATTCTAGAGATTGCACTGAACCAGATCACAGCTCCTGTGCTCTTGGAGCATCTCCAGTCATGTGTCTGCTAGCTGGGCAGTTACAGAGTGACAGGGCCCAAGGGCTATGCACTGTGGGGGCGTGGGCAATAAGATCCAAGAAGACTTCTCACTAGAGAAGATGCTTATCATGGTGTTGGCTGTGATAGAGGATGGAAGGCATTCTAGGCAGGAAGAGGAATAATAGAGAAGTCAGGGATGCTTTGGAACACCAGGTCTTGTTCCTTTCCTGACACGCTCTGGCTGATACTGGGGCATTCAGTCCCCTGAGCAGCATATGCAGCAGCTGTGGCCTTTGTTCTACTTGGGAGCTTCTCTGTGAAAGTGGGGCCACCAGGGTCTTGCTGTTTGGGGTGTTTGTCATGGTACAAAGAACTTCATATTGTTGGGAAGTACACCTTGTTGACAAATTGAGTCCAGAAGCTCGAGAACTCCAAACATGCCAATGACCCCAGCCGTGCTTCATTCAAGACTTGGCCACACTTATTCTACATCCATTGCCTACAGGAATTTGTGTGTGTGTGTGTGTGTGTGTGTGTGTGTGTGTGTGTGTGTGAACCCAAAAGAAACTGTGGCATTATCTCTGTAGTTTTCCAGACTTTTTATTATTATTTTTTTAAGATTGGGTTCTCCTCATCTCTCTTGCTCATACCCATGGGGATTTGGCAGATGAAGAAAAGTGCCATGTTTGTCTTGGTTTTTGTATCCTTTTGATATTATTGTTCCAGGTTAACTTCAGCATTATCTCTGTCCACCCTGACATCTAAAGAAATCAATGTTTGATGAAGAAAAGTGAACTCACATTGAGAATGAGATCTTTCTTGATTTTCTTAAAATAAATGGACTTAAGGTCCAAAGGCAGTGAGTGGTGTGTCTGTGTTACCACTCTATAAAAACACTGGGATAGCAGGACCCAGTTAGGGATAAACAGTATGACCTAGATAAAATCGGGCAGGATTGTGGGTTCTCAGATCCTCCACGGTGGTTCCAAAAGAGTTCTGATAGCATTGGGCAATGGGTGACTTTCTCTAGCTTCTTGGAGTTCTGTAAAACTCTTTCTGGCTCTCTGATGTCCAGCCCTCATCCTTTCAGGATATATTAACAGTTGACTAACGTTCAACTCCACTGTGCTTCTGCTCCCAATACTCAAAGGTGGCATTTAAATTGCACTTGATGATATCTGGTACACACTGGACTTGCAATGGTGGCAGGATCTGTTCTCGACAGACTTTGTGGACCCTAAATGAGTAATTATGGGTGAGATAAGTGTGCTTGGCAGAAGGGCAGCCATTATGCTCCAGAAATATAATGGGGTCTTCTGGGACAAATCTATGAAATATTGTCATCCTTTATCCCCATGTGGAGAAGAGGTATTTTCTGAATGAGTCAGATAATTTGTTGGTTGGTTGTAGGGGTTAGACTTCGGGCTCCTAAATACAAGTCCAGTGCTCTTTCTACTATCTCATTAAACAGAATTTAGTTCAATGGTTATTTTTTCAACCATCTGTGATACATCAAGTATGGTATTAGCTTAAACACTGTAGGTAAATAAATATGGTTCCTTCTCTCAGTGACATTTCAGTCTAACAAGAAGGACAGCAATAACTCTGCCATAAAGATCATGATGGAGAGATGTCCTTGTTGAAACATAAGCAGGAAGGAAGGATGGCTGAGTCTTCTTGAATGAGTCACAGGCAGGTGGCTTCACAGAAAAACCAGAACCTCCAGATGATAGCAAGAGCTCACCAGAGCCAAGTGTGGGTGTGCTCTGGCACAAAGATGAAATAGTACAATATGGAATGGTGGTATATTAGAGCAAAAAGGTATGTCATGACTTGGTAATATGAGACAGCCGAGTAATGTGGGATAACATGGTGTTATGTAATGGCATGCTGATATGGTATAACATGACAGTAGTGTGGTGATATCACAATGTGGTATGTTGGTGTAACATGGCATGGTGTTACGGCATAGCATGGTGGTATTTTATAGCATAGTGGCATGGCATGGTGTGATGGTATGTTACAGGATGATATGTTGCAGTGTTGTGGTGTAACATAGCTTGAAGGTATGACATAGCATGGTAACATTTTATGGCACAGTATGATAAGATGTCACAATATAAAGGTGTGTCTCAGTATATATCCTGGGGCAGTATTGTGCTGTAGTGTGGTGGTAGAAGGAATGCCTATGAGATATGTCAGGAAACAGTTGCATCATAAGCAGAACCCATCCCCATTGCATCCTTTTCTTGCATTTCCTGAATAGCATGCAGTGAAAAGTCTGAGGAGAGTATCTGCCACCCTTCTATCCCACATCACAGGTGATCTGGGCAATCCATTCTGATGATTCTCACTGCCTGGGAGAAAAGTTCACTTCCCTGCACAATGGCAGCAGATATCCAGCCACTCTCACTCTCCACTGCCTGTCATTCTCCACATATATGAGGGCTTCCAGTGGTTTTGTTTGCATTTGAAGGCTTCTTAGTCAGTGTTCTATTGCTGCGAAGAGACACCATGACCATGGCAACTCTTATAAAGGAAAAGATTTTAATTGAGGCTGGTTTAGTTTCAGAGGTCTAGTTCATTATCATCATGGTGGGAGGAATGGAAGTATGCAGGCAGACATGGTACTGGAGTCCTCTCCAGCTACATTCAGTTCAACAGGCAGCAGGAAGAGAGAGAGACACTGGGCCTGGCTTAAGCATTTGAAACCCCAAATCCCACCCCCAGTGACATATTTCCTCCAATAAGGCCACAGGTCTCAATCCCTGTCAAGTAGCACCACTCCCTAATGACCAAACATTCAAATCTATGAGCCTATGGGGTGGGGGGGGGGGGAGACCATTCTTATGCAAACCACCATGGCCTCCTCCCACCTGAGACTTCCTTTCCCCTGTATAGTTTAGGTCCAACCCTAAATTCCTTCAGCCCTACCTCTTTGATGAAGCCTTGCTTTTACTCTCTGAATCTCCTCCCTGCCTGCTGTGCATACTGGATGCAGGCTTCCTGCCTTGTCATCACCATGGACCTCCATTCCCTAGGCTTCGGGAAGCATCTTTCAGATCTCCAGTTAACCTACATACTGCCCACCACCATGCTGCCCGGCAATATAGAGATTCAAAGACCTAATGCAATGGATTCATTCATTGTTGACCCATTTAAGGAAAGCATTTTTCTTTATTCAGACTAGCACTTTCCCTTTTCTGCCAAGGCAGAGGAAGGGACGGGGTAGATCTCTGAAACATTCTGCTTACAGCTGACTGGCACATTAGGGACCCCATTATTCCATCGACACACTGAGCCATACAATCTGCCGGGGAACAAATCCCAAATCCCTGCTCTCAGGGAGCATTCCTCCCTAGCAACCCCATCAGAAACAGAAACTGGAAAATGGCTGATAGGCCCAAATTTGAATGGTGTTTCTCAAAAAAAGCTGACCAACAGTTTCAGGACACCGAAGTCCTGTAGATGAGAAAGGCTGAGTGACTCTTGCTGACTCCTGATGGCCAGAGGTACATAGCAGTGAAATGCTAGGTGGGATCGTGAATACACACACACACACACACACACACACATGCACACACACACTCATACTTACACACACACACATGCACACACACACTCATACTCACACACACACATGCCCAACAGTGGAAAAGGGTGGGAAAGCCTACTAGTCATCATTGTATCCTGAATGTGTATGTTGGTAATGCTGGGAAAGGCAGGGGCAGAAAGAAGGAAACTGTACTTCAGTGGACCTTTTCCATAAATCTAGAGGCTATTACAGGGAAAAAAAAAAAAAACAAAACAAAAAAAAAAAACAAAAAAAGAGACCTGTTCAGAGTCCTGAATCTTTTTCTTTGCCCCTTCCCACTGGGGTCAGTTAACAATGACTTGCCTGAGGTGTTTATTTCCATGATTGTTCAGCATATGCATCTCATATCTAAACTGATAGCAGTTCAGCATGAGCTGCCATCATTTCTTTCCGGGACCACTGGGCCATTTTTGACTCTCCCCTAACACTTTTATTTTCACCGTTCTGTTCCTACAGAACTGTAGAATTGCTCATACTTCTTTAACTCAATTTCTCCCAAAGATACCCCCTACTCTGAGGGCCCACTCACTTCCCTGACTTGTTTTCCAAAGTACCCCCTCACCTCCCATCTTCCACTGAATTTTCCTCAGAGATGTTGACCTGCCCCCAGGATCAAAGCGGCCACGCTCTTTCTGTCTGATTTGTAGATCCCTATTCTCTAGGCAATGAAATTCTCTATTTCTCACAACGCACCTGCCATTGCTCACATGACTGACATCTTGCACGGTTCAGAAGTTCCTGAGCCCCATGATGTGTTGGGGCCTCGGCCTGTGTCTCTTTCTAATGATCACAGCGTTTACTCATTGGGTACCACTAGTTCTGTAACCCCATCTAGACTATATCCTCCTGATACCCCTTGGGGCTGTTGCTTCCTAGCATGTCGCATACAGGATAAAGATTTTCAGTGAGTTATTTTGTTTTGGGTTCATTTGTTTGTGTTTTAAACTACCTATTCTGAGTTCGTTAGTTATTTTCTTTTATGTATGTGAGTGTTTTACTTACATATTTGTCTGGGTACCATGTGCATGCTTAGAGATTCTCTGGAAGTAAAGTGTGGACAGTAGTGAGCCAGCATGTGAGAATGAATGGCATATCCAATCACTAGCATTACACACAAAACATCAGTGCTCCTAGCTATGTGTGTTCACAAGAGGGTAGGAAAATAATGAAACAGGTCTTACATTGAACGGTGTGTGTATTTATATGTGTATCAGGTCACATGATTCCAAGTGTTAGTTCACATGGTGACTATTGATGTTTAATAAGGATCAGGAGAACAAATAGGCCGAATAGATGTTTATTCAGGGAGAAATAATTTACAACATAGATGAACACCAGCAGGTTCCTGGTCCCAAGGATGCCTCCTGATGTTCTCCTGTCCCCTTGCTGCAAGCAAGAGAGCTCTCCCAGCCCCCTCTTCATACTTAGTTCCTCCTGGTAACATCTGCCCCTGTCTCCACTCCCAATGGGCGTGGTCTATGCCACAGGTGCAGACAAAGTGAATATCTTACTACAGGTGACCATGCACCTATTGCAGTTTGCCAACAACAGACACATACCTGAAGACATGGCACTTACTTTTCTAAGAACTGGAAAATACTAGAGAAACTTAAGCTATTGGTCACCCTGCATGAATGTCCCGACTCTAAGGTAGACTGTTCAACCCAAAAGCAAGCACTCAAGTGTGCAGTGTCTGCTTGCCGGAAGCCAGGAAACACTTGTTGATTGTCTTATGGGTGCCTACTTGACATTCCACACAGCAGTCATTAGCCCTTGCCAGGCTGCTTAGAGATCAGGAGTTGGGATCTATCTATTTGGTCATACCCAGAACAGGCAAGAAAGCCAAAATGGTCAAATCACAGGGGCTTCTCTGAACTCAGTGTGCACATAAATGTGCTGCTGTCTTTGCTGTTCATTACAACTTCTCAAGCATAACAAGAGTTTGAGACTCCAAGTACCCAGGCCATGGTGGATGCTTCTGGTCCCGAGGACACACATGGAATAGCAAAGAGACTAATAGTTCACATCCTTAGACTGAAAAGTTATCTGGGAAATTCACTGGTACCCAGCCATGGAACCAGGTCAGTCAAATCAATCTAAAGATGGGACAAGGCATCAGGATTTTCATCTTTCCTCAGGCATTTCTGGTGTACAATCAGAACTGCAAATCTCACAAAGGGAGGCTGATGAACCTCAGTTCATCAAAACTGATTGATTGGTCCAGATGGGCTAGGCTTCAAATCATCTATTGGAAGTAGAAAAAAACAGGAGCTTATTTTAGAAAGCCAGAGGCAGAATTCTAAAAACAAACAAAAATTACACAGGGTATAACTGTATAGACGTGTGTGTGTGTGTGTGTGTGTGTGTGTGTGTGTGTGTGTATGAGTTAGCAAAGACTCAGTATTTCCTGGGCCCTTTAAGTGATGGAGCTCAGAGAGAAGTCTTGGAGGACACAGTGGGACATACTCTGACAACAGGCAACAAGAGAGAGCAAAACCCTTCCAAATCAAGCCAACTGCAGGTTCTGCTGCTCTCTGTCTCCAAACTGGTCACCAACTGTCAGCCTTTGTTTTGTTTTCTTGTGTTCTGAGGCTTATTAACAGCCAGATGACAAGTGTTCTACACACACACACACACACACACACACACACACACACTACACAGGCACACGCACACACACACAGGCACACACACAGGCACACATATACAGGCACACACACAGGCACACACACAGGCAACACATGCCCATACACACAGGCACACACATGCATACACACACATACAGGCGCGTGCGCGCACACACACACAAGCACACACACACACACACAGGCACACACACAAGCACACACAGGCACACACATGCCCACACAGTCAGGCACATACACAGGCGCACACACACTCAGGCACACACATGCACACACACACACATACACACAGGTGCGCGCGCGCGCACACACACACACACACACACACACACAAGCACACACACACAGGCACACACACAGGCACACATACTCAGGCACACACATGCACACACACGCACACCCCCACATACACACACAAGCACACACACCCCGGCCTCCCTCCTGCTTCTCAGAACTCCCTCTTCACTTCTGCAAATGTCTATCTTTACAGAACTCATCCCCATCCCTATATGAGAAGCAACACTGCGCCTCCTTCCCAAGATGACACCACATCTGTGTTCTTCACCTCAGCACCTTCTAGAAGTCTCCACATGAGCCTGGCACTTTTCATTACCACCTGCAGTCAGCTCTCTTAGGCATTTCAATTCCTTCCCCTTTCAGTGTTCTTTCTCTTCTATAGATGTGTGTGTGTGTTCATATCTGTCTTTTAGCTATTTTATCTTTCTATTCATCATTAATTCTTTCTTTCATCAACTCATATGCATCCCTGTTGTCTAGTCTGCTTGTCTTCACTACTGACTGAAATTATTCTTGGAAGGTCTCTGATGACCTAACTAAAAGGTCTTTTAGAGATGCCACCCTCCTCTCTGTTAGGCATTCCTGATGCCCCCCCCCCCTTCTCTGAAACATCATTTGCAGTGGCTAAGAGGACTGCTTGCTCCACTCACAGCTTTTGGCTAAGTCTTATGCAAACTATAGGCCCGTGGGTGATGAATCAACCACTGCAACCATCAGCTTCCTTCTCTATCCCCCAGCTTACATGAACCAGAGTAGACCAGAACAGGGAATAAAACATAACACATTGCATGTAGGAAGAATAAGTATAACCATGTAGCGCACATGCCAGGGACACAGAACATGGACAGCTGAGTTCTAGTAATGGCATCACCATCTTGGTTTGTGCAAATATACTCCATGTTGTCTGGGCACTGGTGAATTTGCTTAATGAATGTTGTTAGACATTTCAAGCTTTAGTATCCTTAGTATTCTCTCAAAGCCATTCTCAGAACTGGAGATATGGAGAGAGATGGGAAGAATAGGTATATAAATAGATACATAAAGCTGGATAAAGGACCTACAAAAAGGGTGGAAATAGGATGTTAGCTTCCTGACTTCCTGAGACACTGCTATAAACTAGATATATGAGTGCCCTTTGCCTTCAGTGTGGTGGTATTATATAGGAGGGGCTTTGAGAGGTATCCAGGCTTAGATGAGGTCTTGAGGATACAACTCCTGTGATGGGGATGGAAGAGACTAGGAGGAACAGGAAGTTTGTCTGCTGAAAGCCAGGCAGAGAGGCCTTGCAGATCCCAACCACACTGGTGCCCTGGCCTCAGAGCTGTCAGCCCCCCAGAACTGTGAGGCTTGTTGAAGCCACTTAATTTATGCTCTTCTGCTCAAACTAAGACGGATATTTTGCTAAGATTTCCATGGCTCCTTATTGTCAACTGAATAAGATGTCTCAACTCTTGTCTTAGCCCCTTAAGTGTCCCTTAGTTTGGCGGCAGTCTTTTACCTAAGGCTTCACTTTCCACTAGCCCCTGTTTGCTCAGTGAGACAGTGTTATCATTCCCACACTTTCCTGCCTCCTCAGCTGCCTCTCTCTTGTTGTCACTACAGTACAACCTCACAGGAGGTGATTACAAGAGCCAGCCTACAGCTGATGGTTCCAACAGGGACCTGGGGAGCAGTCTGGTTTGGAGCTCAGACTCAGTGGGAATCTTAGGAAGGAAATGAACTGTCACACTTGGTAATCAGCTTCCTGGAGCTCAGGGTAGACAAGACCCAGAGAATACACACAGCCTCTAGACCTTTCTGCAGGTGTGAGGGAAGAAACAGCCCACTCCTAATTCTCTTGAAGCAGTGGTTTTCAAACTTCCTAATGCTGCCACCCTTTAATGTGTTCCTCATGATGTAGTGACCTCCCAACCATAAAATGATTTCATTGCTACTTCATAACCATACTTTTGCTACTGTTATGAATAGTAATGTAAATATCTGACATGCAACCCCCCATGCATTGAGAACCACTGTCTTGAAGGGAAGTGTGACTTCTCCACTAGGACCCAAATTCATTTATTTTTCCAGTGAGAATAAACTCCAGAATCTTTCAGACACCCTAGCCATTCAAGTATCTACACAGGGACTTCTTCCCACTTCTCTGCCATTCTTTTAGGCTTGTCACAAGTCACCCCCTTACCAGTGCATCTAAGGGTCTGTCCTAGCCCTAGTCCATCCATCAACAGCATAGAAAACAAAGCAAAAGAGCATGTGAACCCTGCTACACCAGAAAGGCCATTTCTCTTTGGATGCAGGAGGATGTAGGTTTACTAGTCTTGGTTTTGTTGTATTTGGAGGGAGAATAGGCACCTGTGGGTGAGTATGTAATTTTTAAAAACTCAGGTCACACCCACACACACACACACACACACACACACACACACGATTCAATTCTTCTTGAAAATTAGAAGATGAGAAATAAGCTGGCTCCCTTTCCCTAGAAGACAGCTGTGGGCTGATGCTGAGACAAGCAGCTGGCTTCAGCCCTTGCCAGAATCTCTGTGTATCTAGCTGACATGAAATGTCTCTGGCCTTCCCATTCTGTGCTGGTTGGTGAGGAGCTGCTGTCTGGTGCTCCATCATTCTAGCCCTTCAGTTCCTGAATGATGAACTTCATCAAGTCCAGCAACCAAAAGGTTAATACATGCACTACAGGTGGTCTCTGGGACCTTCTTCTGGGTATGCAGCAACTGATTGGTTGTTGAGGTCAAGTTGTTAAATACTTTGACTAATGCCACTACTGTCATGCATTGACACCCCCCCCCCCCATTCACAACTGTGTCACCTCCACTAAAAAATGCTCTCTCCCTGCTTGAACCCTCATATTGTTAGCTTTTCTCCTTGTCTCTCTCCTTTGATGCTAACAGGACACCCACCATCTACTTGTGTTCTGCCCTTAGGATGCCCTGCTTTCAGGCCCCATTCACACCCCAGCCGTGGACTGAGGTGGCCCCTCAGCCTAAACCCCTCCACAGCATGCAGACACAGGCTGGATACAGATGGCTGTCTTTTGCATGTGGGCAGCCAGAACAGAGCCACTCATGAGAGACCGTGGGTGTAATCAAACCCATGTCATTTCTCAGACAATGGAAACAAACAGGAGAACCATCTCAGTTGGGGTGGAAAGCACCAGCAGGGAGCAGGCCTCACTGGAGAAGCTGCAAAATGGTATAAATTAATGAAAACGACTCTGGCTGAGCCTTACTGCCTGCCTCGTCCTCTGAGTGCTTCCAGCAACTGCCTTCCTGGGGCTTTCCCACCTGGGGGCCAGGCAGACAAATGACTATCAGGGGAGGAGAAGAAGGGGAAGGTAGGGGGAGTGAGTGACGCTGGGGAGCAGTACACTCCTAGACAGAAACCAGAAACAATGACCTTCTGGCCTGATCCCTGCACTGCCTCGGCTGACTCTCCTTCAGCAAGGTGTGCCTCCTCTCAGGACCTCAGTGTGGATATTACTGAGTATCCAAATCTATGAGAGCAAGGTCTGTGGCCCTCCCAGATCCTTATCTGTAGGTCTCCAGAACATTGGCATTGTTGCTGAAATTCTTCATTCCACCCTGTCTCCTTCCCCATCCCTTCTCCAGGCCCAGGGATGCTCAAAAGGCATGCATTCTAAGGCTGGTTGCACATAGTGGCCATGAGGCATTCCTTTCAAAGAAAGAGTAGCAGACATACATAGGGACATAGCTGAGATCACTGTCTCCCCTGGATTCCAGTGACTCCATTCAGTTCACTATGAGACGCAAGCCTGAGTGTTCTTCCTCAACCTCCTGCAAAGACAGTCTGGTGTGTGTGTGTGTGTGTGTGTGTGTGTGTGTGTGTGTTTCTAGAGACAGAGCTAGAGAGAACTGTAAGTTTACAGTCACATGTGGCTTTAAAACAAATTATAATCAGATGGGAAAGTTTCCCCCACATCTCATCCATAGGTGCCTTGTTTTGGCCAGGAGACCCAAGCATGGCTACAGGAAACAGGCTGTCTCACAAGGTTGGCAGTAGCTTTGGAGGACTCTGTATTCTGGTCTTCCTGCTTCTTTTGTTCAGGGCCAGGATGAGTAGGAAAGAGAGAGGCCTCTGCCTGGAGATGGCTGGCTCCCCCACCCCTGACTTAGAGAAGAAGGGAGGAACAGCCCAGCAGGGAATGAGATAGTGGCTGTATCACTTAAGAAATTTTTTTTAAATCTCCCAGCAGGGGCCCAAAATGGTGGTGGAAATTAAGTGTGTAACTCCCCTGGGCCTCCGTGGTACCCTATTGCTCTGGCTGGGTCCTGGATGGTAATGGAGTCCCTTGGAGGGGTTTGATGGGACCCTTAGTAATACTGTTTGTGACTTTAGAGACCCCAGTAAAACCTGGAGCCCTTTCTGCTGTGACATCACAGTGAGCAAATAGATGATAATGTAAACAGATGGGTGATGACCAAGGGGGTAGATGAGGATTTGAAACAGATTGATGAACTGCCAGGATCCTTGTGTTAACACCACTTTGTCTCTTGCTGAAGAAAAACACTTCTTGGCTGAGCAGTTGAGAAAGAGAAGCGTGTTTCAAAAAGGAGGGGAAGGGCGGAGTGGAGAGGGATGAATGGATTGTGTGTTTTGACATATTTACTAAGAAATGTGGAAACTGCTTAGCACCTGCTAATTAGAGTCACAGCAACCTGGATTCCCAGCAATGTGCAGATGCCAAGGGAGCCAGGGCCTGAAGGATGGGTGGATTTTCTAAAGAGGATTATGGGCTTTTCCTGACTGGGGATGCAGGACCCTGGGAAATAGAAGAGAGAAGAGAGGAGCTGAGGACAGTGAGGAGAGTCATTTCGCAGTGCAACCTAGATTTCTCTGTACCCTTTCTCCTACTAGTAACAGGACATGTTCTTCTCATGCTGATGTCCAGAATCAACCGACTGCTGCTGTGCGGTTTAGGAAGAGCAAGTTTGGAGACCAGGTTATTGAGTTAGACTGTGGCCAAAGAGCTAGTCCAATGTCCTTAGGTTCCTTCTCTGTGCTTTGACCCATTTGGGACTCATCCCCCTGTTGTTTTTCATTAAGCTCAGTAGCTGCCTCTTAAGCAACTGCTGTCCTAATCAGCAGCTGCAACTCACAGCTACCATTAGGGGTTCAGCCGCACTGGCTGTAAGTAAGCAAGTGAGAATTCTGTTCTCTCAGACACCCGGCTCTATATCACAGTCATGAAAGGGAACTTTATCTAGATCTCGATCCCTCTATAGAACTCAGGATTCAAAGGCCGAGGTGAAAATTCTTGCTCGGAGAGGCTTAACAGTAAGTAGCTAACCTCTCCTAGCTCATGTTTCCCCAAAACCAGGCGTCATTCTGCGCAGCCCCCACTTAAGAACCCTAGCTATACATGGTTCCTCCCTACCACTTCCTGTCAGCCAGTTGCCAACTCAACCACCTGACCCCAGGTTAATTTTACTTAATCAAACAAATGTAACACATCTTTGCATCATTAAACAAACATCCCACAGCATAAATGAATGTAACACCTCTTAAATTAATATTCCACAGCATTCCCCCACCCCTTTTCCTCTGTCCAACCAGGAGACAACCTCATGGTTATGAGCATGGCTAGGGTTCCACTCCTTATTCCCCCCTCTTGTTATTAGGGAATGTTTCTGGACCTGGAAGATGCTACTGGCACTGGATTCATAAGGTCATTGTGAGGACAAAATGTGGTGGCCAATTTAAATACCTTGACCCTTGGTAAGTGCTCAGCAACTCTTGGAAATCGCATTGAGGATGCTGGACTCCAAAAGTTCTGGGTATAGCAGTACAGCCAATAAATAGATATGTGTCAAGGAGGATGCTAGTATAGGGACCAGTTACAAAGATGGTCACAGTTCTGTGAGAGAAAGCAGGAGTGAATACATCATAGGAAGGTCACACCAAAGCTGGAGGGACAAGAAGTGAGTGAATAGGGTCTGGGAATTTATGCTTCCTGGTGAAAACTGAGATTCACCCAGTGAATGGGTTACTGTGGGTGCTGAAACAAAAGGAACAAGAGCCGCCGTGGAAGCCGCTGCCTACAAGTGGAAGGAAGGTATAGGTGCTGGTTTCCCATCCCAACACAAACATACAGAGGCTTGTATTAATTACAGATGCTCGGCCAATAGCTCAGGCTTGTTGCTAGCTAACTCTTACATTTAAATTAACCCATTTCTATTTATGTACTGCCACTTGGCTCATGGCTTTACCTATCCTCTAGCATGCCTTGCTTCCTGGGTGGCTGGTTGGCATCTCTTCCTCACTCCACCCTCCTTCTTCCCATCGTTCTCTGTTTGGCTTTCCCACCTAACTTCCTGCCCAGCTTTTTATTAACCAATGAGAGTAATACATATTCACAGTATACAGAAAGATTATTCCACAGCTGAAGGAGCCTCGGTGATTGTCCCTAGCCACCATGTTTCTATTTGGCAACCCCATTGGGGAGCTGTAGGTTGCAGGAGTCCCTATCCTGCCCTGTTCAGCAGAAAGGGTAAGACAGTGACACTCACACTCATGCTAAACCACCTGTCCTCCTTTTGTGTTCTAAAGTTCACAAGAAATTGTGAGGAGAGGCGAATGAGGCTGGCATGGCTGCTGGGAGGGTTGGAGGAGATAAGTGAAATTCAAAGTACAGCTGTCCTTGTCCTTAGTGTGGAGGTCCCTGCTGTGCCCGCTTTCCTTGTGCAACCCTGGCAATGCCTTCTCAGGAAGTCTTCACTGACCTTGCTGATCTAACACCTGTGGCACTGCTGGTTCTGATCCAGGAGCTGTCTGTTCCACTGGAGTGCGTGCTTCTAGGATTGCTTTTTCCCTCTTGATATCCCTTGTTCCTTGAATGCTGGCCATACAGTACTCAAAGGCAAATACCCACATGGCAGCCTGTACCATGTGGCTGTTTGGAATAGTCTCCAGGAAATGCTGGTGTTTATAGGATATGGTTTCACTAACAGGCTTTTAAAAGAGGGAAGGGAAGATGAAAGAGATGAGAACTTTAAGGATGATGATAAGGCCTGGCTAGTCAAGGTCAGGAACTTTGGGGTGCCAGGTCCTCTGGCTTCTGGAAAAGCCAGGGGGCAATTAGAAATGTGTTCATTGTTGTTTGGAAAAAGTAAGACATACTCTGAATGGAAATTTTAGAAATACCAGGTAAATAAAAAGTATTTGTAATGCCAATCCCCAAAATAACGGTAAATATTTTGGCGCTTATTCACACAGTCCTACACATATGGCATTTCTTCTTACTATAGAAGTGCCAGTCGGCTTCACAATCTGTTCCTCTTAATAACAATTGTCTGACATGTCTTCACAGCCCTGATTCCAAAGCTTTGAACCAGCACATCTCCCCTTTGGCTCACTGCATTCAACCAGCACCCTGTTGTTGAAAACTTAGCTCCTGTTTGAGAATTCTATTCATTAGACAATTCTGTCAAGAAATCCACACAGCCTGATTGTTTGTGTACTGCCCTTATTTCTTTAGGATAATTTCTTTCTCTTTTGTTTGTTTTGTTTTGTTTTGTTTTGTTTGAGACAGGGTTTCTCTGTATAACATTCCTGGCTATCCTGGAACTCGACTTACAGACCAGGCTGGTCTCAGACTCATAGACATCCTGCCTCTGCCTCCCGAGTGCTGGGACTAAAGGTGTGCTTCACCCCATTTGACTAGGATAATTTCTTACAAGTGGCTTTTTGGTCAGGAAACATACATTTTTATGGAGCAGTCTCAACAGGGATTACCAAATTGCTTTCCAGAAAGCTTTTAAAAATATCTGTTTGTATTTTGCTTGTGACAAAGAAAATGATTCTGCATAATGTATCAACACTGAATTGATCTAAAGTCATTTTCTGAAATTAATTTATCAAATGGCCACAAACTAGTCAATTAGAAAAGATAAAACAAATGTTAAGTGATTGATAGGTGATGTTAAATATATAGGAGGTAGATAATGACAGATGATAGGTGACATATAATAGATTAATAGAAAGATAAGTGATTGATAGATGATAGTAGATAGATAAGTGATAGATAAATAGATAGATGGGAGAGATAAATGATAGGTAGATGGGAGAGATAGATGATAGACATATGATAAATAAAAACAGTTCTTTAATAACTAGTTAACAGAATAAATACTTTAACAAATGCACTGACATAATTGCAGAGCAATTTCTACTGCGTGGGAAGATACTCATGTGGTTTTTGGAAACTGCCATCCAGTTTGAATGGACCAGTTTTCATTTTGTTCTTATGGCAACAGTTCAAGGATTACTCAGTTTGTTGAAGTAATGGGATGCATGTGTGAGCATCTTCAACCTCTAGAAAGTGAGTTTCCTCATTAGAATCTAAAACAATGTTATTTTAAATGGCATCATTGCGTTTACAGTTCTCTCTCTTTCTCTCTCTCTCTCTCTCTCTCTCTCTCTCTCTCTCTCTCTCTCTCCAGTTTGTGCATCACTTTCACTTGCCATACCGTTATGAGTCATCAACAGCTCCTTAGTTTCAAGCAATAGTTAAATAAAAGTATTGTGTGATGTGAGTGCTACTGACCTTTTGTTGTCATTGCTGTTCTTCTCTTAGCTTATTGATCTCCTAGCATGATTTTGTTTGTTTTATTGTTTTTCATACTACTATGTATCCCTGGCTTGCCCGTAACTCCCTAGCTTCAAACTCACAGAGATCAACAACTCTGCCTTGCTGGTGCTGGGATTAAAGGCATGCACCACCACAGCCAGCCTCCCAGTATGTTTATTAACCCATTGGCTTGTATTCTTTCCTCAACAATACCACATTGATGTCTGCTCTGGAGCTATTCATCATAGCCAGGCCTTCTTAGGCTCCCTTTCTGCTGCTTTGACCGGTAGCCTCTTTCACATCAACTCTTCTCCAATTGTGCCCAGGTCTTTCGGATCATGCCTCACTAGAAACCAAAGTGACAGGCTTTCCTCTTAGATGGGATTATATTATATGATTTCTTTAGTATTCGGGAAAATGTCTGGTCATTTTCCCCCCATCATATCCATGTGTAACATTCCCTTGCTAATTCCACAAGTGAACATCAACCTTGAGTTGATTCTTTCTGTGACTCCCGTTGAGACACTCACACGCCATTCCCTGCTTTCTTATCTTCAGTCATTTGCAGCATTTTTTCCTCAGCTGCTCAAATAAGAGATGCTTCAATTGTGAATTCCTGGACTCCGGTGGATGCAGTCCTTTCCGCCTTTTGCTCGCCTTAGCCTATCATCTGAGGGTGGCGATGAGCATGCAAGGCCAATTAATGTCAGAATCTATGGTATGCAATTGGCCCCATAAGCTCATAAGGAGTGGCACTATTAGGTGTCGCTTTGTTGCAATAGGTATGGCCTTGTTGGAGGAAGTGTGTCACCGTGGAGGTGGGCTTTGAGGTCTCATATATGCTCAAGTCACACCCAGGGACACTCATATCACTTCCTGTTGCTTGCATATCAAGATGTAGGACTCTTAGCTCTAGCACCATGTTTGCCTGCACACTGCTGTGTCCAACCATGATGACAATGGATTAAAACTCTGAAACTGTAAGCCCCCTATTAAATGTTTTCCTTTATAAGAGTTGCCATGGTTATTGTCTCTCCACAGCAATAGAAACCCTAGCTAAAACAGAATTCTTCCTCAGTGTCATACTTGTAAGGAATCTGTGACCAGCCCAGTGCTTCTGCTCTACCACTGGGACCTTCCTTTTCACATGTTGGCCAGCTCTAGCCAAAACTATGAAATGCCAAGTGTTACCAGGTTGATCTTATTGTTTTTTACAGCACAGACACCACTCAGATTTCTACAACCAGCAGATAGCCATCAGAACAGTGGGGGTCACCTCCCATGCTGTCCCCTAGCACTCCAAGGTGATGTTCTCCCAGCTTCCTATATCTGATACATCTGCTGACTTCTCCAACCGTCTGACTATTGATTCTAAACTGAACGGCATTCTGATTAAGCAGGCTGCTGGCTTGGGACCATCCTCTGTCCTTGCCTCTCTGCTAACTGGACCAGTTCCCTCTCACTGCTGTACCAAACTGCTCTGCTGCAAATTACAGAATGTTGAACACCAAACACTTATTTTCTGAAAGTTCTGCAGCTCCAAAGTCTGCTGTGGGCTGTGGGAATAGAATCAAGATGTGGGCACACTGAGCCCCTTTCTAAAGGCACCCCGGGGGAGGGGGTTGTTTATTCTCGGATCACTTAGGTTGTTGGCAGAACTCAGTTCCTTGTGGGAGAGGATATGGCCCTGTTTCCTTGCTGTCTAGACTCTAAGGGCCATTCCCAGCTTCCAGGGTCCACCAGAGTCCCTAAATCCTGGTTCTCCTTTTCCTTTTTTCCTTCTTCACACTCTGTGGTTGCTTCTCACACTGAGCCCTGCTCTCTCTCTCTCTCTCTCTCTCTCTCTCTCTCTCTCTCTCTCTCTCTCTTTCCTCCCTCCTCTCTCTTCTCTCCCTCCTCCCCATATGTCTCATTTTTTGGGAGCATGGTTTTACATAATCTAGGATGGTCCTTAACTCCTGGTCCTCCTGCCTGCACCTCCCCCACCCAAATGGTGGGAGTGTAGGTGAGTGACACTGTGTCCTGCTCACACTGAACTTTTTGGTTTACTCTTCTGCCATTTCCCACTATTAAGAGTTTGTGAGATTAGATCCTGCTCACCTGGATAACCTAAATAATTTCCTTATTTTTAACCAGGTGATGGTGGCACAGGCCTTTAATCCCAGAACTCAGGAGGCAGAGACAGATGGTGGATCTCTATGAGTTCGAAGCCAGCCTGGTCTACACAGTGAGTTCCAGGACAGCCAAGGCTACCCTGTCTCAAAACAAAACAAAACAAACCAACAAAAACAAAACCATACACACAAAACAAAACAAAAACAAATAAACAAAACTATTTTTAATTTTGAGGTCAACCTATTGGCAGCTTTATAGCTCTTTTCTCATACACTCACAGGTTACATGGTTTGGGATATGGCCACATTTAAAGATCATACTCTATTCTGCCTATCAAGTCAGTATTAAGTATTGGTTCTAGGTGGGGGAGATCAGTTCTATTAGTCTATACAGTGTCTTGATCTGAGGGGTGATAGGAAAGCCCAATAGCTGGTTCCATGCTATGTTACAGAATTTCTCCCCCAAATTACAGGTGGGACTGATTGCAGCTATAACTTCTTTCTGGGGTTGTCAAATGGATATATCCCACAGCCAGGCATCCCTTCATGGGCTGAATCAGCTAAATATAGAAAGAAGGCTCCAGTCATGACCCTGGGAGAGAACAGGTGAGAAAAACAAACAAAAGTTGGACGATTTGAAAGGAATTATTTGAGAGCAGAGGGAAAGGAGTAAAAGCAGGAGTAAGCAAGGGGCCAGTATTACGACTTGTGTGTTCAGGCAGGTGTCCGGTGTGTGGGACCTCAGCAGAGACTGACCAGTTCACACCTCCATCAGCCACAAGGGCACCGCATAGCGGCTTCAACACAAGCCACCTTTGATCATTTTCTTTTCCCGTGATCTGATGGGTTACCTGGATGGAATCTCACTATGGCTTTGTGTGTGCTCTTTCAGTTGCCATTTAAGCTGAGCATGTCCCCGTAATGATACTGGCCCTTTGGCATCTTCCTTCATCTAGCAAGCTCATTCTCCACTGTCGTCTCTGCAAGCTTCTGTGGGCTCTTTCTTTATTCTGGGTTTAGTTTATGTCACATATGTGTTTTACAAATGTCTTCTGTTCAGAAATTCGACCTCTCATCTAAATAATTGAATGATCTCAAGTCCTTAATTCTACACCCTGTCCCCAAACCCCAATGTGTGGTTAATGTTATTTATATGCTTTATGGAAAGTTTTAATTATCCCAAAGATCATAAAAATGTCAATGTAGAATTGATAATTGTGGATAGGGTAGGGGGAGATTCCCCCCCCTTTTCCCCACATATGACTATGATTTCATTCACTTTATCCTCAGGAGATGTGAACAAATGTCCATTTACCCCAGACAGAACACTGATAACAAATCAAAGAAACTAGTCCACCCAAGTCTAGTTTAGTTGGTGTTACTTTATAGGACTGTAGGTGAGGGGTCAACTACAGAAGCATGGTTCCATATAGGGAGGAAGAGTCCACCTCTCTCCAGTAACCATTAAACGGATTATATACCCTGCAGAGTGACAGCACCTCCTCTGGGTCTTATGGATGGCATTAGAAGCCCCTCTGGCTCTGCCTCATGGGCCCCATGAGTCCTTGCAAGCCTTGTGAGCCTCCTCTCTCCTTTATGACAATTTTAGGGGGACCAGTCCTGTGACGGTAATCACGATCACTCTGATTTCAAAGCAGCAACAGCTGCATCCCACCCACGGGGCTGCACTCCGAAGTGTGCAATTGGCATCACACTGTTTATTGAAAAGACTGGTTTCTTGTTGGCCTACAGTTTCACATTGGTCATGATTAAGTCCTCGTGTGTTTGTCTTTGGACTTGCATCCTGGACATTGCTCAGCTCTGGGAATCTCTCTGCTCATCCATCCCAACATCACATTGTGTTAGTGTGGCTCTATTGTAGGTCTTGCTATGTGGTATTTCACACAGCTCAATTCTTCAAGTTGGCGTTGCTTACCCTTAGCCCTTTCCCTCTATGTTTTAGAACAGAGGCTAGTTTCCATAGGAAAGGTGGAACCCTGACTGTGACTGCCTTGAAATCCCAGATGCTCTGGGTGGAGGTGAAGAGGGATGGGGATGAGTATTTTGTTAAATTTCTCTCACCAAAGCTTCGTCATTAAAATTTCTGATGCTTTCGTAAACAATTTTTTAGCTTCCCGTTTCCTCTGATCATATCAATTAATTTCCCTAGTGGCCTTAAACCTTTTTAAAAAGATACTAAAAATAGTCTTAAAATCATAATTTGTAGATTTTTCTCCCCCTATATAGCTAATAGATTAGCTGTAAAGGATATTTTGTTTCTTTTTAATTCTGATGGCATTTTATTCCTTTTTACTTTCTTGACATACCTCAGACTTTCAGGCATAGTGAACAAATCAGTGTCATTTCTAACCATGTGGGGAAGGGGTGTAAAACCTTAAATCATTTCTGAGGATTGTTTTTTTTTTTTTTTTTTAGGAGTTTTGTAAATGGTCTTTAAGAGACATAGAAACTTTGCCATACATTTTTATCATGAGGATGAAATATTTTTTTCTTCATCTATTGAGAGCTCTTATGAGCCTGGCAGTGATGGTGCAGTTTTAATCCTAGCACTCAGGAGACAGAGGCAGGTGGATTTCTATGAGTTTGAGGCCAGCCTGGTCTATTCAGCGAGTTCCAGAACAGCCAGAGAAACCCCATTTCAAAAAACAAAGAGAGAGAGACAGAGACAGAGAGACAGAGAGAGAGACATCACATGACCTTCTTACTCTATTCTGTTTCTGACGTGAATGAAGGGTGATCAGGATTCAACTCACCGAGGCTGTGCTTCGAAATTTTGTGTCATCTAAGACATTGGCCAGCAATTCTACTTTTGTTTAGTGACTATGTTGGGTCTAGCACCACAGAATGTAGCATCATTTGTTTTGTTTTGTTTTGTTTTGAGTTTTCATAATATCAATGTCATTTGTTTCTTAAATATTTAGAGTAATTTAGTAGTGAAGCCCTGAGGTTTACAATGGTCTCTGTGAGCAATTCTGAGCTATGGATTGTTTGGCAGAGATGGAGATAGTCAGACTTTCTCAGATTGTATGTATGTGTCTCTGGGAGGGCAGTTACCCACGGAGGCTAGAAGATATTGAGTGTCCTTGAACGAGAGTTACAGGTGATTGTGAACAGCCCAGTATGGGTGCTGGGAACAGAACTGGGGTCTGCTGGAGGAGCACTACCCACTCCTAACTGCCAGTCTAGTCTCAGAACTCATGATGTCCCTGCCTCAGCACCACTAGTGCTGGGATTATAGATGTGTACATCCACAGTCAGTTTTCTATTCCTTTGTTTTTTCAAGAGCACAGTTTTTGCTGTGCTGGGTTGTTTTGTTTTTTGTTTTTTGTTTTTTTTTTCTTCTGAGAATTTGTTTTACATTTCATTCATTTCATTTCTTTTGTTTGTTTGTTTGGGTTTGTTTGTTTGTTTGGTTTTGGTTTTTTATTTTTTTTTTTTTTTTTGGTTTTTGGGTTTTTTCCAGACAGGGTTTCTTTGTGGCTTTGGAGGCTGTCCTAGAACTAGCTCTGTAGACCAGGCTGTTCTCTAACTCACAGAGGCCTGCCCTTCCCCAGTGCTGGGACTAAAGGTGTGCGCCACCACTGCCCGGCATCCATTCATTCCATTTCTATTCATCCATTTCTTTTTATGACTCTTTTCTCTCTACTTTGGGTTGAATTTGCTTTTCTTCTGAGTTATTCAGAGAATTAGATTTTTGGCTTTCAACCTTCCTTCTTTCACATGTTGAGTGTAAACAGAAGTAAAATCGTATTATATCCATGTCTTTGATATGTCATATTTTCATTCTTAATGATTGAAATTTCCGTTTGATTTCCTCTTTGACACAGGGATTACTTAGGGGCTTGTGTTTGTCATTTTCTGTTATTATGACAAAATACTTGAGATAACTGATTTGAAAACAAGAATTGGTTTGTGTTGGCTCAGGATTTCCATTTCAATCTGTGGGCATTTGATCCCCTTGCTTCTGGGCTGTAGCATCCATTGTCTTGTTCTTCCAGTGACCACCATTGCTTCTTAGGGTCTAATATAACCCGGTATCTTTCCCATTTCTGAGGTGATGTGGGACCTTAGGCTGTATGAGTCTGCTACCTTTGGCATAGTGGATTTTAATGCTGCAAATCTTTAAAACACTGCATTTGGCGACACATCTCCTCTGACTCACTCCTTATTTCTCTACAAACAACTGATAAATGTGGGTGGTGAGATGTGAGCAGGTGCTCTAATGACGCCATAGGATAAAGATGGGATGCAGCAGGAGGCATGGCGAAACAGATCCACAAGGTGTGAGCCGGCTGTCTGAGTGGGTCATTTAGAGTGCCCAAACCTTGGCTTCCTGCCCTCCTAAAATCAGGATTGTATGTTTGTTTGCCTGGCTTGTCTTGCAGGTGTCTCAACATGAAAGGAAATAGAGGCAGACAGATTCTGCGAATACTAAAGCAGGGATTTCAAACCCAGCATGGGCTGTGTCTAGGCAGTAAGGTGTTCTTTTGGCTTACAGAGCCCTTCTTTGTTTAAACCAAGCCACTCTTTAAAAAATCTTGTTCCTCATAAAATATTTATTTCTGCCTTTCTGTTTGGGGAAAGAAAATAACCTGACAGCTGTGGATGTGGCTTGTCCCCAGCCGTGGTCGTGGGTGGGAGCCCTCCCTCCCTAAATCATGGTCTTGATTTTGGGAAGGCACGTGTCAAAGCACATGGATCTCAGCATGGACGCATCTGCATCCAGGAAGCCAAGCTTGCTCTACGGTCTCATTATCTGAGCTGTGGCCCTGGTGACACACGGCAACCACATTAGTTGTTATTACTCATTTAACGCCAGGGACACACAGGGACAGGGCTTTCTAGTGTTCAGGGTTGCTAAGTGCTGAAACAGGTGACTGAGGGAGGTTGTAGAAACACTTTCCCTGAGGACCTAAAAATAAAACAGATTCGTCCCCAGTCTCTCCAGGATGCAGAGAAGGGAGGGCTAGCTGACTGCACCGCATCATGTCTAGGCTTTAAGTCTGTCTGGGGTTGGGGAGGAGGAACTGTTTTAAAGTCTGTCTGTCTGTCTGTCTGTTTGTCTGTCAGAGGGAGATAGAAATATAATCGATGTAATCATAGATAGATTACATATTATAACAATCCAGCATTAGGAAAACAAAAATCGCCTCATAATCCAGGCAACAGAAAACATGAGGACTTTTATGAAAACAGGCTTGGCTTATTGAACTGTCCACTTCAAACCTGTGAATATCGCTGTCGGTAAATTACATCTCAATTTGTTGAGAGAAGGTCTTACTTTGTAGCCCAGGCTGGCCTCAAACTTGTGGTTCTTCTGTCTCCCAAGGACTAAGAGTACCTCACCATGCCATCTATACCTGAAGTTTTTTCCATCTGAAAAATTTTATACAAAGTATAAATTAAAAAAGGGATGAATTCCAAGGGTGGGCTGTGCCAGTCACTGGGTAGACCACTGGACACGGACAGTTTCCACTATTGGATTCTTAACAAAACTTTATAAGGTAGGTATAATCATTACACTAATCTTTCAGATGCTGAAATTGAAACCCAGGTGATAAAATATAGAGGCATCCACAGTTGGGAGAGTCACACCTTACAGTCCAGATGGAGCGATTCACCCAGGGACTGTCTCCGTCTGCTCTGTGAGCTAATCATTTGAATGGTTGGGAAAACTGAGAAAATTTACTACCATAAGCTTGAAGACGGAAGGATGAAGCAGGCATAACTTACTGTGGTATCTGCTGGGACAGCTGCCGAAGAACACACTTGTTAATTCAGTATTGGGAACATTCATTCACAAACCCCAGCAGCTAGAGTCCTTTCTGGCTTGCCCTTCAGTCCAGAAGTTCCCCCTCCCTTCCCCTCTCCTCTCACCCAGGCAATGGGTCTCTGGTCGTCGGCTTAGATTCCTCTGATATGCCCGGTTTCTTAAATGTGCCTACTCTCTCCCTTTAGGATAGAATTCTAAAAGTGGTGTCCAGACCACCTGCTCCCAGGCAACACTATGTGCTTCATTTAAATACATTTTCTGTGCTCGGTGTCTCTAACTGCAGCCTGAGAGTTTCTGGGGTGGGTCAAGGAGTGGAGAGCCTCGGAGAGAACTTCTGTCTCTGTTTTCTGTGTACTGATCTTGGAGGTACGTCTCTTCTTCCCTTACTCTGTTCTGACCTAACTACTACCCACGCACCAGGACAGTGATCACCGGTCCTTCAAAGGTGTTTCCCTTTTCTGCCACAAACACTATTCCTAGAAATCCTGCCGGCACTCTTGTCTGAGAACTGCCTCGGTTTTTTTCCTCAACAAGGTTTTGTGATCTTTGCCTCTTCCCCCCACCCCCCTTGCTGGAGAATGGGTGGAAGGTGGGGTTTTCGTCATTATGAAGAATTGAGCAGACTGGCACCCACCACAGGAAGCACAATTAAGAGTGTTCACAGAAGGAAGGCTGCTCTCCGGGAAGCACAGAGAGCTGTCAGGACAAGTGACCTTTCTAATCACGCCTGACATTTCACCGCCTTGAAGGCGGAAGAGCTGCCCTTATTCTGGAGGCGAGATGTCGCTCTGTGTCACCCCAGACACCTGCGTCTGAGGCTGTGGTGACTTGACCTCCAGCCGCGAAATGAATCAGAGCATGCAAAGGGCTTTGTTTCCCTGGGGAAAGAGAATGCACTGAGCCAGAGACTTAGGTGGATGGCAACGGTGTCTAAACCTGGGACAGAGATGTACTGGAGAACAGTATCACCTCCCCTGAGTAATATCCTGCTCCCAAGGGCTCAGGTGGCCAGGCTGATCAAACAATGCCCCTGGGAGGAAACCAAAGAGGATTACCTGCCAGCCCCATTTTGCCCCAAAGTACTGGCTGCCATGATTCATGTTTGACCCATCTCAATGTGAAAACAGCTTTGACTTATTTTCATATATATATATATATATATATATATATATATATATATATGAAATGTATATATAAATATATACTTATTTTCATATATATGTATATATACATATATCTTATTCTAGAAAAGGCCTCAGAACATATATAAAATATAAAGAAGAAAAGTAAGATTTCATTTAATCTTAACAGCCATATAACCACTGTTAATACTTTGAGGACAGCTATTGAGAGTGGTGGCTCAAGCCTGTAATCCCCGGGGAAGCCAAGGTAGGTCCCAGGTTCAAGGCCAGCCTGGACTCCTGAGTAACACTGTGTTTCAAACAAAAAGCAAGCAAGAAAGAAGAGAAAGAATGTTTTGAGGAATACACATTCACAATATTTTTTAAGAATTTTTTTGTGTACATGAATATTTTGCCTGCAGCCATGTAAGACCCCTACATATATGCCCAGTGCCCATAGAGGTGAAGATATTGCAGATAACATATACAGCGAGCAGAACAGGCTCCGAGGCCATCTCCCTGATACAGACAATCCACTTAAAATACTGTCTTCAGATACAGTCAGCATCTGTTGTTTAATGGTTAGCAGATAGTGCACTTGGTCTTAGCCAAAAGGCCAGGAAGCAACAGCTCTGATTTTTAGTCATGACAGAATATTCTAGAGTGAATGTCCTCCTCATAGTTAAATACTCTTATGAAATTGAGTGCTCTCTCTTTCTCTCTCTTTTCTTCCTTCCTTCCTTCCTTCCTTTCTTTCTTTTTGAGACAAGGTTTCTCTGTGTAATAGTCCTGGCTGTCCTGGAACTCAATTTGTAGACCAGGCTATCATGGAACTCACTGAAATCCTCCTACCTCTGCCTTCAAAGTGTTGGAATTAAAGACATGCACCATCACCATCGCCTGGCCTGAGTGTACTTTCTTATGCTATATTCCTAGAAGTTACTTGCTGAATTGAAGAATATGCATACCTTTTTTTAAGTGTTTTGCTGTCCACCCTCTAGATAGTCAATGCCACCAAAAAGGAAGGGTCTTCTGGACCCACCTGCCTGGGGATTGAGAATTATCTTCTCTTTAAATCTTTGACATTCTCGGGGGTGAAAATGGTATATCCCAATTGTCTGCGTTTATTTATTAATTTATTTATATTTTCTGTACATGGGTGCTTAGCCTGCATGTATGTTGTACACTACATGTGAGCCTAGTGCTTATGGAAGCTAGAAGAAGGCATCAGATTCCCCCTGGAACCAGAGTTACAGAGGGTTATTAGCTGCCATGTGGGTGCTGGGAATTGAGTCTGGATCCTCTACAATAGCAGCCAGTGCTGGTAACCACTGATTCAGCTTCCCAGCCTTTGAATGGACATTGCTCTGTGTTAGAATTTAGATGTTCCTGTGTTTATTGGCCATTTGAGTTGTTTGTTTTGTGAATTCTCCTGATCTTCATCCCCCTTTTGAGAATGACAAAACTTTATTAGTTTTAAGTAGTTTCTGTATAGTGATGAGAGCTATTTATTATCATTAAATTATATATTTTTTTCTTCCCAGTTTATCATTGCCTTCATTTGCATGGGGGTTCTGCCATGAAGACACTGTCTGAGTAGAGTATGGTTCTAGCTTTAAAAAGAATCATATTTAAAAAGGTCTTCTTTGTTCTACCACACTTTGTCTCTTTACTTAGTCTTCACTTGCCCAGCTAGACTGTAAACTCTACAATGGGCAGACATAAATATCTACGATATTTCCTCTTCCACTCTTCCACTGTCTACCATGGCCTTCTCTGACCCTGCTCATCTGGATTAGGTGGCATCTCTGCCGAGAACTCTTCCTGGTTATCCTCTTGGGAAGCTTCCGTCAAGTTCATTCTTCTCTCTCTCAGCCCTCTTGTTTCCTCTATGACCTTTATTTTTAAGAAGCATGGTCTAGTTCGTCTATTCAATATTTGCTTCCCCAACTAGACTATAAACTCCACGGAGGGCAGAAGTCATAGCTCTTTTGCATTCTAAGCGCCTAAACTAACATCTGGCATATGGCATAAATACAAAAGGAATTTGTTAAAGGTCACTGAATGTTAAGTCCATCTAAAATTTATTTTGGTATAAGGTATGCACTAAAGATTTTGTTTAAAGTTTTTCCAGATGGCATCTTGTGATTACAGGGCACAGCAACAAAGCAGATTAGCTCTCTGCTAATCCTCATTTCATTTGACACCAAGAAATGAAATCCAGGATGCAGGAGGGGGATGGAGTTACTGGCTCTCATTCCCTCCGGGCCCATCACCTTCTGTCTTTACAGTGACTTCCCTCTCTCCATTATTGTCTTAGCCCTAGTGCTTCCCACAGGCTTATGTCAGGGTTTACTTAGAGAGGATCCTTAATTAATGGCAGGGAATCTGCCATCTTTGATGTGTTTCATTCCCAGTAGCCTCTGGAAACTCTGAGGAATCACTTCTCCCTCCACAACGCTGCAACACTAGACTGTTTTGCACCATTCAGCTCTCCAGTTTCACTTCTAAGAGTTGTGAACAACAGACCGGGAGAGAGTGGTTAAGAGTACTGAGTGCTCTTTCAGAAGACCTGGGTTCAATTCCCAGCAGCCATATGGCAGCTCACAAGTGTCTGTAACTCCATTTCATGGCAAAACACCATGGTGGCTCACATCTTTAATTCCAGAACTCGGGAGGCAGAGGCAAGCAGATCTCAGTGAGTCTGAGGCCAGCCTGGTCTATAGAGTGAGTTCCAAGACAGCCAGGACTATTATACAGAGATAGCCTGTCTTGAAAAAAAACCAAAACCAAACAAATAAAAAAATAGTTGTGAACATGACAGATCTGGGAAGCTGTCAGAGGCAAAAAGGAGAAGATGGTGATGCCCACTCACATGTATTTTGAAAATTTCAGATGCCACATCATGTCACATCCATTTACTTCTTCAAAGCCCTCCCGCAGGGCTGATGAGGTGGCTCAGTAGGTAGAAGCATCTACTACCAAACCCAACAACCTCAGTTCTGCTTCCAGAGTGAATGTAAAGAGAATCGGTGCCACAAAGTTGACCTGTGACCTCCACACATTCTGTGGCATGTACCCCACCCCACCCCACCCCAGCATCCTATACATATACTATAATAAAATGAAAATAAAACTTACTTACCTGTGAGATAGCTTCAGCAGCCTTACAATCAGGCCTTGGGAGTTTATAACTTTAAAATTTATTATCAGTAAGTTTCTTTCCCAATGTATTAAAATACTAACACTAGATATAAAAGGGTGGTAGATGTAACAAAAGAATCTGTTTCTCACCATTTAAAACTTTTAATGAACTAATACTCAAAGAAGTCCAACATACTAGTAATTCTCAAAGGAAAACAATTAAAAAAGAGACATCAAATATCATTTACCTTGAAACAAGGGAGAAGAGCCAATTGTACACTTAAAACTTATTAAATGTAGAGGCCAGCGAGATGGCTCAGTGGGTAGAGGTGCTTGCGGCAAAGCCTGATGACCCGAGTTCAATCCTCAGAGCGCAGCGGGAGAAGGAGAGAACTGACTCCTAAAATGTTGCCCTCTGACCTCCACTTGAATACTGTGTTTCCTGTTCCCACACTTGTACACACATACAAAATAAGTAAAATTGTAATGCTATTTAGCACTTCGTCTTTAATCCTTCTAAAACCATTTAGACTGGCTTTGTTAGTAGCAGATTTTTGTTTTATCTGTGGTAGAAACAGAGAGCAGCATACCCTTGCTACCCAGCAGTCAACAGGCAAAAGATGCTAATGCTTCTTCCATGCTCTGAGCCAGAGGGCAACTCCTCCACACCCAGGCTTTTTGAGACAGTGTCTCAAGTAGTCCAACCTAACTCGAAACTCGCCGTGTAGCCGAGGACTGTCTTAAACTCCTGGTCCTCCTGCCTCCTCTTCCAGATGTCACCTTCCTTATTCTTTATAATTGTGTAGTTCACACTGGAGAAGAGTTGCAGCATTAGAGTAGACACAGGGAAATGTTGATTGCCTTAATTGTAGAAGTTATATCCCTGAAAAATTAACTGAAAACATGAACACTAGATGGGAATGATGACAGAAATAACATATTTACTTCAGTAAATTTTTTTTGCACATCTAAAACTTTGGTTAAATACCACCATTGGAATTTGAGACTTTGCTTTTGTCTTGTTGTGGAAGACAAAGTTGCTTGAAGACACTAGTATTTTTAAGAAGACAGAGGGCCAAAGGGTGCTGCTTTCTTTGGTTTAAATGGCAGGCAAACATTCTTCACATGGGGCCCTGGGATGTGGCTATTGTCAATATGGAATCTTTAGTGATAAAAACATTATTAAGCAAATAATATAATACAAAAATTTTAGCTCAACTTATCAAATCCCAAAACACCTAATTTTGTAAATAAACTTAACTCATCAAGTAGACACTGTGTGCCTCTAATACATCCAAAATAAATAAGGAACTAAAATGATGCTGAACAGAATGTTGCAAAACAAGTATTTCACAGTCTGGGTGGGAGAATAATAATAGTAAAAAAAAAAATCATTTCTAGACTAGGACTTCCCAGGAACCTTTCAAATGTTCATACCCCAGGGATTCAGTCTTACTTTTGGAAATCTCAACTGAAAAAGCTTACCACACAGTTGTTTGGTAATGTGTTAAAATGTGACAAACGCAAGTGTTGACAATAAGGATGTGATTTTAAAGTTTAGTATTCTAGCCGTGGTGGACTATCTGTAGCAATGTTTCCATGGGTTATTTAATGACAAAGGATTTTCTCCCAAATCTGAAAAAAGATCTGAAGTTGGACTCCAATTTTTATTTCTAAATATTTCACAAGAAGAAAAAATTATAAGAGAAATATCAATAATAATGCTTATCTGTAGGTGATAGGGTTATAGGTAAAAAAGTTACAGTTACAACTTTCACCAATCAGAAATCGAAGATTAGGGATTTTCCTTGTGCATTCCGTCATTGTCAACCAATCAGATTCATTGGTTCCTTCTGTTTCTAGAGAACTAAAGACTATTTCTATGGTTTAGGGAGGAGGTTGATCAGTCATGGGAACATTTCAGCTCCCCTAGGATTTGAGAACCCGAATCTTATTTCCCTCTACAGGTAAAATGGAGTCAAAATGGCAGTACACAGGCCAAAGTACTTTTGCCTGCTCCCTTCATTCCCCCCTTGTCTTGTGATTAATGAGACAAATCTGTCTTGGAGCTCAAATAAGGGGCTATACTGTGCCCTTAGAATCATGAGCTTGACAGCACCTATGAGATCTTGAACAAAGCATGCAATGGCATTGATAACACAGGGGGCAAACAGTAGAACAACGAGCAGGAGGGTTAGGAGACCTATCTATCAGACTTGTCACGAGGGTTGTCAATCAGGGGTGACCAGTTGAAAAGTGATTTATGAGAGTCAGAACTTGGCTTTTTTCCTTCTCCCTAGTGAGGAGATTTTCTTTAACTTTTGTTAGAGTCTCTATAACACCTGAGTGGTTGGCATAAAAGAAACATGTTTCTCCCAGAGCCTTGCATAAATCTCTCTCCTTAAAGAAAAAAAGGTCTAGTCTATGGTGGTTTGCAGGACCATTACAGTCAGTGTGTCAACTTGATTTCAGGAAAGAGAGATGAATGGAGGTGGGAAATATCTATCCGTTTGCAGGCCTAGGAGCCATCGGTTGTGGTCCCCAGTGATTAAGGCTGCTTTCCTAAGGGCTGCTGACCCTGCAATCCCTGCTCCTATCAGGAGGGGACAAGTATAGGAGGTACTCTCTTGTGCAGCAAGCCTTTAGTCCCCATATATATTTTCTTTGCTTCTCATCCATAATGTAGGACTTGAGGCATAATATGAAATGATACACGAGGCTCAGGCATGTCTTTTTCAGTGAAATGTCCTAGGGAAGGGGTGACTCCAGCTCTCACCAGTCTCTAGGGTTAATTTAATCAAGGTCTCCTTTGTTCCTCCCTATCCTATTTTTGCTGGACTATCCTAGAATGATTGACACATAACAGTTTCTCCCAAAGGGAATTTGCCTTTGACCTAGCACTTTCAGCCTGTTAAGAGGAGAGGGACAATATACTCTCTTCTGCAACTGCTTCCAGCGGAATTTGCTGCATCAGTTTTTAGGGCCCAGGAAGTCTGAAAGGGTAGTCAGAGGCAGGGCAGTGGGGCGTTTACCAGGAGCGTCTGATGAGCTGATCCAGGTGAAGGGGCAGGGAATTGGGAGGGACTGGTTTGCATCAGCTTTCAGCCAGTCCAGAACTCAGCAGTAGGCAGTCCCCAGCTGCTCCCTGGGTGGTCTCTGTTAAATCTGCAGAGGCAAATACAGACTAAAGACAGAAGTTAAAATTTAGGAGTTTAAAAGAAAACCTCTTATTTTTTTAGACGTATTTATCTGGAGTCTATTTGACCTGTGACAGGTGGATTCAAGCCTTATGTCCTTTTTGACTCCCTGAAGCTTTTAGTTCCATGAATTTTTAGTTCACCAAAGGAGCTAAAAATTCTAGATGTATTATCATTTCCATTGTACTGAAATCCACATTGCAGGAGGAAAAATAAGCGATCAACAGGTGTCTGTAAAACAGCTGGAACAGATTTACACCTTGGAGACACAGCAAAAAGCTGTGGCTTTGGGCTAGGCTGATGAAATGCACCTTTAAGTCTACATTTTGAAGACAATCAAAGGAAATTTAAAATCTTGAGCTTAAGACAGAATGGTGATTAATCAGTTTATCCAAACTTTACTTATTCATGTTAAAACTCTGAGCCTCTGGAATCTCAGCATAACAACATACTTTCAGTGAAGTTTGCAAGTCCTACAAAGTGTATAAGATTAGTGTCTAAGGCCAATTGTCCTTTCTTTCATACTAAGAGAACATACAGAGAAACATAACCGGAAAAACCTGTGATGCATGCCTCACAAGGTAGCTAGATCAAGCCGATCCCATGGTTCTCTACAATTTCTTTCCTCTTTGCAATTTCCTCTGCATTATATTTATTAGCATTTGACATTTCATACATGAACTAATGTGATTATTTTCTTTTCTCCCAATATCGTTAGAAAGTGTACTGACAGACAAGAGTAGTTATTACTGAGAACAATCATTGCAAGGTATGTTCCTCTAGTGAAAAGTTACTTCTGAAACCTGTTTATTCTTTAGTATGAAGCTTATGAGCAAGGCAAGCCTGTCTGCCTTTTCTTAATGATAGACCTAATAACTTTAAGTAACTAATGAGCTGACTAATGAATGAATTAATAAGGTTCCTGTAGCCTTGAGGGAAGAAGCTGCTTGTCTGTTATTGCCCAGCTGAGAAAGCTACAGTTAGCTTAGCTGTCAATGTCAGAGATGTGACATTGGCCTAAACCAAACAATCCTGATTTGTTTTCAGTTATTTGTTTTAGGCTATAGCTTAAAAACATACAAGAGACTAGATAAAAATTTTCCTCTATTATATTAATACTTAGCATGACTCATACAAGTATAGTTCTGAACATCTCAAAGCTTAATCACCTTTAACAGTTTACAATGTCTTTAAAAGTGACATTTTCTGAATTGAAGCTCTTTCAGTATCAAGATAAGGCTTGTAACTTATGAGCATAATCTACAAAGAGACTAGGTACTTTCCTGATTCTTACATAGTGTGCCACTATAGGCTATAATAGTGTTTTATATGACTCAGTTTTCCAGAATAGATACAGCTTAACAATGCTAGCAAAAACAAGGTTAGACATATATCTTTAAACCAGTTTTTGTAAGCTTAAATAAACCTTAAGTAAGGAGAAATATTTCCTAAGTCAATGGTTTTCATGGAACATTGTTATGCAAGCATCCCACACATAGGCAATCTTGGGCTACTCCTGTAAAAAAAAAAAAAAAAAAAAAAAAAAAAAAAAGTCTTTTGACCCCAGAGGTTGAGAAACTGCTCCAAGTTCTTTGTCAGATAGTTTAAGGTCACTGTCTTACTACCTCATAAGATGGAATATCCTATTTTCTGTTGCTTAGCAGTTGTGGCCCTAACTTTAGTTGGCCAGTGACTACACCGGGTGTTTGGGGTTCTAGTGCAGCCTTGAGCCATTCTCAGGGTCAACCTTTAAGCATAAAAACCATTTTTGAGGTGACATATTTCAGTTAACAAAACAGCTTGTCAGAAGCAGAACTAAAGAGGTTAAAAGGCAAGGTTAGCACATTCAAACTTTTGCCCAGAGCCATAGACATTGATGGATTAGGTCTTTGTTTTAAGCTCACCTATGCAACCTTCTGATTATTAACTTTATGTTAAAGTTTTAAGTTAACTCTTTGTTACAAATACTACAGTTTTTTTTAACCATACCCAGTAATGTGTAAGCCAATAATTTCCTAGCTGTTCTGTTCTTGTTCTTTCTATCCATCAATTTTTGACCCCAGACATAGAGACTTTAAAAGCAAGTTTGGCTCTGAAAAAGGGTGTGCCATAACCCAGCTCCAGAGCCAGCCCTTTAATAAAGCAGAACAGCATAAAACAATTTTAATTTGGGAGGGAGAAGGAACTGGGATATATATATATATATATATATGCATTTGTAAGAGATCTTTTATGCATAGGCTCACATCATCTACAAATTGGAATAATTTGGCTTCTTTTCCTATTTGTAGTTTCTTCTTCTCTCTTGCCTTATTAACCTAGTTATAACTATGCTGAATAAACAGGGGGGACCCTTTGTCTTGTCCTTGATGTCAGAAGAAAAAAAAACAATTTTAATTTAATATCATTTATACCCAACTGATATTTGAATACCTATTACATCAGATCCAATGGCCAGAACTCCCAGAGATAAATTCTGAATCAAGGTTGCTGGCTGCAACAGTAACAGCTGAGTTGTCACCAAGACACAGAACACAGTAAACTCTGACATTCAAGACCAGTCAAATACAGACATGCAGTGGCCACATTCATGCATTCAAAACAGACAGAGAAGACTCCTCAGACCAAAATTTCAAAGGCGGAAGGGCACAGAATTCAATTCCCATGATGTTGTAGCAGGAGTGGCTCCCTGCTTCCCTACTGGAGACTGTGGATCTTTAAACTGTCCACTGATCCCAAATCACAGGCTCCAGCTTCCGCTTCCAAGGAACCAAGGTGTAGTCCTCCAAGAACAGCACAATTTTTTTTAAAAAAGTTTTTGAAGCACTGTAGTGTGAGATCTAGGGTCATAAGAAGGTGAGGTAGTTTACCCCACAATCTCAAACTAAAAAATAAGACAGAGACAAACACAGAAAAGTAACATAAAAAAATAAAGCTGACAGTTATAAAGAGAAACCGGTTCCAGACAACTGAGAAGAAAACGGACAAATAAGGCAGATGAGACAACAATAAGACAAAGGGACAAGATGGATAAATAAGACAGACGTTGGCCAACAAAGACACAGTCCTGATTTTGTAACCTGGGACCAGGATCCTAGCCAGGGAATTCCCTAGATCCTGTCCCACACAGGACACTGATTCTTGGATACTGCCCCACCTGGAATAGATTCCACCTCTCCCACAACTAGAGAGACAGGGTTTGGGGTTCAAGCTGGGACACCCCCCCCCCCAAGGCAAGGGAGAAGCTCCTTCTCTTCCTGAGTGTGCTACCACATCTGGCCTCCTTACTGAGTCCAAATCCTGGCACCCAAACCTGCCCTGCCCCTGGAGGACTCTGACTATGCCTATGGGATGTTCCTCAGTGGGGCATCTCAGTGGAACCTTGAAATGTTACTTACTCCTAGCTAGCTATACACCACAAGGAAGGAGAGACAGCACTTCCAGGTTCCAAAGATCTTATTAAATCACCACATAAGCAGATCTCTGATCCCTCAGGGTTGCAGGACAAGAACTTGGAGCCTGTTTTTCCTCCCGATGGCCTGGAGCAAGGGCAGAAATGGGGTTTATAAGCATAAACAGTGTTGCCAAGTTACAGTTACAATTTAGGGACTTCCCTTGTGTGTTTCATTATTGTCAACTGATACAATGTAAGCCTTTCAGTTCAACCAATCAGATTCATCCATTCCTTCTGAGGTTGGGAACAGCCGTGTTTCTAAAGAACTAAAGATGCATAAAGACTATTTCTATGGTTTCTAGAGGTTGGCCAGCCATTAGAAAGTTCTCAGCTCCCCTAGGGCTTGGGAGCCTGAACTTTATTTCGCCCTAAGGTGAACTGGAATCTGATGTCAAAATGGCAGTACTCAGCCAAGGGGCTTTTGCCTGCTCCTTTCACTACAATTGATTACATTACACTTTTCTTGTTAATAGTTTTCACATCCTCTACAATCAAATATGACATTTTTTATTTTAAAAGAATAGACAAAGAACTACAGGCAACTAAAGACTGCTAAGAGAGGGAAAATTAGTTTTTCTGGGGATGAGCCCCCTAATAGGTTATGCAATTCCAAGTGGTCATCCCTGAAATCATATACATACAAGAAACACTAAACGGACACAGTATGTTTATTTATATATTTATGTAGCCATAAGGAAGAAGCTATGAATTTGAGAGAGTAGGGGAGGACATAGGGGTGGGAATTGATGTAATTATATTTTAATTTTAAAAATATGCTTAAAAATAAAAACAATGAAAACTAATTTCCTTCTTATCTCCCCATATCATACTTTAGTAATATCAACATGGTCATGGGCTATACTTACTCTTTTTCTGTCCCACCGGCTAGCTCCCAAATAATGACATGGAGACTTATTAATTATGAAAGTTTGGCCTATTGCTTAGGCTTGTTCCTAACTAGCTCTTATAACTTAAACCAAGCCATTTATATTAATCTATGCTCTGTCACATAAAGCCCATCCTGCTCCCCCTGTGTCTCTGCATGACTCTTGCAGGCACCTAGATTCCTCCTCCCTCTCTGCCTGGAAGTCTTGCCTATACCTCCTGCCTCTCTATTGGCCATTCAGTTGATTTTTGTTGTTGCTGTTGTTTTGTTTTGTTTTTTAATTACACCAATCACAGCAATACAACTTCACACTGTACAAACACCCCCACAACAATGGGTTATGTTTACTAAAATCCAGAAATGTTTCTGTGGCTCCTTTTGTGTCAGTCAAATAACCTGCCATGTGCAAGATAAAGCCCTTAAAGACATGTACACCCAGATATGTATAAAGGGAGGTTCATGATGAATAAATTCAAAAACCAATGGACATGAGGAAATCTAAAATAAGATGCATAGGCAAGATCTGGAAGCCAGACTGGCTGCCTTGAAGCAGAGCAAACTCACGCTGTGTCACTCTAGAAGACAAAAGCAAAGGCTGGGGATAGCAGTAGCACAGAATTCTGTTTAGAATAAGTATCAGGTCCCTAGTGGCTGCAATTGCTCTTGGTGAAAGAGCAGTCTCTGTGTGAAGAGACACTCGTGCCTGGGGCCAAAGCTAGATAAACACTTGGTGGCAATGCTGAGTGATTGGGTGGGTAAATGCCTTCCAGCAGCGCCCATAATTTATGCTTTATCTATCACAAAACGGAGAGTCCTGAACATGCCACTCTCCTGTCCCTGTCTCGTGGCCCCCTCCTCTGTTTTAAAGAGAGTGCCAATGCCATTTGAGATAGGTGATATTTGTTTGTGGCAGAGATAAGATGGACTAATGCTCTGGGGTTGGGAAACAGCTACAACAGTTAGCTGTTTTTGGTTGCAAGTGACAAAAAACCAACAGAAACTATGTCACGCAAAACAGAAAGGAATTGGCTAAGGTCTGTGTTTCTATTTCCAGCCCTTGGTCTCTGAAGCTGGGTTTGGCTACAGGAGAAATCAGGCCTGTTCATGTGGAAACAAGATGGTCTCTGACAGCCTGGAGTTTATGTTGCACTATTAGCTCATGCCTTCAGCCCTAATTGAGAGTGTTCTGCCCATATAACTTAGGGAATGGTCTTGAGAAAACCGGCTTCTAGATCTTGGTCATGTGACCCATTCCTAAGTCAATCAATGTATCCTTGTATTGTTAAGATTCTTTATGTATATACTCAGGACCTGTATGTCCTGGGAACAGATTAGCCTTCTATGGAGACTACATGAGCTGAGCCAGATGAGGAAAGGAAAGGATGTGCCCTATATGCACTGTAAAGAGAACTTTTCTTTGTTAAAAACACTTAGAAAAAGAGATGTCACTACTATGATAGAAATGTATTTTGTGTTCATATCATGTGGTAATTCCACTTTTCTTCTATCTTGAAATCCTCCTGCTGAAGTTTCTGCCTGTTCTGTTCTGTCTTCAAGATAGATTTCAATCAAAATCTCTTCCTCAGCAGACACACTGTGAGGGTTAATTAGGTTTTCCAGAAACCATCTGTAAAGTGCCATGGGATCTTTGGACCAGATGCTGTGTGAAGACAGTCACCATTAGAATCTTCATCTTTATGCTTATGAGGAATGGGGGTGGGGGGCAGTCAAAGGAAAAGGAAATCTACCAGTTGACCGTGATAAGCATTCTCTTGTCCTTCCCAATTCGTTGTAGCTGCCATTCACAAGGAACAAACGTGAATCCATGACTAGGTTTGCACATCCATGCCCTTCTCAGAGAGGAATGCTAACTGGAGAACTCGGAGCCAGGAGTAGCTAAATGGATCGTGAGCTCGACCAGGCTCGGCGCCCTGGAGGATTGGCAGCTGGCTGTGTCCAAGGCTTTCCTTTTTTAGTTCAGGTTAACGAGCTATGAATGATACATAGCTGTCTGGGCAGTGTGAGAACGTCACAGTCTAGGCTTCTCTGTCAGCCTGCAAGATGCTGTTCTGGGGACTGTCAGAGAGGAATGGTGGGAAGCTCAGTGGGTCCAAGACAGGCACAGCTCAGGGTCGGGGAAGTAGAGCACAAACCATCCCTTAGGCTTGATGGGCACAGAGCGGGAGGCTCCACTGTGCCAGCTGCTCACATGGGTCACCTGGATCCATCAGCAGCATTCAGAGTAACTCAGGAAATAAGTTTCTACACCTGGTCTGGCAAGGCCGGAAGTCCAGGATGAAACTCTGTGTGCCCAACTTACAAATAATTTTAAAAACATTTAATTATAAAGGCATTTAAAACATTAAAATCCATCATTATACTGGATGATGATGTTTTACCTCATTATATTGTACCATGGTGCACATTTGTAATCCTGCCCCCACCAACACTGGGGTAATGGAGACATATGGATCTCTGATTAGCCAGCCACATCTCATTGATGAGTTCCAGGCCAGTGTGACTATTTATTTTTAAAAGGCAGAGGGTAAATAGCATTTGAAGAATGACACTAGAGGTTGATCTCCTCTGGTGTGCACACCTGCACACACATGTACACATGCACATACACACTGTGGTGGTTTGAAAAAAAGTGGCCTCCATAGAGTCAGGGAGTGGCACTACTTGGAGGTGTGGCCTTATTGGAGTAGGTGTGGCGTTGTTGGAGGAAGTATGTCACCGAGGGTAGGCTTTGAGGTCTCAGATGCTCAAGCCAGGTCCAGTGGGGCATTCTCTTCCTGCTGCCTACCAATCTAGATATAAAACTCTCATCTCCTTCTCCAGCACTGTGTCTGCCACACTCTCAGCCATGATGATGATGGGCTAAACCTCTGAATCTATAAGCCAGCCCCAGTTAAATGTTTTCCTTTGTATGAGTTGCCGTGGTCATGGTGTCTCTTTACAACAATAGAAACCTTAACTGAGACACATGCATCAAGAAATATTAAAAGGTAAAATCCACAATGTGCTTATGTGATTTAACATGGAAGTAGGAAGAAAGACACGCGGGGCTGGATTGATGGCTCTGAGGCTAAGAGCATTGGCCGCTCTTCCAGAGGTCCTGAGTTCAATTCCCAGCAACTATATGGTGGCTCACAACCATCTGTAATGAGATCTGGTGCCTTCTTCTGGACCGCAGGCAAACATGTAGGCAGAACACTGAATACGTATAAAAAGAAGAAGGAGAAGAGGAGGAGGAGGAAGAAGGACACGTTACATCCCCACCCAACTTAAATTCTCCCATCTTCTAGCCTGCAGGAAACAAAGGCTGATCCTGTACAATTGGGTAAGAGTAGAGTAGTTTCTCTAGGAACCCTTCTTTCCAGAGGATTTAATCCTCAAATGACAAGGAGAACATGTGTTCTGGAACTTCAAGATGATTACAATAAAAGTAATGTGGCAGAAAAGTAAAAAAACCACAAAAAAGTATTCAAAGGCAGAACAGTTAGATGACCTTCATTTTTCATACATGACACTCTCTCTGTCTCCTCTTTCGATGAATGTGTATTTATGTATGTGACACATAGGTACACATAGCTGTCTATACATCTGTGATGACACATATTTTTCCCTGAGCCATTCAAGAAAAAATTATCCATTTTATGGTACTTTGCCTTTAAATACTTCTCCCTGGTTCTCTGGAGAGCAGGCACATGAGGCGGGTGAGATGGCTTAGCAGGTAAGGACATTTGCTGCCAACCTAAGTTCCTTCCCCATCACATCAATGCTAAAAACAAATGTTTAGCCTATATAGCCAATGATTTGGTTATCTCCATAATGTCCTTTAAACTGATTTCCTTTCTCCCATTCCTCCTACCTCCATCCCCATCTACCTCTCCCACCTTCATCTAGCCCTCGGGATGTCGGTTGGTTTGGAGAGAGAAGCACTGAGACAGGTTGTTTTGGAGGAAACATTTCAAGTTGGCTATGTGTGTTCATTCCCTCAGGGTCACATCTAAGTTAAATGAATGCTTCCTTAGCTGTGACCTTGAAAGAGTAACTGGATGGGGCAGTGCCTCATTTAGCCATAATGTTACTTATCTCCTATGGCGATTGTGACAGGCAACAACTATAACAAGTAAAGCTCTCAGCATGGGGACAGGTAAAAACCAGCATAGCAAAAGTGCTTGTTCTGCTATAAGCATTGTAATTGTTGGTGCCATCCAGAGCCTGAGGGATCCTGGTCCCAAACAGGCTCATTTTCCTGTTAATTTCCATAGTCCTTAACTGTACTCTCCTCACCTGCAAGCCAGGGATCATCCCTAAATATCTGTTGGGGTGGTTAGGAGACTCATTAGAGTAACTGTGATCCACAGCACAGTACAAACTACAACATTATTATTTCCTGAGCCTTCATCCTTTTATGCTACTCTCTTTTGTAACAGAGAAATCCAAAGTGGGACTAAAATGAAATCCGCACCCAACAAAAACAAAACAAAACAAAAATCTTATTTCCACTGTGTTTTGTAGAATGAGTTCTAATAGGTCTTAATATTAAAAGACATAGAGTTAAATGCTGAAAGATCAGAGAGATAAAGGAGCAAACCACAGCCACATTTTAACTCCTCAACTTCCCAGCCAAAAAGAGACTGAGCTCCTGTCTCCTCCTGCCTATATTCCTATCTCTGCCCAGCCATCTCACTTCCTGCCTGTCTGTATAGACCTCCAAGACCTCTATGGTTAACTTGGCTAGCTCCACACTTTGATCTTCAGGCAAGCTTTATTGGAGTACAAATAAGATGTCACCGCAGTGTTTAACTAGTGCAGTAATTTTCAGACTTTAATTACCTTATTTTCAAATGAACACCATAGAACCCTCAAATACTAAATTAAAATAAATCACCCAGAGTGAAGTTTAGGGTCGGGATGGCCTTCTAGGAACCCTATGGAAGAGTAAGCAGAAAATGTTAAGAGCCAGGGAGGCCAGAGGATGCCAAGAAAACCAGGACCTCAAAATCAACACCAACAAAGCTTATATGAACTCACAGAGACTGAAGCAGCATGCACAGGGCCTGCACTGGTCTATACCAGATCCTCTGTGCTTATAGTATGGCTTCCAGTATAGTGTTTCTGTGGGATTACTGGTTGTATGAAGAAGTGTATCTCTGATTCTTGTGCCTTCCCTTGGGTCCTTCTTCTTCTTCCTTCTTCTTCTCCTCCTTTTACTTCTTCTTGTCTGATTTCGATATGGTAGTTTTTGTTTTATCTTAATATATTTTACTTTGCTATAGTTAAAAAAAAATGAATAAATGAGTGAATGAATGAATGAACACCTAACCATTAGGGTAAAGATTAGCAACTAAACTGTCACTTATACCTGCTAGGAGAGGAAAAAAAAAATCGGTTTTCTCCAATAGGACGATACTGGGTATATATCAACTACTCTAAGACAAGCCTCAAGTTCAGGAGTAATTGACCAACATACAATGGATTCCAGAGTTTCTTTGTGTGTACTTTTGTTTGGTTACTGTTTGATGAGTTTTACTTTTTCTTTTTAGGTGTTGATTTATTTATTTATTTAGGCTTTGTTGGGAGGGGTTGTTGTATTGGTTTTTTGCTTATGTTTTGAGAAAGGACTTCAAATTGGGTGGGTAGGGAAGAGGAGAGGATTTGGAAGAGCAATAATGTGATCTAAATGTATTTACATTTAAAATTGTTTTGAATAATAAAAATATAATTATTTAAAAGGCCACCCCATAAGGCTTCCAGGGAAGACCGCAGGTGCTGCTCTTGTAAGGCCTTCCCTTGGCATCTGCTCACAGAGCTAAGACATCATTTGATTTGTACTTCTCCTTCCTGGACCATTTCTGCTGAGAAACGATAATAAAACCCAATGATGGTTTGCTGAGTTCATTATTAATCGTTATTAATTGCCTATGAACATCTTTCCTGAAAACACTATTAAATGACTTACACAGCAAGACTGCCTTGACAGATCACACAATGAGACAGACAAAGGCTTGTCTGGCAGAGCAGCTAGCTCATGCTGGGAGCCCTCATACCTGGATGGCTCACATCCCAAGAAGAGGTTGAACATTCCTGAAAGCCTCCCCCAACACACACCCTGCCCCAGTTGCCAAGCATCCAGCTTTACTCCTAAGGACAGGGCTTTATCTAACAATCCGACCCACATATTATTTACACAAGAGCTATGCTCCATAAAGCAACAGAAAACCCAGTTGCTACGGTGTGCCAGGTGGCTCACCTGCCTCTCCCTGACATTCACATTTACACCAACAGGGTGGAAAATGTCCCCATTTAGGAAGTAGCTTCTTCAAGGTCTGCCAACTGTAGCCAAGGGGGATTCCAACCAAGACATTTTAGGCTGTGAAGGCTATCTATCCATGTTCAAATGAGAAGGCTGTGAAGTGATCTGTTTTCTTAGAAAGTCTGGTGTCACCACTCATGCTACATGGCATCCATGGATCATTGCCACAGTCATCTGCCGTGATCTTTCTAATAATCTTGTGAAGTAAAGCACTAATAATATCAGCCAGAGCTTCTAGGTTACCACACATCTAGTGCATCCTGACTACTAGCTTTATATTAATGCTTGTAGTCTTGACTGTGATGATGTAATACTGGTGCTATTCCTATTACTGCCAAGGATGAAGATAAACTGAGAAGTTCAGTGATACAGACAGAAGGAATGTTGCATAGCTTGTCACTTGCAGTGCTGGGACCTGAACTCACAGAGCCCAGCTCTAAGATTTAGGCTTAATGACTGATAAAGCGAAGTAGGGTTAGCTCCTAGCTCTAGTTCACAGACAAAGGGGACTAAAAGGATCAGAGCATAGGTGACCTGCCCAGGATCACATGGTATTCATTATAAGAAAACATACTAGAGGGCTAAGATCACAAAACTGTGGTCAAGAAGCCAAAAACTAGCCTACAAATATTAATGTCCTGTTCCCTTGGTTGGATGAGGCATGGCAAATGGTTGAATTCTGGAAGCAAATCTCAGGGTAACACTAGGAAACACTGAAGAGAAACTAAAGGCCCAGAACGCTGTGGGGAAGGGAGATATTTATATGTGCATATATGCATGTAGGTGTACATATGGAGGTCAGAGGTTAACACCTGGTATCTTCCTCAACCATTCTTTACTTATTCTTTTGAGATGGGGTCCCTCACTAAACCTGGGGCTCCCTGGTTTGGCTAGAACGGCTTGCCAGCGAGCTCCCAGGGTCTTCCCTTATCTACTTCCCAGCACCAGAATCACAGTTAGATACTGCCATGCTTGCCTTTTTTATGTGAGTAATGGGGCTCTGAACTCAGGTCCTCATGTTTGAATGGCAAGCCATCCATAGCTAGACATATTTGCTCCAGGTAAACTAGGATTAGGAGAAAAAAAGGGAAAATTAAGCTTCTTTGAGGCCTGCAATCTCAGCGTTAGGTCAACCTGAAAATCCTAACTGTTAAGGGTTACAATTTCCAACGTTAAGAGCTGGGCTCTATTTGGAACACAACACAAGTTTCATTGAAAGATGCTGGGATGTTTCTAAAAGGGGAGAGACAGCAGCTAAGACGATAGGTAAAGAGAGGTTTGTCATTTTCATCAGGCAGTGAGGGCAGCCTTGTCCCCTTTCTCTAGGCACCATCTCCCTCCACACCCCAGAAAGCATTCCCATTTATATCAACAGTGAAGTAGGGTTAGGTATATAATCCTTGGGAAGCTAAGGCAGGAAGAAAGCAAATCTGAGGCCAGTCTAAGCTACTTAGTAAGTTCCAGACCAGCCTGTGCTAGCCACATTGCAAGATCCTATGTCAAACAACAACAGGATAAAATCGTAGTGGGCACCACACTAGGGTATATTCATACGGTAGGGATTGGAGTTCTACATCAGTGGCAGTGTCCACATGACTTCTGCATACAATAACCAGAGCCCATTGATGGCCATGCTCTGCTGAGTCTGCAATGAAGGCACAGCCAGATGGGAACAGGCCAAACCTAAGTCAGGCTGGAGTCAGCAAGAAGAACAAATGTAATCCTTGCAGCCAAAAGGGAAAACCAACAGGAGGAACCTAACCAGACCCAAAGTCAAGTTGGGGTCAGAAATATGTAGGAAATGGCAAGTCCAGTAGGTAAATGGAGACAGACAAGAAAAGCCATGACAGCTGAAGGGTAATCAGAGTAGCCAAGACTTGGTGGCCTGGCCATTGGCCAGACAGAATATTTGGACAAGATAAGCCCTTTGCCCAGAGTTTCTGTCACTGGGGAGGGGAAGGGAACTTGTCTATATTTACAATGAAGAAAGTGAGACATTTGACTCTATCTCTAGGTTGAATCTTCTAAGTTGCAATGACCCACACTCTAAACTTTACAACAAGTACTGTTTCAAGTATCAAGCTGCATGTCTGCTGTAAATATGGAACAGAAGCTTTGGTATGAGCAAAGTCTTTTATCTCTCATGGTTCTTGAGGTCTACATGGCCACTCATAGTTGAGGTACTGTGCAATCTGAAGAGTCTCACTCTTATAGCTACGAGGTAACAGTATGCCTGGACTTACAGTGTGTATAACCCGAATGGATGTGCGCGCAGGTACTGTCTTAGTAAAACCAGCTTCCTGTTGTGGCCTGAAGTCTGGCCTTAGGTTTTTTTCTAGCCTCTTCCAACATTGTTCTCTCTCACTGACCTTTTCTCACTCCCATCTCTTGAGATAGACTGAAGATGCCTCTTTCTCGGAAAGACAGGTCCATGTTCCCTCTTCTTGGATCTAGTGGAGTTTCCTGACCACTTGAGCAGTAGAGTGAGTGCAGGACAAATGACTCTGTGTCCTTGGGAGCCTTGACTCACCATGGAGGGGGTGCAGCTATTGTGAGTACTATGGGATGGCCAGGTAAAGGGCCAAAGCCTCAGCTGAACCCAACCTTCCTGCCACCTTTATCAAGACTCCAGGTGTATGAGCTAAGCCAGCTTGAACTGTCCAGGTCAGCTCACCTGTTAACTGAATACCATCCAGGGACCTCAGTCAATGTCCCAAGGAACAGGTGCCCAGGAAATGACTGCCTACGTGTCTAACTCACAAAATTATGAGATTAATGAGAGTGTTGTTTTTGGCCACTGAATTTTAGAAGGATTATTAGGAGCTAGGGGATGGTTCAGTCAGTAAAGTACTTACCACACACTCATGAAGACTTGAGTTCAGATCCCCACTCCCACGTAAAAAGCTGGACATGGGGCATACACCTGTAACCCCAGTGTGTGATTGCATCACAAGCATCTATTTCCCTTGCCAGATAGTAGCAGGGACCACAATACTCCAGGTACATAGCTGGCACCTGGCACACGGTATAGACTAAGCCCTTCAAGAATGAATGGATGAGTGGTCTCACGGATGCCCACAGGCATGGGCACATGATCCTAGCCTTCAACCTGTTTCATAATGATGCCATCCCAGGGGTTGCTGCGTGTGCTTGGGAGAAGCCAAATGAATGGGGATCTAGAAGCTGCCACCTTCATACACAAAGCCTTTCTTTTCATGTGTGTCATATGTTGATAGTCCTTCACAAGACGGCCTGGGAAAAAAGGAAGCCCCTCAGATGCCTTACCCTCTTTCCAGCTCTCTCTTTTTCTTTTCCTCCTTCGTTGTAGAGACTTCCAGAGAAATAAGGCCTGGCAAGAGATTATAAATAGAAACTCCTCACCCTCCCTCTCTTCCTCTATTTCCTTTTCTTCCCACTACCCTGTAATTTGTTTTAAGAAAGGAAGCCGTCTGGGTGTCCTTCATTAAAGACATACTTTTCCTGACTAAACAATCCAGGCTGAGGATGCATACTCCTCCGTGTGCCTGGCCAGGCTGCTGGGGTCAGCAGGGTTGGGCCTGGGCTCCTAGGAGGCAGCTTCTCTCCTGCCCCTAGGTGGGGCAGAATCATGTGCAGCACACATACAAGTCTACACACACATACACACCACACCACATTCACACCACACCACATTCACACCACACCATACACATTACACCACACACATACATACATACCACACCACACACACCATACATACCACACCACACACACCATACATACCACACCATACACACCACACACATACATACATACCACACCACACACACCACACACATACAACCACACACACACACCACAAACCCCATACTATACACACCACACACATACATACCACCCCAAAAACACATACCATATCGCACATACAGCACATAAACAACACACATACATACCAAAGCACATGCGTGCACATACACATACACACACACCACACACCACACATATCACACCATACACACCACACACATACACACACCACACACCCCATACCATACACACCACACACATACACACACACCGCACCATATACCACACATACACACACCACACACACACACATACCTCATTGCATATACACCAATACACCACACCACACACACCATACATCCCATACCATACACACCATACACATACACACACACCACACCAACTACACATACACACACACACCACACTACACACACATACTTACACACCCCATACTATACACACATATACACACCATACACACCACATCATACATTCATAGACACACCCCCACCCCACCCCTCACCACACACATATACACACACCACATACACACACCCCACACTACACACACCCACACTATACACGGCCTACACTACACACACACATCTACACACACACATACATACAATATACACCACACACACATACACACCGCACATACACACCACACCACACACCACACAGACACTTATACACACACACCCCAAATCACACACACACACACACACAACACACCATACACTCCACACACCCAATATTACACACACATACCACACACACACACACATACACACCACATACACACACACACACACACAACACAAACCCTCCCTTACCTCCACCAAGGCCTGATCTTGAGGAACAAAATGGCTTTGCTCTCCTCCATCCCTGGTAGATGAAGTCCACTGGAGCCTCAGAGGACCACCGAGAACAAGCTTCTGTGGATACTCCTCAGGTGGACCTCACAGCTTCACACTCACATGTATTCCGAGTTCCAGCTGAGAAATATGAAGCATGTGGTCTGCTCTGGTGTGTGTGTGTGTGTGTGTGTGTGTGTGTGTGTGTGTGTGGTGTGTGGTGCATATGTGTGCATTGTGTGTGTGTGTATGGGTGTGGTGTGGTATGTGTGTGGTTTGATGTGTATGTGTTGTGTGGTGTGTGTGATGTGGTATGGGGTGTGTGTAATGTGTGGTGTGTGTGCGGTATTATGTGTGTGTATATGTGTGGAGCATGTATATGTGGTGTGTGTGTGTGTATGGTTGTGGTGTGTATAGTGTGGGGTGTATGTATGTGGTGTGTGTATGTGTGTGTGTGAATGTATGATGTGGTGTGTGTATGTGTGTGTGATATGGGTTATGTACATATGTGTGTGTGTGTATTAGAGATGGGGTAGAGAATGAGAGTGAGAAAGAGAGAGAGAGAGAGAGAGAGTGAGAGAGAGAGAGAGAACAAGACATAGGCAAGAGCAAAGTGAAATGTGTTACAGATGTTAGAGTCATGTGTGAAGCTAGTAAACACAGCTTATTTATGAATGAATCCAGGGCCCCTGAGGTATGGAAAAAACACCAACCATTAACACTTAGAGACCTGGTTTTCTGTCCCCATCTATCACACAGCTGCCACATGGCACTGGACAGGTGGCCCTGCGTCTCTCCTTAGTTCACCATCTATGAAATGGGGATAATGAGACTCTCCTCTCAACTCTGTCACAGGAGGCAATCGAGTACACTCAGCAGTTAGTAATGGGTCCTTGCTATTAAGCAGTAGACATCTTCACTTCATGTTTAGAAACGTTTAATTCATGATTCAAATGGCTAAGGCTGCCCTCAGCAGAAGTTACAACTTACAAAAAATGAGACAGATTAAAACCACTTTGCAAAATGCATATCTGCAGACTATGACCTAGAAAAATATTAAACAAAATGACAGAATAAAGAATTCAATGATCAAGCTGTAAATAGTATATTTAATGTGGATCAAAAATAGATGGACTTATCCAATATATTAACTAATACTTATTTTGCTAATAAAATGAAGCTTTATGAATTACTGCAATGGAAAAATTTTAGGAAACATGGAAATAGTTATTTTTCATACTTTTATTTCCCTTTTATTTTGAGTACATGTGTGGACATGAGTGCATTATAATGTGTGTGTGTTGGGGGGCTGAGTGTGTTATAACGTGTGTGTAAGTTGGAATACAATTTTTGGGAGCTAGTTCTCTGCTTCTACTATGTGGATCCTAGGGATTGAACTCAGGCTTGGCAACAATCACCTTTATCAAGCTATCTCTCTATCCCTGGAAATAATTCAAATCACTCCATACTTAAGAAAGAGAGAGAGAGAGAGAAAGAGAGAGAGGCTGACTGATCACAAATTGACTTTAAAGAAGTCCTTTGGGAAATACATTCTCAAGATGAGAATTTTTCAACGTAGCCACACTTCTGATTAAAACTGCATATGTGTAAACACAAAATCTAAATATGGTGAACTAGTCTGGCAAGATGGCTCAGCTTGCCTCGCAAATCTAGACCCGACTCCACAGTGTTGTCCTCTGACCTCCACATGCATGCTGTGGCTCATATAGCAACACACATATCATGCACTCACACATACACGATGGTAATTTCACAACTTTTAAATGGAAACAAAACGCCTTGGGAAATCCAATGCCTGTATGTGTGCCAATATGACTGGGATAAGGTGGAACCTGTCCAGCCATTCCATCAGTTTCCTCGGTGAGTCTTTTAACAGTTTCTTAAGCCTATCGGTTTGGATATCCAAATGATAAGAACTAAGAGTTTGTGTAAGGAGGGTGATAGCAAGAACAATTTTACTACGAAAAAATGCTTTGGTAAAAGAAGTGTGTGACATGGTTAGGTAGATGTGATGGGATGTCCTGGCAAGAACATCTTGCCAGGAGAGATCTTTAGACGATGAAAGCCAGGGTAAGATATTCAAGGTCCTTCCGTCTTAGTGTTCTTTGGGGCCTGTACTGTGTCACTCCTCTGAATGACTCAGACACAAAAGAATTAGATAAATACAAGGAAGTAATTGGCAACTCCACTCACCCCTGGATGGGTGAATGTCATCATATAAACTGCTCCGTTTCTTCATGGTCATGACAGTTTCACTCCAGGCTGAGAGATGGAATATTGAAGGTGCACACTCCCTGAGCTCTTTGTCATGTAGTGTGTGTGTTCATGTGGTGGTGGTTTGACAGAAAACGGCCCTCAAAGGGAGTGGCACTATTAGGAAGTATGGCTTTGTTAGAGCAGGTATGGCCTTGTTGGAGGAAGTGTATGATTGTAGAGATGGCCTTTGAGGTCTCATATATGCTCAAGATACCATCCAGTGTTTCAGTTCACTTCCTGGTGCCTGCAAGATGTGTAATTCTCCAGCACCTTATCTCCCTGCACACTGCCATACTCCCAGCCACCATGCTCCTGCCAAGATGATATGGACTGAACCTCTGAAACTGTTAGCCACCACCACAATTAAATGTTTTCCTTTATGAGGGTTGCTGTGGTCATGGTGTCTCTTCACAGCAATAGAAATGCTAAGACAGTGACGGTATGGCTGGGACAATGTGAAGGCTTCACACCCATTCTGTCAGTTTTCTTAGTGAGTCTTTTAGTGGTTCCTAAGAACGTCAGTTTGGTCTTTGTGTCCCATGTAACCCTTCTCTTCTCTCCCTTTCCTCTGTTCTTCTTGCCTCCAGTGTTTTTCTTTGAGGCTTAGAGTAAGTACAGGGTGATGCTCATGGCAAACATGAATAGGACTTTATCCCAGAAGGCAGATTTGGACAGCTGATCAGAGAGATGGTTGCAGAAGAGATGGGAAAGAGAACTTGGGACATGCATCATGACCATATGAACATTCAGATAGAGCCAGTGTACATCCCTGATCTTATTCTATCCCCCTCCTATCCAAGTAAAGATAGCCACGTCCTTTCATTGTCATCAATTTTTTAATAACACCTCCTTGCCATGTGTTACAGAGAGTAGCCCTGCTCTCCTGTCTCCTACAATCTAAAATCTGTCTATCCCAGCAGCAAGCATTGGATTGCTGGAACTAGTGGGTTTTTTTTTTTTTTGTTTTTTTTTTTTTTTTTGTTTCTTTTGTTTTGTTTTGTTTTTAATGCAATGGGTAGCCTTGCGAGGTGTAGGCTCCCCCCTACTGAGAGAATAGCTAATGATTATGAATGCATTCATGAGGTACATGTATACCGAACTGAGTACTTGCATGGAGTTCATTGGTGTTTTCTACTGTCTCAGGGGCTAAGACATAATTAATAGTTGGAGATTTGCAGAGTGAAGACCAAGATAGAATCAAATCAAAAATACCTGGCCATACATCATATACATCTTTAAAGTGATACCTTCCCTAGAGGAGGGTGTGGGGGAGAGTTGGGGAGAAAGAACCAATCACTATAATAGGAATTTTGTCTCCATCTCTCTGCAGGATACAGGTATCTGGGGGATACAGGTATCAACTTTACAAGTCTAGAATGCCATTCATCCCTTAATCTAGGTGATCATATTGAGACCAGGAGACCTCCTGAGAAGCTGGTTCATATTTACAGTAGGGAGGCTTCTTTTCAATATCTACAGTGCTTATGTTCCCATGTCAAGGGAACTCAGTCAGGATCTTACACAGCAGAAAAGCCAAACAAAAGCCGAGGCGTTTGTTTGGTGACCTTGGCATGAGCAAGTGAATCGGGTGCTTTGAAGAGGGATTTGAGGGAGCAATAGAAATACACTAGAAATATACCTTTGCGATCTGGGAAATGATTCTTTCCAGTACCCTGAATATTCCTCTCTTCCCTTATGTCTTTATGTTGTTCCCTCTCCTGCTCTCCCCCCCCCCCCTTGCGCCTCCATTGCTATGTTATAGTTGCACAACACTAAATCTGCCCCCTCTCTCTAACCCCTATTTCAGTATTCTGGGGTGGGCGCAAGTGGCTGTTGGTGCCATTTCCAAGCGACCTCCTCAGCTTCCCAGCCATATGCTCCCCGACTATAAAGCACTCCTGCCTCTCTGCCTTTGGCCTAGTTTGTCTGCAAATGATTCCTGGAGTCTGGCATTGGGTAATTTTTCATCTGTGAATCTTTCATGTAATTTATAGATTCTTAAAGAGTCAGAAACTGCCCAAGACTAGTAGACATGATTAATCTAACACCCCCTTTTAACCAATAAATAAGTGGCAGCTTCAGAAAGAAAAATGGTCTTTCCCTTGTAGCAGGTGGAGAGGCTGGCCTGAAAGCCAAACATTTGTCCACAGCTCTGTATTAGCTGCCTAGCCTGTTGCTGTCACCAAATACTGGACAAGAAGCAACATAAGGGAAGAAAGGTTTATGTGAAGGAGATACAGTTCTTCGTGGCAGATAAGCTGCAGAGACAGGAGCACGAGGCAGCTGGCCACATCATGTGACAGACAGGAAATAGAGAGATGAATGCTGGCAATCGGCTTGCCTTCTCCCGTCCATCTGACTCCTGGGATGGCGCTACCCATCTCCAAAGCGGGTCTTCCTTCTTCAGTTAAACCTTTTAGGAAACACCTTCAGACACACTCAGAGATGTGTTTCCATGGTGATTCTAAATCCCATCAAGCTGACAATGAAAAGGAAGTATCATATGCTCCAAGAGCATCTTCACCCCTTATGTCATCAGGGATGTGACCCCTTAGGGCATCAGCATCCTTGAGGTCTTAATGTTGTCACCCACAGCCTCACTCCTAGCCAACCAAGCATAACAGATACATTTTGTTTCAGTGCCAAGAACAGCAGGAAAGGTGCAGGCTATTCCCAGACACGCTTCCCCTAGACCTATTACTAAATGAGCAAGTGTGAGAAAACTCCTTCCTTGAAGTGGTGGGCTGCTTTGTGCAGCACACAGCTTCTTTAAGTGGCCATCCTGATCAGTTCCCCAGCACAGGTGGCCTGCAGGAGCCAGAGCACTGAAGTGTAGTTAGAAGAGGCAGGGCTAATTCTTTGCCTTTCTTAGCATATCCTTCCCTTCTTCTGTCTTCATGGGTATGAGGGGGCATGTGTGTGCATGCAAGTGGGTGGAAGTCAGAGATTGACATCGTGTCCCCCTTTGCTGCCCTTTGTGTTAGTTTTTGATGCAGAGTCTCTCACCACACCCGAAGTTTCCCACTTTGGCTATAATGGTTGACCAGTAAGCCCCTGGGATCTGCCTGTCTCCATCTCTGTCCAGTGCTAGGGTTACAGGCATGCCTCTCTGTACCTGGCCTTTCTGTGAGTACTAGGGACCCACACTTGACCTTGCACAGTAGGTTCTTTACCCTCCTAGCCCTGCTGTCTTTAAATTTAGAGCAGACAACTCACTGTGTAGCCCACACTGGCCTTGAAATTGTGATCCTCCTGTCTCAGCCTCTCAGTCGCTGGTACTACAGGTGGATGCCACCACTCGTAACTTGCCCAAGTTTGAGTCTGCTACTGAAAGGCCTGTTTTGTTTACAAAGGATGGGAACCAAGGCCCTCTTCCTTGGGCTCTTCCTAAAGACTACAGACTTCTCTTTGTTTTTGTGGTGGTTGACGCTTGTCACCGTCACAGGGAGGGTGCTATGCTTGGCCATTCAAATCTTTTATTCTGCCCATTCTATTTTCACTGGTACATTCTGAGCTTGTGCCAGAGCAATGTTGTATTCCTCATGAAGTATGAATGGGAACAAGGACATTGAGAGGGAAAATGGAGCCCATTGTGCTTTCTTTTTTTGTATTTTTTTTATTTGTTACACATTATAAGCTTGTCGTGCCTTCATAAGTTATAAAATACTATTTCAACAGTCCCCTTGAAAGAAATGTTCCCCTTCCTAACTGAATTTATAATGCATTTTCAATAAAAAATTGACAATAAAAGTCCAAATGCACAATAAGCATAAAATTGCTTAGTAGTTATAAATTGATGTTTCATTGCTTTGAGTTTTTAAAGTATTGATAAATTAAGGTTTCCTCAAAAGTTCTGAATTTTCTTATCATTAAAAGGAGTTTTCTGGAAGCATCATCTTCAGCTGTGTATTTTTAGCAGCTTGGCCTTGGTTTTTGCCACAGGTTCACTACATCTAGTTCAATGGATTACAGTCGGGTTAATCGTTAGTTCTGTTCCCTCTTACCTATATTCACTCCAAGTGAAGCACAGATGAACCTCTGCTCTGTTCTAAGCATTTTGTAGCTCATTATTCTTTATAGTTTTATCAGATAAGCGCTACAGTTACTCTTACCCTATTGGTGAGGAAATAAGGCATGAAGACTAACAAATCTGCCCAACCATCCCTGAAAACCATATGCACCATTGCACATTCTTGACTGAAAGCTTAAATTATTCTGCTCGTCATGGACATGTGTATTGGCTTTCACCTGTCATCCTTTGTTACATGTGTTCTGGGAATTGCAATAACATAATACACACATCATTCAGAGTAAGTTTTCCCCTATCATTATCACACTCATTTATTTGAGTGAGAAAATATTACTGTCTCTCTGAGACAGTTATGGAGGAATGCTGGGCCATTGCTTCAAACCACGGAAGCACACAAATGAGCACACATCATGCTAGCACACATTAAGCTAACACACAAACATGCTAGCACACCTGCATCTTAGCACCCAGGTATGTGTGGACACAGGCATATGCTAGCACACAGGCATGCTAGCACCCAGACATGTGTGCACACACTTCAAGGTGAAGCTTGTGTTTGGAGGGCTGTCTGGAGTAGAGAAGTGGTTACACTAGTGACAGTTGCTATGTATTCTTTCTGCCAGGGGAAGCCAAAAGCAAGGATGAGAAGGTTTAGAAGCTTGGTGTTCTTGTAGTGAGCACACTGAGTGTGCTGCATGAGAAGGTCCTTCACCTTGGCTATAGTCCAGGGACCAGATGACCTCTGAGTGTGGCAGGTGCTGGCTACCATCTACCTTCTTGGGTCCTTCCCCTCCAAGCTTCTCTCACCTGCTTTGGGGGTAAGGACCAAACCTTCCCTGTACCTCCTGCCATGGTGCTTTCACAGCCAATTACAGTTCTATTTCATTCCCAGCAAGGGAGCTGGCAGCTTTGGGTCCCCTCAGCAGGACTGGCTGGCTGCAATTAATGTCTCTTCTAGAGCCTGATCAGCTAAGGGGAGACCAGACTATTTATTCTACCCCCAAGCTCACATTTAAATTAGGAAATGGAAGGTTTCCTATTCCATTGCCTATATTCAGAGCCCTCAGCTAGTTCAAACGTTTTAACCCTTCATATCTCACTCTTGGTGGAGTTGGATCAGAGAGCCAAGAGACCATCCCTGGACTGGACATTCCCAGGAATAAAAGAGGAGAGACTCTTCTTTTTAACATCCCCAATCCAGAACAATAGGACAAGCTGGGGATGCATCAGTACTCAGCTAGAGCCAAGGGTTCAACAGAAGTCATAGACATAATGTGAAGTATTCTACCGGGCCTCTGAATGCAGAAAGCAATAGAGGATAATTTGCTTAAGGAAAGACAGGAAGTTCAAATGAGGGAAAGTAAGGAGAGAAGGAAATTAATACAGATGGAACTTTATCATGTGGCACACATTTTACATATAGTAGAGTGAGAAACTGCTATAAAACTGCACTTTTACAGATAATGGGACTAAGGCTCAAGAGAAGAATAGTGTCTAAGGCTATCTAACTAATGTGGTGTAGCGACTATATTAATGGCCTCCCTCTTGTCACTTCATTTTGGCTATAGCCAGTCACATCAGTTCCAGAGGAGCTACATGACTTGCTTTGGGCGATGGACCCTTGACAAAGTTGATGGCCAGCAGAGGCTTAAAATGCTTGATGACTAAGTCCTCCTCTCTCTTGCTAGTGGGAACTCTTGTCATCATGCCAACAATCTGGGCAGTATTACTAGATGATATAAGACACATGGATCAAAGTGCAGTCATCCCATCCTGGATCAGCCAATATATAGCCAATTCATAGACCCTGAATTGCATCCAGTCAAGATCAGTCAAACCATATCAGGTGAACAATTCAACTACTTTGTAGATTTGGGAAGAATAGTGAGTGACTGTTTAAGCTTTTGGTTTAGGGGTGCCTATACAGAAGCATAGTTAGCAGCTAGGGTTGACTGATAGGGCTCACAGATGGCAGAGTCTGGGTACTGTCCATTCATAATGAAGAAAGAAAAGACTGGACTTGCAGGAGGGGAAGACACAGATTCCAATAAGATACCTTTTAACCACAGGCTCTCGGTCATATGAGGTTTTACCAGGAAGACTGTAATATCTCTAATCTGGGCATGTAAAGGGTAGTAGTGGGCACTTACTTGGCTGGCAGTTCTTCCATGATTCAAGTGCCGACCCCTATAGTTGCCATCTTGGAATCTGGGTAGTGCAGAGATTCTTGACAGGAATTCTCAAAGTATCTCTGTCCTTTGTCTGTCCTTCTGAGACTGTAAATTCCTTAGGCTGAGATCCTGCAGGATTTTCTTGCCTAGGTATGCCATGGCCCTTCATGGCTGAAATAGTCCCTCCTTTCCTAGACTTTCTTCTCTTGCATTATTCATTGCCTGAGTCTTACAACGGAAGTCTACTCCTTGCCAAAGAAAAGTACAGAGGTAGATTATCCACATTTCCTGAAGCTTCTTTCTTGAGTTGTGGTTATAATACCCTCAACAGATATCTCAGGGCCTTGAGTAAGGAGTAACAAATGGCAGCTGACTCTGGTATAAGTGAACGGCAGTAACATTTTTGAAGACTAATATGGCAACCTGTGTCCACAGTCTTACAAATGCCCATGCCCTTTGAAGGAGTGGTTCCATTCCAGGGTTCTCCCTTAAGGATACCTGTTCATGACTTGTGAAGTCGGGAAAATCACAGGGGGAATTCTTATAGAACAGGTGTGATTGGAAAATGCAAGTTAAAAATTGGCTGTATATTATGTTCCTGATTTGGAGGAATTTATGTGGGAGGGGGACTGTAGTCATAGGAAATTTGAATTTGTAATCAATCTTTACACAGTTTTAAGATACGGCTTTCCTCTCCCATCCCAGCCTCTGAGCAGGAGCATAGACATAGTTGGAAAATTTGTCTTAAAATCTATAGGCCAGCGAAGATCTATAAAAAGTGGCTGAAATGACCAATGGTGTAAGAATGGGATCTAAATATAGAGCCTTTTAGCATAGATGGATGGTGACCGAGGGGAAGATGAACAAAGTGTCAACCAATCGCAAAGTCTAAGAAGAGGAAGAACACTGGGGCTGGCTTGCCAAATCCCAGAGACTGAGAACAGTAAGTCACAAGTGCTTGCTGAATGGCCTGCTCATCTGGCAGAGATGGAAAGCATGTAAGAGGGAGTTATACTTTATTTATCAGTCCCTAATTATGTGAAACACATGCCAAGAGCAGAGACAATGGATGGGTATGGAATGTGTCTCATCACCTCAGAATGTCTCTTGGGCTGGGACCATCTTGCATTTTCAACATGAGGACTAAGAGGAGGTCAGTGTTCCACCCAAGGCTGCTGAGTGTGTATGAAAGGTGAAAACGGTGCTGATCTGTATCCATCCCCCGACACTTCCATGACCCCACACCTACACCTGCACACCCCTACGCTGTTCCTCTGCCCCATACAGGTGTCTATGCCTGAGCTCAAAGAGTACATTGGGAGGCGCTGGTGAGCAAGGAGAGGCTCTTGGATTCCTTCCATTTGCTGGGATTGGGGACAGTCTAACCAAAGGCTGGGGTAGGTAAGAGTACTTTCAAGACTACACACACACACACACAGAGAGAGAGAGAGAGAGAGAGAGAGAGAGAGAGAGAGAGAGAGAGAGAGAGAGAGAGAAAGAGAGAAGGACCCTAGGATTCTTTGAAACAAAAAATAAAATTGCCAATATAACAGCAGCCCCAGCAACTTGGAGCTGCTCAGCCGAAGCGTGGAGCCAGCAGCCTGGAGTCTATTCACATGCCAGAGTCATTCAAATTCGCTTAGCATGCTTTCTGCTGACAGGGAGCTGCAGCCAAGATTTCAGGAATAGTATGCTTTCCTGAGAGGTGTGAAAAGAACCGAGCTGGGTTTGCAGCAGACGCTGGCATGGGCATCCCAGTCCTGAAGGGATACAGGACCTGCTCTTGAGAACACAGAACCTGGGCAGGGCTCAGGATGGAATCCTTTCTGTCCCATTATAGCACTGTAAGGGAGGCCAATGCCTCTCTGGGCTTCAGGTTAATCTGTCTAAGTCATGGTTCTCAATCTGTGAGTCACCACCCCCACGGGGTCACATATCAGATATCCTGTATACCAGATATTTACATTTGATTCACGACAGGAAAATTACAGTTATGAAATAGCAACAAAAATAATTTTATGGCTGGGGGTCATCACAATGGGAGGAACTATATTAAAGGGTCACAGCATTAGGAAGGCTGAGAGCCATTGATTAATCAAAGTGTAAGAATTGTGAGGCTGATTTGAAGAAGTCCAGCATACAGGAAGAACTGACGAACAATAAACAGGCTTACCATAATCTCTTTTAAAAGCAGTCAATAGATTACAAGGCAAAAGTCTTTCTTCCTCTGGATCCTCTTTTGTTGTTAAACTCTTCTTAATTATAATTATTAACACACATTAATTATGCAAACTAGTGGGTTTTACTACAATTTTCATGCATGAACATGGTACACTTTTTGATCGTGTCCTCTTTCCTTCCTTTTTTTGGTCTTCGTCCCTGCCCTTGATGCTTCCTCTGTCCTCTAGTTTTCCCACTAACACATAAAGCCGAAACCACACCCAAAAAGGGCAAGGAAAAGAACAACAGCTGTGAGCACCCATAACTTAATACACACCTCTACTCACTGTCACAATAGGTAAAATTCATGAATAAGAAAAGGAAGGATTGGGTGGGGAAGGATAGGTCCTAAAAAGGAGGGCCATGGAGGCAGGAGAGTGAATAAGGATTTGGGCCACTGGTTTTGTTCTTCCCTCCTCCCAAAATGCCAGGGTAGATATCAAATACCTAGACACTCCAAGCTTCCCCACAAGTTATCACCTAGTCTCATATTTTTGGCTAACAGCAACTCCAGGCTCACAGGTTTCAGGCTTGTGAACTCTATCTACTTTCAAGACAGCAAAGTGAGATCCGCGGCGGTACAATAATCTCATTTTCAGAGCCGGTACCTACCTCCCTCTGTTAGGGTGTGAAAAAACTTCAGTAAAGGTAGGTATACATGGAAAAGCATGTGTAGTGAGATATTCACTTTGTCTACTTCTGTGGTGCTGGCCACGCCCATTGGGGGGTGGAGCCAGGGGCAGAAGTGACCTGTGGAACTAGGTCTGAGGAGGAACCCTGGGAATGCTCTCTTGCTGTCAGGATGCGGAGAGGAGAGCATCCCGTGGAACTTGCTGGTGTTCATCTGTCTAGGTTGTAAGTTATTTCTCCCTGGATAAACATCTGTTCAGTCTAATTGTTTATCCTGATCCTTATTAAACCGTGATAAGCATGGTAATCATGCTGCCATGAATACTCCCTATGTGTTCCATGGGTTCTTAGTGTTTCTCATCATATCTTACCCCATTTAATCCTTTTGAGAAACTTAGGAATACAGGAAGTGGTTTTGGTCCTGCCTTAAACCCTAAGAAAACTTGCCCAAGATCAGGTAAGTAACACATGGCAGAGCCAAGGGCCTCACCAACCATGTCACACCATCTCATTCACATCAGGTGCTTAGGGCAATGTGTGGCTGCTAGCATCAACAGAAACACCAGTAGGACAGTCTGGACACAGATGGCAAGATGAAACTTGGAGAGGAAGAGCTAACTTGCCCAATGTCTCTCACCCAGCAAGGGAGAGAATTGGTATTTGAACCCAGAATTCAAAGCTGTGATGGGGATTGGCATACAATTTGTCCTCAGGAAGTTTTAATTTTTGGTGCTTATTTTTGTCTTTGTGTGCATGAAAGTCTCAAAGTAATGTAGGAGGCAGAAGGTTTGTTAATGAGTAGCTGGTCCAACACTTTTCAAAGTGAGATGTAGCCAACTTTGCTTTAAGTGGGTCTTCATGGAGTTGGAGTCTTTGGGTTGCAGCCAGCATGGGGATACTAAACGAGCTTTTCAAGTGATTCTGATATAGCCTCAACTCAGAAAACATTGGATTGAGGTAGAGATCTTAAACCCGGAGTCAATAGGCCGAGGCTGGGATTGCACCTTGGAAAGGTCTTTTGTGCTTTGAGGGAGTCAGGGCAACCCTCGAAGGAACCAGGGGTGACCCTTGAAGGAGTCAGGGGTGACCCTAAGTACCTAGGTCCCTGATCTGAAACATCAGGAAGTAACACGTGGTTCCAGCTTGTTTGCGCCTGCAACCTCCACTGGATTCCCTAAACACTCCAAATGCTGTACTAATCACAGTGAATGAAATTAATTTGAGGAGAATCTCACCATAGTGCCTCCAAGGAGCATCATAAAAGTTTTGTACAGTTGAGGCCATACACCTGCTAGCCTGTAATGACCTCAGAGGACTGATTAGAGGGGACAATTCTGTACTTTCCCCCTAACTTTCAGATGATTTGGCCTGGTTTCTGAAACGAAAAGAGAACACAGCGACCTGGCATCTCTGAACCTTCCTGAGAAGTGTAATGGCCTGGGACCTTGGACGTGGGCCTAGCCAACTGTATGCAAATAGCCCAATTCTAGCTATCTAAATTGTGCTTTTCTATTGAGACAGGCAGAGGAACGAAGCCGGATCAGCCTTTAATTTTGGCTCTTAGGTAACAATAGTGATGGTGATGATGAGTTAGACAGAAAGGCAAACAGACGTGAGAGTACACATTTAGGCTGTTAGAAATCCAGATACAATTATGAACATGCACATTAAGTGTGACCTTCCTTCTTCCTACCAGCTTGACAATCCTGGGGTTTGTTTACTATGCAGATCATGTTTGACTTCACAGAATTGGATGTTATTTAAATTCAATTATTGTGAGGTTAAGTTCTTCTCTCTAGTAGCAGTTGAGTAAATTTAGAAGCTGTTAGAGGGAATAGGTGCATTTATCTTATACCAGTTAAATTATAGGGAGAGAAGCAGGGCAGGAGTGAAATAATTACCAGGATAATGAATGTTGCAGTTTGGAGGGCTTGGACTCATCTGCTCACCTTCCTTGTCCCTTTTAGCATTTCTCTTGTTTTGTTTTTTTGAGATGATGAGGAGATAGATTAGGACATTTTCTACGAGGATAGAAGGAAATTGTATGTCTGAGGCTTTGTGTGTTTCTGGAGTAAGTGGCTGGTATGAAAATAGAAATAGAAATGATTTTGTAGGTTAGTTGGATTTTGTATAGACAACTACGGCTTATTAGGCTTTAAATCTCCCCCATCTCTTCATTTGATCAAATTATCTCACAACAATTCATAATTCCCATTCTGCTATTATTGGCATGTTGTTGGTCCCTTGAAGCCAAGATTTGGCCTTAGATCCATTGAGAAAAGCATGGTCTGTCTGGGAAGGCGGTCTAGATGGGCAGTGGAGCTAAAAGGCACTCTTCAGAAAACAGAGCTGTTCATACACTGTCTAATATAGTACACACAGAATTCAGGATGGCTTGTCTGTAAACAATAGTGGATTGTCAGGTCTTGGGGCATCTTTGGAGGTCATCACCCTCCCTTCCCTTCACCCTTCACACTCTGTTGGCAATGAGGCCATCATGATAAGTCATTTTTGCCTTGATCCTGAAGCCAGAATACATTGACTCCCACAGCCTGGAGAATGAGGAAATTATTGCCTGCTGTCCTGATGGAAGAAGACACTGGGATTTTCCAGGTTATCCTAACTTTGTTCTTCTATTCATTAATCTATTTGGGCTTTGTCTCTTTTTGTCTCAACCTTCTCCACAAACCTAGGAGATCGAGATACAAACAACTGATCAATATTTTGAACTCATGATATTGTTTGTTATGCCTATAGTCAGAGGTGTGTGTGTGTGTGTGTGTGTGTGTGTGTGTGTGTGTGTGTGTGTGTGTGCTATTGATAGTCCTTACTGTTAGCTGGCCCTAGAATGTGATGGCTTCAAGGAGTGAAAGAAAACAGTGCCTGACTTTCCCTGTCAGCTACCTGTCATCAGAAAAACTCCCTAGGGCAGGCACTAGGAAGTCTCTACCTTCTTGGGCATCTCCATCCAACACACACACACACACACACACACACACACACACACACACACACACACCCCTATACACAATATGGAGTTCTAGTCTGAAGGGGAAATTCTGACTTTAAAGTTTAGGTCCTGTGGGTTTCATAGCAGAACAGCTACAAGGCCCTGAACTTCCCTATACTAATACAGACTCTCTGAGCAAGCTTTAGTGGATGGACTGTTCTGCTTATGGAAATCTTTGCCTCTTAACTCTTTCTCAACAAACGTTTCCTTCCTACTGAGGTTGGAAGCATGAGGGAGGAGTGAAGAGGAAATGAGATCCCCCATCTTCAAACTCAGCTCACAACTGCATTTTTTCATATTTCACCTAGAAAGTAGGAAAAAAAAAAAAAAAAAAAAAACAGAAGTTTGCCAGATTTGTGAGTAAAGTGTTGGTTCTCATCTAACTTGGTCCATCAATATTTGACAAGGCTGATGGCTACCCTTTTCCTAGCATACTTTGTATTCTTGCTCAGTTTTCGGAATACCATGTTCTCTCACCTAGCTAGCCTTCTGCTCCCAACATCTTCTGACTTCTAAATGTGGCCATTCACCCGGATCAGACCTGGTGACCCTCCTTTTCTGGTCCACACTGATCACCTTGGTTATCTTATCTAAGTGAGGGATTTAAATACCCCTCACCGTTCTCATACCACGTCTAATCCACCAACCAACCTCAACAAGTATTTCTTCAAAAATACAACTGGGTTTTGTATTTCTTTGTATTGATACCATATTTTCATCCTCTACCTAGAGTATTGCAATAGCCTTTTATCTCCAGATTCTGTCTTTATTTCCCTCTAGTCTGTCTTCAGTAGAGAGGCTAGCACAATCCAGTTATATGTAGTCAGATCATGCATGCTATTTGAAATAGGCAAGAAGGTCCTAGAGATTAAGAGAGTCTCCATAGACCCTTTCTCAAAACATTCAAGACTACCTATTTCACCCACAAGTGCCAAGCCCTCAAGGTGGTCCATAACCCTTGCCTCATCTCCCTCCCCACTGTTGATTACTATTTGACCTTTTCTATTTCCTTCCTCTCACTTCCTCAATCTTAACATGCCAGTGTCTTTGGTTTTCCTGAAATATGTCACTTTCCCCCCTCAGAATCTTTGCACTTAATCTTCCCAGTGCCCAGATTGCTTGGTCCTGAATGTCTGCACGGTGTATTCCATTGTCTGCCTCACATATCAATTCAAGCACCCTTCTTCAGAGGGCTTCCATAGCCATTGGCTATGAAATAAAGTTACTTTCCTAGTTGCTCTGACAAAATACAATAATTTTACTTGATTCTAGGTCTACTCAAGTGGACACCCAAGATGAGCCACCACAGAGTTCCAGGGAATACAGTCCATTATAGCAAGAATAACAGGGCAGTGAGACCATGACGCATCCAAAAGCAGTAAGCAGAGTGAGATAAATGCGTGTACTCAGCTCCTTTCTCAGACATTCTGGGTCCCAAGCTGTGGGATGCTGCCACCTCCACTCAGGATGGGTCTTCCCTCAAGTTAAGCATTTCCAGAAGCGACTTCATAAACACACCCAGAGATGGGTTTCCATGGTGATTCTAAACACAGTCAACTTGACAATGAAGATTAACCACCACGCCATCCTATTAAGAACTTCAGTCTGCCTAGTCCTCCTTCATAGGTCCCTTTCCCTTTCCATGCTATTTTCTCCAAAGCATGTGACAGCATATCTTAAGTAGACACAATTGACTTGCTTATCTGATTTATTGTCTTTCTTTATCAGAGAACTTCATGCCTCCCATCCAGAAGAAGGAACATAGTACCTAAATACTGAATGAACAAGAAAATGACCAAACACAGCATAGAGTGGTCGACAAGCTGATCAAGGTCACGCAGACTGTCAGAGCCTAGATAAAGCCAAGACTGTCTAGGATGAGAGCCAGGCTCGTAACCATCATGAGGAAAATAACTATAAACTGTACCCTAAGGCTGGTGTTTTGGTATCCCAGAACAGTAAACTCCAGCCCAGCTCAGGGCTGTCTTTTGCCACAAGATGCTATATCTGTTTCTTGCTGCTCAGTGTCAGGATACCTAGTTATGGGTGAGTGGAAAAAGGCAGCCTCAGGCTTACCTGGAATTGCCATAGCAACTAGGTAACCTAAGGACTCTTGAAGCCAGACCTTTAGACTAAAAGGCAAAAAATGAAACAAGCTCAAAAATAAACAAGAAAATCTGTGAATGGAGAAACAACTGCAGATACCAACTGCCCCAATGGTGGAATATTCTTCATCCTTTTCTTGGTTCCTTCCACCCGGTTAGTCACAGACACAGCTAGAAAATTCCTGCCTTTAGCACAATGTCAACCCTAGAGAACTGTGTTCTTCTCTTATCTAGCATCCCTAAACTAAAGGTTCCCCCAAATATTCTCTGTGTCCTGTAGTAACACAGGGACATTTCTGGACTGGGAATCTAGAATACTGTGTCTTGATTCCTGTCCCAAAAGGACAGACTCTCCTAGATTGCCCCTTAATCTTAACTTGTCTCTGTGTGACCCAGCTGAGCCTTTTCTTAAGGCACTTGCTTGCTCTGTTCTTCCTTATTTGACTGACCTTAGCATCATAGTAGGGAAATGGAATTGTAACAGGAAAAAACAAAAAACAATAAAAACCAAAGACAACAAAAAAACCTGAATTGAAGTCTTAAAGAAATGTGATTAAAACTGAAATTTAGCAAAAGGGCTTGCTTCTGCTGGGGACTGTCAAACCCTTTGCATACTTCATCTCATTTGATCCTTTAAGGAGGTGATAGTCACCTGCATTTGGAAAGTAAATAAACAGAAAGGTCAGGGGCTTGCCTACATTTGCTTAGCTAGTTATGGGTGAAGAAACGTTCAAAACCAACGTGCTTGTTTTCTAAAATGCATTTTCTTAGCTACTCCCAAACACCCCCATCTCCCCACCCACCCCACCCCGATTGGAGAGCCAGTTTCTTCTTTGTCCCAAAGCCCTGAGATCGCTGAGGAGTGTCCGACCCCTTTGACGACTGGAGTTTGCTGCACTCAGCATTTAGTTTACTATACTCATCCCAAAGGGTGGAACCAACCCTGGGAGCTTGGATGGAAGTCCTTGTTCTTCCCCACTCCCGGGAGCCTGAGTTGTGTAGTTCACACCTTCCCTGGGTATCTCCAGTCTGCCTAGTTGCTGAGGTATTAGTGAGATTAGGTATCAGCCTCTAAATCTCAGAGGATTTGAAAATGACGCAGCACCAGACCGTGTGTAATGAAGCAGGGAGAGGAGACAGGGCTGCAGCCGGCTGTCATGGGAGATTTGACTGAGCAGCCTGAGGTGGGCCAGAAATATCCCTCCCTCCTCCAGGGAAGGAGACAGAAGGATTTACAGCACAGCCTTCGGTGTGGTGAGGCTCAGAGGCTGATGTTGGTCAGAAAGGCCTGGCTTCTCATTTTCCACAAGCCACTGACTGGTTGTGTGACATGGACTAAGACATTGCATCCTCCTCCTTCTCCTTCTTCCTCTCCTGCCTCCTCCTCCTTTTCAAGACACGGTCTCTCTATGTAGCCCTGGCTGTCCTGGAATTCACTCTGTAAACCAGGCTGGCATTAAACTCATGGAGATCCACCTGCCTCTGCCTCCTGAGTCCTGGGACTAAAGGTGTGTGCCACCACCACCAAACAATACACCTTTCTTTTGAGAGAGCCTCTCAGTGAGACCTGGAGGCTACCTGAGCAGTGAGCCTCAAGGACCCTCCTGTTCCTGCCTTCCCAGCTCTGGGTATTCAAGCATCCGCCACTATGGCCAACCTTTTATGTCAGTGTTGGGGAGCAAACTTCAGGTCCTCATTCTTGAGCAACAAGTACTTTAGCAACTAAACTGAGCTATTGTTCTAGCCCCCGCCCCACCCCCATTTTAGCTACTACTGCTGTTTACTGTGAGAAACATCATCATTAAGTTTACCATGATCCCATTTTTGCTGACAGTTATTTCTATCCTATTGCTCTTGAGACACATGGGCATAACCAGAAGTGATCAGCATAGCACTTGCATAAATGCTATTTTTAAAAGAGTTTCTTGGATGACTTTTTTTTTTTTTTTAAAAATCTAGCATTGCTTTATTCATCCGATAAATATGTTTAAAGGAGTTTACTGTTTACTAATTAATACTTGTAGTGCTAGAAGTGAATTCCCGATCTGCCTTTTGGGTCTAGTGTGCATGCGGGGAATTGACAAGTTGCTTCAGAGAAACACTTCAGCTCTGGCCTCTTGGCTCCTGAGCCAGGCCCTGGGGCCAGGCTGGGCCAAGCACCCTCCCTCTATAGATAGGTAAGTGACTGTTCAAAGAGCTCTAGTAAGAGCTAATGGTCCCCATACAGAGCCAAGGTGGAGAGCCTAAATCCTGTTATCAGCTGTTTCCAGCCAGTAGCTTTTCACACCTTTTCTCCTAGCTGCTGCTTGGGAAACAAGGGGTGCCAGCTGATGTCACGTAGTTTCATTGCCAGTCACCGGAAGTAATGCCTTTTACCTGATCAGTGACTTGACATGGCTGTTTAACAACCCGATTAATCAAACCTAGCTCATCCTGTTAGAATTAATGAGCCTAGGAAACACTGCCATGAATAACGAGGGCTTTGCCCCTCCCCCAGCACCACTCTCCGCTCACCCCTCCCATTTCCTTCTCATAGCCATAGCACAGATACTCAGAACCTCAGGAATTTGAGTTTGCTAGGTGGACCAAATGGCCAGCAACGCGCACAACTCCTGTCTCCTCTTTGCTGCCAGGCATCACAGAACCCAAGACTGGCTATGTCCAGGAGTAAAGCCTCTTGTTCATCACGAAGATAAGCCCATGATCAGCTGCCAAAGTCAGATTGTTGTCTTATGGTACCAAGTGGTAGGGATGTAATGTTTGTGCAAAATACTGCCCTGTGAGGGAGTCACAATGCAATGGCCTGGAGGCTAATGGGGAAGTGCCATGAAATGAGGTTGGGAAAGGCCACAGCGAAGAGAAGCTATTTGTGACTGAGGAGGAGCGTGGGGAACTATGTGATATTTTGTGGCACTGCATACCTGAGTATCTCTGCTACCCAGTAAATTCATTGCACACAGGTGTGTGGAGTTCCAGGTACTGTAAAAATTACCAGGTTAATAAGATGAATATGGTTGACCTGGGTGGTGGTGGCACATAGCTTTAGTCCAAGCATTCAGCAAGCAGAGGCAGGCAGATCCCTGCAATTTCTAGACCAGCTTGGTCCACAGAGCTAGTTTCAGGACAGCCAGGGCTACATAAAGAAACCCTGTTTCCAAAAACAAACAAACAAAAGATGAGCATGGTTGCTATTTGTGTAGAATGGGTAATGCAAAATCCTAAGATGACATTTAGTTTTTTTTTTTTTTTCATTTAGTTATTCAAACACAAAAGGTTGCCAAGTGCTTTCCACTGTGGGACTTGGCACCAGGGAAAGGGTGTACAAAGATGGAATCTTCACCCACCCCTGCCTTCTAGGGGTCCTTTGAAAGGCAGATAAGTCCACTACTAGATCCTTGTGGTCATGTGTTAGGTTCCCTAAGGGTGACATGCTAAATTCATTCAGCATAAAGTCCTCTCAGGAAAAGTCATAGATGACTCCCTTCAGGAAGTGCATTTGAACTGGCTGAAAACCAAAATGACACTTTAGGGTAGACTGAGGACTTCACAGAAGCCAAGATGAAGGTTTTGTGTGTAAGAGTTGAAGTGAAAGGGAAAGATGATTCCAGAAAGCATGAAAAGGAGATGGCTTGTTCTATAGTCTACAGCAAAGAATATGACCAAAGATACAGATGGATACACTTCAAGGCCAGAAGACCCTGGGCTTGTTTATTCATGGTTGAGAAGAAGGCATCATTTCCTAAATGATGAAACATTCAAATAAGCATGGAAATGGCTCAAGCAGCCTTATCCAAAACCAGTGACCTGGACTGGAAGCAAGGAGAGCAAGGGAAGAGCAAGACTCAAGAGCAAAGGCCCCGAGTAAGATCAGAGGGGAAGCAGAGTCCAGATGTTAAGGTCCCTAGGAAGGGGAGTGGAAGAGCGGAGTCAAAGAGGGTGGACAGGCAGCTGGGAAGGAGAAAGAAGGTGAGGAAAGAGAGAGCAAGAAGGGAGATGGAAGCCCGGCAGTGGTGGTGGTGACCTTTAATCCCAATGTGTGGGAGGCAAAGGCAGGTGGATCTCTTCAAGTTGTGGCTATCCTGGTCTACAGAGAGAGTTCCAGGACATCCCCATCTCAGAGAGAGAGAAAGAGACAGAGAAGGAGGGAGGGAAGGGGAGAAAGGAAGGGAGGGAGGGAGAAGGAGAGGGAGGGGAGAATAGCTGGTGAGGTTCACAGAGGTTCTTTGGGGCCACCATATCAGGTGACGAGAGACACAGGTTTCAATCATGGCTATCTGGTGTGTCACGGGGAGCTCTAGAGCCTAAGCCACTCTGCTGCTCAGTTACCAGGGGTTTCCCATCCTGACACCATCTAGCTTGGCCAGATTTGTTTCCCAGCTTTCAATGCTCCTAAGCTGGTCTTCTGCCTTTGCCCCATAATTGGCTAGAACAACCCAGGCCTTCGGCAAGGGTATTGGCCAACCTCCAAAATCCCAGGGATTCAGGCCTGACCTACATTTCTTTTCCACTCAGGGACCCACCTTGGAAAGCATCATTGAGAAAGCCAGTGTCTTTTCAGGGAACGCAAAGGCTCAAGTTCAGAGTTCTATAGCCAATAGACATTGTGACACTCAGTCCAGGTGACCTGTGTGACTCATTTTTAAACTCTTACAATCAGACTACTAAGAAGTTTTAGAGAAAGATTTCCTATAGGACTAGGGAGTGTCTGTATGGGTTCCTGGGTTCAATCACCAGCATTACCAAAACTACAAATTCTATCAGATTTCCTCATGTGTAGCACAGGACATGTGGAGACTGTCCTGGTTTTGGTCTGTAGGATCCAAATCACTCCTGTCTCCACCAGCAGATTTATGTCACCTCTCTAGCCCTGTGGGTATTTGAGTTTGGTTGAGTTTCCTAAGAGAAACTTGTAGATCCTACCACCCACCATTGAACTACAGAAGGCTTCCACGACATCTTAAGTCGTCTTGTGTGTGTGTTTGTGTTTGTGTGGTTTTTTGAGACAGGATTTTTCTATGTAGCTTTGGAACCTATCCCGGAATGTGCTCTGTAGATCAGGATGGCCTCCAACTCTCAGAGAACTGCCTGCTTTTGTTTCCCAAGTACTGGGATTAAAGGCATGTGCCACCACCACCCATCAACATCAAGAAGCTTTGTTTTGTGTCTTTCCAGGTAGGAGGAAGGTCTCAGACCTGTTGTTTATCTGACTAAAGCTGCTTGGCTTCTATGGTAGGAACAGTGGAGCCCAGGCCTCTTTAGTAAACTCTGATGCCTCCAGACAGAGCTTGTGGCTTGGGTGGAGTGGCCTTATCTGACCTATCAGCGTGACTCAGATCAGGGTTTCCATATCCATCCACCTATCCATCACCTGCTGGACTGAGGCTCTAGGCTCATCATATTCCCTCTTTTTCTTCCACAGGGCGAGCTGCTAAGCCCATGCCGCTGTGACGGTTCAGTCAAATGTACCCACCAGCCGTGTCTCATCAAGTGGATCAGCGAAAGGGGCTGCTGGAGCTGTGAGCTGTGTTACTACAAGTACCATGTCATCGCCATAAGCACAAAGAATCCTCTACAGGTAAATCCATGCTTCCCAGTCTGGGCTTTCCTCGTTACCTGCTTTATAGTAGGGGAATTACTGAACCTCAGATTTGGGGCAGCCTGGTGAGTGGGAGCCACACAGTCAGAAGAGGAGGAAAGATGTTCTTTCCCCTCAAGTCTAGACAAGACGGGGGGGGGGGGGGAGGAGAGGAGGTGGGCAAAGAGAAACATACAGGACACGCAAGGAAAGAGGTCAGGGGAGATGGATGGAAGAGATGGTGTAAGGTAACAGATGAGTTAATGAGAAAGGAAAGGAATGGGAAAAGGAGGAAAGGAAGGAAGAGAAAGACAAGAAGGAGGGAGGAAGGGAAGAAAAGAGAAAAGTGAAGACGAATAGAACAGGCAGGTGACTGGGGATGCATGGTGGGAAAGGTTAGGCTTGAGTTACAGCCAAGGGTTTGGAAAGAAGCTGTAGACAGACGGCTCGGTGGTATTCAGACTTTAATGTGATTTATTGGCGTCTTAACAAGTGGATTTCAATTCACTGGTCTACAGCAGGGTCTGAGAGCCTGCTATGGGGGATACTACCGCTGGCCCACAGACCACACTTTTTGTGACAAGGGACAGGGAGGAAAGGAATGGAGAAAAAAACAGCAAAGAGGGGCAAAGAAAATGGAGGAGGGGGTGTGCAACAAGGAAGGAGAAACCACCATGACAGAGTAACAAAAGCCTACCGTGAGAGATCACGGAAAGCAGGGCCAGAGCTGGAGTAGGGACCTGTCAGTCAGATTGGCGGAACTCAGGGCTCTCTCTGCCCACTCTCTCCTCTCTCTCTTCCTCTGCTGATGTAGCCATCTTCACCCCAGTTGCTGGAACATCAAACAGTTTAGCAGTGACGATAGTACACATGCCCTCTCCACCCCCACACATACTCACATTCGGCTTCTGAAAATACCTCCATGTACACGTCATCGGTCAAGCAGCCATGTAATCAATTAGCCAGCCATGTAATCAATTAGCCAGCAGGACTGTAAGAACGGAGGCCACAGATGCCTGACACTTCTCTGTGAGTGGGGCAGAGTCAACCTTGCAAATCCAGGAGTGCTGGGAGTGGGTGATTGTACTAGGGTCTTTGCATTGAACATCACCTGGAAAACCTGTGGAGTTCCCTATATCATTCTCCATGAGGGAACTCTCAGGAATTCAGGGGAGAGAAGCATCAGGTTCCCAGGTACCTCAGCCTCTTGATGGGGGGGAGCCCCCTCCCAACTGCTGTTCCATCTTCAGCCATTCGCCTCAGATCCTGAGGCACCTTAAAATAGCAGTGCCAAGCAACAGCTGATTCCATGTCCTCAGGGTGCAGTGGAGGTCTGAGGGCATTAATGTGCCCCTTTCTTTATAGCTGACTCAGACTTCTGGAAAGGTCAGATCTAAAATCTATGAACTCACCCAAAGACACCCCCATTTTGGTTCCACCTTTGACTCATATAATGAAAAAAAATCATTCAGGTATAGCTTTTTCCTTGGTGTAAAGAAAAAGGTTATTTTAAGTCTGTGTCAGGTAAGCAAATGGCAGCGTGGGCAATATCAGTCTGTTAATCTATTTCCAAGTTACTACACTGACTTCAATTATGAGTTTCTAGGCACTGGGGACCCCTCTGCTTCTGTTGATCCTGGAAATGCAATGGTGTGCGCTCAGTAAATGCCAGTTCATTTTTCTCTCTAGAAACAGTTTAGACTTGAAGCTGTGCTGTTTGGTTGTATCCTAAATTGTTCCAAATGTGTGTCCTGGGCTTCTCTGGCCTGGCTAAGTGTGACACAATTGCCTCTTCTGCCACAGTGGTTACCCTCTGTGCAAATAGCCCAGCTGGACTATCTGAAGTAGAGGTTGGAGCTGGCAGACCTGACTAAAAGCCAACAGAGCAATGACCAGGGTCCTGCCATCAGAGCTGGGAGGTACCTTTCCATATATCTTGGCTCTCTCACCTCCTGGTTTGTGTCCCAAGCAAAGATGTAAGAAATAATTCAAGTCTTCACTACAGGACATTATATTAGTGAGGTTTGTATCTAGAATACATACTAAGAAAGGAGTCATAGTCTAGTGGGTCTCGAGACTCCATCAACTGCTTCCCACCTTGTTTTTGATACCTCTGAATCGCAATTTCACAATGCAGAGTACTAACCACTATACAATCACAGCCTGAATAGCAATTTCATTAATTCTAGCATCACATGGCCTTAGTTAACCATGGCCAACTGCCACCAAAAATATTAAAAGGAAAACTCTAGAAAGAATTAATAACTTTTCACTGTGTGTTATTCTGAGTGGGGTGAAAAAAATGTTACAACTTCCTGCTCCATCCTACCCAGGATATGAGTCATCCCTTTGTTCATCCATCCAAGCTGTATATGCAGATTACCCATTGGTTACTTAGGAGCCTTCTTGACCATCAGATCAATTGGCATGAGTCAACACAGTACTTGGATATAAGATCCACTACTCTCTGAGGCTTCACGGATCTTCCAGGGGGCTTGGAATGCATCTCTCTTAAGTGAAGCAAGACTATGATATGTTAATAAACATTCAATTTCTGCTTGTTAAGTGTCAGTTCACATGTATTATCAAATTCAGTCCTGGAAACAACTCAATGAAGTGAGGACTATTATTACTCAATGCACAGGTTTAGACAATGGAAGCATGGAGGGATTTGTGAACATGCTCAAGACTGCACAGCTGTGAAGCAGAGGAGCAGGTTGCTGTCTGCAACAGGAATTCCTGAGCCCAGAACCTGTCCTCTAATACAATACCCAGGTACACATACATACACAGGCTTACCCCTGCCCTGACAAGTTTATCCATGTCTTACTGAAACAGTAAGGAATGCCCTTTATGCCCTGGCTTCACATTTAACACCCATAATACTCTAAGAAATAGACATCAGTTACTTCTGTCATTAAAGAAGGGAAAATTGGCAGTCATCATGACTTATTAACTTCTTGTTCACGCCCAATAAGTTTGGGAAAACAGCTCAATCAGAACGAGGTCCCCTGACTCCTTACTTGCTGTCTCTTCCTGGTTTAAGGGACAAAATTTTCTCTTTGCACTCTACACTTGTCTCTTCACCCCCTGGTACTATAGGACTAGAGTTCAAAGGGGGAAAGTTGTAGGATTTGGGGATCAGAACCTCACTAAGAATGAGATTCTGATGTTCTGGGTGGTTGGTGGCAGCGGGGCTTGGTACCACTGATGCTCTTCTCCACTCGAAGACCTCTCTCCTGTCAGATCTCCAGGCTCTCAGCTCCTCAGCTCTCTCCTTATGGCACCTCCTGTTACACTTCCATGGAGCCTCTTACAGGATGAGAAAGTGTTTCTTGTGTACAACAGCTTTTTCTTGCCTTCTTTGTCACACTCACACCCATTAGGTGGCTTGAGGTGGGAAGGAGGGTCATTGGGATAAATAGGGCTTTTCTATGTCTCTGTATCATTGGGGTAATGACAGAAGGAAAAGGTGGGGATGCCTATATAGTAGAAACGAAAAACTCATTAGAAACTCTCCTCTAGACAGTGGGGGATTGGCTCTGGAAAAAGCATTTATTGAACATGAGGGAAGTCTATACGATAGGGCTGTCTTCTGGAAAATGCCTTTGTTGTGTGTAACCCTAGGCTGGGGAAGTACTGGAAAATTTAAAGGACTAGTTCTCTGTAATGGGATGCTATCTGTGTAATTAAACGTTAAGGCCCATGTCCTACATCTGGACTAAAAGTGCAATGTTTTCCAGTGCTTACTGTTCCTTGGAGGTGAAAGGAATGTGTGACCCTGGCAGGCCTTGCCCTTCTCTCCTATTCCATTTGTCTTGCTAAAAAAGTATTCTATTGCATACCTAACTAGCTCCCAAGATCTATCCCTTATTTGGCCACTTCCTCCTCCTGAGGCTCACAGCCAAGGTCTAGCTATCAAAGTATTGAAGCCAACCAATCCAAAGCCCCCTTTGGTTCACCTAATTAACATGCCAAATTAAAATTAAACACCTCATCCTAACATGGGGTTTCCCCTTGTACCTTTATAAATTGCCATTTGCCTATATACCATGTTTGTCTCCTCTCTATACAGAAGCAATTCTTTGTCGCTCTGGAACAAAGGCCTCTGCCCCTTTCCCTTGTCCCCTTCTTTCTCATCCCCTGTCTCTTTTACTGCCATGTTCTAACAGAGACCTCCCCTTCTTCCTCTCTTAAAATTTACCCCTGCAAGGTCATTTGCTGCTGTTTTCTCCCTGAGTCAGAAAGCAGACACTTCAACTTTTCTTCGCTACTTAATAAAGGATCTCTCTATGAAAACAAGGGTTTTGGTGTGGTTTGTGCCTAATCTGGGGTCCAGGAGGAAGTCCCCACTGTTTGGGAGTCTCCTTCAGGAGGCCACTGGCCTACCCTAACTGAGCCAATGATGGCAGAGGGAGGGATCCCCGGTGGCATGTGGAAGGCACTATGCCCTTGCTTTGTGTATAAGCCACAATGGTTCCTGGGAATGTTCCCTGAAGGATGGGAGATCCATGATGGACTGCAAATGTAAATTCTTAGAGTTATGTGTACCATAAGGCAAGGGTCTTGTCCAGTTTTGTCTAATGCTTTAGCTCCAGCACCTAGCAGAGTAGCCAGACACATAGTCAATACTTACTTGTTAAATGAAGCGAGCCTAAACTAAAATCCTACTCCAGGCCAATTTAAGACATTGCTCCATAGACTAAATATATAATCATAAAATTCCATAGCCAAAACTCAACCACACTCCAGCCTCCATCTCAATACTGCCACAAACACACTTTTTTCTTTGGAAAAGAAAGAGTTAAAATACAGTCAGTATATTGTGAGCTGTTTTTCTTTTTCCTTACTCCCACATGCCATGTCCTCTCTTTCTCTGTCAAATTGTTGATCTCCAACAAGCAAATTAAATGGCATGAAGTGGTGTTGTAGAAACAACATAAAACAGTCAAAGAAAGACCTGTGCCCTCTTGGCACCTATTAGTGAGAAAAACAACTGTGTTGCTCTGAAAGGAATATTCTGGCACCTTGGAACAACACCCACACTAGCTCTTTGTTTTCCTTCTCGCCTTTGAATTTCTGTGTCTATGAAAGTCAAGTGTGTCTTCTCCTCAGCCATGCCAGTCCAGAACCTCTGATCATTTTATATGACACAGATTCCTTCTATACCAAAAATATGATTCTGCAAAGCAGTCCATTGTACTACAAGTAGAGAAGCCCCGACTTAAATTCTATACCAGTGAGCTATTGGAGCAGAGGTAAGACTGTGGGAATGGGGTCCAAGTACTCAAGCAGCTAATCTGTCACTCTCTCCTCCTCAGTGGCAGGCCATATCCCTGACAGTCATCGAGAAGGTTCAGATCGCAGCTGCCATCTTGGGTTCTCTCTTCCTCATCGCCAGTATCTCTTGGCTCATCTGGTCGACCTTCAGTCCCTCAGCAAAATGGCAACGCCAAGACCTCCTCTTCCAGATCTGCTATGGGATGTATGGCTTCATGGACGTGGTGTGCATAGGTGGGTCTGGGGTATCGTCTCCATGAGCTACATGGTAATGAAATGGAAAGATCCCTCAGAATCCCTTCTACCTGGAGGCCAAGCAGAGAAGAACTGGGCTTGAGATCCATGATCTAGGGTGAGACTATAGCTTAGTTATAAGAGGTAGGTGGGAAAGGATTGGTGGGGGGGGGGCACACGTCAAAGAAGATAAATTGAAATCATTTCCAAACAAATCTATCTTGTCCAGTTGAAGACAAGGATGAGGCTTGCCTCTGAGGTAAGAAGGTCATTTGGTGAATTCATCTGCTATAGACAGGGAGTGGAAGGCTTCTCAGTTATAAACCCTACAAGCCATGATATGGCATGCCTATACAGCAAAATACCCAGAAGCAGCCAAGAAACAACTGTCTTTGTATTTTTATGTAATACATGTGAATGAATGTTTACACATACATGCATCACATATAAGTGTGCATGTGCACAGCACATATGTTTGGGGTGGGGTGGGGAGAATCAGAAGACAACTTTGGGTGTTATCCTCAGGTGCCTTCCACCTTTGTCCCATGTAGTCTAGATGAGTTGGTCAGTAGGTTCCAGGGATCTATCTACCCGTGCCCGCCTTCCTTCTCATCATTTCTGGAATCACAGGCATGCTACCACACCTGGCTTTTCACACGGACTCTGGGGTCAGAATTTAGATCCTTACACATGCGGAGTGAGACTTTCTGCTAAACTAAGTCATCTCCTTGGCTCCAGACTCTTTTTTTCTATAAGCCTGTCCTAGGACCCAGATTTCTCTAATCCAGTGGTTTGCGCTGTATGTGTAGGGCTGGGGTTCCACACAGCTCCAGGAACCTCATTTGGGAGTAGGAAATAGAATGTCATTCTGATGCCTCATCCCTGCTTCATTCCAGGTAAGATTTTGTTTGAAAGGCCTCAGCGTTTTAGGAAAAAATTGGGACCCACTTCCTTAGTCCCTACTTCACTACGCACTCCTCGAGGCCATATTTCTCCTCTTCTCCATCATAGTTGGTGGAGGGTTGCGTTCTTTTTGTTTCAACAGATGATTGTGACTATTGACTGAAAGGTTTGTCCATGCAAATAAAGAGGTGGAAATGGCCCTGGTTATTCCAGATGAAGCATGTGTAAACTCGTCTGGAATTCTTGTTGTATCCCCAGGTCACAGCATTGCAATGTTCTTCTCCAACAGCATTGTGTTGCATCAAATATGCTACACTGCTCTGTTTGAGAGGATGATGGTGATGTGGATTTCTTAGGGGCCATTTAATATTAGAAATTGAACAGACCTAGAGATATCATACTGATCACAGAAGCCATGGCTGATCACATAATGCCAGACCTTGTTTGTTTATCTAAGCCAATATATTCTATTTCCCTGTGCTAACTAATTCAGTATATCAACCCTGGGGCAAAGGTTAATTTTCTTATTTTTCAGACTATGAAATTTTGAAAGGTGTATTGTAAGCTAACTCAGCAGGAAAGTAGGACCAACGGTTCAGTGCTTTCCCAGGACAGGCTGGCTGACCATAGAGAATGCTGGGAAGTGAAATAAAGCAGAGAGTGTCATGTGATCTAAACATAAGAGTGGGAGTGATGGGCAGCAGTGGGAGGCCATAAGCCGATTTCTGTGGTGGTTGTGATGATGGTGGCTGTGATGATGACCAGTGGTGATGCTGCTGGAGGAGTGTGATGAGGGTAGTGTGACAGTTCGGGATGGAGGTGGGGACTCTGTGGGGGATTCGCTGGCGGTTGCTAGGGTGACGTTCAGTATCACTTGCTCTTCCTCTGCAGTACTGTCCCCAGAAGTATAGGTCACACTGGGTGGGTGTGAAAATATAGGGGCTTTCAGAAGGGAGGATCAAATGAAAGCTGCAATATTCACCAGCGATGCTTTTACTCTTGGTCTCAACTAGTCACTCAGCTTCACTAGAAAGCAAACTTGGCATCTGTCTATGTGTAAAGTGGCAACTCAGGCTCTCTTCTGTCAGAGAATTCTCAACATGTCCCACTTCATGTGCTTCTGAGTCCATGAGTCCAGGCATGTTCCTTGGCTCAAAAACAAAATGAGATCCACAATGTCTTTGCAGGTTCAACCTGAGCATAGTTTTCAGACCACCTGGAAACGCTGGTTGGAAAAAAAAAAGGCTGAGTAAAAGAATCCATATCCAACAGGTCTAAATTACTTGTATTAAGCAATACAGAACCTGGATAAAAATATATTGCTATGAGAAAAGAGACTAAGCCCAGGACAGAGTTGGCTCAAAGGGGCTAAAGGAAGAGTCGAACCATCTGCTGCTGTAAGCTTCTGGATTTTTCTCTGTTTTTCAGACACCAGCAACAATTTGTTCCCTGTTAAATAGCCATGGACAGTAAAGATGTGTGTGAGCACTAAATGGATAGTTCTTTATGTATGGATCTTCTAAAATATACTTAATTCTCTGTTGGAGGAGTGTGATGACGGTAGTGTGACAGATCAGGATGGTGGTGGTGACTCTGTGGAGAGATTCCACTGGAAGCCAAGAGCAAACACTGTCTGTTTATTGCTTGTGAAACCAAATCTGTCTCAACTGTAGCTATATCCATCCAGCTGGCTTTTAGGAACATTGGTAACCACTGAGAAGACCAAGAATAGTGATTCTCTCCAAGATGGTCTTCAGTTCTCATCAAAGGAATTTGCCTAAAATGACTGCCACGGTCTCCAGGTCCCCTATCAGTTTCAGCATATCTCCAGGGTTGAGGTCAGTGACATTGGATGTGAGCATACCAGTGGGTAATACCTTTTATAATACAAACTGTCTCAACTGTCCCAAAAGACCAGGCACTTCTTGGCTTAGAGTCAAAAGCTCCTAGACCAAGTCATGCCTCCCCCCACAAGCCTCTGTCACCAAAAAAAATGTTTCCATTACGATTCACAATAGTAGCAAAAATTACAGTCATAAAGTGGCTGGCAATGAAAGTATTTTTATGGTTGGGGTCACCACAACATGAGGAACTGTATTAAAGGGTCATAGCACTAGGAAGGTTGAGAACTACTGTCTTAGACCAATGTATACTACAATGAAAATCAAGTGTAAGTCAATGAGAACACAACAAACCACCAAATCCTTTGAAAGAAGTGATAGGGTACAACAGCTCTCTGATGATCAGAGGGGTGAATACTGTGATCCACATTTCCCAGGTTAGCACAGCCTCAGAGCATCTGTACTCTAGGTCACACAGCTAAGCACACAGTGGAGTTAAGGGTGGGACCAAGAACCTAGGGCTCTAATTCCAGGACACTTTTTATGGCCTATTTTTCTAAACATTTATTTATTCATGTATTTTATGTATATGGGTACTTTTCATGTAATCTGCAGGAGACAACATCAGTCAGTTGTGAGCTGCCATATGGGTGCTGGGAATTGAACTCAGAACTTTTGGAAGAGCAGTAGGTGCTCTTAACCACTGAGCCATCTCTTCAGTACCTCTATGCTCTATATTATCTCTGGTTGCTCTATATGAAATTATACTTGCCAATTAGACATGACCCAGCAGCACTGTAACATAGCAGACTTAAAAGGGGGCAGAAATTAGCCCAGCCATAACCATCACAATAATCAGAAGTTCGCTAGGCCACATCTGCTCCAGTCTTCTATTTGGGATTCAGGCGGTCAGTCATTGTTCTACCTTTTTAAAAAGTCAGTGCCAATGGAGAAATGGACTTTAGAAATTAGGATGAAATTTGGATAGCCTATCTGCCTGTGATATCCTCTGGAGAAGGGTATTTTAGGTAAATCTAATTCTACTGATTAATATGGACTTGGGAAATCTATTCATTCATTCACAAACATTATTGAGAGAGCACTGAATAGGCACTCAAACACAAGAGGCTCCAGTTCTGGTGGATCTTAATCTCCTGGAGGGAAATGATCATAGACACTCAGAAATCAGCTTGTGCTGGGGTATGAGTCCCAGGAAGGGGAAGCTGGGTCAAAGAGCTTGGGATGGCTGTATCTATTTCTTCAATAGCATCTATTGGCTGCCTTGTCGTCCCCCCCAAATCAAGAAACATGAAAGAAAAAAGAATGAGACATATCTGTCCAAGGGTTTGGTCTCCAAGCTCAGGATAACTACTAGGAGAGGATATTTTCAGAGGCAGAGAGGAAGATCAGGTAGAGCAGAGAGCAATGAACTCTCTTGAAGACCCCAAGAGACTTAGTGAAAGAGCCTTATCCTCTATCCTCAAGCTGGTTACAAAAGGAAAATCAAGGTTTATCCAAAAGAGGGAGAAGAATATTATAGGCAAAGGGTCTTGTCTGTATGGAGTCACAGAGTGAACAAGGTATGCTTGGGAAACTAAGTATGTTTGTACAGTTCAATGGCAAAGAGCCAGAGGAGGAGGTCTGTGAGTTTGGGGAAGAGGCCAAATCCCACAGGGCCATAAGTCATGTGTTAAGAATTTGGATACTACACCACCCAGAATGCAGAAGCAATGACAGAATTTTACATAGGAAGTCTGATTAGACATACATATTTAAACCTGTGAATCTAGCACCTATGGAAAGCATAGGTTAGAGCTGGGCAGACTAGAAGTAGGAGGGACTGGCTGAGAAATGCTTGTGATAATCAAAGCAGAAAATAGAGGCACAATACAAGGAACAGTGAAAAGGGGGTGTAGAGATGACCTGGGGACTCACACAGCCTGTGGAATGGTTGGGATGAGGCAGGCAGTGGCTGGAACAGAAGGGACCCAAGAAGATGCCAAAATAAGAAAACTACCCCAAGTCTAAAGTCTAGGCAGAGGAGCAAAGGCTGTCCCTAAACCAAGGGTTTGTAGTCAAGAGAAACAAGTCATCGTAGACAGCAGAGAGGAGAAGGCAGTGCCAGGGAAGATTGATCACGGTCTGGGGTCTTGGGGAGGGTGATGGGGGGGGGGAAGGCCTTTCATACCACACAGGTGTATTGCGGTAAATAAGGATCAGGATAAACAAATAAGCCGAATAGATGTTTATTCAGGGAGAAATAACTTACAACCTAGACAGATGAACACCAGGAAATTCAACCCGATCCTCTCCTGTCCGAGTCACGCCAGAAAGAGAGCGCCTTCCTGGCCCCCTCCGACCTCCTTCCTCAGGTCACCTCCGCCCATAGCTCCACCCCCCCAATGGGCGTGGTCAGTGCTACAGAAGGACTACCTCACTACAATTCCCCTTTTAGTCTAAAGAAAAGATTTAGGCTTAATACAAAACTATATACAAAACAGTGAATAACAAGTGTGCTCTAAGAAAAGGAAAATCGAGAACAAAATGACCTACATATCTAGTCCTAGGGTGAGGGCATAATGGAGTTTACAATAGAGTTGTCCTAAGCTGGAAAACGTAAGTCTAGTACCTAATATATCTAACTAGGAAGAGAGAATAATAGTTGTGATAGTTTAATCTTCAACCTCATCAAGACCTGAGAAGGAAAATAACAATACTAGAGTAGACAGGAAATGCGGATGGACAACTTCCAAAACGGTGCAGCAAGGACAGAAACAGCAAGCCACCTGAACAGTCACCCTAGGTCTCACAGCGACGTTGGTACACCCAGATTTGGCTAAGGCCAAGAGAACTTGACAGACCACAACAACAGCAGGGAAATAGAATGGCTGTCTTACCCTGACTTGGCAAGGTCAAGCAGTCTTCTATATTTGTCTCCTGCAAGCACATAGGACTGCATGTCCAAATCAGTGGTCAAGGTGGGGGCAATTCTATGCCCAACAGGCCATTAGCTGAGGCGAGATTGAACTCCAGCAGGAGCAACAACAGTGTCCAACATATTTTCGGGAAAATGCACGGTGCTGTCAGGAGCAACAGTGTCTCATGTCAATGGAGTACTAATATTAAAACATTTAAATGCCATGTTCTGCATGTCTATGAAGGATTGAAGATTAAGCATCTATATCTGACTAATCTCATAGGTACAGGAAATGTGAGTGAAGATAATCTGTAATACTCGGGAACTTAGCTAAAAAGACTGATTAAAACTTTCCTGAGTAAAGCAGGAACAAATACTTAAACAATATAACTATTTACATATACCTACATGTAAATCCCTAAAATAGAGGTAGAGTATAAGTGTCAAGACAAGAGGTAGAACTATAAAGGGCAGCAAGATAAATATCCCAAATTGTATCAATATACAAAATGTCTTGAACACAAGAAAAGTATACATACATAGAATATGGTAAAAAATAATGTGCATAAATATTATAAGTGGAAACATTTAACACAATATAACAAAATATAAACTTAATTTTACATAGCTTACCACATAGGAATACATAACAATGTAAGCTGTAAAATACTATCTCATTCATACTCAAATTCTCAAGGAAATAGGCTAATCTACTTATATCCCATCTAAACCATACCTTTACCCACCATTCCCTATTCCTGTCTAAAAGATAAACCCGAGTGTAAGCATCACCCAATCCCAAATAACTAAAACCAACCCAAAGACGATGACTATTATCCCACAGGTGTTTCCTGTGATATATGTTGAAGGCACTGGGATAGTCCTTTGGAGGGTTGGTGGTTGATCAGAAGAAAGGAGATGATAACAGAAAGCAAGAAGTTTTAGTCCACGCCCAGGGATCTGCTCAAGGTTGGGCCAGATTTAAAACAGATTTGGAGATCCATAGGAAGAGCTGAAGCTGTGGGGTTTGCTAAGTTAATGTAGAAGGGATGTTCTGAGAAGAGTAGCTTAAGGACATAGGACAGGTGACTTTAAACATTTAAGGAATTGATGAAGACAGAATGGGGAGGACAGGAGGAACTGAGCCTCTGATGTTAGAGTACTGGCGTCTGGACTGACAGAAATGACAAGAAGGAATGGTCTGGGGCACACAGCCACATCTCCCTCAGTTTCTTACTAACTTTGCATCCTTAACTTACCTGTACCCCTTCCTCTGTTCCCTGTTCCTCCTCCATGAAGAACAGCATCACTGGAGGCTTGCTGAGAGGACCAAGATGGCGCATGTAGGCGGTAGGTTCTCAGAGCTATCAGTGCCTAGGGTGGATGGCATGTGGTCAGAGTGCAGTCCCCTTAAAGCGAGAAGTGAGCAAAGGTTTGCCAGCTGTTACCACAATCTGAATTCAGTCACGGCTGAGGCAGAGATGGAGCCTGAACCTGGTGATCTGCTCTTGTTTTGAACAGCATCTTTTTCTGGAAGGTTCATGGCTCCCTTACACACTCACCTCCTTCCACCAAGATCCCATTATACCCGGTGGCCTGATTCCACCTGCCTCTTCAGTCATCTCTAATGATGCTGTCCTCTGTAGCCAAAGTTGACAGAACCTTCCAGCAAACAAATGGGGCATTCTCTGCTCCAGTGGGTCATGTTATTAAAACTTAACAAGTGAAAATTAATTAAGAGCTTTGGCATCAAACATAATTTTTAATCTTTCCGCAGACCTAAGAGATTGACCATCCAAAAGTCAACTCTGAAGTCAACATTGCAAAAAACGAGGATGTCACCCCTTTGGTGTATATTTGTCACTTGTGAGCAGAGTGGGGTCAGGGAAAGAAGAATGTTTTGAGACCATTTCCAAACCTTTAACAATGGAATAGTAGAGCAGCCTTTAGATCTAGAAAGAGCTACTGTTGTAGTTTCGTCTCCGTTTGGACCCTTGAGGGTCCATCTTGTGATGTGTAGATATTTAGCCCCCATCCTTAAAACATACAGAGGTTTCACTGGAATTAGAAGAAAGGCAAAAAGATTATGAAACATGTGTAGTTTTGAATCTAGTTTTTGGGCCAGTAAGCTAGCTCAGTGGGTAAGGGCACCCTGGGATCCACATGATGGAAGGAAAGAACTGACTAACAAGTTGTACACACACACACACACACACACACACACACACACACACACACACACATTCAAATCTTAATTTTAATTGAGTAACTCATTCTAGGTAGAAATTACTCCACCTGTCAAGCCTGTTAATTCCCTGCTTAGGAAAGTGGGCAGAAAGCAGAGGCAGCCTGGTCCATTAGACCATTAGAGTCTACGAAAGCCAGAGTTGTTGTCTAACAACCTCTATGGACTTAGGCATACTTCCCTCAACAAATGGCTTCCTCATCTATAAGGCAAGAGAGTTGAACCTAGGATTTAGAAGTTGCTTACATAGTAAAATAGAGTTCTCACAGGATTCAGCTGTGGCTGTAGGGCATCCCCAGAAATATTGAGCTGGGCATGAGAAGTATCCGCTTCATACGTAGACAAATCTTCAGGTGTCCGGTGTCTGGATTAATGTTGACTCATCTTTACCACCCAAAGCTTCGTATACACAGTCATCTCTTTCAATAACTAGAATGCTGGATGCATTGAGAGTGAGGACAATGGATCTAGAAGAAAAGTTGCCATGTGAGCACCATCCACTCCAAGGGGTACCCCACAAAGAGGTACATCACACTTCCAGATGTACCCACAAAGCCTGAAGTATTTTAGGAATGTCTTAGGGACTGTTCTCAGCATCAGACAGATTCAGGAATGCTGTATCTGTCTATTAGTGGGCTTGTGGTAAAGAACAGACCCGCCAAGTAAATAACATAGATGCTCATACCAGCTAATACGTTTTGGGGGTGCCAAGACACATGCCATCAAGCCACAAACTTCTCTTCTCTGAAGGTGTATTCGTTAGGAAACTTCAGCAACCAGCTTCATCCAGCCAGTTTAACCCAGCAAGGTTCCAGAGCAGCAAGAGACTCTCCTCCACCCAATAATCCAGGGATCCAAGCCCCTCCCACTCTGCAGCCTCATAGTCTTTAGGCTTTTAAGCCTTTTGCTTCTATCTAGTAGAAAATTGGCCATGGATCAAGCAGGCCTTCTTCTAGCTCTTTTCATTCAATTCTTATTTCTTAACCATTGGCCTAAGTCTGTTCATGTTCACACCAGGGATCTGGCCTCTCCTGGCCCCTCAGAAAGGGGACAGGAAATGCCACTCTTGCCCAGTGGCAGCTGTTTATGGAGGGACGGCCATGGTGGACTGCTAGCCATCTCTATCACTGAAAGCCCACCCCATTGAGGAATTTCCAGAAGTGTTCTAAGCTATGATAGCCTGATAGAAGGAAAACACCCTAGTTCCCAAATATCATCTGTTAAAGTCTCAAGGATTTGAAGAGCCAGAATTCTCCATGGATACAGAACATGTCAGTTATTTTTGCATTACTGTAACCAAAATGTCTGACAGAAACAACTTAAATCAGAGACGCTTGTTTTGGCTTAGGATTCAGAGGCTGCGGAGCATTCTGGCAAAGAAGACACTGAGGTGGGGGTGACAATCCACCATAGTGGGGGTATGCAGTGGAGGCTTGTTCGTATGATGGAGGACAGGGAGCAGAGAAAGCAGGATGGAAATGTGGGCACATAAAGCCTTCAAAACCTCCCTCAACCAGGACCTACTTATGCTCGCCAAGCCCTACCTCCTGGTGGTTCTACGGCCTTCAAATCAGCACCACAAGCAGGGGCCTGAAGGCCTGAGGGGGACATTTCAGAGTCACACAACAACAAAGAGTTTTGGTATGTCTGCCTGTACTTTTTAAATTTATAATAACATATGTAAAGCACAGCCTGGCTGTGCCTGAAAAGCATGAGGACGTCTCTCCAGAGAGCACAAGGTGGCATTGCCAATCTGGTGTCCCCAGCCACACCAAAAATAGCTGGTTATGTTTACTTATTTATTATTCATGCAAGATGAATCATGTGATATTCATTTAATAGTGATGATAAAATAATAACTAGCATTCATTATGCATTGTGTTCTAAGTATGGTGAAAGTGCTTCACATGCTGCGGGGTTCTTTTGGTTTTTTTAAATCTTCTTTACTCCATGCAACTCCAATGCATGGTAGCTACTACAGTGCCCATCCTCTTAATGGGAAATCCAAGAATGAGAGGTGGCCCTCACAGAGTCTGATCTAGAGCACAATTTTATGTTGGCCATTGTTGAATGAATGCATCACACATTAAAGCAGATATTGCTTAAGAGATCTTAATAGTAATGCTAGTAGACATTGTATATAAACATATACAATTAAAAATACCTATCTTCTCCATAGTTGTTTGAGAGGTGTGCACGTGGCATGGAGCATGGAGAGGAAGGAGCATTGGCTACATCGGCCACATTGGTCACATTAGCCGCATCAGCCACACACAGCCTACACACAGCCACACACAGCCACACACAACACATCGGCCACATCGGCCACATCAGCCACATGGCACTTCTCTGGCATAGATACTGCAGGGTGAGGCCCTGCTTCATAGACAAACTGTGTGTCCTCTCTCTCTTTCTCTCTCTCTCTGTCTGTGTGTGTGTGTGTGTGTTCTCCAGAGCTCAGTACTCCATGCTTGCACAGGAAGCACTTTACTATCTAAGTCTCTTCCTCTTCTTTTTTTTAAAAATAAAAATCTTGTTTAGCTTCCCCGAGCTTAGTTTCCTCTTCTATAAAACAGAGATAAGATTCTCACCTCATAGGTAAGTTTCTGTGATAAACAGCTCATTTGCAAAGTCCTTTTGGAGTGACAGAGCATTGTAAGCATTCAAGAAATACTATCATCACCATGACTTTCATCATCACCTCTAAGTGTTGTTGTTACGACCCAGTGTGGCTGAGGAACACCAAGCCTCATGTCTACAGAGTAGGAGTTCTCAGCTTCACAACGGAACCCTGCAGAAAAATCCCTAGTTGCACAGGTCCGTGCAGGAACAAACCCTTCAGCGATACCAGTGCATATGTGAGGCTCCAAATGTTTTCTTCCCTACCCAGTCCTATTGCATAAATTTCACTTCATTCCCAAGCATTTCACTCCTTTATTTCTTCCCTTAGAAGAAGCTTCTTGTAGGCCCCAGGTAAGCAGAGGGGTGGCAAGGGTTCTGACTCAGAAGCCTGGGCAAAATGACTTGACAAAGGCAGCTAGATCAGCAGCAGTGTAAAAGGCAGCTAGATCAGTGGCGGTGTAAAATTGGCTCTGTTATCAGTGTTTGTCCCTATCCTATACCTTAATTAATTCTTGAGACCCTTTAACAGACTCTCATGGCTTCATGTAACATGTGTGTGCACATGTGTGCATGCACCCACACAAGTGTGCATACACATGTGTGCTCCATCATTGTCAGGTGGGCATGCATGTATGTACTCATGCATGTGCAGGCCAGAAGTCAATGTCGAGTGTCTTCTTCAATTACTTCTTAACCTTATTTTTTGAGACAAGGTCTCTCACTGAATCTGGGCCTTGCACTTCCACCATACTGGATGGTCAGTATACCTTTAGGGACCCCCCTCTCTTCTCTCTCTCTCTCTCTCTCTCTCTCTCTCTCTCTCTCTCTCTCTTTCTTTCTCTCTCTCTCTCTCTGTGTGTGTGTGTTCTCCAGAGCTCAGTACTCCATGCTTGCACAGCAAGCACTTTACTATCTAAGTCTCTTCCTCTTCTTTTTTTTTAAAAATAAAAATCTAGCCAGACAGTTGAGGCACATGCCTTTAATCCCAGCTCTTGGGAGGTGGAGGCACGTGGATCTCTGTGTGTTCAAGACCATCCAGGTCTACAAGAGCTAGTTCCAGGATAGGCACCAAATCTACACAGAGAAACCCTGTCTCGAAAAACCAAAAAATGAAAAATAAAAATCTGTCCAGGAGGTGGTAGCACATAACATTAATCCCAGCACTCAGGAGGCAACGTCAGGAGGAGCTCTGAGTTTGAGGTCAGCCTCATCTACAGAGCGAGTTCCAGGACAGCCAAGGCTGTCTTGGGGGAGGGGGAGGGAAAATAAAATGTAGTGCTTTCTGTGGAGTAGTGGGCGCAGATAAGCACGGTGTGTAGGCAGTACTGCCCATTATAGGCCACCACGGGCATCATCAGAGTCACCTGAGGCTGCTTTGAGATGCAGAGTCTCAGGCCCAGCCCCAGATCCACTGAATCAGGCTTCCCTGGGATAGAGCCAGGAACCTGTGAGTTATCATGCTCTCTAACAATTCTGATACACACCTCAGTTTGAAAAGCAACTATTTCAGAGTTGGCAGACTTTTGTGTCACTTAAACCAGGATGCTAACAAAAGATGAGGGTCTAAGGAGGAATTCTGGGTCACTTGAGGGGATTAGAGGCTTCTGTGTAGACTTTCTTGCTCAACTTGACTTGACCTATTATTATACACATGGAGGGCAGCAGCATTGTGCCCCCATCTCACCCCATGGCAGGGGCTCAGAAATATACAGAATGGGCACTCAGAAGAGACAACACTGGGTTAAGTTGTGTCTCTGCTCACAGAAGAAATCCAACGATCAAAATGCACCCAGGCTGGTGTGCTTTATAGAGAACTCCCTTTTGTTGCTATGGTTATAGGGTGCGGAGGAGCCGTGCAAGCAGGACTGCCCACTCGGTGGTGACCAGCCTCCTTTCCGTTCCTCATACTCTAAGCAAAAGGCCATTTTGGCTGGAGATAAGGATACAGGAGAGAGGCAACAAAAGACATGTCTAATAGTCTATAGAATCTATAACCCTGTGAGAAAGAGGAACCCAAAAGTTGGAGACACCTTAGCGAGATGAAATAACTTCTTCTGAAACAGGATTTACCAAAACTACAGCCAAGATTTGGGTATTTTGCAAGTAATTACTCAGTAGCTGTTAAATTGCATAGAAATCCCAGGAAAGGGCTCAGTTAAAATTTACTACGTTTCTTGACTGCCTCCCTCCCTTTCTTCCTCCTTCTTTCTATTTTTTCTTTCTTTCTTTCTTTTTTTTTTTTCCTTGTTTACTTTTGAGTCAGGGTCTCATGAAGCCCATGTTGGTTCAAAACTCTCTGTAACTGGTGATGACCTTCTGCCTTTACCTGTCATGTTCTGGGATTACAGGCTTGAACCATCAATGATTTATGCAGTACTGGGGATTAAAGCCAGGGCCTGATAAATACCTGGCAAGCATCCTACCAGTAGAGCTGCATGCCTGCTCTTTCCTTCTCCTGTATCTCAAGCTCTTCAGCAATAGCTCTTTGCTCACCTGAATTCTACCTCTTTCTCAGTACATTGCCGTTTCCTACCCCTCCTCCTTCTCTGCCTGCTTGTTGACTGCCCTTGTGATCTGACCCAGTAGATGAGCCCAAACTCATCTTCCTTGTTTTTTTTTTTTAATATTCCTCCACGCAGGGAATCAGTAAGTATTTTTGGTGAGGCAGGAGGCAGAGGAGCTGAAGGGAGTGAATGGAAATGAGGTAGTTTATGTTTTTCCAACTTTTGCCAAATAAGTGTTATCTAGAAAAAAACAGGTGCACTCCTCCCTGCCCAGCCACCTATCCATTAGAATGGTTTAATTACTGCCTGAACACTAGACAGGCAATTAAAAGGCAGTATTCAAACCAAAAAATTAAGACACCCTCTTCAATCAGAGTAAAATTGTCTGATCGAGAAGCTAATTAAGAATGGAGTGCAGAGTTTCCAGCCAGAAATTTTGTCTGGGGCCTCAAAAGCCCCTGATTTTGTTCCCAGGCCCACGCTCCTTTTTAGTGAGTCTCTGTGATGTTCCTGGTTTGTCATTGGCTAAGGAGACTCAGCCAGAGCCTGGGGCCTGGAGGAAGGCACAAGGCAGAATGCAAAGAAAGCATTGTGGGACAGACAGATGAGCAAGTGCTTCAGTGCCAGTGGTGCACAGGTACACACTTAAGGGTAAACAGAAGTAATGGCACCCTTGGGGACAGAGGGGAAGCCTCATTGTCCAGCATCTGTCACACTGGGTCAGGGATTACAGGGAAGTCGTTAGGAAATTATGCTCCCTCCAAAACTCTTGTCTGTGTTTCCCCCCAGAGAGATGATGTTTGCCCAGGACTAGGAACCAGTGTGTCTCTCAGTGAACTCTCAGTGAAGATGCACAGGGAAACGGGCAATTTCAGGAGCTGGTGGGTGCTGGAAGAAGTGGCAGGGTGGCTGTTCTTTTCCCCCAGAGTCTGTGTTGAAGCGGAAAAGCCATGAGGTGTTCTCTTCCAGGACTTGCGCTGTAATGAGGAGGCGGAGGCGGGGTGGTGGTGGTGGTGGTAACTAGTCCATGTTGTCCTTGTGAGCTAGCTCGTGCCCTGGGGTTTCCATGGCTGCGGGAAAAATTCCACCCTGTGTCTCCTAGCCCGTCATCTCCTCCACTGTCATAGGTTCCGCCTTCCTACCTTTTCATCCTATGGACAATCATCCTTCTCTTGTTTTGATTATTCTTTCCCCTAGCCTCTCCATGGTGACCTCTGGACAACAGGTCAACATGAGTGACTTCTCTGTGGGTTTCTTTCATCAAAGCAGCTGTATTCTGGAAACAGCTTCCCTCATAGCTGTCTCTATGGTAGCTGCTCTTTCACAGGCTGTGGGGCCAAGAAGTAATGTCTACAGGTATTGCGCTGCCTACCACTACACCCATGCTGTCTTTGCTCCTCCATCCTTTAGAAGCTCCAGCACTTTGAAGTGCACCCTGCTTTCTTTACCACCTTCACCAGCAATGCTGCTGGCTGCTGGCTGCTGGCTCTCTGCTGCCCTCACCAACCCGCAGGCCTTTATCAGCATCTTCACACATCAGTATACCACCTTCTTGGAGGCATTTTAGAAATGTGCGTGATTTGTTCTCTCTCTCTCCCCATGTGTATGTGTATGTATGTTATTTTTCCTTTTATTGAAAGTGGATTTTTTCCCCTCACATAATATGTCCTGATTAAGGTTTTTCCTTATTCTATTCTTCCCTGTTTCTCCCCAGCTCTCTTCCCATCTGGATCCACCCCCTTTCTGTCTCTCATTAGAGACAGGCTTCTAAAGGATAATTATAAAATATAATTACATAAAAACTATCACATCAGAGTTGAACAAAACAAACAGAAGGAAAAGAGTTCAAGAGAAGACACAAGAATCAATGACCTACTCATTTGAACACTCAGGGATCCCATAGAAAACACTAAACTGGAAGCCCTAATACACACACACACACACACACACACACACACACACACGCACGCACGCACGCACGCACGCACGCACGCACGCGCACACACACATGACCTGGTGCAGACCTGTGCACGCAGATCAGTCTCTGTGGGTTCCTATGTGCATCAATTCTGTTGATTTAGAGGGCCTTGCTTTCTCAGTGTCTTCCATCCCCTTTGGCTCTTATACTCTTTCCACATCCTGTTCCCCTGGGCTGCTGAGCTTGAGGGGAAGGATTTGATGAAGAAATCCCTTTAGTCCTGCATGTTCCAGAGTTTCTCACTCTCTGCATAATGTCTGGTTGTGGTCTCTGTATTTGTTCCTGTGCTGCAGGAAGAAGTTTCTCTGGTAATGGCTAAGCAAGTCATTGATCATATTTGTCTTTCTGTGTCTGAAATACCTGGCTCTGGGTGATTTCTTTCTATGGTTTGTTTGCCAATGCAGTTGTACCCTAGAACTTACATTGAAATCTTTATTGTTTTCTTACAAGTGATTTCCCCTTTTGTTTTATGTCATTAATTTATCTATTAAGGCAATGGTTCTCAAGATGTGGGTTATGACCCCTTTGGGAGATCACATATTAGATATCATATTAGATGTCTACATTACAATTCATAACAAAAGCAAAAATTATAGCTATGAAGTAGCAATGGAACAATTTTATGTTTGGGAGTCATCAGAACATGAGGAATTGTATTAAAGGGTCACAGCACTAGGAAGGTTGAGATCCACCATATTAAAGCATTCCATTAATTAAAAACCACATACCAAGTTTATAATATTTTATGAACTTTATTTCAGGATAGTAAAGGAGATACTAAAACATACTTGGGAGATACATATAAGAGCATTCGGTAAACTGTTCGGCTTTCAAGCATGAAGAACCTGAACAGGTTCTGGGAATCCAAACTTAGTTTCTGAATGGCAAGCACTTTACCCACTGAGCCATGACCCAAGCCCTGATGAGAGATTCCTCGCTCTACCCTCACATAGCAAAAGAAAGACACGTGAGAACAAACTGTCCAGGCTCTGTCAGCCATACGGTCTGTTCATGCGGAGTGAGTTCTCACAACCTAATCACTTTATAAATGCCCCAAGTTTCAATACTAAGTGCTAAAGGGGATGCAAGCCACCATGTCTATTCCCCCAAAGTCTATCTCCAGCCCAGACTTCAGCTTCTTATATCCTACCGTCATTTGGCCTACCAGTTAGACTTTTTAGCAGACATCTTAAACACACCATAGCTAACACATGACCATTAGTCACTGTGGTGACTTGAACAGTGGCCCCAGAGACAGTCAGGGCCTCATCCTCAAACTGTTAGCCTTTTGTGACAGGACTTTGGTGGGGGTGGGAGGGTAATGGCTAATTTGAGCATCCTGAAGTGAGAAAAGTATTGTGAATTATTTGGGTAGACCGACCCTCCATGTAATCACAAGAGCTCTTGTTAAGAGAGAACAAAAAAAAAAAAAATCTGTGATGACAGGAGAAAGAGGGTGGAGTGATATAAGAAGAAGCAATACAATGGCTACTTCTAGAAGTTGAAAAAGGAAACATTCTCTCCCTCCAAACCTTTCGGAAGATTAGTCCCCAGTGACACCTGCACTTTAGCCCCATGCAATTGAGCCCAGAACTATAAGAGAATGTATTTGTGCCGTTGCAAGCCATCTATGACCTTCTGGACATTTGAATGTGGCAGCCATAGTGAAGTAATGGTCACCATCCCCATACAGATCCACATGCCAGCCCTGGGACCATCTACATCTCAGCAAATGGTGCCCTCATCATCCAACCGTGGCAGCCAGAGCCTTCGAGTTGCTGAGCTGCTCCTCGGTCAGCTCATTTGTGGACAAGTCTGTCAGCTCTAACTGCAGTATACATCCTGCCTCTAAAAACTCGCTCCACCTCTATGTCCCTAGCACAGGTCACCAGCTTTCAGCTTCAATTATGGTGTCACTTCCTGCTTAATTTTACATTTCTATTCTTACCCCTTACAACAGTGAGTTTTCTTAAGAGCAAATCTGACAATGTCATCCCCACTTCTAAATCTCCTCAGGGGATTCCCATCATACTAATAACATGTAAGACGTGATTATAGCTAGGGCTATGTCCCCAGCTCTCCACAAGCACATGCTTGCACTGTGTTAGGCAGGCCAACCTCAATTCCATGGCCATTTTCTTCCCTCTTGCTAAAACAAGACCCCAAATGACTACAGCCAAGGGCTACTTAACCCCATTTCATTTTCCTCCCAGCATGTGCCAGCACAGGAAAAGGGTCTGGCTGGATTACTTGCATGTCTCGTATGTGCCTTCTCACTTAAATACAAGTTCTCCAAGGACAGGGCTTCCTGTTTCAGGCACTGCAGGATCCCAAGTGCTTTGCACACAGTAGGCCTCCAATTGATATCCATTTGCCTTGTTACCTTGTGTGTGGCTTGTTCCTGTGTGGCTTTCTAGGTGTGGCTTGTTTCCACTGGTTCCCACTTCATTTGGCCAATATAATTGCAAGAATATCCACTTTGCCAGAGGGACTTGTATTTCAGTAACATAGGCGATGGAAAGAGCTAACGAGTGGAGTTGCATGCATCATTCTGCAGGATTGGAATGACTGAGGGATTTCATTCAAGTTGCCTTTTAAAGGTACCTGACTCATTCAACACCTGCTAAGCACAGGGGGTCATGAATATGTAATACAGGGAGGAAAATATTTACATTATGACTTAATTGGAGAATTTGAATTGTGTCAAGCCAAGAAGGGGGCAGGATGGAGCTTCAGAAGTAGGTGAAAGCATTTCGTGCAGATCCCAACTATTCCGTGGCCTTTCCCTTCTGGTGACTCATGGAGCGCAGGAAGGTAGATCAACACAGTGAACCCCCATGCGGATGTGAAAGTCGAGGAAGTGGTGGCGTTCCCCCACAACTACTTCCCTTCCTTGCTTAGCCTTTGTCTTCTTCTCTTCCTGCTAGGTCTCATCATCCACGAAGGACCCTCAGTGTATCGCATCTTCAAACGCTGGCAAGCTGTCAATCAGCAGTGGAAAGTGCTGAACTATGACAAGACAAAAGACTTGGAGGATCAAAAATCAGGAGGCAGGACAAACCTACGGACTTCCTCATCAACCCAAGCCAATATCCCCTCCACGGAAGAGGAGGCAGCCAGCCCCCCTGCCCGTGAAGAGGGGCCCACCAGGGCTGCCAGCCACCCTTCAGGCCCTGTGTCCCAACACCACTGTGCTTACACCATCCTGCATATCCTGAGTCACTTGAGACCTCATGAGCAGCGGAGCACGCAGGGCAGCAGCCGAGAACTCGTCATGAGAGTCACCACCGTGTGAAAGGAGGTCTGGGAGGAAGGCTGAGAACACACACATCAAGGAAAGAGGCTGGCCCAGGAGGGGCCCAGGGAGCAGAAATGGGAGGCAGAAATCCAGCAGTGGAGGGGGTGGGGGGCGCTCGAGGGAGCCTGGAGCAGAGGGGCGCTATGGGGAGGCTGCCCACTGGAGAGCTATTATGATTTCCAGTCTGTTGGTTTCACAGCAAGGGAAAAACCAACACAAACACCACAACAATGGGTGGGGAGCAACGGAACCTGCCCTACGAAAACATTTCTCTCCGGAGAATGGCAACTAGCAAGGCACCCAGAAAGAGTTGGGCAGAAAATGGTGGCCGGTACTTGAGGTACCTGCTGTACCTGTGGGTGTCAGGGCAGCAAAGAGAAAATGCTAAGGCCACCCAGGGAAGGGCTTTTGTAATCCACACCCCTCTCTGTGTCTTGGGTTGGCTCCTGCCTAGGTGCTGCTGGGTGCCCCAGAGAGAGACAGAGTGGGACCTCGTGAGCAGGTTTGTTGGGGGACCTATACACTCTGCAAAGTTCCAGTGACTCAAATGGCATTATGGACCCCCAGGAGATGGTTCAGGAAGGGAGCTATTGATATGTCTGGGCAGACAGATGGGGCTGTCTCCTGCAGAAAGAACTTTCCTAGCTGTAACTACAATTATCACTTGAGCTCAAAGATGGCTGGGGTTTAGAGATTGGTATCTTTCTGTTTGCTTGTTGATTTCATGGCGATTTGGCTTAAAGATGTTTACAGGATGGGAGACTCGCACACATACACGTGTACAGAGGGAAGTACGGACTTCTCATGAGTATCTCAAGCACAGTCTGCTGCTGTGGCTTCAACCTTCTAATGTCTGGCCAGGGATAATTTTCCCCACTACTAAGCCCCACCCACAACCAGAATAATGCAGTCTCTCTCTCTCTCTCTCTCTCTCTCTCTCTCTCTCTCACACACACACACACACACACACACACGCACACACACACACACACACACGCACACACACACACAGACCTTCCCACCTGGGTCTGCTGCATTGTAGGGTGACACTGGCCTGTGTATCTCAAAGAAGGCGTGAACCCCAATCTAAGTATTGCTGGCAGCTTGGCACCAGTACCCTCCCTGAAGAGGCAGTTTGCCTTGTGTTTAAGTGCTATGTGCACCCTGGCCCTTCTTGTGCAGCCAAGCACACCAGGGAGCCAGCCACGGGGCACTGTCTTAGGAGCCCACCTGTGTGTTCCAGGACCCTGCCAGGGAAGGCCACTGGGTGGTCACCTGCAGGGTTTCTTACTGTCATTGCACAATGGACATGTCATCCTTGGGTATTAAATGGACACTGTCAAGTACTTTTTTAAACTAGTTTTTAGGGTTTTTTAAAAACTCTCTGTTATTTGTAATATTCTCTTAAAAGCTTGGAAATAAAATTTCTTTCCCTACCACTTGTGTCCCTTTCCCGCATTTTCTCCTTTTCCTCTGGTGAGAGCCACTGCTGTGGTCCTGTGTCTTCCTTTAGCAAGTGTTTTCATTTCTCAGAGTTCAGAGGCTAGGGCAGACAGTTATGCTGCCATCAGCATGTGTCAATTGTATTGACACATGGATAAACATGGTGCATGTGCATACATGGGTGTGTATGTGTGAAACAGAGGCTAGGGCAGACAGGTATGCTGCCATTAGTATGTATCATGTGTGTATTGACACATAGGTACACATGATACAAGTGTGTACACGGTGTGTGTGTGTGCATGAACCAATCAGCATGCATCCATGTGTGGACTGATACACAGGTACACATGATGCATGTGTGTATGTTTGAGTATGTGTGTGTGTGTGTGTGTGTGTGTGTGTGTGTGTGTAACAGAGATTAGGACAGACAGGTATGCTGCCATTAGCATGCATCCATGTGTATTGATACATAGGTACACATGATGCATGTATGTACATGGTGTATGTGCATATATAAACCTGCTTCAAAACAGTGAGATTCCTGGCTCTTCTACTTCTTTTCTTTTTTATCCTCTCCTTAACAAATGGATCCCATCAGGCCAAAACAGGAACTGCTCTCGAACACTTCCCATGTTACAGTCTAAGAATCCTGGAAGTACTAGTACTAGAAAGATCTCTAGGGAGCTCTACCCACTTGAGTCCATTTCAATGAAGTTAAGAGAATCTGAGGAGGTGGGTGTAGGACCAGGTTTCCCTTTGAGGGTCAGAGAACAGCATCCAAATCAGGGCCCAGGGAAGACTTGGGCAGATCTCAAGTAACAAAACAAGATCATTCCTCCCTTCCCTGTGACCTGTCCTTCCTTCCTTAGGACTGACAGATGGTCAGGCAGCAGCATCAGTGGGACATGCCTCATGCGTTAGCCATTAGTAATTGTAGTTGGATGAGCAGCTGCTAGCAGGAAGTCCCTTGATGGGGGGTGGGGGAAATTTGCCAAAGATTACTTCCCAAAGGATCTTACAATCCAGAGACTCAGAAAAGACACACTGAAAAAAATAAAAAAACTAAATGAAACCCAACACTACAGATAAGCTGTATTATTCCAAGGATTTGAAGGGCTGGAGCTCAGTTGGATGGGTGCTTGCCTGGATGCACAAAGCCTTGGGTTCAATCCCCAGCTCTGCATACATCAGGCATAGCATCACGTTTATGTTCCCAGCACTCGGGAGATAGAGACTGGAGGATCAGGAGTTCAAATTACACAGTGAGTTCAAGGCCCGCCTGGAATACATGGGACACCATCTAAAAACAAGTGAAAACAAGTAAAATAAGGGTTTGGAATCTCTGTGTGGTCCAGGTCATTTAACTTAAATACTTAAGGAAACCATGGTTTATTGTGATGTGAACTATCTTCTTGCAAAGTAGTGTTCAAATATGGTGGAGTCTACACATCAGCAGAACTATGGTGACTAACATGCTCTCTCACGTGAGTCACAGGTCACCTCAGTATCTTATGGTTGTATTGTATCTGGATGTGTTGTGCTGAAAGAGACTCAGTTGATGAGAAGTTCTCATAGACTGCTGGACTTGTGGTGTCTTGATGATAGAAGCTCAAGAGAGAAAAGCCCTGATTTGTCTTGTTGATTGCTATATAATCAGGGTCTACAGCAGGGCCTGGCACATTGTGATGTTCAGTAGATACATCTGAATAAGTAACACACTGTTTGGGAAATAGAGGTGCTGCCTCCCTCAGTAACTGGGTGACATGGTTCCTCTGCTTTCAACATAGACTCTGCCTGTCAGGTCAATCACAGGGTAGAAAGCAGAAGTCAGATTTGACTTTGCCCAACACAATGATAAATGCCTCATCCCTCAGGGAGTGGGGCTTATAGGTACCATGAATAGGACAGGACACTGCCTTACTATACTAAATTTTTACTATATGCAAGATAGCGAATTAAATGTTTGGCATTTGTCAATCAGTATTCCAACAACCCAATTGAGTAGATGTCATTGCTATCTTCATTCTACAGATGTGGTCTCTGAGGCAAAGAGAAACAGCCTGCCCAAGGCCACGAGCTACTATTCCCCCCACTAGGAAGTCTGGCTGAAGCCATAACTACTCCATCATGCTTCCTCCAGACAGTTGGTGGTAGTGTAAGAGAAACCTGCATCCACCTGATGCAAAGATGTCACCACAGTAGAAGTCTGCAAGGAAAGGTTTGGAGGTGTGGGCATTGGAGTGAAATAAAAATAAACATTTTTTTCTCTTCTTGGGGAAAAATGCAGAATTTATCTAAACATCAATTCCTGCTGTTATCTAGATAATATTAGTGTTGAATGGGAACTTGTATACATTAGAGAATTAATTATGACTGGGAACTGGGGGTTTAAAAGGCCAGTGGATATAGTTAAAGCATGTTTTCATGAGCAAATGGCTAGGTTTAATGGGGGTTCTGAAAAAAAAATTCCTATCTGGACCTAGATTTTTTTTTTACTTTGGTTCCCAATGACTGACAGGGCAACAGGCTGAGTCCCCTAGCCACAGTCACGACATGCTGGGGGGAGGGGTGCTGCTTATCTGAGAGGGTTACTAAGTAGTGCCCAAAACTCCCAATTATTATTGATGTGACTGTAAAAATAGTTCTATGGGGAGAATCAGATCTGTTGCCATCTTGAAACACAGAAAGTCATACAAGTTTTTGACTAAAATAATCAGACCACCTCATAGACCCTATGTTACACTAAGTTACTGTTATTTCTTTGTTCTGCCCTCTAATCCAGATAGGTTGCTGAGAGTAGGAGAATGATTTGGTATGACAGTAACCAACCCTTCAGGGTACCAATATGCTCTGAAGGCAAGGAGAAAAAACACATTTTGCATTTTCCCCTCATCGTCTCATCTCAAATCACTCTAATTATTAGTATCAAATGGCCAAGGAGTATTTCACCAGTGAGGGTCTGACCCAATAGCAGAGATGTAGTCCTAAAACCTTTTACACACACACACACACACACACACACACACACACACACACACACACACACACACACTTCCAGACAGAATAATACATGGGGTTTTGAAAAGGCTGTATGCTGTACACAGCTGAGGGAAATTCTAAGTTGGCTCACATGGGGAAGATCTAGGACTGACCTCCACATGGTTCTGAGCCAAGAGTCTGAGCTGCATTTGTCTGGGGCTAGCTGGTAGCTAAGAATACACTGTCCTCCATGCTTCCTCCGACCTTGTACACACCCCATGCCCTCCAAGTGCAGCCCATCCTGGAATGGGAAGCCTCTGGTTTGCTCTGCACTGAGCCTTCAAAAAGTAGGGTACTAGAGACTCCAGTTGGTTCTTGAACCCAGACCTTTGAGTTAAGTTCCTTCCTCTTCAGCACCACTTATAACCCCATACCAGCATGTCTCATTATCACATTCAGTTCCAAACCAGAGCTCAGTCGCCATTTAGGGGAAAGGAGGAGGTGGGGATGAGGAGGACTTATAGTGGCAGAAGGAAGCAGGCATACCTGTGAGCCTAGCCTTAAAGCTTCAAATGAAAAAAAGTCCTAAACTCAAGAGAACCGTCAGGGTTGTTCTCAGCCTGATGCTCTGCTGTCTCAGCTAGAGAAGAAAGGGTGGGACCTGGCCCTTGGCATCGAGGCATAGAACCCTGCCATGGGTCTAGGGTCCTGAGAGTTCAAACTATAAAAAAGGGACAATTTTTACATCTTTTTTTAACGTCTATTAAATAAGAAAATCATATGTATGCTTGGGATCTGTGTCTAGTATCACTGCCCTTTCTCAATAGAGAAATAATCGAAACTGTTAAGCTCTATTGCCAAGAAACCGAGTTGTCAGAATTGACCACAAAAGTTGGAGATTCACGGGGCAGTGGTAGCACACACCTTTAATCCCAGCACTCAGTGGGCAGAGGCAGGTGGATCTCTGTGAGTTCCAGGCCAACCTGGTCTACAGAGTGAGTTCCAGGCCAGCCAGGGGTGTTCCACAAAGAAACCCTGTCTCAAAGAAAACAAGTTTGAGATTCTAGTATCTCCAGTTATCAGGCGAGGAAAGGGAGGCATGGAGAGGTTGGGTGTGTGGGTGTGGTGCTTACCATCAAGCAACTATACTGCAGAGCTAGAATTTACACCTCAGCTGTTTGGTACTTTACACCAAGCTATAAACACTGTGTTACACTGCCACTTGGAGAAATGAAAAGATAGATGTATGTATGTATGTATGTATGTATGTATGTCCAAATTCAACTGGCAATGGAGGAAAATGAATGTTCTCTCCAGCAGCTGGATGCCCCCAGATTCCATTTACTTGTATTCCTTCCAGGTGAGTTCACATCAGTTTCAACGTCTTCATCACTCATCCCATGGAAAGACCAACACCTTGACTGAGATTTCTATCATCCAAACCCTAAATAACTTCCCAGTCACCCCCTACTCCAAAGATAGAATCTCCTAAGCTCGGGGTTTCTATTATTCATCTGGTAGTAATTCCTTTATTTGGACCTTATGGTAAGCCCAGGTGTTAGCCATGATTCCTCCACTTTGATTCTCCTGTCTACTTTCAATACTGCCACTTACAGTCATTCTTAACAGTTTTCCTGGAAACTGGAAGGCAGCCGAAAGTTTATTCACAGGAGAACCTGTGGTGAGAAGCAGCTATGAGCAGTTTCTGCCAGATGTGTATCTCAGATATAAATGAGATATAACCACCTTCCAGAATCCCGGTGCCGAGTTACCAGACCCTAGTAAGAGGCTCGGGGGTTCTCATCAAAAGCTTTTCTCACAAAACAGCCTGCCCCACAAGCTTACTCTTACTGACTTTAAGTAGGGAAGCCAACAATACTCCTCCCCAGGAATTTGCACGTTTAATGGGAAATTCTACTTAAGCAAGAGGAGCAATTGTGTAAGTGGCAGGGTTTCAGTTATCTTCTTTTACTCCGAGGATTATAGCCATGCATGTGAGAGTAGCACACAGACACACATACAAGAAGGAACACAGGTGAACGACAAATGCATGCCCCAAACAGTGCGTAGAGACAAGGCCTGTGCCTCAACAGCCGTGCGATGTCACACAGGAAACCAAGATATCAGGCAACAGTAGAGAGGGCCAGAGAGTTCCTGAGGTCTCTAGAGTCACTATTCATAAAGAGCCACCTTGTCTAAAAGCTGGATTTGGGACATCACCTCTTTTGTCCCACTCAGTAGCTATGCCAAAGGGTGACTTTTGGGAGGGAACTCCCTGCATCCTTTACATGTTACACCTTTACCTTCCCGGTGAACCACAGGGATGATACCATAAGCCCTAGTCCTCCCCTCAAAAGGTTCAGGACTGAGGTACTATCTTCAAATCATTTCGTGGACACCTGCTGTTTTTGTCTATCCCTTACTCAAAAACTTTTCCACAGCAAATCTACACCACGTGGTTGTGGTAGGGGTGAACTCCTACAAGCAATCAAACCACAGAACTGAGACCATGATCCGACCTTAGATAAGTAAGATATCTTAAGTAAGTACATGGATTTACCTATCTTTGGGGATCGGTTCAGAAATGGGCATATGATCAAAGCTCACCAGACTCTTCATCTATTAAAGCTGGGGGTGGGAATGGGAACACTGTTTCCCTCTACAAGGGTTACTGAGTTATAAATCCAGATGGAAAACACTTCTCTTCAAAATAAAGTCATAAAGGCACCCAGAGCAAGCCCTGGACCCACATGACTCCAACGGCATTAGCCATGAATTCCATTTTGCTTACAGTTGCCTCAAGTAGGTTGATGTTACACCCATTATTAAATAAATGATTCCCAACAATCCCATCACAAAGCTTTGGTTTAAACTCACGGGATGTTTGTTCAGACGTCATAGAAACTGGAAGGATCTGTCTCCCTCTCCAAGAGGGTAAAGGCTCAAGCTTGCTTTGTTCAGCATTTATACCTGGGATTAGTCTTCATTCTCTTTAGGAGTCTGCTCAAAGTTAGCAATTTTTAAATAGGAAGACAATAGACAGAAACATAAACACATATTTCAAGAGTGTGTTTTTAAATGTTTTTCTAGATTTTATTAGGGGAGATGATGAAACGGTCCTAGGGTGAAACCAGAGAGGCCCATGTGTGTAACTGATTTAATGGCTCAGAAGGGACAGAAGACAGTTGTGAGTCTATGAGACAGAAGTCAGGGTTCAGAATGCCAGGAACGAAAGAAGCAACACTAAAAGTAAGACATAGGTCCACTCTCCAAAGACAAAGGAATCTCAGTTACTCCTGGTACTGACCATGGCATGTCCTCACACATAGGCTTTGAGTCATTTTGCTCATTCAAAAATATAACTTGTGGGACATTATTTACAGTGCTCATGTTTATAGGAAAACAAAAACCAAACCTTACATCCATGTTGGGCATTTGAAAACACTACGGGCTACTTGACCACTGACCACATTGTTCTGATTAGATTAAGCAGGAACTGTGATGCCCTGGCATCGAAGCAACCAGAACTGGGTCAGAATCCTTTGCATTCTGATGTCTGGCTTTCTCTTCTTTAAAAATAAAGATTTGCTGCTAGAACTTTTGTAAATCTCATAGATAATACATATAAAGTTGACAGGGAATAATGACTGTCATTATCATTTTATTATATCATTACCATAGCATATAAAAAAAAAAAAAAAACCAAGGTTAAACCAAAGCAGACAAAATGGATACCTGGTACTAAAATCCAACTAACTTTAAGTTTCCATTCAGCCGCATGACACTGATGCCCAACCTGAAGGAGTTAAAAGATAAGGGCTTACTTTTTCTGTTACAATGAGCTGTCCAGAGTGGGTACACTGGCATCAGTCTTGCTGCCACTAACAATAGGTTTTGCCACTAATAATCAAAGCTCTTTCTGTCTGTCTGCTCTGTTGTCCCTTAGCATGCTGGCTAGTCACCGGTACTGTAACCTCACAACACCAAGTGGTCTAGTAAGGCCCAAAGCAGGGAAGAAGGAAGGGGACCCCACTTCAGTAACTTCCCTCCTTTACATCAGGAAAAGCTGGAGCTTTTGCAGAATCATGCTTCCATGCCTAGATGTTTCCTCTGTATCATTGGATAAGAAATGCATCACAAAGCCACTGTTAGGGACTGCAAAAATGATTGTTTACCCTGGTTGGCTCCTGCTACAGAACATCAAGAGAGAAACAGATGGGCTGGGATTCAGGTAGGCCAGCTGGGGGCATCTTCTCCACACTGTGAGTAGGAGGATAAATCAGTGTGCTAATTTTGAGGGCCATTCGCTGATATTCTATAAACTTAAAGTGCACATACCCTTCAACCCAGGAATTGCATTCCTTTGGAACACCCCGAGAGACGGCAGCAGGTGTTGCATTCACAAACAGTTTGGGAAATAAGGATGGGTAGAGTGTCACTGCACCAATGCCACAAATTGGAATGGACCCAAACATCTGTGCATACAAAGGGTAAGGAAGTATGAGATATCAAAACCCTGTGACACCATCATCATCTGAAGGAATGTCACAAACCCAAAGGAACCGACAGAGAAGGACCTAAACATCCTATTGAATGGATCATGCAACACATGGGACAATATGCACAATGGCTACATATTTATGGAACACGAACAAAACACTGACACCTACTATCTTAATTACGTTTTGTTGCTGTGATAAAACACAACAACCAAGGCACTTATAAAAGGAAAGGTTTGTTTATGGCTTACATTTCAAGAGGGACAGGAGTTCATCAAGAGGCATGGTGTTGGAGCAGTAGCTGGGAGCTCACATTTAGATCCACACTGGGAATGGTTTGAACATTCTGGAACCTCAAAGCCCACCTACGGTGACACACTTGCTCTGACAAGGCCAGTCTTTCCAATCCTTCCCACACGGTTCCACCAAACTGGAGACCAAGTATTCAAGCATATAAGCCCATGGGGGACATTCTCATTCAAACCACCACTCCCATTTTTATATTTCAACATGGCATACTCCAAAAGAATATAAAAGGCAACCAAACTGATAGGAGCCATTTCTTTTTAAGAGAGCATGAATCGGGGGAACAGGAAAGGAGAACTTTTATGCCTATGTGGTTTGTATTTTTGCTTACATTTTGATAATAGAGATGAGTTTGTACAGTGTTTACATGATGTTTTATACTATGGTACATCAGTGGGGTAAGAGGCAACTGCTGAAACTATGAGTTGGGGCTGAAGAGATGGCTCAATAGTTAGAGAGTACATATGGCCCTCATAGGGGAACTACTTTCTGTTCCTAGCAAATCTATCATGCTAGATAGCTGTATGTAGCTCTAGCTCCAGGGGATCTGCCACCTCTGGCCTTTGGGGGCACCTGCACTCATATGCACATATACTCTCATACGCACAATTAAAAATAAAATATATATTTAAAAATGAAAACTGTAACTAAAATATTTTTATAAAGTAGGTATTGAATGAGGCATGATGGTGCACACCTACAATCCCACTACTCATAAGGCTGCCAGTCTATCTATGGGCAGCCTGAGAGCCATAGAGAGACCCTGTTCACACACACACACACACACACACACACACACACACACACACACACACACACACCACAGGGCACCTGTATTTTGAGAGTCCTAGCTTATCTGTTCTGAGCAATTGTTTCAATGGTGGCTCACTCAGAAGGTTATAGCAGGAAGACCAGCATGAGGGTGCAACCACCTACGACTCCAGTTCCAGGGAACCCTGGTGTCCTCTTCTGTGGCATATGTAAGATAATACAAACACATTGTTTTTAAAAAACCAGAACTTAAAACTAAAAATAACCTGCTTTTGGGAAAAGGTTTTCCCGGTGTGGTTGGAAGATGCCAAGGACAGCTACATTTCTGATGCTCTGATGTCAGGAATGTTTGAGAGCAAGAAAATTTGCATTTGGGAGTTCATCTATGGACCAATGGAGGGCTGAGGCAGGAGAACAGATCTCAGATTACGGAATTGGCCTTCCCATCTTCTGCTAGGCTTTGGGCCTCTGACCAGAGTTTTGGAGATTAGCCTCTGAAGCCACCAGGGATCTGTCCTTTGTCCTTGAGCCTGTCTGCTCAGGAGATACTGAGTGCCTCTGCAGCCAGGCACCTGAGACTAGCTGCCCACCAACCCCACTCTGTGTGTCCAGAAGAAGCCCCGGGCATACACACTGGCTGAGTTCCAGGCTGTCTGCATTGTCTCTTTCGCCTTCTCTCTCCTTCCGCCTCTCAGCCCTTCTAGGCAATGGTTCTCTTTCAGTGACACATAGCTTTTCTGTTCTCTTTCCAGTGACACAGTAATGGCACATAGCTGCCTGATGCCAGTACCTCATCCCATGCCCACTCCAGCCCACAGTCTGCAGGACCCTCTGGGCCCTGATAAGAGGCGCCAATCAGTCCTCTGCCCAGAGACATGTCAGCTGCACACAGTCACTGAAGGCTCTACTGGGCCAGCCAAATGCTTGCAGTCTCCCAGGCGCCACCCTGGCCTGAGCCTGCCAGATGTGACTTGGGAACGTCAATCAAGGAGACCGACAGCAAAGAGCTACGGAAAACAAACAAGGCAAAGCCTTCTCTGATGGAGCCAGATGGAGACCCTAGGGAATCAGGCAGAGTAAATAAACATCAAGTAAACAAAGCCTTCTTCAGCTAAAACAACCGAGAAGGAAACTTTTTTTTTCTTTATATGTGAAAATTTTTCATTATATAAGTAACACAAAGCCCACATCATGTTGCGCTTCCATGCCCTTGTAGGTGCAATCTCTAGCTGGAAGAGACGGCCCTTTCCTCCTCTTATACACAGTCTATAGTCCCCCCTGAGGCCCAGTGTTCTCTAGGGAACCTTCCTTACCCCAACTCCCTCTGACACCAGCCAGTGCCAACAAGCATACCTCCTTCAAGCCTTCATTTCCTATTTCTTGGAGCATATTGGCAGATAGAATGGAGTTACCTGCATGCGAGTCCTGCAAGCTAGCCTTTGAGTACATTCAAGAGAGTCTGGCTCACTATCCCACTGTTCTCAGTACCTGACACATAGTGTAGGCCAAGGAGAAGTAATAAGTGAATAAAAATATCATTCATTCATTCATTCCATATGCAGTCACCGTACATGGGGGTATGACCGGCACTGTATTAGGAGCGGCATTAACAAGATGAACAAGGCAGTAAATTCTTCACCTTCACGGAATCTACAGTCTGAGAGATCAAGACAGTCATAAAGACAGACAATTATAGTAAAGGGTGGGCCAGGGAGATGGCTCAGCAAGTACTGCGCTTGCCACACAAGCCTTCTAAAGCCATGTGAAGGCAGATATGCTGCGGCACATCTGTAATCTCCACACTTGGTATGTTGAGATGGAAGACAGAGACAAGAGAATAATGCAGAAACTCATAGGCCAGCTAGTCTGGAGTGTACCCCATGGCAAAACCGAAGAGGAAAGTGACAGGCAACTCCTGAAAGTTGTCCTCTGACTTCTACTCTAGGCACATGTGCATATACACAGGGGTGCGTGCACACATGCATTATTTTTAATTTTTATTTTTAGGGTGATGCATAGTCAGCAAGCTGGCTTAGTGGGTAAAGGCATTTACTACCTTACTGACAGCTCTAATAACAACCCGAGTTCAGTCCCCAGAACCCACATTGTGGAAGGAGAGAACTGACTTTCAGAACTTATTCTCTGACCTCTATGTGTCACACACACACACACACACACACACACACACACACACACACAGTAAAAATGGCAATACTATCATGAAACACAGACAAGGCAGAAAAGTGGTATAAAGGAGAGAAGGCCCAGTTTCACCAAAGAAAGAAAAGGCTTCAAGAACAAGGTAATGCTGACTTGGTATGTTAGTTTAGAAAGGCATCCAAGGAGCAGGTGATGATCTGAATGTGTGTCCCAAAGTTCAAGGGTTGGGAACCGAAGGCCAAAGGGCAGCAGTATTGGATGATGGATGGGGCCTAAGACAACCTCCCCGCATAGGCTAGAGGAATTGTCTAGTAGTAGACATGAGTAGAAATGAGTTCCCTTAAGAAGGACACATATCAACTTTTTTCTCTATAAATTAACGAGTCTCTGATGGTCAGTTACAAAAGCAGAAAACCAAATAAACAGAGGGTGAGCCAAGAGTTTTATGGTGTGATGGGCCAACATGCCACAACATGTTCTCCTCTCCTCTCTGCTCCCCTCCCCTAGATATGGAAAGGGAGGCTAGAGTGAGAAAATCACAGATCATAGACCATTTCCAAGAGAGTATTGGGGTGTCATTGTACTGGTGCTGTCCATTAGATGGTTCCTTATTACCCAGCTGTGCTCAGTCATTAGTGGGAATAGCCTATTTGAATCCTGGACATAAACAAAGCCAGAAGGGCTGCAGTTGGGGGCAGTGCTCTCCTCAGCATGAGGCTTGAGTGGCACACACTCATTGCTGACATGCTTGCCTTTGGCTAACGTATCAGTGAGCATGCAGGTGAGAGATTGCTGGGGGAGACAAAAAGAAAAATATCCCAGAAAGAGAGACCTTCATAAGCAGGAATACCAACGCATAAAACAATGTGGCTAATTCATGGGCCTGCAGGTCACTTATGCAGGCCTGCAGATGAATGGAGGGAAAGCCAGGGTGTGTATGGAACTGGCTGGTTGGCAGCAGCATGATTACAGTGGGCAATAAGAGACACGGGTCATGTTGAGGACAGGAGTGTCAGAGCAGATTTAACTGTGGGAAGAAGACCTGGCAAGAAGGCTCACAGCAGGCAGGCTAGGTGACTAGGAGATCTTAGCAAATATTCAGGAGTGAGCTAAGGCCACCATGGAGAAGGAAGCCGGGGGGTTAATGAAATGATGAAGTATGGGAACGAATGGACAAATATAAGTGGCAAAATGAAAACTAGAGCTCTGCAGATGAGTGTCAGCACCCGGCCCCATCTAGGATAGTCTCGGCAGACAGGAAAGCAAGTCTGTGCCCAGTTGGAGCAGATCCCCAGGAGATGCAGCCATCCTCTTGTGCTCGCTTGTATTTCGGGGCCAGATGGTGTTTGCCTCATTGACTTTCACTGCCGATGTCGGCTTGTATGCTGGGTTTTCACTGGTTGTTTTATTTCCTTTCTTTCAGTGCATTCCCTCCTTGCCCCACTTTTGTGCTTTGCACCATGTTCATCACTCTGGCAGAGAGACAACTGGATCTCTCAGCAGGTGGAGTTTACAGGGAGCCAAGAAAACCTAGTTCCCACAGCTGAGCCCCTCCGCTCTGGGAAAACACTGCAGTGGGAGCCCTGGGAACAAATAGTAAATACAGTTTAAATGGAAACCACCATTGAAAAAGCAAAATGGCAAGGCCACCTATTACAGCCATGACTGGAAGGTGATTTTCTGGTCTAAAGGACTCCCCACTTCCAAGCCTCTATTAACATTGTGCATGGGATCAAGTCTAAAGATCAAGTTCAAGGATGGTTGACATCCAGGTACTGTCTGATGTGGATGTTTCCCTGCTTTGGCCACCAGAAAGGACAATAGACTTAGCCATCTGCTCATACCATGCTTGGGCCCCACATGCCTATCCTAAGCCAAGATTCCATCTTTTCTTCCTAACAAAACAACATCCCTTTATACTCAAATCAAGTTCTAGTTGCTCCAAGAAATATCCTTCCAGCATTCTCTGGTATTACTCTACAGCTTTGTCCAGTTTGTCTTGGTCTGAGTCTCCCAGACATTAGGTTTCTGTCTTAGCTTCTTTAGAAGCTTAGACCCTTGGTAGTGAGAGTGGGGCCTTCTCTCTCCTTTTAGGACCTTTGAGAATGGCCTGTATCATTGTGAAGCTGAATGACAATTGTATCTGCGGCTTGTTTTGACATCCTGATCTACTTACGATGTAAGCCCTGGGCCAGCACTTGTCCACTCAATGTTGCTTCGGTTCTCTCACCTGTACCGTCAGGGTTTGTCCACAAGGAGCATGATTTGTAATATGCTCTGCGGTCATAAGAAGAAATAAGGCAAAGCAGACCATGTCCATTCCTTACATCTTTACTACTCTTGTGCACACTGGCCCTTCCTTATATGGTTGTTATTTCTTACGCTCATTATTTATATTTGTGACATTATGTAGCGGTCTCACATTAGGATTTAATTGACTCTGAGGATATTGATCAATACTTTTCTGACTGGCACATGGCTCCCTGGGCACAGACTCTACACTTGTGTAGAGGAGGTGGTGGTGATAGTGTTCTGTGTGTTAGTAGAACAGGAAGAAAGAAAGTAACATGGCAGGGGCCAACTGGCAGCCTGTCTGGATCAATAATATTAATGATATCAGAGTCTTCCAAAGAGCTCCTGCCACTTTTGGCTTTTAAAAATACTATTATCATTATTACAAGGGTACCCCACAGCCCTTTTACTTAAAGAAATGACAAGATGGTTCTGGTATACAAGGAACACAGCTCAAATGTTTCCTACAGAAGTGGATGTTTAGGTTGTGCTTGACCTTCATTTGGAGGCCAAGGTACCAGAAGGATAAATGGAATTATCTTTTGAGGGCTCATTTTCCCACTGGTATCGGTATCCATATAGCCACTTCTTCTGCATTGTCCTGAAGATTTCCAGCCTTGGCATTAGTCAATGGGCTAAGAAGAAACAGCCTGAGGAGTTCTACCTGCTTTTATGGACATACATTATATGCTTATTTGGCAAGACAAGGTTTTGGGATAGATACTCTAACTCCATTTTGTTGTGTTGCTAATCAAGAATGTATCCTTAAAGCCCCCCACCTCTCTGAACCTTCCCCATCTGTAGTAGTTTGAATGTCATTAGCCCCATAAACTCATAGGGAGTGCCACTATCAGGAGGTGTGGCTTTGTTGTAAGTGTGCCACTGTGGGGGTGGGCTTTGAGGTCTCCTATGCTCAAGCTATATCCAGTCACACAGTTCACTTCCTGTTGCCAGCTGGTCAAGATGTAGAACTCTCATCTTCTTCTCCAGCACCATATCTGCCTGCATGCCACCATGTCATACTATGATGATAATGAACTAAACCTCTGAAAATATAAGCCAACACAATTAAATGTTTTTCCTTTATAAGAGTTGCCATGGTGTCTCTTTATAGGAACAGAAACTCTAACTAAGATACCATCCACTATATAGGGAATGTGGGACTGAGAAGGTGACTGATGATGAATGGCATTTAAGAGTCTACAGTCATCATTCATCGTAGGAGAAGGGGTTTGGGAGCAAGAACACACAGCTAGAGAAAGGGGGGAGGGAAGCCTAGAATCTTTGGAACTCATTTACTCATTTGCTCACTCAGCATTTGTATCTTGAGGGCCTACTCTATGTTAGGCTAAACTGATGAATAGAAATTTAATGCAAGCCACATGTGCAACTTTGAATTTTATATTCACCATAATTTTTGAAAATTAGGAAATAAAGAGGTGACTCAGCAGTTAAAAGCACTGGCTGCTCTCCCAGAGGACCCAGATTCAATTCCCAGCATCCATCCAGTAGCTCATAACTGTCTATAACTCCATACCTGGGGGATTCAATACACTCTTCAGACCTGTGTGGGCACAAGTCATGCATGTGGTGCACAGACAGATATACAGATGAAACATTCATAAAAATAAAAGGGTAAAAAATTTTAAATCAAAAGTAAATGGAAACTGGTGAAAATAATTATAAAATGTAGCAGAGTTAATAATACTTAGTATATATAACCAAGAAATCATCATTTCAGCTTATAATTAATGCTTCCCTAGCATGTCCAAAGCCCTAGATTCAATTCCCAGCATAAAACCAGGTATAATGGTATATGCCCGTGATCCCTGCACTTGGTAGGTGGAGGCAGAAGAACCAGAAGTTAAGGATATCTTTGGCTACATAATAAATTCAAGGTCAGTTTAGGTTACATGAGTATCCATCCATCCATCCATCCATCATTGATCTACTTCTATATAATCAATATGTAAAAGACTAAAGAGACATAGCATGTTCTGGCCTTTACACAAAAACACTGAAGCCCAGGGTACATTTTATATTTTTGGCACATTTCAGCTCTAGCCAAACACCAAGTACTCATCAGACACTTGTGACTATCACTAGTTGCCCTGGACAAATGAATTTTATGTCACTTTCTAGTGGGAACAATCTGGACAGGAAAGCCTAACAAGAAATTCACATAGTAATAATGAGGATAGCATGATGCACAACCAAGATCTCAACACGGAGATCAAACAGCTATCTAAGCTTGCGTGTCTGGCGATGGGGCTTACGTCACAGTTGTCACAGCTATTGCTGATGTACTCATTAGGGGAGAGGCTGTTCAGTACCTTAAATAATGCCAGCTTCCAGCATATCTACTAGGTATCGCTCTTTCACTTATGTGGTGAGGAGACAGAGGCCTAGAAACTCGAAGTTGCTTCAGACCATATGGCTGCTGAGAGGGAGCCAAGAAACCCAGTCTGTCTGATTCCTTACACTTGAGCATGTATTTACTATTGCACTTAACTGTGTTTCTTTGCGGGAGTTAGTCCATCTGAATCTGTTAAACAACATGTGGTTGTTTCTCAGTGGTTAGGGTGGTTGCAGGGGATACAAGGCAACTGTCATGGGTGGTGTGAATTTGGCACTCTACCTCACTAGGATGGCAAGAATAGTCACAGTCCTTTGATTCTTCTCACTTAGCTCCTAACCATCCATAGACTAGTTGACAAGAGTTTGATTGGAGGTGGGAGCTCCTGTTCCTAAGAATAATGGAGTCATTACAGAGGTCTGCCTGGCTTCATGACCACCTGCCACTGTCCCCGTGTGCACAGCCAAGTGGGTACTAGGTCTCTCCTAACTAGAACTGCTAGTTCACACTGAAGTTGACTGAGGGAACACTATAAGATACCACCCTCTCAAAGCACAGCTGAACAAACTCAAAATGTCCACATTCAAGAAAAATGACACTTCAAATAAAAATCAGATTTACGGCACCTGTTAAAGTTCATATGCCTTCATGACTGCCAATAGCTGGGACTCAGTAATAGTTTTTTCCCCTAGAGAGGGATACATACTTCAGTTGGCCATAGCTCTCACCACTCCCCACTGTATCCCAGGAAACCTGGATTGCAGCTTTGATTTATCATCACCTTTGTCATTGCTTTCTGTCATAGAGACCCATCTCTCTGTATGCACATCTCTACAAGATAGAGCCCTCAGTCTGGCCAAATGGTCCTCAAGGCCGGCAGGTATACTCTTCATTTACCTGTGCTGTGCAACACTTGCCCAGTCGGCATGGTCTGGTCCTTCAGATCCTCCACTCAGCCATGCTCCTCTGCAGACCCACCTGGTCAAAGGCACCAGGCGGGGCCTGGTGCTATCTGCAGGCCCTTCTAGTACTGACAAGATTCTGACACACTACTGTCTGTTTCAGTATGTGGTGTGCTTATGAGGAGGCCAACTTTAAAAGGCTCTGGGATCCACTTTACCTTTGTTGGGGTTGAGGAAAATGTCACACTGTCTTCCTAGGGAGACCACATGGTGAAATGGCTATGAGCCCAGGATTAGAAGTCATATATCTTGGTTTGAATGGCTTCCACCACTCGCTATTTGTGTGAACTTAGAAAATGCACTTCATCTCCCCTGCTTGTTTTCCCAGCTGAGAATGCTAACAGACTATGAGGCATTGAGATGGGTTCTGTAGCACAGTTAAGTGTTGTGCAAGATGGTATTGTTCTTACAAAAAACACAAGGCACCCTTTCAGCATGAAAACTGCTTAATCTGACCAGCACATAGTTGTAGTTGGTTGTATTTTGCTCTTTCCTCTTTTGGCTTTTGGGGGGGGCCTGCCGCCTAGCTCCCAAAGAGTCGCACAATGAGACTTTTTATTGTTTATAAATGTCTGGCCTTAGCTTTCCTTAAATTATCCAGTCTAACTTTGGCTGGTGGGCTTTTATCTTCTGTATTCTATACACTTCTCTTTACTTCTTACTCCGTGACTTGCTGTGTAGTTGACCCCTGATCCCTCTTCTTATCCTTTTCTTGCTTCTTGATCTTCTCTTTCTATTTACTCTCTCTGCATGCCAGACCTGCCCATTTCCCTCTCCTGCCTCACAATGGCCATTCAGCTCTTTATTAGACCAATCAGATGTTTTAGGCAGGCAAAATAACACAGCTTCAGAGCTAAACAAATGCAACATAAGGGAATGCAACACATCTTTGCATCATTAAACAAATATTCCACAGCATAAACAAACGTAATAGCCTTATAACTAATATTCCACAACACGTAGTAGGCACAGAAAAATTAATTAGCAGTTTTCTCTCAACACTGTCACCCCAGAGTACAAATTCTATAAGACCCTTGCTTCTTTTATAAGCTGGACAAGATGGCATAGCCTATTATCCTTGCACTTAGGAGTTAGAGGCAGAGGGATCAGTAGTTGAGTCAGCTTTGGCTACATAGCAAGTTAGAGGCCAACCTGGGCTACATAACACTTGGCCAAAACAGGAAAATAGGAAGCTGTGATTTCATAGCAGAGATTTATGGCATAGTGCTACATCTCAGAATGATATGGGGCCAAGAAAAAGGTCTAACAAAACAACCTGCTTACTCTGCTTGCTCTCTGCAAAGAGGTGATGTTTCTCACAGAGAACAGCTGACTCCCGCATCATCTCATAACCAAGATTCCCCAGGTCTGCTCCACCGTGACCACGCAGCCAGGCACTAGGTCTGGTTACAGCCTTATGACACAGCTGCAGTGTGAGATGAGGATGCTAAACAGAGGGTCTTCCCATCACCAACAAATGGCTGGAGAAAAGTGGGAATCTACTCTGCAGAAGAAACTCAAGTGCCAGCTGCGGAGAGTGGGATTGGTACAGGAAGAGTGAGGTCAAGGGGGTCCAGGGGAGGTGGACCTGGGTGGCCCAGGAGTAACCTGGGTGAACAGGTTGGAACTGGAGTCCCTGGAAACATTGAAACATAACACAGGGTTTGGAAGCCAGACACTAGACTTTAGGTTTGCCTGCACATACCAGGTCTTCCAAAACTTTCTCCACTTGCGACTTCTAGACAGTCAAGTAACTTTTACATGACTCCAAGTATACGGATATATAAAATAGGTATGCAAATGAAATATTTACTGATAATAAGTCATAAAAGCATTTTAAAATTACTTTACATATATACATATCTTAAAGGTTAAAGAAAATTGGCATACTAACGAGATGGCTGTATTCGATTTTTTTATACAAATAATCAAACATTGCCTGTAGGATATGGAGTATCTTCGATGTCTTTCAGAGATAATCCATACTTTTATTTTACAATGGTCAATGTTGAAAATACCACTTCACATAAATACATAGGACAAAATGGCAGAAGTGTATTTACGGTTATTTCAGAAATTGTTGGATATTCTTCCCCAATCTAAAGCTAAAATTTATTTTTACAATTGTGTGTGTGTGTGTGTGTGTGTGTGTGTGTGTGTAAAACCCAAGTCAGTAATGCAAACAGCAATTTTAAAAATCAAACATTTAAACACAATACAATCAAAAGACATGCCGATTTGATAGTTATAGGCTGAGGAATGATGGCAAGAAAATATAAAAATCCTGTTTCCCATAATTAAGTCATTAAGTTTATATAAGAGAAGAAAATTTTGTATGCACAGTAAAAATATAGACAAGAATCTTGATTCTAAGTAGAGATATTTCGGGTAGTGTTTGTTAGCACTGTATAGCATGAAGGCATGTGTGCAGTACAAAATACATGTGAGGTCCAAAATATGCATGCTGCTTCCAAAATATGCAAGGCTACAGTGAGGCCATGTCATGCGATGCAGGCAAGTGCTTCCAGAAATACCCCAGATTCATTATGTCTTTGGTTTTTAATGGAGATGCAGTTGTTGCACATTCAGAAACTTCACTGTAACTAAATTTTTCTCCTTGGTCACACAACCCCATATTGGAGTTGTTACCTACAGTTTAAAAAGCTTGTCTATGACCATGAGAGTGGCTTTCATTCTTCTAGATCCCAGACTGCTCACTCAAGGAGACTTGGTGGCCTCAATCCTTGGTCACCAGGACCCCATGCAGCTACTTCCTCCCCTGCTTCTCCCCTAATGGCTATGATCATTAGTTCTGTCTGCCCAAAGCTTTCAGAGGCACACAGTAATTCTCCAGTGTGAGAGCTACACCTATGATGATATCCAAGTTTCTGTGTTAGAAGATGCTTGAACCTTCAGAACCAAAGTGGGCTAAGTAGAGGCTTTTTGTTTCATAGAGACAGTGTTCCCACTAGAGTACTTTACATTTACACACTCTTCCATGAATCCCACAATGTTTAAAACTGATAATAAATTATAAAAAAATATATGTTATAACATGGTTTTGGCATGGAGAAGAAAGAACAAAACAACTAAGATATATAAATTCCAGCAAACTCATGTAGAGGGTCTGACCTCTGAATTAAGAACTAGTGGACCAATGCATCCTATCAGGCCTACATGCAACAGTTTACTCTGTATCACCTTAAGATCATCATCCAGGTAGGTGTAAGGGATAGCAGTGAATTAGGCTACTATCTAACCAAGATGCTACGCTGTCAGAACATCTTCCTTCAAGGTCTGGAGGTAGGGGTAGGATGTTTTCCTAATATGTAGTAAGGGCCTGGAATGATCATCAATATGGGGGAGGGATAGAGAGGGAGGGGGCAAGGAGGGGTGCTGGGCATGAAGGTACATGCCTGTAATACTGGCATTTCAAGTGCTGATACAGGACTGTGATTTTGTTACCAGCCTGAACTATGTAACAACACTATGTTGTTAAAAATTGAAGATAGGGAGGCCTTTTACTCCCACCTAAGTCATAACCCCATTCTATATCATAAGCTAGTAAAAGGTCTGTAATCAAGGTACATCCAGAGATTTCCCCCAAACTTCACAGATCCTGGGCTCTGGTGTCAGGAGTATCTCTTCCTTTCCCAGAATTCTAGATGCCTCCCACTGATGGAAGCTGATAATAAATGAGTTCATTACCCTGGCTGCTGGGGCCCAAGACAGCCCATCTGCTGGCATGATTAATTGAAACTTTGACTGGCGATGGAGGTGCCATCTCAGGGTTGGAGAGCAATTAATCCAAGTGTCTTCCAGACTATCATTTCTGCTGGATCATTTAGAGACCCATGGCAGTGAGAGTGGTGTCTTTAGGGGTCAGTCCCATTGCCTCACTATTCTGTATATTCCCTACAGGGACTTCTTCCCAAAACAAGCTTATCCCACTTTCATGGAGGCAGTGGATGAACCAGACCTTTAAAGTCTCTAAGCGGAGCAGAGGAACGTTCACACTGAGAAGGGTTTCCCACTCCTTCCAAGAGCCGGCAGTGTTGAGGCTCAAAACAGTTTCAATCTCTTTTCTGGTCCTTGGTCTCAGGTACAGGGAATTACCACTTTCTATGTCTGTATTTCTCAGGGTTCTCCACAAAAGCAGGCAAGCAGGTATATGTTCTTTGTTTTGTAATGGGTTGTGTCTTGATGAATCCATCATCAGTTGACAATGTCCTTAGCTAAAAATACATCTAGTGACTATTAAATGGTTTGGATAACTGTCAGCCAAAGGCTTTGGTCACCAGCTGGTGGCTCTATACAAAGATGCTAGAATTCTAAGCAGTGGGAGCAAACTAGGTCACTAAGAGTATATGTCCTTGAAGTGGTGGAACCCCAGCCCCCTATGCTGCCATGAGGTGAGATATTTCCTTTACAATACAATCACATGATGTATTGCCTCATTATAGACCCCAAAACAATGAACCAACCAACTGAACTTCCAAAATTGTGAACCAAAATAAAATGCTTTCTCGTTTTATGTCGACTTCATCGGGTATTTCATTACAATAATGCATACTTGTCAAACAATGTAACTGATCAACTGTGCAGTATCTGTTGTTTTACTCTGCAATCTCATGCTGGCTAGGAGCTGCCACTTGCTGCCACTGCCTAGAATGGAAAAACAATATCATGTTGCTACGTATCACCGACCTGGGCAGAAAATTAAAATTCAAAATAGAAGTTCTACTGAACAAGCATGCTCTCACAGCACTGTAGAGGTGAAAAAAAATTAAGGTGAGCCATTCCTTCTAAGTCAGGGATTCACTTTCTAATGTGAAGATGTTCGTTGCACAGAAATCAAATACTGGCATACTGAAAGAGGGCAGGAAGTCCCATACACTGTCATCTGCAAGCTGGAGAATCAAGTAATCCAGTGGCATTTTCCAAAGGCCTAGGAAGAAGAATCCTTATGTTCAAAGGTAAGAGAACATGTGAGATGCGGTTCCAATTCTGCACCCACCCCTCCCCCACCCTTTTCTTCTGATGATGCAATTGTCACATTCTTCTATCCAGGCTCTTAATGAGTTAGATGATGCCTATTCACATTGCAGAGAGCGGATCTTTATTTAATCCACCAACTCAGATGCCAACCAATTCTAGAAACACAGCTGTTTGTTGCCAAAAGTAGACAGAAAATATTAGAGTGATTCCCGAAAGTGGCTCTACATGGAATCAGCTGAGGATGTCTTACTTTCTTGTTGCTGTGATAAAACACCCTAACAAAAGCATCTCAAGGAGATAGGGATTATTTCAGCACACGGTTCAAGGGTAAATAGTCACAGCAGAGAGGTCAAGGCAGGAGGAACATGAAGCAACTGATCACATCCCTAATCAGAAAACTGAGAGAAAGAAATGAATGCATGCTCAGCTTGCTTTCTTCATTTTATACAAGCCAGGATTTCATGCCCAAGGAATGGTCCTGCCCATGGTAAAGATGGCTCTTCCCATATCAATTCATATAATCAAGATAATCCTCCATACCCAAAGGCCCATCTCCCAGTTGAGTCGAAGTCTGTAATTTGATAATCATTACTATCCTGGATCCTTTTGTTTGATTGGTTGGTTGACTGGTCGGGTTTTTTGAGATAAAGCCTGAACCTTGAACTTGTTTCAATCTTGCATCAGCCTCCTGAGTACTGGGAATTACAGGTGAGCCTCCTTGCTGGCCAGCTAGGAATTCTGCTGGTTCCTTTGCTCTCATTTAAAGAGCTGGGCCTGTGAACTGCATGTTGAGAAGCCTCAGAACTCTCCCAGTGATTCAATGTGCAGTGCACCTGGGGCAAACCAAAGTCCTCACCCTACCCCCAGGACCCTTGAAGGGCCAGCCTCTATGAAAAGTTTGACCCCGGGGAGAACCTGACAGGAAAGAGCTCAATAAATGTTCCATGAGTCCCAAAGGGTGAGAGAGGGGGGCCTGTTTACTTGTAGCCCCATGAAGACAGCACTGAAAACATTTCCTCTCCCCCAGGGCCAATGGTAGGAATGTCACAGAAGGCTGCAGAAAACCGCTGGCAGACTATAAGAACTTTTCTAGAAAAGAGAGGTTGGGGAGAAATATGGCTGAGGCAGAAATAGGGCCAGGAAAGTCCAGGAGCAGTCAAGTGGGTGGCTTGCTCTCAGAGAAGAGGGGAGAAGCTGAAGATATGCTAAGCCAGCCTGGTAGTGTGCTGACAGGGCTTCCATGTACATGCCCTTGACTGTGGGCCACTTTCTCCCCAAGGGTCCCAGGACCCAGGAAGTGGGTGAAGGAGACAGGGCTCCATACCCTGTGGCTGTTAGGCTGCCTGACATCTCTACTCCCTGGTTTGGCCCCTCATCACTTCTCTTGGTGGCTACTACAGCAGCCTCTACGTGGCTCTCCTGCATCCTGCCCTGACGATGGATTCCCCTCATCCCACTGCATACTGTGACCTCTATAACCTTGCTGAAGTGCCTACCTGATCCCTTCCTCTCTTCAGAAGCAAGGGTCTCCAGAGAGAATTGTTCCATCCTGCCTTTGTAGTGGAACTCATTTCCATTTCCCATCATGCACTTGTACCTCCAGGCCAGCCACTTACCCTTCCTCGAGCCCATCCTGACCTCTGCTGAGTCCTTTATTGAACAGCCTGCCCCTCTCTCTTGATTAAATTCTGTACCGTTAATGTTCATCTTAAGTGCTGCCGATTCCAGAAAGCATCCTTCGTAATCAAGACTAAAACCAATCACTTTTTCTGGGCCTGGGCTGCTCTTCTCATACCTCTTTCACAGCTTGGTGAACATCTCACCCTACCAATCCATGGATTTATGGAGTACAATCCATGTGTATTCTTCAAACTCTAATCTTCTTGAGTGCCCGGGAGTGTAGATGCAGCAGGTGTCCAATGCATGTCTATTAACTTGAATCTATAGAGTGGGGGGTAGTCCGCACAGATACCTGCTTGTAGGCAGCAGGAAAATCAATACAGCCCTTTCTTCCCATCAACCTCTGCATGGGCTACTACGACCTTTGTAGCCTTCATATACCCATAGGGGAAAACATAAGAGGATGGGGACACATCCTGGGACCAGGAAAAGCGGGGACTAGTAGTCTCTTTCCTCATAACAAGAACTCATGAATAAAAGGATACAAAGGCACATGGTATAAACAAGAACCAACATTTACACAACACTTGTCCCATGATCACATTCTCGGTAAATGCAGACATGCTGATGACTTCTTCTGTACCACCCGCGCTATAATCCGTTCCACTAATCGGGCAAAGGCTTAGCGATTTAAATAAAAGACAAGACAGCGGGTCATTCATGCTACAGGAATGCTGGAATGCTGAATGCTGTTTATTGAGGGGAAAGAACGGGCTTATATACTGACTCAAAGCACAGTGGAAAACAATCAAGAGTCAAGCATGCAAGTTCTGGGGCTTAGTTCCTCCCCAGCAGATGTGTTAGCAAATCAGGAAGAGTACTAGTAACAACTCTGGGGCAAGATATTCCAGCCAACAGCTTCGGGTTTGCGCAAGGTGCCTTGGGGGTTCATGCAGGACCTTATATTCCTCAGTTTAGCAGTATGGCCTTTTTCTGCTTATTCAGGATGGACAAAGTCCCATTTCTCACACAGTATGCTAAGACACATGTGTAAATGAACATGCATGAGCTTATAAGAACCTCAGATTTCAGCTTGGTAACAGATAGAAGTGCATAATCTCACAACAAGGTAGGCAGGTAGGTGTGTGTGTGTGTGTGTGTGTGTGTGTGTGTGTGTGTGTGCGTGCGCGCGCGCGTGCGTGCGTGCGTGCGTGTGTGTGTGTGTGTATAGAGCAGCATTCCTTCCCCTCACTCATAACACACATTTTTTTCTAACTGCATTTTCCCTTTGCAATCAAGATAAAGTTTCAGTGGTTGCACTCTATTCTCCCCAAAAGCTATCCTGAAGTCTTAATACCCTGTACCTTAATGTGACTTACTAGGAATTAGGGCATTTGCTGATGTAATTAGTTAAAATAGGAATCGCTGGAATAGCCTGGTCTCTAAATACAATGTGAATGATGTCCTAGGAACCAAATAGTGGGTTAGGAAGGGAATAAAACATGTATGGCAGACAAAGAGATTATAGCGTGTGTGAAATAGATTGTATTTTGTGTGTGGAAAGACAGTGTACACATGTGCCAGGGAGTTAGCTTTGCCCTTCAGTCATCGCATACTTAGATTCTCTCTCCCCCCTCCCTTGCACAAACATGTGCACACGCACGTACACACACACACACACACACACACACACACACACACACACACACGTTCTCAGTCCTGGAACTCCAAATGCCCTCTCTGCTTCAACTATTAATTGGAATCATACTTCCCATCTCCCTGTGCCAGTGGGCGGATAGCAGTTTATGAGTGGTGATTAAGCCTCAATCAGGACACTAATAAAAATGGCCCATAAAAGGCATCCAACCCTGACACTGTTGGAGGATCCAGGGCTCAGGGAGTTGGGGGAGTGTCTTTAAACAAAGGAGCCAGGGGAAGGGATACATTGTAGTTGGCCTGTTGAGATTCAAGAACTTGAGACACACATGCAAAATTTCTCCTATTGAGAGCCCTTGCTATCTTTGGTTCTTTTTCTCTTATTCTACTGTCTTTGCCTTTTGTTACCAGCATCCTTGAGGAGCAGCTGTCCATTTTGTAAGGGAAGATGGATGGCCTATTTGGAAAAAAATGCACAGAGCAAGTTGGGGGACAAGGGTGAGTGTTGTTGCTTCCTGGCTAACTCACGTGAGGATACACAGAGTAGGGCACTTAGAGTCAAACAAGTCCTAGTGTGGGGAGAGGGTGCATCTGGAGCCAGAGGGACTAACAGTGGGAACTGTCACTGGGCCCTCCCTATGAGTCAAACATCTGATGTTGTTCATCTTCACTTTTCCCTGCAACTCTGGATGTCACATTAACATAAATCATGTCTGACAGTTGCAGAAACTAGGTTGACAATGGTTGAGTGATTTATCCAAGGTCAAACAGTCAGGATGTAGCAGAGGATGACAACCACCTTACACTTCCATTGTGCTTCTGCAGTTGCAAGGTCTGGGAGCCATATCTTGCTGACAGAGCAAGCATTGGATATGGCATGGCAGAAGACAGGGCCCACGCATGGCTATGATCTTGTCTCTGTCCTTACTATTCTAAAGCCACCAGGACTCAGTCATGGTGTTCATTTTGGTGGACACTAAAAAGCGGACATTTAGGAAAAAGATAGAAAAGTAGTGACATTATCAAGTGGCTTTGAAACCTTGAATTCCAAAACTGAAGCTCCATGTCTGTTGTCACTCTTCCAAACACCATATCTGTCAAGGGTTGGCATTGCCCAAATCACTGGTGGCAATAGGAAGGGTCACTCTGCCTTCTGAAAGCATTCACTTGAACTGTGGTGGCAGGAGAAAGGCTGTATGCTTTTCCAATCCCTTCTGGAGCCTCATGCCTCACAACAGATGGTAGGAATTGCTCCAGCTCCTTCCAGTAGATTCTCTTGGCAAATGTAGTGAGGAAAGACAGTTGGGGGCAGGAGGGCTGGGAGGGCCTGGAGTTGCTGCTGCAGGCTGACTCCAAGGGAAGTGTTACCTCAATGAATAGGATTTAGGCCTCAAACAAACCTAACAGTTATCATGTGTGTGGCAAATCTAGGAAGTTAGACTGTTGCTGAGATCCACAGTCCATGATTTGAAAGCAGCACCCACACTGCAGGCTGGAAATCTAATCCTCAGTACAGGGATGTAAGAGGTGGAGTGACCACAGATGTGACCCCTTCAGAACTGGCCCTTTCCCTTGTCTCTCTCACTGGTAAATGAGTTCCCCCCTTCCTTCTGCCTTGCCCTTCTGTCTACAGTCACAGAATGACACAAGAAGGCCCTTGCCAGAGGTAGGTTCCTCTGTTGTGGACTTTGTAGCTCCCTAACTGGAAGAAATAAATCAGCTCTTTAGAAACTGTTCAGTCTCAGGTATTCTATTAGAGCAGAACAAAACTGACCTAAGATACACAGCGATGCTAGCACCCGGGCGTCCTCTCCTCCTCTCATTTCTCCTTGAACCATCTCAGAGTGACTAAAATTATATGGTCTCCCCACTTCCCTAGCCTCTCTTGCTGCTAGAATTAGACATGTGGCAAACTTCTGCCCAAGAGATCTGCTGAATAAGGACTGATGTTTGATATTCTGGCATTTTCTCACTTTCTTTTCTGCTTTAAAACAAAACAAACAAACAAAAAACAGAGAGAAACAGACTAGAGAATTACAGCACTCCATCAGGCCATTGCTTGGTGCCATGAGTTTACTGGCAGTCACCTAAGCCAGACTTCCTGCAATGAGGGAAAACAAGGCCTTATTTACTTAAAACAATGTGAGTTGGCATTAATATCTACAGCAAAGTAATCGTGACTGATCTATTGACACAAACGTAACATCTGTGCCATGATGCCAACAAGACCTGGGTACTGCATTCTTTCCTTTCTCAGAATACATTTTGTCCCTGTTATATTATGTAACATTTTGATGTTTTAAAAGTTGTGATGTAGGCCGGTGAAACAGCTCAGTAGGTCAAGGAACTTATCACTAAGCCTGGTAACTTGAGGCTCATCTCCAGGACCCATTTGATAGGTGAGAACTGACTCCCTCAAATTGTCCTCTAACCTCCTTCCATACATAGCTTGTGCAGAGAGGGGTGGGGTAATAGAGGTGTAAATAATTATTTAAAAATTGGAGTGTAAAGTAAAATGGCCACTGGCTTTTTTTTCTCTCTTAACACTATTGATAGTATTTTGGGTCTGAAGAAATATTATATCTAAAAAACATCCTTTGAGATGATCTGTTGGATCTGTTAAAGTTTTGGTTTTTCCAAAGGTCATATTGTCCTTCTCACTGCTTCACGGTGCCAGATCCGACAGAGACAGAGACAGGGAGAGTGACACCAGTCCACAGGCTGCCTTAATCAACACAGGCCCTGCGAAACCCGTGCTACTAAAGAAAAAGGTCCCTTTGAAACTGGAAATATGCCATTTGCACCAAAATATATTTATGCTGGTACTGAGTTTCTTTCAAATTGTCTCTGGAGCACATGACACATTCTTTTGCTTATCTGTGGTGGTCTCTTGACTTCTAAGAGTACATTTGACACGTAAAAACTGAAAAGTCACCTCTAGCCAATCTTTATGAAGCATGATCAAAACACTGATAGGGTCTGCTTTAAAAGGACTAATACAAGCATGTGCTACCTCAGATTACTGTGAAGAACATCAGGAATTCAAATTTTAAGTCCTGTATCTCCCATCAGCTCTGGATGACCTCTGAATGGGGGTATTCCCTACAGCAGAGGCTGACTCCACCCCACCTCCCCATCCCCATCCCCCTCAGACACATGTGGCAGACTTGGTCTCAGGTCTGGCCCTTTGATATAAAACTAAAGTCAGCAGTGGACTGGCTTCCCTGACTTTGATTATAGCTCACTGCTCAGCATTTTATCTGGCCCAGGACTGATGCTGACCTCCAGAGGGGAGTCCATTCTCACACAGGGTGGTGGCAGACACCACTCATCTTCTCTGGCCAATACTGCGGCACAGGTCAGGGTAACTGATAAAGACGGTTCTTGGGTGTTGCTGAAGCTGCAGAAAGACAGCACAGATTCAGAAGTGCTGGCGCTCCTTTCACGTTCCCCAGGTAGGGCTGGGATATTATACCATCTGGCTTCAAAACCGTCCTGTGAGGACCTTCTCCAACACCCCAGTCCTCTGTGTCAACACAGACTAATTAAAAACTGACAACATTTTTCAACCTTTTTTCCTTACTAGGGTAGAGATAAATAAAATTCATGCTTATAGTGTATACTCTGGCCAGGGATTAACTATGCTTGTCTCTATGCCTCTGGGCAAGACTGTTTCTAACCTGAGTGTACACAACCAGAGAAGGAACAGAAATCGCTTTCCTGTTTCCAAAATCACCAGAGGAGATCCCTCAAAGGGAGAGTATTGACACCAGTAACAGACACAACATTCTAGAAACAAACAAAAGCGATGTGACTGTATGGGAGAGATGGGTTTCTTTGATGGTGATTTTGATCTTGACCCACCCAGTGTGTTCTCAATCACCTTCCAACCTGAGAAGTGACAAAGCCAGGCATGCTGTCCTTGGTGCATTCCTGAACCAGCTCTTAACTTTCCTTTTGTTCTTGTGAATGGAGAACTGCAGAGGCTTGAGATCACAGGCATGAGAATTCCTAGTCTGACTGTTAAGGAGAACACAGCTGGTTGGGCTCCTACAGTTGACTGTTTAGACAGCAAGGCATCCACATAACACAAACATGACTCCATCCGGTAGCCTCTCTAATTCGTGGTAAATACACATCTGGGAAACGATAGGCTGACGGATGTCTATTTGGGGAGAAATCACTTACACCAGAAACAGATGACCACCATACGTTCCCAAGGATACCTCTGGATGCTCTGTCTCTGACCAGGAAGTAAGAGAGCAAGCTGGGGTCTAGGACCCCAGACCTAGTCCCCCCCAGGTCATGCCCACACCTGTCCCCATGCCTCAATGAGCGTGGTCAGTGCAACAGGTGTGGTCGGGGTGGATTTCTCACTACACCTTTCACCCTGGCCCACTCTGAGAGATCAGTTCAACACCCTTTTCTGTAACTATCAGATAATCAAGTTCCAACCACATGAACAAGAAGCAGATGTACTGTATTTGGTGGGACTTACCCATAACCACCCACCACAAATGAAGACTAGAATGCCCAGATACCTGGGCTTCCCTGCTCCCCAAGGCTACTCTCCCCTACTGAGGATGCAACACTATCTGCTTACCTGCCTCCATCTTCATAGCTCTGCCCTAGTTTATCATAGATCCTTCACTAACACAAAGGCAGAACACCTGGCTACGCCTTGCCCCTCCAGAGCATGCCTCTTTATCCTACCACCACCTCTACTCTCAAGTTGCTCCCCAAAAAAATCTACCCAAACACATCAGATTTGTTTCTAAACGGAGAGTTCTGTTCCAAAGTAAGTTTTATTTCTCTGGTTTGTCAAAGATGCTCTCCTATTAACAGTGTACATTCATGAACCCTACCAATAATAAAATTTTTAGCATGCTAAATAGTAATAATCACCACCAACCCCATCCCAGGTCTGTCAGCGGCTCCCATCCCATATTGCATGGCAAAGGCAGGTGGGCTTGGAAAATATATGTATTGAATAAGGGACATGTTTCTGGGGATGCTTCCTCTACACCGCAGGCCATACCTGTTCCCATTTCTACAGGCAGCCCCTGCATAGCCACTGCTGACCGCCTTCCACTCAGAAGATTCTGTCTTCTCCAGGCATCCCGGCCACAGCTGAAGTGCAGAGATTGCCTTAACTTCGTTGCTCACAGAGATGAAGGGGCCTGCTATGCCTTGCAGCTGTTGCGTGCCTGTGGCATTGAGATTCAGCAGGCATGCTAGCATGTGAATCACACTTTGGAATACTATGTCAGTACGCCTCCCGAGTGATTAGTTCTGAATTATGCTTAAATGGAGAAAGAAGGCGCTTTCCTCTCCCAAGTGATCTCAAGACCCCAACAATGAGCAGAGATTGCAACTCTACACTTCTGATAGGTGGACAAAGCTCCACAAAAGGTCAAGAGGTAAAGAGGAGAAAACCTGCCTGCTATGCGGGAGAATTCCAAATGCGATGGTAAATCACTTGTGAGTTAAACACTGTACTATTCCTACTTTGTGCTCCATTCTGGAAATCAGGAAAGAGAGCCAGGCCCCACTCCTAAGCAGGCTCAACAAGGTGGCTTTGCTCTGTGTAGCTTAGAGACACACTTCAATCTAACTGCATCAAAGCTTGGTGTCTGGAAAGCAGCATGGTGACTTCCATTTTGCTGTTGGCTCCTATGTACCTTGCTCCCTGGGAGAGGGGCAAGGCAGCAAATGGTCATTTCCTGGGTCCTGGCTGCAATACTAACCAAATCAAAGCCTTGGGTACCATATCACCTAGCACCCACACTAGGACACTTGTGAGAGTTTAAGAGGACACATTATGCCAAGAGAATTCACTGGTCGCCTTGTGAAAACTACCAAAGCATAGTCTATGTCCTACCTTGGATCACACAGACTTTAATTTTTCAAGAAATAACTAGAAAAGTGCCCCATGTCAAGTAGCCTCAGGTGGTTCTGAATGCCAACACTGGAAGATTCAGATCCTGAAAAAAATACAATGGACATAACCAAGAGTCAGACCTATTAAAAAGTCTGTCATCAGGCCAGAAAGATGGCTCACCAGGTCAAGGTGCTTGCCACCGATCCTGGTGCCCTTAACTCGATATGCAGGATCCATATGATGGAAGGAGAGAACAGACGCCTGCAAGTTGTCCTCTGACCTCCTTCATGTATACATACACAAACAAATGTAATTAAATTTTTATGTAAAAAGAGGTCATGTGTCCTGCCTATGCTCTCTAACTGCAACACTCATGAAACCACCTGGTCTGTGGAGAGCACCTTAGCACTTACAGAGTATTTCCAAGGACCACGCTCCCACTCAGTGAGCCTGTGAGGCAGCTGGAACTTGGCAGAGGCTCTGCAGCAAGCAGCACATGACCCCTGAACCCCCACTGCATCCCTTCACAGCACCTAAGCTGATAGGAAGGACAAGATGACCAGTTCTGGGAATCAAACCTAGGTCCTTTGGAAGAGCAGTGGCCAGTGTTAGCCATTGAGCCATCTCACCAGCCCTTGTTTCATTTGTCCTCTAAGACTAGGATGACTTTTCAAGTAAATGAACGAACAAGTGTATTTTGCTTTGAGATGTTGCAGTAACTGGTGTGCGTTTTGGTGAGCAGCAGACAGCCTGTTTGAGGCCCTTTCTCCCATGGTGCTCATTTCACATGGTCCCCATTGTCTCCCCGCAAGTATTCCAGATCCAGAAAGCCAGCGTTTGATTCCCAGCACTCACACAGCAGCGTTTGTTATCTTTATAACTCAATCCCAGGGAATGCAGGTCGTTCTTCTGGCCTTCCACACATGTGATGCACAGATATACATGTCAACAAAACACTCATACACACAAAAATAAATTTTCAAAAAACAAAACAAAAACTGTTCATCTCCTAACACACTTCCAAGATTAAAAATTCTGTCAAAGATTCATAAGCATCATTTAAAATCTTAATGGGGGTGGGATGAGACATACTCTTAGAAGGCATTTGGAAAGGCATGGGGCGGGGGTTAAGTCTCTCTCATTTTTCTGGACCACCTCTCAAAGGCAATAAACTTCAGTGGTATGGGAGACCAAAGGTGACAGAGACTATGTTCCTCGACCTCCAGTGCACATCAAAGCCTGGCACTTGTGAGGACGCCTCTGGGGACTAGGCTGTGCCTGATGGATGGCAGCTCAGTACTTCCTGCTTTCCAAGGCAAGATATCAGCAGAAAACCTGGGAGTTCTGTAGACCTGCAAAGCTTGTTTCACGGAAATAAAATTCATCCAACAAGTATGTATCACTGTGCCTACATGAAATGGATTTGGAAATTACATGTAATTTAGTCCTTTCTCATTTCTCCCTCTCATCTCTCCAGCATCACCAGAGAGGGGCTGGAAAGATGGCTCAGCAGTCCAGAGCACAGACGTACTTTTGCAGAGGACCTGAGCGCAGTTCCTAGCACCCACACGACAACTTGTAACTCCAGTTCCAGGGCACCCAATGTCCTCTTTGGTCTCTGCAGGCTCCTGGATTCACATGCACATATGGTGTATAGACAAACACATTTACACCTAATTAAAAAGGAAGAAAACTTTCACAAATCTGTAAGGCTAAATAGACTCAAACCTTTTCCTGGTTTGATGGGACAGAATTTCCCACACTACCAAAGACAGGACGTACATCCAGGGTCACACTTACCAAGTCATGGTTCAGGGGGGTGCATGACAGACTTCCAGGAACACAGCTAGCTCTCTCTCTCTCTGTGATTCGAAGACTGTTACAGGCACCCCTGGCCTTCAGCTGTCCTTGCTGGGAATGTTTAAAAGGGCACCTGACCCATGTGTGGTGTATCCCAGCACTCAGGAGGTAGAGGAAAGCTGATCTCTGAGTCTGAGGCCAGCCTGGTCTACCTAGAGAGTTCCACAGCAGTCAGAGGTACATAGTGAGGCCTTGTCTCAAAAGAGGGTCAGTAGGGGATTAGAGGGAACCTGGACATGAAGTCTGACTCTAGTGTTCAAATTATCAAGGGGAAGACCCCAAAGGCCCAATGTGAACCCCACCGATGGCCATCTCCTAGGCAGTGCCACCCATTTGGGGGGGGGTATGGACCATATTTAATTTTCAGCACTAAACATGTTTTTGCATATACTTAGCAGTGGTCCACAGGGGAATGAGGCCTTCATGCCTCCAGCATGCCATCCACCAATGAAATCCACCCATGACCATTTTCAGGGTGTTGACACAGGATGGTTGAGGCTATCAAGGAAAGAAAATAAGAACCTGGGAAAGAGATGCAGACAGAGGAAAGAAAATAAGCACTTTGCTTGGGAAAGTGAAACATCCAGATGTATAAAAGTTGACTTAGGCAGAGAAAAGATGGATTGTGAAATCCAGGAAAAAGCATTTTAGTGAAGCCTGTAAGTGAGGGCCAGTGGAATGACACAATTCTAATCACTGAGAATGAATTTCTCAAACCTTGGTTTTCTCCCCAGAGTTTTCCAATATGGCAGAGACAGGGATGAACAAAGGCCTTATCTTCATGAGAACACTGTTATCCCCAAGCTAACATGCTCACCTTCCCACCCTGTCAAATGAAAGCCACCAGAATATGGGCTAACGTGGCAGGGAAAATGTCTAAGAGAAAGAGAACTGGATCAGTCATTACTTGTGACTTTTCCAACTCACTTGGCAAAAACTGAAAACCACTGCGCCCTCTACATCATTTGTTATGGCTGCCGGCAGACCTGGTGAATGACATCTGAGCAGGGCTGAGAACCTCATCTGGGGCCATGCCAGGGCTCCATGAGTGTCTAATAGCCTCACAAGGATGCACTCCTCACTGACACACCAGGACAGGATGAGGTCTACTTTCCAGAAACTTCAATTTATGTGTATAATATACCAAAAAGAGTAAGACTTCACACAAGAAATAATATGGCAATCAAAAAATAATTACTTTTTATAAGTTTGGATAGGGTCTAAGTTTCTCCTTGTAATATATGTGGATGCAGTCACTCTGTAGAGACATGGGGTGATTTGCTCCTAAGCTGTCTGCTGAGATGATCGCCAGAGTTTCAGGTCCCCCTGAATGGCTTCCAGGATGCTCTCTCTGTCTGACCTCTCAGCAAGGTGGAGATGGCACTCTTGGATTCCCAACACGCCCATGGTCTACATCATGTCCAGCTGAAAATGAGAGCAACGTATTTTAGAAGGGAACCAGCTGCCCTCAGACCTGTGGCTGTGGTGAGAGGGTAATCAGAAGCTGTCCTGATAGCCACACATACCCATTTGGGTATTCTCTGCCAACTATTTTAGGACCTAAACACCAAACATTTCCTCATTCCAGCCCTAAACATTTCTCCACAAAAAGGCAGATAGCATACTATGAAGTCATCACTCCAGTTTTCATGTGAAGCTGAAGGGCATGGTTTCCCCAAACATGAATGATGGCTGCAAAAGCCCACATTGGCACAGCGTCCCAGGCACCCACAGTGAGTTGTGATGAGGTCAGGAAACTTCCGATGCCTGGCAGTCTGCTTGGTTTCTATTAAGCTAATTGAGAACACTGACGAAGTGGGCTTTTAAAGGGTGTTTGTATTTGTCAACCCACACAAACTGCACGTTACACTGCTTATTTTTGGTTAAGAACAATTTCAGTAAATTGTAACCATTTTCTACTGAAGAGACTAGCTTTCTTAGTTTGTTTTAGTTCTTCAGAGGAGAGGATTAATCCGAATGAACACTATAATTGAAACTGCAGAACTTAGGGATCCCCATTATGAAATTACCTATACGATTAAATTTGTGATGGTAATAATTAATTGGAATAGTAATAATTAACAGTGCAGGGAGCATCTGGTGTGTGTGAAATTAACACACAAATAAGAAACCAAGTCTACAATGATGGGTTTTGTGGCTATATTACAGCTTAGACAATTCTATCTTTAAATACCTGGTGCATATTAAAAGTACTTACTAAATCATCCACATCGCCACCTTCTTCAAATCCTGCTGCATCTTCTTTTGCCGTGTCTATGGGAGCCAGAAACTAGAAACAAGAAGTTGGTTATGATAATAAAATGATTACTTGTGTCTTTTCTGACAAAAAGGACAGGCAAACGGGGAAATTTCTGAGACACAGGAGCTCTTTCCTCTGTAAACAAGAGGGCTAGTTTTGAGGTTTGATAGTCCTTACTAACTCGTCACCAGAGAGAGTTCTGTGAGAAGGGGAAACATGGGTGCTTGGTAAAGAGGTAACGGGTTGATTGATGGTGTACACCTGGTGTCATTGCTTCCACGGGGTGTGTTGGCATGACCAGGGTAAAAAAAAAAAAATAGTAAGGCCCCACCCCCTTCTGTAAAACCAGCACCCCTTGGTCTCCTTTGAAAGGAGCAGAAGAACTAAGCAAGGTTATAACCATCTCTTCCTCAACCTAGCTGAGGGCAAATGTCAACAGAGAACAAAATGGTTGAGCTTGGGAGGCTGTTTAATCTTTCACGGAAATCCTGTTTGTGTTAGAAATGGTTAGAAAACAGACGGATGAGAACACTTTACATCAGTGTGCTAAGAGCTGGAGATTTGAAAGGCAGACACACTCGAAGGCTCTGTAAGGATCCAGGAGTAATATCAGATTTTTAAAGTACTGAGTGGCTCTGGAAATTATGTGAATAGCATTTCCCACCCTGCCCCTCAAGACAGAAAGCAGGGAACCTTTTCAGACTTCACAGCCTATGGCAACTGCAAGTAAAGGCGGGTGTGACTGAGGCCTACCTGCCCCAGCACAGGAGGAGGTGGACACTGCTTTCTGTTGTTATTCTGTGTGATGAGCAAGCGCCCTCCCATTCAACCCTGCCTCCATGCAACAATGAAAGCAAGTACTTACAGTTTTCTCACTTTCCAAACATGAAAACTGCTTTCCCCACGAATCCCTGTTATTTTTATGAATGATGGGAATGATCGCAACCCTGAAACCCAAGACCTACAATAATGATATCTCCTTATCAAGCCATAAGCCAGAGTCTCCCCCATTAAATATGAGGCTTCACACAGCATGTCCCGGAAGCATGCTCCTCTCGCACATGGGTAACAGAACTGTAAATGTGAGGCTGGTGTGCCTCACTGGCCCTGCTCTCAGCACTGGGACAGAAGCTATGACAGTCTGGGAACATCTCTCCCCTGGGCTTTTTCCCCTCACTTCTTGTTGATCTCCATCTTGACTGAGATTCTTTAAGGACACTATGGATCTTCCCATAGCTATTTGGTGACCCTCTACTAGATCCTGTGCAGAGTTGGGATCAAGGCTATCAGAGACAGAAAATCTGGGGCAGACAGTCTGAACAGAACGGTAGCGCAGTTTAGATATCACTGAGTCTATGTATTTACTCTGTGTGATATTAATAAAGATATCTGAGGGCCAACTGCAGATAAATAAAGTTTTTGCACATGGTCTCCTATGTCAGAGGTTAAAAATAAGTTAGGCTCGACTCCTGATTCTTTATAGTCGTCCTGATTATTACACTAAAATGATTATTTTTATACCTTGTCACTTCCACTCATTATCATTAACCAACACAGACATTTTTCCACATATCAGAAATATATAGTAAGACTTACCTAGTTAGGGTGGAAAGAATCAAAGATAGAGCTAGTTCTCGCTATATACCCCTGTGGGGCCACAAATAACCAGCACTTCCCAAAGAAATAACAAACTCCATGGGCTCCATGGCAATAGTCTACAACATTCGGCACTCTCGTACCTGAAACATGGTGGGTACTCCTTGATGAATCTAGAAAAACCCTAATGCACCCTGGCATTCATCCTCTAAACCCCAATTCCCACTGCCTCACCGCCTGCAAGGCCTCTTCATAGTGCAATTAAAGGGTAAATTAAGACAGGAGTGTCTGCACAGTATGGCCACCGAATCTATAATTAAACACGAATGGCACATCTCTGAGATGTGGTCAAATTCCTAGGAAGAGCAGAGCAGCAGAAAAAAAGAAAAAGAATTCCAGGGCAGCTAGGGCTGTTATACAGAGAAATCCTGTTTCAAGGGGAAAAAGAGGAGGAGGAAGGCAAGAAGGGAGAGAGAAAGAAGGAAGAAGGAAGAAAAGGAAGGAAGGAGGGAGGGAAGAAGGAAGAGAGGGAGGGAGGGAAGAAGGAAGAAAGGGAGAGAGGAGGGAGGGAGGAAGAGAGGAAAGGAGGGAGGGGAAAAGGAAGAGAGGGAGGGGGAGGGGGAAAAAGAAAAGAAAAAAAAGTCCTGAGTTTCCTTCTACTTCTGCTGAGTTCCTGGCAGATCTCCACATTCCTGCATAAAAAGGATTATGACTAAAGGCTGGGCTGCTGCCTTTTCCTCCCCAAAGCCCCAGGCTGATCTCTTCTGCAGATCGCTCCTCATCAGTTTCAACAGCAAGTAATTTGTTGTCTATGCAATGAGCAGTGGCCTGCTTTCTCAAATTCTCAGGTCACAGCAAAAATGTGTATGAGTCACTCCCATTTTTTGTCATTTTCCCCCCTTTGCAATATGCCCAAGTGGAGCAAAAACAGAATGGACACTTGGAAGACATGCTTCCTCAAACCACCATCATTTACTTGGGCTTACCACAAAGAGTCTCCTTACCTAAAGATCGTTATAAAATGAATCAACAGTACTACCTCTAAGTACACTAGATTCATTCAGAGAAATGGAATCAATAACCTTGCATAGGAACTGCCAGTTTTATCCCTCTTTAAGACCAAAATCTAACAATCAGATCCTTACCAACACCCACATTAAAAACAGAATGCTGCATGTGGTGGCTCACACATGATCTCGGAGGCGAAGCCAAGGGGATTGCTGCAGAGTTTGAAGCCACACAGGGTCTACACAGGGAGTGCCAGGTCAGCCTAGACCATAAAGTGAGATTTTGTATCAAACCCCCCAAGGCTTTTTCACTGGGCTGAGTTCAACACCATCAGATGACTACAGATTATGAAAAAAAGAAAAAAGAAAAAATCCCATCACGTTTGGACAGTAGCGGTAAAGCATGTGCAAAGCCCTGATCCAATCCCTGATACTAGAGCAGCAAAAAATTAAGAAAACAAACAAACTAAAGCCAGCTGTGGTAGTCAATCATGAGGTGAAGGAGAGGATTAGGAGTTCAAGGTCACCATCCACTACAAACTGAGTTGAAGTCAGTATGGGTTACATGAGCCCTGGTCTTAAACCAAAAAAATCAATCAAAAGGAACACAAGGCTGCCTAAAATGACATAATCTGGGGATTCTCGGATGCTACACAGGTTATTTCACTCATAAAGCAATGGAGTGCAGCAGAGAAACCTTGCAGCCTGGTGCGAAGAACACAGCCAGACCCTTGGCTCTGCTGGTTTCTGAGAGGCCCTGGACCAACTTACCACAAATTATTCCCAAACCCCACCCCCACCTGGTCCCCCACATCTCATGGGTTTGTTCATCTCAGATGAACTAGAGTAGGCAAAAAAGTTTATGTAAGTGTAAATGCTCTAATTACGGGGGTTATATCCAAAGTCTATCCAAGTATGTACAAGAATATCTTCATTTACAAATTCAAACTTTCCAAGCAAAGGAAATGCCTGTCATCAGGAGAAGGGTCAGATAATATAGTGCAGCAGATCCTAACCGGGACACGACACAGCTAGGACACAAAAAAGAACAGCAGGGATAGGAGACAGGAGGTTCTGCCTGGGAAGGTACCAGGGAACCTCTGGGTAGTAAACAGTCAGGCACGAGATGTAAGAATCCATCGAATCATATACACTTAATGTTTGTAGATGCTTATGACATGTATGATCTGCCTTAATAAAAAGTTTAAATGTAAAAATTACCAGGCTTCCTGAGTGGTGGTGTTGCACACCTTTAATCAAAGCACTGGGGGGGGGGGGGAGGCCACAGAGACAGGTGGGTCTCTGTGAGTTCAAGACCAGTTTGGTCTACATAGTGAGACCCCATTTTGATAAACACAAAGAAAAATAAGACAACAAAGTACTAAGCTTTAAATAAGCATTAGGTAATACTGTGAGAACACACACACACACACACACACACACACACACACACACACACACACACTCCCCCCGCCCCACCAACATTCAGAAAAACTACCTCAGTAATTTAAAGCAGAAATGAACAAAGGAAATGGTCCAACAGAGAAATGATTCTTTTCTTTTCTTTTCTTTTTTTAAGACTGGTCTTCCTGTACATGTTAGGCTGGCCTTGAGCTCAGGACCCTCCTACCTCAGCCTCATGAGGACTGAGATTACAGGCATGTATCACCATACCTAGAAAGGAAGTTATTTGGAGCCTTGCTCACTGGTTAAGAGCACTTGCGGCCCTTTCAGGGAACCTGGTTAATTTCACAGCTGTCTATAACCCCAGTTTCAGGGGATATGATGCCCTCTTCTGATTCGGAGGGCACTAGTCATGCACATGGTGCACATCTATACATGCAAGCAAAACACATAAAAATAAAAATAGCCAAAGAAACAACTTTTTGCTTTTTGTTTGTTTTGTTTTTTGGCAACCAAACCAAGGACCCTGGGCATGCTGGTCAAGGGTACTGCCACTGGGCTACACAGCACCCAAAGAAAAGATTCCTACACTTTGTCTTAGAATTCCTTATCTAAGTCCTAGAACAGGATTCCCAGCCAGTAACTTCCTATGAAAGACTACATTAAATACTAATGACAGGGGTAAGGTTCCCACTAGGACTAGAACAAGTTCAGCAGAAATATCAATGGGTCACAGAGACATTAAAATGAATTAGAGAGCAGTGTTTGCACCTAGACTTCCAAATGAAATGAGAGATGCCAGGAAACTTAAGTGCCTATCTAAATTTGTGGATGATTTCTTCTTTTTGACATGGGCAGTCCTCTGATCCCAGGTTGCAGGGTTATAGCCATGAAACACCACAGTTTTCTGTATGGAATACAGTTCCATGTCTGTACCAAGACAGACTTACCTTCATTTCTCAAAGAATGTAAAATCCATATACTTCTGAAACATCCTGGAGAGAAGTGACACCCTTTAAAGAGTTGTACAAAGCTATAATTTAATTTTCACTTCAAGGGAACATCCCTGGATAATTATTTCCTTTCAAATGCCAACATTTCATAGCAAGAATTAGAAGCTTGCTGATTTTTAAAAACTTATGACAAATATCCTGAAAGGATGTAGATGGCCTACAAGCTTGGCTCTATCTTTCTGGTTAGAGTCAAAGTTTCCTAAGTGGTTATTTGGGAAGGGACAAACCTATCAATGGATGACAATGGAAATGAATGCTCAGCACCTGGTCAAAAGGGTCTGCATGTCACCAACTGGTGAAATAGCCGAAACGTGTCACTCCTACCAAAACCACAAGGAGGGCTGCGGAGCTGGCTTGGCTGGTAAAAGTGCTTGTTGTACAAGCATGAGGACCCCGGTTCAATCCCCAGCACCCATGTAAGAGCATCGGGTGTGGCACTGAATGCCTGCAATTTCAGCACTGGAGAAGCAAAAATAGGAGGCTTCCAGTGGCTTGTTTGCCAGCCAGTCAAGCCAAATCTGTCAGCAGTATGCTGTGTGAAGAATGATTGAGTAAAACATCTAACATTGATCCCTGACCTCCATGCACACAACCCCACATGCACACACATACAAACACATGCACATATAGCAACAAAAAACAAACACAATGTAGGGGAAAGCCATGAGGAACCCATTTCCCAGAGCCAGAATCTAAGTCTGCATTTCTCTCCACTATCATCTATCTGCAGGTGCACTTTTCTTTCAAAAAAGAAAGAAAAGAAACAAAGAAAGAAACAAAGGAAGAAAGAAAGACCAACAGGTGCCATTTTAAAAATTGTTTTACTCTTTTAAGTATGCATATGGTGTATGTGTATACACAAACATGCACATCAGCGTGCAGGTGCATACATGCCACACTGTGCATGAGGAGGTCGGAGAACAATTCTACATGTCAGTTCTTGCCCTTCCAGCAGAAACCCATTTCGTTGTACTAAGCTTTGCCCACTAAGCATTCCTCAGGCCATAAAAAACGTGTTTAGTATAAAATTCGCTGATGTTAAGGCAGACACAAAGCATTATTTTGTACACCAGACACTGATAGGACACACTGTGGTGAACAACAGTTCAGGTGCTATTTTAAGGTCTTTAGGTCACTGTAAGCACCTCTTGGCAATGCCAGTTACTTGCTGAAATGAAGCCGATGGGGACAAGTGTGTTTTAGTAATTGGTGGTCAAAGGTTCCACTTACAAGACCATTCGTTCACTTAAGAATGATGGCCCAATGCAGTACGCAGAAACTAGCATTTTAATCTTATTGCTGCCACCACTAAGAGCTCACAGTGTAACTCCATGAAACCTTTCTTGGGATTAGCTTCCCAGTGGGAACAGGATGGTATTCCACTCTAGCCAGCTCTTAGCAAGTCACTGTGAAGATCACAGAGGGGTAATGGGAACCACTGGTTCTATGGTAAAAATGAATACAAATTTTATCCATTATTTCCTACTCTTACCTGAATACCATATGGATACATACATGGATATGCATGTTCTAAATGAATACGATACACTGTGGAAGTTCTTCATAAGTCAAAATAGCATCATACAAACACTTGGTGTAAATATTAAATTAAGGGCAACAAAGATAGCCCAGTGATTAAGAATACTTGCTGCATTTTTCATGAGTACTTGAGCTCAGATCCCAGCACCCATAAAAATAGCCAAGTGTTACAAGATCTACTACTGCAATAATGGCACACATGTCATGGTAATAACCAACCACTTTCTTAACAGATTTAAGGCCCACTCCATGAGATGGAACTCATAATGGACACTGCAAAAGTGGCCAAGAATCTAAAGCTAGATGGGTCATGGGTCTAGGGAAAAATCAATTACTATTTTGCTGAAGGAAAATAGCAATAAAGTGACCTCTAATGGAATAGTGCTGCACCCATAGATCAGTGCATGACTCAACCCTCATCAAAGGAGCGTCCTGCAGTGGAAGAGAACTAACACAAAGACCTACAACAGTACAGTGTGCAGTTGGAGTGAGAGAGATCGAAGCACTCAGTCCTAGTAAGATGATTCTAGCATACCCCTCCCCTTGAGGATCAGGGAAGAAAGATCATAAGACCTAGAGGTGACAGGTGACACCAAGGAGGCAGTGTCTTCTAGACACAACAGAGACTGTTACAACATGCACCAGTCTGCATAGGTTCAAGCCAGATAAAATCCCAGGGGAATTGTATACAAAGTCCAACCCCAACCAAGAAGCTATTTGCAATTGGTACCTGCTGGGAAAGTGACAATCAGTTTTCTTGAATGCAGTGCCACTCGATGTATCAACCACACTCCAGGTCAGGCTCCATGCCCAGGAGGAGCTGGCCAACTTAAAACAGACTCCGTGTTCTGGGGCTTCCTTTGTAGGCTCTTTTTTTTTGGGGGGGGTGTTTTGTTTTGGTTTTGTCTTATTGCTTCTTTTGATTTTCAGTTTTATTACTTTTTTTTGGAGAGGGGAGAGGGAAAGAATGAGTAGGGAGGTAGGGAAAATCTGTGAGGAGTTGGGGGAGTAGAAAGAACATGATCAAAATATACCATATGAAAAAAAAATTAATCAAAAACAATGAAAGCCAAGAGTGGCTACATGCACCTGTAACCACAGAGATGTGAGAGGTAGACATGGGAGGCTCGCTGGAGCTTGCTGGGTGTCAGCCTAGCTCCATGTTCAGTGAATGAGTCTGTAATGATTAGTTTTATTGTCAACCTGACACAACCTAGAATTACCTGGAAAAATCGTATCAATAATGGATTGTCTAGATCAGATTGGTCTGTGGGCAAATTGTTCTGCCTGCCTTAAAGGATATGGGAACACCCAGCCTGAAAGTGAGCAGAATCTTTCCTTGGTTTGGGAATGGGTAAGAACAGAGAAGGCTGGGCAAGTACTAAGCATATGTACATTTATTCCCTCTCTGCTCTTCATTGGTTAAGACTAGTTGCTTTAGGTACCTGCATTGACTTTCCTACAATGATGAACTGCACATGAAATTGTAAGCCAAATAAACCCTTTCTCCCCTAAGTTACTCTCTGTTAATGTATTTTATCACAGTAAAATTAATGATAGTCCCTGTCTCAAAGGAATATGGTGGAACATGACATAGCAGGACACCTGATACCCTCCTCTGGCCTCCCTGTGTACACAGGTACATGCACCCCCACATACACACACTATGTTCACACATGTACATATATACACACATACAAAATGTTAAACTTGGCCAGGTGGTGATGGCATATACCTTTAATACCAGCACTTGGGAGGCAGAAGCAGGCAGAGCTTTGATTTCAAGGCCAGTCTGATCTACAGAGCGAGTTCCAGGAAAGCCAGGACTAAACAGAGAAGCCCTATCTTGAAAAAGCAAAACAAATAAATAAACTGGTAGAAGCACTGAAAATGTAAAAGGAAAAAAAGAAAGAAAGGAACGGAGGGAGGGAGGGAGGGAGGGAGGAAGGAAGAAAAGGAAAGGAAGGATAGAACAAACATGGTGTTTTCTAGATGCAAAAGGGAGCCAGCATAGTTGATGTGCAATATGCTTTCACAGAGGAATTAAGATAATGCATATCAAAGTGCCTCTCACAGAACTGGTTCTCCACGGACTCAGCCGCATTTCTTGGCTTCTCATCTGACATAATGTGGAGTTTTTGCTGGTAGAGAAACACTGTCCACCGAGCAAGAACACACCAGGTAGCCAGTGACAGGAGAAGAATTTCTCCCACCTGTCACTCACTGCGCTACCTCCACTCAAAGATGGAGACATCACCAGTTATCTCAAACTACAACTGAAATTGGTTCTGGTGATATTAGAATCATCTAAGGATTCCACCTTATTCCCAGCAATTAGCTGACATTTCTCTCTAAAACTTAACTATGAGGCATTAAAAGTGCTGATGCATAGGATCTGTGCTCTTTAACCTGAAAGAAGCTATCACCCGTGCAATACGGATGAGTCTCACACAATCTGAAAGTGTTATCTCTTGTTGGATTCCTTCCCACACTACTCTGTTCACTGAGATATAACATTTTTGGCTAACATGTGCTACAGGGAGGAAAGCCTACCTTTTGAATATCAGCATTTCCCACTTCCTGAAGAAAAACTAGAATCATGTAGTCAATCTCACCTAGACGACAGATTTTTCATAATGCCTAATGACTAAAATTATACATAGTTACTGAATTTAGCAAGAGCTGACTGGCATAGCTTTACTCCGACTCTTCCAGGCCTGAAGTCCGGGGTTCCATCAAATGCTATCTGGATATTGCTGTGTTGGTGTTTTGTAGGTAAGAGAAACATTTATAAAACTGACTTTAAGAGAACACCCTTAGTCTGGAATTGGTGGCACATGCCTTTAATCCCAGCACTTGGGAGGCAGAGGCAGGCGGATCTCTGTGGATCTGAGGCCAGCCTGGTCTACAGAGCTAGTTCCAGGGCAAGTTCCAAAGCAATACAGAGAAACCCTGTCTTGGAGAGAGAGAGAGTGTGTGTCAAGGGTGTTCTCTCTCTCTCTCTCTCTCTCTCTCTCTCTCTCTCTCTCTCATGTGTGTTCTATATTGGTGATCCTTTAAAGACCCTTGATTGACACATTCCAATTATGGGAAAAATATTATTACAGCATTGTAAAGTGACAAATAGAAATAAAGCCAAACATTTGAGTGACATTCTCAAGTCCATGGCACTCAGTTCTGACTGTGGCAGAAGTGGCTACAGACCCTGCGGAGTACTGAGACGATATACACTGAGCATTCTTGTAAGCACCGTGGTCTTGCTTCCCAAGGGGAGGCCCATACCTGTTCTTTAACAAAAACTTTTGCAATGAGTGTGGGGTGGGAGTGGGAGGTGGGGGCAGGGCTCAGTTGGTGGAATGCTTCCTTTGCAAGTGATAGGCCCTGGGTTCAATTCCCAGCACTACATGCACTGGTGTGGTGAGGCAATCTCATTAGCTGGGAGATGGGGGCAGCAAGCTCATAATTCAAGGCCACTCCGAGGAGATGGCCCAGTGGGGGAAGCACTGCTGCACCAGTAAAGACCTGAGTTCGAATCCTTCAAACCCACGTGTTCCACAGTAAGAAGGACGTAGAGACAGCAAAGCCCCTGAAGCTTGTGCGCCAGCTACAATGTCACAGGCAGTGACAAGAAGAGATCCTGTCTCATATAGGGTGGGAGACGAAGGTGACACCCAAAGTTGTCCTCTAACTGCCACACCCAAGTCACAGCTTGAGTGTGCCTGCAGTCACATGAACACACACTTAGACAGATGCACTCGCGTTGGCTAACTCCTCTCTCAAATAATACTTGGTTCCTGTCTAATGTCTTTCTGAGTTGAAATTCATGGCGTTGTGAAGTCAGATAAACACTAAACCTCCCAGTATTGCCCCTGCCATTCCCTAAGAGGCTATTCTGAGTCTCCAGCCAGAGTTCTCCTTTACCATCCGTGGTTATGTCCAGTCTCTATCACAGCCCTGTGCCCCCAGAACTGACCATTTGATCTGGAGGTCAAGGTGCTGTCATTATCCAAGCCCAGTGACCACCCCATGGCAGCTAAGTCAACTGCCAGCTGCCAGGTGCCATGCTAGGGGGACTAGGTCAGCCAGTGGCTGAGACTGCAGCCGAGTGCTATAAACTATGTCCTCCGAGCTATTCAATTGAATTTCATAAAAATTTCATTATGGCCTCGATGTACAAAGAAGAATTACTGAGCTAAATAGCTACATATATTTGACTGACAGCTGAGTCAGATTTAATATTCAATACATCAAACAAGAGGGCCTTAGCCTAACGACTGTGCCAATCAAAAGCTCGTGGGTTCTGTATACTTGGGGGCTTTCACTAAGAATACCTGGCTATTCCCAGTGCTAGACTAGGAGAGTTTTTCTACCAGCTTGATATTATATTCACAAAAATAGCTTAAAACCTCAAACAAACCACTCCTGAGACCTGTCTCAAACCCTGAATCTCTGGAGTGGTTCCTATCTTTGTTTTTAGTGCTGGGGAACAAACCTAGTTCATGCTATTTTAGCCAATTTTTCTACCACTGAGCTACATCCCCCAGCCCTCACTGTTTAACCAGTATTTTTAAAAAGAGACGGGAAGGTGCAGCTAGCTGGCTCAGTGGGCCAGTGTGTTTGCCATTAAGTCTGACAACCTGAATTCAAACCCTGGAACCCACATGGACTAGGAGAGAACCAATTCCTGTAGTTGTATCTAAAATACACACCCGAGTACCACAAACCATGCACCATGGCACGTAGCTAACTCCAACACACACACACACACACACACACACAAATAAATTTAAATGTACTTTTAAAATATTTACGGTGGGGAAGGGGGGGGGAGACTGGTATTTCACAGCCTTAATTAGTATCTAGGCTAAGCAGGAGGGTTCAATAGTTCTGCAGCTGCTGGAACTGGGACTATGGGTAGATTCTAGAAACACAACCATGGAAAAATGAATGGACTGAATGTCTCTTCTAAGAATGCTGCAGCTGAGGGAGTGGGCTTGGCTGATAAGGAATAGGTGCACTGTGTTAGTAGCTTCCTCGTGGTGTAACTCATCTAAAGACAGGGAGGGAATTAGCTCTCTATACCTTTGTGGCTTCCTCAGTTGTGACAGAGCTTCCAGGGCCTTCATCCTTGGTGATCAAAGTAACTCCATCTAAAACACAAGGTGAAAAACAATGGAGATGCTTCTTAATATCAACCGTGGGCTTCCTAGTCCATGTGTGCACGTGCACATATACACAGAATGCATACACAGACACAGACACACACAAGCAACACATGCCCCGTGCACACAAACATGCATATGTACATACATGTACACCACACACATGAAAACAAAAAAGTAAAAAGGAAAATTATACGTATATTTTTAAGTAGCATCAATATCTGAAGAAAACAAGACCATCTTACCCTGAACAACTATTTCCCAGAAATGATTTAATTGCTTAATTTCCACTTTCTCTCGAAGGGCTTCAAGGAAACTGTTGAAGCGCTGCTCTTCTGAAAACTGGGGGTGGGCAAGAGTAAAAGAGACAAGTCAGAGCAAACACAAGCACAGCTCCAAACCAATGCTCTAGACTAGAATCCGTCAGAAACAAAATGCACTTTGGTAACCAGGAACCAGCAACTCAGACTACTCTGTTCTTTGGGAACCAGAAAGACTGATATCCATGGAAGGCGTGGAGCTGCTCAGAGCCAGAGATTTGGGCAGCTTAGAGCTTTGTTTTTAACTTTCAGTGCAGGCAATTTCAAACAAAATAACACTTTATTGAATGCTCATGCAGCTACTGATCATCTGACTTTAAGAACCTTTAATTTACCTAGTCTTTGTTTCTTTTTGTGATTAGCAGAGATTGATCACAGAACCTCATGCACACTGGTCCAGTGCTCTACCACTGAGCAAATTACTCCATCAGTTACTCAACCAATCTTGTTTTGTTTACAACCCTATCTCACATAGCTCTAGGAGTAATTTTAAAATAAAGTTCAGTCATATTATTTTAATTATAAATATTTCTGTATGTCACATCTAATATATATTATATATATTTTAAATTAAGAAACATGCTCATCTTGGTCCCTGGCTCCTTGGAACATCCCTATAATCCTGGCACTGGGGAAGTGGGGGCAAGGAAACGAGGGGTTCAAAGGCTGGCCTCAGCTGTACTGTGAGCTCTAAGCCAGTATAGACTCCTGAGACCATGTCAGTAGTCAGGGAGACTACTGAGAAGGGGGAAAGTGGAAAATACATGCCATTATACATCAGAAAATTTAAGAGGGCTGAAGGAGCAAAGAGCAACTTGATATTTTGTTTCTTTATATGAATTTCCTGTTGCTTTAAAAAAAACTAATTTTGTTGTTAAAGCAGGCTGCACTGAGATGGACTGATCTGTCTCCAATCTCTTGTTCCTCTTCCAAATGTTCTCATCTTAGTTGTAGGGATACAGATGGAACACAGAGCCTTGTCCACACTAGGCTACTGAGACAGACAGTCTACCCAAGTCCTAAGCAGCCCTGTTCCTGCTTAGCTTGCAAGACCAGACAAGACTGGGTGCCGTCAAGGTGATACAGCCAGAGTCTAGCTCTCTCTTTTCTCTAAGGCCCATGCTGCTTGCTGACATTCTCTGGGAGCTGTGGTGGCAACAAGGACAGAAGTTAGAAGCTCCACAAAGCCTGGGGTGGGGATTTTAAAGCAACACATTTTACTCCACCCCACTAGACAAAATCTATCTCTACTCAACTGAGCCATCCTTAATCTTCTCTTGATTCTACTTTTCCAAAATTGTGTTTGCTTGTTTGTTTTGTAGGGTATGTGGATCATCTACTTCTGATGACATTTTCTTATTTTCTTGTCACTCTTTGTATGAACCTAAATTATTCAAGTATTAATTTGTTCATTCAGCAAATATTTAATGAGCACCCACACAGAAACACTCTATGACTATGTCTACTTTAAAAATATAATTTCTATTTCAAACTGGCTCACTTCTTGTTCAGAGGAATACATGCCCAGAAATGACCCAGAAGGAATTTATAAGCATTTCCTTCCTTCCTTCCTTCCTTCCTTCCTTCCTTCCTCCCTTCCTTCCTTCCTTCTTTTCTTCCTTCCTCTTTCCCCCAAAACAGGGTTTCTCTGTGTAGCCCTGGCTGTCCTGGAACTTTCTTTGTAGACCAGGCTGACCTCCAATTTGGAGATCCATCTGCCTCTGTCTCCTAAGTACCTAAAGGCCTGTGACACCACCACCTGGCATTAGCATTTTCTAGAAGTTCCTAACAAAACAAAGAAAACCCACTTAAAACATTGGGAAATTGTTATTGTTTGTACGGTTCTTTGTTTCTTCTGGCATTCATATACCTATTCCTGTCTTTATAAAATCCTTCTCAACAATCAATTTTCCTAAAAGACTTAGCTTAGCCTTTATAATGACAGGGCTATCAGAGCTTACAATGGGACTTTCCACGGTCCTCTAAGTATGAGCATGTAGCCTGGACACTGGTGTCATAAAAAGCTAACCCTGAGGGATGAATACCCCAGCCCATTGCCAACTGCCTCCATTCCTCCTGAGTGATGACAATGACAGATGCAGTAAATTAAGTCGTTTCTACTCCTCTTGGCATACTGTACTGTTCACAGTAAGAATGATGCTTCCAAAGCCCAGGCTTCCTGCCGTGCTGCTTGTGTCTGCCCTTTGACAGCTGTTGGGGCAAAACATGGGTAAGTGCAGTTACCTGGATGGCCTCCTCCCGGAAAGCTTTGATGCACTCCATACTCTTCATAAAATACAGTGTTTCGTTGGTATCCAAAAACTGCTGGATGTGACTTATTAGCTGGAGACTTGCTGAATGTAAGACAATAAACATATTCTCTTAGATGTGAGGGATATTTGAGAAAACACAGTACAGTTGTTGGTACACAACTTGAAAGATGAACTCTTGTTCAAGAGCCTTGGAATACTAGCCAAGTTTCTCTAGGAAGGGATAAGATGCAAAATTCTACCTCAGAAGTCTAAAGAACTCTGATACTGGGCATGGTAGTGCACACCTTTAGTCCCAGTATTCAGGAGGCACAAGCAGATGGATTTATGTGAGTTAGAGGCCAGCATGGTCTACAAAGTGAATTCCAGGACAGCCGGGGCTACACAACGAAACCCCATCTCGAAAAACCAAAGAAAGAAAGAGAGAAAGAGGGGGAGGTTTGGTAAGGCGTTAAAGGAATGGTTCAGCAGTTAAGAGCCCACCTACTGCTCTTCCAGAGGCCAGGAGTTCTGTTCTCAACACTACACAGGGCAGCTCATAGATTCAGGGAAGCTGACACCCTCTTCTGGCTGCACACACTCTCACACAGACATATACAAACACATAATTAAAAATAATAAATCAGTCGGCGGTGGGGTGGGGTGCATGGCTTTAATCCCAGCACTCGGGAGGCAGGGCCAGCCTGATCTACAGAGCAAGTGCCAAGACAGGCACCAAAGCTTCACAGAGAAACCCTGTCTCAAAAAAGTAAAAATTAATAATAATAATGATAATGATAATAAATCTTTTGAAAAAAGGAAATTTGGTAAAAACTTAAAATTTTAAAGAGCTTAGAATTATAGCTAAGTATGTTTTCTGGGGTGTAGGATGTTTTGTAGTAGGATGTTTTGTTTTGTGTTTTTGTTCGTTTCATTTTAAATCTTGTCCTTGATTTTTTTTTTTTTTTTTTTTTTTTTTTATTTTGGACAATTCAAAACTAACTTTCCTAATACAGTCATGGGAAATTAACCCTCCAGTTCTTCACCTAATTCCCTAATTCTGAGACTCAGGGTAACTCAAACAGTAGTGGGAGATGAAAAGTAACGAGCTAGGGACAACCTACCTTTTCCCAATCCCAGGTCACATTCGGAAAGAGCCCACATTCATCATTAGAATGAGCAATCATTGCTGTGTCTGTGCCCTTCCTGGACCTGAATGTTTCCCATGCTTCTCAGCACTGCACTTAGCTCTGGACACTTCAGAAGCAATGGCTGTTAGCAGGCAACGGATAAATGCTTCCAAAGGCACAAGGACATTAATAATGTTATCGTTTGTAAGGCAAGCTGCAACTTGAGGCTGCCTCACAAACAAAGAAAAAGGAATTCTTCAGTATGAAAAATGCAGAGGAGAAGAGAAACATGCCATGGCCTAAACTGAAGAAGAAACCAATGAAATATGAATATCATGGCCTCATGGTGCCTTTCCTTCGCCCCTGAAAATACACACTGCCTGGCTGCTTGACAATTTGTGCAGCATGGCCAAGACAGTCTAAGATAACTATTTCCCAAAATCATGACCTCATTTGAGCATTCTGTTTAATATGTATGTGAGAGTGCAATACTAAAGCAAACTGCTTTTAAGAGTCACCTGTGAGGGTTCAAGGCCACTAACTGTGACTCAGAGAGTCAGAACATTGTTCAGTGTCTGACAAAAGACCTGAATCAATGCCATCTACTCATTTCCTGAGGACCTTTGAGCATGTAGAAAGGATTTTTAAAAAAAACTGAATGAAGCATTTTCTAATATAGCAATTTCTCAGGAAAAAAATATCCCCAGGAACCATTCCCTCTCTTCTACCAACGGGGAGATTATGATCTCCATTACTATAAAGCATTTGACAAATCTGAGGATTAAAGAAACACTTTCCTATGCAATTTCAGAAATCTCCCCCAATGTGTCCTCCAGCAGTAAATTAATATCCAAGCACAATGCCAAGAAGGGACAGCATGTTCCAATGGTCTTTTTAAGGAAAATAATACAACCCTGATTATCGGGCAGGAAAAAAAACCATCTACAAGAAGCCCACAGCAAACCAAAGCATTTTCTCTTTCCAGAGTGCAAAGGCAAAGTAACCAAATGTCTAGTATTTCTAATATAGCTCACAACAGCTTCCTTTTGCAGACAGTTTAATGTAAAGTTCACCTAGCATTATATATCTAAGCACAAATAAACCCCTTGAGAGGTCGAGGACATTAATCCCAAATACTCCAAGTCCTCCATTTTTTTTCTGAAATGAGAATGAAGAATCTTAGGAAACTATAACATAACTGTTTCTCTTTCCTTCAATTAACAACAACTTCATTAGCTTGTCCTAGTTAATATTACTGTATAACTACTATGTGTAAGATGGTATGCTATGTTCCTTAGGATTCAATTAAGTTGAAGGTAAATTTCTCTTTGAGGACTGTACAATCTACTGTGGAATGCAATACACATGTACACCAAAATAATAATAACAATGCAATACACATGTACACCAAAATAATAATAACAGGATATAAATATGAAGAAAACTATGAACATTGTGAAATCATAGTAACTTAACTGAAAAATTGTGTTTGAAGCTAAATTTTTTCAAATTCTTGGCAATTACATACGGCATCATCAATGAACATGGCTCTTAACTGAGCAATGAAAAGTAGAAGTTGCTTTTCTTAGTACATAGAGTTCTCAACACACAAGCATGAGAGCATGAGCTCAGCTCCCAGCACCCCATAAAAAGAGGATCCTTGGGACATCTTGGTTAGCTAGTCTAACCTAATTAAATTGGTGGATTCCAGGCTTAGTGACAGACAATATCTCAGAATATAAGACAAAGAGTGACTGAGAAAGACACCAAAGTTGACCTCTGGCCTTTACATAAACACATATGTCCACATAAGTACACACATGCATACACACACACGTGCACGCACACACTCATGTTAAGTACACACACACATACACACCAGAGAGAGAGAGAAAGTCAGAGACACAAACACACAGACCAGCTTAGTCAAATATCAAAGCCAACTATTCATCTGCATCGGTGAAATGATGAAGAGAATGAAGGAGTCTCAACACCCAGTTTCTATTTATGAATAAAGTTCTCAGGATTTGTGAACCTATACAGATTTAGTCTTTCATATATACCTGTCTGAATGCTTTGTCCCTTCCCCAACAAGGTTGAGAAACTGACAAACACAACAACCTTCCAACAAATCCAGTGAATACAAAGAGCTGCATTTTGTTCTTCTAGAAGCAATGAGTCACATGGCCAGTACATCTGGCCCGTGACTCTGAATTCTACCTCTTTACCTAGACTATTTTGTGGTTCACTGACTATAATGAACCATTTAACACAAGGGCATAGCTGTGATTAATAATGCTTTACATACTGATTAGGGAGAGATGTGAACAAGAGACCTCCCTTCCGACATTTGGAGCATGTCCCATTTCTCTGCCATGGGGAAAACCAAACTTTCCTTCCTAGCTGGTTTATGCTTTGGCTCCCCTGCTCTGCAGTATGGAGGAAATGGCCGACCAGGCACATTTCTCTGCATCCACAGAAGTTACAGGACTAAGAGATAGTCAGTCTTCATCCTCAGTAAGTCACAGACCCAATTATAATGCACCAAAAATGTTCAGAATTAGCCAGTGACTCAACCAAACTTATTAGTAGCTAATCTAAAAATGGCCATTGGAGGGATCATCCATTTTAGGATACTACAGCAGGTGAAGGGCCTTCATTTTATCTTAGGGGAGGCTTCAAAGATATCTAGAATAGATTGTATATGGTTGTATATGGGCTTAATATAGTGTCATAGTTAGGGTTTCTACTCCTGCAACAAAATATGATGACCAAAAAGCAAATTGGGAAGGAAAGGGTTTATTTAGCTTATACTTCAACACTGCTGTTCATCACTGAAGGAAGTCAGGATAGGAACTCAGTCAGGATCCCAGAGGCAGGAGCTAATGCAGAGGCCATGGAGGGGTGCTGCTTACTGGTTTGCTTCCCATGGTTTGTTCAACCCACCTTCTTTTAGCCCAGGGATGGTACCACACACCATGAGCTGGGTCCTCGCCCACTGATCACTGAAGGAGAAAATGCCATACAGCTGGATCTCCTGGAGTAGTTTCCTCAGCTGAGGTTCCTTCCCCTGATGACTCTACCTTGTCAAACAAAACCAGCCAGTACATACAGCAATACAGAATCTTGTTCATATGTGAAATGAGCCCCAATATCATCAATATTTATGTCACACTCGACTCAGGCTTTCCTTGTTTTATTTGAAATACATGCCCTCCCTCTACAGAAACCATTTGACACCAGTCCAAGTCCTACAAGACAGACAACCTTCCTTCTCAGTGCATGGTAACAAGGACCAAGACACCTGGGGCCATAATCTAGCCTTCCCCTTCCATTTACTCACTACCTAGACCTATGAAGACATTTTCACTCAAATGAAAGAAGGTAACTATGAGTTTTTCCTCTTACCTAACAGGGGGGAAAACACACACACACACACACACACACACACACACACACACACACACACACACACACACACACCAGACTCTCTCTCTCTCACCTGTCACATATCACATATAACGAGTACTAAAGACATGCTGAATGATTTCTTTGAACCGAAGCATCATTCAAGATGTCTCCCAAATAAATTCTCCTCACCACTTCAATGCCTATGGGAAATTTACTAATTGCTCATTTTGCAGGTAACAGTGGTTAAGTCATTTTTAAATGGTAAGAACAGATTTATATTCCTAATGACAACTGTATCTTAATTTTTAAAACCTGTAAAGCAACAATGAAAATTTAAGTGTTTAAATCAAATAAGCATAATGTTAGGCCACTTGTTTTTAACAGAATAGAAAGGAGTAATGCTCATCAGCAGATAACACTCTAGGCAAGGAGTCTGTCACCAATTAAAACCACATGTAAATTACAAACCTGCTTTAAGCCAGAAAGTTGGATGGGTTATGTGCTTAAGAATAAAAGGGATCTATAGTGTCCGTTTTAAAACAGGCAGCTAAAATAAGTTGGATCACAAAATGGCTTCCCTTTTGTGTCTCTTTAGGGTATGAACCGGCTGCTGTGGGTAGAGCTTGTGAGTTTATCAGCCAGGGGATACAAGTCACTCTCTATACATTTAACACAGGAAATGTAACTCACGCAGTCATTACTCTCATGAAGAAGAGCTAGGAAGCCAACTGACAATGTTCTGTATGGCAGCACACAATAGCAGCAAGAAGCCTTTAGCTCCTTGTGCCATGCAGCCCAAGAAAATAATGAGGTAACCGGAACCCAGGGACCTGTCCTACAGGAGGCAAAGCCATGAAGGACAGGAAGCTGCCCAGGGAGGAGATACTCTCCCACTGTTCTATCCCTTCCCTCTAACAACTCTCCTACCAATGTCCTGCCAGAATTGCCCTTTGACTGAACCCTGCAGACCTGGAAAAATGGGAAAGGCAGGGTCCACCTCAGCCTCCTGTCCCTTCACCATCCAGGGCACACAGGGGTAGAGTGAGGAGCAGAGCTATGGGCTGCTTGCTACAGGCTTTATCATGAATTTACAGAACAGGCCCCTCAGTTTTTGAACTGAATATTTCCAGGAGAACTGGATATCAACAAGGTATTATTTAACACAAATAATAAAGGAAGACAGCATTTGTGGAATTTTCTCTTCCCTCTCTTGTGAGTGGGGTACGACAAAATCTACTCAAGGGACCGACAAGGTTTATTAGAATATCTAAAGCTTTTCCTGGGCATTTTTTTTTAAGCTTTAGTCTATGAAAACAGAGCCACACAAATACTATTCATTTTACTAACTGTAACACCGTTAGCTAAGTGGTACACAATTCCTTTTTCTTCAGGTTTAACTTGGGGAAACAGAAGAGCAGTTAACCACCACCACACCACACCACCCCAGTACAGCTCCCACCACCTCACCACACCCCACCACCACACCACATCACCACCATCACACTGCCCCACCCCACCACACCACACCCCATCACCATACCACACCACCACCATACTCCACCACCACACCCCACTATACCACACCACACCACCACCACACCACACCACCCCACTACACCACACCACACCACACCACACCACCCCACTACAGCCCCCACCACACTACCCCACTACAGCCCCCACCACACTACCCCACTACAGCCCCCACCACCCCACTACAGCCCCCACCACCCCACTACAGCCCCCACCACCCCACTACAGCCCCCACCACCCCACTACAGCCCCCACCACCCCACTACAGCCCCCACCACCTCACCACACCCCACCACCACACCACATCACCCCACCACCACACTACAGCCCCCACCACCCCAGTACAGCCCCCACCACCACACTACAGCCCCCACCACTTCACCACACCCCACCACCACACCACATCACCCCACCATCACACTGCCCCACCCCACCACACCACACCCCATCACCATACCACACCACCACCACACTCCACCACCACACCCACTACACCCCACCCCATTATACCACACCACACCACACCACCCCACTACACCACACCACACCACCACCACACCCACTACACCACACCACTACACCACACCACCACACCACCACACCATACCACCACGCCCCCCACCACCCCACTACACCACCACACCACCAGATGGTTGTGGAAATACACAGAAGATCCCAGAAGCAACTATGACTACCCATTGAACCCAGATAAACTACAAAAAGAAGGTATTTCGAGTATTTCTTTTTAAATGACAAAGACAGGCTGATTTATTTCTTAATGTAAGATCTCAAGAAGTTTGCCTTGGATGTTTGGGTGCCTAGCTCTAATATTCCTGTTTGAGTTTGTATAATCTCGAGTGAATATTCTTACTGGAGAAAAAGAAATCAAAAGACACAGAACTACAAAAAGCATAAACTTTATGAGCCTGAAAATGGCCTTTTAAATTGCCTGTTCAAGCAGCAGTAGCAGATAGAGCTTGCCCTTTGCCTCTTTTGTCCTTTGCCCCTGAGGAACTGTTCTGCTGGACTCTGTCTCATAACCCTTCACTTAGCACAAGGGGTGTGGCTTCTTTGTAGAAAGAGAACAAAGGTCAACAGGTACCCAAGGATCTCTACCACCATCATCTATGTATGCTGGGTAGCAGGGGAAGCTAAACTAGGAACACAAAGAGCTGATCACCTCAAGAGAAGAGGTGCAGCACTGGATTATTTTATTATCGTCACCATCATCATCATTGTCGTCACCATCTTTCTAACAAGTAAAAAACTCAATTAAAATCTCACCATCTAAGCTCCACGAGTTCCATCACAGCCCATTTTTTTCATGCTTAACGATTTTCTCATTAAATGCAGTAATTTCTTACAAATTGCACTAATAAAAGCAAGTCCTGCTGGGTGTTTCCTCCCTTTTTAAATGCTGTCTTTTCATTGATGTGTTAAATTAAAACCCCAGGCAGAGTAAATGCGAAGTCTTTGTTGTCAGGGTCTATTCCTATGGACCATGAGAGAGCTCTTGTTTTATTTTTGTTTTTATTTGTGCTAATTGTGAGTCCTACTTCTATGGCTACAAGAATGGAGGATACTGAAGGCCTCTTGACCTTAGCTTACTGTAGAATAAAAACGATAGGGTGAGCTAAAGAAAAACTAGAAAAATGATATCCAATTAGGTCACTAGCTGTGAACTCACCACATGTCAAAAAGCATGACAACATATCATTTTAAAATCTGGATGGACAATACTCTTCATCTTCAAAAGTTCGGTTGTAAGACCAGATCTCTTTCCAGGGCAGGTGGCAAATTTTAAATTTCATGGTCAATGGGTGACCTCCACAACATTTTATGATCTTGCAATTTTTTTTTCATCAGAAACATACGTTAAACATTAAAAGCCCATTAACATTGCCCACAAAGCCTAAAGGTCATCAATTAATACAAGAAACATAGCAGTGAAATACAGAACAAAGAACATCCTCTCTCTGAGATGATTCATTTTCTCTAGCTCCAGAAAAAAAAAAAAAAAAAAAAAAAAAAGAGGGAGGAATATATTTGAAGCAAAAAAGCCACACCATGCTAACAAAAGAAAGAAAGCCAAGGAAGATTCTCATTAAACAAGGAAGAGGTTCCTTTGGCTTGTTTATATAATGTATACACCATATGTTTGTACTGTATATGCCATAGTCCTGAAAGATGTACTGTGCTTGGGATCACAGACAGGAAGGGAAGAGAAAGATGGGCTCTACAAGTTCCCAAGGTCCTAGAACTCTAACACTTAGAGTTAGTAGCAAAAGTTAGTTACTAAAATAAGAGATATAGAGGAATTAAGAGCCTTACCATCTTGATTTGATCCTAGTCCAGATGGGCAATAAGAAGGAAGAGGATACAAGACAGCAGTGTATTACAGTAACTGGCTTCAAACCTGAGTAGATGCTGATGTCATCACCTACTGCAGAGATTAAGCAGAAGGAACCAAGTAGCCATAGTAACAGCGCAGCCAAGAGGAAACAGTGTGGAACAAGAGCCCAATCTGGCAATGGGATCCAATTAAAACTTGGTAATTGAATGAAATTGTAATTCATGTATCAATTGAGGATATACAGTGTGTGATGAGTCAGATTTCATAGGCAGGCAGGCACCAGCTGAAGATGATTTTGTGCATACCAGAGGCAGAGGCAGCACCCTGTTTATAAGACGAATCACAAATTTGAGTCATCCTTGGAATATCGATAGTAAACATTTTAGAACAACCATATTCTTCATAAATCCTCTATAATTCCCTACTAGTACCCTTTATTAATGCAGCATCTTTTCTTAAGAATCCTGAGATCTCTTTTTTCTCCAATTTACAGTTTTCTCTATTGTTTAATAAAGAAACTTTAATATTTAGAGTTCAAAATATAGAAATGTTGTATTTCTCTATGCAGTAGCTAATCTTCTTTGCCAACTCTACTAGAGTTGAACTCACCTAAGAGACGTATATTTGGGTGTATGGTTGAGGGAGTTTCCAGAGTTTAACTGAGGAAGGAATACTTAACTTCAATGTGGGTAGTTATAATGGTTTAAATAGGAATGGTCTCCATCAGCTCATAAAATGCTTGGTCACTAGGGAGTGGCACTATTAGGAGGTGTGGTATTATTGGAGGTCAGAGGGTTCAAAACTGCCCCTACCATTCTAAGGTTAAAGTCATAAAACCTAAAGGTCTCAGGCTACTGTAGGATGTTTGGTCTTAGGCATGGATGTCTTATCTAAATAACAAGAGACTTGGTCTACGGTGTGGTTACTCTTAATCCTCAAGGACAGATAACAAAGATTTAGTTTAAGGCATAGTTACTAAATGTTTGGAGAAAGGTCTGTTTGTTCCTTGTATCATGATAAAGGCATCTTCCCCTTTTTGGTTGGTAAGAATGTTGAAATATATATATAAGAATGTTGAAGAATAAACTTGGGACATTCAATATTCACTGGATTACCCTCCTGACTCTATTCTGTGTCTCTATCTTTTTCTTAGTATCTTTACCTGCCCTTTCTCAATCCACACTCCCCATCTCAGATAGGAACTAGGCAAGCTGGCCAGATTCAACTGAATTACCCTGGCAAAAGCAACTTGAGTGGAAAAGGGTTTTATTAAATCAGGTTATAATCCTTCATAGTATGGAAGAACAGAAAGCAATAAATTAATGCATTCATATTTGTCTTTAGCCAGCTTTCTCCACTCTTACACAGTCCAGAATTCTCAGTATAGGGAATGGTGCCAACCATAGTGGGCAAGCCTTCCCTCATAGTTAACATAATCAAGTTAATCCCTAACCTAAACAAGAAAATCTCTTATTGAGACTTCTTTCACAACTAACTCCAGATTGTCTCACAACTATAACTGCAAACCAGAGAATCCAACCCTCTTCTGACCTCCAAAGGTACCAAGCACACTTACGGTAATATAACCTAGACTATTCCATATGTATTTTCTCACATAAATGGAGGAAGAATACTCACACAAATAAATTTTTTTTTCCTTTTATGTTTTTGGTTTTTTGAAACAGGATTTCTCTGTGTGGCTTTGAAGCCTGTCCTGGAACTAGCTCTTATAGGCTAGGCTAGTCTCGAACTCACAGAGATCTGCCTCTGCCTCCCGAGTGCTGGGATTAAAGGTGTGCACCACCACTGCCAAGGTATTTTTTAAATTTTACCATATATTACCTCATTTAATATGCTCAATTTTTACTTTGTATGTCATTTCAAAGTCATTTTAAAGAAATTTTATTTATTTTTGGTTGTCCCTTGTTTTCTGTTTTGGTTTGGTTTCTTTGCCTCCATGTATGAATGTATACTTTGTACCTGCCTGATGCCCATAAGGTCAGAAGAGGGCACAGCTCTCAGGATCTGACATTCTTTTCCGGTCTCTGCAGATACCTACTTCTACACACATGGCATTCACACAGAAGCAAATACATATAAATAAAAAAGATTTGAATAAAAATTTTAAATAGATTGAAAAGAAGAGAAATAGGACAAATATAGGGTAATACAGACTATTCTATATGTGTTTCCTTTTCAGTGCAAAGGTAAATAATTGAACAAAATAGGCATAAGCTTACTAAGAATGGCACAGAAGAAACAAATGAGAGGAATAACAAACCTGCACACTCTGCCCATCTATAAGCACTGGTTAAGACCTGATACACTAAAGTATCTACCACCATCTATACCTCTGTCCATTTCCCTTTATGTGCTGACACATTTGAAATCTGTGGGATGTCTGCTACCTTAAGTGACCTCACCCCTTAACAGTCTGAATGAATTCTTCTCACTAAGTAGAGTTCTAATACAAGAATAACCTTGTAAACACATGTTTATTTTTCTAAAAGCACCCTGTGTTACCTGAGCTGACCATGTTTTCTTTTTGGTACCGTGCAGAAACTCACTTCAGTCTCTTAGGGAGAGAGGCGAGACAAATATTACAAAGGCCTCGCTAGCTCAAAAGCTCTCAAAGTGAATAACTTCCAGCACCCAAAACATCACAGATAGCACTAGACAGAAAATCAACAAAGACATGTATTTGAACAAATGACCAGCCAAACAGCCACTTCTGGAACGCTTCAGGTAGCAGCAGCAGAATTCACACTCCTTGTAAGGCCAAAGGGAACATGTTAGAGTAGGCTGGCTTTGTGGTAGGCCATAGAACACCTCCACAAAAGGCCTAGCACCATTCAGAATGCTTTTTAATCATGACAGAATTCAATTCATAAGTGACAGAAAGGTGGGGAGTTCTCAACTCTTGAAATATATTTCTTGCTTGGCATAGTGGCATATGTCTGTAATCCCAGAACTTGAGAGGTTGAAGGAAAAGGAATGAGTTCAAAGCCAGACTAGTACATAGTAGTAGGTTCAAGATCAGCCTGAACTACATAGTGAGAACCTGATTCAAAAAGCAAAACCAAACAAATAAAACATACAGTTTTAAATAACCAAAAAAAAAAAAAAAATCATGAAAGACACTAGGAAATGTTTGAATTGAATAAAAGTACGTACACAACACCTGACAATATAGCATATGCAGCTAAAGAAATTCTTGGAGTGAATGTATAGCTGTGAATGCCTATATAAGAAAAGAGGTTTTAGGGGCTAGGCAAATTGCTTAATAAGATGATGAACTGCTTGCTATACAAGCATGAGTGTGATTCCCAGAATCCATATGCAAAGGCCAGGAAGGATGTATGTCATGCACATGTAATCCCGCTCAGGGAAAGTAGACTGACTCATGGGTTGCTGGGGCTCTCTGACCAGTCCACCCAGGTCACTTAGTGAGCTCCAAACCAGTGAGAGGCCCAGTCTTCAAACCCAAGATGAATACTGCCATGACCCTTGGTTGCCAGGACCCTTGGTTGCTTCCCAGAAGTTGAAAGTAAATCCATTGCTGAAGATGGCAATCACTTAGCAAACAGGACCAGAGATCTGAGATGAATCCGACCTAAAAGCCTACTCCCTGAATGCGCTGCTCTGCCCAAGGACCTGAGTTCAGTCACATCCCTGGAGCTAGACTTAGAGGAAGATGTGAACCACCTGATGTGACTCACAGAGCCATCTTCTGGCCTCTGTAGGCACCCACACACACAATTAAAAATAAAAACAGCTGGGCAGTGGTGCTGCACACCTTTAATCCCAGCACCCGGGAGGCAGAGGAAGGCAGATCTCTGTGAGTTCGAGGCCAGCCTGGTATATAGAGAGAGTTCCAGGACAGGCTCCAAAACTACAGAGAAACCCTGTCTCAAAAATACAAATAAATATATAGCCAAATAAATAAAAAAAAACAACTTTTTAAAAAGACAAGCCACAGACAGACAACTTTGCAAATCATATTTGATAAACAACTGGACCAGAACATACATATCTCTGCATCTCAGTAAGACAAACCAAATAAAAGTCATCAAAAAACTGGAACGCAAATTCACCCAAAAAAGTAAAATATACAAGTAGTCTATAATAGCTACACACTAAAACCATAAGGAATTACAAAAACAGGACAATGTGAGTTATCAAATATCTAAGGCAACTGAAACCTTGGGTTTTGCAGGTAGGGATGGTATGATTGACCTCTTTTCAGGAATTTAGTTGCTTCTAAAAAGTTAAAACAGGGGTCAGTGAGATGGCTCCTTAGGTAGAAATGCCTAACAACTCATGTTCAATCCCTGGAGCCCATGGTAGAAGAAAAAGAACAGCCTCCTCTGACCTCCATACATGGTATGTGGCAAGCATGCATGAATGTGCTCGTACACATACACATACACACAAATAATAATAAATTTTAATTTTTTCCAAAAAGTTAAACATGTACCAACCATACTTGCATACAAATGTCTGAAACAGCCCCAACTGAAAACAATCCAAGTGTCCACTATCTGGTGAATGAATAAATAAAACGTGATATTACTGAACAGGTAAGCAGGTAAAAAGTAAGGCTCTGTATTTGTTATTTTACCCAAGAATAAGCAGTCTGCTGAAATACATGAATCCACTCCTGGGAGCAAGAAAATGTTCTTTCACTGGATTTCAGGGTGACAACACTGCTCTATGAAACGTAAGAGCTCCCCAAAACGTACTTACAAGGAACCTTTACAGCAGAAACATTCACTTCAACAAAGCTGTTGAGAGCTGACAGCAACAGTGAGTCAGCGCCACTCGTGTAGGAAACCCAGAGCTCTACCTCAGTGGGGAAACACTACCTGTTCCTACTTTGGACAGCTACCAAAGCTTGGCTGGAAAAATCAGCCCCATGTACACTGGAAAATACTACAGGAAATGACAGAACACAGTTCTCCAGGTAGAAAGGCTCATTTGAGAAAAGTCTATTTTCCTGCTATTTCCACAGATATCTCCACTGACAACAAAACTCTTCTGTATATGAATCAAACTCCCTTCCCACTTCCAGCCAAAGATGTGAATGTACCACCTTTAGTTCTAAGTCCTGTGTAGCCATGGGCTTAGCTCCACAGGACTAACTGTACCAATTACACTTGCCATTTCTTCCTGTGTCAGCATATTTTTGGCCTTGGGCTTGCAATCTGAAAGGAGAAGACCACACATTTTTATTACATCTAAGCAAGACTTCAAGCTGTTTCTCAACTCCTTGCAACACATCTCAGCCGATTAGTGCCTATTTCAACAAAAGCCTAACAGCCTTTCCTAAACATCTTAATTGGTAAAGAGCTTCTGTCGTTTGCCACTAGCAGTCACTCTAAGTCATTGATTAAAGCAGTGTGCACATCAGCACAATCTGAAATGCGTTCCTTTCTCAAACAGCTGGGCCTGAGAAGCAATCTTTAAGACAGCCCAATTCAAGCACCAAGCACAACGCTCTGCATGAGAATGATCTATCACACAAGGAGGAATCAGAATGTATAGAGGGTGGAAGGGGAGACCCAAACTGCCACGAGTAAGCACTTCACTGCTTTCTGTCTTATGAATCATATCACGCACATTTACTGCACGTGTGAACTCTAACGGCAAGCTGACTGACACACCCTTTCCTCCTAAGCACCTACAAATGCTGCTTTTGCACAGAAGCCACCTGTGAACACTGTGCCCTCTCTCATTGGTGGCAGAAGTCACCAGTGCAAGCTGGTGGTTCAACATATAGGAATGTCTGAATGGACTATGGTCTCTTCTAGTTACCTGATGCAAGGAAGTCAAGAATAAGCTCTACATTTGGGGACCTGGAGAGATGGCTCAGCTGTTAAGAACATTGATTTTTCTTCTAAAGGCCCTAGGTTCAATTCCTATCATCCATGAGACAGCTCATGCCTGTAATGCAAGTTCCAAGGGACCTAATGGCCCCTCCTGACCCTCCTGACCCTCACAGCACTACACATAAGGTGCACAGACACTTGCCTGTAATGCAAGTTCCAAGGGACCTAATGGCCCCTCCTGACCCTCACAGCACTACACATAAGGTGCACAGACACACAAGCACACAAAATAGTCATATACATAAAAAAAAATTAAGTAACATTTTCAGCCAGAGAAAAGGATATCTTACCCACTTCTAACATAAAATGGAAACAACCATAAGAACAAACCTACTCAGCAAGTTTTAGGCAAGTCACTTCACTACAGCTCGGGAGGAACAAAACCAGGATTGCTGTGGTGTTACATACAAACTTCCTGTAACGCTCTCAAGAGAAAGCTACCTGCTCACTTTGAATGCAGGCATCACAGTACATGTTCATTTGTATGCTACGGGTATCTCTTTCTTAAGGGACAGCCCTGTCATATTCTCTAAAAACCATGCACTACACTGGAGATTTTCTCATCTACAGCAACAGGAATACATTTAAGAATTTGAAAAGCAGAGTAAGAATGAGTGGAAGCCTTTTAGGAGTTGTTAAATATGAAAATGCATTCAGATACAAACACATACATGCATTCATGTATGGGGAGTGTGTGCGTGTACATGTTCATGGGTGGAAGCATAGGCAGATATATGTGTTATGTGTATGTGTTATATGTATGTGTGTGCACAAATACCTATAGAGGCCAACATTAGCTTCTTCATTCACTCTCCACCTTATTTTTAATTAATGTATTAGTGTGCATGTATGTATGTGTGCATGTATGTTTGTGAGATGCCACAGCATGCATATAGAGGTCAGAGGACAACCTCATGGCGTTCTCTCCTTCCACCTCTACGTAGGTTTCAGAGCTCAAACTCAGGTCATGAAGTTTGCATGTACATACATTTATCCACTGCCTCACCTTGCCAGGCCTCCTCTCATAGACCGTGGAGCTCATCAATTTAGCTAGGCTGGCTAGCCAATGAACTCTAAGCATCACCTGTCAATACTCCCCAGGTATCACATGCATACTCCACCATGCGTGGCTGATTTTCTACGTGAGTGCTAGGAATCTGGACACTGGTCCTTAAGCTTTCACTGCAGGCACTTTACCAACTAAGCCACGGTTCTAGCCCTGGAAATACTCTAATGATAGTTATAAGTGCATGATGGTTTTCAGTTTCCATATAATGTCATTTCTAGTTTCTCTTTTCATCTTTATTTTACATTTCATTTGAATTATTTGGCTGATAAGTTTTATTACACTTAAATGTACACCTCAGAGTAGTGGTGTGTGCCAGTTTAAGCTACAGAGGACATGAACTGACTCTCTGGAACTGGATATGGTGTCTTCTACACATTTGCAGTAATCTGTGGGAAGCCATCCTAACTATTCTTGGCCTCAATCCACCCATGTGGAAGATGACTCCAAGGGCCACTGATGTCTAATTACTGTGTCAAATAGTAACACATCTCTTTTGCAAGCCCTTCAGGATTCCAAATAGCCTTTTATGTTCAAGTATGATGACATGTCCTAACAAATGATGCATGGAATAAGCCTGATACTCAAGTTCTGACTTAACAATTTAAATAAAGTCAAAAAAGAAGCAAGTGAAATATTTAATAAAAATATAAATTATAGTCTAAACCCAAGAGTTAGCAATATGTGTTCTCTCCTTGACTGCATGTGTCAGTGCTATTTTGGGAAAGGAATAAGTATGTCAAATTTTTTTAATATTTATGAATTTAAAGATGTTTGCAAGTTAATCACTGTATTTAGTATCTTTTTTTAATGTTCAAAATATTTAGCAGAAGTTTTTTTCTTAAATTGACAAGTTCTGTGTAGATAAAGGCCATGTATGTAGTAAGATATTCACCTTGTCTGCACCTGTGGGGGTGGAGACAGGGCCGGACATGACCTGGGGGAACTAAGGCTGAGGAGGGGGCTCAGAGAGCTCTCTCTCGCTTGCAGCATGGGGACAGGAGCACATCGGAAGGCATCCATGGGACCAGGAACCTGCTGGTGTTCATCTGTCTATGTTGTGAGTTATTTCTCCCTGAATAAGTATCTATTTGGCCTATTTGTTTCTCCTGATCCTTGTTAAACATCAATACATATGTTTTTGGTTTTTGTTTTGTTTTGTTTTTGAGACAGGGTTTCTCTGTGTAGCTTTGTAGACCAGGCTGGCCTTGATCTCACAGAGACCTGTCTACCTCTGCCTCCCAGGTGCTGGGAATAAGGGCATGAGCCACTACAGCTCAGCCATTGTTTTATTTTTGAAGACAGGGTTTCTCTGTTTAACAGTCTTAGCTCTCCTGGAACTCACAGAGATTTGCCTTACCTCTGCCTTCTGAGTGTTGAGATGAAAGGAATATGCCACAACTATCTGGCATCCACATTTTAATCTAATTTTATTTGGACAAAGCTCTGACAAATTATCTAACTCATAATCAGAATTACATATATCAGGGCAAACTACAAAAAAGAAACACACACAACCACACAGAGAGAGAGAGACCAAGAGAGACAGAGAGAGGAATAGAGAGAGAGATTCTTCTAAATCACAAGGCTCAAAATCCCAGAGTTGAGACTTGACTCAGGGCAGAAAAATCACGTATTTATATAAATAAGTTTCTGTGGAAATGGGACAGAGCGATATCATATAAAAACAGATGGAAAAACACACCTCCTGGACTTCAATGAATAATATAATTTCATTACCATTTAATTATAGCATGTTTTACCCAGTGCTGGAAAAACCTGGAAAAATGAATTTTAGAAAACAGCTCTTAAAATTAAAAGAATGTTTGTGAAGAAAAAGGAACAAAGCACAAGGTGGGAAGGGAGGGAGGGAGGAGGGAGGGAGAGCCACAGGACTTGGGGAAGAGGGGCAGGGATTAAAGCCTCTGGAGCTACAGAACAAACTGAGCGCCCTCTACCAAATGGTCATGGCATATTGCTCCTCACTTACACATAAAGCCAATGGCAAACAAACAATGGAGGACAGGGTCTGCACCATTTCTACCTGGGATGCCCTGACTCTATTTTTTTCTTTTTCTTCTTCTTCTTCCTCCTCCTTCTCTTCCTCCTCCTGGGATGCCCTGACACTATTTTTTTTCTTTTTCTTCTTCTTCCTCCTCCTCCCCTTCCTCCTCCTTCTTACACCAGTCACATTCACAAAAATTCAATTTGGTGGACTGGAGTTCCAATTCCCTGTCACTTTGCAGAAGTCTAATATAAAACAGATTCTATAATCTACACGGCAAAAAAGGACCCATGAATGGGAAAGTCATCTCATTATAAAATAAGTTGTGTTCTATCCTATTAGCTGTCCTTCTTTTCTAGAAGGAACAGCCTAGCTTTTACCTAACATCGCATATTCGGACGGAACTGATCAATTCAGACATATCTCAGTCACACAGGCATTGGGGAGATGACTAAAGGTGTGTGCTATTGTTCCATCTCTGTTAGCATTTGTAAGTATAGCAGGGAAAAAGTGTTAGAAATCCATGGTGCTCTTCTGCAGCCCTACTAAGGGCTGGGTAGAGGAAGACATTCAAACAAGTGGACGGATTTGATTTGAGGAGCCCCACAATCACAGGTAACAAACCACAGATGAAGACAACAGTGCCTTTATAGACAGTGTGAATTAACAGGGAAATGAGCTGACTTTCATAACAGAAGGACGCTATTATGGATGTGGTCATGGTCAAGAACTTCTACATTGTAAAACTGCAAACAGTGAAGAAAGGATGTAATAGGAAGCTACCTGAAAGGGTATCAACAACAGCTCCCAGAAAGCCCAGCAGTCAAGACTGTTTCTGTCTCCTATCTGCCAATACGATTAGAACAAGAGGCGTTCTTCTCTCACACCAAAAGCCAGATGAAAAGGAAGTGTACAGCTGTCTGCTGTGGACTACTGATCTCAGGAGATGGTAATATTACAACGAACTTGGTGAACCTATGCTGCAAGGCCTATCAGAAAGTAAGTGCTCTCATATTTTAGTTAATATCAGTGGGTAATACAGTCAGTTCTACCTAAGCAATATTATCAGTGATCTACTATTGGTCAAACTTTTGTGTAATCAATCAAAAGAAAAAAAAAAAAAACAGACAAGAAAAAGGGAAAAGACTTCCTCCTCCCTTCCCTAGACAGAGATCTCTTGCAGGGATGAAGCAGATCACTACCTAGGAGGATGCTTAAACTCTGAGGAGAGCATGCTTGACAGGCAAGAAGCATGAGTTTTGGATCATAAATGGCCTAGGGACAGAGATGCCCCCATGCAAAAGAACAAAAAGCAAGACAAGCAATGAGCAGACAAAACTTTGACATGGAAAGCAAGAGTGGGAGGAACAAAAGAGAAGCCAAGTGAGTGCCACAAAGCGTTATCAAGCTGGGTTCTTCTGCTGGCAGCTCTATGGCAAGTCTAGTTTGGTGAGGGCTGATGAGAGCTGTGATTCCCCCAACCCTACAGCTCCCAATCCAGACTCCATCAACTAGACTATCTACTTCCTCCTGAGCACCAAGTGAGTGCATGCCACTTACCCTCCTCAAAGGTGGCGATCTTCTGCCTCACTAGAACACGGAAGTTTTCAACAGGGTTCACACTTCCAACCTAGGCAGAACCAGACATAAAACACCTGCAGGTCACTTCTCATTTTGGTGGTATCCCACATCTTAGTTTCATTCCAGCTGCCATGATGAAACACTCTGACAAGCACAACTTCCAGGAGCAAGTGCTGAGTTCACTCACAGTTTCAGGGTACATTCCGTCACACAGAGAAGTCACAGGGGAAGAAGCCTGAGGGGGTCTGGTCACAGCATAGTCATAACCAGGAGAAGAGCAATGAACGTACGTGTGGTAGTGCTCAGCTGGCTTTCTCTAGTCTATGAAGTTCAGTATCCCTTTCCTAGGGAATGGTGCCACCTGCAGTGTGCAGGTCTTCCCACCTCAATTAGCGTAAGTGGGATATTTCCCCACAGACGTGCCCACTGGACAACCTCATCTAGACAATTTCTCTGTAACTCAATTCTCAGATGAGTCTCGAGTATGTCAAGTCACACTGCAGGCAAGACAAATGGTTTAATGTAGTAAGTGCTCCAAAAACAAAAAGACCTTTTTTAAATTTTACATTAGAAACAATCTTGTTTTACATGTTGATCCCTCTTCCCTCTCTGTCCCTTCCTCTCCTGCCCCTCACCAATCCCCCCACCCCAACCCCTCTTTCTGCTCCCCCAGGAAGGTGAGGCCTTCCACAGGGGATCTTCAAAGTCTGTCACATCATTTGGAGCAGGGCCCAGGCCCTCCCCCATGAGTCTAGGCTGAGAGAGTATTCCTCTATGTGGAATGGGCTCTCAAATTCCATTTGTATACTAGGGATAAATACTGATCCACTACCAGAGGCCCCATAGACTGCCCTGGCCTCCTAAGTGACATCCATGTTCAGGGGGTCTAGGTTGGTCCTATGCTGGTTTCCCAGCTATCAGACTAGGGTACATGCGCTCCACCTTATTCAGGTCAGCTGTTTCTGTGGGTTTCTCCAGCCTGGTCTTGACCCCTTTGCTCATCACTCCTCCCTCTCTACAACTGGATTCCAAGAGTTCGCCTCAGTGCTTAGCTGTGGGTGTCTGCTTCTGCTCCCATCAGCTACTGGATGAAGGCTCTATGTTGGCATATAAGGTAGTCATTAATCTCATTATAGGGGAAGGACATTTAAGGTAGCCTCTCCAGTATTGCTTAGATTGTTAGTTGGGGTCATCCTTGTAGGTCTCTGGACATTTCCCTAGTGTCAGATTTCTCTTTAAACCTGTAATGGCTCCCTCTATTATGGTATCACCTTCTTGATCTCCTGTATTTTTCCCCTGACTCAATCTTCCTGCTCCCTCATATCCGCCTCTCCCCTCCTCTTCTCCCCTTTTCTTTCTCTTAACTCCCTCCCATGCTCCCAATTTGCTCAGGAGATCTTGTCCCTGTCCCCTTCTCTGGGGGACCATGTATGTCTCTCTTAGGGTTCCCCTTGCTTCCTAGCTTCTATGGTGGTGTGGATTGTAGGCTGGTGATCCAAAAAGGCCTTTCTATCATTATGAGTTCCAGGATTCTGTTAAAAGCTAGAAGATTCAGGAGTGGGCAAGATGGCTCATCAGGAAAAGGTACTTTGCTGCCATGCCTGATACCCTGAATTCAATCCCCAGGATCCACATGATAAAAAGAGAAAACCAACTCCTACAAGTTGTCTTATTTCTACACGTACACTGTGACACACACATGTGCATGTATGCAAATATATACACATACAAAAAAAAATCAATGTTTAAAAGAAGCTAAAAATATTTGAGCAGTCACACAGTTGCCCTGTCTATTTTCACTTGACTTTCTTTATTCAAGGTGAAGCCACAAGTATTATAATCTATGCCACTAGCCAGCCCAAATGGAAGGCTTCATATGCTAAAGACACCTGAACCTTCTGATAACCAATTCGGAAAGGGAAAGTGTGTCATGTGAAGACATGCTTTTCCCACTATGATGACATGAGACACAACAGCCAAATGCTTGATTCCCTGAACACGAGGGCTGCGGGGGGGGGGGGGACTACTACTGGTCCTTCGACATTGAAGTTTTGCTAGAATACATAAATATGCCCATACTGAACATATCCTTTTAAAAGATGCATTGCAGTCAACTCTCTCTCACACTGTACGATGCTTTCTGATCACACCTGTCTTTAACCTGAATTAATCTCAACCCTAACAAGGCCTCTGTAGCACTCAGCTCTGAGAGGAGGAAACAAAGGAATTCCTGAGAGTGCTGGCAAACGTTACCCAAAAACCTGCTATTTCCACTTTGCCTGGAATAGTGTGCAGGAAAGTGCTCAAACAATGAAATAATGACTTCTCAATACTTCTCAAAAGATTCCCATGAAGTGCAAACCACTGCTCGGACATTTGATTTTTCTGGCACATTTCTGTCTGACTTTGCTAACTGGGGGAATGCTGAGATCTGCTAAATCGAAGCAATGCTGCACACATGAAGACAATACACTCCCAGTCCCAAGCCCTTCTCACCCTCAGTATCAAAAGGAACTGGACTTGGGCAGTCTTAACCTTGCAAATTCTATTTTGAAGGTTTTACTTTGTATGGGTTTTGTCAGATTTACTTTTATTATTTTTAAATTACATGTGTACATCTGTGTGTGGGATTGTGTGCATGAGTGCAGGTGCCAACGAACACCAGGTATTGGATTCCCTGGAGCTGGGGATACCAGAGGTTGTGAGCCATGTGGGTGCTGGGAACAGAACACAGGTGCTGTCAACCATCAGAGCCACCTCTCCAGACTCTGAAGTTTTACATTAGGAAAAAGATAAAAATGGTAAGCTTACTTCAATTTTATGTATTTGGGGAACAAGACTCGGATCATTAACCATCCCCTATTTACTCCCATCATCTTTACTAAATGGAAAACTAAAAAACAAAGCCAGTAAGAAGATCTGTACAATAGTGCTACCACTGAGGCATGCTGTTCTGTATCTTATTCAGAGCTCTATTTACTACAATCAGACAGGCAGTTCTATATGTCACTCACTGTTAGTAATTACTTCCAGGAAAAAAGAAGGACATGAGGTGGGTCTATATGGTTCATATATAGAGAGGACCAGAAAAAGCTGTATGCCAGCAGACTCGTCAAGCCCAAGCCTTGGCCTTGCTACAGTGGGAGAGAGAGAGACACTGGAAATGTCGTTTACCTTGGTGACAGTCCCTTCAGCCAGGCTGGAGATATTGATATGACTTTCTTCTTTCTCCATCTTATATTTTTTGGCAGTGGGCCCCTCTTCGTGACTAGAAAGAAAAGAAACAGGTAGCCTTTCCCCCTTATAACAAAAACAAAAATACAATACCTAAGACATTTTATGTGAAAAATATAAAGTTATTCTCCAAGCATAACGTTTAGACAGTCTATCCAAGTAGCAGACCTCCTTCTCCCAGCCTTGCATCCCTGACAAGAGGCCTTGGAGTAGTGTGAGCTTTGTTTCACAACAGTACAGAAGTCAGCAGTAGCTGCTGCATCACTAGGTACATGAAAAAAATGAAATGGTAATGAGAGCTGAACATTAACTAAGAAATCCATCTGTCCATCAGCTAGCATCCTGGAGTCCATTTCATAATCCAGAGCCATAGCTTTTTGTGTACACAGAACTTTGTGTCTTGAAAACCCACCTTCCCCATTGTACTAACCTATGTAAGAGCTCTATGAGCTTCTAATTAAAAGTATCAAAACTTTATACAATCACAAGTTAAATATGCAAAAACTTTTTTCAGTCTTAATTTTTTTTTTCAAAGCACAGCTTTTAATTTGCTTTCTACACCCCTGATTCTGTTTGGGCACAGTGCTAACAAAGTCTGACAGCATTGGTGTGTCAAGGAAAGACAGCTCCAAGAAAGACTATCAAGCATCTGCCTCGAGTAACATGCTGGCTTTAATAACATGCTGCTTTCAAAGTCATGAGGATGCTAAGGATCAAAGGAGAAAAAGAAGTCCAATCCAAAGCCCCTGACCATCATCTCCCCCACACAATGAAACACAAATATATGAAGAATTTTCTCCTAGAAAATAGTAAGTGTAGGCTAAGGGCAGCCATCAAGAAACAACTAAAATTAGTAACTAATGAATCTGTAACTATGTTCTAGTTAGGGCTGGACAGATGGTTCAGTCAGTAAAGTACAAGTCAGTAAAGTGCCTTGCAAGCAGAAGGACCTGAGTTCAATTCCCAGGACCCACAGTGTGTGTGTGTGTGTGTGTGTGTGTGTGTGTGTGTGTGTGTGTGTGTGGTGTGATGTGTTTGTGAGTGTGCGTGTGCATGTGTGGCATGGTGGTGTGTTATAATTCTAGTGTCTGGGAGGCAGAGATAGGTGAACCTTGGGAATGGCTAGCCAGTCAGCTTAACCTACTTGATGAGTTCCAGGCTGCTGAGAGATCTTGTCTCAGGAAAACTTTTTAAAATTTGGACATTGCCAGAGAAATGACATCCACAATTGTCCTCTGACCTCTACACATTCATGTGCATATATACACAAAATGCATACATATACACACATACGTATAGGCCAATAAATAATCTATTTTAATTGACAAACTATGTATGTCAAAAATAACGATATTTTAAAATAAGTAAACATTATTGTGGTATGATTAACTGGAGCTGATGAATACACACATTACTTCACCTCGCTCTTTTCCTCTTTAACTGTAGTGGGAACAGTTAAAGTCTCTCTATGGGCTTCCTCTCCTCTGCTGAGGTTGGGCGGTGTGGGTAGTCTGGGAACCAAACTCATAGTCTTGTGCATGTCAGACACCCTCCCCTCTATTAAAGGTTTTCAATACTATTATTTCAAAATGTATTGGCTTCTTGCTCAAATCCCCACCTTCAGACAATGAGTCTTAAAAGTGAAGAGAAAATTAAAAGGGCAGAAACTGGATTCGATAAAGAGCATTCTCTTACAGGGACACACAGAATAATGAGCATGGACATAAACTGTGTGACCTAAATCTTTCTCTTGACTGACATTTTCCCTTTGAGGAGCAGAAAGGTGAGAAGACAAAAGCACAAGGGTCAGGCAGTGGAACAGGCGAAGTCATCAAGGCCCTTCCCTTTCAACAAGTGCGAGATGCATAAAATGGCTGACAGCAGACGTGGGAGAGGAGTACACAGACCCGAGGAAGACTAATTCCGATGACAGTGTGTGAAAACAAGTCACAGCCAGCCACTGCAGCTGGCCTTCGCCAGTTCTCCCCAAGGCAAAACAGAGCACAGGTGACAATCTGGGGACAAAATACACCCAGCCTACTATATTATTATTATTATCAAAGAGAGAGAGAGAGAGAGAGAGAGAGAGAGAGAGAGTAGACATCCACATGCTACAGCTTGTATGCAGAGATCAGAGGACAACATGAGGCAGCTGGTTCTCTCTCCACTGTTACTTCTAGGAATTCAACTTAAGGCTTCAGGCTGCTGATCCCTCTTGCCACTCACATCTTGATACATTCATATGATTTGATTCTAGGCTATTACCACTTGGCTGAGCTTTAGTTTGTTCCTAAGGAAAGCACTGCAACAGAAAGTACCTTTAGCATATCAACTACTCTATCCCCAAAATACAAATTTACATATATAATATTAAGATGCATCACTGAGAGATGACTCAGTGGTTAAGAGCATTTGCTCTTCTTCCAAAGATACAGATTTGTTTCCCAACCCCATTGTCTATAATTCTAGTTCCAGGGAATCTGACACCCTCTTCTGGCCTTCACAGACACCCCGAACACACATGGTACACATACATACATGTAGGCAAACACTCATAGGGATAAATGAATGCATGAACATATCAATAAAGCAAATCTGCCTCAGGAAAACACATCCTGCCTGGATCTCCACGCCCCTTTCTGTATCAGACCAATGCCTCTCTCCACCTCATCTATGCCTGTTTGCAGTAGATAGTGATTAACAGACCCACAACTGGCCAAGGAGCAGAGAATAAGCATGCTCTGCTCTAAAGGGAGCATATAAACAGCAGCCCTACCTCAATGCTCAGGGAGCATCGGGAAAGAGGGAGCAGAAAATATATGATCCACAGGCAGTTCATGACCATAAGGCAACATCTGCAGGACACAGCAAAGCAGCTGCTCATCAATGGCCACTGATGTAATCAATCTTGCCTATGCACTGAAATTTGCAAAAGATCTCAAAGGGAGACTGGAGAGATGGCTCTGCAGGTAAGAGTACTGGCTGCTCTTCCAGAGGATGGACGTTCAGTTCCCAGCACTGACATGGGGCTCACAACACTGTAACTCCAGTTCTGGAGTATCCAACGCCCTCTTCTGGCCTCTATGGCACCGTATGCACATTGTACACAGACACATATGCAGGCAAAACACATACACATAAATTAATTACTTTATTTTTTAAAATAGCAAAACAGTGGGGATCAGGCAGCTTCTGAACAATTGAGCACATGGAGGGTCCTAGGTCATTGGTCATGGTACCTAGAAGGCTAGGAAGCATGGAGATCTTCCTAAATGCCTTACTTTATGCATCTCTTCCTCTCTATTGTTTACAACATCTCTTACAATAAACCAGGATATGCTGAAGAAACATGAAACTTGCTGAGGGTGCAGAGTATTTGGAAAGGAGTGAGACTACGAAGAAGGAAATTGGCTGTCTCAGTAAGGCAGGCTGAAATAGAAGGAATAAGGCACACACAGGCAATGCTGGTGTGAAATGCTATTAAAAGCTAAAGGGTCAGTCACTAAGCCAAGCACAGTTAAATGATCTCGGTTAAACTGTACAACAGCCCTCAGAATTATCTACTATCATTGTCTTCTAGAGATAATCAAATGAAGGCTCATTAAATGCAGGTATCTGTTTTACACAGCATAGCTCAATCTGCCAAGTCCAAATGCCAGTAAGGGGAAATGCTTGGGTTTAGATTAAAATCTATCTGACTCCAAAATCAATGCCATTAGCCACTATACTAATCTGAACTGAAAGGAACAGATTTGGGATAAATTTAATATTTAATACAGCTTAGTAAACCAATCAGACATGGAAAGTTAAAGAAGGTGATAACTCCCAAGAAATCAGGTACTGTTCTCTGAAATGGAAAATCACAGCATGGAGAGGCATTGGAAAGATGCATGCTAGGAGAGAGACAATGGAGACGTTTCTGTATGCAATGACTTGGAGATAAATATAGACACTGAGCCACGCATTGAGGGGATGCAGACCGACTTCGTGGCTTCTGAAGCCCTGTATATGAAATCTCAATGGTGTGGGACCTGGGCTATGAAGGGAAAATGGTTATGGCAGAGTGCCTGAGCCCTGGATTCAGAGTGCACACATATATTAAATCCTTCCTCCAACCCTTACCAACTGAGATCTCAGGCAAGTTGTTCCTTTTCTCCAATGCCAAGCCTTCTCAGACTTAAGATGACATCAACAAAGTAACCTACTTCATAGGATGGCCAGAAGATCTAAGCAGACAATTCAAGGAAGGCACCTCACTCACGTTATATGGCGTTCGGTAAGTGCAGCTGTTCAGAGGAAAAGAGTATATACACAGCACATGTAAGGTTGGCAGAGAAAGAAAACATCAGAGGAATCTGCCAAAGTTTTCAAAGACCAGGAAGAAAAATCTAGACACTTGGGGGAGATACACAAGTTTCAAGAGGGAAGAACAATTGACAACGTCAAATGCTACAAAGAGAACAGTCACTGAAGAAAAGGGCTGCAGGGCTAAAGGGAATTTAAGCGGTTGTGTCTGTCTTTTGGATCTTCAGAGAGGCAGCGGAGGCAGAGGAAAAGCAGCTGAGAAAGGCAGCAGTGCAGACCGTTCTTCCAGCAGGCCGAAGCTGTAAAAGGAAAGACAGCCACTGCATCGATCGGCGTTAGTAACAAGCAGCATTAGAGGGGGGAGCCTGGAGAGAGCATTTTGTCTAGATGTAAGGGATGTTAACAGGAAGAAGATGGAGGACAGAAGGCATTATTAGTGGACCAGGGTACAGATTAGTGGACCAGGGTAACAGATGGGAGCTCAGGCTACAGGGATGGTGAAGGGTAAAAGACGCAGTGTCCTATGTCCACTGGGCTTGGAGAGAAGGAAGTAAAGGTGACTGTGAAGCGAGAATGTTCAAAAATTGGATGGTCTATAAATTCAGAAGTATCCACCTATAGCCACTAGAGATCATCGCTACCATCATTACTAACATTGTCATTGATAATGTGTTAGGGATACAATGAATCTTTAGAAGACTGTTCAGTGACAAATACTGTTCCACGATATATAATATGATATGTACTGTGTTAGGTTCTAGGTAAATAGCATGAATTATCCAATTAACCCTCATAGCAACTCTATGAGACAGGTATTGCTGCCACCCCTAATTTCACTCATGAGAAAAAAGAATAAGCAACTTCTACCCACAGTCACACAGAGCAGGGGAGCTAACTCATGCCAGCTGACTCTGGAGTCTCAAGTCTTGAACATTAGTCAGATGAAGCTGTCTGCTGAGGATAAATGGGGAGCAAAGTCTAGGGAACTTGAAAAGAACAGCAGAGTCCGAAAGAAAGCAAGGTCAAATATATGTCATATATATGCAGGGCTGGACTTCAGATGTCCCAAATGTCCCGCAACACCTGTCCAAGAGATGACACTTTCACTTTAAAGCATGTGCCACCATTAAAGGAAGCAATGTTCTCAGACAATGCAGGCAACATGTAGTTTACTGTGGGACTCCATACAGGGGCCACCAAAGGTTTCCCTTTAGAAACGCAGACATTACCACCACAAGCACTAGGCATCCAATAGGTTGAAGAGGAACAGTGTTTTCAGAATGATGACATATGATTGACTTCAGACTGCTGTCTTCCCTCCCAATAGTTCAGAGTGCTTTATCACTGGACTTAGAGTTAGAAATTCTCATAAAGATAAAATTATTTAACCAAAATTCTATCAAGTGACAGCACTGGTATAAAAACAAGTGATTGTTAGAGTAAGACTCTTTTTTTCTCTACTATGAAATTTCTCCCAAATATTAGTTCCTTACCTGTCTACTAGAAACAGGTAAACTGGATTCAGGGATGATGGATAAATACAAAAGCACAACTTAGTACCGGCAATTTATTTTCCTTCTTAGCGTAACCTTTAACTAACAGGAACCTTTTCATTAAAATGGAGAGTTTTATAGTCCATGTGAAAGAGAATTGAATCATCCCTGAATAGAGGAGGCACTAAGTAGATATATGCTTAATCCATTGCTCCTACAGTGCTTAAAAACTAAGGCAGGCTTCTGAGAATAAAAGGCAGAGAGTAGGAATGTGTGCAAGCATGCATGTGTGAGCTAATTCCCAGGCCCCAGGCAGACTGCTGGTCTGCGTTGCAAACTACCATCACAGGAGCAAAGAACAAGAAACTGTGCATGTCCAAGCTTCCAGGGCAATGAGTGATAGGACCACAGCTGAAGGTGTAATCACTGCAGGGATCATATCACAGCACAACTGCCTTCTGGGTCTCTGTGGTTTGTTTTTTAACCAGCAAATTTACATTTTAATCAAAGGAAGAGAAGAAAATGGTCCAATTCTTTCCCACAGTACCAGAAGGTAATCGAGATCATGAACTGGAGTTTAATGCTGGGAGAGAATAGCCCTGTGATTTCAAGGGACCACAGGAAGAAGCACACAGGCTTGACTGAGCTGCTAGGAATTGGCTCAATGGCTACAGCAGAGAAAGATGGAGGTGAAGTGGATTTTCTTAGGGAAGGCAGGATAAAATAAAAGGGCCATAAACCTCTCCAGGGTGTGATAGGAGTTCATGTAACAGAATCAATCCAGTTGTTTTCTTTTCTTCCAATTCTGACAAGGCTTGGGCTGTTTACCTCTGGGAAGCTATGAAAAATGCAAAGCTTTCTGTTCCACTTGTCCAATAATTCACCAAACATTGATTTATAGAAATCAATGAAAGTTTCTGGGAATTACTCATCCTTTTCCACTGGGTATTTATAAATAGTAAGCCTTACTTTGTCAATGAAGACACTGCTGTAGGAAGGAAATAAAAGAAAACGGGGGTGGGGGGTGAATCATGGTCTGATGTCAAATCTCAAAATGCAGCAGACAGAAATATTATCTTGGCTTAAGAAAAAAAAATCACCAATACCCTGTTGAGTGACGTCTGGAAAGTCAATGTCACATATCCAAAGGATTCTATATAATGAACAATTTCTTCAGGCTTACTGGTATTTATATGGAAACTAATATAGACTGTGAACAAAATGTGATGAGAAAAACACTCATCAGCCATTTGCAAGCTTGGCTGACGCATCCTATGAAATGCGTCACTCCTTCGCCAGCCATTGCCTCCCTAATGCCACAAGGAGCATGTCAGTGGCACACCAGCAAAACAGTAAAGGGCCATGGTTTGCATTGCTCTCGCCATGTTCCCTCCAAAATTCTCACTGACACATAACTTCCCACCACAGATACTGCATGATGCCCAGCTTGCTCTTGTCATCCCTACATCTTTAGTTTAGAAAGGGACAATTCAGGACCAGCAGAATAACCTGAGGCCAAGCCAGATAGCTTGAACTTGATCCTGGGACCCATCCAAAAGCTGTTCTCTGACCTCCACACACACAAACATGTATGCGCACACATACACACATACACACACACACACACACACACACACACACACACACAAAGAAATACAAATATAATAAACACTGTTTTAAAAAAGGAAAATTCAGCTTTATAGTCACAAATCTTATTTAGCCTTCCTATTTATAATACACAAAAAGCTTTATTGTTGATGCAAAGGCCAACCCAAACCAGAAGGTTGAGCCCAAGAGAACATCAAGGATAAACTATGGCTCTAATGGACAGGTATGAAAACTCGTTATCCCCACACAAGGATTAAAAAGCTATGCTGTCTCCTTCTGTGATTCCAGAAAACCCTGGGCAGCACCATAATTCCAGACTTGTCCCCAAGCCCCTGCATTGCTACAAATATCAAAGGTGACCACAGAAAGTACTTACTTGTCTTTGAAAATGTCCTGAGCAGTCACTTGATCCTTTTTCTTGATGGCTTCCGTCAGCGGGAAGAGGGTCCTTACTTTAGAGAGAGGAATCTCACATTTGGCTTTCATCTCAGTGGGGGGATCCAGCATATTCAAAATGTGCTGCTGAATTGGGGGCAGACGTTCCTGGGGATGTAAGACTCTGTGCAGCAGACACTGTAGGGAAAGAAAGGTTAAAAGTGATGCTGCCATTTGAAAGATTTGTTTTCTGGTCAGCAACCCTCCATCTTTAATTGGAAGGGCTATGAGACTCATGCCAAACAGGAGAGACAAAATAGGATGGCTCAGAGGGCAATGGTCACATCTAAACCCAGCTATAAGAACAGATCAAGCACAGAAGTAATACCCTCTGTAAACCTCCTACAGGGCCCTCATCTTATTAACTATTCAGGGCATACCAAGGTTCCCTGAGAAATAACTCCCTAACACTCCAAGATTACAGCCTTTTCATGTAACCTTTTATTTCCTTTAATCACATGCACTTTCTCTTTCACTCAGGTTTCAGAGGCCAGCATGTGATGGATGAGACAGAGGTCAAAAAGTAGCTGCCCATTCTGAGCCTCAGGAAAAGAGTCTGAAAGGCATGACAATCCTGAGCTGACACAAGCCACCACAGAGAGCAAAGTGTGAACCTGCCTCCTCATGTTGCCCTCCACCCCTCTTGCCTACTCTGGTCCAGTCACCTTTAACTGATCTGTCAGCTTCAGCTGTCACTGTTCTCCTGGTGTACTTCAAGTCTGGGATGTCCCCAGTGCTCGTGTTGTGAAGTTTTTACCCCAGCTGGTGAGTATGCTGGGGGAGAGGGGCACTGTGAAACCTTCAGGAGCTGGGGTAAGCTGGTGGCCCACTGCAATGTGGACAGCCATCTCTGCCACATGCTGCCACTGCCATGAAATGAGCTCCTCCATCCTGCCTTCCTAGCTGTGAAAATCTCTGAGATGGAGCCAAAGGACACCTTCCCTCCCTTGTTTCTGTCAAGTCTTCTGGAGACAAAAAAGCAACTAATACATGTTCCTTCCCACAACCTGGAAAGCACTGCATGACACAGCCCCCCCCCCATCCCCATCCCCATTGTGGCACTGCCATTTGCCTCCTTACTCACAACCAAGTAAAGACAAGCTCTTCCAAGTTCACTCAAGCCAAGCTCATCTCTGTCTCTGGGTCCTTAGCTCAATACGCCTTCTGTCTCTCCTCCCTGTTCCTAGTTCTAGGCAGAGCTGGACCCTTTTCATCATTCAGCTCTTTGTTCAAATACTAACCTTTCCCTGACAGTGCATACAAAGCAGCCTCTCCACTCACAAACTATTGCCTAATAATATTCTAACATTTCCAAATTCTGTGTTTTTCAAGCATTTAAAGAGTCTCAATTGCTTGGTTCACTTATTTATTATCTAGCACTTCCCCTTGAAAACTGAGATCCCTTGTTTACTGCTAAACTATAAGCACAGAAAATTTAACAAGTGTCTAATAGATACTGGCCGAGGACACTTTTTTTTTAAGATACTGATGTTGAAAGGGATGTCAGAAAGGGGCACCATGAGTGGGGTGAGGACCAAGTGGGTGAACTGGACAGGCTACTCCACTCAGGCATCTGTGCTGCCTTCAGGCTAAGTCAGGCCTTGGTGGCACTTGTACCTGACCAGAAAGTCAGTATCTAACACAGTGACTCTCAGCCTTCCTTTAATACAGTGCCTTGTGCTGTGGTGGCTCCCAACCATAAAATTATTTTCATTGCTACTTCATAACTCTAATTTTGCTACTGTCATGAATCTTAATGTAAATATCTAATATGCAGGGTATCTGATATGTGAGCCCTGAGAAAGGGGCAACACAGGTGAAGAGTTGTGATCTACAGGTTGAGAACTGCTCTAACAGTTCAAGACGCTAAGCAACAAGTCCCATTGAGAAAAAAGTTAAGTGAGAAGCCCGTTGATGTTCCCCTCCTCTGAGGAAGGCTCTAACTAGCCCATTTTATTTATTATTGCCGTGGGCTGAATCCAGGTCTTTCACATGCTAGGCACATGCTCTGTCACTAAGCTACTCCACCCTATTCCCAATTTTAAACAACTTACATATTAGTAATTTTGAAGAGGGAAAAAAGGAGCTGAGTAGCTCTTGCAATTCAAACTACTATTTCATATCACAAATCATATTGTTTATTCTATTCCATGAACTGTTCCCTACAATGAAGAAAATGCAATATGGAAGTTTTCAGCCTAAAGAAAAAAATTCTGGGCTTGATAGAGAATATCAGCAAGGAGTCAGTATCTTGCAAATTCTGGGGAACCTTCAGCTAGGGACTCCACACCAATTTCATCTAGAAAGTCCATATGCTCCTCCCTCCAGCATCCCTTTCCATACCAACAATCCTTCCCTCTCCATAGAATGTTCATTTCTTTTCGGTTCACCTCCTGCTTTGTGAATTCCTAATTACTCAACTCTCCTTGAGCGTCCCCCGGCCTTTTCATGAGTTCTCCATCTGTTCTAGACACTGATCCTTTGTTGGAGGATTGCTGATAAAACTACTTCACCCACTTTGTGGCTGTCTCTTCACTCCATTAGCTATTTCCTTTTGTGTGCAAAGCTTTTTAATTTCATGAGGTCCCATTTGTCAATTGTTGGCCTTATTTCCTGATGACTAGAGTCCTATTGAGAAAATACTTGTCTACATCTAGAAGTGGCTTCCCCACTTTTCCCTGAGCTCTCTCCAGACAAACAGAACAAGCTAAACATATGGGTCTTCATGCTGCCAGGCTTACAGCACACTTCTTTACATCATGCCCTCATCACATCAGGCTCCTTTCTCTTTTAGATCTCTGTCCAATGTTACTGCCTAAGTGGTGGTGTCCATAAGCTGTCCACTTACAGGATCGCTCCCCTTTTATTTCCATGTGTTCTATACCACTGTGGACCTATGGCTTTAGAGGCAGGCAGACTTCTGTGAGTTCAAACCAGTCTGATCTACATATTGTGTTCCAGGCCAGCCATCTCAAAAAGAAAAAGAGGAAGGGAGGAAGGGGGGAAGGAGCGTGAGAGAGAGGGAGGGTGAAAGTGAGGGAGGAAGAACAAAAAGAGAAACGTAACTGGCTGACCTTTCCTTTCTCACCTGGAACAATCTCTGAAATTCGGGATTTGGAATTTTGGAGGTTGGAAACAAGTCTTCAATGGTGTCTTCTTCCTCGCTTTTCTTTACCAAGCTCATAGAATCAATCAGCTCATCAATAGCACTCAACTGTGCCTCTTAAACCAGTGATAAACAGAAGCAAACAGGAAAAAAATAGATTATTTCCATTATTCTCCATCAAATCAAAATGCTTTCCATCTCGGGATGCAGCAATACTGGCAGGTCATACAGTCATACAGCACCTGCTCTGCCAAAAAGTGTCCCTGGTTCTGAGAGTGCTTGACCTGACCCTCGGTTTCCTCATTTGAGAAAAGGGCTATTGAGAGGAACTGACCTGGAGACCAGAGAGAAGGCTCAGAGGTTAAGAGTAAGATTTGACTCCCACACCCACAATTGGCTATAACCCCAGTTCTGGTCAATCTAACACTGTCTTCTGCTCTCTGTGGGTACTAGGCATGCATGCATGATACACAGACATACATGCAATCAAAACACCCATACACATAAAATAAACTGTCAAAAAAAGTAGTTAACTTACTACTATTTTTATTTTAAAATTATTTTATTCTTACTTAAAATTTTATTTTAAAGCATATCTTTAAAAATTAAAGGCCAGCCTGGTCTACATAGCAAGTTGCAGGCCAGCCAGGGCTACAAAGTGAAACCCTGTCTCAATTAAACAAAACAAAACAAGGAACAGCTACCCTCTTGACTCTTTTCCAGCTCTGCCATTCAGTGAACCTTTGGCAATGGAGTATCACATCAAAAGCAAAAGAGTTTGTCCCAGAAAAATATCTCTGCCATTAAAGAAAACAACAAAATAACTCCTATGGAGACTTGAACAAAATGCTTAGTGTCCAACGAGCTAATATTTCTAAAATAGGAATTGGCTAAAGAGAAAAACATTTCAAACATCAACTTCCTAATGAAGTAAAGCTTTCTAAAGACCTTGTGCAACTGTCAGCAGAGCCCAGCAGGGTCACAGGAAGACACCCTTGGCCAGGATAAGTGCATTCCTTCACAATCTGTTAGTGTCACCACTAAGCACACTACATATACCTGAGAACATCCCATTCCAACTCTAAAGTTCCCTGTGGCAGAAACATGACAGTTTCTCTTTGATGTCTACAAACGGCATAGCCAAAGCTGTGTGCACAAGAAGCAAGTCTTCCCTGGAAAGCTCTGACTCTCCCACCATATGGGTGTCTTTCTCTCTGCTGTTCCACCACGGTTCACAAGGCCATCCAACTAAAGTACTGTTTCCAACGTCAATCATGGGCAGAAGGTGGAAAAGTAAAGCAGTTTCAAACAGTACCTTATGCTTCCATTCTCTACGCCTTCAATGTCACAAGATGAAAGAGCACATAGGTATTTATCACACGGCACTCTCTGCCTGTGTCTGAACCTTCCATAGGTGGTTTCGAGAAATGCCACAACCATCACCATCATAAATGATGAGTGTAGGGGCCATCAGACAACTCAGGAGCTATTACTTGCATGAGGGAACATTCAGTGAGAACCACCTGCTACACTACAGCTAGTCTATCGCTAGATCACTCTGGTAATATAAACCTCTTCAAAAACATCAACTTTGAGAAAGTTGCCAATAGCTTTAAGAAAAGTCACAGGAAGTAGATGTTCCACTTTTATATTCAGGCTGACTTATAAGACAACTTTCCAACAAGTTTGGAGTGAGGGCTGGGGAACACCTCAGTGGTTAGATTGACTACCCAGAATGCATGAGGCCCTCAGTTCAGTCCCCAATACTTTCTTAGTTAATTAACAAGTAATCAAGGAGGCAGACATACAATCAACAGCACACAACAACTTCTCTTATCTTCAGGCCCACACATGCCTCCACCATGACAGAGAGGGACCCAGCTCTAGAGAAAAGGACACCAGCCCCTGGGACCCATTTTTTGTTCTGTGGGTTTTTTTGTTTTTGTTTTTGTTTTTGTTTGAGACAGGGTTTCTCTGTGGCTTTAGAGGCTGTCCTGGAACTAGCTCTTGTAGACCAGGCTGGTCTTGTACTCACAGAGATCCGCTTGCCTCTGCCTCCCAAGTGCTGGAACTAAAGGCGTGCACCACTACCACCTGGCTTTGGTCCTTTCTTTTCTTTCTTTTTTTTTTTTTTTTACTTTAAAACATAATAAATTTACTTATTTATTATGCATACAGTGTTCTGCCTGCCTATACGCCTGTACGTTATAGACGGTGAGAGACACTATGTGAGTGCTGGGAATTGAACTTGGGACCTCTAGAAGAGCAGCCAATGATCTTAACCACTGAGCCATCTCTCCAGCCCCTTTCTTGGTCTTTTTTATAACACACTGATCCCTAAGAACCCATAGGGAGAACCCCATTTGCAAGATCATGTCACAATTCCCTAATCCTGCCAGGACACAGACAACACAGTGTGTAACCTAAAACATCCACCATTGTTTGCTGTATTTCTTCAACTATCTCTCCTAAAGCCTCGATCATCACTCATTGTTGTTTATATTTTGGTGTGTGTAGGGGGGTTGCACTCTGCCCACAACTACACAAACTGTGAGCTGCCTGGAAGGCAGCACTGGTAACTGTGAGAGTCACTCTGGCACCCTGACATCTGCGGCCTGGTGTAACTACTGGAAGCTAGCAACAAGCTACGATGAGAACTGAACTGCGCCATGAACTACAAAGGAAGAAGAAAGCACAATACTGCCACTGTCATCCCAGCTACATCAGACTGCATGCAGGACACGGGTGCACACAAATTCGCTTCAGCAAGGGCAAACTTTCTGCTCACAACTGGAGAACAGACCTCCAGTAAGGTGCTCCTTAAATGCACGCCGTGAGTCAGAACCAGACAGGTGGGGAGGGTAAGAGAACCGGCTCCCTATGAGAACACCTGCTGAACCATCTTCATCATTATTGTGAGTGTGTGATTAGAATCCAACTACTTCACCCCATGAAGTCCTGGCCCCATCAACAGCTGCAGCCAGGTGATTTCCCAAGGACCGTCTGTGTGAAGGGCCATTAGTGAGCTAAATGGAAATAAACCCACCTGTGGGAGTGCACTTCTTATTGTTTTTCAGGGATGAAAACATGTATTGCCGCAAGTCTTCCATGAAAGGCAGCTGCACATAAACTAAACACTAATGAGAAAGAAGGGAGATAAAAAGCAGAAACCATTAGATTAGCGGCACTGTATGTAAGTGGTCCCCGACGCCAAGGAAGTAGCCCAGCAGACACATTTCAGAACTTAGACAACATCTGACAAATGGGAGATAAAGTATTCTGACTACTGCAAATCACTTCACACTTGCAAACAGTATGATACAAAAAGATGTCTCAAGGAAGGTAACTGCAAGATACAGGACCAAGCAGAGCAAATGGGGAAAGCCTGGATGGCAGGACAGCATCTCTACCTTCTTTTCCAGTCCTGCTGCATGGAGTTCTCTGAGGAGCTGGGAACAAAGCAATCCTGACCCGTATTTTAAATAGGAGAGCCTCCAACAAACTGAACTTCAAACGGCTCACAATAAAACCACACCCTAACTCTTTAGTCATGGTCCTTATCTGCTAAACCAGAAGTGACTTCTCTTCCCATGTGGCTCTGAGAGAGCCAAAAGGATGAGAACTTAGGAAGCCTAGTGTCACTTTTACTGGTTTAGTAAAAGCCCCTTAAATACTTTCACAAGTCATTTGTTTTCTCTCTGAAAACCTGGCTCACACACCAGCAATCCCAACATTATCTGGGAGTTTGTAAGAAATTCAGATTTAGGTTCCCACAGAACTAGACTACCTATTTTAACAATATCCAAAAGCAGTGCTTAGAATAAAGGGACGGAGGGGAAATGAATAGCCTAGCAGGCAGGAGGCCCGGGGTTGGGCAGGATGGATCCCTAGTACTACTGCACAGGAAAGATTTAAAAAAAAAAAAAAAAGAAAGAAAGAAAAGGTGGTCAGGGGCAGGGGAGGATGAAAAAGGCCTGTAGGCTTTACCTCATAGGAATCCTTAATATAAGGAAAGGCTACACCAACTTGAGGATTAGCTCTTTTGTCATAAGCATATCGAACGATGGCAACCATGTTTAATTCATCCAAAGCATGAATAAGGGAAGAAAGAGCAACAGCCGCCGCCTGTAAGAAAGATGTGTGTGTCAGCATAGGTCCAGCCTGTGAGAGTTCCACACAAACACAAGCCCCGAACACTCACACGGGGATCTTTGCTTTTGTTCTGTTTCAGGCATCCTTTCTAAGGGCAGACAGCTCAGGGGTAGAACACCTGCTTAGATGTGCAAAACCCTGGGCTGCAGCTCCAACACCAACAAGACAAACACACCAGACTCCAACGCCTCTTCCAGGACTTTATGAACTAGATCCCTACTACTTTGACCTCCTTTTCTCTGAGTTTAAGCCCACACTCTATAAACTCAAGACTCTGCCTTTCTAAACAAAACCTTTGTCTCTCTCCTTGCACGAATTACCACTGTATCTCTCTTTTTTTTTTTTTTTTTTTTTTTTTTTTCCTCAAGCCTCCTAATTTATGTCTGCTTAGAACATGATTCTTTGGTTCATTTCAGCTATGCCTTATTAAAGAAACTACCTTGTAGAGTCCATGACTTCTACCTGCCAAATCTTTGGTTGGTGGACTCACCACAGCTTTGTGTCTGCCCCCCTTTCTCCACACTCCAACTCCAGAAGTAACAGGGTCCTCTAATCATTCTTTGTGGGCTACTGCTCCCCAAGCTCTTTTCTTCTTCCAACTAGTTCTTAAAGTCTACTTTCAGTCTTCCTTTCTTCTTCTCACTCTAAAATTCAAGTTAGGGATTATTCCATCCAGTCCTATGACTTGAAACTCTTCTAACGGGGTGGGGAGAAAGCTCAGTTAGAAGAGTGCTTCTTCTTATTGACTAAAGATCTAAGGTCAAATCTTTGGCATTGGAGCTTGAATCTCCAGCATTCACATAAAAATCCAGTCATAACTGTGTGTGACTGGCAGGTCCAGCCTAGCCAAAATGGCAAGTTTCTAGACTAGCAAGAGGCCCTATCTCAATAAGGAGAATAACGGAAAGAAAGGCACCCAATATCTTCTTCTGGCTTCTACACATGGGCACATAAATACTCTCCTGTGATCCAGGAGTAGACTGCTGGCAGATACCTCATCTTACCACACTTATTACTATCCTTCTCCTCTTGTATTCCCTACTTCCCCTAACACCTTCGACTTAACTAAACTATTGCCTCAAAGTCCTTAACAATACCTTCCTCATCCCTCAACTAGACCTCTGCGCTATCTCTCAGGCCCATCACTGCCTCTCATGTCCAGAGGTGACCATGTCAGTCCCTTCCACCAACCTTCAACAGTTCTACTCCAGCCCTGTAGAGCTGACCAGCAGCAGGGCTAGGTCTTGCTTCCCCTGGGGTTTCTGCTCATGTAATTTCCTTCTGGCTACAACCCCACTGGCATCTTCTAACCCATTTCAGATTTGCCTTACTCAGTTTCATCTTCCAAATTCCCAAACACTATGCACTTTTCCTGTATCACAGCTAACCTGTATCAAAGTTCATAATACTCCTTCATAAGACCTATGGCCTCAATACCTTGTCATCAAAATTGTCTACAGATTTCAAAAGAGATAAATCTCCTTTGTTTCAAGGAATATTTACATTAAGCCTATCCTTTGTTAGGTTCTAAGGCCCTGTCACAGAACTAAGAGGACTCCCTGACTTTAGTGAGCAAAGAGGAAATGAGACATGTAACAAATATGACATGTATGTTCTAATACTAAGTCTCATAAAAGAGGACCAGAAAAGCAGAGAGTCTGGGGAAAAGCTATTTCTAATTTGCTTGAAATTTAAATTTGTGTGTCTTTGACTGAACCAATCAGGATATTTAATGTAAAAGATGATGGGTTAATGATTGTCTTCTATATTTTAACAATAATAATCCTGCATTTTACTCAACTGAATCTCCATCCCTTTCCTTTCTCCTCTCTTTTTCCACACACTATGCATAAAAATCAGCACATAAATGTATACAATCTCTACACACACACACACCCAAACACACACACACACACATACACACCCCTATAAGCAAATAACCGAAGAAAATATTTTTAAAGGTTACTACTCACAGAACATTTTAATTGAAAAACAATAATATTCACCTACTTTAACAACCCGTATGATGCACGTAACTGGTACTATTGGAAACTCCACTCACAAACTTCCAGAGATGGGCATCTGACTACCTCACAAGAAACCAATCCATGTGTAGTTAGCAATCTTGGAAGACAGAATATTCATTTGGAGCAAAACGCCCCACCTGTTGGCCCCAGTTCACTTCTCCGGTATGAAGCACAGATTAATTTCTACTCCAGTGATCATCCTCAAAATGTATGAAGGACTGCTATTACAACTGTCAGCACCCTCCTACTCTCCTATCTACCCACACAAGTCTGCTGCATGCAATTTTTACTGGCAGTTCTCATACAGCCTGCTTTCCCTGCTCTCCTACTTATAAGCCCCAGTTAGAGAATATCAATTTTTTACTACCACATCAAAAACTGATAGACACCAAAGAGCCATTAGGAAATGAAGGCATCTTTTCTTTAAAAAAAATCAAAATGACCCTATCATATATAAAAATTCATTAATCAAAATTGAGCCACATCTACCACAATCCACAAAAATAGAAATCGAAGGACTACGGGAAAGAAGAAACAGCCAGGTCACCAATGTCTGCCCCAAATTATCCCAAAGAATCAATCAGAGACAGTTTGCCCTACCTTTAGATCTAGCTGTAATTAGTAACTGACTACACAACAGCCAGCTATAACCTAGGAACTTCCACAGCATACCAGTCAGGGCTTACTGACCCCCTAGAGCACCAAAGTGCCAATGAGGTATCTTTCATAATAACTGAACAGATTTCCTGGTCCTAATAAAACCCCCAAATCTTCTGTTCTTCAAGCACACCAGCTACCAGGCCCATGTACATGTGCCCCAGCACAATCCCAGTTCTTATTCCAAACACAGGCTGCTTTTTTAGAAACTTGTCCCTACATCTTCACTTGACTTTGCCAACAGAAATTAGCCACTTATATGACAAATTTGAATCACAGTTCACGAGCCTCAACACAGCTCTGTAATAGAACGTTTTCTCATTGCACTCTTAATAGTTTTCATGAAGTGATCAGAATTTCTTTTGTGTTAAAGAAAAACAGCCAAAGCTTAAAAAGTCATAGTTTCTAACAATACACACCAGGTTAGACCAATACAATTTCTAAGGCTTGATTCAGGAGAAAACTTGAACTAGAATTCTCAAATGTGAAGTCACCCATGTGTTACAATGAACTCACCCACACCCGGTAAAGTGGAAGCCAAGCATCTTCTCCTAATTTTAACTGTTCTCAGACAACAATCACATGACCACCTACTAGGCAAGCAGCCAGTCATGCTCCAGGTGTGGGGAGAAAAAGAGGTCACCAATACCTGCTCCCACCCCAAACAAATCTTCTACATTAAACTCATTATTTCTAATGCACATATTTTAGGAGTTTAGAAGCCTGCTTACTGTCTTAAACACATTCTGTATTGGAATTTTCCAGCTAAGATCAATGAAATATTGAGTGCTGACTTAATATTTCAGAAAAAATATGTACAAAGAGTGAGGCGTGAGTGTAGGATGTGAAAGTCATCACAGTTGTCATCCAGAAGAGACCAGACTGACAACACAGAATCTTGGGAACACGAGACAGGAGGAAACAGATCACAGGTCAGGACCACTCTCTAGGTTCACACACCTGCCCTAAACACTCAGTGTTCATGAGAGACGAGTGTCAACCTGACCCAGTCCTCCTGAACACCTGACAGGAAATCCATACGCCTAAGTCAAACTGTAGAAAGGTTATTTGTGCAAGACTATGTCCTCGGGTCTTACGCTCAAGCTAAAACAAACTCATTTATCATTTCTTTGTTTTCAAAGTTAAAGGTTGGTGACTTTCCCACTGCTATTGAGACTGTTCATGCCACTTAAAACACAAAGGCAGGCCACATGTGGTGGTGCACACCTTTAATCCTAGCATCTGGGAGGCAGAGGCAAGCTGATTTCTGAGTTCAAGGTCAGTCTGACCTACAAAGTGAGTTTCAGGACAGCCAGGACTACACAGAGAAACCCTGTCTCAAAAAATAAAGGGGAGGGGGGGCCTGGAGGGAGCATAAACAACCCACTTTCCTAAAATGACAGTTGGATCTTGTACTATCTCAAAGTTCTACACCCAACTCACCTGATCATCTTTTGCTGCAAAGACCTTTAGAACTTGATACCCCATAAAGAATCTCCTATGGACCTACAAGAGAGGGAACAGAAATGGTTTTGAAGCAGAATGAGAAATATAAACAGCTGTAAAGTCACACATTGCTAAAAATGTCTGCTCAAAATGTTCTTCCTGATAAACACCAATAGCAACTAGAAACAATATAGTGCTTGAAGCTCAACTCAATGAGCACCTAGTCTATGCCCTGCATTGTTCTACACATTGTGTACTAAAATACAGCAGTGAAAAGGATATAACCAGGCCCTTCAGAAGGCTAGATGGATGTGGAATTAAATACAATGTTCTATCATAGTCCAATGTGATACGGTGTCCTAAGAACATGGAACTGGGCTTGCTCATGTGGATTTCAGGAGAGGCATGCAAACAATGACACCTCAGGCAAGACTCAGAAAGTAGGAATGAATCAAAAGAAAAATCTCAGAGCTGGAGAGGGCTCGGCAGCTAAAAGCACTTGCCGCTCTTACAAAGGGCACCAGGCATGTACATGATGCACATGGGTACATGCAGGAAAATACTCAGACACATAAACATGAATGCATCTTATAAAATAAAAAGAAAAAGAAGGTCTATACACTAGACCCCGGGCAGACATAACAGTGAATTAGCAATTTCAGAGTGACAGGTACTTAGTGTGTGCTCACTGGGACTGCTTTTAGAGTGCAGGGGCACAGTGCAAGGGGAAAGGGAGGAATTGCAGATTAACAAAGACTGTCTCAAAAAACCTCAGGAATAAAGTCCTCAGGAGCAGTGACAAGCCCCTGCTGAACTGCAAAGAGAGCAAAGCACAGAGGCAATTCTTAGCAGGCTGGAGGCAGGGGAACCAGTTCAACAAAATGTACTGCCGGCCCTTGCCCCCTCTTGAAATGCATTAAGGGTCACAGAACTCTACCAATACCTGACTAGAAAATGAATGTTAAAGTTCCTGAAATCACAGCCCCTGCACCCATCTACCCATCTACCAAGATCAATCTCTCACTGTGGAGCTGCAGCTTATTTAGAAAAATGTGTCGTGTGCTGTCCTGGGCAGCATTTCTTCTCTGCATTCTCCTGCACTCTTTCCTCTGAAGCTGAGAAACTAGGAGCATTCTACTGTAACCGCAGCTCACTAAGCTTCAGAGGTGTGAGGTCCATGGAATTCAAATAGCTCTCATTTCAGCTGCCATCTCCTAGAGGAAGACCACTATTCTAAGGTGCACAAGAATAACCCTACAGGTTCCATACAGCATATTCACAGAGATTTACTTACCCTGTTGGAATTTATTCTAAAGTAGTTAATGAGGGTGCTGTAGAGATGGCTCAGCACTTAAGAGCACACACTGCTCTTGCCAAGTGCCTGAGACACCTCTGTCAGGTGTCTCACAACCACCTGCAACTCCAGCTCCTGGGGATCCAATACCTCTGGGCTCCACAGGCACCTGCATTCACATGAATATACCTACACACAGGTGCACACATATACACAATTCAAAATAAAACAAATCTTTTAGAATATATTTATATTTTATGTATACCGGTGTTTTGCCTGAATGTATGCCATTGTGAGGGTGCCAGGTTCTCTGGAACTGGAGTTACAGACAGTTGTGAGCTGCCATGCAGGTGCTAGGAATTAAACCCAGGTCCTCTGGAAGAGCAATCTGTGCTCTTTACCACTGAGCCATCTCTCCAGCCACATAAAAACAATTCCTTAAGAAACAATTAATGCAGCCGGGCACACACTTTTAGTCCCAGCACTTGGGAGGCAGAGGCAGGAGAATCTCTTTGAGTTCGTGGCCAACCTGGTCTACAGAGCTAGTTCCAGGACAGGCTCCAAAGCAATACTGAGAAACCCTGTCTCAAAACAAACAAACAAACAAACAAACGGAAAAAAAAAAGAAAGAAATAGCTAATAGCTAATGCTATCATTTCCTAATGCACCTAAATGACTTTTTCAAAGAACAGCAAGGAATTTGTAGGGAAACTAACAACTAAATTCTTATAATTATATACCCAGAACACCTGACAAGTTGGCAAGAGAACTGAAAAACTGCTTAGTATTTTAAAGTAAACAGAACACACACACACACACACACACACACACACACACACACACACACACACACACACACTCAGTGGTAGTATACTTGGCTAGCAAACAATCAACCACCATTCTCACACAATTCATTCAGAAATGGTGTTTTGTGAACACTGAAGACAGTGAGATTTTATTTAAGATAACTGTTAATCACTAGTCTGTTAAAAGGTGCATATCTGCATTTCGTCATATGCCCCATGGAAAACACCATGTTTACCACCTCGTATCCTCTGGTTAACATAATACATGAAAGCAGGGATGTACAGTGGGCTGTTCAAAAGCATGCTAGTTCATATGGTGAGAGAGCCACTAAATAGTAGCACAGACTTTGGAGTCTCAAAATGCATGTCTACTCCCATTTCACTGTAAGATCTTGGGCTAGTTACATAATGGGGCTAATTTTCAATTTCCTAATCTTAAAAAAAAAAAAAATGCATACCATAGTACATGCCTAAGAGGCTAATAATAACTAAACAAGAATTTTTATCAAAAGCTTACATGTTGGAACACTGTAATTATCCACTGAATAGTAGGTATAATTATAATATTTTCATGATACTCGTCTGAGATGGAACTTTAAAACAACGTTGAGTGTGACCCTGCATGGCTGCTGGGTAAAAAGATCAAACAGCATGTCTAACCCTGTCAAGCCTGGCCTGCCATCGTCTACCTCAGGAAACCTGTGAGACCCTTCTTTCGCCTTGGGAAGCAGGAGGATTCCTCTTTTTGAGATGAACAATCTTTACCCACTTTCTTACACCCAGACTTGAATAAAAGAATTTCTTCCTTCAAAAGTAAAATCAATAAAATAAGATTGATTTAGAAGTTAAAAATTGACCTAGAAAGCACTTAAGTATTTAAAAGTAAAATATGAAGCTAATGAAAGTATTTTAAAAAGAAAAGTGTTTTTATTTTTTTGGCTCTGTTCTCTGCTTTTCTTTGTTAGGCCCTCACTTCCAGCCTGGCACAGGTGATTTCAGGGTTTGCGGCTCTGACTTATACTAGCAGGTGTTTGGGGTAGGGCTTGTCTGTCCATCTAGACGCAGGCAGAAAGGGCAGTTTTGGTCAGATGTGCTGACACCCATTGCTAATCCCAGCAACTGGGAGGCAAAAGCAGACAGATCTCTGTGAGCTTGAGGCCAGCCAGGAATACATTGTGAAACCTGTCTCAAAAAAAAGGAGAGGGCTAGAGAGATGGGTCAGCAGCTAAGAGTACTGACTGCTCTTCCAGAGGACCCAGGTTCAATCCCCAGCACCTGCATGGCAGCTCACTATCTCTAACTCCAGTTCCAGTGATCTAGCACCCTCTTCTGGCTTCTGCAGCCACTGCATGCTCATGGTACACAGCTGAACATGCAGGCCAAATATTCTTGCACCTTAAAATAAAAAATAAAAATAGATCGTTTTTTTAAGAGGGGAGACAATTTCTACAAATTGGTCTAAATAAGGTTAGTTTCACTCAATATTAATAAGCATTACCACTAATAATCATAAATTTTAACATATACTTTGCAATGTAAATAATTTTACTTTAAAGAAATGTTAGGGTCTCTGAACTTCCAAAAAATATTTATTCTTAGTACATTTCATTTCAGTCATTCTTAGAGTTGTTTGTTTGTTTTGCCATTTTGAGACAGGGTTTCTCTGAGTAACAGCGCTGGCTATACTGGAACTCACTCTGTAAACCAGGCTAGCCTTAAACTCAGAGCTCCACCTACCTCTGCCTTCGGAGGGCTGGGAATAAAGGCGTGTGCCATCATGCCTGACTCATTCTTAGAGACTTTAAATAAGTTTGCCCACTTTTTGGCTTATGGAAGTTTGTTTGTATTTTAAAGAGAGAAAGTGTGTGTGTGTGTGTGTGTGTGTGTGTGTGCCATGTGTGTGCAGGTGCTCCTGGACATCAGAAGAGGGTGCCAGACACCCACGAATTGGAATAACAGGCAATTGTCATGGTGCTGGGAACCAAATTCTGGTCCTCAGACCTAGTTGTTCATGTTCTTAACTACTGAGCCATGTCTCCAGGCCTTGGCTTATGAGTTTTGAAAATACTTATGAAAAATTAACCTAACACTAAAAATGCATAAGGCTTGTGTGTTAGAGCGACACAAAGAATTTCAAATTTAGACTACTGGATGCTATTTATTTTCATTATAATTCCCACATGAGTTCTCCAATAAAATCTCTTCATCCCTAGGGAGACATACAACATACACATACAAAGATAATATTTGCTGGGCAGTGGTGGTTCACACCTTTGATCCCAGCACTCAGGAGGCAGAGGCAGGTAGATCTCTGAGTTGGAGGCCAGCCTGGTCTACAGAGTGAGTTCCAGGATAGTCAGTGCTACACAGAGAAACCCTATCTTGAACATTTTTTTAAATAGGTAATATTTATACTTATTAGCTATGATTCATCATTTTTCAGTCAACCCCAAGAACAGTGAACCTAGACCTCTAGGAATCTCTGGAGAGTATGTGGGACCGCATGGCAAGCGGTAGCACTTACCATTGTGTTTACTTTGTGTATCTGCACTTTGGTACCTAAAAGTCCTGTGACTCACAGGTAAGGTGTACATCCTAAAACCCTACACCAGAAACTGAGGAGGTGTCCAACATAAACCAATGACATCCTGGATTGGAGAGATGGAATGGCTAAGAGCACATCCCTCCCTTCCAGAGGAACTGATTTCATTCCCAGCATCCATGTCAAGGGGCTCACAACTGCCTGTAACTCCAGCTCCAGGGGGACCTAACCCCTCTCCCCTCCTCAAGCACATGCACTCACAATGCATGTGCCCACACGCAGCCACTAGACATACACATTAATAGAAAGCAAATTTTTAAAGATATATATTAAAGATAAATGATATCCAAAGCCCAGGTAGAGTCCATACACACACCAGTTTGAGTAAGCCACACAACTGCAAATTACTGGGTGGTGAGACAGTGGCTTAGTGAATGTGGTCTTCAGATTTATGTCAAGCCTCTACATCTTGGTTTTTCTTTTTCAAATATCAAAGACAAAGGGGCTGGGAGACAGTTTAAACAGCAAACACGAAGACATGAGTTCAATCCCCAGAAGCCATAGTTTTTAAAAGCCTGCTGTGGCAGCAAGTGCTTGTAATATTCGCACAGGTGAGGCAGACATAGCAGATCCCCGGGGCTCACTGGCCAGCCAGCCAAGCCAACTTGGCAAGCGCCAGGACACTGAAAGACCCTATTCCAAAAAATCACTGGGCAGCGCCCAAGGAATGAACACCTGAGGTCATCCTCTCACATGGAAATGTACATCCATACCCACACACAAATTAAAATTTTCAATAAAAAAAAAATGGCAACACTCATCCCCAAACTACATTTCAGAAGACTGAATGGGAAATGAGTACGAATTGTAAATAAAATAGCCAATCAAAAGCTCAAGGCATGCACTTTGTTCACAACTGCAGAATAATTGCTGTACCTGAGAAGATCTACAGAATCCCAAAACAGAGAAGCACTTCCCCTCCGATTTATATTTCATTTGCTCCTCATCCACTTTAGAAAAGGGAATTATATCGCTTCCATAGCGGAACCCTGGAGAAGGAGAGCAGAACATCTGTTAGGCATATGGGACCTGAAATGGGCTCTCTACATACATCAACAATACACACGCTCCAGGGCCGGTCTCTGCTTTCTACTCCCTAGAATCAAATGATTGCCCCTGTGATCAAAAGGGGTAAAGCAGAGGCAGAAACAAACCACATACCCCATATACAGACTATTAAAATCTAATTACAATTCTTAAGTAGTGTCTTCTGCAGTCTAGTTACCTTAATGATTACCCAGCCCAGAAGACTGTAGCAAACACAGCACATTAGTTATCCTCCAAAGACAGCCGTGTTGACTACAGTACAAGTTTGAGCTGTAAACATAATCAAAGCACATTTACTCAGAAATCCAGAGATCCAGAGAAAATAGCCCATCGAAAATCTTCAGAACAAAATGTCCAAAAACACATGCTGGAAACAGACAAAACTTCAGCCATCTAATAGAAGCCAAAACTCTACTTAAAAGCATCCATTGACAAGTTCTGTGCTTTTGTATGTTTGAATTTATTTTATTACTGGAGTTTGGTTGTATTTATTTGCAATGTCTTATGTTGGAGAAATATGGGCTCGTATGCCCCAACACACACACACAAAGTGAAAATAAAGACAAACCCCTAACCTTGATCTATAGCATCTGCTCTCTGGAAGACTGTGCTCCTACCCAGGCTCTTTTCAGTGTGACTGCAAGAGGAACCATCAAAACCCAAGAACTCCATGGTGGGAGTCCAAGAGCAGATTCTGTGATTTGGGGTCTATTTGTTCCCAATAGGCTGCCAGGGTCATATATTTAATTTATAAAAATTCTGTTTTCATGCATGTGTTTTCTAAAAAGAAGACAACAAATTCAAAAATTCCGATACAAAAGTCAACAGGAAAACAAATGACACATGGTCAAGAGTTTTTCCTTTTTTTCCCCTGTCACTTGTGTGCAGGTAGGGGGAAGGGTACGCACGTGTGTGCTCACTTGTGAGTGTAGGTAGAGATCAACTTCACACATCTTCCTCTATCATTCTCTACCTTACTTTTGAGCCAGGAGCTCTCCATCTCAGCAGTTTCAGCAAGGCGGACTGGCTAGTGCCCCTGGCCCACCTCTCCAGCACTCTTAGAGGTAACACTGCCGTGCCTGGCTTTTTTCTTGTTGTTGTTGTTGTTGTTGTTTGTTTTTTATTTTTTGAGAGTAGCTCTGACTGTCCTGGAACTCGCTCTGTAGACCAGGTTGGTCTTGAACTCACAGAGATCCACCTGCCTCTGTCACCCGAGTGCTGGGATTAAAGATGTGTGCTACCACATCCAGTGCATGCCTGGTTTATTTTGTTGTTGTTTTTGCCTTATCTTGTGTAATAGCCCTGGCTGTCCTAAAACTCCTTTGTAGACCAGGCTGACCTCAGACTCACAGAGACCTGCCACCATGCCCAGCATCATGCCTGGTTTTTATGTGGGTGCTGGGGATGCTTGCACAGCATGCCCTTTATTCATCAAGCCATCTCCCAGACACTAAACCAAGTATTTTTCTAACCTTTTCTTGTCATCAATCATTTTCTTATTTAAATTAACAGTATCTTTAAAATGCTTATTAAAACTTTTCTAGTTTCTCTACTTAAAGTGCAAATGACATTTCTACAAGGCAAAGAGCACAGAACAGACTCTAACATATAAACATAATCTTTGGCCCACATGTGTCTACTAGTTTCTCCCAAGTATTAGTGAGTAGACAAAGGTGGTCACAGGAAAGTGATGGGTAACTGAAAGGGGGTAAATGGGAACAGAGGAACTTCTATATGACTCAGTGTCTAACACTTCCCCTTCAATTTCTGTCCCCATAAAAATCTTTTTGTCCCAGATAATAAGAGCTTTCTTGCAACAACTCAAAGAACTGGTCCCCTCACCTCTCATCCCTCCTATTTCTAACCCAGCTGTCACACTAATCTCTGTAATAGAACATCTCTAAACACTATAGATGCATACATGTCCCCATGTATGGCTCCATTTGCTTTTAAAATCATACATAAACTCTGAGTCTGTTACTCAAAGCCCTGTATTGGTCCTAGTGCTGAACAGTACGGAGGAACACAGCCCTGGAGGAGCTCAGCCCTGGAGGAGCACAGCTCTAGGTTTAGTTCTGTGCACTGCTAGCTGTGTGGCTTTGCATGTGCTAATGAGTATCTTTCAACTTCGCTCCTTCTGCTGCCCAATCTCCATTGTCTTGGATGGGATTTGGAATCACCATGGAGACAAACCTCTGGATGTACCTGTAACACTGGGTTAACTGAGGTAGGAAGACCCACCCTGAATGCAGGTGGCACTATCTCATGGGTGGGGTCCAGAACTGAACAAAAGGGAAAAAATGAGCTTCCTGAGAGCAGGCGCAACTTGAGCCAGTGACCTCCCATTCCTGCCACCATCCCTTTCCTGCCCAACAGACTGTTCCCGCAAACCCTCAAGCCAAAATAAAACCCTTTCTTGTCTTATGTTGCTTTATCGTGTATTTTGTCACGGCCATAAGAAAAGGAACTATGATAGCCTTATGTGTAAAATAGAAATAGCAAGAGTGTCTGCTTCATTAGGTTGTGACAATGAAGAGAGAAAATACAGGCTGCCACTTAAGACACACCAGCATCCCTCTGGGCTTGGCCTGTGCCCCTCATGGTCCTCCTCCCACCAAGAGCCAGTCCTTACATTAGGATAGAGGGATCAGCTAATGATGAGACTGTGACTCCAGCTCAACTACAATTCTAAATTCACATTCTGTGCTATACTACTATATTCAAACAAGTAATAGATATTGTCAAGTATTAATTACATCCTGTATATAATTCTATCTACTACCAGCTTCAAACTATCCCACTCACTCACACTTAAATACATGCAGTAAGAAAGAGGCCATACGTGACACTTCTTTCCAGGATTGGGAAATTAAAACTATACTAAGCGTGCACTACCTGGTAATAAGTTGATCTAAGCACCCGGCTGCCATCTTAAGCACCATTTGGCAAATGAGGATTTGAGCTCTTGAATATTCAGATATTCTCACCTAGTTTCCAAGTTCTCTGGATAAAGATGTCATCTAAACATCATACTATTTAACCCAACAGTTGGTTGGAGTATATTTAGCACAACTTTAAAGAGCCTAGTGTGTATAAACCATGACAACAATCACAATACTTTTCCCATATACATACATACATATACATACATACATATACATATACATATACATATACATATACATATACATATACATACATATACCTGGTAGGATATAAAACCTGAAATGGGCACTTGGAAGAATGAGGAGAAAGCTGATTCAGTCCCTTCATTATGTAAGCATCCTCCTAGCTAGGGAATCTCCATTAAAATAAAGCCAAGTCCTAAGTCATGTCACTTAACACTTGAATTTGGAAGGAACAAATACGAACCTCTTCCCTAAGAGCCATGTTGCCCAAGGCTCCCTGACCCCTGGCCTACAGGACCCACCAGTGTCTACTGTTGCCTCAGCTGCACCTCTGTAACTAAAGAATTATGTGCAGGTGAACAGCCCAGGCTGCCTCCCAGCACCCTGAAGAGAGTCTTTGTTGGGCAAAATTACAGATGCTTGTTAGCATACCTTGAATAATGTCCTCTTTGGAAACTTCAGTTTCATCATCGTCATTTAAGCAATAGACAGTTTCTTTTTTAATATCTTCCTTCTTTAGGGTTCTTGCATCCACAACCATCCAGCTCTTTTTAACTCTCTCCGGTACGATCTATTTTCAAATGATAGTGAAAGGAAGAACAAAGAGGGACAAGATGTGACTGACAGAAAAATCTAAAATACTCTCTGGATTACTCAAGCTGCACAGTATTTAGCCTCTCTTTTCCTATCATGTAGATTTTAGTTTATTTTAAGGGGATAACCTTTTTTTAAATTCTTTATTTAATATTTTTTTCTTATTTTACATATCAATCCCAGTTCCCTTTCCCTCCCATCCTTCCACCCCGCCCCCCAGACCTCCCCTTCCCATTCCCCATCCACTCCCCAGAGAGGGTGAGACCTTCCATGAGGGATCATTAAAGTCTGTCAAATCATCTGGGGTAGGGCCTCTATATTCCCCTTTTCTCCTTTGGTAATCTACAGTCACATATTAATTTTCTATAGAAAACCCCACATTGCCTAATAAAGAAGGACCATACATTTTACCATAGTCAGGAAGAAAGGGAGAAGTCAAAAAAGTAAACAGAAAAATGAGAGAACATATACTCATCCCTAGTCACACTCTTTGGCCTTGACAGAAACCAAAATAACTCAAAATTACCTCCATGGTTCTCACGATGTGTTTGGGAATTAAGTTCTTCAACATACAAAAATATGTCTGTATATTTACTTCTCAGATTTAATTATATTTTTAGCATATACTTAAAGAGGGGGAGAAGGCAAAGAAGCTCCTGGTGAAGCATAAATCAGATTTCTACTCAGATTGGAATTTAAATAATCACCAAAGGCAACTCACTTTTGAAAGTAGACTATAACGTACAAACGCATGCAGTGACCCACAATCTGACACTAAGGAGTCATTCTGCAGATGCTGTCACCACTGGATCCCTAGTAACAGAATTAGGTATGACATGTCTTCAAACCTCTACACATAACTCTGGTGCATTATCGGCACCCCTGCTATGTTACACAGTGACAAGTTCATCTAGCACATTGTCTCTCTCCTAAAAGAAAAGGAGACAAAGGCCTGAGTTCCTGGCTAACAATCAATTATCTACTCAGCAAAAGACAAGGAGGGAATCAAGCCACATTATAAACATCTTCAAACTTCTCCTCGAACGCCTTTTAGATGAGAAGCTAAACGGAGATTAAGTCAAAAGGGAGAGCAGCTACAGAGGCAGTAATTATACACTGAATAACTCACCCATGAATTATCAGCGTCTTACATAAGCGTATTTATCTGCCTGGCAACAGTGCTTTAAAAAAAAAAAAATATGCATTTACTACCTACCGATTTATAGGCTACAATCTGTATAGACAAATTGGGGCCGATGGTCAGCTGGCAGGGCCAGGGCATGGAGCGCCTCTCAATCTTCTTAAAGACACACAGCTGCTGTAGACTCTCACTTAATAAAGGAAAGCACGTAATGAAAGACACAATTTTCAAATGTTAATTTGGACTACATGGTTTACTTATTTTACTAGAATGAGAAGTGAGCTGCTGTTGATTATAAAGAAAGAAACCTCAGGGGTTTCTTTCCCCACCTGTGGTGGGGAAGGAGCCAGAGACAGTGAGCTGGCTTGGGAGGTAGCAGAGCTCGAATCACTTGCTTGACAGGAGAAAAGGAACTGCCCTGCCCTCCCCTGGTCAATCACTTCTCTCAACTGTGCCGGTGATTCTCAACGTTTATGGAGAACCAAGCACACCATTGAGGATATGAGAAAAGCACGGGCATGGTCACTACGAGTCTGCACACAATGTAAGGTGCTCACCAACTCCCAGAAAACAGCAGACAGGAGGAGGAGAGCCCCGGCTCTGGAGAATCAAAGGAAGGGCACCAGGCTACAGCATCACTGCTCATACTTCATTAGTTAATGCCAATTCCCCTAAATAAAAGACACGATGTTTTACAGGCACACAACACAGAGAGTTACATAAAGACTACCCAGGAGATAAAGCAATCAGTGGTCTGTTTGGCCTTTATGCAAAGTAGATAACTACATTTTTTAACGGTAAGAAGGGCCAGAAGAAGATAAGTGTAATGAAGAGTGATGCTTCATTTAAATAAAGGTGAAATTCAAGTCTGGTTTGATCTGTCCCTAATCTAACACAACATAAGACTATAGGAGAGGTAGAATTTGTGGTATTCACTAAGATAAAGAGCAAAGGAATTAATGGTCTAATAATCCAGCCCTTATGATTGGTGTCCATGGGACAGATGAAAAAAGAATCTACAATTGGTGAGAGCTACCTTACATGACCTACATAGTTAGAGTCAGAGAGATGTCAACAGACTCCAGTCCTCACAACCATCTTACATCAAGCACAAGTTGTCCTGCCTGAATACCTGCTTTTGAAGTTCACCATAACCAAAGACATCAGGTTTGTGAAGAATGAGTATGTCTGCACCAGATCTAATCTGTCTCATGAGACATTATTAGTCCATCCAAGACAACATGAGGTAAGGGATTCTGTACCAGGGATTTTTTTTTTAATTTTTTTTATATAAAAATAATTTCCCACAGCCAGTGCTGTCTCTTTTTCTCAAGCCCTTATTCCTTACAATTAAAACTTTTGCCTGAAAGTTCACTCTCTAGTCTTGGTTTTTATTTCTATAATCACCAGGACAATGACCATATATGTACAATATCAGAGAAACTGAATTTGAAAAAAATCCACTTAATCACAATTAACTTAAATAAGAACAGTCATTATAGGCCCTGCAGTGTTGGTGCATGCCTTTAATCCCAGCACTTGGGAGGCAGAGGCAGGTGTTTCTGTGAGTTCAAAACCAGCCTGGTCTACAAGAGCTAGTGCCAGGACAGCCTCCAAAACCACAAAAAAAAAAAAAAAAAAAAAAAAAAGCCCCCAAGTAGTTTAAAGTATTAAAACATTCATAATCAGGCCAGGCATTGGTGGTGCGTGCCTTTAATTCCAGCATGTGGGATGCAGAGGCAGGCAGATCTCTGTGAGTTCAAGGATAGACTGGTCTACAAATTGAGTTCAAGGACAGGCTCCAAAGCAACACAAAGAAACCCTATCTCAGAAAACAAAAAACAAAAACAAACAAAACAACAGGCATAGTCAATAATTTATCTGCTTGCTAGGGGAGAAGGAGATACTTTAAAAATTAGTGGATTTATACTGGCTCATAACACATTACCTTAAGGTATGTATTCCCAAAGTTCAGAGAGAGACAACACATCTGCACACAGTGTGACAAGAACACATACTATGTCAAGATATTTCATTTATAGGATTCCTCACTAATTCCTTTGGTGACCCTTGGGAATTACAATTCCATTCCACTTTGCCAATAATTTCAAGGGTTTCCATATTTACAAAATTATGATATATTTCTTGTTAATTACAGATATCCAGAAATTCTTAAAAATTGTAGCTGAGAATAAAACAGCAGATGCAGACTTTTGCTGACTACTTCAATTGAGAACTTTGTTTCCACTCCTGAATTTCATGTACCTACATATGAATGGAGTTATTTCCTACACAAAGGCAGCATGAGCCCCAATACTCTGAGTCCACACAAGCCAGACTTCTTGGCAAACTACCAAAAAGACACCTTTGCCAAGTTTGACTCCTCATACACACAACAGTAGATACAATAAAAACCTTCCCAGAGTCTCTGCTCAAAGTAAGTGTGTATCCAACTATAACCAAGAACAAGACGGATAAGAGATGGTCTCTCCCACAGTATCTATGGACAGATAAATAAAGCAATTTCCTTTATTGTTAAATGGTACTTCAGGGATTTCACTCTTTAAAAAGAAATCATTTGCCTTTCCAACATCAAGGTGGATACTTTTCCTTCATGATGACAACATGTAACAACACTGGCTATGAGTTCTTTACATTTTTGAACTTGGGCTCATAAATATATATGAGAGAGGTTTTGTTGTAACAGGACTTGGTCAAACTATTTACTGATCTAAAGCAGCGATTCTCAACCTGTGGGTCAAGACACCTTTGGGGTCGAACAACCCTCTCACAGGGGGCACATGTCAGATATTTACATTCATAACAGATTCATAACAATAGTAAAATTATGAAGTAGCAACAAAATAATTTTGTGGCTGGGGGTGACCACTACATGAGAAACTCTATTAAAGGGGTCACAGCATTAGGAAGGTTGAGAACCAGTGACCCAAGGTTAAAAAAAAAAAAAGAAGCCTCAAATCAAAAACCATATTATACCCTCCCATGATGCTCTCTAAAATTAGTATCAAAAAGTAAAGGAGCACTGACAGTCTCAGATATAACACCATTTTTCATAATCAAAAATGGTTCTTGCTGGTACAGCCACTATGGAAATCAGTGTGGAGAATAAGAACAATGTGGCTACACCCCTCCTAGGCATCCACCCAAAGGACTGTACACCCTACACCCTACCATGGAGATACTTGGACATCCGTGTTACTTCTGTTTTATTCACAATGGTAAGAAACCAGCTGAGATGTCCATCAACTTATGAATGGCTAATGAAAACATAGCACACACACACACAACAGAATTTTATTCAGCTTTAAAGAAAAAGGAAATTATAAAATCTCCATGAAAATGGACAGAATTGAAAAATATATTAAGTGAGATAACTCCGGCCATGAAAGATAAATAATATATATTCTCTCACAGATGGATCCTGGCTTCTCATTTTTATATGTATATTTATGTAGGAAATGAGTTTACAGAGCCTGGGAACCAGAAAGGGCCCATGAGAGAGGGGTAAAAAGAGGCCTCAATTCTGTGTGTGTGTGTGTGTGTGTACATGTCATGTATAACAGAACATATAATACGAAACTGGAAAGAAGAATGGTAAAGGTGGAAATGTTTCAGTAGAGATGGGGGGCTAGGACATGGGACAGTCAACCCAAATTAAGGATGTATGAAAAAGCTGTAAGGAGGCTAAAGAGTTGATGTCTCAGGCATTACGAATACTGGCTGCTCTTGCAGAGACCCTGGTTCGATTCACAGAACCCACATGGTGGCTTAGTATCATTTGTAATTCTAGCTCGAGGTGATCTAATGCTTCTTCTGACTTCTGTGAGCAATGGGCACAAATGTGGACCCATGTATATATATCCAGGCAAAACACTCATATAAACAAAGCAAAAATATTTTTTTTCTAAATCTTTCTAAACCATAAGGAAGCCTGCTGCTCTGTCTTATGTGAGTGATAGAGCTGTCCCAGAAGTCACAAGTTACTAACTGAAAATCCCAGGGACAGGTTACCTCCTTATGAATTATTGGTAAAATTAACCCGAGATCCCCTGAAACAATAGGGGTATTGCCACTACTGTTTGTTGCACAACAGAACTATGTGGAAAGACTATTGCAGAAGGTACCGTGCGCTTTGGCTGCAGAACACAGAGAAAGGAAGCCAGAGCTGAGTGTGAAGCTTGTGCTCTGCTACATAGCTTGCCCAATGCTGGAAGGTCTATGCAGACTGCTGGGGTAAACAGACTTCAACAGAGTTACTCAGTCCACTGCATGGACACTGTGTACTGTAATACTGACTTGACAGTAGCATAACTATTATGGTGACCAACCCCTCCATGCTTAAATTTAAAGTCAACTCCACGGGAGAAAAGCCATGGTTAGTACTTGAAACCTGGTCAAGAGCCTATGGCTATGGAGGTCATAGACCCTAGTGAAAAAGCTATTACGATTTTGCTAAATAAACATGATGTCCCCCTCAAGCTGTCTTTTTAAAGAGTTGTTTATCTATGACTGCATCTGTGTCTGGGTACATGCACATGAGTGCACCTGCCCTCAGAGGTCAGAGGCATCTCTGGAGCTGGAGTTCAGATGGTTACAGGTGAGCTGCCCAACATGGATGTTGAGAACTAAACTCAGACCTCTCTCTGGAAGACCAGGGAGCACCCTTTGAGCAATCTCTCCAGGCCCTTTAAATTGTCTTCTTAACATTTATGTTTTATGGCTGTGGACTGGTGGTGCTATGTCCGCTTTGGTCAGGGAATCTCTCTTTGTAGTAGGTGGCAATTACTACAGGTAAGACTGTAGCTGGTAGAGTGCTAAGCGTAAGTGCTTGTTGAATGCTCTACCCTAAATGGGACAGGCTCAGGGAACACTGCAGAAGGGGGTCATTAAAAAACATAAAAGCCAGAGGAAGGGAGAATGTTGTCTTCCAGTCATACAAGACCAGGCCTGCCAACGCTGTATCGTGGGGTGGGGAGGGGCTCGCACACTCCAGCCCTCCCTGAAGATCTACAGGAAGGGAGATATTCTCTTTTTAGTGGAGTAAAGAATAAAGACATTTTCTTCACTAGTAAGTTGGTCATTTGCCTATAAGTAACAGTCCTCAATGGGTACCCTCATTGGGTCACAAAAAGAGAGACAGAGACATGAAAGTAGAAGGGAGATGCCGGGGAAAGGAGAAGGATCAGCAGGAGTGGGAGGACAAGGACAAAAGAGGGTAATGGGAGTGAATATGATCAAAAGACATAATGTTCCTGAATGCCACAGACACAATGAAAACAAAAGAGTCAATACATACTAACAAAGGAACTTAAAAATAAAAACGAGGGGTTTGTAAATACATGAAAAGAGTGGCCCAGGAAATGTGGCTCAATAGAGATGGAATCTACTCCTTCTCCAAGGCATCTATCCCAAACTTCAGTGACACATATCTGGAAATGAGAACCCTGTGCAAACCATACAAACTAATAAAAGGGAGATTAAGGGTGAGCTTGTGGCTTCTTTAATAAAATTCAGAACACTTATTAAAGAATGACTGCTAAGTCGAGAATGGCTCCGAAAAAAGAAAGGCATCGGGAAGAGCTCTGAAAAAGAAATCCGTGTGGGAAGATTAAAAGTTGCCACCAGTGTCTCCATGCCCTACCTGAAGGAATAAATCTCCTCCAGCCCATCTTCACCTTCTAAAGACACCATCATCCTCTGTACCATGTGGATGCCTTCCTTTTGCTGCTCAGTAATTCCTTTTTTAGGAAAGGAAGGTCCATGGTGGTCCAAACCCAAGTCACAATCTCCTCCGTCCTCAGCCTCATGGTTCTTGCTGATTGGAAAAGGCAGGCTGTCAGGAAAGATAACCAGTAAAGAAGGTAAGTTTGGGTTCCAAATCTGGATTCCAACCCTGTGACTGTCACTACATATGAGGAAGATGCCTGCCTGTCAATCTTACACAGCTCCATAATTTTATCTGTCAATTGACATGTAGCTACCTGAGAAGTATTTCAGCTTTAAAAAGCTGACACTTCTTGGATATGGTAAAAAGGGGAAACTGGCTGACACACCCAAATAACTGAAAAGGCAGGGCTCTCTGGGTGGCCGAGCCCTTCACTGCCTCTCCCACTTCACGCCATCTTCCTGGTATTGGTTACTCTCTCAGAATGGCCTCTTCCACACTGCTGTACTATGGTCTGTGCCCCCCAAACTTCTTTTATTGAAATGTAAGTATTAGGAGGGGGGCAGACAGCAGTTGACTATCATGATGGTGGAACCCTGAGCTTTATTATGCAAGGGACCAGAGACAGTGCCTTTTGACCTTTTCTGTCCTTTCTGTCATGTGACAGTCACAGTATCCTCTCGGGAGCAGACATCTCCCCTCAAACACCAAATCTGTATTGGCACTATGAACTCAGACTGCCTTCCTCCAGACCTCTGAGATGAAATTATCTGTTTATAAATTACCTCACCTGTATTATCCCAGCAACAGGAATCGACTGTTACCCATGTTACCCAACTCTACTATCTACAAAAGACTCAGTGTTTAACCCTCTGATTTCAAACCTCTAAAACTATCAGGAATCAACAGTCTGAAGGAGAGACTTAGAAGAGCTCACTGAAGGTCACTAAAGCCAAAGGTTAGAGTTCAGGAGGAAATGCTTAATAGAGCAAGTCCAGGCAATATACTAAGCACACCGGAGTGCAGGGGAGGTTACCAATGATCCCTCAGGGCTCCTGGGGATAGAGTATGAAGCTGAGGGTGTAGCTCAGTGATAGAGTGGTTTGCCTTGCATGCATAAGGCCCTGAATCTAACCACAACAGAGGTAGATGAATCTCTGAGTTCAAGGCCAGCCTGGCCTACAAAGCAAGTTCCAGGATGGCTAGAGAGACCCCATCTCGAAAAACGAAAACAAGAAAAAAATAATCTTATACAGAAATCAGAATATTTGCCTGACAAAAGCAAAGCCCAATTCCATTATGTTTCTCTCTAGTTATTTGCTTGAAATGAGGCTAACTCTAGGTTAGGATCAGAAATCATAAAACATATTAATAACCTGAGGCTAAGGAGATGGCTCAGCTGTTAAGAGCACTTGTTGCTCTGCAGAGGACCCAGGTTTGGTTCTCAGCATCCACATGGAGGCTTACAACCATATGTAACTCCAGTTCCAGGGACCCAATATGCTGCTCTGGTCTCCACAGGCACCAGGCACACTTGTAGAACATGAACATACATGCAAACAAGACACCCAGACATAGAATATAAAAAATAAGTTTAAAACATATTAAATAATCAGTCCAAATGGAAACTGGAAAACCACCCAAATACATGTTAGCATAATATCAAACTCGGTACTTTAGATATGCTTTCGCCTAAACGATAGCATTGATTTCTCCTACACTAGGTCAGTGGACATTTCTGCTTCCATTTTATAAAAAGAAACAAAGCAACTGAGAGGAAATAACTGGACCAGAGCCACCCAGTCACCTGACTGACAGGGACACACTCTTGTGCTATGGCATACCACCTTACTTTATTCCTGCAAATAAAGAGGACTGAATTAGGTAATCTTTTCCTTTCACCCAAAACTCTGTAGATCACCCCTATGTGGATAGATACTTTAAAGGCAATCAATCATTCTGTTTGCTATATGTAAAACAAGGCTTTCTGGGTAACCTTTCTCTTAATTTACTTAGCATAACAGATCTGCCTGAGCTGTATTACACTTGGGCTGAAGCATTGCCCCAAGTGCACGGCAGATACTTTGCAGTAGGTACCGACTGTTACTGTAGAATCAACCAGCAAGAGACAAATAACATGAAAGCAAAACATGAAGAAATTTACCCTAGAAAAAGTTACAGTAACAATTCTTTCTATGCTGCATTTGACCAGAGTAGAGGAAGCTGAAAACTATGCCCAGGGAGTAAGTCTGTTTTAAATAAACTAAAGCAGTTGAGAATACAGGGGACACACTGAACAGCAGGTGACAGTCTGTAGTATAGGAAGAAAACATACCCGAGGGAAGGAATGCTACCAGCCAACTAACAAGCAAGCGGAAGAAAAGACCACATTCCTTCTACATATTCTACTATGGTGCTCATTTCTAAAAGATAAAAAGCAGCTCTTTCAAATGACATTGGCAGAAGTACAGTACAATATGCTTCAAACACGAGGCACCCTGAGACCACGGGTAGGGAACTGGGCTAAGCCAGCCTTCTGAAGTACCAAGAAAACCTCAGTTCCATCATGAGTGTCACTTGAAAAGCACTTAATTTCTCTGAAGTGCCATCTTAGCAAGTACCAGTTTGGTGGGCTCTTCTGAACTCTTCTCTTTAGTCCCACAGGAAGATGTCCCCCAGAAGTCTTAAGAGGGGCACATATGCATAAAAGAGGGGTTCTTAATACCCCATGGCAGGCAGTCTAAGAGGCCAAAGGTGCCCACTCCGAATGCTTCTTAGTGCAGTGCTCAATTTGAAAGATGAACGTCCCTGATCAGATTAATAATTCAACATCCTATAACATCACTCGGCTTCAGCCAAAAATAGGACAAGAAGAAATGGGTTTTAAATGCAGCAGGAAGGATTAGTATAATGACAAGAATTTTTTAGTAGGGATGTATAATAAAGTAAGTAAAAGCTAGAGGGCCAATTCAAGTTACTGTGAGAAGAAGGACTCTTCTCCTTATAAGTTATAAAATATACATTTTCTCCTCAAATTTTATAATACACATAGCAAATTATACTTTATTATATATCTATATCCTGAGAAAGGGTTAAATATAGACATTCTATTGCTATAAATTGATTCCTAACATAACGTTTTGTCTACCCTCAATCTATTACTGTCTGCAGACATCATGCTCTGAGCCACGTAAGGAACTATCAGTCTGATAATGTCATCTATGCAGACAGAAAATAAGCTGAAGATCCTCGAAAGGCCATTTTTTTAATTCCTTGATTCTTGAGGTCCAAAATCTGTAATTGCTATTAAGTTCAATTTCTCTCGTATCACTATTTCATTTATCTCTTTATCACCACAGCTCAAATAGTTCCATGAACACAAGTATTACTGATATACACAAAGTGGCCAATCAGTCCCCTGGCAGATTCCTATTCAGCCAAAAGAGAAGGCTCCTGTAAGCCGTCTACATAGGGTCCCGCTCACTGCATAAAGAAACAAGATTTTCAGGCTGGAGAGGAGAAAGGCACTGCCTACTCTTCCAAAGGTCCTGAGTTCAATTCCCAGCAACTACATGCTTGTTCACAACCAACTGTAATGAAATCTGGTGCCCTCTTCTGACCTGCAGACATGCAAGCAGAATATTGTAGATATAATAAATAAGTAAATAAATATTAAAAAAGATTTCCTATACGTTATTCTTAAGCTCTTACAAGAACTGCAGGGAGATGCCAGACTTCTTCAAGTTACAAATGATAACATCCAGTTGATCTTGGCTGAACGGGCTGCTGAGGTCAGTGAACACTTCAATATGCTTCCTCCCAAACTTCTTCCCTCTAAAAGACAGAGTGATCACATTAAAAAACTATTATCTGAGGGCCAGAGAGATGGCTTGGCAGGTCAAGACAATTACCCTGCAAGCCTGCAACCTGAGTTCAATTGCCAGAACTCTTGCAGGGTGGAAGAGGGAAACTGACTCCAAGAAGTTGTCCTCTGGTCTCCACACACATGCTATATGTGCACATACACACACACACACACACACACACACACACACACACACACTGGCCTCCACACACATGCTATATGTGCACGTGTATGCGCGCACACACACACACACACATTGGCCTCCACACACATGCTATAGGTGCATATGCACGCGCACACACACACACACACACACACACACACACAAAGTGATTTTAGTTGTTGTTGATTTTTTTTCTAGACAGGGTTACTCTGTGTAGCTCTGGCTATCCTAGAACTAGCTCTGTAGACCAGGCTGGCCTCAAACTCATACAGATCTGCCTGCCTTGCCTGCCTAGTACTGAAAAGGTAATTTTAAAGGAAGTATTCTCCTGAACTTTTTTCCAGGAGTTGAAATACACTTGGTCACTGTGCAGGGAGGCTAAGGACTGAATCTAGATGTATTAATAAGTGTGATTACAGTCTCAAGTTCTATACTCTCAATGCTCAGTTTAGTTCCTATTAAATACATAATAAACTTCATATAGTTCACACTTGGCTCAGCGTTTCAACACGTAATATTCTTGTGTCCCTAGCTCTGATTCTAGCAATGTGATTTAAAACAATCCCTTCCCACATGCCCAGCTTCAACATGTAAACAAGGGACTCCGAGGTGAGTGAAGACATCAGCTTTGCACCCTCACTTTCCAAATGTCTTGCTGGGGTACTAAACATGGGATTCACTGCAGGAGTTTGCAGAGGATTCAGACTAAGATAAGATAATGCAGATTAAGGCCTGGAATGTCAGCACAAAATGGCTTTCCTAACAATGCATCTGACTGTGTTCCAGGGCATACACTTTTAAAGATAGGGTAATTAGGCAAATAATGGGTCAGGACACTGACTACAGTTACTGTGCACGGCATACCAATGACTATGGATAATTAGTTTAAGTCAAATAAGAAAATTGAAAAATGCCAAATGCTTATTTCTCCCACGAAATGTGATCCTGTGTTTTAAACTTTTAAGAACTAGAAAGGTTAGCACTGACTCTGTCAAATATTCTCCCTGTCAGATTGACATGCTACTTAATTAACAACAAAGCACATAGTATACTGGACACATCAACCCACACTTTCCCCCGAAAGCCTCATTTCTGTATTTTTTCAGGTGAGACACTCACATGGTTTCACGCTGAATCAGATCCATGCACACAATCAGGGCATCCAAGACTCAGCTAGTTAAGGGTAGAAACGATGCCCACAGTCCTTTCACCCCATGAGCACTGCAGTTTCTCCCAGCAAAGCCCACTGTTGACATCTGTACACAGTGGATGACTTGGAAAGGCTTGCCCATGTGCCCTCTTCCAGATTTTATTTCATAAATGCTTTCTATCGACATATACATTCTCACAAATGTAAATACATACAAATGAAAATACATACAAGTCAGTGAATGCACATTGATTCAAAAAAAAAAAAACCTTAAGATGTCATTTAACAGTACCTAGAACCCCTATTTAGTAATTACAATCCAGTCTTAAATACAAAGCAGGCCATGAAGCATCATTTCCAAGTTACTCCAAACACAATAGCACCTCCCAATGGTCAAAAATGGTACTACTAATTGTTCAAAAATAAAAAGTAATACACTTAAAATTAGGGCCTTAAATTTTGTGTATGTGGGGGGGGGGGGAGGGTTGAGACAGGGTTTCATTTTCATGGCTAATCTTGACTGTCAACCTGACACATCTGAGAGGTTGAACCTCAAATGAAGAACTGTCTCCATCAGATTGGGATTTTTGACATGACTGTGGGACATTTTCTAATTACCAAATGACATAGGAGAGCCCCGACCACGGTGGGTGGTGCCTTCTCTGAGCAGGTGGGCCTGGGATGTATAAGTAAGGTAGCTGAACATGAGCCTGGGGAGAAAGCCAATAAGTAGCGTTCCTCTGTTGGTTTGTGCTTCAAGTCCCTGCTCAAGCATTGGCTTCCTTCCATAATGGAGTATAACCTGTAAGCTAAAATAAACCTTTACCTCCCCCAGTAGATTATGGTCAGTGTCTTACCACACCAACAGAGAAGAAACTAGAACAGGACTGACTCTATGGAAGAAATGAGAAATCTCAGCTTGAATATCAACCTTTTTTTTTTTTTTTTTTTTTTTTTTGCATAAAAACATCCTCTATCTCAAAGAGCAGAGAAAGTCAACACTATATTCTTTTGAATAGGTTTTCTCATCTCTGTGGTGGTGAATGTAAATGACCCCCACAGGTTCATAGGGAGTGGCACTATTTGAAAGGATTGGGAGGTGTGGCCTTGTTGAAGCAGGCGTGGCTTTGTTGGAGGAAGTGTGTCACTGGGGGTGGGCTTTGGGGTTTCCAATGCTCTCTCTTCCTGCTGCCTATGGATTGGGATGTAGAACTCTCAGCTACTCCAGCACCAAGTCTACCTGTGTGCTGCCTCACTTCCCACCTTGATGATAATGGGCGAAACCTCTGAACTGTAAGCCAGTTTTCTTTAAAGAGTCGCTGTGGTCAGAGCTGGAGAGATGGCTCAGCAGTTAAGAGCACTGACTGGTCTTCCAAAGAACCCAGGTTCAATTCCCAGCACCCACATGGCAGCTCACAACTGTCTCTAACTCCAAGATCTGACACCCTCACAGGGACATACATGCCTGCAAAACACCAATGAACATAAAATAAAAATAAATAAATGATTTGTAAAAAGACTTGCCATGGTCATGGTGTCTCTTCACAGCAATAAAACTCTTAATCTAACGCAAGCTCCAAACACGCTGACAAGCAGTAGCACCAAGCCCTCCTCAGTCAATATATGCATATATTCCCTGGGATTTTCCCACCTTCCTATACTTCCCAACCTCTCAATATCACAAGGCACAGAAAGAACAAAAGACTGGAAGACCTGGAGCTGGGCATTAATTAACTAACTAATCAATTCCATACCCTCTTTTCCTCAGAGGAAAATATGCCCAGATGTTCAGATCTGAGACTCTGCAAGAGCCTCACCAAACTGGATTGACTTTCCAGACAAAGGGAAACTTCTTGTCTTCTTGGGCACAAAAAGGATACAGTCGGCTTGTCGAGAGCCTAGTTGGATTTTGCTTTCGATGTCTTCTAGCAAATCAAAATCTGGTAGCATCAGGTGTCTGCGTACTGTGATGTTCTGATATTGGTCGTCATCAGCAAGGGCATTCTCAGTGCTGTCTGTTCCAAAGAGAACTAAAGCAATCTCATCCTTGCTCTCAGAAAAGACCTAGGGTGGAATATCCAAAGGTTGAAGTCTGTATTCGAGCATCCTGGAAGGAAGAGGACACCTAACCTTCAGGGAGCAGGAAGGTCATACCTCACTAGGCAGGTCCCCAGGGCCACCCAATATTAGACTAAATGAACATGGGACTTACTAGCAAGGACAATTAGGCTGTAAGCAGACTTTTCCTAATTTTTAAAAACCATTTTATTATTATATATAGATGGGTGTTTTGCCTGTGTTTATGTCTGTTCATGTTTGTGCCTGGTATTTCCGAAAGAGTATGGTTCATCCAGAACTGGAGTTATAGATGATTGTGAGCCACCATGTGGGTGCTGAGGACAGACCCCAGGTCCTCTGAAAGAACATCCAGTGCTCTTAACCTCTGAGCCCTCTCTCCAGCTCCTAAGCAGATATTTCATTATCTGTACGTCTCACTTTTCATTTCAGCATAAATAAGCATGCACACTTCATTCTCTTTCTGCTCTTGACTTTATGCTAGATGTGACTAGCAGTTTCCAGTTCCTACTCCATTACTTCCTCAGATCCACTGCTCTAGCCTGGGCCAGTGAACTGAAATGAACCCTTTCTCCTCTAAGTTATAGGTTTTTGCTGATTTGTTTTTCTTTATACCCAGCAACAGAAATTAAACTAGGACAGCTGTTTTGGGGGCAGGGATTTTTCCTATAACCCAGACTGGCTTGCAACTGGCTGTATTAATCTGAAACTTACCTGTCGTTGGACAAACATACTCATCACTTTCTTTGCTTGTTCAAATGGAGATTCTTCTCCAGGAAAGGAGTTACCCATGGCAACGCCCACATCTAGACACAGCACAACAGCTGCCTAGAAACAAGTCCCAAAAAGTACCCAAGGGGGAAAAAAAGAAGTTATTAGCAAAGATTCTGAAATGGGTCTGTAGAAGAGGAATGATAAGGAAAGGGGGCATGTGCTACAGACACAATGCATGTAAGACATATAACATTCCACTCTGGAGAGCCTGTGAAGGGGCATAATGTTCCCTAAAGGCCAGCTAGGTGGAAGAGTCACTCATGTGAGTAATGAAGTTAGTCATAAGCAACCGCACCAGCCCATTAAATAGCAATCATACATTGGGGGCTCTCTAGAGTTTCTTTTCCTATTGCTATGATAAAACATCCTTGACGAATGAGGAAGAAAGCCTCTATTTTAGTTCACAGTTCCAGTTCACCATAGTGAGGGAGTCAAGGCCCTCACGGCAGCTGGTCACATTACATCCAATCAAAAGAGAAAAATGAATCCACACAAACTAGTGCTTGGTTTGCTTTTTCCACTTCATAAAATCCAGAGACCAGGTCAAGGTCATACCCATAGTTAAGAAGGGTCTTTCCATATCAGTTACCATAACCAAGACAACCTGCCTGCAGGCAGGCCCAAAGGCCCGTCTCCCCTGTGCTTCTACAGTCTGTCAAGTTGATGATCAATACTCTATCCCAGGGACTAAAGAAATGAAACAGGCCAAATGCAAAATGGACGTATATGAAGCTCCTTGTATTTTGCACACAAAATTCATTCAAACATAAATTTCAAAAGACCTAAGCTAATAACTTGTCATTTTAAAGTAAGTTAAAGATTGAGTCAACAAGGTGACACAACTTCAACACTCTGTCCTCACAAACATGTGAAGTTGTATCAACACTATAATATATTTAAGAAAACCAAAGGTCTTTTGAAAAAAATAAACAAACAAACAAAACCTAGATTAGCAATCCAGAGACATGGGCTCTAGTCCCATCTCCACTAATTAATTAGCTTTGACCCCTTAGGAATGACATTTAACCTCGCTGTTAACTCAGTCAGGTATGAAACTGTTGGACTCGATCCTACCAGTCTCATCTGTGCTTTGTGCTGCTCAGACAAAATGTGAGCAGTACTAGGCATCATATCTTACGAGAGAAAGATTTAAAAGGGACCGGTGAAGAAGGCACTCTCTGAGTCAGGGATCAATCTGTCTCTAGAAGGGTCTGAAAACCCTGGATGAGCTCCTATATTAGGGAGATGACTCCTGAATTTGACTTCTTTTCACAGCACACACAGGAAATAATATTTTCCCTTAGTTCATAAAAAATGGGACCCCATGATGCAGTGATGTTAACAGATTTCAGAAATAATGACAATTTATTTGGGGGTGAACAGTAATAAACTACAGATGACCTTTGAGAGGAATTCAATTTACACCCCACAGGGATTCCCTCAGCATAAAAATCTTTTTTAAAAAAGTAAGAATCACAAACACAAGCTAGATATGCTTATTTAATACATGTCCACAAAACCTACTTTTAAACTAGCAAACACTAAAGGACCAAAGTCTTTTGTCAAGAATTAGAGATTCAGAAAAGGGCATCAAAGAAGTTCACAGTATGAAAATACTGGTCTGCAAGAGTGATCTGTGATACTTTCAGTTCTTTTCTGGAAGCAGTAAGAAAATCACTGGAGACTGGGAAAGTATAGCAACTCTTCATTTCTACACTGAAGCAATATAGCCAGGATTTTCACTTCAAGGACATCTGCCACAAATAAGCCCTTCACGGGAGCTACAAAGTTTCCAGAACTGAAAGAAGAACAAAGGATGTGAGTAACATCATAATGAATTCATAATTTAATCAAGACTTCCCAAATGGGCGTGGAGGAAAACAGATCAGTTATTCAAACCCCTATCTTGTTTGCCTGTTTTAAATGAATGGGTGAATAGATGAATGAATGAATCGCAATTACTCTCTGGTGATCAAAATGTCACTTTAAAGCTCACTGTAATTTCCTTTATTAATCTAGGAATGCAGGGGTGGGTCATAGGTACTTTGCAATGCAGCAGATCCCCCCCCCCACCCCTCAGAGCTCTGAAAAATGGTTTGGGTTCATATCCGTATTTTACCACCTATGAAAAGGGTGACCAGGTTCTAATCACTTCAGTTCTTTGGGCCTTGGCTCTCGTACTTACAAGCTAAAGACAATAATGTTCATCTCAGGGACTGGTGTGAAGATTTAATGAAACAGGAATAAAAGGCTTACTTCTGTGCTTCACACAGTAAGCTTTCAATAAATTCGAGGTACTAAATTATTATGAAGGTGATAGTATGTCACTATATTTTCAGTTATTTTATTCACAGAATTCCTAGGCCTGTTACATAGGGGATGGTCCTGGATGACTTATATAAATTCTTTTATAGAGTTATAAGAACCCAGGTTCAGAAGCGGTAAGGGGCGCCTGCGTTAGCAGGTGGCGTGGATAGAAAGTAGAAGGAGGGCAGCTAGGGAGGGAGGATGAGGAGCGGGTGAGGCAAGAGGGAGGATAACGGGGGCGTGAAGGTGGACAAGACTCAAACGCAGAACTCCAAATCCCAAGCATTCCGCTATGGGCATCCATCTTCGGTGCTCGCACAGCTGCGACCCCACAGTTCCTGCTACCGAACCACCCTCTGCACATCCCAGGCTTGGGTAAGGCACAAAACCCAACTCTCTCAGTACCTTATTAGCGGACCACGCCATGTTGCTGGTCCACGGGCGGTTCGGTTACTTTTTTTTCCGGACGGAAACCTACAGTCACTCAACTCAGTTCCGGACGACTCACGGGCCTCAACTTCCGGCTCTGCGGGCAAGGGGCGGGGAAACACGGGCTGTGAGCATGCGCGTAATTCTCTCCCTGCCTTCCCAGGTAAGGCTTTGTTCTCTCTGAGCTGCTAAAAACGCTGGTACTAGGCTGGCGAAGTGACTCAACCGGTGAAGCCACGTGTCGCCAAGCCTAACACGTAAAGGCAAAACACCAACGCATGTAATAAATAAGTAAAATTTTTCAAAGAAGGAAGGAGAAAAAAACCACCTAAAAAGTAGCCTCTGCTAAGAGACTTCCTTGATAGCCTGGAGTAGCTGTGGCTGCAAAAGTTCAGGAAGCCTAGGAATGGGTCTTTCTCTAGAAAGGGAGGCTGCTGATTACAGTGAATGTTTGCCACTCTTTTGCAAGGACATCGCCTTTCCTTCTGGTGATCAGACATTTCCTGGGGAGACATAAGGCACACAGAGAGGGAGCCCATGACAAAGTACGGGATACCACCAAGTCCAACTTGGTGAACCGATGAGTTTTATTGTGGGGTTTGAGTTGTGTATCACCATACCTGGCTCTAGTGCTCTTTTGAAAATATTTCAGTTTTATAAGTCTCTAGGTCAAGGTTGACCACCATGTCATTTCATGTTGGTATCCTTTGCGTGGGTTCTCACCCTCGCCCCAATGTCATCATGTTCCTCTACCCTTGTCTTAATCATGACTATTTTTGTCTTTAATCATTGGTTTCCCTAACCAATGTTACTGACATAGATGTGATAAATGTAGTAAATGTGGCTGCATTTTTTTTAAAATAAGAGTTGGGGGGGGCGGACACCTGGATAGATGGCTCAGAGGTTCAGAGCACTGGCTGCTCTTCCAGAGAGCCTGGGTTCAGTTCCCAGCAACCACATGCTAGCATCCAACCAACTATAATGAAATCTGGTGCCCTCTTCTGGCCTGCATGGACACAAGCAGGCAGAACACTGTATACATAATAAATAAACTTAAAAAAAAAAAAAAAAAAAAAAAAAGTTAGGTTAAAAGGTGACTGGAAACAGTTCGTCTAAATAAAATTCCCATAATTCTGTGGTACACAGGAAGCCAGAACATAGATCCCTTACTGAGATCATCTCACTCCCACAGGACCGCCAATGGGCCCACCTTTCTGTGAATACTGTGGCATTCAAAGCTATTTGGGAGAACCTCAAAAACAAAGTAAGTAAATGGTAATCAGATGCTATTATTTTTATTTTCACTTAAATTATTCATATCTCTGGAAATGCACCAGGGAGCACCACAGCTATTCTCAAAAATACTGGACACATCCCCCCCCCCATAACAGGATTGTTTTCTTAATTCTCTGAAAATGGAGTTCAGCACCGTACATTAAATGAATGTCGCTGTTTGGCATTTGGGGAGCTTGAGCCAACTGTCTAGTTCAGTTCATGCTGATTCCTCGAAGCATTTGTTTCTGAGACACAAAGAAAAATTTTGATCAGCACCCCTTCTTGTAAGAACCCCAACTCCAAAACTCGCTGATCTCTTAGGACTTAACACTTTGAAACCAGAACACTTAAAAATAAAGTTGTTATTTCTTCCATTCGGGATCTTTTCATCTGGATTAATTAGTGACCTTACTCCTGCCAGAGGAGCTTTGTGCTAGAAAGGTCTGATTGAATAAGGCTCCTGGGTTTGAGCAAAGCTAAACATGGTTTTTGTTTTGAGCTACTAATCCCTGCTGGGTTTGTGCTAGGAAGATTCTCATTCTCTTTCTCTCTCTCTCTCTTTCTCTCTCTCTCTCTCTCTCTGTCCTCTCTCACTCTCCTCTCTTGCTCTCTCCCCCTCCTCTCTCTTCTGTCTTTATAGATTAAATACTGTCAATCCCTGTTCCCCCTTCCTTTCCAGGAAGAATTACACTGTGGTTATGTGACCATATGCTCCTATCTAATGGGTTTCCCAAAGAAACCTGAAACCACATGACAAAAGCTAAGTTGCCGAGTACACAAGATGCTACTATCTAAGGCATATGCATAGTGTATGTAGTTCATATCTATGTATAAATTCTCCTTGTAATACTAGGGCCAAAATAGTTAAATGAATAAATGCATACATAAATAAAGCTGTATTAGTAGTTTAGAATTCTGAATTATCTAAATACCTATCATAAGACATGGATTCTTGCCCACCTACCAAATAGCTATTCTCTCCTTTTTCACAAATTCACATAACCCCAATATCGTCTAGGAATATAGTTACCCACATAAAAGATATCATTTCCCAGTATCTTTTGATTATGAGGTCATGTGACTATAGTGTGGTCAATGACATATAATAAATATTGATGGGGCTTTGTGCCCTCCTTTATTTCTTCTGTATTCTCCAGAAACACTGCAATGGCAGCTAGAATGTAGTCAGCATTTGAAAACTGAAGATGAGAGCACCGAGGGCCACATTCCACCATCTAGTGAACTCCAGATGACATCATAGCGTCTTGGGATGGTCCGCCTCCAGACATCCATATAAGACGGAAATAGATTTCTCTCTTGTTTAGTTCACTGATGTTTGGGGCTTTAATTATATGCAGTTCTATCTAAACATAAATGATGCACACAGTCTTCAAAATAGTAGCCTAGTTACCTAAATGTTCCACTCCGTCTCCAGCTACTCTCTTGGTGGATTTGGTTACCCCTGAGCCTCTTTATTCTTCCTGTCACATTTAGGCACATACTTCCCTGGATTACAGGCACCAATAACACTGTCAGGCCCCTGAAGGAATTTACAGTGGATCTTCATTTCCCAGATGAATGGTCATTTCAGGGCAACGAGTCAAGACGCACTTGTATATCAGATGAGCTACTTTGGCACAAGTTACTTTTCTGTTTCCTGCCTTCTTGGAATAATGAAGACGGTGGGCGGACCAGTGCAAGCTAGGATTTTCCAGGACCATAGAAGGGATCAGATAGTTTAAGGAAGGAACCTGCTAGAACTATAGAATGACTATCAACTACTTGAGAAAGAAGTCTCTGGTGGTTTAGACAGAGGAGGTTTCCACTCCCTGGATGGGGTCCTTGTTGGAGAGATTGCCTGAGACATTGTCAGACTCCAACAGCTCCACAATGCTGTAGGGAGAACAATCCTCCAGACCCAGCTTGCTGCAAAGCCAGCCACAGAAGCCTTTCTCCATGTCACAGGCAGCTCGCCACCACGCTCCCCAGGACCATGAGAGCTGGACTACAGCAGCATAGAGCCCCAGGGAGGATGCCATGGCCATGATGAGCACTGGATAGAGGAGAATGAGACAGGGACAATAGGAAATCTTATGCCAGAAGGTCCTTTCCTCATTGTACACAAGGAAGATGTTGTACCAGGTGATAGTGCCATAGTAGAAAGACACGACGAAAGAAAGGAGGAAGACCACAGGTAGGCAGACCAGTGTCCAGAGAACCACATGTGGGCCCTGGTCTGCCCCCACTTGGCAGGCCCTCCTTCCCTCAGGGGCTGTTTCCCTTGACAGCTCCTTGGGTTTGGTCAGTTCCTGAAGCTCCTTCTCTGTCAAAGTGACATGGATGTCTACCATCTGACCCTTTTTCTTCCCTCGTGTAATGGTCCCCGTTAGTGTGACGTAGCGGCTGTCCAAAGGCATGTTCCACACACCTGCAGTGCACAAAGAAGACGAGAGTCAAGAACTGAGGAATGCATGTTTCAGCTCAGTGCCATCCTAAGGCTGGACCTGAGTAGGAGCAGTAGAACCAGGGAGTCGGCCGCAGACTTAAAATGGATCTCCCTTGGAGGGCAGTATCTGCTATTACCACTCCCACAGAGACGGACGGCACCATGTGTGGGCCCTGACAAAACTCCAAGCAAGATTAACTTGTTCTTCCTGAGGTCTCTCCATTGGTCTGGACCCCAGCCTTGACACGGTCTCAATAGTCTCCACCTTATCATGCCCCTGTTTCTGGTTAACAAGTGCTATGGAGGCATTATTTATAAGTACAACCTGTGCATAAAATGTGTGTATATAGGTATACACAATGAGGGTATAGTCCACACCCTCCCTTCTCATGGCTAGTCCTGTGTTTCCCTGAAATGTTTCTCTCATGCCTGTACACACCCCCAGCTCTTATATTTAAGCTATAAATAACCCGTTCACTACACACACACACACACACACACACACACACACACACACACACCATATGATATCTATAAACAATATGTCTGCCTTGCTTCACAGTCCCCCTTAACTTCCACAGTTCTCAGCCCTCTATAAGCCCTTGCAAGACATACCCGGAGCCAGCCTGGCTTCCCTTGCTGATCTTTCACCATCATCCCCTTGGCTCTCTCCACACTCTAACAAACACCCCCTCCCCATCAGTAGGCCACTGTTGCTCTCCCCTCAAGACCCTTACTGTTTTCCAAAAGTAAACAACAAAACAAAACTCTTCCCCACATCTTTCTTACCCGGCTCCTTCATGTTACTTGGAGGAGTTCAAATGTCACTTCTTTCTTAAGATTTATTTATTTATTATGTATGTACAGTGTTCTGCCTGCATGTATGCCTACAGGCCAGAAGAGGGCACCACATTTCATTACAGATGGCTGTGAACATCATGTGGTTGCTGGGAATTGAACTCAGGACCTCTGGAAGAGCAGCCAGTGCTCTGAACCTCTGAGCCAGGCCCAAATATCACTTCTTTAGAGAGGTCTCCTGTGACACAAAAGTCCCTCCATCAGTTTCCATCGCCCCTCTGTCGTGGTTTTGCTATCTTTGGAACTAATGTCCCTCCTGAAGTCAACTTTTCACTGTCTGCCTTCCCAGGGTAGAAGGTCAGCTCCATGAGAGCAGGGACACTTCTGTTGTTCACACTGAGTTTGTGAGACTTAGCATATACCCTTCTCTGCACAAATAGTCTGTCCATTGCTACACAGTAATTCTTAAGACAGAGAACCAACAGGCTCCCTAATGGCAACAAATGTCCTTATACAGGCAGAACACAGACATAAATTTCATGGTGGAGATACTAAGAATGTTTGTGACATGCAGTACACATACTTTGAATCTTAATAAATATTGACCAGTTCCTACAGTGTGGTTGAAGTTACTTTAATGAGGAGTATGAGAGTATATCTAGTTCCACACAATGATGCTATCATATTTCACACAAATTTTGACAATCCTGAATGTGAAGGAATACTGTATCTCACTGATACCATAATTAATAGTCTGTGCTGGCTAATCTTATGTCAACTTGACACGCAAATTAGAGTTATCTGAAAGGAGGGAACCTCAATTGAGAGAAAGCCTCCGTAAGATATGAGTGTAAGGTATTTTCTGGTTTTGCCTGTTTGTTTTGTTGTTATTTTGTTTTTGAGACATTGTTTCTCTGTGTAACCCTGACTGTACTGGAACTGGATCTGTAAACCATACTGGCCTCAGACTCTCAGAGATCCACCTGCCTCTGCCTCCTGAGTGCTGGGATTAAGACATGCACCACCAGTGCCCTGCTAAGTGTTTTCTTAATTAATTATTGATGGAGGAGGGTCCAGCCCATTGTGGGTGGTTCCATCCCTAGGCTGGTGGTCCTGGGTTCTATAAGAAAGCAGGTTGAGCAATCCATGGGGAGCAAGCTAGTAAACAAGACCCCTCCTTGGTTTCTGCATCAGCTCCTGCCTCCAGGTTCCTGCCCTGCTTGAGTTCTTGTCCTGACTTCCTTTGCCGTTCTTGTCCTGACTTCCTTTGCCGATGAACAATACTGTGGGAGTATAAGCCAAATAAGCCCTTCCCCCCCCCACTTGCTTTTGGTTATGGTTTTTGTTGCAGCAGTAGAAACCCCAAGACATAGTCTCTTCTGACTCAGAACCCCTGAACATGGGTCTCAGCTAGAAGGCCTGGGCAGTCTAAGGGAAACTCTGACAGTGGAACCAGGATGTATTCCTGGTGCACAAAAGGACTTTGAGAGTACATCCCCCATGGAGGGATACTGCCCTAGCCCCTACTCCTAATGGCTTGACAGATTTAGATGACCCCGCCTGGAAGGCATCACCCTACATGTGTGGGGGGGTGATGGGATGGGAGGGTGGTCGGGGGCATGAGAGGGTAGGAGAGAGGAAAAGAGGGAGGGAAGGAGGGAAAGGGAACTGGGATCGATATGTAATATAAAAATAATAATAATAAAAAGACAGTCTCTTGATTTGGAAGTGGTGGTTTGTAGTGGTTTTATTTTTTGAGATATGGTCTCATTGTATAGTCTAGGATAACATCCAATTCATGACCCTTCTGCCTCAATCCAAGCCTCCCAAGTGCTGGGATTATAGGTGTAAGCCACCACATCTGGCTGCATTTTCATAATTATTATGAAAGCTAACAACTGTTGCTCTTTATCTCACATATGTTAGGTAATTAGTCTATAAATCAGCTTCGTACACTAGCAGTTGTGAAAGGGTGGAGATACCATCTCACCTAGAATAGAGTGTTGCAAGCTTTAAGTGCCGCTGTCTTTTTAATTAATGAAGGCTCCAACACCTCAAAAAATGCATCACCTGAAAGAAAAAGGCTAGTGAGCAGGTGCCTGTCTCCTGGAGGGTGGGCTGTGATTTGGTTTTCTTCCTATGACTTTGAACAAGAGGATCTAGGCAAACTCACCATCATCTATGGGGTAGTCCAGGAAGTCCTCCCCCTCCTCCTCTTTTGGCCGATCTCCACCTTCTGATTCTTCAGGTTCCTCATCCATGTTCTCATTATCTGACCGGTAGATGATGATGGATTCTGGGCGAGACTCTTTCCTCTTCTTCCTCCTGTGACCCATTGTGGACTCCCCATCCAGGGCCAGGGCAGCAGCCACGGCTCTTCTCAGTGAGCCATGGTGGGGGCTCGGTAGCTGGCCCTGGCTTTCTGCTGGTGCTGACTCTTCCATCCCAGTCCTGAGAACTAGCCAAGCTCACGTTAGAAGAACTTGGCTTGCTTGAGCAAACTCAAGCTCCATGCATCACACAGCTTCTACTTGGAAAAGACTATGTAAACATGCCCCCCAAGGGTGCATTCGACCTGAAAGACAGAAAGGCAAAGCATCAGCTAGAATCAAAGAGGGCAGGCTGGAGAGAAACTGGGAAATCAGCAGAGGAGGGAGGGGCCCATAGAAACCCTCTTTCAGTAACATATGTATGGTATTATGAAAAAACTCATCAGCCCCATTAAAGGGTATGGAGTACAAGAAAGTTAGTGAGAAAGTCTATAGGCAGGTAGATGGAGATTGACGTGGCTGGGGCCAGTATTTTGTACTTCTGACTGCCAGAATACATTCCAACAATATCCAAATGGAAGAAGAGTAGTGAAACCTCTCTAACCGACTCTACCCTGCTATGTGAGAACCCTGCTTCCTAGCGAGTACAATAGGCTCTCAGAAAGTTAACACTCCATATTTTTTAATGCAGGTAAACCAGAAAGAATGGGGGGGGAACACCTTATAGAGGAAATTTGGGCACACTACTTATATTTGCAAACTAAACTTGGGCCAATATTGATTTTCTAGGCCAGTGGTTCTCAACCTTCCTAATACTGTGACCCTTTAATACGGTTTCTCATGCTGTGATGACCCCCCCAAGCATAAAATTATGTTTGCTATTACTTCATAACTGTAATTTTGCTACTGTTATAAATTGTAATGGAACTATCTATCTGATTTGCAGGATATCTGATATGCTATCCCTGTGAAAGGTTTGTTTGACCCCCAAAGGGGTCACTATACACAAGTTGAGAACTACTGTTCTAGGAGTTCAGAAGCTTTATCTGGAGCTTAAAATGTTAAGCCAAGCTGGGCACTGGTGGCACCAATACCCCTAAAACTGTCCCCTGTCATATACAACTCCTTCCCAACACACACACACACACACACTTTTAAAACATCACAGTGTTAATGTTCTGTGTAATTTTAAAAGCCATTCTTAAACATTATTATTAATTAAACTAACATAAATAGGAATCTGTTCAAATCTCCTTGTTCTAACAAATCATTTTGTCTATAGCAGCGCCACCCAATGGAACTTTCAGCCATTGCATCTGAAAACAGGCTGGGCAAGTAAGGAAGAGCGTTTTGGTTTTTTAAAGAAGCTCTGTTTATTTGTTTGTTTTTCAAGAATCAGTGTCTTTGTATATAGCCCTGGCTGTGCTGGAACTTGCTTTGTGAACCAGGGTGGCTGTAAACTCACCGAGACCCACCTGCCTGTCTCCCAAGTGCTGGGATTATGGGCATGTGCCACCAAGCCTGACTCATTCTTAGAGATTTTAACTAAGTTTGCCCACTTTTTGGCAAAGATGCATCATGTTAGACATGGGTTTTGCTTCAGACAGAATGCCATTCTAAGATATATTTCTGTTTGCTTATCCACATCCCAGCTCAGCTGTGCCAGTTCACCAGACACTGAGACCATTCAAAACAAATAAAAGGAGGAGAGACGAAACAATTGAGGATAAATGACACTAAAGGATGCACATTCAGCACTAGACCAAGGAAATACTCATACAGAACAAGAAGGAAGTTAGGGATTGGAGAATTAGGAACAAAAATAGCCATAGAAAGCCGGAAATCCAGAACTACTGGCAGCATACAGCCTTAGGAACCCTGGGAAGGCAGAGTTGTGCATAGACCCCAGCAATTCTCAGTAGTAAACAAATAATTTGAAAATGGAAAATTTGGGGTAAATAATTTAGAAACTTCCATATCAGTAGAGGCTGCCATAGTAGTTCATAAGCTATTTTTCATAGTATGCTTATTAATAATATATAATAAGAAGGCCATTTGCCTTCTCTACCAAATTTAGAATTGGTTATGTTAAAAGTGCATAGAGAGCTGGGCAGTGGTGGTGCACAACTTTCATCTCAGCACTTGGGAGGGAGAGGCAGGAGTATCTCTGTGAGTTCGAGAACAGCCTGATCTACAATGCTACAAAGAATCCCTGTCTTGAAAAAAAAAAAAAAAACAAGATAAAAAATAAAATGAAATAAAATAAAAGTGCATGGTCCTGGGAGTGAATCTACAAGGAGTTAGGGGTCAGAGTGGAAATTGAGTATAATCAAAATACATGGTATACATGAGTTTTTTAAAAGACGATAAGAAATACATTAATAATCAAGCATTTTGTGGTGGTGCATGCCTTTAATCCCAGCACTCAGGAGGTGGAGGCAGGTGGATCTCTGTAAGTTTGAGGCTAGCCTGGTCAACAGAGTGAGTTCCAGCAAAGTCAGGGATATAGGGAAACCCTGTCTTGAAAAACAAACAAAAAAACAAACATTAGTAATTCCACCAAACATGGATACCAGACAAAACAATGTAATGCATAACACAAACCGAGCATGAACACGTCAAAGACACAGAAATGGCCCAAGGTCCTCATCCTGGCTCACAAAAGCAGCCTAGTGTTTTCCCCCCCAGCTACAGTCTCAGATGTGCTATAGGAGACTCTCTCTTAGACATTAGAACAAGCCTCAGACTCACACCCACTGTCTGACAGCCAGTCACAGCAAGACCTCTCCAGAGTTGACAAGTAAAAAAAAAAAAAAATGGTGTCAGCCTTTGCTGATGTCTGCTGCTGAAACACTTTCCACTTTCCACTGGTCTTGGGTATGTTCCACTTCTGCAGAGGGACAGACAGACAGAGCTTAATCAGCCACAGGTGGAAAGTAGAGTCAAGCAGATCTCTGTAAGTTCAAGGCCAACCTGGGGTACATAGTAAGGTCTAAGATTGTCAGAACTACATAGTGAGACTCTATCATGAAAAGACGAAATAACAACAAAGAGTCTGGTTGAATTCCTCCTCCTGGAGAGCATCTGCATTTTCTTTCCAAGCAATCACTTTTCTGTCAGTCAGTTTCTATGAACTGAGGGGAGGAGGGGCATTGCAGGGCTCTATGAGAACTCCCCAGCACCAAATAAATTGTCTTCACAAGTAACAACAACAATAAAAGTGCATGTCAAGGCCTAGGGAGATGGTTAGGGGATAAGAGCTCTTGCTACACAAGCAAGAAGACCTGAGTTCAAATCCCTAATACCCATGTAAAAACCAAGCATGGCTATGTGCCTTTAACCCCAGTATTGGGGTTCCATAACACCCGCCATATGTTCTATACTCTTAGTCATCAGTTATGCATCTCGTGGATTATGAGTGGCGTCGTGAGCTCTCATTCATCCCCACAGGCAGACTGTAAACTTGTAAAGGTCAGGAATTTCCTTATACTACTTCACCACTAGTGGGTTGGATGGGTACCAGAAAGTCAGTATGCACCTGTTAATTACTAAGGACAAAGGAGAAAGGAAATGCCTACTCAGAATGATGTAAACAGCTGTTAAAAGAGGAGGTTCTGCACATCCTGGGCCTTGGGTTGGCACACCCTAACATCTATCCCATCTATGAGCTGCTGGAGTGTGTGAAGGAATTGGTCCTGTGGAAAGGTAATCACAGGATCTCCATGACTCTAGAAACGGCGGGATATCAGAGAGGAGTTCTGGTGAGGGTCCAGTGACGATGGTGTGCCAGAGGCCTTGAACCAGATCAATGACTCATTGCAATGGAAATGTTGCCGGTGGAGACAACTGGACAAAATGGTAAAGTGTGTGACCTGCTGCAGCTCCTGATGCCGCCAGGATGGATGAAGAGGTGTTGGAAAGATGGAGAAGCAAGGTAGAGGGGGTTGTTCTTTTGTTTGTAATTAATTTGGGGGACATGTTGCAGAGGTGAGGGGTAGAAATGGAGGGACCGGGAGGTAAGCAGGATTAGGGTGCATGATACAAAATTCCTGAAGAATCAATAAAGAATTATGTTTTTTTAAAAAGAGAAAGTCTAATTCTCTTGCCCATTTTTGTGCACATAACATGCCGTAATGTTTGTCTTTTAGATTCTATGAGCAAGGGTAAGTCAAATCTGCCATTTTCCCAAAACTTTAATCAACAGGATCAAGAGAAGGGATCAGGCCCATCCTCCACCTCTACTCCCAGTTCCAAGACTGTTAACCAGTATGGTAATGTAAACCATTAACCTCAAACTGGACTGTTGGTCATCCAGGGGATCAACAGATGTTGAGGAATGCATTTATACTCTAGAACTCAGGCTTAGAAAAATTGGTTTAAGAAGCTGGGTGATGGCACATGCCTTTGATTCCAACACTAAGGAGGCAGAGGCAGGTGGGTCTCTGAGTTCCAGGACAACCTGATCTACAGATCGAGTGCCAGGACAGGCTCCAAAGCTACACAGAGAACCCCTGTCTCAAAACCAAACAAACAAACAAAGCCAAACAAAACAAAAAACCAAAACAGTTAAACAATAGAATAGAGAGCTAGCTCAGTAGGTGAAATGATTGCCCCACAAGCTGAGGACCTGAGTTCAAGTCCCAGAAAGTTAGGGGTAGTGGCACATACACTGTTATAATTCCAACACTAGACAGATAGAGAAAGGCAGAGTTTTGGATTCCTGGCTAGCCAGCCTAGTCTACTTCATAAGCCCCAGTGAGAAACCTTGTCTCAAAAACCAAGGTTGATGGTTCCTGAAGAATGACACTCTACATTGCCCTTCTGCCTCCACACACATAAATACATATTCACATGAACACATACACACAACACTGAATTTTTAAAAAGATTTCATTTTTATGTGTGTATATGTATACATGTGAGTATGCACACGTGAAGTATGGGTGCTGGGAACCTAACTGGGGTTCTGTTGGAGATCAGGAAGTGCTTCTTAACTCCAGTCTGCAGATGATTGAGGCTCAGCTCAGCGCATTGCCTCGCTGCCCATTGCCCACCTGTTCCTTCTTCACTTTCCTATAAAGGCCTTGGTGCTTCTAGGTTCCCTACAGTGAACCTTAAGGGTGGCAACTTCTTGGCTCACTGCTTTCCCAAATGAATGTTTCTCCTTCCCCAGCAACCTGTCCCATTTACTGGGTTGGGGTGGAAAAATGAAAGAATTCAGTAATCCAGCCTGGTGGCTACTCTTGTCTGAGTTACAGAGTGAGGTCAAGGGTGCCCTGGGCAACTAAGTAAAGCCCTTTCTCAGGATAAAAATGTAAGAAGGCTGGGGATACGGCTCAGTGGGTGAGTGCTTGCTTGCCCCATGAGCATAGGCCATTTTGCCCCATATACATAAGGCCATAGGTTCAATTCCTAGTAAGGAGAAACAAATAGCACTGCTGATTCAGCACTACCTGTCTACAAAGAAAACAGTTCTGGTAGCAAAGGCGGTTGTCTACGAAAACCTTGTACTCTCTTACTGTAAGAACTGAAGGTTGAAGGGGGGGGGGGTCAAGGTCATGACAGGGGAACTCACAAAGAAAACTGACCTGAGCTCATGCGAGTTCACTGACTCTTAACTAGCAACTAGGAAGCTGCATGGGACCCACCTTGGCCCTCTACATATGACAATTGTGTAGCTTTGTCTGTTTGTGGCTCTTAGTGGGATCAGGTTTCAGGAACTGATCCCAAGCTGGGTTGCCTTGCCTAGCCTTGAAGCAGGGGAAAGAGCTTGATCCTGCCTCAACTTGCCATGCTGTGTTGACTCCCACAGGAGGCCTGCCCCTTTCTGAATGGAGTGGCTAGAGTGGATGGGGGTGGGAAGGGGGAGGTGTAGCAGAAGGGAAGTGGGGGGGGAGGGAACATGGGGAAACGAGGGAGGGAAAACTGTGGTATGTAGAATAAATGAAAAAAATTAATAGGAAAAAAAAAAAAACCCTGAAGATGGAATCTTTTATTTGCCTACTATTGTGAGTTTTCCTCCCGCCCCACCCCACCCTAACCCCTCCATTCCTACGTGCTATGAGACTGAACAAAGACAGGGAAACCCAACCATCCCATTGACTGGGCAGTGTTTTCCATGCCTAGAGCAATACCTGGTACACACGTGCTCAATAAGCACTGACTGAATGCTCAAATGTGAGCCGTCATAGATAGAGGGCTCTTGCTCCCAGGCACAGGCAGAGTTTGAGGCCTTGCTTGAATATTCCTTCAGCACAGCCATTCTATGAATCCCATGTTGAGAACCAGTCACTCTGAGCCAGCAGCTGCTCTGCAGGGGGGTGGGGGGAGGACGATGTTAACCAGGGAGATGGAGAGGGGGGGCGGCAGGAAGCTGGGTGAGCCGGGGAAAGAAGCGTCTCAGAAGAGAAAGGAAGCTACAGCTAATGGGGTGTGACAGCACAGGGGGTGTGAATGGATCCCGGTGACAGCAAGCCAGGTCAAAGGGAGCAGTGAAGCAGAGTGCTAGAGAACAGGGCTGACCAAAGGGGCTACGGGAGCAGCATGGTGGTGGTCTCAGGAGGGGGGTGGCAAAAAGAAAACAAAGCGCTTCCAAGTGAAATTGCTGGGTGGGCTGACATTTAGGGGCCTAGAGTCAGAGGCTGAGACAAAGAGAACGTCCCTCCTTATTTTAAACAAAGGAGTCCTGGGGGAGCTCCTACACTTGTGAATCACAGGCTTTACTGGGGCGGAGGGGCAGACCTTTGACTGCTTAGCCTACAGTGTCCTTGCAGATGACAGATGGTACCTTGTCATCCCCATTGGACGTAACTGCCTCATATTCCCAGTCACCTTCTCACCGAATCCCTGCCTAAGTCTGTCCGGTGACCACACTAAATACTTCTTCTTTTTTCTGTTAAGAAGCATACTGGGGGAGGGGGGAGAAGAAGCTCCATGGATGAATGCTTGTGCAAGCTCCATGGCCGCATTTTCAACGTGGCAAAGGAACAAACAGCATATATCACTTTGCCACTGGGAACAGAGAACTGGAAATTATATTTTTCCTGAAACAATTCTTCAACATTTCTACTTAAATTTATTTTTAGGGGACCATGGGGATGGCTCAGCAGGGAAGGATACTAATTTCTGTGCAAGCATGAAGATCTGAGTCAGAGCCCTGGATCCTTGGCTTGTAAGCCCAGGGTTAGGGGGTGCTGGGCAGAGACGGGGCCAGGGGAGGATTACTGTGGCTTCCATCAGCTAAAAGGGGGCAAACTTCAGTGAGAGACCCTGTCTCAAGGGAATAAGGTTGAGAATGATAGAGAAGGGCATTCAACATCCTCTTCTGGCTTTCACAGGAACACACACACAGACATGTACACACATGAATATACCACACACCAAAATTCTATTTTTGAGTGTCCAGACAGGCTCCAAAGCTACACAGAGAAACCCAGTCTTGAATGTGTGTGTGTGTGTGTGTGTGTGTATGAGGTTATAGTGGTGCCATTTTTAAATGTGTTCATAAGCACATAACTGACATAAGCAGAAGGATAATTGGAGCTCTGGATCAACTACCCAGACAAGGACAGCCAGAGTTTTAGTACTGCCTTGATTTGTGTTGGTAGGATCTATCAGTAACCAAGTTAGAGAGGAAAGTGCTCCAAAAGAGAGGAGCAGCCAGAGAAGGGCAAGGAGGCAGAGGGATTAGGAGGAGATGACCTTCTCCCAGAACTGCAATCTTGCTAGTTGGGGGAGACCCAAAAAGAGAAGTGGTGTCTAATCCTACTCTTAATTTTCTTTGTGAGTTTTAAGTAGTGGCTCCAACCCCCACCTCCCAAAACACGCACAAATGGCGTTTGTTGACTTACTACCTAGAAAGGGAGAACAGGACACCCACACAAACTTAGAAATGCCAGTGTTCCTGGAGTAAGATCAATGACCTAACATAGTTCCTATGTCTGCCAAGTTCACAAGGCAAAAATAAGAAGAAGAGAGTGGGCAGGGTTATGAGAGTAAAGGTTCTTGCTGCTAAGCATGGTGACATGTGTTCAGTTCCTAGGACTCACATGCAAGGAGAGAACTTCCACAATTTGCCTTCTGACAGACATGCTCATCACACACACACACACAATTAATAAATGTAATTTTAATATTTAAAGAACAAACAGAAGAATCAGGTGTGGCATCACATGCCCTTAAATCCCAGGATTCAAGAGGCAGAGGCAGGTGGGTCTCTGAGTTCCAGGTCAGCCTAGTCTACCTAGTTCCAAGACAGCCAGAGCTATATAGAGAGACCTTGTCTCAAAAGAACAGAAAAAAAAAAACAACAATAGTAAATTAATTAAAAATAAGCAGAATGAGAGTAATAAATTGTTCCTTGGAACCACCAACTCAGAGCAGAGAAGTTTCTTGTTGAAGCAATGAACTAGAAGGCATGTTCTGAAACATAAACCTAGAGATGGATCTTGCAAGAACCACGCAACGATTCAGCTTTTTTTTTTTGCATCTATGTAGCCCAGAAGAAACGGATCACATCTCAAACCTAGGGAAGGGTGCTTCTTTCTTTCATTTCTGGGTGGGGCACGGAGAAAGAGGTGCAAGTGGGCCTAAATTTATTTTTTTTAATCATTTATTATTTAGGCTCTGGGAACGACTGCAATTGTCTGTCCTCTCCCGACCCATACCCTCCTTTAGATTCCATCCCTGAAGACCTGGGTGTCTGTCTTCCCTTCAGCTATCCTAAGCCCTTCCCACTTCCTAGCCACCCGCACACAGCAGCTAGAGCCCAGACAGCTGGACGTCTGCTGTGGAAGGGCACAGCATGGAAACAGACCTGCAGTCTTTCTCTACACAGATGCCCTGGAGATTTCATTTTAATTAATGATGGGAGCTATGTATGGCCCCAGGATTGGATTTTCAGAACAGAGAATTTCCTCCCATTTCTTTTCTTTCCTCGCTCTCTCTTTTCATTCCCTTCTCCTTTTCCCCAATGCCATCAAAATTTAAAAATAAATACGAAAAATCGAACGAAGAGTCTCACCCACACGAGCACTGGGACCCAGAAGGGAGGCGGAGGATGCAGAGGGTTGCAGGCGGCCGCCAGGAGTGGTCCAGCTCTGGGAGGATGCCTAGTGCGTCGCGAAGGCGGGGCCCTGGGCGGGACCACGCGGGCACGGGGGCGTGGTCTGTTCAGTCACGTGGGGGAGGACCGCTGTTGCTCTGCTCTCTAAAGAGCCCAAGGTCTGTCCAATTCGCGGGGACAGACGCTCCACTGCAATGGACTCTAGGACTAAGGGTCAGAGCTGCCTAGCGACTGGGTTGCTGCAGAACCAAGTGGCCGTGGTTACTGGCGGGGCCACCGGCATCGGAAAAGCCATCTCCCGGGAGCTCCTGCACCTGGGTACGTGACCAGACTTCTGGAGCTAGAGTCCGCAGAGGTCTAGCTAGGTAAACTGGGTTCAGAAAGAGAGGGGGGCGCTGGTGGGGCAGGGGAAAGATTAAACTACGAGCTGCGGAGCTTGAGCTTTGCGAGGGACAAAAAAAAGGTGTTCTTCCCCAAAGCGGAGAAATGTTCGTAGATGAGCCACGAAGTATGAATGAAGTAAAGGGACTTAGAACCAAAGATTATACTGTGCCCGAAGTAGGAAATAACAAGACCTGTAAAAACATGCTATGGAATTAATTGTGTCTTCGTAAGGTTAATTGATTCCTAATTCCAGATTAGGCGTTATTCAGCAAAAGGTTGTCAACCTGATGAGAGAGAGGCTCTGATTGTTGCATCTTCTCACAACCCCTGTTGTAAACAAAGCAAGAGAAAAGAAAATTGAATATTTATTTAACTTAGAAGAAAGATCATGTAAGCAGACACGTAAGGAAAAAAGCCACCAAGAAGAAAATAGTTATATTTAATATTTATATATTTGAGAATGTATACACCCTCTTTGGGTTTAAGATTGAAAAGTTTAGCCAGGCAGTGGTGGCACATGGCTTTTATTCCAGCACTTTCGAGGCAGAGGCAGGTGGATCTTTGTGAATTCAAGGCCATCCTGGTCTACAGAGCAAGTTTCATGACAGCCAACGCTACACAGAGAAACACAGTTTGGGGAAAGAAAATAAAAGCGCAAAGTTTAGAAACATATATAGAAAAATTATTTGCAACATGACAGTTTTATTATGTGAAAGCTTTGACAAGTAGATTTTTAAAAATCTGACATAATGAGGGGGAAATTAACCAATGATATGATTCCAAGCTGAGCTAAACATAGGAAATAAATACTTTATCTTATCTTGCAAAAGAAAACAAGACACCATTGTATTTTTTCATTTTAACAACACTTCCAGTCTATCTGCCACCACGAAACTTTTCCCTGGAGGAAGAAATTAATGAGGAAGTTAATCAGTAACCATTTGGTGCAAAGGTTAAGACCTTGGCCTGAATCAACAGATTCATAGGATCTCAGTTCACCTTCCATAACCTTCCATGACTTTGTAGGTACTGAATATCTTTTTCAGTAAATTCGCATTAGGCAAACATTACACCGGTTCTGGGGTCAGGCAAGAGACTATTCTTGTGGCATGACTGAACTAGTAGGACAGTCATGTGCTCTGGAGATGCTATGAAAATGATGGAGTATGCCCCCTAGGGAACTACTTCCTATACCTAAAAGAGATGTAAACATTGTGTTGTTATAATTGAATTACCTTCCATGAGAAAACATGAAAAATTATTTTTAAAGATTGTTGTATTTTTATGTATGTGTTGGGAGCTGGAGCAGAGCAAATGAATCCGAGTGCAGGCACCCATGAAGGCCATGAAGGCCCCTGGGATTAGAGTTACAGGTGGTTGGAGCCACCTGGTGTGCATGGTGGGAAATGGGCTCCAGTCCTCTGTGGAGCAGTACATGCTCTTTTTTTCTTTTCTTTTTTTTTGTCTTTGTTTTTTATGCTAGAATTACTGGCTGTTTTCTGAAAGTTATTATAAAAACCCAAATTGGACATTTGAACATTATAAAAACATTAGCTGGGAGTTGGCAAGTTGGCTCAGTAGGTAAAGTACCTGCTGCCAAGCCTGGCCATGTAGGCTCAATCCTAAGAAGGTACTGACGTCCACAAGTTGCCCTCTGATCTCTGCACCATAGCATGCGTGCCAACACAGGTTTCAGATGGATCTTTCCGTCAGACTGATCCCACAGCCACATCATCTCCACATGAACACTCAGTTATGGTCCTCTCCCTGTCTGTCTGCCTACCAGGGAGTCTGTCAAACTCATAGTATTGCAGTAATATGGTTTATTCATAGGTCTCTCTTACACTTGCTATCTCTCAGAGGTGGCTGCTCTTTTTTTAGTTTCAAAGCATTTTTTTCCTGTGTGTATTTGTGTGTGTGTGTGTGTGTGTGTGTGTGTGTGTGTGTGTGTTTTCATCTAGCTTCTTAGTCTCTTCAGGCTAGAGAGTAAATTCAGTTCCTACTGTTCCATCTTATCCAAACCCATCCTAATTCCTCTTCCACCACTACCCCCCATCTTTTATAGGAATGTACAAAATACAAGTGGGGTTTCTCTGTGTAGCCCTGGATGTGCTGGAACTCACTCTGTAGACCAGGCTGGCCTTGAATTCACTGAGATCCACCTGCCTCTGCCTGCCAAGTGCTGAGATTAAAGGCGTGAACCATGGACAACTTTTTATTTATTTATTTATTTTTGTGCATAAGTGTGTTTTGCCTATATGTCTATCTATTTATCATGTATGTGCCTGATGCGTGTGAAGACCAGAAATGGGGAGTCAGACCCCCTGGAACTAGAGTTATCGTCAGTTATGAACTACCATGTGCATGCTGGGAATTGAACCTGGGTCTTCTGGAAGAGCAGCCTGTGCTCTTAACCACTGAGCTATCTCTGTAGCCCCCTTAATTTGGACAGCTCTTGGAAGCTTATTTCCTTCCTCTCTGGCTATTTTCTCCTTAGGGTGTAATGTGGTCATTGCTTCCCGGAAGCTGGACAGATTAAACTCTGCTGCACATGAACTGAGAATGTCCCTGCCTCCCTCAAGCAGTGCTCAAGTCACTGCCATACAATGCAACATCAGGAAAGAAGAAGAGGTGATATAAATAGCGCGGCACAGCATATTTACTCATTGCTCTTCCTAACCCCACCTAGCCATACTTAAAGGGGACGAGGACCACTAGAAGGCAGAGCTGTAAGAAGATCTGTGTGCTCCTGACTCACTGAGCTGCTGACATCAAAAGGAGGGTGGTGAAGCAAGGAAGGAAAGCTAAACAAGGATGTGCTTGCCTTAGACCCTTTAAGGCATTTCTTAGTGTTCTCTCTCGGCCTGTGTGTAGGAGTGTCTTGGTGACTCTTTGGTGTGTCTTGCTAGCAAAATTAGAATTTTGGTGTGAGATTTATGAGTATTGTATAGTGATCAGTTCACAATGTGGGATTTGGGGTCTTATTTACTGGTGGCTTTATGTATTCGGGGTGTGGTATTTAGACTTAATATGCATTGTAAGAGTCTACAGATTGCTTTATATCTTGAAACAAATGACTGGGCCATGTAGCAGGGAGCTATTAAACTTGTACTTCCAATGTTTCTTTAGGTGAATAATTTGGTCAACTCCACCTTAGCTAAGTATGGTAAGATCAACTTCTTGGTAAACAATGGAGGAGGCCAGTTCCTGTCTCCTATTGAAGACATCAGTGCAAAGGGATGGCAAGCTGTGATCGAAACGAACCTAACAGGCACTTTCTACTTGTGCAAAGCAGGCGAGTGTTTCAATAACCACAACACAGAGCAACAACAACAAAAAGAAAGCCGTGTCATTAGTGTCATTAGTGAGAAATCAAAGGGAATGCTGGAAGAGGAGCTGTTAGGGACACGGAAGACTGGTGTCAGTAACATTTGACCCGTGCTCCTATTGATCTGGTACCTTATCAAAATTTATATCTTATATTTGTGGTCTGTGTCTCTTTAGAATTTGTTTTTATTTTAGTAGTGTCTATACATGCATGTGCATTGTAGGTGCACAGCTGCATGAAGAGACAGGAAAGGCATCAGATTCCTGTACCTGGACTTGGAGGTAGTTATGAGTCACATAGTGTGGGTGCTGGGCACAGACTGAGTCCTCTACAAGATCAGCCAGTGTTTACCCCTTGAGCCATCTCACTAGCCCATGTCTTCTGAGTTTGATCCTTGTTTTGTAATTTTCTAAAGAAATTAATGTTATTTTTTTAAAAAAACTTGATGTTGGGACTGCCTAACATTAACTTAAAATGCCCCAAATTCAGGATTCTTCTTGTTCTGGTGATGATTAAACTTAGTTTAAATTTTTTTGCGGTGATGGCACACACCTATAATCCCAGTACTGAGGAGGCAGAGGCAGAGGCAGGTGGATCTCTGTAAGTTCGAGGCCAGCCTGGTCTACAGAGCTAGTTTCAGGACAGCCTCCAAAGCTACACAGAGAAACCCTGTCTGGAAAAAACAAACAAGAAAAGAAGAAAAGAAAAAAGATGTATGTTGGCGCAGGGTATAATAAAGGGAGAGTCAGCACACTGTTTAATATGTTTGCCTGTGTTCTACAGTTTACAATTCCTGGATGAAAGAGCATGGAGGATCTATTGTCAATATCATTGTCCTTATTAACAATGGGTTTCCAACAGCCTCGTAAGTATTTTATGTATTTTTTTCTTTCTATGCCTTTAGGTTTTGTTCTCTGGATGACGAACAGTAGTGAACAATGTCTTAAATCAATGATTCACCCCTTTAATAAATTGCAGCCCTAATAATTTCCTTTTAAAAGGCTGTTATTATTAATTCATGGAATTTGTCATACAATGTACTTTGATCATATTCATCTCCCATTTCCTTTTATTTGAAACTTTAAAAAATTGTGTGTTCTCGGAGGCCAGAGGTTAGCATCAGGCATCTTCGCCAATCCCTTTCCACCTACAGCTTTCTGACTTGGCTTGAATGGCTGGCTAGTGAGTCCCGGGGACCCTCCTGTCTCTGTCTTCCCCCTTGCTGAAATCACAAGGGTGCACTGCCATGCCTGACTTTTATGTGAGTGTGAGGATCCAAACCCACGTCCTCAAGCTTGAGCAGAAAGCACTTTACCTCCCTGCCTTTTCCCTAGTTGCTAATAATGCCCATTCCGATTAAGGTGGCTCTATGTGGTGGTCTGAATTAGAATGGCTCCCATAGTTTATATGTTTGCTTGTTTGGTCCCCAGTTAGTGGAACTATTTGGGAAGGATTAGGAGGTGTGGCCTTGTTGGAGTTGAGGTGGTGTGCCACTGGGGGTGAGCTTGAGGTTTTTATGGAGGTATTCATGTTTATTATTTACCCAAAATGCATATTACCTGGAGGTCATATATCTTTTCTGACAATTAATCAAGATGTTACAAAACTAGCCATCACTGTAGGAAATAGCTTCTTTGTTAAATTGTGAAAGTTAAATTGATCTGGATTAATTTAGATTTGAATATCATGAATATATCTGCTTGGTTTTAGGACTGTTAAGTTGTAGCTCATAACAGAAACTCAGAGTCATCGTCCCCCAAATTCCTGAGGGGTTGTACTTCTAACTAGCCAATCTATAAGTAACAAGTTGACTTCCTCTATGAAAATTTTAATAACATACTTGCTGCCTGTATTATCTGGACTCCTTCAGTTGTTAGAATATGGGTTACTCTGTGTTTCTCTAACATACCTTTTAGAGATAGCTTATCAGAGGGTTTGCTTTGGCTCATGGTTTCAGATGGTTCCATCCATTGTAGTGAGCCAGGAGAGGGTTCCATTATCCATTATAGTGAGCCAGGAGAGGGTTCCATCATCCATTATAGTGAGTCAGGAGAGGGTTCCATCCATCATAGTGAGCCAGGAATGGATTCCATCATCCATTGTAGTGAGTCAGGAAGCAAGGAAAGGAAGATGCTGGTACTCAATAGCTTCTTTGTCTGTTTGTAATGGTCCTGCCCACATTCAGGGTGGGTCTTCCCTCTCCCTTCCCCACAGTGAACCTCAGTTAATGCTCTCAGAAAACATCTTCACAGACACACTGGAGGGGTATGCCTTACTAATCCCTAGGTGCTTATTAATCCAATCAAGCTGACAAGCAAAGTTAACTGTTACATACTAGCTCTTAACTGATGAGGCACCTCTTCAGCCCACAACCCAGATTCTTTACCTGGTGAGATACATGTAAGTGTGTGTGTGTGTGTGTGTGTGTGTGTGTGTGTGTGTGTGTGTGTTATGAGCATTCTTTCCCACCAACCTGGTTTCAGAGCTTCATCAGTCCCAAAATAACACACAGAGACTATTAGTTATAAAGCTGTTGGCCAATGGCTTCTTATTAGCTAGCTCTGTCTTAATTATTAACCCATATCTATCAATCTATGTATTGCCACGAGGCTCTGGCTTACCCAGATGTCCTGCATGGTGTTACTCCTCCAACATCCTACAACCCAACTGCCCTCTGCATACACTTCCCAGAATCCTTGTCTCCTAATCCCACCTATCATCCTGCCTCATTGGCCACAGTACTTTATTCATCAACCAATAAGAGAAACGTATGTACAGAAGACATCCCCATCGTGTGTATGTGTGTGTGTGTGTGTGTGTGAGAGAGAGAGAGAGAGGGGGGGGGACCTTTCAGATGTACTAAATTGTAAATAATCAGCCAACATGCAGGACTACAAGTTGAAGGAAACCCCTCATCACTTACTACCTAATCTGTTTTCCCACAGAATTTTTTTCCTAATTTCTATGGTAATATTTTTACATTAAACCTCTTGGTTCTGGGGATAATATGTTTTACATAGAAATCCTGAATCACATTATCTCTGTACTTTCTTTTTTAAAAGTCTTTGTGTGTGTGTGTGTGTGTGTGTGTGTGCGTGTGTGTGTGTGTGTGTGTGTGTGTGGTGTTTCCTCTAGTGTTTGTTACAGAGTCAGGATCTCATGCATCACACGCTGACATTATACTTGATTTGTAGCCGAGATTCATAACAAAATCAATCTTCTCTAATTTTCTAGTCACTGATATTCTTGTCAAGTTAGTTTATGAGAAAAATGTTCAACAGAAACTGATGCTAATGTCTGTGTCTTTAAAGGCACTCTGGAGCTGCAAGAGAAGGTGTTTACAACCTCTCCAAATCCATGGCTTTGGCATGGGCCCACAGTGGAGTGAGGATCAACTGTGTTGCTCCTGTAAGTAACTGTTAGATTCCAAGTCTGTTGGCAAATTGGGCTCCTCTGATTCCATTTGTTTTGTGGATAATTATGTCATTGATGACAAGATAGGTAGTGTAAATATACTATAAAAGATTGACTTTCATTGAACATATGTGTCTTGGGTGGTTTTGTGTGTCAACTTCACACAATCTAGAGTCATCAGAAGAAGGTGCCTCAGCTGAGGAAATGCCTCCAGGAGATCCAGCTATACAGCATTTTCTCAGTTAGTGATCAATGGGGGAGGACACAGCCCATGGTGGGTGGTGCCATCCATGGGCTGGTGGTCCTGAGTTCTATAAGCAGATGGGCGAGCAAGCCAGGGGAAGCAAGCCAGTAAGCAGCTTCACTCCAAGGCCATTAGGTGAAATCTCTCTCTCTCTCCTACACAGATCGACTCAAATGTCTCCCTTTGGTGTTTAGGTGGAAATAATAGCTGCATTTGGGCTTGGTAGCACACATGTGTAACACTGGTGAGGTGTTGTGGGGGAGGATAGACAGATATCCATAGAGCCCGCTTACCAAGCAGCCTCACCAACCTGGAGCTCTGGCCAGCCACCAAAGTGCCTCCATGAGCTCTGGGTTCAATAGTAAGGTGGACAGTGATTAAAAAGGAAACTTGATGTTAACCTTTGACCCCCACATGCATGCGCACATCCATGCAATTCATACACCCACTTAAAATGTAAATTACAAAAATTTTAAATTAGATTTCCCAGATACATACATAAATCTTGGATTCTGGTGTGTTTTTTAAATTTCACTTTAAATCTGGAAACCCTATACTTGCATCTCTTCCCTGGTAAAGCGGGCCTGCTCATAGGAGGGTTAGGCCATTTGTCCTGGTTAAGTGCCCGCTAAAGTCCTTACATAAACATGCACTTCAGCATGCACGAAAAATCCCAAGGCTTAGCTGGGAAAAGGTCTCCCGAGTGACCATTCAAATGCTGTTTGTATAGCGGCCGGATGCCCCCCTCCAACAGTCTTGAGAAAAGCTGATTTAGAAACATTTATCTTAGGGCTGGAGAGATGGCTCAGAGGTTAAGAGCACTGCCTGTTCTTCCAGAGTTCCTGAGTTCAATTGCCAACAACCACATGGTGGCTCAGAACCATCTGTAATGAGTTCTGGTGCCTTCTTCTGACCTGCAGGAATACATGTAGGCAGAATGCTGAACACATAAAAAAAAAAAAATAGATCTTTTTTAAAAAGAAATGTTTGGGAGGGAGAGGGAACTGGAATAAATATGTAAAATAAGAAAAAAATATATACATATATATTTTTTAAAAGAAATGTTTATCTTTTTTGTTGACACTTTGCAGTTGGTATATTCCCCTGATGTCTGCTGGTTGCTGTTGTTTGGGCACCAGCGATGGAGCCTAGGGCTTCAAGCATGCTAGATAAATGCTCTACCTCTGAGTTACATGCCCAGCCCTTGGTGTCTTGGCAATTTCATTTTCCCTGTTTAATCCCCTTCCTGTTTTGTTTTCTCATATAGGGAGTTATTTATTCCCAGACTGCTATTGACAACTATGGTGAATTGGGACAAAGTATGTTTGAAATGGCCTTTAATAATATCCCAGCAAAGCGCATTGGAATCCCTGAGGAGGTGATGTATATGTCTGGCATTGATCAGAATGACATGAGAAATGTGTGACATTTGGTACTCTTGGCATGTGGCCTGGTTCACTAGTAGAGACCATTATTCCACTGCCACCACTGTTTCTCCTGTGCCAATTTGGGCTCTGGGAAATAACCTCAGGAATGAAGATTGTGAAGTTAAAGGTAACATGTTTTCTTGTTTCATGCCGATTTGCAGCTGCATTAAGTTATCACATGCAGGGTGGGTACAAGCCACTCTAAGCAAGCCAGATAATTACAGACTCATGAAGTTCAGTATGCAAAAACCAATAGGTTTTTCAAAAGACCTAGAAGTAAACATAGCTCTAATGGTGGTGGGAGTGGGGGAGAAGGTTCTTACTGAAGAATGAAAACAAACAAAACAAAACAGATAAATGTATGGGAGGCCGGAGACATGGCTCATCAGTTAACAGCAGGAACTACTCTCCCAGAGGACCTGAGTTCAATTCCCAGCAACCACATCAGATGGCTGGCAGCTGCCTATAATTACCACTGCTGGGGGATCCAGCACCTCTGGCCTCTTCAGTCTCCCATACGAAATCCTACACACACACACACACACACACACACACACACACATTTCTTGGTAGGAGAATCAGCTTTATTAAAAAGTCAATTTTTTGGTGGTCCCATGCCTTTAATCCTAGTATGCAGGAAACAGAAGCAGACATAGAGATCTCAGTGAAAAGGAGTCCAGCCTGTCCACATAGCAAGTTACAGGCTACCTAGTTAAACCATGTCTCTAAAAATAAACAAACAAAAAAGTTTTAAGGCAAATTACAAAGTTTTAGGTGATAATAAGATAGGTCAGTGGGTGAAGATTGGATTCAGACTCCCCCATAGAAGTGCAGTACCCATGGAGGCCAGAAGAGGGTGTTGGATGCTCCAAAGCCATTGTGAGCTCCGGTTCTTGGCAAGAACAAAAACATGTTCTTCCTCAAAGCCCAGTTAAAAAGAATTTTTTAAACGGTCAGATTTCCTTACATCATCTATACATTTAATATAATTTTGGAATTTAGCATGCTAAGAAGAATTTATCTAGATAAATACTTGTGCAAAAGTTGCCCAAGATTTTCAATTTAAATTTTATTTTATTTTCATTGTGTGTAGGTGTGTGTGTGTGTGTGTGCCACATATATATATGTATGTGTCCATGTGTTCCCTTACACTGCACACACACCGATAGGTCAGTCAGCACATGTCTTAGGACTTCTGGCTCTTGAGAAGTACATTATACCATCTATCTTGCCTCTGAAGTCAAAACTACAAAACTCTTGATAGGAGAGGGAATATGGTTCTAATCTCTAGAAATAGCTCATGTTACATTTTATGTGTGTCTACAGACACACATACCTAATTTATTGAATTTTTTATGTCAAGAGACTACTGTTCTAATTTAGATCCTGTGTTTGTGAGGACAGTAATCCTATAGTGAAGGTTCTTGAATGTGATTCTGTTTTCCCACCGCCCGTCTGGTCCCACCGCCACACCAGCCCCAATTAACACACAGAGACTGTATTTGTTGGTCAGGTACTAGTTTCTTATCGGCTAGCTCTGTCTTAAGTATTAACCCATTTCTATTAATCTAAGCACTTCCACGTGGTCTCATCTTACTGGAGAGTAGGGATGGCGTTCGCTCTCTCCAGTCTCTCCGTGCTAACTCCTCCCTACTACTTCCTCGAATCCTCCTTGTTTCCTAGTCCCACCTTTCTTCCTTTCCTATTGGCCAACAGTGTTTTATTCATTAACCAGTATGAGAAACATATACATAATGACATCTCCCATCATGGTCCCATACTGTATTGAGAGTGAGTCTATTTCTAGGCATGAAATCCTAAACTAGCATAGATCATATGCTAAAATTTAGAAGATTCCAGTATTCCCGGAGGCAGAGGCAGGCAGCTCTCTGTGAGTTAGAAGCTAACCTGGTCTAAGTTAGCTTCCAAGCCAGCCTGGGCTACATAGTGAGAATCTGTCTCAAAAAACAAACAAACTAATAATAAGGAAGATACTGCCCCAAACGACCATTTGTTGGGCCATGTTCTGTTTACATTTTCCTTCTAAAAGGGAAGAGCAGATAACATGATTAAATTTTACTTGGGATAGATGGCTTTTTGTTAATGTGAGTTAGAGTGTCAGAATCATATTAGAAATTTAAACCAAGAATGTAAGAAACACTACTTTATTTAAAAATAATAGCAAGCATTGTGTGCTAATACAAAGCATTTCTTTTTACATTCATTTGACACATTTACAAACTTTTTAATTTGTGGCTTCCTCATGTGCTGGACCATCGCCTTTGTGTCTTCATTCAATCTGTCAAAATATGATTTTTTTTTTTTTAAGAAAACGCATAGGAAGAAAGTCTGGCTTCCTACAGCTGGAGAGCTGGAAAAGAGATCATTTGAATAAGATTTTCACATGAATGTCAATCTTTTTGTTTCTTTCTTAGTTCAACAAGTGATAAGCAATTTATTTATTTATTTTGGCTTGGTTTTGTTTATATATATATATATTTTTTTTGAGACATGTATTACTGGCTGCCCTCCCCCATTTGATATGTAGCAGAGACTGACTTGTATCTCTGATTGACCTCGGGGTCTTGGGCCTGCTAGAACTCGGCTATACCAGTCCCAACAGTTTCTTTAAAAATTAGTTAATTAGTTGCAGTGTGGAACCTGGCATGGTGTCACTATACTTTCTTTTCTTCTTTATTTAAAGATTTATCATGCATCTCTTATGTATTCAGTGTTCTGCCTACATGTGTGCCTCACTTCCTTTATTAGAAAGGAGAGAGAGAGAGAGAAAAGTGCTTGCTGATGGGGAGGGGGACTTGTTTGGAGAAAGGAGGTTCAGTGGGAATAGGAGAGAGAGGATAATGGGGGAGAATGACTAAAATTCATTATATTCATACACGAAATTGTCAAAAATTTTAATGAGTACATGAAAAAGAAAACCCTTGTCCAGATACTCATTTTAACTGGAACCCAGCCATTTTAGACATCAGGTAAAAATGATGTTTCATTTAAAAAGTGGTTGTGGAGCTAGAGAGATTGCCTGGTGGTTAAGAGCAAGTGTTGAAGATCGGTGGCGGCGCACCTGTAATTCCAGCACTCAGGAGGAACTCTGATTTCCAGATCAGCCTGGTCTACAGAGTGATTTCCAGGACAGCCAAGGCTACTCCTAGAAACCCTATCCTGAAAAACAAAACAACAACAAAAAAGCACATATTACCCTTACCGAGTACCCAGGTTTGGTTCTCGGGATCCACATTAAGTGGCCCATGGCCACCTGAACTGGAGGTCTGAGTCCTTCTGGATCCTCAAGCACCTGCACTCATGAGTGTACATGCCCACACAGGACACACACATTATACACACATGTAATTAAATGTAAAAACTAGTGGGAGAGCTTTTTCTTGAGATGGCCATTTTGCTTCTCTGTGGAGCAAATGCACTTGGGGTGTGTGTGTGTGTGTGTGTGTGTGTGTGTGTGTGTCCGAGCATGTATACGGACATGTATGTGCTGTGGTGCATGTGTGGAGGTCAGAAATCAATTCTGTAGAATTGTCTCTCCTTCTACCCTCTATGAGGTAGATCTATGAGGTCTGATCATATTCAGGCTGTCTGTACCCCTAGCTATTTCTTTGATCATTTAACGAACACATCAGTCCCTGGTTAAAAAAAAAAGCCAGGAGAGGGCTGTGCTCAGGACCATCACCCTTCGAGAAACTCGGCTTCTGTTTACTATCAGTAGAATGAATTCTCTTTGGTTTGGGGGAGATTCTCTGGAACCTAGCCAAGTGACTACATCTGGGGTGATGTGGTGGGGACCGTGAAGTCCCGCTGGGGAACGCTCCTATGGGCTGCGTAGCTGTGCCTTGGGCCTGAACAAATCAGGATGCCACACAACCTTACAACTGCTACACAGCCTTACTCTACCTGGGGCCAAGTTGTAAGGGGTATGCGGCAGTGATGACAAATGAGGTTGTGTCAGACAAGGGAAGCCTCAGAAGGGAGTTAATTGTTGAATCGGGAAGCTGCCGAGATTTGGGGTTCACCGGTGTCTCCTCCACACTATGCTGCTTGCCTGCCACTGTCCAGGACCTCTTCACTTCTTGTCACCTTTGCCCTGATCTTTTACCTGACTTCACTGTTGTCCAAACTGTGGATGCACACAGTCTCCGTGCTGTCAGACTGTGATGCACATATATGAGGATTCATGGTGAAGCCCTGTGGTTTGAGATGTGCTCATTCGGGAGTACAAGGCTCCCAGGAATGGAGAGAGAAGCCTTTGATTCTTTTCTTAACTTGTTTTTAGCTTTTCCTCTTATGCACACACATATCCTCTTCTGTCCCCAGGTCTCTTCTGTGGTGTGTTTCCTGCTGTCCCCTGCGGCATCCTTTATCACTGGACAGTTGGTCAATGTGGATGGGGGCCAGTCCTTGTATAGCCACTCTGTCAGTATACCAGGTAAGCAGCCAGGAAGCAGAGCCATTAGCTCTTCACCTGCCCAGGCTCCGTGTCTTAAACACTACTGCAGAGGGGAAAGCTTTGTCTTATAGGGCATCAAAAAGTACAAAATGTTTATGTTAGTGATAGGACTTTACAGAAAATGTTCTCAGCTGAAGAAAATCTCTAAATCTCTAGGCACAAAGAGTGACAGGAAGGAGGCAAAAGCTGCCTATGCTGTTTAAAGATTTAACTCCGCTTTTCTTCTCTAGTGAGTGGTTTGCATAGATGGAAGTCTATGCAGTCCAAGTCTATTTTGTCCTCTTTGGACTGTGTGTGTGTGTGTATCAGTTTCTCTCATCATTTTTTTTAAATAATGTATTTAAATTTATTTTATGTGCATTGGAGTGAAAGTGTCAGATACCTTAGAACTGGAGTTACAGACAGTTGTGAGCTGTCATGTCGGAGCTGGGAATTGAACCTGGGTCCTCTGGAAGAGTAGTCAGTGCTCTTAACCACTGAGCCATCTCTCTAGACCTCACTCATTTTTTATTCATTAAAGCTTAACTTATTTTACTTTATTGAGATTATTAAGATGAAATCTCTCTGTGTAGCCCAGCCTGCCCTCAGCCTCCCAAGTGCTGGTATTTCAGGTCTGTGCAATGATGCTGCCTTGAAAATGTACTTTTGTAAATTCAATTCAGTAACAATATTATATGATTTGATATGTGTGTTTGTATCTCTCTTGGATTTGGAAGGGTCTTATAAAAATCAGATGGTCTAGGCCAGGTGTAGTGGCACTCACCTTGAATTCCAGAACTCAGGAGGCAGAGGCAAGCAGATCTCTGTGATTTCCAGGCCAGCAAGGCTATATAGAGAAACACTGTCTCAAAACAAAACAAAACAAAACCAACCATACAAAAATCATATGGCCAATGTCCTAGTTTTACAAATGACAAATCCACAGAAAGTAAAGAACACAGGCTGGGGAGTGACTCAGTAGTTAAAAACACTGGCTGCTCTTCCAGAGGAGCCTTCATGGTGGCTTACAACTGTAACTCCAATTTGAGGTAAGCTGATACCCTCTTCTGGCCTCTACAGGCACCAGGCACACATGCGTTACACAGAGATGCATGCAGGCATTCACACACATAAAACAAAGAAAAAATTTTAAAAACAGTCTAGGAAAAAGGTTTAAGAGATTTGCAAGTGACACACCCTTTTCCACTTACTAAACAGATCATGACAACTGGCCTGAGGGAGTTGGGGACCTTTCTGTGGTCAGGAGAATGAAGGAATCTTTTAAGAAGTCCAAGCTCTAAGTCAGGGAAACACCCACCCGACTTGTTCCTGTGTGCCTTAGCATCTTGAGAATGTTTTGTACTTACTTCACAGGAGATTATAATTTCTGTTGGGGAGGGAACCAAAAAACTAATTTAAATGTTACCAGTTTTACCTATGCAAAAACTACTCCCAAAATAAATGTACCTTCGTGTTCAAACCAGTTATCTTTTAACCTATGTTTCTTTAAGTTTTTTATTTTAAAATAATGTTTAGTTGTGTGTGTGTGGGGGGGGGGGGGATGAGTGCAGTGTCCAAAAAGGCCAGATGCATCAGATCCCCTATGAGCAGGAATTTCAGACAGTCGTGAGACTCCTGACATGGGTGCTGGGGATGAATTCACTTAGGTCTTCCCAAAGAGCAAAAAATGTGCTTAAACCACTGAGCCATCTCTCCATCAGAGATACATTTTCTGACAGTGGTGACCCAGAAGTTGAGAACCTGTGTTCTACAGTGCCTTTTCATCATTCCCTATTGACAACACCTATAGCCATTTGGCAAAGAGCCCAGCTCAATTTCCTCAAGGAAGGCTAAGAGAAATAAAACTGTATGGGGATAAAGCAGAGGCTACATGAAGTTTTGGTGTCTCATAAAGTAGACCTGTGATCCCAAAGGTCAGGAGGTGAAAACCCCATCAAAGTCATCTTCCACTATATAATGAGCTCCATTCTGTACAGCAACACCTTGATGGAGAAGGAAGGGAGGTGTTCTCATTAAGAGTCTTCCTACTTGCAGTTTTCAAACTCAGTTTTCTTGAGGTTGTCAGTTTACTAATAACATGAATAAACACCTTTTTTGACTATGTGATAAGATTCCTAACAAGTTTTTGTCATCCTTGGCTTTCTGGTTTGGGTGTTGGCTCGTGAGTTTTATAATTGTTTAATGCCAAAATAGAGAGTTGCGCAAGAAAACAACTGAGAACTAAAACTAACAGACTCACCACACTCAAAACTATATATACTCTACTCGCAGTAACCCTCTATACACAAACAGAAATAAAAGCCTCTTAGAAATGGAAGAGAACAGTAGTCTAATTCTTAACACTCAGTAAGCTACATAAGTGGAGAAAAGATTACAGAACCAGCTACTATTGGGAGAAAACTACTCAAATCATAAGCAATTACTGAAAATACAGTAAGTTCTTTTCTTAGACCAACCATACTCCCCAAGGGGGTGCACCGTTCCTGGAAGTACTGCAATACCAGGTCGATGCGTGGAGTGGACGGAGCAAGCTCCTATTCCAACTCCTACTTCCAAAAATCCATTTAATATATTGTCCTCGGATAGAGGACGTATCAGATATTAAACTGATAAGAACAGATACTACACTTGATCTTAGCCAAAAGGCCGAGAAGCGATACCCGGCACCTCCCGCTCAGCCTTGCCCTGCGCTCGCGAGCCACACCAACGTCGTGGTGACCGCTCGTGACCCTGACTCGAGCCTCTTTCCCGCGTCTCCTTCCGCTTCTCGACTTAGTCCGCGTCCCGGGCACTCCACTCGCTCTCTCAAACCCACAGCTTCGGCTACAAATTTCCACGACCCTGGCGCTCCCAGCATCCCCGCGCGCGCGCACGGCGCGTCTTATTTGCATGTCCCGCCCCCTCGCGAGGGGCGTGGCGGCACCAGGACTCAAGGGGGCAGCCTCCGCGTGGCGTGCATGCAGTCTCCCGAGCACTTCCGGTTACACTCCACCGGAAACGGAAGCTCGAAGGCGGGTCCACGGCCCGAGGCACCTGAAGGTCAGGATGAGGATACAGTGGCTGATGATGGTCGAATCTATTTGTCAAATTGTCGTTGGCCCAAGGACTAGCTTCGTCTGCCGATCGAGTGACTGGCTCCGAGTCGCTCCGAGTCGGCTGCGTCGCTGTGGATGAAAGAACGAGACTGGTCTGCACCGCTTCCCGGAAACTTGATGCTATGTGTGATTGATAACCGCTCCTTCACCTGCTCACTGGAGGACCGAACAGCGTGGGGTGGCTCCTTCTTCCTCAAGCTGTTTCTGAGCTCCGCAAGCTCCATAAGGCTCCACACACGTGGGGGGCATAGTACCTGACACCAAGCAAACGTATATGTACACACTGGATAAATAACGTTGGTGCCTAATTCATTGTTCCTCGAACTTGGACAATTATTTTTTCCTTCTTTACTCCTGTCTGCAGTGACTGAGCTACGTGTAGGTGTTGACGCACACGAGCCCAGAATCAGGAGCGTCTGGGAGCCCCTGGCCTGATTCAGGGGGCAAGGGGTGATCTGTGGCAAAGGATGACAAAACAGCAGAGAGGAGCAAGACATTGGATGTTCTGGAAAATGTTTTGAGGTCAAGATTGAAAGGTGGCAGGCAATTAGTTTCTGCGACAGATAGCATTGACTTTTTCACTGGAAAACTCTCTCATATCTATATATACATATATAGATATGTTGGAGGGTTTTGTCAGCCACGAATCAACAAAAGGGGGGTTAGAGGGAGGAAGATGGCCAAATGGTTTATTCCAAGCCAACTCCTAAATACCAACCCTGAGAACAAACTTAGCATGGGCTCTGGAAAGTCATGGTTCCCTCTGTAAAGTAACTATGCAGTCCCTTTAAATATCTTGGTGGGGGCAGGGGATAGCAAGTGCTCAGAGATAAGGGTATTTGCTGCTAAGCAGGGTAACGAGTTACATTCCCAACCTACCCACCTGATTTCCGCAATGGGATGCAACACCACACACACACACACACACACACACACACACACACACGTGCATGCATGCACAATTGTGGAAATATAGAGGGAAAAAAATAAGCAGGGAGCCAGTTGGCATCTACCTGTAATTCCAGCACTAGAGAAGTGTAAACAATTTCAGGTTTCAAATCAAGCCTCATCCATAAAGCCGTTAAGGCGCTAGCATGAACTCTTAAAAATCTACAAAATGCTGGGTGGTGGTGGTGGCCTAAATCTTTATTCCCAGTACTTGGGAGGCAGAGGCAGGTGAATCTCAGTGAGTTGGAGGCCAGCCAGTAAGGAAAACAAACAAAAATGTGCAAGGATGGGCTAGAGAGATGGCTCAGTGGATAAGAGTTCTAACTGCTGTTGCAAAGGACAAGTTTTCAGTTTGATTCCCAGCACTCAACTTCGGATGGCTCACAGTCACCCATAGTTCCAGCTCAGGGGGATCTGCAGACAACACCACATACATGCACACAACCAGAAACACAGGTACACATAACTAAGATTAAATATTTTAAAAGGAAAAGAAAATCTGGTTGGGGGTTGAGGTAGACAACAAGGTAAAGAAAGACACAAGATTCACTCTCTCTCTCTCTCTCTCTCTCTCTCTCTCTCTCTCTCTCTCTCTCTCTCTCTGTGTGTGTGTGTGTGTGTGTGCTTGTGTGTATAGGGTAGCAGTCTCCTTTGCAGTCTCAAGACTGAAGGAATTTATGTCCTGGGTCCTGATAAGACATATCAAATATCAATGCAGCACTCCAAATGCTATGTCAATGAAGCCTGATGACTGTCAGAGACATCTAAAGAGCACAACATGGGCCATTTTGATCTTTTTTTTTTGTTTGTTTGTTTGTTTTGTTTGTTTAGACAGGGTTTCTCTGTGTAGCCCTGGCTGTCCTGAACACGCCTACTGTGTTGCCAAGACACACTTATCTAAATAGATAAAAGTTGCACTAGCTGAGCGGTGGTGTCACACACCTTTGGTCCCAGTGCTTGGGAGGCAGAGACAGACAGTTGTCTCTGTGACTTCTAGGCCAGCCTGGTCTATAAAGTAAGTTTCGGGACTGATTCCATAGCTGCTGAAAAACCCTGTCTCACAAAAACAAAAACAAAACAAACAAACAAACAAACAAAAAACACAAAAACAAACCAACAAAAACAACTGAATTTTATTTCATTCTTATTAGGGGGCAGGGTATGCATGCCATAGTGGTGCTTGTGGAGGATGGAGGGCATATTTAGGGAATTATGTGGTTCTCTCCTCTGCCATGTGGTCACCAGAGCTCATACTCAGGTGTTTGTCAGGCCTCCTGGTAGATGACTTCACTTGCTGAGTCATATTATCACTGACATTCTTTATAATTTAGGAAATGTATGCATAATTTCAGGCTTAAATATATCAAGTATCAATGCTTATAACATCATCAATGATAAATTTGCTTCTTGGTAGCTAAGAGAGATGCACTGGTTAGTTTTTCTCAACTTGACTTAGAAATGTCTGGGAAGAGGCAACCTCTCCATAATCCTGGCCTATGAGTAAATCTGTAAAGGCATTTTCTGGATTAATGATTGATGTGGGAGGACCCAACCCACTTTCACCCCTGTGCAGGTGATCTTGGGCTATATAAGAAAGCAAGGCTCAGGACTGCAGAGTTGGCACAGTGGCTAGAGGTTAGGAGCACTAACTGCTCTTAAAAAAGACCTTGGTTAAATTCCCATCCAGCACACACAAGACACAGCCCACAACTGTCTGTAAACCAATTCCAAGATAATGACACTCTCACACAGATTTATGTTTAAGCAAACACCAAAGCAAAATGAATAAACTACTTAAAAAAAAAAAAAAAAAAAAAAAAAAAAAGACAGGCCATAGTCTCTACTTTTAATCTCAGCATTCGGGAGACAAAGGAAATCTGAGTTCAAAGGGGGGGTCGGGTCTCATCTATAAAGCAAGCTCCAGAAAAGCCAAATCGATGCTGTGTCAAATGCTTTTTCCTATAAGGGAAGGAAACGCGAAGTGCCAGAAAACAAAGCTAGCTACTTAACTTACCTGCCCCTAGAAACCATAACCAATATAACTGCAAAAACTAGCTTAGACTCAGAACTAACTGTAGCAAACTACTGCTTTCAAACACTACAAGACCAATACAGTTTTGGCAGAAGTGCACTAGAGACTATTATTAGTGCCTCTTTCATATAAGTAGGACAATTCTGTTGTTTAACCTTACTTATCCCCCGGAGGGGTGCACCGTTCCTGGAAGTACTGCAATACCAGGTCGATGCGTGGAGTGGACGGAGCAAGCTCCTATTCCAACTCCTACTTCCAAAAATCCATTTAATATATTGTCCTCGGATAGAGGACGTATCAGATATTAAACTGATAAGAACAGATACTACACTTGATCTTAGCCAAAAGGCCGAGAAGCGATACCCGGCACCTCCCGCTCAGCCTTGCCCTGCGCTCGCGAGCCACACCAACGTCGTGGTGACCGCTCGTGACCCTGACTCGAGCCTCTTTCCCGCGTCTCCTTCCGCTTCTCGACTTAGTCCGCGTCCCGGGCACTCCACTCGCTCTCTCAAACCCACAGCTTCGGCTACAAATTTCCACGACCCTGGCGCTCCCGGCATGCCCGCGCGCGCACGGCGCGTCTGATTTGCATGTCCCGCCCCCTCACGAGGGGCGTGGCGGCACCAGGACTCGCAAACGACCCGGGTTTGGCATCCAGCAAAAACACAGGGCCCCTAAGCGGTGTACAACGAGATGCACCTAAGGAGCCTCGGAGGCAGAACGGTGGCTGAAGGGCGGGCCTACTTTTCCTAGTCCCCTTTGGCTGAAGGTTGATCTTCCCTTGTTCAGGGTCTGGCTCTGAGACTGCTGAGCAGAGTAGAGAGGCCAGCAACCCAGCAAATTTCTGTTAAGCATATCCACAAAGTAGTCAAGGCAAATTCATTTATTTATTTGTTTGTTTGTTTGTTTGTCTTTGGATTTTCAAGATAGGATTTCTCTGTGTAACACACCTGACTGTTTTGTAGACCAGGCTGGCCTCAAACTCACTGGGACTCACCTGCTGGGATTAAAAGCATGGACCAATAATGCTTGGCTAACAGTGCCCATCTTTATGAAAGAAGCCAGATGTACCTTGGAATGAATTTTAATGTACACATACTTTCAATTTGTTGTATACTCAGGATTGAGTTGACTATTATCAACTCCCCCCCCTCAAAGAAAAAATATTGTGCTGTGCTTAAGTATGGCTAAAATAAACTAACTGTTGTTAGCCTCTGGAAGTTCGAAACAGTGACAACTACTAATTGGAACAGAACAGTTTCATTCTTCCATCATATCCCTGCTGGCTGTAAGATCTTGAGGGACCACTCCCCCCCCACACACACACACTGTGTGCATTTTCTCTGAAGATGAATGGTTTGTCATCTTTGTATCCTATATGATACTGAACTGACGTCATGCTAATTGCATAGAGTAAAGGAGAAAGTCTACTGACCCACATCATGGCTAAATTAATGGTTGAAATTAGGTAGGGTAGTGGTGGTGCACGCCTTTAGTCCCAGCACTTGGGAACCAGAGGCAGGTGATGGGTCTCTAATTTCAAGGCCAGCCTGATCTACAGAGCGAGTTCCAAAACAGGCAGCAAAGCTAAGAGAAAGAGAAACACTGTCCCAGAGAGAGAGAGAGAGAGAGAGAGAGAGAGAGAGAGAGAGAGAGAGAGGTTGACATTAAAGCAAGCTTTCTAAATTCGTGTACAAGGGCTCAAGAGATCAGCATTGGACTGGGGAAGATAACGTTTTCTAAAGCTCATGGGTAGGGGATTTTCAAAAGGGGGATTTGGCAGGCAAATAGTTGGGGTTCCAGGAGCGGAATATACACATAACAAGTTGCCTGTAACAACCTCCTGATAGCCAGGCAGTGGTGGCACACACCTTGAATCCCACCACTTAGGCAGAGGCAGATGGTCTCTATGAGTTTGAGGCCAGCCTGCTCTACATAGGGAGTTCCAGGAGAGACAAGGCTACACAGAGAAACTGTCTTGAAAAACAAAGAAATAAAAACCAAAGGAAGCAAGCAAACAAACAAAAACCACCTCCTGAAACAAAGACATGATTGCAAGATAGTCATAACAAGGTAGTAGTAACAAGGTGGTCATAGCAATAAGAGGTATAAACCCCCAAGAAAAACAAACAATAAGTGGTATGATAACTTTTTGAAACAAAGGCACAGTTGTCCTTTCTTGGAGTAGGCAGTAGTTAAGGTTACATACAAGTGAGTCATACTCATAAACAGGAAAGAATCGAGTTTGTTCTTAGATGGCTTTCAAGGCTAAGATGGAGGCAGGCTGGCTTATCAATGTGATAATAAACATTTGGTAAATTGAATGCCTTTGGAGGTCACAGTGGTCTGTGTGAGGATGTGTTGAAAATTTCATAATTTTAAAACAGCATTGTTCTCTGCATATCATTGTAGGGTTCCTACAGGTTTGGGGCCCTAACAGTATCAGAGTGGCAGTTCCTTGTGGGGTCAATTCTGTCAAATGGCAGCATCTCCTTGGACACACAGACACACAGACACACACACACACACACACACACACACACACACACACACACACCATGTCACTAGTAAGTTCACAAGGAGCTGTGGGAGTCCAGGAGGCAGAGCATAGAAGACCTGGTTTGCCTTTTGCTTTCCCATGCCTCTGTGCTTATAGCTGATTTTCCGTAGGAAACCATCCCTCTACTGCCCTTAGTCCAAGGTCTCACTTTTCCTGTCTCCCAGTCCCTATTCACTTTAGCACTGTGTAGGTGTGCATGAGACTGGCACCTGCTATGAAGCTAGATTCCCTCCATCTGCATAGCCCATCAAGGGGTCAGGTCCAGGACTGTTGGTTGGGCAGCTGGGAAGGAGCTGTTCTCTTAGTTCGATAACAGAAAAAAAAAAAATGTGCAAGACACGGGGCTACTGGGATCGTGAGAGTGGCACCAATTCATCCCTGGATGAAAGCAGATGGATTGCAGGTGTGCACAATCACACTTATTTCTTGGTACGAATCAACCAGCAACCAATGCCATAGCACACACAGGCAATCTGGATGTTGCAGTTGAAGGAATACTGGTTTGGAACCACAAAGAACCTGGAACTATATATCGAGGGTTCAGGCTGGAGTCTTACAGCAGGTGAGTTGGGGTTTACTAAACAGTTATGATCTGAGGGCCAAAAGGAAATAAACATGCTCACACACCCATTCCTCTCATGGTTCTCTTTATCCCACAAGGCTTTCGGTGTTTATACCCAATGCAGATACAATTAGTAATAAGGGCATGCATATTCTCCAGTACCAGGAAGGCAGATAAAATGTTGAAATAAGGCAGGCAGCAACAAGTCTGGGGGGTGAGGGCTATGTGACTGGAGAAGCATCCCTGCAAAACTCAAGAGGTGGGGGGAAGGGTTAAATCCAGTGAGGGGCTTATTATCACTAAGAAGGGAGAAAAGTGTTAGCGCAAAAAAGTTACATTATTTTGTGGTTAGAAAACCTAGAAATCTGTAATTGATAAATTAAAACAAGGAAGAAATACTAATAAATGTAAGGGAAGGAAGCTGGAAAACAGCATCTCAGTGGCTATGGCAACCAGCACAAGCCCTTGCTTAATTCATATTAGCATTTTTGCCAATTGATAGTCAATTCTCTCTACACTAGATAGACATAGGAGAAGCTATGTGAGATCCGGAGGCTGCAGCTTCCAGCTGAGCAGTGCCCCACTTTCCTGAGTCTGGCTGGTGCCACACAGTCCTGCTTCTCAGAGGGCACAGACATTTGTGTCTCCTGTCTTTTGAAGCTCTGACTGTAATCTATTTGCAAGGCTTCTCTCCCTACCAGGTGACCTGCAATAAGAGATCATTGTAGGGAGGTAGGTTCCAAGTTACATAGATTTGACTATGAGGACCAAAGGGTTCCTTGACTGTGAATGAATACTTGCACACCAGAGTCACATGGTTACCCAGTTTACCAGTACAAGCGGACGAGTTGCACTATATTGTCTATAGTGGAGGAGGAGCCCTATTGTTTCACAAGTGTTTAACGGGGATATTCACCACCACCACACCTGCCTTTTGAAGTCACTGTCATTGCTGGGCGGGGAGCCAGGCAAAGGAGCTGCAGGGCCGGCATTCCTGGTAAGCCAAGACCACATGGAAACACTTGATAGAAATGGATTAATATTTAAGACGGAACTAGCTGATAAGAAATGCTAGTAACAGGCCAAGAGTTTTATAATTAATACAGTGTCTGTGTTATTTGGGGCTGACGCAACTGTGGGATCAGGTTGTCGGGAAACTGCTCATAACAGGCAGGTATCCCCAAGGCTTTGCAAATGGGGTTTTTTCTCCAGCTGAATGGATTGATGGTAATCCCGGTGAACATGTTACTGGAATCTTACTGTATGATCTTATGGTCCAAAACAGAAAAAAGCACGAAAAAACAATTTGCATGGACTAAATTACACCCTGTATCTATGAGCCTGGCCTCTTTCTGGCCAATTTTGCTTGTTAATGTTATTCTATCACAATCAACAATGTATAACGTACATTTCCATCTGAGAGCTAGGCATGACACCCTACCATGCATGAGAAGAGTATGTCTTACTCTCCACCTTACCCCACTTTGTTCTTTGTAAACTTCCTTTGACTTTGCCTCGCCTCAAAAATGATTACCAAAGAAACAAGCGCACACAGAGCAAATACTCAGTACTTTTCTTAGGTACAAACAACTAATTAATAATACCTACACTAATGGTAATTATGGTTTTACAAACCGACTTTTATCCGAGACAGAAAACCTCTTTATAGCTACTGTTCTAGAACTGAAACTCAGAGGGGAAGGCTGGTATTAAACCCCGAGAAACCCCACACATTAGCATTCACAAGCTTGTAGAACTTGTAATTAGACCTAGAAAACACTGCTTTAGGAGACTTATGGTAAAAAAGCACACTAACTTTAAAATGCACAAACTAAGCTAGCAAAAAAAATTATAGCATTTATACGACCTTACAGAACAAAACTTATACAAGTACAACAAAATACAAAAATCTTCTTTTCTTTAAACAAGTTTATTCCCCGAGAGGGGTGCACCGTTCCTGGAAGTACTGCAATACCAGGTCGATGCGTGGAGTGGACGGAGCAAGCTCCTATTCCAACTCCTACTTCCAAAAATCCATTTAATATATTATCCTCGGATAGAGGACGTATCAGATATTAAACTGATAAGAACAGATACTACACTTGATCTTAGCCAAAAGGCCGAGAAGCGATACCCGGCACCTCCCGCTCAGCCTTGCCCTGCGCTCGCGACCCACACCAACGTCGTGGTGACCGCTCGTGACCCTGACTCGAGCCTCTTTCCCGCGTCTTCTTCCGCTTCGCGACTAAGTCCGCGTCCCGGGCACTCCACTCGCTCTCTCAAACCACAGCTTCGGCTACAAATTTCCACGACCCTGGCGCTCCCGGCATGCCCGCGCGCGCACGGCGCGTCTGATTTGCATGCCCCGCCCCCTCACGAGGGGCGTGGCGGCACCGGCACTCCTCCCGGCAGCCTCCGCGCGCTCTCGGTGGCCTCTTCCGCTTTGGTCTCCTAGGACAAGGGGCAAGGGAGGCGGGGGACGGGGAGGATGTTTCTGAGGTCGAAGGTTGTACAAGCGGAGTGACGTACTGTTCCTAGTTTGCGTGGGCGAGCAGACAAGCTTCACCTGTCCCCGGAGAGGCTGTTTCCGCTTCGGGCAGGCGGCGTCAGGCAAGCGGGTGTCCGAGAGTCTGGTGGACGCGGAGGGATTCTGACCCCCTCCTCTGACACTGCGTCTGCGCGGCTTTCCCCAAACCCTGACAGTTCGTTACTGACACCATGCCCTCCCCTCCCTCACCTGGTCACTTAGCGACTGAACCATGAGGGTGGCCTGGCCTTCCAGCCGCTCCTGCTCCCTCCGAAATTAGCGGTGGTCCCTCGGATCTTAACCCTAGTGAGGCAGGTGCTGTACATAGCATCCTCAGGTATTCTCAAAGACCCCTTCACAGGATGCTGGAAATAAAGGGGGCTGAGTGGTTAAGAGTGCTTAACTGCTTTTGCAGGACCCGGGTTCGGTTACCATTATCTACACGGTATGTCACTGCTGTCCCTCAGTTCCAGAAGAGTATTCAGCATCCTCTTCTGGCATCTGGACAACAGGTCTAGTCTACTAGAGCACCCACCCCAGACTCCCTTCTTTCTATCCCAGGTATCTATAGGAAGTAAGGACTCAGCGCTTTCCCCAGTGACACTGCACCACTGTGCTCTGAACTTATGGCTAGTCTCATCAGCCTACCTTAGTGTGCCCGCCCTTGCTCTGTGCTCAGGGTTGTATGTAATAGTAATTGTTGGGTGACTAGACCGTGGGTATCTGGTGATGCGAGGGCACTGATCAGAGAGGCATTTGGGAGGCTCTTGGCCTGGTTGGGGGTGGGGAGGGGGTAGGAAGACAGATGTGGCATTTGTTGGCACAGTATTAGAGAGGACTAATTGCTGGGGCTGCTCTAGAATGTTGGGGGGCCATGTCAAGCCCCCCAGGAGAGGAAGGGATGTTTCTTCCACAGAGATAACCTTGACTTTTCCACCCTTCATTTTAGTTGAGTTTGTCACTGTTCCGAAAAGTTAATCAACACCCAAACAAAAAGGTGGTAAGTTTCTGAACCAACATAAAAAAACCAGATCCAGGAAACATGCATTCAACAGCATGGACTCTGGAAGGTTCATGAAGGAATTGCATGAACCCTTTACTGTTGTTTCTGTCGGCACAGAGGCTACACTTGAATCTACTGCTGTCTCAGACAATAATTGCAGCTCTTCAGTTATTGGCCTGCTTCTCTGGCAGCAGGCTGTGGCTTGGCCCCAGTTATGTTCCCACAGGCATGGCCTTTGTCACTGCCACCAAATACAGCCTTTAATTAATTAAATCTCTGTTGTTCTATTTATCGGTAAGACACAGGAATCAGAGAATGGGGTGATAACCTTCTAGCTCAGAGAAATTGAGTAGCAACTAGCTGACCTCGCTTTGTTAGTGTTCTCTGAAAGAGCATCCTTTCACTCCACCAAAACAAAAGCAAAAACCATGTCTCTCAAAGTTCCTCCCTACTACTTCCTGTTCGTCTCTATCCATCTACCAGACACCCTCTAATTCTCTATGGTTACTTTCTGTCAACTAGGTGCTAAACTCAGCCTCCCCACCCAAGGTTGACTTTACTTAATTAACACAAATGCAAACTCGGGGTTCACAGTGTGATTGAATATCCCACAACACTTCACAGCCCCAAGAAGAAAGTAGAAAGTGGAGTTTGATGTGACAGTCCTGTAATCCTACCTCTTGGGAGGTGAAGCTGGGAGGAGCATTGGGGGGTGAAGGTCAGCCATTGTGTTTAACCACTTGGAGGCTAGCCTGAGCTACATGAGACTCTGTCAAAGCAAAGCAAAAGGCATAAGGGGTGGGGGAAGGGAGGAAAAGGGCAGGCACTATCAGGTAAGCATCAGACTAGGACTGGGATCCTCAGAGGACTCAGGTACTTCTTCCCAGACTCAAGATTTAGAGACCCGAGGCCCCTCCAGCCTCATACACTTGACAAGATTTCATGTAGCCTTCAGAGAGACACCATCTTCAACCTAGAGACTGATGTGAATAACTGGCAGTCAGAGGGGCAAAAATAGCCCCGTACAACCTAGACGATGATGACTACTACTCAAGCTTGAACTCACAGACATCCTCTTCCCTCTGCCTCCCAAATGCAGGGATTAGAGGTGTGTGACACCGCTGCCTGGCTGCAGACTTCTTTGTAACACTAGGTCTCTCCACAAAGTCACAATACTCTCATCAAAGAAACCAGTTAGCTGGATGCTCAAAGATAGACTCTATGGAGGAACTTCTTGGGGGGGGGGGTGTTGAGAGTTAGGACCTTAATTCAATGTAACTATATGCATAGGAAATACACTCATATTGATTAATAGAAAGCATTTATGTTGAACTTATCCTACAGAAACTTGGCACATGGTTCACAATTAAAAAAAAAAAAAAACCCAGAAAAACAAAAACTGCAATCTGCTTTATTTCTATGTGTTACAAATGTATGAAAGATCCTCCATCAAGTGCTGCTGAAGGCAGCAGAACCTTGAGAAATATACATTTTGTTTGCCTCAGAAATGTAGCACATACTGCACTGTAAAAGTTTATAAAATTGGCAAAAACTTTGTTTTAAGACTTCTGTAACTAATGGGGAGCCTATGGGATACACTTAGAACTGTAAAAGCTATCTTTTTTAGCCAGCTGTACTCATAGACTGTAAATGTACACCTTGAGATCATTTCTGTACTAAGACTATCTGCTCACTTTATCTGTTGAGGTCAACCAGGAAACCCTAGACTGTATTTTTTTTTTTTTTTTTTTTAATTTATGCAGGTGTTCTGTCTGCATGTATGCCTTCAGGCCAGAAGAGGGCACCAGATCTCATTATGGATGGTTGTAAGCCATCATGTGGTTGCAGAGAATTGAACTCAGGACCTCTGGAAGAGCAGTCAGTGTTCTTAACTGCTGAGCCATCTCTCCAACCTGATACCTTGATTTCTAAATGAATAAAGGCGTTTCTTCAGCATTTCAGTCCACAAGTAACAGTATACAAACAGGCAAAGTGAGGTCAACTTGAGTTTTAATTTTCATTATCACTTGGTCCAAAAATAATTAAGATACACTTTTTTAAGGCTACCTAGGATTAGGCTTCAAAGAATTTTACCATTTCATGTATACCACTAGTTACTAGTTATCAATTTAAAAATAAGATGTTCACATTTTTTTGTTCGTTTATTAAGAGAAAAATCTTCCTCAGACTCTGAGGGTGTCGATGGGATGGGAGAGACTAGAAAACAGGATTCAAATAACCCCATACAAATATCACATTTTCAAATGGAAGAACTCTAAACTGTACTAGACGTTCCAATCTGCTAAAACAATTTAAATACAAATATACATGGCCCGAGGTTCAGACCTGACAACCAAAACCTTGATTTTTGGGAGGACAGTCTTAAAAGTCCCATTGAATTTCAAAGATCAATTTAATGAGGTTTTAATTTCCTTTATATTTTTGTTTTTGACTTCTAATCTTAGAGACTAGATTAAAACTTAGTTCAATTCCCAGAAGGCATTGTTCTCCTCTGCTATATAAAAGTCTACAAAGACCTCTTCCTCAAAACCAGCTAGCTCCCAGCCTCTAATCTGTGCTTGTGTTGTTATCTTTTTCAACATCTTGAAAAGGTAATGTAGGTAAAGTGTGCTCATGAACATTAAAGCTAGTTGTTAGAAAGACTTAACTACCTTTATAATTTAAGTTTTAAAGCATAAACACTTGCAGCTTGATCTGCACTCACAATGATTGTCAGAGCCTAGAATTCACCATTTATAAATTCTCATTCACATACAGAGAACCCACCAATATCACACAACTCGTGTCTTGAATCTTGCACTTTTAATTTTTTTTTTTTTTTTTTTTTGGTCTCCCAGTCAATCCTAAATTCAGCTAACTTTAACTAAAACTTCACTCAGAATTTCACCAAGCTTTTCACCCATATGTTAATGCTTGTCTTACCTTTCATGAACTGTCAAAATCTGAAGCCTGCTCAGAGATCGGCAGGTAAAAGAAATAAGCTAAATACAGGTTATTTCCAAACAGGACATGACCATCAAAATGTCACAATTCCTGACAGGGACCACACTTTGTTTACTACTTCCAGTAAGGGAAATCCCATATTGGACTCTCACACTCTGTCATAAGCCAAAGAACACAAAGAACAGGTTCTGGAACATTCTGTTTCTCATATCAGTGTCCCCAGAGGGACACTGGGATAGCTACAATTCACGTGAGGCCTCTCCTCTACAGCCGCTGTCTCACAGGGGCAGCGAGGACACCCACTAGTTTGTGAAGATCCCTGAGAAAGTATGATTCTTCAAATCTGGACTGTACTTAACAGCAGCCCTGTTCAGGTACTCACTGGAGGGAAGATGCAGCTGTTTGCCAAAACTCAGCACTCCATTCTAGATTAGCCACAAAGCTAATGGCTTTCTCACAAGTCACATTCTACAATTGGAAGGATGATTGTCTGGCTCCAGGTTTTCTGTTTCCAAGGATCACTTGGAGTTCTTCATTCAGTTGAGTAGCCATCCCAATGCCAACATCTACTGAAAAAATTAACTCGAGTAAGTACGCATGTGTCCAGTTAGCAGAATCTTGTGAACTTGAGTAAAGACAAAGTTTACATTTTTACATATGTGTTCTTCTATATGAGTTTGAACATCCTGGACATTATTTTTTCTGTCTGAAAATAGTTGCACATGCTACACATGTAGACTTTTCTCAGAAAATGGTTTCCTAAGTATTTCCTCCAGTGATGCCCTCTTACAGTTGTGTAAGTGCAAATGAAACACTTGTAAACATGCTCATTATCGCCAGCTCTGGTACGGTGCTTTAGGTGAGCAATGTAGTAATCATACCGGTTGGTATTGCAGCCACAGCAATCACAGTGGATGGGGCCCTTGAAGTTCTCCTTTGCCCTAGAGGAGCCAGATTCTCTGGCTTTTGGCCTGTTCCTCAGAACTCTCTTCACAAAACAAACGGAAAAAAAACAAAAAACAAAAACTCTTTTTTTTTTTTTTTGTAGTACTGTGGACCCTGATGTGATGTACAAACATCTTTGCAGATTTGGCTTCATACTGGCATGGATTATAGCTAAAGGACTTGTCCTCTGTCCTAAGCACTTCAGGAGGGAGATCTTTTTTTGAGTTGTGTATTTCAGGGCCAGCTGATGCTTCAAATACAGGCTGTGGTTTCATAGCATTTAGCTCCAAACTTCTCAGTTCCTTGTTTACCGGCCCACTGTGGTCACCTTTTAGTTCAACAGACTCTTTAAGTCCTTCCCCTCCACTATCTGGAAGTGGTTGTCCCCGATGGACACAATTCTGCCATCTGTCTTTCTTCACCCACTAGGTAATCACAGTAGCTGCTGCTGACCTCCCCAGTCTAGGCTGCACCTCAGCTCATCATGTTAGCAAATGCCTGTGCTGCCACTGTGGCTGAACAGACTTCCTCCTCCAGAGACTGCCCTATCACCCGCATGGCCATAACTGCACACCAATGCATGGGAAATAAAAGCTGGGAAATGATAGGCTGATGGGCATTTATTCGGGGAGAAATCACTTACACCAGAAACAGATGACTACCACAGGTTCCTGTCCCAAGGATGCCTCCGGATGCTCTCTGTCTTCTACCAGGAAGAGAAAGAGAGCCGGGGTCCGGGACCCCAGACCTATCCCCCCCAGGTCATGCCCACACCTGTCCCCATGGCCCAATGGGTGTGGTCAGTGCAACAGGTGTGGGGGGGTGGATAACTCACTACAATTTCCCTTTTAGTCTAAAGAGATTTAGGTTTGATATAAAACTATATACAAAGACAGTAAATATCAAGTATGCTCTAGGAAAGGGAAAATTAAGAACATACACACTTAAGATCTATTGCCAGTGAGGTAACAAGAGCAAATGGCAAGAACTACATATCCAGTCCCAGGGTGAAGGCATAACAGAGATTACTATAGAGTTGTCCTAAGCTGGAAAGTTTAAGTTTTGTACCTGATATTTCTATCTAGGAAGAGAGAACAATTGTGACAGTCTAATAATCTTCAACCTCATCAAAGACCTGAGAAGGAAAATAACAATGCTAGGGTAGGCAGGAAATGCAGGCAAGCAGCTTCCAAAGGGTGCAGCGAAGACAGAAACAGCAGGCCACCTGGACAGTCACCTAAAGTCTCACAGCAACGTCAGGGCAACCAGTTTTGGTTAAGGCCTAGAGTATCTGACTGACCAATACAGAAACAGGGAGGTAGAATGGCTGTCTTACCCTGACTTGGCAAGATTTAGCAGTCTTTTATGTTTGTCTCCTGCAAGCACAGTAGAACAGCATGTCCAAAGTCAGTGGTCAAGGTGAGGGTAGTTCTTTGCCCAAGAGTCCATTAGCCGAGGAGAAGATGGACTCCAGAAGGAGCGCCCAACATACTCTTGGGAATAGCTTGGTGCTGTCAGGAGCAATAGTGTCTCATATAAATGGAGTACTAATATTAAAACATTTAAGTGCCATGTTCTGCAGGTCTATGAAGTGTTTAAAGTTCAAACATCTATGTCTGACTAATCTCATAGGTATAAGAAACATGGGTGAAGATAATTGTAATACTCAGGAACATATAAGAATAGTTGAAACTTCCCTAAGTAATTTAGCAAGGACAATGATTTTAGCAATAGAACTATACCTATATCTATATCTGTAAATCTCTAAAACAGAGGTAGAAGTGAAATATCTTGACCAGAGGTAGAACTGTATAGTGTAACATGATAAAAATATCCTAAATTGTATCAATATACAAAAATGTCTTGAACATATGTAAAAGTATACATATATAGAATATGATAAAGATATTGTGCACAAAACATCATAAACAGAAAGATCTTACACAATATGACAAAATATAATATACAAATTATCTGAGAAAGGAATACAAGCTTAATTCTACATAAGTTACAACAGCACACTGCCTGCCTGCATGCTGCTGCCTGCTCCATGCCCCCTCACCACCCTGGAGGAAGTTCAGAGAAGCGCTCTCGTAGGTCTGCTATCATAACCTAGTCAGTTATAGTTCCCCTGTATTACAGAGCTGGCCCTTACTACCTGAGAAAAGAACAAGAACACCCTGGGCCCTGGGTTCTGAGTGCCTGTTTAGGCTGTTGCCCTCCCACTGTGGGCTGATTTAGTTCATACAGAAACTCTTGGAGTGGGTGGTAGTGTTATCCAGAGTCAGAATCAGGAACACAACAGTCCTTCAGTTGGTTTTATAGAGTATCACCCCTAACATTCACTAACACTCACTCTTAATGAAAATGTATCATCCACTAATCAAAATTAGTACTGAAAATTTTGATATGTCTAGATTGAAGAACTTTAGGTACTCATACAAAGACATAGGCATCTCCCCGTGTTCTCACTTACTGGCTGCACTTATTCCCTACACCGTACCCACCTTATCATCATCACTTCCATTTTACTGCTCTACACTGTCTGTTGCATTAAATGCAAGACAAGCCACCTGTAGTACTGGAAATGCGTAGGTAGTTCTAACTCACTGTATGGTGAGGTTGAAATACTGGGAAGCATTTGCTGACTGAGCTCAAGTCATGGCCCAGGTTGCTTCTGGGGGAGTAGGAAGGAGTGAGGTCATGGTGGCTAACAGGACCTGCTGTGGTTGCTTGTGTGTCCGTCAAGTGCTATACAAATGTTCCAGGAGCAGGGACAGGAGATAGAAGGTTAAATATAACTTCAGTCTGACCATCATGGCGAGATACCACATTTATGGATGGTTATCAGCCCCTTAAAGGAATATTACATCTCAGGGAGTTTCTAATTACTTTGTTTGTTTGCTTGTTTTGGTTTTCAAGACAGGGTTTTTCAGTGTAGCATTGGAGGCTGTCCTGGAACTAGCTCTTGTAGACAGGCTGGTCTAGAACTCACAGAGATCCACCCGCCTCTGCCTCTGGAGTGCTGGGATTAAAGGTGTGTGCCACCACCATCACCCGGCTTCTAGTTTTTTTTTTTTTTTTTTTTTTTTTTTTTTTAAGATTTTTCACGCATGGGGTGTTTTGCCTGTCCATATACCATTTGCATGCATTGATTGTAGAGGTCAGAAGAGGGTGGTGTCTGTTCCCTGGCACTAGAGTTACAGGAGGTTGTGAGCCACTGTGTGGTACTAGGAATAGAATCCGGGCCCTCTGGAGAGCAGCCAGTGCACTTACCTGCACTTACCTCTAGTATCTTATTCATTGCTTGAGTCTACGTGTACCTCATGTATGCAGGTGAGTTTGGGAAGCCAGAAGGTCATCAGATATGAGAGCTGGGAACAGAACCCAGGTTCTTGGCAAGAGCAGAAAGTCCTCATAACCAATGAACCATCTCTCCAGTCTCTAATGGAAGATGGCATTCTGTAAATAGGTTTATCTTATTGGTTAATGAATAAAGCCCTGTTAGCCAATAGGAAAGCAAGATAGGCGGAACTAGGAGACAAGGAGGATTCTGGGAGATGTAGTAGAGGAGATTCAAGATGTAGGGACTTGAGAGAAGAGGTCTCAACTCTCTCTCCAGTAAGCTAAGACCATGTGGAAACACTTAGATTAATAAGTAATTAATAACTGATGCAGCTGTGGGAACAGGCTGGTGCGAAAAACTCGTAACAAGTCTCAGATTGTTTTCTTAATGTGGTTGTTGTCTTGTTATGTTTCACAGGAAAACCCTCCCCCCCCAGCACTGGAGAATGACAAGCTAGGGAAGTGACACATTAGCGACTCACATCCTGGATACTTCCTTTGCTCTTTAACAGTCCAATCAGTCACCATTATCTTCTAAGGCTTGTGAATTTTGATTACAAGAGTCCCAACCTAGGAGTCTGTAGTGAGATAGTCCTTCTGTGGCACTGGCCACACCCATTGCGGGGTGGAACCATGGGCAGAAGTGACCTGTGGAAGGAGTTCGGAGAGAGAGCTGGGAAAAGCTCTCTTACTGGTGTGACTAGGACAGGAGAGCATCGGGTGGAATTCCCTGGTGTTCATTTGTCTAGGTTGTAAGTTATTTCTCCCTGAATAAACATCTATTTGGCCTATTTGTTTATCCTGATCCTTATTTAACTGCGATAGGAGTCCATGCTTCTCCCTGGACCTCTGAATCTGGCTTCTCCATTAATATGTCCTGGCCTCGATTCCTTCAAAGGCCAAGAACCTATGGAATCTGACAGTGAGCTGGGCCAGATCTCAAAATGGGCTCCAGGATTTGCTCCACTCAGTCTTCCACCCTTCTTCACTAGTGAGCATGAGCCATTATTAGGAAAAAAGCCTGGGAGCATTTCATTCCATGCTGAAGAAACAGTGCTCCCAAGGAGACAGGGAAGTGACTTTTCCAAATGTGTGTACTATTAAGAGGTGGCACACAGATTCATTCTCTCAGAATTGCAGACCTTTCCCATTTCTGATAACCCTTTGTTTCTGGTTTGCTCCTTTAGGAGGTGGATTTGTTACTGTTTTCTTTTACCAAGTAAAGGTTCATAAGCAAGCTGAGCTGTAATGGTTAAAAACTTACTCCATTGCAAACCAAGTTTCAAAATAAGCTATCCTGTAGAAAAGGGAAAAATCTAGGAGTCAATAGAACCTTATTCTCAGCCTAAGGATTGTCAACCACAGATTTCTAGACAACAACCGTGTCATGACAGCAGTCCAAAGAGATTCATCTCAGAGCCCTTTCCCTTATTGTGTATTATCAAAAAACATTAACAAGATGCTCATTCTGTCTCTGTAATCTTGCTTGACCATTGCTTGTTTAGAAAAACATGATAGTACTACAAGCAGCAGAAAAATCCCTGGGGTTGAGACAATTGTGGTTTGTGCCTTTGAAAACTCCAGCCCATCTTCCCGTTTTGTGACAGCTCTCAGATGGGAAAGGAGGCTGTTGCCACAGAACTGCTGAAAATAAAATGGTTTTGCTTTTAAAAAATCTTTTAAATTGAAATGTGTTGTTTGGGGGTCTTTGCCTGGTGACCTTGAATCCCGCAACAAGGCATTCATTGTTTTCTGCTTCTGCCTCAGACTTCTGCCTCCACAACTAACCTTACTCGGCCGACAGTGAGTGAGTCAGTGTTGCAACTCTGAGGAACATGCCACAAAACAGCAGCCAAAAACGATTGCCTATGTGATTCTAGATACTGTCAAATTGACATTAACTACCACAAGCTTCTAACACCTGTGTTAGGAGTTGAATTAGCTTTGATAGTATAGTTAACTGCCTTGCAGTTAAATGTGGGAAAGAGTGTAGAAAGACCTGGTCTGCCTTTTGCCTTCCCTTGCCTCTGTGCTTATAGCTGATTTTCCGGAGGAAACCATCCCTTTACTACCCTTAGCCCCAAATCTCACTTTTCCTGTCTCCCCAGTCCCTCTTCACTTGAGCACTGTGTAGGTGTGCATGAGACTGGCACCTGCTGTGAAACCAGATTATAGATCATTAAGGGAGGGGTCAGGCCCAAGGTTGAGTATTGGGGAAGAGGTGTTCTCTTTGTGTTAAATCAATTAACAAAAAAAACTAGACAGGGATTCACTATGTATCCCCAAGTCAGGGGATTAAAGACTAGGGACACCACAACTGTCATGAACTAGTAACCAGAGCCATAAGTGTATGTGGTTTGCAATTGAACCACAATTACATTACAAGAATTGGATGATCTGAAAAACGGTCAAACAATTAAAAACGTTACTGTTACAGATGTGGACTTTTGTTGGCTCACTGCGGGCTATAATTCACACTCTATTCACTTGTCCTTCCAACTATAGGCCAATGCTTAATCACAAATGTCCCTGCACACACCACTATACAACTTGTCTATTGTACTCTCCCTTACTTCAGCTACAAATAGTGAATTAAGGCACAGCTAGCACATGAAACACCGGAACTACCACGCAAAACACCTAAAGTAAGAAGCTTTCTAAAGAAACTTTCTTTTAACCTCGCTTATTCCCCGAGAGGGGGTGCACCGTTCCTGGAAGTACTGCAATACCAGGTCGATGCGTGGAGTGGACGGAGCAAGCTCCTATTCCAACTCCTACTTCCAAAAACCCATTTAATATATTGTCCTCGGATAGAGGACGTATCAGATATTAAACTGATAAGAACAGATACTACACTTGATCTTAGCCAAAAGGCCGAGAAGCGATACCTGGCACCTCCCGCTCAGCCTTGCCCTGCGCTCGCGAGCCACACCAACGTCGTGGTGACCGCTCGTGACCCTGACTCGAGCCTCTTTCCCGCGTCTCCTTCCGCTTCGCGACTAAGTCCGCGTCCCGGGCACTCCACTCGCTCTCTCAAACCCACAGCTTCGGCTACAAATTTCCACGACCCTGGCGCTCCCGGCATCCCCGCGCGCGCGCACGGCGCGTCTGATTTGCATGTTCCGCCTCCTCACGGGGGCGTGGCGACCTCAGGCTGAGCTTCTCTCCCTGCCGCTTCCGCGCGGCACTTAAGTGACTCAGCCGCCGTTCCTTGTAGGCCACCGTAGAGAAAAGGGGCGTGGGCTGGGTTGCTTGAGATCCTGGGAGGTGGACGGTGGCCGAAGAAGGAAAAATCTCCTGTTCTTCCTCCGCAAGCGTTGGTTCCAATTCAGGAACTCGGCGCTGTGTCCGTGATGCTTGCCCCAATCCTAAAGTTGTGTGTGACGCCGTGATCTCCCTTCTCTCACCTGGTGACTTAGCAGAGACCGAAGGCGATCACACCCAGAATCAGATAGGGGGCTGCCACCCTGATTCAGGGATAAGTAAAGATATCCGATTTAGTGACCGCTCATCAAACAGGGTGGGTACTGCTCTGGGATCAGATAGTCAGGCGTGAAGATGGGGCTATGCTCCTTTCTGTTTTCTTTATTTTTTATTTTTCGAGACAAGGTTTTCTCTTTATAACAGCCCTGGCTGTCCTGGAATTAGCTCTGTAGTCCAGGCTGGCCTTGAACTCACAGAGATCCTCCAGCCTCTGCCTCTCCATACTTCGAAGGCCTAGACTGTGTACTAAAAATAGACTGAATATTGGAGTTGGTAGAGACCCGCATGGCATGCAGGGGCACTCAGACAGTGGTCCCTTCTAACTTACCTTCACTTGGGTTCACCTCTGAGCCTCTGGTACTACAGTAACCTGTCGCTCCTACACATTTTCTAGGATCTTGACCTTAGAACACAGGCTTTCTGCATGGCTTGGAACCACAGGGGACTAAGAAAGAGTCAGAAAGACAAGACGGCAACAAAGAGATGGGAAACTTATTCAACAGTGTCTGGACACCGTGTGCAGGAGAAAGCTGGGCCCTACATTTCCAATACTCCTTGTGTACAGTCTTTTAAAAGGCTAACGGTGAATTACATAATACATAAAAGAAGCCAGCCTCTGGCTAAAATGAAAACTTTAACGTGTGTATCACCTTGCCTTGTGGAGCCACCTCCTTTCTCTCTCCCTGCAGGTGATCGCCAGTAGTTGAGCTTGTGCTCACACTACCCCTTTGTGACATCGACTCTTCAAGGCTGTCCAGACTGCAATGGCTGGAGTACACTTCCTAACTAGTGCTACATGGGACTAAGTTTTCTGGGAACCCCCAGAAGCCTCCATCCGACACTTCTTTCTTCTAGAATTCCACAGGTGCTTTTCTCATAGTTCAAAAAGGGCTAACAAATATGCTTTCCTGTACTATCAACTGCCTTTCCTGCTAGTAGCCCGTCCTGTGTCATTTGCTAGAACTAAGCCATGTGAAGCATCTATAACCTCCTGCCAAACATGGATAAGGGAAGAGACCACTCCAAATCTATAGTAACAACACCTGCCAGTAGGTGATGGCACTCAGAAGGCAAAGGCAGGCATGTCTCTGTGATTTCAAGGCCAGCCTGGTCTACAGAGTGAGTTCTGGGACAGCAAGAGTTACATGGAGAGACCTTGTCTTGATCCATGTTTAGCTATTTATGACCTGAGAGAAGCCATTCATTTAGCCCTTAGAGAATTCTTTATGCATCACACAACAGATCCAAGTGTGCTTGGGTCCACACAGGTGAGGAATTTCACCTTGAGCCAGCAGGTTACTGTTGCATTGAAAACTGAACCAGGAAGACTGTTCCTAGGTCACACTGGACCTAAAGGCACACACTTTGAATCCCAGCACTCAGGAGGAGGGGCAAGCAGATCTCTGTGAGTTCAAGGTCAGACAGGGCTATGTGGAGAGACCCTGTCAAAATGAGAGGGGAGAGCCTGAGAGATTATTGCTATCTGGTGAGATATTCCTGCAAAGAAGGAAGGCTGAGTCTGGAAACTTAGTTCTGGAAGACCTATCTTACCTGAATGCTAGGCTTCCTCTCTGTTCTCTCTAAAGGTCTTTAAATCAACTTCTTCTGCATATGTGTGGGGCAGCAACTAAGGATTTCCCTTTCTACCTAAATTGTCTTTTCCTCTAGAAAGCATTTATTCTAAGACGTACATTTTCGAGGGGTTGTTTTACCTTTTGAAAATGCCAAGTCCTGCAGAGGAGCTACCCTCTCATTTGGAGTTAAACCATTATACCAATTCTGTTTTCTTTTTCAAGCTAGGGTTTCTCTGTGTAGCCTTGGCTGTCCTGGAGCTTGTTGGCCTCAAACCATTATACCAATTCTTCATCTTTAGGAACTGTATGGAAACTAACCGGACAGAGATGGGCCTCCCTGTCCCTGAGGTTGGAGTCATGGAGTCCAAGTAGCCTGACAAGAAACTCAGGGTACCCAGTCTTCATGCCTGACATTTAGGAGAGGTTTAAAGGATAGGAGTGGTAACGGTTAAAAAAAAAAAAAAAAAATCCCCATCTGAAGTTATTAAGTTTTCCCTCCCTAACCCCTCCTCTTGTTAGAAAGAGTAGTTCAGGCATTGAACTCATGATTCCTGTGCCTCAGTGTCCAGAGTTGTCAGAATTGCAGGCATGTCCCACTATGCCTTGGTAGAGGTCAGCCTGCTTAGAGTGGAAATAAAGCCCAGGGACAGGGCTCAGGTGGGAAAGCCTCAGGGAGGCTTTCCATCAAAGGGGTGAGGTGAGTTGAGAGATTTGTTAATGAACTTCACTAATGAAAGCAGCTCTCAGCTCTGATCAAATCCAACATTTAGAGTGAATGACATATTTCCCTGAATCCTAGCACAGTATCCTTTCCTCATTGGCAACAGCTACCTTCCTGTGGCAAAGCTTCATTGGCCATTTCAGAGGCGCTCTCTCCCTCCTGCCTCTCTCCTATTCTGTCCTGATTTTTGGCCCTGCTCACAGCATCTCCAGAGAGTCTCACACACCTTCTTAGACCTGTGTTATGCAGAGTCATATACAACCATGTGACGCTTCATGGTGGGATATATCTTGAGAAATGCTCCATGGAGCAGTATTTCTTGGTGACATCACAAAGTACAATGGATATAATATCACTAGGGGATATTATGTACAGCCTCCAATGTCATTAGGCAGTACTGAATGAAGTTTTCTTCTTGCTTTCCTTCTTTTTCGAGACAGGGTTTCTCTGTATAACAGCCCTGGCTGTCCTGGAACTCACTTTGTAGAGCAAGATGGCCTTGAACTCAAGATCCATCTGCCTCTGCTTCTTGAGTGCTTGAATTAAAGGTGGGTACCACCACATTTGACTCCAATCCTGAATTTTATGGAGTAAAAATCCCTCACCAGCACTTTTATTAAAAGATGGATCTTTTCTGTGTAATTATGTCTACTATGCTGTCAAGAAAAAATTATTTAAATAGGTAAAAGTGGAATTTAAGAAATCTCAGTTCTAATCATTTGTTGGAATTCTTTGATATACTTCAATAGCTGGGTGGCAGTGGTACATTCCTTTAATCCCAGCACCCAGGAGACAGAGGCAAGCAAATCTCTTAAGTTTGAGGCCATCCTGAACTATAGAGTGAGTTCCAGGACTGCTAAGGAATACACATATACACAGAGAGCCCCTCTCTCTATATGTATGTATGTGTGTAGGTATATATATATGAATATGAAAGAAAGAAAGAAATATCCAGGCAGTGGTGGTGCATGCCCTTAATCCTGGCACTTGGGAGGCAGAGGCAGGTAGATCTCTGTGAGTTCGAGAGGCCAGCCTGGTCTACAAAGCTACACAGAGAAACCCCATCTCAAAAAACAAAACAAAAAACCAACCAACCAAACAAAATAAATAAATAAATAATAAATTAAATAAATAAATATTGCCAAGAGAAGGGAGAACATCCTTTTCCATTTATCTGGGCATTTGCGGGCTGAGTTTAGCCTGGAGTCAGTTCAAGCCTCTTATTTAAATGTTTCTGTGACTGTTTAAAAGGGAGCTGCTGCAGCTTTGCATGTGGAATGAAAGCGAGTTTGCTGGTCATTGTATGTAGGTCCTTAGCCCCACCTGTACAGACAGCGGCTCATTCACAGTGAAAGCCACAAGGTGGCAGCATGGAGAACCATCTATGATTCAGAGCAACCGGAATAGGTTCACCTGGTACCTTGCGGTAGAAATTACATAGGAGAGTTGCGGGACTATGGCCTGTTTGTATCTCAGTAGGTGTTGTGGAGAAATAATACAAAGGAACAGGAAGGTAACAGTAGGCATAAATATGCTTTTCTGTGGCTCAGGATCTTGGCTCAGGACTTGGTATGTCTTTAGAAGGGTCTAATAGCAAATATGAACTTGTCCTGTTCTTGTCTTGTCATAGTACTTATTTTTTTTTTTTTCTTTTTTAGGCAGGCTGTCGCTATGTAAATCTAGCTAGCCTGGGACTTTGCTATGTAGACTTGCCTGGAACTTACAGAGATCTGTGTACATCTGCCTCTCAAGTGCTGGCTGGCATTTGTTATAGTTCTTGTAGCTTTTATTTTGTGATTTTGTGACATCTTGCAACAAGTAGGTGTTAATGAATATTTATAAGAGTTTAATTGGGAGGCTGGGCATTGTTGGCACATGCTTTTAGTCCCAGAACTCTGGAGGTAGAGGCAGGTGGATCTCTGTGAGTTTGAGGCCAGCCTGGTCTATAGAGCGAGTTCCAGGACAGATTCCAAAACAATACAGAGAAACCCTGTCTTGAAAAACCAAAAAAAAAAAAAAAAAGTTTAATTGGGAGAAGACACAACATAGTATAGTTCTGGGCTTATTCTTAAACTTTAGTTGTGTTTAATATCATAAAACCTTGGAGAACATGGGATACTTGGTCTAGAGATCCCCAGGTCATCAGGATCTAGAGATCATTCCCTGGTTGATATTGTGACCACTCAGAGGGCATTAGCAGTGCTTGTTATGGTAGGGTGGCTTGATGGTAGATGTAGATATAAGGGTATAATTAGAATAGCAATGTGTAGGGCAAAGTGGTATGGACAGCTGTGGGAGCAGACTTGATGCTCATGGAAAAGATGGCTGAGGTGAGGAAGACCACCCTGAGGAATCAAAAGTTGAGCCTAGACACCTGAGTTCCATAATTTTCCAAGTTTTGTTCTTGGCTCATGTTTTTTTTTTTTCTGAGTGTCAACAGCCTATTTTTCATCTTTAGATATGTTCCATAAAATATTGGGCTCAGAACCAATCTTTAAAAAGTTGGCAATAGATGTTTTCTCAGTTGAATAATTTTAGGTGCTCATAGTTTGCTGTATAAGGGGATGTGGTGCATACTCCATTTCTCTTTTGTGAAGGGTTTCCACAGGCCAGGTTGTTGGGTTTGGGACCTGACAGAACCGTGGCCTTGCCACGGTTAGAAAGGTCACATCTTTCTATCCACTGCAGATGGCAGCATCTGTGACCACAGAGTCACAGTTTATCTAGTGTAGCAGCATCTATGGGGGTCAATGTAGCTGTGAAAGGAAAGTTTACATGGAAAACTGATGGCTAAACAGGGCAGTTAAACAAGGGGAAGAGTGTAGAAGATCTGGGCTGCCTTTTGCCTTCCCATGCCTCTTGTGCGTACAGCTGATTTTTCCTTAGAAAACCATCCCTCTCCTGTTCTTAGTTCAAGGTCTCATTTTTCCTGTCTCCCATTTCCTGTACACTTGAGCCTGGCACCTGCTAGGAAGCCAGAATCCCTGTCTGCACAGCCCATCAGGTCTGTCCTTGGTTAACAAGGGTCAAGCCCAGACCTGTTAGTTGAGTGGTGGGGATGAAGTTGTTTTCTATTCTTCTGCTCAGTTAGCAGGAAATGTATGCAATCGAATGTTACAAGCATGTTTTCCCGCCAGCCTGGTCCCAAAACTGCGCCAGCCCCTAATAACACACAGATACTCTGTATTAGATATAAAGCTGTTGGCCAGTTACTAGTTTCTTATCGGCTAGCTCTGTCTTAAATATTAACCCATTTCTATTAATATAAGTATTTCCACGTGGTCTCGTCTTACCTGAGAGAGGGCCTGGGCCACAAACTGTGTTCTATTGGTCTTACATGTTGACTCTCCTCCTACTTCTTCCCAAAAGTTCCTTGTCTCCTAGTCCTGCCTATCTTGCTTTCCTATTGGCCAACAGTGCTTTATTCATTAACCAATAAGAGAAACATATTTACAGAATGACATCCTCCATCAATTGAAAACTACCAGAGGCATGAGAATGGCATCAATTCAGCCCAGGATAAGAGCAGACCAACTTTTCTTCCTCTAGGGCCAGGGTCTAGTTTTGATGTCTATGGACAGAATTACTTCTGACCTTCTGGGTTTCTTAGGGGCTACATTGCCTTTTATACTTCTACCAGTTTGAGTGTAACTCTGGTACCACTGGTAGTTAGCAGCTGATCTTTATGCAGTGATGGTTTTAATGGTAAGAATCAAGTTTCTCTGGGCAGTGGTGACACATGCCTTTTATCCTAGGGAGGCAGAGGCAGAGGCAGGGGGATCTCTTTGAGTTCCAGGCAGCCTGGCCTACAGAGTGAGTTACAGCCAGGGATACACCATGAATAAGGCTCTCTTAGTACCATTTATGTTTTCTCATATTCCCCCCCCCCCCCCCCCCCCCGTGTTGGGGATTCAACTCAGGGCCTTCTAAATGATAGGTATCTACTCTACCACTGAGCCACATCCCTAGCCCTTCAATTCTTTCTCTTCTTTCCAAGGGCTTAGGAATTTAGGATGTATTTTGCATTGTAGGACACACAGGGTGATGGGGCTGTAGGGTGAAAGAGCCAAGTTGAGAAACAGTACAAATCTTGTCAGACTAACTCTGACTTCGTGCTTTTGACAATGCCTAAGCATCACACTGATTCTTTTCCTGTCCTAGTCCCTTGATGGGACCGTAAAGAGTTACACTTGAATGCAGCAGACACTGTCCCTGGTAAGCAAAAAGAATATTGAGAATGGGAAAAGTGCAGCAGGAATGCTTGGGGCTTTTAGTCTCCTCTTCAAGGGACTTCCCGAAAATAATTCATCTTTTAACCTCAAGCATTCTCCATCATTGGGTCCTGGTGTCTAAGGCGTGAACTGTGGAAGGTATATTGGCTTGGACTCCTTGGTCATAGCTCCTTGTAGAGGTGAGGGAGCAAGGGGTGGTACCTTCAGTCATGTGAAACCCATGGAATTGAGGATGCTCAAAAAGAAGACAGAGGAGAGATGAGGGATGTTGTAGATGCAAAAATAAGTAACTCAGCTGGCATAGTGGTGCACAATTTTTGCTTGCTTGTTTGTTTTTCCCAAGACATGGTTTCTCCCTGGGGGTTGGTAGCACATGCCTTTCATCCTAGCACTTGGGAGGCAGACAACAGGGATCTCTGTAGGTTCAAGGCCAGTCTAGTCTACAGAGGAAGTTCTAGGACAGGCTCCTAAGAGCTACAGAGAAACCCTGTCTAACCCCCCTTCTTGCCAAAAACCAAAATCCAACCAACCAAACAATTCAAAAGGACAGCGTTTCTCTGTGTAGCCCTGGCTATCCTGGAACTCACTCTGTAGATCATGCTGGCCTTGAACTCACAGAGACCCCCCTCTTGCCTCTATCTCCCTAATGTTGGGATTAAAAGTGTGGTTGCAAGCGACAATATGGGTGCTGGGAACGTAGGTCCTCTGCAAGAGAAGTAAGTTCTTTTAAGTGCTGAGCCATCTCTCCAGCTTTCAGTTATTATCATTACTATTTGATCATTTTGTTGTTGGGGCAGGGTCTCGCTATGTAGCTCTGGGTGGCCTAGAACTCTCTATGTAGATGAGGCTTGCCCTAAACAAACAGAAATCTTGTCTTTAGAGTGCTGGATTAAAGGCATACACCACCAAGACAGGAGGCAGAGGCAGGTGGATCTCTGAGTTTGAGGCTAGCCTGGTCTACATAGTGAGTTCCAGGTCAGATAGAACTACACAGAGAAACCCTGTCTCAAAAGACAACAAACAATAACAACAAAACCAAAAAACCACACATACACCACGTCTGTTTTTTAATTTTTTAAATTATGTGTATAAGTATGCATATCTGAGTGTGGGTGATATACATGTGAGTAAGTGCATTTACCCAAAGAAGCCAGTGGCATCAGATTCCCCTTGATTGGGAGTGAGTGGTGTGACAGGTATGCTGGGAACTTCATGAATACAGATCATTTGCAAAACCAGTATATGTTCCTAATTGCTAATCCATCTTTTTAGCCATGGGTATATATATGTGCGCGTGCGTGCGTGTGTGTGTGTGTGTGTGTGTGTGTGTGTGTGTGCATTTACTCACACTATGCAATGATATGTAAATGGAGGTCAAAGGACAACTTTTGGGAGTCAGTTCACTTCTACCATGAGTGTCCTGGAGATCAAACTTGAGCTGTCAGGTTTGGCAGCAAGCACCTTTACCCACTGAGCCATCTTGTTGGCCCTTATGGGACTTGTTGGTGTGATTTCTCTAAACCATGTCAGTCCTCCACTGTGCTGTAGCTTATCTCTCCTGGTAGGGGTACAACTCCTAAATAGAGCCATCAGAATTAAACAGAGCTTCCCATGCAAACCCTAAAGATATTTGGTGGAATATACTGGTTAAGCATTGGCATTTAAATATTTGAATTTTCTTATTTTCCCTCCTGCATGAACCCCCTTTCCCCTCCAAGTCTCAGTAATTGTCAGTAAATTCCTAAAGGCTGGGGGTTGTGAGAGAAGTCTCCAAACTATACTAATTGTTTTCAAAACAGACTCAGGGTTTTCCTTGCCACAGAGTAGTCTGAAAATAGAGGCTGGCTTCTTTCCTAGCTCTGCTTTGAAAACAAGCAGCTGATGGCTCTGTGAGTCACCAGTTGCCCCAGGGGGACTGCCAACTCCCCCAGCATCAGGTGCCCAGGGGCTCTTGGTAAATGTCAGATGCTCCTGTGTGTGGTTGGTGATGCAGGCTGGCGTCAATTCAGGCAGAGGAGTAGTGGAGCTCCTGTCTGAAAAGGGAGTCTGGCTGCTGCCCTGTGAGGATGTCTGAAAGGGGAAATGGACTGTCAGATGTGCTCAGCTAAACAGCTGAAGGTGGAGGAGGAGTGTTTGTGGTTCCTTGTAACTCCTCAAAATGAGAGAAACAGGAAGGGAGTCAGTTCCCAGGAAGACCTTTGACAGATACTGAGGTGATGAGCCTTAAAGAACCAGGGCACATGGCACAGGCTCAGTGGTTCTGTGATGGGGAAAGCCAGACAATCTCCGTTGGATCCCTGGGACCCATATTGTGGAAAGAGAGAACCAATTCCTGCAAGTTGTCCTCTGACCCCCATATGTGTTGCAGGGCACTCATACCCCACCCCCTTAAAATATGTAATAAATGCACTTTAAAAGGGAACGTTAACTGTTTCATTTATGTCTTAAAGTTCAAATTAGAGAGAAAATATTAGTAATTTGGAAGTAGGCATAAACTGGAAAGGATCTTTATTAGGGCTGAATATTCACCTCTTGACCCAAGTCATTAAAAAGACACAGTCCATGGGCTGGGACGGTGCTGGCCTAATGAGAGCAAAGCTCTGAGTTTGATCCCTAGCCCTGCATAAACTGGATGTGGCAGTACATGGGTTAATTTCAGCACTTGAGAGGTCCAGGCAGGAGGATATATAGCTCAAGGTCACCTTCAGCTATATAGGAAGTTTGAAGTCCTGAGACCTTTTCAAAACAAAACTCTGGGAGCCTGGGGGTGTAGGTCAGGGGTACAGTCTGTTGTGACCCCTACACACACACACACACACACACACACACACACACACACACACACACACACACCTTGCTCCGTGGCAACTTGTTCTCTCCACTTCTGCCTTTTTAAAAAATACTACTTTTTAGCATACTTGGTAAATACTTTTCCAGTTCTTCCTCTGAAATGTTCACAAGAGTATGGACTTTTTGCTGGTTTTATTCACTACTGTATTCACATGTCCTAAAACATGCCTAGCACATAGTTGATAATGTTTCTCAAATAAATCAGATTAGCAAAGACAAGAAACAAACAAATAAACTAAAACCAAACAAACAAAAGAAAGGACACTCATATACCAGAATTGTTCACTGGAGAGAAAAATTTGTCAAGATTCATCAAAATTAAAGAGGCATCTATCTTATGACACAGCAATTCAACCACCAAATACTCAGTTGATGTAGAAGCACTGAAGTACATGCTCAAGGGTGTGCACCATGGCTCTGCCTTTGTACAAAAGGCTGGGATTGGCCTGCATGTCCAACAGCAGGAGTCTGGTTAAATAACACACTGGCATTCATGAGATTGTATCACATGTCTGGGGCAGGAAGACTAAAAGGGACACACACTGATATAGTACAGCCTGAATGACACTGAGTGAAACGAGCCGGACACAAAAATGTGTGCATAGGAAAGGCTGAAGGGAAGAAAGGGAGGGGGCAGTAATTATAATTTAAAATGGGTGTGGTAAGCTTCTGTTTGGTCATGAAAAAGAAAGGTCAGCCTGGTGTGGGGGTGCATGCCTTTGCCTTTAGCAGAGGCAGGCCGATCTCTGTGAGTTCAAGGCCAGTCTGATCTAAAAAGAGAGTTCCAGGACAGCCAGAGCTGTTGCACAGAGAAACCCTGCCTGGAAAAACCAAAACCATCCAAACGAAACAAAACAAAAAGAGGAGGGTTTGGGGGGCTGGAGAGATGACTTAGTAGTGGTTAAGAGCACTTGCTGCTCTTGCAGATGACCCACACTCTCCCCAGTACCTACCTACTTGGTAGCTCACAAAACCACTATCATAAATATCAGCTATAAAAAAAAACAATCCCAGAACTCAACAAACGATTGCTTTATTATTATTATTATTATTATTATTATTATTATTATTATTATTATTATTATTTTATTATTTTGTGTAAGGGCTGAAAGCTTGGAGGAAAAAAAAAACTTTTTCAAAGCTTTGTATTGTGGGAAACCTTTCACTTCCGCAGAGAAGCCCATTAAAAGGACGGTTGGCTTCGACCTCGTGCTGCAGACCCCGTGGGTGCCCAGCGGCCACCCCCCACCCCCGGGTTCCGCGCTGCCACTGGAGCGCGCTCGCTCCTTAGAGGGCAGCAGCAGGGCGTCGCGGGACGCATGCGCTCAGGCGGCACCGGGGAATTAAAAGAGAGAGCGAAAAGCTCCCGCAGAAACGCGCGCCTCGCGTCCCCCGGCCGCGGCGTGATGCACACGGCCTGGCCCGTGACGCCGCGGCCACCCCCGTCCCCGCGCCCCAGCTGCCATCGCGCGCCCGGCTCTGGGACCCCGGTGTCCGCCCTCGCTCTCCATGGGGCTGCGGCGCTGGCTACGGAGCGCCTGCTGCTGCTGCCGGTGCTGGTGCCTGGAGGAGCCCGCGCGGCCCGAGAAGGAGCCGCTGGTCAGGTGCGTACCGGCGCGGGCTCGGGCCGCGCGGGGTGGGTACCCGGGTGTCCTCTGAACCGGGAAGGGGGTCCTGTGAGGTCACACCGCGGCGCCATCCGAGCCCCCTTGGCCCCATCGCGACACATCTCCGCTGAGACGTTTTTAAGCTTCATATCCTTGGGTCAGATTTTTTTGTGGGGCTCAGAAAGCTCAGATCCTCAGAGGCAGCTGATGCCCCTGGGAAATGTCACTGATTGGTGCAGGGACAGGGCTGGGTAGAAAAGTTTCCAGGGGGGGGGGTGTCTCATCGGATGAATGTGGGTTTCTGTGTCACTCAGCAAAAAAGTTTGGCTATCAATGTCATGACCGAAAGAAGTCGAGTTCTTCGACTGGGCTTAAGGACATCTTTCTCGTGATAAAAACACTGCGTGTTGTACCGGGGGACAGCCTATTGACCGTTTTTTTGTAACCTTAGGCTGTGAAATGTGAGGAAATTTAATGCTCATTAGCTATGTGCTAAAAGAAGGTTTGTGAAGGAACCCTACAAATTTGCTTGGTTTTTCTTTTTTAACGATACTTCAGGTGTAGGAGAAAAAGGCACTCAGGAGTAAGACATATCCAATCCAAGTGTGGGTTATTGGGGGGGGGGTTACCCTGATTTTTATTTTTTTCTTAAAATGATTTTCTATGGTGAGTTTGCTGAAATCAAAGTTCCACCAAATCGTGCCTCAGGGAACAGAATATTTAGAATGAAATTAGGGCATGGGATGTAGGTTGGAATTCCAGGCCTGGTGAACAAGCTTTGGAAGCCAGGCTTCTTTAAGGAATATGCAACAAATACAGTAATGCTTGTACAGCTTTCTGAATCATGACTTACCTTTACTTATTCTGTCAAGTCCAGGCACTTCCCCTGACTCCAGAGAGTTACATAACCTCATCCTGCCTGTCTGCTTGTATTTTCCGGAGCAGTAAGCACCATGTTCTTGTCACTGTAGGAACAATCCAGTCTTAGTCTCTCCAGGCTCGAGGCCATTGTTGACCTTCTGCCTTCTGCTAGTTTTCAAGTAGTCTTGCCATTTTTCATCTTCCTCCTGTCATTTAGGCCTTGGAATTTATCATCTCGTTATTTGGTGAGCACACAGGTATTCCGAGGAATATACCTAGGTGCACAAGACACTATCTATATGCACATATATCCACACAACACAATGCAACACAACACAGACCTGTAGATCCGGCTGACCTCTAACTCACAGAGATCCACCCCTCTGGACTACCATACATATGTTTGGTTGTTTTGCTAATGGCCCTCTCACTTAGATCTTGAGCCTACTCTGTGTGGGGAGAAACTGAATTGCCTACCTTAAATTTAAAAGGCAGTAGGTAACAGTGTAGAATTTTATTTTAGCACTCCAGGCTCTTGGTTATTATGAAACATAGCCTTCAATTAATTTAGTTTCAGACACAGCTTTTGGTGTTTCCATTGCTTTTGCTTTAGAATTGCTAGACTTCTGGTAACTTTTGTTTTGAAATGGAGGCATTCTTCTGTCTTGCTTTCTGTCCAGTGGATGAAAGTTCATGAATTTTGTGATAATTATTAATATTATTAAGATAAGGTTAGCCAGGCACCATAATCTCAGCACTTGGGAAACAGGCAGGAGATTCAGGTTTTCAAAGCAACCTTGGCTATACACAAGGACCTATCTAGGAGGGCATGTTGAGAAATTAGGAAGATCTAGTCAGTTGGAGCAGCATAGCAATGTATTGATGAATCCAGCTACCTGGGATGAGTCACATAGGTGGGTGACTGGCCATGAGTTATTAGGATTATTTGTGCCACAGTTTCCTCATATCTTTGTTGAGGGTGATGATGATAGTATGTACTTCAAAAGATTGCAGGGAAAAGGAAAGGAGGTCATACATGCCAAGGGCTAAATATAGTGTCTGACAACATAGTAAATATGCCATAACTCTTAATTACTATTAATTTTCATTGTTATTCTTCTGAGCATGTGAGTGTGAGTGGACGTGTCTCATCTGGTTAGTCTGGTGTCATTTTGATATAACCATTTCAGAAGGGCAGCTTACTAATGGGCATGTGAGGTAGTGATACATATGTGTCTACAAGTTTTCGAATGCTCTTTTCGAATGCTCTTTTCCACTTGAGTCATGACGATCTGGTTCAAATTCACTGTTTTAGTCTATTATTATTATTATTATTATTGTTATTGCATTTTTTGAGTGTGATATGCACACATGTCTATGTGTGGTCTTGTGTGCATGGGCGCACATAGGTGCAGGTGTATGTGCATGTAGAAACCTGGGTTGGTGTCAGGGTCTCTCACTTGAATCCAGAGCTTACTAGCTAGCTGGCTTGCTCAGGGATCCCCGGTCTCTTTGGTCCCTGCCTCTTGAGCCGGAATTGCAGGAAGATGACCCTGCCCACTCGGCATTTATGTAGCCAAACTCAGGTTCTCAACATTTACATGGCAGGTGCTTTACCTGGTGAGCAATCTCTCTAGCCCCTAGTTTATTTATTTTTAAAAAAAATACAAGTCATTGGTTTTTGATGTATACACAAAACCATGCAAACCACGCAGCTATCTAATATATATACATATATATTATATGTCTATATAATACACGTGTGTGTGTGTGTGTGTGTGTGCTTGCGTGTATGTGTATGTATGTTGGCATGCTTGAGTCCTGGCTTTAGTGTGGAGGTCAGAGGAATTTGTAGGAGCCAGTTGTCTTCTCTTTCCATGTGAGTCCTGGAGACTGGACTCAGCATCAGCCTTGGCAAAAAGCATAGTTACCTGCCGAGCCATCTCTTCAGCCAGCTATTGTACTGTTCAATTCCCGTGTATTTTTAACTCCTCTCAAGGAAACAAAACCTGTGTACTTTAGAGCAGTTACTCTTTTTATTTTTCCCATTAGTTATTGGTTACCAAGCAACCAGTCATCCATTTCTTTGTCGTTGTAGATTTGCCTGTTTTGGACATTTTGTGTAAGCGGGATCACAATTGTCCTTTTTCGTGCGGCTTTCTGTACTTAGCATGATGGCTTTACAGTTTATTGTGCTGGAGTGTGTATCAACACTTCATTCTTTTTTATGGCTGAATATTATTTCTTTGTGTGGATTGATCATATTGTTTATCTCTTCACCTGTTGGTGGACATTTGGCTAATTTACACTTTTCCCTTTTATGAATGAACATTTGTGAACATTTGTGTGTAGGTTTCTGTGTAGACATGGTTTCAGCTCCCTTGGGTAAAGCTCTCAGAGTGCAATTGCTGGGTCATGTGGTAAGGATCTGTTTCTGAAGAGCCTGGGTGGAGTACTTATGAGGTGAAGTCACATGGCCAGATAGTTCCCATTATTATTGAGAATTTTATTTTACATGTCATCTTTTTATCTTTCCTCTTATAACAGTTTTTTTTTAAATAGAAATAGCTATCTTTGTTCCCTTAACTAGCTATGAGAATGCTATCCATGTTTTATTTTAGTCCCATAGCTGTAGTGCCTGGAAGAGGGGTTGTCAGGACTCCAGTCCTTTCTCAAAGCTGCACTAGGGACTCCAGTTCACTTAGGAGATGCTACTGTTAGTCCCGCTTTGCTTGCCAGTCTGAGCAGTTTTTGATTTTGATCCTTTGGCTTTTCTGGGGACTATGTATTAGGTTTGAATCTGAATCACAGCACCAAAACTTAGGGAATGAACCTTGGCAGATTCCATGGCAGGCAAGGGTGAGGGACAAACATGCCAGGCAGACAGAGCTCAAGTGAAATTTTATTAGAAAGGAGGGGGGAGGGGAAAGGAAAGAGAAAAGAGGTAAAGAGACACAGAGACAGAGACAGAGAGAGGACAGAAGAGGGAGACAGGAAAAGTCCTGTCTGCCTTGGGAACCCTGGGAAGGTGGGGGGGGGGGGGGAAGAGCAGGGAAGACAGAGAGAAAGAAAGTGTGAAGGAGAGAGGGCGGTGTGTGTGTGTGTGTGTGTGTGTGTGTGTGTGTGTGTGTGTGTCTTAAAGGGGTCCTTTGCACCTGAGTGCAGATTAGTAGTCATGGAACCCTGGGCTGACCAGGGCACTGCCTGAGTGCATTCTGCCAGGTGACGGGCAGGCCAGCATAGTGCCTGAGTCCTTACACCATGTCTCTGGGGGAAGAAAGCTTCTTCCTTCTCAAATGAGCTTCTGTGCTTTCTCTTCCCAACTTGTCCCTTCTCCTCTCTTTGGAAACATTCTCAGATCTCCCCTGACTAGCCATTCACCTTGATGATATCATGACCTTCAATTGTCATTCTCTGATATCCTCTGTATCCCCCCACAAATGTGGTTAAAGAGCAGTTCCCTTCCTGACTACTGTTGTTGCAACTGATACCCAAGTCTGGGTCAGGCCTGGGATTATGCATTTTAGGAACTGTGCTGGGTGGTTTGACTGTGAGCGGTCTGTGCAGAGTTTGTGACACATGGCTCTAAAAGCTGTGCTCAGAGCTGGGAAGGTTCTCGGCAGGTAGACATTTTTGCCGTTCTAGCATGAGGGCTGGGGTTTGGATTTCTGGGAATCCAGGTGAAAAGCCGGGTTGTTTTGACAGCCTGTGTGCAGTCCCAGTGCTTACAGGGTGGGACGGGATTCACAGAGCAAGCTGGCTAACAAAACTACCTGAAACAGAGAGCAAAAGACCTGCCTAGGCAGAAAAGATGGAGAACAATCAGGGAGAGTCTTGACTTCAACCCTGGGCCTCCACAGATGGACTCATGCACACACCATACATATGCAAAAGAAATAAAAGCTATGCTTAGTTAGATACAGTGCAAGGGCGGTTGCCACATGGGTATATGCCATATAGGTAACATCTGTTTATGGGGCTCCTAGTCTTTTCTGATCTCGAAATCAGACTTCTAGTTAGTTGCATAGTGTGTTTTTGAAAGTTACAAATGAAAATTGGCTGCTCCTCTATCAATGTACTTGTTACCCATAGCCATGCTGGACATTCATATCTGTTTGTTCGCATTTCCTCCTCCCTGGAGTCTAATTTTGCATTCACAGTCTGTAACCAGCTAGGGAGCTGACTTTGTACCTGCTGCCTTTGCTGACGTCATGGCTGTTAGCAGCAACACCTTTTTATTTTCTATCTATACCCGCCTCCCGTGTGTGTGTGTGTGTGTGTGTGTGTGTGTGTGTGTGTGTGATTTCAGGATGTTAACTCATACTCTGTGCAACCTGACATGTAATGCAGGCTCATTGAGACCCAGGGAGTGTGAATCCAGATTGTTTTGTTCAGCTTTTTAGCTGCCCAGGGCTGCCTAAAAACTCATAGTGGAGGGGTATTCTCTCTCCCTCCTACCCTTCCTCCTTCCCTTTTTCCTTCTTTTCCTCCATTCCTTCTTCCTTCTTTCGTTTTCTTTCCTCCTCTTCCTCTCTTTCTCCCAGTGCCGGGGATGGAACTCAGGGCCTTGTGCATATTAGACAAGGGCTTTACCATTGAGCCCCAGCCCCTAAGTAGATATCACTAACACAAGTCAGTGTAAGAACAAACCTAGCCCTAGAGAAAGGACTCAGAGCCTGATCTTAACCCAAGTTACAGTCTCAAAGAAAGTCAAAGGTTTCCTTGGATCATATTCTCATTGCCAGTGGGATGGAAGTCTTGAAAGTATTGAATCACAGTAGAGACAGGGGTGAGGGAGGACTCATGGTGTTTGAAGGGGCCGCCCCCTGCTTAGAAGTGCATCACCGTTCACATGTGCAGAGTCTTTGCGGCTGAACTCACATGACCTTCGAGTTGATGGAATCATGTTCACTCTTAGGGGGCTCACAAAAAGTTGGCAGGCGGATGTCGGTGAGAGCTCAGCCTGGTGTCCTCTTGTAGCGTGTTGTTGGACTTGCAGAGCCAGACCTCAGCAGACTGTGAAGGGTGACATATCTCAGCTCTGGCTGCCTGTGCTGCAGGGTGTGGTTTGCCATAGCCCTAGCCAGAGAGTGATTTACAGGAGTCAGCAGAGACATTCAGGGTCGCACTGTGGTGTGACAGTGCCTCAATCCGTGATTCCCATTCTAGGGCTGACACATTTATCTTCTTGAGGCAAAGACGGAAACCGTGAGGCTATTTCTGGAGCTCAGAGGTCAATAAGAAGTCAGCTCTTCACTATTTACAGGACTTTTTTCTTTGTTATTGAAATACTCTCACAGTGTAATTCTGGATGGCCTGGAACTTGCTATGTAGACTGGGCTTATCCAAAACTCATGGGGATCCTCCTGCCTTGGCCTCCAAAGTGCTGGGATTAGAGGCATGTTACCATTTTAGTGTATGGGTGCTTTGTCTGCATGAATGTCTGTGTATCAGGAGGGTCAGAAGAGGACATCAGATCCTGTAATGTGGAAACACCCGTAATGTGGGATCAGGGAACTGAACTCAGTCCTCTGAACAGGAATCAGTGCTCTTATCTACCGAGCTGTCAGCTCTCCAGTTCTCACAAGGATGACTTCTGAAGGTTTTCTTCTCTGGTAACCTGGAGCAGCGGCCCTGTTCAGTTTGACATGTGACACTGGAAGGTCCCTAGAGATGACATTTCTTTCAGTCATGTGATACTGGAAGGTCCCTAGAAGGTGGCATTTTTTTTTTTTTTCTGTTGTACAACTTATGATCTAGGTTTCCTGGAACTTTCTAAATGTCTTGAAGTGATTATATCACTATACCTTTGTGTAAAAAGTAAACTCTGCTTAAAATACTTTATTAGAGTTGTAAGATTATTTCACTGGGCTAATACATATCTGAACCGAGGCAGTTATATTTTGTATATTCTGTTAATTTTTTGCCCTTTGGGAAAATAGTTTTGGTGAGATTTTACCTCAAGACCTCAAGAGTATACCTCTTTCAAAGTTTGATAGTATCCTGAATCTTTCTCTCTCTCTGACTGTCCTGGAATTCAGATTCTCCTTGAATTCACAGAGATCCATCCACCTCTGACCTCTGACTCAAGTGCTGGGCTTAACATATGTGTGTTTAAATGATAACACAGACAAAAGGCATTTGGTATAAATAACTGTACTGGGCACACTCCTGTAACCACTGATCAAGATGAGAGATGTCGATATGATATGTCATTCATTACCCCATCCCGTCCCTGATCTTATCTAGACTTTTATCAGAGTTGTTTTCTTGTATTTCTTTATGGCCTTTCCACCTCTCTGTGCACCTTAAAGACGAAGCCTAGTTTTGCCTTTAAACTTCACACGAATGGGGTCAAACCTTGTGTATCCTCACGCGCCTCTTTCCTCTCCACTTTGTGGATTCATTCATGCTGTTGTGTGGTGAGCTTGCATCCTGCTGCACAGTGGATCCCATTATACTCACCCTTTCTATTGGCGGGCTTGAGAGTGGTTTCCATTTCAATGACATTATAGCGTGTTTCTAAGGTCAGCACAGACTGTGAAATTATTCATCCTTTTCTGGATCTTAAGATATGCTAAACAAATCCCTAATTCAGGGAATCCCTTTGCATCTTACCCTCTCTGCCTAGAATATTCTTTCTCTGGCTACCTGCATGGATAGCTCTCACTTTATTCCCATCTCAACTCAGTCATTTTATCAGACAGTCCTTCCCTGACTTCCATGTCCAACCTTGCTCATCCCCGCTTTCTGAACTCTGTGCATTTCTTCACAGGCCTGGCTATCATCTGACAGAAACACATGTGCTTATCATCTGTTCCTCCCACAAGACTAAGCCTGATTCTCATCCATTCAATCAGCTGAACAGTGTGAACAGTTTTCTGTCCGTGAGCCTAATGCCATAGATGCCAGCCTCAATCACTACTGTTTAGAGGCCTGTGAATTTGGGGGAAAATGTTCAGTAATTCAGCAAATATTTATTGAGTATCTTGTTGTGTGCTAGGTACTATGTTAGACACTGGCAGTAAACCACTGGGCAAGTGCTAGGTGGTGGCAATCCCAGCACTTGGGAGGCAGAGGCAGGAGGATCTCAGTGAGTTTGAGGCCAGCATGGTCTACAAAGCGAGTTCCAGGACAACTAGGACTGTTACACAGAGAAACCCTGTCTTAGTTTTTTGATTATTATTATTAATAATAATAATCATAGCAAAAACTATGGCTAGAACCAGGTCCTCATATGTTCGTTAATGGTGGTGGTGGTAAGCAAAGGATGCAATAGACAGTAAATGTAACGCGTAGGAATTAAGCATATTCTAAGAGCTGAAGAGGGAGGCATGATCACAGCAGATTGGTCAGAGCAGGCCCCCAGCAGGTGATGTGTAAAGGGGGAGGCAGAGTGTCTGAAGGAAACTGGGTAGGTTGACAGATGATCCATTACAGAGGGCTAACAGGACCTGACTGACATTGTGGAAGAATACATCACTCTGGCTGTTGGATTAAGAACAGAGAAACCAGGTTGGAGAAATGGCTTAGCTGTTAAGAAATCTTGATGCTTTTGCAGAGCGCCTGGTTTGGGTTCCAGCATCCACAGAGCAGCTTACACAACTCTCGGTAACACATCTGGGGATCTGATGCCTTTTTTCTAGACACACATGTGGTATAATACATGCATACAGGCAGAACACTCATACACAAAATTAAGAGAGAAAGGAAGAAAGGAAAAGAAAGAAAGGCAGAAAGAAAGAAAAGAATAGACTAGAAAAACAAACTCCTACAGTCCTGTAAGAAGGGCTGCCCGCATGGGAGCGGGGAGCCCACTAGCAGCAAGGTCCATGCTTGGGTCATGGTGAGCTAGTGCTGTCTGTCAGACATCTCACTGGAGAGAGGAAGTCGAAAATTTGGGAGACATTCAGGTGCTGATCTGGAATCTTCCTCATATGGATAGACTTTAAAGCCAGGAGTCTGGGTAGGCTGGGGGAGGAGGAAGCTGGAGCCTCAGCTTCTGGAGCCCTTCCAGTGCCTCCTCAGAGGGAGTGAATACAAACAGTGCTGCCCTGCTAGCTTTGCAGGGGAGTACCCATGTATGCAACACCAGGGTCTGCTTTAGCCAAGGGGATGGAAAGCCCGAAGGGAGATCATGAGTCCGAGGGGACCGAAGCCAGGGACCTGAGGTTCTCATCCTTCATTTCCAGGGATGTCACATCTCCGATGTCGAAGGAATTCATGTGTGAAGGTAGGTCAGGGCCCAGAAAAAACTTCACAATGTTGAAATGAACAAGGCTTAAATTCGTGGTAACATGTTTGTTTATGTATTTATTAGGGACAGGGTCTCACTGTGAAGACTAGGCTGACGTTAAACTCACAGACGTTTAAACATTGGATCAAGTAGGTTAAAAAACAAAACAAAACCAGACTGTCTTAGAAATGAGGACAGGAAAGAAGAATGAATGGAAGGGGATGGAGGGAGAGAGGGCAAGAGGGAGTGAGGGAGAAGACAGGGGAGGGGACGAGCAGGATAGAGAGGGAAGAGCTCAGGGGCTGGCCAGCTCCTCCTGGGGTGATGGACAGAGGAAGGGGAGGATTCTTGAGGTCCGTTTTTCTAGACCCAGGATTTGCTGCCTTTGCTGTTCACAGCTTTAACCTTTTATGAGCCATCGCTGACCCAAGGCCCAAGTTCAAACCAGTGAGGTCACTGGAACTTCTGGCCAGCAGCCATCTAGGATGTGGTATTTTGTGGGTCTTTTCAAAATCTTTTTACACAGGGTCCTTGGCAGTGGCGAGGAATCCCAGGCTTTCCTTGAAAGTGGCTTTCATGCTGACAAGCACTTTGCAAACCATGTCCCCAGGCAGAGTTTTTACTTAAAGGCATTGAAAGAAGACTCCTGATCACTTTGGGTCTTATGCCCTGAGGTGAGATTAGGGTGAAATGCAAGACCTCTTCTTTGGGAGTGAGAGTAGCTTCTGCAGGGGTTGTAACATCATAGAGGCTTCTCAAATGCCTGAGGTTCATAAAATATTTATCATCAGCAGATGGTGGCCAGGGGCAAAGCAGCCACTCTCTCTTTCTTTAGGACCGTTTAGACATGGTTATATGGGGGAGGTAGAGAGAGGGCAGCTGCTGGCTGGGAACCCCCTTCCTTCAAGTGTCCTTCCAAGGCTCCTGGGGCTCCTGGCCACTATGAATTGGGTTCACACACTTGCCTACTTCCTTGTCTGGGGCTCACAAAGGTTCCCAAGCAGCTTTACCTTGGGTTATTTGCCTTACACTTTTTTAGCTTGGTCTTTCCTGGCTGCTTTCAGGGTAAGGTGGGTTGATGTGTTTGCTGGAGTTAAGGAACCTGTGATGATCAAGATTGGGGACTCTGGATTGGCTAGACATACACTTCCAATACTCCTCAAAGAATCCACTTTTATGGTTCTTTCTGAAGTGTGTGTGTGTGTGTGTGTGTGTGTGTGTGTGTGTGTGTGTGTGTTCATGGGTGGATGTATGTGCATGCACTCTGTGTGCATGCACTTTTGTGTATGTATGTTCATGGGTGTGTGTCTGTGCATGCACTTGTGTGGGTGCATTTGGAGATCAAGGGACCTCCTTGGGTGTCATTCTTCAGGAGCTGTCCATCTGTCTTTTGCGACAGGGTTCTTTGGCTGACTTAGAACTCACCAGTAGACTAGGCTGGGAATCCAAAGGACCCTACCATATACATACCCATGCTGCAAGGATGACCTCTTTTCCCATTGAGCTGTCTCTCCCTAACCCCCCCCCCCCCCCCGTGACTATTCTTTTAAGAGTCATTGCTGGAATACTCTCTTATTTAGAGGCTGGACTCCACCTTCACTCTACTTTAAAGACTTCTTAGTACTGAAGAACATGGCCATGTGGCTCCTGATGGGGAGACACTAGGGCGTGGCAGTGTGGCTCTACAGAGATGAGAAGGTTCGGAAGGGTGGGGGAACACTGATGGACACTCGTTCACCCAGGGCAGCACCTGTTGGTTCTTTCCTGCTTTCCATTGTTCTATTGTCTTCTGAGTATCAGTGACAGGCAGAGCTTGAGGCTCTTCATGGGCTAACTGCAGAACCTCCCCCCCCCCCACACCTTATTTAGGGCAAGCCTGGGTATGGGGAGAATTCAGGAGGGAGAACCTGTTGGGGCAGTGAGCATTTCTATGTGTATTACATTTTAACCTTCCTATTATGTCTCTCTGCTTTACAGATGAAGTGGCAAGCATTTGGTATTAGATGAAGTCTTGTGTGTGTGTGTGTGTGTGTGTATGTGTGTGTGTGTGTGTGTGCACATGCAGTCCAGTTCTTGTGCGATGATTGCTGTCCCTTGGGGCTAAGGGTGTTCAGTTACTGTCATGGGGTATTGATCCCACTTAAGGGATGATCTCATCATGAGGTGGTCTATCTGTGGGTGAGGCTTCGGTGTTCCTGGAATCCATATGACTACAAGTCTAGGGAATACTGGAAACTTCTAGGCTGAACTCCAGGGGATTCAGAGAAGGATGTTGTAAAAGGTGACAGCTGGATGTTCCACCAGTCTGGAAAGTACATTATTTATCTTATCTTCACGCTTTTGGTCTTGAAGAGGGATGAGGATAGGTTAGATAAATTTGTTGCTAATCAACTATGTGTTACCAGTTTTTCAACAAGACACTCCTTAAATGATTAACATGTCTGTGTGCAGACAAATGAAACCAGAAGGCAGATGCACTAAGCTTTGTCCTGCTCTTGGCTACCCACTGACCATCTGCAGGTCCAGGAGAAGGGTCAGTGTTAATGAGTAGAGGTAGCCTCTCAGTGCTTGTTACGACACAGTTGCTCAGTGAGTCCCTGACAGGGACCTCACTAAGAAAGGACTGCCAGCCTTTCTTTGGAGAAGTTTAGTTCTTATTTATCAGGTGGCATAATGCCTCTAGTCCTTCCTGTCCCAGATGGCTGTATAACAGGAGAGGTGGAATGGGGAACCCTAGATATAAGTCTGTGGTGCTGCAAGAGCTAGTTAGGCAAAAAGAACCGGGCTCACTCATTGCCAGCATGCTCCCTGCCATGACTGTAATAGATAGAGCCAGAAGCTGTGAGCAGACACCCCCATTAAACGCTTTCTTTTCCAAGACTTGCCTTGGTCATGGTGTCTCTTCACAGCAGTCAAACAGTGACTAAGGCACATACCCCTCCTCATGTGACAGTTAATTGTGACACCATGCCCAACTACACAGTTTCCTTTCTTCAGTTATCACTCCACAGCCCTTTGGTCTGGCCTGTCACAGTTCGAGGGACAAAAGCCTAGCACTATCTTCAGTCTGACATCAGATCACCCCTGCTTCTTTACCTCACTTCGTCACTGCGCAAGAGCTTGAAATGCCCCAGCGTGCCGGCACGTGAAGCCTCCCTGCTGCCCGTTCTTGTTTTTCTGCTGGGGTACTTTGCCCTTGCTCCTCCTTTGGGTGGAAAGGCTGATGTCTCCATAAAAACTCTTGAACTTCCTTCTCCTCTCATGCAATTGGTCATTTCTTCCTCTCCGCTTAGGTCATTTTGTGCTGTCCAATGCACTTACCTTACTGAATTGTAAGGGTGGAGACAGCATCCTGTTTCCACATACAAAGAAGTACTTGGGCATCAAAATCTGTGATTTTGATGAATGATTTTTGATTAGTAAATAACTGGAGTGAAGATTTGAATGGGTGAATTAGTTCAGCATGCCTATTGAAGCCCGTATGCACAGAGCAAACGCCATCTTTTGCCTCTCCCTTCAATGGTTCATCATCCTCATTCTCTCTCCCCCTCCCTCATGCCCCGCCCCTCTTATGTTCTGGGACAGGGTCTCTCTGTAGCCTTGGCTGTCCTGGAACTGGCTCTGTAGACCAGGCTGGCCTCACACTCACAGAGATCCGCCTGCCTCTGCCTTCCGATCGCTGGGATTAAAAGTGTGCACCACCATACCTGTATGGCCCTATACCTTTAATCCCAGCACCCTAAAGGCAGATGGGTATCTGAATTCAAGGCCAGTCTGGTCTACAGAGTGAATCCAGGATAGTCAGGGCTACACAGAGAAACCCTGTCTTGAAGAACAACAACAAACAAACAAAACCAACCAACCAAACAAAAAAACAAAAAAATAGCAGGCCCTGGACCCTGGCCCTGGACCCTGGCCCTGGGCCCTGGGGGTTTTAGCTGCCATCACTGGTCAGCCTGAGAAGGTGTGCCTGGTGGTGTCTGACTCCTGCCTGGTACATCGCTGCCTCTCCCATAGCACTCTTGTCTAGTTCAGGTCCTAAATTTCAGTGTGCTAGCTAGGGGTTTCACCAACACTGTTCAGGACTTGGTATCTCGGTCCCATGCTGGGTCAGGTGACTGGCTTTGGCTCCGATGTTCTCCCCACCCCCCCCAATGGAATAGATTTATTATTTTTTAAACAAATTTAAACATGAGTTGTTTTACATATATGAGTACTCGGTCTGTATGTACTCCTGCATGCCAGAAGAGAACATCAGATCCCATTACAGATGGTTGTGAGCCATGATGTGGTTGCTGAGACTTGAATTTATGACCTCTGAAAAAAGCAGCCAGTGCTCTTAACTGCTGAGACATCTCTACAACCCCCTCTCTCCACCTTTGCCCTGGTTTCCCTGCGTGGGTCCTGACTGTCTTTCCCAAGTCTGAGGACTTGATTGACAACCTGGTCTGCACCCACTCACTCTAGGGCACGTGGGGCGCCTCTCTTGATTCCCAGTCCGGTGACTGGTTCTTGCTTCCTGTTGTGAGACTTCCTCAGTGCGGCTTCCAGGTGTGTCATGTTCGTGAACGTCTTGACATTTACCTTCAGCCTACCTGTCATTTACTCTCTTCCCTTCTTCCCAGGTGCCTCCTTCTGCTTTTCTGGATGTCTTCTGTCTGTTTTCATTTGTCACCCCTCATGTTACACGTTTGACATATTTGCTAGCCCATGGTCACTGGGCATTCTAGTTCTGCCTCAAAGTGGTATCACTCTGTCTGGGAAATAACTCAGAGCTCAGCGTGATCATGCCTCTTCCCACCCCCCTGGCAGCCCTCCCACCGAGTTCGGCTTCAGCACACGAATTCTGCTGTGTGTGGTCATGGATAGCACGATTTTCATCAACTCCACACCGTCATTCAAATCCTGTCACCCATGGTCTCTCACTTGAGTTACCTAAATTGCTTAGTATGGGATCTGTGCACTTACTCTGGTGCCAGGGATCACACCCTAGTCACATCTTGTTTTCTCCTTCCCTTCCCTCTTCTTTTTATACAGTGTATCTCTGTGTAACACAGGCTGGCCCCAAGCTACAAGCTTGCTCTGTAGCTCAGACAGCCCTTGAATTCTTGATCCTTTGTCTCAGCTTCCCATGTACTAGGATTTCAGGCCTGTGCCCATGCCTCTCTCCAGAACTGTGTAGTTAATAGGCCTTTGAATCATCTCCTCACACCTCTCAGGCATTCCTCATACTTTACCTGCGAAGATCCTTTTTAAGATGTTAATGCTGCTCACATCTTATCACAATTCTGCCTTTGCTCAGGGTAAAACTACCCTAGAAAACTGTTAGTTGCATGACCCTGAGAGTCCGGTGTCTTCAGCCCTGAGCTGCCTCTCCAGCCTCGCTCATTTTTTTCTGACCAGTGTTCCCTTTCTTTCAATGTACCTATTGAGTTTTAGCGTAGACTTTCCTTGCTGACACCTCTGTTGTCCGCTGCGTCCTTACTGTTCCAGCATGGCTTCTTCATTATTCCCACCCATCTTCTGCGAGCCATCGTAGATGTGCTCCTACAATGCCCCCTTTATAGAGCTTACCATAGTTTTAAATTATATAACCCTGTGTTCATCCAGTAGGACTTTCCCATTCTTGTTTCTAGTGAGGACCAGAGACAGGAGTCATGTCCATACGCCCGCAGTTTTACTGAGCCCCGTGATTAAGGCGTAATCGTGCTTCATACATGTTATTAAAGGTAGTGGGTAGCTCCAGTGAGGCCTTGTTTGTCCTGTCCTTCAGAAGCTAACTAGGGCTATGTACAGGCATGTCGTGTGTGTGCTGCTCTGTCACCGGCCTCCCTGAGGCCAAACATTGGTATATGTTGTAAAGGAAAACAATCATGAAACAAGGTACAAAGCAAGGTAACCGAACTTTCCTTTTCCACGTGTGCGTACCTAGACATACATGTATGTGGGAGTGCAGGCACATGGGAACACATGAATGTGGAGGCCCAGCATTAGTGTCAGATCATCAATGTCTGTCACTCTCCCACCTTTTTTGATGAGACGGAGTCTCTCAGTCAGATACAGCTGTGCCAGTATCATGGCTAGTCTTGCTAGCCAGCTTGCTCTTCTGAGTCTGGAATTACAGGTAGGCTGCCATTCCCACCCAGCTTTCACTTCCATTAGGGGGATTCGAACTCTGGTCCTCAGCCTTGGGCAGCAAGTGGTTTTTGTTTTTGTTTCACCATGTAGTCTAGCCTGGCCTGGAACTTGCTAAATAGACCAGGCTGTCCTCAAACTCATTGAGGTCAACCTTCCTCTGCTTCTTGAGTGCTGGGATTAAAGGTGTACACCACTGTCCCTGGCCCCAATTAAAAAAAAAATGTGTATGGATATTTTGACTGCTTGCATGTGTGCAACTGGTACCCTTGGAAGCCAAAAAAGGTTGTTGGCTCCCCTGAAACTGGAGTTACAGATGGTTTTAAGTCACCATGTGGATGCTTGGAATTGAACCTGGGTCCTCTGGAAGAGTAGCCAGTGCTCTTAACTATTGAACCATCTCTCGAGGCAGGAAATATTTTAATTTACTCAACCATCACCCCTGTCTACAACTGAAATCTCTTCCAGAGGACTCAGGTTGAATTCTCAGCACCCACATGGTAGCTCACAACTGTCTGTAGCTCCCATTTCAGGGGATCTGATGCTGTCACACAGACACACACAGGCAAAACACCAATGCATAAAAATGAAAATGAATAAATCATAATACTTTATTATTTTTATGTATACAAGTCTTTTGCCTGCATGTATGTCTGTGTACCAAAAATGTGCGTAGTACCACAGAGGCCAAAATGAGCATCAGATCCCCTGGAATGGGAGTTACAGCTGGTTGTGAGCCACCATGTGGTCTGAGCCCTGGAAGAGGAGTCAGTGCTCTTAACTACTGAGTCATTTCTCCAGCTCCAGTATCGTGTGTGTGTGTGTGTGTGTGTGTGTGTGTGTGTGTGTGTGTGTGTGTGTGGTTTGGGTGTGTTTTGAGTGTGTGTGTATGTGTGTGTGCGTGCTAGGAATTGCACCCATGGCCTAGCACATGCTAGGTAAGTGCTTTCCCATTGTACTATAGTTCCAGCCACACTTCAGGTTTACGCTGACCTCAAAGCTAATAAAATTCCATCTCTTCATGTTTGTTTTCGGTTGAATTTCATGTTTAGCTGTAATAATCACTTCTTGTCTATAAATGTGATTACAGCTGTTTTCTAATATTTTTACTATTTGTTACTTGTCTGTTTTGTTTTATTTATTCTTGGCTTTGGAGGACAGAGTCTTGTTGTGTAGTCCAGGCTAGACTTGAACATGTGATTGTCCTGCTTTACCTCTCAAGTGTTGGTATTACAGGTATGTGTCGCCTGCCATACCTGTCTGGTTTATGCTATTTAAAACTGTGCACTTGTACAGGTCAGAGGACAACTTCTGGAGTTGGTTCTCCTATGTGTAAATGCTAGGGATCGAACTCAGGACATCAGACTTGATAGCAAGCACCTTTACCTGTTGAGCCATCTTGTCACCCCTTTTTGACTATTTTTAAAGTGATTAACTGCTGGGCGGTAGTAGCCCATGCCTTTAATCTCAGCATTTGGGAGTCAGAGGGAGGTCAGTCTTTGAGTTATGAGACCAGCCTGGTTTACAGAGCTAGATCCAGGACAACCAAGGCTACGCAGAGAATCCCTGTCTTGAAAAATAAACAAACAAGCAAATAAATAAGAGATTAGTTTAATTTTGTTAATTGTATTGTGTTTATGCTTAATTATTAAAAAATAACTTAGATCCTTTTGTCATAGATAATTTATGTTTTCATTTATATTGTAAAATATGCATGCATAATATGGAATATGTTATACATATATATGTATATAATACATACATAACAAAATCCTTATGCTTGCTTTCTGTATTTCACAGTGGTAACAATCCGTATTCCTCATTTGGAGCAACTCTGGAGAGGGACGATGAGAAGAATTTATGGAGCATGCCTCATGATGTGTCCCACACAGAAGCAGACGACGACAGGATCTTGTACAATCTGATAGTCATCCGTAATCAGCAGACCAAAGACTCAGAGGTAAGCACTTTTTGATGTCTCACTATGTATAGCTGACACTAGGTGGTAAGAAATTGCTGTTGCAGGATGGGGGTGGAGCTTGGCATTGTCAGCACAGGACCTGTTGTGCAAACGTGAGGGTCTGAGTCTGATACCCTAGAACTCATAAAACAGCTGGGCATTGCAGCACATGCCAGTCACCTCAGTGCTGGGGAGGCTGAGACACAGGAGGATTCAGCTGTGTCTAGCTGACTCAGCGAGCCCCAGGTTCATTGAGAGGTCTGTCTCAAAAGGTAAGGTGGAAGGCTGGAGAATGGCTCAGGGATAAAGTGCTTGTTGTGCAAGCCTGTTGACCTGCGTTGTGATCCGCAGAACCCATATAAAAGTCAATTGCATTATCACATAAGTCTAATCCTGGCATGCCCCTACTGGGAGATGGCAGGTGGAGGCAAGAGAATTGCCAGAAGCCCACACGCCAACTGACCTGGAATACACAGCAGTGAATAAGAAAGACTTCGTTTCAGATGAGGTAGAAACAAGGATCGATGCCGAAGGTTGTCCTCTGACACACGCACGCACGCACACACACGTGCACCCACATGCATACAGAGGCACATATTTGAGTGTGCTCATACATGCCCACACATACAGAGGCAACAGCCCTGTCTCAAATACAAAAGACTAGCTGGATAGAATGAATGACACATGATTACACCGTCAGGTGGTCAGGCTGATCTTGAATTCTTCAACTCCTGCCTCAACGTACTTGGTAGTAGGGACTCAGCCTATAGATAAGTTGTGTGACATGAGAGACAAATATCTTAGTATTTATTAGTTAATGTCGATAGACTTGCTTGCTTGATACCTTGATGGGACTCATTCTTAATTTTTACCTTAACGACATTGATTACATGTAAGGCAATGCTGTTGAAGAGCAGTGAAAAGGATGGCTTGAAATCTTAAATTATTCATCTCATATCTTTCCAGTTGTTTAACAAGCCACAGTTAGATAATTCAGATTGAAATGTGAAGGGTGGTTTATGTTGCCACTAGATCTGAGTTAGCGGGACCCAGATCAAAGGTTGTATGTGTGGTTGCGTGCACAGCGCATGCTTGTTTGCATGTTTGAAGGTTTAAACTGTTCGTGTCAATCAGACAGCCATGCGATTTAGAATGCCTTTTACAGTGTCTTTTTTTAAAAAATATCTTTATTTTATGTGTATTGGTGTTTTGCCTGCATATGTATCTGTGTGAGGGTGTCAGCTGCCTCGGAACTGGAGTTACAGATTGGTGTGAGCTGCCATGTAGGTGCTGGGACTTGAACCCTGGTCCTCTGGAAGATCAGCCCATGCTCTCAACTGCTGAGCCGTCTCTCCAGCCCCCTACAATAAATCTGGAAACACTCCTAAGGACTAAAGAGTGGCATTGGAACACTAGAATATAAAAAGAATGATCTGTGAGTCAGGGTAGCAAAGAGGATCCTGGTTCCTCCATTCTTTCAAACGTAGTATTAGAGTATTGTATAAAATAATTTCCAAGGCTGGGCACTGGAGGCAGAAGCAGGCAGATCTCTGTGAGTTCGAGCCCAACCTGTTGTACAGAACTAATTCTAGGACAGCTAGAACTGCCTGGGAAAACAAAATAACAAAAAAAAAAAACAAAGTTAAAAAAATTCAAATACTATGTCTGAAGCTGTTCCACTCCCCCTGCTTGCTGGTTAGCTCAGAGTAGACGCCCATAGCAAATACACACTGCACGTTTCTTCATGCTTTAGAGTTCAGAGTAAGGAGAGTTAGAAGCTCTGAAAGAAGGCACTGGGGTGTGCTGTGGAGTGTTAGTGATAACTGGTGTTTAGTTTGCGTTGATTTTTGAGACAGGGTCTCACAGTGTAGCCCAGGCTGACTGGGGATTCGCTAGGTAGGCCTGGCCAGCCCAGGACCTTTGCACCACCCTGCCCAGCTTTTAGGGGTGACTTTAGAAGTGCATGTGTTCTGGTGCTTTGGTTTTGGTGTGATTCTGTTGCCTTTGGTTAGGGTTGGCATAGAGACAGGTGGTTTCCTGGCTGTGACGGCTAGGGCTTCCTTAAGCAGCTCTTGGTATTTAGCCTCCCACAAGGGGCTTGTTTGCAGCTGAGCCCTGAAGCTCTCCTGGGAGAAGGAGCTCTTGTGTCTGTCTTCTGTTTGCATCTCTGAAGTGATGGTTGAAGAGGCAACAGGTGCTGCAGAACACTCCCCAAGTGCAGCTTCCGAAGTGAGCCAGGTATGGATGGTCAATGGCCACATAGAGGTTTTTCTTGTTTGTTTTTTGTTTTCTTGTTCTTGCTCAAGAAATGGTATCAGGCTTGACTCTCAGAGAATATTACCAAGAAAGATAACGAGGTAAATAATATGAAGATTTGATGGTTACTACACATGAGATGATTTGAATATCTGTTCACAGGACTTCCCTTTCTTTAGAAAAAAAAAAGCATAAAAGTAATATGATTAATAAAAGATGGCTGTATCTTTCAAAAATTGAAGTGAAGGCATATAAATTATTCATTTTTCACAGATTGGACTATAGATCATATAGTCGTCTGCACTTTTTTTTTCTTCCAGCTTAATGTGTTCTGGACACATTTCCATTTCTCTATGCTTACATTTAATTATTGCTTTTGGAGACTTTCTGATATTCTGTTGCATGGATTTTTCTGTTCATTCAGCCAGCACCTTTTGCTGTTGAGGCTAATTCCTTTTTTTTTTTTTTTTTTTTTTTTTTTGCTATTAGAAGCCATGCTGTATTTGACATCTCGATAAGATGAGTAGGACCTTCCCTGTCTTTTTCAGGAGTTGCTTTCCTGTGTCACAGTGTATGCATGCATTTAAAATGGAAACAGGAGGTGGGGGTGGGTAGTTACCAGCCCCAGCTGCTCTTCTAGAGGATTCAGGTTCAATTCCCAGCATCCACATGGCAGCTCACAACTATGTAAAACTCTAGTTGCAGGTGATCTGACACCATCTTCTGGCCTCCATGGACGCCAGGCACCTGCATGGTGCATGTAAATACACACAGGCAAAGCACTTATACATATAAAATAAAATAGAATAAAGAATTTAAATGGGGACTAGCAGAACAGTGAGGGTACAGAATGGAGTTTGAAATCTGAGATCGTAGCAGCGACTAGGTCAGAAGGAACATCAGTGAACAATGTTCCCTTCCGCTGAACCAAGAACCCTGAATGGCATTAGGAGCTAATGCTGCCTTTATGGGCACAGTTGCTGAGCTCCAGACAGCCATTTGCCATGCAGAGAATGTGGGCCCTATAATGTTGGAACTTCTGCTTTTTAGAGTGAAACGGGAAAAAAAAAATCTATATTTCCATTATAAAATAGCCAGCTTTTAAAAGAACTAAAGAACTTGCCAGCTAAACAAAATGTTAATAGATTACTGATAGATACATAAGTGTATACAGAATGGAGTCCACTACTCCTGTATTATCACTTTGTCCAGACTGATTGCATAATGGACCTACCATTGTTTTTAAGAAGATGAAGTAGAAAGCCAACAAACTGGTTATTTTAAGTCCGAATAAATTTCAGGCTTATTACTATGCTACTTCATTTCTCAAAGAGGATAGTATTGGTACAGATTTTTAATAAAACAGAAGATTTGGGTTTTAAAAATAAAATTCCATCTAATAAAAGGAATGCTAGATAATTTTCAAATGTATTGTTTGGAAACTCAAACAGCATGTTAAGGGAACTGAACAGTATTTCTCCGCTACTAATGCCAGTACCAAAGACCCAGGGACATATTTAGGATTCTCTGAATAATGAAAAATAATTCCAGAACAGCGTACGTGCTAGCTACAGTCTCTGCGTTGAATTCGAGCTGCTACCGAGGAACTGTACACATTTAAGGCTGACTTTTTACTCTGGATGGAAAAGCATGAAGAAGAGAGGATATGCAATGAGGAAAAGGCCCCCAACTTAACTGGCAGTGTCAAAAAAAAAATATGAAAAGTAACATCATTAGAATCTCACAGGCAGAATTCACTTGCTTTTATGCAAGCCCTCAAACACTGATGGAAACTAGACTCCTAGCAGAAGAAAGGACAGCCCCGCAAGCAGTGAAAAGCGATTCCTTGAATGAAGGTTAGAAGTGCTTTATGCCGGACTAAGAAATAGCAAACGGTGTCATTCAGTGTCATTAATCATTGTCTGTATGTCCTTGCTCATTAAACTGCTTCTCCTCTATACAGTACTCAGTTCTAAGGAGCTTTATAATTGTTTGAGATTTTTTGTCAAAGCATCTGATTTACTCATTTGTAAAATCAATAGTACATGTACTGATTTTGTCCAAGATAATAAGAATGAAAACTGTTCAGCACTAGCCGCCTCAGGTTTTGTGTCTTAGGGTGCCCTTGTAACAGCTCAGTGAAGTAAGTACTGTTATTGCTCCCATTTTAAACGACTCACTCAGGCCACATGCCTCTTAGGTGTAGAGTCAGGATTTGAATCTGGGGGCTTTATGAGTCCCAAGACGTAATAAGTAATGTGGAAGGAACACTCACCACAAGTGATTAACTTTAGACTTAGACCAGGTTTCAGAAAGTGTTGACAAAGTGGACCCAACGTATGATTTGTTGAAGCCAGTGAGTAAGAAAGGCATTTTCACGAGTGGGTGGAGCACCATCCTTGGTGAGGGGCCGGAAGTGTTTCTCAGCTTATGATTTTCCGTGGTGACCCATGGCGCTCACCATTTGCCAAATTCCAGCATCAGCTCTCTGAGCACTCGGTACTTAGTTTTGCAGTGCTGGGAGTAGGCCCAGGATCTTGAATTTGTGAGGCAGGTGTTCTGCCACTCAGTTGTGTGCCCAGTGTAGATTTGACACTCAAAAGGGATAAGAAAATACATGGGGGCTGGAGAGATGGCTCAGTGGTTAAGAGCACTGGCTGCTCTTCCAAAGGACCCAGGTTCAATTCCCAGCACCCACATGGCAGCTCACTACTGTCTGTAACTTCAGTTCCTGGAGACTGTATGCTCTCACACGGACATACATACAGGTAAAACATCAATGCACATAAAATAAAAACAAATAAAAATTATTTTTAAAAAAAGAAAATACATGTTAAATGTTGGATCAATCTCATCAACACTTTCAAGTACTTTTTAAGGCATAATGAATTCTAGATAGTCTGTGTTTACTTTTAAGTAATCACATGATCAAAAATGTATGCAATTGTCATGATAGGAACCTGCCAGCTTGTCTCTCAGATACTATTTACACACCAACAGGTGGCACACAGTCACCGGATGCTAGGGTGGATGGAATAATCCTGTAGAAACCACATCAGGACAAACCTGGGGGAGAGGAGAGGAACAGCTAAGTACCATTAGTATTTTTTAGATTACTAAGACAAAATCATAGTATCAGGACTAGGTTCTGGTACTGTGTTGCCAGGCATAGCACACAGTTCTTGTAATGTTTAAAATAGTATCTGGCCTTCCGTGGAGCTATTTCTGGTGTTGGATCATATACTCGGGATATTATGTCCTTAACCCAAAAAAGGAACAGCAGAGAGTAAAGTCGATTGGGACATTTGCAGGGAGAAAGAGAAAGGAGGGGCTGGCCTGATCACAGAGCAGCCACGTGGATGATTTTTGAAGCACTGGAGACTTGGATGTTCCGGCTGGGCTCTCTCTGTATTACCGCCCCAGCAGGTCTCCAGAGCACGGGCAAGCCTCACCCTTTCAGGGCCAACTGATTGCCTACAGTCTGGTGTTGGAGATAGGACTGCAAGTTCACAGCAGCCAAGGAGGAGCAAAATAACAGTGGATAGTTTAAGCAGTTCTCCAGGTAGCTCTGGGTTCTCCCAGATGCCTTTCGTTTGGAGATCCAAATAGTTGAGTCATGGAACACATCTTTTTGTTTGTTTGTTTGAGGTGCTAGGGATCAACCTAGGGCCTTGGTGACTTTTCAGCAGACCTGAGCAGATCTTGTCTGCTGGACCTGGGATCTGAGAACCTGAAAGAAAGGGGAAGACTACAGTCTAATGCTGTAGACAACCTGACTTCAGTTTCATTCCGTACACTGTTATACACAGTACACTGAAAACAATGATCCAAGGAAGGTTGTATGAGTTCAGAAAAACATGATCAGAAAAACATACATATGTACATACATACATAACACCAGCAAGCACATACTAAATATTGACAGAGTATCCCTCTCCCAGAACTTTCTTAGGACAGACCAATCTTAGCACAATTGCCTGGTGAGTGCTGTAGATTCTGCCTGGCAAAGCCCAAAAGCAAGGCAGAAGGCAGTATCCAGATTCAGGGCACACTGACCAGATTGGGTTCTATGTTCTGACATCCAACAAGAATAAACATGTCTTATAAATTGAATGTAATGTTTAGCCCAGGAGACACAAAATCACATCTAAGAACAAGCCAGGGAACAAAATGCGCCTGAGGTAAAGGGCCCTCTGCCTTTCTTCCTGGAGCCTCCCTCACAGTCCCCCCAAGGCTTTGTTCACAGTGCATCGTACTTTTGCCTGTGCTCTGACAGGCCTTGTGCAAGTGCTCTAAGACTGAGCCCGGCCTACATCCCAAATGCTTCTGTTCTTTACTTTGCTTGATCCATCTGTATTTAGGTGGCTTAGAGGGGGAATTAAAAACGCATAGGATCTGAGGATCCAGGGGTCTTGCTCCATTTTCTAGGTATTAGTGATCCCGAAGGTGTTCTAGGTATTAGAGATACTGTGCTATGTGCTAAAGGGTGTGTGTGCGGCACGCTGTCCTGACAAGTACTGAGTTCTTGGAAGCTAAGGGAGGAGAACTTTCAGCAAGTATGCCTAGGAAACTTTGAGTCATCTCAAAGGGTTGGAGGGAATGAATGGGCTAACTGGGATCCCAGCTCAGGTCTGTGAGACCTACAAACCCGTCTGACTAGAAACATTCTTCTGGGCTGGGCAGTGGTGCACACCTTTAACCCATATGCATGTGGAGGCCAAATGACAACCCCAGGTGCTACTCTTCCAGGTACTGTCCACCTTGGGTTTTGATACATAGTCTCTCTTGCTGGCCTGGAACTAACTAGACTAGACCAGTTGGATCACAAACCCAAGATCTGCCTGTTCCCAGGCACCCAGGGTTGGAATACAAGCATCTGCTTAAAATTATTTTCTTTCATTTATTTATCTTTTTTGGGGGATAGATGGGGGGGGGAGAGTGCTGCGTGTGCATGCTGTGCACGTGGGGAGGGCCACTTGCAAAAGTTGGTTTTCCTTTTCCTTTGCCTCCTGACTGCTGATATTACTGGTGAAAACCTTGTACCTGGATGTTTTGTGTTGTTTAAACTTGATTTCTTTCTGCCTCAGCCTCCCAACTGCTGGGATTAAAAGGCATGTGCCACCATGCCTGTTGTACTGTTCTTGAGGCTCTGCCCTCATTGGCTTCCTCCTCCTGAAGCTGCTGGAAGATTTGTGGAAGTGGTTAATGTACTTATAAGTACTGACAGCTCTGTGAAATAGGCCGGACTAGCTGGGCAGAAATTGGCCAACTTCCTCCATACATACCCAGGGCTTTATGTCCCTGAAGCAGATTGCCACGCCCCTGTGGTGTAGTATTTGTGATAAGGAAGGCCACTTTTTTATTGGCAGGTACAAAGCAATCTGCTAGTAAGACTTGTCCTTTTCTTCCCACACCCCAATTCATGTAAGTCAGATGGGGTTGAAAAGAAAGTAAAACTATAAACCTGTCTCAGAGTAACAGCCTAATGTGGTGGCCCACGCCTTTAATCCCAGCACTCAGTCAGAGACAGGTGGATCCCAGAAAGCTTGAGGCCAGCCTGGTATACAAAACTCACTCCAGGACAGTGAGGGCTGTTACACAGGAAAAAACCTGTCTTGAAAACAAACAAACAAAAACCCTAAAATCAAGCCAAAAACCAGTTGATCATTTCCACATTTGAAACATTGAGGAATAAGCAAGCTAAGTCTCCAGTGACCTTAGTTTTAGCTCTGGTTGTCCCCAAAACTCCTGAGCACATCTAAGATTCTTGCCTGCCTGGAGTAGTCATGGATTCGATGCTAGGCTTCTCACAGCCATCTTAGGAACAAATGAACTGTTTATTTTAAAAGAACAAATGAGTAAGAGAAACAAAGAGCTTAGTGGACTTAATATTGTCTGAGGAGAAAGGGGCTTGGATCAGTGTTGATTAGAGAATGGGAAAGGGAAGGTAACAGGTCTGTCAGCCCAGGGCCAAGAACTTAGAAAAGTCCAACCTGTGACTGCTACTTGAAAAGTATCTAGGATGTTGTATGTAGGGGAATTGTGACAATGTGACTATTGTTTACATGTTCCAGAGGAGCTCAAGTTCTGGCTATTGTGTCTGTTTTTCAGTTCTCTTGTTAAATGATAAGGAAGGTTTGCTTTAGAATTAGTGCTACTGAGTCTCTTCCTGAGTTGTGCTTCATATCTCTATCTATCTATCTATCTATCTATCTATCTATCTATCTATCTATATATATCTCCCTCTCTCTCTATCTCTATCTCTATCTCTATCTAGCTATATCCAAACAGGGTTTCTCTGGGTAGCAGTCTCAGCTGTCTTGGAACTCGATTTGTATGTAGACCAGGCTGGCCTCGAACTCCCAGAGATCCACATGTCTCTGCCTCCTGAGTGCTGGGATCAAAGGCGTGCACCACCACTGCCCGGCAGTAATACAGCTTTTTATGCAAGTTTGAGGACCTGAGTTCAGAGCCCCAGTTCCCATGTTAAAAGCTGGGCATGGTGACACTTGTGCCTGTGAGTCTAGCAGTGAGGAGGATCCCTGGAGCTCAGTGGCTAGGTCTCTGGGTTCCTTGACAAACCCTGCCCAGCTTCTCTGTGGTGATGAGGATATAGACTCAGGGTCTTCTGCAAGTGCAGTAAACACTTTACCCCCTGAGCCATCTCCCCAGCCTCTAATCACATTGTTTTGCAAACTAAAAAATCTGTCCAATGAAAGTACAAGTTAGCGTAACACATCGCAAATAGCTATGCTAGTAGGTGGTATGCAGCTTGATAAGCAATGAGGTTGGATTTATGGGTACTTCCGGGAAAGGTAATTTTGATTGCTAGATGGACAGCTATGAATATCTCATTCAAGTAAAATCGTATAGATTGCTGCTACACGGTGGGGACTTTTATATTCCTTTGGCTTTCTTACTGTTTGGATACAATTCAGGGATGTTACTTTGTATTCATAGATTTTAGTCAAATAAAATTCTAAATTGTTTTGCTTTATTTTCTACTGTAGGTGCTCTGGGAAAGGGAAGGGGAGGCCAGAGGCTGTGTGTCTAGGAGTGGCCGAAGCAGGCTTTGTGGAATTCCTCCAAAATTGACTAGTTTGAGAGTGCATGAAGCCATCGGTCACATTTGTTTTTGCAGTGTTACATCAGTCTTCTGAAGCCAGTCATTTATTTTTCCCCACATTATCCAGAGCTGTTTTGGTTTTTTGAGACAGGGTTTCTCCGTATTGCTTCGGAACCTGTCCTGGAACTAGCTCTGTAGACCAGGCTGGCCTCGAACTCACAGAGATCTGCCTGCCTCTGCCTCCAAGTGCTGGGATTAAAGGTGCTCAGCCAGCATCACCCAGCTCATCCATACTTGTTATGCATGGTTGTTTTGTTTCCAGCCCAGGAGTGAGCTGTGTGGCTGTATGGTTGTGCAATTTAAGAAGCAGGCTGTGTAGCTAATGAATGGACAGGTGCAGTAAATAATTGTCAGGTTTAATTACTGATCAGGTGAGGAAAAGTCATACCCCATCCCACCCTCTTTTGTTTTTTCTGGTTTACTGTCATCATTGTTATCAAAGCACTTAACTTGGGGCAATTTTCTGGGGATCTGAGTTAAGATGAGCTTAGTTCCTTTTTCCCTAAGCAGTGTGTGTTGTAGTCATGCAGGAAGTGTGTGTTGGGGCCACAGGTTGCTAGTAGTACTTGCCTGTGCAGTGTTTGTCTGAGAACCTGGTACCCTTGATGATTAATTACCATGGCTCAAGTACCTGGCCAGACATCCCAGAGGGCTGTGATGGAGGCAGCCTTTTCTCTAGCCACTGCATTTTACTTTTTCAGTTGTAAAGCTGAATGCGATTCAGCTTCATTTTTTTTTTTTTTTACCTCCCCCCCTATGTTTTTTGATCAATTCAGTTGATCTTACCAGAAGAAAAATTGAAGATGGGTGCAAAAAGGTATGGCTACAAGTCTCTTGCTTTGTGGTTTATGGCTGAATCTAATCATCCCTTGGGTGTGTGGCTTTCTTAGTGATTTGCTCTGGTCCCCTTCCAAGCAATCACTTAAACTTTGGGGGCCTCAGAAGAGCTCTAGGAATGAGAATACAAGCAGCTCAGCAGAAAGAAGACTTTGGGCTATGGACTGGGTTGGGGTCCAGTGTTTCACTTCAGGCTGAGTCATCTGCAAACCTACATAGAAAAATACTCCTTGTCATATTATACTGCACATGTTCTTTTTCTGTATAAGATTGGTAAGTTTCCCTACTTTTTTTTTTTTTTTTTTTTTAAACCGGGGCTGGGGAGCTGCAGTGTGCAGGCACAACTCATTGCTTTACTGCCCAGGCAGAAGTTTGGAAGGTCTGGGTTATATGTGGGGACTGAAGGGAACTCTTTCAAGCAGATTGTCCCACCTTACTTGGTGTTCGGATGAAAAAAGAGTGTCCTGTGCATTTAAAACCATCCCCTTCGTAACTTTAAGGAATTCTCTAGTCAGGCATCCTGCAGGGTGTTTGCCGAGTTACTCTCTGTGCCCTCTGGTTAGCTCATTACAAAGCATGGTTCACCGAGCCTGAGAGGATAGTGTAAATGACTTAGGGCTGAATCGTTCATCCAGTTCTTCTTTATTAATAAAAACTTGGGAGTCAGATATTGGGGTCAGAACCTGAATAACCAGAGAAGCTGCAGAGAAGCAATCAGTGACCTCTCTCTCATCCTTGATCCAAAAGGGCTGAAACTCTCTCCAAGCCCTGCCCTACTACTTCCTGTACCTCTCTATCTGTCCCAGTCCTCCAAAACCTCTATGATGAATTTTGGTGAGTTAGTAGCTAGTTCTGATTCAAAGCAAACTTTATTGGCCATCTTGGGAGTGTCAGAATGCTATCAAAATATCCAACATCATAGGGATATTGCAGCTTTGAGAGAGGAAACTGAGTCCATCCACATTCGTGTGTGATATGAAGAGCCTGATCTGCTTAATGCTTTCTTACTGGGCGTCCAGACACACCATGGGTAAGGATGCCGTGGCTTGGGGAATTTCCTTGGATTAAAGTTGAAACAGCGTCACTTCCTTCTGAACCCTGCCAGAAGCTTGGAGTCCGGGATTCCCTGGGATGGAGACAGAGTCCTGAGAGAGATTGGAGGCCAAGGCACTGGGCACAGACAGCGTCTGACAGGTCTCTAGGTGGTAAGGGAAGACTGTGGACAGTTGGGGATGCCCAGAATGCCTTTCCCATCTGTTAAGCGATGCAGGGAATTTGAGAACTGGTGCCTCTCTCTCCCTGGCCAGACACCTGTGTGGTGTGCTGAAACACAGCCCTTCGAGCCACTCACTCCACTGACTCCTCTGCCCTAGTTTCCAAAGGGCAGTTCTTGTTCTTCTGTTTCCGCTGCTCCCCACTTCTTTCGACTCTTCCAGCTGCAGAGAGTGGAGGGCAGAGCCAAATAAAACCACCAGGAAGGGAGAGGGCAGAGCCCCCACTCGGTTCAGCCATCCTTTTCTTCTTTGTTCCCCTTTGGTCCAGGGCATTTTCGCCTTGATTTGTCTGCCCCCATCTGCCTGGGTGTGAGCTTCTCATCTGTCACATGGTAAAAACCTGGTCACTAGGAGAGTGTGGGATTCCCTGGAACCAGCCTTACAGGGAGTGCTGAGCGTCCTGGTGTGGGTGCTGGGAACTGAACTCAGGTCCCTGGAAAGAGCAGGAGGCACCCTTAGCTGCTCTGCTGTCTCATCAGCCCCCCCCCTCACCTCCCCCCATATGCTACTCACTTTAGTGATTGAATCCCAGCCCCGGCTTGCGTCTGTTACCTGTTTAAAGTGGTGCTTCTGCTGTCTGGGAACCAGCAGGTGCGCCTAATGAAACATTTCGGAGCGACACCTTCCCAGTGTACCCCTCCTTCCAAGTGTGGGTGGCCCTTCATACTGTTGCTTTTTAGACAGTTGTGGAAGCTGGCACTGTGCTTATGGCCTGCCAATTAACAGTCACTGTCTCATTCTGTTTTCTGAGGTTTGGAAATAAGCGGAAGGGAGAATTTTATCATGGCTCCGGAAAGGAGGAAGTCTGGGAACATGGCACTGATAGGAGCCTTGTGCCCCTTCAACTCATGGCGGATAGCAGAATGGCAAGTGGGCAGTTTTAGAAGAAAGCACACGCGGGTCTCCCTCGCTTTATAATAACCCTCTCTGAGGTGACTCACCACAGTGGTGTGAACAAAACATCCTCCACAGCCTTGGGGACTTGACTTAACACTTGGTTCCCATTTGGTGGTGCTGTTTGCGGAGGGTTAGATGATCCATCCAGCCTTGCTAGAGAGAGATTACATCACTGGGGGCAGAAGACCGAGGCGGCTCTTTACTGTCTCTGTGTGAGTGCTCCCCAAATGAGTATCTGATATTCTTCTATTCGGGCGTTCGTGGGCTTCCTTAACCCGCCCTCACTTTTCAGCTTTATGCTTGTGCCGCCATACCTCCCCACCACGATGGAACCATAAGCCCCTCCTTATGTACATTGCCTTGGTCATGGCTTTGTACCACAGTAATGCAAAAATAACCAATACATGGATTCAGTCCTCTGACATCTCTACTAATCCTTTCACGAGAGTCAAGCTCTTACGACATAATCGCTTCTTGAAGGTCCCATCACATTCAGGGCTATCACATAAGGAGTTAAACTTCAGCGTCGCTTTCGGTTGAACAAACCGTATTTAAAACCATAGCACAGCAACGTGATTCTTACAGAGTGCTTCTGCTTGTATGCTGAGCTTTACAAGGCGAGTACTTTTGAATTTATAATGAATGACTAGAAGGTACTGAGGCTGTATGGTTTGCTAGTAAAGATGGGAATTGGCTGAGATCCAGAGTCCATGATCTTTGCAGTGCTGTTCTGCATTGAAGGCTGTGATGCCCAGTAAGAAACGTTTGCTGTAGGGGCCTGGTTTTAAAGTAGGAAGCGCATACTTCACAGATGTATTTGAGACACTTTGTTATTTCAGTGGGTATATTAGCTTGCTGTAGTTGCTGTACAAAGTTCCATGAACTGGGTGTGTTTTGTTTTTTTGAGACAGGATTTCTTTGTGTAGCCCTGGCTGTCCTGGAACTAGCTCTGTAGACCAGGCTGGCTACATAGAGATCCACCTGCCTCTGCCTCCTGAGTGCTGGAATTAAAGAGTTGGGCCAGCACCACATAGCCAAACTCCAGGCCCCAAGTCTGAGATCAAAGGCTTTTTATCCTGAGGGCTCCCAGAGAGGATTTGTCCCAGGCGCCTCTCCTAGACATGTTATGTGTCATCCTGTCTTGTGTCCTCACATCACCTTCCTCTGTGTTCATCTGTGTCCCTACTTCCTTCACTTATGTGAAGGAAGTCTCATTGGAATAGGACGCCCGTATGACCCTTGTTCCTATGTAATTACTTCTGCAAAGGCATTATCTTCAAACGAGGCACAATTCAACCCATGACGGAGAGCATACCAGTACAACATAACTTACAACATAAGACACAGACACAGCAGTAAATACAGGCTCTGCGTTTGGCGATCTTATACTCTGCTAAGGGTAAGCACAGTGTCAGATCGTGACAATCACTTTGAAGTCAAGACATGTAAGGGGTAGAGAGTGACTGTGGGCTGGGGAGTGGACCTTTGTACAGGGCCATCCTGGCTGAGGGAGCAGCCTGTCCAGAGGATCCAAGGCATTGGGATGAGTGCTAGGAAGGGAAGGCTGGCCTGTGTGGTTACAGCAGAGGAGCAGTAGGGAGGGGGAGGGGGAGGGGGAGGGGGGGGGAGGAGATTGGGGGTATGGGGGGATTTTTAATCTTGTCCTTTGCAAATATTTATTCTCTCTGACTAATTCGAGATGCACTGGATCTGGGGACCTCACATTCCTTGTGAGTCATGAGAAAGCTTAGCCTTGTCCATCCCTGCTTGTGACTCCAGTCTCTTAGCCATCCCATAGGCAGAAGCACTGTCTTTGTTTTCTTGGATTCTGGACTGTGTTTTCTAGGATGTTTATGTAACCCACAGCTTTGAGAGGCGGAGGTAGGCTCTCCCTTGGAACAAAAGGCAGCCAGGCTTCCTAGTGAGATATCCACCACATTGGCACCTGTCCCCACGCCCCCCAATGGGCGTGGTCAGTACAACAGGTGGGGGCAGGGTGGATATTTCACTTTCCCTGCCAGTCTGGTCCCACAGCTGAGTCAGCCCCAAATAACACACAGAGCCCTGTATTAGATATAAAGCTGTTGGCCTGTTACTAGCATTTCTTATTGGCTAGCTCTGTCTTAAATATTAACCCATTTCTATTAATCTAAGTGGTTTCCACATGGTCTTTCTTATCTTACCGGAGAGAGGTCCAGGCCTCGTACTCCTCTTGCGTCCTACAAGGCTTAGTGCTCATTGTAAAGAAAAGTGAGCCCCCTAACTTAGGGGCTTCTTTCCCCTAAAGTATCGGTGCTCAACCTTCCTAATGCTGCCACCTTTAATACAGTTCCTCATGTTATGGTGACCCCCAACCATAAAATTATTTTCATTGCTACTTCATAACTGAAATTTTGCTACTGCTATGAATTGTAATGTAAATACCTGTGTTTTCTGATGGTCTTAGGAGACCCCTGTGAAAGGGTTGTTTGACCCCCAAAGGCCTAAAGATTGAGAGATCTGCTGCTCTAAAGCAAATCACTGCATGTTCAGGTGTCTTGTTCCTTTTTTATGACACTGTATAGATATTGAGACTTATCGAGATGGCATAAGCATACTGATATGGGGTTGGAGAGATGGACTGCATTCAGAATCCATATAGGTCTGTAGAGGACCCTGGTTCAGTTCCCAGCACCTACATGATGGCTTTCAATTGCCTGTAACTCCAGTTCCAGGGTATCTGATGCTCTCTTTTGATTTCCTCCGGCTCCTGCACTCACATAGAGCATGCACACACAGGCACATGCACACATATTCTCATATAATGAAAAAGAAATACGTTTAAAAGATGGATACATGGGGCTGGAGAGATGGCTCAGAGGTTAAGAGTACTGGTGGTTGCTCTTCCAGAGGCCATGCGTTCAATTCCCAGCTATCCTATGGTGGTTCACAACCATCTATAATGAGAGCTGATGCCCTCTTTTACCATGCAGGTATATATGCAGGCAGATACTGTATATATAATAAATAATTCTAAAAAAAAATTTAAAAAGATGGATATAGGAACCTTATATATTTTTTATTTTATTATCACCCATGAAACTGAGAGCAGAATGTCAGCTTGTAAGAGGGAGAAAAATCTCAGATGCATCATAGATATTTTTTTCTTTTGAGTTGGGGTTTAATAAAAATATAAAGGTAGGGCTGGAGAGATGACTCAGAGGTTAAGAGCATTGACTGTTCTTCCAAGGGTCCTGAGTTCAATTCCCAGCAACCACATGGTGGCCTCACAACTGTAGTGAGATCTGGTATCCTCTTCTGGTATGCAGGCATACATGAAGACAGAGCACTGTATACATGATAAATCTTAAAGAAAGGTTAAAATCAGTTTTTAAAAAAATATAAAGATATTTTAATATACTGTTAAGCATGAACGTTAAGAGAAAGAGGCACACAGATGTAGTAGAATGTACCCTAGAGTATGGGTGTGGGCTTCTATGTACATGGGCGGGTGTGAGTTTCTCAAGAAAGAGTCACTTTCTTCACTATTCTTCACCCTTAAAATATCTTTTACGCTGTCTGTGATTGAGATTGTGGTCAACAGCCATATGTTTGTGGTTTCCAGGCTTTTTTTTTTTTTTTTTTTGGCTATTATCTCTGCAGATCTTCACCCCAAAATAAAACCTACCACAAAACTGATAAAATGACAACTTTGTTTGAAACGGGGTCACAGCCTAGATTTCCCCATGTTAGGCAGCTCCCTAGAGACCATCGTGGGAACTGTCCCACACAATTCTAAAAACACTGATGTTGAGCCATTAAATGTCCCTTTACAATTCACATCTGGGGACTGGAGAGATGGTTCAGTGGTTAAGAGCACAGGCTGCTCTTCCAAAGGACTTGGGTTCAATTCCCAGCACTCACATGGCACTCACAACTGCCTGTAACTTCAGTTCCAGGGGATCCTTTACGGTCACACAGATACAATGCAAACAAAACAGCAACACATCTAAAAATTAAAAAAAAAAAAAAATTCAGATCTGATAGCTGCAAAGGATGCTATATTAAAGTCTTAGGGAAGAGAGGTTATGTTTTGGTGGAAAAATTAACTTACTACTTTTTAATAGGTGTGTATGTGTGTGTGTGTGTGTGTGTGTGTGTGTGTGTGATATCTCCTTCCATTGTGGGATCTGAGGATTGAACACAGGTCATCGGGTTTGGAAGTGCTTTTATTTGCTGAGCCATCTGGTCCACCCAGTTGGGGGCGTCTTGGGGCATCTTAGAGTAAACAGTAGCTTTGAGTATTGCAAGCTGTAATTCCCTTCCAGTTTGCCAGCTGTTTTTGCAAGACAAGTTTTATTGAAACACAGTCCCTCCTGTTTGTTTACATACGCTCTGTGGCTGCTTTTAGTAGGCTGACAGAGTTGAGTTGCTGTGACTGAGAGTTAAGGTACTTGGTTTCTGGCTCTGCCATAAGAAGTGCTAGCTGAGCTCTACTTGAGTTCGCTTAGGCTTGGTGTTTTGTTTGGTGCAGGGCAGACTTGCCTGAATGATCATGTGATTTAATTTTCATATGAAAAGGGTACAAACATGGCCCCTTGACGAGAGACTTTTAAAGCATGCCGATAATGATAATTTGGAGGGAATTTCGAAATTGAGAATCTTGGGATTCTTTTCATTCCCCCTTTGAATAAACCCATGATACAATGATCCATATATAATAATAGTCCAAATTAAAAGACCAATATTTTTTTTAAAAATTATATGCATTGATGTTTTGCCTGTGTGTATATCTGTGCGAGGGTGTTGGATCCTGGAGCTACAGACAGTTGTGAGCTGCCATGTGGGTATTGAGACTTGAACTTGAGTCCTCTGGAAGAACAATCAATGCTCTTAACCACAGAGCCATCTTTCCTTCTCCTTAAAAAAAAAAAAAAATAAAAAAAATAATAAAAAATAACAAAACTAATTTTCATTGTAAAAGCCAGAGGTGGTGGATGACTTCAAGGAAACAGCATCTGATACACATGTAAACACAGAGATTATGACAGACTGCACAAGACCTGCACAGGTTCAAGCCAGACCAAAACTTGTAGTATTGAGAAGGGGAAGTAACAAAGCCTCATCCACAACCAAGAAGCTATTTACAATTGGACCTGCTGGAAAAGAAAAAATCAGTTTTCTCTAGTGGAGTGTCACTAGGAATATCAACCACACACTAGGACGAGGCCCATTCCTGAGAGTGGATGGTCAATACAAAATGGATTTTTTTTTTCTCTGCGTAGGTGTCCTGGAGCTCACTCTGCAGACCAGGATGGCCTCATACTCACAATGATCCACCTGCCTCTGCTTCCTGAAGTGTGGAGATTAAAGCTATGGGGTGGGGGGAGGCAGCTTTGGACGTATTTTTTTTTTTTTTTTTAATGTGTTGAGCTATTTGTTACGATTTTTTTTTTGTCTTATTTTTGATTGTTAGTCTGTTTTCAATTTTGTTTTTTTCTCTTGAGGAAGAGAGAAGATGAGATTGGGTGGGTAGGGGGAAGGGAAAGAATATAATATGCACTCCATTTTAGATTACTGTGATACCGTCTTTGTCCCTCGTAATTCTGGGATCTTAAATCCACAGGAATTGTCCTAAGGGTTTTGTTTGCGTTAGTGAGAACCCACCATTTTGATAAGGAGGAAGGCAGCTGACTGACAAGGCAAAGGTCTCCTGAACTAGACTGGGCTATATCTCCAGGATTAACAGGTCTTCCTAATTGGGTTGATAAGGAGACCACACCTATTTGTGCCAGGAACCACTGCAGTAATGATCAACAGACTTTTTAGCCAGAGAATTTCCAGGTGAAACCAGGACTGTCTGTTGCTGCTTAAGTGGTTATTTTACCTCAGGGCTCCTAGTATCACAGCCTTCTTCAGTCTTTGTAAGAGGAAGCCCCAAGTACCCAAGGTCATATGTTAAACAATTTTATGTGAAGGGCTAGAGCATCTTTAGACACTGACATCTGTCAACACAAAACATACAGTTTGAATATATCCTCTATTATACTTTACCCTGAATTGTAGCACCAAGTATAATGTAAGCCTCCCACAGTCCATCCATAGATTTAAACTTGGCTGAGGTCTTTGATGAGCAGGCTTTATATAATGGTACATTCTTCTCTCCTTTTTTTTTTTTTTTTTTTTTTTTTTGTAATGTACCCTTTTATTTTATTTTTTAAGATTTTTTATTTTTATTTCCTGTGCATTGGTGTCTTGCCTGCCTGGTGTGAGGGTGTCAGATCCCCTGGAACTGGAGTTGGAGACAGTTGTTGCCATGTGGGTGCTGGAAATTGAACCCTGGGTTCTCTGCAAGAGCAGCCAGTGCTCTTAACTGCTGAGCCATCTCTCCAGCCCCTCATGGTATATTGTTAAGGCTGTGTGAAGTGTAAGTCTTGCTTTCCTCGCTGTGAACTGGAATTTAGTCTTGCTATCCTTTTCCTTCAGTGACAAGCAGCAGATTGCCATTTCTCTGTGCAGCAACTGGAATCCCAGAACTCTGAGTTGGTTCCAAGTAGTTGCTTAGGAGTACTCGTGACTCATGGAAAACACGGCTTCCCCTAGCAGCATTAGCTAAATTAGCTAAATCACTTTCTGAGTTGTAATTCTGAAGCCCCGTGAGGCCTGAGACCCCACCTATTAGACAAAATGAGCTAGCCTTGTACTGCTTAGTGATCCCTTCCCATAGCTTCCATGGAGTAATTGGGGGTGGTAAGAGCTATGAGCTATCCTTTGCCTTAATCTGATTAAAACCAGATAAGGAATTAGGTCAGAGGCCTGGAACCACAATGCACTCTTTCCAGAGGAGATGCATGGAGTAAAAATAAACAAGGGCAGGGGGGAAAGCCCTGCTCAGCATTTACCTTTGACCCTTTGTAGGTGGAAGCAGACGGATACACTGCAGTAGTCAGTGGGACTGAGTGAGTGACTCGGGCAGGATGTGTCATTCCAAGGTGTTCCAAAGCAGTAACCCAAGAGTGATGTTTGTCACTTGAGCCTCTGAATGGCACATATACAGTCTGCTCCAAAGTTTTTGTCTATTCATCTTTGAAGAGTGAGATCATTTTGGGTGGACCTCGGGGCCTGGTGGTATAGCAGCTTGCTAAACCTGAAGGCCTTCGGTGTTGTGTGACTGTTCCTGGGGAGATATAAATAAATGTTTGTTTATTCACCCTAGATAGAGAGGGCACTGATGGACCAGTGAAGGGATTCTGTTCAAGTCCAGGCTATTGGAGTTTATTGGGGTTAATTACAGGAGATGGGTGACTTAGGCAGGCTCACCACTAGGAAATCACACCCTTGTCCATTGTTTTCTTCTGACATAGTTTCAGTTGGAATCTCAGAGGGAAGAGCCTGATGAGTCTTGTGAGACTCATGAGCCCAGCCCCTCCCTCCAGGAGGAATGGTCACAGGCCTGATGTCATGTAGGTCATCATAGGTCCTCAGCTGCAAGGTGGTGGCAGTAGTCATATCCAACCTGGAGGAAATAGCTGTGTTCTCCCAAGTTTCCCTTGGCAAGGGGACTGACCATTCTTTTTGTTTATAAATTATTTATATATTTATTTGTTGGTGTGTGTGTGTGTGTGGGGGGGTCTATACATGCCATAGTTCATACCAGCATGGAGATCAGAGGACAACTTCCATGAGTTGCTTCTGTCCCTTCTACCATGTGCATTCTGGGGATTGACCTCATCATCAGGCTCAGTGGCAAACACCCACTCGACCATCTCTCTCAAGGAGATAGTTCTGGAAGATAAGTAAGCAGGACCCAAGTGTTACTGAACTAGGTCCATTTTGCCTGCCACATAGCATACCAGTCACTGAAATAATGAGGGTTTTGTGTGTCTGTTTTTTTAGATAGGCTCATGCAATTAGTCTCGGTATCAGAAATTCACTGTGTAGACCAGGCTGACCTCATACATAGAGGCAACAATGCTGCCTCTTCCTTTTCGTGCTGGGATTATAGACATTCACCAATATACTTGATTAAGATGATGAGTCAGCCTGCCTGCCTCCCTCCCTCCCTCCCTCCCTCCCTCCCTACCTCCCTCCCTCCTTCCCTCCCTCCTTTCTCTCTGTTTTTCTAGATAAGGTTTCTCTTTGTAGTCCGGGTTGTCCTATAATGTGCTCTGTTGAGCAGGCTGGCCTCGAACTCACAGAGATCCACCTGCCTCTGCCTCCCAAGCACTGGGCTTAAAGGCAGGCACCACCAAACCCATCAAAATAATGAGTTTTTCAAAATAGGAAGAGTTTACTCATGAGAAAGCCAGATGTGTGGAGTCATGAGATCAGGCCTCAGATATTTCTGTTCAAAGATATAGTTTAGGAGTATTTATGGTGGCAGAGCTGGGTGGTCTGTGGGGTGTGGCAGAGGGTGACTAGAGATAAGGAAATTGGAAAAAAATGGTGTTCTGTATATGAATAATCAAATTTTGTGGCTCTTCCCTTTCAGAAAATGTTGGCATCAGTATGCTTTGGGTGTGGATTTGGTCCTCCGACTCTGACAGGTCACCTATCAAACACTTGTAAAAGCCCTGAGTGAAGGGTCAGAGGCATCAGCTCATAAATTCCTAAAAATCAAACGCAGGCATCGTGACCCAATGGAGAGGTGTTAACTGTAGCATGGCACATGGGGATGTATCCCTTAGCCACACAACTTCCACAGCTGAAACTGAACAACTGCAAGCAAAGCTGGAAGGCTTGTCCCCCAGCTTCCCCAGGTGAAGTTCCAGTGTCCGAAGCTGTCACTGAAGGGGAGGGGGCTGGTGACCTACACAGCTCCAGAGGCTCATTTCTCCATCAGCTCTGGTTACTTACCGGTAACTGGACCCTCCTTTCTCAAACTGAGTGTCCCATAGCAATGCCATCCTCTGGTTGAAGACCTAGAGCTAATGTTGAGGGCTGTTGGGGAGACAAACAAGTCCTGGAGCCCCACAGGCCTAAGTGCCAGGCTCCTGGACACCGACCCCTCTTGTACTGAATTGCTTCCCCCTCGCCAAAGGTTCATCTAGGCTGATATGTATCCTTTGATGTCCTGGATTTCTCTGTTCTGTCATTCGAGCCTGGCCCATTCGGGGTGAGGCAGAGGCTATGAGTGGACCAGCTGTCTAGGAACAGTGAAATATGATCTGACCTTTCTCACTTGCACACTGTGTCTGATGGGCAGAGAAGGCATGCTTTGAGAGTGCTGACAGATAATGCCCCGTCTGCTCAGGTGGCCTTGAAACTGTCTAGTCCAGGGGTGTTTAGAGGAAACTCTGATCTCCCTTTGCATAATTGACTGTCTGTCACCCTCCTTCCCGGCCAAGTCTCTCCAGTCTGTCCCTCAGACCAGGTTGCATGAGATCTGGCTGCATTGACCTTCATTCTGCTGCTGGATAATAATGGGCAACTAGAGAATAGAGGAGGGCAGCCCTTCTTCCTTATATATTCTTATTGATTTATTTATTTATAGTTCTTTGAGGTAGAGTTTCTCTGTATAACAGCTTTGGTTGTCCTGGAACTCACTTTGTATATCAGGATGGCCTCGAACTCACAAAGATATGCCTTCCTTTGCCTCTCCAGTGCTGGGATTAAAGGCGTGCCCACCACACCTGGCCTTATTATTTTTTTTATATATTTTTTATTCTTCTCAAATATATTGCATTTTCCTTCCCTTCTCTCCCCGTCTTCTCTATCCCTCTCCCTCCCCTGCCCCAGGTATCCTTCCCCGAGAATACAGGAGGGCCGCCTTTCTTTTCTCCTCCTCCTTCCTTCTTTCTTCTTCTTCTTCCTTCTTCGTCTTCATCGTTGTTGTTTTTCGTATTGCTTTGGAACCTGTAGACCAGGCTGCCCTTGAACTCAGAGATCCACCTGCCTCTGCCTCCCGAGTGCTGGAACTTAAGTGTGCCACCACCACTAGGCTTATTAATATTATTTTTAATTCTTCTCGTGCATATTACATCCCGACTACAGCTTCCCTTTCCTCCCTTCTCCCAGTCTGCCCCCACTTTGCCCTCCCCAGATTTCCACCCCTCAGAGTAGAGGAGGGCTGCATTTCTGCTTTCTGTCCTAGGTGACCAGACCAGATACCATTTTTGGAAAGTTTTACCTTGTATTTCTTTGAATTCTTATTTCCATACTACATTGGTGATGGAGGAGCAATACCATGGACTAAATTTGGGTCTGGTTGAGTGGCAACTCTTTGAGAAAAGGGGATCTAGGAGGGAAATAGTCTTGGACTGAAGTTAAGCTTTCCTACTTAATCAGCTGAGTTGTTTACCTCATAGAGTCTCCTCTAGCATGTTTCTGCAACAACTCCTCTTGGCTTTTCTTATAAACATGATGCTGAATGCAGAGGGCAGTTCAGAGCCTGTCACACAGTGTGTCCTTGGTAGTTTTAGTTCTGAAAGAGACAGGTCTGGATAGTAGCCTTCAAATCTCAAACACCTGATCAGGCACAGATTGGAAGAGTTAATGAATTATTTGGCTTTGTTTCATCTTCACCGAATTCATTGCTTCTCAAATACAGGTGAGTCAAAATACCTAATTATATAAATCTTTCTTATTCAAAATTGGAAAGATTATATAATACACTTTTTTTTTTTACATTTATTTATTGAGCATATATATGCACACACACTCCTGCCGCCAGTGTGCATGTGAAGCTCAGAGGACAGTTGGTGAGAGCTGGCTCTCTTCCTCCACCATGTGAGTCCTGGGAATGAAATTCAGTTTGTTAAGTTTGGCCACAAGATCCCTCTACCCACTGAGTCATCTAGCTAGCCCATATGTAGACGGAGGTTCTGTTCTGCCCGGTCGCACAGCTGTTTAGCCCAAATAAACACACAGAGGCTTATATTAATTATAAACTGTTTGGCCGATGGCTCAGGTTTCTTACTGACTAGCTCTCTCTTAATTATTAACCCATTTCTATTAATTAAGTATTTCCATGTGGTCTTGGCTGGTTAGTTGCTGGTTAGAATCAGTGTTTACAACTTTTCAAAATTTATCTTATTGGCTGGTTAGTTGCTGGCTAGAATACAGTGTTTACAACTTTTTAAAAATTTATCTTATTTTTACGTGTGAGTGTTCTGTCGGCATGCATGGTTTGTGCACTGTGTGCATACCTGGTCCCACAGAGGTCAGAAGAGATCATCAGACTACTTGGAGCTGGAATTTTACAGATGGTTGTGAGCCATCCATATGCACGGTAGGATCCAGACCTGGGTCCTCTGCAAGAACAAAATGTACTCTTAACTGCTAAGTAAAACTTTCCAGCCCTGGAGAATATAGTGCTTTGATTTTGTGCAGGAGAAATGGTCTGTCTTAAGGTTTCTATTGCTGTGAAGAGATACCATGACCACGGAAACTCCTGTAAAGGAAAACAGTTAATTGGGGCTGGCTTACAGTTCAGAGGTTTAGTCCATTGTCGTCATGGCAGGATGCTCGGCAGCACTCGCACGACAAGATGCTGGAGAGGTAGCTGAGAATTCTACATCTTGATCCACAGTGAGTAGGAAGAGAGTGACACTGGGTGTGGCTTGAGAATCCAGGACCTCGTTTCTTCTAATCTAACAAGGCCACACCTCCAATAATGCCACTCCCATTGAGCCTATGGGGGTCATTTTCATCCAAACTACCACATGGTCTAAGGAACTTAAATCAGTGTTCATGTTCACAGCCAGCTCTTGGCACTCAAAACTGACTGGAAGATTCTATTTTTTTCTCTCTTTTCCATGTTGTTGCTTCAGCCTTCATATCAGTTAGTTCTAATCTGATTTGGCCAACAACTGAAGAGGAGAAAACCCAAAGGAATTTAGCAATAAATCTCCAGGTGTTCATTTCAGTCACAGATTTCCAATTTGACTTGGTTCCCAAGTGTTTTGTGGAATCAATTCCACATTATTCTTTTTGCCAGATCTTTGCTAATCCACTCACTCTTAATATTTAAGAGCACAATGACTGTAGTGTTTTGGAAATTATGGGAAAATAAACATAAGCTAATAAAATAAAACTTGATGTTTGGTGCTTAATGGAACAAAATTCTCTTGTGAAGGTTATTTAGCTGATCTTGAATTGTTATTTTTTAGTTGTTTGACACTTAAAAAAATTAAAATGTAAGATACAGAAGTATATCAAGAACCCCCTCATTTCTGACATGAAGGAGTAGGTCTTTTCAGTTATGAAGAGAAGTCATCGGAGGTTTTGTATACCATTGTTCCTCACCTCTTCCACTTTTTGCTGTTACTTGGAGTCCTGTATTTAAAGGGAATTCAGTCTCTTCTCCAGCTCATTTTAGTAAATCCAAATTTCAGTTCAGTTCTACTCAGGCTTCTACTGGTTTTTGATTTCTTTGCACAAAACTTCCAGGTACTATTATGTTCAAAAAGATAATCTTATGTGTGCATGAATGGCTGTGTGAAAGTTTTATCCCATTCATCTTCTTTTTAAAAAACATTTGCTATGTATACAATGTTCTGCCTGCATGTATGCCTGCACACCAGAAGAGGGCACCAGATCTCATTGTAGAAGGTTGTGAGCCATCTATCCAGCTTGATCCCATTAATCTTATATGCAGGTTATTTACAATTGTGGAGGCTGGGACCCTACGGCATGTCGCCATTTATCTGGTGAGGGTCCTTTTGCTCATGAGTAGATAGTGAGTAGGTAAGAAGTGAGTCTCCAGTGGTCTTTATTTTCGCAGTGTCTGGCAGCAGTAGGAAGAGTTATGGGCAGGCAGAGGAAGCACAGGTGACAGCCTCTAATGCTACTGTCCTGGTCGCAGTTATCAGATTCTGGACCCTTGGCAGTCACCAGCTACAGCTCAGCCTGGGGATTGAGACTCTTGGCTCTGAAAACATGACAGCTCTCCGGAACTGTTGCGACCAGGGCCTACATGGGTTGTCGTCTCTGGTCCTCTTAGTCTTTTTTTTTTTTTTTTTATACACATCCCCCCCCCAAAGATTTGTTTATTTTTATATGTGTGTTTTGCTTCCATCTGTGTACCACATGTGTGCAGTGCCCTCAAAGGCCAGAAGAGGACATCAGACCCACTGGAATTGGAGTTTCAGATGCTAGCTGTCATGTGGGCTCTGAGAACCAAACCCAGGTCCTCTGCAAGAACAACAAGTGCTCTTAACCACCGAGCCATCTCCTCAGACCTTTTGTTTTTTAAAGCTCTTTCGTGTTGGCTTTCTTCTTCCTCTTGCCTTCATGCCTTCATTCTGTCCTGATTACCCTGGAACTTTCCTCTTCAAATGCTCCTTCAGTGGTCAGTAGCCACTGCCAGGCATTTGTGTGTGTGGCGCGTGCGCCAAGTGGGCTGATCTTGGGCAGCTGGGATCACTGGAGCACAGCATCCTTTGTCACTGAGGATGGAACCCTGGAGGGCAGGTGAGCTCTCTGTTGGAATCAGCAGGATTCAGGCCTGGACACACTGTTTCCCGTGCATCACAGGCAGCCACACTAAGCTCTGCCTCACTCCAGCTTCTGCAAGCCACTGTGGCCTGGGATATTCCTGGCACTTGGGTCTAGGTGGTACCAAGTCCCTGCTTGGCACTGGATGGTGTAGGATCTTTACCTGTCAAGCTGGAATCAAGCTAGCCCCAGCAGGTGGCTGCTGCCTGAGACAGGGGCTAGTCTGGCTGTGAAGTTGCCAGCAACAGTTCACCACCAATCACGGATGTCCATTTTGGGTCAGTCACAGTCGTTAAACCTTGTATTTAAGGACCATTCACAGCCTCATATGAATTGTAGTAGTATTTCCACTGCGGAGGTTGGGAGGGAAGTTGTAAAATAACAAATAATGGACTATAGAAGAAGAAAGTCTGGCGCCTGGATGATCCAGTTATTTTTCTATTGCTAAACATCAACACTGAATTTTATACAAATCCATGAATTTCAGTGTCTTCGCTTTTGTCTATACATGGAAAGAATGTCAGGGTATCAGCACCACACATGACAAATTAGTAGACCTCCAGTCACAAGTTAATGAAGCCACCTAGTGGTTTGTTGCATAAGTGAAGGTTCTGGATCCTTGTGAAGCTGCTCATGGATATCTGGGCTCCTAATCATTGCCTTTTAAAATTACACTGTGCAGTACCTGTGGAGACCAGAAGAGGGCATTGTATCCTTGGAGCCATCCAGCCTGGATGCTGGGAACTGAACTTGGGTCTATCTATGTATTTTTCACAAGAAGACACTGAAATTTCAGAGGAAAGTGAAAACTGATCCCTCATAAAAACAATCTTTGGGAAAAATAAATTGCCATTTGATGCTAAGAGCATAGAAAACTTGCTTCTGGCTGTCACCAAAAGTAGGCTAATATATACTGTTCTCTAGCCATATAGTGCATGACAGAAATATTCCTGAGTGTCTGGGATTATTTCTTTTTAAAAGGTTTATTTTTTGCTATTTTTAATTCTGAGTGTATGTCTGTGTGTATATGTACACATGTGCAGGAACCCATGAAGGCAGAGGCATCAGACTCCCCTGGAACTGGAGTTACAGGGAATTGTGAGCCATCTGACACCGGTGTTGGAAGTGTACTGACTTTCCATTTGAAGGCCATAGAATCAACCGAGCCTCGCAGTAAGCAGTTGTGGTGTAGGCAGTATTACAGCCATATTGCAGATGAAGCTTAGGCAGTGAGATAGGCTGTCAGTAGGGCTGGACCCGAACCTAGACAGACAGTCTGGCTCAGCTGGGTGTGTTGTACTGAGTGCTCCCTTAAGTATTGTAAGTACTCCACTGAAAAGGCTCAAGTTTTTCCTTTGCAGTTTATTCAGTATAGGGGCAGGGGTTGGCGAGATATGCTTTAATGTGATGCTAAAAGGCGTGTGAGTGTTTCGTCTGCAGTATATTAACATCCTGTACATGCAGTGCCCCAGAGGCCAGAAGTGGGCATCAGAGCCCCTTGGAACTGGAGTTTCAGTTGTGAGCCACCATGTGGCGCTGTGCTTCAAACCTGGGTCCTCTGGAAGAGCAGCTGGTCTCCTAACTGCGGAGCCATCCCTCTAGCCTATATGTACTTTCCAGATTATGTGTAGTTTCTAGACTACATTTAGTTAGCTTCACTGCCTTTGAAGGTCACACACAGCTTCGTCTTTGACCCTAGGCATTACACACTTGTGCACATGCCTTTGGCTCTTATTATTTTAATTTTTTTAAAGGAATAGGAAATCCACAACTTCCTGACTTAAAGAGGGTAGCAGAAAGCGCACTCCCTTCTCATGATGTGACAAGTCCTCAGACACAATCTAAAAAGCAATCATGGCAAAGCACCCTTTATTTTTGTTAGCTTTCCTTTTTTCAAAATGGTGTTTTTGAAGTGTGTGAATGGCAGCTAAATTTACTCTTCTTAACTAGGCATGCAAGTTGAAAGGCAATCTGCAAGGCAAGTGTGTTTTGAAAGGCATTTAGTAGGGAACGAATGGCATCGTTGAAACATTTTCAGTTACAGGAGTCAAAATATTAAATAGTTTGCGTCTTAAATCGAACATTTAAAATGATGTTCTCTGTGAGTGAGGACAGTTGTGTCTTTTGTAAGAAGGGAAAATGTGTTCAATTGTTCGTTACAGATAGATCTCCTTAAAAACAAATTTCCAATGGCACCTTCAGAGAATGTTTAGGGCCGTGAAGACCTAAGATCCAGCTTCTGTGTTAGGATCTATGTGATGCCCATGCCACCTGATGGCTGGTAAAGGACTTTCCAGAGTGAAAACCTTCTAAGGTTCCCTGTGTGCCTGAAAAATCTACCCTACCAAGGGAGCGTTGCTAAGATACGGTGTGAGAAACACAAAGGAATCAGGGTGTATGGGGTTCCTAGTTCTGCATATCATTATGATATCAAACTGAGATGTAGATTCTTACCTTTGTTTTTTTCATGAACTTTGAAGTACAACATAGTTTCAAACACTACTTCTAATATCCGTTACCTGGAATATCTTAGATTCAGCATATAAATTATTTGAGCCTTAGTTTCTTCATCTATAAATTGCTCCAAATACATGAATTTTATTAGGCAGGCATTGGCCTTTTTCCTTTGCATATGTCTCTGTGTTGTGTGTATACCCGTGTGTGTGTGTGGGGGGGGTGTAACGAGTATGGTTTTTCCGCCCGCCGCTGCTGGCATCTCCCATCGGGGGGGGGGGGTGTATGTGTCTGTGTGTTGTGCATGTGTGTGTATGGTATATGCATCTGTGTTGTGCATGTATTTGTGTATGTGTCTGTGTGCATGTATGTGCGTGTGCATGTGTCTGTGTGTTGTGCATATGTGTGTGTGTGTCTGTGTATGTGTGTGCTGATGTGAGCAGTCTCCCTCAGTCACTCTTTACCTTATCCATAGAGCTCACTAATTTGTCTAGTCTAACTGTCCAGCTGGCTTTGGGGGAACCCCATGTTTCTGTCTTTGAGTACTGGAATTATAGACAGATCCCCTTCACTCACTGGGCATTGGGTGCTGGGGATCTGAACTCGGGTCCTCACACTTATATGGCAAACACTTTACCTGCTGAGGGAACCTTTGTCCTAATAGTTTATACCTTAAATCTTGACTGTAGTCTTACATGGAAACTTTACTATTGTTAACCTCATTTTGCAGGTATGGTCACTGCAGTGGAGAAAATCGATAATCAGAAAGTCTAAGTGACATATTTAGAAACTGGGTCACCTAGAAGGGGACATATTCTTCAGCCGTGGCAGCTGATGGCGTTCTTTCTTGTCAACTCCATCTCATCTATGCCTCCTTTTCTTTAGGATTGTGTTTAAGATTAGTGAAGAGAAGAACCATGTGTTTAAGCAACGTGCTACTCAGCAGAAATTAGATAGAGGGTTTAGGCCAGAGGGTGTAAGTAAAAGTGGATGTTTATCTCTTTACAGGAGTGGCAAAGACTCAACTATGACATCTACACCCTGAGGCAGATTCGCAGGGAAGTGAGAAACAGATGGAGGCGAATCTTAGAGGACTTGGGTGAGTCGGGAAGAGACTGTGAACCGGTGAAAATAACTAGTCATGCGCATTGCGCTTCACTTTTTCCACCATGGTTTTTGTAGAAAGACTGTCAGCACAGACTATTAAACTGCCTTACCTTGTTTGGTTATTCAGTTTTGCTTTTATACTCTCAACTATAAACCTTGATATTTCTGTTGTCACCAGCTCATTTTACTTGGCCATATGTTACTTCACCTGTCCCCAAGTATGAGATAACACAGAGTGGTGAAGTCATATGGGTCATTATTTATTGATTGGATTAGATGGGGAGTGACTGAGGAAGTAGTAATAGCTTTATGAATATGGCAGGTTGAAAGAAATATTGTTTGTAAGACCTATCAAGACAAGGAGCAAAAGGAAGAAAAGTTACAAGGTTGGGAAAATGCACTTAGCATTATGGTAGACATAGAATAATAATAGCCTTTCTTAATTCTACTATGGTTGAGTAAATGTATCCCCACATCATAGAATAAGCTTGCTTTAGTGTTCAAAACTAAACCATCACCTTTAAAGTCCTTGATCATTCTACTCTGAAATAACATTAAAGCTTTTCAAAGGTGGGGTACCAGGTTGCCGGCTCTGGCTGTCTAAGTTGGGGATAGTGGGGTAAGATGGATGGATACTCTGTTCTCTAAACTTACCCAATGTTGCTGTGTGCTAGTAGTCTCCTCTTTATAGTTAAGTCAGCCTGAGCAGGTTTCCTTCTTTGAGTCTTTTCTATCTTCAGTAAAATGATTCCCCCCTACCCCCCCCAGTTGACCAGACTGCCATGAGGAAGGAAATCAGGGCTTGGAGATGTAGCAATCTGGAGGTGACCACTGCACCCTGGGGAGAGGTGTAGGGATTCTAGGACAGGGTAGAAGACACGTGCAGTGAGCAGTTGGGGAACTGGCTGTCCGTAGCCCAGGCTAGCCTTGAACTCAGAGATCCACCTGCCTCTGCTTCCCGAGTGCCAGTATCGAAGGTGCATGCACCAGCACTGCTCTGCAAAAATAGTTTTGAGTAAAGAGCGTTCCACTCACACAGAGCTGGGGAGCGGCCCCCGGTGTGCCTCTGACTTTAGTTTTCACTGTACAGAACTCACACTTGGATCCCTTCTCAATAATCACAGCAGTAGTATCACAGGGTGGGCACATCAGACTTCACACAAGGGCTGTGTGTTTCCACCTTAGGTTTTCAAAAGGAAGCCGACTCTTTGCTGTCAGTGACCAAACTCAGCACCATGAGCGATTCTAAAAACACGAGAAAAGCCCAAGAGATGCTGCTGAAACTGGCTGAAGAGACCTCCATCTTCCCAGCCAGCTGGGAGCTCTCCGAGAGGTATCTCTTGGTCGTGGTAAGTGGATGCCTTACCTCGTCTTCCCTAATTTGCTTTACTTTCACCATATCTGTTATTTCCTGGGACCCCTGCGTCCCCCAACCTCACCAGCTCCCCCAGGACAGAGTGGCAAATGGAGCTGCCCCTGAATGCACCCGTGGCCCATGGCTTCAGAGCCATCAGGGAAGCTTTGAAGAGAAAGAAGGATTTCAGCATCCCACCTGGAGCTGTTGAGGCGCAGGCTACGACCAGAGTACTTTTCCAGACGATTTCTGCTGTGTGGTTAACGTTGCAACATCAGGTCAAAGAGCCGAAGTATCTGTACAGCCTAAGATCGGAAAGATTGGTGGGAGGGCTGGGGAGACTGTTGAGTTGATGATGTGCTTGAAGAGCCCAGTGTGATCTCCAGCATCCACTTTAGGAGCCTGGTATGGTGGCACTGCTTTTTAATCCCAGGGCCGGGACACAGAAATAGGCGGATGCCTTAGGCTTGCAGCCGGGCCAGCCTAGCCCGTCGGATGTGCCACAGCTCCCAGTGAGAGACTGTGTATCAAGAAAAGAATAGCACAACAAAGGATGGGGTGGTGTTTGAGGAACAACATGACCTTTGCCATGTACACACCAGCCCACCTGAACACAGGCACACGCACACCTGCACATACATATGCTCACACACAGAGATTATTGGTGGGAACATCTCTTGGGTAATGAAGAAAAGGGGTAAGATAAGCCTCTGAGTCTTGATTTTTTTTTTTTTTTTCTTTAATTCAACCTTTTTAAAGAAGGTTCAGAGTATTTTGTTTGTTTGGTTTGGTTTTGAGACAGAGTTTTTTTGCATAGCCCCTGGCTGTCCTGGAACTCGCTCTGTAGAGATCCACCTTCTTCTGTATCCCCAGTGCTGGAATTAAAGGCCTGTGCCACCATCAGCTGGCCAAAGGTTTTTTATTTTTTTATTTTTAAGATTTACTTATTTTATGTATACCAGTGCTCTATCTGTATGTATGCCTTATGCCTTTATGCCAGAAGAAGACACCCAGATCTCACTACCATGTGGATGCTGGGAATTGAACTCAGGGCCTCTGGAAGAGCAGCCAATGCTCCTAACCACTGAGCCATCTCTCTAGCCCCAAGTCTTGAATTTTTTTTTTTTTTTTTTTGAGTCTTGAAATTTTTAATGAATGTTTTACTTGCTTGGTATTATTTCTGGGGCAGGCTTTATTTTTTATTAACTTTTCTCATCCATATAGCTCAGTTTCCAACTTGGCAAGCTTCTTTTTCATGTATTTATTTGTTTTTTTTTCCCATTTATTTATTTATTAAACTGCAGGACCGTCTCATTGCTCTTGATGCTGCTGAAGAATTCTTTAAAATTGCTAGCCGAACTTACCCCAAGAAGCCTGGGGTCCCTTGCCTGGTAGATGGCCAGAAAAAACTGCACTACCTTCCATTTCCAAGTCCCTGAAGGATGGCCCGGAAGAAGAGTGGGATTCTTTCACCATGACACAGTAATTCACCAAAGTTGGACGGCTGCCTGTGGTTGTGAGTGAGCCAGGAAGACAAATTTCTACACTCAAACAGGATTCTGAATCCTACAGAATGAGACGTCTTCCTTAGGACCTTAGCCTAAGAAGGCTCTGCTTGTGTTACAAACACCTGGTGCCTGTGCACCCAGAAAGGGAGTTAGTTGGCTGGTGGATGTTTTTCCTGGGTGGTCAGATTGCAAGAACTCATCGCCTCGCTGGTTATATAAGCTACCGTTCATTCGTCCTTGGAGGACTGGTGTTTTCTAATCAACAAAAAACAGTGATGATGAATAGAGAAAGGTGTAACTGAGCCTTTATTACTTCATTATTAAATGTAGTACTAAACAAAATGCCCCAAATTTCATAAAATTCTATGCCTCGTGGACCCCTCTTAGATTTGGAAACACCCGCAGTAGCTCATGTGTTATTTGGGGCCCCCTTTTGAGCATCAGGCGGGTTATTTAGAAGCATAGGTGGACCAGACAATAGAAGCGTGGGGACACATAGCCCGGATAGCAGAACTTCCTGCAGCTAAGTGTCTTCATTTGTGACACAAGCATCTTAAACCCTCAACATTAATTCCCAGCATTAAAGCTACCTAATGACCTCGTTTTTTTTTGTTTTTTTTTTTTTTTTTTAAATATGTGTTGCCCATTTCTAGTTCAAAGCCCTTGGCATTTTATAAAGAAAAGCATCTGTGAACTGGAATGTTAGGCCTCTGCTTCCTGTATTGAATCTGTTTCCTGCTTATCAGGTGAAGGTGGTACCTGCCACAGAGCTTCCGGTGCAGACTTACAGATATACAGGCGGTGACATATTGACAGAGGTCACTGTTGGGTTTTCCATCTGTCTGATGACGATTTTCAAAGTGTCGCTGTGCTAACAGTGCGGTTTGCCCACAGGAGGAGAAGCCCAGTTTCCTGAAGTCATAAGGAAGGAGCTTGCCAAGAGTTCATGGTTTGTTTTGTTGAAAATCCTTTAAAGACTGGTAGAATTTATCAGTAGAATACTGAGGACTATTTTCATTTTTAAACAGTTTTGCACTTCTAACTTCAGGTGAAAACAAATTTATATTAGACTGTTCAGGAGGTTGTGACTTGAAAAATTTCATATCCCGAGGATTCTTTTTTTTTTTTGCTTGTGTACTCCATATTTAAAATATTTACTAGGGAATACATGTTCTCCATTCATTAATGCATTGTAGACCAATTTAACATATTTGTTCCCAGAGAATTCTTCTAGTTTAGTAGGTAAGCTAAAAGTTTTATTTTTTTAATATTTAGTGCTTAATCTCTGCCTCATATTGTTTGTAATTAGCCCCTTGGGTATTTTCTTCTGTGGGCTTTTAGAAAATAAGCAATAAAATAAACAAGAACTCTTAGACCGTTGTATTGTTTTATTATCTGTACTCAGTATTTGTTTTGTCTTTTTTTTTTTTTTTTTTTTTTTGATGTTAAAATAGATGAACTTATCTGTGTTTGGATTGTAAACCATTACCAAAGTTTTATTTATTTACTGTTTATTTTAATAATTTATTTTAACTTTATTTTGTGTGCATCAGTGTGAAGGTGTCAGATCCCCTGGAACTGGAGTTACAGGCAGTTGTGAGATGCCATATGGGTGCTAGGAATTGAACCTCTGGAAGAGCAGCCAGTGTTCTTAACCATTGAGCCATCTCTCCATCCCCCATGGTTTTTATTTTTGTTAATGAACAAGTGTATAAAATTATCTCTGTGGTAATTAAAATACATGAAATTACCCAGGAATGCTTATTATCCAAGGAATTAAAAAGGCTTCCATGTGTGCCTTAAGTTGAATGTGTGTTATATTTCTGACAAATGAGAAGGGCCTCTGGTGTTCCTTCCATGATCCCATAAGTTAAAGGGCAAAGACACCGAGAGGCAGACTGGTTTAAGGGCCTCTTGCTCCCCTAATTCCAGTCAGGGAGTGGATTTGTGCTAACGTGAGTAGGCACTGCAGTGTATAAGAGGTTGGAACTGACTGAAGTGGGCACTTCAGAGAGCATAGGGTTCTCTGCAGGACCAGGGGCTGCAGACGTGTTGGGAGGCCACAGGGCTCTCCTCCTCTAATCATCATCTCTTTGTGGATCACTTCAACCCTTCTCAGAGACCCATCTGTGTGTGCTGGGTGGCTTTAAGTGTAGACGGGAACACATTTTTGAATTAAAATTATTTATTCTACTGAGCATCAGGGGAAAATATCTGTAACTAGCAAGTCAAATACTCAAGTTCGTTTTGCATGGATGCTATTGGACATGATAGTAAAGTATTACATTTTCTTTGGTGATTTTTGTTTGTTTGTTTTGTTTTGGGACAGGGTTTCTCTGTGTAGCCTTGGCTGCCCTGGAACTTCTGTGTGTAGACCAGGCTGGCTTTAAACTCAGTTTCTTAAACTCTCCTTGCACTTGATGTCCTTAGTAAAGTAGTCAATAGATGTAGGATGCCCACTGGGAGGCAGAGTGAGTATCTTAGGGTTACTATTGCTGTGATGAAATACCATGGCAAAAGAACTTGAGGAGGAAGGGCTTATGTGGCTTACTTACATTTTCACATTACTGTTTATCATCAAACGAAGGTCAGGACAGGAACTTAAACAGGGCAGGATGTAGTCGGAGTTTCTGTTCCACCCAGTCCTGCAGCCTTTTGGACCCAAATAAACACACAGAGGCTTATATTAATTATAAACTGTTTGGCCAATGGCTTAGGCTTCTTACTGGCTAGCTATCTCTTAATTATTAACCCATAACTATTAATATATGTATTTGTACATGGCCTTATTTTACTGGAGAATGCCTGGCGTCCTATCTTCCCAGTAGCTACATGGCATCTCCTGGCGGCTTCTGACTGTATCCTCTCCCCCAGAATTCTCCTTGTCTCGTAGCCCCGCCTATACTTCCTGCCTGGCTAGTGGCCAATCATTGTTTGTTTCATCAGTCAATAAAAGAAACATATACATACAGAAGGACATTCCCCCATCAGCAGGAGGCAGGAGCTGATGCAGAGGCCATGGAGGGGTGCTGCTTACTGGTGTGCTCCTCTTCTCTTGTTCAGCCTGCTTTCTTACAGAACTCAAGACCACCAGCCCAGGGATGGCCCACCCACAGTGGGCTGGGCTCTTCTCCACCAATTGTTAATTAAGAAAAAGCCCTACAGGCTTGCCTACCACCTGATCTTAATGGGAACATTCTCTTAATTAAGGTTCCCTCCTTTCAGATGACTTTAGCTTGTATCAAAATAAAACTATCCTAGACAGTTCTGATGCCAGTGAAGAGTGACAGTGGCGGCGGCGGCAGCAACAGCAACACAGATGAACCTGGCAGCAAGATGCTAACAGAGATGAACTTGTCAACACATGAAAGCAAGTATGCAAAAACCCCTTCCCCTTGGATTTTGTCATGTCTAAGCTAACACTGGAAGTCAGGGTGAGTCTTCTTTAATTTGGAAAATCCTCCCCTTGTGTGCCCAGGGGACTCGTCTCTTAGTGGAATCCAGATCTATGCATCTTGATAACCAAGATTCATGATTGATTATACATGATATTTTAACATTTTTAGTTGAGATGATCTTTTTCTTCTTCCTCTCCTCCTTCTCCTTCTTCCTCCTCTTCCTTCTTCTGTGAAATGGTCTTCACAATGAACATCCTTCCTTTAGTTGAGAAATGAAACCTAAGTTTCTCTAGGCTTTACCTCTTTAAAGGCAGTCATTTTGGGAAATTTTGCATTGGCAGCAGCATAAACTCAAATTGATTTGCTTTGTGATCACAAATGGATCATGACACAAACTTGGCTTACTTACCATTGGATTAATGTGTTCATTCATTTCCTAGATCGCTTTCCATTAGAGATGTCACAAGAAAGTGACTGAATTTGAATAAGCTTCATGGAAAGGCATATAATGTTGTACTTTGCAAATGACTTCCTTGTACAGAATGAAAGTGGCTAGACACTTTTTTGCTGTGTATAATGTTCCAACAAAAGTTATTAACTTCCAGGGTACCCCTCCATCTTCTATTTGACACAGTACAAATGGATACTTGAATTCCCAGTTTTCAGATTACTTAATGTATGCTTTTGGAACACTGACTGGCTAATGGAGAACTGAGCCTTGGCTTGCTTCTCTTTCTTTGATTGCTTTTTCAGTTAAATGGGGTTTATTTGCTATGATTTCTACTCTGTATTCTAAGTATTTCTTAAGATTGAATTTAGAGGGGACATTAACTTTTCTTTTTTTCTCTTTTTGGTTTTTGGAGACAGGTTTTCTCTGTACTTATTGCTTTGGAGCCTGTCCTGGAAGTAGCTCTGTAGACCAAAATGTGTCCTCAGATCTTGTTATCAGAATATAGTCTGCTCAGGAGTGAGAATTTCAAGCTTAAACTTGTAACACTGTGGGCCCCAAAACAGGATGGAAACTTCCCTAGGTTTGCAGGCAGCAACTATATCTTGTCTAACTAATAAGTGCTTTATGCACAGAAAAATTTGGATTAAGACTTTTTTCATTTCAACATACCGTCGGTTTTAAGAATATGGAGGAAACACACACCCCTCATTTCCTCACTGGTGTTCACTAAAGGCCCAGGCTTTGCTGGAAGGTCACATTGGCTTAGATCAATTTTCATCCTATTTAAATATTACACAAAATTCCGTGTTTGTGTGTGTGCACACATGTATGTTTGCACTTTTGAGTGTGAACACCAGAGGTTGATGCTGGATGTCTTCTTCAATTCATCTCCTTATTTTATTTTATTTTTTCCTTTTGAGACAGTCTTTCTCAGCCTAGCGCTTGTGAATTTGGCTAGACAAGCTGGCCAGTAACTGTTCCAGAGGACCTGAATTCAATTTCCAGCACCCACGTGGCATCTCACAGCTGTCACCCTTACACAGACATACACACATGCAAAACACCGATTAAATAAAAATCTTATAAAAATCTTCCTGTGTCCTCCTCCCTGTGCTGGGCTCAGCAATGCACTGCTGCACCTGGATCTCATGCGGGTCCCGGGGATCTGAAATCACCTCGTCAAGTTGGTGCAGCAAGTATTTTATCAAAGTAGACCATTTCCCCAGCCCCTTAGTATTTGCGACAGGGTTTCACTATGTAGCTCCAGTTCACTTTAAACTTACTATGTAGTTCAAAGTGTCCTGCCTTGGTCTCGTCTCCTGAGTGCTGGGTGCATGCTATCGTGTCTGGTTCAAAACAAACAAAACAAACAACGAACCGAACCAAACCAACAACGTTAATGCTAGAAGCTGTATTGCAAGCATTTATAGCAATTTGGGAGGTTTCATTCTTTCTGATGCTCTATCGACTGAGCTATCCGGGCTCTTGGTTTCATTCTTTCTGTAAGGGCAGATTTGAAGTTTGTATATGTCATTTGATATCCTAACTGAAAAGTTTTGCTAGAGGGCTCTGAACTCAGATGCCCTTATGAGCCTAAGAATAGGGGCAGTCAATCCAGAGGAGGTTAATTTTCTTTATTCTAACGGGAACAGTTTTGTCATATATAAAACATTTTACTTTGTCAGGTCTTCTGTACCCCCTCCCCCCTTGAGTAGAGCCCAGTGCAACATCTGTGTCCGGTTTTCTCAGTTTTGAAATGGTGACTACTGGGGCTGACCAGCTGGCTCAGCTGTTAGAGCACCTGCTAAGCTTGTGAAGGATCTGAGTCTGGATCTGGTTCTTTGTTCCCATGTCAGCTAGTTCCCTGCTGCCTGTAACCCCAGCTCCAGGAGGTCCAACATTCTTCTTGCCTTAGTGTCCATCACCACCTGCCCCCCCCACATTACATGATTGAAAACAACAAAAGAAAAAAATTTAAAAATGTTGATCAATAGCCTAAAAATTAAAAATAAAAACATCGTACAAAACAAAGATCTACATATGACCCAATAGATTTGTGCAATTTCACAGGCTCCAAAGGTTTTGTTCCTAAGTGGAATCCATGGACATCGTTTTTTATAAAGTGCTATGTTTAATTGGGTAGGCATAGAAAAGTTGGTTATCTTTTGTCTATTTCTGGACGTTTAGAGGTTGTCCCTAATTTTCTCTGAACTGAGCATCTTCACACATAACTGCTTTGTCCAGTACTTTTAATGGGGTTACAGAGTCAGAGGGTGTAAATATTTAAATCATTCTTTACACAGATGATAATTCGTCTTCCAAAGACTTATTTGTGCTATCTCCTAGCAGGGATGTATGAAGATAGAGTTTCCTACCTCCCTCCCTGCTCTGGAACAGGGTTTCTCCGTGTTACAGCCCTAGCTGTCCTGGAATTAGCTCTGTAGACCAGGCTGACCTCGATCTCACAGAGATCTGCCTGCCTCTACTTCCTGATTGCTGGGATTAGAGGCATGTGTCACCACTGCCAGGCCTCAGTTTCCCACCTTTTTATTGCTGGAAACTTAGAAAAATGTAAACACACACACACACACACACACACACACACACAGAGTTTCTTATTGATTTGAGTTTCTGTTTATTAGATGGGTTGAGCGTTACCCCTCATGCTTCTTCATTGCTTTTATTTCTTTTGTTTTCGTTTCCTTTATCTCTTGTCCACCAGCTAAACCCTTCATTTGAAATTCTAACAGTGCCGATCTATGCAGCAACCAGGTATAAATAAACATCAACACCTGCTCCCTGTTTACAACATCTGCTTCATGGGGCCTTTGTTTTTCTCTTTTACCCACACAGCAGCATTCCGAACAGAGGCAGTAGTCTCTGATAGTGGCCAAGTCTCTTTAATTCATGTTCAGTGACAAGATTTTCAAGGACTAATGCTACTAGAGGACATAGATTAAAAACCTAACTCACAGTTTTCCTGTACCTTAAAAGAAATTAGGAGAGAAATATTGTTTTTTTTTTTTTTTTTTTTTTTTTTCTTCCCCAAGACAGTGTTTCTCTGTGGCTTTGGAGCCTGTCCTGGAACTAGCTCTTGTAGACCAGGCTGTTCTCTCAGAGAATTAGGAGAGAAATATTGTTTTTTTTTGTTTTGTTTTTTTTGTTTCCCAAGACAGGGTTTCTCTGTGGCTTTGGAGCCTGTCCTGGAACTAGCTCTTGTAGACCAGGTTGTTCTCTCAGAGACCTGCCTGCCTCTGCCTCCCGAGTGCTGGGATTAAAGGTGTGGGCCACCAATGCCCGGCAGAGAGAAATATTGGTAAGGGAGAATGGATTTATTTTCTGTTTGGCTAAAGCAGTGGTTCTCAACTACAACCTTTTAATACAGTTCCTTACGTTGTAGTGACCCTCAATCATAAGATTATTGCAGTTGCTTCTTCATAACTGTAATTTGGTAGTGCTATGAATCCTAATGTAAATATCTGTGTTTTCTGATGGTCTTAGGTGACCCCTGTGGAAAGGCTGTTTGACCCCAAAGGGGCCATGAGTTGAGAACCACTGGGCTAAAACATTGTTTCAGTAGTCTGATAGCTGAATGGAGGGAGGTGTGCAGTGTCTCTCCTGCCAAGATAGCTATGTTTGACTGTTTGAGTTTTGCATTTACATTTTATGATTTGTTACTGGCTTCTCACTTATGAATTACTTCCAGTCTAAAAATCTATATCTTAATGGTGTTCATTTTGAGATTCCACAGTCAGATTCTAGAGCTCAGACGGATCTTACATGCTATAAGTTATTTCTCTCATTTCTGGGACAAGTACTCCACAAAAACAATTTAAGGAAGTGTGGCTTTATTTTGGCTTAGGAGTCGAGACTTTATTCCATCCTGGTGGGGAAGCATGGCGACAGGAATGTGAGGTGGCTGGTGGCTGATCATGTGACATCTGCAGCAAGAAGCAGAGAGAGAGAGAGAGAGAGAGAGAGAGAGAGAGAGAGAGAGAGAGAGAGAGATATGCTGGTGAACTGCTCACTTTCTCATCCCCCCCCCCCCTTTCATTCAGTCTGAGATAAAAGCCCAGGGGACCATGCAACTCACACTCAACTCCCTCTTCAGAAGCTATGCCCACAGGTATTTCTTCTAGGTGGTTCTAAGTCCAGTCAAGTTGACAGTGGGGATTAATAACTACATATGTCATGCATTCCAAAATACTCATTTTGCTAATGTGGATCTGGTCCAGAGGTTACTTCTCCAAGTCCAAATAGTTAATAAACAGCTGAAGCATATTTTATTATTGGTGACTTCCATCTCAAGTTGTCTTTTCTCTTCACCACGCTCTCCTCTCCTGATGCCACGGCATGTCTTTACTACATTTTATAAGTTGATCCCACTATGTAATAATACTTCAAGTCATGAATAAGTATATTTCTCTTCATTCATGTCAGAAACATTATAGGAAAAGAGTGGCTCCATCCATGGCCTCTGAGTAAACCAGGATCCCCAAGTTTAAAGGTGGAAGTGTGCAAATCCACAGTGAGTTGTGATAAAGCTGGAGAAACGATTTTGTGACTGCTTTTGAAACTATAGCACCCCCCAAGCTGATTTATCTTGGTAAAGTTGGTTTAACACATGATGACAAGGTTGGAAGACACCTAAATTTAATGCTGAAATGTTGCCACAGAAATTTCCAGCTCCGCTGAGCATTCTGTGGACCTCGATCAAAAGTCAGAGGCCAAGGATACAGAGAAGGATGCCGCAGATTCGAGAGCGGAATCTCTAACCTTCATCCCTGGGATCTCAGCTAGATGAGTGGTGGTGTCTAAAATTGGGGAATTTGCATATTCTTTTGTGACTAATTTCTTCAGTTGTCAAGGAAGATGAAGGTGGTCTGAAGGGAATACTGCAGGGAATATATAGTATATGGGGCATGTATACGAGGCAGTGATTGTCTCGTATGTATTTGAGAGCGTGCGCACGCGCACCCCCCCACACACACACAAGAGAAAAGGCTGTCTAGAACAGTAATAGACTAAGAATGATAACACATCAATTTGTCAAGTGAGTTTCAAGGATTCTTAATTCATTTTTATGTTCTCTGATAAACCATAAAATTCCAAATATGAAGATTAGCCTCTAGTTCTTTTTTTTTAGTTTAGTTTTAGAAGATAGACTATTTTCATAATCCAGGGAAGTTCCTTTTTTTTTTACTTTTTTAAAAAATTTAAAAATCTACTTATTTTTATTACATAGATAATGTTCTGTCTGCACATCTGCCTGAAGGCCAGAAGAGAGCACCAGATCTCATGATAGATGGTTGTGAGCCACCATGTGGTTGCTGGGAATTGAACTCAGGACCTCTGGAAGAGCAGAGTTCCCGAGCTGGAGCCATCTCTCCAGCCCCTGGGGAAGTTAGTTTTAAATGATAGGTTTGAAGTTCAAGTAGTTTTAGGTTATTGGTGATACTCAGTAAATGAAAACATGAACGAATGAATAATTATAGAGAAAAATCTCAACACACTGCTTTAGGAACATGTCATGGATGAGCCTGAAAAGCCAGACTGTTAGAGGGACGTACTTGGACTTTCCTTGAGAATTTTACTGATATTATCGCTAGGTGAGCAGTTCTTTGGAGGACCCAGGAAGGTCTACAGTTTTACAGTGGCAAAGGGTGTTACTCTTTTTAAAAATAACTTCATTAGCAGCATTGGGGAGGCAGAGGCAGATGGATCTCTGTGAATTTGAGGCCAGCTTGGTCTACAATACTACACAGAGAAACCCTGTCTCAAAAAAAAAAAAAATTAAAAGTAACTTAATTTAGCTGGGCATGGTGGTGCATTCAGCAGGCAGAGGCAGGAGCATCTCCGTGAGTCCCAAGACAGCCAAAGTTATATATAGAGACCTTGTCTCAAACAAACGACAAAATCCCCAGCACTTCCCCCAATCCTTATTTAGCGTGTGTGTGTGTGTGTGTGTGTGTGTGTGTGTGTTGACTACATGCTATGACACACATGTGGAGGTCAGAGAACCTGTGGGCGTGTCCTGTCCAGTCCTCCCACCATGCAGGTTCTGGGGATTGACTCCGGTCATCGGGCTTGGTGGTACGCACCATGACCTTTGAATCCTCTCTCTGGCCTAAAGGGCATTTCTTGAAGGATCTGACAGAATACTCACTCTCAACAAAGCGGCGAGCATGTGAGCGCAGCCCCTTTGTGGGTACACCAGACACCAGAAGCGTGTCTGGTCGTGGGAGACCCTGCTGCGCTGGCTGGTGTGTGTAGCCTTTGTGTTAACTAAGCCTCGGGTCTACCTACACTACAGTACTGTGTATGTATTCTTTGCCCAGGACCTCTCTATCGGTTGTCACCTAAAGAAGTCAGATTCAGAAGCCAGACCTAGGTCTTCAGCAAAGAAGGTCTGTGGAGGCACGATATCAGCAAAAGTGACAGGAGGGCTGTGGGGTGGGGCAGGTTATGGAAGGCACCTAGTTTTCTATATTAGAGTTCCTTCCCATAGAATAGCCACACCTTATCAGTATTGTCTATTTGAACACTATCCTCGCAAATCATATTTCATTTCCCCCTTTCTCCAAATCAGTGGCAAGACTAGGGTGTACCTCAGTACAAGGTACTTGCCCAGCATGTGCAGTGTCCTAGGTTCACTTTGCAGTACGACAAAAAGTTAATTTCTTTTTCCTCTAACGATCACTGGCACGTGCTCCATTTGTAGCATTAGTAGGTAAACAGTTTTTAGTTTAAATAGTTCTCTTTAGGATTCCCTATTCACCAGAGAGTTAAGAATAGGGAGGAAGATTGAAAGCAAATCTAGAATTGTTTTTTTTTTTTTTTAAACAGATGCCATCTAAATTTTATTACGTTAAAAAAATAACTGAAAAACAGGCCAGGCGGTGGTGGCACACGCCTTTAATTCCAGCACTCGGGAGGCAGAGCCAGGCGGATTCTCTGAGTTTCAGACCAGCCTGGTCTACAAGAGCTAGTTCCAGGACAGCCCCCAGAGCCACCCTGTCTCGGAAAACAAAACAAAACAAAACAAAAAATATCCCTAAAAAACAAACCCTGGAGAGCCTCCAAGGATGCTTAGCACATAGCTTCCTCCCTAGGTGTGGCTGACGTGGGGCTGCATGAGTGTGTGGGGCTGTGTGGTACTCTATCTCTCGGGAGGAATCTGTAGAATCTGTCCTTATCTGTAGAAGCAGCAGCAAAAGGGCTGAAGAGAACATGGGGAGCTTAGGCAGTTGACAAATGAAACTTATTTGCATTTACAATAAACAACAGAGTCTCCTTGCACACGGAAGAGCTGTGTAGGATTCGATTGAACACTAGATGTCGCTGTTGACTCATTCTGGTGTCTGTCAAGGCCAACCTTGTCAAATTTGCCACAGACCATATTCCTTTTCCCCCTTGCTTTCTTCCTTTCTTTTCTCTTCCCCTTTCCCCCCTTTCTTCTCTTTCTTTTTTCTACTTACTTCTATTATAATTATTTATTTTTAATATATACTTTTTATTTTTGAAATATAATTACATCTTCCCCTGTTCCTTTTCCTTCCCTGAACACCTCTCCCCTCCCCACCACCACCACACACACCATGCACCCCTTTCTCTCTCTTTCAAACTTATGGCTTGTTTTTTTAAAAATTTTTGTTATATGTACTTATATATTTGTATGTATATGTATTTATTTCTAAATATGTGGCTACAAACAACTAAATGTTATTAGTAAACATGTGTATACTATATATTACATACACATGTGTATATATGTATACAATATGGATATATAATATGGATATAATTTGAGGGCTGATCCCTCGGCATCGCATAACCAATTGGAGGGCTCTTCCCTGAGGAAGAGTGCTTCTCACACCCTCAGAATCTCTTAGCTGCCTGTAGTTCTTTGCTCAGGGCTGGAGGCTCATGAGACTGCCCCCTTCCAGGTTAGCAGGACTGTTGCCGGCATCCTGTTCAGATCTTGGTTGGGCAGCCACATGGATGAGACTTCATGGGTGTGGCCCCTCTGACATTTCTATAAGACTCAGTCTGACAGCCAACTTCCTGTTCCTCTGGCTCTTCAGTCTCTCCTTTTTTTTTTTTTTTTTTTTTTTAATTTGGAGATGATCCCTGAGACTCAGGCCCAGGAGTATCACTTGGGACTGGATACCACACAATGCAACCTCTTGTTCCCTGTATTTTGGTCAGTTGTAGTTCTCTCCAACAGTTATCTGTCTATTGCAAAGAGAAGTTTCTTCAACGCAGATGGGTGAGGACCCCACTTACCTGTGGGTGTGTCTTAGAGTCTTTTATTGCTGTGAAGAGACACCATGACCACTGAAACTCTTATAAAGAAAACATTTCATTGGGGCATCTTTCCATTGTCATCAGGATGCGGAGCATGGTGGCATAAGGGCAGGTGTAATGCTGCATCTTGACTGCGAGGCAACAGGAAGTCAACTGACTGTCACACTAGGGAAGCTTGAGAAAAGAGACCTCAAAGCCCGCCCCCACAGGAACAGACTTCTTCCTAATAGTACCACTCTTTTGGGGGCCATTTTCTTTTAAACCATTACAGGGTGTAAGGGTTAATATTTAGAATGTAATTAGAGATTATGTTTGTTTAGTGAAGTTCTGGTTGCAGGTTCTCCTCCAAGATCCGTGACTTCACTAATCTGGGTAGTTGGCTAGCTTTTCAGTGCCAGATAAGACTTCTGTTTTGAGCAGTTTTCTGGCCAGCCTGGTCCAAACCACCCCCCCCCCCGTGTCATCCCCAAATAACACATAGAGACACTGTACTAGATATAAAGCTGTTGGCCTGTTACTAGCGTTTCTTATTGGCTAGCTCTGTCTTAAATATTAACCCATTTCTATCAATCTAAGTATTTCCATGTGTTCTTATCTTACTAGAGAGAGGATCCTCTGGACCTCTGCTCTCTTGGTCCTACATGTTGGCTCTCCTCCTACATCTCCCTGAATCCTCCTTCTCTCCTAGTCCTGCCTGTCTTGCTTTCCTATTGGTCAACAGGGCTTTATTCATTAACCAATAAGAGAAACATATTTACAGAATGACATCTCCCATCAGACTTCATGCTGTTGACCAGGCCTTAAGTCCAGTTAGAGAGCTATTGTTTACTGCCAAGGTACACCAATTACCATGGTACCCTAGGGTTATAGTGCTATGCTGGTCATTGTCATGATTCACAGGCATCTACTACATTTTGGGAATCTCCCAGAAGGCCCTGACCAACTCAAAAAGGAGAGTCTTGTGCCTGGTATTGGGGTTTTTTGTTGGTTAGGCATTCCATAGCTCTTTCGGGGAGCATTGTTAGCCCAGATAGGAAACTTTCATTTAAATCATGTATGTATATGCAGACTTACATGTATTATATATAATTTTCAGTAGGTAGATAATATATGATGCCTTATGACTTTTTCAGACATCCTTACTGTTGTTATTAAAATTTACTTATTCTTGAGAATTCCACATTTTTACAATGAAATATGATAATACCACTACTGACTCCTTTCTTCACATCCTTGCCCTCCATACTCCTCCCCCAAGGATAACTTTTCCAAAAGCTCAAGTTAAGATACACATTTCTGTTTTTCTTAATTGACTTAGTTTAAAATTTTTGCCATAAATTTCAAAGGTCATCACTTTTTTGGGGAACATTTGTCAACTGACAGTGAGTAGAAAGATGGAAGGTCAGGGAGGTTTTCCTGAAGGTGAATGGTCACAAGTTTATAATTGTGAATACTTCTGGGTCTCTTCAGTTTCTGCTCATGAAAAAAACTCAAGTTACTCTGGGATAGTTTGTCTAGTTTTTTTCCTTTTAAATTTAATTTACTTATAATTATTTAATTTAATTAATTTCATTTTTACCTGTATATATATACATATGTGTGCATATGTGCATGTGTGTAGGTGCCCACAGAATTCAGAAGAGATTATGAGATCCCTAGCAGCTGTTGCTACAAGTATTGTGAGATGCTAGATGAGGGTTCTGGGAACTGAACTCAGGTCCTCTAGAAGAGAAGCAAGAGTTTTCAGCTGCTTAGCCATATGTCAGACTTTGTTTGTTTGCTCTGTGGCATACTCAAATTCTGGTGTGATTGTTGTTGTAATTTTTTGTTTTTTCAAGATCAGCATTCTCTGTGTAGCCCTGGCTGTTTTGGAACTCACTTGGTAGTCCAGGCTGGTCTGAACTCAGAGATCCATCTGCCTCTGTCTTCTGAGTGCTTGGATTTAAGGCATGGGCTGCCATGCCTGGTTTATTTGTTTATGTATTTATTTACTTTGAGACAAGGTTTCTCTGTGTAGCCCTGGCTGTCCTGAAACTCACTTAGTAGATCAGTCTGGCCTTGAACTCAGAGATCTACCTGCCTCCTTCTCCCAAATGCTGGGATTAAAGAGGTTTTCCACCACCACACAGCTTAATCTTACATTTTTAATCTTATTTTCTTCTCTTTTTACAACCTCATTTTGTAGGTCTGGAACTTGTTATGTAACCCAAACTGGTCTCAAACTTGAGGAAAAATTCTCCTGCCTCTCCCTCCCCAGTGCTGATGTTACAGGTACCAGTCACTATACTTAGCTGGTGTGTGTGTGTGTGTGTGTGTGTGTGTGCTTAGTTATTTGAGACAAGATCTCTCTATGTAGCCTTGGTTGTCCTTGAACTTTCTGTATAGATCAGGTTGGCCTTGAACTCACAGAAATTCACTTGTTTCTGCCTCCTGAATGCTGGGATTGAAGGCATGTGCTACCACACCTGGCCTTTGGCAAACTTTTAACATGGAAGTTAAAGACTACTCAGGTGAGCTCTGTACTCACTGATGGCTTCAGAAAGTACCATTTTTTCCCCCACAATTATCTACTTGCTGCTTCCCTGAAGTTTACCATCTCTGATTCATAGGTAATAAACTTGAGGATCTGAGACCAGGTAGTTGCCTGGTTTGTATAGCCAGTTACATCATCTGAATTAAATGTTTCTTTCCAAGTATGTTTTTTATGGCCCGCCTTGTTGTCAGCTCGATCTCTGCTAGATCTGTGTGAATAGTTGAAAGCCTATCCTTTTGAAGACTAGCCCTATATTTACATTTCAAAAGCTTTTGAAAAATATCTTCAGGAATCTTCTAGAAAATAAACAAGTTGTAAGATTTAGTGTAGCTGGGTTTATCATAGCTGAGTGCATTGTGCATATATATATATCCAGACGCGTTATTCTACAAAGGAGTTCAAAGCGACAGGAGTGTATGTGAAGTCACTTGGAAGCTATAAGCTGTCACACAAGAGAAGTTGTATATGACAGAGATGGTACAAGGTACTGTCCAGCTTGTGCCTCCAACCTGGTAATCCTCCTGTGTGGATTTCCGTAGCAGGGCTGACAGTGTATCACTTTGATAGTGTGATACATGTGTGAAGCCTTAGCTTTGCATTTCCCTGAACATTTTACCATGTTTACATGGTAAAACCCCACTGATTTTCCCCTCCGTTGTTTGTTGCTATCTTTCAAGCTGACTGCCACCCCTTGCCGATTAGATTCCTCCTGTCACAGTTGCTTACATCCCTACCACCTAGGCCATGGGAAGCCATCAGAGTTCAGTCTCCCTCCTCATAGGGTACAGTCTACGATGGCAGTTTAGTAAACATGTCAGGTCCTTTTAGCTCCCCATTATTGTTATTATTTTTAAATTAAAAATGATTTACTTATTTTTATATTTTTCTGTGGGTTCTTGTTATGTTTATATGAGGGTGTTGAACCCCCTGGAAGAGAAGCTACAGACAGTTGTGAGCTGCCATGTGGGTCATGGGAACTGAATCCGGGTTCTCTGGAAGAACAGCCAGTGTTCTTAACTGCTGAGCCATCTCTTCGGCCCCTTATTAGTGTTATTATTTTAAACCAAGCACTGAAGGATACAGGCCAGTGAGGATGGACTTGTTTCAGAACCTCAGTAATCTGTTGATATGTGGCAGAGGGGACTTTTCTTTCCAGAGGTATCCCCCTCCTCACCAACCACCCCCCCCAGAAAAAAAAAAAAAAGGAAACCCTGGAGATCCTCTGGTGGTTCGAATAAGAATGGCCCATATAGGCTCATATATTTGAATAGTCATCAGGGATTGGCACTATTTGAGAAGGATTATGAGGTGGGTGTGGTCAATAAAACACTTTTTTTTTTTAAAAAATAAAAGTTGTGTTGCTAATGGTGTCTCTTCACAGCAACCGATAGATCAGAGAATAAGACCGATCCTTTGCTACATTTTAGTCCTTAGGATTCCCCGATCCTCCCAGAATTGCTATGGCTCAGAGACTGGCCTTTCTTGACTCTGTGGCAGAGTGCTTAGAACATGCATCATAGTGTATTGAAATATGTTATATCCCTCTTTATTATCCCCCCAAACAAGAGGACTTCCTTGAGAGAAGTCCCAAATCCTTATTACCCTGTATCCCTATATTCTGAGTGCTTCATTCATAGTTAGTGCCTGAGTGGAGCTTTTCTTCCATCCCCCTTCCCCCGCCCCCTATTAAAATTTTTTTCTTAGAGACAGGGTTTCTGTGTAGCGTTGGCTGCCCTGGAACTAGCTCTGTAGACCAGGCTGGCCTTGAACTCACAGAGATCCACCTGCCCCTGCTTCCCAAGTGCTAGTATTAGAGGCATGTGCCACCACTGCCTGGCCCTACTCCCCTTTTTAGACAGGGTTCCTCTGTGTAGCCCTGCTGTCCTGGAACTCACTGCATAGATCATACTGGTCTTGAACTCAGAGATCTGCCTGCTTCTGCCAACTGGGATTAAAAGTGTGTGCCACCACACCCAGCTGTAAGGAGCTTTTCTGCCTCGACTTCATGTCAAAACATCTTTGGAGTCATATAGTCTCCTGCTAGGCACTTGGAGTCAGACTCTTGAGATAGTGTGACCCAGCATGATGCAGGGATGGCAGCTGTCCTCATTCCTTAGGACATCTCTGTGAAGACTCCACCCCACCCCATGCCCAGTCATCTATTTCCTTATGCTTGCTTAGTGGACAAGTGCATAACCTCTCTCAAGGATGCACCAAAGTGATCATTCTTCAATGCTCTGTGTTCTTCCTCTATACAAGTAAAACTTTTTGAAGAATATACATGAATTGAGAGCTTTTTTGAGTCCTGACTTGGGAAAAGTGACCCTAAGGACTCAGGTATCTGATTTTGGAAAACACGCCCAGAAAAATATCTCTTTCATGACTATTATTGGCAAAGCTGAACAAATTTATAATCATTTTTTTGTACAAAGTGCACCCCAAAATGTTGAAATCAAAATAAGATACTAAGAGCCTGGCTCAGTGGCTAACAGTGAATACCCCTTCTGCAGGTGACCTGGGTTTGGTTTCCAGAACCCTTATCTGTCAGCTCACAACTGCCTGACACTCAATCTCCAGAAGGTCAAAAAAACCTTCTTCTGAGCTCCATGGGCACCTACACTCATGTGATATACCCATGCCCCCTCCCACCACATAATTAAAAATAAATAAATATATTTTAAAAAGATACTAAATATGAAATTATTTGCCCTATATCCTATAATGTATATTGAAATGCCATAATGTTACTGATAGTATGCTGTTTTCTGTGCTATAATAATAGTGTGTTAGTTTAGTAAACAGGGTTTTTTCTTGGGTCTACTGGCATGCTACTGGCATCTAAGAAGTTTTTAAGAACTTACAACAAATGCCACTCTGATCTCCTCTGTAGGCTACTTTTGTAATCAATCTAAAAATACAGAAAGGTCTATGAACTTTCATTAAAAATAAATGCTCAAGCCAGGAGGTGGTGGCACACACCTTTAATCCTAGCACGTGGGAGGCAGAGGCAGGTGGATCTCTGTGAGTTCAAGACCAGCCTGGTCTATATGGAGTGAGGTCCAGGGCAGCCAGGGCTACACAGAGAAACACTGTCTTGAAAAACAAAACAAAACAAAAAGGCTCATAGCATAGGTTTTTGAATTAAAAAAAAAACCACATTAATTTCTAATGACAATAGAAAAGGCAGCAAGGTACCATAGAGAGGAACACAGGTATGTGGTAAAGTGGAATGGGTGGGCCGCTTTGCCCAAGGTGGGTAGGGTGTCTCTCTCTGAGAGAGGGTGTCTTCGAGAGAGGGTGTATGAGACTTGAAGGGCGAGCTGCCAAATAAAGAGTTGAAGAACTGTTGCTGTATCTGAGGGAACCAGGACAGAGGACTCAACAGAACTGAGGTACAAAGGGGAGAGAAATAGTGTGCTCTAAAGTCATAATGGGTCATAAGCTATGTGCCCAAGGCTGTCAGGGGTGGAAGGGTTGTTGTAGAGACACAGCAGTGGTTGGAGGAAGTCTTTTCCAGAGACCTTGTCTCAGGTCAAGTTGGATGCTTGATCTAGCTGCAGAAAAGAAATTTCTCAATGAGCCAGTGTGGTGGAGTTGGAGATTATTAAAAGGGATTCTCAATGTGGGTGTAAGTGATGGGATTAATAGAGAAAGAAGGTACCCAGGGAGAGAATAATATCTACCCACACATGGGTAGGGCTTCTCAGAGGAGGATTGCATTTTACTGTCTAGTCTTTCCGATAGCTGTTAGGGGGATATTGATGACCTCTAAATTTACTCTCCTCAAAGGGAGAAGCAATTTCAATGAACTCAGAAGGTAGTTCCTGATTTGTACAGACAGGATTAGAGTTAATAAGGTGAAACGCCACATCACAGAGCTGTGGGGAGCTTAGGGATCTTTACTGTACCCCAAAGTTAATTTGCTTTGCGAGAGCTTTACAGAGGGAGAGAAACAAGACCATACTTGAAGGTCACACAGGCTGAGGCTCTAAGCATGCTTCATTGACATTTTAATGTTCTTATTAAAAAATGCCTTTATAGAAAAGGAATATTGTCTTTATGTAAGAAATCTTCACAGCAAATGTTAATTGTGCTGGAATTGGAATTATTGACTCATGGCTGGTGAGAGACTTCAGCCGAAGTGTAGAATGAGGCACACCATTTCCATCCCATATCCCTAGAATTTTTCTGTCTTTACTATCATGCCTCAAGGCCATGGTAAGTGCTGATGTGCTATCCCTTCTCTCTCTCTCTCTCTCTCTCTCTCTCTCTCTCTCTTGGGTTTGCATACCTATTTTTTTTTAAAATCCTTTCAATGGGCCTTTGATGAGTTAGGTTCCAGGGACATCCAGAGACGGTGTTCCTGGCTAAGGCAAAACTCTTCAATTTGAAGATGGGAGATGGCAAGAATGGAAACAAGTTAGGGTCGTGCTTTAGGCCAGGTGAAGGTGGTGAAAATTAGAATTAGTAGGGCAAAGTGCAATGGGACCTCAAGACTGAATTAGGGTTTTATTTTTATTTTGACAAGGCCTTATTATTCAGTCCAGCTGGACTTGAATTTGTGGTCCTCTTGCCTCAGTCTCTTCTTAGGACCAAGACTTCATGCTGCACCACCACACCAGCTGAAATGGGTACATTTTGGTGAACACTAGGAGGCCCTTTCCTACCAAAGAATTAATTTTGTCACTAGGCATGTGGAGAACATTAGGAAGGCTTCTGGTCATAGTTTTATTTCCATAAAACTGAGTGACTACAGAATTCAACTTTTTAGTGCCTTTATAGAGTTATATATAACTACTGGTTTTCTAATCAATTACTTTAAAATAAATTATTTCATTTTTTTCAAAAGTAATTCCATATCCTTTAGCATGCACGCCACCTTCATTCTTCATATCTGTTCTCTTTCCTACTCCAAACCCCAAGCAAATACTAGTGTGGTTTCTATCTCTATCAGAGATGTTTGTTTCCTGGTCATTTTAATGCATGGGCTGATATCATAAACTCAAAGTTCATCCACATTGTAGTATTCTATTTCATTTGTTTGTACTGAAGAACACCACTATATTGTATGGCTATACATTTAATTTACCTATTCATCAGTTGATAGTTGGGTTTATCTTAGTCTAGTAGGGTTGCCATTAGAAATATGCCATAGCTTAACAAGGAGCAAGTATCTGTTTCTCCTAGTTTAGGAGCTATGAGTTCTAGTCCAGGCTCAGCCCTTGATTCAGTTTCTGGTGAGGGCTTTCTTGCAGAGAACCATCTTTGAGACACAATTTGGTGAACTGAGAGTGCTCTCTCTCTCTCTTTCTCTGTGTTTGTCTGTCTATCTATCTCTGTATTTCTCATCTTCTTATAAGGGCACTCATTCTATTCAAAACAGCCCTGCCTTCATGAGTGCCAAAAGTTTTCCCTCCAAATAAGGAGTGTATTAGTGAATTTTTGTTGCTGTAATAAAACACCATGCCCCAAAGGGAGCTATGGAAGAATGGATTTAATTTATTTTAGAGTTACAGAGAGAGAACCCATGATGTTGTGGGTGGAGGAGGCATGTCTGCAGGCAGCCAGATGGAGAACCTGAGAAATTGCATCTTTAACTACAAACAGGAAACTGAGATAGTAAACCAGAAACGAGGCAAGACTATAAACTAAGGCCCTCCCTCTCAGTGATTTACTTCCTCTAGAAGGTTCTGCCTTCAAAAGGTTCCACAACTTCTTCCAACAGCACCAGCAGCTGAGACCAAGAGTTTAGACACATGAGCCTATTGCAAGCCACCACAGGGGTTAGAACTTTAACGTATGAGTTTTTGCCCGTCACAAACATTCATTCCAAAGTTATGTTATTCTATTTTTAATAATTAGCAACACTGCTGCTACAAACATTTGTGTGATAGTGTTAATTGTCACCTTGACAATAGCCTAGAGTTACCTAGGTGTGCTAGTTTGAATGTGAATGCCCCCACATGCTCACACATCTGCTTGGTCCCCAGCTGATGAGCTGTCAGGTAGGATTAGAAGGTATGTCCTTGTTGGAGGAGGTGTGCCATTGGGAGTGAGTGAGCTTTGAGGTTTCAGAAACCTCTCTGTGCCTGCTACCTGTGGGTCAGGGTATAAAGCTCTCAGCTACTGCTCCAGCACCATGCCCGTCTGCTCCCCTCCCCAATGACCATGGGCTAACCCTCTGAAACTGTAAGAAAGCTCCCAATTAAATGCTTTCTTTTGTAAGCATTGCCTTGGTCATGGTGTCTCTTCACAGCAATAGAACAGTGACTAAGACACTGAGAGATGGCCTCTGGGTGTGCCTGGGGAGTGTTATCTTTTCTGTTAATCAAGGAGGGAAGACCTGTTCACTGTGGGTGGTACCATTCCTTAGCTGGGATTCTGGAGTATAAAAATGAAGAAAGGGCATGAGCAGCAACATGTATCCATCACTCTCTGCCTGTTGCTTCAACTTCTCTGAAGTGATGGGTGGTGAGCCAGAATAGGCTTTCTTCCTTAAGTTGCTTAAGATAATTTCTTTGCATGCTTTTGTGTGGATATCCAAGCATTTTGATTGAATATTTGAACTTCTCAATGTTTAAAGAGTACATGGAGGAGCCAAGTTGCTGCCTATGGATTCTTTTTGTATTGTTTTGTTTTTTGAGATGGGTTTCTCTGCAGCACTTGGAACCTATCCTGGAACTTCCACTGTACACCAGGCTGGCCTTGAACTGACAGAGATCTGCTTACCTTTGCCTCCTGAATGCTGGAATTAAAGGTGTGAGCCACCACCGCCACCACCACCCAGCCATGCTGCTTTTCTAACAGTCAGCCATCTTCTGATCCTTGTCCCTGTGTTGAGGCCCCTGTGGTGGCTTGAATGAGATGTCCAACATATTCTCAGGCATCTGAATGTGTGGTCCTCGTTGGTGATACTGTTTGGGTATGTCTAGAAAGTGTGGCTCTGCTGGAGGAAGTATGCTACTTTGGGTAGGCTTTAGGCTTTCACAAGCCATGTGCTATTTCCAGCAAGCTTCCTCTGCTTCTTGTTGGTGTAATGGGAACCCTCAGATCTCAATTTCCAGCTCCAGTCACCATGTCTTTTACCTACTGCTACACTTCCTCACAGTGATGAAGATGGGCCCTCATCTCTCTGGAATCCTAAGCCCCCAATAAAATATCCCTTGTATAAGTTGCCTTCATTATGGTACTTTATCAAAGCAATAGAAAAGTAACAAATGCTGGATATTTCTGTTGGAACCATTATGTGTGACTTGGCTCACACTGTTCTCAAGGGACTCATGGGAGATCTTCTGGGGGGAGGAACAAGCCCAACACACATCTTTAGAGGTAACATATGTTGGGAGAAGCCGGGTCAGCACTGCAGCCCTGGGCTGAATGCCTGCTTTCCTCTTTATAACTCAGGCAAATTGCTTACACTTTCTGGCCCTCATCTGTTCAAAATGGTACATCCCAGTAATAGTTATCTCCCTGAGCTATTAGGAGAGGTTAAAATTGTGCTCATCAGTCTCCTTGAGTAATCACTGGTGTTCGGAGATTGAATATATCTTATATGAAATGCTTGGGACCAGAGATGTCACAGAGTTCTTATGAATTTTTAGAATATTTGCATATATTAATTAGACTTATTTATGTTTCATTTTACATATTATACACATAAGCCTGAAGGTAGTTCATACTTTTGTTTCTTTTGAACTCTTTTGACATCCTTAGGCACCAGGCAAGCATGGTACACAGATATTCATGCACAGATATTCTGTGTGCCTATGCACAGAAAACAAACATAAAGCTGATTTATTTATTCTCATTTTATGTGTATGGGTGTTTTTTACTGCATGTATGTTAGTGTACTGTGTGTGTGTGTGCTGGTACCCCAGGAGGCTGGAAGAGGGTACCAGGTCCCCTGGAACTGGAGTTACGACAGTTGTGAGCCACCATGTGGGTGCTGTGAACCAAACCCATGTTCTCTGCAGAATCAGAAACCTCTTATCCTCTGAGCCATCTTTCCAGGCCCCACATTTTTGAGACCTAGCAAGACCTAGACCTTGTTGAGACAAGGTCTTGCTAGGTAGTTCAGAACTTCATAGTTAACCCAGGCTAACTTCAAACTTGAAGATCTTTCTTCCTCTCATACTTATTTTTTTATTATGAGTGGTTAATCCATACTAATAAGCATCCAAGTCTGCTTGCTGTTTATTTTTCCTTCAGTGACACGTGAATACTAACATGTACTTCACAGCTTAAAAAAGTGAAAGAAGATAGAAAATATAAAGGACTCAACAGTAAGTATATTATCCACAAGTAGTTGCTTCCTTTGCTAAAATATATCTCATTTTTGTTAAGGTGTATGTCATCCTGCTTTGTGTCTGACACCAAGTATTCGGCCCAGGCTGGACTTGAACTTGTCAGCTCAATTGGTTCTCTCATCTTAGCCTCGGAAGCAGCTGGCACTGCCAATGACCACCCACATCCGACTAAGTGCTTGTCTCTTGGAGCACACACTATTAGTTCCTGTTCTAGTCATGAGAATAAAGTAGTCTCTGGCCTTATAGAATCTATATCTTTACTGCCATCATTATTGCAGGTCTAGTTTTCATTAATTTTGTTGTGAGCCTGATCTTTAATGCCCTGAGCCACCTCTCCATCCCTAACTTGTGTTACTTTGAAGAAAGGAATCAGGTGTTAAGAATGGACCTCGAATATGTTTTTACTTTATCTGGAGAGGCAGGTTCACAATTTTAATTAGACAGTCAGCCCTAAGAACTGTTAGGCTCAGAGCTTGCTGACATTCCTGAGGGCTTGCCCCTGTTCTGCAGCCTTGCTCTGTTGTTGCCTGACAGCCCTCAGCTCAATCCAGGCTGCCTGCTCAGACTAACTCGAGGATTCTGCTCGGTGCAGCGTTTTGAGTAGAATTGCCTACATAATCAGAAATTATTATCAATGTTCTCAACTGTTTACTAATGTGGCAGCAAGTATGATTTGTGCTTTAATGCTTTTTTTCAAAGCCCATTTACTTTGTAAATGTAGTTCTAAACTGACTCCTAAGTAGAAGATGCTAATGACAGCACAGAGGATGGCCCATCAGAAGATGGCAGCAGAGACTCATGGATACACTTCTTTACTTGGGCGTCTGAAGCTCTGACGAAAGGCTTTTCAACAGTGCTCCAAAACTGAAATTGTCCACCACCCCTTCATATAAACATTGCAGACAGGTATACAACCATCTTTGTATGTTTAACAGACCAGGAATTCTCTGCCCCTCCACACAAGGCATGTTTTAAGGAATCTGTCTGGTACTGTGAACAAGATTGCTTGTGGATAGGGTCATATAACCATCCCTTCCCAAAAGTCAATACATTGTTGCTGATTATCCTTGATATTAGATTGAGACTGATTAACAAGAAGGTAAGATGGTGATTTTCAGCATATTTGTAGGTTTGTTAACAGTTTACAAAGTGAATTTCATTCCCTTGCCTTGGCTTTTCTTGTTACCCCTGCAAGGGTTATTGGAATATTGTCTTGTCCAGGTAGAAATGAAGACTCTCTCTTCTGTCCCTGTGGTTTCTCTGCAGGGGATTTTTGAAAATACTGTTTATACTGTATCACTCTGTGTCCTTTGTAGATTTTCTGGACAGTCTGACAGGCAAGAAAATTTGCAGGTACACAGAAATTCATGACATAGTGTGTTTCCTAGCTTCAGCTCACATATAATCCAAAGAGAGTTCTCAAAGAGCAAGAGTACGTGGGTGTGCTCCAGTAAATGTGGAATCTCCCATGCTGGGCTGGTTCTGTAAGTTTCAGGGTGGTGTGTGTGTGTGTGTGTGTGTGTGTGTGTGTGTGTGTGTGTGTGTGTGTGTGTGTGTGAAAACAGAACACTTCCCCAAATTATTGGCCCTTCAAGATCGTGACAGCAGAGGATTATATAAAGTCTAATTTTCTGAGGAGAGAGCCCCAAGCAACAGCACAGGTTCAGTGGCATTGACGTCAGCCTTTTCTCCCTCAATCCCCACCCCCCTTTTCTGCTTATGTGTGTAGAGGGAGAAGAAGAGGGATAGGTTTTCTCAAAATTCTGTTCTTGTGTGAATCCCGAATGGCAGAGCTTCCTAACCGCAGCGTCATTGGCATTCTGGATCACAGTTCTTCATTGCAGGCCTTGTCCCGTGCCTTGTGATGTGTTCAGCAGCATCAGCCATGCTCCATACACTTAGCTGCCAGCACCTACTCTTCCTCTACTGTTGCGACAATCGAAAATATCGTTAGGCACTGTCAAGTATCCTCGTGGGACAAGATCTCCTTTATTGATGACCTCTGCTTTAACGTTTAGAACATACTTCCAAGGGTAGATTTAGTGTTCTTTCCTTCCTTCTCTTACACTCCCACCTTGCCCCGCATAAGAGAATAAGAAAGGTCTGTGTCCATCCAGTAGGGGCGGAATTCCAAAACACCCATGGGAGGCAGACCTGCGGGGGTGGGGGGTGGGAGGTTTAAGGCTCATCATTCGTTCTGCACATGCTCAGTTTGTGCTGCTTGACTTGTACTGTTTTTTTTTTTTTTTTTTTTTTTTTTTTTTTTTTTAGTGTTGCCGGAGCTCTGAAAATTTATCCTTTAATGTAGGGCTCAGAAAGCCCCTTGACTGTGGAAGGAGACACCAAAAGCCTTCCAGTGACAGGCAGAGAGAGGGCTGTTTGGATTACTAATTTGCTTTCACTTCTTAGCCTGTTTTTCCTTCATAGGGTTGTTCCTCTGTAGACCTTGAGTATGAATAATTCCGCATAGCCCGAGGGGGGAAAAGCAGGAGGCCATCTTGTAGAGTTGTTTGTACTGTAATGAAATAGGAAGTTTAAAAGCTTAGTGAGGCCTGAGAGCTTCGAAATGGAGGGAGGTCCAGCCTGCTTTTTAAAAATCACTCAGAAAGCGAGACAAACTCTTGGAGGCGGGGAGAGATGTTGCCTACTTCACTTTCGGAAGTCACCCACAGGCTGAACAGCCCCCAGTTATTGAGCCTGATCGTGCCTGCGTGCAGAGCGTCCCAACCAAGTGCTCCTGGAGACACTTTCTTAGTGCTATTTTTGTTTGAGTTATTGACCAGAAGGACAGAGTAAGGACCAGGATTACCTAGGAACTTGCTAGCCAGCCATTTGAGGGATCCAGGGGATCCTATTTTGTCTGAGGATAGTTATACAAATTAAGAGTTCAGGCTCTTAGATTTGAGTGCACCCATGGATCTTTAGCATAACTAGCTGGAGGCCAGACTTCTCCTTCTTGACAACTGCCCTGGGAATGAATGGGTATCTAAGGTGTTGTAAAGTCTCCATGAATTGCAGCTATTCACTGATAAGGAGGTGGTCACTTCAAAAGCGTTCCAGCAAATGGAACAACTTGTTTCTAGCCATGAGAGAGAGAGATGGGGAGAAAGCCTAGAGTGGATCGATAGAAACCATCTACATTAATGGGAAAGCAAGTTGGTAGCATACAGATTTAGTTAAAAAATAAATAAATAAAGAGTGGGAGAGAAGTTTTAGCTCTCCAGTCTTTCCTCTTTCTAAAACAAATAAGCAAGCAGATTAATGAAACTAAAAATTTGTGTTTGGAGAGATGGCTTAGTGGTTCAAAGCTTTTGTTTTTGCAGAGGGCCTGGGCTTGAGAGCCAGCACCCAGTGGTGTTTCAGGATCATTTGTAATTCCACTTCTGGGAAATCTGACACCTTTTTCTGACCAGCGTGTACCAGGCATGCAAATGGCACATAGCCATACACTCAGGCAAAATACCCTTACACCTAAAAATTAAAAAGATTTAAAAATTAGCTGGGCGGTGGTGGTGCATTTGTTTAATCCCAGCACTCGGGAGGCAGAGGCAGGCGGATCTCTGAGTTTGAGACCAACCTGGTCTACAGAGTTAGGACAGCTAGGGCTACACACAGAAACCCTGCCTCAAGTTTTAAAAATCATTTATTATATGTATATGTTTCTGTATATTTGTGTGGATTCTTCTGCCTATGTGTGGGTGGATTCTTCTCCGTGTGTGTGTGTGTGTGTGTGTGTGTGTATGTGTGTGTGTGTGTGTGTGTTCTTCTCCCTGTGTATGTGTGGACATCAAGTATCCTTGTCTATCACCATCTGCCTATTCCTTTGAGACAGGATCTCTTCCTGAACCTGGGGCTTGCATTTTCTCAACTAGATTAGGTCTCAAGTTCCAGTGAACCTTTTGTCTCTGCCTACCCTTTAGTACTGGGGTTCAGGTATTTGCAGCAGAATTTCTGGCTTGTTGCATGGCTGCCAGTATCCAAACTCTGGTCCTCATGATTTCATAGCAAATGTTCTGAGACATCTCTCCATCTCTCTAGATAAGCCCTCCATTTCTTGAGGGGTTTTTTTTTTTTTAATTTTTTTTTTTTTTTTTGCTTTTGGAGTTAATGCAACACATTGGCATTTCACACTGATGAATGTCAATAAAGCAACAGATGGCCTCATTTTTCTCTTGACTGTTCTCCATCCTGAGAAGTTGCTGAGAAATCAGATTATTCTTTCCTCCTTTTAGAAGGAGCTGACTGCCGGGGAATTGCAGCAAGCATAAATGGATAAAGACGGGGGAATGGGAAAAGACCAAGAATAGAGGTCAGAAGGGAGGCTCTGAGATAGATTTCATGGATTCCTCAGTGAAGAAAGTAAAAGACACTTTGTACTGTCTTCTGGATTTTTCATTGTTAAAGAATAACATTGGAGAGATGGCTCAGTGGTTAAGAGCATTGGCTGCTCTTGCAGGGGACCTGGGTTTGGTCCCCTGTAACTCCACCCCCAGGTCATCCACTGTCCTCTTCTAGGGCTCATAGTGCACATGCATACATGCAGGCAAAACACTCACAACCTAAAATAAAAGAATTTTAAAAAGGAATAACTTAAAAAGTACAACAGAACCATGAGTCTCAGATATAAAGTAAACATGTTAGTGGTTTTATTTAAGTCATTAATTAATGAGGGAGCCATGAGACATTACAATGGCCTTACAGGAGAATTCAAACAACCGGCCCATAATTCTTTAATACATTTACAAATGGATATAAAATTGATTTCTTCCTTAAAGTGGGGGTGGGGAGCTAGAAATCAACTGTATTTGCAGAGGACAAGATTAATTTTCATGCCTGTAGACAAGTTATTTGCAGAAGAATAGGGCAGACAGAGAGATCCAGAGGATCTTGTGTAAACACAGCAAAGCTAGCACAAAAAAGTTCACAACTCCCACCCTTCAAGAAGCTGTCTGGAACTGGCAGGAGTCATAGGTGGAAGACACACAGTATGTGTGTGAAGATAACCCGTGCCTCATTATAGTATTAAAACACATACTCCGCTGCTGGGCCGAGGGCGTGTGTAAAAGCCTACTCTATGCAAATGAACAGGATAGCTGGAAATGTGACATATAGGGTCTGTCCTTTCTACAGCGTTGCTGTTGGAGCTTCTTAACTTTGTCCTGCCTTGGCTCACTTCTCCTTTGGAAGTGGATTGTTTCCTGTGACACAGTCCTTCCTTCTGTTATCATACACATATCTCTGGCCAATGTTTTGTTCTGGGACCATAAGGACCTGGCATCCCCCCAGAGGTGCCAGCCAGTCTGCCATATCCACTGAAATCACTGTCAGTTATCAGTTTGCAACTTCCATTGAAGAAGACCTTTTCATCTTTTTTGGGCCATTTGAGTTTTACAGTTTCTTTAAAAAATGCTTCTGTATGTTTGATTGTCTAATGGCAACACTTTATTTTGGACAATGGACAGAGCTTTTTGGAGAAGAAAGTGATCTGCAGTTTCGTTTCCAAACAGATTCAGTAAGCCATGATCAATAAGTTGAGGGTAGCATTTAAATGTGGGGGAAGGAAGAGAAGGAGGCAACTGTGCAGCCATAGTGGACACAGAGGCACATCTCTGAAGCAACAGTTACAGCTAGACCTTACCTTGTTTAATCTCTGTTTCACCTTCAGCTATAATGTGTGGATCTATGAAAATCTTTAGAGGCTGCAGTGCAGCATTCATTCAAGAGCAAAAGCACATCATCCCCTCCCCCCTTAATTATTTTTAGTTCTCATGTGGAGCTGCTTCTTTGCTAGGTATTTGGGCAGGAAGTAGTGCCATTGGTAGTCTCCAGTGCAACCTGGAAAGTAGGATGCACTTAGATAAATGGAGGAGAGAGAAGAAAACAGGAGAAGAAGGACTCAGAAACCCACAGACAGAGCACACTTCCTTTCCTTTTGTTAGAGGTCAGGTGATGTGGTGTATGGCTGTAATTCCAGAACTCTAGAGGCAGAGACAGGTGGATCTCTGTGACTTCCAGTACAGCAGGGCTACACAGAGAGACCCTGTCTCAAAAAAACCCTAAAAGTCATCATCATTATCATCATCATCATCATCACAGACAAAATGATTAATTTGGAAGACTCTAATTGTAACTTGAATTTGTAAGCATTTTGTTATAAATGGGTCATATTCTAGAGAAAAAATTGAGCTTAACTAATAGGAACCATTGACTAATGTCTAACTAGGTATTTTCCACTGAAATGATCTAATAAGGACATTGTCACCTTGGCCAATTGAATATTTTCCTTGCTCTGCTGCTCAGAGTCAACCCCATTAAAATGTTCCCCTAGTGTCCTCTTGGTAGAGTATCAAACAGCTGCTATCTGGAGCTGAGAAATATTGTTATATGTTTAAATGAATCATTTAAAAATGTTAATGTGGCTAAATTTTTCTTTTGACTTTTTTGTCAAAGTTTTCTCATTCAGGGGGGGAAAATATCCAAAATTCAATTTTGATTGTGTGTGTGTGTGTGTGTGTGTGTGTGTGTGTGTTTAAAACTAAGGAAGACTTGGAGTTTTTTGAAAGCTGGAGATGTCCAGACCCTACCCTACATGCTACAATACTAACACACCTGGGAAGATGTGCTCAGCTGCTATAATAGTGGCATGACAGTTATGGAGGTAACCAAACACATTTTGATTGGATACGAGATCTATTCCACAGGAGGAATTTCATCTCTAGTACCGTAAACCTGGTCAAAAGGCTGTGACTGGGAAGATCATAGGCACTAGGAGGGAACCTGCTAAATGGTTATGTTGTCAAACTGTCTTCTAAATATTTGTTTATTCTTATAGATTTGTGTTTTTTAAAATTAAACTTTTATTTAAATTAAAAACAATCTTCTTTTACATATAAATCCCAGGTCCCTCTCCCTCCCATCCTCCCATTACCCCAACCAGTCCCCCACCCCACCCCCATCCACTCCTTAGGGAGGGTGAGGTCTCCCATGGGGGATCATCAGAGTCTGTCACATCATTTGAGGCAGGACCTAGGCCCTCCCCCCATGTATCTAGGCTGAGAGAGTATCCCTCCATAGGGAATGGGCTCCCAAAGCCCATTCGTGAACTAGGGATAAATACTGGTTCCACTGCCAGGGGTCCCATAGACTGCCCAAGCCCCCCAACTGACACCCACATTCAGGGTGTCTGGTTAAGTTTTATACTGATTTCCCCAGCTGTCAAACTGGGGTCCGTGAGCTCCCACTTGCTCAAGTCAGCTATTTCTGTGGGTTTCCCCAAGATTTGTTTTTTTAAAAAAACTTTGGTATTTTTGCAGTGGGTAGCAGATAACACAGAATTTCATAACTGGTCAAAGAGCCAAGAGAGGACAACTGTGAATGAATGACCTATAGAACCCCATTTAAGGCTCAGGGAACATTATGGAAGAGGAGGAAAGGATATAAGAACTGGCAGATACAGAAGAGAGCTACGAAATGTTGTCTTCTGGACATGACATAGCTGTTTCACACATCAGCCTACACCAGCTGTGGTTACTTGTATAAGATCTGAACAAGATCAAGCCAGTCAAAATTTCAGCTTGAATTCTCTCAGTGGAGGAGGGATTTGATAGCTTCTGAGGGAGATTCACTCTGCCCATGGCTCAGTGCATGTTCCATCAAATGCACATTTGGTCAACACTAATTAGATTTAGAGAGTTATTAATAATAACAACAAAGTAAAAAGACATAAAATTGGGAGGGAGACAGAGTAGAGGGCATTAGGAGGAGTTGGAAGGAAGTAATAGCGGATGGATATGATAAAAATACATTGTATAAATGTATGACGTTTTCAACTAATAAACTAATTAGTTAAAACTAATTAAAAGAGGGAGACATATATTTAGCAGGAAAATTACGTACTTGAGGCTTACTGTTTTATGTGTGTGTGTGTGTGTGTGTGTGTGTGTGTGGTATGTGTAGTATGTGTGCATATGAGAGTGTGTGCTACTGTGTGTGTGTGTGTATTTCTGTCCGTGGAGACCAGAGGAACATGTCAAATGTCTCACTTTGTCACTCTCCTTATTCTTTTGAGACAGGATCTCTCACTGGACCTGGAGCTAAGTTGGCAGATGGCAAGCCCCCGTGATCTTCTGTCTCTGCCTCAGTTCTGAGATTACAGGCATGTGTGCAATACCAGACTTTTTACATGGATTTGAAATCAGATTCATCTCTAGTAAGTACTCTTATTCACTAAGCCATCTAGCCTGGCATTCCTGTGTCATGAAGCCATGGATACAAATCCATGGGGGGGGTCATATATACACAATTAACTTCTAGGTTTGAAGTTGAAAAATTGACCTTTGAGAAGTTACTTTTTTTTTTTTTAGTTTTGCCAGCAATTGTTTTGAGTTACATAGCTCTAATTTTGCTCATCCTTTCCTTCAGTAGACAGAGGTTTCTGTCATCTCCTTGCATTTTAATTTTTGAGAATCCATTATCGGTAATAGTAATAGGTATAAGCACTACACAATGGAACGATTTGGCATAAAGAAAAGTGAGAAAGAAGTCACAAGCTTGTCTTTGAAACTCTTAAGACTTAATGTATTGCTAAATTACACCTGTGCATTGGAGATAGCTTAAAAGCTAGGCATGACGTGTGATTGCAACCAATTTTCATAATTTTAGCTCTAATTCAATATACCTAATGTTTTTGGATTGGTTTAGGATCTTCTTACTATTAATTCAGTGGGGGAAAATGAAACTGGAGACTTGGTCTCTTTTCTGAGTAAATACAACGACAAAACTATGTCTGAAGCTTGAGAGCATCTGAGAATTTGAAGTATTTTTTTTTTCTTATGGGAGAAGTTAGCAAAGCAATAAAGTTAAGTCAAAATTTAGAATTACTTCTTTCATTGTATTTCTATCAAGCCCAATATCTCAGTTCAGAATCACTAATTAAAAAAAAAAAGGTTTGAATTAATGGAATGTAACACTCCAAATTCTCAGATGAATTAAATAAATAACTCAGGTATGGTCCCTGGTAGATATTGCTGTCTTGTTTAGCTCTCCCAGGCTACTAAGAGAGGGATTATTGAATCAGGGGAGAAGGGCAGAGTTTGACACATGGAGTGATTTATAAGTCCCTGGTCCATGGGAAAAATCAGGTGAAAATCAGTTCAAGTTTTCCTAGTTTTCTTTCAAACTGCTTGACAACTCAGAAATGTCACCATTTGGGGTGTGTAAAGATAGGAATTCACACAGCATGCTCTGCAGCATTTCTCCTCTGGTAGGTGAGTCCACAGTGCAGGAGCAGGATTGAGTAGGGCAAATGAAAGTGTCTCCTTTTCTTGATGGATGCTGAAGTTAGGAGAGAGTGGATTCCTCAGTGCCACTCAACATTCTAACACCAGCACCTAGGGAATGTGTCAGTTAGGGTTTCTGGGACATATTGTTCAGCTTTACCACACCAACAGAAAGGCTGGGAAGAAAAGCCAGAGAGAAAAAGCAGATCCAGAGAAGAACCTCAATTCCTCAGTGGTCAGTCACTGACAGGCTACCTGGCTATGGTCTCAGCTGTCTTATAGTTGGTCTTCAAGTCCTCTGCTGCTTGTAAAAGTGATTAAAAGACAAAAGCATTCCCCTGTGAGGTGGAAACGTCAACTTCTGCTTGAACTGATAGAACGGTAAGACTGGAATATCCCTGGATGGCTGTTCCAGCAGAACCCAAATATCAGTCTGCTGCTGCTATTCTTATTATATGAAATTTATCTCCTCTTGACAGTAGTGGCTGATGTAAAATCGCCTTTCCAGGGATAGTCGTTACAAGGACCAGAACTGCCTGAGGTCCCCAAATGCCTACCGTTGGCTGTGTTCTGTGTGCTTTCTTTGTGGCTAGAGGGGTCCCAGTTTTTGGAGTCCCATTCCTTGCGTGGGGTATGAGGTTGACTGTAATGAGGACGGCAGATCAGAGGGGCTTCTGAAGGAGAGGAGCTGATATCTCCTCAATGGGAGGACAAGGAAGGGCTTTAGTTGCTGAGCTGCCATTAGCTTGCTGTCCAGTGTCAGGAAGAATGAAGTTGAGTAATGCTGATTTAATGTCACCCACCTCAAGATGCCTTTTCCTGCCCATGCATAGGAACAAAGCAGACATGGCTGACAAAGGTCTTTGTTTATATTCTAAGACCCAGGCCTGGAGGATAGGAAAATATTTCAGGGAAGAGTAAGAGTGTCCCTTACGACATCACCTAAGTATAATTAATGACCATGATGTGACCCTAAGAGGTGTGGATGTAAGTTAATGAGGCTGGCTCTTGGGTGTGGATTAAGTAATTTGTGCCTTCTTTATGGTAACACTTCATTTAGAATTCTGAAAACAGTGAAAATACAAACCGGTGGGAGACAAGAGAACCTATCTTCACCAGTGGCTGGAACATTCAGCTCTGAGCTGGGTTACCTGGACTCTCAAATCTTACAGCAGTTGTGTACAACTGGGTGAAAGGTACTCAAGTTTATCCAATGTTTTTCTAAAAAAAAAAAAAAAAAAAAAAAAAACGAATACAAATTATTTTTAACAATGGCAATGGAACAAATAATCCTAAAATTTGATTTAGCAGACAAGGATAAGTCACTCTAAAATACGCTTCTTTAGCATAAGGATTATTTTGAACTATGTCTCAGGAAACTGAAGACACAGGAGACATTTGGAAAACAGACAAGTTTATATACAAGGGATATTTATAAGGAAGCAGCAAACATTATGTGAGGCTTCTGCTTATTTTTCTCTTGATAGTCTTTTATTATAGGGGATTTCAGCTAAGAAAGTTGTCTTTTGTGGGGAGGTGGTGGTACATGCTTTTAATCCCAGCACTCAGGAGGCAGAGGCAGGTAGATCTCTGTATGTTCAAGGCCGGCCTGGTCTATAAAGAGAGTTCCAGGACAGCCAGGGCTATTACACAGAGAAACCGTGTCTGTAGCGGGGAGGGACATGTGGGTGTCTTGTTACACAGACAGGGAAGAGTCTGGTGATAAAAGCTGTCTGGTGGAAGATGACATCTTTACAAGTGGAAATTTCCTTTATAAATATGAATTTACTTTATAAAAGGAGAGATTTATTATCTATTTTTAGGCAGATATGGAGAAGTAAGAACCTTTTCTGTTCCTGTTTTCTGTTTTTATCTCAAAATAATCCATATGCCAAAATAGCATATTTTGAAGTTCCACGTTCTTCACACTTACACCGGCAACGTCTCAACAGAATTTTTCTCTCATGTTCCTGCCAATACAGTTCATGCAGGCTTTCTGATGGAGCAAAAGACAATTGCTTCTTCCCATTCCTCTTCCATCTGTTTGGAAGTGAAGCCTTTTATAATAACAACAACCAACTTCAAAACAGAGCCTTTGTTACCTGGATTACATGGCTGTAACTTCTTGTGTTTCCTGAAGCAGGGGGAGCTTTAGTCTACAGAGAACTAAAGCACTGAAGCTGCTAGTTTGAATTCAGTTTTGTATCTGATTTTAATTAAATTGTGTGAGTGCCTATGATGGCTAATCTTGATTATCACCTTGATTGGGCTCAGCAGTGCTTAGAGGATCAGTAAAGGACACATGGAGACTCACCCTGTGTGTAGTTAACACCACTCTGTCTGCTGGGGACCTGGGGCTGAGTGTCCTTACTTGTAGCATGTGAAATGCCTCTATAGGCTCACAGTCTCATGCTTGGTCCCCAGCTATTTGAAGAGGCCATGAAAATTTTGGGAGAAGGAGGTCACTGTGCTTTTTACTATAGGTCCCTATGTTGCTCTCTGTCTTCCTGTTTGCCATGAGGCAAAGAAGCACGCCCCTTACACACCCCTACAGCCCTGACTCTCTACATAAACACACGGGATCAACTCACCATGGACTGAATCCTCCGAAACCATGAGCCAAAATCATCCTTCCTTCTTCAGCTATAGAAGCTGTCAGGAATTTGGTTACAGCTGCCTAAAAAGCTAACTATAAAATAGTGTCCTAGTCGCAATGCTAAGACCAAGAGGATTTAGATTTTCAAGAGGGTTTAGATTTTCTTCTAGGTATCTCAAATGGTTTATCAATTAAGAAGAACTAAAAGTAAGGTGCTTTGAAATATTTGTAGGTGAAAAGGCATTTCTGGATTCACCTCCCCCACTCTCCCCCTCCTCCCCCCACAGATACCAGCATGCTTGCCTAAAGACCAGGTATAATGAGGACATCATAAAACCAGGGACAAACAGGATGCTTGCAGCTGTCCTTTTGCTGATCAGGTGCAGGGGAGCGAGAGCAGATTGCAGCAGAACAATGGGAAAGGTGTAGTTTGTTTTTCAGGAGTTTGCGACAGGAGAGAAGAGAGCAACGCCAAGGACAAAATACACAGGATGGCGGTGGGGAGTGCGTGGTGAGAGGCTGGGCTTTCAGGCGGAAGGGAGCAGCTATTAGTGATTCCAAGTGAGACAGCTCAGAAAGTGGGAAGAGAAGTCAAAGGAACCCATACAACAGACAGGGAACAGACCACAGAGATGATCCAGGGCTAACCCCAGATCAACCACCATGGTCATGATCTCTACGTGTCTAGGCTTTCCCTGTTTATAAAATGGGAATATTTGTGCTATCTTAACAATTTTGTGGCTCAACTGTGAAAGTGTCTCATAGAGGGCCCAGAACAGTTGCTTCTAGTAAATAGCAGTGACTTTGAATCCAGAGGCTGAAGGGGTGAGGTATAAGAATATGACTGATCTCCGAAGTTTCGATACATAGGACACAATATTAAGAGTGAGTGGTGCTGGGAGATATGGAAGGCTAGACAACACTTGCAAGTAACCTTTAAAATAAGTCACATCTGTAGAGTAAGATGGATATTTGAATAGAAACTCCTAAGCAGCTAACATGGCTTGATAGGCACTAGAGATGTCTTAGGAAACTATTGGGAGGGCCCAACTGTAAACAATGAGGCATGTTGGATGGACAGCATCCAATGTGTACATCCTCTTTCAGGAAAGAATGTAAATCTGCACTCTTGGATCCCTTTCTATTTGTACAAGTATCTTCCAAGCCACAGAAGCCTGTATGGTATTATGTGTGGAAGCTGTGATGGGCAGTATGTGGAATTTCAGAGTACTTTGGGTAGCTGCAAGATGGTTTAAATTCTTTCCTTAAGGTCTGGACTCCACAATCTAATCTGTCTTATCTCAAAAGAGATTTGCTTTTGTTCCACGTCAGGAGGTGCAGAGAGAAGCCATGTGCAGATATATAACATTAGAAGGTACTTCCTCAGGGATAGGAGGTGGTTCTTCCCTTTAATTACCCCTCACAACATCAGTTCTCTCTCTCTCCCTCTCCCCTCCCTCCCTCCCTCCATCCCTTCCTCACTCCCTTCCTCCTTCCTTCTCTCCCCCCCCCCCGTTATCTCTCACTAGATGTGTTTTTGAAGAGACTTATGTCATCTGATACTGCAGGATCATTGTGTTCACATGAGCGGATCCCCCAAAGGTACTGAGGATAAGAGTTTTCCCAATTGAGATCAAAACAACTCACAGGGTTTATACCCCTTCTTTGAATTTTATATTGATACTAAAGAGGAACAGAAATGACATGCGATCAAACCATTGCCATATTTACTAGTTTAGGCTGGAAAACATGTTATTCCTATGGTGTGAACATGATAAATTTCCAAGTTGTAGAAACTCTCCTTAAGAGGAGAATACCAAGGATCTCTCCTTGGTGTTATAACCATCCTTTAGAGTTTGTGAAGGATGGAGTATGAGTACCTATGGAGGCCAGAAGAAGGCATCAGTTCCTGAAGCTGGAGTAGCAGGTGGTTGTGTGCCACCTAACATGGGTGCTGGGAGCTGAACTCAGGTCATCTGCAAGGGAAGTAAGCAGTTTGGACAGCTGAGTCATCTCCCCAGCCCTGTTCAGTATAATTGAAACCATCTCCACCTTATTGATAATTCCTAGTATGATGTATATATACATAGCTATTATACTGAATCGTTCAAGGAAAAATGATACAAGTGCAAGGGTTTTCCCTCAAATATTTTTGATTCACAATTGGTTGGTTACAGGGGTCTGACTGGTATTTGTATCTGTCTTTCAGATGGCTACAACTTTAAACTAGCTGAAAATTTGAGAATGCAACCTTCAGTCTGCTACCTTCAAAAATGTTACGGCCATTGACTGAATGTAATGAAGCTCAGCTGTAGTGGTTTCCTTGCTGCTAGTTCTAGTAGGGGAAATGGAGCTATAAACCGAGGCCTCTCTTGAGGCATGGAGGGGAAAAACTGTCTGGGTCCTTGCTTGACACCTGGACCTCACTGTGGTGCTAAGTGAAACTCAACAACTCAGGTGGCCAAAAGAAGCAGATGTTTAGCACAGCTAAGTGTAAAGCGTCGGGGAAATGACTTTATAGGGCTTTGGCTGAGATGTTCGCATTTGAATGTCATACACAGGAAGTCGTCAGGTAGTGGAATAATATAAACAGACCTTACCTCATGAAGTGATTTATTTTGGAATAGTGGCAGCAGCAACAGCCTCTAGCACAAAGGAACATAAGGACTCACTTTTTTTTTTTTTTTTTAATTTGAGAGATTTTCCAACTGGTAAGGGCTGTCTGTAATGAAACAGTGGGGACATTGCTTCCTTAATTATAGTGCGTATTCATCATCTGAGGAGCGGTGTTGACTTGTGTCAGTAATAATTCCCAAAGCATGTGCAGTGCTATGATTTCTTCAGCTTCTCAGATAACCTGTGAAGGAAGAAGGGATCATTGTTGGTGGCCAGTATAGGGGGAAACTGAGGCATAACAGTTAGCAAGTGTGCTCAAGGTCACAAAGCCAGTGGCCGAAGAGTGGGAAAGCCATCCCAGTTAAGTCTTCCAAGATGCAAGCTCTTTCTACTCAGCATCTTAATACAACCAATGGGGAATGAGGAGGTTTTAGATGATTAGATGATCAATATAAGAAGCAGCAGTTTTAATATACAGGTTTTGTTTTAGTCTAACTTAAAAGGGGGGTAGTTTTTTTTTTTTTTTTTTTGGGAGACAGGGTTTCTCTGTATTGCTTTGAAGCCTGTAGAGCAGGCTGGACTTGAACTCACAGAGATCCACCTGCTTCTGCCTCCTTAGTGCTGGGACTAAAGGCGTACACCACCAATGCCCTGCTAAAGGGGGTAGGTTTAATAACACAATGACTAACTTAGCTTGATTCAGATTAAATTCAAGTTCCTGGAGTTCTAGAGTTGTTCTTCCTAGATTCCAGTTCTCAGGGTACCACTTATAAGTGTGATTGTGTCCTTGCTAGTCTATGCCTCAGCTTCCTTATCTGTGATATGGGGGATGATGGGAGTCTTACCTCATTGGGGGCATTTGTGGAGATTCAGAGAGATAGCATTTGTAAAGTACTCAGAGGAGGGCCTGGGACATTGTAAGAGATTTAAAAGTTTGTTGAGATAAATAAAGCCTATCCATCCTGTTATCTTGTGCATATATTGAATTTAGGAAGGGTAAAATGAGCATTTATTAAAAAAAAAATGAGTGAGAGGGCTGGAGAGATGGCTCTGCTCTTCCAAAGGACCCCGGTTCAATTTCTACATGGCAGCTAAAAACTGCAACTCCAAGATCTGACACCCTTACACAGTCAAACACCAATGCACATATAATAAAAACAAATAAATTATTTAAAAAAATGAATGAGAATAATTCTGTTGTGAAATAGGTAAGTGATGACGTAGTAGAAGTCAAATACAAAGGGAATTACTGGTATTTGTGCTATGCTGACTCGTCTGAAGGAAAAGAAGTGGGAGTCATCAGCCAGTAATATGTTTGTCTATCCATCTCCCCGCCACTTTTAAATAAAAAGCCGTCTTTTCAGTTCTTTAAGCTCAGAGTGTAGGTGTGAACACCCCCTTTAACAAGAGGTACAGGCACAGTCAGTTTGCCCAACCCCAGGGCCAGAAAGCCACCTTGGTTTCTCGCTCTGCTTATTTCAGTCAGTGTCAGAGCAGAAGGATAGAAACCAGCTCTGGCCAAGGGTGTTGGAGGTAAGGGATTTGGGGAATCTGGGACAAGGTGGGGAATGATCAATTCAAAAACCAGACACCGTGACCATAAAAGGAGACAGGAGGAGAAATACTTTAGAGTGATTCATCCTGTTTCGACACCAGACAGTTGCCTCAGTGAGATGGAGAGGAACAGGATTTGCTGATAGGGTCATTTGCTATCCATCAAGCGGCAGGAGGAAATGAATACGCCATTTGTAGGACTTCTTCTTGGAGGGATGTTTCATTATACTCTGCTCCTTGCTGGACTGAAGTGTTAAATAAGGTTAAAATAAAATAAAAAAAATCATATAAGGATAGAATCCTGGTCTTGTTCATCTGAGTTCATGATACCTGTTCCCCAATGAGCTGCCTTCACAATGTCTCTGTTCTGCCACCACACTCCACAGAAACGTGTATTCTGGCCACCGTCTGTCCTGAAGTCACTAATAAACACAGAGACTAAGAATCACAGGACAAGGTTAGTGGAGTAACGTGGCTTCTTCCTTGATAATGTGGAGGTCATAGGCCCTGGGCTAAAAGCCATAGGCACCCCAGGTCCCTTGTTATTCTGGGACAGTAGGAAGCTTCAAACTTATGTGGCCATTTTAGACAGCTTAGACTAAGGAACGATCTGAGAACCAGTTTGACTCATACTGCCTGTCTCATATAGTTCCTCCTTTAGCTACTCTGGGGTCATTAGAATCCATAGGCACCAGTAGAAAGGGACTCTGGTCAACCTAAACAAAATTTCAATTTGGTGACATATTTAGTAGTAGCTGAGACAACTAAAGAAATAACCAAATCATAATGTCTTGGAAGGGAGAAAATCTAGGGAATTCCACAAGTTTACAGCAAGAGCATCTGTCATTTAGACTATTTACTATCTCTGCTTGTTTTAAACTCTGAACATAAGCTAATTCATCACTTGGAATAATGGTGTGAGATAGTTACCATCCATTATCATCTTGTGGGCAGAAGAGTTAACCAAATCAAATTCCCCTGACACATGACAATTTGACTTCTGAAAACTGCCTGTTACTATGGAAGCCAGTCGTGGTGATATTATCAACCCCGGTGCTAGGCAACACTGTTTCTGGTGAGGCTGACCTCCGATTGCAAAGTGTTTCTAGACTGGGAATACATAAGTCTGTGTTAGGAAGTTACGTTTTTGGCCTATTTATCTTTTGCAACTGGCATACCTTTATTATGGGGACCTGAAAGCTGTGCTTATGGACTAGTAGTTGCAAGGACTACTACTAGTTTATCAGGAAGATCACTGATAAGTGTGAGGCCTATCACATCACAGGAATTCTCAGGTGATTTTTAACTCTTTAAACTTGCAAGGACTCCTGAATATCTGATAAGCTTCTCAATAACTTATGCCAAAGATGGAGCTATTGCTGTCCCGTGTATTTGCGTATTGGTTTGAACCTGAGAGACCACTGATGAGGATTGGATATTGCTTTTTAACTGAGATTGGGTGAAGAAACCTTAAGTAATTCATGGTCACATGGATGAAAAATGATAGAGCGAGTTGCCTCCCTCTTAAAACGATTTACCAGTCTCCACAGGGCACAGCTTTCTGGAGGAATTTGCCCTAGTTATTTCAGCTCATGGGGCTTTCAGCTCAATCTGCAAATTCCTGAGGCCTCAAAAAACAATGAATGTCACTATTGCGGAGGTCAGGCAGGGCTTCAAGACAGGCGATGAATGGATGACAACCTCTTGATGCATTTCCCGTTTTGACTGCTGTTGTTATTATTGAACATATATCACGTGGTCAGATCTGACAAACACCCCTGCCAGATGCTCCAAACATTCATTCATTCATTTCCTCTCTCCACTACCCTGTTAGCAGCATTTCTAGAGACCTGACAATGAAATGACTTGGCAGTATGTGACATGATGTCAGGCAGGAAAGATGGTCCTGGGTGCGACTATAAAGTACCTGATGATGCAGCTGAGCAAACTAGAGGCAACGTGAGGGACAACAGGGCTCTCAGAGGGGAGAAACGTTGCAGAAGCAAGAGTTTGCTGGGCCGTAGAAACAGATGTGCTTGTCATGAAAGGGATGCTCCTAGGTGAAATGAGGCAGGCGTGGAGCAGGTGAAACTTGGCATAGGAGACAGAGCAAGGTAACAGAGCAGGCTGGATGTGGGGAGTATTTAGAATCAGATCCTGAGCCCCAGGTGGGACTGGTTGGAGAGAGAGGGCTTGAAGCTGAGTTTGCTGGATCAGGAGTATTTGCCGAGGACTTCAGGAGAAAAACACACGACTATAAAAGATATTTCTGGGATGATGGTGGATAGATAGTTATAGCGTTGGGGCTTCTGGGATGGTTGTGCCAGTCAAGTTCTGTTATTCTGGGGGCTGAAGGCTGAGTACAGGGTCTAACACAGAGTGTATTTGAATCTGCTTCTTCCTCACACACATTGGCTCTTTATTTTGCTGGATATTCTCTCTGGGTCTTTCTTCCTGATCACCTCAGACTTGGGAATCTTTTTTCCTTTACTCTCAGCTCCAAATATCCCGAAGTGTCACTGGTTGCCTGGCTAGCTAATGAGAAAAAATATATCACAGAACACCAACACTAGTACCAGTTATTGACAGAGATGTTTACCAGCTTCAGTGGATATATTTTTATTTAACCAAGCCATAGGAACAAAATGTAGGAATTTCAAATACTGACTCACTGCTGTTGGTTAATGGAAAGGGTTGTCTGTCTGTCTGTCTATCTTTTTCAGACAGGGATTTTCTGTATTGCTTTGGAGCCTGTCCTGGAACTCCCTCTGTAAATCAGACTGGTCTTGAACTTGCAGAGATCCTCCTGCCTCTGCCTCCTGAGTGCTGGGACTAAAGGAATGTGCCACCAATGTCTCGCTGGAAAGGGATATATTTAAGCAAAAGGGTTTTTGTCTCAAGAACATTAAAAAAGGCAACAATGTATTTATATTGCTAGGTCAGTAGCCTCCTGTTTTTTGTTTGTTTTGTTTTTGCTTTTTTAAGACAGGATTTCTCTGTGTAACAGCCCTGATTGTCCTGGAACTCACTCTGCAGACCAAGCTGGTCTCAAAACTCACAAAGATCCACCTGCCTCTGCCTTCCAAGTGCTGCTGGGATTAAAGGCGTGCTCCACAACCACCCAGCTAAGTGGGCTCTTTCTGAAAATGAAGTTTTCTGTGGGATCTTAATGCAATAGGGAGGAAATGACCAGTGCTTTAGAATCCACGGTTGTCTGCCTTTTGTGTCTGCTAAAGATTCATATTGTGTTCATCAGAGTGTGGGCTTTCCTGTATACAGCAAGCAAACCAAGGCTGGGGATGGGAGAGTGAGTGGGAGAGGAACTTTCAATAACCAGTAAAGGCTCAGGACTAAGTTGAGCTGTACAAGGGAGAACTAAGGCTGGTGGGAGGGAGGGGTTGGGCATCAATGAGCCACATATGCTGGACATCATGGAAAGTCTTTAGTCTGTCTGTGAGTGCAGGAGGGAGAGAGGGTGCTCAGGAAGCAGCTGCCATCTGTGTGAAGGATAGTGAGAATGGCAGAATTCGGAAGTGATGGATTTTTTTTCAAAGATAACTTGGTGTGCATTAAGCATGTACTCTATCCCTTGGGCTTTTCTTTTAGAAACTGGGTATAGAATTGAATTACTTTTGATTATATGTATTTTTTGATGGACAGCTGTTTCTTTGAATGTGGTTCCACATTGAGTTTGGGCCATAAGGTGTCTAGCAAGCATAGGGAAGAAGTAAAATACAGACTTGGTAATGGGAAATTACTCTTGAAGCCAGAATTGATATCCCAGAGTCCCAATGAGAGTCTCCTGAGATGCTGGCTTTGACCCCCGGGACACTGAAGTGACATTTGAGATTACTTTCTGGATCCATACCCGCTGGTGTCTCCTGACTCTGGAAGTCATGTGCTTCTAGCCTTGTTTCATTGTGGCAGGCACTGACCATGGGGAAGATACACTCTTTCAGGTTTCACACTGAGTTGCTACATCTTGGCAAAGGTGCTGGTGGCCTAGAGCCACTCCCTACTTTGGGCCATTGGGTGTGGTTTTTGTGAATGGAGCCCAGTGTGGTCTGGAAAGTCTGGATAACATGACCCAGTCTCTGCCTTGCCTCAGAGTGGATGTCTTGTTATACACTACAGGCAGGCTCTGGAAGAGTCTGCTCTAATTACCCAATATTTTCCTCTTGTTTCCAGACATGACTTCTCATAAATCCCTCTGCAGTAACCAGCTGGAACCTGGTTTGAGGGGGTGAAACCAGCTTGTTCAGATGGGGGTCTGGAATTCATGCAAACAAGGAATCATTTGAAATAACTGGAGTAGCCTTGGGCTCAGCAGGCAGACATGCAGAAGATACTGTGTTTGGAGCAGACACTTGCTCCATAGAGGTGAGAAGAATGAGTCCTAGGTGTGGAGCCCCATTGGGACACACATATCTGGCATCTGGGATGCTGTGGCATCTCTTGCAACAGCTAGATAAGATTCATGTGTTTCCATGCTTCTCACTGGAGCAAGTTGGAATGATGCCTCACTGAGCATTCCCATGGCTTGTCCAAAAAGCCTAGTTCTATCTTCTAATACAGAAATCTCAATTAAAAAGAAAAGACTCAGGATTGATTTTCTTTAAATCATAAAAGCAACACATGATGTTTTGTCATGCTTATAAAATTAAGAAGTGCATGAATTTAGCTGCATCTCGTTTTCACTATAATCTACCTGTTAAACTAGAGTGTGCTTTCAGGACATTTTCCATGAGGTCCTAATCTGTTTTACCAGAAAGATACAAAGAATAGTTGTTACTGCTTTAGACTTGGGGAAGACAAGCAGGGTTTGAGTGATTGGGGCTGGTTAAGTCCTGGTGAGATACCTGAGCCAAACCTCATCCCTTGCTTTGTGCCAATGATTTTTCCAGCAAAACTCCTGTCTCATGGGCTAGGTTTACTCATATGTTTTTTTTTTTCTTTTTCTTTTTTGGTTTTTTGAGACAGGGTTTCTCTGTATTGCTTTGGAGCCTGCCCTGGAACTAGCTCTTGCTCTTTAGACCAGGCTGGCCTCGAACTCAGAGATCAGCCTGTCTCTGCCTTCTGAGTGCTGAGAATAAAGGTGTGAGCCACCAATGCCCGGCTACTCATATGTATTGTTTTTAATGAAGTTTTAATAGCCCAGGCAGGCCTATGTTGAGTTATATGCCTTTACAATGGTGACGATAGACTAATGGGTTATGTCTGGGGCCTGCTGCAAAGACCTAGGCAAAGGGCTCAACTCTCCAGCCATGTTTGCATGTAGAGTGCTTAGAGTTTCTGAAAACTCCCAAGATATGCAATGATCTGAATGTAGAGTGATGGGAAAAGGCAAATCTGGTAGAAGTTCTTGACAAGGCAACATCTCTTTTTTACCTACAAGAATTTCTAGGACTTCAGAGAGAATGCTTCAGCTTTTCTGTTGGATGCCAAGGGAGGTAGAGCTAGAATTGGTTGTGAGGCTGGGGCTTGGCAGTTAAATGCCCCTGTTCTGGGAACTTTGTGAGGATAGGGCAATTCTGTGTTTATGATAAGCATGGTACCTTGTAGTATCCATCAGAGATGAGGGTCTTTCTTCCTCTCTTCAGCTCTCTCTCATTAATAACCACACTTGCACCACACACTTATTAATGACTGGCAACATACATTCAACCAACAACCAGTATGGCCTGCCTACTGTGTGCCAGGTATGCTTGGCATATATAGGTGGGCATATATTGCTGTCTGTAACATTTACCTAAATTGTACCAGTATTAATAAAAACTCCAAAGTCAGAAACTGAGATTAAAAACCTGATAAATCCAAGGAACAGTAGAGGGTTGATTGACTGACCATACTCCTCATGTTTTCCTCATCTGAAAGCTCCAGGAGTTACCCTTAGCGGCCGTGACCCCCCCCCCCGCTTCATAGAAAAGGTTCACTACCTTTTATTTCTCTTTTAACCAAGAGCTACTTTCTTCCTATTCCTACTAAAACAGATCTTTGAGAAGTGGAAAGGAGACAAATATTAAGCAAGGAAGAAACAAAGCCACCTCTACTGGGGAGCAGGGGAGGTAGTAAAAAAAAGGGTGACTGGAATCAATTATCTTTAGGACACAGAATTGTTTGCAAGATTCTTGATGGAGTTCTTTCCTTGTAGAAATGTATGGGGATCCTGACTGAATTCTGGAACAGCAAGAAGAGGAGGAGGAGGAATTGTGGAAGCCAGAGGGTTAAGGACATTGGGAGAGCATGGCCCTGGAATAACAAAGCAGGGCTCATGGGCAATCACCAAGCTTGTATGGTCTGTACTAGGTCCTCTGATATGTGTTCTTGTCATTGGCTTGGTGTTTTTGTGGGACTCCTGACAATGGGATTAGGGTTGTCTCTGACTCTTGCCCACTCTTGGGACCCTTTTCCTCCTACTGGGTTGCCTCACCCAGTAGGGTGAGGGTTTGTGCCTAGTATTATTGTATCTTCTTGTGCCGTGTTTGGTTGATGTCCCGAGGAAGTCTGCGCTTTTCTTGGGGGAGATGGGAGAGGGAGTAGGAGGGGACCTGGGAGAGAGGGTAGGTGTGGAGAGAGAACTGGGAGGGGTGGAGGGAGGGAAACTGCCATCAGGATGTAGTGTATGAGAGAATAATAATAATAAAACAAAAAGATACTAAATCAGCCTCACTGCATCCTGATTCCTTTTGTATGGTTTTACTTTGGAGTATAATACATATATTACAGATGTATGAGTTCTGGGGACTTGAACTCAGATCCTCGTACTTGTATGAGGAACATTTTACCCACTTAGCCATCTTCCTGGCCCTGTTCATTTTTTTTTTTAAACAAAAGGAGTTGAGAAAAGATGTGAGTGAAGAGAATGCCCAAGACAAGGAAACACTAGCTGAATACATGATATTATTACAGAATTTCCCTCAACTTTTGGGGGTGTCTGTTACTGTGTGCGGTGTGATTGTATCTTAACAGCACAGTCTTTGTCAATCATATATACATCCTGAAGTATTTACATATTAAATTATATTGATGACATGTTATAAAAAATAGAACTTGCTATAAACCTATCATAATGAAATTTAACGATGGTTACTTTGCAGGTCATTATATTATTTGTGTGGTTTTGAATATATTGGTATATTTTTTCTTAAAAATTTAAGGGATTTAATCTATACTCTGACATCCGATGCATTTTGTTTTCTGTAAGTTCCTTTTAAATGTACATATGATTTTATTGGTTTTGTTTCTCTTTATTCTAATTATTTATTAAAAACATTTATTTAGTGTCCCAAGTGTGGGCTTAAATTGAACAGAATTTGCAAATTACCAAAAAGTGTAGACATGAAACCATACTAAATTAGTTAGGGAAAAATTAATTTAGTAGAGTCATATTATAAGCCTAAAGACATTGGCATTTTAAATGAAATGCTTAATTAGGAACCACAAACAGTCCCCAACAATAAGCAATCAGAACTTCTTTTAAAGTCCCAAGCCTTTGCAAGAGAAACTGTTGCTGTACAGCATTATATCAGTCCACATGGAGAATGTCGTAAAAACATCTGGAGTCCAAGTACATCTGCCACAGGTGAGCAAACAAAGCCTCCACAAAGCTATGGATGGATAAAACAAGCTGATTGACCAGAAGGGCACTTCTGTGAATAGCCTATTAGAAAGAATGGTAGACAGTGCTTCTTAAGTAAAGGAAGCTACATAGAAGCACAATCAGGCATCAGTCAAAGCCATTCCCTTGCTTTTGGTGTGGAATACTCTTTGATTCAGACAGACAGCAAATATTTAACAAGGGAAGAAAAGGTGCAGGTGCAGTATTTGAGCAAGCAATGGCCCCTTGCACTATTCTGAGTCACCAGTGGGACATTTGGATGAGTGACCTCAGAGACAGTCAGTACTTTTGATCTTCATAAAAAGAAAGAGGCATTCCAAGAGATGATCTATTCCTGTCTACTGAGTCTCATAGTTCTGACCACACACACACACACACACACACACACACACACACACACAAACACTAGAAAGAGAGAGAGAGAGAGAGAGAGAGAGAGAGAGAGAGAGAGAGAGAGAGAGAGAGAAGTTGGTAAAGAAACTTTAGCCATTAGCCAAAGTGAAACATAAGGATGCTGAAAAGGGCCCTGAAGCCAGATCCATGAAGTATTGATTTTGGGGTATCCTAGTTTCCAAGTGGCTTTAAACCAAGGCTATTGGAAATGTGTCCTCACACTACCAGTAGATCTACTCAGAACTGTGCCTAGATACAGACCTCCTAAGACAGAACATTGTGACTTTTTTGTTGTTGTTTGCTAGTTCTGGGGACTGAACCCAGAGCTCAGCAAGTGCTAAGTAAACACTGTACTATAGTTCCTCATGCCCAGTAAGAATCTGAATTATCAAGAAGCTCCCTATATGCCTTTTGTGCACACTAAAGCTTGAGAACCATTGTATTATGCCAAGACTGAACACAGAATGTACGAATCCATCTCAAAATAGGATTCTAAGTCAGGTGGTAGTGGCACACATCTTAATCCCAGCACTTGGGAGGCAGAAGCAGAAAGATCTCTGTGAGTTCAAGGCCAGCCTGGTCTACAGAGTGAGTTCTACAGAGGATAGCCAAAGCTACACAGAGAAAATCTGTCTCAAAAAACAAACAGAAGGAACAAGACCTAGGATTCTAAGTGTGGTGATGTCTTTAATCCCAACACTCAGGAGACCGAGGTGAAGTGGGTCTCTGTGAATTCTAGGACAGCCTGGCCCACAAGCCTGCCAGGACTGAATCATGAGACCCTGTCTCAAAAGAAAAGAAAAGGAACTAGAACTTTAAAGAATGAAGTAAAGAGGAAAATGGGAAAATGTTAAGTGAAAACCTTGGTGACAAGATAACTCAGTGGGTAAAGGCACTTGGCACACAAGTCTGACAACCTGAGTTCAATACCCAAAACCCACATGACAAACTTGCGTCCTGACCTCCAAAGACATGTCATGATACAGAGGCCCACACTCATATAAAGGCAGAATCAGATGCTTATTAATTTTGCTTATGTAATGTAGTGGTTTAAATGAAAACGGCCCCCATTGGCCATTAGGGAGTGGCCCCATTAGGAGGCGTGGCCTTGTTGGAGGAAGTGTGTCACTGGGGCTTTGTGGTGTCAGATGCTCCAGCCAGGCCCAGCTTTTTTCCTGCTGCCTGACTATCTGATTGTAGAACTCTCAGATGCCTCTTCAGCACCATGTCTGCCTGAGGGCTTCCATGCTTTCTGCCATGATGATAATGAACAAAACCCTTGGACTGTAAGCCAGCCCCAATTAAATGTTTTCTTGTAAGACTTGCTGTGGTCATGGTGTCTCTTCACAGCAACAGAAACCCTAAGATGGAACCCATGTGTGAAATCATTTCCTAATCACATTTACATCTACAAAAGCTAGTGTGAGGGGGATAGAAGGGTGAGAGATATTCAGGGTCAGGAATTCTACCCTTGGCCTCTGGTTGTACTTAGCTTTCTACTTCTTGAGTCATCCAAATTAAGTCTTGGCGCATATATATATATATATACACACACATATATATGTGTATATATATATATATATATATATATATATATATATATTTCATAGAGTCAAATATAGAGTCAAAGACAGAGTGAGGATTTAAATAAATTTTTTGAAGCAGAACACTAACATTTAGACATACTGTGCCTTAAAGACAGCCTTTTGAACCAAAATTGAGGATAAATTATAATTACCTATTTGCCTAATATCACTCTTTTGCATAGCCACTCTGTGTGTCTAAGCCACTTGGATGATGGCCCTCAGAGACTTTGATCTTTCTGTGTCCTTATGGCTTGTGGGCCCTGCCTGTTCTGTACTACTTGAATAGATCAAACATTTACATATGTGGTTTGTTGTTGTTGAATGAGTTGTGTTGCTTGTTATAGTTTATATTTTGTTGATACCACCCGTCTTCATGATTATGTTAGATATCTGTCAAATGTTGGTTCTGATAATTACAATTGGAAGTTAGCATTCAGGTTTAAAAATTGTTAGTAATTTTGTATAGGTGTGTATGCATGATGACTTTCCTCATGTTGTGGTGGCCTCCGACCACAAAATTATTTTTGTATCTACTTCATAACTGCAATTTAGCTACTGTTATGAGTCATAATGTAAACATCTGTGTTTTCCAATGGTCTTAGGCAACCCCTGTGAAAGGGTTGTTCCGCCCCCAGGTTGAGAACTGCTGCCCTAGAGTATATTGAATCTAGATCTTACCAATAGGGGCAGAACTGCTCATTGGTTTATCCCATACCACATGTAAAGAACAATCACAGAATAGCAAGTCTAAGACTATCAACACTGTGATGATTAAAGCTATTTTGTGTAATTTTTTTACTTTTATTTATTCTTTCTGGATTTCACATAATACATTCTGATTCCACTTATCTGCCCATCTTCTCACATGTGCCCTTTCTCTGCCCTTGCAACCTCCCAAATCAAAACCAATTTTATAAGAAAAACCAAAAACCAAACAAAGCAAAGAAACAAAACAAAAATAAAGACAAAAGAAGAAGGAATAGTGATGATGATGATGGAAGTTGTAGCATGGCCCATCGAGGTACACGGTTTACCCTTTAGTTATTATCTTTACTTAAACGTTCATTGCCATAAATCACTGATCTGGCTCAAGGCTTCTGGCTTCTGCTACTCCACGAATAATGGGCTCTCACTGGGGTTCCTCTTGGACATTCCTGTTGTCCTTTGGCATGGGGATCCTGCTGTTTTGGATCTGTAGTTCTGTTCCCTTCACCTGCTTCCAACAGTTCATATATGAGGTGGGTATTGGGATGGGCCAACTCATAACCCTGATTCTGTGCCTGGGTGGTAGCTTGATTGGTCAGCCTGCCATTTTGTATAATTTTGTTTTGTAATTGTTTCTGGCCTTAGGTCTACATAGCTAAATACAGGAGTGTTTTGGTAAAGGTTTAATTATTTTTATTCCAAATACAAACACAAATGACAACAAAACCGAAGTAAACAAGAATTTGCCATGTACCATTTTCGGAGTTCCATGAGGTATACTCCCCACTGTGTTCCTTTTCAAGTCACCACTGGACCTCATGTGATGCGGCTAAGACAGAGGAGACACACGTTAGCTCACGAGAGCCAGGACTCAGTAGGTAGCTCTACACACTGGGGGAAGGCCTGTTTTGAAGTCACTTGAAAGAGTTTGGGACTGTTCTGTTGTGCCACCATCTGGAAACAAAGTTAGGTTCATTTGCTTCATATCACTTTAAAGTTTTGGGGATTATTTTGTGAATTTATGCTCTTCATAATTATGCAGAACATTTACATGATTTCAAATCAAATCTGCAAATATTCAATGAAGCCTAATTTTTATTCTTATTATTGTCACCCTCCACATAGGTTTTTAATTAATGGTTGAATGTTTTAAACTTTTTTATTTTTAAATACTATGGAAACTTCCATTTTCCCCTTTCTTTTAGATAATAATAATAATAATAATAATGATGATGATGTGTGTGTGTGAGTGTGTGTGTATGTGTCTGTGTGTGTGTGCACATACTATGACACTTTGATGGTCAGAGGACAACTTGGTGGAGTTCTGTACTTCCACTTTTACGTGGGTTCTGAGGACTCAACTCAGACTGCCAGTCTTTTTAATCAAGCATCTTTACCCCCTGAACCATCTTGCTTACCCTTTGCTTTTTGAAACAAGGTCTCATGTAGCTCAGGCTGGCTTTGAACTTGCTGTGTTGGAGGTATTGGTTTGAAACTTCAGATCCACCTGCCTCTAACTCCTCAAGTGCTAGGATAAATACTCTGTCTTCCTTCTTTCTTCCTTCCTTCTTTCTTCCTCTTTCCTTCCTTCCTTTCTTTTTTCTCCTCTTCTTCTCCTCCTCCTCTTTTCTTAGACTTATTTATTTTTATGTGTATTGATGTTTTGCCTGCATCTGAGGGTGTCAGGTCTGTAACTGGAGTTATAGACAGTTGTGAGCTGCCATGTGGTAGCTGGGAATTGAACCTGGGATATCTGGAAGAGCAGCCAGTGCTCTTAACCTCTGAGCCATCTCTCCAGCCACCTTCCTCTGTTTTCTTATAAAGTGTATATTTGAGGGCTTGGGCTGTAGCTCAGTGGTAGAGTCTGCCTAGCATGCATGAAGCCCTGGGTTTAATCCCTAGCAACCCCTGCCCTCACCATATAAATGCACTAAGCACACTTTCTACAAATTATTTTTCTTTTATATGGGTGGTGGTGGTACATACCTTTAATTCCAGCATTTGGGAGGCCAAGGCAGGTGGATCTCTGTGAGTTCGAAGCCAGCCTGGTCTATAAGAGCTATTTCCAGGACAGCTAGGGTTATACAAAGAAACTGTGTCCAAAAAAAAAAAAAAAAAAAAAAAAAAAAACAAAAAAAAAAAAAAAAACCTCCAAAAACCATGACAAAAGAATTGATTTTTCTTTTAGTAATAAATCCTGGAGATCATTTAAGATGTATATCCATAACTATTTTTTTAACTGACTAAGACCCTAATTTTTAGACACTCCATAGATTACGTAGTTGATTTACTGTGATGGATGTTTGTACTAACAGTCTTAACTAATTTTTGTTTTGTGTTTACAGAAAGGACATTCTGCAATGAAAAATCCAGATCATGTAAACAGTATATAGTGATAACATCTTTCTCACCCTTCTTTCCCACATGGCTATTTCTACCTGCAGCAGCAATCTGGCATTTTATGTGTGTTTAGGATACAGACACTCTTCACTGTTTGCAAGGTTGGAATCATTCTTACAAGTCTCTCTCTCTCATGTGTGTGAAGCAAATAAGAAGTAGAGTGTGCAAATGTTTCCGTCAAGTTCAATCACCGGAGATTTTGACTTCTAGACTGTAGCTCGTTTTTCTATCATCTGTATTTCTTTTTTAGAGTCCAAGTCAGAATTTTAGTTACTAAGGCTTTATTTGCTAAATTACATTAGTCTGGATTGAAATCAGTAGCAATTTGGGAGGAGTAATGGCTCCCAACATTATAACCCTTACCATCAAATGATGAACTTACTCTAATGTGTTTTAATGTGAACCAAGATGGTGGCATGCTGAGAGTCATGTTGACAACACAAACTATCACAAATGGTTTCTTGTTTGATTTGCTTTTCTGACTTATGTATTCATCTACACAGCCAACAGACAGTGATTGACCATTATATATTAGTGCAAAGAGTCCTAGGAATTATCCTTGTGGAAAATACTATGTTGGGGCTGGGGAACGGCCAGCTTAGCGTGAACATGGAATGTCCCAAAGGAACTAGACCCTGACACCAGAGACCTTTTCCCCAGTCCTGGTAACATGGGCCCCTAGATAAATCCACATATGCCACTTCATGGCTTTTGTTTAATTTTTTTTTATAATTTATAACACTGTTATAAGTTATAGGGAGGCAGGTTAAGAATTTCTCTCTTCCCATTTTTGTTCAAACCTGAGGATAAAAGGATTTTTCTATACATTTCTATAAATTCATATCTATCATATGTTATCATTTTCTCTTAATTCAAGCAAGCATTAGACCTAGGGGGCAAGGCCAATGGCAGGGCCTCTGGTGTCAGGTGATATATAACAGACTTGCTAGGTGCTCAGAAAACAGTTGAGACAAAAAAGACATATTTGGTGTTTGTCAGATATTACAGTGCAGTGAAGGATACTGACATTATCAAAAAGACAAAGACAAATGACTGTGGTATATTTAAATAGGGATAACTTCCAAGAAGCACAGAACACTGAGAAATAATGCCCCATATCAGTGGCCCTCAGCCTTCCTAATGCTGTGACCCTTTAATACGGTTCCTCATGTGGTAACCCCCAACCACAAAATTAGGTTTGTTTCTACTTTATAACTGCAATTTAGCTACTGTTGTGAGCCATAAGGCAAATATCTGTGTTTTCCAATGGTCTTTGACAACCCCCGTGAAAGGGTTGTTCAACCCCCAGGTTGAGAACTGCTGCCCTAGAGTATATTGATGGGTCAGAAGAGCGTGGATATTTCAGTTGTTACCTTCTAAATGGTGTGGGACCTATGTGAAGTCCATGGACCAGCATATTCCAGGCAAAGGGCTCAACATGTGCTAAGATCCTGGGGTGGGAAGATCATTGGCATACCAGGCAATCACAGGTAGTGTCTCCAGAGAGCAATACACACAGGGAGGACAACTGGACTGTTGAAGACGGAAGTTTCTGTCCAGCCTGGTCCCGCAGCCGATCAGCCCCAAATAAATACACAAAGACTTAAGTATAAAATGTTTGGCCCATGGCTCAGGTTTCTTATTGGCTAGCTCTGTCTTAATTATTAACCTGTTTTTATTAATCTATGCATTTCTGCGAGGCTGTGGCTTACCTATAATCGGGATGTCACTCCTTGGGCAGTCTGGCATCTCCTTGAGGCCTCATTCTGCCCCCCTCTCCCGAGTCTTCTCCTAGTCTGGTCACCCCGCCTATGTTTCCTGCCTGGCTATTGGCCAGCCAGTGTGTTATTTATCAACCAATAAGAGAGACATGTGTACAGAAAGCTATCTCCCATAAGAGTGGGGGCTGGGATCAGATGTAAGGTTTAAGATAGGGCACATGTGTCATTTTCAGAGCTCAGGGATACCTCTGAGAGATTTTCATTTTTTGATTTGCATTTAAAGATTATTCAACTGCTGTGTTGGGGAAGGTAGAGAGAGTAAGAAGGGAAGAGAGGCACAAGGAGGTCTCTTGTACGTCCCCATGGTGTTGTGATGGCATGGTGTTGTGAACTAGGGCAGGAGGAAAGGTTTAGGATGGCTAGAGAGATGTGGGTCTTGAGAACCAATTGAAAATGAAGACAGAGATGCTTAGAGAAATGAGGGGCTGGAGAGATGGCTCAGATGGTAAGAATGCATGCTGTGCAAGCATGAGGACCTGACCTCAGATCCTTAGCAGTCATTACAGGCATTGCACATGTCTGTAATCCCAGTGTTAGGGAAGGGGAGACAAGTGGATCTCAGGATGGCCAGCCAGCCTAGCCAAAATTGTGAACTTCAGGTTCAGTGAGAAACTCTGTCTCAAGTAAGCCAGCAAGTGTTAGAGAAAGGTGCCTGGAGAAACCCCTACACACATGGGCTTTCCCTATATACACATACATGTACATAAACACACACATACCCCGAAATGCTCAATACCAACAAAAGATGTCTCTAGAGAAGAGTACCAGTGAGAGCCAAAATGACATCTACAAAGAAGGAAAGCCTAGAACTGATTGTCTAACATACCAATAATTCACTTTTATATTGCCTGAGTCAAGCTAAGACAATGTGCAGGAAAGAATTTTTTATATACCTGGGTTTGTGTTCCCATGAAAGCAGCTGCTTATAGATGCCATCAATCAACTGTTATCTACCAGTTAGTTTTTTTTTTTTTTTTTTTTTTTTGTCAACTTGACACAAGATTGGGTCATTTGGAAAGAGGGAACCTCTGTTGAAAAAATGACTCCATCAAATTAGACTGAAGGCAAGTTAGTGTAGCATTTCCTGGATTACCGATTAATGCGGGAGGCCAAGCCTACTGTAGGCAATGCCATCTCTGGAAGTCTTGGGTTGTATGAAAAAAAGGAAGCTGAGTGAACCCAGGAAAGTCAGAAGGCACCATCCTTCTAGGATTGACACTTCTTTTCCTGCCTTCAGACTCCTGCTTTGAGTTCCTGTCCTCACTTTCCCCAGTGATGGACTCTTACCTGGAATTATGAGGTAAGCTCCTCTCTAAGTAGGTTTTGGTTAGTGTTTTAGCACAGCAACAGAGGAGCAAATTAAGACAGCTGCTTCTCATTCTCTCCTTTCACAAGTGATCTTGCATTTCTGGATCTCAAAGTGTAGATAAAAACCAACGACAAGCACAGAGTAAAAGCATGGTACTAGTTAAAACAGCTCTGGCTGGATAAACCATAGCTTTAATTAGTTGATGCTAACAATTGTAGAGTACTCACTTGGAGGTCTCCTTTGAAGAAAATGCCCCCATACCTTCTCCCCACCCTCCATTGCTGCCAAGTGGGTAGGGAATTTTCCTCTTCAAATATCTGTTTGCTATAAATATCTTCAATGCTTACTTTTATTTGGCATGTTGTCTCAGGATGTTTATAGTGCAAAATACATGTAATTGACTGAGTACAATTACACTATATGCAAATCATGGGTAGATAGACCACTTATTAGTATGTTTAATTATCTTAATGTGTTGATCCAAAGAGATATATCTTCAGAATATAAGGTTTTCAGGTTCTAAGGTATTGGCTTATGTGATATTTGTCTACCAGATGCTCTAAGAGGTGCAAGGACATAAATAAGATTCTGTAAGTCACACAGGTGGATAAAAATAGGCCTTATGTTTTAAGAGACATTAAAATATCATATAAAATACTAAAATTCTCTTGTCTTTTGTATGTTCCTGTGTGTATGGTGCTCAGCTATGAAGAAGTGTGAGCTCCTTAGTGTCAGACATCAGGAGCAGTGGCTGGAGCCTTGGCCTTGGCATGTAGAGTCAGCTGCCTGGAGCCAACTCTTTTGAAATAAAATCACCTTTGGATTCCCTTGCTAGGTGGCTGTGTGAAGATTGGTGGAGACAGCTGAGTTCAGAAGCCACCAGGCACTATGGCAAAGTAAGAATTTTGTCTCTTACGTGGAGGAAGTTCTTTAGGTGTGTGCTTCTTCCTCCCCACTGTAAGTGCTTTAGCAAAGATGACTTTGCCCCTTCATTGGACAGTGAGAGGAACCTGGGACCCCAGCCCTGCCCCCAAATCCTCCTAAAATGCTTCCAGTGCCATCTTTTCCAAATGCAGATCTTATAGGCAGTTACTGCTTGGACCTGTTAGGGCTTTCCCTTGTCTTTCGGAATCTGTGTTTTCCAAGGATCTGTGAAATGGCTTCCAGGCTCCATTGTGTGCCCTTCAGTTCTGAGACGGAAACTTTGAATACTTCCCTGATCTTCGTTTCTCTACCATCACGCCCAGGCCTTTAACTGAAGCTTCTGTAGTTCCTAGTCTGGTGAGGAGACTCTAGTCTTTCTGAAGCCTTTGTTCCTCCCCTGTACTCTCTGAGTCCCCTGACCCCTTTTTTCTTCTGTTTCTTGGTGGCCTGAGTCCTAACCCATCTGTATACCTTCTCCACTGTTTTGTGAGTGCGTGTGAATCTCAAGAGTGGCAGCTTGAACAGTCTAAAGAAAAATTCTACCATCTTCCACTCAGTGTCCAATACGAAGGACTCCTCTTCTGCTTATGTAGGGATGTACAGGCTTAGCTTCCCTTGAAACTAGGCCATAGGTAGGCTCGTGTGAATCCTTGTCCCGTCTGCTGTTGTGACCAGCAAGGTAGCTAGTCAATCCCATTTCCCTCTGAAGCTTCATTTAGAACTATTTGGAGGTTGGCCACATCCTGCCCTGCAGAGATCAGAAGAGGCACCAGGTCCCCTAGAACTAGAGTTATAGATGATTATGCATTGCAATGTGGGTGCTCCATATTGAACTGGGGGCCTCTGTAAGAACAGCCAGTGCTCTTAACTATGGAGCCATCTTTCCAGCCTCCCTCCTTTGATGTAAGGGTCACTGATACCAGAAGCCTTGGGGGTGTTACAGAGGTGAGGATAACTGTGTTCTCAGTCCATCCCTTTGTCTATTTGGTTCTACAGACTCACAAGAACCCCAGATCTAAACAGAGGTATATCCCATTGCAAAGCTATACAAATGGTCTCTGTAGGAGATGGGGTGTGAAATGGTTAATAAGGATATAGGAGTCCTGGCTTGTCTAAAATATATATCATGATTGTAGGGCTGGGAAAGGAAGCATGGAACCTGTTGAGTATCAGTTTTACATTTATGTTGCTGCTTTTAAATCCCACGAACAGTTATCTCTGGCATCCTGGAATGTCCAGGACTCAGTCTAGACTGGAGATGAGAGGGTCTGCTCTCTTCCAGACAGTCTTCCTTTCTTTTATTCCCACCAGAGAAGGGACTTTTTGTTTTACATCTCTGAGGCCCCTGTGGGCAGTATTTAGCTCATGAATTACATGGAATAAAGGGAGGGAGTGGGGGAGAGAGGGAGAGGGAGAAGGGGAAGAGGAGGGAGAGAGGGGGAGAGAGAGGGGGAGACAGAGAGAGAGAATTGGTTATTTTAGTGAAGAAATGGGGACATGTCTGAATATTTCTGGCACAGATGGGAAAGATGTCCCAGCATTATAACCCAATACATCAGTTATACAGCTCCAAAATTACACTAATGTGGCAACTTGACTGGGGAAAGTCAACCTTAGAGCATCTTAAGATTCCGGATTATGTAATTATGTATCCAGAAGGTACCCTAGCCAGCAAAAGGATAGATTAAAAATTATAATCAGTGTTCTTAAGCACCTGATTAGCATATTGAACATTGACACTTCAGACCTTAATTAAGCATATAGCCTAGTAACAGAATGTTTGGAGTTTACCTGGAAGGCCTACTCCTCAGTGAAAGAAAACATTAAACTAATCATGCAAAGTTTCTCTCTTACATCTCTTTCAACAAGAAGCTCACACTGCCCTTTCTAAGGAGACTCCATGTATCACCCTCAGGTCTGGATAGGGAAGGGACAGAGAGGAAAATAGGATGATTTGGTCATTCTTTTGAGAGTTGAACCAAGCACCAAGCACTGAAATCTCTTGCTGCATCTGAGTCTTCACATGACTCTCTTGACCATCAAGGTTAATCTTTAATATCCTTATGCTTTCTTACAGCACCAGTGCCAGAGATCTTTTGTTTTGTTTTGTTTTTTTAAATACCATGATCTATTTAGAAGTAATTTTGCCTCATAGCCAAGGGTAATCTCATCTCTGAGCAATGCTTCTATTTATATAAGTCATCTCTGAGCCTATCTATATCTTGAAGAAATCCCCAATGTAGGCAGCAGGATATAAAATTGAATACCATCATGTAATATCCCCACAGGGACTTGTTTAGCATTTTCTTATCCAGTTACCCATAGCTACAGGGAAAGATTTTTTTTTTCGAAATTCAATACAAATTGTGTTAGCTTGTTTTTCTTCTTGATGCCCTTAAGTCCTCTTTGATCACAGTAGATTTTAGAGGAAAGAAAAAAATTCCTTTAGATCTTTTGGTGTCAAGGGGCACCCTAATACTTATTTCACAGCCTTCCACAGAGCTGTTAATTGTATGGAAGGACGAAGATATTTCAGAGTAAGCATCCTGGGACCACAGTAAAGCCCTTGGCTCTGCTCAGCGTTGGAAGATCTTGGGTATTATCCAAAAGGATTTAATTATTGAAGGATTTTATTATGAGGTTTTTTTTTTATCTGAACAACAATTCTGTTTGTCATGTCACCCATCAAGTAACAATGAATCATCAGGTATTTAATTATTGAGAGACTGTTATGTTCTGTATACTTCAACCTATTCGGAACAGCAACATCTGTCAAAAGCATGGCCTTTACTGGGATCCATAAAGGGCAGTCATTCCATAAGGCACCAGGGATGCTAGAATGTGAAGGCAAGGGCAGAAAATAGAACCCTCATGGTTCATCAGCCTGTGGAATTCCCAACTCTCGCCGTGGACATTAAAATGGCAGTTAATATGAGGGAATATGAGCTCTAATTTATTTTAATTTCCCAGAAGAAAATTGTAACAGAAGGAGTTAGTCTTTACACTATTTAGCATGAGAAGACTGAAGGAATGGGGAAGGTTAGCATTGAACTGGCTGAGGAATGAGACTCATTGTATGTAATATACCTAAAAGGATAAGCCACGTAATGAAGTCTCAAGCCCTCTATCATAGTGTGATGGAAGTCATTCGGTTCATTTGGCTATGACTCTGTTCACCACACAGATATGCAAATTCAATTTGTCTTCACAAGGACAGAAGAGCCACAGTACACCAGAATCTGCCAAAATCTGCAAAAATTTAGTCCCTGTCCTAGAGTAGTACTCTTTGATATTTTAAAATTATCGTGGTATGTGAGACAGAAATAGAATGGAAGAATGTTCTTTCATACTCCCTGTCAAATGCAATGCTCAGCTATGAAATACCCATAGTTTTTCCCTATGTAGTTTGTAGGTTGTCCAACTGATATAAATGTTCAAAGTTTTGCCCTGAGCCTGCTTGTATTTGTAGGTTTATAACAGAAAGGGTATCTTGAGCCAACAGCTATGTCAGAAAGCAGGGAACTTCTGAACTGGAGTACTAGGGCCTCTTGTACTTGTACTCTTGGGCCTTTGTCTTGACCAGTGGCTGCAGCCTGTTCATTCTTCACTTCCCTTTGCTTTCACCCATTGCAAGTCTATGATGCTTCTCATCTAGTGTTCAGGAGATCTGGGACCAAATGGTCAGCCTTCTCTGAAACAATTTAGCCAAATAAGGACTCTTAAACAAATGGAATTCAAGCAGCAATTTGTATGTTGTTCATCTTCATTCTGATCAAACATGTAGACATGGTATAGGAAAGACAATGAAGCTACAAACTTACATTATCTGAGAACAAGAGTTGATTTAACAATCTTTGTTCTGGGAAGATAAAATGATTTTCAAGGGCTTTGTAAAGGACACTTTTTTTTAAATCTTCACTTGGGAAACTGTACAATTATTTAGAGAGAAGACACATGACACTCAGATAGCAGGGGGATGCATTTGTCTTTGTCATGAATACATTGTTTGTATCTTCTACTCCTTGAAGAGAATACTGAAGCTTAACTGTCAAAGTGATGATGCTTGAAGATGAGCTATTTAGGATATTTGTGGAAGAGATTAGTTAAGGACAGGGGCCATCATGAGGAGGTAAAGAGTGGGGAGAACACGTTTTTGTACATTTGAAAGGTCATGTGAGAACACAGTGAGACAGCCATCAGCAAGTCAGGAGGAAGGCCTTCACCAGATTCCATGGCTGCTGTAGTGGATCAGAACTTGTTGTGTAAGCATGGCTGACTTGCATTTGATCTCCAGAACCCATGGTGGAAGGAGAGATCTGACTTTCAAAAGTTGTCCTCCCATCTCCTCTCTCTCTACACACACACACACACACACACACACACACACACACACACACACACACACTTTATACAACAACCAGTAAAATAAAATTTTAATTTTTATACAATTTACTTTGATTATATTCATTCTCCAAGAAAAAGAAAAACAACCCAAGTCTCCCCTCCCTTCCCCCCCCAAAAAAAAAGAAAGAAAAGAAAATCAATAAGACAACAATAACACCAAAATAAAACAAAGTGTTAAAAAAAGCAAGGAATCTATTTGTGTTGGTCAAGTTCTCCTGGGCATGGGGCCTTGCCCTGGAGTGTGGTTGACACTCCATTGGAGAAAACTGATTTTTCCTTTTGCAGGAAGTGTCAATTACAAATAGCTTCCTGGTTAGGAGTGGGACTTTGTGTCTACTTCCCCTTCTCAGTTTGAAGCTGTGTAGGTCATTCTCTGTGAATTAGACATGTATGGTCCTGTTGTGTCTGGAAGACAATGTCTCCTTGATACCATCACCACCTCTAGTCCTTCCACTCTTCCTCCACATAGGTTTTTGAGCCTGGTGGGGAGGGATTTGAGCTCATTTATGACTGAGTCTTTTAAACTCTGTATATTGGCCAGTTGCGGGTCTTTATGTTTCTTACCATCTACCGCAAGAAGAAGATTCTCTGATGAGGGTTGGATGATGCACTGATTTATGGGCATAGCAATATGCTATTAGGAGTAGTTTTATTGCTATGTTCCTTTACCAGAATAATATAGTTGGTTTTTCCCTTGGCCCTTGATCTACTTAGTCTCAGGTTCTTGGTCACTTTAGCAGAAGTATGGATTCCATCTCATGAAGTGGTCCTTACATCCAATCAAAAAATGATTGGTTACTCCCATAGCATTTTTACCAATACTATTTCAAAACCATTATTGTTTAAACTATTTAATCTATGACATTTTGCTAATGCAACTCAAGCTATTATGTGTAAAACAAGTTAATATGTATAAATTTTTTATAAAAACATTTTCATTTAGTTAGTGTGATTTGGTCCTTTAGGGTCTGCTCAACTTAAAGTCCAGAGTTTTAGGTAGCAAAGTTAAACACCAGACAAATAAAAGGAGAAATTTATTGGAAAATTCACTAAGAGATAGCTATCCCATGAAATCAGCCTTCTGACTTCAATTTTTGCTCTCTCTCTGTCTCCTTTCTTTCTTTCCTTCCTTCTTTCTTTTGTTCTTTCTTTCTAACCCACTCTCTCTTCCCTCTTCTTCCTACCCACACTTGAAACCACAACAGAATTGAGGGAACTGGTTATAGAATTAAGACATGAAATATGAGGAGTATTGTTCCTTATTGTTCACCTTACCTCCCTGCTGGAAGTTTTTCAACCTGAGACCTTCAGAAGACAAGAGCTGAATCAACCAGGAAATGTATTTGAAATTTCGCTCTCTACTGTTAAATATTGTCACATTTGTTTTAATTAAAAAATGTCTTTCGCAAATCTTTTCATAAAACTGAACCCTACTTATTTTTGTTCATCTATAAATTCTGCAAGACACGTATATGGGCAGACATACAACAGCTGAGAAATAGAAGCTTTCGTAGTGAGATCTGGGCTCTGTGGCATTGTACATAGAGATTGAACTCCTAATTCTCTTCTCTTCTCTTCTCTTCTCTTCTCTTCTCTTCTCTTCTCTTCTCTTCTCTTCTCTTCTCTTCTCTTCTCTTCTCTCTCCTTCCCTCCCTCACTCCCCCATCCTTCTCTTTTCCTCCCTTCTTCCTCTCCTTCCTTCCTCCTTACTTCCTTCTCCGCCCCCCCTCATACTCCACCACTCAAAATTGTTTGAGTTTTTCCACACAGTTTCTATTACACACAAACCTTTACATGTGCTGTTCCCTTGGTCTGGTGTGTGTCTTTATGGCACACACTCCATCTCTGTTGCGCTAAAAAGTGCTTACCTTTCCTCTAATACCCAGCATAATTGTCTTCTTGAATACTGGAATACCTTCTTGAATTTTCCAAAGTTTATTCTATTTTTTTTGTTAGAATGTAAGCTAGACATTCAGTACCATTCAGTCTTCTATGGCAAACTTTTCCTTTAATACCCAGGTGTGTTGGATTCCCCAATCAACTTACAGTAGGAAATTCAAGGCTCTTGTGTGTATGTGTATGTGTGTTTCCAAAGGAAGCTTACAACTTCATGCTCTTTGAGTTTTCAATGATCCCACTTCCTTCCCAGCTTCTCCATAGGTATTAACTAGCTTTTATAAAGTCTTCTAAAGTATTATTAACAAAAACACATTGTATGGATAGTTTCCAGAATAGCAGAGCAGGTATGTTAGAAAAGTGAACAACTAGGCTGATAGAATGTCTTGGTTGGTAAAGGGCTTGTCATGCAAACATGAGGACTGGATTTCAGGTCATTAGCACTCCCCCAAAAAGTTGGGCACAGGGGTGTACTACTGTAATTTCAGTGAGGTGGAAACAGGAGGATTCCTCAGGGCTTACTGGCCAGTTAACCTAGCCAAATTAAATAGATGAGCTTGGGGTTCAGTTTCACAAACAAACAAATAAAAAATCAAAACAAAATAAAGCAAAAAACAATCAAGGTGGAAAGTGATTGAAGAAGGTACTTGATGTTGACCTTTGGCATCTTCCCACACATGCACATATATACACATGTATACACACACACACACATACACACACTAAATATTTGATGTTTTAGAGTCTTGGTCAGTGCCATGGGGCAGCCACTCCCAGGTAACTCATACCTCAGCTGCCACAGGCTGTGGTATTTCTTCGGTCTTTCTTCTCATTCTCTGTGTCCAGAGATTTTGCCACCCTGTGAGCTATTTAGGGGAACCATCCCAGAGGCCAGCTCTGGGCCACATGGGACAATTTAGTGCTTTTATTTATCTCGATTTTCCTCTTTTTTCCCATTTTTCTGAGTTTGGAGGAGTCTCTCCTTCATAACCACAGAGGTTGTTTTAAACAAAGCAGAGCAGTTTTCTCCTAAGCAGCAATTCTTTAACTGAAGAGCAATAGCCTTAGCTGCACTCAGCTCCATGTGGTGGATGCTGGGATGAGCTCCCTGCAGGAATCAAAAACTTATTTTCTCAGCTGCCGGGAGTGGCAGAAAGCTGCAAGTTGCCAATCTTCCCTGGGAATTGTCCTTGCTGAAGAAAGCATCCTTGTTCAAGGTCATGCTACCTTTCCAGGGGTCCCCTACATCCAGGGACTGGCTAAAGTGCTTGCTCAGCCCCACTCTGACAGTGCTGAAGACCCACCCTGGGTTCAGAGCACCTCAGGGGCCACTGAGGTCATTACTGAGTTTGCATTATAGTTCAGCTTCTCCTTTCCCCTCGTGTTGCTTAGTTACCTCCCTTTCTCAGGGGTGGGTCCCAAGGATACTCTACCTCCCATCTCCTGGCATGTTAGTCTTCACCCCAGGGTCTGTTTTTTCAGTTATGAAGCCTGTGGTACTCTGCCTGATTAGTGATTTGTTCCATCTAAGCTTGGGATTTTGTGCAGAAAATGAGAATCCTAGTGGAATTCCCTATGTGGAATTGGGATGTGTGCTCAAATAGATGACAGAGAAGGTGTTTAGCTGAATGAGAATATATACTAAGTCCAAGGTTATTAGTGTGCTTTTGTTTTTACTTATGTTCCTCCTACCAAACATGTCCATAACATGAACTGTATTGAAACTGCTTGGTTTTGTCCTAGGATATCCAAGGAGAGAGAACTTAGATGTCCTCCCCCTGCTCCCTCTTTCTATTGCCCAATGAAGCTTATCTTTGTTAAAACAAGAATAGACACATTTGTTGAAGGATTCTGGGACCCCACCTCTCCCCTGGAGGTGAGAGGACAAGTCTCTATCTTTCTTCCATGATTCAAAGTTAGTCATATTTGTCCATGTTGATTGGGGGACACTGGCAAAGGTCAATTTGGGGGATGAATAATGAAGACCCTGAGGTAAATGTCTCTATGGTCCTGTCATTGTCACAGACACATAAGCAACCATTCCTCAGCCCCCATCCTTCTGAGCTCACTCCAGCTGACAGCAGTGGTGGTAAAGGTTCAGGCAAGAACTTCTATAGCAAAAATGAGCTTCATAGCACTGCTGGTCCTTTGGTACAACTGATTCCACTTTTCATTTGTGGAAACAAAGAGTGTTGGTGTGTAAGCCTGATTCCATAATACCTGTCAGTCCAATTCAGTGGCGAAGAAATGTCCAGTAAAAGATACAATGAGAGTCATAAAGAGGGGGGGGGTATGAATTTCATGCCTCTCGTGAGTGTTGTTTCTCTTTGTGTTGAACCGAGTAGCGGCGACACACAGTAAGATCTTAAAATTGTTTGCTGAGTTTATAACCTTAGAGCTTTCCAGTCCTAGAGGGACCCTGTCCTTCTTCCTTGTAAAAATCCTTAGAGAAGTCTGAAACCAAACAACTGACTCACACACTCAAGAAAAAGACACAGACTGATGACGACATACCCGAGTTATTTCCCTTAGATGGTTTCATTTTAAATGCTGACAAGTCTGTCACAACCAAAGCCTAAAGGAATTGTAATGGCAAATGTCTAGATAATAAGACAAGAGTGTAGTGATGCTGGCTATGGCAAGGTCCTATAGAAAGCTTTCCCTTAAACGACTTAATTACCCCACTGATGTGCCAAAATACAAGCTCTCCTACTCTGAATTGAGTTTTGTTGTCTCTAAAACTAAATTTTAAAAATAGTGTGTCGGAGAGGATTTTGCTAAATAAATTTTATGAGCAAATAGAAAATAATGAACATTTCAAAAGTAAACAAGCACTTGTTTTAATTGCCTATTGATATGTGTGGCATAAGGGAGAAATAGTTTTTTATTCTCATGGCAAAGGATCATGTCTGAAGCCTCCTACAACAAAGGACACATTAATAGACTGAGAGAGAAAAACCATACAAATCTATTTAATGTAAGTTTCACATAACATAAGAACCTTCAGAAAGGAAGAAGCATCTGGGCGTGGTGTCACAGGCCTGAGACCCCAGCTACTTGTGATCTGATGGAGAGAAGATTGAAGGAAGGCCGGCGTGGCCTACAGAGTGAGTTCAAGGCACTCTAGGGAGATGTTTCAGAAAAAAAGTAAAAAGAGATCTGAGGACAAAGCTGTGGTAGGACACTTGCCTAGCACGTGCATGGCCCTAGGTTTAATCCCCGGTACTGCAGAATAACTGGCTCCCTAAAACCCCAGCCATCTCCAAAAGATAGGAGACACTGCTGTACGTTTTTATGAATTATACTTGTGTGTGGTTAAAGGATGAAAGGGTTCAAGCTCTGTGTCTTCATTCTGAACCTCCTCGGGAATGAAGGTCTTAGGACTGCTTTTAGAGGAAGGTCACACATTCTTTGAAGGTCTGAGTCAGGAGAGAATGACAGGAGAGCCCCAGCTATTTCTTTTTTTCTAATTTCTTCAGTTTAAAACAAAGTGCCCTATTTTGCAGGAGGAGATTCTGAGCTCCTTCATTAAAAAACTGCCCTCAAATCCAACAGTTTAATACAATTACCTCACAGGTTTGGTCAAGAGTCTGGCTGCGGCTTAGCTAGGTTCTCTTTCCCGGGGAGATCTTGCACAAGGCAGTTACTAAAAACTCACCCAGGATGGGGTCTCACGTAAAAACTCAACTAAGCTCACTTTGTGTGGTTGTTGGTAGGGTTCCTTTGCTTGAGGACTGTCGGTTCCCAGTCTTCCAGGACCCAGCTGGCTGTTGGCCAGTGACCACCCTCAATTTCTTGCACTGTAGACCTCTCGAACATGTCTGGTTGATTCATCAAAGCCAACATTTGAGACTGTTTATAAGTGGGAGGTAAGTCCCTGTCTCTGTAGCTTAATTAGGGACGTGGCATCTCAAGAGTGCTGACTTTTGTTGGTTAGAGGCAAGTTACCCAAAAGAAGAGACTATTTGGAAAATACCAAGAGGTAGGGATTCTTGGGGCCATCTTAGAGGATGTCTACTGGAGGGAGTATAGAGAGGCCAAGAGAATTAAAAGGTATTAAGAAGGAGACAAATGATTCTAGTCAATGATTACTTTGGGAATTACAATTGCACAGGCATGTTTAATGGGGACATCATTCCTGAATCAAATGAAATTTCCTTAATTAGTGCATTTCTTTATTCTTCAAACATTCGGCAAACTTCCTAATCTTATCTGTTGAATCTCTGAAGCTATTAACACATGCTTTCAAACTTTTGCCAAATATTTTCCTCCCTTTTATGCCCTCACATAAAATCTCTTTTCTAGATCATTAAAGAAAAAGAAAAAAAAAAAAACCAACAGAAAAACTACTGTGAGTGTGTGTGCTTTTCTTTGAATCATGGGCGAGAGACAGTGTTTATGCAGGAGAATACAGTAGAGGGCTGGCAATCTTATGAAAGGGTCTAGCCTTCCCTGATGCTGTGCAGACAGCATCTGCAGTTCTCAGTGGGGTGTGTCTGTGGAAGTCTCAAGGAAAGAGTTCTTTATTTTGAAAACATATGGAGCTAGAAATACCCTCATGTGTGGAGAAGAAAAAGAAAATAAAGTATGTGCTGGGTTGGTTTATTTCAGGAGATTTATGAAAATATTCCTTGAAGCTCACCTCATACTTCTTAATTGCCAACCATGGGCTGTAATAAATGTGGGATGGGACCTGATTTCTATATTGTGAGATTTTCTTTGGGGTTGTCTTCATTTTCTGTTTTGTAGTGTGAATGCCTTTAAAAAAGAATATGATCCTCTGATTTCCTGCTTTTGAATTCTTAATAAAAACATAGTGTCTTTTATATCTATCTGAGGTAAAAATAGAAAAAGAGAGGGTGGGGCATAGCATATAGGTAAAATGGTGAGATCTGTAGTGTCGGATGTTCCGTGTCTTCCAAGAAAGATGCCTTCGTGGGGCTTACTGTTATTTTTGATGTTTTGATTTGAGCTACTAGTGAGAAGAGGAAACCAAGTAGAAGCATAGTAGGAATGCTTTGTGTATACCTCATCTAGCTTACAGCTTAGTGGGGAGTAGAAAACTGGAAAAAGTTGTCTGGAGGAATGGCTTAGGTGACCTATAAAAGAAGCAAGTGAGCCTAAGATAAATCTAAGCCTACTCACTTCCCAGTTTGGTCTATGATTATGTAGTAGATATATATCATGTCATATCATATCTATCTTCTATCATCTATAATCTATTGTATATCTAGCTATCATTTATGTGATGTGTGATGAATGTTGTATATGTGTGTGTGCACATGTATGGAGGCCAGAGGTCATGTCTAGTGTCTTCCCTTACCATTCTCCTTCTTGTCTTTTGAGTGAGGGTCTGTTATTGAACCTGTGGCTTACAGATTTGACAAGACTGTCTGGCCAGCAAGCTCTAGGGCTCCTACTCTCTCAACCTTCCCTGTACTATGGAAGTATCGAAGCCTTGGGTCTGAAGGACGTCTTATGATGGAAGCTGAAATTTTCTGGGAACTCATGGTGGGAGAAACCTAGAGGTTCTGGATCATGAGCCCCTATCTCATCAAATCCTGATTCAAGCACTGTTTATTGCAGCAAATGCCTTCTCAAACTTTTAGCTACTCTTCTATATTTTCTTTCTTGTTTCCTGACAACCTGGATCAAATTCGCTCTCCTACAGCCTCAATCTTACCTCCATCCTCTGGAGTGTTGGAGTTAGAGTTATGAGTCACCATACCTGGTGTTTTCAATCACTATTAAATATTCTTTATTTATTTCCATTATCCCAGTCTTAGCTCATACTTGGATTAAATCTATACTTTGAATGAAAAGTATAAAATAAAACAAAGGGCAGAAAAGTCAACCCAAGTTTCGTGTACATGGCATTTGGGATGGTCAAGCTCTCCAGTTTCACTCACTATGATGGTGTAAAATAGCATTGCACTATGGTGCCAGCATGCTTTTCCCTAATTAGCAATGAGATTGAATATCTTTCCAAATAATGTATTAACTATTTACATGTGGGATAAACTTCTATATATGTTTCCCTGTTTTTGTTGCATTGCTGTTTTTTCTTGAATAAATTCATCTCTCTTCCCCCCTCCCCTCCACCCTCCTCCTTCCCCCTCCCTACTCTCCATTTGATTTATGTCTAGTCTATTTATATAGATTTATCATATATTTTCATATGGTAGTCAGATATCCTTTCTTCTTTTTTGAATAATTTTCTAGCTCTTTTTGGCCTTTTAATTTTTTTCAGTTGAAATATGTTAATACATTGGTACCCTCCCTCCCACTCTGAAATAGAGAGGGCGTTTGAGGTTGCATTGAGTTTACAGATTAGTTTAGGAGCAATTGATATCTCTATAACACGGAGTCTTTTTATTCTTAGGGCTCAATTTGTCATTCTGCAGAACTTTCACATATTAAGTTGGCTGTTTCCTGGAATCTCCCTCCCTCTGTCATTCCAACTTGGAGCCAGCTCCAGGGGAAGTATGTGTGAGATTTGGAAGGCAGAGTTGAATTAGCACTCATTGTTTCTAGATGTTATCATGGTTAGAGGTGAGGAGAGGTAGACATAGAGATGCCAGTGGGCTATTCCCTACACTGTGTCCCCCTCTTCCTCCTTTGGTCCCACTGGTTAAGAACAACCTCAGTCCCACCAATAGTTATATGGCAGTGAACCCACAGAGGTGGTCCACATGCAGAGACAACAGATTCCTGTGGATTGTTTCTTACTACTGTGGTTATCTCCTTCAGCATCTGCTGGTGCCTTGCTTCCAGAATCTCCTGAGAGCTACCTGGGTTAGAACTTAGGAGCTGGTAAGTGAACTCTTTTCTGATCCTAAAATTCTCCAGTTTGGGCCTTTACTTCCTCAATTCCTTCTGCAAGTGAGCAGGTCTGCCACCTTTACTGAACTGATGCAATATTTTCCATTCACTTAGCTTTTCTTTTATTCATTTCTGCAGTACTAATGTTTTCATCACAGAGACCCTATACTCTTATTTCAGTATTTATTCTCAGGCATTTTATTATCTTGCTGGTTTATTATGAATGGAAGGTTACCTCCACAATATTCTAATTGAATCCACTTCAGCATCTTTGAGTTTGCCTATACTTGCACTTGGTACTCTTCTCCAGATGTACTCATGGCTTGCTCCATCACTTATCTGAAACTGTTACACATCACCATCTTTCCAGGGAAGTCTTTATGAGCTAAATCATATAAAATTGCACTATCTTCTATACAATATATCCTTCTTCCATTTTTATCCCTAACACTGATGATTATTTATCATGCCATGTAGTTTTCTCATTTATATTATTTGATTTTCTTCAGTAGATTATAAACTCAATAGGGAAAGACATTTGAAAATCTGGCTTTGTTGCTATATAGCCAATACTTAAAATGATGCATGACAAATGATACTTAATGGATGTTTTTGTGACTGAATATCTCAAAAGTGATTCATTATAAAACAAAACTGGAACTCACCACATAGGCTAAGTTGTCTGGCCAGCAAGCCCTAGGGATCTACTTGTCTCTACCTCCTCAGCTCTGAGATCATAAGTCCATGCAACCATTTCTAGCTTTTTATATGTGGGTTTTGGAACTTACACTCATGTCCTTTTGCCTGTAAGGCAAGCATTTCACTGACTAAGCTGTATCCCAGCCTTCTAGATTGATTTTAATGGTTTGCTGTTATAATCTTTTGGATTAGGACAGTCAATTCTGTACTTTTCCCTTCTTTGAAAGGTACTTATTTAGAGCCACTTTAAAAAAAAATCACCAATTTAATTGATGGTTTATATTCCAAAAATGTTATTATTAAATCAGTGTGTGGATCCAAAATTGTATTTTTCTATGTAAACAGTGGTGTAATGACTGGGCTTCCCAGTTGACTCATACCTACAATGCTGCTGTTCTATAAAGAGGCAGTAATGTCCAACTCCTCTAATGAAATTTCTTTTATATGGACATGGGTGCTCCCCTATGTAATTGTCATTCTCTTCATTGTCTGAATCATCTTGGGAGTCAACATTCCAACACTATGTAATGATGATTTGTGATCAAGACTGTCCCTCTTGCATGGATTTAACTTGAGTTCAATTGAATATGCAGGGATAGATCTTATGAATGCTTGGAAGCTGACCAAGTAGGAAGCACCCTAGACAGTTGTATGAGACAGGTATGTCTTTGGAGAGCTCACTGCTTGCCAAAAGGCCACAAATGGCAGCTAATGGGGAATCTAGATCCTGTATTAGCAGAAATTCAGATTGCTAGTGATGAAAACGTAGGTCTTTAAGAGGACTCTGGAGAGTTTGAAAGTCTTGGTGGAAACAGACACATATTTAAAACAAGTAATAGACAAATAAAATATTTATTAAAAAAGTGTGACTAGAGTTTCTGTCACCCAATGAGGCACTGTAGAGCACCCAGGACTCTTGGCAGCAGAGAATCCTCTTCCTCCTGACCATAAGGGGTTCATTCGTGGCTACAGAAGAGGCTGAGAGTTTCTACTGAGATATGGTTATGTGAGAAGAGGATAACTGATCACAGTAACCAATCATCGATTCAAGTATCTCCATCTTTTCCTCTCACCATCTGAGCGCTGTCTATTCCTACATTGACTTAAACCAAGAGAAGGCAGAGAATGCTATTCTCCCAAAGGTCAGTATTCTAAGCCACTAAGTAAAGTGGAACAGAAGATAATGGACCTTAAACACAAATGCAGTATCAATGGCCATTCATTTAGTTTAAGTAACATGCTAACACACACTGAAAAGGAAAACAAAACATGCCACAGTGACTTTGGAGCTCCGGGCTGAAACATTTTGGAGACATTGGTGTATATTTATTTATATTTTTGTCATTTGATAATATTATAATAGTGTGTCTATAGATGAGGTGAAAAAAAGTGATTTGAAAACTGAATTGCTCAAAGATAAGTTTTTTTACCCCCCCCCCACCAATGAGATAAAGTGAGTTCTCCTGAGGAGGTTTCCTCCCACTCAAAATAATAAATATAAACAATAATGTAATTAGCTCCATGGAGTTTATTGTCAAGACTTCTCAATTATTGTTATATAACAAGCCACCCACTATAGTTAATGGATTAAAACAGCAATATTTATAACCTCACTTTTTCTGAGGGTCTGGAATCCAGGATGGTTTAGTTTCCAGGTTTGGGTTGTGACATCTTAAGTCTGTCTGAGGCAGGAGGATTCACTTCCAAGAAGGCTTATATACATAATGCTGGGTGGAAGCCTCTGTTCCTTGTTGATTGGCTTTTCCATGGGGCCATGTGAATGTCAAGATACGATAGCTAGCTTCTCTCATGCTAAGTGTCCTGAGGGATACAGAGAATGAGAAGGCAACTAGACACACATTACTTTGTCATTTAGAAGCTAATATTAGATGGGACATGGCATTACGTCTGCCACATTCCACTGAGCACACAGACCTAAACCTGGTACAATGTGGGAGGGACTGGAGAATGGCTAAAGAATATGATGCTTTGTTTTTATGTACTACTTTATTTTTCTATCATCTTTTTTTCCTAAGTTTTTTTTTTCATTCCCCAAACTCAATAGTGGAAGAAGTACGACTTTTGAATTAATGTTCACAAGTAATGTCAATGAGTTTTTAACATGAGAACCTTGGGCCTCTACTGGAAGGTGACTTTTGGATCAGTCTTCTTTCTGTGGAGAGCCTTGGCATACAGATAACTAAGACAGGAAACAGTTGTAACAGCTCATGTCTTTAATCCCAGTACTGTAATCCCTGGGAAGCTGGTGCAGGAGGATTGCCATGAATATGAGAACAGACTGTGCTCATGAGTTCCAGGCCAGCCTGGGCCATAGAATCAAATTGCTTGGTGGGGTACACAGAGAGGGAGGAACAGAGATTTTAAAAGAGAGAAATCAGAGCTTTCCCATTTTTGGTCTGAATCTGTCATAAAATATCACAAACTCACTGGAGATCTGTACTTTCTTTCCTGTCCAACACACACACACACACACACACACACACACACACACACTCATATACACACTTATGCACTCATACACACTCACATACATGCACACTCATACACACACTCATATATAGTCACATACACACACTCTCTCATGCATTCATGCTTATACACTCACAGATACTCACATGCACACACATTCATACACACTATGATGTGAGTGAAAAGGAACTCCCAAGGAATAGAATTACAATTGTGATCCTTTCTTACAATTGAAAAAAATTTAGGACTGCTTATTGGCTCCAAGATGCAAGCTGTTTTTAGCGATAAACAGAAGTTCTGTTCTTTTCCCACATTCCAAGTCTCTCACTCCCTGACCTGATTTGCCCCAGGTGAAGGCTCTGCTATGGAGAAGCAAACTGTTCCTCATGACCCCCCTCATGACCTCATATTTATATATTTTTAATGTCACCTCAGTTCCATGTAGGGAGCATTTTGTTTTATTAAATTCTTCTCTGGGTTAACAGACTGCAATGATTCAACTTCCTTGCATGTTTTTCTTCTGGTTTTGTCCTTGTGCTGGGAATGCTGCATAAGCCCCAAGGAATTTAAGGGCTCCCAGAACCAAGTGATAGGTGCTCCAAGTGAGCCATGAGAGTATACAAAGCTGTTGCTAAGCAGCTGTTTACAAATAAAGGCATGTCTCCAACTGAGCAGAATCATCAAGCACCCTTTAGTGCTGGAGAATTTATCATTGGTCAATTATTTATAGTGCAGATAATGGCTTCTTGAAAAGGGAGGAAACCGTGTCAGGGGACTTCTATGAGTGGGGAGGGGGGAGAAGTGGGCTGTATGCTGATTTGAAATGATGACCAAATAATGATCTCATTTCACCCTCAGCCTGCAATAAATTCATAACTCTTCCCTGACCAGTGACATTGGAAGCCACAGGGAATCCAAGCCAGCTGGTTCCAGTCTCTAATCTTTCATGCTGGGAAAAGTATCTACTAGGTGCACCAGACCCAGAAGTTCTGCAGAGCCAGTTCCTGTATGACTTGGCTATTACTCTTGACAACTCTTGCTCGTGGTCCATCACTTGAAGAGTCTACACTCCAGTCGTGCTAGCTCTAGGACACACCTCAGAGGTAATGAGCTTAGTTAGGGTTAGAACGGAAGTACTCAGATAGGCCAAAGAAGAGAGAAAGCAAGATAAAGTAACCTTAAAACAATTTCAGAGAGTAACAGTGCTCATGCCTTGGATTTCCTACTCATTACTTGTGACTTACTTGACACTGAGCTTTCAGATTGGCTCATTTATTTATTTATTATGTAGATAGTGTTCTGCCTGCATGTATGCCATCAGGTCAAAAGAGGGCACCAGATCTCCCTACAGATGGTTGAGAGCCACCATGTGGGTGCTGGGAATTGAACTCAGGTCCTCTGGAAGAGCAGCTGGTGCTCTTAAGCGCTGAGCCATCTCTCCAGCCTCATTCTTTTTTTTTTTTTTTCTTTTGTGACAAAGCCCTAGCTGTCCTGGAACTCACTCTGTAGACCAGGCTGGCCTCGAACTCACAGAGACCTACCTGTCTCTGCCTCCCCAGTGCTGGGATTAAAGGCATGCACTGCCATGCCCAGTTTAGAATTGGCATCTTTTAAAGTGAGATGACTGAGTTAGGAGGATCATCAACTTCTGCCACTCAGACCTCATTTTATTCTCTTTCTGTAAAGATCTCGAGTTTTGAGAGATTTTTTTTTTTTTAATCTATGTGGTGGTATTTGCCCTGCTGTGATTCATTTACTCTGCTTTCTTAGGCCTATGTTCAAAATTACCCATGTTTTGAACAATGTGTAACGATCAACTATTACAAAACCATATAAGCCAAACCCTGGTTTGTAATTAGTATTTCATGGTATGATCTACTGATGTTGTTTGCTAGATTTGTGTGCTAAGTACAATTCAATATAGAATATTCTGAAGTTCTTTTCTATTTTATTTATTCTCTCATATAATACAGCCGTGCCTCTCAGGCCCCTCCATTCCTCCTAGCTGTGTCCTCCCTATTCCCCTGTCATCTCCCCCCACTCCCCTCCCCTCTTGCCTCCCTCCCAGATCCACTCCACCTCTGTTTCCCTTCAGAAGAGAGCAGGCCTCCCTGGGATATCAACTGAACATGGCATAACAAGTTACAATAAGACTAGGCACAAACCCTCATATTAAGACTGAACTAGGCCACCTAGCAGGAGGAAAAGGGTCATAAGAACAGGCAAGAGTCAGAGACACTCTTGCTCCCACTGTGAGAAATCCCACAAGTACACAAAGCTACACAACCAAAACATGTACGCTGAAGACCTAGCACAGCCCCATGTCAGCTCTGTGGTTACGAGCCCTGCTTAGTTCATTCTGTTGGCCATGTTCTTATGGTGTTCTCAACTCCTCTGAATCCTACAATCCTTTCTCTCCTTTTTCTGAGGGGTCCCCTGAGCTCCACCTAATGTTTTGCTATGAGTCTCTGCATCTGCTCCCATCAGTTGCTGGATGAAGCCTCTCTGATGACATGCTAAGTATTGTTAAGTGTCACTCTTACTTTCTGTACAGAGCTTTGATATACAGGGATCTTTAAAAGGAAAGAAAGTATTCTGGGTGAGTAGATTCTAAAAGGAGGATGTCAGATCCAAGGCCATGTTCCTGGGACAATGAATGTAGCCTTTTCCTGAGCTGAGACTTCACATGTGGCTTTGGTGGCCATATCTAAGTTTGTGTCTGTCAATCCACTCCTATGAAGGTGACAGAGGCTGAGAGTGGCAAGCAAGTAGAAGGTAGCTGCGGGTAGCATTCCTGTCCTACGTATTCCCAGTAGAAAATGAAGATGGCACACATGTGTGGATATTACAGGTGTTCATATGTTTCCTTAGCTTACTAGTTTCATATGGACGGATTGTAAAACCTCTAAGTGTATGGAAAAAACTCCACAGTGCTAGGATTCTTATGGAACATTATGACTCTGTCTTCTTCTGAATGCTGTTACTTTGTGGATAATCTAAAGCTTTTGTTTGACTGGATAAGGATGTTTAAGCAAAGGTTACTTTGCACTTGTAGCAACACATTTACCTGTAAATCTCTCCAGCTCACCTGACCAGAATCAGCTGCTTGTAACAAGGAGTCACTTTGTGCCTTTGACTTATTTTGATTACAATTTAGGCATGAGCTTTAAAAAAGGGTTTCTTTCCTCTTAGTGTCTTAGATAGCATTCGCTCTGTGTCTCTGCTCTAAACAAAGGTCTTTGTTTCTTTGTTCCTTCTGTTATAACCTGGTACCCCAGAGCTTCAGTAGAGTGAGCTTATACATTAGAAATCAGTAGATTTTCAAGTAGCATGGTGGCGAAGGTGCATATTAACTTGATGGACAGGGTGTCTGTGGTAGAATAATGGGCCTAGAGATGTACATGTCATTTTCAAAAAAGATTTATTTTTATTTGTATGTATCTGTGCATGTATATGCACATGTGTGTAAGGATGCCTGTAGAGGACAGACAAGGACAGCTGATCTCCTGGAGCTGGAATTATAGGCAGTTGTGAGCTGCCCAACAGGGGTGCTTCGAATTGAGCTCAGGTCCTCTGCGAAGACTCTGAGTGCTCTTAAATGTTGAGCCATCTCTCTGGCACCATTTAGAATTTATTATTTATTATTTTTGTCTATGTGTGTTCCCATGATGTATTTGTGTGGACATGTGTGCCACAGCGCACCAGTGGAGGTCAGAGGACAACTTTGTGGATCCGATCCTCCTCTTCCACTTTCACGTACGTTCTGGAGGTGAAACTCAGGTCTTCAGGCTTGTGTGGCAAGTATGTATCTTAATTCCTAGAAAGCATGAATAATTTGTGTTAAATAAAAAGAAGAAATGAAGGCTTCTGGTGGAATTAAAGTTGCTAACAAGCTGATTAAAAGCAGAAAGATTACCCTAGGCTATTGAGGGTCCGAAGCAACTATGAGTGTTCTTATAAGTAGAAGTTCTTGTCCTTGTAAGTCAGAGAAAAACGTCAGAAGAGATCAGAGAGGTGATGACTTAAATAGGAGGAGGGAGACTGTGAGGCAAGGTATATAAGCAAGGGGACTCTAGAAAAGGCTAGAAAACTCGCCTTCTAGAAAATTCTGTAGAGTTTCCAGAAAGCAGCCCAGCCTCAAGACCTCTTGGTTCTAGCCCCATGAGACCCTTTTCAGATGTTAGCCACCAAAACCATAAGACAATAAATTATAAATGTATGTTGTTTTCAAGCATTAAGCTTGTTGAAATTTATTAGAGTAGCAACAGGAAACTAATATAGCATCCAATAAAATTTACAAGAGAATGTTCCTGGTGAAACCTTCCCAACTATGCACTATTCCTGTAAGAGTCACTTGCCATTTGGAACATCTCAGAAAAGACAACTGACACCCAAGTTGAAATAATGAACCTTCTTTTGTCCTTCCAGAATAAACAATCATTCTTTTTTATTTTAACACAGTGGCTCTCAGCCTTCCTAATGCTGTGACCCTCTAATATAGTTCCTCATGTTGTGGTAACCCATCAACATAAAATTATTTTTATTGCTACTTCATAACTGTAATTTTGCTACTGTTATGAATTGCAATATAAATATTTTTGGAGAGAGAGAATTGCTGAAGGGGTCATGACCCACAGGTTGAGAACTACTGCTTTAACCCATTGTATTTTAGTAAACTGTTGACACCTAATTGTATGAATTATTAACTTTTAAAAAAGATACGTGCATTGGTGTTTTGCCTGCATGAGGATGTCAGATCTTTCAGAACTGGAAATACAGACAGTTTTGAACTTTTATGTGTGTGTTGGGAATTGAACCCAGGTTCAATCTGGAAGAGTAACCAGTGCTCTTAACCACTGAGCCATCTCTCCAGCCCAGTTGTGTAAATTCTTTAAAGATGATTTAAATTAAGGAAACAGACTTCCTTAATTTTTTACATATAATTGAATCCAGCTTGATTTTCTTGTGGGTTTTTGCAAACTCCTAATTGGGATGTTGAGTAGCAGGAGGGGGAACTCCTTTGCATTTTAGGTTCTGAGAAACACTTGGAAAGTGGGAAAGGTCTTGGTCACTCCGCCATGGTGGTCTGTTCCATACTGGTTTCTTAGCTAAGCCTACAGATCTATTTAAAGGCAAGTGACTCTTCCAGCAACTCCATTTCTTTATGACTTGTTTAGCTACAGAAGCCCTTGCAGAGGATCCCAATACATGGCACCTGACAATGCATTTTTAGTAATATATTCCCCCTGTCTAAGAACCCATCTTTGCAGGTGAACTGCTATCATGAGCATATGCTGGGCTCACACCTTCACTCAATTCCACCTCTGCATCCTGATTCTCTGTTGCATAGGATCTTCCATACTCAGGGAATTTGGCTACCCCCATGCTACTCCCCATTTCTTGGATGGCCATTTAACTCTCTCATGGTATTTAGACCAGAGGTGGAAAACTGACCCAATGAGCCATATTTGTTGTCATGGCCTATTGCTTTTTCTTGGCATTCAGGGTTTTATCTTGTGTAAAGTTTAAAATGGGAATTAGTTACTACATTTTCAAATGAAGATTTTATTTGACTATGTCTATGTTTTATTGAGAACTTAACATATACAGCAAGATGGGACTTTTATTCTTCCAGGCAATAATAGCTGGCTTGAACTGAGTACATGGCTAGCATTTGTTCTACATGTCTGTATACTCCACACCATCCCATTTTATCATCACTACTGAGGCCAAGTTCAGTTATTTGCTGTTGTATACCAGATTTGTTTTGCTCATTTATGTAACTTTTCTAGTTTCCACAGATCTGACAATTTATAAGACATGGTCTAGACACTTAGTATGCTTGAAAACATCTATTTTTCCTCTCCTTTCCTCTTTCTCCCTCCATCTCTTTCTCCACTTTCCCCGGTGTGCGTGCGTGCGTGCATGCATGCGTGCGTGCGTGCGTGCGTGCGTGCGTGTGTGTGTGTGTGTGTGTGTGTGTGTTTAAACTTAGATATACAAAATTCCACTGAGATATATTAATGAAGATCTGACTACCAGCCTGTTGAGAAATCAAAAGACAATAGGACAAAGTAGATTGCTTTCCATGGATGTCCTAACAGGAATGACAAATTTTAGGTGCTTTTGCAGTTGGTCACCATGATACATGATGCTATCAACAAGTTATTTCGCCTAAGTTTGACTCCCCTGATGAGGGAGGAAATATCTAACCCATTGCATGGCTTGTTGAGACTGTAGTCATGTTTGCTGGATGAGTAAGTGGAAAGAGTGAGTGAGGTAGCCTTGGACCTCTCCACGGTAGAGGAACAAGATGTGGGCATCTTGACCATAGTTAGAAATTATCTGATGCAAAATTAGGTTCCGTTATACCAAACTGATTCTGAATTCTATAGAAACAGTATCAGAGGCTTATATTATAGCTTATTAAAAATTTCCAAACAAAACAAAAAATAGCATGATTTAAATTAACCTGTAAAATTGATAAACCAGAAGAATTTTTTTACATTTATTTGTTCAGTGTGTGTGTGTGTGTGTGTGTGTGTGTGTGTGTGTGTGTGTGTGGTGTTTTTGTATGTGTGTGGAGATCAGAGAACAATTTTCAGGGTAACTTTTCTCCTACCATCATGTGAGTCTTGGAAATTGAACTTAGTTCATCAAACTTGGTGGCAATATCTGTTAAGGCATCTCATTGGTCCCAGAGGAAGTTCTATATAGTGATGGCAAGTCTTTCAGGTGTGATTCCATGGTAAAACACTGGCACATTGCTAACTCAGATCCTCTTAGCAACACTGTTGTCCCAAATTGCTCCCATGCAGCTGCCTCATACTTGCATAAACACTGTGTGGAAACTGGTCTGGGACTGTACCCCCTCTCTAGGATTTTGCCTGAATCAAGAGAAACAGAAATGGTATGTTTTCTTCTATTGTTTGTGTTAGAGGTGTGATAAGATACTGTGGGCCTTCATTGATTTCAGCTGATCAAAGTTAATGTTGCCTGAAATAGTTCTTTTGAAGCCATTTTCCCCTGCCTATTACTATAGCCTAGAAATAGATTGGTAAAAGGGCAGGAGAAAGTCGGCGCAATTAGCTGAACATACCTGGTAAAGTTGGAAATGATGTGATAGATCAGGATTATCTGACCTGTGGTGTGGTGAGCAAGCATGGAAGCATGGAGCTGGGTGTGATCACCTCTGTGATGCTCTGACTCAACACCTGTAGCTTGAGGATGAATGCAGGTGGTTTCTAGAAGATCAGTGCTTCCACAAATGGAGACGTGAAAGCTCTGCCTTTGCAAACAGGGACACTTAGATCTCCCAGTTTCCTATTAGATGGCTTTCTTTTTTTCCTTTTATTGAAATAGATTCTTTCCCCATACAACATATCCTGATTATAATTTCCCCTTTCCCTATTCTCCTAGTTCCTCCCCATTCCCTCCAGATCCACTCCCTTTCTAAATCTCATTACATAAGAACAGGCTTCTTAGAGATAACAACCAGACATGACAAAGTAAAACATAAAAGATGAAGCAAAAACTATTATATCAAGGTTGGATACAGCAACCCAACAAAAGGAAAAGAGCCCAAAGAGTAGGCACAACTATCAAGAGACCCACCATCTTACTGATTGTTTTCTTTAAAGGCCAATAGTGTTTGATTTTACTCTAGATCTCTAGGCTGTCTAGTCTCTGGTTCTTGATTGCCCAAGTATTAGGTGTGAGTTCTTTCTCATGGAGTGGGCCATAAGTCAAATCATATATTGGTTGTCTACTCCCACAAGTTCTGTGCCACTATTTCCCTAGCATATTTTTCAGGCAGGTCACAGTGTAGGTTAAAAACTTTGTGGTTTTGTCGGTGTCCACATTTCTCTTTTGGTGACCTGTAGTATACCTTCTCCCACCAAAAAGTCTATAACACAGGGCTGAAGGTGCCAAGCAGGCACCAGCTTGACTTCTCCATGTTCAACGAACTATGTGGTGTTGTCCTGGGCAATGAGGCTTCAGGGTCAGTTTGTGGAGAGCAACCCTTTGTTTTATCAACAGCCTGGGTTGTTTGGTGAGTTCCATGGGTTGACCCTGATGGCCATCAACTCATTTGAATGCAACACAGTCCTGCTATTGAAAGCCTCATTTGATGACAAGAGATGACTCTCACATGCCCCTCAATTCCAGCTGTCTCTCTCCACATTCTCTGTCTCTACCTTATCTCTGCCCTGTCTCCACCTGATCCTGCCATTGTTCCTGGTCACCATCTACCCACAGTCCACCTGTAAAATCTATTCTATTTTCCCTTCCCAGGGAGGTCCATATGTTCCCCTAGACTTTTCCTCTTTACTTAACCTCTACAGATTGTAGCTTTGTTACACTAGAACCTCTTTACCTAGTCTTTCTAGGTCTATAGATTGTAGCTGGGTTGTCACTTACTTAATGGCTAATATCCACATATAAGCAAATATATACCACATTTATCTTTCTGGGTTTAGATTACTGCAATCAGAATGATTTTTTGCCAGTTCCATCTGTTTGCCTGCAAATTTCATGATGTCATATAAATGGTTTTCTTAATTTTCTTTTCTGGTGGGTGGGACAAGGAGGTTATTTTAGTAAATAAATATTTTCTCATTGATTTCAAATTTGTTTTCTTAGAATTAAATTATTCTTCTAGAATCTCCCTTTAGATAAGGCTAGGTAGCTTATTTCAGACACAAGTGTGTGTCTCTTTATTCATAAAAATTCCTTGTCTTTGGTGTTGAGTTTGATAAGCTTTATGGGTATGAATAAACATAACTACCACAACAAGAAAAACATAAACATTTTCATTGCTCTAAAATGTTAAGCACAGGTGAGTGCACAGGATCCTGTGTGTGTGCTTTCTGTGAATGCTCTCTTCTTGGGTGATGGATAATTTCATGTATCAACTTGACTGTGATGAGGGATACCCAGATATTTGGTAAAACTTCATTTATGAGTATGTCTATGAGGTTGTTTGCAGAAGAGACTAGTGCTTGAATTGTTAGTCTGAACAATGATGGATCGGTATTTACAGATTTGTGGAAGGATCAGACAGAAGAAAATGTCAGAAGAAGGAGTAATTTCCATTCCCCTCTTCTCTTGCTGGGGAGCTGGGACATTGACGCTTAGGTAATTAATTAATTAATTAATTAATTAATTTTTTATTCTATGACATGCCAGCAGTTGGCCTCAAACTGGGAGTTACACCAATGGCTCCCACAGTGTTCCCATTTGTAGGTGACATGTTCTGGAACTTCTGGGTCTCCACATGACATAAACCAGTTCTCTGAATAAATGTATATCCTGTTAGTTCTATTTTCTGGAGAACTCGGACTAATACACTGCCTAATTAATGTGGGTTAGTCCGGCTCTGTCCTTGTATTTCACCCAACTGAAAATCATATAGTGTGCACTATTTTTTTTTTTTTTTTTTTTTTTTTTTTGGTGCTTGGCTTTGTTCCTTTAATACAGAGACTGGAAGATGTTTTGTGTAAAGAGCTCAACAGTAATGTTTTTTGGCTTTGTAGCTCTGGTGTCTCAACTCTGAGCTCTGCTGCTGTAGCAATAAGGCAAGCACAGAAAGTATGGAAATGAATGGGTGGGACCACATTCCAATAGTGCCTTATTTAAAGTAGATGGTGAGCTAGATTGGGTCTGTGTACTGCAGATTGCCAAAACTTGGCCCAATATAATATTTGTGCTATTTATCAATGTTGTTTTATGCATTAGTAGTTCATTCTTATTATTATTGAGAACTATTTTTGTTATGGTATGAATATACCACAACTTGTTTATCCATTCTTCTGTTGATGGACATTTGGGCTACTTCCAATTTATGATTATTACAAATAGGACTGTTATAAACATTCCCATATGAGTCTTTTTGAGAACACATGTTTTTGTTTCTCTTGGATAAATACCTAGAAGAGGAATTGCTGGGTCATAGAGTAGTTGAATGGTTCTCCTTAAAGGAACTGAAAAATGGTTTCCCTAAGAGGTTATGCATTTGCCATTCTCATTAGCAGTGTATGAGAGTAACTGTGGCTCTGTCTTTGCCAACCATTTTGATTCTGTCAGACTTTTGTTTTAGTCATCCTAGGGATTTAGTCTTTCTTTGAATCAATATCTCTGTCTGTAATGATCATAACCTGGCATTTCTAACACCTTTTATGCCAACTCTTTCCCATTGTGCTTGGTTTATGCCTATATGTGTATGCCGGGGAATCTTTGGGTCTACTCCAAATCATTGCTCTTGTGTGTCATTTAGCATGTTACCTTGCTGTGGCTTCCCTCTTTAAGTTACAGCCATCTAAGCTAATCTTTACCTGAACATACTGCCAGGATAATACTATAACTAGAAACTGACTACCCCTACCCCACTTTCTGTCCCCTATTTTTTTCCCTTGAGACTTTTATTCCTAAATTCAGTGAATGTGTGCCTGTATTCATCAGGGTTTTTAAGAGTGGCAGAACTTATAGGATCTCTCTCTCTCTCTCTCTCTCTCTCTCTCTCTCTCTCTCTCTCCCTCTCTTCCCCCTCCCCCCCCTCTCTCTCTCTGTATTAGAATGACTTACAAGCTGTGGTCCAGCTAATACAACAATGGTTACTTATGAATGGGATCTCAGTTATAATTTCTCTGAAGCAAGTAGACACATGTTCATTTAAGCTCATTGCTGTACAAACCACTAAAGCTGCTTCCTGCAAGAGAGTTTTCTTAGACAGCAGAAAAGAAGAAGAAGAAGAAGAAAAAAAAAAAGTAAGAATGTTCCAGGTACATAAGAATTTCTTGTAGTTGTGGCTCACTGAAAAACCTATGGAAACAGTAGAATTAGGGAAAGAGAGTGAAGGCTAGATCGCCTTTCTTCATTTGTATGGAGTGTCTCTTCACATGGATCTATATTCTAACATGCTAAATTATCTCATCTCTTCCTCCTTCTCCTCCTCCTTCTTCTTCTCCTTCTTCTCCTCCTTCTCCTTCTCCTCCTTCTCCTTCTCCTTCTTCTCCTTCTCCTCCTTCTCCTCCTTCTCCTTCTCCTTCTCCTCCTTCTCCTCCTCCTTCTCCTCCTTCTCCTCCTTCTTCTCCTCCTTCTCCTCCTTCTCCTTCTCCTTCTCCTCCTCCTCCTCCTTCTTCTTTAAAGAAATCTTATTTCTCAGGACTGGAGAGATGGCTCAGCAGTTAAGAGCACTGATTGCTCTTCCAGAGGACCTTGGTTCAATTCTCAGCACCCACATGGCAGCTCACAACTGTCTGTAACTCCAGCTCCAAGGGATCTGACACCCTCATACCAATACACATAAAATGAATTAAAATTTTTTTTTCTTCTCTTCCTCAAGATTAAATAGGTTTAGCTGTAAAGGAACATTTCAGCCATTTCAATTATCCAGTAGCTCTATTATCCACTGACTGCTGCTATCCTATGAAACACCTCTTTTAAGCCATGTCCAAGCAAGGGTTGTTCTTGGCCATATTAATTTTATTTACAATGCAGTTATTCTCTTCCTTGCCTTTCAAGAAACTATCCATTGACAAATTTATACACTGCAGAGTTAAAACCTGGGAATGCTATTTAAAACCAACCAGGACAGACTAATATACCAACACTATGAATCTGAGGTGGAGGAGGGTTGCATAAAATATTGTGTAATTAGATGGAGAGGAGAGAAATCAAGCAAGCCAGCTAGTTGGCTAGCCAACAAGCAAACATGTATTAGAATTGTTAAACACATGGTAAGCTGGAATAACACTTTAAAAATATTTTTACTTATTCTTAGACGTTTTCATACTTGTATACATTTTTTAAAAAGGTTTTTGTTTTCTCTCTCTATATATACATATACATACATATACATACATATATATATATGTATATATATATGCATTTGCATGTGAATGAAGTATACTTGGAGGTCTGAAGGAGTTGGATCCCCTGAAGTTACAGGAAGTTTTGAGCTGCCTGATTGGTGCTAGGAATGGAGCTCCAGTTCTCTGCAAGAACAATATGTATTCTTAAGCATGGAGCCACCTCTTTAGCCCCTAGACAGTGTGTCTTGCTTATATTCAGCTCCAACTTTTTTCTCTTTCTCCTCCAGGATCCCCCAATATATCCCTCTCCCATATTTGCATTCTACCCCAATAACTTACTGGATCCAATCAATGCTGCCTGCATGTACATATGTGTGTGTGTGTGGGGGGAGTGGTTATTTCTGACACTTGGGCATCTTATAGGACAGGGAAAACATTTTTATATTCTTTTTTTAATATTTATTTTGTTATTTAATTTTATATAACAAAGTCCAATTAAATGAAAACAAACATTTATACACAATATTTGGGAATTTGGGCGTCGTTCTTTCCAAACTACTTCCTGCTGGTAAGGGGCGCTGTCTTGGGGGATTCGAAGAAGATTCAGATATCCTAGCTGTAGTCTGTAGGGCTGTTTTGTCCAGCTGTTTGGAATGTAGGATCAGCTTGTACTCTGTTTCAGGCGGTCTGGTGTGATCAAACCACATTAGTCTGGAAGGAATCCACATCTTTTCGTTTTCTGTGGAAACAAAAATAGAAATACTTTTCCCCAGTAACTTGTCCTTCAACTTAAATTTTGGAGTCAAAGCGTTTTTTTTTTTTTTTTTTATTTATTATTTTACATGTCGATCCCAGTTCCCTCTCCCTCCCCCCTCCCTCCCCTCCAGCCCTCCCTCCCTCCTTCCCTCCCTTTTGCCCTCTCTACCCTCTCCCATGCACTCTAAACACCCTCCCCTCCCAACCCCCCACCACAATACCGTATGTAGGGGAATGCCATCCAGTTGGGGTCACGTAGATCTGACAGGTCCTGTGAAGTAGGGACTAGGGCTTCTCTCCTATCTCTAGAATAAGGCAGTTATCCCTCCATGGGGGATATGTTTGCAAAGTCCTTTTGTGCACCAGGGATACATCCTGGCTCCACTGTCTGAGGTCTCTTAGACTGCTCAGATCTTCTGGCTGAGACCCATATTCAGGGGGGTCCGAGCCAGTCCCCTGTTGGCTTCCCAGCTATCAGTCTAGTGGCCCTTAGCTCCTCCTTGTTCAGGTAAGCTGTCTTTATGTACTTCTACCGCATGGTCTTGTCCTCTCCATCTGCTTCTGGGTTCTAGTTCAACTCAGTGTTTATGTATGGGTGTTTGCTCCTGTTTTCAACAGGCATTAGTTGAGGACTCCATGGAGAAGTTAGTTGTTGATCTCACTCTCCGGGAAGGGCATTTATGATAGCCTTTCCACGGAAGCTGAGATTGTTAGTTGGGAGCAGTCTTGTAGTTCCCTCGACCTTTCTTTGTGTTCAACTTTATCTTCAAACCAATATTGGCTCCCTCTTTTATGTTCTCTCTCTCTGTCTCTCTCTCTCTCTCTCTCTCTCTCTCTCTTTCCTATTTTCCATTCCTAACCAGGCTCAATCCTCCTGGTCGCACATGCCTTCCTCTCCTCCCTCTCATTTTCTCCTACTTCTCTCTCCATTAGCTGTCCTCCCCCACTTTACCTGAGGTCTGGGGGACTTGTCCCTTCCCAGTTCTGTGAGGGACTTTATATGAATCTCTTAGAATACAACTTGTATCCTAGTTCCTCTGGTGATGTGAATTATAGGCTGGTGATCATTTGATCTAGGTCTAAAATCCATATATGAGTGAGTACATACTGTGTTTCTCTTTTTGTGACTGGGTTACCTCATTCAGGATGGTTTCTTCAAGTGCCATCCACTTGCCTGCGAATTTCAAGATACCATTATTTTTTTCTGCAGAGTAGTATTCCATTGTGTAGATGTGCCACATCTTCATTAACCATTCTTCAATTGAGGGGCATCTAGGTTGCTTCCAGGTTCTTGCTATTACAAATAGTGCTGCTATGAACATAGTTGAACAGATGGCTTTGTTGCATTGATGTGAATCCTTTGGGTATATGCCTAAGAGGGGGATTTCCGGGTCCTGTGGTAAACTAATTCCCATTTTCCTGAGGAACCGCCATACTGATCTCCAAAATGGCTGTATGAGTTTGCACTCCCACCAGCAGTGGAGGAGTGTTCCACTTTCTCCACATCCTCTCCAACATAAGTCACATTTTTTATATTCTATATAATCTGTTTCCTAGGAGAAGAAATCATGAGAACTCTTTTAAGTAGCAATGCATTTCTCAACTCTGAAATCAGTCAAATCAGCTCTGGTGATCAGCTAGATCACCAGAAAGGCAGACAGCACAGCATCATGGGTTGTGGTTTCTTTCCATGTTCAGATGTTTAAGAGAGAGATTGACAAAGACTCCTTACCCTAAAGCCTGGGTTTGAGTGCTCGCTTTGCTTTACAGCAGTGATATGGCCTTGTGACCTTGGTCACAACATACCATTTCAGTCATCTCTTGCTGTGCTACAGACAGCCCCAAAGCTTTGTGACTTCAAAGAAAAATTCACTATCACTTAATGATTTTGTGAGAGCTCCCACCTTGGGTTGCAGCTTGCTGGGGGCTCACTGGAATGGCAGCAGCCAGTGGCTGATTGAGGCCTGGAGTCCTTGTGGCATTGTTGACTCCCTGTGAATGTTTGTCTTCAAATAGGCTAGCTCAGGTCTCCTTGCGGGAGTGTAAGGACTAGAGAGGCTTGGAACTCTGACAGTTTCTGCTACATCTATTTCACCAAGGCCAGGTACCAGGGTAGCCCATCTCTTTTCAGAAGCAGCAGAAATACCCCATGACAAAGGGACACACATACAAGGAGGAGAGAAATTTGTGGTTGTGTACTACATTCTATTGCATTTTTGAAATCTTAGTTTCTGAGTCTGTAAAATGGGGCTGAAAACTCCTACCTGAGGGTAGCATGCTCTGTTTCCTCCATTGGCTCATTCCCCCTTCTAATCTATCTTCCTTTTTCTCTCTATGAAGTTATGTGCAAGGCTCTCTCCTCTCCTATGACTTCTTCTTACAGCTATCTCATCTTTGCTGGCGTTGGGAAGCCTTTTCTCTAAAGAGTCAGATGGGAAATATTTAGCATGTGTGTCACAGCTATTTGGCTCGGCATTGTAGCAAAAGGCACCCACGGACAGTCTATAAAAGAGCAACAGTGGCTGTATGCCAATGAAGCTTTGTTTAAAGCAGGCGTGGACCAGCGCTTGCTCTGTCCTAGTGATGTTGATGAATGTTGGCTGAAGATTTGTATTTCTTTAAACCTACTCCTAATTGTCCCTGCCATTGCAATTTCCAAAACGGATCAAAGGCCCTGCAAGGTCTTTCCCCCCTCTCCAGGCTCAAGCAGTCCAGTCTTCTTCTTCTGCCTCTGGGCAACACTCCCAGGAGCCCCCTTCCCATGCTTTGAAATTGTTATGCTGGGCCACTGCTTTCCTACCCCGATGCTTCCTCACACTTCCCTTTGCTTCCTGTTTTTTTTTTTAATTTTACTTTTATTTTTGAGATTATAATACAATCACAATGTTTCTCCCTTCCCTTTCCTCCTTCAAACCCCTCCCATAGACCCCCTCATTACTCTCCTCTGATTTATGGCCTCTTCTTTTATTAATTGTTATCGCATGCATATATACATATGTGTGTGTGTGTGTGTGTGTGTGTGTGTGTGTGTGTGTGTGTGTATCTACATGCAAATCCCTAAATATAACCTGTTTATTCCATATAATGTTACATGTATGTTTGTTTTCAGGGGTGGCCATTTGGCATGGACAACCAGTTGGTGTGCTCCTCCCTGGTGAAGACTTCTTCTCCCATTCCCAGCTTCCTTCATCTCCTTCCAGTCATTTGTTGAATTGAGGGGTTGGCTTGAGGCTTTTCCCTGTCTGTTGGTGTCATCCTTGTTCATCTCAAGCTTGGGTAGTTGTCTTGGTGAGACTTTATGGGCATAGCTTCTGACATGACAAGGAGACACCATCTCACAGCAAGCTCTCTGATCCTCTGGAACTTACAGTCTTTCCTCCCTTCTTCATCAATGTTCACTGAGTCTTAGATGTGGAAGTGTTTTGTAGATGTTTCCTGTGCAGCCTCCAGCTCATGTCTCTTGTTTTTCAAGGAAATCTTTCTGATCCCCATATAGAAGTCAGCCCTCTTTTTATGGTTTAGATATGAAATATCTAAAAAGTTCATGGGTTGGTGGTTTGACCCCCAGCCAGAGGTGCTTTGGGGAGGTTATAGAAGGTGAAGCCAGGCTGGAAGAAATAGGTGCTCGAGAGGGAGTGTGCCCTGAAAGGCTCCACCACGTCTCTGGTCCTTCTCTGTCTGTCTTCTGGCTGGCAGGAGATGACTCAATTAGCCTGCCTCAACTTCCCTTCCACCTTGTTCTGTCTTACTACAGACCCAGAACCCACACAGCCAAATGGCAATGAACTGAAATCTCTGAAACTGTGAACCTAATTATATCTTTCTTTCTTTAAGTCGACTTTCTCAGGTGTTTTGTCCCAGTGATGGAAGATGGCTAGCATATGTCCTGTAGGATACTGGCCAGTCTCATCCACCTTCCTGGCATTGCACAACCATGTTTTAGTTTCATCATTATTTGTGATAGTTTGGACTAGTCTTCAGTGGTTCAATTCCTCTCACCACTTCACTGCAGACAGGGTGTGCTTACCCCACTGGTGTTGAACTAAGCCACATGGGTTGATTTAGTTAATAGGATGTTTAGTGGTTTGATGTGAGCAGAAGTAAGAGGTGTGTAGATGTGATGGATCTAGTTTCTTCATAACTCTGCTCCTGGAGAAATGAGGGGTGTATGGAGTTGAACTGTCTCAGCTAGCTTGCAGACCAAATGTAAAGATAAATGCTCATTGGGTTACACAGAGCTCTAAGGTAAATGTTGGTTGAGCAGCATAGATGACTGAGGGGATTATCTTACATAGCCATCTCTTTCGTTAGAACAAAAGACCCCAAGAAAGTCACTAGGCAGCCATGGATATAACTCAGTGGTAGAATGCTTGCCTAGTGTGCACAAAGATCTCTATTTTGTTTATTTGTTCCTATAATAGTAAATCAATAATATAATAAATGAACATTATTATTTATGTAATATATTATGTTTATATATTTATTTAAATATTATATATACAGCAAATAAATAAATACCAAAAAATTAAAAAGAGGAAATATGCTGGCTTTGTTTACTTTGTATTTATATTGCCTACTAGATAAGAAGCCTGCTAAACATGAGTAGAATGAATAGATAATTGACAAGGAGGCCATGGAGGCATTTAGTACATTACAGATCTAGTTGGTTTCTGCAGGTAGGATTTTAAATCGGCTTAGGTAATGTTCAATACAGTCTGGACCTAGTTCTCTTAAAAACTGGAAAATATTCAGGTTTATGTGTAGGAAAAATATTCCTCTATCTCTAGTCAGCTGTGTGTTGACTATGCCATCACAATTTTTCCACCCACAGGAAGTTTAAGATTATTAAAGAAAATAAAAAAAAAAAACACAAATGGAAGTCCAGGAAGGTCTTTATTTGTGTTACTTTGTTTTCTAATTTGAAGTCTTATTAGTTTAAAGTGATAATGAAAAAGGCCATTTGGAGACAGGACAATGCCATCACATCTGGAGAAGTTTAATAAAATTGGGACAGAGGCTCTGTTCTCCCCTGGATGCACATGTGTAGTTCTCATTAACGTCTGCATTATCTCGAGGAAAATATTGGCAAGTGTCATGCACCGTAAACATGCACCGCACAAAGGGGGTTAATTAATAGGTTCATGTAGTATTAATGCAGATGTTCAACATTAACTGTGGTAAGTGTTCCCTAATAGGTGGTGTCCATGAATAGTTAACACACACTGTTTTCCTCAGTATTTACATGAAAGTATAAATATGAGACACCAGTATAAGTTATGAAAGAATTTGTAAAACTTCCAAATAATTTTGAAGAGGTTTCCTCTTCAAAAGACTTATGAATCTAATAACTTTTCTCATTAGTTGAGTCTCTAAAAACAGTCATGTAATTTCTCTAAAACTATGCAATATAGCTTCCTTCAGAAATCACTTCACAAATGTTTTATGTATGCAAAATTATCAAGTGTTGGGTATTTGTATGTCTTTGCAACATCAGGGTTTCTTTTTCAACACTTTATAGCTATGTGGCCTGCTTTCTTCTGAGAATAAAGCAGAGATTTGTATGTAAAGAACTTGTGTTTTTCTTCTCTGCACATTTTGGTCAATCCAAGCTTTGTCCACATTTCTAAGCATATGTACTTTGAGTGTTTATATGAAGAAAATATGATTAGAAATATTAACAAGCCAGACATACAGATGTTAGTGTATGGTGTCAGAAAAACTAAACACTGCTGTTAAAATGTACATATTTACATATTCTGATGCAATATTTACTTCTATTACTCTTGCAATTTCCCTTTCTTTCCAGAAGGCTGTATTTGATTACTTGTTTGCTTAAAATAAAACAGGATCCTGTCTGTGGCAAAACCTGAGATGTACTACTCTGCTTCCCCTTCAAGAAAGGAGAGGCTGTTGACTGGAAGAATGTGGTTACTGAACCCCCTTTAGTTGTTAGCTGGTCTGTCACAGCTTTCCCCAGAGATCCTACACAACTCCATAGCTGAGCAAGATGGCTGCCGAAGGGTCTAGCCATTTCTATCTGGAGTGGGACTCTGCCTACAGGCTAGCTTTGCTCTCTGCTGGTTAAATACACTGTCAGATGGCATGCTCTGACCACTCCTGTCCTGTGCCCTTTCACCATTGCTACTACCAATTAACCCTTTGTTTATCTTGCTGTCTGCCTCTTAGAGAATTCAAATGGTAGCCTGCATTTACCAGGGCTTAAATAAATGACAAATGCAAAGTTAGAATCTGATATGAAATGATAAAAGTTGGAAAAATTTGCCATATAAACAATCCACAATAACACTATACTCTGAACTAGATAAGATGAAGCAAAAGGCGTGCTACTTTTCTTCCTTCTTCTCTTCCTCTCTCTCTGTGGTGCATATGTGTGTGTGTGTGTAAGCTATGGGTCAGTGCTGGCTGTCTTCCCCTATCATTCTCCACATTATTGTTTTGAAGCCAATGTATTGGCTAGACTAGATCTGGGGATCTGCCTGCCTCTCCATTCCTCCCCAACAAGCCCTGGGGTTACAGGCACTTGCTACTGTGCCAGGTTTTCAATGAGGGATCGGGGTATCCTAATTCAGGCCTTCTCCTTAGCAAACAGCAAACATTTACCAGTTAAGCCATCTCCCCAGCCCCATTACTTCATTTTCTAAGATAAGATGTATTCATGATGAATATGCCAACAAAGTAGAAGGAGGAAAACAGCACCCATTAGCAGCCCGGGGGGCCAGAGGTTTTGATGCTGCTTCAAACACTTAAAAAAAAAAAGCCCTAAATTCTTTATTGTATTTGAAATATGTATTTAAACACATTACTATATTCTGTAGTAAAGGCAATATTTTTAAAGTAGGTAAATAAATTTTAAGTTGTTATGCTTTGTGAATTAATGCACTTAACACTAAAATATAATTTTGAAGTATCCATGTGAGTAATGCCATCTCTGCTCACATAGAGGTTGGGGAAACAACCTTATATTTTCAGTTAAGCATTGGAAGGCATTCACCAGTGGCTTTATGTAGTGAGATATCCACCCTGCCCACACCTGTGCAGGGTGGATATCTCACTACAGCTTTATACCTGCGAAATATTAAGCTTACCAAAGAACCTTTATTGAGCATACTTTGCAAAATACCGCTATATTCAAAACACTCTGCTAGAAACAATTCTGAAAGGTTTGAGGTGAGGAGGAAATCAAAATGCAGTAAAAAATTCACCTGTCATACATAACCAAAGAGTAGAAAACGGTGGTGAACAGACCGACATGGCCCTGGTAACAATGGGAGAAAATATAACAAAGGCAAGTCTGCATATGTTTGCAGTTACTTTAAATAGTTTCAAATATTTTCATAGGAAACCCTTTTCCTGTAATGCATTTGCAATAGCTGGTGCAGTGTGGAATAAGATGGAACATATGTTCCTGCTGTAGAGGCAGAAAAAACTGTTGACTGTATTGTTTAGAGGGTGGCCCTGGAATGCTAATTTTAACCCCTTGGTTCTGGAGCTAAGTTCCTTTTGTCAGCTCTTTGTGGTTGTGTTGTGGGGACATTGCAGGTAGAAGGTCATGCACATAAACACATCACAGACACAGATATGCTTCCTTGCAAGGAGAGATGTGTCGTCAACATTATTTGTCCCCATCTTGTTTCAAAACAATGCTTCTTGCTTTCTCATAAAACAATGAACAAAGCTTTCCAAGTGTTGAGCAGGGAAGGGTTCAGAGAGAAATTCTGTACATAAGAAGTGGTGATGATTGGCAAACATTTTTTTTTTCCAACCCAACTGTGGCCAGCCTTCTTCAAAACTTGTGACTAGTGTCCTTGTTCTCAACAGCAAGAATCCTTCTAAGTTGATTCAGCCCAAATTCCAAATCCCTCACTCTGGTATCCTATCACCTCCATGTCTGATCCAGTTTCTCACTTCCCCCTATCTCTCTGGACACCCTGGCCTGCATTTTGCACACACTCCATTAATCTTAATGTTTTCTCCTAGCAATTTCTATGCACTATCCCTTTATCCTGATCTTGGGGTAGATATGAGTCCCAACTTCTCCTCTTCTTTATTGCACAACTTTATTGTTGTGGTCCATTTGGGGACAAAGATTTTCTTATTGTTCTTAATAAATACCAGAACAACTTTTTCTTAAACATGAACCAGACAGGGCTCCTTACTTCTTCTCATTTGAGATTTTCTTAGGTACATTTCTGCTGCCTCCACCTACCTCCCATCTCCATTGCTCTGAAGCTCATTATGTGACCATAATTGTCAAGATTTATTTGAAGTTGCTCTTATTTACAATGGACCCATGCCCACTTATTTTAGCTTTCTATAGCTTAGTATTTGTGGGTGTACTTGTTTTATACTGCTCTTGGCCCTCATATATTGGGAAGAAAGGGCTTTTTGTAGAGCTTGCTCACAGATAATTGTGGATTTCTTATGGCTAGTAGTAGGAATGGCCTGATTAGTGGGAAGTACTACCACAGATGAGGAAATGACATGTGTGCAGATATGACCTATCATAGTCTGCAGGTAAAGCTGAAAGAAACTGACCATTTTCTGAGATAAGTGTGCAATTTGAGCCACTCTAGTTATCTCCTAATACGTGACAGTCAATACAATGATGTCCAAGTTGCTGCCCAGCCCACAGTGGACATGCTGCTCACTAGGTTGATGCAGAGGCACTTGACCCAAACAAGAGCTGAGGGTAGGGGTGTCTGAGGGTTGGAGGGAAGAAAACACAAAATATAAGAGTGAAGGGCAGGAAACTGAGGGAAAATGTTGCTATGTATTGGATGTCTGTGCCCTTCTCAAATTCTTATGTTGCAATATGTCCCTTGGGGTTATGGTATTAGGAGGCAGGGACCAGGGAGAATATTAGCTCTTGTGACTGGCATAGCTCTTGTGAATAGGCTGCAGAGAACTAACTCACTATGTAGCTAAGGATGACCTTGAACTTCTTCCTGACTTCCTCTCTTGAATGATAGGATGGCATGAGCCATCACCTTGATTTATATGGTGCTGGAAGTAGAACCCCGTGCATCATACATGACAGGCAAATGCTCTGCCAACTGAGCTACATCCCTAGCTCCCAGAGAACCAGCCTGTCTCTCCTGCTGTGTTAATGGCAACTGCATAATGATTTTATCTATGAGCCAGAAACTGGCCTTGATCAGACAGAGACTGTTCTACACACTTGAGCCTGATCTTCTTAGCCCCCAGAACTATGAGCAATATGTTCTTGTGTATAAACTACATAGTATGTGGCAATAATCTAAGACAAAAAGATTTCTATGGGGAAGCGTAATGCTTATAGAGGGAGTGGCCTTTCAGAGTGATCTCATTTTGATCGTGGTCCAGCTCGGGAAGGCATCCAGGATCCAGGCTATTGCGAGGGGAGTTCTTAATCATTGTATTCTTACTGACTGCTGAAAATAAACTTATTGGCTGAGATGTCGTCTTTTGTTAGGCATGTTTTTTTTTTTTATAAATTATTAAAGATGTGTTGGTATTAAATTGGTTTCCTTGTAAACCAAATGTCTTTCTATAAATATAACTTTGAAAGGTCAATGGGGGAGGTGAGGTAACGTCGAACAATGAGAAGGAGGCAAAGGCACAGCCTCCATCCGATGTAACTGAAGATACCATGAGTGTTGTAGGGTGCATATACCTAAATAACACAGCCTTTGAAGCTTTTGAAGGTGAATCAGAATTGCAGATGAGAGCCACCTATTTACCCTGAGGAATAAGAGTCATCTTTATTGTCTAAAGAGCATCCTTGGGTTGGATATACATGTCAAGGACAAGTTACAAACTTATTGTCACAGCAGTGTTGCCTAGTACATGAGGTAAATAAATACTATAATTTATTTTGTAAAGGACAATTGGAAGGGAAAAATATCTATGGACAGTTTCTCCTTACCTTCACCCTTGGGGTCTTTTATATGCCAATTTATCTTTCAAGGTGCCAGCCAAGTCATTTGAAATTATTTAATGCAAGCTTAAGTTTGCTTTTTGCATAAACATGTGCTACTATAAGATATAGGTTTACAAATATAAATTATATGATTGCTTCAGGCACAGAAACCTGAATTTATACCTTTCTTTTAAAAACAAAAAGTAATTACAAACTGTTATGTGTTCCCATTAGTTGTTTAGCAATATCTACAGGGGAGAGGATTTAAGAGGAAAAGTATGGTCCAGGTATTAATATTTATGAACTGTGTAGGCACACTCGGATTCTGCCCCTGGAAATAAGAACATTTAATGAACACATTTGCAAGGTTGAAATGGTCTGTGGCTCTGACTATGCAATGCACAGGCAATTAGATCATAAATGAAAAATGTATTTGATCAACATGTTGGCTTGTTTACCCACTGGCTGGAAATAAATTTGGATATTGTTTTGGTGTGGAAGTGGGTTGTAAGCTTTTGGCCAATCAGCCAGTATTTGGAGGGGTTTACCATCATGCATTAGAAATTGCTCATCATCTCACCCAGGGGAATTTTCAGGTACTTTCCAAAAAATGATTCTTAGATTTCAGTGTCTTAGCCAATACCAGAAAGATGTTGTCCTGGATTTTCCTTGAGGCCAATGTTATCTGCCCTCCTCCTTGTCTTTCTTTTTCCATCTATTTCTTTGGTATGGTGAGGGTGCAGGAGGGAGTGGATTTGCTAAACACCAGTTCAGACCCATACCCTTGAGGCGGTTGGAAGTACTCTATCACAGCCTGAGATCTCACATGTGTTTAAGGTTTTATAACTGGTTTTCCTTGGATCATCCTTACATTTAACCTCTAGCTTTTAAAGATTTCAAAACAGAGGAAAACTTGTTTTCTATTTCTATATCATATCAATGCCTCTCTTTCTCTCTCTCCCTCCCTCCCTCCCTCCCTCCCTCCCTCTCTCTCTCTCTCTCTCTCTCTCTCTCTCTCTCTCTCTCTCTCTCTTTAGAGACAGGTTTTCTCTGTGTGACAATCCTGGCTGTCCTGGAATTCTCTTTTTAGACTAGGCTGGTCTTGAACTTGTAACGATAGGTTCTTTGACCTGGCTGGGCCCTGCCACCCTTGAGCCCCCAACTAAGCACACAGATGCTATGCTAATTATGAAACTATAGGCCGATGTCTAGGGTTTCTTATTGGCTAGCTCTGTCTTAATTATTAACCCATTTCCATTAATCTAAATATTTCCATTAATCTAAGTATTTCTACATTGTCTTATCTTACCTGAGAAGGATCTGGACCTCTTATACATTTTTTTTTTATCTCACGTGGTGTCTGACTCTGCCTCCACTTCCCAGAATTCTTCTCATCTCCTAGCCCCTCCTATCTTCCTGCCTGGCCAATCAGTGTTTTATTCATTAACCAATAAGAGAAACATATGCAGAATAACACCTCCCATCATCTCCTCTTTTCTGTCCAATAAAAAGAAATGTTTTAACTTTAACAGTAAAATATATAAGAACAGTTATCAAATAAGAACTATGGTTACAATATTTAGTCCATTTTACTATCATCTATCCTATCTTTGTGAGTCTAAAGTTTTATATGTAACTTATCTCTTATCATAACTAATGAAAGCCATAACCATAACTATATATCTTCAACTCCATCAAAGGCCACAGAAGGATAACACACAAACTCTAGAATTTACAGAGACATCTCATTGCCTGGATAGTCATGCAAAATTCCTCTGTAACGTCAGAGCATCCATAGGTCCATAGGCCATAGTGTGTCTGGCAGACTTCTCAGTGAAGCAGGAAATTTTAAACTGTCCACTTGTATTGGCATTTTGTCAATCATTTTTCTGTGTCCTGCAGAATGTCTGGCAGACTCTCCCATGAAGCAGGAACACATCTTGTTTTGGCAAATTCAGCAGTTGCTGTCCTGTGGGTCCTGTATATCCAGTTTAGACAGCATACAGTCAGACAGTCCAGGCAAGAGCAGCTTCTTGCCCAAGTGGCTAGCCTTGCCATGTTGAAGGCAAACTCCATACCAAGTTTCTTCAATGCCGATGCCCATCTTCCTCTCTGAAGTAATTGGTGTTGCCAAGAGCAATTGTGTCTCACTGTCATGAAAAACCCTAAACCATTTCAAATTCTGTAGGTCTTTGAAAGGTTTGAAGATTGCCTATCCACTTGAAATATACCTCTATATATCTAGAAAACCTAACTAATCTAACTATAAGTTTTGACTGTTATAGGTAACTATCTATAATCTGTACTTAATTATACATTACGTTTTTAAATGAGCTACATAAACACAAAACCTAAACAAGAGTAGGTGTGGCCTTGCTGGAGGAGATGTGTCTGTCACTGGTGGTGAGCTTTGAGGTTTTCAAAAGCTCAAGCCAGACCCAGTCTCTCTCTCTCTCTCTCTCTCTCTCTCTCTCTCTCTCTCTCTCTCTCTCTCTCTCTCTCTCTCTCTCCCTGCCCTGCTGTCTGTGGATCAGGATGTAAAGCTCTCAGTGGCATGCCTGTCTGCTTCTTGCCAGGATGATCATGGACTAACCCTTTAAAACTGTGAGGAAGACCCCAATTGAATGCTTTCTTTTATGAGTTGCCTTGGTCAAGGTGTTTCTTTATAGCAAATGAACAGTAACTAAGGCACAGATTTGTTTAGAGATTGAAAGGAAACTAATGCCTGCTCTTGAATGTCTTTGTGTCAAGTACCACACATGACTTTTTACCCATATATTATAAAAAAAACAATAAAAGGTAATATAAAATTTAAAAACAGTGAAATAAAACACAATTATCTGACGTTATTCTTTGAAGGTGTAGTATTATGGTTTAAATAGAAAATGTCCTCCACAGGCTCATGTGTAGAAGAAGCCTAGGTCCCCAGCTAGTGGTGGTATATTGAGAAGTATTTGGAACATTAGGAGGTGGGGTCTAGTTGGAAGAAGTAGGCTATCCAGAGTGTGTCCTTAAGGAGGTCTCCATCTCTGCTTTGCCTCCTACCCCTTTCTCTCTTTTTTCAATCCTTAGATGCTATGAGTTAAGCTTCTCTCTCTATCACACACTCCCTATCATGATGTATCACTTTACCACTGGCCCAGAAAATCTCTGAAACTATATACCAAAATAAACAAGACCACCCCCTCCCAATATTTGTCATGGTTACAAAAAGCTGTCTATCATGTGTTATTTTAAAAATCTCAGATTTGAAATTAAACTCAGGAATGGATGTAGGACTCAGCAAAGTCTCAGAAAACGTACGCTATATGGCCACAAGCATGCCACTCAATAGCCCTGTGGATGGGATCACCCATTCTGAGGGTCACTTCCTTGTTGTAAATGGATTAAAGCGTATCTTTATGTTTCTGTCTACTGTAGAAATAGATCATCCTTTGCTCTTAATCAGAGGTCAGTTTGCTAGAGAGCTGAGCCTGTGCCTGGAAGGAATTTTGGACATTGTGTTTGAGAGGGAAGAGATGGAAAATCCCAGTGATGAGTAGAGGCTGGGGTGCTAAATGACCCAGTATGTTGGGGTTTGTCCTCTAGGACAAAAAACTATCTCTTGATAGTAGAACAGTTTTCCAGGTGGTCTTGGATCAGCCCAGAGAGAGAGTACTGGGAATGCAGTATCCTGAGTTTAGGAGGAGCTGGCCAAAATAGCCTGGTCTGCATTCCACTCAGCCCTAGAAAAGAAATATGATATATTTCAATACTTTATCCCAGTATGCCATGTCACCCTGGGGTATAAAATGCATGGTGGGCTGCTTTCTAGAGTCCCCCCACCTGCAGCACAGGTGAGACATGTGTCCCAGGCAGCTCTCCTGAGCTTTTTTTGGGGGGGGCACTTGTTAATCATGACTCCTAAGTGTCAGTTGTCCATTACCAATGATCACTGATGAGTGTGTTTGAGCACTCTGCCTCACCGGACTCAGGAAAATAATGAGTAAAATCCAAGATAAACTGGGCTAATGCCATGTTATAGTTTAGATCTTACATGTCCTCCAGGCTTTGTTCCTAGCCTGTGGTGTCTCAGGAGACAGTGGATCCAGTAGGGCTTAGTAGAAGGAAGTTAGGTCAATAGAATGTGGCCTCAAAGCTCGTATTGGAGCTAACCCTGCCTTCTTCTCTGTTTCCTGGCTACCTTGAGGTGAACAGGCCTCCTTTGCTGTGTGTTCTAGCCATGATATGCCATAATGTTGCAGGCTCAAGAAACCATAGACTGTATCCATAGATCCAAGCTGCAAGCCTAAGTTGGTCTTTCCTATGTAACAGTTGGCTAGCCCAGGTATTTGTTAGTGAAAGGAAACCTGACTAATAACCCAAGATCAGTGTGCAGGTGAGCCTCCATCACACTCCCCTGTGCAACTGAAACTTCCGAACCTTGTGGAGGTGGAAGTATGTTTGTAATTTTCTGACTGTAAAACCCAACTTCTGTTTTACATCTAAAGGCCAAGAGTTCTCTGCATAATTTAACACACACTCAATTTTCCATGAATAAAACAGTTGTATAAACAGTTTAAGATTGCGTTTTGCTCTTCCTGGACCTGGACTAGAGAAAGGCAACATTTCAAATTTTTGTAGGATCTGAGGTACAGGTGCTTTCTCAGGGATCCTGTACATCAGTGATTCTCGACCTTTTAAATTACTGCTATCCTTTAATACAATTTCTCATGCTGTGGCGACCCCCAACCATAACAGATTCATAACTGTAATCTTGCTATTGGTATGAAGTCATAATGTAAATATCTGTGTTGGTCTTAGGTGATCCCTACGAAAGGGTCATTTGACTCCCAAATGGGTCACGACCCACAGGTTGAGAACTAGTGCTATAGACAGAGGTAGCTCTTGAATGCTATAGGTCTCTTTTAGTGCATGAGACCAGGTGTTCTAAATGATGCTACCTATATTGTATTTCTCTTTGATACTTAGTGGAGTCGTTAAGGTTTTTGTTTTTAATTCTTTTAGAAGATAAGATGTGCTGTCTATGGAGTTTTCTTCATGACAATAAAAAGAGCATGTTTATGAACAGGGAGGAGGTTGGTTTTGATGGGCCTGAGATTTACTAGGCCGGTGTCAATGGAAGGAACCTGGCAGCCTTAGAGGGGCTCAACACTGCAACGGAGAAGGATATTGAAAGCATCTGCCCAGGATCAGCGGCGAATGCACCGGGCTTTTATTTTTGGCCTAATTTAGCAGCAATAAACTAGTTTCATCTGGCAAGAAAGGGCCCACTTCTTTTTCTTTAAATCTTGCCTAATCACCGCTCTATATTCATAGCACTTTTAGTCTTGGATGGATTTATTCTAAACTGCAAATGCTCTCGGTCCCAGGCCAAGAGACAGACAGGCATTAGCCTCAGGCTGTCTGTGCGTACTGTACCACCTCTGCCAGGCTTGAGCTACTTAATGCTAGGGGAGCAACCTTAAAGGAGGCTATCAGGGGCAGCCACAGCCTGGCCTTTGGGCTCCGTGTCTGTTACATCTTACATTATATCTTATATGGCGGTTTCTTCTAAATTGAAACACTGCCTAGGGGATGGGGCAGGAAGGGGGGAGCTTATGAGACTCAGAAGGTAAATAAAAGGTCACCTGTCAGAGGAAGTGGAAACTTGGAAGTTTCTAGAAGGCCCCTCCTCGGCTTCATAGAAGGGGCTGTGGAGTGAGAAGTCTGACTAGTCCAGTTTATAGAGAGATTTCTCAGACTGGAGCTGCCTGCAAATTGTACAGAGAGCTACAGGGGTGCACCTTCGGCGAGTCACACCTGGCTTGTAGTTTTGGCAATGTAGTTGCATTTTTTGCATCTTCTTTGCTCTTGCAAGGAATCCCTCACCCATGGTTCTGTTAGTTACCCCAATTAAAACTTACTGGTTCACTAAGGTGGACTTTGGTGCAATACTTTGCTCTATTGTGGATTCCCTTTCTGGGACATTAGACGTGTGTGTGTGTGTGTGTGTGTGTGTGTGTGTGTGTGTGTGTGTGTGTGCGTGCGTGCGTGCATGTGTGCCTGTGTGTCTGAGTGTGTGTGCCCGTGTGTGTGTTGCATCTCCCCAGGAAAAGTCTGTTACACAATAGTTTACAAATATCACAGGCCTCTCACCAGGTGCCTTTTAATTTCTTCTTTCTTTTGACTGATTCACAAGACAGTGAGAAAAGAATTTACTGTGTTCAGACCTGCAACAATTAGAGCAATAATGAGGGGGAAAAAGGCAATGCTTGTGGAGGGTTGATCAGAGTTTCACACTAACCCTGGACTGGAGCAGTTGACAACTTAAGTCATATCCGTGACTGAGTTTGAGCTTTTCTGGAAGGGGGCTGGAGGAGCCTCAACATTTTGCTATTTGTGTTACTAGTAGAGATTGCTGTGTGTAGAAGTTTGTGGCCTGCTCTTTTTTTTTTTTATAAAGTGAAATCTGGTGGCTAATGGCCGTATAGATTTTCTTTATGCTGTCAGAAAGGCGTTTGGGGGAGATGGCTTAATTTGTAAAATGCTTGCTGTGAGGGCAGAGTCCCATCCTGGGAATTCATTGGCTAGCTAGTGGTGAGCTCTAGGTTCGGTGAGAGATCCTGTCTCAAAAAAGGGGGAGGGGAAGGGAGGGAGGGGGGGAACAGTTGAAGACAGCATCTGGCATTGCCCTCTGCATATGCACATGTGTGGTGTGTGAGCACATTTTTTTTTTTTTTTTAATAAAGGGCATTTTCAGGATATTTTTAGCTCTTAATTTCTTTTGTTTAGAAAATCTACAATCTCAATATTGCAACCTTAATGAAATGAGGGTGAATTTGGTAACAGACACTAACCTTAAGAGTAGCACAGTGGACATTTCCATTTTCAATATTTCCTTTATGGTTGTTGGGCAATTTTAAGGCAATAAAATTGTAATGAACTTTCTAAATGAGGGTGCCTCTGCTGACTGCTCCAGGAGGGAAAAAAAATGGAAGTAATTTGGGAGAAGTGAGGCCATCTCTACATTCCTCTCCCTGCGCACTCGGTCTCGAGCCAACTGCCTTTGTTCCTGCAAAGCTCTTACTTTGAATCCTCAGATATGAGATGATGCTTTGTCGAGCTGTACACAACCTGTATGCTGCCCTGTGAAAAGCTGAACTCTCTTTTCTTGGAAAAAATGAAAAATAGCTGGATTTCTACAAAAAGCCAAGATGTGGAAAAGCTGAGTTAAAAAAAAAAAGAAAGAAAAAGAAAAGAAGAAAAAAAAAAAAAAAAAAAAAAAAGAAAGAAAAAGAAAAAAAGGCAAGGGGGAATGTGTTACACCCCCCTCCAGCCAGAGAAAGCTCTACAGGGGAGTTACAGTGAATATGAATACTTCCAGGCTGAGGCCAGCTCCCTGACTCAGGGCTAAAGGATTCCATAAAGCCTTGGATGGAAACTTCCAGATAAGGCAATGGGTTTTGTGCCTTCTAATTTCCTGAAAGGAATCTCTTTGAAGTTATCCTCTCTGAAGATGCCAGCACATCCAATTGACATGATTATCAGATATAAAACCGAGGGTCTTTCTTCCTTCTGTCTGAGTCACTTTTGGAAGCTTGAGGAATTATCCTCTACCCAGGTGATAGATAGTGTTCCAGACCCCAGCTCTGGGGAGGGGTGAATTTTTTTTTTTTTTTTTTTTTTTTGTAAAAATCTTTGAAATGCCTTTTTTTTTTTTTTTTTTTTTTTTTTTATGTCTAGAAGGTAACTTTTCTTTGATGAAAAAAAAAAATACTGCTTCTGGGGAAATATATCTAGATTTCTTCCTAGGCATTTTCTGATCCAGCTGCTGGAGCTGTCAGAGTTTAAGTGGCGAGATCTCCTCTCCATACTATGAACTACTCAGCACAGACCACACTGGGTTGGTTCTGCATACACTCAAGCATATGACACCCTTTAAATCCTCACTGATATCTGGAGTTGTTGCCTGTAAAAAGCAGAATACTTTGAGGCAAGAGATAGAAACCAACCTACACAACAAAAAAGTATTTGCTGGCTTAAAAAAAAAAAAAAAAAAAAAAAAGAATTCCAGAGTGCAGATGTCGTCAAGCACATCTAGATCCTGCAGCTTAACTACAGGGGCCAGGCTCCCTCTCCTCTAATCTCTTGGTTCCGCTTCCCTTCAATCTGCTTAATTCAGGCTCTTGCCATGTGTTAGCAAGATGTCCATGGCAGAAAGACACCCTTTTTCCAAATTCCCTCCAGTTGAGCTCATTAGCATTCACCAACTAATACTGTAAGTATAAGGTATGATTTTAAAGCATTTTATATTTATCATAATAAGCTGTCTTGTAAAGAGTCTTTTTCTGTCCCTACTCCACCCTGAGCCAGCTTCCAAAGAATGACACAGAGACTTATTAATTGTGAAAGCTTGGCCTTAGTTTAGGTTCGTTTTCTAACTAGCTCTTATAACTTAAACTAACCACTTCAACTAATCTGTGTGCTGTCATGTACCACCTATCCTGCTTCCTCCATGTCTTCTCTCCTCTCTTGAGCATCTAAATTCATCTGGTACTTCTGCTCTCTCTGCCTAGAAGTCCTGCCTTTACCTCCTGCTTAGCTATTAGCTGTTAGCTTTTTATTCACCAATCATAGTATACAAATATCACACAACACCGTCTTATAGGCCTAAGGCCAGGAATGATCATCCTTGACCTAGAACCCCCCAGAGAATAGACAGTTTGCCAAGTTCTTACATCTAGTAATGAGTAGAACCATATTTGAAACTAGGTCATCTGTTCTGGAGCCTAGCCTAGCTACTGCTGCATACCAGAGTTAACTCCTGTTGGGTTGACTTGGGTGTTATGTGTTATAACCATCCATACCCATTATGATGACCATGGTTGGATGCTCTGCCTAGCCAGGCTTGGACCACTGCCTTCTCCTAGACTGAAGGTAGGTACCATTTCATCCAAAGCAGTGGGTGGAGAGTAGGTGAAAAATGTATTTTCCCCAAAGTAAACCAGTATGGAAAATGGATTCCAGGAGGGATAAAACATCAGATTTCTACTACACTGCTTATTGCTTCACACAGGTCAATAGTCTCCTTTACTCCATAAAACACATATCAGATGTTGACTGATCAATTTATTAGTTGATTGTTTTCTTTCAGGGAGAGGAGTTTTTGAAGTTAGTTGGCCTCTCTTGTACTTGTGATGTGTTATGCTTCTAGAAAAGGACCTGGAGGCCACATTTGATTTCACAGATGGTCATGCTAAGGATCAAGAATTTGGTGCCAAATATATTGCAGGAAGACATCACATGCCATATTCATACAGCTCTAGGTGTACATTGTGTTTTCTAAAACACATGTTAGCTAGCCACTCAGTGACCAACAGCCTAAGTTTCCTAGAAATTACTCAGGGGAAAATGGTGTGGAAAGTGGAAGTATTAGGAGGCTGTGAGTAAAGATCAAAAGTCGGTGGGAGGAGTTCTCTGTCTGATTGAGGGATACTGGGATGGACTAAAGGACAGCTACAACTGTCAACTAAAGCAGGAACAGAGTTTCATGCCCTGGAAGACAATTGACTGCTAAAGTACTCCTAATTAGTTACATAGGTGTAAGCATGAAGCACCAGTGGTTGGAAGTGTGGGGAATTCTGCTACCCACCTGTCCATTCACCTGTTTGTTCAGTCAGCTAGTGAAGTACAGTGAACACACTTGCTATAGGAACCTACTTTCCAAAGTGTGTTGAGTAAACTCCTTGAAGAGGTGACTCAAAATGATTAAGAGTTTTCTGAATCCAGGAACTGGAAGATGGGGAAGTGATGGGAGATGTCATTCTGTAAATATGTTTCTCATACTGGTTAATGAATAAAAGCACTGTTGGCCAATAGGAAAGCAAGATAGGCAGGACTAGGAGACAAGGAGGAAAGGGGAAGTAGTAAGGAGGAGTCAAGATGAAGAGTCTGGAGAGAGCAGGATGCCAGCCGGCTCTCCAGTAAGATGAGACCACATGGAAATACATAGATTAACAGAAATGGATTAATACTTAAGACAGAGCTAGCCAATAAGAAGCTAGTACCTGGCCAACAGCATTATATCAAATACAGAGTCTCGGTTTGTTAATTGGGGCTGGTGCCACAGTGGGTCCAGACCGGCAGTGGGTGGAAAAACCTTACTCCTTACAGGGAAGGAAAACCAGTATTCTATTCATACTAATGTACTGATTTGATAAATACTTATCAAGCACATTGCACGCAAGGTATTGCTCTATGTGGAGAGGATGCAGCAGTGAGGAAAATAAACGATTTTCTGGATTCCCGTGGCTTCTAGTATGTGTGGTAGAGATAGACAACAACATAGTCCAAATGAAAGATCGCAGATGCTAATAAGTACAATATTGAAAAATAAGCAGAGTAGATGGGGTATAGAGCAGAGGTAAATTCCAAGGTGGGACATGATATATTTGAGAAGCACACCAGTGGAAGCAGAGTGAAATGTACTTGGGACTCAAGAAATTCAACGGTTAGGTGATGCAGTGGGATCCTACCACTTGTCTTCCATTTTGAATTAGATGTAGAGCAAGCAGACAATTGCAAGGTGGCAGGCTACATATACAACCCAACACGTTAGAGCACAAGTGACAGTCCTGCCTAGGTACTGAGACTATACAAGAGCATGAGGCAGAAGCAGGAAGGTTGGAGGCTAGAGAGCAATAACCCCGGAAGAAAAGATGGCAGCTTGGGTCATGCTGGAGGTGAGGTTGGTGGATTCATTGGTCCTGGTTGTAGTTCGAAGGTGGAGGAAGCTGAACTTGCTGATATGGGGTATGAGAGTAAAAGAGAGACATTGAGGATGTCCCCAAAGCTTTGGACTTGAAGAAATGAAGGGGAAAAGTCTTGCTGCTTTACCAAAGTAGAGAAGGCTGCAGGAGAGCAGAGCTTAGAAAAAAGACCAATCAATTTTGGACTTGGAGTTTTGAAAAGCCCTCTAGACATGTGAGTGGTTGTTTTCTAGCTGTTTCTAGTTGGGAATGCTTTATTGCCTCTAACTCTGGTTCCCAGGAGAATTTTTACTCATTGGAAACTTCATAAAAAGTTGCTCATTGTTAGAGTGAAGGAATGGGGGTAGCTAAGGAAGAAAACTGCACCAGAGAGGGACATTTCTCAAATGGACACAAAAAATGAAGCCAGGTGTTCTGGGAGGCAGGCACCCTTGTAGTGCTGTAATTTGGGGAGATTGACTTGGTAGTTATATCTTCAGTTAGTGGGATAGGGTTTGAGTTTGTTCCCCAAGGGCTGGAATGTTGAGAGTTTGGTGCTCAGTGCAATAATGCGGAGATGTAGTAGACCTTTAAGGGTTGGAGTCTAATGGGAAGTTATTATACCTTTTCAACTGCTCAGCAGAATGCATTTTTTTTTATTTTTGGTGTTTTGCCTGCATGTAAATCTGTATGAGGGCGTTGGAGTAGCAGACAGTTGTTAGCTGCCATGTGGGTGCTGGGAATTGAACCCAAGTCCTCTGGAAGGACAGCCAGTGCTCTTAACTGCTGAGCCATCTCTTGGCTACCTAGAACTGAGTTTTTTTTTTATGTTAAATTTCTTTCTCTTGCCTATGCTTTCACCATTGTAATACCATGTGATATGAGACCTTTCCCTAGTCAAATTTATGCCAGTGCTTGCCCTTGAACCTTCAGAACTATTACTTAAATATATTTCCCCTCATAAGGTTACCGAGCCTCAGCTATTTTGTTATAGTAATAGAAAGTTGACTGACACAGTCTTCAGTCCTAACTCCAGCCATTCAAGAATCTAATGGCAATGAAAAGCTGAACCCCTTAGACTTTTATTTTATTCCTGAACTTTCTATTTGTTTTGACAGACAGGAAATTGACTCAAATATGAGGGTCTGTAACTGTGAAGTTGGTAGTTTAGGCTGGACTTCCCCTGAATTTTAAATCTTTCTCCCTTTACCAGGTGAATTTATTTCATTGGTACCCAGTAGAATTCAGTCCTGGGTACTGGCCACTTAACTAAGCTTGACTTAAGCACACAGATGTGCAAATGTTTGTGGATGACTGAGGAAGGAGGGTGGGGGAAGGGAGAAGCCCTGTGCAGAGGTTGCAGACCATTGATGATGTCTCCGGGAGTGATAGTCCTGGAGCTCAGATTCCCTGATTTTCTTTTTTAAGGCGGGGGGGGGGGGGAGAGGGGGGTAAAGCATACTTATATCGAGTCTTTCATTTATTTTGAGTATTACACTTGGTTGTAAACTTTTATTACCTCCTGATAAATTTTGTTCTGAACATTATTTTTGCTGATTCTTCATGAACTCTAAACACTTTACATTTTCCTTTACATGGATTTTTTTTCTTCCCAGTAGGATTCTCACAGATAATTTTTCACAATCAGCTCTTTTTCATTTATTCTATGTGATGTTATCTTGAATAACAAATAGCCACAGGGACTCAAGAAAAGTACATTTCAAAGATAATATTTCATACCTTCTTAGCCATGAGAAACAAAGCACAAACTTTTTAAAGTTTGTCAAAAGTGTTTAACCGTAAACATTTTAAGATGGCACTACTTCGCATGGCCTCGGAAAAAGACTGGCTTATGTTTTTACTTAATGTTGGATCTATCCGTTTATTTTCTGCTTTATTATATTTTTGAGTCAGGGTCTCCCACTGTAACCCAGATTTGTCTTGGTCTCAAGGCAATCTTTCCACTTCCGCCTCCCTTGTGCTAGGATTACAGTGTGAGCCACCATTTTCTGCTCATATATCATGGATTTTAGTTGCCTTTGTCGTGCTCTTTGCCCATCTTATTCGACGTTTATTCCAAACCCGGGGGTCACAACCCCATTGGGGGATGTCAAACAGCTCTTTCACAGGGGTCACCTAAGGTCACCAGATATTTACACTATGATTTATAGCAGTAGCAAAATCACAGTTATGAAATAGCAATAAAAATAATTTTATGGTTGGAAGTCACCACAACATGAGGAACTGTATTAAAGGGTCTCAGCTGTAGGAAGGTTGAGAACCACTGCTCTGAACTTTTGGCAGCAGAGCCAGCAGTAAAATAATCTGGTAAAGGTAGGGTCAGTGGGCAGCAGGTCTCTAGTGACCCACAAAGGGTTGGCATTGCTTTAGAGATGGGTCAGAACAGAGTGCAAATCTACGGTGCTTAGGGATCATACAGGAGCTTGTTAAAGGCCTTGGATGTCTGGCCCTACCCTTAACAGGTCCTGATCCAGGTGGACTGGGTCTCATGATCTGGAATTTCTATTTTCTCCTTATGTAAATATCACATATGCCTGAGTTTAAGAATCACATAGCCAAATTATTTTTCTTTTTTTAAATTAAGATTTGTTTAGATTCCAACCATTTTCACAGCTGATATTTTTAGCTAACTTCCATCATGTCATCATCAAAGTTTTCATGCTTTTTATTAATTAAACGTATCTTTGATAATTTCATACTTATATTGGATGCATTCTGATAGTTCTCACCCCACCTTCTCATCTTTCTTCCTCCCTGTCCAGCCTCCCTTTTCCTCACTGATCTCTTTCTCACATTCATGTCCTTTTGTTTCATTTTGTCCTTCTGGGTTTGACCAGGGCCATCCATGTAGCATAAGATTGGAACTATCCATTGCAGCCTAGTGATTGTGCCAGTGGGTACCTACCAAAAAACAAAACAAAACAAACAACAACAACAAACAAACAAACAAAAACAAATAAAAAACAAAAGCAAACAAACAAAAAACCAAAAAAAAAAAAAAAAAAAAAAAAAACCAAAAACAAAAAACCAAAACAATGGCTCCTTCTCTCCCAGAGTCCACAGTAGCTAATAGTTCATGCGTAAGCAGTATGGCCCTGTCTGCCTCTTCCCCATCCATGACTGACTGTTGAGAGGGCTGCCCCGTGTAGGTCAAGCAAAAGTAGCCACAGATGCTGTGAGTCTGTGGTTGCATTGGCTATGTCATATCTAGAGAACAGAATCTACTGCCCTTCCCCCTATCTTTCAGCCATTGCAAGTTTTCCACCCCCTCATCTGTATTGTTGTCCATGTCTTAGAAGGTGATGACATAATTGACTTCTTTAGGAATGAGCTCTCATCCATCATGTATTCTCAGCATCTTGGGCAGCCATGAGTCTCTGCATTCCCTGCTGTTCACTGCAAAGAGGTTTATTTGACTAGCGTTAAGAATCACCCTTCTGTAAGGATATAGACATACATATTTAGAAAGCAGTTTGACGTTATGTCTATTTTTTTCCCTCATAGAGTCTATGACCTCCCAGGCTTATAGCAACAGTTATGGGTTCCTTTCTGTGGAGCAGGTTTCAAATCCAATCAGAGTGATTGGTCACACCCATAACAGTCATACCACAACTATATGTATGTGACCTATCACTTTTAACTGTAACAGTGTGTGTTTTGTATTAACTGGTTGGCAGCCATAACCTACAGCTAAAGTTGTACTTGCAACACAGCCACACAGGAGCAACTATAGAGTAAAGCTGATGAACAGGAGTAATGTGAGGGTAGTAGGGACTGATGCAGGGAAGCCAGTGCTACTAATGGGGACCTTATGTATAGTGGGTTGGAGCACTGCAGAATGAGCTGGTTGAATATTGGACAGAGGAAGGGGTAGGTAACTCCAGCTGGGAGGAGAGGGATGGCAGAGTTGCTGGAAGGATTATCCAATTACTCACCAGTATGTTAGCATTTCAATATATTGATCAGATGTTTTCAACTGAATAGTTGTTGGGGCCCCAAAGAAAATGGTTCTGCTTCATCCTGACTTAATGTGAGAGAGTTCAAACCCACTATTGCTCTTTCAAGGTTAAGCAACAGAATGTTAGGTCTAAGGAGTAACTAATGTATGTCTTACTTTAACAACAAGATATTTAGTTTAGGGTGTAGTTACTTGATGTTTGGGTATTAGGGAGGCATTCACATGTGTTTGTTCCCTGTATCTTGGTAAGGAAGTCTTTTCCTCCCCATCTTTTTGATTGGGGTATAAAAGAGCTTTGAATAATAGGCTTGCTGTAGTTCCTGGTATTCACCAGGTGTCTTCCCGAATCTATCTCTTGTCCTTTCCTCAGTTCACATTCCCGCTCTCAGGTACGGACTGGACAAGTTGACTGGACCATACCAAAGCCCCCCAAATGTAGGCAATGACAAATACTAGCATTGCTGTTTCCTTTCTTTCTTTCTTTCTTTCTTTCTTTCTTTCTTTCTTTCTTCCTTCCTTCCTTCCTTCCTTCCTTCCTTTCTTCTCTCTCTCTCTCTCTCTCTCTCTCTCTCTCTCTCTCTCTCTCTCTCTCTCTCTCTTTCTTTTTAACTCTTTTACTCTTTGCTATTTTGGGAGACCTCCATGCAGCTCCCAAATAAATCACACATGGAGAGACGTATTCTTAATTATAAATGCCCATTGCCTCTGGGCTTTTTCCTTTACTTACTTCTGTGTATTTTACATTCATTCTTACTTCATGTCTGGCTGGGTGGCGGGGCCCTGACTTCCTCCTCTCCTCTTTTTCTTACTCCTTCTTCCTCTTCTCCCAGATTTCTCCTTCTATTTATTATTTTTGTCTGCCAGCCCCACCTATCCTTTCTCCCGCCTCCTATTGGCCATTTAACTCTTTATTAGACCATCAGGTGTTTTAGACAGGCGAAGGATCACAGCTTCACAGTTAAACAAATGCAGCATAAACAAAAGCAACACATCTTTACATCCTTAAACAAGTGTTTCAGAGGATAAACAAATGTAACACGCCTTAATATAACATTCTACAACATACTAGTCCAGGATTGACTTCAGCTCAGCACCTTGCCTACTCGTTTGTTCCTTTCTTGTCCTTGTCCTTCTGTCACAATGACAAACCTTTGGTTTTGTGTTTAAGTCCTTACTTGATAGTTTCCCATATTTGAACTCTCCTACGTTGGAGGCTTACTGTATTTCCCCTGCCTCCTTCCACCCCCAGTCCTAATTGTGGATACTAGAGCCAGATACCCAGTTCCCATACTACAGGTAGCAGCTTGCACTGAAACAGCCTGTAGGTTTCCTGAGCCCGACTTCCAGTCAGCTTCCTGCCAGGTCTTGAGCTGTCTTTGACTCCTGGCAGGCTCTGCTCGTCAAGATAAAGGGAGTTTTGCCCAGCCAGATTCTAGTCTTCAAAAGAGATAGAAGAGGAAAACGTAACACTCTCCTTTCCTTTAGAAAAAATTTCAGTCAAAAATGTTGATCGTGAAGCCAGCAGTCTGAAGAAGATGTGAGAATCTGTAGTCAGCCATATCAGAAAGAATAAGGGCAATGACAGTGGCTTTTCTGAACAACCCATTAAGTTTCATCTTTCTTCCTGTAATTAAAGGTTGAACCTCCTGGAGTCAATAGAAAAATTAAGCAAAGGAGAATATGATGATCACAGTTTATTTATTTTTTTAATAAGAGGTACTAGTCCTCCATGATTTCTTTCTTTCTTTTTTCTTTAACTTTATTTTATGTACATTGGTGTGAAGGTGTCAGATCCCCTGGAACTGGAGTTACAGCCAGTTGTGAGATGCCATATGGGTGCTGGGAATTGAACCTTCGATATCTATATCTCTAAGAGCAGCCAGTGCTCTTAACAACTGAGCCATCTCTCTAGCCCTGATCACAGTTCATTTGGACAGTATTTTGTGACTAAAAGGAAAATTGGCTTCAAACAAGTGTCAGGGAATGATCAGTGCAGATCATGCACACGCACAAAAGGTTGGGATGCACGTGTGAATATCCAAGGTGGTCTCTACATAGCATTCACTGTAAAAGGGTTTGTGGTGGGATGTTACTGTCAACACTAGGATTGGATAACGTTGAGCATGTGGGGAATCTGTCCTAGGAGCAAGCTTGTTTTCTGCTGTCATAGAAAGACTGTGCATGCCACCAGGCATGGTAGCACATTCCTGTAATCTCAGCACTTGGGAAGCTGAAATGGGATGATTTGGGAGCTAGAGGTCAATTTAGAAGACACAGTGAGACCCTGCCTCAAGTAACAGAGTGGCAGAGGAAGGACCTGGGTTTGATGCCAGCACTGTGAAAGAAACTGCATGTTATTCTTTCTGAGCCACTTGTCTCCGTATACACCGAGCTGCAGTTCTAGAGGTTTGTATTTAGCCTTGGTTGCCTTTATACAAGCCCTGAATCTTCCTTGCTTCAAGCATTGGTAGTTGGCGTCTCAGGAAGACAACTTTGACTAAAGTTGATTTCCTTCCTTCTCTTCTCTGTTTCAGCTCCCCATGGGTTGGTTGTTCAGGACACTTACCACAGTTTGCGGTGGTCTGTTTGCTTATCTGCACTCCTACAGGTATGCTCCTAATGTCAGCTGGGACCATCTGTGTCTTGCCTATCCTTGTGTGTGACACTAAGGCCAGCAGTGACATATTTTTAGATGCTTGCCAAGGATTTATGGATTGAAGGAATGAAAATTGCTGTAAATATCTGCCTGTTGCAGATATGTGGAAGTTAAAAAAAATCTAGTTACAATAAATACTTACTGTAAAAGCTATAGAAAGTATCACTTTGTATCAATAGATATTTATAGGCATCCTGTTATTAAACTGGCCCTTCCCATCTCTATGCTGTTGATTTCTCTCAGAGACCCACTGGCATATTCTTTTACTCAGTTTCATATTTGCATCTTTTCTTCTACTATCAGAATAAACTCCTTGAAGGAAAGGTTAACTAAGGTGCCTTACTGCGTCTCCTCCCCTTTTATGTTACACTGCAGTAAAACTATGTTTTGAATGTTAAAAAAAAAAAAAAACAAAAAACAAAAAAAAGAGCAAAACAAAACAAAACAAACAAACAAACAAAAAAACCCCCAACGTGTAATAAAGGAATACAATGATTTGTGGGACAAGGATGAGTCCCCTGAGAGGGAAGAATTTTGTTCAAAAGTTAGATGTAGGAACAAAGAAGCGAGATACCATCTGAGATAGAAAGCAGTCTCAAGGCAACAGTATAATGATGCTCTCAGACTGTGGGCAACAGTTCCTTGATGGTGGGGAGGACTGAGAGGGCCCTTCAGACTGAAGTGTCTGGAAGGTTTTCCTCATAGAAGCCAGAATTTAAGTGTGTTCTCAAGGGATGAGCAGGGTGGAGTCAATGAAATTTACTGTTGACTGTTTGCTATTAATGACTTCTGGTTCAGTAATACATTGACTGGTTTCCAAAATGGAAACCGTTAAAAGTCCACACGTTTCCATACCTGGCATGTAGAACTTTATTTGACAGTATTATCAAATCAAAGAGTAAAATGAGGCAAATGAGCCCACTTTAATAAGTGCATACTTGAAGTAACTGTATGATTCTGTGGGGATTGACCCACAGAGTTTTGTGTGAGAAAAAGGAGGTATATTTGCTGTTTTTTTTTTTTTTTAATCGCAAGGGTGTGGAAAAGGTGTTGTTGGAACATGGTCCATGAATGGAGCTGTGTGCGGAGATTTCAGAGAGCTTCTGAGAAAACTCCAAACAAATCTTGTAACCTTTATTCTGCCATAACAGGGCTGTTCTTGGAATGTAGTTTTGTCTGCCTCTCAGGTGTCTTGTTCTTGTGATTGAACACCTTACTCAAGTGATTATTTTTAACCCTCAGAGCACAAACTGTCTGATGCTCTAAATAAAGTTAGCTATTACATGAGATTCAGTCAGCTTCATTTTTAGGCTGCATGATCCCATGGTCACACTGTAACTAGAGTGTTAAACAGGTATTGCCTTGAGTTCAAATTTGAAAAGTTCAAATTTTAGGTCTGTTTGGGGCAAACTCTTAAGAGCAGGACCCTCTGAATACTCCCAAGTCTCATTTCTTAGGCCCCAGTGTCTATGTTTCCATGAATGTACGGAAATCCTGCCTCTAAAAGTGTGGATTGAGGGAGCCATTTTTCTTCTAGATTTTTAAGAACTATATCAGATTATTATACTATTTTAGTAAGCTGAAAAAGCAAAGGACATCACAGTTACAACCTTCCCATTGTGAAATTATTTTTGGAATTAACCTAACTTCAAAGGAGAAAATATAATGATAAGCCAAGAATCTGTTATTTGCCACTCACACATTAGTGGGATGTATATTGAGGGAATGGTGGGGATAGAAACTCTTCTCTGGAGGTGCCTTAGGGTAGTGATTGGATGTCACTCCAGGTTCAGGTTAGGACTTAGGCAGAATCATGGCTGTTCAGTGGAGCCAGAGACTTGTTTTGAATCTCCTGGGATAGGAGTTTCTGGGGTGGAGGCTGGGAGGGTGGGTTGTGATGGCTCTGGTCTTCTCTGCTGAATCCTGTTTGTTTGTTTGTTTGTTTTAACCTCAACAGTGCCCGAGGCATTTCTTAATGGTCAAATCAATGATGTTTCAGCCAGGGCTCATTTATCAGTTGCTAAGCCACCACAAATTACCAGGGAGAAGGAAAACATCTCAGCAGAGAGCTGGGGAAAAGGCAAGGGGCTGGTTTGCTAAGCCTAGATGAATATCGCGCTGAATTGAAAACATGTATTCATAAAGAGCATGTCAGAAACAAGCTTCATGGAGACCCCGGCTTGTACCACACCGAGATTTGGTTTCGGGAGCAGCTAATTTAACTTATCTGGGGGAAGAAAGAGTGCGATTCTTTCATTCATGAAACCTACATGAACGTCCACAACTCTCAAATCCCCAGGCAAACAAAAGAGTGTCTTGTATTATTTTCTCAGTAGGACTCTGTTTAGAATAAAATTAAGCTATTTCCCCCATGGCTAAAAAACAGTCATTGAGTGTTATTCAAACAAGGAAGAACACGTAGTTGCCTCAACTTCAATCTATTAACTAACATCTATATTTTCTTAAGAAGGTAGCTTGTAGTTAGACCTATTCATCACTTAAAAAAAAAATCTCTAAGGATGTAAGGCCAGTGATGATTACCTGCCTACTAACAAATGGTTTTTCTAGGGCTTTCAGATTCATATACATGAGAACGTTTCATGTGTTAAAATTTAATGACATAATACAGTTGATTTTAGGTAAGAATTTCTGATTGTTCTGAGTAACTGTGCGAATTCCGGTTTCCTTTGGTCTCCTTTGTTTTTTTTTAAACATTGTAAATTTGTTTTCAGAAAGAGAACAAGGGGTATTGTTTTGTCTCAGCATGTATATGTTTATCTGGACAGACTCTCAGGGAAGGGTGTTTGCAAGCTGCTGGCAGGAAGTTCAAAAACATCATTTTAACTGGTATACCCAGTTTTTTTTTTTTTTTCTTTTTAAATGAAAGGTGAACTTAATTTTTTTTTTTTAAATTTTGTTCTGTGTATAGTGGGCATCTGTCAGAGGTCAGAGGTCAGAGGACAGCTGTTTAGATTTGGTTTTCTCCTTCTAACTTCACACAGATTTTGGAGATGGAACTCAGGTCTACAAGATTGCTCAGCAAATGTCTTTACAGACTGAGCCATCTTGCAAACCCAGATGTATCTGTTTTTTAGGGAGGTAGAATTAGATACATTAATCATTCTATTTTAATTTGAAATACTTAAATAGCTAGTCCAGAAAATAAAACAATTTTTTTGGGGGGTAAAAAGCATGAGCATATATAATTATATTTAAAATGTCAACATGTAACATTATTTCACAATTCTTTGTTTTTGGAAGCCAGAAATCATGGGTGTACCTGAGTCTTCATCTGGAAAGTTAGCTTCAAACATGTATGGAGCTATTATATCTCAGGACTCTTCTACCAAAAAAAAAAAAAAAAAAAAGCAGGGAGTTTTATCTTAGAATTCCATGGACAAGAATAATGGGCAATTGACTATACTCTAGCCTATTTGTGTAAATACCACACCACACCCATCTTCTTCATTTGGTGACCATTTACCACCCTGCCTCTGAGGACAAGCACTGGGAACCATACAAGTGCAAGCATTCTTCTCCAGTGTTTCTGTGTTGGGAAGGCAGACAGGTAGGTAGATTTTAGTATCCTTTTTTAGATCTGTTGCCATGCCTCGAGGACTACAGCAGTCTGTAGATACCTTCACAGTGCCCTGTTATCACAAAAACACAGGCTCTCCCCTGTTCCCCAAGGCACTGGGTTTTCCTATCCACTCTATTGTTTTCAGAAGTTTGCCAGCTCTTAGCTGACCATTTTCTTTCACTGATAAATTTGAAGGAAATTATAGTCGCTGCTCCCAGAAGACCAGAAGAGCCCCCTCAAGTCTTTAGATAACAACAACAGCAACAATAAGAACAACAAAATGGACTATTTCTTTTAACTGCCAGACTAACCCAACAATTATAGTCACAAGTAGTTCCATCAATTAGAGCGGGGATGGGTGGCTGAATGACCACTGCTAAAGTGGTTAAGTTATTTCCAAAGCTTCTATGAAGAGGGGGAACAGTTTTCCTTAGTTCTTCTGTTAGCAATTTCGATTAATTTGATGGTGGTGTTACTGATACAAGTGCAAACAGAAACCAGGGCTAAGCCAGAAGAGCTTATAGCTCTTCGAACTGTGAGACTGGAACAAATTTGCAAACCCAGGAAGAATAAAGCTAAAACCAGCTGAAACTCAAATTAAGAACATAAGTATGATGGGACAGATGAAAGTCTGTTGAAATTCATTTGCCACTCATAGTCTAAACACGCTACTGGTTGCCTCCAGTAGGTTCTAGGACCCTGTTTGCCTTTGCTGTTGCACCAAGAAATGGGGTCACAGTTCTCCTACTATTTAGTCAATGGAACTACAAGGAAGTTTTCTACCTGGACCTCACTTGCTTTCGCTTTGCATGAATATATCTTTTATTTCATAATGTACTTCTGGTTCGCTCTCTGTGAATAACTTGTATTTATTCCTTGACAATTTAATACAACTTATTTGCAATGTATACCAGCTCTTTATGCACACTGAACACCCACCTATATCCTCCAACATATCCCTCTCCTGATGGGAGATGTCATTATGTATATATGTTTCTCATACTGGTTAATGAATAAAGCACTGTTGGCCAATAGGAAAGGAAGATAGGAGGGACTAGGAGACAAGGAGGAAAGAGGAAGTGGTAAGGAGGAGTCACATGGAGAGTCTGGAGAAAGCAGAATGCTGGCCGGCTCCCGGGTAAGAGAAGACCACGTGAAAATACATAGATCAGCAGAAATGGGTTAATAATTAAGACAGAGCTAGCCGATAAGAAACTAGTAATGGGCCAACAGATTATATCAAATACAGTCTCAGTGTGTTAATTGGGGCTGGCGTGGTGGCAGGACAAGACTAGGCGGCGGGAGGAAAAACCATACTCCTTATACTCTCCTACCTTCATGTTGTCCTGTTTTGGTAATTCATCCCACTCTATTAGTGTTGCATAGCTGACATAAACACAGGCATTTCAAAACTCACTGAAACTTTTCTTTTTCTCCTTCCCGCTGCCTGGTCCTAGAAGAGCTGGATGCATCTCTTTCTGCTTTACTGTAGCACACCTGCTGCCTACAGTAGGGCATCTGCTATAGTAGGCCTTCAATTACAGATACTGAAGCAATGAACATGGAGTATCGGCCCCAGAAGGAGGAAGGAATGGTGTAGGACAGAATTGGATGCAAGCTCAAAAGGAAGCTGAGGGAGGATTGGCAGCAGAGGAACAAAGGAGGTGATAAGAAAAAGATCACAAGATGTTTCTTTAGCTACATGTGGGTCTTACCAATGCTGCCATGAGAAGGGAATGGTAGAGCACACCAATGTCACACTCTGATGACTGTTCTGTACTTATGACTGTGTCATTTACTCAGTAAAGAACAACTACTTCCATATGGCAGATTGTGTTGTTACCAATGAATCCTCCTAAATTTGCATCTTCAAAATGCTTAATCAGAGGGGAATGAAGTGGGTGCATTGAACTGATGTTTTTCCCCCATCCTCTTTCCATAACTTATGTTAATTAAGGCTGTGGTGTGTGTGCGTTAGTGTATGTGTATGTGTTTGTGTGTGTGTTGGGTGTGGGGTGTCATGATTTGAATGTCTGTCTGTCTATTGGGTTGTATTGAAACTCAATCCTTGCTGTGGTGGTGTACTAGTTATTTTCCTGTTTTTGTGACCAAAATGTGTGGCAAAAATGGCTTTATTTTGGTTCATGGTTTTATGGTTTCAGTTTATCATAGCAGAGAGGGTATGGTAGGGAAACTCAGTTCCTATCCGTGGGAGATCATGCTTGTAAATAAGCAGAGAAAGGGTGGGAGGATGTGGGTGCTCTGCTAGTTTTCTCATTCCCCACCTTTGCTCTTCCTGGGACCCAGCTCATAGGGCAGTGTGAGCCATATTCAGGTGGATCTTTGTAGCTTAGTTAATTTTGTCTGGGCACAACCTTCACAGATACGTAGAAACATGTCAGTGTTTCCCAGATGATTTTAAACCCAGTCAAACTGATAATGAAAGTTAGCCAGTGCAGCAATATCATGAGATGGCATCTTTAGGATGTAGTACCTTTTAAAAAGAGGCACTAGAGAGATGCCTGGGTCATTCTTATCCTTCCCTTCATGTGAGGACATAGTATGAAAGCTTATTGTTGGCAGCAGTGAACAGCTTTCACAGAGACACTAACACTTTTAGACCTTAAAGTTTCCCAAACTATGAGAAATAAACTTCTATTGTTATATGTTTCCAGTCCAAGGCATTTTGTTATAGCCACAAGAATAGTCTAAAATAACAGAGAAGGGGGTGAGGAGAAAGTTTTAAGGTTATCCCAGGATATATTTGGATCCACCAGTGGGAGAAAGAACATTCTAAAAGACAGAAGAATCTGACAAAACAAACAAAAAATAAAAGCAAACTTGAACAAAGATGTTGCCCTTTTGTTCCTTAACATGGAAGAGAGATGTCTGTGTTCTAGACTATCTGGCATTATGGGTCCCTCTGGGCCTTGGGTCTTGAGGCAATAGATCACTGGGAGCATATGGCAGGGTTAACCTGTGATACCCATATAAAAAAAGGAGGGAGAAATTGTCCTTTCTTTAAGGAAGATAGACCCATTGTACTGGCATCTCCAAATCAGCAGCATGGTTAGTGTGTGTTGTGACTTCTCATTTTCCTAAATCAATGCTCTTCAAAGTTACCAATGTGTGACCCATTTGATAGCCAGCATGTAACCTGTTTGTTACTGATCTGTGATAAGAAACTGGTGTTGGAAACAGTGTCAACACCTTAATGCCTTCCTTGAAGTTTTCCATGAAAAAAAGCCTGAGGATCTAAGCCAGGTACCTGATGGAGCCAGGTTGTACTATGGCTCAGTTTTCCTCCGCTCATTATGGGTGGGAACAAATAATTTGTGTTTGGATCACTTTATAGAGAACCCTTTGAGCAGTATTGGTCTAAACTCTTGTGTCCCCCCTCCTCCATTTCTTGTTCAATTTCCAAATGTATAAAAAAAAATCTGTATTATGTATCTATTTCTTATGAAGTCAAGATGTCTTTCTTTATGTGAATCTTTACAGTTTTCTGTGCTAATGCATTGCTCTGTGAATATTTGTACCTTTTGTCAAAGTTTAATTGGGCTACATTAATCATTCTATATCTAATTATATAATAGAATCACTGAATAGTTCATTTGGACACAAAGAGGTTGTGTTTCCAGGAACTTCTTTTCATAGATGTCTGTCAAAGGAGAATGCCTACTTCATTTTTTAAAATTATACATAAAGAAATGTTTGCAATGACACACAGAAACTTCAAATGTGGTCTAAGAAAGCAGCATATCCCTATGTTCCTATGCATGTAGAACTCGTAAAAAATCACGATGACAAGTCAAAACAACAGGAAGCCGATGGTTTCTGTGGGGCATCCTTGAGATGCTTGGTAATTTGTCTTGAATTATAACAGAAGCTCAATTAATTCTACTAAAATGGACTAAAAATCATTTCGTATTTTAATGGCTCTATTAGCATCTTTGTTCCCAGGACACAGTGGCCTGAGACATTAGTCATCAAAATCCTCCAAGGGACTAGAAATCGGGAATAAGTAGGACAGAATATCTTAGACAGTAAAGAAATTTATAGCCCTCAGAACTCAACCCTAGCAAACAGCCTCTCACTCTTTAGTGTTAGAGAATGTATTTCTTCACTCATTTATTTTTTTGCCAGGGAATGAACCCATGGCCTCACACATGCACTACCACGGAGCTGGACCCCAAGGAGAAGTTAAGTTAAATTAAATTAAAAGTTTTTAAATGGAAAACAAAATGAATAAAAAAGGTTGAGGAGCCTCATTCTCTGATCAGGGTAGTAAAAGGAAGTGATAAGAGGTGCCTTGGGAGGCCATGAAGTGTTTCCCCTGGCTGCCCTCAGCCAGGGGCATGTCTGTTCTGCTCAGAAATACCCTCCCTGGTATCCTTGTATGAAAGAATAATTTTATCCCCTGTGTTCAGAGAGGAGTCTCTTCCAGGTCACCTTCTTGTTTCCACACAAAACCAGTAGCTGGAAGCTCCCAGATTTCATCAGCAGGTTCGGAAGGATGACCTCTGCTTTGTGCAGGAGAGGGCCTGTTCACACCTGGGGAACTTTCCAGCTCTGTGAAGGCTTCTCAGCCACCAGTGGGGGTCTTCATAGGATCTTCTCATTCTTTTGAATGTTTTGGTTATGCAGTTGATACTTTAATTGAGACAGGGCCTATCTTTGTAACCCCAGCTGTCCTGGGACTTACAAAGATCCTTTCCACTCTGTCTCCTTAGTGTAGGGATTAAAGGTGTGTTCTTCCATTGGCCACCTGCAGTCAAAACTTGTTTTGTTTTGAGGCAGGGTCTCACTATATAGTCCTGACTGGTTTGGAACTTTATATTATGTAGATCACATTGGCTTTGAACTCACAGAGATACCCCTGCCTGTGCCTCTCAGGTGCTAGCATTAACAGGTGTGCCACCATGTTAATATTTTCAAAAATAGTTGAAGAAAAGCAGCTTTTGGCTGTCTTTAATCTAGCTTCCTCATGTGTTCAGAGCTGAAAATTCACCTTTCTTTAGTAAATGTATAAGCGGTCTCTTCAGTTGTATGAACTGGTATGTCTAGGATATGCCGTTGTTGTCTTTTTCTTTTCTTTCTTTCTTTCTTTTTTTTTTAGTCTTTCTCTGGGTTTGTTAATTTATAACTCTGGCTTCTGAGAAACTAATGTTGATAAAAATTTTGAAATCACTCAAAGCTCTAACAAAACATTCAGCCCTAAATTCAGTGTCCTCAGGCACCCCGATAAGCAGGGGAGATGGATTGCCAGCTGCCCCTTGTACCCATGGCCTTGCTGTCTTGTCTGCCCTGGAAAGGGCCGTTCAGACAGTTGCTAAGGGTGTGCGTGGTCCAGGCAGTGATGTGGAGTCAGGGAAATTGATGGCTGCTGTCCAGCTGGGACCCTGTGCCATAATGGAGCAAAGCTGCTTGGCTAGCTGCCTCTTGTAGGAAAAACTCTTGTTTGCAGTCCCTGCCGTGGTGTGAGGAGTCTCTTTCTTCCTAAAGCCAATTATTTGAAGTGATCAAGAGCTCCTACTATGGACAGGTTGGGTTCCAACAGTTTGTCCCAAAGACAGTTGTTTTGAACTTGAATTTCTCTCCACCCCAGCAGCAGTAACAAAAGGCTGATAGAAATCTCTTTGAGTTCAAATTCATGTATCCTTGTGTATATCTACAAAAAAAAAAAAAAAAAAAAAAAAAATTGGTAGAATAACTGAGTTCTGAGCTGGGCAGTGGTGGTGCATGCCTTTAATCCCAGCACTTGGGAGGCAGAGGCAGGCCGATTGAGGCCAACCTGGTCTACAGAGCTAGTTCCAGGACAGGCTCCAAAACTACAGAGAAACTCTGTCTTGAAAAAAAAAAAAAAAAAAAAAAAAAAGAATAACTGAGTTCTGTGCTTTGGAAGCAAAGACAGAGTTCACAAATTTATCACTCATAACCTAAAATAACCAAACTAATAAGTTAATTATAAAACATGGCTTTTACAATGATTCTGTTAATTAGATAAACATGAGATGCTGGCTCAGTAGTGTGCAGCTATTCAGAAGACTGAGGTGGGAGGGCTGCTTGAGTTCAGGATTTGAGACTAGCCCCGAAAACATAGCAAGTTAAAAAAAAAAAAAAAAAAAAAAAAAAAAAAAAAAAGGCCAGGTGATGGTGGCTCAAGTCCTTAATCCCAGCATTCAGGAAGCAGAAGCAGGTAGATCTCTGTGAGTTTGAGGCCAGCCTGGTCTACAGAGTGAGTTCCAGGACAGACAGGACTGTTACACAGAGAAACCCTGTCTCAAAAAACAAAAAGAAAAAGGCTGGAGAGACCACTCAGTGGTTAAGAGCAGGGGCTCATAATCCTCTGTCACTCCAGTCCCAGGAGATCCAATTCCCCCTTCTTGGCATGTGGTACGCAGACATACATACAGGCAAAGTACCCATACACATAAAATAAGAGGAAAAAAAAGTTAAAATGGAAGTTAAAATGGAAGAGATATATAGATTATTGAGAAACTTTTCCAAGCATTTAGAAGAGAGAAGTTTTTGCTTTAAAAGTATAGTGACTAATTATCAGTTAGCACCAACCGGCTACCACAGTGGTCAGTTTTAATCACAGAGACAGAATATAGAGAAAAAAGGGGGATGACTTAGGTCAGTTTCCTGGAACTTGGACTCTGGAATAAAGTATTTTTTTTTTTTTTTTTTTTTTTGGAGAACCAATTCTGGGTCAACTCCTCTAGGGAAGGAAGGCTTCACTTGCTGCCATCAGGAGCCAGGGAACAGGCACAACACTTCAGAGTCCTCTCAATTCAGGGCAAGGTACCTGCCTCCTCATTGACCAGTGTGAGGCTGTGGGCCACTCCCAGGAGGGGGCACATCAGGCACAATTCCTGGGGAAGCACTCCTTCAAAAGGGCCCTGGGCCCCCAGCTTCCTAACCAGGGCAAAGGAGGGCACTAGGTTTCAGTCCTAAATCCCAGAATGAACCACACACTCAGGTTGCTTTTTCTTCCATAACTGAACAAGAATAAAAGCAAAGAGAGAAAAGCTGTTGGCATGTGTACAGACAGGAGGGAAAAAGACTGTGTGTGGGAAAATCAGTCAAATCAGGATCTATGTGAGAAAGGTCAGCCACACAGAGAGCAACTCCAGTAGCATGCTGCTGGGGGGGTGGGGGGGGGGAAGGGAGGTGGATGGAGATGGGAGACCCCGCCCAGGCTACAGGCTTTCTTGCCAGAGCAGCTGAGGTGCTGGGGGAGAGTATTGCTGGGCTATGGGGGACTCCTGTGTCCTGGTATTGGACACAGGGAACAGCAGATGAAGTCACGAAGGTGTATGCGTGTGTGTATGTATGTATGTGTGCTTTACTTTGTGACATTTCCTTTGTGATGTCATCTAAGGCATCCAGTGTATGACTACAAAACTGACTTGGGAATCTTTGGTTTCTGGTCTACAAAGCACTAGCCAGGAAGAACAAAGATGTAACTAGAAAGATCCTGGCTTTCAAGGACATTAGGATTCAACTCAGACAAGAGAAAGTGCAAAGCATTTTGCTCCTAATTCCAGAGACTGTGTTTTCTTCTGAGGAAAAAAAAATTCTTTTAAGTGTGGAGATATAGATCAGGGGATATAGAAAAAGAGGGAGAAATGGATTCATCTCATCTTCTTCTGTACCTAAGGATACACACACACACACACACACACAGACACACACACACACACACACACACAGACACACACACATGACAGAGTGAGCTAGCACACTGTGTTATATAAATCTTAGGTTTCAGGTGCCATGTTATTTTTTTTTGTTTATTTAGTTCATTGTAATGTGACTATCAACACATATCTGAGGACCATTCTGGAACCTCCATTCTAGTCATTTTCTTTTATGAATCTCTTTGGGCTAGTCAATCTGTAATTGGCTATTGTACTTTTTCTGGAATCCAGGTTTGTCTTTGTTTAGGAGAAACAGGCTACCATGATAGTTTGTTTTCTTTAGCTTTGTTTAGTTTTAATCACTTGACACACAGCACATTTTATTGCCTAGGAAATGACCTCCTGTGGATGTCAGTGTTCTGTGGGAATGGTGGACAGGAAACCTGGTAGGGGGTGGGAACGAGTGTTTATCTGTTGGTCCACTTTCATGAGAACCTTTACGAGGAGCCTGTGCTAACCGCTGTCCTGTTCAGTGCACTGATTATGCTTGAAGTCAATGTTTACATTTTCATTGCTAGTGGTATGGGTAGGGTGGCCTTGATAAACACAAGATGTGGGAAAAGTTTATCTCTGGGCTCTCCATTCCTCTGGCAGAAATCTCTTTCTAAATATCCCTCTGTATGTCAGGCTTGCCACCTCTTAGTGCTATAATGGTCTCTCTTTCCTGCTACCTTCTTCCAAAGTGTCTTGCATCTTTGCTGAAAAAACTCACTCTGTTTGGGTTTTGTGACATCCAGGCCTTGTTAGAAGGCCATTTCTGATCAACTGTTTGTGCCAAGTGGATAGTAGCTGAAAAAAATCAAGCCGAACACATGTGTCCTGGCAAGAACCGTCTCCATGTTAAGCTGTCTGGGGTTTTTAGAGCCTTTATTCCAAGTTTCCCCAGTTTCCAGTTGGAAAGATTCATAGAATAAGTGCGGCACATGTTCCCAGAGCTTCATATTGACTTAAATATTGTTTTTATTACAAAAAATAGTGATTTATGATTTAATAGAAATACCCCCACCACCATCAATGTCTTTCGGAAAATCAAAAGAAAAGGTTAGGCCTCTAGATACCTTGGGATTCTTGGATGACAAATTCTGAGAAACAGAGGCTTCAGTCAAAGTAGTTTTCAGTGGTCAGAATTCTAGGCTTTTCTCAGAGTTGGTGGGGATGCCCCCATCCCAATTCTAATGTCTTATTCAGATATGGCATTTGTTTAGTGGGTTGAAATGCATTTTTTGAGTACTTTTTTCAAAACTGTGTGTGGGTTTGTCCGTGATTTTGGCCCAAGTGTTGCTTGGTGATTTAGAGAGCTGCATGATGGAATTTGACAAAAAGAATGACACAGAGCTGCTGGTTAGTTTGCCTTTTGGGCTACAACGAAACCCTGTAGGCACTTCTTTGAGAAGGATATTTTAAAGCTCTTAATATTTGTTTACAACAGACAAGACACTGTCAAACAAAATGATGGGTCTTTACAGAACTTTGAACATCGATTTCAACTTTAAAATATGCACATTTGTTTTATTGTAAATAAATCACATTCTTTAAAGAAGAATTGTAATGAGGAACTTGAAAATTAATGGGATTTTTTTTTTCCTTTTTTGGTAGTGGGGCTTGGGGTGGGGGATTCTCTAGAGGAGAATTATTGTAGGTTTGGACAATCACACAAATTATTAATTCTCTGTTGCTTTAATGCCCATTGTGTCTAGCTGTGACTTCATAACTCATGCGCTTCCTTACAAAGGGGATCTAATAAATAGTAAAAAGCCAAAACATCACAAAGTCATTCCTTTGAAGAAAATTTCCATTTTGATATTATTTTCAACAAATTGCTTACTGTAAGTACTGAAGGAACTGTGTTTGCCATCTCTTGTCAGAAGCATGGGGAAGGGCAGGGGGAGCATATTTGTCTTTGTACAAAACTGGCAAGTAAGGATTTCCCTGGAGGTCAGAGGGAGTTTTGGGAAAGGCCAACCCTAATGTGTTTTCCCATACCCATGCTACTTCATGAAACCTGCTAGGAGAGATTGATGATTTCAATTTACATTTCAAGTGATATTCTGGGAAAGGAAACATCCCCAAAATAATTTATCAATCATTTAGACCTTCGTTCTAGTTGATTAGCAGCTTTCCCATTTCCAGCTAAGCACTATTGTTACCATCTACTACCAAATCAAAGAATGCTGCTCTTACAGTAATAACAGGAATGAAAATCACCCTATAATCACACCAAGCCAATATTGCAAAGTCACACTTGTGCATTTCTTCCTTCACTTGCTCTCTTCCATAGAACTGGAGTTGACTCAAATGTGTACGGAGCTTGGGGGTGGCTCACAGGTGGTACGTTGTGCGCCAAAGGGGGCAGACGAATCACAAAGGGGACGGCCAAGTTTTCTCCCAAAGGGCTTCTGCTGTGTTCCCTGTTGCTCTGCGCCCACTTCTCTTTCGCCTCATCTTCCTCTCCAGAGGGTAAAACTGCTCTTGGGTAAAGTTGAATTCAAATCGCAACTCTTTTGAGTTTAAGTACGCTTACAGTCATCAGAGTTGGGAACTGGAATTGGATATTGAACTGTTGGCTGTCATGTCCTTCAGGCTTCCTCCAGTGATTTCCTCATCTCACTCAACACGTGGCAGCAAATTGCCTAGGACTTGCCAAGCAGCTGTAGTACTCAGGGATGCACACAGCCACGGCCCTCTCCCTTGGAATCACCACCTTCCTGTAGCAGATGAATTGGTAGGGAAATAGTGATGATGGACATCGTATCAGAGGAATAAGAGTGGAACGTTGCATCTGTGAGAATAAGTAGGCAAGCAAGGAAATTCAATACAGATCATCACAGGTGCTGTAGAGCCTGGGCTTAGCTCTGTAACAGTTAATCCTGTCCAGGGAAAGATTAAAACCCAAGATATGAGCTACAATACTGCTTTTGTTCTACAGTGGAGCTGGAAAGTACCTGAAGTCTAGACACCACACATTTGTGAGTCTGGACATGCTGAGGTGGGTGACTCTAGCACTCACTGCATCAGAGTTGGAGGATGCTGGCTTTCAAACTCTTATCATGAGTGTTGTCCTTGTCAGTTACCAGACTCCCTGGCTTAGGAAAAAGCAACCTTCTTCAAGGGCTTTACCTTATTCCATTCAGTCTAGCTTTCTTTCCCTCAGCAAGTATGTGTCTCATGCCTGATAAAGTCTGATTAGAAGTTCATCCCATGTGAAGCAATTTTCAGGGTCTCTTTTAAATTCTAGGCTCAACTTTCTGGTCTTCGTTTCCATGTGTGTCCTGGTTCTGTCTCAAAGACTGGGCTCTTCCCGAAGATGGATTCACACTCACATTAGAGTATCTTCCAGGGTTCAGGACTCAAATGCCTCTTTTTGTGTTAGCCACCAGAACTGAACCCTGACTCCAGGCTAAGAAGGCAAAGGTCAGCCTGGCTCTACAAGGCATTCCTGCCTATTTTGAATCAGTGTTTCCTTGTAAATTTTTTTTTTTTTTTTAGTTGTTCAGAATCAAACATTCACAGAGCTTCATTTAACCTAATGGTTTCCAACCTTACTAATGCTGCGACCCTTTAATACAGTTCCTTGTGTTGTAGTGACCCCCAACCATAAAATTATTTTCACTGCTACTTCATAACTAATGTTGTTATTATTAGGAATTGTAATGTAAATATCTGTGTTTTTCAACAGACTTAGGTGACCCCTGTGAAAGGGTCATTCAACCCATAGGGGTCATGACCCACAGTGGAGGACTCCTGTTTTAAACCAAATTTCCTCTTTTCATTTCCTTTTTTCATTTTCTTCTGTTTTAATCAACTCATGTATATTTAACTGATCCATATTTCCATCTAGAAAAGTGAACCCTGCCCTACAAAAAGTGTAAAAAATTTTGTCTAACAAATAGGGTATAATGTCCTGTTTTATGCACTTTAAAGCTATAGATTTTCTTCTTAAAAACATTTTATTTTTAGAGTTTTGCTGTAAAAAATGTAAATATATACAAATTACTGAAAATACTACAGAGACTTTGAATTCTTATCCAACCTTAATAGTCATCAATAAACAGCTCGGTTGTTTTATTTATATTGCACCAACATTACCATAATTCTTCTGCATGATCCAATATTTGTTCCATTTGCAAAATTTCTCATCTTCTTAGTTTTTAATCAAAACAATTTTAAAACATCAAGCTCTGCTTTAGGCTGTAAATTGTAGTTGGTTGATATGTCTTCTTTAGTCTTGATCAATATACAACTTTCTTCTTTCATTGCGTTTTATTTTTTCATGTTGAAGACATTGGGTAATTCTTCCCATAGGATTTTTCTACTGTACTGTATCACTGACAGAATACTTAACATGTTTCTCTGTTCTTATGTTTCTTATAAACTGGTGCTTACCTACTAAGATGTAATTTGATGCTAGCTTAATTTAATTTTTTACAAGAACATAGTTGAGGGGTTCTTGTATACTTCTGTCAGGAGATACAAGATGTCTTTTTACAAAGTCCGCAGCAGCTGATGGTCAAGGTCAAGATCAGTCACTTATCAAAGTTGCAAAAACACATCAAAATCCAATCATTTCGTCTTCATATATTAGTCTTAACATTCATTTGGTGACTGAAGTACAAAGACTGATTAAGGCTTATTTCTCCTGTATGAATCAGTTTTTAAAAGCATTTGCTTCTAAAAAGGGGTATTGGGCAAGGTGGACCCACCAGAAATAAATATATTTGATGTACTTTAATTCATTACAGTTCTTTTCTTTCTTTTTTCTCTCAGATCTGATAATCTTTGGCTAGAGAAAACCCATGCAGTTATTTTCTGTTTTTTTCTTTTCCCCCTGTTGGAGATTGAATCTAAGCTCCTATCTGGCTACACTCTGTTCTGCTTTCTGTCCACACCCCTGTCTCTGTGTGTCTATTTTTCTGTCTGTCTCTCACTGTTAGAGATTGAAAGTCTCACTAGCCTAAGCTAGCCTCAAACTAGTGCTCTTCTGCCTAAACTCCTAAGAACCAAGATTACAGGTATGTCACTGCCTCTCCTGTGTTCAATTTATAGGAAATGTAGTCTGGGTTTAGGCTTGATCATTGCTGTTGGCTTTTTCATTTGTTTCTAGATCTTTCCGAAAAGATATAGCTAGAAAATATGTATTTTAAATTTTTAAAAAGTGTGTGTGTGATGTGTGTGGGCTTGAACATGCATGCCGTGGTGTGCATGTAGAAGGCAGAGGGCAACTTTGTGGGATTGGTTCCCTTCTTCTGCCTCTACCTGGTTCCAGTAATCAAATCTAGGTTACTAGGCTTATATGGTAAGTGACTTACTGGATAAGCCACCTCACTGGCCCAGAAAATATGTATTTTTTAAAGAGTAAAACATATCATAAGTTTCTGTTGGTGCTTTTGATTCAAATACAGAAGAAGAGCTGTTGTTGTTTTGAGACGGAATCTCACTGTGTACCCCTGGCTGGCCTGGAACTCAGTATGTAGATAAGGCTGGCCTTGAACTCACAAATATTGGTTTGCCTTTGCCTCCCTAATGCTGGTATTAAAGGCATGTGCCACAAGACCCAGGTGAATATCAATACTTTTTTTTGTTGTTTTTTTTTTGGGGGAGGGGAATAGGGTTTCTCTGTAGCTTTGGAGTCTGTTCTAGAACTTGCTCTGTAGACCAGGCTGGACTATCAATACTTTTAAACAGTCTCTCAGCTCTTCCATTTATATCTACTCACATGTGTCTACTCATATGTTACATGTGTCAAAGAACCCTGCCTTTGGATGCCAACACAATTACTCATATGTCTAATTTCTACGTACACATGTGACTGTGTCAGGATAATGGTATCTGCCACTGGTGACAGGAGGGAGGAGTTGCAACCCCTGTACAACAAGTTAGGGGTGTGTCTATATGTCCTGGAGTAACATGTAGTCAGCTTCTAGAACACCGAGGCTTTGTGACTGGGTAAGACAGTGCAGATGGTTCTCTATCTTGTATTCTTTCTGAGGCCATTTTAGGCTTTACTAGAATTTGATCTCCTTAGTGGTGACTTCTGTGGAAAATTACCCAACTCTAATCTAGGAACCTGAGGTCAAGGTGCCCCAGCTAACATAGCTTCTGTTAAACTATTTGTTTTCGAAAAACCTCCCCAAGGATGTGGTTTTTGCCTTTAAAAATCTCTTATCCTAAAAGCTTGTGTCCTGAATACCTGGGAGTATATATAGTCCATGCTGGCTGGAATAAAGACTTCCAATTAGTTACAAACTGTGTCTGGGTAGTCATTTCTGGTGGGTTCCCCTTAACAGCTTTACAACAAACTCTTCCTAATCCTCAAATTCAGGAGCACAAACAAACAAACCCCCAAACAACAACAACAGAAAACAAACAACAACAACAACAACAACAAAACCCTGGACTCATTAGGACATGGCTCACCACCAGCCTCCCTCTGTTCTTTTTACTTCCTGGTTCATCCTCAGTTCACCTGACTTCCCCTCCCTCTTTCTTGAGCCTGTTTGTTCACTTTCACTCAGTCAACCATTTGGAATTCCCCATGAATCTTCAAAGTAACCAATCAGATTTGTTTGTGTTCCACTGCACATGAACCAGACCAAATTGACCTGTTCCCAGGATATAAAATCCCTGCTCCAGAATGCTATTTGGCAGCTCATTTTAGAGACCCCTTTCTGCTACAGGGAACTGTTCTTTTACTTTAAATAGACTTAGCTTGGCGGCCCAGCCGCTGCCCTTTCCAGTCATTTGTCAGGATGGAGAGACAGCACACAGCGCTGACTCAAGGAGCTGGCAGTATTACAAGGTTTCAAAGTTATTTAGAATATTTCCTACATGCAGTTTTGTCATCTATCTGATAAACAGTGCCATCCATTTGATTATTTTTCTCATTTTTAAGGCAAAACAATTTAATCTCTCCCTCCCTGTATGTGTGTATGAGATGTGCCTGTGCCACATACTTCTGCTTGTGAGTACAGATGTGTGTATGTGTGCCATGGCATGCCCATATTGAGGTCAAAGGACAACCTAGCATGTTGGTCTCCACCTCCCATCTTGGGCCTGTTCACCATTGCATATTCCAGGCTAGGGGGCTCAAGGGCTTGGGGGTCCAGTCCAGGTGGCCCAAAGGCTCATTCTGTTTCTGCTCCCATCTCACCACAGGAGCACTGAGACTACAGACGCCGACAGCTGCATCTGGCTTTATGGAGGTTCTGGGGACCTGAACTCTCGTCCTTCTCCCCAGTCCCTAGTTTTCCTCATTTTTAAAGAATTTACTTTTGTTACACTTAATTAGGTTTTGTAAATATATAGAACATTTGTACTGTATTGAACTCAAATGTACAAAGCAAGATAGTCAAAAAGTATTGCTTTGTATATCTCCTTCTCAGAATAATACATGCTAAGCCTTCCATTGCTTTAGAGAGTATAATGATTTATCCAAAGATCATTTCAAGATAGCAATATCTCATTTATTTTTTGCAGTAGTCTTGAACTCTATGATGTGGTTATATACTGGTTTATTCAGTCCATTCTCTATTATGGGCACTTGTTGTTCCAAGTCCTTTGTTAATATTCATGGAGTTGCAATGCACAAACTTCCATCCATCCATCTATCATCTATCATCTAGTTGTCTATCTATCATTTGTCTATTTAATCTATCTCTATCTATCATCTATCTATCTCTTTTGTACGTACAGATTTAGACTAGATTACTACCAATGGGGTTGCCAAGAAAACATCCAGCGATGTATTAGCAAAATTTTCGCTGTAAGAGATGTCCAATTTTTTCATTCCCATCAACAGAGCAAAACTGATGGTTTTCTTACAATTTCCCCAACTGTGTCTGTCCTTAAACTTTTGGATTTTTCCCAATCCGGCAAATTGGAAAACTTAAAATTCTTTGTCTTTTCTTAGTAGCAGTGCTGAGCATCTGGAAAGTTATTCACAGTGTTGTTAGTTTTTCTCCTCAAGTTTCAGAAGGCCCAGTGCTGATAGTATAGCAGAGACTGGGGGCCTTGAACCAAACAAATGATTATTTGCAATGAACATGTGCACTTAAAGATGTATAGATAAAGGGGCTTACTCTGTGACTCATTGTGTTACACCACAGCTTTCATGATGAGATTTTCCTTCTCTTTCTCCTCTGCCCCTTTCCCCTTTTTATTTTGTTTTATTTTGGCAGAGGAGGTTGCAGGAGCAGAGGTTGAATACAAGGAAACAGGAGATGGTTGGGATTGGGATGGATGATGTGAAATATATCAAGATTGTGTTTGCCTGTCTTTAGTCTCTTGGCACCTTCCAGCTGATCCAGTTGTTCTGGAACTTATTTACAGGCTTACCTTTTGCTTCATGCTTTTGAGATGTCAATGTTTCACATAGTAAAGGCTCAAATGCAATTGTATTTATCACAAGACTTTCCTTTACTTTATGAAAAGGAGCAAGCTTATAACTAAAGTTTGAGTTCTTGTTAGGGAGGACACAGACAGAGAGAGCGAGAGAGAGCACCATGTTCAAAGCACAGGAGTGGTATGGTGGTATTAGCCATTTACTATGCAGGATTAAAAAAAAATCTGAGACATTATTCATGTTTAGTGATTTTTTTTACTCATATGAATGACCAATTAAAATAACATTAAAACTGCATTTAACATATGTATTTTGATGGGGATCAGTTCTGCATAAAGTACCAATACAATTCAGTGATGCAGTGCAGCCAGTATATTGAAGAGAAAAACCAACAGTGATATTTATAATCTGTCTACTAAAAACAAAATAAGAACACACTCTTTGTTCTTTCAAGAGTTAGACAAGTGTTAGGCTAGGGTTAGGGTGTCATTTCTAGGAGAACTCTAGTAAAAGCTTTCGTGAAACCATGCTTATTCTTTCCTGAAAGCCTTGGGGTGACCTACAAGCTTGTGAAGAAAGATATGGAAGGCAGTGAGTGACCTGCTCTCCACATTCAGAATGTGTTAGTAATCCCAGCTTATTTAATGGGCTGTTGCTGGGGCATTGGATTCTCACCAGGTGGGATATGGAGTGATTTATAGCAGAATAACTCACCTTAAATGTAAGGAAATTGTTTGCATATCTTCTCTTCGCTCCACTTTCTAAGCTTATGTTATTGTTGTACTATCTATTGGACAACTGATCCGCACTTCTTAATTGAGACACTAAACAACTTCCCCAGCAGTGTTCCAGAGCCCTGGAGCTTTGGTTAACATCTTTGCATCCACTTTCCAGGTTGGCTGAAAGTTGCTTTTGATTCTCTCAATGCACTGTGTCATTCCTGAAGAATGGGTAGGTGAGCATCGTGGACACTCGTGGAGGCATATGCTGGGAGAAGTAAGACGGCCACGTTACTCAGTGAAGCTCTGAAACCATCTATTCTTTAGAGCAATGATGGTCACAGCAGGGTCTGGTGCACCACACCGGTACTGTAGATCCACACTTCACTTTGCCCCAGTCTGATCTCCGGGAGATGAGTGCACCACATCCCTCTAGACTGCTTGTCCTCTGGCTTCCATTAGGTAGAGGAATTGGCAGAAGATCAGAAACAGAATAGTCAGCACTTCTGGAAGTCAGCTTCCTCCCACGCCAGCCTCCTTCCTTCCTTCCTCTCCTCCAGGCCAACTGACTAATCCTGGGCATAAGGCTACTCCTGTCTGGTAAAACCTCTTTCTGCCAAGAGCTCTGGTGTGTTTCTGAAAATCACTTCCTTAAGCCTTCTTTGAGACAAGCAGAAACTGATGCCTTTTTCTGGTGGCGCTGGGTCTGTCATCCCTTGATCATCACTTTAGCATCACCCATGCATCCTTTAAATTATCCTCTTTAGTTGACTTCTGGGAGGGGTAGGGTGGGGATAGTCAATTTTGTTTGTTGTTTAAGGTTCTGGGAGAGGAATGGAGTTCCTCATACAAGCAAGGTAAGCCCTTGACCACTGAGTTACACTGCCCCTCTCTGTCTTTTAGCTGGTCTTTTAAATATGCTACCAATATCTACTCTCTACTGGGACTTTGGCATGCACACACATTTCTTCATTCAGGGCCAGTATTTCACATCTATCTCAACTTTCTAAAACACATCTACATTCTGACATGTTTATTCACATTTAAGAGTGTTTTTAGATTAGATTGTAATTAAGAGCGTTTTTAGATTGCAAAGAAGTGACTCTCGGTTCCACTTCCAGCAATATGAAGATCCCTGAGGGCCTGCTTTCTAGTGAAACAATCATAACTGATGAAAATCATTTTCAGAGTGTCTAGAAATTATCCCAAGGGTCCACTGAAAATACAGAAACATCTATTCAAGACAATCTGATAACACTTTGTAATAACAGTGAGCCTATAGTACCTAAACCATAATCAGCTAACACCTCCATTCCTGGGCAACTTGATGGATTCTCAGCTCCTCCACTCCTAAATAACTTGGCAGACTTTCAGCTCTGGTTGTTCAGCTCTGGTTGGGGTCCAGCTAAAGTGTGGCTTCCTTATCGCCTACCTCCTGGTTAAGGCATGCAGTGTTTCACTGAAAAGAAACATGGCAGCATGTTTCTTGTCTCAGCTCCGGGCTGAAAACATAATTCCTGGTAAGTGCAGCCAAGAGTGTGTATGGGAGCTGCCTTTCTCCATCCAGTGGGCAGAGCTTGAGATATCAAGTACAGTGGCACCAAACTATTACACCCCAGCTTGCTTATAGGGCAAAGATTTCACAGGAGATGAAGTCAGCCAACATCAGAAGCTCCTGTCCACTGCTCAGCATCCAGAGTAGTGGTCCCAAGGAGCTAAAACATTCATAAAAGCAGAACTCTTTACTATTTACTAAAAAGCTTACTTTACTATTAAAAAAGTGCCAAAAAATGGACAGTTTGTCAGTAAACATTAAAAGGAAGATACTAAATATCAGAGATAGCCAGGAAAGAGAAAGCCAAGAGACATACCCCTCCTTTCAGATTGACCTCAAAAATTACTTTTATGAAAACCCCTTTATTTAATCTTGTGGCTTTCACATCATGCATCTCAATCTCATTCACTTCCCTTCGAATCTGCTATCTGCCCTTGCAACACCCCCCCCCAAATGAAACAAAATAAAATTAAGAGAAAAAAAGAAAAGAAAAATCTCATCGTGGAAGCTGTAGTATGACACAGTGGATCACACTGTATACCCTTTAGTCTATACATCTTTACTTTCAAGTGTTTATGGCAAAGAGTCATTGATCTGGTTTCTGCTACACTATGGATACTGCTCCCTCATTGGGACTCATCTTGGATATCCTGTTGTTGTCCCGTGTCATGGAGACCCTGAAGCTTTGGGTCTGCAAGACCCCCCCCCCTTTCACAGGCTCCAGCAGATCATAGATGGGGTGGATGCTGTGGTAGGCCAACTCATAACCCTGGTTCTGGGCCTGAATGGTGGCAGGCTTGGTCAGCCTGCTAGCTCTCAGTCATTATCTCCGGGGTGAGCTCTCCAGCATTGCCCCTGCCAGTTCACCCTATGCAACAAGGAGCAAGGGGAGGGGTTGGCTCTATCACACCTAAGCCACCGGGGCAAGTGCCACTTTGTTGCCCAGGGGAGGTTCGGGAGCCATTCTTCCAAGTGCTGCAGCTGGTGAGGGGGTAGGGACAGCCCTCCCACTTTCATGACTTCAGGGCCAGCTCTCCCACCTGTCACAGGTGGCAAGGGGGAGGGCATCTCTCCCCCACCATCTGGCAGACAAGGGGGGCAGGACCAACTCTCCCACTCTCATGCCCTTAAGATTGCCCCAGGCAGGCATATGGGTCTCTTTGTCCCGCTCAGCCATAATGGCTCAAAAATTACTTTACTTGGGCTAGGGATGTAGTTCACTGGGTGAAGGAAATTAATGACCTCCAACCTGAATTTAATTATGTTGGAATGTAAAACAAACTCTGTCCTAAGCATCGTCAAAACAATGTCAGAAAATGGTGACACTTAACAGCACAGTTGAACACCAAGTAATGCAGAGAGCTAGGGGAAAGAGAAAAATTACAATTAAACTTCAGACATAAACCTACTTATACTCATTATGATGAATTAAGGGTGACAGGATGTCCAAGTGGACTAAGGCACCAGACTCAAGCTCTGCTTCCCAGTTATAGTAGATGAAATAATAGAGACAGTCAAACTCTATAAAAAGGAAGTAAGATTACTTGTAGTAAAAGATTGAAAAAGATACAGCATGAACACTAACCATAAGAAATCTGGAACAGAGCCAGACAGTGATAGCACACCGGCACACTCTTTTGCTCCTAACACTCAGGAGACATAGGCAGGCAGATATCTGTGAGTTTGAATCCAGCCTGGTCTACAGATCGAGTTCCAGGAAAGCCAGGGATATAACACAAAGAAATCCTGTCTCAAAAATCAATCAATCAATCAATCAATCAATAATCAATCAATCAATCAATCAATCTGGGATGTGTTGCTTGCCTATGTTGTCTGTGATCCCAGAACTTGGAAGGCTGAGGCCAGATGTCAAGTTCAAGGCTAGCCTGATGTATGCATTCTGACTCTGCCTCAAAATAATGCAAAAGTGATGTGGCTGTGCCAATGGAGACTTGATTACTTTCAGGAAAGGAAACAGAAAAGTCAACAACATTAGAAACCAACCAGACATCAATAGAGCAGTCCACAGTGACAGAATACAGCTCTCAAATGCACATGAACATCCCTAGGCTAGACTACAGGCTACAGCATGAAATATTTTAAGCTGCTTTATGAGACTGGTGTCATTATGCATCCCTGACAATAAGTTTATAGTTATGAATGCCCATATTAGAAAAGAAAGATCTCAAATCAATACCCTGAATCTTTAAGACATGAGAAAAAGTAGAGCACTAAGCCAGAAGTGTAGAGAGGACAACAGTGAAGATTAGAGCAGAAGCTCATAAAATGCAGTAATTTAAAAGAAAAATAAAAGTGAGAGCTGGGCATGGTGGCACATCCCTTTAATACAAGGACTAGAGAGGCAGAGGCAAATGGATCACTGTGAGTTCAACACCAAACTATTCTACATAGTGAAACCCTACATTAAAAAGAAGAAAGAAGGAAGAGGAAGAGAAAGAACAAGAGGAAGAAGAGGAAGAAGAGGAAGAGGAAGAGGAAGAAGAAGGAGAAGGAGAAGGAGATGGAGAAGAAGAAGAAGAAGAAGAAGAAGAAGAAGAAGAAGAAGAAGAAGAAGAAGAAGAAGAAGAAGAAAAGTTAACTTTTGTGGCTGGAGAGATGGCTCAGCCACCTTTAAAGACAATGGCTACAAAGACAGCGAAGTCTCCTGCCCCTTGAGAAGGCCATACTCATGCTCTCATGTGTGTCTTACTTTTGTCCCTAACACCCATCTCTTAATCCTCAAGCTTAAAATCTACAGCAGAATCTTTCTCATTAATTCCACTTTGCTTCACACTGATTTACCCTGACATTCTTTTCTATAGCTAGGTCAAATGTCTGAATGGAGGTCTCTGAAAAAAGAACTCCTGGCAGCACTGTGGAGCTGTGGCATGTGTGTGCAAGTGTGTGTGCTCAAGTGTGTGTGTGTGTGTGTGTGAGAGAGAGAGAGAGCATGTGTGTATGGTATGTGTGTACCATGTGTAGTGTGTGTGTATTTGTGTGTTTGTTGTGTGCATGTGTTCTGTGTGTGTGTGTCTGTGTCTGGTTGTGTGTGTTTGTTGTGTGCATGTGTTCTCTCTCTCTCCATGTGTGTGTGTGTGTGTGTGCGCGCGCGCGCGCGCATGTATACCCTGTTACCACTGACAAAGTCAAAAAAATTTCTAGCTGAAATCAGGAACTCAGGACAAAAATCCCAGATGCTGAAAATGCTCCATCATAACACTCTCCCACAGTGAGAATTTGAAGCTGTTCAGAAAATCTAAGTGGGCAAAAGGATATATAAAGATGCTTACAGGCTCTGATGACCTTCATTTGACCTTTCTTCCTTGCCCTCATCTCTATTAAGATTTAGCAATAAGCTTTTATCTGATCTCCAAGTAATCAAATTTCCCCATATTTACCATAAATTTATTTCATCATAGATTTGAGAAAACTTTGAAAAGGAGTTGTGGTATAGAAAATTGATACTATACTTCACATTACAAAGGTAAGAATGAGTTCAGTGACCACACATACAAACTGACTTACCCTCCAAACTACACACTTACACACTGTGCTATAAGAGACCTGGAAGAGGGAGGGGGCACACTCCTAGGAAAGTTTTTGGTCTACATTTAGTCATAGTAACAGTACCCCAGGGGCAAATGTGGCCAATCTAAAAGGTTTTCTCAAAGTCCTAAAGTTAAACTCGATTCATATTTCTGTTGTGCCTCTAGGGTAGGTGGCCAACGTTCTGAATCCAAGGGCTGTTTTAAGGGGAGAAAAATTAGACCGAGATGGAGAATGTCCAATGAAGAGTCTAAATATGCTCAGGAAGTGTGGTAAAAACCCATGGATACTAACTGGGCCAGTTCAAACCATAGCCCCTCCATAAAAAATAAAAATATTTTCAGGCTCTAGGAAAACATAAAGTACGTTGTTCTTCCCAAGCTCTTAGAAGTCTCAGCACTCTCTCAATTTCTCGCTGCTGTTCTCCAGGCTGCAAATTATAGAGAAATGGCCTGTGGAAATATTTCCTGATCTGATATCCCTAAGCAAGGAAAACCAGAGCGGGCCTGCTAAGCTACCTTAGCAAGAGCCACCGCCCACCCCTTCCCCAGGCGCTTGGTAGGGCCTGGCTTTGTCATTCCCTTCCACATATATCCACCACACCTGGGAAGAGAATTTTTGAATTTTTGAGGCCGGAGTCTTTAACCAGACAGAGGAATCTTTTCTCAACCTTGCCTTTCTTGTTCATGTCCCTGTGCGCCTCTCACTCAGTGCCTTTTCTTACCTTCTTGTTCATGTCCCTGTGCGTTCCCTACAGTAATTTATCTACAAGACAGCCTTCCTTTGGATGTGAGGGGGGAATCAGATATCGGGTCACATGGAAAACAAACTTTCAAGAGTAAGGAAATGTCTTCACAACTCTGGCTCTTCATATTGGACACGCTGGTGGCAACACTAATTGGGTTGTATGTCAAAAACCTCAGGACAGAGTTATCTAGAAATTGCCATCTGGGTATAATGACAACCTAGATTCAACCTTTTTTCACTACTTTTATCCTCAAAAGGACAAATGGTTGTTGTGTTTATTGCATTTTTTTTTTAAAAAAATATATGTTAACATGGAGACTGAACATCTAATATAAAGCATACATTTTCAATATTTAGAATTATTCTCTTTGCAAGAATATCCAACACACACACACACACACACACACACACACACACACACACACGTCTGTGGCTTCGCCCCAGAAGTTTAGACACACTAAGCATGAACTACAATCTCAACTTAGCTTTTAAAACAAGGTCTCTCTGTGTAGATCAGAGCAGATTTAATCTCCTAGATAGTCCCATCTGGTCTCCAACTCACACTCCCCCTGCTTCAGTCTTCCAGGTGCTGAGATTAAAGGCACTGATTGCCATAGCCAGTTCTTCCACACTCTCCTCCTGCTGTGTCCACTTTCTTAGTTACTTTCATGACATTCTTTTGTTTCTTTTTATCCTTTCTCAGATGTTTTTATGCTCTCTGATTTCAGAGTCTCAGCAAGGTTGCTGCTAGCCTATTAATCTTTTCAATGACCCGTTAAATTTATCCTGGCATCTGGTGATGCTTCCCTGGCATCTACCCATTCACCAGAATGCCCTTCACCTGGTGTAGGAAGACATCACTTGGCAAACAAAAGCCCCTTTACCACCATGGCCCAAGTAGAAATGCTTCCCTTCTCCACGTTTCCGGTCTACTCTACTGGAATATTTTTATGCTGACCATAGGGTTTTGTTTTTAAACATTTATTTTTATTTATGTATATAACCGTGGAGATGTGTGTCAGTGTGTATGAGTGTCTGCAGAGGTCAGGAGAGAGTGTAAGATCCACTATAGTGGTGTTACAGGTAGTTGCAAACTGCCTGATGAGGGTTCTGGAAATCAAACTCAGGTTCTCTGGAATAGCAGTATGTATTCTAAATGCTGGGCCATCTTGCTGCCATCCCCCCCAACAGTAATTTTAAATAAGCTATAGCTTTCCATTTCCAGAGACATGGAGGAGGGGACAGAGTGGGGAGATAACACTGAGGGTATCTGCAGGAAACACTTCTGACTCTTTAGGCCCCAGGGACAATACTACATTTTTGATGCCTGTGGTTGAGGCTGGGGATATAGCTCAGATGGTGGCATTGTTTATATGGCACGAACAAAGGCCTGGGTTTGATATCCACCACTGGCATAGGGGTGTGTGTGTGTGTGTGTGTGTGTGTGTGTGTGTGTGTGTGTGTGTGTGTGTGTACCCTGTGATCTTAGCACTCAGGAGGTGAAGTTACAGAAATCAGGAGTTCAAGACCAGCCTGATTAAAGAGCTGCTGTTTCAAAACAAAATCAAACCAAACTAACAACTGAAATATAAACACACACACACACCACTACACAAAATGCATAGCTGAAAGTAATTATAGAATTTTGATGGAGATTAAAAACACTTATCCAATGCACCAAGAACATAGCTTACTTAAAGAAAAAGTTAATGCTTGTTGAAGTGGGAAGGGATGCATTATTCCCACAGAGGAGAAAGACTGAGCTCAACTTAACATACAGCAAAGACACATCTGGGGATTAATAACCTATGAAGAAAGTGAGAGGGTCAGTGGATGGGAAAATTACTAAGTGAAGACATCCACAAGGAGGGAATTCTAGCTGAACAGACGTAGCCGGGATTTGGTAGAAGCTGGCCTGAGTGGTCAGATCAAGGGTGGATGCTTTTTTCTAAACTGTGTGAGGCAGGCAGAAACAAAGCCCAGCTGTGGGGCTCAACTGTCAGAAGAATGTCTAAAGCTTGGCCATAGGATAGTAGTTATTCTCCACTGTGATGGTCCGTGGTTAAGCTGAATGTGGGTTCACTGCCTTGTCTCATGTCAGTGATCAGGCTGTCCCCAGTACACATGCACATGCAGTCTTCATTGAAAGGAAGCAGCCACTGAAAAATATGACATCTCCTATTGTTTTAGAGATAGTCTACCTCCTGCTGGTTGAACAAAGTGATTTACCGGAAGTTAAATATTTTATTTTTCTGATGCTGCGGTTTACACCCAGGGCAAAACATGTGTTCTACCACAGGGCTATCCTGTAGCCCCAGAACTTCTGGCTTTAACCAACTTTATCCGCCTCTTTACCCCCTTTGCCTTGCTAAAAGTAGGTGCATTATTGCCATTATAACCTGCAAGAGTCTAAGGTACATGTAATATAATATAAAAAATAATATTTGATATGGGAACCTAGGAGCTAGAGTGGAATCTTTGGAGATTTCTCAACTGACAGGCAAACACAGACGTGGTGGTACAGTATTGGAGTTAGACAGATTGCCTGGCTAGGTGACAAAGGTGACACACTTGCAAGGTTACCTGCTACTTCCTCACCCTCCTGATCTGAGACAAAATCCAGGCAGCTTAAAGCAAAGGCTTGTGGGCTTTTTCTCCCACCAGCAGGCCCCCTGTTGATGGACTGGCTCAACAAGGCTGGGCCAGGATGTGTTCACACAAAACCGGGGGCCATCCTGTCTTTCTTCAAGCTCACCAACCTTAAATTAGGGGGCGAAGACCCTTCAGAGATCCAAGAGCTTCACCTACCAAGAAGAGACTGGATTTTTGGCTCCGGGTCCCCCCTCTGCTCTGTGGAGGGTCTTGATGTGTGCCTGCTGTATGTTTGCATTTTCTCACCCCAGTAAAAAAAGCCTTTCTTCAACTACTAGTTCTCTCTGTTCTGGTGGCCTGTGTTTGTGATTTCTCTGCTCTTACCCTTTGAGCTGGAGACTTTCCCTGCCTTTTAGTTCTTTAGGTGGCAGAGAAAATGAACCCAGTCAAGACCCCTGAACCACAACAGTATAACTTAGGCTCCTCAGGTTGACACAAAGTGGGGAGGAACTCACATCTGTGCTTATTTGCTGTTCAATTAATATTCAAATAACACCACTCGGATATGCCTGGATTGTTAACAGAAAGAGACATGTACAGTCAGCCTTCTCTGAGGTTTCTGCATCACCTATGAGTAGAGGCTATTTGGTGTGTGTGTGTGTGTGTGTAAGCTGCATTTGTACAGAACATGTCCAGACATTGTCTTGTTTCTTGCACAGTCCAGTGTAAGCACTAGTAACATGATTTCTCTTTTCTTTCTTTCTTTTTTTTTCTTTTGGTTTTTCGAGACAGGGTTTTTCTGTGTAGCTCTGGAGCCTATCCTGACACTCACTCTGTAGCCCAGCCTGGCCTCAAACTCATAAAGATCTGCCTCCCGAGTGCTGGGACTAAAGGCGTGCCCCACCACCGCTGGCTAGTAACATAATTTTTATGTTGTACTAGGTGATATAAACAGCATACAGATGTGTAAGAGTTTATGGGGAGGTATATGTGGGTCACAACAAAGGAATTCCATCTTATAGAAATAACTTGAAAATTCATGTGTTTTGGTATTTGTGAGGAGTCCAGGAATCAATATTCCATGGATAGTGAAAGATGAACACATATGTATATATGTAAGCTGGATTTCCCTCAGTTATCTTTCCAAAGTCGAGACATGCATAGAGAAAATGATTTAGATAGAACACTTGAAGGGAGCGGGCAGTTTTCACTTAATATTTGACTTCTGGGGCAAGTGAGTAAACTTAGAGAAAAGGAATGAAAAAAGGATAGAAAAGGAAAGTAATTGTTGGGGCTCAGGCATAGAACCCCCAAATATGCTATTTTGGCACCTGATAAAACTGCAAAAGTAAGGTCACTGTGACCTCTCTCTTTTCTTTTGACATATAACCCTAAAGGAATTCTCTGACCTACTTTGCCTGGAAGTTGTCGATAAAACTTTTATTCCAGTGGGAATCTGTCCAGGCAACGATGAGTCCGAGTAAACAGGCCATGTGCAATGCCTCAGCTCAGCTTATCACCATAATCACACATATCTACAACTCTACCTCTGTGCAATGACAGCATGAAAAACACAGTTTCCTTGGGTCTTTGAGGTTTTCTTTCTTTCTTTTTCTGTATGATGGGACAATGTTAGCTGCTAAGCAAGGCAGGTGCCATTAAGCGTGAACCCCTTCTGTCTATGCCCCCCCCCCAGTGGTGGTGCACACCTTTAATCCTTGGCAAGGCAGAGGTGGGTAGATCTCTGAGTTCAAGAGTGAGTTCCAGGACAGTCTGAGCTACACAGAGAAGCCCTATCTTGAAAAACCAAAACCAAATAAAAAACCTCCTACTAGTCACAGAAGAGAAGGTGATTACTCTTTTAAAAACCACCAATGTATCAGTGCACAAGACATGGCAGTGCATGTTATAATATCAGCACTTGGGAGGCTGAGGCAGGAGAATTGTGAGCTTTAGGCCAGTTCTGTAAACAGTGGGTTATAGGCTAAAATTCTTTGGAGAAATTTAAAAAGAATCAGCCAAGGTACCAAGGCATTTTTGACTCATTCTTTTAGTGCAGTCTCAACCTTCCTAATGTTGTGATCCTTTAATACAGATCCTTGTGTTGTGGTGACTACCAACCATGAAATTATTTTCATTGCCACTTCATAACTGTACTTTTGCTACTATTATGAATTGCAATGTAGGTGCCTTCCCTCCCTCCCTCCTTCCTTCCTTCCTTCCTTCCTTCCCTCCCTCCCTCCCTCCCTCCCTCCCTCTCTCCTTCCTTCCTTCCTTCCTTCCTTCCTTTCTTCCTTTCTTTCTTACCCCCCACTCTTTTTTTGAGTTAGAAGTTTGCTGTAGGGGTCGTGACCCACAGGTCCAGAACTGCTGTTTTAGAGGATCTGGGTGAGTAAACCCAACTGATTACAATACTGAACTGAGAATGCCCAAATGTGTTCATGCCCAACACCCTTCTCTTTTCAGTGAGTAATCTGTGACCTTAACCAGCATGGCTCAGGAGTGTGCTGACCACTGAATGCACTCTTCTGTGTGGTTATCTGAAGGCTTTCCCACCATCCCAAATCCCAGGAAAAGCATAGTTTTGCAAATAACCCCATTGTTTCCCTTTCTCCTTTCTTCTGTCTCCTGGTTTTCCTTTTGGGCTTTGTACTTTGCTAGATGCTAACCCACTATGTTCAGTTACAGCTGTACTCAGAGCTGGTCTACTTCCTTCATCTTCAAAAGAACAAATGAAAATTGAAGACAGGGTTCTAAATGAGCTTTCTCTAGGAAGTTCCAGTGATATAAACAAATCTCATTCTCTGTAAATGTTGGTACTGATAACCTAACTTTGTATCTTCCCACAGTGATTCTACCAGACAGAACCATCAAGAGTGTCAGTCTGAAAAAATGATATTTTGGTGCAAAGAAAAATGATGCTCAATAAAGAGTGGGTTCCAGGAGACTTCAAGTTAGTGTTCTCGTAGGGCCTTTTTACAGAGGACCACCACACGTCTCTGAATGTTTGACTAAAATTACAAATATGGCAAAGATTACAGAAGTTGGCGATGGCTTTTGGAAGTATCACAGTTTCAAATGTTTCATTTGATCAAATGGCTTATGTCCTTTTTGGAGGACTTCTGTTGCCCCATAGATGAGCTTAATCCCCACACCAAATTTGGAACAACAGGCTATTTTGTGTAGGTCTCTTGGATTCTGTAAACAATCTGATGGAGATTTATCTATGAACTGCTTTAGATGGTGAGCAGGAAAAATAAAACTGTATGGTATCACCCCCAATTCTTCAGTGAATATAAACTTAACCATAAACAGGGGATAAATAGCTCTGATAAAAACCCAGGGAAACAGGAAGTCTTCAGGGCCTGGGAACCGGATTAGTGATTAGCAGCATTTGTAGGAGTGTTTGGGGTAAGTGAAAAGACAGGGTCCCTTAGGTCTGCTGGAGGAGGTGAGAGACAGCACAGTACTGATAGGGGGTTTGTTTCTGTATCTTAGTGCTTTGGGCTCAGGAAAGGCGAAAATGCAGGCCAGGTCTCAGGTCTCTGGGGTTATCTCCTTCTCTGAGAACTTCCTGCTGGGTCTGAAACTTAGTTCATGGGACACTGGGCCAGAAAGCAACACCCTTTCATTATGGATTCATTTGCAGCAGCCACAGGGTGCATCCGAGGAAGAAAGACCAGAAATGATGGCCTGGGCTTGATTCATTCTTTTCTTGCTGTGAGAACTGGGCCAAGAGATTTAACCTCATTTAGCATTAGCTTCCTTGGTGGTCAATGGGAAGAGAAATGAACTTCAAGCTTGTAGAGTGTACAGTGCAGGCATCCCTGGGACTCCATAGGCCAGTGCTAACCCTCATCTTCTCGGCTGCAGAGGGGTCCAGACTAGCCACCCTCATCCAAGAGATGAGGGCTTCTGCATATTCAGTCAACACACTGTGGAGCAGACCTTCCTCCATTCAAAGCTCTCCACTAGTATATAAAATTTTTAATTTCTTGGGGAAAAAGTTAATAAAAAGCAAGCCCCTTGTGGGTCTTGTTGGCAGAATATCTTCCATTGAAAAATAAATGACCTTTCCCCCTGACATTGATAACAAATGATTAATTGACCATAGTAGAAATGTTCACATCTGTGGCAAGATTATTATTTGAAAGATAATCTGCTCATAGTGATTTTGTACATAATAATAATAATAATAATAATAATAATAATAATAATAATAACGATAATAAAACAGCAAACAAAACAACTAAAAGCAACAAAGGCTTTGTTGCTTTCAGTCTACCAAGTAAGTACTACAAGATAAATCCATTTAGTTTTGGAAGTTAGGCAAAGCCATAGATGTGGAAATTCCAAACAGCAGGTTTTAGCTTAGGAGCATTCTGAAAAACATATTTAAACTCTTCAACAGGACTGCCTGTAGCCCAGGGCAGTCCCAGAAACCTGTGGAGTCAGAGAATTGACTTTACTATTGCTGTGAAAGAAGGATCCTTTTAGGAATGGATTCAGGTTATCTTCTCAAATAGGAGGCTACCCAGATCATTCTAGATCAGGGAAAGTGAGTATATTTGAGCCACATCACAGTCCCCTTGCTTTTTCAGAGAAGGACATCTTATACTTTGTGGAAAGTACATTCTTTCCATCTGTACCAACAAGAGCCCAAATCCTGGTGCTGCTGCTGCTATTGGTGTGTGTGTGTGTGTGTGTGTGTGTGTGTGTGTGTGTGTGTGTGTGTGTGTGTGACTATATAGAGACCAGCTGTTGTGTTGAATATCTTCCTCGACATCATGTTACTTTTGCTCTCCATGTTACTTTTTGTCTGTCATTGAACCTGGAGCTCAGTGATTCAGATAAACTAGCTGGCTGGCAAGTTCTAGAGAACTTGCTATCTCTACCTCCTCAGTGCTGGGATTCAAAGTGTAGGCAGATGTACAGTGTTGTAAGAAGAGGATTCTGTACTTGTGGGCACATGACTAGAAGTAGAGGAGGGCTAACCAATCCTGATGGTTGTGGTTACCCATGCTGGTAGGATTTGCTGAAGCCTGCTCTCTTCCTCCTTTTCTTTTCCTCTTCTCTCTCTTTTCCTCTTCCCAGCCCCCACCCATCTCTCCCTTTGCCTCTCTCTGTCTCTCTGTGTCTATCTCTCTGCATCTCTGTATCTCTCTCTGTCTCTTCCAGTAAGGTCAATCTATGCTCCCTTTCTCCCTCCTCCCCCAATAAAACTCCATATGAGCCTGGTTTGCATGGTATGTCAGTCTCACAAGCAACGTTTTACAACACGTAGGATTGTCCAGTTTCTTAAAAAATCAGTTAGAGAGCAGAGAAGCTCATGTATGGGATGCGTAATGTGAGGGAAGCCATATAGTGTAGTACAGGCCACAAAATTTGTCTTTGAGTGGCAGAGTGCTTAAGCGTAGTTCAACCAAGACTTCTTGGCTACAGTTAGTCAGAATACACCTTTTTGGTTGAGCACACATTTTGGGACTATGTTTTTGATACAGAGTTCAGTCATGGGAATATAGAAAGTTAAGGGCAACCATGAGGACTCTTAAACAGTCCTGTGATCTTGATTTTTGTCAACATTCAAAGGTCTTAGATTAAGGCTTAATGTTCTTTTACTGCAAAAGAAAATGTTATCTAAGGGTTCTAGAAGGTGCTTCAAGGGAGACCAAAGAGCTAGTCAGCTAAAATTGTTGGGTTTTGAACTAAGGATCATCTATTACTTCTGGTAGAGTGTCTGGAGTTCTCTGGAGTGTGGGGGAATACTGAAAATACTCTGAAGTATTTGGATGATATAGACTAAGGAGCTCCTACTTAAAATTCCACCAAGCTAGCTCTGACTGCTAGAACCTGAGTAGAGAAGCCAGGTCTGGCTGGAGTAATGGAGAAGGATGCTGAGGAAGACCAAGGTCTTGCCCTCAAAAAGATTCCATTCTCTATCTAATTCCAGATGGTGTCACTCTGAAAACAAAGGAATATGTACCCTAGTTCCAAGCCTGGGTGAACCTCTTTGTGTTCTTCTATTTTTTTTTTTAATTTCTTGAAAATATTTGATAATCACTTCCACAGACAAAAGACAACTGTTGGAATATTGAAAATGGGAAGAGACCCCAGGCTTGTCTTTCCAAAATTTACATCTTCTGAATGAGACTTCCTTCACCAGCAAATCCAGCGAGTTTTCAGCATTCTCAACTCCAGCACTCAAGAGCATCTGGAGATTTACTTTGCCGAGCTCTACTCCAGCCATGGTTCATTTAACTCACAGGTGGGGTGGGGGCTCACCTTCTCCAAGGAATGCTAATATACACTGCAGCAGAGAGCCACAGGACTGTGCAAGTTCCAAGCCCAGGATCCTTTAGAGGTCTCAACACTGGAATACAAGAAAGAAACAAATCCATTATAGCGTACCAAACAGCTTCATGTCAGTGTGTGGAGAGGCTTTGAGAACACATAAGTGTGTTCCTCCTTCTCTAAGAGTTTTCCTATAGCAGAGAAGAAAATGTGGTCAATGACCTAAGCAGTGCAAATCAACACAAAACACTATCAGGGAGAACTTCTAAGAACTGGGGTGGTGGGGGGTGGTGGAAGATCTGAATAGGCAAATTCCAACTTTATGTTTATTTCCTATCTTTCCTTTTCAAAAGGACAGAATGGAGACACAAGTGATTGTACACAGAGCACCATTGTCACAATAGAAGGGGATATACCAGTGACTCAAGGCTTTTACTGGACTATGGGAATCAGGCATACCGTTTTATCTGCCAGGAGGTTTTGCCTCCCCTCTGGGACCAGCAGGAAGACAGCACTATCTTTATTGTTTCCCACATTCAGCCCCAGACAGTTTACAGATGTTGGCTCTGGATTGATAATGGAAATGGACAGGCCAAGATTGTAGCTTCCCTCGTTTACCTGACACTTAGTAAGTGAATGACTTTGCCATTGACAGATGCCACTGTGGGACCCAGAGAGAGATACCTGGTAAGGGCAGGTAACACAGCAAGATGAAAAAGAGAGAAAGGAAATAAAAAGCCCCCTAGACTTGGTATCTTAAAAATAGCACATTATTTTAATACAAAACGGGCACCAAGAGGATCAGAACGGATGCATAATTTATGTAAATCTATGTAAATTCAGGTACCAATTACACTGAAAAGGATTGGGTGGCAGTCCCAAAGACCAGTCATGCTCTAAGAAGCTGTCACCTGGCAGCCTGCTTCTCCCTGGAGTTAAATTCACACCAGATGGCAGGAATTAGAAGCGAAGAGACCTGCTCCCTTGTACCCTCACCTTCCTGTCTAATTTACACATGTGTGAGCTTTGAAGAGTTGAGGCTACTCAAGGACTTGTTCAGGGATTGCAACAGGACACTGGTTCTGGAAAGAGTGATACCTGACCATGCAAACTTAGCTAGGATCCTGTAAGAAATGCTAAGGTAGTATGTGAGATGCTTTGGCCTTACAATAAGACAAGTTTTATTTATTGCTGGGCAAACAGGAAAGCCAAATGCATTGAAAAATGAGGGATTCCATTCTTCTAAATGGACTCATTGCAAACGTGCATCTGAGCACACTGACACAGACACATGCCCATCTTGTTACCTCGGACGCAGCCGGTACAATGTCTCCAGTGAACTGCAGTTCTGACCCATTCAGGCTAGCTACTGATCATGTACATAGTGTGCATTGCAGCTCCTTTCTCCACATGAGTGTTCCCTAGGTGACTGAGTCAGCATCATTATCCAAATAGACATCTGCTCGATTTTCTTGTTCATAATGATAATGACTAGCTGGGGTCACAAAGGATAGGTTTAACACATACCATCAAAATGGAAAACTTGAGAAAAGTGGAAGCTTTAGAAAAAGTGCAGCCGTACTCCCCTATTCACCTAAAAACAAACAACAAAACCAGCAAATGAATAAATGGAGGGTGGGGTGGTAAGAGCGTCTTATGTCAGTTATCCTGCTTCATTAGAATATTCAGGGCCCTAACTCTAGGATGTAGAGTTCATGAATTACAAAGCATTTCTAGATTGGAAGAGGAGTGTGATGCCTGAACTGGGGACTTCTGAGGGCTCTTCCAAGCTCGTGTGGAGCCTGGGAGTAGTCTTAGTGGATAACCTCTGGGGAGATGTGGTCCACCAGTGGGCAGTTTGTTCCCATGGAAGTCTGAGGAGCAGGGATCCTAGACCAATGCTGGGTCTTCAGTTCTGCTTACTGGAAGGGTGGGATGCACCAATTGAGTCCATAAGTTCTGGGCTGCAACTTACCTTGTATCTAGCACAAACCAAGAGCTGACCCTTCCTAAGTCAGTATCAGAAACTCCCCTGCGGGAGAGTCATGTGGTGAGGTCTGAGGACACACTGAAATGTCCCTGGAGGTCAAGAATGGAATCATTTGAGGGGAGTGGAAGTGTCTTTAGCAATAGCCCCACACTTCCTGTTGTGCCCAGCAAACTCCATATTTTGGAGAGTATAGGAGCAGTATTAAACTCCAGGACAGCAACTGAGGCTCAGAATGTGGGTACTGACCCTGCACACCTCTTCTCTGAGAGGTAGAGAATTCAATTTTGTGAACTTCATTTGCAGATAAAGGGCATACGTGTGAGAGCCTACCTGCTTTGTACACGAGATAAAATAGCCCAGCAGCAAACCCAGCTTGGTGAGCTTGCACAGCAAAGCTCCAAGAGGACTGTGGGGCTGTGTGGCTCTTACCCTCACTTCCTGATATAAAGCTGGGACCGGTCCTTGCATCAGAGGAGATGGGAGTTCCTTGGCTTTTCCTCTACTTTCCTTTTGGAGGAGCACTTGAATTGCCTTCATTCCTTCTGAATCTCTGCTGCCTCGTCCAGGCTTTGTTTTCTAAGGGTCTAATTTCTTGGATGAGACAAATGTCTTCATTCTGTACATTGTGGTTGGTTGACACTGAATAGAAACGAGAGTGTAAATCACCTATTCCAATTATGGGGCTGAAGACCAGGAAGTGCTTTGTAGTCATTAAGTGCTCTACCAATTTTTAAGGATAATGCATTTTTCATGTCAGTTTTATACCCCAAATTTATGTCAGTTCGCTACAAATATGCTTCGCTTTGAAATTCTCTGAGGCTTACCCGGACTTGATGAGAACTCAGAAGCTGTAATGAAAGTCCAAAATGCCTTCATACAGCTTCCTTAATTCTGTATTTCTGGCTTCCTCCGGATGCAGTCTTTTGATAGCATCCTGCATCTACCATGTCTATCAGCAGAGGTAGTACACTGGTTAGAAAATATTTTGCTATAAGCAACAAAACAAAAAACCTCAAAACTGTCTTAAATAACTTAGCATTGGTTTTCCTCACATCATCAAAAGTCTGGAGGTTTTAATAGTTTTCTGGTTGGCTCATTAGCTCAGTATTTCCAGGGCTGATGTCTCTTTGATTCCCTTGGAGCTTCCTTCCTTGTTGCAAAATGGCTTCTGCAGGGCAATGTAAACATCAGACCCTCTCTTTGAAAGAAGATGAGGGCCCTGGGTTTTTGTTTTTAATATCTGTCTATCCATTTTGTGTGTCTGTGTAGGCATGTGTATTCCACAGTGAGCACACGGAGGACACACCATATGCCATGGTGAGCATGAGGCAGTCAGAGGACAACTTTCTCGAGTTGATTCTCTCCTGCTGTTGTGTGAGTTCTAGATAATAAACTCAAGTTGTCACACTGGATGGCAAGCACCCTCATCTGCTGAAGCATCTTGCCAGGCCCAGTGTGTTGGTTTTTAAGAGAGATTTTTTACATCCTTGACTCCCTTCCATTAAGAAGTGGGATTTAAGCCCGCAACCCTTCAACTCTGAGTGGGAATATATGACTTCTTCAACAGAGAGAACATGACAGAAGTAAACCCCATGTGACTCCCAAGGCTAGAGCGTGAAATAACCAAGCATCTTCTGGAATGTTCTTATGAGGCACATACTTTCTGGGTGCTCCCACTGGAAGTCTCCTCTTGGGATTTTCCTTTCAAAGCCCACACCACCACCCACGAGAAGGATGAAGACACTTCTAAAAGAGTCCTTAGAAATGGAAGACATCTGTGGAGTTCAGGAGCATGAGTCAGCGCTGTGGATAATGGCTGTGTATTAAGAGCTCAGTAGAGCCCTGCTGACCACATGGTGCACAACAAGATGGCCTTAGCTTTGTGTTTACTCTCAGACTGTACATGTTTTTTCAATCAGCCAGAGAGGCTCAGCTCTGCTCCCCAAGGCTGCATTCTACTTTCCAGAGGACAGCTGGGCCTTCTCAGAGAGCTCACAGACAAGTCACACACGCCTTTGGCCTTTGTAGCATAAGAATGGGTTGGCAGTCTCTCCCTTTCTCACTGCTGAGTCCATTTTATAACTTCCTGTCATCTAAAATGCTGTGTGTGTGTGGGGGGGGGGCAATGCCCTTCTTCCCCTTCCCTTTTGAAAGGTATTGTTCTCTCTTGAAAACATCATTAGGCCTCCTTCTGACAGCTACCAGTCATTTAATTTCTCCTTCATTTTAGTTCCATTTTCTCTTTGCACTGTTGTAAAAAGCACAGGAGTAAAGGCTTGCTGCTGTGCCCAGTGCATGCCATATTTCAGTGTGCTCTGATTTCCTAGTGCCTGAAATGCCTCACATATGAGAAGACTCAAGAACTCTGCTCGGTGTGAATGAATGAACAGATGCATGGTGAAAGGTTCACATTGAAGATAGGAACCCCAATTAAAGTTTGGTACTGCAATGAAAGCAACAACTGTGCTTGGCAGGTCACCAGCCTGAATGTCGGGTTTCTGCTTTTTGGTCCCAATTTTCTGTGAATGTGCCCATGTACTCATTTATTGCACAATATTTGCTGAGTGGCTGTTTTGCTGCAGCTTCTGAGCATTTCTGGGGAGAAAGACTTGGTGATGCCATGCATGGTGGAGGCGGTCAGGCGGGATGTGGATAGCCAGACAGAGCATGAGGAAGTGTAGTTTTTCTCTCACTTTTCCTATCTCAGTTTAATGCCAGGGAATCCCAGAGGTGGACTAGCTGATGATGGTTATATTAAAGAATATTTCTTTTATATTTGAGATAATATAGTAACAGTATTTTCTCCTCTTTCCTCCTTTCAAACTCTCCCATATTACCCCCCCCCATTCTTTTTCAAATTCATGACCTCTTGGCCTCTTTTTTTCATTAATTATTGTTACACACACACACACACACACACTCCTATATATAACCTGCTCAGTGTGTATGTTACTTGTATGTGTGTTTTCAGGGCTGACTGTATGTATTAGATAACCAATTGGTATGCTCTACCCTGGAGAAGACTATGTCTCCCACTCTCAGCATTTCTTAGCTGCCTGTGGTTCTTTGTGTAGGGTGGTTATGTTTTTTGAAGATCAGTTTTTCTCACCTACCCTTCAATACCCATAACCCTGCTTGGGGAATGAAGGATCTTCTCTTTCAAATTCTCTCTGTGTCCTAAGTGGAAGTTGCCAGACAGGGTAGCCCATGGTTTGACTTTAGGCTCTGAGGATGCTAAGCTTCCTACTGAAGCATCCTGAGAAGCCTCCTGTCTTCAGAGATAGGAAGCATACAGGAAGAAGCCCTGAGGACCAGCAGGAAAGGCAAGGTATCAAAGCTTGAAGCTTGATTCTAAAGAGCTGTTCAGAAATGGCTGTGCTGCAAGGTTGGTGCTGTAGTCTTTGGGGACAGCCTGATGTTGTAGACACTGTTTGAACAGCGTAGGCATATAGTGAACTGCAAAAATCCTCCCAAACCATGTCTGGTCTACATGCACTGGAGCTCTTCCCCATTGTCAGCTAGGTTAACATCTAAGTCTCAATACTCACCCTCCTCAAGCTATGTCAGGGGCTCCCATGATGCTTAGGACTCATAAATATAAAAAAGAATCTAGTGCAATGTTCCATGTAGAGCTCTGGGGGCCAAATAGAACAACGAAAGAGTCTTGCCCTTGTCAGACAGTGTGAAGGGATATCCCATGACAATGAAAGGATATTCTGAAAATGTATTCAAAGCTTGTACTGGAACGTTCTTTCACCATGTCCTAGCAAAGTAACTTTAATCCTGAGTAATCTCCAAACTTTATTTATCTTATGTGAAAGCAAAAACCTAGTATCCATGACACTTAGTGGTTGGAAAGATTCAGTGCCTGGTGTAAAGTATAAGTTTGATATATTTGTTGTTATCATTTTAATTTATGGTTTTAATCAAGATAAATAAGAAGGACTCAAAGTATGTTTGGAGACTGTCTAGACTTCTGTGTCTGGAGAAAATATTGATCCCTAGCGATTGGCCCATTCTCAGGCTTTATTGGAGGCTGTATTTATTCTTTACTAGGTCCCACTTTAGGGTTGGTTTGGATTTGCTGAATGCTTGGAAAGAGAGATTTTCTATTTTATTTTCTCCTCTTTTCTCTAAGAACAAGATATTCCTATTCAATGAGATCATGACTTCTAGAATGTTTTAAACGGAAATAAAAAGTCTCTGTCTCCCCTACAATTTTTCATGCTCTACATTGTTCTAGTTTCCTACAATTATTACTGTCTCTTACTGACCATTCCACTTTTCTTATTTGCATCCAGCTCTCAGTGTGGCCAAATGAGATTATAGTGTGGGCTTTGGGGAAGGGCTGTAGGCATCCTTGGCACAGGGCTAGGACTTTGCTTCTGGTGACAGGCTTTAGAAGTCACCATAACAATAAGTTAGTTTTTTTTTATATTCAACTAGATTTTTTTAAAAAGTTCAATTCAATTTCTCACTTTGTTGTTTTCTTTGTTGTCCTAGATTCAATAAATCATGTTGATGCCTTACTGTGGGCCAAAGGTGTGTGGTGACACCCTCCTTCTCCTAGCCCCCACCCCGCTTCTCTAGGCTGCATGAAGTTGTGTTACTTTTGTTTCTTGGGGGAAATGCCTTAGCTCTCTTGTTGACCAATTAGCAGAACAAATGACAAAAATGTCGTATGAAAGGTCCCTGATAGATTGAGAAGAAATTATTATGAATTTTGGATTTGTATTTTTAGTTTTGCTCAAAATGGTATTTTACTCAGATGCCAAAGCCACTTATTGACCTAACATGATTCTAACAACTTCTTCTCCTTCCTCCTGTTCCTGCTCCTCTCGAGAGAGCTTTGCATCTTGCAATGCAGCCCCATCTGGATTCGATCTCATGATCTCCTTTCCTTAGCCTCCCAAGTGCTGGAATTTCAGGCTTGTGTCCCCATACCAGACTCATGTTTCAGGCTTTGAAAGCAGTATATATTGCCCTTAAGGGATGTACAGTACCTGAAAAATCAAAAGAGTTTTCAGTATTATCAAATTAGTTGGCAGTGTATCTTCAATACAGTGCAACAGGCATCTCCTACAACTGTGCTGATGTGGATCTTTTGGGATGCTGGGCACCTCCTACTTCATTTCCAGCCTTAGTTGATCATACACAGGGAACTGGAATTGGAAGAAGCTGCAGTGACTTCAACTTAGTAGCTTACCCAGATGTATTGCTTCTCTGAAAATGGTTGGATTGTATTATTTCTGAGGAATCATGAACCGGATGCCAAAAAAGAAAGACTTAGACAGAAGCAAGCTTTCTACTGAGTACAAAGCCACTCTGAGAGCCACCAACTACTTCATATGGATAAAATGAAAATATTAAAAGCGAAGACAGAAACTAGGCATATTTGGATAGTGTGAAGCTGGCTGGCTGGCTGGAAAATTGTGTTGATTTGTGACTTAGAAACCCTTTCAAGCTTGCTACAGTTTTAATCTGTAAGCAGGGAGAAAACAACAGCATTTTCTAATTGAAGAGGAAAAGCAGTTTTACACACACACACACACACACACACACACACACACACGTATGTATTTTTGAAGGTCTAGAAGTGTGCAAGCATATAAAGAAGACATTGTCACTAATAGTTAAAAAAAAAAAAACCAAACAAACAAAAAAAAAAAAAAAAAAAAGGAAAAGATTTGGAGATTTGGTGTTCCAACATAGCCTGGGTTTGAGTAAGATCTCAAGTTACATTGCATTATCCTTGGATGCGTTCTGGGATCTCCTTTCACTTGATTGCATTCAAATCATGGTCTAAGGAGACCTGTTTCTGGGAGAATACTATCTTAGACACTGGGATCCTTTCCACCCTATCTTTCTGCTACTTGTGGTGGTTTGATAGCAAATGGCTCCCAAAGGGAATGGCGCCGTTAGGAGGAAGTGTGCCGCTGTGGGTGTGGGCTTTGAGGTCTCTATTTCTCAAGCTTCCCTCAGTGTGACAGTTGACTTCCTGTTGTGCCTGAGTCAGCATGTAAGGACTATCAGCTCCAGCACTGCACCTGCCTGCACACTGTCATGTTCCCTGCCACGATGATAATGCACCAAACCCCTGAAACTGTGAGAGTCACACCAATGAAATGTTTCCTTTATAAGAGTTGCTGTAGTCATGGGTGGTGTAGTGGCTTGCTTGTAATTCCAACACTCGGATGGTAGGGAGAGGGGAACAAGCTGACTAGCTAGACTACTAGAGTCAGGGATCCCTGGGTTCAGTTGAGGGGGAACCTACCTCAATGAAGTAGCTGGGCAGGAAGGTTCTAGATGCCAACTCTAGTGTCCCCCCACCCCCCGCCACTCACACATACCCACAAACATGTATACACACATACACACACGTTTACACATTTCTTAAAAAGTAAATGCCAGCATCCGGTGGTAATGAATCAGTGCAGGTGATGAACTCCTTCTGACAGGTGGGACCCATTCTCTCTGTCTCAGAATCAGCCACTCTCTTTCATCTCCCCCACCGCATCCCTGCCCCCTCACTCCTATACTGGCCACAGTCCCATTCCCATTTCCAGGGAGAGAACAATGTAAAATGGAGCTGACAGTGACTCAGGCTCTAGCTGGTTTTCATTTGAGCAGACACCCAAGGGAGTCTCGCTGGGCTCACAAGAGGAAAGGAAAATGACTATTCCGGTTCCATGTTTAAGCTATCCCCCCTCCATATGTATTCTCTGGATCTCCAGCCAAGGTCTCTGCCCCTTTGTAGTCATGTTATAGTTTTGCTGATCACAAGGGTGAAAAAAAGGTCTTTTGTTTGGGGAGTGTTTGAAGGCACACACTCACGAAGAGATTTGAAAATGCTGGCAGGATCGTGGATGTTGAAATTAAGTCCATAACGGGACTCCCAACTAGTTTATGTGTAGCCAATCAAAATGAATGGTGTTTTGAGTTCTACAGGGAGAAAAAGGGTGAATGCTGTAAAATAAAGTGAGTTGACCAGAGTCTTCCAATGCTTGTTGACTACTCTGAGGGAAATGGATACCCCCTGTGGTGCAATCATTACACATTTGTGCATGATTCCCAACAGTAAACATAGGGATAGAGCATAATGGAAACCCAGACATTTCACTGGATATTGAGTCTCAATTCACTCACATATTTATGTGAAAGCACAATGTTATGACTTTTCGGTAAAGTCTGGTTCATCTAGGAAATGTTCGTATTGCTACAGAAAGCTCTTTCTGTGTTAGGAGGAAAAGGTCCAGGTTGGTTACACCTTAATTGTCACTGGTCACTCTGTGTGGCCAGGCTGTTGAAACCTAACTTAGAGGCCAGGAACTTGGAAAAGATTGGATTGGAGCCTGAGGCCAATGAGAGTTTTCACACATGTATGTTTCTGTTCTGAAATAAGAGGTAAGAAAAGCCAAGGCACAGATTAGTCCAAAGACATTTAACTCTAGCCAAAGGCCTGTCATTCTGTGCTGATTACATAAATTATAGAATTTACTACCTCAGATGAACTTCTTAGGTCATCCTTTCTATTTCCAAGATGAGCGATTGGAGCTTAAGATGTTAGAGAATTTACTCAAAGTTGTTCAGTTAGGGCTACAACCCTGGCCACTCTCCTTATCTTCTCCACAGTGGTTCTCAACCTCACCTGAGGTTACAGACCCCGCTCTCCAAGTGAGAAGCTCTGTGTCACTGATAGACATCTCATGGTTGTGGTTGAAGAAACACACATGTGCGCATGGGTATGTGCATTCTTTGTGGTAACTGGACCCTCGAGTGTCATAGGACCCTGTCAGGTGCAGGGATCTGCTGCCTCTGTCCTGTTCATTTCAGAGGATCTTTCAACAGCCCATTGTCCACATCATTCCAAGGTAAAGAGAGGCAAGAGAGGAGTGGAAAGACTACTCAGGATTCCTCTTTCTCTTTAACACCTACATATCTACCTCCAAGGGGCTCTAGTCCCGCCTCTGAATGCTGGGCTCCATGCTCACACCAGGAGTCCTCCCACAGGGCACAGCAATGTGGCTGAATACTTATTCTGCCTGCTGGTCACATCTCTGAGTTGAAGTTACTGAAGCAATCTCCAAATGACATCTCAAATCTATTTTCCTTCCTCCTATAACCTTGTTATGAGCACCATGGTTGAACTTAACCCTCCGACAACCTTCGATTCACATTAATCTCTTCCCTATACTGCAAACCAATACTGTCTTGATATAAAAATAAAAGCTATAAATTCCCTGAGTTAGCTTTAGAGTCCTAATCAGTTGGCTTTCATTTTGTTAAGAACATTATACTATGTCAGTCTAATTTTGTATTAATTTGTATTTGTAAATTTGATTTCACAATAGACCTCTTGGAATGAATGAAGCATGGGCTTTGTAATTAGACAAACTTGAATGGACATTTTGCTTTGGCTAATTACTGGTTCTAAGGCCTTCAGTAAATTTTCTACTCTCTCCATGTCACAGTTTCCTTGTTTGTAGAATGACCACAGCAACGCCTATCTCTCAGAGGCATTTGGAGGGTTAGAAAGACGTATCTAACCCAGCGCTTTCGGCCTTGCAAATTTTATGCCCCTTTCTCCAATGTGAATCCATCCCCAGGTGAGATTGTTTCCTCTCCTGACTTGTAAATGCAGCATGTTCACTTCTCACTCTAAATCTTGATGCACTTACATCCTATTTCTTGAGAAATCCTTCTCACCCATTGACCTTATGCAAATCTGTTCTTGTTAGCACATACAGGCTTATATTTCTTTCCTTTTTTTTTTTTTTTAAGAGGGTAGGAGATGGGGAGAGGGAGAAAAAGAGATGGAGAAAGGGAGGGAGAGGGAGAGAGGGAAAGAGAGAAAGAAAGAGAGAAGACAGGCTTATTTCTCCTATAGCTGAAATTATTTGTTTATTTATATGCCTGTGGATTCTGCTTAAATGTAATCTCTGAAAATCTTTCTCCAATGTTCTGCTCTGTTCTCTGGAGTTATTGAGTAAAGAGAATAGACAACAAGCCATTCATCACTCACTTAGCCTAGTTCTTCATATAAAAACCATTAAATCAAGACGGGTATGTTCCCCTTTGGGAAGTTGACAGGGCTTTGTGTCCCCCTCCCATGGGATGTTAGTCTCCAGGAAGGTGATGGAGGTGCTTGCAGTTTTATGTTTCCACTCGAAATTAGCCTTTTCTTATGCATCTTGTAGGTATTCAATAAAAATTTGGTAAGTATTGGCAAAATTTTGTTATGAAATTTAGATTATACAGAGGAAGAAGTCTCTTAAGGTCCCTGGCCAAAGAAAAGTGAAAATTAGTATTTAAATGGAGATGTCCAAGTCAGTAATGCCTGACATCATTTTGTTAGAGGCAAGAGATTCTGTTGTTACCCCTGTATATTCCCAGTTTTTCTTTCTAAATGGACTTGGAGTAAGTTTTAAAAATAGTTTCGTGGGGCTGGAGAGATGGCTCAGCAGTTGAGAGCACTGGCAGCTCTTACAGAGACCTGGGTTCAATTCCCAGCACCCACTGAGTGGCTCACAGCCATCTGGAGTCCCCATTCCATCAGATCTGATACCCTCTTCTGGTCTCTATGGGGACCACACATGCGTATGCTACACAGACATACATGCAGGCAAAACATGCATTCACATAAAACACATTTAAAATGACGTCAAAAGCTTGCCAGGGTAGAAGCCCAGTCATGGAGCAAGCGTATGTATACATTTTCCAAACCTATGCACGCAGTATCTATTTAAGTAGCTCACAGAAAAATTTAAGCTTGATTCCTTTACATTTTTCTCACAATTATTTGTGTATATACTTTGTGCGTATGTACAAAGGTTAGAGGCCAAGTAATGAGAGTCAAATATTTTCTTTTCACCTTTATGTGGGTTCCTGGGATTGAACTCAGGTCATTGGGCCTGACAGCAAGCTCATTTACCTAGTGAGCCATCCCTCTAGCCCATTAAATTTCTTTTAAAAAGAGCTTAAATATTACATTGATTAAAAAAAATCATATGGTGCGGGGGAGGAGAATCCAGAAATAATTAGGCTAAGATTGATATAATGCTGTCAACTTATCATCTTGTAGAGGTGTTTTCCCTAGCTGAGCTACATAAAACTTGGTTTATTGGAATGACTTTTAAAATCAGATTCTGAATTTATGACAGACATTTGAATCATCAATTTTTGCATGGCTCACATAGTTGAGTTGCAGCTTAAATGCTGTGTGTTTATACTTGGATGTATATGGGGTCTTATAGGAAGGATCTTAGTTTCAAACTCAGAGAGCAAAAGTAGAGTCAGAAAGACACAGAGAAAGAGGGAAACGGGAGAGAGGTGAGGAGGGTGTGATGGAGGGAGGGAGGGGAACACAATACTCACTATGTGCAGAAGTTTAAAAGGAAATGGTATAACTGGGTCTGTTCAAAGACAAGTCTGTGCCATCTGGGACCCAGGACAAGGGAGATCTGTAGTTTTGCATCCACAATCTTGCCTTGTTTAAAGAGGAAATAGACCTCCTGGTGAAGCTAAGGGCACATGTTGGTAGAGTTGAGGTTCGCCCCTTGTTCAGCCTGTAGACCCTGGGATGACCTTGTATTAGTCATGCCTCTCTGGGCCAGTACCTCATCTCATACCCATGGGAGGGTGGTGCCCTCTCTGAGGTTCATGCTTGGATGAATTACTGACCGCAATGAAGCAGCCTCTTGAATCAGCTCTCTGGCTTGGGGATCCAAATAAGAAAAGCATCCTTCATTCACATGTTTTCCCATCAGTCTTGCTTGCCTGGGTGTGGTGTTTTCATTTCCTTAGATGGGGACCAGGGGCTCAATCACTCTTGCTCAATATTTTAAAATAGAATCTGTCAAGAGGGTTAGCCTTGTAGTCTATACAACCATAAGGAGTGCTTCTACTCATTCACTCAATATATAATTGGCAGTGACCTGATCTTTCAAGATGTACTTCACTTTTGTAATTGTGCGTGGGACTGTATTTTGTGGGACTGTGAATACATTGCTTTCTATACATGACTACTGATGTTTGGCCATTTCAGACTTACAAAAACAATGATTTTATAAGGTTCAATCTGGCTTCAGTGAAGGACAAAACCTGCCCCTCCTCTTTTACTAGTCCCTCCTTATTATGCTGCTGATACAGATTGCCTGGCTCTCCAGCTGTAGATCAGGAGGGAGGAGGATTTCCTAGGAGGCTGCTGACTGGGTCATCACAGCTGGTCTGAGCTCTGGAGTGAGGATGGTCAGTGTTGGACACAGTTAATCCATCCATAGATGGAAGAAGACATTGAGCAAAATATCTCAGTGAAGTGATGGACTTAGATGATGTCAGGGACATCTAAACAGTTTGGCAATTGCTTCTCCATCGAATGTGACTTTTGGCATTGAGGGTAGGCCTACAGCACCCCAGTCAGTCTCGGGTCAGAATCTGACGCTGTGTTAAGACATCCTGATTTGTGGCTCATTGTTTGTGATGAGATCAGCTGTGTTTGGCACATTAAACACCAAAAGATTGAAAAATATAAGAGACAAGCAGATCCTGATGGAAAAAGAGGCAAGTAGAATTATTATTATTATTTATCAAAGGGAGTATGGAGATTGAGGTTGGGATGTGGAGATAGGAAAGAAAGCACAAATGTTTAAAGTGAGGGAAGGATGAGGAACTAATTAATTACCCATAAAAGGGTATTGTGTTCTTGGACAATGCCTGTGGCTATGGCAGCACTTAGGGATGATTAGGGTGGTCCAGATCCTTTCAATGGCACTTCTCCCAGTTCAGTGGAGAACACTCATCAAGCATTTAGGATGCCAAAATAAGAAATGAGGTGGCACTGTGTAGAGCATATGACAAATTGCCCTACCATTAAGTGTAATTCACAGAAGATATACATCCTGCTATAAAACCCAGAGTAACAAACCATGTATCTCTACACAGTGACATCTCCTTTAGTCAGGATTTAGTCTTTTTGATATCCAATTAGATCTTAACATTAACTGCAACTGGATATTTTATTAAACACCAAAATAGGTTCTTATTTAAAAAAAAATAGACACAGCCTTTTGGTGGTCTGCTCTTCCCTATACCTAATAATATTTTTAAAGCTAATATTACCTGTTTGCATGTTTGATTTCTACAAAACATTCTTTAGGAAAGAACATTGTGACTAGAACTAAAAAGACTAGTTATGGAATGAGTTATGGGATGATCAAGGAATATTGTAGACAAATAGTAACTTTGAGGTTTAATTGTGCGCTGTAAAATTCTACATATGTGTAGTAAGCTTGTAATGTTAGGAAGCTCTGGATGCTTACAGGGTCAGTGTGATGGGGACCTTTACTGGCCTCTACCTCCCATGCATGAGAAAGTAGTACCAAGCCTCATCTTCCTGTCCTCCACCGCCAACCTCATCTTGTCATAAGCCTTTGTATCCTGCCTGGATCTCTGTGAAATGCAGATGACTTTCTTAGGACAGACCTTCTAAAGTCTTAGTTCTACTCTCTGGCTGACCTGATATATGAGTTTGGATAGACAACTCTTTATAATAGTGCATCCTAGGCTGAGGCCAGTGTCCTAACTTTAAAAAAATCCCCAACATTGAAAGGACTAAGGTTAAGCAGAAAACCAAAGGCTAGAGATGTAGTTTAATGCTAGAGGTTCATGTAGCATGTTCAAGGGTCTGGGTTTGACCCCCCTCCCATTATAAGTAAAGAGAAGATATACAACTTCATTAGCATGCAACAGACTTGAGCTCATGTCAGTCAAGCTCTGTCCTTTCTTGCAATTCCTAGTATAAGAACCAATTTCCAGTTTTGCTTAGAACTCCAGAGAATTGTTACAGTACCCAGTGTAGACAAAACATCAAAATGTCTAAGGGCACCAGTGATGTTGCCAAGAGTCTCACCCACTTTACTGCTACCATTGCTCCTGGCTATAGCAACCTTGTAATGGTTTCATAGTCTTTGAGGTTTTGTAGAGCATGAGAGTAAAAAAACATAGTTGGGATCAAAAATCTCAAATAAAGTGACTCTAAGGATGTCCTAGGATTTGAGGCCTACATGAAAATGGCATTCAGAAATCAGACAAAAACCTAGAGTTATAGGCTGCTTTGCTATGCCTGGGCTGGATTGGGGTGTGTCTTGATACTCTAAATACTTTGGACATTTGCACAGTTGTGAATGCCACCCTTTTGAATGTGATAAATGAATAGGAAGACTCAGTAACACGATTGGCCATTTTATTTCTGGAGGAACATCACATGTTTCCTCCAGAAAAGGCTGTTGAGCTGGGTATAGTTGTATAAGCCTATAGTCCTAGCACTTTTAGTGACTCAGTGACACAGTGAGACCCTGTCTCAAAAAGTGAGGTGGGGGAAGAGATGTAGAAGAAGGAAGGAATGGCTAGTAAGCTGCAATTTTTCCACTCAAATCTTTCCCCCAGCAGATTATATATATATATATGTACATAATATATGTTAATAACAGATTTACCATTCTTTCTCTTTCAGAAGACTCAGTATTGATTTGCAGAGAAAACACAGGTAAACCAGCTGACTATAGAAGGCAGCTGGTGGTAAACATCAGTGGAAAGGGCACAGAGCTTCATGCTCGTGTTAGTTCTGTGTTGAAGTGGCCAAGTTTTTCTGACTAGAAACTTCTCTGAGAAGAGACTGTTCTCTTCATGAGGAACAGACCTAGATGGTTGGGAGGACACACACGGAAGGATCTTCCTGTTCCTGTGCAATTAGGACTCTCTTGTTTGTAGAAGAAATTGAACAACAAGAAGTCAGGGGAATCAAGAAGCCTTGGAATAGCCAAGCTCATGGTACTTGGGAAGTTCAAAGGCTGTCTGCCCTATGCTCTGCCAATGGCCATAGTTTGTGAATATCTGTCAGCCAGTTGTCTAGTCTTAGGACTTCTCTGGTATATGCAATGTGTATATCTATGGTTCAGTGGCTACTCATCATTTGAAAAATTGTCTGGTTTTTGTGAGGGGTTCATCCTGGTGGTCATCTGTGTTCCACTAGGTAGAGTCAGAGAGCAGAAATGGAAATATCTGTGCAGCAACTTTTTTTTCCCCCTCAACACAGGGTATCTCTATATATGTAGCTTTGGAGCCTGTTCTGGAACTAGCTGTGTAGATCAGGCTGTCCTCAAACTCACAGAGATCTACCTGCCTCTGCCTCCTGGGTGTTGAGATTCAGGGAAGTGCCACCACTGCCCAGCTTTGTGTCAGCAACTCTTAAGGCTACTTCATTCTTCGGGAGACAAACTGAGGCTGTGGTGCTGGCTCTTGTGAAAAAAATGTGAAAAGTTGTCAGTATGAAGATGGAGTTGCTTGTGTCAACTGTAGCAAAACAAATCAAGAGCCAGGAAATTATGAAAGAAACAGTCTTGCACATGACTCAGACTGCCTGAGTCTCAAGTTCAGTGGCCACTAAAGCCTTATTTTAAAAAGTACTTCCATGGGACTACATGCTCAGTAACTATCTTTTCAACCATGGGTTGATAATTCTCAATAGTATTCACCATTGCCAAAGACTACCATTTTGAAATAGCTGATATGCGCTGCTGAGATGGCTCAATGGGTGAAGGACTTGTCTCCAAATCCCAGAGTCCTATTTCTGGGACCCACAGGGTGGAAGGGAAGAACCAGAATATCTCCTTTAATTCCCTTTATTTTTGGCCTTTAGAAACTTTCCTTTGCTTCAGTTTCCTGAGTATTTCCAAGACTTAGTGAAACATATTCCCACTAGGATACTCCACTGTTTCTAAGGAATGCCAGCATTCTTCAGAGAACATTTTTATCATGCTATGCTTTTAGCTTAGCATGGTGTGAGCTTTGTTGTATATTAAATACCTTATTCACATTTGCAGATGAGTTTCCTTTTTGATGCCTCCATGACCATTTTTCTCTTTGCAGTATTTGAAAAAAAAAAAAAAAAAAAAAAAAACCCTTTCATCTTTGACCTTGAGGTTCAGTTGTTACACCAACTTGCCAAACTCCTACCATACTATGAAGTGATGTCATTGCAATGTAAAAACAACCTGTTAGGTTATGAAAAATTAGGAAGGAATTCTAGGGGGGAAAATACATCAGGTGCCCCACATCTGTGTGTGTAGTGCTGACTTGCAATCCCAGCACTGGGGAGGTGGAGACTGTCAGATATCTGGTGTGGTGGCTAGTTTGATCAACTTGACTACATCTGGAATTAGCTAACCCCTCCTCCAATGACTGGGCACACCTATAAGGGTATTTTTTTCTTTTCTCTCAATTTAAATCATTTGGAGTTGGAGGATCCATTTTTAATCTGGATCTTTGAGGTGGGAAGACACACCTTTAATCCAGATCTTTTGAGGTGTGAAAATCTACCTTTAATTGGGGCCACACTCTCTACCGGAAGCCTATGTAAAGGACATGAAAAGAAGGAAGCTTTGCTCTTTGCCTGCTCTCCTGCTCTATTGCTCTAGCAAGTCCATCCTTTCACTAACGTTAGGGCCTGCTTCTTTGGAATTCCAATGTATACTGAGGTCCAGCTGAGACACCCAGCTTTGTGGACTGATCAACTACTGGATTCTTGAACCTTTTGTTCATAGGTCATTGTTGGCTTAGCTGGACCTCAGCCTGTAAATCATCCTAATAAACTCCCTTTCTATACATAAAGAGCCATTCATTCTCAGAGTTCTGTTATATTCTAGAGATCCCTGACTAACACACCTAGTGTTGCTTGCTGTCCTGTCAGCCTAATCTACTTGGTGGGTTTCAGAATTGTGAGACTGCCTTTACAAAAAAAAAAAAAAAAGATGGTGCTGGCGATGCCAGCAGTTAATATAGTAGTAATGTATTAATGTACGAGAAGTGGCTGTTGTTCCAGAGGACCTGGGTTCAGTTCCCAGCACCCAATATGGTGGCTCACAACCATCCATAAGTCCAGTTTCATGGATTCACTGCCCTCTTCTGGCCTCTTCAGGTTCCAGACATATTGGTGGTGCACAGACATACATGCATATAACAAAGATGGAAAAAAAATAAGAAAGGTGGACAATGCCTGAAAAATGACATCTGAAGCTGTCCTCTGGTTCTGCATATACCTGCACATATATGAACATTCCCCAACACATACACATAAAATTGGATATGTTGATATTTGGTCATGAGGCCTGGGGCTCAGAAATCCCTGAGGATTTATAGGCAGTTAATTGTTGCCAAGAGTGGAAGAGACATTTCTTTAGTGGTGTAGCCATTGGCAAGTTGTTCCTGTAAATAATCTCCCATCCATGCTCCTGAAAGCCACACTAATTAAACTCATTGAAGTAGAAACAGGGACTAGATAGGAAGAGGAAAGGAATTATCAGAATGGGGAGTGGGACAACAGGGGAATATGATCAAAATACATTCTATACATGTATGAAAATACAACGAGCAACATTATTCTATATAAATAATATATGGTAATAAAAGATCTTAAAAGAGAGAAAAAGTCTGTCTAGTGGTCTTCTTTTGTTTTATCTTGTCTCCATCCCCCTTAGTTCAAACTAGCAGTTCTGCTGGGGTGGCTGATTACATTCCTACCTAGATTAATTGCCACACCAGCTGATGGCCAGCCACAAGCTGAATGTTCTTTTCCAGGGCAACTGTTCATGTGTGTGTGTGTGTGTGTGTGTGTGTGTGTGTGTGTGTATTTTCAATATGGACAAGCTGAGACTTTTTCAAGTTTTTAAGCCTTTTTGATTAAAACACTTTCACATTCTTTGGTACTGTTGTAACAGTACTCTACTTCTTGGTAATAAGATTTGTGTTAGTCTGAGTTCCCCAGAAATCTCAGGACAGTCTTTTTGTGTGTGTGTGTGTGTGTGTGTGTGTGTGTGTGTGTGTGTGTGTGTGTATGTGTGTGTGTGTAAGAGAGAGAAAGAGAGAGAGAGAAGGAAGGAGAGAGAGGACACCTAGAGAGATATACACACCTAGACACACACACACACAGATACACACATATGCATGCATATACAGAGAGAGCAGGAGGGGGTAGGGAAAGGGTGGGAGAAAGTCAATAAAATAAAATGAGAGCTACAGCATCAGGCTGATAATTGTGAACTAGTTTACAAGCCGTCAGGCAGAAAGGAAGAACTCTTTCTAGTGTTGCCTTGTTTTTGGAGGGAAGAATCTATTTAGATCTTCAATAAAATGGGTAGAGCCCACCCATATTGGGTAGGACAACCTTCTTTACTCACTGTGCTGATTCAATGTGAATTTATCTGGAAGCATCCTTACACACATTCTCAGAAGTAATATTTAATCAAATATATAGATACTCTGTGACCCAGTCAAGTTCATGCATATAATTGGCCATCAAAGTAAGTGATGGAGCCCATCTGAACTTAAAGTGTTTGATTTAATTACAATGCTCCACTGCCTACCCATATAAATATTATTTATTCATTCTTGTGTAAGTTGCTTAACAACTCTATGAAGACTTAAGCAGTTATTTAACTCACTAGATTCATGATTTCCTAGTTACCATGCCTGAAACAACTTCATCAGTAACAATAACAACAATACTGATTCCACTGTTACCCAATGGTTATTGAGAAGACATGTAAGAATGCTTATGAAAATAAATTAACTCTTTTACCTTTACTTTTCTACTTATTTGTTTCTTTCTTTAGCGTGTATGTGTGTGTGTGTGTGTGTGTGTGTGTGTGTGTGTGTGTTATGCACATGCCATAGCACTTGTGTGGAAGATAAAATTCAGGTCATCAGGCTGGTGACAAGTACTTCTACCCATTGAGCCATCTCCCCAGCAATGCAAATAATTTCTAAACCATGAGGCCCGATGTGTTGATGTGCACTGTAATTGTAAAAATTGCTAATTAGTTAACATTTCAGATGAGAAATCTGGTAATAGAGTGATGGATGTCACCTTAGCCTGTGTTTCTCAAGTGCCTACTAGATATTTTGTCTCTAGTCCTTAGTTGAGATGTTCTGTTCAACATCTCTTGTGTTATCAGGATGGGTCGAGAATTAGGAGAGCAAGCAGACTCCAGGTGAAGGAGGAATACTTCATAAGGCATGTCTGCCCCCACTAAGAACTAAGTTGAAGAGTAGTTAGTTATAGGCAGAGTTGCTACAGAATTTACTACAGAAGTTTATCTCTTGTTGACTCACTGCCCAACCCTGATTTCTGTACCAGCTTTATTGTGATTTCTGTACCAAATTTATTGTTGGCGATTGCCTTACTCCAGCATTGAAATATGATATTCATTAGCTGTTCTAGAAAATTCCTACCCTAGAATCCTGAACTAGGAACTTTTTATTCTCCATCTATCCATCCATCCATCCATCCATCCATTTTGCATGTAAATGAAAATCTAAGCAAGAAGTTTGTTTTTTTTTTTTTTTTTTTTGTTTAAGCATTTGTGGTTTGGCCATGCTTGCAATTCAGGTGCTTAAAAACCACACATCTTCTAGGAGAAATAAGCCTCAACCAAAGCCAGACTCAGGATATCAGCTTATTATCTACTGCTTTGTAAGCTGTAGGAAGAGGACAGTCTCTTACTTTCTTCTCCTAGATAATGAGACAGAATGCCCCCTGGCCAGAAGAGGTGATGAACATTGAGTTATCTTCCCTCACTGCCCCTGGCTCTCACTGGGCCATCAGCCTGGATACTTTTTGAAAGACTGCAGGCCACAGCTTCTAAGTAAGGATGTGTTCAAGATAATGAGAAACAGACTTCTACCAGGGAAGTAAAGTTTTCCATAACTGGCCTCTGAGGCGCCTGCCCAACAAACTCAAGGCTGAGCTAATCACAGCCCTTCCTGAAAATGGATATTCAGCTTTTAAGCATATAGAAAGATTATTTTAGCCAAAATGTAATATTGAGAGTAGAGGTAAATGAATTCCTGGGTTGGCACAGCACTATTAGCCAACAAAGTCAGTGTAAATTCTTATTATAGAGTTCTATTGCTTGATCACATATTTCTCTAGAGGGAAAATTAATACTTTTTGTTTATATTGAAAAAATATCATTTAGGATTTCTTTGTGGTTGGTTTGTGTTCATGTGATGTGGTTTAATTTATTCATTCATTGTACTATAAATAAACCTACAGCTTAGGTGCAAATGGTTTCAAATTGTCCTAATTTGATTTTTAGATGTCATGTTCCCTTGAATGGAAAAGAGAAGGGTAAAAATGATCATATTAATAGAAATTACAGTAGAAATAACTGTAGAAATACAGTAGAAATACAGTAGAAATTTTCAGAGTGCTTTGTAAATTTCATTAACAAAATTTTTATCTTTTAACTTATAAAACTCTGAGAGGAGGGTCTTTGACCTACATGTCAGTGAAAGCACCATCATCCCTATTTCTTATTGTTTTAATATTCTCTGTGTATATACATGTTTCTTATGGTTTTGTGTTTGTAAGCCTAGCCCTACAAGACATATACCACACATTGCCAAATTACACCAGTAGCACTAGAAGATGATAGTTAATAAATTAAATATAGCCCTATTATATAACTCAAAGTAAAATATTTTAAATAATGTTAGCATTTGATTTTCAGAGCATTGTGTCTCTATAGAACTAAATGTCTGCAGAATACATTTGTGTGAAAGGCAGTCAACACTCAACACTATGCAAAAACAAAAAACAACCTTAAATTGATATAAAAAGCCATTGGTAGTTGCTCAATGAACATAATTTCCTTCTTTATTTGGGGACAACAATGTCTTATGTTCTCAGCACTGTGCTGGGTTGTCTTGGAGATAAAAGTCTGTTTAGGGCATGCTACCTGCCTGTATGTGGTCTGAGCTCTAACTGGAAAGGCAGAGCATGGCCATCTCTGAGCCATTCTCTGTGGCCAGCCCTGCCTCTGTCATGCAGCCACCCTGGAGTGTGGGTCTGAGGTCAGGCTTGGTCCATCCAACCACACACACTGAGAAAGGAGGAGGTAGTTAGTTCCCCAATGTGAAATCAAAATATTGTTTCCAGATGGAGCGAATGGATGATGGGCAACAGATGTCTACCTTGGGTGCTTTTGACACCCGGATTGTGAAGAATTCCCAGGGATCCCTTCCTGCCTCTTACCCTCAACTCCCTCCTCTCTGAGGCAATACTGACATCTCCAGCTGCAAAATGGGATCTCTCTCTCTCTCTCTCTCTCTCTCTCTCTCTCTCTCTCTCTCTCTGCCTGTCTCTCTCTCTCCATGGACTTATATAAGTGGTGGGTTAGCATAGTTTATATGGTACTATTCTAGTACATATTTCAAACGTAATAACTTAAAGAGCCTTTTGTGGGCAGTTTTGAGGATTTAGCCATAATGTATAATGCAGTGTCTATGGGGATATGTGTGTTTGGAAGCCAAACTAAAACCAACAGATGAATTCTTGAGACATTAAACTAAGATTGTGTGTGCTCAAGCAACATTGAAACTGTGATGCTGAATCTGGATAGGCTGAGACCACTTAAGGGAGAATTGCGCTGAGGCTTTGAGCCTGGCAAAGAGGTAGGTACCATGATAGTATTGGTTTATCAGTTGATGCTTTGGTTGGCATCAAAACCTGGCTGGTTACCCCCATGTGCTGTTACAGCATGATGGTGTATTGGGTTTTATGTCTCAGGGCAGCTGACTACATTTTGCTCTTGGCCTCATTCATAACTTCAAATATAGCCATCTGAAACTGTATCCCTGGTTATGTTATTCTTAGTCCTCTTGTAAATCCTAACCCCCAAGTGATGCTATTAATAGATGGGGTCTTTGGGAGGTGATTAGGTGAAGAGGACAGAATACTTATGAATGGAATCAATGTTCTTTTTAAAAATTTTACATTTGAATTTTATGTAAATGGGTGCTTCGCCTGTATGGTATATCTGGCCCTCAGAGGCCAGAACACGGAGCTGAATTCCCTGAACCTTAAGTTACAGACAGTGCTGAGCTACCATTTAAGTGCTAGGAATGGAACCCAGATCCTCTAGAAGATCAGGCTAGGCTCTTAGCTGCTGAGCCATCTCTGCAGCCTCAGGACCAGCAGTCTTTTTAAGACCCCAGAAAGAGCTGTCCATCTCTTTCCACCCTGTGGGGATATAACAAGAAGACAGCCACAGGTAACCCTCACCAGAACTCAACTGTGCTGACCCACCAGCCTCAGACGTGAAGTATTCAGAACTGCAAAGAATACGTTTCTGCTGTTTGTAAGGATCTATTTCTTGATGTTTTGGTAACAGCCTGAGCCAAGGTACCACCCCATCCTGAGAATCATTGCTTCACATGTCAAAGCCTATAATAAATAACTTTCCGATGATTGATAGCATACATCCTTAACTCATTTACCTTTATGTAAGAAAGTTACAATAGTACACTTACCTTTTTTATATTTCTAACTCTTTTGCTATTGATTTCATGCACTTTTCTTCTCCATATAAAACCCACCCTACAGTTTGTTTTTAATAGTCTTTTTTATCCTTTGAAGAGACTATAAACATTAGTATTTCGTATTTAGCCATTTCTAACTGTCTCCATTCTTTTTGCTTATCCATTTTCATTTAAAATTGAGGGAGGTGCTTGAATGATGCTGTGGGGAGTCTTGAGTACAGCAAAATCACTTCAGAGCGGCAACAATGGATTTTTCATATCTTTGGTTGGTAGAGACGAGCCATGAGAACGAGGGGACTGGTCTCCTGAAGTTCAGGTCTAGTCTAGAAAGCCATGGAGCATGCTGCAATAGTGGGCGCATGCCTATGGTATATGAAAGAATGTATCTGGTCTTTCTCCCTGGTTCAGGGAAGGAGCCTTTTAGCCAAAGAATTTGTCTGGTCTTTCTCTGCATCCAGGGAGAGAGATCTACTAAGCCATTGGAATTTCCTGAGGGTTAGGAATATTTGTTATTCACGGTGGGCCCTGATCAGTAATGAGATGACTCAGGACTGAGGGAGGCCACACAATACTATATATGTGATTAGAAGGCCAGGCTTTGAGCTAAATATCATCCCACCTTCTGAACCTCTGAGGACAGAAGAAGAAAGTTGGCAGGTTGAATTTAGTTCCAGCACTGAAACTCTGGGTAGCTTCCAGGGTGACATGCTGGTTTCTTGGGAGGGTGACACATCTGATTCCCTGGCGACAGTGCACAGATCTCTGGGAGCCCCCCTCTTTATGTAACATTCTTTGTGATTGGTTCTAATTGATACCCTTTATAATAGATTATCAGTTATAATTATGTGCCTTTCGAGAGTTCTATAGGTTGTTTCTGTTCATAGCTTCAGTTGGTGAGAATTGCTAAGGCCCAAGGATCCCTGAATTGAGTCTGGCATCATCTGGATTGAGGGCAGGCTTTCTGGAGATGGTGTTCTCAGTTTTGGTTTCTGAAACTAACTCCAGGGATAGGGGTCAGAATGGAGCCTCACTACAGAATTATAACCAAAAGTATTTGCAGGATCTGACACATAGAAAGACAAGGTGCAGCACAGTTCTGTGCATCCAGGACAGGATCAGTGTGAAGCTATCCACGCTATTGCCAGCTGATGCAGAGGAAAGCCCTGTGACCAGAGCCCCACTTAGTATCATATCCAAAAGCACAGTATGTGTGTGGGTAATGAGAGCCTCTCAGAAGGGGAAACAGCTCTACTAGGTAATGTGAAGGTTGTAAGTTTATCTGCTTTAAGTTAGAAGAGATTTTTATTTAAAAAAAAATGTGTGTGTGTATGTGTGTGTGTGCGTGCACACACATAGAAGGCAGTGGACAGCTTTATGTCTTATTCCTCAAACTCCATTCATCCCTTAAAGTTGTTTACATATACTTGTATATTCACTTATGTGTGTTGTGTGTGCAGAGGTAGACATGCATGCCACGGTGACCATGTGGAGGCCAGGGGACAACCTTCAGGAGTCTCTCCTTCTACCACGTGCGTTCTGGGGTCACACTCTCAGTTGTCAAGCTTAGGCAGCAGATGTCTTAACTCACTGACTAACTACTGGCTCCACCCTTCCTTTTTGCTTATTGTGTTGGGAGTGGAATTTAAAGACTCACACGTGCTAGGCAACCACTCTACTGCTTAGCTATATTCCAAGCCCTCACCTTTTTTTTTTTTTTTTCCTGAGAAGGGCACTCTCATTGTCCTAGCACTAACCAGGGTGGCTAAGATATCTGGCATCCTCCATCCGCCTGTCTCTGCCTTCACAGCACTGGGATTACAAGTGTGCAACACCACACCGTATCTGGCTTTCAGAGTGGTTCCAGGGACCACACACATGTCCTTATGCTTGGATCAAAAAGCTCTAGTTAAGAGCTTTAAAAAAAGTATTCATTTCTTAATTTTTAAATTATAGGTCCCCCCCCCCCCCGATTGGATTGTAAGTTTAGTAGGGAGGAAGGATGATTAACTTTAGAAGACTTTTAAAACTGCTGTATCTGTGTTAAGTTACAACAAGTAAGAAATAGTTGAGAATTTAGTTATGCATGCATCCTTGAGTCCCTCTGCATCTGGTCAGGTGTCTCTGAGAGGCAGCTCTTGTGTTCCTCATCTGGTGAAGACCCAGCATCAGATGGCGTGATGCTGGAATGTGTGTGTGTGTGTGGGGGGGGGCAGTCACATCCAGAGACAGAAAATGGGAGAGCCAGGCTTGCCCTCTGATAACAGCCTCCCTGGAGAACTCGTCTTGCTTCCTTCAAAAGGCAGCACCCTCAGTGACCTCAAGGCCTTGCAGCGGGCAAGCCCCTCTTAAAGGTCCACACTACTTGCCAACACTCTCCTACATGAATGCGGGAACAACTTAAACCCAAAAGAGCGCCCTTCCTTGTCTGTGTCGAAGTCTCCCCCTACGGTCCTTCTCTTTTTTCTGACGCTTGATAGTGAACCCAGGACTTTATTATTTTCTACGTTTAAAAGTTAATTTTATGTTCTTTATTGTTTCTATTAACATACATTAGTTATAGATGATAATGTGCTTCATTGTGCCCTCCTTGTACATGTATGTAATGGATTTCCATGGTTTTCACCCATGTTCTCTGTCTTAGTCCCTACCCACTTCTGCTGATCCCCTCCTGTCTTTTTCTCAACTAGCCCCTCTTCTGCGTTCTATTGGGTCCTTTTTGTATGAACGAAAGTATGTTAAGTGTCGACGTCCCTGAAGGAAACTTATTTCCTTCCCCCAGCAGCTGTTAACTGAACTGCTTCTAGATTCTTGGGGAAGCGTGGGGCTTCACGAGCCCCTCTTCCTCCATGACAGATGTTTATAGATCTAACCTTGTGCAAATCTTATGCAGGTACTCAGAGCTGCTGTGAGTTCTCCATGCTATTCCGGAAGATAGCATTCCACTGCGCTCTGTCCTCTCTCCAGCTCTTTGTTCTTCGGCTTCCCTCTTCTATGATGTTCCTGGACCTTTGGAGGGGTGATATAGATGTCCCATTTATGACTGAGCATTCAGCACCTATTCCCTGCATTTTGATCAGTTATGAGTCTCTGCAGCTACTGCAGCCTCTAGCACAATGCTTCTGTGACCGAAACTGGAAAAAGCACAAATATACTGACACAAAGGCTATTGAGCTATATGCCCAGCCCTGAATCCTCATTTCCATTTATTCTACCTGATTTAATCATCTTTGTTCTTTCACATGGCTTTATACAATCTAATCACCAGGGCTAAGCATTTCCCATCTGTTCTATCTTCAATTCTGTGTTCCCCTTTGTAGTACTTCCCTCATCACTGGAACTTCCTCTGCAAGTATTTCTTCAGTTAGATGCAAGTTCAAAATTGAAGGAGGGCTCAAATATTCCATTGTCTTGTTTTTGTTTTTCTTAGTTAAAGCTTAGGAATTGTACTTTAGAGAGATTTGGGTAACTCTGCCCTAAGTTCATTGCATATTATTTCCATTGCCATATCTGTGTACTTAGAAAAATGTCTAGTAACATATTTTCTATATATCCCACAAACAATCCCTAGCAAGTTTGTTTTTTAAATTGATTAAGTTCTATACCTTAATGTGTGATCTGCTTTGGAGGCAGTTCAATGAGCTGCTGAGAAGTATGTGTATTCTTTAGTGTTCGGGGGTAGTGTTCTATAGATGTCTGTTAGGGCCATCTGGATTACCTTTTTAATTTTGTTTAGATGAGCAGTCTCACAGTGAGAAAAGGGTGTTACAGTCTCCCACTATTACTGTGTCGGGGTTAATCTGTGGCTTTACATCTAGTAGTATTTGTATTATTAGTTTACCCGTGTTCATTGTACGTATAGTTAAAATTTTAATATACTCTTATAGATTGTCCTCTTAATGAGTATGAAATGACCTTTATCTAATCTTACTAGTTTAGATTTGAACTCTGTTAGTCAAATATTAGAATTGTTACTCCTGCTTTCTTCTTACTCTGATTTTCCTGGAATACCCTTTTCCATTCTTTCACCCTAAAGTGGGGTCTCTCTCTGATAGTCAGATGTGTTTCTTGGAGGCAGCAAATAGATATTTCTTGCTTTCTAATCCAATCTGCTGGTTTGTGTATTTTTGTTAGAGAATTGAGAGCTTTAATACTCTGATTTATTATTGAAAGATGTGTATTAATTCTGGTTTTTGTTGATGCTGTGGTATTTTCTTAGGCATCTTTTGACTAATTCTTCTAGTATTGCCTATTTTTTTTTTTTTTTTTTTACTGCAGCATCTTGGGTGCATTTGTTTCTCTTCCATCCAAAACATTATCTGATAGAATTGGATTTGTGGCCATTAACTTCTTTACTTTATTTTTATTATTATGAAAATCTTTTACTTATTCTTCACTTGTATAAGATAGTTTTGCTGGGTATAAGATTATGAGTTGGAAGTTGTGCTTTTTCAGACCTTAGAGTACATCTTCCCAAGACTTTCTGGCTTTAAAAGTTTATTATCAGCTATCATCTTGATGGGTCTGCCTCTATATAATTTTTGTGCTTCTTTCCTGAAGCTTTTAATATCCATCTTTGTTTTGTATATTTAGTGTTTTAATCATAATATGTCATGCACAATATATTTTCTGGTCTTGTCTGTTTGGTATTCTGTAGGCCTCTTAAACTTGTGTGAACATTTCTTTCTCATAATGTGGGAAATTTTTGTCTATGATTTTAATGAATTTTTTTTATTATTTCACCTTAGAATTCACTTTTAGAATTTCCTTTTTCCAAGCTTGAAATTTGTAGATTTTGTGTTTCCATGCTATCCCAAGAATCCTGCTTGTGTTATTCTTTCATTTTAAAGAAATTGCCATTTCCTTTGATTAAATAGTCCACTCCCTCTGCTTTGTCATCAGGCCTTGCAGTTCTGTATTTCTTCTGTTCCATTCTGCTGCTGAGCGCTTCCACTGAGCTTCTTATTTGACCACTTGAAATGATCATTTCCAGCTTCTTTTCAGTGTCAGTTTTCCTTGGTAGTCATATCTTTTTTATAGAATTCTCTTTTTTATCCTTTTTTATATCCTATCTTTTTTGTCTTCCTTATTTTCTTTAGTTAGTTGTGCTTTGTTAGACTTCTATCAGTTTATTCCTGTCCTCTTTAAGTTAGTTCAACTATTTATTTATATTCTTTTTTAACATGTTTATAATTGTTCTTTTGGATTCTTTGTCTTGAAATTTGTCTAAGTTGTTCTTCATGGGAACAATTACTAATGGACTGCTAATTTGGGACAAGTGAAGGTTTTGTTAGTTGTGTTTTTGCCATGGAACCTGTGCACCTGGAGTTAGGTTGTTGGCTGTGGTTTTTCCTATGTGTCTTAGGCCACAGAAACCTGAGATAGGGTGGTGGATGGGACAGATTAGAGGGAGGTCTCAGGGAGGTGGAGTCAAGGGAAAAGTGTCTCTTATCAGAGCCACATGGAGCAGGTAGCCCAAATAGGTTCCATAAGGAGGAGGAAGGGCACTGGCAGTCACTGAAGGTATGACAGTGGCTATTGTGGCTTCCTCCTCCTCCTCTTCTTCCTCTTCCTTCTTTTGTGTTTCTTTTGGTCTTTGGTCTTCTTGTGACCAGTAGGCTGGAATGTTTGCTTTATAATCATTAAATTATTTCATTAAAACACGTGTTTTTCTTATATGCACTGAAAGATCTACAACTAGACTTTCACCAATAATTTTGTTTCTCACTAACATTGTTTGTGTTTAGCTTTACCAATTTTCTTTCCATGAGAAAGAGACTTCATTTAAAAATATAAAAAATACAAACCTGAACAGAATTAATGTAGTTATTTCTTTTAACCTTTCTGTATCTTCTGAGAGCTTCTCATAGATCTGACAAGGCCACTCTTGACATTAGGAAAAAATGATGAAATCTAAAAGCACAGGAGGTGGTCTAGAGATTTGAAAGCCCAGGAGACAGAGTCAGCTGACACACCCTACCCTGCCAAGGACAGACTCATCTTCTCCAGCCCTTTTTTCTGGGCTCATCTGCATAGGTTCTCTGGGGATCTCTTATGTGATTACATTGCTAAGAAGAAGAAGAAGGGTTTTTTTTTGGCTTGTAGACCACATGGATGGGCCAACTCACTGCCTGAGAGGTAGTGTTCATCATGCAAAACTCTAAAACGTTCCTTTTGCCTAGATCAGCTGGATTAAGTAATTTCAGATGGAACTGAGCATGTCCAAGAGTTAAAGTCAAGCTGAAGAGTGGAAACAAATTGCTTATCAGAGTATCATTCCTAAGAAGGATCAAGCAGTACCCAGCAGCTCACTGGCTCTACTTTGTACCCTGTGGGTTTTGTTGTCTCAGCTAACCACTTCATGAGGAATGTTGGTTTCTCAATATAGATCTGGCATTTTTATTTGTAGGAAAACATATTTGTAGGAAAACATTTATAGCTGTTTCAGTTGATTGTACTTGGTGTAGGTAATACTGTTCATCATCTATTTCTCTTGTTTCTCATTCCAAAAAGTATTACAATATATGCTTCTCAAAAGAAGCTTAGCAAATCACAAGTGACTATTGTATGGAAAATATTTCATCACTAACACCACACACACACACACACACACACACACTTTGACAATTCTTTCTTGATTGGCAAAGGAAGCCCTGTTGGTGTAGTTCAACAGAGGTCAGCATCTTGAGCAGAATACAAGTTGGAGAAAGGCAGTGAATGGGCCTAGCAAGGCAATGGTAGATGCCTGATGTGTAGACAAAAATTCTTCTGTGCTGAATTATGTTTCTTGAATTTCAATATCCACAAATATGATCTGAGAGTCTTATTGGCATTCAGGTTATGTTTTAGGAGAACAAGGATGAGACCTGAAATACTGAATTACTGCCAGGCTCTAGGCAATGATGATGGGTGGAACCCATTTGGAATAGCAAAGTTACAGTTTCTTTCTTTGGTCTCAAGGCTTGACAGTGGTGACAGCCTGAGCTACACTGTGTAAGGCAGCATCACTTGCATACCTAAGGGAGGGGTGCCTTTCTCTCTTCCTTTCTTCTCCAACCAAGAACAAAATGGAAATAGCAGCAATTGCCAGAAATGGGTCAGCAGTATTCTAAAGGAGTAAATGGCAACTGGCAGTTGGCCTAAGTGGCTTGTGGACACAGTAGAGATTGATGGCCTAAACCAGAGGAAGCAGAGATCAACTGACTCAGGAAAAGTTCATAAAACACCACCACCTTGGAGGATTCCCAGGGAAGGAGCTTGCTTGATAAATGGAGTCTTGACTTGCCATAAATAATAGGTAAAATGACCTTTTTTTATTTATGTTTACAGGCTGGGGAAACCTGGACTTATGGGGAATGAGTCAGGTTTGAGAGTTCAGGCTGAGTAGTACTGCAGAACACCTGTGTGTCTGGCTTTGCATGTGTGTTGGGAGACATTGTGTTGACTGACGTTTGCAATTAACTGGTTATTATTGAGATGAGACCATCCTGAACAGGATGGGACCTCTCCAGTAGTAGCGACCAGTGGTCCTACGAATCAACAAAGAACAAAAATGTTTTGACTTCTCATTGGCTGCTCTCTTTGCTTGCTTCATGGCATTCCTGGAAATGGCCTTAAAGCAGGACAATGTTAGGGAATGAATCATTTTCTTGTCTCCTGCCAGAGGATAGCCAACCTTCTCTTTATACCTAATTGTGTTCTTAAATCTACAAGGCAGAAGGGCGACAAGCTGACTTGAAGACCAATGAATCAGCAGGGAAATTACTGAATGAACGAATCTATAAAGTGAAAAGTGAAAGAGGGTTTTGTCAGTATGATCCAAGTAGCAGATGGATGGAATTCAAGAAGGAACAACACTAAGGCCTGGCTGCACATTTTTCTTTTCTGAGTATTCATAACTGAGAGTCGATTAACCTGCAAGTCCCCCCCCCCCCCACCCCAGAACCATCTGAAGAAGAAAATCCCCGGCTGAGGCAATGGTTTTGTTGGCAAAGTACTTACTTTGCCAAAGACTTGCACTCAAACCCTGCAGAACCCATGCAAACAAAGCTGAGTGTGGTTGTGGGGTGTGCAAGGCAGAGACAAGCAGATCCTGGGATTTCACCGGCTAGTTAGCTTATTCTACTTGGTGAGTTTTGGTCAAGTGAGAGACTTTGCCTCGAAACAAACAAACTAACTAACTAAACAAACTAAACACTTCCTACAGGTGAGTAGTGCCTGAGGAAAACAGCTAAGTTGCACCTACACACACGGGAACATGCACATTAAAAAGAGAAGAGGCTCCTGGATCTATTCTCAACTGGAAGAGTACTTGAAATAGATGTCTGTAGGTGCTAAGCCTCAGGAGAGGGAAGACAACTGGGGGGCAGGGCACAGGGGGCAGAAGGCAGCAGTTGGCTGGAGTTCAGACAAGAGATTCTTACTAAAGACAAATGTGAATGCGAATATTGCCCCCATAGCAGACGCCTATGCAGTATTTGCTATGTTCCAGCTACTGCTCTATGGGCCTTAACTAAGGAATCCTTATGTCAAGGTCATTGACCCTCCCCAGAGCTTTGAAGGTCCAACAGGAATTTTGTGTCTCTGTCCCCTCTTTTTCTTCAGCACAAAGCTTTACTTAGGCAGGGGATGGAGACATGTGCTGTTTCTTATTCTTACTTTCATGTTTCTTCTGGTAATTCACCACTTTACCAAGTACAGATATTGAATGCTAATGGATGGGTGGATGGATGGATGGGTGGATTTAGAAGTGGGTCATGTTGTATTGTCCAAGTAGACCTTGGATTTCTGGTCTCAAATGTCTCTCTAGCCTCAGCCTCCAGAGTAGTTGGGACTAAAGACATGTGCCACTGCATATAGCTCATATTAAATAAAAAAAAAAAGTTTATGAAATCTACAGTAAGTAAACGTGACTTTTAAAGAGGAAGAATGGAGGAGCTGGAGAGATGACTCAGTGGTTAAGAATACTAGCTGCTCTTCTAGAGGTCCTGAATTCAGTTCCCAGCACCCACAGCAACTCACTACCACTTGTAATGACAACCAGTGCCCTCTTTTGGTATGGAGGTGTGCTTGCAGACAAAACACCCTTGTACATAAAATACATAAATAAATTAATCTTTTTTTTTTTTTTTTTTTGGAGACAGTGTGCCACTGCCCCGGCCTCTGCCTTCCAAGTGCCACCACTGCCCCACAGCTTTTTCCCCCCACATTTTTTTTTTTAAAGAAAGGAATAAATGAGATTTTTTTTTCTTTTTTGGACTTTGCTGACATATTTTTCCTTAAAAAAAAAAAAAAAGTATGGGGGTTGGGGACTGGAGAGATGGCTCAGAGGTTAAGAGCACTGGCTGCTCTTCCAGAGGTCCTGAGTTCAATTCCTAACAACCACATGGTGGCTCCCAACCATCTGCAGTGAGATGGGATGTCCTCTTCTGGTGCTCAGGCATGCATGCAGATGGAGCCCTTGTATATATAAAATAAATAAATCTTACATAAAAAAAAAGAGTTGTTTAAAAAATGGTGGGGGCCGGTCAGACATCAACGTTGGTTGTCTTTCCTCAATTCATTTGTATTTCCTGAGAGTCTTTCACTGAGCCCAGAGTTCATCAGTTTGTCTAGGCTGATAAATGAATTTCAAGCCTCTGTCTGGCTCTGCTCTCAGTGCAGAGTTCAGGTTGGGAGCTGCCATGCCCGTTTTTTGTGTGTGTACTGGGGATCCAACTCAGGTCCTCACACTTGCATACCAGGCACTTTTCCAACTCAGTCATCTGCAAGCCCCATGTGCCAAGCAGTGTGGAGCTTTACACTGAGCTCTGTGGTGTGGTCCAACATGAATTCCTTTGGTTTTACAGTTGCCCCATCCCCTCTACCTTCCCCAACCAGTTTGTCAAAGCGCAGATGAAATACAGAAATGGGCATGTTGATCAGCCAAATTCTTGACTCAATGTTTATTGAAAATTAATCAAATTTTCCTTTGCCAGCCGTTAGTAGACCAGCCTCCCCGGGAGATACACACTGAAAGCCATCAGAAGTTATGGTCAACCCTGTTCTTCTGCCTGCATTGCCTTTGCTGATGCTTGGTCTCAGCCCACTGGCAACATTATCTTTAGTCCAAGGAAACCCCTGTCCCAGCCTGTCGTAGGAATAGTGGACAGGCAGAGAGAAGTAAAGAGAGAATACAAATGGGAAGATTAATCACAAATTTTGGTCAAATGTCTCCATGAGGAAGGTGAAGATTGGGCTTCCTTTTGTCATTTTAGAAAAATCAATAAACTCATCTCAGTGACACTGGGAGTCCTTTCTGTGTGGAAGGCAGAGGGGAAATGGGTTGAGGGCTATTAGGTGGGACTGAGTTTCCTATCTCTGCCTACATCTGACCCACATATTTAGTAACATTTCTGAGTCAGAATGGTTAGGAAAGTTTTCATGCCCTCAGTTTCTATCTGCATTTGGCTAAGTTTGTGAGTTGCCATGTGGAAATAAACAAATGCAGCTCTCTCGATTTTCCACCCTCACACCCCACTCCCTGCAGGACCAGTGAGCCCTTTCCCTTGACTTCCTTCCTCCCTGCTGCCCACTCTGCTTGGCAGTCGTGTTGACCAGGACCTCAGTGCTGTGTCATCATGGAAAAGAAGCCCATCAGATGGCACCGTGAACACTGGATTCTTGTGCTTGGATCCCTGACTGCTTGTCCTGGACCCTAGCCTGCAGTCTCAGGAGTCTGAGGCCAGACCAGACCTGGCCTTGGTGGGGAAATGAAGGAGTCTAGTAATGCAGATCATACACCGATGAGCTGAGGTGCTCCTCTGATATTATGTTTCTATTCTGGTTACTGGACTTCTGCTCTGACCTGTGATGCAGCTGGGTGATTGTCTTGTCACCTTGGACTTCTGTCCCGTTGTGAATTTCACTTTGTTTAGACTTTGGTCATTTCTCTTAACTTTACCCTGTCAGCTAGATTGTTGGAATCTACAGAAATCCATCTTTTGACCATTATGGCTACCTCTTTACCACTTTGTGTTTTACCTTCTCCTTGGGGTTTGTTTGTCCACCAGGCTCCTGCTTCTCAGAGGCTAATTCTCCCAAGACTGAACTTATGGGATCTACCCCAATTGTTTAGCAAGTATTGAGATTCTTCAATATTAACATAAAACAAAACAAAACAAACAAACAAACAAACAAAAAAAACAGCCAGGCAAGCATGTTGGTGTACCTCTTTAATCCTAGCACTTGGGAGGCAGAGACAGGAAGATCTCTGAGTTCCAGGCCAACCTTGTCTACAAAGCAAGTTCCAAGGAAGCCAGGGATGTCAAACATATACACTCAGTCTTGAATAACCAAAAGGACAAAACAAAACCAACCAACCAAATAAACAAACAAAACCCCAGCAAAACCAAGATTCTTCAATATTGCTAAGACATAGTAAAGCTAAATATAGGGAAAATCCTCAATCCTACTAGCTCTTATTTTTATATCTACCTGTCCTGATTAGTATTTATTATTAACTTGACACAGTCCAGAGTTACCCAAGAAGAGGTAATCTCAGCTGAGGAATGGCTTTACCAGATTGGTTTGTGGGTATATCTGTGGGACATTGTTTTGATTGCTAATTGATGCAAGAGGGCCTAGCCCACTGTGCACAATGCCACCTCCAGGCAAGTGATCCTGGAATGTAGGAGAAAGCTATCTGAGTCAAAACTAGTGAGTCAGAAAGCAGCATCCTTTCATGGTCTGGGCTTCAGGTTCCTGCCTTCAGTTCCTGCTCTGAGGTTCTTCAAGGATGGACTGTGACTTGGAAGGGAAAAGTGAACTAAAGCCTTTCTTCACCTAAGTTGCTTTTATTCTAGGTGTTAAATCATAGCAACAGAGGGAAATCAAAACACTACTGTTTGCTTGAGTCTTGGGAGATCCCCTCTAAATGAAAAGAATGTTGATGCTTAATGTAGCTCAGTTGGTAGAGGGATCATCTAGCATTCAGGAAGCCTTAGGTTTGATTCTCAGAAGTGCATAAATTGGAGTGTGGTAGAATATGCCTTTGGTTTCAGCATTTGGAAGGTGGAAGCAAAAGGATCAGACATTCAAGATCATCTTCTACTATATACAAATTTGAGGTCAGCCTGAGTACCTGAGACACTATCTTAAAAAAACAGAAGAGGCCCGGTGGTGGTGGTTCATTGTCTTTAATTCCATCACTTGGGAGACAGAGGCAGTCAGATCTCGGTGAGTTCAAGGCCAGGCTGGTTTACAGGACAGCCAGAGCTACAGAAAAAAACCCTGTCTCAAAAAAGCCAATGATAATAAATAAATGAAACAATTAATTAGATTTAGGGAGGAAAAACAGAGTTTGTCCAGTTAAAAGCATTTATTTGCAAGGAAGATGCTAGTTTACAGCTGCAGGAGGATGACAGTAGGGAAGCTTAGTTTCAGGAATATCTAGACCTTTCTTGGGGGATATTCTGTAGCTCACTTCATGATGCTATTTGGCTGTTCTTCTTAATGAAAATGTCCGTGGTCCCTGGAGAGGCAATCTAAGGAGCCTGGCTGTATTTATAGACATTTATTACTGACTATATCAGCTCTGGTTCATACCATTTGGTAATGACATACCCCCTGAGACTCTCTTCAGTGAATTGGAGCCGTTCCTCAGGAAAGGGCTGGGAATGTGTACCTGATCATGCTGTTCTTGTGTGTCATGCCTTTCCAGCCTCCCTGGATCAGCATGTACCTTGGTTCTCTCTAGCACAGCTGGCATATCCTTAGAGGCTATCCCCAAAGCCTAGATTTTCAATAAAGAACATTGAGCAAAGGAGGAACATACAACTAGGGAAAACACTTAATGAAGAATACATGTTCATCTTCATGTCACATATCTTGCCTAATGCCTCCCTTGCCTTTCTCAGGGCTGGATCCACATTTCAAACACATACTGAAGCTGGGAAGTGGTGGCACTCAACTCTAATCCTAGTACTCAGGAGGCAGAGGCAGGCAGACTTTTTCCTCAATGAATGATCTTGGGATCTGTCTTTATTTTTTCCTGTTTTCTTTCTACAAGAATAAATCCAGCCTGATGGTCTCAAAACTCTAGTCTCTCAGAGCATGGTTCGGTATATCTAACATTTATTTCTGGGGTTGGCACATCTAGTATCAGAGATTTATCCTGTTAGCTGAGGCTATGATAGCAGTGATTTATGTCTTGTCTATACCAGTGTGTCTTACTGCTGTGACTCCTGTGTTATAATGCAATTCAGTATCAACACATACAGATTGCAAGTGGGTGATCTGCCAGGTTCCATGGACAGGCATTTGTACTGCAGTTGTCTGGTTAGTTATTTAACACAAGTCATATGGAATTCTCTTGGGAAAGCATTGTGGCCAAATACGCTTGATTAACACTGTCTAGTAAGTCATCATTTTGCAGACCCAGAATTCGGAGTACTCATTTTTGACTCTTGAGTAGCTGTAGAAAGATAGTTTAACTCTATAAAACCCACTATCTCTAAAACATGAATGGCGGAACCCTTTCCTTACCTGTTCACATCCCAAAGAAGTAGATTTTAGTGGAGCATTTTTTTTTGTCTTTATTTTTTTTTTAATTTTTATTTTTACATATCGATCTCAGTTCCCTCTCCCTCCCTTCTTCCCTTCCTCTTTCCCTCTCTCCTCCCCTCACATGCACCCTGACTACCCTCCCCTCCCACCCACCCCCTCCACTCCACATGTAGGACGATGCCATCCAGGAGGGGTCATCTAAATCTGTCAAGTTATTTGAAGTAGGTACTTCTCTCCTGTCTCTAGGTTAAGGGGATGTGCCCGCGAGGTCCTTTTGTGCACCAGGAATACATCCTGGTTCCACTCTCTGAGGTCCCTTAGACTGCTCAGGCCTTCTAGCTGAGACCCATGTTCAGGGGGTCTGAGTCAGTCCCATGCTGGATTCCCAGCTATCAGTCTGGGGGCCCGTTAGCTCCTCCTTGTTCAGGTCAGCTGTTTATGTATTTCTGCAGCCTGGTCTTCTCCTCCCTCTCTGCATCTGGATTCCATTTCAGCTCAGTGTTTATTTGTGAGTGTTTGCTTCTGTTTCCAACAGGTACTAGATGAGGGCTCCATGATGGTGGATAAGTTAGTTGTTGATCTTATTATCAGGGAAGGGCATTTATGGTAGCCTTTCCACTGTTACTCAAATTGTTAGTTGGGGTCAGTCTTATAGGTCTCTGGACATTTCTTTAAGTTCAGTTTTTTCTTCAATCCTATAATGACTCCCTCTTTTATGTTTTTTTCTCTCTCTCTCTGTCTCTCTCTCTCTCCTACTCTCTTTTCTGTCTTCTATTCCTCCCCTGACTCAATCTTCCTAGTATTATGTGCTTCCCTCTCCTCCCCTTCTCTTTCTCCTACTTCCCTCTCCACTCACTGCCCCCCTCCTACTCCCCCTGTGCTCTGGAGAACTTGTCCCTTCCCCCTTCTGTGAGGGACTTTATATGAATCTCTTAGAATCCACCTTGTATCCTATCCTAGTTCCTCTGGTGGTGTGAACTATAGGCTGGTGATCCTTTGCTCTATTTCTAAAATCCATATATGAGCGAGTACATACCAAGTTCCTCTTTTTTGTGACTGGGTTACCTCATTCAGGATGGTTTCTTCAAGTTCCATCCACTTGCCTGTGAATTTCAAGATTCCATTGTTCCCCCCCCCCCCCCCCACTGAGTAGTATTCCACTGTGTAGATGTGCCACATCTTTTTTATCCATTCTTCAGTTGAGGGGCATCTAGGTTTCTTCCAGGTTCTTGCCATTACAAATAATGCTGCTATGAACATAATTGAGCACATGTCTTTGTGGCATGGATGTGGATCATTTGGGTATATGCCCAAGAGGGGGATTGCCTGGTCCTGTGGTAAACTGATTCCCATTTTCCTGAGGAACCGCCACTCCCACCAGCAGTGGAGGAATGTTCCTCTTTCTCCACATCCTCTCCAGCATGAGTCCTCATTGGTGTTTCTAATTTTAGCCATTCTGGCAGGAGTAGGATGGTATCTCAAAGTTGTTTTGATTTGCATTTCCCTGATAGCTAAGGATGTTGAGCACTTTAAGTGTATTTCAGCCTTTTTGATTTCCTCTATTGAGAATTCTCTCTTCAGTTCTGTACCCCATTTTTTCTGGCTGGCTAGGCAGGTGTCCCCTTCCTCCCTCACTGCTACATGTGCGTCCCCCCCCCCCCGCCAAGCTGTGTGCTTGGGTGAAGAGGACGACCTTCCCCGAATAGAGGAAGACCGGTCTTCAGTCAAGGGTATACGAGTAGCTGCGCTCCCCTGCTAGAACCTCCAAACAAACTCTCAAGGTCCATTAGTGGAGCATTCTTAAGGAAATGATGGTTTATTTTAGTGTCCTGGTCTAACTACAGAGACATTATCAGTCTTGTTTTACAAATGAGAAGACAGAACCATCTCACTGGACTTGACCCAGTTCTGGCTGACACGGTGACTGGCCTGTGGGAGACTCTAAAGCAGAAACGTCGCCAAGCCTTCTTTTGATTGCCAGCTGACATGAATGATCAGATCATAAATACTATCACATGGTACTTCATTTGATCTAATTTTCCCTTTGCCATCTACACAAGCTCCATCCTTTTGTTATCCTCTCATAATTAGAGTGAGGATGGCTGATCTTAAAGGCACTTTCTCTGCTTATATTTTTATAATATCCCTCTCCAACCTTTCACTAGAAAGAGTGTTCACATAGTCAACTGAACATGTCCTATCTGTGACATTGAGACAGGACTGTCTAGGGACGAATGCTTAATAAAAAGAATGAAGCAAATTCAGAGGAAACAGAAATACATCCTTTCTAAATATTTTGTACCTTGCAATATTTCCTTCCTTTCTATGCACCATCTCTACCACCTAATTCTAAGTTCGCCATTCTGTCCTCTTTCATCAGCGTAATACAGCCGCTGTGTTGTCCATTGTCAGAAGTACAAAGACAACTGACTTGCTTCTGTTTTGAAGGACTCTAGTAGATGAAATAAATGTAGCTTTTTTTCTCTGATGGAAATATTCACTGCATACACTAATAATACCATATGAAGGAGGAACGTGGACAAAAGAGAACAGAAGGAACAGGCACTTAGTTTTAGATCTGGCACTTCTCTGTGTCGAGCTCTCCAAGTACTTAAATGGCTAAAGCTTGCTTTTCTCGTCTACAAGTTGGCATGGTGAGTTCTCACTGAGTTCATGGGCATATGGGAAATAGTGCATTAGAAAGTCTAAAGGAAGTAGCATAAAAGTGAACAAGTGTGTAGTAAAATGTCTGGCGACAGTGAAAAAAAGGTTCTTCCCTCTTCTGGATGTGTAATTGCTCTTCACCGCCCAGAAGCAGAAACAGGTTTTTCCTTATCATTCAGTTTTAAAACCCTCGCCCCAAAATCCTGTAGTTTCGAAACTGGCTTGTTTAAAACAATGTTGGATGGCCAAAGCCTCTGATTTGCCTAGAGTGGCTCCAGTTAGGAAATTTCATTGCTTACTGAAGTGAAGTCAGAGGTGAAGAACCAGATGGGGTAGAATGGGATGGGTCAGTCAAACATGGAACTGGGCTAGACCTAGGGATCACAGTCCTGCAAGGTTTAAGCAGTTCTCTACCAATGGATTTTAGTAGTTTTGGTTCTGCATAGAACATGCCTTCCCCAGTGAATCAAATGTTGCTTTGCAGGGAAAACAAACAAACAAAAAACTTCTTTCCCATTAGGTGGAAACCCCAACCTATACAATATGGAAAACCTAAAGCGTAACTTGTGGATAAACATTTTATTTGGAGTCATTTTCTATTGGTCTAATTGTCACGAACTAATGCTCTCAGGGTGTTTTTAAACCTGTGATGCTGGGCCCTTTTGAGGTAGCAAGCAGACTGTATACAGTTCGAAGCACTTGCCATGTGCACTTGCTGGAGGATGTCACAGAATCTTGACTCCACCGAGCAGCCATGTGAAGAGCCCAGGATCCTCTTGGATACTAGACTTCATATGACTGGGGATCTGAATGTTCCTGCTGTAGAGCAGATCTCCTATTTTCTGCACTGCCTACTTCCAAGTTGCTACTGCACATCAGAACTGCCCTTGACCTGCTCAGAAATCCTAAGGTATGACAATGCCTTTGGTGGTTCTGTAGGCATCCATCCTGCTGACAGTGAAGAGGGCAGGAAGCTGTCTTCTGAAAACCAAGGGATTTGCTATGAAAAGTCCTGACAAGGCTACTTCACTTTAATTTTCTCACAGAAAGAACTGAGTTATTGGAATACTTAGAAGAGGTCAGATTGTTCAGGTAGACTTGTGAGAGTGCATCTGGGTGGAGAGAGATGGCTCAGTGATTAAGAGAGCATACTGATCTTTCAGAGGACCTCGGTCTAGCTCCCAGCATCCATGCTGGTCGGCTCAGAACCATCTATAACTTCAGCTCCAGAGGAATCTTACACTTCTGGCATGCACCTATACTTATATGCAAATACCCTCCTTTCAGGCACATTATTAAATACAAATAATTTGCAAAAAGTTTCCATGCAACTAATGAAAAAACCTAGTGAAAAAAAAGAACTTACAAGGGAAGATGATTCTAAGTGAGCAGATTATTTCCATCTTAGTCATTGGTATATCTTCCCACAACCATTTAAATCAAGATACCTGAGAAGCTAACACCTAAACATGGAACCATTGTATGATTTACCCAGCCCATGGGGAGACCTTGCAAAAGGCCCCTCCTCCTCAGTTGAAGATCTTTCAAGAGGCAAGGACACCTTAGTGCCTCTATTTCAGAATCTGCATTTCAGGACACAACTAGAGGCTCATTGCACACATTTCTTCTCAGCATCTGGCTTTTCTAAGCTGGCATTGCCCCTCTGTGGATGGATGGATTAGCTATCATGGTCTCTACTTGAAATGAGGTTTAATAAATTCAACTTCAAGAGGGTCTGGTGAAAGGCATCAAGCTGAATCTCTCCAGACTGGGGGGTGAGTGGGGAAGGGAAAGAGAGTAGGTTGCATGCAGCCTTTTGGGGCCTTGTATTTATTATTGGAAAGGGGGGATGAGGGGAAGACTTTAGGGAGCGGGGTATCTTTTATGAATCAATGTCCTAGGATTTGCAGAGTCCCAGCACGGAAAATGACGATTCCATGTTGTTTTAGGCGATTCCAGAAGGACAGTGGTGAAGAATGTGCTTGGTACTTACTGTTGGGTGTGGGCTTTAGAGTGCTAGTGACTGCTCAGTGATCAGGGCAGAGAAAAGATCCTTTCCTGGTTTTCTACACTGTCCTGGAGGCTTATGCTGCTTGAATGTGGCTGAGGTAGTAACCCAGGGAGAAAAAGGGAAACGCAGTGGGAAAAGGCTAAATGAAACTGGGTTTTCTTCCAACTTGAAAACTTTGAGTGAGCCGTGTGTTGACTTAGAAAATGAAGAATCTGATGGTGGTTTTGTGACTGTAGTGCCAAAGGAAATGTTTCAAGGATATTTGCCTTGTATGCCTTGCCTCAGATACTCTTTCGTTGATTTAAGAGATTTGTGCATAGGGTGTGCCTTCTAGGCTACCAGGACTATTCATTAGCTATCTCCTTTTCTCTGCTAGCTCATCTCTGTTTTAAGCCAATGTCAACTCCCAGTGCCATTCTTGAGTCTTGAGAAAAAAAAGAGGACACCAGGAGATATTGCCTAAGGTGTCCTCTCTCCTTTTTTTCTTTAAGGCTGGTCCTAAACTCTGGCTGTAAATTAGAACCTGGAAGGGCTTGAAAAAGTCGCTGTTCACGGCCCCAATTCCCAGAATCTCAAGAGGTAGAATCCGAACAAAGGAGATTTTGAAATTTTTCTATTTTAATAGTCAATGAGAGCCATTGGTCATAACCAATGCGAGCCATTGGTTATAGCCAATGTGAGCCGTTGGTCATAGCCAATGAGAACCGTTGGTTATAGCCATTGAGAGCCGTTGATCATAGCCAATGAGAGCTGTTGGTCATAGCCAGTGCGAGCCGTTGGTTATAGCCAATGTGAGCTGTTGGTCATAGCCAATGAGAACCGTTGGTCATAGCCAATGAGAGCTGTTGGTCTAGGGACCCAGCTATCATTCAGAACTGGAGGCTGTGCTGGGATGGTTAGAGACTCCCTAAACTGAGAGAGAGACTTTCTTTCAAAGCCCTGATATTAACATTCTAAGAACAAGGATGTTAGCAGTTGCAGGCACTTGACCCTAAAGCAAAAAGGGCCAGCCAATGAGTTAGGGCATGAGGGTGGCCTGGTTTGACAAAAGGAAGGGAATTTACCGTCCATCTTCTGGAACATGTGCTGCTAGCGATGCTGTCCAAAAGTCGAGACTGATATGAATAATTTAGCCCTTCAGGGAGATTCTTTACAATGAAATCAATTTTACCTATCCTTTCTCTGCACAGTCAGCCAGAGATAGTCAAACCTCGGGAGTAAAACTGACATTCGAAACAGAAGCAGAGAGAAAGTTCTGATCTTCACTATTGCATTGCTGATAAAACCCAAAATTGATCTTGACGCCCCTTGAGAAGACTGAAGCAAACTTAGGTCTTGTTGCTGCCGAGTGTTATAATAATTTCCTTTGTGCGTCCTACTCATGAGATATGTAATCTGCATTTAATCAGCATTCAGACGAGGAATTGGAAGCTTGGGGGTTTTTAAAGCTGCTTCTGGATAAAGAGTCAGAGACCATATTACAAGCTCACAGTTTATTTTTCCTTGGGAAGTTTTGGTCTTGTGGCTCAATGACATGGCAGGCTTAAGAGTCTCTGCCCCTGGTATAACTGGAATGACTTTAGTCCAGGTTTGCCCCCGAAGGGTTCTAGTTTATATCTGTTTCTTAAGCTTAATTACCAATAACCCACATTTTCATTTTAAATGTGTTCTGGGTCACCCTGGTCAACCTAGAGTGGACCTCTGGCCCAGAAAAAGAGCCCTGTGTTCCATTGCTATCTCTTCTGCTAATGAACTCTATACTCTTAGATGCCTCGTTTCCTTTTTGAGTTAAGTAAAGGAGAGATCTAACCCAGGAATCTGAGATCTTACGTCCTGGCCAGGGGACAATGTGTGGCTTTTGTATATATGCCAGCGTATGCATCTTTGTGTATTTTTTTTTTCCTGGAAACAGTTTTGATAGCTGTCATTATATTTTCAGAGCTTCATGATTACAAAATGGTGAAGACTCACAATGGATGAAACCTGCAGAGTTCTTTACTTCTGTCGATAGGAGGCTTTTTCAAATAGAACTTAGAAGTCGGTTAAAATATTGTGTGAGAATATTTCCACAGTGAAAATTACACCATAATTGATTTTCCTTGTACCAAACAAATAAATGGGATCTTATTTTTAAAAGACAGGCAGCCCACACATTGCAGTGAGACAGACAGGAAACCCTGCATTTGAGAACACAGAGGTGTGTCTCCTGTTGGAAGAGCACAGGAAGGTAGGAAAGAGGCCCCCTAGGAGGAAAAGGGTCTCTGTGATTCACAAGACAACCCCCAAATGTCTTGAGCTTCTTGTGTTAGGTGGATAGAAAAGAGGATGGACAATAAACAGAAATAGTTGTAGATTAAGGGAGAAGACGGTGAGCGAGGGATCTGCAGACATGTTTTCTGCTTTGCCATTTAACTGCTGTGTGACCTTGGATGGACGAGTTTTGTGGGCTGCAGAGCCAGAATGAAGCTGTGTGGCTAACTGCATGATTTAGGCTCCAGCTTGCTTATTTCTGCTTATTTCCCTCTTTGGCTGAGCCTGATGGAATCTCTCTCTCTCTCTCTCTCTCTCTCTCTCTCTCTCTCAGAATGAACTAATTTGACAAAGGCTTTGGAATACCGTATCTTTTCTGTAAATCACACCTCATTATGAATACTCTTCTGCTCAGCCTGTAGTCACGAGTCTGAGGCAGGGGGATTGTAAGTTAGTGGTCTTCCTGGGCTGTAGAGTGAGTTCTAAGCCAGTCTGGGCAAGTTCGTGAGACTCTATCTCAAAATAACAAGTTGGAAATAGAACTTAAGATATAGCTCAAGGATAGAATGTTTGCCTAGTGTTCCTGAGCCCTAGACTCACCAGTACCATAAACAGAACCTGGTCAAGACCTTCCTACTTTCAGCCTCTCATTTCTTAGTGGTTTGAAGATAATAAAGAATGCCCTTTGAGTTTTTAACTTTCTTAAACATTAAACACCACTCATTCTCGTTCTCTCTTTCCCTAAGAGAAATCATGAATTTTCAGTCCTTTCAATATTCCCATTCTTGAAAACTGTCAAAAATTATGGTTGTTGCTTGCACAGTGGTGACTACATGTGAGGGAACAGGGACCTTGGTGTTTGAAAGATGTCACTTTAGTCATCCTATCAGAGATTGCTTTCTTTGCTCCTGATCCATTGGAGAGACGGCTTCTGTTTTAAGTCTCCCCAAAAGGAAAATGCTGATGAATCACAATGTTCGGGGAACTCCAAGAAGAGAAACCAGAATTTGCTGCCTCCACCCACTACTCATCATTTTTCAGAGGAAATGATTGTCTGGATCTCTTTTAAGTTGATTGCTTTGGGGCTGGTAGGGACAAGATATCTAGGTTGTTCATCCACCCCCAACACAGTGTCTACAGTCAAGCTCGTTCATCATTTTGACACATTTCTTTTGATGGGTAAATGCCATCCAGTTGAATCCCTTCTGATGACAATAGAGAGGCACAGGAAACTTGGGGAGCAGAGATGACTTCTACACACAATAGCCACGGCATAAACTTTGAGGGGATTCATTCTCTTGGTTTAATTTATGCACAACAGAGTGAAGGGAATACAATAAATAACTGTCATAAAAATAAATGGGCAAGGGAAGAATTCTGTGTGTTCTGTACTGCTTATTCTCCACCTCTTCTCAGTCCTGGTGTACGGCCGGTATTATCCACAAGATAGTAAGGAAAGAGGAGGCTATGCCAGGTATTTTAATAAAAGGGAGTTAGCATGTTGAGGAAAATAAAAGGAAAAAAATTAAGAAGATGCAAAACAAACAAGGGGTGACAAGAGAATCCAGGGGATAGTGGCATCGCAAGTCATTGCCAGGAGGGATGGAGAGAGTGGGTAGCGCTAGTGTAGGCAGGAAACTGTGCCACTCGAATCATGACTAAAAAAAGCTTGGAAAGGAGAGGGAGGAGCTGCTTCACTTGACCAAAACCAGAAAAGGGGGAAGACACTTTGACTTCTTCCTTCCTCTAGCTCTCCAAAGGTCTAGCATCTTCCTTTGGCTGACCCTAACAAGGAAGCCACCTGTCTCTTTTTTTCTTTTCTTTTTTATTTATTATTCTCTCATATGTTACATTCCAGCAGCAGTTTACCCTCCCTCCTTTCCACCCACTCCCCCCTCCCAGCACCTGTTCTCTCCCCTAGAACCACTCTCCCTCTATTCCCTTCATGAGAGGGCAGGCCTCTCAGGGATGTCAACCAGACATGGCATATCAAGTTATAATAAGATAAGGCACAAACACTCATATCAAGACTGTATAAAGCATCCCAGTAGGAGGAAAAAGGGTCTCAAAAGTAGGGAGAGTCAGGGACAGCCCCTGCTGCCACTGTTACGAGTCCCACAGGATCACCAAGCTGCAAAACCGTAACGTATTTGCAGAGGACCTAGGTCAGGCCCATACAGGCTTCCTGATTGTTGCAGCAGTCTCAATGAGTCTTTGTGAGGCCTGGTTAGTGGATTCTGTGGACCGTGTTCTTGATGGTGTCCTTGACCCCTCTAAGCCGGCTGTTTCTGAAACCCAAATTGTTACATCAATCTTGTTAACTCAAACTCTGTTGGCTTGATAGTTTTGCTTCTAATCTGGAAATTTGTTTTGATATCCTAACTGTTTTATGTGTGTGCTTATGTTTAAGTAGCAGTCTGATGAAAGCAATTTGTCAACGTTAAGAGCTCATGATAATGTGTTTCCTCCAGAAGAAGGGTTCATGTGATTCACATTTGATAATAAAGACACAAAATTTTGATATCAAGATTCACCAGGGTTCTAACTGTAGGAATTAAGAGAGTCTGAGGATAACCTACAACTTGGGTTGTAAGAGCATGGAGAATTCTGAATTTTGTTAAGGTGACGTTTTAGGTTGAACTGAAAAGGGAGGAGAGCGACTTAACTATAAGTGTAGACAGAGTTTATATATATATATATATATATATATATATATATATATATATATATATTTTAACAGTACAACAGGTATTGATGCATCTGGTTCCAAAAACTGCTGTCTTTCAAAAACTCACTGCCTTTCTTAGAAAAAAAAATAATATGTTACATATATAGCTGGTGTAACTTTAATATTCTTTTTATTTCTTTCTTTGCATGAAGTTTCCACTGAGAATTTGCCTTTGACTAAAGAATTATTTTGAAAAATTTAGCTGTTCTAAATGCCTGGAAGTTATTGGTTATCTTTTGGAAACATTCTTGTTAGGGAGTATAGTCCACTTGTAAAACTTATTGATATTTTTTCATTATTATTATGAGTTTCTTGACTGCACATATGTCTATGTACTTACATGTTCCTGGTGCTCAAGGAACCCAAAAGAGAATGTTGTATGTCCTGGAACAGGAGTTATAGATGGTTGTGCCCTGTCATGTGAATGTTAGGAACTGAACTTGGGCTCTCTGCAAGAGCAGCCTGTACTCTTAACTACTGAACCATCTCTCCAGCCCCTTAGTGATATTTCTTGGGAAAAAATTGTTTTGTTTCCCATGCAATTTTTTAAAGTGTGAGTGCCTGCTTTTGCAGGCACCTGTAAAGGGCAGAGTAGGGTATTGCATGCCCTGGAGCTAGAGTAACAAGTAGCTGTGAGTCACTCAACAGGGTTGCTGGGATTTGAACTCTGGTTCTCTGGGAGGGCAGCACTCTGGGAGTGTTCCTAAGCACTCTTACTTGCTGAGCCATCTGGAAGGAACGTGGTGCTTCACAGGTTTGATCCAATGTATGTAACTAGAGATTCAGCTACTCACCACCCCTACCCCTGCTGGTTCTGTGCACCATCTTCTATGTGAAGATTTGCATTATATATATATATACACATACATACACATTATATATGTATTATACAATATATATTATGTGTACCAAAATTATACATATATACATTATACATATATAATTTTTAAGTATATATACACACATATAATTTAAAGTATATATACATATATATGTATATATAATTTTTAAGTACACATAAACTATTTCCCTGTGAGTTTTTGCATCCTTCAAGGATCCTTAGGCCTTAACCCAATTTCAAAGTGGAGAAGCTTTATATCCCAAGAAAATGTTCACTCCAGTTTCAGCCTGGCTTGCACACAGGGCTCTTTTTCCTGTGGGAAACTTGCCCTTTCCCATTCTTCTCTCAGAGCTGATATGAGCCTGGCTGCTGTTTCTCTGCATTTGTTGGTAGGTCTGGCCTGTTCCTTTAAAGAAAGGCCAGGGCTTCTTCAAATCATGGTCATGTAGAGATCTCAGCTGGAACAGTCCTTGTGTGGCATCAACCCCTAGGGTCCTATCTGTCTAAGTCATGAGTCTATTTTCACGTCTGTTCCAGGCTCTGCCCCTGTAAACACAAGTTCACAGCCACATCAGCTTCCACTCTACTTTTCTGAGGCATCTTTCCCGGTGAGCTCAGCTGTGAGTTTAAAGAATTGCATTTTATTCAGCATTTCTGGATCTTTATACTTGAAGATATGGCACTGCAGCTCAGTGGTACATGTTGAAAGAGCTTATTTGTTGTTATAGGAAAATACAGCATGTTATGTCCCACAATTTCTTTATAAAAATGATTAATACGTTTATAGAGTTGAGATGTAATTATATAGTACTCAACTGTGTAATTGAGTAGCTTGCACTAAAAATATCTGTTCAATGGAATGCTTGGCTTCAAAGACCTATTTTTTAAAATCTCTTTTAAAGATTTTATTTTTACTTATGTGCATGGTGTGTGTTTTAGGGTTTATATTGCTGTGATGAAACACTATGACCAAAAAGCAAGTTGAGAAGGAGAGGGTTTATTTGGCTTATATTTCAGCATTACTGTTCATTACTGAAAGAAGTCAGGGCAGGAACTCAGACAAGGTGGGGTGTCAGAGACAGGAGCTGATGCAGAGGACATGGAGGGGTGCTGTTCGTTGGCTTATTCCTTGTGGCTTGCTCAGCCTGCTTTCTTGTAGAACCTAAGATCATGAGCCCAGGGTTGGCCCAACCCACAATGAGCTAGGCCCTCCAAGAAAATGCATTACATTCAGATTTTATGGAGGTATTTTCTCAATTGAGATTCCCTACTTTAGATAACTCTAGTTTGTGTCAAGTTGACATGAGACTAGGCAGCACAGTGTGTTCTGGAGAGCATATGTTATGTGTGTCAGGGTGCCATTAGAGTCTAGAAGAGGCTGTCATATCTCTTACAGCTCGAGTTCCAGGTGGTTGAAGCTGCTGGCATGGGTGCTGGGAACTGAACTCTGGTTTTTGTAAGAGTAGCAAGTACTATAAACTGATGAGCCATCTCTCCAGACCCCTAAATTCTTTTTAAGATAAGCTCCATTCTTCAAACTTCCAAAAACATTGTTTAAGAAATATTCTGCAGGGCTGGAGAAATGATGGCTCAGCAGTTAGGAATGCGTATTGCTCTTGCAGAGGACCCAAACTTGGTTCCCAGCATCCACACCAGGCTGCTCACTGCCTATACATTCTGTTGCAGGAGAGTTCAAAGCTTCTCAAATCTGCAGGTGCAGCACTAATGTACACACAGAGATGCATACTTTAAAGTAATTAGGTAATAAATTAAAAGGAAAATTCTGTATTCTATATATACATTTAAATTATACAACAAACATGTGACAATTGACAAAAACCAGTATTTCTGCTTACTTATTTATGTTTTATGGTCAGATCCTATGCATATTGTTTTGCCTTTCAGGGCAGATGAATTGTTTACTATGTAAAATGCATCACACAGAACCATCAACTAACAAACATGCTTTGTTCCACATTGCTCTTGACTTTTTTTTAGAACCAAAGCAACCAGGACACAGTGAAAAATGACTGAAACAGAATTCTGAGTCCAGCACCAAACTGATACAGTGTGTCAGAGCTAATCACATCTAGCATGTTCTCCGAGGTTAGAAGGGATGCTTCTTGCTTAGAGGTTAGAAGGGACGTTCCTTGCCATCTGCCATGGGGGTTCAACTCCTTTGTGAAACTATTCTTCAAGAAGCTGTAGCTGTATGGTAATGTGTTTATTTTTTTCAAGACAGGTCTTTTCTGTGTAGCCCTGGCCATCCTGGAATTTCCTCTGTAGACCAGACTGACATTGAACTCACAGATCTGTCTCTCTACCTCCCAAGTACTGGGATTAAAGTCATGTACCACCATTGCCCAGCTAAAGGACTGTAATTTAAGACAATTAATTTTCTTGGGGGAGTGGTCCCAAATTGGGTTCTTCTGTCTTGAGAACAAATGTCCAAGCTGAGTGAAAAGAGAGAAGATAGAAATATATATGTATATCTATGCATATATATGTATATGTATATGTGAGAGAGAGAGAGAGAGGGAGAGGGAGAGAGAGAGAGGATGGTTTAATGGATAGAAACCAAGAGAGACCCTGCTCACAGGATACCTGGAGCTGGAACTGATCTCTTTTCTTGTATGTGCTTGTTTGGGGAAGGAGGAGATTTTTGAACCTTATTTCTAGTTTTCTCTTCCTTCCTTTCTTTCTCTCTTTCTTTCCTTCTTCCTTCCTTCCTTCCTTCCTTTCTTTCTTTTCTTTTTCCTATTTTTTATTTTATTTCCTTTGTGTGTGTGTGTGTGTGTGTGTGTGTGTGTGTGTGTGTGTGTGTGTGTGTGTGTGACAGGGTCTCTCACTGGTCTGGAACTGCCAAGTATGCTGGTCTGGTCTGTCAAATATTGTTACAAGAATTTCCTTTTCAACTCTAGTCAGCCAGAATTGGTCTCCATTGTTTGTCACCAAATCCTTCAGGTACTTTGCTTTATACATATGAAGTACCTTTGTGTGCAGACATCAGTTTTGGTCAATTCAGTTCCACTTGAAAACTTACTGTTTCAATGAAATGTGTGGCCAAGTGTAATTTAAAACAACTGTCTCAGTGGGCGGGAGTGATGGTTTCAAGGGTAGGGGCCTTGACTGCTCTTCCAGAGGATCTGCTTCAGGTCTCAGCACCCACATGGTGGCTCACAACCATCTGTAACTCCAGTTCCAAGGATCTGACACCCTCTTCTGACCTCTCTGGTCACTAGGCTCACACATAGTAGTACCATGGAGTTTATACACAGGCAAAACTCTCATATACATTAAAATATGTGATCTTAAACTAAAAATAAAAAAAAAAAACCCAGCTACCTCAACTTACCTGCTTTGGAAATCAGTTTTATGTTCTGAATTTTAGCCAACTGTTATAACTGAATTATGTGTTTGTCCAATGTATATAATTCTGCCTTGGCAAACGTAATTTGGTTTGGGATCTGTCTAAATCTCCATGCTAAATTATGGAGCACATATGAGCACCTGAGTATTAAAAAGCAGAGCTCTTCTTCCTCATCTTGTATGCACAACACTGATTGGGAGTTGTGTGAGCAGAGTCATCCCCTACCTCTCTTGGCTGCAGATTTGCTGAATAGAAGAAGTAGATGTGATTTAGTTCCCCTTTGTGTGACCTTTCCTAATTAAGAAAGATCTCTTGGTGTTTTATTGTTTTGAAATTGCAGTGTGTAATAGGAACTAATGAATCACTTTGTCACTTGAGAAACCAAAGTAAAATTAGAATGTTATTTGACAAAAGAATGTTGGTGGTTGTTCTTTAAGAGTTGTGAAAACTGTTCTATGTGTGGCTGTTCCCTGATCCTTTAAATATAGCTACACCCCAATTCCAGGCTTCTGTGGCTTGGATCAGGGGTCTTCCTGTTTCAAGTGGCCTCTTCTCTGCTCTCTGCCTGCTCAAGTCCTACTCATCTTCCAAGGCCAACTCAAACATAACCTTCCCCTGAAACCTTCCTCAATTCCACCCAGGACGATTAGTCACTCATTTGGGTTCCAGAATTCTCTCTTCACCCCCCTGAAGAGTCTTCTAGTGTATAGACTGTAGCAAGTTGGGAATGGGGGAAGCACTCTGCAGAGCAACTCAGTATGTCTCGCCAGATTAGATTACCTCTTCAAGAATGGGATCATCTGCTTCTTCATTTAAGAGTAAATCCCCTTAAGACCTTTCTGAGAATGTCTGAAGCATGCAGTCATGTCAAGAGACCCCAGTTACCCCTGGAAAGACGATAACAATGCATATCATAGAAACCAGTGTATTCCCTTCACCTTAAATGTTTCCAAATGTTTCCTGTTTGAATGATGCTAAGGCTGCTTTCTAGGGTGTGGTCTCCTTGCCCCTTTTGTGAAGCAAAAGAATTTCAGTTATATGTGTGAGGCTTGGGGAGAGAAGCCTTTTTTTTTTCTTTTTTTATATTTTCAAACAAATCTGTTGGAGTTCAGAGTTAGCCATGCTCAGCGAGGGATTCTTCATGCCCCAGTGCTGTAATCTTCACCTTGCCAAGCTCTACCCTGATTTCACTCCATATTTCGTGCTCTCGCTCTCTTTCTCTGGTCTCTGTGCACTTCCTATTCCTATTTCCTCTGCTTGGGATGTTCTCCCTTTAATTTTTTGCTTGGCCAAATCCTACTAATCCTTCAAGAGCCACCTACCATCTTCTGAATGACTTTTACTATCTAGAGATATAAAATGGATTAAGACCTTTGCCATTGAAAAATTTACATTCTGGTGAGGAAGAATATAGAAACGAGCAGAAAAGAAAAGTTAAGTATTCAATGAAGCAAATTTCTGAAAGAGATAAAGAACGCAGTATGCTAGCCTGTGAATGAAAACAGGGTTTCTTTAGGGCATTGTGGAGAGTCTCTCAGAGCTGTTGACTGCTGTACAACAATCTTTGTACACTGTGAATATGTACTATTCTCACTGTTAATAAAAAGCTGATCGGTTGATGGCTTGGCAGGGCTTTCAGGGCAGAGAGAATGCAGGGAAGAACAAGGGCAGAGTGAGAGGAGTCCCCAGCCAGTTACCACCAGGACATGCAGGAGAGGTAAAAGCCACAGGCTTCAGGGCAGCACACAGATGAATAGAAATGAGTTAATTTAAGTTGTAAGAGCTAGTTAGTAATAAGCCTGTGCTATTGGCTGAGCATTTAATATTAATGATAAGGCTTTGAATGGTTATTTGGGAGCTACTGACAAGACACAGACAAACTCCACTTATAGTTGACACTTGAGTTTAGTCCCCAAAGGAACCTTCCTTGATGTTCTTAAGGTTCAACTTTACTTTGCACTTTCATCATCTTTTACACACCTCATTGGCATTTAGCACATCACAGACTATGCTGATATGTGGTGGTGGATATAGTGGTGAAAGTTTAATGAAATATTAGATACGCTTGCCAATTTCTATGGTGTAAATTCTTTCATCATGACTGGATTCAAGCTACTCATGCGCATTCCTAAAGTGGAATCAGAAAAGTGTTGCATGCACTTGGTTCTTGGAAGCTAGTGTGAACCCTCAAGTCTATGTCTCCCACAGGCTATTTACTCTTAAAAGTAGCAGTAAATATTGATTCAATGAATTTGCCCATATACATGTATCTACTCCATTAGTTTTAGTATTATTGTACTATTGTTGTCAAGCATAGACTCCAAAGATGATATGAATGGGAGTAAGATTTATTTAATTATTATGTGTGTTTCCTGAAATTCAGTGTTAGAAAATATATTCATAAATATGCCAGAATGGTATAAGCTAATGATTCTTCTGATAAATCAGAAGGCTAAATTAACTGAGAAAGAAACGACAAATTTATAACCATCCTGTACATGTCATTATTAAGCTAAAGAAGATAGTGGAAAAGAAAACTAAATTGAGATAGTCTATGAATTCTAAGACAAAGACCATAGGCTCTATTTTTAGATCTGCCAAGGCTTAAATAGTTGTTTTAACTTAATAACATTGTTTTTCAACAAGAGGTGGAGGGTGTGATTCTATTTTCTTTGCATACCTTAATGTGTTTCATATTGAAGCCAGGATAAGGGTTCTAAATATGTGTTAGCTCTCTGTTACTTGACAAATGTCTGATGCAATCAAGTATAATGAAAAAGGAGTTATTTTGGCATATGAACTCACAGATTCCAGTTTGTGGTTGGTTGGTCCTGATGCTCCTGAGTGTGTGGAGAGGAAGCACAATATGGCAGAAACATGAGGCTGAGCAAAGCCAGTCACTGTGCTTTCAAGGCTTGCCTCTAGTGACCTAATGAACTCCAACCAGGAGTAGCACATCAACCCAGCCACAAAACCTTCAACCTACAATTTGTCCTGCCTGCAAGATGTGCTGGGACAAAGGTGGCATGGAACTTGTGGCAGTGACAAACAAATGACTGGTCCAGCTTGAGGCCCATGCCACGAAAGGGAGCCCCCGGCCTGACATTGCCTGGAGGGCCAGGATCCAGAAGTTGGATGGCTTGGAGATCTAGAAAACACTCAAACATGACTGGAAAAAAGTCAGTGAAATGATTTCTAATGATAATTCTGCTATGCTGGTAGACTGGAACCTAGCAAAATCTTCACTGGGGAGAGACTTCATACAGCAACTGATGGAAGACCCACAGCCAAACATTAAGTGGAGCTTGGGGAATTCCAGGGAAGAGGGGGAAGAGAGACCATAGGATAAAGAGGGGTCAAGGATACCACAAGAGCACAGTCCACAGAACCAACTAAACAGGGTTCACAGGGGCTCACAGAGGCTGGATTAACACAGCCAAGGAGCCTGTGTGGCTCTGACCTAGGTCCTCTCCATATATGTTATGGTTGTGTAACTTGATGCTTTTGTGGGACCCCAACAGTGAGAGTGGAGGATATCTCTGATGCCTTTGCTTGCTTTTGGGTCCCTTTTCCTCCTACTAGATTGTCTCATCTAGTGTTGATATGAGGGTATGTGTCTAGTCGTATCATAACTTGTCATGCCATGCTGAGTGAGTATCCCTGGGAAGCCTGCTCTTGTGTGTGTGTGTGTGTGTGTGTGTGGTGTGTGTGTGTGTGTGTGTGTGTGTGTGTCTTGAAGGGAAATAAGGGGAGAGTGGATGTGGGGGAGAGGAGAGGTGGGAGTAGGCAAAGGAGAAGAGGTGGGGAGTAAGTTCTGTCAGGGTGTCATACTAGGCTCCAACTTCTGAAGTTCCCACCATCTTCCAAAATACCACATTGAGGAATGGAGCCTTTACCCCCTGGATCTTTAGCACATACTTAAGATCTAAGGTAGAGCAACATGAAAGAAATGAGCTCATGAACTATTGAACTTGTGTGTTATTTATCTTAGTGGTTACTTCCATTGACTTGGGTATTGAAAAGTCATTTTAAAAATTCTTTAAGAAAATACATGTTTAAGAAGGATTTACAAGGTTTTAAGCCAGGAGGATTTAAAAGTAATTATTCAGAGAACGTTAGTATATTCTCTGGGTGTTTGACTGCTGCTAAAAACTTCCCGACATGCTCACCACATTTCCAGTTTAGATGGATTTCATTATTCACTGTATTTGCTGAAGTTTTATATCCTACTGTGGTAAACCAAACTGCTGTTCCCAAAGTTGTTTATACCCTAATGCTTTTACATGGTGTGTGTGTGTGTGTGTGTGTGTGTGTGTGTGTGTGTGTGTGTGTGTGTGTTTAAAGACAGGGCTTCTCTGTGTAGCCCTGGCTGTCATGGAACTCACTCTGTAGACCAGGTGGGCCTCGAACTCGAGATCTTCCTGCCTCTGCCTCCCAAGTGCTGGGGCTACAGGCATGCTGCCTGGCCAGAGCTGTATTTTCAATCTGAAGTTAGATGGAACCATAGCTCTGAAAGCTACGGACATGAGGGGCCAACCTTACAGCCTTATTTCCTTTTTTTCCTTCTTCTCTCCTGCACATGTCAGAGCATTTCCCAAGGCACTGTAATGTTCAGTGACTCTCATGTTGAGCTTCAGCATTTTAAAGTTCCCATTACCATAAATAATGATGACATGAATATTTTTGTAGGTAAATCTTTTTTCAACTAAATAAAAATATACAATATCAAGTTTACCATTCTGTTTAAAAGTGTATAATTCAGTAACACCAAGCACATTTACAATGTTGAGCAACTTTTACTACTGACTAATTCTAGAGTTATGCATAAATCACTCACCAAACTTCAGCTTGTCCATGCATAATGGATTCACAGGAAGAAATATTTTTAAGATTTTTTTAACTATGTCTAGAACTGTGCTATGTTAGTTGGTTTTCTGCTGTAGTGGACAGAATACTCAAGAACAACACACTCATAGGAAATACTCATTTTGGTACCAGGTTTTAGTCTATTTTTAGCATGTAGAGAGTGCGGTAGAGCATAGCTCCTTGCCTCATGGTGTCTGGAAGCAGATAGAGAGAAGAAATGGCAGGGACAAGATATACTTCCTATGTGCATGGATTCAGGGCCATCCACTGGAACAAGGCAACTCATCATGGGCCATACTTCTGAAGAAAACTGACTCTTCCCTCCTCATCAGCCACCAACTTCCAATAGTTCCTCAGCTAGGGGTGGGGCCTCAGGAGCCTCTCCTCTAGGAAAGTCTTATTCTCATCTGCTATATATGTTGGTTTGTATGCTGAATCTTCTTTTGGAAGAAAAGTTTCTTTGGCAAATAAATACGTAAGAATAGGAAATCTAGAAAAAGTCTCTTTGGCCTCAGCGGCAGAAGCAAGATAACGAAAGGAACGTCATCCTTTGGAAAGCATGGCAATAAGATGCACACGTTGTGCTGCCGCTGTGGCTCCAAGGCCTACCACCTTCAGAAGTCCACCTGTGGCAAATGTGGCTACCCTGCCAAGCACAAGAGTAAGTATAACTGGAGTGCCAAGGCTAAGAGGTAAAACACTACCGGTACTGGGCATATGAGGCACCTAAAGATTGTCTATCGAAGATTCAGACATGGATTCCGTGAAGGGACAATACCTATACCCAAGAGGGCAGCTGTTGCAGCATCCAGTTCATCTTAAGGATTTCAGTCAGTCATAAAATAAATGTTCTGGTTTCGGAAAAAAAAATCTAGAAAAAAATGATTTTCAAATGTTTTTGTATGTATCATATATCACAGTTTAATAATGATCAGGATAAACAAATAGGCCAAATAGCTGTTTATTCAGGGAGGAATAACTTACAACCTAGACAGATGAACACCAGCAAGTTCCACCAGATGCTCTCCTCTCTGTGTCCTGCCAGCAAGGGAGTATTCCTGAGCTCCTCCTCAGACCTAGTTCCATAGGTCACTTCCGCCCATGGCTCCACCCCCCAATAGGCGTGGTCAGTGCCACAGAAGCAGACAAAGTGAATATCTTACTACAATTCCCCTTTTAGTCTAAAGAAAAGATTTAGGCTTGATACAAAATTATATACAAAACAGTGAATAACAAGTGTGCTCTAAGAAAAGGAAAATCGAGAACAAAACAACCTACATATCTAGTCCTAGGGTGAAGGCATAATTGAGTTTACAATAGAGTTGTCCTAAGCTGGAAAGCTTAAGTCTAGTACCTAATATATCTAACTAGGAAGAGAGTATAATAGTTGTGATAATTTAATCTTCAACCTCATCAAGACCTGAGAAGGAAAATAACAATACTAGGGTAGACAGAAAGTGTGGATGGGCAACTTTCAAAAGGTTCAGCAAGGACAGAAACAGCAAGGTACCTGGACAGTCACCCAAGGTCTCATAGTGACATTGGTACACCCAGGTTTGGCTAAGGCCAAGAGTACAAAAGCAGGGAGGTATAAAGGCTATCTTACCCTGACTTGGCAAGGTTCAGCAGTCTTCTATATTTGTCTCCTGCAAGCACATAGGACCACATGTCCAAATCAGTGGTCAAGGTGGGGGCAAATCTTTGCCTAAGAGGACATTAGCCAAAGCAAGGATGGACTCCAGAAGGAGCACGGTGCTGTCAAGAGCAATAGTGTCTCATGTCAATGGAGTACTAATATTAAAACATTTAAATACCATGTTCTGTAGGTCTATGAAGTGACGGAAGATTAAGCATCTATGTTTGACTAATCTCCTGGGTATAGGAAACATGGGTGAAGATAACCTGTAATACTCAGGAACTTACCTAAAAAACTGATTGAAAGTTCCTTGAGTAAAGCAGGGACAAATACCATATATATATATATATATATATATATATATATATATATATGTATATATATAGTTAAAAAAAAGAGGTAGAGTAGAAATGTCTAGACCCTAGACCAGAGGTAGAACCATAAAGGACAGCATGATAAAAATATCCTAAATTGTATCAATATACAAAATGTCTTGAACATAAGTAAAAGTATACATACATAGACTATGGTAAGGATAATGTGCATAAAACATCATAAATGGAAATAATTTACACAATATGACAAAATATAATATACAATTCTTCTGGGAAGGGAATATAAACTTAATTTTACATAGGTTACCACAAATAAGAATATATAACAATGTAAACTGTATAATACTAATATCTCACTCTTACTAAATTATTCACAAGAGGATAAGCTAATCTACCTATATCCATTCTAAACTGTAACTTTCCCAACCATACCCTATTCCTGTCTAAAAGAGACACCCAAGTCTAAGCATCACCTTCCATACCCAACCCTAAGTAACTAAAACCAACCCTAAGAAGATGAATATTATCCCTAAATTCCAAGAGTGGGGAAAGAGGGCATTGTTATCTTAAGATTACTTCCTGCTGAAGTGGGATGATGATTGCTCCATGGGATCCTGTAGGAAGAAAGTTTTTAGCAACCAAATTTCTCAACAGAACTGGCTATGACATATGTAGCTAGTCACTATGCGGCAGAAATGCTTGACTGTTGTACTATTTGAAACTCTGGTCAGGATGTAATAAGAAGGTGTACCATTACAGCTAGCTAGTCAGGAGTTGTCTCAAGCAAAACAGTCTCAAACCGGTTTTAGGGTGATGTTTTTAGTCCAGATGCATCAGGTTGAGTCAAGTGGAAATGTCTAATTGGGACCCCATCTTCTTTCCAGAGAGTTCAAAGATTGCTGTTAAGGAATTGTTATTATTCCTTGTGGGAAACTTGAACATCAATATCAAAGTAAAATTTTCAAGTTTTAAGGTATGCATATAGGGAAAGGCAACAATAAACATTAAAATGCATATGAGAAAATTAGGATTTCAGAGAAAATTGCGTATAAGCAAATGTGTTCCTAGATTTTGTTTTCTTCTGCCTTATACCAATTGGCTTCTTGATATAAGACAGAAACCGAATTTAATCTTAACAACGTCCTTGAATTTAGAGATGATGGGAGATGTCATGTTTCTCTTATTGGTTAATGAATAAAGCACTGTTGGCCAATAGGAAAGCAAGATAGGCGGGACTAGGAGACTACGAGGAGAGAGGAAGGAGTGGGGAGGAGAGTCAAGATGGACTCTAGCCCCCCCTCTCTCTGGTAAGATAAGACCACGTGGAAGTACTTAGATTAATAGAAATGGGTTAATAATTAAGACAGAGCTAGCTGATAAGAAACTAGTAACTGGCCAACAGCATTATATCAAATACAGCATCTCTGTTTGTTATTGGGGCTGGTGCAGCTGTGGGCTCAGGCTGGCTGGGAAAACCTACTTGTAACTATCATAGGGGGAGCTTATTAAAAATAAAGATTCCTCAAGGGCCAGACATAAGTCCACACACCTGAATTTCGACAAAGATGCCAAACAGCCACATAATAGAAAATAATTCTTCATAAAAGGTGCTGAGGAAAACTGGGTATCTATATGTAGAAGAATGAAACTCCTGGTTCTTCTCACCTTGAACACAAACCAATTCCAAATGGATCCAAGGTCTCTGACCTGAAAATGAGAAAGCCCTAGAATAAAGGATGAGGAGCACACTTGAGGGCACAGGCTCAGGTAAGGACTTTTAACTAGGACTCTGGTCACCCAGGGAATAATACCAATAATCAACAGGTGGAATTCATGACATGAAAAAAGTTCTGTGCTGCCAAAGAAATTGTTTAATAAACTGAAGAGGCAGCCTGCACAGCAGGAAAAAATAGGCCGGTTGTACATCTGCCAGAGAATGAAAGAAAGTATACATATATATCAAGAACTAAAAGACAAACAATCAGCAACAATAGCAAACCCTAAACAGCCATTAAACAACAGAATTAAAAAGTGGAGGTAGCCAGGCATGGTGCAGCATGCCTTTAATCCCAGCACTTGAGAGGCAGATTGAAGCAGATCTCTGTGAGTTTGAGGTCAGCCTGGCCTGCAAAACAAGTTCCAAGACAGCCAAGGCTGTTAGACTGAGAAACCCTGTGTCAAAAAATGAAGAGGAGAAGGAGGAGGAAGCAAAGGAGAAAAGAGATGAAGAAGAAAGAAGAATCATCATCATCAAAGAATCAAGTTGGGTGTGGTTAGCATATGGTTAAAATCTCAGGACCCAGGAAGCTGATGAAGAAAGATGACAAACTTGAGGCCAGCCTACACAACAAGCAAGACCTAGTTTTAAGGCAGCAACAAAAAGAAAAGAGCAGATTCCTAAGACCTTTCTGAGATAACTGTAGAGCCTGGGAATGTGTTAATCAGAGAGACTGCCCGGGAACCATACTGTGAGAAACCCTGCTAAATCCTGTTTCCCACAGAGCAGGATTTGCAGGAGTTCTACCCAGTACCCTGGATGAGTTTGAGGGGGATTAACTGCAGTTGACTTGGCGTTATATAAGATTAATTCACACAAGATAAGAGATTTCCCTTGCCATTCTCCTTCAGTCCTTTGGACTATACAAGAAGTCTCAGCTGGGTGCTAAGAAAACACTAAGCTTTCTAGAACAAGTTTACACATATAGAACCAGAGGAACTCTGAGCTTTAAGCAGATAATAGTATTTAGTTACTTTTGTTGACATTTAATTATTTATTATTTTGGTTTTTTGAGACACGGTTTCTCTGTGTAGTCCTGGCTGTCCTGGAACTCGCTCTGTAGACCAGTCTGTCCTCAAACTCAGAGTTTGAGTACTGGGATTATGCCTTATGAGTACTGGGATTAAAGGCACATGCCGCCACCACCACCAGGAGATATTACTTTTATTAAGTTGATTTATATATTTTCGTTCTAGTTATGAAAAGCTATGTTGATTTTTATCTCCTCCTCCACCCCTGTAGTGCTGGTAAAGATTGGGAAGTCTTGGTAGATGTGTTATGGAAAAAAGTTATGAATGTTATTGTTAAAGGAATCAAATGTAGGAATCATTTGTCTGAAACTCAAGCTTCTTTTCAAAAGAGGCAGGTTAGACCCAGAGCTAGGGAAATAGGGTGTGTGGGGGGTATCAACAGGGATAAGAGCGCCGGTGTCTACGAAACTTTGGGAACAGTATTGGACACTGTGTTCTTGGTGGAAGGACAAAGTGGGAAATTAATCTTTCATAATTTACCTTGTGGCTCATACTGCCAGCCACCTTACCAGGGGAATTCACTTCACTGTTTACTCATGTGGATGATTCAGGTTAAAACGGAACAAGTTATGTCTATCTTCAGCAACACATACGTGATTCCTTGTTGGATAGAAGGGCTCTTCTCCTTGCCAGCTGGCAATCCAGGATTTGGCAGATGGCTTAAAATGCTGCCTTGAGGAGTTACAGGCTGTTTCCCTCAGCCTCCTCTTCTCTGCTGACTCACCATGCCTTGTAAGAAGGCAGATGAGGACTCTGGGAGTCTTGAAATGGCTCCCTGGGAAAGCACGAGAGAGCATGGGGCACTATTGATGAAGAAAGTTTTGAGTTTTAAGGGCTAACCCACTTAGATATTAGACTTCTTAAAGCTGACTCCAAATCAGCAGTCATGGTGTTTTCTGATGGAGTGGTTGAGAGTCCCAACAGGAAGTGTTATTTACAATGCTAGTGGTTTGGCTCTCATAATAATCATTGCTCTTACTCACTGGAGTCTACTCCAATGTCTAATTTACTGAATACATTTCAGTTTTTAAATTGCTAAATCATTTCTCGTAGTAATAAAAATTGTAAATGGAGAATGTCTGTCACCACTTCTTAATCATGGAAGCTTTCTGCTTGATTTTATGTTTGCACAGATAAGAACCAAGAGGCGCAAAGAACTACTGTGCTCCTATAAGAATCTCATCAATTATGATCAAGACTGGATGCTAGGCAGTACAGAAATCTATGTTCAGGGCAAATGTGTTCCCAGTGACTCTCCTTTGTACTTCTCATACTGGTGAATGCTTCCAGACCGGGCTCCACTTTCCTCTGCTACGTGGGCTTAGTGCTCTGCCGCCTCACAGATCAGCAAGGCAGTCTCCATCCTGCTTTGCTGGCATTTTGCTTTGTGAGATCTTGGCAACCTAGAACAGGTCTGGGATACAGGCTCAGTCTCCAGAGGCCTGGTCCCTGGGATGCAAAGTGGTGGAAGAAAAAGCATCTTTGTCCACTCTCTGGCATGCTTAGAAGCAGTCACCATATATCTTTGTGAGTCTGGTGTCTTGTTAGGACAAGGGCCTGCAGAATTGAAAAGGCTTTGTTGTGAATGAGCACTCACATTATGCTAATCATGACGTACATATGAAAAAACAAAAAACAAAAAGCAACCTGGTACTAAGGGCATTTTGTGTTCATCACCATTTCTCAGTGTATCACATTTGTGGTAGTTTTAAGCATTTCTGGCTCTTTGGTCTTCCATTGGAGAGTCTGAAAGCCTTCAGGCTTTGTGTTATTTAACAGTGACAACTGGAAGCAAGAGTAGCCATGTTGCATCTGTAAGTGTAGTCCCTAAGCTGTTACAAAATGCTTCCAGCTGCTGTTTTAGAGGTCTCTCTCCTGAACCTCTCTGTGTGTCCTCCTCCTGTTTCAATAGGTAAAGTAGATGGCTTCATCAGAAAGTCCTCAGGGTCTGATCTGCTGTCCCCAGAGTGTGGCATGGCTTTGCTTCTCCCCCTGGCCTACCTTCTCTGCATCTGCCCTTCTTCCTGTAAATGGATAGATTCCACAGTAGGTGGGGGCGTGACACAGTGAGCTTTAATGGGAGAAACCCTCCAGTCATAAATAAGTCCTACTTGAAGTGTCAATGGCTGTACGTCTGAAGTAAAATGTCAGTGTGGCATTTCAGAACTTTCAGGAGAAGCCCCCTAAGAGCCAAATAAATCATACACGAGGCTACAAGACACTGGATTTGCCTGCAAATATAATGTGAACAGATGATTCTGTTATCCCACACTAGAGCCAAGAGCATTGTGATGCTTTCTCAGACAAGATGAGGTGGATCTGGGGGAATAAGATTTGCGAGAAATATACCAGGAGTCATTAAGAGTATCTGGTTATTCTATCCCAGAAAGCAAGGGTTCTGGTCACCGGTGCAACATGTAGCTAAATTGGGCTTGAATCCCTTGATAATCTAGATCAACCCAAAACATCTGTGTCTATGATAAATACAAGTTATATAAAAAGTATTGATGATCCCTGTACATGCCGTGGAGAGTCCATGGTGCAGCTGTCCCTTCTTAATACACAAGTATAGTGTGCGTATGTCAGTTCGAATCTTCTTTAATAATATCAGATAGTCAGTTACTATTGTCTGAGAAAGTCAGGCTCACTGTGTAGTGAGAAGATCCATCTAAGATTGTTGCTTAAGGAAGTGATGGATTTGCAAGCTCAGTGTCAAGTTAAAAGCACAGACCAAGGTCTGTTAAGAGCTTGGCCCCAGACCCTAGACCTTGGGCATCTTACTAGTCATTACTTTGAATTTCAGCTTTGGTGAAACCTTTCTGTGATACTGCAGCCAGGAAATACCAGTTCCTTTAGTTGGCACTGGGGAGATGGCTGCACTTCAGAATTTGACTCTGGTTGTCTGTGTGGTATTTGCCTGATTATAACTCAGGATTGTACTCCATCCTTCCAAGCTTCTTCTTCTGTCCTCCCTAGGTTAAGAAACAGTCTTCCTGCAGACCCATTCACTATACTCTGAGAACTGATAACTCGTACGGAATCAAAAGCAAAACTTTAGGTCAACCTTTAGAAACTTTTGTGACACTGCTCTACAGTCCCTATGCCAAATGTAAATTTTAAAAAGAGTTTCAGAGCAAAGGGTAGTAAGGATGCTTCATAGTATGTTTCTAGGACTCCCTAGAAATTGCATATGAAAAGCACATTTTACTTTCTGGCCAGTCAAGAATAAACTCCAGCTGATTCCAGCTGCTGTTATTTGATGTGTGAAAAATGGCTTAAAAAAAAAAAAAAAACCCAAAAAACAGTTTGTTTTTTTTCCCCCAAAGAATTTTGTTATCAGCCGTGCTATGCAGCCTGGCATAAAACCCTTGACAATATCAAAAGAGATGGTATCGTATAAATGTAACAGAGAGCAGAATGCAATTCTCTTTTATGATGTGGCCAGAAAAAACAAATTACATTGAGTGACCCTGACTCCATTAGACTCCCAGCTCTTGTTCACATAACATTCTGCCCCAGTAAAGAGATTATAGAGGAGAGGTGGGGAGCAGTCAAAAAGAAGAGCTGGTCCTATTCATTTAGACCTGATTTATGAACTGATGGAATCATTCCCCAAAGTCTGCCTTCACAGCCTCTCTCCTGGCTGATAAACAGTGTACAAAAATTCTGCAGTTTTGCAAAAAAAATCTGATTCTTACATGTCCAAAGTCCCCTCCTGGACCCTGGGAGGAAAGAACATTGGAGTCTCCGAAGAGCTGCTGGCGACGAATGTCTACTGTGTGTCCTGATGCCAGGGAACAAAAGAGAGACTTGAAAGAGAAAAGGCACAAAGTGGAACCCTTCCTCCTTTAGCTCCTTTGGAGCCCAATGCTGACCTATTGGATTTTCAACACCCACCCCTGTAAAATTAAGTTTATATTTTGTTATATTGTGTTAAATGTTTCCACTTATAATATTTATGCACATTATTTTTTACCATATTCTATGTATGTATACTTTTCCTGTATTCAAGACATTTTGTATATTGATACAATTTGGGATATTTATCTTGCTGCCCTTTATAGTTCTACCTCTTGTCTTGACACTTATACTCTACCTCTATTTTAGGGATTTACATGTAGGTATATGTAAATAGTTATATTGTTTAAGTATTTGTTCCTGCTTTACTCAGGAAAGTTTTAATCAGTCTTTTAGCTAAGTTCCCGAGTATTACAGATTATCTTCACTCACATTTCCTGTACCTATGAGATTAGTCAGATATAGATGCTTAATCTTCAATCACTTCATAGACATGCAGAACATGGCATTTAAATGTTTTAATATTAGTACTCCATTGACATGAGACACTGTTGCTCCTGACAGCACCGTGCACTTTCCCGAAAATATGTTGGACACTGTTGTTGCTCCTGCTGGAGTTCAATCTCGCCTCAGCTAATGGCCTGTTGGGCATAGAATTGCCCCCACCTTGACCACTGATTTGGACATGCAGTCCTATGTGCTTGCAGGAGACAAATATAGAAGACTGCTTGACCTTGCCAAGTCAGGGTAAGACAGCCATTCTATTTCCCTGCTGTTGTTGTGGTCTGTCAAGTTCTCTTGGCCTTAGCCAAATCTGGGTGTACCAGCATTGCTGTGAGACCTAGGGTGACTGTTCAGGTACCTTGCTGTTTCTGTCCTTGCTGCACCTTTTGGAAGTTGTCCATCCGCATTTCCTGTCTACTCTAGTATTGTTATTTTCCTTCTCAGGTCTTGATGAGGTTGAAGATTAAACTATCACAACTATTATTCTCTCTTCCTAGTTAGATATATTAGGTACTAGACTTACGTTTTCCAGCTTAGGACAACTCTATTGTAAACTCCATTATGCCTTCACCCTAGGACTAGATATGTAGGTCATTTTGTTCTCGATTTTCCTTTTCTTAGAGCACACTTGTTATTCACTGTTTTGTATATAGTTTTGTATTAAGCCTAAATCTTTTCTTTAGACTAAAAGGGGAATTGTAGTGAGGTAGTCCTTCTGTAGCACTGACCACGCCCATTGGGGGGGGGGAGCGATGGGCGGAGGTGACCTGAGGAAGGAGGTCGGAGGGGGCCAGGAAGGCGCTCTCTTTCTGGCGTGACTCGGACAGGAGAGGATCGGGTTGAATTTCCTGGTGTTCATCTGTCTAGGTTGTAAGTTATTTCTCCCTGAATAAACATCTATTCGGCCTATTTGTTTATCCTGATCCTTATTTACCGCGATACACCCCCTCATCTGTTTCCCCATATATGTTATGGTCTGTTCCCTTGAAATACACTTCATTTTTGGTTGCAAACTTGATGGAATTATAGAAAGCACAGTGTAAAGTTCCCGGGTTCCCAATTTTTTCAGAGCTAGAGAAGGGGTGGGAAGAGAAGACACGGATTATCCTGTCTGTGCCCAGACTCCTCAGCTTTCTTTTTGAAAGCAAATTCTTTTAAAACTACAGAGGGAGCAGAACTCAGCAGTCATCCGGCTATGGGTGAACATGATTCTCTTTTAAAATAATAATGACGCCAAAGGTTATAGAAAAGAGAAACTCTTGTCTTTGTTCCAAGACTATATATTTAATAGAGATAAACATCTCTTAAGGCATAAGTACAAATTTTTTTCTTCTTGGAAAAAGCACCATAAAATGGTTATTTTTTGAAATGGGTCAAATTATTGTCTACTGCAGCCTTATCTGCCCCAGGAGTGAAATGAATGCAACTTTTAGAATGGGCCTGGCAGCTCCAGGGTTGGGTTCTGATAGAGATCTGGGCTGACATCATATCAGCAAAGGTATCAAAAGGGTTACATTTGTGTCCTTTTTAACCAAGAAGGTTCTCCTGCCTGAGCAAGCCTGGGGGATGTTTCCCTAGGCTATGCCCAGGAAGGACTCCAAACATAAAATGGTTTGAGTGTACACTTGGAAGAGTGTTTGTTCCCTTTGGGTCTAATGCCCTGGTCCTCTGAGAGCATTTTGTGGGTCTTTTGACCCCTGGGAAGCTGTTCCTTAGTGTCATTTTCAGTATTTGGGTGTCTGCTAAAATAATACACAGAATATATTATTCATAGAAAGTATGAGAGAGTGGGAAAATTGAGAGGGCTTTTGTGAGTAACACACTTGGTGAATGCATGAGCTCAGCTTCTTCCCATCCTCATCACTCTGAAGAACCAGGGGTGGGTGGACAGACATGAGGTAGTGTGGTGTGGCAGCTGGGACACAGTGGAAACAGGTCATCTTGGCCATATTGAAACCTTACTTGCCACAGGCATGAGGCTATTCAGGCATTTCGTATCCAAAGGCACTTAGAACTGGCCAAACTTGCCTTCTTTTTTGCTTTCTTTTTTCTTTTGAAAAAATTATGAGATTTTAATTTATTTTTTAGTTTATGTGTAGGAATGTTTTGTCAGCATGTTGATACACCACATGCTTGCTATGCCTACAGAGGCCAGAAGAGGGTGTCAGATCTCCTGGGACTGGAGTGATAGATAGTTGTGAGCTACCACGTAGGTGCTAGGAATCCAACTCAGGTCCTCTAGAAGAGCAGCCAGTATTCTTAACTGCTAAACCATATCTCTAGTCCTCTTTCTATTTTCAAGGAAAAATACTAAGTAATTTAGTTTTTATTTATTGTATTTTAGTTTTTTGAGACACAGTGTCTCAACATTGCCCTTGCCCTGACTGTCCTAGAATTCACTCTGTAGACCAGGCTGGCCTCAAACTCACAGTGATCTACTTACCTCTTGCCTCCCAAATGCTGGGATTAAAGGTCTGTGCTACTATGACTGGTGATTCAATAACTTATTTTTTAAAACATCTCAAATTTCCCTTGAGCATCAAATTAATTGTTTGGTAACATGCTGATGCAAATTTAAAATATATGATTTAGAACAATACGGTATTTATTTTATTAGACTGATCTAGGACCTTTAGGTTTCAAAGAACCACAAAGACTTGTATATTTGGTTTGTTTTTCCTGTGATACTTTTCCAATTCAGAGGAAGAGATATCCCTCCTAACACCATGATAGCAACAAGGATGTTGAATACTTATATTTTCTGAAAATAAAAAAAGTAGGTAAATTATACTTCTCCTGCATGCTCAGAGTGGGAGATTTTTGTAGAAGAAGAAAGAGACCCAAGTATAGCGATCTTACATTTTACTGTGGCCTCTCTGGTGATTTCCAGGGGTGGCTTTGAAGGAGAAGCTAATGGGGCCCGGCTGTCATTGTCTTTACTGAGGTCACATTAAATGCTATGATGCTCAGCATGGAGTAGATTTAACAAGAGTAGTGTGATTTTTCTCACTCTTTGACCATCATGTACAAAGTTTGAAGGGAAGCATGAACAAGGGGTAGGAGGGATTGTGACCAGAAAGAGTTGAGCTGCTACAAGTATCATTTCCTTCTCTTTGGGAGAAATCCATTGTTGCCATCCCTGAAGGAAGCTAGCTGAGGCTTGCTCCATAACATAGCAAGAATTCTTTTGAGCTTCCTTGGTATTTCCCCCTCCATTCCTTCTGATATGTGTGATGACTACTCTGTGACAATGTATCCTTACTGAGAGATATTGTTGCTGAGGTTGTATTCAAGGACTGGCCTGAGATGGGGATGGCAAATAGTTTAATAGTTCTGATTGACTGGCAGCAGCTAAATACTGGGAAGGAATCTAAAGATGAACTATCATTAGCTTCAGAGAGAAGTCATCATCAGTGTTCAGTGCTTTTTTTTTTTTTTTTTTTTTTTTTTTTTTGCAGGTGTGACAGGGCAAGTGGTATTTGGAACGTGCAATGGGATGTGATAAAGTAGTGTTTCCACATTGCCATGGAACATGACAGAGCCAACAAAATCAGGTAGATAAAGAATCTAACCAGGTCCACTCTGGAAAGCAGGGAGATTTGAACAAGTGAGTTAATCTCTCCCAGTGCAATGCTCTTCTGCAGAGATGAGAATGTCATCTTTGGGGAGTTCTTGTGAGGCTAAAGGAATGGGCCAAGTCTAAAGCTAGGCATATTTTCTCTCATTCTCATAATTATGGGTAGCCAAGGGTAACAATTAGTGTCAAGTGAGGAGTCTTTGAATTAAAAGAGATGTGGTTTAGACTAACATTACTCATTTTCATGATTGTTAAGAGACTTTATTAGGAAACTCAAGTCAAGAACAAGTTCAGAGTAATATTTCCTTAGAGCAAGGCCAAAGTTATAATGCTAGGGATGAGTGCTAGTATTTAGGCCTTTTACTGGCCTGCCACTATGAGCACCACCTGTATCTATTCACTATGTTCCCTTTTTAAAGGGTCCTGCCCACCGCCCATCCCTCTCTTTCTCTCCCTCTCTTTGTCTGTCTGTCTCTCTCTTTCCTGCTGCTCAAGTCCCCAGAGGCTGGCCTCCCTCTTCCCCTACCTCCTTTTTATGATACTTTTCCAATAATAATAATAATAATAATAATAATAATAATAATAATAACAACAACAACAACAACAACAACAACAACAAACCGTGTGCTTGAACTCTGTTGCATGGTGTCTTTCTCTCTGGAGCCACTTAAAAAAAAATTCTAACAATGTACATTTTTTTTCTGATGGACTTGATGAGCTTGTCTTCAACAGGAAATGGTGGTAAAAACTGAATGATTGTAGCTATGATGAGAAAATTCCAACCCCATCCTAGGGTTTTGCCTATTAATATTTCTTTCTATTTGTATGACAAGTGTGCACATCTTTTTGAGTTGGGATCTTGTTCCTCTGTATTGGAACAGACTTGATGCTATTGGCTTTCAGATGGAGCCTACAGGATTTACAATAAGCATGAAAATATGTTACCAATTGGACAGAGTGAGAATTGGGAACACTAAACAAGGTAGAGAGGTTAAGGTGAAGATGTGGGAAGAGAAAAAGGCATCCATGCTCTCTTTTGTGGCAGGAGTGTCTAAGTTACACCTGTCTTTTCCTCGATGGCTTTGGAATTATGTTGCTATGGTAAAATAGCAGACAGAAACATCTTAATGGTGGGAAGGTTTATTCTGGGTCCTAAGGAGGAATATAGTCCATTATGGCTGGAAGAGTGATCACATTGTGTCACAGTCAGGAAGGAGAGAGATCAATGTTGGTGTTCAGTTCACTTTCATTTTTTGTCTTTTTATTTGGTCCAGATTCCTGCAGACAGAGGCTTCTCATCCACTGACTTTCCAACTCATAAAAGACTCTTTCACATAATCAGCCTGGGGACCACATTATTTTAACTACACAACTCCTCATGTCTGTGAGACTATTTTCCCTTAGCTATCATAGTAATTATCCTAAATGTTAAAGGGGTTTGAGGAAAGAGGGTTAGGACAGACAGAAACAAGGGGAGAGTTTGGGCGGGGCCTCGTTTCTTCCCAATCTGTTAAGGACAATAGGAAAATCATTAAATGAGGTCTAAAGTGGAGGGGGCTGTCAGGCTCCGCCGTATCAGGCTTACTCTCATGGAAAGAGAGTAGGGGGTATCTGTTTGAGGCAGAGAATCCATCTAGGGCTTCCTAGCTAAGGGACCAAAGATTTTCTCCAGGAATTTGACCTCTCTTTCCCATGTTGGCGGAGGATCCCCTTGGTAACATGTTGTAAACCCGGGCTCAAGCAGGCAGGCTGCACAGGGCTTGTTAACTAATGTTTCTGCTTCTTACTCCTGTCCTAGTCACCAATCACCGCTGTTGTTGTTTGGGAAGACTTTCAGTTGCACTACTTTCAGTGCGTGCTTTAATTCAGCCAGACACAGTAGGAATCTTCGGAATTTTGCTTCCAGATGTTTGTGGTTGATGAGCATCTTTCAACCAGCATGTGCTCCACTTAAAATGTTTAAGTAACAGTTCATAATAAATCTGAAAATGGAAATTCTCCTCATTTCCCTCTTATCTCTCACCCTTCCTCTTTTGGTCTCCTCTCCTCTTCTTCCTCTTCCTCCTCCCCCCCTGCCTCTTTCTTATCTCTCTTCCTCCTTGGCTTTGTCTTCTGATCCATGAGATGGCCAACTGGTTTGTGGCACTGCGGCATTAATGTTTCCCCTTTCTTTACAAACATGTTTGGAGCAAATCTTGTGATGGAGATTGAGAGAGCATTTAGTTTCTGAAGTCTTAGCCCTTCTGTTAATGAGTGATGCTGGCACTCTAATTTGCAGATGGGATTATAACATTCCAACCTCGAGCCAGGTCCCGACTCCTCCGCTCTCAGCCATGAGGAGATGATGAATGAGTTAATATTTGTTCAAGGATTTGCAGAAAAGCGATGTCTGAAACACTTAATGTGCTTTGACCTGAAATTGCACTTCCACACAGTTCCCTGCAAGTAAGAAAAGGGGATGGAGACAGTGACAGAAAGGACGCCAGGCACTTTTCTCCACTCCTCCACAAACCTTGGGGACTCAGAAGGAGTATTGCCTTCTCATGGTGATTCTTGTTCATGTGATACTTTTTGGATATAAGTGAAGGGGTGCAGCTAATAGATGTTCTCGTCATAACCTCCTTGCATTATCCTCTGGGAGCATCTATCTACACAGCCTCTGCACTCTTAATCTCCTTAATGCCCAGTTCCCATGATCCTTCACTAGAATTTCCCACCAAGTACAAAAATTCTGTCTTTTGTCCTTCAGAGCCTATATAGATGACCAATTGCAAAAACAATTTAACCCAGGGGGTTAGCCATTGCTAATATCTCGGAAATCATTTTCAAAGATCATTATAGTAACAATAACAAATGCAAAACCCAGAACAGTGAAAAAAGTAATAATAGTGTCGCTCATCAAATCTTGAGCATGGGCAAAAGTCTGTGCAAAATTCAGATATGATCTAATCAATTCTCATAGGCTCACAGGAGTGGGAGTGCTTAAGTTTATTTTACTTGTGGAGAGACAAACCCAGAGAAGTTCACTAACTTGCCCTAAGTCACAAAGCTGGGAAGAAGCAGAGTTGGGTATACACCACCATGTCTTAGGCTTTTTAGGTTACATAGGATACATAGGAGATACTCTTACACCCAAGATCTCACAAGTGCTTTACACACAAGAGATAAATAAATCCTTATTAACTACATTTCATTTTGTTAGTCTCTGTGAGATGAGGGAGGTTTCAACTTTCCATGGCAAACGTTTTACATTAACAGCAAAAGGGGCTGGAAATGTAGCTCAGCAGGACAATGCTGGTCCATTTTCTCTAGTTCCATGCCAACCACTGTGGTAACACCTCCCCCACAACACACACACACACACACATACACACACACACACACTCACACACAAAACACAAAGTGGTGTTTATATTGAAGCTGTGGTGGATCTAGGGGAGGTAATGTGGGAGTTGAGGATTCTCACTCATCACCTGAGAATTATCGAGCCACCACCCCACCCCATGGCCTTTGAAGTCAGATCACAGAAACAAACACCTGTCTCCATGAAAGGCTATCTATCTGTGCTTGACAAATATCTTAGAAACCCATAGCAGCCAACTAAATGATCAGCATTTGTTAGCCTTGCAGACTTCCTGGCTTAGGACATGGATCATGTCCTCAAGGGATGCTCACACTGATAAAGGACCCTGCTAACTTCCCCTGTCTGCTTCCACATCAGGCACGCCCTTGGCCACAAAGGGGAAGCTGAATTCTAAGGGGAAGTGAATTCTCAGCACAGTTGGTACTCCTTGACAGCACTTTTTAGTGCGGTTGATCCTGCTTCTTTAGGTGAAGTTCCCGTTTCCCCTAAGTCAGGAAACTGAGGTAATCCCAAGGAATGTGGTGGTGTTGTACATCTTGCAGGAAATCCACAAAGGTATTCCTTTCCCTTCTGGAGTTCAAAGGTGAAGTAGAGAACTGGATGGGACAAGCCATTTGTAAAGCACAGAGCTGTGCCTTTACAGGCAAACACTCACTCCTAACTAGCTGTGTGGCCTCAGTATGCCCACACATCCTGAGGGGTGTGTCTAATAAGCTCAAGACCATCACACCTACCTCTCTGCTACTCCTCTCCTAGGGGCCTCTTTCAAGTCAGTTCAGGATGAAGACCATTTACAGGGAAAGGCCTTGAGACCTACTGTCATGCAAAGATTCAATATAATAAAATTCCCAGCCTTCCTTAGGATTTCCTGCCAACCCTTCTAGGTGCTCCCAAGAGGAAGTACCACAGGCTAGCTGTTCTGTAGGTCTTTCCCTGTGGCATTTGGATCCACTTGGAAATTCGTAATTGGGTGGGCTGTGGAGTGGCTGCCTGAGCCCACTTGTGCAGGTGAAAAAAATGTGTGCTAGTTGTGGACTGGTGTCCTTCCTCAGACCACACACAAAGTGAACCAAAGAGAAGCTGTGTGTGGCTCATTTCCTATATCATGAGAAAGTCCCATAGAGCAAACAGACACAAATCCAGCTCTTTCCTCCAAGGAAGAAAAAATTCATGCTGGAGTCAATTACGAAGGCCCAGGAATACAGGTTCATGTTACCCACATGTGATACTCCAACATGGAGATGGTTGCATGGGTATTTAAAGTTGCAGAGTGAAAATGTTATGAATCAAAGTGCTTTTTAAACACTTTGGTGAAAATGTCAGTAGGTAGATCGAAGCAAAATGGGGTCATCTCTGCTAGAGTTTCAGATGCTTTCTGATGATGTTTTTAGACGGCTTTGGCTTGGTGGAAACTGATGGTCTTTTAATACATTCCAGGATTTGCCTGGTAATTACAGGGATGTGAGGTCAAACACAAACAAAAAGTTAAAGGAAGACTAAGATGAAGCCATTCTGGATCTGCAATATTCCAACTCTCCATAACCACAGAAGTTCTTTCTTTCTTTCTTTCTTTCTTTATTCCTTTCTTTCTTTCTTTTTTTTTTTTTTTTTGTATTTTTTTTTTCATATTGATCCCAGTTCCCTCTCCCTCCCATCCTCCCATGCTCCCTCCCAGACCCGCCCCATCCCATCCCCCATTCACTCCTTAGGGAAGGTGACGCCTTCCAGGAGGGATCATCAAAATCTGTCCAGTTATTTGGAGTAGGGTCTAGACCCTCCCTTGTCTAAGGCTAAGGGAGCATCCCTCCGTGGGGAATGTGCTCCCGAAGTCCTATTGTACAACAATGGAAGTTCTAATCTATCAGTCAGCTCTGTGGAATCTATAACATATATGTGGCCTTTTCCCCTTTCTGGAAACCTCAGTTCACACAATGCAGATTAGAACTTGAAATGGAGATTTCATTCCTTCTGCCATACTTGAGGCTGGCCTTGGAGTTGAGGATTAGGAATATATTATTTCCCCATTTCCCTCCTCCCAGTCTTTGTCTTGTAATTCTGAGTGCTATTCCCTCTCTTCTCCTTCCCCTTTCATCTCCAGGGACAAAGATGTCCTTTCCTTCAGGTGTGCGTTGGTTGACTCTTAAGTAGCTTTTGTGGGCTTCAAAAGTTGGGGGATGAGCAGAGATCTAGTGAGGTGAGTGGAATTCCCCTTTTCCTTGGGCATTTGTGATGTTGTGGTGTGTGTGTGTGTGTGTGTGTGTGTGTGTGTGTGTGTATGCATATGTTTCTTTTGTCTACCTAAAAACAATTGACTTTGTAATTACACAATTACAGCATCATTTCTTTCTGTAACCCTGGGAGCCTTCTGTGGTTGGAATCTTGGTGTCCCCTCCCAACCTGTCTGTTGAAACCCAGCCCCTGCCCTTGATTCATGAGCTCATGAGTGGGATTGGTGCTTGGATTAAAAAAAAAAGTTTGTGAAAAATTATTTGTCTCCTTGACAATGAAAAGCCACAGAAATCAGGCGCCACTCCTGAAGCAGTGAACACACACCCTCACCAGATACAAAATCTGCTGGAGTCTTGAACCTGTTTTCTCTAGCCTCCAAAACTGCAGGTGGCAAATTCCTGTTCATAGGTCACCCAGCCTAAAGTATTATGTTATAGCACCAATAATGAACTAAGACAGACCCCCAAACTCAAAGACACCATGAGCAGCCCAGGTACAGATACGGCTCATCTTTCTCTCTCTCTCTCTCTGAGACAGGGTTTCTCTGTGTAGACCAGGATATCCCCAAACCCGAACTCACAGAGATCTGCCTGCCTCTTTTTTTTTTTTTTTTTTTTTTTTTTTCCCCTTAAACTAATGGCACTGTGAGTGTCACATTAGTTTGGGGCTAAGGACCCTATTCATAAAGCTTGCATGCTTCACAGTTCTTTAAGTGTGTGCACTTCTAACTGGGGTAAGTCTCTCTGATTGCCAAAAGCTACCACACTGTAGTAGAGACAGGCAGAGTGTAGTCCCCATTTCCTTTGGAGCCTGCTCCTGGAATTCCTCTGGATGTCCTGCCACCTTATGGATGCTTAAACTCTCACTTTGAAAATCACCTTCAGCAACAGAGCGAGTTTATCAACAATCACACAGTGCAAGTTCCTTAGATAAAGACACAGCTTATTTCCTGCAGTGTGTTTGCAGATATATTTTACTGGTTGCTGGTATCATCTTTTAAAAGGAAGTGAGCTGGGTATTTTCTCCTAAATGCGTTAGACAAACTTGGAAATGAATTCTGTGTGTTTCACCCTCATATTCTAAAGGTGATATCTGCTAATAAATGTGCTTAATGCTTTCAAAGAAAAATCATGTTTTAGATGACCTTAGGAATGGATAATGCTGCTTCTGTTCTTAGTTGATATCTGAGGGATTTGAAAAACACACGTCCTATGAGAATGAGTCTCAAAGTTAATTGCAACTGAGCAGAAAACCCAGAGCAATTGGAAATTTAATCTGAAATGCTATAATGGGTGTCCCGTGCCAGAAAGAAAATTGGCTTAGTGGTTTTTGAAGGAATCTCAGAATACATTGCATATTTAATTGTTTTAAGACTGTTTTATGAATATATTTATGTGATTAATTATTAAAACAAAATAGAGCTGAATGAATTTGAAATAGCCAAGGAAACAAATATTCAAGATATGTGTACATTTACAACTACAATGTTTTATATGCGAATACCTGTGTAAATACATGCACTTGTGTTACATATATACAAATGCATTTTATTAAACATATGGTTCTATCTATTATGTACTAAGAATCTGCTTGGCACTGGGAGTATACAAAAGGATTAGATATTTGCACTACACATATCAGAATTACCTTAGACAGGGTCAAGAATGCTTGAAAGGATAGTGAGATGGCTCAGTGGTTAAGAACACTGTTCCTCAATAGCCATGTGGTGATTCATGATTGCCTGTAGCTCTAGTCTCAGGGCATCCAGTTCCTTCTTCAGGCTTTCTCAGTGACCAGGCATTCAAGTGGTACACAGACATAAATGCAGGCAGAACACCCATATGCATAAAGTAAAATTTAAAATGTTTCAGAGTGCGTTAAACTATATTTGACTAAGTACCAAATGGAAAATGAATGTTCATCTGTAGCAGGGGGAGATATGACTACAGAGGAGAGCTTTAAATATATGATACTGTATTGGTAAATTAGTTGTAGTTTACGTGGATATTCACTGTAGGCATCTTTATCTGTTTGCATGACAACTGCTTTATAGTGTAACATTAAAAATGTCTACTCCCTTCCTCATAATATTTTTTCAGGGTGTTTGGGGGGGGTCAGGGTGTGCTTAGATGTCACACTTTTGTGCTTACCTCTCATTCCCACCTTTGTCCCATGTGTTCTATGTAAGAAATGATCCCAGGCTTGGAGAGATGGCTCAACAGTTAAGAGCATTGGCTGCTCTTCTAGAGGACCCTGGTTCGATTCCCAGCACCCACATGGATGCTCACAACTGTTTATAATTCTAGTTCCAGGGCTTTTGATACCCTCACAAGACATGCATGCAGGCAAAATACAAAATAAAAATAAATTATATACTTAGAAAAAAATGACCACAGGATGCTGGTTGGGTCACTCCAGCTCCAGTCCGTCAACAAGAATAGTTTGGCTGTTTTTTTGTGGGTACCCAGTGAACTCACACAGACAGGAGAGTAAGTGGAGCTTGCATAGCTGGACGCATTTTATTTTCAGGGGTCCAATCAGTTCTACCACTATGAGTTTCCATCACTGGCACATCCACCCTGGGCAGCACTCTGGAATTTCCCACGAAGGTTGGTTCTGTGCCTTTTCTCTCCTCAGTTCTCTTCATGAACTCCACATTTTCCTTGCTATAGAATGAGTAACTGTTTTGGCCTTTCCCTTCTTAAGTCTCAACCCCACTTTACAGACATTAAGTGAATATCCTTCTAACAACTGGTAAGACTCAGGCCCTAGAATCTGTGTGTCCCAGATGCATTAATATGTTCAAAACTTTTATTACATAAACAACAAAGGCTAGGAATCATCCTTGAAGTGTTTTTCTGTTGGTGCTAATCTTTTCAGAAGTTTCAAGTAGCATGTTTCCCCATTTTCTCATTATTTGTAGTAAATTGTGACCCACTAAAAGTTTCCAAATTTATGTAGGTTGATTTGACCTATATATGTGTGCAAAGCATAAAGTTAAGAATCACAGAACAAGAAGGTAAAGGATACAGGGACATAGAGGAGAGAAGTCATTAGGAAGAGGTGGACTGAGAGATAAAATTGCCCAGATACTTGAGATACAACAATCTTAAATTGTCTGACAGCCATCCATACACATCTGTGCTCAGGGAATCTGTGAGCAGAAAACAAAATCCAGAAAGTTTATCTTCAGGGAAAATCCATCCCTACATCCAGAAGGAAGATGAAAGAGAGAGCCTAGTAGAGGACTTTGTGTTTACATGGGATACGAGTGTCCACGTAGTTATTTTTGAGGGAAGAAATGGGATTAAATGAAATTTTAAGGTCCTACAGACTGAATTGTGTCTTGAAAAACTCATGCTGGGATCTTCATCCTCAGCAACTCAGGCTGTAACTACTTTTGAAGATGGGGAGTTTATGCTACGGTGAGGACTTCTGGGTAGGCCTTTATCCAAGCTGACTGATGTGTTTAAGGGAAAAAAAGAGTGGAGTACACTAAAAGATACTCCATGCACTTTCAAGGGCTCAGAAGAAAGACCAAGGGCACAGCAAGAGGGTGAAATCAGAGGAACCAGGACACCAGCCTGGACAGCTGGACTCCAGAAGTGAGAGAAAATAGCATTTTCTTGGTTAGATCACTGGCCTGTGGCATCTGTTATGGTAGCTTCAGCTGACAAATACACAAGGCTTTGGAGTAGGAAGAAGAGAGGTAACGGAAAACAAAACAACAGTCTTTGGGAAAACTGAGTACACCATCCTTTGAGAATGTAGTTTTGAAATTATGATAGAAGATAAAGTTACTGAAGTGATAGAAGATAAGAAGATAAGGTTATTGAAGTCAGATGTCTTAAATCCATTTAATCCAATTATTTGGTTGCCTGGAAAGCAACAAGTTTTAAATTGGAGTCTCTGGCAGTTTGGATAAACAAAAATAAAGAGCTAATGAAATTAAACTATCTTCTGTGTTTATAAGCAATAATTTTATAACTTTCTGCAACAATGCTTGGCTGCTTTGGATTAAATGTGGTTATAGCAGTGTTGGATGCGTAGTTATGGATTGAAGGTGAGAAACATGACAAAGATACTTGAATGTCAAACATCCCAATAAGAAAGACTCACCCTGGCTTCCATTTGGTAGGAAGTGATGGATAAAGCCAAAAGGAAGATAAGATATGAAAGGGGAAAATGGAACAGAAATACTGAAGGCTGTGATGTAATTTTAGTCAATGAGATAAAGAGGAGTAGAGAACAAAGGGCATGTGATTAAACAAGGAATATATTTGAGTTAAGATTTTGTGGATTATTTTTTTTTTTACTATAACTTACTTTTACTCCTTCTTGCCATGCTAATGAGATTTGGAAAGATATAGTGTTAAATACCGAATAATTAAAACCTGAACAATCAATACTCACGGTGGCAATCTGATTGAATAGCCATGGCCATTGTGTAACCATTTCATCCAGAATCTGGTGTCTAAAAGCTGCTACAATGCTTATACTCAACTTCCACAGAAACAAAGCTAAGAGGTTTTGGGAGGTGGGAAGAGGAGTGGGGGAGAGGTGTCAGTTGGTAAAGGGCTTGCTTCATAAGTCTGATTAGCTGATGACCTCATCTTGATCCCTAGACCCTTGGGAAAGAACCCGGTGTGGTGGCTGCATTTATAATTACAACCCCAGTGTTGGGTTAGTGGAGACAAGATCTCTAGGGCTTGTTGGTCATCAGTTAACCTAATCAGCAAGGACCAGGTCCTAGTGAGAGACTGTTTCCTAAATAACAAAGTGGATAGCTCCTGAGAAATGACAGTTGAGATTGACCTCTGACCTCTACATGCTAGCATGCCTTTTCTCCCATGCATAGGTATGTTCATAGACCTCCCTGTACACGTACTTGCACACACGCATGATAAAAGGAGAGTAATGAAAGAATCTTAACTAAGTGGCATTAAGAAATATTGTTCACAAAGCATATAAATCTTTGGAAGAATTGATTGCTAGATTTCAACAGCCCCTATTGAGTGCCCTTCATGAAATACTAGTGTAGAAGTCCCTGGGGTGGTAAAATATGGACAGTCCTGCCCTTAGAGTTTTCATATATAAAAAGATGAGAAGCAATTGTCTGCTTTTATCCTCCTATAGGACAGGAATATTGTAATATACTGCTGCTTACCACACAGCCACAACTGATTTGGTTCAGGAATGGTCACATGATCCAGACTAGGCCAGTGTATCCTTTCCTTGAGAATTTCATGTGTGGGATGGAAAACTTGGGGTTCCTCTAGGCTTTGTATCTTAAAAATAAAGCCAACAAACAGAAAAACCAAGATGAGACAGAAGACCAAGTGGCAGATGTCTGGTTTCCAAGGATTTGATAGTCACCTGGCTTAACTAGTCAGTTCTCTCATATGGGGTTCTCTGAGCTCTTGCTTCAGGATTCCTTTTAAGTCTTACACTGACTTGGGTTGGAGTCAATGACCCAAGATATTCCTAACAAATACAGTGAAATGAAACATGACTTAAATTATTATGGTCAGACCTGCTAGATCTAAACCTCAAAGTTTACAGAGTGATGGCAGGGACGAGGGGTGGAGGGTGAGGGTTGGGAGGTTAGGGGATGGGGGAGATGGGAGGACAGTTATCCCTGGGTTAGATAAGAAAACTATTCCAGGAGCAAAATGTAGATTTTTTTTTCTCTCCCTCTACTTAACACCAAACCCAATTGTCAGGCCAAACCCAAGGCCCAGTTTCTACTTTTTAAATTATTTAAAAATTCTGGAAATGCTCCTTCTTATTACCATTTCTTCTCTTTTCAGAGGTATACACAGGTGGAAAACTGAGAAGCTCTGTGGTGCTGAGTTACACTCTATGCTATCCTGGCACCCTGCCTGTAACTTCTCAAATAGTCTCTATTAAACTCTTCTCAATTTGATATGACACTTTCATGAAGATTGTAAAGGTAGGAGACATGGTGTTCTCAGAATTCATGGTTTGGTGTTTATGGGTGGCTGAGATATCATAGAATTCTTGCAAAGTTATCCTCTTTGGAAAAGCCTCGATTTTCTTCACTGGCCATGATTTTCTTTTCTTTTCTTTCTTTCTTTTTTTCTTTCTTTTTTTTTCCTGTATCATTATTTTATCACCTTGCAACAAATAACATCGATCATTTCCTGGTAATTGAGGATGGCAGAGCAAGAAATGAGAAAGGGCCCAGTTCTTTGACAAAGACAATTTGTCATTAATTCACCCTGGCATTACCCCATTTTTGGCCTTTTGGATACATATTAAATTCTTTAGCCACATCCAAAGTAGTCCTCCATTAGCTCCAGTGGGAAGTATCCTAACAGATGCACATTACAGCCTATTAACTCTTTGTCTGCTTTCTATACATCATCTGTGACATTTGAATAGTGGCTGGGTATTTCTTTCTCTTTTACATCAGGATGACTTTGTCTTATGTCATGAAGGAACTCGTCTGATTTCATTCACTTTTACACAATAAGATTTAATTCATGGAAATTTAGAACTAGTGATGTCTTCAGATGCAATTGTGTGTGTGTGTGTGTGTGTGTATGTGTGTGTATACATATATGTATGCATATATATATATACATATATATATATATCAGTGGGCCTCATTATGACATCACCACAAATATGCACAATATACTTTTATTTCACACCCACTTCTATGGGTAGTCATAAGCCTTCAGTCATTTCAGTCACCCACTCCAGAAGGAGAAAGGAAGGGTGGAGGAATTGTCCTCAGTCAGAGGAGTGTGTATGTGACGTTTTAAAAACAAACTTTATTTATTCAAGCTGCTGGGTAGAATTGGATTTGCGTGAAGGATTTTCCTCACCATAATCAAATCAAAGCACAGTATCAAAACAAGAAGCAAGATGAGAGTACAGAAACCACAGTTGGAGTGTCTTGTGACTGCCAGCTCCATTCTGTCCCCATTGTGGTACAGTTTGATTGGCTTTGACTTATGCACTAAGGATCTTTTAACCATTAATACAGAATTAAAAAGTGCAACAAAAGGAGGACATGTCTACTTCTAGAGTATGGAAGAGATTTTTCTTGTAGATATAAGGGGGAACAGGCTTCAAATTGGGGTTTCAATGTAAGTTTCATTTTCAAAGTATTAGTAGAAACCTCTTTGTTTGCTTGTTTGTTTTGTTTCCCAAGAGAGGGCCTAACTATGTAGCCCAGGCTGACCCAGACTTGCTATGTATACTAGGCTAGCCTTGGACTTGTACCACTTGCTGCTTCTGCCTGTGCAGGACTATGATTACAGGCATATGCCACCATGCCTGGTGAAAACTCTTTAGTGAACATTGTTTTAAAAGTCTTTAGAGCACTGAACTAAACTGATTTTAAAAAAGTAAGGAAACCCTAAGCACTAAATTAAATTGATTTTAAAAAGTAAGGAAACCCTAAAGGTAAAACAACACAAACAATTATGAAAGCAAAACAAGACAAGTATTGACCCTGGAGAGTCAAGCAATGACAGCCCCTCCCTAGAATTCTTTAGGTTTCAAGAGAAAATGCATAGGCCAGATTTGGCCAAAATGCATGGTTCCATAGTAGGAGAGAAGCCACACTAGAAATGTCCTCCCAAAGGAGTGCCTTTAGTGAAAGGATGAATTCTAGAACAATAGAGAACAGTATACACACACACACACACACACACACACACACTCAAATACAAGCCTCATCCATGGGCTACATGTGGGAAGGAAATGCTTTTTTGGAAGCAACTAATCTAGTCTTTACTTAGCTTGTGTGCTGAGTTCGTACTTTAGGCATGGCCTCCAAATCTCCAGGGTTAAAGAGGTCTTAGATGGCTGGTGCTCCCGGGAAGAAAAATGTACAGTCCTGTCAGGGAGAGTTTGCTTTAAACCAGATCCTTAAACCATCAATTAGACAAAATCTTAATGAATGGAAATTCACAACAAACACATTTATTTTTCTTTAGTATATGAAGTAAAAGACCAATGCTCACATGTATAATGAAACTTGTAAGAAGACAAAGTGCAGAATTTCAAAATGAGTGGAGAGGACCATTTGGAATATAAGGAAAAATAATTCCCAAAGGGGTCAAGAAAGAAGAAAAAGAAAAATGTAAAAGGTGAGCAAATAGAAGTTACAAGATCCAATAACAGCAATGACTCCTAATGGATTAGTAATCCACAAGTAATACAAACAGATTAAATATCACAGTTAAAAGACGTACGATTAGACAGGGATCAAATCCCAGCTATATCCATCTATAAGAGGCACCCTGCAAAGAATAAACAAGATAGAACACCAAATAATAAAAAGACAAGTGAATAATGGCAATGAAATGTATCTGCAAATCATTTGACATTCTCCCTTTCACAGTACAGGGGCTAATTCCTTTGTCTTTGAGCCTGGGATTTTCCAGTGAAACCTATGGAAGGAGTACAATGTCAGGAGATTATATCCCATTTGGTCCTTTGTATTGGATCCCCCCCTGAGGAGCCCAGACATCATGCTATGAGAATTCTGAAGCAGCCTGCAGGGAGGCCCCTTGCAGGGAGGTACCTTAACATCTTGCCAACAATTAACACCCATTTGCCAGCCAATGGAGTGAGTCACATTGGAAGCAGATTGCCAGGCTCCAAAGAGGCTGCATCCCCAGCCAACATCCTAACTTCAACCCCTAGAGAGCATCCCAGTGAAGTCTGACATATAGCAACTGAGGGCTAACAAATATGGAAGCGTTTCTTAAAGGAAAACAAACAAACAAAAATGCAGCATTTTAGGCTATGTGGCATTAGTAATGAAAATATTATAAGAATATAGCTGGCATAATTATAATGATCAGACCAAAAGAGTAGTGCTACAAATAAATGAAAAATTACACCATGACAAGGCATTTTGCTTACACCAAAGAAGCAGCATAGATCAAATAAGCTGGGCTTCATATACCAGGCAAGATTTTTGTATAAATTTTGGGAAAGCTTAAAATCTATTTTGGTGGAAGATTTTACTGTTGCATATCTAGCCATTATTTGTGTATGACAGAAAAAGTCAATGCAATATAGAAGATTCACAAGCATGGTCAGCTTGTTAAAATTCAATAAACCATTCCACTCAACAATTTAAGTGTGTCCATTGTGTTTAAGAATACATGGAATAGATACAAAACTTTGAACACATACCAAGACATGGCAAATGTATACATTTAAACAAATTAATATAAAACTTGTAGGGAAATACTAAACGATGTACAATAATTCAGTTTTGTATTACTGGGGAAGAGTATATGTGTAGAGAAAAGAGGGATAGAGGCAGAAAGAAAGAAAGAAAGGGTAAAAGAGAGTGGTGAAGAAATAGGAAGAGGGGAAGAGGGAGGGGAGGAAGAAAAAGGAGAGAGAGAGGGAGAGAGAGAGAGGGAGGGGGAGAGAAAGAGAGAGACATAGAGATGGAGAGAGAAGACACATAGACCAGATTTAGACAAGAACATGCATGGCTTCATTTGGGAAATACGAGCTTCTGATACTTGTTTTGACAATTGGCTTTTCCATTCAGCCTGCCAGTGCCCCTAACTATCCCTTCATGTTCACTTTTCAACACAAAAAGGATGCATTTGTTAAAATGTCAGTGTTATCTGGAAGTGTTGATCAGCAGGGAAATTAGTCTTTTTACTTCTTCCTTTATACTTTCTTTCCTTGAGGAAACTTGGTGAAAAATAAAGAATGTTCTGATGGAAGAAAAGTTTGGCAAAGACAGATTGTGGGAGGAGACTTCACTCTGCAAAGGGGTACTGCATAGGGTGGGGGGGCACATGACATGTCCATACAAGGGTGTCAGGAAGAGGAAAACAGTACATAGCCATGTCTGTCTGGGTTTGGAAAATCTAAGTCACTTCATCTATGTAGAGAGGTGGGTGACGGAATGCAAGTTTCCCTTTTTTGCATCATGGCTGGTCCCTGCTGCTACTTCGATGAATCCTGCCATGAGCAATACCCTACCCTCAATGATTCTTCCTTTTCCCCCTATTCCTGGATCTCTGGATCGGCTTCTGACCCACTCTTCATGCATCAGTGAGCATCATGGAGCCATTCTCCGTATAGTCCACCAATCCCATGTTTTTTGGAACACTTTAGTGAGTTTAATTTAGATTGTTCATCACTGTGTGTGAAAGAGCTCAGCCAAATCCTCAGGCTTGGCCTAAATGTTCTCAATTTTTCTAACTTCCAGCAGGAGACTTATCTACCTATAAAGATAATATAAAAGCACAAGAAAGAATAAGATGAGAAGGAAAATGAGGAGAGCAAGTCTACCCTTTTTGGGTTTACTAAGGAAAATCTAAATGCCACCAGGGCTCCACCGAACCAAGTTTGAGATTGACAAGATGACTGAAATGATATTGTCAAACAAACAAAAGCTTATAACAGAGCAACAGGTGCAGACAAAGTGAATATCTCACTACAAGTGAATTTTGTTTTTAAGTATTTGCTAAAGTATTAGGAATACGGAGGACCACTAGGAATCCCATAGAAGGCATGAGAAGATCATCTTCACATACTCTGCTCCCTTTCTTCCACAGCCCATACTGCCTTTCTCTCCTTCACAAACGGGGTGCTTTCTTTCTCTACCAATTGAAGTAATTGCTGGCCCTCTGGTCCTGCTCCTACCAGTATCGCCACACACATCTCCTCAGGACCTCAGAGCCAGTCCTTCTGAGACTAAGAAATCCTGTAATCCCCACAGGATGAGTTTGTGAAGCATCTCAGGAACAGAGTCCTCCCTCCTGGATTGCTTTCTCCCTAAGAAATTCTTGCACAGCCCTGGCATCAAGTGTTAGCATCTTTTCCCGTTTGTCATAAACTCCAAACCGCAGGCACAGCAGTAATGTTTCAAGTCATGGATTGGAGGCTGGAGCGGAGCACAGCATCTGGAACTCAGAGGGACTTTGGCCAGGAAAGGTCTGCAAGGAGGGCAAGCAGTATGTCCATCACACTCATGCATGGGCTCTCAAAAGAAGCAAGCCACACAGGGCACAGGGAAGGACTGTAAGTGAAGAGATTTGGACTCAAATGTTGTCCAAAGCTGGGGCCAGACTGCTCTATGTGTGTTCAACTCATTTACTTTAAACAATCCCTAAAGACAATATATTTATGTTGGAATAAATAATTTAGGTCAGCAATGTGCATCAAAGCAAGAAGTCAACATGTCTGAGGCCAGCCCCTTCCCTGCCTCATAGTTGTTCTATCTTTTATCCTGAACCATTTTTTAGTACATTCCAATCTCCAATAGCCTCTGCCCTCCCCTATTAAGCTCTCCTTTCTTCCTTCCTTCCTTCCTTCCTTCCTTCCTTCCTTCCTTCCTTCCTTCCTTTCTTTTTTTCTTATAGAATGGCGTAAAGTGTTGGAGAGATAATGAGTGTGTGAACTGCTTTTCCAGAGGGGAAAACCTGCTGGTTGCCAGCACTCATCAGGCAGCTCACAACTACTTGTAACTTCAGCTGCATAGGACTCTTCTGGACCCTGAGGACACTTGCACTCACATATGCATGTGGCCACACATAGGCACCCATGTAATTAAAAGTAATGAAAATAAGTCTTTAAACTAATTTTTTCAATATTACTTAATTTTAAAAACTATGTGTATGTGTGTGGGGGGCATGGGGAGTATTTGTGCACGTGAGTGGTCCTAATTACCAACAGTCTGTCCCCATTCCCTGGTAAGCACCATCTCATATTTTCTAGGAATAAAAACTTTGTACATTCTGTATATAAATGAAACTATATAGTATTTATTCTTGTATAAGTCTGACTTATCATAGTTGGTATAACAGAGGGACTTTTCCCATAGTCCCAGCACTTGGGAGGTGGTGGCAAATTCATCCATGTTATTACAAAAAAAAAAAGTTTTCCTTCTTTTGTAAGACCAGATAATAATGGAAAGGGGGAGAGGGGTTACACATACCACTTTTGTTTTTTAACCATTTAGCTATTGATGGATACTTAGATTGCATCTGTATCTTGCCTATCATGACTAGTTCTGCAACACACACACACACACACACACACACACACACACACACACACACACACACACTCATTTCAGTTCCTTTGGGTACATTCCCATATGATTTCTGAAACAACAGTCTACTGGATCTCCTTTTCAGAGTTCATTATTGTTATTGAGGAGACTCATACTGTTTTCTATGCCTGTACCCATCTACATCCACAACTAAAATATCAAAGAGCTTTTCCCCCCTCCACTGCTAACCCATTATCCTTCTGCCTTTTGATAAAAGCTCTTCTAGCAGATGTAAGATGGTGTCCGGGCTTCCCTTTCTGTTGGAACAAAGTACCTTGACAAGGGCAGCTTAGGGAGGGAAGGGTGTATTTTGGCTCCAGTTAATAGTCCATCACAGCAAGGAAGTCCCAGCAGCAGGAGCCTGAGGGGGCTGGTGACATCACTTCCCTCCCCTTGGCAGGGGCAGAGGGAAAGAATGCAACATGCTCTACTCAGCCTGCTTTCTTCTTTGCACCATCCAGGGTCTAGCCCATGAAATGCTGCAAGGCACATTCAGGGAGGGTCTTCTCACCTCACTTATCATAATTAAGAAAATTCCTCACAAGCATGTCAGGAGGCCAATCCAGGCAATTCCTCATTGAGACTCCTTGACAGTAAAAACTAACCATCTCCGTGTGATTTTTCTCGATGTTTTTGGTGTTCATAATTGACTCTTTCATCCACCATAGCTTGGAAAAAGCCACAAAGGCGATCGTTATCATGGGGTACTATGTACATCTCCTAAGTTGAGCCCCACTCACATTTATTTGGTTTGTCCTCAGTACCATCTGTCTTGGCACTCTGTTCCCTGATGTTCATGGTGTCATCACCTCTCACAGACTGTCTGGATCTGCCTCCTCTGTGGATGTGCTTTCCATTGCCCACCTTAGGCTGATGCTGCTGGTCTCTGAGTTTCCTCGCAGGGCTACTGATCACATTATTTAATGCACGTTCTCTATCTGTCTCCTCTGTCCTTTGACTATCTCCTTTCTTTCTTTTCTTTTTTCTTTTTTTCCTAACAAAGGTATGTTTATACATCACAACTTGGAGCTTATTTCTCTCTTGCTTAATCTAGTCATTGCTAATCACAGGAAAAGTTGAGATTTCTTATTTTACTTACAAGGTCCTTGTGGTTCTTGAAACAACAGGCTGTCTTTGTCAATGGACACTTGTTCATTGAGTGAATGGCTGAAACACAAATCTCAACCTTTAACTTTGAACTTTCCTTTGGGTTTTACACTTAGAACTCAGTGCTGTCTTACTTATTTTTCAGGCTCCTCAAACTTATAGTTCCCAAAATTGATGTCATGGCAACATCATTGTTTCCTTTGACCATGCTGCATGAATGACCACCAGTGGAGGTATGACCACTGTTCTTCATGCCTGCTTATTCTTTACATTGATGAGTGAGCAACACTGACTCACTCTCAAACATTCCTTGAATCTGTCTATCTCTCTGGCACCACAATCTACATCCTTGTCTTCTTTTATCTAACTTTTCCTGTTGCCCCTACCTGCTCACCTTGATGCCAGTCTCCCCTCTTCCCCACTTTGTGTCCCCCACACGGCAGTCAAGGGGATCCGTCTAAAATCTTTTTAATTTCTTTCACTTAAAAACTCTTTTGGTGGCTTTGTATTTATATAATAATTTATAAATTCTGTTGTTAACAGAAGTTACCTTGTCTGACCTAAATCTTTCCAGTGAATCCAGATTCTCCTATTTTCTGTATCACAGTCTAATACTACAGAACTTGTGATTATTTAAACCTGTAACGCTATTTCATAGCTTGCAATAGATGTTCATGTAATTCCCTATTGAGGGCCAGACTTTTACCCCTTCTTCATCCATTGAGCTGGTTGTAATCTTATTCTTGAAGAGTTTTATCAGGCCTCATCTCTACCAATAAGATTCTTTCATCTTTTAGGCTTGGCCAGGGACTCTGTGTCCACTATGACACAGGGGACAGAATGTTTTAGTGATCAGTGCTCAGTTTGTTCAAAAGTTTAGCTTATTTGTGTCTAAGCTTATTAGCTATACAGTTTTGGAAATCACTTAATTAATCTCTCTATGCCTTAGAAAGTACTCAGCAATCATTGGCTGTGGCTTTCCTTGTCTCCAGCAGGCTGTTTCTTCCTGTGAATGTCCATCTCATCCCCATCCCAGGAATCTCTGGGAAGAGTTTAGGAAGTGTCCGGTCTTCACTAGTCACTTTCTTTAAGGTCTTATAAAGCAGGATTTGAGTGAGGAAGTCACAAGAATCATTCCTTCCTCAGTCATCCTTGCAAGCACATTCTTAGCTAAGTTTCCTGAGGGTGGGGCAGGGGCATGAGGGATTCATTCTTCCTGTTGTTTTGTTTCTCTGCCCCTCATGCGTTTCTCCAGATTCTTTGTTCCTCTTTATGAATTATCCTTGGTGACTTGACAGGTTTATGTGACCTGAAAGTTCACCCATCCCTTTGCTGTACCACTGTGTCTGAAGAACTGGAACATATCCCCATGAAGGGAGGAAGGGGGCTTTATTATATTCCAGAAGTATCTCAGTTTGACTTTTCCTGCTGTGATAAGCACCATGAGAAGAGCCACTTGGTGAGGAAAGGGTTTATTTCACCATCCAGTTGTAGTCTGGCAGTCAGGGAAGTGAGGGAAGGAAGTTAAGGCAGAGCTGAAGCAGAGGCCATGGGAGGGTGCTGCTCACTGAATTGCTCCTCCTGGTTTGAGTGGCTTTTTCCTTACATACCCCAGGACAATTAGCTCAGGGACTGCACCACTAACAGTGATCTAGGCTTCTCTACACCAATCGCCAGTCAAAAATCGACAGAGCTCAGGATGCTAATAGAACTTACAAGGCTCAGGAAGGTGAAAGGGCTTCAATAGCCACTAGGTTTGTCCTCAACTTTATATAACGCATCTTCAAAAAGAGAATCCCAGCCTTTTGGTTAGATGCCCCATAAAAGGTGCAGAAAAGCCCTCTACAACAAAGACCATCTTAAAATGTCAGTGAGGGTTTTGCTTTAGAGGTCTATTCAGGCTTCTCAGACCTTTAGGTATAGTGGTTAGCAAGAATTGAGAAGTTTTAATAAGCACTGTAGCAACAGTGATCTACGCACTACTAATGTGCTCTAAATAGTTTTAATTTCCATTCTACTTCCATAAGGCAGAAATGACTGGCCCCATTTTACAGATAAAGAAATTGAAAGGAAAATATAAGCAAGTTGCCCACTGATACTTAAGGATTAGAAGACATCAAATGCCTGCTTCTTGGCTCTTAAGGGGAAACACAAAATGAATAATTTGGAAACAGAGTTTGTATGTATTGCTGCTTCTAATTCTGAAAGTTATCAGAGATGGCCAGTATTCCTCCCTGTGATATGTAATACTATAGTTGTTCAGAGAATAGTTTCAGAATGGGGAGTGTCCTGATTGGTTTTATTCTGTCAGCTTCATACAAGCTGGAGCCTGTAAGCAAATCTGCGGTACATAAATTAAGGATTGATATAGGTACGCACAGCACACTGTGGGTGATGCCATCCTTGGCCAGTGGTCCTGGGATGTGTTAGAAAGCAAAATGAGCAGGTTAGGAGGAACAAGATGGTAAACAGCATTCCTCTATGACTTCTGCTTCAGGTCCTGTCTCTAGGTGTCCACCCTGTTAGAGTTCCTGCCATGTACATTAATTAAAGTACATTAATTAAAAAGGGACTTTAATTAGTGTATTAAAAATGTACATTAGTAAAAAAAATTACCCAAGTTGCTTTTGGTCATGGTGTTTTATCACAGCAATAGAAACTCCTAAAATATAGGAAAGCTGGGTGGTTGTGGTCCATGATTTTGATCCCAGCAGAGGCAGGAAGTTTTCTGTGACTTTGAGGCAAGTCTGGTCTACTGAGTGAGTTCCAGGACAACCAGGGCTATCCAAAGAAACCCTGTCTCTAAACAAACAACCCCCCATGAAACCAACAAACAAAAAAGAACTATAATAGATTGTTATTATCCATTTTTAGCATGAAGTGAGCTTAGCGTTCAACAAAGTTATAGGTGTGGGGGGGTACTCAGCCCCTTTCCCTAGCTGATGGCTGGAGCCTGCCTATCTCAGAACAAGAGTTGGGAAGCTACAGGTAGTTTTGCTGTATGACAAGAAGAGCTGGGATTTGCTATATGGCTGAGTCCATGATCAGCAAGGTGATAGTCTGATGCCTCAAAGAAGTCATTAGATAAGGTTGTGTCCTAGCCCAAGAAAATGGGGAATTCAAGAAAGGCACAAACAAGTCCTGACCCACAGAAGAAAAAATAGTAACTTCTTGTGAATGGGGCATTTTAAACCATTTTATGCCCAATCAGTATGCCAGTCCATTTTGCCTTTTCTCTATGACACCATCCTCTTCTGTGGAATTGTGTATTAAAAACTTCTTCATTTTCATTAGTCTCTTGCATTTATTATCATCTTATTTCCAACAGGAGGGAAATCAACGCAAATACTATGGAAGATGGGAAATAACCACAATGATGACTGCTTTTCTACTGCTACATATAATAGCTTTGTTATTTATACTAAAACCACGACGAACTTTCATAATGTTCTAACTAATTCAAGACTCATGGGAAAAAGAAAAAAAAAAACACTCTTCAATTTAAAGTGACAATTCCTTGTTTTCAGTATGTTTCTTCCAAGAGGTCACAAGGCTCTGACTCAGTGGTTGTGTGGGCAGCTTGGGTCATAGAACAGGGTCCCTCCCACATCGGGAAAACAAGCCCGTTCTTTTGGCTCTGTGTCTAAGAATATGGATCTTCATGAGCTCAGCACAAGGAAAACACTTTTCATTTAATGGTAGCTATGGACACAGCCTTGTTTCACTAAAGGCCACTCGGTCAGCTAGGTTTGAGCCCACTGTTTTCCTGTGTAGCTACCCTACACAGGCAGAGGGTGGGCGACTGATATAAGGGGAAGGTGACTGCATCGCCACAAAACCAAATCTGGTTATCAGGACTTTCTAAGAGTCCTGGGAAGCAGCTCCAAGTGACACCAGTGTGGAACTCAGAACAGATGCATCTGACACCCCAAGCCTTGTCAGTTGCCTTTATGAAAAGTCAACACATATTTCTCAAATTTTGATTGGATTACTTTGTACTGAAAAAGACTGTGAGCAAAGAGACTTGTTTCTGAATCAGCGCCTTGGAACCCAAACTAATCAAAATACAGACATTTCGTTTTCTTTCTCAGTTTATTAAAAAAACAAAAGAAAAAATTAGTAAGTAAGTAAAAGGGAAAAATCCAACCTGGGGCTCCCCTGTTCAGATCTGTCATATTCTATTCTTATCTAGAAGGTCAAAATCTAATTCAAGGTTCATCGGATTTACCCACCTTTGGCATGGATACAAATTTTATAGGGCTGATGAGATGGCTCAATAGATGAAGGCTCTTGTCTTCAAGCCAATAGGATCCACATGGGAGAAGGATAGAACTGACTCCTATGAACTATCCTCTCATCCCCCACACATACATCATCATATCACACACACACACACACACACCACCACCACCACCACCACCACATTCAGAGCTGTAATTAAACAAAGTCTTTACAACAACACTGGGAGGAATGGAGCTGATCTTTTTGAAATTATTGGAAGTGCAGAAAGGTTAATAGAAGAATTAGAACATGAGCCTGTTTCCATTTTCACTGTGTTAAATGATGCAGTGGAAACGTCTCTCTGACTAAAATCCAAGGTATTCCAAGAGACCTCCCAGTCCCCCCCTTCTTCCTCCCCTTCTTTCCTCCTTCCTTGCTTCCTCCCTCCCTCCTTTTCTTCTCTTTCTCTCTGTCACTCTCATCTTTCTCTCCCCCTCTTCCTCTTGCTACAGCTTGATTGATAACTAGGAAGATATTTAAAGACAATTTATCATTCTATCAGTATCCCACTGAATGCCAGTGTAAGCTCTAATAGACCCCTTAGAAAGCAACCAAGTCAACTTCCTGCCCAGCAAGGAGGCAGAGGAATTTTCTCAATTCCTGGCTCATAGTAAGTGTTTAGTAAACATTAGTTTTCTTCAGCTCAAGGAGCTTATGGCAAAATGTAGTCTCAGCCTTGAACAGAACTCCTTCACCAACTACATTATAATTTTATGAGATATTCTATTCTAATGATAATCAATACATAAACACTATGAAATAATGGACTTCAAGGATTTTGTTGTGTTCAGTGCTATATTCCTTAAGACCTTATACATGGTGAATGTTTTAAAGTATATACTATTTTGAATGACATAAATAATTATGAGAAAAGTATTGGTTCTAGATTAGTTTGTTTCTGTAATAAACATCATGGCCAAAAGCAACTGGAGAGGAAAGGGTTTATTTAATTTTACACTTCCAGGCAACAATTCATCATTGAGGAAAGTCATGGCAGGAACTCAAGGCAGGAAGGAGCCTGGAGGTAGGAGAGAGACCATGGAAAAACTCTGCTTACTAACTCACTTTCCTGGCCTACTTGTTGTCTACCTTTCCTATACAGCTCAGCCCAGGGACAGTAATACCCACAGTGGGTGGGCCCTGACATATGGAAGCTGTGATAATAAAATATCATGGCCAGGGAAGTTTAAGGAAGAAAGAGGCTACTTTGGCTTGTTGTTCTAGATGGTTAAGAGTCCATCATGGCCAGGAAGCATGGCAGCAAGTGGCAAGCACGGTAGTAAGAGCAGGAAACTCAGACCTCACATCAGGGAGGAGAGATTGTTCTTAGAGATGGTGCCAGGCTATAAGCTTTCAAAGCCTATCTATCCCCAACGACGTATTTCCTTCTGCAAGGCTGCACCTCCACAGCCTCCTCAAACAGGACCAACAACTAGGGACCAAGGGTTCAAACATCTGAGCCCATAGGGGATGTTTCCCACTAAACCACCACAAGGCCAATTACTCAGCTGAGAGTTCCTGTTCCCAGGTGTGTCAACTTGACAAGTGATGCTAACTAGGGCAGTGTCAGAAGCAGTAGTTGCTCTAGAGATGGATTGGAATTTGGAGGAAAAGTTGATGTCCTAGTCCAGCGGTCAATGTTTAGAGGAGTCATATGAAGTCATGTGACACTGTAGTAGGTGAATAGCCAACCAAGATAATCCCTGTATTATGATATGATCTGGAATCAAGCCATCAAAGGATCTAGAAGGAAACTGAGATAAAAGAAAAAATTCTTTCTCAGTAGATCTTCTACCCAGCTGGACTAAACGTTTTGGTCAGCTGATTCTTGAAGAAGACAAAAAGGGAAATAAAAAAAAAAATATATAGTGACTTTGATCTATCTTAAAAAGTGCTCAGGTACCCTAATGTTGTCTCCTACAACCTTTGTAAATATTTCACTGGGGGCAGATTTCTACAGATGCCTGAGAGAGCCCTGTATCATGTAACGTAGGCACCCAGTTTCCTAACCAAGGAAGGGAAGCTTATTTCTTTGCTCCAAGCCCACCCTCACCCGGATACCACTTGCTAGCCAACCATTGATTGTTTTTCTCAGTGTTTGTTATCAATGTTGCAGTCATGCTGCCTGGAAGGGTGCTCTGTCCTGTTTTCAAAGCCGCTTTGGAAACCCTTTAACTTGTGGGTTTGCCTCCCTCTGTGTTTGAGTCCAAATTTCACAATAATATAATGAAACAAGCCCTGTGGGGCTCTCTGTGTCATCTAAAATTTCAGGAAACCACAACCTAGCACATCTTTTCCAACTGCTCTCCTCACCCTGCCGTTGCCATATCGTGTGCTGTCTGATCTCTTTCTGGCTTGATATTTGACCGGGTTCTGGGGTTGAAAACCTTACATCAACTCTGCCAAGTTCAGAGACTCCTCTGACACTTTGAAAATATCCTCCTTCTCATTTTGCTATCAAGCTTCAAGCATGCCTGTCCTTTCCAGTAATCAAAGCTTTACTGTAAAAACCTATTTAAATCCCCGAAGAGCTCTGAAACATTCATTTCACTTTTCTGACTGCTTCAATGGGTATTTTATGTGAATTGTGAACTGGGGAAACATAAAAGGGAAAAATTAAAAAGAAATATGTACATTCGGAAAGAATCAGTAAGAAAACCACGCACAACATTGTAGTGAGTAAACCATGAGTGTGGAATGCATTCAGCCAGCTTGATTATCATCTTTCTATTTTCTTTGTGATCTGCTCATATAAGGATGACTGAACATTTATTTAAACTTTAGAAAGATTGTCAGTCACATCGTTTAAATGTTTCACTATTTTACTCTAGAATTGTTTGGCTTGCTTAGAAAGCTTCTTAGTTATATTAAAAGTTCATTTTAGAAGGTATCACCAGTCATTTTTTTTGAGAAGCATCAATTTCTAAATTTTTTTGATATTTAATGTTTGTGGCATCATTTATCCACTCTATAAGGTAAATTAAGAAATGTGCAGAGTATTTTCATTTAACTTCTGTTATGATAAGAAAAAACCCAATAGGCAAAATTCTGATGGCTGAGAACAGAAATTATGTATGTATGTATGTATATAATTTATTTTTTTAGAATCGCCATGTAGCTAAGGCTGGTCTTGAGCTTCTAATTTTCCTGAGTGCTTGAATTACAGGTGTGTACATGTAACCATTTTAAAGAACACTTGATGAGTACATAATGCAGTGAGAAAAGAACTAGACTGAATTAATGGAGACTGAAGTTTCTGTGTGATACTGGAAGAGTCCTGAAATGGGCTCTGAAAAGATCAGGAAGCCAGATTAAAACATCATTTAGATTGTGTGGAATGAGGTGGTGCACACCTGTCATACCAGCTCTCAGGAAGCCGAGGCAGGGAGATCAGACTCAATGACGGTCTGCTATATAGAAAGCTTTAGGCTAGCCTGGGCTACCTGAGACCCTTTCTCAAAAAAAAAAAAAAAATCAGCAGGCAGTGGTGGGGCATGCCTTTAATCCCCGCACATGGGACACATGGGAGGCAGAGGCAAGCTGATTTCTGTGAGTTTGAGGTCAGAATAGGCTCTGAAGCTACAAAAAAAAAAAAAAAAAAAAAAAAAAAAAAATCATTTATATAATTCACTCTTTGAGATATCTGCATAAAAGACTTTATTTATTTTAATTTTATAATACTCTAACCAGATGAGTGAACACAATTTTATTATTAACTTTTTGTTTTTTTAATTAAGTAGCAATTATGTACATTAAAGATATACAACTATGAAACACACACTAACAATTTCCTGATAAAATGAAGTTAATTAACTTATTCCTCACCTCATGTGAGGAATATATTATTTATTTTTTTACATTGAAATCACCTGAAACATACTTTCATGGCAATCTCCATCTTTTTTGTTTCCTGGCAACTTTTAAGTCTACAATACATTATTATTGATAACAGGAAATCTAGATGTCACCAAAGAAAAATTATGAGAATGCTGAAAAGCCAGAAAGACAGCCTCCAGAAAGCCAAAATATCGTAAGGGGAGCATAGAAAACCTCAGACATTCCAGAAGTTTCACATGACACCCACGAGTTATGTATTATTATTTAGGCTAACCCATCTGTTATTTTGATTCATTAAGTTTTTCTTGGCAGTGCAGTTGACATGCTGTCTTTCACATAAATGTCTAGTTCCTATCCTTCCTCTTTTTAAAAGAGACTCATGTAATTTCACTTAGACCCTGAGTCATCGGATGGAAGTAGAGCAGGATACAGAGAAGAGGGGAGGCTCAATGTTTGATCCAGTGTTGACACACTGACAACAAAGGATCCACAGCACACCAGTGGGGACCTTCCTAGGCATGAGGGTGACTTCCTGCTGCACACTGACCTCTTCTTAAGCAGACTCCACTGCTTGCAGTTTTTGGGTGTTAATGCGTGAAGCTGTAGACTTTTTCTAAGTCACAGGGTCTCCTGTATGGATCCTGTTGGGAGGAGAAAAGGGTACAAGATAAGCATGCCTCTTGGTCAATTATTAGTAATATAATCCTTTTACAATTGAGTCAACTTTAACAAGTTCATGATTTAAAAAAGAAGTGGTACTACCAAGACAGAGTTTATGAGAGAGGAAAGGCAGGAAGGAAGGAGGGAGGAAGAGAGAGAAAGGGAGGACAGTAAAGACTTAGAGAAAAGAAAGCACCTGGAATAACAGGCTGGAGTGGAACGCTGACATAGACATCTTTATAAAATTCCCAAGGGATAACAGAACACAGGTGGTATGAAGAGGGAAGGGGGAATGCGAGAGAGCTACTGCCATTGTTCTTGATTTCCCACCAGAACTTGATGGTCAGATGCTATTGTTGAAGACCCTACACATATTGATCACAGCATGTGGAGAAATCAAGTTGATATTACTAATGAAACATCCTCCTTACTGGCTAGCTCTTACAGTACTAGAAGGTTGTTTGGGGGGGGGGAGTCATTAACAATATTACTCAGTCATGAACCTGTGAACTATAATAATGACTGGGATGGCGAGATACTGGGTGTAGTGGTTTTGGTTTAAATTTAAGGTCCATGCTGTAGGAGAAAATACATGTCTGGTACCAGTTTCGTAGGCTCCAGCGGGTGAACCTACTACTATTATTTTGATAATGGAGCTAGTATCAAACTGCCCTCTAAATTCTCATCTCCTTACCTCATGAGAAAAGTTTCTTTGTACTGTGGATGGTGGTTAATGTCGAACTTACGACCTGTCAAAGCATGGAGAATAGATGCCAAAGATTACATAGTCACAAACAGAAAATCTCTATCATTCTCCCTTCTATAGGCTTAGGGACCATCAAGAAAAAGGGGAAGACAGATTGTAAGATTCAGAGGTTGGAGAGGATTGTAGTATAAGAATGTCTTCTGGAAATGACAGAATTTCCACATGCACTTATTCACAGCAACTGTGGTTGCCTGAACAAGACCTTTACAAGATCAAGCCAGTCAACATTCTACCATGGAGTTCATGGGAAGGAGTTAATGAGTCTGTACTCTGTGTTGAGGAGCTATGGATGGTTGTTAATGGTGACTGGGGAAGGGAAAGTCAGTTTTCTTTAAGTTGTGGCTCCTGGTAGGTCAACCACTCTCCAGTGAATGGTCGGCCCTACTCACAGAAGTATGTGGACAACACAAATTGTAGAAAATAGGTTATTAAATTAAAAAAAAAAAAAAAGGACATGAAGTTTGTAGTGATAAGCAGGTGGAGTGGATCTGGGAGGAGGAGGTTAGGGGAGGAATGGGGGGTGAAATATGTTCAAAATCATTGTATAAAATTCTCTAAAGAAGCTGGGTAGTGGTGGCTCACTTTTTTAATCCCAGCACTCAAGAGGCAGAGACAGATAGACCTCTGAGTTTGGGGCCAGCCTGGTCTATAGAGTGAGTTCCAGGACAGCCAGGGCTACACAGACAAACCCTGTCTTGAAAAACCAAAAAAATTTTTTTTAATTCTCAAAAGGATTAATACAGATATTTATTTTAAAAGATCAAGTCCAAGCAATAGTCACATATTTCCAAGATGACTTAATCCATAACCAGGGTTGGAAACTATAGACACAGAACTTAAGACTGGTTCTGTGCTTTGTGTAAACATGTGTGTGATATTACGTGTGTGGGGGCATGTACATCCTTATGTGTGCATTTTTTTGAGGCCAGAAATCAATTTGGAGTATTTCTTCTACCCTGATTCTTGCTTTCTGACATAGGGCTTTTCACTGAGCTTGAAGTTGGCTGTTTGGGCTAGCCTGGCTGTCTAGTGAGCTCCAGGGTGCTCATCTCTGCTGGTATAGGCAGGTATGAGCCAAATGGTTTTTATGTAGGTGCTATAGCTCTGAACTCAGACCCTCATGCTTTTGCAGTTGGCATTATGACCATTGAGTCACCTTTCCAGCGCTTGTTAGTTATTTTTTAATCTTCATTTTATGATAGTCATTAAAGTATAAGATTCTACACAAGTTGACTGCTATGCCAATATTCCTTTAGTTATTTTTTAACCTATTTCACAAACAACAGGCCATAATAGCTTTGTCAATTTTGATCATTACTTTTTAAAAGGAGATGTCAAGAAATAGCTCTGAGCTTTACCATCCTCTAATTCTCAATCTCTCTCTCTCTCTCTCTACATATATTATGCAGGTTTTTAGATCACCCCCTTCCCCTCCCCACACCAAATGAATTTAGCATTCTGGTCTAGTATCAACAAAAAAAAAACCCTCTCTCTCAACAGATAAGAATCACACAGGAAATAAAAATTCCACTTATGTCCTGAGTAAATGAACAGACTAACTTGAAATATGACTTAATTCCTCCCTCCATAAAGTGTACCTTCCGTGCTAATGCAGTTGTAACATTTGAAATGAAAAGATAAGAAATGTTTTCTTTAAAATTCACAAATGAGACGAGATGCCTGCTATTCAGGCTTCCTAGTCAGCATTGTTTAGACGTCTTAAGTCATCACAGTAAGGCATGAGGAAGAGATAAAGCTGCCAGTATTCATAGATTCATAGATGATAAATACAACTAGCAGTGAGGACTGGATGACAGCCCCCACCTCTTCGACCCCCTCCCCATTGCTCTGCACCTTCACCTCTGCCATGGTACAGAGTATAACAAAATGCAGACCTTGTTGCCTCCTAGAGTATTAACAAATACTGAAAAACTCTGATTTTTAAACAATGTCATATAGCTGGAAAGCCTGGAGGTGTAGCTCAGTAGCAGAGCATTTTGCCTACATGCTTGAAGCCCTGGTTTCAGTCCTTAGAATAGCAAAAAATAAAACAGGAACCAACAGAAAAGCTTATTGAAATCTTGGCTAGATGTTCCATTCAAAGGCAGGTTGTGGGGGCTGGGTGTGTATCTTGGTGGTAAAAAAGAGTATCACAATACAATGGGCTTAGTCTCCAGCACTAAATACCCAACTAAAAGATGTCAGTGCAGGAAAAGGAAAAAAAAACTCTGTATGAATTATGATATTATAAAGATGGTGTATTTTCGAATTGGATAAGAGTCTAGTTACAATTCTCAATTAAAAAATTCCTAAAAGACTATGTGATAACTCAACTTTAAAACATACACAAAAGAACAGAAGTGGAAGGCAACTTGGCCAGTTTTGAAGAATATAGTAGAAAGACTTCTCACATAAAAGAAAAAATTTACTATAAAGTTTTAGTAATTGAAATTGTGTGGTTGTGTCAAAATGGGCATGGGGGACACTTGTCAGTAGAAAGGGAAAGAAATACATGACAGAGTGACATTGCTAATTGGTGGTAAAGCAATGCAAGTTGCCATGGTAATTGACTGTTTTTAAGGAACAAAATAACATCAAACTCTTAGTGTTCATAGAAGTCAATTACAAGTTGATTAAATGTTAATACAACATCAAAGAAGGGAAGTTTGATCAATGGTTACTGGTATATGCTGCTGTTCTGTAGGGGAACCATAAACTCATATGTACTGTTTATTCCAGAAAGCTCAAAGAACCAGTCCTGGTGTCAAAGCAACGTGGAAGTTGGAGACAGGGCTGTCACAAGCTCAAAGTCTGTTTACAGGCAGGCCTGTAAGTGTAAAGGGGAATTTTGTTGGGAAGAATGGTTTCAGACAGGAAGTAGGGGTGGGTGTAAATGACTAAAATTTATTACATAAACATATGGCACTGTCAAACAATAACTCAAGTCATCAGAAACCAGAGAAATATAAGTGGAGGATACTTTATATTTAGTAGATTGGTAGAAATTCTGTTTCAACACAAAACGTATCACTCTTGAAGTAATAGAACCCCTTGTCGACTTGAAAAGAGCATAGTTTGTTCAGCTTTGGAGTGAAATCTGGGTTCTACAGCCAGGGGATGGTACACATTCTGTAAGGTCCAGCAACTTCACTCTAAACTATACACTCTACAGCACAACGTCTCCCAAGTCCATAATACTATCTGTCTATGTATATGAATATCCATAATAGGATGACCTATGATAGGAAAACAGTTCTAATTATTGAAATGCTCTTAACAAGATAAAGTTATGTGGCAGTTAAAATTAATAAATTATAGCAGTGGTTTTCAGTCCATGAGGTAGGGGATGATTTTTGTATCCCTCAAGAGGCTCAATGAGCCATGTCTAGACTTGGATATTTTTGGTTGTCAAATTGTGGGGTTGTGCATATTACTGGAAGGTAGTGGATGGAAGCCAAAGCTATATTAACTATTAGGACACACAGGATAGGCTCACAACAGTTATCTGTCACAATCCACTTGGATTAGTGTGGTAAAACAAAGGATAGTCCACCAATCATTATTAGATTAATTGTGCTTTCGAGATTATATTTTAGAACTTTTTATTTATCCGAAGTCCCTTATTTATTTATGTATTTGCTTCTTTGTTGGGGAGGAGGGTGGACATGCTGGTGCCATCATGGTGTACTCGTGGAGAGTAAAAGACAACTTGTTAGAGCTGGTTCTTTCCATCAGCAGTGGGAGTGAACTCAGATTGTTTGGAGGCAAACCGTTTTATCTACTGAGCCATCTTGCCAGTCCTAATATTTTGTTTGGGTCACAATACTGGTTCCTGCAGAGACTTCCATTTTGACTTATGGGCTTAACTTACAAATGTTCAAGAATTTTATATGTTTCTATTTTATTTCTTAATTTTTTGTGGCTAGAGAATATACTTTAAATGATTTTAAAATATTTAAAATGTTTTCGAGGTCAAGCTTGTGGTTTGTCTTAATGAGTAGTCTATGTATAAAAATATATGTATCTTGCTGTGGGCTAGAGGGCTTGGTAAATGTGATGTAGCTCATGATGGGTCTTCAAATTGCTAACTTTATGTGTATTTATCTTATTGATTTCTGAGAGCCACATTCTGCGGTCTTCATGTATACCTCAAGTATATCTATTTCTCTTTGTAGTTCTAGATTTTTGTTGTTTTATGTACTTTAAAGGTGTATTACTAAGTATATTATACTGTTACTCCTTCTGGTGAATTGACTATTTTGTCATTAAACGTTTATTACTCTTATCCTTGGAAGTGTGTGTGTGTGTGTGTGTCTGTGTTTGTTCTTTTTGAGGTTTGTTGGGGTTCTTGTATATGTGATATATACCTTTACTATATTGAAAAAGGTTTTGTGTTTGTTTCCTGACTTAAGCTGGCCTTGAACTCACATCCTGTTATTTCTCTCTTCTTTCTTCCAAGTTTGAGTACTACAGGTATGCACCATCATGCTCAGCTATATTAGGAATTTTTTTCCTCATTATTTTTAATTTTTTCTGCATTAATCCCTTTTTCTTTTATAGGTAAGCCTCTGATGAACTAAATGCTAGATATATATTTTTTTCCAGTTGTTCCTGAGGCTGTACTTATTTTTTAAAGGTTCCCTGTTATAATATGTTTTGAGGTGGGACAAATACACAAACACACCAGGCAGACAGAGCTTAAGTGGGAAGTTTTATTAGGAGAAAGGGAAGGGAATGGAGAAAGGGAAGGGAGACAGGGAAAGAAGAGAAAGAGAGGGAGAGAGAGAGAAAAAGAGAAGAGAGAGACAGGAAAAGTCTTGTCTGCTCCTTTAGAACGGGGTGTGTGTGTGTGTGTGTGTGTGTGTGTGTGTGTGTGTGTGTGTAGAAGTGGGTGGGATTTGCCTCTTAAAGGGACCTTTGCACCTACATGTGGGCCTTGTAGTGACATAGCAGCCATAGGACCCTGGGCTGGCCAGGGTTCTGCCTGGGCACATCTTGACAGGTGACAGGGGGCAGGGCAGGATAATGCCTCTCCCCTCCATTCTCAGATAATTTGTATGTTTGTTCATTTGTGTGGGTCTATACTAGTACATGGTCTACTCCTGCTTTCTCATCAGTGACTTGTTCAATGCTGTGGCTTTCCAGGTCTAACTTTTTTTTTTGTTTGTTTGTTTGTTTGTTTCTGTTTTTCTTTATAAACTGAATTTGTTCATGAATTTTCTCAACATTCATATTTACCATATTGGTAATAATTAGGACCAGTGCTTGAAGCCTTCATTTAAAGCTTCTAGTTCTGAATGTTGAGATAAATGATAATTTAAAAGAAATACAGCTACCCTCCCTTCTTCCTGCTCTCCCTCCCTCCCTACCTTCCTCCCTCTCTCCCTCCCTCTTTCTCTTCCTTCCTTTGTCCTGCTGAAGATCAAATTGAGAGCTATGAGTATTCAGAGCAAGCCCTCTACCCCTGAGCCAAACCCTCAACCCCTGCAATACAGTTGTTGCTAATTCTTCTTTTTGTTACTTCTCTGGGCCACTCTTTTTTTAGGCAGCTAGTATTTGGAAAACATTTAATTACGAGGCCTTAGAATTTTCTAGAGTTAGCCATGGCCAATAAAAAGAATGCATAATGGTTGGGACTATTGTGTGTCCTCCATTGAACACTTAGTTGTGTTTGCTCATCTATGTTCTCATAGTGGGAAAGCCACAGTGGAAAGTCAGCTGGTTAGCCCACTGCCACCACAAAAGAACTATCTATTTCCTCTTTCTTCTTACTCTTCAGTTCTTGGCTCCTAATGTTTGCTTCTTACTTGTAATTATCTCCCCTTTTTTGAGACCTCTCAACCTCTCACTCTGTTCTAGTTTCCCATTCCTGGGGGTTTCATGGGTAGTAAAGGATTGGGTCCTGATTCAGGTCAGTGCTGATCAAAATGGCCAGGTAACAGCACCACCTGGAACTCATTAAAAGTGTGAATTCTCAGTGCCCCTTCCTAGACCTACTCAATGAGAAACTCTAGGGTAGTGGTTCTCAACCTTTCTGGAGGTTGCCTATTAGATATTCTGTATACCAGATATTTATATTACAATTCACAGCAGTAGTACAGTTACAGTTATGAAACAATTTTATGCTTGGGAGTCATGGCAACATGAGGAACTGTATTAAAAGGCTGCAGCATTAAGAAGGTTGAAGACCAGTGTCCTAGGGAGTAGAGTGCAGGAATCACTTTGCACATTTCTACATCATTTATTTCTGCACTACTGTTTGAAAAGCACTAGCTTAGGTGAGCAAGTTGTGAAAGAAACTCTTTGAACAAGATGTCAGGAAGCACTTTGTTCTGACTGCAGCCACCAGCAGCACTCTCAGTTTTCAAAAGTTTGAATTTTGTGCATATGTCATGCTTCTGTGAATCTTTTCTATTTGGGAGATTCTTGAAGAAGAGACAGAATTTGACAAGTGGAAGAAGAAAGCAAGGAACAGGGAAAGTTAAGGTAGTCAATGCTCAAACAGCAAGGAGTAGGTGTCAATGAGGGAGATGCCTTCCCTGGGGCTGCCAGACCTTTTGATGGTTCCCATGGTGTGGACATAAGAGCCAAAGAGCAGGTGTGTGCAAAACTTATTTCAGGCAGTTGTGCAAGTGTGTGCAGGGTTTGGTTTTGAAGACTAGGAAAGCAGGGCACTATCTCAGCCTCAGCATTTTGTCCATTAATAGTCAAAATCACTTCACTAGGGAGTGGCATTACCACCTGATGGTTGAGCCTCTATTGGCCTCAGGGCCTGTCCTCCCAGACTTTAGTAATTGACAGGTGACCTAGCCAACCCCTACTGGGAACATTTCACCATTGATACAAAAGGCAGGTCATAGATTTTGCTATGTTCTTCTGGTAATACCTCCTTGGTCACCAAACTCTCAGAATAAATGTCTGAGCAAGCAATGGCTGCAGAGACTGGTGACTTGTTCAGACAACATGAGTCCTGTGGGAGGGGAGTCTTCTAAAAGTTCCCCATTCATTTAGCATTTTAAAATGTGTCTTTTTTTTCAGAAACAAAAATTGCACTGTTTTCAGAAAGTTATCTGCAGTAAAATTGAAAATGCAGCTGTTAATCAACTCCAAGTCCCTGTAGAAACCTTAGAACAAATTCAAAGTGATTTGTCATCTCTTCACATTGCCAGGGCAGACTAGACTTTAACCCAAGGAACGTGCACATAGCCATATTTATATAGTAAATATGGTTGGGATTCAAACTTCAGTGTTGGTAGGTGGTGCTAACATAGAGATAACAGAGTCTCTAAAGTCAGGTTTTGCAGCTGAATGCAGCTTCGTTCATCTTATTTTAATGGCCCCATTCATTCTGCACAGGAAAACACGTCTGCTTGGTTTTCTCATCATGACTGGGTGTGATATGAAAGCACAGAAGGTTCAGAAGCAAAAAAAAAAAAAAAAAAAAAAAAAAAAAATGACTGAAAGAAAGTCCTTTGTGGATTGTGGATAGCTGGAGAAGAAACTCCCTAAAATGATTCCCAGTCACTTTCCTGGATGTTTCAGAAGAAAGCCCCCCTTGCAGCCATAGAATGGTCAGTCCCCTCCCTGGCTTTTGTGCCTTGAGTGGAGGGAGTCAGAGCCCCTATTTGTTAAGTCCAGAAGGGTAGGTTATAATATATCACACCAGCTCCAAGAAGCACAGTTAAGAAGCCAGCTTCATGAGCCACTTGTACTGAGAATGCAGAATGCAGCAAATGTATTGATAATAAAGGGAATCTGTGACCTAAACTGGCCTTGCCAAGGAGCAGGGCCTCTTATTTCCCAATTTCCTAGGACTGGGTGAGTGACCAGACTTTAGCAGGAGCTGGTGCCTGATGGCAGACAGTGACAGTGCTCTGCTGTAGTCACAATGACTAGGGGAATAATGGGCCAGGATGTGCTGACCATATTCAACCTCCGTTTGAACTAAACAGCCCATTTTTCTTTTTGGATTTACCTTCCTTCTCTTAATTTGTGCTCACTTGTTATGAATGGTTTTACTGCCCACCTGGTCCCACAGCTCCACTAGCCCTAAATAATACACAGAGACACTGTATTAGATATAAAGCTGTTGGCCAGTTACTAGTGTTTCTTATAGGCTAGCTTTGTCTTAACTATTAACCCATTTCTATTAATCTAAGTATTTCCACATGGTCTTATCTTACCGGAAAGAGGGTCCAGAGTTCTTTTCTCTCAGTCCTACATGTTGAATCTGCTCCTACCTCCTCCTCAAATCCTCTTTGTCTCCTAGTTCCGCCTATCTTGCTTTCCTATTGGTGTTACCCCAAGATATTTTATGTTGTTTATGGCTATTGTAAAGGGTGATGTTTCTCTGATTTCTTTCTCAGCCCCTTTGTTGTCTGAATAAAGTAGGGCTACTGATTTTTTGAGTTTATCTTGTACCTTGCTAGTTTGCTGAAGGTGTTTATTAGCTGTCAGAGTTTCCTGGTAGAGTTTTTTTGGGTCACTTATGTAAACTATCATATCTGCAAATAAAGAAAGTTTGACTTCTTCCTTTCCAATTTGGATCCCCTTGATCTCCTTTTGTTGTCTTATTGCTTTAGCTAGAACTTCAAGTACAATACTGAAGAGATATGGAGAGAGAGGGCAGCCTTGTCTTGTTCCTGGTTTTAGAGGAAGTGCCTTAAGCTTCTCTCGATTCAGTTTGATGTTGGCTGTTGGTTTCTGTATATTGCTCTTATTATGTTTAGGTATGTTTCTGTTATCCCTGATCTCTCCAAGACCTTTATCATGGAGTGTTGAATTTTGTAGAAGGCTTTTTGGCATCTAGGGAGATGATCATGTGGTTTTTCTTTTTCAGTTTGTTTATATGGTGGATCACATTGATAGATTTTTGTATGTTAAACCATCCCTGTAACCCAGGGATGAAGCCTACATGGTCATGGTGGATGATTTCTTTAATGTATTCTTGGATTCAGCTTGCCAGTATTTTATTGAGTATTTTTGCATCTATGTTCATCAGGGATATTGGTCTGTAGTTTTCTTTCTTAGTTGTGTCTTTGTGTGGTTTGGGTACCAAGGTAATTGTGGCCTCGTAAAAAAAGTTTGGTAATGAACCTTCTGTTTCTATTGTGTGGAACAATTTGAGGAGTATTGGTATTAGCTCTTTCTTGAATGTCTGTAGAATTCTGCACTAAAGCCATCTGGCCCTGGGCTTGTTTTGGTTGGAAGGCTTTCAATGACTGCTTCTATTGCATTAGGGGTTATAGGTCTATTTAAGTTGTTTGTCTGTTCTTGATTCAATTTTGGTAAGTGATAGTTATCCAGAAATTTGTCCATTTCCTTTGAATTTTCAAATTTTGTGGAGTACAGGTTTTCAAAGTATGACCTGAAAATTGTCTGGATTTCCTCTGTGTCCGTTGTTATGTCCCCCTTTTCATTTCTGATTTTGTTAATTTGCATGTTCTCTCTCTGCTTTTTTATTAGTTTGGATAAAGGTTTGTCTATCTTGTTGATTTTCTCAAAAAATCAACTCTTATTGCATTGATTTTTTTGTATTGTTTCCTGGTTTCTATTTCATTGATTTCAGCCCTCAAATTGATTATTTCCTGGCGTCTACTCCTCTGGGGTGAGTTTGTGTCTTTTTGTTCTAAGGCTTTCAGTTGTGCTGATAATTCTCTAATGTGACTATTCTCTGTTTTCTTCAGATGGGCATTTGGTGCAATGAACTTCCCTCTTAGCACTGCTTTCAAGGTATTCCATAAGTTTGGTATGTTGTGTCCTCATTCTCGTTGAATTTTAGGAAGTCCTTAATTTCTTTCTTTATTTCTTCTTTGACCCAGGTATGGTGCAATTGCGCATTGTTCAGTTTCCATGAGTTTTTAGGGTTTCTGGGTTTTATGTTGTTGAATTCCAATTTTAAAGCATGGTGGTCTGATAAGATACAGGGGACTATTCCAATCTTTTTGTATCTGTTGAGGTATGTTATGTCACCTAGTATACAGTTGATTTTAGAGAAGGTTCCATGTGGAGCAGAGAAGAAGGTATATTCTTTTGTGTTTGGATGGAATGTTCTATAGATGTCTGTTAAACCGAATTGAGACATAACTTCTGTTAGTTCTTTTGTTTCTTTGTTAAGTTTCTGACTGGTGGTCCTGTCTAGTGCTGAGAGTGGTGTGTTGAAGTCTCCCATTGTAAGTGTGTGAAGTTTTACGTGAGGGTTGAGTTTTAGTAGCGTTTCTTTTACGAATGTGGATGCCTTTGTATTTGGGGCATAGATGTTCAGAATTGAGACTTTGTGTTGATGGATTTCTCCTGTGATGAATATGAAATGACTGTCTTCATCTCTTTTGATTAATTTTGGTTTGAAGTCTAATTTATTAGATATTAGGACAGCCACACCTGCTTGCTTCTTGGATCCATTTGATTGGAAGATCTTTTCCCAGCCCTTTACCCTGAGGTAATGTCTATCTTTGAAGCTTAGATGTGTTTCTTGAAGCTTAGATGTGTTTCTTGAATGCAACAGAAGGATGGATTCTATTTTCATATCCATTGTGTTAACCTGTATCTTTTTATAGGCGAGTTAAGACTATTAATGTTGAGGGAGAGTAAGGACCATTGATTGTTAATGCTTGTTTGTTTTAGATTTGTTGTTGGCAGTGGTATTGTGATTATATTTATCCTGCTTTACCCTTGGGTTCTGGTGAAGTGGGATTATCTATTGCGTATGTCTTTGTGAGCATAGTTAACTTCCTTGGGTTGGAGTTTTCCTTCCAGAACTTTCTGTACGGCTGAATTTGTAGATACGTAGTGTGAAAATTTGGCTTTGTCATTAAATATCTTGTTTTCTCCATCTATAGTGATTGAGAGTTTTGCTGGGTATAGTAGCCTGGGCTGGCAACCGTGGACTCTTAGTACTTGTAGAACATCTATCCAGGACCTTCTGGCCTTTAGAGTTTCCATGGAGAAGTCAGGTATAATTTTGATAGGTCTGCCTTTATATGTTACCTGTTCTTTTTCCTTTGCTGCTCTTAATATTCTTTCTTTATTCTGTATGTTAGGTGTTTTGATTATTATGTGTCCTGGGGTCTCTTTTCTTTGGTCCAGTCTATTTGGTATTCGGTATGCTTCTTGTACTTTCATGGGCATGTCCTTCTTCAGATTGGGAAAGTTTTCCTCAATGATTTTGTTGAATATGTTTTCTGTACCTTTGAGCTAGGCTTCTTCGCCTTCCTCTATGCCTATTATTCTTAGGTTTGGCCTTTTCATGGTGTCCCACATTTCCTGGATGTTCTGTGTTAAGGATTTGTTGGATTTATGATTTTCTTTGGTTGATGGATCTATTTCCTCTAGTTTATCTTCAGCATTTGAGATTCTTCTATCTCTTGTATTCTGTTTGTTATACTTGTGTCTATAGTTCCCAATTGTTTGCCTAGTTTCTCTATTTCCAGTATTCCTTCAGTTTGTGTTTTCTTTATTGTCTCGGATTTCAGTTTTCAAGTCTTGAACCGTTTCCTTCACCTGTTTAATTGTTTTTTCTTGGCGTTCTGTACTTTCTTTAAGACATTTATTCATTTCTTCTAATTTTTTGTTTGTTTTTTCTTCCATTTCTTTAAGGGATTTTCTCACATCATCTTTGAGGGCCTCTATCATTTTTATGATGATAATTTTTAAGTTGTTCTCTTCTGTTTCATCTGCTTTGGGGTTTTCAGGTCTAGTTGGTGTAGAGTCCCTAGATTCTGGTGGTGTTATGCTTGTTTTTCTATTGTTAGGTGTTTTCTTGTATTGCTGTCTTCCCGTTGCTTCTTCCAGTAGGTGTAGGCCGGTCTCTCTCTATGGTACTCCCCAAGTGGGTTTAAGTGGGTCAGAGGTTCGATGTCTCTGGGTGGTCCAAGCTCTCTAGGAGGTCTCTCCTCAGGCAATGTCTTGGCAATGGGGGTCAAATTCAGGCTCCAGCAGTAGACCAATAATGCAGGTCAAAGATCCCGAAGGCTGGGACTCAGGATGTTCCTCACCCTGATAGGCAGGATCTAGCCTGGGCCTGACACTCTCCAGTTGAGGCCCCTTTAGCAGAGGTGCAGCAATGGGGGTAAAGGATCCAGCCCGCAGGGACTCAGAGTGGCCCCGCTGGGATAGGCAGATCTCTGGGAGGGGCCTAGAACTCCAGTAGAGGACTAGCAGTAGTGGTCGGAGACCAGGCAGGTGGGGATTCTGGGTGATCCTGCGTGGATAGGCAGGTCCAGTGTGCTCAGGACAGCTCCAGGAAGTTCCCCGAAGGTGGCAGGATTGTTGGCTCCACCCTCTGTCCCAGTGCTCAACCAGAGCAGGGACAGTGGGCAGGATAGGGCACAGGGTAGGAGGAGGGCAGGTTCTTGGTGGGGGTAGGTGGGTGTGTATCAGAGCCCCAGGAGTGCTCTCTTTGGGGACAGGACACAGGGGGAGCGAGATCCAGGGCCAACCAGGGAGTTCTCAGGGAAAGGTGTGTGTGTGTGTGTGGGGGGGGGGGGGGGGTGATTCCACCGGAATTGGTCTCAGACTCACCTCTAGCAGAGGCCTGGTGATGGGAGTCAAAGACTAGGCTGAGACTCAGGATGTTTCCATACCAATAGGTGGATCTAGCTGGGGCCTGGCACTCTCCAGCTGAGGCCTCTTTGGCAGAGGCTAGGTGATCTGTTTTTTTTTTTTTTTTTTTTTTTTTCCTTAAACTAGCTGTTCATACACACCATTGAATTGTTAGCAGTACTTCTTTAAAGCCCTGTGGGGTTGTGTGTGTGTGTGTGTGTGTGTGTGTGTGTGTGTGTGTGTTGTTGTTGTTGTTGTTGTTGCTATGCTGAGTCAGGAAACCTCCCTTAAAGGACAGATGTAAATCCCTGCTTGTCTCTAGCAAAACAGAGCCCAACCTAGAAAAATGTTGCTACTGAGAAGCCTTGCTTGTCTCTGTTATTTTGTTTCTAAAACCCTTTTTTTAAGTTTTTGTTAAGTTTTAAGTGGAAGTTCTCTGCCCCATGTTCTGAGCCAGTTTGTTCTGAGCCGGTTTTCCTGCCTGCCTGGTCCCACAGTGGTGCCAGCCCCAAATAATACACAGAGACTGTATTAGATATAAGGCTGTTGGCCTGTTACTAGTGTTTCTTATTGGCTAGCTCTTATTAAATATTAACCCATTTCTATTAATCTAAGTGTTTACACATGGTCTTATCTTACTGGAGAGAGGGTCCGGAGTTGTTCTCTCTCAGTCCTACATGTTGAATCTCCTACCACCTCCTCCTCTGATCCTCCTTGTCTCCTAGTCCTACCTATTTACTTTCCTATTGGCCAACAGTGCTTTATTCATTCACCAATAAGAGAAACATATTTACATAATGACATCTCCCATCACTCACTAGCTCAGTGAGTAGAAGCAGGCTGGGGCTGGTTGTTGTAGCTTGGTGGTTTGTAAGGCTTCAATATGTCTGCACTCTCTTTGCTTACTCAGATTCTCTTCAAGTATGGCTGCTTGCCAAGTACCTCATCATCTACACATACCATGTAGTGGAGCATCATTCCATTTTCTCAGTATTGACCACACTTGGCCCTGCCACTCCCTCCCAGTCCGCCAAGGAAGAGCCCATAAGAGTAAGCTAAGGCTAGGAAGCCTGATGCCGTGTCAGTTTATTGTTCAGACAGGCAACATGCTTTCTGTTAATCAGCTAGTAGAAAAATTAAAGAGAAACAAAATTCTTCCTAACTTTTCACTCCTGCTCTCTTTATGGTCAAACTGAATCCCATTACGGTTGACTCATACATGGTTCCAGGGGAGCAAAGAATTTGTTTCAGACCCTCTTAGATGTTCTGACAAATGCTGTGTCAGATTTTGCTGCCCCTGTTAAGGTGTTAATCTGAAGTGTCACCTGCTTATGTTAGCAACTGTTTGTGGAGCCTTGTCACTGCTTATAGAAAACACCACAAGAAAAGGTATTGCGTTTAGTGGCTTTTACCCCAACCTCTTTCCGTCCTGCTAGTGCTAAGATAGCTCACAGCATACGTTGGCTGTTAGAAGGAAATTGCATGGAGACCAGATTTCATTATCATTAAATAAAATGCCACCGGGGAAATCATGGTGCCTTTAGCAAGGCATCATTGACTCCTTTCCAGTCTTCTCTTGCAAAGCCAAGCTCTCCCTCCCCCATCCATATCGCGTGGGGAAACAGCTGGTTTTCCTCCTAGGAGGACCACATTTGCGCAGAGCATAGAAAGTCTCAGAGTCCCAGAAGGCCTCACTGTGTGGAGCCACTGTACTACTGAGTCTGCCCTGGACCTTTATTCCGGGTGGGTGTGGCTAAGGGTAGGTGTGATGGGATGTCTGATCAAGTTTCCTTACAGTTCATCATGCACTATTTGAAGCATTTTCATCTACCAGGATGTGACAGTGAGGAGCACGGCTCACATGGCCTGTAGCGCTTGTTTCCAGGAGTTCTTCATTACCCTCAAAAGGACTTCGTTTTATTCTTTTATTGGTCTGGAGCTGTGAAGTAACTGGATGAAGGGGAAAATACCAGAGGGGAAAAAAACCACCCTTTGGGTGTGAACATCAGAGAATTCTGTTTTTTGCCGTGTCCTTTTAAAGCTGCAACTCTCTTAGCAGAGAAGGGTTTGCATAATCCTGGAGATTAAGTTTCCAGATGTGATTTAAAAGTCTAATACAGGAATAACTTGACATCGGCATCACATCCATGACAGGAAGGCTGTCAGGATGGAGGACATCCCATTTGAAATGCTCTCTTTAAATGTGCCCCTCTGTAACTAGTCACTGGAGTTGGCAGTGATTTCGCGAGCAATGTAATATTTTTTGTTTCACCTTTAATTTCTAGGGTTGTTTTCTAAAGTAATGTCACTTGTGGTGAAAGTAGGCTGTTGCTGGAAAACTAAATGCCCTCTGTTTCCTTTTAAGGGACTGGGAATACAATCACCTACGAAAGGTTGGTCCAGGTCTCCCCAGACTGTTGAGAACTATTATAAAGATGACTCCCCACTGAGCCAGCCAATCTTGCATCTCTGGCAACTGGGCCATGTTCAAGCTGAGAAAAATCATCAGGGGTTCACACATCTATGGTAGCCTTTGTCTGATTACCATTTAAATCTCTAGGGATGAGTGTTTCTTCCCAATGCCAGTGGGTCAGACTGCCCTCAGAACAATGACAGCTAAGTCTCTTCCCACTTCTCTCTCCGCAGTTACACATTTTGTCTCCCTCTGTCCAGTCATTTAAGTTGAACCATGTTTTTTTTTTTTGTGGGACACGGTGCCTTCTAAAATGAGTCACAATCATTGGCTCTCCCGCCTTCCTCGATGCTCAGATGGAAAAGCTTTTAAGCTTAGTTCCCAGTGTTTTCTTTTCTTCTCTCTCTCTCTCTCTCTCTCTCTCTCTTTTTTTTTTTTTTTTCTCTCCTGGAAACTTTCGTCACTGAATTAGGAAAAGATTCAGGAGCAAGAGGTGATGGAACACAACTTTATGCAAAGAGGGAAAAATAAAAGTCGAAGATGGGGAGGGTATCTAGGAAAGTGGACATTGAGAGCTTTGTGCTATTATCTCCTCATGTGTCTCCTTCAGGTGACCTTTGGCACCGTCATTAAGTGAAAGGAAAAGGGAGGACTCAGCATTTTTTGTCCGTCCTGTCAGGGCTTTCCCAATCTCCATATATTTCCATTATCAGCCTTCCAGGCTGTCAGACACTCCCTAGAATAGCTACACATCAGGGTGCCTTTCCCTCTCTTTTAAATGTAGTGTCCAAACCACTGGAGGCAGATGATGAGAATTTCTATTGGAATGCAAATGCATCACTCAGAAGGGAGATGATACCATGGCAGTGTCTTTTCAGTGATGCATCAGATTCTATCAGCTGCTTTACAGCATTCCAAGAGGAAGGGATGAAGAAAAGGTCAACTCCGAGGGATGATTGAGGTTCATTTTATAACATGGTCATTTGATGGCTTGCCCGTTAAGAAAGATCAGAAAGAATAAGGGTCATATTTAGTAGAAGAAGAAAAAGGAAGTAGAATATACCCGAGGAGCTAATATACACAAAATCTTGGTGAACTGGTGTTTTATTGGTAGATACATGAATAGATAGCTTAAATAACTCAGCATTTTTAAACATGCAAATAAAGAATTAAAAATGCCAATATCTTTTGCTAAATTGGTTGTACTTTGTTGTTTTCAGAGACAGGGTTTCTCTATGTAACAGCCCTAGGGGTTCTGGAGCTCACTTTGTAGACCAGGCTGGCCTCGAACTCAGAGAGATTACCTGCCCCTGCTTCCTGAGTACTGAGATTAATTGTATGCTCCCACACCTGGCAATTGGTTGCACTTTTATTCTAAGTTACAGATCCACAGAACAGAAAGAATCATCTTTGCCCTTTGGCCCATTGAATTCTGACTTGCAGAGTCACAAAGGGTAGCTGTTCTATTGCATTGGTGTATCAGTTGAAAGATCAAAATCTGCTTTTCCATCCACACTTAAAAGCTCATCTGTGAGCACAGAGTTTTAGAAAATGTTAAGTTCACCTGTATGAAGCAGCAATAAGCTTTAGCTATTATTTATAAACTGCTCATTCGGGAGGAGGCGAACCTGACAATGCCCGTGATTATCTGCTGGTCTAACCACAAGACAACATGGGTTTCACCACTTTATTGTCTACAGTGAATCTGCAAAAAGAGAGGAGAGGTGGAATAAAAGATCCATTTTCACATGTCTTTCTCTGGTTTGGTGGGAAAGAATGTTAAACATCTCAGCCAAGGTGCATTTGGAATGAGATTCAATGTGACGATGCTTTCTTTCCTGTTGTCGACAGCAATGATGGCAGATTAGCTGTTGGATATTGGCCTATGGACAGAGTTACTCTGTGCTGTTAAGTGTGTTGTAAGGAAATACTGAATAGGTAGAAAAGGAAAAGAAAAATGTCCATTGACAAAAAGACCGACAGTCTCCAAGTAGTATTAACCCATGAGCTAAGAACAATTTTCCAACCCAAATCAATGAAAATGATTTGGGTTTTAGGTTGTTTGTGCCTGTTGTCTATGTGTGTAGAGGTCAGAAGTCAGCCTCATGAGTTGTTTCCTAGATGCCATCTGCCTTGTGTTTTAAAGACAGTGTTTCTCACTGGGACCTGGGATTTGACAATCTACTGGGCTGGCTAGGCAGCTAGCCCCAGAGATTCACTCATCTTCCCCTGCCAATGCTGGGATGACAGGTGAAGACCTCCTCTTCTCTGACTGAGCTAGCTCTGTAGCTAGTTATCATCATCATCATAAGAATAGTAGATCTACTGTGTTTCAAACAGTTGTGAAATAGTAATGGTTTAGAAGACAATAAAGGACAGAATGCTTTTGTTACAAGAAATATTTCCTTTGTAAAAGCATGCCATTTTTCTTTATAAGAAAATTTTTAATGAAGTCTATCCAAAAGATGTAAGATGTGTTGAATTGAAAAGTTTTATTGTTGGCTTGGTGTTAGGTGGGAACTACCAGGTGAAAGATGCTGCTAATTGAATATCATTTGACCAGATGAATAAAAGCAACGTGTAAATCCAAATCAATTTGAGGTCTTATTTTCTTTCTTCTAGTAATTGTGACTTGCAGTTTTTTTAAAGTGTCAAAATTCAAATATCCTTCACCGTTTAATTTTGTGTTATTACCACTCAAAAGCCACTTGGAAATGAAGTCACCTTTAACCTTAATAGCTAGAATTAAGCAAAGTAGGTAAGCAACATTTCTTGAGGCTCGAGTATTTTCAAGTGCTTATAACAGCTCTTTAGTGCCTGCCTCCAATAATAAACACAGAGCCAGCTTCCTGCTCTCTCTGCAGTGTGAACTATTAGTCACCCACTTAGCCATTCCTATGGGGCTGCAGCACCCTGTCTCATTTGGATGAGTCACTTGGGAGCCTCTGAAGAAAAATGGTGAAAAAAGCTGTTCAAAGAGACGTTTGTTAGCATCATTTGAAGGGCTAAAGGATGTGAACGGATCCTTATGCCCTGAGGTGGGAGCTTAAGTAAATGTGAAAGAGTGGAGGTCTCAAAGGCACTGGTCCTTTTCTACTGTGTCTGTTGTAATAACTAATCTCTAGAAATTCAAATTCCATTTTTTAATGCACTTATGCACAGATGTGCACGTACCCCTTACATACATGTATGGGTCAGAGAACACCTTGGAGGGGTTAGTTCTCCCTTTCTAACATCTGGTTCTGGGTATTGAATTCAGGTTGTCATTCTGGGCAGTGGGGATTTTTACCCCTGAGCCATGTGACCACTTAAAAGCCACCATTAAGATTCAGCATCAACCAGAACTTGTTCTGACTGTGTTAGGACCAGTTGGCTCTTTCTTATACTCATCTTCCTCTGAAACATCTGGAACAAGCCAAGTTTAAGTATAAATAAACTTCTGGACCTATGGCCTAATAGGCAAACCCGTCATGCAGGGATTTTCTTTCCTTTCTTTCTTTCTTCCTTTCTTTCTTTCTTCCTTTCTTTCTTTCTTTCTTTCCTTCCTTCTTTCTTTTTTTTTTTTTTTTTGGCAAAATCTATCATTGAAGTTAGATACCTAAAAGAAGTTGAAGGAGCACTTGAGAGATGGTTCTGTAGTGAAGAACACTTGTGGCTCTTCCAGAGGCCCTAGGGTCCATTTTCCAGCACCCACATACATAGTTGATGCCAGCCATCTGTAATTTCAGTTCCAGAGGCTAAAGGGTATAACTCCCTGTTCTGGCATTCACTGGCACTGTATATACATGGAGAGCAGACATACAGGCAAGTAAAACTCTCATACGCTTACAAATAAATTATTTTTAAAGGAATAGTTGGAGAATATAAAGATATTGACAGAAGATCCTCCTGGCTCAGTGCAAAACGATGGCATCGTAGAATGGGTGGGGAAGGTTAAGAGAAACTGTTTGCAGGAACTATCACATGGAAACACTACCACAGTGATTAAAATAGGACCAAAGTAGGAGAATCTACTTCCTTTTAAGCTGTGATTCACAACCTATAGGTCACAACCCCATTGGGGTTGAGCAATCCTATCACAAGGGGTTACCTAAAGACCATTGAAAAACGCAGATATTTATGTTTACAATTCATAACAGTAGCAACATTACAGTTATGAACTAGCAATGAAAATAATTTTATGGTTGGGGGTCATGTGGAACCCTGTTAAAGGGTCCTGGCATTAGGAAGGTCCTGCTGTAAAGGGTTAGGGTGTCTTTCAATATTCCCAACTCCTCTGCCATCTTATAGCAATCTCTTAGTAGATGCTATCTGGTGATACAAAATAAACTGAGCAGTATGTCTTTGATATATCTCCACTGCTATTCCTGTTGTTACTATGTTTTCCAGTTTGGCACCATGCTGGCTGGGTTTTGTCTTCCTCTCACAGTATCTGCTGTTCTCTGATGCCTTTTCTTCAGCCTGACATTGTTGTCGCGCAGCATTTTACTTTCCTAACTTCCTCAGTGGCCTGTCCTGTGCTGTCTCAGGGTCTTGATGGTAGTTGAGTAATGGCACCCTTTGATGAGCAGTGGATGCCAGAATTTCAAATGAAAGCTGGGTCTCACTGTGTTTCTGTGCCTGGGTTTTAAAAGGCCAGTTTGGATCAACAATCTTTTTTTAACTTTGAGGATTGAGTTCATTGGGAAAAGTTGTTTGTTTGTTTGTTTTTTGTTTTTGTTTTGTGTGTGTGTATATGTGTGTGTGTGTGTTTGTTTTTTTAGGCTTATCAAAGAACAATCAGCCAGCAGAGGGGTTTGTGTTTTCTCAAAAATGTACTTTCCAGGTGACTTCTCCGTCTCACTTTGATTCAGGCCACTGCCTACCTACTAATTCCGGAACTCTATACTACAAAGTATAGAATACATTTCAGAGCAGGGGTTGGATAGCCTACAGTTCTCTGTGACAGAACTTCTTAAGACGCATGATTCAGTCCTAACTCTCATAAAAGGTTATTGCTGACTTCAGGAGACTCGCAGACACTTCGGGCGTCTGCCACTCCCGATGCCCCCTGCATGTCGCCATGTCTCAGCTGCATGGCTGCTCTTCCTTCTGTGTTGTTTCACAGCAAAGGGCTCTCCAGGAACAGCTGAAGTGACACATACACAGCGGGTAACCAGACATTTTCACATTAAGCCTACACTTTCTCTTCTTCATAATAGACCCTTTCAGACCTCAGAGTTGTCATACATAAGACAGATGATCTTTAAAAATCTCGTCTTTCAGCTGCCTTTGAAGGGGCGGAATATGACACAGAAAGAGAATCTGAGAAATTCTTTCTCCTCATGCACTTGGTTCCCTATCTATCTGGCTGACTTCTGAAACAGTTGGAGCTACAAATGCTAAATCTTGGCTTAAAGATGTCCTGGGTGAGACATTCTTTCCCAAGTTTAAAATGAAAATGAAATAAAATAAAAAAGTTTAAAATATTTAGTAAAAGTTAATAGTGGATAAGGTTCTAAGTCTGTGCTTGTGAAATTCAATGCTTCAATTGCTAATTTGCCAAGGCATGATTTACTCACAGTTCATAAACACATCTAAGTGCTCTCAGTAAGGAACACGCAATGTTCTCAAAATTTATGGGACTGAAATATCAACTCCTTCAATGTAGAGGGCAGAAAGATCATGATGTTTATGTAATATATATATATATATATATATATATATACACATGCATTTGTACATACATATGTGTATATATGTACACACACACACACACACACACACACACAAATCTTATATATTTGAGACACAGTCTCTGCCTGTCCTGGAACTCACTCTGCAGACCAGGCTGGCCTCAAACTCAAAGATCCACCTGCTTCTGCCTCCCAGGTGTTGAGATTGAAGGTGTGCACCACCGCCGCCCAGCTTATGTTGCATATTATTTAAGTGGACTTTAGTGAAAGGGAGCTGGCACATACCAAGACCATAACCAGAAGGGATGTCTTCTTCCATGTTGGGGGCGTTGTATATTTAGATGTGACAGGGAGATGGGCTCAGCACCTTTGGAGGAAGGGCTGACAGCTGTTTCCAGGGGTGGAGTGCTTTAGACAGCTTTAAGTTCTTGAAGCCTGTGAATTAATGTAGATGAATGAAACTCAAGTGGTTAGAGTCTTGGATTCTAAAGTGGAAGGAAGGACCGACTTTGTCCAATGGAGAGTTTCAAGGCAGAGAGTGAGGAATTTCCTCTCTAATCACTAAAGCAGCACATAGTTATTGTATAACGCTTGGGAACTCCAGAAGAGCAAAAGTCAGAATAGATGGGTGGGGTCGATGGCTCAGTGGTTAAAATGCTTACTGTGCAAGCACCAGAGCCTGAGTTCATATCTTTAGCTTCCTTCCGTAAAGCCCTGGGCATGTAAGCTTGTGCCTGCAGTTCTAGTGCGAGGAGGTGAGGTAGAGGATGGCAGAGACAAGCAGCTCCTTGGGGTTTGCTGGCCAGTCAGTCTAGACAGAACAGTGAGTTCTAGGTGCAGTTACTCTGTAAAGCAATGGAATAAGAAACCTGACAGGTAGGCTCACATGTGAACACACACAATCTTTTTTTTTTAATAAAGCAGAATAAAATTGCATCCAAACCTGTCAATCAAACACAATTGCTATGATATTAATACACATCACATCTTTTCTCCTGTATAATTGGCCAATTTTCTTTAATAAGTCATCATTCCTTAATAACGCATCAATGTGCTGTTTGAATAGCTTCTTCAATTTAAATATATATATATCCTGAAGTTTTCTGAAAGGAGATTTCTGGAAAAAGAGGGTTTAAGATCACCTGGAGCAGAGAAAGAACTAGAAAGAGGGAAACTGGAAGCGAAGACACAGCAAACCAAAGACCTCTTTCCAGAGTTCTCTGTCAGATGGGAATGAGAATGTGGTACATACATGCCTCTGGAACCAAGGACCTCAGTGCGGCTCCAGTTCCCTCTCCTACATGCAGAGCACCTTTGGACAAGCTTCTGAACATCCCTGAGTCTGTGATTCAAGAAAAGTGAGTGACTAGTGTAGGTGAGTCCCTGGTGCCTCATGGATGGCTTTTTACCCTGATGATGATAACTTCATGGGGAAGGAATTGTAAACTATCATTTCCACGTGGATCTGCAGAACAGTCACAGGATTAACCTTCCTGAGTGTGGCAGAGCCCACAGCCAAACCCAGAACTACCCTCCTTCCTTGTCATGTTTGTGCATCCCGCTCCCCGCTCCCCGCTCCTCGCATGTGACACAGAGCTACTGTTCCATCTTCCTGCCTCACAGTGTGCCAGCAAGAGGAATGAACCATCACATCTGAAACATGGTGTAACTGTTAAACAGAGTGCACAGAAGTTTGTTTGTCATCTCAAACAGCAGTCTTCGGTTACCCTATCATGTCTCCTGTTTGCTGAACAGCCCTCGGTTGCTTCTCCTTGAAGTTTCATGTCAGTTGATGACAGGTCTAAAACCCCAGAAAGTTCCAACACAGGCTGCTGCAACATGGACAAAACAAACTGCATTCCTAACCGTGTCCAGACACTTTGAAGAAATGGAGGGTGACTTTTTAAAGATTGCTTTGGACAAATGAAACTCGAGCTTGCACCTTTCCAGATGTCCAGCCAGGAACCCCCCAGGTGCAAGTGAATCAGCAGACAGGGTCCTCTCATCTGAGACAGCACAAGGCCTGTGTGTCCACAGGCAGCTGGGCAGTGGCTGAGCTCTTGGCTGTGCTTAGCCTCAGATGTGGCCTGGCTGAGGCTGATTCAGGGAGAAACCTTGTCTCTCACTGAGTCATGAGCCCGTCTTGGAACTTTGTAGGGTTCTGCTTCAGTAACTTTCCCAGTGTTCGCGGTTTACCTTCCGCAGCTGACAGCTGAGTCCAGTGTGGCAGGACAAGCGGCCCTACAGAGGGAGGGTGAGTGATGGTATGTGGCAATAGAGAGGCTAAGTTACTATTTAAAAGACTCGGTCAATGCGGGGAGGTTTCAGAGAAAAAGTTGAAATTCACCAGCTGGACCTAAAAGCAGACAGAATACTCCGGGGGATTTACCTGTGGCAGAGAGCCCTTTCCACCTGCATGTCACCACACAAGCCATCACAGAGCAGCATTGCTGTGAAGGCTTACAGAAGACCTTGGCTCGCAGCTGTAGCAGTAAAGTTAGCAAATCAATACAGCAATAGTTAGGTCTGTGGCAATTATGACGGGGCAAAGGAGGAGTTCATCAGACTTTTACCTCCGAGTCTAGCCAGGGAAGTCTCTTGTCCTCTACCTGTATATAGTCTTGGGTGGTATCTAGTTTAAGGTTGCTGGAATTTATTAAAGCCCAGACCCTCCAGGTGCTGCTGTAAAGAGCTTACAGATCTGGTCCCACCCACTGCAGGCTCTTTTTCCTCTGCAGCTACTATATAAAAGCTGGCAGGTCACATGCTACTCTCCCAAAGAGCCAGATCCACCCCAGGTCAATGGCAGCTTGACTGCAGTCACATATTAACTCAGCCCTAGTTCCCTATCCCCCCGTCTCTGTGACCCCTGCCAAGTAGCATAGGTCACACATTAACCAAGCTGCTTCCTCACAGTCCAGGATTCCTGCTTCCCCCAGAAACCTTTCAGAGTAAACACCTAACTCTATCTTCCTTCCAGGACTGATGCCTATCGCTCCAGAGCCCTGCCATACGGTTTGCTTCTGTGTTAATACACCTCCCTCTAAAGGAAATTCTACTCGGTGCCTTTCTCCCGGACCCCTCTTTTCTTCGCTCCCTCTCCCAGACCAAACATACAGACAGACAATAGACAGTTTTCTGGAGGCAGAGACTCTTGAGTCATCATCCAGGCTAGGATGAGACTTTTGGTGACACAGTTGCTTTTGAGTCACCATGCTTCTGAAGCAACTCAATAAACTCATTGGTTCACTAAGTAGGATGGAATTGTCTTTTGTTTGTTTGTTTCTTGGTTGGGGGGGTAAAGAGGCTGAAAAGCAAAGATAACTTAGTAGGAACATGGAATTCTATGAGGTTGTTAGTGGCTTTGGGGGTTGAGCATGATCTTTATAAGGTAGAGACCCTCTGGCTAATTTGAGTGACTTAGAGTAGCATATAAATTGGGTTTGTAAGTCTTAAGGTAACCAAGACAGGGGTGAGAAAAAAGAAAAGAAGATACAAGGGGCCATCAGAGTCACTTGAGAACAAATACAGCAGACATTTTGTTGAGCTGTGTTTCCTACAGGGGATAAGTGACCAGGAAGACAAAGGCTGTGCTTATGAGCCTCTAGAAGTTGTTGAAGCCCAGACAACAACAGTTCACTAAAGGTATGAATGACAAAAAGGTATGTTAAACCCGTTTCCTCTGTACCTTGCACTTGCTTCTGTGAGGAAGGACATCTTGGATGGTGGTGAACACCTCAGCCATCTCCCTGAGGAAATGGCCAATGTTGCCTGCCGATGAGGTCATCCAAGGCAGCACAAGTTGAACTGTGGATCTTTTGGTCTCCTGCCAGGCATATAGAATACTTGGGCTTTGATAGATGCTGGAGTTGAGTATATCTTAATTCACAACAAAGAATCCCTAGGGCCAATGAACATCGGTGGACCAATATAGAGTTAAAACTTTGTAGATGCTAAGATCAAACTTGCCCAAGGGCTAGGGAGCTATTTCCTCTAAATATATTGTGTACATTTCTTCCTTGCAGGTATGAGTAGTGAATGGATGTGTTACTAGGACACACCCTGCATAGTATCACTGGAGAGTTCTTTTGGGGGGTATAAACTGGGTGAAACAAGAGCCCATAAAAACTGAGATTGTTCACTTAGCTGAGGTACCCTCAACACAGAAGTATGGTATATTAAGAAGCCAGACCGCTCATGGGAAATAGGAATTATAGAGAGCTAAATAAGGCCAAATTACCATCTGTGCTGCTGTATTGGTGTTGCTGTTTTGACAGAACAACTGATATATGTGATGGGATCTTCTCACGCTATAGTAGACCCTGGTATTAATGATTATTATATTATTATTAATAATAATTTGTATCCCTTTGCTGCTAAGACCCAGGACCAATTTGTTCTTGCTCAGGATAGATAGTATGAAACTTCAGAGATCCTGTCCACACTCTGAGAGGTTTTATTATAGATTACTAGCCCTTGAATATTTAAAAACTTGTATTTTTCAAATGTGAGAGAATAGTAAAGCCAGTGGTTAGAGGACTCCACAAGGGTGGAGTCCTGACTGGAAGGGAAACGGTACAGAAGGTAATGGAACAAAAATCTCAACACAAAAAAAAAAAAAAAAAAAAAAAAAAACTCTCAACACCAATGTTAGGCTACCTCAGCCCTTCCCTGAGCCCTTCCCCCCATACTTGTTATCGGTACTGGTTATATGCCAGAACTTGGTGGCAGGTCCCTGTCACTAACAACTCTATGTGCTGTGATTGCAGAACATGGAGAACACATTTCAACTCTTCCCCTGACTAGAATTCCCTAGTGCTGGAAGGCATCGTGTGGGCTCCTGGGAGGAACCTCTGTTGATGTCCTGCTTACTCATGTAACCCTGTGTTAATGCTATGGGTACCCCAACATCCCAAGTGAGAGGTGCTTCCTGGTGCAACAGCAGCATGATTCTGGCAGGATTCACAGTCACTCCACCACAGGGAATTGATATTGGAGGTGACCTCCAAATTCCTGGGTGGTTGACAGAATCAGATTGTCTGTAGTTGCAAAACTCAAGTCAGTTTGCCTTTTTTAAGGTTAGTGGGAGAGGGTCTGTGAATCCTCATTTGAAGGTCTCACTTGGTTATGTCATACCCTCCCCCAAACAATATTCCCTTCATTAACCCCGTGTCAAGTGACTAGAAACATCAATTACATCTGCAGGATCCTTTCACCTTTAGCCCATAGGAGTTCATAACCATAGGAAAGGGGGTTACACAAGGATCCCCGTATCACAAGATGGGGGTGCTGGAGGCCACTTTAGAATTCTATCAGAATTTTTAATAGATATTAAGCAAGCAATTACAGGAAAAAATGAACAACCCTCTCAGCTTTTCAGCAGACTTATGCATGTCTTTCTGCTGGTCTGAGATTTGAGGATCTGAAGGAATGGACTACAGTCTACTGCTGTAGATAACCTTACTTCAGTTCCAGTGTGTTTTTAAACACGAATGTACAAAGAAAGCAATAATCTAAAGAGGGTTGTTTGGGTTCAGAAAAACATGATCAGAAAAAACATGCATAAAAACACCAGCAAGCACATGCTAAATATTGACAGACCAGCCCTTTCCCAGAACTTTTTTAGGACAGACCAATCTTAACACAACTGCCTAGCACGTATTATAGATTCTATCTGGGAAAGCATGAAAGCAAGGCAGAAGGCCGTGTCCAGATTCAGGGCACACTGACCAGATGGGCTTCTATAGTTATGTTCTGACTTCCAACAAGAATAAGCATGTCTTATAAATTAAATGTAAATGTTTGTCACAGGAGGAATGAAATCACATCTAAGAACAAGCCAGGGAACAAAATGCACCTGAGGTAAAAGACCCTTTGCCTTTTTTCCTAGAGCCTCCCTCACAGTTCCCCAAGGCATTGATCATCATACATCATACTTTTGACTGTGTTCTGACACGACTCAAACTGTTAAACTCCATGAAGGATGATTACAGACCCCATAGAGTATTAGAGGGAGGGGCTTCACTTCTCTGAGTATTTGGAAAAGGTTGCTAGCTGAGTCTAGATCAGTCAAGCTGGGATGGAAATAAGTGTGGGGGCAAAAAAAGGGAACAGAGGCAGGGTGAGACCACGATTGGATGGAGGGGATCAGAAATACAGCCTCAACATGAAAGCAGAGTGAGCTTCTCTGGCTTACCCAAGTATTCCAAATATTTAGTTTCTGAAAGTGAAGTTGAGTGTTTGCACCATGAAAGGAAGTAGACAACGTTCCCAAAGGTTACTCCATTTCTGTGACCCAAGAACTCAAGGGAGTCTGCCTGTTTGTGGCAGGGTCTGAGTGTCTTTGAGAACAGAAATGCAAACAACACAAGCTCAAGACCAGTCAGAGGTGGAGACCATTTTGGGTGAATCATGCACACATGGGCAAAAATATCCAAGAACCCGAAGCTTGGGGTGGTTCCATTGCTTCTAACGCCACATTAGGAGATCCAAGCATCATCGTCTGCCTTTGATCACAGCAACAGCTCCCTGCTTGGTCAGAGAGAATAGAGAAAAGATCAGGAGAAAAAGGGCTCAAGCTGGATATCGGAATGTTCTTGTCAGCACTTTGGGAAAGCTAACAGATGGGAAGCATTTTGCCCACTCTTTAATAAACATATGCTGATTTCTGCAAAGAGTTGTGAAATCCCACAGGGTCTCTAAAATACCCCTTCCTCTAGCATCCCAGAAGCTAAATATGAAATAACTAAGATGACCCAAAGCATGTGAGTGTCTGAGATGTCTGCTAAATTTAAAATAAATTTAAAAGTGGAACATTCTCGTTTGATCAAATTATAGGTCTTTTCCCACTAAGCTCTCTCTCTCTCTCTCTCTCTCTCTCTCTCTCTCTCTCTCTCTCTCTCTCTCTCGTGTGTGTGTGTGTGTGTGTGTGTGTGTGTGCACATGTGCTTTATTGGGAAGATTCTAAAAGATGACTCAAAGCACAAGTGTTTGAAGGATTGAGTATCAAAACTGTTTGTTGACCAACTTTACCAAAGATGGCAGTGGAGTGGCAAGCATTCTGGGGAAGAGTTAATACTTTCCCTTGAACTAAAATTATGTTTTAAAGGCTGTTGTTACAACACTGATACATATGTCACTATCTGGTAGAATGCATTGCAACATGAATCCCTTTTATCAGGTAATTTGCATACCCAGGAAGGCTTTTATCATTGGGAGAATGAGCAAGCAATCCTAGGCTTGTTCCTGTAGGAACACAAGTGCCTTCAGCACTTCTCTTTCTGTCTCCTGGCGTGTCTTCCCCTTTTACTATTATGTCCAGATAATTACACTGTGCTCTTCCTGCTTTATCAGCTCATGAGATGGAAGCAATCAGGATCTTAGAAGCATCTTAGGGCAATCAGGATCTTAGAAGCATCTTAGGATGGGTAGACAGCAACCTTTCTTCTTCTAGTGGGGATGTCTATAACTAATTCATAAACACTGGATTATGAGTCACCTCAAACTCCTTGAGTCCCTAATGGCCATATTAGGTAGGCATAGAGAGGTTCTGGGACCCAATTCAAACACACTGATGGGCCATTTGTCAGCTCTTCCATCTTTACTGTGAATGTTAAAAGGTTTCTTATGAGGGGCCCTGTTACCCACTGTAGATGGTTCACTCAAGTGTTTATAATCCACTGTCCTTTTTCCCAAGGTTTGTTTCCCTGTCTCACCTATTCATTAAAATTCCCAAGGTTCTTCCCAGTATTCTCTCCCAGAGACAGGAATGTAGGGATTAGGGCTAGAATTCTTAAGCCCCCACCCCATTGCCCCTAAGAGATTCTTATCTTGAGGCAGATAATTCCCATGCTCTCTCTTCTCAATGGGATTTTTAAAGAGAAACTGTTAAAAGGGAAAGACTTCAGCTGGGTGATTTAGGGCTCAATGGTGAATGCAGAGGCACTTTGCATGCCTGAGTCACAAAGCCTGGATAGCCTTAACTTTCAGCACAATTAACTTCCAAATTGCAGAGCAAAATTCTCAAGGAATCTCCATCCAACCATTTGTTTAGCAAATTGTCTGGGTCATCTGCTCAGGACCAGGCACTGTTGTTGATATTAGGGACAAAGCAGTGAAAAGACAGTTCTGAACCCTGCTTGCTGCTGGCTCTGTTCTGGAAAAAAAAAAAAAAAGGCAGAATGTCAGTCCTTCAAATTACAATCCCTGTACATTAGCAATAAAATACCAATATTACATTTGGACAGCACCCTACAAAAAATGACAGTTGCACAAATTAATCCAGATAGTCTAGAATGACTAGCACACATGGGATTCTGTTGTAGGTAGCCTGAGGTCCATCTGTGAACACATCAAGTAAAGATCTATGATCTCATGGAGCTGATACTCTGGTGTGGTTATAACACTAGAAAATGTGATACATTAACTATTGTATTGAGTATTTATTGCCTTGGGTAGCAAATACTATGGTTCTATGATGGGGGCAGGAGTCAATGAGTAAACAACCATGAATGTGTGGATGGTCTCACTGTTAAGAGGGTATTTCAAATGAAGATTTGCAGATGCAGGATTCATAAGCTGGGACGAATTCCCTAAAGTGGGGAAATGTTTATTAAAGAAGAACAAGAGAGGGCAGGAAGGTCATGGCAGATGTAAGCTAGGATCATTTGAGGATTTGTTGTCAGCTGTTCAGATTGAAACAGGGAGGCACTTCAGGGTTCTGAGCAAAAGATGACATGATATGACATATTATTATAGGGTAACTGTGTTATGAGGAGGTTGTAAAGGGACATGGAAAGAGAACAGCTATTCACTTTAAATAGAATCTAGCTGTATGTATCTGGGTCCAGATGCACATCTGGTCAAGCTAAAGATGTGCATCAGTGAGAAGCTAGCAATCCTAAGCATTAGAGAAGAAGCCCTCTACAAGCACACAAGAACATATGTGTAAGAATAGTCATGTATGTATATGTGTGTGTGTGTGTGTGTTTGAGAGAGACTGTGTATGTGTGTGTTATAAACAAAAACAGAACAGTTGAGATGTTCTTGAATAGGAGTCAATAAACTTAAGCTCACTAATTCCAGGACACCCTACAGTAGTTGGAAAGAATGATTGAGAGTTCTCTTATCAAGATGGATAAATTCCCTTAACTGTTTATCTTTAGCAATTAGAATCAAGTTGAGAGGACAGTTGCAATATAATAAGTTCAAGAAGATAAAATAGTATTACACATTTTATATACAAATATAAGCTGGGGAGTTTTGGTGCACACCTTTAATCCTAGCACTTGGGAGGCAGAGGCAAGTATAGCACTGTGAGTTCAAGGCCAGCCTGGTCTGCAAAGTGAGTGCCAAAAAATCCAGGGCCACACAGACAAACCCTGCCTTGAAAAACAAAACAAAACAAAACAAAACAAAACAAAAAAACCAAAAATATAAACTGTAAGATCAGATGAAAAAGGAGAACTATTTTACTCATGATAATTATGTCATGGAATGGAGAGAGGGGGAAAGGGTTTGGATAAAAAGGAAATAAAATAAATTTCAAATATCCCTGAAATCTATGTTTTAATGTGTTAATCATGCCCTCTCTTCTTTCCCTCACTCCCCCTTCTCTTCATTAAAATTTTAAAAAACCTTTGAAAAATACTAAAATGTTAAAGTTTATATATTTTCACTGAAAAAACATCAACAAAATCTAATTACAAATATTTCATTAACATGAATAAATGAGAAGCAATTTTTACAGCAATCTGTAAATTCTTAAATCAACTGATATCTCCAGGTCAAAATAACAGCCATAATATTACTATTTTCCACGTAAGTTCATTTACTGGTGTTTCCAATTAAAACTCTAAATTCTCTATTTGGGGAGTCAAAACCTGATGCTCCAAAGTGTGACACTGTGGCATAATGACTACTCTGAAGTGAAGGAGATTGGCAGGGCTCAGAAGTAAGATGTTGATGGCCTTTCTCCCATCCTCCTGTTTCCTATGCCCTTCTGTTACTTTTGTCTCTCGATGTGAGTCACAATTCCTTTTATTTAAGGGAGTCATAGACCAAGAACCATTCTCAATATAAGCACTTCATACAACTATGGAGGGTTGCTTCTTACCTCCCTTTGGCATGAAGGCTGTGACTCCAGAGGACTCGGATACCCAGGAAGGAGAAATACCACACAAAGAGAACAGGAAGAATGTGAACATCTCACTTTATTGGTCCTTTTCATGCCTTAGTTCCTTATCAAAGTCCATTCACATTTCTACTGGGTTCTCCATTCTTTATCAAACCTCAGCAGAAAACCAGACCATCTCCCTCAGTCTTTGTGCCTTTATCTCTGAAGATATCCATGTCACATAAGACTTTGATGCAATGACTTTGACAGGCTTTTCTTTTAGAAAGAGTCTTTTGTTATATGCCAGCTTCGACCCTTCTGATGGGTTAGGAAAGACCACCACATCTTACTGCCTTCATGTCTATAGCTTTCCTTTCCTTTCATGTTCCTGATGGCCTCTTTTTGTATCACTTTTGTCAACATTTAACAGCCTTTGTTACATTGGCTTGCATTAAAAATGGGCCTTGTGGGTGTTATCTGATTACAGCACAAAAGTTCATACATCCTGGTTTCCAAGGTTCATGACCTTGGCTTCATGGAGAGCGGGGCAAGGGGGTGTTGGCAACGGATGTTCTCACTCCTGCACACAGAGGCTGTCTTCCTCTACTACTTGCAAAAGCAGGCCGGATGGCTTAGGAAACTTCTTATTTTTGTGGAGCTGCAATGTTATCAGCAGAAGAACAACCCAAGTAAAGAATATTCAGCTAGTGACAAGGATGTTTTGTACAGTGTATTGATGATAACTTCTTTTCCTCTCTGTCTCTTTCCCATCTTTGTTTGAGAGGTTTCTTTTATAACAAGTGCTTTCAGATTGGAGCATGTCATGGCAAAGAGCCCGGAAGAGGTGGATTTAGTGCACCGAAGTTCTGTTTTCAATTATCCAGAATCCACGAAACCACAGGCTTAGGTTTTGGATAGCCAACTTCAACGTTTGCCTTTCCAATGTAAATTTATAAAACATAAGCTGTTTAGCAGCACTGGGGTCTTTCTCAGTGACATGAGTCTCATCTCTCTAGCAGAGTACCTGCTGTGTAGGCTCATCACAGAAGTAGGTTTATGGCACCTTCATTAATATGTCTGCACACTGACTAGACACTGGGATGTGCAATTCATTTTTCTCTAAGCTGTGATCCATCATACATATTCAATTTAATATATTTCATTATGCTAATTTAAACAAGAAAATAGATTTTTTTTTCTTACAAGTTCCAGCACATTTTCCAAAGACAGAGAAAACCTGTTACTGTTACAATCCTTTATTCAATTGTTATGTAAGAATTTCCATTTTAATACAGGCAAATGTCTGACTTGAGATCACATGATGCAGAGGAACAAGAATGGTTTCGACAATGGAAAGCAACGAGAACAAATGATGGGGAAGCATAAAGGAAGGATGGAAGTCCACTGCTGGCAGAGCACTGACTGTCAGTCAGGCCCTGTCCATGCCAGAAATTCCTTGATTTCAAATCAGCTTACTGATAAGCGCCATATTCTTGTAGTTTCACACAACCAGTTTAAAGAAGAAGCAGTTGGAGTCACAGGTCACCTAAGTCACCTAATATGTCCTAGTGAGTCCGTTTTCTTATCAGTAATGGGACTGAAGCTAATACTTGCCTGCTGACCTCAGAGTGTTGCTCAGGAATGAAAGTGTTGGTAAACGATAGTGTGAAATTTATGTACTCAGTTACAGTTCTACTATTAAGAATGAAGTAATGGTTCAGACTTTGATTTCTTTCAGTTAGCATGCAATGTATGACCCCAAGTTTCTTTGCCCAATACAGAAGCCAGTAGCTACTGACGTTGCATTAGGTTGACATTGAATAATACCTTTAAAAATAATCCAGCTACTTGGTAGTGCTCACTACATAATGTTGGTAGTTCTATGTGTCTAATGGTTACCTGTCAGACAGTATGGCTGCTAGAACTTTTCCACTGTTGTGGATGGTCCCGGTCTAAAGTTTAAAGGGGTAGACCTTCACTTTGCTTGATCATTGTACTGTATACAAATACTATATGTTTTTTAAAAAATGTATTATATTGTATTGCACTTAAGTGTTGTGCATATGTGTGTGGAAGCCAGGAAGGAGTGCTGGATCCCTTGGGGCTGTAGTGAGAAGGGATTACAAGCTGTTCCATGGGTGCTGAGATCAAAACTCTGGTCCTCTGCTAGAGAGTAAGTGCCCTTAACTGCTGAGCCATCCTGCCCCTTTCTAACTCTCAGCTTGCCTTTATGTTTTAAAGAGGAACCAAATTCTAGATTCACTGAATTTCAGAATCAGCTGAGGTCTTTATAAGTGTAACCAACAGCTTATGTAATTATTACTGAAAAAACAAGCAAATTTTTGGTAGTTTGTTAAAACAAACCCTGGAGCCATAAAATGTTTATACACTGTAAAAACTGTCCTCTAGCTGTGTTCCATGGCACCCCATTTTGCTGTGATTTACTGTAACTTGGAACTTAAGGCATAGGATGAGATTAATGAGCCGCTTCTGGTTACATCATCTTCATGGGTTCTCAAACACAGCCTCTGCTCTGGTCACAGAGGATGTTCAGCTCTGCTCCTGCTTTAACGTAATGGAATGCCTTATAGTTTCCAGGGAACTCACCTGACAGCACAACAGATCATGTAGTTGGCACTTCTCACTGCTGCCTAGGCAGCTTGCCTGGCTGTTCCGATAATGACTCTGCATAGCACAGGGGCCAACAGAGGCAATTTAAGGAGAACCTACATGGATGAAGCTTGGGTAACCAGGCTGGTAGGCAGAGGTATTTTCCCTTGTGGCATGTGGTGCCAGTTATTTTTAGTGATCAACTGGACACAATAGAGAATCACTTGGGAAGAGGGTCTCAGTGAGGAGTTGCCTAGGTCAGGTTGGTTGTGAGCATGAAATGAGAATGCCTGTGAGGAAGTTTTCTCCTCCTCCTCCTTCTTCCTTTTCCTCCTCCTCCATCTCCTCCTCTTTTTTTCTCTTCCTCCTCCTCCTTTTCCTCCTCTTCTTTTCTTCTTCTTCTGAGACAGGGTTTCTCTGTGTAACCCTCGCTATACTCAGACTTTTTCTAAACTAAGTTGGCCTCAAACTCAGAGATCCACCTGCCTCTGTATTCCAAATGCTGGTATTAAAAGTTTGTGCCACTGTCTCCAGCTGGCATGTTTTTTCTTAGTCAGGTTAGTTGAGGGGGGATGACCCACTCTGAATGTGGACAGCATCACATCACAGGTTAGACCCTGATCTGTATGAATGAAAAAAAAATCAATTGAGATGAGCGAATAAACACACATTGATTTCTGTCTCTGTTCTCAAGAGTGATGTTACTGTCTTGAGTTTTTGCCTTGACTTACCCACAGTAATGGACTGAAACCTGGAATTATAAGTTGAATAAGTCTTTTCTTCTTTTTGTCAGGGTACTTTATTGCAACAGAAGGAAATAGAAAAACACATACACTGTTTGATACTTTGTGATAATCATAGATTATAAATATGTGGGCATCAATAATTCATGACCATCATTCAGGTTCCAAATGAGTGTCTTTGCTAGCAACACATGCCCTCAAATTTCCTATGTATTTTTTAAGATACTGTAGCCCTGACTGACCTGACACTTGCTATGTAGACCTGACTAGCCTTGAATTCATAGAGATCGACCAACCTCTGTCACCTGAGTGATGGAATTAAAGGCATGCACTACCAGACCAGACCCAGTGTATGTAGTTATTGTGTTACAGGAAAGAAATCCAGACAATGACTTGGTGCATTGGTCAATTTGCTAATCGGCAAAGCAAAGGGTCTACTCCATTGGGTCTGTGTTCTACTAAGGAGAAGTGAGGCTGTGCAGAACACTATGTCAAGAAAAAGCAGTTCCATGTTCTTGAGATGGAATGCAAAAGGGTGTGGTTGTTGACTCCAGAGGACATGCCAGGATGCAGAGGGATTAATTGGACTGCTCATGAATATTTGAATAGAGGACATGGCAGAGAACACAGAGAAGGGAACATTATAGAAGATTGCTTGTACTTGAGTAGGAAGTGGATGGGGGACACACTTGGAGGATGTCAGTGGTAGTTGACTGTCAGCAGGAAGATGGTCTCAGCTGTCATTTGTTAGAGAGGATACAAATACATACACAAAGCGTGGGAAGCGGAGAATCTGGGATGACCATTTCCCAGCTGTGAAGAGCCAGCAGCCTGGGGAAACAGGGTGTCTGACAAATCTCAAGGCCAAAGAAGAGAACCGAGGAAGGCATTTCTGAAAACTGGGTGACACTAGCTGTCCTGGAACTGAAGGGGAAAGGTTGGCTTTGTCCCTTCCCTTCTCTCCCCTCTCTTCTCTTCCCCTTCCCTCCTCTCCCCCACCCTCCCCTTTCCATCCCCTCTCCCTCCCCTTACCCTCTCTCCCCACCTTGCCTGGCCTCTCCTCCCCTCTCCTCCCCTCCTCTGCTCTCCCCTCTTCCCTCTTTTCCTCCCTTCCCCTCTTCTCTATGTTCTTCCTCTCTCTCTTCATCTCCTTCTCTCCAGGCACCCTGTCTTTTGGCATTTAGAGCTCCCAGAAGTCCTTAAGTCCTTAACCCAAGACACACAGTAATATCAGAACCATTAGAAAGGACACAGACTCCATTGTGGCATTTGGGTCACAGAATGACTTTTTATGGTTTTCAAATTAGCTCATGAGGTCTGTTCCCTATGGAACAAGTGATGAGAGATAAAGACTCATGCTTAAAAACAAATCTACTTGTCAGCAAAGGACTAAAATGTTAAGTTTATCACACATTAGTAATTGTTTTTGTTTTTAGATTGGCCAAATTTAAAGAGAGATGAAAAGTTAAGACTAAAAAAGAAATTGTTCAATGCCTGCTTTCCCTCTTCCTAATAATTATGATCCTAGATAAAAATTAAAACTCAAATCGAAAATAACAATAGCAACACCAAACACAAACAAAAAACCCTGAAAGTACTACACTGACCTCTATACCTGACACCATTCCCCAGGCTACTTTCTCCTTACATAATGTGCTCTTAAATCTCAGAACTTGGTCTACACAGATACTGCCCATGTGGCAGACATCAATGTGTGGCTACCACAGTATTCTTCTTCTGAGAGAATGGTTTACTACAGGTGAGTTTCTCCTCATGACCTATAAAACTGTGGTGAAGGAAAAATTAAGGCTATATTCAGAATGAGGCCCTCCTCAGAGGTAATTCTATCCTGAAGTTAAATATTCTTTCTTTATAGGCGTATATCTTCATTATGTATGTAGTTATTAATGCCTATAAACGCATAAATCTTCTTGTGCTTTTGACCTTGACAGGAAAGGCACTGGCAAGAGCCTTAATTCCTCATGCATATTCTTCGGTATGGTTTTGTGAAGGTATCTGTTTATCATTTATCATGTCTATCTCATTCATTTTGACTGTGGAATTGTAACTTCTCAATGGAAAATAATTATTGTGTGTTTCCCGAGGTACCGCAGTGATCAAAAGAGCGATCTTAGCTGGAAGGAACTTACATCCTATTGGGGGAATTTAGAAAATGTTAAATGAGCATGATAAGCAAATTGCACAGCATGTTAGATGGTGTTCGATGCTGTAAGAAAGTGTACAGCCAATTACTGTGGATTGGGAGTGAGAGTACAAGGAGATAACAAGTTGAAATTTCAATACAGAAGTTTAATGGAGTCCTTTCTTTGTTCTATCTCTGACTCTCCAAGTATAATTACAGACATAAGTGAGTGAGGCCCTTTTTTTTTTATCATCTTCTAAAATTTCACAGGTAATATATATTTCTAAATTTTTTAAAAATATTATTTCTGAAGTCAAGAACTCCTCCTATCCCAGATTCTTTTTTTTGTTTTTGTTTTTTGTTGTTGTTTTGTTTTTTGTTTTATTGAGACAGGGCTTCTCTGTATTGTTTTGGAGCCTGTCCTAGAACTAGCTCGAGGCTGGCCTCGAACTCACAGAGATCCGGCTGCCTCTGCTTCCTGAGTGCTTGGGATTAAAGGCATGTGCCACCAATGTGGGCTCCAGATTCTTTATTGCTGAACGTTTTCCTGTTTTTAATTACAAATAAGTTTTTATTGCATTTGAATTTCTTTCTTTCTGAGGTGATTAATTGATTTTCCCTTTAGTTTCTTAATGGAACTGATTTATATCGAGAAATTCTGGCACCCTCACACATATATAATATAACATATTTTTAATCTAAAAAATAAATACCTAAGGTTATTCTTAAAGAAGATGTATGAGCCAAACATATTTCTGGCAGGATAAACCAATAAATTCTGAAGAAGACCTTGACACAAATCAGATTAAACCTTTCTTCTCCAAGTTGGTTTTGGTTACTGTTTTATCACACTAATAGAAAACACACTGATAAGGTAGTGTGCACTCGTAACCACTGAACCATCTCTTTAGTCCCACTGTGAATGTTCTGGACTTCCTTTAACCTTCCTTCCTTCCTTGGTCATGTGGGGGCTAACATTAAAATGACTTCACTGTGGTAGAACTGACAGAGAACACATTCTATGTGTTTGTAGTGTAGTTTTGTTGAGCTTTGATACTTGTCAATCTCTGGAACCATTAGCACAAGTTAAAGACCTCATTTTTCTCCCCCAAGGTTAGCTGTCTGCCCTATCTGAATCCTTCCTTCTTTCTTGTGTCACCCACCACTCTAGACAGCCACTGGTTAGTTTTCCTTTATGATGTTGCATATATACTTTAGACCTAGTGAATTTCAATATATAGCTATTTAGAGGTTCATGTTATAGACTTGCCTTTGGCCATTTTAATCTTATTCCTTCATGGTATGTGCCTGGTGGATTCCCAAGCTCAGCTTTCCAATTCATGTAATCCTTGTTTTCCTATGTTGTTGAATTGTTTAAATCTTAGCGAAGTTCTTTTTTTTTTTTTTTCTTTTTGATCAAGGTTTCTAATGGTTCTTTTTCTTATTTACTGATTGATATCTTATTTGTTTGTCGAGCTTTATCATTTCTTGTAATTTAAAAAAAGTTTCCCATAATTTATTATTTGAAGTATCTAAGCATATTTGTTTTCAGACTTTAGAATCATTTCCCCATAACTTAAAGCTTAAACTCAAATTCTCCACACTTCTTCACCAACATTGTCTTCCTTTGTGTGTGAGCACATGGCGAGGACACTTTCCTGGCATCGGTAGCTTTCTCTCACTCCTCCATCAACTGGCCTTGCCCACTCTCTGCTTTGGAAATTTTGAGCCTGCTTTCACCTGTTCCTTTAGGACCTTTAAATCTAATCCAATTTAAGAAACAGTACATCTGTAGACACCAAACCAGTGGGTGACTTGTTGCAATTTTTCCTTTTGTACATAAAAGGGGATATCAAAAATACCTTATTGGTTTTCTGTGAATTAAGTAACCATTTTGAAGAGGACTTGTTTAGAGAAATAATGGCGTGAATTATTTTCATGGCCAAGTCAGCATTTGGATTTCTAAAATAAATGAACTGCTGAGTTCGGTGAAAGTCTTCATTTTGTTCATGAATTATCTCCAGGATTTGAAGATTTTCATTCACTTCTATGAGGATGAGAGTTCCAGTTTCAGTCTTAGTAATTTTGTTTTAAAAACAAAGAATGTTTCATACCAAATAGTCAGGCTTTATGGGTCTGTGGAGGGATCCTTGGAAGAAGGCCAGGACCATGTATGTTGTGAAGATTTTTAAGCACAGCATGGTCTGGACAGGGAGAATTTTGTTGAGTGTTTTTTGTTTCCTGGGATATTCTAGAATTAATACCAATGCATGCCAGACATTCTCATAGCTTTCTAAAAGGTCAGTGGCCCCACAGAGAGAGCAGCTGTTGGGGTTGACTGGGAATCATATGAAGGGAAGGGTGTTGGTATCCTCTGTAAGATATGAAGGTGGATGTTTGTCTGCACATGTCATGTGTGTATGCATATGTGTAGGGGGTATCAATGTGTGGTTCCTTTGGAGATGTTCATGTTATTTTTGAGACCCAGTCTCTTATTAAGTCTGGAGTTTACCTATGCAGTTAGACTGGGTGAGTAACAATTCTGGGGGATCCTCTTGTCTGTTTTACTAGAGCCGGGAATATAGACATGCACTGTTGTATAGGCTGTGTATACATGAGCATAGCATGTGGATACCAGAGTCTGAACTCAAGTGTTCATGCTTATATAGCAAGTATCCTACCTCCTGGGCCATCTCCTAATCCCTTAAGATTTGTTTTATTTCACACACTTCCTTAGAAAAGCAGTTCCCTGGAATCCAGTGCTCTGTCTCTGACCAGAGTGTCCGGACTTCTTGTCATTGATTCCATAGCCAAAGAACACAAGAGTAGGCTTGGGGCTGCTGTAGTCAGCAATTACACTTCCAGTTTGATTGATCTTACTTTGTAATAACATTCTCCTTAGAGAAGAAAAAATGGGACGAACACTAAACTACCTCAAGCGAGGTTCAAGGAAGTAACAGACATTTGATTTTTTTTTGAACACTTCATCTGAATTAGATCCTCTTGGGTGATACAACTGAAAAACAGCATTTCATTTCAGTGAAAATATGCTTGGCAGCCCCTTCATATACAAAGTTCAACTTCAGGGCAAAGAAAAGAAACACTCATTATGTAACCAGATCAAATTATTAGCTATATAGGAGAGTTCCTGCATTGGTCCAGGAACTAGGAAATAGATACTAGTTCTTTTAGCTTGCAGTGTTATTTTGGACATAACAATTCTTTATTCTAAATATTTTTACCTTGGAGACCTTTACCATGCTTTCTTACTTATTCAGCGAACATTACATAAAACTTTGAATACTTTTCACGAATGAAGAAAGGAAAGTAGTTCTATAAAAAATTCTAATTCTTGGGAGGTGAGGATATGGGCGTGGGAGGTAAGGAGGTGGAGGTGAGAGGTGAAGGGGTAGAGAGGTGGGCATGGGAGGGTGGGAGGTGGGGAGGTGGGGTGGTGGGGAGGGGGGTGGTGAGGTGGAGAATAGAAGAGGTTGGGCAGGGACCCCTCCAAATAACTGCTTAGCTGACTTGGTTGTGGAGATTCTATTTTTCTTGTCTTTGTTCTCTCTCCACTCAGCATGACCTTTGGAGCTTCCATAGCATGCATCTTGAGCTTCTCACCCACAGTAAAATCAAAGACTAACATCATGTTTAGTGGCCATGAACTGCATGTGGTTCTGCATTTGAGCCACCTTAAAAAAAAGAAAAAAAGAGATCTTCCCTTTAAAAATCCAGATTGTTAACGTCTCATGGGACGGGTCATCTACTTACAGTAGGTCACTGAAGCACCTGGGAGGTTGAGAAAATTTTCTCTCAGTTCCAACTCTGACCTGCTGGACTCCCTTTTTGCATTAGTAGCTGATTCCCCTCATCCCCTGTGCTTGACATTTGCCTTCTGAAACATTTCCTGCATGGTCATTTGGTCATCCAACAAGACTTGATCAGGAATCCATGTTCTCAAATGTGTGGATATGGCAGTGAATAAAACAGATAAGGTTCCCGACTTGTGATGCTAACACTCTGATGAGAGGAGGCAAGAACCAACAAAATCTTTGTGGTATTAGGTGAAAGATGTCCCAAGGAACAGTGAAGCTTGATGAGTCAGTGACTGTTTCCACCTGGATACATATGGGAGTGCAATTTGCCTGATTACTTGTTGTTCAATGCAGTGTGGGGCTTTAGTCTATTAAGTGGGTGTGAACGTGATTGGTGGCCTCTGGATAGAAACATTGTTTTCTGCCTTTGACTTTTCCTTGCAGAGGTAATTGTTTTGAAAAGGATTGATGAAGGCAGACTGCCTGGGAGAACCCCTAGGTAGACTTTTTTCATAGTGCTGTCTTTTAAGCCAAGGATATTTGGAAATTGGTCCTTATGGCATCATTGTCCTGGTCTGAATGGGAGCAGAGTCAGGAATGATAGGAGTGGGGACTGAACTCACAGAGAGGGTGGGAAGGAAGTTCCTCTCTCAATAGACTTTTGAAAGGTAAGTTGATTGAAGGGAATACATGAGCTGATGAACTGTGAAGGGCAAGGCTACTGTGAGTAGATCACTTTAGGAAGAGATATGCATGTCTCTGTAACATAGACTTGAAAACACCATTGATTTTCAGATACGATTCCTTCCCCAAGATATTATTAAAGCAAACATCAATGTAAAGAAGATAATGACTTGTACTGCTAGCATTGTTGTTCTTGGACTAGAGTTTTGTGTTAGGCGTTGCCCACTTTCCATCTGATTTCAGGCTGTGACCAGGCTCTGCAGAACCCATCAACACATTCAGGCTGATTCTCAGCAGCCACAAAGGCCAGGCAGCTTTCATCAGCATGTTCAGATCTGAGTGTATTCCCCAAGGGCTGGGGGAGAATAACTCACTCTATTTTGTTCCCTTGGCCTGTTATGACTCTGTTTTAGAGAAACACATAAAGTAAATCAGCTCAAAGATAAAGAAATGTAATGTGTTTTTCAGCCGTGAAAATTGTCTTGGCTGCATGCAATTACTTTTTCTTGAAATGTGTAACACCAATGTTTAAATCGTGCCATCAGTAGGCACTCTTCATTTTCTTATTCATAGGTGTCGTTCAGGTATTCAGTATATTATAATTTAAATTCTGATTTTTTTAAAATATAAACACAGGAAAGGATGCCCCTTGTATACGTCACATATACATTAACCCACTGTGATGATTACAATGTTTCTGACTGCTATAGATACCAAATGAAACACGAACTGATTATTATAGTGATGAAGATTAAGTACGTAAATCTTTTCTATTATTGTGTTCTTCATGCCTGAGAAAAACAACTGAATCTGGCAATTTCTTCATTCCAGATTTCCTTTGTTTTCATCTGTATTACTGGACCCCAGGAATGGTGTCTTTTACTAGCTTTCCTCCCCTATTCCATGTAAAACATTATGAAATATTCTGGCACCGTTGTTAGAGTAAAATCTCCTGGTCAAGAGAATAAAATCTCTGGCCTGGTAAAGACTTACTGTTCCAGTTGGATTGGTTCAATCACTTTGGCCAAGGGACCACTGGAGAAAGGTGGGCTCACTGTCATTCCTTGAGTCAGTCATTGACTAGATTTGAGTTTAATACTTTATTTGTTCATTGATTGTAACCTGTTTTGTATTCAATGGATATTTGGTTGGGGGGGGGTTCCATTTTGGAAAATGCAAGCACACAAATAAGTTTAAGCTATTCAAGAGGCTTCACTGTTCTTGGGAAGGTCAGGAATGCAGCCCCTCATGTCACTCAGTAAGGGCCTTAAGCTGTATGATGTGTTGAGAACTATAGCACAGTTTTCTTATCTCTGGGAACTGATGATCTCACTGAAAGAGCATTTGACACAAGGAGCAAGTTGGAGTGCTTGAAATCAGAGTAGAAGGTATGTAATCTGGCAATAACTTCCGTAGAAGACCAGGAAACAGATGTTGGTGTTGGCCTTCTGGAGGAGTGAGATGAAGAGAGGGAGTTTATGAATTGGAAGGGATCTTGAACTAAGAGAAAGGCAGAGGCACTCCAGTTTTCATAAAACAATCTATTCAATGACAAGTTACACTCTTGAGGATAAAATGACACCAAGCTACCCTGATCTCAAATTTTGTTTAACTCTTATACAATTGGAGAGTCGATGAGAGTGGGGAGGAAATTTAGATACTTTCTAGCTTTTGACTGTGTGTGTGTGTGTGTGTGTGTGTGTGTGTGTGTGTGTGTGTGTGTGTGTGAACTCAGTTGCTCGGAAGAGCAACAAATACTCTTAACCACTGAGCTATCTCGCCAGCTCCTATAGCTGTTTTTAAGCTCTGCTATATGCAAGTGAATCTGTAGGCCAGGCAATGAAAGAAGAAAAGCCCATCCTTTAATTTGGTCAGCAGTATTTATAATGCTAAGAATCATAGCTAACCTTATGCCACCCATATGTGTTCATTTCATGAATTAGTATTTCAGGGTAAAACCCAAACATGAAGCCAAGAGTTTGTAGCACTCTCATTTCCCGTATGGAAAACCTAAACAGACAGATCCGTTTGCCTTAGTCATTCTCTTGTATCCCTGCTGGTCTCCTTGAGCAAAACACTATTGGTAAGCACATGTGGGTGCGTATCTACCCTTACCTGCTCATGTAACTCTGATATTTTAATGCTTGTTTCCCTCCTTCTGCTTCCCACTCCCTTTCAGACTACTTTTACTCTTAATCACACACACACACACACACACACACACACACACACACACACACACACACACACAAATCTTTAAAAAATTAACTACTGTTCAAATGTTCTGGTTGAGGCTAAGGCTTCAAAAACGATATGATTTTTCAATTAAGTCAGTGAATCTGTCTTTTTCAAACTTTTCACTGATGTTAGTGATAAAAAGGAACTTGAACCTTTCAAAATCAAGAGGGTAAAATTGGAAAAGCAAGGGTATTGAGTGGAACCCGGGGTAAGGGGGAGGTGACAGAATAGGACACCCAGTCATGCAGAGGTCACTTTTATAATAGGTACCCAAATGCATGAAAGTGATGAAGAACAGGGCATGGAAGAGAATGGAAAACTGCTTCATCTCTTTCACAAATTTGGTTTAGATCAGCGCCAGTTCCAGGGCAGATATTGGGGTAGATGAATGAAAATTTAAGTAAATATGAAGTAGGCAAACTGATCTAGTGGAATTTCTCACAGCTAAATATATGCATCAGTTGCATAATTACTGGAGAGGGGATCGGGAAAGGGAGCAGGGACTTTGGCCTTTGAGACTGTGTTACTGGGCTTATCTTTTTGCCCCGTTCTTTGCTGAGGGCACTTTATACCAAGAAATCAAAGACTGTAGCAAAAGTAGGTTGAGAGATGATCTGGGAGCAGCTGAAGAGTAATCGGCATCCCCTCACCACTACTAGTAGATGGGTCCTCTGGCCAGACCACAGAGCCTGCTGTTCTTTGTCCTTAGCCTTTGGCTGGGAGACGGGTGGCCAGACTAAAAGACCTCCTGAGACACTGTTCTGCAAAGCTCTCCTTGACATTGCTGGCATGTATTTCTCTTTCCAACAGCTTGTATATATTAGGACATTTCCTATAAATTATATAACATATGGTTAAAACAAGTCACATAAACACCATAAGTCTTTGAGGACAGACACTGGGATTTTTATGAGGAGAGACCTCACTCTGAATTGTCAGCCTTCTCCACATGTATGGTCCCATCTGCATCTCATACTTGGTGGGCACACGTGTGAATTGGCCATCATCTTCCCACAACAGCCTTCCACTCTCATCATCAGAGTCCTGTTTTCTTCATGATATCAGTCACTTCTTCATCACCAATCTCCAAAAATCGAGGTACCTCTTCCTCCTGACCAGTTTCCGAGTCACACTGACTCTTCCTCAATACCCAGTCGACTGCTTATCTTATGTTCCAAGTCCTGCCAAAGGACGACCCTTCGGAGACAGTTTAGGCTGCAGTTATTGTTCAGTTGGTAGAGTACTTGCCTAGCACTCCATAAAACAAGCACAGTGATGCACACCTAATATAATCTCAGAACTCAGAAGGAGGAGAAGGAGGATCACAAGTTCAAAGTTATCCTGGGCCACATAGCAAGTTGGAGGCCATCAGGGCTGTATGAACTATTTGTGGGATGGGGGGGGGTGATGTTAATCTCATTCCACTGCCTATTTCTCTGTTTAAATGTTATGCAGTGATTTTCCATTTATAATCTCTGTATGTTGTTTCTATACTCCTAAAATATTATAAATATCAAAATACTATTTTTCTTTGATGCTTTTAAGAAATGAAAGAAAACTGGTCCTTCATTTTTAACCTATATTTTGACTATTTTTCATCCTCATTCCTTTCTATAGAACCAAAATTTCAGCTGGGCAGGGCAGCATAACATAGACCACAAAATGCTCAGATACTCCAGTCAGAGACAGAGCATTGGATTCCAGGGGAACTGCTTTTCTAAGGCTATAAATCACATTGGTTATTGATTTACATACTTAGTATTTCTTTATATATTGAATGTGGTGGTCAAAATATGAATTTTATCATATTCCTTCACAATGTGTTTTGTTCAGGTTAGCAGTTAAATGAATCTTGAATCATATTCATTTCCCCTCAATCCTAGGGTAAAGTCCTTAACACTTGTGTGTGTGTGTATATATATATATATATACACACACACACACACACACACAAATATATATATATATATATATATATATATATATATATACAATTCTTAAAGCATGGTTTTGGCATTTATCAAAAACTTTAAATTTTATCAAGCACCTCTAACTTGTAAAAGTCTGACACAGGGTGTAAAATACAGTCTTAGACCATTTAGCATTCTGGGTGTCTAGATTTCTCCTGCTGAGTTGCCCAGAGTTCCACCTCTCATAGCTCAACCAGTCAGCTAAGGATTAAGCACTTGCTTGCACCTTTCAAGAGAGCCCTTTCTGTCTTTTTTCTTTCTGGGGTTTCATAGCTCAATTTTAACCGTGATAGCAACATCAGCTTCTACATTGAGACTTGTGTAATAAGAGTACAGAAGGACTTACAGCTCATTAGGGCTGGAGACTAAGGGTGGAGTTTACATTTTGGAGTCTTTTCTCGAGGATCAAATTTCCTCTTGTTGGGTCTGCTCTTGATTACTCTCTATCTAATACTTTCAAACAGTTGTTTTTAATATTCTTTGGGAATGTTAGTCCAATATAAGATGGGCTGTCATTACAGGGACTCAGAACCTCTGTACTGAATATGAATGAGCTATAAAATCTTACCTTGGCTTTCAGGAACCTCCAGAAATATTCTTTGTGATAGTTAATTTTATGTGTCAACTTGAATAGGCCATGGGATACCCAGAGGGCTGGTAAAATGTTTCTGACTGCCTCTGTGTGGCTATTTCTGGAAGGGATTAGCAGTTGAATCAGCAGATGGAGTAAATAGCACCATCACTGACATGACCAGGTAACATCCAGGCTGCAGAGACCCAAGTAGAACAAAATGTTGAAGAATTTCATGTTTGCTCTTTCTGCTTCACCTGGGACATCTGTCTTTTATTGCCCCAAGAAATCGGTGTTGTGGATTCTTAGGCTTTAGGAATCAGACCAGAACTTATCAACATGGCTCCCTGGGTTCTCAGGCCTTTGGATCTGGACCACAACAAGACCACCAGTTCTCCTGGGCCTCCAGCTCTGTGTTCATTGTTGAACTTCATGTTTCTTAGCCAATGTAAGGACAATAAATCTCTAAGACCCTTATACATATCCCATTGGCTCCATTCCTCTGTGTAACCTCATCTAATTCAGACTCCAACCTTCCTTTTTAACTTTGTCCTCCACTTCACTCCTTTTTTTTTTTTAAATAGAAAAAGTCCATGATTTATTTGTATTTATGTGCACATGTGTGTGCCTTGTTGTCTGTGCTTGCACCATTTGTACACAGGTGTCTGAGGAAGTCAGAAGATGGTGTTGTATCTCCTGGAACTGGAGTTACAGATGATTCCGATTTCAGCAACTGAACCTGGACCTTCTACAAGAGCAGCCAGTGCTCTTAAGCACTGAGCCATCTCTTCGTTCCCTCCATTTCTGTCCTCTCATGCCCACTTCTTGTCAGTTTGGCGTATTCCTTCAAACGTTGTATCTGTTTCTTTAATTTTGCTCATTATTTCTTCTTTGTCAGAATGTCCAGAGAATGTTATCACACATTATGAGCTTTTTTTCTTATATTTTTTGCCCATGTGTGTGCATGTGTGAGATATATGTGTGTCCATGCATGTATATCCATGTATGTGGAGGTCAGAGATTGATGTTGGATGTCCCCTCTAGCCTCTCTTTGCCCTATTGAGTCTGATCTCTCACTTGAACCCGAGCCTTGACAGTTTGGCTAGTCTAGCTGTCAGGCTTTCTCCAGGGATCTCCACCTCCTGGGTGGACACTGAGGATCCAAACTACAGTTTCATGCTTGCATAAGAAGTGCTTGTACATGCTGAATCATCTCCCTAGACCTTATGAGCTCATTTCAACATCTCTCTTCCTCTTCTTCTATTATAAACAGGAGAGGCAAAGAGCAAATTGTTTATTGATAATATAAGATAATATAATGTAAGAAGTCACATTAAGGATTTCTTCTTATGCAGCAGGAAAAAAAAAAAAAAGAATTGAATGTAAGTACCACAGGCATATGTTCCTATAAAAGAGAAGAAGACGGGATAAACTGGGCATGCTCAGTGTTTGCTCTTGAGCTCACTGTTTAACTGTCTATGAGAAAGCAATACACATGCCAAGCGTTAAGTGGGCCCCAATACCAACCTATTGCTTTTGCACACCCACTGCTGCGCTCTTCTGCATGGAGGCACTCTCTCATTGTCACAAATGTGTATTTTACTTCATTGAATATTACAGCATTTATGATATAATGTAGGCATTTTTTTTTCTAGGATCCCCTTAGTCTAAGATTAGTTAATTCCTCAACTACAGCACAGTGACTGATAGATAAGTGGTCAGTCTTCAATGTACATTTACAAAATGAGAAAATGAAGAAATGAAATGATCCATTGAAAACCTGGGTGGCCTATTCTAAATAAGGTCAAGTCAAGAGTGATGTAATAATTTAAAATTGAATGAGCGCAGCTGTCAAGGGAATGAAAGAATAGATTTTTGTTTAAAGTAGCTAATTGTTTCTCACCACAGAAGGTGGTAATGACATCACTCTGTTGTCTTCTTTCCACAGTGTGAGAGACTCAGCAGGTGTGCTGAGAGCTGCACACAAGGGACTTCTGACAGCGCCTTGATGGAACCTGAGACAAACATCTCTAGAGGTTTAAGCATCTTGACTCACACAAGGTATTAGAACGGTGGAAGTGAGTAGATTAAGAAGGGAAATTGAATTTCTCTAGAAGGTGATGTAAAGCTGTCTTGATCTTCTGTCAGACTCTGACGTTAGAGTTTGGATGTTAAATGTTAAAAGTTTGATCCCCAGGGTGGTGTGTTTGAAGGCTGGAGGAAGGGGATGTTTTAGAGACAGGGGCTAATGGAAGGCCTTAGAGCAAGAGGACCATAGGGGCATGCCTTCAAAGAGGATTGTGGGGCACCATGCCCCTTTTCCTTCCCCACAATCACTAATAAAATTTTATTTATAATAATTTAAGAGTTGTAGAAGTGGGGCTGAAGAGATAGCCAGTCACATGCTTGAGGACCTGAGCCCATCCCCAGGACCAATGTGAAAAAGCCAGGTGTGGTGGCACAGACATGTAGTCCCAGTACTGGGAGATGAGGATGGTGACAGGCAGATTCCTGGGAGCTTCCCTAGCAAGCCAAAACAGCCTGCTTCGTGAGTTCCAGGACAGCATCCTGAGGAACAACATCCAAAGCTTTCCTCTGTCCTACACACACACACACACACACACACACACACACACACACACACACAAGCACATGAGTACATACATACATATATACACAAACACACACACATTCACCCACTCTTCCCACATAAAGAATGCGTACATATATACATAATATAGCAACAAAAATATTCATAGAAAAGTTGTAAAGACAGTGTAGAGTTCCCGTATTGCTCATACTCAGTTCCCTGTGTGCTAATGTCACACATAATGAACACACCTAATGAACCAATATTAATACATCACAGTAGTGGGTTTCATTGGATATTTTGCTACATTTTTTTGTTTTTTGATTCAAGCTGCTCTGCTCTGGCCTTTAGGACCTCCTCATTTGGTGGAGATACTCAATGTTCTCCTGATAAGCTTCTGTGATGGGATTTCTTCTGAATTTCCCTCTCAGCTAATAGGGCAAGGAAATATGTATGTGTATAATAATTGGCATATATAAACACATCTCTAATTATTTATTCCTGTGTATTTATCTGCATTAATATTAAACTAAACATGAGCTCATGTTTATGTCTCAACTCTAATCCAGTAAATCCTAAATGAATCATTCTAGACCTCTTCCCTTGCTGGTCTGTAAACTCCCACTCAAAGTGAAAGAAACCTAGGGCTCGCCATCTGCCATCCATTTACTTAATTGCTCGGTTCTAGTGTGCACATATAGTGGTTTCGGAATTGTTAGCCCTAATCTCATGGGGATCAACTTTACCAATGAGAGCACAGAGCTTCTGGGCAGTGTTAGCTTCAGGTTTGACTCATTTAAAACACCATTTAGTTTAGCATGTTCACCCCCACTCTCCTCGGGGAAGTAATCTTGAGCATTTCTAATGCAGATGAATTCTTCTGTCCTGGTCTTCAATCCATCCTTGAACACCTAAGAGTGAGCTTTTATATGTATGCACATTAAATTTCAGTCTGTGCTGAGAAGTGTTATGGGTGATGATAAACGGATAGTGCCATGTAACTATTGTCACATGGTCACGAGGAATAGCTCTTCTGCCTTAAAACACACTACAGCTGCACCCACTCAACCATTGGCCTTCTCAGTTCCATGGTAACAATTTATCTATTTGATGTCTCTGTGTTTTGCTTTTGTTTTCCCCCATAATGCCATTGAGTATGCAGCCCTTTTCCAATGGACTAATTTACTGAGAAATTTGCATTCAAGAGTCATCCATGTTTTTTGCATGACTTGTGTTCTATATTCCATCTTGTTTGCTTAATATACTCTGTTGTTTGGATGGGGCATGGTTTATTGGTAGCTTCTTGTTTAGGAAGATACAAATAAAATTGCTACATTGACTTGCATTTGGTTGTTTGTGATGGTTTATATTTTCAGATCAACTGAGCAGACACTTAGTCATCTGGTGGTGGGGTCTTATGTTAAGATTCTAGCTTTAACAAATGGTTGTCTTCCAGGGTGGCTGTACTGTGTTTCATTCCCAGCAGCAATGGGCAAGCATTCTTCCTGCTCAGCAACCCTGCTGACGTTATTCATTCTTGAATTACAGCTATTCCAACAGGAGAACAGCTACAACCCACTGTTGTTTTAATCTGCATTTCCCTAATGACAAGCAACATGGAACACCTTTTATTTATGTTTATTCCATCCATATCACTCCCTTGGTGTATGTTCAGATTTTTGCTTATTTTCAAATCATTTTCACCGAGCAGTGCTTTTATTTATTATGTGATTCATAATAATGATGATTCAAAATGATAATTCTTTTGCCCTCTTTTATCTCCTGAGCTTTTTTCTTTCAATTGTCCTTGCAGCTCTTTATCTGCACTTTTATCCACTCAAGACTGTGTCATCTACTTCTTTCTATAGCACTCTTTCCAAGATTTGTTCTTTAATTGTGCATATCCATCTGTAGATATGTGCACAGGCATGTCAGGTCCTACAAAGCAGGAGTTACAGTCAGTTGTGAACTTCCTGATGTGAGTTCTGGGCACCAAACTCAAGTCCTCTGGAAGAGCAGCAAGCTCTCTTAGCCACTGAGCCATCTCTTCAGCCTTCCCATCATTCTTCTATACATTACTGCCTGAGAACTATCAATTATTCTATCCTATGAATGAGTTATATGAGGTATTTTTCTTGGAGAAGCATGGAGGTGTTTTCCAAATTTCTTTTCCACCCCAAACAAAAATAGTGATGGATATTCTTATAAATAAATGTTTTCATAGCTATTAACTTAGGATAAGTTAAAATTCCGTCTTACTCTCTGCTCTTGTGAAGGGCCCAGGCTTGTCCCTCAGCACTCACATGGTACCTCAAAACTGCAAATCCAGTTCTACGGGATTAGAAGCGATCCTTTTGCCTCCTCGTGCTCCTGCAAGCATGTGATACAAATAAACTCATGCAAGCATGCACACATACACACACAAGTAAAATAAACTCTATATCCAAAGGCATGGATCTTTTCAAGACCTTTTCTAGGGGGGCCCCCACCCCCACCCCCATTAGCCTGCCATGCTCACAGAGCACTGTTTTTCCTTTCTGTCCCAGGGTTAGAGAGAGGCTATGAGTTTACTTGAATGTGTCATTTGCTTTGGTTACCGGTATGTTAAATGCTCATAGAGATGGGACATGAGACATACTCAGCCTGAGGGGACAGCTACTTTTGTAAGAATGTCATCTTGGGCCTGGGCAGATGGCTCGACTGGTAAAGTCTTACAAGCACAAGGACCCAAGTTCTGTCCCCAGAACCTGTGTGAAGATGCTAGCTAGGCATGGTGGTTCATAGTTGTAACCCTAGCAATGAGGAGGCAGACACAGAAGGATTGCTGGGATTCACTAATTGGTGAGCTTCAGTACAATGAAAGATCTTGTCTCTGAGGATGTGGCCAGCTCCCTGAGGGTGACATCTAAGGGGGTCTCTTGGCCTCCACCTGCACACAAGTAAAGGAGAGATGTAGCCTTCCCATCTGCTTTAGTTCATTTTCTCTTTTTAAAAAGACTTTATTCATTTGTGTGTGTGTGTGTGTGTGTGTGTGTGTGTGTGTGTGTGTGTACATAAATGTCATAGTGTGCCCATGGAGTCATTATCTCCTTCCGCCATTATATGATTTCAGAGACTGAACTCAGGTTGTCAAGATTATCCAAAATCATCTTTACTTGTGGTGCCATCTCAACAGTCCCTCTGTTTTCTGAGCCTTAACTCAGACCTTGTGCCCTGTAGGAATCTTGTCTACTGGTCTTTCCATTTCAGAGCTGCCTCAGAGTGAATGTATTTAATGAGGCGATCTGCAAAGTGCATGCTCAGCAACTTAGATGGTCAGATTGTTTGAAGGCGTTGGGAGCTCTTTTGTATTCCTATGATAACTGATCTTAGACCTGCTTAAAACAAAATCTGTTCTTTGAGAATATCATTCATATATACAATGAAATAAGATCATGTCCAATCCCCTGTTACCCACTCTAATTCTAAATGGATCTCTCCTAATACACCTTCTGTTTGATTTTGCTATTGTTGTTGTGTGTTTGTTTTTGAGACAGTCTTACTCTGTATCCCTGGCTGGGCTGGAATTTGCTCTGTAGATCAGACTGGCTTCAAACTGCCAGAGATCCACCTGCCTCTGCCTCCTGGAGTACTGGGATTAAAGGCAGTCTAGAAGCTACTTTTAGTATTTGTACCTGTCTGAGTTTTGAAGACCTCAAGTTGAGGTATTTAACCTCAAATTACAGTGCATGGAAACAGATTTGCTTTAAACTTCCCCCACACACTCCAGGAGCTGTCAATAATCAGACTTGGTCCCCCTCTAGGACCAGAATTACCCTGAGCTTTTCTGCCTGGTCTTTACGCATCCAGTGTTACCATCTGTGTTGGGACAGCATCTGCTCAGACCAAGGAGTAGAGAGGGAAGCTGCAGCAGGCAGTGGCATCACTGGCTAAGCCTCTACCTTATGCTTTTTAGGTTTCATTTTTTGCAGCCAAGACACTGAAGTTAGCCTTTGGCCTATAGTAGTTTTGACAAATATGGAGGCTGTGAGTCAAAGGAACTCTGTCTCCTTAAGAATGTGTTGCGACACGTTCAACTCCAAATCCTGTCAGTTGCAACAGATCTTGTGCTTTAACGAGTACCTTGGATATCTGAGAATAAACTGGTCATGGCTTTATGGGCCTTTTAGGGAAAGCTGCTGCTGTGCTTCTGCTCTTGGAGCTGGGGAATGTACAACAGTGCTAGGAGCCAAGAATATAAACAGCTAGAACAATATGTTCAGCATTTAGGAAATACGGCTAGATGTAGCAAACACAAATGACCGAACCAGCCCTATGGCCAAAGGCATTTCCTCTGCACATTTTACACTCTTCAATAATGGCAGCCTGAGTGTGCTGTCCAGCCCTGGTGATCCTGGATGTCTGTGCAGTGGAGAGCATTTCTTCAGACGTGGCTTGTATTGATCTTGGGTCTTTCGTTAGATGATGGAGTCTGTTGATCTTTCCATTCCATAGGAAGGGCCGTGAGCCTGGCGGTGGGGGTGGTGATCATTAGGGAGATGGAGCAAACATTTTGTGGGACTGGGCAAGGAAGTGCCATCAGTTTGAGAATCAAAACTGCCCTAAACCCTTGCTTGTATCCTGAGAACTTCCCCAGTTTCCCGTGTGTTACCCACTGTTTTAGATAAGAGTGCAAGACCACAGAAACAGACTTCTCAAGCTTGCGATTAGCAGTTTTATGTGTTTTGGGGGGCATCATTCAAGTGTAAGTGATAAGAAAAGAGAAAGATTCCTTATGCTCTTAATAGCTAGATTAGGTGGTCATTTCTAGGTTAGTTATTACTGCTATGTTCTTTGCCCTCCCTCATTCATTCTGTTGGAGATTTTTTCAGAGCTCCTGTAACAAAAAGGGTATAGAGGCTGGACCTCTATAGCGAGGATCTTTATTAAATAAGCAGTTTGAGCTTCTCTTGTCTGTCACCAATAAGATGGTAGCTGTGTGAGAATTGTGGATTTAATCTGCTTTATTACAGTAGCCACCTTTCCACGTGCATCCCATAATATCAGGTTGTAACTCTCAAATATACCCAACAAAATTTATTTTAAAACAACTAAGCAGGAGAGGATATAGAGTAAGCATTGTATCCCAGCAAACGTGCTGTCCCCCAGCCTCCTGTTCATCCTTTAGCTCCTGTGACAAGGGAAGGTTCATCAAAAGCAGAGTTCACTCTCACCTCATAAAACGCCTAGCCTACCGTTTCCCAGACGCTTCGTGGAAACTATTATATCTCGTGCCCTGATTCCAGGACAACTCAGTATAGGCAGGTATCATTAGTTCCATTTTATGGTTGGGAAAAACACAGGTCTAAAAAAGGAAACATTGTACAGTGTCTGAGGTATAGGCAGTATCTGAATGAAGCCAGGGCATTCTGACTATTTGGAACCTCTTTGGTTATTCCATATTTCTTCCTGACAAGGAGTTCACTTTGCCCCGCAGTAAGGACAGACTACTCTCAGGCAAGCTGGAGACTATGGCTGTCACTGGTATATTAAAGGGGCAACAACCTGTAAAGCCCTAGGACCACGACCCTAAAGCCCAGGCCCAGCATCTTCCAAAACTGTTTCAGATAGAGCCACAAGACGAACCCAATACCTGGCAATTTCTCTCCTTTCCCTACAATAAAATAAGAACTTGGATTCCCACACAAATTGTTGCTGTTGCAGCCAAGGAAAACCAATAGGAGTTGAAGATGGGAAAGAATATTTGAGGATGAAGAAGAAGGCAAGAAAATGCATGCTGTCTTTCAGGCAAAGGAGAGTGCAAAGGAAACATAGCCCAGTAGGTAAAAGAAAAGTGACTCCTATTTTTCATAAGGATCTATTTAAAATTTCAGACAGGCAGTGCTTAATGTCCTGTTTTTAAATTAATTTCTCCCTTCTATCAGCAGCTCCAGAATAATTACTGTCACTGCTATGACCCCTTGCTGTGCCGTGAAAAAGGGCAGCAGAAGGAAGTGTGAGAATTGGATGTATAGAGGAACCGGAGAAAGCTAATGCAATGTGTATCCTAAACTGCAAAAATAATTACCTTCAGGGCGCTAAGACAGCCAGACCGTGTCAATAGATTATTAGAACGTTGCCTCATTGCTCCAAATCCTAAGTCTGTTTTCTGGGTTTTTATATTTTTTGTTGAGAAATGAGGTTTCAGTTAAATCTTTGTTACTCTTTCCCCGGAGCAAAAAACTGTGAGCAAGGCAAAGACTCAGAACAAATCTTATTTCTGGACACTGCCTTCCTTCCAGGGTATCTTTTTCCAAAACACCACTTATCTTTGCAGTCCATGGGGTTGCATCATACGATAGATCATTAACCACCATTTATGGATCACCTCGGATGCATCCTTTACCATCAGGGCTATAAAGACAAATGATACCCTCTGTGCCCTCGGGGAGCTCATGTTTAGTGGAGAAGAGCGACGACTGAATGAATAGTCACTCCATAAAAGTTTAATAGTCAAAGGATAGACAGAACTGGGTGAGCACATTCAGTATCTTCCAGGCAAAGAAAACGTTTCGTGTTTTCTGTTGGGAAGCAAATTCTCCTTGTTAAGAGAAATAAGTTGGCATCATTCAGATTGTATTAATCAGTCTGTAGCTGTCAGAACTCTGTAGCTAGAGTGGCCTTGATCCACCGCTACTAAAATCTACAAATATACAGTCAAATAATACAATCCTATGTGGGAAAATAAAACATTTTCCTGGATATATAATTAGAAAAAAAAACAAGAAATATTTGGAATCTGTGACATTTTTCACTATAACACAATTTGGGGGAAGTCACATCCATCCAGATATTTAGAAGGTGCTTCATGGCAAGCTGGAAAAGCAGCTTTGGTATCACTTAGCTGAACTTCAGAATGAGTCCTGGCTTATTTACCTGATACCTGGAAGATGCGGGAGCAGAAACAGCTATCAGCTTCCTTTTCATTGTTAACTTGAACACTCTGGTCCTCCCAGAGATCTTGTGGAGCAGGAGATTTGGTATCCCACACTTGGTGATATTGATGGAGTAGATGTTATTCACTTTGATTTTTTTCCTGAGCTTTGTGGAACATGTGGCTCAGTAGCAATACACAGGTAAGGCAACTGATAACTTCTCTCTGTCTTGAGTATGGATTTTGCCTTTCAGACTCTTAGTTACTTTTCTTTTACTATGAAGAGACATCGTGACCAAGGCAACTTATAGAAGGAAGAGTTTACTGGGGCTTATGGTTTCAGAGGTTGAGGCTGTGACCATTGTGTCGGGCAGTGGGGCAGCAGGCAGGAAGGCGTGGCACAGGAGGAGTAGCTGAGAGCTCACACCCTTATCATCAAGTAAGTGGAAAAGAGAGCTAGACTGGGAATAGCTGGGATTTTGAAACCTTAAAGTCCATTCCCAGTGACACACCTCCACAAGACCACACCTCCTAATCCTTCCCAAACAGTTCCACAACTGGGGATCAAGCATTCAAATATACGAGCCTGGAAGTGGAAGTGGGGGTGGGGGCTTCTCATTCAAACAACCATGGATGCCCTTCTGACTTTTTTCTTTTCTTTTTTTTTTTTTTTTTTTTTTTTGAGATGGGTTTCTGTCTGAGAGTTCATTGGCTCATGGGACATTTGAGTTATCTGAGATAAAGCTCAGCGGTGACTCTGTGTGGCCACTCCCAGATCCTCTCCTTTATTTGTTTCCATGTAGAGATGTGCAGGACCAGATTTGTACACCGACTGGTAGACAGAAAGGAAGTAAGCGGGAGGAATGAGGGCAGAGTACACATCCTTGTTTTGGTACGCTGAATCGGTAGCTTGACAATTATCTAGGGACTAAGAAATGATATGTTGTTTTAATTAGACACTTTTCAAACACGGGGGCATGGTCAAGGTTAGGCACAAGCAGAATTTGCAGACATTCAGGGACCAGAATGTAAGTGTTAAGTGGACGGCAGTGATATCACAAATCTCCCTACAGTTCAAGATACTTTGAAGGATGCCTGTTGGCCCCCGCAGGCTAGCTGTCTTCACAGCAACCGTGGAAGGGCTGCTGCCTTCCCAGTGGCTGTCTCAGAGAGGCAGTTGTATGTAGTCTTCACAGTTAGTGGTTAGCTGTGAACTTGGTGCTCACGACTAACTGGTGGAATGGCTTGTGACCCTCATGAGACCATTGTGGGAGGTTTATGACATAACCATGACCACTGCGAAGTACTCTTTGTCTGCTTCCGAGACAGAATTTGCCTGCTCAATCTGAGATGTTATGTTGGCTGAAGAACACAGATCTACAGGTAACATTAGTCTGCTGGCCGTCAGTTCCATTGCGTCTACATAGCTCACTAAGCATAACCTAGAATTTTGAGGTTTAAGATTACCTAACTACTCTGTGACATCCTGGAAGCACTACAAAATTATATGTTAGACCATGAGTCAGGGGTTGTCAGCTGACACTCAGCATCAAATTCTTCTTTCTTTCCTTGTATAAAAATTAGTATCCTAACACCCCCTCTTTACTGTCAAGGTGACACTGTGTAAGTGAATAAAATTCAACTTTTTGAGGAACCTTCTCTGCTATCTCATGTTTTCTGAAACTTTGACTGTAGAAAAATGTTGGCCATTTTGCCTTGTCACATTGCCTTCAAGTCACATTGCCTTCAGGACAGAAGGTGAGTACCATAAGGGTGGATGTAGTCAAATGACAGAAAGAGTCTGTATTGTCACCTGTGAAACTTCTAGACTAGTTCCAGGTGAACGTTCTACCTCCAGATCTCTAGAGGAATCATGTCCACTTAAACAACTGTTTCCCTGGTGGCTTTCTATATGTGGCCACCTCGTTCATGCAGACCACATGTCATGATAGTGGTTTGGGAAGCATGACTTGAATATAGTTGCAGTTTTCACTGGGAAATATAGTTAGATGGTGAGCAATGTTTAGATAATGAGTCTAGACAGCCATATAAAAGACTTTACCTGGATGATTCACTGTTAAATAGGCAGATCCCAAAAGCTCTGGGAGGTTTACCTCTGGCTAAGGTTGTAGGAATGAATCTTAGTAAATAGGATTTAAACTTAATTGATGGGGATGCCCTTCTGTACATTTGTTTCTCTTATTGGTTGGTGAATAAAACACCATTCAGCCAATAGAGGCAGGAAGATAGGTGGGGCTAGGAGATGAGGAGAATTCTGGGAAGAGGAAGCAGGAAGCCTGCCAGAAGGAGATGCCATGCGTGGGAGGAAGGAGTATCAGGTCCAGATCCTTCTCCGGTAAGATAAGACTACGTGGAAATACTTAGGTTAATACAAATGGGTTGATAATTAAGACAGAGCTAGCCAGTAAGAAGCCCTGGGCATTGGTCAACAGTTTTGTAATTAATATAGCATCATTGTGTGTTTATGTTGGGGCTCAAGGGTGACAGGACCTGGTAGGAAAAGCAACACTTAATAGGTAAAGAATGGAGACATACAAGTGATGAGAAAGATGTGAGTATGTGTGTGTGTGTGTGTGTGTGTGTGTATGTGTGTGTGTGTGAGAGAGAGAGAGACAGAGACAGAGACAGAGAGAGAAAGGTCAGACACCTTCTGAAGCCATGACAAACCTATAGTGGAAGACTTGGCCAGAATTCTCCAGAAATTTCTAATGTATGTCACTGTCTTAGTTAGGGTTACTGTGCTGTGAAGAGTCACCACTTACAAAGAAAACATTTAGTTGTGGTGGTTTGCTTACAGTTCAGAGATCCAGTCCATTATCATCGTGGTGGGGCACAGCAGCATGCAGCAGACATGCTGCTGGAAAGGTAGCGGCTACGTGTTGATATGCAGACAACAGGAAGTACACTTGAGGATATATGAGACCACAAAGACCACCTCCACAATGATGCACTTCCTCGAGCAAGACCACACCTCCTAATAATGCCACTCCCTTCAGGGGCATTTTCTTTCAAACCACCACAATCACTATCTTATTTAGTCACTAACTAGATGATGCTGTGTGGGACCATGTAGGTTCTTCACACCGCACTGAAAAGTTCTGCTTTTTTTTTTATGATTTGTTTCCTAGGTGGGGCATCTGTCACGCCACCCCCTCCTGGAAGAGGCTCTAAGGAGCTCTGTTCCTCCCTCTGAAGGTATGGCACTCAGCACAGTTAGGGACCTCCTAGTGAGGGGAAGCTAAACTGAATACAAGACTAGGTCAGCTCCTCAATTTGGTTGTCAGACAACAGGTGGCTAGTGTCTAGCTTTTTGAGCTCTGGGGTAGAGTCTCTGACAGGAAAAAATCTCTGTCATTGAAGATATAGTGGCACTGAAAAGGTACCCAGCTCTCTTTTCCTGTGCAGGCAGACCACGCTCTTCTGCAGCCCATAACATTTCAGGATGGTCTTACTTATTTTGTTGTTGTTGCTGTTGCTTTGATAAGACATCGTGACCAAGGCAAGGTATAGAAGAAAGAGCTTATTTGGCCTCCAGCTCCAGAGGGTCAAAGTTTGTGATAGTAGAGAAGAGGAACAGCTAAGAACTCACATCTTGACCCAAAACCACAAGGACAAGAGTGAGACACTGGGATGGGTACAGGCCCTTTGAACCCTCAAGGCCCACTCCTAGTGACACACCTTCTCCAACAAGGCCACACCTCCTAGTCTTTCTCAAACAGTTCTAACGAATGGGGAAGAAGTATTCAAACACATGAGTCTATCGGGGCCATTCTTATTCACACCCCCACGAAGATTTCTGACACTACTCTTCAGTCCCCTGCACAGCCCACCACACTTATTTACTGTAAATGAGATGAGTGGTCTAAGGTTTGGGGCATGGCGTGCCTACTTGCATATGGTGTAGCGCCCCCGCTACAATCTGTTCCACAAATCGGGCGAAGGCCTAGAGATTGAAATAAAGACAAGACAACGGGTCATTCGTTCAATGGCAAAGTCGGAACACCAAATGCTAAATGCCGTTTATTGAGGGGCAAGAACGGGCTTAAATACCGACTTATAACACAGTGGAAAATTACAGGAATTTTTTTGGCTTAGCGCCTCTCTGTGTTATCACGAGGTATGGTTGTCACGGGGTGTGTGTCACGAGATGTGTGTCACAAGATGTGTTGTCACGAGGTGTGTGTCATGGGAAGAGTACCAACAATAGCCTTGGGGCAAGGAGTTCCCGCCAACAGCTTCAGGCTAGCTCAAGGTGCCTTGGGGGTCCATGCAGGGCCCTACAATATGGCACAAAGGTCATAAAGGAATTGCTTTTCTTTAAACGGCATCTTTATTACATTTATTTAGTGTGTATGCATGTGTGCCTAGGCACATATCTACCACAGCACAAGTATTCCTATACCACCTGGGGATCAGGAGCTCAGGCTTGGAGATAAGAGCTTTTACCTACTGAGCTGTCTTACTGGCCTGAGGAATTGCTTTGAATGCTGACAGGAAAAGTAGTTCTACTGTTGATATTTGTCACTGGGATAGTTAATATTGATTTGAGTCTAAAATCAAGTAAGAGAGATGCCTCTGCGAGGGCCTGCTGATGCTATTCCAGTAAGGATAAACCGACAAAGAAAGGTTTTCCCAGAATGCTCAGCCCCTTCTAGCAGTGGTCCAGATGGAGAGAAGTCCAAGGGAAAAACAGCTCTGCTTTGGACCATTTGCTGGCAGTACGCAGATGGCGGGCAATGAGCGGCATGGTTTGTTCACGCTGGTTCCTCCTTGAGTCTTCAACAGCTCTGTTTCCCGGCTGCTCACTCATCAGAGGGCACGTCCTTAATGTGCAGTGCTGACAATGCATTTCAGTCCCGCAGCTAATTAAAGTCACTTCTTGGCTCCGTGTGACAGGTCCTCCAGACTCATAAATCAGAAGTTACTAACGATGCGTCTTTCTCATCTCCTTGTCTTTCCTTAACGCATTGACTTCTTTCATCATGGGTAACCCCCCCCCCCCCCTGGGCCCAGTAAAAACCCAAAACAAATAAATAAGACTACTGCTGGGAATGTCTGATGCATTTTTTGCTTTCTGAGACCACAATACACTGTCAAAAATACAAAAGAAAAGGAGTTTTACTTTTGCTGTTCAATGCATGACCATAAGAAACCGACCTGGGTTGCTTAAAAATGAAAAGAAAAAGCAGACAGTGATCTCTCAGTTACAGACCTGTGAGTCATTCCAGAGTGGAATTGAGACAGACCCAGAGTTACCTGGGGAATGCAAACACTGCCTGGCTGAAGTCCAAAAGCCAGAGTGACCAAAGAAAAAGATCCCAAGAAAGAGGAGCCTGTGAGCAAGGCTCTTGACAGCACCAACGCCGGTGAAAAATGGCCTTGGAGATTTCTCATTAGGGATATCTGAAAACCGGGTCTTATCTCACTGTGCTCCCCCTTCTCGGTCGAAGCGCACAGACCGTCTCGTCCCTCCAGTTTCATCTCGTGCTAGAGGCAAGCTGTGTTCATGAAGGTCAGATCCGGTTGGCTGGATGGATTAGGTTACTTCTCCAGGCTGATGAAAAAACAGAGCTCCCAAGCTGCCCATTCTCTCTTAAGAGCCACACCCAGCAGAAATACCCCTTAAAGTCACGCTATGGATGGCAGCACTGGGGAAGATGGGATAATTAAAATAAAACAAGTTTGAGTAAATCTAATGAGTAGCAGCCCGGAAGAATGCATCGGATGATTCTGAGGGAAGATGGACTTGCACAAAACGGTGGAATATTTTTCGTTAATTCATGCTCACAGACCTTTCATTCTCATCCTTAGATGGCTTCCCTTGCAAGGCCCTTCAACGGCTGATTTCTCGAACACTAATTTCCCATTACTAGTTCTGATCCTTGTGACATTTACTAAAGAGACGGAATAATTTTTTTTTTTTTTTTTTTTACTGATTTTGTAGTTGCCAGAGAAAATATCTTAAAATTGAGGGGAAAAAATGCTATTAGATATACCATGTAGACAAAGATATCTAAAATTTGAAAATCTAATGGTGAAGCTGTATTTGTGGGAATATGCATTAAGCAGTCACTGAAATGAGTTTTAAAAAGTGACACCAAGAGTAAGAGAAAGCATAAGGAGATAAAATTAAGAACCGTTTTTCAAAAAGCATAGCATAGTTTAAGTGCCTTTACTAAAAAGAAACATGATCTAATTCATATGTTTTATGTCAAGAATGTACTCAAAATACCCAAGATCACATCCCAAATTAATGAAATAATAAGGTGTGCTAACTCTTCCTTAATGGAGAACAATTAAACACTAGCCCTTAAAATGCCTTGGCCCAGATGTCCAGATAAATGGATAATGAAAATGTGGCACAATAATAACACAATGGAGCCTCATTCAGTTGTGAAGAGAAATGTGATTATGAAACATGCAGGAAATGAACCCCAGAAAGTGTTGTATCAAGCAAGGTGACCCAGACTCCAAAAGAAAAAACTCACTTCTATTCTTTCACGTGGAGGTCTTACATCTTTAATGCATGCATAAAAGTGTATGTGAGCTCAGGTACAGGCCAGGAAGCTGGGAAGGAGCTGAGGGAAAAGAGGTGCTGAGGTAGAGGGACAGACAAGAGGACCCGGCCCATGTGACATGAGAACAGAAAGGAGCTGTGGGGGTAGAAGGGTAAATAACTGGAGGGGTGTCAGGAGGCAAGGAGGAGGATAAATCAAGGAAAAAATGTTGGAAAGATGCCTAATGAAACCTAATATTCTGTATGTTAAATAAACAGGTTTATTTCTTAAATGCCCATGCAAGGATTTCTACTGTAACGCTGAGATCGGCTAGACAATGTTATATTCAAGTAGCTTCTAGACCCTAGTGACCTGAAGTCCAAAGATGAACTTTTGTTCATGTTACATGCTCACTGTTGTTGGAACACCATCATCAATAATATCGACCTGAAAACTGGTCTAGATCCTGAATTCATGTGGTTTTCCTTAGTGTCTGGGGGCAGATCTCAGGCCTCTGTGTTTTCTTACTGTTTACACAGGTTCTCCTCAGGCTTCATGGTTTAGAACCACTGTGCAAGACAGGTTCATTATATTATGACTGATTTTCCTGTGTGATTCCCTTTCTAGACTTTGCCTGTCAGCACCACAGAACAACACCTTGTGACAAAAGGATGTTGGCCCAGGGCTTTAAAATGATAGCCAATGCCTGAAGAACAGATAAAACAACTTAACAGCCAACTCTAGGCAGATAGCCTAAGAGTCACTTCTGAACTTCCTTCTTATTCAAATGTGGCCTGAAGGATCCGATATTGTTGGCATTCTTCCCACTATTTGATCAGACCAACTGGCTCTGAGGAACAATCCAAGCCTAACTATAGGTGGTATTCAGAGAAATGCCCCAATTAATGAGGCAGAGGGGAACTTGCCCATGCCAAGATGGAGCTACTTATGGCAGGCTCAAACCAAAGGAGGTCTAAAAGGTCATGAGGGAGGGGACATCACACTTGCATATCTGAGATAGGAACTATTCAAAAGGCTCTGAAAGTCCTTATGCACATATACTCATGATGAGAACTGTTACAGGAACTCTCTGGCAGCATGGAATATTCCAGATACATGTATTTACATATATGAAGAATGTCTTCTTGTCACTATCCACATTACCCAGTGAGGAATTGCCAACCCTTGCAGTAAACTGCTGTAGCTAACAAGCTTTTTATCTCCCCTCCTTTTTCCAAGTTTCCCTCCATCTCAGCCTCCTCTCACGTCAGTGTTCCACCACAGTAAGCAGATTCTAGACTCCAACTCTCTGTATGTCACCTTCTGTGCTGTACTTATAAAATCGGAACTCTGCAGGGCTTTTAGGATGTGTTCTCTGGGACTCTGGCTCATCATTTGTGCTGCATTTTAGAGGTCAGTCGCAGAAACACACTCTGGTGGGAATAGACAGAAGAAGGAGCTTAAGAAAACTTCAAACAAGAAAATGATTGGAATCATTTTGCTATTTAAATGAAATATAAAATAAAGGCCACATCCTCCTCTTCTGCCTCCTTCTCCTCTCCTCCTTCCTGTTCTTACTCCTATTTAGAAGATGTGAGGCTAAGGAGTGCTTTCTGTAGAAGTCTGAAGACCTGAAGTTTGACACACAGAACCTTTAAAAATCCACAGTGGCTTCCATCTATAATCTAAGCTCTTTATCTATGAGATGAGAAGCAGAGACAAGGAATCCCTTGGAAGGTTGTGGGCCAGAAAGTCTGGAATATGTGGGCAGCAGAAACAATAAGAGAGACCTGTTTCAAGAAAGTAGGAGGAGAGAATTGACTCCTGCAAATTAAGTTGACCTCTAACCTCCATGTGCAAGATGTGACATGCTACACATACCCCAGCAATAATAATAATAATAATAATAATAATAATAATAATAATAATAATAAGTATGAGGATGAAAAGTAAAATTCAGGGTTTTTATAAAGCCAATTCAGATATGTATTTATAGCACCATATAAAATAAACCACAACATAGCATTTATATCCATAAGTTTCTTAAAATAATTTTGCTGTAAACTGATTATAGATAATCATGAAAATTAGGGTATAAAGAAAAAATTATTCATGCTCCAAGACTGTAGAAGCTACCATACATAGCAAACACGTGGCTATTTTTTCAGCATATTCCATGACCTGAAATGTGTTCCAGTAGACTGGGAGGTAGGGAAAAGGAGGCGACCTGGGGCAAGCACGTCATTCTATTAACATGGAGAAATAGAACTCAGATGTTAAAATAAAGGTGTGTCAGTGACTTTTTTCTTTTGAGAGGCAGTGGGGGAGAGATTGAACCCAGGGCCTCATGCACACCAAGCAAGCATTCTACCAATTATCCCCCAAGTCCAGCTTCCTGCTACATCAGGCAGGCATCTAGCCTTGCCACAATAATCAAAGTTCTGATCCGCTAATCAGCCTTTGTAAAAAGCTCCATGAAAGCAAATATTTTTTTTAGGTACCTTAGTTTATATATTTTACATCAATGTTGCATTTTTAGGGTTTCCACAAGCATCCCCACCAAAGTGGCCACGACCATCTGAGAAAACCTTCCCAGGAGCTGCTTTTATTCAGGCGTTGCGCCATCCTGACTGCTGTTCTACTGCCTCACAGTATCTAGTTCACCCTTTCTGATCATTTCCCGGACTCCTTTGCCGTTGGTTTCCTGCTACTTTTACCCATTGGAAACAGCCCAGAATAGGTGACTATAGTAAAACAGTGGGCGTTGTTATCCTGTTTGTTCCAGGTCCTATCGGGAGTGTCTAGAACTTGCCATTTATTCTAGAAAGGGCCACTGACTTTGGACTTCTGCCTGGAAATCCTAGAATGTGGCCCATAAAGTCATCTTAGATGAACCAACCGTGGCCAATCACAAGCCCCACCTATCGCCATGAGGACCTGGAGTCTTTGTTTATGCTGGCTTCTACTTTGCTATCCATGGTGTGAGCAGTCCAGTGACTCTGCTTTCTCCACACTATCCAATCATTCTTATAGAACTTCTTTTGGATGTTTTAACCCTTTGGTACCTGGGAAGCTCATTTACAAAATTAAACCAGGTCTTTAAAAAAAAGCCTAGTGAGACAAAAGTTTTCCTCCGAGAACTGATCCCAGACGGTTGAAGACACACAAGCCAGAGACTTCCCCTTTCTCTTTCTGTCCTGCCTTCTCAGTCTTTTCTGGGCATTATAAGCAGGGGACCAGGTTCCTGGCTTCAGTCATGGATGGGAGGAAGTGATGAAAATGAGAGAAAGTGTTTCTGCTGCAAAAATGCTTGGTAATTACAGTACTTGTCAACACAAACACGAAGTCCTCAACTCAATGGGAACAGAAGTCTATTCTGGAGCCAAATACAAGTGATCACCACCCCAAAACACAGATCATCTCAAATTCCAGGTCCCAGTGTGAAACCGTTATAGTAACAGAACAAATGAAGTAAAATCTAAGTACTTCCCAAATGCATGAGTGATACGTCAGGAAGGAGGTTACAGCAGAGTCGGGAAATCTCTGCTATAAGATTCAGATGCCTCTGATGATGGCTGTAGCCTCTTGGTGGACTTACCCAAGAGCCACAGGATGTTAGGAACTCACAGCAGGCAGTAAATGGCTATTTAGAGAGATAAGATAGGCAAGATATTTGGCTCCGGACCTCCACAAACATGGAGGTTCTGATCAGTTAATCACTTTTATAGGAAGTACAATGTAAATAAGACTTCTTCCCAGGAACTTTAGTTTACATGTTTCACATTAATGTTGTATTTAGCAGGTTTCCACAAGTATCCCCACAATCTCATTTTGCTGACTCCCACAAAGTTGCAAAATTATTAGCAACATAAATGTTATTGCTTGAAGCATTAACTATTGAAATAAGCATCCTGTTTGTCCAGCACTGACCCTGTAGTATGTATAAAAATAGACAAGCCTGCTGTATTCTGCTATGATATGGTTTTCAGAGATTAGAAAACAGAAGACTTACCATTAACATGGCTTCAAATTAGATGAGAAATTTCATAAAAGCTTTTTAACATATTTAGGGGTTGGGGGAGATGGCTCAGTGGGAAAAGCACTTGCTGTGCAAGCATGACCGGAGGTCAGAACCCCAGAACCCAAGTGAATGCTGGGTGCACACGGTGGGCCATCTGTTACTCTGGCACTGGGAAGGGGAGGACAAGGGATCCCTAGAGGAAGCAGGCCAGTTGAGAAACTTTGCCTCAGTGAATGAAGTAGAAAGTGACCAAGGAAGGTTACACACACACACACACACACACACACACACACACACACAGGCACACATACATAAAAGCACAGTGCACATAGATACATAAAAAGCCATTTACTCCATTTAGAACTTCGCAGTTCACTTTTCTAAGGGCACATAACTTAGTTGAATGTAGTGTTCAACTGAAGTTACAATTTTCTCTTGTTCCGAATTATCAAACAGTCAGACGTTTTCTCCCCCATTAAAGTTGATTTAAACATACAGCTTATATAGGTTATATGGGATTTAGTTCTACGGTTTCTTGAACCAAGGGAAACTCAAGACAGATAAGCTGTGTTAACTCTACGAAGCCATATGTGTTTTCATGAAGCTGAAAAGCAAGTCTAAGATTTTATGTGCCCTCTAAAAGATAAATTCTTTAGAGAGAGGCATGTTCCTACCTCCATAAATATTGTACCAATAGCTTGTGCATTGTCTAATAACAATAATAAATACAGCCCAGTCAAAGGCAACTTTGAGTTTGTAATTGATTTTGACCATTAATCCACATTGAATAACTGCAGGATACAACAAAGTGAGAGTGATGACATGGCTGATACACAGAGACAATTTTCCATCCATTCGAATGGTACATTTTTAAAACCTCTGAGTGAGTACGCAGATCGAACATTAGGTACCACATGACTGAAATACAGAGCAAATGAGAGATGTGTTCCAAGTAGAAAAAAAAGGTTAGAGTAAAGAAATACGGACTCAAACTTGTAATTTCAAGACAAATAATATGCATATAAGCAAAGGGTATTACATAATTTTGTATATGAGTAGGTATGTGTGGGTATATACACATATATACATACATACATACATACATGGAGGCCAGAGGTTGATGTCTGCTGTCTTCCTCTTTTAAGATCCATGTTATTTTCTGAGACAGGCTGTCTCACTAAGCCTAGATCTCACCAATTCAGCCAGGCTGGCTGGCCAGTCACCTCCAGGGATCCTCCTGCCTCCACCTCCCCAGCACTGGGATTACAGGTGCATACCATCATGTCCAGCATGTTATGAGCTCAACATTCAAACTCTGATCTTCAGGCTCGTGGAGCGATCACTTTTCCAACTGAGCCATGTTCCCAGCCCCTGAAATGAATTTTATAACAAGAAAATTAGCTCCACTTCCTTAGAAGTGTGGAACAATTTCTTGAGACCATTTCAAATGCTGACATGCTAGAATGATGGCCTAATTACCCAAGCATCCCTCTGAATTCATCGGAAGTCCCCTTGATGAAGTTAGTCTGAAAACAAAGAAATTCCATCTTTGGTCAAAGGGGTTCTTCAGTCATTACTGGGTAGGAGCTAAGTTTGGGGTGACTAACATTGGCAGAATCCAGTTTGCTCAGACTCATTTGAAAGCGGTTGCTGGTAATATAGTCTGGCTTGTGCTTTTGAAGCTTTAGTAGTGGGTGTTCCCTGCTACAATTAAACAATTAAGCAGATTTCCCCCCTTTTTAAATTTAAATTTGAAAAAGCTTATTTTACATGTCAATCCCAGGTCCCCTTCCCTCTCCTCCCTCCCTGCTCCCCCCAACCCCTTATTCCATCTCCCCTTCTGCTCCCCAGAGAGGGTGAGGCCTTCCATGGGGGATCTTCAAAGTCTGTCATATCATTTGCAGCCATTTGCAGCCGGGCCCAGGCCCTTCCCTGTGTCTAGGCTGAGAGAGTATCATTCTATAAGGAATGAGCTCCCAGAGTCCATTCATATACAAGGATAAATACTAATCCTCTACCAGAGGTCCCATAGATTGCCCTGGCCTCCTAACTGACACCCACCTCCAGGGGTCTGGGTCAGTCCTATGCTGATTTCCCAGCTATCAGACCCCCTTGTTCAGGTCAGCTGTTTCTGTGGGTTTCTCCAGCCTGGTCTTTACCCCTTTGCTCATCACTCCTCCCTCTTTGCAACTGTATTACAGGAGTTTGGCTCAGTGTTTAGCTGTGTCTGCTTCTGCTTCTATCAGCTACTGAATGAATGCTCTAGGATGGCATATAAGGTAGTCACCAGTCTCATTATCAGGGAAGGGCATTCAAGGTAGCCTCTCTACTATTGCTTAGATTGTTAGTTGGGGTCATCCTTGTAGATCTCTGGACTTTTCCCTAGTGCTAGATTTCTCCTTAAATCTATAATGGCTCCCTCTATCATGCTATCTCTTTTCTTGCTTTCCATTCTTCCTCCGACTAATCTTCCTGCTCCCTCAGGTTCTCCTCTCCCCTCCTCTTCTTCCATTCTCTTTCTCCCAACTCCCTCCCTCTCCCCTCTCCCCATGCTCACAATTTTCATAGGAGATCATGTCCCTTTCCCCTTCTCTGGAGGGCCATGTATGTCTCTCTTGGGGAAATTTAACCCTAAGGTAAAACCAACCACAACCCCCTAACTGGTCTGAATTGCTCTGAGTCTGAAAGGAAAAGACAAGGCCATGGATGGTCCATTCTGTCTATATCTGTCAGAGAAACACACTGGATAACATTCAATTTTAACTTAACAATACAACCAATGATAAAATTACCTTTAGATAAAATTACTGCAGATTCCTCAGTTCTCTATGCATTAAACAGCTTGAGTACTTTCCAGAAGTTTTCGTGCTAGGTCATTGTGAGTTGTTTTACTAAATAGTAGCAAACTTAAACTGAACTATGAAAATAGGACCCAGATTTTTTTTGAGCTAACAAATGGTAAAATGTCTATAGTCTTGGTATTAGAATGAAATAAAAGTATTTTTTATATTAGTACAAATTGGAAGAATGGAGTTCAGTGAATTTTTACATATGTATACCTTCACCAAACCAACACTCACATTAAAAAAAAAAAAACTATTTCTGTTCCTCTGGAGGTTCTTTTGTAGTTTTTCTCAGTCAGTTTCTCTGAAGGTTGCCCTATTCTGACATTCATTAGCCTTGGCTGGTTATAGTTGCCTTAGAACAAAGTATTAAAATGTCAGTATAATTGTTACTGGCTATACACCTCTCAGAGATGTTACAGGCCAATGTATTTTCCCTTACTCGTTTATTCATTTGTTTAAGACACTATATAGCACAATGCTGCCCAGAATTTAGTGAAAATATGATATTGAACAAGAAAGAATTTATGCATGCCCTCAGGAAAACTATAGAACATGGAAGAACACATAATACACACAGCCATGCATGAGGTAACTGTGCCTTAGTGAATGCCCCCAAACGAGGGAGTGCCAGATGTCAAGAAGGGCGCATTGTAAGCTCATGGGGGTCAGTAGCAGCTCCTGGAACAATGTGCAGCTAGACTGAGACTGGAAGGATATGAGTCAGGACTAACCAGATGAAGAAATATAGAGGCAGAGAATCAGTAGTCTGAAGAGAAAGAGCCTTGAATGATTGAGGAACTGGAAACACACACACACACACACACACACACTCTCTCTCTCTCTCTCTCTCTCTCTCTCTCTCTCTCTCTCTCTCTCTCTAAGTAGCCTGGGGCTGCATTCTGAAGGACTTTTCAGGCTGCCTTCCAGAGTTTCCCATTAACTTCAAGGGCAGTGGGGGCCCACAGAGAAAGGCTTTCCTCATTAGATTGGCATCTGTCTTGAAGTAACACCTTTAAGAGGAATTAAACATATGGAAAAAGAAAGGGTGTGATGAGCAGTTTGGGTGTTTTTACTGGGAACTAAAATTCTGAGTCAGTATCTGTCCTACCAGACACTGTTTATCACACTTTACTATCTCCATCTAAGTGACAAGGAAGTGCCATGGCTTAGGTGTGAAATGTCACACACAGGCTCCAGAGTTTCTACATTTGGACCCCACATGGTGGTGATGACTGGGGAGAATGTGGAAGTTTAAGAGCGAGGGGCCTGGCAGCAGGAAGTGGGTCACTGGGAAGGGATGGGGTAGTTTCCAGATTGTAGTCTAGCCCTGGTTCTCCCCAAGGCCTCTGGCTCTTAATCCATCATGGTGTCAGGGGTACCAGATTCATGTTTCTACCTCCATGTACCCATGACAAACCCTCCCAACTCTCCTTCCCTAAGTTGTCTTTTATCGGGTGTTTAATTAATACATTAATACATTGCTAACAATGTATCTTTGTCACAGGACACAAGCCAGTGATGTTTGTGGATGTGTAAACTCAATTTCATCTTAGGAGAAAGGCATCGGTAGTAGATAGAAGCCGTGAACCAGCGGCTTCCCACACAGCAAATGCAGTATTCACATTTACCTCCAACATCTCCAATATGGAAAAATTCCTCACTGAACTTGGGATTTTCCAGTTTCCATGTTAAACACTGTTTTCCCTATATCTGTGTTTTAACCATTGTTAAGCTGATACGTCCAAGAGAAAAGGCATAAAATCATCTTTTTCGGCCTCTCTAATTCTAGGACTCCTTTGTGATCTGTATTTAAACTAATGCTTTGGATAATTCTTTCCAGCTCCTGCCCTATTCACTTCACTTCGCACTTGCTTCATACAAATGGATGTTCAAGCTGATGAGATTCCCTAGCTGAACATGTACATGCATCAGGGGGGCACAGGTTATGTAAAGAGGCTGCGTGCGTAGCCCTCTTGAATGTGATAAACTGAAATACAAGGTGCTCATCAGTACCATTCTTATTTCCTTCTTCCTTACTTGAATGGACTTCGTGATTGAGCCCGTTTTACATTTGTTTCCCTTACACTAAAACTCATATACGATTTCCTTCCAATGGTGGTATGCTGTTATTTCAGGTTTGGATTTTTTATATGTGTGAGTGTTTTGCTGGCATGTATGTGTATGTATCACATACATTCCTGGTGCCCAGCAGGTCAGAAGAGGGTGGTGGATCTCCTGGAACTGGAGTTATGCACTATCATGTGGGGGCTGGTCATTAAACCCTGGGTCCTCTGTAAGAGCAGCAAGTTCTCTTAATTGCTGAGCCGTCTCTCTAGCTACTGTTATTCAGCTTTTTATCAGAGTTGAAACATCTGCCCGATACTGACGTGTCCATAAACTAGCGTTGTTTATTGCCATGCTGGCCAAAAAGTAAAATTAACACTTGATAGGTAGACATCAACAGAAAAATTCTGGCTATGGGAAGGAAATCCAGTCTAATTTCACCCTAAGTTGTAAATCTTTAATGGGCTCTGGGGACATATATGCTTCTTCCCCTAACTGGACTATAAATCCCTGGACCGAAAGTGTTCTGGGTTGAAATGTGTCCCTGAAAGAGGCATATGTTAAAATCCTTAGTTTCCATACCGTAGGAAATGACCTTATTTGGAAGAAGGGCCATTGGGGGTTTAACTAGTTGGATTAAGATGAGGTCGTGCAGCAGTAGACAGAGTAGAGTAATCCAGTGCATCTGATACTTGAAAAGGGGGTGAGGGAGGTTGGATGTAAACACACGTACACACAGAGTACTGTGTGGAGATTAAAGTTGTATATCAAGGAACAGGCAAAATTTGAAGTGTGGGCTGAATACTCCCTAGCACCTGCGGTGAGAGCATAGTTCTGCCAACATGTCGATGCTGAACTCCGGCCTGCAGAATGGTGAGGCAATAAATTTACGCTATTCTAAGCCATCCGGCTTATGGTTCTGTATTGTGGTTAGGAATCTACACAAGAAGGATTAGAGCTTGCTCATTTTTGCATGCCCTACTGAGGCTTATGAATGTTGGTGGAACCAAAACAAGCTACTCAGGACCGTGTTTGGCTTGGCACCAATTGCTTGTTCTTGTAATAAGACAGGCACAAATCACTATCTGCCTATCCACCTGTGCTCTGGAAGAGGATGGTGAAGTTTCTTGATGTGGATATGGAGTCTTTACCCAGCTGAGGCTGAGGCAACCGTAGTAAATTCTTCTCATGGACACGAAGCTGGGAAGCTCTCCCCAATCAGTGCTATTGACCTTCCCACTCCTTGTAGACATGTGTGGAATTAGATGTGTCCTTTATCTGCACTGATGAATTTCGCCCCAGTGTCCCTGACCCTGTATCATACCCATAGTTCATTGCGACCCATGTGAAGATGTCAAGGCAGCCGGCCTTAAGAGAGACTCCACTTGGATTGAGGGAAGAGCAGACTGCATGGGCCTAGCTTTCAGCCTTTAATTTTATGGTCTTCTTTCCCACTAAACAAAACACAAGTATTGTTTAGACTGACTTTGCCTCAGTTCTGCATCCCAAAGGAGGAATTATTGCTTGGTCTACTAGACTGAAGTTGTCAGCTAATTGTCTCAGAGTTAATAGTGTGTTGGTAGATATGCATGTTTTGAAGTTTGCAACACATTTCATCGAGTATTATATGTTTGCTGTGGACTGATCTTGTCTACAGCTTGAAGACTTTTTACTTGTGGATACATTTGAGTGTGGACCAGATCAAGTTTATTTAAGAATGATCCCAGGGATGGAGAGATGACTCAGTGGGTAGGGGCCCTTGTGTGCAGACTTGACAACCTGAGTTCAGTACCTGAACTTCACATCAGACAGAAGAGAGTTTAGAGTTGCCCTCTGACCTCTACACACCATCGCACATTTATGACCGACAGACACACAGACAGATGGAGGGATGAACACATACAAAATAAAATAAAAGTATTTCAAACAGCCATAAAACTCCCCTTTGTTCCTTTCCAGGATTTTGCATGTAGAATATTTAATTTCTAATTATTGCTCTAAAATTATTATATTTTGTGTGACAAGAAACTTTGTTCACTGAGCCCTTTTGATGGCCCCAAATTGCTTTAAAAAAAAAAAAAAACTCCACAGATAAAACATGTTTCTGAACTAAGAATCTATGGCAACTCAAAATAAATATAAAATGTCAAATCTGGTTTAGACCATCCTGTGTTGACTTTGAGTTTGTGCAGAGGAGCTGCCTATTGGTAAAGGACATTATATGTATGATTTACATACATTGCAAAATATCTGATAAATAGAACCAAAACCTTAACACTAAGACATTTCAAATGACAATCTAAATTCTACTTAAAAAACAAAACAAAATAAAAAATGAACAGTTTTCATGCTTCATGGCTAGGGAAAAACAAAAAAACAAAAGCATTTAGAACAAAGCAATTATTGGTTCCTTGATATGAGTAAGAGGCTGGAAGTGTCATTCCTCAGTGGTCACATAGCACATGCTTAGCTACCTCACACATGCACACATAGCTAGGCCCAGTTGTAAATGTAAGGCAAGCTTTTAATGGGATATTTTCCTCCACCCCAATTATTTCAGTACCCCCAAAAATACTTTTAAAAGAAAGTGAAAACTAGAATTATGCTTTAAATGAATGCACTATTTCTTGTAACCGCTCCTAGAGATTGATTTTGTTTTTGACGACAGCTATTATTTATTATAGACCATCCAAACAGTTTTATGCACACTCGCGTGTATTTCTGCTTTACATCTGGATACTGGCTAATATGTTATTTTTTAATACAACCATTATGCTGAAACAGACTTATTTGTGGTGTGACCATAATTTCAATTTTGGCATTATCTTTCATACTTAACTAGTTTAATCAAAATTGAAGATGAAGCATGAATTAATTAATCTTCTGCCACTCTTTATGTTTCAAAAGTGAACTCAAATCACTTTATTGTGTCCATGTTAGACATAGCACTTCCTGTTAAATGTTGTCTGTCTACATATGTGGAATCTTCTATAGATGGCATTTGAAAACAAGGCACAGTATTGTTCTCCATAAAGAGGAACATAGGTACTTCTAAGTCTTATATTTAGGTCAGGTGTGGTGGTATACACCTTTAATTCTAGCACTTGGGAAGTAGAGGCAGGAGGATATCTGTGAGTTCAAGGATAGACTGATCTATGTAGTGAGACCTTGCCGCAAGAAAAGTTCTTTATTCAAATATGATATAAAAGGGAATTGCTATTTGTGGTCATTTGAGTGAGCAGTTGATGGCACTGTTTCAGGAAGTTTAGGAGAAAGTGTGCCTGTAGGAGTGGGCTTTGGCATTTATATAGCCTTACCCCACTTCCAGTCCCCTCCTACTTCCTGCTAGTGATTGAGATGTAAGCTCTCTGTTTCTGATTCCCACTGCCATGGCTCCCCACCATGATGGACTCTTACCCTGTGGAGCTGTAAGCCCGAATAAACCCTTCCACCTATATGTTGCCTTGGTCATTCTGGGTGACACGGCCCAGGATCTCTGCGATTCTTCCTGTTTCTGCTTCCCCAGTGGGTAACAGATATAGCAAGACATTTTCAGATATTTACATGGGTACTGAGTATCTGAACTCATTCATGTTTGGCAAAAGTTCATGCCAACTTTTGTTATGGTACATCAGAGTGTCACCTTTTCTCTCTTCCACTTTCCCTGTAACGATGTGACCATACGGTCTAATCCTCAGTGCGTTATCTGTAGAATTTCTTCTTGACATATCAAATTGTTCATGAGCAACTTCAGAATCATCTGGGTAATTTGTAAAACCTGTTGTCAGGTATGCAAGGTGTAGAAACAGGGAATAATATAGAGGAAATTAAAAAGAAAAAAGAAAAAAAGATAAAAAAAATCCAGTGTCTTTTAGGATCCAGTTAACTGTACTTGCAATAACCTGTTCACAAACACTCATGTGCTACACATACATATGTGCACACACTCCTACTCTAATTAATCTTTATCAGTGAAAATTCAGGAGTCAGATATTGGGGTAAAAGCCTGAAAGATCAGAGAAGCCAAGGAGCCACCAGTCCTCCCTCCCTGCTCTGCTCCTTCCTCCAAACAGAAAGCCAGATCCCTTAGCCCGGCCTTACTACCATCTGTCCCCGGTCTTCCAAAACCTCTGTGGTTTATTTTGATTGGCTAATGGGTAACTCCGCCCCCTGACTCCAAACAAGCTTTATTTGTCAGAACATGATCAAAATAACACACAACACTAACTCAGCTCATAAACATAATCACCATTACTCACACTCTTGAGCTACTGAAAGTTTAAATCTAGTATTTTGAACATTTTTTTTTTTTTTTTACTAATAGTTTAAATGCAATTTCAATTTATTTGATGTTTAGGTTTGGGAAGTAAATGTACAAATTGAGGGGAGAGAGGACAGAGTGTTTGATAACCATAGGCTCTAATGGTGAATTCATTCACTATAGCCCAGCCAAGCTAATGGGTATCTGCACCTGAAATCATTCCCTGGCCTCAGACCCAAACTATAATGGGGGTTGCACAAAAAGATCCTTCCGGCATCCTTCTCCATCCTCTGTTTAAGCAACATGTCCCCACTAAGTTAACTAAGCCAGTTGTTTCCCTCTTCTCACATTTCTTACTCCTATTGGATTTGCATCCTGCTCCATCTCATGACATGGTTAAGTTCTGTTATGTACTACCCAAGAAGACTGTTTTGGTACCATTTCATTCTAGGACTGCCTCTCTTAACTTCTACCCATCACACTCTTCTAGTGTTCCTCTTGCTGTACTGGCCACTGCTCTTGTCTCCCTGCCCACTCCAACCTCCCATACTCTATATCTGCAAACGTGATTCAATCCGTGCGCTTTCCATCAGGCCCTTCCATGTCCTTTCCCATGTCCCCATTTCTCTGTGTGTCTGCTAAAGGACTTTCTCAAATCGTACCCCTATACTTATCTCTGTACATCAGGGATTTATTTTCTACAGCATCTTTGACAAAAGAAGTCTGAAAATAAGAAAATAAGATCCTCACGATTCTTAGGGCAACTGTGCAGTGGTTTTGTGCACTTTCCAAGAGTCCTTGCCAGGACTGGATTCCAGGTACTCTCAGAAGTAACCAGCTCATCAATGTATTCTTTAACCCTCTTTTTGGGTCACCTCCTTGTCTCACTATTCTCTGTCCTTCCTCACATTTTCTAGAGGCCCATCCTATCATTAAATCTAATCATTTAACTCCTTGCTAACTCAGACAAAGACATAACTTTTCTTTCAGTCAATGTTTTCCATCCTGATTCTGCAAGCATATTGACATGTTTTGACCATCCTCAGGTATACATACTCTACCTGGTGCTTATGAACCAGAGGCTGATATTCATTTCTGGCCTCTCACCAGATTCCTTACTTGAGTATCTAATAACTAAATCAAACGTAAGCTAAACCTTTGTTTTATAGTCTCAGCAAAGAGGAATCCTCATTTCCAGTTGCTCAGATGAAACTTGGGCATGATCCTTGACCACTGTGCCTTTCTCTCACATCCATGTCCAGTCTCTCAAGGTGTACAGCTTCACAAGAAAGTGACTGTAGCTGGGTGTGATGGCCACACCGTTAAACCCAGCACTTGGAAGGCACAGTCAGAAGGACCTCTCTAAGTTCTATATCAATTTGGTCTACAAAGTGAATTCCAGGTCAGCTAGGGGTACACCATGAGGCCCTGTCTTAAAAGCAGGAGGAGGAAGGCGGGGGCTGTGGCTGAGGGAGATGGTTAGTGATTAAGAGGATATACTGCCCTTACAAAGGATCCTACTTTAGTTTTCAACACCAATGTCAGACAGTTCACAGTTGCCTGTAACTTCTTGCCTCTGTGGGCACCTGCAACCATATGTATAGACAGACACATACATGTGCACACACATACACACAACTTAAAGACATCTTTTTAAAAAAGAAAAATATGACCATTGTTCCAGTCCCACCACCATCATTTCTCATCAGTTACGAATTACAGTAGCCTCTCACTGGTCCCCTGAATTCCATACTTGACCCCTTGCAGTCTGTGACGAAGTACAGGGGACATTCCCATTGAAATGGCATAGTACAAGGAAGATTCCTGCAGAAACAGCACTGACATGTCTCTGTTAACATTCTCTCAGTAGCTCTACCACACACTCTTAGAAGTGACCTTATAAAGATGTTACTTTTAAAGATCCTACAACATGGAAATGATCAGAAAACAGAACAAAGATTTCAACAATGTTAAGGCAGTTGAGCCTAGATGCTGAGTGTGTGTTGAATATACAAGGGAAAAAAGGAAATTGTGAGAGCTCAGAATACAAGCTGAGATGAGATGAGATTGTGTGTGTGTGTGTGTGTGTGTGTCTGTGTGTGTGTCTGTGTGTGTGTGCGCGCGCACGTGCGTGCGTGTATGTGTGCACACGTGTGTGTGTGTGTGTGTGTGTGTGTGTGTGTGATTAGATGCTCTGCAGGGTGCCCTCTTTGAATCTTTGCAGAGCTGGGTTGACAGAAGTTAATGTGAGAGTGCTCTGTGGCTATCATTATCATCATTACTGTACTCACCCAGGAAATTACAGCTTATTTAGTACTTTATTCCTCATATTAATCATGTGAGGTTTCAGGACAGCCCAGTAAGAAAATAAAAATGAAAATACCAGACCAGCCTGAGGTTCTTAAAAACTTGGTGAGGTCCAAACATGTCCCCACAGAAGATGACTCAATGGCACAGGATTGGCAGGTGGTTGTTCTTAGATCATTGGTTTTTGTTGGACTTGCTGCAATTTTAAGAAGGCGTCTGCAGAGCCTTCCTTTCTGTCATGGTCTTGGATGCATCTATAGAGACTTGGATTTGACTCATCAGCTGGAAAAATACAGTAGAGAGATCCCTCAATGGCTTAACTGTTTTTTTCCAATGGGTGCTAGCTTATGGTTGTTTTCATATAAAATGGAGACTGGACGAATTTTAAAAGTTTGCTTTTGTTTGAAGAAAGAGTGGGAGGGAAAACCAGCCTATCTCATGGTGTAGAAGATGCACAACATGATGAAAATGCTCCCTCTGAAGGGACACTCAGTTATCTCATTGGCCTGGCTCATCTTTAGGAAGTAAAAAACTCTGAAAATAGGATGCAATTACTTCTAAATCTGGAAAATTTTTCAAACAGTAGACCACCTGTATCTGGGATGTTCCTCTACAAGTTGATGTGTCAGTGAGCCAGAAATAACTTCCTTCCACATAGGTTGTAGCTTTTTTATAGCCAGTGTACAACCATTTTAGCATATTATGTTAGATGTGCCTCGTACCAATTCTCTCCTTAAATAATAGGTTTGGAAAATATTAATTTTTTGAGCACTTATAAAGTGTCACAAACTATCTAACCTGCACAACACTTCTGGAAAATGCTAAGTTATCCCTACAATAGCTCCACAGAACTTTACACAGCAACACTAAATGGTGTCATGCAAGGGACAAGGACACTTTAGTGATACTATGTAGTGAGATAGATGTGTACATGTGATTGAACCAAACAAATAAAACAATTGTAAGTTGTGACAAATGAAATGAACAAGAAATTAATAGAGGAAGCCAGGTGGGTTCCTTGTTTAAACTGATACAAGAGACAAAGAACTAGTCATGAAATATAAAGCCTTCATGCTTGGTTGATGATGAAGTAAAGGTCCTTCGCATATAGGAACTTACATAGGGGGAAGCCTTTCATATTTAAAGGAACCTAAAGAATGAGTATGGAGGATGAAGCATAGTCTCTCCCTCTCTCTCCTTTTGGTTTTGGCTTTTCTACATAGGGTTTTCCTGCTAGTTCTAGCTGTCCTGTAACTCACTCTGAAGACCAGGTTGGCCTTGAACTCAGAAATCTGCCTGCCTCTGCCTCCTAAGTACTGAAATTAAAGGCATGCACCATCACTGTCCATAAAGCATGATTTCTATGTTTGGTATATCACCTGAATTTATTACCAAATACAGGAGCTTGAGAGATTGCTCAGTTATTAGGAACCAGGTATGGGTTCAACTCCCAGCATCCACATGTAGCTCACAGCCTCTGTAACTCCAATTCCAGGGGATCTGATGTCTCTTCTGATCTCTGTAGGTACCAGGCATGCATGTGGTGCACAGACATTCATACAGACACATAAGATGAAAAATTAAAAAAATATATAGTAATATTAGGGTTCCCCCAGAGAAATAGAACCAAGAGTAAAAATACGTAGATGAGTAGGTGGATAAATGTAGATACAACCATGATAAGTAAGAATTAGCTTACACATTGTGGAGATGGAGAAGTCCCACAGTATGCAGTCTGAAAGGTGATCATAGAAGCAGATGACATTGCTTAAGTCTGATGGCCTAAAAACCAAGAAAGCTGGTGGAAACATTTTTTAGTTTAGATGTGTAGATCAAAGGCCTGAGAATCCAAAGGAATTGCTGGTATGGTTTCCAGGGTCTGGAGCCCAAAGGTAGGAAAAGAAGGCATTTGATGGGGAATGTCCTTCTGTATATATGTTTCTCTTATTGGTTGATGAATAAAACACTTATTGACCAATAGAAGCAGGAAGATAGGCAGGACTAGGAGATGAGGAGAATTCTTGGAAAGGTAGGCAGAGAGGGACCAGTAGGGAATGCCATGTAGCTGTGAAAGGAGTAACAGGTCCAGGCATTCTCTGGTAAGCCAAGACCACTTGGAAATATAAAGATTTATAGAAATGGGTTAATAATTAAGAGAAAGCTAGCCAATAAGAAGCCCTAGCCATCGGCCAACAGTTTAATAATTAAAATAGCATCCTTGTGTTTATTTGGGGCAAAGAAGCTATGGGACCAGGCAGGACAAGAAACTCTAGCAACAGGAGTTCCAGTTTCACAAGGCAGAACAAATTGAGCTGCCCTTTTGTTCTGTCTGGGTGAAGTGGATCTTCCTTCCACAGTTCCCTGGTTCACTGATGGTCTCTTCTGGGAGCAGCCCCACAAATACAATAAAAAATGATGTCTTGCTACCTGTCTGGGTATGGCGTGATCCATCCAAGTGTACACCACGAGGAGAAAGAATTAAGCCCTACTTTCAAGATCGAAAAGCCAAGAATCTATATTCCTGACTCCATCTCAACTAGTCTTTTCTGATCTTGGCATTTTTTTTTTTAATTTATCTAATTCTGACCTTTCAGATGGAAGCTTTGTAAATTATGTGGATGAGCTTGGCATTATTTAAACTAGAAATGGATCCCAATGTGACACTGTCAGCAAAGAACAGCTTCCTAATTTCTGCTTTACACAAGTACCCACAGCCGTGTTTGGGGACAGCTGTCTGGGAAGGCTGCTTGCCAGATGCAGCAGGATTTGTACTTCCTGTGTTTCTCTTGGAATGAAGAATTGGTGGTACAAAATTTTGCCCATATTAGACTCTAAATTCATCAAGTCTGTGATGTGATAGGTTCGGGGAAATTAAGAGACATTCCTAAGTAGTCTTTGAGTTGTGTAGTATTTTTTTGTTTATTAAATTACTTACATACATATGAACATATGCATATATCTGTAAGTTCATACACATAGGCATACGATTTTATTTTAGTTGAAAACACCAAGCACATGTGTTAGCTTTAAAAATGAGACTATTAAGATCTTTTGCAGGGTCAAAACAAAAGAGAGTGAATTTCAACTTCTTGATTGCCAAAGCTGTAGTTCAGGCCTAAGGAGTCTTTTTATCTGAACGTTTACCCACCCCTTCAGATTAATTGCCTAGGACATGCCAGCTTCCTTCTTTCCATCAGCTGAAAAATATAAAAGTGTCTCTTCCTCACTGCTTTGTTAGTAGAAGCGGGAAGAAGGGGACACAGTACCATTCTTCACTTAACCAAATCACTTGAGGGACATGTGCCAGTAGACAGCATTGACCCTTGGACAGAAATACAACACATGGCATTATATTTTCATGATAACGTGTGATGAAAATAACAGGACTTTCCTCTTTATTGCTGCAAGCGTGTAATCAGATCTTGTGTTACAGGTTTAAAAGGGGAGCATGTGGAAGAAGGAAAAGATTAGAAGACATTAGAAGAAAACAATATAGCAATATAGATTAGTATCTCAAAGTCGACACTTACAAGAGACACATTTTGTTAGCAAATTGCCAGAAATACTTATGTGAGTATAATCATATATGGGGTTGGGAGTGGAGGACTGCAGGCTACCACTTAAACTGTAGAGCCACAGATCTCATTATTTAATATAAGAACAAGCCCAAGGGCTACAAATACTCTGTTTACAATGGAGATGTGTGTGGAATAGCAACAACTTCGAGGTCAGCAATGCTACTAAGTTTGCCATTGTTTGTACATTACTTTTGTTGTCAGTGTGATCAAATACCTGGCAACCAGCAACCAAATGGAGGGGGATTTATTTTGGCTTACGATTTGAAGGACCACAGTCCATTATTGCAAGGAAGACAAGCAGCAGGCATGTCAAAGGGCTGCTCGTGTTGTACGTTGTACCTGCAGTTATGGGGCAGAGAGGACAAGAGGTAGAGTCAGGCTTAGAACCTTAGGGCCAGTGCCCAGTGGTCCACTTCTTCCAGCTAGGCCATGCCTCAAGACTCAGTCCTCTCAACGGAACAAGTGTTTAGGTGAATCAGTTGGGGTATACTTTTTTTTTTTTTTTGAGTACCATGCAGTGGTATTTTGGTGCTGTTCAGGACCATATTTCAGAAATATGTTTATATTTAATTCACCCATCATCTATCCCCACCAACAAATGAATTTTGTACAAATGGATAGGATTAGCTGAAGCACTGAAGGCGTAGAAGAGATGGGATACTTAGCTGCATGAGTTTGCCACTAGTTCTGGGGGAAAAAAATAGAAAGAAAAAAAAAAAAAAAAAGAAGAAGAAAAAGAAAGGAAGAAGAAAAGTGGCCACAACAAAACACCTTGTAAATGAGAGGGTAAAAGGATAAATTTTGTTAACTGCAGACCCAAACCCAGGCTTTCCAAATTTTCATAAAATAAAATGGGATTTTCCAGTGAAGGGAATGAAAAACCAAAGACCATGGGTTACAGTGACTTTGCAAACACAGCTGGGAGAGACCACAAGGATCCATGCCATTGTGGACATTAAGGATTTAAAGGAGCTATTTCCCTATCACCTCACAAACCTTTTCATAGTCTGTAGTTGGTGAGCTTTTGGCTTTTCCTTTAGAGAGATAGATCATGTTCATTTATCATAAAGTAGACTGTTCTTGGCCGTCCACTTCAGACTGCTAGAATGCCCCCACTTATTTGTGTAAAGATATATCTATTGCTTCTAATATTGATATCTGTAATCACAAAGTAAAAAAAATGTAAATATTCTCCTATAAGACATGATAGCTTTTCTAATATCTGAATACTCTTATTGTATTTTCTTTAGTTTTGTTTTCTTTCCCAGGCTGGATCTTATTTGATTTTTCAGACATTCCTCGTATATCATGTTTCCAATCTTTCCCATTCCCTTCTGCGGTCCCTAAATGTTCTCTGGTTTATTCGTGTTACTCTGATGCTTTTCCACTCAGAAGTGAACAGTATATTTTAGTAGCTAGACAAAAGATCCAAGCATCAGGAGCTGGCTAGGACTCTAGCTCTCCTTCACATCTGTAAGGCATGATTTCAGAACTAACCACACGAATCTGAACCTATGTTTAAAAATGTGGGATCTTCAGAAATTCAAGTTTTTTTAGATCATGAAAAAGAGTGATAAGGTCACTACGGGTAAGGGCAATACCCACAACCTCATTCCAGAAGTCCTAAATAATTCAGGGTTACTACCCGGGACTGATGGAGGTTTCGTCAGAGTAAAGACAATGCCCTGGTGACTTGTCTTTTTCTCTAGATGGAAAAAAAAAATAAAGATTTTAATAACTTTAAATAACAGCCTTTTGTTTTATCTTTTTTTCAACATAAATAATTCTCCTGATCTGTATAAACATTAGCTCAGAGTGAACAAGCAAACATATAAATAATATTCTTCTCTCCCAAACTTTGATATCAAACAAATTAAAGGTTTGAAGAAATTATTTCTAGAAATTGTATGCTTCATCTATCCATCCATCTATATCTACCTATCTATATATCATTATCTATATATCATCTATTTATCTATGTATCTATCTGTCATCTATCCATCATCTATCTTCTGCTCCTGATCAATTATCTCTATCTGACCACATGACTGAAAGCATATAAACATGTATGAGGCATATATATGTATATATATTTATATACGTATGTGTGTGTATGTGTGTGTGTGTGTGTGTGTGTGTGTGTGTGATGGTTTCTATTAAGAACACTAGTCCTTGGAGTACCTTGCCTATAAATAATAACTAAATTTCATAAGTCTCTTGGAAAGTTATTACATGATGTTATCAAGGAGATTCAGGGTCTGCTTGAGCATATGGACAAACTAATGCAAAGAAACATAGGACTTTCAAGTGCCAAACTTCAGAACTACTATTCTGTTTACCAAAACTGCCTCCAATACCTAATATTTCATAATTAATTTTTGAAACAAAGTATTGGTCTTTACCCCAGTTTGCCTTCATCTTATTTATTTCAGTTTGGTTTTCCTGATCTATGAAGAATATTTCAAATGGCAATTTTGTTTCCCAGAATATTAAATATCACTCATAGACTTTGCATTTTCTGAAAAATGTAATAAACACTCTTCAAGCCTACCAGAGCAAGGTAAAGTTTGATGTCTTGGGCATTCCAGTAGAACTCAATTTCAGGCTGAGGCTGACACAAAGTCACAAATCTTTGCATTACAGAGTATGATCTACTATTACCATCAGTGATATCCAGAGAATTGACCGGGAAGTGGACTGTTTGTTATGGAGTATGATCTACTGTCACCATCAATGATACCCAGAGAGTTACCAGGGAGTGGACTGTTTGTTGAATCACCCAAGTCTTCCAAGTCTAGGTTTGTCTCATTGGGGAACTGATTTTCAACAAAAGAACTAAGACGCCTACAAATGATGCTGAGATACTGCATATCCATACACAGAAGAAGGAAGTCACATCCTACTTTTACTTTACATTCAAAAACACAAATCAGATTCATTTAGAAACATGAATCACTTTACATTTATAAGCCTGAATCAAATATGCTACAAATTTATGAAAAGCTTAGAAGAAAATATAAGCATAGGTCTTCATGGCATTGGCTTAGATAGTGAAATCTTACCAAAAAAAAAAAAAAAAAAAAAAAAAAAAAAAAAAACCCATAAGCAACAAAAGAACTTTTAAAAATAAGATTGCATTAAAATTAAAAACTTTCATGCTACAAAAGATACTACTATAAAAGTAAAAAACAACTTATAAAATGGAGGGGATGTCGCAAAAGGTATCCATTTGGATACTACACCGACCAACTTTGCAAACATTACCCCAAACTAAAAAAGCCAGTAGTGAAAGATTTCCTAGGACACAGTGCTGTTTGTTTGAAATGCATAGGTAAGGGAAACCTATAGAAACTGTGGGCTAATGGTTTCTTGGGCCCACAAACAGAAGAAAATAGGAAATGACTACCAATAGTTTTGGAGTTTCACTTAAAGGTTAATAAATTATTTTCAAATGGAAACTAGATTGCTAGATTGATGGAGTTTAATCATGTAACACATTGAAATTTTAGTAGGATTCCAATATAATCGAATTATCTTAAAAGAGGAATGTCTCTGCATATTGAAATTCTCTTTCTATGATACTACAAAGGAGTTACTGATTCCACTTCATGAGAAGGCTTCCTAAATTAATAGCTTCCTAAATTAACTAGACTACATGTAGCCTATAAAAAGGAGTGGATAGTTATAGGTGTAAGATGTATATCCCTAGCAGCTCATAGTTAGCTTTTGGAGACATTTGGTAGGTGATGTTGGCAGTAATGAACAACATTAAGATAGAGCATAGTTTGTCTATGACAAAGTTGTATAAGGCTATTACTAAATGTGCAGTTCTAGAGATGGGCATTTAGCAGCTTTGGAGTGCTTTCATCTCGATATTTCTGTGCAGATCATGTCTCTCTCTTTCTTATTGTCTCTTAATTTCGCTGTCTAAATTGAGTTTGAACATAGAGCAAAAGCAAAACAAATGAATGAACACAAAAGCAGATAAATAATTCTAATTCCTGCTGAGGGGAGCAGTCCACTGGTGGGCAGATGCTAGGCGATGGGCCCTGCTTTGTGAGACTGCTCATCCTCCTACATCTGCACACACAGCGAAGTCGCTTGGTAGCTTGCAGCCACGGTGGGAGGATTTACACCACACACACAAAAAGTTGTAGCAAGTGCTACAAATTTGTGCTTTCTTTTCCCTGGAGACTTAGCTGCTCAACTCTTCCCTGGCAAGCCTCTTGGAATTGGCCAAGGTAGCACAGAGCAACAGATTATGTGCTCCCTCTGAACACAAACAGTATGCAAGTCATGACCTAAAGACACCCACCAGCCTGAGAGCTGGCTGGGATATAGCCATGCCTGGGAAGATTGCTCACAGCTAAAAGAAAAAAGGAGCAGAACTTTCAAACAATGTTCTTGTGCATGGTGTATATTTTGGTGAAGTGGTTTGCTTTTGTATACATAACTGTAGTAATCATTGCATTATTGAAATAGTCTAAATTCTTTGATTTCTTTTAAACAACTTGATGAAATCACCAAATTCCAGAATCTACTTATACTTACTTCTTTGAGCTTTCTCATTCATCATCCACTAGCAGATGAGAAAGCATCTAGCAAATCTGAAATGTTTTCTTATGAATCGTGAGTAAATAAGAGAGATCTTGTTTGGGATGATAGAATTAGAGTAGATGTGTGAAGTATATATACTTGAAAGAGATTCTTGGGAAGATTGAGCATGCACGATGGGGCCTAAGTTTCTATCTAGGGATATCCAATGCCGTTGTATTTCTAGTGGAAAAAACCAACACCAGTAGCCGCTTGGATCCCATTCTCCCAGATGCAAAACCATTAACTGAGCTATCTGCTCTCAATGTACGAACAGCAGCCAGAGGCTTCTTGAAGGAAAAGCCAGCATCTGTTTTAAGAAGTCCTTTGAGGAAAAAGTATATAAACACGTGGGAACAGCCTGGTACATACACTCCCTGGCTTCTAGAGTTGCCAGACAAATAGAGAATCAAGCATCCAAGACAGAAGCCATTCAGCTGCCCTGGCCAATGTAGTACCACCAATTCCAGCCTTTCTGATATTTAGCACACCAGGAAAATGGAAACAAATACAGTTATGGCTGGAGTCAAGCCTGCCAGTTTCCTGGCATGGGATCAGTGACTGCTTAGTTGTACCTCTGCATATGAAAATAATCAAAACTTGAGTGGAAAACTTAGGTGGAATGGTTTGAAAGTTCAGCAAACCCTTCCATTCAGATTTCTATCCTTAATAACTAACAAATAAGACAATTTTTATCAGGCACAGTATTATGTTATATTTTCTAGGCTTCTTGGTTAAAATTCAGTCTGTGAACTTGGAATACACACACACACACACACACACACACACACTTACACTTATATATATGTCTTTATTTTTCCTAGCCTCAAGAGCAAAATGATCATTTTCTCCAACTATTTATGTAGGCAACAGACCACAGTGGCTGTGACTGATTCATCAGTAATAGAAGTCACAGATGTTTTTATATCACATTGAAGAAGCTGCAGATATTTTCAAATACCCCTTTCCACTCACTATTTTAAAATTATGATGACTATTAAACTTGCCATTATATCTTGTTATACAATTACTAATAGAGAAACACATCTATGACTGCATCAAAAAATTTAGCATTTTAGTATTTTGGAAAATGAATTTCAACATAATTGGTTTCTTTGGGATTCTGTGTAATCCTTGGCATTTAATTTAAGCTTTTAAAAACATGACTATGGGAAGGAGTCCACACACTTTACTGGATGGACTAGGTGTCAGATGTCAAGAATCCTTATAAAGAATTGTAGGGCTGTTGGTTTTCCCTGAATGCTGTCCCTTCTCATATATTTAGGGAAGGCAGGCCTGCCACATCCAGACTCAGTGGTAATTTTATGAGAGTTTGAAGATACAAAATATGTTCACCCTCGAAAACAGCTATCATCTAGATTGCCAAAGACCTCATGGAAGTGTGAAATCTTCCTTTTTTTTTTTTTAAGGATTGATCAGATGACCCAGGGTCACAGAGTGCACGCCTACAATATAACCAGAGGCAATGAATCATCAGAGACCAAAGTTGTAAGCAGGAAGCCAGGGCATCTCTGAAGAGTGTAGATTCGGCTATTACTGTATCTTCTTGTGCGATCTTGGACAAGTGACACAACCTCTCATGAGTTAGCTTTTCCATCTCCTTAGACCTATGCTTTATTCATCTGGCTGTGTAGAAATCCCAGGAGATTGCAGAAAGAAACAACACAGATGATTTCTTTTGTTAAAGCCAGGCAGTGCCAAGGTTTTGCTTTCAGCCTTTGTTGATGGCTCCACTCCTAGATTCAGCCCCTGCTCACTGTCCTACATTTTCGTCCTGGTTTCATCCTTAGCTCAACTTCAGTGGACATCAGGGTACCCTGTTCAACCCCAGAAAACAATCGTTTTCATGAAGGAAGCAATGTTGGCTTTGTCATTGTTTTCCTTACACCTCTGTTCTCACTGGGTTGATCACATCCCTCCTAACAACTACCACCAGGCCACTTATTTACACCCGTGTGCACCTCTGTACTTCCAAGTGTGAAGGGGATATGAACCTTGAGGGAAAGAGAAGATTCTCTCTCACTTCTAAAGAAATGGATGTCTCCCAGGTTACCATTACCAGTGCGTAAGGATTTTTGAGTATGAATAATAAAAACACTATTGTGGAAGTAAAAAAAAAAAAATGCATGGGAAGACCATCCGTGAAAATTCCCATGAGTCTGTGGTGTTTGAATCACCCCTTGCCTACTCATAATGGCTTTGGTGTTTATCTTTTAAAGGTAGAGTGTTGGTTGATGAACATAAGATTTGCAAGTAGGGGCAGTAGTGGCACATGCCTTTAATCCCAGCACTTGGGAGGCAGAGGCAGGTGGATCTTTGGGAGTTAGAGGCCAGCCTGGTCTACAGAGTGGGTTCCAGGAGAGTTAGAGCTATACAGAAGAAACCCTGTTTTGTTGTTGTTTGGTTGGTTGGTTTTTTTTTTTTTAAATGTTGTAAGCAAATAGGATGAAAGTTGGATGGAGGGATTTAAAGCACCAGAAAATAGATGAAAAGAAGCCACAAGGAAATGAATGCCTTTCAGACACTCTCTGAATTCCAAAGCATTGCTAATTAATAATTTATCTTTCTTTTAAAGTTATCTTGATAAAATTTCTGACTGAAACAACTCAAGCTAGCTTCTAGGGTAATTTTGCCATATCAAATCCACAGAGACTTCCTTAGCTACTCCAATGTCATGACAAAGATCCCTCCTGGGATCTTTGAGGATAACTTCTTCAGTTATTGACTGAAAATCAAACCTCTCCTTTGTTGTTCACTTTCACAATCTTAGATTTGAGCTTGTTTTACCGCCTGGAATAATCTTGGTCCTGCTACTTTCCAATGTGCATTTTAACAAGGTTGGGCTGGGATTTCTGTAAGCTGAATACCCAAGCATTTACATCTTACTTCCATTTTTTTTTCAGGCATAAAACCATTTTTTCCAAGAAACTATTTTTTATTAGTTGGATTTCCATCTGCAGATCAGAGAGGAAAAATAGAGTCCTGGGTGTGGGTGGTACAGTCCTTCAGATCATAGTGGGTGGGACAAAGATGGCCAGTGGTAGAGGAATACTGGCTTTTAAGACAAACTTCTGTGCCCCCCCCCCCCATGACAGTTTGCACCTGGCTTGGATCAACTGGCCTGTGAAGTGATCTGTGGGCTTTTTTTTTTTTTTTTTTTTTTTTTTTTTTTTTTTGATATTTAGCTGTGATTTTTCTCAAGCCACACTCAGCCCCATTTTATGATAAAATAAAGTGTTTTTGTTTTGTGGTATGTGTGTGTGTGTGTGTGTTTTCATTTGACTGACTAAACACATCAGACACTCTGCTCAAGTGTCTACATTTTTTGGCCATTCTACTCACTAGCAAAAAGGCATAAACCAACAGGAAAAGAAGGATTGCTTACACAGCAATTCTGCTTTCAAGAGCTTGAATTGTACCTTCCATCCTAGACCATGCCAAAGGCAAGCCTGGTTCCCAGGTGTTCTGCTGAAAGGTAGCCATGACCTCTGCTCTCTGTCTACCTGCTAAGGCACTGAGATGCTTCATGGTCTCTGGCAATGCAGGGACTTCTCTGAAGTGAGCACGGAATGGGTAACATCTTTAAATAATGGGAATTCATGGTCTTGTGGTTAAGACCCAGAACTCACATTCTTGAAGAAAAACCACTGGTCGCCGAGTACCAGGACAAAAGTGTCATCAGGACTTGGGTGTCTATGTGTGCAAAGTCACATGCCCTGGACTTTTTGTCCTGTTTACCAGAATCATGTCACTTTTGAGACCCAATTGTCTTGAATCCCAATAGAATACATATGGGTCCTGAGAATTGTTTGGATTCCATGCCCCTGCCCTCAACCACCATATAAGAATATACATTCACAAAATTTGTTTTTCACCAAGCACCTAAAAGGTAGATCATCTTTCCCCATCTTGACTTAGAAATGGAACATCTCATGGGCTCTTTAACCTGTCTGTCTTGTGTTTAGATTTATTTCTTCCTCAGCTCGTCAAAACAGAATCAGGTGAGAGTCATCCAATCAAAGAACTGTTTATACCTTTCAGTTTTTTAGGCAAACTATTTTGATCCTTGAAAGCTTTTCTTGAGAAGGAAGAGAAACAGAAGATTTTCCACCTCAGTTCAGGATCGCTTATTTTCTTTAGTCGAAGCACCCACACTCCATTCTCAAGTGTAACACCGGACCCACTGGGATATTAAGAACTGACACCAGAGAAAAGAGAAGCCAAGGACAGTGATTAAAGCTCAATTGCACCAGGATGTTCTGCCTTGCACAAAAGTATATTACAAAGCTACAGGAAGAATAACTTCCCTTCCTTGCAAGGATGATTGAACAAAACTTGCTGCGGAAGTATAGTTAGCTGCAGTGGATTGCTGGTGGTGCTCCCAGCAGCTGTGTTTCCTAATTCTCTGACGGTTTCAGAACTTCCCATTTTAATCTTTTTGCTTTAATGAAATTTGTTCAGCAATGATATTTTTTTCCTTTCTCCTTTCACAAAGCGGGAGGATTTTCTCATTCTTCACTTTAAAAAAGTGTTTATATGGCAGTTATCTCCCTTTCCATCTTTCCTGTTTAGAGCTGAATAATTAACTAACTAGTTTGAATCTGACTCTTCGTTAGAGATATTTTCAAACACGCACAAATATAATTGAAGTAAATCAATACAATTATAAACTAACATGTAGATACACAACTTTTATGTGAACATTATAATAAAATGTAATCTTTAAGGAACAACTACTTCTCACCGGTTTTGGTTATTAACATGCTTCCCATTTTATTTCATCTTCCCCTGCAACTCCACTTTTTAAAAATATTTAAAACAATTCTTAGACATCATCTTTTTAAAAACTCCATCAACATGATCTTGTTTGACCCATCCTCACGTATGTATCTATTGATAGTTGGAAAAACCACAATCATACCACTAATGTTGCACTTTAAGAAGTCATTTTGGTTCCTCAAAAAATCATTTTCTCTTCAGTATATATTCAATTTTTCTCTCATTATTCAAAACATGTCTTTTGACAGATTTGTTTGTATCAGCGTCTACCCAAGGGCCACACACTGCGTTTTGCCAACGTGCCTTTAAGAATGCCATCTACATTACTTTGCCTTTATTTCTCCTTTCCCATGCTATTGAAAGGTAAACTGAGCCATGAAAAAAATGTAATGATTACATTACTGTAGACAACAATTCATGAATCAACAATTCCGAATGCTAAGTGGTGTGTGGGCTCCTGCCAATGGGTATAGGAGAAAGCTTTCATAAGGTAAAGGTGGAAGAAAAACAAAGAAAATGTCAAGTGATATAGTTGCCTGATTTGATCAAGCCTTCTGAAAGTCCCTGGGTTGCATTAGTTGGTGACTTCTGATTAATTAGGTTGGCATTTCACTTTGCTTTAAGTATTTGCAAGAAACACTAGACCTACAAGTTGCAGTTCACTTATGTTGTGGTTTGCATCTTAAGAGACCCCTGCAAACTCACTTATTAAGGGCTGATCCCCAATACAGCTGTATTCAGAGGTGAAACATTTGGGAAGTGGTTCATTACTAAGAACTGTGACCATTAATTGATACATAAGCTTGATGATTTTGGGGTGGGAGTGTCTATATGCAATTGAGGGCACTCTCCTTGCTTCCTGGCTGCCATGAAGTGAGCAGCCCTCTTCCACCACATGCTTCTACCCATGGATAGTGCCAGTACACATTTAAAAGTATTCAAACAAGCTGAATAGGAACTGAACCCTGAGCCAAAATAAATCTGTTTTTCTTTGAAGCTGTTTATCGCAAGTATTTTGCCACAACAATTTGCAACACCAACTCATCCAATGTCTATCTGATAATTGAGTGAGGGTAAGGCCACTTCTAAGTCTTAAGTTGCTTTTCTTGCTAGAATATCCTTTACATATGGTTTTCATTTTAATTTATATTGATAATACTATTTTTCTAAAAAAAAAGTGGGGGGTGGATTATGATCCTGAAGGATTTCCCACACAGACAACTGTGTTCTCACAAAGTTACTTAATACACTCCAGTGTGCTGGAAATTAGATCCAGTGACTTAATCAGGTAAACATTGGGTTTTATACATTTTACTCTTTACCTTCTGTTGGGTTACATCAGAAAGTACAGAATATCTATTTGTAGTGATGTTGAGACTCACTAGCTGGCATTTGAGTGACAGCTTGATTCATCCTTTATAAAATTCCCATCCACCTTTAACATAATGAGCTTAAGTGTTCTGCTTAGTCATGGTCTCAATTTATGATTTCCTGAGGAATCAATTCTGCATTTATTGGCTGGAATTCTTCTAATTTTTTTTTATTAACCACTTGGTTACCCTAAAATACAGTGTGAATAAGAAAGATAAGATAAATGCATATTCTCTTCTTTGTATTTAGTACACTCCAGAATTACTTGGTATTCTCTCTCCTTTAACATTGATGTGTGTGTGTGTGTGTCCAGATGCACATGTGCTATTGAGCCTAGGTATGTGAGTGTGCATGTATGCTGAGGATGGGGGAGTGGGGGAGAAATGCTCTGCTCTATCATTTTCTGCCTTATTCCTTTGAGACAGGATCCCTTGGAATCTTGGAATCAGGCTGGAAGCCAGCAATCTCTGTCAGTCTTGTTTCTGCCTCCTATGGTGTTATGACCACAAGTGCTTGTGACATGACTGACTTTTTATGTGGGTGCTGGGGGTTCAAATTCAGGTCCTCACGCTTGCACAGCACATACTCTGTCACCCTCACTCTGACCTTCATAGTTTTTAAACTTTATATATATTTAAAAGTAGGAACTTTCTGAAATAACTTTTAAAAAAAGAGGCCATTAATATCCAAATTCAACAACTGCTTCATCAATATAAACCTTACCCCTGAAAATAGTGGTGTCTTTTAGTATAATGTGAGCCTTAATCAAATTTAGAAATATGACTACATTGTAATGTATATGTGAGTTTTGTCATATATAAAGAACCAGGAAAATAAATTAAGATTTCATTGAGATTAGTTTTTATTAAAAAAAACTGTTGGGAGATAAAGATACTGAATTCACCATTTTGATTGAACATGCTCTTCTGTGAAGATTGTTTAGAGGCAATGCCATATATTTAAGTATAGCCAAAATGTTATATTTTAAATTGTTTTCCTTAAATGAGTCTAGTAGTTCTCCCTGAATCTTCCTGAAGAAATTCCCCTTCCTCCCCATTCTCTATCAGGAAGAGAAAGATTTACTCTGTAAAAATCAATATGTTGACCTTATTTGATTCATTTCCACTGAAAAGATTTGTCATTTCTCAGAAATGAAGAGTAACATGTTTGTGGAGTAGCTAAGCATTTCAACACTAGAACATCACAAGAACTGGGGCGTGGGGTGGGGGCTGATGGTGATTTTTTTTAAAAAAAAATTATGCAAAAGTAAATTTAAGACGATCATTTTCAGTGATCTTGCTAGACTATCTGAAGATATTTTTTCTACTTAAAAATATATTTTTAAAAAGTCATAAGAACAGACAAGTGACTCTTGTATGATAATTTAGAGGACTTCTTTTCACAGTTTTCAAATTTGGTTTTGGATCAACTGTCTTAGAAACCAGGCATATCACCCACACCAATAAGGGGAGTGCTTGACAATCTTGCATGCAACTGATAGGCAACAGGGAATACTTTTGGGCAGCAGTTGTAAGCTTTCCTTGACTGCCAACATCTGCTTGCTAACGCCTGCACACATCCCCAGAGTGCTGGGGTTTGTAAACATTGTTTGATGATGACATACTGAAAATTACGAAAGTGTGTCTCTCTGTCCACACCCAAAACCCTCTGAAGAACACTTCATAGTTTCAGACTGGGGTCAGCAGGCTTTTGGGGGAATTATTTGAGAATCTCTGTGCAAAGTTGAATAGATGTTTTATTAAAAATAAATTCATGAGCTGTGCTTGCAGGAAGCAAGGTGGCCACAAGCCACGAGGTCAGTTTTGAAATAAACTGCTATAGAAAATAAAGGTTGTTTCTTACAACTTAAGTTGCTGCAAACTAAGAGAGCATCTTATTTTGTTAATCATATGAACTGCCTTGCATAAGCATATAAGTATCCTGAAAATCATTTCTTTGACTTCTGTAGAATTGAAGACTCCACACTACTTGATAGTAGTCTCTGGCAGATCTCATATTAAAGTAGCACTCTTCTTAGCAGGATAGGATGAAGAGTTGAACAATCATGAAAGGAACACAGGTAGAGTGAAGTTTAAACATGCGGTGAACATCTTTATCTCTGCTAACTAAAATCTATTGGGCTGCCACCAGTGGAGGCTGGGGGGATGATAATAAAGGAAACCTCACTCAAACCCAAAGAGCCTTTCCTAAGTCAAACACCTACAAAGCCAGAGGGATCTGTGCCAGTGTGCCATGTGCACGCTCAACACGAAATGCAAAATTGCAGGGGGATACTCTCTCAAATCCAGTAGCAAAGCAGCAAAGCAGCTTTGTCTGGAAAGGAAGAAACAATGGAGAAAGAACAGAGAGGAAAACATGAGAACTTGTCATAAGTAGCATGTGTGTAGAATGTGTTTTTCCTAACCTGCTTCTTGTTCACTGCATGCACTCACTATGCAAGAAGGACATCACAAGGAAATGTACCCAACATTTGTACATAGGACAAAACTATCAGAGTGTGATAAAAAAAAAAAAAGTTAAAGCAGTGTCAGCAAACGACTTTAACCCCAAAACTCGGGAGTTCAAGGCCAGCATGGTCTACAAAGTGAGTTCCAGGACAGGCTCCAAAGCCACAGAGAAACCCTGTCTCAAAACACAAACAAACAAAAACAAAAAAGAAAGAAAAAGAAAAAACTGATGGAGGATGTCCTTCTGTGTGCTATGAATATGTGTTTGCTGTTTCAGCCAGGCAGGATGAAGCCAGGCAGGAAGTATAGGCTGGAATATAGACTAGCAGGTTTCTGGGAAGAGGAACTGGGAGAGTAAGTTTCAGGAGAGACACCATGTAGCTGCCGAGGAAGCAAGAGATCCAGGTAGCACCAGTAAGCCAAGACTACATGGAGATACACAGATTATTAGAAATAGGTTAATAATTAAGAGAAAACTAGCCAATAAGAAGCCTGAGCCATTAGCCAAACACTTTGTAATTAATATAAGCCTCTGTGTGTTTATTTGAGACTGAACAGCTGCAGGACCAGCAGGACAGAAACTTCAGTCCACAAAAGTAATCATGGCTTTCCTTGTGTATTACATAATTAACAACCCTGCCTCAAAGGATAAGGCTGAGAAGCATTGGAGGATGACTCCTACCATCAACCTTCACCCCCCCATATGTGCCCATACATGTGTATGTTCACATACATGAAGACATTCATATACATACATACCGTAACACATGTACATGGGAAAATGTGGAATTTAGTTTTAATTAAAAAAAAAAAAGAATTTAAACTCTATATAGGCAATGGCATTATTGTATCCACCGCTGTTTCACTGACATCTATAATTTATAGTATTATAGAAAAATAAAATACATATGAGCACTTAGATAAAAATGAAACAATATGCTTTTCTCCAACATATCATTCAATTATTCCTTATAATTAGAAAAAAAGTAACTTATTATCCAGGAGGCATTGGAATGAAGTCTGGGGAATTCTGAAGTGATGATGGTAGTAGTATATTAATTAACTACTGAATGTTCAAATAGTGACACCCAGTCATCGCTGCAGTGACTACAGATTAAGCCAATGGCCTGGGCATCCAAACTCTGTGATTGTACAAGGCCTCATCTTTAGAAGGAAGGACCTAGTGTCATCATATTGAGTCTTGCTTATGGACAAAGTGTCTTGCATTTTTTCCATTGTTCTGGTCTCTGATAATTCCATGGGAAGTCCTGTTACAGACACTTTCTGATACAGCTGAATTACCAAAGGTGCTGTATGGATGACTAATAATCTAACAAGAAGAAGATAGCTTATGAATAATTAAATGTGGAATTACAACCTTTAAAAAGTTAACAAAGGGAGTACAGAATAGTATCCATCTGCCTTGTTTCTTTGGATTTTCAGCACCCTCGCTCAACAGAACCCACTTGTCTGAGAATGAGTGGTCACTGTTCATCTGCCACTTTTGGCTTTCTAGCTGCCTAGATCTTAATTGAATTCTAAAGTTTCAGCACTGTCTTAATCAGGGAAAGTTCTGTCTTTACAACTCTTGAGAATCATTCATCTGCTTGACTAACCATTTTCCAAAACCCTATCTGTACTTGGTAGTAACTCCCTGTAATGCAGAAGTCATAGTACTCATGAGAACTATAGAGTCTTTTTGCAAAATGAAAGCCCCACAGACTAGTTATTTGTAAGTCTCTAAAGTGAAGGCCAGAGTGGGATCCTAATGTAGCACAAACATTCCAGACACATCGATAGCACTTGTATTCTATTGTTGATGTGATACACATTTCACAGAAAATTTCCTGCAGTCCATCAAGGCATCCCATTTGCCACGACTTGAATTCTTTATATATAGCTAAGGTTTGTACTGGTGAAGGCATGCTACCACTTCTTGCATTTAAACCTTAGGGATGTCTAGAGTGTAGTCGTTTGGAAATGGGTGCACATCTTTATTCATCTTTCACAAAGTATAAGGTCAAGCCCGCCGCAATGATTTGGAGTGAAAGAGCACATTGCATGGCTAAACTCCCTCAACTCAAGAAACTCATAAGTCATGTTCAGTATCATCATTTACATGTGCTTGCAAAACCCAAAGGCATCCCCTTAAAGAAGAAAAATCACAGGACCATTCCTAAAACTGTGTCATTTTGGCTAAAAAGCAGTTTGGTCAAGAGTGTATTTTAGAGTAAGTTCATCAACTCCATGAATATGCCTTGTGCTGGCTTTAGAAGTGGGTTGCCTTAGGATGGAACTTTTCCTACCTGCCTATGGCCATTCCATCCCAAATATGACTGGTCTCTGTCTCTGATTTCAGAAGTTAAGCAGGGTCAGCCTGGTTACTATTTGGACAGGAGACATTTCTACAGATGCCAGTTGGAGAATTTTATTTCATTAAGTTGTTTCTTCCATGTTGTGGAATGCTGCTCTCCATTCATTACAGCATTGGTGTTGCCTTCTAGAACTCTCAGCAGCTGCAATTACCAGCATGTGACTTGTAGAAGAATGGGTTCACTGACATTCCATCACTGGGGGGGTTGGGGCTGACAAAGTTCTGCTTCTCTCACACAGTGTGTAAGTGGTTCATGGTGGCTGAAGGAGAGAGAATTTTCTCCAGTGGTTTAGTTGACTATAAGTTTCCCATTTGCTGGTAAGCCACCCCTCACTCATGCTCCTATAAGCACAGTTGAACTCTTTAGTTAATCATTTAGACTTAGGTCTCATTATTTCTTTGGTCTACTGTTAGTGCCCTTTCTGAAGTGAGTAGACACTTGTTCACATCACCCCCAAGAAAAGTTAATGTGACATCTTGGATGCCAACTTACACTAGATCTTTATCGTTAATTGTAATAATTCCTGCAACTTGGGGGACCCATTTGTGCCTCAAACCATCCTAGAGACTTACATAACCTACTTTATTTAAGTTCAACATCCAGAGTCTGATCATCACAGGTCTCCGACTGTCTTGATTTCCAAAACCCACATTTGTGCTAACCCTCTGCTCTTATTTTTCAACTTTGTTTACATTCTCTAGTTCATCTCCACAAATCTCAAGGAGTCAAGTACTGGGAGTCAGATGCCAAGTGACCCTTCTGCATTTCTGGCAGTGTTACCCTGAGTGAAGGGACCTTTCTTTTCTTCTTATCTATGCTACATCTCTTCTACACAGCTTAAGATACTTTCATACTTATTCTCCTACTGTTTATTTCCTGTTTAGACCTTCTTTAGGAGAGAAGCAAGTGCACTTTGGGTAGGAAAAAGAGCAAATGTGTATTGGAAGATTTAGCAGATAAAAGAAGAATGAATGGTTTGGCATAGCTCGATTATAAAGGGTGTCCTAAAAAAGAACATGAAGATCAGGCTAAAAGTATTGCTGGATCTGAATGTTAATCCTTTACGTGTTTAATTCCATTTTAAGATGTGAAAACCATGGAAAGACTATGAATAGGGTAAAGAATCCCCATCCACTTGCTCTTTAGATAGGTCACTCTTAGTAGATGGAGGATGAACTGGAGTTAAATCACAGTTCTGCTAAGAGACTGCTCAGAGAGTAGCCATGTGCCCAAAGAGATATGGAATAAAACCATTCCAGGTAGAGAGAAAAGTGAGTGTAAATGTAAAAGGCATGTTGATCACACCGGAAGATTACTAGGGAATCCCTCATGATGACAACATTGAGAGAGAATGGAAGAAGACAGGAGGTGATGAGGGGTTGGGGAGAGAGGATCAAGGCATGTAGTCATATAATCCTCTACCAGGATACTTGTTTTTTTCTTGGGCATTTGTAAAAGCCATCGGTGAATTTGGGATAATGGGTTGAGATGCTCATACTGCATTAGTTTTGTTACTGTGCAGAAGATTAAGCTCTAGGCAGGCTGGCTAAGAAGACAGGAGAATTATGGGAAGAGTTTGGGTAGGACATGGCAGCTGATGCCTTGGACAAGGTTGTAACAGTGGAAGTTGAAGAAAACTATAGCAGAGTTCGGTGACATTTGAGTGTGGAATATGAAAGAAAGAATGGCCAAAAATGACTAAGGGGTGAGCAATTAGCTGTGTGCAGTTAATTCCAAAACTTGAGTTGCTGAGGCAGGAGGATCATGACTTTGAGGCCAATTTGTGGTACCTAGTAAGTCCCAGGTCAGTTTGGAAAAACTAAATGGCTAGATCCTGCCTGAGAACAAAGCAAAACAAATTAGTGATCATTTCTTGTGGATGTCACACAGTGATGCGAACACAAAAAGTTATGAAATTATGACTGTAAAATACCTTCTATGAGTGGTTGCCTTTTATTGTTGGATGGAGTAAGAGTATGAATGAGTGAGAGCCATGTCCTGCTTCTATCTTCTGGCTTGACTATAAGGATAGGCTTAGTATTGTTTAATGAATAAATTTTCTGAAAGCCCTAAATCCTTTTATAAAACAAGGGCCACAGAAACTTTCTTTACCTTCCCTTTTCCCGAATACCATTCACCCCACCAGCCCTTGAAGGATCAGCCAGAGCCCCTTTATCACCACCTTCTGTAGAATAGTGATTTCCTCCAATTTACCAAACACTAGCATTTGGCTTTGAAATAGGAGCCCCTTCTGCAAAGCCCGCTATTTTAACCAAAATAAGCTGTGTTTTCAAGCAATTTTTGTCTTAATTTTCTTAAAATAGATGGGTACAAATGCATTAAAAGAAGGGTTAGCTATGTTTTAGCTTTAAATTCAGTCACACACATGGATTTTGGTGGAAAGTAGTTTCTAAAAAGTAATAGAAAAAGCCTTTTATTACGAGTTTAAATTGTTTTTTGTTTTTTTGTTTTTTTGTTTTTCACCAAATGATCAGAGCTCTGTGTTGTAGCCAGAATCCAGCTGTGCAAGTTTTCAACAGCTGGAATTATAATAAGCTTCCTTCCATGGAAATGAGCTCATTACTATTGAGTTTGTGCTGATGCTCAATGAAACTATACTGTGCTTCCCTGGGTTTGAAGAGAGGTTCATAAAAGATTTTTAAAACAAAATTTTAGGTTTTACAGTATGAAAGGCAGAATAACTTTTTTTTTTGTTTCTACCCTTTTATTTTGAAGCTCAGTCTCTAATCAGAACAAACTGTACACATTAATATTGATGCATCAGTCAGTCCCACTTGGTATCCCCAGTAAGAAAAAGATTTAAAATGATGTCTTAGTAGATGTTAATATTACACAAGGTGTTAATATTTCACAAGAAAGAGATCATAAAGCTTTATCATAATGGTCATAATATATAGATTTTAATCAGATTGGTTATCTAGCACTTAGGAATCAAATGGAGAAGTAAAGGAGTTAGACAATAGTTACAGTCTTTGTGTGGTTTCGGTCTGCTATTAAATGTCTCTTAGAGCAAATCCTATCCTTCAGTTTGATTTCATCATACCTTTAGAGTATGTTTTCTTCCTTAGCATTCAAACTATAGTAAGGTAATTTGAAAATGTAAAGCTACCGGGAAGCAAAAAAGTGACCAGATGTTAGATATTTTTTGAAAACAGGAAAAGAAGAATTGTGTAGGTTGCAGTCAAACATTTGAGGCAGTCTTGGAAATGTGAGAGAATTAAATAAAATGTACTACTTCTCTGTCAAAATAGTTTCAGTGTGCTATTTTTATCTCCCTTTGATATGAATTTCAAAAAGACTTAATGGAGTGACAGGTGACCAAAATTAAAACAATAAAACCTATGAAATTCAACCTCTAAGGTGTTTTTAGTATGAACTGCCCTGTCTATGAACACCACAGAAGCATCATAGATAACAGTTTGATTTTGATCACCTGGTATAGTTATAACCAGCTCAAATTCCAATGTATTTGACCAAAGTCCAAAGTTTCTGTTCCCTCCCTGGTACATCACTGAGTACTTCGTTAGCAGATCTAGTCACCTGAGGATGTCATCTTTGAATAATCGTCACTGTTGTAAATGGCACTTGAGAAGATCCATTTAAAAGCCTCAGGGAGGTGCCAAGCTGGCCTCCTTGTTAGAATTTAACCAAATAGGTGTGTGTGTGTTGGGGGGGGGGTTGTTAATCCCAGAGGCTACCTCTCACCACATTCTGCCTGTAAATTTCCCCTGTGCACGGTTGTATAAATCAGAAAAATATCTTCTTTCCTCTTGAGGGCCTGGAAGAGCATAGCACCCTTTGATAAGACAGCATTGTAGGAGATATAAAGGAGAGACCTTCTCACAGGTCTCTGAGCACCACGCCTGATTGGCTGGCCCCGTCTCTGAAGAGGCATCACAAGCTCCAGGAATGGCTTCTGAAGTGGAACGTTCTGTTCTGGTTCCAGAATCTGGGTGCTATGGGAGCAGGAGAGGGAATCTGCTTGCTTAGTTCATTTTATTCTTGCTTCATTAAAATATCACATCTGCTTTGTGCTTTGTGAGGTGCAGTTAATATTTAGGTCTTTGTAGAGAAAGGAGGGCATAAGAATGCTGAGTTAGAAGGGCAATACTCACCTTGTGACGTCACTTCCGGTGGTACTTTCCAGATGCGTGTGGGTTGGGAATTGTAATGTGGATTTCCTGACACTAAAGCCGTTACAAAGAAGCTGTACTAGTTTAGATTATGATAACACAGCAAAAAAATCCAGCACCTGCTGAGATTATGGGCTTGATAAATCAATGTCTTGTGTATTGGTCCTTGTGAGGCCATTTAAAGCAAAAAAAAAAAAAAAAAAAAAAAAAAAAAAAAAAGAAGAAAAAAAACTACAAAAACCCATTAATCTTTGTTTTCAAGAGAATCTTCCTATTTGTGATGTGAAACACATTTACTCTTCAAAATACTGCATGGTCTTTTCAGGAAATATATCACCTTCATCAGTCTCCAGAGATATTCAGAGATGTAAACACTTCCCAGCTTGATGGTTTGTCATTCTAATCTTTAATTGCTGGGCTTGTTTTATTACATGGCAGGATGCCTTTTAATGAGTGAAATGTAAAAGATATGCGAAAGGAGCCTAAAAACCCATCTGAAACCAAAATTCAATATTTTTATAAGTGAATTGTTATAATTAAATACATACTTATTGTCAAGAACACAGAAAAAACGTACTCCGAGCAGCCCATATATCCACTACTTTAACAGTTGCGTGACAAAATGTGGGGTAAAAAGCAGCTTCATGAAGGAAAAGGTTGTAGCCTCCCCTTTGTCTCAACACATTCAGGGATATGAGCTATCATGTCGGGGATCACACAGCATCAGCGGTTAGGGAGCAGAAAGAGAACAGGACATGGGTTTGAGCTGTGGAAACCTCAAAGCCCACTCCACAATGGCCTGCTTTCTCCAGGGAGGCTCCAATCCTGAGGGTTCCACAACCTTTCAAAGACATTGTCAGTAGCTGGGGAACAAAGAGGACAAATACATAAGCTTATGGGGGAAATTTCCCATCCAAGCCATATGACTTGAAACAGATCTAAAGAGTATGGGAGTACAACATGATCGTAGATGTGCATTTCAAGACAGGGGAAATGCTAGAGGGAAGAAGCATTTGATTTGGAATGAAAATGTCAGCGAGTAGCCAGTGTAGGAATGTCAGAGACGTTCATGGTTCTTGTTGGGCATATATAGTTCCATCTTAAAACATTGAGAAGATTTGCTTTTTCTTTTACTAGTAGAGTATGGGGACACGGAACACCATAAAGAAACAGAATATCAACCTGCAACCAAAGCCACGACTCTGGGAAGTTGAGGTTTTAAGAGAAAGTGATACTTCTATTTATTTTTTTCCACTTTGAATCTAGAGTCACAGTGACCATCCTACAGAAAAGAGAAACTTGCTATCTCGACAAAAATCATAACCAACATCTTTGATTCCAGGAGGCTGCATTTATTTTGATTGAACAACTTTTCATTTTATTTCAGTCTTGTCTTTGATCTGACTTCTTGTCAGATCTTTTTTTTTTTTTTTTTCCCTCCACAAGAGCCTTTGAATATTCCAGGAGGCAGAATCTGTAATTTAAAACGGAGTGGTCTAGTTTGAGCTAGCAATTACTGCAGACTGCGTTTATGGTAAATGCTCCCTGACTATTGTACCTTTCTTTCCAGCTCAGCTCTTACCATCCCTTAATGCCATCTCCAGTTAAAGTTAGAGCAATGCCTGATGAACATTATTCACAGATATTGAGCAAAACTACTGAGATCTCCAGTCTTCAGAGGATTTTTGATTGGGTTTGTCCTTCTGTATGCTGTGAATATATGTTTCTCTTATTGGTTGATGCATAAAGTTGTTTCAGCCAATGGACAGGCAGAATGTAGCCAGGCAGTATAGGCTACTAGATTAGGAGGATTCTGGGAGAAGAAACATGGAAGTAAGTCTCAGGAGAGAGATGCTATATAGCTGCCAAGGAACAAAGGAGCCCAGGTATCACCTGTAGGCATAGACCACACAGAGATACACAGATTAATAGAAATAGGTTAATAATTAAGTGGGAGCTAGCCAATAAGAGCCATAGGCCAAACAGTTTATAATCAATATAAACCTCTGTGTATTTATTTGGGACTAAACAGTTAATGGACTGGGCAGAAACTTCCTTCTACAGATTTTCACTGTTGCTTTTCAACACTGTATATTCTAGAATGTAGATACCCAATAGTTGAAGAATGAAAAACAATGCTGAGACTCTTTTTACTATTTCATCCTTTAGTCAACGTTGTGGGCAAAGTAACTAAACTCCTTCTTGTCCCAACATTATACCACTTTCAGCTTAGTCATTGTTTTAGCCAACCAGTGTTAACTCAGAGTCTCACCACAAGATAATTTAGTTTTCTCTCTTTAATCTTTTCTTATTCATTTCTTCAGTACAAAATTGCATTTTTTTTCATATCTCCTGTTCTTTATTCCTCAGGTATGCCTGCCAAAAATGTCTTCTCTCTTTCAGGACCATCTCTACCGGAAAGTGTTTGCATCAGGCTGCTATGAGCCCAAGCCTTGCCTTCCTACCACAAAGCCCAAGACACTTCATCTTTCACTGAGTCTGACTTTCATGAAAATTATTTCTATGTTTAGTCTGCCCCATTATATAATAAGGTACTATTTGCAGAGGAAAACTGAATCACTCTAGGTATTTCAAATAGTAGAGTTTTCATGGAGGGAAATTATTAAATAAGTTAAAGAAAGTTGACAGAGCAATTAGCTTACTAAAACAACAACAAAAACTAGAGCTAGCAATAGGTGAAGGCTCTTGTCACGTTTGGATCTGGTTGGACAATGCCACCTAGTCAGATCCATGGTTGGAGTTAACAAGTAGTTTCTGAGACCATGGTGGGGAAGTCACCTTCAGGAATGATAACTATAAAAGAGAGATGATTCTAGCCAAAATTGCTAGCCAATCACTTCTGGCTCTTTTGCCTAGGTCTAGTTCTTAAGCAAGTTCATCCACAAATCAGTGGGTAAATGATGCTTAGAGATAAGTAGCTCCCTGTAATAAATAAAAAGTGAGAATGAATATAAGAACAAACAGACAAACACGCTATTTTATTTGGGTGGGGGGAAAATATGTCTGACTATAGCAGTGCCATTCTAATATCCCTTCAGTGTCCAACACAGTATCTTACACACAATATTAAGTTGTGTCATTGTGATCCATTTTCAACAGAGAAAACAGGGCTGGAGAGATGGCCCAGAGGTTAGGAGCACTTGCTGCTTTTCCAAGGAACCTAGGTTCAATTCCCAGGACCCACATTGGAGGCTCACAACTATCTATAACTCCAGTTTCAGGGGGTTCAATGTTCTCTTCTGACTTCTGTGCACATCAGGCATGCATGTGGTATACAGACATACATGCAGGCAAAAAACCCCTACACACACACACACACACACACACACACACACACACACACACACACACAGAGAGAGAGAGAGAGAGATACTCAGACAAGATTGAAATGATTTTACAGAAATTTCTATTTAAGCAATGATTCTTTCTTTGTGTCTCCTAAACATTTACAGTCTTCACAAGATGTCATTGCCAGTCAGTCATCTTCTCACTTCTGTTACCTCCTGCTTTTCCCTTCTTCTTCCTAGACTTGCCAAAGTTTGTTGTGGCATATTTGATCCCACTGTGACACCCTGAGATTGTGTTAATAAAGTTAATCTTGAATCAGGCGGCAGAGCCAGTGACTAGTTGGCAAGAATTGGTCATAGAAAATAGGCAGGACCAAGGACATGGATAAAGAGGCACAGGAAGGAGCTGGGAAGGATTTGGAGATTTGCAGGACCTTTTTTTTTTTTTTTTTTTTTTTTTGGCTTCCCCTTTGGTCTGGAAAGTGTGGAAAGAAAGTCAGCTGGATCTGACTCCCAAGTCTATATTGCTAAAAACAACAACTTAGGAGAAAACAACAATGATTTTTTTTTCTGTTGTTACTGTTATTACTCTTTTTAAAATTTTTGATCTCCAAAGTAAAGTTTCTAGTTCTTATTTATAATTTAAAACCCCATGGGAGCCTGAAAAGCTGTTAAGTCTTTGCATAGTTTGAGTGTGTGTGTGTGTGTGTGTACTTAGAATTGCATATACTCTAACTATTTATATATATCCCCAAATCTACCCATTGGTCTCTTACATCAAATTTGGAAGTCTTGGTATTAAATATTTAATCAAATGAAGTGTACAAAATCACATATATGGTATAGCTCAGTTTTCTCCATATAGTAACCTCTAGAAAACAAAAGATTGTTTTTTTCCAGAATAGCATAGGCTAGAGCAGTCTGTGTCAGATTGGAGTGAATATGATATTTGCAAGTGTCTAGAGAACATTCTCACTTTTGTGACAGGAGTGTAGCTATGGTGTAAAGTGGATAGAAGTCATGGACATTGTTTAATGTCACATAGTGCACAGAATGTCCCCTACAGAAAAGGATTGTCCAGGCCAAGAGGTCAATAGTGCTTATATTGAGAAATCCCATTCTCAAAAAAAGATCAATGGTATTCTAGAGTTGACTGAGCTAAAAGAGGTAACATTAGTTTATAATTCAAGATTTGTCTTTCACTCCTGGAAGAAACTATAATACTCCACAAACATAATCAGATGTTGCTAACATATTTAATTGTCCAGATTTTACCTAAATCTTTTCATTCTAAAATTATTCATGTTTTTGCAATCCTAAGGATCAAACCCAAAACCTTTTGTATACTAGGCAAGTCTACCAAGAGGCTATATGCATAGCCATTTGTTTCTAAAGATAGGATAGCCCTCTATGTAGCTCACTTTGGCTTTGATTTCACACAAGGCCAGGATGATATTGAATTGTCATCCCACTGTCTCTGCTTCCTGAATGCTAAGGTTACAGACCTTAGCCTTCTTCACATCCAGCTAAATCTTTTTATGTCAACTCAATCCCAGTACATCATGTTTAGCATGTACCCTGTTAGGTAACGCCAATGAATTTCTATTATGATTAAAGAGAAAACTTTCTCATCTAGGAAACCTGACTTTCAGGGGTAAAATCATAGTAAAGGCATAAAAATCTCAGCAGTACAAAAGCTAAGTGTATTCAGAGTGCTCAAGCACAGTCTACATTGTTGTGCTTTTGTTGTTATTTTTGTAGTCAGGTATATGTCAGAAGGTCTGAACTGATTCGCAGTCCTTTCTTGGAGCTACAGTTTTGGAATTCAAGCGAATCCTAGAGCAGTTTCCAGGGAGCATCAATTTATGGAGTACAACCAGGAAACCTGCCATGGCTGTCTGTTTTGGAGCCGGCTTACAGATGGGGATCAGGATGGTGCTTGGGCGGTAGCTTTCCATAGTGGTGTATCCAGTTCTCAAACTGTACCACAGACCGACTTCAGAACCCCAAGTGTAGACCCCATGCCTTAGCAAAGCCACAATTCTGTAGTATAATTTCCCATGACAAATCTGCCAAAGAAGAATCTGGAGTTCTCCTCTGGGGAAAGTCAAGAGACAAGATTCTCTTTCACCCGCTGCTGAGATTCTTGTACTTTTGTCACACCTCAGGGACCTCAGACACTGTATTGCTGACCAGGGAGTTGAGGCTACATACCAAGAGCTGTTCAGGCATTTAAGGGCATGTTTCAAGCAGGGAAACTAACTGCCCTCTCCGGGTATCCTCATCCAAGCCTCGTTCGCTCTCAATGTCTCCCACATCACCAGTGTATCACATAGTAGTTCTCATCTGCTCTCCTTTGACTCTGAGATCCCTCTCCTGGCCAAGGATGACCTATTCTCCTCACAAAATATCTCTCAAGTCCTCTGCTTCTTATTCCTACCACCCCCACCACCCCAGCTTCCGGACCTTTTTTTTTTTTTTTTTTTTTTTTTTTTTTTTTTTCCTTCCTGAAATGTGGCATAAGTTGCTGATGTATCTCCTTGGCTCGAGCCTAACTGTGCCCAGTGAACACTTTGCTCAAGGCACTGTCTTCCTGTGTGCTCTTCCTTGTTGAGAGCTCTGTTCAATTCCTCATGGTTTGTGGTATGAAGCTCACATCCTTCCACTTATTGGAGACCAACATCTGACTTTAACTTACCTTTTCCAACTTATCATTATTATTTCTCTTCAACACAGTACATTCTGCATTTACCTCAAATGCCTAACTCCAAATATGTTGTATATATTTTCATATGTCATATATTTTCAATTACCCACCTTATGATATTTGGTCTCATCCCCACAGGCCAAATTCTCTCTTGGTCTGGAAGGTGGCTCAGTGGATGGATAAGGTCCTTTTGCTCTGCACACATGAGTACCTGAGTATGGATCCCCAGTATCTGTGTAAAAAAGCCAGTGTGTGTCTGTAAGCCTGGTGCTGAGGCAGGGGCAAAGATGGATGGATCCATAGGCTCACTGCCAGCTTGTTTAGCTGAAATGGAGAAAGACCTCCTGTCTTAAAATATAAGTTGTGGAGAAAATAGGGGGAAGACACACTCAATGTCAACCTCTAGTCTCCACATCCATGTTAGAAGACAGCACCTCTGCATCATCATCACCATCATCATCGTCCTCATCATCAAACACACACACACACACACACACACACACGCACACACACACCTGGATCCCCTTTGGGAATACCAGCTGAGCTCCAGATCTTTTGCCGCAGTTATCTGTTACATTTTTCTCTCTAGTACAGTTATCCACACATCATCTTTATGACTAGTTCATCTTAGTATTTCCCACAGATTACTCAGCATGGAGCCTTGCTGCAAGCCTAGAGTTCAACAGGTATGATGTTTTTATATGGATCTATCAAGCAGAGTAATGATTTCTGGCCCCCAATATTTGGAAAAATAAATCTTACGGTAACCACAAATCAAGCTGAAAACTTCCATAAAGAACATAGCATGGTGCATGGGCGGTAGAGCATTGCCTTTGCATGATTCATTGTGATGGTTACTTTAAAGTGTTACTGTGGCGAGGCACAGGCATAGTCAACCAGTTCAACCCACTGGAATTGAATTATTCAGTTCAGCATTAATTTTGAGGTTGTTGTGAAGGGGTTTTGTGTGTGTGGTTAACATACAAACAGTTGCTTTAAGATATTATCCTCTATAATCTACCTGCACCTGACTCATTTAGTTGAAAGGTGCAAAGGGTAACAAAACAGAGGCTTTTCTGAAGAACAAAGTCCACCTGCAATTGCAGCTTCAGCTCCTGCCTCTTCCTGCTTGCCTTTCCTTGCAGTCTGCACTATAGTTTTAGACTTACCTAACCAGCAGCCTTCCCCCATTCTATTGTAAAAGCTAATGGTCTCTCTCTCCATAGAATAACGCTTGCCTTGTGATTAGGACAGTCTAAGAAATGCATTGTTAAGCAGTTATTTTTGGTGGTTCAGGCATGGTAGAATATATTCAGCACACTACACAAACCCAGATGCTCTAGCTTACTATATATATCTAAGCTATATGATGTGTGTGCAACAGTGTGTAAACACACACACATATCTTATTGCTTTATGGACCATGATGAACAAAACATGAGATTAAATCAAGTACAATAAATATTACTCAATTAAGAGACTTGGCAATAAGGCCCCTTACAGCATACCACAGTGTACTTTTTTAAGCCACACACACACACCCCTATATTATCAAATTACAATGTAAAGAGCTGTACAGTAAATCATGTGTATAATCATTTGCTATCATTAAGTATTATGTACTATGCATAATTGTATAGTTATACTTTTCTCTGACTGCTGGCACATGTTTGTTTTCACAAGCATTGCCACAAAAATGAGCAATGGCTTGTTCATCTTAGGAGGGTACATTACAATCTTATGGAGCCATCGACATGTAAATTGTCATTGTACTCATTCAGTGTGTGTGTGTGTGTGTGTGTGTGTGTGTGTGTGTGTGTGTGTGTGCGCGCGCGCGTGCCACTGGTCCTGTTTTTGTGAAAAAGCATGACTGATGTTGCTGTTATGAAATTTTTCATGCAGAATTTTGAAAAGGGCAGTTGTGTTTACATACTTGTTGTATGTGTCTATTATACATGGCCATAAATATGTCTGTACTAATGCTCACACAGTCTACATTGAAACAATGAGAAGATAGCTTTTTTTTCCTAAAAATTCAAGTGCAATCTTTAAAAACGATGGTGATGTTCAGAGTTGTTAAGAGAGCTAAGACAAACCCTTTGTATAGCTAATGTAAACTGACACAGCCTTTTTGATTAACAATTTGGCCCCGGAAACATTCACGTAAGAACGTCTTACACACACAATGATTTGTGTTCAGGTGCCTGCAGTTCAACGTTGTGGTCAATGAAGAAAAATCTGAAACCATTTAAGTGTCAAATAATAAGGACATAGCTACTTTTTTTTTTCTTTAGCCTTTTCTACAAATATCAAATTTGCAAAAAAATTGGGGACCTGAGAAAACAGTGTAATGCTAAGTAAATGGATCCAAAAATTACATAGTCTATCCATTAGGCTCATCTTAAGAAGATGCATGTATAGGGGATTGTCACAAGGAATGGATTTACATGATTGTAAATCTGAGGTCCAGGGGCAGGCTGCTGGGAAATAGTGACTGCAGGTCACCCTGTTCCACTCCCAGCCACTGCCACTCCTACCCACCCACGCCCACCTGGACCCTCACATCCCATGCCATCACCTCTACCCGTATAGCTCTTCAATTGATTGAGTAGAAATGCCTAGATAATCCAGGGTAGTCCTTTACACTTAAAATTAATTTGAGGTTCAAATTTATATTTGCAGAATCCTTCTCCTGTAGTACCAGTAATGAACCATTGCATAAGTGTAAACTACAGCCTACACAATTTAACACATCTAGAAGCCCATCTCAAAGAACCCTTATTTTATAAAATAAATAAATATAAAGCTGAAAACAAATCTTGAAAAAAAAAGTTATGGAGAAGTGCCTGAAACTAGCAAGAAAGAAGAAGAAGGAGAAGGAGAAGGAACTATGCAGTAAGACTATGAAGGATTGCATTATTCCTCATAGCATCTTCTACTTCTCAAAACATTTAAATAAATACATGTAATTTTAGATAGACAAAGGGAGTATTTTTTTAATGTCGATAAAATGTTAATGAAGTGGAAAAAAAAACAGATCAATTGTCATTTACTTTGACAATCAGTGCCGCCTAACATTAGAATGAAAGGTGTCCCCAGTCACGTCACCCTCTACCTTGGTCAGCCTCCCCTGGCTCAGGGCAGGCCCAGCAATTGTCTGTTAGAAATAGGGTCCCTGGAGAAGACTGAGGCTAGGAAGAAATCTCCATGTTTGATCCCTTCCTGTCTCCAGCTTGTCAGAGAGTTCAGGTGCTTTGCTCAGCCCACTGACAGAGTTAGATTTTAATTGAGTTCACAGACATCCCTTTGTGTTCTGAGTTTAATGACCAAGAGGGAGGCAGCTTTCTTCCAGTGTAAACAAAATGCTTTTCCCCATAACATAGTTTTCTATCATACACCAATTTTAATTCATTGGCAAGTTTAGACAATGAAAAGTTGGAGTTAGAAGAGATTTTAGACAAACTCTTTTTGACAGAAGAGGAAGCCAAAGGCCCAAGAAGTAAGATGACATATTCAAGGTCACCTTGATGGGTAGAGATGAAGGCAAGACAGTCACCCAGGCCTCCTTTTACTGTAGCATTATGGGATTTTTTATGACACTCCACCTCTTATGATTTGTTTTGGCCAGGAAAATCATCAGCTCTGAAGTAGAAGCAGAGAGAAAAAAAGGTACTGCTAACCTTTTTCATTCTCTTAGTTATATGTCTTTAATTTTATTCATTCAATTACATCCATTATATTTAAAACTACTGTCAACTACTGTAACCATGACTTCGTGTAGCTAATGTGCACTGAAAATGTCTGTAGTGGTTCACATTTTTTCTAAGTCTAAATTTTAATTGTTGTATTTTTTATTTAAAAATCAATCCAATCTACTCAGATATAATAAAAGCTTCTAAGTTTTGAAAAACACAAATTCATGAATCTATTGTTCTACTCATTAGTTTTATGAAATCTAAACAAGGATCAAGTGTTCCTATTGAAAATAAGTTTATACAATGAATATAAAATTTTATATATATGAACATTACATCTTGGATTCACATGTGACATTTTTACTTTTTGATCTTTCTGGAAAATTGGAAATAGCACCCATGACATTTTCATTAGACATTATTGACAACATAGTCTAATTGGTTTTCAAATTTGTAATGACGTTCTCTAGCTATTTTGGATTACAGTGAGCCACATATTGTTATTATTTGCTATGGATCCTTCCATATTAGCCTTCATATGAGGAATGCATCAATTAAAACTTAATACCTATAATTTGAGATGTTAGCTTTGTGGTTTGCTCCTAGTCAAAGCTAATTATAGCTAACCTTAGGGATTAGAAAAAAAGTAACTGAAAGCAAGCATTGATATCCAGGGACATACATACATACATTTACCTTACCACATCAAACAGAAATCACTGTTGTGAACTCCTCAGATATGCTTTAAGTATTATCTGAGGGTCAGATGCTGTTTCTTTCATGACATCTCTGGGAGTGCCGAGGCTTAATATTCAGTTTCCCCTTGGATGGTGAATATCTTAGCACCACCTGAGTAGCTATCAACTTCAGACATTGTACTGATATTACACTCTTTAGCATAAGTTCATTTGGGGATCATGAATGGGACTATTGTTTATGTTATTTGTTGATGACATTTAGACAGATGGCTTATGTGTTCCAACTGGCAGACAAATGTGTCACCTGGGTGGGTTTTGTTTTTCCTTTCTAAGAAAGACCTTGTTCTTACCATGCTATCTCACGAGTGTACCATGAACCTCTATTCAAATGCTCTAACGGATGGCTTGACTATTTCCTTTTCTGGCGTTTGAATTTGTGTATGTGTGGAGATGGAGCATCTGTTATGAACAAAGTTGCCGCTTTTCCAAACCCATATGTTAAAGTCCTAACTCTCAGTCTCTCAAAATGTGACACTATTTGAAGCTGGAATTTTCCATTGTCAACTTGACAGAATTTGGAAACACCTAGGAGACATGCCTATAGGTGTGTCTTTGGTTAAGTTTTCAGAGAAGTTTAGCTGAGGGAAGACTCAGCCTGAGTGTAGGTAATCCCATCCTATGGGCTGAGAAACCCTGACTGAGGAAGCAGTAGGAAAGAGAAAGTCAGCTGAATATGAGCCTTCATCCTTTCAGCTTTTTGCTCAGTGGGGTTGTGAGCAAATAGCTTCACCCTCCCACCACTACAGCCATGGGATGCTCTCACCACCATGCCTCCCTCACCATGACTGGCTGCATTCTGAAACAGAATAACTCCTTCCTTCCTCAAGTGGCTAAATCAGCCAGAAAGTGACTAAGGTAGTATTTAAAAGGTAGCTAAAGATGACTTCATCAAAGTAGACTTTAAGATGACCCGTGCTCCTAAAAGTAGCGATACATACAAGGATATGTATGCAGAAGGGCAGAGCCCTTGAGTACCCAGTGAGCAGGCAGCAATCTGTAAGCCAAGGAGAGGTCTCAAACCAAACACTCACTGACAACACTTTGAGCGTAGACTGCTAGCCCCCGAAACTGTGAGAAAACACATTTCTGTAAAGTCATCAGTTCCAAGTGATTTTGTTAATGGCTGCATTACTAAACTAATATGGCAGCCTTCTCAACTGACATAGCTCAAGCACCCTTTCCCTGGTAGGCTATCAAAAGCACTTCAGGATACAGGTCACTCCTGCTTGCTGTAGAAAGGACCCATTTTACCCCTTTACTCTAAGCCCTGTCCCCTTGGAGTCCTTCAAAATGAAGTTGAGAAGAGCCACAGGGTCTGTTTTTAAAGCCATATTATCTTGTTCCTCTCCAGGGACTCCTAACAGAGGGAACAGAGGCTGACTCTGACTCTTTTACTGGCTTTTGGGAACCTATTCTTCACACTGGGTCTTTTTGACAAATCTTAATACACCGGTAGGTGCTTAATCTTGCTGAAACTTGATATGCCATGTTTTTTTTAAGACTCATGGAAGACCAGCCCTTTCCTGAAGAAGCAAAGGAGGAATGGATTGGGGGTGGGAACAGAGGGAGAAGGGGAGAGGGACTGGGAGGAGAGGAGGGAGAGGAAACTGCAACAGGAATGTAAAATTAATAAATTAAAATTTTAAAAATTTAAAAAGCTGCATTATCTTGTGAATTTCTTCCAAATCTGATGAAAACTTCTCTAGCCAATCTTTTGTGACATGTGACATGTTAGTAAACAAACTTCAAAGTGATTTAATTTTTACAGATTATGCTTAGTCTCTTAAGAGTCATCCTGTAGACATCACTAAGCCAAATGCTGTGCCTCCGAAAGTCCTTTATTGAAACCTAATTTCTGGGCCCTACTGTCCTTCTCTCCTGCTTTTCTCATTCCTTCCCCTTTTTTATTCACTCTGCCTGCCAGCCCCATCTATCCTTTCTCCTGCCTCACTATTGGCCATTGAGGTCTTTATTAGACCAATCAGGTGTTTCAAACAGGCAAAGTAACACAGCTTCACAGAACTAAGCAAGTGCACTATCAGAATGTAACACATCTTTGCATCATTAAAGAAATAGTCCACAGCATAAACAAAGGTAACACATCTTAAAATGATATTCCACAACATGAGCCTGTCTCAAATAGGGTTTAGTTTCTGTTGTTGTTTTTAAAGGAACACTTTGATAATTTTAACGCTCTTAAAAAGAAACTGATGACCATGGACTGGAGACCAGCTTGCTCCTCGTTTCTCTTCTTTCACTGTGTAGTCCCCTCCTGCCCACTTGATTCATCCACACCATGACTTTGGCTCGTCTTTAAGCTGCATACTCCTCACAATACTGCTTGTGTGAGACCCTCCAGGACGTGCTGTCAAATTCAAGGGGCCTGTTTTAAATCCAGATGGTCATCACAAAAAGCAATCAATGAGTCATGCAGATGCTTTTGGCACTTGCACTTCATCAAGATGGCTCTCCACCAACACGAGTGACAAGACCATGAACACATCAGCAAGGTGGTTCTCCACCAACACAAGTGACAGCACCATCAACTCCGTTTATGGATTTCCTCCATCAGCTTTGCCAAGACTCAAAGAGAACTCATTACTTCTAACAGTACAATGCAGTTTAAATAGAATCCTGTTAAATGTCAACATTTCACATTTCCTCCCTAAAGGCATTAGGCTAGAAATAAAATACTTTTGTAAGGAACATATATTAAAGGTATACCTAGGAGGTAAGGCAATAGAGAAACATAAAAGGATAACTGTACTTGAGTTGACAAATTTTACTTTGAACACTACTAGTCAGCTTAGGTTACCATTTAAAAAAAAAATCTACAACCAGGTGGCTTGAGAAATAGATATTTGAATTTTTCACATTTCTGGAAGTTATTTATGTTTTTCACACTTTCTGCCCTCACAGTGTTACCTACTCACAGTGTCAGGCTCTCATGGTGTCAGCTGACTTGAGTTTCTCTCAAGGCCCCCTTTCCTTGGCTAGTACACGGCTGTTTTCTCACTACGTCCATCAGATAGTCTCGGTGTTGACAGTTTGGTCCCCAGCTGGTGACTGAACTGGGAAGGTGCTGTCTTCATCAGAGGGTTTACCCATTGATGAATTCACAGGCAAATGGACTATTAGCAGGTGTGGCCTGTGTGGTTGAATGAATGCCTTTGAAGAGGACATGGGTACCCAGAGACTCTCAGCATCTCTTTAGCATGGAATAAGCACCTTTGTTCTACCATGTCCTCCTACAATTACCCTGTGCCTTTCCACAGACACAGAAACAAAATAGAGCCAGCCCAGCATGGATCACAACCTCTGAAGCCATGAATCAAGACAAAGACACACCTGGCCTCTGTTGCATTGTTTTGCTCAGGTATTTCTTTTCAGGGTGGTAAGACATGCAAACACTAGGAGCAAAAGTAGCATCCTTGCTGCTCCTGTCTCTGATCATCCAGTTTGGGACTGGTTTGCAGGAGGAGTTTGGAAGCACATACAAAGGTGAGCTAGAGAAAGCCCTGAGTGCTATAAACAGAGCTTGAAGAGCTCTGCTGGAGCCATAGAAAGTCAGAACACTGCTGAGGGTGTTGAAATGAAAGGCCAGGCTCATGTGCTTTCACAGGTGCCTTAGTCAGTGTTCTAGTGTTGTGAAAAGACATCATGACCACCACAACTCTTATAAAAGAAAGCATTCAATTGGGGTTTCCTTACAGTTGAAGTGGTTTAAAATCCATTGTCATCATGGCAGGAAGCATGTCATGTGATTAGGAATATGATTTATAGACAGGCCATCCCAGTCAAGTTCTGTTGCTCATTTACTAACTGGTCTTGTCCGGATCTCATTTCTCATCTGTGAATTGGAGATAATAGTAATTAATGCCTTCTTTATTTTGTTGGCATAAAGATTACCTCAGGTACTATATGGATGATGCTTACAGCACTCTCTGGTACTACCTTTGTATCTGACTAGTTGTTCTCAGTAATCTAGTGGTCCATGATTGAACTTTAATGAAGAATCTTACTGCCCTGTTATGGTCTTATAATATTAACAAGAAAAAAGTGTGACATTGCCTAGGCATAGATGACAAATTGTCTCCACATAGAATAAAAGTAATCTGTAGATTAAAGAAACATGTAAGTTTTAATATTTCAACATATGACGTTCTCAACACAAAACACTTAAAGCCAGTTGCAAAAATTATGTGAGATAACATTTTGGGGGGACAGATCTCTTGTAGAGTTGGGGTAACAAGGCAGTTAAGCACAGGGTTTGTCAGTAGCTAGTAATAGCGTCCAGATGTATCTTTGCATGGGCACCTCAAACTGTACCTCCACACTGTGAGGGTGCAGTAGGGCCTCTCTGGTGTAAATTTCATAAACTAGCTGCTGTGAAGGAACCTCCGAGGAAAGACTGTTTGGAGTTCACACACCAATCCTGGAGAAATAAATTTGATAAAGACTCTGGTTTATATAAAATATCAGAAAGCCCACCCTTCACACACTGTACATGTTTATTATTCAAAAATCTATCCTAGGGGGAATTAGATCAGAGATGACTTTGTTGTTATTTTTAAAAATAGGGCCCTTTAAAAACAGTCTTAGGGCTGGAATATGCAAGTGCCTCTAATTCCAACACAGGCTGGTGGATCTCTGTGAGTTCAAGGTCAGCCTAGTCTACATAGTAAATTCCAGCCAGAGCCACAGAGGCACTCTGTCTCAAAAGCAAAACAAACAAGCACAACCTTAAAAGCAAGCAAACAAACAATGACTAAATGGCAAAAGAAATAAAATTAGTCTGGGGGATGAAAGTTAAACTGGAATGTCTTCCTATTTTCTTTGTTTTCCTTCTGCCCCTCTCTCCTTTCCTCCCCTCCCTTCTTCCTGCATTCTCTTCCTCCTCCTCTTTCGATTTCATATTTGCTTCACCAAGTACATGAATTGTGCACCACTCAAACAATCAAATAATAAGATGATTGAAAACAATTTATTCTTCAACACAGAAAATACTGTAATGAAATTTTCACAATAGATTTGATGCCCAATGTACTGAAGGCATAAGGACTATGTCATGGAAATCTTTATAAGTAGAATGTTAACTAGATTCTAAACAGTGATCAATTTAGACTTATTTTTTAGGTAGAAATAAGATAACTACTCCCTTCAAAATATTAAAACATTTTATTAAGAGATCTAGGCTGTCACTTTAAGAAGAAAAATTGCTGTATTGTATATCATACAAATTATGATATAAATAAAACAAACTAAAATTACAACAAATTTATTTTTAATTGAGAAGTATAACATTCCCTATGCCTGCCCATCTTCAGTGGTTGAAGAAGAATTTTATAATTTTTCTTCTGGAACTAGCAAATGGCTAGACTTTAAATCTTTTAATATTTTTGAGCTGCAATCTTTTGATAAAATGAGTATCTCTGATCTGTATTTTTTAAGATTTTATTCTAAATTATGCGCGCGAGCGCGCGCGCGCACACACACACACACACACACACACACACACACACACATACCCGCGCACGCGCGCGCACATGTAGGTACCTGAGGAGGCCAGAAGAGGGCATGAGATCACCAGGAGCTGGAGTTCTAGGCATTTGTTAGCTGACTGATGTGGTTGCTGGGAACTGAACTTGGGTCCTCTGGAAGAGAATTGTGAGTTCTTAATCACTGAGCCATCTCTCCATCCCAGCTCATCTGTATTTTAAGTTGTATGTGGTAGTAATTACAAATTAATTTGTACTTACAAATTAAAACAATTTAACAATTTCCTAAATGCAGGGTACTATTGTTAAGAATCAACTAAGAGAGCTTCATCCCCCCCCCCTTCCCCGCCCCCCAGGACATAGGTCAGCAAACATGGAGGAGCACGGGTTATGTTATAAAGAAGGTGACAGAGAACTGTAACAAAGAGCCAGGATGTTCACAAGTCAAAGCTGTCAAGGGACAAGAGAGTATAAAGGTAATTTTGAAACAGGTGGGCATCTTAGATAATATATATGGGATGTGATCCTCTTTTCTTTTTCCTGCACAAATACTGACTGAAACAGGGTGATCAGTGTGGGTTCTTCACTGAGGAGGAAATGAGTCAGCATCCTAGGAAAAAACATAGCACACAGAGGGATTACTTGCGCAGAACCTCGATACACCACTGAGTACTAGCGTTGCAGAGAGAGGGTCTGCTAATCAAACAGGCTGCACATTGTTCCTGCCTTTACTACTGACACAAGTAGCAGAGGCGAGCTCAGACGCCAGGTGTCTGGCTTCAAGGCCCCGGTGCTTTCTATCAGTTATTATCTACTGACTAAGAGGCCCTGTCTCCCAGAATGGACATTAGAATCTGATTTGTTTCTGGTTTCCCAATCTTAACTGTGCTAGGCATGTAAGAAATGCCCCTGGCCGTGTCTGTAGGAGACAGTGAGCTCACTGAGGGAAGGCTGCCTGCTTCCTGCTTACACATGCAGGACCAGGACTCAGTCCAGGGACACCGAGAAAATGTTAGAAATAAGTTTTTAGGTCACCAGTACCTCGGCCACAGCCACAAGTTCTTTCAATTCTTAATTGTTTTTGTGTAGTTCATTTTCAAAGTGATGACTTTCTAATGAAGTAGTCTAGCACCTTTCGGAGTTTTAACAAGGTTACAACTGTGCTTAGGGTTCATATATTGTCATCTGCTATCTACCTCTTCTTTTTCTTCTACAATTTCAATATGTGAGCACACACACACACACACACACACACACACACACACACACACACAAAAGCCACTGGACATTCTGGCTAGGGAGGAATTAACAATATATATTTGAAGTCCTCGGGATCCAGGCCTTTCAAACAGCACCATTTCTTCCCATAGACTACTCTTCTAGATCAAGATCTGTGAATTTTGACTGGAGGCCTTGTGGATTCTATCATGGGGCTCTTTTCATCTGATTGTGTGATTTATCCTTAAGAAAAGATTTCAGGTTGTAGCCTGTGATTGAGAGCCCTACATGTTATCTCAGCATGGACATGCAGAACATAAATGCCATCCGTTCCCAGCATCAAGCGGCACAGCAGGGACAGAGTAGCACGCTGACAAATACACTATCCTAGGAGCAAGACATGAGACAAGAGCTCTCAGAATGTAAACCTAAAAGCTGGCTGTTTACCCTGGCAGGGCTAATGAGATGCATCCTAGCGTACTGACGCTCCCACTTCTGAAACACTGTATGCCACTTGTAATAGATCTTACCAAAGGTGTAATTTCACAATTATTTGTGAGATGCTGCGATGAATGTCTGCCTCTCCCTCTCTCCCTGAGATGATCCGCTGCCTGAATCTAATTATCGACTCGCTGCTTTGAATATCATTTTAGCCCCCTAGCCTAGCACAGGACAGATTATGCAATAGACATCGAGAGATGAATGAAATTAACAACTCTACAGTTGTCTAGAAGGCAGTATCTTTTCCCAAGAAAAGGCACAAAAGCAGTGGTTCTTAACTTTGCTTTTAATATAATCCCAAACCAACAGAATCATTTGGGGTCATTTGGGGGCACACTCCTAGACAACAGTGCTGCGCTCTGAGTTAGAACCGCAAGGGACCGTGGTCCAGCAATTTATCCCTTAATACGTACTCCAGGGGACTTTTAAGCACACTAAAATTAGGAAACCTGCTGTACCCAGACTTTTTGTTTGCTAGTACAATAGCTTTCAAAAGCAAGCTTTCTGCCCTAAACTTGCAGTTCATAGCGCGTGTACTATTCAAGGCTTGCATATCTGAGGCAAATGACGACAGCCAAAGAGAAGTCTCACTCTCTCCCGATTGCACTGTGGACTTACTTTCATGGCATGTTGCTTCCATCCATCTGTTTCACTTTAAAACAGTTAGAACTGCGGAGTTCTAACAACAAGCTATGCTTCAGATTCCGCAGTCGTGTCTTGGGGGACAGACATGCAATTCTTCCCATCATTCATACAGCACCTGGGACAGATTGTTCGGGAACCAAATGCGTATGTTTGATGTGAAAAGCACACCTCTAATTAATCACCATGTCCCCAGCTGCAGCACTTTGCCCGGATTTGCTGCAAGCCTGACTGAGGGGCCATTCTCACCTGTTTCCCAGGCACATCGGATTCATATAAACAGCCTACTAATTTTATCTCTGAGCTTCTTTTTCTAATTTAGTGCGTTTGTTTATTTTTTGTCAGACTGGGAACGAGACACTTTACAATCAGGTAGCTTTAATGGGCAAAATGTTGACTCATTTCACTAGACATCTGGAGGGGGGAGAAAGTGTTCCATTTATTGAATCTGAATTAATGAAAGGTGGAGGCGCTTCAAAAAAGAAAAATAACCAAACTGCTTATAATCTGTGCTCCTGAAAATGCTGGTTATTGGCCAGACCAAGTCAAACAACGCCTTGTTCCCACTCAGTAGCAGTGAATTTCCAGTTTCAGAGAAAGTGGGTCCTGTACAATCTTCGCCTCTCATTACCTCTTTTGCTGTATTTCAAAGGCATCGCTGCTTCTTTGAAAAGGTTGTTCCCATCCATCAGGCTCTCCCATACTTAATGACTAAGACAATTTTTGTTTTCTTCTCAGATATTAAATGAAGCAATCGATTTCCATTGCACGGAGAACTCTTTACATGTTAATGAATTCTTTATCTTAGAGTAACATGTTGTGCTCTAGGTTCCAGAAGCCATGTTGAAAAATGGGCTTTGAAGTAAGATCCATCCATACCCCTCTTTCACCCATGCGAGTCTTCAATGTTGTTGTCCATCTCTGCATTAAAATATACAGCATAACCTTTTGTAAAATTTATAGTTCTGAACTATGTCTTGCCATTATCTGTCAAGCCCACTTGTATTTTCTGAAAGTCTCCTTTGAGATGACTATACTGAAAATTCTAATAAGAGCTTTCCTTGGGGAGTCACAGCCTTGGTAGAAGTGTGTGCTTTTCTAGCCTTGTCGGTGTTGGGATGAGAAATCGCCTTTGTCTGGAAGTCTTGTATACAAGATGGATGCCAGCTATCACTGACACATTTCTAACAGCATGAGGCAGAATTGTTATTTTTAATACATTGCTGCCTCCCAATCAGGTATCAAACTCAGCTAAAGGGATTTGACTGCTGGGAAGGTATTGTCTAGTATTAGTTGTGATCTTGTGCTGAAGCTCCCATCAAAGAGATCTTCTTCCAGTGAGGCCAGTGTGCCCTTCTCTTCTTGGGAGGACTTGTATGCTTCATAGGTATGCAAGAGTCAGAGCTGAAGCTGTCTTTTAAAGAAAAGATACTGAAGGCCTCCATTCCACACCTATGAAAGAAATAGACCTAGGGACAAAGAACTCTGCCAGGTGTAGACTAGGTAGGGATCACATTCAAGGCAAAACCCTGAGACTCTTTCCTCTTCCAAACATATGGGACCTGGGGCTGGAGAGATGGCTCGGCATTTAGGATCACTTACTGCTCTCTAGGAGGATCAGGTTTGGATCTCAGCACCCACATTGGGTGGCTTATGAATGCATGGGACTTCAGTCCCAAGGGTTCCAATGGTTCCTCTGTCTTCATTGGATACTTTCACACACACACTACCCAGGCCTGTTTAGTTGCCAGGTAAGGTGGCTGGTGGTTACATTTTACCCCTGCCTTCGCCTATGTCCTTCATCTGCTCCAAATTTTCTGTAGAAAACCAGCAACTCTCATTTGCCTTTCAGTGTAACTCTATCCTCAGTATACACCAGACAAATGACCAGCTGATTTTTAATACCTAAACTGATTTAAGTTAATTTGGTAAGATGGAATGTTAGTGTGGTCCGAGGCCCCTCCCCCATATGACTCGCAGTTCACTTTGATCCTTTCCATGGCTCTGGCTTGCAATGCTGCCCAGAGCCAGATACTTGCCAATGTTTCTGCCTGGCCTCCAAACTTGTGTCTATTCCTGAGACAACATAGAACTCTTTGCCTTACGCTTTGGGGCTACCTATGTTTCAGCCTCTCATTTTGGATGCTGACAAACTGGTTGTGGATAGGTGGAGTTCTACTGGGTTCAGTCTTATAAAGATTCAAAGGTCTTAAGGGGTATGGATAATATTGTAAAACTGCTTCATGCTGTTCTACTCTACTGAGAAGGTTAGCTCTGGAAATGAAATTTGGCCCACCTCTTCAAGCATGTTTGTTAAGTTGCCAGTGTCAGTCCCCAGGCTCAAGTGTTAGTCCCCTTGGATGGAACACCATCCTACCAGGATAAATTGCATACTAGCCTCATTATGGGACAAGGATGCAGGGAGACTTCCAGGATAAGTGAATATGATGTATAGTTGCAGTTTAGTAGGAAGAAAGTCTAACATAAGTGTTAAGCACAGAGTTAGGAAAGAGATGGGAAGCTGGGCTGTGGTGGCACATACCTTTAATCCCTTAGGAGCCAGAGGTAGTCTCTGTGAGTTCGAGGCCAGCCTGGCCTACAGAGCTAGTTCCAGGACAGGTAGACAGCTAGGGATGTTACACAGAGAAACCCTGTCTTGAAAAAATCAAAAAAGAAAAAAAAAAAAAAAAAAAAAAAAAAAAAAGAAAGAAAGGAAAGGAAAAAGAAAGAAATGGGTATTCTGGGGGAAGGATAAGACACACCCAATATAGGTGCTGGCTTCTGGAAAGAGAGTGCCCTAAAGCACCTTACAACATATGACTTTATTGTCTTCTGAAGTCACATCTCAAAAAGGTTGCTAGGGAGCTCCAGTGAGACCATAAGTTGGTCCCTGAGGTGTATTAGATATCCTCAGAGCTGATAAGATAAACCCGTGTCACCTGAGGATACCTAACATGGAGAACTAAGACATGTTTTCATTGTAAACAAGTTTATAGTCTTGTTTGGGAGAGTCCCCCAAACTGAGGGTCTATATTTGGGAAAGGAATTGAAGGCCATATACACTTAGACCCTAAATGTGGTTCATTACTAGTTTAACATTCTTATTTGAAACATATCAATATGAAAGGAATATTATCTGCATATAGTCAACCTATAAATAAACGTAATTGTGAGCTCTCAGCTAGTGAGCAACTTCAACCAGACCCTGGAGTAATGTCTCCTTCCCATGTCCCCATAATTTTCCTTGTGTTTCAGTACAGCCGGTGTATTCAAATCACCTAAAGGAGTTTTGTTTTGTGTTTTTTTTTTTTTTTTTTTTTTTTTTTTTGCCTTGATTATAGGGGTAAGGAGACGGCTCAGTAGGTAAGAGCAGTTGCTATGCAACCATGAGAGCCTAAGCATCCATGAAGGCCTGAGTTTGGATATCTAACACCTATGTTTAAAAAAATAAAAATAAAAAAGGCTGGTATAGTGACACCCACTTGCAGCCTCAGAGCTGGGAAGCAGGGGCAAGGAGATCCTAGTAGTTTGTCAGTCTGCAGCAGACCAAAATCGGATCAGTGAGAGATCCTGTCCCAAATAAAAAGACAAAAGAGGGATCAAGGAAGGCATCAACCTCTGGCCTACATGGTTAACACTTTGCAATCCGGGCACCTGTATTTTATTGCAGGCAGCGCTCTTAGATGAGATTCCAACTAGGTACCAAGACTTGGTGTTAGTTTCTGCTGCAGCAGCAGCCTGCTTCTGCCACCAACGCAGTTACGTCATCAGCTGTCGCCAGGTGCCTTTTCACCATCATCTATGAGACATAGGTGCCCTCAAAGGTGCCAGCCAGAGAGAGCTCCCTCTTTTGGCCCCTTTTTTCCTTTCTTGTCTCTTTTCTCTCTTGCTTCTTTTTGCCTTTCCTCCCCTTTCTCTTGCTCGTCTCCTAGCACTTGCCTCTCCTCTTCCTCTTGCTCTCTGTCTGTGTGCCTGCCAACCTCATGTCCCACTCCAACATGGCCTTTCACTCTCCTTTTCCCCCACTAAGCCTCTTGGGCTAACTCTGTCGCATGTGACGTGTTTTCTTAGTGGCAAACCTTGGCAGGGTTTGCTAAAAGGTACCCACTTCACCTTTTTTTTTTTTTCTTTTTCTTTTTTCTTCTTTTATTTTTTTTCCATCATCACACCAGAACATCGGCATTCCAGCATATATGTATCTTTTTGTTGTTTTGCTTTTTGTTTTTTCAATACAGGGCATCTTTCTCTGTGTAGCCCTAGCTGTTTTAGGAGTCTGCAAACCGCCTCTGACCGAGGGATCCATCTGCTTCTACCTCCCAAGTGCTAGGACTAAAGGCCTGTGCCACCATGCCCAGATTTCTTACTGTAACACATTTCTTCATCAAAGTGAAAAGGGTCGGAGGACAGCTCTCGGGAGTTGGCTGTCTCCCCCCACCTTCACTGAGGGAGGGTCTCTCTGGTCCACGAACCAAAGCTTGGTGGTTTTGTCCCCTTTGCTCCCCAACTTGATGTAAAAATGCTGGGATTACAACTGTGTCTCACTCCAGTATCTTTCACCCGAGTTCTCAGGGTGGAGCTCAGCTCACCAGGCTGGCAGACACGTTAACCTGCGGAGCCATCTTGCCAAACTTCTTGTTTTGTTTTTGTTTTTCTGAGTTAACGTTTCTCTGTGTAGCCCTGGCTATATTGAAACTTACTCTGTGTATCTGGCTGGCCTCAAACTCACAGAGATCAGCGTGTCTCTGCCTCCCGAGTGTGATGGGATTAAATTGCCAAATGTTTTTTGACACAGATTACCTTCAAAATGTCTCAGGAAAGTGGAAGCCTGGGGCTGCAAAGCAGAAACACCTTGAAAAAGTGGGCAAGAAGACAGGAAATGGCTGAGCTCAGCAGCTGCTTCTGTGCGAGCTGACAGATAGATACCTGCTTCCCGAAGCTCTGTCCAGGCTTCACTCATTTATCAAATGCATTCTTTAAACTTGTAAGGCTTCTCACCAACTGTGTGCAATCATGTCAGAGGAACTCAAATATATAAAATCAGAGACTGTAATCATCCACATGGCCATGAAGAAGCAAACAAAGGAAATACCATGTTTTCCGCACTCAAGCAAATCAGGCTCTACTAGACTTGTATTAAGAAACTGATCCATTCAAGAGAAACAAAGGAAGTCAAAGCATTGTTATAGACTTGTTAAATGTATGCTTATCGAGCGTGGTTTTTATTATTTCAGATTTATGACTGTGGGTGGGTGTGAGTGTGGGTGCCTGTGTGTATGTGTGTGTTCAGGGAGCACGGGGGCACTGGAGTGACAGACACTTGTGAGCCACTTGACATGGATGCTGGGAACCAAACCCACATCCTCTGCAAGGGCAGTGTATGCTCTTAACCTCTGAGTCATGTCTTGAAGCTAAAGAAGAAACATTAAGAATCCCAGAGACACTTGGCTCATTGCTCAAGTTCATCTAGTTTACAGGTCGGTGTGCCTTTCTGGTAAACAGGACAGATAGTAAATATTTCCTGCAGTTAATACCGTCTCTGTTAATGCCACATAACTCTGCCCTGGAGTAGGAAGACAGTAACAGACTACTAACAAACAGAGAAGTGTAGCTGTGCTCTCAAGGAATCCTTCCTTCCTTCCTCCCTTCCTCCCTCCCTTTCCTCCTTCCTCCCTCCCTCCCTCCCTCCTTCCTTCCTTCCCTCCCTCCCTTCTTCCTTCTTTCCTTCCTTCCTCCGTCCCTCCCTCCCCGCCCTCTCTCCTTTCCTCCCTCCCTCCTTGCGCCCTTCCTTCCTCCTTTCCTTCCTCTGACTTCATTAAGCTCACAGAGAAGAGTTTATTGACCACATCTGATGTAGCATTTCTATACAAGATTGCTATGTCTCATCTGTCTTGCGTGTCCCTGTATCTGATCTCCCTTGGGTGGGTCGTCTGAGTTCTGCTGTCCACAGCTCAGTCTTTACAGGCTAAGCATTCTTTTTAGATACCATCATCTACTGTAACTGTTAGGCTTATGGTCATGTGTCTACAGCAGTCTGTTGAGAACCAGCTGTTTGGCTGGAGGCTCTCTCATACAGCCAGATGCCTTCTCTTTATATTCACTTAGAACTTCCATAAGCCAGTGAAATGCAACTTTACAGCCACCACTGGCTTCCCTGTAATACCTGTCTCTCCACATCCCCCTAGGAATTGGAGGTGATGCCTACCTATCACTAGGTTACATATGGGAGGTGCATCTTACAAGTAGCCCTGTAGCACCAATAGTCTCAAGCCATATCTGAGCACCACAGCACTGAGTGCAGAAGGGAAATAGCTCAGCATCGTTTGCCATGCAATACCATCTGTAGAATCTGAAACTCACACATTATAAAATCAACGTTACATATTTTTTCACATATGTGTAAGAATCTGGTTTAAAAATCAAAATACACAAATTGGGGGAGGGAGCTCTGGAGAGAGCAGGAAGTGGAATGAAGATTGGATAAAAAAAGTGATAATATGAAAAAATAGTAAGAGAATAAATTTGACAAGACATAGTTAACTCAATAACGCCTTTAAAAATCTGTTTTTAATGGGAAACATGTACTCTAAGGCCACTGATCAATGAGCCATAAAAACAGGTTAAATGAATGACTACATGACCAATTATAGTGATAGTTAAAATTTAGGGTTACACTGAGGTTATATGAGTATGAAAGTTTAATTAATTAAATCAGGATAATAATTTTCAGTTGAATTATTTGATCACAAATGGACATTTCTAGAATTAACTAAAGAAAGTCTAGTGTCAGCCTGCAGCATGGTGTGAGTTCCTTTTTTCTCAAAATTTTAAATTACAGTTTTATTTATTTATGTTGTGAGCATGTATCATGTATGTAAGTGTGGGTGCACATGTGCCACAGGGACACGGACAGGTCAGAGGGCAACATTAGAGAGTTGGTCCTCACCATCCACCACCAAGTGGATCTGGGGATGGAAACTCATGTCTTTAGATTTGGTGCAGGCATCCTTACACAAGGAGCTATTCTGCCAGCACATAAATTTCTTCATCGATGACTGTTTGAGTGAGTTGTCCTGATGTGGTGTTACATATCAAAACATGGCACCACACCCAGTCGCATCCCATTACATCATATGGTTATTTTTAGATCTATCACACAATAATTTACAGGCAGAAACTTGAGAGGGTGAAATAGTCAGCTTCAGTTTGGGAAAATGAAGACATGACCAAAATACGGATACATTTTATTTTCTGCAAGAATAAGTCAATGTGACAATACTCCCATCTGCTAACTGGACCATAAGCCAAGTGAGGGGTGGTTAAACTAGGCAATCTCTAGCACGTGTCTTTTGGAAGCTTTGTATAAGCTGTTAAATGGTATAAACTCATCTGTGGTGGCACACGCCTTCAGTCCCACCTCTCAGGAGGCAGAGGCACATGCGTCTCTGTGTTCGAGGCCAGCCTGCTCTACAGAGCCATTTTTAGGCCAACTAGGGCTACACAGAGGAAACCCTGTAGGGGAAAGGAAGGAAGGAAGGAAGGAAGGAAGGAAGGAAGGAAGGAAGGAAGGAAGGAAGGAAGGAAGGGTGTTCTGGATGTGAGAACAAGTCACAGCTTTTATCTACTCAAACATGAAAGGCACTTCATTTTATTTCAGAAACAGAGCTGAAGTTGCTCAGTTGGTGGCTAAACTTTTCCTTCTTCTTTGGGTTTCAGTGTTGTCAAACAAGAGCACACACACGGTCTCTTCCCCATCACTGCTTATCATTCAGTTCCATTTCCTTCAAGTCAGCACATCTATGCAAACCCGACATCAGCACCGCTTGGGGAGGAAACTGTGTCAGCAGAGACCATTTCCAGGTCACTGGGCTTGCTTTGCACTCACATTCTGCTTCCCCTGTGAACACATGTTCCTCACTTCTGCTCCTGCATTTAAAACTGAGGAGGCTGGAGGGAAGCTGCAGAGGGTTACGTGCATACTGCTCTTGCAGAGGACCCAGGTTCAGTTCTCAGCACCAGTGTCAGACAGCTCAGAACACCGGATTCCAGCTCCAGGGGGATATGACACCTGTGGTCTCCTCACACACACACACACACACACACACACACACACACACACACCTAGGTCAAGTGAGGAGTGAGAGCATGAAGAGTCAGCCAGCAGACCATCATGTATGCAGCTCTAAGTTACAGGGCAGGAGAGCTGCATGGTGAGCCTCTTTCCACTCTCTATAAATACAAATTATACACACACACACACACACACACACACACACACACACTTTTTTTTTTAATTTAAAATTTTCCTGGGCTGGCGAGACAATTCAGAGAGTAAGGGTACTTGACTCCAAGCCTGATGGCCTATGTTTAATCCCAAGACCTGGGAAGGAGAGAACCAACTCCTGAAATTTGTTCTCTGACCTCTACATTTGTGATGGATACACCCACACATACCCATGTTTATGCACAGACATGTACATATACACAATAAACAAATGCAATATAATTTGTAACAATATATTAATGGGGTTCTTTGTGACATTGGGTTCATTCTGACAGTTGCTTCCAGAAACACCCCTCTCTTTCATTCAGGAAAGACAGTATATGTGACAATCTGCCATAAACTGCAAGTTATTTTATGACAACTTTGGCAAGTCTATTCACACACGTTGAAACAAATACACCTACTCAAAAATAACAGAAGAATTAGTTTGAGGAGTAAATTATTGCATTGACAGTGTGTTTTATTTCTAAATAAGTTGACATGATTGGTGTCTTGATTGCCTTTCCAAGGAGCATCTGGCTTTTCAAAGAAGGCAGGACCTCTGCACCTCGGAAACTGACGAATGGTAAATTCCAGACTCTGCAGGTATAAAGGATGGTTTGAGCTGGGAGGGATGGAGGAGGGGGGGGACCATCCAGGAAACTCCATCTAAAGCAGCCACATGCCACACAGAGCTGGCTGCCACTCAGTTCAGCCCAGGTTCTATAAATATTGTCCTGGCATTGGAGAAAATGCCCCAAAATAAATTGTGACCATACAAATTCTAATTCTGAGTGTGTTGACAAGTTTTCCTTGACTCTACATCCTATATGGAACAGTCAATACTCTGTTCTACACTCCTGTCTTGTCAGATTTTATAATATAGGGACTCTGCAATTCCAAACATACTGGTAGACACAAATGATACAATACTCTTAAGCAGTATGGGTGTGTGTTTTACGTCTTCAGCAAAAAGGTCCTACAGTGATTTTACATTTTTAAAAAATTGTTTTTGAGGATAACAAAAATTATTCAAGTTTTGAAATCTCACTGGAAATAGCAAGCTATGAATGACTGGCATTCAGCCAAACTTTCGGAACAATGATACACGTTGACTCACTGGGATTTTGTTTCACCCAGTCTGGATTTCAAGCTATAAATCCAGGCTAGTTTCCTCACCCCAAAGTGTTATGTCACCATATTTGGGCAAGGACTGGAGTATTTCTAACATATGCCCCAGACTCATTCTTCATTTTCCTCTTTTCTACAGAAAGTAAAGTCGGTGTATGGATAGTGTACATTACATAAGCAAGTTAAATTTTCATGCAATCATATGTTTGTTTGGGGGGAATTTTAAAAGTAATGATGTACTACAAGCTGTATGTTGTTCTCCCTTAATGATGCTCTTAGAAATGACCTAAGGTTTCCACTGAATGGAAATAGGCAGCTACTTTGAGAGCGAGTTGAATGATGGAGACAGTGCTATCTCTCTGCTTACTGTCCAACTATCATGTGAGTCCGACTCATAGAACAAGACCTCAAACTGGTTTTCCCAAGAGACACAGGTGAAGTCCCCTTTTATGGCCATGACCCATGAATATTCTTCCCTGCATCTTTTCGGGTATGAGAAGAATTTTCTAAACCCATCATTTAATGAATATTTATTAAGTTCTTTCTGTGTGCAAGGTATTCAACTGGGTCCTGGGAAGAGATTGGGGACAAAATAAGTATCCCTATCCTCTTGAAGTTTACAGCTGAGTGGCAGTGACTAACGTTAAGTTAATTTTCCTAAGTATCTATTTAAATGACAATTAAAATAAGGATCAGAGTGGGGGGCATATACTATTGGAGTACGCAGTAGAGGAGTATGGTTTGGTTGGAGGGTCAAGGAAGACATTAAACTTAAACTGAGAGCCATGAGGTCAAAGGTGGTGAATAGTGGGGAAGTGGGAGGGGTGAGGTTAATGACTTTGGTCAGCACAAGATATTAAGGACTTCGAGATCATACATTTTAGAACAATAAGGACATAAAAGAGGGCTTGTGACCTGATCTTTGTTTGATGATCACTTGGGCTATAGCATGAGAGGAAGAACTAGAAGGATCCACCGAAAATTCAAAAGACTAGTGAGTAAAGGAATGCCACAGCCTCGGCAGGAGGTAAAGGTGTCTGGGATGCAGGGTTGCAAAAGAGACAGTGGTTAGGTATGAGTTGTATTCAGGAGCTTTTATTTGGGTTAGGGAGGGGAGTCAATGAGAAGCAAGATGCAGAGACTCTGGTTTTCAAGGTTACGCAGCCATCCAAGAGAATGTTTTTCTCTTTTAATCTATGATGAGAAATTTAGTGGAGGGAAGTGGGGTACTTTAATTTTGACCATGACATTTTGGAACAGTGAAGAGATAGGCCAGGTGGAAAGCCCGACCCTGAAAAATTCAGCTTAGGAATTCACAGGTCCTCAGATAAAGTTACATGTGGGAGTCACTGCTTTGAGCACTTTAAATTCCTAGTATAAAATTTAAGTGCTGATTTCTGTTATCTTCTCCTGTCCTAGTGGGAGACATTCAGTAAGCGAGGTTTTCCCTATGGAAGGAAATGTGGAGCCCTATGGTTTCAGAGGTTTGAACTTTACTTTTCTTTCCTGAGGGGCTTCCTAGCCCAGGGCTGTCGGTTCCTTTCGCATCTTTAGGAGTCCAGCCTACCAGCTCAGGAGTCTTTTGGGTCTGATCAAAACAGGTCCATGCCCATCCTCTCCTGGGATATCCTTCCCATGAGTGCCCTAGTCTACTTGGGCTGCTGTGGCATATTGCCATAGAAATGGTTTAAACAACACAAATGTGTTTTTTTGCAGTTACAAAAGGTGCTAGTGCAACCAGATTCCCATGAGAAATCTGTTCTTGCATAACTAGACAGCTAGCTGCCTGTTCACTGTATCCTCAGTCAGCTGAGAATGAGTTATTTCTTTTCTATAGGATTAGGACTTTGCCCTGGCTATCTCATTGTCATTAAATACCCACTAAAGACCCCCATCTCTTGATGAAGTCCCAATGATGTTAGGGTTTTAACACATGGGTTTTTATGAGGACAGAAGTTGTTCAATAGCCATGGGGAACATTTGTGCAGTTGGTCACCTCTCCTGACTCCTGACAGTGAAAATCCAAGATATTAAAACAGCTAAAAGTCTGCTAGACTCCCAAAGCAACTCGCATATTCTCTACTTTGTGTTTTGCAATTAACAAAAGAAAGTCAACATATACAAAATTATAATAAGATGCTTTTTAGCCTCACAAACTATAGTGTATGGCTGAATGTAATAATGTTTAACCTAACTCATGTACTGGCAATGACTAAGAAAATGTTTAGATCTGGATATTAGAATTGCTTGTGGGTCTTTAAATTAGTGTAACTTTTTGGTAAGTAGTTACGCTACATCCATGAAGACACTGAATTGGTAGAACTTTGGCCCAGTTCTTTTGGCCCAGAATTTAACTTCCAGCAATTCTTATCTTATCCATGGGTGCAAAACCCTGTAGAGAAGGATCCTCGTACTGCCCCCATGCTTTGTGTAATATCAAGAAGAAAAGGAAATCACCTGTAGTGACAGGAAACAGAATTCACTACTATAGTTCAAGTTAATAAGTCAACAGACTTAGGAAAGGGACAGTGTGGACCAGGGTGGTGTTCAGGTGTGTAATACTTTCTTGTTGTTGTTGTATTAACTGAATTAGGTTGGAATCTCAAAATCCATCATTATAGAAAGAGTAGCCCCCATAGAAATGAAAAACACTAAATATTCACAAGCCCATGTCTGGCTAAAGGACTCTGCCATGGGGCAGAGGTGGGTTAGAGCATATAGACTAGGAACAGTGGGATGCCATTTCTTGCTCTGGGCAAAGGAAAACACAGTGGAGGAATGGGAAAGAGGAAGATAATGACTGTATTGAGGGAAGAGGTGTGTAACTCCCAGGGTCACACCACTCTTCCTAGGAAAAGTAGGGGGTGGATGCAATAGCACAATCTCTTTGCTCTCACCCCAAGCCTGTCATGCTTCCCCTTGACTAAACTCAGGAAAAAGCCAAGGTTCAACCTTTGATCATGGAGTATTTTGGGTAAGAGTGAAGAGAATCTGGGCCAGACACATTAAAAACAAACATTCTTTGTTTAAATACCCTTCAAGAAACAGTGATGTCTTAGTCACTGTTGTGCTGCTGTGAAGAGACACCATTATGTACATGCATAAAATTATCAAAAAGTTAATTTAAAAAATATATATGCATATATTTAAATAGAAGTATAAATTGGACATGATAGTGCATGACTATCTTTGTGAGATCTTTGTGAGTTTGAGGCCAATTTGGTCTACATAGTGAATTCTAGGGCAGCCAGAGAACATAGTGAGACCTAGTCTCAAAGACCAAAAGAAGTATAAACCCTTATTCCACTTCTATAAAAAGAATGTATGTATGTATGTATGTATGTGTACACACACACACACACACACACACACACACACACACACACACACACATTCCTTTCTCCATAGATGAAACAAGGTATGTACGTCCCAAATTCCTAAAGTGATCATCTTTGGGAGACACAGTTAATTGAATAGAAATGGGGATTGATTTCCTGCTCCACAGATTTCTAATGCTTTTGAATTTATGAGTGTTTGTACCCTTACTACAGTGTTTAGACAGAGCTGACAATACCTGCTTTTTCTTCTTCAAAGAAAACATGTGATGGAGAGATAGACCATGTCTTCCTATGTGTCACCTACAATGGGTCTCTTTTTCAGCAGCTCAGCTGAAAATCCTTCACATGTTTCTCTGAGACATAGGAACCAGTATGTGTCACCCTTTGTATGACAGTGTGGACGTGAGGAAATGGCTATCACTGAAGGTTGTGTTATCTGCCTTGGGGACATTCTACAGCCTAAAGAGCAGAGATTCCGTGCAGAGGTGGATTTCTGCCTAGTGATATGTCTGAAACAAAGTCATCCTGACTATAGCCCTTAGTGTCATTGTTTTGTTTATGATTTGTTTGTTGGTGACATTGGAAACCAAACCCATGCTAGGCAACTCTGCATCTAGTTTTACATTTTCAAGCTTGACTGTAGCTTTCAATGATTGATTTTGTTTTCAATGAGCAAAAGTAAGAAAATGGAATGATAATTATTGCTATTTTCATAATCCATTTCCAGTTGGAGGCAATATGTTTGGAAATTAAATACTGTGAAAAGTGATTCCCCAAACACAAAATGATTTTATTGCACAAAACAAAATCTTAACTCCTAATTATTTTTTAGTTTTTGCTTTTGTTATTGTGTTTTTGAGACAGGGTTTCTCTGTGTATCCCTGACTCTCCTGGAATTCACTCTGTAGATTAGGCTGGCCTCAAACTCATAGGCTTACCTCTGCCTCCCAAGTACTGGGATTAAAGGTGTGTCCCACTATACCCAGCTTCATTCCTAAAGTACATGAACTGTCCTAATTGAGGCTCTCTCTCTCTCTCTCTCTCTCTCTCTCTCTCTCTCTCTCTCTCTCTGTGTGTGTGTGTGTTGGTGTAATGCTTAAATTTTTTCACAGAAAAGAACCTTATACAATTTATTAGATATATGAATAGAAAGCCAGTGTTATCACAGCCAACAATACTTTCAAACTCAAATATATTTATATTTCTGGGATGACTGAATTATAATCAACATGGAAAAGAAAACAAACATCACTAAAACATTTTCTTGACCAAAGTACATACTCCACCCTTTAGCCACTTCCTCGGGCAAGCATGTGGCAGCAAACCATTCACCCTCCCTCATCTGCTTTACTAGTCACCATAGCTAATTAGAGAGAGGCACAGGCATATCAAAGAAAGACAGTGGTAACGGTCGCTATGGGCATGTACACACATTTTATCCAACTCTATGGAAGCATCATGGAAATTGATTATTTTCTTTAGAAACATGTTGTTAGAAGATAATATAATATGAGGCAGCTATAAAATACATCTACAGAATAAGTCAGGCTAAATGAGAAATCCAAGCTGTTACCATGTAGAAAAAAAATGGAGAGAAATAGAAGAAAGAAAGGGGGTATTGAAAGGAGAATACAATTTCAGTATTTTCCCAATGTTTACATATGATGTCCGATGGCTCCCATTATCTATGGGCAACTCAGTGACCCGAGGTAGACTCACATTGTTTGGCCAGCATCCCCACCTTCCATCTCCAGGATTCTTTTCACCTTACTGAACTGAAACTCTATGTGTACACACTAAACAACAAATCCCCATTCTTCCCCCCGCCACACACACACCCTCCGCCTCTTGCCATCCCCACTATACCTTCTTGTCTATAATCATAGAGTATTTGCAAATACTTGTGGTTGGTTTAATTTTTTCAGGTCTATCTGTGTATCCCTGTAGGACAGGATTTCCTTTTTTTTTTTTTTTAGAGGTTTAATGGTGTTAATGATATCACACTAAATGTGTAGACACACCTGTCGTCTGTGGGTGAACATTAGGGTTGCTCCCACCTTCTGACTGTTTGACTAAATCTGCTATCTTATACAGACCTCTCCTTGATAGCCTTCCAACCCTTATCTTTTGATGTCTATACCTAAAATGGGACTGCTGTGTTCCACATTGGTCTTTTTAAGCTTTGGAGGAACAATCATTCTGTAGTCCTCAGCTAGATTTCTTAATAATTTTCTTTCTTTCTTTTTTTCTACTTTGCATGTTCATTCATCCACCCTTTCATTGATTTAGTTGATTTGCAGTACTAGGGATTGAAGTTAGGGCTTTTCACATCTTAGCAAGTACTCAACTATACCCCTAGTCTTTTATTCTATTTTTGTCAGAGTCTCACTGAGTTGCCCAGGCTGACCTTCGATTTGGCATCCCCCTCCTCCTCCTCAGCCTCTCAAATAGCTGGAATGACTGGAACACTCCACCAGGCCAGGTATGGTTTTGTTTCATAATGGAAGCCAAACTAATTGGTATGAGGCTATGTTCCCTTGACATTATTTTGTTTTTTCATAATTCTGTAGGTTTGCATTTCTCTGTTGGGTAATGATATTAAGACTTCTCACAAACTTACTGGACATTACTGAACCACCTTTAGGGAAATGTCTGTCTAAGCCCTTTGCCTGTTTTCCCATCTGGTCGATGTTGAATTTTAGTCTTCTATATATTCTGAACACCAACACCCTAATAATATGCCCTTTACATAGTGGCATGACATCTATTCACCTTTTAAATAGTCTAATCTAAGCATTTTTTCCTTTTTGAAAGTTATTATTATATTAAATTAAATCAGTATTCACAATAAAGTCACAACTTAGAGATTCCATTTTAAAAACATGTTGATGAGATTTACCAACATCATTTAGGCAAGAAAATAAACAGCAGTCCTTTTCTCCAAAATGAGGCCATAGTGTTTACACAGTCACTGGAGAGCTGTGTGGTAAACCCTTGGGAAGCATAAGGAATTATTTTGGACGAGATTAAATGCCCCTGCAAGACATTCCTCCAGTAAAAAAAAAACGAGATAAGGGTCGTTTCTCTGAGCGATAGGGAAGTTTGTCTAATAGTGGGCCTTGCCAAGGAATAATTCATTCTCTAAATATTTTTCACACAGAACAGTGAGTCACGGATCTGGGAGCAGGGAAAGGAAAAAAATCTGGAGCAGCTTAACAGACTCACCTTTTTCATATTTCTGAGCTGAACGGCTAAGCCTGACATGTTTTCCTATCTGGGCGTTTGATTCTATGAAAGATACTTTTGTTTTATGGAGAGGGTAGGGACAATGAGCATCTTATTTCTAATGAGCATGATATTCACTGTATCTAACTGTATGTATATTACTCCAAAAGAAGAAACAAAACACCAATTTATAATTTCAATTCTTCTTTTTACATTTTTGACACAGGTTCTCATTATGTATCCTAGGCCAGCTGGTCTTGAGCTTGTGGCTATCCCCCTGTTTCTGCCTCCTGAGTACACTAAGCCCAGCTGCAATCATTTTTCAACACTTGAATTCTGTGTTATTCTCTTTTCAATTGGTAAGGCCAGGAGGGTTATCTTCAACTGCTTCATCCTTTCTCTTGAACTGTGGTCCGTGGTTACCCTTCGAAAGCTAGCTAAGGTCTGTCTCATCTGTTCTACCCAGATACCAATCATAAATAGTTAGGAGAAGGATGTATCCCTGGCCTATGAATGCTGAAGGTTTAGGAACTGGACTAACAGACTTGGAAGTTTGCATCTCCCAGTCTTGAGAGGAAGGGACCAGGATTTAGCTGTTGCATGTCTATTGTTGTAGACACTTAGGTTGGAAGCTTAGCGTTCTAAGGTTTTGACTACCAGTAGCCACAGCACCTGGCAGCTACTGGAATCCTTGACAATGGCAGTAGCAGGAAATGGGAGGAGGTGCTTGCTAATATTCAGTCCTAAATGGATCATATCTGTTGGGACCCTCAGCTCCTATAGTGACTAGTGCCATGGGTCTCAAGTCTAGAGTTTTGGAATCCTTGGGCCATAAGGCATAGTAGTTCCCTGGAACTATTCTAGCAACAGAAGCATGAGCTATAAACAGGTGTTACCCTTTTTGGATTATTGGTGACCTTTATTCTTGGATGCTTGGGGCAAGGGGTAGATGTAATCTGTGATTCAGCTTTATCTTCACTCACATTTCCCTACCTAAATCAGGAATTTGGTAACAAGACTTCTAGATCAGAATTAGCAATAGTCCTTTCCTTCAGAAAGACCATCTGTTGTTCTTTGGTTACAGTTATAGGATAAAGCTGGAGAAGGAGGAGTGAGGGTCCCCAGGTAAGGGACCACATAGAAGAGCATAGCAGATTCCATAGCAGGTGAGGGTGACCGAGGTGGAGGGAATAACATGCCAGGCAGAAAGAGCTTAAGTGAGGAGTTTATTCAGTAGGGGGAATGAGTGGGAAGAGAAAAGAGACATAGAGACACCAGAAACAGAAGAGAAGATGAGAGGAGAGGAGAGAAATAGATAGATGGGGGGGGGGGGTAAGGAGAAGAGCAAAAGAGCAAAGAAAAGAGAAAAAGAGAGCATAAGTGGGCGGGGTCTGACTTTTCAAGGGTTCCTTTATACCTGCCTGCAGACTAGTACTCATGGAACCCTGGGCTGGCCAGAGTACTGCCTGATTGCATTCTGCCAGGTGACGGGCAGCACGGGCAGGCCAGCGTAATGCCTGAATCCTTACACCATCTACTCATCATGTGGTAACAAGTACGAATTCAAATCATGAATATTGCGATGACACTCCAAGTCTTCTGTTAGACTCCTCGCCTCTCATTGCCCCCACAACAAAGAATACTGTCCATACTCAACTTTGATCATCAGGAAAAACTGACGCTACATCTTTTATCAGAATCCCCCCAAAACGAATGTGTATGGAACCCTTGGTATGTACTAAGTGGCTCTGTGGCTTGGAGGTTTAGGTAAGACATCCAAGATCACATAGTGGGCAGGACTTTAGTACTTACTTTATGTCAGACACTGATTGCATAGATGAATTTGTTTCTCAAGAAAACTGACAGGTAATTATTTTTATTCCCAATCTATAAATGAGGGGCTAAAATTCAAAGAGTTTGAACAATTGCCTCAGGGTTATGGTGCTGTTGTAAATCATAGCCAGACTTGTGGACTTCAAGGCTGAGCTTTCTGTACCACCCTATGGTGTTAATTTGATAGGGCTGAAGAGCAAAAAAACAACCATCGGGGTACTTTAAATGAATAAAATTATTATTGTCTTTTAATTTTAGAGGTTGGAAACTCAAAGTTGAGGTGTTGAGGGGGCTTGGTTTCAACTGAAGTCTCTCATATTGGTATACAGATGGAGCCTCACTATACCCTTACATGGTCTTTCCTCTGTACCCATGAACCCACACATTCATCAAGTTGGGTTAATGCCCACCAATAAATCTTAATTTAGCCATAACTACATCTTTAAAGGTCCTATCTCAATTATATGATATTGTGACGTTCCTAAGGATAGGGTAATGCTGTAGTCACCATCTGTAAGGTCATAATACAGATCTGTTATAGATTATCCTTAGTTCAGACTGCTACTGTTTCAAGGACTATATGCTTCCTAATCTATGTGTGTGTAGAACTTCAACATGCTTCCCACTGCTCACAGAAGTTTTAAAATTCCCTTATTGTGGAAAGAGTAAGTGGATGAAACTATAGGCATGATGGTAGACTCTCAAAGATAATATGAATGTGTGCGGTAGATAATGGCCATATCCATCTCTCCTATGGTTTCTTATCTCAGTTACTAGAAAGAACTATGGGAATTCAAGGGCCAGTCCTTTCTCTGTATTCTGGAAAACTCAGTCTATGGCCTGGAACCCTAGGTGGAGTAATGCATTAGGGATGTTCATGCCCTCAGACCTACCACCTCCTCACATCCTGTGGGAGGAAAATGTGGCTTGAGTCAGACTAAGCTGGGAATCAGCCCAGAATTTCTTGTATATGAAGTTCAACATGAAAAAATAAAATAATCTTCCACAGCCATTTTACTCTGAGTCTGTGTTGATCCTAAATGTATGATTCATTCACAATAAAGCCAGATCCTCTGATTACATGGTTTAGAGTCATTAAAAGGGAGAGTTTTACAAACAAATATATATGTATATATACACATATGCATACACTTTGGAGGTATTCTCTTTTTGTACTTTTTTGGCAGATATAGCAAAAAACGTAAGAAATTAATCCTCCCACACCCACTCGCAGGTGCACACACAACATATAAAGAGATAGTAATACATACATATATACATACATAAGCAACCACACGTATACTATGAAACATGATTTTAAAATAATTGATAATTAAGATTTTCAGATTATCTAGGTCCACAATTGCTTAGGGTACTTGCTTTGAAATCCAAACTGTCATGAGACATTATTTCATTCTTTCATCCTTTGTTCATTGTTAACTTGAGCTAATATGTAAATTATGAACAGTCTTCTAAAATCAAGAGGAATGTCAACAAAATTATGTAGCTAATGAAAAGGCCAATGTGTTTTCTTATTTGTTTGCTTTTAAGTTGCCTTACTAAATTGGCCCATTGTCAGAATGTTTGTTGACACAATACAAATCAGTTTGAAAGGATTTGGGAAAGATTTCAAGGGAAAGGCTCAGCTTGCTGCAATGTATCTAGATCAACCAAATAGTTGATGTCATTGTCCATTTCTCATTGAAGAAAGAATCCTGTTGTTGAGTACATGATCTCCTGCCAACAGATCATTGTTTCCAGTCTTGGACTAATCAAGTTTCCAGTATAGACACTGCAATCACTTCGTTTTCCCTCTGTGGAGTTAAAGTCACAAATGGAGAATTTGTCCTTTGGGTCCTTCATAGTTTCTGATTGTGGCCATTTGTCCTTGAACCTCAGGATCCCTTGGCATCTTTGCTTTGGATTCCTGTTCCAGGTAACATGTTTGGAACCTATAGTTCATTTAATGCCTCCAGTATGCTGCCTGGAGGAAAGCTGGAGAGGAAGCTCACAAACATGAAAACAGGTTGAGTGTGACAGGCAGAAGTGATGAAGTGACTTATTAGTTGGTGTGTGTTGGGTGACTTTCCTTAGGGAGATGAAGAAACATCTATTCACCCAAGATAGTGACAGAACCAGTAGACCAAAGAGAGGTCTCTGTCTGAGCCCAGCTTGATGAACCAATGGATTTAATGAGATCACTTACAGGAGTATGGCTAATTCAAAGGAAAGTCCCACCCCAGCAACATCAAGCTCAAGGAAAGTTGTAGCAAGACAAGTCCCACCCACCAAGACAAGGTTCTTCGAATTTATTAGACTTGCTTACAGGCTGTGTTCTGGGCAGCCCAACAATGATTGTCTCAAGATGGAAATGTTGAGAATCTGTTCAGTCTGTGAGCCTGGATGTCTCTGCAGTCCCAGTCTGGTGCTGAAGTCCTGGAGGATTCCAAGAGAGCTGCTGGTCTTCATTCCATCCTGGAATCCTGAAGGAATTGGTTCCAATATCTGTGGAGGAATGCCTCCGGACAGGACAGATGAACTTGTCAGTGAGACTGAGGGAAAGCATACCAAACACAAACTTCTTCCTTTGATATGGGCTGCCACCTGTTGTGGAATGTGTTTCATTTGTTTATGCCGTAGAATATTTGTTTAATGATGCAAAGATGTGTTACATTATTTTATGTTGCAGTTGTTTAACTCTGTGAAGCTGTGCTACTTTATCTGCCTAAAACACCTGGTTGGTCTAATAAAGATCTGAATGGCCAATAGCTATGCATGAGAGAGGGATCAGCAGGGCTGCCAGGCAGAGAAAATAAATAGGAAGAGAAATCTAGGGAAGAGGGAAAGTGGGGAGTGGGTAAGAAAAGAAAAAGGGGAATAGGATGCAAGGGGCCAACCACCCAGCCAGGCAGCCAGCCATAGAATAAGTAGGAAAGAAAGATACATGGAATAAAGAAAGATAAAAAGCCCAGAGGGAAAATGTAGGTAAATGCAGTTAAAGAGAAATTGAATAATTTAAGTTAGAAAAGTTGGCTAAAAATAAGCCAAGCTGTGGCCAGACATTCATAAGTAAGAATATGTCTTTTTTTATTTATTTGGAAGCTGGGTGGCAGGCCCTCCCAAAGAACTAAAAGACAAAACAAAATAATAACAACAAAACAAACAAAAAACAAAACAGAACAAAATTACAGCCTCCAGAAGAAGTAGCTCTTCTAAGGTGGGTCTTCCTGTCTACCTCATAGGAGTGCCCAGAGTTTTTGCTGATTCCAGATATAGCCAACTTGGCAACTGAGCTTAAATATCACAGTTGGCATTGTATCTCAGTAACCTGCAAACCTGTCTATCATACAAAGTGACCCATGTGGCTGAATCTCTATATACAAGTTATCAGTTTCACATAATAATTTATTTGTTTACTGTTTATTCCCAATGAAATGCAAAGGACAGGGTTGCCAATACGCTGCAATGATATGAAGTGAGTATTCAACAAATGTTCACTAAATGAATGAATGAATACCAAAGGTATACAATAGGTTGTATCTAGAAAAACATTAAATGCTAGCAATCATTTGGGCTTGTCATTTAGCAAAATCCTGATTGTATTTTATTTTCAATACATAAAATAAACTTTCTTTTAAATTTAATAATCTATATAGTTACACATGGCATAAATATCTATAGTACACTCATGTTTGTATAGTCTAGCTCTCAAAGTTATTTAATCATGATGGAAGCTCATTGGCTCTCAACTCATAGAGAAAGAGGGAAGATTTTATTTGGGAAAGTTTTAGACAGTTTTGGCAAATTTGTACATTTACAATGTTAGCAAAAAGCTTACATTTTTATTGACCTGCTATCTGTACAGATTAGATGCCTAAGCAGAATATTTTCTAGTATGTAAAAATTGTGACTGGTTAGCCTAGGCATTGTCATGAGAGCATTCATTTCACTCTGAATACCAAGTCTTGCTCATGCTGCTGCTCTCTGAGTCTTTGCTTTCCATAAATTGTAAGTTTGGCCCCAGTTGCCCCAGGAGCACCAACCATGTTCACTTGCATCCTCTGTACACTGAGTGGCTTCAGCATGGAACAAAAGCTGCTGAGAAGTTGCATTGGCCAGGGCTGAGGCAGCAGCTGCAGGCAGTTAACTAAGGAGACTCTCCTCCCTTGTCCTGATGAACCTATAAACAGCCCAGTCCACTGACATCTGGAACATTCTCTCTTTGGTTTTATTAATCTCATTTCTGGTAAGACATCTGCTTAGATTTCATTGAGTCACACATTTTAACTTTCTTTTTCAAAATTAATTTTTATTTATTCTTTGACAATTTCATACATGTATAAGGTGTATCTTGATCACATTAACTCCCCACTCCCTCCATCAACTCTTGCCCACCCCAGGACACCCTATCATGTCTCCCAATTTTCCTTTATAAACAATTGTTTATTATTATTGATGAGTATGTAGACTGATAAATAATGGGTGAGTGTAAAAAGCAGTGTGCCTTATTTGTCTCTTTCTGAAAAAGATACTTTTTAAGAAACTGACCAAAGATTAGCTACACTAATGTAAGACTTCGGAGATGGAAAAGGCTTTGTGTAGTGCATATCTCTCCTAATGATAATAAAAATGCATCCTACTGCTCCAAAATGGAGGAACATTCCATTATACCTTCTAAAATTATCAATCAGTACGCTTAGTTACACATGGCATTAACCTTTTCTGCTGAAAATGATTCCTACATGGTTTTCTAGTTAATCTAAGGCCTATGGGGTACACACATGATAAAATACTACAGAGTAAAATGCTTGAATTGAGTTTAATCAAATCTGAGTGCCCCAAATAGACTCAGGCTATCACTGAGACTTCTTAAGACTTACCAGGATAACTGAAACCCTTACCTTTTTCCTAACGTGACTCTTAAATGAAAATATTTCATAAACAAATCTGTCCAAAAGTATGTTCAAAATGCTAGGTATGGTTGTACATTTCTTTAATTCCCACACTTAGAAGGTAGAGGCAGAAGGATGTCTGTGAGTCTGAGACCAGCCACTCCAGGTCAGCTTGGGCTTCATAGAAGACCTTATTTAAATACATCTACATATTTGTAGAGATATCTAAATTTGTATATTTATATATTATGTATAGATACCTCCCAAGAAATAATCATTACTGCCAAGGGGAACTCATATCTGTACTATTCTAAAAGCCCCACATAAAGGTATAAATACAACAATGAGATGTATACATTTCTTTCTCTCTCTCTTTTTTTTTTTTTTTTTGTTTGTTTTTTGTCACTTGTGATGAAGGGTGATCTAACAACATAATTTCTTCTCATAAACAGCAGAATGTTAGTGCCGGATGGAGTGGGTCTCAACACTCTTTAATGCATCCGCATTTACTATATAGGGAAAGAGGACAAGGAGTGAAAATGAATCAAGAGGTCACATCTACCCAGAAAAGGGCTTGGATTTGAAACTCATTCTCCCCCTGCTTCCACCACCTGCAGTATTTTCTCAATGACAGTGTATTTTCTCTTTGCCAGTTTTCTTACTTCAGGAAGAGTCCAAGAGGAACTTGGACTAAAGAGAGTACAGCGAATTGCCAGGTGGTTTAGTGAGAAGAATTTCCCACATCTTCTGGGCTTTCTCCATGGAGGTTCTGTGAGCCCCAAGATTCCATGGCCTCATTTTGTGTGATGAATTAGCCCTCTCCTCCACTGCTGAGTGTCTGTCTGGGCATCAACTCAATACCATCCTTGGGAGAGTTGGGAAAGTAGTCATTGAAGTCATTTCCTGTGTTCTGTGGTTCGGAACAGGGATGCCAGTTGAGAAAGATCAAATGTCTAACACAGAAAACAGACTAGCAGTGGGTAGGCCACCAGAGACAGAAAATGGGAAATGGTAAGAAAACAGCATGGTGTAGGGAGAGAAGGTGAGAAAACGGACTTGTGGCTGGGCCACATTAAAGTTACAACACACAAGGAAGGGATGCAACTTCTACACGCCTGATTTTCTTAACCTATAAAACAGAAATGAAATATCACACGTCTCAATATCCTATGAAGATAAAACAAGGTAATACATACACTATATATTCCGTATACTATATGGAAACTAGAGCTCATGTGTCCCAGGCTGGCTTTGAACTCAGTATGTAGCCAACCTTGACCATCTGGTCTTCCCATCTCCATGTCATCATTTCTCCAGCACTGGTCATCATATGGGGTTTATGTGGTGCTGGGGATCAAATCCAGGGCTCCCTTCACATTCTGCAAGCTAACATCCAAGCTACATCCTCAGCCCTGCTCCATACATATTTTAGGAGAGCCCTATGTTGCAGAGAATGAATGCGTGGCCTTGGTGGCTGGATAGACTAGGTTTGTTAAGAAGGGGACCAGGACACTGTAGAAGCTCCATGAAATATCAGCTTGTACCCTCTCTCTCTCCTGAGCCCATTCCCTTTCATCCACTTAGAATATGTAAAGCTAGTGTGCACCAATGTCACCAGGAGGGCCAGCTCTCTGATACAGTGGGGCTGCTGTAGGCCCCCACGTTTTCACTTGTTGCAAGGCCCCAGCAATGCTGGGCTGTTTGTGATGCGCACATTTATATTGATGTAGATACAGAACTGGTTATGGGAGGAACGGTCTTGAGCTCTGTTTTGATTTCTGATTGAACTCTCTGTTCTGAGATACCTTGATTTACTATGGCAGTAATAGTGACAACATGCCTGGTTTCTTTTCTCAATCCTCCTCCTCCTCTTCCTCTTCTTTTTCTTCTCCTCATTTCACATACTGCTTTGAAATGCAGAGCTCTGTTTGAAATAAGAAAAAGAACAAGAAAGATCCTAGTGACCTTGTTAGGTCACTTTTCATCACTGAGAATATATTTTTCCACTTCTATAAATTTATCAAATCTCTTATTCCTTTTTTTTTTTTTTTTTTTACAGGTGAAAACTATAATCAATGAAATACTAAACCAAATACTGTGATCCAAGTACTGTAGGACTCAACATTTTGATACACATAAATGAAGCACATTTACAAAGGTCCAGCTTTATATGAGAGCAGGCCATTATTTGTGTCAAGGTCAATGGTGTTCCAGTTGTAGCTGGAGGACATATTTGATTTGCTTAGTCTTATTTGGTTTCATCAGGGCTTCCTTAATTCTGTTAGTGTTCGGTTGTTTTCTTTTTCGATATGGACTGAATATTTTGCAGCTCCAGAATTTGTGTATTGATTGAAGCTCTTACCCTCACTATAGCTATATTTGGTGATGGGGTCTCAACGGAAGTAACTAAACACAAAGGAGGTCATATGGATGTGTCTGATAGGACTGTACCCTTATAAGAAGGAAAGTCAGTGAGTCGGGTCTCCCTGTTTGTATGTGCTAGAGCTAAAACCGAGTGAGGGCATGATAATACTGTAGCTGTCTGCAAAGCCAGCAATAGAGTCATTGCCATGGCTGGGCTGGTGGTGCCTTTGTCTTGGACTTCCAGACTCCCGAACTTGGAGGAAAATAAAATCTGTTCTTTAAGCAGCCTATTCTGTCTCTCTCTCTTTCTCTCTTTTAATGTTTTTCATTTAAAATTGAAACAAGCTTGTTTTACATGCCAATCCCAGTTCCCGCACCCTCCGGTCCTCCCTGTTCCCCCCACGAGTCCCCATCCTATCCCCTTTCTGCTCCCCAGGGAGGGTGAGGCCTTCCATTGTTTGGAGCAGGGCCTGGGTATTCCCCCATGTGTCTAGGCTGAGAGAGTATTCCTCCATGTGGAATGGGCTCCCAAAGTTCATTCATGTACTAGGGATAAATACGGATCCATTTCCAGAGGCCCCATAGACTGCCCAGTCCTCCCAACTAACACCCTCATTCAGGGGGGTCTGGATGATACTATGCTGGTTTCCCAGCTATCAGGCCATTCTCTCTCTCTCTCTCTCTCTCTCTCTCTCTCTCTCTCTCTCTCTCTCTTTTAATGACATCAAAAAGTGACTAAGATAATGTCTGGATATCCTTGACTTGCAGTGGTTTTTTTGTTTGTTTGTTTGTTTTTTGTTTTTTAAACTCTGAATTAGTGGTTGTGCTGGGTATCTTGTCCTTGAAGATCTATACTGTCCTCCCATTTCCATTTATCCTACATTGGGTAGCTCATTTGTTTTTAATGAGAGAAACTGATGATATGATCATCAAAATTTTGAAAACCAAGAGATTTTTGTGTGAAAATAGATCTAGATTTTCAAGTCCCATGGCAAAGTGCATGATCTGGCAACAGCACCTGTAAGAGTTAAGTTGGCACTTCCCTTCCAGACTGGGCGGTAACTCTCATATTGGGCATGGCTTCTTCTGGCATGCTTCATTCAATTGCTTTAGCAGGCTAGCCACTGTGGCCATCTAAGAATACCATCCCCGTTCCTCATGCAATGGGCTGAAAGGCTGAGAGCCCAGATGCTCGGAAATCCCTCTCATTGCGTGTTGCAGATGTTGCTGGTAAGACCCCGCTGCAGCCTTTCCTGGAGCACTGGTTGAAGTCACTGCTTGGAAGTGCTCAGCGGGAGTATATTACAAAATTACTCTCCATTCTGGAAGGAGCAAGTCTCAATCCAGGAGACCACAATGGCTCTTGTAAAGATATTAGACCTTTATTCCCCACAGCTAGTCTCACTGTCAGATTTACTGACTCGCTATCTTATATAATATTACTCTGGATTGAGGGAACCACTTTATAGCAAGAGGGATGCAATATTGTATAATTGGAATTGGGGGACGGGGCTGCCAACAAGCTCCCAAATAAAGACACAGAGACTTACTATTAATTATGAGTGCCAAGCCTTAGCCTAGGCTTGTCATGCTAACTTTTAACTTAATTTAAAATGTTTCTATTCATCTATGTTTTGTCTTGGGTTTTTTTTTTACCTTTCTTTCATCCTGTATAGCCTACTTTCCTGCTTCCTCCATATCTGTCTGTCTGGCCCCTGATGTCTCCGTGGCACCTCTTTTTCTTTCTTTCCCCAAACCTAAATTCCTCCTCCTACTTACTCTCACTACCCAGAAGTTCCACCTATACTTCCTCCCTCACTATTGGCCATTCAGCTTTCTATTTGACCCATCATGTGCCTTAAACAGGCAAGGTAAACAGCAACTGTAAAGGTAAAGCAACCGGTAAAGATGTACAACACATCTTTATATAATTAAACAAATGCAGTACATCTTTGCATAAACAAATATTCCACAACATAAACAACATACCTTTACACATTTAAACAAATATTCTACAACATAAATACAACACATCTTTACATCGTTAAACAAAAACAACATTGGGTATATGACCATGAATTCTACTGGATGTACCATACCGAAACCACTGATAAGACAAGCCTAGGCACTACAGCCTAGGCACCAATTTGATGACAACTGTGCTACTTTTACATCACTGAGACATGGGAGCCAGACAACTTCCAACTGTGTCAGTAGGAGTGTAGGCCAAGGATGTAACAAATAAGGTCTCCCAGTCCTCAGCAACCTACCTTTTACAGCTAGACTTCACTTCCAAAAGACTCTACATCTACCGAAAGCTGAGGAACAAATGTTGAAATCATGAATTTGCAAGAACATTTCACATTCAAATAATAATGATGATAGTATGTGAGGAGAGAAAATATAATTTTAACCAGTGACTATTACATTAATTCTATGCTCTCAATAACTAGAGTAGAGGTGTCTAGTCCCCTAAAGATAAAAGTAGAAACAAGCCCATTTATTGTCATTTCCAATGACCTTCAATATTTTTGAACTGGTTCCTAGAGGAGAGAGTTATCCATCAGAGAGAAACTGTGAGCCACACTAAACTCAAAGCTTTGGCTTCTACCTGTTACTTCTTGTGACAGAAGATCCATAAGCAAAGGGGGAGCTTGCACCCCAGTGGGTTATTGCGACCTTGATTGTTGTGAGAAAGTATTTATTGTCTTTTCCTGTTGCTGTTATAAAATATCCTGACTAAAGCACCTTAAGGGAGAAAGGTTTGCTTTAATTTACAGTAAGAGGTACAGTCCATCATGATGGGCAAGTAGGGCAGCATGACCTTGAGGCATTGTTTACATCTTATCCAGAGTCAGGAAAGAAATAGGGATGAATGCATACATACTGCTCAGCTCCCTTCTTCCATGTATAAAATTCAGGATCCCAGTCAGGGAAAGGCCCTGCCCACAACAAAGATGGCTCTTTCTGTCTCAATTAACACAATCCCCTCCCCACACACCATGTCCAGAAGCCCATTTCTTAGGTCATTCTAGATCCTGTCATGTTGACAACAGTAACCACACTAGAGTTAAGATTACTGCTAGATGGTGTTGGCAAGAAAGAATATGGGTAGCACTTTGGTAGTCTCCTAGATCATTTGTTGGTACTCTCCAAATCACATTATATTGTGGTCAACTATCATGACCATGCACATCAAGTCTGATAGCAACCCAGGCTCAGAACCCTCAGAATTAAGTTGTCTATATGCAAAGTTTCTGTTGCATGGGGCTTCATCTCAGGCTCACATTTTAGATGGCCTCGACACAAGTTTCTATCTTAAGTGTTGTCATTGTTCCTAACACTCCTTTAAAGGTTTTCTGTTCTCATTCAAGCCACCTCGGTCAATAGATTGGAAGTAAAAGGAATCCAGAATGGATATAAAAGAGAAGAAATCGTTGATCTATTTTATAGTCCTAGAACCAAATGTAAAAGCATGGCTGTAATCCATTCCAGAAACCTCCTTTATGTAAGTTTTTTTTCCCCTGGAAATCCAGAAATGTTGAGAAGTTGTGGTAGGCTAGATAGAGAATGAAGTGGAATAGGGAAGCACAGAAGATGGTCTGGAATGGGTTCCACCAATGGTGTTCACTGAATTGTGATGATGCTGTGATGATGATGTGATGATGCAGAGATGAGGTTGTGATGATGCTGTGATGCTCTCATGCTGCAGTGATGCTGAGATGATGTTGTGATGATGCTGTGATGCTATGATGCTGTGAGGATGCTGTGACACTGTGGTGCTGCTACCAACAATTCACACCTGAAATTGCCAAAATTTGAAATTTGCCCACAAGTAATGGGGACAACTTCATGAGGCAGACTAGGAGTTACATCCTGCACATCCCAGAGCCAATACCTGAGTGGCACAGGGATACAAATGTTTTGTTCCTTTGTCTCAAGGTAGTAGGATAGGCTGTGAAGTACAACTTGCTCTAGAGTTCCTTCCAATATCAGGAGGAGATAAACCTGGAACACATTCTCACTGATCTCATCTCCTGCTGTGGATTGGATCATAAGTGTTGGTCATGGGCATGCATCTGGTGTGCTTTTTTCTCCAGATAGCAATTCTGTTGTGGTAGGCTGTGAAAGTTTCAGAAGTGGGACTTCACTGGTGAAAGTAATTCACAGGGCATGGGTTTTCTAAGGTTAGACCAGAGCTCTGATTCCTGTTGCTTTCTTTGCTTCCTTGTCCATGAAGATGTAAACAAGCCCCACCATAAGACATTCCCCTCTAGGATGGACAGAGGCCTTTTGAAATGATTAACCAACATACATCCTTTCTTCCTTAAATTACTTCCATCAAGTGCTGGGGTCATGATGATGACAAGTAATGAGCACATCTTTCTTTATCCTCTGTCTCGCTCAAAGATGTCTCTGGAGATCATGACCTTAGTTAATCATTGCACAAAGATCTCAAGCTTGGGCTCTTTTCTAGGATGTCCTTAGACAACCTTCCACCCCACTATTTTCACACATACTGTCTTAAAACTTTCTATTGCTCAGTTCATAACTGAAGAACAGTAATACCAGTTTGCTGAAGGTATGAGCTTATGGGCATAAAAGACTCTCCACCATTTTGACATTGCAGATCTTGGACAGAAGTCCCAAGACCCTCTATGTATTTTAAAAGCTCTGAAGGTCTGCAATGCTATAGAAAATAGAGCCCCCTCTGGCTTACAAAGTGAAGGTTAAGCTAATGATCCAGGCATCTGAATGCATTCTCTAGAAATAACAGGGAACTTAGGCAGATATGCCTTTTTCCCAATATAGGTTTTCATTTTTTTGTAGATTCAATATTTCATCTAGTGTATCAATTGTATGTATAAAATGATGAATTTTGTTGTGATGTTTTATACATACATATAATACACTTTGACCGTACTCACATTCTCTATTACATTTTCATCTCTCTTTGAGACAAAATTGTTTTAAATTATTCAAATTACTTCTGGTTTTTCACTTCATATTGCTTATACAAATCTTTAGTCAGAATCTTATCAAAGCTATAATAATGGGTTCTTTGTATAGAAAGGTTCTTATTTCAACTGAAGAAACTAAAAATCCTAAAAGAGATGAGTTTAAAATTAAGCAAGAATTTCCCTGAACTGGAGAAATGGATCAGTGGTTAAGAGCACTGGTTGCTCTCCAGAGGACTTGGGTTCAATTCCCAGAATCCTCATGGTGGCTCACAATGGTCTATAACTCCAGCTTCAGGGAATGTGACAACCTCTTCTAGATTCCATGGGCAAAAGGTACACACATGGCACATAAGTACACAGGCAGGCAAAACACCCATGCACATATAATAAAAATAAATAAATCTCACAAAAATTAAGAAAAAATGAAGAAATTTACAAGTAATAACTGTAATATAGCTCTGTTCTGTGCTGTCTTAGAAATTTAGGGTTTTTTGTTTGGTTTTTGTTTCTTGTTGTTGTTGATGATGATAATTGTTTGTTGTAGTGCCCGCACTACGAACTGTTCCACTGATCTGGGGAAGGCCTAGAGATTGAAATAAGAGACAAGACAGTGGGTCATTTGTTCAGTGGCAATGTCAGCATGCCGAATGCCGTTTATTGAGGGGATGGAGCTGACTTATATACTGACTCACAGCACAGTGGAAAACAATCAAGAGTCAAGTGTGCAAGTTCTCGGGCTTAGTTCCTCCCCAGTAGATGTGTGTTAGCAAATCAAGAACTACTCTGGTACAAGACATTCCAGCCAACAGCTTCAGGCTTGCTCAAGGGTTCTTGGGGGTCCATGCAGCTTGTTTTGGTTTTGTTTGTTTTTAATTCTGTCTTCAGTTTCACACTTTAGTCATTGTTCAAATCTTACTATTTCCAGGGACGATAGAAACTCTGGAATCAGGGAACCATCCCTTTCTTAAGTGTACCTTGTTGTAATTGGGCCTTGAAGTGTTGGCACAGTTAGAAACAATCCTTTCTGCCATTGAGAAGTTTTGTGTGGACTCAAAGAACACAGCAAGGGAGACAGTGGTGTTTTTAAACAGAAAAGCATCTTAATCCTAGAAGCAAAATTTCATTTCATTGCTAATAAAATTAATAGGTGTTTGTGTTTTTCTCTGCAGTGATGCCCCAATTGCTTGTTTTTTTGTTTTTTTGTTTTTTTTTAATATCAGGATGACCTTTATTTTCTTCCAAGATTTTCTCTGCAAACACACAAGGTTATTTATGCTTGTTCTTAAAATCACAGCATATCACTTATATAAAGATGATCAGTATTTCATTGCCACTATTTTTAAAGAGTCTGTAAATGCCAATTAAACTTATCAAATCTCTTTCATAATTAGTTGAAAGTGTGTGATTTTTAAATATTTTTATATTTTTTAAAATATTTATTTATTTTAGTTATAGAAGTTTTTGGTTTCTTTTTTCTTAGTTAAGTCATGATAGTCTCTGGTTTTTTTTAAGTTTTGTTCTACACTGATGATTTTCACAATATTATGAACACAATTTGGTGTATAACATGGTTTTCCAAATGTCCTTTCTCTGTGACGTTTTTTACCCAAGCCTTAGAATGTTTTAACATCTCTCTTCATCCCCTCCTTCCTCTCCTCCCCACTCTTGTTCCTCCTCCCCCTCTTCCCTTTTTCTTCCCTTTCCCTTTCTTCTCCTCAGCACATCCTTCTTGACAAGAATCCACATGTTCCCGAGGAGGAATCAGATGCAGTGGCCCAGGGCACTGTGCAGATGCCCAGGTGGTAGGACTCATCCACACAAGCTATTGTCCATAGTGGGTATTGGAGCCTTAACAGGATGAGAAGCATTTGTGGAAGTTAAAAACTCCACTCCCATATGGGTTTTTAGATCCCAAGCATTGTGAACAGAGCATTCCCGTGGGAGTGATGACCTGACTGTAATATCAAAGCCTGGGCTGAGTCAGAAGGTTAATGATGGAGGGGTGCATTGTAATCCAGACAAACCTAGCCCCACCTCTTGGGAACCTGGTAAAGTGTGCCACCTCGGGGCACAGCAAGTGGTACCCTGGCTCTGTAAGCAGGAACAGAGGTCCCTTTAAGAGGTGAACTCTGCTCATTTCCACTCTCTTTGAGGAGGCAACTCTCTATCTATCTATCTATCTATCTATCTATCTATCTATCTATCTATCTATCTTTCTCTCTTTTCTCTTCCCTTCCCTTACTCCCCTACCCCCTCATCCCCCAAGTAAACTTTCCACAAAAGTTATGTCTGCAAGCCATTTGTCTCACACACGCCATTTGTCTCTCACTTGCCACTGGGACTCTTCCAAGGTCCCTGTCGAGTAATCATAACAGAGTGGGCCCAATATAGGTTTTAAGTGACCTGTACCTGCAGAATTCGAAGGATGGGATGGCTGGCACCCTGAGGGCAAGTGCAAATGGCCCCCACAGTTAAGGGTAGTCCTGAAGATCCTACAGCAGAGGCATGGCCTTTGGCTGCCAAAGTCTACACTGAAATAGCAGGGTTGACTTGTTACAGGGCACTGGGGACCGCAAGGTGGGAGAGGATAACTACATACCAGAAGGGCATATCAGATCCCCTGGAACTAGAGTGACAGATGTTGTCAGCTTCCCTGTGGGTGCTTGGAACTGAACAACAGTCTTCTGCAAGAGCAGCCCAGGCTCTTAATTGCTGAGCCAGCTCTCTAGTCCCCTCAAAGCCAGAAAACTTTAAAGATACCCATTCTGATAACATTTACTCAGGATCCCTTAGATAACAAGATATCCTGAAGCTGCTGAATCTCTCCCCAGGCTTTGGTGGCTGCTTCTGGCTGAGCTGGAGTCCTCTCCCTTGAGTGTTTCAGAGGCCTCTTGCTGATCCTGTCTGTGTTGTCTGTGTTTGACTCTCCACACAGCAACTAAAGATGTCTTTGAAAAATAGAATACAATTCTCACACTGTTCTCCTAGTAACCCTCCTACAGCTTCCCATGGCTTAGCATCAAGTTTTAAGTCCTTACTGGCCTTGCTCTTCCTCTGGAGGTTCCAACCCTTACTTCCTGGTTCCCTTGTTATGGCCCCAGGGTGCTGCTCCTCTATGAACATAAAGGCATAGTCATTTTCTTCTTTAAACTAAGGTCTCTATTCAAAGAAAAAAGGCTGCTTCTAAGAGCTCTGCTATTCACCCCATCTCACTACCTTTCTTAGTTTCTTCATGGAACCTGTGGACCACTGAAATCTTCATTTCCTGTATAGATTCCCTGGTTGGATAGGGACCTTGTTTTACATTTCATTATTATACTTAAGTACCTATAACTGATCCAGTATCAATGCAAAAGATATATGAATGAGAAAATTAGTGGTAGAGAATACAGCCTGTAGACAAATGTGGCTAGTACCTATAGTTACAGCACCCAGGATATCAATTGAGGAGCAACCTTTAATTCCTGAATTGGGGCTGAATCCAGCCATCCTGGATTATGTAGTGAGTGCTAGGATAGCCCAGGCCACATTGTGGGACTGTGTCTCAATAAAACCAAGGAGAAAGAGAATGGAAAAGAGGAAGAGAAAGGGGAGGAAGAGGAAGAAAAACAGTGTGGGAAGGACTTTTGAGCAATGGAAACATTTTTATTTCTGTTTTACTATGTAGCCATGGCTGGCTTGGAATTCACTATAATGATCAAGATGACCTTGGATTCACAGAGTTCTGCCTCCTTCTGCCTCTCACACTTGACCCCTGAACAGTAAGTAGTTTTGATACAGATGTTTAAACTGAATTTAATGATAGGGAAACACTCAGAAAAATTTAGGTCATTTGAGTTCCTATGAAGACACTGCCTTAGTTTTTTCAAAAGTATCAGGGAGGAAGGGTCTCAACAGACAAAAAAGTCAGATGACTCTTTCTGTAGATTACAAGAATTAAACACAGCTGGGCATGGTAGCACACACCTCCAATCCCAGCACTTGGAAGGCAGAGGCAGGCAGATCTCTGTGAGTTCCAGGCTAGCCTGGTCTAGAGAGTGAGTTCTAGGACAGCCAGGGCTACACAGGGAAACCCTGTCTCGAAAAACATCAAAACAAAACAAAACACAAAGAATTAAGGACCATGACAAATGCAATGTCTGACCTTCTGCAGGAATGTGTAACTGCGACTCAATAAAACCAAGGAGTAGGAGGAAGAGAAAGTTAGTCTCAAATTCTTTTGCGGTACATATAGATATGCATACATACATATACACAACTGTGTGTCACAGTAACAATGGGTATATTTTGAAAAACACAGCACTGAAAAATCTTAAACAGCACAAATACCATAACGTGCTCAGATGGACTATGCCTATATTCCCAGACAATATAAACATGTAAGAACAATGTTATATGTAAATCTGATTTTGAAATATCATTACACTGAAAAAAACAAATAAAAATGTATTTCATGTTCATGGGATGGAATGCTTTACTTTTGAGATAGCAAATAGGCATGGTAGTGGATTGGGGTGACACCGAAGGCAGCAAGGTGTAGAAATGTTTGGAATGTACTGTGGTACTGTGGTATGACTGAGTATGTCTGAGAATATGAAAATCCATGGAATAGATGGCTTTAAATGAACAAGTATGTGAAAAAAGCCCACAAAGCAAAACAAAAATATCATTACACAGCATATGGCAATGAGTTGGTATGTAGGAAGAGAGTGTGATAAAATATTAACTTTTGATGAACTTCAGTAAGGGATAAACAGTTGAAAAAAGCATTGACAATAAAAAAAAAAATGGCAGAATCTGGAGTCAGATTGTCTGGGTTCAAGTCCAGGTCCAAATGTCAACTGTGAGTCAGGCATTTCTAAATTTGTTTACTCATCTGAGAAAAGAAATAAAAATGTCCCAAACAAACAGCTTCCCTTCCAGCGAAACCCTCCAAATGCTCCTATCACTCACTCCTGATTTTATACAATGAATTGCACAGGTTGAATAGTTCCGAAGAGGAGGCACTCAAGGAGGATTTGAGAAAACAGAACAGTTATGTATTGTCAGAGCAAAGAAAGATCAAATTCTGTGGTGTGGGATGTTTTCCTCTCTCTAAAAGAATTGCAATTCCAGCAGCCTAGTCCAAAGGTGTGGCTCTGCCCCCCAGAAGGCAATCTCCATGGGCAGGAGGGACTGATGAAGATAGATTCAAAGTGCTGACCACAAGGTTCTTGTTTTTTCTATCTGGATCTAGTTAGCCCTGTTTCCATGGAGCATAGATTCCCAACAGACTTCTGCCTCTCCCAGTCTTAGTTTCATGTGATGCATCGTTCTCTGGTAAGACAATGCTACATCAAACTGTTCTAAACACTGATGCAAAACTAACTGGGCCTCACTACGTAGCCCAAGTTGGTCTTAAACTCCAGGTTGTCTTTAAGTTGTCTCCATATCCCCAAGTGCTGGGATTGCAGGCATGTGATACCGTGTCTGACTGGAGGAAGAAAAATTCTTCTTCCCTTGTGGGGCAGGAATCAGTGAGGCAGGACAAGGTCAATGGGTAAGGGTTGTGGAAGTTCTAATTACAAAAAAAGTAAAAGTAGGAAGTTAAGGATTTTCATTTTTATTATTTAATCTATTATTTACTGTCTCTTTCTGTGTGTGTGTGTGTGTGTGTGTGTGTGTGTGTGTGAGTGTATGTATGTTGTAACTTAGTAGTAGAACACTTGCCTAGTAAGTACATGTCCAGGAAGAATAAAAATTAAAACAAAAAGAGTAAAAATACATAATTGAAATTTGTCTTCTCCCATTCTCAAATACCCATGGTCTTGTGAATAAAACTGCTGAAACCTTTTGATGGGAGATGTCATTCTGTATATGTTTCTCATACTGGTTAATGAATAAAGCACTGTTGGCCAATAGGAAAGGAAGATAGGAGGGACTAGGAGACAAGTAGGAAATAGGAAGTAGTAAAGGGGTCAGGATGGAGAGCCTAGAGAGAACAGAAATGCCATTCCTCTGCTCTCGGTAAGACCACGTGGAAATACACAGAAATGGGTTAATAATTAAGACAGAGCTAGCCGATAAGAAACTAGCACCTGGCCAATAGCATTGTATCAAATACAGAGTCTCTGCATTATTTGGGGCTGGCGCGGCAGCGGGACAAGACTCGGCGGCGGGAGGGAAAAAAACCTACTCCCTACAACTTTCACTACTGGCCAGATGAATGCAAGGCTTGGATCACCCCAGCCCTACGAAGAGACTGATATGTGACTCCCAAGTAAAGCATGGGGACCCTGACACCATGGGATCAAAGTCAGGAGAACAAAGCAGTTTCACTGAAAGGGCTGAAGTCAGCCTAAACCACACACACAGAACCGAGCTCCTCTGTGAGTAGCCTGGAGGTTTTATTGACTTTCAAAATACTCACACTTCTGATTTTCCCAAGTCTGCTGATCATGGAATGTTTCAATTTTAATATCTTATCCAGGAATCAGCAGAAAGGGAGTATTTTGTCATTTACTCCAAGGCACGAACAAATACAATTTTTGAGTAATTTGAAAAGAAGGGGACTCACTGCAAGCCATTTACCCGAATCCTCGCCTTCTTCAAACCTGATGAAAGGGCACTAGACTGGCAGAATAGATCCAAGATAGCAAAACTGTATTGGACTGTGATTTATATTCAACTTCATTACTTCTGCAGATCAAAGGGTTGGCAAGGGTTCGGGTAGAGTGGAAAGGTAGATAAGCCTAAAGTAAAGCTGAAATACAATTTTGTCTTAGATTTGATTTCGGTGAAGTACTTATTCAACTGTATGCAAGACTTCAAACATGATGAAAATGTTATATGGGAAGGGCACAGACTTAGAAGTAAGTATTTGGGACTGGGTAGAACTAAGCAGGAATTCTGGCTTCGGTACTAGTGACTATACAGCAAGATATTACTTGATACTTCTAACTAAGCCTAATTTTCTGGGTTGTAAATGGGGCTTGTATCGTTTCATTATAGGATTCAAGCTGCCAGGGGTTATTCCATAGGTAGAGTCTATATGTAGATAACACACAGTCACTATTGCTCTGATCCTATTATTCCCTTGCCCATCCCTTTTGACTCTGTCCTCCAAGTTCAGCCACTTAAGATTCTTGCTCCACAAGGGAAGCAGAACCCTGCCTGGATTTCCATAAAACAATGATAGTGTTCACTCTTAACCTATCACAGTGGCCCGTGTCTATAATCCCAGTGCATGGGTAAACTGAGGTATCAACAGGCTTCCCTGGAACATAAGGACTGCCTGGACTACATAGTGAATTACAGGTCAGCCCAAGCTACAGAGCGAGGCTTTCACTTTTAAAAGAAGAGGAGGGAAATGAAAGAGAAGAGGAGGAGGAAGAAGAATAGATGGAAAAGAATAGTAGTTTTGTCATGCTATGGGTCTGATTTGATTTGAGTTCACTGTCAAAAGATGGGGAAGAATGGCAAGTGAGGACAACAGGAGGTCTAGCAGGCAAGGTTTTTATTGAGAAGTAGAGAAACAGCCTCCTGCACTAGCAACTCAGGGAGTTATTTAGAGCAGCAGTTTCTGCATCCCAGCAGGGGGCCCTTAGGTCTAGAGCTGGGATGAATCTAATTGGTTCATTTGACCACATGTGGAGAATTCTGGAGGAGCTAGGTCAAAGAAAAGCCCTCAGAAAAAGTTCCAGTTGCAGGGCAGGTGGGGAGGGGGAGGTGATTTGGGCATGGGGGGAGCATCAAGAACCAGGAAGTAAACAGAACAAAGGCTGGTGATCAATTGACACCATGATGAGTCAGGCCCTTTGGATCTTAGTTCTTGAGCACACAGTAGGTAGTTTGTGATAAAACTAAGTACTCTCAGAGTTGACCATGGATGCCACCAAGAAATAGAGGTATTTTTGCTCCTTGGGCCAGTGACCCTAACTGCCTATAGAGGTATGCTTCCTTGTTCTTAATCCTTATTAACTTCACATTGTTGATATCGCCCGCAGAACCTCTCTGGGTGACAGTTGGTTCAAGGTATAACAAGAGTGGAAAGTTTTGACATCTCTAAAGCACTGACAGTTTTTCTTTCCATAACAGGCTTTAAATAAAAGATAAGTACTCCTTTATGTTTTCTCTCTTTTCCTGTCTGCACACTGCCTTCAGGTTTGTCAAATATCCAGCTTTAACATCAGAAACCAAGTCTTTTTCACACAGGCCTCCATCAAGGGCCACTGGCTCCCTCTTGTCTTTGGTCTGAAGAAATGATTGCAGACTGCAAGGTGGACCTTGGACAAGACTCCCACCATGTTACCTTTCGTGTTCTCCCCCTCTCCATCAGACTGCGACTGCCTGATCACAAAGCTGTGTTTTGACCCTGGTTCCTCTTGGGCTCTTGTGGAAGAGTTTAATCACTTCCCCTTCTGCTCTTGCAGTTTCCTTTCTTATATCCTCTCAAACCTTCCCTTTTGAAGTCACCTCACCTATCCGCTTATAACTATGCATAAAATCAAAAGAACCCCTCCCTCCTCAGCACTTTATCTAAGTCCCCTTCCGCCCTGGTTTCACATCTTGATGCTACTTGAAGACTTCCTTACTTTTTAAAAAATCCCATCAGCCTCCTTTCTCCCTCTCAGTACCTTTCTAACCCCGGGCAACTGTCCTCTGGTGGACTTTGTTCCTGCACAAAATGCTTATTCCTGGCCATAGAAATAGGGGCCTCTACACCTCACTTACAATATTCATCTCTGCTACAATGGATGTTTCCTGAAGTTCCCGTGAGTTGACACCCCAAGATTTATTTTAGTAAGATGTTCCCTCTTCAACTTTGCTTAACTTCATGCATGCAATCTAGTATCATATTTAAAAAGATAGTGTCTATGAATGAGACACAAAACGGAAAGTGTTGATTTATTAAACCTTCTGGCAGTAAACAAAGACTCTGAGTGCTTTACTGCAAACACAAATAACCTGCAACCTCACATCCATGCTAATAAATTTTACACCACCGTTTCTGCTCACATACAATGTCCATCTGTCCTGGCCCTTGGGAACAACTATTAATTGCTGGTGTGTTTTTGCACCAAGTTATTGGCCTTTTCCTTATCAGAAAATGCTTTCTGGGTTAGTCAGGGTATTTTTCTTGGATAGTTTCTGCTTTTGTAGCTCCTTTTCTCCCAGAAGGCTTCAGCAATCTATGGCTCTTCCCCTCTGCAGAAGAAGGGCCCTGCGGCCCATGTGGAAGAGCCCATGACTGACAGAGAATGTATAGGAAGAGTATGTACACTGCCACCCACCACACTGGCTGTTTTGGGTTGTTTGAACTTCCCCACATCTCATGTTAATTTATAAAACCTAGATTTCTGCAGTGCATCTGTCCAGAAGGATGTCTGCAGAGTCGTTGGTGTGAGAGGCACTTTAGTCCCAAAATGACAGTGTGCTGAACTGATGGGAGATGTCATTCTGTATACGTTTCTCATACTGGTTTAATGAATAAAGCACTGTTGGCCAATAGGAAAGCAAGATAGGCGGGACTAGGAGACAAGGAGGAAAGAGGAAGTAGTAAGGAGGAGTCAGCATGGAGAGACTGGAGAGAACAGAACCGCCATTCCTCAGCTCTCGGTAAGACCACGTGGAAATACTTAGAAATGGGTTAATAATTAAAATAGAGCTAGCTGATAAGACACTAGTAACTGGCCAACAGGATTATATCAAATACAGAGTCTCTGTGCATTATTTGGGGCTGGCGAGGCGGCAGGACAAGACCAACAGCGGCAGGCAGAAAAACCCGTACTCCTTACACTGAACACCTGCTTCTGGGGCTTCTTTTGAGAGACTTGTTTGAAAGCAAACATTCATTGTTTCCCACCTATGACATAGTCCCACATAAGACAGACTTCCTCTACGTGATGTTCAAACCCCTCATTGAACCCTACTTTGCTTGCTTGTTGTAAGTTTTTCAGCATGCTAAAGTGATCTTTAGGATACTACCCAATCCTGAGTCAGACCTTCCTGAAGGGGCCCCTTCGATTTAGCAGCCATGACAGGCTGCAGAAAAGACTCAACATGTGCTTGTCCCTCCTCCCAGTCTCTAGGACAGTGCCCCTCCTCCCAGTCTCTAGGAGGCCAGATACTTGTGTGGCAAGGAACCAATCAGAAGTTAGCTGATCCAAGCCCGAAAGTACATCAGTTCTGTTACATACACCTAGACACTCCCCTTATGCTGCCCAATAAATGTGTCCGGGTCTTCCCCCCACAGCCCCCAAGGTTTCTCAGGGGTCCTTCTCACACCATGTTGGACTAAGGAAGGATCTGAGTGAATGGGGGTAGCTTGTTAAACAATAAAAGACTCTTTGCTTTTGCATCTAAATGGGTCTCTTGGTGATTTGAGCTGGGCTGGGGGGTGTGAGGGGGGGGATGGGGTGGGAGGGTTCAGAATTTGGGCACAACACATCCCAAAGCATACTCACTGAATGTTCATCTATGCATGAACATCTATGCAAGAATTTTTCAGTATAAATACAAAAAAAAGTAAGTTTGTTTTAGAATATTAGTATGTGGACCTAGGTGTTTTTCTGGTGGCCTGGCCTGGCCTCCTCTTTCATGGGAAGGGGTAGGAACAAGACATGCTATGTGCTTTTCCTTCGTGATCCCAGATTTAGTCTTAACAGTCTTTTAAATCATGGTGTCAGCCTCATTTTGCACAAGAAAAACTCAGAAGAATGAAATGGCTCATGGCTCAGCTCTGAACTGGCTCTCAGGCTCAGGCTGCCATGGCTACCATGGGTTGCACATCCTCAGCAGCTCTCTCCTCACACTTGGCATCACCACCATCTAGGACAAGTGAGAGGGTAGCACACAACTCATTCAGAGTCTGGAAGGAAGACAAACAAACTGTCATCCTCCCAAGCTTGAGAGATTGTGCCTAAATAATAAATGGAAACACACATGTCTCACAGTCACTTTTTTTTTTTTAGGGTTCTCCTCTACATTTTGAAATGATCATTTCACACATCTGCTCCACATCTGTAGTCTGTCTACAACTTCATATCTGGTGGCAATGATGAAATCACATGATCTCTTTCCCCCTGTAAGGTGGGCATGATGCTAGGAAAGAAGGGCAGGGAGGGAGGTTTGGGTATAGTGTGGAGGCTTGATAATCTGGAGACAAAGTACTGAACGTTTCAGAAGACCCATATTTGTTTTCCAGCACTCACACAGTGGCTAAAGGCCATGAATAACTCCAGTTCCAGGATACCTCAGATGGTTCGGAGGTGTCCTAGAAAACAGAGCTCTGGAAATAATGTAAGATAAACACATTTCTATGTTATGCTATGCTTGAAGGCATCCATCATCTGTCTGTAAACTGACCTGTTCACTACCACCATCAGGATTTTTCCTGAAGCCACTGTTTTGTTCTGTTCTCCTTGAACATGTGAGTTGATAAATCCAATTATGTTTGTTCATGTTGAACAGTGAGTTAAAGAATAATCAGGTCCCAGAATTAGATGTAGACCAAACCCATAGGATTGGGCAAAAATGTCCCTTTCCTTTTTCTCAATACCTTCTAATTCTCATTACCCAATTAATGTGAAAACTCCTGGCCCACATAGATACCCTCTTTTTTATTGTATTTTTGTTTTTGTTGTTGTTGTTGTTTCAAGACAGGGTTTTAGGGTATAATAACTCTGGCTGTCCAGGAACTCGTTCTGAAGACCAAACTGGCCTCAAACTCACAGAGATCCGCCTTCCTCTGCCTTCCAAGTGCTGACATTAAAGGCCTGCACCACCACTGCCCATTGATATCCTCATCTTAATGCCCAGAACCTGAGGGCATTAGGTGACATGGAAAAAAAATGATAGTTATGGGTGGAATTAAGGTTGCTAACCACTTAATCCTGAAACTGGGGATAGTCACAAGGGCATTTATATGTGAAAAACCAAGACAGAGTAGAATGTGTCAGAATATGTAACAGAGGAAAACACAGCAATTGCCGGTTTGGAAAATGGAATGAGTCTCCAATGTTGAGTATAGGCAGACCATAGAAGCCTGGAGAGGCAATAAAAGACATTTTCTTGACAGCTTCTAGAACAAACAGTCCTGTCATTGTCTTGTTTTAAGCTCAGTGAGAAATCATTCAGACTTAGAACCCCAGAACTTTAGGACATTGAATTTTTTTCTGTGTTATTTTAAGCCAGCGAGATTATGGTCATTTGTTATATCAAGCATAAAAACCTACTGTGTGTTTTGTCCTGTTAATCAGTGGAAAAGTGTGGTCCAGCTGACTGATAAAATATGTGTATATTTTAGATATTAAAGAAAATCGTGCTGGTGCCCAAAGGAAGTTTTAATGCAGTTAAACTCTGAGATGTGTTTTGTTTTGCTTTGTATATTAAAGGAAATAGAGGCCAGGCATAGCGGTGTATGTTGGTAATACCAGCAAAGACAGGCAGAGCTCTGTAAATTCAAGGCCAATTTACATAGCAAATTCCAGGCCAGCCTGCTCTACATACTGAGTTCCAGGTCAGCCAGGACTACACAGTGATCCGTTTTTTTCAAGAAACTAGGCAAAGAAGAAAAAGGAAGAAAGCAGTAGAAAATGCCGACCACTGGCAACTGCTGGCTTCTGGGCACTAGTGATTCATTATATCATCTTAGGATTTTCTTTCTTTCTTTCTTTTTTAATGTCTACAAATGTGCACAATGAGGTTTGAACTATTTATACCCTCCCAAATTAAAACCTTTCCACAGACATCCCCAAGCAAAGCCCTGGCTATGTTAAACTAACACCGGTGTGTCTTCTTCTATAATGAAATTTGAAAGGCAAACAGCTAACCCTTCCCTTTTAGGGTTGGCCAAGAAAGCCTTTGGTATTGGTGTATTTCCACTGGGGAATATTAATGCCACATCTTCACAGCAGATGATGTGTCTTCCATCTAGGTTCGGAAAGAAAAGCTCTCTGTGCCTACTCCCAGAGAATTATGTGAGCACTCATGGTTCTGCTCAGCACAGAGAAGCCTTCTTAGTGATAGATCTGACCAGAATAGCCTTCATATAATGCATTTACATAATTTTTAAAAAGCAGAGTACAAATATAGCACTGTTTGGAGTAATTGTCGTGTTTAATTCTGCTTTAATTTTCTTCATACTATGAGAAAAATCGCTATTCATCTAAATTCTATGATGCCTTCTAAAAGTCTTTAGAAAAAGACAGTGGGACTGGGAAGACTATTCAGTCTACTCTTCTAGAGGACTCAGGTTTGATTTCCAGTACCTGCATGGTAGCTCAGTACCTGCATGGTAATTCCAGTTCCAGGGGATCTGATCCGTTTGTGGGCACCAGACATGCACACAGTACATGGGCATACATGCAGGAAAAAAACACCATACACATAAAAAACAAATAAATAAAAATTTAAGGCAAACAGTGAGACTCTATTTTTGTGTTGTGAACACACAAAGGAATAGAATTTTTCGGAAGAGTTAGTTGAGTCAATAAAACTAGTCACTGTAGACATTTAAATTTTGTTATTATTGAATTGACCAGTTGACTTTCTCAGTTGGGTTCACATATTTAAGTCCACACTGAGATTTTTACATAGAAGCGTATCTGTTTAGGACTCCATTAGGAAAATTAGCTTAGCCATTTGGAACAGAAAAATAAATAAAGAAAAGAAATCTGGGTGCATTGAGTGTCTAACCTTCCAAGTTCTCTGGCCTACTTGCTTGATTGGCCATGCTCCTTTTCCTTCTGTCTTTCTTTGTTTCGGTTTTGTTTTACAAGTCCAGGTTTCTCTGTGTAACAGCTGAGGCTGTCCTGGAACTCACTTTGTAAGCCAAGCTGGCCCCAAACTCATAGAGATCCACCTGCCTCTGCCTCCTGAGTGCTGGGATCAAATGCATGTGCCACCACTGCCTGGCAATCATGATCCTTTTCAATAAATTATCATTATCTGTGTAAAAGAGGGGAGGAGAAAAGAGAAAAGTCTTATAATTTTTTTGTTAGCATAATTTTGAGATTATTAATCCCTGTATAATTTTGTGCTACACACACATACACACACACACACACACACACACACACACAAGCGCGCGCGTGCTTGTGCACATGTGATTTTAGATTTCCCTCTGTCAAAGGTAGCATTTCGTTGCTATTGTTAAAGCAGAACATCACATTAATCTCAACATGGAAACTCCCTGTCAAAATCAGCTTTGGTTTTGATTTCATTTATTTTATGAAAGCCAATTTTAGACTCTATGACTCCTTGGCCATTATTCATGCTCATTCTCTTAAAATATGTTTCTCTCAGCCGGGCATTGGTGGTGCATTCCTTTAATCCAAGCACTCGGAAGGCAGAGGCAGATGGATCTCTATGAGTTTGAGACGAAGAGACCAGCCTGGTCTACAAGGCAAGTTCCCGGACAGGTTGCAAAGTAATACAGAGAAACCCTGTCTTGAAAAACAAAAACAAAACAAAACAAAAATTATGTTTCTCTCCTTATAGGTTTATAAATCACAATGTTACCTGTGATATCAGTATTATGTTCAAATATCCAGAAAATGCGAGGCCCCCAAATAATCCAACATTTAAACAAATGCAGAAAAGGTTTTGCAGAGTCAACAATTATATTTTAGCACAGCCATTCCCTAAAACAAGAAACTTCCCTGCCCCCACACCCCGTACTTGAGTGGGAGAACTCAGCCTCCTCTCTTTGATTGACAAGGAGAACATCATGAAGGTAACATACTTTCAGAGGCTGCATGGATGATCTTAGGTTACCTTTCTTCTCTTTTCCAAGATAACATGCTCTTTAACCCTATCATTTCAGTTCAATTTGCCAACTCTCTCATCACCGTTCATAGTCTTCTCTGAATCCTCCACAATTTGGGAGTTCTCTCAAGTTGTGGAACTCCAAATTGGGAAGCATTTTCTTGTTAAACTATGACTAGCGCTGAGTCAGAAAAGTACCATCTGCTCATTGATTAATGATGTTGGAGCATCTCCCATCATATGCAAAAGAGGTTGAGTGTGTTTTGCCACTAAAGTTGAATGGATTTCAAATAACACAAAGCAAGTCTGGGTTTGTCACAAGGTCATGACCTCAGTAGTAAAAGAGTTCTTAAGATGGGAGATGGTTCGAATACCAAATAACATGCAATGTCTTGTCTCAGTCAGAGACAAAGTATAGCTCAGATAACTAAACCGTCACTTCTGAAATCTGTTCTTGCCTTTTTGTAGGCTGATTATCAAGTCCTGCCTCTGTGTGTATGTGTGTGTGTGTGTGTGTGTGTGTGTTGTACTCATGTGAGACATTTATACACACATCTCTTGTTAAATCTTAAAAAAAATAATCTGTGTGTGATGTGCATGTGTATGATGATGTATATATGTATGTGATGTGTATTCATGTGTATGTGTGTGCACAAGTGTGAAGTGATCAGAAGACAACCTCAGGTGTCAGTCCTCATCATCGGCCTTGAGACAGGGTATCCTGCTCTCTGCTATGCACTTCACGCTGGTCCACGAGCGCTGAGGAGTTTTCTGTTTCCATGTCTTCACTCACTGTAGGAGCATTGGATTACAGAGCATGTTGGGTTTGGGGGTTCCAAACTCAGGATCTCACACATGATGGGGAGCACCTCATTTACTGAGCTGTCTACTCAGCCCCTTCTTTTCCAGTTTTAAATATGCAGAGTTTCTTCATTAACTCTTACATTTTAGCTTATTTTGTTTCACAAAAGAATCTGGCTTATCTAACCAGACCCATGAAATTCCCCACATAGTAATGTAAGAAATGTACTGTTTCAAGACTCTCCCGGCCCTCTAATTCTCAGTCTAGGGTTCTCAGTTCTGCTTGGTTACTTTGTCCCTCCGTTTTATCCCTCTGTTTTGCCTATTGTTTCTCTCTTACAGATGAAAACATCAAACAGGAACAATGACTTTAGGTGGATGTAATCTCCAAGTTGTAAGGCAGTAGAGAAGAAAGGAAAAATGTTATCAAATGATCAAAAAAAAAAAAAAAGAAAAAAAGAAAGAAAAGAAAGAAAGAAAGAAAGAAAAAAGACACAGCACCTTAGATTCAAACTTTCAACAGTGCAATGTTTCATCAAAAATAAAGTTTGGAATAAAGGGGCCCATTTTCAAATTTGTCTCTACAAACAAACAAACAAAAACCCTAGACTCCCTGCTTCAAAAAGATCCCTTTATTAGTGTGTCTACACTGAGAACTAACCCCCGAGTCAGAGGAGATACAGAGCCTGCCTAACTCAGACAAGCAGCAGCAGGCAGGCAGAGTCACCGCCAACCTGCTTGGCAAATTAATGTTGGGAAATATTATGTCTCAAATGTAGGAAGTCTGCAGGCGGAGTGTTTGCGGTGTTATCAGACAAGAATCTCTGTGTACCTGGACTCAGTGTCCACGTCTCTTCAAACCCAAGGCTTCGAACTGAGTTATGTCAACATATGACTCAAAAGGGCCAGAAAGGGAAAAACAGGCACAAAGAAGGCTGGGCAGACAAGCGCAAATAAAAACATAAGCCAAAGTAAGCCTGCTTATTCTGAGAACTGAGGATGCTCCTTTTAAACTAAAGGTGAAAAGAAAAAGGACCGTATACCCTTCTTCTCATCTCAAGGGGATAATAAAACACTAAAAAAATACACAATACTCTAAAAAAATAATTAAAATTTCCTTTTAATCCAGACTATTTCCAGAAAATGCTCGTCATGGGCCATGGCTCATATAAATGCCTGCCTCGCAGACATGAAGTCCTAAATTCAATATCCAGAATTCACATTAAAAAGCCAGATTGGGGCAGTGCACAACTGTAATTGGCAGCACTGGGATGGCAGCGACAGTTCTCTGGGACTCACTGCTGGCCAGCTAGCCTGATTGCAAAGCTCCAGGCCATTGAGAAACACTCTCTTAAAAAAAAAAAAAAAAAAAAAAAAAAAAAAAAGGTCTGAGGAACATTGAGTGAGGTTATCTGCTAATCTCCACATGCATATGTGTGTATCCATGGACATGCTTACACACATTCCCCTCCCCCGGTACGATATCATCTATCTATCTATCTATCCATTTATTTATCAACTATATATATATATATATATATATATTATCTACCATATATATATGTTTATCTAAGCTCCAGCAGGAATTAGTACTGATCTTCCTGAGCAGTGTATACACACAATTCTTCCATTGTTATTAGAACAACAAGGGGTAAATGATTGGCTGACATTGGCTTCCCTCCTTGCATGAACCTCTGTGAGAAGCACTATGCAGAGAGCAGGCACTAATGTTTGCCTCAAAAAATTATGTGCTTCATTCTAGTACCAGACACACTTCCTCATTGAAAATGAACTTAGGTGTATTATAAGGGCACTTTTGTTAAATGGGAACCCTTTATTTTTCTTACTACATAGCCAAAATTATGACCATAAGAAATGCTGACTAAAAAGAAAAACTTCTTAATTTTCTTTCTAGCATACAGTAGCAATTATATCTTACCCAAAATGCAATTATGTCTGTTTGCTTTTAAGTGCCAGGCTAAATAAAGGCTGTGAGCCTGCTGGCCAGAAACTGAATTGAAAGTGACTTTTTAATAAAGTGTATAACTTACTGTATGAACACAAGAAAGACATTTACATAAGTATATGGTAAGCTAATCCTAGAGACTATTAGAAAAAAAGAATGATCAAAATACCTGGGAAATTTGATTTACTTTCCTACACAATTTAGAAAACTCAATGTTCTCTGCCTTAGTATAATATGAAGTTATGCAATAATCCCAAACACGTATAATAAATGCATCCATCCCAATTCATCTCTCTCTAGAGATACAACTGATTGTGTAAAGGTTTGACTGTAAATGAGAGGCACAAAAGACCGGATATAGGGTGGGCAGATGGCAAACTCTATTCAATTAAGCAAGATTGACTTCGGCATTCAAGCATGAGTTTAAAATCCTAATTAGAAACTAACAAGATATTTTCCCTTTCCCTTTTACCCTCAAACAAATTAATATTTTTCATATTCTATTACATCTTAGGCACGGTTCCTAAATATTCCATATTTTGTACTTGTTATAGTGGAAGCTTCACCCCAGACCCTGGCATCCATAGACCCAAAGAGTCTGGGATGTTATGGTTCCACCCAAGCCATCCCTTCCCCTATCTCTTTCCAAACCTTTGTGCATCTCAGAAAGCCCACCAAATGATGTCCCTCCCCCAGAGATGCTCAAGACCACTCCCACAGGGTATTTAAATACAGTTTAAATACTGTCCTTTCCATTTCCCTTTGTCTCCTCTCTGAGGGGAGGGGGGTTGGAAGGCCATCTGGGAGCACTGTATCCATTAAGCATAGTTTTTTTTTTTTTCTAATTCTAATTTTTTTTTCTAATTTTTTTTTCTAATTTGTATTGCTGCATCATTGGAGAGGCTTATCGGGGTGCAGAAATTTTCAGTACTCAGAATGGGTAATGAAATGTGAGTGATTGTGATAAGCTAATCCCAGGCATGTTACGTAATAACAATTCATGCTTCTCAATCTGATAAACTGAGAAGGTCAAAAAAATGTGACTTTTCTTATTTTAACTGGGAGGATTATGGAGTGAAATGAGTTACTAGTCTGGTGTCATCTTCTGACTTCTATTATAGAAGTGGTTAGCAACTGGAAAATGAAAAGCTAACAGAGAACTAGTTTAAAGGCAGAATCTACTGAGTACAGAGCTTCCTGGATTAGCCTGATGACCAGACAAGCTTTTCCATGGTGGCAGCACCAGAGCTGAAGGTTCCCTGTGTTAAGATCCCACTAGCATGACACACAATTGACAGTAAAATCAATGGCTCATAGAACCACTCAAGAGAAAAAAAAAAAAAAAAAAAAAGCAAAGAGGTTTAAGACAAATGTGTGGGGGTTGGCAGTGGGAAGGCCAAAATGACCAGAGGGCCATGTAGATCTAGGCTCAAGTGCTATAAACTGGTGTGACTCTTGTTTGGGAGCCAAGCAGATCCGTTTTTGAGGTGGCTGTCATAGAGTAAATGAGAAGTAGTTTTGCCTGTGGGGCAGCTCTCTCCCCACAGGCATATGGAGAGAGATATTCGATGCTCGTACATGATGTAGTCCCTACAGACTCTCAATGTTTCTTTATGGTAGGCAGCTAGATACAAAGGATGGATGGATAACTAGATGAATGGACGGACGAATGATATTCTGAATGTTTCAGCACTACCCAGGACAAACACTGCCCTTTACACATTGAAAGGAAGGGCTGAAGGAAGTAGCCCTTATATTTCTGGGCATAGGTTTTTTGTTTGTTTGTTTTCCTAACAGAGTCCTACTAGGTAGCCCTGGATGGCCTGGAACTCACAGAGGTCAGCCTGCTTTTTGCCTTTTGAGTGCTGGGAATAAAGGCATGCACTACCTACCATGCCCAGCCTCCAATGCCTCCTATATACTGTTCTTCTCTCAAGTAAGAGGAGAGCTAGTGGGGTTGGTCAGACATAGGATGGCTAGGAAACAGAGCTGCTACACAGAGTCAGTGCTGACAAGAAAGGGGCTTCAGGAATTTGAGTCTCAGACATTTCTACTTCTCCATTTCTTTCTGCTAAAACCAGAACAATATTCAATGAATTTGTGGGATGCTTGATGAACGTATTACTTTTGTTTAGCTCTTTTAATCCATCAGCTGATTTAAAGAACCTTGAACATTGCACAGGTTTCATTGTATCATATTTGTAATGAAATCTTGCAATAGCTTCTCTTAACCAAACCAAATTTAGCACTTTGATATCCAAGAAAATCCTGTGTGTGTGTGTGTGTGTGTGTGTGTGTGTGTGTGTGTGTGCGTGTAGTTTTTAAGACAGAATTTCTCTGTACATCGCTGGCTGTCCTAGAACTTGTTCTGTAGAGCAGGCTGGCTGGCCTTGAACTCAGGGTTCTACCTGGAGTGCTGGGATCAAGGGTATGCACCAGCACACTCCAAGAAGATTATTTATACATTACAAATTCATGGTACAGAATGTAATGGAGTGCTTTCTTTCAAAACAGGTAGAGGGGCCAGACATGGTGGTACATGCTTTTAGTCTCAGCACCTGAGAGACAGATGCATGTGGATATCTGTGAGTTCAAGGCCAGTTTAGTCTACATAGTAAGTTCTTTGCAAGCCAGTGCTACATTGTGAAACCCTGTCTCAAAACAAAATTAAACATGTAGGACAAGGGATGGAAAGATGACTCAGAGACTAAGTGCTCACTGCTCATTCAGAGGACATGAGTTTGGTTCCTAGTCTCCACATCAGTGGCTCACTACTATCTGTAACTTCATCTCCAGGAGGATTTGATGACTCTGACTGCAAGGACATCTGCACTCATAGGTGCATGTACACACACACACACACACACACACACACACACACACACATACACACACACACACCTACCTTAAAATAATAAAAACAAATCATTTAAAACATAATAAAATATGCTGAGCGTTGGTAGCACATGCCTGTAATCCCAGCACTCGGGAGGCAGAGGCAGGCAGATGATCTCTGTGAGTTCGAAGCCAGCCTGGACTACAGAGCTAGCTCCAAGACAGGCTCCAAAGCTATACAGAGAAACTCTGTCTTGAAACAACAACAAAAAAAAAGTAGGGCTCTTAAGTACAAAATTTTCACTTCTAATAAATGATTACTTGGAGAAATTTGAGAATGCAGAAAAATGCAAAGAAATATAAATCACCAAGAATTATTTGTTCAGTTTTCTAATCTAGAAATGGCAAAAACAAGGCTTGCTCCACCAGAATCCAGGGCCCTTTTCTTCCTGGTGAGAATGCAGTTCCCAGGACATTGAAGATAAGTGGGATATATAACTGCACTCTGGCCAATAATGTACAGATGGAAGTGATGGATTTCAACTCACATATCTCTTTATGCACTTACTAATGTAGGAAAGCCTGAGTTCCCAAACAAATATACCAAGAACAACATCCCCAACCTGCGCTGGACTCTGATACAGATGTGAAGTAAGCACTTGATGTAAAGCCGTCAAGACTTACATTGCTCATATTCACCCACACAAGGGTACTCACTAACCTTTTAATGTTTTGCTTTCCAGTTGATTTTCACTGTATACATTCAGTGTAGTTGTGGGCATATGAAAATGAAAGGCATCTCTTTGTATTACTGTTTTATTTGATACTATACCATAAGGATTTCATGTGCATTGTAAATCCTATGAATATAATTGTAAAGCTTTATTTTTAGGAGTTTTAAGTGTGTGTGTGTGTGTGTGTGTGCGTGCATGTGTGCGTGCATGTGTGTGTGTGTGTGTGTGTGTGTGTGTGTGTGTGTGTGTGTGTGCGTGCACAAGAGTACAAGTTCTTGCTGAGGCCAGAAATACTGGCTCCTCCTGAAGCATGAAGCATGAATTACAGGTAATTGTGAGCTACCTAATGTGAACCCTAGGAACTGAACATGGGTCCTCTGAAAAAACAAGGCATTGCTCTTAACCACTGAGCCCTGTCATTTTAGTTACACCTTAGTTAAATATACATTGTACCTCATGAATATGAATATATTATGTTCCATATAACTAAAATCCTGGTTGTAGGTGTCCTAGTTCTATTTGCTTTTCACTCTGATCATATTATCATCATGTTTATGTATAAACTTTTGTACACACTTTTGCATTTTCTTGAATAGATTTTAGTAATAGGTAAAAGAGTATAAACAATATATATTTAGTATTGGTTCAGATATATTATGTATATAAGATAGAGAAACTGCTGTCCTCAAAGGCAACAAAGCTTGCATGTTCCTTGTTAAATGACACATGAGTACTTATCATACCTTTACCAGTATCAGAAATTATTATACGATCAGTTTTAACTAAAATTTACATTTTAAACATTAAAATATAATACCTGACAGCATAGTAAACAAACCACAAGGGAAATTGCTCTATATTCTCTGTTGGCTCTACACATCCGTTCAAGAAATTGAGCCCAGACTCCCTGTGTAGGCAAATTTCAGTAGTGAGGGGCATTCTTTTCCAGTGCAGAAAATCATCTTAATATCATAAGGAGATAAATCTATTAGAATGAGGACAAAGGACTGGAAGGTAATATCAGAATAGGATCCAGAAGAATAAATTGGTAGCCTGACATTCAGACAGGACAAAGGGCATTCCAGATGGAATCTTCTAAATGCAAATACATATAAACATAAATGACAGGCCACATGAGTGGAGAAACAAGTCCACATGTGCTTTCAGAGCATGAGATGATGCAGAAGCTGAGAGAAAGGAATCAACAGACTGTGATGGGCCAGACATGACAAAATGAGAGTTGAAATTTATCTTGTAACTAATAAAAAGAGAGACATATTAGTAATTGAGTTGGCTTTAAAACCTGAAACAACTTTATACCATGTCCAACCACTTTATAGGTATTGTTATATTTGATTCCAAAAACAACTTAAGACTTACGACTGTAATGTAAAGCATACTATTCACATTTAAGAGCTATCATGTCAAGCCTAAGCATCTGCAAAAACAAGTTTGATTTCGGGCCTTTCTGAACTCAAAGTCTATCATCTTCTCATTGTGACATGCTGTCTTCTTTGCTGTGACAGTGTGCAGGAGATATTGGAGGGGAAGAGATAATAAGACACCTTTGCAGGGTACTACCAAGTTTGGGTTGGGGGAGGAAAGAAGAAAGAAGGGGGGAGGAAAGAAATGCCCAGCAAACTTTAGAATGGGTAGTATTGAAAGCCAAGACCCCTATAAAGAGTTGTTCAAAGAGGGCTGTACTTAACACTTTAGGCACTGGTGGGCTTCTCAAACAATTCCCAACGAAGGAGTAAAAGGCAGATAGTTGAGGAGTGGGAGCCAGACGGCAGTGACATAAAGGAAACAAGAACTGTTACGACGACAGAAATAATCTAAAAGTATGGCTTGAGAATACCTCTGTGATTTGTTCTTCAAGCCTTTCATGTTACCAGTATGCCACTTATCATAATTCACCAGATGACTATGATAATACCTCACATATTGTTAGGAGTTAGAGTCTACATTGTGGACTATAGTAATGTTAACACTTGTCATAAAAATACCATAGAGGGAGCCGGGCGGTGGTGGTGCACACCTTTAAAACCAGCACTCAAAGGGCCAGCCTGGTCTACAGAGTGAGTTCCAGGACAGGATCCATAGTTACTGGGAAACCCTGTCTCCAAAAAAAAAAAAAAAAAAAAAAAAAAAAATATATATATATATATATATATATATATATATATATACACACACACACACACACACACACACACACACACACACACACATATATATATATATATATATATATATATATATATATGGTACTAAAATCACAGGAATTTATTTCCAAGGTGTTTAGAAGCACAGAAAATTCCTAGCTTCAACAAGACAGAAAGAAGCAGGTTACTCAAAACATCATGAAAACATTGCCCTAAAGTGAATTCTTCTGGGGTTAGATAAATGACTCAGTGGTTAAGAGCATTCCTGCAGAGAACCCAAGTTCAGTTCTTAGCCCTCACACTGGGTGACTTGCAATCACCTATAGCTCTGGTTCCAGGGGATTCAATGTCCTCTGGGTTCCATGGGCACTTAACACTCACAGATGCACACACATCACAAACACACACACATGCACACACTGAAAAATTAAATAAAACAAATGTATTCTTGTTAAGAAAATAAAAACACAAAGCCACAGACTAAGAGAACACACTTGGTGAAGCACATCTCTGATAACGAGAACTTAAAAGGCAATCATGAGAACAGATATCTCAATTTTAAAAACTGCTGTCTTAGTTAGAGTTTCTGTTGCAGTGAAGAGACACCATGACCACGGCAACTCTTACAAAGGAAATGTTTGGTTGTGGTGGCTCACCTACAGTTCTGAGGTTCAGTTCATTATCACCATGGTGGGACATGGTGTTTGCAGGCAGACGTGGTTCTGGAAAGGTAGCTGCTACATGTTGATGTACAGGCAATAGTGAGTAGACTGTGTATCACACGGAGAGAAGCTTGAGCATATATGAGACCTCAAAGTCTGACTCTACAGTGACCCATTTTGTTCAACAAGGCCATACCTAATCCAACAAAGCCACACATCCCAATAGTGCCACTCCCTTTGAGGGCCATTTCGTTTCAAACCATCACACTGGGTGAAAGATATGAACAGGTACCTCTTCCATGAAGATATACAGGTAACAGATAAGAATATGAAAAATATTCAACATCATGAATCATTAGAGAATAACACTGAAATAATAGTATGGCACCATGATACACTTACTAAAATAATTTAAATCAATTTTTCAGTTGAGGGGCATCTAGGTTGTTTCCAAGATCTGGCTATTACAAATAATGTTGCTACGAACATAGCTGAGCAAATGTCCTGTGGTGTGAATGTGTCTCCTTTGGGTATATGCCCAAAAGTGGTACTGCAGAGTCTAGAGATAGGTTGATCCCTAATTTCCTGAGAAATTGCCATACTGATTTCCACAGCAGCTGTACAAGTTTGCACTCCCACTAGCAATAGAGGAGTGTTTCCCTTTCTCTACCACCTCTTCAGCATAAACTGTCATTGGTATTTTTGGTCTTAGCCATTCTGATCAATGTAAGATGGAATCTCAGAGTGGTTTTGATTTGCATTTCCCTGATGACTAAGGATGTTGAACATTTCCTTAAGTGTCTTTCCACTATTTAAGTTTGTTCTGTTGAGAACTCTCTGTTTATTTATGTACCCCATTTTTTAATTGGATTATTTGGCAGTTTGATGTCTAGTTTCCTGATTCCTTTGTATATTTTGGAGATCAACCCTCTGTCTGATGTGGGGTTGGTGAAGATCTTTTCCCATTCTGTAGGGAGCCTTTTTTTTTTTTTTTTTTTTTTTTTTGACCATGTTCTTTTCTTTACAGAAGCTTCTCCATTTTAAGAAGTCTCATTTATTAATTGTTGCTCTCAGTGTCTGTGCTACTGGTGTTTTATTTAGGAAATGGTCTGCTGTGCCTGTGTGTCCAAGTGTATTTCCCACTTTCTCTTCTATAAGGTTCAGTGTGTCTGGATTTATATTGAGGTCTTTGATCTATTTCAACATGAGTTTTGTGCATGGATCTATTTGCATTCTTCTACATGTTGACAGTCAGTTAGTTATACCAGCACCATTTGTTGAGTATGTTTTCTTTTTTTTCATTTTTCATTTTTAATTTTATTGTGTGTGTGTGTGTGTGTGTGTGTGTGTGTGTGTGTGTCAAAAATTAGGTGTGTGTGTTGATATCCACAACCCCAGAGAAGCTAGAACCCTCTTCTGGAAGCAGATGAAGAAATCCACTAATCATTGGGCAGAGCTCCTGGAGTATAACTGAAGTGAGGGAGGAGTGATAATAAGAACAAAGGAGTCAAGACCATGATGGAGAAACCCACAGAATCAGCTGACCAGAGCTAGTGAGAGATCGCTGACTCTAGTCTGACAAAGGGGAAACCTGAATAAGACCAAGCTGGGCTAGACTTCCTTAATTTAGGTGACAATGGGACACTATATGAGGCCACTGCCCGTGGGTCCAAGACCTACCTCTAATGCACAAACTGACTTAGTGGAGCCCATTCTATATGGAGAGAGACCTTGCCCAGCCTAGAGACAGGGAAGTCGAGGGTGGGGAGGTGCCTTAGTCCAGCCTCAACGAGATGATGGGACAGACTTAGTAGACTTCCTAGGGGAGGCCTTACCCTCTCTGAGGAGCAGATGGGAGGTGGGAGGGAAAAGTGGGGGAAACAAGAGGAGAGGGGGCAGCTGGGATTGGTATGTAAAAAATAAAGTAATAAAAAATACTTTAAATCCATAACCCTGACAATCATCAAATGCTGGCCAGAGTGTGAAGAAATGGGAGTCCTTTTCATTGCCTGCAGGAATACAGTGTTACCCATCATGTTAGAAAGCAATCTGGCATACTCGTCACATAATCAACTCCAAAATTAAGACCACACAAATTCATATATGTGTATTTATGGTTAGTTTACTTGCAATTGCCAAAACACAGACACAATCAAGATGTCTGTTAAATGAGAAGACAAATCCATTACCCCTTACTACAGAATACCATAGAACTCAGCTATCAATATTTAGAGATACCAGGAGGAATCTTAAGTGCATATTTCATAATGAAGAACACCAGTATAAGAAGGTCACATATTATATGGTTCATGCTGTATGACATTTTGGAAATGAAAACACTATCCAGACATCAGATCGGTGTTTATTGGGATGAGAAAGTGAAGTACAAGAGACTTTTGAGGGCCATGAAACTGTTATGTAAGATATACTGTGATAATGGATACATGACTGTGATAATGGATATATGTCAAAACCTATAGAATGTATAACACAGCATTAAGAGAGAACCCCAATGTAAACCATAGACTTCAGTCAATAAGGGATCAATATTGGCTCAACTATGGTAAAACTTGTATCACATTAACACATGACTTCTAACAATAGGGAGTCTATGAAATGGAGAGATATGGTAAGCAGTGTGTGGAAATTTTCTATTCTTTCTACTTAATTGTTATCTATACACAAAACTGTTTTTAAAAATATCCATACATCATTCAGTCTGTATCTAGCCATGGCAGCCATTCATTCTAAGTCAGAAATGAACTTTTCACTCTACCTAGAATTATATAGATGCTTGAGCTTTTAATTAGTTAGGGTGCCATTAATCAGTTATGTATGCTAAGGACTAAATCAATTATAACTGTTAGTAATATTTTATATTAAACTCTACAGAGACCACATATTCTGCCAAAATACCCCATATGTAAAGGTAATACACAATCCTCTTTACTGGGTGTAGTTATGGTCTTTGTCTTGGCTATGCTTATTAGTGGCACGATTGTGGATACCTGAACAATTATGAAGGATGCAAAAATCACTTCAGAGTACTTAAAATTTCTGTTACTTTTGAGACCCTGGGATTCTGTACTATTTTATTATCTCCTTTGAACAGTCTTGTAAGAGTTTTGTAAATGTAGGTCAGTTTAAGACTAGTAAAACCAGATGTTGCTTTACATGGTTTGTTTTATTTACTATTTTCTTTAATGTTTATGTGTGCCTGAGTTTATGCATACCACTTGTGTGCAGGAGCTCATGGAGGTTGCAAGCGGGCCTTAGATCCCCTGGAACTGGAGTTACATGTGATTGTGAGCCAACATTGGGTGCTGGGAACAAAACCTGGGTCCTCTTCAAGAGGAGTAAATATTCTTAATTGCTGAGTCATTGCCTCAGCTCCTGCTTTAAATTTTTGTTTGTTTGTTTGTTTGTTTTGTTTTGTTTTTTAACAGGGGAGGTTAATATGTAAAAACCAAACCAAGCCAAACCAATTAAAAACCCTTTGGTTAATGAATCTTACAGAAGCTCCTAAGTTAAGGCCTGGTGCAGAGGGGAGCCATGGGGGACCTCCCTGCATTGGAGCCACTAGTAGATTCACCATGTTAAAGACATTGCCCAAAGCAGACAACAAGTAGCTCATTTCTCTCCCTCCTCCCTGTCTCATCTGTGCCTCCTACAGAACAAACTTACCCAAAAGATGGAGTACAAAGGAACCCAGAAGGACAACTCCCCCCACCCCCAATACAGAGATGAGCAACACAGAAATGGATGGGAGAAGGTGCTCATACTTCAGCAGTGTGTTAATAATCATGAGATTAAAAAAAATTAGATTTACAGAAAGAAAAAAAAACAGAACTATGAGGAAATGAAGAAAACATCTTTACTAAGTTTCCCACAAGTGCTGATAATAGTAGAATGCTAATGTCTTTTCAAGGGAGGAAACGGTGCTGACAGTCTCATGAAACAGACAGCGGGAACTCAACTGACGGGGAAGCTTTGACTGAGAGCATCAGCAGGCACCTTCTTAGGTGTCTTCAGCCTGTTGTCAGTGTGTAGCCAATGGCGATAAGGACACACAATGCCAGATGTGAGCAAAAGCCAGAAAAAAAAAACAAAAAACCGAAATTTTCCTGGGACTTCTCACTTTCTGCTATTTTTCTTCCTCAAAAGTCTGGCTTTGCCAGGTCACCTCATATCTTCCTGGAAAATGCATTTTAGGCAGCTGGTGTCAGCATCATATCACTTTCTAGGATGTGTTTTGGTCATTCGCTTTCCGGGCAGAATGAGTTTCTGACGTTGACAATAAACCACAATGTGTTACTGTTGAACCTTGCATCTCTGGGGAGGGAAGGTAGGGAGAAAAGTCATAGCAGCTGGTTCTGGGACGTTTAGTACTTCACAGAGTATCACCTACAGCACTCATTCCTCTGGAAGCCAGAAGTTTCCTGGTTGCTTTCTCAGCTTTCACCAACACAGGCTTTGTCTGAACTTCTGCTTGGAAGATAGGATCATTAGTTATGTCCCTATAGCTCTGCAGCCACAGACTCAGTGGATGGATATGTTCTCTAGTCACCTAGAGTGTAATTAAAACAGCAGCCTTGCCTGGTGATGCTCAGATGGGCTATTGCAGAGCATCCCCAGAGAGGCAATGCCCAGGTGGGGGCAGGGGAATGTTGCTGTTTTAAAATGTGCTTGACAGTATCTTTGTCTCAACAAGTTGGATGTTTCTCTGCCCAGAACCTCAAAATACTTGATAAGGTTAGATGAGGAGAGATTCTCAAATAATTTGAGGTAGTCAACAGCTCACAAAACAAGTTACAGCTAGCATCACTAAGCACTTATGGTATAGTGAGCACTGTTGTACACACTGCACATGTGTGGACTTTATTCCTGACAACTCTACCATTGTCATTTCAGAAATAAGGGGAGCAAGACAAGAAAAAGTTACGCTGTCACATGTTGGCACAGGATCACAGGTTAGAGGTGCAATCTGAACCCAAGGTGGGCTCCAGACCCACGCTATTGAGTTCTCTGCTTTGGGGCTGGAGAGATGGCTCAGCCATTAAAGGCTAGGCTCACAACCAAAAATATAAGTTCTCTGCTTTCTGCCTTTGTATTCTAGGAAATGGTGTGGGTGCTTTCACAGGGCATGTGCATGGAAAGTCTGACCTGAAACTTTGTCTATTGAACTGCCATTGGCTCAGATAACAATTGCAGAAAGTGAAGTTTTTATTTAATGAAAGTGACTCCGAGGATCACTGTTAATTGAAGTTCACTGAGTTGTGGGGGTGGGTGGCAGGTATGCAGCTCAGTGTAGAACTCTGGCCTAGCATGTGAGGCCCTGGGTTCAACTGCTAAAACAAAGGAAGAAAGGAAGGGAGGGAGGGAGGGAGGAGGGAAGAAGGGAAGGAGGGAGGGAACGAAGGAGGGAGGGCAAGAAGAAGAACAAAAGAAAAAGAAAGAGGGGAGAAAAGAAAAAAATCCATTCAGAGCACATGCAAATGCTAAAGACTTAACTTACTGAAGGCTATCTTAATTGTTTATAGCAACACAAAAACCTTCAAAATTTAGAAGCATTCAGCTATAATAACAGTCCATTTGATCATGAGTCTACAATTTAAGAGGAACACTGAAGGTCAGCATGTCTCAACAGACAGCAGTAAGAATCATCTGCAGGCACTTTGATTCACAAAAATTATGTTTGATGGCTCCTATCACCTTGTTGTTAGCAGACTTTTAGACAGTGCCTGCATATGGCCTCTTCATGGCCTCCTCACAAAATCTTAGCTACTGCCAAAGGGAAAAATACCCTGAACTATGAACAAAGAGACAGGAAGAATTGACTAGTCTTTATGTCCCAGGTTCCCAAGTCACATGGATACTGCTCTGTTGCCTGAGACAGTTATACAGATCCACCCAAGTTCACGAGGGGCAGGGGGAATAATCCCCACCCTTAGTGGAGGTCTGCTACTACAACAGTGTAGAAAGAGCATGCAGGATAAGATGAAGATCACTCCAGCATCTTTGGGAAACACAGTCAGACCCAATAGTCTACATGTCCCATACTGAAGTGTGATCCTAATTAGTCTTAATAAAAACAAAAACAAACAAAAACATAAACAATATGGAGTCAGATATGGGGGTGCTGAAAGCTGAAAGATCAGAGAAATAGAGCAGACTTCTTACCTCTAGGAATCTTCTGACTAAACCACCCAAGATCCTGTCTGCCCAACCTTATCACCTCCTGTCTCCTGTCTCTATAGTTCTCCAGACTTCTATGGCTAGCTCCACCCTCTGATCTCCAGGAAAGCTTTCTTTTTTTTTTTTTTTTTTTTTATTTAATTTTATATAACAAAGTCCAATTAAATGAAAACAAACATTTATACACAATATTTGGGAATTTGGGCGTCGTTCTTTCCAAACTACTTCCTGCTGGTAAGGGGCGCTGTCTTGGGGGATTCGAAGAAGATTCAGATACAGGAAAGCTTTCTTTGTCAGAACACAAACAAAATGTCACAACACCATACACAATCTTTTCCTTTGCCCTAACAGATTCCCACTGTCAGGGACTCCTGCCTTATGGCCACTGTTCCCTTGTGGAACTTCATAAAACTATTTTTCCTTGCTCCTATCAGAATCCAGAGAACATTACCTTCTACAATAGTGTTAGAAGATGGCTTCTAATAAAACAAGGCTGTATTATTGTAACATTTTTAAACTGTATAGAATAAATGAGAGATTTCCAACTATCTCTAGAACAAAATTCTGTGGTTTGTAGACAACAACCCATTAAAATCCATACATCTGTAAGTAATTTTTGTTTTTAGGGAACACACAACATATGCATGGACAGAGAACAGCCAGTGGTGGTTGCTTTCCATCATGTGGGCTCTGGGAGGGATCTGAAGTCATCAGGTTTGGCAATGATTACCTTTATCCACCAAACCATCTCACCAGAGACTAAATTTTGTAATATAATAATTACTACTATCTCAAGTCAACCTAAATGTTGAAGTATAGTTCTCATTCTCTTGGAGAAAATCATCGAGAGGCAATTCATCATTAAAGACAATGGGCGCTGTGTCAATGTGAGTGTATGGACTGCAATGGAGATCATGGAACTTTTGTGCCTTTGTAAACTTTGTGCTGTGACCTCCATTGTGCTAACTGTGCTAGCATGTTTGATATTCTGAAGTAAGGTAGTAAATAATGGAATTACTGTAAAGCATCCCATCTCTGTGATTAAGGTAATGAAGACAGCTGAAGAAATCGATTGTCCCACCTTTAGTTCAGTGTTGACTTATTGGATGGAAAAAAGAAATTCTGTCAAAGAAAGAGAGGGGCATTAATTCTAGCACCCGATCAAGGTGTCCTTAAAAAACAAAACAAAACAAAAAACAAAAAAGAAAAAAAGAAAAACGAGGAAAAGCTAAGCCACTTTGGGTTTATAAACAAAATTCTGCATAACTTTCAGCCAGTAAAGTTCATGATATCTTTTAAGTTACAATTTTATGAAGAACGAAAGAAAAAGGAGAAATCAACTATGTTTATTTTAGGTGAAAGAATGACTGAAAACATGTTGTTTTAAGGTAGACAGACTCAGACTACTGTGGACAGAACCAAAGGGATTGTGTTTTCTGGAGGTAATTCAGTTTGGTTTTGACTCGATAGTGCCTGTACTTTTAAAAATCACCCTGCTCATATCACCAGTAACTGAATTATAATGACTACTGCTCCAACTAAGTAGATTTGAGGCAAATCACTTGGAAAAGTGTTATAAAAGCAAGTTGAATATGGCCATGTTTATAATTAGAAGCTGTGAATCGAAGTGTTTGAATAATAATAAAAACTACTTTCAGCAAAGCCAAAATTGTTAGTGAATCAAGACAATTTTCCTAAATGAATGTCTGAATTTGCTGGAAATGGCAAAATAATGAATGACTGATGGACTCGATTATTCAAGGTTTAATATAAAACAAATAACAAAATTGGAATGGACAGTACCCAAGTTCATGTTTGCATGTAGTAGCAATAAGATGTCTGTCAGTATAGTCATTTTCATTCTCTCACGCCTGTGTAAGAAGGAATAGAATGATGGGGGGAGGGGAAGAACGGAGGCCACAGCACGATAATTTCAGGACTATATGTTTTAAATACAAGCATGCACTTTGTAAGAAAATTTGATCAATGATGGCTCACCTATCCAATGGTGATCCCATGAGATTATAATGTAGCTATACCAGTCACCTGGTAATGTCACAGACTTCATAGAACTACATGGTACATTTTACTCATCTTTTATAGTGATGCTGAAGTTAACAAGCCTAATCTCATGCCAGTTGTGTTAAAGCTAACACATACAATCATATATGACACACACACACACACACACAATCTGGATAAGGAAAACAAATGACTATGTTATTGGTTTATTTATTTACCATGCTATGCTTTTATGCATTTAAATGTTCTCACTTTCAAATATTAGCTTGCTGTAAAGCTGTATACCAGCCTTTGACTTATTCTTACATCACTTGTGTGGTAGTTGGAATAAAAATGCCCCCCCATAGGTTTCTACATTTGAATGCCACCAGGGAGTTTCTGGAACTCTTTGATAGGATAAGAAGGGTCAGGAGTCATGGCCTTGATGGAGTTAGGTGTGGCCTTGTTCAAAAAAGTGTGTCATTGGGGTTGGGCTTTGATGTTTCAAATGTCCATTTTAGACTCACCTCTCTCTGTCTCTCTCTCTCTCTCTGCTTGCAGATCAGGATGTAGCTTTTAGCTATTTTTCTAGCACCACCTCTGCCTATCACCATGCTTCCCTGCCATGATGATAATGGACTAAGCATCTGAAACTGTAAGCAAGCACCCAATTAAATGCTTTCCTTTGTAAGAGTTGTCGTGATCATTTTACCTCTTCACTACAATAGAACAATGACTAAGATAACTTGATTGCATTATTTTCTCTTGTATTTGATTTAAGCTTGTGTTATATTGTTTATTATGATCCTAGAGGAAAAATATGTCATGCTGCTATTGCTTATTCTCCTTCTACACACACACACACACACACACACACACACACACACACACACACACACACACGCACAGCTTAGATGTACACTGGGATATATGCAGATTTGAGTACGGGTACTCTATGTTGTTTGCAAAATAATACAATCACCCAGCAATGCGTTCTCAGAACACACCTTAAATACAAATCATCTCAATTTGGAGCCTCCAAGCTTTGAGATAAATGTCTACATGTGAATGAATGGTGAGTATTATAAGAAGCAGTAAAAGCATCCAAAGGAACTATCAATGGTAAATATGTGAAGCCTTTGGGAAAGATTTAGAGGAGCTAGTGCAGGGTGGGTTTATGTGTGCATTGGGGGCTGCTTTTCAAGCTCCCTTTCAAATCAAAAGTTCCCCCTATCTTGGTCTTGGTCACATTTTTCTATATCCCAAACTCCACATGGATGTTCATACCTCACTTGTTAAAGTAAATATAGCAAAGTAAGACTTACTTATTCCTTTTTTGGATTTAATGACATAAACATCAACACAGAGGGAAGCTCTTCAGAGACAGATGTGCAAAACACATCAGACTGCTACAGTAATGGCAGCAAATGCATAGCTGTACAGAAAAACAAAACACTAGACAATGGGGATTAATGATACTCCAAACTCTTCATGCCAGAGGAATAAAAAGAAACACCGTTCTGAAAATGCTCCAAATCACCAAGATGTTTGAAACTTTATTATCCAAAAATTCTATACTTTTCAGATTTCTGTGTGAGTTTTGACCCTTTAATTTGTGTTCAGGCCCCTCTGAATAGGGATCCCTTAGGCTAAGAAATAATTATTGTAATAACTTCTCATTTCTTATATCAGAACATCTAATATCCATTTCTATTTTCATTTTTTCCATTTCTTCTATTACTAGGAAGGAAAATAATGTCAATTTGGCATAGTCCTTCACATTAAGCCTAACTCTCTACTTTTTTTTTTTTTAACACATCCTTGCAACTAAACAGAACTAAAAACTACTATTATTTTGGGAAAGAATTTTCCTAAGGAAATTTCCCTGTCTTTGCAAATTATATTCTCGCCATTGGAGAGTCATATCTTGTTCATGCTACATAATGTGGGAGAAGTCATTTTCCTCTTTAGAATCTGGCACCACACAGGGTATGTTTATAGGTAAACATCATTGGACATATGGACCTTAACACAGAATAATGCACAAACTTACTTTCTGTTTAATCATTAATTGACACTAGTGCTGTTTGAGAATGAAGCATCAGAGATAGAGTGGAGAGTGGATGATAGTAAGAAGAGGCACCTGTCAGTCATGAGGAAACCGAAGACCGCAAGGAAGATGCGGATAAGAGTTGGGAAAAAGAGCTTCAGAGACCTGACTAATGTTCTGTGGTACTTCATTATCTCTGGCTCACTATTAAGACAGGCCAAAATGCCTCTTTTGTCTTTAAATCACTGCCTTCCCTGAGAGCTCACCAAAAACAAACTAATGAACAATACCATAATACAGCAACAACAAAGGTATACTTACTCTGGAAATTTGAAATAAGTTTCATTAAAACTATGTTATAAAACTTGTGGATAGAGTTTAAGAAAATCATAGGGCTTGGTGTAGCAACTCCTGTAAGAGAAACCATTTAATGGGGGACTGGCTTACAGCTTCAGAGGGCTAGTCCATTAACACCATGGTGAGGAGCATGGCAGCATGGAGGCAGTCACTGTGCTGGAGAAGTAGTTCAGAGCTACATCCTGACTGAATCACAGAGTGAGAGGAAGGGGGTGGCTGGCATAGGTTTTTGACACTTCAAAGCCCACACCAGTGACACTTGCTCCAACAAGACCTTACTTCCTAATTTTTCTAACTCTTTCAAATAGTTGCACTCCCCAGTGAGCAAACATTCAAATATATGAATGTACAGGGTGCATGAACTGGCTTCTTGGAACCTATCCCCTATGGTAGGATGCCTTACTCAGTCTTGATGCAGTGGAGAGGAGCTTGGCCCTGCTTCAATTTGATATACCAAGCTTTGTTGACTCCCATGAGAGGCCTTACTCCTTCTGAGGACTGGATAAGGGAGGATAGGAAGAAGGTGGGGGAAGGAACAAGAAGAGAGGAAGGAGGGGAAACTATGCTTGGTATGTAAAATAAATACATGAATTTAATAATAAAAATAAAATAAAATGAGCCTATGAGGGCCACTCTCACTCAAATCATCACACCTAGGTAGTGAATAACTGTTTCAAAACTCCACCTCTGAGTTTCCCGACTTTCTAATCAAAGTTTCAACATGTTCCATACAACAAAGGAATAAATTAATGATATTTTCTAGGAAATAATGCTGCTGTAGGTTGAGGACTAGGGTTTCTTGGGGGTTATTGTTATTATTATTATTACTGTTTTACTCAGAGCTTTGTGTCTTTGAGTCAACAGTTTTATTTATTTATTTTTGTAAAGCAATGAACTTGTAATGGAAAGAACAAAGTCAAGGCTGTGATAGATGATGAGTGTGATTTTTTTTTTCCCCAGAAAAGCTTGCTTTCATTCTTTGACTGAAGAAAAGAGAAGGCTGCTTCTGTGTGATGGGATGTTGGAAGTTCACAGAGAGTCACTGTGACTGCTGTCTTTGAAGCCAGTGATGAAGGTACCAGGAGATTTGTGGCTGTTATGCTTTGAGAGCTGTTGCTCTAACAGTACTATGTTGAAGATAATGAGTCTCCATATTTAAATTCGTCTCGGGTTAATGATGGAAAAGGGAAGTTAGGAACTGAACTAGCCCTTGGATAGATAATGTTTTCTTAAATTCAGTATTGTCACTGAAGACTGATTAGACATTAACTGAAGACATTCATTTTTTTTGAAATGTTGGATGAATTTCATGTCCTGCTTTTTCTAACAAGGTCCTCAGCTATAACCAAGACAGAATTTCTTTTATGTGTGACAAGGGGACTCTAGGGGTCGAACAGCTGATGTCCATTCTGATTAAAAGTCCTCATAAAACAGTGGTCATTAAACATTCATGATTTGCATTGAACATCAAAATCACATGCTATCATATAGATAGATGTAGGTAAATTATGAAAGATAAATAAAAAAATTTAAAAACATATCCTTCCTATTCATACTACATTTTATAGAAACCATCTGATATTTTTATTTAGGAAAGGCAATTTTTTTTTCAGTGACTTTTTTTTTACATTTATACTGGGTTTTTATAACTATGTTAATAATTACTGTTATATTTTTCCAGTTCTATTGAGTTCTTATTTCTTCCCTCTTTAAGATTTTTATAGCCTTATGTTAATGTGTCTTAACTAGAAGAATAAATACAAGAAGAGTGGCTGTTTTGTGTGGAGGTTTATAAGTTAATACAACTTAAGGGTTATTGGGAATATGGGCAATTGATAAAGTGCATGTTACACAAGCATGAAGACATGAATAAAGCATCCATGCAAAAAAAAAAACTGAGTATATACATACCTTGGTCGCAGATCATAAAAAATTAATCAGCTGGGCTTGGTGGCTCACACCTTTTCCTAGCACTCGGGAGGCAGAGGCAAGTGGATCTGAGTTTGAGAACAGCTTGGTCTACTGAGTAAGTTCTAGGACTGCCAAGGACACACAGAAAGGCCCTGTCTGGAAAAAACCAAAATATCTATATGTGTGTATATAAGTACATGTGTATATATACATGTATATTTCAAAATATTAAAGTACAGAAAATGCTACAAAAGTCACAAAAATCTGAAAAAAGTAACAGTAATTGCATTAACAAATTGCTTAATGCACTTATGTAATATATAGTCTTGATTTTGATTTTGTTTATGTTTTTGCAGTGCTGGTGGCAAAACCTAAGACTTCATGCAGGCTACTGCTCTACCAGCCATAATTTTCAAAAGATTTTACTGCATATAATATACTTCAACCACCTTTCTAAATGACAACTTTATAACATAATTTTCTGTACATAGAAGGGTAAGATTAATTTCTACAGCCTTTTCACAATTTCAAATTTTGTTTCTTATTATTATCTAAACTCATTTTTATCTGAGTAAATAACTTTTATTTTAGCTATTTGTCCAACTTGGAGATAATGCTATGTAGTTTTTGTCGTATATTGTGGAATATTTGAAGCATTTATTAGACCCACTTCAGATTTTTACATCTCTCATTTTGTACACATCACTCAACCTTATACATATAGTCTCCACATTCTTCAGGGTAGGTCCTTCCCAAACCAGCATAACATCTGCCTCAGTTAAAGAATTCCCTTTATCTTTGCTGTGCAGAAATTCTGTTAATGACTATGACTAAATGAAAGGCTGGCTGTTTCATCAGTCAGGCATTTTGTCAGTTAGTGATTGTCTAACTGGTGTGTGTGTACACACGCGAACACACGCGTGCACGCACGTGTTATGGTTTGTGTATGTGCCTGCATGCCTGTGGAGGCCAGAGGTCAACCTCTAGTGTTATCTCTTAGGAACTCACCAAGAATGCAAGGCTGGCTGCCCAGCATCTCCCTCTGCCTCCCTGCACCCCAACACTGGAGTTATAAGAATGCCTTAAGATCAGCATTTTTACATGGGTTCTGAGAATCAAACTCAGTTCCTTGTGCTTGCAAAGCAAGCACTTCACCAATCGAGCCATTTCTCTGGCCCCAAAATTAAGCTTTTGTAGACTCAGGAGTGCGTATTTCTGTCACTTCTCTGAAAGTCCTCATCACTCATTGAACTACCCCAAACCTCCATGTCTACTTTGTCTCCACACATCATGTTTCCTTCCATCTTTACTCAGTCCTGGCAGAATTCCCTGAGTTGTTTTCCAATTCATCGATTTTATTCCTGACTTTTAAGTCGGCCATTCATTACTTCCATCACATTTTAAATTGACAGTTTCCTAACCCTGATCTAAATCAGATGTCCTCACAACTGGGGGACACAGAAGGAATCACATTTTCCAACATTTTGTCTCTTGCACTGTATGTTCAATAGGGAGTTTTCTTAGAGTTTGTGAATCCAGATGCAAGCCTTCAGATGGGAGGGAACAGTATGGTAAAACCTAGGTGTCTTGGTTGTTTTATTTAATTGCTTTAGAAGACCCACCTCTTATGGAAATGGAAAGTGTGCACAATGTCACAAACATCACTCTCAGCTCAAGTGTCTACTCTTTGATAATGGTGGCATCGCTCCCATTCCTTACCTGACCCCATTGTTGTTGGCTAGCAGAGCCCCTTTCTTCAGTGAATGTAAACCCTTTTATTGCTCCCAAGAGTGGCATCTCTGAGGCGTAGCTTGACTGACACATGTATTTCTCTAAGCATCCGTCTTTGCTTCCAGCTCCTGCCCCTGCAAACTTGAGGATGCTGACTACCCTAATTTAACAAAATAACTGTGGTAGGAGGAGAGTTGTATGTCTCAGAGACACAATAAACCAGATAACTGTAGTTTTAATCATTTAAAATACCCAAGTATAATGATGTTATTAATTCAGATACAATCTACTTTTTTTAAAATAAATATTTGTTTTATTTTTATTTGTGTGTGGGGTGTGTGTGTGTATGTGTGTGTGTGTTTGTGTGTGCGTATGTGTATGGTGCAGGGGGGTGCTGTGTATGTGTGTTGTGGTGTGTAGTGTGATGTGTGTGTGTATGTGTGGTTGTGTGTGGTATGTGTGTGCGTGTGTTGTGGTCTGTGCTGTGTATGTTGTAGTGTGTGGTGTGATGTGTGTGTGGTGTGTGTAAGTGTGTGAGTGTGTGTGTATGGGTGTGTATGAGTGTGTGTGAGTGTGTGTGGTGTGTGTGTATGTGTGTTTGTGTATGTGTAGTGTGTGTGTGTGAGTGTGGATGTATGTGTGTATATGTGTGTGTGTGATGTGTGTGTGTGTGTGTGTGAGTGTGTGTGTATGTGTGTATATGGGTGTGTGTGAGTGTGTGTGAGTGTGTGTGGTGTGTGTGTATGTGTGTTTGTGTATGTGTAGTGTGTGTGTGTGAGTGTGGATGTATGTGTGTATATGTGTGTGTGTGATGTGTGTGTGTGTGTGTGTGTGTGTGTGTGTGTGTGTGTGTGTGTGTGGTGTGCTAACAGTAATTGTAAGAAGGTGTTCGATGCCCTGGAGCTAGAGTGACAGATGGTTGGGTTTGTTTGATGTTGTATGTGAGTGCTGGGTGTTGAACTCTGGCCTTCTAGAAAACCAGCAGTGGTCTTCACTGCTGAACTACGTCTCTCCCCACCCCTACCCCCCCCCACACACACACGTTTCTGTCTCTCTCTCTCTCTTTTTTTATTTATTTACTGAGAAACATCTTGAGACCCGTGTGCCTCACTTTATAATAATCTGTGCTAACAAGAAATAATCCAGTCAGAGGAAGTCTGAGCCTCTGCAGACCCCAGGACAACATCTGACCATTCATGTAGGTGGCACCCTGTGACCTCATTAGCTCTCCCCAGGCCCTGGCTTTTAAACTACCTACCACACAGTAGGGATCATGCTTCTCACACATGACACTTGGGTAATGAATCACATTCAAGCTATATTGGCTTTTAATAATTTAGTAGTATAGAAATGCCTTCCTTTTACCCATTTTTCTGTATAATGCTAGATAATTATTAAAATAAACATTTTCTATCATATTTGGGAAATGTCTTTCTTTTTCTTTCTCTCTCTTTTTTAAAGGCAGGGTCTTACTGCAGCCTGGTTAGCCTGGAACTTGTTATGCAGAACAAGTTGGCCTTGAACTCTCAGAGATTTATCTGCCTCTGCTTTCCAAACTGCTGGAATTAAAGACCAGAATCCCAACTCCTGGCTGGGAAGTGCCCCTCTATTATTGTTAGGAGCCCCAGTCTTCTCTCTCTTCCTTCCTCCCTCCCTCCATCCCTCCCTCCCTCCCTCTCTCTCTCTGTCCTTCTCTCTCTCTAACAATTTGTATATTTTCCATCATCAAATACACTTTCCAAATTCCATTGCTATCTAGTATCAAAGACTTTATTCTTTTTATTTGCTGAAAATAATATGAAAAACATATTATTGAAATATGTTTACATTTTAGAAGAAGTTGTACCTTGTCATGGCATATTGCTACTTTACACAATACTAAATGAAAGCTACTATTATTTTAAACTTTTGTATCATGTTTAAATTGAGATCGGCTTGCAAAGCTTTGACATGCAAGGATGAGACAGTTCTTAAAGTGAAGTGGGGTACTTTAGATCTTTTCCTGCTCTGTAAACATCTTAAGTAAAATGAAAATTACTCATCTCTTCATAGAGTGTCAAGAACTCATCCATGAAACTGTTTTGACCCTGTGCCTTTCTTTTTATTTTTCTTTGCTTTTTTAATAAGCTCTCTGAGGAACAATATTTATTTTTAATAATTATATGAGAACATGTCCATTTATGCTCATTTATGGAAAAATTAAAGAATATACCACCATAAAGGTTATGAAATCATCTTATTACCGCTTTGAACAGTGTGTGTTAGCTTATGGCCTATTAGGCATTTGCATGGTGATTTTCCGTGTGTATCTGTCATTGCAAACCCTCAGTCCAGACTCCCCAACACAGAGTGCACGTTTGGTTCTCTCTCTCTCTCTCGTGTGTGTGTGTGTGTGTGTGTGTGTGTGTGTGTGTGTTTCCCTCTCCACCCCTTCTCCTTCATTTCTCTTGCTTTCTCTTTTCTCAGACTTAGTAATCTATCTTGATTTTTTTTTCATGTTTCCAATATTATCTTTCAATGGCCAACGCATTTTATTGTAGTTATATCTAATTCTATTTAATCAATTGCGGACAGCCATCACACTTTTTATAATCACAGATGTCTCGTCTCCGAATGTCCCGTTGCTCTCGAAGCCTGAGCTTTCTTCTCTACCCTGTGACCTATGTCTCACTGCTTATCCTTGTTTAAGGAGATAGGAGCTTGCCCAATGTGGTTAAAATGTTTGTCTGGGCCTCAGAACAAGACTCTGTCTCAAGAATACAAAAAGAAGGAAAGAAAAGGAAGGAGGGAGGAAGAAGAGAGAAGAAAGGAAATCACAAGTCCCTCTGATCAGTTTCGGCTGAGCCAACAACAAACTTGAAAAAGAAAGGCCAGACTGGTGACTCCCTCATTATCGGTGTCCACAACGGAAGTTCGTCCATATCCTTAACAGCTAACTTCTAGTTGCAAAAATTCTTTTTCTCCTTTGTTGTGGCAGCTAGCTAACCATCTAAACAACCATCACATTAGGGCCCAGCTAAGGAAATCTTGGCTCTTTGCCAGGGACCAGCCACTATGAGGTCACTTGAAAAGCCACAGGAGGAAACCTGCTGTGTGAGTCATTGACCACTGTCGTAGGTATGTCCACCTTTAAGACCTCCCAGAAATCTCTCATTCCTTCACCTGCTACCCTCAGGGACAAAGAGTGCTGGTGGGATTCATTATCTGCTTGTCTGTCCAGCTTCTGCAGTAAACTGCTAGTCATTTATCTATCACTCAACCCAGTCCCTCTGCTCAATATCCCTCATGACCGCTGCTGGTTTTGCCAGGTGGATGAACCGATTTCCTGGCCTCCCAAAGATTCAGAGCATTCCCAGTTTTTCCGGAGAACAAGGTAAAATAAAGTGTTCAATGTCTGACATTTGGCACCATAAAAGCTGAGGAGAAGATATTAATTAGACCAAAAGCACAAGATAGTCAGAGATTGTTTTCACAGCCTTGGAAATTTCCAAATAGTGGGTATCTATCTACATAATACCATCTTTTAGGAAATACAAACCCACTATAAACACGAACTCTCAGCATCTCTGGATAGCTCCACTGGGTCTGCACAAGGCTGGAGCCATCAAGCTAGGCGACAGTAGCACATGCCTTTAGTCCCAGCACTTGGGAGGCAGAGGCAGGCAGATCTCTGCGAGTTTGAGATCAATCTGGTCTACAGAGCAAGTTACAGGACAAGCTCCAAAGCTACACAGAAAAACCCTGTCTCAAAAAACAAAACCCAAAGAATGGAGCCTTCGATTGATGTCTTCTATATATACGTTTCTCTTATTGGTTGATAAATAAAACATTGTGGCCAATGAGGCAGGAAGTATAGGTAGAGCTAGGAGACAAGGAGAATTCTGGGAAGTGTAGGCAGACTGCAGACACCATGTGAGCCTGGGAAGGTAGGACATGCCAGGTGTTCTCCAGTAAGATAAGACTATATGGAAATACATAGATTAACAGAAATGTGTTAATGATTAAGACAGAGTGAGCCAATAAGAAGCCCTAGTAATTGGCCAACAGTTACATGATTAACTTAGCATCTATGTGTTTATTTGGGGTTCAAGGGTGGTGAGGCCCTGATGGGCCAGAAAACATCATAGCCAGACAAATATTCAGGAGAAGCTTAGGGGTCCTAGCCCTCACTGTTGAACTATTTCCTTTAAACAGACTATGAAAATGGAGAAGGCATTGCCTTCTGTTGTATACCTACTGGTAACAACAGCAGGTTCCAATGAAGAGTCCCAGTCTAGTGGTTACACACATGACCCTAATTAAACTAAACCAAAACTTGTGAATCTGGGAGGGAAACAAGTAGGGGGAGAGGGATAGGGGTCAGGAGATAGGAGAGGGTAGGAGGAAAGAATAACCAGAATTCAATATATATACATATATGTATGTATGTATGTATGTATGTAACTGTCAAAGAACTGACTCAGCAACAACAATAAAAGGTAAATAAATTTTCTAAAGTTACCTGAAGGAATATCTATAACAACAGCTGCTTTAGCGCCGAACAGCAGGCAAAATCCAAGACTAGGCGGGGGAGAGGGAGTGATACACTGTATGGACCAGACAGCAAGCGGAGTACCAGAAGCCCAACCACGGATGCCGATCATGAAGTGAAAACACATCATGGCCGATTCATAAAATCCAGTAAACAGTATGTTTTATCATGTTCTCAATTTGAAGAGAGGAGACTATGTGGTAGCAGAGAGCAAGACAAAAGGAGGGGGCATTCTGGAAGGGTTTATGTTCCCTAAATCTATAAGAAACATACTTTAGAATTCTCACCAGAAGGCTTTTGGTCCTTGCTTTCAAAGTTATGTGACTTCAGGAAGTTGCTGCTTAGCCAGGAATTTAAAGATTGCTTTCTTTATTAGGTAATGCCATAATGTTTGAATTTACTAATGCTTTTGGAATGCTAGTAGCTTTTGAAAATCTAAAACGTGAAATACTTTTCTTTTCCCATTTGAAGACATTTAAAACATGGGGGGGGTTTGAGTGAAACTGCTAATTCATCTGTATTAACTTTGTGCAATAAGATATAGAACACTGCCAACAGTCTCACATGTGGAAGTGCAGAAGAAACCCCTTAATATTAGGAAGAACAATTCCCCCATTTTTTATTATTTATTAATTTTTTTGAGGCTGAGTCTTATATAACTAAGGCCAGCAGAAGACTTGCAGTATCATCCATCCTCAAACTCACTAACTCCCTTCCTTAGCCTCCCCAGTGCTGGGATTAGGTGTGTGCCACCATGAGTAAACCTCAAAACCTTTAAAACATTTCATAAAATTAAAGAGAGCTCCAACCATGATATATTGCTGTTGATGGAAGGCAAATACATCCGCCATTAGGCAAATACATCCGCCATTAGGCAAATACATTTTGTGAATCTAGCATCCTGTAGGATGTTCTAATGTTGGAGGGTCTAATGACAAATAAAATACTTCCTGCTCTTATGAAGTTGACCTTTTACTAGGTAGAGGCAGAAAGTTAAAGGAATGGATGGGTAAAATCATGAATGTGTCATCTGAGAACAGTAAGGAAAGTAACCAGGCCAGAGGGTTGGGGGGCAGAGGTAGGCATTGCATTAGTTTCTATATTAGCTTACATTGTTTGTTTTTTCTTTTTACAATTTTCATAAACCTGACATAAGGCAAATTTTTCTTCTTACGTGTCTACAGGTTGTAAGTATAAAATGAGTCTCACTGGGTTGCAGTCAAGGTGTCAACACGATAAGTTCTTTTGGAAGGCTTGGAGGGGGCAACTATATTTTGCTGCCCTTTGCAGCTTCGAGAGGCTGCCCACATTTCTTGATGCATGGCCTCATCCCACTTCTGCCTCTGTTATTTGCTTTCTCTGAACTTCAACTTTCTTCTATAAGAAACGTTGCCATGATGCTCTTGAGTATGCTTAAGTTTTCCAGAGATATCTCCTCATTTTTTTGCAATGCATGACATAATCATAGGTTTGGGGGGGTAGGATATGAGCATCTCTGGAAACCAATTATTCTATCTACTACTGGGGGAAACTGCAATTATAATCAGAGTGATCAAAGGTGGGTTCACCAAAATGGTAACATCCGAGCAAAGACCAAGCAGGCCAATCAAGAAGATTTCTGGAGATAGGCGGTGGTGGCCCACACCTTAATCCCAGCACTTGGGAGGCAGAGGCTGGCAGATTTGGCTGTCCTGGGACTCATTATATAGACCAGGCTAAGATCCACCTGCCTCTGCCTCCCAAATGCTGGGATTAAAGGCATCTGCCACCACCACCCATCAAGAACTGACTATTTCTTTATTCCTTTTTAGTTAAACTCACACCGGGCCCGAGTTCCTATCTTGCCCATCAAGAATTGATTGTTTCTTTATTCTTTTTTAGTCAAACTCACACCAGGCCTATGCTCCTATCTTGCTTGGCTGGGGTCTTTTCCTACATAGATACAGGTCATCTGAGGACCAGCTGGGATGAAAGCGCACCGTTAGGGACTTCAAAACATTGGAGGGAGAATGTCTGTCCTATAAACCGCCAGGCAATTGAGCCTTGGGTAATTCAGAGTCCTTAAAGGTTTTACATGCAAGGTGTTTGCTTAGGAGTATGTGTTTAGCTGGGGATTTCTCTAGATCTTACCATTTGTGCCATCCTGTGGCCTCAGAAAGATGACACTGGGTAACTGTGGGCATCTTGTGGGTTAGGAAATAGACTAGGAAGTGAGTGTTCAAACCCTGGACACAAACATGTTGAAAGTGGTACCTCAGAGCTTTCTAGGTACCAACTGCAGTGTTCACTGGAGGTTCACAAGGATCCTCAGTGGAGTGGTGGCTAGTGTAGGTGGCCTCTAAAAGGAAGCAGTGAACTGTCCTTGAAGGGAGGGGCCCTCATCCATGGCTGCCCATGGTTTCAAAGATGAAATGGTTAATTTACTGTGCTAAGGTATAGCAAACAAAGACACACTCAGAAACTTAGACCCATGCCACTTATAGCTTCAACAGATGTGACAGCTCTGGATTTTTTTTTCACCTTCTACCCAGTCCTCAGGCAAGAGTGACTTATCTAATTGGTAAACAATAACTTGGGCACCTTCGCTTAGCCAAGCTGCTTAAACACATCCCTTTAGAGGCTTAATCCAGTATAGAACGACCTGGGTCCCTGAGTGAGCAGAGGGTCTGCCTACTTCTATGGTTCATACTGGGAAACCCATGTGGGGCCAGCTGATGCCTATGACAGATGGAGATTGCATCAGTCTCAAAGGTGGTATTCGAACCTGTGGTTGTTTTTCCTAGTTCTCAACTGGCTCTCAATTGACTTAGAATCTACATAGAAAATACTGTTACTATTTATTCAGCACATCAACAGGGAAAACAGGGTTTTCCCTACTGAAGCATCTAAATTAGCAGAGCAGCTGGAGCAGCTGGCAGACAAGTTTTCATTCTGCGTATCTGATAGTAAAGGAGTCCTGCCTGAAAACAAGCCAGTGCAAAGAAGGCGGTGCAGGGAGTTACCCAATCAAACATCTGTATCCAGATGTGTCTGACTTCTGTGTGCTTTTCAGTTACAGGAACTGACACATTTCCCCCTCTTTTAAAGAGAGATTTAGAGATTTATTTAGTTTTTCAACGTGTGTGTGTGTGTGTGTGTGTGTGTGTGTGTGTGGTTGTTCATGTGTGTGAGTGCAGGTGACCTCAGAATCCAGAAGGTGTCAGGAGTTGTGAGCTGCCTGATAAGAGTACTGGGAACTGAACTTGGGTCCTCAGCAAGTGTAGAGTTAGACTTAGAGATTTGCCAAACTGAAAGAGATCTGACCAATGCTGATCAGGGGTGAGCTGTTTCTCTTGAATCTCCGTCTTGGAAACAGCTACTTTTAAAAAAAAATTGCATCTCATTGGCATAAGAAACAAAAGGAAAGTTGCAAGACATTAACATGAGGTTATAAATTAGTTTCCAGGCAGTGGTGGGGAATGCTTTTAATCGCTGCAATCAGAGGCTGAAGCAGAAGAAGAGGCAGGCGGATCTCTTGAGTTTGAGGCCATCTTGGTCTACACAGTGAATTCCAGCACAGCCAGGGCTACACAAAAAAACCCTATGTTGAAAAAAAAAAAAAAAAAGAAAGTTAGTATCATTAGCCTGGAAAACTTACTAGCTCTTTCTATCTTGGCTGTCTTCAGAGATGTTCCTGCTATAAACAGGACAAGGTGTTGGTGTGGCTTAGGAACAGAATGTTACTTTTCCAAATAATGGAAGAGTGATTTGGTAATTAACTATATTATATTACTCACACCCTATCTCCACCCACCCCTACTGAGCTTTTGATAGTATCTTGGTTTATACTATCAAAACACAGACTGAGTAATTAACAGATTTATATCTCACAACTCTAGAGGCTGGGGATCCTAAGACCAATTTCAAGCAGCCAAGGAATTCTTCTGGCTGTACCAGCCCATGGCAGAAAGACCAAAAATAGCGAAACAGCAAATGCTGTTTATATCTTACCCACTCCCTTAACAATCGGCCCCCTTGTGTAATAAGGCATTAATCCACCTATTGGGGTAGAGTCAGGAAAACCTAGACACCTCCCACTGGGCCCTGTTCTTTTGTGATGTTAAATTAGATTTCCAATGTCTGAACTTTGGTGGACACCTTTAAACAAGAGAAGTAACACATTGGTTTTCTTCATGTTTGAATATATATATTTGACTTAAAATCTTTTTTTTAAAGGCTTTAACACTTATTTATCTGTGGGTGGAATGGGGAAGAATTTGTGCCATGGTGTACATGAAGAGTCAGAGGACAGCTTGCTGGAGTCTGTTCTTTCCCTTCAACCACATCAGCTCCAGGGACTGAACTTAGGCTACACGGACTTTACCAGCAGAGCCATCTCACTGGCCTCTTCACTTAGAAATCTTGCAATAATTCTAGTAGTTCATAATTGTAATTTTAGAAAGAATGGCTCCTTTTTTGGAGGAAGTCAATAGGAAATGAAAGATCATTATTTTGAAACAATTAAGTTTGGATCCGTGAAGGAGGTGTTAGAAGCAAAGCTGTGCTCATTAGAACTTAGAGACACATTGGCTGGCATGTTAATGGCCCTGTTCATGATCCCCAGCATAGGTTAAAAAAAAAAAAAAAAAAAAAAAAGAAGCAGGAAACAAAGGAGGAAGAGGAAGAATAGGAATTAATTACAGCATCGGGAATTGGGGAGCAGTTGGGGGTGTCAAGGTCATCACAACGGAACCCACAGAAACAACTAGGCCCTCTACAAATGTGTGATAATTGTGTAGCTTGGTCTATTTGTGGCACTCTTAGCAATGGGACCAGGACCTGTCCCTAAGGGTGCCTGGGATGGCTTTTGGGAACCTGTTCCCCATACTGGATTAATACAAAGGGAGGAGCTTAGTCTTACCTCAACTCAATGTGCCATGCTCTGTTGACACCATGGGAGGCCTGCCCCTTTCTGAACAGAAACAGAGGATTGGATGGGGGTACAGAGGGGAGGTGTGGGGCAGGAAGAGAGGAGGGAGGGGGAAGATGTGGTCAGTATGTAAAATAAATGAAAAAAATTGTAATTAATAAAAAGAAAAAAAAACTTAATTCACATTTGTCTCATTACCACCGGGCAGACCCTAAACATACCTGTCATTGCTGAATAATTTCTCAAAGATTCCCTCTCAAGACTCAATTGTAACACTGGGACAAGTCCTGAAGGGCAAAAGAGTCATGTGGACTGGTGGGGAAGGTGGAAATTCTAAGACTATTGTTCACAGATCAGAGCCACCAGCCCCCATCCCTGAAATAGGATGCCCACTGTGTAAACGATGTGGCCCACACAAGGGAAGAAGATAGCATTTAAGCGAACAACAGGAAACCTAAACACAGGTGACTAGCTTATCTACGAAACTGGCTGCTTAATGGCTGGGATGTCTAGACTAAGCCCGTAGGCAATCATGCATGGGAACAGCCACAATTTACAAAATATCATTGAAACAAGTTACTGGTGTCTGAATAGAGGATAAGAAACCAAGTGTAAACTAGATGACTCTGAGAGTCCACATTTCTTTATTTGCTTTTGTTTGTTTCCTTGTCTTAGGTTTTTTGTTTTTCTAACCTGGGAAGGAGTTTATTTCAGCTTACAAGTTACAGTCCAGGAATTCAATAGGAGCCTGGAGGCAGGAACTAAAGAGCAAACCTATTTGGTCTTAATAATAAAAACCCAGAGCCAGACATCAGAGTAAAAGGTCAGCGAAACAAAGGAGCAAGACACAGCTGCCTCTTTTTTTTAAATGATTTTTTTATATTTAATATTTTTTTTCTTATTTTACATATCGATTCCAGTTCCCTCTCCCTCCCATTTTCCCATGCTCTCCACAGAGTCCCCCATCCCATCCTCTGTTCGCTCCCCAGGGAGGGTGAAGCCTTTCAGGAGGGATCATCAAAATCTGTCAAGTCATTTGGGATAGGGTCTAGACCCTCCCTTGTGTCTCTAGGTTAAGGGAGTATCCCTCCATGGGGAATGTGCTCCCGAAGTCCGTTCGTGCACCAGGGATACATCCTGGTCCCGTTGTCAGAGGTCCCATAGACTGCCCTGGCCTTCTGAGACCCACATTCAGGGAATCTGGGCCAGTCCTGTGCTGGTTTCCCAGCTACCAGTCTGGGGTCCATGAGCTCCCCCTTGTTCAGGTCAGCTGTCTCTGTGTGTTTCTGTAGCCTGGTCTTGACCCCTTTGCTCATCATTCCTCCCTTTCTGCACCTGGATTCCAGGAGTTGGGCTGTGTCTGCTTCTGCTTCCATCAGCTACTAGATGAAGGCTCTAGGATGGCATATAAGGTAGTCATCAATCTCATTATCAGGAAGGTCATTGCTTGGATTGTTAGTTGGGGTAATTTCTCCCCAGAGTGTAGCTACTTTGTGCTTGATCCATGCCTATCAAATGTAAAGCTTTAGGTTTTCACTTTAAGATTTAGGTTCCTTCATGAGCTAATTATTTTCCTGTTGTTAAGAGAAAACATTCTGGCCAAAAGCAACTTGAGGGAGAGAGTATATCTACTTACAGGTCCATCTCTAAGGGAAGCTAGATAGAGGAGCTCATACAGGAACCTGGAGGCAGGAACTGAAGGCTAGACCATAATGAGTGTTGCTTACTGGCTTTTTCAGCGAACTATTTGATACAGAGCAGGCCACCTGCCCAGGAATGTACTGCCTATGGTTGTCTGGGCCCACTACATGAATTATCAGTCAAGAAAATGTCCCATAGGCATGGTCACAAGCCAATCTGATGACGTCAGTTCTTCACCTGAGGCTCCCTCTTTCTAGATGTATCAAGTTGACAATTAAGATTAGCTACCACATTAGCAGATGCAGAAAAACTTTTTTGTTGGCTATTCAAGTGAGACAAGGACAAGTAAGATGCCTCAGTGGGTACAGGCTCTTGCTGCCAAGTCTGATAATCTGAAATTCATTCCTGGGACCTACATGATGGAAGCCAATAACAGAAACCAAGAGTACCAGGGTCCTTCCCTTCCCCCATGCAAAGGCATCTCCTACTTAAAACCTACCACCATGGCTCCCCATTACCTTTAGCGTAGTCAAGTCAATTCAACAAAGCATCTTGGACCTTGGATAACCTTGAATGTGTCTCTTACACCAACTTTTTCCTTCCCTCTCACCACTATTACCCAATCCTTTCTAGTCTGACTCCTCTCTAATCATCAACACCCTCCTGCTCCCCATGCCAATTGATTTCTTGAATACTAAACTAGAGTTTTCTAACTAGTTGTCAAAACACCAAGACCTTTGGGGTGGCTGGAGGTAGAGCTGGTCAGTAAGCCCAAATTAGCAGTGAGAACAGAAGTATGAGGGAGTGCTATTCTTGTCATGCTGACCTGCAAAGCTCTCACCCTCTGCTCTGCTACTGGCCTCTCATTCAAGACACTACCCAGAATTCCCTGCTCAGCTCTTTACCTGCTTAGTGGCTGAGACTCAAATCTTCTCCAGTTCTTCTAGATCCTAGAATCAAAGAGGTCTCCTGTGACTTTCTCTATTTGGTTAATGCACCTAGCTCCACAAATTTCACTGCACCATTTGAAACAACTGTGGGCTTTGCAATCATTCTCCATGGTACCCATCTCTTCCTCTACATACCAAGTAGAGAAGCTACTAAAACTGCCTCATCCTTAGTCTCCAGTGTTGAGAACAATGCTGGCATATAAAGAATATTTGGCACATTTTTGTTGTTGAGTAATTATTGCCAATCGTGAATCCTCAGATTTAGATAATAAAAATAACAATAATTATTATATGTATGTACTCATTTTAAAAAAGTAAATAAACCCTTTCTTATTTGGAAATAAAGTTAAACACTGAAAACAAAAATCTGTAATTCAGAAAAAAAATGGCTCAGATCATAATGAGATTGCTGGTAACAATTCATGGCTGTAAATCCAGCACTAGAGAGGCTGAGGCAGGAGGATAAAGAGTTTGAGATCAGAGAGAGGGGGAGACAGAGACATAGATACAGTTAGAGACAGGGACAGAGACAGACAGAAGTCTGACTGACTGACTTCCCAATCTTTCCTCTTAATAGGATTTATGTTCTGTAGGAAGAGTAGGCTTCCACTCCCCCCGCCCGAAAACTCAGGCCAGCAGCATCAAAGGCAGACTTTGAGGTGGTGTTCAGTGCTGACCTAGCCCACTGCTGTGATCCCCACACACTTACATCATAGCCTGCTGATCACATATTAGAGGCGCTGTAGCCATGAAGCTTCTTGTTATCTGTCATGTATCCATTCTGTGCTTTGATGTAAAATTGCACAGAAAATGACAAAAGGAAGAGTTTTTAAAAATATGCCAGGGTAACAAAAGAATTATTTTTATTGCAAGTTTTTGAAATGTCTAAATCTCTTCCTGAGATTTTTTTTTCTATGACAACTCCACACAATTTACAGATATAACTGAAGAGAAGGGAATTGCTTCTGTTAAGAAACAGGAGGAGGCAAATGTACCAGCCTGTATAATTCTAATTTCTTGTTCGGGGCATCATGTGACATCGCTGATTATAAATCAATGGCGGACAAGCCTTGGTGTGCAAACTTCCCAGTTATGTAACACAGACCTGTTCTTGGTAATCATGTGCTGGGTAGAAACTGTGAGGCCCTGACTGGAGCGTGAACTATCTGTTCTATTTTGTGTAAATCTTCAAAGCATAAATTAAAACCAGAGGGTGTGCTTTATGGTTTCAAGATCTAAGAGCCTCAGCCACACTCTGTAAATCTGCCTGTAGTGTGAAGGGCAGCCTATTCGGTCGGCCATCCTTATCAATTCTCTTTGCCGTTATTCCACTCTGCGGTGACTGGGTGTTAAAGAAAAATGCACCCTGAAATGACTATTCCTGTCTCTAAATACGCAGCCCAAACCCTGAGGCCAGATGGAGTCTATTTTAGTGTCTGTTCGCAGTACCCTCTGTGGTACATCATGTTGAAAGTTTTCTTATTCAGAAAGGATTTCAATCTTTCATGGTTTGCAGGGCCTATATGAAAAAGGACTCGCTACACATAGAAACGATCTCTCAGATAGCACTTGAAATGTATTTATTTTCTTTTCATATTGCCTGAATAATTTATGTGGTATATTTTGCTAGTTACTGAGAGGAGGAACTTAAAAATCCATTTTCTCTTTTTTTAGTTCAGAAAGCTTCTCTTCTTCCATAAACATCACGCCAGCACTCAGAATGTCTTTAGGAACAGTACAGTAAATAAAGTATAGTTAATGTATAAGTAGAAAGACACACACACACACACACACACACACACACACACTATTTCCCTAGACCTTAATGAACTGAAATGGAAAGACAGCAAAAGCTCTCACGGGGGATATTCCCACTAACCCCAAATTCATGAATTATTTCTACCCTTGTATACTAGCAGGGGAAACCAAAAAGTGTATTTTAGACATGGAAAGTAGGAAGCAATTTCAAATAGCTCATGGGAAAGTGATAATGTGGAATAGGAAGGATTTAAACACTACCATTTCTCCCTTCCCTGCCCATGACCCAGTGAGTGCTGGTATACCCTTCTGTAGGCGCGTAAGGATATTCTCCAGGCTAACAAAAGCCTCAAAGCCTTCCTCATACCCATTACATAGTTCAAAAACTCTCAGTGCTTACTTTTTGAAGATAAATACTCAAGTGTTCATCAGTGAATGGAGACACAGACATCCATGGTGTGGGGTTTTGTTCTACAGTTTTTCTTACAGTGCTGGGGATCAAAGACATGATCCTGCTAGGCAAGTGTCTACCAGTGTGTGCTATAATCAGCCCAATGATATCACAGCCAGATTTTCTTTAAAATGATCTGGGGGGGCTGGGATGGGGAGGTGAGGATGGAAAGAGGGGTAACATGGACGGAAGAAGATTGGACATGCATTGATCATCATATGGGAGCTATATAAGATTATTGATTTTCTTCTCTCTCTCTGCTTTCTGTGTGTTTTACAAAGTTAAGAAAACAAAATAACCCTTTAAATCAGCTTTCATATCCTGCCTATATGCAAACAGGTAGCATGGATTGGATTCAGTGGATTAAAAAAATAAAATCAGCCCGTCAACACAAGAAGGATTTGAAGTTGGGAGGGGAATGTGATGGGGTTCTGGGGGTAGGTTGGAGAGGGGAGGATGGAGGGGGAGGGGTGGGTGTGATGAAGGTACATTGCACACATGTGTGACTTTTCCAAATAATTTTTAAAAAATGGAAATAAACGGAGTTCCAGTAACACCTGTAGCTGGGCATAGTGGTGCTTACCTGCACTCCTGTCATGCAGAAGGCTGAAGCACCTCAAGATGAAGATGGCTGGGGTCACAAGATGACATCCTGTTCTCAAAAGAGTAGAGGAAAGGCCATGTAATTTGAACTTAATAATTTACCTTCCAACTTTATGTCAACTTACAAACACTCTAAGTCACATCCAGATTTCATCCTTGGGTTTGTCTTTTCGTAACTCAATGCTTCTGTTGAAGCTATTTTTCCTCAATGGAATATTATGCCTCATCTTTGTGGACCCCGCTTTGTGCCATTTTCTGGGTCTGAGTTCACTGTGCTATACAATAATGGCTTTGGGTTGAATAACTTTCCAGACCCCTGGCAGCCTATAATTACTAAGGCCTTGGCCACTTATTTCTGAAGGCAAAGCTCTACTTGCCAACACTCTGTGAGCCAGAGAGCTTGACCACAGTCCGAGCAAAGATTGATAAGTGCCTACAATATCAAGTTGTTTTGTGGAGTTCTGCTAAAATTAGGTCCCACCTTTTTTATATTTCACTATTCGTGGCTTCTTGGAACCTTCTGTCAAATGAAAACTGATTTAAACAATCTGTACAGCCCACTTAGTGACTTTTCATTGGAAAAGTGTACCTTGGGGAGAGGTAGAAACTGAGAGCAGATTCGGGACTGATTGAAGGAATTTGGCTGAAGTGTTCTGAGTCTGGGAAGATAAATGACCAAATGCTTTTGGCTCTCTATACCACCCAAACACTATTCTCTGTTGTTTCAAATGACTACAGTAAATACTTTTGTTGCCTGGATTTCCATTATTCAATGTTAACTAAAGCTATTTGAAAAAACAAAGAAATCTTTTGGATATCACTGGATTTGACAAGAGTAACTGTTTCTTCCTTTTAAGAAAAAATGCCCTTATTCCCTGATGCTAAAAGTCAAATACATGAAGAAATTTGATGCAAGTGACTTTCAGTCTGCACCCCTGTCCCCTCCTTGCCCATTCACCATAGCAAGCCCCAACAATAGGCATGCTACACTCTGTGAGCCTCTGATACTAAATATAGTTGTTTGAATCAGGGTGGTGATTCTTGCAGGGCTCTACAGCTTGCATAAAAATCAATTAATCTGATGGCTAAAGTGAGATTAAACCCAAGGGTCTGTAGACTGACTTCATTAGAACTCTCTTGGTTGACAAAAGAAATGCAAACTCAATTGTGCTTGAACAAAATATAATGATTTGTTAAGTCGTTAAGTTAGAAGTCCAGAGAATGATGTTTCCAACTGGCTGACCATAGAACTCAGAGGCTAAATTCAGACTTGAGAATCTCTAGTTTCCAGTTGATTTTGTCTAGACTGTTTTCATTCTTATGCTAGGCTCTTTGCACACAGAAGCAAAGTATCTCCCAGTAGCCTGCCCCTAAATTACTTCATTTTACCAACCCCACATGGGAGTCACCTTATTTTTTAAATTTCATAAAAATCCCCAGGAAACATTTTTCACTGACCTAGTTTGGATTTGAGCCCATGTGTGATCTAATGACAAGAACTGCAAAGCTCTGATGGCCCAGCCTGAATCAAAATCCCACCCTTCCTTAGGTCAATGATGTCTGAGTTCATGTACCAAAAGAGAAGAATGAACGGTTCTTTACAGGGAAATTATGACATTCCTGTTCAGTAGATCATATATTAGAAGGGGAGGTGATAGCTAATTGGTTAATCATTGGCTACATATTTTTTTAAGTTTTTTTTTCTTTGTGCAGGGATTGAACCCAGGCTTTCTGTGTGCTAGGCAAGCATTCTACCACTCTTATATCCCTAGCCTATTACCTATTAATGAATCTGCTGTCTAAGGTCAAGCCTTGAATAGTTCTCCTTAAAGAACAACAAAGACAGTAGCAGAATGGACTCATGGGAACAGGGAGAGCCATAGATTGCCATGGTTGGAGAAGGTAGGCTATAAGGTAGGTGTTCTCATGGCCTATGTCTTGCTCTCACTCCTTTTTCCCTACTCCATGGGTACCATAATGTGAACTGATTTGATTGAACATGCCCTCCCTTGACTCTGATGAACTGTATGTATTCTGAGAAGATGTGAGCCCAGATGAACTATTTCTCCCATAAGTAATTTAAATAGGCTGTTTTGGTCACAATAAAAATAAGCTAACTAATGCAGAAAGTATATGCAGGGTTCCTTCTTACTCTCTATAAATGTTCAAAAACGTTGCCTGTCAGAATCCTGGAGTGAGCCTCATGTTTCAGAAACAAGCCTGCTTGTCTGTTTATCCCCCACAACTGTTGATGCAGCATGGCTTGTTCATCGCTTTGTTCATTTTCTTATCTTTGAAAAGCTGGAACTGTACAAAACACTGGTGTTCGCCAAAGGGAAGAACACATGAATTGTCATTCTCTATTTAAATAAATAAGCAGATGTAATAGGCATCTCATTTCAACAAAATAAAGGTGTTTTATTGTTGAATGTGATATCATTTAGGATAAGTACCTGGGGCTTCCCTGCTTATAAAAATCAATTTGACTTGATCAAACTGAAGCCTCACCTCCTTTATAAACCCTTGCTTCAGTACTCTGCAACAGTTTCCATTTCCTTCCTCTCACGTCCTTTGTTTTTCTCCAGAAATATCATTTCACTTATTGAGTCATTACTATATAGCCACTGTGTTAGCTGTTTCTCATGAGTTATCTTAGTCATTGAACTCTTCAAGTCAGGTCATTAAAAGTGATGCTAAGAAAATTTCCACTGTCGTATAACTAATAAATAAGTGTAGCTTTGAACTGAGTGTGATTCTCGAGCCCTTGCCCTTGGGCATCTTGGTGTACAGTCTCTTGTGGCAGTTTTGACTATGCTTTAGTATGTAGTAAAGGGCTTTTGTGGATGTAACTAATGCTATGACTTCAAGTTCACTACAAAACTGATGTATGGCTAAGTCAATATTATTGCATGATCCCTTAAAAAAAAAAAATGAAAACCTTCCTAAGGTTGGTGAGAAAGGAAAAGTCAAAAACATTCAAAGCACAAAGGTTCAGCATGACCTTTTCTGGCTTGAAGATGGAAGACACCACATGCAAAGGCCTGAGCGCAGCTCCTAGCTTCTCTGAACAAACTCCAACAACAAACAGAAGAAGCTGGGCTCTGCCTACAATCTGAAAGAGCTAAGAGTCAGAAACTTCACTGGAGACCAAGCCTGCCTGGATGTCAGTCTTTCATGACCCTAATCAGAAAACTCAGTGAAGCCTATCTGGACTTCTGACCTACTGAACTGTAAGATTTAAAAAGAAAAAAAGTGCTGTCTTTGCTGTTAAATTTGTAGCAATTTGTCATACAGCAATAGAACATTGATATAAGTCTTTTGCTGTTGAATCTAGAATAAGCCATGGGAAATTTCTAATGTCCACTGCTATGATCTACAAAAACAATTACTTCTTTAAGTTCCACCTCATATTATCAGGAGGTGTCCAATATAATATCGTTTGCTTTAATGCATTCTCCTGGACTTGACATCTTAGGAAGACACTGGACATGTCTGTGGACTACTCAATCCATTGTCCTTTACTCCCAAGAATGTATACACCAACAACTGTGCTGGCAGTTCATCTATCACACAGCAGAGACAGTGCTCTCTTCTCCTGATCCTGTTGCCTATTATGGTTTGGGTTTGTGCCCAAGGATGACTTGATGGTGTCTGAGGTCAGAATCATCAAGATAGCTTTTTTTTTTTTTACAGTAATAAGTAAACATTAACATTTATAATGTTAGTCCTTGGAGTGTATAAGGTTAATATTCATATGTATAAAATCTTATGTTTGATTTTGTTTTAGTATGAGCACTAGAGAGAAAAGGTATTTCTCAGTTTAAACTGTAGATCAAGATTTTAAATTTCTTTACTGTCAAAACTAAAAGAGCATTTGGAAGAAAGGAAAGAAGGAAGGAAGGAAGGAAAAAAAAGAGAAAGAGAGAAAGTGAATGAGTAGTTGAGAAGTATTAAAAAAATTCTCATGCAAAGAAACATGACTTAGTTGATGATGTGGGAATTCAAGTCATCTTTTCAAAACAGCTCACTCTAAACCTCTTTTAGACAAAGAATCTGGGCATGGTGACACACTGCATCATGCCACCACCTAGAAGGCAGAGACAGGCAGATTTCTGAATTCAAGGCCAGCCTGTTTACTTAGCAAATTCCGGGGCAGCTAAGCCCTGGAACAATTCTCATTGACATAAACTCTTAGTTATGTAAGAACCCAGAAGTTGTGCTTGTGTTTTCTTTACAAAACTTTTTTTTTAAGTTTGTTTGTTTTAATTTAACCTTTACAGTGAAGATCAAAAGCTACAAAAGATGAGCTCAATACAAGTTAGGTGCATATCTTGATCCCATGGATGAGGCTCTGATCCCATGGATGAGGCTTTGAGGCAGTCAACACCAAACAGCTCCTCCTAGTTGTCATGGAAGGAATGACACCATCAAATCAAGACTTTCGGTGAGCCTAACTGAAAGATGTTAAGAGCCAATCACCGGTCCTGATCATTGTTGACTGAAGGACTCTGCATGAAGGTCACACCATCCATGCAGATAACCAGAAGTTGTGGTTGGTTTATAAATTATGACCAGCTCACTATGTCCCATCAACTTAGCAGATACGATTATATTTCCTTTTTAATACTAGAGTCTATTCTTGGAGCAACTTTTGTTTACAGGTTTCCTTCAATAAGTTTTAGAAGCATACAAATCTTTTTTACCAACTAAATTTCAACCGAATGTGGTACTGTTTAAAGAGCAACTAGCAAAGGAATATTAACATGATAGTCAGAACACGTATTTTAGAAATACGTATAGAAAAGAGATGGTTGTCAATACTTTTCTTTGTAATAACATCCCAAGTGTTTCACCTCCTTTCTAATATATCTTAAAGGGTTTTCATTTCTTTCTATCATAAGCAGACCCAGCTGCATAGTTTTAGTTTATTCTATTAACTAAGAAGATACAGGAAAAAAATATTTTCAAAATGTTCCCTTTAGTAAGAGATTCTGTTCCTCTTACAGAATATAAGATTTGGAAGTGACATGGAAGTCACCCAGTAAAACCCAAGCATGGATGTGCTCCACTCTGGCAACATCACCAAATGCTTTTATAGCTTTTGTTTAACCTTGATAGTACACTGCAGTCTGAATAGGTCTTAACATTAGAAACTTCAACCTCATATTGAAATAAAATGTCCATTTCTACAATTGCCATCTACTGTCATGAAAGTCAAACTGAAGGGAATTGCTACTTTATTCTTATCATGCCAGTTATTATTTAGTTATAGGTCTTTAGTCACTGAAAATCGTCACTGAGGCTTCTCATTCTATATAATTAACATTCTACATTGCTCATCAGTTTGGATGTCCACAGAAGCAGTCCCTACAGTCAGAATTTTAATTCCCAAATGGGCTCAGTAGCTTCAAAGTTGTAGTGAAGGTAAACATGAATGGTCAACTTGACAGGATCTAGAATTATGTAGGAGATGAGATCTGCCTGTGAGAGATTACCTAAATTAAGTTATTTGAGGTGGGAAGGTGTTGTAAGATATTTTATTACACTGTGTAAAGATGTGTCACTCTGATTGGTTTAATCAAAAAGCTAAATGGCCAATAGCTAGGCAGGGAGAATAGGAGGGACTTCCAGGTAAAGAGAGGAACTGGGGATAAATCCAGGTATAGCAAAGAGATGCCAGGAAACACAGCACAAGTCAGAGGTACAGAATGATAGAAAGGTAAAAAGTCACATGGCAGAATGTAGATTTTTAAATGTGGGTTAATTTAAAATATAGTGCTAGTTAGGGACTGGCAATGGTGGTGCATGCCTTTAATCCTAGTACTCAGGAGGCAGAGATAGAAGGAGGCCAGGCCAGGCTCCAAAGCTACACAAAGAAACCATCTCTTGAAAAAAAGAAGAGAGCTAGTTAGGAACAAGCCTAAGCTATAGGCCCAACTTTCATAATTAATAAGAAGTCTCCGGGTGCTGGCAGGGCAGAGAAAGACTCCTTACAGGAAGGCTCTCCTTGTATATGGGTGACACCATCTCATGGATTGGGATCCCAGACTTCAAACAAAGAAAGTATAAGCATTCATCTCCCCTTGCTTCCTGATTGCAGATGCACTGTGAATGGCTGCCAAAAGCTCCCATTGCCATGATGTGTCCTCCCTGACAGAAAACACCCTGAACCTGGGAAACAAGAAAGAAATCCTTCCTTAAGTTGCCACTGCCAGGGTATTATGTCATAGCAATAAGACAAATAACACAGTTGCTTCTAAAGTTCTTTTTAAAGCAATTTCCATGGACTCAGATTACAGAAATGAGTTACACTATTTTGGAAGTATTTTTTTTTTATTCCTCCAAATATAAATGTAAAACTAAAATGTCAGAGTAAGCAACAGTAATATTAGCACAGTAATACTGCAGGAAAATGTTAAATGCATGCACACACATCTTTGCAAAGAGCACTTTTAGATGTAAAACCAAGAGTGGTTTTGTTATAGAAAAATCTACTTGAAAAGTTATATTAAATCACTTTATGTGAAGTGTCTTGGCATTTTCCTTTTTTAATTTGCAAAAATGTCTTTTTGGAGAATATGGCTAGTAGTGGTTATGACTGTACACTTAGACTCATCCTCTTTCCCTTGCTTCTGATGATTTCCTGTGAGCATGGTCTTGTACTTCTCCTGGCTCATTTTCTCACATTATATGTTCTCTGGGAAAGTGAAGGAATTTACTGGATTTTCTAGAAAGAACTATCGAACAAGACTGTTCAATTACACTGTCTTTTTCCACCTAGGAAGGGAGCTTGTTCACTGGGATCTTTGATGCCTTATTGTTCATCCATGAAGTTGCCCTTGCTAGAATGCCCACATGCTCAATGGAGCCATGACTACTCAAAAAAGGCATGCAACAGGCAGATGGCACTCCCTTGGTCATGCCCATTGATCTGACTTGCTTTATTTCTTCATGAAATCTCTTGGGCCCCACCCTTCCTTAACTTGGAACTCAGCCAAGTACTTGGCTATTTTAGGTGATATACCCTTCAATTCTATGGATATCAAAGTAAGAAAACAATGAAAATATTTTTCATTTACAAAGATGTGGGGTAGAATGGGGGGGGGGAATCAAAGACCTTCTTGCTAAAGATAAAATTTCAGCTAGAAACAAAAGTAAATAAATATAAGATACAAACCATATTCCTTGCTAAGGTATGTGCTCCAAAATATACCTTGCTAAGGTATGTGTAAACTGTGCACATGAGTGTTTAGCAAGAATAAATGTACCTATATTCTATTTTTGAGCATTTAAAAGATAACAAAGATAGGAATTATAATGAATAAGAGTCGGGGTGATTGTTTTGGTTATGGACTTTTGTTTTTTTGAGCTAGGGATTCTCTATATAGCCAGCCCTGACAATCCTGGAACTCATTATGTAGACCAGGTTGGCCTCTAACTCACTAAGTTCAATCTGCCTCCACCTCTGCCTCTTGAGTACTGTGATTATATGTTACGAGCAATTTTCCTGCCAGCCTGGTACCAGAGCCGCATCAGCCCCCAAATAACACACAGAGACGATGTAGTAGATATAAAGCTGTTGTCCAGTTACTAGCATTTCTTATTGGCTAGCTCTGTCTTAAATATTAACCCATTTCTATTAATCTAAGTGTTTCCTCGTGGTCTTATCTTACCGGAGAGAGGGTCCGGACTTCTTCCTCTGAAGTCCCTACATCTTTAATCCTCTCCTACCTATCCCTAAATCCTCCTTGTCTCCTAGTCCCACTTATCGTGTTTTCCTATTGGCCAACAGGGTTTTATTCATTAACCAATAAGAGAAACATATTTACAGAATGACATCTCCCACCTTCTCCTCTTGTCTGTCTAAAATAAAAAGAAGGGTTTTAACTTTAACATAGTAAAATATATAACAAAACAGTTATCAAATAAGAACTATTGTTAACAGTATTTAGTCCATTAACATTTAGCAAGATTTAAAAGAAAATATTTTATCATCTATCTTTGTGAGTCTAAAGTCTTATATGTAACTTATCTTTAATCCTAACTAAGGAAAACTATAACTATAACTATCTGTCTTTAACTACATCAAAGACCACAGAAGGATAATATATAAACTCTAAAAATGACAGAGACATCTCGCTACCTGGTCAGTCACCTGAAGTTCTCCTGTAATGTTCCCTCTTCAGCCTATAGGCCATAGTGTGTCTGGAAGACTCCTCAGCAAAGCAGGAAACTTTAAACTGTCTACCTGTTGTCAGTTTGTCAGTCACTTTTCTCTGTGTCCTGCGGAATGTCTGGCAGACTCTTCCATGAAGCAGGAACTCTGTAACAATGTCCATCTTGAATCAGCAGTTACTTTTCTATGGGTCCTGCATGTCCAGTTTATACAGCATAAAGTCAAACAGTCCAGACAAGAGCAGTATCTTGCCCAAATGGCTAGTTGCATACTGGAAGTAAACTCCATAGCGAGTTTCTTCCATGTCCATCTTCCTTTTTGGCATAGGTGGTGTTGGCAGGAGCAGCTATGCCTCATTGTTAAGAAAAACCCTAAACCATTTTAAATGCCGTATTCTGTAGGTCTTTGAAAGGTTTGAAGAATGCCTATCCATCTCAAATACATCTCTGTATATCTAGGAAACCTAACTAACACTATAAGTTTTGACTATCATAGGTAACTATCTACAATCTATACTTAATTATACATTACATTTTAAAATGAGCTATATAAACAATATACCTAAACAAGAGAAATATACTTATCACAAAATTGACCTCAAATTTGTATCAATAAGTGAAAATCCATTCCAAAACAAAGTATTCATTTTTATATCATAATCTGCTTTTTATCTTAAAAAGAGATTGGTTGTGATTATTAACCATTTATAACTAACCCCATTTAAATGAAAACAAACATTTATAGACAATATTTGGGAATGTGGGCGTGTTCTTTCCAAACTGCTTCCTGCTGGTAGGGGGCACTGGTTGTGGATCCTCAGACGCAGAAATCCTGACTGTAATGGTCTGCAAGGCTGCCTTGTCCCAGCTGTTTTGAATGTTAGATCACCTGCGACACTGCTTCAGGGGGTCTTGCTTGATTAAACCATGTTAGTCTGAAAGGAATCCACAGCTTTTCATTTTCTATGGAAATGAAAATAGAAATTCTTTTCCCCAGTAACCTGTCCTTAGACTTAAATTTGGAAGCTAAAGTATTTTAAAAATATATAAATTGTATTAATTTAGCAGCATTTCTTTTAACAGTTGTTGCTATTTTCTCAGCAGTCAAACAATACAAAGACAACACAATAGCATACAGTATTTCTATTAATCTAAGTGTTTCCTTGTGGTCTTACCTTTCTGGAGAGAAGGTTTGGACTTCTTCTCTTCCCAGTCTCTGCATCTTGAATCCTCTCCTATCTCTTCCCAAATCCTCCTTGTCTCTTAGTCCTGCCTATCTTGCTTTCCTGTTGGCCAACAGGGCTTTATTCATTAACCAATAAGAGAAACATATTTACAGAATGACATCTCCCATCAATTATAGGCATGTGTCACCAAAAAAGCTCTCCTGAGTCCTTTTTTAAGTTTTGCAATTTTTGAGGCCAAGGAATAAGAAATAATCTAATTCATCACATTTGGATTATAGATATAAAGATGGAGCACAAAGAGTTAAGCATAATCGAGTAAACACTAACATATCCCAGCAGAACATGGAACCAGAGTGCCAATTATGTAAGAAAGTCAATTGATGAATGTCATCTAACCCAAAACCACAGTGCCATTTAGCATCTTTGTAGTGTCCTACTGGTGTAAGTAAACCTAATGTAATTCCATTCAGCTTTGACCAAAGCAGGTAGCCACGTTTTCAAGAAGGACTTTTACTATAGTTATAAGGCAAACCAGGAAGATTAAGAAGCAAAGGGATTCCTGCCAGGTCTTCCTACAGGTAGCACATCTTCAGCATTTGATGGCAATGACAGCCCAAAATGTTTCCAAATATTGGGTTAATTTTCAGCCTCCTAACATCTTCCTCTTAGAATAACAAGGCAACTTGGACTTAACTGTACAACTTTTGGGTAGCTAAAAATGAGAATAAAGTGAAAATTATACAAGTTATATGCAACAATGGACGTCCTAAGACAGTCCCTATTATTTTTTGTTGTTAGTATTCTTCCAAGCTTAAGGCAAAGCCACATCTATTTGTGCATGACACACATTTTAGCCTTGGAGTAGGGGACAGCTTAAGGCATGTGCCATGAAATCTGTTCTCTCCTTCCACCATGTGGGTCCCAGGGATTGAATGCCAGTCTTCAGACTTGACAGCTGAAGCACCTTTACCCACTGAGCCATGTTACAAGCCCTGCTGTCACTATTAATGACATCCTTAACCCAGTCTCCAGCAAAGCCCTTGCATCTCATCAAAAATGGAGCCCAATCTGCTCACAACTTCATCTCTGTCTCAAAGATTAATAGTATTTGCCATTTCTGCCCACATTGCATTATGTGCTATGAGGGCCTTTGCCCCCTACAGCCTTCTTTCAAGTCGGCACCTCTTAAAGGTTCCTTTGAATTTTGCTGCCCAAGCCAAAAGTCTATGACTATAGCAGTAGGTGAGAAAACATAAAAATGAATCATGAAAGCTGATGTATCATTTGGGAGTATATTAAACAAAACAAAACAAAACTGAGCAACCCAAATCAAAGCAGAAGGGGGTTGGTGCTTAGGACTGAGGAAATCCTTGTGGGTGACTGATGCCTTGGGAGTCACCTCTGGCTTGTTGAAGCAGCAGCAGCATCCACTCTCAAAAGAGAAGCTTATTGGTATTCCGTGCTTGGGAGATGTACATGAAAGAAATGGAATGTCGAGCCCCACCCCCAGGGATTTCTTCTTTAGCGGAGGAGACAAAAGTGCAAATCCTAAGCAAATCAGACTACAAGCACAATGTCAGATCTCTTCAACAACCACCACTGGCTCTTCTGTCACAATAACTCTCTCTCTCTCTCTCTCTCTCTCTCTCTCTCTCTCTCTCTCTCTGAAATGGATTGATGATGCCTAGTGAGGGCCATCCAAATATGTTCTCAGAGCTGTTCTCAGAGCCTGTTCTCAGAGCTGAGTGATCATCATGAGTCAGTTATGAACTACCAATGTGTCTATCTTAATTTTACTTGATTTTAATTATGTAACTCAGGTCAATATTTTTGAACTTTTGAAATAGAAGTATGAAAAATGATTATTTTATGTGAAAGTCAGTTTGAATTTCTTTAGGAAAATAATAAAAACTATGACACTTAAAATATTACTATTGAATCATATCTTGGCAAGGCAAATATCAAACAGAAAACAATACTACCCGAATTTGAAGGGACGTTTCACTTTGGTGTTCTACACCAAAGGGCCAACAACTGTTCTTAAATGGACATTGTAAATATTTTCAGATTTGTGACCAATATGTCAACATGGATTCTGTCACAACTCTCAATGGTGCCATGAAAGCAAAAAGCCTTTAAATAAAATATTAACATGCATACATGCAGCTTCACCCTCAAGAGGCTGAAGCAGGAGGAGAGCAAGTCTGAGGTCATCCTGGTCTAGTAGAGACCCTTGGAAAGGAGGGGGGCAGGAGGAGAGGAGGGACAGAGAAAGAGAAGCCTGTGTTCATTTACATGGGATAGGGTGATGACTCAGTGGGTAAAGAACTTTCCACACAAATGGAGTCCTGACGGGTAGTGCTAACACAAAAAATGGGGTGGTAGCCTCCCTATAGTTCTAGCATTCAGAAAGTGAAGGCAGGGGATCCCCAGAACAAACTGAGTAGCTAGACTAAATGTATTGGTGAGCTTTGGGTTCAGTCAAGAGATCCTGCCTCAATGAACAAGGTTTAGAGTAATTGGGAAAGACTCCCGACATCAATCTCAGGTCTCTACATACATGGACACACACATACATGAACATCTACACACACACACACACACACACAGAGAGAGAGAGAGAGAGACACTCGCTAACAAAACCTTCATTTATGAACACGGAAATTTGAGTGTCAAACAATCTTCTCATGTAACAAAGTGTTATTCCTTTTTTGTTCCAACATTTAAAAAGTCTAAAATCAGACCTGGGTTTGTTGCGCAGTTGGTAGAATACTTACAAAGTATGCACAAAGCCCTGGGTCTTATCCAAATAAAGTTTGAATGAGAACATCCTCACATCCCCTAATAGGCTCTGGCATCTATCTGAATGTTTGGTTCCCAGTTGGTAGACCTATTTAGGGAGAACTAGGAGGTATGGCCTTGTGGGAAGAATTATGTCACTGGAGGTGGACTTTGAGAGTGTCAAAGCCTCTTGCCATCACTATTGTACTCTCTCTGTTTAGTATTTGAGGTTGAAGATATGCCCTCAGCTTCCTACTCCTTCAGCCATGACTTCATTCCCCAACTCTGGACTCTAACCCTCGGAAATTGTGAGCCCAAATAAACTCTGCCTTCTATAAGTTGCCTTGGTCATCAAAGCCATATACAATTAACTAACATGATTCCAAATAATGTATAAACCAAGAGTGCTGTTGTCTACCTTTAACCCCAACATTTAGGAAGTGGAAGCAGAAAGACTAAAAGTTCCCAGGTTATCCTCAGCTACTTGGCAAAGAAAAGACCAGCTTAAGATACAGGAGATGCATGAGATCCTGTCATTTAAAAAAAATCTAAAAATCTATGAACTGGAGACACACAGACATGTTACATACCTGTGATATACAATGGCATACAGTAAACAGTCTTACTGCAAATGAAAGCAATTAGAAAATAACATGGAAAGGTAGGACCACAGCAAGACTCAAACACTAAATTCTGGCATTCCATCACCAGAATCTGGACACATGATGCCATGATGTGAGCTCCAATGGGTTTGGGTAGAGTCCTACTTTTATGGCTTTGCAGTTTACAACCCATCCAATCTCTGGGTGCACTCTTTGTCTCCAGCTTCATTCAGCATATATTCATTCTCTAGGCATTCCAACACCTTGAAGTCTCTAATGCAGCTTGGGCTCCGTCTTAGTTACAGTTTTTATTGCTATGAAGAGACACCATGGCCATCACAACTCTAAATGAAAACATTTAATTGGAGTGGGTGGCTTGCTTACAGTTCCAGAAGCTTAACCCATTATTGTCATGGTGGGGAGCATGGTGACATGCAGGTATAGTACTAGAGTAGCTGAGAGTACTACATCTTGCAGGCATTGAGAAGTTGACTGAAAATAATACTGAGGGAATCTTGAGCAAAAGAGACCTCAAAAACCCACCCCTTCACCTGCAAACAATTGTCTGTTAGTCCGAATTTCTAGGTGCTAGGACTAAACAAATCCCTGAGAGAGACAACTTAAGGAAAGGAACACCGGCTTTGGCTCACAATTCCATAGTTTTCTAACCATTATGATGGGAGGCACGGCAGGGGCATTTACACCATAGTGCCACGCAGGAAGCAGAGACAGGGTGAGCACCATAGCCTGCTCTTCCTTTCCCCCATTTTGTTCCATGCAGGATCCCAGACTATTAGATGGTCCTGCTCACTCACAGTCAGGGTGAGTTTTCTCCTCTTACTGAATCGGCCCTGAAAATACGTTGTTTTCCTCCCACCCACCTAGCCAGAGTTGTGCTGTGTCCCGTCTACAAATACTTCTCAGTCCAATCGAGTTGGCAATAAAATTGACTTCAGGAAACCCCCTCTATCTCTCTCCAAAAATGACCACATTGAAGATCAGGCTTGAATATATAAAATTGAGAAGATGGCCAAACACAGTCCATTATAACAAATGTCTTCCCACAGTTTTGAACATATATATATATATATATATATATATATGAATGACATCAACACCTTGTAGAAATAACAATTAGCTATCACTTCTGATTTCTGGACTAATAACTATAATTTTCCCACCATCAGAACACATCAGTATATCTGAGCATTGAGGAATAAGTCTTGTTTATTTTCTCTTTTTCAAGCAAGTGAACAATTCTTGTTTGCTTATCACAACTTGGTAGTATAGTTTTCTCATCTGTCCTGGCTTTTCATTGTCCCCTTTAACTCAGAGATGTACCAAAAAGAGAAAAATCACAAAAATCTATCTTAGTTGAAGAATAATTAAGAACATTCAGTTTAAATTAACTATCTTGTAATTCTTGCTTCTCATTATTTTGGTTCTTAGATTTGACTTTTATCAAGAGTATAATAAAGAAAAAAGCTTATGTTTTATATTTAGGAATGATCACAAAATTTCTTCCTGTGCTTAGACATGAAATACCTTTTAATACAAGAGATATATCTTCAAAATAATGAAGACAAAAGCAGTTGTATGGTATAGACATCATGTTTGCTTTATTAAAATTGCTTTGAATCCTGATGCAATGGCCTTACTTTAAGATATTTTGAAGAATTCAGAATTCAAAGTCAAATGGCAGACATTCTTCTAAAAAGGCTTGTGCTCAGCAGTGAGTGTCCTGCTGTAATTACGATTCTACCCGAACTCTACAGGAGGAAGCCCAATCATCTTTATTACATAAACACCAGAAGAGCTGCAGACTACTGCTCCATCTGTCATTCCTGGGGGTGAGGAAAGTATCTTCTATCAGAAAGGGGCTCACTGACAAGTACAGTTCAGTCAGCTTATGGTAACATGTTCCTTTTAACCTGAAAGTTTCTGGATTGTAGTCCTGCCACCTTGTTTGCTAAATTGCATGTAGACCTAAAACATCTACCATGGAATAAAAGGCCAAGTTTCAAGATTCAGAAATTCAAAACAAACAGGCATAATCTTGAGTGCTAAGTAAAGTGATGGGGCATTTAAAAAGATTAATAAAAACATTTACACGGTTTGCAGAAGAACCTGAAGGTGAGAATTACGCTTTGACTATAAAAGGAGTATGCTATCATCAATAAACTTGGTTGCCTCTTCATGAGCAGAGCTGACATCAAAAGCCAATTCTATGGACAGTAATCAGCAGAAAACACAACAGAACAAAATGCATCAATTATTTCTTTTTGAAGATATGAGTACTAAAAATGAGCTCGAAGTTAGAGTTCTTCTTCCATGGTCTTTACTACTCAGTCATCCTGAGATTGAAGGTCCATCCATGAACAAGTGGCTATGAGTGGTGCATCAGAAGAAATGTCCATCACTTTGTTCCCATAACCAGGGAGTCTTCAGCGGCTACCAGCCTAGACTGGTCCATATCTTAGATATGTTATCACAGGTTATACTGAGTAAGTACTTTCTTAATAAGCTCAAACTGGGTACAAGTTTCTGAATTCTAAAGGGCAGAAGTGGTAAGGGTGCAGAGTCATGATCAAAGGTCCCATCTTTTGCAGATGTTGACACCACTGACATTTTGCAATTTGGTATCCATTAGGGGAGAAATTTACTCCACAAGTTTTCTTCAGGTGGCCTTCAAGGATCCTGCTACAAAATCTTGTGTACAGCCTCCAAACTCATTCAAATGAATTCAGGCAGAGTCATCTTGATAAAAGACAATGCCATATATACTTATCCTCTGGCCTTCCTCTTCAGCTGCAAAAATCCTGTAAGTGTCATGAATGAACAGTCATTACAGGTGGCACCTAGGGAACATCTTGATGAGTGACACATTGCTTGGACTTCATACGGTTTGACCTTCACTGTCTGCCACTAATTCACCACTGTCAAGACTTAAAACGGTAATAGAACCGTCATTAGCACAAGTGGCAAGGGCAACACCTTTTTGGGCTAATCTGGCAATGGACTTGGGGAGTAGACAGTTGTGCCTACATTTGTGTTACAGCCTCAAAGACTACAAACATGTCATTGCAACAAAACAGACAGCGCAGTGACAACAGAACAGAGGTTCATCATTGTCAATTTGACTTTAGAAATTACTCAAAGGCCAGAGAAATCTGTCTAGTCCTGGCATCTGAGAGGACCCACCTATTTCAGGGACCTCCTTATGGAGATGGGTGTCTTCCACTTGCGGGGAAAAGCAATCAATCCACACCAAGCCATCTTCACACTGTTTGGTTCTTCCTGGTACCAGGAATTACAGATACTCTTCTTCGAACTTTTTAAATTTCTCATGACCTATTTTTTATTTAGTTTTGTTTTGATTTCTCTTTGAAGCCATTAATACTGACCATTGATTTTTTTTTTCCCTTTGAGCAGAGTCTTCTCTAAGTAGTATTATGGAAGCTGAGTATGACTATGAATGCCTTTAATCTCAAGATCAGGAAGCTAGAGACAGGTGAGTCTCTTTTCTGAGTTCCAGGCCAGCCAGGGATACACAGTGAATTCCAGACCCACCATAACTGAATAGTGAGATTCTGTATCAAAAACCAAGTATTATGGCCTCCTCCAGGCTTAACCTCTTAGTCATCTGTGGAAACATTGACTCCTTCTTTCAAAGTCTGCCCGTACCTCTGTGTGTTACTCCCGCTACCCTATTTGACTTCAAATATGTCTTCTGAGTTTGTGTTACTATTTCCTACTGTAAACCCACCTTTCCCTGAAAATTCCAGACTCTCCTTTAGCCAGACATTCTTTCTCCTTTGTCAAACCTCAGTGTTTGATTTCATCACAGGTGGCATGACTAAGCCACCAGATGCTTTGGCTGTGGTTGTTGTGGAGGCTCGGGTAGCAGCATACTGGGGTCTGGAGTCATGAAGTCCCAGTCACCACCAAGCTGTACACTTCAGATTGCTCACTGCCATTTCTGCCCTTTTCATAAAGACAACAGTCACATAGAGTCAGGGCTAACCTTCATGAACTTGTACCTAAATTACTTCTTTAAAGGCTGTCACCCATTAAGGTCCCAGTGAGAGGTAAAGATTTCAATGGGTGGATCTGAGGGCAGGAAAACCTTTTGGCTTGTTCCAGTGCTCTTAGCAGGGACTTAAAACTAATCAATGGGTAATCTAAATTTACCATTCAGCAGTAAATAGCAAAACATTAGGGGAGTTTGGCATAGAAACTACAATTCTATGTATGTATAAGGAAAGCCAGAAAGAGAGGGCTGTGGTACAGAGGTGTCAACATCAAGGCAAATCTAGCAGATGAAAAGGACATTCCCAAAAGAAGGGAAGCTATGAAGGGCAACCAACAGTCTTCTGTAAAAGCACAACTCTGGGACAGATGCGCCTAGTAACATGGGGACTGCATGAATAAAAAGGATACTTCTGTCTCAGACAATAGTTCCAAACTGAATGACCCAGGTCACTAGTCAAGTTCTGTTCATCAGAGTGTTCCAGAGCCCAAAAATTTCCAAAACATTCTCATCATCTTTACGGTAAATGTTGGATGTCATCCACGCCTGCATTTCTGCTGGTGGGAATGAATGGGAGGAGGCACACTGCTCAATGAAGTTCCCACCCCAGATCTGAAACATGTCACTTCTCACATTCCACTGATGAAGCCAATGTCTACTGCGTATCTAAGCACCAGGGAGGCAGGCTGTAAATGCAGTCTACTGTGAGAAGACTAACCCAGAAGGGAATGCTCTCTGTAGACATCTGGCCGTCCTCACCATCCCCCCTAAAAATCTGCAATGTGAGGAAAAAAGATTTCCTAGTAAGAATGAAGTTAGTGTCCTCCATTAAAGAGAAGACAGTAGTGCTGTGTGGGAGAAAAGCGTCAGTGGAAATTTCAAGAACTACAGTAAGATGGGGCAGACAGGAGGGGAAGTTCATTCCAAGGACCAGAGTACTTGGCCATGGTCTTATCAGTTGTGACCCCATGTCAACCCTTATCAAAGTGTATGTCTCAAATGCAGTTGACATATGAAGGGAATATGCTAGAGAAAACAACAAACCATCTTTTAGAATGTCCTAATGCTCTCATCATGGTGCCTCTCCTCTCTAACATTCAGAATCACAATTTGCTGAACTATCTGAGTTGATTGTTTAAGTGGTAACACTATCTAAGCACTTTTAATTAGTTCAAACTTAAAACAACCAAACAAAACAACCCCCCCCCCCAAAAAAAATCAAGCCACGCTTGGAGAAAGAGCAGCTATAACAAAGATTTGCATTTACTGAAGAAAATTATCTCCCCATTTATGATGTTGCTGGCCTGCTAAAAAATTCAGTCACTTAAGACAAAATCAGAACAGGTGTGCTACCCAGAATTTCATACTGTATTTACTTTGATTCCCTAAGCTGAAGTGGTTTAATCATTTGGGTCCTTAACACTTGCACTGTTTTACTTGAAAGTTTGATGGGTGGAAGAATAGGCAGACAGGCTTACTGTGACAATTGGTGACATTGTGGGAATCTTGTAGAGCACTGTATCAACAGACAGAAACAGGACTGCTTTGTGATAGAGAACACATTATCAAATATCCATGAGATGGACTGCCGAGGAATTACTGCTCACACATAACTATGACATTGCAATTGCTGTTGGATTTCAACCTAACCCCCAACTAAGCAGATTCCGGTAGATAAGTAACAGAGTTGAAAAGTCTCTAGAACACTGAGAAGTTTCAAAGTACTGAAGAAAAGCTATGTTCTTAAACATCACATTGTGTTGTAACTATTGCATGATACAAGCAAAAAACATCCTTCACTTTTATGTGCATGATATCTGTAGATTTGTGAAGCACTTTTTAATTTTGTTTTTATTTTCTGAGACAGGGGTTCTCCATGTAGCTCTGGTTGTCCTGGAACTCGCTCTGTAGACAAGGCTGGCCTCACACACAGAAATCTGACTACCTCTTGCCTTCTGAATGCTAGGGTTAAAGAAAGTCATGTGCCACCACGCCCACCTGCTGATTCCTTCTTTGCATGAACCAAATGACTTGGTGGACACATCACTGTTTATGTTCTGTAGCTGTATCATCACCAGATTAAAACATTCTGCTCTGGGAAAGCTGTAGTGTTAGAGGGTATACCATCAGCAGATATGACAGCTACAAGCAGAAAAACCTATGTCCAGATACTAATTGTTCAGTTTGGAAGAGAATTCATGTGCCTTAAATATATTGCTGCCACATAAGATTAAACCATACATGTTTAGAGCCTGCTAGAATTTGGGTTGCCACTGTTTCCTCAGAACACAGAACTCAATAGGTTTTCATGGAAAGACCTTGAGGAAAGGTATATTACACAGGCTGCCTCAGTGGGTAAATCATCAGTGCTTAAGCCTCCAAGAATTAGCAACTGAGAACTTTTGTCTCAGCTGGAGCAGAAGAGATAGTTCAGCAGTTAGGAGCACATACTGCTCTTCCAGAGGATCAGAGTTCAGTTCCCAGTGCCCCGAGGCCCACACTCAGTGCTCACAGTCATCAGCAACTCCAGCTCAGGGGATTTCTTCTGGCCTCCGAGTGTCAGCACTCGAGTGCACGTTATCTACCCCAACCCCACACAAATATACAGGATTTTAATTCTTTAAAAAAGAGATACAGGAAAATGCTGTCACTCTAGGCCACCACGAGTGAGATGGAGCTCTTGAGGACCGGAGCCTCCTAAGAGAACACCGATGGAAATCTAATGTGGGTTAGAGTTCCCCATCTCTGAATGCCTTCTTGTTTATTATCTTGGACCCGCCCTATCCCCAGAGATAAATTAAATTTGGCTAGAACTCTTAAAGGGATAAATGAGCAACTAAAGATTGTCTTAGAAAAGTTCATTCCATATTCCCTCACCCCACCACCCTGCCCCTACACATATCCCAGAGCCAATCTTCATCATCATGGGGAAATATTGCCCCCCTCTGAAAACACAGGTTCTAGAAAGAGAGGGCTGCTGTCAGAAGGGTGGTGGGTTGGAGGTTAGGGAGAAGTTTCCTGATCTCCTCCATCCTGGCCTCATGCAAGCAGACAACTAGCTGAATAGTCCATAAGGTCAGGCCTTGGGCCCAGAGCAGAGCAAGAGGGTCTGTAGGAAGATTAAAAGGTAATGCCAGAGAGTTGCCCACATTTCTTGTAACTTATGTGGGGCAGAATAACTTCAGGGAAAGCCATGAATGTCTTGGTTAAGATCATGAATTTTATGTCATGGGCCTTAATTTAAATTCCAGCCCTATTTCTCTCACCTTTAAACCCCGAGCCTCAGAGAGTAAAACGAGGCTGTTAATATCTATTTCTGGCATTTGCTTTGAGGGCAAAGTTAAATAACACATGCAAAGTACTGAGTACGGTTCCTGGCTGTGGTCTCCCTGTGAACAGGAAAGTGCTCATCTTAGATTTTTATTTTTACTTTAAAAAAATTTTTTTTTTTTTTTTTTTTTTTTTTTGGTCCTGGAATGGGGCTTTTCAACCAGGCTGGCCTTGAACTCACAGAGATCCTCCTGCCTCTGGCTCTCAAGTGCTGGGCCCATCGTCATAAGCCACTATCACCTAGCTATCATCTAAGATTTTTTTTCTTCACTTCCAAGTACATTTATCAACTATTTACTCCAAGGGCACAATGAGGACAATGCTGAGCCTATAGACGCCAACTATAAAACAGACTGTCCCCATCAAACTTTCACGCATGAAGAGAGTCCTTAGGGACCATCTTTCACATTTGATTCAAAATGCTGAAACTAGGAGCTAGGGGTGTGTGGCTCAGTAGACTATTCTTAGTGTGTTCAAAGCCCTGAGTTAAATCCCATCCCCATCACTGTCTTCCCAGTCAAAAAGTAGTCGTCATTCTGCTACATGATTGAATAGCCCTTATACAACAAGCAGAGACCAGCAGTACAACAGTAACTTTACATGTGATCTCTCTTCGATGAATTAGCCTCATGTGGAAGACAACATCCCCCCAAATCTTGTAGTCAATTGCTTTGCCCATGCTTTTGCTGCAAGAATGAGATTATGAAGTAATACATCATTTCCTCAAGGCTGGTAACTTAGTGTCATTCTAGAGATTTTCTGAGCCATAGGTTCTTATTTGTCAGGATGAGAAGATGGTGGGACTTAGCTATAAGTTCTTGATGGGGACCGGTGCCATAGCTTAGTGGCGGAGCATTTGTTTAGCATACTCCAGGCTCTGTGTTCCATTCCCAGCTCTGCAAAACAAGACAGTTGTTGATAGGCAAGTGAGAAACCAGGTATGCTGTTTGTTAGCAAATCATCTGGCTTAGATTCTTGCTTAGTAAAATCTACTTGAGTAGTTTTTTTTTTTTCTGTTATTGAAATGTCAGGATTCTATGCATGGGAACCATGTCCCATTCCTTTTTCATGTTTAAAAAAAGCCCATTCCATGCTGGCAAACCTTTCATAGATAATAAAAGTATATATTAAATAAATATAGTTATGATTCGACCTAAATTTCAAGAGATGTGTATTTTTCACTTCATTTTTATAATTCAGCTGGATAGGTCCTCAATTTGCTACCACTAACTAGACACAATGAATGACTATTGCCACCTCTATCACAGTAGTCTAACCATTGGTATAGATATTTACATAAATTACAATGTTTGTGGATATTTTTATGCATCTGATTCTACCTTCCTGGCCAATTGCATATGAGAAATCTGAAATATGTCCTGAAAAAAAGAACTGAAAATAATAAATATTTTAAATATGAAAAACCTTTGAAGTTACTTTTTAAATGTCAATCACCCAGAATAGGTTGCCAACATAAAACAACATTGGGCATTAAATCATGCTGCCAATGTAAGATAAAGCCAAACTGGAAGAAGAATCAATGATTTATAGAAATAAAAATTCCCCCGCCGCATCTGCCTGTCTTGGAGAAGCAGAGCTGGGTTGGTGAGGTGGCTCAGCTGCACAGTAGTTCTTTCTGGTTTAAAGTCCACTCCCTTGCAAAGACTTTGGGAGGGGGTTAAGTCATTCTGATGAGAAAGGAGTATTCCCGCTAAGGCTTTTTAAAGTGCTGATTCAACAAACAAACAAACAAAAAGTAACTTTAAATATAAACAAAATGCTTATTAAGTTAAAAACTAGCTAGCTTTTTTTCATGGCGTAATTTAAAACCATTATCAAATACTTTCTCCCTGGTTGCAGCTGCCTGTCAATTGTGGACAAACTGCTCAGACAATCTTCACTCCGGCTGCCCATGGGGCAGTTTATGCTTCTCCGAACCTGTGCTTAATGAGCAGCATTTTTGCAGCCATGGCTGTTTTCAGGAGAAAAATAAGGAGATATTTCATGCAAAAACAAAAACAAAACCACGTGCACACACACACACACACACACACACAAAGACAGCACACAAATACACAGAGACACATATACACAAAGACAGCACACAGACACAGATAGACAGACATACAGACACACACAAAACCCAAAATGAACAAAAATGACTGTAATTTATGGCCACCCAACCTACCTATAGAAAATCAGGAAATTTATGAACATGCTACAGGATCTGGAGACAGTTTCAAGGTCACCCAGCCAAAGGCTTCCCCAGGCAGGACTGAGAGATGAACAGCAGGATAAAGGGCAAAGATTTTCAGGAAAAACAAAAACAAAAACAGCCACTGTCACCCAACTGTATCTTTTGAAGTCCAAGATATTCTTATCAGGGATTCTCCTCCCCCAATAGGCAAGCAATTTGGTCAGTAGGGATACTGCCAGTAATGTTTATTAGTCTTAAACAAACTCACACTTTCACCTGGAAAGTAAAAATTTACCCTCAAAACTTATCCTGCAAATTGTTTTTAATTTCAGTCCTGAATGAATGTGTCTGACAGATTATTTTTGCTCTTCACCCAGCTCCATCTCTGATTTTCAACTTGAAAGAAGTGGATCTTCTTCAGTTCTGTACCACACATGCTCTCATTTATCTCCTTCCAACAGCAAAACACAGATGTACGCATTCCCTTTTCTTTAGTGAAATTTTAAGTTGTCAGAAACACAGGGAAAACCCTGTTACCAGGGCCGTTACAGGAGGAAGCAAGGCCTAGTCCTTCATGGTTGGTTGTGTCTCTTGGCTACATCCAGGACACCAGGACATCACAATCACAGACAGCTAGCACCCTAACAAGCTACTGATGGGAAAGGAAAGCCACCTGTACACAAAAGGCCAACCTCCTTCCAGAAAAACTAAGAAATGAGGTCTCTTTGTGAACCCTGTTGCAACCCAGGATCAAGGTTTTGAAATGAAATCAGGAAATGCTAGAAGTACTACAAACACAGAAATAGTCCTAAAACATACAAATACAACTCCCCACTTTACTGAGGCATCATTTGCCTACTTTTGATGAGAGAGATTCCCTAGATGGTTGTGAGTAGTATGGTAATATAGGTGCTGTTCATGCTCATATGGGTGTTGAAAATGGAATCTGGGTTCTCTAGAGGAGCAGTCAGTGCTAAAGCTATCCCTACAGTTCACCACACCAAGTGTAGTCTTTAAGATTTAACTATCTCTAAATTGGAGATAATTTTGATTGAGGAGGGGTACTGTGGTAATGCAGGTCCATCTTAACTAAGAAAACATCTCCATCTCCCAAAGTAAAAACAAAAGCCAACTTTGAAGCAAAAGTGTGAAGTCCTAAGAATTCCTATAAAATTCAGTCCGATATTATTGTGGTTTTGCTTGTAGGCCACTAGAGATATTTTTATGGAACCAAAAGAGAAAACTTTCTTCTGAAATGTAAAGTGGGCGCCCTGCAAGGCTCTCACAGGTATATTATTCTAAAGTATTTTGAGTTCAGTAAATATCTGAACTATCATAGTTTTGTGACAAAATTTTTTTCTAACCGCTTATTTCCTTTCTCCAGAATCTACATATTTACAGAGAGCCTTTCCTACAGGTTTATCTTGCAAGTATCCCGATTTCCAGGTAGCCTTCCTCGCCCCCTGGAGGGAATGCTTCCCAGAAGTTCACTGTTCTACAAGGAGCCCTTTTATATTTGAAGGAGAAAACTGTTTTGTCAAGGGATGATGAGAAATTCCAAAAAAACTAACCCAGACGGGATTCTAAATTTGGGGCAATCTCTGGCATTCCTTCAACTCTGAGTGTTGGTCAGAAAGATCCCCAAGAGTTATTTTACACCACTTTATAAGAAACTGGTACTCACTGTGGTTTTTTGTTTTTAGTTCTTTACATCAATAAAAATAAATGTTAGTTTTGTATCTTTAATGTGTTGAAGATTTTATAGAGCATACTTTTCAAATTATCCTCATGGCAGTTACCGAAGGCAGAACTTTTGGCGAAAATAAGAACCTGGTAGAAATAACATATTTTGCCGGTAGCTTTAATATATTCTCAAAGCAAACGAGACCTCGTGCCTAACGGAAGGAGAAAGCCAAGTTTGGGGTGAGGGTGTGCTGCTTTGAAAACTGTGGACTTCTCATTTCTGAAGCCCTTCAAAAGCAACTGTGCTTGTGTGGGGGGGGGGGTGGAAGAGAGAGAGAACCAATATTTAGAACTGCTGACTGCAGGACAGAATGTCTCGGATCACCTTTACAACCTCAAGAGTGTAGAGAGTCAGGAGAATTTTCAGTGGAACTTTATACATTCTTGGAGCAAGTAATAATTGAAAAAAAAAAAATCTGGCGGCGGAGTGGGGGGGTAGATAGCGGAATTCTTCCGTGAAGTGAAGTCTACAAAAAAGAAAATGACCACGCAAAGGGATTGTGGGGAAGGATAGAGGAAGGCAAGACATAAAGGCTTTTCTGCCCATCCCCGCCCTAGCTCTTTTACAGAGGCCACCTAGGATTCTGCTCTGGGTGCAAATGGCCCAGTGAACGTGGCATGGACGGGTTCATCAGCCAGTTCAACTACTCCCCTTCTCAAACTGTTCACTCTCCTTCTAAAGGAACTCCATTCCCAGGAGAGGAAAACTTTGCTTCAGGACTTAGAAAAGAAACTGTTGCTTCATCTTTGCAGAGTCTGCCGAGCTCCACGGAGAGGCCCCGGGGCTGTAGACGCTCAGGCAAGGGTCACCTTTGTCACGCGCTCACTCTCTCCCAGCCAGCCCGCTCTTGTTGGAAATCAGGTTAGGTATTGCATGGAGGAGCTGGGGTCTGAGCCCAACAGTGTAAACCAAAGGGGACCCTAGGCGGCGCACAGGAGACCCAGGAAAAGCACCCAGAAGCAGCCGCCCCACCCCGGGGCTGCAAAAGTGAAGTCTGGATTCCTACAGCCACAAGGTGGTGGCCACTTTAGGACTTTTTCACTCCCCACAAAATACACTCCGGTGAGGGCAGACTTTTCTCAGAGGTGACGCAATGTCCTCAAACACCACCACAGCCACCAATTTAAAACAAAACAAAACCAAGAAAAAAAAAGAGAGAGAGAGAAAGAGGGAGCAAGCCTTGCCATCCCAGGCTTCATATAGCTCCAGCTCCTCCCTCCCTTCCCCCCGGGTCTATCTCACTTTACAGTCGTTTCCCATCCCTACCCCCAATCCTTCTCCAAAAAGTTTGACGACCGCAAAGGAAACCAAAGGCGGAAAAAAAAAGTTCTCTAGCCCCAGACCTGGCGGGAGATCAGCATCTCTTTTGTTCGGGGCGAACCCACCGTCCCCCGTGACGTCACTCGGACTCTCGGCCAATCGGAGTGTGGTCGGCGGCGGCTGCGGCGGCAGCAGGGGTGGGGGGAGTCGGGTCAGTCCCTCCTCCCCAGCCCGCAGGGCCTCGTGGGGGGCGGGAGGGGACTGTCCCATATAAGCCCCGGCTCTTGGGGCTCAGCCGCCCGCACCCGCTGCGCTGCACCAGGGGAGGAGAGGGAGCCCCGGGAGTGAGCGGGACCTGCGGCCACAACTTCTGGTCCTCTCCCGTCCTCTTTCCAGCCTCTGTTCCCCATCTTCTTACAGGCGTCCGCACCTCGGGACTTTCCTTCCCCCGCAGGCTGCGAAGGGACCCAGACTTCGAGGCCACTTGCCTCCTGGGGAGGGCGACTCTCCTCCCATCCTCTCAAGATGCTCAGGGGTCCGGGACCCGGGCGGCTGCTGCTGCTGGCCGTCCTGTGCCTGGGGACCGAAGCCGGGAAGAGCAAGAGGCAGACTCAGCAAATCGTGCAGCCTCAGTCCCCGGTGGCTGTCAGTCAAACCAAGCGTGAGTACCGACAGTCTGCCTGAAACCGGCCGGCTGCAGGGATGGGTCAGTCCTCAGCGCCCGCTGAAGTTGTAGCGAAAGTTTTGCGCGCGTGCGTGACTGGGAGAGCGTGTGTGAGTGCGCGCTTTACTGAGAGAAACCAGCTGTGGACACAAAAGGCTTAGGTTTGAACAGGCTGGTTGGGGGTGGAGGGCTCTGGAGAAGAGCCTGCTGTGGAGGTGGGGACCCCCCCCCCCCGTGCGCAAACCAATTCTATTTCCAAATGGGGATGAGGAAAGAATAAATAGGTAGTTTTGACCAGCTTGAAAGAGTTGGCTCAGTGCTGCTGTTGGGCTACCTCAAGATTCTTCACCAAGAACAAGGATTGGAATTTCTCTTGGAGTTTTTCAAAAGACACACCCTTCTTTTACTTTGGGCTAGAGGAAATTTTAAAAGATCCCCCCCCCTCGTTTTTTTTTTTTTTTTTTTTTTTTTTTTTGAGTTAGTCTCACACTGTAGCCTAAGCTCTAAGCTAGCCCGATAGTTTCCTGTGTAGCCCAGGCTTGTGTCCAACTTGGGGTAATTCTCCTGCCTCAGTTTCCACAGAGCTGGGGTTACAGGCATGGTCAGCAGCACACCCAACTTAGAGTTGTCTTGTCTTTTTTTTTTTTTTTTTTTTTTTTTTTTTTTTAACCAGGAGTATTGAAGGCTCTCACATGTTTTAAAAGTAATTTCTATTATTTGCTTATCATGTTTCCACACTGCTGATATAGTTCTCCTGACCAGATGGACATGACATCATTGTATAACTTTTAGCCAAGTTAAAAGATAAGAAAAAAAATTAGTAACTACCCACCTACATAAATAGGTCTTTAGATAGCTAGTTTCTACCTCTGTATTTTAGTGGAATATTGTTTTTAAGAGATGCCAATTCTGTTGTACAAAATTTGGTAATTTTGTACAGGAAATAAAGGAGGAGGGATGAGATTTTAATAACCTTTCCCTTCAATTCTTCACAGCTGGATGTTTTGACAATGGGAAACACTATCAGATAAACCAACAGTGGGAACGCACCTACCTAGGCAATGCCTTGGTTTGTACCTGCTATGGAGGAAGCAGAGGTTTTAACTGTGAGAGTAAACCTGAACGTAAGTGGAAGGCAGTCTGGCTACTGGCAAAAATGATGCTTCCTTATTAAAATTACCTTTCAATAAAAACAATTTGCCTCCTCTCTGCCCCACCCCTGTAGAACTACGGTAATTCCCTCTCTGTCAAACTGCCGGTATTGGCTTTCCACATGCTCTTCTCACCTCTAAAACAAATGTATTCCAAACTGGTTTCCAAAGCCTTCATTTTATTCTCTCAAAGAGTTTGATTAGAAAATGAAGGATTTTTGCCTGTCTTCAAAAAAAAAAAAAAAAAACTTAGAAAAGTTTGCTTATAAAAAGTTTAATTTATTAGAAAGTTATCTCAGATCTTTGGCTCTCACATTATGGGCCAAGAACTGCTTTGAAGCGCCTGTGTTGTAAAGTGATTTGTTAGCTGCAGTTCAATGAGGAACCACCACCACTTCTGAGACTTTGAAGGCCCTTGATATGTTTCTTGTGAATCACAGCAGTCCCTCCAGAGAAGCTGCTCAGGCTACAGGGGAAACAAGCCAGTCAGGCTGACAAAGGCCAGCGCCTGCTGAGAGGAAGGCAACCTTCAAACTGCCTGCCTCCCACGTGGCCCTTGAATTGATTTCCCCAGTTTGAGGTTGGAATTTGAAATCTTTCCTTTGCAGCTCAGCTGGTCCTAGGGTGTGGCTTCTTCCTGAGAATTCTTTACATTGTAAAGAGAGAACAAATTACAGAGCTTGCCAAAGGCCAAGAACTATTAAACTGTGACTTGAAAATTTTAAGTCTCACCTCAGTCACAGGCAGCCATACTGCTTGTGAAAGGGAAGAGGGGTGTCCCCTTCAGACAGATGGGAGGGATAGACACGTTTTTTACTTGTGTGAGGCTAACTCGGGCTTCTTCTTCTCCACAGCTGAAGAGACTTGCTTTGACAAATATACTGGGAACACTTACAAAGTGGGTGACACTTATGAGCGCCCTAAAGATTCCATGATCTGGGACTGTACCTGCATCGGGGCGGGTCGAGGGAGAATCAGCTGTACTATTGCAAGTAAGGAAGGCACTCTGCAATGAGGCGGAGCCCATAGACATATTTCTCTGTCCTGTCCCTGCCATTTTCTGTTGCCCGTGCCTGAATATTTCTTACTTTGGGATTTACCCCAGTGACCATATCCACATGTTTACCCACCTAGTTCTTGTACCTAAGGAGGCAAAGAAGGACCTGAGTAGAGGTGGGATCTCTCCACCCCCCCCCCCCCACTGTGTGTGTGTAGTGTGTACAGTGGAACCAGGTAGATCTCTAGAGTCTTTTCAATAAGGTATGCCCAGGGGATCTATTTACTTTACATGACCTGAGCATCATTAAGCCAGATTGATCATGGGGTCGTCTGTGAACCAGCCACACCCTTGTTCTTTGTCATGCAGTCTTGTTCTCTATGAGGAATAGGTTAGACTTAGGGAACCGATCTTTTTGTTCTCAAATACAACATAGATGATGAGCACGGTGTATTTCCAAGGAACTTGGGTGCTGGGCTTCATCAACTCTGAAGCTAAGGCAATCTTTCCATATGACTCACTGGGTTGCCAGTACTTTCTATTAATAAGGCACTTAAAAAAAAAGAAAAAAAAAAAAAAAAACTAGCTTTTAAATATAAGTCCTATGTCCAAAAGAACCAATCATATACCCAACCAGTATTCCCAACACTTAATGTTAGGGTTTTTCCAAGTTTCTTGGCAAAACCCAAGAGTCAATAGCATATGGTGTTTATAATTCTGTAGACAATTCAGCCATTGGCCTTAACAGCCTGAGAAAATATTGGGGCTTCCATACTTGTGAATATGTGTGCTTGCTTTCCACCAGAGTGGTATTTACATCCTAGAGTAAAATGTAGTCTGTCCCTACCCCAGGAACTGGAATGCTGTGCCCATGTAGACTATTTCCTGTATAAGAGGGGACTATTCCTCCCAGTCCTTTTCTGTCTTGGGAACAAATGATCTGTAATCTCTCTGGGGGAACCATTATTTATGACCCTTTTGCCATTCAGATTTCTCTGTGGCTTCCATTTGTGCTTTAACAATTGACCCAAAGTGAGCAGCTATGTCTTTCGCGTTTCTCCTGTCTCTGACAGGAAAGCTGTTCTCAGGTTGAGGGGGAGTGGTGTCATTTGGGCCCACGTGAGTACTTCTCTCTGGTGGAACACAAGCTCACCACCCCCCTTGATTCTAGGAATCACTTTCTCCTAACATTTGCTTTTTATCTGGAACAGATCGCTGCCACGAAGGGGGTCAGTCCTACAAGATCGGTGACAAATGGAGGCGGCCACATGAGACTGGTGGTTACATGTTAGAATGCTTGTGTCTGGGAAACGGAAAAGGGGAATGGACCTGCAAACCTATAGGTGAGTGGCTTGTAGGCCTGTGGGCAAGGTGGGTGCAGAGCTGTAATGTGTACAACTCAAATCGCTGGGCAAGAATTACAATGGAAGGGTCAGTGAAATGTTAATAGGATCCCCAGCCTTAACGAAATCAGATCCTGAAGTACAAACCATAGGTAAATCTTAATTATGTTTCAAAATCCCAAAACAGAGTTAAAAATATTGTAAGAAGATGTCATTTCTTTTGCTGTCTCCTTGGTGAAGACTTGTTATTTAAAGGGGAAAAATAACACTTAGACACATTTCTCTCTGCTGGAATGCAGAGGACTAACACAACATGGCCTGTGGCTCTGGTCACACCTTGGTAATCCCTTTGAAAACAAAACATTTTCTTTTTTGTGTCAGCCTCATTTGTACTCTGAATCCAGAAGTGTTGGATTCTGTTTCCTAGTTCTCCAAATCATTGTTGTTTTTCAAATTTGGTTTCGTCTTCGAATTTTATAGAGGTCTAAAATTGAAATAGCTTTCTTCTCGTTCTATTTAAAGTCATTTGTGATTCAGATTGGGATTTGGTTTAGGGACATAGCTTAGTGATGGAGAGAGTACTTGCTGAAGCAAACATAAGGTCCTGGGTTCGATCCCTAATACCACATTAATGAATTAAAGATTAAAAAAACAAGATTGGGATTTTGCACGGCATCGTCTCCCACGGGGTACATACATTGATTCTTTCCACTTGAAATGCTAGTGAGAAGCTTGGGAACTGGCAGCAGATGCAGTCTATGTACTCATTAGGGGAACAGAGTTTGCCTGCCAACTGGCCCTGGGCTTCCTTTTGCTTTGGCTACATGCTATGTGCTTAGCTGCAGGGTGTGCCTTCTTTTCTGAACAGAGTGCTACTTAAGGAAAAAAAAATGTGGCTGGATTTTCTGCTTACACGCTACACTTAGAATTACAGGGAGATGCTATAATTTTTAAATAGCTTTTTTTCCCCCTCCCCTTCCCTCTCTTACTCTTTCTGTTTTCTGATTTCTTCTGCAGCTGAGAAATGTTTTGATCATGCTGCTGGGACTTCCTATGTTGTGGGCGAGACCTGGGAAAAGCCCTACCAAGGCTGGATGATGGTGGACTGTACTTGTCTGGGCGAAGGCAGTGGGCGCATCACCTGTACCTCCAGAAGTAGGTTTTGGGTTTTTTTCTATTGAAAATGCGGCCTGCTGTTGGTTTCTGGATTCCTAGAGAGAGTTATAGTGATGTGTCACTTGGAAGAAACCCAACACACAACATGCTTTGGCAACTTTGAGATATCCAGAAAAATTGTAAAAACAACACGTTCTTTTTCAGAGTGCGCTAAATAAGTGGAAAAAGCAATTCTCCATTCAATGCTATCTTAGGCAGTTAGCTAGTAAAAAGAGCCTTACTCAAATGCTGAATGGGTCTTCTTAGACCTGGAGATTATCACAGGTATTTTCCCTAGTATTAAGGACAATGAAATCCCTAAAGTAGCATGAAAATAAATCCTTTGACATGGGGGAGCTATTGACATGGAAATAAAAGGCTCTAAAAGTTCAGATTTCCTCCTATGTTTGAAGTTTAAGGCTTATTTACAAAGCAAAAACCTAGTGAAAGTGAGGAGTGTTCAGTATTATCCTTCTAATAGGAAAGTGGAATCAATTTTTGTGTGTTCACTTACTGGGCTAACAGACTGTTTAAATTATAACCCATCTTTGCTCTTGAGCTACAATGTGACTATTAAGGGTCTCTCACTTCTTTGTGAATTAGATATTGCTGTATATGCTAAGTTAGGAAAAAAAAAAAAAAAAAAAAAAAACCTAACCATTGATGTAGGCAAACACAGCCACACACAAGAACAGAGGTCAAAGGAAGGTCTTTGCTGGTTGGTGCTTTCTGTCAAGACCCCAGCTAACAGTGTTGTCACACCTGTAACTTCCCAGTACTATTATCAGTGTCTTTGTTGACACTCTTCTCCTAATGCTGTGCTTTGTAAGTGACTAAGTATCAACAAACTTTGCCCATTTCTGGAGTTCTCTGGAGGCTGGCCTATTGTCCAGTTCATATTTCCCTCATTTTACCCCCTTATCCAAAGTGAGTGCTTATAAAATTTTCATGGAACAAATGATTTTTCTTTGAGGAACTTCTTAGCTTGCTATCCGAAGAGTTTTAAGTGGTAAGTAAAAGTCTGAATTAGATGCTTTCTAAATTTGCTTATTTTGTGTGTGGAGGTGGAAGGCACACATGCCACTGTGTGCACGGAGAGGTCAAAGGACAATTTGGAAGAATTGATTCTCTCTACTAAGCAGGTTCCAGTGAGCTCAGGTTGTCAGGTTTGGTGGCAAGTCCCATTACCCACTGAGCCATTTTGGTGGCTCAGAATTAGACGTCTAACTTGTCTTAAGCTAAAACATTGCTACAGAGGTCTTGCAAGACTAAAGATCATCACAGTTTTAAATGCTAAAGATCTAATGAACCAATACATTTGAGGGAAATATTTGATTCTTTTGCATAATCTATTTTTGTTTAGTACCTAAGTGGTACTCTTAACGATTTTAAGCTAAATAAATAAAATATGTGCGAGATATTTAAATTTGATTTTACATTCATTTTAAAACCATGCTTCAGCAAGTTCTAAGGCTGTTGTTTGTTTGAAATTCTACAGATGGAACTTTTAATGCAGAGGCAGCAATTAAGACTTCAATACAATAGAAGGGAAAATAAGGATGCATGAGGCCAGTTTTTTTTTTTTTTTTTTTTAATAGCAGTAATAAGGGACATCATCCTTAACTCCAGAGCAGATATTTTAACCATGGGATTAAAGGGCCATTTTTGTTGGTGATTTTTATATTTTGATGATGATGATGATGAGACATTCTTACAGAGCCCTGGCTGGCCTAGAACTTCTTATATTGCTAAGAAAGACCGTGAACTCCTAATCCTCCTGTCTCTATCCACCAGGTGCTGGGGTTAGAGAGAAGGTGACTTTGTGACTTCTAAAACAGGTATTTTAGGGTAGGGCAAGAAAAGAGAACCTTCTAGGCAAAGAAAGTGTTCCCAGAGTGTCCTTTACATAACAAGTGGAGGAAGGAATCCTTTAGTTGCTTCATGGCTTCCCTGGGATTGCTGGACAAGGCCTTTTGAGAATGGCCTGCCTCTCCAGTATTTCTAGAGTTGTGAGGAGAGTTTACCTTTGGAAGGAGGGCCATACACAACAATTACCAGGAAAGAGTCTGGAAGACATTGAGGACTGAAAGAATGCCAGAGATTGAATTGGGTCCAAGAAGCAGTGTAAAAAGTCTTCAAAAAAAAATTTCTTTTTAAAGCAATGAAAGACGCCAAACAAGTTTTTTTTTTGGCAAATTGAAGAGGTGGGAGCATACTGTAACAAACACATCTGAATTTTTAATATCTGCAGCAGCAGCACTGCATATGGTTAGGTTACACCAACAGCATCCAACTACAGCATTGCTGTTTTTGTTTGAGTGACTGCGTGCTTGTCCGTTACCACCAGAATCCTACATTCAGTGCTTGCTTTCTTTCTGAAACAGACCGGTGCAATGATCAGGACACCCGGACATCCTATAGAATTGGAGACACTTGGAGTAAGAAGGATAACAGAGGAAACCTGCTCCAGTGCGTCTGCACAGGCAACGGCAGAGGGGAATGGAAGTGTGAGCGGCATGCTCTCCAGAGCACTTCAGCTGGTAAGGCTCTGGGACCAGGGAATAGTCCGACGTACCGTTTGAAGATGATTTATAGCCTTTCAGCTAAGAAACTGAGCTCATTTACATAATTTCGTTTAAAACTGGTTAGTTGTACTGTATTTTGAATGGAATAAAAATGGATCTTGGAGTCTGGGAAATGGATTTAGCACTACAAGGTGGAACAGAGGTTTGGAAGCATACTGAGACCCAGGTAACACTTCCATCAGTACAGTGTGCTTTGTGCATGAAAAATAGTTCGGTGTCCAGACCAGCATACAAATTCAGGTGTGGTGGTGTTATCTCTGCACCAAGTAAGCAGAAGCTGGAGGATAGGGTCACTGGTTAGCCAGCCCGCCTTACTTGGTGGGCGTTTCCCAGGATCGTGAGAGGTGCTGTCTTAGAGAACAAGATGATTGGCTCTGGGCTTCCACATGCACATGCTCCCCACACACGTGTGCACATACATATGCACGTGTACTCTCACTCACATGCATGGATAATAGTGAATGAGTGTGCAGTATACACTTAGAATCCTAACTGCTCTGGGTTCAGTTCCCACCACGCAAACAAACAACAATTATTGTATAGAATTTAAAATGACAAAGAAATAAAGACATTTGTATCACAGGTGTTTCATAAGAGTCTGAAAAGGGGTTGAGAGTGTGTGCATAGAGTAGTTGCCGACCATGCATGAAGCCCTGGGTTTGATGTCCATCACCAAATGACATAGGGGTGTGGTGGCACCTATGATTCCAGGGATTAGGAAGTGGGCCTAGGAAGATCAGAAGTTCAAGGTCATCCTTGACTACTTAGTGAGTTCTAGTCAAGCCTGTTCAATGTAAGACCCTCTTTCTCTCTCATAGACACAAACCTCAAGAAAGCAAAAAATACAGTCTTTGAGGTATGCCTTCCTGTTAGTGTATGTGTATTTTCATCTAGTTTTTAACTATGTGATATCCTAGCCTTGTTACTTAGCCTCTTAGCAATCAATCATTGAGCTAATAGTAATTAGACTTTTTTTCCTTTTGATGAGTTTATCTTGACCTAATTACTTCTTGTGAAAGCAAACAAGGTTAGATTTGATGATCTCTACATTATCTAATTATCATCAATAAAATAGCTATTGGCCAAAGACAGAACAGTTACAAATGTCAGTTTACTAAACTATATTAATGATTAATTGGGAGTTAACTGGGATAAATAATACATATTAACTATTTTATGAGATTACTGAATTATGCTGAGGTATTTCATTATTAAAAGGTTTGAGAACAACCATTAAACAAAACAACCTATTCTATGTGGGCCTTGATGTTCTATGTGGTGGGCATCCTCTGTCTGAGGTATCTTGGGCTCTAGTGCTCAGCTGAGCTAAGGAGATGCTCATTCACTCTACTAGTCATTGCCCAGCCAGCTTGGCTGCTGCTATGGACTCTGGTCTTCAGAGGACAGATTTCTCAAAGCTCCAAGGGAAGAAAGCACATTCTGTTGTATTACTGTCTGAGTAAAACTTGTGAGGACCGATTGATTGGCTTTAGGAAAACACACACACCTCCTAAATAATTCTGCTGAGTAACAACACCAGGAAGAGGGGTTAACAGGGTACTCCCCCACTATGAGCACAATTTCAGACAGGGCAAGAAGTTGGCCATGAATTGGCAGGTTCTCACAGGAAGAGGAAGGCCCAGACACTGTGTATTTGACAACTGTGAGGGAGGAAGCAGGAGGCAGACCATTTCAGGTGAAGGGAGGGCAGGGGCATGGATGGCATCCAGGAATAATGAACAGGTCAGTGGGTTGAAGCTTAGAACCAGGAAGGGAATGGCTAGCAGCCAGGCAAGAGAGGAGCTATGGAGGAGTGTGGCGTTCACAGACGAGGTGCTTCCTGGCATGACTGAAGGTTCATTGAAGATAACTACTGTGTTGTGTGATGGAATAATGTTTGTCACTTAGATAATCTTATCCTGGTGGCTCAGGTGAGGTCATCTGGAGGGGTCTTATGGATCACTTCTTGGGGTGAATGCAAAAGCTAAAACTCAGAATGGGAGGGACATTTAATTCGAGTTCCAGGTCAGGCCAAGGCTCTGAACTCTTTTGTTGTTGCTTTGTTTTGTTTTCTGAGACACGGTTTCTCTGTTTATCTGTGGCTATCCTGGAACTCCCTCTGTAGACCAGGCTGGCCTCAAACTCACAGAGATTCATCTGCCTCTGCCTCCCGAGTGCTAGGATTAAAGGTGTGTACCACCATCTAGCTGTCTCTGGACTCTTTGATTTCTGTCTTTGAGTTTTAGAACTTTTCTTTCTCTTGCTCTTAGGCTCTGGCTCCCTCACAGATGTCCGAACGGCGATTTACCAACCCCAGACTCAGCTGCAGCCTGCTCCATATGGTCACTGTGTCACCGACAGTGGTGTGATCTACTCGGTGGGTATGCAGTGGCTGAAGTCACAAGGAAACAAACAGATGCTGTGCACTTGCCTGGGCAATGGAGTCAGCTGCCAGGAGACAGGTAGGCACCATCATTATACAGTAAGACCAGTGAACTTATGTTTAGTTTTTGCAGTATCTTTGTTTGTTTAAAAAAAAAAAAAAAAAGGTAAAACAATAAAACCAGGATAAAAATCATAGTGGTTTTCTTCCAGTCTTTTTACTTTGTGTGTATTTTCCTATGATGAGGATTAAACTGCTTTGTGTTCCCTGCATTTGTCAGAAGTGACTGCTGGAAGAGCACTGGTTTTCTGAATAGCTACTGATCTGTACTTTGAGATTTGAATTTGGAATTATAGATGTCTTTCAACAACTCATGGCCTCTTCTGGGTCACAAGAACATCTGTCTTTTAGTTCCCACCCCCACCCCAGAATAGCCTTGTAAGCTATTTCTTCTGACACGACTAATAACCATAACTCTCTCTCTGCCATCTTTGAACCATAATTAATAAAGCGTTCCAAATGGAGAAACTGAGTCACAGCAGCAGAGGTGGCTCCCAGGGACATTGACAGGCACTCTGGCCTGTGGCTCTATCCTAAATAATAATACATTTTGATTGCCATGTACCAGGTGACTCTCGCTTTGTTTCTTTAGTGGCACAAGCTCAACTTCCATTTAAATTAGAAATTTGCCACCACTGGGGTGAGTCGGGGTGGGAATGGGAAACAACTATACTGACCGAGACTCCTGGTTATGATTGTAGCTGTGACCCAGACTTACGGTGGCAATTCAAACGGGGAGCCCTGTGTCCTCCCATTCACCTACAACGGTAGGACCTTCTACTCCTGCACCACAGAAGGACGGCAGGATGGACACCTGTGGTGCAGCACAACTTCAAATTATGAGCAAGACCAGAAGTATTCTTTCTGTACAGACCATGCCGGTGAGTGTCCTGGGAGAAACCAGAGCAGGGAGGAGAAGCCAACAGTCAATCATCAATTGTGAGGCTGCATAAGAAACACTGTTTTGATCTGTTTGGATCCAGAGACAGCTAATTCCACAGCAGAGGCCCTTTTCCATGTCCCTTAGCACCACTGGGGAAATGACACCAAGGAATAAAGCCCCACGGTTTGATTATTTTGACACATAGGGATTATGATGTGATTAAAGACACTCGAGTGTTGAAATCAGTGAATGATCCCACAGAGCCGATGAACACACAGGATAAATGTCAAGGGCGCCTCTACTTATCTTCTGTTTAGAGCCATATTTTACACAAAGCTATCATTTAATCTCCTTTCCTTCTTGGCTGAGAAGACGAGAGAACGTGAGATTTAAATCTATTTTGGAAGTGAAGATGAAAATCCACTAAGGAGCTTAGGACTGTATTATCAGATATCTTTTCTTCTGTGATAGGCCCTCTGGGAATCAGCAGCCGGAACCTGGCTCTGTCTAAGCCTTTGGTAGTCTATCCTTGCTGTACACACCAAAGCTCAGCTGTAATTTTCCCGTTTGTGTGTTGTCCCTGGCAGTTTTGGTTCAGACGCGAGGCGGAAATTCCAATGGTGCCTTGTGCCACTTCCCCTTCCTATACAACAACCGAAATTACACTGACTGTACTTCTGAGGGCAGGAGGGACAACATGAAATGGTGTGGAACAACCCACAACTATGACGTTGACCAGAAGTTTGGATTCTGCCCTATGGCTGGTAAGATGAAGCCCAGTGTAGTCCTAGCAGCCTGTTGATTCCTTCTTTTCTCCCTAAGGCAATTTGGAAGAGTATGATGCGTGTGCACAAACACTCTCTCTCTCTCTCTCTCTCTCTATATATATATATATATATATATATATGTATATATATGTATATATATATGTATATATATTATAATATATGTATATATTATATCTTGTGTTTTCAAGTTGATAAGATCATCAATAGCAATGATTATTGATATGCTTTTAAAATCCCATTGACCAGATTAAATGTCAAGAACTAAACACAACACCAAATACTTTTAAAATTCTACAAGTCTTCAGCATAAATTCACAAGAATGTATCTTGTGAACAATCTGACCCATTGTCACAGACTAACAGTTATTGACACATGGCTGCTTGAATTGATATCACAGTTACTAAGAACCAAAGTGATCAAAGTAAGTCAGATTGTTTTCTGACAGATATAGAACGGTCCCTAGTTTGCCTAAATAAAGAAAGAGGATTTGGGTACTGGTTATTTTGCTTTTAAGTTTTGAGAGTCCTGTAGAAGGCATTTGATTTTCCAGTTGTGGAACCAGGAACCTGAGTGTCATGTAGTCATGCATGGTCAGAGACAAGGAAACGATTGATGCTTAGTTTTTCTCATTTCAGGAAAAGATGATGTTGGGTTTAAGAGGGAAAATCACTTTCCTGTGGGATTTTATTTATGTTCAGTTTTCCTTTGAACTGGAGTGAGCTGCAATAGGTGAAGTCACAAGGCTGTATGAAATCTAGCCTTCTAGACAATGAGACTCGGTTGAATGAGTATACAAAATTTCCCTAGTCTAACATTCTCCAGCACTTCTGTTATTTCTCTCAAGTCCCCTAGGGACTAGTTCTTTCCTGGAGAGTTCAAAACTCTCTACTTTCACCCATGCATGTCTTCTTCCCAAATGAGAATCCTTAGAATCATCAAACAAGACCCATCACTTCCTATGCATGCCATTTGTATCGTGTGGTCATTTATCAAGTATTTCTCGATCCATTTCCAAACAGCTCATGAGGAAATCTGCACAACCAATGAAGGGGTCATGTATCGCATTGGGGATCAGTGGGATAAGCAGCATGATTTGGGCCACATGATGAGGTGCACATGTGTTGGTAACGGTCGTGGAGAATGGGCCTGCATCCCCTACTCTCAGCTCCGAGGTATGCTGGTGTATTGATGAGCAAGGGTACAGAGAGACTGGTTGAAAACTTGTACCGACCAAAAGCAGAGAAGGAAGCCTGTAGTGCCAGGCTGTGCTGGAGAAGATTCTTGTTTCCAGCAGCAGGTTGAAAAAAGCTGGCAAGAGAATTTAGTTAGCTCTAGGGTTCTGGAAACAGTCCCAGAATGTAAGTACTTAGGTTGAGCCAGAAGGATGAGTTCCTAGGGGAGAGTCAGCATTTGATCATTTTAGCTCTAGACTATGCCTGTGTTTATGTCTAGAGAAGATAAGATCATTTCATTTCTTCCCCCCTTCTTTTTGGCAGTGAGGAGTTTTTCTGTGTAGCCCTGGTAGTTCTGGAACTCACTTTGTAGACTAGGCTGCCTAGAACTCACAGAGATCCACCTGCCTCTGCCTCCCAAGTTTTGGGATTAAAGATGTGCAATTCTACTACCCCGCAGCCTACAGGCATTTTCTCAGTTGAGATTCTCTCATCCCAGATATGTCTAGGTTTGTGTCAAGTTAGACAACCAACACACCCTCCTCTCCATTCCAAAAACCAAACCACAATATACAATATAGTATATGCTGAACAAATTTCTCTACTCATCTTATGATAACAATAAAAATTTAAATAAAATCATCACCTAAATGAGAATGTGAGAGGAACTAAGGCATGCACTTGCTGAAAAACTAGTTTCTTCACAGGAAGCTATAGTTTACCAGGCCTTGTAGATTAATGGACTCTGTAACCCGTGACAATTATAAATCTATTAGATGGAATAAAACTGGAGTAAACGTTATGTCATTAAGCATAAAGAAAACTTCTTCTATTCCAGTAGAACAGCTATTTTAGCAGGTTAATTCAGCAGTCAAATCTAATGCTTTGAAAAAGTATTATTTCTTATATTTCATTAGTTAAAGTTCACTACCTGTCTAACTGTTCCCTGAACAGACCAGTGCATCGTTGATGACATCACTTACAATGTGAATGACACATTCCACAAGCGTCACGAAGAGGGACATATGCTGAACTGTACCTGCTTTGGTCAGGGCCGGGGCAGATGGAAGTGTGATCCTATTGGTAAGTGGCTGCCTGTGACTGGATGGTTTTCACCAAAGAGCATCGTTAGCCAGTTGTGGGTAAGGACAGCTATTTGGTGTTACCAGATTGTATTCCCTCCACACCCAACTCAATGATCTGTAGAGAACTTAGCGTTCTTCTCATCATGAGCCGGCATGCAATCTGTTTTGCCACTCAGCTTTTTTGTTGTTGCTCAGTTTGGTGACAAGTGTCTCTTATCTTTGGTTGAGTGAAGTTAGCTTTTTTGGTTCTGAGTCATAAAAAGGAACTTACTTTTATGTTTCCGCAAACGTGGGTAAAGGGCTAAGCCAATAAATACCTCCCTTCAAAATACTCCATTTTTTGGCTTTCTGTATAATAGATAGGCCTGTGCTAACTAACAGTGAATGTTCAACCTTAGAAATAGCCCTATTCCAAAAATCCAAAGTTTAAGATAATCAATCCATATTCCTTTACTAAAGGAGTCAGGTTGCTTAAGTGAGACAACAAATTGATCCCAGCAGTTTGTTTGACCTGAGATTGAAAAGCTGAGAATCCCAAGAGACTTGCTTAGAAGCTGTTCATATTTAAAATTTAGCTTATTAATACAAAAACTAGCTCCTGAAGTTTGAAGAGGTATATAAAATGAAATCATTGCAAATTTAGAATTTTTAATTGATATATAATTTTTAAAAAATAATATTCAGATTATGACTATCTACTGAAATTTTAATCTTTACATTTTAAATTTAGCAATGTTTCCCTTTTAGAAAAAAGTTAAATTTCCTTCCTTTCCAATACATTTTAGTTTTTACTACTAATTTTCCTTTAAGGTAAATTATTTGAACAAAATTTTATTTTGGGGTTGAGGAAATGACTCCACACACATGCTCATACACTCACATGCACATGTGTATACATCACACACATACACAATACCACATACACCTATACGTGTACAACTATTATTTTACCTGTATTTGTAAGGAGAATTGCAAGGGTTTTTTCATATTTTAAGACTACATTTTATCATACTACAATGAAGTATTTAGGGCTGTTTTAATCTTTTCCTTGCATATATTCTAGACCAGTGCCAAGATTCAGAGACCCGGACATTTTACCAGATTGGTGATTCCTGGGAGAAGTTTGTGCATGGTGTCAGATACCAGTGCTATTGCTATGGTCGTGGCATTGGGGAGTGGCATTGTCAACCTCTGCAGACCTACCCAGGTAAGCAGGTCTGAGATTGACGTGACCCTTGGTCATGATAACATGATAGCACCAGTCTTCACTAATAATCGGAAGCCCAAATTGGGGGGCTTTTTCTATACTATTCTTTTTATAGTACTCTCCAATATTTTTTTACTTATTTTCCTCTCTTCACCTTTCATCAGGTAGAAAGCACCAGAGGCTATGAAAACGTGCATGCTACCGTTTACAGTGTAGAACATTCCACTGGTGAAAACATTGCATTTAATTTTATCTCATTCCTATGTGTGCACATGCCTCTCTGTGTGTGTGTGTGTGTGTGTGTAAATAGAAAACATACAGTGCTCTGGAAGTAAAAAGGAGTTTTACATTCTATTTCTAAAGGAGAAGTCACATAGATAGAGGCTAGGAAGCACAACGTGAGCTATAAATTTGTTCACTGCCATCTTTAACCTTTCTTTATATTAAATTATAAGATGCAGTGTGGAGCCAAGTATCTGGAGCCAAGAGTTGAGTAACTTGGTCAACTCCACCCACACAGTTCAAGTACCCCAAAATATTTATTGCTGATTTGTTGTCATGCCCAGCTGTAGGTGTTTATTAATTTTGAGAAAAAACATATTTAAAATCATTGAATGATTATGAGACATTGAATTTGTGATAGTGACCATTTCAGCAAAGTCTCCTAGATATCCACTGATTATTATTTATTTTACTTTGTTCTTATCCTCTGAGTATGTGTGGCAAAGGCAGTGTGCCATGGCATACAGGTGAAGGTCAGAGACAACTTTGTGACGTTCTCTCTTCACCTTTCTGGGAATCAGACTCGTGTCTGCAGGCTTGTGTGTGGCAGCACCTTCCACTGAGCTGTCTTGCTGGCACTTATTTTAGACATGAAACATGGCCTGTATTCAGAAACAAAAAGATTTGGGATAAGATAACAATCTGCACGTAATAGCAATTATGGTAATAAGTTAGCTCCATAAGAGTTAAGACTGAAAGTTCAGATTAAATTAATCTGCATAAGAGAGTCACCGCCTATGGGAGCCAAAGGCAATGCTAGCCTGTGAGCAAGCTTTGCATCCTAGCTCTGACTGCTGTGAGAGACACTAGTCAGCTTCATTCTTTCCTCTCATCTGTGCAAAAGGAGACTCCTTTAAAATTCCTTCCTGTGCCTCACACTAACAGGAAGCCATCCCGAAGCACTCATGCTTTGTTCTTGTGATCTGGGAACATCCTCCTCTGTCCATCCCTTAGCCATTTTCAGGGCTAGGGTAGGTGACTGCTTTCACGCATTTGTGACTGCCATCTCTTAACATGTATTTCTAGTTGGATTTAGGTTTGAGTCATTTAACAGTTTTTAAAATTTAATGTTACTGCTTTGTTTTGCTTTTTTGCGTCTCATCCATCACAGGCTTGCTTCAAACATGTTATGTAGCCATGAGAATCTTGAACTCCTGATTCTCCAGTCACCATCTCCTAAGTGCTGGGATTATAGGTGTGCTCTACTATGTACATGGTCAATTTAATACAGCTTAAAATCTGATTACACATATGCTATAAAGTCAGAAAATGCATACTTAGGAGGGTTGGTTTAAATGATATAATCCAAGGATAGCTTAATTTGGTGTTTTCAGCTGGTTCTGGCAGGGCGATTTTTTGAAATTTGTTTCTTTTGAGACCTTTTCTTTTAAAATAAGCCCACCCACATAGTCTTCCTGGCAGCATTGAGGTAGCCCAGTTGGTTGGGAAAGAATCACCTAGTTGGAGTTATACCTGCTGACTTTGTTCCTAGTCTCTAAAAGGGGCAACTTCAAAAGCCTATTGAACATAGAAGAGATTTCAGGGTACAGAGATGAGTGCTTGACCTTAGACACCATGTGGGGTTATCTCCATGTCAGCTTTGCTCAGTGGTTCATGCCTGGGGCCAGTGAGGCTCTGAAAATGTAGGAATCATTAAAAAAAAAAAAAAAAAAAAAAAAAAAAAAAAACCCGCAGATTGCTGAAAGATTGTGTCTGAGCCTTGCCCTGTTTGCTCTTCCTACTGAGTGGGTAGAGTTGTTCAAACTAACAAAAGATAACAGGAATTTGGTTTGTCAATAAGCAACTAGAAAAGCACAGCTCTCAGCAAATTAAGTAGAGAAAAAAAAAAAAAAAAAAAAAAAAAAAAAGGTTCCAGTAAAAAAAGAAAACACCATGAATGTTTAACTACTTCAGGGTCACCATTATCGGAAATCACTCATTCTGACCTTATTTTCAACTGATTTTGAGAGTGCATAACATGTCATCCTACAAGTGAAGATTTCACAGTGGGAATTGTTCATAGATGCCAGAAAGGTTCACTGGGGTGGAATCACACAAACCAACCAGTATCAAAAGGATTACAAAAACATTTCAATCTTAATAGTATAAATGGTAGCCAGGCTCTTAACTTTCCCGTTTCTGAATCATATGTGGTAGTGTACAGTGTAGGGATGAGCCAGAATTTAATTGACCTAAAAAAATAACTGTTTTTTTTTTTTTTTTTTTTTGCATTCATTGACAAAAATGCTCTGAATCCGATTTGCTGTTTAGGGCAGCCCCTTAAAGGTGGACCATGTTATGAGTTTATGGGGCTGGAGAGCAGGATAGCTCAGTGGTTGAGAGTGCATAACTCTTCAATTCCCAGTGCTCACACTGCACAGTACAATGCTGTAACTCCCATCCGGGGATCTCACTTTTCTGTCCTCTGTCAGCACCTATATTCACATACATGTACCTCACCCACAAGGGCATTTCAGAAATTACATTTAAATTAAAAATATTAGAATTCCAGACCTGTGCTGGAAGTCTGAGAAAAGAAAGCTTCAGTAGCTCTGCCTCCCTTGGGTTAACCATGACAACCATCCTTCATTCCCTTCCTTTTTCATCTTCCTCCCATCATCCTTGTGTATGGGAGCAGATTTTCGTGGGCAGTAAATGTCATTTTCATTGTCTTAATAGACTTACTTATCAGGAAGACTTAGTCATCACATATTTTCTCACTTCAAATTCACTATTGAATAAAATGCATGTGAAATGTCTCTACCTAATGCAGATTGTCACAAATCACATATGGACAAACGTCTCTTTTTTACTGATTTCTATGGAACCTCTTTAAGCAGTGTTGGAAAATTTGTTTTTTAATATATTTGCATTTGGGAGGCTCTTCATGCTTGGAAGGCCATAGAAATGACTTTTGTTAATTTGATCAAATGACCAACCTGTGACATTAAGTAAAATTAAGATTCAATGAATATTTGTTAGTCTTCAACAAACTGAATTATTCCCAGTGTGGAAATGAGTAGGTTATTCTAAAAGTTTTGGAGGTCACACAAGTATGTAAGTTACATATTGGTTCTGCTAAAAACAACTTTATGGTCTTAGCTTCTAAATTCTTTGAAAACAATTAAATCTGAAAGTCAATATATATATTTTTTCTTCTAGAGCATCCAGAAAACAGCTAATAGTGTAGAGTACTTTAACATGTAGAACTTTGTTCTGTTTCATAGAACATCAGTGAGAAAGTCTTACTCTAAATTTTATAAGGACTTTGTACAGATGACCTTTGACCAACAGTAGAGAATAGAGAAGTTAAATTTCCATTCTGTAAACATTTTTTTCAACAAAATTTTGTTATTATCCTGAAGGGAATCTACTATATTAAAAAATATGTCTTTTATTTTTCATACAAAAGAACTGAATCTATCCTAAATTTTGTTAGTAACATTCATATCAAGATGTGAAAATACTGAATTTTCAGTGTATGCTTCCAAATGTTATTTCACTTGGTAATTTGCTTTAAAAAACAAAGCAAAACAAAAAGCTTGATCTCTTAACAACTTAACCCACAGTGATCTTAGAGTATATATAGTTCTTAAGTAAAAGGAAAACTAGATCTCTTTTTCCAAATGGAGAGAAGGCTTAGCCGGATGGGGAAATGGATCCAGGTCTTTAATTATTACCTTTGTCTGTTTGTCCAGGATTCAACCCCATTTAGAAATGTTTGCTTTCCATCATGTCATGCGGCCTTGGGAATTTTGCTTCCTTCTTAGTAGATCCCTCTGTGTTCAAAGCTTCCACGGTTCAGTTTGTCTTAAAAGAGCCTGAGTAAAATCACATATGATGTCTACATACTGAACTATATTACTCATGTCATAGAAATTTCACAATTGTTTCTCGATTCTTACTTGAAAGCAAGCTGTGAGACATTGGAGTAGTTTTTATTTTTATTTATTTGAGAAAAAAATCCAATTGTGTTTCTTATGGAAAAGGCAATAATTTATCAGGTAAAATCAGACCTGTTTCTAAAGTCACTATGTAAAAAGTTTTCTAAATGCAATCATTTTCATTATGTCCATATTTTCTGAGAAGCAAGCAGTCTTTCAGGATGGATATCCATATATAATAAACTTTAAGAATACACAAGATAAAGAAATCACACATTTTTCATTTTCAGGCACATCTGGTCCTGTCCAAGTAATTATCACAGAGACACCCAGCCAGCCCAATTCCCACCCCATCCAGTGGAATGCACCGGAGCCATCTCATATCACCAAGTACATTCTCAGGTGGAGACCTGTGAGTATTTTAGCTAAGAAGCCTTGGGTTCGAACTTCTGACTTTCCTGGGTTAGGATGTGGTTCTTGGTGGGTTTGTTTCTGTTTCTGAGTCAACGGACCTGGTCCCTTGTCAGATAGTATTTATATTTTCTTGGTATCTAGCCAATCTGTGGTCAGCTAAATCAGCATGTCGATTTCAGATTCCTTTTAATGTCCAGAAGAAATTAGGACTTGGTGTTAGAAAAGTCTTAAGAGTCATATTCTCATACAATGTGGAAAGAAAATTTGAGATTTTGGTATGCTTTGCAACTGCGTTAAAGGTTAAGATTGCATTTTCAAATTATTTTCAGAGTTTGAAAGCCAGCTGAATGGATGTCATTCTTTTGACTCAAGTCAACTGGACTTTGGTCCTCTAAAGTTATTAGACAAAAGGGAATGAAGTCATGAGAGAAAGGAGGAGCAGGGAAGGGATTATAGTTGTTTTCTGAAAGGAAATGTACCCTGGAGTTTTCTCTAGATGCTGAAACCACACTTAAGAAGGTTATTAGTCTATTAAACTTTGATGTCTCTTTTCCTCTCAGACCTATCCTCTCCAAAGTTCCTGACATAATTTGAAAAGTGCTGTTTTTTTCAAAGGAGAAAAATATACTTTCTAAACTTAAATCTGTCCAAGTGTAAATAATCCATTTCTACAAAAAACATTTGACTTCTGACATGAACTCATGCAGCTGAACTTAAACTCTTTGGGGACAATCCATGCTGTTGAGATCATTCTTTTTCTTCACTTGCACTGTGTTGTTCATAGTCCTGAGTAGTCGGCCACCAACTTAACATCTGGCAATGTCTGCCAATCCTCGATGCTTTTTTTTCCTCTTCACAATCTCCCATCTCTCTTTTCACTCTATCACCATTTTTATTTGCTTTGACTTTAATTTTGAAGTGTTTGGCAAAGCCACTATAAAAGGGACATTTACAGATAGGTATGAAATATATATTGAGTTAAAGACATCTTCACATTGGATTAAATTCTTTGAGTATTTTTTCTGGTTTGGGTTTTGCTGTGTTTTGTTTTGAGACATGTCTCATTGGGCCAAGACTTGTTTCATATTTCTTATATAGCTGAAGATCTACCTGTTGAGTGCTAGAGAACAGGTGTGGTTTATCTCCCTCACTTTATGTGGAGCCAGAGGTTGAACGCAAGCCTCTGACCCTCTGACCATACCAAGCCAGCACTCTATCAACTGAGCCACACCCATGGGTCTCTTTGAAATTTTAAGGAAGAATTCTTGTTTGGGTTTTTTTTTTTTTTTTTTTTTTTTTTTTTTGGTTTTGTTTTTATGTAGGCAATCTGAGAGTTTACATTCTGCTATTTTCTTCAGATGGCCAAGAAAGCTTACACTGTATAAAAGTTTTTTTTTGCTAATTTTTAAACTAACATATGGGTTAATTTCACTTTCTTTCAGTATATTTGAGCTAAAACTTAAATTTAAAGAGTACTTGGATCACTTTCATTTATCTTCAAAATATAAACTGGCACTAGAACATTTGAAGTATGTACAAACTTGATTGGATAGCATTTTTTTTTTAATCTCTGGGCATTAAACATGTATTTGATATTTAAACCGCTTTAGAATATTTACACTTAAAAGGCCTTCTTGTTTGAAGTCTGGGTGTTTTTTCTCCACACAATCTATTGCAGTGAGTTTTGTGGTCCATGACATATTAATGAAGCTGGACAGGATATAAGAATGTAAACCGGAGGGAAAAGATTAAATAAACTGAATTATATTCTTCTGCAGTCTTTCCCAAAGTTGGCTAACCACTCTTGATGGGTTGTTCATTTCCAAGGATGAGTCACACAACCAGACAAGTTGAATCTTGTTTGTGATGGCCCCAGGATCTGAGTCAAGGCAATATTATGCTTTCCAGTGACTGTAAAACAAAAACTTGAACTGTATCCCACCAAGTTGAAAGATAGAGTGTGTGGCCTTCCCTCACTTCAGAGAGAAATGGGTCTTGGCTTACTGGAAAAGTTGAGAGAGGCTGAATTGAGGATGCTGGTATTAAATTATCCAATAATTGGCCATCAGGAAGGTATTCAGCACCTCCCTCCGCTGTGTGACTCTGTGAACAACATCATTTAACCGTTTCTCCACCTATACAGTGGGAGTAGTGGTGCTGGTCACTTCTGGCAGGGAGATGAAGATTAGTGGGAGAAACAAGCAAAACACCTTGGGCAACATGATACGAAGCTACTTGGCCTAGTGATTAATTAACGTCCACAAACTCAGTAGAGGCCCTTCAGAATAGTGTTTCCTGCCATTTTCTTCCAAAATGGAGCTTTACGCTATAACCTTACTGACCACCACCTTGGAATGTTTATCCTCATCCACACTTGTGCCGTGTGTTCTTCTTAAATTGTCAGAAAACCTCTGTGGGCCGCTGGAAGGAAGCCACCATTCCAGGCCACCTCAATTCCTATACCATCAAAGGCCTGACCCCAGGTGTGATCTATGAGGGTCAGCTCATCAGCATCCAGCAGTACGGGCACAGAGAAGTAACACGTTTTGACTTCACCACCAGTGCCAGCACACCTGTGACCAGTAAGTATCCAGTACCACCGGGGCTGTGCCATACGTGGGGCTGTGTCCATCGCTCACACATGGGCTCCGTACAGAAACGTCTCTCTTTCTCAGCTTCTTCCTTTTGTGAACGGCACTTGCATTTTCCCTTTCACATCCTCCGAGCTCAGAGAGGGTAAGCATTCTAGATAACCAAACCGGCTTGCGTTCCCTTTCCCTAGGCAACACAGTGACAGGAGAGACTGCGCCCTTTTCTCCCGTTGTGGCCACTTCTGAGTCTGTAACTGAAATCACAGCCAGCAGCTTTGTGGTCTCGTGGGTTTCAGCTTCCGACACTGTGTCAGGATTCCGGGTGGAGTATGAGCTGAGCGAGGAGGGAGACGAGCCACAGTACCTTGGTGAGTAGAATGTGTGGCTGGCTCAGCGCAGGTTAATAGATAATAAAAAGACACTGGGCATACTTGTGTGAATGGGATCCAGATCATAAAAATAAAAATGATCTTCCTTCCAACCCCCATCCCATCATCCTTCCACCCATGGCTACTACCCTCATTTTTAACAACTGTATTTTAAAAAAAAAAAAATTATACATCTTTAGGGGAAGAAATAGAAAATGAAGGAACACACACACTGGGAACTGCAGGGTATTCACTACAATTCCTTCTAGTCTTTCCCCCCATGAATATAGATTCTTAGAAGCCATGGAAGGTTGGTTTGCTCTGGCCGCTAACCTCTCCCTTTACTTCAAAGATCTTCCAAGCACAGCCACTTCCGTGAACATCCCTGACCTGCTCCCAGGCAGGAAGTACATTGTCAATGTCTATCAGATATCTGAAGAGGGAAAGCAAAGCTTGATCCTGTCTACATCCCAGACGACAGGTATGTGTGCATTAAACCATGTTCAAAGACTCTTTTTGCCGTGGGGTGTAGTGGGTAATACAATATGTATGTGTAATCCCAGGTTTGGGAGGCTGAGGCTGTTCTGGGCTAGTGTACAGTATGAGACACTAAAAACAAGTTTTGAAGTTTTTTTTTTTTTCACACTATAAAGCAAGGGCTGGTAGCAATACTGACTGACTTCTTTCTCTTAGCACCTGATGCCCCTCCAGACCCTACTGTGGACCAGGTTGATGACACTTCCATTGTCGTTCGGTGGAGCAGACCCCAGGCACCCATTACAGGTCATCTTTGGCTTCTGTGCTTATGTGGAAGGAGAAAATTCTACTATACTGGCATCACCTTTAAATCTCCCATTTACGTGTGTGTGTGTGTGTGTGTGTGTGTGTGTGTGTAGTCACTTCAAATTATGAATTATTTTCCCTCAAAACCATTTATCATCCCTAACCTGGACACATGTACATATGACCTGTGAAGCCAGCCCTGTGGCTCACTGAAGCAATTTCCAGGGCTTGTAGAAGTAGACTGTTCCTGAAAACCTGATGTTCACTGCTGAAGAGGGAGCTAACTTGCTGCTTTGCCTTCATCAGTGAAGGTCCCAAAAGGTGGAGCCAGTGCTTAGCCTAGGTCATTAGTTGCCTCCCTGTCCACAGCTCCAGTAAGAGATATCGGCACACAATCTTACCTCGAGGCTTCACTAATTGGCATTTATTAAGCATCTCCGTCTTCAAGGATATTTATTGTTAAAGGATTTGTATCACTGTTCTTATCTCTGCTCGTTACTCATTGTCATAGGAAATGATAACCCCGAAACACCCTGAAAGAATCGTTCAGAGGGCCACTGGAAAGGAGGGATATGTTATTTGTCTAGCCTCGGCTTCAAGAGACCATGTATCTAGACACTTTTTTCCTAAACCTGCAGGGTACAGAATTGTCTATTCACCGTCAGTAGAAGGCAGTAGCACAGAACTCAACCTTCCTGAAACCGCCAACTCTGTCACCCTCAGTGACCTACAGCCCGGTGTGCAGTACAATATCACCATCTATGCCGTGGAGGAAAACCAAGAGAGCACACCTGTGTTCATCCAACAAGAGACTACTGGCACCCCACGATCTGGTAACTTCAAAACATCACTTCTGCTGTCTGACCTTTTAGGACTTGACCAGACAGCAGCTCTAACATTCCAGGGGAAGATAAAGCCTACATGGATTATATTCATTCCCTTAGCTTCCAGGGAGGACTGAGGTGCAAGTCACATGAGTGACAGGTCCTTGAGAGTGAGCTATTTTTTTCTCTGTCAGCAGTTTCAACATTCCCATCACCTTAATCAGCAGCTCTCAAGCTTCCTAAAGTTGCGACTCTTTAATACAATTACTCATGTTGTGGGGACCCCCAACATAAAATTATTTTTGTTATTTCACAACTAATTTTGCTACTGTTATAAATCGTTAATATTTGCATTTTCTGATGGTCTTAGGTGACCCTGTGAAAGGGTTGTTCTACCCCAAAGGGGTCTGCACCTTCAGGTTGAGTACCACTGACCTAAATACTGAAATGTCAACCCTAGTAAGGAATTTACCAAAGACAACTATTAGGTTTTCTAGCTAAAAACTGGCAACATCTCATCTTATTTTTACCTAAGACACCTAAGAACTACCATAAAATGAGCCAATTAAACAAATGCACCTGTTTTTCTTTAGGTGACTTAAAGTGAAGGCCTTTTTATTTTTGTGTATTTATTTCAACTTCTTGCTTTTATGCTGTAAAATAATGACTACCTATAAACACTAGATAACGATACCAGCATTAGAATAACCATGAATATCTACACACAAAATAAGTATTATTATTAGTATTTGTATTATTATTAAGAGGACAAACCCAGTATTGACCAGGAATGAGCGGGCCTAAGAAATACCCCCTTTGGTCATGGTGTTGACTTTCAGTAACAACCTACAGTGGGAATTTGGAATGACACATTTCTCTTGTCTACTAGATAAAGTTCCGCCACCCAGGGACCTCCAGTTTGTGGAAGTGACAGATGTGAAAGTCACCATCATGTGGACACCTCCTGATAGTCCAGTGACTGGCTACCGAGTTGATGTCCTCCCTGTCAACCTGCCTGGGGAACACGGGCAAAGACTGCCTATCAGCAGGAACACCTTTGCCGAAATCACTGGGCTGACCCCTGGGGTGACATACCAATTCAGTGTCTTCGCTGTGAACCAGGGCCGGGAAAGCAAGCCTCTGACTGCACAGCAGACCACCAGTATGTCCTGTTTCTACCTGTCTGTCTGTTTGCCCTGCTTCCGAGCGCTACACCCTCAGTTCTACTGGGTACTCGGTTACAATGCGCTGCTTACTCCCAGGTTCACAGCTTAGCAGTATGAAATATCCAGCTGGAAGGAATGTTGACGGTGGAATGACAGACACTAGGGTCCCGAGGATGTTAACTCCAACATGCACACCACCTACCACATGCACACCACCTCCGGAGTGCACACAGCTGGAATGTACGAAGGAGAGCATTTAAGAGAGTTAGAAAAAGTTTTCACTGCTAATAGAGACATGGAGATGCAATTTCAGCGCCTCTCCATCTTCCTTCTTCCCTTCCTCCCTCTCTCTTTCCTTCCCTTTCCTCTCTTTCCTCCCTTCCTCCTTCTCTCCCTCCCTCCCTGTCTCTTTTTTTTCCTTGGTGCTGGGAATCAAAAATGTTCCACCACTATAGTATAGCCCTTAAGTGCATTGTGTTAATAATTTAAAAAATAAATCCTAAGCATTCCCTGATAGTGGGCACCAAGTTATCTGTTCAGTTCTTCCACAGCGAAACCTTATTAGGTCTTAAGTCTTGGTTGAAATATCATAAGGAAAATGTCACTTCTCTTGGCTATGGGAAGAAACTTAAGGTCCTTTTTAGCCCTGTGTCTAAGAAGTGGCAAAAGTGCCTCTAAAATGCCTTTTGGAGTCCATAGTTCATGCTCTTGTATTACACTTGGCTGTCTCTGGAAAGTTCTTAAAAGATGTTTTAACTTCCCATGGGAAACCCAGTTATCATCCTCAAAAAGAAAAGTGGTAATTTATGTGATTCCTTCTGGTGGTAAAAGTTCCCCCACCATCTCACTGTGAGACTGGGGTCCTGAATATCTATTTTAGTTGTTACAGTCAGGTCACTGAGAGAGGCCGTTTATTTCCCCAACAGAGGATTAGCGTATTGTCTGCAATACCAAGCTTTCCTTGTTCCGAGTCTCACCCTCCTTATCTTAAACTTTCTGGCGCAAAGCAAATTGTGGGTTTTGCAAAGTGTTTGTTTTGCTTTTTTTTTTTTTTTTTTTAAACTGTCACTATAGTGTAGCTATAAATTTCCAAGGGTGGTGGGTAAATCTTGCTGGGAAAATTAGCCTTTCTGAAGATGGCAGACAGGCCAGTGAAAAAGGTCAGCAAATTCTCATAACTGAGTTTTGGCAAATTCCTGCATCAGCCCCGAGTTCCCAAGAGCTTCAGTTTCCAGGGATGTGGCTCTGACTTCAGTGTCAACCTTGGGGCGTGAAAGCATGGAATATTTAATAAAGGGTTTCAGCGTGATAATTATGGATCTAAACATTTCTTGACACATTTCATCTTGTTTATTTTGTTTTTTGTTTGTTTGTTTTGTTTTGTTTTTTGTTTTTTTCAGAACTCGATGCACCCACCAACCTCCAGTTTGTCAATGAAAGTGACAGAACAGTTCTGGTGACCTGGACCCCACCTCGGGCCCGGATAGCAGGCTACCGACTGACTGTGGGTCTAACCCGAGGAGGCCAGCCCAAGCACTACAATGTGGGGCCCTCAGCCTCCAAGTATCCCCTGAGGAATCTGCAGCCTGGGTCTGAGTACACAGTGACCCTAGTGGCTGTGAAAGGCAACCAGCAGAGCCCGAAAGCCACTGGAGTCTTTACCACTCGTAAGTTGAAACTCGAATGCCTTTCTTTGGTGAAGCTGCACGTTCTTATATTGGCTTTTTGCATCCTTCCACTCTTTAAGAGTTAATTTAAAACCCATAGTGCATTATTTATATCAGTGCCACTGAAAGTGTATCCCGGGGGGTGGCTGGTCTGTGAATGCTTGGATACTTGGTACTGGTCTACAATAAGGACCACAGCTTTGTCAGAATAGGCTTCACAGCCCCGTGGCGTTTGCTCGGGCTGATAAATGTTTTGAAGCAAGATTTTCTCGCTGAAGGAAGCAGTGTGTGAATTTGCATGTACGTCCAAGTTCATTCTGTCCTCCCGGGCTAACACTGTGAGACAGGAGGACTTGGGAGATGGCTCAGTGGATAAAGTGCATGCTGCTTACATGTGAGGACCTAAGTTCAATTCCCCAGCACGGACATAAAAAGCCAGGTTCAGTGGTGCACACTTGTAATCCTAGCATTGGGAAACAGACAAGAGGATCTGGAGAGCTGTGCAGCCAGTCTTGCTAGTGGGGAACTTCAGGTTTTCAAAATGTACGTGGTGGAAACCGGGTGTGGTGGCGCATGACTTTCATCTTAGCACTCAGGAGGCAAAGCCAGGTTGATCTCTGTGAGTTCAAAGCAGCCTGGTGTACGTAGAGTTCCAGCACAGTCAGGACTTTGTAGAGAGACCCTGTTTCAAACACACACACACACACACACACACACACACACACACACACACACACGGTGGAGACTGATAGAGGAAGTTCCTTGATACTGACCTGTGACTTGCTCACAGACTTCAAGGACAAGTAGACCACATATACATGCAAACAGACAAAAAAGAAAATATTGACTAAATACTAGCATACAGAATGTAATCAGAATATAATCAGTATCATCGTATTATTCTGGACATCAAATGACTGTCACTTTTATAAACAAAAAACACCCAGGGATTGAACGGACATCTGCAAATAAGAGGTTAAGCAAATTATTTCTTTGAGAGCCTGGACTGCTGCAGGCTACAGAACTTCACAGAGAGGAGACCTGGTCTCCATCCTCTTCCCTAAACTTTACATTCCACAGAGAGGAAAAAAAATATAAGAAATTTTGGTCACGGTTATCCTTTCACTCAATATTTTAGAGGAAATGGCCTTAAGTTTCTTATTTAGCTACACCCCAATAGAGGCCTGTATTCACAAGCTGTTTTTCTACTAAGTATACTCCATTTACATGACAAAGAATTATGAGGCTGTTTTTTGCGGAACACTTGCTTGTTATTTTCTACTTGACACTTTGAATTATGGGAGCACCTCACACACAGCATGCTTTTGGCATTTATTGCCGTGGACCCCCTAGCTTTCCAGGAGCTTTCAATAAGTCTTTGATTTTAAAACATGGCTTCTCAAAAGCATTAAAATGTAATCTAAACCAGGTGTGGTGGCACATGCCTTTAATCCCAGCACTCAGTGGGTAGATGCAGGCAGATCTCTGTGAGTTCAAGGCCAGCCTGGTCTACATTAGCAAGATCCAGAAAAGCCAGCACTATATAGAGAGACCTTTTAAATTGTTATTTTATGTTGCCTAGTTTGAAGATAGTCTAAGATCCATTTTCATGCAGTTAATGGCTGCTTTTCTTGCAGATACCCACTTTTTAAAAAGATGTCCCCATCAAGGGAATGAGCTTGAAGGTGTCAGTTTACATAGTCTCTTAATAGATGGCTTCTGGGTGTAATAATAGTAAAGTTTGTATTAGCTGAAGATTAATTAATGTACTTCATTGTACGTAGTGTACTTTCCCAAAACTCACCTAGGCTCAGACTTAAATCAACCAACTTAAGGATGGGGTTACCCAAGTCCATTTGAACCACAAAGTCTTGGCTTTAAACAGCAGTTGGACCTATGAACTTTAGTTTTGGGAGCTTTAGTAAATCTGAATTTTGGAAACAACTTTTGTGACTTCTATATCTCATGTTAAATTCTTAAGAACAATCTTGAGTAAAGTGGGGAGAATAAGCTATTTCTGGGGAGAATAACCCAGCCTTTTCCTGTATTGAGGGCATAATTTTTATTTCTCAAGAGCCAGATTGTTCCTCACCTAACAGTCCCTGCCAGGACCCATAATTCATACTTACAGGCTCATCCTTTGTTTGACATCAGTTTGTGGGTTTGTGGTTTACTGATTTTCTTATAATGGTTTGCTTGGGCAAGAGAGTATAATCTCAAACCCAGTAAGATTTAGCTGCCTGGCTCTAGCAATCGAAAATACCTAGTTCAGGTGAAAGAAATTGACCATTATGGATTGATTTTGTTTGTTTGCTTTGGTTTGTTTTTTTGTTTGTTTGTTTTTCCAGACATGGCTTCTCTGTATAGACTTGGCTGTTCTGGACCTTGCTTTGTAGACCAGGCTGGCATTGAGCTCAGAGATCTGTCTACCTCTGCTTCCCGAGTGCTGGGGAGGGATTATTCATTCTATAGTGTTTCTTGTGGGCAGTTACAAATGGTCACCCAGGACTAGCTTGGGCATTTTGGAAAAGTTGGCATCAGGCAATTAGTGTATGATTTCAGGTCACCAACTTAAATAACGCCATCAAAATAACATACTTTGAGCCATCTATGATCACAGCAGGTAGTAAGTGCAATACTTCAATTCAATCACTACAGCAGTCTCTCAGTAAGTCTGTGCATACACATTTGACTTTTACTTCCACATCGCATTTTAAAATAAAAGTTAAAAATGAGACAATAAGTCCAAACTGAGAAGATTAACATGGAAGAATCATAATATTGGACCTGAGTTCTCATGTCATACACAAAAACATGGAGCTGAGTAGAGTGAAAGCTGAAAACATTTCCATCCATGTTTGGGGCAGTTGGAAGGGTACTTGCCTTCCTGGGTTTGATCTTTAGCACTTACAGTGTGGTGCACTCCCGGATTACAAGGAAGTGGGGGAGAGGAGGAGATCATCCTCCTGCATAGAAAGCTTGAGGCTAGCCTGAGACCCTGGCTAAACAAAGAGAAACAAACAAGAAAGTAATCCTTGTTTGTATTACTGGAAGGTAACTGGCCATTCATGATATGTAAGTGCATTCTGTGTGGTTTATCCCAGTAGCAAAAGATCTTGCCTGGAAAACGGAAGAAAGAATAAACAGGGCGGTTAACACACTTAGCAAACACCTTTGAATTTAACAGCTCAGATATCCAAATTTATAATCAAACCTGCAAGGTGATTGGGGATGTTTATCTTAATTCTGTGTACACATGTCTCTTTTAAGTTTTTATCTTTTAAAATACCCGGGCATTGGTGGTACACACTTTTAATCAGGAGGCAGATACATGTGGATCTTTGTGAGTCTACAGAAGAGAGTTCCAGGATGGCCAGGGCTATACAGAGAAACTCTGTCTCAACAAAAACAAAAAATAAAATAGTGGGGGGGGGGTGGGTGCTGAGTAAAACCTCATCTCTAGCCTGTGCGTTTTTAAAAATTAGTATTTTTCACTAAGAAAATGATGGTTGTGTAGGCATACCAAGAGATACCAAACATACCTCCATTGTAATTCCTGCTTCCAGTTGTTACATATCAAATGCCTGTAGCATTATTATTCTGAATGATCCATCACATGTTTGAGGGATGGATCTTTAGAAGTGTCTTAATAGTGTCAGGATTTCCAATTGCATCTAAAAGTGATTGTCCACTGTTGTGAGAAATAATTCGGCACAAAGCTACCCCTAGATTACACCTGTAATTTCGTCTTTGTTCGTAAGGATAAAGAAAGAAAACGACTACTCGTTTGCAGTGAGCAGTTGCATATTTTATAAGGGATTTAGTGCCGATGAAAAGATAGTAGACCACAAAAAACAAGAAATGGAAAGGGACTTAATTGGAGGTCACCTAGCCCCATGTTTTACTCACGTGTGAGTGACAGGTCCTTGCCAGAAATTCAAGCCCCAGCCCAATGTTGGACCTGCAGAATCACTTCCCATTGTCACCAGGTCCTGGGTGGGTGGCTTGATGCTGCACATTAGTGATTATGAGACAGTGATTTCACTGTGTCAGGCAATGAGGGAACCCGGGCCACATTCTCTGTGTATTTGCTGGTTAGACCAAAGTGGGTTAAAATGTTCGTTAATCTGCAGTCCTGGCCAACACCTATGAGCCCAGGGTTTTGAACCTTGTGTTGGTTACTTTGCAGTGCAGCCTACGCGCTCCATTCCATCTTACAACACCGAGGTGACAGAAACTACCATCGTGATCACCTGGACCCCCGCTCCAAGAATTGGCTTCAAGGTGAGTCACAGATGATTCTCATGAGATAGCCCAAGGTACTTTCTCTTGCTACTCCCTATGGGGAAAACAGCCACAACCACATTCTGGAGACTTGGGTTTTGTTAAGCCCTATGATTATACTACAGGGCCTTGTGAGAGCAAAGCTTTGCCTGCTTGGAGGCTTTTTTTTTTTTTAAATTCCTTGTTTTTCAAAGGAAGAAAGCCGTCAGCATGGAACTATAGTGCTTGTTGTTTTGTTTTGTTTTCTGTCCTTTTCCCTCAGGGAACTCCATTTTGAAAACAAAAATATAAGAAAACTTCATTTGATGTGTTGCTCTAAATGGGTGTCAAGAAGCTTACGAAAGCCAATTTGAGGAGACCAATTAAACTCAGAGTCACTTCAAAAATCACATTTTTACCCAATCAGTTTCCTCTCGACATATTCAAAGCCCCGTGGGTGAATTTCTTAATAGGAGTTAAAATTGAGGTCTCCGTCTTAGATATCTGGAGTCATGTTCTTTAAAGTGATGATATCAGGGAAGTGATGAATACAAATGAATACGTTTTAAAGAATCCTATCCTTTGGCATTCAAAGGATAAAGAAAGAAATGTTTATTATGCCAAGAAATCAAAGCCCGATAGTTTAAAAGAAAAAAAAAAAAAAAAACAGATTGAAGGTCACTTCCTTTTTTTAGTATGCAAATATCCGTATTGATGACTATGCTACCCAAACAGAGGAGCTCTTTATGAGTACTGCCAATGTACCTTTTTAGTTTCCCTTAATAATACCACTCAGCGTTCTAGAAGCCACATAGATGGTGAAGAATTTCTACTGAGTTGAATACTGTTTGATAATATTACCTAGGCTTTTGAAGTTATGAACACACTTCTTCATGGGAATGTGTTTTTCATTTCCGAGTGTCAAAGTGGCTGGTGTTAACTAGAAAGTTAACTGAATGTGAGTAACTCATTGAAGACAGAGCCTAGGGGATTTCTTCCTTGTGCACTGCTGGTATGTACCAGAAGGTTCTTTGTCAAACAGCTGTAATGACATCTCTTTGGAACGTTCTATTGTAAACGATCCTAGTGCCAAAGGAAGACATTCTCCAGTTAATTGCAGAATAACTAAAGTGAGCCCCCAACTTGTTACCCATCCAATAAAAAGCACAGGGTGGATTTTTAAGGGAGTTCTCACTGTGTTCGTATACCTGCAAACTCTTGGCAGCTCTGTAATCATCCTTCATGTTGATTTCGCTTTCCTCCATCTAGCTGGGGGTACGACCAAGCCAGGGAGGCGAAGCACCCCGAGAAGTGACTTCAGACTCCGGAAGCATTGTTGTGTCTGGTTTGACTCCAGGCGTAGAGTACACTTACACCATCCAGGTCCTGAGAGATGGCCAGGAGAAGGATGCACCAATTGTCAACAGAGTAGTGACACGTAAGAAGAACTTTCTCTTTTAACTTTGAAACTATTTAAAGAGACCATCAAAGCCAGGTATGGCGGTGCATGCCTTTAATCCTGGTGCTTGGGAGGTGAAGAAGGAGGATCATGAGTTCAAGGCCAGCCTCGCTGACACCAAAAGTTGAAGGCCAAAGAGCTGGTTGTCATAATACACACTTCTAATCCCAGAAATTTGGGAGGCAGAAAGAGGCAGATACCAGAGAGTTTGAGGCTAGTCTGGTCTATACAGTGAGTTCTAGGCCAACCAGGACTTCACAGTGAGGGTTTGTCTCAAACAAAGGAAATAGATTCCTCTAATAATTCTAATACAAGCATCGCAGCTTGCTTATTTGAGCAGAACAAGGGGAAGAGTCCATCCCCTATTTAAATCATTAGTGTCTTTAGAATTTGATGCAACTGGTTTAGCTGGTATCATGTAGTCCACTGCATTAGAAGTGTCCCTTCCTTGTCAAAAGTCCTCCAGATGGGAAAGATGAAGCAATTTCAATAGTGTTATAATCACATTAATCTTTAAAAAAGCAATCTTCTATCAGAGGGTCACTGACAACTGTGTTTTTATACTGTACTTTGTATATTAATGGTCCTAGAGGAAGGGATAGAAGACAGGGGGAAAAAAAGGAAGGAGAGAAGGATCGAGAAAGGGCAGTAAAGGAAATATTTCACAAACCAAATGTTTTGTGCTCACTTTAACTCTTTAATTTTCTTCTCTACGTAGCCTTGTCTCCACCAACGAACTTGCACCTGGAGGCAAACCCTGACACTGGAGTTCTTACAGTCTCCTGGGAGAGGAGCATCACCCCAGGTGAGCACTGCATGGATCTGAGGGCACGTGTACACGAGCTCTCCAAAACAGATTCCATTCAGACAAAAAGAGAAGCCAGCTTCTCGGCCCTCCACCGGTGGTGCAGCAGTATAAGGGGGTTCATGAAACACAGGGTGTGCACGACATGTAAACACGTTTGCATATTTCCTAAAGTCACAGGAATGAGAGAAATCAGGTGCTAGGTTGTGGGGGGAAAAGACGAAAGTCCACACTGCAGAGAATTATGGGGACTGGATGGAACCAAGGTTTTGTTCAATACATTAGAAATGGTTGAGCTTGGAGAAATGGCTCAGCGGTTGAGAGCACCGGCTCCTGGGTTCAATTCCCAGCACCCACATAGCAGCTCACAACTGCCTGTAACTACAGTTCCAGGGGATCTGACACCCTCACACAGACATACATGTAGGCAAAACACTAATGCACAAAGAATAAGTGATTAAAAAAAAAAAACCCAGACAAATGGCTAAGATCATACATATCACATAATTTCTCTGGTGTGAGTTACCATAAATCTTAAAAAGACTATTCACCGGAGTTTGGCAAATCCCTTGGTATCTGGGTGAGGCTTTTGAAATTTGCAGCTGCTCAGCCCATTACATAAAATGGCATTTTGCTTGCATATAACCTACACATTGTTCCTGTACTTCACTCCAACTGTAGACTGCTTATAGCCCAATATGCTGCCAATGCCATGGAAATAGTTGTCCTACTGCACTATTTAGGGGACAATAGCAAGAAAGTGCATGCACAGTACAGACCCAAATTATTTTCAGATGTTTTTATCCATGCCAGTTCCGTACGCAGATGTGTAACCTATGGGTATGTGATCAATTGCACTACAAAATGTGAGAGAGGCAGACTGGAGGGAAAGCTCCAGTATGTAACATCCAGTATGTAACAGCACTTGCCATGCAAGCATAAGGACAGGAGTTCATCTTCAGCACTGACACAGGAAGCTGGGCATGGCATGGCTGCGTGAGCACCTGCAAGAAGATTGCTGGGGTTTGCTGACTGCCAGCCTAGCTCCAAGTTCAGCGAGAGACCCTGACTCAAGGGAAGAGGTGGAGAGACTGCCAGCAAATGAAGCTGTAAATGGGTTCACACATACTGAAATGTACTTAGGGCCGGTGAGATGGCTTAGTGGGCATAGGTTCTTGTTGCCAAGTCTGAGTTAACCCCCAGGAGTCACATGATAGAAGGAAGGAAATGACTCCTGAAAATTGTTCTGTGACCTCCACAGGCAGGTAATGGCACATGTACATCCGTGCATTTGCACACTAAAGAAATGCAATGATTCGTGTACACACATACACACTCTACATGAATAAAAGTAATTTTGTGAAGGGGAGGGGATCAGACAGAGCTCATCAGGATAAGTGGCTTGCTGTCAAGCCCTACTGAGATCAATCCCAGGGGCCCATGTGGTAGAACTTGAGAACTGCCAGACATGTGCCATGGAGATGTAGAGCATGCCAGTGCACGTGCACACACAGGCTAAATAACTGTAACAAAAATAAACAGGATTAATAGTAACAAAAATATTTATAAGATCATAAGATGTATAAAGCATAACACTATTCAAGGAGAGTAATGCACCACAAGAATATTAACTTAGATATAATTCTATGATTAAATAATGAGCATGGGTGAGACAGTTGCTGAGACAACATGATACTCATTATTGAGGACATTCTAAATTAAATCAAACTAATTGGAGCTATACTTGATTAGAGAAATATATTTAGTGTATTATTTAATGCTTTTTAATTCTATTGGTGTTGATAACATTTTTATAAAAGTGAAAACTTTGCACCAACACTGAGGCTGAGGCAGAAGTATTAACATGTGTTCAAGGCTATAGTGAGTCTTAATGCAAGGCTAGGCCAGAGTGTGGGCCCAACTCCCTATAGCAGCAATGGATTGCAGACACATGCTATGGTATCTGGCTTTTTGTGGATTCTGAGGATATGAACTCAGGTCTTCAGGTTTGCATGGCAGGCATCTTACTCACTGAACCAAAATTTCAGTCTGTAATTTGTAGAAAAAAATTCTTACACAGTTTTTACTCTTGTTTGGGGAGATGTGTCAGGTGATTGTCTATAAATGTGTGTGTTTTACAGTCACACAAAATAAAACTAGCTTAAAATGTTCCTTTACATCTCCCTTTGAAAGGGACTGAATTCCACACCAAGTTTCCTTCTCTGTGGCAATGTATGTATGATGTGACAGCTACACTGTTTCCAGATAAGTTCCTTGGGCTTGGAAACCTGAAGCTGACAAGTTCCTTGCTTCTGGGCAGCTGGCTCTTTAATCTCTGGTCTTACTGGCCTGCCCATTCAGATGGGCAGTAGTAAAGGGAATGCCCTAAATGTTACTGATTTCCCATTGGGCTTCCCAGCACATACCACTTCAGAATATACCTTCATCTCCATGTCCTTACTGAGTCAACATCATCATGTTTTCTTCCAACCTGGACCTGCAGAGCTCTGGCCACAGCTAGATTTATTGACATCTCCCTCCCTTCATCATTTACCCTGCCCCATTTTCATAATTCTAATGTCCTCTATGATGAATATTCCTTTTCAAAGATGAGCATCTATACTTCTGTTTTCTACCTCCCCCAATTCTCTTCCTGAAAGTCCAAACCTTTACACTTTTGGGAAATGGTCTTAGGTGGAAATCAATCCCGTAGTAGCCAGAAGAAGTAGACTGTCGCTCAGCTTTCCTGCAGGTCACCCATTAAGGAAAAGCAGAATGGAGTATGGAAGGAGACTGGAATTTGCAGACAGTAAAGTCCCTTCTCTTTCTGACATTGCCTTATTTTTGTTAAAGCTACCATAATTTTATATTATAATAACAAATTTGTACATATGTAGGGGTACTATAAGATCATCTGGTGGATACAATGTAGAATGACCAAGTTTAGCATTTCCACCTCAAACATTCATTTCCATGAGCTGGAGACTGTCAGACTTGTCTAGTTATCATGAAATACATCATGAGTTGCTATGGACTAGTCTTCACTCTATAAAGTCAGAGAACTAAAAAACGAAATTCCTCCTTTCTTACGGTACAAGTTATTGCCCTGTCTCTTTTTCCCACCTATCCCTGTATGGGTGCATCATTCAGTGTATAGTTTAATACACTCCGGGTCATAAATGTTCTGCATGATAACTTCTCTCTATTTGCTCCAGGTATTACTGGCTACAGAATAACCACAACCCCCACAAACGGGCAGCAGGGTAGCTCTCTGGAAGAAGTGGTTCATGCCGACCAGAGCTCCTGCACTTTTGAAAACCTGAACCCTGGCTTGGAGTACAATGTCAGTGTTTACACTGTCAAAGATGACAAGGAAAGTGCCCCTATCTCTGATACCATCATCCCAGGTAATGGAAAAATAAGCTGTTATCCTCAGAGTGGCAGTTTCAGTAGCAGTGGGTATTAGCATCTTAATCCCAGATAGCTGAGTGTGTCAGATATAGTTGGGATTTAATGCCAACTCCCAGTGCACTCTCCAAAACCATGAAGCCAAAGCAGCTGTTTGGATGAAGGCTTTGCTGTTGCCTCTGCTTCAACTATCTGTGCTTCCCTGGGATGCTGTTTGTCGCCATGGGTATGTGACGAGTGCAGCCACGGCATTAACTCTGTACTGTTTGCTCACAAGAAAAGATTACTAAACAGTGTCGTGTGTCTGTACCCAGTGCTGACGGGCTGAAAGTAATGTGGTAAATGCATCCCCTCAGGGCATTTGTGCCTGGTTTTACAGTCCATATCCACCCCCAACAGTTATCTAGAAAACAGAAACACACATGGTTGACAATCCTTTTTAAACTTGGAAGGGGGATGAAAGAGACAGTCCTACAGGGCTGTCTTTCTTTGAAAAATGCCCTCACAAAGACCTGTTTAGGGATAGGTTCATAGTTTGCCCCAAGTCTTTGGTAGAATGAAAGCACTGGGCATACACATTCGGTTCCCCTCTGCAGTATTTTGGTATGCATTTATGAATACCAATTAAATTACATGGATTAAAATGTTAGCAGAGCCATGGGCTCAGGACCTATCTTTTGAGTGACACATTCACGACATGATGTTAATATGATGACCACGATGCTGTCGTGAGTATTGAACGTGTAAACATGTAAATTACATAAATTACATCAGTTAACCAGCCAGTTTTTTTTTTTTTTAAACCTTCTACTTTGTAAGATTTTACTTTCTTCCAAAATGTTTTGGATTCTTTCCCCTCAACATTGCTGGTCTCTCCTGCAGATATTTCATCTAAGTTCTGAGAATGGTTTTGACATTGTAAATGTGTTTATGATTTTTTGTTTTTCTTTTTAGAACGTAAGTTAAAACTGTACCATTCAGGGACATTTTCTAAATGCAGCGAAGTCCCTAAGAGAATGTGGTAACCTGCCTTATTCTCCCAGGGAAGCAAATTATTCATGATTCTTGGGAAGTCTTTTCAAATGATTTGGGACACATTGCATATTACCATCATTGCTTTACCATTCTGTCCATTTTACTACTGGTCACCTGACGTACACTGCTTTATTTTTTTTTTTTTTTTTTTTTTTTTTTTTTTTTGCCTCTACTTTCCTTTTGCCTCCTCTTTGCTTTGTAACTCAATAGAGGTGCCCCAGCTCACTGACCTAAGCTTTGTTGATATAACCGATTCAACCATCGGCCTGAGGTGGACCCCGCTAAACTCTCCCAGCATTATTGGGTACCGCATCACAGTAGTTGCAACAGGAGAAGGTATCCCTATTTTTGAAGATTTTGTGGACTCCTCAGTAGGATACTACACAGTTACAGGGCTGGAACCCGGCATTGACTATGACATCAGCGTTATCACTCTCATTAATGGCGGAGAGAGTGCCCCTACTACACTGACACAGCAAACGGGTGAATCTTGAAATCTTCTGTGTTTGAGACATGGATGGTGTTGCATGCTGCTCAGTCACTCTCGTTAAATCTGGATGTTTCCAGTGAGAAGCCAGATTGGCCACAGAGATGATGGGGCCATTTCAGAGATGAGGAATACTTTAACCTAATTGAATGAAAGCGTACGTAAGTAGCCTCATGCACTTTCATTCAAAAAACAAACAGATGTAAAGCTAGAGAAATCTAGATCACTGATCTATGAAATATAAAGTAGGTAAAATTTGCAGGCCTTGAGTTGTTTTTGTAAAGTATGAGTACCAAGCTTTATGGTGAGCACCAGTTAATACTAAGACACACCTCCAAAATGCATGATTGGGTGTCTCTTCTTACCTTTTGATAATCTCCTTTATAGCTAAATAAAACCTATCAAAAGTTAGGATGGAATGGAAGGAGGGTTTTAGAGGCAAGAAGACATAAACCATAAGGCCTTCTAGATTGTGCTGCTATGCAAGGTAAGGAAACTCCTCTTTAACCAGAGTCTGGAGACCAGCATGCAACATCGTAAAGGTTCTCTGGCCTGCATGGTAAGAAACATGCTGAGAACCACTGTGCATGAGTCCCTTCACTTGTAAGTAGAGTTCACTGCCTGAAATTAAGGCCATGTAGTAGTTTGTTAGATATCTCACTCTGGGAGACTGAGGACCGCTTGTCTTTTTTGTCTGTGTGCATGTGTTTCTTTGGAAAGTACTGCTATGTCTCTTTGCTGTGTGGCAACTTAAGCCTCTTCAGCCTGGGATAAAAATCTTTAGCGATATTAATGTACTACAATAAATAAATAAAGCCTATTTGAAAATAGGTTAAAATTATTAACATTCTTTAAAATGCATCGATGATGGCAGAAAGCTTAAAGGGGCCTAACAGTATTCTATATAGTGTTTTTTTTTTTTTTTTTTTTTTTTTAACAGTAGTGTGTCATGATTTAGATTAGAATTAGATTAGATTGTTTGCATGATATTGACTGTTTTCTTTTGTGCATGAAATTCTGGTTTTTATCTTTTCAGCTATTTCGTTAGCTTTAACTTTAGAATTACATTAATTTAATCTTCCCTCCTATTTGAAATCAGCTGTCCCTCCTCCCACTGATCTGCGATTCACCAACATTGGGCCAGACACTATTCGTGTCACTTGGGCCCCACCTCCATCCATCGAGCTAACCAACTTCTTGGTGCGCTACTCCCCGGTGAAGAATGAGGAGGATGTGGCGGAGCTGTCAGTCTCACCGTCAGACAATGCTGTGGTTCTAACAAGTAAGCACTCAAGCCTACACGTTTGGTAAATACTTACCTGGAGCAGGAGGAATGGACTGGTTCTCTCAGAGGAGCCTCTAAGAGAAGGAGGGCTGTAACAGTGACACACTATCCTGGCTTAATAGGCAGCCCTGTAAATTGTGACAGATGCAGCATTTCTGCGGGTGTGACAAACAGTTGATCTCTACAGATCGTCAGTGGGGTCCCAAGGTTTTGAACACATTCTACTTCCACATAAGTACACAAAAAAGTCAACAGCAAGCGAATTCTGTAAGTCGGGGAAGAGTAAGGAAGTTGGTGTCAGCAAGTCTATATTATTGTCCTTTCTTGTGACTGGTTACTTGGGCAAGGTAGAGCGTTAGGTCAGGATTTTGTATGGAAAGAGGCAGACGTTTAGTTTGTAACTCAGAAAACATATGTTTGCAGAATTTCTCAGAAGATTTAGAGTTTTTTAAATGTGCATTAGTGTTTTGCCATGGGAAATTTCAGGCCCCCTGAAACTGGAGTTACAGACGGTTGTGAGCTGCCATGTGGGTGCTGGGAGTTGAACCCAGGTCCTCTGGAAGAGTAGTCAGTGCTCTTAACTGCTGAGGCATCTCTCCAGCCCCTTAAATAGACAATTATAGAAGTTGTCATTTCCCATTCCCTGCCATTTAGGAAGAGTATTTTGTATTAAAGAAAACAAGAGGTTGCAACATGTTGTAATTTGTGTAAGGTTCCACACCAGAGGAAAATAGTTACATTTAGGTATATTCCTTGTAGTGACCAGAAAACATCCTTTCTTGTTCACATGTATCCTAGAGAGTGAAATACAAAAAAAGCAGCCAGGCAGACTTATCTTGCTTTCTCACTGAGAGCCAGAGCATCTAGATACGTGCTTGGCTATGGCCACAAGGTCATCGCAGTCACTGGGTACCACCATTACCTAGTATTCTAGACCCTGAATCACATGTTGGCTCCAATTTAGCCAAGCCCTGTCATATATTAATTGTGTATCTTGAGTCCTAATGCAATATGACCTTAAAGTAACTCTCTCCCTCTTAGATAAGTCATTATTATCCTGATTTAAACGTTAAACAGCTTGGTGCAGTGTACTGAGCCCAGGGGTACTGGATATGCTGATTGTCTTGAATACATTGATGGTCCCACAAGGACACGTGTCCAATTTTGTCCAACTGTACATTTAAATATATGCAACATTGTACAGCATGGAAGCTGCCAACTGCCTAATAACAGTTTTATGATGGATAAATGGTAATGCAGTCTCTCAAAAATTTTAGTCAGTTACCCTTAGTAGACGCCCTTTCAAATGGACAAAAGAGGTATTAATGCACCAGATCTACACTTGACTGAATTACATTTTTAAAGGCAGAACTGAGGGGCTTAAGAGGCCCAGGGAAACGTGGCCCTTAACTACTGATATTTCCAGGCATAGATGTTCACTTAGATACAAGTAGGCCATGGGACCGAATGCCTGGCTATTTCATCAGATGAAGTAACCCAGGGAGTGCTGTGGTTTCTCATGCTCTTAAGTTTAAAGCAGGTCCCGCTTGCCTCTGTAGATCTCCTGCCTGGGACGGAATACTTAGTCAGTGTCTCCAGTGTCTATGAACAACACGAGAGCACCCCTCTTCGAGGAAGACAGAAAACAGGTGAGTCGTGTTGGCAGCATGCCTATCAAGTAGCTCTCGCCTACCAGTTTTAAACAACGAGATGATACATTGAGTGAAAATATGTCTCCACCTTTTATGGTGTTGGTACATTACTTAAAATCTTTTTCTTTTCCTTTTTTGAGTTAGCATAAAGTAATGGGTTTCACTGTGGTGTTTTCACATGATCTGCTGACCGTCCTCATCCATTCCTCTCCCTTCTCCCCATGCCCCTCCTCCTGGTCTCCTTCCTCCCTGTGGTAACGTACAGCCCCTCTGTTCTTATGTCACCTTGTTAGCTCTATTCTTTGGCCCCTTTTCACCCTTCCCTATTAAGGCATCCTTTTCTCTTCTACTCTCCCTATTCTAGTTTCATGGCCTATGCTCCTCACACACGTGTGCATATATACATAGAAGAAAAAGAAAATTAATCCCAGCACTTGGGAGAGAGAGGCAGGTGGATGTCTGTGAGTTCTAGGCCAGTCTGGTCTACTGAGTGAGTTCCAGGATAGGGTCCAGAGCTACAGAGAAACCCTGTCTCAAATGACCAATAATAATAATAATAATAATCATCATCATCATCATCATCATCATCATCATCATCATCATCATCTATGGATCCACATAACAGAAAGCTGTCATTTGTCTTTCTAAGAGTGGATTGCTTTGCTTAACATGATAATTTCTAGTCCTATCCATTTTCCTTGTGTGTATATGTATCAAATTTTCTTTTTCTTCCTTCCTTTCTTCCTTCTTCCCATTTTTCCCCCCTGTCTTCCTTCTTTGTTTTTTGATTTTTTTTTTTTTTCAAGGAAGGGTTTCTCTGAACCCTGGCTGTCCTAGAACCAGGCTGGCCTCAAACTCAGAAATCCACCTGCCTCTGCCTCCTGACTGCTGGGATATAAGGTGGGAGCCACCACTCTCCTTGTATCATATTTTCATTGTCTGTTCATCTACTGATGCACGGCTAGGCTGGTTCCATTCCCTGGTTGGAGCAGTAGTGAGCATGGATGATCAAGTGTCTCTCTGTAGGATTTAGAGTGCTTTGGATGTGTGCTTAGCAGAGAGAGTCCCAGCCTTTTGAGAAACCGACCAGTTTGCATTCCCACCAACAGCGAAGAAGCAATCTTATTTCTTCCCACCGTTCCCACCGTTTGTTGCTTGTTTGATCTTAGCCATTCTGACTGGGATGAGATGGAATCCCAAAATAGTTTTACATTGCATTTCTCTAATAGTTAAGGATGTTGATCACTTTCTTTCTAAAATATTCATTATGCCATTTTTTTTTAATTACTGATCTTGATTCTGGGTGAGATGGATACTACATTATTAACTTAAAAAACAAAACAAACAAACAAGAAATGGTGGTTGTGTTGTCTTTTGTTCCCCTCCTTATGTGGGAAAAAACAGGTCTTGACTCCCCAACTGGTTTTGATTCTTCTGATATCACCGCCAACTCCTTCACCGTCCACTGGGTGGCCCCTCGAGCCCCCATCACCGGCTACATAATTCGCCATCATGCTGAGCAGTCTGTTGGAAGACCCAGACAAGACCGAGTGCCTCCCTCTCGGAATTCTATCACCCTCACCAACCTCAACCCTGGTACTGAGTACATTGTCAGCATCATTGCTGTTAATGGCAGAGAGGAGAGCTCCCCATTGGTTGGCCAGCAATCAACAGGTAATTTTATTGTCTTTTTTTTTCTTTTTTCGTTTAATCTACAAAGGAATTCTTTTGTATGGTTTGGTGTAGTCTGTGAAAAAGCTTCCTGTCACCTTAGTTGGCATTGACACAGAAAAAACAGTGACACATGCTTTTGATCCCAGCACTTGGGAGGCAGAGGCAGGAGGATCTCTGAGTTGGAGGTCAACAGAGCAAGTTGTAGACCAGCCAGAGCTTTGTAGTGAGAGCCCTTCTCAATAAAAAGGGAAAGGAGGTGGTGACGAGTATGTGACACTATCTACCTCTTAGAATACATTTAAAAAGATTTTTATTTTTTTATTTTTACCTGATTCAGTTATCTAGTTTTGGTGTTTCAGCGGGTCAGTTTTTTTTTTTTTTTTTTTTTTTTTGGTGTTTTGAGATAGTTTCATAGTCCAGATTGACCCAGAACTGACTCGGTAGCCTAGGCTTATCTAAGTAACATACTCCTGCCAGAACTTCTGAGTGCTGGAGTGACAGCCACAAGCTACTACTCCCAGCTTGGATGTTTATTAACTTTTTGTAAAGTTTCATTCAAAAACATATTTTGGTTCCAAAGTTACTGTAAACCTGATTTTCAGTTGGGCTTGGTAGCACAGATCTGAAATCTTAGATACTCAGGAGTCTGGGATAGGAAGATAGATAGGTCAAGCCCATTTTGGACTGATGTGAATTCAAAGTTAACCTGTGCAATTCAGTGAGACCTTGTCTCAAAATGAAAAGTTTTTAAAAGTGGTGCTCTGGCTGTAGTGTATCCGTAGAGTACTTTGTCTGGCATGAGTCAAGCCCTAGATCATACAGATGTCTGTACGCATAGATTGATTTATTTTCAGTGACAATGATTGGGAGACCTGTTATCATGATAATCTATAGCTTAGCTACAAATAGGGGAATGTCTGAGAACTACTTCCAAATAGCACATAGTTAAGAGTGCATGGGGAGTATCACTGCAGTTTTTGTAACTCTTCTGTGGTTTAAATTATTTTCCAAAGAGAATGTTGAAGAAAAGGAATTCACAATTTTATCACAATTTGAACAGTCTCCTTAACCCCCTTCCCTTGACTTCTTCATAGTTTTTAGTTCTGCTAATTTAGTGTCTATATCTTCATGTGAAGGAAATGGAACAGTTATATGTAGGAAAAGAACAGAGAGTGACTCTGAGCCTCTTTGGAAGTTACGGATGTAAAATACTTTCCTATGATTTTTCTAGTATCTGACATTCCAAGGGACCTGGAAGTCATTGCCTCCACCCCTACCAGCCTACTGATCAGCTGGGAACCTCCTGCCGTCTCCGTGCGCTATTACAGGATCACCTATGGAGAAACAGGTGTGTTCATTTTGTACAGTTTCACCCTGATGGGATCAGTCTGGCTGGGTAGCTTGGAAACCTGGCAGTCGGTATGAGATTAAATGCAAACAGGCCCATTTAGAAAGCCTCTTTTTTTTTTTCCCCCTGTCCAACAATATATGGGAACTATGTATAATCGATTGTCAAATGAAGTTTAAGAGTTGTTTATACACTACAGCTAGAGTTGGAGAGCAGAGCTGAGGGGGAAGTTTATATACTCACAAATATTATCATCAGTAATTCTTATATTTTCTCCTCTGTGTTCTCTAAATTTTACAAATATTCTGTTACCAGTTTTAAAAAGAATACAATTCATTCTATTTAAGGTTGAATGGGCCACATTCTTGCCCCCTTTTCAAATTAAAAATTAATTAAAATTATAATTACAGCATTTCCTCCTTCCCTTCTCCTCACCCAAACCCTCCCATGCCCTTCTTCCAGCACCCCCTTTCAATTTCTCTGCCTTTTTTCTTATTGTCTTACACACACACACACACACACACACACACACACAGAGCCCATGCACACCCACAAAAATGCATAAATACAACCTACCGAGTCTGTGTATTGTTGTTTATGAATACATGATACTACTTGATATTTTATAATCAACTATGGAGCTCATTCTTAGAAATTTCTTTAACTTTCACCTGTTAATCTACAACTTAGTGACATTTTAACCCAGGGATGTTAAAATGGCATTAGCTTGAGAGTGCTCCCGATTTTTCTATACTTATCAGGGCTTACTGTATGCCTGCCTGTTCTGGCTGTGTTAAGAGCAGCTCTCCTCAAAAGGCAAGTTACAAGCACTAATGATTTACATATTGCTTTCACTGTGTTAATATTGGAGCGACTCCTGGCTCTTCAAAGTTGCCACTAACTCTTTTCATACAGGCGGAAATAGCCCCGTCCAGGAGTTCACTGTGCCTGGGAGCAAATCCACAGCCACCATCAACAACATTAAACCCGGAGTAGATTATACCATCACCCTCTATGCTATCACTGGCCGTGGGGACAGTCCAGCCAGCAGCAAGCCAATTTCCATCAATTATCGAACAGGTACAAACTTCTCGTTCTCAAGGTTATTCATGAAGATGGTATCACAGTATTCTCCCAAGGTATTTTCTTCACGGTGAAGTGGATTTTCTTTTAGTTTTGTGTGGTGTTAGGAATCAAACCCAGCGTCTTATACATGTTAAACAAGTGTTCTCTCACTGAGCTACACCTTCAAACCTGATCCATTTTCTTAGTGAGACAAAAGCCTGTAGCTAGCAATACCTATAAGTGACAGAATTTTGAGGCAAACGTACGAAGACCCTAAGAGCAGACATCTTTGTCTTGTGTTTTTAACTGCTACACCCCATGCATCAGCAATAGACATACGACAGAGAGAGCATTCATAAATAACTCTAGAAGGTAGAGGACAGAGCCCTACCTGAGGTGTAGTATATTGTTTGTGGAATGAAACAATCTTGTTGAAAATAGTTATAGTAGTGTCTGGATGCGTGCCTTTCCTCCTTCAAGCTAACTTTATTTTTGTCAAGAGGAAGCTCTGCAGTACATTAACAGAAGCGAAAGACTGTTTGCATACACACAAGAACTAAAGACAAGGGCTTGTTCAGTCCTGCCCTCAAACCCTGGGACCTCACTGGTTTCTTTTTCACTTACAGAAATTGACAAGCCATCCCAGATGCAAGTGACTGACGTTCAGGACAACAGCATTAGTGTCAGGTGGCTGCCTTCAAGTTCTCCTGTGACAGGTTACAGAGTGACAACCACTCCCAAAAATGGCCCAGGACCATCAAAAACTAAAACTGCTGGCCCAGGTAAGAAAAACCAGTACATTGCATCTAGCACAATAAACCCAGAAGGAGCCCAGAAGGGTTTTTTTGTTTTGTTTTGTTTTTGTTTCTCAAGACAGGGTTTCTCTGTGTGACTTTAGAGCCTGTCCTGGCACTCACTCTATAGACTAGGCTGGCCTTAAACTCACAGAGATCCACCTGCCTCTGCCTCCCAACTGCTGGGAATAAAGGCCTGAGCCATCATGGCCCAGACCTCGAAGATTTCATTTTAAGTATTCTATGTGGTATATGCTGTAGTGTTACCATTCATAGACTGTTGCCAGCTCACTTCACAGGGCAAGTTTTAGTGTCCATATATTTCTGGTCTTTTAAATACTGTTTTGTATAGTCGTGTGGACACCTTAAATTCTTAGTCACCAGGAGAAGAAGGATGGATTGACATTGTAGAGCCTTCTAGATCTGATGTTTTTATTAGATAAAACAACTTCCAAAACTGTGATCTCAAGACAATTTCTTACGGTCAATTTAATTTCTTTCTTTCTTTTCCCCATGTAAATAGCCTCATTAATTTTGGGGGCATCATGTTAAACTGTAAAGTTTATCTTGAATATGATCTAACTGAAGTATGCTAAGCTTTTGTTTTGAGACAGGGTCTCATGAAGTCTGTGCTGGCCTTGAATGCACTGTGTAGCCAAGGATGACCTTAAATTTCTGATTCTCTTGTCTGTACCTCCTAAGTGCTAGGGCTATGGGCATACAGTTTACTGTGGATCTGGGTTTCAAAGCCTGGGTTTGTTCATAGGAGACAACACTCTACCAATTGAGCTGCATTCCCCAGCCCCAGTTACCAGTGGACAGGTTTGCCCAGGAGGAAATGAGTATCTGACTTTCCCGAGAGGGATAGGTGCTTCATGACTGTTGTGCACATCTGCTTTTCATTACGCTATCTCAGAAGTGGCTTGGGTGGCTTTCTAAACCTGCAAACGCCTGCCCTTCCTTTGCAGATCAAACAGAAATGACTATTGAAGGCCTGCAACCCACAGTGGAATACGTGGTTAGTGTCTATGCTCAGAATCGGGACGGAGAAAGCCAGCCCCTGGTTGAAACTGCAGTGACCAGTACGTAACCAATGCTTGGTTTCTACTTCCAAAGTCGTTTTGTGATTTGGGTGTTTGGAAGCCCCCTGAATGTCTTTTGCCATTATATACAGGGAAAGGCAACCTGTTGGCTGGTTCATATCTTGAGATGAGTCCTTGGCAAACAATTTTTTTTTTCTTCTTGCCACATAGTGAGTGAGCTTTCAGGGAAAACCATTGTTAGTGTTGCCACCAACAGCTGCTGTGCTTTCAATCTCCTTTGCTCAAACAGCCTCAGCAAAATCTTATTTGCCTTTAGCAAATCTATAGAAGATTTCTCTAGGACCGGCTTTTTCTATGACTGGGTGGTAAAGTTGATGGAAGTACCCCATGAAGTCGTTATGTTTGGAGGACTGTGGCTGGACCAGCGTTTTCCTATAAATACTTAATAAAGAGGGGATTAAAAAAAAAGAGACGCAGTTGAGAAAGATTATAGCAGTCTAACATTTAAAATCAACTTTACCATTTCCAAGATATAGAAAATCCAGGTCTATGAGACTAACATCACATTGCCAAATCAGATCTTGGTAGACTATCTTGAAATTAATAAAAATTTCCTTTGTGGGGACTTTCTTGGGTGTCTACACACCTCACACATACCTGTGTTTTAATGAGAAAGGTGACACTGAATACTCTAAACGCCTCCACCAAAGGCTCTTGAGCGAATCTCAAGTAACTTTCTATTTTAATAGTGTGATAATTAGAGTTTAATTCATCAAAGAAAATGGTGTCTGCAGAACTGCTTTGCACGGTATAAAAGATATGCTTGTTTCACAACTTGGCTTTTCACATAACCTCTTACCATTAATTTGCCTAACAGACATTGATCGCCCTAAAGGACTGGCATTCACTGATGTGGATGTTGATTCCATCAAAATTGCTTGGGAAAGCCCACAGGGGCAAGTTTCCAGGTACAGGGTGACCTACTCAAGCCCTGAGGATGGAATCCATGAGCTTTTCCCTGCACCTGACGGTGAAGAAGACACCGCAGAGCTGCAAGGCCTCAGGCCTGGCTCTGAGTACACAGTCAGTGTGGTTGCCTTGCACGATGATATGGAGAGCCAGCCCCTGATTGGAATCCAGTCCACAGGTATATCGTTTTAATGCACCACCTGGGTGCTCATGGGAGCAGAAGCTTGGCTTTACGCCTTGCTGGCATTATACTTCACGGGCTATTGATTCCCATGTTAGGGAGAGTAGAAAAATGCCCTCAAATTCGTAGGAAAGGTCCTCTTTATCGAGGAATGGTAACACACAATAAAGTTAGGGGATGTTTTATTACCTAAGCCTAGAAAAAGTAACTAGAAGTAGCGTAGCCTATATATGCAAATATACTAAATATACACATATTTGAAGACCATGAATCAAGACGTTCGAAGATGATACTAAACTATGGATTATTTCCTAAGTGACACACCTCTGTAGTTACTCTCCCTCTTCACACACGAAGGAAAGAAGTCTGGAATCATTGAGCTTACTCTGAGAAATGACCCTAAACCAGGCATTTCCTTGCAATGTGGGTAAGCTCTTCTCTGGCCAGATAGCCTGTGCCAGTGTGTCATTTGCTTAAAGTTCTCTGATGCAAACACACAGGACAGAGCCTTTAGGGCAAGTGCTTCCTCCAGTCCTTTGTCCTCTTGTGCTTTACTCCTGAATCAGGGTTGGAATGCTCAAAGCGTGTAGAGGTGACAGTCTGTGTTACTGCTCTTTGCTTCTCTTTCCTGCCTCTATTGTCAACCAATTTTCTTCTTATGCCGCACCGCAGAGAATACCTCAAATTTAGCAGTGATACTTGCCACAGGGTCCAAATAAAAGAGACAATAAAAATGTAATTCCATCTCCTGGATGGAATACTCGGTGAAATGGTTTAACATACAAAGATAAACTCATATAGAAAAGGGGCCATTGCTCATCTTTTTTTCATACAAAAGAAAAAATCAACTCTAATGACCAATAAGGCAATTCAATTCTTGGTTTTTGAAGGGGTGGGGAGATAAACCATTTTAAAACCCAAAGTCTATTAGAGTCCTGACATTTACCCAGGTGTTTCCAGCAACTCTGAGAATTGCTGGTACAAAACACACTTCCCTCTAGCGTATCCCTTCTTATTACCTGTTTGTGCTGAATCTCTGATGGGCCAGAGAGCCCTCCAGCCCCTACAAGAACAACCCATTCTACTTAAAATTTGCTTTATTTTCCCTTTTCCCTATAAGATAATCTTTTAACCAATGATCATCCTGACAGCCATTCCTGCTCCAACCAATCTGAAGTTCACTCAGGTGACACCCACCAGCTTCAGTGCCCAGTGGGTAGCACCCAATGTTCAGCTTACGGGCTATCGAGTGCGCGTGACCCCGAAGGAGAAGACAGGACCAATGAAGGAAATCAACCTTTCTCCAGACAGCACATCTGTGGTTGTATCTGGGCTCATGGTAAGATGTGAGCTTCCATCCCTGCGATAGGAAATAGGTCATTTCATTGCATTTATCAGTAGAAGTGTAACCTCATAATAAATATTCTTCCCTTATACCATCAAAGAATTTTGTTATAAATGTAGACAATGGAATTCTTTTATGTTGAGCCAAGGTTTTCTAGGTGGCTACTAAATTAGGATGGTATAAGTAGCATTGGATTTTGTTCAATTCTTATACAGATATTAATAAGTATTCTGCTTATTTTAAAAGGTTGTATTCCACAGGAATCAATTTATATATTCACTGGCTGAATTTATGGCTTTTATAGTACCATTCTTCAGTTAGTACCAACCTAACTTGACACTCCCCTCGTTAAAACATTTTAAAAAATCAGCTGAGTTTGGTAGCACATGCCTGGAATCCCAGCACTAGGGAGGAAGAGGCAGGTAAATCTCTGAGTTTGAGGCCAGTCTGATCTACAGGGTGACTTCCAGGACAATCAGAGATACATAGAGAGACCCTGTCTCAAACAAACAAATAACAAACACCATTTCAAACTCTTTCTAGATGTGCAAAAACTAACTAGGATTCTAAGGGGTTAATGCACATCTTTAGACAAGACCAGTTCTAGGGGAAGCCACAGAAGAGAGCTCAGAGACAGAATAGGAACTCTTTCTTGCCTCTTCACAACCAGAAAATACGTAAATAAATAAAGTGATGATTTACACCTGTCAGCCACCTCCTGTGATTCCTTTGTCTCCTGATGCACAGGGATCATGGATCATACCTGGTAGACTAAGCTGGCTCTAAGTTCACAGAGATCCATCTCGTTTGCTACTCAAGTGCTGGGATAAACGCCTGGCATTTTTATGTGAATGTTGGGGATTGGAACTCTGTGTCCCATAAAAGGAAAAAAACAAAAAACAAACAAACAAACAAAACCAAACAAAAGAAAAGCTAGTATTGATTTTTCTTTGTTACCACTTTAGTGTAAATATGTAATTTGTGGATTGCTTGGACTTAACCCCTGAGAACATTTTAAAATTCATCCAGTTTAAATCTGTTGGCAATCATAGGCAAAAGTGAAGTTAATCTGAGAATATGAAGTGTTGTGGGTTTCAAAGATTGCCTTTTATAGCGACTGCATTTCTCCAATCCTTTAGTAGAACTCTGTAGGCTTTACTCGACACTGTGGCTAATGCTTCTCATAAACTTATTTCTAGGTGGCCACCAAGTATGAAGTCAGTGTCTATGCTCTCAAGGACACACTGACAAGCAGACCAGCTCAGGGAGTCATCACAACTCTAGAGAGTGAGTAATCAAATGTTCTAATATTGATGATCCTTAGGTGTAAGTAAAAATTGAAGGTCAGTACGTGATCTCTTGGACTATACATTTAACAGTAGAATTTGGAGACTGGTATAATAGCATGCCATCCAGCTGGAACAAAATGGGAGTACTTCACTCTGGTGGGTTAAAACCCACAACTGGCTTACACTCCACTTGTGAGGATTTGTTTTTATAGAGTTCAGTTTAGCTTCTGCTGCAGGAAAGATGGGGCTAACTTAGGTCCATGTTTATTTCTGTGCTTTATCAATAACCCTGATGACCATTCTTTCAGCAATCATGTACAGTGCTGGTTTGATCATCTGTGGAATGACAGAGGGAGAAGTTGTGGAGCCTTTTAGAAATGACAGAGGACTTCTACCAGTGCTTGTGTTATTACTAATTAGCTATGTTATGGTTCCTACCACGAATTTTTACAGTACAGTAAATTAATCATTGTAACACTTGTTTGAAATATTTCTGGATACTCTAGAGTCATCCCTGGGAACCACTGGCAACATTGATAAATTGGCAGTTTTTTCCAAGGAAGGACATGAGAAGTGAATATTTTCATATTTCCTAAATACCGTTAACCTTCTTTCTGAATGCCCAAAGGGTGGATAACTTACACATTATTTATTAATCAGTATATCTCCTGAAGTGAATGCATCTGTAATGAGGAAGTGTTTTAAAACATCAAAACATTACATGCATTAATCTCCAGCTATGCTCCTCCACAGATGTCAGTCCTCCAAGAAGGGCCCGTGTCACAGATGCTACAGAGACCACCATCACTATTAGCTGGCGAACAAAGACTGAGACAATCACTGGCTTCCAAGTCGATGCCATCCCAGCTAATGGCCAGCCCCCGGTTCAGAGGACCATCAGCCCAGACGTCAGAACCTATACCATCACAGGTCAGTGTGCCCAGCAGTCTGACTGTGTTTCCCACAGCATAAACTGGCTGGTTAGTTATTCCAAGACCAGTGTTTTATGAGAACACAGTTTGAAAATGTGATTGCCATCCCATGATATTTTATTTCCTGGCTTTCATTTGACCTATAAATGTGACCTGTTTTGTTTTGTTTTCACAAAAAACTTTCACTAGTGTTTTTTGTTTTTTAAGTTAATTCAGAAAACAAAAAGATACAAAATAGTAGTGTATAGCTATTAGCATTAGCATGACTAGATTTTTCAAAGTATAATGAAATTTGTAATTACAAACACCACTACATGCCTGTCGGTGGTGGCACACTCCTTTAATCCCGACACTTGGGGGTCAGAGGCAGGTGGATCTCTATGAGTTTGTGGCCAGCTTGGTCTACAGAGGGAGTTCCTGGATAGCCAGGACTACACAGAGAAAGCCTCTCTTGAAAAACCAAAAAAGAAAAGAAATCCCCCCCAAAAAACACCAAACAGCACACACACTACATATAATAAAGGTCGATGTGTAACCAGATATGTCCCAGTATCAGGGACATACATGAATATCTTTTCAGATGTGTTTCTTATCAGTAGTGTCTACACCGTGTTATACTTTATTATGCCTCTGTGAACCGCTTCGGTAGCGTACAAAAAATATGGGTGGGAGTCAAGGAAATGGCAGGCAAGCTTGAGAACTCGCCAATAATATAAGAACAGATAAAAGGTGTGTCTTTTTAAATTCCAGGTTTACAACCAGGCACTGACTACAAGATCCACCTGTACACTCTGAATGACAATGCCCGGAGCTCCCCTGTCGTCATTGATGCCTCCACTGGTAACTACGCTTTCTATTAAGGAAACGTCAAGCTGATGCACATTGTAATCGTCCGCATAACCTTTAGGGCTAATTGGGAAGCTGGAATTTCCAGGACCCTCAAGTTCTCCCTACTTGGTTTGCTAGGACTGTGCAAGTGTGAGTGGCTTCATGGCTGTTTGTTTTCTAAGACATCATTTTCTTCGCTTTCAGCCATTGATGCACCATCCAACCTGCGCTTCCTGGCTACCACACCCAACTCCTTGCTGGTTTCATGGCAGGCGCCCCGTGCCAGGATTACTGGCTACATCATCAAATATGAGAAGCCTGGATCCCCTCCTAGAGAAGTGGTCCCTCGGTCCCGCCCTGGTGTCACGGAGGCTACCATTACTGGTATTGCTTCTATACTGTGATTTCCCCCCCACTCCCCAAGTCACTGTGTCTTTGATGCTATGTCATGAGAATGGGATGCCTGACAATCTAGAAGGCATTCTTTTCCTTAGGGACAAGAGTGTTCTTAAAAGGTGTGAGTGTCTGAGCATGTAATTTCAGTGCCATCATATGATACAGCTAGATGTAGTGCTCTCTGATCTAAATTCACCTATTTCTTCATTATTTTTGCCTCCCCCCCCCCATTAAGATAAATCATACCTATAATATCACCTGAGTGTTGAAGTCCCTGTAGAACACACAGAAATCAGGAAACACGGCTTGTTTGTTGCATTTGTGGAACAAGAAAGTAGAATCTGGTACGGGAAGACTTGAGCTAGGTTTTTGCACTGTCATTGAAGGCTGCCAGTGACCAGGTCTAAAAAGAAGTCTGAAGTCTGTGATGCTCTCTCCCAGAGGTATATTCCATTGGTGGCACACAGTCTGGATAGGTCATCTGCTATCGATACTGTCAATCCATACCATCCATAGTGAAAGGCTACTGCCGTGAGATGACGGTGGACCGCTTTTCTCAAGTGTCAGCTGTGATGGGAAGATGATTACCTGGCCAGGTGGCCTTTGTGTGCAGTCTCTGAGTGTAAAGATTTTTACCTTTCAAGGCTCCAGAGACAGCAGGGAGGAATCCTTGCTCCCCATTAGCCTCTGCTGATCAGTGACTCCTGCTTGACTGGCCAGGTCTGCTAGTGTAATGAAATGGCTGTGTTCTTTATCAGGTCTGGAGCCAGGAACCGAGTACACCATCTACGTCATTGCCCTGAAGAACAACCAGAAGAGCGAGCCTCTGATTGGGAGGAAAAAGACAGGTAAAGACTCATAACCGATGGTCAGTTTGCAGGACAATGTTCTCTACATTTCTCATGGATTATTTTTTCTAGCAATATGGCTTTGACAGGAATCACATCACATGCCCTGAAGATATCTGACTTATTTCTCTACAACTGAAACCCTTATTCACCTTTCAGAAATTCAAACTAGATAGTTTGAATTGGAGGAAAAACTTTTTAATGGCGGGAGTAAGACCTTTCCTGTTTGTCTTGGTTTATGACTTGGTTTCTGAAATTTCAAAGCTTAATTGGAGCAGAGGTGGCTTTCTGTGGGGGCTCAGCGGTTCAAAGCTTTGTCTGTATGAGAAGTTTGTACTAACATTTTTTTTTTTTTTTTTTCTGTCTGAACTATAAAGAAATCTGTGTGAGGAAAATCAAGATTTCTTTCTAGAAAGCGATTTGTGATCTGAGAACTGCTGACTGTCTAGGAGCCTTGATCGGGTTGACGAATAATTGTTGCTTGGATTGATGGTGATTGTTGCTTCTACCTTGAGCTTAACACGCTTTGCTTTTTTGGCTCTAACCTCTCTTGGCTAGATGAGCTTCCCCAACTGGTTACCCTTCCACACCCCAATCTTCATGGACCAGAGATCCTGGATGTTCCCTCCACAGTTCAAAAGACCCCCTTCATCACCAACCCTGGGTATGACACCGAGAATGGTATTCAGCTTCCTGGCACAACCCACCAGCAACCCAGTGTTGGGCAGCAAATGATCTTTGAGGAACATGGTTTTAGGCGGACCACTCCACCCACCGCGGCCACCCCCGTCAGGCTTAGGCCGAGACCATACTCGCCGAATGTAGATGAGGAGGTCCAAATCGGTCATGTTCCCAGGGGAGACGTAGACTACCACCTCTACCCTCACGTTCCGGGGCTCAATCCAAATGCCTCTACAGGACAAGAAGCTCTTTCTCAAACAACCATCTCTTGGACGCCATTCCAGGAGAGTTCTGAGTACATCATTTCATGCCATCCTGTCGGCACTGACGAGGAGCCCTTACAGGTAACTTTTTTTTTTCTGTTTGGAACTTTGTCACCCAGAAAGGGGTCAGCCAGAAAGCGCTTAAAGCCCTCATGTCAGATGTCTTCTTTCCCAGGACTCCTAGAAAGATGTCACAACTCTCGGAGTTGGGTTTTTGTTTTGTTTGCTGTTGTTGTTGTTGTTGTTTTCCTCCGCTTATTTCATTGTGGCTATGGAGGATAAGCCAGAGAGTAGCACTGAGTTTGACTCAGTAGAGAGAATGAAATGTTTTTATTATTGTCAGACACTGAAGTCTACTTAGGGAGGTGGATAAAAAGATGATTGTGGAAAAGAGGGAAAAACATCCTGCTTTTGTCTGAAATCAGAAATGCCACCCTCATCCTTGAAGAGTCAAATCTTTTAGGAAGGTTAGGTGAACCTTTGGGTACCAGCTGTTATGAGAGGCTGAGTCTCCAAAACTCTTTTCTTTAATTTGTCCCATTGGTGCTAGGATCAGTTTTTATTGTGTTATTTTTAGAAAGTGGCGGAAATGTAAAACCTGACTGTAGAGGAGGACATTTGTTCACTTAGAAACTTCAGCCTGGGGATGTGCCAGTGTTTTAGGAAAATCCAGGTTCTAGCTTAATGGCACCTTGCATGGCATGTGCTTATATCCCGCAGTGTCCAATAAAAGGGGGTTTTTCTAGGAGCTCTAGGGAGCCACAGGGTTCAGGGGAGACTGGTATAGCTGAGGGTCTCTGGTAATTTTGGATCACCTAAGTAGAAAAGTCTAACAGAATCTCATTTAACATCTTGTCTCGACAGGGTGGGACTCCTCTATACCCCCCCACCTTGATCTCCCTTTATTCTTGTAGGCAGGGAGGGTTACTAATAGAATAGGGAGGGTTACTAATAGAATAGGGGAGCTCATCTTTGTTTGTCACTGTAATGCTTTCTCTCCCCACTTTGAATGTACAGTTCCAAGTTCCTGGAACTTCTACTAGTGCCACTCTGACCGGCCTTACCAGAGGGGTCACCTACAACATCATAGTTGAGGCACTGCAAAACCAGAGGAGGCACAAGGTTCGGGAAGAGGTTGTCACCGTGGGCAACACTGGTATGTACACTGCTGTCATGTTAGGCACATCTAGCTTCTTGCTGGATCAACCTGGAGAAGGCTTCGACTATTGTTCCTTGTTATCTTTGAACTTAGGAAAGTTATGACTGCACAGCAGCAGGAAATTTCCCCTTGTGCAGTCCTATGTATGATTGACAGGTTTCAGTGACAGGATGACAGGCCTGTCCAATACTCTCTGTCCTTCCTATTGAGTATCTAGTTGATGGAGGCAATGGTTTCTGGGTACCTTTTACTATCTTCTTGTCCTTCACTGTGATCCTCTTAAATGTTTTTAACCTGAAACAGTATAACTATAAATAGTCTTCCTTGGCCACATTGACAACTTAGACTTTTGTTCCTAATCTAAAATGTTACCAACATTGTTCCTTTCTTCCCAAAGAGCTCCCAATTCCAAATTTCAATTTTATATACATCTTTGTTTTCGTCTTTTTAGATAAACTTATTTTAATTTTATGTCTATGGGTGTTTTGCCTGCATGTATGTCTGTTTGCCACATGCACGCAGTACCCATGGAGGCCAGAAGAGGGGGCCGGATCCTCTGAAACTGGAGTTACAGACATTTGTTAGTCACCATGTGGGTGCTAGAACCTATGCCAGGTCCTCTAGAAAGGCAGCCAGTGCTCTTAACTACTGATCCATCTATCCAGTCCCTTTATATGTGTTTTAATACCTTTTAATATATAAACTTAATGTTACATACATGCACGATCTTAATAAACGTTAAATAGCCATCATACAAACTTAATAAAGATTAAATGACCACCATGCAACATTTTAATAAAGATTAAATGATCACCATGAAACATCTTAATAAAGGTTAAATGATCACCATGAAACATCTTAATAAAAGTTGAATGGTCCCATGCACAACTTAATAAAGGTTGAGTGATCCCATGCAACAACTTAATAAAGGTTGAATGATCCCATGCAACATCTTAATGACCTTAATCATGAAAAATTTTAATGAAGGTTGAATGACCCTTGACTCTTCTGTGCATTCCCTGAAAAAAATGTTTTGAAACAGTAGTGTGCCATTTGGCTTTCCAAGTTGCAGTGTGTCATTTGGCTTTCCAAGTTGCAGTAGCTGAAGACTGGTCAAGGAACACAAGATAGTGAGTAACGGAAATTGTGAATCCCAAGTCTTCTTACACTGTAAGGAACGACTTCTAGGTGGCAGGACTTCTGTGTAGGCCCAGTTGCTTCTGAGAAAATGCTGTTTCCCTCGTAAATTAAGCAGCTGCCTGTCTGGCAATGCAGAAGTGGGCAGGTAGTTTTTATGACAGCACAGTAATGACTATTTGCCTTTTGTGGTTTCCCTAGTAAAATGCCACATGAAAGGCATTCACAAAAGCATAAGGTTTTCATGGTTTCCCACATTGTTCTCTTGAAGGTGGTGTGTGTTTCAGAAAGAATCTTACTATATAGTCTGTCCTGGACTGAAACCTGCTCTGTAGCTCTGGCTCCATAAACCTCGAGCAGCATTTTAAGTCCTGGGTATTCTTAAAATAGTGACTCCCCATTTAAGAATTTCAGTCTCTTCATTTTCTTTCCAACTCCATATTCCCTCAGTGTTCTCACCCACTGGGTTCTCTTGGTTTTAAAACATTTTAGATTTTTTTAGTTCTTCCAGGATGATGGCTTTTGAAATATTGGGCATTTCAAATATTGATTGCATTTGTTCTTTTGATTTAAAAGAACTATCCACATGGAGGATTTAAAAGTCATAGTAAATTAGTTTATTTAAGAGAATAATTTGAGGTGTGCTGTATTTATATATATATATATATATATATATATATATATATATGTATATATATCTTATTTATGCATTAAAAATGGGTATTGATGTTTTAGCTGCATATGTGTCTATGCACAATGTGCATGTTTGGCCATGGGACACAGAAGATGCATCATGTCTCCTGAGACTGGGATTAGAGACAGCATTGAGTCACCATGTAGGTGATGGGAACCCAAGCCAGGTCCTCTGGAAGAATAAATGGCGATCTCAATGCCCCCACCCCAAGCCACCTCTCCAGCCCCCTACACAGATTATTTTTTAATGATTTTTTTTTTTAAGTAAAAATGTCTAAAACAGAGAGACAGACCTTGGGAGGCCCACTGAGAGTTTACATTCCCCTAAGTTATCTGCGTCATGGCGGTTTCCTCTTAATTTGGAAAATCCAATGTTATCCACTTTCATAACTGCAAAAATCTAGGTATTCAAAACTATTTTGCAAAAGAAATGCTGCTATATAAGTATAAAGATTGTATTCTAATGTTACATAAAAATGTCAAAGACTTTTTTTTTTAGTATAAGCAAAAAATGGTGTCCAGCAATAGTTGTTCATTACTTATTAACAATAATTGTTAGCGAGTAATTTCTATATACTGATGAAGGGATTTCTTGGTATCATGTAGCTTCTATAAGAGCCTAAGGAAGTGGACTATTTATATTGCTATGCTTATGTAATAGATGTGGAAAGAGAGACAGAAAAATGTTGATTAGCTCAAAGAAAGTTGGTACCTTGGAGAAGTACCTCTGCCCATGTTTGTAGCTAAATTGTCTTAAGATCTGTTTAACTTATGTGAAGTAGATTTCCTAGAAAAAAAAAGTCATGTTTTGAAACTGAATGTGGGAATGAAGGAAGATGGCCTGCTGTGGCAAATGCCCATTGGCTACATCAAGGCATTGCTGATAGCTATTGTTAGTGCTACTAGAGTAGCTTGTTGGTACACAGTACATCTGTTTCTGTGTATGGTCTAAAACCATCAATAAGATGTCTTTTTCCTCCTCCCCCCTTTCTCCTCCTTTTCTTCATAGTCAGTGAAGGCCTGAACCAACCTACGGAAGACTCATGCTTTGACCCTTACACAGTTTCCCATTACGCCGTTGGAGAGGAATGGGAGCGATTATCTGAATCTGGCTTTAAGCTCACATGCCAGTGCTTGGGCTTTGGCAGTGGTCATTTCAGATGTGATTCATCTAGTGAGTAGCTTGCTTTGTCAACCAACTTATTCTTCCATCTCTTCTAGTCTCATGCATTTGCAGTAGTTGGCCACAGAAGCATGTTTGGCAGATGCAGGCTCTTCCAAACATGATGCAAACAAAAGTATACTGTTTGACTCAAAGTAACATTTTGCATCATAGAAGAATGATGGGAAATTTTACTTGTTGAATATTACTGCATTTCAAGATTCATGTGCTAATCCACTATTCATTAAAAGGTGTTTGTAGTAGTGATAAACTCTTTTTGAAATGTTTAGTTATGGGTAACTTGATGAAGTTAACTCACCAAATTACTTTTGATCTTTAGTGTTGAGTAAGGACAGAGGAGAACGCATTCACAAACACTATCTTTTCAATATAAGCAGACATGCATATATATATATATATATATATATATATATATGCATGTCTCTCTGTCTCTCACACACCCTCACCATATACCTACATACACACCCCACAGCCAGATATCCCAAACGTTGCTAGTAATATATGGAAAAATATCCATGTAATACATTTAACATTTAATGGTCAAGTTCAGGGATGGGGAGATAAGTGACCCTAGTTTCATCTCTAGAACCTACATGGTATCAGTTCCCACAAGTTGTCTTTTGACCTCTATATATGAACTGTGAGACATGAATTTACATATATACATATACAATTCATACACATGAAAATAAACAAACATAGTAAAACTTTCAAAGTCAACTTCTGCTGGAAAAATATTTGATTGTCAAATTTTAAAGAGGTTCATGTTTTGTTTTTTCAAATTATTGGTGGAAATGATCTTAAGAATTATCTACAGTGTCTAGAAATTTTAGTTTTGGAGTGTATAACCATTTATTTAGTCTTTGTTTTTGGAAGTATTATTATTGGTAGTTTTGTGGGGTTTTTTTTTAATGTGGTGATCATTCTGTCTTAAGTACAATCCTATGGGTAATTATAGAAACCATATTCCATGGATTTGCCATCGTTTTGTTAATTGTCACATTTGTTCTCTTCATTTATGTGAATCAGGTGGTAGCCAATAGACACCAGCTGATTTCTCTTTAATGTTTAATTAAACTTTTGTATCTAGGATCTCTGCAAACCACATAATACTTTTTTTTTTCCTCTAATACATTTTAGTTTTCCATAATTGTAAGGTGTAAAAAGAGTCAAATGAATCTATGAAATGGTTTTGGTAATAGTATTGTCTTAACACTGACCTGGAAAATATTAAATATTAAATGTTATCATGAATGTTTATCATAGGGAATGTGATCTTCGACTTTCCACTCTGGATTTATGTCCTGTCCCATGACATGACATGTTCTGCCTGTCATGGGAGTCAAAACACAAGTAACTCTTTGCCAATGGTGTCCCCACCTTACAGAGTGGTGCCATGACAATGGTGTGAACTACAAGATTGGAGAGAAGTGGGATCGCCAGGGAGAAAATGGCCAGCGGATGAGCTGCACGTGTCTTGGGAATGGAAAGGGAGAATTCAAGTGCGACCCCCGTACGTCATCCTAATGGTTTCTAGACACCTGAGTACTCTCACTTCCCTAACTTAGCCAAACACTCATTTACAGGACGGGCGGGAGACAGTGGGTTTGTCAATGTTGTGGTTGGGCAATCAGTAGCATGCTTCAAGAGAGTCATGACTGAATGTTATGTCCAAGCATTCTGGCACCTTCACAACCTGAGCACTTTGATCATCTGCAGTGAAGTGTTATAAGTAGACTCAGCATTTGAAATGTGAATTCCATCCTCCCATCAGGCCTACTGCTTTGAAACATCTCTCTCTGATTCACTTAAGTTGGTTGATGAGATTGGGCCTGTGCTCATGCAAGTCTATGGCAGGTCCATCAACTTGAACCTGCGTGGTTGTCATTGGTCTTACAACTGTTTCTTATTTGTGTGCAGATGAAGCAACGTGTTATGACGACGGGAAGACCTACCATGTAGGAGAACAGTGGCAGAAAGAGTATCTCGGGGCCATTTGCTCCTGCACATGTTTTGGGGGCCAGCGGGTAAGACTGGTGGTGTTTAGATATAAAACACAGAGGGGGGGGCCAACATGGATGTGCTGAGTGCATAGGGGCCTCTTTGAAGAGTCCCTAAGGTGAAGTCCTTCTTGTGAAGAGATCCCTCCCCACTTGTCCCTAAATTTTTCAGGCTGGCCTGTTTGTCCTCACCTGAACTGTAGCACTAAGCCTCCAGCGCTGGGCTGATGGTCTAGCATCTCAATACCTTATTCTAATAAAATGCCACTTTTTTTTTATGCCCTTGCTCACTCTAAAAATAAATCTCTTATCACTCCAAGGCTGAGCTGAGTAATAATGGACAAACAGGGAACAGGAAGTGCCTCTGGCTCTTAATGACATACTTGGAGACATTAAATTAGCATACCCTGTCAAGCCAAGCTAATCGCTAATTCTGCCTAATACAGCTCTAGTTGGGCTGGAATCAGCAAGAAGGCTTCATAGAAAAGAGAAACAAACCGCCTGGGGTGTAGGATGCTGTGTTAAGTAGGGAGGGAAGAGAGCAGAGATGTGAGCAAGCATACTCCCAGCCTAGGAAGAGCTGGTCCAGGGGGACCAGTGAGGCAATGATCCCCCTGGTGTCTTGTTAAGAAATTAGATTTGAGGAGGAAGAGAATCATGGAGGGCTGGGAAGTTCATTACTTAAGCTAGCACTTCTCAACCATTTCCAATATGTACCCTTCTTCTGTACGACAGTTTATATTCCATCTTTGAACAATTGAAGTTTCAAAATGGCTTCTAACTTAGAGTCAGGTGTGACGGCGCATGCCTTTAATCCCAGCACTGGGAAGGCAGAGGCAGGTGGATCTCTTGTGAGTTCAAAGCCACCCTGGTCTACAAAGCAAGTTCTAAGACAACCAGGGCTGTTACAGGGAGAAAAGGCCTGTCTTGAAAAACAAAAAGCAAGCAAATAAAATGGAGTGTAGTATGTATTCATTTATTTTTGAGGCGGGGCTCCCTCTCTGTTGTGTAGGTCTGGCTATCCTGGAACTCACTATTTAGACTGGGCTGACCTTAGCTCCCAGCAATCTGCCTGCCTCTGCCTCCTGAGTACTGGGATTAAAGACATGTGCCACCATTATGCCTGGCCTTATTTCTTAGTTTTTTTTTTTGTTTTTTTTTTTGTTTTTTTTTTTTGTTTTTTTTTTTTTAAATTATAAAAGGAAAGTCTTATTCAAGTTAGGCAAAAATGGCTGCTGAACTAAAGAATAGCGCCCCTGTCCGTGAGCTGCAGAGGCCACTCCAGCAGTGGAAGCCAGAGTCTGCGCCTCTCTTCATGTCTTCTTCAGTGTCTACTTCCCTTTCCCTAAGGTTTTGCAAATGGTAACATCTTTACCCCATCAGCTCTAGCTTTCCCTCATCTCAGCTCAATAACAATGAGGAAGTGAATCTATTTCCAGCAAAATGCAGGGAGAAGCACAGGCCCATTGTGGTTTCTTCCTGTATCCCATCCCATCTCTGGCCAGAGCTGAGGCTGCAACGCTATAGGCTAGGGAGGTTTTAGAAGGGACCACACAGAGAAAGAGCCCAGTTATCCAATTCCTCCTGAGGCTCATCGTGTCTTCTGGCTCCTTCCAAGTCATTCCTCTGCTCTGGGCCTGTTTCCTTCACTGGAAAATGGTGGAGTTTGTCTACACGTTCTCAAGTCACTGTTAGGAGTCATCCGGGCCTGGAAGACATCCTCTACTTAAAGCAGAAAGCCTACTGAGGGGGAAGGTAGATGAGCAGAGCTTGCACAGGAAAAGAATCGAATATTTCAGAAGAAAAGCATATGTAGATAGCTATGTTAAGTGTAAGATATAGCTACAAGCCAGCTATATTCTAAGAGTTGTAAATGCATGAAGGCATATTTGGAGCTTCCTGTTTGATTAATGGCTTAAGTTACCAATGCATAAGACCTGAAATTCTATAACTCAAGCACTAAATTATGATGCCGTCAGGTTATCACAAAGCCCATTTAACTTCATGTCTCTCTTCTCAGGGCTGGCGCTGTGACAACTGCCGCAGACCTGGGGGTGAACCCAGCCCCGACGGCACCACTGGCCACACCTACAACCAGTATACTCAGAGATACAACCGGAGAACAAACACTGTAAGTGTTCAAAACCACAGTGCCTTTCCTTGAATGCAGTAGTTAGGTGCATAGTAGGGAGTCTGTGTATAGATACTTTAGTTTTCTTTTTTTCTTTTTTTTTTTTTCTTTTCTTTTTTTTTTTTTTTTTTTTTTTTTAGGGAACCAAATGATTTTTGTTTTTTGAGATAGGGTTTCTCTGTGTAGCAGCTCTGGCTGGCCTGGAACTCACTTTGTAGACTAGGCTGGGCTTGAACTCACAGAGATCTACCTGCTTCTGTCTCCCGAGTGCTGGGACTAAAGGTGTGTGCTACTATTCCCAGCTTTTTTTTTTTGCTAAATGGTTTTTATTTGGAAGAAGTCTTTTGTGGCTGGGGAGGTAATTCAGTGCTGAAGACACAAGTTCAATTTCCAGAACCCATGTAAGAAAGCTGGGCACTGTGGCAAATCCTTGTAATCCCTTTCTTGAGGAGACAGAAATGGGAGGAGTCCTTGGGATCAGCCAGCCTAACCTAATTGAGGCTCATGAGACCCTGTCTCAAAAATCAAAGGGAGGCAACATCCTGCATGTCACCTAAAAGTTAACCTCTAGCCCCTTACATGCATACACACACACAGTCTTATGAATGACTTACATAGAATTCTGTACTCTAGAACAGAATTATAACTTGTTTTAAGTTACTAAATTCCTGAGCATTGTTTATTGCTCAGCACATTTTTTTTTTGTTTGTTTGTTTTGTTTTTTTTTTTTTTTTTTTTTTTTTTTTTTTTTTTTTTTTTGAGACAGGGTTTCTCTATGTAGCTTTGGAGCCTATTCTGGCACTCACTCTGTAGACCAGGCTGGCCTTGAACACAGAGATCTGCCTGCCTCTGCCTCCTAAGTGCTGGGATTAAAGGTGCGTGCCAACAATGCCCGGCATCCCTTGATTCATTCTTAACATCACAACAGCACATTATTAGTCTTTTGAGACAAATCTCCCCTCCACACTTTGGTTTTCCAGAGTATTTGCTATTGATGTTTTTCTTCTGTTTTGGCAGAATGTTAACTGCCCGATTGAGTGCTTCATGCCGTTAGACGTGCAAGCTGACAGAGACGACTCCAGAGAGTAACATTTTCAACCCGGAAGAAGAAGTGTCTCTCTGTCAAGGTCAATCCACACCTGAGTGATGTTAGCGGACCCTCCGTCTTTGAGTGTTCATTTCTCCCTTAAGTCTTCTGCTCTGGAGTCAAGTTCTCAGCTTCAGCTCACCTCACAGCTTCTCCAAGCATCATCATCCTGGGGGGGATGTTCTGAGACTTCTCTCACTAATAGCAGGTGGTTACTTGTTCTGCCTGTGAGTAGTTGGCACCACCCAGTATTGTTTAAGAAAATCAAAGATCCTTGTGATTGGTTTCCATAGGAAAACACTGGTAGCCAACATGAAAAATGTCTTGAATGGTAGTACCCCAAATCTGGAGTCAGCAAGTTCCCCAGACACTTCTGCTTTACTATAACCATATGGCCTGCAGCGTTGTCAGGAGGCATGTCCTGTAGCTGTGTGTTCAAACATCTCACTGTACTCACTCTGTCCCAACAATTCTAATTACCTAGAAATATCCTTCTCTTATCTGTTATTTATCAATTTTTCCCAGTATTTTTATACGGAAAAAATTGTATTGAAGACACTTAGTATGCAGTTGATGAGAGGAATTCAGTATAATTATGGTTGGTGATTATTTTTATACTGTACATGCCAACACTTTACTACTGTGGAAAGACAAGTGTTTTAATAAAAAGATTTACATTCCATCATGTGAAGGTCACTTTCTTTTTTTTAACATAAGGTGTTTGGGAAGAAAAATCACAATCTTTGTGAATTTGATTCAACAAACATTTGAAAAGCCACAGTGTGCTGGGTTTGGGTGACTTCTAAACATAGACATCTGCCTGTCCCTATAGAAGCACAGATGTAGTTTTTGTCATCTATATTCTTGACTGTGGTTCTGCCTTAACAGATTTAAGTGGATTCGAATATTTTTTAGCCTTGCTAGCTAGTAGTTCAGAGGTATAACTGAAGTAATTACCTTCATTACTAAAAGATTTGTTTCCAGTGTGTGTGTGTGTGTGCATGTGTACACACATGTATGTGTAGATGCCCATGGAGATCAGGAGGCCTGAAGGAGATGCTAGGTCCCTTGGAGCTGGATACAGAGGTGTTTGTGAGACACTGGGATTTGAACTCATGACTGAGCTTCACATTCGTTCTCTGATTTCTCCAAGCCCTGTAGTTCTTTTTTTAACTATCATAGACCTTTGCTTCTTTGTTGAATAAATACCTATTCAAGGAGATCACTTGCAAGGGAAACAGGATGGCTGAGCCATGACAATTACTTGAATGTCATATGTCGATCTCAGTCTAGCCTGTCTTGATTCAGGTCAACTGCCATTTTGAGTATGAGTTGATGAACTCCTAGCTCACAGATCGCCTACTCTTGGTCTGCAAAAGTCATTTCCTTTTCAATTTCACCTTGGAATAACAAGATTTAGGGATTTCCGAATTTCTGTTTTGAGAATGGGGCATGTGGCTCTCAATGGTGGAGCACTTACCTAGAATGTAGGGGGCTTTAGGTTCACTACCTAATATCTTATATCCATCCCACCTCAAAATCTGAGATTTGAAATAGGAAATAGTAGCATAGAAAACCAGTAAAAAGTTCATGATTGTCTTAGTGTTCTGTTGCTCCTCTTACAAAGGAGGTATTTAATTGGAGGCTTGCCTACAGTTTCAGAAAATGAGTCCCATGATCATGGCACACAAGCAGGCAGGCTCAGTGCTGGAGAAGTAACTGGGAATTCTACATCCTGACCTGCAGGTGGACAGATGGAGATACTGGGCCTATTGTAGGTTTTTGAGACCTCAAAGCCCAAACCCAGGGACAAATTGCCTCCAACAAAGACACCTAATGCTTCCCAAGCAGTTCACCAACTGGGACCTAAATATGCAAATATAGGCGCCTATGAGGGCCATTCTCATTCAAACCACTACAATTATTAATTAGTAAGATTCAGAAAATACTATTATATCATAATTCAGTAAAAAGAGTACTTCAGTAAACACCTGGCAAAGAAACAATTCATAAAGATGTCTTCTTGGTTCATTTGCTAGAAGACATCCTAGGGTTACTTTTGACTTGATATGTAGTTTGCAAAATGCCTTGACATTTACTTCTCATTGGGGGGGGGGGTGAGGTTTCAAAGCTTAATTTTTCAGAGAACCCAGCTCAGATGAGTTTCCTTACAAACCAGAGGCCCAGCCCCTGAGTTTTTGCTTAAGATTACTAAATCAGCTTTTCTAATCCAAGAGTCTGCAACCTAGCTGCAGTGAACCTATCAAAACAAAACAAAACAAAACAAAACAAAAAGAGTTAGGCCTGTTTAGCTTACTCCTCCAATCACATTGCTTAGAAGACTGAAGCAGGAATATTGTCATGCATCTGGGCTACACAGAAGTTTTGGGCTTGACAAGCAAGATCCTGCTTTAAAATAAAAGAAAGATATCAAAGGACAGCTCAGTGTGATGGCACACATGTGTAATGTCAGCACTTGGGAAGTGGGGACAGGAGAATGTTGGGTTTGAGCCCAACCTGCACTGGACTACCTGACCAAACTAGGCTACACGGAAGGCCATGTGTTAGAAAAAACAATATGACTGGGGAAGGGGCTGGGAGTGAGCACTTGCCAGATATATGAAGCCCTGTGTTCAATGATCGATGCATAAAATGGTATGGCACATTTGCAATCCTAGCACTATGGAGGTGAGGTTGAAGGATCAGAAGTTCAAGGCCATCATGAACTACATGGGGAGCTGGAGGCCACCCTGAGTTACAGAAGACCCTGCTTTCTCCCACTACTACACAAAAGTCCTAAGAAGTAGACTCAGGTGCTTATAATGGCTGTCTGCCATGGATGGGTCATAACTTCATCGAAGAGAGGATTGGCTCATACCAGTCTTCACCTAAAGCTCCCTGAAGCTGTGGGGTGTGAGCTGCAAGAAAGCCTGCAGCTTGACTTTGCTCAAAGGTCTTTGTAGTTAAAAACATGAAGATTAGCAGGGTGTGGAAGCTCATACCTGTAAGCCCATCACTGGGGAGGGAGAGCCAGCAAGATTCCCACAGGCACAAAGCCAGCCTGATCTACATAGCAAGACCCTGGCATAAAAGGCTACAAAGCAAACATGTGTGAAGAGCAGGTTTCTGGCTGATGCTACGCTCCAGACAGCCTGCAAACCACAAGCCAAAGCAGAGAGTCCCTGAAACACAGCTAATTGGACTGACTTAATTGGCTTTTGTGTGGAAACATACAAAAAAAAAAAAAAAAAAAAAAAAAAAAAAAAGCTTCATGGTTAAGATTAAAAAATACCAACAGGGGGTTGGCGAGAGCTCAACTGTTAAGGGCTCATCACTGCTCCTGCGGAGTCCAGTTCTAACACCATATCCAGTGGCTTACAGCTGCCTTTAACTCCAGCTCCTGGAGACCCAAAGCCTCTGGCTTCCAAAGGTCCCCGCATTCACAGGCTCATACTCATACAGACGCACATGTGGGTGCTGGTAACCAAACCCTGGTCCTCTGCAAAACTTTAACCACTGAACCATTTCTCCAGACCCCATAAAAAAAAAAAAAGGCTCAGCAGCAGCAACTTGGTCTTTCCTGTGGTACTCCTATTGCTTTTCCTTCTGACTCTTGAGACAGAATCTCACTGTATAGCCAAGCCTGGCCTCAAACTTGCGGTAGTCCTCTTTCACCTTCTCAGGTGCTAGGATGAATGGCCATGACCATCACGACCTAGTATTTGGCTGGACAGTCAAAGCAACACATTGGACTACGTGAATCCCTTTTTGGACAGCATAATGCAGGAAAGGTAAAGCTCTTTCCCACTGGTCCTTTCCCAGTAGAACAGCTGCTTAGTATTTCGGAAGACCTTTACATTCTTCACTGACTCGCGTTGCCGAGTCCCCCCTTGAACAAGGCAGATTGCCAAGGCCTAATTAAAACAGACTTGGTTGGGTTTGGGCTAGAGATAGATAATTCAAGATAACTCAGTTAAAACTAGTGAAAACTAGAATTTTAAAAGAAAATAACAGTTTTGAAATTTTACTCTGCCTGGCCAAAGTTGATTTGTAATGAATTATGTTGTTCTGTATTTATATTGTTTTCATCTCTAATGATCTGAATGAATTATGCAAATTAGTCTATAATAATGTCGCTATAAGCCTGTAGGGCACACTTTCTAGGGAGGTGAATGAATGAGGAGGTAGAAACCACAAGTATAGGAAATGGCTCTTCCTATTTAATTATATTTCCATGGAAAATTCTATTGCATTTCTATTCATATGAAACTCATTACGGTGATTAAGAAACATCACATCAGCACATTTAAGTGCAGCAATTGCCCTATTCAGTAAGTTCCCATTACCGCAGTAGGGAAATTGGCAGGCTACAATTTTTTTTTTTTTAAAAGTCTCACTCTCAGGGTTGCAGTGCAACTGTTGAAAAATAAAAGCATTGTTGGGGCTTCTGGTATTTGGAAAGAAGATCTAAAGATGACTTGAGGCTGTCAAATCAGAAGCAGCAGGAAAATCAGGAAGACAGCCTCGCACAGACTAACCAAGTTGTTGAAGAGTCTAGGACAGGCCCCAGGATCATTCAGTGACAAAAGGTGTTGGCTGCCAAGTCTGACGACCTGAGTTCAATCTTTTGGTGGAGGAATTGACTCCTGCAAGTGTCCTCTGACCTCCACACGAATGCTTTACACACACACACACTTTAAAGATTATTTGGTATTTTCATTTAAAATAGTTTTATTATCAGTACCATCCTACTCTATTTTCATTAAAAGATTCTATTTGAAGTAAAAAAAAAAAAAATACCTCCATAAATTACAAATGAAGAGAATACTGCTAAGAAATGAAAGAAAAGAGAAAGTGTTCTCCAGCTAAAATCCCTGACTGGGAAATTTCTCTCAACATTCCTCAGTGGAGTCAGATATGAGATATGAAATCATGTTCTACATTTCCTTAAAATCTCATTACTTACTCTTCAGAGACAGAGATTTTAACAACTTTAGGAGTCAAATCTACCTGTAAAATAGCGCTTGTGAGCCTCTTGGGGGAAGGTTCTACAGACAGGCAGTCTGGGGTCACTGTCAGCAGTCTGCACTGGCTTGGGTGGGTCTGGGTCTGTAGCCCCTGTGAAGCAGGCTGCACACCATGCAAGCTCCATCGGGTCAAATGTACAGGCCAAGTGTCCTACCAGTGAGCACCCGGCATCAGTGCTTTGAATTTTGTGTATGGTATGTGCTTATGTACAACTGGATGTGTGTGTTGGGAGTGCATGTACCTCTGTATTACACATATAAAACCAGAGGTTGTCTGGTGTCCTCTATCATTCCTGGCCTTATTCCATTGAGAAGGGGTATGCCATTGAAGCTACCATTTCTGGCCAGGTTGGTGACCTAAAAAACCCACAAATGCTCCCAAATGCTACAGTCCTGTCCCAGCACTCCACCCCTTTGTACACCAGACTGGCCTGGAACTGAGATCCACCTGCCTCTGCCTCCCAAGAGCCGGGAGCAAAGGTGTATGCCACCACTTCCTGGTACAAAAATTTAATATTAGCATTTTTCATGGTCATTTCCATCCATCGTTTTCTCCTACCAGTTCCCATACTTCCACATGCACAAAGATGTGAGAATAGCCAGCATTATTTCCTAAACAGTATTGAACATGTGACAGGTAGTACTTGGCATGTCCTTTAGTATTTTATCTCATCTATTCTTCAGAAAAAAATGTATTACTATATTGCTACATCATAGAGTTGAGCATGAGGCTACAGGAATCAGCAACATCACATATCTCACGCACGAGACTCGAACCAGAGGTTATCCTGCCTCTTTAAGGGGTCCATCTCCATTCTACAGTCCACAAAGTACACGTGTAAAGAAGCACGGTCATGATTACTCACCTGCTGAGTTATCCTAAAAGGCAGGTAGATCATCTCCTGGAGAAAAAGATGGGGCCATGATCAAGAACGGGGAGATGGTGTGTGTGTGTATGTGTATGTGTGTGTGCGCGCACGTGTGTGGTGGTGGTGGTGGTGCTGGAAAAGTTTTACCTTTGGGCCTCATTGTTGATGTTAGTAGATATCACAGATGGATGACTTCTTACAAGTTAAGATTAATCCCTGCCCAGCAGTGTTCAGCAAAAATAAGGTTTAAGAGTGTCCAAGAACAGAAGAATCTGGGCTGAGAGCTTTATAAGAGTAACCAGAAGGAAGCAAGAGTCAAGGGACCAGGCAACTAGTGAAGAGGCACCTCTCATGGGCCAGGGGTGGGTTTCTTCCCATGCCCAGCGGCTTCAACTTCAGCACACTCATTAATGATCCAGGTATTTTATGATCTGGGTCTTGTGAGCCAGATACATCTTTGAGTTTTTCATTTCAAGTTTTCATTTTTATTTATTCAAGGCAGTGTATAGTTACGAATTCTCCAGTTGCTTTAGGACTTAGCTGTTTTGCTGTCGAGACTCTCCCACAGTGATTAACTTCTTGACCTGGTTACCTCCACCAAGTTACCCCAAGCACAAAGTCACAGGCATCAGGGACATGGGCTTGTGAAGAGTGATGCTTTGGTCTGTTTGGCAGGGTGGTGGCAAGATAAGCCTGCTGACAGCCCTAAACTTACGGCATTTTGTAAGAACTTATCAACAGACGTTGTTGTATGGGGACACTGTCATGGGTTTACTCAAAACTCTTGTTCCTGAAGGGAGGACACATCAACTACCCTGCCTCAAGCTCTGCATGACTGTGGGCTAGGGCATGCAGAAGCAACCATGGTAAGCATTACACAGGTAATTCCTAGTAAGAGGGTATCTACATATGGGACAGAAGTATAAAGCAGATGATGCAGGAAGTCATGGAAACTCCTGCTCAAAGAGTTCAAGAATGCTATCAGAAGTTGGACATTACCTACATGGAAGATGACCTACCAAACATCATTGCAGGGGGTATTCACTGTCCACACCTAGGCATGTTTTTGCTGCTGTCTGACCTAAGCATCACTGGCAAGGAAAAAATAATCACAATTTAAAATTGAGCACAAGACTCTCTGGAATCAACTGTAAAACTGGGGATTCCCTTTTTAATCTTTTTTGAAGCATTGACAACATGGTCCAGATGGCTATTAATCTCCCCATCCTGTCCTAGCTTCCAAGGGCTGGAATTTGTGGTCTATGACATCATGGCAGGCAGGTTTTCTACTGGCCAACCAGGCTTATATACTGCTAAGAAAAAAAATGGTTCTACACAACATATTAAATTATTATTAAAAATATTACACTAATCCATTCTCCTAGCACTATTTTTATTTGCAGTGAGATTATGTGAAAGCTGGAATCCCACCTTCCCTTCCCAGGTGTGTGGACACAGTAGTTTAAATACTCTCATGGTTAGAATTACATGTGTAAACTTAAGGCAGTATAGGGTTAAGCAGACAAATGATTGCAATTACACTTTAATGTTCACTCTCAGTCAAGCACATTTAATAATTTATGAGCCAAAATCTGTACTCACTATTTATTACTACAAAAAAATGAATTTAAAAATGCTATGGCCAGCAGTACGTATGTGTCTGTGAACTGGGAATTAAAGAGTTCCTCAGAGGCTGAGATTACCATTTAGTGATAGAATGCTTGCTTAGCATGAAGGCCCTGGGTTCTGACCCCTAGTATGGCAACTGTACATCAACAAAGTTCCTTGGGACAGATAAGACCCAGATGGCTCTCAAGAGGTGACAGTCAAATGCTGGCAGAGAATGGAGCAGAAAAATCCATTTTCAGGGTGTCTCATTTGCAAGGCTGGCAGTTAGCATAAGCAAGATGGTTTATTTACTCCAGAGGGATCCCTGCCCGGTGACCTAACAGAAGCCACAGTATTTTAACGATTACTTAAGTCTGCCTCATTTCAATGGATTATTCCAAGAGCTGGGAAATCAGTCAGTATATAAATGACTCACAAAGGTGACCGTTTCTAAAAATTTCTGTGATGGGAGTGGTGATGTACCCTTTAATCCCAGTACTTAGAGGCAGAGGTAGGCAGATTTCAGATTTTGAGACCAGCCTGGTCTATAGACCAAGTTCCAGAGCAGCTAGAGCTAGAGAAAACTTGTCTCAAAAACCAAAATAACAACCACCAAAAACAAACAAACAAACAAACAAAAAAACCTTCTGAATTTTTTTATTTAGAGAAGGAGTGAAAAGAAGGCAGGGCTGAGGCTAACTGACCTGAGGTTACAGCTGACCACAGGCTTCCTCCATGTGAACACTAAGGACAGAACCACATAGACCCAGTTATGTCCTGCCTGACACAGGGAGGCACTGGCATCCCTATCCCGTACCCCCACATGCTCCCTAAAGCTCTAAGAACACTGGGTCTATTTGTAGGTACCAAACAAGCTACTCAACAGCTAATATAGGTTTTAAACAGTTCAGGAGGGAGGATCATGGCTGCTGAAATATGGATAACTTCACTCTTTAAGAAAGGAAGAGCAATTATCAGCATCTTCCAGATGTTGCTAAGGATCCAGTTCCCAGGGGATAACTGGCTGTTTGTCAAGGAGGCAAACAATCAAGCTTCTCAGAGGCATGATGAAAAGAGTCCTGCGGGGAGCAAACCCCAGTGGGGATGTGTCCACAAGGCAGCTTGGCTTCTCTGGCCAGCTTGCCCTTTTAGATGTCTTACAGGGACTGTCTCAAGCTGAGCGCCAAGAGGGAGAGATACTTTTAGGTTCTGTACACATAAACCTGTGTATGTGGTAACTTGGGCTAGAAGTCTATACCTTTCAGATAAGTAAGACCCAACTACCTAAAACCACAGACCCAATGGAAAGGACTCGTTTTTTAAAAGGGGTACTTTTAAAATTCCATACATGATTATTCACTGCACAGAAGCAAACTGGGAGATGATGGGAACTAAGATCAGTGGTGGAAGAGCCGGAGATCCGTGTGAGCCAAGACGATCCCCAGTTCATCACAGGCCTCGATCACAACCTTGTCTGCAGCGGATCCAGAGGGAGCGACAATGTAGGCCACACCACTCTGCAAAGGAAAACCCCAAAACCAATGCTGACTTTCAAAACACAATGACACGCACATCAGGAAAAAACAAGATTTCCCTCTAAACCCAGGGGTAGAAGAGTTGGTTCAGTGGTTCACAGCACTAGCTACTCTCTTCCAAAACAAAACAAACAAAACAGGAGTCTGGTTCCTAGCACCCACATAGCAACTCACACCCATCTCTAACTCCAGGTCTGTGGCTTCTGAAACTTCCTTCTGGCCTCCTTGGGCACCAGCCAGGTACACACACATATAGGAGCAGTCAAGGCAACCCCAACTGTATATGATAATATTAATCATAAATAAAAATAAGTACATCTTTTTTAAAAAGCACAAGCTAACAACAACATATTCAGGCAAAGCAACAGATTTTGGGTTACGCCTATATCACAAAGAAAAATGAAATAATTCTCCATTTGCATCAAATCAACACAGCTTTGATATACAACTCTAAGTAACCTAAAAGTACAACTAACTTCTTTTTTGTGGTGCTGGTACTGGACCTGAGGTCAGGTGCTCTATGTTGCATCCTCAGCATCAAAGGCAGATGGACCTGAAATTGTTTCTAAAATTGTGTCCCCAATGCACAGGAACCCTCACTCACCCTTTTGGCTCGGTCCACGTTGTCCCTGAAGGGAAAGAAGGCATCAGAGCTGACCGAAACATCTCTCAGTTTGTCGACCCATTCCTTCTTCTCTGTCTCAGTGAGTAACTCGGGGACTTCCTCGAACAGTGCCTTCCACTTCACCAGGTCATCTCCCTAGGGAGCCAGGGAGCAAGATGAGCTCAGTATCAACTGTAGCTTTATCCAGTGGCAAGTACAATGCCAGAAACCACTTGGGCATTTTCCTATGACTGTTCACTAAACAACGACACACCCAGTTCCTACTTTCAGAGGCCCTTCGATGCTGAAGAAAATCTAAGGCCATTCTTAGATTACCAAAGAAATTATATCCTACTTTTGTAACTCAGTTTAACCCAGACCTACTGAGTTCTCAAATCTCTAAGTCTGTGTATACACCTTCGAATTCATGTCCAATCTAGGAAGCAGATGATAACTGATGCTTGTGTAGATGAACTACACATACACAACTGTCTCAGGTATAAATCAGCTTATAGGCAAATCAAAACAAATTCATGGTGCTTACTAACTACTGCTTCGATGTTTGTGTTACTTCTGAAGTTTACACCGAAATGTAATCCCCAATACAATGGGATTAAGAAGCAAGGCCATCAGCAGGCCACAGTGGAACACATCTGTAATCCCAGCACTGGGAGCTGAGTTCCAGTCAGCCTGCACTACATAGAAGACCTCATCTCATACAAACAAGACTTAAAAAAAAAAAAACAGTCATCATGAGGAGACCGTGCCTCGAGAACACTCTTGTTGAAAAACAGAAAAAGTACTAAAACCACACTGAGTTGCTAATGTCCTTTTAAGTATGGTAAGAAGAGAATCCCTGGTGACCAGCTAGCAGGTCGTTTACAGTTTAAGTCTAATACACACTACAAGACAGCAAGCTCCTGCTGACACCAGGAGATGGTGAAAAACAGTCCTCGAAATGACAATATTATAACCCGAGGGGGAAGTATGGGCCTACAAAATTAATACAATATTCATAACCCAGAAGCAGAGACTTGTGGTTTCAGAAAAGGTGGAACAGTAAAGGTGTCAGGGATTAGAAGACATTTTAACGCTTCCAGACAATCCAGGATTTCAAGAAAGTCTCTCTGTAGTAGTACCGTGAAAGTCTGTCCCTAACAATGAATGAATCAACACAGCCCACCTGGAAGACAACCAGCCCGTACCTCACCAATGGTGTCTGTCACATACTGATCAATGGCGTTGGAGATTTCTGCTCTCTTCACCCCGCTTTTAAACTTCATGGAGAGCACTCGTGGATGGTGTCGGAGCCACCACGAGTTTGCCTTATCACCTGCAAGGCGTGTGCAGTGTATCCGAGACTGCTGTCCTGCTCCGATGCCAATAACCTAGGAACGCAGACATTTCTTTTTAAAGGATGCCAGTAGTGAGACATCCATTTTGAGAGGGGCTTCGCTGGCTCCTTGCAGACCCTGCCCGGGGATCAGTGGCCACAACCTGTCAGGATTCAGTGACTAAAAAGAACCAAGAACCTTACTATGAAAATCCCAAAAGGCAGGAACTGGAGAGATGGCTTGGAAGAAACACTGGCTGCTCTTCCAGAGGACCTACCTGCACCCAGGGTTCATTTCCCTGCACCACGTGGCAGCTCACAATTGTTCCAGGGGACCCACCACCCTCACACAGACATACATACCGGCAAAGCACACTGGAAAGGCTACAAAAAACTAAATATAGGGCTAGTTTCATGTCAATGGAAGTATCAGCAAGAGGTAGCAGTGGTTGGGAAGGGGGTTGTGAGTGAAGAAACCAGTTCCACAAATCCAAAATGAACCAGCTCACTCTAAGCAAGAGTCAATGTAACCAACCAACTTAATACTTGGCTGCTTAGTTTGTTCTCATTAGTTTTACGTCTACCCAGGTGCTGAGTAAATACTGACAAACCAGGAAAAGAAACTTGGCCAGTCTTCTCTTTCAAGTGCCTGGGACCTGAGGCAGGTGGGCTTTTGAATACTGTAAAACAACAACGCAGTGAGGTGGGCTGACAGTGTGGTTACCTGTCCATCCTTGGCGTAGCACACGGAGTTGGACTGAGTGTACTTAACAGCGACAGTGGCTACAATGAGGTCTCTGAGGGCAGACTCCGGCAGCTGAAACATAGAGGATGCTTAAAGTCTCACCAAGCTTTTGAAATCTCATTAGCTTTAAGTTATGGGTACACCAGTGTGACAGGACCTGTGATGCAGTTAGGGCCCTCAATGACAGCCAGAGTCATGCTGCATGCTTTACTAAAGACTGAAACACCTTAGCCTATCTGTAACTAATGTAGTACACCGTCACCTTCAAACTAATGGCAACTGTTTGTTCAGCAACAAGACATGAAATACTGAGTTTATTTTAAAATGACTTGAACAGAATATCCTTAATAACTGAGGATGTAAGATTCAGGATCAGAAATACTGAAACTAAATTTCATACATTGTACACTACTGTGATGTACACACACCAATGATGTTTCTGGAAAAGTTAAATGGTGCCATTTTTTCACCTTGCTGAAAACATTTTAACAAGCTATTTAAAAATATTCTACAATTTCTAAGCCAACATTCAGCCACAAGTCTGTAAGAGCCCCAAATGACACTTCTTTGATACAAATTAGAAAAGAAGATAATAACCCATGTATGCATGCTTAGTAGATAAAGGGTATAGGCTAACCAAAGAGAAGATACATGATGCTTGCATCCCAGCAATTTGCACCAAGAGGCTGATGATGCAGGAGGAGCAGCCTAGACTACACAGCAAGAGGAAGAATGGAGTTATGCTGCTTATGGGAAAATAGATGCAACTGAGGATTGTAGTAATATTGTTTGTGCAATATCGAATAAAGCTTGCCTGAAGATCAGAGGGTGGAGCTAGCCACTAGTTAGCCAGAGGCCAGGCAGTGGTGGCACATACCTTTAATTCTAGCACTTGGGAGTGGAAGCAGGAAGATAAGGAGTTCAAGACCACACTGGGCTACATAAAACCTAACCAGTCTAAAAGAGAAACAGAGCTTACACGTTTGATCCCAGCACTAGGGAGTTGGAGACAAGAAGTGATATGGCTGGCCAGAGAGGGAACTAAGCGGGAGGAGACAGGAGCCCCCTACATTTTTTTCCCTCTGAGGAATTCGTAGAGCTAAGAACTCTACTGTCTGGCTGCTCTGCTTGCCTACTCTTTCAACATTTACCCCGATATCTGACTAAGGGTTTCTATTAAGACCAATTAGAATTCACACAACAGAGGATAATCATACTTGGTGAATAATTAAGTCAGTCTCAGGAACACAAATGGTCTGTTTATGGTCCTTAGATTTATTGATATTTAAATCCATTTTATTGCACTGTGTACAGTATGTGCAATATGAAAGAAAAATGATCTAGGAGAACAAAGGGTTAATTGGAGTGGGAGGACTAAAAGGGAAGAGTCTGTGTGTGTGGTGGGTGATATGGTCAACATACAATACATACTGTGCGAAATGTCCGTATGTTACACACTAATATATGTAATGAATACATGCAATGAAAATTAAAAAACAAAAAGGTAAGTTTGGCTTCATCCAAATTAAGCTTCACCTCTGTAAAAGAGGGATGGAATAGAGTATAGGAGAACATGACAATTGCATGTGAACCTACACTTTTCAAATCTCAAAACTGGAAGCTTTGTTTTAAAAGATTTTTAAAAGAACTTATTCTAACACATTCATCTTTTGTTTGAGCCAACAATTACAATCGGACTCCACAGAAACCTAGCTTCTTCAAAGTCACCTTCAAATGTAGCTCTGGCATTCCCTGTTAGATCAAAGGAAATGTGCATGGGAGTGGAGGGAAGCTCAGCCAGCTGAAGCACTATTCTGAAAAAGGGTAAGACTTGTCGGGTGTCCAGCGTCCCCTGCCCAGCAATCAAGACCAGCCCATTGTCAGGTCTCCTCTATCTTCCAGTCTTGCTACAATGACCTGCTGCTGCAGAGATCAGTCTCCTTCCAGAAGCAGGCCCACAGCTAATGTCAATGGGCACAGGTCCAGAGAAAAAGCTACAAGATCCAGCGAGAAAGCTACACACACCTCTCATCCATTTCCCTAGTTTGTAACTCTAGGCATACTTATCTATTCTCCGTCCCAATTCTGTAATTTTTAGAATACAGAGGACAGTCCTCTCCCATAATGTACAGGGACTGAATGGAATACTGCATGTAAGCAATTCTTCCTAGGTCATCATTGTCCTAAGAATAGACCTCTTCTACAGGGTGACAAAAAAACCGAACACAAAACTTGTTCATATTAAAAACAATTATCAAGCACCGAAAAAGGAAACGACCTAAATACCCATTACAGCACAGATCTCTATACTTGGATTGTCATGTGGCTTTTTACTGATGTGAAACAACATTCATCAGTACAGAAAAACATCTGTAACCTAATGCATGCAGCTGCAGATGACACAATCCCACTTAGGTATGACTGAACATACATTTCTATGCATGTACGTATAAAAGATAAGCTTTTAATCTATCAGGCTTACCTGACAACTCAAAGATGAGCTAGCTCCTTGCATATCTACCATTTACAAATATGAATCTTAATAAATGATATGCTTATTTACACTGAAGATAGACATGTTACTAGCATTTGGTTATTTTCAGACTTACATCTTTATTCTTGGTGACAATATTGCTAAATAATGACTTGTCAATGACTCCATTATTTCTCTTCTGGCTTAAACGAAGACCAAAGAGTGTTCGAACTTCATTTTCATCCGGTTTGTAGGACTGGTCCATCTAGGATACCAAATTTAAAAGTTATAAGCATTTTATATCTACTGTCCCAAATTTTCCATAAAAATGTTTCATTCTTCCTGGGCATGGTGGTATATGCCTATCCCAGTACCTGGGAAGATAGGGTAAGTGGATGACAGTTAAGAGACCAGCCTGGGTCACAGCAAGTTGCAGGCCAGCTTGAGCTACACAGCCAAACTATGTTTCAGATAAGTGAGCTAGCTCAAGGCTAGCCTGGGCTAGCCTTGGTGAAACTGTCTTGTGATGAGTAACAGAAAAAGGGCTGGAGAGGTTGCTCAGTGGTAGAGTTTCTGTCTAACATGTACAAGGTTCCCCTGCTCAATTCCCAGCACAGCAAAAATAAATGGGAAAAAACAAGAATTATGGCTTGCATCTGAAAACCAGTCCCAAATGAAGAGGGTCGCTCTGTGAATGTGAGAAACCACTTTTATCTAACTGCAAAGATGCAGAGTTTAAAAACACCATGGCCACAAGGACATTGGGTTGCAGTCCATTTTCTACAGGGGCAGCACAAAGTCTCCGATACATACAGCCTGTGACTCGGCTCTATTTCTCTTGGGAAAACCATATAAAGACATGAGATAACCTGCATGGATGTGAAGCAAGGTACACGAGTAAGAAATGAAAACACTGGGGGATGGATATGTTCTATTTCTGGAAGGACAAAGGAGAAATATAGAGTAGTCACTTTAAAAGAGTAACGCGGCAGAAGACAAGGCTGGAGGCTTTCTACCACATCTGAACAAGGCATGTAAATAAAACTTAGGGAAAAAATGAAGCAAAGAATCTTAGACCCCATAAACCGCCTGTATAAGACAGTAATAAGATTAAGAACACTGCGGGGCAGAGGCAGGTGTATATCGAGTTCTCAGCCAGCCAAGGCTGAGATCCTATTTCATAAACAAACAATACGAATAGGACTTGGATGCTGCTCTAAGTGTCTAATCCCAGCACTTGGAGAGCTTTTTTTTTTTTTGAGGCCATCATGAGCTACATAATACAAATACAACCCTATCTCAGAAAGAAAAAGGACAAGAGTTGAAACAAGCACACTAAAGAGGGACAAATCTGAAAGCGGTCTCCATAAGAGGTACACAGAGAAAAAGAACACAAAATAAAACTGAAGACTAAGTTACCACCTAATGTAGGAATTACTACTGACCTGAAGAACACAGTAGTTTCCATTTTTCTTTTTAGAAAGTATTTTCAAGGCTTCTTCTTCATATCCTGGGGCAACAATACCATCCGACACCTATAAAAAATATACATTAGATGAAATTCTTCCTTTTAGAAATCAGAGAATAACTCCATAAGATATAGCAACAATTAGCTGTTCTAAGTAATATACCAATACTATCAACAGAATGAATTGTTTATGGCTACCATATTTTCTGTGGTTAATCTTAGTCTTAACTGAGAACAAATGGATAATTCACTTCAATACATGAGCCTCAGGGAAGAAAAACTCATTGTTACACTAGTCTCTTCATGAAGTGGGCTTAAGATGTGCACTGGAGGAACCATGCTCCAGTCTGGCTCAAGAGGACACACAGCTAGCTGATGAGATCCTAGAGGTTTGTCACCTTGCAACTAGAGACACAGATGTCTCAGTGTCAGCATGACCTGTGAGTAGCATGCCTGCCCAGCATGGTTGGGTTGGCTCAAGGCTATAGGCTTCCCTAAAGTAACTAAACACTGTCATGCACAGGCACCCCCAGCTACCTCTTCTGGTTCTGCCTCCCAGCACTAATGGTGGGATGCAAACCTGGTGCTAAGTGATGAAGGTTAGTTCATCAAGTGCTTCTAAGAGCCTCTGCCCTGGCCCTAGTCATTCAGATCTCTAAGGGTTTATATAGCATTGTCCATTATTATTTCCTCATTGTGCAAGATGGCTCTGCCTTACAGAACATTGGAATTAAGACACACCCAGCAGCCGGGTGGTGATGGTGCACACCTTTAATCCCAGCACTAGGGAGGCATGGGCAGGTGGATCTCTCTGAGTTCCAGGCCAGCCTGGTCTATAGATGGCTAGGAATGTTATAGAGAAACCCTGTCTTGAACTCAGGAAAAACAAAAATTTAAGAGAATTAAACAAACAACCACTGTCAGCTAGTTCCAATGATGCCTAGAAACAAGTTATTCAGTTACATCAGGATCAAAATACCTGAACCTCTACTCACTTCTCTGGAGATAATTTTTGCAGTTGGGACATCACAAACATCAGATAATGCAATAAAATCACCAAATGAAGACATCCTGTCGGCCCCTGTAAGCGAAAGTTAAGCCATAAAGTCTCCTTGCATAGAAAATCCATGTGATCAAATCCAGTATTAATTCTCTGACCCCTTTCAGGTTTCATAAACATGTTGGGGTGTGGCATGCACTTCCCCAAACTCTACTGCTAGGATGTGGGCACACTATATATGTGATGTGGAAACAAAACAATATAGTTTCCCTAAAGCTTACGTTATTACTCAGAGTTAATATGTCAGTCAAACAACTGGTGAGAAGGTAGTCATTAATTTTACCTTCTAAATTAGCACTTAGCTGAAGGTCAGCATGAGCTACTGAAGGAGGCTAGAGGCCTGCATCCACACAGAGTGTGTATACAGAAGCAGGAGGATGGAGGCCTTAGCACCAGCCTACAAGTTGCTGCCTCTGGCTGTAACTGATAAACTGTAGCAGGTTTCTCAAAACACCTCAGGAGCTAGTTAGTCATTGCGCCCTAGAATCTGGTATTTCTTAGTGTGTAAAATGCAAGTCAAACCAAACTCAGTGGTTAGAGTAACCATACAATTCTTCTCCTACTAAAAATGTACTCAAGGACCTACTCTGAAATAAAATGTACCAATCTCATTGTTTCATTGTTTCCATTTACCACATTCAAATACTAACATGTACTTTTGTACATATACTCTTCTCAAGTATTAATTAAAATCCATCAAAGGCAATTTCAGTATCATGGCGTAAGCCACAGGTAACACTGTTTTATCCTGTTACTGCTTTTTCCTCTCACTGACAAAACCCCTCCTCTGACCTCTTGCTCTGGCATATGCAGTGGCCACTGGCGTGAGGGTCGGATAGAGGTCGTAGACCATGCACACCCTGGCCTCGTCTTCACTGAGTGGAATCCCGACAGCAGCACCTGGCAAAGGAAGCAGAAAACAGGGCTGGCAATGGCAGCAGGCAGGGACAGCACCGGCCGAGCACCCCCACCACCAGGGGGAGCACTAACTGGGCACCCCAGCCCTACCACGGGCACCCCAACTCTACCACGCAAACACTCAATTTTTTTTTAAAAAGCCATAAAATGACCTAAAGCCTCAAATTGCTACTTTTCAAATTTGACATCAAATTTTCTTTTCAAAGGTCTATCTTAGCGGTAAAATGTGCCCAAGGATGGGGGTTCAATTCCCAGCACCACAAAACAGACTCTAAGAAAACAAAACAAACTTTAAAAATCCACATTTCTCAAAGACCTAGCCTGTATTTTTCAAACACCTATGCAGTATATTTCCTAGTTCTTGTGGCAACTTAAACAAAAACTACTTGACGACGTAATGAACACGCACCGCATACTGCAGGGGGCAGGGGCACTTTCTCTTTGGCCTCTGACAGCACAGCCCCAAAGTCTGACAGCACTGGCATGTGCAGGAAGCTAGACCGCTGCGTTCCTGACTCCGCTCTGCTCAGGGTGACATTCATTTCTTCCTCACTCATCTCACTTTCCCACCCAATAACTATTAGGAACAATTACGTCCTAGAGACTGCCAGCAGACCTAGTGACATTATGGGTAAGCAAGCTGTGGAATTTAAGGACTTGAGGGTAGAAGGAATATATCATCCAATAGAAATGGAGTGGGCTGGGTTAAGAACAGTCTCTGTGCTTACTCAGGTACACTTCTGACACAGAAGAGCAGTTACTCGGCACATTACATGATGTCACTTCATCTTTAGGTCTACACTTTTAGAGACATCACAAGAGCCAAGAGAGCAATGTCTCTGTCTCCTAATGATACCATGGAATTATGTACACACTTATTATACTTACATGTAAGTATACCGACACTATTACCAACAGACTTGCCGAGAGTGGCCTACGATGTCCCAGATTATAACTTAGCAATAATGGGAGAAAATTGGAGAAAAGAACAAAACAAAACCAAAGGCGGAGCTCTCCAGGGCGTTCTGCTCTGGAGCAGTGAGAGCCTCACCTGCTGGGCTGACGTGTTTGAAAGATGCCGCAGCTGGGATGTCCACTGCTTCCCTGAGCTCCTTCACCAGCTGCCAGGCATTCAAAGCATCACACAAGTTTATGAATCCAGGGGCTCCATTGAGAACTACACACAGAAACATACATGTACATTACAAGAAGGTTCAATAAGGCTACATATATGTACATTACTCAAAAAAAAAATTATATCTAGGTCACACAACTTGCATGTGATTTCAGCCAAAAGGCTGAGAATTCAGAGTCTGCAAAAAGTAATCAAAGGCCGAGGGCGGAGACAGAGGAAGGCAGATCTGTGTGACTTTGAGGCCAGCCTGGTCTACATAGTGAGTTCCAGGACCTGTGGTTTGCCAAGCAGTGCAAGATGTTGTGCCCCTCTGACACTCGGTGCAGAGTCAACCTGGCACCTCGGTTTTGGGTAGTTATGAGAGGTGTTAAGTAATTTAGTTTATATTCTGAATGGGAGTAACTTCAGATTCAACCCAGAGAAAGCCAGGTGTCTGGACACAGCACATACTCCTTATACTTTACCCGTGATGGGAAGCTTGGGCTTCAGCGTATAAAGCTGAGCAGGCGTCTGATGTGGGTTCATCCCATACCGCAAGGGCATCTGGGAAATTCCTTTACTGTATTGCTTTCTGAAGTAATCTGAAATCGCTTCATCATATTGTGCAGTATGAGTAAATGCCTACAAAAAGTTACAGTTCGTGAGATACTAGGAACACTTCCCAAGGATGCTTTTAGGTACATAGCCTTATCTCCACTTCCGTGCCCTTCCCCACCCCAAACTGACCCTAAATAACACAACTAACATTTCTGCCTTTGACTCTTGACAGAATATCCCTAATATTTGATCTCTCCATGTTTAACAAAAGGACAGAAGTCCCTAGCAGATTGCAGATTGTAGAAAGCTCACATATTTAGTAGCACTGAATATGACTTCCACTGCCACACGGACTCCATGGGCATTGCTAGACAGAATTACAGAAGTGTACCCTACCTTCAAGGCCAAGTGGCGCCTGGTCTCCAGGGAGGTGTCCTTATTATCAGAGTTCTGCATCTCTGCTGCCACCGTCACATAGTCTTCTGGTTCACACACAACTGTCACTCGAGCGTGGTTTTTGGCTGCAGCTCTCAGTAAGGTCACTCCGCCTTTGAAGAACAAATGTATTATTTTTCTTCGGCATTTTGCCATCAGTCAATGAGCTCTCTAGTCACTGTGCACAATACTTCTACTTTAATTTCTGACTTAAAAAAACAAGGGGAAATAGCCCACATATGTCCCTAAAACACACAAAATATTTAGTTTATGGTTCCCTTTAATATTCTCTAAGTAGTTTATAAAATATTTTCTAAGCTGGATGTGGTGACATACCGTCAGAACCATCAGAATTTATGCACTTTGAAGACCGAGGCAGAAGGATCAGCCTGGCAATGTAGTAAATCCCTGTCTTAACATGAAACAATACCACAAATTCTCAATAAGGAAAACAAAAACAAAACCTCAGAAAATTTCATCACTACCCCTGTCAGTTCTGAGATTTTTATTCAACTCACCAATATCAATCTGCTCAACAGCTGCCTCAACAGTCACATCTGGAGAAGCCACGGTCTTCACAAAGGGGTACAGGTTACAGGCAACAACTCTGACAACCAAGGAGAAGTAGCTGTCATTGTCAAATTCTTTTCTTAAAGAATGACTTTATGTTTACAAGGGTTTTCCCGCAAGTGTGCATGCACTCATACGTGCAGTGTCCTTGGAGGGCAAACAAACACAAACAAGAGCTAGCCTCAAACTGATTTGAGGGACCATGTGGGTGCTGGAACCCTAACCTGGGTCCTCTACAAGAACAGCAAGTGCTCTTAACCACTGAGCCACCTGTCCAGCCCCAACACTTTGGAATTGTTAGAAGTTACATAGGAAAGTGGTCTGGAGGCATTACACTAGCAGAGCACAGATGGAGTCAGCACACACTCTGGACAAGCCACACATCCTCCTCCCCAGAACATCCTGCAAGCCTGATGCTTGCCTGGCCTTAGGTAACCATGACTTTAAACCATTCAATTTTTAAAATTTGTTTTTTTTTTTGTTTTGTTTTGTTTTGTTTTGCTGGGAGTGATAATAATCCCAACAGTCAGAAGATAACAGAGTTTGAGGTCAACCTGGGCTACATGGCTAAGGCTAAACTCCCACCTCAAAACAAAATATTTTAAGGAGAAATAGAAACTGTAAGATTATAGAAAAATCTCATTTTATTAAGCCTTGGTGGCACATGCCTTTAATCCCAGCACTTGGGAGGCAGAGGCAGGCTGATTTGTGTGTCAGACGAGCATGCTCTACAAATCAATTTCTAAGACAGCCAGGACTCTTACACAGAAAGCCCTTATCTCAAAAAAAAAAAAAAAAAAAAAAAAAAAAAAAAAAAAGAAAAAGAAAAATCTCATTTAGACTGTGATTTTTTACCCAAGACATTCACATTTATACTTTTTTCCCAAAGGATTGTGTTCGTGATGGAAACCATTTTGCCTTCAAAGGATAAAATACTTGTTTTGCCTTCAAGGAAGTCGTAAGTGCGGTATAACATGAAGGCCAGAGACACACTGTGGTCCACTCCAGGACTGCTGAATGAGCCCGGCTGGTTAAAACCAGTACAACAGGAGGAGGACTTTCCAGTTCACTAGATCAGGCCTGCCATCCAATCCAGATCCCATCACAAGAAAACTACCAGGCTCCTGCTCCTAATGAATGCTGACACAAAAGCTAACCTGTCAGGTCAACACAAAAAGTGTGAAGAATGACACACCATGGCCAAGAGGACAGCATGCCAGCAAGGCAGGGTTAGCTTAGCACCTAAAAATTAACTAGGGGCCGGTAAGATGGTTCAGTGGATTAGGGTGCTTGCGGCCAAGAATGATGACTGAGTTTGATACCTAGAGCCCACATCTTGGAAGGAGATACAACTCTTGTGGGTTATCCTCAGACTGCCACAAGCCACTAAGGTATGTGTGTCCCACAAATAATTAAGATCTTTAAAAAGGAAATTAATGTAAAGTTAAGAGAAGGCAAAAGCCACAAGATTACTCCAATGTAAGAAAAGTGTAAAATATTCAGTATCTATCCATAATTAAAAAAAAAAGACATCAATAAATTGAGGATTGTAGAAGTACCTCAACGTGGTAAAATGTAATAAAAACCTAACATCGTAGCTATTGATTATCTTAGAGCCAATATTTTCCTCTTAAGATTCAGAAATAAGAATATTCACTCTCAACCATTTCTATTCAGTATGTTGCCATGTTTTAGCCAAAGAAATGTTTAAAGAGCATTAAAGGGTTGGGTTCAAGTGAGGTGATATTCATACACAGAGAAAAACCCTAAGCTGCTAAGAAAACCTACCAGCCTTAATAAATGAGTCTAGCAAGGCTGCAGGGCTTATGATCAATACACAGAAATCAATTGTAATAATACACGTTAGCAAACAACAATCGGAACAGGAAATTAAGAAAACAATGCAGTAATGACAACACTAAAGCAAATCAAATACTGAAGAACAAAATTACAAAAGTGCCAGACTGACACGCTGAAAAATACAAAACAATGTTAAAAGGAACTAAAGAAAATTAATGTTTCTCAAAAAGGAAGAAATCTCACATTCACGAGCTAGAAGACTTTTTGCTGCATCAGACAACAATCCCCTCATTTATCCACACACACCCTATATAAAAGGACCCCTGCCTTTCCTACAAGTGTTGCACAGCAATCCTAAACACAAGTGAGGAGGCAAGGGTCCCTGAACAGCTCAAATAGCGGAAGAACCCATGCTGTCTACTTATTCTGTCTAAATACAAACAAGCAAAACCCTAGAACCACAAAATCATAAGAAAAAAAAAAACCAAAAACAAAAAACCTTCATCAACATAATGAGGTGTCTTAGGTCTGACAGCAAAAGCATAAGCTACAAACAGCATCCAACCAAAAACCTGTGGCGGTCAAATGACACCACTGAGCAAGAAACAAGCCACAGGACAGGAGAGGGAGAATCGTGAGCATCGGTAACGAAGTTAAGGCTGAACACTGCCAGGTACAGGGTGTGTATAGATGTGGATGGGAGACAAGAATGTTCTAACAACGAATATGGTGGTTTCACAACTTCTTTTGAATATACTTAAGACCGTCAAGCTGCATCTTTTTAATAAGCTGAGTTGTATAATGAGCAAACAGCACCTCAATAAAGCTACTGTGGATGTTTAAAGAAAACATTAACTTCGTTGGTTTTATGCAGCGAAATTTAAATCTTAACTTTTGAAAAACAAAAGGGGCTAAAGGCTTAATTCAGTGGTGGGATGTTTGTTTGCTCCAAATGCGCGATAACAACAACGCAAAGGGTATTTTCAACTAAAATTACATGGCTTGGAAACATCAACTTGGCAGAATTAAAATGCTCACACATGTCATCACATAGGAGATGCAGGAAAGGGTTTATATAGTGAGGCCAGGAGACAACAGTTTAACACCACTTATCTTTGGTCTTTAACGCACTCAAAATTCAGCTCCCAACTTTTTACCTTATAAGGTTGAAATCAAGTCTGGCCATGTCAGCATTATCTTCTGGAATATTTCGCGCCAAGATTCCTAATGTGATTAAAGTGGAGATATATAATAAGGTCAGAAATGCAGATAGGCTGGGAAGTGGTGGCACATGCCTTTAATCCCAGCACTTTTGGGAGGCAGAGACAGGCAGATCTCGGTTAAGTTCAAGGCTAGCCTGGCTCCAAAGCTACACAGAGAAACCCTGTTGCTACAAACAAACAAAAGAAACAGATAGTTTGTACTGTATGATCCCATCAGCAACAAGGTAAACCTTCCAGTATTCTTATTTTTTTCCTGAGACAGGGTCTCACTCTATAGACAAGGCAAGCCTCAAACTTGCCTCTACCCCCCAAGTGCTGGGATGAAAGGTGTGTACCACTACACCAAATAGAGTTCCTAACATTATTGCAGAGGCTCCTGGGTTCAAATGGCCTTCCCATCAGCCTTTTAAATATTAGAATTATAGGCCTGTGCAAATGTACAAACACCTAATATTCTTAAAGAACATTGAAAACAGTTGAAAGAGTTCTGAGACAAAAAAGAGTTTTAACAATAAACATAGTAGTATAGGCCTGTACTCTATCTAAGCACCCAGGTCAAAGCAGGGGGATAACAGGTTTGATAGCAAGCCTGAGCTACACAGCAAGACCGTATTTCATTGAAATAACAAACCAAACGACAGAACACCTTTTCCCTCAAAAGGTAAGTCTTACCAGGCCTGGTGGCCCATGCCTGTGATTCCAGCATTGAGATAAGAGCTCCAGACCAGTTTTTAGGCAAGTCTTGCCTGAAAGTGAGATTGTCTCAAAAATCAAAACAAATCTGACGCCTTTTTCTTATACAAAACACAACCCCACACCCAGAAAACTGGGGAAGTTATTTTTACACAACCTGTCAGTCTTTCAAGCTAGATTCGTAGCATGAAACTGTTTCCCTTTCTTTCCCTGTTTTTTCTTTTCGATGTATTTATTTTTTGTGCATGATTGTTTGGCCTGTATTATCTGTATGTGCATCACCCATCTCTAGTATCCAAAGAAGTCAAAAGAAAGAACTGGATCCCCTGACAAAGGAGTTACATGGGGTCTTAAGCTGCCATGTTGGTGCCAGGAACCGAACTTGGGTCCCTTGCAAGATCAGCTAGTGATCTTAAGTGCTGAGACTAGGCCTTCCTTCCAGTGCTACCTTTCTGGCCTTCTTTTACAAGCTTGACTGTAGCTTGCAAGGCAGAAATACATTTCCTGCTGCTATTATTGTTTAGAGGGTTTTCTGTGCTAGCAGACAAGTGAACAAAAGTCATTCTTTTAGGAGTCAGTTACAGTGTAACACTGAACTACAGAAATGTACAATCAGATTGTAACATGGAAACACTGTAATCCAGATCAGCTAAACTATTATTAGGTCAAGATCAACAGCAACAGAGGACAACAACCTGAACTTGTCCTGTCATGAGGCCAGTTAATACTCAAAAGGGATTATAATGGACTAAAAAAATCAGAACGCAAAGTGACAAAACCAACCCAGCAGAAGCACACTTTATAAAACTTAACTAAGATATGTGCTATAAACCGAATTGACAATCACTTACCAGCGTGGACAGCAGGATGCAAGGTTTTCACACGCCCCCCTAACATTTCGGGAAAACCTGTTAGCTCAGACACATCTCTGAAAATAGAGTTATAAAGACTTTAGTAAATTGTCATTTCCCACTACTCAAATCATCTCCCACCAAGTCTACTAGATTCAGTTCAACAGATTTATTTTTCAAGTCCAACTTACAAGTATATCAAACCTTTACATTTCTTTTCACTATGCTGGACTTGCAAAATTTATTTTACCAAAAAAAAAAAAAAAAGTTGTTTTCTGAATGAAATGTTTTTGAGAATCAATTAGGTGATAAAACAGTGACTTTATAATTTCTAGAGGCATGTCATTATCTTTAATCAAGAAATAAATTCAGCCAGGCAGTAGTGGCGCACGCCTTTAATCCCAGCACTATGTAAGCAGAGGCATGTGGATCTCTGTGAGTTCAAGGCCAAGCTGGTCTACACAGCTAGTTCCAGGACAGAGCCAGGGCTGTAACACAGAGAAATCCCATCTCAAAAAAACAAAAGAGAAAAATAAAAAACAAGAAACTGAGAATCATTTATGGAGAATTTAACATCAATAGCAAAAAAAAAAAAAAAAAAAAAAAAAACAGATAATAAAGGCTGGGAATATTACTCTGTTGTGTAGCATTTGTCATTTGTCTTGGCTATGTGGGATCCTGGATTCAATTCTCAGTACTATGCGCAGGGGGTAGAGAATTTAGTGGCTAATGGGATGAAAGATCTTCGCTGGGCTTGGCCACACACACTTGAAATCCCAGTCCTCAGGAGGCTAAAGTCATGGATTCTGGACTTCTAGGTCAGTTGGGGATACATTGTGAGAAGTCTAAACTGAAGTTTCTGGTATGATCTCATTGGTTTGCTGCACAAGACAATAGTCAACTTCCCAGGAGAAAATCTTGACCTCTTAACTGCAGCATGGCCTTGGACAAGCTACCTCTTTGTGCCTGTGTTTCAAACATGCAGTTATCCAATATGGACCATCAAGAAAAGATGGTAAAACAACTATGTGAACTAATAATGGAACAAGCCTCCATTTGTGAACTTGACTAAGCCAGGTTCTAAGTAAGTAAGCCACTTAGATCTCACACACACACACACACACACACACACACACTTACTCACTCTGCAGGAAACACACTTTCGTTCTCAATTTGTAGAAGATATCTACAATCCAACACTCACTCAAGGAGGCTGAAGCAGGAGGATCACAAGTTCAAGGCCCTAAATTAAAGTTTGGTTCTAAATTTAAAGTTTCTAAGTTAAGCTGGGCAGTGGTGGTGCAAGCCTTTAATCCCAGCACTCCAGAGGCAGAGACACTATCTACAGCCTGGCCTACAGGGCAGTTCCAAGATAGGATCCAAGAACCTACAAAGAAACCCTGCCTCAGAGAAAAAAAAAAAAAAAAAAAAAAAAAAAGAAAAAAGCTTCCGGAAGAAAAAAATTAAAAGATGAGCTAGGGATACAGCCCAGTAGCTGACTGGGCAAGACACTGGGCCAACCCTCAATACTACCAAAAGAAGAATCAAAAAGCTACTGGCATAATGGGGGTAAGCAGGGATTGGGCAGTGGAAATATGAATGACCATCTTAAAAACATTTAAACCAGGTGATACACGATGTAAGAACGCCTTTTACTTTGTTTGAAATGTAACAGCAACAATGGTGGACACCAAGTTGGAACACAGGGCTCAACTGCACCTCACCGAAGCCTGTCTGCTGTCGTGGATACTCCTGATTCTTGTGAGAATTACAAGAGATGCCATACTAAGTAAGGACAACTCTTGTCAATCAATCATTCCCACCGCCCAGTCAGGTGATGAGCAGCTTGTGAGGGAGCCAGTGACTTGTACTTTCATAGGGTTATAAGAAGCTAACAGAAGAGGCAGAGATGTACATCTTCATGTTAAAGACAGGCCTTGGAAACTGAGAACCTGTGTTTGTTGTGCATAACAAATGTCCCGCCTTTCTGTTTGTTATGTTATGACCTGGAGTTTCCTCTTCCACAAATGAGCAGAGTCCTACGGCCTCACAGCGTGACTGTGAGTAGGTTATTTTTCTCACAGTGCCTGGATTACATCTCTTCCGGGTTAATGTGGTCACACCATTTTCCTCCATAGACTTACCTTTAACATTACCCACTCACTGCCTTACCTGACTGCCAGGCCAGCATCCCTGAGCGCTTTTGCCGTGCCTCCGGAAGCGACTAGACTCAAACCAAGAGATGCGAGGTTCCTGGCAAATTCCACTAGGCCAGTTTTGTCAGACACACTGAACAGGGCTGAAACAGAAGGCATTTTCTCATTATTCGCGGGCTTTTGCAAAGCGTTCTCCCGGATCTGGGGAGGGGACATGCGACTGCAGGCCCAGCACTGGGACACACAGTCTGCAGGCCCGGCTCGGGCCTTCCCCAGCTCGGCCACGGGCGGGTGGCGAGGCTGGGGCAGGCAGGACCCGGCCACGATCCGCGAGGGCCTCACCGAGCTGGCCGGGAGCCATGGCTGCAGCGCAGGGTCGTGGAGTAAGAAGACGAGCAAGCCACGTGCGTACGCAGGGAATCCGGACTCCACGGTTCAGGAAGCGGTGGGCGGGGCGTGCTGACCCCCACGTAACCGGAGGCCCCGCCCCACCCCGGCCCGCGAAACTGCAGCCTGGAGCGGGAGGCGCCGCTGGGCGGGGCTGCAGCTGATTCTGACCCGGGAATTTGCAGCCGCGGGCTTCCGGCTCACAACTCAGATCTGGGCGTGGACGCCAGAGGTTCGCGGTTTTTCTGGGGGTGCGGCTGAGGCCAGAGCACCGATTCGGGAAAAGTCAGAATTTGTGCAACCTTCTACCACGCTCCTTTCTTTTACAGGTTTGGGGAACAAGCGTGAGACTTACAGAAGTCATTGACTCCACAGTACAGTTGAGAGCCCAAAAGAAATGAAACTGACCATCACTTGAGGTTTTCATAACATATTATAAAATGGCCTGGAGTCTACATCAAGATCACCCACCATCTTGGAAAAATGTAGAATAATTTTTTCCTTCAAGCTCAGGTGAGAAGAGTGGTAATAATTACAAGGTTGCAGCAAGACTATCAAAAACAGGAATAGCAAAGTTGAACACGTAAGCTTCTTTTGTCACAAAAAATGGCCATTTCTGGGCAGGAGAGAGATGCCTTCCCCCACCTACCCACCTACCCATCAACACCTGGGGTGGTGGGAGAATTGGCCCTGAGGTCATGAGGGCAGGAGAGCCACCCCTGCCTACCACCAGTGGCAACACTCTGGAGAGCAGGCCCTGCACCTCACTTGAGCAACACAATACAGCCAATCCTGTTGGTAGAGGTGTGGGTGAGCCAGCCTTGAAGTTGTTAGCATAGGAGAGCTGTTCCCATTACTCATTTGTCATGTGGTGTCATGGATGGGGAGAGATTCCCCTCCCCTGCCATCAAGGCTTGAGGGTGGGAAAGCTGGTCCTGAGGGCATAAGAGAGGAAGATCTAGCTGCTGGTGGTGGCACACGCCTTTAATCCTAGCGCTGGAGAGGCACAGGCAGGCAGATCTCTGAGTTTGAGGCCAGCCTGGTTTACAGAATGAGTTACAGGACAGGCTCCAAAGCTACACAGAGAAGCCCTATCTCAACAAACAACCCCGAGAGTTGGGAGAGCTAGCCCTGTCCCTCATCTGCTGCAGCACTCAGGAGAGTGGCCTCTACCCCACGCCTGGACAACACAGTAGAACAGGTCCTGAAGGTGTAGGTGTGGAAAATCCAATCCTGACAACATGAGAGCAGGAGTACAGGAGAGCTCCCCCTGATGGTGAGGACAAGAGAGACCTGGCAGGCTGAGCAACCCTGCAACTAACTACCCAGGTCCAGAACCAAGGCTATGGGTTGGCCCACCCCAACCCATCTTCAGTCTGCTGGAGTTTGCGAAGGAACCAGTCCTGAAGATCCAAAGCTGCAGGATCCCCACAACGCAGAGCAACCGCAGGATAACCAAGAGTAGTTCCAGTGAGGGATAGCATCGCAGTGTAGCAGAAACCAGAGGCCTTGAACCAGAACAATGACTGCAATAAACACTTGCAAGTAAAGATAAATGGACAAAAGGGTTTACTGCCTGACTCACTGTGTCACACTACAGTTTCTATGATGAGATTTTACCCCTTGTTTGTTTTAAATTTTATTGGGGGGAGCTCCAAGGACAGAGTGCAGATACACAGGGGAGGGAAATAAAGGGGATCAAGATGCATGTTGTGAAAGACACAAAGAATAAATAAAAAGGAAGTTTTTTTTAAGTCGTTGAAATTTTTTTCTTTTTTTTTTTATTTAATTTTATATAACAAAGTCCAATTAAATGAAAACAAACATTTATACACAATATTTGGGAATTTGGGCGTCGTTCTTTCCAAACTACTTCCTGCTGGTAAGGGGCGCTGTCTTGGGGGATTCGAAGAAGATTCAGATATCCTGGCTGTAGTCTGTAGGGCTGTTTTGTCCAGCTGTTTTGAATGTAGGATCAGCTTGTACTCTGTTTCAGGAGGTCTGGCGTGATCAAACCACATTAGTCTGGAAGGAATCCACAGCTTTTCATTTTCTGTGGAAACAAAAATAGAAATCCTTTTCCCCAGTAACTTGTCCTTCAACTTAAATTTTGGAGTCAAAGCATTTTTTAATTTAATTTATTATTTTACATGTCGATCCCAGTTTCCACTCCCTCCCTCCCTCCACCCAGCCCTCCCTCCCTCCTTCCCTCCCTTTTACCCTCTCTGCCCTCTCACATGCACTCTAAACACCCTCCCCTCCCATCCCCCCACCCCAATTCCATATGTAGGGGAATGCCATCCAGTTGGGGTCATGTAGATCTGACAGGTCCTGTGAAGTAGGGACTAGGGCTTCTCTCCTGTCTCTAGATTAAGGCAGTTATCCCTCCATGGGGGGATATGTTTGCAAAGTCAAAAAGGAAGTTTTTTAAAAATGCCAATTCTTTGAATCTTTACATCTGACCTAACTTTTATATTACCTCTTGGAATATCACATTAATAGACCTCTTGTAGCCTTCACTAGCCCTAAGGCTCAAAATAACAAGGTAACATCTGAAACCATCCTTCTTTCCTACAGCCAGCCTAGACAATACCCACAAAAACTATGGCCTTCTTTGTTTCTCTGAGAGCAAAGGGTCATTCAAGATGTCTTGAATTTGAGCTTCCAAGTCAGCATCACTCATGTTTAGAATAAACACTTTCTTATTCCTTTAATGCAGAGTTGTTATTTTATCTCACTACCTTTCCTATTCTAAACCAAAGATTTGAAGCCATGGAAAAAGAAGGAGTCTGTGTGAGAGCTGGGGGAAGTGGCTAAGTGGTAGAATGCTTCCTTAGCAAGTGCAAAGCATTGGGTTCAACACACACCACAACAGAAATGAGACAATGAATGAATGAATGAATGAATGAGGAAAAAATAAATAGTCCATGAAAAACCAAATCAGAGGTAAAGAATAGGAGGACACAGAGATCTATGGGATGAAATCTATCCTTTCTACCTTGGTCATATGACTATATAATGAGGCAGGTAACCTGTACATTATTACATACCTATGCAAACATGAAAGTATAGTCTGAGTATATGTATATTTTGTAAGAAATCAATGTGAGTAGTTGTGCAAATTATTTGAGTTTCTAAAGGTTGATTTTGAAGTACAGATAACTGATAGACACAGTTTAAAATCATATGGGAGGGTATTTTAGGGTTTCTGTTGCTGCCACAAAACACCATGATCAAAAAGCAAGTTAGGAAAGAAAGGGTTTATTTGGTTTATACTTCCACATTGTAGATCGTCACTGTAGGAAGCTAAAATAGGAATTAAAATACAACAGAAACCTGGAGGGAAGAGCTGATGCAGAGGGCATGGAGGAGTGCTGCTTACTGGCTTGCTCCAGATGGCTTACTTAGCCTTCTTTCTTATAGAACCCAGCACCACCCACCCAGGGGCGGGACCACCCACAATGGCCTGGGCCCTCCCCTATTGACCACTAATTTAGGAAGTGCTCTACAGACTGACCCACAGCCCAGTGTTATGGAGACATTTTCTCAATTGAGGTCCTCTCCTCTCAGAGCACTATAGTTTGTATCAAGATGACATAAATCTAGCCAGCACAAAGGGTGTTGAGATTATGAATGCAAATTAGCAATGGAAGAAAGAAGCTAAAGGTAAACAAATTTGGAAAGTTAATGACACTGAAGGCCTAGAAGTCGATAAGCCTAGAAGAAGATAAGAGTACTTCATTAGGTTTAGCAAACAGACTGAGCAAGAAGGCAGTCCAAAAGCAGAAAATGTGTTCAAACAAGTATTTAATGCTCTGTACGTGTGGATGCAGTCAGTAGAATTCAAGCCTCAGAATTCAAACCATATGTTCATGATGATATTAAAACAAGTGCTTCTCTTATAAGTGTTTATTGATGATGCTGAACATTTACTTGTAGATTCATATATGCATATATACAAAGTGTTAGGTATCATGGCACATACTTGTAATCCCAGCACTTGGTGGGAAAGGGGGAAGGAGACTGTGAAGCCTGAGGCCAGCCTGGGCAACATAGTGAGATGTAAAATAAATTAAAAAAACAAACAAGCAAATAAATAAACAAGCAAAACCAAGTGCCAAACAAACAAAAATAATCTCTTCTGAGAGTCGTTAATGATCTGCATGAGAAATGTCACCCATAGTCTATGGCATTTGAATGCTTCATCTTTAGTTGGTGGCACTGTTTGGGGAGGCTTAGGAGGCGTGGACTTGTTGGAGTAAATAAAGCACTGGGTGTGGGCTTTGGGAGTGAAGGACCAGCACCATTTGTACTTCACTCTACTTGTCCTCTGCAGTTCAAGATGTGAGCTCTTAGCTTCTTGCACCTGCCACTGTGAACGCTTATCCCTCTGGAACCATAAGTCCAAATAAAGTCTTTCTTGTCTAAGTTGCCTTGGTTATGTTGTTTTATCACAGCAACAGAAAGGTAATCAACACCAGGATCTACTCTGTGGCAGTGGCGAAAGGCAATGGTTAAGGGAGAAATTTCTTATCTCAAAGAGTTGTTAGTCTTGACCTATAATAAATACTGACCTACCTGCACGATACATGGGTGCAAGCAATAATGGCACAAAGTTGTGGGAGTAACCAACCACTGTTTGATTGGAAATTAAAGACCACTTCATGGAACACATGCCTGACAAATGCCTGGGTGGCCACAAACATGAGATTAGATAGGGCATAGACCTAGGGGAAAATCAAATACTGCTCCTCTAAGTGAATGTAACAGTAAAATGATTCCTAACAACATTCTGCCATACATATATCTTTCTCAGCCATCATCAGAGAAGCTTCCTCCTGCAGTAGATGGGAACAAATATAGACAACCACAGCTGGACAATGTGTAGAGACCAACAGACCTTGGTGAGGTGTCACCATCAATCTTGCCCTCAGGATTCAGGGAACTCTGGAAGAAGAGGCAGAAAGAATGTAATGGAAGAGCCAGTAAAGATGGAAGACACCAAGGAAATTAACAGGACTGAATTCATGGAGACTGTGGCAGCATGTACAGGACCTGCTGAGGTTTACTCTAGAGTGTTATAGCACTGAGTGAGTAAGTGGACACGAATCCCCATCCTTAACCCAGAAGTTATCTCTAATTGTTAACTGTTCACAAAGGAAAAGTTAGGTTTCTCCAATGGAGTCTCACTGGGTATACAAACCACACTTAAGGGAGGTCCCATGCCCAGTCAACAAAAAATGAACTCAATGGTAGTTTTTGGAGTCATAGCATTTTGTCTGTTTTGTTTGTTTGGGATTTTTTGTTTGTTTGTTTGTTTTTTAATTTTATTTTACCTTACAGACCTTTTGCTTATCTGTTATGGTGTCTCATTTTGTTTTTATGGGTTTTCTTCGTGTGTGAGTGTGTTTGTGTGTCTCCTTGCCTGTTTGTTTTGTAAAAAAGAGAGAAAAGTTTGGATTTGGGTGGACAGGTAAGTCTGGGAGGAGCTGGGGTAGGGGAATCTGTAATCAGAATGTATTGTATGAACAGAACATTGAATTAAAAAAAAAACAAAAACAAACAAACAAAAACCTGGCAGTCTCAGAGAAGAAAAAAGTTAAGAAATAAAAGGAATTAATAAATGTTACAGGGTGTTAGATAAAGATACATCCCCATTATTGAAGACAATAGTGGGCCAGAAGAGAGCTGCCATAGTTTATGGGTCTGTCTCACCATGCTCAGGACGGAAAGCTGCAATTTTTTGAATATCTCTCAGCCTGGACAGCCATTTCCCTTCCCTCCTCCCCTCCAGCTCTCCCGCGCTTTCTCCTCTCCCCCAGATCTACTCCACCTCCGTTTCCCTTCAAAAGAGGGCATGCAGGAGATACAATTTTAAGCATGCCTGCCAGAGCAAACTGTTCACTGATCACAGGTAAGTAAAGAGCTGAGTACTGAGTCGGGGATAGTAAACTACAGGAAACGTTAGGGAGAGTGTTCCAGCCTGAGAGAAAACAGAAAATGCATAGGTCCTACATAGTGGGTGTGCTGGCAGCATTTTGGGAAGAACCCGAAGGGCAGAATGGTTGCAGCACGCAAAACTAAAGGAGGAAGCCTAGTGACAAGTGGAATTTAAGGCACCATGTGCCACTGTAAAGAATTGGGCTTTTATTCTAAATGAGAAGGAAGCTTTGGGAAACTTTGGGCAGAAGTGATGTGTAATCTCAGCTGGGTTATTTATTCTATTTGTGGAGAGCAAAGGGGAAAGGAGTAGGGGAATCCCAGGAGACTTGCAGTGTATGCCAGGGCGAGAGAGTGGTGTGGCTCAGAGCTTCCGCAGTAGGTGGACTAATGAGTGGGTGGACACATGCTCTGGGTACAGGTAGGGACCCTTCACAACCCAGGTGCCCCTGCTTTCCTCCCTCTTTCATGTTCTGGTGCTCCTGGTCAAGACAGTTGGTGAGAAAAGAGAAACAAGACAAGCCTAGGTCAAGTTAATCCCATGGTCTAGTTCTAGGCAAAATACTTCTCAAACAGTTAACGTGTCTACATGCAGAACATGTAGAAGAATCTGCCCACTAGGTCAACGTAACAAAGGAACTAGAAGCTACGTGAGCAAAGAGATGTCAGACCTCCTCAGCTTGTTCCAGCTGGACTTCTGTAAGCCCCTCCACGAAAGTCTGGCCTACACATAGCTTCAGCTGGGAGTCAAAAATTCTTGAACAGTTAACAGCATTTGGCACAAAGAAATAATATTCTTTGTATACAGAAAGATTTTAAAGAAAAGGTTAACAATGAACCATGCTCAAGGCATAGGTGTACACCATGTTCAAATATTTTCCTCCTATAAACCTGCTGTCTTCTGGGACTCTCAAAAACAAGACTGTAAACTTCATTTATAGTAAAAACATGTCTTAATTGCCTTGTTCAACTTTTGTGGCCTGGGATTTTATCGTCCAATGCACCCAAAGAACCACATTTAAATCCCTTAACAACCATTTGAGATATAACTGCAGAAGCCACCAAAATGATGCCTATAGTTATTATAGAGGTACTCAAGGGCATCTCTCTTAGTAAGCCTACTTTGTTGATCAGGTATGTACTATCTTTTCCTTAACCACTTTTCTTTCTATGAAGCCCAGGCTTGAATCTTCTTCATGATCTCTTCTTAATGACTCCAGTTCTAGGCTGGATAGCTCAGTGATTAAGAGTGTTTCCTGCTCTTCCAGAAGACCTGAGTTCCCAGAAATTACATCAGCCATTTCACAACTCTAGCTCCATCTCCAGGGCATCCAGTGCCCTGTATGTATAGACACACATATATACATGTATTGGTCAGGTTTCTCTGGAGAGAAAGAACTGATAGAATGATCTATATCGATACCTATACCTATATCTATATATCACTTTTACACACACACACACACACACACACACACACACACACACACGTCTTTATGTCTTGCTTAATTTACAAATTTATTAGCGTGGCTTGTAGGCTGTGGTCCACATAGTGCAACAATGGCTGTCTACCAATGGAAGTTCCAAGAATCCAGTTGCTGATCAATCCACAAGGCTGGATGTATCAGTTGGTCTTCAGTACATGCCAGAGTCCAAAGAAGTATGATCTAATGCCAGTGAAGGAATGGAATTAACAGCAGCATCAAGAACAAACAGACACAGAACAAAGCTTTCTTCTTCTATGTTCTTTATATAGGCTGCCAGCAGAAGTCAGGGCCCAGAATAAAGGTAGATCATCTCTCCTCAAAAGATCTAGATTAAAAGTGGGTCTTCTACTTTAAATGATTTAATTTAGAGAAAAATCCAGCACAGGTGTACCCAGCTGCTTGGGTTTTAGCTAATTCCAGATGTAGTCAATTTGACAATCAAGAATTGCCATCACAAGTCCACACTTTGTCAACTTTACACACAGTCAATGTATGTCATGCTTAATTTCCAAACAATAACCAGAGCCAGGTATGATGACATACATCTTTAATCCTAGCACTCCAGAGGCAGAGAAAGGTGGCTCTGTGAGTTCAAGGGTAGTCTGGTCTACAAAGAGAGTGCCAGGACAGCCACAGATGTTACACTGAGAAACCATGTCTAAAAACAACCAAACAAACAAATAAAACAATAACCAGGTCAAAATTATTCCTGCCATGATTTGACTATCCCAAATACATTTGCAAATGCATTATATATTTAGAATAGGTGGCAATGTTCCTTGAGGGACATTCTTTTGGTATTTCAAAACTTACATATAACCACTGATATCCTCTTAATTGATGTTATATTACATGATAAAGAAATAGAGGGAACAAAACACAAATATCTGTTCAAACACATTCTTAACAGAGCATGATGGAAACACTCATGTCAAGTATAGTCCTCGTTTCTGCAACTGGTCATGTGGCCTTAGCTGGTATTTATAACCACCTTCCTCTACAGCCCATTCTATATTTCCTCCACCTAGCAAGCACTTCATTGTGTCTTGGTTCTTTAACTGGAGGAGTGACACATATCTTAATTCCTGAAGGGTCTGTGCCCTTTGTCATCCTGCCTGGATTGGATAGCTGTCATTTCCCATTGACTTTACATCACAGGATACGGCAGCACCAAAAGATGCCCTAAAGGATCTCTTTCTTCATCATGGAGAAGCAATCCAATTTCCTCTTGGTAATATGGATCAATAACCCCTTCTGCCACTTCAATTCCCTTCTTAGTCTGTTGACTAAAGGGCACCAGAAGCCTAAAGTGGCCAGGGGGAAGTCTGAGCACTCTTTGGAATATCTGTGTGTCTTCTGGCAGGAGCACTCCCTACTCTGGAACAAAAACTTCTAGGCCAGCAGAACTTAAGGTCATGGGACAAGGAAGCAAAAATTTTCTTCATGGGTCACTTGGGGTGACCATGAGGTGATAGTGAGCAGAATCATTCTATTTTGATTCCTGGATCTGGCCTAGGAAGAAACTGTACCATATTTTGGATTCAAAGCATATACCACCATCTGGGGAGCCGTGCTCCAGCTCTCCAAGCTCCTGCCACCCAGATGGTAGGGTCAAGGTTTCTTCAAAAGGCCATTCTATCTTCCTATCAGGCCAGCTGCTTCAGGATGGTGGGAAAAATTTTAAGACCAGTGGATTCCATGTTCATGTGTCCACTGTCACACTTGCCTAGCTGTGAATTGCATTTCTTGGTCAAAAGGAATGCAGTGTGGTGATGGGAAATGTCATTCTGTAAATATGTTTCTCATACTGGTTAATGAATAAAGCATTAATCATATGTTGGCCAATAGGAAAGCAAGATAGGCGGGACTAGGAGACGAGGAGGAAAGAGGAAGTAGTAAGGAGGAGTCAACATGGAGAGTTTGGAGATAGCAGGATGCCAGTCAGCTCTTCGGTAAGAGGATCCCACGTGGAAATACATAGATTAATAGAAATGGGTTAATACTTAAGACAGAGCTAGCCGATAAGAAACTAATACCTGGCCAACAGCATTACATCAAATGCAGAGTCTCGGTGTGTTAATTGGGGCTGGCGCCACGGTGGGACAAGACCAGCAGCAGGAGGAAAAAAAACTTACTCCTTACATATGGTGCCCACGTGGCTAATAAGAACTTCCCTTAAAATTTAACAAAAGCTTAAAAAAGGGTTTTAGAAACAAAAGAACAGAGACAAGCAAGGTTTCTTGGTAGCAGCATTTTTCTGTGTTGTGAGAGACAAGCAGATATTTGTGCGGCTCCTTTAAAGGAGATTTCCTGACTCAGCATAAGCGGCAAAAAAAAAAAAAAAAAAAAAAAAAACCACATGGCTCTTAAGAAACTCTGCTAACAATTCATTGGTGTGTATCAGAGCTGGTAATGGCAGTGACCACATCTCCAAGCCGGCAACATGCTCCTGGATGGCAGGGCAAACCAAGGCGGTGATACAGCTCTCACTGCTGGTGGTAAAGGTATCCACTGCCATCTTTGGTAAACCATGGCTGACACAGCCATGACTTTCATTTTAGCAATGTTGTTGTTTACCAGATAAAAGACTCATGGCCAAAATAAATAAATAAATAAACATTTACAGTAAAGACAGATCCATATTTAAAAAATAAAACCTCTAAAGGTTTCCAGTATGTTTTAAAATATATGTAAACATGGGGGAAAAAGTATAATATGGTTTTAAAAATACAACAAACAGCTGGGTGTGATGGCACACACCTTTAATCCCAGCACTTGGGAGACAGAGGCAAAAAGATCTTGTGATTTCAAAGTAAACCTGGTATGCAGAGTGAATTCCAGGACAGATAAGAGTTACACAGAGAAACCCTGTCTCAAAAAAAAAAAAAAAAAAAAAAAAAAAAAAGAAAAAATAAAAAGTAAAATAAACAGAGTAATGAAAAAAGCCACATAAAGATGGAGAGAATCTGCATACTGTATGGCATTATATTGTCTTTGTATCATTTGATTGCTGAGGAAATAACTGTTAAAACAAATGCTGCTAGATCAATCCAATTTATATATTTTAAAAATGCATTGACTCCAAAATTTAAGTCTAAGGACAAGTTACTGGGGAAAAAGATTTCTATTTTTGTTTCCACAGAAAATGAAAAGCTGTGGATTCCTTCCAGACTAATGTGGTTTGATCAAGCCAGACCGCCTGAAACAGAGTACCAGGTGATCCTACATTCAAAACAGCTGGACAAAGCAGCCTTGCAGACCACATCCAGGATTTCTGCATCTTCTTAGGATCCCCCATGACATCGTCCTCTACCAGCAAGAAGTAGTTTGGAAAGAACGACGCCCAAATTCCCAAATATTGTCTGTAAATGTTTGTTTTCATTTAAATGGGGTTGGTTATAAATGGTTAGTGGTCACAGCCAATTATTTTTAAAGGTAAAAAGGGGATTATGGTATAGATATGAATACTTTGTTTTGGAATGGATTTTCATTTATTGATACAATTTAAGGTCAATTTTGTGATGTATATATTTCTCCTTTTCTTTAGGTATTGTGTTTATATAGCTCATTTAGAAATGTATAATGTAGATATTTACCAATGATAGTCAAAGCTTAGAGTTAAGTTAGTTAGGTTTTTCAAGATACACAGATATATTTGAGATAGATAGGAATTCTTCAAACCTTTCAAAAACCTACAGAATATGGCATTTAAAATGGTTTAGGGTTAGACATAAATGCTCCTGGCAACACCATCTGCATCAGAAAGGAAGATGGACATCAAAGAAACACGTTATAAAGTTTGCTTTCAATATGGCAAGACTAGCCATTTGGACACGATACTGCTCTTGTCTGGACTGTTCGAATTTATGCTGTATAAACTGGACATGCAGGACCCATAGAAAAGTGACTGTTGATTCAAGATGGACATTGCTACAGAGTTCCTGCTTCTTGGAAGAGTCTGCCAGACAATCTGTAGGACACAGAGAAAAATGACTGACAAACTGCCAATACAAAAAGACAGTTTAAACTTTCCTGCTTTGCTGAAGAGTCTGCCAGAGACACTATGGCATATGGGCTGAAGATGGAAGATTACAGAAGAACTTTGGGTGACTGACCAGGCAGTGAGTTGTCTCTGTCATTTCTAGAGTTTATATACTGTTCTTCTGTGGTTTTCGAGAGAGTTGAAGACAAATAGTTATGGTTATAGTTTTCCTTAGTTAGGATTAAAGATAAGTTACATATAGGACTTCACACAAAGATAGGATAGATGATGGAATATTTTCTTTAAATCTTGCTAAATGTTATTGGACTAAATATTGTTAATTGTGATTCTTACTTGATAACTGTTATATGATATACTAAGGTTAAAACCCTTCTTTTTATTTAGACAGAAAAGAGGAGATGATGGGAGATGTCATTCTGTAAATATGTTTCTCATACTGGTTAATGAATAAAGCACTGTTGGCCAATAGGAAAGCAAGATAGGCAGGACTAGGAGACGAGGAGGAAAGAGGAAGTAGTAAGGAGGAGTCAACATGGAGAGTCTGGAGATATCAGGATGCCAGCCCGCTCTCTGGTAAGAGGAGCCCACGTGGAAATACATAGATTAACAGAAATGGGTTCATACTTAGTACAGAGCCAGCCGATAAGAAACAAGTAACTGGCCAACAGCATTTTATCAAATACAGAGTCTCAGTGTGTTAATTGGGGCTGGTGCAGTGGTGGGACAAGACCAGCGGCAGGAGGAAAACCTTACTCCTTACAGTGTGGAATATCATGATGGAGGATCAGGCATTCTGTAAGTGCATGGATGGTGGTTCTGGTAGAAGCATTACATATAGGAAAGGCAAATTCATAACCAGAATAAATATCTACTCCAGTAAGGGCAAAGTATTGTCCTTTGCACTGAGAAAGTATTACAATATAGTCAACTTGCCACCAAGGCACTGGCTGGTCACCCTGGAGAATGATGTCATATCTAGGGCTCAGTGTTGGTCTCTGCTGCTGGCATATCTGGTGCCCAGCAGCAGCTATAGCCAGGTCAGCCTTGGTGAGTTGAAGTTCTTGTTTTCAAGCCCATGCATAAACTTCATGCCCACCAGTATAGCCACTTTGTTCATGGGTCCATTGGGCAGTGACAGAAAGGGGAAAGAAGCTGACTGTCCACAGAACAAGTCATCCTATACACTTGATCACTGAATTCTTCCTCTGCTGAATTTACCTTTTTAATGAACATGTATGTGGGAGGCAAGTATCCTCATATCTTCTCCTATTTGGAGAGATCTGTCCATATACTTCTTCCTCGGATGTCTTTCTCCTCAATTTTTCAACCATGCTCCTTCTCAGTCCCTGACTATCCAGCCAGTCCCTGAATAATTGCGCATTTGGCCATTTTCTCTTCCAAACAAAATGTATGGCCATGAAATTCTGCTTACTATGAAGATTTCCCTTCACAGGTATCTTTCAGGGTTGTCCTAGAAAGGGGCTGTAATGCTGCAGCTACTTCCAGGTGGTGCCTACCTAACATGCAGAACCTTCAGAAAACCGGTCCTAGTCTTCTCTTCCTCAGTCAATAGATCATAGGGCGCATCCCATGAGGCTACAGGTGCATGCTTGCATGATGACAGGAGTAGAAACCACAGACATTTGGACAACTTTTCCTCCTCCTCTTCTTCTTTCTTTTCTCCCTCCTCCTCCTTTTTCTTCAGTTTTCCAAGACAGGGTTTCTCTTTTATCCCTGGCTATTCTGGAACTCAACTGGTGGACGAGGTTAGATTCAAACCTCAGAGGTCTCCCTGCCCTCTGCCTCCCGAGTGCTGTGAAGAGACAACATGACTAAGGCAAATTTTATATAAGAAAGCAATGAATTGGGGGCTTTCTTGTAGTTTCAGAAGTGTAGTCCATTATCATCATAGTGGGAAGTGTGGCAGCAGGCATGGCAGGCATGGAGCTGGAAAAGTATTTGAGAGATATATCCAGATCCTCAGGCAGAAAGAATTGAGGGGGAGACTGGGCTTAACCTGAGCTTTTGAAACCTCAAAGCCCATTCCCAGTGGAACACTTCCTCCAGCAAGGTCACACTGACTCCGTCAAATCCCCACCTTTGCATCTTTCAAGTCCTTGACAGTGGCACTAATTTCTGCAATTCCTCCAGAGATTTGATGCTGTTTTTTATTCATCATTTTTTTTCCTGGCAGAGGCAATTCCAAAGGCTTCCATTTAGCCTTTCCAACCATAATAGCCCTTACTCCACAGGTCAGGGAACCATTGGGAGAATTCTGCCAACTTATATCTATCCCAATTATACATCCTAGGACTGAGGAAATAATCATAGGATGAGTTTGGAGACCCACTGGACCTATTGTGAGTTGGACTTATGACCTGACCTCCATAAGTCCCTCCTTTAACTGGAGGGCCATACTCTTCTATCTGAATCAGTGTCAACTCAGAACCAAGCTCCAACAGACCTCAGAAATTCTGTTTATTTTCTTTTCCCCAGTGTATAGTCATCCTTGTAAAAGGGCATAGGTCTCTCTGGGGACGGACTACAGAAAGGCTAACAGTAAAATTCTTAGGTATTTTGTCAAGGTCTTGCTCAGGGGAACCGGGCCATATCCTGATTCAAGGGGTTCTGGGTCTGCGACAGGCTCAAGTCTTTGAAATTGATTCATGGGCCGAGATTCCCTTTTACTATGATCTATCCAATGGAACCTTTCTTTCATGTGTTTGAGAATTTTTTGTTGTTGTTGTTGTTTATACAGGTCAAACAAAAATATGCACTAGGCTTCTTATCTGTTTCATGCCTGGAAACACCATAATGGATTAGTCAGTACCAATGGTCTATATGTGTCATAACACAATTAATAATAAATCTCACTGGGCAAGGGTTGCACATGCCTTTAATCCCTGCATCTGGGAGAAAAAGGTAGGTGGATCTCTGTTAGTTTGAGGCCAGCATGGTCTAAAAAACAAGTTCCAGGACAGCTAGGACTGTTATACAGAGAAACTCTGTTTTGAAAAAACAAACCCAAAAATACACAAGTCTCTTAAAAAGTTTAAAAAAAACCCCAATTCTGCTGCATACCTGAAATTCTCTTCTCTAGTGATGTCAAGAATCTTGACTTCATGTGAGCAGAAGTCTCTGGTAAGAAGTCCTCAGGCTGCCACAGGCGACACCTGCGGCCTGTGTCCCATGGCTGCTAATATCATGACTCTGCTCTGACAGACTGTGTGACATGTGGGTTGATTCTGAGTGCTTTCTGAGGCACTCACACACTGAGGCTTTTCCTCAATAATATGGACAGAGTAGGGAACCTTCATGATGGAATGCAGTTTTGAACCAGTATCTTTCAAAACTATGTGAGAAAAATGTAAAAAACAAACAAACAGAACCCATGGGTATAGCTTCAGGCATAGTGCACCTGCCTGGCATGTTTGAGGACCTATGTTTAATCTCCAGCACCATAACACCTCAAAAATAAAAAGAAATGAAACTGTTAGAGTAAGAACTGGGAGGGAGAGATCGAGGAAACGAAGTTAGTGTATGTCAAGGCCCCAAAAACTAGAACTAAAATCTATAGGAGAAGCCTTGTACATCTCTAAAGAGTAAGAGAAGCCACTCAGCTAGCATATTGAAATGCATCTATTCAGATAGGCTACTCTAGATTTCAGTTACAATTCTAAGAACACGATAAACCACTAAAGTTTTAGTTTAGGGAATGACCGTCCAGATTTGTTCCAGAGGACAAAGGGAAAAACAACAAACCACCAAACTTTCTGTCTTCGGAAGGCAGCAGAGAGGAATATAGAAGATGATTGCTAGAGAAACTGATGCTAGTGGAGATTAAAATGGGGTGTGAAAAACAGTGTGAGGAGTCAGGTAAATATTTAAATGAGTGACAGGATGTGCTGAGCACAGGATGGTGGAGAAGGCTTGATAGCCCCCATTCTCTCTTTCGAAGGCAGCTCCTCTCCTGACTGAGAAGCACCATGGAGGGGCAGGTGGTGGAGGGAGATAAAGGTTCCTCTTTGGGACTCACTGTATCAGAGGTCTCTGTGAAAGTTGTAAGTGGACATATGTAAGGAGTACTGTTTTTCCACCTGCTGCCCGGTCTGGTCCCGCCGCCGCGCCAGCCCCAATTAACACACAAAGATATTTGATATAATTCTGTTGGCCAGTTACTATTTTCTTATCGGCTGGCCAACAGGATTATATCAAATACAGAGTCTCTGTGTGTTAATTGGGGCTGGCGCAGTGGCGGGACAAGAGTCGCAGCGGGCAGAAAAACCGTACTCCTTACAGACATACTCGGAAAAGCTGTCGTGGATGTGGGCTTGGGGCTCACACCTACAATCCCAGTACTTGGGATACTTAAGCCAACCTAACTAGGCTACACAATGAGACTTTGTTTCAAAGAGTCAGTAAACCTTACTGGAGTTGGGTGAGTGAGCCCCTTACCTATCAGTGACCAGGTTATAATGATTATAATGATTAGGCAAGAGGAGCTGCAGGGCAAGAAGAAAGTTTTAAGATAAAATTCCAGGAGAACGCCAATGGCAGGGTGTTGAAAATACCATCAATCATCATAAACATTTTTGGGAAGATCATTTGAAAACCAAAGAGTGGCTTGGAATGAGCAATGTCATCAAAGTCACTGGTGATACTGGCTGAGACGTTTTTGGTAGAGTGGTAGGTATCAGCAGAAGCCAGTCTGGAGGAAGAGCGCCAGACAGTATTCAGATCCATTTGAAGTTGATGGCGGTGAATTCATAGACCATGGAGATGTGCAATTTAACGCTAGTATCTCAACAGTCCTTGCACAGGCACACACAGGAAAGGCAGATGGCTCCATTCATCCAGGACTGGGACTTTGCCAGGAGGCTGTGGGCAAAAAACAAAAACAAAACAAAACAAAACAACCCCCCCAAAACAAAAACAAACAAACAAACCAAAAAGGAGTCAAAGGATTTTTAGCAAGTATGATGAACTTGATGGCCATGGAAGCTAAGCAGGATAGGGAGAAAGCAAAGACAAGAGGGAGGATGCCAATCAACTGGGAGGACAAGGACAGTTGTGGGTCTTAGCAGAGTCGGTTTTTGGGGTAGCACAGTTTGGAGTGTTGCTATTGGGAGTACAGCCATGGGAAGCTGAGGAGAGAGAGGGGAGACTCTGTGCCAGGGATTCTGTCAGTGCTTGCTTCTCATGATCTGCTAATAGGATCAACTTCTACTTTCCAAAAGTCCAAACGTGACTTCTCTTGATAGTAATTTCACGAATAATGCAACATAGCATGAAACATCAATTCTAGTAACATATAAACTAGGAGTTTCTCAGATTCAGATATCCTGGCTGTAGTCTGTAGGGCTGTTTTGTCCAGCTGTTTTGAATGTAGAATCAGCTTGTACTCTGTTTCAGGAGGTCTGGGGTGATCAAACCACATTAGTCTGGAAGGAATCCACATCTTTTCATTTTCTGTGGAAACAAAAATAGAAATCCTTTTCCCCAGTAACTTGTCCTTCAACTTAAATTTTGGAGTCAAAGCATTTTTTTTTTTTAGTTTAATATATTATTTTACATGTCGATCCCAGTTCCCTCTCCCTCCCTCCACCCAGCCCTCCCTCCCTCCCCCCAGTCCTCCCTCCCTCCTTCCCTCCCTTTTTACCCTCTCTGCCCTCTCACATGCACTCTAAACACCCTCCCCTCCCATCCCCCCACCCCAATTCCATATGTAGGGGAATGCCATCCAGTTGGGGTCATGTAGATCTGACAGGTCCTGTGAAGTAGGGACTAGGGCTTCTTTCCTGTCTCTAGATTAAGGCAGTTATCCCTCCATGGGGGATATGTTCGCAAAGTTCTTTTGTGCACCAGGGATACATCCTGGCTCCACTGTCTGAAGTCTCTTAGACTGCTCAGTCCTTCTGGCTGAGACCCATAATCAGGGGGGCCTGAGTCAGTCCCATGCTGGCTTCCCAGCTATCAGTCTAGTGGCCATTAGCTCCTCCTTGTTCAGTAAGCTGTCTCTATGTGTTTCTGCCGCATGGTCTTGTCCTCTCCATCTGCATCTGGGTTCTAGTTCGACTCAGTGTTTATGATGGATGTTTGATCCTGTTTTCAACAGGCATTAGTTGAGGGCTCCATGGAGAAGTTAGTTGTTGATCTCACTCTCCGGGAAGGGCATTTATGATAGCCTTTCCACGGAAGCTCAACTTGTTAGTTGGGAGCAGTCTTATAGTTCTCTCGACCTTTCTTTGTGTTCAATTTTATCTTCAAACCAATATTGGCTCCCTCTTTTATGTTCTCTCTCTCTGTCTCTGTCTCTCTCTCTCTCTTTCCTATCTTCTATTCCTAACCAGGCTCAATCTTCCTGATCGCACATGTTTTCTTTTCCTCCCCTTCATTTTCTCCTACTTCTCTCTCCATTCGCTGCCCCCCGCCCCCACTTCACCTGAGCTCTGGGGAATTGTCCCTGCCCAGTTCTGTGAGGGACTTTATATGACTCTCTTAGAATACACCTTGTATCCTAGTTCCTCTGGTGGTGTGAATTATAGGCTGGTGCTCCTTTGATCTAGGTCTAAAATCCATATATGAGTGAGTACATACTGTGTTCCTCTTTTTGTGACTGGGTTACCTCATTCAGGATGGTTTCTTCAAGTGCCATCCACTTGCCTGCGAATTTCAAGATACCATTATTTTTTTCTGCAGAGTAGTATTCCATTGTATAGATATGCCACATCTTCATTAACCATTCTTCAATTGAAGGGCATCTAGGTTGCTTCCAGGTTCTTGCTATTACAAATAGTGCTGCTATGAACATAGTTGAACAGATGTCTTTGTTGCATGGATGTGAATCCTTTGGGTATATGCCTAAGAGGGGGATTGCTGGGTCCTGTGGTAAACTAATTCCCATTTTCCTGAGGAACCGCCATACTGATCTCCAAAATGGCTGTATGAGTTTGCACTCCCACCAGCAGTGGAGGAGTGTTCCACTTTCTCCACATCCTCTCCAACATAAGTCATCACTGGTGTTTCTAATTTTAGCCATTCTGGCAGGGGTAAGATGGTATCTCAAAGTTGTTTTGATTTGCATTTCCCTGATAGCTAAGGATGTGGAGCATTTTCTTAAGTGTCTTTCAGCCTTTTTGATTTCCTCCATTGAGAATTCTTTCTTCAGTTCTGTTAGGTATTGAAAGAGTTTAATATTTCTCGTTTACCATGATTCTTGTATCTGAGATGTCAGCTACTGAGCCGTGCTTCTTTGGAGAAAGGACATTACCATCAAAGATTTTTTTTTAAAATGTCTTTAGTTTGAGTATCTAATCTGAAGTTCTTTTTCAACTGTTCACCATTTATCACAGTAGTCCTCAGCTGGGATTGGGAATTGGAGTTTTCTTTGCCACCCTCTCTATCCTACTAGTCTAAGTCATGGACTGCCTGGATTTTCAAGTATTTTCTATTGTCTGCTTCTCCCAGCCAACTACACTGACCTGTTACAACTCATCTTGTCCAGTGTGTCAGCCATGTCTCCTGAAGGAGTTAGAGACTACTGCTCAACTCCAGCATGTGTCACAGCCCACACGGGGCTGAACACCATCATCATCATTGGTAGCTAGAATTTATTGTTCACAATGCAGACTTCCTATGTTTCCACCAAAAAAAATTCCACAATGAATTAGTCCAAAGATAGAACATATCATTCTCTTGTTGTTTTTCAGTACAGAGGCTATTAAACTATAACTCTTGACATGAAGGGAGTCTCTCTGAAACAAACGAATCCAAACCAACCAACCAACCAACCAACAACCAACTAATCAACCTTACAAATACTAGCAAGACAGGGCTGGGGTTATAGGCTGTTCTGCATCTTCAAGCAGCAAGGTTACAGATATTACAGTGACTGAAGGGCCACCAGACCAGAACAAAGACATTTTTATACTTCTAACTTGGTGGAAGGAAAGCATGATATGTTTACATTGACCTTACATTGGCTATAAATATAGGGTTGAGCTGATTCAGAGCAAAGAAGACAATTATTTTGTACAACTTTATTGAAGAAAATGGTGTAGTGCTATTGAACAGTGTAGATGTACTTGTCACAATTGTATAGTTATAGTAATGCTCATGCACCATTATAGACATAAGACTAACAAGAATGTAGCACTTACTGCCTGCTACATGATGCTTTCTATACTTTACTCATTTAATTGATACATTTTCTCAGCATTTGTAAAAATTAGGTATTTAATATACAACAGTTTCAAAAACTGGAGACCAGCCTTTTAAGCATTTGGAAAGGAAAGTTTAGTTTGTGACATTAAACTAAAATCTTCCATCTAACATCTGGGAACATTACAGATAAAAATCAGTAGCAAAAGAAAAATATTCCAGATCACTTGAAACAATATGAGCATAATAAAATACTTGGATGCTTTTCTTGGATCAGAAATCATGTCAATGTTCAGGAGCAGGAAAAAAAAAAAAAGAAAATTCCATATGCTCAATTTAAAAAGAAATGCCAATTGTCATCTGTCATGTCTCCTTTCCCCCTTCAGAGTCTGCTTGAGAGTAAAGATTAACTATCAGGCCTGTGCTAGGCAACTTCTCACCCGCGAATACCTGACAGAGCTTACACAAGAGACAGTCTACTTCAGCTCATGTTTTTAGGGGTTTCAGTTCACAGTGATTTAGCTCCTCTGTGTCTGGGCATGTGGTAACATAGAACATCTGGTGAAGGGTGGGGTGAACAGAGATGCTTTCCTCATGGTAGCCAGGAACGAGAGAGGAGGGAGAAGGAGAAGAGGAGGAACAGGGAAGAAAGGAAGGGAGTAAGGGGAGAGAGTCAACTAGGCCTGACCTATTAATAGACCATTTAGCTATGAACTGGCCAACTGATTGATCCAGTGATGAAGTCAGTGCTTTCATGATTCAGTTACCTCTCCCTATTCATACCAGCTGGAGACCAGGCCTTCAACATGGGAACTCTTTGGAGAGGGGAGGACACTTCAAATTGAAAATGTAATGAGACCCAAGAGATCATACACTGCATATACTTACTGAACTTGGATGCCAAAAGATAGTTCAAGCAAAACTATAGTTTCAGAATAGCATTATTATAATTTATTATTAACTTTTCCAGTATAAAATGTCGAGGGACATGAATCATACATAAATATAAATTTAAAACATAATACAATTTCCTTAGATTCTTTTTTATTTGTTTTATTTTTTGAGACAGAATCTCACTGTGTAGCTGTCGATGACCTGGAACGCACAGGGATTCACTTGTGCTCAGCCTCCAGAATGCTGGAATTAAAGGCCTGTACCACATGTCTGACCACTCTATTTGAACTCTTTAATGGTAGGTGGTTTTTTTCCTCATGTTATTTGTTTTCTGAAATTAGTTCACTGTAGCTTTGGCTAACTTTGAACTCTCTGTGCTGCTGATGACAGGATCCTCTTGCATCTACCTCCCAAATACTGAAATTGTTGGTATGAGCTACTATGCACAGTTGGAATAATAAATTTTCAACCTGCAAGTAAGAATGCATCTTGGTGTCATGGTCTGTGATTCCAGAATTCAGAAGACCGAGAAAGGAAGATTATAAATTCAAGGCTGGCCTCAACTACACAGTGAGGGTTTTTAAATTAAAATGGTCTCCTCTATTTGCTAGTTGTGTTGGTTCAGAGTGAATATGAAGAATATATTACTAGGGCAAGGACTAGGGCCCTAAGGTAACAAGCAACTAGCATACTTTCCCCTTGGTGTGTGTGTGTGAGAACTCTATGGAAACCCAGAAAGAGCTATATTTAAATAATATTCTATTTTCTTCTTCTTTTTTTTTCTTAACTGTACAAGCTAGGAAGGGGACAGAGGACCTGCAGTAGATGTGAGTTGGCAAATGCCTATGACACAAATTCACTTATGGTCTGGTTCTGGCTCACCAAAATTTCATGCTTCCAAAGCTATGAAAAGGAAGAAAATGGGAACGGATAGAAGGGTGGGCTACTGGGCCATTAAGCCTCTCTCTAGGATAGAGAGATGAGGTTTAAGAAGGTCCAGTCACACACAGATTATTCTCTGTTCATTTTTCACCAAATGAGCTGATGAAGTTGTTCTACAAAAGTCTTAAGCATCTTCTTAAAGGCTAGTAAGACTTAGTTGCAAGAGGTGTGAGTTCAGAATGCACCACCACTAGGGTGCAGCAAAGGTTGTTCTTTGGGGCATCAGTGGGTTAGGATTTCACAGTTGAAGGTGAGCCAAAGCTGCTTTCTGCCTACGAAGTGTTCTTCTCATTCTCTCATTACAACCCCAGGAGGGTTATCCTGCTCCTAGCCTGCTGTTCAGATGCAGAAAGAGTCTCAGCAAAGCTTCAGGTAACCCTGTAACCATGCTGCATGGTTAGTGGCAATACTGTCCTTCCTGGTGCTAACATTTGTGTTTGGGTAATTAGGAGCAGAGAGCTCATGGAAACCAGCTCAGAGCTTTTAGCTATGAAGAAATATCTACTGACACCTTAAATTGTAGTATGCAACACTGATTTTTATAGCTGTTTTTTTTGTTTTTGTTTTTAGTTTCTTTATTGTTGAGAAATGATTTTTGTTGTTCTTGTGGGGAATTTTAAGTTGCCTCTAACTTTAGAAAATTAAAATACAAAAAATACAAAAGAAGTGTTTTGAAAATTCAATAAAATAATGTATATTAATAATTCAAATAGCCATGGTGTGTGTGTGTGTGTGTGTGTGTGTGTGTGTGTGTGTATGTATGTGTATGTATGTGCTCAGACAAGCATTATCTGTAGTAATGGGCACAGGGTGTCTGCATGCATATTCCTTTGACTGTGTGTCTTTCGAATTATTCCCCTTCTTTGCCCATATTGAAATATATTCATAGCACATTTCCTCAAGGACAATCAGTACTTAGCTGAGATTTCAGAGTGAAGTTTACTGTATAGTTTTCAATACATTAGCAAAGCTAGAGTAGCACCCAGAAGTCTCCTCTCTTTTTCAAAAGAGTTAGAATATTCTTTTCTTTCAAAAGGAGGGCCAAGTTCAATTTTAGGTCAAATAACTGGTAATTGGTAAGAGGTGGCCTTTGGATCTTCTCCCAGCAATTCTGTGGAGAGGATGCACATTCCACTCTCACAATGAATCAGCTCTTTTTGCATTGTGTATATTCCCAGCTGCCAATGATGACCAGACAGTTTTCAGCAAGGAAGAATATGACCACCGTGACCAGCATTTTAGAAGGGCTGAGGAATGATAGATTAATATTAAGATGAAGGAACTGGATATTCATTCAACAAGCATTTATAGGACATCTACTAAGTATCTCACTACTATATATCTCATTAAATTGCTCCTGAAAATATTAAGATGAGGAAATAGAGTCCAGGGAAAAACAAAGCAAAGCAAAATAAGAAAACCCTTCCCAAAGATATCTGTTAAGAATATTATGCAAATGGATGTCAGTTGCTTGCCAAAAAACTTTTTCTTCTGACTTCCTTATATACGGATATCATGGCGAGGCATTCTTTTTAACAAACATTGCACTACTGATTCACTTGATAGACATGAAACCATTGTTCAGAAGAATCATGGAAATCAATAAAAATGGATTTGGAGGACCAGAAACCCCAAAGAGTTCCAAGTGGTGGTCACTAGCTTTATGTAGTTCTGTCTCACATCGTAAAGAAGCTGGTCATTGTAACTAATAATGTACTGCAAACTTGTTGAGGTGGCTTCCATCTCGGGCTCTCTTTCCCTCTGTCTTTGTTCAGTAGCTCAAGAAGTGCCAGACACCACTATGTGAACAGACCTACAAGGAGGTCCACGTGACAAGGAACTGGTTTCCACTTAACAACCATGAAAGCAAGCTTGGAATCATACTCCACTCTTATTCAGCCCCTTAGATGAGGGTGTCATAGCCTCTTTTCCATTGTGATCTCTTTTTGCCTGAAAAATTCTTATGTAACCTTGTTATATAGGCATAGAAAATAACTATACATAGCAAACATTTACCAATAATCAACCAATTAAAACAATTCTTTAGTATATGAGTACTTTGTTAAAGGTTAAAAAAACTACCAATCTGAAGCATGTACTTATTTGTATTTACATAAAAATTAAATCTTGGCTGAATATTTGATACTGCAGGGTATGCAAAGAATAAGGCACAATAAGAAAATCCTTTCCAGAGATATTAATAAATAAAGGCAATGCAGCATTACACGAAATGGATGTAGAACACCTTCAATGTCTTTCAGGGTTGGTCAGTAGTGTGATCTTATAGTACCCATTGCCGAGAATTTCTTTTTACAAAAAAATACCATAGCACAAAATGTCAGAAGTGTACCTTAGATCATTTGGGAAATCGTTAGAAATTCTGTTTTAATCCCCAGCCAAAATTAATTCAACAAAATTTGAAATTCAAGTCACTGACTCAAATAGCAGTTTTAAAAATGGACCATTCATTCTAACACAACACAGCCCAAAGACTGACGAATTTGAGTCTCACATGGTGAGGAATGGCAGTAGGAAGCTATTACGATTCTTTATCTGCCATAATTAAGTCACTATGTTTGTACAATAGTAGAAAAATGTGTGCATACAGTAAGAGCGCTGTAACTCATACCACACGATAGGCTTGACTCCAAGCCATGTGCCTGGGTAACGTGCGTTAGCATGGCAAGGCATGATGGTACGCACAGTGCAAGGTGCACATGTGGAACATTCAGAATTGAGGCTGGAGTGAAGTTGTATGATACAAGTCAGTAGAGCAGTGACAGAAACACCTTGAAGTCATTGCACATTGGATCTTGAACTAGTTTTTGATGTTGCTCGCCCAGAAAACCCTTACTGTTGCCAAAGTAGGTTACATAACCTACATCAGGATGGGAGCCATCATCTAATAAGCTATCTAATAAGATGTCTAATAAGTTTAGATGCAGAGCCTCTGGGGACATTTCTCACTATGACCTAAGGAGATGCTTTGAACTGGTCCATAGTTAAGCTTCTCTTGGACTTGCGACTCTTAAAAACTGAGGTAATAAACATTTGTTGTTTTAAGCTTCTAAATTTGGAAATTCCTTGTCACACAGCTAGGGCAGGTTTGAAATGATGTCAGACAGGAATCATATAGAAGTTGCAGGGCCCACAGGTATTCTTACAATTATGTATGGTTTATTTACAGTCAACACAGGGTGAGTGTGGTCTAACCAGTTTTATTTAATTAACAATGGATGTTGGGCATACATCTAACTTGGTAGTGAGGCAGGGGAAGCTGCCCCTTACTTTCTGTTCTTAGCTACTGGCCTATTTTCCACTTTCTCTAATTCTAAATTTTTTCCTATAATTCAAATAATATTAATGAACTTAATATTAACTAGGAGTATAATATCCTATTTAATTGCGTAAGTGAGGGCTTTACAGCAATGAATTATGCAGGTAATAACCTAGTAAAAAAAATAATGTTTTAAGAGTGCTTCATTGTTTATTTATCTTTCCCCTTTTATGTGTGTGTAATTATGTCTGAGTAATTCACGGATGAGCATAAGAAGCATTATTCATATGTCAAATGATGTTTTCTTTTCAATACTGATAAAAAGGAATGGGTATTATAGCCAATGAATTTTAAAAAAAATTGAAATAGGGTCTTTCCATGTAGCCTAGGCAGACCTTGAACCCATTGAACCCACAATCCTGCCCTGTTCTTTGATTGCAGGAATTCCACCATGCCCAGTTAAATGATATCTGTGATTGGATATAGAAGTCTAGTTTTGTGTGGTATCTTTCTAGCAGGATTTGCAAGGAGTCATTTAGGCTTTAAGTATGATTTAATGTGGAGACTATTTAATGGTGCCAGTTTTAGGGATCAAGGAAATGTGTAGAAACACATGTGTAGAGACAGCTGTTATAATGTCAAGAGGATGGCTTAACATGGGGTCTAAAATTTGATACTAATCTTTGCAGAATGCTCACTGAGTTGGTGTGTGTGTGTGTGTGAAAGAGAGAGAGAAAGAGAGAGAGACAGAGACAGAGAGAGAGATTTGGCAACTTTTGATCCCCAACATGTTTCCAGACCCCAAGAATGCTTCCCAATATTCACCCAAACACCTTGAAGTTCCCTTATCTTCTTCTCAAACTTAATATCTCATACTTAATATGTCAACAAATCCTCACAATAAAAATAATAAATAAAAAGTAATAATAAAAATTAAATATAAAATGTGTTACCATCAGCCATGCTTGAGTCCTTGTCTTTTTCTTGGATTGTTTATTCCTATCCCACTGAACTCTCTATCTCTGTTCTTGCATCCTGCAGTCTACAGAGGAGCCAGGAAGTGATCCTTTAAAAAGTGGATGTACTCAGAATACACTTCTACTCTTAAGTTCCAATGGGAACTAAAGTTAGACCCTCTGCAAGCGCAGTCACTGTTTTTAACAATGGAGCCATCTCTCCAGGCACAGTATTCTTATTTCTAATGGACACTTATGCACACTGTGGGGTGAGGTATAGCTCTGCAGTTTGTTGACCTGATCAGGGCAATGAGCACATCTATCATGGAAGACACTGATTATTTCTTTGTGTGGGAAAATTTGATCATTTTTCAAAGAGCTATCTTGAACTGCTCAACTTATGGTCAACCATAGTTATTTTACTGCACTAGAACTCTGGGCTTTTTTGCTCTTACTCATCCCCCCCCCCTCCACCCAGTTGGACTAGAATTTCTACACCAGTCTAGAATCCAGTCATCTAAACAAAGAGTGATATTTGACATGCATATTTGGGTTACTGAGTTCTAGTGGTGGTAGTTTGGGGACAGACTTTTTCTCAGGTGAAGTTCTCCCATGCACAAAGTATCTTCAGTCCATCTTTCACTCTTTCTGCTTGTGAGAGACCTGGCAATGACCTGTGACCTATGGGCTCAACCACAGCTCTCAGTCATGATATTTTTTGAAGAAGTAAAAAGATTGGCATTAAGCTCAGACATGAACTTAAATGGGAAAATCATGCTGGTGAAAGACACAAGGTAGAACCTATCTCTAGATGCTATGATTCCTGTGGAGACTAACTTCCCAAACCTGGGTAAATCAGTGGATAGTTCCGAGGGGCTAACAGGCAAATCTAACAAAGCCGTTGCAGCTGAGTGGTCCGTCATTTATCATTTCTATCAGGGTTTGGGCTTCCTGAGTCTGACTGAACACAAAAGGATTCGAAGGCATGTATTTGGAAATGATGGGCAGTGTGTTGTGTGGGTCTGCTGGAGCACAATATGTCCTTTATGGACTTATGGAGGAGTGTTGGGACAGGTGCCTTGCACCTGGCATGATTCTGTTGCATCATGGCCTTACTGAACTTCTGAGGAGCAAGCACAGTTCTCCCAGGAAGTTGTTGACCATAATAACCGTGGGAACGGGAAGTGGAAAGTTTAACAAATTATTTTAAAAGCTCCTATTTTTTTTTTCTGAAGAAAATTACAGAACTTAGGCCTAAAAAGAATCTTTTTGGGGATAACAAACTATGAAAATATGTAACACGCATGACCTCAGAAGTAAAATTGCTGGAGTATTACCAAAGAAGAATATAAACGAAAGGACTAACAATATGTGGCTTCATGTACCAGACAGAAGTACAGGCCATGATTGAGAAAACTGCCCGATACATGGGCAAAGTCTTTTATTTCTGCATGTGTAAGAGGTTGTCTAAAAAACTATCTCCAGATGGGGCTGTGGCTCAGTGGCAGAGCACTTACCTGGCAGGCATGAGGCCCAGAGTTTAATCCCTAGCGCTACCCAAACCCAATCCAACCAAACAAACATAAAAGCACTAACAACACCAACATAACAAAACTCCCATACCTCAACAGACTTTGATAAAAAACCAGAGTGATGTTAGAAGTAACATTACTTCTAATGGTCCTCTAAATAACAAAACACCAAGTAAATGTTACAAACCCTACTGCTTTATGAATGGAATTCCTTTGTTGGATGTATTGGAAATTAAGAAATGAATATGATTGATAGAAAGAAAATGTGTATTTAAGAAAGGATTTCACTCTCATTTCTTTCTCATAAAGATACCAAGGAAGATGAGATTGGGCCTTCAGGGAGAGGAGAGGAGGGGGGAAAGCAGAGGAGAATTGAATTGCAGACCCTAAAAATCTACAGAAAAGGAATAAGGGCTTCCTTCAGTGGTTTTAGCACCCTTCAGGACTGTTTACATTGTGGGACCCCACAATCCCTGTAATAAATACTGAATGAGTAGAAGCCTGAGGATGTGCCAGGTTCAAAATGAAGCTCCAATTTTTAATAACTGATGTAAATAAAAACATTTTTTTTTAAATGAGAAGCTATCTTTTAATAGTGTGGTGTATGGGTCATTAAAACTAAAGCTTTCAATGGCATTTCATGATGAACAGTCTTATGCTTCATTAGCTTAAAAAATGCAAAAGATTGTTCATTGCCTATAGTTAGTGTTAAGTTTGACATGCTTTTCTGTAGGCCTTGGCCTCACCCAGGAGCTCACAAACAGAATTAATTCATTACCGCAGTGATTCATATGACTACCATTTATGATATACCAGAAGATAAAAGCTTGCAGTATATTTCGGCAAATATAAATTTTGGTTTATCTGAAATTTAACAAAAACAAGAAAAATAAACAAAAGGGCATGTCATACTTATAGAAGTGAGATTTACATCCTACACAACTTCTGAGGGGAAATGTTTGCAACTGCCACACCTTTTAAAACACACATACAATTCTCATGTACTGCCTTAGGATTTCTACTGCTGTGAGGAAGCACCAGGAACAAAAGCAAGCTGGGGAGGAAAGGGTTTATTTGGCTTTCACTTCCACCTTGCTGTTCATCACCAAAGGAGTCAGGATAGGAACTCAAACAGGGCAGGATCCTGGAGGCTGGAGCTGATGCAGAGGCCATGGAGGAGTGCTGCTTACTTGCCTGCTCATTCTGGCTTGCTCAGCCTGATTTCTTGTAGAACCCAGAACTATCGGTCCAGGTATGGCACCACCTATTATGGACTGGACCCTCCTCCATTGATCACTATTTAAGAAGATGCCTTACAGCCCAGTCTTATGGAGGCATTTTCTCAATTGAGGTTCCCTCCTTTCAGATGACTCTAGCTTTCGTCAAGCTTACATAAAACTAGCCAATGTACTTTCTGAACATTATTACTATCAGCTGCATATTTGGACATGCTGAGATAAATTTATGAAGTCTCATTTTAAACTATGATGTTAATTTTGCTTCCCCCTTCCCTATTCCTTTGTCCTTTTCTATCTCTAGCCAACCAGACACAAAATTGCAAATATTATGTCTTTTGATATGATTGTCTACAAGTTATTGCAGCAGGTACGAATGCATTGTTTCAAGATATGTTTGTATGTATGTATGCCCACAAGTTGATAACATGGATCAGGTTTTTTTTTTTTTTTTTTTTTTTTTTTTCAGAAGGTTAGCAGAGCCAATGTAAATGAGAATATCAGACAGATGTACATGGTAAGTAAAACAATAGATAAAACCTGAAATTAGATTGCTACATCATATATAAATCTGGTGAGTGCCTCTACATGGCAATAGACTCAGACTTGCAGAACTAGCTCCCCTTCCTGTTAGAGATTATTTGCAGTCACTAGTCTTTACAATTTAAATAGCTAACTTCATGGGCCCTAAGTGACAGTCACCATTACATAAATTCTACTGCAGATAGACTTGAAGTAGACTTGTTAACATGATATTAAAAAACAAAAAAGCAGAATTGAGGCCAAGGAGATGGCTTACTCATCAGGCACTATGAGGGTCTGTTTGGATCCCCGCTTTCATGAAAGGTGGATGTATTGCTGTGATTCTGGAGCCCTAACACCAGTGGGGATGATATGGATTGTTCCTGGGAGCAGGCTGGACGGCCCTGTCTAGGTGAAACTGAGCTAAGATCCAGATCAGTGAGAGACCTGGTCTCAAAATTTAAGGTGAAGAGTTATAGAGCAAGATACCCTGATGTATGTACACACACACACACACACACACACACACACACACAAATCATATTTTTGCCTCTTCTCTATTTTCTGTTCTCATAGCTTTCTTTATGTGGGTTATAAAATATGAGCATTTAGTAATATGAGATAGAAAGTAATGTTTGTTTTGACAAGCCTTTATAAGTGTTGATGTGCCTCCACAGTCTGTGTGTGTGTGTGTGTGTGTGTGTGTGTGTGTGTGTGTATCTGAGTGCACCACTCATGATTAGGTTCTGATTAGGTTTCCCTTTGGTATTCCATTGCTTGATTATATCCTTTAGCCATGCCCACTGTTTAGAAGCTGATAGAATTATGGTGTAGAGGAAAATGTTGAATATACCTCCTGTAACATTATTCCTTCCACCCCTAAGGAGCGGTCCTCAAGAGTAGACCCTTTGTGAAAGGTTCCTCTGCGGGTACAGCTCAGCTTCCTCTCTGATCTCCTGCCCTCATCCCCACACTTCTCAGCATTGCTCCACTCACTCTTACCCTGCAAGAACTGATAACTGCCTTCTGTGGAAACCACTTCCCTGTGCATAGGGGACATAAAATCGCTTTCTATTGTTCAATCTATAGTCCCCAAAATCCCTGACATGGCATTTCCAAAACTCTGAGTCATGTGTATTCTTTCTGGGGTGCCTCAACTTGACACCATGTCATGAACATTGAACTCATAAAAGTTCTTCACAATTCCCTATCTCACCCCCAATCCATTAAAATAACAACCCCCACAAACAACAACCCTGTAGCATTCAAAGGCAATATATTTTCCAAAGGGTGGAAGAAGGTAAACTTTTACCTAAATATAAAATATTTTCTGCTCTCATGTATGTAGCATATTTATTACCTGATCTGTAATTGTTTCTCTTCTGTCATTCTTCAAAGTTATGCCTCTCTCAAATACTCTTGAGCTATCTGCCCTTTTCCAAACCACTACGATGTTGAAGGAATTGGGTAAACTTTGAAATAATCACAATTCTGAGAGCAAATGGGAAGGATCCAATTTCATGTGTTTTAAGCAGAAGGTAGACTCATGGAAGAATTTGTTTTCTTTATTCTCAAGAGTCAGCTCTTTTCTCCCAGAAATCATGGAGGGAGTTCTTCTAGTTAAACATAATGTGTTTGATGAGAATTTGGCAACACAATGGTAGAGCATTGTGAGTTGAACTGTGGACATCACAAAATTGTAATGGGATCCCAATTCCCAGTATTATGGATATGGTATTATATGGACATATAGAGTGAATGTAATTAATTTATGAAGAAGTTATACTGAATTAGGGAGGATCCTATTCCAACATAAGTGGTGTCCTTATATAGAAAGAGGGGAAGAAATACAATTACACTCATAATTGCAAGGATGTGTGTGACACACAGGTGGCCGTGCGAACATGGAGGTAGAGAATGGAATTAAGCTGCCATAAGTAAAGGACTACCGGAGACTACAAGGTTAGAAGAGATAAGGAAGGACTGATCCTCCCCCAGATGCCTGGGAGGAAGCACACCTCTGCCAGCACCTAGAATTTTGACTTCCAGCTTCCAGCACTGTGAAGAAATAAAAGTCTGTTGTTTCAAGACACCCAGTTGGTAATATATTGTTACAACATTCGCCACTGTCCTCTCAGGCACTATTAATGACATATGTCTTATGACATTTGCTGTGTCATTTGATTGACTGACTTGGACATTCTACTAGAATATATGTTCTAGAGTGCAGATTCCTGGGTGCAAGATCTAGATCAAAGTTCAGGGCATGTGACCCAGGGCACATTGTCAGACTACCACCCAATAGGTCTACAATTTTCTCAAATCATTACAATAGCCTTAAATGCTAGGTATTAACATCCCCACTTAAAGGCAGAGCCAGGGGAAACAGAGAAGTTCATCACTTTGTCCACACTAGTACAGTTAGACTTAAAATATGTTTAATCTTTTATTTCAGAATACTCAACTTTATAGAAAAATGGTAAGAATAAGTGGTAGAACACTTGTCTAGTATGCACAAACAAGGTCCTGGGTTCAATTGCTAGGTCTTGGAAAAAAAAAAAAAAAGAAGTTCACAATGAACTCTCATGTCTTTTACCCAACTTTCCCAAGTTTTACTTTTTTTGTTTTTAGGACCATATTTTCTATCATTGGCTTTATTTCAGTATATTATGTGTATTTTTCACTTTATAAAATTTTGTGTTTTGTACAGATTACATTTTTATTCCTTTATATGTATATATACTCTAAGTATATTATATACTGTATTTAAATATATTACATTTCATACATTATATTTTCTGCTCCCTCCAGACACTATGACCATGGAATCAAGAGAATTTAAAGTTGATATAGTATTATGTTTTGCTTGAAGTGGTCTACTACTGAGGTATAATCCCCACCCCACTGTATTTTGTAGTAACAATTTTATGTGAGAACAACACACACACACACACACACACACACAGTGCATATGTATAATATAATAAGCATACTGCCTAAGGAATTTCTGCCAGGTAGGCATACCTTTTTAGCCAACAAATGATTCAGGAAATAGGTCATTATCAGTGACTATGAGCTCCCCACCCTTTGCCCCATCCCACTCACTTCCTCCTCCTAAGAGGTAATTATTACCCTCACTTCTATCACCCTAAATTGCTTTTGCCTGCTTTTCAACTTTATAGAAATGGAATTATGTAGTATGCACTCTTGTATTTGAAATAAAGCCTGTGTTTTTCTTTTACTCAATATTATGTATGTCCATTATTATTGTTGCGTGTATCTGTACTTTATTTATTTTCTTTTTGTATGACGTGTATGTGCGCGCGCGCGTGTGTGTGTGTGATGCAGGTGTGCATGTCATGTGTGCATTTCTGTGTGCAGATGTGTGTATGCTAACAAGGGCCAGGGGAGGATGCTGTCTATCCTGCTTTGTCACTCTCCAAGCAAGGTCTCTCCTTGAACTGGAGCTGATGCTTTTCTGCTAGGTAGCTGTCAAGCTTCTGTGATCCCGCCATCTCCACCTCTTAAGTGCTGGAGTTTCAAGGGCTTGTGAGACTACTTCTGGCTTGCTATCAGGATTCTAGGATCCAAACTCAGATCTTCCCAATTCCGCAGTAAATTCTCACAAGCACTGGGACATTTTGCCAACCTCAATGCTGCATTTCCCCTCTTCCCTGATGGACCACATCCAAGGTCATCTACTTCTGTTGAACATGTGACCTGATGTCTGTGTGGAGCTATCTATCTTCTTGGACCTGTTTGGGGCTAATCATTTTTTGTGCAAGCATTCATCTCTGTTTCATTACTAGAAGAGCAGTTAGGTTATATGACATGTGTAATATCAAGTGTAGTACTTATAGCATGCCAACAGCATTTATAAGTTGATTCTATGTCATCTTCCAGAGTATATGTGCACTTCAGAGGCTTTACATCTTTATAAACACTTACTACCATCATCCCCCTTTATTCTAGATATTCTGGGTAGACGTGTAATTGCTGGTGGTGAGCAGAATGCCATGGCATGCATATGGAGACCAGAACACAGCTGTGTGGAGTCTGTTCTCTCTCTCACCTGTACTTGGGTTCTAGGAATCCAGCTAGGTCACCAGGCTTGAGGCAAGCACCTTTACCTGCTGAGCCATCTTGTTGACCCAATATTTAAGTATCTTATGGCAAATGTAATGAGTTGATTTTAGGGTAATTAACTTCCACATATTACCAGTGTTTCAGAGGGTAAGTGAACATGGGCAACTCTATTCTTTTGTTCTTTCTTGAGACACTTGAGAATTTGTAGCAAAACTGTAGAAGCCAGACATTCAAAGACCATAAAAAGTTTCAGTCTGCTTAGGTTGCCATAATAAAATGGCGAAGAGGTAGAACTATTGGGAGGTACAAATAGTGAATTTATTTTCTACAGTTTTGAAGTCTGGAGTCTGACAGCAAGTCTCTGTGGCTCGATTCTGGACAGTACTCTGGCTTGCAGACCACTGTCTCTGTTGAGTCTGTTGAGTCTTCATGTGGCCTTCCTCACTGAATACATGCTGTGGGGGCTGGAGAGATGGGGGAGGGGAGAAAGAGAGAGGGGGAAGGAAGGGGGAGGGATGCAGAGAAAGAGAGAGAGGGAGAGGGAGAGAGAGAGGGAAGAGAGTAATATTGTGCTCCTTTTGTAAAGCTATCAATCCGAGAGGTTGAGGATCCCTCCCCTTTAACTTCATTGATCCTTAATTACATCCCCAAAGTTCACTCTCTAAATACTCTCAGATTGGAATCAGGACTTTGAAACAGGAATTTCAAGGGGACAAGACAATTCAGCCCAGGTATATATGAATGTGTCTTAGGCTTTTATCTCTTCTCTCTCTCTTTTTTTCTTCTCTTTTTCTGTGTCTTGTAGTTGACTACATGAGGAGTAACAGATTTTGTGCACATGAAAATAGTTTGTATTGAAGTCATCTTACCCTCTCAAGTCCAGCGATCAGTGACTGTTATCTAGGTTAGTTAGGGTGAGGGTGAATGAAAGGGAGGAAACGAGGGAAAATGGATAGGGAGCCAGGTTGGGTCGAGTTGCTGTGTGTTAAAAGGCCCATTTCTCAGAAGAGAAGCAGGAGTGTTATATGTCTACCTATCATGATCTATCATCCATATATCCTGTCTATCATTTATCTACCCATCCATCCATCATCCATCTACCCATCCATCAATCAGTCATCTAACTATCTGCCAATCTATTACTCTATTTATTCATAAAGTTTCTCTTTTACAAAGTGGATCAAATTGTCACATTCCCAATTTTAACACTTGCCTGGGGAATGTATTAACGATTCTAAATGAAGTACATATTCACAAAACACTTTGATTTTGCAGGGTTTAACTTTATTCACTGTTTTCAAAGATGGGGTTTCTCTGCGTAGCCCTGGCTGTCCTGGAACTCATTCTGTAGACCAGGGTGGCCTTGAATTTGGAGATATACCTGACACCACTGCCAAACTCATCTTTTCTGTGTTGCTCACAAGTTTGATTCTATCCAAAAAGCAACGTCTCTCTCTTTGTCCAGTGTGGCTTTGGTCTCAGGATCCTCCTGTCTCTACCTTTTGAGTTCTGAGATTACAGGATTTGCCCTTCCTTGTCTGGCTGGTAAGCACTCTTTAAAACCGTCTTTTGTGAATCTTCCCTTGGCATTTGCCTAAGTTTAATAAACACAGTAAATTTGGATCAAGGCTTTATGACCTGAAATACTCATCACTATATCAAAAGAATTAGCCTGTAGTGTGAGGAGCCAAAAACACTGTGATACACTGTTTCATATCCATCATTTTGTTTATAGCCCAAACCTTTTGGGGAAACTTGTATTCTTATCCCACTTTTTCTGAATCATAATATTTCAGATTGGAAGTACTGTGTAACTTGTGTAAGGTCCTGTAGCTAACAGTGACTGAACCATCTAGGATGTGAATCAAGTCTGATGGGTTGTGGAAACCATCTTCACCTCTGCACCAAGAAGCAACTTGACAGACTTCAATACCATGCAGAGTTATGTAGTCATTAACACTTACGCTCCCAGGTAGATTTTATTTATGTTTTGACAGGAAACAAAAGCATGCATGTGCACATATATTATACTTTCAGCTATGTAGATAAGCAAATATACATGAATACCTGTGTTATTTAGTCTTCCTGTTTCTGTGACAAAAGCAGCTTAAGTGAGAAAGGGTTTGTTTGGGCTCATGGTTCCAGACCACATTCCATCATGGTAGGGAAATAATGGTGGAAGGAGCTTGAGGCAGCTAGCTGGTCATATTACGTGCAGAATCAGGAAGCAAAGAGACAAACATCCTTGTGCTCAGCTCCTTTTCTCCTTTTGGTTCAGTTCAGGGCCCCAGAATGTGGCATGCTGTCACCCATAGTAGACCGGGTCTTCCTACAATTAGCTTAAGCAGGATCATCATCCACAGGCACGCTCAGATGCTTTTCTCTCAGGTGGTCCTAGATCTCGTAAAGCTGACATTTTGGATTAATGATCACAATAACAAATAGGTACTTGTCATGCTAAATAAAATTTGACTATCGATTGTCACTTCCTTGTGGTATAATTTTTCTAATGAATATGTATTGCTTTTGTACTCAGGAAGAAGGTGACAAAAAAATCTTTAACACTTATAAAATAGAAAGCACGAAAACTTGGTTTTTGTGATAAAAAGAATTAGTTCATTTAATCACTGCTATACCATTAACACAGTGCAAAGAATTCCATTTGTGATCTGTTTCTGAGGTGCCTGGCTATCAGATGTTCATGTACAGAGTCATATTCTCCTGCTTGCTAAATTCTTTCTTTATCTGCCGTATGTTGGAGATAAAGTGCAAAGTGTGTTTCTCACTGGGAGGTTGGAATTTGAATGAGACCGATGCTTTTCTCAGCTTAAAGAAGATAAAAGGTGTTATCAAGTAATGTTTTTTTTTCACCTAGGATGTCGGTCCCATGCCAACAATTGGAATTGATTGAACTCTGGTGCGTTCTGATTTAAGAGCCTAACACTGGGGATCTACTCACTCTGAATTTTACAAATCAATGGATAAACTCAAAACAAAAACCTATTACAGGGCGCCTTAATGTTTATCTGCTGTCAAGATAAACACTTGTAAATAGGCATTTTTTTTTGACTGAGTTTCAATAATAACACAATAAGATCTGTACTGGATGATAAAGTTCTGCCTAGAACTTTACATAAGGATACAACAAACATGAAGGAAAATTACTTAAAAAGCCCTTATCTTAAAAAAACAAAAACACCCCCTAATTAAAAGCCTTGTATTCCTTGCAAGCAGTGCACTGACATAATTGCAGACGAATCACCAAAGCACATAATTTAAAAAATCCTCTTATTTGCATTTTTAATAAACCGTATTTCATGCATTTACACAAAAATCTTTTGTGACCCTTTAAAAAAGATTTAAGTAAAAAATAAGTTTATATGCTGGTGTGTATATCTGTATGCATGTATGACTCTTGTGTGTGGGTGCCCATAATGGACCGAAAAGGTAAGATTGTCTGAAACTGGAGTAATCGGGGATTGTGTGTGCAGAGAACGGAAGAACAGCAAGTTTTTTCAACTGCTGTGACGCTCTAGTTCGTTCTATCTTTTGTGACCTTTGGTGGGATTTTTATTACTGGGTCCAGCATCACAGGAACCTCCTGTGTAGTTAGTATTTGATTAAAAGATGTTGCTTCTCAGAAGCCTAGAAACCTGTGAATCAGGCAAAAAGAAATAATGCTACATAGCATTATGTCCGAGGAACATAATGACTGCCAAAGTTGTTAAATATGAATTTTAGCATTCTTTTTGGATGCTAGAGCTTTATTAAAAGGAATAAAATTAAAGTTCTTAAAGGGTGATATTTATTCAGCATTGGTATTTTTACCTAGTAGAAAAAAAGTGTCACATTTCAGTAAGCAGACCTAAGAACCATCTAGATGGTAAACTATCTTGATCAACTCTTTACAAATGGTTTTTGTTTCTCAATTTGTTGCTGTCTAACACTTTTATGGAATATAGTAAAACTTAAACTAAAGCAGACAGAAAATGAAAAGAACTGAAAAAAAAGTAAAAAAAAAATTGCTTTCAACAGATGTATAACTGTTATCAAATTTTTGTAAACATTGTAGATTAATCTTATTAACATCTTGTTACTTCATGTACCCCTCCCACCCCCAGAATTGAATATAGGGTCTTGAAAATGCTAGTTAAGTGCCCTACCATTGAGATAAGGGTTCTCAGCCTTTTTTTTTTTTCCAGACAGTGTTGCATTGTTTCTCAGACTGGCCTTGAGCTCACTCACTGGCTTAAGCAGGTCTTGAACTTGTGGTCCTCCAGCCTCAGTCTCCCAAGTATCTGAGATTACAGGCCTGCATCACCATGATCAGATTCCCATGTTTCTGTTTCCCTGAACATCTAATAAATCATTCTCAGACCAAAGCCTCTGTGTTGACCCTCTCTGAACTGTGCTGGTATGGATTCCTCTTCCTTTAGGTTCTGCTGCTGTTCAACTTGATTATCCAATCTGATTGCGGAGTGGGAGGAGACTGAGTTCACTGACCTCATCCCCACCTTGGAGAGGTCTTTATAATTACACCTGTGTGGGAGTGAGCTGCCTGCAGTTTCCTGATGCAATCACTCTGTTTAAAAACACAGAGGCATGTGTCCCCAGAGTTCAGCTGGCCTTGGTGTTTCATGATTCCTCTAGTGGATGAATGGCAGGGGATCCCAATGAAGAGAGCAGCCCCAGGTTAGGGAAAAGCTCCATGCGCTTTACAAGGCTGTGGATGAGACAGTGTGGTACCATGTGAGGTGTTCATGGTCACAAGAGTAATGTCTCAAACAATCTCCAGGATTTAGCTGCCCCTGTTAACATTGGATAGCTTTTATGGCTGGTGCAGATAACTTAATCTCATTCATTTTATTTTCTCACTGCTTCAAACAGCACTCCTTCCAGTTAGTTCAGATTTGGAATTTATTCGATATTTATTCTGACTTCATTTTGAAGCTCTTTCTCACTGGTTGATTCCAACATCCCAGGGAATGGATGTAGTCTGCAGCTAGGATTTGGGACAGGGAGAGGGTTTCACTTCTGGGTCTTTTCTAGCAGTGGTGGGCAACACCGGCTGCCAGGCTGCACTTGACACAGACCTGCCCTGCAGTGTGATGACATTAACAGGGGTCACATTGTTGAAGGAAGCACATTCTCCCTCTTCAATAAATGACCAAATACAAACAGCTTTTTGGCTGCTGGTGGAAATTTGTGCCCATCTCTCCATCTCCGTGGCTGGCTTTTGTCTGGTTTCAGCTTGAGCAGGTCTTGTGCATGTTGTTATAGTCGCTGTGAGCTCATATGGGCAGCTGCCCCATTGTGTGCAGAAAACACTGCTTCCTTGACATCATCCACCTCTTCTGGCTTTTACAGTCTTTCTCTTCCCTCTTTGGCAAAGTTCTGAGAGCCTTGGAGGGGGATGTGTGTAATATGTACACCTTATTAAGGGCTGAGCACGTTATACTGTCATATACTCTGCATATCGACTGACCAGTTGAGGGTCTCAGTGTTAATTGCTTTTTATCCCAGAGGTCATTGGAAACTTTAACACCAGGTCACCTGACTTGCGGCTTGAGTCTTGTCTCTCGCCTTTCCTGTCTGTTAATGCTCCCTTTACAAAGGTTGGGAAGCACATGAGCACCTCTAGCAATGCTGCAGCTTCTAGGAAAGCCAAGGAAGGGGTCATAGGGTATGAATGGATAAGGGTAGGTGGGGGGAGCTTCTCCACCTACATCACATGGACTAGGACATGGGCTGTGTGTGCTCATGGAATGAGTGAAGAACAGAGTTAAGATAAAGTGGATGCACTTCCATTTTTGCCTATGGGATAGCCTTTTGAACCAGAGAACCGGGATGCACCAAGGGGAGATTGATGCCTTAAACTGAGGTTGGCTCCTCCCGTGCTACAGTTGGGCTGAAAAGAACCTGGCTATTAAAAGATGGCCTTTGACGGATCCCATAGTTACCTACTTCACACATAGTCCTTCCTACCATTTGTGATGACGGATTTCATTCTGACATTCCCAGAGTTTGGCAAACCACTAAAGTCTGGTTGAGGTCTCAACTGGCCAGGATGTATTGACACCTCCAGGCACAGGGGGCTCAAATACACATGAACACACACTAGACACTGTAGGTACAGGTCCTGATGCTTCAGAACATGGTAACCACCCCTGCAAACCCTGGGGATCCACCCCAACCTGCTTCAGCTGTTCTTCACAGGGAAGGGAGGGGACAATGTGGCCATAACTTTAATTCCAAGTCACTCCTTAGCATCTTTTACATTCCCTAAATATCCTGGTTGTATCTACTCTTGCCAGGAAACTTGGAAGCATCCATGAAATCTGTCTCTGATGAAACTAATGTGCAATGTCTGGAAATAAGGATAGTTGTTACCCATGGGGGGTGGGGCATGAGGTGCAGCTGCCATTCTAGGGGTGGGGCATGAGGTGCAGGTGCCATTCTGGGGGTGGGCATTAGGTGCAGGTTCCATTCTGCATTTAGAGAACTGGAATCCATTAAGACTTTTCTTTCCCCCCACTCAAAATGTTTCACTTTACTAAGTTCAGTGCTACATTGAGTTTCTGTAAGGAGAATTCCAGAAGTCATTAATTAATTCAGGCTAGGGCCTTGTGTTGGTTGTTGCAGTTTCCCATTGACTTTAATCACAGTACATGGTAGCAAGAGTTGTTCTAAAGGATGGATCTCCTGTGCTCCAGACAGAATTTTTCCTTGCCTCTATTGTAGGGAAGCAATTCAGTTTCCTCTTGGTAATCTGGATCTGTTCCTCTCCTAGCACAGTTATTCCTCCCTTAGTCTGATGGCTTAATCAAACCAGAAGCCCAAGTGGCCCAGGGGTTGGGGAGTCTGAGTTTCCTGTTAAATGAAATGTTTGTTTTATCTCCTGGCAGGAGCACTGCCTTCCTCTTGTGGTTGTGTCTTAAGATGTGAAGATGTGAGTTCTGAGCTATTGCTCCAGTTCATGACTTCCTGCCATGATGGTCACAGACTCTGACCCTCTGAAACTGTAAGCCCCAAATGAATGCTTTCTTCCATAAGTTGTCTTCTCCAACAATAGACAACTAACTAACACCGGCAGATGCCATTCTGTCTCTGTACCTTTACTTAGCTACTAATGATCTACCAGTTGCTAGTCATAGCCCTGCCAGTAACTTGACAGACAGCTGCTGTGTTCCAGTGAGCGGAAGAAGGGAATTATTGGCTTCAGTGTTGCTACATTCATTTCTAACTAGAAATCACCTTTCAATTATAGTATATTCCTTTACTTTTGAGGACAAACCATGTGAACTGTTAAGATGTCAAGCTTTGCCCCATGAGAAGAAACTCTAAGGTGAATTCTTAGGACAGCTTGGGAAGCTGCTTGGTGGGAGAGTGTTTGTCTGGCCATGTACTAGGCCCTGAGTTTAATCCTTATCACCACAAAAATAAACATATTAATTAATACAAACTCATTTGCTTTTTGCGTTGGTAGTTTTTATTAACGATCAATTACCTACATCAGATTGACTTGTAGGCATGTATCTGGGAGCATTTTTTGATTATTAATTGATATGGGAGAGTCCAGCGCACTGTGGGTGGTATTAGTCCCGGGCAGGTGGGCCTAGGTTGTATAAGAAAGCAGGCTGAGCAATTGAGGGAGAGTAAGCAAAGAGACACTTTCTCCATGATTCCTGCTTCAATTACTTCTTTTATGTTCCAACATGGACTTCCTACCCTGGCATCTTCCAACAGTGTGAACCATGACAGTTTTAAATCAAGGTTGGCTGATTTGCAGTGGTGGAGGTATAGCTTGCTTGGTCTTTTAGCATGCACAAAGCCCTGAGAATAAAGCAGGAATGATGCCACACTCCTGTAATATTACTGCTTTGGGCATGGAGGGTGGAGGCAGGGGGGTCAGCAGGAGTTCAAGGTTGGCTATGCTCACAGTCTGGGATACCTGAGACATTGTCCAAAAAAAAAAAAAAAAAAAAAAAAAAAGAAAGAAAAGGTAGCTTAGAAGGCTTAGAAGGAAGGTGTAAAATATTGAAACATTCAGATACAACAGGCATACCCTGTTATATTCATGTAGGATGGAAATGACATGCAGACCATCCCCAATTCATCTTATTACAGGGCTCCAAGAGTTGATGTCAGGCCAGGACTCATGGTTACCCATTTTTTAATCAGTCACGGGTGTGGGCCAAACCTTCCCTATAAACTTGCCCATGGTCTACACAGTGCTGAGGAGTCAGCCCTGTGCCTCCTGCTTACTGCGATTTAAGTGGGGCCGTCTAGAACCGGACACTTGTCAGGGTTAGAAAACCTAGGTACTTTTTGTTTTGTTTTGTTGTCACCAGCCTAAAAAAAAAAAAAATGCCCCCAGATTTTCTTACTCTGGTGTCAAAAAGGCAAGTATCTACCTCTCTAAGGTAGAGGACAAGACTCAGCATGTAAGGGTTGCTTCCAAGTCGAATGACCTTGACCTTGAGTTTGATCCCTTATCCCTGAAACCATTGTCCTGGTAGAAAATCGAAGTAGCACCACCCTCACCCACTGCATAAACAAACAAACAAACAAACAATTAAATAAAGGGGTTGGCGACTAAGGCCTAAAGTGAGGAGGCTAGAGGCCAGGCTAGGCTTTCCTTTGTAGGTCAGGGTGGGGTGGGGACGGGAAATGAAGTAAAAGACAGATGAAAGGTTTCTTGGTGGTGGGAAGTACAACGTCTGGTTAGGAAGTTATTTTAATGAACAAGTTAAAAAGGACCCCTGAAAAACCCGTTTCCCCAGAGACTGCTGGCTGAGAATGATAGGATCTGACCCTCTCTTCGCTATAACAGAGTTCCATCCTTCTCGGTCCGAGGTTGATGAGCTTCAAAGTCCTCACAAGTTAACATCTCTCCTGGAGAGCAGAGGCCAGGCAGGGACCTCAGGAGCCAATAATGCAGACGGTTCTATGGTTCTATGGTGGGTTAATGCTGAGGTCATTATGGACTTTCTGGTCCTGCCTCTCACCCCATCCCCGCCTCCCCCAGGTGAACTGGAAGCTTGTCTTGCCTCTCAGTCTTCCTTCCACTGTGCCATTTCCATAGGGTTCCTTTTCATCCCTGCTGCTTTGCCTTGTGATGGGCTGGGCTGAGAGGCTGCCCCAGAATGCTCTGGGAGGCTCTGCCACAGCCGCAAGAGGGAATCAATTAAGCAGTTATTCGGTTCGGGCTCTCAGGCAATGACATAGTTGGCTTCACGCTGACTTTGTTATATATGAGATCCCTAAAGAGAATAATACCACATCTAAACTTTCATTATATTGTATAGTACAATGACTATGGATCGATAATAAATTTTGTTCTAATACAACATTAGCTTCACAAGAATTTCTCCCTGTTCTTTTTTCTCTATCGTGAAATCAAATTATAACTGTAAAAATAAAAGGTTTTTTTCTTAAGGACTCTGTGACGAGAACAATGTTCTGTTCCAGATTAATATTTTAAACTTATTCAAATTATTGCTTGGATGAGTTTATACAATATAGAATTAAACATTCTATTCAGAAACTATCCTTGTATGTTTTGGAAGAGTAACACCTTTTACAATGCTAATTAAAGTATATAATGCATCATTTAAATGTAATTTGCATTTTTTGGATTTTGTTTTAAAAGGGGAAATAAGTATGTCAAACATGTAAACAAGAATGGAAAACTAAAAAATGAAAATCAATGTATTTTTTTACATATACTATTAAGCTGAATTAAAATGACGTGCCATCTATCTACAGGAGCAGTTGCTGCGTAAACAAACGATGGCATGATGTGTCAGAGAAGCTGTCTGTTTTCACCCTATCCCATCAGCTTCCCCTCCTCCCTTTGGAGGAAACGACTGTCATGAATTTAGTGTTCCTCGTTCCGTGATTTGCATATGTCACTATGCTTATGTAGAAACTACGGTCTTATTTTGTACACCACCGTATCATTCTATAGCTTCAACTTCAAACTCAGAATTCCAGGCAGGTACAACCTGGGGTGTTGCTAGACAAATTTTTAGCTTGGGCTACTCAGCCTTTTGGAATGGTGTGAACCCCTGAAGTTACAGGTGTGTGCACATTATTTATTTATTTATTTATTTATTTATTTATTTTTGTTCAGATAAAAAGGTTCTTAGCTTTTATCAAATCTCCAATTCCATTTTTGAGTGTACTTGTCTGTTGTTTTCTTTATTTGCTTTGGATGAATTTATTTTTAATGTTGTAGGGGTACAAAAAGGGTTATATCCCCCTTGTCCATATAAAAAGTCACGGTTGATAATCTCACACCAAGGTGGGTTACCAAGAGAAAAGTATCAGAAATCTGTTTTATAATCATTGTGGTTGTCTTTCTGCAACATAATGAGATCCCATCAAACTGTCTTTTCTAATCACAATTCATGACTCATTCTCTAGCTTGTTATGTATGGTCTTCTTGCTGGACTCAGCATTGCAATACATTTATTAGTTTGATTTCTCCTTTGGAGGAAGATAAGTTGATGATCGTAAATCTGCAGATACCATTCTGAACGCTAGAGGGCACTACCACAACTAAAAACACGAGAAGGCAGCTTTTTTTTGGAGGCATATATATGCTACACGCTGGAGGAGCCGCTTGCATGATTTTCACATATTTGTTTATTTCTGTTTACGGATACTTGCGTCGAGTTATGTTCAAGTTTTAACGCTACCAGTTTCAACAAGCACATGCAAAGCAAGCCAGAAAGGGTGATTTAAGGAGGCACGCTTCAATTGGATCCTGGCTACTTTTCTAGTCATGGAAATTTTAAGATATCAGTTCATTGATATCTTTATTAACAAAAGTAACTTATTTCTGAGTTTGCATAGACCATATTTCATTTGAGTCTGAACCCTCCCTGTTATTACTTAAGTAACTACGGTCTGCATTCATTCCTCTGGCTCACTCCACATCAGTGAAGATCTCTGTGGGCATTGTGTCCGAAAAGCAGGCACTCCACGGCACCTTTCCCGTCATCCTCCTGCTTGCCTGTGTCTATGGGTGGCCACTAAAGGAGGAAGAGTCGATTTTCCTTGAACTCCTCAAGGCTTTTTACATGTCAGTGGCCAATGTAAAATGGTATTTTAACATCACCACACTGAAATCACTCATATTTACAAGCAAAGCACTTCACAATTCACAAGGACAGTCTGCTCAGAAGCCTGACCAATAACCCTTATATATACAAAATTAACGTATAATTTTTTCCAGCCGTGGGTTGGGAAACCCTTGGTTCTGCAGCACACATACTGGACTTCCATGACCTTGCCCATCCCTGGGGATGGTGTTAGTGAGAAGGAGACTGGAGGCCTCTCTGGGGTTTTCTGATTTTTTGCTTCTATTATTATTATATGAGGCTTTTTATACTCACTTGTCTACTATTTCCCTTACTCATTTTGAATAAATTTCTTTTTGATGTTGTAGAGTCTGTCTTCCTGCACATGACAAAGGGCCTTAGTGGATAACCCTGTGCCAAGATACATGAATAAGAGAAAAAACAAGAAATTTGAATAAATTTAGTTTGACATGGGGAGCCTTTCAAGATAGAAGAGTCAAAGTGAACTCTGTGTGTAGGAATGCTGTATGTTAACTGTACAAAATAATGGGTTTCTGACAGTTTTTGCACGCCTTACTTGTGTTCCTCCCCATCTTCTCTTTCCCACTCTCTCCCTCTCTCTGGGTCTCTTGTGTTTCTCAGAAAGTCACTGTTTTACATGCATGTCTTAAAGAGAAGTCTGGGCTCACAGATGAGAGAAAATACATATTTGTCTTTCTTCTCTTGGCTTGCTTTGCTTAATATGGTGATCTCTGGCTCAACCTAATGTCCTGTAAATGACCAGATTTTGTTCAGTGGTTGAACAATCTACCACAGTGTATGCTGACCACTCACTCCTCATCTATGTATCTGTTAGTTAATACCCAAGCTGATCCCATACATAGCTCCGCTGTTGTGAATAGTAAACACAGGAATGCACAGCTCCCTGTTGCATGCTGACTTTGACTCCCTGGAGTATAATTCCAGGAATGGCATGATTAGATCATGTGATACAAACTGCCCATTTTTAGTTATAGGTCTGATAAAGCAAGGGCCACTATTTAGGAATGTGATTGGACAAAAATGACGTGATGGACTGGTGACAGATCAGGGAGGAAACTGGGCAAGTCTGTTGGTTCCTTGTGTGGCCTTCCTTCTTTCCGAATATGTGGCAGACCAGAGAATTTTTAAAAATGATCTCTTCCAAGAGAGAAACACAGCATAACATTAATGTTTTCAGGCTTTGTTGCCTGCTTTGGGGAAAAAGGTTCTACTTTCTATGACCCACCTTGAGGAAGGGAAGTCCTAGTTTGCATGGTCTGCCTTGATGCAATAAGCAGGAGCAGAGGCAAAAATGCAGGAGATGGGCAGAGAGAACCCATTTTTGGTGCCATTGCGACAGCGTGAAGTCTTTGAAGGGCACTCTGTTGTTTAACTTTCTTAATTTTCTTCTTCTGAAACTTTAGTTATTTTCATTAATTTTTTTAAAAGTGTGACAGCATACACCTTTAATTCTAGCACTCAGGGGGAGAGGCAGAGGCAGAGGCAGAGGCAGAGGCAGAGGCAGAGGCAGAGGCAGAGGCAGAGGCAGAGGCAGAGGCAGAGGCAGAGGCAGGCAGATCTCTGTGAATTGAGGACATCCTGGTCTGCATTGTGAGTTCTAAGTCAACCAGGGCTATTCAATGAGACTATCTCAAAAAAGACCATTTATTTATTTATTTATTTATTTATGTGTGTGTGTGTGTGTGTGTGAGAGAGAGAGAGAGAGAGAGAGAGAGAGAGATTGATTTCCTGATATAGTCCATTTATTTACTTGTTTTTCAAAACGGTATCAAACTCAGGCTCACACATACTAGGCAAGAACTTTTATCATACCTCAAACTCATCTTGATTTTTTGATGAATTCAATGCTTTGTGTGCCAGAGGAGGTAAGCATAGGTCCCACAGTCTGGGACTAGACAGAGTGGCCATCAGTGAGGACAAAGACAGGCAGGCTGGGAGTATAGTATGAGGTTTCATCCAAGGGGCATAGCAGGAGCTGTGTTTGAATGCATTGACTTTAGGAGTTCTTTGGCATTACAGGGGAGAAATTAAGTCATCAGTGTGATGTGGGAGTTTGGGATGCAGGACAGAAGCCGGGCGGGAGTTCTCAATGACAAAGGAGAAAGATCAGACATCACTGACTGTCTGTGTCTCAACAAGTTAGTGTGACCAGGACAGATGTGAGCAGAAACACCAGGGAAAGATCAGAAAAGAAAGGCAAGCTGGATAGCAGGATGCTCAGCTGCCAAGTATCCTGGGGAAGGAATATAAGGGAAGAGGTCAGTGATGTTTCATTTGCCCACCGAGCCCCATCACCGAGCACTTCAGCCTCCATGCTCTTTCCCAGGCAGAAAACATGTCATGGCCTTGTGCTGTGAAACTTGGCTTGGAAGGAAAAGGTGGTTCCCAACCATGGATTGCACTGCTTTGTCCATTGCTATTGCCAGTCTCCTCCCACTCCTGGTCATGCTGTCCGTAGTTTAATGGCTTGTATCATTGTCTATATAGTAACTAGTCATTAAGAAACATAAAGTGAGCTGGATGATGGTGCCTGCCTTTAATTCCAGCACTGTGGAGGCAGAGGCAGGCGACTCTCTTTGAGTTTGAGGCCAGCCTGGTATATAGAGCTAGTTACAGGACAGCCAGTGCTGTTACACAAAGAACCCCTGTCTCCAAAAACCTAAAAACATAACAAAACAAAAACCACACTAAAGTGTGTTCCTGGCAGTCAGGAGACAGAGGCACCCTGGGCTACCCAGGGAGACTTTTGCTCAAAAATTGTAACCAGACTGCTATAAAAGGAGATTTAAATGTAACATCTATATGTATTAGGCACTGAAAAACAGAAACTGATAGGTTGAAAACCTTTTCCTACCAAGTTGTTCAGATATCAGTAGTAGGTTAACTCATGATGAAACAAACAAATACAAAGCACATGCCATTAATCCCAGAATTTGAGAGGCAGAAGCAGAGCTGATCTCTGAGTTCCATACCAGCTTGATCTACAGAGTAAGTTCCAGGATAGCGTAGGCTACACAAAGAATCCCTGTCCACCAAACCACAACAAACAAGAAATTGTAAATGGATGTACTTCCTTTGGTTTTAATAAAATTAAAAATTTCATGCAGCTCCTAGTGTGTCTTTGTTACTGAAGAATATATACCCTGCCTGCCAAGTAGGACTTTGTGTTAGTAGTGTAAAAGCTGGAACACCAAGCAAGATCCAGTCTCTCTGACCTGATTGAGGCTGTTGGTATAGATTTGGGGCAAGGCTTAGTGGGTTGCCCCACCCAGAGTTGGGGAATCCATTTTGCTTTGAGGGCAACCTGTCTTTGAGGGAATTTGATGGAACTGGGGTGAGGAATGATGATGGCTTCCAGAAAATATCTCTTCTCTGCTGTGGGTCGCCCTTTAGTTCTCCTGAGCCACTGTGGGTGAACATCACTCATCTGGGGGATACACAGAAGCAGCGGAGGTGACAGCTTCCATTTGCACACACTGGGAGTGCAGAACATGGTTCTGTGAGTGGTTGCCTAGTTACAAGACTGTGGCCAGGCTCTGCCTGAGGCCAATTTGGTGTTCTATTATTACATCCTGGAGACTTCACCAGCCCTAGCCTTCTCTTTACTTCACACTGCCTCTCATCATTCTATTTGCATTCATTGTAGGGCTGGCTGTGGAATCAAGATCACCATTTAAGTGTAATCTAATGTTTTCAACCAGACTATGGGGGCATTAAGCTGTGCTGTCTTTGTGTTTCAGTTTTACTATTAAGGAAGAAAGGGCTCTTCGACAATATTTTTCCTGACAATAATTCATTAGCTGCTGTCAACAGCAAAAATTTTAATGGATTCTAGCTATGGGAGCCATATGTGTTATTTCTTTCTTTCTTACCTCCAGGGCCATTTAGAATGAAAGAGTCTCAGGAAATGGACAGCATATTGTCAAGTTTAAAAGCATATGTAACCAAGCAGAATTCTAGCAAAGACTCAAGGTCTTATAATCCAATATTTATAAGCAATTAAAATTCACCAAAGTCTATAAAAAACATGCCATAGCTGTAAATCATATTAGTGCCTTGACCTACCCAATTAGACAAAGAAAACATCAGTACCATAATTATGCAATTCTTTTTTTATTTGATTTATTTTCTTCAAATTTTTATTTTTTTATTTTTTTATAATTTTTAAATTTATTTTATATAACCAAGTCCATTTAAATGAAAACAAACATTTATAGACAATATTTGGGAATTTGGGCGTTGTTTTTCCAAACTACTTCCTGCTGGTAAGGGAATTATGCAATTCTTTACTTAGAATTGATGTAAACAGTGTTTATACTTTAAAATCTAATGAACATGGTATTTTCAAACAAGGAAGTGCCCTTTGCTAAAAGTTGGAACTTCCTGGGTGAAAGTAGCTATATGTTTGATTAGTGGATTGACCAGAGGAATTGCATTCTGGTATCTCAGCAAGATTTTCCTTTCATTTCTGATCAACCTCACTCTCTTTTATAAGAATCGACTGCCTATAGATTTAAGTTGTTGCTTTTGTCAGTTTGGGTTGAAGAAGAGAGAGAGCTTCAAGGCTTTAAGCAGTCCATGGTGAATAATTTATAAGTTTCACCCATAGCCCGAATGAAAGTACCAGCTAGTCCTCTGCTGCTGAAATCCTTCATCCTTGTCAGGAGAGGGAGGTGTTTCAGATCTGGGGATGGGGACAAGTGCTTACTTCTCTCCTGTTTCCTAGTCTTAAGCTTGATGTCTTCTGCTATTCATCTTTCAGTTTCCAAGTATGGAAGCCACTTATGATGCATGGACTTGCCAATATACTTCAGAACCCAAGCTGACATCACCTGTCAGCTGCAAGGAAATTCCAGAATTTTCTTAAGTGGAAGGAGGGTATCCCATCAAAATGCTTTCACTGCCAAAGTAGCCAGTAAGAGACCCTTTCCTTTAATATATCCAAAATCAGTTGCACTTAGAAAAATGTTTCCTATGAAAAAACAAAACAAAAACAAACAAACAAACGAAACAGTAGCTCAAGCAAGCAAGACATAGTGAGGTAGCCTGCTTATCTTCTCTCCAAATAGATGTTCAGGACTTTTTTTTTTTTTTTTTTTTTTTTTTTTAAGAAGAAAGAGTTTGAATTTTTTTATTTACAAAAACATAGCCTTTTGATTCAAGAGGGGCTTAAACAGGGCATTTGATATATAAAACATAGCCTTAGCAAAGTATCAAATATAAAGCAAGAACAAAAGATAGGACCAAAAAATAACAAAACTTCCAAGTACAACAAAGAACACCAAAATCTCAACGCAAACAAACTTCGAACCAATAAACCAAACAAGAAAGTTAAGATCAGCAGTATTTTCAACAGTCAGATTTAGTCAGGACATGTTTTATTATTTGTTTGTTTCTTCCAACAGTTTGCGACATTCATCTTTATTATTCATCTTTGGGATTTAAGTGTCACTTTGTGCTATATTGTCATTATTTTTCCCTGAGCGTTCTTGACAATTCACACATAACCTAAAGGACACATTGTTTGTTTGTTTTGAAAAGCATGTGTACAGCATAGCAGTGTCTGAAGCAGCACTCTATCAGAGAGGGTCTCATAATGCATATTAGCAGGGCTGAGGCCTTACCAATACTATTTAAAGATGATTTCATAAAACATTCTAAATGATTTTACTACCCTTCCAGACATTGTGTTTCTTTAATCACTCAGGAAATGTCAAGGGAAATTATTTGCATTCTTATAATTTTTATAGAGAATTTACTTGTTTTTGAAAATAAATATTGAGTATTACATTTATGTAAGTTGAATGTCTGATACCTGTCAATTGTTTATATTCTCACCTACCAATCTATTGCTGAGATTACTATATGCAGCTGAGTAATATTTCTTGACCAGAGTTCAAATGTTATACTAAATAAAAATGTACACATAACGATTAGAGAAGGCAATCTATCTACTCCCTATTGTCATTTTATTTTAATTTTTTGTTTTATTTTATATAGAGAATATCTCTACATAGCCCAGGATGTTCTGGAACTCGAAATGTAGACCAGGCTGGTCTCAAACAGAGATCCTCCTGATTCTAGCTATTGAGTGCTGAAATTAAAGGTGTGTACCACCTTCATGGATCCATTTTTCAAAACAAATCTTAATTTATTTTTAATTATGTGCATGTGTGTATGTGTCTGTGTGAGGCTATACATATGTGTGTGTGTGTGTGTGTGTGTGTGTGTGTGTGTGTGTGTGTGTATGCAGGAATCTCTAAAGAAGAGGGTGCCAGATCTCTGGAAGCTGGAGTTACAGGCAGTTGTGAATCTTTCAGTGAAAGTGCTGGATACAAACTCAGGTCCTCTGCTATAACAATATAATTTTTAACCACTGAACAACCTCTCAGCTCCAAAACTATTGGGTTTCTGGAAATTATATTGTCCAGTACTTTGAGGTTTCTGTTTGAAATAGAACAATAAAACAATAACATATTTTCCTGGTTGTTAGTCAGCCATTTAAGAGCTGAATGCGTTTGTTCAATATCTTATGTTGTTCACCTTCATGCTTCATTTCTACTCTTGTGTTTTAAAAAGAGCATCTTTCTATATAGATCAGGTTGTTCTGAAGCTCTCAGTGCTGCCCAGACTGGCCTTGGACTACAACTCTCTTGCCCTAGTTTCCTTAGTGCTGGGATTACAGGCATATGGTACTATACTGATAAAGTCTGTGGACATCCAGTAGGCATCATGCTGAATATTAGGCATGTGTGAGGCTGTTGGGTGTTAGTGGTCAGAGAATGTATGCATCTTAATTCATTGTCCTGCTGCCTGTCCATTTTTGTTGCCATGTATACATGCATAAAGTGCTTTATTCAGTTCCAGTGGACCACTCCTTCCCCCTTAAGAAACTCATAGTTGAGTGGAGGAGCTGAAGGTATTTTGCAATTCATGAACTTTCCTTGATAAAGATATGCTCCATTTTGTTCGTTTGTACAGTGCTACTGTTTTTTTTTAATAATTATTTTGCAGGGTTTTTTTTTTGGTGACTTATTTTGATGCTAATTGTATCAATCACCTCTTTAAAGATACAGTTACTTGTGTTTTCTTAAATCCCCAGTTTCTCATTTCTTCTGATGCTTATAAAGATAACTAACCATGCAGTGGATACATTTACAAATTCCCTTCATAACTTAGGATTCTTGTCAGACCTTCCAGTGTGCATACAACACACTCAAAATAAGCATTTTACCCAATCTACTTAGAAAACAACGAACTCAAAATCGTGTAATATTTTTCTTTATCCTGAGATTGTCCATTCTTACGTTCTTTAAAATGAGGGTTGTCCTTCCTAAACTGGGGGATCATGTAACTGAATGGGGTGGGTGCACAGAATTTGTCAAAAGTAAAAAGATTTTTAAAAAATTAATATTCTAGTTTCCTTTCTGTTGCTGTGATAAAACACCCTCACAAAAGGCAGCTTTTGGGTGAAAGGACTCATTTGGCTCACTATTCCCGTTCATAGTCCATTGTTGCAGGGGAGTTAAGGCAGGGACCCAAGCAACTAGTTATAGCTCAGCCACAATCAAGAGTGGAGAGAAATAAACACATAAAGACTTGCTAGTTTGTTGTGGACTTATACTGCCCAGGAGCCTTTCCTAGGGAATGGTGTTGTTCACAAGGGACTTTGTCTTTCTACATCAAGTAACAATCAGTAAATGGCATCAGGCCAACCAGATCTAGACCATTCCTCATTGAGACTTTCTTTCCAGACGGCTCTAGTTTGCCTCAAAGTGACATTTAAAACTAGCTAGCACAATTAAAATTTTATTACATGTATTTATTTGTGTGTGCATGTGGGTGGTGGTATGTGTGCTGCTGGGTGTATGTGAAGGCCAGAGGGCACTTTCAGGAGACATTTGCTTTTCCTTCCACCATGCGGTTCTGGGAAACGACATCTTTACCTACTGAACCACTTCACTAGCCACAATAAAAGACTTCTGATGCTGGGGAGTTGTGGAGGGCGCCTTTAAATCCCAGCAATGGGGTGGCAGAGGCAGGTGGATCTTTGTGAGTTTGAGACCAGACTGGTCTACAAGAGCCAGTTCTAGGACAGGCTCCAAAAGCTACACAGAGAAATTCTGTCTGGAAAAAAAATTCTGAATGGGCAACAGCTAAATATTAATTCAGGGCTAAATGATGAATGAATCTATCTGTTGCATCTTCTGCATTAACTTGAACCTTAGTTCTAAGCACACAGCATTCACACTTTACCCTGCATATTCAGTCATACCATATAGCACCAAGGAACACAATAGAGACACTTTTGCTCAGATTAGAGATTATTGTATGTTATAAATTACACTGTTTTGTTGCAGGCGCAAAATTTTCTCCTCTTACAGAGGTCTAGTGATTTAATTATGGAAAATGAAGAGTTGTAATATTTTCCCATCACCACCACTCAACATTCAAGTTAGTATATACTTTTGGACTTTGCTGTGTTATTATATTTGGTTTGAAAATTGACATTTGAGTGTGGACATGAGTTCCATAAGAAACCATTAAATTAATTTTGGTGTGGGATTAGGACCAGCTTTCCAACACTTCCTGAGCTGGTCGGAACTGCCGTCCTGTTATTTTGTCCTTTGTATTTATACAGCGGTGTTTTTTTTCAGTGTTGTGGATTATAAAGTCAAATATCAGCCAACCCTGAAGAGTGCTAAAGAGCTATATGCTGCCAGTATCAAATATTCAGCCAATAGTTAGTCTTCATGTATGAATAACTGAACACATTCATCTCATTGGTATGCAAATTTGCTTTCATTTTGTAGTGGTGGTAAAGTTATTATGTATGTCAAATAATTGCTAATAAGTTTCTTTATACTTGATTATCAGTAAATGTTTGGTTTGTATGGCTGTTCCAGTTATTTCTGTGTACCCATGAACACAGAAAACTTTCTAAGACTGTCTATTGTCTATTAGAAGACAGGATATTAAACAAATGTACATTTCCTAGAGATTATTTTGTTTTTGAGACAGGGCCTCATTGTGTAGCTCTAGTTAGACTATATAATTATGTAGAGTCTGGCCTGAGACTCACAGAGATCTATCTGCCTGCCTTTGTCTTGCCAGTGCTGGGATTGAAAGCAGGTGCCACCAAATCAGGCTTCCTAGAGACTTGAATAATATTTGATATGTTATTCACTGGTCCATGTTACATTTCAAGGCCATGAAGCATTCTTTGCCTCACTTTCAAATTTTGAACAATTTTACATATTAATTCAAAGTTATGTTTATCTTAAAATGCCATTAAATCTTTTGGGTTCTATTCTTCAATCTATAGAATATCCAGAAATTCATTGGTATATTTTATAGTTTTTTTTTCTTAGCTCTCTTTTATTGCAATGTAAACGCACCTCACTTGTGAAATTAGAATTTGTGAGCTGTAATAATCCTTCCTGAATATGGAGCTTATTATTCAAAGACGCTTGGCCTCCTCATCTTTGAAATAATTAATTCTTTACATGCTTTCTTTTATCTTTGGTCTTCTTACCTTTCAGTAGTTTTTTTTTTTTCTCTTTTGTTCACAGTTCTTAGAACTGTCAAGTCCAAATACAATACTATATTCTGAAGAGCTTAAAAAATACCAAGTGCACATGGCATTTATACACTCACAGCATGCCCTTCCATGAAAATATTTTACAGGACAGCACTATAAATTTTAATTAATTTTTCAAAGCATGACATATCATAATTTACAAAATGTTCTATTCCTTATGGTGCTTATTTGCTAATTAATTTATTTAGCCCAGTATTCATTTAGCTACTCATTCATTAAAGCTTTTTACTATGATGTCACATATGAAATGCATAACATGGAATTAGTCTTTTACTTGTTTTTAAGTATACAGCTCAGTACTTTTAACAATTCATACTATTGTATAGCCAACCTCCATTATTCATCTTTCAAAACTGAAACTCTATCACATGCAACAAATCCCTGTTTCCTCTTTCACTTGCCCATGGACACCATCATTCTTCTGTTTGTTCCCATTAATTTATTGCTTCATGCTTCTTAGAAGAATGGAACATGGTATTTGCCTTCATAAAACTGACCTGATTCACTTAGCACAATGTCCGTCCATATAACTTGCAACAAAATCTATTTTCTTTCTACAATTGAGTAATACTCTACTTCACATATAGGTTACATTTTTGTTGACCCATTCAGTTTTTAATGAACACTGTGTGTGTATGTGTGTGTGTGTGTGTGTGTGTGTGTGTGTGTGTGTGTGTGTGTTACTGAACATGGCACCTAGGGCTTACTGAATATATTGCAGCCTGAGTTTGCATGTGCTTTTTCACAATCATGCTTTTATTTTTTGTTGTTGTTCCTTTTTTAGGCCATGGTTTCATATATCCCAGGCTGGCTTCAAACTTCTATATTGCTGAGAGTGATCTAGAAAGGCCGATCTTGCCTTTGTCTCCCAAGTGCTGGGATTACAGGTGAATGCCATCTTGCTGCTGTTTTCAATTTTTTTTGGATGAAAACATAGAAGTAGAATTGCTCAATCCTAGTACAATTCTAATTTTTTGAGGACTCATCAATACTGCAGAATGTATATGTCACCATATTAGCTATACACTTTACAGTTTCATCAGGAGTCCACATGCATCCCAATGTCTCCACATCTCCACTCACTATTTTTTGTGGCTTTTCTTTGTGTGTGTCAGGTATGTATATGTTCATGAGGGTATGGGTATATGTGTATTCAGGTACATGTGCACGTGCGTGTATACATGTAAGGTCAAGTATCTTTCTCCATTGTTCTCTACATTATATTGTGAGACAGAATCTTTCATCATGTGTCTAGGCTGATTGCCCTCTGTGTTTTAGGGACCAGTCTCTAGTACTGGGGCACAATGGGTTCTGACTTTATATATAGGTGCTGGGTCCCAAGCTCAGCTTCTCATACAACCGAGCTATCCCCCCAGACCCTGCTTGGTTTTTTTAAAGCTGCTACCATGAAATGATACTGCACTGTGGTTTTGATTTGCATTTCTCTAACAACTAGTCACATTCATCATCTTTTCATATCCTAATTGTTTATATCATAATAATAATCAACATAATAGTTATAATATAATAAAAAAATCTGTGTCTATTTAACTTTTTATTCATTTGAAAGCATTCATTGAAAGCCCTAGACCTTTTGTCAGTGGCTAGAAAAACAAAAATGAATGCAAGTTTCATGACCTTAAGCAGTCCACAGTCACCTTGGGAAACTAACCTGTGAACAAGTGGTACTGAAACAGGAATGATGAACATCTGGATAGAAGCAGACCCAGAAAGTCCTTTGCGTATGTATTGGTGCTACCTTGTACCACTAGCATTTTTCTTAGTGTTTGTTTTAAATAGACTGTTGTCCATTTATATCTCATTTCTTCAGAGGTGATTTAAACTCCCCACTCTCTACTCCATCCACTTAAACCTAAATTCGCTAGTGTGTGTGCGTGTGTGTGTGCAATCCAGATGACAACCTCAGGTGCTATGCCTCTGGAGCACTGTCTGCTTTTCTTTTGAGACAAAATCTCTTGCTGGAAATTGCTATATAATCTAGACTGGCTGGCCAGTGAATCACAGGGGTCCAGCATCTCTGCTTCCCCAGTGCTGGAATTATGGATGTGAACCACTACACCTAACCTTTCTTTTATGTGGGTTCTGGAGTCTGAACTCAGGTCCTTGTGATTGTTTCCAAGGTAACCAATTTACTGACTGAGCCACCACCCCAGCCCTGACTTCTATTATCCATCTGCAGTTACAGTCGAAAATTTCAATAAAGTAAACTAAATCTCTGGAGTTTATGCTGGCCATCACACAACTCTTCATGCCCTGTTTACTATGCCAAGACCTCACATACTGCCTCATTGCTAGGTCTCATTCCCCCACAGGAATGCCTTGCTTTTGTGTTTAAGGTAAGAGAGCAACACTCTGCCCTTTTGCAATTTCTCTGTACTTCCTCCAATATAAACATGGCTCAAATACAACACTGAACTTCCCTCCATGTCTTTGCCATAGCATTAGTGTATGTCAAGAATAACAGAGAGGGATATGAAAGAAAAACTATTACTAGTAGGGAAAATCTGTTTGCTTGTGCGTTTCTGCAGTCCTGGAGATTGAACTTGGGACCTTTGCTTTAACACTGAGCTCTGCCCCCATCCTTTCAAAACATTTTTTTTTTTTTTGACAGAGTCTCACCAATATCAAGCCTGTCTGAACTCTTGCTTTCCCCAGGCTGTCTTTTATTTATTTATTTATTTATTTATTTATTTATTTATTTATTTGTTTGTTTATAACCAAGTCCATTTAAATGAAAACAAACATTTATAGACAATATTTGGGAATTTGGGCGTCGTTCTTTCCAAACTACTTCCTGCTGGTAAGGGGTGCTGTCATGGGGGATTCTAAGAAGATGCAGAAATCCTGGCTGTAGTCTGCAAGGCTGCTTTGTCCAGCTGTTTTGAATGTAGGATCACCTGGTACTCTGTTTCAGGCGGTCTGGCTTGATCAAGCCACATTAGTCTGGAAGGAATGCACAGCTTTTCATTTTCTGTGGAAACAAAAATAGAAATCCTTTTCTCCAGTAACTTATCCTTGAACTTAAATTTTGGAGTCAAAGCATTTTATTTTAAAAATTTATTATTTTACAGGTCGATCCCAGTTCCCTCCCTCCTCCCTCCCTTTTACCCTCTCTGCCCTCTCACATGCACCCTAACCACCCTCCCCTCCCATCCCCCCACCCCAATTCCATATGTAGGGAAATACCATCCAGTTGGGGTCATGTAGATCTGACAGGTCATGTGAAGTAGGGACTAGGGCTTCTCTCCTGTCTCTAGGCTAAGGCAGTTATCCCTCCATGGGGGATGTGATTGCAAGGTCCTTTTGTGCACCAGGGAAACATCCTGGTTCCACTGTCTGAAGTCCCTTAGACTGCTCAGTCCTTCTGGCTGAGACCCATATTCAGGGGGGCCTGAGTCAGTCCCATGCTGGCTTCCCAGCTATCAATCTGGGGGCCCATTAGCTCCTCCTTGTTCAGGTCAGCTGTCTCTATGTGTTTCTGCAGCTTTCCCCAGGCTGTCTTAGAACTTGAGATCTTTTCACCTCAGCCCCTGGAATAGCTGGTGTTACAGGCCACATCAACAGGCTCAGCGTTGCCTATTCTGGTTAAAGGTAATGTATTTAAGTACATTTCTTCAGATTTCAAGGTAATACTGAGCCAGTTAAGATTTTAGTGGTATCAGCGGTCAGCGTGGTCAGAAATACAAACCTACAAACCTAATGACTTTATGCTTTAACAGTATGCTTTAATAACAATTGAATCAACTTTTTTCTCCCTCAGGAAAGAGTTAAAATCAGAATAAGACTCCAATAAATTTTTTTTATTTTATTTAATTTTTTATAACAAAGTCCAATTAAATAAAAACAAACATTTATACACAATATTTGGGAATTTGGGCATCGTTCTTTCCAAGCTACTTCCTGCTGGTAAGGGGCGCTGTCTTGGGGGGATTCGAAGAAGATTCAGATATCCTGGCTGTAGTCTGTAGGGCTGTTTTGTCCAGCTGTTTTGAATGTAGGATTAGCTTGTACTGTGTTTCAGGTGGTCTGGCGTGATCAAACCACTTTAGTCTGGAAGGAATAAGACTTCAATAAATTAACAAGGATGCTGACACATGTCTTTCTGAATGAGAAAAATCATTGATTTCTTTTAGGATCAGACTTCTCTACCAATCACACATTAACCTTTGACTTAATTCTTTGTATTCCTTAGTTATATGGATATCAGCCTGTGGATACTGCCTCTCTTAAAGTCACTTCTGCTGAAGTCTTCTAGAATAAGTAAATGTTTATTCAAATAAATAAAACATTTTCGGTCACAGCCTGTCACTGTCTTTCTACCCTGAGATAAAACCTTTGTAGGAAATGAATATGATTCTATTTAGTTTTTAAAAGCTGAACAAGGATAGATATGAAAAGTCATTCCTGCTTGTTACTGACAGTTGAATAGACTTCCACTCCAAAGCTTGAAGAAATGGTGGCTTAAAATGTCAACTTAGTAAAAGGTTAAGTACCTGATGCCACTCTGGTCTCTGTGATTTATATGCTGGTTTCCCTGTAAATTGCAGCAAATAAAGTAGTGAGTACCTAACAGATATTTAGCCAGTTTGTACTAAGGGATATTTATTATGTCCCTGCCAGTTTGTATTATTATTATAATAAAGTGTTTTCAAAGTATATTTATTGTTATACATCTTGATATCTGGAAGATTTTTATAGGATCAATTTATCTTCAACATAAGAATGTTCCTTTAAAAAGAACGGTCATTTTCAAAATGGACCTGAGAAGAAATAGAAAGGTTGAATAGTCCTATATTGGGTTACTTTTCTTGAGACATGAACATATGTCTTTTCATCTAAGACTGGGAAATGAGAGCAAACCAGACTATGATTTCCACCAAAGTTCACCTTTGTAAACCAGTATGTGTATGGGTTTAGAGGTAGGATGGGACTTGCTTACAGGAGCATGACTGAGGGGTTTTGCTGTGACCTGCACAGTTTTGGGACTGACTTGTATTGGGTGATGGGGAATGAAGAAAAGACAGACATGTGTACATAAAAGCTGTGGATGGATAGGTCATGGGTTGTGATGAAAGACATGTACAGAGAAGCTGGGGTTGGCTGGGTGATGGGCTCTGATGGAGATTCACTAGCATCATAGAAAGTCAGCACATTTATTACATCTGCTGAATAAAGAGATGGTATATTATATGCAGCTAAAGGAGGAGGTAGGTGAGTTAATCTCAGTGTGAGGCCTCTGTTAGGAAGCAGTCTTAGGCTGCAGTCCTCCTGAGGAGGAAGCTTATGGTTGATGATTTCTACACACAATGTCAACATCCTTACTTGACCTAAGGAAGTTGCTACCATTCCCATGGGCCTAAAGCACTGGGATCTTTGACATGACCACACTCATGTCAATAATACACCTTTACCCAGGACTTTATCATCTCCCCATAGGGTTTGCTTACTGGAGCTTAGGTAAGGAATTATAGAGGAGGATAGGTGCAAGCTTACTCAAGGGACATGGTAAACATTAAAAGAGTTGCATCACTGAAAAGTTCCACTCATCACGAGTGATGGCTGAAAGGAAACTACATCTTGGAGTCTCACTTTTAGTCAACCTTCTGACTGCAATAGCTCTCAAGATCATGAGTGTCCATGTCTACTGGGCCAACGTTTCTGCTCTATGATGGCTGATGGTCAAGTCAGACCCAGGGGAATTTCTTTATTCCAAGACTTTACACTTATGGATATAGATGTATAGAAACTATATGCTAAAGACTATAAAACTTTGGAAAAGAAAATTTAAAATTATAAACAAAAGGAGATATTCACTATTCATGTTTGCAGATCTGAAACTGTTAGGATGATGGCTTCTGCTACACTTCAGAAAAATAAGTTAGGAAAGAACTCTCTGCAAAGACCTCAGTAGCACAGAATACTGCCACAACAATTAAAAAGTGGAGCTGTATGAAGCCTATATGTACCATGTGAAATATAACATATTGTCTGAGAGTTAATATACTAACATTATTCCAAATAAAATTGGAATAAAAGGACATGTGTAATGAGAGGTTCTTTGTCCTGGCAGGTCCTGCTACCCTTCTTAGCCCCAAAGAAACACATAGATGCTATAATAGCTATTATTTTATTAGCTATTATTATTTTAGTAGCTAATAGTTTATGAGCTATAAAACTGTTGGCCAATGACTAGGGCTTCATATTGGCTAGCTCTGTCTTAATTATTAACCCATTACTATTAATCTAAGTATGTCCACATGGTCTTATCTTAACAGAGAAGGATCTGGATCAGTTACTCCTTTTGTGGCATACATGGTGACTCCATCTGTCTATATTTCCAAGTATTCTCCTCATCTCATAGTCCCTCCTATTTTCCTGCCTTATTGGCCAACAGTATTTTATTCATCAACCAATAAGAGAAACATATATATAGAAGGGAAATCCCCATCAGACATGTGGTTGTCAATGACAGATATCAAGGGAAATCAGGGCTACATGGTATATTGTAGTCAGGGAAATCAACATAGCTCTGAATTTATTGTTATTCAATAACTTATGACATTACATAGAAATAAAAATGTCTCTATTTCTAAGTTTGATTCTCAGTGTGCACAATCATGCATACACACACACACACACACACACACGTTTAGCATACAGTCTTCCAATTCCAGTAAAGAAAAAAATATATAGATTGAGACACACATGAAGATACAAACTTTGCAATTGGTTTTTGGGACTTTCAACATTCAGTTACCAAGTAGTGTGAACACAATCTATAGATAAATTATGATTAATTAGTTGGAAAAGGAGGCCATCAAAAGAGAAGATTTTTTTTCTAGAATAAATGAATGATAGTGTTGAGCTATTCCAAGCTGGCAAAAACAAACAAACAAACAAAAAACCCAAACCCAAACCAAAAAAACTCAAACCAAAACCAACCAACTAACTAAGCACACACACACAGAATATCAGAAATAAAGATCAGTAGTAGAATAAGAAGGACCCCTGCTGGTGTGGACAGCAGTTTCTGTTTCTTGCTATTATAGGGATCGATAGATTGACATCCTGGAAGTTTTGCCAGAGTGTTTAGGGTCAGAGCCTGTGCCCAGGAAATCACTAACAATGTAGAATGGGCCACCTTTCCTCAATACTGCAATTGAAGAAGAAAGTAATAGCAAAAAGCAGAGAAAAAGCAACTCAACATGGTTACGTTGGGAAGAGGAACAATTGAAAAGAATTAGTGGAACCTCACCCCCACCCCAAGCTTATTTTAAGGGTCCTGGTATAAGGCTTAGTTTTAAATAGAGGTAAGAGGTATGCAAAGCCAAGTAGTCCTGGTTAATGTGTGGTTCTGAGCATGACTGACAGACCTCTTTTGCCCAGGCTCTATCTCACATTATGTTCTGCAAATTGTCACCACCCTGTAAAGTCTCTTTCAGGGAGATAAGCACCTCATCTGGATGGCATGGTCCTAGCCTTTTCCTTCTCTTTGCATGGGATTCCTGGAGAATTCACATTCCTTCGGGCCTGGTCCATTGTCTCAAGAATCTGATAGCAAAGGAGAGACACAAGTGCTTCCCTTTTGCATATCTATGCTCCTGTCCTGATAGTTACAGAGTGAAGAATTTCTTCTGTTGAAGAGCAGATTAGATTACACAGGCTAATCTCTACAAAAAGAACTGAATTCTTCTTCAGAAGGCCTGCTTACAAATTCCAAAACTTAAATACCAGAACTCAGAAGATGCTGTCTCAACCAAGTGATGCAGGTTAGTGTCTTTAGTAACAGGATAAACAAATACCATGTGTGTTCCTGAATGAGGTCAATTGAAAGGAACCAACATTGTTACAAGTAAGGTTTTTCCTGCAGGCCTGGACCCACAACAGCACCAGCCCCAAATAACACATGGAGACTCTGTGTTTGATATAATGCTGTTGGCCAGTTACTTGTTTCTTATTGGCTAGCTCTGTCTTAAGTATTAACCCCTTGCTAACCTAAGTACTTCCACGTGGTCTATTTTACCGGAGAGAGGGGGCCAGCGGTTCTGCTCTCTTCAATCTCTCCATGTTGACTCCTCCCTACTACTTCCTCGAGTCCTCCTTGTCTCCTAGTCCTACCTATCTTGCTTTCCTACTGGTCATCAGTGCTTTATTCATTAACCAATAAGAGAAACATATTTACAGAATGACATCTCCCATCACAACATGATTTATGTAAAATTTCTACCAACTATGGACAATCTGGACTTAGTTATGAGTAAATAATAAATTCAATAGGCATTTTCTTTAAAAACAAAATGAAAGGTCATGTTATGAAAGAAAAAATGAAGGCTGAGCACTGCTTCAGATGACAGCATACTAAACAAACAGGCGACTCCATGTGATGTGTGGTACTGAGCTGCATCATGAATCCATAAGGGAAAAATTCTATAAAAGATATTACTGAGAAAACTGATTAAATTTGTATATGAGCTATGCATTAGATAATTGTTTTAGAATGATGTCAAGGCTTTCTGAATACTTATTTCTTCTCTGATTATATAAGACAATAGACTGTTTTCAAGAGGATGAGGCATTTGGGGATCATGGGTTATAAAGTGGAAATTTACTTTCAATTGATTCAGCAAAAGTAACACACATACATAATGCACGCGTGCGAGCACACACACACACACACACACACACACACACACACAATGTCAAATTAAACCTCACAGAAGCTTTTGTGTCAATCAGTTGTTTTTTTGCATTTAACAAACATTCACAAACTGTCAGAGCTATATGCCATGCATTACTTTATTCCTAAGGAAATGTATTCTATATGGAGCAGGGAGAATGGCTCTGAGCAGTAATGTAGTTTGACACTTAATTTTCGAGGTTAAAAAGAGAATCAGTAAAGGCATCGTTCGTGACCTTCCATATGCAAGCTAGCCTGCTACAATTGTTGAGATTACCTTTTCTGTTAGAAATGATCACAATAGTATTACACCAGGAGTTGACCAGAGTCAATTAGCATGTATGGAGGTGAATCTGTGATGTTGGGCGCCAATGCCAGACATCTCAGGGAACATGAAGGTGAAGATGATTGTGTGTGCTTCAATATGGAGGCTTAGACAAAGCCACAGAATCTTAGAAACAGGTAACAATACAATAAAATACTTCAAAGAACGAGAAAGGTGACCCCGCCATGTTTCCTGACCTTGAATTCGATTTATATCCAAAGAAGATATGAGAAAATGATCACTGCTGTCCACTTCCACTATCACTTTAATACAAAATACTATTTTTGGGCAATACCAAAGCCCTTAAAGACAAACTTGATTTAACTTTATTAAGGGAACAAAGAAAAGTAATAGAAGCTTAATGGCAGTGCCAAGCAAACAGCAACAGAAGCTATGAGGAACTAGTTTGCTTATTTTTAATCATTTGAGGGTTTTTGTTACCTTCTAGTGTGCATATGTGTGTGTCAGGGTGCATGTGTGTACCACAGTGCTCTTGTAGAGCTCAGAGAATGACTTTTGAGTGTCAGTTTGTTAATCTCAAAGATGGGAGGAGAAAGACCATCGGCCCAAATCATCATGGCTAAATTAATGAAAGCAGTCAGTTATTAAAAGCAAGCCATTTTCACTTATGCGAACAGGATACCTCTCCCTAAGATGGAGTTTGAGAGCTCAGCCTTGTATGTGGGGAAGACTCAGGGGTAGGAGGTTTCCAATTAGGGGATTTGGTAGGCAAAATTGGCAGGATTACAGAAGCAGAACACAAGCATATCAAATTAGTTATAATGACTTCATGAAACAAGACATGATTGAAAGGTGCTTGTAACCACAGGTATTCATAACAAGGTAGCCATAACAACTGTTTTGAAACAAAGACAGGGTTGCAAGATGGTTATTAAATTTTTGAAACAAAGACATGATTGCCATTCCTGGAACAGGCAACATAGAACCATTTATAGTTAAGGTTACAGGTGGAACATAGCCCAAGCCTTGAGGAACAGAGGTTTGATCATAGACAGGAATGAATCTAGTTTGTCTTTACTCTAAGATGACTTTTAAGCCTAAGATAGAGGCAGGTGGTTCTTTAAGTTTTTTCCTTCCACCCTGTGGGGACCTTTGTAACGAGTATGGATTTTTCCGCCTGCCGCTGCTGGTCTTGTCCCACCGCTGCACCAGCCCCAAATAATATACAGAGACTCTGTATTTGATATTATACTGTTGGCCCTGTTACTTGTTTCTTATTGGCTAGCTCTGCCTTAATTATTAACCCATTTCTGCTGATCTATGTATTTCTCTTACCGGGGAGCCGGCGGCATACCGCTTTCTTCAGACTCTCCATCTTGACTCCTCCTTCCTACTTCCTATTTCCTCCTTGTCTCCTAGTCCCCCCTATCTTCCTTTCCTATTGGCCAACAGTGCTTTATTTATTAACCAGTATGAGAAACATATACAGAATGACATCTCCCATCAGACCTTGGCATCTAATTTGGGTCTTTAGGCTTGAAAGTAAATGCTTTTGCCTACTGAGCAAACTTACAAGCTGCTATTACTCATTTTTATATTGAGGAGTAATGTGTCTCCCTGAGCCCTTAGGCAGGCATAGTTGATGTGGGTAACAGAAATAAGCCCTATGGTGGGATGCTTAATGTATGGGAAAGGGGCTTGGCCCTGCCCCAACCTATTACACCAGACTTTGTTGACTCCTAATGGGATCCCTTACCCATGAGGAGGAGTGGACTGGGAGTGGGCTTGGAGTAGGCTGGGGGTGGTGGTGGTAGTAGAAGAACTGTGGTGGATGTAAAATGAAATGTAAAAGAATAAATCAATTATAAAGAGAAATAAGTTCAGAAGAATTCTCAGCTGGGAAACCTACATAAAGGAAGAGGTCTCACTATTTTCTACAGCATGCCCTTGGCTCTCAGTGGGATTCAAACACATGGCTATGATAAATTTAAGTTCTTACTTTTGTCAACAAATATCTTGAAATCTTTGAAGTTTGAAACTGAATGCTAAAGCACTTAAGAAGATATAAGAAAAGTTATTTATGTAGGAAAAATAAATGGATATTTATATATGCATACCTGTATGAAAATGCATATATACTATTAAAATTATTAAACAATATTTACAGCCAACTAAGAGAAATAGTGAACTACATTATAGACTTAATCTCTTCAAAACTTTCTTATTTTAACCAAATAAAGATATATAAAACACTTGTTCTATATGAGAAGCAAGATTAGAAAATACAAAATCAATTTTTGGTATGACTATTAAGATATCATTTTTCACTATTGGTTAACATTTTAACATATGCACCTGGCAGAGTCTTTTCAGTACAGAAAAGGGAGACTTACTTCGTTGAATGGCTTATTGAATTCTCCACTTAATTAGAAAAGAAATGGTTGTATAATAGTCAAGTCAGTTTATTGGCAAATTTTTAAAAGTTGTTTCTTAGGGATTAGAGAGACAGCTTAGTCAGTAATGTGCCTGTTGCATAAGCATGAAGACCCAAGTTTAGACAAAGCTGCAACATCTTAGAAATGGGCAACAATACTACAAATGCTTCAGAGATTGAGAAACCACCCCCACAAAAGCCAGGCAAGCTGATCTCTACGATGACTGCACTGAGATGGGGGGCAGAGGCAGGAAGATCCAGGAGCATGAATACCAGCGAGCTATTCTAGGTGAAATGATAATTATCTGGTTCACTGAGAGACCCTGACTGAAAAATGAAGTGGAGAGAAGTACAGGGAGATACCTGACATTTATGGTGATAATATAGTCAACAAAATGCTTTTTATCATTTTGCACTTGTCCGTAGGAGGACAAAGTACTTCTTCGTGCCTTATTTTCATTAATAGCCCATTCAAAAGAGGTTGCTTAGTTATGGTTTAACTTGTGAATGTCGAACAAGAGTTCATTCTCCATTGCATTGTTTGTGCCACACACTCTAATGTAAGCTGTGAAGTAAACTACTTGATGCTTTAAACTTTCTCAAAGAGTTGAGTGCAATACTAACTTCTCTAACATCCTGCTAAATCTTGCAGCCAGTTGACTAATGATGAAAGTCATCTCTGCCTTTCTGACTGCTGTGTCCCGGAAAGCTTGAAAAACCATGCATTGTAAGTAGCGTGGTGCATATTTAACAGCCAAGAGGAAATCCTGCACTAAGAATGGCTGTCAATCAAACAAGTTCGTTTTGCTCTTTTATAGCCAGAAAAATGCTGATGAAAATGAATGCAACTGATAAAATTAAACAGGGAATACAGAATTGTAGAAATTTGAGATTGCCTTAGTATATCTTGTTACAGGTCATTGTGATGCAGTTTATTCTAAGCATGGCTTTAGCATAAAAGATATCTTACCATTCGATTTACAGGCAGAAATGAGTATTGATTAGTATTTCTAGAGTGTATTTATTTTACGTCACTTTCCTAGGCTAGCACATGAGATTAAGAGTCTTTGCTGATGTTATCCCAGAAGCTTAGTACATCTATCAGTTTCCAGCCATTGTTACTAAGATCTGGGTGTGATTAGGTTACTCCTCTTAGAGCAGATGAGAATATAAAGTGATAATACCCCCAAACCACTATTTTACTTTCCTGGCAGTCTTAAGGAATCAACATTCTGCTCCAGTTTCTTCCTGATTTTTGAGATCACAATCTAGCCCCATAGTCACAGGATGTGAGTAAATAGGACTATGGACACTATGCAGACTAAATTGTTAGTCTTTCTAAGGTCATGCCTGATCTATGAGAATGAATTTGCATAGATTGCAAGATGTGGGCTGAACACAGGGCAACCTTAGGTAGAGTCTGCTTACCCAGCACTGCATAGCTGGAGACATGGTGAACTTCTTAACTAGAAGGTTATTACTCATAGCTCAAGGAACACAACAGTCCAGAAACAGTTTCCAGTAGGTTGGAAATAGTACAGTTTCCTGAACTGTGTTTGTCTGAACAGCATAGATAAAGAAATGCTATTGCCTAATGTGAAAAAATGCTAGCAGGGATCTTTAATGGCGCTTTTTATCCAACTGTAGTTGATGTCAGTCTCCTGTCTTCTTTGCCTTCCCTAGAGTTAGGGACAGTGCTGTTTTAGGTATTATCCCCCCCCACACACACACACACACACACACACACACACACACACACACACACGGAAAACCCTTTGCATGTGTCTTTACTTAGATCTAGAAACATAACATTAGACTTACAAGCTAGTATTTAAACTTTCAACCCTTGATCACAAAAGAGTAGAGAAGAGGCATGATGACATCCTGGATAGACAAAACGTTAAGACTCTAAATTTTTGAAATCTGGTCTTGAGAGAAAGACTTCTAATTCTATACACACTCTTGACTGACTTGGTTTTCTCAGCCAGCTGTCAAAAATTTTACTTGTAGGAATTTTTTTCCCTCACCCTTTCCCCATCGTGTTTCAACTCTACAGCATGCATATTCACAGAATCAGTTTTACCTGAAACTTTTGGTTTCCAAAGCAACATTTACAAAGGTTAAAAAAAATGTATCTTACATTTTCTATTTTGCTGCATTTTATATTCAAATAGCTTATAGTAGAAGATGGGATAAATTGAAGGTAAAAATAGAAATAGATCGCATTGTTTTATACCCAGGGATCTAAGTTCATCCAGAGGCACATGCAACAAGCCAATCAAATTGGAGTTCATTCATGAGTCAACATAATGGAAAAAGAGCCATTGTGTGGGTGAGAGGGCAGGGCTAGGCATTATCCACCAATAAGAAATGCTAAGATGGTAAATAGTCCTTCATTCTGCTTTTGAAAATATTTAGGTCAGTGCTTACAAAGCTGGCAAGACAAACAGTCCTTTCTTCACAGGCTAGGACTGGCTCATTAAAAACATTTCATTGCATCTATTGATTCATGTGTGCAAGAGTGTATGTGTGTGTAGAGGTGGGGTGGGCAGTCAGAGGACAACTTGAGGGAGTCACTTCTTTCCTTCCATCATGTGGATACTGGGAGTAGAACTCAGGTCTTCAGCTTTGGTGACAAGCACTGTATCTACCCTCTAGCTTACTAGCCTTGGCTCTTGGGTGTTAGAAAAATCATTACCAGTGGGATTATAGCTATGGTTATTACTAAACTGAGGATTTCTGCTACCATTTAATTTTCTGACTGTTTAAAAATTAAGAACTAGATTAATTAATGCTGCCATTTCATTTAATACATTAAGCACAGGTTATTTACAATTTGTACATAATACATAATTATAAAATGGTACAGGCTTATTAAAAACAAGAAATCCAAACAATTTGGAAATGTATAAAGTAGAAAATAGGAGTCTCTATTTTATCTGCTTGTAATCCAGTATGAGTTTTTCATATATATATATATGTTACTAGGTAACAACAAGGAAACTAAAAAATAGTATAATAACACATGAAACTGGTCAAACATTAACAAAATACTGGAGACATCATTTTATGGTCACATACATTACCCAGTTCTTTTTTGGTTATTGTGGGTTTTTTTTTTTTTTTTAATACCATCATCACCAGAACACACACTCTCTGTCTGTGTCTGTCTGTCTGTCTATTTTCCTCTCTCTCTCTCTCTCTCTCTCTCTCTCTCTCTCTCTCTCTCACTGTGTGTGTGTGTGTGTGTGTGTGTGTGTGTGTGTGTGTGATGCATACAGAAGTCAGAGAACAACTTGAAAAAGTTGGTTTTCTCGTACCATACGGCTTCTGGAAATCAACCTTAAGTCATCAGTCTTGGGAATGACCACCTTTACTTGCTGAGCTGTCTCACCAGCTGGAGGTTTTCAATATTATGGGCATAATTATTTGTGTAGTCAATTCAATGGACTCATCCACCACTTCTAGCTCTTGTCACCTTACTGTCTCCTCTTCCACATTGATCCCTGAACCTTGAGGGGAAGAGTTTATTTCATTTTTTTTAATTGTTAACAACTCACAGTTGGAAATGTACTGCTCTGTAGAACCAGGAGTGGCGCTATTGTTTGTGCAGGTTTATTTTATTACATAAAGCCCTCAGCATTTTCTCATATTCCCTACCCAACCATTAAGGGGTTCCTGATAACTTTTCCATTTGTCAGTAGTTTGTTTGACCAGCTTTTGTTTTGTCAGTATTATGTATGTGACTTCCGGTCTGCAGTGTGCATGCTTTAGATTTCTTAAAGCTGAGAGTCCTTTCATGTACCCACTAGCCTTTTGTGCATGTCTTTCTGACCTTTGTGGTTGTGACTGTCTTTTTCAGTTGATGTTTGTCCTTTCTTTTCTTCCTTCCTTCCTTCCTTCCTTCCTTTCTTTCTTTCTTTCTTTTTTTTTTTTTTGATGCATAGCTATACCTAACATACTCTGGTTTCTGGTCAGCAGGCCTTCAATTTGTAGCCTGTTTTCATCTTTTAGAGTGGTATTATTTGGTGGACAAAAACTTCATAATTTTGATATAGGTTAATTTTAAATCTTCTTTAAAGTTGGTGACTTTAATAAATATATATTTTTAATATTTTGTTTGATTCTTGTGTTCCAGTACCAGCAGAAGCCCAAAGAGAATGTTAGGTCTGCTGGAGCTAGAGTTGCAGGTGGTAAGTGCTGGAGACAGACCTCTTGTCCTTTGGACTAGCAGTAAGCACTCTTACCTATCAAGTTATCTCTCTATCTCCAAGGATGATGTCTTGTTTATGGAGTCTCTCTCTCTCTCTCCCTCCTTGGATTTTTCAGACAGGGTTTTTCTCTGTAACTATGGAGCCTGTCCTGGAACTCACTCTGAATACCATTCTGGGTTCAAACTCACAGAGATCCTCCTGCCTCTACTTCCCAAGTTCTGGGATTAAAGGCATGTGTCACCACTGCCATGAGGTTATTTTCATGAGATCTCTGGAAAAATATGAACATTTTGCTTTATAAATCTTTAGTCATCCTGCTGTTATGATAATTTTTTTGGATCCCAGGCTAGATTTGAACTTGAATCTACAGATGATTTTAAACTCCTGATCCTTCTTAATCTACATCCAAAGTTCAAGGACTACAGATATATGATATTATGTACAGTTTATTCTGTACTGGGGCAGGATACAGAGCTTCATGCATGTTAGACACGCAGTCTACCAATGTAGATTCACATTCAGTCTCTCAGTTTTATATGATTTGAGGCAGAAGCTAGAGCTTATTTTACCATGTGAATATAGTCAACTATTTCGGGATAATTTCCTGTTCTGCCTCTTGTCCACTTTTACAAGGCCCACTTTATTACAGAATCTGTGTGGGTATGTTTCTGGGTGTCCTGTTTCACCAGTCTTTCTGTCTGTCTCTGAATTATTACAGATTGTCTTAATTATATAGCTTTACAATAATCTTTTACAACTTACTTCAACTCACTTTTCCTTAGTAATATTTTGGTCTTGGTTCTAAGTACTTCTATGTAGAGTTTTAGAATGAGTTTAACTATTTCCTAAAAATAACCTTTGGGAATTTTAATCAAAATTTTATCAAAGTCCTTGATCAATTTGTTAAGAGTGATTTATTTAGTATAGAAAGTTTCCTACCCAAGGAAATGGTCTGCTCTTCCATTTTTATTTAGGCTGAACTTCAACATGTCTTAATGTGGTCCATAATTTTTCTTAGAGATCTTTCCATCTTGTTGAATTTATTTATGATTCAATATATGTGCTGCTGATTTGTTATGTAAAAATGCAATATATTTTAAAATGTTTGTTTTTATGTGTTCAACTTCTCTGGAGTTTCTTTCAGTTTTGATATTCAATCAGTAACTCATTTGAGTTTTACACAGACAATGGCATATCATCCATACATAATATTTTTCTTTGTGTTTGACTTTTATACTACTTTTTCATTTCCTATTGTGTTATCTTGGCAAAGATCTCAAATAGAATTTCCAATAAATACGATGACAGTTTGGTTCTTGTTTTGCTCCTGATTTAGAGGGAAAGTTCTCAGTGATTTACCACTAAGTACTGTGTGCTCTTGTGTGACTTCTGCTTTGTTTGAAGACACTGTTTTGCGTTAGGAAACTTGTGAGTCTCTGGAGACTCCTTTTCTCCCAGCATGGTGACTGCACAGTCAACCATCTGGACACATGAGTAGCTTCTCTTAGATTCCATTGGCTCTTGCTGGGCTTAGTCAGTGAGGATTCTGTCAGGAAAGGGAAGAGGCCTGACAGAGGGAGAGGAGCTACAGTCTGGTCTGCATTCTTCTGCCTCTTTCACTATGCTCCTCTACTTCAGACAGTTGTATCCATAGGAAGACAGTCCCGCTCTCTCTGTCTCTCTTTCTGTCTGTGCTTTCCCGAATAACTTTTGATTAGCCATTTTAACTTAATACTACTGTACTCAATTTCACACTTGATGCATTTAAATCTCTTGAGGCCTAGCTTATGGTCAATGTTTTATAATTATTATGTCTGCTTAAAAACTGTATTCTGGCCAGATGTGGTGGCATGCATCTGTAATCTTAACATGTAGTGGGGCTGAGCAAGAGGACTGTGAGTTGGAGGTCAAACTAAGACTGTGTCTGAAATACAAAGCAAAGCAAACAATAGCAACAATAACAAAACTAAATGAAAGCATTCAATTTTGCCATTCTTGGATGCAATGCTCCTTGTGTTGTTACAATTTCTTGAAGATCTGCATTGTGTCAGGTAGGTGATGTGGACATACCAGGAAACAGAGACAAAAAAATCCCTTGGCTAGGGTGCAGCTTAGTGACAGCATGTGCTTAGCCTGTATACAATGGGGTTTAACCCTCAGATCCAAAAGAAGAAAAAATAATTTGCTTCTGGAAGAAAACAATAGATATGAGAATGAAAAAGGAGACCCTATCAGATATATGAGGGTAAGCAGGAAAAATAAGAGAAAAGGCAAGATGTACTATAGACCTACTTGGATGTGCCTTGTCTAAGATAGTTTCACTGGAGTCAAAAGTAAGAGGGCAAGCAAGGTAGAGCTGTGACATGAAATGGCTTAAAGAGGACAAGCCAGGTAGAGCCGTGCATTGCATGGACAATTGTCATTTCCATTCTTTGCTTCATTGTGTCTATTTTAATTAGCTGTGCATTCCCAATATTCCTTCTGTGTTGTTTGTGGCTATTGCACCCCGAACACACCTATCTTACCCTTCCACATATTTCTTAAAGCCTTTGGAAATTCCTAGAAGTTTAAAAGCTTTCACCACTATTCATATTTTCTCTATTAACCTGAAAACAAGTTTTGCTTAAGAGACCAAACTTCAGACACATTTTGAAAGTTCCTCTTCATTTAGACAGCCCGCCCCCCACGACCCCAGTAGTATTCTAGCATTATTGTTTTCAAAGACTATTTACGGTAAATTCCGAGTTGAAGTTACACCTATTTTTACTAAACACATTTATGAACATCTTCTGCCAAGAAAAACACCTCCTCAGCGCTTCCTTTTATTTGATGCTTGGTAGCTTTGCTTTGTGGCTTTGGAGACAGACTCCCACTATGTAGCCCAGCCTGGCCTAGAATTCAGTATATAGCCCAGGTAGGCATGTCACTTGTGATCTTCCTGTGCCAGTCACACACACATGGCAGCTTCTCACACCAAAGAACCAATTTACAACTGATAGAAGTAACATTATAGATACAATATTTAATTTGTGCCTAATTTGATGTAAGTTTTCTCATTATTTTATTACAAAGGTCTAATGAAACTAAAAGAACTTAATTTTAATGCTTAATTTGAATTTCCTCGTTAAAGCCTAAATCTCATGGATGACAAAAAAAGCACATTATCTCTAATAATGAATCGAATTACCTAAGTAGTTAGGTACAAATAGCTTATTTCCAAGCTTTAGTTTATCAATAAAAACAATGCCGACAAACTGGTTTATTTTCCTTTCTCGTATTCTATAGCTTTCCTTACCAAGACCCAAGAGAAACAAAGATGACATTAAATTCTTTAATTCATTTTAGGGAGGAAACTTCCTCTCTCTCTCTGTGTCTGTTTCTCACTGAGACAAGGTCTCACTCTGTAGCCTAGGCTGGTCTTGAACTCGTGATTATCGGTCTCAGCTTTTCAAGTACCCAGGATTAAGGGATTAGAGGCCTAGGCCACTAGTTTTGGAAATTAGCTTCGGTTTGGAAAATATTTAGAAGATAGTTTTGTAGTCTCTATGGAGAATCAGGCAAGATATACATAAATACAAACATATATTTATATCTATCTATCATCTACCATATATCTTTCATCTACCATCTGTCCATCCATCCATCCATCCAGCCGTCATCTACTTATCATTTATTTATTTATTATCTATATATGTATGTATATGTATCTATCATCAATCTATCTTCACTTTGCATGAGGCTGGAGGACAGCAAAGAAACAAGAGAATACAGAAGCCAACAATATGGTTAAGAGTTAAGGCTAAGCCTGAGGTGGTAAGAACACACAAATGATTATCTAAGGATACTGTTCAACACCAATTTTAAAATTCTGGGACTTGATAAAGGGCTCAGTTATTTTCCAGAAGATCCAAGTTTGGTTCTTAACACTAATGTCAGGCAGGTCAATTGCTTTTAACTCCAGCTCCAGGGGATCTGACCTCTGTGAACACCTACCCCCATGTCCACTTACTCCACACAGAGATTCATACATACACATAATTAAAATTGTGTGTGTGTGTGTGTGTGTGTGTGTGTGTGTGTGTGTGCATGCAAACATGTGGTAGTAAATTCTTGTGATCCTGGCACTCAGGAGACTGAAGCATGAGGATCACAAGTTGAAGGCCAGATTGGGTTATATATTGAGAACCTTCCTTGAAAAAAAAAAAAAAACAACTCTGTGGCTCTTTAATATAAATGTCTTCCATTTTGCAAATGTTCAGTACATTACATTATTTCTTAAGTTAGTAATGTGTCTTTCATGCAAACATAAAATAAACGCATGTCAAATATTTTATAGAACTTAGTAATGAGTCCAGTAACTTGTATGATATTCAGACAAGTTCAAGTGAGAATTTGAAAAACAGCCATGAAATCAAGAATGCTTAAATGAATTAATTTGCCAACTGATATGGTATGGTAACAATTTATGATTACTATCAGTGTTTTTACAGGGTAAAATGAATTTTGTTTTTATTGGCAAAATCCCTTTGTGTTGCTTTGGACAAGACTCTATATTACTATCTGTTGCTATGGGATAATGCTCTTGTATGCTGTAAAGGTTTGTCACTCATATTGGCTTAATAAAATTCTGAATGGCCAGTAGCCAGGCAGGAAGTATGGGCAGGGCAACCAGATTAGGAGAGTTCTGGGAAGAAGAAAAGGCAGAGATGCAGTTGCCAGCCAGACACAGAGGAAGCAAGATGAGAATGCCTTACTGAGAAAAGGTACCAAGCCATGTGACTAAACATGGATAAGAATTATGGGTTAATTTTAGTTGTAAGAGCTAGTTAGTAATAAGACTGAGTAATAGGTCTAACCGTTTATAATTAGTATAAGCCTCTATGTGTTTATTTGGTACTGAATGGCTGTGGGACAGGGCAGGACAGAAACTTCCACTTACAATCTGTTTTCTACATTCTCTAAAGAGTTGTAAAGCAACCTAGATGATAGAAAAATAGTCAAAGGAACACCCTCTCATAAAACCAGCTATTCCCAGAAGTCTACCAGACTATGCCCTGATCTCTACTGTAAGGACAAACAGCAATCTCTTTGGCTCATTTCCATCTCATCATAAAAGTTTTTTTTGGCAGAAAGAAAAAAAAAAGGCAAACAGTGAGTTATATGACCCTTATAAAAGAGGATTGAAATACCTCTCTGAGTTGATGTATCAGGCAGAGTGATGTGAGCATCCACATGGTAATCTTGTTCAGTGGAATCTAGAAGGCCTCACTTAGCCTATTGAGCAACCATGGAGGAGGGTATTAGATAGCCTGAAGTGTGAATGGCACCCACATAATCTCATCTGTATTTTGAGGAGCAAGGTTACCACAGACACAACTGTATTTTTTTAAATAAATTGATTTATTGTTGAGAGTTTTGGAATATAGAAATACTCCCAATTTATCCACTAACAGAAACATCTTCCAACCAAAGAGCAAATTCATTACTTTTCCAGAGTCCAGTCTAGCATTTCACCATCTCCCAACACTGTGGCTTGATTACTAAGAGGAACTATGAACAGTGAAAATGTTGACTTGCCTTAGCAGTGGCTTTGGAGTGCTGCACTCACAGTGGACAAGAGTTATCCTGGCCTGTTTTGTGGGACCATGTCTTTGTCAGAGGTTAAAGCACTCTTTTTGATGCTCTTGGAGGTTAACTAATGTGATCAGAGATCAAGCAGGATCAGGTGGCAGCAATGAAATCTAGTCTGTGACTTATCAGATGGACCCTCTAGATTTTTAATTGTGGGGTGTTGTAACGAGTACTGTTTTTCTACCCGCGGCCTGGTCTGGTCCCGCTGCCGCACCAGCCCCAAATAACACACAGAGACTCTGTATTTGATATTATACTGTTGGCCAGGTACTAGTTTCTTATCGGCTAGCTCTGCCTTAGTTATTAACCCATTTGTGTTATTCTATGTATGTCCACGTGTTCTTCTTACCGGGAGCCTGCTGCCACATACTGCTCTCTCCAGACTCTCCATCTTGACTCCTCCTTCCTACTTCCTATTTCCTCCTTGTCTCCTAGTCCCTCCTATCTTCCTTTCCTATTGGCCAACAGTGCTTTATTATTAACCAGTATGAGAAACATATATACATAATGGCATTTCCCATCAGGGTGTCTAATTGGAAACTCATCTTTTAAAAGATCTGTCTTTATTTTAGGTGTATGATTGTTTTGCTTAAATATGTGTATATGCGGTACATGTATGTAGAACCTGCAGAGGCCAGAAGAAGGCATCAGACCCCTTGGAACTGGAGTTATAGATGCTTGTGAGCCACCCTGTGTGTGCTAGGAACTGAATATGGATCCTCTGCAAGAGCAGCCAGTGCTTTCCACCACCAAGACATCTCTTCAGCCTCCTTACTGGGCACTTCTTAGATGTTCAGGCAGTAAAAACAAAATAGTTAAGACGTCTGGCACTACAGCTAGATTCTCTGGGCTTGAAGCTGAATTTTACCTATTACCAGTTAGTTGTGTGGCTTCACGCAACTTAGATTTAGTTTCTCTAGCTGTAAAAGATGGAGAATAGTTAGACCATTCTCCTGGAGCCATCATGAGAATGGAATAGATATAAAATATGCCTAACAGATGCTAAGTATTATCCACATTACCTTTTGTTGCAAATGACCAGTTTTAGTTTGGAAAATAAAGTCCAAAGAAGTGTTTTCATAGGTATTAAACTTTCAGCCATGCTCAATACACAAAAATGTATGCATGTATATACACACATGTGTATGATAGGTATATATCAAATATCAACCGTAGACGACCTCATCAGTGGCAGGGATTTCACAGAAGCATTGGCTTCCAGGGAAGCTCAGGAGATGGCTGCACATAGAGATGGGCTCAAGTTCAATCCCTAGAGCCCCATGAAGCTGGAATGTGCATGTGTAATCCCAGCTCTACTACAGTGAGATGGTAGGGAAGACAGAAGAATCTTTGGATTCCGGCTCACGTGCCAGCTAGCCCGACTTGCACACCACAAGAAGTTTCTCTCCTTGTTCACACCATAAGAAATGCCATTCTTTATCAGGGGTTTAACTAGTAAGTCCTTCATGGGAATGTTTGCTGAAAGTTCAAACTTCTAGTTTGGTAAGTATAAATTGGTTATTTTTTTTTAAAATAACACTATGTTGAAGTTTTTTTTGTTTTTAATTTTTTTGAGTATGTGAATGCTAGATCAATTTCAACCTTAGGAAGTTAGTATATTTCAGAACAAAATATGTGAAATGTTCTGTTGTGGAATTTATAAGTTTGTAAATATTTGATTCAATTTTACCTGATCTTAATATGCATTTTTCCATAATATTGTGAGCCACTTGAGGATAGGGATATTTGTCACTTTAAGTTAGTCTGTGTTTTACACATTTGGGATGGCACCTGGCATGTGTCAGTAATGATTTGCTTCTATTGAACATTTATATAATAGCCATTATATTAATTTAATAATAATAATAATGTTAGTTAACATGATAAAATGCATTTAATGTTGGTATGGCTTTAGGCCATATGTATTTTAAACATATTACAGTTTTTGATTATTGCAATGCCTTGCAAGTGGATACATTATTGCCATTTCAAAGGACAGAACCAGCCTTAGAGATGTGGGACTCAAGATGGAAAGTGCTGAGTCAAATTTACATGACATCTACCATGTCTACTATTTGTCTTTCTTGAGTTTTGTACATGGTAAATGCTGGATGAATGCATTAGTATTTAGGCATTTGTACTGGCCTGCCTTGGGGGTTCTGACAGGATACACCCTCCACTGCAGCCCTAAGAGCACCACCTGTGCCTGTTCACTCAGTTCCCTTTTTAAAGGGCCCTGCCCACCTCCCATCTCTCTTTCTTTTCCCTTCTCTCTGTTTTCCCCCCTCTTCCTCTCTCTCTCTCTCTCTTCCTCTCTCTCTCCTCTTCTCTCTGCCTCTCTTCCCTTTCTCTTGCTGCTCCTGTCCCTGGAGGCTGGTCTCCCCCTCCCCTTTCCCTTTGTACAATCTGTTTTCCTTAATAAAAAATCTCTCTGTTTGAACCCTGTAGCATGGAGTCTTTCTCTCGAGCTGTCTTTTTAAAATTAAAACAGAATGAAAGAATATTTATAAATAATATGCAAATAATATCCAAATTGCTTCATGTGTACATACTCTTCAGGGAGTATTGAGATGTCTAACTTTGAGGAACTTTAATCATTTTCTGTTAGCACAGGAACATACATCTTGGTGCTATAACCTGTGGACAGGCATGTGTCAGCAATTCTGGAACAGCTTGTTTGTTCAATAACCCCCCAGCCCCACCACCATGGCACACTGATTTGATTCCTTATATCCACTAAGGAGACACCGTCCCACTCAAGGCCCCTCCCTCCTTGATCACTGCTTGGGCAATTTCTTATTCAGCTGAGGTCATTTTGAGTAAGGTCTTGGATTTTAAGGTGTAGTGGGCAAAAGTTCATTTTCTGATTGTTTCTCCCACTTTCTTTGTTATTATTACTATTATTATTATCTATCATCGTCATTAGTTTAGGTTATCCTGTCATTTATTTTCTGAGATTCATCCCAAAGGAAAATAACAGTTTCCTTTCTTTTCTCATCCTTACTTAAAGCTTCAAGTAGATGAATTAAGACCCTATTTTTACCTATCAGGAAGGTGTGGGGACTTTCTCCACTTAGGCCATTATGAACTAAAGTTCTGGAATAGGAAACAGTCACATGCTTCTTGCCACAGTCCTGGGTTGTTGGTTCATGTGTGGGTCAATCAAAGCCAAGCTATGCACAGAGATGGTTTCCTCACAGGAGGTTAAATTGTGTTTTTTATTTATGTATTTATTTGTTTGTTTATTTATTTTGACTTTTTTTTTTTAAAGAAGAAAATGGATGTTTGTGTGGTGAGTTGCTTGCCTTGAGCCACTTGAGAGGAAGCAAGCCGTGGTATCCACTGGATCACCTTCTTGGCTGCCTCAGAAGATCACCAACTCCTCTCCAAGGCCTGAAAATTCCAAACAGAGAAAGGTTGTTTTACCATTTGGTTTAAAACCATAGCAAGAAAAGTAGCTGTTTCCTTCCAGGAAAGGGGTGGGTTTTGAGAGTGGAGGGCATTGGATTACAGGTGTGGAGGTTATGAACTCATTGCAGGAGGGATTTGAGATGTAAGCCACCACTGGAGGAGAGGCCAGCTCCCTTTACCAGTCCATGTATGCACAGACTCAATTGGATTATTCTTTTCCTCTTCTGTCCCCCAACTGCCTTCCTCTTCTGCTTGCCAAGCCACAGGGAACTGACAAGGCAGTTCTCAGAAGAGAAGGTCAAGCAGAGGACCTACTGCCCAGCAGACTACATCAGGAGGATGCACACCCCGTATGACAGTCCTGACTGAGAGTTCACTGTGAGGGAGGCACACCAGGACCACAGAGCAAAGTGGGGGCTCCTGGCATTCCAGCTGCACCCCAGCTTTTTCTACATGCCCCAGCCTCCATTGCAGTCCTCATCTTGCTTATTCTCCCTCTTCCAGCCTCAGGATAAGCTCCCCATCCCCATTCTTACCAGGCAAGGCCCTTCTAGTCTCTGTCCAGTGGCTGCCTCCTTCATGAAGACGACACTTACCTTCTCCATAAAGCTGCTTATTTGGTCTTTAGGTGAACCACTTTGGACATGTTCTGTAGTTACCACCTTCTTGCCATAGTCTACCTATGATTCATTTAAGTGTTATTTCTATTAAATTAAACTTTTTTTTTAAAAGACAACAATTTCCCAACTCCCAGGCCTGAGGGTCTTTGAGTTTTTAAGCATCACAGGGAAGATTTAAACATGTCCTTCCTGTGTCCCCTGTCCAGCACTGTCCATAACTGGATGATAGTCTGGGGAGAAAATGCATCAGACACACTCTTTCAGCAATTCAGTTGAAAGAGAATCTTGTGTATAAGATTGACAGCCTGTTCTATTCATTACTTCATTGACTTCAGGGAGATGTAACTGGCCTGACTGGCCATGAAGCTCTTCCTCCTCCTTCCTCTTCTCCTTTTTAGTCTTCCTGAAGCCTTTTTCTGGGAAAAAGAACGAGAAATTTTCTAGAACAAAACTCAGAAATGAGTTATTGTGGTTCATAAAGAAAAGAATTATATGTATGGACTCAACCATTTGGTCTGTCTCATATTCTTGGAGTGAAAGAGGATTTCTAACAAAAGAGATGAAAGAGATGCCACTAAGTGCCACATACTGATAATTGGATAAAAATTAGACATTTACCTTAATTCCTATAGTTTTACTTCTCTCTTTGCAAGTTTTAAGCAAGTACTGTGGTGCTACATCGTTTGGGGAAAAGGAATTTTAGAATGAAAATAATCATATACAATACATTGTCTACCTTTATTATCCTGAAAGCTTTCTACTTTTTGTTAATTACCTATCTTGGTTATTGTCATTGACTTTCTCCAGAAGCAGAGAGCTACCTCATGTCTCCTCAGCTTGACTCTCACAATTTCAATCAATTTCTTCCACTTGACAAACTTACTTCTTACAAGTGTGTATATTTCCACCAGTTCGCACTTTTAGCCTAATCCCGAAGCATATTGAAAATCTATAGAGGAAGAAAAAATGGACAGATGGGGAACAATTTCTAAAAAAAAAATTGTTCCAAGGAAAGTAGCTGGTGTGGTTAGGCAGAACGACATCCATTTCCAGAATTCCAGGCCTTCAAGTGTGGTGGTTTGTGGTTTTGGTTGTATAAGATATATCTACGACTCACAATGAAACAAAGGCTGGGGCTGTTCAACCTTACCCCCTAAAGAGAAGGCAAGCTTGCTGATCAGCCTCTAACTTAATCAGTCTCTAACTTAATGTAGGGCACAAACACATTCAGCAAGGAATAATTACAGTGGAGACCATTTCATAATGATTCGGAAGTGTGAATGTCAAGACCAGCCTGGCCAGTTATTCTCAAAGTACCATATGTGGGGGAGTTTTCTCAAAGAAACACATAGATACCCACAAAACACTGCCCTGACTCTATTATACTCATGCTGGATATTGGTTTCACTTACAATTTTTCTTATATTTGCATTTGTCAAACCAGAGGATGAGAGAACATTGTGATTACAAAGTAAATATGTTTCTATGTTTTTTTAAAAATTGAAATCAATATGTTCTATTGATTTGAAATTATGTTGTACAGATAAAGCATGAAGAGAATTTGTAAAGATATCCCATCTTTGTTAAGTTTGCCATGAAAGATAAAATCCCACTGAGGATGTTGACACATGGCTAAAACCCTAGAAGTCAAGAGGCTGAAGCAGGAGAATTGCAAGTTCAAGGTCAGTTTGGCCTACATAGAAAGAGTCTGTATCAAAATAACAAATAATAAATAAAATTAAAATTCCAGTTTAGAAAGGAAGAGAGACTATTAAATGCCACTTAAGGTGTATTTGCATGTATATGTGTGTTTATACACATACACACGTATAGGGAGGAGGTAGAGGAGGGGAAGAGGGAGGGGGAAGAAGAAAGAGGAGGGAGAGAGAAAAAGGGAGAGAGAGAAAGAAAGGGAGACACAGAGAAACACACACACGCGCGCGCGCGCGTGCACACACACACACACAGACACACACAGACACACAGACACACACACACACACACACACACACACACACAGAGTAGGGGGGAGCAGTAGTTGAAAGAAAACGACAATCAGGAAATGAGGACAATGTGTCTGTGACACTTGGTGCCTCACTGATTTCTAGGGTTGATTTGATTTGGTGGTTGAGGTAGGCTAGGCATGTGTTCACTTCCTCACCCTGCTCCAGGTGTCTCCTTTGCAAAGCTGTGCACTTAGTGGGAGTGATGACATTCTTGCAGAGAGGAGGGCCGTTCTTCAATCAAGGGTATGCGAAAACTGTGCTCTGTGCAAGAACCACAGACAGGCCTTCAAGGGATCAAGGGATGATAATGTGCAAAGGAAGCCTGCACACTCTGTAACTGTGTTCAGTACCTCTCCTTATCTGTAGTGTTCATGGGTTTACAACTCACAGTCGTCACGGTTTGATCAATTTACATGGACATTTTCATAAATAAACAATCCATGCATTTCAAATGTCTCATTGCATTATCATCTTATAAATCTATTTTATTATTAGCTTTATTGTCAATATCATCCCATGCCTATTTTAAAGCTTCATTATAGGTGTGTGTATACAGGAAGAACGAGTATGTGAATGATTTGGTTCTAGCCGAGGTGTCAGGGGACTGGCTATCCCAGGACAGATTATTTTATTCTCTTGTTCCCTCAACAGGCAGATATACTTCCATACGGTCAACCACTTCTTTTTAAGGTATTAGGGGTTGGATTCGTCCAAGTGTTTTTGTATAAAAGCTTCCAGAACCAAATGATTTCTGTGTCCCTCTTCCAGGCTTTTTGTTCATTATATTTATGTAGCCGTGTATTATTTATAAAATAGAATAATTGAACTTGATAGCTCCTGTCATTCCAGCAATCTCTAATATGCCTTATTCTTTGTCCACGGGTTAAGTATGATTGTTTTGAACTTTTCATTTGAAGACATAGAAGGTGAAATGATTGCATGCATGGTTACATTTCCAATTTGTAATCCAGCCATCACTTTTTGTATAGAATTAAAGAACTAACTTTTTTAAAGATTTGGAAGTCCTGCTATGGCAGTCTTTGAACTGGAAAAATATTCCCAGTCTAATAAAGATCCTGAGACATTTCAGACCACCCAAGAATTTTCCCATATTGGCAATTTGATATACATAGGTCCTATATGAACTTACAAATCAACTTTTAAAGCTTGAATAGGAATAGCCAATCAATAGCTGCAAGCTGGACACAAGGTAGGTGTGTGTGTATGTGTGTGTTTGTAAATGAAAAAAGCTCTAGAGAGAGAAAATGAAGAAAGGTGGACCATTAGAAGAGTGGTGTTGACAGATTAAAAAGCAAGAATCTACACTTCACCAAAAGCAAAGTACTAGTTATACAGTTGTTTCTATGAAAATCAAAAGAATATTACAGTTAATCCCCTAGTCTTAAGTGCTATATTATACAATTCATAGAAAATCTATATAAGCAAGGTTCAAGAGAGGGTCATGGAATGAAAATGTTGGTGATAATAAAAATGTCTTGTGAAAAAACTGTCTAAACTATCAGGGTAACCACTGTTTCTAAAGAGAGCTACAATAAAGGCTAATATATAAACATAAATCTATGTAAAATAATCTATGTAAAGAAGTCACTAATAGGTCTCTTAAGTAGCCCTCACCCTTTACCCTTTTAAAATGTAGATGAATTCTATTTTTGCAATAATGAAATGGCAGAAATTTCATAGGTACCATTTGGTAAGAGATGAGAGTTTCTTCCCAGGGAAACATTCCAAGATGAACAGAATTACTGGCTTGTTTCTTCTCTCTCCACCAAGAAAATTACTCCCCTGTTAGGTCAGGTATACTTGGGAGGGTTATACAGCCTGGGCACAGCAGCAAGCCTCAAAATTCCTTCCAGGCATTCCCATCCCTCTTTGAATTGTCATGAGAACACTCCATATAGTATATGCTATTGAGCTTCGTGCATTTTTTTATTTAATTATTTTTTTATTTTCCATGTCTATCCCAGTTCCCCCTCCTTCCCTCCCCCCTTCCTCTCTCCCTTCGTCCCTTCCTTCCTCTTACCCTCTCTTCCCTCCTCACATGTACCCTGACCACCCTCCCTTCCCATCCCCCCACCCCCATTCCACATGTAGGGTTATTCGTGCATTTTTTTTTGTTTTGTTTTTTGTTTTGCTTTGCTTTGTACGAGTATAGTGTGTGTGTGTGTGTGTGTGTGTGTGTGTGTGTGTGTGTGTGTGTGTGTGTGTGTATGAAGATTCCCAGTAGTTTAATTGCTGAAGGGGATTATTTCTTTGCTTGCTTGATATCATTTTTGTTTACTGAGAAACAGCCTTGCTAAGTAGAAACTTATAACCCCTACCCCAGCCCTACCCTAACCCCTACTCCAATCCAGCTCCAGAGTGCTGGCATATAGACTTACGGCACACAGTCCTGAGGTATTGCTGTGGGTTTTGTTAACTGTCTGGAAGATCAACACTAAGATAACCCTTATCTTCTAGGTAAGTGAAGATTCTTCTTCTGTATGCATCTTTCCTTGCCACTGAACTTGCAGAGGTAGCCATGACTAATTACATCTTCACCAAGCCACTTTGCAGTTTATTCTGAAATCCTTGGGGTAGGTTTTCTCTGAGTTATGAGAATTTAGGTTTTGTCTTAACCATTCTCTCAACTGAAATGCCCATCACTGAAGGACTGTAAGGCCCTCTGCTTTTCCACAAAGAACATAAATGATTAGCACAGAGTCCACAAAAAAAACTGACATGTAGAATTGAATTTGCTATTTGTGAGACATCTGAGGGAATTGATCTTAAGTTTTTAGGGAATTACGTTAGAATTAAATAAAAATGAATGTTTTTTCCTCACTTGGTCATTTATTAGATTAATCTGATTCATGATTCAGTTTTCAAGTTCAGGTTTTCATACTTATTTCATTTAGCATATGGTTTAAAACAGAAAAGCGCATAAAATGTTATGTTCAGAAACACCTCCCTGTGTATGTCCATAGTAAACAACCATCATTCTTGTGTTTCTGTATTGTTTCCCCATGTTTCTTTCTGTAAAATTTCTCTCTGTGTGTGTTTATTATATTCCCATTTTCATATTAAATGTATCCTGATGTACTCATTATTTAAATTATATATGACATGTGCTAAACACACTTTGCACTCCACAATACAACAATAACAGTACTTTGTAGAATTTTTTTCTCTTCCTTCCTTCCTTCCTTCCTTCCTTCCTTCCTTCCTTCCTTCCTTCTTTCCTTCCTTCCTTGCTTCCCTTTACATTTATTTATTGCTGGTATGGGAAGGCACACATGCCAGGCACACAGAGGAAAGCTTGCAAAGTCCCTTCTCTCTTTTTGCCCCATGGGTTCTGGCCATCACACTCACTTTACCGGGGCTGGGGCAAGTACCTTTATCCAGAGAGCTATCTCCCCAGCCCCTGTAGAGAGGCACCCACACAGGCATAGGTGCAGGCAAAGGACTTATACACATAAAATAAATAAATCTAAAAAAATATTACTAGGGCAGAGAGCAATGAAGAAATTTGATGTTGCATGTACACCTTATGAACATATAAATATACACATACCACACACACACACAAACATATTAAAGCATATGGAAGAAACACGTTGGAAAGGATTAGAGGAAATTGGCATTGGTAGGAACAGCATCAACTACCACAATCTTCACTATTACACTTTCTCAGTGACAAGAAGCCGGTGTCAGAATCAGACTCTTTGATGGAGTCTAGGTGCATTCAATTTGACTGGAGGAGGCAGGCTTGTTAGAAGTGAAAGCTACCAGAGAAAAATCACAACTTCAGAAGCTATAACTGGAAAAATATGATGTTCCAAAGAAATCCAATAGAATAATCATTGCTTCAGAGTAATATTTAAGTTGGAAAGAATCAATCTCAATAGAAGTAATTATCAGTTACATTACAGATAAAAATAGAAAAAAAAAAGATGAAATGTGCTGTATAGAAAATTGATCCAAGAGTCAAATAGGCTTAATGGAATAAAGCCCAAAAAAGAAATTTATTTTTTTTTTAAAGCAAAGAGCCCATATTTACCAAGGGAAATTTTATGGATGGATCTGGTTTATTCCCTTCCAACAGACAAATGAGTGAATAGAACTTGAGGATTTTATTGTCCTCACAGGTCATGAAGTCTTTCCTAACCTCCTCTCTGTTCATGCTCAGTGTTCTCTTCTTCATACCTATCTACAGCACTATTTTCTTCAAAATTTCAGCCCCTTTCTACAGGAGAGGCTTCACCTGCCTCCTGCAATGTTCTTGTCTTCACACTGTTTTTGCTGGGTCCTTCCTATGCTTATGGATGGCCTTGGCACTTGACATTTTTTCCCTGGTTTTTTGAGACAGAGTTTCTCCATATTGCTTTGGAGCCTGTCCTGGAACTCTCTGTAGACCAGGCTGGCCTTGAACTCATTGAGATTCACCTGCCTCTACCTCCCAAGTACTGGAATTAAAAGTGTGTGCCATCACTGCCTGGCTCACATTTCTCAAAGAGAGTCAACAAGGTCAGCCTTGTAGACCCGAGTGCTGTTGACAAGGTAAACCAGAAAATACTTATGATGTTTAACCAGGATCAAAATATTTTCTGGGGCATAGGGTGCTGTTGTAACAAGCTGCACTGTGATACCCTCAGCTCCTTTCCTGCTTAAAAGTCCTGGCATGGTTTTCCCTTTTCTCTTTGCCCTTCTATTCTTTTCCCGTATTTGAGGTGCAGTGTCTGAGCTGCTCAAACGTGAATCAGCTAATCTTTTCTCTGAAGTGTTTCTGCCTTTGCCCCACTTTCCAGTGACTCAAAGTCTCTTTCCCTTCAGGACACCACGTCATAAGTTTGCTCTAATCCTCTTTCCTCCTTTCTGTCCCCATTGTGAGTCACCGTTCACCTTTATATTATTTGCTCAATTCAGATAATTCAGTAGCGTGTGCGGGAGTGCCGGCCTCCTCTGTGAATCTCCTGCTCTCTGCCTGTGACACTTACCTCCATCTTCCTGGCTGTCCCTCACTTACCTCCATCTTTCTGGCTGTTTCCTTCCACTCCCACTCAACTCTTAGCTCCCGCTGGGACAATTCCAGGAGGGATCAGCCATGGGCTCCAGGGGTAAAGCTTCTTGAGTTCTCCTGCCAGCCCCATGTTGGCACTGTGTCTTTTGGTGGTGGCTGTGCTTAGCTTTGAGCCCTAATTAATTAATATTCCTTGCCTTGCTGATTTTATGCTCTTATCCTTTAAAAAAAAACATCAACAACAAAAAACTCTTTTGACTGTTAAAAAAAAAAATGGTGTTGGGGATTGAACCACTAAACTCTGAGTACACTGTCAGTCTTCTGGATTCCTACCTGTGACTGTAGCTTTGGGTTTGTCACCCCATTCCTGCCTTCAGAGCCTCCTGATGCCTGTTGGATACTTGCCTGGCTTGACCTCTGAGTACAGCCTTCTACAGATAGTTGAGAGACATCTTCTGTCTGTTGTACCTGTCTTGAAGTCATGTTGAACCTCCCATTCATAGAATTTTGAGTCAGCCCCTCCCACGGGCCCACATTTTGTCCAGAGAGATGACAGTTCACATTACATTTCTTTCTGTTCCTCCACAATGGAGCCACTCTCTTGATCCTCCTTAAATCTAGGAAGTAATTTTCATCCTCAGCTCTCAAGGAAGACTTTCATGCAGAGCTCCTATTTTGAAGAAAAACCTTTAGCATATTTAAGTGCTTGTGCTACAGAAACGTGTGATTATGTCTAGCTCTCTGTGTTGTTGTTGTTAACTTTATAATCACTGGTCCTTCTCGGGAAAGATCTCCTCTGTTTGCTTTAAACGATCTTAAGTCGCTCTAGAATCACAATTATTCTACCTGCATCTGTTCAAAGATGCATTGGTATTCCTGAAACAGAAAGGTAAAAGGCAGGAGAGACAGCTCAGCAGTTAAGAGCATGGGTTACTCTTCCAAGACCCAGGTTTGACTTCCAGCACCCACATGGCAGCTTACAACCACCTGAAACTCCAGTCCTAGGCAGTCTCGTGCCCTTTTCTGGCCTCAGCAGGCACCAGGCATGAATGTGGTACACTGACATACATGAAGGCAAAACTCCCACACACTAAATAAATAAATAAAATTGAAAAAGGAAAGGTTGCATGATCACTATTTGAGAACTTGGTGTAAATAGGATGCATTCCCTGTCTTTAAGTAGCTCACACACTGCCCACTTGCAAGAAAGTGTAGTAAAAGTTCTGCTGAATGGAATGTGCGAGAACTTTATGACCATATGAGTCAGTCTGTTTTATTTGCTTTGGGAAAGAGGTTTGGGGGTTTCTTCACAGTCCATTTGAGCTGCTTTCCAGAGAATAAGCGGTTGCCACAAGGGGCCAGCAATAGGCCTAGCAGAAGCAACAGGAAGTGGAAAGATATTCCAGCAAGTCAGAGCATGGCCCATTCCATTGGGGGAAGCATGAATAATCTGGGTGTCTCCAGTGAAGCTGCTCTGAAGGGGAGAAACAGGAAACAGAGCTGGAGAGACTGGTTGAGGGCGCTGGTGTAAGAATTGACGAGCTATGCTAAGGAGCCTGGCCTGATTCTATAGCGATATCGACTACTCCCTCAAGTTGAGCAATTCTTCAAGTGCCTGATGGTGTAGCCTGGTCTTTTCTGGCTGTACCAAATTGTATTGACAGAATTTGAAGAAAGTACCAAGTATTTCATGGTCTAGAAACTGTGTAAGACTGGAATAGTTCTAGAAGGCAGATAGCATTCTAAACTCTAGCTATACAAATGTCCTTTTTCATATTTTACATATAGGTACTTTTCCTTATTTGAAGGACAATTTGTGGGAAAACATACTTAAAGCTTTAGTTTACTGAGCATAAGAGTGTGGGCTTATAATTGCAGCTGTCTAGAAGGCTGAAGCAGGAAAATTGAAAGCTTGAGGCCAGTGCAGATAATTTGGTGAGATCGTGTCTCAAAAAATAAAACAACAAAATAAAATAAAAAACCAAGAAAGCAAAAGTATAGCTTAGGTTTTCCTGGCATTTTGGTATGTATTTGCTTCCATTAGTATTTTTGTTGTGAGTGTAGTATTACCTTTTAACAGAAAAAGTAACTGTATGTATAAATGCATCCACTTATTTATAAGGACAAAGAGAAATCGAGAGAAAGAGACAGAGAGGCAGAGGCAGAGAGACGGAGACAGAGAGACACATAGATAGATAGGTGGTGGTGAGAATAGAGAAAGAGAAAGATTGGGGAGTCCCAATTTGGCAATGTACATTTAGTTTTCTTGAAGTTATTTAGACCAAATATGAAACTTCCTTTGACTTACTATTAGAATGATCTCCCAATTTCCGGCAAATGGCCAACAACTCAAAATTTTCAAGTAGTTCTAGAAAAGGAATAGTCTCTTAAGGAAATATAAAAACTGTTTCAAAACTCTTCTCTGTCATGAATACTTTGTAACAGATGTGTTGTAGCCAAGCATCGAGAAAGAAATAGAAATGGGTGATGCCCCGCCCCTTGCTGTGCCACCGGATCTGTCACGTCTTGTCTAATGTACCTGTAGCACTGGCTACACACCAGGCCCTGGGCTAGGTGCCCAGGGAAGGCTCTCAGAGATAAGGGCTGAGTACTCTTTTAGCTGCCATCTTCATATCAATTAGTTAGTCACTTCTCAGGACTCCTAGATTTTGTCTGCACATTCCTACATTTATGTTCTCACATTTTTCTTCAGAAGATGCTGTTTAAGCTTTTAAAGGAACTGCTAGAATCAACCCAGAACAGAGACTTCATGGGCACACACAACTCCCAGGAAGACTGTGGCCAACGAGCAAAATGGGGAACTTGATCTGAAAATGCCTGTTTCTGGCTTCTCATTCTCTTGGGGAATGGGAAAGGGGAGAGTGTAACTTCAAGCTCTCACTTGTCCACGAACCGCCAAAAAGTACTGCATTGATTTTGGTGTTATGGGTAGATTTAGCAAGTAAATTAGAGAATATGGAATCTGTGAATGGTGAAGATGAGCTGATTGAGTTTGTTGTATGTGTATAATATATGTATTTCATGTGTATATATGAATATGCATATATATGTATATGCTAAGAACTCAATCAGGAATTAACTGCTGCACTGTTTTGACAGAATTTCTTCTCCAGGAGCCCTCAACACCAGGAGGGCTTTCACCTAATGGCCGAGGCCCATGGACAGTACTGAAATCAGCCTCTTATACATTAAGTGAACTAGTCCTACAGATGTTATCTACATTTATGCAGTTCTTCTAGCAGCATTTAGATTAGTATTTGTGTAAGTGATTGGGTCCTATAGACTACTCAACTCAACACAATGGGTAATGTTTATATCATACAGTGTATGACCAAATAGAATTTAAGATGAGTTTGTGTGTACATTGTGTACATGTATGTGGGACATGTGCATGCCATGGCACATGTGTGGAGGCCAGCAGACAACTTTGTGGAGTTGGCTCTTTCCTTTCTCCTTCCCATGGGTTCTATGGTGTGTCCTCAGGTTGTCAGGCTTTCACTGTGGGAGCCATCCCCCCTCCCCCCCCCCCCCGTAGAGTCTCCGTTCTTGGTGATCTTTGGCTGCTCACCACAAGGTATCTCCACTGGATGTTTGCACGTAGGGCTTGTATTTCACAGCTTCCTTCCTCTCACTCTTTCTCTCTCTATGCTAGGGAAGGGTAGAACCACTCTCATTTCATGATTTCATGAGCTTGTATCTCCAGGTCATTACCTTCCATGGCAAGGAATTAAGTCTGGTGTTTTCTCAGGTAGCTCTGATAATTAATTGAAGTCTCATCTTGTTTCATTTAGGTGGAAGTCAGAAGCAAATGGCTGATACATTATTGATTTGAGATTTCTTGTTAAGTATGACGAAATTGGAATAGGCTGAGAGAACCAGGGGAAGAATGAACACGAGTCAAGGCACAGGAGTGAGGAAAATGAAGAGTCCAGCCTAAGAATGAAAAAATTGCTCTAGCATGGTTCGACATCAAAATTCATGTCTGTGTTGGAGACAGAACGGTAGGCAGTGGTCACATTGCAGAGATACTTGAGCAGAAATAGGGGTGATAAGCAATATCACAACAATTTTGGTATGGCTGTGTCTCCTTCAAAAATTCCCGTTGGGTTAGAAACTTAACTATATTTGGAGCTGGGGTGTAGCTGGATGTTTTCTTTCCCACCAGGTCCCTCTGGACTGGTTTTTTTCTCACATGCTGGTTCCGACAGCTGCTTATTAAATAGTTATTCTGAGATTTTTTTATTAATTATAATTGTTTGACCAGTGGCTCCAGTGTCTTACTAGTTAGCACTTACAACTTAAATTAACCCATTTTTATTAATCTGTGTATCACCACATGGGTGTGGCTTACTGCTAATGTTCTGGCATCTCACTTCTAAGGTGGCTACAAGGCATCTCTCTGACTCTGTCTTCTTTTTCTCCATAACTCTGTTTGGATTTCCTGCCTAGCTGCATCCTGTGTGGTCATTGCTCTAATCAGCTTTATTTATCAACCAATACATGCAACACATTTTTGCAGCATACGGGACATTCCACACCAGTGGGGCCTTTGCAGGTCATTAAAGATCTGATAAGGCTTTAATGACTAAAAACTGAGAGGACCTGTAGCAAGAAGGTTATAACTAGAGGTGGCCTCTTAACTTTCCACCATTTCCTTGTTTCATTTCTGTTTCTGTGGTAAAATACCCTGGCAGAAGTCTCTTAGGAGGGAAAGGGAAAGGGCTTATTTTCATTCACAATTCCAGGACATTGCTCATCATTATAGAGGAGTCAAGTCAGAAGGGACTTGAAAGAGCCAGTCATAGCCACAATCAAGAACAGAGAGAAATGTATGCATGCATGCTTAGGGCCCAACTGGCTTTCTCTATCCTTCTATGTTCCAGGTCACCAAGCCCAGTTTCGGACTGTGTCTTTCCTCATGTATTTAGTCAAGAAAATCCCCCACAGACATTCTCACAGGCTAGCCTGATCTAGGCAATCTCTCATTGACACACTCTTCCCTCAGGTAACTCTACATTACCTTAAGTTGACAACTAAATGCCACTACCACAAACATCTAGAACCTAAGTCAAGACAAAGCTGTTTTCTTAAAATTTATTTGTGTTGTGTCAGGAACCATAAAAAATGGATAAAATAAAATGGAAAAGGTATTGCGTTTCTTTATTCCCGCCCCCTTCTGGAGACCTCGCTTCCTCTTGTCCCTCAAGAATTCCCCCCAAATCCAGTTTGAGCTTTTGTAAAGATCTTTGATGTCATGCAGCCATGAGATCAGAGAGGAAGGTCTAGGGTCCCGGAGTACAGCAGGAAGGAGAGGGAATATAATTGAACAGGAGAATTTGAAGACTAAATGCCTAATTAGTCATTGAAGAGTAAAATGTTCAGTCTCCATTCCAGTGACTGAATGACCAGGGGAACATCCATGAGGCAATATCACTGAAGCATGACTGCTGGAGCTCCTTGCATCTACACATGTGAAAACACTCTCTTCTTTCCATTCCAGAGAGACCCCTGAGAGCTGAGTGTTCCCCTGCTCTGTTCTCCAGCCTGCAGAATACAGAGAGCACAAAGCAGGGGCTGAAATAACTGCTTTCTCCTTTCTTCTTTCTCCATAGAGCTTGGGGATTTGGGGAGGTATTTATAGTTCAAGTGAAAAGGGATGTTGAGTAGTTCTTACTTTCTGAAAAGAAAGTAAAGGAAAAAAAAATAGAAACCTTCAACAAGTTGCCTTCAGGTGCATTGCAAATGGCATGTTGATTGACTCGACTCAAAAAGAAATTAGGGATGTAAATGTGTTTGAGAAAATTATTATCCAAATCACAACATCCTCTTCAGACACTTCTATGATTGAATACTAAAAAGAACATTAAAAGTCTTCCGGCAGAGAACATCCCCAAAGTACTAAATGATAAACTGGCATGAATTCGCTTCTTGCCCTCTTCTTGCCTTCTTTGCATCTGCTGTCGATTCAGGTTTGTTCGCATGTGTAATTCACACATTTGATGGTGGCCCCCTGTCAAAATGGTACAAGGTTTTATATCAAAAACTATTAATATGTAAAAAGAGTAATGAGGCTTACAATTATGGGTAGAGATAGTTGTTGCTAGTGTCTTAAAGCCAATGGGGTGTGGACATCATATCACAAAGGTAAGTATGTTCAACCTGCAATGATATAACACATCTTTCATTTAGTTATTATGATAAATCCATTAATATTTTGCCTTTAAAAAGGTAGATGTCTAATAAACATCCATACTTTTTTTTAACCTCAGTGATCAATTTATTCTTTCTACTCACAAATACCACTTACTGTGTTGCTGCAAGAACATAGTTTTCTCTCTCTCTTTTTCTCTTTCTCCCTCTTTCTCTCTCTTCAGTGTGAATGTGGAATAGTTTATTCTGGAGCCAAATATGAGTGAATGTGGCCCTGGAACACAGATTCAAGATAACCCAAATACTGTGCTAACAGTCTCATGAAAGTGTTTCTAGTAACAGTACAGAGAAAACTATTAACAAGACACTTCTGAAATTCATTTGTGGAAACATCGCTAGGTCAGAGACAGCCCTGTGGGAAATTTGTGCCTCAAATGTTCTCTGATGACATTTTTAGTCTTTAGATTGGTGGAGGCTAGGGGTTTTGTTTGTGCATTGGAAAAAAATTTACCTAACAGCCACAAGGACAGTAGGTCACAGCAGAAGGATGTTATTATCTGTAGAAGTGGGTAGTAAGTCTAGCTATGATTTGGCCCCCAACCTGTAACATTCTAGCTTCTCACTGTTGCAGAAGTTCTAATAGGTCAGTAAGCTTAGTAGAATGTTTAACACAGATGTGGCTTTTTTCCTCTGAGACCTTCAGTTCACAAGCAACAGGACCCTGGAGATAATAGGGCAGCAAAAGAGACACAGAACAAGGATGGTTTCTGGTGTTTGCATTCTACTGTGATGAGACATGCAAGATAAATAAAACAACACATAAAATCATCTCTGGCTCCAACTTTCAGATCCTCCCTGCCAACAAACAGTAAGTCCACCAGAGGTGATTGTCTTATCAAAATCATCTGTCACATTAAATTATTCCTTTATTCAATGGAATACCACGTGCAGATTCCTAACAGAAATTTTGATTATATATGTATATGATTAAGAAGTTTCCACAGTAGTAGGTATTCATGAGGCCTTTTCAAAAGGCCTTTTGTTTTAGTTATCTCTCCCACAGCTGAAGAACTATTGGCATTTGGTATCTTCTGGAAGAGGAAGAGTCACTTTTCCCTTAAGATATGAGTCCTGGTAGGTTTACCATGCCCCAGAGCAGGAGCCACACCCAAAAGTATTTGGATAACAAATATGCTCTCTCTCTCTCTCTCTCTCTCTCTCTCTCTCTCTCTCTCTCTCTCTCTGTGTGTGTGTGTGTGTGTGTGTGAGAGAAAGAGAGAGAGAGAGAGAGAGAGAGAGAGAGAGAGAGAGAGAGAGAGAGAGTTGGGTCCATTGGGACAGGGAGATCCATGTGAGAAGTTCTGGGTGAGAAGGGATGAATAGGATCAAAATACATGTTATGAAATTCTCAAGGAATTAATAAAAGTATTATTTAAAAATATGTGCAGTTAGGAGGAAACAAAGTAGATATGAACGAATTCTTGTAGTACTGGTGTGTGTGTGTAGGTTTGTGTCTACCTGAGGAGGCCAGCAGGCTAGCAGTCTGTATCTCTGAAACAGATACCTTCACTGAACTTGAAGCTTGCCACTTTAGCTAGACTAGCTGGCCAGTAAGCCCTAGTGTTCCTTCTACCAAGGGCTAGGGTTGTGGTTGCATACAGCCACACCTGGCTTTTATGTGGATAGAGAGGGATTCAAACTTAAGACGTCATGTTTTCACTGCAAATACTTTACTGACCATGCCATCTCTACAGGCCCCCAGTGTGTATCTTTATAAGCAACAAACAAGTTGATTTTTTTCTGTGCTCACTGAAGGACAGTCATCAGACAATTCTGGAAAGACAACACTGTTATTTTACTGGTATGCATTAAATTCTTTCATCGTGTTTTGCTCTTACAGGCTTCTAGAAAATAAGAAGCATGCATAAAAGCCCACAAAGAAGCATTTGTATTGATCCACAATGATTCATTTGGCCAAAGAACCACCATTATATATTATAAACCTTTTAAAGCAATGTGTTGTGGTTTCCAATACTTCACTCAGTGAAAAAGTCCATATTGGTTTTTAGGTGGGCTGAGTCCCTCACCTCTTCCCCTTCCTGCAACTTTAATATGTCATTCTTGATGAATTAAGAATGAAAAGTTGAAGTAGAGAAGGTTATATCCACAAGGGCAGAGCTATCTGTGGCCTTAGTCTTTTACTTTATTTGTTGGGATTTACCTCTTTTCTTTTTCAAGAAGCAAAACATTGTTTTGGAGGGATTTTTGTGTGAAGCAATGAGTGCATGATACCAAGGATGGAGATTTGATGACATAGTTAATTGAGCAGGCACTGGTTAGAGTTCAGACCTTAGACAGACACAACCCAGTGAAATATCTGCAAGTGTGACACAGTACTCGCTCCTCTGGTTTCCTTGGCACTGATGTGACATTCTTGTTACTAGAGGTGAGAGAATGAGACTCAATTATTTTTTTCCACTGGAGTGAGTTCTGAAACATAAAATTGTAGTCATTCGTAACAGAGCTCTGTTTAAAAAGGATTTTATTTTACTACTGGAATAAGATACCTTCAATACTCACATTTTCCCTGTTTTGTCACATACTGGTTAATTTATGCATTTATATTTTTATTCTTCCTTTTTTGGAAATAGCAATAAATTGTACTTTTTTTGGGGGGGGAATGTACTATAGTGAACTGGATGTCAGAATTATAGCTTGTAGAATTTAGTAACTATCTTTGGAGAAAGCCACATTTTTTTTCTCATCTTCTAGATGAGAGGACTAGATTCTCAGATCCTGTCCCCATCTGAAACCTACTTCTACTTTGGCCTTTTTTGTATTGGGTTGACCAGTTGTCCATCAGTGAATTATAGGAATATCCACAGAAAAGGGAGGAAGACATTAAAAACTTATTTTTACTTTTTAACTTCATGTATAAATTCTATCTTTATTACAATTATTTTACACAGGAGAATTATATGGGATGCTGGACAAAAGGTGACAATCCTTAAAAAACAATTCTACACATGCTTCCTTTGCTCACCACCTCCGTGCATTGTTATGCATTTATACACCAGAAATCAGTGAACACCCAAAATGATTTTATTTTATTTTATTTTGTTCCTTGAAGCTGATTCTTTCCCAAGAACTTCAGTGAGGTCTACACACTGAGGTTTAGACCCTCTCAGAGAATTCTGACCTTATTCTTCCTTTGGGATCTCCCTGCCACTGAATTTCTTAGACCTGTTGGTTCTGAGATTCTTATCCCTTTAATCTTTTTCTTGAAATCCATTTACTAGGGGATTTAGCTAATTTCCTCACTTTAAACCAGTCTTTTTGTGGCACCATGCACTGTTTGTTTAATTTATTTTGAGACAGGGTCTTCTTACTCTGTAGCCTACATTGGCCTCAAAATCAAATCCACTTGCCTCAGCATTCTAAGTAGTAGGGTTATAGCTTTGTACCATTATGTTCATAGTTTGCTTTTTTTTTCTTTTTTAAATTTGGTGTTCCGTTTTGTAAGTTTGATAAACATAGCATACAACCAGCACTACTGACAAGAAATAGAATAGGGCTGCTACATTTATACTGCCTTTGCAACTCCTTCTCTAACCCTTTGTCTGTTACTGGATTGCATGCTGACCCTTAAGCTTTCATTTTCAAGAAGGCAATATAACCAAAGCAGTAAGTATAGTATCAATCTTCTTTCACTTTACATAATATACTTGAGAATCATTTCTATCCATGCATGTTCCATTAATTTGTTCCTTTTTGTTGCAGAATATTATTCTACCATGGAGATGCTTTAGATTTTTTACTCACTTGTTGGAAAATAATTGGGTTGTTTCCATCTTTGGGCAATTATGAACAGTGCTGCCATAAGTAGTTACATTAACACATTTTTATGGATATAAGTTTTCATTTCTTACAGGCAAATACTTAAGAATGCAATTTCTGGGTCATATGGCACCTTTGTGACTTATATGCTTAAGAAAACACCTGTTGTTTTATTGAGTGGCTGTTCCATTTTGCATGTCCAGTAGGGATGCATGGAAGTAGCAGAACTCCTCTGATGATGCTTCACATGGTCAGTTTTGTCCCCTCTTCCCTCTCTATATAATGGAAGCAGAATACTGGGACGGAGCTTAATAAAGAAAAAAGGCAACAGGGCTAGCAAGATGGCTTAGAGGTTGATGGCACCTGTTACCAAGCCTGACAACCTGAATCGTCAGATCCCTAGGTTCACCAACATGGTGGAAGGAGAGACATGATTCTGACAATCTGTCCCCTGGTAGCTGCATGCACATAAGAATCAATCAATCAATCAATCAATCAATCAATCAAGCAATCAATTAATCAATCAATAAACAAAGGAAGAAAGAAAAAATAAGGACAATATTATTTACATTATGATACAAAGTGTTTAACATTGCATTCTCATGCATAGGCACTTGAATTAAATTGCCAATATCCAGACCAGAGCTGCCCAGCTGAGTAGGCATTTGCTTACATCTGGTTGGCCAAAAGGATGGATAAAGAAGATGCAATTCAGGTCCAGGACAAGCCTCCAGATATCAGGAGCAACAGAAAGAAAATGCACAGATTTCAATTAGTTCACTTGCTCTGTAGCCTACTACTAAGTGCTCAGAAGAAGCAAAGCCCCTTCGATTTGCCACTGTGCTACATAGAATACTTAGAGCAAGAAGAGGCTATTCACATTATAGGGCTGCCAGCACCTTCAGTTCTGCTTTTAAGAACGGCTTGAATTTTTCTTGGCGTTTTCTTCTCCATTGCTGCTTCCTGAATGAATTGCTGCTTCCCAAATGAATGGAACGCCTGAGAATTTGTTTTGTTTGTGACTGAGTCTCACTATGTAGCTCAAGGAGGCTCAGACTTTCAGTGCTTCTGCCTCAGCTGCCTGTGATGGAGTTGCAGGTATGTGTCATTACCTCTGGCTGTGACTCCTAGTTTTGAGGATCGGTCTTGTGGAGGCCCAGACATCTTTTGGAAGAGCTCCCTGTGGTGTCTATCTTCATGGCATCTTACAACTTTAGCACTTGGGGTTCGCTCATCTTGGAGCTGTTCAAAACTGGCGATGGTTGGGTTATAGTTTAAGGGAGGGTTCGTTTCTCGTCAGTATGAAAGGGAAAACTGGTTGTTATAGTTAAATTTATTCCCCAGATTCCTTTAGGTTGCTGCCAAGTCGGAGGTCACAGTAGCATCTTGCAGCTGAATCCAGCTCTGCCAGTTCCCCACCACAGCTTTGGAACACGTGGCTTTTTCTTTAGTTGCGCCACAGATGAAGGAGTTGGCTTGTGTGTCAGGGCCATGTGGTAAGAGAATCATCTTCAGCATCCCAATGCCAGGAGTCTGTTTAGGGTGTCTGACTCTCACACAGAAGAGGAAGGGAGGAACTGAGCCAAGCTGAGAGAACAGGCTCACGTCTCCCACGCGAATGCATCTTGGGCACACACTCAGTATACTGAGAGATGTAGCAGGTGGACTTTCTGGCACCTTCTTAATTGTTATCTTTTTGTCTTTTCCATTATTTTCTTCATCTCCCCCAGGCACACAGTTGAATTTCTGGGGGAAAACGTGACCGATGTTTATGTAACGTTGCTGTCTGACAGCTGGTTATTGTATTCTTTTCTTTTCCTTCACAATGAGATAGAGAAAATTGGATGGCTTTTTACATGCTTTTTAATGTCTAGTGGCACTCTTGACCAGCCCCAGGCACTGCCCTCTGCAAGTGGCACAGATGATGAGCCAGGCCACAGAACACCATATCCATACTGCGCATGTGTGTGAGAGCGACATTCTCTTTACTTCTAGCCGGCAGCTTCAGTGAGAAAGCTCCCCCTGAGCTCTATAAATGCGCAGGAAGATTGTAGAGCTGGGCTCATTAAAATCTGGATGTAGAGCAATGGTAGTAATAGAATATGATGTGTTATTACTTCAATTTTCATTTTCTGAAATAACCATGGCATTACTCATTGGAGATGCATTAGACCTTTCGGGCATATTTATATACAATCAAGTTTTAGGAGTAAAAGCAACAACCAAGTCCCCCAAAACTGGCAAGTTTGGTTAATAATGGAAAATAATGGCTAATTCTATGTAGTAAGCACCAGCATATAAAAACAGATAACGACTTGTAAATGCATCCAATTAACAATGCAAAACTAGGCAGGCAGGAATTTGAAAAATTGCTAGCACAAAGCCTTGTAAGATAGGCATTCATTAAATATTAAATGCTCTCCCTTTGTTCATTTTTAATACTCTGTATTTGGAAGATGAATTTGTTAAAGAAACGTCTGATCATATTAAAAAAGAAGAAGAAGAAATGCTTAACAAAATGAACTTAGTCTTTGGATCTCCTGTTCTCATGTGTATTTGGAAAGTTGGTGTGTTGAGACAGAAACGTTACAACAATGACAAATCACTCAAGTCCCTGTTAACGGTGACTTTGAGTAAATCATCTAAGTTTCTGGGCATCAGGTTTTTATTCTCAAAAGAGGAGGATAGTCTGAAGGCAGAATATTCCAAGACAGCAGAGAGTGATACCGTCTTGGGGAACTGCTGGGACATCCCAGGACTAGACCACTAAGCATTCACTTCATTGACTTCCTTTTGTTTTGATTCCAAGTTAGCCTCTGATCACAATTTCTTAGCTTCCCAGTTAATAGAGGGATGTTTTGACCAGCACAGGCCTCAGGTTCCTTTCAGCCATTTCTTATGGAAATCACAACTGTCATGGCCTGGGCTTCCCCATGGTAAAGAACGCACCATTGATAAGACAAGGAAATATTATCAACTGCTTGCATGAGGTCTCCCCCTAAGTTGATACTCTTCATGAATAGAATTAATGCAGTTTTCCTTGTTTCTCCTAGAAAAAGACCTGTGTGTGTGTGTGTGTGTGTGTGTAAAATTACATTTCGAACCTTTCAAGAGCATTGTAACAATTGGAGGTATAAATACAGCAAGACCACCCAGAGGCCAGAGCAAAAAAACCTCTTTTCAGATTACTCTGCTCCTGTCTATTTGTTATTTTTTTTCTTGTCACTACTAGGTTAAAATTAGACGTTCGATTTATAATGCAAAATTCCCAATTCCTGCTACTCACAGGCAACCACTTTCAACTCAGAATTTTTTTTAACATTTATTTATTTATTTATTTTGGTATTCATACTTATGAGTTGGATACTCCTGGTGTTGATTTATTTTAAATTATTATTATTATTAATTTAGAATTTCATCTCTGAAGTAATTCACATCCCCTCCCTCTCCTTCCTCTAATTTTCCCATGTCCTTCCTACTCTTCTCAAATCCATGGCTATTTATACTTTAATTATAGTTGATATATATATATATATATATATATATATATGCAAATATTTGTGTTTTTTTTAAAGTTTTAGACATTTTGTATTTACTTCAGATTATGGTTGAAAAAGACTTTTCCAACCCTTTTGTACAAATCATTACACATCCATGCTAGAAATACATATAACTATGCCTTGTATAAATTTACCACAGTGTGTGTGTGTGTGTGTGTGTGTGTGTGTGTGTGTGTGTGTTGGTTTTTCGAGACAGGGTTTTTCTGTATTGTTCTGTTTTGGAGTCTGTCCTTAAACTCACTATGTACATGAGGCTGGCCTCAAACTCATAGAGATTCACCTGCCTCTGCCTCCTGAGTGCTGGGACTAAAGGCGTGAGCCACCAATGCCCAGCCCACAATTTTTATTTGGAATAATTGAATGTTATAGTATTTGTATATGTACATACCGCTCATAGATAGAACTTTACTAATGGGTACTATCATGGTACTCTTTTTTTTTCCTGTACAACTTTTCCAGGTGGGTGCATTAACCCATAAAGGCACATTGGATGACAAGAGGCTGGGATGCTCAAATCTCAACAAATGACATACTTACATATTCTCCTAAACAGACTTCTAAGGCCGTTAAACAATGCTGGTTACACATGTCTCTGCTCTTCTTTAAGTGCCCAGTTTGAAACTTAGCTTCCCATCTACAAGGTTCTTCCCTGCGTCCAGTCACCTTTCAGCATCTCCTGTTCTGCAGGCTGGGACCAGTGCTTCATGTCTGTGTTCCATAAAAACAGAGGCCTATTGCTAAGTTCTGGGTTCATAATCCGAGTTACTTCTGAAGTTATTGTATTTTAGGTTCTGTTTCTCCCAGACTTCTCTTTCTAATTTAAAGCATGTTAGAATTCCATCATTTGCATATTCTTTTGGAGATGAGCCTTCCTGAAGCTTTGTTCTACCTCACAATCTGGAGATAGAGCTGCCACGCCCAGGATTCTTCTTACTGCAGTGACTCTCAACCTGTGTGTTGCAATTCCCTTGAGATCACATATTGGATGATAGTTACATTATGAGTCATAACAGTAGCAACATTTCAGTTATGAAGTAGCAACAAAAGTAATTTTCTAGTTGAGGGTCACCACAACATGAGGAACTGTAGTAAAGGTTGCAGCATTAGGAAGGTTGAGAACCACTCCTAGTGCCTACCCCTTCTCAGTTTCAGGACTCTTTGCTCCCCACATTGTATTTCTTTCTGATTTTTTTCTCCTGTCTTAAGGAAGCATATTTTTCTGCAGCAACTAATTAGCTTGACTAGTTCTTATTCTAGCTTGAACATCACCTTTAAAAATCTCAGATGTATCTTCCATTGTGGCCAGCTTTTGGTTTTTCAATGAGGATGTTTGATGCTATCATTCTTTTTCTTTCTTCAGTAACAGCTTATTGAGTGATTTGTTTATAATGATTGTTGAGGTTTTGTGTCAGTGTGAAGCTGTTTTAAACATTGTGATATCTTTTTAAATCTATCTGCAGTCTCTATTATTATTTTTACTCTATGGATGGTGTAGACCCATATTGAGTCTCCTTGTACTCAGAAATGCTTTTCATTTAGCAGAGCCTTGTTTTATTCTTTGTTAATCTCATTTGTTTTCTCTGCTGCCTGTTTCTGGGACTATTATCATTTAGATTTTGGACTTTCTTGATTAATTAAATAAAAAAATCCCCTCAATTTTCAATGACTTTGGAATTTACTTCTGCTATTTTTTTCCCTGAACTTCTGTTGAAGTATGTATTTCTTATACTGCTATTTCTTAAGAGATCCATTTGTTCCTATTGTTTTTCAAAAAAGATTCAATGATGAATTCTTTCCCTTTTCAGGACAACCCATCTTCCTTCTTGTGGGTTTTTCTTTCAATTGAAATCAATTTACATGTCTTTTAGGGTTCTTTCATATCCTCCACTTAAGTTGTCTGTATTCCTGTTTCCAGCTTGTGTCATCTTGAGTTCCTTGTTGAAGAGTCATCCTTCAGTTGCCTGGTCATCTCCAATTGCTCCTTAGAAAGAAAATGCCCTTTGGAGCTCTGTTTTCCAGGCACACCAATTTGTTGGCCTTGCTACAAAAGCATAGATGGGGGATTTAGCCCCTAAAAGAAAATCTTTCAGAAAGAGTCTTTTTCCTTCTGGGAAGGAACCCTCTTTTCTTCTGCCTGAGGATACACAACTGACGCAAGTATTTGGGGAGTCAAGCAGAGAAGAGATGCTAGAGAAGGGATCAAGGAGAAGCCACAGATTTCTTCAGTACTGGCGCCTTAAGGAAAATGAGTCCAGTGGTTCTTGCACTGGTGAAGTAGATGTTTTGCCTACCGGGCTGGGAAGAGGTGGGCAGCATGGACAGGGTTTGTTATACTATTGTGTATCAGGGCTAATGTTAGCAGGGGCCTGGCTTTTGGTACAGAGAGCATAGTGCTGAGCCTGTAGCTACCAGTCAGAAGGTAAAGTGCTTAGCACACCAAGAAAACATTTTAGTTACTTCCTGACACAGTAACTGTTAGGAACTAGCAGCCAGCTGACCCCCACCTCCAATGATGGGCTAAACGCTCATGGCTGTGTCATCACCAAGTCAGCCTTACCTGGTAGCTCAAGCTTTACCTAGCTCCCAGAGGACTCAGTTACGCATGCGCAAGCCCCCTTTTAAAGCAAGCGTGCCTCTCTCTGGTTTCTCTCTTGCCCCCCCCCTCTTGCTTTAGGTTGGCCACCAGCTACCCCCTCTTTCTCTCCCTTCTCTCAATAAACTCCACGTGGGCGCTGTCTTGTGTTTGTGTTTCTTAGGCATTAGTTGTGCAGCAAAAGAACAACAGTAACTATTATCATACATATAATTATCAACCATTTTCCATTCCTTTATGGACCTATTAATCTTTGTATCTTACTAAGAAAGAGTTTGCTTTGAATAGGACCCTACTTTCAATATTTAATAAGAGATCCATGAAAACCTGATACATGGAATAACTGAGGGAAAACAGAGGATAAAGTAGAGAATGATGCCCATGTTAGCAAAGACAATCATAGATTCAAGGAAGCTGCTTATCCCAAGGGCAGAAAATGTATCTTTTCTGGGGTGAATGAGATCCAGCACCCCTTCCTTCCGGGTGTTGGGACTCTGATGTACACTCTACCTTTGCTTTTACTGTGCTTCAGGGAGCTGTTTGGAAGTCCTTTAACACAGTTCTCCTGAGAGGTGGGGTCTTCACTCATAGCTTCCTGGGCAGTATATTTATATTCTTTTGGAGGTGCTAATGTTGAAGAATAGGTTTTGTTTTCATAGCAACAGGAAGCAGATGCCACCCAGTAGTCCTCTGATGAGCATTTGAGCAGTTTTCTGTTGCCCTTAAGAAACCAGTTGCCCAAAGGACACTAGCAATAGGAAGCAAGAGTGACCAGTGTTAACCTTCTGGGATTAGAGGGAAGCCCTGCCACATGGCCTCACAGGATTGAAACTAGGCTAATCTTGTCCTAAGGAGGACTCTTGTGTGTTAAAGAACAGTCCTGAGGCCCACTAATGCATTTGAACAATGGCTGCTGACTTTCTCTGTGTTTGTGTTTTTGAGAATAGGACAGTTTGACAGTTTGTATTCTCAAAAGAGATGCCTGGTGCAAAAAAAGATGATGCTCAAAAAGAGGTAAGAGGTTGGTGTTTTTTTTTTTTTTGTCATCAGTATTATTATTACACATGTGTTTGTGCATGTGAATCCCAAGTGGGGGCTTCTTCATACCCAAAGACATGTGATATCTTCACCCTCTATGATAAAGAATTTAAAAAGTATTGCTCATTTAACAAAATTTATAGAGCATCATCTATGTGTCAGGCACAGTGTAGGTCCTGGAGACACAATGTGATCCCAATATGTAATAGATTCCACTGTTTACAGCCCTGTGGAAGGAGACATACAACAGTGAATTGTCACACAACTGGAAGTAACTACTATCAAGAAAGTAAGCACAACACTGTGTGTGTTAAGACAGACATTTTAAAGGACCTGCCACTCCAGAAAATGTAAATGATAGAGAACTTGGAGAAGGCAGGAGGGACGCATGTGTAAAACACTCTGATGAGGAGGCACCCAAAGAAGACGTCGGGAAAGCCTTCCAAAGCAGGAGAATGTGCAGGTTCTGCGGGTCATAACAAAAAAGGAAGCTATTCAAGACCATAGAAACAAATGGATCTTTAGCTCAGTGCTTTTAAAAGATAATTTTGGTTCTGCTAGGACAGAAGGATGATGACTTTGAAGCCAACATAGCCTGCATTGGGAGATCCTATATCAGAAGGGGGAAGATGATGGGAGATGTCATTCTGTAAATATGTTTCTCATACTGGTTAATGAATAAAGAACTGTTAGCCAATAGGAAAGCAAGATAGGTGGGACTAGGAGTCGAGGAGGAAAGAGGAAGTAGGAAGGGGAGTCAAGATGGAGAGTCTAGAGAGAGCAGGATGCCAGCTGGCTCTCTGGTAAGACCACATGGAAGTACATAGATTAATGGGAATGGGTTAATAATTAAGACACAGCTAGCCAATAAGACTCTAATACAGAGTCTATGTGCATTATTTAGGGCTGGAGCGGCAGCGGGACAAGACCAGCGGAGGGCGGAAAACCCTTACTCCTTACAGGAAGAGGAAGAGGGGGGGAGGAGGCCAAATAGAAGATGGAGGAGGAGAAGGAGAAGGAGAAAAAGTACTCATGTAGTAGTTGATTTTTTTAAGCTGTAATCTAGAGAAAACTGTAGAAAGGCAAGAGCAGAGAAAGCTGATCTGCCCAACACTGCTACACTAGAACAGCATTTAATATGAGAGAGAGCACACCTGGACAGAATGTCAAGCAATGCAATAAAATGTTCTCCTCTCAGATCAGGGAGTACTGAACACTCTCAGGGCAAATAACCTCATAAAGCCCCCAGAAGAGAAAAACCACCACATCAGTTGGGAACAGATCTTGACATTTGACTTTATTACAGGGGAACCTACTGAGAACTGTAAAAGGCTATCACTCTTGGTGTAGAGAACATTCAGCACCACACAGAGAAGTAACTTGGCATTGTTTCAGTTTTGCAGATGTGGAGGTTAAGAGTTGGATGCAGACAGACCCAGTGATTTGTCCTATGAGGCGACAAAATTGAAAGTCGGAGGTTCTTGTTCACTTTTCTCTTATGCCTTCCATTCAGTCAGAAATGTCTTGAAGAATTTACAACTAGGGTCAAAGTAAAAGATAGTTTCTCAGATGTCTCTTATTGGACATCTCCAAAAGTTATTCTAAGCATCAAGCTATATTCTTTTTTTTTTTGCATTTTTTAATCAATTTATTTTTTATGTTCCAAATCTAGTTTCCCTTCCCTCCCTTCCTCCCAGTCACCCCACTCTCCCCCTCCTCCCATCTGCTCCATGGAGAGGGTAAGGCCTCCCCTAGGAAGTTTACTAAGTCTGTCCCAGCATCTAGTTGAGGCAGGACAAAGCACCTCTCCACCCACACACCCCTGTGTCTAGGTTGGGCAAGGAAGGTATCTCTCCATATAGAATGGGAAGCTATATCCGTGACCTCAAGGTTTACATTTAAAATGCATACTTTGTGAACTTTAAGCTTAATTTCATCAACTGCTCGATGCTACTTGTTAGCTACCCCCCCCACAAAGTAGCTATATATATATATCAGTTTGAGATGGGTTCATTACATTTCCAGCCACACCCCACACCAATTCAGCCAAGATTTGTATGTCTTATATGATGATGCACACAGTAGGATCTTGAGAGGTGCTACATCTTCATCCTGTGACAAGTGATTTATGTGAACTTTATCCTTCCAATGCTAGGCTTTCATTTTCTTAGATGACAAAAATGAAGTTCATAAATTGTTTCTAAAGATTTATGGTAACAGTAATATTGTCATAGTTATTGATATTAATCAGTATCACTTCTATTTGTAATACTGATTAGCCATTTTCTAAAGCTTCAGGGAAGCTTTAAAAGTATGATATTTAAAAATTCCTGAAGTTTAGTGTGGTAGTTTGAGTAAGAATGGCCCCCATAGGCTCATACATTTACATGCTTAGTCCCTAGTTGACAGATTGTTTGGGTAGGATTGGGAGGTTTGTCCTTGTTGGAGGAGGTGTGCCACTGGTGTTGGGCTTTGAGGTTTTAAAAGCCCACTCCAGGCCAAGTGTCTCTTTCTACCTGTTGCCTGTGGATCAGGAACTGAAGCTCTCTCTCAGCTACTGCTCCAGCACCATGCTCCCTGCCATGTTGATCATGGAAAACTCTCTAAAACTGAAAGCAAGATCCCAAATTAAATATTTCCCTTTACAAGTTGCCCAGGTCTTGGTGTCTCCTCACAGCAATGGAATAGTGACTAAGATACTTAGTCATGGTATTGCATGCCTTTAATCTTAATACTTGGGAGAATGAAACAGGAAGATCATAAATTCAAAGCCAGGCTCATCAACATTGTGAGTCTGGGTCTCTACAAACTCATAAATGAGTTTAAGAAGTGGTTGAAGAGGAGTTGGAAGAGGGTGAAACGATGGCAAAAATGATGGAAATACAGTACTCAGGTGCAAAACTCTCAAAACTTAAAGAAAAAATAGTTTCAGCAGTTTATTTCATTGGCTAGGTTAGCACTGAGTTCACCATGTAGCTTAGGTTTAGTTCATGCTTGGCAATTAGTTTTTTGTTTTTTAATTTAAAAGAATTTAGTTTTTATTTTACATACCAACCTCAGTTCCCCTCCACTTCTCCTACCCTTGCCTCCTCCCTTCCCACTCCTCAGAGGGGATAAGACCTTCCTTGGGGAGTCAACAAAGTATGGCAGGACCAAGCCCTTCCCCCCTCTATCAAGGCTGAGCATGGTATCCCACCATAGTTGGGATGTGCCCCAAAAACCAGTTCATGCACCTGGGATAGGTCCTGGTGCCATTGCCAGGTCACCCCCCCCCCCAACAGACCAAGTCATAACTGTCACCCACAATCAGAGGGTCTTGTTCAGTCCCACACAGGTTCCCCAGCTATGAGTCCGTAGTCTGTGAGCTTCCATGGGCTCGGGGCAGCTGTCTCTGTGGTTTCTCCATCATGCTCTTGACACCCCTTCCTTGTTCATACAATCATTCTCCCTCTCTTCAACTGAACTTCAGGAGTTTGTCCCAGTGCTGGGCAGTGGGTCATTGCATCTGCTTCCATCAGTTACTGGATGTAGGTTCTACGATGACAGGGTAGTCACTAATCAGACACCATCTCCACCATTGCTAGGAGTTTTAGCTGGGGTCATCCTTGTGGATTCCTGAGAACTTCTGTAGCACCAGGTTTCTCCCTGACACTATAATGGCTCCCATTATCAAGATATTTCTTTCATCTGGCTATTAGTTTTTAATTAAAACATTAGAGCAACAGAAAGATATCTTGGTTGTTATTGAAATTATAGACACATTTTTGTATACCTCTTTTTTTCTATATATATTTCCAGTTCTGTTAATATGTATCCAAAGTGTTTTATGCTTTTAAACTTATAAGTCTGACATCATGGGTAACATTATGGGTACAAACTGAAGAAAGACAGAATATTTGTGTAGTCTCAATCCAAATAGTCATTTTGCAGTGGAGAAACTGGAGGACAATGTTTTAACCAGGGGCTCTAGATTAACATTTGGAGAGGTTAGGAGAGTTAAGTAGGTGTTTAAGGGCATTTGCATAATCAGGAGGATATAAGTTTGAATCCTAATGTTCACAAAATAAGCAAGGAATTATGCAAATGTAAGTAACTACAGTCTTATTGGGATCCAACACCCTCTTTTGGTCTTCATACACACACACAAATGCATGCAGTTGAGCACACATGTGAATAAACACACACATACATAACAAAAGGTGCCATCTTGAGATGATAATACAATGATGATGTTAATATTATATTCTAAAGAGAAAAATCATCTCTTTGCTCATATTCACATGTAATGGCACAAAAGCCGGATAAATGCAATTTTCATGTTTATTGACATAGTTACTATTATATCTTGTCATCTTAATAAGTATTCAGAGATGAGCAGCTGTTAATTCATTTGATACTTATTGAATACCAGTAAGTATTCTACACACACACACCCACCCACACACACACACACACACACACACACACACACACCCACACACACACTTATTTAACAAAATACTCCAAAAATGTCATTACATGATTAAGATCACAGTGGGTGTCAGATTTTGATTTAACCATTCTTACAGGGTCTTCCACTATAGGCATTTTTTTTTTAGTGTTTTGAAATTATAATTACATCATTGACACTCCTTCCCTTTCCTCCCATGTATGCCCACTGCTTTCTCTCAAATTCATGGACTCTTTTACTCTAATTGTTGTGATACACATACACATACACACACACTCTCACACACACAGACACACACACACACACACCCTATGTGCATAAACATAACCTGCTTACTTTGTATAATGTTACCTGCACCTGTACAGTCTAAGGGCTGACCACTTGATATTGTATAACCAACCAGGGTGTTCTCTCCTGGTGAAGACTATTTCTCCTGCTCTCAGCATCTTTCAGTTGCCTGTGGTTCTTTGAGTAGGACTGGAACCCTATGAGCTTTCCTCCTTCTATGTTATCATGGCCACTGATGTCATTATTGTTCATGTCTTTGTTTAGGTAGCTACCTCTGCTATGGATGTAGCCTCTCTGACAGTTCCAGGATGCAAAATTCTCATGGCAAACATATGTTCCTCTGGCTCTTACAATCTTTCTGCTTCCTCTTCCTCAGTGATCTCTGAGCTTTAGGTGTAGGAATTTTGTTGTAGCTATATCAGTGGGAGTTGCCACCATACCATCTCTTGTTCTCTGCATTTTGATTGGTTATGGTTTTCAACAATGTTCTCAATTTCTTGAAAAAATGAAGTTTTTTTTTTTTTTTGTTTTGGGGGGTTTCGTTTGTTTGTTTGATTTTTGATGAGGGGTGAGGACCTCTGTGGGTATAAAGACAAATATTTAGAATGCTGTTAGGAATTTTGCTGGCTTAGTAAAGTGGCAGTTGTAGGTTCTGCTCCAAGATCCATGACTTCACTAGATCCAGGTAAGTATCTGGTATCAGGCATGTTTTTCTTCTTGTTGAGTAAGACTTAAAGACCAATTAGGGAGCTGTTGATTAATGCTTGCATGCCACTGCTGTACCTTTAGGGTTATCATGCCATACTGGCCATTGTTGTGGCTCACAGGTATCCTTGCTGTTACTTCTCTTCCTTGGAAGCTTGCACGGCACCTTCAGGTACCAAGAACATTGGTCTTCAGGGAGGAGGCTTCAGAAAACATCCAGCTCAGGTCCTCTGGGTCCTGTGTTTGAAGTGTGTGTTATTTTCAACAATACAGACTCACCTACTGCAAGGCAACCAATGGCAACAGCAATAGTCTACAATGTTTTAGGAGTCTCTTGGACAACCCTAACCAACAATTTAGAAACAGGCTTCACATACTTAGATTTGAGGGTTTCGTTAGACATACTGTGGCCCTTGGGGGCATATATATATATATATATATATATATATATATATATATATATATATAGTTTGTGTGTGTGTGTTCCTTTTTACCTTTCACAAAAATAAGGCACAGATGTAAACATAAAAACAAATACAGTAAGTGTCCTAGAAGATAATAGGACAACAACAACAAAAAAAAATCTCAATAAATCTTGGGTTTAGTAATAGGTTTTCAGTGAAGATCAAAGACCAAAGATAGGATCTGTGAAAGAAACAATGGACAAGATGGGCTACATTAAAATCAGAATCCCTGCTTTTTCAAAGACATGGTCAAGCAAAGCTACTAGTTTGGAAAATATTTTTAAAAATTTATCTCTGATAAAGCACTATTATTAAAAAAAACACAAATAATTCTTAAAGCACAACATTAAGGAAAAACTTGCTTCAAAAAAACAGAATGAAAGCTAAACAGAGAGCTTACCAGATAAAATGGATGAAAATAAAGGAATGTTAGACATGATTTGTCATCAGGGAAAAACAAGTGAAAACAGCAGTGACAAATGGGTAAACTCTTGCAGAGTATCTATAGCCTAGAACAATGACATCATTGTTGGTGACAAATGGTGGCAGTTTGGAGTCACAAAGACTCCCACCCATCACTGAAGGAAATGCAGTGTTACAGTCACTTTGAAGACAGTTTGGCAATTGTGTATGGAATTAAACATAGTCTCAGCATATACACCTTGGCATTTACTCGAAGGACCTTAAATTTTATATCTGCACAAAACTCCGTCCAGAGATGTTTATAGCAATTGTTAACTTTTCCTGGGGAGATATGAATAAGCTTCTTTTCATTCTCTATATAAAGCACTGATGACAAACCAAAGTACAGATTCCATCAAAGCCTAGCTTGGCAAACCAGTAAGTTTACTGGACCTACAAGCACACTGACAGGAGCGGAAGTGACTCAAAACCAGCTGGATCACTGTAAGTCTCACTCCATCATGGGTTGCCACCTCCAGGAAAACTGCATCATTTAATCTTATTCGCAGTTAACTTTCCTTGTATCCTCTTTCAAGATCGATTGCAGCTGGATGGGAGGGAATAATGGTTGGAATCCCAGGTGAACCAGGGGAGGATCTGGTGACACCCACCTTCCTCCTTCTATGGAGTGTAATGACTCCATTCTTATCACCATAGACCCAGATATCTCTATAGTGTTCCCATTGTTTCACTGTTATAGCTGCCAGGTCAAGGTTATATCTCAAGATGATTAAGGGATGCTTAGAAGAAAAAGCCATAGCAATATATGTTTTAGCTATAATTGTGAGTATTTAGGAAGAACCAAAGCATCTATCAGTAGGTGACTGAAGAAATAGCTGGAGCATATCCGGACAATAAAATATTCCATGTCCAGTGTGAATGAGCTATGAAACAAGATGGAAGAAAGTCAGGTGAATGCTACTATGGAAGACGTGATTTTGAACAAGGCACAGACTGAGTGCTTCCAACTGTCTGACTGTTCTGATAATGGCAATACCATGAGGACTCCAAGATCACTGTTTGCCAGGGCCTTTAGAGTGGGAGAAGATGGATAGGCAAAACATGGAGTGCTTTGGGCATTAAAAAAAAAAAAAAAGATGACCTGCCTCTTATATAAAGAAGTAAAACCAAAAATAGATAAATAAAAGTACAAAGAAAGAACAACAAAGTGAGTATATGTGTATGACATGAATGAATAACTGAATAAGAATACAGTGGAAGGCAAGAGGTAACGCTCCTTCCTCTCTTGTAGAAGAATCACCATTGGCAATTGCAGAAGGAAGGTGGTAAATACAGAACCACTCCAACACTGCAGTAATAATTGCTTCAGACAAGATTCACTAAGGAGTGCTAAAATTTGCCGCAAGTCCTAAGGAAGAACAGGATACAGCATCTCAAAGTACAGTGGAGGACTGCCAGACGCCATTGTCATTAAGGGCTCCTGATACCTTGGCTTCATGCATCTCTTTTATATTGTTACCAGGGAACACTGGGTCCCTTTTGTGGGCTTAGTCTCATAGATAAAAGGAGGAAAGTTGAGGGCAAATTTGAAGTTTGAGAGAAAAACAACATGTATCCTTAGGAAGAGAATGTCAAGCTTTCTGAATTGATGGTCCAGAAAGTGGGCAGGCTCAGCCATGGAGGTCAGAAAACAGCTGTACTGGGGGGAGGGAGAGGGGAAAGGGACAGAGAGAGAGAGAGAGAGAGGGAGAGAGAGAGGGAGGGAGGGAGGGTTGAATGCAAAAGAGCTAGAAAGAAAGGAATGAAGGAAGGAAGGAAGGAAAAAAATGTTAAGACCCAGAAATCATGCTGGTTTGAGGCAGGTTGTTTACAAGGACAGTTTAATGACCTATGACCCACTGCTGCATCAAGCTGCACATGTCCATTCTAAATGATGCAGTTATTAACTTATTAACACCCTAGCATTCCCTAAGAAATCCCTCTTTGTGATTTGTTTTGATGAAATCTATCCTGGGACATATGCTAGGACATGAGTCTCTGCTCCCTTCTGCCTGGGCTGCCATTTTAGGCGCATGTGCAGTTTCTTTTGTCTGGCCATCATATGTAAAAGCATGGTAATGCAATGTTATCTGTATATAATATCACCCCTTGTATGCTCCATGGTACTCTTCCTTTATGGCCTGTGGTCTTGCTGTATTACATAGGGCTGATTAATTTCTAACATGCACATAACAATTCAATAGCACAAGCAATTGATTAAGTCCTTTAGTCTTTATAAAATTAACAATGTAATCCGGAAGAATTTCTTATGTTACTAATGAGATGATCCAATTCAGCAGCATGCTTTCTATAAATCAGCTTTGTTCTAAGGGTTTAGTTTGCCAAATCTCAGTATACTCCTTCAAGAAAGTATTTGCCAGTCTCTAGCTGTTTGTTTTCATTTTAGTCTTTGGAGTACAGAGAAGTTTTTGTTCAAAGTCTTTATAAACCCTATTGTCCTCCAGTTTGATTAATGACAACGAAATGTGTTGGGTATCTCATTTTTCTTTAATACTTTCTTTTTTTCCTTGGCTTTCATTGTGCTTGGATCAAGGATAATTTATCATGGATATTTTTAGACACAATTTGAGAAGCTTTTCTTCCGCTGCAGGTTGGAGGAAGATAAGTTGGGGCTTTGATTTGATTTCCTCTGCTCAGAACATAAATTATTCCAAACTAAGATTTTGCTTTTTGTTTTAATTATTCAAGGACTAATTGTAACCAAATAATGAAAGGTTAAGTGAAATTCTTAAAGTTTATATTATTTAATAAGTATAGCACATTAAATAGTTCTAAATAACACCTGTGATGATCTGACCACAGTTACCCTGGTTTATATTATTACTTGAGTTAGTTTTGAAGCTGTTATATTTATGATAGTGGTAGATTACTGTATCAGAAGTTGTACCAAAACTTAATTTTTTAGATATTTACTTTATTTATGTGTATGTGCTTGATTGAATTTGTATTTATATGTGTGGGTGCAGAATCCAAAGGAGAGCATTTATTCCCTTGGATCTGGAAGTATAGGTGTTTGTGGAGTGCCTGGGTTATAAATGGCTGCTTGGATTTGAATCTGGTCTTCACGACTGAGTAGCAAGTGCTCTTAACTACTGAGCAATCTCTCCAACCCCTTAAGATTTTAAAAACAACAGTAAACATTAAGTATTCTCACAGTTTTTGTGGATTTGGATTTCTGAGCTTTCCCCCTTTTTCTTTTCTTTGTTCATCCTTCCTTCCTTCCTTTTTTTCTTTTTTTTAAAACTTGACAGAAACTAGTCACCCAGGAGGAGAGAACCTTTATTGATTTTCCTGTGGGCATGGCTCTACAGGCCTACGACAGGCACTATCTTCATTCATGAATATTGTGGAAAGGGTCCAGGTCATTAGGGGACTGGGATGATTGTCCTGGATTATATAAGAAAGCGAGTTGGGCAAGCTATGGAAGGCAAGCTTGTAATCAATGTTCCCCCCATAGTCTCCTCCTGCCTTTACTTCCCTCACTGAAGGACTGTCATTTATAAGACAACTGTGCTCTTTCCTTCCTAGAAATAGTATGCACGCAGTTCCTCTTCTCGATTTCTTCAGTGTGGTAAAGCACGATAGAAGGGAATTAGTGTAGGTGTCAGGGAACATTGTCACCTTGGAGGCTTGTTTCAACTTGTGTGTTAAGGTTATATTTTTCTATTAACATTCATAGTAATTATTAATCATCTTTCTGTTGAACTTGCAATCATTTTCCCAACTGTAAGGTAATACATTTTTTTCTTAACATTCACATTAATTATCAATACCATTTCCTACTTAGCCATTTAAAAATTTATTATTAATTTTTTATTTAAATTAAAAACAATCTTATTTTATATACCAATCCCAGTTTCCTCTCCCTCCTGCCCTCCCTTTCCCCTTCTCTGGGGACCATGTATGCCTCTCTTAGGGTTTTCCTTGTTTCCTAGCTTCTCTGGTTATGGATTGTAAGTTGGTTGTCCTTTGCTCTATGCCTAATACTCACTTGTGAGTGAGTACATACCATATTTGTCTTTCTGTGCCTGGGTTACCTCACTCAGGAAGGTTTCTTCTAGTTCTCTCCATTTGCTTTGAATTTCAAGATGCCATTTTTTTTTTTGTTTGTTTGTTTCAGCTAAGTAGTACTCCAATGCGTAAATGTACTGCATTTTCTTTATCCATTCTTCAGTTGAGAGGCATCTAGGTTGCTTCCAGGTTCTGCCTATTACAAATAATGCTGCTATGAACATAGCTGAACAGATATCTTAACAGTATGAGTCTGCATTTTGGGTATATGCCTAAGAGTGAAATTACTGGGTTTTGAGGTAGACCGATTCCCATTTTCCTGAGAAAGTGCCATATTTATCTCCAAAGTGGTTGTACTTAGCTATTTAAAACTTTTAATAATTGTTCTTGTCCATTAAATCAATAGCTTTGAAGGCTTGCCAATTGAGCAATATTTTAATGTTATAAATATAGCTTTTTCTTTATGGAATTTTCCACAAGTATACAAACAGGTATTTACTTGAATTTTACCAATATTTAAAAGAACAATCCAGTTAAAAATGACAAATTAATGGAACTTGCTTTATTAATATCACTCACAATGCAATTCTGCTTAGGGATAATGCCATCATGCATGATGATATAATCATTAATTACATATGGTTTCAGGGTGTCTGATATATCATTCTCCTTGATAATTAACTCATCTCTTAGTGGCTGAGGCTATTGGACAGATTTGGGTCAAATAATGAGGACAAATTTCAAGATATTTCCACTACATAAAGCTCTTGGTGAATTCTGAGTTAAGCTCTATTTCCTGTCCAGGAACATGAGATTATGTCTTTCTAACTTCTAGTGTCTTCAGTTTCTGTCTTTGATATTTCAAAGCTGGTAGGGTGGATATCTTTCATCTCCTTGGTTAGGTTTGTTCCTAGGTAATTTTAGACTGTTGTGAGTGAGATTATTGTGCTGTTCTGTTTCTCAGCATCTCTGCTATTGATACATATATGTATATTTGATTCCATACATTGATGTTATATTGTTTTACTGAAAATATTTATGATGAGATCTATGTCATGAGCATGTTTTTTTTTTCCCAGCCTGGTCCCATAGCCCCACCAGCTACAAATAACACACAGAAATGCTGTATTAGACATAAAGCTGTTGGCCTATTACTAGCTTTACTTAGTGGCTAGCTCAGTCTTAAACATTAACCCATTTCTATCAATCTAAGTATTTCCATGTAGTCTTATCTTACTGGAAAGAGGGCTCAGACCCCTGCTCTCTTGATCTTACATGTTGACTTTTTTCCTACCTCTTTCCAAAAACTCCTTGTCTCCTCACCTATCTTGCTTTCCTATTGGCCAACAGTGCTTTATTCATTAACCAATAAGCGAAACACATTTACAGAATGACATCTCCCATCAGATCTACACCAGGGTTTCCTAGTGTAGTTTTGTTGTTTGTTTTGGTTTTTGTCTTTTATATTTAGGGTAATATATTCCGTGGATAGGGATCCCTTGAGGTTTTCCTTTCCAATTTGTTTCCCATTTTATTTTATTATTTATATATTATTTATCGATAAATTATTATTACTTATTCTTATATTTACATCCATTTTAGAACTTCTTTTATTATATCACACTTATCCTGATAGTTGTGTTTTCATTTTTACTTGATTTTTAAAATTTTAACATTTCTTTCCTGATTTCTCCAATGACACAGGGTATCCAAGAAAGTATTTTTCTAACATCACTCTTTTTCTGTGGTTAGTAGTTTCTTTCATTTTTTGCTATTGTTTCTAATTAAAATAACAAAATTACACAAAAAATCATTTTAATTCTTAATTTATAAGATTTCCTTTACTGCTAGAATGCCATCTATTTTGGATAACATTCCTTAGCTGGCTAGAAAAATATACATTCAGCAGTTGTTGCATGGAATATTCTGCACATATGACTGCTGCTAAGTCCTTTTGCTGGATGGTGCAACTTAACCCTGAAGTTTCTCTAATTGATTTTTCTTGTCAGAATGATAACTTCTCTGGACATAGTTACATTAGTTGGAAGCTATTTGCTCCCAGGGCTTAGATAATATCAGTCCATGTTTCCTTTGCTTTTAGGGTTTTAGCTGAAAGAGACAGTTCTTTCTGGTGACTTTGCCTTGGTAAGTAAATTTGCATTTTTTTCATGTAACTTTTAATAATGTTTCTCTGTTTTACAGTCTATGCATTTTAAATTATAATATGTGGAAAGGTTTCTGATCATATTGTGAGTTCTAAATGACTCTTCTAGTATATAATTATCTATGTATTTTCCCCTAGGGTTGGAAAGTTTCTGCTATAATTTATTGAGTAAGTTTTCCATGCTTTAGCCCACAATTTAATTCTTTCATTCACCTACCTCATGAATTCTTAGGATTGGTCTGTTGGGTGTTCCAAGGTTCTTGAACATTGTAGTTATACTTCTTTCTTTATTTCTGTCTTAATGTGATTATTTTCTTGATGTTTTCCTCAAATCTTGATATTCTTTCTTTTCCTTGACTTAGCTTACTAATAGTTCCCACTGTGTATTCACTCATCTGTTCATTGGGATCTTCTTTGAGATCATTAATCCTTTTGGAAAACAGCCTTGTGAATTCTTCATCCAGTAGTTCAACCATATCACTGTTTTTAGTTTTAGTTGTTGAGTGTTGGTGAAATCCAAGAGGAATAATGTTGGCTTAATCATATTATTTGGCTTCTGTGTTGTGATTTGTGCATGAGTCTGTCTTTCACTTCTTTTCTTATTATTTGTTTATTTATATTTATTTTATGTGGGTAGTCTTCTCTTCAGCTTATATTTGTTGCTGCTCTTTAGAGTGCATAAAGTAGATATCTCTAGTAAAAATAATGCACTGAGGCAAGTTTTGGTTGTAAGTCCAGCCTTTGATGGCTGAGTCATCTCTCTAGCCCAAAAAATAGTCTAGTTTTTAAATGACATAGAAAGTAATTAAGTTGTTCAAATACATTACCAGTAGGATTAAAAATGAAAGGATTAGATGATTTACTAACTTGACAAGCTAGAAGTTCAAAAATTGTTGCTATTAAAGTTATCAACAATTTATACAGTAAAAAGAGAAGTCCTGGAAATAAGAGAAAAAGAAGAATTGAGTTAGGAATAGGATAAACATGTTTGGAGGAAGACATCAAAGGTTATAGTGACTGAGAAGACCATGTAAATATATAGGTTGAGCAGAACCAAAGAAAGAAAAAGTATAAATGAATGAAAAAGTATAAAAACAATACATCAGTTAATATGTTTTCCATACTCAGAGCTGTATGGTTTTCCACTCCAGGACTATTTTCTGGAGTTTGTTCTCTAGGAAGGATGTCAGCTGTTTGTCTGGGCTCCAAAGAGTTAAGACCAGAGAGGACTGTTTGCCATGTTCTACCTTCCTTGTAGGGTTAAAAGTCTTCAGAGGAAGACACTCTACCTGCTGTTTCTATCCCTGAGAGCTCTTCCTCTTAGTGCATGGACTCTGGCACTAAGAGCTTCTTTGGGTTCCCCGTAACTATTAGGTGGGTTCCCTATTTGATACCACCATTGGCTTCTTTCTTTCTTTCTTCCTTTCTTTCTTTCTTTTACATGTTGAGCCCAGTTCCCTCTCCCTCACTCCCTCCCTCCAACCTTCCCTCTTACTCTCTCTGCCTCCTCACATGCACCCTGACCACGCTCCCCTCCTATTCCCCCACCCCAATTCCACATGTAGTGCAATGCCATCCAGGTGGGGTCATGTAAATCTGTCAAGTCATTTGAAGTAGGGACTAGGACTTCTCTCCTGTCTCTAGGTTAAGGCAGTATCCCTCCATGGGAGATGTGTCTGCTAGGTCCTTTTGTGCACCAGGAATACATCCTGGTTCCACTGTCTGAGGTCCCTTAGAGTGCTCAGTCCTTCTGGCTGAGACCCATATTCAGGGGGGCCTGAGTCAGTCCCATGCTGGATTCCCAGCTATCAGTCTGGGGGCCCGTTAACTCCTCCTTGTTCAGGTCTGCTGTCTCTATGTGTTTCTGCAACCTGGTCTTGTCCTCTCCCTCTGCATCTGGATTCTGGTTTGTCTCAGTGTTTAGGTATGGGTGTTTGCTTCTGTTTCCAACAGGTACTCCATGATGGTGGATAAGTTAGTTGTTGATTTCACTATCCAGGAAGGGCATTTATGGTAGCCTTTCCACAGTTGCTCAAATTGTTAGTTGGCGGCAGTCTTCTAGGTCTCTAGAACTTTATTTATGTTTAGTTTTCTCTTCAAACCAATAATGATTTCCTCTTTTAGTTCATTCTCTCTCTCTCTCTCTCTCTCTCACACACACACACACACACACACACTTTCTCTCTCACTTTTTCTTACATTAGTATCTTGTCTATGATCAATGAAAAGCCCAATTCATGCTACATTCATGATTAGATTGTGTAGTTTATTATGGTCAGCTTTAACGTCAACTTGCCGCTAATTAGAATGACCTCATTAGGCAGCTCCTCCTGAGGAATTGCCCTGATTGCCTTGATTAATACAGGCACATGCACCCCAACTGTGGGAGTGTTAGGAGTAGGTTTTTCTGCCGGCCTGGACCCATCGCAGCGCCTGCCCCAATTAACACACAGAGTCTCTGTATTAGATATAATTCTGTTGGTCAGTTACTTGTTTCTTATCAGCTAGCTCTGTCTTAAGTATTAACCCATTTCTATTAATCTAAATATTTCCATGTGATCTCATCTTACCAGAGAGTGGGCCCAGACCTCTGTTCTCTCCAGTCTCTACATGCTGACTCCTCCCTACTACTTCCTCTCTCCTCCTTGTCTCCTAGTCCCGCCTATCTTGCTTTCCTATTGGCCAACAGTGCTTTATTCATTAACCAGTATGAGAAACATATTTACAGAATGACATCTCCCATCATCTCCTCTTTTCTGTCAAATAAAAAGAAGGGTTTTAACCTTAACATAGCAAAATATATGACACAACAGTTATCAAATAATCACAGTTAACAATATTTAGTCCAGTAACATTTAGTAAGATTTAAGAAAATATTCCATCATCTATCTTTGTGAGTCTAAAGTCCTATATGTAACTTATCTTTAATCCTACTACTAAGGAAAACTATAACCATAACTATCTGTCTTCAACTCCATCAAAGACCACAGAAGGATAATATATAAACTCTAGAAATGACAAAGACAACTCACTGCCTGGTCAGTCACCCTAACTTCTTCTGTAATGTTCTGTCTCCAGCCTATAGGCCATACTGCGTCTGGCAGACTCCTCAGCAAAGCAGGAAACTTTAAACTGTCCATCTGTAGTGGCAGTTTGTCAGTCATTTTTCTCTGTGTCTGGCAAACTCTTTCATGAAGCAGGAACTCTGTAGCAATGTCCGTTTTGTATCAGCAGTCACTTTCCTGTGGGTCCTGTATGTCCAGTTTATACAGCATAAAGTCAAACAGTCCAGACAAGAGCAGTATCTTGTCCAAATGGCTAGTCTTGCCATTTTGGAAACAAACTCCATACATGTTTCTTCGATGTCCATCTTCCTTTCTGACACAGGTAGTGTTGCCAGGAGCAGTTGTGCCTCACTGTAAAGAAAAACCCTAAACCATTTTAAATGCCATATTCTGTAGGTCTTTGAAAGGTTTGAAGAATTCTTATCCATCTGAAATACATCTTGAAAACCTAACTAACTTAACTCTAAGTTTTGACTATTATAGGTAATTATCTATAATCTGTACTACATTATACATTATTTTTAAATGAGCTATATAAGCACAATACCTAAACAAGAGGAGAAATATACACATCACAAAATTGACCTTAAATTTGTATCCATAAATGAAAATCCATTCCAAAACAAAGCATTTATATCTATACTATAATCCCCTTTTTACCTTTAAAAATAATTGTCTGTGACCATTAACCATTTATAACCAACCCCATTTAAATGAAAACAAACATTTATAAACAATATTTGGAATTTGGGTATTGTTATTTCCAAACTGCTTCCTGCTGATAAGGGGCGCTATTATGGGGATCCTAAGAAGACTGCAAGGCTGCCTTGTCAGAGGTGTTTTAAATTTTGGATTACTTGGGATTCTGTTTCAGGGGGTCTGAGTTCATCAAACCACATTATTCTGGAAGGAATCTGTAGCTTTTCATTTTCTGTGGAAACAAAACTAGAAATCCCTTTCCCCAGTAACTTGTTATTAGACTTAAATTTTGGAGTCAAAGCATTTTTAAAATATATAAATTGAATGAATCCAGCAGCATTTCCTTTAACAGTTATTGTTTCCTAAGCAGTCAAATGATACAAAGACAATATAATACCGTACAGTATCCAGATTCTCTCCATCTTTTATGTGGCCCTTTTATTACTCTGTTTATTTTACTTCTTTTTTTTTTTTTTTCATTTTTTGAGACAGGGCTTCTCTTTGTAACTCTTATCTGTCCTGGAATTCACTCTTCATACCAGGTTTACTTTGAAATCACAGAGATCTGCTTGCCTCTGTCTCCCAAGTGCTGGGATTAAAGTTCCATGTGACCACATCCAGCTCTTCTCTGTATTTTTAAAACCATTTTATTCTTTTTCTCTCCCAAGCCTACATATATTTTAAAACACACTGTAAACCTTTAGAGGTTTTTCTTAATCTGAATCTGTCTTTACTGTAAATCTTTATCTTTTTCTGGCCATGAGTCTTTTATCTGGTAAACAACAATATTGCTAAAATGAAAGCCACAGCTGTATTAGCCATCGGTCTATCCAAGATGGCAGGGGATATTTTACCGCCAGAACTAAGAGCTGTTCTCACTGCCTTGGTCTACGCTGCCATTCAACAGCATGCTGCCAGTTTGGAGATGTGGTCACTGCCATTACCAGCTCCGGTACACACCAATGAATTGTTAGCAGCACTTCTTAAAAGCCATGTAGTTTTTTACTGCTTATGCTGAGTCAGGAAACCTCCCTTAAAGGAGTCAGGCAAGTCTCTGCTTGTCTCTCACAAAACAGAGTCCAACCCAGAAAAATGCTATTAGCCAGAAGTCTGGCTTGTCTTTGTTCTTTTAGTTCTAAAATCCTTTTTAAGCTTTTCTTAAGTTTTAAGCCACATTGGACGCCATAAGTTATGAGTAGGTTTTCCCCCTGTCTGTCTGGACCCACTGTGGTACCATCCCCAAATAACACACCGAGACTCAGTATTTAATATAATGCTGTTGGCCAGGTACTAGTTTCTTATCGGCTAGCTCTATCTTAAGTATTAACCCATTTCTATTAATCTAAGTATTTCCACGTGGTCTCCTCTTACTGGATAGTGGGGCCGGCCTCTGCTCTCTCCAATCTCTCTATGCTGACTCCTTCCTACTACTTCCTTGAATCCTCCTTGTCTCCTACTTCTGTCTATTTTGCTTTCCTATTGGCCAACAGTGCTTTATTCATTAAACAGTATGAGAAACATATTTACAGAATGACAAAAAGAAGATTTCAGAAGGAAGTTTATTCTTGCATTTTGCTTCCTTGGTCTCTTCTTTTGCTACAGGTTGATTTGTCCCATTGATGCCGCTTCTGTAGGGTCCCTTTGCTGATCGGAAGAACCAGCGTTTCTGGGGTGCTTATTTGGGATATAGACCAGCAGCTCTCCTGGAACTTTCCCAGCTCCCAGTGCTTACTGGGACTCCTGAGGTACCCCACCTAGTGGACTGAGTGATTTGTCATTGCCCACAGTGAGGGACATCTATTTTAGGTTTACTACAACTATTGAGGCATTTAGCCCTAAGAATTGAGTACTGGGTTTTCAGTGGCTCTGGTGTGATTTGGCAGTGGTTACTATTTTTAAGCTATGTTAATACATTGGTAAATTCCTTTGATTCTGATTCTCTATAGAAACTTGGCTAAAGCATTGTCTTACTGGAAATAGAGAGCTCAGGGGTAGTTAGCCTTGCCTGTGAGTTTGCCTCCACTGAGAAGTCTGGTCCATACTTTCTCGTTGCTGAAGTGTATTTGTATCCATGTGTCTGAGTCTAGCCACTTCGCCATCTTTGTTACACGGGTTCTCCTGATGCTGAGGTGGGATGCTCATTAGTGTGTGTGTGTATGTGTAAGAGAGAGATAGAGACAGATAGACAGAGACAGAGAGAGAACAAGAGAGGCAAAGGCAGGAAGGGGGAAGAGAAAGAGTGCACACAAATGAACAGGGGTGTTCTTTGAAGTTTGTAAATATAAAAATGGAGGGTCATTTACTTTCCAAGCCAGGACACTTAACTGAAAATTGTCTCATGGCTTCCTTTTGCTGAACCCCTAGAAAGTTAGAGAAATGGAGTGGGTCTCTTCTCTGGTGTCTGCTTGGCATAACTCCTGTGTGCAGGGACATTGGATGAACTTCCATAAACTTTGTCACTGTCTGGTGCACTTGCTTGCTGCTTTCTTTCATTCCCTTTTCCTTTGCTCAGTGCTGTATGCTAAGGTCCATGATTGCCTTTAAAATCCTGCAGCTAGTATTTTAGGATTTTACCTAATAACTGTTCATAGCTGCCCTCTGCTGGCTTTCTCCATGACTGGACTCTTCCTGCAACTGTGCATCTGATGATGGCTCAGATTCATGGAGATGCAGCATGGTGACGGGGGTCTCTAATCCATCACTTTTCTGTTCATACTAAAAAAATACATTTTCTGTGATTACCTAGTATTTCTTTGGGGTAAGTGCTTGATAATTTATACTTCATCTCACACGATCCTCTTTGGGATTGCATGATGGTGATGGCGATTGAGGGGTGGTTCTGTGGTTTTGATGAGGTCAAGAGGCCTGGAAGAATCATGAAATAGGAAGGTGACAGATCCAAAATCATCCTGATTCTTCATTGGCCTCCTCTACCATGTTAAATTGGGTCTCTACATTGAACTTAAAATTCCTAATATATTTCTGTCTTATGGTTGGGCATCATATCAATATCTATAATTAATACCTATGTGCCAAGGCCATTTGTTTGGAATTATTTCTCCATTGCAGTCTCTTTTTGTTTAAAAGTTTCCAGTAACTGTTTTTTTGGTGCTATGAGATGTAAATTCCATTTAAAACATTATTAAGGCCTGGTGGTGGTGCATGCCTTAATCCCAGCACTGAATAAGCAGAAGCAGGTGGATCTCTGTAATTAGAGGCCAACCTGGTCTACAGATCTAGTTCCAGGATGTCTAGGGCTGTTACACAGAGAAAGCTTGTCTTGAAAACAAAACACCCAAAAATAAACAAACAAAAACCCCAAAATACCAAAAGCCAAAAAACAAATTAAAACCACCCCCAATACAAAAACATTATTAAGGACAAGTACATTTTCCTTCAGAAACACTGATATTCTGAATTACTAAAAGAAAAAAAAATCAATGATTTTACAGTTCTGCAATATGAATATCTTGAGTTTCTCTCTACATATGTTTATAGATGTATATGTATATATATACATATATATATATATGTATATATATACATATATAACAAGAAAAATCCAGTTATTTAATATTATAAAGAGAAGTAGTACTTTTATAATTTGTAAAGAAATCTCAAAATTCTTTCACATTTCAGATGTAATAGCAGGTACAAATCAATTGCAGTCAATTTTATATAAGGATATAAGAAACTAGGTAGTGACAGCTAAACACTGAGCCAAACTTGAATCCAGATGCAGAAAGGTAGGAGGTATAAGAAAATGGTGTCAAGACCAGGCTACAGAAACACACAGAGACAGCTGACCTGACCAAGGGGGAGCTAATGGACCTCCAGACTGATAGCTGGGAAACCAGTATTGGACCGACTCAGACCACCTGAACATGGGTCTCAGTTAAAAGGCCTGGGCAGTCTACGGGACCTCTGGCTGTGGAATCAGGATATATCCCTGGTGCACAAAAGGTCTTTGGGAGCACATTCCCTATGGAGGGATACTCCCTTAACCTAGAGGCAGGAGGGAGGGCCTAGTCCCTATTCCAAATGACCTGACAGATTTTGTTGATCCCTCCTGGAAGGCATCACCCTCCCTGTGAGTGGTGGTAGGGGGAATGGGATGGGAGGGTGGTTGGGGGCCATGCGAGGGAGGGAGGGAGGAAGAGGGAACTGGGATCGATATATAAGAAAAAAAAAAACAAAAAAAAAAAAAAAAAAAAAAAAGAAAGAAAGAAAAGAAAAAAGAAAGTAGGTAGTGTTAATTCATTAAAAGATTAAACATTTCTATTATACAGGGTAACTTTCTACTTAATTGTTTATCTAGGTGTCCGGAAAAAAATGAAATAGGCTTCTTTAATTTTTCAAAGGTATCATCAACATTAAAAATTACCAATTTATATCAAAGAATATCATAGACTATTAACGTTATAAAGGATGCTATAAATATGACATCAAAGGGCATATACACCAAAAGATACCATAAATATGGGTATTATCAAAGAGTATCAAGAAATACCATAAGTTGTCAAGTACTATCATAAATATAACAGGCTACCATAAATATGAAAGGGTACCGCAAAAATAAAAACACCAGAATGTGAAATCTTCAAAAGGAATTGGTAGAGCCCTGAGAATATGTCACAGATGCCCAGAGGGGTCTGCTCAAACTGCCTGAAGTCTAAGAAGAAATAGAAAGGGAGCCTATTTCATGTGTCCTGGTGTAGAACTGCACATGGCTTTGAGTTTGAAGTGTTTGATGTGAAATTAATATTGTTATCTTCCTTGATCACCATTGCCTGGAAGTTCCAAGTGATGAAGCATCATTTCAGTTAATAGTAGTTAGCTATGGGGACATTTCACTCCTCTAGGACCCACTAGCAGAGTCTCTCATGCACAAAAATTAGAACATCCTTTCTTCCAGTGCCTAAGAAATTTGGGGGTTAAAGCTCTTCTCTGATATATGGGCAATCGAAGTTCTCTCTGGAGCCTGGAGGTCAGCAGGCACCAAAGGGTCACAGAAGAGTGAAGAAATACTTAGCAAGAAAAAAAAGGAGCGGTGGAGGGCTAGACCCCAGAAGGGAAGAAAAAGAATGCAGTGAAAACAAGTTGGGGAAGGAAGGCAAAAAAAACTGTAGACCCTAGCAGTAGCAAGACTCTGCCAGTCTCCAGCAAGGGCACTAAACTCACCAAGTACTTAGTGTATGGTTTTAATTTCCTTTGTTTTCATTTTATATGTACCACCAGTGTGTTGAGTTCCCATGTGGGCAGTATAAAGATTAAAACATTTTCATTTGGGATTTCAAATAAGTACTTCATAGAAAGAGGGAACCTGATATTCTGAATTAAAAAAAAAAAAAAAGAATGTACAGCTCTGTAATAAGGATGCATGGACACATGAACTCGGGGCAGAGAGGTTTCAGGTCACATTGAGCTATCCAGATTTCTTTGAACTTTCAGATTAAGAGCATGCCTGTGGACTAAGAATAACATTACTGCATTTTCTAGAGAGAGTAACTGAGCCTCACTAGAGATTCCTCTGCTCAGTTCCTCCCATTCTTGGCTTCATTGTCAAAGCAACTCTTTAAATATGCCCCGGTAACACTCCAGCATTTTGGAGCAAGTTAGTGCAAGCTCTTTCAACATGATTTGGCATTTCTCACGTGACCTCTAGTTTAGGGAATGAAGTTGCTATAACAAAATGGCATATTGCCAGTGACCTCTGGAGGCTGCGGAGCCATTGCGTCAACAGAATTCATTTCATGGACTTCTTGTGATATGCTGAAGTCTTGCTGTTTGCTCTAAGCAATGAACTTTTATTATTTCAGGAGGCTGAAGAGTTGAAGGTCAAATTGTAGGTGAGAAACAGATTGTTTCCCTGAAGAGCCTCTGGTTGGAAAGTTCATGCTAGCTTCTCAGAGAACTTTGGACACACTTCTTTTAATTATGGTCTATATATAGATCTCATCCAACTTTCTAAACAACCCCATGATCCAGAAAGCAAGCAAAGGTGATAACACAATGGGCAAGACAGCTGCATTCTTGTCATTTAAATTATTCCCAATTGAATTACATTCACTTGTATTATACATGAATGCTTTCCTATTGACTAAGGGATAAGATAAAAACCCAATATTCATAGTCATGACAAAAATAAATGAATGTACAATTACTTAATTTAAGATAGATTGAGTTAGTTTGCTTTGAAAAATCCTGTGGTTGAACCTATCTGCTACAAAATTTGGTTCAAAATATGTGCTCAGTTCTCTATAGCAAACTTTACCAACATGATGGCCATATGCTGTGTTTTTCTCACACTATCATTAAAATACTCATTAAAATGCATATCAAGAGAGCCAGATGTTCTGTTTTTATTGTATTCTATTTTCTTCACATTTACAATCTATGTATAGTTACATGGTACCTAAACTTTTGTGACCATTCTCTCTATATTTAAATAAAGAAGTATATACAGATGCATATTTATATAGATAGAAGCACCCCTAAGATGAATATTTTTGAGTATGGTCCTGTGCATTTATTCTATCTTAATTAAAAAGTGCTTTCTCATGCCCAGAAGCCAAACTATCAGATATCTCCATACGAAGACAATACCTCACACATTCATTTAATTCCTCCCTGTTTCTTTCCTTCTCCTCTGCTTTCAAAATATTATTTGTGAGAGACTTGATAAACACAGAGGTGCTAATTAACGAGGAGTATGTAGAATCATTAAAACAAATATCTTAATTCTCTATGTATTGGCCAATTACTGCTTGACTTTCTGACAAAAGTATGTTTTTACTGGTTTAAATAGAAATCATTGGCTAGTCATGTCTTTCTAGATTCATCTTTTCCAAGTAGTAACTGCATATAGAAAACATACAGGAAAATGGTATGTTGTTCAAGTTTGAGGAGATGGATAAGACAGTGATTGTCTTTTGTACATTGAAAGTTGGAATATTAAAACCATAGAAAGAGCTATTTTCTAGCCTAGAAATCTCTTTTCCAGAACAGTTTCTCTTATTTTTAGGAGAACCTATGATTCTAGTTAAATCTGGACTTCTTCAATATCTGTGAAATTCTTTTTATTCTAGTTGTTCAGTGAGGAGATGAATCACTAGAATAAAACATGAAGAGATTGGTCTTTTCAGTCATTTTCATAAAGAAGATACATATAGATGCAGACACACACACACACACACACACACACACACACACACACACCACACCACACACACACTAGCTGCTCTAGATGTTAGGGAATGAAAACTTAAGCTGAGAGGAAAACAATGTGCTTCATTTCTTTTGCCTTTAAATATGAAGAATTGGTGAAAACTTACACTGCAAAAGGAGGAATCATCTCAAATCTTCTCTTCTTCCCCTCCTGCCTCTTGGAGAGCATACCAGCTTTTAAAGCCTTTTGTTACTTCTCACAGGATGGCTGCATTAAATGTAGTAAAACTTGCTAATTTGACATACTCTACCTGTCTAACCAATTCAATTATTACTCACTCTGAGTGGGCGAGCAATCCCTTGCAAGATTGTAAATTACCTTGAAATTTCCATAGTTACATGCTAAGATAATCAGCTGCTTTATCAGACTGGCAGCCCTGACAGGACTGTGTAATCTGTGCGGGAGGGGGGTGATTGGGGGGGCCCTGCATCATCTCACCACCTTGGAGAGCCTTCTTGTGTTAGAGGGAGTCTGGTTCTAGCTCTTTTCTTTGTGACTTTGTAGATCAGAGTTGTTTCCAGTTGGTTTTTAAATCTACTGTTCTGTCTGCATTCCCAAATGGAATGGCTCAGTGGTGATAGGATAGCTGATAACCTTTAATCTGATCACTTCCTCCTAGCTACCTGATTCATAGCATTGGCTATCTGCTCCTTACACTGCAGGTTGAGCTTAGGTAATGAGGTATTAGCAACTGGTGTCTCATTATCTTAATCCTTGGGTGGTGTCGCTCCTCCTTGTTAAAGAAGGATGCTGTTGTTATTTTTGCTGTGAGTTGGATTCAGTTTCCCAATTTATGGTGTCTGTCCTTCTGTGCTTCATGTCCGCACTTGGATAGTTTCTTACTCAGGTTTGCTTTATGAGGAGCAGTTATCAAGTAAGCCTTGCAGACAGAAGGGCCTGGCTTCAAGTCACTACTCTATCATTAGCTGTGTGACCTGGAAAAACATCTTGCCGTGTGCTTCATCATTCTTCATCTACGGGTTTGTCATACGGATCAGATCCTGTGTGAGATTAGCATGCCATAGCAGCTTAATGGACAAAGTCAGTATCTTAAAAGAGTAACTCGTCACCGGGCCATGGTGGCACAAGCCTTTAACCCTAGTGTTCAGAAGGCAGAAGCAGGTGGATCTCTGAGTTCAAGGCTAGCCTGGTCTACAGCATGAGTTCCAGGACAGCCAAGGCTACACAAAGAAACCCTGTCTCAAGAGAAAAAACAAAATAAAACAAACAAACAAAAAACCCAAAAACCAAATCAAATCAAACCAAACACACACACACACACACACACACACACACACACACACACAAAATAAAAATAAGTAAAATAAAAAAAAAAAAATAAACCAGCCCATCACTGATGCTAACTGGTCAAAAACTAGCTTGGTAGTAAAGGAGTAAATCTGTGGTTTTGATTGTCATTAAAATTTCTGAAGTATTTTACCTCATTGTTAATTTCTTATTTTGTGGTTTCGAAATGAGGGTTTTTAGATTTCAACTTCAAAGATTACATCATATCCACAGCATCAATTCTACCCCTCTGTCTTTATGAATAGTAGCTATAAGCTTCCTGTTCTTCATCCTCAGTATGCCACCGTCTGTTCTTCAGTAGTAGGTCCCCAACTCTCCATCTTTATCATCGGCATTAAACCAGCTCTTTAACATGTTATATGTAATAGAGACATAGTTCTTCACATTCTCTGGTAACAGAATTCACCTTTAATCATTGGCATTCCCTAAGACATGGTCTCTGTATCCTGGGAGATCAGAGTGTAGATGGAACTGACCGATTACATAATACAGGGTAATGAAGTGTTGGCTATCTTTATGAACAAAAGTTTATGAGAAAGTTGCTGAAGGAATAATTAATTCAGCTAGAAGTGGGGTGTGGTGGGTAGGAGGGTTCGGAAAGGCCTCAGAGAGGAAGTACCACTCGAATCACTCCTTTAAGAATGAACACAATTTCATTTTGTGCAGAGGCAGCAGGATGGCAAAGTCTGAAAGTGAGCAGTCCTCAACTATGGCACCACGGCAGATGGCAGGAGGGATGGCTGCAGAATCAGACATTCGGATGGAACTGGCAAGAGTCGGCTGTGAAATGTTTGGTGCTCAACAAAAAAGCCTGGAAGCAGATAGAGCCTTCTCCTTTGATTCTTGGATCACTTATTCTTGAGAACACACATTGGACAATATTTTTTCCCTGTGTGTACTTTTAAAACAATCTCTAAAGTTTTCCTAGATCCCTAGGAAACCCTCCATTGCCTGTTTTATTTGCCTCTCCCTTTGAATCTAGCCTATGTGATTGAAGGCAGAAGTGTAAAGGCTAACAGTATGGACATACACCATGACTTCCTGCCTGCTGTTCTCACAACTCTATTTACAACTGAGCCAACAAACCCATGCCAAGGCACTTCCGCATGCCGCTTTCTTCGTTAAAAAGGGGGACAGTGAGAATTTCAATTTGGGAGGTCTCCTTTGACGATTCTATAACGGCTTAGTAAGAGCTTACTGTGTTCATCATTTACTAAGCAATAATTAACCATTTGTAGTGGAGTAGTTCCTGTGCTGGATTCTTAGTGACGGGCTACACAGACAGAAACTTTGTAGTCTGGTGATTTATTTTTGTTACTACTATTATTATGTAAGGGATGGCTTTAATAAATACCATTAAAAGGAAGTGTGTTCTAGCCATGTTAATACCCTGTCACTGGGATTGGACTGATTGATTTTTCATCCAGCTGTGGAGTGTGCTACAGGGCTAATTGATTGACAAGAGCTTCCATGCCCAGTGTTCATGCAGATCCTGGATTCATACCATTATGCAGCGTTGGTAGCCTCATCATTCAAGCTATGTGCTGGAGACAGAGTAGTCCTGGCGGGTTTTAGATATGAGCAACTTCAAAAAGATGGCCAAGCCCTCAATTCTGGACTTAGAATAGTCAACTTTGGGTTGGCAGGGCTTCTCCTAGAATTTGCAAACAACAGATCTTGGGAAGGCAAAACTCCAGAATTTTCACATGCTCTGAAAAGTATTTTACTGCTGGTAAAGTGAGCAAGTAAAACCACATATTGCAGAAGGTGAGGTAGATGGCATTAGGTAGATACAATGGCAACCATTCTTAAGGACAACTTAGGTCTTCTGACCTCTGACATAAGCTCTGGCATGGCTGGAGCACATAGCAGGTAACCAAAATGGTGTGACACTAACTTTTCAGAACAACCCTAAGTCTAATGTTTGCAGTAGTGGACTGGTTAACAATGCTTTGCTTCTGTTTGTCTCGTCTGTTTGTTCTTTGACTGAAATTTCACTTTATCCCTCACTATCTCAGAACTTCACATGCAGCCCAGGTTGGCCTAGAACTCACAGTGAATGCAGAAATTACAGATACATGTACAAATGCCAAATGCCTGTCTAAACAAGGTTGTTTTTTCAATTTTCTTGTGTTATGTTATCCTAACTACTTTCCCCCTGTTTATTTGCTCTGCAATTTACCTTTTTTTTTGCTTAAAAATAATTCTTAGTAGCTGTATATTTGGGTGCTGATTATCTTTGATTAACGATCACCTTCTCTTCCCTCTGGGAAAATCTTAAGCTATCTGTCAGTAGCACCTCAGCCTGCAATCAAGACTGGGGTAGAATGCTTCATTCTCCATCATGATAACCTTCCCCATTCCCCTGAACATTCTTCATTCTCCCCAGTGAGATAACCTTCCCCATTCCCCTGAACATTCTTCCTCTTGTGTCTTTGTTTGTCCTGATAATCACTTTGAAATTTTAATCCGTGTAAAGACCCTTAATTTATGGGAGCTATACCTTCCAAGATTAATGGTAGGCTTTTAAAAGTTTTTAGCATGGGAGACCTGCCCCTTTCTGAATGGAGACTGAGGAGGAGTGGATGGGGAGGGGTGCAGGGAGGAGAGGCGGGAGTGGGAACTGTGATCAGTACATAAAATAAATGAAAAAAGTTTAATTAAATAAAAGAATGTCATATTATAGCAACATAACTGTACATTTGAACTCAGTTAAAAATAAAAACTAGTCATATTTAAACATATTAGATTTCAAAACGTCATCCTTGAAAATCTCCTCTTAAAAGAAATTCACAAACTTAAAGAAAAGTAGTGGGAGCAGGTATGATCTTCATGGATTCAGAACTGGACAAACTTGGAAAACCTCATTGTCAGTGTTCACCAACTTCATTAAACTACTGCAAATTATATTTTAAAAAAGCTTGCCCAGCCTCCAAGGAAATATTTGTGATATTTGGGCCAGTTATAATGTTCCTTCCCATGCAAAGGACTAATATATATATAGTACAGCTGGGAAATTACTCTGAAGAAGCAGAGCTCCCAAGAAGTCATGGGTTGTAATAAAATGCATTGTTTTCATTGCATTTAGTAGATGCAGATGAGATAGTAGATGAAGTTTTCCAATCAAAAGAACAGATCGGAAAACTTCTTCATCTGTAAGGTTTCCAATGAAACCTTCATTGGAAATCAAAGAGCACCAATCTGGGATGACATTGTAGAGCAGACAAAAACCTCCTTGGAAGCCACATGGTACATTTTCAGCTCACCTCTCACATGCCTGCATCAGTGATGAGTCAAGTTTTTTGACCCGAGGTTACCTGACTCAGTAAAGCCACTGTGCCTACAATGTCCCTCAAGTTTAGAATCACATCCCCAGCCTCACTCTGTCTTCCCAAATAAGCACTGTTTATTTGTGAACCATTACTGACTTGTGGATTGTGACAGCAGTTAAAGATGGCAGGGAAACAGAAACTAGTCATTCCTAGAAGCTATGGTAGCCACCTACATCTTAGCTCTGCTCTCGACAAAAGTTGAAGGGGCACACTATTTCAAAAGGTTTTCTGTTATTCAAAGAATACACTCTGTCTGCAATCTTGTCTAGGAAAAAAACAAAACCCTCAGGGCCATATTCTAGATATCCAGGACTGCTTGTCTGGTGGATTGGGTTTGGAGAGACTACACAGTAAGATGAGCCAAAGCTGAGGTAATGAGCATGCTCTATTGTGGTTGCAGTCTGCCCCAGGCTGGCTGCCATCAAACTCCTGTAGTTAGTATGGAGACCAGGCAGGTGAACCAGCATTTACTTCTTGTTTAAAGGAAGAACTCAGACAATACTTGAATTTTTTTTTTTTTTTTTTTTTTTTTTTGCAAGTAGAGAATCAATCAGGTTAAGGAGTAAGAATCAAATATGAATTTGATTGGCTTAAATGATCGGTTTTATCCCACTGTGATTATTAAGCATACATAAGGCACTGAAATATACAGTCATTCATGCCCTCATAGAAATTTTAATCTAATTGAGATATTCAAAATAACAATATGGTCAAGGTATACATTATTAGGGGGAGATAGTAACAAAGAATTGTGATGATCTGATGAGATCATTCAAAAGGCTTTTGTGGAGGATGTCACTGTAGAGACAATTCTGATAGGTAGAGACCTGGGGGGGCGGGTGGAGGAGGAGAACATTCCAAGCAGAGAGGACAGCAGAAATATTCTGGGCCACTTTAACTGTGCTCTTTAACTGTACCAAAATGAAGGGGCCCGCAGCATGTCATTTTTGTTACCTTTAGCTGATCACTAATTAGTTTTGGCATTATACTTGACATAGTAAACTGTGATAGGAGCTAGACTCACCCAGCATGTCCCCCAAGTGAAAACATTAAAATTTAGACTAAAGTTTGGAGCTTTCAAAAGTCTGTCATCTAATGATGGGCTGAAATTGCTGTTTTGCATCTGAGCTCTGGTTTTTATTGACTTAAAATATCTCAGCAACACTTAAAATACTCCAGGAGCCACTCACTGGGTTCTGGGACCTGTAAAACCCTCAGTGCCTTGTCCCTGCCACAGCAGGTACTATGTAGAAAGAAGCAGCAAGGGGATGTAGGACAAGTCTTACTGGCCCGTCCAGGGTCCCGCCTAATTCCTATGACGCGCCTAGTGCAGGTGACATGTTCTCTAAGGTGTGGAGAGGCAGTTAATTTCTGGAGAGTAGGAGGTGTGGGTTCACCTTTTGTTTGTTTTACAGTGGGGCACTATCTGAATGGTACTCATTCTCTCTGCAGTGTGGACTTCGCACAACAGACAGCAACTGGCCATTATTTTACAGTAAGCACAAGCCACTGAAAGGCACAGGGAGCCGGTGCCTCTTTTCTGAAGACGTTTTTGGCTGAGAAGAGCTCCTTGGTTAAGGATTTACTGACAGGAAAAACAATCCCATTGGGAAGAGAAGAGCAGTGGGTTTCCTGCCCCAGGCCCTACAGAGCGATGCCGTGAAAAGGCTCCTGACCCACTGGCACAAAGCAAGTTGGACGGGACACCACTTCTCTTGAGGCCTGAAGGAAGAGACAGGAATTTTCTTGTTCAGGGTGTCTGAAGGATGGCGTCCCAGTTTCATCAGCTTCGGATCCTGGTGTGGAAAAATTGGCTAGGTGTCAAAAGGCAGCCGGTGAGGAGATTTTTGTTGTTTCGTTTAAAGTGGGAGTGTGGGGGACATGAAGCAATACTCCAGACAATCCTAAAATGTGATGTTAATGAGAGATAGAGAAGAGCTTAAAGGCATTTTTTTTTTTTTCAAAGCAGAAATAAGATACTAGGAATGCTTGCCTCCATCAGTCTCTCAGCAATGGGGCAAGTCTTAACATGCCCCCAAACAGCCTTTGGATTTGAATAAATTAAAGGAGTAGATCAGGGCAGTCCCAGGGCAAAGCAAAGGATGTACCTTATTACTGGATGGACTGGAATGGCTATGGAAGAAGTCTGGGTTCAAGCCAACGTGCTTTCAGAATTTTTCTTAATGACTTTAGAAATGGGGTGGGGATTTCTAAGGGGATGAATAGAAGCACCATTTGAATGCATTTGAGATGGGAAGAAACCCGCAGAAAGCTAAACGTGGCAAGTACTTGGTTGAGAAGTAAGACAATAGGTTGAAGGCTGCTAGGATGGAAAAGCTTCCAAAGGAATTCAAGTATCTAAAAATCATTTGCTTGAAGTGAGATTATGTGTGCTGGCTTGTTTCTCTGTGTGTATGTATTGTATGTATATGTTATATGTACATACAAACACACACACACACACACACACACACACACATATATATATATATATATATAATTTTAAGAGTATCACTGCCCTTACATTAATGTTTGCTTTTTAAATTACAAAGCCAGCTATTCAGAACTTACTTCATCAGACAGGGTCTGGAAGGTGGAGGGAGAAACAAGTTTCTGTGAATTATGTATTCAAAAGAATCATGAGAACTAGGAGATTCCAAACCACACCAAATCCATCCACTCCAGCCTCAGTTGGGTAATACAGATATGCAAATAAGATGCACCATAAAACTCAACACTCTATCCAGGCACTTTATCTTATTCTATACTGGCTAACAGACATCCCAACATCCTAACATATGTACTAAAAGAAGGGATTAGTTAGGTGCTTACATATCTTACTGAATTTGATAGCCAGGGCTTTAAATCATAAAGTGTCATGTGATTACATGGGTGTGATAGGCATACCATGATAAGGTCATTAACTTTTTTTTTCTTGTTTGTTAACTGGTAAAATGACACAGAAAAAAAAAAAATTCCCCATACTTCCCACGTGGGCGATTCTAGGTGTCATTCAGCAGGATGACATAGTCCTGGGTATGTGGATGTCCCTAGCATAAGCTGGGACTCCTCCCATGATGACAGAGCTCCTAAAACCTGAACACAGGTTTTCTCCCTTATAAAATGGGCACAAGGTCTACTAGATATATCCTGTAGTGTGGAAAGATATAAGTGTGAACATAGGTACCCAACTGCCTTCTAATGAGTACAAATTACTGAGGGAGGGGAGTAATTTGGACAACTTGTTTTATTCAAATTAATGATGGAAGAAAATCCAAGGGAACAGAGTATGGAAAAAAAGAAATTTACCCAAAGTGTAGAGGAGGTGACAATTCAGTAGTTGGAAACAAAAGCCAAAAAGGAAGTGAAAAGTGATATATTGTTGATCAAATCAATGCTAAAATTGCATGTTTCCTTATAGTTTCTAAAAGTTTAGTCATTAATCCCCAGTTGCTCAAAATGCACACCAAGATTTCAAGTGGCTATTCTTTTATCAGTCTTTTAAAGTGCAAGTATATTTATTTGTATATTAATTCTGAAAATACTATTTCAAAACCAGACTTTCATACTCAAGAAAATTCAAATTGAGGTGTATAATACTGGAAATTAATTGTCCTTACTGAATGTCAAAGAAAATGCCAGTGTTGCCACCATGTCAGTCTTCCTTAATTTTTAAAAGAGGTTCCATCACAAAGCAAGATGATGGGAAGGAAAGCTTTTAAAGGAAAATAATGGAGTGTGTGAATGCAGAAACACTGACACAAGAAAGGAAAAACATATAAAATACTAAGGTAGACTGAGCACTATTGAGGGATACAAATACATATACCACGATAGAAAATGTCACAAGAATTACGGACAGCTACATGGTTTGAGAAATAACATGAGAATAAGTTATTATATAAATATCCAGCTGGGCTGTAATTTGGGGTGTCAACCTCTCTTAAAACATACTAGATATAAACTTTATTCTTACTTAGAAAGACAAAGATGAGAATTTTAAAAATATTTAAGGTTATGTAACTTATAATTTTACAGAGTTCCAGGGAGTTCAAGGGACTTATCCAAGGTCATATCATCAATTCAAGGATAAAAATCAGATTTCTCCAGTGAGGAATATGCTATTTCTATTATTACTATTTCTTTGTTTATTCCCCCATTTTCTCTGATTTTGCTCAGAGTTCAGTCCACCAAAGAAGAAGTCGTATCTGCTTTATAGGCCTCAGCTATTGCTATTTATTGAAAGGAATTTTGGTAATATAATTCTCGGCTATGTTGGGAAAATGTATTCTACAAGAAGACAAAAAATGTATTAAGTAACACCAGAAATGGTGGGGAATAGTGAAAATCAATTAAATGCAGTTGTTACCCTGCTGAGCTTGCAATTGAAAAACAATGGGAAAATGAAGATAGATTCCAGAAGAGATGCACAGCAACAGGAAAGCTCACCCAGTGAGATACTACTTACTAGCAGGAAACAGGCATGGGCTGGTGGAGAGCTGTAGGCTGAAAGGGGTTGAACAGGATGGGTGAGGGTTTATCTTTCATTAGGATTGCTCCTAAATAGGGCCTTCAAATCTTGTCAGAAATGGATTCTACTTTTACACTTCGGGCTTGAACAGGAAAAATTAATGACAGTTGATTACTTTCTGTTCCAAGTGCTTAGGTAGGGAATCCTATTCAAGTTCAGCTGATGACAGAAATAGTTCTTATGGACATGCCCACATTTGCCATGATGAAATTTTGAATCTAGATTGACCCTTCCTTCATCAATCTCTGCCCCTTTTGTCCATCTTCCCTTCAGATTGACTAGAGGAAGAAGAGGAAACCTTAACAAAGTTGGTGTGGGAATTAAAATAAATTTTGGAGTAGAACTAGTTGGGATTAAGTTATGTTCTGAGATTTAATTCTACATCAGTTTAATATAACATAGGTTCTGTATGGTTTACTCTGCTGCGAGAGTGAATGTTCTTGTCCTTTCACTGAATGGAGGTGGGAACCACTGATTCCCTTCATTCCTTTCACTGCTCAAAAATTTTCTTTACATTTGTTAATTATGGAACCTGATAGATAGCAGACATGCATGTTTAAATTCTGTCAATAAATTTAAAGCAAATGAGATGATGTTGCTTTAGAAATTGGAGCAATGGAGATAGATGTTTGCTTGATGTCCAACAATATTGTGTTGTTTTACAGTATGACATACATGCAACCCATGACTTCATATGCTAGCTTTAAATGTTAAAGAAACCCTTTCATTACCAACCCAGCAAAGTATGTTGTTTCTATCTACATCATAGAACATTTGCCAATCTCTGAAATACATTGTACTCTGTAAGTATAGAATCAAGAAGAATGATGAGGCACTAGTTTTTGGCTGAATTATTTATGTGGATGGTAACAGTGAATATCAGAAAGCCTAGCTCAATAAGGAGTTCACAGCATCTTTAATGCCTTACTGTGATGGTAGAACTAAAGTTTATTCCATATTTAAGAGACTATGCTCTTATTTTGAATGAAAATCTTGGGATCCTGTTTTGTTTCTGGTATCAGTCATTCTTGTCTTACAGGGAAATGTAAAATGAAGGGGACAGAGGAAGAGGCAATGTATTTTATGTTATGGAAGGTTGGACAACTCTTATTTTCAAGTTTGCAATAAAAAGTTATGATTCTAGATTATAGGAAGACCTTTAAATGACTTTCAATGCTCTCCAGCTTTGAATTAATAAAAACTCTTTTATTAGTCTCAGGGATGGACTAATAAAAATATAATATTCCGATCAAAGAGAGCCAGAGTTATGTTCTGTAGTGTTTAATCTATATAGCTTAGTGGCTAATTGCACTGGTGCTAAAGCCAGATCCTAGGTTCAAACATCAGCTCTGTGGCTTATGGAAAGGCTTAGTCAGTCTTCTTACGTTTTCCTGTCTTAAGGAGGAAATGAACTTGTTATGCTAAGTGAGATATACAGGTTAAGTGTGTAATAGCATGTTCTAGACAGTCAATAAATATTAGCTGTCATCCTTCAGAATCATATAAGAAATTCTGATACTAATTATAAAAAGACAACCTGACTATAATATTTCATTTTGGGAATTTTAAATTATTATTTAAGTGAAGTATACATAACTAAACTTAGTACTAATACCAGTACTATTCATTTAGGAATAACCAACTTCAAATCATTGTAGTACAAGAGGCACCAATATCTGTAATGGCAAGGCAGTAATGTGACTATGTGGAATACACAAAGAATAAAACAGGAGAGGATGGTACAGCTATAATGAAACAGAGATCACATGCTCTACTTTAAGGCATTTGAACCCTATTGACAACAACCTATGTGCAATGAATACAACCCTCTATTAGTCTAATTTAGCCCATCTACCCCCAGTCTTTGCTCTAGGGCAAATGTCTCTAAGCGATATAAGCGATATTTTAAAGTCATTTTCTCAAAATTTAAAACAGGCGTTAAAAGTTAACTATTTTTTAAAAATACCCATTAGTACAATAGTTAGAAGATAGTAACAATGTTAATCACAGTTAGAATCAGTTGGACTAGCAGGGATTAGAATGAACAATCTTGACTAGGTAGTGGAATCCAAAATGTTGAGACTGCAAGCTTCTTTGTTGTTGTTGATTTTTCAGAAAACCAGTTTTGTAAGGTTTCTTACAAAATTGAAGAATAGTTCTTAGAGATGTAAATGTGGCTGAGTAATTTATTATAGTTGCTAGGTACTGCAGATCAACTCTCAGGGGAAATTTTGGGGTGAGTGTACATTTGATTGATGTCATTCTGCGTGTGATGACTTTGCTGAGTAGTTAATGGCAATGAGATCTAGCACTGCCATTACCTCTCCCAACTTGAAGGTGAATGTGATAAAATTCCATCAAGATACAAGTGTGAAAAAAATCCATTGTTTTGAGCACTAACTAAAAACTAATTAAAAACAAAACACACAAAAAATGACATATCACACAGGGCTAGGTGTAGTTCAGTGGTAGAATACTTGCTTAGCATAAGTTATGCCATGAAAAATGAAACATACACATCTTGCCCTCACATTCACGTTTTATACAAGCAACACTGAACACCCCAACTCAACACCCCCACCTCCCTCCCACTTTCTTACCCCCATCATATTCACTTTCTCCCCACTTCATATGAATGCTTTAAGTACTGATCATTGCCACAATGGAAGAAAGCCCCAGGTTCCCGTGACAGTCCATTAACAGAACTTGCAGCTGTGCACATCAGAAGAGGCTGCCCAAATTCATTCTGCTAATTAACGTGCTCTTAAAACACCATCCTCATAAGCTGTTGTTGCTTCGTCATGCTGGTTCCCTTCTGTTGTTTGTACAAAGCAGGCGTCCATTTGCCTAGTCCATGAACGGACTTCCCATGCTATAGTAAAATTAACTCAAAGCTAAAAAATATCTACCAAGTTTAACAACTTTGTGCCTGGGTAGATAGAATTTCCGCCTTTGGAGCTTCTTTCTTTGTGATCTCTTTTCCTGTAGCTTCATTTTTATGCCTGTGTTTTCAAACTGGGTCAGGAATTTTTCAAGAAGGGATACAGAGATCTTTAAAGTGATTTCTAGACTTTTAATCTTGAAATAATTTCAAATGAAAAGTCATCAGGACAGCACAAAAACCCACAACTGTTTGAGGCTAGTGCCTCAATACTCAGATATTTTAGTGTGGTTTCTATACATAAATGTAAAACACCATCTTAGGTACTTTGTTCTTATTTCCATATATTCTTAGATTCTTTCTTTCTTTCTTTCTTTCTCTATATAAATGTAAATGCCGTCAGGTTCTTAGACTAATCTCAAGCTTTACCTTTGTCCTTCTGAACTCTCAGGATGGTTTTTTTTTTTTTTTTTTTTTTTTTTTTGCAACAGCTATTTCCTTATTTTTACAACAGTTCATTGGGCAAGAAACTCAAGAATGCTGTTTTCTTTTCTGCCATTGAATTTTATCAGTCGTGTATGATGCCAATGTTCCCCTTGTGGGAAAATACGCACGTGTATTTCATTTCTTACTAAGCATTCTGTCCATTTGTTTCTTACTCATATTTATTTATGTCTGTAGACTCAGTGACCCCTAGATATCCTGTTATCATACTGAATTTTAATGTTTAAATTTGGCCATAGAATTAAATTTGAAGTTCACGTTCTCATGGGCTGGTACTTGTGTCCATGTATATGCTTTCATTATTTGACAGTCTCTGAACAACAAAGCTATTAAATTTCTTCTATCTACCTATATCTGTTTAATGACCAATGATTGATGAGTAGATCTACCTTTATCTTCTACATATATTTTCTATGTCCAGGCCTGGAAATAGTGACAGTCCACTAGCAATGCTGGTAACTCTTGAATGTCCACTGGAAGAAGTTAAGAGTTCTTAGAAAAATCAGTGTTTTCAGGGCTCAGACAATGATATAAGGATGAGATGGGAAGAACTTTGGAATCATAAAGTAGAAAAGCAGGAAATAAGTAATATATATTTATACCAATCATTTTGTATTTTTTCCTTTTTCCTTTTTCTGTTTTTTGTTTTTGTTTTTGACAGTGTTTTATTATGTAGCCCTGCCTGCTTTGAAACTTGCTATGTAGACCAGGCTGGCCTTGAACTCACAGAGATCCACCTGCCTCTGCCTCTCCAGTGCTGGCATTAATGAATAACCATCATGACTTTTTGAAATACACTTTGGAAATAAGGAGTGTCTTAGCCTGATTCTCTGCTGCTGTAATAAGCCCTTCAGACCAAATCAGCTTTGGGGAGGAAATGTTATTTTGGGTTTTTTTTTTTTTTTTTTTTTTTTTTTTTGCTTACAAGCTACAGTTCACAATTAAGTGAAGTCAAGACAAGAACTCAAGGCAAGAGATTGAAGCAGAAACCATGTAGGGATGTTCCTTACTTACTGACTTGTTCTCAGGCCCACCTGCCTAGGAATGGTGCCACCCACAGTGGAGTGGGTCTTCCTATGTCAGTGACTGACCAAGGAAATGTCTCCACAGACATGCCCACAGTCATGTCCAATGGAAGTAATTATTTAATTGAGATTCCCTATTTTCAGGTGTTTGATAACCAGGATTAGCTATTCTAAGTTTATACTCATGCTGATAATTCTCATCTACCTCTACACCACTACTGAATTCATTCTAGCTTCCTTTTTTTTTTTTTGTTATTCCCCTGTTCAATAGTGAGAATTTGGATTCCCCCCAATGGGGAAAATTTTGTCAATTTCACCATAGGAAACCAATCTCTTGCCATCGCCTTTTATTTGTTTGTACTGTGTTCTTCAGCCGACTGGAGATCAGTCATCCCACACCGGCTGACCGTACCACGAGGTCCTTGTCAACCATTTCTCTTACTTAGCCACTGTGACTTCTTCGGTCATAGTGTGGGTGAACTTTACCCAAGGAGTTTTTAAAGATGAACTGTTCAGCGATGAATGGAGAGACAAGTAACAGAACAGGCCACTTCAGATAGGAAACAGCCCTAAGTGATTTGAAGAACACGAATATCATTTCCTGCCAAGGAACTGGTAACCACATGTTCATATATGCCTTTAAGTTTCCAGAGCATAGGGTGAGGGAGTACAAATGAGTTAGAGATAGAATGAGACAGTTAAAATAACAACAGAACATACAACCTTCAGGAATGGCTTTCTTCAGAGTGCTAAGTAGCACCTGTGTCTCTTAAGTGTAAAATCAATACATTAGCCTTTTGCCAAACAAACAGAAATCACAGCTCATTGGTTCAGGACTTGGATCTTCGACACTATCTCTGCTTTCAGGTTGCTTATGATAATATTTAGCATAGAACTGAAAGCAACCGTGGTGTTACAGAAATTTAAGCTTTATTTCCTGTCTTTGTGATTAATTTGTCAACTTTAACACCCCCCAAAGCACAGCATATTGTTGAATGTATTCTTACACTAACATCTACCCATCTCTTCCTCCAATTGGTGTAGATGGGGCTTGTGGCTCTGGTGATCACTCCTCCAGGTGTAGGAGGGACCACAGGTTCTGGTGGTCACTGATGGTTGGGGGTGTGGTGAGGCTGCTGCCAGGTCTCTGGGGATTCCGTGGGTGGGGGTGGGGCTTGGGATGTGCCACCAGGGACAGGGCCTAGAGAGCATGGCTGTCCAGCTGGGAGCCCAGACACTTACTCAAGACCAAAGTAAAGAGGACTTTATCATCCCTTTGAGATGCAGCACTCAGTACTACCCTCAAATCTTCTGTGACTAAAACCCCAGGAAAAGCCTGTGACAATAGATTTGTTTGGATGTTTTGTGATAGGTTTTTGTTTCATTTTGTTTTTTCCAAGAACTAAAATTACTCTGGCTTACACTGTAGTTTTGTCTGGATTTAAAATAGCTGTAAAATTAATTTCAAAATTTGCCAAGCACTCTTGTGAAAAAAGATCATCCAATTAGATCAATCAAAAAAGACAACTTTAAGAAATGCCAGAGTATGTCCCTCATTTGAAGGTGGATGTCTGGAATAGTTTATTTCAGTTCCTGATTCTCATGAGACTACTGGAGAAAACAAATAGATCCTTCTGAAAGCAACTAATGGATCCCACACCTCCTATTCCAAAAGAGTAACTTTGGTCTTCCATACCAAATGGTTAAATCCACAATTATTCATTAAAAAAAAACCTCAATTCCCTATAGTCCAAGTTTCAAATGAGTCACATAAAATATAATAGTTATTTTGTATCCAGAATGTTTGAAAAACAGACTCCAATTTTTCCACTATTCAAAGACTAGGCAAGAATAACAACACAGTTTATAATTCTATGGCACTAATATTTTTTCCAGTCTACTTTTTTCAATGATTTCTTGCTTAATCCTTAAACAGTGCAGTAATTACATTAAAAATTTTTGACCTGTGTATTTTGAGATTCACACCCATGCTCTCACACTGTTACCCACTGTGTAACTTGGACAAGTTCTCTAGCATTTGGTATGCAGAAGACATGACAAGTATCATATGAAGAGTCCTTTTTTAAAGTTTTTCCCTTTTAAACTTTATTTCATTTATTTTCCCTTTTTTTTCTCTTAAATTGTGTTTTATTGGGGGTGCAGGGAAAGTTGGCAGATGCAAAGGGATGGGGACCAAGATACACAATGTAATAGAATAAATAAATAAAGAAAGAACCCTTAGCATCTTTGATGCCTTGATTGTGTTTGGCAGTCTAGGCTATTCTATGACTTTTCTTACAGTAATGTTTTAAAGCAAAACAAAACAAAAAGAAATTGAATAAATTGAATTGTAAACAAGACCAACTATAAAAATTGTTATTAAAGTGTCAAAAGAGAATTTATTAAATGATAAAATGTTTCTTTTAAAAAATACTATCATTAAATAAAAGGTCTAGTCACAGCTCCACAGCACCATCATTTTAACATGTTAATAAGTAGGAATAGCATTTGGGGTGCTTGCAACAATCCTAATGCGATTTTAAAATATCCATGAGTTCTGATGCTGATAAAGTCACAGAACTAACAGCATCTGAGTTCCTCACTCTTATGCACAACTACTGGAAATTTTAATTACAAATGACAGAAAAAAATATAGTGCTTTCTCATATTTAAGCTGCACAATGCCCCTGAATTCTTTCCATCAGATGATCCCAAGGAGACTTCACAACAAAAATATTGTAAGACCCAATAAACAGTTCTGTGTGTCTAACTCCCGTCTGTGGACCATCAATACCACCTACCTGGGAGCCTTAGACATGCAGACCCTCAGGACTCCCTTCAAATCTACCAAGTCCACATCTGAATGTTTGAGAGATCCCCAGGCAACTCAGTGTGCATATCACTGTCTGCCAAATGTCATTTTACACCAAGCAGTTCCACCTGTCTGCATGTATCTTGGCTCTGATCAAATCAAACGTCAAATGTCTCAGGGCTAAAAGAATGTCTTCAATCTTAAAGTGCTCGCTCTCATACCCAAAGTCTACCTACCAGCAAGGACAGTCACGCTCTGAGATCCTGGGCAGAAATTTTAGTGGAGTTTTCAGTTGGGAGTTACTGAGGGATCGCTAAACCGGGATCAGTAACCAATTGGTTTTGGGTTGTTCTGCAACACGGAAGAAGCCACAGGGAGAACATTTGAGATTGGTTCTGAAAAGTGGGTGAGAAATGGTGGAACTCTTGACTGTGTAAATAGGTCAAAAGAGGGTGAGAAATGATGAACTCTGACTGTAACTAGGCCAAAGAGGGGTCCACGTTTAACTGGATGGAATGCGAGCAATGTTTGTGCTCCACGCTTTGCTTTGAGCACCAGAGCTGTTTGAACAGCACAGTTCATGTTTTTGTGCATGTGTGGTTTTTTACCACTAAAGAGCCAGAATCACAGGCCTGAAAAATATTTGGCAGACAGTGAGTTAATTTTTTTCCCCCAGTGCTGAGGACTGAATCCAGGGCTTTGAACAAATTAGAAAAGCCCTCTCTTTATTTTTATTTTGAGACAGTCTCACTAAAGTGCCCAGGATCAAGCTGAACTCACTCATTGGCCCCGGCAGGATTTGAACATGCATTCCTTTTGCCTTAGCCTTCTGATCAGCTCAATTACAGTTCTGTGCTGCCAGACCCAACTGTGGCTTCTAAATTTTTTACTATTACTATTGTTGTTATCTTCGTGTGTGTGTGTGTGTGTGTGTGTGTGTGTGTGTGTGTGTGTGTGTGTATGATGTGTGCAGGGAAGTGGATATATCAGAGCATGCGTGTGGAGGTCAGAGGACAACTGTGTGGAGTCAATTCTCTCCTTGCACCTTTCCTTGTGTTCTGGACATGGAACTCAGTTTATTGGCCTCACACTGCAAGCATCCTTACCCACTGAGGGCGGTTTATCTCCATGGCCCACAGCTGTGTCTAAACCAGGAAGGAAAGTAGCTGTTCCTGTGCTTGAAAGCGAAACTCTCATAGAAGTTTCAGTGCAGTATACATTCCTTGGGAGCCTCTTTTACACCAGGTAGTGAAAATTAAAGAATGAATATAACACTGTCCTTGCCATACAAGAGCTGTCAGTTTTTTTTCTGGGAACTAGGCAACCATAACAATAAATTAGGCTCTACAATGGAAGCACACAGGATGTTACTCCAGGGTGGCGGAGAGCTACAGTTCACTCTCTGACTCAACTATTCATTTTGTTGGCTCATTCATTCATTGCTTTGTTCAACAGTATTTATTGGGCCGTTACTCAAGGCCACATGCTAGTCTTTGTAGCTCAGTATAGAATGCTGACACTGGAAATTGTAAGGTGTGTTGAAAGTATGCTGTATTTTATATGCCATACTTGAAAAACTGAATCTTACCCAACAGACAAATGGAAAATACTAAAATATTTTTCTGGAAGTTACTGATGTTATTTGAGTTTTCAAATAGTCACTATTGGGACTGTCATGACTGGTGACCAGAAAGGGACCCTTAAGTGACCACTTGAAGACTAGATCTGAAAAAAAAATCTTATGAAGTCATCTGCATTAATGAAATTATCTCATTCTTCTCCTGTTAATAAGACAGGTACTAAAATATCCAGCTCTTGTTGGAATGTTCTAGTTTGACAATCTTCTTGTGTTCAGTAGTTTTTGTTTGTTGGAATATAAATATATATATATTTACTGTCAGTACTATAACATTTTTCTATTGTTGTTTTGCAGCTCTGGACACTTGTCTTGATCTTATGGCCAGTCATTATTTTCATAATTCTGGCTATTACCCGGACCAAATTTCCACCAACAGCAAAACCTACTTGTAAGTAAATAACTGGTAGTTTCTCTATTGTTTGTATTCTACTTAAAATTTATTTTAGTGCCCTGTCAGTGCTCAGTTCTAAATTTTATTTTTAGATGGTATTTCCTCTTGGCAGTAGCTGCATGAAAAGTTTGTGTGGGTTTCCCTCCCAAAAAGTAGACTCTGGTGGGAAAAGGAACACAAGAAGTTTGGAGGAAAAAGTACTACAGACAGGGGGATGGAGGAGAAATAGGAGGGGTGGGAATGGAAGGTGATTAAAAACACATTATATAGGTGTTTGAAATTCTTAAGCAACAGAAATGTTGAACCATAGGCAGATATGGTGATACATGTTTATAATCTCAGCACTTGGAAGACCAAGAGGAGAATTTTAAGTAAGATGTCAGCCTGGGCTTCACAGCTAGACATTATCTCGGGGAAGAAATAAAAATTAAAAAAAACTATAATTTTGTATGTATATAGTTATCTATATGGGACATGTAGAGGACAGCATGAATTAAATTTTCCTGTCTACATCACGTGTCTGGCCATGGCACAACACAAGGCAGCTACCATAGCCTCTGACATTCTTCACTCCCATAGTAGAAAATACAGGCACATGTTTGATCAACTGAACAAACAAAATCCTGGACTGCAAACAGCTCTTCTGTTCTTCACTGATGAGAGCTGAGCAGCGTAAATGTGTCAACGCATTTTGTTTGAAAGAAGGTTGTTTCCCAATTACAGCTGTTTCTCTTCTATGAAGTCACTGCCCAGTTATAAAGTGGGCACACTGTGTAAATCACTCCATCGTTTTTCTTTGGATCTGACACAGAGACTCAGGAAGGACTCAGGAAGTCCTTGGCATCGGAGGCGGAAGCTTTGAGCCTCAGTTATTTGACCAGTGCTGCTTTTTAGTGCATTGCTATTGTTGTTCACTTCTTTTGGGGATTAGTTTTCTTAGTTTGGGAGGAAAAGACAAGTGAGATATTTCCAAGCAGCCACCTCTTCAAAATATCCTTATAAAACAACTTTACCAGACCAACTTCAGGTAATTATGACAGCTGTCAGTGGGACAGAATACAATGCTGGCTTAATTTTTGAAGAGTCACAGTAAGATGCTGCTGACTGTAAAATAAGTACAGGGATTTTTCAATCACCTGGTCATGAGACATAGGATGTGAACCATGTGGAATCTATTTCAATCACACACAGCAAGATAATTCAGAAAAATATCAATGCAGTTAGTGTAAAATATTTACACTGGTGCAAGAATAAGCAATTCCTTACATGCCAATAGCACCCTTTTTTTCTCCCAAAGGACTTTTCCATAAATCATTATGTACAGGTGCCAATGAGAACTAAGTTGTTTGTTATTAAAACAGCATGATTTCATTTTCCACATTGTGTGTGCATTAGTTCTTTTTAACAGATTGGTGATGTATTTAGTGAAGTTTATGTGTCCTTTATACCTTCAGTGTATAAGACTTAAAAAGGAAAACATAGACTATAGCAACATTACAATCAGCATGTATTGACGATTGAACTTGAAATATTCTACTTTAAGAGGCAATGGATTGATTTGCCAACAGTGACATTTTTACTGGCTTCTTTCAACCCATTTTCATCAACTTTTTATTTTAAAATTTTTTTATAGTTACTTAAAATTTTCTTGTAAAACTTTCAGGAAAAAACAATGAAGGTTTGGGGATGAATGGCCTTAAACTGACTGATGCAATCCAGTAGGAGTTAGAAATTCATGGAGGAATTCATGTAGAGGCCTCGGCATCCCCCCTGAGCTATGGAGAAATAGAAGAGTGAGCAGTGTCTCCAAGCCTGATCCCCCATAATTATACTATTGAAAATGTTGTTCTGGAAACTAATATAGAAGTAGTTGCCTACCCTACCTCTACCCTCACCCTTATAGTAAAAATAACTCCTCAATGACAGTTTGGATCTAGGTATTTTTATGTTGTTTTAGTTGTTCTTGCTTTGGATCTTACAATTTTATTGAAAAATCAAAACTGACTAATAGAAAAAAAATGATAATAAATAGTTATTGATCTCATACTCTGTGTCAGGTGCTCAGAAAGATGATGACTAGATTATTCATTTCATAACTGAGAAAACTGGTAAACACAGAAGCTGAGAAACTGAACTAAGATTGCAGTGATGTGTGGGGATGTCAGGCCAAGGTAGTCTGGCTCGAGACTTAGGAAGCTACTAAGACTCATAATTCTTACATCTCAAAGCTAGGGCTTGGTTTTCATGTCACATCACTTATATAAGTAAAAGGACTAAACACCAAGGGTGAAAGATGTAAGCTCTTCTGTCATGAAATCAGGAATATGGAGAAAGGCTCTGGGGTGTGCATCTCAGAGTCTTCCTTGATATTAGTATTCAGCGAAGCGTGCTCTGACTCATGCTGCATCACTGGGACTGTAGAATCACAGCTATCAGATCCTGTTTCAAAGAGGGAAAACCCTTTCTGGACTATACTACTGGTTGGGCAATATAATAATAAAGATGAGGCATTAGACTGCACCCTTTGATGAAACTTGGTCATGATGAGAGTGATGTTTGTAATCCCATGGTTGAATTCTGCTCTCAGGATGGCTCAGCAGGCCTGTAGGATTCTGCAAACCACTCAGAAGAATATAATAAGTAACTCAAAAGACTCCCTCTGTACTTTTTTTGATGCCTGGGCACTGAAGAAGTCTGGGTTTGGGGTGAGTGAGAAAAGCCACTGTAGCCTCTGATGCTGTGGGAGCCCTGTGTGAGCTTATTCCTGCTATAGTCTGCCTTCTCTCACCCTTTCATGTTGCAACAAACAGCTCTTACATGTTGCAAATCTCAGGAAAAGAGAACCTCCCAAGCCTGGTAGGCAGGCCCTGATGCCTCTCCTTCATTCTGGCAGAAAGCAGCCATGGAGCCAACTTTGAAGTCAGTCCAACCTCTTGCAATCCCCACATGCACGGACTTGTCAAGGGATGAACTTCAAAGGGCAGACTCCCCACTTGGGAACAAAGTGAAACAAACACAGCAAACCTCTCCAGCACTCACTTAGACTAAGCTCCGCTACAATTTACCACCATGTTTTCCTTAATTATATACATATCCAGAAGGTCCAGGGCATGCTGGCCATTGCGGGACAGTTTATTAAGACCAGAAAGACATTGTCTCACTGAAACCAGTAGATGCCAGAGAATAAAGTTCTGACCAACAAGACATCACATTTTCTTGTGTATGATTTTAATAAATATTTTCAGGTGCTTGAAAATATTACTAAAAGTATAATGAAAAGTATATTGTCCAAATATTACCATATATTGAATTAAAAACCAAATATGTTAAAGCTTTCATTTCCTAATACTCCTGCTCCTTAGAGGGTAGCAAATTCATCTACTATACACATCAGAACCGATGGGAGCTGGTAGTAGGTAGGGGTCAATTGAATTACTACACCAGTCTATGCTATCATAGGGTTACACTGACATCTGTGTGTCCAGATGTGACTTCATAGCTTGTAGGAATCCAAGCTCAGCTAACATTTTGAGCATGTGTTTTTGACCACCAAAGCATAAGTTTTGTATGTAGGGACACATGAAAACAACTACAGGGAACCTTTACTAGACAACACTATTGGGAAGACCGATACTGGGGCCTATGCTCACATTATCTCGGTTAACATATCAGATCTTTGAGCTGTTTTGAAAGTTAAAAAAAAAAAAAAAACAAAACAAAAATTAAAGTGCACAAGTATTAAGAGCTCACACATACTAGCCTGGATTTTTACCCAGGTTTTACCTAGTCATCTGTGCACTTATCTAGCTTGTTGGTGCCAACAGTGAAGATCCAGAGGCTTGGCTCAGCCTTTGCTTTCTTCTGCACACCATCTATCAACACTGCTATAGATTGAAAAAGTGACTCCAGTAGGCTTTTCTGTCTACCAACAGGTCAGGGAAACAAAGCTTTAAGGAAGATTGAAATTATTGTTCAATGGCTGGCAGGTTCATGGGACCCATGCATGTTGTTTTAGCTATGATACCTGAATTGCTAAGAAGAAGCCATTGAGTCATCTATGCTGAAAGAGCCTTCGAGGCATCTCTTGGGTGAGAGTTAAGGAAGTCAGGGAGATGCGGCATTTTTCTGTTGGTTTTGCCTGGGATGTTTCCATGCCTATGTGCTGGGCTCCAAGGTGTATTTGCTTTCTAGCACTCTCAAATGTGTCAGTGGAACGGTTGAGTGACTCAGGGTTCATCATTTTCCTTACTCTCTTGATTGGATTGAAATTTATTGGTTGATCTTAGCCACAGTGGTGAACTCTTGTTCTGTTAGTTGATCTAGGTAAAATGAGAAGGAAGGTTGGAATTATTGGTCACTAGGTGGTTTGTGGGATCTGCACAGATTGTTGTACTCAGGGTGATAGGACTTTGTTCTGAAAAGCCCAGGGCTCAGCATTATTCATCACTTATTGGGCAATGCCCCATCTGATTTCTCCATTCCCATCCATCCCAGCACCAACCAGTCAGTCTCTCAGCTGAGAAGCATTTGAGTCATCTTGGGCTTCTCTCCTTTATCACCTTACGTCACCTGTAGCTCTCAAGTCAGAATCTGTCTTATGAAATGCATCCTGGAGTTGCCTGTACATTTCCATCCTTCCTGTTTCCCTCTGACATAAAAATCCAGTCATCTCAGTCTTGGATTGATTCCACAGCCAAGAAGGGTGGGGTCATACCCAGTATCTGTCCTTTCCCACTTATCATAAAATCCTCTGGTTTCAAGACTTCCCGAGTCAGAATTTTCTCACCTTTACATTCTTTCTGTTTGAAGTAAGTTTTCCAGTGCTTACAGAGAAGGCATCTAAATGTCCTCATTTTATGCACTTTCTTACTTGGTTGCTTCTTTCACACCCTCAAAGCTTATTGAAACATCCTAGTCCCTAACATTTTCTGATTACTTGCATTCTAATCACTTTCACTGTGCCCATCATTGATGTTTTGGCTTATAGTTGTATTTGCATGACTGATGACAACCTTATCTCACTTATCAGATAAGAAATTCATGGGCAACAGGGACCACCTCTTAGCATCAGAGTCATATCAGATACAGCTCAGTTCCTAGGAAAAGGGACAAATAGGAACTCAGCAAGTTAAAAGATGATAGAATTTAGACTGTGACAGGAAGCTGGATAGCAAATTCATCCCAAAATGATGCTAAAAACACTCTCTGTGAATATGTAGTGAGTAAATGACAACCAGCTCACTTGGCTTCTTTTTGTTTTGTTTTGTTTTTGTTTATTTTTCATTTTTAGATTCAGGTGAATATGACTGTGCTACCAGCAAAGGGGAGGTACATAAGAGAAATTGGCAGGAGTATAGGGAAAGGGGAAAGGATGTAATTGTATCTTAATTTTCAAAAATTAAAAAGAGAGAAAAGAGAACTAATAAAAAATTAAAATGCCAAAAATGTCTATAATGCTTATGTTGAAATTAGAAAATTAAATAGAGTCAGTCTCGTTTCTTGTCCCAAACTAGGTCTGCCTTGAAATTTCCATTATAAATATTTAGAAATCTTAAATTCATAGGAGACAGTGTTATTTTTATGTAGAAGAGTTAACAGTCTGTAAGTTACTTAAGGAATTTCAGATTCTGGAATTGTTTCTGAATTTCCTATCTAGTTGCTCATTCTTAAATCACACTTAATGACTGCTTTGAAAACATTACTGACACTATGCATGGCAACATGAAGATGAATTCTGTGAGACACACAGAAACAAGATGGAGGTTATACTGGACCCTGTTCCCCTTGACATTCTCAGAGCTGTTTGAAATAAGTAAGAGGAGGCTAATGTGGCCCCCTACTCCTACCCAGCAGGCTTCAGCCCCTGCTGATGGTTGCCCATTTCCTTAGCTCCAACCTTGACTCTTGCAGCACAGATGGTCACACCTTAATGGCAGATAATGTGATGTAAAGATTTCTCAATTCATATTCTCTTGAGCTAGGTACACTGACTTTTATCAGATAAGCAGAAGTGCCTTTAACCTCCAAGAGAACTTTGTTTATAAGTTGAGAATTAGGGTAATGAACAGATGTTGATTGCACTATGGGCTTGTTCTATTTTACTCTCTATCCAGTCTATATCACCCCTACTTTGAGAGCTTTGCCTGACAAACTTCCCAGAGTGCTACTGAAGTTTGGTACAGAAGCTATGCATGTCTTGTCTGTTTCACATCCTTCTCTTGCCTTCCCTTCAAAATAAGCGGAGAACCTCCTGTTATTCTCGTACAGAGGACATGAATGTCCACATGTATAGGTCAGAATAACTCAATGTTTATTTTAAATGCTTTTTTATAATAATAGTAATGTCACTTCCTGAGGCCACCAGTCTTAGGGTCTTTCTCCAATATCCATTCAAAGCCACGATCCAGAGTTAAGAATGCCATTTCAGCTAATTCTCCTTCACTCACTGTGGAGCAGACAGCGCAGACTGGCTCATGGCTGAGAGACCAGTGACATGCTTGGCTTACCACATCTTCCCAGGTGACTGTTCATTGAAACTTCCTCCTAAATGGCACTCAGGAAGTCTGGCCAACCAGACTTCAGTCACCCATGCTACTCCTGCTGTTTAAGTTTTCCATTGTTTCTGATTAGGTCACATCACGTCCTTTGTCTTTGATGAATGAACCAGTATATTTTTGGAGAGAAGTAGCCCATGTGGAAGAAATACCACAATACTATTTTCTTTCTCTCTGGTCAATTGGAATTGTGGATTAATACAAGAATGCCCTAAAACATTTTCACATTTTAAAATACGAGACTTTACACTTGTTTTGGTTATAAACTTACACATTTATAACCAGGATAAAATTTCTATCATTGTAAGAAGCAATTAGAGGTGGAAATCACAGATTCAGATTGCCTGTTCAAACACATCTTGGGAAAGTCTATCGGATGCTCTGAGCTGCACTTTCCACATTTGTATGTATAGGTGCTGTATAATGACATATAGTTCTTGCAGTTACCGTATACATTAAACAAGTTAGAAATTCCTAAATGCCCAAGCGCTTGATCTCAAGGCACAGTGCTTTAGTTATGGGTATTATTTTTCACACTATGACATATAGAAACCATAGCATCAGTTTTGCACACCATTAAAATATTCTGGTGTCTAGTCATTATTGAGAGATGAGGAGGACTTGATTGAAATTTCCCAACACATATTCTTGCTATTATCACGTATTTAAAGGGCACATGTTACATATCTGGAGCCCTGATGGCAATAGCATTGACAACACCACATCTAGGGCAGTGTACTAAGTACAATAGAAATGCTAAAGTAGCTATTGTCACCTCAAAGGCATGAAACGAGATGAAATCAGTGACATTGCCTAGGACATGGACTGGAATGCAGCAGGGCAAAGACAGCTCGAATTCAAGTAGTTGGCCAAAAGCTTAGGATTCAAGATCAGTTCTATTTTAATTCACTTATTTTAGAAATGAATACAAAATCTTGACAATGAAAAAAAAACCCATCAGAATTTAAAGTATAACCCAAATCACTATTACCAATTTCTGTTTTGCTGATGGCTCTGCCCCCAGAGGACCAAGCTTAGAATACCCAGTACCCAGCAATCCTCTGCTTTGTAGCTGTGTCTCAGCCAGTGTCTTGAGGGACTGTAGGAGTTTGTGAGTTAGCAATGAGCACCATTACATTCCTCACAGATACCAGCTGTCATGGGTGGGGACACAGGGCAGGAATGTGGAGTCTATTGTCTAAGGAGGGTGCTTATTAAAAGTGTAGGTGACAGAACTCAAAGTATTCATCTTTGTTTTGAGGGGGTGAGAAGCCAGTGGGATATTTTTAAACTGGACTTATTTTATTTTACACCATTTGAGTATTTTTCTGTCAAGCTCATTGATGACTCAAATAATTATATTTGTATAATAAATAAGGAAGTCCTACAGTATTTTTGTTTGTTTGTCCTGCAGTATTTTAAAGAGAAGCACTGTTACCATTTCACTGTGCAGTTTCTGACAAAGCACATAGCACACACACACTCACACATGCATACACACGTAGTCAACTACGGACCAGGAGGCTCGGATGTCCTCTTACAGCAGGACAGGGCACTGTCAGAAGTGCAGGCACAGGTGGCCGGTTGGAAATAGAGTCCTAGTTTGGAAACTCCTTCAGAATCTCTTGATTGGAAATGTCACAGATCTGTAGACCTCTCTACCACAGCTATTTCTCCATTTTCTCCCTAACACCCCTTTCTTCTACCCTTTCCATATTCTTAAAATTTAGAGAATTATTCTTTATTCTTTATAACCCAGAAGCTATCATTACAGGGTTTGCCATGCTTTCTAGCTTCAAACTGTCCAAATGAAATTGATATAATTTAAGACAGATGGGAGGAGCGGGAATACATTAAATAAAGAAGCAGGAAGGCAGGGTTCATATGCTCTGAGTATTTTTCTTCTTTGTTTTCTCTTCTCTCAAAGAGTACTGCCAGTTGGTGACAAGGGATAGGAATGTTCACAACTTCTTGAGCAAGTGTTCCTCCAAAACGACTTTGTTAAGTTCCATTCTCAGAGAAATCTAGTTTCACGTGAAACAGTGCTTTTCACACTGGCATATACATTGCTCTGTGCGTCAAGAACAATGAGAAATGCCAACATCCCTATCTATATTTTGGAATTTTTGCCCTGCATAGGAATAGTACAATGATGCCTTTGGAAATCCTATGAATATGGAGGTGTTTGGTGAACAGGATGCCTTCCATCCTCAATTTGTTTACAACCTAATTGAAAAGTGAAGAAATGCACATTGCCTGCCCTTAGAGAAGATTAAAAATAAAAAAGTTAAATATAACTAAAGAACAGTATTTGATATAGCCCTGTGCACACTATAGCCATGCAGATATTTACTGATAAATTAATAGGACTATGCAACAATAGTATAAGTGCTTGGGCACTAACTATTAGTATTCAAGTACTGATGAGGAGACATTAACAATGAAGTCTACTAGAAGTTAAAAAAAACATTGCTTAGAGTTAGAAAAAAATTAAATTATTTTTAGAAGCATGAATATAGAACAAGAAATAAGTTAAAGTTTGGAGACAGGAGTTCTAGTGAAAAGAAGACTCACTGGACCAGAGTACGGTGCCTCACTGGAAAGGAGAGGGGAGCAATTGGGGTGCAGTTGGATCTTGTAGTGTTTTGAACACTAGACCTGGAAGTATGGATTTTATCCTGTAGTAATGCACACAGTGGAAGTCCGTGGCAGTTACCCAATTTTTCATCTTTCAGTGTGGCCTATAAACTAAAGAAAACTAGAAAGGATTCTTTTTCTGCCAGAGTTGCCTATATTAATATCTAGACAGATGTTCCTGTCATATGTGTACTACCTGTTACCCTACAACAGCGCCCCCAACCTCCATCCTCCCTCACCATTTTTTTTTTTTTTTCATGGCAGCATCAATGAACTTGCCTACTGGTTCCCATGGATTACAATTTAGGGAGTGACTTTGCTGTGGGTGTGGCTCAGAGTTTCTCATAATCTTGCATCAAGATTTTGGCGAGGGCTGCTATGATGTTAAGACTTAACTGATACTGGATCTTTCTGAGGCAGATTGCTCCCATGACTGACATGCTGTTATTAGTTGGTGGGTGGCCTTGGTTTCTCCCGGAGAGTCCTTTCTATGGGTTGCTTACATGATTTCATGCTTGGCAGTGGGATTTGCCCAGAGCCAGCAACCCAGGAGATTACCATGTAGAAATCTGGCATTTTCTTTTACTAAAAATTATTTTATGCATATGTTCTTGCATGTATGTATGTACACCTTGCACCTGCCTGGTACCCTCAGAGGCCAAATGAGGGTGTCAGATCCCTTGGAACTAGAGCTATAGATGGTTGTGAGCTGTCATGTGGTTGACAGGAAGCAAACGTGGGTCTTCTGAAAGAAGAGAAATGACTCTTAACGTTGAGCCATCTCATCTCTCCCGCTTTAGAAACTTGGATTTTCATCACTTGGCTTTACAAACTTCACTTCTGGCATAGTCTCTCATGTTAGAGACAAATCTCCAAGTCTAACTTGTATCCAGGGGGAAGGAAACAAGGCTCTGTTCTTTGAAGGAAAAGTTCCAAAGAACCCAGAAGCAGATTTTGCAAACACACACTAATCACATTCAATGGTGCAGTGAGAACATGCACAAACCCCACCAGCTTGAGATGCACGGCCTGACATGGCAGAATCTTTATTTGATTGCCCAATGTACAGCACACTGCCTACACAATGAGGCCTTTATTACATAATTTTTGAATTATAACTACTTTCTAGATGAAGACATTTTTTTTTTTAAAGATGTTACTGACAGACCTCGCAGAGTGTTGAAGCCAGGATTTAATTCGGTTTCCTGTGCACATCTGCTTTCTACTCACAGTTATGTGTCAGATAGAATCACTCATGACTGTTAGATATGCTCACCTTGCTGTTGGCACAGCTAACAGAACCACTCTCTGGAATACTGCCTGCTACTTAGTAGTCACCTGCCAAATATTTATTGAACAAATGGATGGGTTCGGTGCAACAATGACTGAGGCTAGCGGTATGAAGAAGTCTGTTCAAATTTACTCACAAGTCAGTGGGAAACTAAGACATACAGCTGAGAGCTCTCCCTTCTTGTGCAGGGGATCATTCTGTCACACTCATTGAAAGGATATCAAGTTCTTAGATCAGAAGTTCATGCTAAAAATACAAATGATAAGGGAGTTGTATATTTTGAGAAGTCTTACGATGACTTCCAGTAAGTACTTGTGGCAAATCTACTTTGTATCACAACAGCATTGTTCTGTATTAGCCACAATTAATTATTGTCGCTATTGTTATTATTAATTATTTTGACACAAAATATCACTTAGCTGTCCTCAAGCTTGCTATAAGGACCAAGTTGGTCTGGTCTTCAAGTCACAGAAATCCAGCTGCCTCTGCTTCCTGAGTGTTGTGCTAAAGGTGTGCACCACCGTGTGTGTGTGTGTGTGTGTGTGTGTGTGTGTGTGTGTGTGTGTGTGTAGGGCATAACAAGTATGAGCAGCTAGAATTCCTCTGGAAGAGACTATGCATTGACATTTAACCCACCAAGAAAAACCTATGAAATAGGGGAACAGATGCTATGTGTTGGCTCTCATATACCTTTCCATGCAATTCTAACATGAAATATTCTGGAAAAAAATTTGTGCTAAAATTGAACCTATCTACTGTGAAAACTTTCTCCACCTTCTGTGAATCCTGCTTGCTTTAAAATGTTGTTCCTAGGCTTTATTTTAAGTAGAGCTCAAAAACTAGGTGGCGAAGTACCTGATTTTATGACCTGGATTATGTTCCTTCCACAGGCAGACCAAACGCTGCCATTTAATGTCATTATTGTGTTGATTTATCTTTAGCTTTGTGTGTAATCCAGAAGGTAAGCCACAGGAACAAGTGCACAGGCAGGCTGTTTGCCATTCTTATCAAAGCCGTGTTAGCACAGGCAATGTACCCAAACCTTCAGAACAAGCAGAATCAAATTTCTGAAATGGGTATTAAACTTTAGCTCAAGAAAATGAACAAGAATGTAATTAGATTCATTTGCAGCATCGAGAAGGATGCTTAGAGTACTATTTCAATAATTTTAATCCCTTGTCAACTCAGATGTCCCTGGACATTAAACATTCTTTATTATATTGCTGTGTGTGTGTGTGTGTGTGTGTGTGTGTGTGTGTGCCGTGTGTGTGTGTGTGTGTGTGCCATGTGTGTGTACCAGTAACTGGAGGACAGAAGAGGGCATTAGAATCCCTGGATCTGGAGTTATAGGTGGTTATGAGAATGTGCCATGGACACAAGTGTCTGAAATGGGGTCCTCTGGAAGAGCAGCAAGTACTCTTAACCACTGAGTCATGTTTACAGCCACCACTTGGTGACTCTTAATGGAGTACTTTTCTGTTGTGGCACTATGTGGGATCTGAAGGAAAGCATGGAGTTCTTAGATGAAAATGCCCACAGTTTGTGCTAAGTAGAAAAATCTGTAATCTTCTATCAGAAGAGACAAAGAACCAAAAATACACTAAGGTTTAAAACAGCAACAATGAGATCTTTGACCCTAAAGAATTTAGGTAAAACTTAACAGTCTCAACAAGGCTAGAGGAACAGCAGTAGTTGGGTTTGCATGAAGGAGAATGAGGTTTTTCAAGGAAGGAAGGAAGGAGATGAACCCAAACCATGATGGTGAGGATGTAGGGGGAATAGAGTTGTATTGTGTTTCTGAACCTAGGCATGATATATTTACTCTTCTCCTGCCACTTCTCTACAATTATAACCAACTGAATACATGTGGACTTATTTAATGGGTATTTATCTGTTTTCTCATTAAAAAGTCTGTACCATAATACATCAGCAGTGTTTATTAGCACAGCACAAACCAATCAGTAAATCAATAAATGCATCCTGGTTCTATTAGATACCAGCAGAAAACATATTTTTACATTTACAATATGACCAAGTGATCTGGAACCATAGCTACTGGAGTGAAAATATTAGGGTATCTTTATACAACAAACAATGAAAATGAGGACATGGCAATAAGATCTGCTGTTCTGAATATGTTAATAAAATCTAATGAGAAGACTAGATCAGGATAAGGAAAGATCAGAGCACAAAACAGAATAATGCAGTATTTTGAATTATAAAAATCGGTGGACACTCTCACTAATATAAATTGGGAGACAAAAGAGGAAAAATGGGTAAGTTCCAAAGATCCCAGGGATAGAACAGGTAGAGTTTAGGTTTTGAGCACAAAAGGATCAGAAGAAATGAAAGCACTCTCTTGGGTTTTGACCCAGGAGTGTGAGAAAACAAATCACAAACCATTGTAACAGTGATCTTGTGTAGTGTTGTCTTTCAGTTTTTGCAACAATCCTGAGCGATTCGTTACTGTAGTACCCATTGTATGGATGAGTAAGTCAGGATTCTTAAAGAAGAAAGTATAGGGTATTGTCAAACCTATGGGTGTTTGGTCACAGTACTCGAACCAACTACCAGTTAGTATTTGTGACCTTGGGAAGTCATTTAACTTCCCAGGAGATAACCAGACTACTTTCCTCAAGCATTGCAGAAGTAGTTAAACAAGGGATTGCAACCAATGAAATAGTATCTAATATGATAATTCATGTCACATAAAAAAGGATGCCTACAGTCAATCTGTGCATATAGTAAGTGCCTGATAAGTAATTAACATAACTTGTCCTAGATTAGACATGGAGTAAATAGCAACCTTGTGCTTTGGACCCCGTTCTTTGGATACGCTCATGTTATGTGGCATATTGCTACAATGGGAGTAGAGAACTGGGAAGATGGTGTTGTTTATCACCCAAAGGCTCTCCACCTATTTTAAAAACATTTACTTATTTACTTTTGCAAGTCATATTCTAAAACTACCACTGACATGATGTAGTTTAAAGAAAAAAGAAACTGTTTCTTACTTTAGTCCACTAACCCAAATTATCCTAAGATTTTTAGAAAGGACACAAATTATTCTTTGATTTCTATACCTTTATATCAGATAATATATGTGCAGCTGTGCCAAGAATCCTGATTAAGAACTCTCTTGATTCTAAATTAATATTCTAGGAGTAACAAACCTGAACCACCGCAGGTGTTAATCTGCTTTGGTTCTTGCTATTTTATGTTCTAGGTTCTGTACTTGAAAGTGGAAATTTGGAGTATTGAAGCTCTCTTTTAGTGCTCTGATCATGATTTTGTATGTTCCTTTTGAAAATCCCTCAGGTTTTCCTATTCTTTAGCAGACACTCAATAAATATTTGTTGAATAATTGGATAGATGAATAGATGAACAGATGCACACACACATACACACACACACACACACACACACACGAATAATTTGTGGAATTGTTAAGTCATCGTGTCAGTGAAGTTTAGAAGCAAATTCCCAGCTTCTCTTTCAGTACCAAAATTTATTTGAGGAGCCATGGTGTTACAGCCCCTCATTCAGCAATATTGTGATGAATGTAAGATCATACTAAGATTGGACCATCTTTTTGCCACAAAAATAGGTGTCTCTGTCCTCATTTTCCTTTGCTTAGTAAAATCAATTTTGCCTCCTCTCATTTATTAAAATTCTGATTTGGGTTGATGACAAATAACTCCAACCCAAGCCTCTGACAGCTTCATTTCCAATCTTCTAGTCATAAAAAATGAATCCAATCCCACTTAACTTCCAGTTATTGTGACCTAATGGCTTTCCATTATGTCAGACCAACTTCTTTGCAATTCCTAAGGAAAAATAGTTAAGGATATGTGGGTTTGTTGCAAACGCTTAACACATCTAATGATAAACCCTTTATCTTCCTTTACTCCAAACTCTCCACTGAATGATGTAAGGGACATTGCCACAACACACTAAATCATCCTAAACAATAAGGTGCCTTCCAGTCTTTCCTCTACCCCTACAGCCTTCAGTCACCAGTTCTTTTTAGTTTATCCTTCCAAATGTCACTTGAAACTCTGACTGCATTTCTGCTGCCATGGTCTCAGTTTGCATCTTTATCCTGTCTATCTGTCATATTACAATGGCATTTTGTCTGGTTTTCATGCCTCAGTTTAGGTTCCTTCTATTTACCTTTTATATTGAAATCTATTATGTTCCTGAAACTGGATCTACAAACACTGTTTCCCTGATTGATAGCCTTCTGATTCAACACAACTGTCAGGTGCTGGCATAGAATGCCTTAGACCTTCCATAGGTGGACCATCTCAGAATGCCTTAGACCTTCCATGGGTGGACCATCTGTTTCCACAATTCCCTCCCTGTCATAGCTGCATATGTCACATCCATCAACCAAATAAAGGAAATGTTGCCCTGATGCTATAAATGGGATCTAGAATAATTCAGTCATGTACAATGGAGTAACCTATTTTGCAAGGATAATGAAATGACCAGGTGAGCCAATTGCTTTACATCTGAATTCAAGTTGATGCATCACCATGGGGTTTCATTGTACTTCAGGCTCCTCCAGGGTTTTCTTATATCCATGCACCTGAATGTCTTATTTTCCCCTTCATTGTCATTCTTTCAGGAAGCTCCAAGTTGTCCTTCATAACTCACAGCAGGTACCATTTTCTCTAACACCTTCTCCAGGCCCTGCTCTATTCTATGTCACCAAATGATATTGAGCCCAGATTTCATATGTGTGCCATGGATAGAACTCTATCATCCTACACATATTATATCACATAGATTACACACATCCTTGCACCTTGATCTTGCTGAATCCCTACCTCCCACCATTGTACAACCTATTCTGCTTGCAATTGTCTAGAAATTTGTGATCCATATGGACTCTGAAGATCTGTATGTTAAACTAAGCCACGAAGACAAGCATTTGACAGTGCTTTCTAGTCTGCTTAGCACATCCCAAGCCAATTTGGCCATCCTCGATTGATCATTAGACTTTTCTCTGTAGACAGTATTAATAATTAGCTGCAAATTAGAGAAAGGTGAACTGTGTGTATCTTATCCCCCCCACAGTCTTCTGGCAGTTTGTATATTGACAGTGAAAACAAGCCTCACAGTTAGCTGCATGATGAAAACGTTTATTAACCAGCATGCACAAAGGCAGTCACATGACACTTTTCATGAAGTTTAATGAATTCCCAGTTTGATGGGAGATGTCATTCTGTAAATATGTTTCTCTTATTGGTAGTTTTCCCACCAGCCTGGTCCCACAGCTGTGTCAGCCCCAAATAACACACAGACACACTGCATTAGATATAAAGCTGTTGGCAATAAGCATTACTTATTGGCTAGCTCTGTCTTAAATATTAACTCATTTCTATTAGTCTAAGTATTTCCACATGGTCTTGGCTTACGGGAGAGAGGGTTGGGACCTCTGCTCTCTTGGTCCTACATGTTGACTCTCCTCCTACCTCTGCCTGAATCCTCCTTGTCTCCTAGTCCCACCTATCGTGCTCTCCTATTGGCCAACAGGGCTTTATTCATTAACCAATAAGAGAAACATATTTACAGAATGACATCTCCCATCACCAGTTACTTTGTCTTGTAGGTAGTCAAACAACAGCACTGATGGCAAAGTACAGCAGAGTTTGTGCAGCAGGTTCCTGGAAGCAGAAAGCCTCAGCTCTGGGGTTTCTTCCTTCTAGTACCCTAGACCCCTGGGCTTGCTGATTCTTCGACCTTGTCTGTGAAATGGTGAAAAGGTCTTTATAGCATTAGGTTGTACACCACTTATTTCACTGAGAAGAACTTACTTATAACCCCTCTATGCTGCTGAACATATTGTAAGGCTGACTGAAATCCAGGCAGAAGCCTTTCCTTGCAAATTGCCATCCTGGTTCACTTGCATTTTGACATAACTATCCCTGCATGTCTGTCTTCCTGATATGGGAGCTTTAAATGTTCTCTGTGGATTGTGGACTATAACTAAGTTCACTGATAGTTTCTAGGTTATAGTTGTAAATGAACTAACATACTCAGCCCACAGCACGTGAGGCATTTAGAAGTAAGTTGCTGATATCTTGGATCCTTTGGCCAGGCACAATGGGTGCTTGCCAGCTCCCCCCGAAAGATGAACCATTGAAATGCTGCTGACAGCAACAGTTGCTGGCCAGGATGCTTGATTAGCTGAACAAAGAATTTTCTCTTCTGGCTTAAGTCCATTTAGTAGTTCCCATTCATCTCCCTCTCCCAAGGCTCACCCTGCTAGCATTACCCTCTCATGATTCAGCCTTCTATCTTCTACCACCACATGATGCCTTTTATGATTTATATAAGTACCACATACTGATCTTATCACTTACATTTGGGATCTGGCAATTACTAATTACTTATGTTAATTGCCTTCCCTAATACTTACATATTAAATGTCTTTGGGGAAGCAAAGGATCAAGGCATTATGGAACATTCTTATAGGAGTCTTCTTCTCCCCCCCCCCTCTATCCACTAGATTGGTCATAATAAATATAATGAGCTAAACTGTCTATTGTGAACGCATGGCCATCCGAGTTACCAGCTAGGGAATCTTACCCTCATGTGCATAAAGCTAATATGAAAAGACAGGATATCACATATGTAAACAAATCGATTTAGGGCAGGACTTGCTGAAATTAATACAATTATAAAAAATTGTTTCAAGAATTAACAGTTTTGTGTGCAAGACTAATCACCGTAAATCTTTCACATACAACATCCCTTTTGATCTCCAAAATATCACCATGGGAAGATGCTCCTGCCTTCCTTTTGCTCCTGAGGAAAACAACACCCCCCAGGCAGCTGGGCAAGGTCATTCAGTGGTAATGCTGGAGCAGGCTTAGAGTCCAGGTCTAGGATATCACTGTACATGCCTCCATTTATAGCCCATTGTCAAAAGCATTTTGAAATCCTGATCCGGCTCACTTAATTTCAATTTGTCTTTAAAGCAGTGACTGTCCAGCACAGTTAAGGCATGGGAAGCACATTGTAATTGAGATCTGGACTTTATGGCTCAGACTCATTTGATGGGCACTTAGCACCATGCCACTCATTCATTTCTTCATTTGACCACCCCTCTGTAACTTTCCAAGTTCCTTCTCCAGTCATATTGTGACAGATCTATCCATGGCACGATAGGCACAGAAAGCCTTGTGAGAAAGGCAAGTTGACCTTCATGGAGAGCTATAACTACCCATAGGTTCCCAGAGTGAATTGAGAACATCAATCTTCATGCAGCAGGAGATGAATAGTGATGAGGATTTCCCAACACTTCCTCTGCTGACGACTGATGTTTCTATGCAGCCTTGATAGCTGAGGAATTTCTGTCTACAGCCACTCAAGTTAACAGAGACAGTCTTTGATGTTAACATCTGTAAATCTTTCTCCATTTTTGTTTTTAAAAAATTGTAGGAAAAAAATTGTACAGGCTGTGTTTAATGTGTATCACAGGGCACACAAGTGCTGTGACTTGGGTGGACATTTAATAATCAATGAGTCATTGTGCTTATGAGTTCTGATATAGCAAAGTATGGTTCATGTGTGAAGATTGCCATCTGGGGCGTAGAAAAGATAAAGGTTAGAAATTTCAGGACAAACACGGAAATCACAAAGGCCAGCTGCACCAACAGAATTTCTATTTTGCTTTAGGTTTTTAAGGGAAAATATAGCTAGGAATTAAAGCTTGAACACTCAGAATGTGTGATGGTTTGAAAGAGAATGCCTCCCCATAGGCTCATATGTTTGACTGCATGGTCTCCAGTTGGTGGAACTGTTTAGGAAGGATTAGGAGGTGTGGCCTTGTTGGAAGAATTGTGGCACTGGGGTTGGGCTTTTCAAAAGCCCACACCATTCCCAGTTGTCTCTCTCTGCTTCATAGTTATTATTTTTAAACATGTAAGCTTCCAACTACTGCTCAGCATCATGCTTGCCAACAGAGTTAATTATGGACTCTAACTCTTTTCAACTACAAGCCCCCACATCAAATGTGTTTGTTTATTAGTTGCCTTAGTCACTGTGCTTTTTTGTGGCAATAGAAAGCAATTAATTCAGTCCGTCATAGCCCAAGTCAGTCACTGGGCTGAATACTCATACCAAAGACATTCGTTATGTCATATGTGATCCTCTGCCATGAGTGCACTATGGCTTTGATCCCATTGTCCCCTACAGGACACCACCATAGGACATCTAGGAAACAGTATTATGCTCATTTTTTCCTTATTCGGACAATTGTTTCCTCTTGCTTAACATCAAGGAATATTGTTATAAAATTTCTCTGAGACCAAATGCAATCAAGTATTTCAGACCACGGAACAGTCCCAGCTTGTCTCCATTTTGCCTGGTATAACTTCAAGCCTTCAGTCATCCTTCTGTTTGGAACTCCAATCTCTAAACAGCTCTCGCCCATGCCTCCCTCAGAGAAACTTCATTATCAGTTTCCTCCTTTCCGTACCAAACTTTGATGTTTATCGCTAAACTTTTTTCTTCTGCTTGGAGAGCCTAGGTGTTAATGGAGAATGGCAGCATTCTCTCTGAATACATTGGGTATCCAATATCTCAAAACTCTATTATACTGGTTTTGATGATCAATTCCCCACAGTGTTATTACTAACAGGAGTAGCTGTCATATACTCATGTTAGGGTGACACTTTTAACCAGGAATAGTTTACATCAGCTCTTAGATCACTAGTCTCACACAATCATGCAATAGGAAGACTAAGGGGTCGGAGAGCACAAGGCTGGTTTAAAGTTCCAGAGTGGGGCTGGAGAGATGGCTCAGTGGTTAAGAGCATTTGCTGCCATCAGAGAGAACTAAGATTCGTGTCCCTGAACCAACATGGCAGCTTACAACATCTATAGCTCTAGTTTCAGGGGATCTGGTGTACTTTTATGGCCTTTGAGGTCATTGTACATATGTGGCACACAGACAGGAAAGCACATACATGCACGTGCAAATGATATTCATTAAATGTTAAGTCCCAATGATATTACTGACAAATACCATTGAGCTTTAACTACCTAACCTGTAAATAAGGAAATGATGCTTATCTCCCACAGTTACCTGAATGAGACCCAAATGCAATGCTCTTTGTGAAAATGTCTTTAAAGCATCAAGACACACTATTGTTACATATAGATGTGTATAATTCTTCAGAATGAAAGAGATGCCTTCAGCAAACTCTTTGAGCGATACAACAGATTACATGCCTTCAGGAAAACTACAAGAATATTGGCATTAGCAATATGTGTGGAACAATGAATGGGTCACACACTTGAACACTTATGTAACAACCTCTTCACTGGCACCTTCTAGCTCTTTTACATTAGCCCAGCCTTGAAGCTATCAGGCTGGAAGCAGTGTGGAAAATAAAGGCAACTGCTTGAATGAGGAATATTGATTGTCCAGGGCCTAAGTTCCTGTGAGTGCTGTAGCACAATTATAAAAGTGCTATTATACAAACAAAATGATTTATCTTAGCAGGTGGGAGAGACAGCCTGCAGCTGGAAAAGAGTTGAGGGATGGAGACTGGCAGGAATCTTATTCTACGCCAAGCTTTGATCATGTCCCAAATATGGGAGGGTGAGCTTAAGAAAGAGTAAGTTAATGTGCCAGGAAAAATCCAGCAGTCATAGTGCAATGCCTACACCAGATGCAACTGCACATGGGTTGTAATGTGAGAAACACTCTTTTGTCTGCAGCTTTGGGCAACACTTTAATAAGTTATGCCAATGTGCTACTTTATGTAACAGTATTGATAAGCTGTGTGGAATTGTTGTCAAGGATATTTCTGATAGTCTAAGAACAAGAAGTTATACAATGCCCTTTTCATATTGGCTTTGGGTTGGAACCTTCAAAATACTCTACTTTATAAAATATAAAACTTCATTGTGGACTTTCTATCCCCTGAGCCAGTGTCATCGTATGTAAGCTTATGGTCATTCTAATGACATGTGTGTAACCTGTGCTCACCCTGTGGTAAGACACAGATATGTGGCATGCCTCAGAACATCCCAGGTTCATAAGTAATGTTATTTAGAGGGGAAACCAAATGTAAATCCTGATTTGTGTGTGTGTTTTTTTTTTTTTTTGTTCATTTGTTTTTCTGAGAGGTGAAGGCAAGCAGGACTCAAGATAAATTTTAATTGGAGCTTTGGAATAAAAAACATAAAACTCAAGACAATTGAAATCCATTTTCCTAGCTAGAAATTGGTACCATAATATCAGCCATAACTCAGGAAGCAAAATTTCATGATAGATCAAGGGATTTGTAATTCACTGATTGACCAACAGTGGAGTTCCCAAGCATGGGTCCACAAAAGATGAAAATATTGTAGTTCTGAGGGTGAACAAAGAAGGAATTGACTTAGAACACATTTCACAGTTGCCCAGCGCTTTCAGTGTTGTTCATATAAAGCCAACATTACTTAAACAAGAAGATAGTAGAGTACAGAGAAGAAAGAACAGTCTAGATGCAATCCCAACTTCTCAGTGCATTAGCCCCAGTGGAGGTGAGAAAGAATGTGGCTGTCTCCATGGCCACTCTTTAGCCTGCCACCTGCACGTCACTTACTCCTATGTCCAATCTGTAGTCTTTACTTTTCTAATCTACAATGTGTAAATAAGTAATTTTTCTTTCTTAAAAAGATGAGGGCAATTGTTCTTCGATTGATAACCCTCTGTATATAAAAGCTTTGTAGAACATTAATAACAATACATGTTTATCATATAATAAGTTCTTATAAATTTCTGACAGGCTTGTCTCTTAAAGGAAGTAGCCCCTTTATATTTTTCAAGGAACTTTAAATAACTATATTGAAGAATAAACAACTATTCATAGCCCCATTTTCATGTGAAGAGGCAAGAAAACAATGTCAGACTGAAAATGTAAAATTGGCCTTTGAAATACATGCCAGATTCCCCTAATTCCCATAAACAGCAGAAAGAAAACTCACCTAGCAAAGTTGTCACATAAATGAAAGACATATGTCGTCTACAGGGCTATGTATTAGGAATACAACAAGTAGTATGATCGGTTCCTTTATCCACAATGAGTATTTTGCTATTAATCCTATCGACGTACCCAGATGTAGCCTTTCCACCTTTTTTGTGCTGTACCCAAGTCCTATTAGCATATTTTAATTCTGAAAGCCACTTGCCTTGAACTTAAAGCTTTTGCTCATTTTCCCTGAGCATTAACAGACTGTTAAGAACTATACAGTCTCAGCAAAGGAAATAATGAAAACAGTCCGATGTTTATGGAAAAACCTGGTGTGTTTAGGAAGAATAGTAAAAGCTGGCAGTCCATTTGTAGACTTGAATGATGAGGAGCAAGAAGGGCAATGGAGTGGGAGGGATGAAGTCAAACTGGACAACTTTAGTGGTTTTACCCTGACTCAGTTTTGTCTTTCAGCATCCTGGAAAGGCAGTGATGAAATAACCCCACTTGTGATGTTTGAAAAGTGGAGAGCAGATTGAGATTTGAGATACCCTTCCTTGCTTCATTTTGTTTATTTATCAACATTCTCCAGGGCTCATCTGAGGATCTGATATTACTATTTAGTAAGCGCTTTCAGTCAGTGATTTGCTTATTCTCTCAGAGCCAGAAAGGAAGTATATTGATTTCCAGGTTCTAAATCTTCAGTTTCATGCACACTGTCATGTGTGTTTTTAAGAAATCATCCCAAGGTTTCCTCCTGTGTTACAGAACAATTTGCTGCCTCTTTTGCCCATCACCAATATTGAACGAGGAAAGGAAGATTGTATAGCGAGCCGTTTGAAAGTCCAATATCTTTGAAGATGGTCCATTGGATGACATCTTCACATCCTGCTGTTCCTCCTCACATCATTAGGCTAAGAGAAAAACAGCATCTGCTTGCCTGAGATTTAGACTGTCACAAAGGCCACTGAATAGGCACAAAGAGCAGAAGAAGGAAGGACAATACACTGTATGACTCATCTAGTTCACTTGCCAGTTCACATACAAGTTTCTTTCAGTTACTGTACTTGAGAGTAGGATTTTGTTTATTGCTACTTCAGAGAAGTCTATTCCTAGAAGGGAAGTTATAAAATAAGAAAAGGAAGGACCATTGTCTAGATGGTATTGTGTTAGTTACGTATAACTTTTAAATATTCATGGCCCCACTGAAAAGTTAACGACTATGGTTTGCGTTGCTGTCGCCTTATAATTCCATTTTCCAGATACCTCAATGTTAAGGATATGTAGAAGTCTTTCTTTGAACAAATGCATTGACTCAATGGATAAATGTATAATGATGCTGTGCCAGTGTTGTAGACCCAGAAATGGGGACAATTCTCTAGCTAGGAAAGGAAAACAAAGGGGACATCTGACACATGTGACTTCATAATATTCACAATTCTTTTTTTAAAGTCTGAAAGGATTTGAAGGCACACTTCCACAAGATTATAACAAGAAATCAATGACATCATGCACGTAATAAAAATCTCATGAGGCTGCAATATCTGTGTCCTCTCAATCTGTCAGTGTAGAAGAACAAAGGCCAGCACAATGATATGCTATTTTCCATTACATTTCATCATGAAATGATGGAGACCACCAAATTTTCCAATAGAAGCCATAGGAGTCTACAGGGCAAGAAATGACATTGCTTTTCTTGATTTTCACTTTTTAAAAATCTGGATGAAATTTCAGGACAAAAACTAAAGCACTATCAAATCCATATCATTTGTCATTGTTTGTAAGAGCATCTTCGAGGAACTGCTAGCTGGCTAATGATGAATCTGTTGACTAAATGTGAGGAGAGAGAGCTCATAGGAATTCACCTGAGGATGGAGCACATGTTTTCTTTAACACAAGAGAGCAGTGAATACCCAGGTAGCCTACTTGGGTCAGCTGTAATAAATCAAACTGTGCTTTTCTACCTGGCTGAAATCCTTCATAAGAATTAATTGATTATTTGCAGCTAATAAAAGCTAGTCATTGCCAATAATTGCTAGTCATTGTCCCATAATATGTGACAGAACACGCCTAAGTAACCTGGGATATTTTTAATAGTAGATAAAAGGTCTAATACCAGGAGATTTTCAAAAGCCAGTTGAGATAGGCATTCAGATTGAATAGTGAGTTAGCTTTTAGAAACAAGTAAAAATATATTCATTAATAATTCAAAAGCAATGCAAATGAATGGTACATATTTACCAACAACACAAAGTTTTCAGGATTAGGAGAAACTCTTAAAGGACTTAATTAAGCTTGGTAATGGGTAAACACAAAAGCACACCATGCTCAGTGGGAACAAGATGGAAGTAATGTATAATGAACAGTTTGGAATCCTGCATTTAATGAGCTCTGAATTAGCCATTCCTCTTAGGAACACAGATCCTAGCTAATATCATAATAAACAGGGCAAGTAGGATGGCAGCAAAACAAAAGCAAAATACCTAGGTCAATGAGTTTTTCACAAGATTTGCACAAAGGGGATGGAGTTTATTAACTTAGAGAGCCTTGTAATAAAGTTCTCCTTGAACTGGCTTGTAGGTAAGATTGCCTTCTAATGAGCCTTCTCAGGTTCTTCTGTAACTAAAACCTTCCCATAATGGTTGGCTGCAACTCTAGTATATCACCATTAAGAAAAATGTAAAATATTCACAGCACATTGGCAAGCATAAAAACATATCAAAATATGCCCACTCTACAACCTTATAAAATCCTTACATTTTCATGCTATATTGGACTTGATGCTTATTTTTGTTAGTTTATCAGAAAGTGAGCACCATCATTGAAGCTCCTGTGAAAACCTTCCAGATCTCACTTTCTCCCTTCCTTCTCTGGTCCCTCCTTTGATTACTAAAGAAATTGTGATCAAGAGTTTCACATGCAGTAATCTCACACTGGGCTTATGCTTATACTACTGTTTATGCATCCAGATATGTTTCCCAGTTTTCAATTTTTTTTGAGTTTCCTAAACTTCACAGAAATGGTATCCCACTTGTAAATCCCTTTTAATTGTGCATTTCAGGCTCAATATCATATTTTGCACAGCATTGTATTTTATTGATCAGCTCCAATGATATTTACCCACATCATCTGCAATCTTCAGATGGGTATTTCCATTGTCCTCAGTTTATTTTCAATAATGGTGCAATGGCCATTCTTTCACGTGTCTCTTATTTTTACTAGAAACCATCCTTAGAATTAAAGAATAGTCCAATTACTCCTGAGTGTGGCCAAGTACCTTCTATAGTAACTTCACCAATGTACTTCTCCCCACCATAGGATAAGATTAACAATTGCTACATTAGCTCTCTAATTCTTGGTGGTGTCAGATTATTTTCATATACGATGGACGGTGTAAAGTTGGTTTTAATTTCTCTAAAGTCCTTCCCTTTCAGCAGAAATATTTCTTAGGAAAATAGAGAAAACATTAATTGTTATGCTAATTTTTAAATGGAGCTATTTTTAACTGTACAACTTGCAAAATTACCAGCAGAGAATTTTACTCTATATCCCCTGCCTTAAAGAGAGAGGGAATTTTATTTAAAAAAAAAAAAAAAAAAAAAGTAGTTCTGGCAGCGCTAGAGAGATGGCCAGTGATGGGTCGAGGGTTACAAAGCAAGGCCATGGGTCACATACATTGTCTCTTTCGGTTGGCAGGGGTCTTGGTAAAGGACTGTATAGCTTGGCAGAAGAGCTGAGTCTGACAAGATGGGTTTGCTACCTGCCAACAGTGCTACTCGAAAGAAAAGGTCGAGACACACATTTTCCACTGGCAGGTTGTCACATGTATCATTTGTAAACAGACGATATCTGAATATCAAAGACCTAAATTTCCCCCTGGCTGATGTGGAGTGATGGAACCCCTAACCAAAGTGCCAGTTTCCCCCGTGAAGAGACCATCTGTTGATTAGAAAAGTACTAAGCTTGTGCCTTTGTGGGAATTTTTATTTTTTCTCTGCACCATGATGCCACTAGTATTGACCCCAGCTCTTATTCTACAGCATATGACGCAAAATTTCCTGTGATAACTAATGACTGACTCACATTTCCAAATGAAAAAGTCACCATCAGGAACAGACCTCTATAGGGCACAAGTCTTTCTTCAAAATTCTTCTTCTTCATGGCTTATAGAAATCACATTTTAATTCCCAAATAGAGCTTTCATCTGAAGTGCCTAACATTTTATATCCCAATCATGTTTTACAGGAGATTCTTTTACTCTTAACAGTATGATGGATAGGTGGTCTAGACTTTTTTCTTGCATAAGTAATGGAATTGACTTGAGGCAGAGGGTCATTATTACATAATAAATCATTTACAGAGCTAGGGCAGAGCTAGGTCTCCTATCCCTACTTGGCATTTCACTCACTATAGTGGTTAGTTTGTGAAATTTTTGCTGATACGTAGTTTTAGCTAACAACTCATAACTCAGTTTAACCAAAAGGAAAAGGTTTGGGGGAAGGAGTGGATATATTTTTTTTCATGAATATCCCTTAACATCTTGGCAAGTTTTTTTTACTCTTTTGATCAGAATTCTGCCTACTGGTCTGATGATACTGTCCCCATTTGATAGCATTCCCCTTCTAAGCAGTGGTGAAGAGAAAATAACACTCCCCCCTCTCTCTCTGTGTGTGTGTGTGCCCACACACATGCATGTGCATTCATATATTTTGTGTTTGTACATATGTGTGTATGCATGTGCATGTATAGGCTGGAGGTCAACACTGGGTATCTTCCTCAACCGAAATCGACATTTTTTTTTTTTTAAGGCACTATCTCTCACTGAACTTGAAGTTTCTCAAATTGGCTGGACTAGCTTACAAGAAAGCTTCAGGGGTCCTCCTGTCCCCTACCAGCATGAGGGTTACAGGCATTAGTCACCATACCTGGCTTTGATGTGGTGCTGAGGAGGGAACTCAGGTCCTTATTCTTCCATGGCAAGCACTTTGCTGAGAAAGCCATCTCTCCAGCCTGCCTTCCACTCTAGTAGCAAACACTTTCATTATTTCCATTCCTATTAAAGACACTGATATACTTTTAGTGATGTTCCTGCACTGGCCTGAGGATAAATTCACTAGGAGACTCTGGAATGAAGCCCTTGGTACCTGATAAGCAGGATTATTTCCATATGGGAAACACCATCCCCATTCCCAATATATTAATTTTTTATTTTATTTTGTGGGTGCTGTAAACTCGGTCACATTGCTGTAGTTCCTTGACTTGTCTAGGACATCCAGATCCAAGCCTATATAGCACCTTGACCAGCATGTGTTGACCTCTGGCATTACTATTGCATGGCCTTTGTTTTCTGACCCTTAACTGCTCTTCATATTTCCTCATTGCTTTATTGTTTTTCCTCATTATGGAGTGCATACTTTTACAGCCTCCTCAGATTCTCCCGGAATCTCTAAGCAGTGTCTCGGCTTATTTTATGGAGGGGCTGCCAGAGCAATGCAAATATCCAAAATGCTTCCTGATTCACCAAAGCTAAGCTATGTAAGTGTGGTGTCAACTCACAGGCAGGTTTTAAAGGATGGAGGCAAAACCAAGATGTAAGGTGTTCAGCATTGCACAGCCTTTTCATCAAGCATCACTCTCTCTATGCCCTGTGAAACATTCACCTGTAGGACATTATTCAGTACCACCTTAAAAATAGTGAAAGAAAAAAGGGAAAAGAAAAAAAATCTTGTGATCACTCATCTATAAGTATGAAGTTAACTGAAGTGTGTGTGTGTGTGTGTGTGTGTGTGTGTGTGTGTGTGTGTGTGTGTGTGTATGTGCGTGTATGTGCGCTCGTGCCCAAGCACTAGAGAATATGTGCTGTGTGTTTGTATTTCTCTGCAAAACTTTTTAAAGTCTTTAATATGCAAATATATTCTGTATTTCCCGGAACAGGAGCTGAAATTTAGTTTCTTAAACTCTTTGGGCCCAAGAGCCTGGATTATGGAAATGTCTGATTCTCCTCCATTCTGCACTCCCCTAAACTCAGTATCACATCTGAGATCAGAGTAGCAGAGAAGCATTAAAGCCTTCATTCATCTCCTCCCATTGAAGGCTTCGTGCCTCAGCTGCCTAGAGCCTGGGCGCTCCACAGTGTAGAGAACCTCTCATGCAGTATTTTGCTCACTAGTCAGAGTAGATGCCTGGATCTGTGGGAAGACACCTCCCTCCAGCATGCCCCTCTTTTGATGAGATCAGCTGGGGTTGCTAGATGTATAGAGGGGCAAGGGCTCAGGAGAGGCCTCCCCACAGAGATTCTCACTGTGGAGTTTATTACAAAAGTTCCTAGATCAGGCCCAGGGCCTCTTTGACATTGATCATTAGCACAGTGGTGCCCAGCAGATGTCCACCCAGCCTGATTCAGCACCTCCCACAGGCCAGAGGCAAGTTCCTAGTTGAGTAGGTCCAAGAGGATCAAGGGACTAAGTCATAGCAAGAGGATATCTCACCATGAAGGAAGGAGAATCTAGGCTTTATTTCTTTTCTTAAAACTCTAATTTAGCTATACAGAAGAAACATGGTTGCTTAAGATTCTGTTTATAGCTGGTGAAGGCATACAGAGGTTTATCTTTTTCAAAAATTAAACTGAAGCTTTGTTACCAAAAAAAAAAAAAAAAAAAAAAAAAGTTTCAGAAAAGCAAGCCTGTTAGTTACTATTGAGCTTATCTAGAAAGATCCACAGAGCCTGTGAGATAAGCCACGGACCTCAACATGTTTGCCCAGTGGGAATATTTTGAATAGCTTGGCTGAGATTCTTATTTTTAAATTTCCCCAGTTGTAATTCACATGGGAGTTCCTTATCTGCCATGTACCTGTTTCTGTTCTCTCTCCCAAGCTTACATCAAGACTTTAAAAAAAAATTAAATAGATCAGGGCATAGATGTGGGAACTCCCCGCCCTCTTGAGAGAAGAAGCAGACACATTTTGTTACGGACACTCAGTGAGGTGTGATTCTGGAGCCTTCTGGGCTGAGGATCAACTCAACTGTACACTTGAGGGTCAAAGAAACAACAGCCATAGGAGCAACAAGTTCCTGAGTCCAGATTGCATGCTTAAAACAAACTGTTGCCCTTTAAGATGAATAGTAAGTCAAAATTACAAAGAGGCAGGAATCTTTTGCTACTTGACCCCGTTTGTTCCAAAATTAATCTCTACATGGACAGTTTTTTAACCTTTCAGAATATGTCTGTCTGTGTACTTGAAAGCAACTTTGAGGGATGTAGGTGTGTGTTAACGATCCTAGCACTAACCCAAATGGTCCAAGATCTGTTCTTATTCTTGGTGACAGCAGCCATTAAGCTATGCAGATGTTAACTTCTGTTTTGCATGCTAAATAATAAACTCAGGGTCTTATACATTCTAGACAGACACTCTACAACTGAGCTGTAGTACTCAGATGCTAGCCAGTTGAACTTGGGACCTTGTTGACCACCACTTTAAGGATTACACATCACACCTGAGCTCTGACTGTCAGCTGTAGTATAAACCTTGCCAATGAATTTGAACTTAGAAAACCATCCATGCTATGGAGCAAGACTTGCCTGGGGAGAATTAGGCAGAATGTGTCATGGTACCACACCCATTGAGCATGCAGTAATTGAAACACTATGCTAGTTGATACAAGTATATATTATGAATTACTAGGTAGAAAGAAACATCATGCAATACTCTTAAACAGTCATTGGTTCAGGGCACAGAGATGGAAGACCAGGTTAAGTAGCAAAGCCACAGCCACTGAGTAGTGGGGGGAAAAGTTGTGTAACAGTAGCCGGATGAGCAAAGTAACCCATGTTTCTATGGGCCCGCCTGCATCAGTGTTCATAATGTCTTTCATAAGCTTCATCTAATTGATCTTCGCTGTGCCCTGTGAGGCAGCAAGGCCCATTATCCTCAATTTTATATTTGTGGAAATAGGCTTAGAGCGGTTAATTTAACCCCCTCCCCATGATTCAGCAAAACCCATAAATGTACCTGTTTTTCCCAATTCTCAGAATGTTCCCTCCAAGGTACTAAAGCACAGCTGAACAAAATGTTTTCATTGTCAAGTATTCTATAGTTTCGTTTTGACATGTTGTTCATCGGAACTTAACCTTGCTTGAGCTGCCAAATGAATGTCAGACCTGCGAAGCCTGCCCTTTAGGATTGTCACGAGGTTCATGAGAAATGAGATATGCTACATTCCTTTAGGATTTCCGGCACTGTCTTAGCTAGCTCTCTGTGGCTGTGAAGGCTATGGATAGAAGCAGCTTGGGGAAAAGAGGGTTCATTTGCCTTATATGTCCTCATCACAGTCAACCATTGAGGGACGGCACAACAGGAACTCACACACAAGGCAGAACCTGAAGTAAAGGCCATGGAGGAAAGAACAATCTTTGTGGCTTACTTGATTTGCTTTCTTATCCTACCCAGTCCTACCCAGGACCACCTGCCCAGGAATGATAATACCCACAGTAAACTGGATCCCACATCAATTGTTAATCAAGAAAATGGTTCACAGGCTAAATCTGATTAAGACACTTTCTTAACTGAGGGCTTTTTTTTTCTTTAAACCCCAGATAACTCTATCTAGAGCCAAGTTGACAAACAAACAAACAAAAATGAGAAGAACAAACATGATCAGAATAGGAGAATGTTTTTCAAAACAGAATTTTTTTGTGTCTATTTTTTTTAAATATATATTTTCCTATATCTAACTTTTGTGGCAGAAAAATAAAGACTCGTAGATGTACTTTATTTAATGCAATAAGCATTATGAACTTGAAAGCAACACAAGTTCACACCCACTGTCTTACCTCTTTATCAGCCCCCAACTCCAGTTTTCATAATTTCTTATGTTAAAATAGATTTTTAAAAATTTAATATTGAACCTTACTTAATCCCTTATCTGATGCCATGCACAAAACATTTTAGTAATATTTACTGAGTAGAAGATGGATGGTTTCACTCTGTGGGTGGAAAAGTCAGTGGTTGTTATGGATGCCATGTATTAGATTTTCAGAAGCATCTATAGTTTTGGAACCTATGAGAAGCATCATTGCTTATTTTGAATAACTGAGTTTACCCTTTTTTATGACCCAAGAATAAAATGCAGTACTATCTTCTGAAGGTACAGTACCTATTCTGTTGGCTTTAACACTGGGGAAAATACTGACACTTTGGTGTAGTAATAACATGAAGTATTCCTGTGACCTTGGGAGTTTTAACCAATTATGAATTGAAATTCATTTCATGGTTAATTGCAGAGTGTTGAACACCATGTGAAGACTTATAATAGGGATTTATTTTACATAGCTTGTTATTTATCTAGTACCTTAAAAACAAGAAATTGCAGTTTTGCTGATTTTCTCTATGGGCGTGAGCAAAGTCCTATCAGGTTTTGCCATAGGTTTTCACTCAGAGCCTCATGGGTGCTGAAGCCCTTTTTCTGAGGGGGTGGAATGAAGAAGAGCAATGCAGTTGTTTTATCAGCTGAAGGGTGGCAGGCCAGCAGACCTTCCAGTCTGGTACAATGTGGAGGGAGATTTCTGTGAAGGGAGGTGGGGCAGTCCTCTGGACCTGTTGTTGCACAGTGTCTACTAAAGGACTGGAAAGGACAGGTTTATGTCCCTCGCAGTTTTAATTGCACCTTTGAAAATGTAATTAAGAGCAAAATTTGCATGAAAACTACCACAAGAAAATTTTATTTTAATAAATTATTACAAATATACTCTCAAAGCCTGTTTCCATGCCTGTATTGTTTTATTTATGTTTGAGTATTATTTTAATTGCTTGCAGACTATGCTTTTGGATCTGCTCATCTTATTTACTCTGGTCCTGGAGTTGCTTAACAAGAAAGAGCCAGCATGTGTGTGATAAGGAGGCCATCTACTTACTCTGACAATAGGACCCTCTATCCAAAAACGTAGGAAAATTGCAACACGTTTAACGAATTACTAACTCACTATTTTTCTAGTCCAGATTTTCTAAGACTTAATACATCTCTTCATTGGAATAAAGATTAGCTTCTTTTTACCTGGAAATACAAAACTACCATTTAGGTTGGGTCCTGACCTGTTTTGAAGCAGACACAAAGAAATACAGGAGATGTTTGAGGATTCTATCATTACTATAACATTTATAAATGTCACTGAAAAGTTTCTATACCCCGATAAGCCTCTCGCCAATAAAGCAGTCCAAATCAGACCAAATCAAACCGAATTAGAAAAAGCTCACATTATAAAACACCCCCGGACGGCCTTCCAACCACCCAGAGAGGAGAAGGGAAAGGGAGACTGGAAAAGCCACTAGTCTAGTTCTCTGGGAGAAAGTTTAAATACTCTATGGGAGTGGTCTTGAGCATCTCTCAGAGAGGGAACATCATTTGGTGGGCTTTCTGAGGTGCAGCAGGGTTTTGAGGGAGATGGGGGAAGGGGCTTGGGTGAAACCTCCACCATAACATCCCAGACTCTTTGGGTATATGGATGCCAGTGACTGGGGGGAAGCTTCTACCTTAACAGTCACCGAGCCCACTTTCCATTTACCTCTGGCCTAATGGTGTCAAGTGGAGAGGACATCATTACAATAAAGACTGACATATCTGTTTTCAACAATATAATACATAGAAAAGAGTAGTTGTCTAGGCCGTTGTCAGTGAGCAACGTGCTCCTGAATTGTAGAGAAAAAAAAAAAGAAACCCTACTAAAATAAAAGCACAGTGGAAAGGGAGGATGTTTGGAGAACATTGCTGAATTCTAAGCCACAAAAAAGAGCAAAGAGATGATGAAGTGGGGTATGGGGAGAGACACAGAGAAGTAGGGTTATGGAAAGCAAAGAAGAAAGATTAGGAAACAAGGGAAAGGAGTATATGAAGAAAATCAGACCCAATGATGAAAGAAGAGAAGAAAGAGGAAGTGAGAGCAAGAAATGAAATGAGAGAGACAGACACACACACCAGAGAAAGAGAGAGAGAATTAGGAAAGCTGATCCTCCCAGAGCACAGCAAACTATAGTTCACATCTAGCCAACTGTCTGCCTTTGTAAATGAAGTTTTTGTGGGACACAAAGAAGCTCACTGAGCTACACACTGCAGCTTCTTTCAAAATAAATTACAGAATGAAATAATTGTGGTGGTGTGGGTACAGTCTTTGTAGCTAAACTGTTTCCTGTCTGACTCTTACTCAAGGACCACCATCTAACCCTGTGCTGAGTGTGTGCTTAGAATGACCTACAGCGATTATGAGCACAGATTGCTGAACCCTGTCCTAGAGTTCCTGATTAACTCTAAGTAGATAGAACTTCTGAGTTGGGTGTGGAGCTACTAATGCCTCTCCTTTCCTTGTTGGTGGGAATTGAACCCAGGACACCTTATATGTGTGAAGCAGATGTCCTATCACCACGCGGCATCCTAGTCTCTGAAACATTCATTTCTAGCAAGGTCCCAGGTAATGCTGAGGCTGTGGGCCACACACTGCTTTAATCTTCATGTTACGTCTCAGGAATGAGGCTCTAAATAGGATTTTTGTATAGTGGGAAAGGAAAAGAAAACCTGATCTTTCCAGTCAGTAACCATAGATGTATGGGCTAACATCACTACACAAAATATGTGCTCCTAAAACTCTTATATCTGAATCTTTTTTGTCATTCCAGTTTTACTGAATTTGATTTAGTTTAGATCCATTCCTAAAGTTGTACTATTGTTGAGTTTGATTCAACCCCCAATCCAACTTCGAGATGTGTTAAAAGTTATAATGGCACTGTGTCAGTAGTGTGGACTTTATTCATTTTAAGGAAATAGCTCTCCCACTCATGGTTGGTTGGTCACTCACTAGCTTAGCCCAGTGCTGCTGTGAGACTGAGCCACTGGTGACTTGGCATTTTCAATAGTGCCCTGCTTCCTCTACTTCTAACCTGGGTTACGGTCAGATTTGCCTTTCCACAGCTTTTCTCCCACTGATGGACTTAGGCATTTTTCTGAGTGTGGAAACTTTGGGTATCTTGATATCAAGGATTTTATCTTGTCTGAGACCCTGAGATCTGAGTTTATCTGCTATTTTGCTGCGGTTTGGTTTGCATAGTCATGGCCTTCCTTTATTTGTTTCCTTAAGCCTGAGCTCTGGTTGAGGACAGGGTCATTAAATCGTCAGGCTAAACTATGCATGCAGCCTAGAAGTTTTGTGAAAGATAGGGAGCTATTTTTTTTTCCCTTTACCCTGGCATTTAGGGATATAAAAAGAAACATTATTTTAGAATCTGAACACTACAGAGACACCTTTAGAGCAAGATAAGTTCAAGTTAAAATTAGCCACTCTTTAGAACTTGTGGCTGTTTGTTGATGCACAGCTTTTAGGAGTTTCTTCCTTGAACAGATAGCTGAGATGGGTGGAAGACAGAAAAATCCATTTCCGTTTTCACAAGAAAGCAACAAGAGTTTAATCCTACTCCATTCTTATTTGTTAGCTTTAGAGAGGTTCCACATTGGTATGTAACAGAAAAGAGGTTATGGCTGTGAAATGAGGACCAGTAGCAAAATGCATGTTGCACTCCTAACACAGTACACAGGACCCAGGAAGTGCTTGGTACAGGGTACAGCAGCGTACTTCAAGCTCCTGCAGCAGCCCCTCCCTACCTTGGTGAGTGCACAGAACTTAGTTCAAAGATGAAGGCCAAGCATGTGCCGCAGGCAGCACACACCCTGTGAGACACTTGGGCTAAAGGGAACCAATTCTTCGTCTGCACGGTTCCACTATGACAGCTTAAGTATCACTTATCAAAAGTGTAGGCACAGGGTTGTCATATCTACTTTAGATACTCTGGGAACTTAAGGAAAGCCGGCAATAATTATTTTTTCTATAAAGTTGGTTCATCCTTTTTATGGCATTGAAGGCCTTTGTGAGTTTATACTCTTTCGAATTCATCTCAGACAAATTTGCAAGTTAAACTCAGCTCCAGGAAATTTGGATGCAAAGCATCCTCTTCCCACAGCACCTTTCCCCTTTCCCCTCCTCAGGTTGTAGGATGGCTTTTGTGTACTTTTGCTGGTTAACAGCACTGCCCCTCTCAATCACCCTGTTTTACTGGTAAGTGGTACAGAGTGATGGAGCCTGGTGGTCATGTCTCTACTACCATTCATTTATTTCCTCTTAGCTTTTTTTTTTTTGTAAAATTGATTGCATTATATGTGCATAGGTATTACATCTGCATGCATATGTCTGTGTACCACATGTACAGTGCCCACTGAGGCTAAAAGAGGGCAATGGGTCCCATGTAACTGGAGTTGCAAGCACTTGTGAATAGCCATGTGGGTGCTGGTAATTGCTCCCAGGTCTTCTGGAAGAACAGCTTAACCACTGAGCCATCTCTCCCGTCTCTAATGCCCCCCTTCAAATCAGTGTTTATGTATGCTTGAGATAAAGTGGGCACACACCCCTTGACAGAATTGAATGAGCAACTACTTCTGGGATCTATGTAAGAAGATGACCATTAATGGCGAGCTTGCACTGCAGCTGTGTGAAGGTCTTGCATGAAGTTCACTGTGGCAGAAGTTCAATATAGAGTGAATGGTGAGAAACACTAAGAGCCACCTTGATTGTTCCCTTGTAGCTGGTTCCCCGAGGAAGACACAGATGGGAACTGTCTGTTCATTTTAGTTTACACTTGGGCTTAGTAGAAGGAATCTTTCTTGTGTCTGCAACTGGGCATGCTTACATAGTGCCAGTGGATAGTTGGGGGGGTTTAAGTGCTCTCGAGTTTCAAAGCTTTCCAAACTACCAGTATTATTTTTGAAAACCATTGGTGTTTGTTTCTGCATTATTTCTTTATGTGTACCATAATAAATAATTAACAACTGAGTTGCTTAAAAATAATAGAAATGTATTACTTTAAAGTTCTGGAGATCAGAAGTCCAGAATAGGCTCTCACTATGCTCAAGATCAAAGTGTGAACAGGTTTTTATGTCTCTCTGTTTGTCTGTCTGTGGGAGAATTGGTTTTCTAGGCTTTTCTAAATTCTATAGGCAGTTCATTCCTATACTCTTCATCTTCAAGGTCAACAATGCAGCTTTTCCAAAATTTTTTTTTACCCTCTTGATTTTCTTCTGGCCAACTTTTCTCTGCCCCCTTCTGTTGTTTCCAGTTCTTTCTTTCATCTGGTCTGTCTGTAAGTCATTTTTTTAAATTTTTAATTTATTTTATATACCAACCACAGTTCCTCTTCCCTCTCCTCCTCCTGCTTTGCTCTCCCCCTTTGCACCCCCCTTCCCCATCCATTCCTCAGAAAGGATGAGACCTCCCATGGCATATTCAGTTGAGGCAGGACCAAGTCCCTCCCCACTGCATCAAGGTTGAGCAAGGCATCCCACCACAGGGGATGTCATTTACATCATATTTCTACACATCACCTTCTCAGCTCTTATATCAACGCACGACCATGGTGAGCTCACCATGAAGTTTGTTACTCTTTAAAATGAAAACAGACTTGCACTGATATCCCTTTCAAATAGATTCATGAGGAAATTAAGGTTTTGTTTTCCAGTTTCCAGTTTGGAATTTCCCTTACAGTTATAAAATCTGTCTCTTTTTGAAGTTCATTGTCTCCTGTCTTTTCCCACAGGAGGAATCTAGCATTTTAATATCCAGCCTAGCTGTGAAAGGACTTGCATTCTACAGCTGGCCAACTGCCGTGCCAGCCAGCACATTTTATAAAGTTGTTAAAATCAACCCGTCACCATTGCAGCTCATGGCTAATTCGGAGGGAGGGGGGAGGAGGGAAATCTGCATATTCATTTATGTCACTTTTTGTTTTTATTACTTTAAAGAGGACTAGGTTTCATTATGACATTTCTTAGCATCTGCAAATTTGGTTGCATCTGTATTCATTTGATTACAAACCTGAACTTATGTATTGTTGTGGGAAAGCTAATATACAGTTGGAAAGAAGAAAGAAATTCCGAGATTTAATTTCTTTATTTTTTTTTCTTCTATTTTTTTTTTTTTTTTGGTTTTCTAAAACAGGGTTTCTCTGTATACTCACAGAGATCTGTCTGCCTTTGGCTCCCGAGTGCTGGGATTAAAGATGTGCACCACCACCATCCAGCACATGTTCTTGAAGCTACCTTCAAGTATTATTTTAGAGGGGCTAGAGTGACTCAGTGATTAAAAACATTTGCTATTCTGCCTGTATCTCCAGCTCCTGATACCTCTTCTGACTTCTCCAGGTCCCTGCATCCATATGCACATAGCCACACATGCACGCATACTCATACACATAACTAAAAATAATAGAAGAAATCCTTTATAGAAAAGTGTTTTGTTTTGTTTTTTTTTGGAATTAACTCTAATTAGAACAGCCCATGGGACAACAAGCATTTTTAAGTCCTTTGATTCATGTTAGGACATTTAGGGAAAAAAAAAATCAAGTTAAATTAAAAAGACAAAACAAAACAAAAAACCTTCAAGCCAGTGTTATTTGCTGAGGTGGGATTAATTTTGAGGTCCCAGACAGTCTCATCCAAAAGGCAATTTTACAAAATGCAGCTGTTACTATTCTTCATTTCCTCCCCAGGAATATGGGTCATGGTGACGTCATTTTTATTTTTAAATTTCAGGTTACCTCGCACCTCGAAACCTGCCAAGTGCTGGATTCTTCCCATTCCTACAAACCCTCCTCTGTGACACAGACTCCAAATGCAAAGACACACCCTATGGGCCACGGGATCTGCTCCGTAGGAAGGGCATGGATGAGACACTGTTCAAAGACAGGTACCAGGCGTCTTAAGCATGCTGAGTATTTCTGAAAGATCCATTTTATTTCCTTACGACATAATCAGTGTATCCTCCCTAGAAATATGTGGAAGTTTATCTCCTATGTGAATGGACTCAAAGGTGAAAGAGCAAAGTGAGTGTAAGTTGAAGTCCCATCATCAACGAAAGTCTGAGCATGATCTTATTTTGTGTCAACTTAGTTACTCGAAATTTCTTTTTTAAGATGAGTGGCTGAGGCAGTTCTACTTTTCTTTCCTCAAAGATTCTTTGTCCCTCCTCCCGTGTCAGTGACACATCGTCCTAAGACTCAATCACAGGTATAAAGCAAACAGTAGGGTACTCACCTCCAAGAACACACATTTATATTACCATATGTGGTCCTTGCAGTTGTAATGAGCACCAGGAAGTGCAAATGAGAAAGCTGAAGATCTCAAAGTAATAATGCTGAAAGTATAGTAATTAAACAGTAACCTTTAAGTGGGGTTAATTTCTGTTCTGTTTTATGATGTGAGAAGCAGCTGAAGAATGAAGATAGACAACAGAGATCATTTGTAGCATTATCATTTACAACCTAAGGTTTTCTTCCTGGAAATCCAATCTTAAAGAGAAGTCCAGGAGTACCTGTCAATGGAACTGCAAACAATATTGTAATCTTGAATCAACTGTGCAATAACACTTGTTACAGATTTTTTATTTTTAATGTTCATTGAAGAAAAGATTAGAGATATTTGGTTCTCAAACTTGAGTATTAAATTCCTCGGCACATAGCACAATTTCTCCTTTAATGGCGTTGGCATGGTTTTGGCCATCCTATAACATGACTGATAAATCTTTTTAGCATAAACTGTAAACATGTCCAGAATTGTCATGAGGAACAACATGGAACATACAATTGTTGCGTTGGATTGGCAGTTCTCACTGGTTTTGTCGGTCTAGAAAGTTAATCGGGTTTGGTGCTTAGAACAACTCTATTCTCACTTGTCTGATAATTTATTCAGCAAATAATGATGATGATACAGGCCAGACACCATTTCAAGTGATGCAGAGGTAGAGAAGGCAAAACCCTTCTGTTCCTTGCATTCCAGTGCACAGAGGGAGAAGCAAAAGGTGGACAATTAAATAGTGACTAGCATTAGCTTGACAATAAGTATGCCAGCAAGAACATGTAGAAGGGAAAAAGGAGGAGTTGAGAGGTAGGAACTGACTCACAATAGCAAGAGAAGGCCTCTGCTAGGAAGTGTGCCATTTGGACTGAGATCAACGAGTGCAAAGAGGAACAATACAGATGTCAACATCTGGAAGGCAGTGTTTCAAGAGCCACAGCAAGTGATGCTGTGGTGAGAAAAGCAAGGCCATTTAGAGAAGAAAGGCAACCTGTAGGCTGGAGCACTGCAAGGGTTGTTGACAGGGTTGAGCGACATAACAATTGATCATGTCTGCTGTTTAAAATAGCAGGTCATTTATCTACTTCACTGCATATTGCTGTACATTTAGTATTTTTCTGAACTACCAATTAATTGGAGCTTAATTTAGGAAGTTATGTACAACAATAAAATTGTATTAATGATTTTTCTCAGCATGCTATTAACTTTTATGTTTTATGCAGCCACGCAATGAAATAGGCACCTGGTTACTGGGTAAACTCCTAAATTGCTTCTCTCTGGTGAAGGAAGACTCACCAGCAAAACATCATTAAAGCACCAAATAGCCTCACTCTTCTGTTTTCAGAGTGAGGAAAGAAATGACACCTTTGGTGCCATCAAAGGAGGCCCATGATGTTGCCTTTAATAGATGCTCTTCTGAAAGCTATAATCACACTGCAGTCACTGCTGCCTGGCCAGTGGCCTAGTGTTTTGATGTGATTTTGATTTTGGCACTAGTCTTCTGTTATTAAATTCATACTCCTCCAGGCATTAGCTTCACAATGAAAAGAAACCCTCCCCCCCACACACAACAATCTCAACAACAACAAAGATGCTGAACTTAGCACCAGCTGTAACAAGCTGTCAGGCAAAAGAGATGGTTGCATTTATGGTTTTCCTGCATTGTAGCACGATGGATAGCTTGACATCACAGATTTTATTCTTGTATTTCCTCCCTGTGCAGCATCTAAGAATACATCACACAGTGGGAACCCCTGACCTGTGCCATTGCTCACACAGTCAGTGAAGGGCAGAGATCACCCCCCTCGGAGCTCACAGGGTCATTATGTGGAGAAGTGATTCAGCATTCCTAGGGACCCTGGGGAGGGGAGATCTGCCTCTATAGACCCCACCACTGTTATTAATCATACGTTTCCATGACCCATGGCTTGTGAATTCATGTCCTTGATCCTATTGGAAGGCTTTCTGCAGAACTGGAAAAGAAATAGCTAATGCAATTTATTCAGGTGTGTGTTAGAAAGTATAACTGAGTTTTGAAAAGAGTCTGAAGACACTGGAAATGTAAGATAAGGACATTAGAACACACAGTGGTTCCCATTCGACTGTTGAGATGAAGTAAGATGTACAGTTCTGATGTTGTTTTCATTTCAAACTATCAGTATTTTAAGTGCAATCAGTGTTTTTTTTTTTTAAAGGTTAAAACTCATTTCTCTAAGAACAAACTGGATGCATTAGGTGTCACATAGGCCAGTTAGTCATCCAGATTGAATGCATTGACAACAATGTGCTCCAGACAGTGTAAGTTGCTGCAGATACAGAAATGAATTATGTATATTTCGTGCTCAACAAGAATTTTGAACCTAGGAGGAAAGAGGAAGAGAGACAAAATAACAGTCAAATGAACACATAATGTGGTGAATGCAATGAATATTTGTTCTCAGCTCTCACTATGCACAGAACATTAGATATAAATGGTGACTACTCACACAGCTTCTTTAAAACACTGTGCCTGAAGATTATGGATATTGCTGTTAAATGTATCATTAGAGTGGAGGTAGATTTGGGTAGGGAGATGCCAGGAGAGTTATCTCAGGAACCTTTGAGAATATATTGTCAAGCAATGTGGATGTAGCTCAGCTCTTGCCTAGCATGTGCCAAGGATCTTGGCTTGAGTCTTAATAATACACACACACACACACACACACACACACACACAGAGAGAGAGAGAGAGAGAGAGAGAGAGAGAGAGAGAGGAAGAGAGAGAGAGATGGAAACATGGGTTGTGCATTATGGACAGATAGGAAAATGGCTTTACTTTTGACTGTGATTTTTCATGAATTTCCTCACAATGTTGCCAGATGAATTTATTTTATGTCTAGGTAGACCTATCTGAATGTTGTTATTATAAAGACATTGATGCTACTTTCTCCTCTCTATTCCCCATGCTTCAACCCTCCTCTATCTCTAACACATTTCCTCATCCACTCAACATAGAACTTTAAAAACATTTTAGGTGTATACCTATTCTGATTACATATTATAAATCCAAAAATCCAAATTCTTTCCAATGAGTACTACAACCCTAGGACAGGTCAACATATTAACGAATTTATAAATCTTGATCAAAACTGGTTGACATAGAAAAGAAAGGTTTCAAAGTGCAAGCAGGGATTACACCTGAAGGGCGAGTAACCCTTGAAGACTGACGGTCAGAATGAAATCAGAGAGATAATTAAAACAATTAGAATTTTTCTGTGAATGGCTTCTTCTCATGGACCGCCATGAAGGGCTACTGCATCAAGTAACTGTGAACGACTCCATGGCTGTCTTGAGTCCTTGTCTGTAGTTAAGTCAGTGACGAATGACAGGTGGAATGAGGATCAGATGCAGGCTCGCAGCACGTTTTCCTGCCAGATGTCACTACATATGATTATGATTCTGAGGAAATGATGAAAAATACTTACAAAATTTTAACTAACCTTTAGAGTAGAAAAGGAAAGTCGGAAATCTTCTTCCCAGAATGAGCCCATATGTCTCTTTCTTAGAAGAAGTGCTTTTTATAGACAGACTTCACCACGGCATACAGACTTTACCTATCCAGGTAGTCGTTTCCTCTCACAGGGAAACATTGACATCCGGTATAAGTGCAGACATTCTATGATGATGATGTTCATATATATGTATATGACATTTCCCAAATGTAGCTATTGGTAGACATGTCTGAGAAGTCAAATCTACTCTAAGTTAACTTTTCGTTATGATGGTGTGGAAATTTTAATACAAAATATCTCTCTTATTGAACTCTGCTCTAAAGAGATCTTCATAAGTGCCACAGAAGCAAAGTCCTCCTCTCTGGCAAGCTAGAAGAAAAATCCTTAACCAACTCTGTGGCATTTGTACACACAGCTCAGACCAATGAATAGTCCATTAAATAATGCTACAGAACCCTTCCTAATGTGAGCCAGACATTCCTGGCTCATTCCCAAGAGTGAATTTTATCAAATCAGATGGCATAATGCTTTCATATACTTCCAAAGATATCCAATGTGAGATAGATTTTAGACAAGTTCATTACACCTATTCAGAGCTCCGCTCCTGAATAGGAGCTTTAAGTCTCCTAGGTTGGGTCTGGGGAGTGTAAATAAGGATGAGAAATCCATGAGTAATTACACTCAGTTGTCAGTCTCCTGCAGCCTTTCACAGCTTTGGCACAGCTGATACTTGGGACAGATAATTCATTGTTGTGCTGTCTGTTGGAGGGTGTTTAGCATCATCACAAGCCTCTGTCTACTAAGCACCAAGTGCAGCTGTGACAATTGACTATATCTCCAGTCGCTGAATTGTCAAATACCCTCTGAGGGAGGCATTCTTGGGTGAGAGTTAGTAGAGTAGTGAAACAGTGAAGGAAAAATCAGGTAATAAGGACTGAGATTAAGGTTCTGAATCTAAGGGCCATGCTCTATTAACATGGCCAATTGTAGCTCCAATTTAGTGGCCCAGTCATATTTTATTGTCATTCCCTATGCATGTCCTTGCTTTGCTCCTCCCATACATGTATCAAAACACTTATTTTTTTTCTATTTGACTTTCCCATTATGATTATACAAAACAGAAATTTAATAAATGTTGTTGAGCTAAAAATGAGCATGGTTAGTGAAGGGTGTGATCATGTATCTATGTCTGTGATGCCACCACTGGGTATTTCCTTCTCCGATGATGCTTACAGACTTGGATGCCTATGATGAGAGTTCCCACAGACACTCCATCAATTGCAAGTTAGTTCATGTCCCTCGCATGCAGAGGAAGGAAACAGTATCTGAGATCTTTTAAGAAGAAACAGAATCAAAATTTCTAGAGTTTCCTCTAATATCAGTGCACTTGGTTGGTTCACATCCCAGCAATACTGCCTCTTTGTTTAATCAGCCATCAGATCAGACAGCACAGTGGACTGCCTTAGACTCTAGAATGTAGAAGTGAATGAGACATGATGCTTTCTCCCTACTATCTAAGATGTCACCACCTAAAATGGAGAAGTTGCCGCATATAAATATGCACAAACCAATAAGGTGAAGACAAGGAAGGGTGCAGTCTTTCTCCTGACCCCTCTAATCAAGATCATTGGAAAGCTCAGAATTCCACCAATTCAGGAAGACTGGCTCCATTTTTGCACCCTTTAGTGGTTTGCTAGAGGAATAATAAAAATACCTTGTTTGACAGTTATAGTCTCTATGTGAAATAATATTGGGGAGAGATTTTTCTGGAGGATGAATTGCAAGGTACATATTATACTCCAACTCCACTTTAGCACAACACAGCTTCACTAAAGGAAGTGAGCAGGCGTGTCGCTCCCTGCTTCTAGGGGAAATCCTCCTAGAATCAGAACCTCCTCTGCTCCTTGCCTAGCATCTTCACTTTGCTAATGGCTGGGAAGAGAAGAGCTGTCCCTCTCAGAAGAAGTAGTGTCAGGGCTGTTAACTGACAGGGGAAGCTGGGTAGCCTGGCTCTGTGTGGCAGAAGTAGCTTTGCTTCCCTGAGACCATGATTTCTTAGCTGCCCACTTCCTTCTCCCTTTCCCTCTTTACTTATTATTCAGTATATTTTTCCTTGCCTCTTCACTGCTATTTTGATCTCCCTCATTCTCCTCAGATTCTTTCCGATGTCCCTGGTCCTTATGAAGGCATCTCTATGTCTCTGTCTCTGTCTCTCTCTGTGTCTCTGTCTCTGTCTCTGTCTATCTCTCTCTCTCTCTCTCTGTGTGTGTGTGTGTATTGATACCTAGTGGTTTTCCTCGCAGAGTTACAAGCTGAACTGGAAAACAAAATGTCAAGGAAAAAAGTAAACCCAACTTTCTCCAACTTTCTAACACATTTTTTTGAGAGAGAGAGAGAGAGAGAAGGAAAAGGTTCAGGTCAGTTCTTATTTTCATCTGAATGGCTTTTCCATCCAAATAGCATAAGGAATGTAAAAAGATTTAGGGGAATATAGGCATGGTCATGAATAATTCAAATGTACATTAAGAATGCAGAACTTTTGGAGCAACCACTACATTTTAAGGAGAATATTGGAAAAACACTGGGGAATAGAAACAAATGTTACCTCCTCTCACCATTTTTATAAAAAGAAGACACCAAAACAAGAACCACCACTGAACCAATGTATCCAATTATGAATTGCTAAGATCTGCTTTATATAACATGAGTCTGGCTAAAACACAATTATAAATGGAACTTCTTGCCATCTTTATATATCTTAATTATGCTTTCCATAAACAACTACACAACATTATCTACTTCCTAGAATTCTGAAAATTATTTCAATCCAGGTATTCTGTTTGTGGAATAGACAAATCTATTTTAGGTGCTTATTTTAGTTGTATCTAATTTTCAAGAGAATATAATTATTTCCATTTTGGGCACTGGGGATATGGCTCACTGGCTAAATCCCAGCTGATGTTCATGAAGCCCTAAGTCCAATCCTCACTACTGAAAAAGTGGAAAAAATATTTTTTCTTTGTGTTGCTTTGTGTCTTAGTACTAGTCATCAACACAGGAATGTATTTTTTAAAAGGATGTTTACTGGATTTGAGACAATTCAATAATACTCTCTTCCAAAGCTAGTGTGGTGATATGCCATGGGAATCTCTGGATCCAGAATGCTGTTGTCACTACATTGTCACATTTGGTGGAATTAGAAGTGTGGCTTAATGTTATCCCTTTATACCTGTTGCCTTCTATAATGACATCAATCATAGTACATTCCTGACACCTACTAGATCTTATTAAATGTTCATACTTTTCTTTTTCCTTGAATCTGGCTGTAAATACTATTCTCCTTGGAATCAAAATACCATATTTTAATTAAATTCAGCAATCTGTTTTTTTTTTTTTTGTTGTTGCAGACAAATAAGCAGGCCTGTTTTCTTCTTCAAAACACAACTCCTGTCAGCTTTTCAATAGGAAAGGAATGCTATTAATACTTTTAGTGTTTTCTTGCAAGGCTTTATTCAAGCAAATTCTTTTTACAAGATTAAAACAAAAAGGACTACTTTAAAATCTCATCAAGACTGTTATCACTGAACAAAAGTTTACCTGACAGGAAACCTTATGTGTTCATTGGTGCACTGGCTAGGTGAATCCATCCTTTAATGTCTGAGGAAATAGGTGAAACATTTGTAAGTCCTTGGAGCTCCTGAACCTTTTGCATAATTCATTGCTTTAGTTAACTGAAATTAATGTGGATAAAGTTAGAGAGTTCTTGCTTTTTCTTCCTCTAGTGACATTCTGAAAAAGTCATCCAACCCGGAGAGGGACAGCAATTTATCACTCCAGAGCACCCAAGTTCCAGAAAGAAGTCACACATCACTAGGTAAGGCAACTCTCATCTGTGAGGCTTAGAATAGACCTTTGGAACAGTCAACAAAGGGCTACTCTCTAAGAGGTTTATACTTCTGATTTTCAAATAAAGATGGAGTGCTCAGATTGCTCCTAAGGGATTGCAGGACTACCCATGACTGCCTGTGTAGGGCAGTATAATTTTGCCAACTTCTTCAGAATGATTAGAAATTAAATTCTTACTGAAGATGCTATATAGAAAGAAAAGTCTAGATGATGGCAATCGACCCCCAACACAGAATTGAGTGTGGACTTCAGCTGTAAGATGAATGGAACCAGAGTAGACAGAATTTCCAGTAACACAATTTATTGGCATGTACTTCAGAGATTTGTTTAAACTTTCCATCTAACAGGTGAAGATTATGAAGCGTGGTGAGCTCAAGTAGAAGGTCATAAAGGAAGAAGCATCTGGGCACTTATTAAGAAACTGAACAAAGTTGCTTGTGTGTTGGAATTTGATTGTTCCTTTGGAGAAAAGAAGGAGTATATTTATTTAAACACTTAAAATTTCTTAATTTTATTTACATTTAATAAATTTACAGATAAAGAATTAAATGAAAATTTAAACATTTGAATATCTGAAATTATGATGGCAAGTAACATTGCAATACAAATTGGTAAACCAAATGAAGAAGTGCAGGATTGATGTCATAGGAACATGCTGGACAGTGTTCTTAGGTGTTAATGTTATTATAAGTGGTCTGTGGATATCTGGTTGAGTAGGTTAAGGCACAGCAGAAATAAGTTCACAGTCTCACAGTACAGTAAGCTCTATTTTCTCAGTAGCTATAGATTACAGTTCTCCTCCTGGTTAGTTGTCTCATAAATAGATTGCTTGAGTCTAGAGGAATCAGATGGTAAATTCTTCAGCCCTTTAAGTACTAAAACAAAGGCCCTACTGAAATACATTACTGGTATCTTTAAATGATGAGATTTTCTTCATAGGATAGCAATACTTGTGACCAATATTAATAAAAAAATCAACATACTTGCTATCTATGGTATAGATAGGATCTATACTTCTAGTTAATTGATAGTCAATACTTAGAAACCTGTGCTGTATTATAAGTAGTTTTAGACAAAGCCACTTTGGGAACTTTTTAATTAGAAAATGTTGTAGTCTAAACTAATGGCTTCATCTCATTTATTTGATCTAAAGTATCATTCAGAAATCACTTTGGGTAGGAAGGATTTATGATCCTAAACAGATTTTAGCATCCCAGTTGGATAATTAAAAAGAAAGACCATTATCACCAGATGTGCACTGTCTGATCCCTGGGACAGATGTTGGAGATGATGGATCAATAGAGCTGGTCAGGGCACCTCAATCCTTGAAGCCTGCACAGAAATGATTCCATTTATTGGGCAATAACACTGGTGATGAAGTTTAATGACAGAAACTGGAGTGAACGCAAATGTCATCAAAATGATTGGGGGAAGAAAAATAAGAGCAGACCAAAGCCATAGCAATTTTATATGGAAAGAAAGCCCTACAAAAATCTGTCATTTTGCCTGCATGAAATGTTCATGGGATAGGCATGCATGTGCATATTCTTGCTGTGGGCTACATGAGGTTACAAAGTACAGCTATGAAATCTTATGTGAGTTTGGCTATTTGCAAACATGTGTTTATGTGTACTTTTAAAATTCTAATTTGCTTTTTCTTCTGCTGTAGCCACATTACCTCCTAGACCAAGCTCTGATTTGGAAGGAATGGGCCCAGAAATTTTCAATGGCAGCCAAGTGCTCACACGTATCCTTGATTTGGAAAAGGTAACTTACTTTAGTTTTGCAATGATCAGATAATGAAGAATCAGAACAAATATGTTTTACATTGATAGAGCGATCTCCCAAACAGGAAGGGGTTTGCAGTTCTTTTACAATTTTACTATCTCAGGCAGGTTCTTTCTTGGGTACTTTTCAATCAGAGTTTCACTTTAAGACACTGAAAATTCCTTAAGGTCTTAGGCCTTTATTTACTGCCCTGGTAAGTCCCTTAATTAAACCTACAATCTTAACTTACTAAGAAATAATGTAGTATTTTATGTGATCTTTCAATTTTATGAAGCAAGGAAATAAAAAGTGAAGCTGGTGGCCTATACGCACTCTCTCTCTCCTTTCTTTGTGGGTGCATGAATGTATATGTGGAAATTATGTTTGAATAACTTTAAAGAACAACAGTTACTCTGTAGTTAAATACACTCTCATCACTTGCTATCTTTCAGCCACCCCAGGTCATATAATCAAGCTACCAAGGTTTAAATATGGCTGGCCTCCATCATCCTTCTTTTTCCTCCCCATCTCCTTTCTTCCTGTCTCTGTCTCTTTCACACATACTTTGTCTAGGTAGCAGATATTTCTTCCATCTGAATCATAAGACATTCCTCTGGCATTTATCCTTATTCCAGTAAACCTTGCCACTACAGTTTACTGTGAGCTGATTACTGACCCTTGGGTTTCCATTGTGTGCAACAGCGATGTCTTAATTAAACTGATTCAGGTCTTATAAACAAACAAACAAAAACAAACAAAGGCTCAAAAGTGGTTGCCATGAAAAGATACCAAAGCCAACAAGACAATGCTGACTCTGCCTGTGATGTTGGTGATAGAAGACATTCTTATTCTGTACAATCTAGACATTGAAAGTTGATACTCTGTCACATTTGAAGTTTCCAGGGATCCCTTGGTCCTGGAATTTCCTCCACATTCCCAATTAATTCCAAGCTAAATTGTCCTTTCATGTGGTCTGTGTGCACACAAGGAAAACCTGTTCTAGTCCACTCTACTTTCTTCTCACTTCCTGGAGAGAGTTTGCATTGGATCAGACAATTCTTAGAATGCATAGTCTGGAAACACTGTTCTCAAAATTGCCACTTTATTGTATTGGAACTCCCAGATTCTCTTTCTCACATGGAATGGGATTTTAGAGTTTTGTAAGGCAGCACAAAGTCACATACCCTAGAGATATAAGCCCCAAGAGAATTTTGTATGTATAGATACATATTTTTGGAGTAGTTGGAATGAGGCAAGGATCTAAGAATTAGGATGACATATCAATGCCTGTGTCAGCAATCTCCCTGATCCCTTTCTCTCTCTCTGATGCTTTCTGCAACCCTTGCAGGAATGAGGAGAGAAATCACTCCAAAGTGCATTTATGTGTAACATTAGATCAGAGTTGTGAATGAATGACCACAAATACCAGCATTTACAGTGCCTCCTAGATAAGTGCATCCTGTCTTGTTCCATTATACTTAGACGTTGTGTTTCTGGAAAGCAGAGTATAAATTTTGTGATGGAAACCTACGGGGAGAATGGAGTTGGCCTTTACCTCATAGGGTTATATGAGTTAGCTACTGGAAGGAACCCTTTGAGTATTACTAAGTGTAGTTAATGTTGTAAATACACAAACTATCATGATGATCATATTATGACTGAAGGAGTGATCCATCTGCAATGCCTCTGTGCTATGCATGCAATACATTGGCCAGTTACAATGAATCCATTATGAAAATTATTTCCCATTACTGCTTGTTGCAATTATCTTGACTTACCTATTTAAAAAAGCATTTTCATATTTTTTCCTTTCTTAGTTTTATGTACATGAGACTTAAAGGAAATAATCCATCTCACCACTTTTGTAAAGAAGCACAATTGGTCTTAAGAGTATAAACCCCCTCCCTTTTTTTGAGGTCTTCCAAAGATTATGACCAATTTTATAAGAAACCATACAGAGTTAAGACACTTGAGTTTCTGCTGCTCAAAGCCCAGGAAAAATGAATGTGATTTTGATGCAGAAAGACTTTTGTCAGAAACCATTTGGTGCTTTGGTGTCCTCTGGCCAGAGATATGACAGTTCTGTTATACAAATCAAATGTGAACCATTTACATCAAAGCCATGACATGAATTTATGTCTTCATGCAATTCTTCCTTCACAACTCCACATAGATACATTTGCATATTTTATGTTATTTTAATTATTGTTTTAAATATAGTTATTGCAAAGATAGGGCAGTTACCGTGAATATATTCTAATACAGCTTCTCTGTTCTCCCACTTATTTTAGCTGTTGAAGCAAAATTCAACTCCAGAGGAGATACGAAGAGAGCTGTGTGAGAGCTACTCAGGGTACACTGCAGAATATGCTTTCTCTTGGCTCACTCTAGGGAAAAATGTTTTTAACAAATTTTGCCTTTCGAACATGACACTTTTAGAGTCTTCTCTCCAGGAACTAAAATACCAGGTCTCTCAGGTGAGTACAGATTATATCTATATCTATAGATACATCTCCAAAAGCTTATGCACAATTAGAGGGGTTGTGCTTCCATTTTGGGGTTCGGAAACTGGATCACTATGAATTATTAAGCAAGACTGTTTCCCACTTTGACTGGGAAATATTGACTGGAATATTTGTAGACCCTTAGCATAATTTCCTTCCATGTAAACATTTACACACAGTGTTTAATGTTAAGTAGTGGTTATTTATCATTAAAATATGCAGGATTGAAATGATTTGATGTTGAACTTGAAATATTACATATGATTAATGTACATATACCTCAGACAAAATACAGCTTGACTTTACGATGAATAAGAGCATTTCTCTGAGGCCTGGGTGGGAGTATGATTACACAGGGTAGAATGCAAGTTTAATAACTAAAGTATAAGAGTCATACTCTTGTCAGAAGTTAGAAAAATGAGTAATATCTTTACTTTTTTTCATGACATCAAAGTTCTTGATGAAATCACTTATCCTTATCCCTCAAATTTCACACATTGAAGTCAATGCTATTCCGATATAAGTACCCATGTCATCTGTGTATGCTAGTCTTAAGTGATGAAAATAAAAAGAGAGAAAAAAACCAAGAGGCCAACATCTAAATTTAATGAAACCTACATGTAATGAAAATATAAAAATTCCAGAACTACAGGAATAAATAAAGCATGGCCACTTTTACATTTCTCCTTGATGCTCTAAATTTTTAATTTTTAAAAAATATATCTTTTGGTAATCTGGTTTACAAAGGAGCTAAATTAAGGCAGCATTATAATAGCTCAAATTATAATATGAAGCTCTCACCATCCTTGAATTTGTACTATGGCTGGAGAGTGCTCGCCTCAAATCCCCAGTACTAGGGAAAATATCTTCCTCACTTAAATTCTTCCATCAGGTAGGGTATCCCAAGTGTTCAAAGCTACACTGTTCAAAATCAATCAAATTGAGGCAAGTGGAAAGTTTATCTTGACTGGTATAAATGGGATTATGGAAAGACTTGCTCTTAGTGAGACCATAATGAAGAAATACTTCTGAAAGAACTATCTTGATCGTGAGTTTCCAAAGCCATAGCTTGGCTGGTTTATTGATAGCACAGGGTGTGGTCATCAGGTAGATTCCTTCACAGTTAATCATTCATCATAACTAATGTCCAAGCTTTGGGACATAATCTGGAAACACTATTCTAGAGTATACAAGTACAAGTAAGTACTTTGGCAAATATATTTCTACATGTGTGATGCATATATCTATAATATATTTCATTTACTTTCCAACATGCATTAGTTTTAAGAAGCCTCCACAAAAAATAGATACCCTAGTGAAAGATATAGGGGCAATATGTCTGCGCCTCCCAGGAAATATAATAAGGAAAATAAAAAGAGTTACTCAGGGTTGTCTGGACCCAGAAAGGAAGCTGCACATTTGAACTCACAGTGATTCTGGAAGTATGCATGAAACTTGTGCAAGTTCAGACCAGACCAAATCCAAGCATGGGGAGGAGAGGTGGTCAAGAAGTTTCACTCCTAATTGAGGCGTTATTGACAACTGATGGATGCTGGGAGAAGGAGAATCGGTTTTCTTTAAAAGTAGGGTTCCTGAGAAGTTGATCACACTCCAGAAGAAGAGGAAGACCACACATCAGAGAATATGTGAGCAACAGAAATTGGACTTAATTGGTGAAAAACCAAAAGACAAAAAGTTTGGACAGGAAATGGGTAGTGGATGTGGGAGGTATTGATGAATATGATGAAAACACATTGTATTAAATTCCCAAAGAACTAATAAAATACCAAAAAAGGAAACCATTCAGAAATTAACTCGGTTTTAGAAATTTAACTTCAATTTCTGAATATCCAACTTAAAGTATTTTATATCAATATAATTTTGTCAATCAAACTTTAAATATGCTAATGTCTGGAACTCTAAGGGGGCCAAAAAGCCACTGATTTTGAGTGATGTTTGCAGCTTTTCCAAGGGAAAGATGACTTCAAACCAAGCGAGGATCTGAAAAAAAGAACTGTGAATGTGAAAAATATAGTTACGAAAAGTCTTTTTAAAGACAGTAAATCATACAACTACAAATGTCAACGTATCATTTTTTTTCTCTGTGGTTTGGCTGCTGAAGATGTCCAGTGACCCTGACAACCAGAAGAGAGTGTTCCAGGGGCTTGTCCAGGTGCTCTCCTTTTTCTCCCAAGTGCAGCAGCAAAGAGAAGTGTGGCAGCTTCTGTCGAGTTTTCCAGATGTGTTTCGAAATGACACCTCACTGAGCGGTCTACTTGGCGTTCTTCAAAAGGCAAACAGGTAAGTTAATGGGATGTTAAATGGAATGCAACTGTTCACACAGAAGTCTTTAAAAAATAGTTCCTGTGAGAATTACTGTCAGCTAGGTCATTTAAACATTGGAAAAGCAGTTCTTGAACACCCTGCTGCAGATTTGAGCAATGGAGATGAGAGTGTCAGCTGAGCAAAGACGAAAGACACGCTGTATTTGCTCATTGAAGCCAGCAGGCATCCATGAGAAGTCGGAGGAACACTCTCCTCAGAACTACACATCATTTTGTGTCCTGGGGTTTTCAAGAATGAGGCACAGAGAAGAATCAGCTTGGTTCAGTAGCTCAAGATCATTTTGGGACAACCTCAGCTCTGTGCACACGTCACTGAGCTAACTAAGAATAAAACATCTCTGTGGAGTTTGTTCTGTATTTCTCAATATAAAACAGCCCTACCTGTTGGTTAAAGTTTGCTCTAGTCACCTAAATGGGATTGACTTCCCTCATAGATGGTCTTTCTAAGTCAACAGATGGTGTCATAGAGTTTCTATTGCTGCAATGGACTACCATGACTAAAAGCAAGTTGGGATAGAAAGGGTTTTATTCAAATTACACTTCTATATCATTGTTCCTCATCAAAGGAAGTCAGGACAGAAACACAAATAGAGCAGAGACATAGAGACTGATGTGGAGGCCATGGAAGGGTGCTACTTACTGGCTTGCTTTACATGACTTGCTCAAACTGCTTTCTGATAGAACCAGTACAGTCAGTCCATGATGGAACCACCGACAATAGACTGGGCCCTACACCATCAATCACTAATTAAGGAAATGCGCTACAGGCTTGTCTACAGCCAGATCTCATGGATGCCTTTTCTCAGTTGAGACTCCCTCCTTTCAGATAACTCCCATTTGTGTCAAGTTGACATAAACAAACAGCATCACATCTTCCCATGAAGAACAGCACTAGTTTTGCTCTATGATGGTTTCTTAAGAAAATTAGAGGCCCATTTACATGATGCCTTTTTTCTCAGTGTTTATTCATAAGAACTAGAAGTTGAAGGGAAAACAAATATCTATACAAAGAATAAGTGAGCAAAATAGTTCATTGACATATTTGAAATCCAGTAAAAATAAATTCTAGAGTCACACAGTGTCATGAAAAACTTCAGTACTATACTATCAAGAGAATCTAGACTTAAGAAACACTACTTGAGAAGCTGAAATAGAATAGTGAATTCAAGATCAGCTCTTGCTACATAATAAGGGATACTTTCATATTTCAATGATCATTTACACCACTTTCCAAGGGGTAAATATAGACTCAGAAGAGGGATTGCTCCATCATATGGTAGATCTATGATTAATATTTTGAGAAGACTCCACAGCATTTTCTGTAGAGCTTGCTGCACAATTTAATGCTCCTACAAACTGTGTGACCAGGTATCTCTTTCTCTGTATCCTCACCAACACTTCTTGCCTTTTGTTTATTCACTAAACACCTGGCCATTTGTCTGCCCTCTAAAAATAAATACCTTTCGAAATCCCTGGTGGTTTTTAACTTTCAATACTTCACAGTAGCAGTTACTCACATACTTTGGAGGTAAATCTCTAACCAGATATATGATTTGTAAATTTTTCTTCCCACTCTGTTCATTACTTTTACAAGAGAGTGGCAAGTGACTTTTGTCCAATTAAACAACATTGTTTTCTTAGTGATCTAGTAAATTTCTATCAATTTACATATTTGATATTTCTAGTTTGATATCATTATCAGTGCAGGTTTCTGAATACTTGGCATGGGCTAAGGTGACAGAGGAACTGACAACTCAGCCTTAATTGAAGAATTTAAAACCCGTGCACAATTTAGCCGTTAGAAAACTTTTAAATAAGTTGGGAACATTTTGAATGTGTGATTTTGCTGTTTCAAAATTCTGTAAGTTTAATGAAATCTAAACTTGATGTAAAGCATCTCAATTAAGAATGCTAATAGTTTGGGGCTAGAGATACGGCTCAGAGGGTGAGAGTATATACTATTCTTATAGAGGACCTGAGTTTGGTTCCCAGAACCCCATCAAGTAGTTCACAACCACTTATAGATCCAGTAGTAGAGGATCCAACACCTTCCTCTGGTCTCCAGGGATGCCTTCACTAATGTGCACCTTATGCCCTCTCACACACATAATTAAAAATAAATCTGAAAAGGGAATACCAATATTTTAACTTTCAACAGTTCCATGTGGTCAGGTGGTAGCATCTTAGAGCTGATCACTTTCAATTCATCCCTGCACTAGATTATTCATTTAAAAATCATTGTTTTCAAGTCTATGGAGATGGTTCAGTGGGAAAGAACACTTGCTACATAAGAACAAAGACAGAAGTTTAAATCCCTAATGTAAATATCTTGACATGACTGTGCATACCTGTGATTCCATCACTGGGGGATGAGACAGACGATTACAGGAGTCAGCCTGGTTGAGTTCAGTTTTGCTTAGAGGTCATGTTGTGTTGCAATAAGGTAGAGATGATGGAGGAAGACATCCTAATATCATCTTCAGGTCCCTAGCTCTATGTGCTTGGACACGTGCAACTGCAAACTTATACACGGGCCCCCTCACTTTGTTGCTTACACACACACCACTACATACACAATCATCTGTACAGAAGCAATACCTTCTAAGAACAATACATGGACTTTGTGATTTTACAAAATAAACACTTTCACTTGAAAACAGAAAGAATATGATGCAAAGCTTTTGCTAATAGTGAGTCAGCACTGAGACATTTCTCTCGGTGCAAAACACATGTGAAGGTTGAAGATGCAGTATAATAAAAAAAATTTCAAGTGCTTTATTAATTTTTATATTGAATACTAAATGCCAAGTGATGAAATTTTGTGTTTTCAGTTAAATAAAAGTTAGTCTTAAAATTAATTTGGTTTCTCCTAGCTTTTGAAAGGAAGGTGATTATTAGAAAATTTCAAACTAAATATTTCAGATTCTTATTGGAATACATTTTAAAGTAAAATATTTATTATTATTACTAAATTGGTAGTGTCATTAAAAGTCACAATTTCTTCAAAATTTCATCACCAAATTATTGTCTCATTGCCTTATTTTATTCTTTGTTGCACAAATTGAAGGGTCAAGTGGCCCTGTAGATAGTTCATTTCCTTTTTTTAACCTCTATTTTTTGCGTTGTAATCTGTATACTGATGATAATCTTCAAAATCAGATTAGGTTTCTTTGTTTGTTTGAGGTAGTATTTCTCTGTGTAACAGTCCTGACTGTCCTTGAATTTACTCTAAGATCAGGCTGGCTGGCCTTGAACTCACAGAGATCTGCCTGCCTCTGCCTCTGGGTGCTGGGATTAAAGGCATGAGCCAACCCCGCCCCAAGATTAGGCTGTAAGATTACAACAGTAATTAGCAGAAATAAGCAAACTCAGAAGGGTGTATGAAAGGCCATACATGAGACCCAGCTTTTATGAGGAAAAGGTTTCACTAGAATAGGAGTCATGAAACGTTTAGAAAAATCTTCCTTATGTAGAAAGCGACTCGCTTTGAATACTTTCCATTTTACACAATAAATAATGGGGCAAACCTATAAAATAAAGTAAATATATCTTGATCTGTGCTTCAAAGTATTTCAGAGAGGATGAGAGGTGGCATCACTAGTGTTTGAATTTGCTAGAAATAAATTTAGTCTACTGACTAATTAGTTGTTTACTAATAATATTGGTAACAATGATGCTGGTTGTCATGTATTGCCACACATTCATTCTTTCAGTTTGAAACAGTAGATCAGGTGTGTTAGGCCAAGGAGCAAGATTAGTTGAAATCTATAACATGAAGCCCACTCATCTGGTGTCCATGGCCACCAGAGTCCAGAGAGAACTCAAAGATTAAGAACCAGGAAATTCTTCGAAGACTAGAATGACACTGCTGAACCACCAATGGAATCAGTAAGTTCTTGGAGAAGCATAAATGTTGACTGTTACACAGAGAAGGCAGAAGAGGATACAATACAGACTGGGTTAACATGTCTAACACACCTGGGTTAATAGGTCTGCAGTGACTGTGCTTCTGTTCATGGACTCTTTTATCTCCTTCCTCCCCATCCCTGTGGATGTAGTTTCTGTGCCAGAGATCTCATAGAGACTTTGAAATCAGCCAGGCCAGCTCTGCTTATTACTGACCAGACAGATAACCTGGGTTAGTTATTGAACTTTTGAAACTGTATCCATCTGCAAAGTTAGGCTTATCAAATTAGCTTTATGGAAGCACCAGAGAACCAAAATTTAAAACTACATAAACACAAGAGTTATACACACACATACATACATACATACATACATATATATATCATATATACTATATAAATTATATATGCTAGAAATCACCTAAGAGACACTTACAATTTAGCCTTTATTCATCTCTAGGGGATTAAGAGTAAACTGATCTCAGTTTAAAGATATTAAAGATACCAAAAATATTTTGGAATTCTCTGGATACCTGTATTCACACACTGACTTAAGTGCTGGAGAAAGTGTTGTGCTTACTGATGAGGTACTTGATAAAGAGAATTGTGGTGGCATCTTGCCTTGCCAGTGAACTTGTGGTAGTTTCAGGTTCAGATGTGACCCATTATAAGGTAGAGGAGGGGCTGGCTGTGCTCTCTTGGGTTGTAGATAGCATGAGATGATAGGGGATGTCCTTCTGTATATGTTTCTCTTATTGGTTGATGAATAAAACAGTGATTGGCCAGTAGCTAGGCAGGGAGTATAGGCAGGGCTACCAGATGAGAATTCTGGGGAGAGGAAGCAGAGAGAAGGCACCAGGGAGATGCGGTGTAGCTGCGGAAGGAGTCACAGGTCCAGGTATACTCTGGTAAGAGAAGGCAATGAAGAAATGCATATATTAATAGTTATGGGTTTTTAATAGTTATGGGTTAATACTTAAGAAAGTACTAGCCTGTAAGAAGCCTAAGCCATTGGCAGAACAGTTTATGTTTAATGTAAGCCTCTGTGTGTTTATTTGGGACTAAAGGGTGGCGGGACGAGGCAGAACAGAAACTCCGTCTACAAAGAAACTAGTGGATAATTTGTGCTGCATCAATTCTTCAATGGCAAACAGTTAATACTCAAAGCACCAGGGACAAGCAAGATGGCTCAAGGGTAAAAGCTGACTTAGCTCTGATTGTTGGTATAAAAATCACATTTGTGAGATTCAGGCATCCTCATGCAATAGCCACATCTCTTTTTGAAATGAACCAATGACCATAAAGGGACAAAAGGAATTCTTTAATAATTAGCTGTTCCTTGGAAACAAGGAAAAACTCAAGCAAAAGTGAATTGCTGATTGTCTGTGCCCAGTGCGACTGCACGTATTTATTGGTTACATAACTCATAGAAAGCCAGTGCTGGTGTCTTGAGATGAATTTTGAGCCGTGTTTGGAGTGGTGCCTGTGGGCCACTTAAGAGACAGAACACAATCTTAATTAGCACAAGTTCTGCTTTTTAAAACCATTATCATTTCTTTAGCAAAATATTCATATATATGACATGCTTATGTAATAATTACTCCTCAAACTAGATCTAGGCTTGACTTTTAACAAAAAAAAAAAATAGTTTCTAGCATTTAATTTCTTCTTTTAATTAAAAAAAAAAAAAAGGTTTCAGTTCAGTGTGGGTTGCTTCTTTCCTAGCCACTTGTTTATAATTCTTAACTGGAAAAACCAAAAACCAAGCACCTGACAAGACCTTTGCTCCCTCACTGCAAGGTCCTTGAGTACAAGTCTTTACAATTCTGAAAACATAAAGTTCTCTGTTCTGGTTCAAGAACAATGTTGGGGGATTTTGTGCATGAATAGACAATGAAGTAATTAAATTACAAAAGCAGCATCTTGTCTTTTATAGGAATCATTTTCTATACTGTAGCCATTTTCTCCTTGGATAACCTTTTGTTTCTGTCTGTAAGCCCTGCATCACAATCTGTTTTAATTTGTTTCTCTACTAATTAGGGTGCTGTTGGCAGTGCAGAAGCTTTACCCACGTGTTCACACTGACGAAGGATTCAGCACCCTCCAGAAGTCTGTTAAGCATCTGCTGAACACTCTGGACTCCCCAGCACAAGGTACTGTATTTTCATCTTAGTGGATTAAATGCAGCGTCACAAAGCCCATCAGAAAAAATGAAGCAGAGGTAATCATGTATACACAGTGTTAGTCCTGGATGAGGATTTATGCTACCTATAAGTCTATGCCTCGAGTTAAAATGTGAAAGGAAGCCATTGCCCCAAAAAGGATGAGTTCCCAGGGATTTTCTTTATGTAAAAATGAGCTCTCTTACCTTGTAAATTTATTTTCATGCTTAGGATAGAAAATGAATATCAGATAGTAAGCATTAACAAGTAGATTTCTATCATCACTCTTTGGAACAAATACCTAAACTAAATTATAAGATTTGTGTTCTTTATTTGTTTGTTTTGTTTTGTTTTGAGACAGGATGTTACTATGTAGCTTTGACTGTATGGGAAATTGCTATATAGTCTAAGCTGGCCTTGAACTCAATTCACAGAGATCTGCCTCCCTCTGTCATCTAAGTGCTAGGATTGAAGTCCTTGGCCATGACACCTGGCATGTGACCTCATTTCTGAATTTGAATTTAAAAAATCAGGCAGAATGTTTCAATGGTAAAAATATACACTCATCCAACCTCTTGAAAATACATGGTAGATATCGGAGCATAATTATTCTGTCAGTAAAAGTCATTCACCCCAGTATGACAAAATATAGAATGTTGCAATGGAATTAGAAAATGTCACCTTTGAATATATAGAATATCATTACCTAGGAATTACATGGAAACAGTTGGGTGGACACACACAGGCTCACAGAGGTTTGGAGCTGTGAGGAGCAAATCCCCACTGCGCAAGCAAACATAGGTTAACATTTACCTTTTCTGAATGAATTTAGAAGTATGCTTTCTTGTCTGCATTTGCCAATTTTTAAACAAGTAGACTTCTGCTTTTGGATTCTAAAGAAAGCACCCTGAAGCATGAGATGAAAAGCAGACTGTACCTCGTATTGTCTCAGGTACCATATGAAAAGCAGGCTTTAGAAGCCCATGAAGAACTCTTAGGGTAGAGGTCGACATGCTTAGATACCAGTGTCTGCTGGTAAAGCGACATTTTCTATCTCCAGCTACAGAACTAATGGCTGTCTTGCATGGTTGATTGTTTTCCAATGTTAATGTTTTTATGAACACTTGAAGAGATTTACTCTCTTAAAATTCTGGGCTGGAGAACAAGGGAGTGTGCTAATTATTTCCTCTTTTGTTTTTCAGTCCTTTTACTTTAAAGACTTGAGGATTTCACATTTCTCTGTCCGTTCTCTTTTTTTCATCTTTGAACTTAGACTTTATAATAAATAATAATAACAATGACATAATTGATAAAAATAATATAAACCAAAGTGACCCAGTTAAGTTTTCCTGCCCCAAAGACAAAAGCTTATCCATGTCTTAGAGGCCAGAAGTAAATAATACTTCTTACTAATGTGACAGCAAAACCCTTTCCCAGTAAATGATGTAATTCAGTTTTCTATAGTTTCATGTTTAACAATGGCCACGATTTATACCTATGGCTATGCTAAGTGACCTTAGAAAGTATTAAAGCATGCCATTGGATGGTCAAGGTGACTAGAAAATGCAACCAGAAAAGGTATTTTTATCTGCAAGACTGGATGTGTTTAACTCCTCCTTGTTATTAAATGAATGTGTTTGTGAGGTCATCAGTCTGGGGTAGCAGTGTGGATGCATTCAAGTCTATTTCTCTAGACATTAATTCCAGGCCCCTACCTGCTTGAACAGAACTTTCCCAGGCTTTGAAGGTTTTCTACAGGTATTTCTAAGAATTCTTCAGGAAACTCAAATTCAAACCAATAAGGAGAATTCACCTACATGAGAGTCTCTGACCACAGTGCAGGCACTTGCCACCTCAGCCAGGTCCCCACATCTTTAGTCTTTGCTTTCTAGCTGTATATATGGAAGGGTATGCACTCATTGCCTAGGTTTTGCATTCACTTGAGTCAGAGAGAGTGACTCATAGTGGAGCTGGTTGGCTCCTGCAGCTCTCACAGCAGCACTCTTTCAAATGAAGAAGCTAATTGTACTGTCTCTAACACTAAGTGATTTTATTATCAAAAAAATCTGAGATATTACCCCCATTTCACAGCCAAGGACATTGGTATTATATACGTCACTCCACCAGCAAGAGGTCCGTCTGTGAGTGGACGCTGGACCTACCTAGTCCCAAAGCCAGGTCCCTTCAGCTTTTTTTTTTATAGATGACCTCACTCATGTTTCCTTTCAGAGACACAGACACACTGGGGCACATAGTTGCTCATTGGGACACACCAGTATCTGCTGTCATCAGACCTTAAAACCGCTCTTATCTCCTGCCACTGATGGGGTGTGACATGCCATGCCACCTTCCTCCCACATGACACATCTTATGGCCATCCCCTACCATCCTACACATTCATATACCTCACTTCCTGATAGCTATGACATGCCTCTGAGCCAGCCTGAGTTAGAAGCACACTTAAAGCATCTTTAGAAGCCTCCACATCAGCCAGAAAAACACAGAGATGGTGTAGTCTCCCTCTTTGTTTTAAGGGGTCTAATTCTGTACTCTGCCCAATCTGGGGTCCCTGGATTTTGGATACTAAGCTCTACTGGTTACTTTTATGAAGAGTGGGTTTCAGGATCAGAGGTCACTTTTGTGAATCATGGGAATGTGCTTTTTTTGCAAAGTCATAAATCCAGTGAAACATTATTTTAATTGAAAAAACATGATGGGCAAGATTGCTTCAGGGGAAGCACTCACTTCGAAAACCAGATGACTTCCCCATCTGTGTTATGTCACATGCACACCAACATGCACACATATACTGCATACGTGTGCAATGATAAATAAGAAATTAAAAGTTGATTATTAAAGCAAAGTAATCCTCTCTGGCTTCTAGCCAGCACAGCACAGATGTCTTTGTACATCATTGTTTACTCATATTATTCATAACACCCAGGATATGGAAACAGGCCTTATAGCTATTACTACAAGAATAGGTAGAGAAAATAACGTAACAAAGGAGCATTATGTTGAATTAAATAAGCTAGGCTCAGAAAGACAACTATCATGGTTATTTACGTTTAAGTAGATAAATAGGAGATAGATAGATAGATAGACAGACAGACAATAGGTAGAAAGACAGAAAATTATAAAGGAGGCTATAAAAAAGGAGAAAGACTCTAAAGGGAGCTAAAAATAAGAGATAATAGTAGGATGTGTATCATGGAAGCAAAAGGGTGCTATTTGGAAGGATGGAAGGGTTCAGCGAGCAGAATAAAGAAGAGAGTGAAGTAAAGCAGTGGACAGTACATGGATATAAAGTATAAATATATATATATATATATACATATATATACTTACTATATATATGTATATATATATTCACACATGCAAGCATACACACACACACACACGAAAATGTCACAGTGACGGGCCAACAGACAGATCAATGACTACTTACTGACTAGAATGATGACATGAGTTCAGTCTGGGACCCACAAGTAGAGGTAGAAATCCTCAAAGTTGACTTCTGCTCTCATACTTTAGTATGCATGAGAAATATAAACGAATGGGAAAAGTAGAAAACATCACAGCAAGACCCATTTCTTTGTATGCTGTCCCAAAGGTAATAATAATTACAAAAAAAATACTGGTACAAAAGGGTTATCTAGATGTCTGTGGGCACCATTTTACACACACCGATTCTACAAAGCCTATAAATAAAATATTGCTTTTTAATAGTTTTTAAACTATTTTTCCATTCATTTTGGCCTGTTTTGTGTACTGATAAGAATTTTCTTTCCACAATACTTTATAGCCCTTGGTTGATAGAGCAAAATCTTCTGTTTAAGTTTGGAGTTAAGGCTCGCTGATAACACGAAGTTAATTTCTATTAGTTAGTCACTTTAATAGCTTGATGAATAAAGAGGAACACCATAACCAGAGAATGCACAAATGTCAACAAAGCTCCTGAGAGCCTCACACAGAAGTTCAAAATGAGCAAGATAGACCTTGGGAAATGGTTTTGCACACCTTTCCCATTGGGGGAAAACCCATAAATCTCAATAGATTTCTGTCCTTAATTTTTCAATATATATATACTAATAAGTAGTAGTATTAGCATTACTGATTGAGTTATTTATTCTGAATGTCTCTGTTGCTAGTCGTTTAACTCAATGTTACATGTTCTATAGGTAGGACAATAATATTCCGTGCTCTTTGGATAAATCTCAGAAAAATTCACTCCACTGAACAGGAAAACTGAAAAGGCCACTCTGTCAGATACTAGAGGCCAAGCCAACTTAGACACAAAGGGACCGGGGTGGGGAAGGGATTAAATTCTGGGGTATTCTTTTATGTATACATTTATTTTACTAAAACAGAAAACATCAAACAATTAGTGCCTGCAGAGCTTGGCACAAGAACATTTTCATAAGATTGTAGGACACATGACCTGGAAACAAGAGGAGAATCAGTAAATCTGCTAATTTAAGATCATATAGAAACAGGGAGGCCCCTGTAAAAATAAGTGTCCAAGCATGCTGGTCCATTGTGAGCAGTATCTGAAGATGAGGCTGATAGTCTTCCTAAGTCAGGTGGCTTTAATGTTTTCATTTTTGCCATGACTGCTTAAAGAATTTTCCATTTCCAGTTTTTCATGTGGCTTCCTCTTTACAATCCAACTTACACAACAAGCAGAGGCAGTGACCTTTTAAACCCCAGTAGAGGGGCGAGGGAGACTCCACATACAATTCCATTACATTGAGCTTTAGTAGTTTCCCTCCACCCTCTGCAACTTCTTGTTTGAGATAATGACACAATCCTCTCCTGTTTACATTGGCCAATGTTCATTCATAACTGGGCCCAGTAATCCCTCCCTGCTTTCTGAAAGAAAGTACAGATTAGTGATGGCAATTATTTCCTAGGTCTACATCTGAAGTGTACAATTGAGGTGGCTGGAAGGGGGTCACAGAAAAACAAACAAACAAAACAATCCAATGACACATTAGACTGCAAATGGTTTTATTTGATTAACAAATTACTTGGTTCACAATCTTCCTTATGGTTTCTGAAAATCACCTACGAAAAGCGGTCTCAAGACAAAATAATGTGGTGGGCTAATGTGTGAATAACAAAAGTTGTTAGAAATCTTCTAGTAATTGTTAGAAATTCCCTAAGGTGGGTAAATGTCTGCAACAAAAGTAACATGAATACCATTTTGCATTTTCACTATTAATTTGAATAGAGATGATAATTTTGGGGGTGAGGAGTTAAGAGTCTTTGAACAAAAACATGAAGTGTTTACCTATGTATCATCACTGTAGGTGACAATTCAACGCATGTGTGGAGTGATGATGAACAGTCACTGTCTCCAAGCAGTCTGGCTGCACAGTAAGTTGTGTTTTCAAATTGTGAGTTAACTGGCTGAATAAACAAAATAATTCATAAACTCTACTATCTTATCAGCATAGAAAACCATGCAACGGTAGAGTCAGAGGACATTATCAAGCTGTAGTGAAGTTGAAACCAATTTGGATGTAGTATTCAATATGCTTTGGATGACACAGCATGAAGAACTCTTCTTGTTCTAAGGCTGTACGACTGATGTAACCTGACATGTCTGGAAGGGTTACTCAGTGCCTGTGAGTAGAGTCTTGTAGGAACTTGTTTCCAGATTCATAAGGTATTTCCCTCTGAAAAATATATAAGCATCTATCTTAGCCTGTTCAGTCCCTGTAGCAACATACCATAGATAGGGCAGCTTATAAATAATAGAGGCTTATTTTTTACTTTTCTGGATGAGCCCAGCTTCATGGAGGGAGTAGATTTGGTATCAGAGCCTACTTCCTGGATCATGAAGGGCACCTTTCCAAGGCTGCTTTCTTTGGCCACCAATCCCATTCACAAGAGTTCTGCCCTCAAAAATGGCACCTTCTAGGCTCATCATAACCCTGGAAATTAGAATGTCAACATGCAGAATTCGATACCATAGCAACATCCAGATTTTTTACATTGCCAATTCTTTTGAGTTTTAAAGAGTCAAAATACTTTATAGCCTAATCAAGATAATGCAAACTTTGTCTGCTTTCAGTATTGTTCACATAAGAAAAATTAAAAATCATTTAATTTTGAACTTCCAAGGAAATGATGGCCGTAGCCATGGTATCTAACAATCACAAATGTGAGCAGATTTCAGAAGTAACTTATAATTAGGATAGGGAATGCAAGCAGTTTCCTGTAGTATCAGGTTTAGGATGATATGTGTAGCTCAAGGTAAATTTAGAGACTAGTTGGTCTTATAGGTAAAGGTTGCTTTAGCTTGATAAATCATGCTATTGCAGTTCTCAGAATTTAGTCACCCCAAATAGTAGTGGAAATTTGCACAAGTAAAATCTAAGAGTAAAAATGCAAGGAGAGGCTGCTCAATGGTCCTAAAACACAGTTAGAGAAACACTACGAAGCTCCACAATGTTGTTGCATACTAACTAGATATAGTGACAAGATGGAGTGGTGATGCTCTGCACACTTCAAAGAGCAAAAGGAAGGCCTGGAAAGGTGGCTCAGCAGGGAGGAACACTGAGTGCTCTTTTAGTGGACCCAGTTTGCATTCCCAACACCCATATGGCAACTCACAGTCATCTGTACCACCAGTCCCAGGGAATCCAATGTGTTCATCTCTTTGCCACAAGAACTATGCACATTGGTGTACTAGCATACATGTAAGCAAAACACCCATACACATAAAGTTTTTAAAAATGAGACAGGTCTTACTGTGTAGCCTTGGCTGGATGGTAGCTTGCTATTTAGACCATGCTGACCTTGAACTCACAGAGATTGGCCTGCTTCTATCTCCAGAGTGCTGGGGATAAAGGTGTGCATTATTACATCCAGAATAAATAAAATAAAGCTATTATTAAAAGCATGAAGAAAGGATTTTTGAATGCTTTTGCTGTGAAGGGATAATAAATGATGAGAAGACAAACAAAATCATTTAAACATTATATAATGTGTACATAATGAAACACTGCTTTGTAGTTCATAACTGTGCATAATTTTTGCTTTTACATCATACTTAAACTAAATTAGCAACAACAATACTTACCTTGACCATTTTTTTCCTAAGATAAAATTTAATAGAAAGATCTCTAACCAAAGGTAAATTCTGGGCAAGACACACTTGCTGTTTCTCCTGCCATTTCCCCCCTTCTCTGTACCGGCTGAGCTAGGTCTCTCACAGAATTCCTGGGCCATATCACTTCAGTTCAGTTGTCATGTTTCAGATAGCCAGGTCTTTTGATATACATCCTACATAGCCATCATATATAATACTATTTTTAAAAATCCTTTACATTGACACTATGGTTGTGTATTGCTGATGCTAGGTATCCCGACCAGAGCCTGCAGACATGCATTAGCATTGACAATACTCAGCACTTCTGTCTTGCAAATTCCTCAGCAGTTGCTGTCAGTTTATTAGAAGGAATTCAATACCTGTAAGATGGTTCTTGTCGTGATTGATGAAATCAAGGAGTTTCTTTGAACTTTTCATTTCCATTTTAAAATAATTACACCACAGCAATGATGGAACAAGATAATAAGGCATTTGGTTTAGCATTTTCTATTAACAGCTACTCAATATTACTCTTCTCAAATTTCTCCATCACTATTCGTGTACTCATGTCTTTTTAGATTTATGTGTGTGTGCCCACTTGCGCATGTGTGTACACACCTGCATATGTATATCCATAGCCTACCTTTTATTATAAACACTTTAGTGAAAAAGAAAATATTTTGTATAAAGGATATGAAATCAATAGTTTAAAGGACTCACAGGATGTTTATGACGAGACAGTGGCATTTGCATATATATATATCAAAACAATGGCTCAGAATCCTTTCCTTTCTTCCCCCAGACTCTCTATCTCTCCTTCCTTCCTTCCATTCTTTCCTCTCTTCCTCCCATCCATTCTTCCTTCCATTCCTGTTTCTTTCTTTCTATACTGCTCTTATGACCTTGACTGGCTAACACCATGCATGCAGGCATGAGTTGGTATTCTATGGCTAATCTGTACAATGAAGTCAGTATTGCTAGCCATCCTATTCCTGTTGGGTTATTATTAGTTATGAGGTGAATTGATTTGGAATAGATGGTTTCTTTTATTTAAACTATATGTTAATCTAAGCCTATACTCTTCTGTCCTTTTTTTCTGAATTGATAAATGGCATTGATTACAAGGAGGCTTTGATAAATGATGAGGCAAACCATCTAAAGCTTAAATATCTAAGGCACTCAAAAATGGCATTTTTCCACAGTCTCTAGTTAAGGCAATACTTATACAAGAGCTTTTAAAATGAGTGCTTCAAAACAAAACTTTGTGATCCAGCAGAATGACTCAGTGGGTAAAGGTACTTTTTTACACAACTTGGTGACCTGAATCCCACTCCTGGGACTTAGACGATGTAAAAAGAAAGCCAACTTCAGAAAATTCTCTTGCTATGTTCTGTAGATTATGTACCTCTTCTCTCCCCCTCCCCACAATAAATAAATGTAATTTTTAAAGAGTCTGGCCAAGTAGCTCAGTAGTAGAGCCCTTCCTGCCATACAGGATGCCCTGTATTCAATGTCCATTTCCATACAAAAAACTAAAATAAGATAAAAAGAAAAATCTGAGTTGTGACATGAACTATAATTACATGATACCATATGACCAATAAAGTGTGCTCTTACTGCCAAGTTAGAGAAATTTTGTAGCATTAGTTTATTTCTTTTTGATGTTCCTTCAGGACTCAGTGCTGTTAGCCCACATTTAAAATCCAGAGATTTCATTAATATTCTATAATATCACTGTGTTAGGAGAGGTTGCACCCACTAGTATTTTGATAAAATACAGGTATCAACATTCACCTTTTCTTTGTTACTTAAAATGTAACAGCAGATAGTAGCAAGAGAAGCCACAGGATAGAGATTCAGCCTCATGGCTGAGGTTGTAGACAAACACACCAACACACACACACACACACACACACACACACACACACACACACACACACGAGCACTCAGAGGTTTGTTGCCTTTATACAGCAGGGCTTGGTGAAAGAGGAAACTCAATTTCCCCAGGGTTTCTGTACTCAAGCCAACAAATTGCAGTTTAAATGACTTTGCATATCTTCTCTTCTAATTCACAGGCTCCTGATCCTGGAAAATTTTGAAGATGCCATCTTGAACATATCATTAAATAGTCCATATTCTCCCTACCTGTCATGTATAAGAAATATGACTGATGATTTGGCCAGGGGATCACCAGGTGATAGTCTCACTTTCTGCTTATGGTTTGTTCAGACACTAGCCTATTACAGGAAGAGTTCTTCAAATGTATTTTCCTATTTATACTTGAGTTTTAGTTAAGATTTCCTATTTAAGTAGAATTTCTAACATCATTATGCTATCTTCTTGCTACTACTTGGACCCTGTGGTTACCTGAACAAATTTTAGTAGAATAGTCTTATACTAGAAAATGTGTTGAAGGTAACCTGGTTGGACTGATAGCTGGGAAACAAGCATTGGACTGACTCAGACCCCCTGAACATGGGTCTCAGAAAGCCTGGGCAGTCTATGGGACCTCAGACAGTGGAACCAGGATGTATCCCTGGTACACAAAAGAACGTTGGGAGCACATTCCCCATAAGAGGGATGCCTAGACCCTACTCAAAATGACTTGACAGATTTTGATGATCCCTCCTGGAAGGCATCACCCTCCCTGTGGAGTGGATGGGGAATGGGACAGGAGGAGGAGGGATGGGGGGCATGGGAGGGAGGGGAAACTGGGATTGATATGTAAAATAAGAATAAATGAATAAATAAATAAGGTAATCTGATTGAACTTCCCAAGATTCCCGAGTTATTGGGAGCTCATCCAACCCTTCATGACATTGTCTGTATTCTTTGTGCTCTTAGTTATTGAAAGATTGAGACTAACACTCAAGGTTTCAAAGTTCTCACATATTACATGAAAAAAAAAATCCATGTGGCAGATTATCCCCTGCCTTCACACTTAATTTTCATTTTTTAAAACCCATATAAGCAACCATAAAGACTGCAGTCAAATCAAACATTTCCACTCTTCTGACACATTATTTTTTCCTACATGCAAATAGTTTATGAAACACACTATCAAGCCAACATTATAATATATATCTAAACCTAGAGTTTATTTCCAGGCATTAATCATTTATGACTGAAAGTATATACTTGGATGCAATGATTATACAGTTTATTTCCCCTCCATTTATTCTAACACAATGTGCCTAAAAGTCAGAAATAAAAAAAATATTTAATTCACAAAGAGGTAAATCTGTGCAGTACCTTTACTAGAAACATTTTTTTTGTCTCTAAGCAGCCTATCTGTGAATATTTTAAAAATAATGAACTCTGAAGTCCACATGGTTCAAGGAAATGTTAATTTTCACTCATTTTATATTTATATTGAGTTGCAATATTATCCTAAAATAATCCCTGCTGATAAGTCAGGATAAAAGTCTATTGTGGATATGCTCCCCAAGTAGCCTTGTGATACTCACCAACAATTCTTCCTCCCTCCTCTGAAGATAATCTAAGACTTCTGCAGTCCACAATTCGCTTCAGAAAACCCACTCTTCAAAATGGCTCCTATGAAGATGACTTCCCTTCATTTCCTGAAGCCCTGAAATCTAAGGTAAGCCATGGAAGAAAATAATAAATAACTCTTTGTGACATGTTAGGAAACTTAAGTTAAAATATCTGATCATTGCAGATGACCTTGTTTTACCTGCAGCTCCATGTTGGTCAAACAGTGACAAAGATGTTTGACTTTACATAACGATTCCCAATGTCAGCTCAGCATAAGGTGATCCACAAGAGCCCAGTCACGGTGCTCATAAGCATCCATGGGCATGCCATAATATGGTTATCTTATTAAACTCCATAATTAGGGAGTTTGTTGTACTACTTTTTATTTTTCCCCATCCTTAGCTTTTAAATCTACAAAAGTAGATTATAAAAGCTAATATCTTGATTTTCTGGTGTGCAAAAGTCATAAAAGTTAACTTATCGTTTTCCTCATCATTAGATAAGAAACTGACAAGTCATGTTCAACTGCATGACTCTGAAGAGGAAAAAGGAACCAAAAATGTAGATATCTTAAGTTTAAGTCAGTTTGCTCCTTTGTTTCTTCAGACAATGTACAGATTATCACAAAATTCACTTATAAAGCAACTCAATTGAGTTTTGAAAACAGTTTCCTTAGTATGAACTGTAGTTTAATTGGATTTATGTAGGCTGGGATAAAGTTAAATTAGAAGTGGTTTATTTAGGGCAAGCAAGTGATTTGCTGTGTGGTAAACAAGTTGTAATTAAGCAGGCATGCAAAACATTATGTCCATGTATATTACAGATAAATGTGCTCATTAGACTACCTACCTTTTAGCCCCAGCATTCTACATGAATCAAATTTTCTAATGTACTTAATTTAGCATTATCTTAATTTATGCAAACAAGAAAGAATTCATACATTCACCCAGAAAGCTCTTATTCATCTTTCAAGAATCCGTGTAAATGTCACTCTGGCAATATTAGATTACCACCTTTCCCTTGTTTTCCAGACATCTGTGCTTCCTTCTTCCATTTTATATTTATATTGAACTACGATACCACCCTTCCTGATAAGTCATGATACAAGTCTCTTTCAGATGTGCTCTGCCAGTAACCTTGTGATCCACACAAAGTAATTCTTCCTCCCTCTTCTGCAGACAATGGAGGACTTCTGCAATCTACGATTTGCCTTAGAAAATCTTTTTCTTCTTTTTTCTTTGAAACAGCTGCTCTGAGGACAACTTCCTCTTTTATTTATATGACATAATCTTTATCCCAGAAATACTTATAATCCAGTCAGGGGAGAAGGTAGGAAGGCAGAGTCACAGTTGCAGCACAATGAGATAAGTGATGAGGCATGCAGGCTGACGGGGTTCTGTATATAAAGATGGGCTATCTAACTCAGATTACGGGGTACAGAGGTGGAAGGAAGAAACTCGGCCAAGAATATAATACTTACTCTGAGTCTTGAAGGCTGTGTAGGAGTAGGTCACACTCACACATCCCATACACAGAAACTAGGGTTTGTAAGAAGCCAGAGGTGTGAGCCACAAGGCAGGTGGAGGTTACTTGCAGCCATAGGAAGGCGAAGGTAGCTATGGGAAAGGCAAGGAAGGTACTTTGGAGGGAGGTCATACTCAGGTCCTAATGACTGTTCTGTTAGTCAGTCAAGGAGTTTGAGTTTGGTCTTGAACGTATCAAATGTGAAGAGGGTAAAAATTTCCATTTTAAAGAGAGATTAGATTGGAAGAAAGTTATGAGGGGAGAATGTTTGAAGTAATCTAAACAAATAAACCGGGAAGAAAGGAAGGAAGGAAGGAAGGAAGGAAGGAAGGAAGGAAGGAAGGAAGGAAGTATTGCCTGTGAGGAGTCAGTGCAGAGGACAGATGTGAGACAGTTTCAAGTCCAGTCCAGGAGGTCAAACTGAGGGGAGGCACAAGGAAACAGGAGTCCTTGGGATTGAGACTTCTGGCCTTTGGAACTCCTTACGTAGAATTACAGCTTGTATGCATGGGATATCACTTCTCTAGAGTAGAAACTCTGACAAAGTCAGCCCTTCCTCATCTCCCAAACCACACATATATAAAACTAAGGGTTTGCTTAATGAGTATATAAATGAGGTTATTAAGGCAGAATGCCAACAATAGCACTGTGTTCTCTGAGCTGCTACTCAACACATGTCCATGAAAGAATGGGGCCAAGCTCCTATAGTTTTATAAGTAAGGAGGCTATTACTTCCTGCTGTCCCTAATGCGGCATGCATTTGCAGTCCATGGGTCCAGAATTTTATTTACAGCATTCTTTTTAGCATGGCCAATCCTCCAAAACACCAAATGTCTGCCCATTATCGATGTTTCCTTCTGTTTGCAAGCAGTCTGCTCTGGCCCACACATTCTGTTCTTTCCTCTCTTCATTGTCTGTTTTTAATCTCTTCTTCTCAGGTCCCTTTAGTGGAAAGGGGACCTTCCTGTGCACAAAATAAAGTGTCTTATATTGGGCATGAATGCAAATAATGCTTTTAATTTTTGAAATAGATCTTCTCTCCACCTCTATTTACCAACCAAGGGCCCGGGAGTGTGTGGCTTCATCACTTTTTGTCCATGATATTATAGAGTCTTCATGAACTTGTGAAAATTCTCATTCAGATGCATTTGGGAGCTACTGGGCAGTAGAGAAACTCATCATAGCTGGAAATGGGGTTAGTTATGGATCGTTGTCCAATTATAGGCCTGAACCTGTGTCTGAGATGAAGGAGACTGAGCCTCTACCTGGGGCTTTGGAAAACCAGTAGTATAAGTCAGTGCATGCTTTCCTTAAGACAACATCTTACTGTATAGCTCTGGATGGTCTGAACTTCCTGTGTAGCCCATACCAGACTTAAACTCACACTCCTCCTTCCTCTGCTTCCTGAGTGCTGAGATTACAAGTATACACTACCACATCTGGTTTTACTAACAAATCCTGTGTGCATATATAATATGTGTGTAAACTGAAGACATGTGTCTTTGTGTCCTCATGTACTCATGTGCACTCATGCAGAAGGCAAAACAGGCCTTCTGGTATCTTCCTCTATTGCCACCTTTTGCTGCTTTCATCAGGGTCTCTCACTGAGCTGGAAACAAGCTCATGGGATCTCCTCTCCCTGTGCTGGCTCTGCAGGCACGAGTAGCCAGCAGCCAATCTCAGACCCCAGTGCCTGCACAGCAAGCAATCTTATCCACAGCACCACTAACAAATCCTTTACAAGAGAATTGTAATCACTGGGTTTATGCTTATTGTTAATGGCCCACAAAACTTCTGAAAGTGCAATGCCTGTACTGTTTCTAGATAAAGCAGTGAGTTATGACACTTGTAAAAGCCTCAAGACTCCTCCTTGGTGACTGAATGCTTCTCAGTCCCTCCCCCCTCCCCCATATGTATTCTTCACCCAGATCTACACTCTTGATTCACAAACCAATTTCAACAATGTAGTTAAATGCCAGATTTCTATAACCATGACTATATTGTATGGGCTTTTATTGGTTTCCCATACATGGATGTTGACCTCACAGCCACAAAACCTGTTTTCAGTTTCTACTCAGTAAGTCACCGAAGCTTGTTGCCTCTCAGAACTCAGTTAGAAATGTATTGACCCAACATTATTTATGCCTCTTTTTAAAAGTAATCTTCAAAAAGAGGCCAAAGAGATGACTCTTAATACAAGTTGAATACACAGCGCACACATGGCGGCTCACAGCCCTCCATCGTATTTGTCATCCTCTTCTGTCCTTTGAGGACACCAAGCACACATACAGTGAACAGACGTACATGCCGGTGAAACACCAATGCACATAAATAATTTTTGATTAACAAATAAAATAAAATTTCAATTTGAGAAATCATCAAAGGATAGGCAGTATGGATAGTCTGTAGACATCTGACTGTCCACAAGAGGGTTAACCATATCTAGTATTTGGAGAATCAAAGTCAAGAATGGCATGCCAAACACGTAGTTACAGTGTGCAAAATGTCTATTCTAGAATAGAAAATTTCTCATAGCAATAAGGCCAGCAAGAAGGACTTGCATACATTGTGAAGTCGTGTCAGAATTTTCAGAGCCGCAAGTCAGTTATGTCATTTGATACTGTGGAAAATGAGTCAATGATATTGCTTCTTCCGGATGGTCACATGATTGGCTTCGGTCTTGCTAAAGACACATCTTCCTCAGTGATATATGAAGAAAACTGCTGGCAAACCTATGCTCCTGTTGGGGAATAGTTCACTTCTGTTAAAATGTAACTTCTGCCTGGAAACTGAGCTACAGTCAATGACACTGACATTTGCTTCTCTGGACTATTTTTTTTTCTTCTTCTTCTTCTCCTTAAAATGAATAGCTCTGGGGTAGATTCTACACATAGCTGATCTGAAGTTCCCAGAGGCAAATTCTTTTATCCCTCAGGATGTATTAATTGGGAATGTATCCGGAGGACACATGGAGCATAGTGAATGAAGTTCAGGAATGTCCTGGAGAGCTCCGATCACTAGAGTGCCAGGGTCTTTTATTGTTCTGGGCTTGGAAGTTGAAGTCCTTTTGGATATGTCCATAGGACAAAAGGGCTTAGTTTTTAAAAATAGATCAGAATGTCTGTCCTGAATAACAGGGCAGACACTCGAAAACCATGTCTATTGCCACGGGATTGCTAATGTATGCCAAGGCTTAAAGACTTAAAAAAAATGTTGATTAAATTTTAATTGTCATAAGACACCATAGCATAATATTTAGAACATAACCATTTTTAGCTGTAGGGTTCAGTTAGGTTAATTGCATTCACATTGTTCAGTAACCAATCTCCAGGATCCCTTTCATCATGTAAAATTGAAACCCTTTCTATTAACGAACACATTTCTCCCTACCCCAAGCTTCTACAAGTTCACAGTTCTTCTTTGACTTCCTCTGTTTATGAACTACACTCCTCTAGACTCTCATATATCAGAATTACAGTCTTTGCACGTGTTGATTCCATTTAGCATAGTATTCTCAAGTTTACCCATGTTGCCACAGCAAATCCTTTCCTATTTAAGGATGTGTCTCTGTGTGTGTGTGTGTGTGTGTGTGTGTGTGTGTGTGTGTGTGTGTGTGTGTGTATTCTTTCATGCATACGTGTGTGTGTCCTTAGACATTGTTTCAGTTTTATGTAGATTTTGGTTATCCGTTCATCCCTTGAGTTGTTTCTTGGCTATTATAAATAAGGTTTCTGTGCACACTGTATTATAAATAAATTTTCGGTGCATACTGTATACAATTACTCCCTCTATGTACTATTTTCAGTTCCCTGAAGCGTAGACCCAGAAGTGGAATCTGGGATCACATGCTGATTTTATTTTGAATTGTGAGGAAGTAGAATACTGTTTTCCGTAAAGCTGCACCGAATCACACTCTTCTCAACAACACACCGGATTTACAGTGCCTGTACATCCTCATCAACACCTTGTATTTTCTGGTTCTAGTTTGCTATATGTCATAGCCATCATGATGGATATGAGGAAGAAAGGGCTTTATAAAGGTTCAAGACAATCTGCCTTCTCTCTGCCTTTACACACATTATCAAATACAAATTAAATGTAAAATTTGTTGAAGTGATTTAAACTGTATCTATAAAACCATTTTCCCTCAATTTTAAAGATTGATTTTATTTATTTATTATTTATTTATTTGTTTTATTTATTATTTATTCATTTATTCTGTGTGAGGGAGGGCACATGCATATATTGGTGTATGTATCTCTTGCCTGCAATAGAGGGGCTGGTACCTTGGAACAGGAGTCTGCTAGACATCTGGCTTCTTACACAGGTATTTGGATATGAACTGAAGCCTTCAATATTGTGTAGCAAGTTCTCTAAACCTCTGAGCCATCACATTATCCCCCTTAATTTTTAAAACTGTGTCTAAAATTCCTACACATTCATGCCATTGAGATAAAAGCACCTAGTAGGCCCCAGGATTTTTACAAGATTCTTAGGAGGAAGCAATACACACAAACAGCAACAGGCACTGCTTTGTTTGTTATGTTTTTGGTTGTGAGCTTAGCCTTTAATGGCTGAGCCATCTCTCCAGTCCAGGCACTGATTTGTTATAATGCTAAGCCCAATGCCAATTAACTAATGCACAGGCAGAAAATATACATATATATACATATATATGTATATATATATATATATATATATATATTTATTACAGAATCAAAGTTGGTTACTTATTGCCGACTACTAACTAAGCAGAATAAACATGACTAATCTATTTTCTCCTCTTTTGGGGAAGTTGTCTCAGCTTCGAAACTTGACAGAACTTCTCTGTGAATCAGAAACTATCAGTTCGATAGAGAAATCCTGCCAGCTCTCCAACATGAGCTTCAGCAGGCTGTGTGAAGACCACACCTTTCACGTGCAACTGATAGAAGCCGCAGAGCTGGGTGCTGACATCGCCACTGGCTTACTGTACCATGACAATATAATATCTGCAAAGCTGAGGGATTTGCTTACTGGCGATCCCAGCAAAATTAATCTAAATATGGACTGGTAAGTTTCCCATCATCATCTTCTTACTTGGTGAAATCCTGTCTCCAAAAAAATTATGCCTACCTGAATGTATTCTTCTGTTTTGTCCCAGGCTCCTGGAACAGGCGCTGCAAATGAATTACTTGGAAAATATCACACAGTTAATACCGACTGTAGAGGCCATGCTGCATGTCAACAGCAGTGGAGACACTTCTGAGCAGCCAGGTGTTTCCCTGCCTGGGTTCTAAAGGCTTATTAGGATGCTTGTGTTTGCCATGTTGCAGTTTAAGAAAGGCTTTCTCAAAGTTCCCAACCAAACCTGCTTTTCTGTCTGCCCTGACATTGAGGGACCTGAAGCTTTTAAATGAGCTAGCCAGGACTGATACCTGAAACAATGTTATAGCAAAAAGAGTTCCGAGATGTAGCAAATTAGAGCCTTTATACTTGCTATTTCTAGATATTGTAAAGTACATTAGGGAGTTGGCTGTATCAAGGAGGATGAAACATGTTTCATTCTATGGGAATAATGTGATTTAAAAAAAAAAAGCCTTAAAGATGCACAGCTGTGTGCAAAAATATCAGTTGAGTACTATCTATTAGTATTCTGAGCATGTAATAGCATGCAATACAGTTCTTCTTTGAATAATACCTAAATACTGAAGAGAAAGACATTCTGAATTTTAGACAACAGTCAGGCACAAAATTGGAAAGACATTAAGTCTAAAAATAAAGAAGGTGTGTTGTATGAGGGTCATTTAATGAAAAAAAAATGAAGGCTGGGAATATGGTTTAGAGGTTACACATGCATAATGCTCTTCAAGAGGACCTGGGTTCTGGTCCCAGCACCTACATGGCATCTCACAACTATTTGTAACTTAATTCCCAGAGTGTCTGACACTCTTATGAACAGTATGCTCACTACACTCACATGGCACACAGACACATATGAAGGCAAAATACATACCTATCTATGCACATCAAATAAAAATAAATCTAAAAAAGATGTTTCCAGAGATTACAATCTTCTAAAAAATATTGTTTACTCTGGCTTAACTGATCCAAATGTTAAATAATTATAATTGCCATTCTAAAAGAGCTTGAAATTCCACATTTTCAATTTACAAGTAACATAAGATTGTATAAACCATTTATGAACTATCATAGTCTGGGCAAAATTAAAGATATATCACATCTGTTCTCAAATAGACATATTGTATGATCCTAGGTTAGAATGTATTTTGAATTGATGTGATGGTTAAAATCAAATGGAGGCATGCTTATTTAGTGGATGATATGATTAAAGTCTATTTTCCTTAGATCAACCTTGGGTTGCAGCCACCGCAGGAAAATTTACAACCTAGAGAAATCTGTTAACTCAAGTTAATAGCATCATAATAAGAACAAGTCTAAATCAGACAGAGATAGATCTCAAAGATGCAAAGCTTGCCAAACCTGGGAGACAACATCTGTTTCCAGCGACACATGTGCGTTCAGTACATTTTAGTTTAGAAGCTCTGTTACTGCACCTAAAAAGAGCTGCGTAACAACTGATGTGTTAATTGTGTGTATGTGTGTTTGTTTTCCTTACAGGTCAATTAATAGAAATGTTTAAAAACGTCGAAGAGTTGAAAGAAGAACTGAGGGCAATAGGCATGTCCAACACGAGTATCAACAAGATGCTGGCCATTCCCATCCCAGACAACAGAGCTGAGGTAAGGGTCCCTTTGGACATGATGACAGTTTGTAGAAGTTGATGTAGCACGTAGTATTATAAATAGTAATCAATAAAACACTGGAAAGTTGCATATGAATTGGATCTATTTTCCACACAAATGATAAAAGAAGTCTAAATCTCAAGTGAAGTTTGAAGAGGTATTCTGCCTATCTCTCTCTCTCTCTCTCTCTCTCTCTCTCTCTCTCTCTCTCTCTCTCTCTCTCTGTGTGTGTGTGTGTGTGTGTGTGTGTGTGTATGCTCATGTGTGTAATGTTGGAAACTGGACCTACCACTAAGCAACAGTCTCAGCCTTAGAAGAGGAATTTTGAAGCAATATCACTATTTCCCATTAATTGATTTCTATTTATCTTTACCCCACTTTTTTGCTCCCCACTTTTCCTTTTCTCCTCAGAATGCTTTCTTAAACCAGCAGTAAGTGTATCTACTATTATAATAACATTATCTGACATCCTACAGAGATATCAAGATCAGACTTCAGTAACCATGTTAAGGGAACGTATGGAGACATTTACTCTTTGTTGCAATAAAACTAAAACTGAATATTCACTTATACTTGGTTAAAGCCCCAGGAAGGGGTTTAACATACACAATAGATGCCATCAGTGGAATCACAGAGAAGTTTGTGGTTATAGGAAACTTTCTTTTTTTGCTGTGAAAATAAATAATGTTATTTTCTTCTTAGCAGATAATACAATTTTCCACTCAAAATGTCTCATCTCTTACCCTACTTCCAAGTCCATCGTCTGGATGTGTCACAGAAATTTCCCAAAAGAACTGCACAGCTTAAGGCCTCGTGTGACAGAGTGTGTCATTTCTAAGCACAGCTTGGTTACTAACCAAAACTAAAGTTCATGGAAAGTTCCCTTTGACACACATTAACATTTCTGGTGTCCTTGTGATTGGTTCCCTATACAAAACTTAAAACTGCCTTGCCTTGGCTTTTCTTCCTCCCCTGCTAGGAGGTAATACCCACCCACCCGTTCCTTTTGATCTTGCCTTTTGATCATTAGACTCAAAGCTGTCACCTTTGTAATCAGGTGCTTGGCTTTGGAAGCCATCTTAGCGATCAAAAGTATAAACAGAGTGCACACAGTCTGATTGCCTCTTTTAAGGCTGGAGAAAATGTTCTGCAACTGCCATTGTCATGGGCTTTCCTCTCTTTTCAATTTGGTACCGGTAGAGATGGAACCTGCCCACTGACACCCCTCCTCCTCTCACACTTCTGTGAGTCTGCACTACTATCTGGGATCTGCAGTTCACGCAAGTTTGTGGCCCTGGGCTGCCACTTCCTCCTCCTCTTTGTTCTTCATCTCTGCTTTGCTCTATAGCTTCATGAAACTTTAGAGTATATGATGTAAGACTATAACTTTCAGTGGCCATCAAAATGAACTGGAACTGGAACTAAGGAAGGGTCAACGTTTACAACAAGCATGAGTCATACAGAAATCACCCTCTACCAAGACTGACTCCCAAGCTTCCTACTGTTATTTTACACCTGATTGTTCAAGACAAAATTCTGGGTTTCTTCATGAGCTCCTACCTGCCTCTCTTCCCCACCATACTCCTTTTGCTTTCCACCGAGCTATAGGTTCTCTGTGATTTTATTAATATTAATAGTTATTGGTGCCTTATGCTACTGCAGAGATCTATTAGTGATTAGGCACTTGTGGCACAAAGTTGAGGTCTGGAGTTTGAATCCTCAGGACCACCTGAATATATGTGTCCTGCCTGGCATCAGAAGACAGAGACCGGGACGTCTCAAAACAAACTGGGTAGCAAGAGTAGCTGGATTTGCCAATGAGGTCTGGTTTGATTGACAGACCTTGCCTTATTGAGTAAGATGAAAGAAGGTTGGAGGATCATTCCTGACATACTTGGGCATCCATGTATCCCCACACACATACAAAGATACATTCACACAGGCATGCATATCACAAACAAGCGTGAACATTGATTGATAAAGGGGAACTGTCATGTTGATGCTTTAAGAGAGTTATTTTATTCCTGGAGACAATTTATCACATTTTAAAACATAGAGCAAACAAAAAACTCCCTTGAGGTGAACAGAAGGTACTCAAACGATTCACAGCTAAAATGGGTTTTCTTCCTCCAAATCACAGATAATTTCTCGTGTATTCTGGTTGCATTCATGTGATGCAAATGTCACCAACCCCAAATTAGAAGATGCCATGAAGGAATTCTGCAAACTGCCCCTTCCAGAGAGGTCACACCAGTCCTACCTCATTGGACTCACCCTTCTGCACTATTTAGACATCTACAATTTCACATACAAGGTGAGTACTACTGGTGAACATGTTGGTTTACTGTAAAGAAATTTATCACACATGCTTTCCAATACCACAAAGGATAAGACACAGCTATATAGATTCTGGAGTTATCACATTATTTTAGAGCCAATAAAGATGAGGAAACCCAGCATTATTAATTTTTAGTTTTTCTATCTAAGAACAGAGATAAAACATAACATGTTATTGCCATTGCATAAAATAAAACCCTATTATCATTTCTCATAGTGAATAAGCATTAATTTAGTGCAATGAGAATAAAGATTAAGGGTTGGAGAGATGATTACGTGGTTAAGAACAATAGTGGCTCATTCAAAGGACATGGGTTCAATTCTGCTTGATGATTATCTGTAGTTCCAGTTCTATGGGGTCGGGTGCCTTTTGGCTTCTGCAGGCACTGCACACTGGTCTATAGACATATATGCAAGCAAAACATCTATAAACATAAAAAGATTAAAAATAAAGATTAAAAGAAAGGTTAAAAACTTAAGAAACATTGTTTAAAAAAAAACCCTTGCAAATTTTTTTTAAAGGACATGCTGAAAGGAATTTTTAAGTGTAAAAGTATGCAGAATTCTTTGGGGGATATTTTCAAAATGAAAAAGCTTGCATTTCCTTCGTCAATTTAGTAAGAGACTGTCATTATTTATGATTATTGTTGGCATAGAGCAAAGTGAACACAACTCCAGTGTCATGAACAGATGCTCCAAGAGTTCACTCAATACATGACTGATAGAAAGACACAAACTAATAATTTTAACACATTTGTCCAGCAAAGTCTATGCCTGGATCAAAAGAAAAAATGTTTTTCTCCATCTTAAAAATTAGGAAATCAGCGAGTGAGGGGATAGAAATGTGTCGTGGTTAGTTACGGTTACCCCTATTCTAAGTCTTCACATCATCTTGCTATTGTCCCTGTTATAGTCCCCAAGGAACTATCACACCCCATCCGAACACTCGGTAAGCAACAAAGTGACCCTTTGAGAACATGTCACATTGACCACCACTCTACTTACAAGCTTCCAGTAGTTTTCATTTTTTTTCCATGAAAGTCCTCAATCCTATAACAGAGATTCATGATCTCACATATGGCCTATATGGAGTCATCATCTACTTAGCTATCCTTAGGCCCATGGCTACCATGTGGTATTGTGGTATCGCCCCAAGGCACAGTTCACAGAAAGAGCTGAAGAGCTGGCTCTTCACCCTGACCATTCACTTGAAGCTTATGTCTCTTTCCTTGCTGTCTGTTTTTAGTTACACTCCAAGGATTGTGTATATTTTATTTATTTTTTGCCTTTTATTTTATTAATTTTTTAATTTACAAAGTTTATCTATTAATTTTCTGTTTCCAGTATGTAGATCCCATTAGAGCCTCTTTGTTCATTGACACATTTAGAATACCAAGAGCATGGCATATATACATCTTCTTGCTGAGATCTTAGCAGAGACAGGTGCACATGGTCAGCTCTACAGCTGAATCATGTGAATGTCATGGTGACATTTACGGCCTTGGACACCTCAAAGAGCTTTTCATCCTCATAATCCTCACACTTATTTTCTTGTCTGCCTAGAACCTCCATATTTCTTTTATTCTTATGTTGTTAAATTAATCCATTTGTTACATTTTTTATTAGTTAGTGTAGTGTAGTTAAGAACACTATCTGTTCTTAGAGAAATAGTATATGCTATGCAAGGCACTGTGCAATAGATACTTACCTTTCTGACTTTGAAAATAGCTTATTTGGAGGTTGGAAGGATGGCTAAGCAGTTAACATTTCTATCCTTCTTCTAAGAGATTGTGTGTCTATTTGCAGTTTGTTCAGTCTCAAGTTATGACTTTGTCTTTTTTATCAATTGAATCAATTACACAGTATCTGGTCCGTATATATGGCTTCTTTCCCTTAATATAGTAGTATTTTCAAGTTTTGTTCGTGGTGTAACATGCATTGGCAATTCTTTGTTTTCTTTGTATGCCCATAATATATTGCATTTAAAAAATACATTGTGTTACTGTATTTAGGTGGATTTTTGTTCCCTCACCCCAACTTGGCTGTTCTAAGCAGAGCCCCTATAAATGTTCATGTACTAGACTTTATGTGGATTCCCTTTGCTTGGATGAATATCTAGAAATGGAGTGGCTGGTATGGTAAATTTCCATTTAACTGTTCAGTAGAGTTTCAGAAACATTTTACAAAGAGGCCATTCTGTTTTATAATCTTACAATCAACCACAAGGTACCAGTACCTCCATATAAATCATTCATTCTAATTCTCTTTCCATTAGGTGTTTTTCCCAAGGAAAGATCAAAAGCCAGTAGAAAGGATGATGGAGCTTTTCATAAAGCTGAAAATGATTCTCAATCAGTTGGCTTCCGGCGCACATCCCCTGCTAGACAAAATGAGATCTTTGAAACAAATGCATCTGCCCAGGAGTGTTCCATTAACACAGGTAGAAGAGTCACTCAGTAATGCTCTTCCTGAGAAATTCTTCCTGTCATACTGACTTTTATTTAAGATTGGGTACAATAAATTCAGCTACCAATCTAGCACCTCAAAGACAAAAACTCCATAGAAGAAAGTTCTCACTTCAGCCAAGTTTGGAGCTTAAACCAGTGAGGTTTATCATTCTGTATTTAGGTTTGCCATTCATGCTTTAAAGAAATTATGGAAACTCTGAGCCTTGCCACTTTTTCTTTCTGTGTTGTTTTCTAGAGTACAGGTAGCTCAGGTGACATGGTGACATTAATAACTCTTGGATGTTGTCTCACAGGCCATGTACAGAAGCACCCGAATGAATACTCCAGCAGGGTCTTTCAGTACCATCTCCCAAGCGCTCTGTTCCCAAGGGATTACTACTGAGTACTTGACTGCCATGCTGCCTTCTTCCCAGAAGCCAAAAGGCAACCACACCAAGGATTTTCTAACTTATAAATTAACTAAAGAAGAGATTGCCTCAAAATATGGAATTCCGTTAAATGCTAGTGAGTGTACCTTAAAATAACTGTGATAATTATTCTTAATGACAAGAGCACTACATGTTTTGTTCCCGCTTTTCCTGGTAAACGAAGTAATAATTTCCTCTCAGAATTAAAAATAGAAAACACTTATGCAGCACTTGCTGTGTGTCCCGACTTTTAACTCACATCATCGTCACAGCAGCCCCATGAGGTAATGTCTATCTTGTTGCATCTTAATGAGGGGATGTGAGGCACAAAGATACTGAATAACCTGCCCAAGGTCCCTGAACTTGGAGGTCTCACAGCTATTGGGTTCTCGAAGTGACAGAGTGTACAGTCACAGATCACTTTAACAATAGGTATGTGCACTGAGAAGTGTGTCATTGAGTGACTTACTCATCGTGGGGTCACAGACAAGCCAGACAGCTAGCCATCGCATCAGCGAGTAATGCTACTGTGTAGGACTCCACCTATGCGGCCCGTCACTGATCACAATTGCTGTTAGCCTGCATAGCTCTGTAGTTAGCACCTGTGGGGATAACTATGAATTCTTGCTAGTAGATGATGCAAAATCTTGTTTTAAATTTGCTCATGTCAATATCTTCCCCCAACTTTCTAGCATTAGACATTTATATGGCTTATGGCAGAGGTGTGTGTGTGTGCAGCAAAGCATAACTGTTTAGTGGCATATCTTGATCTATAAACTTTGAGATGCAAAATGTGGTCTGAGGAACTTTTCCAGGTGATATATGTATATTTAGTATAGCAATTGAGTTGACTCGTTCATTCATCTTTTTTCATATTTATATTTTTTCATTCATTCATCTTTTTATTCATCCAACAAAAAGCCATGAATGGCTCTTGTGTATCTGGTACCATCCCAAGAGCAGAGTTTTGTGTATTTAAGTGCTAGTAAAATGGATCTGTTAGAAGCAAGTCTGAAGTATGGTTTGGAATTTTTGTATTTCTTCTTAGCAAAATGCCACCATTTATTCTGGGCTTGCTTACTTCTCATCTGAAAAGTAAAATTGTTACTCTACGTTCTTACTTCAATACCAGATGCCTCATCTGTTACCAACATAGGAAGTGCTAAGACATACATTTTAGGCTAAATGGTCTGGACAAGTTCTCCATAAATAAATAGATTTGGAATGTACCTAGAAATGAATTTTTTGTTTTCTTCTAAATTATAATGATTGATGCAGAGTAAGTGTGCCTGTTAATTGTCTGTTGTTTTGTTTTTATTTCCAGCACCATTTTGCTTCTCCCTTTACAAAGACATCATCAACATGCCTGCTGGACCTGTGATTTGGGCTTTCTTGAAACCAATGTTGTTGGGAAAGATTTTATATGCACCATATAATCCAGCTACAAAGGCCATTATGGAAAAGGTTTGACTGTCACACTCAGTGTTGCTATGTGGGGTACTGTTTCTGTTTTAAAGTAGTCAACTTCTAAATTTATTTTACCCACAATTCTGCCTTATGTATTCTCTGCCATCATCATTGCCCTTGGTTTTTGGAAAATTTTGATAATTCTTTACTTTCTCACTAGATAAGTATTAATGAGGTGGAGTATAGGTTATGACAAGTGAGAGCTCCCAGTGAAGTAAGCCATCTTGACACTTGAGAATGATATTAGATACAGCCAGACCTCACACTTTTCAATATATCTAAGATAATCAAAAAGTTTTCAATTAATGAAATATATATGTATATATATATATATGTATAATTTGAAAAATGGGTGATTATATAACTCATTCAAATAAAAATAGCTCTTAAAGTATAGATTCTTGACTTCATAACTGCCTGTCTTATTTGATATTTCTTATTTATATCAAAGGCACATGGTGAGGAAAACAGTATCATCAGGACCCGTACTTACCATTTTACCACAATTACTTCCCCTCACTTTTAAGTTGGTTTTAAGGGTGGGCATGGTGCTTCATGGTAGAGTTCTTGCCTGATATGCTCAGGACCTTGAATTCTGTGCACAGCACTGAAAAGAAAATACAGCATCAGTAAGGCTGGCTTGAAGACAGACATGCAGAGCACATCTGAAACCCTAGTGCCTTGGAGACTGAGACAGGAGGTTTTGGAGACTGAGACCCTCTCAAAAATGCTTTAAAGTTTTGGATTATACATCCACTCTTTCAAAAACTGCCTTAACATTGCCTGATCATTAAATTACAGTTGACATGAGTCTGGCATTATTTTTGAAGCTGTGTAAAATGAACAGGAGGTTACCACTGAGTGTTGTTGCTTTGAATGTTTGTGGTGTAATACCTTATTCATCTTACTGGGTGTATTGCAGAATTTTGTGTAAATGATGTCACTCACACTGAGTGTAGAACCTCCCTTTTATGCTTGACTCTTGTCTCCATTCTTTCATATGGTAAAATAATTCCTTTAATTCAATAGAACTACCTAAATTATTTTCTTTTTAAATATGCTAAAGAAATGTTTTGTTTTGCTTTGCTTTGCTTTTTAGAGACACAGTTTCTCTGTGGCTTTGGAGGATGTCCTAGAACTAGCTCTTCTAGTTCTAGGATCTAGCTCACAAAGATCCACCTGCCTCTGTCTCCCGAGTGCTGGAATTAAAAGTGTGCACCACCACCACTGGGCTTAAGAAATGTTTTAGTAACACAAAATACACTTACTTCATTCTCAGTTACTGGGGATTCTTTTTATTCTGGTGGATGTTTTGGGGTTTGTGCTAATGTAAGCACTGTGGCCAACAAAACACATGTGCATATCTTTTGACAAATAGATGTTTTACTTCAGTAAGATTCATGTCTAGAATTGGAGAGCTGAAAGATATTTTGTTGCTTTGTTTTAATTTATTTTACTGAGGTAAGATCTCTCTATGTTGCTCATGTTACCTTTGAGAGTTCAGGATCTTCCTGCCTCAGCCTCCCATGTGCTGAGATTACAGGCATGCATCATCATGCTTGACTATATTTCATTTGAATAGCTCTTGTTAGACTGGCTTCCTAAAGGCTGTGGTACATGCTACCAGGGAGAAGAATCAGGACCATTTCTTATTTTGCTATCTAACTTAGAAAATTTAATTTAATAAGAATATTCTTCCCATGTTTGTGAAATCAGGTGCTCTTCAATAGTACAGTGAAGTTTAAAATAGGTAATAATGAAAATTTGTGAGCACCCTGGGGAGGCTTCCATTGTGATTATAGATTCATGTTGGGTAAGCAAGCCTTAAGTTTCCCAGAATTTTTGTAAATGATTTTGATCCTTATATGATATATATCACTTGAAGCTTTGAACACATAGAAAAAGACTGACAATGGCATCTTAAAAACAACTTAACTTTGTAATGCTGCTTTTTATATACCCCAAAGTTGTGTATCACATTGAAATGCATGAAGAATACTAATTGACCAAATCATTCTTGTTTCTTTATTGTTAAGTCCAATGTAACTCTGAGACAGCTGGCGGAATTAAGAGAAAAATCTCAGGAGTGGATGGATAAGTCACCAATCTTCATGAATTCCTTCCACCTGCTAAATCAGACAATTCCAATGCTCCAGGTACTTGATCACTCTGTCACACAACTTACTGGGAGTTACAGTTCTTTGATAATCAACTTTATTATGTGAAGATCATAACTGAGTATCCATATTCAATAGAGTATAATAACCTTCCCTCCAGAGACAGTGTCTGGGACAGAATAGCAGATATATCACTCACATTTATAACTCCTCCCTTCCCTCTAGACCCTCCTGTCTCTCTGCTACCTTAAAGGTGAGAATTCCTACATACTAATGTAACTACTAGTGCTATAACACCTACTTAATGATCATAACTAATATGACATCAATATGTTCAAGCTAGCCTTCTTTAAGTTATTCTTTGGTACTTAATGGATTTAGAATTTCTAAAGTACTAATGTTCTAGAAAGCATGCAGTGTCAGGAGTACCTTAGTTGAGGCGTGTGGCACAGATTGTGCACAGGTACTGTCACAGAGAGGTCTGGGTGAGTGTCTCAGATTCAAAGTCAACGGAAAGAAGCAAAGCACAAACCTAGCAAAAGAAAGTTATAATAAATTGGTGCCTTCCAAATTTAGTTCTCACTCAGCCCCTCCAATGTTCATTCCGGTATAGTTACAGGTTTGACATTACTACTCTGTGCACAGCCTTTTGAAAAGTATGATTTATAATTCTTGTAAGAAAGATGCAGGCTTTTCTGAAAACGTGAAGGAAAATGGTCCAATCACAAACAGAACTCTAGACAACTAAAGAACAAGCAGCAGAACTAGCCTGTTATCTGGAGAAAAGAATTTGTCAGGAATGATAGTAATCATGGTCCTCCTGAGATAGTGGTTTGCTTTGAAAAGAGATGACCCCTATAAAGCCGATGTAGCTCAAGAATACACACACACACACACACACACACACACACACACACACACACACTATGTATACATATATATATGATATGTATTATATATAATGACACACACACACACACTGTCTTTATCACGATACTGAGTAAATTAAGCCCAGAATGAATGATTCGTTTCATATAAGTTTTCAGAAAAATTGTACCCGGAAGTTGCTCTCTTCAATTTGTTTTGACTAACAATCAGTGCAAAGTTAGTTACATTTACAGAGTGAATTAGAAAATAAATATAAAAACCATCAATGTGTTTAATAACTATAAGATGAAGGGCATTCTCCATCACACACCCTCCCCACAATGTACTATTCAGTTTAAGTATTCTACTTTATAGCATGCTCGTTTGTAGCAGGTCTTTTCTAGTGAGTCTCAGATAGCAAAGTTTATTGAATAGAATTTCATTGCATTAAGTATTCTACTAAATGGAGGATTTATCTTTTCTCCTAAAAAATTTTGTTTGTGGAGAGGGAAAAATATAGTTCACACACATTGTTTTATTAGGGAATTTTTGTTGTTGTTGTTGGCTAAAGTGCTGGATTACCAAAGGGCATGAGTTGTACATAATAGTTCCAAAGTAAAGAATTTATTAGAATCCCCATGGCCATCTTCACAGTGAGAATACCAGCTAACTGAAGCATTTTTACTCCAGAAAAGAGTAAATTGCTGTTCTCGATTCTTGAGGAGGAAGTCAGTTTAGTGAATGCACAGGGAGTTTGACATTTGAAGCATTAGTGGATTATGTGGCATTGTGGTACAGTGCTTGTTCCATAGTACTGAGACTCTGGGCTCTGGGTTCAATCATTGGCATGCATGCACACACAGAGACACATATATATGCACACACACACACACACACACACATATACATACACATACACGGATGATGGTAATAGCAGTATTCACTTTGAGGTGTGGTAAAAAAAAAAAAACCTTCATAGTAGTGTCTAGCTCACAGTGAAAAGAGCTAATGTTGACTACAGAAAAACTGTCTGTTAGATTGGAAAATAATAATAGAAACATTAATATTTTAAATAAATTATGTTTTAAATTGTCAGTGTTTCAGTGGATTGCATGCTGGTTTTATTGATGTTTACCCATGGCCATCTAGTTGTTCTTGTTCAATACAGAACGGTATTGTAATAATGGACACTAACATTTCTGATGGGTCATTTGCCCTCACTTCATAGAAAGACAGCTTGGAACCAGAAAGGGGACACTTCACAGCTGGGGATGAGTAACTAGAATACCAAACACTTGTGAGGTCAAATGTCATGAAGTCCTTGTGAGGGTCAGCAGTTGCTTTTATTTATCTCGGGAGAATAAAATAAATCTGGAACCCTGTTATTTATAGTGCATGTTTAAAAGGAAGTAATTTATTAGTGCTGAGAAGAATTCTATTAAATTGAATATTATTCTCTGATGTTAAAAATAATTATGGTCCCCTCAGCGCACTTTTAGAAATCTGAGCAATTTGTGTGGAAGACAAACACTTATTCTTTCAAATCATTGTGTGTGAGGCCACAGCAGATACCTTAATAACACCCAGTGGTGGCTGCCTCATTGTTCCAAGGTTGTGTTTAGAGTGACAATGATTAAATGTGATTTCTTCTCATATTGAAATTGCTTCTTATTATTAATTTCTAGAATACTCTGAGGAACCCCTTTGTGCAAGTTTTTGTAAAGTTCTCCGTGGGACTCGATGCCGTTGAACTCCTGAAGCAGATTGATGACCTTGGTGAGTCACTGTCGTGTAGTAAACTTTCATTTAGTCTGCACATCAGAATTAGGGGAAGCACCCATAAGAGAACTTCCCTTTTCTTCTGTATTTAGTATTTTATTAGTTATTAGAAGAAAAGTGAGACCCTATCCATGTCTACCCATGCTTTCTCTAATTAGAAGAAATGATATGTGAACACTTCCTAATCATGGTTATTTTCAATGATTTTACAGAAAGATACATGGTGTAAATGCAACTTTCACTTTAATCGTAGTAAGGCAGAAGTAAGGCTGCCCATTTTCCCTTTTCTCCCTTCCTTGATAACTCAACGAAAAGTCGGTCCACACAAGTGTGGGAAGGTGAAATGATTTCTGGCAGCACTTAACATTTGGTCTCTGCTGGCCTCAGTATCACCGGGATGCAACTGGAAAAGGCTATAGAGTTAACAAAGGCAAATGTAGAGACTCAAAAGAAAATAAGCCTAAATCAGTATTCAAGGTCAGATCTTCCACTCAGGGTCTTTTAAAAGGAACAAGCTGCAGAGAATCAAAGGCATCTGTCTGAACTTACATATTCCCTCTGCCAAGTCCCCACCTTCAACCTAAAGGATGCAAGACATCTAATTCAGGCTGTCTGATTCACTGTTGCTATGCAACCACAAGGATGAGGAAGGGATTGAGAATATCAGAATTGGCAGCAGCAGAGCAAATACCTTCCTCCTCCCCAGCACCTCTGGGACACAAATGACTTAGGTAGTAAGACAGTGGGGAGGAATTATGTCTATATTTGTATGTAGTCGTCTGATGTATAATAGCATGCATTTGATGATAGTCAACTCAATTTGGTTGAAGAAAGGTATTAGGGGATTTATTTTCTGAAAGTAAATGATAAGTCACTATTTGATAAAAATATCAGGGATAAACTATGAAGTTCTTAAATAGATTTTTATCATCCCTAACTTTTAAAATAGGAGATGAAGCTTAGAATTTAAAACCACATTAAAGTTAAGTACAATAGTGAGCCCAGCACATTTGAAGGCCTGAGTTTGAGGCTCAAAATTAATTACACACACACACACACACACACACACACACACACACACACACATACACACACACACGTAACACACATGCAATACAGACACACCTATGTATATACATATATATGCTTGTCTGTGATGCTTATATTATAACGACATCTGTAAAAGATTATACAGTTAGACCCTAGCACTGTTGCTGCCTCTCTAAAGCATCTCCTTGAGTCTCCAACAGGTCTAGAGACTCCTTCCTTGTTATATTAACTCCCAGTATCTGCTGGAGGCCTCAGTGTTCAACAATAGTATAGCTCTCCCTCACCAGCACCTCCATTAAGTAAAAAATGTACTGAGAAATGTATTTAAGGAGTTGCCTTTTGCGAGGAGCAAGGACTTGCTTTGGATAAGGTAAGGAACCTGTTTAGAAGGATTTATGATAGTCACAGCTCAGTCCTCATGACGAGCAAGTTAATAAAAACTTAATTGGTCAAATGATTTGTTAACTTGTGAGTTCATATTTACCCTTGGTCCCTGCTGCTTTCCTCACAAGGAGTCTTCCAATTGAAGAACAATTGAATTGTCTTTCTTCTGGAGTAATTACTTAAAATTAAATCCTGATCACTTTGTCTAGGTTAATTTAGACATGAATGGAGACGAGACACGTAAGACTTTATTGTTTATTTACCATGGTGGTACCAGGAGTCAAATCCCAGACCTTGTGCATGCAAGGCAAATGCTGTACCACTGAGCTGTGCCCCTAAAATTATCTATTGACAATATAACAAAATTGCAAGTATATAATACACGTCTTTAGGTTTCTTTTTAGTTTGTTTCTGTTTTTGTTTAGTTTTTGTTTTGAGACAGGGTTTCTCTGTGTAGCTTTGGAGCCTTTCCTGGAACTACATCTTGTAAACCAGGCCGGCCTCGAACTCACAGAGATCCACCTGCTTCTGCCTCCCAAGTGCTGGAACTAAAGGTGTGCACCGCTACCATCACCTGGCTTTACCTTCAGGTTTCTTAAATGTTTCTATATTGCAGCTTTTTGCTTTAAAGATTTTGTTTTATTTTATATTACTTGAATGTAAGCATGCCTTTGTGAGAGTATGTGCACTGGTACTGGTACCCACATTGTCTAAAAGAGGGTGTCAGAACACTCTGGATCTGGAGTTTGCTGGTGACTGTGAGCTACCTGATATGGAATCTGGAAACTGAACTCTGGTTTGCAAGTGCTTTTAACAGCTGAGTCATCTCCCCAGCCCTTCTGTTGTCCGGCTTATACTCTGCATAGACTTTCCTTCATTTAAAATTCTTAAACATTGCCGGGCAGTGGTGGTGCACGCCTTTAATCCCAGCACTCAGGAGGCAGAGGCAGGCAGTTCTCTGTAAATTTGAGGCCAGCCTGGTCTACAAGAGTAAGTTCCAGGACAGCCTCCAAAGTCACAGAGAAACCCAGTCTCAAAAAAACAAAGCAACAACAAAATTCTAAAACATTTTTTTTTTGTAAGGAAGCATTTTTGTTTAGTTTATTTAAATCAGTCATAGTTAGCTCACAGTTTATTACCTACATGACATACTTATTTATTTTGTGTGTACAGTATACATATGACATCCTCATTATGTGCATATGGAAATCAAAAACAGCTCTCTCTCCATCTTATTTTTTATTTTTATTTTTATTTATGTATTTATTTATTTATTGAGACAGGGTTGCTCATGAACATGGAGCTTGCCAATTCAGCTAGACTGGCTGGGCAGCAGGCTTCAGGGATTTTCAGTTTCTGCTTCCACCCCACCTGTCAATACAGGCATTGCCGTGCTTGACTCTTACATGGCTGCTGAGCATTCAAACTCAGGGTCCCTCCACTTGCCCGCTAAGTACTTTGTCTGCTGTACCAACTCCCTAGCCTAGCCACTACTTGTATAATTTCTAGGGATATATTCATTCTTAGTCCTTTGTTATTTAAATTGTAGCAGAATATACTTTTGCATTATCTTACATCTCTTTGATCCTGGGTTGACTGCATTTGTAAGTAGCTTAACATTCTCCTCAAGGAATTTCTGTAGAACTGGCATATAGAATAGTAGATATTTTCAAAGAAAATTCTACAGCACCCCCTTATAGTTTAATGAGCTAAAAAAACAAACAAACAAAACAAACAAACAAAAAAAAAACCCAGAATATTTTTTTAATACTTTTGGAATAAGGATGGTAATCTCTGTCTCTGTTTCTGTCTCTGTGTGTGTGTGTCTCTCCCATCCTCCCTCACTCCATCCCTCCCTCTCCTTGCTTCTTTAGACGTTCTCAGGCTGAAGTTAGAGAACAACATTGACATCATTGATCAACTGAACACTCTGTCTTCCCTGACGGTGAACATTTCTTCCTGTGTGCTGTATGACCGCATCCAGGCAGCAGACACTGTGGAGGAGATGGAGATGGTGGCAGAAAAGCTCTACAAAAGCAACGAACTCTTTGGAAGTAAGTGCTGTCCTGTCAGGATTAGAGCATCTGTCTCTACTAAAATGGACCAAATTCCTTCCTTACCACTTTCACCCAGAACTTGAAAATGTAGTCTGCAGGTCAGTACAGATGAGAGCCCTTCATTTAGCCTATTAGCTACATTGTTGAAGTACAAATATCTTATTTCGTTGCAGAAAAATTAAGAATGGAAAACATTCCATTTTAAGTGTGAAGCTAAACCCAGCCTCATTAACAGTCAAGATTACCTACTTAAAATTTGGGGGTGGATAATTTAAACAAGTGGCTTACAGTGATATGTTTAATCTGTCACTTACTTTGTGATTATATTCTTTTTTTCCACTAAAATTAATTTTATTGAAAATAGGTTTTTTTTCCTTTTTTTTCTTAATTTTACATATTGATCCCAGTTCCCTCTCCCTCCTTCCCTCCCTCTCTTCCCCTCTTAACTTCAGCTTTGCCCCTCAAGGTTGACACCTCTTAGAAACCACCCTTCTAAATCAAGAGCCTGGATCCACTGTCCTCTTAGTAACTCAGTTGGCTGACTTCTCCCTAAGTATGCCTTCTGACCAGTGAGTGATGTTGCCCATAAAGTAACTTTTGTGCTGTTGTTGCTGTTTTATTTTTAGGTGTCATTTTTAAGCTTCCATCTAACAGAAGCTCACACAGAAGCTACGACTCTGAAAATATCTCTCTTCCTCCTATCGTAAAATATACTATCCGTATGAGTCTGAAAACTGCACAGACCACAAGGAGCATAAGAACCAAGATTTGGGCCCCGGGGCCTCACAATTCTCCATCACACAACCAGATCTACGGCCGGGCTTTCATTTACTTGCAGGATAGTATTGAAAGAGCAATCATTGAATTACAAACAGGAAGGAACTCACAGGAAGTTGCCGTCCAGGTTCAAGCAGTTCCCTATCCCTGCTTCATGAAAGATAAGTGAGTGGACATGCAGGCCTTGCTAGTGGTCAAACCCCATTTGACAAGTCCCTTATGCCTTGATATATCAAATGGGGAAGATATTCACTGAGCCTTTGCCATATGTTTAGAACCCAAAATGGAGCATGCCTGGATGTTTCCTTAAGAAATGGAAGCATCAGGACCTTGCATTCTTTGTAAGAATAAGATCATGAAGTCCTATATGTAAATTTAAACTCTTTGTTAGACATGAAATCCTTCCCCATGTGTTATTTCATTTGTTCTGCCTCTGTCCCTTTTCCTGGAAGTGGTATCATCATACATAGTTTTCAGATAAAAATGAAATTCAGAGAGCCTGAGTCACTTGACCTAAGATATATGGCTGATCCTGCACTCTGATAACAGTATCTGCATTTTCTAAGCATGAGACCACACCTAAAACACACTCTTGGAAGAAGCTTTACAAGAGTGTTGTTATTAACAAATAGGAGCCCTTACCTAATTCTACAGCCAGAAATTGAAACAAGAATGTACCTGGTCCAAGATAAAATTCATTCAACAAATGTTCTATTATAAACTTTTGCCTTGCCCATTGAAGGGCTGTGAGCATCAGAAACGTGGCCTTCTGGGTACCACCACCATCAGCATCTGGGAAGTTGTTCATAAGCAAATTTCTGTTCTGTCCATACATCATAAATGAGAAGGCTTCAGGTTTGGGCCAGGACTCTGTTTTTATAAAGCTGAAGGGTGTTTGTGCTATACAACCAATTTGAAGAAATGCCAAATAAGGTCTTTCAGGCATTATGACCTGCCACCCAGGAACTCATGTCGTACTGATGGGGCTTTTGAAGGTCCCTTACTTCAGCATATTGTTAAAAAAAAAAAGGGGGGGGCATTTCTGAAACATTTTTGAAGAACCCAAGTTCTTTGTATTTCAAATCAAATGTTCTGGATTTCGTATTATTTAGTTTAGGGAAATTTTGTTTAATATCACTTACAAATGTCCTTAAAAGGTAACATAGTCATTTTTGGCACTGCCACTTTTAGAACAGCATGACAGTCATCATCTAATTTTGAATCTGCCATTCAGATGAGCAAAGTTTGGAGTTTTGTAATTATAACCATATAATGATTTTTTTTTTTTCCTAACCAGAACACACTCAAATGCAATTTAAATGATATGGTTGATTTTTTTCTGACCACCAAGAGCTGTGTTTTCACTCTTGGCCTACCACAGCAAGAAAATGACAGCCCGCTGTTAAGTCAGCTTCCCGCTCCATAAACAGTGGTGCCATATTAATACTTATTCTGAGTTCCCTAATGGGGGTATAGCTTCCACACATGCGGGTGTGTACTTCTTGTGCTCTGCGGTCTTCAGGGTGGCTTTATTTTGTTGATTGGATCCTCTGTCTCATTTCACAGCTTCCTCACCAGTGTCTCCTATTCCCTTCCCATCGTGCTCATGGTCGCCTGGGTTGTATTTATAGCTGCCTTTGTTAAAAAGCTTGTTTATGAGAAGGACCTCCGGCTCCATGAGGTATGTTGATAATCTTTTCTTGTTGTGAATAGGTCCTGATCATAGATCAGCTAATTACTATTACTTGCATTATGCATTCAGACTCAGCCGGCATAGTGTACACCTTGCAAATTAGGGAGAGAGACAAATATTTTGCAGATCACAAAGGTAGCCTTTATTTTGTTTTCTCAAAAGTCACCTGAAAGACATCTAATGAGTACTTCTGAAAAGACAAAAATCAGAATAGTATTGAATAAAATAGGAATATAATTATGATCCTCACAGGAATATTTTCTGGAGTAATTATCTATAGGATGTAAGCTCTAACAAGGTTTATCAGTTTAGACACTGATACTATTAAGACACAAATATGGCTGATGTGGTAACCAAGTGAGCTCCTTGTAGGTATAGACACAGACATGGATACTGGCGTGAGGTTTATTTTGTTTTTCAAGACAAATTCTCTTTCCAATATACTTTCTCTTGCAATTATCTTCCAGTTAACAATTTGCTAAATGTTTCATGAACTGATTTAAGCCCTGTTGTCTTCCAGACTGTATGCCATGGCTTCCTAATGACAGTCTGAAAGCTTGACTTCACACCTCAAACCATAATTGGGTTGCACAGTCCTTTCTACCTTGTATGTCTCAGGTTCCAAATCCTCAAAAGTGGGTCTTCAAAGATTAAAGCCCAACTTTAAAGTAGAAAACTGTGGTAGATGCTGAGCTATTTTATACTTCAGAACAAATACCTGCCTCAAATACGTTACTCATGATTGAAACAGCAAGCATACTTGTGCATGTGTGTCTATATATACTCTTGTGTTCATGTGCATACTTATGCGTGTTTCACATTCACCACTTTGTTTTGTGTTAGAACGTAATACTGCTTGAATGCATCCATGTATGCCACCCAAAATATCAGAGCATATTGTGGTCCTTTTTCAGTGGAAGAGATGAAAGGCATATTTTTAACAGTGAACCATTTCTGCGCGCTAGCTCTATGCCTTCACTTAGTAGGTATCCACCTTCAAGTTTTAACCACATGACCACAGAGTTAGAGTCACATAGTGAAAAAAAAAAAATCACTGAACTTGGAATAGAGCATGAGGCTTTGAGTCTTCCATTTCAGATAGTCATGTTTACTTGATCCTTATCCCCAAACTCAGCATTTTTCCCCCTAGTCTTCATTTAGTACAGTATTGCAGGATGGAGATGTCTCGTAACAGTGAAGGTGTTCAGTTACCTATCTTATCTTTACCTAAAACATTGGTTCCTTTTTTAGAAGCCTCTGAAATTAGAATGCATTTGACACATCGCCATGACTTGCTCAGTAGTAATTTTTCTTTTTTGGCGGCATGAAATTAATGTCACATCTTAAAAACAATGGCACCCTAAACTCAAAGGGAAACAGCATAGCCGTGAAAAGATTTTGTGGAAAGTGTGGCCTGAATGGAATGTTCCTGATGACTCCAGCTTCCCTCTCCACGGCCTCTAGTTCACAGCTACCTCCTTCTTTTCAGAGATGAGAAGGCTGTGTGTGCCCAGGAAGTGAGAGGTGACCCGGTGAAGACTATGAACCTAGTTAATCGTTTTCATCAGGAGTGTCTTGACCTCCATCCAACCTTTTGCTAAATCATAGCTGCTTTCCTTTAGTAGTGCAGACTTTGAAGACGTTCTGAGAATGATGATGGTCAATCTCTTAGGTTACCAGAAACTTGAAATTTACTTTTTAATGCTGTCATTTTATACACAGTTAAATAGTACAAAGTGTCCATATCCTATTTCTTTTTCATTCAAATAAAAACACAAAGGTAAAAAAAATTACTTCTTGCTTTTTATAACCTTCTTTTCAAATTGGGTCAAGAAAACATATTTGGCTGTATCTCGATGAAGTCATTAAAATTTGACCCTGTTGTAATATGCCTCTGAAAACCTCTACCTTTGGAAGTAGCACAAATATTAATAACCAATAAGTCCTATTTTTGAAATTAACCCTTAAAATGCTTTAAAAATGTCCTTTATGAGTTTTGTTTTACATTCCTTGGGTTTAACAATTAAACCATTTCAGCTCTAAAATGTTGACATTTTATAAAAGAAATAATCTTATTTTTAATTTTGTGTGTGTGTGCTTTATGAGCTAGTTGCACCTAGTTGATCATTGTTGGTACTTTATATTCATCTAGAGACAGAATTTTGGAGTATTTCTGTAAGTTCATACATGCAGCCAAAGCGATCTATGAGTTATTATCAAGAACACAAGAGTCTTTAGTACCTAGGACTTCATATTAAACACCTATGTTTTCCTACCATATATCATTCCTTACTAGCAGGAATTTGGAACATTCTTAATAATAACCACAACATCCTTTTTAACTTACAAAACTTTTTAAAAATTAATGTAATCTTTTGTTAAGAAAATTAATTTTTATAAATGAAATAAAAGGTACCATTATCTGTAATGACTTAGTGCTGGGCCTACTGCTGAATTGGATGACATTGCTGACAAGCAAATATATGAATATTTGTGGCTTCCTAAATCAGTGTTAACCTCTAAACAGAAGCCTTTTAGGAATGTGGCAACATGTTCCTACAAATTCTTCTGGAATCTTTTTCTTGATGACGGCTGTGAACTGGGCCAGCTTTGACCACTGTGCACTAAAGGCTTTTCCGGTTATCAGATATTGATGAATTGCACTGTCAGGTGAGGGAGGCTTGGGACAAGTGACTCTTTGACTACAAAGCTGGCACCTGACATCTGCCTCTTTGAGAAGGAACCATTAATAGCATCAGGAAAGCACATCCAGCCATTCTCTGTGGGCCATCTTCCATCTCCAACTTTGGTCTTCTTTGTCACCATAAAGTTGGCAGCAACTCACAGTGATTTATACATGATTTGTCTCTCAGAGCCCTTTCTGGCTATGGGTACAGCTGTTGTCGTGGCATAAAATCCTAAAACTCTGCACTGAACTTTCATGCTAGAGTGTTCGAGTATGAATACCTCAGGGACAACCCAAATAGCTTGTTTCAGTGAATAGTGAAATGACCAGTCCTGATGTTTTATCAGCTCTTGGCAGTAAGAATTGCATCTTGAGTTTAAAAGTCTTCTAATTACTGTGATACGCACCTTCACTGTTAGTTGTGAGGCTTACCAAACTGTCACTTAATAAGTCTAAAAAAATGGAGAATATTCTAGATTCATCAAGACTTTAAGCTGGGATTGCTGGTCCCTAAGGGAGGAAAGCATGTTTAAACACATGATTTTTTTTGTTTTGTTTTGTTTTGTGGTCTTGATGTAGCCTAGATAGTCAACTTAGAAAATATGTTGGCATTGTTTATTACTCATAAGCATTTCAATGGGAGGGAGTTTGGTTTTTTATAGGCCACATAAGATTATAGTTTAGTGATGTGTATGTACCAGTTGGTTATGCTCAAGCATCTATAAGCAATTAAATCTTGAAACACAAAGAACATCCAGGGATGTTAAAAAGAGCTTGCATGTCAAAATCGCATTGGGATTGATGGGTATTTCTGAAGTGCAGTCATCAAAAGTGACACAATAATTTTCTTCAACTGGATGAGGAATGGGGAAAATTTTCTGGAGTAAAATCATTGAATTTTTCTTCTAAAAAATCAAAATGTAATTTTGTTTTCAATAAAGACAAGACTTGCAATTAGGGGAATTTTTCCATGGTAAATCTTTGCTCAATGCAGTTTCTTCACTTTGACCTCTCCTATTCTATGGAAACATAGATGAAGTCCTCATTGCAGAAGGGATGGGGCCAAGGAAGAGTACCAGAAGAAGGTACAGGAGAGGACAAAGTTAAGAGGAGAAGTCACTGGCTTTTTCTCAGTGGTGATTAGTTTAAGGCCCACTGCTTAGACTGTTGGCAGGCAGGTAGCTGTCTCCATGGTAACAAGAGCAAGCAGAGTTATCAAATGTGATAAGCTTAAAAAAAGAAGAAGAAAGAAAAATATGCTACATTTGGCTTGTAGAATAAAATATCCAGTGCAATATTATTATTGTTGTTGTTGTTTTTCTAGACAAAATTAAGAGCATTAAAAATTATTTATTTTACAAAAATACTGAACTATAAAGCAGCTAGTGGAACATTTCTTCTATTATTTTAAAAATGGAACATTAGCTGCATAAGTTTATTCTTAATCGTTTATTATTAAAACTGGTAACTGGAATATCCAGGTTTCCTAAAGTCTTCACTTGTACCAAACTTAAGACAACTAGAATTAAGGAAGGTTGTGGTCATCAGACACTTTAGTATTCTTGCACAAAGAGACTGATACTGTGATGAAAAGTCTTAGCCCTGGGGATATCACTGAGTCAGAAAAGAGGAACTGGTCTATAGCATCTCAGATACCTGAGTTCACTGTGGGTGTATGAATGCCTCTTTGTAGAAGATGCCAAGACTGACACAGACTGTCCATTGATGTTAGGGATGAGGAGGTCATCACAAAAGGAAGAAGGTCATCCTCCAAATTGCTGCATTTTGAATATTAAAAATCCACATTTATTCTGTTTCTCTCATGAAACATGAGCAATAGTTATAGTGTTCATTAAAGCTTATTAAAAATATATGAACTTTTATTATATTGAGACTGAAGTTAAACTATGTACAGCTTTTTCCAAGACTGAAATATTTATACTTGAGAAAATATCAAGTTCATGCTGTAAAAATCATAGAGGAGACACCATAGCTATAGTCTCTGATTCTAGAACATTTTAAGCTAGAGAAGTCAGCTAGTGTCAAAACTAGAACTGTAATGTACATACAAGTCTGTGTCTCTGTGTGTGGTGTGTGTGAGTGTATGTGCATGTATGTGTGTGAGTGTACATGTATGTAAGTGCATGTGTGTATGTTTTTGTGTGTGAGTGTATGTATGTGCGTGAGTATGGATGCATGTGTCTCGGTGTATATGTATATGTGTGCATATATATATATATATGTGTGTGTGTGTGTGTGTGTGTGTGTGTGTGTGAGTGTGCATGTGTGTCTGTATTGCTAGGGATTGAACTCAGGACCTCTGCAGCTAAGCAGGTGCTCCGTATTCAATTATTTATTTACTTCCTGGTGAGATAGAGAAACAGAGATAGAGATGGAGAGAGATAAAGAGATAAACAAATGTACCATTGTGCATGTATTTGAAGTCAGAACACAACCTTCAGGAGTCTGTTCTCCTTGTCATCATCTAAGATTTGATATCAATTCCAGGTCATCAGGCCTACAAGCAAGTGCCTCTACCCATTGAGTTATCCACTGGTCCTAGAAATGCACATTTGTATTCACAAGAAAGTCTTCTCCAACAGGAGCATTGTCTGGGTTGGGGTGCCACTCTGGAAACAAAATCCAAGAGGCGCTGGAACAAAGAGATGTAGCAATCAGAGAGGATTCACATAGACTGCTCAAATCTTTATTTCATATATCAGGAGAGTCTTGCACATTTTGTGACAATACAGAAGGAATTGTCACTTAGGGATTCATCAACCAAAGAATGACCTAACTCTCCCTTCTTCTACTTCTTCTAGTACATGAAGATGATGGGTGTGAACTCCTGCAGCCATTTCTTCGCCTGGCTTATAGAGAGTGTTGGATTTTTGCTGGTTACTATTGCAATCCTCATCGTTATACTCAAGTTTGGCAATATTCTTCCCAAAACAAATGGCTTCATTTTGTTCCTGTACTTTTCAGACTACAGTTTCTCAGTGATTGCCATGAGCTATCTAATTAGCGTTTTCTTCAACAATACCAACATTGCAGCTCTGATCGGAAGCCTCATCTACGTCATTGCCTTTTTCCCATTTATTGTTCTGGTTACAGTTGAGGATGAGTTGAGCTATGTTATAAAAGTATTCATGGTAAGTCAAGTGTTGGAGTGTGCCCGAATGTGATATAAATGCCTCTCTCCCTTAGCTCATGAAAACGGGCTCAAGCTGAAAGTTCACTTATATAATTAAAAATTAAATGGCAGCAAAATAAACTTAACTCTTCTAATGATAGCTCTTTGTAACTGCTGTCTTCTCAGAAAGGAAACGTTTCTACCTATAGCTTCTAGAGCCATTAATCATGCTGCTAAGCTATGGTTCTTGACCAGTTAAAATATTACCTGTCATGTTTTAGAGATCATCAAGAATTCTGATTTCTCTCATTCCTGTGTTTAGAAGCATTCTCGTGTATGAAAAGTACTCATGATTTTCACGAGTAACACGTAGCCTGAAGGAATAGTCATGGGTGTTCTGACAGCGTATACTCAAATTTAATTTTTTTCCTTTTGCTTTTCCTAAATCAGAAGCACTAAATTGAAGAATGAAATGACTGATTTAAGATTCAAAGAGCAGAGCCCTTCCAATCACATTAAGGCTTTACTGTTCACAGACACAGCTTTGATAAGTAACTTTAATTCAACACCAATTTCTCTAAATTTAAACAAAACTTAAATTTATAATTTGTAGTGATTATCAATATTTAACCAATAAATAATTTAGTGTATTCTCATTTATAATTCTATCACCTGAAATTTATTAGCATTTTCTGGCCTTGATGTCATTTAATTTGAGTCTTCCTACTCTACTACTCTGTAATTTCCTGCCTTATAAATTTCCGAGAAACATTTAATAAGCTTAAATATATATTTTGGATTCTTCAAAAGCAGCCTCCAAGTTTACTGCCTCTTTCTCTGTTTTCCTGCTCTTTTTAGTCTTTCTTTTCCTCTCTCGTTGCAGTATTTTTGGCAAGGGACTTCAATATTTTAAATATACTTAGAGAATGAGCATGAATTTTTTTCTGTTGGACTAACATTTTAAGCATTTTGAAACCCTTTAGGTGAAATTTACTGGCATGATTACCACTGTTCATTTTCTTCCCAGAGCCTGCTGTCCCCAACAGCATTCAGCTATGCAAGCCAATATATTGCACGATATGAAGAACAAGGCGTCGGTAGGTTCAATTTCTTTAAAACAGGATTTTATCTCTAACTGTGAAGTGTGTCAAAGAGGAATAAATATCTGTGTTTAATTTCTAGGTCTTCAATGGGAAAACATGTACAAATCCCCTGTTCAGGATGATACCACCTCATTTGGATGGCTGTGTTGTCTAATTCTGGCAGACTCTTTCATTTATTTCTTTATTGCTTGGTACGTCAGGAATGTCTTCCCAGGTAGGAACCTGCATTCCATAGATACATGCTTCTGTGGTTTTCATAACCATGAGTCAGCTAATACCAAAGGTTGGCTTGCCATATGCAATCTCCAAAGCAGTATACTAAAACTCCAAATTAACCAAAAATATCCAGATTAAATATGTTGTTGTGCTCCTTCTCTGATAGTTCTTTCAAAGATGAAAAATTCAAAACTATGTGATAGTATCCAGTCAATCCAGTCTCTTTCTAAATAGAAGTATGATGCACCATAAGGCAAGACATGGGTTTCTTGATTTAATGGAGAATGAACTATATTCTGGAACAGATTGGATTCCCACTTTGGTTCTCAAGCAGTTAGCCTTTCTAACAGACTTAGATGTTTTTCCCACTAAGTGTTATTGATATGTTTACATTTTTTGTGGATGAGTTAGTAAAATTGCATGCTTTTGTTTCCATAAAATGGTTATAAGAGATGGCTGTCTTGAGACAGAAAGCGATTAAGTGCTGGTCTGGGCCTTGGAGTAGGACCATGGAATATGCAAAGGAATCCTGTGAGAATTCCGTGGAGTTACAGAATTACATTAGACTGTCGTGATGCTTGTTTTGTACGTGAACAAAAATCATCCAACTGCACACTTTAAAACACTAAATTTGTAATATAACCGTACTTTACTGACATGGTTTTTAAAAAGAGATGATCTTTTTGGCTTTGTTTTGTACTGAACTCATTCTTTAAGTTTGTATAGTATTCTACAAAATGAAGCAATTTCCTGAACCATTCATAGTGTTTCATTTCATTTCATTCTTCCTCATGTATTCTCATTACAGGGACATATGGCATGGCAGCTCCGTGGTATTTTCCAGTCCTTCCTTCTTATTGGAAAGAGCGATTTGGATGCACAGAGGTGAAGCATGAGAAAAGCAACGGCCTTATGTTTACCAATATCATGATGCAGAACACCAACCCTTCTGCCAATAAGACAAGTAAGTCAATAGCATGTATCATTATAAAAGAAATGAAATCAAAATTACATGACTAGTGGATTTAATTACATTTTTCTAAATGATAAAATTATCATCCCTTTAGTCATGCATGAGTATGTCTACACATATGTGTTTACACTTTTATAGGGATTGAATTGTGCCTTCTCTTGGGCTCATTAGCCCAGTTGGTTAGCATATGCTGCTAATTAAGCCAAGACTGTAGATCCCTTTGTGGTCCAGTTAGATTCACACAGAGAAAAAAAAAATTGTTCCTTGCCTACAGCCTGCATCCCTTACTCTAGCCATCTGTTACCAGTCATAGAAGTAACCAAGGAACAAAAATGGGTAATGTAGCATAACCCACAGCTGACGTGAGAAAAAATAGTGCAAAGTTCACACATCACTGACATGGGGTGAGTGATACCGTCTCTGTGAAAAGATGCCCTGTGTAAGTGGTGTGGTTGTGATGCCCAAAGAAGTTATGGATAGGAAAATTAGCTGGATTCTGCAGGCTACAGATCTGATAAAACCTTGTTACTATAAAACCATAACTTGCAAACATTTATTTCATAAAATGATGCCAATTTTCCCAATCATAGAACAAACCTTGTGGGTTATCTTTTGAATACTTAAGATGTTTTAAAAAGAAAAGTGTAAAATTATAATACTGTATTAGGGAACTGCTTTTTCTAAGAGAGAAGGCTAATATATGAAGCCCTAGAGAATGTGGTTTTGCACTCTTGCTCATTCTGTAGGCAGGTCAGAAGGAAACCAGAGAATACAATAAATCAGTTGCTTCTGACCTTTTTTAAACTTAAAGATTATATTTATATAATCTTCAATTTTTAAAGAAAGTCTATCCCAGGTCCATTAATTACTGATGAACTTACAACTCTTCTCTTGGTTTCTCTCCAGGTCCTGACTGTGCATTCCCCTCCAACATTGAACCTGAACCTAAAGATCTCCAAGTTGGAGTTGCCCTTCACGGGGTCACAAAGATGTATGGCTCAAAGACAGCTGTTCAAAACCTCAACCTGAACTTCTACGAAGGGCACATTACATCACTGCTGGGGCCAAATGGAGCTGGAAAAACCACAACCATGTATGTCATTTTTCAACTACATGTCAAAGAAGGATATTATTAATGATAGCTTTTTATAAACCAAAATCCTAAACTAAAAAGAAAGCAGAGCTATTACATCCTCCAGGTTCAACTTGTCCATGGCAGAATGAAATGTAAACCAGAGAGTCCAAATCGTGAGCTCTAAGACCATCTTAGGCCATTGTGGAATATGTTTATTTGTGCAACTTAGTGCTGGTCCATCTCATGCATCTTAAAATGTTTAATTCACTGCAAATGACAAATAACAGTGAGTTTTTTGGCATGTCTTAGATCAGTAATTCTCAACTTTCCTGATGCTGAAACTCTTTAATACAGTTCCTCATGTTGTGGGGACCCCAACCGTAAAATTGTTTCCTTGCTACTTCATAACAGTAGTTTTGTTACTGTTATGAATTGTAATGTAAATATCTGAAATTCAGGATATCTGATATGTGACCCCCCCCCCAAAGGAATCAAGACCCACAGGCAGCGACCCACTATCTTAGGGAGTAGAGCACCCTGCAATACAAGCTGTGTGTATTGAGACAGGGGTGGTTGGTGAAGTTCATTAGTGCTGTTCTGTTCAAAATGTGTGTGCTCCCTGGCTAATCCCTGGTCTCAGATTCATACTACTGTATCTGTCAGTCTGTCCCTTTTATTTGTATTTCTCCCCAGGCCAGGTATAAACCTGAGTTTGTACATCCTAGCAAGAACACACAGCCCCCACCTTCTCTATCACAGGAAGCACTTGCCTTGATACACCAAGAAACAAAGGATTGCCAGCATCACATACAGGTCAGAGTCAGGAGCAGCACACAGGCTGCGTTCTCTCTACTGACTATACTGTGACAGGGTAGAGTGAGGATCAGGATCCCAGATTCCTAGATATTTCTATCATTTGTGTGCGTGCTGTGAAGCTTTGCCTCTAGTTCTCCCCCTGTGCATACTTGCTTCCAGTGCTCAGATGTTGTTGGATTCCAGCCCTTGAGGAAATATTTCACTTACTCTACATTCTATTTTTAATCATCTTGAGTAAGTTCAGTGACGTCTCAAATGCTGGCATCAATATTTTCTCTAAATAACTGGAGACAAGTGAAGGTCATGAGAAAAGTTAACACTCAGCCTCTTATTTGTATGACCTGTTAAAAGCTAGGGTCGGCTTTCTAGAATACAACACTTAAAAAGAACACTTATATAAAGCATATTATCCCAATGGGAAATAAGAGGCTGGGGAGAAAAGAGATAGCGAATGTGTTTGAAGAGACTATAATTTTGTCCAAGAATGCCTTATTCTCTAGATAGATAGATAGATAGATAGATAGATAGATAGATAGATAGATAGATAGGGTTTCTCTGTGTAACAGCCCTAGCTGTCCTGGAACTAGCTCTGTAGACCAGACTGGCCTCCAACTCACAGAGATCCGACTGCCTCTGCCTCCCGAGTGCTGGGATTAAAGACGTGTACCACCACTGCCCAGAGAGAATGTCCTATTTTATTGATCTAGATATAAACCCTAAAATATCAAAAAGAAGCATGTTGTTTGTGTTTCAGTGGATGTTATGAAAAAAGTGAGAGACAGGTGGGATGCTCTCTAGACTTTCTGGGGATTATTTTATAATAGAGGAAGGAGATGATTATTAAATAACTGACCAACTGACTAACCACTTGAAAGGTATTGAGGGTTTTCTAGGTAGAAATACTTTGGCCATAATGCAGAGAAGGAATGGGATTGAAGATGGCCAGTTGTTTCAGAAGCAGGCATATGGTGATGGATTCTACCCCCTGGTAGTAGCAGATGTTGGCAGGTAGGGAACCAAGAGATGAATGAGGCATAAACATGACTGCTGAAACACAGTTTTGTGCAAACAGTATATGAATCCATCCCTCAGTGAAGGAGGAAGAACGATATGGTAAGTTAAGATTATACTTAGTCTGAGGATCTTGGAAGAGTGGTCCTCAATCTCACTAATGCTGTGACCCTTTAATACAGTTCCTCGAGCTGTGGTTGTTCCCAAATCATAAAATTATTTGTTGCTACTTCATACCCATAATTCTGCTGTTGTTATGAATCCTAATGTAAATATCTGATATGTGACCCCTGTGAATCACAGCCCATAGATTCAGAATCATTGTTGTAGGTATCTTATGAAGATGCAGCATGGTCTGTTGGACTAGCCTGGCATTAAGTGATAGAATCTAGTCTGAAGACATCAATTGAAGATTTGCCAGTTTATAAATAGGATTCCAAGGAAACACAGTATGTTCAAGGAGAGAGTGTACTTTCAACTAAAAAGCACCCCAGTTTGAGCATTATTACCACTACCATCATCAAGCAGTGTTTACACAACACCCTAAATAACTAAAAGCTTAAAAGTCATTTTTATTTTTTCATTCCTGCTTGACGCCTTTTTATTTCACAGCTTGCCTTCACTTAGAGCGATGCACTCCAACTTTTTTTTTTTTTTCTAACCTATGAGATATATTTAGTTTTGCTATCTAGTTTGAGTGATTGGTCCATACCTAATTTATTACATCTTCATTTCCAGCTCCATGCTGACTGGGCTGTTTGGTGCATCAGCAGGTACTATTTTTGTATATGGAAAAAATATCAAGACAGACCTGAATACTGTTCGGAAAAACATGGGAGTCTGCATGCAGCATGATGTCTTGTTCAGTTACCTGACCACCAAAGAGCACCTTCTTTTATATGGCTCCATCAAAGTCCCTCACTGGACCAAAACGCAGCTCCATGATGAGGTTAAAAGGTGAGTTAAGCCAGAAGCAAGGATGTGGCTCACACTGTTTAACTTTTCCTCAATGCCTTATATGTTGCCCTGGTCCTTTGTTTCTGTTCTCCATGTGTACTGCACTCCAATGCCTTTTAACTGGATTTCCAGCTGCCACTCCCCAAATCTTATCTATTCTGATTAAAGAGCTGTCAGAGTGAGCTTTGCCCATGAGTGAGCAAATCAGACCATGTTATTCGTGCATCACCTAAAGTGGCTTCCGTCACACTTAGAATAACATTCCATAATGTCATTACCAAGGCCAACTAGACCCTACATGCCCTTTCCTTTGTCTCATATCTATTGTTTTCACACTCTACTCATTCTGCTCTGTGAATGTAGGATACTTATACCCTTGACTACACACTACTGACTCCCACTAGTCTTTTTTCACAACTTACCACACCCTTCCTGAAAACCGTTTGATCCCCTCTCTTGGCCAAATGACCATTTTTTTCAGTCTTTGTTCATCTCACATTTTCTGAGAGTGACTACTATACATACAGCCCTAAAGCAGTATATTCCAACCATTCTTTCTCTTGTGCTTCCTATGTGCTTCCTCTCTTGTGCTTCCTAATTGTGTGTTGATTACCACCTGGTATATTATAAACTTTGCTGAAATTATAACTATCTAATGGAGTTTCTTCTTCACATTCTGAACACATGCACCCATAACCTCTTAATCTCTTTATGAACAAGTATTTTTTTTGTCTGTTCAATGCTTTTTGCTAGGACCTTTGACATGATCTGGCACAAAAAAAAAAAAAAAGCCCAATGTTCCAACCATTTGTCAAATGCACTGACTATATTCTCTTGTGTTTTTTCTTAGTAATTATTTTTATGATAATAAGATGGAAAATGATAATAAACCATTTTGTGTTATCAGTGTTGCATTTTACTGATCATTAAAGATATATTAACTGATTAGTGAACACAGTAACACCATTAATTATTTCTTGAAGGACTTTAAAAGACACTGGCCTGTATAGCCATCGCCATAAAAGAGTAGGAACATTGTCTGGAGGAATGAAGAGGAAATTATCCATATCTATAGCTCTCATTGGTGGATCAAGGGTTGTGATTCTGGATGAACCATCCACTGGAGTTGACCCATGTTCTCGTCGAAGTATATGGGATGTCATATCCAAGAACAAAACAGGTATGAGTGTTTTTTCATAACTTTTCCATGGAACAGTCATAAGTCTACACTCATGGTTATGCAAAATCAAGTTGAAAACTTCTCTGTGTATAATACAATACCCTCAAACTGTCTGAGGTGGGCCTTTTCTTTTTCTAAGACTTCTTGGTGAGATGTATGGGTCAGTTAGTTAATACCTACCTAGTACACACTGTGAGTTGAACTTAATGGGCTTTTGGGATTGTGTAGATCCAATGGCAGTTTCAAAGTCTACCCAGAGGAGAATGGAATCTAATCAGAGATACCAAACATACACAAATGAAAGTAATCTGAAAAAAGACTAAATAAGTGCTAGCAGGGTATGATGTAGAGAAGTAATCAGACTGGAGTGGATCAATCCAAGAGGAATATTCAAAGAAGTCTTTAAAATGACTGCTCTTTCATAGCAAAGGAAGGAAAGAGCAAGAGAGGGAGGGAGGGCACACTGAAACAAAGGAAGCAAAACTCTGACAAATGAGAGGGGGTTACTGATGCACACAACATGATAGGCATTGGCTGTTAAGCTTAATAAGGACCTGTTTGCTGCCAAATTACATATAACACACCCTCCTATAGATTTAAGAGCACCATTCTGAATTTCCCTTTGATCGTTACAGAGGTTCACTCACCTCAGATTAATACCACTCACTCTTGTCCTCAGAAATCCCAGAGCTTGCTCTTGCTAATTCTGTTCCATGGAGCCCGTATCCTCATTTTTCATTCTATGCTGTTCTCACCTGTGTTTTTAAGCCAGAACAATCATCCTGTCGACACACCACTTGGATGAGGCTGAGGTGTTGAGTGACCGCATTGCCTTCCTGGAACAGGGTGGGCTCCGATGTTGTGGCTCACCATTTTACCTCAAGGAAGCTTTTGGAGATGGCTACCACCTTACACTCACCAAAAAGAAGGTTTGTAAGAGGGGAAGTGCACTATCTCATGGGGTGATGAATTAAGTGTTTCTATGAAGTGCCGACCAATTCTCTCCAACTTGACTCATTGCTAAAGTTCATCAATACACTATCTTATGTGGTTCTTAAATCTCTGTAAGAGTATTGGTTTAAAAAAAAGCAAAAACAAAAGAAAAATAAACAGATTTATGCTCCCATCTCAAGAGTATCTAATGTTGTTAGCTCCCCCAGAATTTACAAAACTTCTGGTGATTTCCCATGTTCTATCAGTGTTGCTGGCACTGCACAAAGTGATACCTCTTTAAAGGTTATTGGTAGACTGCCAGCCTTTCCCCCCCCTAACATTTCAGAGAAATTTAAATTTTATGGCTTAGAGAAAGCAAATGAAATGAAGAGCACATATGAAGTCATGTCTTTATTTGGCAAGTGTTAGACTGCATAGCGGAAACAGACTTGGAACATCTTTTGGATGACTCCACGTCTAAGTTATTTTGGCATGACTTCCAAAATACATGACGGAATTCAGGCTTGGGTGGAAGCCTATTTCCTTAGCTTCGAGTGCTAGAGCCTTTTTCATCAATAACATTTTAGTTAATTCTTGGAGAATTCCATATGATGTTGATCACATCTACTCCCAAACTCCTCCCACTCTCTCCATCTCTCCCTTTCCTACTCACTCGACTTGAATTTTCTTCTCCATACCTACCCAAATCAAGTCCAGTTTGTGTTGCCCAGCTACTTTTTTGAGCAGGGACCTGCCATAAATGTGGTCAACCTACTAGTGGTCACCACATTAAAAAAACTGACTCTCCCTCTCCAAGTAGCTGCTGGAATTTTCATTTAATCTGTAGTATATTTTCTTTTAAACACTAGCAAAATTATTCTTGAGCTTCTAACACAAAAGTAATAATTCTTCATTCTATTTAGGAATTTACATACTAAGGAATATTGTGCTGTATGGTGTATCGAAGCATTATTCTAGGCACTGGGGCTGCATCAGTGAATTCATGCTATGAACTCTATATACTGGCTTCATGAACTTAGTGTTTGATGGGATGTGAAAAATTCAGATGCTATAATCAGCGTGTAAATTATTTAACGCATTAGCAATTAGTAAATGATAAGTTTCATGGATTATTTATTTCTACAAATATAGACAGAAAAAAGGCCAGGGGTGGAGGAAGAAGTATCAGTTAAACCATGAGCTCGAGCTGGTGTGAGAATGGGACATGTTGGCTGCCTGGGTGTAGAGACCATGTGCCATGGCCTGACATACTATAGCAAGAGAGACGAAGAGCTAACACTGCACTAAAGCAAGGGAGAGGAATGTGGGTGGTGGGTGGAAGAATGCATCAGAGGAGAGTGACTTGTAAGTCCCACGTGGGGTAGGGGATGGCTAAAAGGATAGTATGTGATCTGACTCAGGAGAGTGCTTTGCTTTTCTTCTCCTTCCCAGAGTCCAAATCTAGACACAAATGCAATCTGTGACACAGCAGCAGTGACAGCGATGATCCAGTCACACCTCCCTGAAGCCTACCTCAAGGAGGATATCGGGGGAGAGCTTGTGTATGTGCTCCCTCCATTTAGCACTAAGGTCTCGGGTGCTTACCTGTCACTCCTGAGAGCACTGGACTCGGGAATGGGTAAACTCAACATCGGCTGCTATGGCATTTCAGATACCACTGTCGAAGAGGTATGTGACCATCTCCTTACTGCTTGTTCCATTTATTTCTTTATTGTTTGTTTATTTGTTACTTAAAGCACTGGAAGTCAAGCCCAGCACTGTGAACATTGGCAACTGCTGTACCTCTGAACTTTATCTGTACCACATCCCTGTGTGTGTCCATGTCTCTCCATGCGGATAGGTTAATGTAGGTGCAGTTTTTATGCACTCTTGTCCACAAGCCTACTGTGGTCATGGGACAACCATTTCTCTAAAGCTGTCCACTTGGCTTTTTGAGACCTCAGCACATAAACTAGACTGGCTGGCCCTGTGAGCACCAAGGATCCATCCATGTTTATCTTCCCAGTGCTGAAATACAAGTGCATACTGCGACTCTGACTGTTGTGGGTTCTAGAGACAGAAGTCTAGTTAGTTCTCTCCCTACCCCTACTCCCAACACCATGACTTTATATATTGGGGCTCATATGACTTTCTCTGTCCTTTGAGGAATATATAAAGGGTTTTTTCTAATTAAAGGGAAAAGTATTTTTAAATTAATATGCTACCAAATCAGAAAAACTTAAAACTCCCGGTACCGTTCCAACAGAAGATTGATTTCTGAGAAGAAAATGTTTTTCAACATTTTACATCCAAAAGATGAGAATGACCACCTTTTACATGTAAAAATTTTTTCTCAATGTAGGTTGGGAAATAGTTGTCTTAATAAGTGTCATAATAACTCAAAATCAAAATCAAGATCTCAAGAGATTTGTACCCCTTTATGTTAATTGAAGTGGTCTGACTTCTTTTTCTAGGTCTTCCTAAACTTGACAAAAGATTCACAAAAAACTGGTAATATGAGCCTTGAACACTTAACACAGAGGAAAGTTGGGAACCCCAGTGTCAACGGCACCTCAACTCCTGATGATTTGTCTGTCAGCAGCAGCAACTTCACAGACAGAGACGGTATAAACACAATGCGCATGCTCTGCTTATTTTTCATAGATGGCAGAATAGGGGAAACAGAGGCACAGATTTTTACTCTCCGTTGGAATTCAACTTTAAAGTTTCTTTTTAAATTAACAATCCTAACACATAAAAGGCATCCTTTTGACACACAAAATATTCATTATGGTGGATCAAATTCTCCCTCTCAAAAGTGAGATGGTTATGAAAGCGAGGTGAATTCGGGAAATCCCTGTGACAGATGATGAGGGAGTGTGCTCTGCTCATCAGAAATCATTCTCTGGATACAACTCTCTGTAATTTCAGAGGTGTGCTTCACAAGTTACAGTTCCTCTGGCAATCAGTGCTGTGAAGGAACACTCTACCATTAGGTACACACATGGGGGGGGCAAAGTCATCCAAAATAAAGTTTTTGTTGTTGTTGTTTTATCACCTCCCCCTGGGAAAGGCATCTATCTCCCTCCAACTCTGATTCAGTCACAGGACAAATAAATGCATTGTTTGGGGCAAAGTCTCTGACTTGATTAAGTTAGACCTGAAGGTTAATATCTGTATTAAAATGCTCTGCCTTCAACTCTTCACACAGGATATATTTGAAAAATCACACAACTTTGAGGGGTGAAGTTCCTTTAAAAGTAGCTTTTATTGTCACTTAGTCTCTCTCCAGTTAATTTATAGCCCGGAGACCTGATTTACTTAAGCATGCAGTAAAATGATATATGAATTATGGTCTCATCATTTCAACAGTTTGATTAAAGTAGGAGACAACTCCAGGAGCAGACCTTTTCAGTGAATGTTTGCCTGTCTCTCAAAGTCAGGAAAGATCATCTCTTACATTTGTATACTTCTGGAATCTGAGTCTTGTCTGTCCTCTGTTGCACTTCTTGCTTATCATCTGTTGGGGAATATGACTGTGGAGTCAGAGAAAGTGAGGGCTTTGATTGGAAAGTGGCCATAGGCTTCTGTATATTTGCCTCTGCCTTTTTCTTGTAATTTGAAATTATTCTTCATTCAGAATGTTCCCCTCATTGACACTATCTTTGAGGAAGCACGTTCACTCCATTTTGATACACCTGTAAGTCATCCACATGTAATTTCTCAAGAAACAGAAAAGAATACTAATGAACTCAAAATATTCAGCTCCTTGTACAATTCCCTTTTGCAGAGATATGAGTTTGCATTTAAGCTCGTTTGCTCTACTTAATTGGAATTCATTTTAAATTAAGCAGCTTTGTATTTTTCCTTATCGGCTAAATGAAGATCATGATTTTTGTGCTGCATGATTTGTGATGGAGAATTTTAAGTGTACACAGAGTTGATGAACACCATTGTCTTATCACACATGAAAACGGGTGGTGGAGGGTATACTGGAATCGACTTGGGGGGAAGCTGATGAAATGGCTAGCCCTGAGAGCCCCATGGAGTAGCCATGGTCATCATGGCTTCCGTGGCTCTCAAAGGCAATTGAGATTTTTCTCAGGCCTTGGGAAGCATTTCGGGGTTGGGGGTTTAAGTAGATAGGTTCTCAATGATTCCTTTTTGGAAGCCATAGAGCTGAAGGTAGAGTCTTGAAAGGCTATAAACCTCCCAATTTCTAATGGTTGAATGAGACTTATATCTTAGAGAAGGTTTCCTTTTCCATTTAGCGTGAGTTCATTGGACTTCATGTTACAGGCAGGAACAACAGTACTAATAGTCTCTACTATAGTAGGAACCGGTTCTTACATGAGGCTTATGTTTTATTAATACTATTTTAATTCAAATTTGATAAGACTATCTTCTATGTATTCAAAATTAGTAATTACATATTGAGTCTGCATTGAAACTTTGGAGTATGGAACAGAATTCATTTATGCAATTGTGAATCTTTAACTTTCCATATAAAATTACTACACATATGTATTATAACTAATGATAGTGAGTCATAATTTTTTAAAATACTCTTATTCACGAGGCACATATTGTGGTCCCTAATTTAAAGCAATATTAGAAATGGATTGCTGAGCCTTCAGTCTGAATATTAAAAACAGAATCTTCTCCCATCCTACAACATGATACCATCTGTCTGTATTTTGCGAAGTTATGACTTGATTTATGGAGGTTTCCTGGAACCGCATCAAATCTCTTGTCCTTACTTAGACAAAGTCTTGACAAGAAGCGAAAAGCTGGATGGCTTTGGACTGCTGCTGAAGAAGATAATGGCTATTCTCATCAAGCGGTTCCACCATACCCGCAGGAACTGGAAGGGTCTCATTGCTCAGGTCATCCTCCCCATTGTCTTTGTAGCCACTGCCATGGGCCTTGGCACATTGAGAGACTCCAGCAACAGTTATCCCGAGATTCTGATCTCTCCTTCCATTTATGGGACCTCCGAACAGACAGCCTTCTATGCGTGAGTTACTTTCCAACAAGATTGTTTCCATAGTGATTCCAGAGTCTGTGCCTGGGTGAAGAAAAACACGGCACTTAATTCTGCTGAAGAAATGCACTACTTAGAACAAACAAGTTTTTAAGAGGATTTACGTGCATCTACAAATAACATTAGAGTATATGTTTACTTTTAATGGTTAGGCTTTAATCATATGTAATTGGTAAATTCATGTCATAGGAGAACATCAGGGCAGCAAAGCCTGTATCTTTCATAAATTTTTGCACCTATAGGGTGGGTGTACCTAAGTGCTAAAACTCATGTCTAGCATGTGTGGAGGCCTTCAGTTCACACCCCAACAGAAGAGAAGGAAGGGGAGGAGAGTAGGGGGAGGCAGAGAAGTAGAAGGGGAGGGAGGGAATGAAAAAGCAGTCTTGTAGACAGCATAATTCAGGTCCCAAATTTATTAGCAAATATGAGTTTAGTGATGAGCCTATGTTGCTTGATACTGCAGGAATTTTGATCCAAGCACAAATGCCCTGGTCTCAGCATTGTGGAACTTTCCTGGTATTGACAACGTGTGTTTGAATACAAATGCCTCGTAAGTCGTTTTCCTTTCTTCTTCCCAACACTCTGGTTTGTGGGAGTGGGAGTAAAAATGCATGAGGTGCATGTGTGCGATTTTTCTGGAAAAGGATAATATCTTGATATAAATTCTGTATCTGACATATTTTATCTTTCTATTCATTCATTCATTGGCAATACTATACCATAATAATAAACATTAGATTCCTTATATGTTATCTCCTCTTGTATTCATAGTTATATTTTACAATTACATTTGAATTATATTGTTAATCCCATTTTATTGTTTTTAAAGACTTACTTATTTTTTTATGTGCATGTGTGAGCACCTGCATGTGTATCTGTGTACAACACACACACCTTGTGTCCACAGAGGCTAGAAGAGGGTGTGGGATCCCTTGGAACTGGAGTTCCAAGTGGTTATGAGCCACCCAATATAGATGCTGGGAACCAAACCTAGGTTGTCTGAAAAGAGCAATGAGTTATCTTAACCACTAAGCTATCTCCAGCCCTATTTCTCTCTTGACAGATGAAGAAACTAGGGGTCATAGGGACTTGTGTATTTGTCTAAGGAAGTCTGGATTGTATGACATGTAGGTAACCTAAGATCTAAGGCTCCCGACTCTACTTTTGGCATTTTCACATAGACAGCATAGCTTATTTAAATGTTCAAGCTAGCACATAACACATACTAACCTGACTTTAGCACATCAGCAGGATGAGAAACACAAAATGAACAAAGGGAACACCAAGCCCTATCCTTCTGTAGTGAGAAAATACCCTGAGCTTTGATTCAACTTTGTTTAGTCAATTGATGCTGTCCTATAATTCTCACCCCCATTAAATGCACTATTACAATGCATAATCAACTTATTAAATATCGGCCAATCATAAGTGTGTCTACATACCTGAGTTCAACACCAATTACTTATTTACATGCCCCCACACAAGTATGAGAACATGCATGTATACACATAAGCAGACCTTACTTACTTCAGTATCATTTTTATTTATAGGCAATGTTTGAAAAAAGACAGTCTGGGAAAATGGAACTCGAGTGGAGAAGCTATTGACAACTTTGGTGTTTGCTCCTGTTCAGACAATGTCCAGGTAAAAGAGAATTCAGTTTCAATAAAGGGGTTGGTGGGGTGGGAGAAGAGAATAAATAGCAAATCTTGAAAGATCTATCCAGGTTACCAAAGAGTCAGCATAATTTCATTTTGTGGAAGCTAGTAGCTCTAAGATATAGGTCTATGCAGCTCAAAAAATATTGACTTTGAACTTCAGGTCACTGTTTTAAAAATATAATGGAAGACAAATTTCTAGAGGTAGACAGCAGTCTTTGTAGAAACCAACCAAGAATGAATCTCTGATCACAAGTCCATCTAGCTGAGATGCTCAGTTTCATAGCACAAAAAGTGTCTGTTAACTGTTGTATTTGGAAATATAGTGGGCATGCCACCACAGCAGTCAGCTGGGAAGTCAGTCACCTGTCAGTCTAGAGAGCAAATCCACATATTCCCAAGCAACATCTAGAAATGTTTTTGCATCAAAATTTCCTTCCTGAAAATTTAAAAATTCATCCCATAATCACTTTTCCTTTATTCTATGAACAGACATCTTCATTTTCTAAGCTTTCAGCTCACTAAATTCTCATGAGAACAAAGCTAACAGGACAAGTTTCATACTTCTGTTTGAATCACTACACATGTATCACATGTATACTGTGTAGCAAAGCAAGCACCCTAGAGGAGAGAAGGTGAAGTCAAGGTTTAAATGAAACACAAACAACATTGGGCTGATAAACTTATGCAATTGATATGCTCAATTACAAATGTTAAGCTTTCTTTTTTAGTTTTCCAAGACAGGATTTCTCTGTAGCTTTGGAGACTCTCCTGGAACTAGCTCTGTAAACCAGGCTGGTCTCGAACTCACAGAGATCCACGTGCCTCTGCCTCCCCAGTGCTAGGATTAAAGGCATGGAACACCAACACCTGGCTTAAATAAAATTTGTATTGAAGATAAGTCTCTATTGGTTTCTAAGGATAAACATGTCACCAACTTCTCTCATACCTGAGGAGTTGCTTTCTTTTTCAATTACTTCTTCAAGCATAAGAAGGTGTACTCTGACCTAAGTACACTTTATAATGAAAATATTTCCTGTGAGCATAGCCCATTTTGGTGTTCCTGTGCAAGATAGTTAATAACAGTAAGAACTATTGTTAGTAATTTTGGAATCTTTCAGTTTTAAATGTTAGTCTCACCTATCATTTAGAGTTTCCACTCCCTGTTTTAATTTAACAACAACAACAACAAACTCATTATTTTGTGTGCTTACTAAAAAAAAAATTAAGTGGCTAACACCTCATCTATGTTCTTTGAGGGATGGTAGCAATTTGCAGGGAGTATGAGAAGGAGGCTTCTGAATTGATGGGGCTCTGCCTTCCGCTTTGTTGCTAATTTCTTGGATGTGTTCACTTTGTCAAAACCCATCAAGCAGTACTTTTATAATACATGTGTTTCTTTACATGTAAAATACAACTTGATAAAAAAAATCTCCAGAAATGTACTGTCTACATGGAGACATCTTCCTCTGAATTGTTGGGAAGCCAATGCTATTCTGAAGTTTGATCTTTGGGTAGATGCAACTTGATATACAGTGAAATCTAGTTTTGGCATTTCAGAGGAATCTGAAACTTTATACAGCTCCCATACACTGTAAGCCTCTAGCTCTGGGATTTGGTGTGAGTGATGAGAGGAAAAACTACATTGTGCTATATTTTCTCCAGATTACTTATCAGGGCAATGGGACTTCAGGAGCCAAATGAAAGCTAGGTTGTTATGAGGTATAGAAAGCCCAGTGTAAAAGTAAGTGTGTAAACACAAGCTCCAAAGCTGGGTAGAGTGATGCACACCTGTAATCTTTGTCCTTGAGAGGTAGAAGCAGGAAGAGCACAAGGTCAATGGCATTTTCAGGTACATAGTAAGTTTGAGGCCAGTCTGAGCTAGAAATCCTGTCTTAAAATCCCATGTAAGTAAATAAATAAATAGAATCTCTTTCTTAAGATGTTCCTAGTGATTCAAGGAGGCACAAGAACTATCATTACTATGTTTGTTACTTTTCTGTAAGCCTAAAATTATCCCTCAAATAATAAATGCATGTATACAAAAACTAATACATAAAATCTATATGTAAACCAATATATTTAATGACCTTTTTACTCCTAGGCTAAGTAGCTAAAACTAATGCATTGTGAACTCTCAATTCACTGCTGTCGTTTTCAAGAGTTTCTTCTTGTAATGTTATTTTTAAATTTGAGGCAGCTCCCTGTAAATTTCTGAGATAGTTGAAATATTTCTGTTTTCAAAAACAAAAAGTTTACCTTGTCAGTACACCATAAGAGAGATCATGTATTTGCTGTAGGTGAGTCCTAAACACACGAGTATATATGCATAGGAAATAATTGTTCCAATTTCTTGGTGGTAGGAAAGTTCTTTCTCTAAGTTTTGGGGAGTCGAAAGGCAGTAAGATGACACCTTGTTCTTTGCTGCAATGGGAAAAATAAGGAAATGTTGCCATTGTCTACTCAACTTACACAGGACAAGAGGGAAGAACTTAATTTGATTTTATTTTCCAGGAATGCCCTAAATTCAACTATTCCCCACCTCATAGAAGAACTTATTCTTCCCATGTTATTTATAACCTCACTGGGAACCACATGGAAAATTATCTTATATCAACTGCAAATCGTTTTGTTCAGAAAAGGTAAAAACAGCCTGTTTGTAACACATTTAATTGATTGCTGATCTTTATAACAGATTTTTTTCAGATAGTAGAGACAAAATTGCAAATTATTTATATGGTTAATTGATCATTGTTTTGACTTGATTGATTGATGATTGATCTGATCATTGATGTGGCTTTTTTATGGTTCAGTACTTTATTATGTATATATAGCCTTTTGTATTGAAATTCATGTAATGACTAAATTAAGATTCATTTGAGGAAACTAAAAAAAGTCACTGGGTTTTTAAGGTCTTAGAATGTATTGGTTGAATCTGTACTTGTTTTTATCTCAAAGCAATCGAGGTGTTATTGACTGTCCTGTATGTTCTTGGAGTTCCAAAGCATGACTTTGTGACAGTTGGCCTGAGTTGAAATAATAATTTCTCAAAATGCAGATTGTGTCTGTGAGTGGACAAAGTGTCCTGTGGATGCAAGGCCTTGTCCTCCAGTTCCCTGAACATTTGACATGATGTAAAGCCCATTAGCTTTGTCAAAACTTCCCCCTTGCCTCCATCTCTCTTTCATTTCACAAAGTACATAAATTCTTCTCATTCGCTGGAAAGTGTTGTTAAGTTAAAGATAAACAAGAGGGTAAAAAAAGCATTATTTTTCTACCTATATATAACCATTATTAATATTTTGTTGTTTTTCTCCCTGAAATTTCCACAAACATGCTTTTAGCTACAAACAAATATTGTCTATACTCAGGTTTATTGTGTTTCATATAGTCAAATATTTTATGATAAAGTAAATTTATTACAAAAAAAGGATTCATTATGAAAAACTAGACCTAAAATCATTTGCATGTTAAATTTTATCCCTGTGCCATCACATCTAGGATGAGGTTATTGTAGTATAAATTGTACTGCCCCATTATTTAAGTTGAATATAATTTGGCAAATATCTAAACTAGTCTATTTTGAAAATTATTACTTGGATTTTAAAGTCAATTTTTATGAAGACCATAAGCTAACATGTCAAATTCACATTCAAGCATCTTAGAGGAAAAAATGGAGGAACAAACAATAATCTAAGACTAGAAAATAATTAATTTGAAACAAGATAATAAATTATATTGTTCTGGTATTAGTTTTCTAAAAAGAACATTTAAATACTACAATATTGAGCTTTTAGATTAGATCATTTCTTTTCAGAATGCTCATTGCCTATATACAATTGTTTAATGATCTGTTTCTTTTGGAATTTTTATTTAGGCAGGATCTCTTGTTGCAGCTTAGGCTGCCTTGGAACTCATAGCAACTCTTTTTTTCTCAGTTTCCTGAGTGTTGAAATCACATGCATAAGTCACCACCCCAGAAAGATTACATTAATCTCTTACCTTTAGTTATGATATATGCTTGAGTTAAAATATGACAAGAAGGATCAATAGAAAACATTTATCATATTGTTTATTTCATTCTGTTTGTGTTCTGGACAGAAAAGAAAATATAAGCTCCTACTTAAATATTTTAGATCAACTTCAGAAGATTTTTTTCCATTAAAACAAATATAAATTTTGTTGCTCTATGTAGATATGGAGGTTGGAGTTTTGGGCTGAATTTGACTAATGACCTTCGTTTTGATATAACAGCAGTTCCTGTCAATAGAACTCTTGCTAAGGTAAATTTTGGTCTTTCTTCTGGGAGGTCATATAAGCAGGGGTGCGAAATTGATATATCTAAGCATTTTCATGTGAGAAACATTAAATATGTGTGTGTGTGGTGTGTGTGTGTGTGTGTGGTGTGATGCATATATGTACTCTTAGGAGGGATGGATACAAAAGATCCAAAAGACATGTAAACATGGCACTGTGCTTTTTACATAGCCCCAAACACCCTCTGAAATAGGATAACCATATCAATTCATATTCATCCATCCATCCATCCATCAATCCATCCCATCCATGCATCCATCCATCTCTCCAATAGAACTTTCAGTAATGAAAATAAAAGCTGAAAGTACTCTGCTCTGGAAAGCAAGCAGACTGAATCTCCTGGGGATCACCGATAAGCAAAAGGAGAGAGACAGATAGTAGTGTATGGACCATGTTCGCCTTTCTATAAACTTACAGAGTAAGGAAAGCTCAGCCATACAGTCAATGCCGTGATCTGGAAGGCTAGGGATCAGGGAGGGGCTCAGTATTACAGTGATTGCTTCAGTGTGTGTCAGATTAATATGTGTAACCCTTACACTTTTTTTCTTTTGGACTCACTGTGCCATTACGCTTCATGCACTTCTCTTTATGTATGTGTCACAACCTTTTAGAGATCAGGAATGTGTGTATTTAATCTTGCTTCTCACTGAACCTGGGATAACAATTAATTACTGGAGATAAATAACCTCAATTTATTTTTCTTCTCCCAGATAGCACCAATGCTTTGAGACAAGCTAGTCACTGAGCCAAAGACATCTGACTATCCAGATGATAAGCAGCAGTTACAGGGATTTTTATTTGTTTACTTATTTGTAGTCACAGGAAAATTTAATATACTCTTAACATGTCTCGTTGGGTAATGAGAGATGCATACAACTGAGGAGAAAATGGAGCGATTAATGTTCATTTAGTTAGTGACTGTTCCATGTCAAGCGCCAGGATCTCCTTTTAGAAAAACCAGTTCATTCCATTCTCACAGTGCCCCTACTCGGTAGACACTGTTGGGCCAGATTGTATCAAGGCTGTGGAAAATAAGAATCCTGGGAGTTCAGTGTCCTTTTCTTCCTCTCTTCTTTCCACACTTGAGTAAATGTCCTCTCATAATTAAGGGGGTTTCTAACATGAAATAATGACTCTCTAGGTCAAAATGCAATTTCAAATTAAGGACATTTAAACTGAGGCATCCTAGTATTTTAAACACCTTGCATTTGATGCAGCAGGTAAAGTAACTTTCATCCTGTAGGTTACTATTCCCTAACTAGGCACAGAAAGTTAGTGGGGGTTTTAAAACTATACATTTCCTCATTATTTATTAATTACTTATTTTTCCCAGCCCAATCACATTTCCCCTCCTTTCCCCCAAAACAACAAAAATAACAACAAAAAAAAAACACTCGAAAATACAAACAACACATTGAAAGAAACTTTGTTATAAGCATGATTACTGTTTTAAAAAAGTGTTTTAAGCTGAACCTTTAAATTATTTATAATTAAGGAGTAATTACAAGATTAAGAAAAAACTGTCAGTTTTGTAGTTAAGAACCCAATACTTGCATAATTTTTCAAATCCTTTCTCTGCTCTGTTGCTATCTGTTTTTATTACTGCCATTGAGAATGTTCATTCTAACCTCAGTCCCTGTGGATCTGCAACAGAGATACAATGGCTTCTTAGTTCATTCCAGGCCTTGCCTGTAGAAGAACCTAGAGCAGTGGTCCTCAGCCTTCCTAATACAGTTCTTCATGTAGTGGTGACTCCAGCCATAAAATTATTTCATTGCTACTTCATAGCTGTAACTTTGCTACTGTAATGAATCATAATGTAAATATCCGACATACAGGATATCTGATTTTGTAAGATGTGAAAGGGTTATTCAACCCCCAAAAGGATGGTGACCCACAGTTTGAGAACTGCTGATCTAGAGCAACCACTAAGCCTCTTTGTTACTCAATATAGTTCTCCCCCCTCCACTTCTGTCCATATGTAAATTGATAAGCCACTGATCCTTCTATGATCAGCACTCCAGGGGTGCCTCATTATCTTCTGAGAGGTAATGAGTCATTGGGAAATTGATGCTCTTCTTTAAAGTATCCTATCAGATGTTAAGAGCACCCAATTTATTGGAATGCAATCCTGATCTTGTCTTTTGAAATTTGACAGGTGTGGTATGACCCAGAAGGCTACCATTCTCTCCCAGCTTATCTCAACAGCCTCAACAATTTCCTTCTCAGAGTTAACATGTCAGAGTACGATGCTGCCCGGCACGGTAGGGTCACTGACTATGATCTTTTTTTACAGCCTTCCATGTGAATGTGCTTTCTGTATGTTGTGGGTGTTTTACTGCATCTAAATCACAGTTCCAACCCCTCCCCGATGGAACATTCTCGATAACCCTTAACTTCAGATTAATTTAGTTTCCTTGTTTGTCAAGTCAGGATAGTAACTCAAACTTCTTGTCACTCTGCTCTCACAGCTAGCTGTTATGACCCCATGGAAAATATTTCAGAACTATTTATTTGTCTGCAGACAAGACCTGACCGAGTGATACTCATAACTATTTTTCATATATATATATATATATATATATATATATATATATATGCAATTTTTTTAATGACAGGTTCTCACTCTGTAGCCCTGGCTGGCTTGAAATTAATAGACATCTATCTGCCTGCCTCTGCTCCCTGAGTGCTGGGATTGGAGTTGTACACCACCACACTCTGTTACAAAGACAAAACTTTTAAAACACAAACTTGTGCACTGTACTCAGAGTGCTCCCATATCCAGAGCACTTTTTATAGCACACATCTGTTATGCTAAATATCGCCGCTCCTTGCAGTCCCTTTGGGCTAACATTACTGTGCTCCCATGCTTCCACTGAAGTGAGATTTGAACTCCCTGAGTCTCTGAGTCCTGCCTGTTCCTTCTGCTGATGTCCCTAGCTGTTTATCCAGCCTCAGCCCGATGTGCTTCCATTTTGTCTTCCCAAAGCCCTCCACATTATTTTTAAACAGGGCAGGGATTTAAAAGAAGTTGATTTATTTTTTCTAATTCAATTACTGTTCATCAGACCATTTCATCTCCTTGAGCCTCACTCGAATTATTTTTCCATATGATCCTAAAAAAAAAAAAAAAAAAAAAAAAAAAGTCATAATAAAGGGAGAGGGGATGAAGTAATACATTTGCTGGCCAGGACCCAGCCTAGCAAACAGCCTGTTAGGAAGGATAAATGAAGCAGACTATCCTTTATAAAAGCTGACTCCGCCCCCTTTTCCTTCCATCATCCCACCCTCAGGCACTCTGGTGCCTGCTAATGTGCTGATAACTGAGGAGGTAAACTCTAGTGTCAGATACACTTTCCGGCAGCAGAGCTATTGGGTATGTTTTCAGAGGAAATAGTATTTTCTCTCAACCGTTTGGCTCCTCACCCCCCCCCCCAACCCCAGCAGGAAGAGCTTTAAAGAAAACAACAAGATGCATAGTCTTTAGGTATAGCACATTAATAAAGGACAAAGTCAAAAGTAGTGAATAAAGTGGCCTGGTGATTGAAGCCAGGTGAGTACAACCTGGACGGAAATACGGTTTTAAACCCTCATGTGGGGTCTTGTACTCGGAACAATAGACATGTTGAGACAGATAATGAAAGTGTAAGCAGCTATAGAAGTAGCTAGAGAGAAGTAGCAAAAGTACAGGCCCGTGTCCTGGTTTCCTTTGTAATTAGTGTCCGTTACTTAGACTATGGAAACTGGGGCCGTAGACTCCAGGAGGCCCTGCTGTCAGCCTCACCATTGTGTTTTCAGTTACGGAGCATTAGAGAATCTGGGAACATGAAACTTAGGCTGACCCTAAAAGGAAATTTATTTTTCATTCAAAATAAAGCACAAGTGAAGTTGTACATAAATTGAGAGCAGCGTATCTTCTATGCCTTATTAAATTTTATTATTCAAACTTATGAAAAGTGACAGCGTACTACCCTCTCTGCTCCTTTCAAAGGAGAAATCTGTGTCAATCTTACAAACGTATTGTTTCACACTGTGTGAGTGTGGGGTCTCCCATGGCGAGAGAACTTGTCTATAAATTCAACCTATTTGCTCTCATCATCCTTTACTTGTTGGAAGCATCTTTGCTAGATTCTAAGTGAACTGGAGTTTTACTTTAGCTGTAAAAATCCATTTACTCTGAAGCTTAATATGCTAATGAAGTATTTTAATTAGCTTTCATCAGCAGTGTCAATAACTGTTATATTCACGGGGTTCCCTCTAGTGGTTAACTTCATGTGGAAATTCTGTCTTCCCAAAGAATACTGGTTTGCGTGTTTTCTCCGACAAATGTTATACAGCTATGTGCTCCTCCTACCCTGCTGTTTAGTCTTATCCCTTGTTACCTTAGCAGCAATGGCCAACAGGAAACATCTCATTTTAGCTCTATGCCTATACAGACCACAGAAAATGCCTCCGTTTTATGTAAGTTGCATGTGAGGCTATTAATGAGAAATGTAATGTTTGATTTGCTTTAATAAGCATCCATTGGACAGTCATAAACCTAAAACATTGTGTTGGGTGCTGTAGCAACTGTAGGAAGGTTTATGATAAAGGGGTCTATTCCCGATACGTTACTTCAATATACTTTCGATATACACTCGTGAGAACACCTGATTCCACAGCACTTTTCAGAGTAGACAAAACTATATTTGCAAAGGTTCCTCTGGTTAAGTAAAAATATTTCTTGATTTCAGGAATAGAAAGTATAAACAAAAGACAAACATTTCCTTGTCTGTATTACAAATTAGCAGTCTTTAAGAAGGGTTAAGAGAAAAACAGCCCTTGGTTTTTTTTTTTTTTTTTTTTTTAAAGGTACAGAGAATATTGGTCAACACCTTGAATCCCAGTACTCAGGACAGAGACAGAGGTAGGCTCACCTCTGTAATTTCAAGGCCAGCCTGGTCTATATAGTGAGTTCCAGACCAACCAGGACAGCATAGTGAAGGCCAGTTTAAAAAATAAAAATAAAACAGAACAAAGACCATTAATTTTCACAGAAGATAAGAAAGTAAATTTCCCTATAATGTGTTTAAAATCAGAGGTCAAGTATTGTTTTTTCTTTGTTTTTGTCTTTTTTAAAAAACTATATTTTCTTCAACATGCTATTTGCTTTAGTTAGGGTTAATATTGCTATGGTAAAACACAATGACCAAAACTACATGGAGAAGAAAGGGTGTACTTGGATTATAGTTCCATATAATTTTTCATCATGATAGGTAATCAGGACAAAAACTCAAACGGTCCAGGAGCTTGGACAAAGGATCTGATGCAGAGACTATGGAGGGATTCTGCTTACTGGCCTGTTCCTCATGGCTTTCTATATAGAAAGTAGGCTTGCTCAGCCTATATAGAACCCAGGACCCATCATCCCATAGATGGCACCACCCACAACAGGCTGGGTCCTCCTGCATCAGTCACTAATTAAGAAAATGCCCCATTAGCTTGCCTACAGTCCAGTCTTATGGAGGCATTTTCTCAAGTGAAGCTCCCTGATCTCAGATGATACAAGCCTGTGTCAAGTTAACATGAAGCTTTCCAGCACACTATTGTCGAGGAACTCAACTTAAAGTGTCATACTCTTCTTAATAAAAATTATAAATTTAAGTTACCTTAAGAATATACACAAATATTGCACCCAAGTGTCCTAACATGTACTGTCCAAGTGGTAAGTACAAAAGTTGTAGTTGTTGCTCAGTTTATTGCTCCTTAGGTATAGAGGATAATCCTTAGTCTCATGACTTACCATTCTTTCCCACATTTCTCTAGACAGTATACATTTACCTTCATATTACTTATGGTCTTTGGAAAACTTGAATGTCCACTTTTAACTCCTTGAAAAAAAAAAAAGACAGGAAAGATCCTTGCTTCTAACTCAGAAGTAATAGACAACTCTGTGTCAACCCAATAATTAGTGGTGGTGGTAGAATTAAATGGCTACTAATTTAATATAGAGGCAGCTAGAAGCTCTGAGGCTTCTTGGGATTTTATGGAAATACAACACCAAGGTTCCCAATTCCAACTCTGGTAGGTAGAACTTTCAAACAGTAAGTCTCTTAGAAGTAGTCAAAGAAGAGGGGCCATCTCCCAAGGGAACCATTTTTCCTGACTACTATCATTAGCTCAAAAAGGAGGGCTGGGATAGTAGCTGCTCTTTAAGGTGCTCATACAATCGATGCCAATGTGAATAGTTTATTTAAATGCATTATATTTCTGAAGTCATGCAAATAGGCATGACCAGACAGAATAACACAAGAAGGAATAGATTGAATGTACTCTCAATTATGGCACATGTTATATATGAACTGTGGAGGGGAGCATGGGAGGGAGGGAGAGGAGGGAGGGAGGGAGAGGGAACTGGGATCGATATGTAAAATAAGAAAAATAAATAAAAACAAACAAAAAACCCAAAAAGAACTGTATGTTCTTGTCTCTTTCCAGAAGGTTCCCCACACAAGTAGACAGTGTTTCATTTACCTGCCACGCCTAATTTCTCACCTTTTAAATAATAAGTAAAGGTGGGACTGTACGGATTCAGGCATTATATTGGCCTGCCCCTGTCACCTGGCAGAATGCACTCGGGCAGTACTCTGGTCAGCCCAGGGTTCTATGAGTACTAGTCTGCAGGCAGGTGTAAAGGACCCCTTTAAAAGTCAGACCCCTGTCCATTTAAGCTCTCTTTTGCTTTCTTTTTTGCATTCTCTCTCCTGCTTTTGATTGGCCACCAGCTACCCCCCCCTTCTCTCCCTTCTCTCTCTCCCCCTCTCTCCTCTTCTGTTCCCAGTGCCTGTATGTCTCTTCCCTTCTCCCTCACTCCCCTTTCTAAATAAACTCCTCATTTAAAGCTAAGAAAAAAGAAAGGAAGGAAGGAAGGAAAGAAGAAAGAAAAAAACAGTGCTTATAGAGACTTGGTTGTATGAAGGGGGAGGGAAACATTTTCCTTTAAATGAGAATCTTCAAAGTACAATTCTTTGGCTCATTCTATAAGAAGCAAAACATTGCATATGTATATTATCCATATACAAGTTTGTGTTCCTGATAAACCAGACATCCTTTCACAGCAGGACTTTCTCCTCTTCCAGGGATCATCATGTATAGCCATCCTTATCCAGGAGTACAAGACCAGGAACAAGCCACGTAAGCACATCTCCTGCTTTGGCATGCTCCTTTCTCATTGGCATAGCTGAGCTTCTGTATAATGTGCAATAATTGGAAATCACAGTGGTATCTGAATGAATGTCAATCTAGAAGGGCTGGTAATATCAGTCACTGACTGGGATAAAAGGAAGGCTCTGGGAGGATGTGGGGAAGAGCTGCCAAGTAGAGCTTCTTGACTGCAGATTCACTGAATCTGCTGCTGCTATGAGTCAAGTGCACAAGGACTTTATCATTTTGACTTCCCTGCATAACATTTAAGTACCATTTCTTTGCTCAATATCTATATATCCCTTACATACACTCTGTAAACCCTTGGAGACCAAGGCTTTTCTATCACACATCCCCAGCCAATTCAGATGCACTAGCGCTACATTTATTCCAGGGTCACAGCAGAGGCATGTCAAAGATAGTATCTGGCTGCCTTGCAGGAAGCCTTATTTGTGTCACAGCCAGCTAGCTCATGCACTGTTTGGTTGATAGTCTTAGTCATGAATCTTCCTGAAAGGGGGAAAAGCTCCAGAAACTTATGTGTACTTTCCTCTCCCTATTGCTCATGATAGAATCAGCAGTTTAATCGATATTTTAGTGGCGCTGTCCATCCTGATGGGCTACTCTGTCACTACTGCAAGCTTTGTCACGTACATTGTCAGGGAGCATCAGACCAAAGCCAAGCAATTGCAGCACATTTCCGGCATTGGTGTGACATGCTACTGGGTGACCAATTTCATCTATGATATGGTGAGTAACTTTTGTCATTGCAAGAGAGACGGGATCAATTTGAATAGAAGTCTATCAGCTTTACATTTAAGTGCTATTTGCTTTAATTATTCAAATTATTACTGCAAGGACAGCAGATTAAGAAAAATCAATTGGCTTATATTCCTCTGATGGTTGGGGGGGGGGAACCTATCTCTGCTTATCTCTGAAATATCAGATTCCCAGAATGCATGTTAACATGTAGATTCCTGGGCCCTTCTCCAGGTCTATTAAATCTGTATCTTGGGAAATGGAGTATGGAAAGTATGCATTTCAAACCAGGTCCCCCAGGTGGTTTTAAAACACATTAAAGTCTGAGAACCACTACTGTGGCAAAATAGAAGCTTAACAGCATTACCCCGTTGTGCCAAATAATCAAGCTTATAAAAATTTAATCAACTAATAGTGAAAAATTCAAAGTCATAGCTCCGGCTGAATGACACACTAGAGAAGATTACCAGAGATGGGGAAGGATGTATCTCATTGATAGCACTCTCCTTTATGTGAAGTGTCCCCCAAGTTCAAATGATAAGTCTTGACTCCAAATGTACCAATGTTGGCCAAGAGCCCAGAGGAGTATGCATTTGCCCATGATTGCGGCTATTGTCTGAGTTGTTGTCAAGATCATTGGCTTGAAGAGTTGGAGAGTAATTAACCACAGATCCATTTTGTTAATGCGTCCAGTGAGCTCTGAAATGTGCTTGTTGCAGAAGCCAAGTCTAAAAGAATGGTAATGACTGTTATGGACTTCACAGAGCTTAAATGTTAAAGAAGCTTCAATGTGTGCTCCATGAAGGTCTACTTGGTACTGAGATCCTGTGGTCCACATACTGATGCTCACTGCAATTCCCAAAGTTCCCTTGACCTATGATGTGTGCATCTTGCTGCGAACTTTCAACCTTTAATGTCTATACTTGTCAACAGAATACTCAGGTTTTTGTTCTTGTACCTGTGACTTCAAGAATGTGCGAGAACTGTTGCCCTGCTGTTTTGCACGGAATGCCTAACACTGATAACCAAACCTCAGAAAGCAGCCATGTGAGAGAGAGCAGCAACATCCAAAATGAAATCAATACTTGGAGGACTGACTCTAATACCAAGAAACCTGGCTTTCTTATCTTTCTCCCAAAACCTTTGTCACTGAATGATCCCAAGTCTTAAGCCTTGAGGCAGGAACTCCAGGGACTTCTTGTATATCTATATAGATGGAAACTGACTTGACCTCTTATCAGAGAAGACAAATTCTAAAGTGAAATAAATGTAAAGTAAGCTCAATGTTACATGCAACAGGAAGATAAATAGAAATTCATTCCTTCAGAATTTTTCTAGGTCAACTTATTGCAGCTTTAAACTAGATGGCTTATTGATTTAAAAATAAGGTTCTCCATATATTAAATATTGGTTTTTCTATATCCATAGGTCTTCTACTTGGTCCCTGTAGCATTTTCAATTGGTGTCATCGCAATTTTCAAGCTACCTGCCTTCTACAGTGAAAATAATCTAGGAGCTGTGTCTCTTCTACTTTTGCTATTTGGGTAAGATGCTGATTAAGCAATGGAAAAAGAATTAGCAGAAGTAAGCACTCCTAGACACATAGGACCTTAGTCTCATTAGCAAATTTATAGTTGTCTTGGGGTCATTTAACATGAGTGATGACTAGCAATATATAATGCTTGCTAGTCCACAGTTTGTAAGGAATATACTTCTGAAAATTAACATTGTTATCACTAACAGGCACTTACTTGGTAGCACATATTGTACCAACTTACAAACATTATTTAAGTTATATAAAATGAATATTTTAGAATGATCAGAAACATATGAATGCATATGGTTATATCTGCTGACACATTAGATGAATATATATGGCTTTGTAAGGTATATGTAAGTTTACTTCTGCATATTTTTACTTGTCTTTTAGTGATGCTTGTGGGCTTACACACTGTTGTTTCTATAGTAGAGTAATACAGGTTGGTTGCATAATGTAATTGATGCATAGTGGGAAAGATGGTTCTACTACAAAAACATGGGTAGTAATTTTTTTAGTTAAAAACTGCAGCAACTATGGGGCCTTTCTGTCTCTAGATCTATTTAAAACTACAGGTTCTTGTCTTTGCTCAACTGAGGCCACCTGTCTTCTAACCAGATCTTGATTACTTAGTTACCTATTATGATGGCATTATCTTTCCTTTCAAGATTTATTCAGACTCCTGTTTTTGAGCAGCAGAAATCTTACCTGGACAGGGTAACACTGTGCCCTGAAGAGGATTAATTTATAGTTGTGATGATGGGAAACTATTTTTTTAAAGACGGGCTCCTTGCTGTCATTTTCAAAACATCTTTGAGGGTCTTTTCTTTTTTGTCAAAATGAGGAATGAAATAGAGACCCAGCTTCAGGGCTCTGCTACTCATCACTCATGTTGGCTTTTCCTCTGGAAACTCATCTGAGTTTTATTTTATTGCTTTGTAGAGTAGAATAACGGAGTCATAATTTTAACTTTTAGTACTATTTTCCTACAGCTACGCAACGTTTTCTTGGATGTATTTGTTGGCTGGTCTCTTCCATGAAACAGGAATGGCCTTCATCACTTATGTCTGTGTCAACCTGTTTTTCGGCATCAATTCCATTGTTTCTTTGTCAGTGGTATACTTCCTTTCCAAGGAAAAGCCCAATGACCCGGTAAGGCCTTTTATCCATCAGTTAAACAAGCAAACAGACCAGAAACCTTAGCATGTTCCACGTGAGAAGACTTTCTTTACTCTGTATTTAAATAGAAAAGGACATCATTTGATTTTTTTTTTTTTTAAAAATTTAGAAAAGGCACAAGTACATCTTGAAAAAATTAAGCTCTATCTGGGATAATGCATATTATCTGAGTGTTAATAATACTGACTTTTGCTAGGTCGTGAGTAAACTGACAGATATGAAATCAGATAGATTGTATGGCACCAGTTGGTCAGTTACACATTTTACTCTCTAACAAATCCCTAAGGTGCAGTGGTGGCAAGAATGGCTTAGTTATGTGGCTGTGGGTTAGGATTCATTTGAACACTCACAGAAGAAAAAAAAAAACACCTAATTCATTCCCTTTCAATCATGTATTGGAATCTACTTCATTGTAAGCATCACTCTCCATTCAGAGCTAACAATTACGATTAGTGAAAGAGAAGGACTAACAGTGCCAGGCAATTGAATGGGAAAGAATAGAGAGGAAATGAAGTGAGGTGAGGAATAGAGAGGACACTCCAGGAGGAGGAAGGAAAACCATGAGGTGGAAGTAGTTGGCCTCAAGTGCGAATAACGTGCCAACGAGCCATTTGTGCCTCATTGATGTCTGTTGTCTCTCCTTCCACCTCGCTTCACCTTGCCTGTCTCTCCCAGGTTGAGATTCCCTATGGTCAGAAGCTTTCCTGAGCCTGCTCTCACTCAGGGATTCACTGATACTGTTTTGCACCCCACTATTCTTGCCGGGCTTACCTCCCCTCTAATCTAAGGCAGGTCTAGAAATGACTTTGCCTCCAGGACTAGGCCTGAACCTTGGGACACTTCGAGAAAAACATTTTTTACTTGTATTTTAATGATAAATTCTGCTATTCCAGCAGGCAAGTGAAATATTTGTGAATGTGCACAGGCTTCCCCATATGTCTTCCCATGGTTTTAAGTGTTTGTCAAATTATATTGGGACCCTAAAACTAAATTTTGTCATTGTTCTTGTTTCAGACTCTAGAACTTATTTCTGAAACCCTCAAGCGAATTTTCCTGATATTCCCTCAGTTCTGTTTTGGCTACGGTTTGATAGAACTCTCTCAGCAACAAGCAGTCCTGGATTTCTTAAAGGCATATGGTGTGGAATATCCAAGCGAAACCTTCGAAATGAATAAACTAGGTGCAATGTTTGTGGCTTTGGTTTCTCAGGGCACCATGTTTTTCTTGTTGCGACTCCTAATCAATGAGTGGCTGATAAAGAAGCTCAGGTAAGCCCCATGAAAACAGTGTTTGTCCTCTGTGATATTCAAGTCAGAATATTCAGGGATGAGTGATAATTGTGGTGTTTCCTCTAGTAACAAGAGAAAGTCTACTCCAAGACCTTTTAAACACATGGTAGCATAACTTATCATTCATTTAACTCTTGTAAACAGCTGTAACAGTAAAGAGCCTTTCTACCTGCCTGCAAGTATTTATGTGGAATAAGGGAATAAGTAAGCATAGTTGTTAACTTTAAAGAGACTAAGAGGCAATGATTGGGAGAATACACACACACACACACACACACACACACACACACACACAAAGGTGGAGTTAGGAAAGATAGTAAAGATTCAAACTTGCATATGCAAAGTTATTCACCATACTAACCATTTCTAACAGCAGAGGTGTGGAAACAACCAGCAGTCTATTACACTGAGCCACAGAGAATGTGGTTGAGTGGAGAAGAATGCTTGCTGTGTAAGCATGAGGACATGAATTCAGATGCTCAGCACCTGCATGAAAGGCTGACCATATCCCAGCACATGATTGTAACACTAGCATTGTTAGATGCAGGGTGAGGGTGAGGCAGACAGATCCCTGGGGGCTTGTTAGCCATCTTGTTTAACCAAAACTGCAAGCTCTGGTTCAATGACAGACTCTGCCTCAAAGGATAAGATAAAGAGTGATGATAGGGCAGGACACCCAACATCCTTATATATAACCAAACACACACACACAAAACATGCATTTACACACAGAGTGTGATCCAATTATCTATGTAATATTTGTTCTAATATTCATTAAACAGGAGTGAAAGGTTAATAGATGAGTATTATATATTACTGTGTACGTTAAAAAGAAATTTACTTTCTTATAATAGATTACCCTTATTATCAGTGTTGTTTGAATAGTAATTGCTTTTCATGTTCCATTTTCTAGTACCATTTGGACTTTAATATATACCTGTATTACCTATTAAAAACAAATTTTAATTAAGTAATAACAAAAGAAGGTAAAGAAAAATTATACAATTTGATTAGAAGGTAGAATGAATGTGATGAAATAATAGGCCATTTAGTCTTATTGTATGGTTGAAAAGTTGTGGGGTGCCTTGAATGCTAAGTAGAGAGACTTTATTTGACAAACCAATGGCAGTCTATGAAAGGCTAATGACCAGAGAGCAACACTGAATGATGTGTTAGCAGGTGTGATTTTGCAAAAGCAGTGCAGATTGGAATGCAGGAGTCAGAGACACAGGAGTATTTTGAAGTAATTGATAAATGCAGGTAAGACTGAAGCTCATGGTAGAGATAACAGTTCATGACTGAGGGTTCCAAGGCATTTCATTGCTTGGAGACTAACTGCGTGAGTGGGCTTTAGACAAGAAAAGATATAATGAAAACGCGAGTTCAGGGAATCCTGGTATTGTTTAAAAGAAGAGACTTCCAAGATAGACCTGAAATGATTGGTTTACTGGACTTTAAAGTGTTTCTTTTTCTTTTAATTTGGTGTTTTCCTAGGCAAGACACTGAGGTGAGCTGGGACTTAGTGAGTTGGCAGAGCTGGTAATCCTAAATTATTTCTTGGATCTTAGATGAGACATTAGCTGTAAACAGAATACAGAATAAATGACACTTGGATTATGGATGAGTTTAAGAGAGACCTGCTGATTGCCAGCAATACCATGCTGGGTTCTATCTCCCTTCCCTTGAAAAAATTAGGAGAGAAAAGAGAATATTGTTGAGTATAGAACTCATTTTAGATTTACCACGGTAAACAGGAGGAAGAAGAAGAGATGGAGAAAGAAGAGGAGCAACTAGAGTAGGGGACAGGAGCAAGAGCAAGGAGAAGAAAGGAGTGGAGGAGAGGGAGGAGGAGACAGTTGTTATAGTGATAAAGTTATGGAGGATTTGAGGCTCATAGGTATTGAGTTCTACCAATGATTCTGAACTCCCGGTTAGAAGCTGACTTGCAGACATGCATCTCATTGTTACTGAAATTGGTATTCTGAGTTTTAACAGTGGATCTGCAAACATTTCATATGAGGAAAGTAAATACTATTTACAAGCATTGCAGAGAATATGGGAAGAACACCACTATTGACACTTAAGACATTTAAGCAGGATAATGTAACAAATGTAAGAGCAGTCTAATAGTAGGCAGCATGCCCCAAGAGAAGTGAGAGCATTGAAGTGTTCAGACAGAGTGGCGTCATTTCAGAATCTGTTGTATAAAATCACTGGGTCTGGTTTTTAGGCTCTTCTTCAGAAAATTTGTCTCCTCGCCTATCATGGAGACAGTAGATGAAGATGAAGATGTGCGCACTGAGAGATTAAGAGTCGAGAGTGGTGCAGCTGAGTTTGATCTGGTCCAGCTCCATCATCTCACTAAGACCTATCAACTTATCCACAAAAAGATAATAGCCGTTAACAACATCAGCCTTGGGATACCTGCTGGAGAGGTAGGGACCATGGTTTTGGTCTTCCTCTAGAAATACGAAACTGAAGCCCTGAGTATTTTCATGGGCTAGGGGTGTGTGTGTGTGTGTGTGTGTGTGTGTGTGTGTGTGTGTGTGTGTGTGTGGTGTTTGCTGTATGAATCTTTGCTGTTGCCAGGGAAGATTCACTCCCAACACACAGCAAGTCCCAAGCGCCCCTTTACACTGTTGCTGTCTCTGGGATGGACTATAGGCAGGACTATTGTCCTTGTTCAGGATGCTTTCTGGCATCTCTCCTTCCTAGGCACGTTCAAAGTCTGCCAGAAAGACAGCTGTTTTCAGAGGGGATGCCCTAGCATGCATTCACTGCTATTCTTAAGTCTTTCACAGGATTGAGGTAGCTTTGAAAGAAGAAAAAGAAGATGGCAGTCTCTCTTCAGTTTTCTGAACAGAGCTGGAAAGTGTATACATTAAATTCATTGGATGGCATAAATTATTGCATCAGTAGCTTTTTCAGTAAAGTTGTGATTTTGTGCAAATTATGTGAAATCTATACTGTAATTACCTCTTTGAGCCAGCACATCGTACTTGAGGGGTAGTTTATCAGGTCATACAAAGGGGCACTACAACATAAGTAAGCAGGGCCTCTCTCTACACAGATGTTCAGACACTTAGAGGAAAAGAGCACCCAATACCCATTTTCTTTAGAAAAGAAAGTCTTACTATATGCCAGCAGTGTAACATTCTATCCAGAAATAATTTTAGTGATATATTCTTCTAGGGAAGGTGTCTCACCCAGGGAGGAGGAAGGAGTTACAATGGCAACATGTCGCTATGGCTTACATCTTTTTCCTTTTCTCTCCCACCCCCCTCCCAGTGCTTTGGCCTCCTCGGTGTGAATGGAGCAGGAAAAACCACTATATTTAAGATGCTGACTGGAGACATAATTCCTTCCAGTGGAAACATCCTGATCAGGAACAAGAGCGGGTACAAATGAATACTTCTCCTTATTGAACACCGCATAATTTTAACAAATTTTTATGTAGTTTCATGGTTGCCTTATTAAATCTTCATGGCCTAAGGAGAAGATCATTGAAGTGACTAAAGTTTACTCTTTCTCTAGTAGTATGAGTATTTTCCCTCTTTTATCAAAATTCTGTGTATATTAACCAAGTCAAAGCCACTAGCCCAATACTTAGTGACCTATTGTTAGAAACTCATGTGTTCTGATCTTCTCCACCCAGGTCACTGGGTCATATGGATTCTCACAGTTCATTGGTTGGCTACTGCCCTCAGGAGGATGCCTTAGATGACCTGGTAACTGTGGAAGAACACTTGTATTTCTACGCCAGAGTACATGGGATTCCAGAGAAAGACATTAAAGAAGTGAGTATACACGTGGGAAACAGCTGAATCTGAAGACCACTGCTATCCCTCCTCTCATGGTACTCCTGGCAAAGCCAGCGTGCCATGTAGGAAGCTGTAGCCTGCTGCTCGTAACCAGCAACCCCAACTTGGCTTGACTGTGTATTCTGTATCCATACCTGCCTAAAAGCTCAGCTTTAGAAGCTTCTTGGCCTGAGTTTGTTCAGTTCCATTAGTAAACAGATATCCACACTGTGTTCGGCTCCAAGTTGAACCTTGATTGGTGATTCTAGTGCTTTTTTCTTTCTTTCTTTCTTTCTTCCTTTCTTTATTTCTTTTTTTTTTTTTTTCCCTGTTCAAATAAATGTCGGTGCACATGATTCTCTGCAAAACTTCCAGGTGAAACAGAAGGGCTTCCATTTCTGTCCCTTTTTCTCTTTACTTTTTATTTATTACTGCAGGGGATTGCACCAGGGATTTGCGCATGCTAAGCATATATCCTACCTCTAAGTTACAACACCAACCTTGATTTTGACTTTTTTTTTCCTGTAACTCTGTATACCACTGCAACAATTTATTTTTGTAATGGAATGATGAAACTCTTGGGGGGCGGCACTCCTTTGTTCTTCAAATTCTGGAGACTTGATGGGAACACACAACTAGGATTTCACCATTTGCTAGAGTTACTTAACTATAAAAAGAAAAATAATGGTTTCTAATGCATGGCAGTTTTCATAGCAGGTCAGTGTTAAACAGTCTTTAAGACTTTCTGACAGCTCACAGCTTGGTAAGATGAAGACGAAGTGGGATGACAATCCATGGGAAACCTGCCTTTGAACTCCTCTGCCTTAGGACACTTCAGCTTTTAAGCATTATAGGAGAATCCTGTGGTAACAGCATGAGGTAGTCTGCAATTGTAAACACATACAAACATTTGGGGGTTTCCCATTTGAAATTGTACCCCCAGGAAATTATTTTTCTCTCTTTGATGAAGTGTTGATTTATAATCAATCTCTTAAAGTTGAAAATGAAATCTATGTTAAATTTAAATATTTTCATTTCTCCTAGGCCCTTTTTCCACGAGAAACATGTCTATTCACAGCCATGTCTTTGTTTCATATTGGTTCTTGGGCTTGACTAAGGGGTGGGTTGCCTAATCCCGCTTCTTCTTATCCACAGACTGTTCATAAACTCCTTAGGAGGCTTCACTTGATGCCCTACAAGGACAGATCTACCTCCATGTGCAGTTATGGCACAAAAAGAAAGCTGTCCACTGCCCTGGCCTTAATAGGGAAACCATCCATCCTCCTATTGGTAAGAGAGGGATTGCAAATAAAACTATAAAGAATTAGAAAGGAGGCATTAGGATTTGTAATCTTACCAGCATCACCAACAACATCTAGTGCAGTCTCACTGTGTTCCTATTACTGACAAAGCACACATACTACCACATTAGGAGAATTTGTATTAGCAAATAATTTATGATCATGACAGTGTCCTCAGGAAACATCTTTTGTCTGAAGCAATGGCTCAGGAGGCTCCAGAGAAAACACTCAGCATGTGAATGGGAAACAGCTGCAACAAACTCGGGGGTTTGAAATAAGTTATAGAACAGGTTCAAATTTAATTCCCACTTATTGATGAAATCATATGTCTGTTAGGTCCTGATCAAGTGAACTGGTGGTTTCTTTCTTTTCTTTCTTTTTTCTTTTTTTTCTTTTTTTTTTTTTTTTACCGAGGAAGAAAAGTGCATTTTAGAACAAAGTGTTGTGCTAAAAAAATTATATTCTTTTGTAGTTTAAAAATAAGAGTTATTTAGTTTGTGAAGTCATGGAAAATACAGTGTTGTCTTACATGAATTTAGGATGGGATAAAAAATGCATTCCGCATTTATATCTGGTTAAGAGCTGCAAAATTTAACTGATCACCCGGAAGTACAAATTGCACATACTAGTGATGTAATATTCTGCTCTTGAGATCCACCAAAGCAAAAGGGCCTTTATTTCAGAGAAATAAACATGTCCTTATTTTGGAAAATTACATTCATTCAGGGAACTCCAAATTTTAAAAGAACTTTAACTGCATTCAGTAAAATCCAGTTATAAATCACCACATTATTCCAGGGATTAAGTCACATAGTGGACCCAATCATTTAAACTGCCTAGACAGACCATATTTCCAGAATACTGGAAGCTTATAATGTATTACATTGCTGCTGGTCAATGTTTATAAAGGAACCCTATTGTGTAAGCATCCCTCATATTGAACAAAACAATCCTGGAGCATCCTTGTGAGATAATAGATGTAAAGCCGTTTGCATGTAAAAGTACTATATAAATGTTATGTTGTAATGAGCTGAGGAAACACAGGCTAGAAGATGAAGACACTGCCCTATGAACATACTGCATATTCATTCCATTTTCTTCAAAAATAGAAACAATGACAATATCTCCTTTATCATTTTGCTCTACTTAAATTTAGCATACTGCCACACATGATGAACAGAATTCTGATGACCCAATTCTTTCCATCACACGTATGTTTTGAAATGTTTAATCTGGACCCATAATATTTTTTATTTACTGCCTGTTGGGATCCATTATTGCTAATCTACATTATCTGTTGTTTCTTTCCCTTTTCCTTTCTTTCTTTCTTTCTTTCAGTCCGTCTGTCTGTCTGTCTGTTTTGGTTTGGTTTTGGTTTTTTGAGACAGGGTTTCTCTGTATTGCTTTGGAGCCTGTCCTGGAACTAGCTCTGTAGACCAGGTGTTGTTTCATTTTCAAAGGTATCTTCTGTCTGAATCTATCAAAGCCTCATTTGTTTTGAAAAATATTGTGGATTTTTCCACTTAGGTGACTTCAACAGATCTTATTTTTTCCCAAACATTCTTAAATGTCAATTAATAACTGAACACCAGAAACACATGTGGAACATATTTCACTGCAACGTCAAGTTGTGGTTTCTTCTGCTCCACATGGAACGGTGGCAGTGGCAGGTCACAATTCCACATATATGAGAATGTAGAACTGAGTGTAAAGCTCTGCTCTGCTGCTAATTGAGGTGAATTGTTTTCCCAGGAAACGTAAGAGATGGATGTAAAGTAACAGGGTGGCAGCCTCACTAAAGCACTTCTTTAAAAGCGAGTTAGTCACAGGACCTCAAAACGTGATTTCCTGTGCCCAGGGAGTTGAGATGTAGCGATTCTTCTAAAGAGCTTCATCAAAAATGAATTAATTTGATATGTTTTCTTGGTAATTCTTTATTTAGGATGAGCCGAGCTCGGGGATGGATCCCAAGTCAAAACGACACCTCTGGAGGATCATTTCCGAGGAGGTGCAGAGCAAATGCTCTGTCATCCTCACGTCTCACAGGTAAACTGAGTCAGGTCCTTGGGGAGTCTGATGTAATACATATGTGACATGAGTATTCATCAGTGTTTGGAGTATTTTGGTTTTAATTTTTAGTGCGTGTGTGTTGTGGTATGTGGGGTGTGATGTATGTGGTGTGTGTGGTGTGTGATGTGTGTGTATGATGTGTATATATGTGATGTGTGTCTGCTGTGTTTGTGGTTGAGTGTGGTGTTTGTGTGGTGTCTGTGAGGTGTATGATGCCTGGTGTATATGCGTGTGTGTGTGTGGTGTGTATGTATTGTGTGTGTAGGGTGTGATGTGTGTAGGGTGTGATGTGTGTGTATGGTGTGTGTATGTGCTGTATGTGCTGTGGTGTGTGTGTGATATGTGAGTATGTGGTGTGTGTGATGTGTGTGTATGTGGTGTGTGTGTATGTTGTGTGTGTGTGTGTGTGTGTGCATGTGGTATATGTGTGGGGTGTGTGTGAGTGGTGTGTGTGTGTTTGGTGTGGGGGGTGTGTGTATGTGGTGTGTGTATGTGGTGTGTGTAATGTATGTGTATGTGGTGTGTGTGTATATGGTATGTGTATATGTGGTATAATTATGTGGTGTGTGTGTATGTGTGTATGTGTGTGTGTGTGTGTGATGTATGTGTATGTGGTGTGTGTGTATATGGTATGTGTATATGTGGTATAATTATGTGGTGTGTGTGTATGTGTGTATGTATGTGTGTGTGTGTGATGTATGTGTATGTGGTGTGTGTGTATATGGTATGTGTATATGTGGTATAATTATGTGGTGTGTGTGTGTGTGTGTGTGTGTGTGTGTGTGTGTGTGTGTGATGTCTGTTTGCTTGTAGAGGTCAGAGGACAGTTTGAGAAAGTTGGTTTTCTTCTTCTGCAATGAGGGTCCCAGAGACCAGACTCAGGTAGTCAGGCTTGGAAGCAAGTGCCTTTACCAACTGAGCCCTGTCTCTCAGCAGCCCATTTGGAGTGTTGCATGTTTGAGTAGGTCAAGACTGGGCTTCTCAGTGAGGATATTGTGGTGGTTGAACAGGGCACAGGGCCTGAGCATACATGTTTACTGTGAAGTCCTCATGATGTAAGACCTACTTATCCTCAGATCTCATTCCCTATTGCTTTTCAAAAGGTTTCAGAATCCTTAGTCTTTCCCCCCACATAATACTTCCTCTCATTAGTCATGCTAAATGACTTGGTTCTGCATCCACACTGTGAGCTTTCTATCTCCATGTATTTTTTTATATGTGCTTTCTTCTTGAAACAATCACCACAAACTTGCCGCAGGTTCTCATATCACCAGTCCCCCCAAACCCACTCAACATGGCTCTCTTCCACCATGTAGCCCTCAGAGTCTCTTAAGTATGAAGAAGCTGGAGCATTTTATCTATGCCTCTCTTATGACATTGACCCTTCATTATAATTTGGATTAAGTTCACCTTTCATTATAATGACAACATAGAGAAAATAATTAGATTTGTTCATTATGAGAGTTGTTTGTAGGAGAGCTTCGAGTATATCACCCCAAGGCTAATCGTTTTATTCCCATGAACTTCTGCATGGTGTGAACAGGACAATATCTGGGACTCCCTCTAGGTATCATCACCCATGATGTGATAAGGTACAAGCTAACTAGTTACAAACCCCAAGACAAAAATCAAATGGAATGTGAAATAGCATGAAAGATGCTCTGTATCATTCTGACCACTTCATAAGATATGTAGGTCTTGAGTTAGAGACTGAACAAGCTGGAAAGGACTATTAGGTTTGACAGTGGACGTGATCCAGACAACAAAGATGGCCTCAAGTGTAAGAGGACAGTAATAATCCCCATCTGAGTAAGTTCAATTCATATTTTAGGGCTTTTTTGTGATTGTTTCTCAGGAGAGAGCTCTTATCATTTTGGTCGTGAGCCTAGTATTTAACAGCTAAGCCTTCTTAAGAGAAACCTCGAGGGAGACTGCAACGGTGCCAAAATGAACTGATTAAACATATGCTTATGAATTTCAACCCAATTTTCTATGCCATGGATGTTGATAGTAATCTGCTACCTCTTTTAGCATGGAAGAATGTGAAGCCCTTTGTACCCGGCTGGCCATTATGGTGAATGGAAGGTTCCAATGCATTGGATCTTTGCAACATATAAAGAGCAGGTAACCAACAATATGATGTCTGCACACAGTGTAGGGGAGTTGTTCCCCAACAGTTACAGCTGCTATTGTACCCCAGCAGCCACTGTGTAATGGATAGAAAACCTGAAATGAAGACACCCTTTATTGGAAATAATCATTGACTCACCTTACATTTAAATTATTTTATTAAAATTTTATTGCATCTTTTAGTGAAAATCCCCAAGTCTTAGAAAGTTAGAAGCTCTTAATCATAATAATAAATCATTTACTACCAAAATACTCCCAGGAAGTAGTTTCAAGAATATACCCAATAACAAATTAGACTTGACAAGTACATGAAGGCATAGATTTTTTTTAATCTACCATGTTCATTTGCCATTTGCACAAGCTTTCTGTAAGCTATTTAACATTTTAGCACATTGAAAACCTTTTAATCAAGAATGCATTGGGGAAAGATACATAAATATCATATTAGCATCACATTAAAATTAAATTATTTATTTATAGTCCCAAGTGTATGTGCAACTTATACATATCTATGTGAATCTCCAAACTACAGGATACCTTATATATTTCCATACAGCAGCTTAATTGTCTTATCAAAATAGTATTATCTGAGATAAAGACAAAATGATGACTGAGACCTTGAGTTGCTTGTAGAGTCATAATCTGTTTATGAACCCTGCCCTTAGCATAGGTGACAGCAGCATATTGACTTCATACTTAGTCTTCATGGTTGACATCAAATCTCCAAGGGCCTGACTCTTAAGACCTTGCTCTACTTACTAATTTGGAAAGACATTTTGCTTTTAGTGTTTTTTTGTTTGTTTGTTTGTTTGTTTGTTTTTTGAGACAGGGTTTCTCTGTGTAGCCCTGGTTGTCTTAGGACTCACTTTGTAGATGAGGCTGGCCTTGAACTCATAAAGATCTGCCTGCCTCTGCCTCCTGAGTGCTGGGGTTAAAGGCATGTGCCACCACCGCCTGACATAACATAAAAAGAATTGAACTCCGAAATTGACATGTATTATTGCCAATTGATGATAGTCAAAGAAAGCCAGGATTGTGCGTTTTCACTGCAGTGCAGCTCTTGCTCTAAGATTCTGAAACAGTATAGAGGCAGACATTAAAAACAAACAAACAAAAAGCAAAACATGGTATTGCAGTGTTTCTGGTTTGCAACATTCTCTGAACTTTTATAGCAAAATGACAATCTTTATATAAGAAAAGGGGCTGTAATGGTCGGCTTGGGACATATTTCATTATCTAGAATTCCAGGGGAGCTATTTTGGCAAAATGTAACTCATACTGTATTTTTGCACTTTTAGGTTTGGACGTGGATTTACTGTCAAGGTTCACTTGAAAAATAATAAAGTGAGCATGGAAAACCTCACAAGGTTTATGCAGCTGCACTTTCCAAAAACATACTTAAAAGTAAGTGATGTCTCTACCTTCTGGCCTTGCCTGGCTTTTTGGGTAATAACAAAGTGGGTGTCTGCTATTTCCTAGTGGATCATAGCATTGTTATCATCCTAATCCAGTTTAAAATGTGAACTCCACACAAACAAATAAAATTCTCAGATTATAAATCTTGGCATGTATTGAAGTTAATCTAGATATTTCACATCTGCATATTAATTTCTTCCTTGCAAAGTATTTATCATCACACTGAATTTGTTTTCAAGTTATATACATTGCCAGTTTAATAATTACATGCATACATCAGGAAGCCTAGAAATGGCAGGTATTATATGACCAACAGCATTTCTTAGAAAAAAAAATTGGTGCACTCAGAATCCTGCAGCCAGGAGATTTTTATCTGCTTTGTTTCTCTCTTTTGAAAAATAAACCCACAAAGGTCTGAGCTACCCTTGGTTCCCAAAGTGATTGAAATACCTTAGAGCTGATTCTTGTTTATAGTAAAACTGGCCAGATGGACACACAGGGAGACACACGTTTAAGATTCACATAGCACCTACTTAATGTATGTGGCAAAAAAAAAAAAAAAAAAAAAAAAAAAAAAAAAAATTATCAGAATCACGTCCTTGATAGACAGGCCATCTGTACAAATTTAAGATGACAAATAATTGTTGTTAAAAGGAAATCAAAGTAGAATAATGAAAAGAAATTGGAAAGCTGTGAGTTGAGCCTGGCTGTGCAGAGGAGATATCTAAGGAAACATTTAAAGTCTCTGAACTTCATTTCTCTTATTTGTAAGCAGGAATGAATGTCTACTTTACAAAATGGGTGAGAAAAAAATGCCTGGTGTCTTCACAAACTATAGGGCATAATATTAATGTGAGAGGACACTAGACAGCAAAAGAAAGAGTTTTTAAAATAATTATTTTATCTTCATAAAATATTTTTGCCTCAGCCTCCCCAAGCTTTGGATAATTTCTTTAGGAAATTAGCTTTTAAGTTTTTTGTGAAAGCCCATTTTTTCTCATCAGAATTGAAAATTAAACGATGCTTTTCTTCTACAAATGGTTGTTGGTTTCACTCAATGAGTCAGTTGCTTGGTTGAAATGTTTATTTACCAAGTCACGACTCCATTTTTCCTGCTGTGTGCATCATGGGACTAAGGCTACCCAAAGTGAATGAGATGATGATAAAAGGCAATTTCTCCCCAAGAGAATGTCCTTTACACTACTCTAATGGTGTCAACATCTCTTTAGATGGAAATTATCTGATCTGATCACTTGAGAATTAAACAAGATGGCCAGATTACAGGGACAGGGACAGGGACAAAGGCGAGTACAAACTTAAGGGAGAGACTGGGCTCCAGATAAGGAGGGGCGAAAGAGAAAGTCTTGAAATAAGGCTGAGACACTAGGAGATGGTGGTGCATGCCTTTAATCCTAGCACTCAGAGGCAGAGGCTAGTGGCTATCACTGAGTTGGAGTCCAGCCTGGTCTACAAAGTGAGTTTCAGGACAGCCACAGCTGTTACACAGAGAAACCCTGTTTCAAACAAAACAAAACAACCACCAAAACACACCACCAACAAAAATGGATCTACTTGATAGATCTAGAGTCACATAGGGGTAGATTCCAGGGTGAGACAACATGTGGTCAAACTAGCATTCACTTCTCTGGCTGCTTTGTGGCCAAACAAACCAGCACACCTGATTTCTGGGCTTCCGAGGAGGCTGTTGCAATAACTCAGATGTGGAGTGAGAAGCATCAAGTCAGTAGTGTGAATGGTGTAAATAGAGGGGGAATGTCAAACTGGACAGATGCCTTAAAGGTAAACAAACAAATGAACAAACAACCCCCTCCCACCAAAAACTAGATGGTAAATGATGAAACACCCAGAACCGCCGGTGTTAGATACTCCAGCGGAGTCACAACAGATTATAAAGTAGATGTTACGAGTGGTGAAAGTTTAAAAACAGAGAGCATTTTAAGGTGAGTCATGGAAAGTAGGCATTGTCAATAGAAGAAAAAAAAGAAGCTTCGAGACAACTTTAACACCACTGAAGTCTAGCATTTTTTAGCTCATATAACTGAACAGCCAAGTCCTGGAATTTTAGATCTTTTCAACATCACAGCACATCTACTAAAACTGATCCACAAGCTGAGAGTGTGGAACAAATCTTTTCCCCCTCTAGATGAGATTGTAACTTTCTGCTTGCGCAAGAGCCCAGGATGCTCTGAATTTTTCATTAACTTTTTAATTTGCTTTCTCTCTGATGTTCATACAATTCTTCATCTCATCTCCATAAGCTGTTAGTTTCAAAATATACCAATTATTTAAACCATTGCATGATTTTTGTCTCGCCCAATGGAACAACTTTCAACATTTTCCCTAGCTCTCGGTAAAGTGAAATTCCATCAAGCTGATGTTAATTTGCCATTGTAAAACAAGTCTTTCCCTTTGCTTCCTGCAGGATCAGCATCTTAGCATGCTAGAGTACCATGTGCCAGTCACAGCAGGAGGAGTAGCAAACATTTTTGACCTTCTGGAAACCAACAAGACTTCTTTAAATATCACAAATTTCCTCGTGAGCCAGACGACTCTGGAAGAGGTAAAATGCACGTCATGATCCATGGCACAGTTTCACACATTAGTTATTATACATCCTGCTTATTTCTTTTTAATGACATTTAATTTACTTTTAATTAAAACAGTATCTAATCTTGCACCTGAAAACCCTAGCAAAGAGCCTAATTTATTTCTAACTTCATTTGAGATATTAAAAAATAGATATATAAAAGGCATTAGCAACTATTTTTAGTGGAGAAATGAAGTTTTTTTCCCATTGTAAATGACATCTACTTCCATAAATGTTTATATTCATGGAAAGCAGGAAACCACTCTTGTCACCTACAAAATAATTAGCTGTTAATGTCTCCTCTACTTTTTTTTGGGTAGGTTTCATGAAAAAGGTTTCCATTACTCAGTTTCCTGAAATAGGGTGTGTGGGATGGATGATAGAAAATGTACAAACCCTATGTTTATTAAATTCACACACTTATTATAGCAAATGAAGAATTCCTTTCTCTTATACATCTTAAAACCCTTTTCACTCATTAGTGGAAAGAAAGCAGCTTCCTAAGTCACCCATCATCTTTCCACTAAGTTTTATATAGCCTAACCAACATGACTTACAAAAATAAACTCTATGCTTGACTTTGATGGGTCTAAGAGTAAGTCAATGGATTGTGCTGCAACTTATGACTTAATATTTTATAGGGACTTAAGGCAACAATGGTTTCTCCAGCACCAAAGAGTTAGTCTTAGATTTATTTGATCAACATTGAACATCATGCATAGGAAAACTAGATTCTCCATGATAATGGGATAAATCTGCAATTAATAAGTTTAATGGTTTTAATCATATAAAGTGTTCTGTCTGTTAGATAATTGGCAACCCTAACATAATGGGAGTTTTCTACATAATTTATTTTGTGTATTACCTCTTGAAACTAGTCAACTCTCTCTTAACATTTCTATTTAAACATTTGATAGGATATCAGGCTGGGCTCCTTATTCATACATGATGAAGATATCACTGTATGTCATACAGATTACAGATGTGTGGCTATAGACCCTTAACTATAGTTTTAAATTTAGACTATCACAAAAATGTAGTCACAGTTATAGAAATGGGCATTACTTTTAAAGCAGTTGAAGTTGGCTGAATAAATGGACTTCTAGGGAGGGCATGCATTGCGTAAGTATGTGAGCATGTCCTAAAGAAATCCTGATTCCTTAACGTATAAGTGTGTGACAAGAAGAAAAGGAGGTAGGGAAAGAGGGAAAGTAAGAGAGTAGAAGGGAGGAGGGAGAGAAAATGAAGGAGAGAGAGAGAAGCCTTATTTTTTCTTTTGTTTACTAATGTCTTTCATTCTTTGAAAAAACTCAGGTTTTCATCAACTTCGCCAAAGACCAAAAATCCTACGAAAATGTCGATACCAGTAGCCATGGTTCCACCATAAGTGTAGATTCACAGGATGACCGGATAGAGTCTTAGCACCTACAGCAGATTCAACGTCAGCAAAGAACTGATGGATTCTTTCAAAGAAGACACCATTTCTTACTACATCTGTTCCTTAGAAAGTGTTATACTGTACGCAAGTTTACGGCACAAGACTGAAAAATTATAATGGACATCAGTTTTGCTCCTGAAATGATTCCCCTGTACTCAACACAGTGAGCATGTACTGGTGATCCTTAGGCAAAAGGTCAACCCCATGATGGATATCTTAATTTATTACTTCCAATAAAAGGACAGCTTAAAAGACATGGGTATTAGTAGTTGAAAAGTAAGGTCAGAGAAGAAAAATAAGGTGTACTGGGGGAGACAAGGTTGGGTGATCAAACAAAATAACTTATTTCTAGAAAATAATATGAAGCCATGGATCTAGCACTTGTGTAAAGTGCTAAGGACTGGATTAACAATGGCAGAAAGTAGTAGGTACAGTCTCTGCAGGAGGTGTGCCTGTTAGTTTCAGTGCTGGGAATACATGGGGACATGGTGAGACCCCCACAATGTGCCTTATGATAAGAATACAATGAGACAGCAGTTTACCCTGGTGGTAAACAAAGTGTGGGCTCCTTCCAGTCATGCCTGGGCAATGGTAAGGCACATGGAGACGATGCTTCTTGTTTGTTGAGAGGAAACAGGTGTGTCAGCTGTGCAGATCCTCATGTGCTGCTGGCAAGCAACATTTTTAAAGCTCTTTCAGAAACCGTCACAATTCTAGTTTCTCCATAGGAAACTGCTGTGAAAGAAAAACTAGTATGAAAATATTTTTCAGCTTACTACCTGGCTGACCTAGAATTATACCTATGGTTACAAGATAGACTACTTGATAATACCAAGTTGCCCACCCTTTGACAAAGTTACTTTATGTGTCCTTTGAGTGAGTGTGTGTGTGTGTGTGTACATGTACAAGTTTGCCAGCTTTGACACAACTGTTTCTATATCAATGACCAATAAACTCAAAGTTTAAAAGAAGCTACTAATGATGTCATTTTCTTTAATAGGAAAGAGCCAGGGATCGAAAATTAGGAGTCACATGACCCATGAGATTCCATATGACCTGGCCCCTGCTTACTTTGCCTTTCTGAACAGCATCCATCTCCCCTTCTTCTTTAGGATCTGGTCCTGCTGGTCTCTTGCAGTTCCCATGGTGATCTACACTCCTTCTCATCTTTGCAGTTTTCCATTTAATGATCCCATAGTGTGAATGCTTGGTCCCCAGTCACTGTGTCCATCTAACAGTCTTGAGAAGTGTTCCTCTTTCCCAGAGAAGTTTACTGCCTTGCTTTCTCAGCTTAAATCTGATCTCTCTATTCTAATGTTATATCGCCACACCATTTTTATGTGAAATATTACATCATAATTTGTCATGTATCTAGACTTTAAATACATATTTTAACAAATGGTAATACAATTTGGGGGGGTGTATAAATGTCCTTAACAGTCAGGAACACTTGTGATCCAAGAGCTTAGAAAGTGGAGGTAGGGTGATCATGAGTTCAAGGACAACTGGGGCTGCCTTGTAAGTTAAAAGCCAGCATAAACTACACAGTGAGGACTTGTCTTATAAATAAATGCCAAGGAATTACCTCAGTAGCAGAACAAGTACTCAGTATGTATGAGTCCCTGAATTACCTCCACATTGAAACCTGTATCTATATTTGATACACACACACACACACACACACACACACACACACATGTTTGGATACACATACATACATACTTACATACACTTTTAGAGTAGGAAATATGACTCTGGGAGCATGGGAGTCTTCAGAATCCCCTGAGTTATAAAAAGATGACCAGACTCGATGAAAGAATAAATGAAACTTGCCTACTGGATCTTGCCCTTTTTGTGGTTGGGTTTTTGCTTGATGGCCACTGGACAATGGTAGGGAGGGAATTAAAGTTTTCAATAGTCTTTTAAAACTAAGAAAATTCTAATTGTTTTTTTTCCCACATTTTTTCACTAGGTAGACTCATTGTGGACAGGTCCCATTAACATTGCATCTTCATTAAAGCTAGACCCCCTCACAAATGCTTTATATGAATTAGTGTGGAAGCTAAGGAATGGACATGTCAATACCTTCTTTGATGGAGTGTGCAATAGTGACTGCTCTGGCACAGAGAACGAAGAGCTTAAACAGAAACACAAGACAGGGGGGATGTTCTGGGTGGAGTTTATAACCATCTCAGAATATGGGTTAGTGGTTGTTGCCAATTTAATCTACCCCTTGGTGGGCAGGAATGTCTTACCTGGCCTCATCTTCTCCAACTGCACATTGGCTTAAGTGTTTGGTACTCATTTCTCTCAATACACTTGAAACTCAATGAATACAGAAACCTTTTTGACCTTCCAAACCCTCCCACCACCTGCACATACAAGAAACATTTGTAGTGTTCAATATGTATGTGTTGGCAATGGAAATAAATGAATAAGAAACAAAAGAAAAGCTGGTGTGGTTGTCATGGAAACCACACATCCTAATTCTGTTTAAATTTCTGAAACACAGTTTCCCAGGAGGTACCTCATTCACACAAGGGGAGAGAGAACAATGTTTGATGGCATATTACAGTGAATCAGCTGGGATGGGAGGGTTTGGATAACATCTTGGAAGCAGAATTCAAATGCCTTGTTTCCATAGATTTCTGCACATTTATCTCTTCTTTGTCTCGGTATTTGCTGGGATATGCCACACAAGGGCTTCCTGGTCCCCTTTTCACATAAAAGTAAGGAATGTGCATGGAAATGTGTTTGAGCCTATATTCCCGTGGGCTTCTGGGAAACCTAGGAAGTGTTTTCAGAATTCCCAGTCCTCCGAGAAGGACTCTCCACTCTTGATAACACATACAGAACCTCCCTTCTTTACATGAGTTATTTGAATTACCTCTGAGGATCATGGCAATTTTCACTTTATCTACAAAAGTAAATATTCGTGATTGTAAAACATTGAATATAACACAAGAAAAAATGGGAAGATAATATGTACACATGTCTTTTCCCAAAATGTCCTCTGCCTTCCTTGTCCACTCCGCAGCAGATGAGTGAGCATGACTAGGTTAGGATGAAGGTGGGGAAGATGTAGCAGGTTGCCACCCTTTTACCCCCATCTGAACTCAGGGGCCTGCTTGGTTTATTAACCAAAACTTCCCAACATGACACAGCAAACTGAAAGGAAACAAATAGTCTTTCCTTTGGCATCATTTGTCACCGTTGATCTAGTGGCTCCTTGCTTATAAACCCACACTGGTATCCCATTTATAAAGAAATGATGCAGACTCTTTAGCTGGCCCTGAACATGGTTTATAAACTGGTCCTAAAACTTGTGGCTCTCTTTGCCATGAAGTTCCTGCTCTGACTACATGAACTTCATCAGTGTTTCCAATTTCTGTTGGATCACTTAAGCATTCTACAGGACTTTTCTCATACTACTCATTCATCTTAGAAGACTTCTTCTCTTCCTCAGCTTTTTAGAGTCCCTTGTCCCTTTTCACAAGCCTCCTCAGAGGTCCTTCCTTCCCAGCGAACAGGCTGAGTTGATTGCTCTGTCCTTTGCTGCAAAAGCATTTTTTTTTAATGTGTCTCTGCTGAAACATTTCCATGCAGCATTATAAATCATTTCTGTTTGTCTCTTCCCACTACACACCATTTCTCCCGAGTACTGACTGGTCAGGCTATTCACTATCACTGTGGTTCCCATATCCAGAATATTATTAACATATTATTGTTGCTCAATAAATCTTTAAAGGAAGATTGAAATACAGTTCAGTAGCAGAGTACTTGCCTAGCATTTACATAGCACTGGGTTCCCCAATATTACTAAATGAATAAATAGATAGTCTCTAAGGGACCAAAGAGGCGTCTTTCAATTTAGAAGTTGATGTATATAAACTATATATTTTAATTTTTGCTTCCATGGTTTTGCATTTTTAGTTTTAGGAGACTACTAATTGCTGGGGGAGTGGAGGGAGACAGTGCAGATAGCTAACCATTTTAAATTAAGATGTTTATCTATAAAAAGTCATTCCACTAAAGTGCCAAGCATTGAACATGCCACCATTTTATTAACAGTGTTGCCCATGATGAAATTCATTAAAAACAAAATACCATTTGAAACAAAACACTTTCAAAACTACAATTTAAACATTTCCCCATTTATATGAGTAGAGAGAGAGAGAGAGAAATTTAAAGTAAAACAGAGTTATAATTAAAACAACGATAAGGACCACTTAACTAGTGATTTGTTACATGTGAAATACTGGATCATATGTGTCATATTTATTAAAATGCTACATGTATTTATTGCTAAATACATTAATTTGGATGTATATAATTTCTCCACAATTTAGTGATGAGCTGTAATTGTGCCTATGTGATTGGAGTGGAAATCTCTGGTGCTCTTCACACTGGTCGTGTTCTGACTTCCACCCTTCTTTGTGATATGTCTTTCAGGAATGAGTAAGTCTTGTGGAAGGGGAGTAAAACCTTTCCTTAGTTCTCTTGTATGATCACTCTGACCCAAAGCCCTGACTCTCCATGGCATTGATCTTATGAGGAGAGTACCTCTAAGATGTTCAACCCACACAGGGGATTCTAACCACAGATGATTCTATTCAAAATGCAATTGTTTCATTTCCTCTTTGGATTTTTCCGTCCTTAGTATATAGCAATTCATGTTTGTGTGTTGATGAATTGACTTATTAATTCTCAAAGTTTTTTTCAGAATGCTTAGGATTTCAACATTTATGAGAATATCTCTCAGCAAAGGTTCTTTTATTCCTCTCCTTCCCCCTTTGGATTTTTCCACTGTTCGTATACAGGATAGCAATTCATGTTTGTGTGTTGATGAACTGACTTATGAATTCCAACAGTTTTCTCATAGAATATTTAGCCTTTCTATATGTATTAGACTATCTCTCAACAAAGGTCCTTTTTAAAATTTTCATAGTATTTATTCTTGTTTATTTCTCCAACTAGAATTTTCAGTAATATGTTGAATACATATTCAAGTCATCTTTGGTTGACTTTTACCCACCCCTTCATTGTTACAATAAATTACACAGCATGCAATTTGTATCTATCCATATTTCATCAGATACTAATGGAACAATCTAGATTTTACAATAGACAACATCATTTAATAGAAGACATAGTGAATTAATGTTTTCAAAAGCTCACATACAAATCTACTTTAACATCATCTTAATGCTATAGAGTATTATACCTAGGGAAAAGGGACCAACGGAATTAAATAACTGAAAACAATAAATAAAATGTAGTATAGTATGATGGTCATATTTTTATATGCTCCAAATTATTTCTTAGTCTTTGTTCTTTCTGATGTCTGGAGTTTCATTGTTCCTCTGATAGGCTGTCTTGACCCTTTTGGTTATGATAGCCTCTCCCCATCCCAGAAACTGAGGTAGTTATCTGACCCAGCACAGTAATAGTGTTCTATTTCTCCTGACCATTTTAGCTAGTTTAGAGACTGACACATGCAACGTTAGCTGTCCATATCTGAAATAATATTTCAGAAGAGACATTTCCTTGTGGAATTGCTTACCTAGAATGGGATGAGTCTAAAGTTTCTAGTAAGACCACAGAAAGAGTTTGCATACCAAGCAGAGAAAAGTAGAACAGGTAGTTCAATAGTCCAGGTGCTTCTGTCTTTGTTCTGTGACGCAGGACCACTCTAGGAGCTGAGGGCAGATAACTGAGGACCTAAAGAAATCAGGGCAATCTAAGAATCCTGTGTGGAAGAAAAAGGCGGTAGCTGTGGATATAGTAGAGAGTAGTCAAGTTCTGGGTATGTGGTGAAGCTAAAGCTAATGGAATTTGCTGCCAGATTAGTGAGGAAGGTATAAGTGAAGCGGAAAGAAGAATGAATCCAAAAGCTGAGACTTGAACAATTGGATAAAAGAAAATGTCACTTATTGGAGAATGGGAATATTGGAGACGGAGAAACAGATGGGGGGATGGGAGCTGGGTTTAAAGTCCATTAAGTTTTATATGCTGTTTAGACATTTTCAAGGAAATGGTGAGTGAGTCATAGATCTGTGCCTTTAGTATTTTGGTGAAGTTCCCTTCTGAAGAAAACATGAAATAAAAGCCACAATCTAGATGAAATAACTTGGGAAGTCAAGCACGACCACAGCAGAGAAACAATTGAAAGGGAGAGGCCAGAAAGGGCCTCACTGGGGTGGAGAAGGTACATCCAGAAATTATGTGTAAAATGTAAGACAAGGAAAGAAATTGCTCCTAAAAGGGTGGGAGTGGCTGACCTTGTCTAGACAGCTGCTTGTGAGATTAAAATAAAGGCTGGAAATTGACCATTGGGTTTGACATATTCATGAGTAACCTTGACAAGGGAAATTTCTGTGTAATCAGAAAAAGAAAAAATTTGGAATGAATTCAATAAAAATTGGGACAGAAAGGGGAAATGAAGAACAGAGCTAGCTTCTTCAATGGAGAGTAGGTAAAGAGACGTAGCAGATGCAGGGTGACTGTAGGAATAATGGAAGAGGGAGTTTACCTGCTATAGTTGAGGCAGAAAAGTATCAGGTTTTCCAGACGTAATATCCTCTGTCTCTGGTAATTTTGGGAGTGGGCAATGTCCCCTCTCCCTGGGTCTGTCTGCCTTTCCATGAATTTTGGCTGAAGTCTGGACTGGACATAACTTGTTCTCTTTTTTTTGTTTGCTTGTTTTTTTTGGCTTCTTCCCAGCTGATTCCAGCTCTCTGCTGGGTGTTACACTTTCTTCTTCTGCCATGGTCACGATGGCTCACACTTACCTCAGAGGTCACCTAATTCCACCAGGAGCACTATGACAGATCACTCATTTCAAGTCAGTGCCCATGGTACACTCAACTGTACCAGTGTGGCTGAAACTCAATACATTCTTTCTTGTTTCATCTTGTGCAATACAATTTGTTTTTATGCGGCATTCCTTAGAGTAAATTCCTTTGACACATACTTAACATACCTGGTCACATACTTTCACATCAAAGTCTCCAACATAGAAAGTACCACCCTGTCCATCCAGACCCTCTTAGCTACTCCTTTCCTTAATGTCAGGATAGAGAACAGGTATGCTTTCTTTGCATGTCACCACCTTCTGCAATGGAAAAGTGAAATTAAAGATGGAAATCTACTTCATGTATCAGGCAGGAGAACCTTGTGAATGGGGCAAAGTAAAGCAGATATCTGAAGAACATTTCCTGTGTAATTCAGGAATCTTGAAGTCATTCTTTTAGTTTCCTGAGCTAGATGACTAATTTACTACAAGAAAGGTGTGGTGAAAGGCAAAAAATTTGCTGCTCAAAGAATTTCAAATCAACTTTTATTTTTTAAGTCACATTCTCTCTCTCTCTCTCTCTCTCTCTCTCTCTCTCTCTGTGTGTGTGTGTGTGTGTGTGTGTGTGTGTGTGTGTGTGTGTGTGTGTGTGTGTGTAGGTATCTATGGAGGCCAAGATCATGTCCAGGATCAGGAGTTACAGGTGGTTATAAGCTGACCTATGTGGGTGCTAGGAACTAGACTTGGGTCCTCTGTAAGAGCAGTATGTGCTCATAACCACTGAGCCATCTCTCTAGCAACTCGTAGGAATTCTTCAGCCAGCACTTCAGCCTTTATAATTATCTCCCTGATGCATATTCCTATTTCTGTTTGTCATGTATTACCTTGGTGGTTTCTTCTATGCTTTTTTTCCTGAATGCTTCCAGTTACCTAACCTCTTCCTTTATTATTTCCAAACTCTTACCAGGGATAAATGTCTTGGGCTACATAATTAGGAAAGCAGACAAGCAAAAGTATCTGTTGTGTCACGTTTTCTGACAAGATGTGAAGTAATGACAATTCACCCAGATAGAACAACAACAAACCAAAAATATGGCTCTGTCCAAGCCCAACTTGGTGAAGCATAGAGTTTACTAAGACTAACAGGAAGTGGATGACTTAAGTAACTATGTCACCAAAAACCCACTCTAGCAGAATGACAATTCTTGAAAGTTGTATCACTAAGTTCTTTGTGTTGTAGGCAGCTGCAACAATTGTTTGCTGGTCAAACAAGATCAAGAAGGGGATTTGTGGATTTGATAAGTGTCTTTAGCCTACTAGCTCCATCCATTCTCCAGGAGAGAATGTTTCAATCAGGAGGAAACAGCTACACATCCATGATGGTTAGTCTTGTTTACTTGACTGGATCTCTCATCAACTAAAAGCCATGCCTCTGCACAAGTCTAACGGCATTTCCTGGAAGAAAATACTGAAGGCAGGAGATTCTTCTCACAGAGTAGACATTTCCTTCCAGTGGCAGCTCAGATACAATGTGGTAGGAAAGAAAAGTAGCTGGTTTTTGCATGATGGCCTTGGTGTCTTGCTAGTGTGGCTGCTGTTGCCATCTTTCACTTACATGAGAGTCTACTTTCTTTGACATTGTAACATAGATTGAAGAATCTTTCCAGCCTTTGATACCATATTGTGACTACCATGAAAGTCAGCCTCAAAGAATGAGCAACTACTGCATTCTCAGCCTCTCCAGTGTTGATAGACCAGTGTTGGACCAGACAGATCATACTATTTAAGCCAGTCTAATAAATCCCATTTCAATATGAACTTATTCTATCCATGTTCTTCCTCTAGAGCAGTGGTTCTTAACCCATGGGTCATGCATGATTCCTTGAGGGAGGGATCAAACAATACTTTCACGGGGATTATATACTAGGTATCCTACATATCAAATATTTTCATTAAGATTCATAACAGTAGCAAAATTACAGTCAGGAAGTAGCAATGACAATAATTTTAGGGTTGGGGGTCACCACAACATGAGCAACTATATTAAAGTGTCAAGGCAGTAAGAAGATTGAGAACCATTGCTCTAGAGCATCTTAGCTTGACAACAGCATCAAAACAGGTAGGCTACGATAGGTCATCTAGATAGACCTTTCCTGCATCAACCAGTTAGTATATCCTACCACTAGACTCCAGCTCTCTATATATCCTCCAACTCATTTAACAGCTCCATGGGGTTAACACTCTTCTCCCATGGATGAACTCACATTAAATTTCAGAACATTGATGGATGAAATGTAAGTGCTCGATTATTGATTTACAACAAAAACCAAACTGAACATGTCTATCCCCTAGCCAACAAATTCTTTCTCCCTGAAAGCTTGGTACACAGGAAGTTGAGCTTTAATCAGAAGGTTGCTTGCTGAGCAGAGACTTGGGGCAAGTTAAGTTAATTATGTGATTATAGTGTTTAATGTCATCAGGCTTCCCAAGCCTGAAGCCCCCATCTCTATGGTAGGATACAGCTTAAAAAGATGTGGCCTTGATTATTCTCTGAAAAGCTCTCATCACTGCTGTGTGGACCTCAAGCTATGCCATCCTTTGTACCCATAAGCTCATTTTCACTGCCTCTTTGGCTAACAAACCTCCTTTTGATGGGCCCTTACTTCTTTTAAGCATGATAATATAGCACTTTGACTTAAGATACAGTTTTTCATGTGTAGTGATTTTCTGTCTTCATTATTTATTGATTTTAATGCTTAACCCAATGCAGTGTTTCCAAACTTCCCTGATCATAGGAATCATTTAGGGCCCTTTCTTCAAAATAAGTATAAATAAATAAATAAAGTTTCTGACTGAGTTGGTACTTAGGGAGTAAGTTGTATTCTTGAAAAGTGTCTAAGAATTTCTGTCTTCCAGATTTTGATAATCCCTCCTGGAGGGCATCACCCTCCCTGTGGAGTGGGAGGTGGGAGGTCAGGGGCCATGGGAGGGAGAGAGGGAGAGGGAACTGGGATGGATATGTAAAATAAGAATATATATGTGTGTGTGTGTGTGTGTGTGTGTGTGTGTGTGTGTATTTAAGAATTTCTGTCTTCAAAGAGATTAGGGAAGCCTTGTTTACAAAACAATCAGATGTGCCTTGTTTCTGTGCTCTTGACTGAGCACCCCACCATGGCCAACACATATCCACCACATGCACATTCATTTCAACTATACTTTTAGAAGCACTCAAAACATTGATTATTTCTCATCTGAGGGGCATTATAAAACAGGGGTTTAGAGAATTGTTTCTCAAACAAGTGTCCACATAAATCATCTAGAAATCTTATTGAAATGAAGATATTGATCATAAGTCTGGGATGGAGCCCAGGATTCTTTATTTCCCAAAAAAAAAAAAAAAAAAAAAAAAAAAAAATGCCCAGGCATGTAAATGTTGCTGCCTCCTCAGACAGGCTTTGGGCCAAACAGCTTGGGGGTGGCCTTTGAACCAACATGTTGTTCCAATTTCCAGTTTCAAAGTCCACCAGTCCTATCAAAGTGACTTTGAACAACTTTCTCTATCACTGTAACTGTTTCTTTGATTTTAGAATGAGAATAAATGCTAGTATCTTCCTCATGGGATTTTTTTTTTTTTAAAGAGGTTTGAAAGAATGCTAAAAGTACTTCAGTGAGACACTATGGGAAATTCTGCATAATAATAGCTATCTCTGACCTTGTTGTGCCATGGACTGGCTTCAGCTTCCTGATAATAGATGCAGAACTAGCATCACCATTGCTCAGTGTTTTCCAAAAGAAAAATCTGAACTGGTGAGATGGCCCAACCAGTCAAAGAGTGTTTGTCACACAAATTTGATGGGCTGGGTTCTATCACCTGAACCCATAGTGAAAGGAGAAAACTAACTCTTGAAAGTTGTCCTCTGACCATCATAAACATGATGCACACATATGCATGCACACACATCCAAATAGTAAATAAAACGATAATAAAATTAAAATTTTACAGAAGAGACCTCCCGAAGCCACAATTTTCTATGAAAGACAAGATGACTGCTTTTGCTCAACATAGAGCACATGTACTGATTCCTGGGATCCCCTCAAAGTTTCAGTTTTTGTAGAACAGTTAGATCCACTAAATTGCAATTAGAAAGAAGAGCTTTTAGAGAAATCAAATAATGATTCTAAACAATATAAAAATCAATTTATCCTCTACCCTTTATATTTGTAACCATATTTAAAAACTAATACTGAAAATCGGGCTTGTGCTCAACTGCCAGACACAAGAGAAAGAGACAGATGAGTATACTCACTGTCATTATCTTCAGAACAAACCCCAACCTCTCATCCATATAGGATATATATAAAACTATCATGATGAACTCTCATGCTTCAATTCTTTAGCCAGGTAGTTCTGGACTACTCCGAGATACCCAAACAGCTTCTCAAGTATTTCTACCATTGGCTTAGCAGTCGTTGCTCTATTCCTTCTTGCTTTCTTACACTATAATGCAGAATGTGAACCATGTTGCACCGGTCTTGGGGAGGAGATTTTGTCTCACTATCATGTGTGAATCATTTAAATCCTTCATAATAATCAAAGTAAGCCATTAAGGCATTATTGATGTATCTGTGAACAGGACCTACCATGGGAGTGGGGGGGTGGAGGTGGGGAGCTTCTTAATAAGCCGATGGCTTCAAGCAAAATGGCAACATAGACAACATGCCTCTTTCTGTGGGTGTCAGGAACAAGGAAATTGAGGTTCCCTTGCCATATTTCAGCAAGCAATGCCTTGAGTGACTTCCCATTTTTTTAAGTATCTTTTGATTCAAGTGAAGTATAATGTGAAAACACTATTAGAGGAATATCACATAAATTGATGGAGTATGATTTAATAGAGACAAAATCACATAGCTAAGCCAAAAATATTTTTTAAAAGAATTAAACGGCAGAAATTTACACTGTGCTTTATTTTATTGATGTTTGAGTTTCAAGTCATTGAATATTATATAATCTCCGTTACAAGTTAACATGTTTCAGTTAAGTTGAATTTTGAGTTCACTCCAACTATTGCACCCTCTTTACCTCCTCAGGGATGACCACCATAATGGCTTTAGTGTGTTGAACTTAAGAGTTTTAAATTAGGGGCTGAAAAGATGGCTCAGTGGTTAAGAGCATGTGCCTCTCTTCTAGAGGACCTAAGATTGACTCCTAGCACCCACATTAGGCAGCTTACAATTGTCTTAACTCTAGCTTCTGGAGATCCAATATGTTCTATTGATTTGTACATAGGTGCATACATAGTTTTTTTTTTTTTAAGTAACAAAACTTTTAAAAGAGTTTTAAATTAATTTACATATGGACATTCACAAGCAAGTATAAAAAGAAATAATACAGAGTCCAATGAACCCATCTTCATTGTGAAAATAGAAAGACAGTGGATCAAAATCAAACCATAGCTAAACTCCACAACATAAAGAAAGCCACAGACAAGAAGTAAAAGCTGAAATCCTCCTTCTAAGAGGCAGTACTTTAAGGTAGTTACACAATCTCTGTGAAGTAGAGGGGATTAAATTTACCTCAAATGAGATGAGGAGAACCAGGCTCAGTTAGTTCAGTGTCCTTGGTAAGTCCTTCTTCCTTTAGACACTTCTCCCAGCAAATGTAAAATATTAGATCAACTAGGGGAAATCTGATAGGTTACCAGGAAATAGGAGGTTGGCAGGTCAATAGCAATTTCCTCTGAGATAAAACCCTCCATCTTGGAGGGAAGCTCATTAAGACATGGGGTATCACAAAAGGAAGTAAACCATTCCATCTTGTAGGGAAGCTCTCTATTAAGCTCCTGAAACAAACATATCAAAGCTTTCAGGAAGTCCCTGAAACTGACTAAATTCACTAGGCCTGCCCCCCCACCCACCCAAGCTTATATAAGTAGGAAAGATTACTAAGAGAGACTGAGGCCAGCCACATTGCCTCTTTGCATTACTGGAAGAAGTAACACCACCTGAGCTGCTTGAAGAGACATTCTCCAACCCCTGAACCACCTGCAGGCTGTGCTATGTGCTTTGGGTTTTTAGTTTTCATGAGCTGTAACTCATTCTGAGGTTGGCTTTAGTGATGCAACTGTCTTTGAGTCATTTAAAGTAACTCCTCACACACTCTTGTAAACTATCCCAATAAAACTCGCTGTTCCACCAAGTATGTGGTTATGTGCATGGTGGATGAGGTGTGTGTTTATGTGCGTGTGTGTTTATGTGCGTGCGTGCGTGCGTGTGTGCGTGCGTGCGTGTGTGTGTGTGTGTGTGTGTGTGTGTGTGGTGTGTTACATGTGTGGTAATGTGCATGCTGTGAGTATATTATGTACATGTAGGAAAATGGCATAATGAAACCCATTATTTTGTATAATTATTGTATACTAATAAAGAAATGCTACAAATGGGTTGGGCACTGGGATCTATCATTGCAGTGCAGGAAAATTAAGACACAATGATTATAGAAGATATTAAAACAATAATAAGGCCAATTAAATGTTTTTATTTTAATCAGGTGTCTTCAATTCTAAATAAAGTCTATGAACAATACTGTTACTAGAAACACAATCTTTCACAGGGATAAATTTGAAATGTTTGACATGGTTACTACTGGGCTTTATTAATATATTTGCAGATGTTTTGGAAAAGCTTAAGTCAGACAGGTGAAGGCAATTGAGGTGCCCCAAAATACAGGTCAAGAGGATGCAAGGGATCCAACTTCATATCTACCTCCAAGTAAAAATTTTACCCAATGCATATTGCTGAATCCCATTGCCTTCCTGCTCCAATGCTGCTCCAATGCTTTTCATTGGAGCAGAACATTCCAGTCCTACAAGTAGCCACCAGTGTCATCTCACTCCTAACTTCCTTTCTTTACCAAGGACTTTTTTTGTTCTTGCATTCCCTCCTTTCTGAAACTTATGTTCTTTAAATAACGCAGTCTAATTGTTTTGCAAGACAACTTGCTACCTTGCCTGCAAGAAAACATGTTTTGAGAAACAATATAATCTATACTACATATTATAGCAAATGTGATATCTCTTCAACATATTCATTTTAGAAGTAAATCATATTGAAAATAAAGAAGCAAGAAACCACCCAGTCCTGCTATTCATACGTTTCAAATTTCATTAATTCTGGGATTGTGCTGTAATAAAAATTATCTATCTATCATCTACCTATCTACCTATCTAGTACTGGGGACTAAACCGAAGGCCTCCTTCATGCTAAGCAGGTTCACTGCCAACAAGTTACTTTTTTTTTTTTTTTTAGCTCCCAGTTAATCAATTTTATGATGTTGGAGATAGAACCCAGGACCTCATGCACATTTGTGGAGAATTCTGTGTTTAACAGTTTTCACTGCAAAACTATTTGAAAGGTGCTGCACTCAATCCTAAAGAAACAGGAAGAATATTGTGATACTCAAAATTTATTATGAAGTGAGATGTTCATAAACCTCAGTTAAGTTTATTTCTAAGACTGTTCCTATTATTTATGTAATTGTTGCTTTGCATCAGATAAATGTTTTGAAATTAAAATTAATAAAATATGTTCTTGGATAAACTTAGAGTGAAGATAGCATAAATAATTGGCCTATCAATGCTAATGAATTTAAATATGCAAAATATGATAGTCATGGACAAATTTGAAGAAGACTTGAATGTGGAAACTCTTTGATGTAATTCACTGGGTGACAGACCAATATCTAGATATGTTTTCCCTTTAAAGAATACATGAAGGTAAGTAAGTATCATTGCTTTCTGCTTTGTTGATAGTATTTATTTTATTATTTAAATGTATTAATTTCAACTGATATAACTATGACATTTAACAAGAAGAAATCTTTACTTTTTCTATTGCTTTATAGATGTTTTATCAGATTTATTTCAAGATATGTTGGTATTCTTGGAGAACCAAAGCTTGGTAATCCAAGCTAATAAAGAGTTCACTCCCTCAGCTACTAATCATAATCATAAAATGATTTTGCAGGGGCAGGGAAATGGCTCAGCATGTGAGTCTTTTACTGTGTATGCATAAGGACATGAGTTCAAATTTCTGGCAACTGTGTGAAATGCCAGGCATGATTGCACATGCCAGCAATGTGGTCAGAGAGACAGGAGGACTGGGACTTACTGGCAGCCAGCCTAACTCCAAGCTCCATGAGAGAACCTGCCTCAAGAGAATATGGTGGACAACAATAGAGCAGGACAGCCAAGGCCCTTTGGCTTCTCTGTGCACTCATGTACTTGTGCCTGTATACTACACACATACACTGTACACACTCAAATAATAATTTTGTCATCTACAGAAGGGGGACTCATAAAAATCCATTCTCAAATTCACACATGCCAGATAAGTGCTGATTTGTCTCACCATTAGGTCTCCAAGATGTTGAAACTGACAGGTAAAGAGGTTCTGGTGAATAATAGATATTATATCTGAAAGAGGCCATTAATATTTCTATATTATTTACATGTGGAAAACTGGACTCATATACTGTAAAGAATTTTCAATGACTAGAACTATAGTTAGCCCAAACGTCACAAAGACAACTCTATACAAGATTGAATTTTAGCTAATTTACAGTGTTACAGAAAAAGAATAAAATGTCAAATTACTATATTCTAATATTTCATTTGAAATTCAAATGTTGGGTTCTTAAAAATGGCAAAATCTGATATCGTAGAGTCACCAAGCCAAGGGGAGTTGGTTTTAGTTAAATGATACATAAACTACTCAGAGGTGTAGAAGAAGGACTTGACCTTGCTTAGGTCTATTGAGTTTCATGCAAAATGCAAAAAACAAACAAACAAACAAAAAAAGAAAACAAAAAACAAAACTCTCAAAACTGTGACTATGCCAAACTGCACTGAAAGAATCACTCTTTTTTTTTTTTTCCACCAGCCTATAATTCACACCACCAGAGGAACTAGGATACAAGGTGTATTCCAAGAGATTCATATAAAGTCCCTCACAGAACCAGGAAGGGACAAGTCCCCCAGAGCTCAGGGGAAGTGGGGGGTGGGCAGCGAATGGAGAGAGAAGTAGGAGAAAATGAAGGGGAGGAAAGGAAAACATGTGCAACCAGGAAGATTAGGAATAGAAGACAGGAGACAGAGAGAGAGAGAGAAAGAGAGAGAGAATAAAAGAGAGAGCCAATATTGGTTTGAAGATAAAATTGAACACAAAGAAAGGTCTAGAGAACTACAAGACTGCCGCCAACTAACAATTTGAGCTTCCGTGGAAAGGCTACCTTAAATGCTCTTCCCGGAAAGTGAGATGAACAACTAACTTATCCATGGAGCCTTCAACTAATGCCTGTGGGAAACAGGAGCAAATACCCATACATAAACACTGAGTTGAAGTAGAACCAAGATGCAGATGGAGAGGACAAGACCAGGCGGCAGAAACACATAGAGACAGCTGACCTGAACAAGGAGGAGCTAAAGGGCCATCAGACTGATAGCTGGGAATCCAGCAGGGGACTGACTCATGTCCCCCTGAATATGGGTCTCAGCCAGAAGGACTGAGCAGTCTAAGGGACCTCAGACAGTGGAGCCAGGATGTATCCCTGGTGCACAAAATGACCTGTGAACACATCCCCCATGGAGGGATAACTGCCTTAGAGACAGGAGAGAAGGCCTAGTCCCTACTTCACATGACCTGTCAGATCTACATGACCCCAACTGGATGGCATTCCCCTACATATGGAATTGTGGTGGGGGGATGGGAGGGGAGGGTGGTTAGGGTGCATGTGAGAGGACAGAGAGGGTAAAAGGGAAGGAAGGAGGGAGAGAGGGAGGGAGGGAGGGAGGGAGAGGGAACTGGGATCGACATGTAAAATAATAAATTAAATAAAAAAAATGCTTTGACTCCAAAATTTAAGTTCAAGGACAAGTTACTGGGGAAAAGGATTTCTATTTTTGTTTCCACAGAAAATGAAAAGCTGTGGATTCCTTCCAGACTAATGTGGTTTGATCAAGCCAGACCACCTGAAACAGAGTACCAGGTGATCCTACATTCAAAACACCTGGACAAAGCAGCCTTACAGACTACAGCCATGATTTCTGCATCTTCTTAGAATCCCCCATGACAGCGCCCCTTACTAGCAAGAAGTAGTTTGGAAAGAACGACGCCCAAATTCCCAAATATTGTCTATAAATGTTTGTTTTCACTTAAATGGACTTGGTTATATAAAATAAATAAATAAAAATATCAAACTAAAAAAAATCACTCTTTTTTTAATGGGTTTTTTTTTTTTATGTTTGTTTTTGAGACACAGCCTCACTATGTAGCTTGTAGAAGTTGGTTCTTTCCCTCCAGCACTGTGAGTCTGGGACGAAACTCAGGTTCTTAAAGTTGGCAGCAATCATCTTTACCAGCCGAGCCATCTTCCTGTTTGCTTATTCCCTGTAAGTGACTAAAGGAAAATCAAACCATCTTCTCAGCAGCCAGACTGAAATCAGAACCACTCCTTAAATATCTGCTTCCCTAACCATACCCAAACGTGCCCATCAACCGCATCCTGGTACACAAGTCCGCACCAACCAGGATCCAGGTCTGCCCAAATCCTTCCCTGAGTCCCTACCATCTAACCCAGAAAGAGCTCAGTTTGTGGAAAGGACAGCTTGTGGCTTATCATGTCTCCAAATAGATATTGAGGGGTTTCTCAGAAAAGAAAGTCTATGCAGAAGGTGCTTTTCTCCCAGAATCGATATTATGTGCTTTAACCTCTTCAGAGGACATAACATTCACTAAGACTTTCAAAAGAAAAAAAAATGGAAGAAAGGAAAAAACATAGCCTAGGTAAGGTCTAAATGGTTTGGATCCAGGATATAAAATGGTGACTAAAACAACGTGCTCCTTTGCTGCCCAGAGGACTGACAAGGGGGGGGGGGGGAACAAATAGATCCAATGGCTTTTTCCCACAGTCACCATTCCTTGCTGAGGTGTTGCTCTGTGAAGAATAATTCTTTCTGCCAATATGACCTTTGCTTCTTTTTTCTTTTAAAGTAAGGTACAAAACCTTAAAGTGTTTTTGTGTGTGCATGTAAATGTGTATGAACACATGTGTCACATGTCACCATTCATGATTGGAAATCAAAGGAAACTTGCCGGAGTGCGATTTCCTTTCGTCATTTGGACCTGAGGGATTGAACTCAGGTTACCAGCCTTGGAGTCAAACATCTTTACCTTCTGAGCCATGTCCTTGGCCCGAGGATTGATCCTGGATTGTTTTTACCTAGTTATTTTAAGAAATTCTAAAATAATCCCACCACATAACATGTTTTATAATGCAACACATTTTCATCAGTGTTTGTAGATGTAAAACGTTTTACACTTCAATGACGGCAGATGTCCTTCTGTATGCTGTGAATATATGTTTCTCTTACTGGTTGGTGAATAAGTGGTGATTGGCCAGTAGTCAGGCAGGAAGTATAGTTGGGGCTACCAGACCAGGAATTCTGGAAGAGGGACCCAGAGAGTGAGTCTCCGGGGAGAGCCGCCATGTAGCCACCAAAGAAGTAACATGCCGAACATTAAGGGTAAGCCACAGCCTCGTGATAATACATAGTTTGATACATATGGGTTTATAATTGAGAGAGATTTAGCCAGTAAGAAGACTTAACCATTGGCCAAACAATTTATAATTAAGACAAGCTTCTGTGTGTTTATTTGGGACTAAATAGGGCTGCAGGACCAGGAGGGACAGAAACTCCATCCTCACTTAAAAAGATAATAAACTTTATCAAATGTCGCAGAAATTATCAACCAATTACTTTCAAAGGGACATAATTAAAAAGTTCTTAATTGTAGAAACATGCTAGTTCTTGTCTGTAAAAGGGAATAGAGACTTGCTTATGATGCTCTAGGCTTCAGGGGTGGAAGCAAAGACTCTCTCAGAAAAATGAGGCATTAACACAATGCTTCCCCAAGAATCAGAGCCAAAGCCTGCTGACATTTATGCTGAGATGGGAAGTTGGATAAAGAAATGGTGGAGAAATGATTCCAAATTTGCAAAGGAGACCTCTTAAAGCCAATTATTATCTACTTTTTCCCATAAAGCATATGTTTAAATTTATTGTATAAAGTTATTAAACAATAGCTATAGGGCAGACTATTCCTTTATTAAATTGAAGAACCAGTATCTACAATTTGCACATCCCTTCCTTCCATTTATTTTCATTTCAGACAGAGAAGGGCTATAATTGAGAAATGAATACATTCATAAATATACTTATAGAGTAGACCATAATAAAGTTTCCAGATAATCATAACTATCATGTATTATTGAGTATTCCTAGGAGGGGAGCAGCAGAGTCCTACAGTCACAGCCTGAGGGAGTGAGAGTAGGGTGAATAATCTTTCTGGTATGACATACTGCTCATATTTCTGACAAGACCAGCTAGATTTTTAAATATCACCTCTGGAAGATACAGACATTAAGCTAATGTTGGGTTATGCTAGTTTATCACATTACCCTTATGATTATATAGGGCAGAAGAAAATTGAGAGCCTTGGTGTTCCTCCACCCTCACCAAGCACTCGTACAGGCTGGAAAAGGTCCTATATTTTATGTGTGAACATTTAGAAAGGAAATTTCTCATTAAGACCTCATTTTAAACTTCTCCGGTAAAGTCATACCTGTCATCATTACTTCTCCCATTTCCAAGTTAAGTGGAAGGAGCCTGCAGACATTCAATGCCACTGCTTGTTTCAAACCTTGAATTTCTCCCAGTCCTGATGCTAAATGTCAGATTCTCTAAGGACATTTTTCACCATTCAGACTGAAGAACTCCCCAATTCCCAAAACCTGACAACTTTTTAATATATGTTACTCCTTTCTGTTTTCTTGTTGTTTATCATTTTCTGACAGTACCTTGCTTGTTTCTAGTTTACCTGATAATTCTTACTTGTGTGGGTGGGTTTTTTTGGGTGGGGGGGTAATCTTTTGGGGAGGGTTAGCAGCCTACATGTGTGGGTAGGTAGCTTAGTGTTCTATAGTTGTGAGAAGACACCATGACCACAGTAACGCTTACCAAGTTACCATGGAAAGCATTTAATTGGAGCTTGGTTACAGTTTCAGAGGTTTAGTCCATTGACATCATGATGGGAAACATGGTGGCATTTGGACAGACATGGTACTAGAGAAGAAGCTGAGATTTCTGCATCTGCAACCACAGGCAGCAGGAAGAGGAAAACCGCTGGGCCTGGCTTGGGCTTTTGAAATCTCAAAGCCCAGCCCCAGTGACACACTTCCTCCAGCAATGCCACACTTCCAAATCCCTCCCAAGTAAGGTCACTCTCTGATGACTAAGCATTTAAACAAATGAGCCTATGGGGACCATTCTTATTCAAACCACCATAGTAGGTGTGCATGTATGTGCATGCCTGTGCATAGGCCAGAGGTCTACATCAGGCAATTTCCTCAATCATTTCTTAACCTTGCTTTTTTTGAGACAGTATCTCTCACTGAATCTGGGAGCTCACAGATAGGCTAGGTTAGCTGACTGGCCAGCCCTGGGTATCATCTTGTCCATACCATCTGTGGAGGTTTTTTTACATAGATACTAGAGATCCGAATTCAAGTCTTCATGCTTTCATAGCAAGCACATTGCAAAAGGAGCCATCTCCCCAACCTCTCTCCATCGACCATGGTTCTAGAATGCTACCTGACAAATACTCTAATCTGATCTGTTAGATAAACACATACATCATCATCCACCCATTGTCATTTTCATAGACTAGGGAAATCATTTTCTATATATCCATTCCATTGTCTAAAGGCCTTGAGGAAGGAATTACCTTCTAGGAAATTCTATCCAACAGAGATTCTATTCCTCTCAAGTCACTCTACTGCCTACATGTGAAAACAATGATAGCTAAGTTGATAGCAAGAAGAATAATAAATAAGGTCATTCAGAGGTTGATAGGCATGTATGTGAATTGGAGGTGGACTTCAACTGGATTAATCATCTCTTAGCTTTTCTACTGATGTTTAATTTTTAATTTTTTTATATTTAATTGATACTTTATTATATACAGTTATGGTATACAATGGGCTGCCTTGTTATAGCAGAATATGGGATGAATCAGTGAATCCAATTAAACATCTCATCACAAATTTATATTTTTGGGGGGAGGAATATATTGAATTTACTCTGTTAGCAATTTTGAGAGATACATTATTACTATGGTCAACATGCTGTTCAGTATACCTCAAAAGCTTATTCTACCAAGTGAGGCTTTTGTACTCTTCATCTTTGCACTCCTCCTACACTCAATCACAGCTTCTGGTTACTACTGTGTGTTCCTTTCTGCTTCTACAAGTGCCATACATGCAGATTTCACATACAAGCAAAGTCATTTAGTGTTTAGTCTTTCTGTGCCTGCTGATTTCCCTAAGTATTATATCAGCTTTTATTTAGATTTTCATGAATGGAAAGGTGATGCTTTTAAGGTAAATAGTATTCTCTCTCCTCCACCCCCTCTTTCCTTGCAACCCCAGACGACATCACCCTGATAGCATTATCTCTCCAAAATTAACAGAGCTGAGAAAGAAAACTAGAGCCATGGCTAGGTGGTTAACAACACCGCTCTTCCAGATGACCAGAGTGTGATGACCAGCACCTACATGGTTGCTCACAACACTATGTAATAGGCAATAGGCACACCTGTGGTGCTCACATATGCATATGTGCAAACAAAACATCCATACACACACAAAATTAAATCTTAAAAAGTCAATTCAAAATGGTTTAAGGGCTTAAAGAGGCTGCTAATATCTTAAATATCAGAATCCATAGAGTTCAACAGAATTTGATTAAAATAAGTGATATTGGATAATCCAAACAAGTCCCTGCATAAAATCATAGTTAGGATGAAATTGGAAGGGACTGTACATATCTATGTAGTATATATCTTTTTCTCAGTCTATTAGAGTCACTAGAGAATCACAAGACAAGTTTCAGAATACTCCACTGCACCCTCAATAGAATGATGAAAGAGAAGAAGAAAAGACTGCAAGTTGAGAGCAGAAACTCCAGTCAGTTCACTGCTGGTGTTCCAATATCCACGAGTATACAGTAGGTGTTCAATAAACATTTGCTTGCTTACTAACAGATGAGGCAATCAATGGCTGTATTCTTAATGACTGGTGCTGATGCCAGTGCTTCAAGAGATTAAAACAAATTCATTCAGCTTAATTATGCTACAATGTAATAACTACTGACTTTATTATATTGTCTTGGAGGGGAATCATTTGTTTCCAGGATAAATGTGATTGCCTTAAGAGCTCTGAATGCCCTGTTGGGATGCATCCAGCTCCAGTCACTTGAATACAATTTCCTTCTTGGTTTAACCTGTTGGGCTCCACATGAAGTTTTAAAGCATATAAAAAGGCTATGTATCCTGCCACCGAGTAAATCTAGGTGGATTTTGATGTAAATATTCATTAGAACTTTCCCCCACCCCCCTTAAAAGCACTCCATTGAAATGGAGATTTTGACTTTTAGGATAATGAAGAATATTAAGAGCCTTTATTCTTGAAAAATTAATAGATTAATAAAATGGCATTTCCCTACATTCATTAGGGTGGTTTTCTTTCTTTCTTTTTTTTTTTTAAATAAATTTTGATGTACCATGCTCACTCTGGTAGGAAAAGCTTCTTTCAGTAGGTGGAAGAGATCCTGAATTATGTGCTCTATCAATCTTTTATTAAATGCAGCTGGGATGCTGATATTTGGGTACTTAGGAGAAACTTTGACAGCTCCCTGTCTTTGAGGAAAATATAGGTTTTAGATTTCTGTCCCTTTACTTGGGGACTTTCTAAGCTATCTTAAGTCTCTCCCAGCTCTCAGAATTGTTTTCCCTCTGGTCAAAAGATATGAACAACAAAGTAGGAAATCACCGGGATGGATCTGTGAATCCCTATTGATACACAATGTTCTTGACTGACATCTTACCTTAAAGTGTGTTTGTTTGGGATAGAATAACTATATTATTTTATAATAAAACTAGAAGCTTATAACCAAAGAAATAAGATTTGGGGAAATTTCAAAGGGAAAATTCAGAAGAGGGTACATTTTTTGTTTGTTTCGTTATTATTTGATTTGCTTTTGTCATCACTTTTTCGAGAATGGAATTGTCCCACTCTGGGAAAATCTAACTTGCCTCTCAAGTGAATCAAGGCAAATGAAGAGAGATGCTTTTTTGTTGCCCTCTGCCTCTCCAACTGTGTCCATCAAATCTAGCTTTGGCTTGTGCAGAACAGGTGCACTGATGCTTTCAGTTCTGTGTCTGCTGAGGAATATAATTACAGCATTGATTGTCTCTTCTATCTGATTGGTTTCCATTGTGCCTTTGTCTGTGTTGAGGTCTTGTTTCCTAATCATTTTACTAGTCATTTGGTCTTTGCCATGTCCCATTGAAAGAATGTGATTTAGTTTTTCAATTCATCACATCTTATTGTTTTTATTATTTGGAATTGTAACATCACAATATGGTTTCTTTGTTTAAGAATGATTAAAGGGGATCCAACATTTTAGAGAAATTCAAAAGGTTTAATTAGAATTAAACTGTGAATCTACCACAAAATATATCTGTCATTTAATGATTTGGATTCCTTTCCAAAACCAAGCAAAACTTTATTTTAAACAAAATTATTCTTAATTCTAAGTAACATTTTCTTACTCTGCTATAGTTCATATATTCAATGTATTCCTGGAGACCATGTGCTAATGGCTTGCTCACACCTGCTGTTACTACTAGGTAACAGCTAGTGGTAGAACCACTAGCAGGTGGAGTTACTGGGGGTGTGCCCTATAAGGGACACAAAGCAACTAACAAATCTCAATATCCCTATGTATGTATGTATGTATGTATGTATGTATGTATGTATGTATGTGTATGCATCTATCTATTTATCTATTTACCTACCTCTCTCTCTGACCATGCAATAAATGTTTTTACTCTATTCTGTAATCATCTCCATACATGACCCTTGACAACTGCCCCAAACAATTAGACCAACCAATCACATACTGCAATCTCTAAAATAAAGAACCCAAATAATTATTTTCACTCTTTGTAATTTATAATCATGGGCATTTGAGTCATAGCAGTTGACTAACACACACCAAAACTGTGAAAAAAAATGTGATATAAGAGGCTGGCAAGATGTGTCAGAGGTGAAGAGCTGAATTTGGTTCCTAGAACTCATCTTGGGAAGCTCACAATTGCCTATAACTTCAGTTACAGGAATCCAATGCTCTCTCCTGGCTTCCTTGAACATTGCACTTGTGCACACAAACTCACACTCAGACATACACATATATTCAAAATTTAAAAATAAAAATAAAACCTTTTAAAATGTATTATAAATTATTGACAGGCAACTGCCATTGTCTTCAACTATCATATTTTCCCTTTTTACCAAAATTTCCTTCCTGGCCCAGATATTATTCTGCTAAAAAACTGACAAAATGTCACACAACATTTCCTTAACTTTCCTGGCAGGTAGCCATAGGCATGTGACCCAATTCTAGCAAAAGAGACCCATAGGAGAGTCCACTAGGAAGCTTCTGAGAAAAGTTTCCTTTTTTGTGCAAAGATATGAAGCAGGAGAATATCCATCCTACATAACAGACAATGTCTATGATACCTGTCACACCTAAGCTACAAATGTACCCTTAGAATCAAAATATTGAGTAAAGCTAAGAATCAAGACTCCAAGAATTGAAAGTTGCAAAACAGACAGATCTGGATCCCTTTTAATGTTACTACTCTATTTAGCAGATCTTGAAAACATACCTTTGGACTCTTTTGGGATGAGATGATGAGTTTGAGAGTCAATTAAATTGAATTTCCTATTACTTCTACCCAAAACAACACAACAGAAAAATCTCCACACTATCTGATAGGTATCAGAGAGCTATATCCCTATCAAATAATATTGACTTAAATTCTAAGTTACATTGGGGACTAGTATATTTTCTTACTTAGGCTATAAGGAACCTCTGAAATGACAATCGTCTTTCTAACGTTATGTGGAGAATCTTATTTAAATAGATTCAGATTCTAATGAAATGTTGCTCCTTGTAGAGTGGATTTGGGTTGCTTACTTGGATTTTGTCGTTACTGGGAAGGGACATGGGTAGGGAAAGAGGGTGATGCTAAATGGAGTTCAGCATTAAAATCACCTGCCATCTAGCACTGGCTTAATTCATACAGTGCTCAGTAGGAGAGGTATAAATCCAATAATATAAACTGCAGACTGCCAGTGATTAAGTTCTTTATCCACTGCAACCGAACATTACCCTCTGGTTCAGTTCAGGTGTATATAAAAGAATCCTAAAGTTACTTCTCTTTAATATGTGCTTCTAGGAAAATATCCTTCAGTTTATTCCAACACTCCACACAGATAATGCCCAAGAAGCCTATCACCTACTTCCAGCCCACAGTAACAAAGTTGCCTGGTTGTTTTTGCAGCAAGGTCTGATGAGAGGGTTACTCCACCATGGGCAATTTGGATAGAGACTGGCTTTAGGAAGGAAGTAAACAAGGGGTCCACTTTGGCAGATAGCCTAGATAAATTGAATGTGTGAGTGGAGTCATAGAAACAGGATAAGGATTAATGGAGAGAAAGAAACATGAATTTCACATTAAAAAGATTAGGGAAATCCCGACCTTTATTATAAAATATCTGTGAGCCTATAAAGATGATTTATAATACTGGAAAAGCTTTGGCTAATGCTCCTGGGAGGCTCAGAAACATAATCCAATTTACTTGTGGTGTACAAAAGAGATATACTTTAAAATAATTGCTATTTTAAACTGTAGCCTTCATGGAGCTTTGGCATCTAACCACAACATAAGGATTAACCAAAATTGTTAAACTGTTGTTTGTGTTTTTTGTTTGTTTGTTTAATGTAATGCTGTTATGAGATGTATGCCCCTGCCAGCAGCATGAAAAGCCAGCTGTGGGACAGAATTGTGTCACTAAATGCACACACCTTGCATTGGCTGAGTCACCTTGGCAGGGAAACTGAGAAACAAACTGAAAGCCACATACACATGTCACTGCTACTCTTTGGAACAACGAAGCTGTGATCATATTGTACAGCAACTGTACTTTTGCAAACATGTCCTTCCTGCAGGCATTTAGACTAATAAAACTCTCTAGAAGATTCAGAATCATTTTAGTTTCACAATTAACTGTAGAAGCAAAGTGAATTGTCCGGTAGTCTTATTTGTCTCTTGCTTCATAGGAAAACTAGTTTCTTGGACGGTTTCTACAATTTGGATTGCATCTTAGAAAAAAGCAGGCTCCAGGAATTTGACTTATACCTGCTTTACTTTCTCCCAATCATCAGCCCGTGAATGTTTTTCTGCTACAGGCTACCCTGATTGTTTATTCCATCTTGACAGCCGGTTTTATGACACTTGTATTAAAGTAGCATTGAACCGGAGTCATGCAATTCTGTTCTAGCCCCATTATGGGTATGATGGACTTTTCTGTATTCAGCCTAAGACAGACATTAGTAAACAGCTTCTGAGGGTTAGAAATCTACCATAGTTGAAGGTCATTCTCATGGCTAATTTATCCAGAGGTATTACTTCACAACCAAAGAATCCCAGCAACTAATCAAATCAGCTTTAGAAAAAAAAAAAAGGCTTTAATGTTTCTAGGCTCCTACTATCCCTCTGACAACAGATATAAATACCAAATTGATAGTTTTTAAAATAGCTTATGATATTCATATTTAAATTGACCACAAAACTTGAATTCATTTGTTTTGTCATTCATAGCAATAGTTTTTCTTAGCCATAAAAACATAAAATAAAATAATTTGCACATAAATGGAAAATGTGGCCATCCACTAAATATCACATACCCTTCATGTTTTGGGCATGTCTCTGAATACTAGAGTTATATATGTGAATAACAGAGATACAGTCCCAAATTTGCTTTAACATGATGGTGCATGCCTGTAAACCCCAACACTCAGGAGGCTAAAGCAGAAAGATTGCAAGTTTGAGACCAGCCTGGGCCACATCCAGCCTCATAAAACCAACAGTAAAACAAAACTAAAATAAGACAAAATAAAGTTAACCAGTGTGAGTGTGTGGGTAGATTTAGGAGATTTAGGATATTAATAGATTAAACATAGGATTGTATTTGTTTTGTTTTTCTGATCATTTATTTGTCTTTTGGATATTTTCTAATATCTATTTGTCTTTCTGAAAATTTATTACTGTTCTAGAAATATCCCCACCAATTCTCTTTTTTATTTTATATATTTTTTATTTAAATTAGAAACAAAGTTGTTTTACATGTCAATCCCAGTTCCCTCACCCTCCCATCCTCCCCATCGCCCCCAACAAACCCCAGCCCAACCCCTTTCCACTCCCCAGGGAGGGTGAGGCCTTCCATGGGGAGTCTTCAAAGTCTGTCATATGATTTGGAGCAGGACCCAGGCCCACCCCCATGTGTCTAGGCTGAGGGAGTGTCCTTCTATGTGGAATGGGCTCCCAAAGTTCATTCGTATACTAGGATACTAGGGATAAATACTGATCCACACTACCAGAGGTCCCATAGACTGCCCAGTCCTCCCAACTGACACCACATTCAGGGAATCTGGGTCTGCCCTATGCTGGTTTCCCAGCTATCAGACTAGAGTCATAGGGTTTTTTTTTTTTTTTTTTTTTTTTTTTTTTTGTTTTGTTTTTTTTAATGATTTTTGTTACACATGGGTCAATAGCTCCTGAGAGTTTGTTACTCACTGTTTGGTAACTTTTTGAGATATTGCATTAAGATGTTTGTTAAAGAAAATAACAAAGACATATGGTGGTTCAGAAGTCTAAAATACAGATAGATACATAGAAAGAAAGGGGGGAAGGAAGCAGGGGGAGAGAGAGACGGATAGTTTCTGCTATTAAGGGATGTATAAGATGGTGTGTGTTCTACAAGAACTTGGAAGTATTGTGAAAAGAGTAGAAGACTGTAATTAGTCATTAGGAAAAAATAAATTAAAGATCATGGTTCAGACTACTAAAAGGGTTAAAATACTTAAAATGTAAAATATGAGGACATGGAATAGTTATTAATTCTCAGGCACTCAAGTAGAAATACAAAAACTCTTAGGAAAACCACTTGGAAGTTTATTGGAAAATTAGACAGCAACCTACAATATGATTCATCCATTTCACTGTCTAAGAACATGAAAGCATGCCCACATATAATTAAAATAGCAACAAACTGCAAACAACTGGAGCCAACTCTTCTTCAGTGCTCAAATGAACTTAACAGATTGGACACATCTGATTAATGGACGCCTACTTGGAAGTAACAAGAATTGAACCTCTGATATGTTTAGAATGTATAAATCTCAGAAGCATATAGTAAGTGAGAAAAAGCCATCCTAAAGCACTACAGACTCTGTGTACATACGGCATTCTGGATGCCACAGGAGCTCAGGATTCTAGCAAACCCAGAGTGCACTTGAGTTCAACATGACTCAAAGCACAGAGTATGGAATTTCTATATATGTGACTGTGCTCAGAGGCTAGGGTTTTTTCAAGAAGCAGAGATGCTTCAAAAGAAGAAAAGTAGACCCTAGTGTCTTAAGAAAATAAGGTTCAGGGACTTCATTCAGTATTGTCCCTTCTTAATTATGTTACTTTCACATATTATGTTGAAAATGATGGGGTGTGGGGTGCACACTAGTTCAACCACTACTGTGTTAGTAGTGTATCTGCATACTAAGAAGTGAAATACACACAGCTGACTTGGTTTTATGCAGCCTTCGTTCTTGCATGGGTCATAAAATACATTACACATAATTTTGGCCATTCTGCAATTTAAAATTTTACATTTAAAGCTGGTATTTTACATTATAAAATGGATGGTAACATTTGCCCTAATAATTAAAAAAAATTAATGTTATCCATTTAAAACATTAAATGGCAAATAAAAGTACCAAGCTAAGTTGAAAGAGATTACAGAAAGAAAACACTTTTTATTTCATTACCTTAAATGCCATTTTCCCTGCCTTCTGAACAAAGAGTGGTGCATTTTTACTTGGCGACAGTGGTCTCAGTCCTGAAGTAGAGGAGAGGAACTTGCTGCAGGACAAAGAGATGGAGGGATGTGGAGGTAAATGTATTAAACACAAAGAACACAAATCAAATGATGGCAGTAAATATAATGCAAAAGGTTGGTGGCAGTAAAAAGCCATACACCCTGAGTCTTCAGTGCTAAAACTCACCTGGCTTATTGAAATGCCTTTGTTCTCTGCAACATACTGATAACAGAATCCTTAAAGAACACTCAAAGCAACAGAGTACCAGGTGATCCTACATTCAAAACAGCTGGACAAAGCAGCCTTACAGACTACAGCCAGGATTTCTGAATCTTCTTCGAATCCCCCATGACAGCGCCCCTTACCAGCAGGAAGTAGTTTGGAAAGAATAATGCCCAAATTCCCAAATATTGTCTATAAATGTTTGTTTTCATTTAAATGGACTTGGTTATATAAAATAAATAAATTAATTAAAAAAAAAAAACACTCAAAGCTTAGTCGAACAGTCAGTGTTCCCTAAGCTTTTGGCAGCTATAGATTTATGTTTGGCTTCCACATAGACCACAAGTTTGGGGTAAATTTAAAGATCTACAGTTCAGCTGTATTCCAGTAAAGTGTTATCTTCTTTCACATTACATCCATCAGTCAGAATGGCTAAATTCCATAAAACAAGTGACAACTCATGTTGATGAGAACTTGGAGTAAAGGAACACCCATTCATTGCTGCTGGGACTGCAAACTTGTACAGCCACATGGAAATCAATGTGACAGTTCCTCAGAAAGATGGGAATCAATGTACCTCAAGATTCAGCTATACCACTCTCGGGCATATACCCAAAGGATACTTCATCCTACCAAAAAGATACTTGCGCAAGCATGTTCATTTCTGCACTATTTACAATAGCCAGAAATTGGAAACAACTAGATATCCCCCAAGAGATGCTCGGATAAAGAAAACTTTTACAAAATTTAATATTGCTGTTTTTTTTTAAACATGAAATTTGTAGGTAAATGGAAGGAACTAGAAAAAAAAAATCATTACAAGTAAGGTAATCCAGATCCAGAAAGACAAACATGGTACCTATTTTCTTTTCTTTTCTTCTTCTTCTTCTTCTTCTTCTTCTTATTATTATTATTATTATTATTATTATTATTATTATTATTTTACATGTATGGCTCAGCCATTAAAGACTAGGCTCACAACCAAAAATATAAGTATCTATTTTCTTATATGTGAATGCTAGCTCTTGTGTTGATGATAATCAAGCTACAATCCATAAAACCACAGAGGTTAGGTATTATCGTAGTTAGGGTTTCTATTGCTGTGATAAAATACCATGACCAAAAAGCAAGTTGGGGAGCAAAGGGTTTATTTGGCTTATACTTCCATATCACTGTTTACCATTGACGGAAGCAGGGACAAGAATTCACAAAGAGAAGAAACCTGGAGGCAAGAGCTGATGCAAAGGCCATGGAGGAGAGCTGCTGAGTGACTTGGTCCCTGTGGCTCAGCCTGATTTCTTATAGAACCCAGGGCCACCAGTCCAGGGGTGGCACCACCCACACTAGCTTGGGCCTTCTCCCGTCATTTACTCATTAAGAAAATGCCCTACAGCTAGAACTTATGAAAACAGTGTTTTTCCTCAGTTGAGGTCCCCTCCTTTCAGCTTGTGTCAAGGTGACATACTATCCGACATGTTAAGGGGCTGGGGTGTAGAGAAATAGATAGATCTCCATAGAAAGGGGGGATAGAGCAGATAGTTATGAATAGATGGGTAGGGTTAGAAGGGAAGGAAAAAGTAAAGAGGGGGAGAGAATGGGCGATGAGGGAGGGAATATTGGAAGAGGCAGCTAAAATTAAGGACCTTTTGAGGGGCAGTATGTAAACCTAATACAGTAAAATCTTCCAAAATACACACATCTATGAAGGCTATCTAAATAAAATGTTCAAATGATGGATACAGGGCCCTGGCTGAGCATCTCTTGCCACTAAATGAAGTTTCTGGTATAGGGATTGTGTTACATCTAACTGAGTTGTTGGCCAAAGGGGTCCCATGGGAATTCCCAAACAACCCAAGCTATTCCCAAGACTATAGGTTGCTCTTCACAAACTGATGGCAAGACCCCTTTGGTGGAGACAATACCTACAACAACTCACTGTATGAGGAGAAATTGAGCTGATGCCTATATAGAGATTCCATCCCTACATGTTAGTGTCTTTGGTACGGGAAGGTATTCTGCACACTACCAAAGGAGAAATGTAAGCTCCAATCCAGCCACAAAACTTTTGATCCATAATGGTGCCCTGTTTGCAACATATGCTGGTGCCATGGCAACATAAAGCATGTAGAAGAAACAACCAATATCTGATTTGACTTAAGGCCCATTCCATGAGATTTAACCCATACCAGACATTGCTTGAGTGACCAAGAACCTGAATCAAGATAGAATGGAGACATTAACCAACTACTACTGCTCTAAAAGAAAAAAAAAGGTTGCAATAAAATGACTCCTAATGGTATTCTGCTATACTCATGCATACATCAGTGCCTTTCTCATCCATCACCAGAGAAGCTTACTACTGCAGCAGATGGGAACAGGTACAGAGACACACAGCCAGACGTTACATAGAGTATGTATAAACTAAACCCATCAAATCCTTCCCCCCAAGACTCAGTGAATCCTGCAGAAGAAGTCAAAAAGAGTGTAAGAGCTAGTGGATGGAAGACACAAATAAATAAATACATGCATACATACAAAAAACAAACAAACAAAAAACCAAGGCCCTCTAAATCAAATGACTGATGCACATACGAATTCACGAGAGGCCAAGGCAGCATACATAGGGCTTCTGTGGGTCTGCACCACATGTGGTCCTAGAGGTAAAAGGAGAAGTGAAAACATGCCCCCATCCCTAACCCAGAAGCAATCTCTAACTGATAGCCACTTGCAAATGAAAATTTACTTTCCTCCAAGGGAGTTTCACTGGGGAAACAAACTACTCTTAAGAGTAGTCAACATGTCCAGCAGTGATGCCCAACAGTAAATGAACTCAATGATATCTTCAGAAGTTCCCCAGGGCTTTCCCTTCACCCCCCCCCTTTTAAAAATATATTATTATTGTTATCATTAATCATTTATATATATTTTTCTTCTCTCTTTTTACCCTGGAGGTCCTTTGTGTATACGTTACGGCTTCCAGTTAAACGTTTTTATGGGATTCCTGAGTGTGCGTCTGTTTCTTTTGCCTTTTTTTTTTTTTTTTTTTTTTTTTTTTTTTTTTTTTGAACACTCTTCCTTCTGTACATTTATTTTGTCTAATTCAGGTGTGTAAGTTTTTGTTTTATTTTATTATTATCCCTTAGAAGCCTGGTTTCTTCTAATGAGACACTAAAAGGGGGACAGGAAGTAAGATGGGGAGGAACCGGGTAGAGGAAATTATAATCAACACATGTGGGGAAAAAAAATCTTTATAATGAAAGGGCCTAAACCCCTTCATCTACAAAATAGTTGTCATTAGCCCATGAGCCAGTACCTGCCCTAGATTACCTTTTTGATGTTCTGTACATCTGAATTTTCTTGGAATTTTAAGTATATGTAAGCCCAGGACCAACACCCTAAGCATCATGTAACCACTAGAGTAGAGTCTGAGTATTTGTCAAAAGGTCTAGCTATAATAGCCAGCTCATGTTGTGGCAGAGAAATGCCTCCCACACATTACGTTGCCTTTTTAGCATTGGCAATGTCAAGTATTTATTTTTTTTTAAAAAAAGTTAACCTAATTTTATCTTTTATTTATTTTACCTGTATGAATTGCTTTGCTTGAATGTGGGGGGGGGGGGGGGGTTACCATATGCCTGAAGTTCCCACAGAGGCCCAAAGAGGGCATCAGATTCCCTGAAACTGGAGTTAATTGGGGATTGCAAACTGACTCAGGGGAGCTGAGAATCAAACCCAGGACCTCTGGGATAGCAGCTACATAAAACTGTTGAGCTATTTCCCTAGCCCCTGATTTGTTTGTTGTTTTTGTTTTTAGATAGCTTACTGCACATTTCTCTCTATAGCCCAGGCTGACCTCCTAGTCATAGAGATCTACCTTCTCCAGTCTTATAAGAGTTAAGGTTACAGGTACATACCACCATGCCTGGATAAGATTGAGTATTTCTTTTCTTTTTTTTTTTTTTAATTTAATTTATTATTTTACATGTTGATCCCAGTTCCCTCTCCTTCCCTCCCTCCCTCCCTCACTTTTATCCTCTCTGCCCTCTCACATGCACCCTGACCACCCTCCCACCCTCCCCTCCCATCCCCCACCCCAATTCCATATGTAGGGGAATGCCATCCAGTTGGGGTCATGTAGATCTGACAGGTCATTTGAAGTAGGGACTAGGGCTTCTCTCCTGTCTCTAGGTTAAGGCAGTTATCCCTCCATGGGGGATGTGTTCGCAAGGTCCTTTTGTGCACCAGGTATACAACCTGGTTCCACTGTCTGAGGTCCCTTAGACTGCTCAATCCTTCTGGCTGAGACCCATATTCAGGGGGGCCTGAGTCAGTCCCATGCTGGATTCCCAGCCATCGGTCTGGGGGGCCCGTTAGCTCCTCCTTGTTCAAGTCAGCTGTCTCTATGTATTTCTGCAAACTGGTCTTGTCCTCTCCATCTGCATCTGGGTTCTAGTTTGACTAAGTGTTTAGGTATGGGTGTTTGCTTCTGTTTCCAACAGGTACTAGATGAGGGCTCCATGATGGTTGATAAGTTAGTTGTTGATCTCACTATCCAGGAAGAGCATTTATGGTAGCCTTTCCACGGATGCTCAAATTGTTAGTTGGCAGCAGTCTTGTAGGTCTCTAGACCTTTCTTTGGGTTCAATTTTCTCTTCAAACCAATATTGGCTCCCTCTTTTATTTTCTCTATCTATCTATCTATCTATCTATCTATCTATCTATCTATCTATCTATCTATCTCTCTCTCTCTTCCTCTCCTGTCTTCTATTCCTACCCAGACTCAAGATTACGTATTTCTTAAGAAGAAACAGTTGAATGTCTTGGTTCCTTCTTTGCTTTTATGTGGCTTTAATACCCTTGTCTGTCCCTTCTCTGTAAAGATTTATGACATGTTTTGTTTAGTTAGACTTCTAGTGGCCTAAAGGCTCTGAATGCTAACAAGATAATTTGGCAATAAACTCCAGACTGATGCAATTAAATCATGACCTGTAACAAGCTAACTGTGCCTTAATTGCAAGGTAATTGAAATTTACTTTTTTAAAGAAATGTGAGATAGAAGACAGATATTTTTAGTCACCTGAATAAAACTTTTATTAGAATTGAATCACTAACTACATCTAAGTACTATATCTATTTTAAGGGGACATGTACAAATTACTTACATTTGGGGGTTTGTTGTATTTTAAATATGGACCCAATACACTGTTTATGATGATTCCTGATTAAAACTTTGGAAAGGTCTACACAGTACAAAATGTGTTAATTCATGGAGTAAAGTGTTCCTGGTATATTTGAGAACTATGAATGTATGTTCTTACCCTTTGAAAAAGATTTGCATTGGCATCAAAGATACGTCGCTGTGGTGTTTTGAATAAGAACTGCCCCCATAGGCCTCATGTGTTTGAAACTTCCTGGCTTCCCAGTTGGTAAGGATTAGGAGGTGTGACCTTGTTGAAGAAGGTGTCTCAGTAGGTGGACACTGAGGTTTCAAAAGCCAGTGCCACTCCCAGTCCCATGCCTCCTCCTTGCACGTAAAGTGTAAGCTCTCAGCCACTTCTTATTTTCATGTCTGTCTGTCTGCTGCCATGCTGCCTGCCATGATTTTCAAGGACTCACCCTCTGAAACTGTAAACGCCAATAAATTCTTCTCCTGTAAGCTGCAGTGGTCATGGTGTTTTACCACAGTGATTGAAAAGTAACTGAGACAGCCATGATTCATGTGTTAAATAAATACTGTGGAAACATCAATAAGTCTTGTGTCAGCAAGTAAGAAATGCATTGCTATGGTGCCTTTATAGGATACACCAACATCTGAAGAAGCCTTTGAGAATCAGTTCGATGGAGGACTCTTGGGCAAAATTGCCAGGTTTACAATTTAATCTCTTGCTTACTAACCTATACAGTCTGGGCTAGTTACTCTCCTCTACCTGTCTGCAATGATATGGATTTTAAATAGCCCCAATGACTCATGTGTTGAAGTCCTGCTGCCCAACTCATAGCACTAAGGTGAAATGGTAGAATCTTTAGATGTTGGGACCAGATATGGGTCACTAGAGGTATAACTTTAAAGTAGATACAGGACTCCAACCTCTCCTCTGTCTCTCTTGGCTTCCCTGGCACCATGAGGTGAAGGGGTTGATCCAGCAAAACCCCCTGTCCTGATGTGCTCCCTCACTGCACCCCCAAAGTCAACTCAGACAAAAGCCCATGAAACTGAGTTAAAATCAACCCTTCCTCTTTTCAAACTTATTAACTAAATCAATGGAAAATTGAATAACATGAGTTATCATTATCCACAGAATCAGCAAGATTACCAAACTGACATTGGATTAAATGAGTTTGTGCATGTAAAACGTTTAGAAGTGTACCTAAAAGTGTTACTGTTATCACTATTAACAAAATTGCTTTCCTTTAATTTTGTATTTGTTTCATAGACTTTTTTTTTCCAATTTAATTTGGAGATTCTGAAGGCCATATCTTGGGTATTTACAGGAAATGGACATGAGCCAATCATTTAATGCAGATGGGCAGGCAGAGAGAGGAATGTGACCTTTGTCATCAAGCATGGGACCTATTGCTAAGGAGATAACTAAGCACCGGAAAGCGGTTAACACCAGAGGTTAACACTGGGACAAGCACAGAAGCAATTAAGAAGTGGCAGGCCTAAGAGCATCTTAAATATAGCCCAGACAATTGACAGTGTAGCTTAACCATGAAGAAGCAGGTCATCCCAGAATGAGGAGAAACTGAAATGAGATTGGGTTAGGACCATGCAGGAGTCATCAAGAAGGGGGCGTTGGAAACGATCCCACACAAAGTGGGGCAGAGAGTGACCTGATTCATGTGCAGTATCCAACCACAGGGTTCTACCCTGGACTCTGATTATGAAGTGTTTAGACATCAGGTAGCAAAGTAAGATATCTAAAAGCAACGGTCTCCCATGGAGCCAAATAATGGGAATTAGAAAAACTGGGGGTAGGGTGCTCAAGAAAGAGAAGATCCCATGTAATTACAAGAAAAAGCTTCAATGTCAGATCCCCTGCACAGATAGCAAATATTGACCCTCAGAAGGTGTTTGTGCATGTTTTTTAAGTTTCTATTGACCTAAGAATTGGGGGTGAAGCTGAGCATGCAGAGAAATACCAGCTGGCTCCAGGGATTTTCATGGTGGGGAATAATAGACTGTGGAAAAGGGGATAAAGCTAATAAGGTCTGCAAGTTGCACTGCTTCTAAGCATTGTTATGGACTCACCTCTAGCAGCATCTCCATTCCTGGGAATTTATTATTAAATGCATTATCTGCTGAAATGCCACAAACTGCTTTTCTTCTAATGATGTGTCAGACAAAAGGGAATAGGCTCTGAGTCAAGCCAGACTGGCCCTCTTATGAATAAATAGCTAATGTTGGGTGTGTAAACCTTACACTGCTATTTTGGCTGTGCTGAAGTCATATCAGCTGTATTCAGTGTTGTGCCATATGTTGGAGCGAGCCAATTAAGAGTTGTCAATGCAGTGTGATGTTGACATTATCTCAGTGCATTCCCTGCTTCCCATTCAACAGTCTTACAGAATTGACTCAGCTTCCCTCCCTGTCTCCCACAGTGATAGCATGTTTTTGCCTTTCAGGAAAAGTTTGAAGTCTGTTCCTGCTGTCTCCATTGAATGCTGTCCCTTCAGAGGTACCATGTCATGCTGTGGATCATCCTCTTAACTTCCAGCTTGGTGGAATGCTGTCCTTCTAAAATGCCAGCCCAGTCCTGAAGTCTGTGTCATGGCACCCAGTAAGCTCAGACGGTCACAATGAAGGGTCACATATTTCCACAAATGCATTGTCACCTCTCTCATTGACAGACATAATTTAATGCCTCTACTGTTGGATGCACACTGGCCTTAGAGACTTATTAAATATGAGGATGTGGCAGAAATGACATTTTAGAATTCCTAAGGTGGGGCTATAAGAAGCTTAGTACTCACTCCCACATTCATAGCTTCTGTGTAAAAATCCTGACGTCCCAGAGGCAGTGTTGCTGGCAGACTCCGTGAGAGGAACACTTTAAGAGCCTGTGAGACCATGTGAAAGAGACGTGCATGCTTGGCTGCCCCAGCTCTCAGCCCTCCACCATCAGCCATCCCTGCAGAGGTCCTGTCCAATTGCCAGATCTGCAAGCACCAACATGCTTGTTATTATGTGGCTTTCTGCTCTGGAACGGGTTGTCATACAGCAAGCTGACAGCTAGAACAGCTTTCTCTTCAATGGCACTAGAGATGTATAGATTAAAAAGCCTTGAGATTAGCACACCAGCTATTCAGATGAATGAAAATTTCCTTAATTGGAAGCTAGGGTAATTTCAGGAGGGAAGTTTAGCATCAGTGGCAATAGGTCATTACAAGTACTAAAAGAGGAGGTATATTTTGCAAAGGATGTCACCTCAAGGGTAACTTTGTGTTACATTAATCTCCCCAGCTCCAGCCTCTAAGCACTAGCTTGAACTCTCCCACTTAGCTCCACAGATCATTCCCCCTCCCCCAAATCCATCTTCCTTGCCTTAAAATAAACTCCAATGCTGAAGCTTGAAGGGAACAGCAGGCCCAGGATTTAACAGGATGACTAGTGAAACAGGTGGCTATTAACCTCATAGAGCAGGTGCAGAATGGCTCTGAGCCATTGCTAATGACAAGCAATATCCTTGACTTCAGATGTGTGTGTGTGCATGAGTGTGTGTGTATATATGTGTGTGTGCATGTGTGAGTGTGTATGTGTGTGTGTGTGTGTGTGTGCATGTCTTATCTGTGTTTACATGAGCATGCAGTGTCCATGGAGGCCAGAAGAAGGCATTGGTTCCCCCCAAAGCTGGATGCTGATACCTCCAGATGTTCTCTTACTGTACAGGATTGAAAACAGGATTTTAAAATTGAGTGTATTTTATATTTAATAATTTTTAATCATTTGGATCACCTACTACACTTCCAAACCAAAGCTAACATTTTTAGGACTGTATTTCATTGTGACATTTTTGTGCCTACAGCATGTACTTTGGTCATGTCCACTCCCTGCCATTATTATTTCTTGTCCCCACTCTCTTCTCCCAACTTTCCCTCCCCCAAATAGTTCCTCCTCCTACTTAATGTTCTTTTTAGCACATTGAACAACTTTGAGAAGCATGATCCTCAATTTTCAGTGGGATTATGAGTTACAGTTTTGTAAACTCATATGTTGAAAATACTATAAATTGAAAAGGCACTTAATACATCAGTTTTGCTGTTGTTTCTCTTGTGTTACAATATCTTGAACCAGCAACTGTGATCATCTTTGCCAGATGCTATGAAGATTCCCAGTTGGGGAATAAAGGAGGTTTCCCAGAGTCACAGGGCTCTTTGGACGCCAGGGACCCACAAGACTCATGAGCCTGATGAGATTCACGAGTTCCCTTCTTTCCCCTAGGTTATATAAGTGATGAGCAATGACTGGGAAGCAGGACAGTGGTATAGATGGCCATTGGTTGCCCAGGGGCCTTCAGTGGTACAGCTTTTCATGGGTTATCTTGCTGTGGGGGAGAACCTTCCATGGCACAGCTGCCTATTGCACTGGGCACTTGCTAGTGAGGCACTTTTGCCTTTGAGCTAACTGTGCTCCTCTGGGTAATGTAGTGAACTCACTGGCTCACCAGGCTGTGCTTGGTCAGCATTGTTTCTTTTATCTTCTGGTAAATATATGGTTTTTCCATCTCCTCAGGAAAACTCACAAACACTGCCACCCAACCTACAGTATATGTTAGCAACAAAACACAGTGTAGATCACAGTCATTTACAAACATGATCACATGGCTGGGAGGTGTGGCTTGTTGTCCCTGCCCAGGGCCATCATAAAAGAGAAGGCACCATATAGTACTCCCTTGAGAAAAGACAAAAGTTCACATTTTAAGTTAAATTAAAATATATACACAGTTTCTGATGAATGTGTATTGCTTTAACGCCATTGTGAAATTGAAAAACATTCCCTCCAAAACCAACTCTAAGTTGGGAAATTATCATAGCATTCATAATTGTCAAAATACCTTGGTATTTTCCCAGCCCCATAATTACACTGAGTAACATTTAGTTTCCTCCTTAACTCCAAATGTTCTACATGAATAATAATTACATCAGGCTTCCATTTGTTCCTTAGAGTGATTCTGTTATGATTAATTCCTATACTTCAGCCATCTCCCAGTATGTGGAAAGTATAGTGCTTGCCAATTTTTTTGTCTACAAACTTTAAGATATTGAGATATGTAATTCTAAATTTTCTTCCTTTTATTCTTTTTATTTAAAAATCATATTACTATTGATTATTATTATTATTATTATTATTATTATTATTATTATTATTATTTGTGTGTGTGTGTAGGTTAGAAGACAATTTTATTCAGTTGGGTTTCTTCCTTTCCAACTTTACATGAATCTCAGGTATCAAACTCAGGTCATCAGACTTGAGAAGCAAATACTTTTACCCACTGTCTTAGTTAGGGTTTCTGTGGCTGTGAAGAGCTTCTGTGACCAATGGCAACTCTTATAAAGGAAAACATTTAATTGGGGTGGCTTATTCAAAGTTTCAGTCAATTATCATTATGGCAGGTAGACATGATGCTGGAGAACTGGCTGAGAGTTCTACATCTTGATCTATAGGCAACAGGAAGTGAACTGTCTACCACACTGAATGTAGCTTGAGCAAAGAAAACTTCAAAGACCATCTACACAGTGACACTCTTCCTCCAACAAGGTTGAACCTACTCCAACAAAGCTATACCTAATAGTACCACCCCCTATGAGCTTATGAGGCCAATTGCATTCAAACTACCACACCTATTGAGCTATCACATCCTGTGTTAAGCAATACTGTATTAACCTGGGGTTCTTCATTTGTGCTTTTATATTTAAAATAATTTAATAAGCATCTTATGGTTGGGTGGTGGTGATGCACCCCTTTAATCCCAGCATTTGAGAGGTAGAGGCCAGAAGATTTCTGTGAGTTCGAGGCCAGCCTGGTCTACAAACTAAGTTCCAGGACAGCCAGGGCCACACAAAGAAATCCTGTCTGGAAAAATGAAAAACAAAACAAACAAACAAAAAAGCAAAAGATAATAACCAATATCTCATGGTAAACAACCTTTGAATTGTCAAGAGTGTTTAAATACATACAAAATCATTTTATTCTGTGATGTTGCTGAATCCTGCATTAAATCTTCCTGCCCCTTGCTCCAACTTCTCCTTGTAGTAATTCTTTACACTGGTGTGATTCTTGTGTTACAAATCTCTCAGTTTTTGCAGCCCCATCCCTAATTTAGATAGTAATTTCAGTAGTTTTCTTACACCTGTATGGGAAAGGAAGTCATTAGTCTTTATTCTTCATTAGTTGCCACATCAGTATATGTCTTGATGACAACAAAAAATATTTTAAGTCATCTAACTAAAGGCAGGCTTTTAAATAATTGCTACTGCCCTGATTCCCCAGCTAACACTCCCCAAAAGTAGGCAACTGGATCCTGAACTCCCCTTTGATTAACTCACAGCAACCATATGGTCCTGAAACCTTCATAACTTGAGAGTCCTCTGTAAGAAAAATAAATTCCCAGACAAATATGTTCAAGGTACTCTAAAAATAAAGCATGAAGGTCTTACTCCTTCAATGTTTGTTGTTATTGTCTGTTGTGATGCTAAGATTGAAAAGCACTGTATTGCTGAACTATCTTCCTCAGCCATGTTTGTCTTTAAAGAGGGTAAGGTAAAGGGACAAGTGCTCTCCAGAGGTAAAATCAGGAAATATGATGCAGAGAGCTACTGGTGGCTGGATTCCCAGCAGCTCTGACTGATTAGTTTAGAACTTAATAAAATCCTTATACAGCAACCCTTAGGAGAGACAGAAAGAAATGGCCTTGTAGTGGCTGTTTACAATCCCGTGCCATATTCACTTTAAAAATATCTCAGTTATAAATATGAAAAATGATAGAGATTGATCTAAACTGCATAGGCAGTAATTCTTGTTTTCAGGTTCTTCATGATTCAGACTGTAAACAGTAATGCTTTTGTCATACATAAACTTATTTATTAAAAGTGGGATGGCAGAGGGTATTAGGGTGTTGCAGATATGAGCAAGATACACTGATATCTATGAAAAAGTGTTATAATGAAATTCAGTATTTTGTTGCTAACTTAAGTATCAATAAAATAAGAACAACAACAAAAATAAACCTTGCATGACTACCATCTGGAGAGAGCAGGAAACTTATCTGTTGATACTGAACTATATCTTAGATATACAGTATGAGACAAACAAGATATCAAGGCTTAGAATTATGTCTAATCTGAGCTGTTCTGCATAAGAAGTAAAAAGTATGCACAAGAGGAGGAAATAACCTAAGAAAGCCTACCTACAATAAACAAGGTGATAAAAACTGGTCAAATTCATAGATTATTTAGTCACAAAATAGAAAAAACTTAAATAAAAAAAGAACAGAAACAGGACCAAATGATCAGATCAACAGGAGCAGGGAGGGAAAGGAGGGGAGGAGGATAGGGGAAGGAGAAGAAAGGGAAGAGTCAGCCTAAGGGTGTACCTTATTGACTTAAGGACTTCCCACTAAACTCTGCCTCTTAAAGGTGCAGAGCACTTCCCAACCTCAACACTCTGAAGACCAAAGTTCTGTGTGAGAACTCTGGGGATTATTCAGCATTTAAAAGACAGCATCAAAATACATGGACTTAATAAAAACGAATTAAAGCTTCTTTGTTGCTTATTTGGGAATAGAAAGGTAGACATTTCTTCCTCAATTTGAGGCAGTCAAGGAGATGCCTAACAAAGTTACTATAATGAAGGAGAGATAGAGCAGTCGCTCATGTCCCTTTGGGTCAAATATTCAGCACACATTTCTTTCTTTTTTTTAATTTTATTTAATTTTATAACAGTCTAATTAAATGAAAACTAACATTTATACACAATATTTAGGAATTTGGGCGTCGTTCTTTCCAAACTACTTCCTGCTGGTAAGGAGCACTGTCTTGGGGGATTCGAAGAAGATTCAGATATCCTGGTTGTAGTCTGTAGGGCTGTTTTGTCCAGCTGTTTTGAATGTAGGATCAGCTTGTACTCTGTTTCAGGCTGTCTGGCTTGATCAAACCACATTAGTCTGGAAGGAATCCACAGCTTTTCATTTTCTGTGGAAACAAAAATAGAAATCCTTTTCCCCAGTAACTTGTCCTTCAACATAAATTTTGGAGTCAAAGCATTTTTTTTTTTTTTTTAGTTTAATATATTATTTTACATGTCGATCCCAGTTCCTTCTCCCTCCCTCCCTCCATCGCTCCCTCCCACCCAGCCCTCCCTCTCTCCTTCCCTCCCTTTTTACACTCTCTGCCCTCTCACTTGCACTCTAAACACCCTCCCCTCCCATCCCCCCACCCCAATTCCATGTAGGGGAGTGCCATCCAGTTGGGGTCATGTAGATCTGACAGGTCCTGTGAAGTAGGGACTAGGCCTTCTCTCCTTTCTCTAGATTAAGGCAGTTATCCCTCCATGGGGGATATGTTCGCAAAGTTCTTTTGTGAACCAGGGATACATCCTGGCTCCACTGTCTGAGGTCTCTTTGACTGCTTAGTCCTTCTGGCTGAGACCCATAATCAGGGGGGCCTGAGTCAGTCCCATGCTGGCTTCCCAGCTATCAGTCTAGTGGCCATTAGCTCCTCCTTGTTCAGGTAAGCTGTCTGTATGTGTTTCTGCCGCATGGTCTTGTCCTCTCCATCTGCTTCTGGGTTCTAGTTCGACTCAGTGTTTATGTATGGGTGTTTGATCCTGTCTTCAACAGGCATTAGTTGAGGGCTCCATGGATAAGTTAGTTGTTGATCTCACTCTCCGGGAAGGGCATTTATGATGGCCTTTCCACGGAAGCTCAACTTGTTAGTTGGGAGCAGTCTTATAGTTCTCTCGACCTTTCTTTGTGTTCAATTTTATCTTCAAACCAATATTGGCTCCCTCTTTTATGTTTTTTCTCTCTCTCTGTCTCTCTCTCTCTTTCCTATCTTCTATTCCTAACCAGGCTCAATATTCCTGGTCGCACATGTTTTCCTTTCCTCCCCCTCATTTTCTCCTACTTCTCTCTCCATTTGCTGTCCTCCCCCACTTCACCTGAGCTCTGGGGGACTTGTCCCTTCCCAGTTCTGTGAGGGACTTTATATGAATCTCTTAGAATACACCTTGTATCCTAGTTCATCTGGTGATGTGAATTATAGGCTGGTGATCATTTGATCTAGGTCTAAAATCCATATATGAGTGAGTACATACTGTGTTCCTCTTTTTGTGACTGGGTTACCTCATTCATGATGGTTTCTTCAAGTGCCATCCACTTGCCTGCGAATTTCAAGATACCATTATTTTTTTCTGCAAAGTAGTATTCCATTGTGTAGATGTGCCACATCTTCATTAACCATTCTTCAATTGAGGGGCATCTAGGTTGCTTCCAGGTTCTTGCTATTACAAATAGTGCTGCTATGAACATAGTTGAACAGATGTCTTTGTTGCATGGATGCAGCACACATTTCTTAATTTGAGGTCCATTATATAAGAATAATTGAAAATCCACTAGTTCTCAGGGGGAAAGGGTGTTAAAAGAAAGCTATCATGAACTTAACTGCCCATTGTTTGAAGGCTCTTGAGTGTGTCTATACATCTTTTGTTTTAACTCCTCCTACAAAATCCTAATTCATCTCATCTCTTAAAGTAACCACCCATCAACTTTATAAGAGCTTTTATCTATATCCATGTTCCTGTTAAGACACAGTACACTTTCTATACTATCGTAGTTTCTATATAGAATCATTTTCACTAGATGTTTGCCATCTTTTGTATAAATCCTCGTGAGTTTTGGTTTTCATTCTGTTTCTTTAAAATTGCCACCTATTGTGTTAACAGATGTAATTCTGTGGTTCACTTGTTTTATTTATTCATTCATTTTTGGATAGTCTGTGTCTTCTTTGCTATTTCTGATATTTCTGCGGGTTTTCCCCTTGCTATTTGGTATTTGCTCTTTGGTTGTGCTTTTTATGTGCTCTTGCCTAGATTTTTTCTTCCAATAGCTCTCATTCTCAGTCTAAGTGGACATGACGTGACCACTTAAACTATATTGCTCAAAGAAAGGCACACTATGCTTTCTAGATGCTGTCTTTACCTTTTCAGAATATTCATTTTCTTGTTCACATTAGAGCATACTGGCGTTCAATGAGGCAGCCAGAAATTCCACTTGGGATGTTCTTTAAGCTTTTCCGAGTCAAGCAACTATTTTAAAGTGTGCACTAATTGAGAATATCTGGAGAAAAGACAGCTGGCTAACAAAGGAGAATTTCCAGGGGAACTACTGAGCCCTCTGTAAATTCATGAGGAACTCATGTCTTATTGGAGACATGGATATATATATATATATATAGATAGATAGATAGATAACACCAATTTGTTACTCTAACCCAGAATTGTGTGGAAATGAGCTGTCCACACTGATCTTCCATTCTCAACTCACATAATTTATAACCTGTCTTCTACCTGAGATCTTCATCAATCCCTGTAACTAAGATTGTTACATAAAATTAAGAGGAAGCTTTGCATTTGTAAAAAGAAAATGCTGCAAGTGGCCAGTGGAGACCATGGTGTGAGGTAATGTTTCACAGCATGGAGACTCCCATCTGTTATATAAAGTTCAATTGCATTGTATCACTGATAAATATTCAATTATACAAACAAATTGGCACACTGAATAAGGAGTGATATGTTCAATTGAGATTCTTTTTTTTTCTACCTCGCTTTTTCCACACTTATTTTTGAAGCTATATCATTGATCCACTAGTTATATTTTAGGCAAGTCAGTTGGTATGTCCATAATGGCTGTGAACTGTGATTCATCTTATATACACATCCAATTATTTCTCACAGAAAGGGTCCATAAAAGAATAAATACACCAAAGCAAAGTCTTGAACTGTGAAAATTTGCATACTTTGGTGTTTTTTCAAGTTATTTTTGGAATATTGTCTTAAGCTTTAAGAAAACTTTAGAAAATGCCACCTTGGAATACTCCTCCTAGAGAGGCATATTGAATTAACATAAAAGTAAACTGGCATCTAAACCAGGTTACATTTATGGGATACAGCAAAGATTTAGTATGAACCAGTCAGAGGTTATGTCAGGAAGCTGTGAGGAATGAATTTCAATTTACTGGCAATTGAGAAAGTAGGATTCAGGTCACAGCAATATACTATAGATTAGTTCAGCGGTTGGCACTCTAGTTCTGAGTAACTACATCTAAGTGATATAGAAAAACAAGACGAAGAAAGGAACAGCAAGAGATGGTTTGGAGGGAGAGAAACTATTTGAAAGAGCGGGAAAGGGTGAACATGGGGAAGGATTGACTTTAGAGTCAATCTAGAGGGCTATGAGCTGACTCCAAGTTTTAGTACGTCTGTGTTGGCTCTTCTCTTCCCCCTGCTTCTTTTCTTGTGCACAGCAGCTATAGAAGGAAGTCATGTCCAATTCCCAGTGTCTGCATCCTAGGCAGGGGAAGGTAGATAATGGGACCCACAGATGGGATACTGACCACAGATGTGAGCAGGATACAATATTGTAGTATTACTTCCTAATTCAGCATCCAGCAGCATCACAAAATCCTTCTACTAAGGGTGCTTATCATGAACTATGACCATGGTGAATGTGCCCTTTCACCCCAGGCAAGTGATGACTTCAGAAAATAACTTGTTTTAGCACAATGGAGCCAATATCCAAAGAATATAACAATGATGATATGGATGTTTCAGGGGTTATTTGTTTTCAATGTTCATTACAGTGAGAAGAGATAATGATGTCAACCCGAAGAAACATTTAAAAGCAATTAGGGCTGAGTCAGGGTCAAACAGACACACAGAGCTCCTGCCGATCTTTGCCATAACTCTGTTTCATTTTCTCCCCTGATACCCTGTCCCATCCCCAATATAAACTCAGCCCTCTGTGCTCTTTCCCCTCACAATGTAGCAAACTTTATTTCCCTAGATAAAATTGATAATCACTATCCATCCTAGAGGAACTTGTATTTACAATAAAAGCAAAGCAGTAATAACATATAAAAACACTAATATCAAATATGTCTCCCTCTATACTTTGATCATGACAACAAAGAACATCGTAGAATTCTATCTCACTTACTACAGATAAAGTAATAGAATTTACCTCAGAAATTTGTGTTTCAGGTAACAACAAACAACCGAACAACGTGAACAAGGAGGTAAAGTCTCTTGTTTGCTTTTTGAGACAGGGTTTCTTTATGTATAGGATGGGCTGTCCTAGAACTTACTATGTAAATCAGGCTGGCCTCAAACTCACAGAGATCTGCCTGCCTCTTCCTTAATCCTGGGATTAAAGGTGTCCACCATGGTGTCCAGTTGTTAGGTTTTATTTAAAATTCAGGATCAATGCTATAAAACTTAAGTGGTTATATCACAAGTATAAATTAAGGTGTATGAATGTGGAGAAAACCTGAAATATACAGAATGATGTAATGATTGGGTTGGAAAGATGATAGTCCACATAACTATTAGTCTAACTCTATATCTACTATGATGTTGAAGTATGGTATTAAAGAAATTGATAGTTACCAAAGGAACTGCTGGTAAGGGTAAGATAGACTGACATAACCATTAACAGGAGCACTAGAAATCCCATTCAAAATCTTAGATGTCAATTGTTGTGCAAAGACTTGTGCACTGACTGACTGAAACGATTTAAATTTTTATTGTTATGGTTGTTTGCAGAATGGATGGCCATCATTTCCTGCACACTTGATGTATTATGTGCTTCGACTCTTCAAGAAACAAAGCAGAAATTACAGATCCAAATTGCCATATCTTTTCCAAGTAGCTGCCCTGACAGGAGACACATTTATTCCAACAGCATAGTCATTGCTTAACATAGTTTGAGAAGTCTTCCTGAAATTGCTTTCAGAGCCTGAAGCTAATTTCTTTGACTATCTTCAATAGTGACAAATCTCTATCCTTTGACAGGGGATTTGATTTTTTTTTTCTTGGAGTTTGCCAAAAGTCAAGACTAGTGAATAAAGTAGTTGGCTGAATTGGATTATACTGTTTGGGTTTCAGAAATAAGGTAAGGGACAGAGTTATCGGACTCGGTTTCTCTTACAGCTCACAAACTACTTTAGAAGGCAATTATAAAAGGGATTTTCCCCCTTTTATTGAAAAGTTTTTCTCACATATTATATCCTGAATGTAGTTTCCCCTGCCTCTCTACTCTTCTCAGTTCCTTCAGACCTCACCTTGCTTCCAGATCCAACCCCTTTCTGTCTCTCATTAGAAAACCATCAGGCTTCTAAGAGATAATAATAAAATTGAATAAGATAAAACGAAAACTAACACATCAGAATTGCACAAAACAAGCAAACAGAAAGAAAAGAGCCCAAGAAAAGGCACAAGAAACAACTGGTTTGCACACTAAACTGGAAGCCATGATTGATACACAAAGGACCTGTGGGTAAAAACAGAGAATAAAGAACACACATATAAATAAAATAAAAACATGATAATTTGTTTTCAATAAAAAGCCCTGATAATGACATTTTGAGACAAGGAACATCCAAAGAAGCTGTTGTGTTTGTTTTCTATTGGCCATCTACCACTGGGCATGCAGCCTACTTTAAGAGTGGCTTGTTTCCCCAGTGAGATTCCCTTGGAGGAAAGCAATTTTTCATATGCAAGTAGTTATCAGTTGTAGATGGCTTCTGGGTTAGGGTTGGGGACATGTGTCTTCTTCTTTCAGCTCTAGGAACTCAGTTAGTGCAGCAGACCCTTGCAGGCCTTGTTAGTGCTACCTCAGTCTCTCTGAGCTCATATGAGCGTTGCTCGTGTTGATTCAGAGGCCTTTTTTTTCCCCACATGTATTCTATCTCCTCCAGCTCTTACACTCTTTCTACCTCCTCTTCTGTGAGGTTCCCTGAGCTCTGAGGGGAGGGGTTTGATGGAGACAACCCTTTTGAGTCTAAGTGGTCCAAGGGCTCTGGACCCTCACTCTTTGCATCATGTCTGCTATGGCCCTCTATATTTGTTGCCACCTAGTACAGAGGAATGTTTTCTGATGATGGTTGAGAAAGGCACTGATCTATGAATATAGCAGAATGTCATTAGGAGGCATTTAATAGCTACATTTTTGGTTTTGGGGTGTTTGTTTTTAGAAGAGCAGTATTTGAAATTACCCTAGGTCCTTGGACGAGCCAGTCTCAGGTTCTTGGTTACACAGTGTCTGGAATATGTTTCATCTTATGGAGTGGACCTTAAATCAAATCAGACATTGTTTGGTTATTTCCACAAATGTGGTGTGCCACCACTGCGCTAGCATAAGTCTTGCAGGGAGGATAGCATTGTAGATCAAAGAATTTTTAGCTAGGTTTGTGTTTATGTTTTTCCTTTGGTAGCATGCATCGTACCTTCCTGTATGAAAAATGTTAGCTACCACATGAAAAAAATGAAGGCTCTGTGTAGGTACCAGCTGAACTTCTTCATATTTATTGATTTGTAGAGGTGTTGTATTCAACAATGGGCTCTCACTGTTAGTTTGTGGAGAGCAATTCATAATCTTGGGAACAATTTGGGTTGCTTGGGGGGAACCCATTTCATCAACAACTTAATTAGATGTAACCCAATTCTGGTACTAGACTTTTCATTTGGTGACAGGATGTCCAGTTAGGGCTCCATATCCCCCCAAATTTGGCAAATTCATTTAGAGTGCCTTCATATATCTATATATTTTAAGTAACTTCTACTGTATTAGGTTTCTATACTACTCCTCAAAAGATACTTAATTTTAGTTGTCTCTGCCAATCCTCCTTTCTTTGACTCCCTCTCTCCTCCCCCTCTCCACTTAATCTTCCCATCCCAGCTATCCATAAATATCTATTCTATTCTCCTTTTCCTAAGGAGATCTCACTGTCCCCCGTAGTCCCTTACTCTATACATAACCCCTGAAGTTCTGTGGGCTATAGCTTAGCTGTCACTGGTTTATCTGCATATAATAGTCACATACCATATCCACATCCCATATTTGTCATTCAGGGTCTGGGTTACTTCACTCAGGGTGTTTTTCTCTAGTTCCATCCATTTACCTATAAATTTCATGGTTCCATTGTTTTTAAAGGGCAAATAATACTCAATTGTATAAATATACCTTACCTCATTTTCTTTATAGATTCTTCTATTGAGTAACATCTAGATTGCTACTAATGAAGAGAGCAACACTGAACATGGTTGAGCAAGTGTCTCTGCGGTAGGATGAAGCATCTTTTGGGTATAAGTTCAAGAGTGGTATCATTAGATCTTAGTGAGGATCAATGCCCATTTTTCTGAGGAACTGCCACACTGTACAAGTTTGCAGTCCCAACAGCAATGCATGAGTGTTCCCTTTATTCCACGTCCTCACCAGCATGAGCTGTTGTTTTTTGTTTTGTTTTTTACTTTCAGAAAGTAGCTGGATTCAAAATTATCTTTAAAAGTTCAATAGCCCTCCTTTAAACAAATGACAAACATACCGAGAAGTAATCAAGGAAACGATCGATACCTTTCTCAATAGCCTCAAATAATAGAAAATATCTTGGAGTAACTCTAACCAAGAGAGTTCTTATCTTTCTTTTTCCTGGTTTTATGGAATTGCTTTGAGTTTCTATCCATTTAAGTTGATGTTGGCTATGAGTTTGTTGTAAACTGCTTTTATCACATAAAGATTTGTCCCTTGTATTGCTAATCTCTCCAGGACTTTTATGACAAAGGGGTATTTAATTTTGTCAATGGTCTTTTTTGTATCTAGTGAGATGATCATATTTTTTTCTTTCACTTTGTTTATATGGAGGATTACATTTAACAATTTATTTATGATGAACCATCCCTGTATCTCTAAGATGAAGCCTAATTGATCATGATGGATGATCTTTTTGATGTATTCTAGGATTCTGCTTGCAACTATTTTAGCTTCTATGTTCATAAGGAAAAATTATCTGTAATTCTCTTTCTTTATTGGGCCTTTATGTGGTTTGGTTATCAGGGTAAGAGTGGCCTCATAAAATGAACTGGGCAATGTTCCTTCTGTTTCTATTTTGTGGAATAATGTGAACAGTGTTGGCATTAACTATTCTTTGAAAGTCTGATAGAAATCTACACTAAAATCATCTGGCCCTGGGTTTCTTTTGGTTGAGAGATTTTCAAGGACTGTTTCTATTTCACTGGGGGTTATAGGTCTTTTTAAATTGCTTATCTGATCTTGATTTAACTTTGGTAAGTGCTAAGTATCAAGAAAATTATTCATTTCTATACAATTTTCCAACTTGGTGGAATATGGGTTCTTAAAGAGTGTCCTTGTGAGTCTCTGGATTGGCTCTGTGTCTTGTGTGCCCCTTTTTATTTCTAATTTCATTAATTTGGATATTCTTTCTCCTCCTTTTGTTTATATGAATAATGGTTTGTCAATCTTACTGATTTTCTCGAAGAATCAACTCTTTGTTTATTGATTCTTTTTTGATTTTTAATATTTTATTGATTTCAGTCCTAAGTTGATTATTTTGTGCCATCTGTTCTTTTCCAGGTGTAGTTTCTTCCTTGTGTTCCAAAATTTTAGATGTGCTGTTAAGTTACTAGTGTGAGATCTCTCCAATTTGTTTATGTAGGCACATATTTGCTTGGTTAGAGTTACTTCAAGATATTTTATATTATTTGAGGCCATTGTGAAAGCTATTGTTTCTCTGATTCCTTTCTCAGTCCATTTGTCATATGTATATAGGAGGGCTACTGGTTTCTGTGAATTAATTTTGTATTCAGCTACTTTGCTGAAAGTGTTTATCAGCTGTAGCAGTTTCTTGGTGGAGTTTGTAGTGTTGCTTATGTATAGGATACAGAAGAAGAAGTGATCCTGTTTTCATATCCATTGTATTATTCTGTGTCTTTTTATAGAATAACTGAGACCACTGATGTTGAGAGAAATAGTGTTTTTTGATTCCTGTTATTTTGTTGTTCTGTGTGGGAAGTGTGTTTCCCCTCTTTTAATTTGTTAGTCTGGGATGATTTGTTTCCTTTGTTTTGATTTATTTTAATTGTAGTTAGCCTCTTTAGCTTGGGGCTTTCCTTCTAGTTTTCATTCTAGGGATGGATTTGTAAATGGATTTTGCTAAGTTTAGTTTTATCATGGAATGTCTTATTTTTTTTTCACTTATGGTGATTGAAATTTTTGCTGAGAATGGTAGTCTGAGCTGGCATCTGTGATCTTTTAAAGTCTGTAAGACGTCTGTCCAGACCCTTATGAATTTTAGAGTATCTATTGAGATGCCAGGTATAATTATCATAGATTTGCCTTTATATGTATGTTGCTTAGTCTTTTTCACTTACAGCCTTTAATACTTTTTCTTTGTTTAGTACATCTAATGTTTTAATTATTATGTTCTCATGGGACTTCCTTTCTGGTCCAATCTACTTGGTATTCTATATGCTTCTTGTACTTTGATAGGCATCTCCTTATTTCGATTAGTGAAATTTTCTTCTATGATTTTGTTGAAAATATTTTCTGAACCTTTCCCCTGGCTTTCTTCCCCTTCCTCTATTCCTATTTTTCTTAGAGTTTGTCTCTTCCCAGAGTCCCCGGTTTCCTGAATGTCTTGTGCCAGGATTTTTTCATATTTAACATTTTCTCTGACTGATGTATCCACTTATTGTACCACGTTTTCAGTGCCTGAGATCCTATCTTCCATCATTCTGTTGCTAAGTCTTGCTTCTGATGTTCCTGTTTGAGCTCCTAAATTTTTCATTTACAGATTTCCCCAGTATGGATTTTCTTTTCTTTTTTTTTTTTTTTAATTATTTTTCCCACTTTTGCTTATTGAACTGTTTTATTCATTTCCTTCTGCTGTTTTTGTTTTCATAGATTTATTTAAGAGATTTATTTATTTCCTCTTCAAGGATTCATATCATATTTATAAAGGCTATTATAAGGTCTTTGTTCTGTGCCCCAGCTCTGTTGCAATACTAAGAGCCTACTGTGGTACAGGGTTTGTAAGGTCCAATGGAGACATAGTGCCTGACTGTTGCTGCTATTGTGTTTTTATGCTGGAGTTAGAATGTAGAAACCTGGTAGAAAGTTCTTCTGTGTGCCCTATAGATGTTGTCACTGGAGGTTCTGGGTAAAATGTGTTTCTAGGTATTGGGAGCTGACACATAGAAATGAGAATGCACTAGGAGGCAAGTGCCGAGGGGCTCCACATGAAGGAGGAAAGTAGGATGTTTCACCAGGATCTGCTTAGTCTCCTTGTTTAAAAAGAATGAATGAGGGAGTAGAGGAAGAGGGAGGCCACAGCCTGTAGTCTACTACAGAGCTTGGGATGAGGCTGGGGGATTGGGTGTGGAGGAGAGGAGGGAAAGTGGAGATGTGAAGCTAGCCTTCCTGCTTCTTTGTGTTTCTCTAGCAGTCTTGGATGCCTGGTTTTCGGAGAATTCCTGCTGGAGTTAGGGGCTGGGATGACAAGATGAGGAAAATTGGAGGAGAATGTCTGAGTTGTCCACTGAAGATGGGGGCAAAGAGGAGGGGGAGGCCATGGCAGGTGGTCTGTTACAGAGATAGGGGTGAGACTGGGTCACTAGATTTGGACGAAAGGAGAGAAAGGTGGAGATTATCAGTTAAGCTACCCGCTTTCCTGGCTAGTAACAGTGAACTTTTGAAAGTAGGTTTCCAATTCTCTTCTCCATAAATAAGTGGATTTCACTAGCTGATCCCCAAATTCCATATAGCCCTATGAGTTTACAATTCAGTAATTCTTCTACTTGGGTACTTTTGAAAGATTTACTGCTGTTTTAAAGGAAAATAAAACACCTCGATGTGATTGAAAAATCTTTTTATTTTTTTATTTTTTTTTTTCCTTTTTTGTTTCGAAAACTTTTCTTTAATCTTAAAGAGACTGGCAACCGTATTATCACAACATGAACGTTATCAGTATACTTAGTCATCATTAAAATCCATTTTCCTCTGCCATAGAATGAAAAAAAAATCTCTTGGATAGATGACCCTCCAGTTGTACAATGATATGCTAGTGAACTACAGTCTTAGTTACTTCTCATGTTTCGTAATAAATTATCATGACAAAACCAACTTTAGGAGAATGGGCAAATTTGGACTCAGTTCAAGGATAAAGTCCATAATGGTGGGGAAACTACTGCATCAGGAGGTTAAGGCAATTGATTACTGTACAGCACCAGTCAAGAATCAGAGTGATGAATGCTTTTGCTAAGCTCAATTTCTCCTTTTCAGGTGGTCCAGGGTGGTGCCACCCACAGTGGGTGGTTCCACCTATCTCCATTAACTTAATCAAGGTAATTCTCAAGAGGCATGCCAAGAGGCATCAGAGCTCAGTAAACTACATGGAACCCTTCTGAGTGATAGCATAGAGCACATATATCCATAGCCGGCCCAACCATGGCACCACACTTTTGAATGATCCTTCTGGACTCTCTTCTGTAGTCTTTTCAGCTGATCACTGTTAAGATTTTTTTTTAAAGTAGGATAGCAGGTTGTGTTATAAAAGCAAGCTGTTGACTAATAATGATCAGTTCTTACATATAAAGCATGTACCCAGCACATCTCATCATGCACTAAAACTCATCAGTTGTAACTTCAGAACAAAGCCAAGTGCCTTCTCACTTTGAATCCAAATAGAGATGAACAGTGTTGTTTCCATGATTGTAGTTTCTTAGGAACAAATCACAGGAATACCGTTCATCCATGTCTGTGAGTTTGTAAAAAACCACCCAAAAAGCTGCCTGTCTCAATACACTCCCAAAAGAGTAGATGTAAAGTATCATAAACAAACATTCTTATTTCAAAAGGGAAAAATCTGAGTCAAGATGGATTTTATACCGATCTTTTGTCTATTCCTGATCTTACTGTTAATGTTATTTTAATTTGGGTTTTCATGTAGTTGGATGGATGTTCATCATTTGCTTTCATTTTTATTACATTTATTGAGTGCTTAGGCATGCACATACCATGACACATGTATGGAAGTCAGAGGACAACTTTTGGGAGTTGATGCTGTCCTTGAATTATGTAGGTCTCAGGAATTAAACTCATGTTATCAGGCTTGGTCACAAGCAGGTTTGCCCACTGAGCTATCTCACTGACTTCTCTGTTTGTTAAGACATTGTCTCATGTAATCCAAGCTGGCCTCAAACTCATTATATAGCCAAGAATGACCTTGAAGTTGCTAATCTTCTTGTTCCCTAGGATCACAATCCAGGTGACACAGACATATGAAACCATCCTGTGGCAATATTTTTGTGCTGACATAGTTCCTCAAAATTCTGTGCATTGTCTGCGAATCTCCCTGATATTTCCACACCTTGTCTAACAAGGTCACAGCTCGACTAATGAGGCTCATTGTAAAAGATTTCTACTCTTTTCAGGGTTTCTGTTGAGAACCTGGAAAGCCATGTACTCATTTAAGCTTTCTAGAGGCCTCTCCCGTGTAATGAGGACCCATGGAGCACATCCTCAACCTCCTTAAAGTTTTCTGACAGCCAGTGAGATGGCTCACTTGATGAAGGCACCTGACAACCCAAGCTTGATGGCCCAACTTGCATGTATGATGGAGGAGTTGACTGCTGCAGGCTTTCCTCTAGCCTCTTTCTGGGTCCTTGAGAGTAGGACTTCTTAAGAGCTTTCTACTGGTGACCCCAGGAATGTAGGTATAAAAAAAATAGAATTACTTACAAATAAAACATTTATTGATGATAGACCATAAAGAAACCTATTTAAGTTAATTTTTGACATGCACACAATTTTGCCATTTATTAAAGATAAGAGAAAGTTTTATGATATTGATTTGCTTATTTTTACATAAGGAATTAAGTTTGACTGACTATTTCATGCTTTAGGACACAGAGCATCTTTGGTTTCTTTTTTTTTTAATTGATTGATACTTTGATTTTATAATAGTCAACACTGAAAATGCCATCTCTCCAAATATATGGTACACAATAGGATCAGTAGATTAGGAGGCTCCCAGAAGTTGTTAAAAAATTCTGTTTTAATCTCAAAGCAAAATTCATTTGGTAATTCTTTAAAAAGAATTTTATATATGTGAGTGTTTTTTTCTACATGTATGTATATGTCTAGTGTCCTCAGGGGTCATAAATGAGTACTAGATCCCCAGAACTAGAGTTACAGATGGTTCTAAGCCTCTAAGAAGGTGCTGGGAACTAAACCTGGGTCCCCTACAGATCAAAAAGTGCTCATAATTGCTGAACCATCTCTCTAATCCCTAAAGATTTTTTTTTATGAAACTGAAGTCAGCAACTCAAACAGTAAATTTTTAAAAATCAATCATTCTAACATGACATAATTTAAAGACACAAAACTTTATGCATGACAAGTAATGATAATAGAAAAAACTATCAAACAATATTTTTTAAAAGAATCTGGGCTCTAGAACATGTTTCTTTTAAAAATATGTGCCTGGTTATTGAACAGTGGCCTTGCAAATGCTACGTATGGAATCTACCACTCAACTACACCCCAGCATGTTTCTTACCTAAGTTTCTAGTATACTTCTTATCTTGCTACATTTGGATGAAGTAATATGATGCCAGAGACACAGTGCACTAATGTGAGCTCCTATGTATTAGTTTCTCCACATGTATCCAGAAAATGTGCTGCGGTGTATAAAAAGTAAGGTAGTAGCTGTGGATATAATTAGATGACAAGGGGGGGTTGCATGGCATACACAGGCCCTGTACTTGCTCCTCAGTATCCCCCCCAAAAATAAAATGCTGACCTAGATGTGAAACAAAATCATGGAAGTTTATCTTATATGAATAAAAACTGTTTCTGATACATAATGAGTCTTTCTCTGTCTCAGTGACCAGTTTCAAAATAATGATATGGAGACCTATTATTACTTATGAAAAGCTGGCCTTAGCTTAGGCTTGTCCCATTAGCTCTTTTTTAAAAATTAATTAATTTATTTATTCTAAGTGTTTTTCACATCATGTATCTTGATCCCAACTGTTCCCATTCACATCTGCCCTCCCTGGTCTCCTTCCCCAAATAAAACAAAATTCAAGAGAAAAAAAAAAGGAAAAGAAAAAAAAAAAAAAAGAAAATGAAATGAGAAAAAAAAATTAAAAGGAAGGAATTAAATTTTCATCATGAAAGCTACAGTGCAACCTAACAAGTCATGCTGTATACCCCTTTGTCCATACATTTCTATTCAAAGTGTTCATTTCAAAGAATCATTGGTCTGGTTCAAGGCCCCTCATCTCCACAGTACATGCTAGATGCAGGTCCCTCACTAGGACTCTTCCTGGACATCCTACTGGCACCCTGTGTTGTGGAGATCCTGCAGCTTTGGGTCTTCGGGTCAGGTCCCTTCACATGCTCCAGCAGATCATAGATCGGATGGTGGATGTTGGGGCAGGCCAAGTCATAATCCAACAGATAGGAAATGGAGACAGCTCTCCCATGGTCACAATTTTGGGCTAGCTCAATTACACCTGTGCTGTGTTGGTTCTATTGTGCTGCTCTGGTGAGGTAGGTGCAGGGCCTTCTCTCCAGAGTGTTGAAACTGGTTAGGGATGGATTGACAGGGCAGCACAATAGAGCCAACCCTGTTAGTGCAGGTGTGAATGAGCCAACCCCAAAGAAAAGGGCAAGCTGCCCCCATTACCAATCTGTCCTGTGGTGGCATGGACAGGGGAGAGCTACCTTCCCCACACCCCATGCCCACCAATATCTGGAGCAGGTGGAAGAGCTGGCCTTGTGGTCATGAGAGTGGGAGAGCTGTCCCTGACCTCCACCAACAGCAACACTCAGACAACAGGCCCCTACACCCTCTCCAGGGCAGCACAAGAGGGCCAACCCTGTTAGCGCAGGTGTGGAGAACTAGAACTGAAGATGTGAGATGCCTCCGTTTCTCATCTGTCTTGTGGCAGCATGAGCAAGGGAAGGAAGCCCTCCCCTTCACCTGCCCATCAATGCCTGGGGCAGGTGGGAGAGCTGGCCCTGTGGTCTTAATAGTGGGATAGCTATCCCTGGCTCCCACCAGCAGCAACACTAGGGAGAGCAGACCCTGTACCTCTCCAGAGCAGCACAACAAAGCCAACTCTTTTAGCAGAGGTGTGGGTGAGCTGGCCCCAAAATCAAGAGCATGGGACAGCTGTCCTCATTACAAATCTTTCTTGTGGTAACATGGTCAGAGGAGAGTTGCCTCCCTGCCCATCAACATCTGAGTGGCCCTCCCACACTTATGGCCATCTCTCCCACCTGCCTCTGGTGTTGATGGGGATGCTGCCACAAGACAAGAGAAATGGGGGCAGCGCTCACGTCTTTGGGGCTGGCTGTATTAACAGGGTTGGCCCTATTGGTCCCACTAGCTGTTTTACCTTCTTTTATTAATCTGCATTTTACCATGTGTATTTTTAACTTTTCTTCCATGCTGTATGTCTGATTCCCTCCATGTCTCTTTGGTGTCTCCTCTGCCTTTTGATTATCTCCTCATACTTCCTCTCTAGGCCCAGAAGTCCTGCCCATACCTCCAGCCTAGCTGTTGACCATTCAGCTTTTTATTAAACCAATCACAGCCATATATCTTCACATAGCATACAAATATTCCACAGCACTGATCCTTTTGTCTAAATGACTTGGTTTTTTTTTTGTTTGTTTGTTTTGTTTTGTTTTGTTTTGTTTTGTTGTAACAAGGTCTCAATATGTAGTCCTGGCTGTCCTGGAGCCCGATTATATAGACAAGGCTATATCCTCAAACTCACAGAGATCCACCTGCCTCCTGAGTGCTGGGATTAAAGTCATGCACCACCACACCCAGCTTCTGATAGAGATTTTTAGAGGGATATGTTTTCTAGGTTAGACTTCATTCCACACACTGAGAGTATGTTAGTATACTCTAATTAAGATCTGGAATAACCACTACAATTCTATTGTTTAACGTGTATAAGTGTTTTATCTCCATGTAAATCTGAGTACCACATGTATACCTGGTGCCCTTGGCAACCAGAAGAGAGTGTGTGATTCCCTAGAACTGGAAGTACACTTATGAACAACTATGTGGGTTCTGGGAATTGAACCCAGATTCTCAGAAACAGTAGCTAGTGCTCTTAACTACTGAGCCATCTTTCCAACCCCATGAAACAGAAGTTTTGGTACTACTTGGACTACTTGTTTGAATTTCTGATAATCCACTTAGATATGCTTTCTAGGAGCCAAAATAGTGAATTTAATGGAGATATGATAGGGCCATAATCCCTTATCTTTAGATCTTCTGCAATTCTCCCCAGGTCACAGAAGATATAAAACCAAGAAGACATCAGATATTTAAATAATAGCCTCTACTAGGTCCACAGCATTTATATAGCAATTCACTTAACAATAACATAGTAAACATTCTTTTCAAGCACAAATGGAACATTCACCAAGATGGGCTATAAATGGATCCATTAAACAATTCTTATTGTTTAAGGATTGTCTAAATTAGGGACAATTGAATAGACTATATTCACTGAGAATAATAGAATCAAATTAGAAATCAAGAGGGAAAAAAAGTATCTTTAAAAAATCCTCACATATTTTTAAGTTAAATAACATCCTTCCAAATATCCTGAGTCTTAGAAGAAGCAAAAAAGACTAAAAAATACTTTAAACTCAATGAAAAATGACCCCCACCTATAGGTAGAGTTGATGTTTGCTTAAATTCTGTACATGTCTGAATACCTGGGTCTATCCAGAAAGGTAGGTTAACCTACTAGCCATAGTTTAAGAGCTAGAGAAGATCAAGACTCCTAGCCAATGTTTCCAGGTACCTGATACCACTGAAAAAGAAGTCAGAGATGAGGAAAGAGAAGGGGGGTTTTATTGCAGGTTGTGACCATGCATTCAAAAGGAAGCTATTGCTTCTCAAGAGAGAATTGCATCACTGGGCATTTGGCTAGCACATGTTCATGCATAAACTTGAATGAAGGTGAGGATTATGCACAGTAAGGGGAAGTGGGGGACCATTCCAGAACCAAGACTGGGTTTTCCAAGAGTAGACTTCTGTCCTCTTATATTGGGTTTTTGGCTGTGTCTTGGTATCAGGTGCAAGAATCAGCCATTTTTGCAGGTTACTGATGCAGAGAAGAAAGAGGGAGCTGTCCTTATGGTTCACCATGTTAGATCCTAATGGTTTTTGAACATTCTTGTGTCCACAGTTTCAACTGTCCATGATATCATACTCTACAGTCGTTACCAGCCTCCAGCCACCATGCCTCTTATTTTTCTTATGCCTATTTATTCTGACTCACTTTGAAAGACATTTGCATCTACTAATGTTCATAATAAATAGGAGCAAAAATCTAAGATCAATAAATTAAGCTTTAACCCAAAGAAGTTAAGAAAAAGGAGAAATTAAGTAAACAAAAAGAATGAAGAGAAATATGTCAGACATATTGTATTTATTATGTTTAGAGGCTGAGGCCAAGGGATGTAACCTAGGCTATTTAGGGAGTTAGAGGCTGGCTTGAGATACACAGTGAGAGTCGAAAGAAACAAAAAGAGGGGAAGGAGCCCAGGGGAGATGACTCAGCAGTTAAGAGAGATTGTCACCCTTCCAAGGGACACAGGTTTAGTTCCAGTCACCCACATGGAACAGCTCACAATGTCCTGTGATTTGATGTTATCTTCTGGCCTCCTTGGGCCCACAAATAAAATAAAATAAAGAGAAAAGATCTTTTTTTAAAAAAGCTTAAGCTGACAATTTAGTTTAATTTTTTCATTTAAAATAAAATCAAAGAAATTCAATAAATTATATAACATTTTAAATGTAGTCAGTAGCTCTGAGTGCAATTCCTTCTGACACATTCAGGACTGAATATGTACAGCATATTGCTTTAGATTAATTCAGACTATTAAAAAAAATTCTCTTTTCCCCTCTATGTCTCCTTGCCTGTCTTTTATTTATTTATTTATTTATTTTCCTTTGGTTTTCTCTGTGTAACAGTATTGGCTGTTCAGGAACTCTCTCTGTAGACCAGGCTGGCCTAGAACTCACAGAGATCCAACTGCCTCTGCCTCCCGAGTTAAAAGCACAGGCCACCACCAGAAAGGCTTCCTGTCTTTTATTAGCACATTTCACACACTGTGAGGAAGAAAACAGCCATCCACATACAGGTATGTCTTCCCTGTTACCTGTATGGTGGACATGTTGGATTTTTAAGTTACAAAATAAATGAAGAGTCAGGCTTGCTGGTGCCTCCTGTATGCTGAGATGAGGGCATAACTAGTCCAAGGGCAGCCTGGTCTTCATAGCATCATCTGCAGATCAGCTAGCCTGAGGTGTCTAGGGAGGCACTATTTCTAAATAAGTAAGTAAAACAAAGGGGTTGTTGTTTGGCTGGAGATTTGAAGGAAGTATCAAAAGGCATCACAATGTTTGTTTATTTTAATTAGGAAATATCTTATTTGGTTTCTTCGTAGGCTTCCTTGACTTGGTTTTCATCAGAATATTTAGCAACCAAATTTTAATAATCTGTTTTACAAATACACCTAAATAGAGCACTCCAGAATTTACTAATCATATCATTTTGCTTCTGAATAATTCCTATTCATAAATCAAATGTAAAGCTGAAGAAAACAGATGATGCCTCCCTTTTTGTGACCGTTTTTGAGTAGGAACCTGCAGAGTGGTCCTCCCCCCACAGCCCAATCATTGGCTGTATGGTGGTTTTTAGTAAATCATAGACATGAGTATAAACTCTAGAAAAAGCCAACAGAAGTATAGAATTGATTTTTTAAAAAAAAGTAGAATTTTTTTTAACAAGGATCAAAACACAAGTAAATATTTGTTTATTTCAAAATTCTGTCTTAATCAGTGGGTAGCTCCTGGCAATAAATTAGTCAAATGAGGCTCACTGGAGATGAGTGGAAATCCGGGGAGTTACTTAGCACTACCGCAGAGCAATGATTTGATGAATCATTGTCTTCAAAAATGCTGACTTCCTTTTCATCCTACACTAGTTTTTCTTATCCTTAATGATATGTTAGTTGTACATTGCCATTAAAATACAGTGTAGATAACTTTTTTTAAAGTTTAGATGTATAGCAAAGCCTGAGGAGTTAGGCTTTCATGCTGGAAAATGGTTTCTCTCATATTTCTAGGGATGGGCGGAAATCTGTTGTAAACCTGGAACTTCAACTCTTTATTGGATGTCCTTCATCTGGCTACAGTCACTTTTTCATGTGCTCTATCCGAGGTTACTATCATTTCTGCAGCAAATTCTTTCAGCACTGCCATTCTTATATCTTAATTGGGAAACAGGCACCCTGGTTTACTGTGAATGCCTCTCACCGAACCTTTGCATTCCCACTTTGTTTACTCCGGGCTTTGTGCATTTGTGGTTTCTCATCCTTCTTGGAGTTGTCCACGACCTTGAATTTGCATCAGATGAGCCTGAGTTGGAGAACAAAAGGGATGGTAGTTATTGTGGACTTACTTATCCCAAGAGGTCAGTGTAAGTTTAACAGTAGAAGGTACCTTGGCAGAAGGTTGGAGCCAAGGGGCATCGCAAAATCACACCACGCAACAGGGCTCACTCACGTGAGAGGTTTGGGGGGGGGGGAGGTGCCAAGGCCTCTGAGTGAGAGCAGAAGGAAGAAAGACAGTTCATTTAATGAAAAGAGGATAAGCAGGTCCACCCACCAAAGGGAGAAGTGTGACAAGGGGATCAGGTCTGGGATAGAGGGTGTCCCACTGTGGAGGGAGGGTTGACGGGGTTGGGGGATAAGCTGAAGTCAGCTGGTGGTGTTAAAGCAGGAACTAGAGTGGGATAGATAATGGCCTGCTGCTGGAGAGACAGAAGGAGATGTGCCTTGAGGGTTCATTAGCAAAATCAAGAGTAGTGGAGGATTCCTCTGGTTCAGACTTTATAACTAGCAGGAGCTAAGAGGAGGAACAGGAATAATAGGGTGAAGGCTCTGAGCAAAGGTATGAGAAACCTTGGACATCGGGGACCTCCTCCCATTTACCCCCTTCGCTGGCAGTAGGTATAAATCTCCCATAAAATACTGGGACCTAGGGTGCCAGTAGGCAGCCACTTGGATAGATTACCTAAAGATTGTCTGGTCAGATTCAACTGCATAGGTGGACCAGGCTAAGACGCCCTTAAGAATCTGAACACACCCAATCTTGTCTGATCTCGGAAGCTATCAGGGTCTGGCCTTGGTTAGTACTTGGGTAGGTGATAGCAAGGAGATACCTCGTGCTCTTTTTAATGAGGATACAATTAATGTGCACAGTGCACAACTTGTGGTGGCAATAGCTAGTGTCATATCATGGCTGATGCTGCTGACAAGTCCTGTTGTCTCTTGGTACTGGAGGGCAGGCCAGCGTAAATGTCTGAATGCTAACAGTGTATAAAATCACCCTCTCTCCTCCCCATGGCTGACCGGCTGTGCCAATGGTCTTGGATCCTAGATCGGGTGCCTTAGAGAGCAGAACCCTATCCAGGCACGTGGACCTATAATGTGAGATGGAACTTAGGCCATGGAAATTTTCAAGGTTTTGTTTTGTTTTGTTATTCCTGTTGTTATTACTTCAAAACAACCTAGTTCTTTCCAGCTGCTACCTGAATCAAGAGTTGCCTCCACATCTCTGAGGCATGGTGCCCCAGCCTCTATCCTGGGACCTAATACTGCCCATCAAAGACTGTGGTGGTTGTTTTCATCTTTCATGTTGTATATCTCTGTGTCAGTAAGTAGATATGATATTAGTGTGACATTTTATCTTACCTTGATTACATTAATATATATCTAGTGACTGTGACTCTTTTAAAGAATAGACACAAAATTCCTAGGCTCAGAATTGTCACTTCTAGCACTAACCTTTCAAATGAATCCCTGAATCCATGTTTGTATTTCTATAGTAGTCAGGATACATGTTATAACCACGGGGACACTAAACCAACTGGCTATGCCAGGTACACATTCGGCTCCTGGTAAAACTGCGGGATAGCTGACTAGTTAGACACCTAAGACCTGCAAGCAGACATTTAGACGTCTACAAATGAGCCTGTTGATAGACAACAAGTCTTGCTAGGAAATCAAATTTGTCCTAGGATTTTTTTCCTAGGACAGATAATGGCATATTTTAGAAAGCTTTGGCATAGAAACTAAGCTGTCTGTGACCTTTCCATGCTCTACTTAGGGCAATTATGTCTCAACTTCTACAAGAAAATTGATGTAAATCAAAGTTCCCAATCTCATCAAGATCCCCTAATGTGTCTTAAAGCAATAATATGTGACTTATGCTCTTGCTTCAGAAGCTTAAATATAAATGATATATCATTAGCCAAAAGACTATCTTTTGAATCTGACAGATATTACCTTTCTAAAATCTTATATGGCCTATATACGTCTTAATAAAAATAGTAAATTTTCCCACATAGAAGCCAATATTTAATTATTAGGCCAATTCTTTTGAATTTGCAAATATTTAACCATTTTGACCTATAAAATGGCAATTTCATATGATTTAGCTAAATAACTTTGCATATATTATGCTATTTGTATTTTTCTCTGTGTTCATTATGAAAATGTTTAAAACAAATCTGGTCATTTTTCTTCCTCAAACTAAGCTTATACTCCTGCATTACTCATCTTAATGGATATACCATTGGCTGCCCGGGTCTCCGTGTTGAACAGGTGCCTGTAGCTAAGTGATAATCTTGCTTTGTTCTTGCATCTAATGGCTAATGATCTCTGTTTCTCCTTAACATATGGTTGTTTGTTTTTAATTCTACACTGGCTCCATTGCTACTGCCACTTTCTGGGCTCAAATACAATTTGATGAGGTCCCCAAGAAAAGTGACTAAGATAAAATTGCATACAGGTGATTTATCTGGGAGCATCCTTGATCTTGCAGTATGTTTTGAAGGAAGAGATGGGAGTAGGACTGAGGCAAGGAAAGTTGGGATATGGTACCCTAAGAAAAGCTTCAGCAATCCCACAAGGTGTTCTAAAGCTGATGTGGCCATTCCGAATAATGCTAAGTTGGAGAAAAGGGATGACACTTCTCTGTCTCCGCATCAACAATCCACTGAATGCAGCCTGGGAAAGGACGAGCCTTAGGGAAAGGCTGCTCCTTTCTACCATGCAATTTCTAAGTCACATGATAGCTGTTACTGGCAGTGTTCTCAGATGAGAAAATAAATTCCCCACTTCATAAGGAATATATAGGTGGTGTGTCACAGCATCCACTCAAATCCATACAGATAGTTAGATTGTGTTTTCAATAAACTTCCAAAGTCAGTTCCTCCAGGACTTCACAGGCATCGTTTCCATAGGAAATTATGAGGGAAAGGAATGAAACAAAAATATTATCTTCACCTTGGTATGTACTCTGTAAGTTACAACTGCTCTGCAACTACTTTCTTCTCTGTTGTTCCATCGAGATAGTCCTCTTCCCCTCAGCTACTTCTGGTGCCAAAGTCCCTTCTGGTGTTGATTCTGAGATCAAGGACTGGAAACTTCACCTTTCCCAGATCACAAGTGCTGTTAGGTCCTTTAACGTTAAAATTAGTGAAGTGTTTACCAAGAAATAGTAAAGTGTTTATTTAGATGCCAAATAAACTCACCACTCCCATAGGTGAAAAACAGCTCTAAATTATGCTGACCATTAGGGTGAATTACTCTTATAAACAGGATGACTGCTTTTTTTGCCTGCTGCTTCCTGGTTATAAAGAGCTTAAGGTTTCTAAGCAACAGATATAATGGACTTGGGCATCTTTGAGGTAGAGTTCTCCCGTTGGTCACCAGGACTCCCTCTAAATTCATGAAGCCAAGAGTTAAGAAAAGCAGAAAATTCTTCCCAAGTCCAAACAAAGTGACAGAAAAAGGATTATTTCAGCTTCTCGTTTATAATTCCGATCCCACTAGGGGGTGGGGCTTAGCTCAGTGGTAGAACATTTATTTGTCTAGCATCTGTAAGGCCTTAGATTCAAGCCCCAATACTGCAAAAGTAAGTAAAACAAAAGCCCATACTGACATAATAGCCCTAATCAGAGCTACTGGTTGGTTGAGTTTGTGACAGACAACAATCTGAAGGTGGGATTTTAAATGAGTTCACCAGACCCAAGATGTATAATAGTGAAGGATTTAAACAGTTAAGAGTAAATAACCACCATGGTCTTCCTGCTCCATAAAATGCAGTTTCCCCTCTCCCAATGTTCTCTGAAACCCAAGAGAGTGCGAGCCAGCAGCCTCTACCGTATCCATGGATTACATCTGCACCTGAAACCATGCCCAAAGGGTGTGGCCACTGCTACAAGTACACTGGCAAGATAAGATGCCACTACAGCTGTCATCCTCCAGACAGGCTATCTAGTTCCTGTTTGGGTGAGGCTATTCTAGTTCCTATAGGAGTAAGGTAGTCTAAGTCTAATTCCTGTAGGGGTGAGGTTATACAGTTCATGTAGATGTAAGTCTGTCTGGTTCCTGTAGGGTTAAGGCATAGTTCCTGTAGGGGTGAGGCTGTTTAGTTCCTGTAGGGGTAAGGTAGTCTAGTTCCTGTAGGGGTGAGGTTATTTAGTTCATGTAGATGTAAGTCTGTCTACTTCCTGTAGGGGTAAGACAGTCTAGTTCCTCTAAGGGTGAGGCTGTCTAGTTCCAGTAGGGGTGAGGCTGGTACACTAAATAAAGATATGAATAGAAACATTAGTCACCCTTGTATCCTGCAAACCTTAAGGGGTCACACATCTTTGTTATTTCTTTGGTATGCCATATCTTTTTTGATTTTACTATATGATCTGAGGAGGGGAACAGTGTTTGAACATATCCAGTTTTCTACATCTTTTAACTGTTGACAACCGCAATACAGGTATTTAATACCTCAATTAGTATAGGCCATCACTTTTTCCATGCTTCTAGAAAAGAAATCATGCTCTGTGGTCTTTTCCAAGTACTAAATTCTATATATTGAAGAGCTCTATCAAATCAATAAACAAAATTGGATTTCCTTCCTTTGATCCAGTACTCTGTGAATTTGTTCCCGTGTATATTTTGGTTAAATCCCTCGCCATTTTGTGGGTTCTATTATCTTTCTATTTTCTGGAAAGGAATACCAAATTAATGGCTAAACTATCTTCTCGGGACTCAAGAAATCTGAAAACCACATGTCTATCGGGTTAGATTCTCATCTGGACATCAGGGGAAAATCTGCTTCCATGGTCATTACTTCTACTGACAAAATTTATTTCTTGAAGTTGGAGGACTGAGGTCCCTGTTTTCTTCCTGCTTCCTGTACAGCAGCCTCTCTTAGCAAAGGAATCCCTTGACATGTGGACCTCTCTACTTTTCCAAGCCAGCAGTCCCGTGTTGCGTTTCTCTCTTGCTTCAAATCTCAAACATACAACTTCCCTATCAATTGGAGAAACTTCTTTTTCTTTTTGTGCCCCTTTGAGATGGAACTTGGTTCTTCTTCAGGTTCAACTAGTACCCTACCACATGCTTAAATTCCTAGCCGTTTCTTTAAAAATAGGGCATACTAGTTACCTTTCTCATTCCTTTGAGTAAGTATCTGTCCCAGAAACAACTTGCGGAAGGAGGGATTTATTTTGGCTCACAGTGGAAGGTGCAGTCTGTCATGGTTGGGCAGATGTGCTAGTGAAAGCAACTACAGTCATGGTGGCAGGGACATGAAGCCGCTAGTCACAGTCCATCTGCATCTGGGAATCAAGAGAGAGATGAAAACTAGTGTCCCACTCACTTTTCCCGTTTCACTCAGTCTGGAACTTCAGACCCTGGATTGTGCCTTCTTATCTCAGTTACACTTCTCTAGAGACATCTTCATAGATAGCCCCAGAGGTTTGTCTCCTGGGTGATTTTAAATCCCACTACATTGGCAATAAAGACAAATCGCCAAACGTCTACATTTTATCAACCCAATACTCAAACACATCACCTTTCAGTCATCACTGTGTCACTGTGTTCTGCCTCTGATTCCTAAAGTCTCAGACTCATTGCATACAACAAGATACATTTAGCTCATCTCTGAAAGCCTCTAACGGCGTAACAGTTCATTGTTCAAAAGTATAAGCACAGAGTCTCTTCTGAGACTCAGGCAATGTCTTCACTGTCAACCCATGTAAAACCAAAAGTGTAACTTTATACTCCTAATGTGCAATGGTATGCGGTGGTATTGCCATTCAAAAAGTCAAGAATGGGAGCATAATGAGGATTTATCCCTACCAAAGAAGGGCAATCATCAAAACCTATAGCTCCATGTCTAGTATTTTGAGTTTGTTATAGAACTATCATGATGGCTCTAATGGCCCATGTGGCTCTGATGAGCAGAAGACATGTGATATTTGTCATGAGCTGGCTCCTCTCTATATCTGTAGCTTTCCTTAGTAGACAGCCCATGGTCTTGACATCATCATTTTGGGGTCTACTGCTTACAACTTCATGAAATAATTTCTCAGGGCCCCCTTGCAGTAATTTCAACCTTGCTGCAAATTTCTGACCTCAACAGCTTTCAGGGAACTTGTTGCAAGCTTCCATAACCCCCTTACACTTATCTCATTCATGTTTGCCAAGACAGTACCAAGGAGATGACTTAGCCAAGTTTTACTAGCAGCCCAAATGTGATGTAACCTGACTCCCTGGACCACAGTTGACATCAACCTCTGACTTTAAGGGTGATCCTGGAGAAACAATTCCCTTAGTGGTCATTTTGGAGCAGGATAGTCCTGTGTCTTTAACTTAGACAATGTCCCTTATAATGAATTTACATCTTCACAAGTTGGATTGTGATGACTGACATGGCCATTTGAAGTAGCTTTCTCCTTGTCCCAGGGCACAATAGCAGGCTTTTCTTTAGTGGTGCTGGGCTTTTAAACAACTACAGCTACTTTCCCCTCACCTGCTTTATTTGTCAGTTTTAACTGGCTCATGCTCCTTTCCTCACACAACTGTACATTTTTTATAACTTTCTGTGCTCCTTCCCACCCACCAAATAAAAGCAATGAGCTGGATCAAGGGCAGGGCCTGAATGCTATTTCGGCTTAAATTTTCCTCATTTGAAAAATTAATTAATTGTTTCTGAATTCATTCTCACCCAAGCTTCTGGGCATGGGCAGGATAAACCCAGAAAAGCCAGTTCTTAAAAGAGTCCTGGTCCCTAAACCTCTAACGTAGACTTCAACTGTTCTTTCTTTTAGTATTAGCTCCCAAACTCCTACCAGAATGATCTACAAAGCTCTGCTCACAATATTCAAGGGCTTTCTAGCCCACAATTCCAAACCCTTCCATACTGCTCACACAAGCCAGTTTCCATGGCCTAAAAGTCACATGATCAGATTTATCACACCATTTCCCAGGACCACTTTTCTTTATTATTTCTTTTTTCAATGCTGCAGTAAATACCTGACAAACGCAACTTAAGGAAGGGTTTATTTTTACTCAAAGGTCAAAATAAGGGTACACGTGACTGCGGGGGGGGGGGGGGCATGATGGCGATAAAAGCCCAAGATGATTGGTCACATTGCATCCGTAAAGGAAGGATAGAGTGGGGGATGGGAGGGAAGGAGGAAAGAAAGGAGGGATGGGGGAGAGATGTTCGTGCTCAGCCTGCTTTCTTCTGTTTAGATGGGATGCCCACATTCCAGGTGGGTCTCCTAATCTCAACTAACCCAATCTAGATAATCTCTGACATACAAACTCAGTCTTCTAAGCGATTCTAAATGGTATCAAGTTAATATTAACGGTTAATATTAACAAGGTTTATTTTGGCTCATGGCATCTGAGAATATACTCCGTTACAGTGAGGAAGTTATGGAGTCAGGAACATGAGGTGTCAGGTGACATTGTATCCCAGTAAGGAAACAGGGAACAATAAATGATGGTGCCCCGCCCATTTTCTCCTTCTTACCCAGTCTAGGACTCAAGCCTATGGAATGATGCCACCACCATTCAGGGTAAATCTTCCCATTTCATTTAAACCTCTGGAAATACTCCCACAGATATATCCAGAAGTTAATATTTTAGGTGTTTCTAAATCCTGTCAGGCTGAAAATCAAGATTAATATTATACAAGATCTTGATAGATTATTCAGGCTAGCCTTGAGTTTGTTCTGTAACTTACTCGAAGAGGCCTTGGACTTTAAATTTGTCTGCATCAACCTCCCCAAGTAGCTGAGAATCCAGGCCTCAGGCACTAGAAAATTTCTTTTTCATAGTACATGTCTATAATGCCAGCACTTGGTGGACCGAGGCACAATGGCTGTGAATTTGAGTTATATGGTAAGTTTTAAAAAATAATAATAAAATTAAATTAAAGTTGCTGCCACAGGTCAAATTCATCCAGAAAAAATCCCTACCTTAAAAATAAGTTTAAGGGGTTGGGGAGATGGCCCAGAGGTTAAGAGCACTGGATTCTCTTCCAAAGATACTGATTTCAATTCCCAGCAACCACAAGGTGGCTCATAACCATCTACAATGAGATCTGGTGCCCTCTTCTGGCATGCAATCAAGCACGCAGACAGAACACTGTATACATAATAAATAAATAAATCTTAAAAAAAAAAAAAAAAAAAAAAAAAAAAAGAATAGATTTAAGCTGGACTGGTACATGCTTTTAAGCCCAGCACTCAGGAGCAGAAGTAGGTGGATCTCTGAGTTCGAGGCTAGCCTGGTCTACAGAGCAAGTTCCAGAATGGCCAGGGCTGTAAAGAGAAGCCTTGTCTCTAAAAACAATACAAACACACAAAAAACAAACCAAAAATGAAACAAGAAAACAAAAATATTTAACACCTTAATTAAATATTTAAAATCCCCTCACAATAATATTCATATTGGTGTTAAGTTTAGTTGGATAACTGAAAGGAAATAGGTGTACTCTTCGGGGGTCTTCAAGGCAATCTTAGAATTCTTCCCGTTTCAAGGGCAACAAGCCTTTATTCTCTTGCATCAATAATATATTAGATGTAGGCTGTTGTTAGTATGTAGAATGACCTTGGGAAAGATTAATCTGTGCAGCTGAAGCAATTCCACAGTGGGCTGACAACTGAGAACTGAAATCTGCCTGTCAGTTGCATTCCCCCGAGCCTAGAAGATGAATTCTTCCAACCAATAGAGGACCTGGATGGTTGATGGTTTATCTCTTTTTTTTTTTTTTCATTGTCACAGATCTTACTAGATCTCAATTACTCAATCTATGTTTTAGGTTTGCCCTCTTCTCATCCATTCTTTACCTGCAAACAACAGCATATTCTTTCTAGAGACAGCACAAACCAAACAGTTCCTCAAATGAAAGCAATCCCCTAACAAAATTGAAATGTGTGAATTATTTATTCATAAAAACATGAGCAGTGTCCCCTTTATGTGTATGTGTTTCTAGTTTGGAAATGATCTATATGAACTATTAGTTTGATTGTTATATGAAGATACCATTATCAAATGCTATTTTCTTACTAAGAAAGTGTACATTTCTTCCTTATTTTCTAAAAGGAAAAATAACCCCAAATATCCTACTGTTTTCTCATTGACTTCACTCTAGAGGCCCATGCTATAGATGCCAGATTTTGAAACAACTTTAAATTTCACTTGGATAAACAAACCATTTCCATAACCTGCCTGCTAGAAAGACCCTAGTGTACCACAACACACCCAGTCTGCTCTGAGGAGGAGTTCTGATCCAGGCACTCCACAGCATTAAGACGATGAGGCTGCCTGAAAACAAGATTGCTCAGGGATTTGTGATCATTCACCCTGGTGATTGTGAATGGAATTCAAATTGTTTTAAGCAAGCGGAGGAGCTGTTGAACCACCTTGACTATAGCTGTGAAAACTTGAAGGAACAACCGGAAGGAAATGATCAAAAGTTCGATTAGAATGAAAAAAAAAAAAAAACCTGCAAAGATGAATTCAAAACTCTTCAGCTGTATGAATTATAAAGTGGGGAAAGTGTTACTTCTTGGTCTCGTGGTTTGTAGCAGATCACAGGGAGAATTCGTACTGTCTTTTAGTAGTATCTGTCTTTCAAGATAGGGCCTTCCACGAGGGAGAAGGGGAGGTGAAGGATTGATTTAGCATACTAAATTATCAGTGTTAAATTAGAAAGAGAGAGGGGAACCTTCTTCAATTTTGTTTATATAGTAGAATCTTTCATGGTTTTTTTTATTCAGTTTTGGTTTATAGTTTTTAATCATTTTTCTAGCATAAAACAAATTCAGCTTTCTTGAAGCCCATTTAAGCAATGTCAAAGTCCAATAAAATTTGTGGCTCAATTTTTGAAAATTATTTTAGTACTCTTCGTTTCTTTTTTTTTAATAGTCTTCTTTTATTAAACTATAGTTATGAGTAAAGGGTCGTCTCTTTTAAAAGTGATTTTACATAATAAAAATATGGAGCTCAAATTAAATTGATCTCCCTAGTATGATTCATTTTGCCATATTCCCTCTATGAGATTGATGCTTCATCTTCAATTGTTTAATTTCAACTGAAATTGGGAGACCAAAGCAACTTAGGCTATTTAATAATAAAATTACCCTATGCTGGCATAGTTTTGTATGTTTCAAAGCACTTTTACCTTATTAAATGTTGCCTTACAACAAATCTAGTTATTATTGTTTCTCTTCTGCTATACAAGTGAAAGGAGGACCCAAGTAATCTTGGTGTGCTTCTAGTTATCCATTTAATTAATGTTACAGCTAAAGCTAGAACAGAAAGGTTTCTGTTTCTGGGATAGAATTCTTTTATTCTCTATGTCATTATTCCTGACATGTTTATAGAAATGAATCAAGCAAGAGTGTATCTTTACCAGTTGAATCCTAAGCCCTGAAATGAAGAATTCACAGCCATTGTGAACTTTTCAAATTCACAAGAGAGTTGGGTAGTGTAATTAAGTTAGCATTATAGTCTTCAGGCAGGTGAAGAAGGATCAAGAATATTCTTGTAAAACCCAAGTAAGAATCAGACAAATGCAGCATCAAGAACATTGCCCAAAGTTGAGGAACCCTAAAAACCACCCAAATGAAGCAGAAAGTGATGGCATCCCAGTCTTCAGTTTTTCTAATAAGGAATTTTGATTAGGGAAAAGCTCAACCAGGAGAATTAAAGATAGGCAGACTGAGCATGGTTTAGTCTTTCAGTGACTGAAAGAAGAATTTGCAGAAAGAGTCTATTAAATTAATGTTACTATTAAGTATAAGCATTTTAAGATACCAGTATCAGGGTCTGGAAGGGAGATGAGCTTAATTAAAATTAAAATGTTAGCATGAGGAGCTGAAACGATGGCTTAAAGGTTAAAAACACTTGCTGCTCATGCAGAAGACCTGGTTTAGTGACTGGAATCCATGCTGTAGCTTACAGCCACCTCTCACTATAGTACCAGAAGATTTGTTACCCTCTGATGGCTTCTACAGGCACTCATGTGGTACATATACATACATACATACATACATGTGACACACTTATACACATGAAATAAAAATAAACAATCTTTAAAGCTGTATCAGGCTGGGCATAGTAGCACATACCTATAGTCTCAGAACCCATGAAGCTAAGGCAGGAGAATCACGAATTCAAGGCTAGCATGAGCAAGATTCTGGGGTGTGTGTGTGTGTGTGTGTGTGTGTGTGTGTGTGTGCGCGCGCGCGCGCGTACATTTTCTGAAGATGTATCCATTCATACTTAAAGTCTTATGCCTCAAATATCTGCTGCCACCTCAAACAAGTAACTGGCTGTACAAACATCAAAGAATACCAGCATTTCTAAGAACTACTGTTCCAATTCTAAACATTCAACTATAAGGAAGCAAGTTTACCTGTGTGCTAGTAATAGAGACTGTGCTACCATGGTTTCCAATAAAGTCAGAAAAATAATCCCAGTTGCTATGCATTATATGAGGAATTTACAGTCAGCTTTTGTGTTTGAAGAAGCATCCATGTTTCCTATAAAACAGAAACTATATGAGAAAGGAGTTTACAAAATCACAGTGTGAATAAAGGTTATTTGAAAGGAAAGACACTTATTTGGCTAATCTCAAATTATACATCCTAGAATGCAGTTTGAGCAGGAAAATTCCCATTTCAACTTGGGCAGCTAGAGTTACTTATCATGATTTAGTCCTCCAGATTCCATTCATCTGCCTGCAATAATATTTCTCAAAGAAAAATAAACCTGAAAAGGATGCACTCACTAATGTTTCAGTGGTTCTAGGCAAAGCTGTAGGTAACAGGTTAAGTAACCCACGAGATAATTAGTTCCATGGCATCCTACTTGGGGTTTTTATTGCTATGAAGAGACACCATAACTACAGCAACTCTTATAATAAGGAAACATTTAATTGAGGGGGCTCGATTACAGTTTCAGAGGTTCAGTCCATTATCGTGGCAGAGAGCAGGCAGATGTGGTATTAGAGTGGTACCTGTGAGTCAGTCCTACACCTTGCAGGTAACAGGAAATTGACTGAGACACCGAGCAGATCCACACTTCCTCCAATAAGGCCATGCTCACTCCAACAAAGCCTCACTTCATAATAGTGCCATTCCCTATGAGATGAGGGAGGCCAATTACACTCAAACTGCCACACATGGTGTCTTAGCTCATGGTATCTTATCAGCTCATCATAGAACAGGAGACTTCAACAACATAGTTATGGAAGCTACAAGGCCAAGCTCCAATCAGGGTAAGCATAATTTCCAGTTAAGTGATTATCTTTTCACTATGACCTCACTGTTGGAAAGCAGAGACTTAACCCAAGCTCTAAAGGTCTTTCTTGTAAAGACACTAACCACACTCATGACTAAATACTTCCCAAGGCTGCATCTCTCAATACTACCTCACTGGGGACAGGATTTCAATTTATTAATTCATTCAGTCTATGGTGCTTGCTATTCTGAGGAAAACAGAGAGAAGAATTGTCTTTGAGAATGAGAAACACACTCACTACTGAAGGGTAGGCCTCTCTAAGTGTACCTGTAAGGTAAGAGCTCTTCTGTCCTCCAGAAATTGAGACCAGTGAAAGAGGAAGAAGGCCCAAGGACACTTGACTTGCTAGGTCTAACAGTCTTCTCACTCTATGTCCGTTCCCCTTGCTAGTGGCAAGGAGCCTAAAATAGAGACTCACAGGTCAAAGTAAAGCTTTAAAGACAGTAGGAGGTAGGGAAGGGAAATAAGCATGGAGATGAAGGTTCTGGCTTTGGGCTAATTGAGGACCCAGCTGAGACTGTGAACCTATTCTAACTAGCAGCTTTATGTCCCCAGGTGCTTGTAATGAGCTAATAAAAATTCAGATTATCCACTCTGCTAGAACTACTGGGGAAAACAAGTTCCCAAACAGGGAGGTAGGCTAGGGTGAGCAAGATGCCAAGGGGAAGAAGTAGAAACACTTGCTGTATCCAAAAACTTGCTCATCCTGGAGTGATGGCTGAGTCCTGAGATGAATGAAACTTGAGAGCCGTTTATAAATCTTGTGTTTTCCTTCCATGCATTTAGCCTAAAGGAATCAAGTTGATAAATGATTTGTTAAGATGACAAATATTTTCTCACGGGAATATATAGAACCTAGACAAAATGTTTTTTGGATTTTTTTCCCCCCAGCAGCTAGTTCAGGAGAATTCCTTTGTAGGAAAAATGTGCAGTTTTGTTGCAGGAATATTCTACTCATAATGGAGTCCCATGAAGCACTCTTGTCATCTCCAAAAATTTATTGGCAGGAAAAAAACTAACTTGTATAACAGAAGAAAGGATCTGGGGAAAACAAATCTTCAGGAAGACAAATACAACATATTTCGTTGTCTGGCTTATCAGATGTTAAGGAAAAGAGAAATTATTAAGTCACTGACTAAGTGACTTATGCAGAATTCCACCGGTCCCATTACAAAATTACCTGTAAATCTTAAACTTCTCATTAATATCTTCATAGAAGTGTGTGTGTGTGTGTGTGTGTGTGTGTGTAACCCAGAGTAATGAATTATCTGTCAGGTATTTGAGCTAGCTTATGTGATGATTAATTCTACATGTCAAGTTCACTAGGCTAAAGGATTCAAACAAATTATTTTGATTGTGTCTGTGTAGATACTTTGGGGAGAGATTGGCAGTTGAGTCTCCATGCTGAGTGAATAATATTGTCCCCATCAATGTTGTATGTATATATGTGTGAGAGAGAGCTTGATAGGAAGAATTTATTGATAGTCAACCCTCTTCTTGACTCAGAATATAATACAAGAGTGCCTGGAAGCCAAAAAGGGGGAGGGGGAGTAAATAACAAAAAGAGAGACTGAAAGCAATCTTCATATGCTCCTAGAATGAGTCCTTGAAATTTGAAGATAAAGATGGTCTATAGTGATGAAACCAACACCTTCTCAGCAGAGACTTGTAGCTCAGAGATGTGGTCATTACATGAGACCAGAAACCTATCTGCTTCTCCTTTTTCTTGGAAAACCTGGGAATATATTTGCCACTAAAACTATAAATAATATGCTAGTAAGGAAGTAATAACATGAGTGAAAAACAAATGGTGAAAATGTCACTTTTTGAGAGACAACTACTGAGTGCCCCAGTAATAATGAAAATAACATGATTTAAGAATAACAGACCCCCGGTGCCATCACTTTATAATTAGCTATGAGGTTGACATAATTTATATAGTAGACACAGGGCATACAGTAACCAAGGAAACTTGGCCAACAGGAAATGTAGTGCTGGTTGGTAATTTAGCATAAAGTATGACATACACATATGAAAATGCCATAATGAAGCTGATTATTATATATGCTAAACTGAGAGATTAATTTGTTTAAATTAAGATTTTAAAAGAACAACCATCTTTCCATAAAGTCTAATCTGTTGGTTGATTTTTTTCTCCCAAAAGAGTACTTCTTAGAGTAAGATAAATAAGCCACCAATAGCAATTAATTGTTGATTAAAAGCTACAAATAAAATAATTCATTTAATGGTCTTTCATTTAGGAATTGTCAATTAAGTTCTAATTAAAGACTTTCTAACAGTATAGTTGTCTAGTTAGAAATTGCCATCTAATACCTGACTGGGGCAAAGTAGCCAATCAAAAATTTCTTTACCTTCTTAGTCTGTAGCTGTGTAATTCATGACATATATTTTTTGAACAGATGACTTACTTAAAAATGTAATATGCCAAGTTATCTTTTACCATACAAGGTAATTTGATATAGCCCAGAATGGCTGGATTTTGGATGTATTTTGAAGTTAGAGGAGTGCTTGGAGAAGGAAGCTGTCTAGATGCCTAAAAAAAGTTTTCCCTGGATTAGCATCATTAAGTATCTTTCTGGAGGAATGGACAAGATTTCAGGAAAAGTAGATTTTTCTGGAAAACAAGGAGTTCAATTTTAGTTAGCATAAGTTGGAGATATCTAGTAAACATTCAGATGTTTTCAAGGGAACAGTTTGACACATCAATTTAGAATTCATGAGGAAAACCACATAAGAGATACAAATTTGGGGCTTAGAGAGATGGCTCAGAGTTTAAGAACACTGCCTGCTCTTGCAGAGGTCCTGAGTTCAATTTCTAGCAACCACGTGGTGGCTCCCAACAATCTCTAATGGGATCTGGTGCCCTCTTCTGATATATATATATACATATATACATATATATATGCATATAAACACATATATATGTATATATATGCAGAACACTGTACATAATAAATAAATAAATCTTTTTAAAAAATAACGAAAAGAAAAGATACAAATTTGGGAGTCGCTGGTATATAGATGATTTTTCAAATAACGAAAGTGGATGAATATTACAGGAGTGAATGTAGTAATACAGAGAAGGGGATCAAGACCTGAGCATTGGAACCCAATGATGCTAAAAACTTGAAAGAACAGGAAACACAGATGAAGGAGACTGATAAGGCAGCTGTCAGCAGGATGGATGACAGCCCAGGAAATAGTCTAGGAGGCCACTGGGTGATAAAATGTAAATTAACAAAGAGGAAAAAGCTCTCCTAGCTTGCTGCTAAACCAGCCCAATAAGGACTGGTCATTTATGAGTGGATTGAGCAGTACAGTACCAAGTTCATTTTAAGACTGATGCCAGGTGTATGGTATCCAACTATATTATGAGGAATCACTTCTGGAATCGACTGAGGTTCAGTGAACATGTTAGTATTTCTCGGGCTAAAGACAACACAGACGTTCTCAAAGATCTGAGAAAAGTGTACATGAACAGAAGGTAGGCTTCTTAGGATAAACTACATCTATTTTGCAATTTGCCTAAGGTTAGTCTCATTGTTAGCAATAAACACTTGAATAATATGAATGGCAGATGAACAGCCAGCCTTAGTGCCTTAGGAGAGAAAACACTAACACTAGGACTCTCCTGGCAGCCAGGCCAGATTAATTTACTGAATGCTCTTGCAATAGATTTTGCTGTAAAAGTAAATTGGATAGTAGTTTCAGTTGAATAATAGTACCAAGAGTTTCCAATTTCAAAGTGGTTTGGGATACTTACAATCAATGGGAAGCCTCGTAGGTGCCCTGGAAATGATGGCTTGATTTAGGTTGGTTCTGCCACCCACAATAACACTGGAAACCACTTGGCAGTAGGCATGAATTGTTCAATGAGAATTCAAAAAGAATAAATCCTATCCGCCCCAAATATACTATACATGAAAGGAAACCAACTCAACTCCCCCCAAACAGAGAGCAAAATAAATCCAGATCATCATTTCTTTCATGTTATTATCTGAGTAAAAACTTACTCTGGGTCTAGTTTTAACTTTGATGCAATAGCTTTTTCTTTACAATTTGGATTTAGGAATTGTCTTTAGCTGATTTTATCAATGTTTAGTTTCTTCTTTCCTAGTGGAGAACACAGACTACTCCACAATCTTAATAGTAAGGATAACCAAGGCAAAAGTACCTATACCATTTTATTTATTTATTTATTTATTTATTTATTTATTTATTTATTTATTAGGCCCTTGAAGGTCATGTGACAATCTAGCACCCACATGAAGAGGCTCACACCTGCCTATAACTCCAGCTCCAGGGGGATCCAATGGTCACCTGCATTCACAATCTAAAATAAAATAAAATCTTAAAAAAAAGAAGTAGCAGATGCAGGGGAAGTTATTTCTACTCTCCTTTTACCTGCTTAGAATTATGGGATAAAATCTCCTTAGCAGGAGATACCACAGGAACCTACATACAAAACTAATTCCGGTTTTTTGCCATTAATTTCCTGCTCCTCTTTCAGGGGAAATGTAAACAAATGACTATTTACCCCAGATATGGAACTGACAATAGGCCAAAGCCCAACTTGATGAACCAATGAGCTTTCTTGGGATTAGTTATAGGTATATGGGTAAGGCGTTACTTACAAGGATAACTGAGAAGCAAATATATCACCAAAAGCCTACCCCGACATGAGTCACAACTCACAAAGGCTGGAACTCTGGAGCTCTCTGCATCACTTACAGGCAACTGGTAAAAGAATGTCTTCATAGCAGTACTTACTGCTTGTATGGCCTTAGACATGGAGGGATCTTATATATCTGCTCAGCTTCAGGGACTTCCTGAGACTTCTGAGTTATTTACTTCTTGTATCTTAATGAACCTCCCATAACATTCTGGGTATTTTATATTTATTTTCTATTCATGTGCATTATACATATCTGTGCATCTGCCACATGTGTACAAAGGCCTGTGGGAGCCCAAAGAGTATACAGATCCCCTAACATGGAGGTTGAAACCGAACTCATATCCTTTGGGAGAGCAGTAAGTGCTTTTAACGGCTGATCCATCCCTCTGGGCCCAAAACTCTCTGGGTGTTCAAAGGGTCCAACTAGGATGGGCTGTTTCAATTTGGAGGAAGTTCCTACACAGTGTTCTTTACTGATGATATTTATATAAGCCTTAGCTGCAAGGCACAGGTAAGTAACTGTTCACTATTTCTTCTGTGTCATGCATATGTGTTTTTGAACTTCATATTCCTTTGGTTAGTCCCTTCATTGTTGTTACTAAAGAATATAAAAATTAAAAGTTACAACAGTTTGGTTTAAAGATCTTAACTGATTTTATTTGCAATTCTAAATTGGGCAGCACTTCATTCTATAAACTACAATAAGTGCTCTGATGAGCTGAGCACAACAGGCTGGCTTTATAGCCTGAAAAGGGCTGATGAAAGCAGAAACAAAGAGCAGAAAGTCATTTCAAAATTGCTTCCCTCATAAGGAAATAAGGAAAGAGAAACACAGCTGATGGACTAATAGCAGATTACTTCCGGTGACCTGTTTTTGTTTTAGTTCTATTGCTGCTTGTTTGGGGTTGAGGTTTTTTTTTTATTTTGTTTTGTTTTTCTTTCAGTAAGGACTAATGAAAGAGAGAACCGTAGTGCTGTGCCAACTCTCGTCTGTTCAGAAATTCATGTATCAATCTCCTTGCTTCCCAGAAGGTCAGTTAATAACCTGCTTGTATTTTAGTGACGTGAAATTTTAGTACAAATTACTCTGCTTTGGCTTCAAGTCTGATCTGTAGGATCCAGTGCAGTAGCTTTAGTCCAAATCAATGGTTTTCTCTAATTTTCATTTAACAAGGCTCTCAGCTGAAAAATATAAGAGGTAAAGTTCTGCCTCATCTGTCCTGATGACAAAGTTGCACCCTGAGATCCCTGTGGAGGCTGCAGACTTTGATAACTGGGCCCAAGCTTTCTCCTTGCAGGTTCTGATACCTTCCTGGATGCCATGAGGAGCAAGCATGCTACTTCTAGAATCTCTGACCACCAGCCTTTTCAGGTCTGGGAGCTTTATTAAGCTTCTGTCACATCTTGCTCCTGAATTCATACTCAGTAATGCCCATCCTCTTTCTTGATCCATTTTCTTTTATTAAACAATATTTTAATTCACTCTGAAACTTTGATAAAGAGGAGTACATTAAATAAAAACACTTTATCAATCTATAGAAATGCAAAAAAACATAAATTAATATCTTAGATGAGTCTGACACATACCAATGAAATAGGCAACATAATTTCTTGCCTCTTGCTTCCTTTTTTCATAGGTAGCTAATGCCAACTTGCTCCACATCTTAGTTTAAATCTCATTTGCAAAATTAAACTACAGTTTGGTTATTTCTGAAAATCAAAGATTAGCAATTTCAAAAACATTTACTTCCTCATCTACAATATCCATTGTCAATAGTGTGGTCAAGGTGGCCTGTGGGTGAGATCCTCCTTCCTTCCAGGGATCTCCTTCTGAAAGGATGTCCCATTACAGGGGTGAGTTTTTATTTTCAAAATCTTTGTAAATTGTGTTGACCCTTCCAGGGCAATTGCAGACTAAAGGAGTTTCTCTGTGGATAGAGACACTTTGCTCCCCAGTAAAATGGATTTAAACTGCAGAGACGTATTTTACTAATTTCAGATCAGTCCTAAGTGACATTGAGCCAGCCCCAACTCCTCTCTATCAGTAAAATACTTCTGAATGTATTCTGGCCTTCCCAGGGGTTATTTTGGAAACCAAATCAGATAATATATTTGAAAGTGTCCATAAGAATAAAGTGTTACACTAGCACTGAGTCTATTCTTAGCAAGTTGTGTGAGTTAACATTCATTGGCATTCATGGCCAATCTGAAGATTTGTTATTCATAACTCCCAGGTCTCTACATTGCTTTCTTCTGCTCTGCATTCAGTAGAAGCTGTAATTCCATGTAGATATAAGAACAGGCTCAGACTAGTTTCAGAAAGCTAGAAAACATTATTTTCCCTTAAAACAATGCTGGTGTCTCAGAATGATTTTTTCCTAATCTTGTTGAATTTTCTTCTTGATCTCAGTGGGAATCTTCTGAGCCTTCTTTACACTTTCACCAGAGAATATTTATTTTCCCACAAAAGTTGAAATATTATTTCTGTCAGACTCATAAGCTGAATTTTGATTATTTATTAAAAATAAATCATTTCTTCATTTTCAGCAAGAATCGATTCGTTCTTCCAGAGAAAAATATGTTTATGTATTATTTCTTACAGTTAAATTACATAGATCTGGCCAGGCAATGGTGGTTCACACCTTTAATCCCAGCACTCAGGAGGCAGAATCAGGCAGGTCTCAGTGAGTTCAAGGCCTGTCTGGTCTACAAAGCAAGTTCCAGGATAGCCAGGGATATTATAAAGAGAAACACTGTCTCAAAAAAACAAAAACAGAAAAAAATTACACATATAGAGGCTTATCTTATAAAAACTACATTTTTGTGCCTTATCAAAATACATGTAGTTCAAACATTAGCATGCACTTCATTTTCTGCCTGCTACCAAGGCACTATATTTCTCCATTCATCAAATATTATGAATTTTTATCATGAAAAATAATCATTGTCTACTCACATTGGAAGTTTAAATTTTCCAAGTGGTTTAAGTTTTCATATTAGTGTCTTTATAAAACTGTTTTCCCCTGAAGTCAGAAATACTTTTAAATAGGCAATGAATTACTTTAGGGGGAAAATATAAGGATCTATCATTTATTTTATTATTTTCTTTTCTTTTATTTAGTGCTTTGGCCATACCAAGGACCAAACCTAGGTCCTGCTACACTAACAAGGGCTCTGCCTCTAAGCTGCATCCAAGTTATGTTTCTCCTAAAATGATAAGTCCTGGGTAAGAGTGTTTCTGCTTTGATGTGGCTCTCTCAGGTAAAACCCTCTGAGCCATAGTGATGTGCTTAAGCAAAACCATCCAATCAATCTTCAAATTCAACCAACCTACCTCAGGGGACTGTGAATGTACTCTGCACAGCAGAAAATAGAGCAGTGTGTCATGCATCAGTTTATTTATTCATTTAGAGACAGCTCTGGGAAGGTATTAAGCAGTGAGTTAGCAGGTTCTGGTTGCATTTAGATCAACCTCAGCTAGGAAATGTAATATACCAGAATCTGTAGGTATCAGGTTAGAGAACGAACTATATCACCTAGTGTTTTAAAACTGCAACCCAGCAGGAAACATGGGCCATTCAAAGCTACATTTTAAAGATTAGTTTATTCTTATTTTATGTGCATGAGTGTTTGCTTACATATGTGTATGTAGCCACACATGGGTGCCTGGTATCCACACTGGCTAGAATATAGTGTTGGTTCCCCTGGAACTGGAGTTATGGACAGTTGTGAGCTGCTTTATAGGTGTTGGAAATTGAACCCAGGTCCTCTGCAAGTACTTTTAATCACTGAGGCTTTCCTCCAGCACCTCTTTCAAAGTTATTTTTAATGCACAGAAGATTAATAAATAAGCACAAATACTCAATAGACTGTAGAATTGGGAGCTCAGTGATTGTATTAGGCAGAAAAGAAAATAGGTTCATAGCTGTGTGACAAACACCTTGAGGCACTGGTGTGTTTAATTTCACCCTATAAGTTTAGAAATATATTGATTTTATATATATATATATATATATATATATGTATACACATATAACATGCATACATGTGTATTCATATATACACTATATACATATAGAACTGGAAAGAACATTGTATGTAATTTATGCTCAAGAAATATTTACTGAACTAATGCATGTATGTGAAAAATATAAAATAATTGTAAGTACATGTGCTCATGAAAAAGGCAGATAAGCATGGCCAACTATTTATAGCTATTCTAATTTGCCTTGGTTATTAGAGGAACCCATTCTGAACTGTAGAGAAACCTAGATCCAGTTTGCGTGCATTAACCAGGGACAGCCAAACACAACTGTCTGCAGGAGCTAGGCCAGGCATAAGTGAACAAAGGGACTGGAGGTATAGACTGAGGATCTGGTAATGCCACAGCTCTTGCTGTCTATTACCACAAAGGTGATGAGCAGGGACAGGGAGTAAGGTGTTAAGTTGTGCTTTATTCAGAAGGACATTGATCTGAGAAGGCAGCAAATTAATATCATTTTTTAAATACAATTCTTCTTCATTCTTCGGAAATTTCTCAAATTTTGGAAATTGCATCCCAATCCCACTCACTTCTCAGTCCCTCCATATTTGCCCCAACACCTGCAGTATGCTTCCCAAACTAATCTTTTAAAACATCCCCAAAACCACCTCACTCCTCCATCTTTCCAACACCTCTTAGTTCATCCCAGTGGCATGAGGAGCTGGGGTGTGTCTGGCAGTATTACACTTTCGTCAGATAAGTCCCACTGGCAAAATGTTCATTGCCTTGAGTCACTGGTCAGATTCAAAGCCTCTGGTTTCCAGGACATCAACACTGGGCTGGGCCCTCCTCAAAACTCTTCTGGGATATCCTATTGTTGCCCTGAGTCATGGAGGTTCTGTGGTTAACATTCTTCAGGACCAGTCCCTTTGTGTACTCCAGTAGGTCAAAGATGGGTAGCTACTAGGATGGGTCAACCCAAGGTCCAGGATGTGGGTTTGGGTGGTAGTTGAGCTGGTGGGTAGGTAGGGGCCATTGAGACCACCTCCCTCCCCCCCAGGTGAGGGCAATAGCCAGCTCTCCTAGACCCATGACATCGGGCCAGCTCTTCCACGCCTATGATGCAGCATGGGGCCTTCTCTCCCGAGTGCTGGGGTCAGCTCTCCCATGTGGGGGAGGGAGCGTGTGTCTGCTTTCCTGCTATAGTATCCACAGAGGGCCAGGGCTAGCTGTCCCAAGATCAGTGAGCGACAGGCCCGGCTCAGCATGCCCCTGGATTTTAACACACATGGTTCCTATGTTCCTCTTGGGCAACATGAGCCCATGGACATCAGCCCAGACCCTGGCTGCCATTAGACTACGGACCCAGACATGGCCCTTGGCAGCAGCCCTGGTCCAGACAACACTGTGGTCCCAGTGGCAATACAGCCCTCGGACACAAACATGGCCACAGGATGCAGCCTAGACCCTGGACAGCAGATTAACATCTTAAAATTATGTTCCACATCTCATTATCTGCTAGCAAACTTCATAGAGAATGAGAATAAAGGTGGTCTGCCTGTCTCTCAGATTCATGGTGTGGATTCTGTTCTTACCGTTTGCATCTGTGAACTTTGGCCTCGTTATCATCACTTCCTGTGCCACTGGGGTTACCTCCTAGAGCCACTGAGCCTCCTGTCCCTCCAGTAGGGCCACTGGGCTAGAGGTTAAACCACAACAAATCTTTAACTGTGGTTGCAAGCCGAGCTATTTACATGGTGTGTATACAGATTTCCTTCTACAATATGAAGTAGAAATGTGTCCTTATGAAAAGATGTCCCTCTCTATCTGCCCCCTATCATTACCAAAAATGTTTGGTACTAAACATACATCAGGTTATGGATTTTTTTTCCAGATTTTTGAAATGCTTACAAATACATGAGCTGTCTCAGGGATGGGACCCACATCTAAGCATAGAAATTCATTCGTATGTATCAGATTGTCATACAATTAAAAAAAATGTGAACTGCAATCTTTTACATGAAGTCAGGTGTGGAATTTCCTACTTGTGATTGTTGGTACTCAAAATTTTCAGAATTTGGAGCCTTTGAATCTCTAGATCAGGGATGCTTAATCCGTATTGGGAGTGACAAGCACAGGACAAACTAGAGACCACTTGCTTGGTCCCAAAGGGCAGGTTGTTCTCAGTTTTAGCAGACAAATGCTGCCATGCAATAAAGAATCCTACAAATTTTTCAGGACAGGGAAAAACACAAAGCAAAAAATTCAGAGGGTTTTTGTTGTGCCCCCTCCCCACTTTTTCCCCCGACTTCATGGGGCAAATAAACATACTGATTAGATTCTGACTCTTGGACTCTTAATTTCAACCTGGAACTTAATCTTTCTGGGTCTCCAATCATGTAAAGGCATTGGTGATGTATCGGTGTGTGAAGTGTATGCCACTGTGAGAGTGGTTTGTAACGTTTTTTACATTACAGCCCCTTTAAGAATCTGAAGTATGAGTGCTTTCCTTAAATCTCTTCAGCGATGGCATTTGAGATAAAATTTCAGAGTGTCTGCTGGCTCCCTTAGGGTTGTTAATACACTTTTAAGAATCACGCGGACTGAGTCGAAGACTTCCTGGCTTAGTCAACTACAAAACTAAAATATAACAATGCCTATCTTTTTCTAATTCCCAGGAATTTCAGACCAAAGTCTGGGCTCAATTATAACAAATAATTAAAAATTTTAAATACCTAGTTTTCAGCTTGATGTTTTTTTCTCCTTGGCCTTGATCATGTACTTTATTTCCTCTATTTCCTTACATCATAGCCCTTTCTTTCTGCTTATTATTTTTTGTTTTATTGCTTGTATTTTTCTGTAGTCAGTCCATCCGAAATTAGCTAAGCAATTAATAAGTGAATAAATGAATAAGAAATGACAGTAAATTGCAATACAAGTAATAAAAAGTTATTCCCATAATTTTGTACCAAATAAAAAGTGAAAATAGCATGAGCCAGAGAAGAGTTTGTCTCTAGGGTCCTTGTGCCTTTCTCTTCCGCTGTTATTGTCTCTGTGGGTATTCTATTAACCCTCGTAATGGCTCCCATGCTACCTTCGCTCCGCAGAGCATGCCATGGTTGTTCACAACTCAAGTGTGTTGTCTTGTGGCAGCAATCTAGGTCACAAAACCATGCTGGGCTGACTTTCTTAGCACTTTGTGGATTTCTTTCTCTTTCAGCAGAATTTCAGAAGCCCTGCTAGCAGTATGCCTCACTTCTGACCCTTGGTCACATTCGGCAACGTTATGTCACTGCTCCACAACATGACTGAGCCATGGTGCTACATGAAGCTTGATACCTCGTCCTTCTTGTTGTTGTTGTTTTGTTTTTCGAGACAGGGTTTCCCTGTAGCTTTGGAGCCTGTCCTGGAACTCACTCTGTAGACCAGGCTGGCTGCGAACTCACAGAAATCTGCCTGCCTCTGTCTTCTGAGTGCTAGGATTAAAGGCATTGCCACCACTGCCCCTCATTTATAAGCTTCATGGAACCTAGGAAGGTGGTGAGGATGGATACTGGCTTGGTAGGCATAGATTAAGCTTGATCAAACTGCTTCTCATTTGGAGCTTCCCAGTTTTCCAAATTATTATAATTGTTTCAAATAGAGCAAATCATCTGACAGAAATGTCAGTTTTTAAATAAACTTACACCTGATGATACAATGAGAACATGGGAACCAAAAGGTATGGGCAGATGAAAGATATTCCCTTCTGGGAACTGTAAGGGCTCATGATGTAAGGATTTGAGTGGATTCCAGGGATGATGAGAAATGAATACAGGGCACTGTGAGCTAGATTAAAGAAGGAATATGTTCTTTAATATAGACTAGTAAGGTAGGAGCTTATGGCTTCTGATAATTTACCAACCCATTTTACATTTTTATTAAACCTGTGCTGTTGGAGCAGAAGTTTATTAGGCTTTGGATGTTGCCTGCTATTCACTGCAAAACATAGCCTTCAAGTAAATGCTAATATGGCTTCTAAAGGTTAACGTTGCCAGTGTCAGATTTTTCTAGGCAGCAGTTTAAAAGGCTTGACATTTGCTGAGTAGCCCCTGAGAAAGTGCCTCTTATTAAGAGTGAGACTCCTCTTACAAAGCAGCACTTCCTGGGGCTAGCCTCCTTTCAGTGAACGTGGAGTGCCTACCATAGATGAGGCATACAAGGATGGGAAGAAAGAAGTTCCTGCCTTTAAGTCAGTAGAGACAGTGAGATTGGACCATTAAAAGACAAGCACTTGCCTCTTTTCTCTCCCACTGTTAACAGAAAAAAACAAAGGACAAGTGACATGAAACTATGAAGGAAGAGTTCATGTCCACGAGAGGACATGGCCCAGGAAAGGTTTCAGGAGGATAGACTTATGATGATTTGTTTGATTTTCTTTTTTGTGAGAGGGATTCTAGTGATGGAAGTCAGGGTCTGGCATGTACTAAGCAAGTGCCCCATTCCTGAGCTGTATCCTTACATCTGATTTTATGTTCTACGTCAGCATCATCTATGAGTAGTGCATTATTTATTACTTCTTAAATTTTCATTTCCCCCTGAGGCTGGGGTTCCACGCACCCACTACCACACCCAGCATTTTTAGTGAGTTCTGGGGAATCACACTAAGGTCCCCTCGGCGTGAGGCAAGTGTTTTATCAACCGAGCTGTCTCCTCAGATCCATATCCCGAGTTCCATCAGAGATCTTCCTTCTAAAATAATTTATGGAACGTAGATAAGTGCAAAAGATATTGCATAGAGTCTGGAAAAGCACCTGCTCACTTGAAAAAGAAAAGTCAGTCCCTCTGTCTCTTGCGCTCTCTCTATTGGTCTCGCTGTCGATCTTCCCACCCTGCATGCATGGTCACCCACATATACACACATAAATAAATAGAATAATTTAAAGGTTGAAATTTTATACTTTCAAGTTGTTTTAGATTAGTAGTTTGGGACAAGGCATGGAGTAAATATATTTTTCTAGTAATCACTTGGTTAAGGTCAAATACCAAATTTTCTGTCATAAGAAAATATGCCTTAAAAAAAAATCACAGCCTGGGACAGTTATTTTGAGCATAGAAGAATCTATTGGCTGATTTAGCTTTTACTGTGTAAGGACATGTCTGAATAGAAATGTCCCTTCTGGAGGGAGGGAGAGTTACAAGACTCAGGAAGGAAAAGAAAGTTACAAGGCTCAAGCAATGTATGAAATTTCCAAGCCCCTCTGCATTGTTGTTGTCAATGGAGGGCCCTGCAAGTTATGTGGGCCGATTCAGGGATGCAGCTTTTGTGGGTGCTCATTCATGCTGGAGTTGGGGAAGCATGTCCAGTGATGCAGCTGCATTTGAGGCAGGCCCCTGGAAGACACCTGTACCTGTATACCTACATAAGCCCGATAGATTCCTTGGTCATCAAGCTAGTCTGGGATGGAATTGTTTCCTGGAGTGGACAGACCTTTGTTCACATCTCCCCAGGAGAAGTCACATGATATTTCAAATACTAACCGCAAGCTCATGTCATCAAAACTGTTGTAATTCTTTATTCACAACTTGGTCACCAAAATATAAAATTATAAATATAAAAAAGTGATTACTAGCATCTGTAGAATCCAAAATTTTAATGCTGAAGTGAGATTATCCAAGGGTTTGAACATAAAGGCATTCTTGTCTAATAACCTAAAAGTATCCTAAAAATAAAACTTTATATGTCTTACCTTTTAACAAAAACTGCTTTTGCCTCATTTTTGGAAGACAACTATGCTCACCACTACACCACAAATGCCCTCTTTTCCCTCATTTTTAATAATATGTATTCAGCATAGTGTTGGGTTTTATATAGGTTATTTATTTCAATTACATCATATTATTTCTTTGCTTTTTAATTATAGTTCGTAGTTTTTCAAATAGTTGGCTCCATATTGCCTTTAGAATGTGAAAAGACTTTTCTCCCCATTTCTAATCTAACATCCTTACTTAAAATGTCTTCACTTTTAGGGGAAAAGAGTATTAATAATGTCCAAACTTTGTGCTATTTTAAAATCACACCACATTACAATGTGATTGGTTTCTCTAGCCCTAGGATGCACAATACAGAATTTAGAATAAAATCACAAATCCATCAACATAGATTGAGTCCAACTTTTTTTATTCTAGCTTATCAGATCCATTAGAAGCATGATCTTTCGATCTCACCTGCCAGGCTCCCTTTTCTTTTGTCTGCCTAATCTCGCAGCATTAGTGAGGAAGCTGGGATTTCTTAAGAACATCAATGTCCAGTGTCTTAAAATGTCCATGTATCTTAAAAGTTTGGGTTTCACATTTTACCCCAACAAACGTAAATTCTGTGGCTAGTCAACTCTTCAGCAATGGGTCTTTGAATGTAGAACAGGACACCATCCAGGTATTGAATGGCAACAACTTTATTCTTAAGCCGCACTGGAAAGCTTGAGGTCTACTTTCCATCCTGTAGTTTCAGCTTGCTGTATTTCCGGTGGCTGGTCAGCTGCACACTGGCTATCAAGTTGGATACATGCTGAAGAAACACAGATCTTTCCCAATGCTACCATTTGTTTTTCAGCACTTGAGGTTTTGCTTCCAACCCCTTATTCTCTCTGCAGCATATCTTGTATGTACAGCTTGATTTTCAACTGGGTTCACCCCACCCCACCCCACCCCACCCCATCCCACTCCATCCCACCCCATGGCTCTGTTGTTCCTCTTTCCACATTGGCAACATTGGGCAAACTCTGTGTTGGTGGCACAGCTTTACCTCCTCCTGCAGGGACAGCAGGCACCAAGTGAGCAACCGTTTTTAGCCACTGGCACATGTCTGAATATGAATATCATTCTGGCTCCCAGGAATACTGCTGGCTGTGATATGTTGTTCATTTGGACACTGTCTTTTGCCAGCATAGAACAGCTGGACACCAGAGCAAGGTATCCCATGACACCAGCTACCCTCAAATGATCACCACAGTGAAGATCTAGTCAACCCAGGTCTGCCAGCTACCATCAGCTTCTCCTACTAACAGCGTTTATATTCTGTAGTCATGACCAATGTACACATTTTGGATTCTGTGTCCCTACGTCACTGTGGCCTAGTAGGAGGTGGTGGAAACTTGAAAAGATAAGGTTTACAGAAAACATTATTCCTTGAAGGAGTATTTGGACCCTAGCTTATTCCTGTCTCTCTTGCTTTCTGGTTGCCTTGAGGTAAACAGGTTTCCGTTCCCACATCCTTCCTCTTTGTGATGCCCGGTGATACCCATCCTGTGTTCATAGTAACAGGATCGAGAGGCCATGAAACGAATTTCTAAACTGTGAACCAAAATTAACCTTTCTTCCCTGTAAGTTGGGTCTCTTAGTTGTTTCACCACGGTGGTGAAAAATTAACACATGGTAGAGAGATGACACGTTGGAGAGCATAGAGGAACATAATACTTTTAGTGTAAATTGCACGAAATCTTCACATGTTCTTCAATCTAATAGCTTTAGAAAAAATTTGAAAGGAAACAGGTTTTATACATCAATGTTGATTTAAATGAGTACAAACGTAGAAATAATCATAAACTCCTTATAAATTAAAAATAAATGAACAGATAAATTTTTAATTAATTGTAAAGTATAGAAGGAATGGGACTTTATAACAATATGCTACTTGTTTGTTAAAACTATATAATGGGTACTTTAGAGATGATTCAGAGGTTAAGAGCACTGGCTGCTCTTCTGGAAGTTGTGAGTTCAATTCCCAGGAAAGACATGATGGCTCACAACCATCTATAATGAGATCTGTGCCCCTTTCTGCCTTTTCTGGCTCATAGGCATGCATACAGGCTGAGCACTACATATATATATATATATATATATATATATATATATATATATATTTATTTATATTTTAAAAAACTATATAAGGGTAGAAGAATATAGACAGCCAGATTTCACATTTGTAGTATAATCTCAGTAAAAAAGTAATAAAGAAAATGCCATTCACACTGGTATTAGTAATTTTGAGAATTTGCTTATTAGTTGAAGACAAAAAATTAGCCTCGCACTTCATTAAATTTTTGCCAGAGTAATCCCTGACTGTCAACTTGGTGAGGTAAAACACCACATATTGTATTTTCTCAATTCTTGAGCCAGTAGTACACAATCAGTTTATCTGAGTTGAATCTAACTTGCAGATAGCGTCACACTCTTTAGGGATGCTCTAGGGCGCAACATATTTCCTTGTCTTTTCCAGGTTCTAGGACAGCATTCTTTGTATGTCTTGGCTTGTGATCTTTTGCTACATCTTCAAACCCAGCACTGTATCATTTTTTTTCTAACAATATTTTTATTGATTTTGTGGGGATATTTCACATAATGCACCCTGATCACACTTACTTCCCAGTCTTCCCAGGTCCATTCTCACTGTGGCTCCTTTCCACCCAAAAAGAAAAATAAACATATATTCCAATGTGTTGCCTGTACTCACTGGAGAGCATGGTCAAACTCCCCATGGAGTTTAAAGAAAACTGTGCCTTTCCCTCCCACATCCCCACCAAAGGGTATATACTATGAAGAGGTACACTTCAGCGTCTTTATGATAATTTTTAAAAGTTCTCTTCAATGGCTTACTCTACTCTCTAGAATTTCTATGTGTGTGTGTGCGCGCGCGCGTGTGTGTGTGTGTGTGTGTGTGTGTGTGTGTGTGTGTGTGTGTAGGAGGAAGCCATCTATGAGTCTGCAGTAGATACCACTGCAAATCAGCAGCATCTCGAATTATGAACTTCCACGGGTTTTTTTGGCAGAAGCATCTTTTAAACTCTTCTCACCTCACAGGGTCTACTCTACTGTATTTGTGAACAAATTCCCATTTCCCTCTTATAAGGACACTTGTGGTTGCATTTATGGCTCACTTCAAGCAATCAACATGATCTCATCCTCTCCAAATTTTAATATAATTGCATAGTCATAATGCTTTAACTATGTAAAATGATTCTCAGGCTCCAGAGGTGAGGACCTGGCTGACTATTGTTTGGAGGCCACAATCTCCCTAGATCCCATGGTAAAGGATTTTTGAGCCCAGAGTGCTTGTATGTTTATTAAATATTTCCAATGATCTTCTTTTCTTTCTTCCTTTTTGGTTTTTCAAAATAGGATTTCTCCATGGAACATCCCTGGCTTCCCTGGAACTGGCTTTGTAGACCAGGCTGGTCTTGGTCTTGAACTCACAGATATTCACTTGCCTCTTCCTCCTGAGTGCTTGGATTAAAGATGTGTGCCACCATGCCCAAAAGACTTTCAAAAGTTCTATTACTGAGAAATTGAATTTAGTTTGCTTTAATTCAATAAGATGTGAGTACAACATTGACACAGTTTGATATTGTAAGATTTCAACAATATGTTTGCCCTTTCAGTGATCCATACATACTTATTTCAGTTGATTTTTCCAACTATCACACTATTAACAGGTGCTCACACCTGGCCTGGCAGTTACAGATAAATTAATATAGTTGTGCATAAAGGACTCGATACAGGAATGTCTTTCAGATGGATCTTGGCAGGGTAGGCAGTTCTTAGAGATGTATAGTGTACTTGTAAGCTTAATGGCATAATCTCTTCAGTAAATGAAGAATAGTTTCTATGATTCTGAGGCTGTGGAATCATCAGAGTCATCACGTAGTTACCAACTGACATGATAATCCTGGAGGAGAATGCTCCAATATATACAAGGCTGAAAGTATTGCTGGGTTGAGAAAAGCAGCCCAAGAGTTGTTAGATTTTTACTGGTTTTCTTGAATAAGTTTCTTTTCTTTATAAGAAGGGGGTGGAACTCAACATAAATCAAGTAAAAAAGGAGAGAACAGTATAGGCAAAAATCAGTTATGCAAATGAATTAACTTGAAATACAGCAGGTGAGAAAGGGCAATGGAAATGGAATTTATGGGTATTCAAAGTCTTCTTTGGAAGTGGGAGCCATTTGTAAAACCCCAGAATCTATACCAATCTTTTAGACTGCTCTCCACCACAATGTGATGTCTATCATGGACTTCACTGCATTAGAGAGATGGAACTAAATGAGGGCTGATGTTTTCAATACCTATAGACATTATTAGGAGGAAATACATGGGGTTACCATGGTCCCTCATTGCCATCATTGTTTTTTATACTCTTCTCAGGGCCACACATAAATTTAAAAATCCTGTTTGGAATTGTTTTTAATCGTTGAGTCATTTTTTTATGCACTGCTAAGTTTCTAGGAACTTACAAATGTTTGATATGCATAAATTAAACCTAGCATGTAGCTGAGTTTATTAATGGATTCACTACAAAGCAAGACTAATGATAATTGAGAATCATTTTAAGGCAACCTGGTTATTAATATCACTCCCTTGGCTTATCTTCAATAATGACACTTTTCTTCATGTTTATTGCTTGGGAGGGAAATGGCTATTGCATGTAGGACACAGGATACTTTGCCCTTTCAATAAATGAATGTCAAAACTCTCAGAGTCACTTCCCTATGGGAATTGATGGGCAACTTCTGATATTGCTAGAGCCTATGTGCAGCAGATAATAGTGAAATAAACTACAAAAAAGGGATAAATTGTAAGGAGTGTGTCCTCTAGTCAAAGCAAATAGTTATAAACATATCCTCTGAACTCTAAAGAATACAATATTGATCAAGCCTTAGAGTGTGTAAGCTTTAAAGATACACAGCAAGCTTGCCCTATTCATTTAGCAATTTCCTTTTGGGCAACAACAGCTCGACTTCTAACAAACTCTACTTAATTATTCATTTAAAAGACCTAAATTCAGTTCACATTTTTATCATGCATGGTGGTTTGAAAGAAAATGGGTCTCAAAGGGAGTGGCACTATTAAGAGGTGTGGCCTTGTTGGAGGAAGTTTGTCACTGTTGAGGCTGGCTTTAAGGTCAAATTTGCTCAAGCTTCCCTTAGTGTGACAGTCAGTTGACTTCCTGTTGCCTCTTAATCAAGATGTAGGACTATTGGCTCCAGCACCACATCTGCCTGCAGGCCACATGCTCCCCGCCATGATAATAATAGATTGAACCTCTGACACTGTTAAGTGAGCCCCTCAAATGTTTTCATTTATGAGTTGCCATGGTCATGATGTCTCTTCAAAGCAATAAAAACCCCAACATAGACAGAAATTGCTTCCAGGAGTTGGGTATTGCTGTGAAAAGTCAGACCTAAAAGTCTAACAGTTTGTTTAGAAGAATTTGGACTTTGGCACTTTAGGTTACCAAAGCAGTGTGATGCTTTAAGCACTGCTTAATGGGCCATATTAGTAGGAGCATGGAAGACAGAGGTGCTAGGAGTTATTTGGACTGCCAGGGGCTCACTCAAGAGATTTCAGAGAAGAATTTTCAGTATACCTAAAGATCATTCTCCTGATATTTTGGTGAAGGAAGTGGTTGTCTTGCTCCTTGGTCCAAAGAATCTGCCTGAAGCTGAAGTAAGGAGTTTTGAATTAATTCTATTGGCAGAATAAATCTCAAAACAGTCTAGTATAGATTCTGTCATGTGAGTATTAGTGGGAACTAAGGGAAAGGAGCAAGTTGAGTAAGGAAAAATATTTGAGGAAAAAGAGGGCACCAGAAAGTGGAATGGAGCCAAATCCTCTGTTCAGGGAGATAAACATATTTGCATGGAGACATTTGGCTTCCAGAACATCTTCAACAGAGAACTGTAAACATTTACAGTAATGGTGAATCAAAGAATAAGTCTGACTCTCTTAAGGGGAGAAAATTGTGGAAATGTGAAGAAATGGGAGGTAAAAGCTAGTTAGTAAAGGTTTTCACTGTGGTGGTTTAAATGAGGAATGTCACCATAGTCTTGAACATTTGAACACTTGATCCCCAGTTTGTGGTGGTGATGTTGGAGAGGCTTAGGGAGTGTGGCCTTGCTAGAAGTGTGTCTGTGGGTGCGTTGGGGGCTTTGAAAGTGAAAACTGTCATCTACTCTACTTACTCTCTCTACTTCGTACTTGTCTGCTCTCAACCTTCTATGTACCTAATGCTTGCTGCCTGCCAGACTGGCCCAACATGGTGGACATTCATCCCACTAACACCATGAACCAAAATAAAGTTTCCTATAAGTTGCTGTGGCCATGGTGTTTTAGCACAGCTACACAAAAGTAACTAGTACTATGGTGCTGTTTCCAGATGGACAGAGTCTAAATTTGTAAAGGACAGGCATAGGGGTGCAGGTTTGCAATTCCAGCATGCAGGGAGGTCAGCTACATTAGGGAGACCTTGTCTTAAAAACAAGAGTAAGAGTAAGTTAATAAAGATTATTATGCACACTAATCAAAAATTGTACTTTCTAGCAGAGTGGGCATGAGGTTACTCCTTTTTTTTTTTTTTTTTTTTAATAAAGTCTGCTCATCAGCCAGGTCGGAGAACAGAGAGTTTCTTTTTAATCTGTGCTTCTTAACACCTACAGATTAAAATCATTACAACAAAGGTATATTTTTGTAGGGTGGCATATACTGTCCTCAAATAACCATAAACTTATAATTGATTTTTTTTTTTGAGACAGGGTGTATCTGTGTAGCGTTAGAGCCTATCCTGACACTCGCTCTGTAGACCAGGCTGGTCTTGAACTCACAGAGATCTGCCTGCCTCTACCTCTTCAGTGCTTGGATTAAAAGCGTGTGTTGCCACCACTACCTGGCCTCTACTGTATATCTTGAGGTTAAATTTTGAGATGAGCAATTGACTAAAAGGGACTAAGAACATACTCCCCGAATTTGTTAATGTACCTGAAGAGGTCAGAGAACAACTATTCAGGGGCCATTTCTCTCCTGGCACTTAGTGTGCTCAATTGATTGACCTCCTGTCATTAGGGCTTCAGGCAAGTGCCACTACCTAATTGCAGAGCCATTTCACCAACCCAAGAACTCTCTTCTTAAAAGTCATTTAGGTAAGGGAATGTGTTTTCAAACAGATTTACATATGAATATACATATATTCATATACATATACATATACATATACATATACATATACATATACATATACATATACATATACATATACATATACATATATATATATATATATATATATATATATATATATATGGTTTGTTGTTTTTTCTGACAAGGCCTCACTCTCTATAGCACAGGCGAATCCCAAACTCATAGCGACCCTTTACCTCAAATTGGTGTTGGGATTACAATCACAGGCCACCATACCCGGTTTACATTACCTGGTAAAAACGTATACTGCAGCAATCTTTTAAAATACTTTCTGAACAAAACAAACAAAATTCATTTTCTACAAGAAAATCAAGTTTTAACAAATCAAGCCTAGCAGAACACACAAAACCTCAGGAGGAGCCTATTGTATTATTATTTTCCTCTATGTAAAAACAAATCTCCTTCACTCTGGATTTGAAACTTAATCTCTTCCCTATCCAATGTACTTTTTAAAGAAAATTCTAAGTATTGGAGACTCCCACTGCTTGAATAAATTCCAATGTCTTCCTGTACCGAGTAATTGAGAAAAGGGATGATTGAATAGCCTTGTTTATTGTGATTCAGCCAAGGCCATACAAAAGTGAGGAACAAGCCACATTGGTACATTTGCTCCCAGGACATTCTAATGAACCATGGGCAATGAGTACTTGATTGCTTGGATACTTCTTGTTCAAGTGAGCACTGAGCACACAATTAGGTTTTAGCCCATCCTTAAGGGGCTATCTGTATTTTAAAGTATGTTTTCAGATACCCTGTGGCTGATCTTAATGGAGTGCTGTGGCCAGTAACAAAGCTTCACATACAAAATATAAAATGATTACTCTCTATAGAAACATATTTTATAAAGGATTTTATTACATTTCACTCAGTTACTAGGTAAAGTGTGAACTACTATCTGTGAGTAATTTTTATCAATAATTTAATGATATTTTAAATTTCACACATACAGAACATGTTTTTGAAGAAAGAATATTATGTCTCATTAAAGTACCATTAGAAATGAATTAGAAGGCAATTCATAATTTAAAATTTCTTTCCCTCTTTCGTCCATTTCTTTGAGTTAAAATACTGATTTTCTACAAACATCTTTTATGTTTTACTATATTTAAAGTAATATTAAACCTCATAAAATAATGAGTATGATATTTTTGTTCCAGATTTCTTCTAGACATTTAAACAAACAAACCATATATATAAAGCTCCTTATGAAAAATAAAATATGGAACAAAATGCCATAATGTCAGGAAAAGTCTACTTTGAATATGGTTGTACTTCTCTTTCCCAAAAAAGATATTGCCATTTATCATTCTGCTTGGAATTCATGTTGCTTTCTTAACCAGGGTAAGATTTTTGTTGCCTTGTCAAGACACAGAATTCCTGATTCATGGGGATATGGAATAGCACAGTATATCATAACAATATACTGAAGCTATTTCTTTCTGTCCTTTTATAATCTGATTTTAAAATACCTGTGTTCTACAAAGGCAAAGTGCATTATCTGTGCTTAAATACTACATAATCCTTATTTAGTGGTGGTCACCTATCCCTTATCACTGGAATGGACCACATGGTTTAGACTTTAGAAATGTCTGACTATCTTGTAGTAATTTCCCAAGTAAAGAGAAAGGCCTTCCATGTTGCTAGATTCTGTTCCTCATTAGTCTTACTAATTGGCTAATAACAAATCAATTTAATCTTATACCCTGTAGTGATACATCTGGATTCTGTACTATAATATTCATATGCATTATGTCTTTGTGTGATATAGTGGTTCTGTTTTGTCCTTACAGTTGGAAACTTAGAGAACAATGGGAAAATACATCCTGATGTGGACTTAACAGCTAAAATGAAGACAGACTTTACTTTGTGAAGAAGATGATGCGTTTATCTGTGTTGTAAGAGGTCTGTATTGGTAGACTTTATTTTCTACAGTTAATGGTGATCAGTGAGGTTATCAGAAATGGTACCCTACTCCTGAAAATGGGAGTAAAGTATTCTCATTTGTTCTTCATAGCAATGCAATAGGAAGAAAATGATTCTTTTCTTTGGGATAGAGTTAGTGAAAGGAAAGCACGGGATGTAAATTCTGTGAGAACTTGGTTTGGCTACTCTTTCACCCTTATATGTCTGGTACTTACTGAAACATGAAAAATAAAGGACCCAGAGACAGATATTGGGGTTCAACCTGAAGATCAGGGAAGCAAAGCAGCCAAGCTACCAGAGAGTTCTTACCTCTAACAGAGCTGGGATGTTCCTATTCTCAACGTGACTGGAGAATGAATGCCTGGTACTGAGACCTTGCTCCTGTCTTGTATACCCTCCCTAATGCTGGGATTAAAGGCATGTAATCTTAGGTCCTGAGATCATCTTTGTGTGAGCTATTTCTCTTTAGGACTGGATCAATCTTGTGTAGATCTGAATGGCATTGGACTCAAAGAGATATGTCTGCCTCTTAATCCTGAGTCATAGGACTAAAGGCGTGTACCCCCACCTCCTAGTTTCTGGCTGCTGGGATTAAAGGTGTGTGCTTAGATACTCTGTCTTTGATTTCTGAATCCTCAGGCAACCTTTAATAAATCATAAATAATGTATCACTACAACCCACCAAAGTGTCTTAGTTACTTTTCTCATTGCTATGATAAAAGACCATGATGAAGGCAACTTAAGGGAGAAAGAAGTATCTCTTTCACCCAGCAATAAACACAGATGACTTTTGTGTTTTCCAGTTCACCATGAAGTAAGTATATAGAAGCTTTGTCTTCCAGCAACCGATCAGTTCTGTAGTGGTCAACTGTCATAGTTTGCCAATTCAATTCAATTTGGTACTATCTACAGGGAGGCAGCATTTGTATCCCCAGGTTGAGGATTTGAGTCCCATAAGACTGTGCACACCTTCCCTATTACTTAAGGTACTGCAAGCCTTCCCCATGACTCCAATTAATATTATAGAGGTGGCTCACTGAACTCAGAAACATACTTATGCACATGCATTCATTTAATATAATGAATGTTATAGAGGACAGGGGTGAAGAGATGCATTAGACAAGGTGTATGAGAAGGGAGATTCCTGACCTCCAGGAGTCTCCAAGTGTTGGATTAGGGGGAAGCTCTCTGAACACTGCTGCTTTGGGTTTTGATGCAGGTTAAATTATACAAGAACAATTGATTGACTCATATCTGTTAGGTTTCAAATCCAGAACAAACAGTTGAGGTGACTATTTAACATCCCAAAGCAGACTTTAGTTGCCAGGTTCTCTCAGTATCCCTCAATATCCACCAATGATTAACTTAACCAGTCCCTCCACCCCCTTGTCTCCCTTCTGAAGAGCTCAAGGGAAAAGTGTGAGGTTGAAACTCTAAGAACTTGGTTGGTTTCCCCCCATTCTGGGGTTACAGGGGCTTTTCAAAAATGGCCTCATTAACATAAACTTAGGTGTGGTTGAAAGGGGCTTATTAAATAGCAAAGAGCTGTCTTTTATCTTGAAGTCCTTCACGAACTGTTTGAGACCAGTATTTTAACAAAAGATACTTATTGCTCCAATCATGTAGATAATGACAAGGGTTAGAATTGCTGAGATAGGAACAGGATAGTCCCCTCAGGGATCTGTCACACTGTCATAGCACCATTCCAAAACTGGTAGGCTTTGAACCAAGTAACCCTTGGAAGGTAAGGAATGCTCATCTTAAGCTACGCTTAACCTTTTTGAATAATTATAAAGTACTCGATAGAACTGAGCTTATCAAGTTTGCATGTCTTCAACATGTGCAAGCTCTAATTCTATGTTAAGAGACATAGTATACAAATACCAGAGGAGGACAGTAAGCTGTGGATCTGTTTGATTCAATACTAAATTTATTTCCCAAATGAGCAGATAAAAATGACTGTTTTAATTCAATATTTTTAAAACTTATTTTTAGGGGTGGATCTTTCGCTACCTTATACGAATGTTGTATAATAAAAAATTACCTAAAGTCTGAAGTTCACCTACTAGGATAGAAATAGTAGTATAGTAGTTAGATTTTGTGACTCTTGCACAATGCTTCAACTGTTTGTTCTGGCACCCTATAATTCAAAAAGGGAAACTTAATTTCTACTTGGAAATGAAATATAGAAATTTTGGGGCAAGTCGCGTTATCTATTGATCACAATGGGAGTTGCACAAAACCTCCAGAGGCTTTTAAAAGAAGGTATTTATTCTGAAGGCAATTGTACGCTAACAATTGAAGTTAATAATTTTGTTTTAACTTAACAAAGGTGGGGCTGGCTGAGTACTTCTTATTTAAAGTTTGAACAAAGAGCAGGATGATAATAATCTCTGACACATATGGTTTACAAACCGCTTTTATAGAAGGTATTCCTATTTAATCTTCATAGCAACACGATGAGAAGGCAATTATTATTTTCCTTATTTTAGAGTTAATGAAAGGAAAGCAGCAGCTGTAAGCTCCGAGGACAGGGCCAGCTCCTTGTCACTCATTCACCTCTGCCCTTCTAGCACTAACAGTGTTTTGCTTTTCCTGTTGCTGTGATAAAATAGGCTGACAAAAGCAACTGGAGGAAGAATGGATTTCTTTTTGGCTCACAACTCAAGGGTACATAAGTCATCATGATGGGGAAGTTGCGGTGGCAAAAATCGGCAGTTGGTCAGGTGGGGGAGAAGAATGCCCATGATTAGCTCACTTTCTCCTTTTCGTTAAGCAGTCCATGACACTAGTCCAGGGAATGGTGCCACCCACAGTGGGCAGGTTAATCCAATGGAGACGATCTCCCACAGGTGGCCCAGAAGCCCATCATCCCCCATGATATTCTAGATTTCATCAACTGACAATGGAGATGAACCATCACTCCAAAATCATTTGAGGCATGAGACTAGTTGGAAAAATTAAACATTAAATGGCCTAACCAGGGCAAAACTTCAGCATACAGATGGGGTATGAATACAGATGGGGTATCTCACAGCTCCAAGAAAACTGCCATAGCCTTTCTTTTCCTCTTCTCCAGTAGCTATCTTTTGTTTCCATCTCCTGCCACCATCACTGATACTCATAGCATTTTTTATTATGCATTTAAAAATGCATCTTTCATCTTAGCTTTAAATACTCTTCACCACTAAAGATTAGTTGGAAAACAAAGGGTGTTTTCCTTTTTTCTGACCATTACTTGTTTTGATGGTTATTACCAACACATCTGAATTCACCTATAGCTCTAAGATAGAAAGATGTGGCAACGTTTGATATGAAGTCACTGAGTGTGAAAATAAAAGGTAAAATGGTTTGAAAAACAGTTAGGTCCTATGCCCACAGGACTGTCATTTCTTGCCATTGGCAGGATGATCCTATGGTGTTTGGGATGGTGGGAGAGTCCTGAAAACTGGGTGATAGAAATCTAACTGGTTCCAGATCCTTTGGCCATCTTGTTCTGGAAGCATAATGTTTCCAGTTGGGATGGGGGGGCGGATATTTATATATGTTTGTAACAGCAAGAGCAGTAACAGAAACACAGCTGGGTATGGTAGTGCATACCTTCAAACTTAGCACTAGGAAGATAGAGGACGATCTTTGTGAGTTAAAACCAGTTCTGCTTATCGAGTTCCAGGCCAACAAGCTACATAGTAAGACCCTGTCTGAAAATCAATCCAAACAAAATAAAATATCCACTTACTAAACAACAAAAAGAGGCCTTTCTTACCCAGTTCTACTGAGTAAAAGATTGGATTTCAGATGATTCTCCCCTCCTCCCTTCTCTTTTCTCCCTTCCCTTTTCTTTCTTCTTTTTATTTTGTTGTTGTTGTTGTTGTTGTTTCATATCTACCCTTCCTCTATCCCCCTTTCCCTCTATAATACCTTAATTATTTATTTACAATGTGTACAGGTACTTCTGCTTACACAAAGGACAATTTCTTCAGCCTTATACTCAATTCCACAGTTTACATGGAATTTTCCAAGAACATTTACCAGGTCTCACAAGTCTTTGGATTTCAGACTTGTTCCCATGAAGTACTTATATACTTCTTAAAGAGCATTATGCAATGAAAACCTCTTGTTCTTACAGTGGTTAGCTGTCTAACTCCTGAACTTTTAGAAGATGTGTTTTTTAATTGCAAGACTCCTCTATTGCGATAAATAAGGATCAGGATAAACAAATAGGCCGAATAGATGTTTATTCAGGGAGAAATAACTTACAACCTAGACAGATGAACACCAGGAAATTCAACCCGATCCTCTCCTGTCCAAGTCACGCCAGAAAGAGCCTTTCCTGGCCCCCTCCGACCTCCTTCCACAGGTCACTTCCGCCCATGGCTCCACCACCCAATGGGCGTGGTCAGTGCCACAGAGGGAGACAAATATCCCACTACACTCCTCTTTTACTCTTTTCTCTATTTCTTTCTCATGCCCCCAAATTGACTTTACTTCTTGGTATCATGAAAAATAGTGTTAACATTGCCCTTCATTGCTTTGGATTTTGCTAGTATTTATCCCCTAGCCACATCAAGAAATTTCTCAAGCCATCCCATCAAAGAAACTTGTTCTGGAAATGTATTTGTTCAGAAAATGTATTGTTTGTTTCTTTGGTGTGGGGTATCTGTTTATAACCCAGGATGACCTTGAACTCTCTATGTAGCTCAGGCTGGCCTCTAACTCCTGCTTCTTCTGCCTCAACTTCTGAGTACTGGGCTTGCAGTCTTAAGCTACCACACCTTTAAAAACAATGTTAAAATGATTTTAAAAAGAAAGTTTGGGTGCTGAGCTGTAGCTCAATGTTAGATCATTTGCTCACAGAGAGATCCTGCTAGATTTGCTTCCTAGTACTTGCCCCTGATCCCACCCCTCCACAATTCCTATCGATGTGTTCCACTCGGTTTTTCTCCAGATACTTAGGTTACATTTTATAGTTGTTTTAATTACAACTGTACGTACAGAGGGAAGATGTTGTGGGAAGAGAACATAGAGTGAAGAGCAGCGAAGGAGCTTGACGAATTGAGTCACATTAGAGAGCTTGCTGGATACAAATGACCTGGGAGTATCCATGGAGAACAAACATCACAGGAGAAAAGAGAATTGGGTCCAGAAATAAAACTACTGTAGGATCAAAAGGTCAGATCTATTAGAGGCCTGGCTTCTTCTACTTTATCCTTATTAGCTGATTCATATGGACGTTTGAAGCATCCTTAGGGCTATCTTGGTACGAGCAGTATTATGATGAGTACACAGAAATCCTTGCTCTCTTAGTGTACACACTCTATTAAGAAATATAGATGGCAGGTTAGGAGTAAGTTAAATATATAATGTATTAACTAGTGATGTATGTTAGAAAAACAAAACAGAAGGAAAGGTGAACTATGCCTGATGGCACAGGTGTGTAATCACAGCTACATGGTAGGCTGAAGCGGTAGGACCTCGGGTCCATGGCCTGACTGGGCTACAGAGCAAGTTGAAAGCCAACCTCGACAACTCAGTGAGGCCTACACTCAACACAGAGTGGAAAGAGAGCTGAGGCTGGAGAACATTCGCGACTCACCTTCCTAGTGAGGTCCTGGGGGGTCTATCCCTGGTGCTAGGGTGGAGGGAGAAAAAGAAAAAAGGAAAGTGATGCAGGAGTATTCTTCCAAACCAGCCCTCCCTCCGTGGACCTGTGCTATGAATGTAAACAGCACCGAGAAACACAAAGAATGATTTCACATACTGTGTCTAAGCGGTAAGAGCCCAAGAGAACAGTAGGTGTTGTGGGCAGGAAAAGGTATTCTTCTGTTTGAGCAGAACAGTGTTGTCGTCCGCATGTTGAGAATGTTAGTTTTGTATTGGAGGGATATAGGGCCCCCAAAATAAGGACACATGACTTCAGGCTATGCCAAGCAAATGGACCTAGAAGGAAAAACAAACAAACAAAGACCATGGACTTCAACTACCCCAAGACATGGATAAATATGCCATATTATTCTGTACTGAGCTTCTATAAGGTGGTGATCAGGGAAGGCACTGAAAGTCACATTAGGCAGGGGCACCATTGTAGTGGTAAACATTGGATGGTGACTTTTCTGAGTGTATTTCAATATCTTGGTTGATACATTAAATTAGTGAGAAAAAAGTAGTAAAAACTTTTTGTTTATGATATATTTGTTGTTTGTCTGAGTCTGTTTTGAACATTGTAAGGCGATATGACTGAGTTTTGTGGGTGGCTATTCACAACACAATTGCAGCAGACAGGACACACCCATGCCTTTCTGTGGTTTAGGTGTGAATGCTCCCAGCATGGTTAATTCCAAGCTACCATGGTGATGGCCTTGAACAGTGGGCTGGCAAGAGATGTATAAGAATGTCCCTTCAAATACTACAGTATTTAGTCATAACAATGAAAATATAAATAATATCAAGAACATAGATAATAAGAAAATATAGTAAAATATTTAGGAAGTGACAATTTTTAAATGTTCATTACATTTGTTTTAAAAACACCATAATCTCTTTGAATTTGTGAGTGGTAGTATAGACATAGAGTCCCAACCACTCAGGGGTAGGGCCAGGAGGATCAGGAGGAACTCAATGACATCTTCAACTATATCATGAGTTTGAGGCCAGCCTGGGCTACATGAGAATCACCTAAGAAAATAAAAATAAACAATAGTCATGTAATACATTGTGAACTTGATATTCCGAAGCAATTTTAAATTATAGCTATTTTAAATAAACACCTTGTAAAATTACTGGAAGTTTTAATCCATGATTCTTGTGAGCCCATGTATAGCAGGCAACACATGACTTGGATGACAGCAAAGTTATACAAGTGTGGTTGGGGCTGGGTTTGGTGTTGTGGGCCTGTAGTCCTAGCACTTGGGAGGTACCGGCAGGCAGGCAGGCTGCAGTAACTTTCAGGCCTGTCTACACAATGAGTTCCAGGTCAGCTAGGGCTGCATAATGAGGCCTATCCAAAAAAGCAAAATCAAAAACTAAAGCCCAAGCTGTGTATGAATAAATAAATAATGGTTATTTTGGATGTAGCAATACTTATTTCCCATCTCAGATGTCCCTGAGCTATTTTAGTTATTTAATTTCACTCTCTTTCCTTTGATTTGACTAGGGTATTTTCTTTGAATATCTAAGTTACCAACTCTCTCTGAGGGTAACACATGAACCGAGAAAAGCTTCAGCCATCAGTGGCTGATCCCTGTGAGCCTCCTCTGTAAAGGTGATATTTTCACCGACTTCTCCCCAAATTTTAGCATTTCCTTAATGCAACTAGTTGTACGCTTTCTATGGCCAGCACTATCTAATATGAATTAGGCTGAACTAAATGGATTGCTATTGTCTGACCTTTTTAGGACTGTGGGAGGGAAAAAAAGCAGTCTGTGCTTAAATTCAGTGTCTCAGCTCTTCAGTAAAATGGATGCAATGTTTCCTGGTCCTTTGTCTGTGGGATGCTCACAATTTTGCCCGTCTGAAACAATCCTCCTCCTTCTGCTATTTCAAACCACTCTGTTTTCCAGGCTTAAGCTTCCACTTCCCCTCTCCCACAAAGCTGCCCACTGTCACTGAGAATCTTCTCAAAGCAATTTCAGACTTTCCTTTGTCCTGTCATGATACTTATTTGTTACCACACACACACACACACACACACACACACACACACACACACACACACGACTGAACAATAGTAGTATGCCACATACTATTTCCACTGTTTCTTTTAGTAGCCTTGCCAGTTAACCAGGCAGCCCATTTTCTGCAAGGAGAGACTGTAACTTAAACGTTCTGAGGTGCTTGGATTTATGGCAGCTTGATATGCCATGCTTTATTGAAGCCCAAGGGAGGCCTGACCCTTTCTGAGTGACTACAGAGGAGGGGAGGGGAGAGGAGAGAGTGAAAGGAGAGGAGGAAGGGGAGGCTTCCTCAGGATGCAAAGTATATCAATGAATTAATAATAAAAAATTATGCTCAAAAACAAGTTAGTTCTGTGATGTACAATGCACAATTGTCTGGGAGTTAGTGTGCACTCTTAGTATTTCAATTTGTCCTTAAACAGCATCCTTTGAAGTTGAACTGAATTCAAACTAGGTTACAGAGGTCTTGACAGTCTGGGCTTTGAAGTCAGGGAGAACTGGATCTAGCTCTGTGCTGTGCTGTGCTGCTTGTAGGTTGTGCAACCCTGTGAAACTCACTAACCACTTAGGACCCTGTTACACCTTCTGCCAAGAGAGATGATGATGGTACCAACACTATAAAGCAGTGGTTCTCAACCTTCCCAACACTTCAACCCTTTATCATAGCTCCTCATGTTGTGGTGACCCTCAACCATAAAATGATTTCATTGCCAATCCATACCTGTAATTTTGTGAATGTAATGAATCATAACGTAAATATCTGATATGTGACCCCCTCCCAAGGGGGTTGCAACCCACAGGTTGAGAACAACTGCTTAGAATGACATAAGTATATAATGAACTGGGGTTATACAGATTTCTTTTTAGGGATTAAAACCAGTGGAATATGTATGTGCATGTGTGTTTACTGATGTCCTTGAGACAGGGTTTCTCTATAGCTGGGGCTGATTTCAGAAGTATGGTCCCCCTGATTCAGCTCTCCCAGTGCTGGGACTAAGGATGTATGCCACCTAGTCCAGCTTTGTTTTAGTTTGTTTTGAGGCAGGACCTTGTAATACAGGCTGGTCTAGAATACTCTGTGCTCCACTTTGACCTGAAACTCTGGATTTCCATGGCTCATCCTTAAGACTAGCTGGGACTACAGGGGTGCACAACACAATGTCTTCCTTTTCCCTTTAATTATTAACTAATGTGTTTAGTTTTAAATAAAATAATGGGTTCATTATTTTATAGTTCTTGAATCTAAGTTTTACTGTAGGCTTCTAAGTGCTAGGATGAGTCAATCACTGTACGAGGCAAGCATCCCCTTGTGCGTGGGCTTAATCATCCATATGCTGGGGATAATACACTTTCTATTATTCATATTTCATATGGAAAAATACATAAGGCATAATTTGAGGTAGTGAGAAAAGTTACTAAATAAAGATCAAGGTGAGATTTAATAATCTCACAAACCATGGTGAGATTTAGGTAGCTAAATTTTAATTCAGCCTTCTAAATTCTAAGTGCATTGCCTAATGGAAAAGGGCTCTCCCAATACTAATGATGTCAACCCAATAAAAACAAGGCATAATCCCCTACATAGTATATGGGACTGGGGGATAATAAAGCTGAAATGCACCTTATAATTGATCACAACTTTTATGACAATGGTATATAGACTTCATTTCTCATATTTATGGAACACACATTGGTTACTACTTTCTTGTCTTTTGAAAGAAATTTCAATCATTGCATGAATTTGATTAAATTGGCTACGGAATTTCAAAGTACAATGGAACCCCCAAGTAGGGCCAGAGCTCATTTCCTAAATGAACATTTTATGTGCAAACAAATAGCTGCTGGACTCCAACAGAATTTTAAGCAAGCTGTTTTTAAATTTTACTGACAGCTGGTTTTGGTGATTTTTTTTTTTTTTTTTTTTTTTTTTTTTGTCAACAGAATCTTTCTGCTTTGCATCACGACATTCTTTTATTACAGTGTCCCTTCAAAGAATAACTTGCTTGCTTTAATCACGTTTACTGAGATTTACGACTTAATGCGTATTCAGTGGTAGGGCTCCTCAACACAAAATGTCAGTGAGCCTGTTATAAATTGCTTCTGGCATTGCTACTCTATCTTTTATTTGGCTGGGAGTGTTTCCACCTGAAAGTGATAAATTCCTGCTATAACTGCTTTATGTGGTTCAGTAATTACACTGTATGGAAAAGGGGTGGGAATGGGGGTTTCTCCTGAGGTATTTCCTTAAAAATAGCAAGTAATAAAGTGCAGTGGAATGGGCAGAACTCTGACATCTGTTGAACAAAAAGCAATGACCAATGAGCTATCGGTGTCTGATGGAATTTGACACGTGACCTGGAAGTTCAGAAGATATATATGAAAGCCTATCAGAAGCCATTTCTAGAGGGGCCTATTGTTGTAACTATGCCCTTAAACTAGCTGCTTTTGATCCTTTGAAAGAAATGTGGGAGTGCCCACAAAGATGCATTTATATCCTTCCAAGATGATCTCCAAACATCAAGCCGATGTTTCTAGAGCCTTGGGTAACTTTTCACTGAATGCCAAAGTCTATGTGTGACATTGAGACCTAATCTGTATGTGCAAGTCAAAGAGACAGCAGTTTGTCAAAACAGCGCAGTTATGCAAACAGTCCACTGCAGCCCATGTCTTGATCAATATATGCAGGCACAACCAACCGGATCAAGGGGAGAGCTACATTAATCATTATGATATCCATGGGCGGTGCATATTGACTAATTTTCATCCTACTGGTGTGTGTGTGTCTGTCTGTCTGTCTGTCTGTCTGCCTGTCTGTCTGTGTGCATATGTTTTCATAAACTCTATTGTACTTAGGAAAAAATAGCATCAATTGCTTAGGATGTTTTTCTCATGAAGGAGCAAAACAATGATAGAAACAGAAGATATCCAAGTTAATTAAACAGTCATGGATTCTTATTATCAGGTCCTTATGACAAGCCAAGAAATCTTAGGGATCCAGTAGCTGCTTTACTTAGGATGATACTAAAAGTGCTTCTGATCATTAAATGGAATTTCACTTTCCTTTCATGGTGATTGCATCATTTTTACAAAGGAATTTCTATAGGAAGACTCTCTCCTGATAGAATGAATTGAATCTGGCATGAAATAATTATTCTTTCATAAAAGAATTTATAAGTATTATATACCTGACTTAGTGCAGTTTAGTAGTAACTATTCAACCTGCTCTAAATGTGGGGAAATATACTGCTACTTTTGAGTTAACTTTTAATTGTATGCATTTAATTCTGTAATATCCATGGTGATCTGGGCTTCATTGACTGTGTTACATTCCGGGCTTCTGACCGTTTCACATTCTGTGATTCCTTTCAGCAACCCTCTAAGTATGTAGTCAGCAGTCCCTTTTCCTCTGTTCTTTTCGTCCCTTTCCTTCTTCTCCAGCTCGCCTAGTTCCTCCTGTCCTATGTCCTCTCCATCTCACCATCCTAAGTGTGACTTCATATGTGGGAAGTGTACTTTTTCACTTGACTACATACCTGCTTTGGAGACTGATATAAATTAATCCTAACTTTACAAATGACAGAGAAATCTTAAAATAGGCAAAACAATAGGCCGGATGAGATAATCCTAGGAAATGGCAGGGCTTGGCTTCTAACACTGTTTTGCTGATCTCCAAGCTCTGTGTACTTAATCACTTTGCCACATTGGATTCCATGGGGAAGAAAAGCCAGCATAAAGCATATTACTTTAGCTTATTTTAATAGCATTTTTACTCAGGAAGGTTAACTTAGTCAGATGCACACAGCAGACACCATGATCCTAAATTCTGTGGCTGTTTGTTCATTTCATTAATTAGCATGCTTGATTGCTCCAAATCAATTGCTTTCAAACTGCATTTTTAAAAATGCTCTGGATGTCATAAAAGTCTTCCCCTTCCCCGACACCTGCTCCCTGCCCTGAAACAAGGTTTCTCTGTGTAGCTCTTGCTGTCCTGGAACTCTATAGACTAGTATGGCTTCCAACTCAGAGATCTGCCTACCTTTGCCTCCCAGGTGCTGGGGTTAAGGGCATGAGCCACTACTGCCCAGGCAAAGAGAATGTCCTCTCAAAATATCGAAGTGGTTGGCCTCATTGCATGATTCCATAATGGAAATCCAGAAAAGACCGAGTGTGAGGGTAGGAATTCATGAAATATACTCACTAATTTGTAAATCATCCACAGGAAGAAAGTCTGTGGATTCCAATACCCATAATTACATTTAATACCCATATATTTCATTTTTCCTGCTATATATACTTATTCAAATATCTGTGAGAAAGCTTTACCACTTATAAAACCCTTCACAACACAGGCAAATAAAAGGAATAATGTGACAATTTCCAACAAACCATTACGTGACATTGAACCTGAAGATCAGGAAAGAGATCCAGACCAAGATGCCTTTGTGCACAGAGGCATTTCCAATGATAACTGAAGCCCTCTGAAGAAGGTGTGGGAGAGCATGGGGGCACAGGATAGGTAAATAGGTTAAAGCAAGCAATTTGTATGCCTCAGAATCCTCCTGGGATCACAGTGTTAATTTGGGGGAGGATGAACAGTTTGAGAGTCTCAGGAACTTTGGAGTACTACTTACTTAGTTGGGGGATACATGCAAAGTGAAATGGAGCAGCAAGCCTGACTTTTTGTGTGCACAGTTGGTTCTCATGAAGAAACTCTGAAAGGTGAATAGGAAACCACTTAGCACCTTTAACTCGAGAAGTGCTATAAACTAAGGCTTTTGTAATACCTTATTGGTGGACTGGGTTTTTTGTTTTTTGTTTTTTTATCCCTCTAAGACAGTAAATCTAGTATTCATTCATACCCTCCCCATTCTTGTTGGGGGTGGAACAGGTATTGTGAAGTGCTCTACCACCACTCAAGAATTCCAGCATTTTCAACATTAATGGTTACCTTATCCTAAAATGGCTATCTATGTTTAACACACACACACACACACACACACACACACACACACACACACACACACACGAGAAAGAATTGACTCTTAAAATTGAGCATCAGTGGCTGAGGGGAGGAGCTGGTCCCTCAATATAAAATCCATCTCTAGTAATAGCAGAGAGATAGCAACTTGAGTGATAGAGTGATCTGGAAGCTATGGGACAGGCAGGTGTAGACAGGAGGGTAACCTTGTTTATTCTTTTTAAGGCTACCATCACCACCAGTACACAGCTGCTGAGGATGACATGAGCCCTGCAGAGAGGTATCTGGGCCTTGGTAGAGGGAAAGAAACCAGGAAACTAGCAGAGAACTCATTGCATCTGCATCACAATTGCTTCAGCAGTATTGCAGAAATGGCCCAATTGCAATCATCTGGTCCCAAATGTATTTTACAAAATGTGAAATTTTCATTTACCCTGATCACAGTTAAATAGTGCCATCATTAAAAAAGCATTTGATAAATGTGTTCCATGTTCTTCTTTAATAAGTATGGGATTGTCCTCACTGCTACCATTTCTAGGATGCTTATCATTGTAGATGATTCACACTTAATGCTCCTGTGATAGCATCAAAAATCTATATGAATTATTGTCCTTTTTTTTCAGATAAAATTAATGCTCAGAGAGCTGAAGATTCGACTTAAGTCTGTAATCCTAGCACTCAAGAGGTTGAGGGAGGAGGATGAAAGGTTCAAGTTGGCCTGGGCTACATAACAAGACCCTATCTCAAAAACGAAAATTTGACATAGGTCACACATTTGTACAGGATTATATGGAACTGAGTCCTGAAATTACCTGTTCATTTTAATGAATGCTGCATTGGCTTTCTAAATTTTAACTTTTCAAGTTACCCAGGACTCGATTATCCTGAGGTTCTGCAAAGAGTAAACAATGGCTTGACTGAGTTTGTGACCAGGAACTAACTTCTTGGGTGTCTCTGAGTTTCAGATAAACTATGTGGTGAGTTTGTTTGTGTTAAAGTCTCATTAAAAGCTTTATGAGACCCAACAGGAGAGACTGGGATGTGATTCATGGATAGAATACCTGCCCAGCATACACTTGGGGTAGAAGTGGGGTTGGGGCTCAGATTTGATTTTAGTTTTGCTCATCTACTTCTACTCAAATGGTGGATTTTTGTTAAGTCACTGAAACTTGTTGGGCCTTTGTAATGTACAGAACTACTAAAATTGAGAAAAAAAAATAGCTCTGAAAATAAAAACACCTTGGGTCAAAAATTAACATCTCTGAGTCACACCCTAAATGCTTCTTTTTAGAAAGGATTTTGTTTGGGTGGGCTGCTATAACAAAATCACAGTTTTATGACAGCCTTGAAGACAGACATCCAGGATCACTGTCAGCATGGCCAGGTTCAGATGAGGAACTTCCCTATTTTCTGTGCTCTTACATGGTAGAAAGTGAGCAAATTCTTCCTCACCTGTAGATTATGGTTGTTCTGTTAATTCCACAGATGGGAGGACCTAAATCACCATGGACAAACTAATTAACGAAAACATTTTTATTTGTGTACATGGCTGCCTCCCTCTAAGGCAGGGTTGGAAAGGTCAGCATTAGACATGAGGAAGACAAGGTTTTCATAGTTCAGGGGTAGGAAGTTTCCAAATGGGGGATTTGGTGGACAAAATAGGTGGAGTTATAGGTGCAGAATGTAAGCATAACAAAATTAGTCATAATGAGCTCCTGAAACAAAGAAATGACTGCAAGGTGGTCATAAGGTAGTCATAACAACATTTTGAAACAAGATGGCCATATATTATTGAAACAAAGACATGGTTGACATGGAACAGCCAGTACAGGACCATTTGTAGTTAGGGTTACAGGTGGAGCATCCATAGCCCAAATCTTGAGAAACAGAAGTTTAATCACAAACAGAAATGAAGCTGGTTTTTCTTTATTATAAGATGACTTTCAAGCCTAACATACAGGCTGGTTCATCAATTCCACTCTCAAAATCTCACTTGAACCTAAGTGTTTCCATCAGGCACTGCCTCCAAATGTCATCCTATTAGTGGCTAGGGTTTCAACTCATGAATTTGGGGCAGACACTGATATTGAGTCTCATGTTGTATTCAGTGCCATGTTGTACTCTATATGGCTTGAAGTAGATAGTTAAGTAGAACATTTACAATAGACCTGGCTCATATGAATTCAAATCTTTAGCCTGACTCAGCCCCACACTACATGGACATGCAGGCACTATATTAAGAAACAGAACAGGACAGACAGACATAGCGGATCGCTGGCCCTTTGGGACCTGGAGGGAGAAGATAGGAGATATGTTCATCTAAATAGACATGCTACAAACTGTGATGTTAAAAGTACCTAGGAGAATCTAAATGGAGGATCAGGAAAATCTTATGTTTGAGCCGAGATCTGAAGGAGCCCTGGTTAACTTAAGAGGAAAATTCCAGATTCCAAAGTGAGTCTTTGTGTAAAAGCCCAGAGGCAGCAAGACAGAGAGTTTCCAGGACTTGAAGACCCCCATGGGATAACAATGGCATGTTTCTCAGGTTGGTGTAGGCTATCTTATCAGATAGAATGGAAATAACTTTAGAGTTTTATTTTTATGTTTGGTTTTCGAGACAAGGTTTCTCTGTGTTGCCCTGGCTGTCTTGAAACCCTGCAGACCAGGTTGGCCTTGAAAGGAGGGATCTACCTGCCTCTGGTGAGGGGGACTCCAGTACTGTAGGGGCTCTCTTCCAGACCTTGGATTAGAAACAAACTACACCTAAACACCTGTTTTCCCGGAGAGATCTTTATTAAGGGGAAGGCAGCAAATGACCTTGCAGGTATACATTTTAAGAGGAGGAAAAGGGGATGTCTGTGTTAGAATGGGTTAGAGAATTGTCTAGGATGCAGTGGTAAAGGAGCTAGAGGATGAGGGAGAAAGGGAGGGGGACAAAGGAAATGGGGAAGGGGTACTTGTCCTGAGGGCACAAAGGATAGCCTCTAGATAGAGAGCAGACAGGTGTAGCATATAGGCAAATGGAGGTTTATAAAGGTAAATGTGGGAAACCAGTGTTAGGAAGAGGTGCTTAATTTTAATTGGTCATGTTAACTAGGTGAACCAAAGGGGTCTTCTGATAGCCTCAGGAGGAGGATGTGGCCAAATAAGGGAATAGACCTTGGTGACTAGTTTTAGGAATGTAATCAAATGGCCCAGGGAATGGGGAGAAGGGTAAGGCCTGCCAGGGTTTTGTGTTCATGTAGTCTAGTCTGTTCATCCGCAGTGCTGAGATAAAAGTCATGTTGCCACAGGCCTTGCTGACGTTTAGAGTTTAATCAGGGTAGTGCCAAGATGAATTTTGTGCTTGACAATGTTTTAGACAGCCCAAGGATTGGAGGAGACCTAGGCAGATGTGTGGATTCCAGAAAGAAGGTATAGCAACACTTTTGGGGAAATAGAGGCAACTGGGGCTATTGAGCAGAGAGAGAAGTAGGTAGGTTAAAGGAGGGGGGAACTCAAGAATATGTCAATAGGTTGGAAAACTGTGGAGAGGCTCAACTTTGCTAGCCTAGTGCTACTTGTAAAAATATTCAGATCCCCAGGAGGGATTTGGCTGGTAAAGTTCTTCTAGCATTAAGGAAGCTGTAGGCTCAATTCAGCAGCAGGGAAACTGGGCGTGGTGCTACATATCTATAATTCCTATCACTCAAGAGGTGGAGGAGGATCAACAATCAAGAAGTTCAAGGTCATCCTTGGATACAGTGTAAGCAAGTCTGGAAAAACATCAGACCCTGCTTAAAAAAAAAAAAAAAAAAATCCCTAGGAAGGTAGACACTCTTTAGCAAACAAAAACATTTTATGCAGTTTTGCACATTTTAAAAGTAAACCGGAACTTCCAAGACATGCCTGTGATCGGTATTTACAGCTGGTTAAAATTAGATTGAAACTTTTTTTTTTTTTACTGGGTTATTATATCTAACAGCAAGGAGAAAAAGAAAACTTTCTTATGTAGAGGACACTACTTTTAGTGTCACGAGAAAAGCTTTTCCAAGTTCAACAGTTACGAAAATACCATTCTTTGCCGATAGCTTCAGAGGTGACTTTTTGAGGCCACGTGGTTGGACTCTTGCGGCAACCACCACCAGGCAGGCACAGGAGCCCTGCTCGGAAACCCCAGGGGAGCCCCGCCCTTTGACGTGGAGGGCGTGGCCTTGGGGCCGCTCTCAGGAAGTTCGAGCGCGGTATGCCCCGCCCCCAGGGGCTTGAGTTCATGCCCTCCACCCACGCCTCCTCATCCGGGCGGCGCCCAAGGGATCTTCCTTCACTGCGTTTCAGAAATCCGGCCCACAAGCCCTGGAGGGCGTGACCTCAGGCCTCGCCCCTCCGCTTCCGGAACTTTGACCGCCTCCTTGAAGCTCCGCCCTCAGCGTCTGAGGGCGTGGCCTCAAGCCGCGCCCCTCGCTCTCCGGGGCTTTACCGCGTTTCGGCTGTCCCGCTCCAGGCGTCCCTCCTTGCTCTGAAACTCCGCTGCCGGCGGGATCCGGCGGTGACCAGCGGGGTGCGACACCCGAGCGAGCCTGGCCTCCCGCCCCCCTCCCCCAGGGGATGCCGCGCAGGCCGCCCGCGGTCCGCTCCGGGAACAAGCCTTGTCCCGCGCCCGCCATGGAGCCGGCCGACGGCGGGCCCTGGGCCCACAGCCGCGCGGCGCTCGCCCGCCTGGAGAGGCTGCTGCGCTGCTCCCGCTGGTAAGCACCGGCATAGCCACCTGCTGTCGCCTGCCACCCCACTTTACCCCCCGTGACCCGCTCCTGTCTTTTCCGAGTGGCTTTCCAGCCACTTGCCGCAAACTGGGTTCAAACGGCACTTTTCGAATTTTCGCGGGAGAACAGCCTTGGGGGCGTGGCCTAAAGCTCAGCTCGCTGGCCCCTCCCTGAAGGTGACGCTCCGATCTCGGGGGGGGGGGGGGACACTAAGGCTTTCGCGGTGTCTAGGTCGGTGTTTCGGGAAGGTGGGCCCCTCGTGCAGAGCCAAGTAAGCCCCTTTGAGGCTGACCTTTTGTACCTTTTCCTAGTAGCAGCCTCGACTTGGGGGAGAGCGGGCGGGAGAGATGGTCAGGGGTAGTTTGACGACGGCAGTGTGATGGGCGTCACAGTTTCTCCTTAGTTTGATGCAAAGACTGTGGCACTGTACCACTGATCTCCAACACGCCCTATCAAAGGTTTTGTTCTGTCCAAAATTCTCTGGCGAGTGGTACTGTAGCTGGTTGTCTAAAACGATCCAGGAAGTGCCTCGCTTTTCCCGTTTTCCTCTTTGGCGGTAGTGAATGTTGAACCTTCAGCCTCTAGCACTCAGCTGCTGCAGTGTTAAGCAGCAACTTTTTTTTTTCTTTGTTTTTTAAAGTCAGAAACACTCAACTGATACCGAAGCTCGCACTTACGTTATTATTTACAAAATCTAGTATCGGAAAGAATGACAATACAGTCCTTAGAAAACTAGAATTTTGTTAACATGAAGACATTCTGCGCTGTGCTTATGTTCTCCTGAAGCATATGGGCCATCCTTCTGGGCATAGACATTATCTGAAACTGTATTTCTAGCTGCAGTTGCAGAAGCCAATGAACCAAACAAAGGTAGTCACTAAGATGGAAACAGCATTTCTCTTAGAATGTGTCAGACCACTTGAGTTCAGCTTGCAGCCACATTTCTGATCCTCTCTGTACCTCAGTAACAGTAATTTGCTCACTCGTGTGTTATTTTTGTTAATAATAAACATTTATAGAACACTTAAGGCATGCTAGACAGTGTTCTGAGTAGGGAGACCTCCCAGTGTTTCTGTCACTCTGCCTTAGGGGTCTCAGACCTTCTATTTGTTAGAGAAAACTAAATTATACCTGTAAATTGTTTCCTGTGGTGATTATCATAAATGGTTACAAAAAGGTGATGGAAAAATAATTAAGTCTGTTTGCTGAATCATTTGGAAAAGACTAGGTAAAGTATATCAACAACCTGTAGATTGCCCTAAAATTAAACACTTTACCCTTTTACCAACTGCCAACTATTTCTTTACCATCTAAATTAAGTCAGCTTACCATAAGAGTCAAGAGCCCGAAGACAGACAGCAATAGTTAGGCCCAGGCTTTTAATATATCACATCCAGTTGGCCAGAGGATATTGGATTTCTGTTTTTTTTTTTTTTTCCCTTTTTAATTAGTGTATGAGCCTATGAGCCTCTGGTAGATGAACTAAATTAACTATTAATTTCATATAGGATTTTGAGTTAATTTTTTTCCTCTGAAGTGTCAGCAAATATTGCTTAGGTTTTGCAGCCACAATGGTCCATTTTCTTTCTCTAAAAAGGTTAAAACAGTGGGTGACTCATGCTTTTAATCTAAGCTCTCTGGAGGCAGTTATAATCAGATGGCTCTCTGAGTTTCTAGCCAACCTTGTCTACATAAAGCTCCAGGCCAGCCAGGGCTACATAGTGAGTCCTGGTCTCAAAAACTAAGTCAAAACAAAATTATAAAAATGTTCTCTGTTTGAAGGCTATAGAAAATCAGGCTGCTGGCTTGATTTGGACTAGGGACAACAACTTTCCAAACTTAGTTTTGTATTGTTTCTTTCTGTTGTACAGTGACTTGCTGTGTAGCCTAGAATAGCCTGGAAGATTTTATATACCCATACCATCCTTAAATTCAGTAATCTCTTGTCTCCTCCTTAGCTCTAGGATTGCAGATGTATTCCACCGTGCCCAGCTCCAGACTCAGTTCTAACCAAGGAAATTTAAGTTTAAAGACCCTTTGGGCAAGCAGTTTCACATTACACAGGGAATGAGTGACTTACATCACATCGGTAGTGCTTTCCTTTTCTCCTTTTGCTGTCCTTTAAGATCTCTTTGCCTCCCCGCTCACTCTTATTTGCTAGGAAAGAGCAACCCAGGATGGTCAGCTGCTGGCTTCGGCTCATGATCATCTAGAGTGTCCTGTTCTTTGAAATCCTGTATGTCCTTTTACACAGCTTCAGAGTCCTCCCCAGTAGGCTGGTGATTACCCCGATTACCCTCACATTCAGCTTGCAGCTGTCATCTCTCTGGTACTCCCAGCTGTCACCTGTCCTGTGTAGCACATTGGATCTGTTTTGTAGCAAGCAAGACTTGCTCTTGCAGTAGGTTGGCTGCATTACAGGCCTTCCTCTCCTGACCTTTAACACGACTCTGGCTTCGAGGTGATGCTGGTGAAAGTGTTCAAGAGGCCAGGTGTGACATTTGTGTTAGGGCCAAGCCTCACAACCAAGCAGAAGCTATTTAAAGATTGGGGAAAAGGAGGCTGGCAGGAAACAGTACTAGTGTGTTCCTAAAGGAAGCAGAAAATGCATATAGGAGCTGCCCTGTCAAAGCTCCACATGTCCCTGGTGCTCTTTTGTGAATTAAAATTAATTAGGTACTTCCTGGCATATTTTTGGGGTGAGGAGGGTTGGGCCTTTTATGCCAGTTGTACTTTGAGTTTTTTGTGTCTTTTTAGAGAAGATTAAATAGTAATCATAACCTTGAAGGTAGTTGGTTTTCTTTTTTCAAGGTATCTCTTATTTAAAAGACAAAAATTTATTTTACATGTAAGTGTATATAAATATATCTGTGTGTGCACGTGTGTGTGTCTTTTGAGACATTCTTGCTCTGTGGTTCAGACTTGCTACTCACTGTGTAGCACAGGGTGGTCTCAGACACGTAATGATCCTCCTGACTCAAGCACCCAAATTTAGTGATTATAGATGTGAACTTGGCTTTATTTTATATTTTCTTTGGGGTTGTTTGAGGTATAGGATCTTGCTATGTAGTCCACATGGGCTTTAAATTTGGAATCTTCCTGCCTCAGTCTTGAGAGTCTGGGGCCACAGCACTATATGGATTCTAGGGGCTGGGTAGGTTGCTCAGTGGTTACAGTGTTTGCTGTTCAAGCATGAGGACCTGAATTCAGATTCCCAGCTTCCATATAAAGTGAGGTACTCTGGCTGAAATGGTTATATCCAGGTTAACTAAGATTGTTTCAAGAAAATTAGCTGAAATGATCAAGGAGAGGATATCCTAGCATTAGCTCTGGCCTTTGTTGAGCCTGCACATGCATTACCATACATGTATAAACCATGCTTACAAATACACATACAAATAAAAGGAGATGGATAGACACCCGCCATCCGAGCCCAGCTTTCAGATTCTGGGTCAGTGTTACTACTCTTTGTTAAGTCATTATTTACTTAATGTTAATAAGATTGCCTGTTTTATACTAAATGGTATATGAATGTTCCTAAAATGAAGCACAGGTTTCCTGACTCCAGCATTTAGCTTTCCTTAGGAGTTTTGAATCTTGAGAGTGATTCTTACAGGCCAGTGAACCTTAAGTAGGATGATTGCTCCCTCTGGTTTGCTATGGCACTGGTTGGTTACTCGTTAGAACAAGAAACTACGGCCACATAGTGTCTCGCGCTACCGTCTCGCCAGCAAGAACGATGCGGCACACTCAGGATCCTTCTGCAGTAAAGCTTTAATGCATCTTGAGAGGGAGAGCATAAGCTTACAGAGCGGAGACCCCAAACATCCAAAACCCAACCCTTATATAGGTTTACAACCTTCGCCTCGGACGTGTCACCTCCTGATTGGCTGCAGCCCATCGGCCCATGTGACGCCATGGGAGAGGCAGAGGCCAAGGGAGGGAAAATCACCCTGCACCTGCGCACTGACTTGTTTACTCTCAATGCCAGCGGGATGCAGGCGCCATCTTGTAATGCAGAATGCCGGGCCGGCTCCCTACAACATAGTAGCACAATGTGTTTTCTACCTGTAAGGCATATGTGCTCAATTTTAAGGAGTGTAAGGGATACACAGTTCAGGGTAAGTGATGAAGGCCCAAGAGATATAGAGGAGAGGACTTTGCTTAGGTTTGTATGGCAGAGGAAAGCCACATGGTCTTTGCAGTTCCTTTGAGATGTGGGTAGATTTTTATTAATAGAACCATCAGTCACAGTGGTGGCGGTGAGATATTAGCAAACAATAACATGCTAAGAATGGGGGAATAAAAAGGAGTGGGTGAGATGGTCTAGGAGTTAAGGCCAATTAGATCTTGAGGGATAGCCTAACAACAAACTTCATTTAGTTTACATAATTAATGTTCCAGTTTGCTTCCCTGGTGTTGTGATTAACACCATGGCCAAAAGCAATTTGGGGAGAAAAGGATTTACTTCAGCTTATATTTCTAGGTAAGTGTTGATCACTGAGGGAGACTATGGCAGGAACTCAGGACAGGAAACTAGAAGCTGGAACTTCAGCAGAAACTATGGACTACTGCTTGCTCTATAACCAGGGCTCAGCTGGCTTACTTATCCAGCCCAGGCCCAACTGCCTAGTGGTGCTGCTGCCCACAGTGGCCTGGACTCTCCACATCAATTCAATCAACACAATTAGCCTATCTGATAAGGCAGTTTTTCAATTGAAGTTGCCTTGAACCAATTAACTGTAGGTTGTATCTAATTGATAGTTAAAAAAGAACCAGCACAACTGACTTCCTAAGGAAAGCTACTCATGTGGCCTCCTAGAATTCTGGTGTCCTTAGCTATGGAATGATGGACATAAATGAATTGGCTTTTAAAGCTGTCTCCAATGTACAGATTTCATAATTGGCAGCATTGTTAAAAGCTCTTAATAAACATTTGACACATAATATAAAAAGGGGCACAGATAGTGTCCAGCTTGTACCATATTCTTCATTCTAGAATTCATTTATTTGTGTAATTTATTTATTGTTATTTTACTTATTTGTTTGATATCTGCCTTCAGTTATGGTATAGTTCTCATAAAGACAGCTTCATATTTTTAGCCAAAGTGCCAGATATAATGCTTCTTAGTGTTAAAATAGTGAATGAAAAAAATTAGAACAAGTAGGTCCCAGTTTCAGTACCAAGATGACCTACTTAATAAACCAAGAGCACAAGAGAATCCTCCATTGGTTTCTAGTGTTAATTACCAATATTGAGCAGTGGTTAAGGCCTCAAGGCAGCTGTAGATGTAGGTCAGTCTGACTTCTGAGATTCGGAGTTAAAACTACCATATATATGCAGTCCCATTATGGGTGAAGGCCCAGCTGGCGTTATATAGGGCTTGTGACTGGTGTTATATAGGGTTTGTGACTTATAGAGAAATTTACCAAACTCATGAGACCCCTTTTATTTTATTTAATTTAAGATAGGATCTCATTATGTTGCTTAGGTTGGTCTCAAATTCACAGATTCTTTCTCCTCAGCCTCCCTAGTGGTGGGATTGCCACTGCATGCCACTGAGTGCAGTTGGATGCCCTTTTTTCTGTCCCTTATATCACAAATAAAGGTATCACTGGTAAGCAGATCTGGGCTCAAAGAAGACATTAGGGAGGAACAATGGACACATGTAAGAGTTACTAGCATGTGATTGAAGTCTATTTCTAGAAATGAAAAGGGAAGAAAGGAACGCCTAGGCGTGAGCCTTGAAATCCAACATTCGAATGGCAGATGAAAGGGATGAAACTTTAAAAGGCAGCCAGCAGTTGCTTAGATGTTGTTTTACTTTGGAGGAAAGAGTGTAGAAGACAGACATGACCTCTTTGGAGCAGGTCTAGCCAATAGTCACTGGGGCTTGTATAGCAGATTCTCCTAGGATAGGCTGTAGTATAATTCATCATTACTAAAATTCTGTTGTGCATTTACTTTGGGGATAATTGTCTCATTCAACATTTGCTGACACTAAGCAATTACATACAAATGTAAAGTTTTTCCATGTGATTTACCTGAATCTGACATGTAAAACTGTCATAAAGAGAATCTGGCCAGGGAAAGCAGATTAATGTCTTGCTCAGCCGTCATCACAGAAGCTTCCTTTTGCATCAGATGTGAATAAATACAGAGAACTGCAGCCAGACAATATGTGGAGTAGATACCTTGGAACACTCAGCCAAAATGGCATGTCTCCATCAAATCCCTCCCTAGGGTTCAGGGACCCTGGGGAAGAGGAGGCAGAAAGAGTGTAAGAACCAGAGGGGATGGAGGACACCAAGAAAACAAGGCCCTGTGAATCATCAACATGAGTAAAGCTCACATGAACTCACAGAGTGTGGAGCAGCATTTATCAGGCCCATACAGGTCTGCACCTGGCTGCTTACATTATGGCTTTGAGCTTAGTGTTTTTATGGGATTCCAGAGTGTGAGTGAGTGGTTCTCCTTTTGTGTCTTCTTTGCACTATTTTTTGGATTCTTTTCCCTTCTGGTTGTTTGTTTTGTCCTATTTTGATATGTTCGTCTTTGTTTTATCTTATTTTATTTTGTTATCATCCCATAGAAGTCTTTTTTGACTCTAATGAAGAGACAGAAAGGGGGTGGATCTGGGTGAGGGGCTTTGGTGGGGAGGAACTGGGAGAAGTGGAGGGAGGGGAAACTAATCAAGATGTATTATGTTACAAATAAATCTCTTGAATAAAAGGAAAGAAATAGTTACAAAGAATAGTATGCTTAGTTGAGCATGATGGCACATGTCTGTGATCACAGCACTTGGGAGTTGAAGTAAGAGCATTATGAGTTGAGACTAGCTTGAACTATATGGTAAGAATGTCTCAAACAAGGAAATGGATATAAAGCCCAAACCAAATGACTGAGGACCTTTTACCTCACTAAAGACGTCCCTTATTCCCTTAAAGGGAAATGTAACACATTGCTTAATTGGCTTGGAAAATTTGTACAATTTCATGTTAAAATACACTGATCTACAACTTAATACCTTGAGGATACCCTAACATGTAAGACCACTGGAGTGCTTGTTCCAACTAATATTAACTAGCAGTTGGTACCTCATGGGAGTTTAGGGGAGCCGTTCAGTTAAATACTTCTGCTTCATTAGTATAATCTCAGTTGAATTCAATTTTCCTTTTAAAGAACATTTTATCAGTAGGATTTTTTAGAATTGCTTGTTCTCACTGTTTAGCTTGACTCTAAGTTACAATGCATGGTTTGCACTGTTGTCAAACCCACTACATACAAAGTTAGAGACATGTTGAGTGTAGTTAAGAGTTGTAAAGCTGAGTTTTCAAAGGGATGGAGTTTTAAAAGATCTCCTTATCAAATGAGTGTCCTTTCTGCATTTTTTTTTTCCTTTCTCATGTATTTGTGTATCCTAGAAAATAGGGTAAAGGTAGATTGATGAATTTTTGCACAGTCTCCCACTTGCTTCATCTACTAAGGGTTATTGAAATCCATGCTAGGTGGGTAAAAGGATTGGGGAACTTAAAAAAAAAAAAAAAAGGTCTCATGTGAAAGGCTATAAGGCTATACAGTCTACTTGGAGATAAGTAAATGAGAATCTAGCAGTTAAAATAAAAATGTGTGTTTTCAGCATTAAATTCCAGAGCTTCAATTAGATGCCCTTGCTGCTTTTTTTTTTTTTTTTTTTTTTTTTTTTGGAACTTTAGAACATTTTATATCTCCCTGAAGTCTTATATTAATTTGATTAATTTGTTTATATAATACTCCATTAGATTGCAAACCTCCTAGGAAAAAAATAGCAGAGTCAGTTTAGTGTTCTACGCGTGCCCAGTAGTTGCTGGTAGTCTTTTGTAGTAATGCTCAGTGCTGGAGTGAGTATATTTACCATAATTTAAAGACTTGTGCCTCAGCATAGCTGACAAAGGTAAAAGACTGTAGTGAATACATTCTTTATCTCTCATCCCTTCTGTGGTCTACAGTTTGTGTTCAATTTATTTTTTACCTCTAGGTTTTCAAATAATGTTTATAATCCCATTTCTAGGTTGTTTTCTAGTTTAGATGATATTTCCTTTCTTTTTACTCATAAAGTTGAATTGTCTTATTCTGTATTAACCTTGTACTATAGAAGGTGACTGAGTGTAGCATTAAAAGTCCAAAGTAATTTTCCATTATTAATTAAGTCCTTACTTCACTAGTCTGTCAAACCCTTACAACCTTTGAAAAGTCCTATGCACATTTTTCTTTTTTAAACAATATATAATGACATTTTAATTGGATTTCTTTTTCATATTTTGAAATTTTCAAATAGCTTCATCATGGGACATTGATGGCAGTAAAGACATTTTGCTTTTTAAACATTTTTTTTTCTTTAATTTTGAGGATTTCTTATGTGTGTACAATGAAATATGAGCATAGTTACCCCTATTTCCCCTCCAATTCCTCCTGTACTCTCTGAACCTATCCTGCTTCCAGCATCATCACTTTAAATTTTTTCTTTCAATCCATTAAGACCCAGTGAGTGTGGGTCCATCCATTGGAGCATGGGAAACCTACCAGTGGCCACACTGCCAAATGATTCCCTCTCCTTTGGCCCTGCCTGGTAAGTTGGTAAGTCTGTAAGTCTGTATAGCTCCTTAGTAAGGCTTGAGGCCTGGAGATCTTCTACCTCCTCTGTGCTTTAGCTGTCTTAATCTTGTGTTGGTTTAGTGTATTATTTCTTATTCTCTGAAAGCTTTTAAAAGATTACCTAGATAATGTTTGGTGTTTTAAAGTTTTATTATTTATAAGTATTTATTATACTAAACAGAAATCCCTGCAGCTTGAATAACTGAGTTAAAGTTGGGTGTATTTAAGATTTTGGTTAGTATCTCTTATTTGTAAGATAAAATTCTTTTACTGAGTTAAAATTGGGTGCATTTAAAATTTTGGTTAGTATCTTAGTTGTAAGATAAAATTGTTTTACTCTTGGTATCTTCTTAACCAAAAGTTTGGCTTTGAAATAGATGAATTCTACCTCTGCAGTTTCTGCCTAGTAACTTCCCTTGAAGTTGGCCTTGCCTTTTGGCCATTTGGCCATCACATTTGGCCATAACATTCATTGTTATTTTCTTTAGAACCCCCACAGAACTCACCCACATTGCCTATGTCTTTCCTCATTTGTTAAAAACCTTTAAAAAGCCAGCACATGCCACTGGTTAGAATAGTTGCACTGATCAGTTATTTATAAATATTATACCACTGCTTATTACATGGTAACATGTCACTGCTAGGGGGAAGGATAAGAACTATAGAAAAGGTTCAGAATTATCTTTGGAAAGAAATAGGTTTAGGAAAAATGCAGACATTGAGTTTACCTGTACCAGAGAAAGCCAGGAGGCTGTGGAGTGACCACATCGTAGAGATCTGCTGACTTGGAGGGTAGTAAGGGAAGCAAGGTAGTGCTGAAATAGGTTGAAATAGGAAAGGAGAAGTGCTGGAAGAAGACGACTCAGTTCAAGGAGAGGCTTCAGGAAGCAGCCTTTTCTTTCACAGGGAAGTCAGGGAGGAGAAAGAACCACAGCACTCTGGAGAGCTTTGTTGAGGTGTGAGCCAGAGCTAAGATGGTTAGCATGGTCTTATTGGTAGAACACTTATTTCAGTTGGGGGAGATGATAGAATTGGTGGCAGTGTCCAAATGAAGGTTTTTAAGGTTGAAGGGGAGGTTAGGTTACTTGTGTTTTCTATTGCTGTAAACAAAAACAAAACAAACAAACATACAAAAAAAAAAAAAAAAACCACCATGGCAATGGCTACTCTTATAAAGGAAAGCATTTAATTGGGGTCACAGTTCTAGAGGTATAGTTCATTGTCATCATGGGGAAAGGGGGCATGGCAGTGGGCAGGCAGACATGGTGCTGGATAAGGAGCTGAGAGTTCTACATCTTCATCTGTAGGCAACAGGTAGTGAACTGTGTCACTGGATGTAGCTTGAGCATAGGAGACCTCAAAACCCACCCCCACAGTGACACACTTCATCCAAAAAGGCAATACCTGCTCTAATAAAGCCACACCTTCTAATAGTGCCACTCCCTATGGGAGGCATTTTCTTTCAAACCACCATATTACCTGTGTATGCTTACATGTGAGTGAAAGAAAGGTGATTCAAACAATGATGGCTACACACTTTAAACAGTGATGATATGGGAGCTTGAGAGCAGCCCTTCTCAGGAATGAGAGTACCCGAGGAAGGGCTTCTCTGAGACTGGAGGAAGGGGTGAGGTTATGGAACAGGTAGCAGGGGTCTAGATGGTCACAGGTTCACACATTGTGAGAGGTTCTTAGGAACACAGGTAGCTTTGAATATTCATGTAGTCATAGTTAAATAGCTTTTAATTTACTGATCATCTCATTGTAGAGATGCAAAGGTGAAGAATTACTGCTTTTTAGAGACACATTTTTTCTATCTTTTTCTCCCTCCCTCCCTTATTTTGAGTAGAGTCTCATTTTTGTAGGCCAAGATGGCTTGGAACTCATTATGGACCTTAAGCTGTCCTTAAACCTAGAATCCTCCTACTTCTGCTTTCTGAGTGTAGGGGAAATAGGTATTCACTACCATGTCAAATACCCTTCTGTCTTTTCTTTAAACAAATTTTGAGACAGGGTTTCTCTGTATAGCTCTGGCTATCATGGAATTCTATAGACTAGGCTGGCCTAGAACTCACAGAGATCTGTCTGCCTCTGCCTCCTGAGAACTGGGATTAAAGGCATGCACTACCACATTGGGCTTCCTTCTGTTGTTATTGTGGCATTCAAAGCTAGAACATACAAGGCAGGGGACTCTGGGGCCTCTCTATCATTTATAAGTATCTTATATCAGTAGCAAAAGTGCTGTCATTAAATCTTGCGGTCTGGGCTGAATACGGAATCCAATGAACTACAAGAATGGTCAGTATTCACTGTAGATGGAGATAGGTTTTGGCTAGGATGAAGCTAGATACACAGAAAAGGTATAGGAAGACCATGTTGTAGGGGACCAAGTATAATTTAGCCCTTAATTATGAAAGAGGTCATTATGTTTAGTAATTCATATAATACAAATTACAGGAGCCACACACATACTGGTTACAATCCTGTTATTGCTGGAGTCACCAAATACATGTTAGTCAATCTGTCCTATGTAGCATGATCAAAAAATGAGTTTTTGTGAGTTTCTGAAAGTAATGGGTTTTATAATGTCAGTGAGCAGCTTTTTTTAGTAGCTTGAGAATAACAGAGCTGTGTACTCTTCTTCTTAGCCTCTTCCTGAAAGCTTCATTTCACCTTAATGTTCCTATCTATTAAAATGTGCAATGTGAAATGTTTGATCTTTCCAGAACGCATAGAACTGTGTTTTACTGATTGTAGTTTTTGTTCAGAGGTAATTGGATAATAACGGTGGAAACACCTAAAGGTCTTGGGGTTGGTATAATAAGCCAAGTGAAGGAAGTGGTCATCCTTCAAAGGCTTCTTGTGTGCTGTGCTCTTGATGCATTCATTACCCTGCTGAGTAGTAGGGCTTAGTGCATGTGTGTTAGGAAGAGCCTGTCCTTTGTCATGACTTCCAGGGTCAGCAGGCATTCTGAGGGACAGTGCTGGGGAGGTTTCCTTCTGCCTCCTTTAGATGAATTGAGTCTCCTTCAGTTGGAAGATTGTCAGCTTGATTTGTGTCTGCAATTGTTTAAACAATCAAATAGCTGTAGACTGAAAGAAAGATCATATTTGGTCAAAACTTAAACAGTAGGATTTTTTTTGTTGTTTTTAAATGGGAAGCCATGTATTATTATGGTCAAAGTGTCCCAGTGTTCTACTTTCTGGGACAGTTCTGGTTTGTATCCCTGGTCCCAACATCCTATCCAGTTAAACACCCCATTTGACTCTGAGAAATGCGCTCTCTCTCTCTCTCTCTCTCTCTCTCTCTCTCTCTCTCTCTCTCTCTCATTTTGGATGACAAGTGACATTTTGAGATTTATGGGTTTCACTTCAACTCAGTTGGGGAAGATATACCTTAGCTGTTGAAAGTTGAAGTTTAGAGGTGCTTGAACACTGATCCCTTTCCCTAACCTCTCAAATGCATTATAAAAAGTCCTAAAACTTGTCATGATGTTGAATTTGAGTACAGCAAGTATATCCATGGGTATATAACTAGCAGAATTAAAGCCTTTGCAATAAATGTATTCTTAATATTTTCTGCTTTGATAAAGAAACAAGATAGTGTTGCAGCTTGGGTTTGCAACATATTGGGCATGAAATGTTTATGTAATAATGATGTATCTTTCTTTCTTTGATCAGCACTAATATTCTGAAGGAGCCAGTATGCTTAGGAGGCTGTGAGCACATCTTCTGTAGGTGAGTGGTTAGAGCCTGATGTACACTTTGGTGTAATCATGACATTTGTCCTGATGTGTGTACACTCTGGTGTAAGTGATGTGTGTCCTGATGTGTGTGCTCTCTGGTGTAAGTGATGTGTGTCCTGATGTGTGTACACTCTGGTGTAAGTGATGTGTGTCCTGATGTGTGTGCACTCTGGTGTAAGTGATGTGTGTCCTGATGTGTGTGCACTCTGGTGTAAGTGATGTGTGTCCTGGTGTGTGTACACTCTGGTATAATAGTGATGTCTGTTCTGATGTGTGTACACTCTGGTGTAATAGTGATGTGTGTCCTGATGTGTGTGTACTCTGGTGTAATTGTGATGTCTGGGTATTATCTTGAGTTGTTCCTTAGAACTGTTTTCATTTACAAATAAGAAATAAAGCTCAGAGGGGAAGTTCCAAAGGAAGTAGCTCTGCTAAGGTTTTGGAAAGCAGCAGTGCCTTTGACATAATTCTGATATGATCTCTTGAATATTACAGTTTTGAGTGATGGAGATAATAATCTTTCAAAATTTATTGAAGTCTGATTCTCAAATTTCCAAGATAGGGTGACTTAAAACAGGCATTTATTGTTGTGGGTAGATATTTATTGTTGTTGGTAGACACTGTTCTTGCCTGGTTTCTTAAGGACTGCTAGTGAGGTTTTTCCATTGCTGTGACAGGCTGATTTAAGCAGTTGATGGGTGGATATTAGTTAACCTTTTTGTCACTGTGACAGGATACCTGATATAAGTTATCTGAGAAAAGACAGGTTTGAGTTCAGGGTCTCAGGTTTCGGGGATAGTGCTTGGCTTTGGTGAATTTGGTGCTTGAACACCAATTTTGCTTCTTGGGGTTAGTGTAATAAGCCAAGTGCAGGGCATGTTCATCCTTCAAAGGCCTTGTGAGAGAACCTTGTGAAAGAAACCACTGAGGTAGTAGGAGCATATGGAGGTAGATGCTCTGTCACAGCGGCTGGGAAACATGAAGGGTTGGGGATTTGGCACTAGGAAGAACCTTCAAAGGCATACCTGTGTGACTTCTCTAGCTAGGCCCCACTTCCTAAAGTTCCATCTTCCTCCCCAAATAGCACTACATGGTCTAGGACCAAGTATTTGTGCGTGAGTCAGTCAGGGACACTTTTAACGTTATGTTTGTATCATAGCCGGTAAAGCACACGTTTGAGATTTATGTTTAACAGGGGAGAAGGATTTATTTTGGTTCATAGATTTAGAGGTTTTTGTATTTGTTCACATTGCTATAGCCTTACCCTTTAGGAGCCATAGATTTGTTTGATGGGAAAAAATTAGATTGTCTTGCTAAATAATGTCTTATAGTAAATTGATCAGAGACTACATATATATACATATCATATTCTCAAAGCACACTGCTTTACCAATCTATATAAAACAAAACAAAACTGCTGTTTTCCTTCTGCTCATATTCTCTAGTGTTTGGAGTTCAGATTCTACTGAATTTTCTTTTAATGTTTTTAAGTGTTTGTATAAGTGACTGTGTTGGATCAGGATGTCCAGTGTGTTACACACCGGCCTGGATCCTAGACCTCAAGATAAACAGACAATTGGACAGCATGATCCAGCTTTATAGGAAACTTCAGAATTTGCTACATGACAATAAACTTTCAGGTGAGTAACATAGCATCATTGTTTTGTTAAAGAGTGGACACATTAATAATAATAATGCTTACCTGAAGAAAGATTTTAAGATTAGTAGGTTGTTGGTATTTTTTTTTTTTTTTTTGTTTTAAGTTATTTTGAGAAATGAGATAATTAAGTCTCAACTTTATCGATGAGGAACTAAGGTCCAGAGAAGTGAAATGCTTTTGCCTGCAGTCACATGCATAGTTAATACAAGAAGCAAGAGAAATAGTACTCATTTCTTGATGTCAGTCTAGAGAGTCTCACTTCACACTGACAGCTTTGTGCAGTTGGGATAGTTTCTATAGACTATGGATACCATAGTGTATTTATAATAGTGCTTAATTCACTTAAGTCCCCTGTTATAAGATAGAATGCAGTATTCTTGCAAGGATTGCTTTTCTAGACTGAATTAATTAGGTATACATTTTGAAAGAGCAAAAATCTAACACTCATTTTCTTTTCTATTTAAATGGGGGTTAATGTTTTCCAAATTGTTCTAAGACTCTGTGTATTAACTATATATCTTCCCATTGTGCTTTCTGCTGAGAACTAATTGGCTGTGAAAAGAAACTAAAGTGTTTTGAATTTTCATAATTGGATGTCGGATTTGTCTTTTCATTGACCAAATCATATCATTTTAGCATGTATTTATAGGAGAATCTGTCTGGTAGGATGCCATGAAAGATTGATAATGATAATATAAAATTGTTGGCTCTTTTTCTGTTTTTAAGTCTTTTGTTTTTTGGATTCTGATGTGATAGTGAAGTAATCAACTACTAGTAAAGTTGATTGAACAAAATCAAGAAAGTCAAATGCTTTTAAGCATTATTGACAACAGGTCTGTATTTTTAAGAATGTAAGTTATAGTTAACCCATGTTTACATTTAGTTATTTGGTCATTGTATTAGACTCTTTTTTTCTTTTTCTCTTTTGGTTTTTCGACAGAGTTTCTCTGTGTAGCCCTGGTTGTTGTGGAACTAGCTCTGTAGACCAGCCTGGCCTTGAGCCTCCAAGTGCTGGAATTAAAGGTGTGTGCCACCACTGCCTAGCTTAAACTCCTTTTTTTTTTTTTTTTTTTTTTTTTAAATGATAAAATATGTCTTAAGGTATACAGGTCTGTACATATATTTTGTAAAGAGCTTGCTTTAAAAATTATTAGGATTATAAGTCTCTTAATGTATTGAATTCAAGGCTGACTACTTAGTATTGGATAACCACTTGGGGGTTACTTCTCTAGCTCCAAACGTTTATGAGTTTCCTGTAGCCTAATGAAGTTTTTTTCTTTTGTGCTGTCATGTCTGTTGGTGTCATTGGTTCTGGTCTTGTTTGGGCAGCATATATTTATGTATGTTATTTATTATATGACTAACCAACTCTGTGTTTGTGTGTGTGTATGTGTGCCTAACAAAGAAAAACAGGATGAATTTGAGAGAAAACAGACTGAGAGGATAATTAGGAGGGGCTGGATGGAGAAAAGTGAAACAATATAATTATAATATAAAAAATAATGAAAGAAGAAACAAGATTATAAAAAAGAATGTACTGAGGGGGACCAGAGAGATGATTCAGCAGTTAAGAGTATATATTACTCTTGCAGAGAGGTTCTGAGTTCAGTTCTACTACTCAGGTCAGGTAGTTGGTACTTTCTAGACCTCCGTTTCCAGAGGATCTGACTTCTGGCTTCCATGGGCACCTGCATTGATATGTGTGTGTGTGTGGGGGGGGTGTGCGTGTATGAAATTAAATGCTAAAAAGAGAAACAGGCCTCATTGAGGAAAGAATTGTCATTAGTTCATCTGAATACTTTTCTTCCTTAAGAACAGTGTCTGATGGGGTGTGTATTTGAAAGTTGAAAAAATTATGTGTCTGATCTTATCGACCTCCATCTACTCCTCATATGTACTTTAAATTGATGTATTGATTCCCAATAAGGGCCCATGTGTCTTTTTCAGTGTCAGAGTTGGGAATGGAGAAGAATCAATGAATCACTTGAATTATTTGTACATTAAGAACAATATGTCTCTGAAAGTTGCTTTCATTAGATTCTTCTGGCTATGTCTGATTGTTAAGATTATTGGCCAAGCCCTGAAATGTGGGGTTCTACTTTCAAAATTGTCATATTTTAACTTGATTCTTCTCTAATTATTGTGTGTAATAGGGTGCTAAGTTATGGCAGAAGCTCTAACAAGTGACAAACTGTCTGATTTAAATAAAAGAAACTGTCTCAGTTCTGGAGGCTTGAAGTTGAGTTTCAGAAGTATTCTCTCTGAGATTCATGGCTTGTATTCATGGCCACCTCATGTCCTCAAACTGCATTAGATCATCCATGCCAGTGCAGATTCATCTTGGATAAGTCTGTCTAACATGCTTATGATGACATTTTGGGTATCAGGTATTAATTATGTTGTCCGCATGTGGACTTAGAGAGGAGAAGGAATATCACAGTTTAATGTGACATTTTTAATGATGATAAAATGGGAGGAGTCTAGTCTGGCCTTTGTAAGCTAATTGCCATCTGCAGTGGCTCACTAGGGTGTTAGGTACCTTGTGGTACAAAAACGAATAAGATTCCTAGATACTTATTATAGTGAAAGGTGTTGGAATGATAGTATAGTTTTTGTATTTTGTGGACAGTGGAAAAAATGAGTTTCAAACAAGGTTCAGGATGAGACCTGGCCCTTTTATAATATGTTCTTATTCTGTTCCTATTTTGAACATTTGTTTGCTTGGTAGGTATTTGCTAAATTTATTGAATTAAGTTGGGTAGAAATCAGCAGAATGTTACTGGAGTTCAGACCCTCATACTGTAAGCTGACCATGCTGTAAGCACCAATACTCCAGCTCTGAGAGATCTAACAACAGCCTCCTCTGGCCTTGCATGTATATGCCAGAACACTCACATGTGCTCTCTCTCTCTCCCTCTCCCTCTTCCTCTTCCTCTCCCTCTCCCTCTCATACACGCACACACACAACACATGCAAGTAATCTAATAGAAGAAAACAAAGCCCACAGTACACCTTTGCTACCTTAATAGGAAATGACAGAAATGTTAGAAAAATTTATTGAATATATATCTGTTTTTGTAGTACCTATTTTGTTTCTGTTTTAAGTTGTATCACTATCAACTTTTCCCCAAGTCTTCTCAAAACAAGGCAGCTGTGAAGGGTGTTTGAGTTTTAAGTCCCCCCCCCCTCCAATACCTCCTTTGTTTCTTTATAGTACATTATTAAATGTAATGAGGACCTGTGCTAGTTTATCCAGTGAGTATGTCTAAAACTAAATTTAAATGGTAGAAAGTGAAATGTTTTATAGAGAAGGAACCAGGAATTGGGAATAAGTAAGAATTGCCCTTGTATGAAAATGCAAGACACCTTAAGACAAGGATGTCAGACTGCGTGATTCCTGAACCCTTAGCTAACTCCAAAATTCTGTAATTGTTAACTGATAACACGTTAAAATGCTGAACTAAGTAGAATGTTTAAACAGCTCTCACGTTTGGTCTATCTTTAAACAAACCAACAAACAAAAACCTGTAGTTCATAATTTATCTTTCAAATGAACCTTGTTACTTGCATTTACTACAAACCATGCAATTACTATAATTAAAGTGGGTTACTTAGGAAGAACTTGTCAGATCATGGACATAGCATATGATTCACTAGAGATGAAGAAGCCTGATTTATAGGAAGTGTGCAAAGATGAGCTTCTAAACACTTCAACATATTTCTCTCGGCTCAGTGTGCTTTAAAAAAGAGAAGAGGTTGCCGTATTTTCCTGATGGCCATTTACGGATAATTTTAGCTTATTCTTTATAACAATCTGTTTTCTACTAATAGAGTTAAATTTAAAGTTTCTATTTTCCCCTTGAGTCCATCATATTAAATCAGCCCTTGCAGGTGCTGGTCAAGTTTTGTGGAATGTGTTGGTGTTGGTGACATTAAAATAAAGAACATTGATTGTGCTTTCATAGGATCACAATTTGCATTTCCCTTCTCTAGTTTGGGGACAGATGCCAGTCCTTCTAAAGTGATTACACAGTGTTTCATATACTCTGTGACTTTATAATAGATGGAGAGGAGTGTTTGGACAGCCATGTTGCTGTTGTTATTTTAAATAGACCTAAATACATCTTAATTTACAGAATAATTATTCTTCAGTGAAGGTGTTAATGTTACACAGATGGTAAACAGAGTGCTTGCTTTCATTTTTTTTTTTTTTTAAATAAAGAACTAGGTAGTCAGATTTCTCAACTTATGTTTTGTAACATATAATAGAGAATAATTTGGAAAGCCCACTACAATCCTTTGATATAGATTAATGATGGTGAAATCACATTTTCTAATTGCTTATCTTTTCTATGCTTATTATTACACTTTAAGATAAAGGAAACATGGCTAAGCAACTCCTTAGTAACACATGTGTCTGTTTCTTGGTAATTTGTAGTATATTCTGAAATATTTATATTCAGAGAATAAGATTCTTTTAAATGTCATCATTAAGAAATTTGCTATGCAAGTGAAGGGCCGATGTTTTTCTTCTTGAAATAAATATGATAATTTATCAAGCCTAGACACATTCACCCATAAAACAGTTGTAACTGTTAATAACATGATTTATGTTGTACCACCTGAGTTGTTTTGCTTTTTAATCTTAGATGTGCTGCATAAAATCCAGGATTTACAGTTGTTGTTTGTGGTTATCCTTGCTTAGTTAGACCAAGTGAGGTGATTAAAATCCCTGAGCTTAGGTGTCAGTATATTTTAGCCATTAAAATGATTTCGTGCATATAAATTGCATGGGTGTGTTCTCCTATTTGTTCCTTTATAAGTTAGGAAACATGTTGCTGAGGTTGAAATTTATTTTCTTTAGATTTGGGGTTTTTAGGTTATTGAATGCGTTGTCACTGTTTACATACCTTAATTTCCCTTTAGCTGCTCAGTTCTACTTCCTATTAGTATTATAAACATTGAGAAATCAAGACTTGACTTTTTTTTTTGTTGTTGAAAATGTCATCATCTGCATTTAAAATAGTAAATTAAAACCCAATACAACTTTTCACAGGCTACTTGAGGATTAACCTTTAAGTCTTTGTAATCCTGAGGGCTTCTTAAGAAGTAATCTCTGGTAACATTTCCTTTTGACCTTTCTTTAGACAGGAGATTGTATCAGAAGTGGCTGGGTTTCAAAATCTACTTATCACTGAAGAGAAAAGACCTTGTTGAATTTAGACGTATAGTTTCTCTGTGAATGGAAATCTCATTCGTACTGCTTTGATTCCCAGGATTCCTCTCAGGAACACTGTGTAGACCATGTATTGCTCAGCAAATCATTTTGATGGCTGTGGGGACTCTGCCCTCATTCAGTTACATAGTTTTGCTTGTAACTGGCCTTACCTGTTTACTGTCTTCATGGCACTCCCTGTGCTCCCATGTCACCAGGAAGAAGTGGTGGCCTCTTTAGAGCATAGCCTGAATGCTGTTATTGTTAGGCTGGATTGTGTGTGATCTTCTTGCAGGGTTAAAAACTAAAAATTTATTAAAATGCAGTATTTTCTATTTATTCTTCTCTACCTAGGGTGATTTTTACCTGGTGGATGTGTTTATAAGATGGCAGGTGAAAAATAGACAAAGCAATTCTAGGCACTTAAGAATTGGTAGAATAGCAGTTGAGAAATAAAAGGTGACTGACTTAGGAGAACTAAAAGCCAGATTCATCAGTGTGTCAAGGTGGAGAAAGTAATCCTTATAGCATGTTTCTTTTCCTTTTTTTCCCTCATCAGACCCAAAAGACAACACATCTAGGACAGGTTCATTTGGTGATGCACAAAGCAAGAAGAATTCAATAAAAATGTGGTTTAGTCCTCGAAGTAAGAAGGTTAGATATGTTGTGAATAAAGCCTCAGTACCAACCCAGCCTGAAAGCGCAAAGGATGACAAAGCCCAGGAAGCCTCCACATATGAATTTATTTCCACAAGCCCCCCTGAAGTTGTTTCTAAGAGGAATAAGACAGCTTCTAGAACATCTGCAAAAAAGCAGCGGAAGAAATCCTCAGCTGAGATCAACCAGGAGGGGAAGTCAAGGCCAGAAACAGAAGATAGGTTTGATTCCACAGAGGGACTGAAGGAGGAGAGGCTAGTCTCCTGTAACCAAACACTATTTATGGAAAGTCCACAGGTAAATGGTGAAATAGACTTACTAGCTAGTGGTTCTGTCATAGAATCTGAATGTTCTGGAAGATTGACTGAAGTCTCTTTACCACTGGCTGAGCATATAGTGTCTCCAGGCACTGTGAGTAATAGTGAAGAGACTCCTGAGAAGAAGGCCTGTGATAAAGATCTTTGTTCAGTAGGATGTAATGGAAATCACAAAGATTGTAGCAGGTCTCCCAATCCTACTTCTAAGAAATGTGAGAGCAACATTGGGAGCCTTAGCAGAGATGTCATTAAACCAAGAGTGCTTGCAGAAAATATATGTTCTTCACTGCCTTCAGAGAAACTTCAAGTTGATGTCATACTCATATCAGATAACTCCCTTAGCCTTTCACCAGGCACACCCCCACCTCTGCTGAATAATTCAACTCACAGACAAATGATGTCAAAGCCCTCCACAGTGAAGCTGTCACCCGGTAATGCGGCCAGGAAAAGAAATCACAGAGGAGAGACTCTGCTTCATATTGCTTCTATTAAGGTAGGCTGTCTACTCTGAACTAAATCTTGGAATGAGACCATGTTAGTTTGCTGTTACTACAACAAATAAATACTTGAGATAAGAAGAGAAAAAATTTAATTTATCTCACAGTATTGTAAGTATCTGTCTATATCCATCAGGTTGTGTTGCTTTGAATTTGTTATGGTAGATGTGTGCTGTGGAACAAAGCTATTCACCTCATCATTGAGATGCAAGAGGGGGGAATAAGGAAGGGATGGAGACTTCTATTCAGTGATTTGAAGACCTCACTGTAGAAGATGGAGGCAAGAGGTTGGGGGAAGGGAACCTTGCCATTAGATACACTCTAGGGATCCCATATTCTTAGAACAACTCCAGTTTTTGGACTTATTGGTTATGTTTCGGGTGATTTCTGCTAAGTGTGACTTAGAAAATTAATCTTTTGATTATCTTGTCACATTTATAAAACATCTCCGTACATAAGCTATTGTGTTGTTAATGCTGCCTAGACATAGCTAGTTAATAATTATTATGTTCCATCCAATTTTACAAACTATGTTGTCTGTGTCAGATATCACCCTAGAGCAGAAATAGCCACAGACAACAAATAAACTAATAAAACCTGACAGACACTTTCAGGTGGCTCACCTACAAACTGTAGATGATATTCTGTTGTTCTAGGCATGAAAAAGCCACAGTAGAATAGATAGGAAAAAATATTAGCATGATGGTGTCACAGTGACTTTTCTTCAGTGATGCGTTCATGATTGCTTTTTGTAAGTTTTCTCAATAAGGCCATTTGCTTCAAAAGTCTTGCCCAAATTAAAGTTGCCTGTTTTGTTTTCTTTGCCCAAGTTATCAGATATTATTATTGTTATTAGTTGACTGATTTACTATACTTAAACATGCATTGACTTGTATTTTTTTTAAACCATTAACAATCATTTTTTAAAATTTTATTATGTTCTGAATGTGTTTGATTTTTTGTTTGTTTGTTTATTTTTATAATTCTGGGAAACATACAGGGACTCACTCTTACCAAGTCACTGTGCTTTCAACTTCTGTGTTTGACTTGATAGACATTGTCTAGGAAGAAAAAAAATATCAGTAGGTTTATCAACAAACATAATTTTCTTTTTAGAAATAGTTTTTATTTAGTTTTCACCTTAATTTTCTTATTTATAGCAAGCTATATATGGAAGTCAAATGCTGTAATTCTTCTATCCTATTTCAGCCGCATGCTCATCTTCAGAAAAAAGAGTTGAATGGGCCTTAAAGCTACCAAAAAATGGAGCAAGGAGCAGGGAAGCGAGTTCTCTTTGCACAGTGAAATTCATAGTTGATGACCTTTACAGCAACCAAAGTAAAGAAGGGGAGGTAACAGGTTTACGCAAGTCTAAAAGGAAGGCTTCCCTGGGTTGCTGCTGTGATTGTTACTTTTCCCTACTGCACGTAGTTAGATTTTCAGTTTTCTCAGTTCATGGTACTTGTGATGGTTAATTTTGATTGTTAGTCTTTTTGGAGCTGAGTCCAGTAGTTCACACCTGTAACTCTAGCATTTAGGAGACTGAGGCCAACCTGGATTATGTAGCTAGTTCAAAACTAGCCAGGGCAAAAAACAGACAACCCCCTTCCCCCATTGTGTCCCTCCTGGTACTGATTTCTTTCTTAGTTATTGTTCTATTGCTGTGAAGAGACATCATGATCAAGGCAACTCTTAAAAGAAAGCATTTATTTGGAGGCTTACTTAACACTTTTAGAGGGTTGGTCCATAATGGTTATGGTTGGAAGCAGACATGTGTGGTGCTAGTGGAGTAGCTTGAGAGCTTTACTTTTTGATTCACAGACAGTAGGGAGGGAAGGAAGAGGAGGAGAGGTAGGAGAGAAAGGTATGGGCTTTGGAAAACCTCAAATCCCATCCCTAATGACACACCCTCTCCAATAATTACACCCATTCCCACAAACAGTTGATCAACTGGGAACTACGTGTGCAAATATATGAGCCTATGGGAGACATTTTCATTTAAACCACAATACATTTCACTCTCTGCCCCTCATAGGCTTGTAGCCTTAACACAGAGTAAAGTGCATTTAATCCAGCTTCAAATGTCTCCATGGACTTTCAGTCTAAACACTGTTTAAAAGTCCAGAGTCGCTTCTGAGATTCAACGCAGTCTCTTGGCTGTAATCCCCTGTAAAATCAAATTCAAAAAGTAGATTTCATACTCCCAACATACAATGTTACAAAATGTATATTACCATTCCAAAAGGGAGGGGAGGTGGCATAGTGAAGAAAATTGGACCAAAGCAACACTGAAACCCAGCAGGGCAAACTCCACATTCTGCATCTCTATGTCTGATGCCAAGATGCTCTTCAGAACTCCAACTCCTTTCAACTTTGTTGACTGTAGCACACTTCTCTCACTTGGGCTGGTTCCACACCCAGTCAGCATCTCTTTCACAGATAACCCTGCATCTCCAAAATATTGGGGTCTCCAACAGAATTCAGCCTTTACCTTTATAGCTGCATGCATGGCCTCTCTAGGACTGCATGTGGGGCCTTGTAACGAGTACGGTTTTTCCGCCTGCCGCCGCTGGTCTTGTCCCACCGCCGAGCCAGCCCCAAATAACTCACACTGAGACTCTGTATTTGATATAATCTGTTGGCCCATTACTAGTTTCTTATCGGCTAGCTCTGTCTTAATTATTAACCCATTTCTGCTGATCTATGTATTTCTCTTACCGGGGAGCCGGCCGGCATACTGCTTTCTCCCAACTCTCTATCCTGGCCCTTCTTACTACTTCCTCTTCCTCCTTGTCTCCTAGTCCCTCCTATCTTGCTTTCCTATTGGCCAACAGTGCTTTATTCATTAACCAGTATGAGAAACATATATACATAATGGCATCTCCCATCATTATTATAGCTGCATGCATGGCCTCTCTAGGACCTCATGTGGGGCCTACCACATGCCTAGCTTCAAAGGCTTTCTTTAATGAGGGAGGTGGTTCCACAACTCCATTCCCTTTTTCTTTACCCTAAAACTAAGTGACCAAAGCTGTCAAGTTCTGTTGCCTGCTCAGGCTGAAATGTAACTTTCTTGATGATTTACATTTGCGTAAGCTTTGACTTGTTGATGTTTTCAAGGCCTAAATTATCTCATTGAGCACCAGAGCCAGCTCCAGAATTACATTTCCTGATGTTCTTTTCTTCTTAAACTGTACATTCTATATTTCTCTTTGCTTTATGTGCTCATTTTCCTCATATGTCTGTATAATAGTGATACTAGGCTGTCTTGAAATCTCCTTGCCAGTTTCAGCTCCTGACAAATTTTTAGGACAAGGGCAGGAAGCAACCACATTCTTTTCTAAAATATCACAAGAATGTGGCCAGCCAGTAATATTCTTCCCCTCTAAAACCTTTTAAGCTAGGCTATACATTTCACATCACCATCAGCACCGCTGTCCATGCTGCTAGTAAGATGGTCTGTTAAGCACTGCTTAAAGTATTCCATTGCTTTTTTAGTCCAGAGTTACAAGTCTGTTTAGAGGAATTGGGTCACCGAGAGGGTCCTTACAGGCATGTCTTGCACTAGGTTTTTTTCTGTTATTTCTGTTTCTCTGCCTCTTCGTTGACGTGATGTGAATTGCTCTATGCTAACTGCCATGATGGACCAAAACCACTTAGCAAAATAAACCTTCCTTCCTATAAGTTGTGTCTGTGTTGCAAAAACAAGTGACACAGAATTGATTGTAGTGGGTTTTCTGAGAAGTGTAAGAGGCTGACATTTCACGATGCCATGCAGACATAACAGATGTTAAGATGGCAACTTGAAGGCAAGGTGCTGAGTATCTAATGAATTCTAATTCTGGGTAGAGAGACAGTCACTAAGAGGGTCTGCTTTAGAGTGTGGCTTTGCAACTTGTACTTGCAGGCAATCCTGTTTGTTTCCTTCATATTAGGAGGGAGCATCACAAGAAAATAAACACACAAACAAACTGGGATTTGTGGTACGTTGAAGATTTTATTTCCGGAATACCACATGGAGTCAGCATCTAGCTCCTTTAGTCAGCCACCCATTTTTCCCTTTGTAATACTAGTAACTTTTTGTATCACTGAGTTGTCAGGATTATTTATTTATGAAATTACTTTATTCCATAAACTCTAAAAAGCCAGAGAGCTGTTTACCATATTGTAGAACTCCATTTCTAAGGGTCATTTTGTTCTATTTGAAATGACATCTAATTGCTGAATGGGGCAAAGTTTTATCTGGTGAGCTTGTTTCAATGGAAAATGTTAGCTACGATGGGTAAATAATTTTTAGTGTACTTAACTGTAATGTTCTATAGTTTTTATGAAGATTTGTTTTTTAGTGGTGTTTTTGAAGAGCCAATCTTCTAATAGGGGAAAAGAATTTTGTTTGCATGCTTTTGGAAAGTTACTTTATATTGCTGGAATTGCATATATGCACAGTATGTGAGACATAAAGAATCTTTCCCTTTACTGCAAAGTTGCAGACACATAAATCGACTTGGGCACACACGCCTTTAAAGTATTACTTGAAAATACCAAAAGCATTTAAGATTTCTTATAAGTTTTCATAAATTCTTTCCTCAAATGATTTTCTTTCCAGAGCTTTAAGGAAATCACAATTATTCTTTTAAGTTATAAGGAGTGAAAGAGTGCTGCTACTTAAAAAAAAAAAAAAAAAAAAAAAAAATTCCATTATAGAAGAAAGTAATTTAAAGCGACAAGAAGCAGAAGTTAATTTATTTTCTGGAAACTTTGTATCAGTGCAAACTATCCAGTTACCGTGGACCCTTCCTAATTATCATAATTTTATTTATGTGCATGACATTAAATTTACATGAAGTAGAAAGATGAAAATAAGACAAACTTTTAAGCATTAGGGAGGAGAAAGCAGCTTAGGTCTAAAAAGCAGCAGTTTGCTAATCAGTATATTTTAGGAGTAGACTACTAAAAGAAGGCCTACCTTTGATGTATGTTTTAGGGGTAGACTATTGATAGAAGGCCTCCCTTTGAATGATACTCAGAAGTGACCTGAAGCAAAGCAGGACGTCTAGGAAATAATAGTCTGCTTATGTCTCTAACACTGCCCCTTATTTCTTGTTGGACTTTCACATGTGGCATCTGTTTCTCACTTGTTTCTAGTGTTTTCTGGGCTTCTTAGGTTTTTCTGTTTTTTTTTTTTTTTTTTTTAAATAAAAAAAGGAGAGGTTTTGAGAATTTGTGTGTGTACACTTTTGTGGATGCTTTCTTGTTGAAGGTAAGGTAGATGTGGTTCTGGCAATTCATCTACTACCGTATTCAGGGGAATTTAAACAATTCTAATTTTATCTTGGTAGGGCTTTCTGAATTCATTTGGAACTTGAGTGTATGTAGAACAAAAGTTACTGAATTGTGTTAACTTGCACAGGAAGTATGCAATTTATACCATAAGGATTTGAGGCAAATATTTTAAAGTTCTAACTGGGCAGTCTTTTTTTTTTTTTCATATATTCATTATACATAGTTGTGAATTTCATAATGACATTTTACACAGTATCTAAGATACTTCAGTTGTCTCTCTGTGTTCTAATTTCTTTCCTGTTGCTGTGAACAGCATAATCAAAAGCAGCTCAGGGGAGGGAAAGTTTGTTTCTACATACCCTCCTGGTCACTGTCCATGGTTGATGGCAGGGCAGGGACTCAAGCAGAAATCATGGAGGAATGCTACTTAATGGCTCACTTGCACTATGTCTCATGCTGAACTCTGTCATAGCCCAGGCCTATCTGTCTGCCTTGGTTGGAATTTTGTTCATGATTGTTTGGTTCTCCTTAGTTTTTAAGATTTTTTTTTTTTTTTTTTTTTTTTTTTTAATGTGTTGGAACCTGTCTGGGATAGACCAGGCTGGCCTTGAATTCAGAGACACGCCTGCCTCTGCCTCCCAAGTGCTGGGACTAAAGGCATCTCCACCAACACCCAGCCTTTCTTTTAAAGCAAGGTGTGTGTGTGGGGAGAAGGGGGTTGGCGGGGGTGGGGTGGGTGGGTGGTGTAAGTGGTAGTGCATTTGAGTGCAGCTTCCTGTAGAGGACAGAAGAGGATATCGGATTACCTGGAGCTGGAGTTGGAGGCAGTAGTGAACTCCCTGATATGGGTGCTGAGAGCCAAACTTACTTTCTCTGCAAGAGCAGTAGGCACTCTTAACAAAATATATTTCTCTAGCCCCTATTTTATTTTATTTTATTTTTATTTCAGTGAAGATTGTCATTGAAATTGTGATGGGCATTACATTGAGTCTGTGAATCTCTTTTGGTAGTATAACCATTTACAAAACATTCAATATTTCAATCAGTTGAAATGCATTTAATACTTTCTTTTAGGCTATTAAAATTTAGTCATTTGGTTAATTTAGAACATTTTAATATATGTTGCACATGGATTAATAAAAAACAAAAACAAGTTTGGCTGTCACATGAAGATATTTCTATTTTAGAAGTAGCCCCAACTATGGAAATAAAAAAGTAAATTTTAGGGGCTGAAGATGTATCAGTAGGTCATGTGCTTGCCTAGGATGCAGGGCTTAGACTCTCAGCATTGTAGAAAACCAGTTGTTGCAGCTCTAGTGGCCATATAAGCAATACTCCGTAGGAGCAGGGTGATCAGAAGTTCAACATTATTCTTGGCTGAATAGGGAGTTCAAAGCTAGCCTGGGTTGCATAGGACCTTGCCTCAAAAAAAAAAAAAAAAAAAAAAAAAAAAGTTTTTAAAACACAAAATTTAGGACCAGGTGAGTTGGTGCAAACATTTAATACCAACACTCAGGAGGCAGAGGCAGTTAGATCTCTGAGTTCAAGGCCAGCCTGGTCTACATAGTGAGTTCCAGGATAGCCAGAACTATATAGACTCAATTTCAGAAAAAGGAAAAAAAAAAGAAAAAGGAAGAAAGAAAGAAATATGAAAAGTAGAAAACCATGAAACCAAGGCAAGTGTTAGAGCTGGGGAAACTTAAATGACTTCTACACTCTTAACTCAGTAGAGGTACAAGGTATTTCTCAGGCTGGGTGTTGGTGGCACACAGCTTTAGTCCCAGCACTCAGGAGGCAGATGCAGGAGGGTCTCTGTGAGTTTGAGGCCAACCTGGTCTACAGAGCAAGTTCCAGGACAACCTCCAAAGCAATACAGAGAAACCCTGTCTCGAAAAACAAAAACAAACAAACAACAAAATAAAACAGAGAGAGGGAGAGAGAGAGAGAGGGGAGAGTGGAACACGTGGAAGGGAATGATGGGAAGAAGGGTTAAGTGAGTGGGGTGGGAAAGTAAGGCAAAAAAAAAAAAAAAAAAAAAAAAGGATAACTAACACTAGGTATATCTGAAAAAGCTATACGCCTGAAGAGATTCAGTGGTTCAGATCAATGGCTGCTCTGGCAGAAGACCTGGGTTCCTTTTCCAGCTCACAACTGTCTGTAATATAGGGACAAAGGGATCTGATCAAAGGGATCTGATATCCTTTCTTAGCCTCAGAAGGAGCTACGTACTGCATGCTGCATATGCATACATGCATGCAAAAGCTCATACATATAAAATGAAAAATAAATCTAACATAAGGAAGAAAAACCCATATGGAAACTGTTTCATAAGTGGACTGTGTGTGTGTGTGTGTGTGTGTGTGTGTAATTAGAGATACCCTACACAGAGGATAATGCTCCTCCCAGAAGCTCAGAATTAGAGGGAGACTTCATTTCCTCCCTTCTCTCCCTCCTTCCCTCCCTCCCTCTCTCCTTCCCTTCCTTTTACTTCCCTCCCTCTCTTCCTCCCTCCCTCCCTCCCTCCCTGCCTCCCTTCCTCCCTTCCTCCCTCCCTCCCTCCCTCCCTTCCTTTCTTTTGAGATAGGGTTTCTCTGTATAGCCCTAGCTGTCTTGGAACTAGCTCTGTAGACCAGGCTGGCCTTGAACTCACAGAGATCCACCTGCCTCTGCCTCCCAAGTGCTGGGATTAAAGACGTGTGCTACCACTACCTGGCTGGAAGGAGACTTAATTTTCATGTCATTTAATAATTAAACTCATCTTAATAACTTGAAGGGAGAATGAATATTGTATGCTGGTCTTTTACTTCATCTTGATACTCTTATTCTCAACATCTTGTTCATCGCCTTTGAAATCAGGCTCTGATGCTACTATATCATTTTTCCTCTCTTCCTCCTGCCTCCCCTGTGTCAGTGAGCCATTGTTGAAAAGTTAATGTATGGATCTCTAGGTTGCTAGTCTAGGAGGATGAAATAGAAAACTGTTCAGCTAGTGAGAAGATATGTAAGGAATAGTATGGATTTGATGGAAGCTGCATTTCCTACCATTCAGTTAATTGATAATGAGCAGTGGTTTAGTTCCAAAGAAAAAAATAAAAATGTAATGCTAATTTTGTGTGTTGTATGACTGTTTCTCCCAATCCGTTTCCTGGCATTTTAAACAGCATCTGCTTCTGCCATGAAGGTACCTTTGGTGCAAATAAAGTGACTATAAACTAAATTAGTGACTCAGGGTAAATAGAGTAACTGCCAATAAAGCAGGACTTTTTGGCAGTTTTAACATTGGTTGCATTAGCTAGTTTTTTTGCTGTAAACAGCTTTTTTTATTTTAATGCTCAAAAGTTATTTTCATGTTTGTTCAAAATGATGAAATTTAGGGTAGTCTCTGGCTAGAAGTCTTCATTTTGTATCTTGAACTGAATTTTCAATATGGTTTGTTAGTAATATTCAAGTACAGACAAAATGACTTGGCATCTCAGGACTTTAGAGACAGATAATATTTCTTGTCTCATGAGCACCAGTCATGGCATAAGGGAAAGACTCACTTGCCTTGAAGAAGACAGAATTATAAAAACAAAGCCTCAGTAGCTTTATTTCATTCATGATATATTTTAATGTCCTTTAATTTTTTTTCGTTATTCTACCAGGGTGATATATCTTCTGTTGAATACCTCTTGCAAAATGGAAACGACCCCAATGTTAAAGACCATGCTGGATGGACACCGTTGGTAGTTTTCCTTTGTGTATCTTTGCAGTGTTGGGGATCTCTTTGTTTTTTCATTCTTTCTTTTTTATGCTTATGGTTCTAGTTTATGGTTTTGTGGTTGTTCATATATCATGCTCTGCCACCGACACTCTTTAGTCTGAAGAATTTATGTTTTGACCAAGTATAAAAAGAAAGTTATTTTTCATCTAGCTGTTTCAGCTGTGACAGGAAAGTAATTGGTTACCTTTTGAGTACTTTTAGATTTAGGAGTCCAGTTTCACTGCATTGTTGGAAGTCAGCTCATGTGTGGTGGTAGCTGCTACCTACAATGGACATCAGGCTGCATTGTATGTCATTGCATGCCACTGGAACCAGAGAGATTTTTGGTTTCATGGAACAGAGTAGTTGGAAGGATGGAATGTGATGACCATTGAGTACTGGATCTTGCCTCTTATACATCTAGTAAAAATTGAGGCAGTAGCAGTAGAAGGCTTTATTGTAAACATTTAAAAAGTCTGTTCACTATTGCTGTCATCAATTGCAATGGGAAGAATAGTCTGAGAAAAGAGTGGAAAACACACTTGGAACCACTTTGAACATGGGCTAATGAAGACAGTAAGCATTGGGTTATAATGCAGCCGCAAAGCGTCCACAAGGGAGGATGGTGCCTTTATCTTGTAAACTAGAATTTCAGCAGAGAAATGAGACCCATTAGACCAGGTACCAAAAATGCTTTAAAGGTATAATATATATGTAATATTTATATGTGTTAAAATAAGTGTATAGTACATATAAAATGATTTCTTGACAAATTCTTAGGCCAAGAGGGCATAATCAGGATTCAATTCATCATGTTCCACAGGCTAGCTAACACTGTTTAGGAAGGTTAGCTGTCTTAGTCTTCTTAACTCCCTTGCTCTTTTCTTTGTTACTAATTCCATCATTTTTGTCTGTTCAGAAAGTGCATTTGAAAGTCACCCCTTGTTACTGCTGTTGTCACTGACACCAAATACCCAGTAGTACCCATCAGCAAAGAGAACATGTCTTGTAAATCGTCCTAGAGTATCACTTTGCTTGGTGGTTATGTGGGAATGTTGGTGTACAGTTTTTGGTACATGGATTGAAAAACTGGATTCTCCTCAGCCTTGGAGAATTCCAGCTCTGTATGTGGTCTGGTTGTTGCACATTTAAGAGATTTTTTCCTAATGTTGTAAAATTATTGTAGAAACATTTCACAGCCGTAGTTGCCTTAAAGCACATTTAAAAAAGAAAAGCATGTGATCAAAGGCTTGTACTTTCCTACGAAGTACACAGATTTTTGTCACTGTATATTTTACCATGAAAATGGCGATTAGTGGCTTTGACTTTGTCAACAGCCTAAGGTTTGAAAGTAGTTATATAAGAATAACTTTACTGACTTGATGTTCTCAATTTTTCTAAAGTATATTCATTAATACATTTTTCCCTTCCATCCTCTTCCCACTTCCCCCTTTAAAACTTACTTTTGATTAGCATGAAGCCTGCAGTCATGGGCACCTAAAGGTAGTGGAATTGCTGCTCCAGCATAATGCTTTGGTGAACACCACAGGCTATCAGAATGATACACCACTGCATGATGCGGCCAAGAACGGCCATGTGGACATCGTCAGGGTGTTACTGTCCTATGGCGCCTCCAGGAATGCTGTGTAAGTAGTTGCCTGCAGTTCTCAAAATGGGTTTATGTTGCTGCATCAAGGAATGTCCTGAAGAAATAACTACTACCCAAGTTGACATTTTGGTCTCTCATCTTTCACAGGTAAAGTTAGTTATAGTGACTAGTGTGCATGTTAGAGTCCATACTCAAGCTCTCTTCCTCAAAACTCATGCATTTGAAGGAGATTTCTTTTCAGAAACAATATCAATTACTTTTAGAAACCTTGGTTTCATAGACAGATTCACTTAGTGGTTTATTTCTGTAGATTGAATCATATTTAATAAAAAACTAGATGGTACTTAATTTTTTATACTTAATACAAATTAGATATTTAACTTTTTGTGGTATTTAATACTTTAGACTCATTTTAAATATTCTGTTAGCCTTTTCTGCATATTAGCCCAACAAAAGTTAAAGTGTGTAAGAATTCAGATATTGGGCAAGTACAGTTGAATTATCTCTCAGATTTTTCACATTATTCAAATGAGGCTCTGAGTAAATTGTTTTGCAGTGTCAGGGCACAGAGGAGCATCAGTGAATGCTGGCGGCTGCATCTTAAAACTGCTATTGTCAAGAGTATCTTGAACAAATGCTGTATGCAGATTTTTATATCTTTAATCTGGAACTTGGCTCCTGTCTCCCTATATGTTATTTTACTCTTCTGTTAATTAGGTAGTTGAAATGAAAATGCAAGAATTGCTTCTCTGTGTCCTCATTGAATTTGTTGGCTTCAAAGGAGCCCAACAAAAGCCTCTCCCTTGGTAGAAAGACATGTAAGAACCATACCATGTAGATCTTTTGACTTGTAATGTTTAATAGGTAGCCACTTCACACAATTGAGAAATAAATCACTAATGAAGAATGTAACATAACCTGGAACTTCGAGCTTCATTAAGCGTGTCAGGACTGCTTTGATTCCCATCACAAATTGTAAAGCATTTGGGGGAAAATATGTGTGTATTTGTATTCAGGAATCTCAGAGGATATATATATATATATATATATATGTGTGTGTGTGTGTGTGTGTGTGTGTGTGTGTGTGTGTGTGTGTGTGTGTGTGTGAAGACTTTACAAATATGACCCTCCTGTGGGTATAGTGAGCCATTTGATAAAGCAAATGGTTGCTTGGGTCAGGTGAAACCAAGTACCTTCCATCCCAGGGTTCTTAAATCAGCCGTGACTACTTTAATGAATGGAGCACTGGTCATGGTGTTAGGGAATCCAACTTTTATTTGTGACTCTATTATTGACTTTATAGCCGCAGGCAGGTTAATTTCTGTGCTTTGGTGTCCTCACCTATAAAACATGGGTGCTGCCTGCTGCTTTTCTATTTCTTCAGAGCATAGTGAGGATTAATGAGCCAAAGCACAGAGCCTGTCTTGTGGTTTGTACACCATGATTCTTCACTGTACTGTGAGGACCCCTTAATATACAAGGAGTGGGCATGGGACAGGGAATGAGTATGCCTTCACAGGTGCTGTCTCAGAGATCAGGTGTCTGCCATTTTGTAATAAGTGGCCTGCCCTAGCAAAGTGACACAAGTAGACACAGTTAGGCACTGTCTGGTAGACCTTTGCAGAGTAAAGGAAATGTTTATGTGTTAGTGTTTGGTGTTGATGAGCCAGTAGCCATCTATATCTTATAGACACTTGAAAACCACTACTCAGAAACAGTCTTTAAAGGTGCTGAATTTTTACTCATTTAAATAGCACATGCGTGCAGTGCCTGCTCTGTTGGTCAGGTGGCTGGTGCAGGTAGGGCAATTGGGGAGGAGGATGTATTTGGGAACCGAAGTTGAGATTGATGTTGGATAACGGTTTTAATAGGGTAGATTTATCCTTTGAATTCATGCTGTCACATTAGAACTGTTTGGAATGTGTTGTGAGGAAGGCATGCTAGCTTTCTTTTTCAAATGTGGAACCAATGCTTGGTCTGCTGTTAACTTTTCCTTGGATGGATGTTGCATTCTCAAGTAGAAAAATATTATATGGACCAATGAACCTATTAATTGTCTTCCTGCCCTAGTAAATGTTTAAAAGAATGAATCCTCTACAGAAAAGGTAACTGTTTTATGGCATGCAAAAACATGTTGCTCTTTTGAAAGATTGTGCTTTTGCCTGCTCATAGCAAGCAAAGTAATGTGAAAAATTAAGTCTTTGTGAATACAGTTTTATAATTGTTGATAAAGGATTCCATTCATCGACTCTCTTAACATTCTGTCATGCCCTGTAGGTTTAGTTTTAGTAAAAATACCTAGCTTATGTTTCTGCATGTTGGGTGATCTGCACTTGCAGAAATAAATTTTCATTTGCTCATCTCTCCTTACTTTTCCTGTTGCTACAGCTGATTCAGGGCACAGCTATTAGGTAGGTGTCTACTATGTCACTCCTATATGGGAAAGGATATTAAAGAATTTTATTGTTGTCTGAACACTGCCTTATATGGGGTATAGCTGACACATTAAACACCTCATCTTAACTCTTCAAGAAGTGAAGCTCATCTTTGTAATCAGTCTTGGTGGCAAGAAAGAATCCTGGCCAAGAAAGGCTTTTCAGTTCCTGTCTCAATACTCTTATTTTCAGATGATATCATACAGGGAAATGGACATTTCTCATTTTCATTAAAAAAGCATGCTGTGATATATTTTCCCTTATTGATCATGCAATGTATCATCAAATGGAGGAAACTATGGTATGATTGGTATTCCAAGCATAACCTACCATGTTTTCTTATTCCCATTTTTATTCTGTAGTCTCTCAACAGTGCAAATCCAGCAGTATTTACAGTCACTGAACTGGTACTATCTGCTAGGCAATGTCTTATGGTCTTTTAATTTATTAGTTCATTTTGTCTTCCTAATAGCCTTAGAAAATGAGCTGTATCAGCTCCATTTTACAGGTGGAAAACAGGCAGTAGAGGTTGACATAATTTTTGTAAGGCCCAACGATTCTAGACCCGAGGGCAGTGTTTCTCTATAACCCAGCTCCTAGCTATCATGCACAACCACGCTGTTCCTCCTGTTCAGGGTCTTGTTGCTGTAGGAGAAACATCCACCCTTTAACACTGTCTCTTACTGTTTCACAATCGGGTCATAACTCCAGCTTCTCAAACAAGTGTGCTCCACCTTCTACCCTCCCTTATCTGTTTTCTCTCTTCCTCCCTCATTTTCAGGATTGTTGATTTGCTAGACAATCACATAGTGCCCACACATCCTTCTCTCTGCTTAGAGTACTCCTATTCTGCCTCTGTACCCCTTTTAGCTCTATAAATTTTCACAACACTTAAAAGTTCTCCCAGTGTGCTTCTCATTGAATTGTATCAAGATTATATTAGTTCCTTAGTGCCCAAAAGAGAGGGAAAACCCACCTTGTTGAATGAATATTTTTCAAACTGATTGCGTAGCAATGGTTATCATCTATATGTGTGTATACGCATACTCTTTGAGTGTAAACTACAGAAATGGTTGCTTATTATATCACATAGACACATATATGCTATTTATTTCATACAGTCTTATAGTCAGTGTGTTTCAGTAATATTGATTTTGCAGGGCTTTTTGATTGTTTCCTAGTTATTACGTAGCAAAACACAGTAATTTAGGAACACTTAGATCTTCTGAGAAAGCTTGAAAATGTAAAGTCCTTATCTTTGTCTTTAAAACTTTTAGATGAAATGTATTTTCCACACTATGATTTAAGTTCCAGAAAGAGCCAGGCATGGTGTCTCATATGGCTCATACCTTTAATCCTATCACTTGGGAAGCAGAGGGAGGGTGATGTCTATGAGTTTACCCAACAGAAGTAAGGGAAAGGGCCAATAAAATAGCTAGTGGCACTAGGGAAAGGCGCTTACCTCTAAGCCTGATTAGTATGAGATCCATTTAAAGGGTCGGCGTATAGGAAGGAAAAGAAGGAAAAGCCCAGCTCCTGCCAGTTGTCCTCTGGTCTACAGTCTACACACACACACACCCACCCACCCACCCACCCACCCACCCACCCCTATAGGAAGGAAAAGAACACACACACACACACACACACACACACACACACACACACACACACCCACCCCTAATAAAAATATCAGGGCAGGCATACACTAAAGGAAATAAAATAGTAAAACCTGCTAATATACTGTGCTATAAACCAGTAGACAAAATTAATAAAAAAAGGTAGGGTTTTGGCCAGTGATCATAGGATATGCTTCAGTAGCCAGGAATTTTATTAACCAGCATTTTTATAAGAATTTGTAATGCCTGAAGAATATTTACTGTATGTTATCTCTTGGAGTTCACTGTCTTTTATGAGATTATCTTTGATATAAGACATTAAAGAAACTGTTAGAGGTGATATATGTGGAAGTTATTAGTATATTGTCAGGAACTACACATAATATTAAAAACCTGTATTCTGGAAATACATTAATTATTGTTGCTATTGCACTGACCCAGGCACACTTGCTTTTACATTTTCACAGTTGTGTTGTCTTCTTCTCTAATGTTCGTTGCCTTCTGCCTGATAATTGTTATCAGTTTCTTCTATTGTATTTACCCACCACATACGCTCATATAGTGGGAAGAGTTCAGCTCCCTAGAAGTAGAAGGCTTTTTTTCCATCTGGTGCATACATTTTAGCAGCCATATTGTTAATTTCCTTCTCAGGTTCTTCACATTCATCTACCACATGCCAATTTCCAGTCTTGGCCCAAGGCCATTTCATTTGCCATTGTGTATTCTTTACCTACATTTCATCTCATTACTAACCTTTGATCTATACTTGACCAGTTTCATATTTGTTTGAGTTAGTGTTTGCTTTCAGTGGTGTGTGGAGAAGGGAAGTTTGCTACACTCTATTCTAGATAGATACTTGATATGAGTGTTAAGGCTTATTATGCCTCATGCCAGAAAATAGAGAATGCTGCATTTATATTTGGAAAAGAATCATTGTGCAATCTCCTTGTCCTTTTCAATAAAATAATAAATTGTGTCTATTTTGAGTTAATATGTTATAATCTTAAAAAAACTTCTTATACAAAGATGTAGGATAACTAATTTACCTCTGTTCTGTGTTAGTGACTAACATAGGCAACAGTGTGTTATGTTCCTTCAGATATCTACTTTACTCAAAGGGAATAAATAAGGTGAATATGTAAATTAATTGTTCACACTATATCTATAACCAGTATTAATCCATTCAAATATTAGGGAAAGAGCACATTTTGTATGTACCCACATAAGAAGAATGGAATATACCTCATGTTTGCTTGCTGTGGTTAAGTTTCTACTGGTAAACCTGTGTCTCCATATTTCTGAAGTTGACAACAAAATGCAAAATTATCACAGAGTGCTATAGACCACATCTTGGTTAAGCAGGACTGGGCTAAACCGTTCCAGTACCTGTGGTATCTGTATCATGTCATTCTGTAATAACTGCTAGGAACTTTGTGAAGAAATTCTTCAGTGTATTTGATTGCTCCAGACCATTTATTTATATGGAATTCTGCCATAGTCACACTATGGCAGTGATATGTTGTGAAGTACTTCATTTAGCAATTTTTCATGTTGTCATAGGGGATTTTTACTTCTGCTATTATAAATAAATATGTTGATGTCATCAGTTAGTGTGTTAAGTTCACTTCACTAAGGTTTTTCTCTGAGGTCTAAAATCTTGTACTTGTTAGAAAGTCCTCATGTGTTAGACTATATATATATATTTTAAATAAAAACAAATACTTTGACTTTGATTATACATTTTGGCTTAAGAATTAGAATCTTGCTAGGCGGAGGTGGTGCAGGCCTTTAATCCCAGCACTTGGGAAGCAGAGTTTGAGGCCAGCCTGGGCTACAGAGTGAGTACCAGGATAGGCTCCAAAGCTGCACAGAGAAAACCCTGTCTTGAAAAACCAAACCAAACCAAAACAAAACCAACAGTAATGACAAAAGGATTGGAATCTTGATTTTTCAAATCATGCTTCTATTTTGTGGTTTTCATTTGTAGCATATGTATATGAGGAGGCAGTATAGTTGGTATGTAAGCAATATGAATATAAATTTGTATTTGAAATTGAGAAGTCTCCAGTAGAGTAGATGAGATCCTTTTGCAATGCCTGACATTGCTTGCTCTAACTGTAAATAGTGGCTTGTGTCACATTGGTGTAAATCAAGAACCTAAAATGCAGTTGCTTTTTACCTTGGCTGGATTAAAAAAAACGTTGTCAGGGAATGAGTGGTGTATGGTGTCCTGGGCCTAAAGGGGAACCTGAGTATGCAGCCTTGTCACTGTTTAGTCAGTACTGCTGAAAGAAGACGCAACTGAGCCCGGTGTCATGAATAGCTGTCATGAGAGATTTGCTGTGGCTCATTTCTTATCTTAATCCACTAGCTCTGTTTTCCCAAGATGCCATTATAATAGCTTTCTCTAAAGTCATTGACTCGGAGAGCCTTAGATTGTTATGTGTATGACTTCTGTGACTCATCAAACAAAATTGACACTTTCCTTCTTCCCTTAATGTTTCATTCTTTTTTCGTTAAGACGTTTTTCTATACACTCAAAGTTATAAAATTGGTATAGTACCTTGTTAATATTTTTGTTTCCCATTTAACACATTGTGTTTTCACTTTTGTTTTCAGTGTTTGGGATTAAGTCTAGGTATTGTGCATGTTTGACAAGCGCTGAACCACACAGGTATATACTCAGCCCTCGTGAACTTTAATGGAATATATACATACCATATTCTTAAAAAGTGTAAGAGATCATAAAAGATAACTTCGTTGTAAAAGTATGGTATATTAAAATAGATTTTGAAATATTCTTAGAGAAGAGGAATGGTTGACTAAGTGTTGTAGCTTTGACAAATTATTTACAGTGGACTTGTTAAGCATGGGCTATGTTGAATGTTACTAAGAATACAAGGCAAATGTGACCTAAATAGATCATTGGAACCTGTTGTGCTGTTTTATAGTCTGAAATGATGGGCTCGTATTTTGATCTTTAAAATTTCTTCTAGTATATAACGCTGTGAAGTGTAAAGATGTATGCATTCAGAAGTCTGCATTAGGCTGTTCTCTGAACCACACCAGTTTGCTTTACAGTGGCTATAATTTATAGAATACACACACATATGCACATCCCCCCATACAATCACACACATATATAAAAGTACCCTATTATTTTTAATTTAAATTTGAAACAAGCTTGTTCACATGTCAGTCCCAGTTCCTTCTCCCTCCTCTTTTTCCCTGTCTCCCCTTCCTACGCAACTCCCTATCCCAACCCCTTTCTGATCCCCAGGGAGGGTAAGCCTTCCACGGAGGATCTTTAAAGTCTGTCATAGCCTTTGGAGCAGGGCCTAGGCCCTCTCTGTGTGTCTAGTCTGAGAGAGTATCCCTCTATGTGGAATGGGCTCCCAAAGTCCATTTGTATACTAGGGATAAATACTGATCCACTACCAGAGGTCCCATAGACTGTCCAGTCCTCCTAACTGACATCCATGTTCAGGGGGTCTGGGTCAGCCCTATGCTGGTTTCCCATTCATTGTATTTTTGTTTCTGTAATGTAGTTTTCCTTATAGTAGGTCCCAATGGCTTTCCTATGGCTACATCTAAATTTGTATTTGTTTATATATAGACACTAGCACCTATAATAGCTTTAGTAAATTGGATTTATGTTTGCACGTGAAAGCATGTCACCCATGGTGATTAATGACTAGGAAATAAAAATATGAATAAAAAAGAGAATTGTGCGAAGTTCACATGTAAGTTATATTCAGTTAAAGATACTTCCTATAATTATTGGTATCAAAATGAAAATTTCCATTAAAATTTTTATTTTAAAATATTTTTAGAGGATGTATTTGATCATATTATTTCCCCTGTTCCTCCCAGAGTCTCCCTACCTCCTTACCCACTCAAGTTTTGCTTCATTGACTCTTTATATTTGTTGTTGTTTCTATTTCATTGACTTTAGTCCTGGGTTTAATTATTCCTTGCCCTCTGCTCTTAGGGTGTTAAGTTCTTATTCTAGGGCTTTCAGGTGTGTTGCTGAGTTATAAGATCTACTATAAGATCCCTTCAAATTTCTGTTATAGGCACTTAGTGCTGTGAATTTACCGCTTTGATTTTTATCTTCATCCATTTTTTTCCCCATTCAGTAGGAAGTTGTTCAGCTTCTAAGAGTTATAGTTTTTGTGGTTTCTCTGGTTGATACCCAAGTTTAACCTATAGTGGTCAGATAAGTTGCCCAGTGTTATTTCAACTTTTTTGTCTGTTAAGGTTTGATTTTTGCTATAATTTATGGTCAGTTTTGGAGAAAGTTTGTGGACTGATGAGAAGAAAGTATATTCTTTAGTGTTTGTGTAGAATGTTCTATAAATGTCTGCTATGTCCATTTGATTTATGATGTTACTTATCTACAGTATTAGTTTTGTCTGACTATTGTCTTGAGTGATAATATATGACCTGTTCATTGACAACAGTGGGTATTCAAGTCTCCCAGTATCACTATGTTAGGGTCACACCTCTAAAAGAGACCATAAAGATACTTTGATTTCTTCCTTTTCTGTTTGTGCCTCCTTGCTATCTTTTCATTGTCTAGAGAACTTGGGAGACCTAGGGTCTACATTAAGAGGCCAAGTCCCTAGGGGATGGGGATGGGCTGTGAGGAGGCTCTTAGTCGTAGCTAATGTGGTTGGCTGTGGAGTCCCTGGTAGGGAGTGATTCTGGGCCCTAGCCTTGGGGTCTCTGATGTTCTACAGGTTGGAGGGGAGTCTCAGCAGTGGAGATGGAATAGAAGAAAAGGCTGAAAGGGGCCACAGGAAAGAACTAGAGGAACCTGGGTCTACGTTAAGAGCCCAAGCCCTTAGGGAAATGGAGTTGGCCTAGGAGGAGGTGCTCTTGTGGATAGGCTGCAGGGAGACTAAAGGTAATCCTGGAGAGACCTTAATGGAGAACAGGATGGAGGATAAAGGTTGCCTACCTAGTCCCAACCTAGTGTGGACACTGGGGATAATCTGGTAGAAAGCGCTTCTGTGGGTCAGCGGCATCACAGAAGAATGGAGATGGGCCACAATGAAAGGGTAAAAGGGGCTGCAGGAAAGAACTAGTGGGACCCTGGGTCCTCAGCAGGATGCTGAGTCCCTAGAGGATGCAGGTAGGCTGGCTTCCTTCTTTGCTTCTTCACTGACAGTAGATCCTCATGACTAAGTGAACTCTGAGTCACTTTAGTTACAATTGTGTGTTATTGAAAAATAGTTGTGGAAATACTTCTGTTTGGTAAGAAGGAAGTTACACATTTTATTTACTTAAACACATCTGTACTTGTTTTTACCAGTAACATATTTGGTGTACGGCCTGTGGATTATACAGACAATGAAAATATAAGATCATTATTGCTGCTACCGGAGAAGAATGAATCATCCTCAACTAGCAAGTGCTCAGTCGTAAGTATGGATTTAACTTTGGGACATTTATATCCTTTATTGAACTTGGTTATGAAAGGACCATAATAGGAAAGCTTCCAGTTAGCAGACAGCTTTCATTCACCAATTATTATGCACTTCTGGAGTACTGACTAATATGGATTCAAAGACATACTCAGAATACATCTATCAGGAAATATTTATTGAATCCTTTGTGTTTTAGGCAGCATCCATATAAAAATGAATGCGACTAAAGCAACTTATTTCAGGGAACTTGCTTGCCAGTTAGAGGTAGAGGAACAAAATGGTCTGTGAGTATGTAAATTGCGAATGCAATCATTTCAGAAATGGGTACACGAATGCTTTCAGGGTAGTTTTATATTGTGTACCTGGGGGGATGTGCTAGCCTCCTGAAGGACACTGCATTAGTGAGGGCCTTTTAAGAGGCAGTTTGAACTAAAACTTGAATTATGATGGGAGGCAGTCAGGTGGCCACATAAAGGACATTGTATAGAGACCCTCAAATAGATGAAATGGACATGCTTGGAGATTACAGAGTTAGCAATTGCTGGAGATAGTAAGAGTCTGAGAATAGAAACATTGAAAGGTTTCAGAGTACAGGAGAAACAGGAGTTGAATTTTGTTCTGAGTATTTGCTCTTTTGATTTAAAAAGGATTTCTGTGGAGTGTGCAAGAGTGGGAGAAATACCATTTAGCTTTGTGACAAGCAAGTGCCAGTATGACGCAAACTAAGTGAATGGCACTGAAGGCTTGTAAGAAAGAAATGGTAAAGTTCAGTGTCTGATTTTTCCCAACAGTACTTTTCTTGGATTTTCTAGGACAAGTGGGCAATGAGTAGAGATAGTGTCACTGGTGCCATTTGCTGGCATTGCAAAGGGGATCCTTCATCCTCTGTGCCAATTTTACATCTATTGAATGGAGCTGTTAAATAGTAGTTGGATATGTGAGCCTTGGAATTAGATAAAAGGTACAAACTAGAGGCATGGTGGAAAGAAGACCCGCTCCTTGGGAACCTATAGCCAAGTGGAAGATACAAATGTAAAAAAGTGTGTTACAGATTGTAATGTAAGCAATGAAGTGTGAAAAAACTCTAACGTGCAGTACAGACAAGTAATCTCACTTCAGAAGCTGTCAAGAAGGACTTCTAGAGGGTGACAGAGGGTGTCTGAGGGAAAGAGCTGATGGATGCTGGTGTGGAAAATGACAGAAAACTCCTAATCAGAAACAGTTGACTGTTACAAAGATCATCCCATTGGCAGCAGTTGTGACTGCACTGAGAACCCATGTTTTTTCCTTTACTTGCCATCCTTGTGCCTGTAGGATAGTTGCTGCAATCCACATGGGACAGTGGCCAGAAGAGGCTATCAAAGCATTTTCTTGGAACCTTCACTGAGATCTTTCCTGTGCTTTATTGGTTAGAACTGGCTGCATACTGTTTTTGATGTATCGAGGGAGAGAGATGGGGTTGATCTTGCAAGGAGGCTTCCTGAACAAATTCTGTCTTTTTAGTGTAGAATGGGTTGTGTGTGGAAAGCCAGCACTGTCCACTGCTACAGCTTCTGAGAGGAAAGGAAGCGTATAAAAAGCCCTCAGACATGTAAAGGACAGCTACAGGGTTTAGTGTGCAAGGAGCATGAGGAATGTTAAAGTAGTTTTAGGGTGCAAAGCTAGATTGGGATCAGTCTATGTATGAAAGGCCTAGTTTCCTTAATAGGGACTTTAGATTTAATGGGGCATCATTAGTATGTTTATACCTGGAACAAGTTCTGTAGGATAGCTTGGAGTCAGAAGAAACTCAGGTTGAGTGGAGGCTGCTGGGGTAAAGGCTTGGATTAATGGGGCCTGAAATTCGGGGTGATGGTAGTGAGAGGAGGATGGAAAGGAGACACGCGTACAGGGATTTCACTGTATTTTCACTTGTGTTTAAATGTTGGGTTTGCAATAGTGTGACATGCTTTCCTGTTGTCTTAATGACTGATAGGTGGCTACGGAAACTCATGGTAATAAACACATTTGTGTAAGTGGACATAGTAGGTCATATGCATTTGTTAAGAGGTAATTTACATCTGGGATGTGGTACCTCTAATCATTACCACACTCTACTCACTCAACCCAGGCTGCTTTGCTGGCTCTTGTCAGGTGGAGATGAAGCCATGACTTTTCTGCAGAAAGGACAGTTTGTAGTGACTGATGCCATTGCTCAGCTACAGATCTAGCCTGAGGTCTTCATAATTTCGTGTGGTAGTTACCTTTATACCCTGAGAAACCTTATCTTTTGATTTAGACTGAATTCTGATAAATGTGTTCCAGATGACAGTTTGGGAAATGAAAAGGACCTAGAAGTCAGCACTTTAATTTCTTCCTTTTAAAAATGGGAAAACTGAGACCTAGAAAGGTCATGATTTGCCCAGGATTATTAACCAGACATTAAAACATTTTTTATGGACCAGCTAGAACTCAGATTTCTTAAGTCTTAGGTCAGCTCTCATTCAGTTCCACCATACTTTATAGATTGGTACTTATTTTACTCATTTGTACTTGAAGAATTCCCTGCCAGAACATAGTATATTTAAGTTGTCGTCATAGATTATTTTAAATGTGTCTGGAATACAGAAACCTCTATGGTATTCTTAGAGGCTCATTATGGTAATCACCTTGAGAAAAGGATTTTTATTTTGAAATTTAAGAAACATACACTTTCTGTGGCCTTTATTGTTAGTCTTTTTGTTGTTTTGAGGTAGGCTTTCATTCATTATGTACCCCAGGATAGCCTGGAAACCTAACTGCCTCTGCCTCAAAGAGTAAGAGGTGTACAACACCATGACCAGTCTTATTTATTCTTAGTGATTGATATGTAGGCTAATGGATGATAAACAAGTCTGTGTGAATGGAGATGGTAGAGTATATGTGGTTGTTAAGAGGTAAGATCTAGGGTGTGATGCCCCTAGTTACCACCAGACTTTACTTCTCAACCCGGCTGTCTTACTGGCTCTATAGTCTATCAAGTATGTTCCCTTTCAGGTCCTAAGCTTAGCTATTTTCTCTACCAAGAACAGATTTGAGAAGCCACTGTCCTTCTGTCCCACTTCCTTACACCTTTCAAACCTAATTGTACCTGTGAACTATTTATTTATTTATTTATACTGGGTAAACAGTCCATCCCTGAGCTACATCCCTAGATATGGATCATTTACTAAAATTAGCAGTCGCCCAGTGCTGTTCACCTTTTACCATACAGTTGAGAAATGGCATCATGCTCTTCCTCTGGTTTATTTTTCTCATCCCCATTAGAATATAAACTGTGTAAGGTCAGGGACTGGTTCACTACAACAGGTCTTTGCATGGAGAACAGTGTGGTAAGTATTGAGTGCTCGGTTACATGTGTGTTGACTGTGAGCAAGCTTTCATGCCTGAGAGTGGTGTGTGCCTTGTGCGCTGCTTCCCACATGATGTACACTTGCTTAATAGTGGAATCTAGAATCCTTGTATTTATATTACAAGCTGTACTGAGTAGCTCCTTCAGGTGGGTAAAGGTGATAAGTTGGTGTGATTTAATCTATCTGTGTGTCATTCAGAATTGTGTTTCGAGTAAGACTTGGCCTTGCTTTGAGGCTGAGAAGCAAACAAAAGCTTCCTGCCATGTTCATTTAGGGACTTCTCTGCCCATGGTCTGTTAAGCAGCATGTTTATCCTTTTTAGTTTTTCCTGATTTTTTTTTTTATTGTATTTGCTTGTGTTTTTATATGTGAGTGTGTATGTATGCCTAGATATTCACATACCATATGAACATGTAGAGGCCAGAAGATGGGCAACAGGAATCACTCTCTCCTTCTACCACTTGGGTCCTGGGGATCAAATTCAGGTTGTCAGCCCTGGCTGCAAGCTCCTCCTCCCCTAGAGCCATCTTTTTAGTCCTCTTTTTAGATGCTTGATAAATTTATTAATAATAACAATTTTATCTAAGAAAAATACCATGTTGAATTTAAGTTTTGAGTTTATTTAATGCCAAGAAACATAATCTGTAAGTCTCTATAGAGTGAAGTTATTTATTACCTTTGGGTTCTTTTGAACACTATGGCTTCAAGATCTCCTTTCTGGAATTAAACATGCAGTCCCTATGATGTACAATCCCAAGTTGACATGTGGCTTTGGCAGCTGTTTGTTTTATTATAGCATTCCTTAACTATAAGAAATTAGTACCAGATTTTCTATTTTATGCAAATTTTTAAAAAAGACTATGATAGGAAAACATTTGACCCACTTCGATACTTTCCTTGGTCGGCCCAAATAGTATTGTATGCTATATTTAGAAATACTATATTTTCACTCTTATATTTTATTCAAAGAACTAATTTAAAGTGGAGTCATGTAAATCAAGAAGCAAGAGTTATTTTGATGGCACTTATTTAACAGAATAATTTTTGACAGTTGATTTTTTTAAAAATCTTTTTTTTTATTTATTTTAAAACAATCTTTTCTTATTTTACACACCAATCCCAGTTTCTACTCCCTCCCTTCCCCCTGCTCTCCCACCTTCCCTCTGTGCCACCCCGCCCCCCCCCCACTCCTCAGAGAGGGGAAGTTAGTGAAGTCTGGCATATCACTTTGAGGCGGAACCAAGGCCCTCCCCCTATATCTAGGCTAAGCAGAGTATCCCTACAAAGAGAATGGTCTCCAAGAAGCCCTAGGGATAAATCCCAGTCCCATTTCTAGTGGCCCCATAGATTGTCCAAGCTGCACAACTTTGACAATTGATTTTTAATACATTGTAATTGAACAGTTATAAAAATATACTGAACTATTTTCATGTTACAGAGTATTTACACTGTTTGGATTTGTCTTGGCTGTGTTTTCTTACAGAAAGAATAAGGCATTTATGTGGGAATATGTCAATGTTTGTGTGTCTAGTCAAACCTTTGTTATCAGAGCCATAAGGGGGTAAATGAAGCTTGTTGAACTTAGTTGCCAAGCTTTGTCATTTAAAAAAAAAACAAACTTGTCATGGTATCTTTGTGTACTTATGTACTGTATACTAGATCTCATTTAATTTACTGTGAATGAATTGGGTTCAGCTGTCTCATGTATAGCTTAGCTGTCATGTATAGAGAGTGTGAGTGCATTATCAGTTCTGATACGGGAAGTTAATGTGTAAATACTAGCTTCCTCTCAGTTGCTGAACTGCGATGGTGCCTTTGCTCTGCAGAGCACCCCAGCTTTCCAGTGCACGTCTGTACTCAATGCATGCAGAGGCACAGTGTCTTGTGTTGTATGTGTTGTCTTGTTCTTAGTGCAGGAATGCTGGTTTTGCGTTTTCATCTCTGGATCACTCCTCCTCCATTACAGGCAGCTTTTGTCTAATTCTAGTTCTGTGTGTTCAGTCTTTTGCATGCTCCACTGTGTCCTTGTTCCCCTCAGTCGTCTTTTCTCATCTCACATGTCCACCAGTGCTGTTTGTCTCCTGTAAATGCTGAGTGGAGATGTTGAGCTGAAAACATAAGTCTTTGTAAGCTAGCCCTTCCTTCTTATGAGCAACGGGACTCCCTCCTATTTGCAGATCTGCTTTCTGTACTCTTCAATTCTCTTGCCCATGCTCATCTTTTTGTTTCAGTGTCAAAAAATTAATTTTCTTTAGAATTAGTGCTGTATTTTGAAAATGATTTTAACTTAAACTGTGTTAACCAAGTTTGGGTTTAACTCTTTGGAAGAGGGATGTGAAATTGGTCATTTTAAATGACTGTTTTAGATTTTTGGGGGCAGAATGAAATTATGGAACTATACAGGAATCCAGTTCAGCATCAGGAAAAGCTTCCCTGCATGAAGAGAGCTATTCCAGCTGACTTGGAAGGAAAATAATTATTAGAATAGTCAAATGGATTGAGTACTAGAGTTATGGTTACTGATTCAGTAGGAATTACTGGGGATTATTAGCTGGAGCAAGGCAATTCATAAAATAAATCCCCTGTCTGGTGGGTGTGTACCTTCTCTCTGTGTTCTTTGTGTGTTTTTACCATGGTGCTTCTCCATTTTTCACTAACAGGTGACTGCTGAACAGCGAAGGAATGGGCCACTGGTTCTTATAGGCAGTGGGCTTTCTTCCCAACAGCAGAAAATGCTCAGCAAACTTGAGACAGTTCTCAAGGCTAAAAGATGTGCTGAGTTTGATAGTACAGGTGAGGTGTTGGGTTTCTCTCTCTGTCTGTGTCTCTATCTTTCTCTTTTGGCCGCAAATAATTTTAAGTTAGTCCTTTTAAAGAGTGACCTTTGATAATTTGTGTAAGTCTTAAGCATTGGGTTATGGTTATATATTTTACATCTTGTAATCTACAGTGTTTCTATACTGTATAGTTCTAATGTACTTAGGAATTGGGAAGTGTTTATTTTGCTTGTTTTGGGATCCTGGGGATAAAACCCAGGCTGTTCACTTGGTAGTAGGCAAGTGCTTAGTAGTAGGCAAGTGCACTGCTACACAACTGCATCCTTACCAGGAAATGTAAAGTTCCGCCTTGTGTGTACTTTAGGGTGGAGCACTACAGAAGCGCAGATTTGAGTTTGTTAGTAAAGTATAAGGCAGTGTGGTACCACAAGTCATTTGAAAATAGTTGAAAAAATTGTATTTGTTCATATATTCTTACGATCTATTTTTCATGGTGATGGCCAAGTTAAAAGTACTGAGTAAAAGAAACATTATACTCAATGTAGAAGTTGCCTTTGATGAAAACTTAAGTGTAAGTTAATAAAATAGACTTCCACTAGGGAATTATTTTGGTTTTTCCTTAATGCTTTTTTTTTTTTTTTTTTTTTTTTTTTTTAATCTTAGTAACTCATGTCATTGTTCCTGATGATGAAGCTCAAAGTACTCTGAAGTGTATGCTCGGAATTCTCAATGGGTGTTGGATCCTGAAGTTTGACTGTAAGTACTGATTTGGGAGGATTACCAGACCAGTTAGTGTTTTCCTGTCCCCTGAGACAGTCACTGTTTTGAACTTGGTGCCATGCAGTTATTTTTAATAAAGGTGAATAAATATACTCTGATTTGAAGGTAGTCTTATTCTGCAATACCAAGTATGTTATTAAAAAATTAACGTACTTTGTTAACTTTGAAGTTTGAGCAGTCCACATTGATGTTAAATGGTGTGTTTGACAAAGTATACTCATGTGTTAAATCCATTGCATGGTGTATCTATGAAGCAAAATTAATTTGTTGCTTTCCATTTAAAATATCTACAGTTTAACCCAAATAACATCCTTTTAATCTTGTGGCTGACTCAGGATAGCTGATGGGGAATTTACCATTTCGTTCTACCTGATGCAGTTATAGCAGCCTGTACCTCAGCCTCCATTGAAACTGTATCCCCATTTCTTTCTTGTTGGCAGTCAGATGTCATCACCCTCGGAGATACTTCCTACCTTCCCTACTGTTGCTGTATGCTTTTCTTAAAACACTCCCACCCCTGATCCCTCCAAACCCTTTCATATCTTGCTTCTTCCTCCTAGCTATTTTCTATTCCTTGATAGCTGAAGTATCTGCTTTTTGGTATGATAGGCTAAAATATGATGGCAGATGCACCAGCTGTTATTAAGTACTTCTTTAGAAAGCTAAGTGGCAACAGAGGACTGACAGGGAGGTCTTAGGATATGTACTTGAGAACCTTGATGACAGATGTGCTCAAGAATGACCGGAAACCAAAATTTCATCTGTGCACATGGAGTTGCTCTGTATTGTAATCTGTTAATCTTCTAGAGCTGGATGCTAATACTGGACACTGCAGTCTGCGGAAATGATAACTATACCAAAGCAGAGAAACGAGTATATTGGTTTTAAGGAGCACATTGTATATTAAAATCATTAAAAATAATGGCTTGCTTTGAAGGCCTTATGGTAGAATGATTATCAGGATCTTAAGTTTGAAGTAGGTTTGCTTTGAAGAATAGTTATATGTCAGCTGTTAGTATTCATGTCCTCTTAAAATTGGTTTCCATTTGTTCCCTGTGGTACTAGTCAGCTCTTTTGGGTGTGAGTCCCTGTGATGAGACACCATGCCATCTTTTCTCCTCATTCTCCATTGATAGTTGCTCCCAGTCAAAACCAGTTTGAGAAGCATGATAATTGATTAACAATATGATTAGCAGTATTTCTGTGTTTGAACTTTATTTTACCCTTCCTGTCTGTAGTAAATCTATTTGATTCTCAGTATTTTAAAAACTTCAAATGCCTCTAAGGTTATGGGTTCTTTTGTACTACACCTGGGTCAGAACCATTGCCAATGGTTAGAATGAGTTGATTTTCATAACTAGATCTTATTAATAAAGAAACCATGTGGACTTTGAATAATCTGATGCTTCTGAACTTTGAGTCTATTTCTTAAGAATTTGCTGAATTGGCATTTGTTTACTTGTACAGGCTATGATCCATTTCCATAAAACTTACGTTCTATGGGAAATGTGAACTTTGTCACTTTAATGGCTTGGCCACGTCATTTTTATACAAGCACTGATGGACTCAAGCTGACTTAATAGTGTGATATTTGGTCATTCTCACAGTAGTGAGAATCATCTAGTGCTGATGGTTCTTTTAGGATAAAGGATGGATAGGATTTCTTATTGAAGTTCACATGTCTGTATTTTCTAATATAGAGCCCAAAGAGAAATGGTTCAAAGTTTAAGACGAGTGTTTAAGTTAGTCAACTGGTCCCTGGGCTTATAAAAATAAGTCATATACTCTCATGACAACTGTAGGAATGTGAGTGCACAAGATAATACAGATTCCTCACTCTAGTTTTCAGTGTCAGGCACCTCAGTTTTATTGGAAAATATTTCAGGGCAATTTAGAACTGTCTGAAATTCATATGTATTAGAGAAAAATGAAGGGGATTACTGCTTTCAAACTTAATTATAAAGATGCATGACTTACTAAAACTTTCTTGTGTGAGATCCTAAGCATTAGTTTGTTGGTAGATAAAATTGTTAATTGGAATGACTTCTTATAAACTTAATATTAACTTTTTATGGTGCATCCCTTAAACCAGATGAATTGAAGAGGATTTTTTATTGTGTGTATCCATGTTCTTATGTGTGGAGGTTAGAGGTTGATGGCAGGTGTCCTCGGCTCTACCCTTCTGTTTGAGACAGGGTCCTGGAGTTTCAGTGAACCAGGCACTCAGAGATGAACTGGACAGGCTTTCCGCCATCTGGAGATCTGCCTGTCTCTCAAACTGTTTCCTACTTCACTGTGCTAGGGTTACTTCAGACCAGTGGTTCTCAACCTTCCTAATGCCCTTAATGCAGTTTCTCATGTTGTGATGACCCTGACCATGAAATTATTTTTGTTGCTACTTCATAACTATAATTTTGCTGTTATGAGATGTAAATGCAAGATGGTCTTAGGTGGCCCCTGTGAAAAAGTCTTTCAACCCCTAAACAGGTCGTGACCCACAGGTTGAGAACCACTGCTCTAGACTTGGCTGTGAACTGCATAAGGAAGAGCAGGGAGGACACTGTTTGCTGTTGTTTTCTGGTTGGTTGGTTGATTTGAGTGATAGACTCTAAAAGGACAGCCACCAATAACCTCATGATAAGCATAAAGTCATTCTTTCTATTAGAAGTCCTTTCTAAAGAGGACTTTTAAACATGCTGCAATTTTAAAGATTGATATAATTTCTGTTTTGCTCAATAAACTTTGCCAGCTAGTAAAATGTAAATAGATACCAAAACATTTCCTAAGACTGATTAGGAAAGTGTGTGTCCAGAAGTCTCATTGAGTGGGATATGGTGGCACAGCCTGTAATGCCAGCATTTGGAAAGTGGAGGTAAGAAGAACAGAATTTTTAGAGCATCTTTGGCTATAGAGAGAGTACTGGGCCAGCTGCTCTGCCTAGATTCTCTATAAGAAAAAAGAAGTCTCCTGTCAATGATTCATTAAAAAAAGATTTTAAAAAAGAGTGAAAATGATTATCTCATCAAAAAGGCTCATTTTGCTGGGAATTGATGGCACACACCTCTAATTACAGTAGAGGAAGGCAGAGGCAGGCAGATCTCTGAGGTTAAGGCCAGTGTGGTCTACAGAGTAAGTTCCTGGACATCCAGAACTACACAGGAAAACCCTGCCTCGAAAAACCGTGTGTGTGTGTGTGTGTGTGTGTGTGTGTGTGTGTGTGTGTGTGTGTGTGTGCATGTGTGAGCCCATTTTTCTGATAATTTACTTGATGTAGGTAATACAAGTAGAATGAAAACGCATCTGCATTACAGTAGCAAAAAGTGAAGAAGGACCTGGGTAGGGATAAAACAATTGTGTCTTTTCTCATGACAATTGTAGGAATGTGAGTGCACAAGATAAATGCCTAGTGGGACTTAACTAACAGAGGATTGTTTTCCTGTTTTGAAATGGACTTCTTGTATAATCCTGGCTGGCCTCAAACCTTGGTTTTTCTTGTCCCGCCTTGAGTATGAATGCTGGGATTACAGTCAGGGTGCCCATATTCTAATTCATTTTTAATAGTTTTCAAAAGAAAACTGCCTACTGTATTTAATCTACATCCTCTAGCTAGCAATGAATCCAAACCTTCACTTTCTAGTACCAATTAGAATATGATTTTTCATTTTTGTCTTTTCCAAAGATTAGCTAAACTGCTCAGGGCTTTGATCTTAAAAAGAGAAATTAAAACTTGCATTTGTAATTGTTTTTCACCTACCATAATAGATCTTTTAAATTTGTTTTACAAGTCTAGAAAGTTAAATATTTGACTGAAAGACACTGAATGTAAGTTTTCTAATTCTCTGAAGAATCTTTGGACATTAGACATTTTGTTCTTTAAACAGATAGTTTTGATATTCATAGCACAGGAGTCAGTACTGATACCCAAGTTTTCTTTAAAAATTTTTTATGACATACTAATATATTTTGTGATAGGATTGGTTTGTTTTTTATATGCATTAAGTAAAATAAATTCAGCATTTTGTCTCAAGTATATATTTATGCATAAATATACTTACAAGTAGAATATTAACTTGGAAGTATAGGAAGAAAGTTAATGACTACTAAGTAGTATTTATGAGAAAATCTACGGTTCTATGACAGTATTTTCAGTGATATTCCAAACTGGATGTTTATGATGACATATGTTCTGGTTAGTTTTTTTGTCACTTGACACAGCTAGGGTTATATGGGAGTGGGGAGTCTCAGTTGAGAAAATGCCTTCATCGGATTAGTCTTTGGGCAAGTCAGTGAGACATTTCTTCATTAATGATTATAATGGAAGGGCCCAGCTCGTTGTTGGGTTGTTGGTGGGCCTGGGCCATATGAGAAAGGTAGCTGAGTAAGCCAGGGAGCAGCGTTCCTCCATTGTTCTGCTTTACTTTTTGCCTCCAGATGCTGTTATTGTCACACCATGTGTCCCCTACCCTCACTCCTTCCCTGATTTCCCTTAGTGATCAGGACATGTTGCCTTTGGATCATGGCAACAGAGAAGCTTACCGAGGATAGCATGAAAATGGAGCTGAGGTTTCCTTTCATATTTTCAGTCTTCATTTCATGGCTTTACTCATTTTACATTTTACACAGTGAGCTCATTTCTCTGATGCTTAACCGCCACTTGACCCTTGAGAGGCTGTGGTGACAGTGTACTTTGTTATTTTCCACTTTGTATTTGTGTAGAAACTGCATTTTTTTAAGTGTAGAACAATCATAGTCTATTGGACTAAAAATTGTAATATAAACACATTTGCAAAGGAAGATTCCTTTAATTTTTTTTTTTTTTAACAGCCTGAGTGTCGATTTTTAACTGAGACAGGAACTCCATGGATATTTATTTATTGTCATTCTGAGTGACAAATTCCTACTTTAGTTCTAATGCCATATCTATTCAGACGACTCTTGGTTTTGAAGTGGAATGATGTTTATGTATTCTAACTTTCTTACAGGAAATTTGTTGACTAAGAATATTTAACTCCATGCTTTCAGTTAGGAAGAGCCAGAAGCCCCAAAACAATAGTTTTGTTAAAACCCATGACTGTATTGCTCTAGCTTTTGGAAAGAGTGAAGATACCCTTTTGCTTCCTATGTAAGACAGGGCTTCTCTTCCTGTGGACACTATGGATCTATATCTTTTAGCCTTATTCATGTGTATGTATTCTCTTTCATAATTTTGTGTAGCTGTGGATCTGTGATAGTTTGAATGTAATTGACCCTCATAATCTCTTAGGGAGTGCCACTATTAGGAGGTGTAGCTTTGTTGGGGTAGGTATGGCCTTGTTGGAGGAAGTGTGTCACTGTGGGGGGTGTGAGACACTGACCAGTGTCTCAGTCAACTTTGTGTGGCCTGCATAGAAGATGTAGCCAGCACCGCATCTGCCTGCACATTGCCATGTTTCCTGTTATGATGGTAATGCACTGAATCTCTGAAAGTATAAGCGAGCCACCCCAATGAAATGTTTTAGGAGTTGCGGTGGCCGTGGTGTCTCTAAAAACCCCTGAGTAAGACATGGAGTCAATGACACTCCTTTTTACTCTGTTTCATTTGTTTATCCCTTTCTCCCAAACTTCAGAAAAATTACGGAGCTCCATATAAGTTGATGAGCATCCATGTATCTGCAATGAAGATTTATCTATACATTATGGTTTTTTTTTTTTTTTTTTTTGAGCTAGAGACAGGAATGGATGCTAACAGTTTAGAATAAAGGAATGTTTTTCTCTATAGTATTCTCTATAGTATAAATTTCATTTTTAAAAATACTCATGTAGCCCTGATAGTCATAAACTGTATGGATATGCAAAGAACAATGGCTTTGCCAAGGTGTCCGGAGCTGCTCTAAAGACTTCACATTAGTGACTTTGTAGTACTTTGGGAATTGTGCTTATACTGCATACATGGAAAAATAACGCAATTTCCAGGCCAAAAGAAAACTGCATGAAAATAGTAGGCACGGTCAGGAATCCATCTGGATTCAGAAAGTGTCTGTATAGGTGATTTGTTCCCTTGTCCCTGCAAAGTGATAGCTCCAGTTAAAATCTTAGTAGAATATGTTCAAGGTGAAATAAAGCATGCAGTATATAAGAATAGTGACTCAACACATTCAAAGTATGTATGGTTATGTAGATGGGGGATATCTGTGTTTATATATAAAACTATCAAGTTAATCAAATTTGAAAATTATTAGTGGAGAAAAGGAGCAAAACTATGAATTTGCTTCTGTTTTCTTCAAAAGGAAAAATAGGGTCATCTTTCTGCCAAAATTTTAGTAGCAAATGATAGCATAATGGTGGTCTTTATTTAAGCATTTATGATAGATATAAAATAATTGGATTTACTTTTAAGAAGTAGCATTAAGTTGTTAGTAAATGACTTGATTTTAAACTGATGATGTAAATATAGAAATTAGGAATTATGGTATATATTATACTATATATGAGTTAATGAATAGGAATGTTTTTAAGTTATTATATAGATTAAAAAAAAAAAAATCTCCAAATGGAAAGTAGGTTAAGAATTCCTGTTGCCATTGCCTGATTTATGTGGAATAAGTAAAACTTTCAAATAGCCATTATTTTGGCTTGGTAAGTAATATTTCACTGGTTGATTCTTTCATTTCATGGTGATATTCTTGTGTCATTTAAATACTGCAAGTTTAGAGTATCTTATGTATGTTCAGTGGGTCAGTTTATTTAATCAAATTAATCAATCTCAGAGAAGGTTCACAAGGATTGAAGGTTTGATTGTGGCAAATATCTACTGAATAGTTTGTCTCCATTCTGTAACTCAGTTTGACTGGCAATTTTGGCAACAGATTAAATAAATCCCTTGACCCTTTGAAGGCAATGATAATGTATTTGTTGTTCTCCATTCCTTATCGCATTATGAGTCCTAAGCACTTTTTTACCGTGATTGTGCTTTTTGGCTAATCTCTCAAAAATGACTGTTGTCCTGTTTAATTCCTAGTAAATTGATCATGTGATGTACAGTAAGAGAAATAGAATGTATAACCTCTAACTATAGGTAGTGGTGTTTTTTTAGGTGATCTTTTTTATAGCCAAGGAAAAGACTTAAGGAAAAGCTGATCAGACATTGGAGAGTATCTGAGTTTTTTCATCTCAGTGTGTCCCCAGGAAAACCATTTACACCTTTTAGGATTTCTGTAGTCTGTTTGACCTGACTAGGCATTGGAGTTGCAACCTTAGTTGTAGCTGTCACTCAGCTTGCAAAACTTCACAGGGTTTTCTGTGCCATGATAGCAGCTTTATAAGAGGACTTTGTTATCACTCAAACAGTTCTAGACTTGAAATGTACTGTTTTCTTTAGCTGGTACTGGGCGGCATAAGCACTTGGTGTTTTGTGGAATAGAGACTATCAGAGGAATGTTGGTTTAGCTCAGTAGTTGTAACTAGGGTGCTTAGCTTCTGCCTTTCCGGTTGTCTTATTGAATGGCACAGGAGTCTCTTGTCTGAAGGATAACCTGTGAGTTAGCAGCAGCAAGGGATGCACACTTGGTCACAGTCCCTGTACTGGTGCAGCCATTCTCTCCTGCCTTGTTTCTTCCTTTGCTCACACTAACACTGATCACCTAAATGAAGACTAGATTGCTGAATTTAAGGCAGCTTTCTTTATCTGGTAAAGATGGCAATAACACCATCAAAACAAATGTACTTGGGATTGTCATGAGATCACTGGGTCAAAACCCAGTAGAAACTGAATTGCAGGATGTGTTCGATGAAGTAGATCCTGTTAGGATTGGCACTATTTGCTTCCTAAAATATTAGACCATGGTGGCTAGAAAAGTGAAAGATTCAGATAGCAAAGTAAAGAAAGCTGTGAAGTGTTCCAGGTCTTTGACAAGGATGGTGATGGCTACATCAGTCCAGCAGAACTGTACATATCATGACAAACATATAAGAAAAATAACATGAAATGATCAGAAAAGCAAGATGGGCATAGAAGATTTTGGTCATGACGGTTACAAATAAAGACTTACTTTCAGCTACATTCCCCCATGTGCAACAGTCACGCTGATTCTTTTCCTCACTTCTTGCAAAGAAAGTGTCATTTTTACATGGCAAAAATTAATGTCAAAGAATCTCCTGTCCATTCACAAAATCTGCATGTATTCCTTGTGGTCCTGTCCCCTAAAGATTATGGCTCACATCAGCTTTACAGTATATATAAATAGTTGGTTTACTTCAGTATGATGTGCAGGAAATGGTTGAAGGATGAACTTGAAACACACCCCTAGGTGTCATTTTGTATTTCCACCTGTTTCAACCCTATGGTGACAATGACATACCCTGGTAACTTGTCTCAGCATGTTATTTCGTTCTGTGTGCATTGTGCTAGAGTGAGGTGAATGTCAGTTTGTCACACAATGGTAAGACATCCTCACCAGAGGGACCTCTCTTAACACCTTTTGCACCCATGCCATGAAGCCAGCAGAGTAGGCTATAACTGGACTTCAGCACAGTCATCAACTTTGGTCTTCAGGATTAGGGTCTGCATTCACTTCAGCTTGTAAATAAATGTTCCTCTTACTTTTCCCAATTCAAATAATAATGCCAGTTTGCTTATCAGCCGCTAACTGAAGAGTTTGTGAGCCCGAGGCGGAAGCACGGGTGCCTTCTGATAGGAAGCCATGCTACTCTCTCAGTGGATGTTTGCAGCCTCACATCTTTGGTGCTGTACTTAGCGAACTCTAGTCTACCCAGGCTGAGTTTGTGTTCCCTTGACTGGCAACAGCACATTCTTAGATTAACAGATACCATTGTGAGAGTTAGCCCGCCAAATAAACCCATCAAACAGATAAAGCAGCCTCTGTAGGCACCATCCACCTTATTCTAAACTGTCTTCTGCTCACTCCTGATACAGTAGGCATTGTTGCACTGGTATTCGGCTAAAGATTATATTTCTTTGCATATAAAATTAGGAGTGGATGTGTATATTTGCATTGATACAAAATGAAAATAGCTTAGATATAAAACAATGAGTTTGTTGATGATTTTGCTAGAATGCTGATCCCTTTTAGGTTCATATTTTGTATAATAACAGTATGTGGCCAGTGTCCTGTGCATTCTTGCTAGGATAGTATTTTGACCTTGTCACAGATCTTGAGTAAACTCATTCTAGTAAACTTCATTCCACATGTATTATCCTTTCTTTTGAAACAAGGTCTCACTCTTTATCTGAGGCTCTCCTAGAAATTACTGTGCCATCCAGGCCAGTCTCAAACTCACAAGTGCCCTCCTGCCTCAGCTTTACCAGTGTTGAAATTCCAGATATGAGCCATGAAACACACTCAAAATTAATGTGTTAATATTAACTGCATTAGAAAGCATTTTACCCATCATCTATTTAAAATAATGCTGTTTAAAATACTTTATTGCATGCCAAACAATAATTTATAACTTAGAAAAATATGATTCAGGATTTCAGCTCTGCAAACTCAAATGATAGAATTTTTAAAACTGGGGGAAAGATATTTAAACATCAAAAGCTATGTGGTGGTAGCATACACCTTTAATCCCAGCACTTGGGAGACAGTGGCAGGAGGATTTCAGTGAGTTTGAGGCCATCCTGGTTTACAACGTGAATTCCAGGACAGCCAGGACTGTTACACAGAGAAACCCCATCTCAATAAAAACCAAGCCAACAAACAAAAAACCCACAGGCAAACCCAACAAATTAATGATCATACAGATAGGGAATTATGGGAAGTTTCTGGTGTTGAGTTTTAAGATGTGTTTTGTCTTTATTTGTTAGTGTGTGTGTGCAGTGCCCACACAGGCCCAGGAGAGGCATTGGAGCCTCCAAGTTGTGCAACACAGGCAGATGTGAGCTGCCCCATGTGGGTGTGGGATCTCACTCTTATCCTCTGCAAGATTTAGGCCTCTAAATCTCTCTCTGTAGTCCCTGTCATTGAATTTTAATGCACATTAGCAATCCTAGACGAAGGGAAAAGTCTATTGATGCCTCTCAACTTTGGAGAAATGGGATATTCAGTTGCTAACATTTTCTTTTTTAATAATATGCAACTTCTTGGAACACTCAAAGCAGCTTAAAATCATCTGACATATTCACAATCACGCCTTTCAGAGTCCACGGTTTAGCTTGCATACCAAAAAATATATTTTTATGTAAAATGCACAGGCTTTAGAAAGCTCAGCTGTCTTGGGTTCAAATTCCCATTCTGCCACATGTACTAGCTCAATGGCTTTGGGCCAGCTAACTGCAATGTGCTTTAGTTCTCCTTCTGAAACGGAAATAATGCACAGTAAATCCTATTATTTGTGGATTCTCCGTTTTTTTGAATTTGCTTTATATGCTAAAATTTTGTAATCCCAAGTCAGTACTTAAAAAACCTTTGTAGATATGTGGAGTATTGTAGAATTTGAGATGCAGACGAACATGCTCCCAGCTGAGATCCAGCTTGTGAGTCTTTGCCGCCTCCATTCAGCTGCACACTGAACAAGAAGGGGCTCTCTTGGAGTATGCAGAGCACATTTCTCATGTGTACTTGTGTTGCTGAGTCCAAGTTTAAAACAGTCCCCAAGTATAGTGCTACAATGCTGTCCACCATTCCAGACACAGAAAGACATTTTCTAGAGAAAAGGATTGGAGGGGGATATTATTCAGGTCCAGATTTTAATGCTGTTCCAGTGCTAATGAGTGGTACTGTGGAAGAACTATGGTCATTTTAAGCACACAGACAAGAACTATTAATTGCTTTACAATAGCCCAGAGCTGCATTTCCAGAACACTCTTTTGAGTATTTCCACACTCAGTGTACACAGGTTCTTTCTACAAGGGGACTTCAGGTAAGGGGCATCAGCCACACCATTCTGGGTGAATACAGGGGATGGCACACACAGTAAAACACAGGTGGGAGCTATAACCCCTAACACTGCCAGCATCACTGTCTTTTAGAGTTCATGAAGTGGAAAGCAGGATGGACCAGCAGGTATCAAGCCTGATGACCTGAGTTTGAGCCCTGGGTGCCATGTGGTAGAGAAACAGCTCCTGCACACACGATGTCCTCTGACTTCTACATGCATGTTCACTCACATACACAAAGTAAATTAAAATGAGGGTTGGGTAGATGGTTCAGAGGTAAAGAGCATTGGCTGTTCTTGCAGGGGTCCTCAGTTCAATTCCCAGCAACCACATGGTGGCTCACAACCATTGGTAATGAGATCTGGTATCCTCTTCTGGCATTTAGGCAGAACACTGTACATAATAGATAAATCTTAAAAAAATAATTAGAATGATTTAAAAACAAAGTTAAACTGTTTTAAAAAGAAAATGCAGTAAGTTATACTTGGTAGTGTTTTGTCTTTTTTTTTTTTCTCCTGTAATCTCATCAGAAACCATTAATATGTAGTTCATTAAGAGATATATTTCTTTTAATGTTCTTTGGTTTGGTTAGGCCCTGTGCTCATTAGTATATTTAAATAGTGGGAATTAATATTTTTGGAGTATTAGACACTGTTTATCCATTTTGATTATAACAATGCATGTGTTCCTGGGGTGAATATCAGATTACTTAGCATCCGAAGATTTCATAAAGTAATGTTGCTGTGATAGCTTTCCACTAATGAAAGTTAATGAGAAGAGAGTTTGTTGAAAAAGATTTACAGGTGTTAATAAAACAGCACATAAGCAAGTCCCTGCTATTCACAGTCTACTCATCTATATACCCAAGGAAATAATGAAGTCTTTTGATTTTTTCCACAATTCCTTAATGATATTCTAATTTTCCTCTTAACATTTAATATTTCGCTTTTTATTTAGTGCCAGAGATGAAAGAATTAAAACTCTAGCAGTGCACAATTTCCTACCTCACTACAAATTTTGCTTTTCACTTCCCTACCACTGCCAAACCACTAATACTTCTAGAATATTTCAGCAGCAATTTTTTTAAAAAGGAGGTAAATTGGTCTAGAATTGTGTTTAGAAATAAGTATGCATTCAAACATTTTTACTAAAAAAAATATCCAATTAGTTTTGCTTTTAGTATATCTGAACTAAATGTGAAATGTAATGGAATGTTTTTTTTTTTTTTTTCTTTTAAATTACCTCTCTGTCAATCTGATGTAACCTATTCTTCTGAAGGTTTGTAATTAGATTGGAGAGGGGGAAGAGGTGAATCTCAAAGGCAAGGATCTGCTTGTCTGACAGTATCCTTGACCTGACTTCCAGAACTGGCTGTGTAACAGAAATGCAAGTCTTGTTGAGCTCTGTGAGTTGCTGAACAAGAGTAGAGCCTGCCTTTGGTTTGATCATGTGTGCCTTGGCTTGAGCTGCCTGGCATCCTACTGACATCCTTCCTATCTTTGACACCTGTGTACCTGTGATGTTTTATAACGGACTGTTTATTGACAGAGGACAAAAGAGCTGGGAAATTACATTCACTTTAATTGAGTACTTATTTAAAGCCTTCCAGTTTTAATGAAAGTTCAAGGTAAGTTTTGCAGCAAAAAAGTGTGCAGAGCTTCTTTATAGAGTGATGACTAGTTCAATTTGTAAATAGTAGGTGCTTAATAATAAAGCTGAGGAAGGCTATGTTAGCAAGAGGGCAGCTTCTGCTTTCATTTTTGCTCAGTGATCTTGGCAAATCAAGGCACAAACTCAATTTATTCATGCATTGATTTTGTAAAAGATGTCATGAGCTTCAGTTTTTATCCTTTATTCCGTATTTGCAGGTTGACTCATAGACATTTTATTTTATTCTAGTTTGGGGTAAGAGAAAAGAAAGCTTAAAAATAGTTACCTCAAAGTCTAGGTCAGGCTAAAGTGAGCTGTTAGCCACTCTTGGGAAGTGCAGATTGTCTTACATGTCACCTTTGCTCTGTCAACATGGTCTTGCTTTTCTCATCCTCATACAGTTTTGTTTATTTCAAGAGCAGTGTGGGATGGTTCTGGTGCTAGCAACAGTTTGACACTTGGTTCCTGGCTAGTCCTGCTTAGAAATGAGCCTTTTATGGCCCTCTGCAGAGTCCAGGCTGAGGTGTCGCCCTTCTTTGGAGTCCAATCACTGGCATTTCCCCGCATTAGGATGTTAATATATTTCTAGCATATGTTTAATTTTCCATGTATGCTTATATAGACACATATTTCTTCTGGATAGATTGTAGATAGCAGTGGTTGAGGATATCACATTTTGATGCCCAAAACTACTTTAAAATAGCTAGGAGTTTGCAATGTAAGTCTGCTTTTATTATTATTATTATTATTTAATTGTTTGTACTTTCCTGTTATTTTATCAGTGATGAAACTGAGATCATTGAATGAAATCATCCTAAAGACCAATAGAAAATTGTCTGGAGATTTTGTTCTTGTAATGAAGGTAGTTTACCGTAAGATCCATTTTGAGATTTTTTTTTCAGGCTTTTGATAGGCCTTTTATTTTTAAGTTTATTATTTTTAATGTCTCTCATCAGAATATAAGTCTCCCCCCCCCCCCGCTTCCTTCCTTCAGCCCTCCTAGTCCCCATCCTCCAAATCTTCTAATGCCCTTCCCCCACTTTCAAGTTGATCATCTCTTTTGCTTTTCTGTTAAATATACACACATATATGTGTGTACACAAAGAGTTATAAATAGAATCTGCTGTGTCTATCTTTGGTGTTTGTGGTTTCAAGCTGACCACTCTGTACTGGTCAATCCATAAGGAGGCTCATCCCTAGGAGAGGCTGATTCTCTTCCCAGTAGGCAATAGTTGCCTGTAGTCCTTTGTGAGGATGAGACCATTCACAAATTGTTCCATCTCCATGTTAACATGTCCATGATAGTACTATTGTTCCTGTCCTATTTCCAGGAGAGACTGTTTCACAGCATACTTCTTGGCATTCTGGCTCGTTTTCCATGATAATCCCTGAGCCATAGATGTAGGAACTCCTCCCTATAATATTTGGATCTCTGCATTGTATCCAGTTGTGCTTTTCTGTGATGGTCTCCATTTGCTGTAAAGAGATACTTCTTTGAATGAGGAATAGTAGTTACACTTCTCTATGGGTATAAGGATAGGATTTAGAATGAAGTAAGGAATTACACTTGTCTAGCAAAGTGACAGTAGAAGATTCTTTTCTAAGGTCCATGATCTCACTAGCCCCAGAAAGCTGGCTAGGTTTCAGCACCAGGTATGATTTCCCTCCTGGTGAATGGGCTGTCAGTCTAATTAGACAGTTGTTTATTGACACCTTTATGTATATCTAGCCATGCTGGTAGTTGTCATGGTTCATAGGTGTTGTAGCTGGGTAGGACTGTTTAATTGCTTATGTCTTTTGGCAGCTTGCATAGCATTTTCTGGAACCATGAAAGCTATACTGGAGGGAAGACACTTTCAGGTCAGATTCAACTTGAGTCATCTGAGTCTTGTGTCCCAGGGTGCAGTGTTCTTCAGCTCTGGGGACCCAACCCCTCAGAGGCAACCAAGGGCTTTATTGTTCATCTTCATTACTTTGGAAGTCACTGGAACTATCCTGACCAACTCTTCAAAATGAGGTTTCTTGTCTCTGGTAGTGGGGTTTTTGTTGGTTTGTGGTTTGGGGAAGAACACTGTCAGTCCAAATGGTTTAATTTCCTCATATATATACATGTATGTATACATGTACGTGTATGCATTATGTATAGTTTTAGGCAAATATAAAGTAATGTGATTCCTTGAAGCTTAGTCAACATTGGCAATATTTTTATTTATCCCTCATCCTCCATCTGTTTTGACCTTTCTTCCTCCTTACCAGTAGGAGCCCCTTCCTTGTTTCCCACGTCATATCACCTACTCTAACCCTTCTTTTCTCTACCAAGGGCCTCCCTGCCTGAGGCCTCTTCATACTTTTCTGGTGTCTGCGGTTACTACATGTTGTGTACTCAGAGCTGAGGAGTTGAGCCTAGGGAACTACTGACAAGAGAGAACATGTGGTAATTTGTCTTTCTGGGTCTGGATTACCTTATTTCTTTTTCTTTTTTTTTTTTTTTTTTTTTTTTTTTTTTTGCATAGAAAATGAGGCAGGTGGTATTGTTAGTTCTGCTTTTATTTCTTTCAACAGGCAACAACACTAAGCCTTATACATTTATAAGCACTAAGTCATTTGACTTTAAATCTCAAACATAGTTGTACACATTAAACCCAGTAGAGACACACACTCACACCCCATCCTAAGATGTGCTGCTGCTTAGGTTGTTTTCTCCTTTATGATTGGTCTTGGGCTTGTTATTTTTAGGATGCGGTCATTTTAATGGTGACTATTTGCTAATGTCCCTGCTTAGGACTTCCCTACACACTACACAGTAATAGCTCATGCTTTTTAAGCTGAAGCTGTAAGCAAACTTGCCCAGTCCATGGGAAGAATTCTTTCTCTAGAGAATATCAAGCACACTTCTCTCCAGGAGTGGTGTCAGCTCCCAGGCATGTCCTGGGCTCTGCTCAGTATTTATTTTAACAGGTGCTGCTGAGCCCCTGTTATGTGGCTAGCAGAGGAAGGAGCTCTGCACAAAGGCACTTCCCTAACACTGGATCATTGGAATCTAACAGGAGACCATATATGCAACTGGCAAAATGAACCCAGATGTTAAATGCTCAGTTCAGACTGTACCAAACTTACTTGTGGTGATATTTTTTTTGTGATCTAACAAATAAAGCTTGCTTGAAGATCAGAGTGCACAGCTAACCACACTAGTTAGCCATAGATGCCAGGCAGTGGTGGCTCACACCTTTAATCCCAGTACTTGGGATCACATGCCTTTAATTCCTAGGGAGACAGAGGCAGGAGTGATAAGGTTGGGTGGATAGAGGAATGAACATAGGTGGGAGGAGTTGGGAGCTCATTGCATTCAATCTGAGAATTTGTAGGGACAGGATCGCCCCTTTGGTCTGAGGATTCAGGAGAGGTTAAGAGGTCTCTTGGCTGGCTGTTTCTCTGACCTTTTGGCATTTACCCCAATATCTTAACTCCAGGTTTTTATTATTAAGACCTAGTAGAACTTGTGCTATACTTTTTCCTAAAAATTTCCATAGAAAGGAAGAATTTTTTACATTTTTCTAAGCATTTCTAGAAAGCTAACTTTGGCATATTTTCTTTCTCTTTTTCTGTGTGGTGTGTGTGCATGTATTGATGTCAGGGTCAGCTTTGGATCTCTTCTGTCATCCTGCACCATATTTTTTAAGTCAGGGTCCCTCCTGGAACCTGGAGGTTTCCATTTTAGCTGCTGAGGGATCTGCTTGCTCTCCACAACCCTGGTACTTCGGCTTACAGGTGCAGCCGCCACACCTGTCAGGGATCCAGAGGCAGGTCCTGAGGCTTGCGTGGCCTGTTGTTCATCATCTTTCTAGCCCTAGACTTACTGGTTTCTTTTTAGGTACTTGGGGTTTTAAGATTTCAGAATATTTAGGACATTTAGGGTAACAATGAAGAAGAGACTACTTAGATCACAAATGTTTACTTGCTATTTGTTTGATTTCTTGTCAGGGGTGAAAGCTTGTTTGCGCAGCAAAGTCCGTGAACAGGAAGAAAAGTACGAAGTTCCTGGAGGTCCGCAGAAGAGCAGGCTCAACAGAGAGCAGCTGGTATTTCTCTTTTACATACTACTTGCTTATTCTTATGGCTTTACATCATTATCACCATAGGGAAAACTTTGCCCTTTCAGCTAGTACAGGTGACTGGTTAAAATTTTAATTGTGCTTATTTCAAGCACTTGATTCTGAAAGATGATCACAGTGTGGAGTAAAATCCAGAAGGTAATAATTTCACACTGTTAATGGATTTTTGGCATCTTGAACATTTCCATAAAGTGTTCAGAATTGGAGGTAAATCTCAGATACAGGAAGTAGCTTGAAAGAAGACTTACAGCTGCTGTTCGGATTTAGTTACCATATGTCTTTATTGCTCCATATCACAGTTTTAATAGACAACATTCCATTATTCTCTCTCTCTCTCTCTCTCTCTCTGTGTGTGTGTGTGTGTTATAGAAACGACAAAGACATTTTTTAATTGGATTTGTAGTTGTGACTTCATATTCTGCTTGCATACTGACAACACATCTCTGGAACCCGAGGACACACTCCTACCATGGCTTCCCAGGAGGCCTTCAGTAGCATGTAGGGCCCTGAATGTAGAGGAACAAAACTGAATTGTCTGTGGCACAGTTTAAATCCAGTCTGGCATCACTAAGGCTTACTTTGGATGTTTTAGAATTTAGAAGATTTAGATCCTACCCATGTGTACAAGCATCCTGATGAGTTGTATTTATTTTTCTTAATTATTTGGACAGGGTCTCATTATATAGTACAGGCTGACCTTGAACTTGCTATATTCTTTCTTGGCTAGCCTTAGTGCTAGGATTATAAGTGTATACTGCTATGCCTGGCTACGGGTTGGTTTTTTGTTTTTGTTTTTTTACTAAAAAGCACATCTGAAAATTAGATGCAAAAAATTATATATGAGAAACTCTTATTTTCATGGCTGGAGAGATGGCTCAAGAGTGCGGAGCACTGGCTGTCCTTCCTGAGGACCTAGGCTCAATTCCCGGCACTTACATGGCAGCTCACAACTGTCTGTAACTCCAGTTCCAAGAGATTGGAACATATAGACACACATGCAGGCAAAACACCAATGCCCATGAAGTAAAAACAAATAAATCATTAAATTAACAAAAAAAAAAAATGTATTTTTGTAAGTATGCTTTCCTGATCCAGTTTGTATGATTGAAATACATTTTATGCCAGTAGCTCATTAGGATACTTCTTACTGACTCATGACTGTCATTTTTATGTCTTACATTCATATACAGTATTTTAAAAATATTTTGATCTACTTTTAACAGTTGTTTTCTTGACTTTTAACAATTGTTTTCTTGATATTTCAGTTGCCAAAGCTGTTTGATGGATGCTACTTCTTTTTGGGGGGAACCTTTAAACATCATCCAAAAGATGACCTCCTCAAGCTCATTGCTGCAGCAGGAGGCAAGGTGCTCAATAGAAAGCCCAAGCCAGACAGTGATGTGACTCAGACCATCAACACTGTTGCATACCATGCCAACCCTGACTCTGATCAGCGTTTCTGTACACAGTACATCGTCTATGAAGATCTGTTTAATTGTCGCCCGGAAAGGGTCCGGCAGGGCAAAGTCTGGATGGCTCCTTCCACCTGGCTTATCAGCTGTGTAATGGCCTTTGAATTGCTTCCTCTTGACAGCTGAGTGTCATACAGTGATCATTTTAAGTTAACACATGAGAACGAAGCCATTGTGATGTCTTTGATCATTCACATTTTTATGTTTAGGTAGAGACACTTATATTTTCCCCCTTTGAATTACAAAATAAAACAATTGGTGTTAGATGGGGAATTGATTTAGATGCCTAAATTGCTTTTAGAATTTTTTTTAGTTCTCTTGAGGTTGGGGCTGTAACTCAGTGGTAGATTCTTCATGAACCGTGCTTGAGGCTTGGGGTTCCACGCTGGGAACTGGAACGAAGTTTTTGGTTTATAAGTGGCCTGTCATTTTTGATTGATCATGTCTTTCAGTTTTATCAGCATTTACCAAAGACAAGTGAGATGACATCAGAACTACTTGTTAAATCTATAAGTGGTCTATCACTAATTTAGCATCTTTTAGTAAACAATATCATCAGATGATTTATTCTGCCTTTATTATAATAATAATAGAGCATCTATCTAAATGTGCCACTATTGTTTAAATGTTTTATTTGCAATTATCTTTCTCTTACATTGTGTTTTAGTTTATTCATTTTTAAAATCTGTGTATACATCAGGAAATCATGATTTGAAACATTGGGTATTAGTGGCAAAATCATATGCATGTGTATAAGAAGCTTTTTTGTGCACATCTGTTATCTGGCTGCTGTGCATATTTGTGTATACCTCTGTTTCCTGTAACTTATTTTAGTGTCACTATTTCTTAGGTCTTGCCAGTTTAATAAACTGTAAAACATTACTTCATTAGATCAGAAGCAGTCTGTGCGTTGTCATTTTTCTGAGCATTACTCAGTTTAATCCCCTCCCCATTCCTTTCTCTTTCTTCCCCCTCCTTTCTCCTTTCCTTTTTATTTTTGATACTGGGTGTGGAAGTCAGGATCTTTTGCATGCTAGGCAGTTACCTGCCGTAGAACTATATCCTCAGCCCAGGTTTGATCTTGATCCATCCTTCCTTCCTTCCTTCCTTCCTTCCTTGCTTGCTTGCTTGCTTGCTTGCTTTTTTTTTTTTTTTTTGTGGGTGAGGGGTTTGAGTGGGGGCCCTACACATGCCAGGTAATTAAGCTACACTCCCAATCCTGTATTTATTTTGAGACAGTCTTAGTTACCAGGTTGGCCTTGAACTCACTGGTTTTAATTTCTTTATAAAGTTTTTAGGTTGGTGAGTAGGCAGACATTGGAGATGGATAGTTTCATAACATTTTCACCATATCTTGCACATAGGCCATCTCAGTAAATATACAGAGGTTTGAGCAAAGCTTCCTTCCTCTTGATGTGGAAGCAGCCAAGGCAAATGAAGTAGGGAAGGCAGTGCCTGAGCATTCGCACACCTGCGAGTTATCCAGTCTGTCCTGCATGTCCTCATTGTGAATGGACAGGATCTATATGCAGCTTCACTGAGTAGGATTAGCATATTACAGGCATATTGTTTTCATGGGGGGGGGGTGCTTAAGGGAAGTGAGGGCCAAGTATAAGTAGGAGACATCTTTGCCCTGTTTGCTGGTCTTGGAGTTAGTCACACAGCTGAGCCACCCACTCTCATCAATGACTAGAGATGACTCACCAATGTTGTCTACAAAGACTTCTGCTGCCCTGTTGTTTGCTCATCCTGTTGAATACCATCCTTCCAGCTCCTTTATTGCTTTTCTTTCCACTTTGCTTCTTGCTTCCGAGAATTGGCATCAAGGCGCTCCGCCTGCTCTTCTCTCCATTTGCAGATACTTTCAGTCTCTGACTGCAGTAGATCCACTTCTGAAATAGCTGCACAGTTGTCTGTTGGACCATTACTGCCCCTCCTCCCCTTTTAAATTCCCCATTCATCACTCTAGCAACAACATCTGGAGTTGGTTTGTGTTAAGCTTTAACACTTGAGGTTGTACCTTCTATAGAAATGCTTATAATTTTTATTTTTTTCCTAATGGTTTTAAAATTTACTCTTACTTAGCATAAGTCATTAAAATTATTTGTGCTTCTGTGTCTTCTGTAAAAATGGCTTAATTCCATATTGAAGAATGACACTCAACATGACATCTGAAAAAGTCTTCAGCTGTGGTTTTTGTGTGTCATGTTAGTCACTTTTCTCGGTGCTTTTCTCCTACCTGACAGTTTACGAGAGAAGATTATTCTGGTTCTTGGTTTTCGGTTCTGGGTACAGCCCTTCCTGGTGGGGAAATCTGGGCAGCAAGAGTTTTAACCAACTGACACATCCATTGGTAGGAAGCAGAATCATGAATGCTGATGCTCAGTGTCCTCTCCTTCCCTCTCTCCCTGAATCCAGTTGAAGCCCTCAACCTGTGAAATGTTGCCTTGGCACCCCTATTCAAGAAAGGCCTTCCTGCTGCTCTTTACCTATTTTAGACAGCCTCCCCACCACATGCCCAGAGGCTTTTCTACTAGCTGATTCTGCCCCTGTCACACTGACAGTGTTAACCCTCACAGGTGGCTTTTGGTGCCAGGAAACTTCTGTTTGAATGGTGGTGACATGGGAGAATTGAAGTCACTGGGTTACTCTGACTTGGCCAGGCTTACAGGACTAAGATGAGCTCACAAAGAGGTCCCTATATAGATTTTGAAGCCAGACTGTCTGATTTTACTGTTTGTTTTCTATTTTATCTACCTGAGCCCCCAGTTGCAGAGTTGGAAGTATACTTTCTTTTTCATGAATCTCAAGTATTCTGAGCATAAAGCAACTCAGGATCATCCTTAAGGACCACTGTGTGTTGATGGCTTTGGTAGCATAGCTTGTCTCAGTCTGGAATAGATTGCTATTCTTTTCTTCTCAATTTGACTGCTGGCTGTCCTATGCTTTACTGGAATAAGTCTTAACAAGTTGGTATGTCTGGTGAATTTCTTGTCTGAATTCTCTATCCCATTCCACTGACCAAACTAAAGTTCTGTTGAGTTTTCATCGCTAAATGTAAGCATTGTTGTTACCAAACTGCTTAGGTTCCCACACTGCTGTGATGGGCCATAGGAAGGCCTGGCTCATCCATTTTGGGCATGATGCCACAAACAAAGCTGTTTCAGCATGAGCCCCCAGGTACCCTTAGATAACTAACTTCACTTCATGCATCAATTAAAGAAAGGAAACCAAACTTTAGTTCATAGTAAACATACTGAGGGGAACTATTCATTTAACCTGCTGCCTAAAGTAGTGTGACCTGGATGATACATTGTGAATGGGATCTCATGGCCTTTGTCTGAGCTTATCTTTGGGTTTCTCAGAAAGTTTATAAGTGTTAGATAATTACTGTAGAAATTTTGAAAAATAAACAAGATGGGGTGGGGGTGGAGAAATGGCTCATGTGTTAAGAGTTCTGGCTGCTCTTGCACAGGATCTGGGAACAATTCCCAATTCACATATGGAAGTTTACAGCTCTCTGTAACTGCAATTCCATGGGATCCAATGCCTTCTGGCCTCCACAGGCACTATGGACACTACACTCATGTGGTACAAAGACATATATTTAGGCAAACATTTATAAAAATAATAAAATCTCTTAAAAATTTAAGGAAAAAATGGTCCCAAACCTAGGGTTTATAAATGCAGTTTTATGTGACTTCTTAGCACTAAAAGTAACCTGACACTGTTGAGATGAACATGTACATAGTCCACTCAGCACAATCCTGGCCACTCTGTTTCTTCTTTTTGTTAGGATTTGGAAATGTAGAGTTAACCCATTCCTTGAGAATAAGAATTGCCACACCTGCTTTTTCCTCCTCTTCAGGCATACATATGGCCTGCCCTCAGTTTCACTGCGATTTGTTCCAAGAACCCTCTCAACTGAAATCTACAAGTGGTTAAGTGCATTATAGAAAACGATGTTATGAGGAAATGCTTATATGCAGCCTGTGTGTGCGCCTGTTTGCATTGTCTTTAGCTCCCCTGCCAACACAGTGCAAGGACCATGAAGTTACTGTTCATGGAATGATGGCAGGAGGGAAGGAAAACATGTTCAGAGAAGATGGGATGTTTTTCCTAAGTATTAAGTTAGGGATGCAGAGCTCAAGAATGGAAAACTGACAATAGCATTCATAGTTATGGGGTTAACCTTGTATACCTTATTTTCTGTATTATTGTATATATAATTTCACATGGTTACAACTCCCTGCTAATAGGCTGTCTTAGTAATTAATCTGGTCTCTGTTATTAGCTATCTGAACTGTTTCTTTACAAATTGATTAAAATATTTTATAGTAAATTTTATATTAGTTTATTTTTTACATTCCAATTCCAGTTCTCCCTCCTCCCATCTGCTCCTTGGAGAGGGTAAGGGCTCTCTTAGGAAGTCTACCAAGTCTGTCCCATCATCTCGTTGGCAGGACCAAGGCACCTCTCCACCCCCACACCCTTGTGTCTAGGCTTAATAGTCAATTTTTATGGAGAAAGTATTTTCGGTATGTCATAGTAAGTCAGTGTTTGTCATCTTCACAGAGCACACTGCATGTCCTTCACATTTAAATTAGGTCCTGAAGTTGGGCTTAAAACATCAGAATTAGGGCATGAGCCCCTTTTCATTGCTATAATGTTACTAGTTGATTAGATTGTAAGGTACATGACATGGGAGTAGGTTCAACCTTTTGGTAGTAATTTGAGATGACCTTGCTTGTGTAGAATATAGGTTGAGGATGCAGGCATGGACAGTAGAGGCTCACCCTAAGTCATGCCGCACCTGGGGCAGGGTCTGCACAGCTGTCTATTAAAGTGGCATTTGCTATAGGAGTCTGGGCTGCCATATATTCCCGTGGACTGGGCTGGGACAGTGAGAAGCAGAGATGATATTCTACATTTGCTATAACTGCCTCATCTACCTCAGCAGACATCAATCACCATGCTTTGATTTTGAGACCAAACCAATCTTAACACCTCTCTACTTTTTTACACATCTGCAGCTAATTGGTCAAATTGGTTTATTAGCTGGAATTTAACTATCTAAAGCAGTAGTTCTCAGCCTTCTTAATGCTGCGACCCTTTAATACAAGTTCCTTATATTGTGGTGACTCCCAACCATAAAGTTATTTTCCTTGCTACTTCATAGTTGTAGTTTTGCTACTGTTCTCAATTATAAATATCTGATAGGCGAGCCTCTGAGCTGGTCACAACCCACAGGTTGAAAACTACTGATCTAAGCTAATCTATGTTAAACAAAATAAAACAGTTCAACTGAAGTAGTTCAGCTCCATACGGTCAGCATACAACATATTCATCTATAAAAGCTCTCTGGTATATGTTACCATTGATATACTTACTGCTTTCTTTTATTTCTTTGTTTGTTTGTTTATTGTTTTTTTTTTTTTTTTTTGTTGTTGTTTTGTTTTTTTTTCTGGACAGGGTTTCCTCTATTGTTTTGGAGCCTGTCCTGGAACTCGATCTGTAGACCAGGGTGGCCTTGAAGTCACAAAGATCCACCTGCCTCTGCCTCCTGAGTGCTGGGATTAAAGGTGTGTGCTACCATCACCTGGCACTTACTGCTTTCTTTACATCAAAATAAAAAATATAGAAGACTGACAGCCAGTTGTGTTACGTACCTTTACTGCTATCACTAAGGATTCAGAGGTGGGTACATCTCAGTTCTAGAGGCTAACTGGGTTCACATAGCAAATTCCCAAGCAGATAGGGTTGCATAGTGAGACCCTGTCTCAAAAACTGAAAACAAACAGCAACAGAATGCCCAGCAAGAGGGCTCACTGGTGAAGCATTTGTCATGCAAGAGGACATGAATTTGGTTCCTGGAATCCACGTGGTAGAAAGAACCCTTCCTGCTGGATGTGTGTCATGGTAAATATGTGTACACATGCACAGCAAATAAATAAAAATGTAACAATAAAAGACAACTCCAGTCAATTTCAAGTTGCTCACTCAGTTCAAAGAAATGTCTACATATGTGCACATATGTAACCTCAGAATTTTTCAGCAGAGAACAGGAAGAAATGTGGTTTACAAAAGCTCCCCAGGTATTTTCTGTGCCTTTAGTTTCCACAGTTGCAAGTTGCAGCATTTATTTTTGGAATTACCTATAATATGGTTACATAATTTAGAGACTGCACTTTTCATTCACCCTTGTGAGGCAAAGTTGTGTGTGTATGCACATGAACACTCTTCTCTGAACATAACCAAGTTGGGGTGTGTGTGTGTGTGTGTGTGTGTGTGTGTGTGTTTCCCTGGGACACACATTTCTGAGACAAAGCTCTGGTATATGCAGTAGAGAATAATGCTGTGCTTTCAAGTCATTGCCATTCTTATTCCCATGGCAGCATCTCCCTTCTCTTCCTGCTGAAGTCTGAACCTGGTGGTAAATTCAGATTTCTCCTCTGCCATGGAAGTACTGATTAACGAGTGATGTTTAATTTCTGTTAAAAGAATGAGCTCTAAAAAGGAAAGTTTACAGAGTTGTTTCTGTTGCCTTTTTGCTCGTCTGTGACAAAGCATGAAGGGTAGGTAATTGACTTTCAGTAAGTACTCTTATTTGGCTTGATGTGGAGATTCATGTGTGCATAAGCATTTTGTCCTTTCTCTTAAAAAATGGAGACCTGGGTTTTACATTTTAAAAGGCAACTGAACAAGAATCTGATGGTGATTCACTGAACAATCCATCCATTGGTTCATTGAATATTTATTGAGCATCCACTGGATATGGGGCTTTAAGTGATTTGTGCCCACAATCATTACTGGATTCCTTGTGTTATGGTATAGAGCCAAAGTAACCGACTTGTCTGTACAGGTATCACTCCTGGTAAGACAGACTTTAGTCCTATGCAAGAAGACCTTAGAAATGCATACCCATTATGGTGTTAGGACATCGTTAAACAACCCAACTTGCTACACATGCCTTAGTTGGTAAAATAATTTAACCAGTGTTGGACGTTTTCAGGTACTTTTTGGAAAAGTATATAAGAAATGACCTAAAAACAACTGAACAGTCACTGGAAACTGGGAGGCTGTGTCCATAGGATTTGTCTAAGAAGTCAGAGAAAAATACTTTTGTTTGTTGCTGTTTTTATGTTTTTGGTTGTGAGCCTAGCCTCTAAAGGCTGAGCCATCTCTGAAGCTGTTGTTGCTGTTTTTAAAATTCCCATTGAAAAGATACTTTAGTCTATCTTAGGTAGAAGAGGAATTCAAGTCAGAAAAGAGAAATGCTATTTGCTGGAACTACGAATTGAAAATGAGTTGTTTTCTTTTTTCGGCTACCCATGTTTAATTTGCTAAGTTAATGAGTTTAATCTGAAAATAATTTAAACAGTAAAATCTAATCAGGTGCATCAATTCTAACTTAAAAATGCCTTTAAATATTCATCCTGGCTTTCTGTGAATACAGATATAGTCATTAAATGGGAGGGTTGGCTTTTTCCTCCTAATGTCAGTTTTTTTTTTTTTTTTTTTTTTTTTTTTTTGTAGAATGTTGGCATTTGAAGAATTTATTTTGCAACAATGATTTTGTACACAGTGAAAATGGTCTAAAAGTGTTGATGGATTTGTCCCTGTGGTGGTGGTGGTGGTGGTGGTGGTGGTGGTGGTGGTGGTGGTGGTGGTGGTGGTGATGGTGGAGGATACCAACAGGGTTAATCCATTTAGTTTGTCCCAGAAGTGGAAGCTTGTCTTCTGAAGCCTCCTGCCCTGCTCCCATGCAGACTGGTTGCCAGTGTGCTCTTGCTGTGAGCTCTTCCCAGATCATAGAGCCCACTGCTTTTCTTCCCTTTGAATTTTCTGTAATCTGCTTTATGTACGTATTTTGTGGAAATTTCTCCTCCAGTATCTTCATCAGTGTGTAAGCAGTAAATATGGTCTATTTTTATTTTGAGAATTTCATGTCTGATTACTGTATTTTTATTCTGTTATCATAACCTGACTGGTTTGGCTCCAATAGTGCTTTGGGGCAGGTGCTTTCCTCCACAACCTGATGGGGGGGCAGGGCGAGGGGGTGTTCCAGTAGTGCTATGGGTCAATTGCTTCCCTCTGAGCAGGCCGAATCAACCTGCTTCTTTCTCATCTGTTGTTCTTGGCTGATATGGTTGAATACCTGACATAAGTAACTGATAACCCAGTGATGCTATGTTAAAGGCCATATCCAGTTGTTGACTGCACTATTTATGTTTCCAGGTAAAGAATCAAGCAATGCCTTTGGTATCCATACTCATTTTGGTTTTTCAAACCCAAGTTGTAATCTCCTTATGTTTACTAGTGCTTTAGCATAATGCCATTTAGGAATAATGGCACAGACTTTCTTTACATGCAGCCTTGCCTCTTGAAAGTAATATTTGCAAAACCAAGCAAGTGGTCTGTTTGTCTTGGAACAACTTGTCTGCAAAACTTAGGAAACATTTTCCCCCCAAATGACACTTGAGGCCATGAGTTTGAATTTCTTGAGTCATAGTCTGTCCAGAAAAGGCCAGTAGTTCTTGCTGAAGTATTCAGCATACAAAAATGCCGGCATCTCCATGATTGGAGTTGTTAAGTGCAAGCCTTTCTGTCTCATGTTGTTTGCTGGCCAGGCCCTTGCCTTTAGGTAGTCTGAGTGTACGGAGCTGGATATATCTTGTAATTATAATCTGGGCCACATTCACAAGAGGTCTGCTGAAGCACTAATACACACCGTGTCAGGGTGGGATGGGGACTTAAAGGACAGAAGAACAGAAAGTTACCAGTTAAGAGGGACTCAGAAACAAGGCTGTTTCAGACATTTTAGGAGAGAAATAGCAAGCAGAAGCTTCAAAGGAGAACATACTGAAATAGACATACTGCTTTGTGTCTGGATTACAATTCCTTCGGGATCATCAGTACGCCCTCCATCTTACTCAAAGATGAGCTAAGGCTTCTATGGGTTTCCTCTAGGAAAATGTAGCCATTTAAATTTCATTATATCTCTGTGTTGTGGGAGTTAGGAGCAATAAACCACTTCACCTGTTTTGAGCAGTAAATAATCCACAGAAGTAACGTTCAGATTGTTACCCCTGAGGAGTATTGTAAAAATTATACAGTAATTTTTGATGAAGTCCACAGAGCAGAACAAGGAATTTAAGAGATGGGATCATTGTTGCTGAGATCACCAGTCAGTGGGCAGTATCAGGAAATGGTGAATTACTCCTGATTGAGATTTCCCCTTCCCTCCACCTTGTTCTTAGACATTTTCTTGCCAACTTTGTCACTAGGTGTATTTATTGGGATCTTCCCTTTACATGTGTTTCTGCCTCTGTCCTCATCTTACATACCGAACAGTATTGACTTTTGGCTTGTCACTGTTTTTGTTTGTTTCTGTGAGACTACCATCCACGCTGTTACAAGCACCCCTTTACTGTTTTAAACCCTTTTGACTGTTAATAGTGTCTCACATTCTGAGTTTACATACTCTCCAGTTACTTTCTGGCTTTGCCAACCCAGAGAAAAGAAGGGTTCCATTGGCTTCTTGGATTTCCTTACTTTTATAACACGCCCCCCCCCCCAAGGCAGCCTGCCTTCAGAATGGAACATATCTGTTTTATTTGCCATTTATTAGTTTCCTTACTTTATCTCCACTACTATCCAAATAGGTCTTAAACATTCACTCAGTGGTGCTGGCAGTTACCAAAATTTGCATTTTTTAGGTTCTGGGGAGAGTCAGTGGCCCTTTGGCTCTTCGTAAGACATCTGAGACTTAATAAGATGTGTCCCGTAAAGCAGGGACTATACAGTGCTGACAGCAGTGAGTGTAACTTGTTACATGCCTGCTGAATCGGGCAATGTTTTGTAATTGTATGTGCTAGTCTTCTAGTTGCCCTCTCTTCCCAGGGAACTACCTTTGACCCACTCAGAAGATGAGAAAATGAGGCTCTAAGAGTTTGAATAACTTGACCAAGGGCATGAGCTGCCCTTAGTCTTTCTGGGAATTGAGCCTAGTACCTCTGACTTGAGAGCTCCAAATATTAACCACCTCCTTTGCCATCTGCAATAACTACTGGCCTATCAAAGAAGCTTTGGGGGATGGAGGGAAGAAAAGCCCTGAAGATGGGAGCATCCTGAAAGAAAGCCCAGAGGAATGAGCTTTAAAAGGCAGTGTGGCTGAGCTGAACTCCTGGAATCCAGTTGTAGAGATGGAGGAGTGATGAACAAAGGGGTCAAGACCATTCTGGGAAAACCCACAGAAACAGCTGACTTGAGCAAGTGAGAAGTCATGGACCCCAGCCTGACAGCAGGGGGGAGGAACCAACATAGGACCAAAACCAGACCCCCTGAACATGAGTATCAGGTAGGAGGCCTGGGCAGTTTATGGGGCCTCTGCCAGTGGAACCAGTATATATCCACAGAGCACAAGCAGACTTTGGGAGCCCATTCCCCATGGAGGGATACTCTCTCAGCCTAGAGACACAGGGGAGGGGCCTAGGCCCTACCCACATGGCTTGACAGATTTTGATGATTCCTCATGGAATGCCTCAGTCTCCCTGGGGAGTGGGTGGAGGATGGGATGGGGGGTTCAGTGGGGGTATGGGAGGGAGAAGGAATTAGGATTAGTATGTAATATAAGATTGTTTCTAATTTAAATAAAATGCATTTCAAAAAATGGAAGGGGCAATAAACATGCATGCCAGAGTGTTTTAGAGATGTGTAGAATTTTCATTTGAATGATATTGGCAAGTAAGTTCACATCTGCCATTGAGTTTCCTCCTCTGTATAAGGATGGTAATGATACCTCAAGGGACTCTGAAGATTAAATGAGTACTTTTCATAGAGAGGACAGTAAATGATATGGAACATATCTCAGGAGTAGGTAATCACATGTGTTCTGAAAAGTAGTAGCCTAAGCAGTGGAGGATATTTTTTCTTCTCTTACATAACTTGAAGTCTGTAGAAAAGTGGTCCAGCATGGTACACTGCTTCCCCTTCCTCACCAGGCAAGGATGTCAAAATCAATACAAGGAACTCATTTGCTAATCTGTAGCAATCTCGATTCTTTCTAGAGCAACTGTTTAGAGGTCTCTAAACATTGGGATGATTTAGTGGCTTACTTGGCATTTGCAAAGCAATTTATTTGTAATGAAAAATTGAATAAATGCCTAGGCTCCATTGTTCTAACCAAGACAATCTGGAGTACATATAAGATTGGATACATTTAGATACCATGTTTGTGTCATTTTATTTGGCTAAACTGGCTCCATGTGAAGACAAGTACAGATAAGTTATTTCAAGTCCATTTCCTAAGACTAGGATAAATTGCAAGATGATTTTTTTAAGTTACATAAAGAATCCTATTGTGTAATATTTAATAGTGAAGATGTTAATATCAGGCGAATGAATTACAAAGCCAGCTAGGTCTGGGGAGATAGCTCAGTGGGCAGAGTTCTTGCCATTGGAGTGCAATGCTGTTGTTTTGTTTTTGAAGATGAGTGTGGTTGCATGTGCTTGGAATCCCCTTGCAGTGGAGGTGAAGATAGATGAATTTTGGGTCTCCCTGGTCAGCCAGCTTAACCCAGTAGTGAGTTTCTGGCCAATGAATGATCCTGTCTCAGACAAACAAAAAATGGGGTGGACGTCCCCTAAGGAACAATACCAGGGTTGACATCATGATGCTATCAAAGTTGACCACTTATAGTAAATACTTTATAATGTGGGTAAAAAGGTATTTATGGCTTCCTTTCTTTAAAACATTGTTATAATTTCAGTGTGCCAGATGTTAGTTGGGTGTGGTGGTGCATAACATTAATCCTAGCACTTGGAAGGCACAGGAAGCTAGCTGAAGAGCTGGAGGCCATCCTGGGTCTATAGCAAGTTCTTATCTCAAAAAGTAAGGGAGGGAGGGAAAGAAGGAATGGAGGAAGGAAAGAAGGAAGGAACGAAGGAAGGGAGGAAGGAAGGAGAAATAGAAATGCCTGGATCCTAATAAAGGACAACGATATTTAGGGCTTTTTTCTGGGTGGTGCTAAGGCTAAGCACACACTCCACCACAGAACTACACTTCAGCAGTCCAGGATCAGTACCAGCCTGTGTGCTCAAACATGTGCTTCAAGTCTTTTCTTTTTTTTTTTTTTTTTTTTTTTAACCATTTTTATAAGATTAGCATTTTCCTGTCTGATAAAAGGTAACAAGAAAAAAAAAATGCAGAAAAGAGTCAAGATTTATATCATCAAATAGAAAGCATTCAAAAATTCAGAGAACAACTTAAAAGGCTGGGCTGCCTTTGGATTTTACCAGAAGCCCAGAACTGGAGCCTTGAAGGTTGCAGGTTCGTGTTGCCATTGTCCTTGGAGGAAGATAGGCACACTTATGCCCTGCCATTCAGAGTGGAGCCCCTTTCACTGTGGCAGTGATTGAGTGCTGGCTTTGGCTGCTGGGTTTTTGCCATTATGAAGATAAGAGTCGATGCAGTCATCTTGAGCCCTTGATATTTATGTAGATGTGCTCTCCACGGCAGGGCGGATTGTGCGCTACCTAATTTCAAATCACTGCTAGGCATGATTGGGCCTGTACAATGTTTCTCAATTTCTTGGAGCTTTGCTACATATTTCTGCCATATAAAAGTCAAGGATATATTAAATTAAATCTCTGTCTCCTGATAATGAGATCTGTGACTGCCACTCATATCAGAGCACATTCCCACATCTGAGACTTTGAGATGTCAAGTATTTCTGTCTCTATCTGAATAAATTCAAGCATTTCTGAAGGAAGGTTCAAATTTCACATTTTCCCAGACATTTGTATTTATTTTATCTATTTAGAGCTTGGCATTGAAAGCATCATTTTGTTTTCCACTTGCCTTGTGTGTCACTGCCAATGATGGTGACTCTGAAATCAGAGTTTAGTCAGCAATATTATTGATTCATGAGGCAGAATATTATGCATTTTCCTCTTTTGTAGCAGCATTAGTTCAGTAGAGGACGTGGTTGTAAAATATTTATTTTTCTGAGTAAACTAAGCAGACATGAATCTAGACGCATGGGAAAGAAATATATGTTCTTCCAGAACAGGTTTTGCCAAGGTATTTTATGACATTAACCACACTTTATGTTCCTGTCCTTTGCAATATTCTGAAATTTCTAATACAACATAAAATAAATTTACACTTCTGTCTTAAAGACAGCAGGTGTGGGTTGTGCTATCAGTCTCTCAAGTTAAGGTGTACTGTGTGGTTGGAAGCAGAATGACTCAACGGTATGTCGAATTCAGTGTCTGAGGTTCTAGGTTCAGGCTCATTAGTCTCACCCAGACCAAATATACATATTTGTTTTCAGGGTCTCCCTATGTAGTCTTCCATGGTTTGTACTACAGAGATCCTGCCTCTCTTTTAGGATTAAATGTGTAGAGAGGACAGTCCTGTGCCATCATGCCTGACTCTGTGTGTGTGTGTGTGTGTGTGTGTGTGTGTGTGAGAGAGAGAGAGAGAGAGAGAGAGAGAGAGAGAGAGAGAGGGCCTCTTGTTGAACCTGGAACTTGCTAATTTGTCTAGGCTGACTGGCCAGCAAGACCAAGGGATCCTCATGCCTTTACTCCCCCAGTCCTGGGATTACAGACAGGCACTGCCATGTCTGGAATGTAATGTATGTGTTGGCAGTTCAGCTTGAGTCCCTGTCCTGGCACAGCAAGCACATTAGTGACTGGGCTATCTTCCCATCCCAAAGTGCCTTGCTTTCCTGATTTTTCCTTATTAATAAGTATTGTTGCAGAAATATTATGAATTTTCTACAGTATCATTATTAGGAATTCATATTACCCATGAACAGGCCACAAAACTACCAGAGCTGTCCACCACAGTGTACACTAAAGAGGATGATAACAAAGTAAGTGTTATAACTGAGTTGTTTTACTCCATTTGGAATTTTAGCCTATATATTTGCTGTCTCCCTCTGAAGTTTTGATGTTGAAAACATTTTGGAATATTCCTTGCTGTCTTCTCCTCACTTCATGAATAATAGTCTTTAAATGGTCATGTGGTGATTTTGGCCAAGTATGATGGATGACACACATGAAAATGGCTAGATTCCTCCACTGAGGTAGGAGGCATTTGACATACTGTCCATTATAAATTCAGGGCTTATTCTAAGTAAGTTGGAAAAAAAAAGAAATAAAGATAAAAGCAAGCAAACAAACAAAAATCTAAGAAACCGTAGTGAATAGATGTACATGCTGAAGGCAGATCAAGTTCTCAGCTAGTAAGAGAAATGGGAAAAGAAAATTTTGTCATCACTGGTATCTGATGTCTGATATCTTAGATGCAGATAGTCCCCTAGAAGCTCACTAGACCAAAATGCAAGTTTGCAATAATCATGATGATATTGCCAGAATATTCACAAACTATTTGTGTTGCAAGTGTTGCATAGACAAAGGTTAAACCAACAATATCTTTAATAAATACCTTAAACTCTATTAAAAACCATGGAATGTTTTTGTTGTATACAAAGTATTACAGGTTGATTATCTTCAGACTGTGTTTCCTCATGCTTTCATATGATTTCCTGGAAGTAAGTAGCTTCTAGAGAGATTATTTATATTCTTAAGGAGAAGCTTGGATGTAGATTCCCCATATCCTAAACATTGTAATATAGTTTGCTTCATGGAAGATAGAGAATATTTTCTTGAGCCATTCCTCATAATCACATAGTAGTATAAGAGAATCATGAGTTATAATCAAGATTAATCTTTGCATTAGATTTTCAGTCATGTATAGGTTCCTGAGCATTTTTATAAATTAGGAAGAGGGACTTTAAATGGCATAGACTATTAAGTTCACAAAGTAAACACATGACAAAGACCCCAAAGCTGTCTAGAGTCTGAGGTTTTGTTGTTTTCAATGTGGTAAAAATATTTGAATTCCAAATTTGGCTCTGAACTTACAAAACCTGCAAAATCTACACAATTGTACAGGAAATGTGTTTTGAAAAGTAGTCAGAAATCAAAGGTCAATTCAATATGACTAACAAAATGAGAGATTACCAAAAGTGGTTTGCTTTTTCTGGCTTTTTTTATTGAAGGAAAACATTTTATCTGTAAATGTCATTCCCTTCAAATGTTCAAAATAATTTCCAAAAGTATAAATATTTTATTGAAATTTTCACACTGCTTATCCAAAAGTCTTCATTCTTTATACCTCACTTACTTTTGGCATTATAAATGTATATGTCTTAAAGAGCATCATGTTTTTCAATAAATATTTACATGATGGCTAGGTCTGGTACTAGTCAAGGTAGTGTGAATTCAAAGATGATTCAAGAGGAGAAATTGGTATTTCCTAATAATTTAATAAGCTTAAACATGGTTATTTTAAGATAACATGTATGGTAAGTTGAAGTTAGAAGAAACCAAATTGTATTTTATCATATTCTGTCATTGCAGTGTATGCATCAGATGTTATCAAGTTAGAAAGTTATTTCTGAAATGTCCCACATTTTATGAATTTGTATCTTGACAAACTCATCTGGATTGTTCTCCATGTGTCAGCTGGGGTGGTAAACATCTGTGGTCTTGATGGTGCTGTCTGTCATCCAACAGAGTGCAGTCCCGTGGCCAGCAGTTGGCTGTATTCCCTCCTTGAATCTTGATTCTTCTTCACATAGCCTCTCATTCTGGATTAGACTTCTAAGAATATGGCAGCTAGGTTCCAAAAAGACATATTTCAAGTAGTGATGGAAGAAACTATATATTTCAGGCTTAGGCTCTGAGGTTACATAGTATTGCCTGTGCTGCAAAATCAGATAAGTTGTTAGGAAAGGAAATAGAGATTTGTCAGAACAGAAGAAAGGACACAAAAATTTACAGCAATTGTCACCCAGGTACAGGGAGGAGATGCTCCATGTCTCGTGAGAAATTGTCACAGCCTCCTGTAAATTGTGTCAGATTGTGCTAGTACTTACGACTTGCCCTTTCCTACCAACATCCCTCATTGCATAATGCTTAAACCAAATCTTATGATCTGTCACACAGTTTTGAAATAAAATAGATAGGTAAAAAGGCTGCCAAACAATTGGCATCATCACATAAAAATAGAAGAAAACCTAGACAGGACATAAATGTTGTTTGTGTTCATTGTTTCCCTGGATTTGGTGGACCAACAGAAACTTCAAGATTGTGGTACATACATTTTGTAGAGATACCTAGATGCTGCCCCTTATTATTGATCTTCTTCCTTAGTGGAAACTTAGAAGCTTGTAACTGAGCTAGCCTGTGCTGCTCCCAGTGTCTGCAGTAATTAATGGTGTGACTGTATGCCAGTTACTGGCCATCAGGAATAGGGAGGAACCCCTTTTTACCCCTCTTCCTTCACATTTCTCTTCGATGTAGACAGCTATCAGACAAGAATCTGCTTGGATATGGAGTAGGAGAATGGAAGGAGGTTGTTCTCCATGATATTGGATCCCCTGTGCCAGATCCTAGCTACCAGCCCAGAGATTCCTTTTATGTGAGATAGGTGAGCTTCTGTCTTAATAAATTTCTTTAATTGTGAACATTTATTACTATAAAGAAACAGTCTAATCCATACTTACCCACCTCATAATCTTTGTTTTCATTCTGAACTTAAACCTGAAACTGAGGAAAGAACCAAGAATGTGGTAGGGGAAGAAAGGGTCCTGCAAGAAAGTTAATGTTTGTTCTATAAATTGGCAACAATCAGTGTTAGCTATTGGGCTTGAACAACATCATAACAATTTGACAGAATGTAAGAAAGGTATATGAAGTAATCAATGGATCACTAAGGCCTGTGGTATAGTGAGCCTGGACTAATGCATCTTTAGGACAGCATCATTAGCAAAGCAGACATTCAGTAGCAGGAAATAGTGCTGGAGTCACAAGTTTGTGTGTAAGTCACCATTGTCACCTGTCAGCCATATTACTAGTTACATCTTGTGCTTGTTTATGAATTAATGACCTATGTGCTAGGGCTTTCATAATAAAGTAGCACCCAGAGCTAGTGTACACATCAAAAATTTATTTTCTCATAGTTCCTGAGGGTAAATGTCTGGGATCAAAGTGTTGTAAAGGTTGCTTTCTTCTAGAACCTTCTCCATGGCTTGCAGATGTCCTAATCACATATAAGAACAGTGTCATACCATCTACCATTAGGTGAATGTAGATTAAAAGTCAAAGACTGGGAGGAGTTTCTGAAAAGGGACAAGAGAGGACACATTAGATCAAGGTGTGTTACATGTATATGTGAATATGTCTCAATGAAACCTATCATTTTGTGTAATATATTTGTAAATTGTGCTTTAAAGAACACCTGTGACATTGGAATAGGGCTCACCCTAATGAACACATTTTAACTTAGTGCATTTCTCCCAAACATCAATACTTTCTACTTAACTTTTTGTGTTAGCATACAAATGAGTTATTTTTCTACGTTATCTATATAAAGACCTATGAGTCACATTCTCAGATGGGTTTTAATATTTGAATTGAAATACAGGAGAAAGACATAATGCAGCCCACAGTACCTTGTATATAGAAATGATTTCTTTATTATATGGTGGTTGAAACCAGTCTCGGATTCTATATAACTCCTCGATTCAAATGGTTCAGTGTGGGATGTGGCTATGTGTAAGAGGAGCTAAGATGCTTCTTTGTAAGAAGATACTTAACAGGGCTGTCAAGGTGGAGATGGCTCAACAAGTGCCTGCTTCCAAGCCCTATGACTCACATTCGATCCCTGGAATCCTACATTGTGATAGGAGAGGACCAACCCCTGAAGCTGTCATCTGACTACATTTGCATCCCATGGCTCATGCATCACACATGCACACTCTAAAATGTAATAAATTTAATTTCAAAATGATGATGATGAAGAAGATGATGATGATATTAGTAGTTTAGCGAGAATCATGGAAATTCCAACTGTTAGGAGCCATAGCTGAATTCAAAGTTGGATCTTAGAAGAGATGGAAATTATCTACTTAGAATAGCTTTGTCACTGCAGAGAAGTTGTATATTGGCTGTCCAAGATCAATTGGCATATAGTTCCTCTCCCTTTTTTTATGAATCCCCATTAATATGATGATAAAAGATAAAAGTCTGTGGCATGTGGGGGCAGGGATTGACTTTAGCAGATTTGCTATTTCAGTACATTTTCAGAAGAGAAAAATCAGGTATAATAATGTTGATCAATGGGAAGAAAATGGTAGAAGATGTAACTTGGAGTTTAAATAAAACAACACTCAGTACAATAAAAAGTTGTTCAAGAGCCACAGACCTAAGATAATAAGCAAGAAGGTGAAGCAAAAAAACAAACAAAAAAACTATGTTATAGTCTTCTGTATTCTACTGAGAAGCTGACTCTCATCACACTCTGCTCTATTTACCCCTTAGTTTCCTTAACTAATAGGTAGCTTATATTTTTCTTCATGAACAAAAGGAAAAGCACAGAGACAATTGCTAGCTTCCTTTAAGTGTGGGCATAATTAGGATGAATGTTGAGTGTGTTGAGTATTGCCTATCTGAGTTTGATGCTTGATAATAATAGTTGTTTCAAGACATGTGAAAAAAAAAGCTTAGTGTTATCAATGCTCACCAACTCTCATTGTAAATATGAGATCACCAAAGGCTGTGAGAAATATATAACATTAGAGATGGAAACAAATAAAGAGAAATATTGACTGTAGATGAAACAGGACCCTTTTTTGTAATCTCAAAGATATTTCGTGTATAAGACATGAACAGAATTTATAATATTTGGGGAAAGTGCCTACAAATGAATTTTTTTCAAATAAAATTTAAAATAGAAAAATTGGATATAAAACAAGGAAATCTCTATAAGGTATACAAATACATAAAAATGAAGACTAAACTTACTAGTCCAAATATTTATGATCAGGATATCAGCAACAGAGACACAAAACATGTGCAAAGCTTGGGTAATTTATATATGTATGCATAACCCTAAGTTTAGACATTTAGGAAGGTAGATACTGGTCACTATAATTTTATAATAACAGTACAATTGCTAAAGAAAACTGTTAGCACTTCAAAGGTTGCAAGGAAGTAAGTGTGGACTAGGTCAACCACAGCTGTAAATGGAATTCTTAATTGGTCTAGACGATAAAAAGCCAGAGTCAGATATAGAGGGAAATGCTAAGAGATCAGAGAGAAGGAGCAAGCCACAGCACACCTTACCTCCTTAGCATCTCAGCAGACAAGAGAGTGATTTCTTGTTTCTCCTCGCTTATATCCTCTTTCTGCCCAGCTATCTCACTTCCTGTCTGTTTGTACAGACCTCCAGACCTCTATGGTTAGCTAATGGCAAGCTCCATTCTCTGACCCCCAGACAAGCTTTATTTGTACAAGCATAATATTACCCCCTTTTTTGGCTAAGATTTAAAAAAAGGTTATAACTAATAATAAGAAAAACTATATACTATAAGTAAAATAACCATATATAATATATACATGGCAATAAGTACATTAACAATGTCTAGTCCATAAGTGTACGACAACTTTCAAGAAAATACTCCACAACAAGCTCTTCATGTTCATTTCAAAAGGTTTTGTTTCTAGTCCTCCACTGTACAATTCAAGATAAGCTGTATTCATGGGGTAACACGAAACAGCTTCCATTTCACCTTCAGGGTGAATAGAAGAAAGCCAGTGTCCTTCAGAGTGCATACTTTGTTTTTCTGACAAAGATCTCTGTGCTAAAGGACATGCTGAGGATTTAGAGTTCAGAGAAAAAGAGTTTTCAAGAAAGTCAAAATGTTGGCCAGTGAGGGACACAAGCACAAACCCATTGCATGTAACTGCAAACTTTGGATGGATCATGGTTTCCTTACTAAGGAATCAGACCCTATCAAGTTTACAGAACTCTTCTTCAAATCAGAAGTAGAAATAAATCAATGTTTAAAAATTCTTTCAATATTTTTAAAAACATGAGAAGACTGTGGGAAGCTAATGACTAAATGTAGATTGTTTTTTTAAAAAATATATATGTATAAGAATATTAGATTCCAAATAATTTTCATTGAAAGTGTGTGCATATATATATATATACATGTATATATACACACACATATATATATACATATATAAATACATACACATGCATATATATATACATGTACACATAAGCAGCTATATATGGGTCAATAATAGCTGACTAATAATATTAATATAAATAATAATCAATGCTACTGAATACTTGTGGCTTGAACTTTCTAAGCATTTCACAAGTCTCCTCTTTAATCTCACAGTAACCATATGAGGTCAAGTTTAAAAGCTAAAGATATTTTTATTAAAATTTATTTTAATAAAAGACATACTTATTAAAAGGTAAAGTAGCTTTCCCATGTCTTTAAAGTTGGGTTCAGTGACAGAACAAGGATTTGACTCTGTGGCTTCTGCATCTGAGTACACTCAGATCTACAAACTGATGATAGAGACGGAGAGCATGAGTGTATGTCAGCAAGGTGATGGGCAGCCCAATAGTTGTAACTAAAAAAAGGTAAGAATAGAAAAATAGCAAGGCTAGATAATACAGACAATAATAATAATTTCAAAAATATTGAGTGTCTTAGTTAATATTCTATTACTGTGAAGAGACACCATGACCAAGACAATTCTTATAAAAAGAAAGCATTTTATTGGCTTTCTTACAGTTTTAGAGCATTAGTCTATGATCATGGGAGGAAGCAGGTAAGCATGGTGCTGAAGAAATAGCTGAGAGCTCATATCTGATCTGATGGAGCAGGCAGGGGTAGAGCAGTGACCAAGACTAGTAGGGGCTTTTGAAACCTCAAAGCCAGTGACACACCTTCTCCAACGAAGTCACATTTAATCCTTCCTAAACAGATCCACCAACTGGGGACTAACCATTTAAATATATGAGCCTATAAGGAATATTCTCATTCAAATCGCCACTCTGGGATATAGCATGAAGAAAAATGGAGACAGCATTTTATTATTAGGATACTGCAGAATTTATCAGGAAACCTCAAGATCTGAATGCATGGGAATAGTAACACAGATTAATGGTGAAAACAATTACAATAAGGAAAAATAAAGAATACTGAGGTGGTGAAACTACAATAGAAATCTTGACAAAAGATCAGTCACAGTAGATCTACCTCTTACTATAAATTAGTTACCTTTTTTCTTTCAGCATTTGTTATGATGATAAATGAACAGTATGAGCAATTATTTACAGAAGTTTCCTAACATACATGAAATGTACAAATTTCTAGAATGACATAAACCAGAGAAACAAATTCAAGAAGGAAGAAGTTTAAAATCTGAGTAGAGTCTGGGGTCATGGCTCAAACCTTTAATCCCAGCACTTGAGAGGCAGAGGGTTGTGGATCTCTATAGGTTCAATAGAAGTCTGATTAACATAAATGAAGTAGATATCTTAATAGAAAGAGCCACTGTGGGCTTAGGGAGAAACCTAGTGCTAGCGTAACTCCCAAGAGTCTGCAGAGGAACCAAGCTAGAACTCCTAGCAACAGTAGAGAGGATGCCTGAACTGGCCTTCTTCTGTAATCAGATTGATGAATACCTCATCATCATAGAGCCCTCATCCAGTGATCCACAACCAGGAAACCTAATTCAGTAATTCAGATCAAGGTGTGGTTTTGGGGACACCCACTAGTCATATAAAGACTATGAAAGAAATAGATTCAAAAGTTCAGGAATACATTATTAGATGATAATCTATTGATGTTGGCAAGGGTGTGAGAATATAGTAAATGAAGTCTTTTCAACAAAGAGCTGAGGCAATTGGATATCCCCATGTCAAAGGCAAAGCAGAAGCAGGCACATGCCTGTAGTTCCAGTACCTAGGATGTAGACTTAGGGGAATTTCAGAGTTACAGGTCAGCCTGCATTCCATGGTGACTTCCCTGACACTCCAAACTGTTAGCATAGCAATACTTTCTCTCAAACAAACAAAATGAAGTAGAATACTTTCCTTGGACCAAATACAAAGGTTAGCTCAATATAGATCATAGACTTAACTCTAAGACCCAAAACTATAACATCCTCATTGAGGTTTAAAATAGTCAACCCCATGACTGTTGGGTAAGCGATGATTTCACAGATGTGATACTGAATCCATAATGGGTGGAAGGAAATCAAAAACAAAACAAAACAGATGAGTTAGACAACATCAATATTCCGAAGGTTTTACTTCAAAGGAAGCTACTGAAAAAGTGGAAAAAATTAAAAAGTTAAAAAAATATTGGAAGTATTGTATCCGTTAGAAAGCTTGACTCCATGACAGGTAAAGAACTTGTGTAACTTGACAATAAAGAGACAAATAATCCAAATAAAAATGTATGAAGGCAATGAGTAGATATTTCTCCATAGAAGATAAATGAGTAGCCTATAAGTATATGAGCGGTGTTTGACATCATTAGTTATTAGGGAAACACAAAAGAATAACAAAATGCCACTTCAGACCTATAAAGATGCCCAGAATGTGAAAGTGACAGTAATAGTTATGAAGGCTACAGAGAAATGAGAACACATGTCCACTGCTGCCGACAATGAAAAATGCTACAACCACAGTGCAAAACAGCCTGACAGCTCCTAAAATGACGAAGTATAATAATACCATACACTTGTCTAACCCTTGGGTATAAATCCAAGAGAAATGAAAGCACATGTCTACACAAAAATTTACATAAATATTTATAGTGACATTAATAATGGTAGCCAAAATAAAGTATAATAATCAATGCTGTGGAAACCATTCAGCCATAGAAAGGAATGTAGTCCTTGGTAATAGTATGAAATAGAAGAAACTTGAAAGCATTGTGTTAAGTGAGAAAAACCAGACCAGTCATAGCAGGGCGGAGAGGAGCTGCACAGTTCTCTTCATCATGCAGAAGGGAAACTCCATAGCAATTAAACAGCTTCCTGCTTCCACTTTTCCTGGAAAAAGCATCCTACCTTCTGACTTTTAACACAGTCACACGAACAGAACCACACAGAGTTTGTCTTTCTATTTCCACCCCCCCCCATCCACCCTCACCCTACCCGGGCACTCTTCTCTGAATGTCTTTAGTTCACATTCCACTGAAAAAAGGGGAGGCCTAAATCCATTCATTAATCTAAGCACCTTCTGCGAGGCAGGGAATTCTCTGAGGATGCTTCATTTCTAATGAAGATGATGTGAGATCCCCTTGATTGCATCCTGCCCCTATTGACTCATCCAGAGCTTCATCATCAAGTGAAGTGGTGGAGCCTTGAGGCACTCCCTCTCCCCACTGCTCCTGCCTCCCTTCTTAGGCAGCTCTGGGTATCACCAGGCATAAGAAACCCCAGAAATTAGGTTTTACAGTTATAATGAGATCAGCAAAGTGTATAGTGGATCTGCATGAAAAATGAATTTTTGTATGCAGTTTCCTCTGTAATAACATTTCATATTTTCATTAATCTGATCCATAGAGAGAATCAACATAGTGACTCTGGGAGAAAAGAAATAATAAAAATTATTAATATACACTGACCTCGGTCTCCAAATTGATGTTTTATAATGACTCAGAATTACTACATTGAACAGTTCTTTACAGATAGATATAAACACATGAAATTGAATTTTTTCCTTTTGTAGACACATACTAGCTTGCACTTAATAAACCAGTAGTTGTTAAAAGTAAGCCATACTTATCTGTGTGCAATGAAATAGGCTGTAAACCAAGGAACAGGCTTTATTCCTAACAAGACTACTACTGTTTCAAAAAGTGTTACCCTTTGGTGAAGAGTTAAGGTGGACACAGCAGTATCTGTCACCAATTTCCTGGATTGGGTGGAAAAAGAAAGTTGAATTGTAATTAGTTTGCAATGTAGAAGTTCTTCATAATTCAAAGCCTTCTCCCTGGAATGCAGCTCTTATTAATGTGCTGGTAATTCCTCCGGGATTACAAATCATTTAAATTCCTGTAAGTTGCAATTTTAATTATTTTTTATTACTTAATTTTACCAAATGGGCAAATTTATAATAAGGAAGGAATTAAGTACAAAGAACATGTAAATAGGAAAATACATCTTCCTTGTACATTACACTCATGGGACTATTTAAAAAATGTGTTAGGTCCTAGTTATCATCTCTTTCTTTTCTTTTTGGAGAGGTAGGGGTCAGCACAATCTATATGAACATGGTGATGTGAACATAACCCATCCTATATTCCATATATTAAAACTAAAGCAAGTGTGTATTGAGAGGCACCAGTGTAGATGAAATAATGCATGCCTAGGAATGTCTAAGATTATCTCTAGTGAGATACCTGACACATTGGTGTTTAGGCAAATGACACCTTATGTTGGTTAAATTCCCTAAGAAGTTAATCACTGATCTTTACCAGGGAAAAGTAGTTATTAAAACACACTCTATCTTAACTTGTTTGTGGTAGTTTGAACAAGGATGGCTTCTATAGGCTCATAGATTCGATTGCTTGGCCAATAGGGATCACTGCTACTTGACAGGGATTAGGAGGTGTGGCCTTGTTGGAGTAGGTATGGTCTTGTTGGAGGAGGTGTGTCACTGGGGGTTGGGTTTTGGAATATCAAGCCAGGCCCATCGCCACTCTCTTCTGGCTGCTGATGAACTGGATGTTCATCTCAGCTGGGAAGGTCTCCAGCACCATGTTGGTGTGCATGCTGCCTCGCTTCCCGCCACTATGACAATGGACTAAACCTCTGAATGTAAGCCAGCCCCAATTAAATGCATCTCTTTGCAGCAATAGAACTAAGACACTGTGGAATGGGCAGATAAGTTATTGTATTGTTACATCTGAAGTTTAAGAAATTTGTTTAGCACATAGTTTCCTTCCCAAATACAGGAAACTTCTCAAAGCCTTTTTGACATTTTCAGACTGCGTCAGCACGTTCAGAAACTATACCCTATAGAGGAGAAACAAATAAAACACAACATATATCCATTTATCAATTTCCCCCCTGAGAGTCAAGTACAAAAAGATGTGGTTGGAGTTCTCACATCCTCTGTCTAATAGGCATCTTTGGTTGCTTTCAGTTGACTGTGATTTTCACAGCTTGACTAGCCTATTTCTACTTGACCTATCAGGTGTATTCCAATGGAGTAAAATTTTGTTAACAAAAGCTGCCTATTACTACATTATTTTAAGATTTACTTATTTGTAAGTGTCTCTCTGGGTGTGCCATATGCCATGTGTGGAGGTACCGAGGAGGCAAGACGAAGGCACCGCTGGGTTCCCAAGTTACCAACAGTCGTGTGTTACCTGGTGTGGGTTCTAGGAATTGAGTTCAGGTCTTTTGGAAGAGCAAGAATTCTTCTAAGCCTTCTCTCCTGCCCCTAAATTATTATATTTAACCTGTGCCACAATCTCAGGGTTCTTTAAAAAAAAACATTTAGCCTCATAGCTCCTTCTTGTCTTTGGCCTCCTGAACACACCTGCTTTATCATAGTGCATTAATATCTGACCCGCCACTGTATGTGCCATCTTCCATTGCTGTAGTCATAGTTATTTCAATATTTGAGTTGTTAGAATTTAACTTGTTATCAAAGTATCTAGAATATTCACAATAAGCCCCAGATATTGCTGGTTGATAGAGTTTCTCTGTTTGAGAGTCAGTCTTGATTGGATTGAGTGGTAGCAAGGAGGTTAGACAGACACACTCCCAGCTGTCCCCCCCACTCTCCAAGATTACCAGAGACAGTCAGACCAAGGGAGCTCTGACCCACTGAATGGTTTACTCCATTGATGATTTAGAATTGAATAGACTGCTGGGGGTGGGAGAAGTGTGGAGGGTGAGGTATGGCTGGAGGTCACTGGGGCCATGTCTTTGGAGCTATATGTTGTCCTGGCCCCTTCTTATGGATATGCACTGCTCCATGTTCACTAGCATATGAACATCTATTCTATGGCTTCCCCACCAATGGGATGGCATCTCTGAGGCTGCAAGGAAAATCAATCATTCCTCCTTCGGGTTGTTTGTGTCAGGTAACCAATCACAGTGAGAAAAGTAACTAGTGGACAGCATGGCACTATTTGAAGTCATCTAAGCAGTGAGTGAGGTCTTCCTTTATTTAAAAAAAAAAATTCCCTTTCCACTAAGCACCCTCCAGATATCAGAGCTGCCTGGCTAAGTATGCTCTTAGCAGTGCCCCCAGGCTCTGAAACATGTAGCTTGCTCCTTTCCTGTATGGTGTGGTTGGTACCCACACACTGATGCTGTCATGGTTGTTGCTTCAAATCTGTACAGTCAGGTTCATTCATCACTTCCTTGACTCTTTCCTAAACTCATTTGCTCTCTGCTTTTTCTTTTTCTGAAAAATAAAAGCCATCAAATGTCTCTCCTTATTGTGTGAGAAGCATTCAAGTGCACGCTACTTTCTGTAGCTTTCCTGTGTGTGACTTTTGGTTTATGTTGTCTTTTGGCTTTACTGTGCTCAACATGTTGGTTCTTCTTTCAGTTGCCCTGGCATGGACACAGGGAGGCTGCTGCAAACTTCAGATGTCACACAGCAAATTCCGGTGTCTGAAAAGTGTTCCATCTTGGTAAGAGCCCAGAAAACTCTTGAGTCATCATAGCAGACTTATCATTACATTTCAGGGCTAGAGCTTAACTGATAGGCAAATTAAGCAATCAGTCGTTGAGGGAAACAAATTTGCCATGACTGGCTTATACTACACAAGACTTACCCTGATGGCATAGAAGTCCAGCTTCTTCCCCAACACATGGACTTAGATAGATTCTTCACAGAGTCAAAGTTCTACTGATGAGAATATTCCAGGACAGGATTGGCTACTATGAAGGTTAGCCAAATCTGCTGTAGAATTTAAGGCTATTCAAGAATGAAGCTCTGTTGGGTGAACTTAGGCAAATGATTTTGTTCCTGTTGTAGTTGTTGGTATAACACTTCTTGACAGAGTAATCTGACCATTTGGAGTCACTTACCGTATTCTTATGTATTATTTACCCAGCTGAATGATATGTAGATGAATATTTTGGCAGAGAGAAATGGATAAAAAGGCTGTTTAGGACTAGATCTAAAACCATACTTTTGATCTCAGTTGCACTTATGGGCAGAAACTTGCACTAAGCATCAGATAAAATTTGCTGATTAACACTGCAGTTCCCTAAGCCAGAGGCTACAAATGACCACAGGCATCTTGAAAGTCACAGACATACTTTTCCAGCCTTATAATGATTTTTTTTCAATTAATTAGCTACTATTGGTATTTAAAAGTTAGGATATATAGAACATGCTCATTTCAGCTTCCTTTGAAAAATTCTATTTGTGACACATGTGTGCCCATTCCCTACAGGGCAGTGATTTGGCCAGGGCTAACCAGCACTGGACTAGTAGAATGGGGTTCGCGCTCTTGTGACCTCCACTATGCTGCCAGGAATAGACTCTCCATACACTAGAGTACTGCATTCCTTGAATGCACCTGTCTGGCTCTGTCTTATTTAAAGATGAGACTGACTTCAAATTATTCTGTATATTACTTTTTTGACAATAGTCTTCACTTCACATTTTTTTTATTGCTTCTAGTTATCTTTAAACATTTCAGCGCCTTTAATAACATTTTGTTGTGGGTGTGGTGATTCCCTTTGTCTACTGTACACACTTCTTACCATGTCCCCAGTGACAACACACTTGCTTCCATGACTTTGATAAAAAAACTTCCTTTACATGTAATATTTCTGTGGAAATCTGGGTAATACCTGTCCCCAAAAGTTGCTTGTACCCTAATCCTTGGAACCTGTGGTTATGTTATATAGCAAAGGTGATGTTGTAGTATTATTTAGTCAAGGATTTTTGGAATGGGATATTACTCTGTATTACGCAGTTGGTCTCTTTATGACAGGAGAAAAGCCTTGGAGATGATGATGTAAGGATGGTGATATTACAAAGTTAGTTGTAACATGAAAAATAAAAGACCCGGAGACAGATATTGAGGTTCAAGCTTCAAGCTAAAAATCAGAAAAGCAAAGCAGCTGGCCACTAACTCCTAATCTCTACCTCATACTGAAAGGCAATCCTGGCTCCACCAAACCTCAGACTGTAATTCCAGACTTCTGCACTCTCCTCAACATGGCTGGAGAATCCTGAGACTTCCTGTCTCAATGTGGCTGGAGAATGAATGCCGTTTCTGAGACTTTGCTCCAGTCTTATATACCTCCCTAATGCTAGGATTAAAGGTGTGTGATCCCAGGTACTGAGATCAAAGGCATGAGCTGTCACTCTTCACTCTTGTGTAGGTCACAGTGGCCTTGAACTAACAGAGATCTGTCTGCCTCTTAATCCTGAGTCCTGGGATTAAAGGTGTGTGCCACCCCTGCCTTACCTGTATAGCTTGAGCCTGGCTTTGATTTCTGAATCCTCTGGCAAGCTTTAATAAATCATAAATAATATATTGACACAGTTAATAGTGCCAAAGAGGCCTAGCAGCACAGCAGGAGACAAAGGCTCAAAAGGAATCAATGCTTCTTGAGACAGACTCTAGACTTCCAGCCCTTGGAACCTGAATGTATATTCTGAAGCTGCAGCTGTTATAACTGCAACAAGAAAATCACTACAAGTTCTAGATTTGGCATATAAATGTGGCCTTTTCCTTGAAAAACTTCATGGTCAGAATCTCATTGACTCTAAGAGTATGCATAGATTGCAAGGTTGTTGAGAACAGGCCATTTGTGAGTTAATGTTGTGTTTGTCCTAGGCCTTATTAAGTGATTGAGCACAGTCAATGGTTATAAAATGCATGTTGAGTGGAAGGAAGACAGGGCATAAGGAAGCACAGGGGATATTGAAAGCTAAAATGGCCATGGAGAGCAAGTGTACCTAAGTCTCCTGGGGTGCTTGAATAGTGAGTGTAGTATACTCGGCATCTGAGCATTTTAGGGCATCTTGGGTACTTACAGTGGCTTGATGGATCTACAGGAAAGAACAGTGTGGAGAGGAGAGGATGGGGGTGCTTGGCCTGAGCAGTCCAAGTGGATATCCTCATCCTTGCGGGTGGATGCGGGATGGGCTATGGAAAGCCTACACTGCTTTTTGAAGCAATACATGTGGAGACTCCAGAAATCAAGATTTAAATGTTGCTTCTACCGAAATGTTCCCTTGCAATGCTATCGAATACAAAATCCTAAAGGCATGTTTTTGTTCTTGTGAGACCTTTGTTTCCAGAATGCTACTTCAGTCTAGAAATTGCAGATTCCTTTAGCAAATGAGGTCAAGATAATTTTTCCCTGTTTTGTGACACACATTAGAGTAGGTTACAGCTGTCTACATGGACAATGTGCTATTTCAGTGCAACTTAGACATTGGCATCGAGGCAGAAAGTCTCCAGGGAAGGTTATGCATTTGCATAATGTCACTGAAGGTTTGTGTTCCTGTTTAACTGACAGCGATGGGCAATGACAGGATGCCAGACAGCTGTGTTGATGACAGAGCCTCTGAAAATAGAGAGTGCGTGTGTCTTCCAGATGACATCAGCCTTCAATTATGGGAAGATGAGAGGACATCCAAAGGAAGGAGAGTGAGGAAAGGTGGGAGAAAAGCCACTTGGGAGTCAGGATGACAGAGGGTGGCATTTGATCACTGAACAAAGGAGAAAAGGGAATGTTTAAATTATGTCAGATTCTGTGTAACAGAACGCGGAGTTTGGCACAAATGGCTTAAACATTTTGTACAGACAGTTGATGGAAGCACAGAGCAAATAGATTCAGATTAGGCTAGTATTATTTCTGTCATTTTCCCATCCGCTGTATTGATTGCAAGCTGAACTCTTGTTTTCATGTGTAACTACAATGAAATATGCCCTATGCTCTACTCCTGTATTGGACCACAAGACCATCCTCTTCGTTTATTCATTGTGTTCATCCCAGTGAAGAACTCAGCACTTGGTTTAGTTTCTTAAAATAATCCATTTTGTGTGTGAACACCTTAAAGAGTGGCAAAAACATCCTTAGTACTTAATGGATGATGTGGTTGCATGTGCACCCGTGTGTGTGTGTGTGTGTGTGTGTGTGTGTGTGTGTGTGTTTCTTATATCACACAGATAACCATGCAAACTGCTTTCCCCCAGTAACTGCTCTTATGCTTTTTATTCTCAAACTCACTGAAACAAAGGGTTTTCTGATGAACTTGACTCACACAGAGAGAGTGGCTTTCAATGTTTCTGCATCCCTTCAGCGGCTCACTGTCCTTGTAGGAGTCCCCAAATGAAACTCCCAGATGGGTATGCTTACATTCATAAGTGATTTACTTAAGGCACTCTGCCCTCAAGAGACTACAAAAGAAATGGAGGGATCTGGTGGGGTCCTAATGCTCACCAGATCTCATGAACGATGAGCGATCACAGTGGTTTGCATGCTCTGCAGTGTTCATCACTTAGCAAGTTCTGGCACCAGAGTTCTGAGACTTTCTCCATGTACAGATATTGGACTCTAGTCTCTGAGAGTGGTCCCTCAAAGATGTGCTGCTGTGGCCCTGAGGTTTAAAAGTACACATTGATTCCGAGATGCAGAGGCACAAAGACACAGGGTGTAGAATCTTGAGATATCTTAGATATACAGTGATAGCAATAGCTTCATTTATCAAAGTGTTCTTACTGAATGTTGAGTGCCCTTTCCAAGGGAGATCTAGGATATTTTTACATTGATTAATTGATTAATGCATTTATTTGTTGTGTTTTGTTTATTTGTTTGCCACAGAGCATACATTAAGGTCAGAAGACAACTTTTTGGGAGTCAATTTTCTCCTCCTATATGGTTTTCTGCATAGCAAATGTCTTTATATAAAACTGAGTCACCTCACCAGCTCACCAGAAGGAGATCTCGAGGATATCATCTCTCCCTACAAGGTCATTTCTATTTCATACCATCAAGAGATTTCTCTATTTCTGTTTATTTTGGTGGTTATTTGAGTTGATATATTATTTATAATTTATTAAAGCTTGATTGAGGATTCAGAATGCAAAGCTAGCCACAAGCCATAGATGTAAGGCAGTGGTGGCACACACCTTTAGTTCCAGGACCCAGGAGACAGGCAGATGGTTCTCTCTGAATTCAAGGCCACCCTGTCCTTGTGAAGAGTGAAGAATAATAGAGCTCACACCTTTGATCCTAGCACTTGTGACCACATGCCTTTAATCCCAGCACTAGGGAGGTGGACACAGGAGTGATAAAGCTGGGTGGAGAGGTAGGGGAAAACTGGAACAGAGAGGATTGTAGTCTGAGGCTTGGTGGAGGCATTGTACTCTGAGGATTTGTGGAGACAGAATTGTCATATCAGTCTGAGGTAGAAGTAAGAGCTGGCTGTTTTGTTTTTCTGATCTTTAGCTTGAAACTTGAACCACAGCATCAGTTTCTGGGGTTTTATTTTTCATGTTACAGTTATTCATTACAGCACATTGTTCCTTAAAAATGGAGTGGCAAGTGGGATGGCTTACATGGTTCATGGTTCAAGATGACCTGTCTACACAAGTTCTTTATAGTCTTGACTTTTTGGAGCACTTGCCTCTACAGATTCTAATCTGTACCCCATGTGGCTTTGTTATTATATCTCTGTCTGTCTGTCTGTCTCCCTCTCTCTCCCTCTCTCTCCCTCTCTCCCTCTCTCTCTCTCTCCCTCTCTCTCTCTCTCTCTCGCGTGTGTGTGTGTGTGTGTGTGTGTGTGTGTGTGTGTGTTTGCTCTAATTAATCTCTCCTGGCTAGTTTTGGAGTGGCATATTGTCTAAGTGCATTTTAGCTGTTCTATATTCCTGAGATCTATCTCTATATGTTTAAAGATAAGAGTAAACCTCATAGATGGTATTTACTCAATGCTATTCTGTGTCAGACGACTTTCTCACATTGGTCCTGAGAAATGGGAAATGCCTCCTTCTGGATGAGGAAACTGAGGCTAAGTAGGGAACAAATAAGAAAAACCATAATTTCTCAATGCTCCTTCTGCTCCTTCGTGGAACAACAATGGTCTTTGCAAATCAAATCTCAGCACCTTTTCCTGTTACATCATCTCTAAGCCCTGTCTTCTTGACATCTGGAGTTTGAATTCTCTACAATCAGGGGAAATTAAAAGCAAATGCATGCTTGAGTTCTCCAAGGTCAGCCATAGCTCTTGTCTTCTTTGGTGAGACATGCTGTTGAATGAGAATCCATTCTGCAGTCCCTGTGGACAGTCTGCTAGTCTGCTAACTAACAACAAACCAGATAGCTGTTCTTTACTGAAACCTGTTTTTTTTTTTTTGAATTGATGTTTTCTGCCCTCATTAGAGGCTCTTAGCATATCAAAAAGGTGTTTTAAAAATCACTCTGAGAATCAAAAGAGCAAACCCAAGCATATTTTGATGTATCCATAATGAGACTAGCTACTTCAGTTAATAGACTAAAGCACTGCGAACAGAAGCCTCCCTCCAGTGGTCCCCACAGATAAGTTTACCCTGGGGGCCTCACACTTCTCTATGTTAAGATTAAACAATGCCATGTGGTAAGAGCCAGTGTCTTCCCTCTGGAGTCAGGCTAGGAGTCTTTTATTTTAGTCCAAAACTACATCAAGTAAGCTCTAGGTTAGTTTTATTTTCTAGTTATAACCTCAACTGATTTTTCTATCATCTGTCTCAATGTTGGAATTTCACTCGGTTGCTGTGTAGCAGACTATTGAAAAACGTCAAGAAGATGACTGCCCTCTATCTTGTGCTATCAAGGTTAGGTTTGAGTAAGACCTGGATGCTGGGTGAGCAGAATGAGCTCAAGTATTAATAAGTGGAGAGCAGGTTTGAAAACTCTCAGGGAAAGTCTCACACAAGTATTAAAACATGGAAAGGATGAAAATACAAAAGAAGATTTGAAGGATAGAAGTAGAAAGGCCAATGTCCCTGTAGTATGAAACCCAGAAAGAAAAACAAACAAACATTAAAGGCCGGGAAACAACATTTAAATAAGTAATGATGAGAGTAAGTTCAGCATACAAAAATTGGTGGCATTCTACCAATTAGGAACACAGTAGAAACTAGAATAAAACAAATTACTTTTCCTAACCACAATAGAAAATATAAATTGTTCGAGAATAAACTTGACAGAAAATACAAAAACATAGGGATTTTCATAAAATTATTTTGGTTGGTAAAACAAAGTTTAAATAGTCAAAAGATACAGTATTTTTAAGACACAGTCCACCCATAACCAAGACTATCTGTACTTGATACCTGCTGGGGAAAAGAAATCAATTTTCTCCAATCGAGTATCACTGGGTATATCAACCACACCCTAAGGTAGGTCCCAGGCCCAGCAGTATTGGCCAGCACAAAATGGACTTAATGTATGTTATATCTATTTATTTAGTTTATTTGGGTATTTATTTTTTTGTGTGTATGCACTTTTTGTTTTGTTTGGTAGTTTTTCTCTCTTTGTCTCTCAGTTTGTTTTGCCTTTTGTTTTGAGAGAGGAAGAAAATGAAATTAGGTGGGTAGGGAGGTAGGGGAGAATCTAGGAGGAGTTGGGGAAGGGCAAAGAATATATTCAATGTATATTGTATGAAAGCAAAATTTTAAAAGTGAGATCCCCTAACACAGGAAAGAGCTAATGTATTTCTCAAATAAATTTCGAATTAAATACCATTCTATTTAGAATTCTTAAAGAACCCTTTCATGACATTTGTATGGCTTTCTAAAATTCATGTGGGTAAGTCATGGGCAAGTCTTTTGTAAATAAACTTTTTAAAAAAATCCAGAACAGCATGGCATACCAACCCATATGATTTATTACAAAGAAGCAAAACCAGTATAACGCTAGTGAAGAAAAGAGCAAGCCAGCTAAAGGACCAATATGAAGGCCCAGAAATGGTCACATGCTTGATCATTTGGCATATGACAGTCATGGCATTACAAATCAGCAGATGGCATTACAAATCATAGCATAGATTGTTAACACAAGTTGAACAAATTGTTCCTGCATGAAGAGGAAAAAAATGTAACTGAATGATGAATTAATACAATATGATCCTCAAATGAATCAAAAGCTTAAATGCTGAAGATAATTTGAAAGCTGTGTGAAATAAAACAAATATGAGTCTCTTTTTGGACTTGGATGATAGAAGGACTAAACCAATTAAATACCTCAGTAAAAACCACCCAGGAAAACCCTCATGAATTTTACTTTCATCATGGGTTTTTGTTGTTGTTTTGTTTTGTTTCTCTTCCAACACTTGTCCATAACCATGTTAAGATGCATTGAGAACCAGGTGGTGGTGGCACATGTTTTTAATCCCAGCATTTGGGAGGCAGAAACAGGTAGATCTATGTGAGTTTGAGGCTAGCCTGGTCTACAGAGTGAGTTCCAAAACAGACTCCAAATCTACACAGGGAAACCATGTCTTACAAAACAACAACAACAACAACAACAAAAAGATGTGATGAGAGATAGGAGGAAGCATATTTGCATTGTATCTAAGATGTAACAAGAGATTAAATATTAGAACTACAGAGGAAATATTGTATGAACATGAAAGAAAGGAAGTGAATAGAAAACTGCACAAAGTTAACAAATATGGACAATTTAGAGAAGGGGAAAGTAAGTACTAAGAATGTGTGCAGATAAATGCAGAAGAAATGCAAAATAAATGTACAGATACTGTTAACTTTTTCAAAAAAGTAGCCATGGTACATATATGGATGCTATAAAGGAAAGAATCCTGAAATATAGTTGTCTGGGGGAATGTCTTTGTTATTTAGTGACAACAATACGGCTATAATACTCTCAGATTCTATTGGCCTACCCATTGTATGAAAAACTCAGACATAGCTTCTTAGGCTATGCAATGGTAGTTCTGGTGTCATTTAATGTAGATGTACTCTTAGACCCTACTTAGTTCATTCTGTATGAGAAACTCAATCATAGACTCCCAAGGAGATGCCTTGGTAGAAAGAAGTTTGTATGTGATAGATGACCACCACTTCTAGGAGATTCAGTACTCAGGATGTTTTCTGAATGTAATACTTTTCTGCCTTAGTATTAGTAAAATATGACGCAAAACAGTATTATAACTAGAACTACAGACCAATGTTAAGTTAAAAGAGAAAACCCCAAATAATTTAAAACTGTGATTCAAATACAATATAATATAGTACAAAAAGTTTTTTATCTTCCAATGTATTTTAAGATTACATATCAACCTATGTCCACAAATATGATCATGAGGGTTGTATGTCACAAATGTCAACAGTGCTGACTAGAGGTGACAAAGGGGCGGATGAGAGAAGAGAAAAAGAAGAGAAAGGATCATGACATGAAAGCAAGTGTATAAGCTATAGGCAGTGGTCTCCTTAATTTATTTCTGTGCACCTGAGATATAGGAGATGTACAGAGACAGGGAAGAGTGGGAGTAAGTGTGTGAAAGAAGCAGGACCTTCTGGATGAGGATGATCGACCATCTGAACCAAATGACCAGCAGCACAAGCTACCAGTTTGTATCCCCTATGTGTAGTCGGAGGTAATCTTGTCCTACACAGGTCCTGCCACTCTTTCAGCCCCAAATAAGCACACAGAGACTATGTTAGTGAATAAACTGTTGGCTGATGACTAGAGCTTCTTACTGGCTAGCTCTGTCTCAATTATTATCCCATTTGTATTCATCTATGTATTTCCACATGGTCTTGACTTACTGGAGAATGTCCAGACCTTCTACTCCTTTTGTTGACTTCATGGTGACTGTCTTTGGCGGGCTCTCCCCATCCTAGTCCTGCCTATCTTCCTGCCTCATTGGCCAGGCAGTGATTTATTCATCAACCAATAAGAGAAACAAATATACAGAAGGACATCCCCCATTACCTATGCTCTTTCACACAGTTACACCATCACTTGATGCATAGAAAACTTCCTTCTGGAATTGTTTAGATGACAACAGTTGGGATGATGACAGCAATCAGACTTGGCAGAAACAGCCTAGGAAATACTGGAATGCAGAAAATAATCCAACACTCCCTTCTGAAAATCCTCCCTCAAAATGACACGGATCTTTTGACTACATTAAAAAAATACTATTTTTAAATTACATTTCCCCCCATAGCCATAGGCAGAAGCCTCTGTGCTTTAAATATTGTCTTGGTATAGATGTAAAGGTGATTGTGGGCAGGAAGCCAGGGGAATTTGTCGCTTCTGTGTTGTGACTGTTTCTTCACTGATGTTTACACCTGTCAGACCAGAAGCCAACAAGACACAGGAGTGTGAAGTCACACCTAGTCTATATTTTCTCCTAATGACTCCCTTGTCACCTTGAATTTGGATATTGGCTAACCTAAGTGCCCAGAATCTATTCTGATGAAAGGGACACTGGCAACTGCTTGGGGGGATGTCTGCTGATAGATTTCTAAGTAGGAAATGACCATGGAGAATCAGTTGTATTTGAGATTTAAAATGTCATAAAATTAAAAATCCATTACTCACAAAATTATAAATGGCATGCCAAACTTCTGGTGACTTTTTTTCTTAACTGTTGACTGCTTGACATGGAAATCATTCTAAAATTGAATGTAGCGAGAATTCTGGCTATATTAAACTTACAGGATGATAATAAGGGGAAGTTAACATTGTTCCTGAAATATTCAAATTTGTTGTAAGTAAGAGCAGAGGTTTGAGTAAAGAATCTAGAAACATTTAATGTGCTTCCTTCCTGCAGGGCTCTTTTAGTGCCTCAGGTATTGAGAAATTGTGGAAAGTGTCAGTTTTCTTATTGTGTCAAATAATGGAGAACTGAATTCCACATGGGGAGAGAAAACACAAACCTCTCAGTTTTTTGTGATGGTTAATCTTAACTGACAACTTGGTGGAATTTAGAAATTAGCCTATGAGGAAAGCCCAAAGAAATTTCAGAGTTTTTTATACCTGCTTGCGGTTTTGTGTGTGTGTGTGGTGTGTGTGTGTGTGTGAACTCTTATCAATATTATGCTTCATTTGCTAATTGTATTGGGTAGAAATCAGGTACTATTTAATGGCTAGAAGCAGAAATCGTATCTTATTATCTTAACGAAAGAAAAACCTTAAGATAAGTTATTACTACAAGGTTAAAGATCTTGTGTAAGCATTTGTTAAATACATGAATAAATGACTGAAATTTTTTTTTTTAAAAGCTAGGCTGACCTCCACTGAAAGAAGCCTAATGATATGATTATATCACTTTGTTTTTCACGAGTTTTCAGTATATTCCTCAAGCTGTTTCTAACATCACGATATCAAAGGGATCCTCCTGCTTAAACTACCCAAGTAATTGGAACTTAATGAATGTGTCAGTATTGCATTACTAATCACTTTTATTTATTAATTTTTGTTCTTTTCTTGCACAATGCATTGTGATACTATTAATCTTCTTTATCCTGTCCTTCCCCTTCCATTCCTGCTGACCCCTTCTTCCTTTCTGGCTTGACACTCTTCTGCAAATTTCTTATACCACTGCTGCAGTATGTTCACAGGCTGATCATCTTTCAAATGACACTCACTGCTAATAGCTATTAGATCCATGTCCTTGATTAAAACACATCAAGTATTAACTACTAGCTCTCAGAATATAAGGTATCTCAGAATATAAAATAATTTAAACAATATATATCAACATTCTTTTTGAAATTATTATTATTGTTGTTGTTTTTTGAGACAGGGTTTCTCTGTAGCTTTGGAGCCTGTCCTGAGACTTTCTCTGTAGACCAGGAGGGCCTCAAAATCACAGAGATCCAGCTGTCTCTGCCTCCTGAATGCTGGGATTAAAGGCGTGCACCACCACTACCCAGCTAGAAATTTTACTTTATGCATGTGAGTGTTTCCCACCTGTGTGTCTGAGGACCATGTCTGTAGAGCCTACAGAACCCAGAAGGGGATGTTGGATGCCTGATAGCTGGAGTTATAAATGATTAGCTAAGAACCAAGCCTGAGCCTTCTGTAAGAACATCAAGTGCTATTAAACAGTGAGCCACTGAAATTATTTTAAATAAGAACAGAGACAATACAACACTACAAAAGTTGTTCTTCTCTTAATCAGCTTCCTTACAGTTTCTGCAAATACTAATTCCCCTTTGTTTCACTAACGATTATATTTGTATATACTAAAATGCATCTTTGTATATGTTTTAAGCAAAATATGAACCAACATTATTTTAACAGTGGTCGAATGTTTCATTGAATATAGCATTATTTCTTTAAAGTATTTCATGTTTGTGGATGTTTATTTTCTACAGTTACTTGTCATTTAAAAGAGTACAATTAAGAGCTTTGCATGCCTTGTGTGTCCATGTGCCACAAACTCATCATCCAATTGAGGCAAAGACTAATAGAACATACCCCTGAATAGACAACATACAAATAAACTTTCAACACAAAATTCATTTAATACTGGATAATAATTGCATGTTCCCAATTTAAATAAGCAATTTAAATGATTAAGAAACTTTAGGCACAAAATTTACCTCAAGAGATTAACATGTTTTGTAATCCACTCTCTCTTCTTAGGGGCCTAAGTGTGATAATATGTGGTAATAAGTAAAAGTGTTTTATTTATTTATTATTTATGCCCCTGACCCCCCCCTCCCATCCCATTCCCTACCTACTCCACAGGGAGGGTGATGCCTTCCAGGAGGGATTATTAAAATCTGTCATGTCATTTGGAGTAGGGACTAGATCCTCCCTCCTATCTCTAGGATAAGGGAGTTTCCCTCCAGAGAATGTGCTCTCAAAGTCCTTTTGTGCACCAGGGATACATCCTGTTTCCACTGTTAGAGATCCCTTAGACTGCTCAGGCCTTCTAACTGAGACCCATGTTCAGAGGGTCTGAGTCGGTCCAGTGCTGGTTTCCCAGCTATCAGTCTGGGTGTCAATGAGCTTCCCGTTGTTCAGATCAGCTGTCTCTCTTGTTTTCTGTAGCCTGGTCTTGACCCTTTTACTTATCATTCCTCTGTTTCTGCAACTGGATTCCAGGAGTTTGGCTCAGTGTTTAGCTGTGGGTGTCTGCTTCTGTTTTCAACAGCTACTAGATGAGGGCTCTATGGTGGCATATAAATTAGTTATCAATCTCATTATCAGGGAAGGGCATTTAAAGTAGCCTTTCCACTGTTGCTCAGATTGTTAGTTGGGGTCAGTCTTGTAGATCTCTGGACATTTCTCTAGAGTCAGTTTTCTCTTCAAACCTTCTTCATACCTATAATGGCTCCCTCTAGTATGGTATCTCATTTTTGGTCTCATCTATTCATCCCCCAACTCAATCTTCCTGGTCCCAGATGTTCTCCTCTCCTCTCCTTCTCTTTCTCGTAACTCTCTCTCCACTCACAGCTCCCCCGCCTCCGCCCCCAGCTGCTCCCAATATGCTCAGGAGATCTTGTTTCTTTCCCCTTCTATGAGGAACCTTGTATGAATCTCTTAGGTTCCTCCTTGTATCCTAGTTTCTCTGGTGGTGTGAATTGTAGGCTGGTGATCCTTTGTTCTATGTGTAAAATCCATATATGAGTGAGTACATAGCATGTTCCTCTTTTTGTGACTGGGTTACCTCACTCAAGATGATTTCTTCAAGTTCCATCCACTTGTCCGAGAATTTCAAAATTCCATTGTTTGTTTCCACTGAATAATATTCCACTGTGTAAATGTACCACATCTTTTTTGTTCATCCTTCTGTGAAGAGCATCTAGGTTGTTTCCAGGTTCTTGCTATTACAAAAAATGCTGCAGTGAACATAGTTGAACAGATATCTTTGTTGCATGGATGTAGATCATTTGGGTATGTGCTTAAGAGTGGGATTGCCGGGTCCTGTGGTAGACTGATTCCTATTTTCCTGAGGAACTACCATACTGATCTCCAAAATGATTGTACAAGTTTGCACTCCCACCAGCAGTGGAAGAGTGTTCCCCTGTAAAATCTTTTTTTTTTAAAGAAAGGTAATTATATCCTTACACTTCTTTGATCAGTGAGTTAGACAAAGAAAAACTTGAAATGTTGGCCTTTTTTGTATATGTAAAAGGAAAAACATACTTCCACAAATGAAAAGCTAGATTCATGGTTGCTTCCCCTCATTTTAAAAAAATCTAATCTACTGTGTAAACCATTAAATTGGCTGCTTGTATTCACCAGAGAATTGCTTTTATCTTGCCTTTATTTTCTCATTAAGCTGTCTCAGGGCATCACTCCTAACTGAGGAAACTCTTGTTGACTTGTTTTAAAAATGCACAGTAGCATCATGTTGATAGAATTAAGGCTACAGCAAGTCATTCCTGGCACGATAAGGCACATGCATTCCTTCATATGTTAAGAAAAAAAAAAATCAACTTCACCAAAGAATAATTGGGAGTCATGAAGTCCTTCAAATACCTTTCCTTCTCTCTAATTAACATCTTTGTGTACTGAAGAATTCCCAGTGGGACCCTAAAGACATTACTAAAACAAAGCAGAAGCTTGGCTTTTGTAATGTAAAGACTTGATAGACACATGAGAGTCTGGACGTGAAATAATTCTTAACTCCTTGCAATAAAAGGTCATTGTGTATGACATCGAACTATGTTTTTACCCAAGGCTTTGATTGTTAATTGTTTTTTTTTTCCTTATCAACATCCAGAGGGGTTCCCAATCTTGCTTGCTCTGTTGTGTTCCTTTTATAACAACAACCACCCCCAAATGTTCAGAAATGACAACCCAAGAAGTGTTTTGTGAGAGAGGAACATATTTCAGGACCAGATATTTGGACAGAGTCTGTCAGAGTCACAATCAGGTCACAGCACAACAAATCCTGGTGATGGGAAGAGACAGATGACTCTATGAGAAAGGAGGAGAAAAGGATCCCTGGAATGTTTTCTTTTCTTTTAGTCACAAATATATGTAACACTTATTTGTTGATTGAAAAAAAATTATCTTAGTTTGAGTCAGATTTGAGGCATAAAGTGAAATGACCATTACCTCAAGCTAAATGACTTACAGAATAATTGGTTTCCCCAAGCATGTCATGTCTTCCCTGCATTTAAGAATGATCTATACAGTTGAGGTGCCCATATAAAAATCAGATAAAATAAAACACATTAATTTTCACAATTGAAAAACCAGCACATTCCCAGGACAAATAGAAGGATTTTGGTTTAGGTCTGATATACCTAAAAGTCAACTCTAGGGCAGAGTTGACACTGTGACTCAAGTTTTTCTTTCTTGAAATCAGGATTAACTAAAATCATATAATTAGCTGCTTGAATGGACTAGATTATAAACACTTTTTGTTTTACACTTAATTGAATTACTTTATTGTAATGAACTTATGAACAACCACATCACACAGCTAGATTATAATAGCCACTTAAACAAATTCTTGCCCAGTCCCCAATGCTATAGATTTTAGTGAAATTTTATCCAGTTATAAGGTCCACTCTGGAGCCAGGATAGAATGTTTAGAAAGGTGATCAAGACAAAGTGCTATTAGGTGATGAAGAATGAAATCTAGGCAAAAGGACAGGAGTCATAAAGGAGATATAACTGTTTTTCCAGTTTCAGCTGGAAACATGTGGTAATCTTGGGTTGACCAAAAGTTCTGAAACTGGGTCATGTGCCTTTGCAATGCCTCCTTTCCTTCCATCCCCATCCTTCTGTCCATTAGCCTTGTGTTAATGTAGATTAGTTTGTGTGTTTTAGAAAGACTTTCCTAACCTTAGCCCCTTTGACTTTTGGGGACTGGATAATTTCTTGTTATAGAGGGTTGCCCTGTTGATTGTCAGAGATTTATTACTATCTCTGATCTCCTTTCACTACATGTGAGTTTTTCTGACCCCTGTTTTAAGAACCAAGAATGTAACCAGACACAAAGAAATGTTACCTGGGGGGGGGGCAAAGGGGGAGGGGATCTGGTCCTAGCTGTGAAAGCACTGCTCTAGACTTATATAGGAATGGAACTGTAGGGTATGTGTGCTTTGCTGTGTGCTTTCCCGCACAATTATTTGCAGGTTTACCTAATTGAGAATCTTTTCCTTAAGCTATCCTATCAGAAGAGTATCAGAGTGCTTGGTTTGCCGGCAAAGTAGGTATGCATCTATATCAGCTGTTTTCAATATGTGGGTCAAGACCCCTTTGGGGGTCATGTATCAGATATCATGCATATTGGATGTTGACATTTTCATTTATAACAGTAGCAACATTACAGGTATGAAATAGCAATGAAATAATTGTGTGTTTGGGGGGTCACCATAACACAAGGAACTGTACTAAAGGACCACAGCATTAGGAAGATTGAGAACCACTGGTCTAGATCATGGAGCCAGCAGGGGTAGAAAATCATGGGTTCTGAGTCTAATAGTTCTAGTCATTGGCAGCTGTACACTATTGGTATAAAAATATAATGTTCACTTTGTAAGGTTACCAGAAAGATAAAATTTAAGCAATATAACATGAAAGTAATAGAATGTATTACTTTCATACTGCTAATGTTGCAGTATGATAGAGTATAATGCTTGTGTCATATAGTTAACAGATATTTATAGAGTAGTCTAGGCAGTATGAAATTAAACTTAGCGTGTTCTCTAAGCCAATTGAAAAATAAACATAGCACCATGATTGAGATGCAGAAGGAAGAGAGAAAGGAATGGTGTTGGGGTCTGACTAAGTATTTGCAAAGCTATGTCCTGGGATGGGCAAGACCTGACCTTGATTTTGAAGGATAGGCAGAGTTTTGTAGGAAATTCTTCTGTAATGATAGCCATGGAAACAAGGAGTACAAAATGTCTTACTCTGTTTTGATAGCGTAAAATAATGGGAGATGAACAATAAATAGGAGACAACCATGAAGGAAATATTTGGCCTTGCTAATTAATTTAGATTATTTGACAAATGGTAGAAAACTAGTAAAGGGTTTTAAAACAAGAAATGTAAACCAGTTAGTCTTCTGCAAAGACTGCTTTGTTGCCCAAGTGTGGAATTGATTTAAATGTCTGTTCTCATTACTGAAGCCTAGGGATTTTTGTTTCATCAATATTTTATAGTATCATTGTCATAAATTAACATCGATTTTTTTTAAAATTAAGTTTCATTACTAAATGGCAAAAAATGACTTCTTAAGTAGGAAAAGAAGTCTTTTAAACATAATTTTAATTCAGACAACCAGGTAAGTAGAGACGATAGGCTTTGGGGGGGCAGGTGCTACCTTGTCTCATTGTTCCCCTCTTTCAGAAAAGTTGTCTTTATATTTGAGATTGTAATTTAATTATAACATTTCTCCTTCTCTCCCACCACTCCTCATTGTCCTTCTAATTTGTAGCCTCTGGTTGTTTGTATTTAACGAATTGTTATAACAATTAGTAAATATCAGATCTTGCCCATCCTGGGACATCATTCTACTAATACTTCATCAGACCCCATCACTCTTCCTTTCTCTCTCTCTTTTTAAGAATTGTTTATATATGTATGTGTGTCCATATGCATGTATGTATGTGTGTGTGTGTGTACATATATACACACACACATATACATGTCTATACACATGTATTCCTAAGTATAATCTATTCATTCTTTCAGGCTGTATAATGCTATTTGTATGTATATTTTCAGGGATCCATATGACACTGGAAAACCAATTGGTATGCTCTCTTTGAGAAAGCCCCTCCCCTGTCCACAGCTTTCCTCAGTTGCCTGCAGTTTTTTGTTTGTGGTTGAGGTCTTGTGGGCTTTTCCCGTTTAGTTTGACATGTTCATTCGTGTCATCCTTCTATAAGTCACTTTTAATGTGTTTTTAATTCAGGAATGACAGTTGGAAATTACAACCTGCCTCCCTTAGAACACCAAAATCCCTTCATGGCAGAAGGGCAAGAGTGGGAGTAGATGCTGTGATGGCTCCACACAGTGAACTCAGGAACCTTCTCCTCCAGGGAGAGGTTTAAGGACAACAGCTCTTGAGAAATGAGCCGAAAGGCCTCTTTTGAACCAAGAGAGAGGCAGGCTTTACAAGACATGAACTTGACTCCATGTTTTCAGAGATGTAATGATCTCAAGCAATAAAGATTTTTAGTGAGTCATTCTCCTGGACACATAAAACTGCCATATGCCCTTGTCCTGTACAAACAGAGCCCATGTGCTTCCACAGGACATCTTGAGACCTCTTTCAAGTATATGCTCTTAAAGCCCTATTCTCCCTACCTTTCAAGAACAGCAGCCTGCCCTCTCCTAACCTATTAAATGCCATGAGATTTCATTTCTTTATCTAAATGCCTTGTTCACTTCCTCGCCTCAAGGCAGACTTGTGAGGGTCCTAGAAATACTCAACTATCGACGAAATATCATACTGATGTTAGAAAAGAGCATGCCATGGTTCCTGCCTTCTTTCCTACTTTCTGTGTGCAGGGTAATTTTGATAAATAGCAGTCTTGTGTTTATATTTTGAGTTTAAAGCTGTGGCCCAACAGTACTGACTTAACCAACAGTATATGTGCTGTTATAGGCAATGTCCCTCATTGCCTATAAAATAGAAACTAGGTAATAGAAAAAACTCACAAAAGACAGGGGCAAGGAATATCAGAGAGACAGAGGGGTTGGGAGAAAGATGACACCCTGGTGCAAGTTGTAGGATTATTAGTTGAGATGTACTTGGACAGTTGACATTTCTGTCAGTGGTCTCAGAGTAAATCTTGGACACCAGATTGTATAATCTATTTTATCCATTGAGTGTATTACCAAAGACTGAAGAATTGGTAGGTGGAAAGAAAGACTTAAGGATAGAAATCATCTCAAAGGAAATCTAAAAGCAAACTTCTGTGTGTGTCAAACTCCTTCATTTGAGGAGAGGGGTGAGGATGACTGGCATATTTTCTGTGGGTGGACTTGTGAACCTGGAGGAGATTACCCAGAAAGGTACACTTTTTTTCTTCTATGAAAGTCTGTTAAAGGATTTTGTGAGTCTGTGATCATGACCATGACTACGTTCCATCAATCCTATCACTATCCTGCTGAAAAACACATGCCATGTTATAGCATATTAAATCAATATAAATAAGTGGTACTCAGAGACAGTGATACTCTTAAAGTAGGAATAAGAAACATGATGAGATGGGCTGGAGAGATTGTCCAGAGATTAAAAGCACTGGCTTCTCTTCCAGAAATCCTGAGTTCAATTCCCAGCACCCACATAGTGGCTTACAGCCATCTATATTGGGATCTGGTCTCCTCTTCTGGTGTGCAGGCAGAATACTATATCTATATCTATCTATATCTATATCTATAATCTATCTATATATCTTTAAATGTACATAAAAATAAATAAATCTTTGAAAAAAGAAATAGGATGGATTCCTTCAAATACATGATTGGCCACAATACACTAGAAAGATCAGATTATTTTGTGTGAGCTCTTGTTGTGGAATTAGAACTATAGAACTAGAGAAAAGATATAGCAGGTAGGCATGATTGGACATCCCAATACTTGAGAGGCAAAGGAAGGGGGACTGAGAGTTTGATAACAACCTGGCATATATAGTAAGATCCTTTCCCCCAAAAGGAAAGGAAGAAAATGAATGAGGATGAGGATGAAGGGGAAGAAGAGGAGGAAGAAGAGAGTGGAGGAAGAGGGAGGTGAGAAGAAGGGAATGAATCAACATATGGAAGACTTAAGTGTGATGAACAGTTTAATCTTTCCACAAGCAGCTTTCTGCTGGTCTTTGTGTTCAAATAGAGTCTTGGTCCAGTTAGATAACAGGAATGCTTTCAAACCTGAATCAAGATGCATATGTTTTATATGTACATATTAATAGTACAGAACGCAAACATGGTAAACTCAATGTCAGACTTATGTGATTTGTACAAACAAGATATCACCACAGACGTGTGAACTTTATAGGTCACGTAACTTATGCTTTCTATTACTGGAGTTAAACAAGGTAGTAGTCACTTTCTGTTATGGATTCCTACATATACCCATTTCTCTTTTATGACATCTGTCATTTTTTGTGACTGTCAACTATTTTTCTGAGATATGGCTTCATCAGCTGGCATTGTATTTTGACCCTCATGCCTCAGCCCTCCTCGGGATGGAATTTCAATTGTATACCTGGTTCAGTTGGAAGATATTCAATTTGTCTCTCAATGTGCTTATTCATCTCATTCTTTGTCTAACATGTAGTGAACTCTCCACCTACACTAGATACTTTTGTAAGTACTGAAAGCTGGAAGTTTTCCACATTTCTCTTTGCCTCATGAGGATGAGATAAGTCTTGGCATGGCGGTATGTGATACATCAAATGTTTAATTGGTTATATACAACCTTAAAAGATAGTTATTCACTTATGCTGGTATTTCCAAGGCAACATGAACCTGCAATAGAACCCCAAGTATTAGATGAGATGACACTTGAGAGACATTTCTTAGTGTCATAGTTAATACATTTACAGCCATGACTGGGCTATTGAACTTGTTGTCTGCTCAATGCTTAAGGGAAACCTAGTTACTTAACCTAGTTATCTATTTAAGTTTGTTTTGGTCTTGATCCTCTACTCTGGAAAAGATAAAGCTAAACTGACCTTGTGAGAGTTCTTATGTGCCACAGAAATGTATATATCTTTCTTGATATATGCTTCTTATACAATAGGTGCTCAACAATGAGACACTATTATGTTGTGTCTTAGAAAAGGTTTCCCCTGCTGGGTGTTGGTGGTGGCTGCTGGTGCACATCGTTAATCCCAGCACTAAGGAGGCAGAGCCAAGTGGATCTGTGTAGTGAGATAGTCCTTCTGTAGCACTGACCACGCCCATTGGGGGTGGAGCCATGGGCGGAAGTGACCTGTGGAAGGAGGTCGGAGGGGGCCAGGAAAGGCTCTCTCCCTCTGGCGTGACTCGGACAGGAGAGGATCGGGTTGAATTTCCTGGTGTTCATCGGTCTAGGTTGTAAGTTATTTCTCCCTGAATAAACATCTATTCTGCCTATTTGTTTATCCTGATCCTTATTTACCGCGATAGATCTGTGTGAATTCAAGCCCACCCTGGTCAACAAAGTGCATTCCAAGGCAGCCAGGGCTACACAGAGAAACCCTGTCTGGAAACCGCCCCCCCAAAAAAACAAAAAAAGTTTTCCCCAAGATTATTAGTAATTTAGCACTCATTGTACTGAGTTTTAATGCTTACACATCTGCTTCCAACACTGAACATGGAGGCTACTAAAGCCTTGACTGTCTTTTTACTGTATCAATGTCATGATGCCTTGTCAAGGCAAATGCTACAAATCTTAATGTTTAAGCAACAGCATGCCAATAAAGAAGACTGATCTGAAAGGAAGTGGCCATTCTGCAGGCGCCCATAACCCCAAATTCTAACCAGCTTTCCTGAGGGTCCAAAACATTACTCCCTCCCACAGACACCAAGAACTATGATGCACTGTTTAGGGAACCCTAACCTTTCCGAGTTCTGGACTCAGTAGTAAAGAAGGGATACTTCATAGATGTTTGTCTTCCTTAGTTTTCTATGGCTGTGATAAAACAACGTGATCAAGGTAACTTATAAAAGAAAGCATTTAATATGGGCCTTATGGGGTCAGAAGGTTAGTGTCCACGATAAAGGAGCAAAGGTATGGCAGTAGGAATAGATGGGTACTTATATCTTCATCTTCAAGTAGGCATCAGAGAGAGAGAGAGAGAGAGAGAGAGAGAGAGAGAGAGAGAGAGAGAGAGAGAGAGATTGAGAGAGATTGGGAATGGTATGAGTCTTTAAAACCACATAGCCTACCTTTTAGCCTACACCCAACAAGGTCACACCTCCTAATTCTTCTCAAATGACTCTAACAACTGGGGTCCAGGTATCCCAGTATATTTACCTATGGAGGATAGTCTCATTCAGACCACCATAGTATACTGTTAATGATTTTTGCCTTGAAAAGACTTCCATTCCCAACTCCATTGTGGTACTCAAAAGTGTCATACTCTGTCCCCATTTCATTTTGACTTTTTTAGTGTAAAGTGTGAAATGATCTTGAGCTCTTTCTCTTCCACTGTCTTGAAAGGCATTATCTTTTATGCAGGGTGTATGGCTCACCTGGGAACTTGTTTAAGTGGGGGGGGTTTATTTCTCTTTAGTTGGCGAAGTGAGTTTTCCTAAGATAATGTATCCCTTTTGTCCCAACCAGGAGTTCTTGTGGAATAAGTAGGGGGTGGAAGAAACTGATAGTTGAAAAGAAGTGACATTCAACTTTCTCTTTGGTGTAACTGATGATACAGTAGAAGCTCTTAGGCATGAGAGTCCTGTCTCTTCCTGGTGTCTTCTCTTTCAGAGCAGTGCTAGGCACTGAGTTTTGGGATGAGTATATATAGTCTTTGACTTGAATTGACTGTTCCAAGGAGTAAATGGGAAAGGTTGTACTGGGACTTAAATTACACTTGACTCTTACTCCAAGTCACTCCTTCCCATTGGTTTTTTATTAGAAATCAGTATCACAGCAACTTCCACTTTCTGATTTCTTTATCTGATCTCAATTTGCTCTGAATTCAGTCCCCCCCCCAAAGGGTGTTGCTATTTGTTAAATTCCCTAAAATATCAGCAATCAATTGTTATTTATTAGTATTTATTCTAGACTTGAAAATATTAAAATACAAGTAACATGTGGTTGGTAAATAAATTCAAGCTATATTTATGAATAAAACAAAAGGCAGCATTTTCTTTTCCTTTCATCTCTTTGTCTTTCACTGAGAAGTTATCTGCTATGAACCTTTATGCACCCTTTAAGGAAAAAGGCACATCAGAGTCTATGAGTATTAATATGCTTTAGAAAGTATACACAAATACTCTGGGTTAGCCAAGAACTTCATAGAAATGATATAAAAAATACAAATAAAAGTTATGAAATACAACTTACTTCAAATTAAAAAATATGTGCTTTAAAAGACATCATCTAACATATTAAAATGAGAATCCTTAGAAGGAAATAATTGCAAATTATATGTCTGATTAAGGACATACATTCAAAAATATAAGTATAATTCTTATAACTCAATAAAAGACAAATGACCCAGTTGAAAAAGGAGCAACTGTTCTGAGTGATTCTCAAGAGAAGTGGTATAAATGGCTAATAGGCACATGGGAAAATGCTCAACATTGTTCACCATTAGGGAAATGAACATGAAAACCAGACTAGATGCCACTTGAGATCACTGAGCTGGCCATTACAAAGGAGACACACAGTATTGAGTGTTGAGCATGTGGGGAAATTGGAATCCTCGTGTCCTGCTTTTAGTAATTCAGAGTACAGCCATTTTCAGAAATACCCTGACAACTTCTCTAGATGGTAGGCAAGCTGTGCTATCATTTGACCCAACCATTCCACCCTGCCATACTTAGTTGAGAGCAATAAAAGCACATGTCTACAGAGTTGTGCATATGGACATTTATACATGTATTATTTACAATAACTAAAAAGTAGAAGTGTTCATCAGCTACATCTAGATAAAGGAAATAATCATGTAATTAGACGCCATTGGGGCATAAGAGCAATGCTATGATGTGGGCTGTCCAGATTATAAGATGTTTGGTAATTTCGGTTTGACTGTTTCCTGATGTTGCAAAAGAGTATTTTTTTTTTCTTTTCTACATCCTATGACTAGATGCAAAGGATCAGGAGAATTTATGACTGACAGGTGAGAATTGTAACAGAGGGAGGGAAATATGTTTGCATCCCTCCTGGAAGTGTGGAGTCCTGGAGAGCAGGGAGATGCAGCTTAGCCTTTGGCTGCTGAGTGTCTCTCCTTGTCTGACCATGTGGATTTTAGGGTATTAAAGTCAGGTTACCAGACCTTCTCTGGTGTGGTGCACTTCATAATTAACTCATTGCCCCTCTGTGGCTGGTGATTTTGCTGTGTGATTAGGCCTGCTACCCATTTCTTTGTGGAAGATGGTAGGTCTTTTAATATTTCATGCCTTACTTTAATATTCTTGCTTTCTTTCCTATCTTAGGTGTATGGTTTTATTTTTACTAATTCTTGAAACCCTGAAAGTAGAAAGTCTTATTTTATGAATATTTACAAGTCTATTTTGCTGTTGCTTTTTGGTAAGTCCACTTTTATCAGTTTAGCAATATATATCTTTTTTTATTTCTTGTTGCATAGCCTTTCTTAAAGTATCTGGCAAGGGTGTGGAGTTTTACTTAATTGTGGGGATATCCGTAATGATCACTATATATGTATTTATTTAGTCTTCTGCATTAATCTGAACATGTGGTGAATTGCATTAATTTATTTCCTAGGCTTGTTTTCAATCATTCATTTGGCATTCATTTCACACGTATTTATTTAGTACCCTCTATGCAGCAGATGCCAGTTTGAGCACTAGCGACACAGTAATAAGCAAAGCAGTCATTATTTTTTTTAAATACTATTAAATGCAATCTGCTACTGTTTAGTCTTTTGCATTTAGATTTGAGACTCTATCTCAAGAAACATTAAAAACATACACAGAAAGATATATGATAATGGATAATTATTATATTATTTATGAACATTCTCAGTAATGGGAGGATGTTGAAATATGTTTAGTTCCTCCACAGTAGGACATAACATATAGTAATTAGAAAAAAAACATGCAGTTGAGCACATGTAAATAGAAAATATATAAAAATGTTGAAGATTAATGTTCACATGGTATCATCTCATTACTGTAGAAATGAAAAAGAAATCTTATGTAACCCCAGGCTGGCTTTGAGAATTTTGAACTCCCCATCTTCCTGTCTCCACCACCCTGGCATTATAATACTCATATATCAGCTATCCTTGGACTCACAGCAATTCTATTGTCTCGGCCTCATAAGTACTTGTATTGCAGGCATGAACAACCACACCGAGCTCTGTGCTTGGACCTTGGTGAGTATAACATCTGGAAGGACACCAAACAATAACAAATGGGGAATTGCTCTGGGGTAAAATGGGAAAAGTGAGGAACATCGAGACATTCACTTTTAGCATAGGATTTATGGATTGACTTTTAAAATTTGTTTCTTTGGTGAGCAGATATAAATGCTATTATAAAAGGGAAAATTGAGGATTGGAAGGAGGATGGACAAAACACTTTGAGCATGACTGAGTTAGAATTCACTTGCAGGTTACAGAGTAGTCACAGGCAATTCTCAGCAGGGTGGAATTCTTCATGGACTTAATGCCTTACTGTATCATTACATACACTGGAGAAGAAGGCTATTTTAGCATGTCTTGTGCTGCTGTAACAAACTTCTGAGGATAGGTAATTTATAATTTACAAAAAACTCATTGGCTCATAGTTCTGAAAGCTGGGAAGTCCAAGATTAAGAAGCCAGTATCTGATGTAGGCTGTCTTGCTCGATCTGTTCATCCAGGATAGTTGAAGGGCAAGAGACAATGTACGAGAGAGGGGCTGGAGCTCAAGACTGATTACATTACATCTACTTTCTAGCTAAGAAACCAACTCCTGAGATGACATCATCAATCCATTTAAAGTTCAAGCCTTCCATGACCTGGTCACCTTTAAAAAATTTCCACAACTTTGAACACTATTACTTTAGGGATGAGGTTCATAACACATGAGCTTTAGGGGACACATTCAAACAATAATATGGAGGTTAATGCGATTTGTAAATGCCAAAAGCCTGTAAATCTGACCACCAATTTTGTGATCAGAGTTGTTGTTACCTATGACTACAAGAAGCTATGAGTCAGAATGTTATAGGACACACACCACTTCTGTTGTAATCTGTTATGATCTCTACCCTATGATCTATCTCCCTCCCCATTTAATTTATTTATAGACCTAAGCTGGCTTGTGTGTTTCTAATTGGTAGAACTAAAGCCTGATCCAAATCTCTAGCTGCAGAGTACAACATGGTTTTGGAAGAGGTACCAGAAGGAGGCTTCCATAGATGTTAGTAGGCAAGTCAAAAAGCATCTATCACAATAAGCAAACAGCACAGTGCCCTTGTCTCTTTCCATATTTCCATTCTTCTTTTTTTCTCCTTTTAGAAATGGTGTCTCATGGACTCCAGACTGTCCTAGGATGACCATGAACTTTTGATCTTTCCAGGTCTGCTTCCCAGCTGCTACTTTTATGGGTATGAACCATCACACCCATTTTAAGTGCAATACTTTTTGAATGCGATACATGATTTCTCCCCACAAATATGGGAGGGGGTGCTGATTTACTGGAAAGGCATTTTTCATGGCTAAGAAATGTTTTATTTATTATAGAAAAATGGCAACTAAGTGAGCCTAGGTCAGTGATTCTCAACCTGTGGGTTGTGAGCACTTTGGGAGTCAAATGACCTTTCCACAGGGGTTGCCTAAGACCAGTGGAAAAGAAACAGATATTTATATTATGATTCATAATAGTAGCAAAATTATAGTTATAAAGTAGCAATGAAAATAGTTTTGTGACTTGGGGGTCACCGCAACATGAGGAACTGTATTAAAAGTTTGTAGCATTGGCAAAATTGAGAATCACTGGCCTAGGAAATAAAAAGCTAACACAATCATCTGAAATTCTGCCATCTGATATTAGTGGTTCGATAATTAATATTGTTACTATTATGATCGTTCAAACACCCATTAGTATAATTCTTGATAACCCCCACTTTTAAAAATAGAAGATAGAAGCTGAGTACTAAAGCTGGATACATTGTTTCAAAAGTAAATTAAGAATCATAAAGCGCATATTAACTTAATAACTTCATTTAAAAACTCATTGAAACAAAGGCCTAAGTTTCAAAATGTGAAATTTACTTTCACACCACTTTCATTCAATCAAAAATAATTAGGCTGTCTTTTCTTCATTTTTAATAAACTCAATTTCTGACTTAATAAAGGTTTGGTATTATTAATTTTTTAAAAATTCAAACATCTTCCTTAATTTTGCCCTTTCCCCATGATTTGGGAAATTCTGATATATATATATATATATCAGAATTTCTCAAATATATATATATTTGAGATATATATATATATATTTGAGATATATATATATATATTTGAGATATATATATATATATATATTTGAGATATATATATATATATATATATATATATATATATATATATATATATCTCCAGTCTTTAGTCAGTGTCAGATGAAGGCAACCATAACCACCTAGTACCTTAAGTCCCAGGTCTGTGAAGCTAAGAGGTTGAGAGCATCCTCTAGCAGGTCCAGGTCTGCAAAAATGACCATTCTAGAAGAGGCTTCTATCCTCAGTGAAAAGATTCAGGCTGCAAAATCCTGGCTTTGATTTTCAGACCCGCTTCTCATGTACCAGGTGACCTTGGTCTCATTATGAACTGCTGGATGCCTCCATTTATGAATCTGAGCAATGAGATTAAAGGGCTCCTATTTACTTCCTGGAGTTTGATGAGGGCTGCCAGCTCCCTCACAGTGATTGTCCTATATACATATTGTAACTAATTAAAGTAAGGACAATAATAGGTCTAGGAGAGAGTTGAACAGAGTTCTTTAGTCCCTGTGTAGATTTTAATCTTGAGATGACTTTGAGAGATGTAAAAGTCACAATAGAAAAATTATAACATTAAAAAAATCCACAAATCACAGGAGGGAACTTATTTCAGACAATTAATGAATTATATCCTTATTCGAAATGAAACATTTACTAGCATACATATTAGTTTATCTACAAATGTACTAGCCTGGTAACTTTTATTACAATGCCTAAATGCATCTGCAAAGGCTAATCTAGTGGTTCTCAAACCCATGAGGCGTGACCCTTTTGGGGCAAACATCTCTTTCACAGGCATCACATATCAGATACCCTGCATATCAGATGTTTACATTATGATTAATAACTGCAGCAAAATTACAGTTGTGCATAACAACAAAATAATTTTATGGCTAGAGGGTCACCATAACATGAGGAACTGCATTAAAGGGTCTCAGTATTAGGAAAGTTGAGAACCAATAATCAAAATTCTTTGAAAAGCATTTTTAATCATAGTTGTACTTTGGCTGGGGTAAATAGATGAGATGAGTCACACACAGAGAGACAGACAGACAGGCAGGCAGGCAGACAGGCAGACAGGCAGAGACACAGGGAGACACTGATCAAGACAGTTTCAAGTTCCATGACCCTTTCAATCATCCATAACAGCAACTTTTAAGCTATCAGCTGATGTCAAATTTGTGCTTCTATTACAGTCTTGGGTTTTCCAGTGGAGTCAGGGTTGTCCTTTCTCCACTATCATTTACCATGCCCCATGAATTTCCTGCCATGGCGGGGGGCGGGGGGAGGTAGTGGTGGCGGTGTCTGAGACCGCCCAAGGAAGATGCTGATGGTGGCACAGGGCTGGGTCAGGCTCTCTGGGACCATTTCCACAAATTCTTTATTTTTCACTCTCTCCAGTGCCTTTCCCCAATCCACCTCTCTCTCTCTCTCTCTCTCTCTCTCTCTCTCTCTCTCTCTCTCTCTCTCTCTCTCTCTCTCTCTCTCATGGTTCTGATAATTGCACCCCTTTGAATATGGAGAAACAAGGATAGACAGGAATGGAAAGAACATAGTCCACAGTACTTGGGAAGATTTTCAAGACTCTCTTAGTTGGTTCACCAACCTAAATGCCTTTCTTTTCTGCTGTTTGGCATTACTGTTGTCCTGTCCTCTCCTGCCCTCTTCCCCTACTTTTTACATGTCCGTTTTCTGGAAGTTCAACACTCTATTCGTTCCTAGGAAAGTGTTCTCAGTTCCCATCTCTTAGCTCCTGTGTACTTTCCTCTCATAGCCTGATCCCTGCATAACAGCCTATCTCCCTTTCTTGAGCACCTACTTGTTCCTTGATCTGTGGTCTTCAGGAGCCCAGCCATGAATGCATTCTCTCTGCTGTGATTTGGTATTTTCTATTGTAAGCCTGTAATAAATATGCACTGTTAAAGGATTGTAGCCAACACTCACTCTTTCTGGGCTCGATCCCACCAGGGTGGTTCTAGGGTGGATGCCTAGTAAGCTGTTAAAGACAGAGGGAGTGGGGACAGAGAGGGGAGAGAGGGAGAGGGAGAGAGAGAGAGAGAGAGAGAGAGAGAGAGAGAGAGAGAGAGAGAGAGAGAGAACTTGCCACAGCCACAGCCATAGCCACAGAAGCACCATTTTGTGCCATCGCCATCGGGTTACAGTTTATTGAGTGGGCCTTTACCAGTCCCAGCTATTTTCTCTAAGATGAGTTGCCCATCATTAAAACTGTATTGTCTTTGTGAAACATGGGAACACTTTTTTTTGTCCTACCCCTAAAAAAGAAAGAAAGAAAAAAATAAGCCACCTGGATGTCTTCCAGGCCAGCAAATGGCAAAGTAATTAATCAATGCCATTAGAAATTGTAGTCAACCAGGCCCATAACCAGGGTTAAGTGTTGGCCCACTCCAACATCCACCCCATCTGTGACCTGCTGGAGCACAGGGGTGGGGGTGGGGTCAGTCCTGGTCCTGTGGAGCTAGGGCTGCAGGGTCTCCATGACACAGGGCAGCAACAGGATGTCTAGGAAGAGTCCCATGAGGGCCCAGTGTTGATGGTGCAGCAGAGACCAGGGACCTCAAACCAGACCAATGATTCTGTGTGAGGAACGTCTGCATGGAAAGATGTATGGATAAAGGGGTTTACTGCATAACTCGTATCACACTGCAGATTCCATGATGAGATTTTTCCCTTCCTCCCTCTTTTCCTTTTTTTTTTTTTTTTTTTTTTTTTTTTTTCCTTATAATTTTGCTGTATTCTGGGGTCTGGGGAGATGGGTAAGAATAGGAGGCATGACGTGAAAGATACAAAGAATAATAAAAAGAAAGTTAAAAAAAGAAATTGTAGTCAATGAAATAAATGTTAAACATTTCACTTTTCCCCCTCTGACTCTTTACCTCCTCGACTTGTTTATTTGTTTTTATATGTTTTTCTTGCATAGGTTCATTTTGAGGTATATTTTAGTGTGTTAGCTGGGGGAACTGTCAGCCTCTGTTAATGAAGAGAAGATAGTATTTGGGGAAATGAGTGAGATCTTGGAGAGAATGCATAGGTAAAGTTTCCTGCCCCAATTAGGGACATAAGCATTTCACCAATGACAGCAGAAGGCCGGACTACCTTTCCAGTATATAAGTCACCCATTCTATCCTACCCTTTGTACCTACCCTGAACCTATTAGAGAAAACCAAAGCCAACAGATTATCACAAAATGACACATACTAAAAATTCCCACTGAGCAGAGATAAATCGAAATTAATTTAAATAGAAACATAAGTAGAACTTCTTGAACAATGAAAATTGTGATCTCAGACTTTAACCCATAAAGTACACATTTTATATGCCTTCCTTAGTTGGTTCTGTTAGATTACCTAGTTATTATTCTGATAACTACTGGCTACACTAACATTGAATTTCTAAAGCCATTGCCTGATAGTAATTTTGCCTTAATGTGAATGCTTGATAATCTTCTCTGTCCAGTCTTTTAGCCTCCAGTAAGCACGTCTTTACCATCATTACTGTGGCTCTTTAAATTAGATTTATTTATTTTTATTTTTTTATCTTACATGCATTGATATTTTGTCTGTGTGGATGTCTGTGCAGTGCCTATGTGGCTGTTGACCATGGAAGCCAGAAGAAGGCATCCCCTTCCTAAATTGGAGTAATTGATGGTTGCGAGTCATCTTGTGGATGCTAGGGATGGAATCTGGGTCCCCTGAAAGAGTAGAACGTGAGCAGAATGCTCTTAGCCATCAGAGCCATCTCCCCAGCCCTCAGCAATTGACCTACACGTGGGGGCATGTGAGAAGAGATCAATAGCTATAGGTACATGGGGCAAACTTTGAGACTTTGTAAAATTTTAATAGCCCCAAATTTCAAGAGAATTATCTTCTCATCGATTTAGCTAATACCTAGCATTTAAACACTTTGCTGAATAAATATGTACAGCTACAGCTAACTTGTTTCCACAAAATCCATACTGGATACTCTTAAGGGCTAAATGATAAGGAATTTGCTTGGTATGTGATTGTTCCTGGGATTGGTGCCCAGCACCACAAGAAGGCATCATCTTAACTTCCCACCACCACCGATACGCAAATAATGCAATGAATGAAAAAAGTTAGGAAAGAAAAATTTCTAAAAGTGTCTTACCATGGCTAGTCAATGCCAAGAGGAGCAGCAAAGGCTAAGCATTATACCCTTGACTTATGCAGCACAACACACGCTGAGCCCAAGTATTCACCACACATACAGCGTGTACCAAGAGGTGTACCATTAAAAGCGCTAGACCAGCATGCTCACCCATCTGGAGGACACAGGAAACTTGCACGAGGGGAGGGGTTTCAAAAGGTCTTGGAGGAGTCACCATTTTGTTTTTATAAAAATGTGCAGAGGAAATGCAAAACGGCTGAAAAGAAACAAGCCACTGTGCACTGCCTGTCACTGGGATGCCATAACGTCAAGAAGGTTGTTCTTATGCTGAAAATCATATATGCAAATGTGCGGAAAGCAAGAGCTGATCAAACTGGAAACATATCTCATACCTGCCGGATAGGTAGGCGAGGATGCCTATGTGGGCAGAAGCAAAACTATGAAGAGACGGAATGTGGGGGCCCTTAAAAAAATACACATGCTCTGAAAAAGAGTTAGTGAATTCTGAGTCTTATAAGAAATGAGGTGAAAGACTGGCCTGATGGCTGAGAAATCTGATTTCTTTGAAGGTTGGATGGTGTTTTTGTTGCTATTGTTTGTTTGTTTTGAACAGATAAATGTCCCACTGAAGGGGTTATCCTGGGGTTATAGTCTAAAAGACTTTGTCCAGAATCATATGTGAGACAGCATTATAACCAAAATCAGGCTATGAACTTTGAAACAAAGGGTTGAGGGGGAGTGGGAAGTCTTTTAGAGAAGAACTGTGATCAAGCATATAGAAAGGGATTTCAGAGCAATTTGCAAAGGGTTCCTATAAGAGAAACAGTTGGCCCAGGACTGGAGTTTTCAGAGATCAACAGCACCTAGCTACAGGTAACTCATTCAGAGAATACCTTTACTCCTCCTCAGCTTCACTCTCAACCAATCCTGATGATTCTTTGCTCACCTTACCACCAGCAAGCTGCAAAGGATTCGGGTCAAGAAAGCATTTGGGCTGTTCTACATTATAGCTGAGCTCTAACATGGACCAGGACGTTACTGTTCAAGACAAGGGACTGGAATTGTGTGTGATGTTCTTATTATCCCAGAAAAGATACTAATCCTTTTTTAAGGAGGCACCAGAAAATTATGGAAATTCTAGCATTTCACCTAGAGAGCAGAAAACAGTGAATTCATGGAAAGTATTTCCAAGAAACCACCACCCTTTCTGAAGACACCTCTCTCTCTTGAGATTTCTCCTCATAGATCAGTCTCCACAGCACAACAGTAGACCTCCATAGTGTTCAGGATGAAGTCGCCAGAAATTGATTTCTTTCCATACCTAACTCTGTCTCCATTGTCCTTCTAGAATGCTCATATCTTTTCTTAAGTGCCCCACATTCGCTCTCTTAATAGTTTTGCTTTCACCCACCTAGCCATCCTAACCTATCTATCCAGCAGATATGAGATGCACTTCCAGCTTGATTATCTTTCTCTTTCTGTCATAATAACAATCTTCTTGATGTTATGAATACCCAGTGACAGCCAGTGCACAATGGTTCTCTACAGCCTGTTTGAGTTTCTCATACACATTTTTATAGAAACAAAATTGGAATCATGTTATGGTTCTGTCTCCCTTTCTTAGACCTTTACTAAATAAATTCTTTAGAAGAATATCAAACAATAGGAAAAAAAACCCTTTGAAAGCAACATTGAGACAGAGTGGAACAATGTAAGGCAATTTAACGCTCTTATTTTCTATAAAGGACAAGGTGATCACCTGACTGTAGTGGGCTGCCATGAAGGACAATTGCTGTGTTTTGAAAATCAGTAAGTTGTATTTGATGTGTGTAGCCAGCCAGCTGCTGCATAGGGGACCTTTAGTCTCCATCTCAGCCCTACATTGTACCCAGAAGCTGTGACATGAGGTTTGTCCTGTGAACCATAAGCCACCAGTCTTCTGATCTGCTGAACGATCAGAAACACTGGTCACTGCAACAGGACCAGGATCCTGATACTATTTCATTACCTATGCCTCTGCTCCAGCTGGCATTTTTTTATTTAGGAGGGTTTTGTCTCCATTGTACAGACCGAATACCTGTTGGGCAGGAGCCTCAATTACCTTTGTGTCTTGTATTATGTTATGGCCCAACAAATATAATTTGGGAAAAATGAATTTCACTCTTTTAGGATTAATCTACAAAGACTGAATATAACAAAGGTATTTCTACAATCTTATATTGTGCAAAAATACATTTTGAGAAGATACACTTAAATCAGGAGACTCATAAAATGTCAAGATAAAATAGATTGGAAATAGAAAAGGGTTGTCAACTGAAAAGTCCATATTCCTTTGTAACAGTACCTACTTGGCTTTTGGATAAAGGCCTATACAGTTGTCATGCTACAGTTTCCCCTGGCCTCTAGTGTACTACCACCATTGTGCTTGAATTCCATGCCTACCCTATATTTATCCTGTGTCAATCATTTGTATGTTTCTGTGAGCATTTTAATTTGGCAGGGGGTGGGTGGGGGGGGAGATTTCATTTTCATTCACGTGGTCTTCCTAATGTTCCAAACCTACTGTTCTTTATAAAGGGGGTTGAAAGCGTCTTTAAAGCTCCTTAACATCAAAATAAAAACAGACACCAGGCTGAGGCAATAACTTGTCAACTTCTGAAAAGAAAGGGCTCACCCCCTTATTGTATTGAGCCAAGATGCAGGTTCTTGATAAGACTGTGCAGAAAGCAGCACTGTTTTTTGTTGGGATGGAATTCTGGCTGATCACGCTATAGCAAGCTCTCTGCAAGTCCATTGCTTATCTAAGGACTTTAGGATTATGCATTTTATTTCAAATCCTAGCTGTTGGGAGAGTAATTTGTCTCTCTGAGAGCTAATCATTTACTTTTAGTTCCACAATTATGTCCTAGACCAGCAGTTTATGACACCAGCCAAAGATTTCACTGGGAAACAGAAATTATTTTGGAATTTCATACAGCTCATTTAAACTTTAGGGGTGAAGGTTACATTGCATTCTTTGCCTATTTCCTCCACTTCTAGTTCCTTCCTTCTGGTCTAGTAAGTTATATCCATTCTCTCCAGTGATTGCAATCAGACTGAGAGTTTTTCAAGGTTCACACCCCTATCAGGCATAGCCTTTCCAGTCCTCTGTACGTTAGTTTTTACATACTCAGGCTCCATCTGCTTCTCTCCCCAACCACTGTTCCTTTGCTGGTTCGAACCTTCATCCTTTCTAGGAAACAGCAACAACAACAAGAAAAACCCTAACCCGTTTCCTTGCAGTGTCTCTCACCTCATGTAGGGCAGTCTCCTCATGTAACAGTAGCTGCCATCAGCTTCAGGATGAAGTCCACAGTAAGTATCCTCTTTCAAAGACTTTGGTCCTTCTGCACCTGCCTTTGTCTCCTCTGCCATCCAGTATCCTTGCCTCCCTCCTCCACTCTGTCTTTTGATGACATAATTGGTGTTCTTTCATCTTGAAATCTTCATACCCTGGAACTGGACCCCATGCCTCTTTTTCCATCTTAAGTTCTTCCTCAGCCAGCTCTCCTTTTCTTTGGGTTATATAAAACCTGTAATTTCCATTTGCTATCAATAACCACATTTAAATTTATTTGTTCTCCATTAAGCTGAAAGGTTCATGGTTCCATTTGTCTTATTCACAGTAGCAGCTCTGGGTCTGAACAATAGTAACTAAACTTTAAGCCCTGAGCCATGAGCATCTGAGTACATAAGAGACTATATGAGAGGTAGAAATCTGAGAAAATTAGTCACAAATTAGTCACAACCTACTCAGTTTTATCACAGAGTCAAGTCGTAGATCAAACATGCAGAAAATATAGTAATAATCAGAGCAACTATAAATATCTTAATGTAAACCATTCCTATGTTTGTATACATAAAGATGTAGCTTGGCAATCTGATTCTTTTCATCAGTGGATTATAAAACCGTGTCTATGCTATAAAATACTCCATAAAATATGATTTCAAAAAATAAAAAATGTAATATTTTTAAATTTTATACAAATGCACAATGTATCATGCCCATATCTACCTACTATTTCACTTCTAAGTCCCCATTCCTACCCCTCAATAGGTCAGTGACCATGATATTTGGATGTTTCAAAATTGATGCCTCATGCTTGACTCACTGTAATTTTTCTTTTCATTTTTGCCTAAATATTTGCTTCTTAAAGGTCATGCAGTCACTATGCTATTAGCTTTTGGAACAGCTGGCTAGGTCAGTATATTAGTCTAAAATCTTCAGAAAGAAGGGCATAGACTCTGGAATTGTGTTTCTCAGATGAGAGTCACTGCTATGTCACTACCAAACTGTGTGCTTTTTACAGAAGTTACTGAGTTTGAATTTACAAGGTAGTGCAAAGAACACTTAACAGAGCTGTCCTCTTAACAGTGTATTGCATGTATAACACAGTGTTCTGAACTCTAGGCACAGTGTTTGGCAGGTCTGCACTACTTTCCATTGTCTAGAATTGAAAACATGTTGAGATGGATGAACAGTTTCCCCAGTCCCTGCCAATCACTGTTCTAATCCTTTCACCTGTGAGTGCTCCTTGTAAAAGCCATATCTTTTTTCTCCTGTGACTAGCTTATTTCTCTTAGCATGTTTTCCCAATTTATCCATTATACTGGCTAGTTTTGTGTGTCCACTTGACATAAGCTAGAGTCCTCAGAGAGGAAGGAGACTCAGTTGAGGAAATGCCTCCATGAGATCCATCTGAAAAGCATTTTATCAATTAGTGATCAATGAGGGGGGGGCAGGCAGTGTGGGTGGGATGATCCCTGGGCTGGTGGTCTTGGAGTCTTTAAGGAAGCAGGCTGAGTAATCCAGGAGAAGCAAGCTAGTAAACTACACTTCTCCATGGCCTTGGCATCAGCTTTTGCCTCCAGGTTCTTTCTCTGAATTCCTAACCTGATTTCCTTCAGTAACAAACAGCAATGTGGAAGTGCAAGCCAAACAATCCCTTTCCTTTCCAACTTGCTTTTTGGTCATGGTGTTTCATAGCAGCAATGGAAACCCTAGCTAAGACATCCATGTTACCATATACTGTGCAATCTTCTCTTTAAGTTTGAATGATATGCCATTAAAGTATATACCATATTTACTTTACCCACAGATTTAACAGGTTGTTTTCAAAATTTGTTATTGTGGCAAGTATTATATGGACTATGACTATTTCTTAATTTGTGTGTTTTAGCTTCCTTAGCTATAAAATAGAATGCAATCTTAAATTGGATTGTTTTGTAAATTTCCCTGAATATTTCGTAAACTTTTTTCTTGCTCCCTGGCCTTGTCCCTTCCAGTCCAGCTTACAATATGTTCTCTATTGGTACTTGAAGCACTATTCAGATATTTCCAGACTATTGTTCAGGACTCTTTGGTGCCTCTCTGTGTATCGAGGTCTCAGTTCTCTTTAGCTAAATATTAAAAGCTTTCCACAGCTGTGGGCCAACCCCACCTCCACAGTCTCACTTTTTTTTTTTGTTTGTTTGTTTGTTATATGTTGTCTCAGCTCCTGTTGATGCCCTGGCCTAGAAAACTCTCGTTCCACTCATACACTGTACTTGGAATTCTTTGTATTGCCAACCAGCTCCAAATAAAGACTTGGAGACTTACTATTAGGAATGCTCAGACTTAGCTTAGGCTTATCCTACTAGCTCTTTTAACTTAATTTAACCTGTTTCTGTTCATCTACATTTTGCCTCAGGGCTATTTACCTTTCTTTCATTATGTATGTCCTAGTTTCCCACTTCCTCCATGTCTGTCTGTCTGTCCTTTGACCTCTTTTTTTTTTTTTTTCTTTCTTCCCCAGGCTAAATTCCTCCAAGTACTTCTCTCTGTCCAGAAATTCCTGCCTATGACTCCTCACTTACCATTGACCATTCACCTTTTTTATTATACCAAATTAGGTGCCTTAGGCAGCCAAGGTAAAAACAGCAACGCATCTTTACATACTTTAATAAATGCAACATATCTTTGTATAGTTACATATTCCACAACAATACACTTAAAGTGAAAGATTTCTCTCCAATGAAGCTATTCTTAATTTTTTTTCCTTGGAAATTCTCTCTGTTTTCCTCTGAATGTTTGCAGTACTTTGTGTTGACTTCTCTCTGGCCACTGACATGTTCTATTTTGTGTCTTAGTTACTTTTGATTTTGAAGAGTTTTTTAGCAAGTAAGGACAAGAAAACCACAAGTCTCTCTGGTTTGACTCAATTTCCCCAAAAGACTGAATCTCTATAGGTAGGGCTCCAAAGGCTTTTGAAGCTAGATCTGATTACAAAATCAACAGCAACAACAAAACTGAATTCACATTTGTATGGGCCAACCACTCCTGGGTGTGGGGCTTTTCCTGAAGTGTGTTTACTTAATGTTATACTTAATGTTATAAGTATAATGATATACTTAATGTTATTCCATTGGAGTAAACTAATTTACTCTCAGGAGGTATCAGTTGCAAATAGCTGATCAGGAGTGGGACTTTATATTCACTCCTCTTCTCTCACTGCTTGGATTTTGCCTGATTTGAACCTGTTCAAATTTTGTTTGTGCTGTCACAATCCCTGTGAATTTTGAGCATCAGTACTATTGTAACTATTGTGTCTGGATGACACTATTTCCTTAAAATCTTTCTGCCTCCACATCGATCCCTGAGCCTTGAGTGGAGGGGTGTAGTAAAGACATACCAGATAGGACTGAGTCTCCAAAGTTTGTCTCTGACACCCACTATTTTATCTCAAGTATTCTATGCCAATTGGTTAAGCACATGTTTTCAGCATAAATTATCATCAACATTGTTTCTTTCTCCACTCCCATTGTAGTACATTTCTTGTGAATAGATGAGGTTCCTGGTGGTTATTCATTATCAATACATGGCTGTTCCCACTGCATTCTAGATGATGCTATCTGTAAAGCACAGTGAAAAGATGATGGTAAGGACAGGGTTATGAATTCATTGCTTCATCTGTCTCACACAACAGTAGTTGCATGCAGTTGAAGAATGGCTGGCTTTGGTTAGCAATGGCTTTAGAATGCTCGAGTCAGGGACCAAGCTAGGACCACTGATAAGTCTTTGCCTTAATTCTGCCACTGAAGCTTCATAAAGCTAAGCATCCATGTAGTATTACAACCAGTATCTCAGTCCACCTGCTTCAGAGCCAGGGTAAAGTCATGCAACTTGTAGCAATGGACCGAGTAAAGATCTTAACTGCCAATCCTTAAAATGGTAAGAAGGAGAAAATAGTATTTTTAGTGCTCCTAGAAAGCTGTCCTTCTCTAATAGAAGCTGGAGGGGGCAATTTATAAGTTTAACAATTCTTGATAAATGATGTTTGTGTCAGTAGTTAGTATAGCTTATTAAGCCATGATAACAGGTTGTTCAACTGCTCAAAAGTTTCTATGAGAGCTGAGACATCTCTTTACCCAAATATATCACATTCCTCTTACACCTCAGTGTTTGGGTAAATATCCATATAGTTTCTTTGTGGTGTGGCTTGGGTCAGGTTGACAGTGAGCTTTGTCAGTTGCATTTGAGAGGGAGAATCCTTTTTAGTTTGTCATCAAAATCAGAGGGCAGAAAGAAGTAGGAGAGAGGAGGAATGTCGGGCTTAGGTCAGATGCCAGAAGCTTAGGGTACCTTCAGCAACCTTCCAGTGGTGGTTGTCAGGGATAAGATCCAGAATCCAGGGTCTTTCTGAAAACTTGACTCCACATCTCAGCACACTGTGTCTGTCTGCCACTCCCATCCTGCTCTCTCTCTCTCTCTCTCTCTCTCTCTCTCTCTCTCTCTCTCTCTCTCTCCCCTTTGGTGTGTTTTAAAAAATGATTTATTTACTTTATTTCATATTAATTGGTGTTTCCTTGCATGCATGTCTGAGGGTGTCCGCTCCCCTGGAACTAAAATTACAGACAGTTGTCAGCTGTCATGTGAGTGCTGGGAGTTGAATCTGTGTCCTTTGGAAGAGCTTTCATTGTTCTTAACTGTTGAGCCATCTTTCCATCCCTAAAAGAGTGTATTTTATTCTTAGAATTCAGGAGTTTGGAGATTTTCTAACCATCATAATCCCTAAGGCATTCTTCTTGCTGCTTAATGATATCATAAAACACATCAATTTATCATAGTGTAAATATTTCTCAAATATTAGCAGATGCATGCACTATCATAAAATTTTAGCTCAAACATCAAAACAAAGAAGTTGACACAATTTTTTTATGCAGATTTGAAACCAATGATTTAGTTATTGCCTGATTCACAATTGTAAAGCAACTAGAAGATATTATGTATTATGAACAGGTTTTAGAAGAAACACAATGATCTTCCTCAGTGTTTTCATTGTGTAAGTTGCCATGTTACGTTAAACTTCATGGGTGTGATACATAACCTCGCAACAAACTTCCTGTTTCTTGGGCTCTTACAATATTTCTGCTCCCCTTTCCATAATAATCCCTGAGCCATATGTACAAGAACTGTGTTTTAGTTGTATCAGTGTAGACTGCATACCCCCTGATCTCTTGTTCTCTGTATTTTGGTCAGTTGTGGTTTTCTGTAATGATCTCCATCTGTTGCAAAGAGGATTTTCTTTGATGAGGGATGATAGCTATACTGTGGGTATGTCTGAGGGGCCTCAACTGCAAGCAAAGAATTATGAGCTACTGGGAAATGATGAGAGTAGAAGAAATAGTCATCTCAAGGAAAGAAGCTGCCAGTTGATCATCCAATACCACGTTACCACAATGGCCCATGTGAACTCTGTATTGAATGATGTGTTGAACAATGTGTTGAAGTATGAGGGCCATACTGAGCTGGTGCCACCCATCACTGGCCCAGGGAAAGCCACCCCACCCCCTTCACTAGAAAGCTGCCCCTGCCCCTTGCCAGCCTGCTATATCCCAGCTTAGGAGAGCTTGTCCTACACTCATAGGAGAGCTGATCCCCCTAACCTCCAACTCCCACATTTGGGAACCTGGCCCCACTCTTCACCATGGTCTTGGTTCCTACGGCCTGAACTGACCAACTCAGCTACCTCCCAGGCTTATATCCAGGGCTCTGGGTTGGTACTCTCATCTAACTCATTTATGACCTGCTGGAGCACAGGAAGGGACTGGTCTTGTGGAACCAGAGCTACAGGGTCTCCATGACTTGGGACAACAACAGCAGGACATATGAAATGAGATTTGGTGAGGGTCCACTATTGATGCTGTGCCAGAAGACAGAGGCTTTGAACCTGACTGACACATTGTACAATGAACATTTCCAAGTAAATTTGTCTGGACAAAAGGGTATACTGCGTGATACACAGCAGCTCCCAATGCTACTAAAGCAAATAAAGAGGCAATGAAGAGGCTGAAAAGAAGGAGGAGCAAAGTGTTTTTTGTTTGTCCATTTGTTTTTTAATCAACATTCTTATTTGTAATTTTTATATATTTTTCTTTAAAATTTTGTTTTTATTATTTATTTTTAAATTTTCCTGGGGGAGGGTTTGTTGCTAAGAGAATGAAGGGAGGATATGGAGGTACAGGGAAATGAGTGGTACTGGCATGCATGACATGACATTCCCAAATAGTGAATAAAAATTATGTTTAATAAAAAGAAACATATCAGAGCTAGCCGATAAGAAACTAGTACCTGGCCAACAGCATTATATCTAAAAATAAATAAATAAAAAAATAAAAAGAAACATATCAATATATTTAGGAATCTATATGCTGATATATAACAAATTAAAGAGGCCATTAATTTGAGAGAGCAAGAGGTTGTGAGGAAGGGAGGAAAGGGAAATTATGTAATTATTTTTATAATTTCAAAAACTAAAAGAACATTGTAAAAAGGAGCTATCGAGAAACAAAAAGAAAGCAATACAATGATGTCAGAGTTCCATTTTACAATGAATAAGGAGTGAAAATGATTGTGGTTTGGAGTCTTCCTTTCAATGGAACCAAAGTTGGAAATTCTTCATGTTTTATCCCATCAGTGCAATGTTTATCATCTACCCTTTCTTTCCTTCTCTTCCATCTTCACACAATTGAGACTAATTAATAGTTGTCAGGCTAGCCAGCACTACAACAACATTGATTTCCTGAGTCATGAGGGTGATCATCACAGTTCTTGTCTTGAGAACTGTGAGGTCTTTCTAACCACACACAGCTAGGGGAGAAGCATTCATCTTCTCTGGCACCTCATTTCTTTGTCTTAGGGTGTGTTACAGTTACGATTGGCAACAACTAGAATCTAGAGTCATCTAGAAGACAAACTTCTAGGTATTTTTGTGAGGGAGTCTCAAAATTTCATTACCTGAATTGAGATGAATCACCCTAAATATGGGTAGCACCATTGCATGGGCCGGTGTCTAGTACTGAATGAAAAGGATAAGTAAGATGAGCACCAGTTTTCATCTCTCTGCCTCATGATTATAAGATGCCTTATGTCCAGCTGCCCCACTCCCTTGCCATCATGACTTCTCCACCATTGTGGACTGTATCCATCATGACTTCTCCACCATCATGGACTGTATCCATCATTACTCTCCATCATCAATCATGGACTGTATCCATCATGATTTCTCCATCATCATGGACTATATCTATCAATTTCTCCACCATCATGGATTGTATCCACCATGATTTCTCATTCATCATGGATTGTATCCATTAATTTATCCACCATCATGGACTGCATCTATCATGATTTTTCCACCATCATGGACTGTATCTATCATGACTCTCCATCATCGTGGACTGTATTCTTACATTAACAAGCCAGCCCTTTGATTCTTAAGCTGCTTTTCTCAGGGACTTTGTCATAGCTCTGAGCAAAGTAATTAATACAGGGTCTGATTTTCTAATCCTATCTGGTCATGTACTAGGATTCTCTTGTATTCTTTGGATTTGGTCATCAGTCACTTGGGTTTCTTCTTGTGCTGTCTCCCTCCAATATTCCTTTGGGGTGTTGGTAAAGGCAGGGATTCCCTATCCACACCCTGGACTCAAGGGTTTGGATTCCTGAAGCAAGGAATTTTTCCTTAAATCACAGAAAGACAGTAGGCATCTCTTTCGTTCACACATTACATAGCATAGATTAGGGTTCCCATATGGGAATTCAGTTAGGGTGTTTCTTGGAAAAGATATACATTTTTCCCCCTCAAATCCTAAATCTGGATAAAAACCATTTAAGAAAAATGAAAAAACATTTCTTAATTAAATTAAATTAAATTAAAATGCAGTGAATAATATAGAGATATTGTTGGCTTGGAAGAATCCAGTACCAAGTATATGGCAATAAATGCTGAGCAGTGAGATGAAATGGACACTTCTAGTTTCATGTGGACAGTGGCCACAGTCTCAGAAGTCCTGCTTGCCACTGTGGCTGCATCTTGAGTATGTGCTCATGATCATATCTGCTGCTAATTCTAGTTGACATACAAGTACATATTTATAAGTTTATATATACAGCACAGTACAGTCTAATCTTTAAGGGACATGGTAAGAAACAGCAACAGATGTGAAGTTCTTAAACTAGCAGTTTTGGTACATGCCTTTGTGTAGTGATGTTAATCTTGCTAGGACATTTAAACACTACATAATTTCAAAACTGCTCAATGGTATTTGCTGACATTTTCCAATATTTGAATATGTGTTACAAATTACTGTTCACTGAAAGGGCTTGTAAATGTTTTCTTTTTAAAAAAAATCAAAATTAATCTATATTTAGCAACATGTACAACAATGTCTAAGTCAATTCTACTCTTAAATGTAATCAGTGTCACATCTGGAGAGATGACTCCTTGGGTAAGAGAGAGTAATGCTTTTGCAGAAGACTGTAAGTTGTTGAGCTCACAACCACCTGTAACTCCAGGTTTGGGTATCCAGTGCCCTCCTCTGGCCTCCACAGGCACCTGCACTTACATGTACATAATTCCTCCCCCCATAAACAAAATTAAATATACATATTTAAAATATTTAATCAGTGTTGATACCAAACAAAAGTAATCTCTATGTGTGTATTATTCATTATATTTCATTTAAAAATGACTTTTGTGGGGTATTCTTATGTTAATGATCTATTTTAAAAAAATGGTTCTGGCCTGACAAGATGACTCAGAAGGTTAAAGTGCTTGCTGCCAAGCCTGATGACCTGTGTTTAACCCCTGGAGCCCACATGATCAAAGGAGAGAACTGGCTTCTACAGATTATCTTCTGACCTCCATATTAATATCATGGCAATCATAGCTAGACATGCCAACACACACACACACATACACACACACATTAGAAAATTAATTTTTTTCTATTATTAAATATCTATTTCAGCTTGAAATAATTGTTCTTTTAATTTAAACATGTCTTTGTCTCAATACAAACGCAGAATAACAAACCCTTTATTTATTAGCATTTAGCAAGATACCTTTAAGTCTACATAATGTTATATTTTCAAAATGTGTGAAATAGTTTTATGGAAAATCAATAAATAATGAAAATTATTTTCTGAGAATTTCAATTTCTTGGTCCAAAACTCTGACAACAAATACAAGCCCAGAACACAGACAGACTAGCTTATACTTGGTGGCTTCTGCTACTTGCTTTTCTAATTCAATGTTGTTTTCAGACTTATGCGAGCAAAAGCAAACACTTTCAAAGTGCTTACAGCATCCGTGCTTCCTAAGTGCTTTGCATATATTAACTCAAAGCCTCCGTTGCAAGCCTGCACATAGTTTATCATTATTATCATTTTTTAAAAGGAAGAACCCAGGGGACAGAAGGACTGTGTAGCTTGTTCGTGTCTACTTTACTATGTACATTGATACATATATGTGAAATCTCTGTATTTTAAATTCTGTATAATACTTTACACTTTCAATTGCCATCAGTTTCTACTCTTCTGCAAGTAGACATCTGTTTTCAGTTCCATGGTGAGTGTCTTCATGCATGTCTCCTATAAGATACATAGATACACAGGAGAGATGGCTCAGCAGTTAAGAATGTTTGTTGTTCCTGCAGAAGACCCCAGGTTAGTTCTCAGCACCTTAAGTCAGATGGTTCACAATTGCCTGTAACTGCATCTCCTCTCCTGGACTCCATGAGTATCTTCACACACATGCTCAAATACACATATGTATATAAATAATAAAATAAAATTTAAAAGATACATAAATATATCTGTACTTATGTTTTGGTGTTAGGGTTTGTGTTTTGTATGAGTATAATTACAACAAAGTGTATATGTTTGTGTTATATGAGTATAATTGTGTGTGTGTGTGTGTGTGTGTGTGTGTGTGTGTGTATGTTTGTATGTGGGTTGTATGCAAAGGTCAGAAGAGGATGTCAAGTGTCCTATGCTATTACTCTCCACCATATTCCCTTGAGACAGGATCTCTTACTGAATCTGGACCTCATCCCTTTTCTGTTTTTTTTCCCCCCAAGTCTGGCTGGACAGACAGCACCAGTGTCTCTGGGGAACCAAGCCTTCATGATCACGGTCAGATTTTTATAGATGGACACTACAGATTGGAACTGAGTCCTTAGGCTTTGACAGTGAGAACTCTTATCATCTCCCTAGCCAGTGTGCTAGGCTTTACTGTTCCCTAAAAGTCAAAGTGAATCCTGCTTCTGTGAGCAATGCTTTCAAATTTCTGGTCTCATGTTCTCAGTCTTTAAAATGTTTGCTAGTGTGATGAAATGCTGCATTTTTGCGGGGGGGGGGGTAATTGAGTGTCATCCTCATTTAAGAAATGAGACCATTAACGGTCATTAAAGATTCACCATAAGTTTGATTTAGCAGACCTGGCAGAGACCCACAGGACATCCTAAATTAAAGTTGGATTGCAATTATGCTTCATTCTCTTTTGAGAAGTCTCTACAAGCTTAACTTTCCCGTTGTATTTGGCAAGTTACAAACAGAAGAATGGACTGAATAATCTGATTTCTAGAATCCTCCAAATTCCAAGGAGACTTTGAGAATGTTTAAATGGTACTGTAAATGGAGAAATTGGTGCTGGGTGAGGGAGGTAAAGCTTGGGTGGTGTGTCTGCTTTAACCACAGAAGACCAGAGCAGCAGTAGATAGGTGGCCGTGCACTACTTGACTTCTCACCTGTAAGAGGATTACATCGATCTTGAGAATTTTATTTCTCTTTTTGAAATGAAATTTTACATTTTCCCCAGTGTATAAGATAGAATAGAAGCTGTCTCATTGAGACAGATGACTGTCAATAAAGGCCTTTGCTGCCCAAGCCTGGCAACCCGAGTTTTGTCTCCAGAACCCGTGTGAAGGTGGAAGAAGACAGCTGACTCTGTGCTAGTTGGAATGTAATTGATGTAATTGGCCCCCATAAGCTCACAGGGAGTGGCACTATTAGAAGGCGTGGCCTTGTTGAAGTAGGTGTGGTCTTGTTGGAGAAAATGTGTCACCATGGAGGTGGGGCTTTGAGATCTCCTGCATGCTCAAGCCACACTCAGTAAGCCAGTCCACTTCCTGTTGTCTTCAGATCAAGACGTAACCAGCACCATGTCTGCCTGCATGCTGCCATGTTCGCAGTCATGACAATAATGGACTCAGCCTCTGAAACTGTAAGCCACCCATTCAGTGAAATGTTTTCCTTTGTAAGAGTTGCAGTCATCATGGTGTCTTTCTGATCTCACATATGAGCTACGGTGCATGCAGACACACACACACACACACAAACACACACACACACACTAATAGTAATATAATATTTTATGAAAATAATATAAATAAATAACATTTAAAAAGAAACAGATGAAGACTGGGCACACTGGTTGAAAGGAGAGGTAGACCTACTTACTTTTCTTCTTCCCATGTCATTTGTGTCATATCTGTGGACATTCCTTTGTAGTCCTGAAAACACAATCTAAACACTAGTGGACAGCATTGTCCCTGAGACTTATTCCCAGTAATTGCAGTCAGTGATAGTGCAAATCTAGTCTTCAAAACTAGTTCAATGTTGTAAACACAAATGCTCCCATAACACCAGTTGCTCTGATACTTGACCTTGATGGTATACAAGTCAAATTACATCCTTTAAAATTAGGCAGTGTTCAATGAAGCATGTAAGGCTAGCATTTTTTTTTCTCATTGTAAGTTTTAGATTTACCCCATGAAAGTCTTGGAGCAAATGTTCTGGAACAGGCGACCCATGAGGATTCATTCCCATACATGGAAGGTCACTGCTCTTTAATTTTAAATGTTGGTTTCTACAACTTTACTCAAATGATTATAGCTATGATACAAACCCCAAATGTGCTAGATGGAATTCTAGAAATGTCTTTAATATCACATCAGCTTTTGGTTACTGTTTTCTGTGTGAGTGCATACTACTTTAAATTATTCCTCATCCAACTCTTTATTAAGAAGTAAAGCCAAAATAGGTTTGAGGAAGCCAATTAGAACATATTTTCCTTTCTTACGCCAATTTTCTTTCAGCTTATAGTGTTTTTCCTTGTGAGAAGAAATCAGTTTACATTTTGCATAGAGATCTTTTGCATTTTTAATATTCAATTTCCAGCAAAATTCTCCACAATGCAGTAGAAAGCTTGTAGTAATTAGTTTCTTGGATTTGATAAACATTCATGTGATTTAACCCAGTGACCAACACACAAGTACACATATTTATTAATTGATAGTTGAAGTATTATGGGGCAGAGAAAAAATACATGTGGAAATTATGGGAAAAATTAAACAGGGATTCAGGACAGAACAATATGATGAATAATTTATTACCTTGGAAAATTATTTATATATTTATTTTTAAATTTATGAAAGCATAAAAAATTAATTTGCTTTACTATTTCCCCCTGCTAAGGGAAAGAAAACAACCAAAACCATTAATATCATTTTATTTTACAAGAATTGGACCTCAGTGGAAGTGCATGAATATTTTAGATTTAAGCTTAGAAATGTAGTTGGTGATGATGATCCATGTTCCGCCAGGACGAATGGGTACACACTAAGACCTAACAGCTCTTCCTGAGTTTATCAGAAAAGATGAAGATGTGATGAGAAAGAATAAGAATTGTTATCCCAGGAAGTTAGATATTCTTTAATGGCATATTTATAGTGAACCTAATCAAATATTAACAATCAAGTAGTTTGGATTTGTTGTAGAAACCAACACAATGAGTAGGGAAAAGATGTTAAATAGAAAGAAATTGTCAGTTCATTCAAATATAAGAAAAATGATACATTCTCAGCTGGAAAGCCATCCTTTGAGGATGCGTGGCATTCCAAATACCAGAGAACCATTCTACTTGAGTATATTGTTAATGCTTTTCTGTGTTGAATAATTGAAAACCTTGAATCATTTTATTTCTGTCCTAGGGCTTTCTTATAGTTTATTAAAGATACTGTTTTATAACAGAAAAAATGAACAGTATAAACATTCAACAATTGGGGATTAATAAAAGTATTTTATAGCTCACTCATATACTAGCACGTACTCATTAAAACTATATCCAGAGCACTACTGAGTCATGTTTTTAGAAAGATACTTAATGACATAGGACACACTCATCTCTAATGTTATGTGAAAAATGCAGATGGGAATGTTTTCAATTTTACAAAGAGAAAATTTGCTTAGAGAAATGATAGGAAATAGCATTACATTTTCTTTCTTTTTATTTTATGCCTTATTTTTTCCTTTCTTTTTCTCTTAGATGGGATCTAAGTTTACAGCCAGCCTGACCTCTAACATGTAATCCTCCTGCCTCAGCTTCCTGAGTTCTGGGATTATAGGTGTGTATCTCCTGCCTGACCACATTCCAGTTTTTAGTCAGTAAATTCAAACCTTATAAAAATATGGAAGTGATTTCCCTTGCTCTTTGCATTGTTCTATATAAGATACTTTCTATAAATACCTTCCTTTCTTATTTGTTTCACATTAGTATCTGATAGTAGATTCTTAATAATTATATAGCAGTAGATTGTCACAAGCAAGGAAGGACATATGATGAATGTCTGATCTTATCGTGAGTTAGTTTATGAGTTTTATATGGAGTTGTGAGTATGAGTGTAGACCATGGAGTTCAAATGCCTGGCTTCTGATCAAATCTGACACTTAGCTGTGAGCCTGAAACACATGGCTTAACAGCTCTATTGGGACTTGAGTTATTATAAGCATATTGGAGGCAGTAGATGGGATACCTGAAAAAAGTAGTAAATATAGTGCCTGATATACTATAATGTATAATCCATGTTAACTGTGTTCCTTTATTATTATAAAACACAAATTACAAACTTAAAAATCACTTGTTCTAGACAGTTTTAAATTACACTGGAGAAAAGCCCAAAGGTTACACAGCACAATGATTTGAATGGGGAACTTAAATTAGCTTATTGTCACAAATATTTTAAACTTTAGAAGGTAAAGAAGTGATATTATTGAATATAACTATTATCTACCCATGATATGTAGAAGTTTAATAGAATTTGAAATTAGGAGAGATGATCACTCCATGTATTTGAGAAGTTTTATTTTTCAAAAAGGAGGAACATGTCATATATTTTGAACATTTGGTGCAAATGTATTTTAATTGTGTATAGTTTGATATTATCTATTACAAAAAGATTTGCATGATGGACAGAATGATCTGAAAATAGGTCTATGTTATTTTTAATACTAAAAGCATTTTTCATACTAATGAAAAATAGTCACTGCACCACTACTAAGTAACAGGGAAACCATATGCAATCTCCAAGTGTATAATGTAGTAGAATGTCCTTAATGTATAAACTCAGAGGCATCAACAACAGTGCTAGTCATTCACGGTAATGGATGCTGCATTGCATCACACATGGACACCAGCATACAAGTTCCTGGATGTTTACCAAGAGGGTGTCCATTTCAAAGAAGTCACATCCCCCTTTGAGACAGCCTGATGTTTCTAGGACTTCTATTTCACCAGTACCACATCAGCAGATACCTCAATAGGGCCAACTGGTCACATATAACACTATAGCTTGATTTGATAGCTTAAAGCAATGTTATATATTATTCACTACAGTCACCTCAGTAGGACTAACTGTTCACATATAACACCACAGCTTGATTTGATAACTTAAAGCTATCCACTAGGAGACAGGAGGAATGTATATTTATTTGTCTGCTGGGTGTTGAACCATTCATCTTAAGCTTTGTCAGACTAAAAGAGTCAGAACATTCATATAGCTATTGTCTCCATTGTTCTTCTCACTTCTCTGCTTTCCCACCAATTTTACAGAAGAGATGTGTTTACATAAAAGTGTGTTTATATATGTTTCCATCATGCATGTTTATATACTTACACATACTTTCTTTTTAACACTGATATATATATATATACATATCTCTCTATCCATATATATATACATATATATAATATATGATATATATATAATATATATATAATATATATATAAAACAGATTGACACTGTTCCTGTTCCACTGTTTTAGACTGTTAAGATCTTACCACAGGTTGACTATAAAAAATAAAGTAATAAAAAGTACACCTTATATTGTGACTACATAAGTTTTATTCATTAGGGAGCTAAGTCCGGATGCTTATGATTTATACAGCGAGGACAAACAGTGCTTTGCCAGCACTCCTGTGTCATTTGAAGGAGACTGTCTCAGTATTAAGACAAAGTGGAGTTTTAAATTCTTTTACTTGATAGTTGGCATCATATTTGAATGATAACTTTCTTGTATAGCTCATTTCCACAACCCCAAGAAGTTCTCAATATATATATTTTTCACTTTTATGGAACTCTCATTAGGCTGTTCCACATCCTTTGAGTAATGTAATTGAGTCACTTTTCACAAGGCTTTGGACTTCTTGCTTTGATGTTGAAACCTGGGGCGACTGTCTCATGGCCTTCCAGGCTCTCTGCCCCTACTTCTTTAATCTCTATTTCTTTTTCGTGAGCATCATTTCACTGCACTAGACAATAACTTTAAGTGCTTTTTGGACCAAGGGGTTTTGGAGGATAAGTTTCTTGAGTCCCTCATCTGTCCAAAAAGTGTAACTAGTTCATCAATACATTCACTTCACAGTTTGGTTAATCATAAAATCGTTACTTTACATAATTTCCAACTGACATTTGAAATAATACATTTATTGAAAATTTTGACATTATTTATGTTGTAGTCAATGCTAATCTGACTATATTTTATTGTCAGTTATCTCTTCCCAAACCTGCCCAAATCTTTGAGCTATCTTTTTAAATTTGATGCTTAATTTTTTTTTTACATGATGACTCAGTGGGAAACTTTGTAATTTATTTATTTTTCTTGACCTTGGCAGTTTTCAAGCTGAGAATGCTTATTTTGGGTGGGAGAGGGCAGTTTTTCTTGGGTTTCTCTTTCCTTCAATCCTGTCTATTCTCCTTATGGAATGCTAGGTAGACAGATATTGTACCTGCTGGATCCAGTTTCTGTGTCCTTTAATTTTTCTCTGCTTTATCATTTTTTTGTTTGTTTTAAGCTTTGAATTTATACTGATTTTTTTTGTGTGTGTTATTTTCAAATGTTTAATTTGGTCTTCAGCCATATCCTTTCTACGATTCACTTTCTCTAGTGAGTTGTATACTTTGGTGATTCAATATATATTCCAGGCAATTTTCTTGTTTTCCAGCCCCCTACCTCAAGCCCCATTTAAAAGAAATATTAAGCCAGTGCTTATTTTGTTTATGTAAGTCTTTCTATTATATTTTGAGATTAAATTGTGATTTAATTAGATTTATTTAGAATGAAAAATTATTTTCAGTGATGCAAGGTGTTCTATCCCCTCTATTACTATTCTGCTCACCCACTTTGGTCATTCTTCTCTCTGTATTTATTTCAACAAATATTAGACAATAGTACATTAATTCCTGTGGGTATCTAGTATAGATTTTCTTTATCATGAAATAAACCTTCCACTCAAGTGTTCTTTCCTGAATTAAAAGTATACTAGATTTAAAGTGGCTACAAATTCTTTGATGCTTCTTCTCTACAAATATGTATACAATCTCTACCTCTTGATCCTGGATGAGGCTCATTACTTCTTCATTTAAATGCAGTGATTATGCCAAATCTGGAACCATGCCTGAGAAAACAATTGTTTCTGTTAGCTTCTGGGATCTAGAACTCATACTATAAAGTGAAGCCCAAACAAGTTGTGGCGTCCCATGGACTGCAAAGGTGCTCTTGACTGAAAGCCTTGGCCAAGGTCTCGGATGGAAGACAATATCAAGAGGCCACCTATGCCACTGAATCCTTTGGCTGCAAATGTGCCAGGTCAAATGTGAACTGCAACACCATGGCCATATGGGGCATAGATGGGTCATTCCCACCAAGTCCTGCTCAAAATGTGTAAGGAGAAGAAACACAGTGTCTCTACTCTTGCTTGAAAACATTGAGTTAGGTGGCCGTCTGTTATATAGCAATAGATAACCAGGACAGAAGCTGACCACAAGGGCTGTAAAGTGGACAAACTGTTGAGGACACTTTCATTTAAAGCCTATTTCCAAAGAACACCAAACTAAAAAAAGAATGCACAGGAAACATTGAAACACTATTCTTTTATAGTTCCAGAATCTGATCAATAGTTGAGTGGGTAGGAACCAGAAGGAGTGGCTGGAACAACCGTGTAAGCCTTCTGTCTTGATAAGAATTATCATTGCACAAGTTTACATTCCTGAAGAGTAGTCAAACTGATCCCTTAAAACAAATGCATTTCATTGGAAGCAAAACAATTAAAATTGGTTTAACATACAGAATTGCTTTTTTTTTTGCACACCAAATACTTTCAATGGCTCCACATTGCATATATATATATATATATATATATATATATATATATATATATATATATATATATAAACGTAGATCAAGTCCTTCTTCTAGGATTCCAAGCACTTTGTGATCTGGGAAGTACATTCTTCCTGGCAAATGCTACTCATTGGCTATCCTTGTTCACCCAACCAGGTTCATCAATCCTAGACCTAGTCCTCTGACCTAGTACCCATTCCTGGTTTCTCCTTTTTTCTTTCTTACTTTTCAGAACCTAGTTTGTCCTTTAAGGGTCAAGTCTTATGGAATCCTTTCTGGATTCTAGAAGTTGGGTAGTCATTCTCTTCTTGAGTTCCCCTAACAGGTGCTTGCCCCATCAATAGAGTATGTGTCTTATGTATGTGCTTGACTCTATCAATAGATCTTCCCCCTCTGAGAACAGGAGGTACTTTGATTCCATGTAGAGCTTCAAATGTTATATGTACATAGTATATACTCATTGGCGTTTTGGCACAACTAGTTTTAGATCAGACCTGATGGCTAAGTATGGCTATCTCCATACTTTGGTGTAAAAAATGACAGCTATTTTCCATGAAATTGAAGGTTAGTTTCATTTTTGTATTGTTATATGACTTGCCTGCTGTAGACACCTCTCCTCTCTGCTCTCAAATACCCATTTTGATGGGTGGCATTCACCTTTCAGTCTAGAAGCTTTCCTGAAAATCATCTGTGCCTTTGGTACATACTAGCAGGATTTTCTCTGGGTCTGCTGTACTTTGGTCTCTTTGCAATTGCCTTGACTCTTGTCATCTGCCCCACATATTAAAACTGAGAGCACTGGCTACTTCTGTCTTGTTTCATTAATTATTCTTCCTTCTACTTCATGTTTGATAAATCTTTCATTTATAAGCTTTCTTATTGCCTGTCATCTTTGTTATCATCAGTTTATAATCATAGACTTTTACTCAGTAAAAACACAAGGGCTCAAAGAATTCTCTTTAATGGCACAATCATATTCTATATGTCCAGATCTTGTATAATTATATATATGCACTGATTCTGCATTAGTGTTTTTACAAAATGACTCTATTCTTTCAAGCTTCTCTTCTCCATTTATAAAAATGATGTAACATAAAGAAGCATAAGCCTTAAAATATAATTTCACATTTAATATTCTTTGTGCATTAGGATTCAAGAAGATAGACATGTTTTTTCCAATGCCATGAATTATTTATTTGTACACAGTTACTACAAGACACAGGGGTTGGGAGAAGAAGAATATAGCTTGAAGTTAGTCTACAGTATCTTTTAGCGATCATCTTCATGGTGAGTATGTTCTCTTATTTATTTTGTGTGTGTTTGTTTTTTCGAGACAAGATTTCTCTGTATTGTTTTGGAACCTGTCCTGGAACTAGCTCTGTAGTCCAGGCTGGCCTCTAACTCACAGAAATCTGCCTGCTTCTGCCTCCCGAGTGCTGGAATTAAAGGTGTTTGCCACTACCACCCAGCTATGATCCCTTGTTTTATACAAAAACATAATACATCTATTTTTCACAGAGACCTAATCATCCTTCCATCAACCACAAGAACTTAAGAAACAGAATCAATGAATCATTGTCCTGAAATTACCAAAAATTGACTTGAGGCTCCACTAACATGTGAAGAACTCTTTAAGATGAAGTTTATAGTGTTCAAAGTGTTTATGTGTGTGTGTTTGGGGGGGTAATTTTAATTGTTCACTGTGATTCTTCATAAATAAACACAAGTAGTACCATGTAAAGTTATACCATCCTAAGCACTGCCATGTGTATATTACTTATCAGGTATCACCATATTTGTTCATATTTGTTTATCAAGTCACAGATCAGTTACACTAGAATAAAGCAAATTGTTCTGATAAGACATCCTGACCATCACAGAGTGGAGTTAAGTTTTTCTTCTGTTCAATCATTTCTTGGAAGCTTCATGTGTTGCTCTTAAAAATATTCAGCAGAGCATGAGGCTGAAAATTGAAAGAGCAGAAAGAACTCATGATGGAGGGAGAAGAAATGAACACATTCAGGAAAAATGGAACTAAGGACATTCATATAGTGAGTACGATATTGTAGTCAAGAGTAGACTATATATACCATGGTGGTCTTCTAAGATTACAATTCCTACATTTTGTGATATCAGAACATTTTAATTGTCTTTGTTTTTTATTTAACTGTCTTATCAGAAAGATCATTGTGCTACCATGATGCTGAGCAGGGCCATTAGAGCCCATACCAATTCTGAAGTCACTGCTGAATCAATTTCTTAACTCTGCTATGCACATAGCCCTATCTGTCCCCAATGAAGTGGCCATCAAGCACCATCTCTCACATGTCCATTTCCTTAGAAATTCCCAACCCTGCTCTGCTTTATTTTGGTCTCTGATAAATGTAGAGATATCAGCAGGCAATAATCAAGTGTCTAATAACTCACTTGAGCTAGCTTGACCAGGACTAATTTCCCTCATGTTGCCTGAGGTTAGGTGGCACTTATTTCAAAGAGAGATATTTGATTATATTACTCAATTTGTCCCTTGGATTAATGTCCCAACCCCACCATGTTCCATAGTCTTGGCTATGTGGGGCTCTTTCATTTCTTGTTTGAAAGGCTTTCTCAATGCACTTAGTTCAAATGTAGAGTACTCCCTGTACTCAGTACAGTACTCAGTACTGGGCCATTATTAAAGTCCCCATTATTGCTATAATTTCTACCTTGCTTTCCCTTTATTTTTACTGTCTAATTCTTCCCTTGAGTTCAAAGTTTTTTGATTGAATGTGAAGTTATTGGGCAGATGTCTCTCTTATTGCCCCCAAGAAATGACAAAATGGGAAGCCAATATTTAATTTACCTTATTCACAACTTTCCCCGTCTGTCCATAAGTACTATAGAAGATATATGACAATGGTAATAAATAATCAATAGTAATTTATATATCTAGTATACCATGGTTTTATCTTTATTTAGAGTATACTTCTTCTTATTAGAAACCAGCTAACTGTGAAATAGTGTACAGTATTAAGCTGTAGCTCATGAATATTATATTTACTGTGTCTCTTGATTCATTCATTTTTCTCTTGTGCTTGATTTAATTTCATGCTTTTTATGACACTGGGAGCAATGATCAAACCATGTAGAAATGTACATGTGCTGTATATACGTGTATGTATATAATATATATATATATATTTATATATATATATATAAATATATATATATGGATAGACTATAACACACACACACACACACTTATAGCTTAGGTGAATAGCATGCTAGACCATCTAACATTATGTGTCTTTTATGATGTATGAATAGAGGTGGAGTGTTGTGTGACAATTTCCTCCTACATTGAAACATTCTGGCTTTCAGGGATAAGATAAAAGGAAAACACCTCAAACTAGCTTCAGGAAGTCTCTGAAAACTGACTAGATTCCCTAGGTCCCTTCATCTCAGAGTAAACAGTAAAGATGGCTAAAGACTCAGACCATACCTTAAGCCCCTAGAAGAAGCAGACACCAGCCTAGCTGCCCGGAAGAGGCTTTGACCAATGGAGTCACTTGGAAGGGATACTCTCCAACCTACAGGTGTGCAGTGTGCTCCAGGTTCCAAGCTTTGGTGAGCTTCAGCTATGCTGTGGTGGGCTTTGTTGGTGCAGCTGTCATTGAGTCATTTCAGATCATGTATGTAACTCCTGACTTATATTCCTGTAGCTCCAATAAAATTCATTGATTTATCAAGTTGGACTTTGGTGACATCCCTATGTTGGTCTCTTCCTATCTGGAATGACTAGATGTGGGTGTTGCTTCTCCAAAGATAAAGTTTAGTCTCTTTCTTGACTAATTTTTCTCTTGTCCTTGATCTAGTCTTATGTTGTTTTGTTTATTGTGACACTACAGACAATAATTTGAGATATATATATATATATATATATATACATGTATATATTATATATATGCATGTGTGTGTACATATGTTTTGCATATTTGGATGGGCTATATGGCACACACTTAACTATGTATATAATATAATTTAGATGTATAGCAGTTTATACTATCTAGCTTGGTATATGTCCTGTGATGTGTAAATAGTCATGAAATCAGTTAATCAGGTATCTGCCACAATATCTTTGCCATTAAGTAAGAAGGAAGTATCTGTATTTATTGCCCTGAATGAAGAATCTGGTATCTATAAGGCAACAAAGCAATCTGCAAGAAAACCTTGCCATTCCAGTGTCTGAAATTTCAAGTGAGAAACAGAATCCATACAAGGGGGGAGGGGTGCAAATACTAAAACACTCTGGGGAGAAGAATGCTTCCTAGGGGAGTATACCTAACTCACTGTTAATATTAATGTTCAGCTTTAGACAGAGGCAAGACATTTCCTTATGCTTTAGCATCTTTCCAGGGTGCTCTTTAGCTGGCTTTTCAGTTATCAGACACTTGTGTTATCAATTTAATATGCAAACTACTTTGTTACTGTTTTGGAGTCAAAAGGGAACATTTGCCAGTCCCCGTTTTGGAAAAGGCAGCCCCATCTAACAACATTCAGTTTTCATTTTCATTTTCAAAATGACACAAGAAACTTAAATGTTGACAATATCAAAAGGAAGCCATCAAGTGTGCCCACTCACACACACACACACACACACACACACTTTATTAAGTGTGCAGTAGTGACATGAAATACATGCTCTGTGAAACTCGTTGTTACAACTGGAGCTGCTGTGAGAATAGGAACTAACACAGCAGGCACCTGGAGTCCACACTAGATGCTGTTGGACCTGGCCAGGGGATGTATCTCCATCTTCTACATCACTGCAACCAGAATTCCTCATTTCACTCAAATTAGCAATACATCCATGAAACACATGAAATTCTTCATTTTTCCTCTTCTGGAGAGGCTGACTGGGGTACATGCAAAAATACTCACATCATTTGCTCTTCCAACCCTATGAATGGTGAAATGTGAACCCAATATCATCCACTTTTCAAACTTGAAGACACACTTTGAAAGATTTTTCTTCCCAAATCTCAGCAGTGCAGTTCATTATGTGCTTCTCAGGATACATGGAGTGTTTGCTAATTTCCTTAGGAGTCTTATGTATCAGAGACACAGGCCTGTCAGCAATTACTGAAGACATGAAGGAGGTCCAGCTTGTTCAACATGGTATTTGGTACTGATGTTACTCAATGGCTGTTCAATACATGCAACCAGCTTCAGCTGCCCTTCATAACACAAGGTTACGGTGATATATTATTTATGATTTAATAAAGATTACCTGAAGGATCAGAATGCAAATCCAGCCACACTAGTTAGCTAAAGATGCTGGACAGTGGTGACAAACACCTTTAATCCCAGGACTCCGGAGACAGAGGCAGGTGAATCTCTCCGAGTTCAAGGACACCCAGGGCTACATGAGAGTGAATCAGTCTAAAAGATTAACAGAGCTCACTCCTTTCATCCAAGCACTAGGAAAAAGCATGGAGACATGTGGCAATTAGTCTCCAGCCACATTGAAGAGAGCATAGCAATCTAGGATTCTAAGGTTTGGTGGAGAGCAGCTCAGTCTAGAGATGCAAACTGAGGTTTGATGGATCATCCCTTTGGTCTGACCATTGGTAGAGGTGAGAACTCTCTAGTGGCTGGCTGCTTTGCTTCTCTGATCTTCAGAGTGAACACTTATATCTCTCTCTAAGTTTTTATTATTTGTGCTACACAAGGGCATTCAGGACCTAATCTCAAACTGGAAAGAGCTCTTTGGGGATGACTTGAAGGACAAGTAGAGTTCTTTCCAAGCCTAGAGATCAATACTCTTTCCCATAAGATGAAATGCTTATGTTTCTAAGCATCTTCACAGCTTCATTATACTTTTTAGGTCTACTTTGATTGGCATGTCCTATCTTGGTCTCCTGGGAGATTAAGGCATAATTTCTAAGAGTTTTCTAAGTCAGGATACAGGTGACTCAAGGTTTCATGGCAAATTTGCCTTTGAAAGGGTTGGGATGATTACGTGGGCTTGTTTACTTTCCAAATTTACTACTGCATGGAGAGCTCCTTTATCAATTTTATGCACAGGTGCTTCATTTGTTTAGCTGGCACTGTATCACTAGGCTTCTGGAGAAAAGATATGGTAGGTTTGGAAAAGGACTGAGTCACTAATGCTCTGAGAGGAAGGATCACTGAACACTGATATTTTTTTGTAATCATTCATGTGTTTATTAAGCAGTAAATAACAAATAAAGCACATGATGTGTTTGTGCAGAGAAGCGGGGCTTGAAATTGATTATTAAAGAAATGCTCCCTTTAAAAGCCAGGCACAAGCTTAAGAGCTTTGTCACCAGTATATTCTGGGACACCATGATTATTGGTCATTCTCCTATTTTTGACACTATTCATTGTTAAGATTACCTTGGTATGAGTTTCCTTTTGGGGATATTGCCTTACGGGTCTAGGCCTTGTGACTAGTTGCTTTGGAGCTTGAGGAAGGTTTTTTGGGAGCTTATGGATGTTTTTACCCACCTATTTAGTTATCTTAGAGATGGAATCTGTCTATGTATTATGTATAATATATATTATTACTCATTCATGTAGTGGTTAATAATAGATTCAAGTTTCTCATGTTTAGTCCCAACTATGTTGTTTATAGCTTTAGGACCTCAGGCACGTGAACAAATCTTTTTTTAATTGTTTTTAAAATATCATTTATTTACTCATTGACAATTTTATAGTATATGAAATGTGTCTTGATCAAACCTACTTCCAATGGTCTCTCCTAGCCATTTCTCCCACTCCTCCAGATACCTCCACACATATCACACATATCTCCCTGCCATCTTCATGTCCTCTCCCTAAAAAAAAAAAAAAAAAAAAAAAAAAACTCGCTGAGCCAATAAGTGATGTCTGCTGGAATGCTGGATGATCTTGTCATCTTGCTCTTGTGTAGATCTGGTGATGGTAACAACAGCACAGTAAGTTCACAAGTGCAGTGGTTATGTCACATCCGGAAGAGGTTATCTTTCAGAGCTCTTACCCATCCTCTGCCTCTGACATTCTTTCTGCCACCTCTCTGGCAATGCAATCTCTGGTTCTTGTTACCTAATCATCACACAATTTTAGTAACTCAAAACTTTTGCATTTATTTACTGATTCGTGTGTGTGTGTGTTTGTGTGTGTGTGCGTGTGTGCACGTGCGCATGCACATTTGTGCCTGCTATGGAAAACGTGTGGATCAGAGCACAACATTCAAGAGTTGGTTCTCACTTTCTACCATGTGGATTCTGGTGAACAAACTCAGGTGGCAAGTGCCTTCAATTGCCGAGCCATCTGCCAGCCCCTAGTAACTTAAAAAGTTACTTATTTACCTATTTGTTTGTTTTTGTGTATGTCTGTGTCACTCTGTGTGTAAATGTATGTGGGTTTGATCAGGTGTACATAACTGTGGACTTCCACAGAGGGCAGAAGAGTATTTTAGGTGTTCTGTATTACTACCTGCCTTCCTAATCCTTCATGACAGGGCTTCTTGAACCTGGGGCTCATGTTTTCTGGGAATCACTACAATTCTCCTGCCTCCCACCTCAGAATGGAGACTACAGGTGTGTGCAAAGCACTTGGTTTTCTATGTGGGTGCAGAGATCTGAAATCTGCTCTTTATGTTTACTTAGCAAATACTCCTAACTGCTGAGCCATCTCTCCAGCTCCCATTTTTTTCATGGGCAAGTTCAGGCCCAGATAATTAAATATTTCACCAAGCTTGCACATTTAATAAGTGGTAAAGCTGAGATTTGAACTTAGGCTGTCAGTTTCCAAATACATGTTTACATTACAGTCTACTGACATAAACTCATGTATGTAATTAGAAAATTTAATATATGCTTATAGTATATGAGTTTGCCATGTCTTTACTATTGTTAATAATGGCAAACATTTTATAGAAAACTATTATAAAGCAAGCACATTGTAGAGAATAGGTATTCTTTTAATTTTGCATCCTATAAAAGTCAACCAAAGCTGATAGTACTTTTGTGAAGATGACGGTGGATTGGCAGAGTGATAAATTAGTGTCTATTACTTCTGTCTTAGCTACTTTTCTATTACTGTGAAGAAACAAAATGATCAAGGCAAGAAAGGAAAGCAGTTATATTTAAGGGCTTGCTTACAGTTTCAGAAGGTGAGCCATAACTATCATGGCAGGAAGCAGGGCAGCAGGCAGGCAGGTCCCTGAAGCAGTAGCTGAGAGCTTACATCTGATCCACAGATAACAGGCAGAGAGAAGAAGACTGGTCCTGGTAGTCTTCTTCAAAGCCCACCCCTCAGTGACAAAATTCTTCCAGCAAGGCCATACCTCCTAATCCTTGCCCCTGACAGTTTCACCTATTAGGGACCAACTATTTGAATATGTGAACCTACAGGGATCATTCTCATCCAAACCACCATAGAGGCTAATTACAAACTGCTGAACAAACTCAGATGGAAGCAACTCGGAACTCTGGTAGTTTAACAAAGGAAACTAACAACCTAAAGTGAAGGGCAAAGAAGGATCGTTGCACTGGATTGATGGCTGAGCTCATGTTAACTAAACAGTGTAGGTAGGGAACTATGCTTCCAAGAGAGTTTTCTAAAGTTTGAAAAGCTTGTTTGAGGAAGTGAAAGAGAGTAGACATGTCTCAGGTGTCCTGGCTATAGGAGGTTGAGCTACAAAATGATCAAGAGAAGTTTGCAGAGAACAGGTTCTGTAGGACAATGTGGGCAGTGTTAGAATTTGGATTTTCTTTCCTATAACAAGAGGAGCTTTAACTTGGTGTACAAGTCTTGATCTACATTATGAAAAGGCCATCCCTACATCATGGTGTCCTTGGATCCACTCAAACTTCTGGAGTAGCCAGAAAGTGTTATCATTCAGAATAGGCACCATGAAAACTCATCTTTCTCATATCCAGTTTCTAATCATAACTTTGTAAGAAGTACCAGCACGAATTTTTATGCTATGGTTTTTGTTCCTGATGTTCACAAACATTCTAGCTATAAATTTTCCACTATTTTCAGTGAACTTTAACATGTGAGCTATTATATTTTAGCACAACTTCTTCTGAGTTATCCTGCTGTTCTAAGATGGCTGTCTTCCTCTTGTAGAAGAGACATTACAAATGCTACTTCATGTCCTGTGTTTGATCAATATCCTTAATTTATATACTCAGTACATATTTCCCATTGATTCAACTATAATTCTTATTCTTTTATCTGACAAATATCCCTTAAATACCGATTTTCAACAGGCACTATCTTATACACAGAGTCTTCAATAGTGAAGAAAACATCCACATCACCACTATCATCATGGGCTTGAGGGTTAGGTCTAGGGGTGGCATATTTGCCATCACGGTTCCAGATTTCAGGTTTTGAGCTTTCCTGAATGATACTCTGACCACTCTGTACTTTCTGTCCTAGTTACATTTGTTCACAGATTGTCCCAATTGAGACATTTGGCAGGATCTTCTCTTGCCTTGTCTCATTCATCTCTTTTCTATTTTCAGAGCTACCATCTTAGTTACAATTTGTGCTTCTCTATTTGAGTTATTGTCTTAATATACTGACGTGTTCTGTTGATCTGCAGTCATTACCTCATCCTGAATGGCATATTAGATTTATTTTTTTAAATTCAAATATTTAGGAGGATCTGCATTTAGACATCTTTTCATAAAATTTATTTATTGACTATGTATATACATGCCAAAAGAATGTACCAGATCTCATTATAGATGGTTTTGAGCCACCATGTGGTTTCTGGAATTGAACTCAGAACCTCTGGAAGAGCAACCAGTGCTCTTAGACACTGAGTCATCTCTCTAGGTCCTCTCTAGGTTAGATGTGTTTCTCCTCCTCCTCCTTCTTCTTTTCTCTCTCTCTTCATCCCTCCCTCCTTTCCTCCCTCCCTCCTTTCCTTACTTTATTTCTTTCTCTTTTGCAAAGTAGCAAAGATACTTTACTCAAAAGCAAAGTAATAGTATTGATCAGAAGGAAACATACTGACAAGATCGACATTGATCTATAGGAATGAAGGTACTCACACACCCCAGTTCTTGTTTGGGTTTCCTTTTCTTCCTGTTTTATATTTATTTTTATTATTTTAACAACAATTTTATTTTACGTACCAATCTAGTTCCCTTATTCACACTCCCCCTGCCATCTCCCCACACCACCCCCCATCCATTCCTCAGAGAGGGTGAGGCCTCCCATGAGGAATCATCAAAGTCTGTCACATCATTTGGGGTAAGACCTAAGCTCTCCCCTCTGTATCTAGGCTGAGCAAGATATTCTTAAAACATATACTGATCATGTCCTCTCCTTACCCAGACTTTATGTGCCATCTACATTCTTACAAAAAGAATTATACTTTTTAGTTTAAACCAAAATCTCAAACTTTCAATCCCAGTTTTTCTTCAGCCCACATACATTTTGGTATAATTATTACCCCCTTTCTCCAAACATGCCCATGCTTTGTTACTTCTGTGTCTTCTGCTAATGAGATTTCGTTCCATGTGGAATGCCTTCTAGCAATATGCTATCTGTCAAATTCCATCTTTCAAGATGCACAAAAATTGCCAGCTACTTGTCCAGCTGTTGAGTTCCCAAAATGAGAGCTTCCTCCCTTGTTCTCTTCTTTCTCCTTCTCCCTCTCCCTGCTTCTGTATCAGTTTGTTACTAAGTAGGCAAATGCAGATGTAAGAAGTTTGTAAGAAGATGCTTGCTTTCATATCTGTTTATTCAATTCTGTGTCAGCATGTGACACCCTCACACTCTGTCAAATTCTCCACCACACCACAGCTTTATTTACCCTTTCTTTCATTGGATATTTTATAGAATGTTCACCCTGTCTTCGAACTCTACTCTTCAGTGAACAAAAGTAAAAAAAACCTTGAGCCCATTTATACATGCACACATACATACATACATACATACATAAAAACATGCATACATATGATTCATGTACAGAACTGCAGTCTTAGTGCTGACCTGGCTGTGCTTTTATGTATTTGTGGTTTTTTAAATTTTATTTTTAATGAACATAACTATATATACTTATGAGGACACAGTATTGATTTGATCCTCATATTTATTGTACAGAAATAAAATATAATATTTGGCATGCACATTACCTCTAACATTTATTATTTATTTGTTACTCTCTTATAGTTAGTTTGGAATATGATTCTGTAAATTATAATAGTGCTTCCATGCACGAGGACACTGAGAATTCTCTTGCCTGACTGTGCTTTTGTACCTGCTGTTGATTCTATCTCTAATCCTAACACCTCTTTCTTTCTGACTTCTCCTTTTTGAGATCAACATTTTTAGATTCTGCAAATAAAGGGGGTTGTTGGAGTATTTGTCTTTCTGCATCTCTTATTTCGTTAATATAAAATTCTTCATGTTCATCCATGTTGCTGCAAAAAACAATTATATTTTTAATGGCTGAAATGGTAGTGTATGTATAATAGTAAAGTGTATATGAAATAGTAATATGTATATGTGAAATAGTGTGTGTGTGTGTATGCATGCATCTGTGTATGTGCATTATATATATTATTTATACATTCATCTCTTGTCACTTAGGTGAGTCTACATTTTGGAAAACATATTCAGATGCTGGGAATAGTGATAGAATAAGCATTAGAGTGCAGGTATCTACAGTATACTGGTTTCATTCTTTTGAATAGATGCTAGAAATTCTAATAACCAGAGACTGTGTATTTATTCAGTTGTATTTGGATGTTGCAGTGTCTGGGGGTATGAAAGGCATCAAGCCCAGGGCACAGTATCCTATCAAGTGGCATTTAGTTCACTGCACCTGTGGGAACAAACACAGTGAGGAGGGATGTGATTTGTATCAGTATTTATACCTTTTGTCCCTTGTACTTACTATCTTCTGCTTATTTATTCTTTGGGGGGAAAGACATTACAAACACACTTTGAACTTTATTTTATGTTTGAACAATCAAGCCCCACAAATGTAGAGAGAAAACTTTGGAGTTTAGCCTCCATCCCTATCCTTACCTAACCTTGCAGTCTGTAATTACACTAGTCCCAGATGGCCTTTCACTTTCAGAAGCCAAACCATCATACTTCTAGATTGTAAGAGGGGAGCAATTCTTGTTGTTTGAGCTCATCATTACTCCAAATGGAGATATCAGAGACCACCTCTCTTTCAGGGGAACAATTAATTTCTTCTTCTTACCTTTGGGAAGGATTGGAAAGAATTTCCTCTTAACATTCTGGGCTCCATGTAGTATCTGCCCCTTCTCACAGAAGTGGAATGAGTTATGTAGGTAGTTAGCTGATGGGTCGATTGGAGAAGCTAATTTATTGAAAGTTCATGCAAAGTGGATTTAGTATGGTGTGAATAAAACATAAGACTTCTCATTTGCACAGAACATCTCTAAGGCCTTGGCCAGAGAATCTTTAATTCAAAGAGTGAAAAAGACTAATTGCTACAATGAAATACTTAGAATATACTAAAATCTTATGCCATCTGTACAAATAAAACCAACTATAACCCTGTAGGTATCTTTCCTCAATTGTCCATACAAAGAAACATAATCATCATAACAAGTGAGATTCAATTATCATTTCTTTTTCTATAGAAAATTCTGGAACAGTTCTATCATTTGGGAAGTCAAACAAAATGTATTCTGTGGAATACAAATGTAAGAAAGGTATTCCAGACAACTGATGAATGAAATTATATTATTTTGTGGTTTGTGATATTTTCTACTGATTAATGAAATTACATTATTTTCTGGTTTGTGATATTCGATATTGTAGTTGTTTGAAAGAAAATGCCCCCCAAAGGAGTGACACTGTTAGGAGATGTGGCCTTATTGGAGTGGGTGTGGACTTGTTGGAGGAAGTGTGTCACTGTGGAGGTGGTCTTTTAAGTCTCACATATGCTCCATCCATGCCCAGTGAGACAGGCCACTTCCTGTTTCCTGTGAGTCCTTCTTCAACACCATGTCTACTTGGATGCTGCCTTGCTTCCCACCGTGATGATAATGGGCTAAACCCCTGAAACTGTAAGCCATTACTATTAAATGTTTTCCTTTATAAGCGTTGCCATAGTCACAGCAATAGAAACTCTAACACAGAGAGTTACCATAAAGAAGTTTCATCTAAATAGGTGTGGTCTTCTTTTGTAGCTAACTGATATTCTTTTTTTTTTTTTCATAAAAAAAGAGAAAGAAAAGAAATACAACTATTGAAATTGTACACTCTCCAAGCCACCCCCCCCATATGCACCCTAGCATCTGCCCTGTCTCTCTAGCTATGAGTGGTGAGCAGAGTGTGTGCCCTTGAACTTTTAAATCTGTCTTACTGGCTCTTTTGAAGCATCACCTCAATTCTCTTCCATCTTAAACTGGCATGGATCACCTGGAGGGGTTGTCCTATGGGTTACCTCCCTCAGGACATAAGAAACCAAAGGCTTGTTCAGACCAATTTAACTTTAGATAACATAGTGCTGATGTGGATATCTGGTATGGGGATCATGTGTCAGCTAATAATAGCAGACATTAGTGTCTGAGAAACCCAAAAAGAAACAGTGACGTATTCGCTTATGTAACTTTTGGGACATTTTAGTGGGTTTTATATAAATATGATCTTGAGGTAAGAGGCCTTAGTCTTTGCCCTCACCAACTTGTGTATGCGTGTCATACCTGTGGGCCTGCATACTTGAGGGCCTGCATACCTGCCTCCGTGTTCTATGTGCCAGTCTTGTGTGCCTCTGTGTGTCCCTGGTTATATCTGCTCCCTACACTCAGTTTCCCTGTCACCTTCCTTTTCTAGGGATGGAGCTATAAATAGTACCCCCACCCAGGGTGACTATCCACAAGGCCTGATTTGCATTTATCACAAGAGCTCTCAGAGGCTATTGAGGCTGTTCCTGAAGGATCACTCCTGGGGAGCCAGGGTGCTAAACCGAAGGCTCTCAGTAAACACAGGAGAAAGGTTAGCTCGATAGTGTTCCTGGGAAGGTCTTCTGTGTATGTAGGCTAAGGTACTGAGTATTTCACAAGATCTCCAGATGGCTCTAACCTACAGGCCAGGTTGAGATCTATAGGTGTAGACTATGGGACACATTCAGGATTTACAGCTTTGAAGTGTCTTATGTAAGTTATGTCCTTCAACATAGCATTTTCAGTAATTAAGGAGACATTTCATATAGGTTTTGTTGTGATGTCATTCCAATGATAACACAGAAAGTCTACTGACTGGGAAATCTTTGTGGTAGGAAACACTTTGACATATAATTGTACTATTTATGTCTCCATATTTTCAAAATGGGCTATATATATTTGGAAAACCAAACTTTATATATTGAGGTGGCTGATTTTGGAGTTATAACACCACTGATTAAATAGACAGCCTTCTGTAAGAATTCACAGTGTACAAATTCTTCATCCATGACTTGAAGTTGGGACAAACAGATTACAGATTGGTGCATGTAGCCTGTGCCTGACTTACAATACTCTGGGAAAATGGAACAGTTTAATGTTAATAATATTGTTTTTTTTTAAATTATCTCATTTATTTCATGTTATTTCTCTATTTTATCTGACTTAGCAGTTCTAAGACCACATACTAGAATACTCTTAACATGCTCACAATATTATTTTTTCCCATTAGAAACAAAACCATTCATGATGGTTTTCCTAATGCCTTATGTTGAAAATCACAAGGATTAAGGCACCTCTGGGTCTCTCTTTATGGGCCTTAAAACAGCTGGGCATTGATCCTCTGATGAGTAACCACTTGAGAATGAAAGCAATTTCTTACTTGGGATATCTGGGTGCCTTGTGGAGATGGGAAGGCTTTAACTACTACGTTTCTGTACTTATTACCATTCCATTTGGAAAAACATGTCACACAGGGCCAACGAGATCCAGTTACACTGTCGATTCTGCTCAAATGAATACCTGATGAGGCGACAAACCTGTTTTAAAATGAATTTGCTGCTCCCATCAATTCCTTACGACTCTATTGCAAGCCTGAAAATGTATCAAATAATGAAACTTGATCATCTGACCCTGCTAAATGCAGCAAGCAATGTCCCAGGCTGTACATGTGACAAGCTTTTATTTATTTAATTCCCTATTTTAAAAACGTGGAAATCTCTGCAGCAAAATGTTGTTTCTGTCTTTTAGATACTGTATTAAAAGAAAAAAGAGGAAAAAAAAAACCCTCAAACTGTCTACATATGAAACTTAAACTAACAACACTGGGCCATTTGGAAAAATAGAGAATTTATTTATATGAACTACAACATGATTCTGTCATTGATTACAATATAGGAGTTTGTCCATAATAACAAAATGCTGGTTTCTTGTGGCTGACTCTATTACTGTGCAGGGAGTCCAGCCAGGCCAAGTTTCAAACAGGTAAGTTCTCTACTGTGTCAGAGGACAGATGTCTTTGGTGAGGGCATCCTTCCTGTCACAGTGTTTTGAACTTAATGTGAACATTCCTCGAGGCTGGCTCGGGAGTACGTTTTGATCCAAAAGTCATTATCAGGCTTGGATATCCACACTTCCCTTCAAGAGTACAATTTTGATCCAAGTGTGCAGTTTTATCCTGATGAGAGAGATATTAACGAGCCTCACTAGAGCACCGAAACTAATTGTTACAACAAATGAATGAATTACGTGTACAGAAGGAATTGTTCCCTTGCATGGAGAGGGCTAGAAAAGGCAGAGTATATTATTTTCCTTAGCCATTTAATTATAATGGAATGATCATTATAGCACCTCGTTCCTGTAGGGATTCTGAAATTGAAGGCTTAGGTGTGATTTTTTTTCTTCTTTTTTATCAGCAGTTGAGGATGAGCTAAATAGCCTCTCAATGTCCATCTTCATTTGCTGTTTTCCAATACCCTGAAGAGCTTCTCTCTCCAGTGCTACTGTGGCTTGTCATAATTATGTGTCCATGTGAAAAGGCAGTGTTGACTCAATAGCAGTGGAAAATGGATTTTTGATTTATTTTCCCAGCTATGATGTTGAATTTGAATTTGTACTGGGTTTGTCATGCCTTCAGATCTACTTCCTCTGAGACTAATAGTGTCAGAGATGAGAGCCTGGGCCTTCAATCATGGGTATCTTTTGCTTTTATTTTAAAAGGAGGTGTGTGTGTGTGTGTGTGTGTGTGTGTGTGTGTGTGTGTGTGTGTGTGTGTGTTAGTGGGTTCATGTGCACATGTTCTTGTGTGTGTTTGTAGACATGGGATGACCTCAGGTACAATTCTCAGGAACACTGCCTCTTTTGTGACAGGGTCTCTCATTGGCCTGCAGTTGGTCAATTGAGTTAGTCTGGCTAGTAAAGGCATCTCCCAGGGATCAAGTTCTCTCAGGCTTCTCAGAGTTAGAGTTAGAATCATGTTTATGTGGGTACTGGCATAGAAGTCAGATCTTTATGTTTTTGAGGCAAATAAATTCTTTACTGACGGAGCTGTCTCTATAGCCCTGCTCTCCTGTTGTGTTATTTTTTTTTTTGAAAGAGAATTTCACTATGTTGTCCAGACTGTCTCCTTCAGCTTCCTGAGTACTAGGATTACAGGTCTGAGCCATCAGGCGTGGCTATTGCTTTTGTCTCCCACTCATCAAACAAAGATAAGAATGGTTAAACAAAAACCACTCTTCAGTTATCCTTGGAGATGTTTCCAAACCCCATTTCATTTTTCTATGGTTGATCTGGAAATTAATTCCTCTCTATGCTCTTTTGTGTACAAGGACCAGGCTTGGTGCAGAAGGAATTAGCATTTCTTATTGGATGAAGGCCCACCATCTTATAGGATATGGGATATTGGATATGGGATATTGGATATGGGATATTGGATATGGGATATGGGATATGGGATATGAGTGTCGGGCATCTTCTGAGACACATGGAATAGCTCAAGGGTGGGTATATCACCATGAATTCTGTAATTCATGCTCAATATTATAGATATGCTATGTTTTATAGTTTTGTAGTCTTGATAATGTGATGTAGACAGATTTTTCTTTGGACTACCAGCTCATAAAAAAGGGCAGAGACATTATTAATTATGAAAGCTTGGCCTATAGCTTAGGCTTGTCTCACTAGCTCTTGTAATTTAAATTAACACGTTTATAGTGATCTACATTTTGCCTTGTGGCTTTTTACTTCTCTTTTATCTTGCACCTCCTGTTTCCTCTCCATGTCCTCTGGCATTTCTCTCCCACCCAAGTTTATCTCCTCTCATTCTTTCTCTGTGCAGAAGTCCTGCCTAACTTCTTCCTAATTAGCTTTTAGACATTCAGCTCTTTATAAACCAATCAGAAGGTTCCTTGGCAAAGATGCATCTTCATAGTGTATAAAAAGATTATTCCAAGCTGGGTGTGGTAAAACATGTCTTTAATATCATCATTCCGGAGGCTGAGGCAGGTGGATCTCTGTGAGTTTGAGGCCAGCCTGGTCTGTCTACAAAGTGAGTTCTAGTAAAGCCAGGGCTACACAGAGAAATCCTGTCTTAAACAAACAAACAAACAAACAAAAAAAACCCAAACACAACAATGTGGTAAGTTGCAATTTGAGAGTCCCCGTTCTGGAGAGGTAGTGCAGTGCAGGAAAATGAATTTGAGTTGAACCTTAAGCAGATACATGTATTAAAATGATGGGAGACAAATTGCCTTCTGAGTCCTAGGTTGAATTGGATGCTGTTACTTATAACCAAAAGAGGTCCTCTCTCATAAGTTTCCTTTACATCATTCCATCAAATTAAATGGGTGATGATTCTACAGATTTTTTTCTGAAGATCATTCCTGTGAATTAGCATCCACCATATTGTGTTTCTGGACTGTTTCTTCAAAGTCCAATCCTCAGAGCCCAAAGGCTCAAGAGCTACAGAGGCAAGAGGAAGCTTGGACCTCACTTTAGAGAGGAAAAACTTGGGAATTCAGGATGCTTCCCTGAAACATTTGGAGAATAGCTGCTTCTTTCTCTGTCTCATTGTGAATAAGTATTGTGATCGGAGCAAAACAACAAAAAGGAAGACAGAAATAATTTTACAAGTCTATGAATCTCTTTATCTACACACTGATACTTATAGAGGATGAGCTAGGAAGATTTGTCAGTGAAGGTAGAGTATTTGTAAGCAACAATTAAACCACTTTGATAGAATATATTTAATTAAATGGGGAAAAACTCTTCATATGATAATAGTGGTTTCCCCAGGCTGAGCCATCTCCATGGTTTTTTTTTTTTTTTTAAATCTGGATTTACAGCTAACTTTTCTTATTGTTTTGTTGATGTTTTTCTTGTTAGAACTTTTTTTTGGCATCATATTAATCACCTGATTATGGAGGTCTGAAATAGCACACATGGGTCCTTTGAGCTGGGATTAAAGTCAGTCTCCCTTTGAGTTTTACTCTCTGCTTACAAATTTTGGGAAGCAGAATAGAAGTCATGCCTTGAAAGCAGTCAGTGCCTGGCTTCTGATTGGTCCCACTTTTTCTCTGGGTCAGCAGGCAACTGCTTAGGACTGACTGCTTGGCAGGCTGAATAGGGCTAATTAGCCCAGGTGGGACTTGAGTGTAGGATCTCTGTGTCCCTGGCATCCCCTGCTATCCATCTGAACAAAATGGATGCCACATGACAAGTAAGAAACTGGCAGGTCCAGGCTTATTTTAGTCAGAGGACTCACACAAGCAAGTGTCATGTTGTCTTTGAAAGGGAAACAATTGAAGTCCATAACCTCATTCTGCCAGTCCTCACACCTCCCCCTCTTGACTTCTAAACAATTCATCAGTTCCAATAAACTAAGGTTATATTTAGTTTATAGTGATCTTACCTTTCTTAAAGGCAAACCCTTATTTCTATATTTTAATTACTGACTATATTCTGTAGGGATTAGGTTATGGATTGGGTTGTGTTCCCTCAAAATAGAAGTCCAAATGCCTAGTACCTCCAAATGTTATCATATCTGGAGATGAAACCTTTGTTATTCAAAGAAAATGGTTACAGCAAGCCTTAAATGAACATCATGGGTGTAGTTATTAGAAGGGAAAATGTGGACAGAGCCATGAATCCAGGTATGGTAAAGCTAAGAAATAGGGAGAAGACAGTTAGTTAGAAACCGAGGGGAGAGATCTGGACCACATGCCTCCCTCTGCTCTCTATTGGAACCAGCCTTCCTGCCTCTGGATCTGTGAAACAGGTTTCTGCTGCTTCCTGGTGCATTTCTTGATCGTCTTTGCAAACTAACAGAGCATCTTAGTAGTGCATGTTCTGTAATTCAGGATGCTCGCTTAGTTCTTGTTTTCCGAGCCTAACTCAAGAAACATGTTCACGGCTCATAGAGAAGGTTGGGTTATAATTCATGGGGTTGACTCCATATTAGTAAGGTATTTTTCCCATTCTCTTCTGAACACATTCAAGAAGCTAAAGGGGATAAATTGCTTCTCTTAAATAAGGAAGATAAACATGTTAAGAGTACAGACAAAAGATAATGGTATAAAAACCTATGTGCTTGCCATCCAAGTTTAACACATGCTAACATATTTTCATATTTCCTTCAGATATTTTTCCTCAGAGGAATAAGTCATTGAATATAATTCAGTTATACTCCCTCAAACCATACCCTCTCTTTTACCACAAAGGAAAACACTACTTTTAATTGGATTTACATTTAGTCCATATTTTAATATTGCCACTTTGGATGTATTTATCTACCAATAATATAATACCTTGTTGCTCTTAATAAACAAAGTATATGACATGTCACCACCATGTCATCTATAACTTCTTTTAACATAGCACTGTGTGGTGGAGTATCTATGAAAACATACATAGAACTAGCTTTGTTGCTCAATCACATCCTTTGATATTTATTCTCTAGAAAGAGTAAAGTGATATAAGCTAATATCACAGTTGACATTATTAAGTTTGTCTTTTGTGTGTAATATATCTAGCAGTCAGATTGATGGATCACACATCGATACTTCTGTATTTTGATCACATATTACCAAACTGAATATAAGTGAATTATCATTGCTTACTTGAGAATAAGTAATTCTTTACATCTGATATGATCAGGTCTTGGTCAAATTAAAAAATCGTATTGTGCACTGTACCCAAACACCATCCAAGGACTTTCTTGCCTTCCTACATCTAATCTTATACAAACTGAACTACTGATGCATTTTGGGGATCTTTTAGATAGGTTTTCTGAAAGGGAACTCAAACTGTTACAGCAGACATCCCTGTTTACCTTAGGGAAGCCAGATCGGTCATCAGCCAATGGTCTAATGGTGGTTAGAGTCACTTCTTTAGAGGGATGAATGATGAGAGCAGGCAATGAAATTGAACAAGATCAGAGAAGGTGCCCAAACTGCAGCGGTTCAGAAATACCCTTGGTTCTTTGACCAGAAAGACAGAAGGGAGCTGTAGTTTCTTATTGTCTCCTAAATTAATACCTTGCCTAGAAGCTATGCTGGATCTTGATGGTGGGGATTAAACCTCTAGCACAAACATCAATAATCTTGCAGACAGCGGTAATTGATAGCTCTGGCAGTGAGTCTCTAGACTATTTATTTATTTATTTATACTGAGTCTTATGTCTATTTCCCAACTTCAGCCCATCTCCTAAATAATTTTAGGGCTACATCTTTCAGAGTCAGGGATGCCACAGCAGCATTAAAGGCCTATCCTGGGGAAATTGGTGGTCAAAGAATGAAATTTCTGACCTGGATGGATATATAACAGCTCAGTTGGGTGGTGTCAATGACTGGGCTAAGGGACCACCCATCGAGAAGGTGGGAACATTCCTAAGAAGGCAGTTTTATCTAAGTTATGCTAAAGAGTTAGGCAGAATAATTATCTCTTTAATGAGAAATATACTTTTCATCTTTGAATCCATGGCCGCTATGCAGTCTTGCAGCACCACAGCTATGCATCTTCATAAGTCTGCCCACTTCTATGAATTACCCAGGTCAGTACCCTTTCCTTTTTGTTCCCTGTATCTCTTTTCTGAGAATGCTTCCCTAACACTTCGTGTCTCCCTAATACTTTGGGTTTTCTTACTCGTTCTCGAAACTCCCCACCCTAGCAAGCGGCTGTCTGCCAGTTGTGGCTGACCTCCAGGCTAGCTTAACTCCAACAGCATGCCCTTCTCCTTTCTTTCCCTCCTCCTCTGGGCAGCTGCCAGCATTTACAGCATGGGTGCCCTGAGGGTCTCTTTTAAACTCTAAATAGGATTGTTCTTAAACTTCAAAAGAAAAATAAAGGATGTGTACACATATACATGCATATACACACCATGCATATGATGCAAATTTACATAATATATGCCCATAAAATATTATTTTCTATGTAATGTTATGTATTAGTTATATTATGTTTTATAAACTGTGGTACAATTTGATATTCTCAGCGTATTCGTGAGGTTTATCAATACTATCATAGCCATTGCTGTATATTCAATCATATAAATATAGATCTTTTTATTATCCAGTCTTCCTTTGTTTATTCTCCCCACAATTGCCCTTTCTCATCACCCCATATTCTTCTCTTATAGATATTTATGCTGTTCCTGTTATATACTTAAATATGACTCTTAGTACATGTAGGTGAAGGGTTCTCTGTATGGTGTGGAATTGCTGTCCTAGGATAAATAAAAACTGTAATTTAGTAGATATTGTCAAGTTATCTGCTCAGTATTATTTTGTGATTGAATATTTTGAGTAAATCGAAAATTCTTATTGTACCACATTTTGTCTAGCATACCATTGGTATGCTTTTGTTTTCAGATAATTTAAATGTGTATGCATCCTCTGTGTGTGTGTGTGTGTGTGTGTGTGTGTGTGTGTGTGTGTGCGCAGTATATGCATGTATGTACACATGAATATGTGTATGCACCCATACATTGGCTTTTGGAGGTCAGAGGTTGATGTCAGTGGATATTCCTGGTTGTTTCTCCACTTTATTTATTTATTTATTTGAGGCTGGGTTAGTAAACTTGAAGCTTTTAATTTTGGCTAGATTGTCCTTCCAGAGAGCCCATCAGGGTCCTCCTTTCTCCATCTTCTAGTATCAGGGTGATAGGCACCTACCACTGCATCTGAATCTTATATGAAGGCTGAGGATCTGAACTTAGGTCCTCACCCTTGTGCAGCAAGCACTTTTCCCATGGAACCACCTCACAGTTCCCACTGTTGCAATCTTACAACTCTCTTGTTTGAATGTGATAGATATATACTATCTTGAGTTAAGTTCAGTGTTTGTTAATAAACAGGCAAATGTAGACCTTGATTTGGAGCAAGTGTCAGCAACTTCTGTGGTGTAAATTTCCCATTGTGGCTAATGTCAAGTCACCACTCTTCCTACTCTACATAATTTTAACTCACTGGTGTGATATCACTGGATGTGACTGTTTTCAGCATAGAAGAGATAGGAACAGTAAGCTTTTTCTTAATTAAACCAACTACTTTCTGACATGTTACTGGTAAAATTTACACTTCTCTGAATAAAGATCCAGGGTGTGTGTGTGTGTGTGTGTGTGTGTGTGTGTGTGTGTGTGTGTGTATGCACATGTCCATCCTAATGGATGATTTTTTTTTCAATTGAGGTTCCCTAATTTATGCCCAGAGGACCCTAATTTATGTCAAGTTGACCAAAAGCTAAGCAGAGTTCTTACATCAATTCTGCCAGTAATATTTAATACACCATTAGCTTAGCATTGATCTAAAATCTTATATCTCTTAAATCAAATGTTCTTTAGAAGTTTGTCAGCTAACTTCATTGGCATATTTAATGACTGATGTATCAATACCACACCAGTTCAAAGATACCTCTCCAAAGCCCATATTGTTCTTCCACAGAATCATTTGGAATTCTCTCTGTCTTTATCCATCTAATGTGGACTTTTTTATTCATAACACTGTTTCTGTATGTCAGGAGTATGGGAGTAATTTTTCACAAAGGAATCAATTTTACTATAGAAGAGATAATAAAGCCGGGCCAGTGTTTATTGTGATTGCATAAGGATTTCATGTTTCAAATGCAGCCAAGAAGTTTGTTATAGTCTCTTTTGGATTTTCATTAAGCCCTTCCAAGGTCTCATGTCCCCTGTTTTACCCTACGGGGTTTGGTTTTGGCTAATAAAGGAGACAAGAAAATAAGATACTTAACTTTGAGATCATACCAAGATATCAGATACTTAGTTCTCAATAGTTCTCTACTGTTAAAGCAAACACCACAACTCGAGAGTGTTGTGGCAGCATCAAGACCAGAATCAAACTGTAGCTTCATGATGCTTATCACTCCTACATAGCCCTGATTTTAGCAGCTGAATTGATATCAGACATAGTCAAGGCAATAATAATGGCAGGGTGGATGCCTTGATAAATCTGTTTCCATAATCTGTCCATCAGTAATGATAATGACATTTGTTGGAATGAAAATAAGCACATTGCCGGTCTGTGTTTCTATGACTGACAAGCTGTTAAGGAGTCTACACCAAAAGGATCATTCCCTTTGATTGTTCCCTCAAACAGAACACATTAAGCAAGCTAGGCTTCCCTTCTAGGGGATTTCAGAGCAACAGAGACTTTTAGCAAGCATCAGACTATTTGTAAATGTCATCACAGATGATCAAAGAATGCTTGCCTCTATCTCTGTAGTCACCGTAGAACAGGCAGACTAAGGATTAAGGAACAGAAGAGCAGCCCCTGAATCCATAACAGATGTCACAGGGGTGTCCTCTATGGCATTCACTCACTTCACCAACTGGGTCATGGTGGATCACTTTGGCCAATAGCAAGACAGACCCAGCACACCTCCTTATGGTCAGCTCCATCACTCAGATGTTTCTGGCTAATGATCATGTCAGTAGTGATTGATGTCCATCTGCCACCAAAAATCACCTCACACTGACCACAATCAATCAGTAACAGGTTGGTTGTCCATATCTTTGTCACCAGCCTGCATAGATCCCCACATAGGAAACTAAGGGATGTTTCCACGGGCTTACAGGCCAATTTGCTAAGGCCAAGCAGACCCTTTCTATTAGGGGCATAAATAGAAGTATCTAGTATGGGACACAACAACTCCTTGTCAACATGAACCATCCAGTGTTTTCTGTATTCTTCTCATTCGTTCCTTTCTTAATCAGTTTATCATTCCCAGACAGAACACCACCAACATTGTCTAGTTTCAAATTTAGGGGCATGACCTTTACACCCAACAAAAACACTACCATTTCTCTTGAACATTCTTCATCCCACCTACTAGACATATTGTCAATATATAAGACACATTCAGTCTCTTCAAGGTCAACAGGGCTGCAACAACAAGATTATACTCCGGCATGCAGGTTCTTGAGGCAACAAAGGGTGATCTCAAAGCATGTTTGGGAACCACCACTGCACTAACACATATGAGTGGCATAGTTTCTTCGTGTCCTTGAGTGTTTCTTCCAAAGTCACACCCTGCCTTTGAATAAACAGCTCAATGAGAAGGAAGGTCAAGGAATCCATCTAATTTGACACTTTTAATAGTATGGTATAGTAATAAGGGCATAGGCACTAGTAGAAAATTGAGGAAGTTTTAAAATTATTATTATTATTAATATTTACCTGGCCTAGAGTGTGTTCTGTTTTTTCCAAATAAAATGGGGTTGCATTTCCTGTAGAGAGGTACTTGTTATGGGTATTGCAGAGTTGTAGTTAATGTTCTTAGAAAGGTAGCAAGTTGACTCAGTCTGCGAAATCCTTTCTGCATAAGCATGACTACCTGAGTTTAAATGCCAAAAATCAAGTAAAAGCCAGGCAACCTGATTTATGCCTGTTACTCCAGTGTTGGTTAGTGGAGACAGAAGCATCTTCAAGCCTCTCTGTCCAGTCAACCTGGTAGAAAAAGCAAGTACAGGTTCAGTGAGAGACTGTACTAAAAGAAGGGTTTCTTAAAGAAGAAGTTGAAGAAAGACTGTGTCAGCCTCTGATTTGACCATCCACCTACGTAGACATGTGTTCCTACAAGTGTATATGAACTATACAAGCATGTATGTGCACATACACACACACACACACACACCAAATTTTAAAAAAATGCAAATAAAAATAAAGTTCTTATAAAAAGTGCTTGATTAGCAGAAAATGCTAGTGCTCCTTATTAGTCCTTAAATAAATTTGGAATCAGCCTATCAGGGTTCATAAGTTATTATATCCACATTTTTATTAGTTTGGGGGCTACTTTATGATGTCAAGATTTCCTTTGCAATATTTCCTGTACATTATTTTTATATATATTAAAAACTTTTACCTTTATAACATCTACTTAGCTCTTTTGTCACATTTTGTATAAGGTGTTTTCTATTTTTTCATCACTGTAGATGGTATCTTAGAATTTTAGACATTTTACTGTAATGAACTTAAGCTCAACTTAGGTTTGATAATATTTTGAGGAACCTTATTAAGTTTTGTAGATTACTTTTGGAAAGTACTCTTCTTCCTGTATATATTTCTCATATGTTTAGAATCTTTTAAATATTTATTTATTTATGTATTTATTTTGTGTGTTTGTGTGTATGTGTGTGGTTTGTGAGCACATGTGCATATGCACACAAACACCCATGTCAGAGGACAACTTGGAGGATTCAGTTCTTCCCTCCACTATGTGGACCCTGAGTATTGAACTCAGGTTGTCAGGCTTGGTGGTAGTCTTTGATGGATGTTATTTAAGACACATTAGCACTATGCCTTGGTACCACATATTTTCTATTGCTATTATGACTGAGAACTTGTTTTTCTGTTGAACTCATTATCATTTTGTAGCTGTACATATGGGATCCACTAAATTTTGTGTGTTGACCTTATTGTTGAATGTTATAAAATTTTGTAGCTTGATATTTTTTCAAATTTTCAATTTCTAAATTTTCTTTTTATTTGCATGTTGTATGTGTAGCATATGTGTATATTTGTGCTGATGTGTGCACGTATGCATGTGACTGTGAATGTATGTGTGTTTGTTTATGTGGGCCAGAGGTTGACATCAGGTGCCTTCTGTTATTCTCTACACCAGTTTTTGAATCAGGATCTCTCACTGAGCACATCAGCTAGATAAGCTGACTTGTGAGATCCAAGTATATATGTCATGTTGGCTACTCTGTCTCCCTACATTGTAGGTATAGCTGAGCGTCATTGAGTCTCATTTTCTGAACTCAGATTGTCTTGTTTATGCTACAGGCATTTTATCCACTAAGGAATATTCCCATCCCCTTGAATTTTCTATGTAGGTAATCAAATAGTTGACAAATCATAGCAGTTGTGTCTTAATTTTTATCTAGCTAGTATGTAATCTCTTTTTATCATTTTATATATTGACTTGGAATTTTAAGGATATATTGAGTCACAAGAATGATGAAACCTAATGTTTTTCTGTGGATAGTTAGAAGCAAGATAAGTATGAATCAAGTCAATAAACTCTTTGTGTTGCTCTTTTATGCTGAAACCCATTGTTTATCTTGAACTTCCATTTAAAAAATATTTTGAGACTATAATATAGTTACCCCATTTTCCCTTCCCTTTCCTGCCTCCAACTCCTCCCATGTAACTTTCTCTTGCTCTCTATCAAATTCACAGTCCTTTCTTTTTACCTGTTGTTGTGTGTATGAGTGTATTTTTTCCCTAACTACATAATTATGACCAACTACAACCTGCTCAATATGAATGTTACTTGTATGCATATGTCTTTAGAGCTGACCACCTTGTATTGTATACACATTTAATGTATATATTTAGTGGAAAAGACTATCATCTCTCACAATCTCAGCATTCCTTAGTTGCTTCGATTTCTTTGTCTAGGGCTGAAGCCTCATGAGTTTTACCCCTTCCACATTAGCATGTCCATTGGTACTGTCTCTGTTCAGTTCATGACATCCATATTGATGAGTCTCAGCAAGCATAGCTTCTCTGGCATTTCTAGGAGATACAATATCACAGAAAACTTCCTGTTTCTCTGACCCTCACAATCTTTCTGTTCCATCTTCCACAATTATCCCTGACCCTTAAGTGTAAGAGTTGTGCTGCATATCACATGTATCTGTTGGGACTTGGACGCACAACTCTACACTTTGGCTGGTTGTGGTTTTCTTTAATGGCCTCCGTCTTGTCTTGCACTTTCCACTTACTTTTTTTTTTTTTTGATTTTGTAACAGCATTTAGGAAAATACTGGTTCACTGAATTATGTAGATCTTTCAAATGAAAAATTTCATTAGATAGTGCAAAAAATCACATTTATTAATACAACCATGATCTTTTTTAGAACAGTTTTAAAATATTGCAAAGCTTTCAAGCTCACGGTGATGAATACCAATTTTATAAAATTCTAATTTTCTAATTTTCACTTGAAAGCTTGAATTTCATCACTGGCAATAGATATTGTTAGCTGTCAGTTGTTTTCCTTGACATGTCAGACTTACCACATTGATTTTTCAGAAAAACGTATGTTAAAACTCAAACATTGATAACTAGAGTTTGTCTACTACTCATTCTTTCAAGTATAAATGGTTTGTTACAGGAAGTGTAGTAGTTCATGCCACAATCCAAACACCTGAACAATAGCTTTTCCTCCAGACAACTCAAATGCTTCAATATGTGCAGAAATTGCTTTGTTCACATTTTACATGTTGTGACACTATTAAAATGACATATATTCAAGGTTTCAGATTGAATAAAATTAATAATACCAAATCACATACAATATTCAGACTCTCTTTATATTTTCCATGTTCATGTGGGTTTTTTAAAACTATATATATATATATATATATAGACTGGTTATGTCTTTTCTCTCCAATGCCTATGTATGTTTTTAAACATGCTGTAAACCATTTAAAGGTTTGTTTGTTTGTATGTTTGTTTGTTTTTTTGGTCTGAATCAGTCTTTACTGCACATCTCCAGCTTTTTCTGACCACATGAGTCTTTAAACTGATAAACAGCATGGTTAGGACCAAAGTCTCGGCTTTGGTGGCTGGCCCTACCCCACTCCTTGGTCTGTGAGTGCCTAGCTTCATGGCAGAGGTACTCGCAGGAGCCATGTTTACTGCCACAACTCTGTGTGTTACTCGGTCCATGCTGCCACTAAGTAAATGAACTCCGTTTAAGCGTTTGATAGCAGGACCTTCTAAAAGAGCACTCCATGCCACTAGCATGGACCAGGAACTCATGTCTTAAAGGAGCCATGTCTCTACTTGCAGCCAACAAACAGAGGCCATCCAAGAAAACACTGCTACCAAGAAGTTGTGCTTCACTCTGCTCTTTTGTGTGTTTAGAATCCTTTTGTTAAGCTTTGTTGGGTTTTATGTGGAAATTCTTGCCAAATATTTGGGTACCGTATATAGGCTAGTAGCTCAGGCTTATTACTAACTAGCTGTTACATTTTAAATTCACCTGTAGTCCTTATTTATGCTCTGCCACATGGTGGTACCTTTATTAGCATGGCAAGTTCATCTCCTGATCCCTCTGCGTCTGGCTTGAGTTTCTTGATTCTGCCTTCTCCTTCCCATCACCCTTAGCTTGGTCAAACCCACCTCTACATCATGCCTGGCTACTAGCCAATCTAATAAACCAATTTGAATGACAAATCTTTACAGTGTACAAGAGGATTATTCTACATCGTTTTAGTACGCAATTGTAATTTTCAGAATCCCAGTTGGTTCCTTTCCATATTTTTATTCATATTTGACTGCTTTATTTTCACATTTTTCTTATGTTACAGATATTATTTATTTCTTTGAGGATATGGAACATTTGTGTTTTGAAGTAATTTTTTCCCACATTTTCATGATTGCATTTTCTTTTCTTAGTTTTACTATTTTTAATATGCTTGAAATTTCAGTTTGCAAGTTCATCTTGAGTAACAGTTCTTTTCTGTGACTTTGTGCCCATTGTTTCCTGCCTGAGAATTTGAGAACTTGATTTATTCTATCTAGATAGTTAATTTTTACATTGTGGTTATATGAACTTGCCGTGTGGTGACACTGGAGAAAGGACAGTCCTAGTAAGAAGTCTTTCACCATCTGTTCTCTGGGGGAAATTTTAACACAGGCACACACATGCGTGAATGAATATACTCTGAACATTTCTTTGCTTAGGTTGATTCAGAGTCAGATGCCTCCACTTGCCTCTGTTTTTTTCCTTTTCCCTTTATTTCCATATCTTGGATGTTTTGTATATGCTATAAGTCTGTCTTTAAACCATTTTAAAATAGGAATCTATGTACATGGAGCGTCAGAGAAGGCTGCATGCTAATTCAAAGTCTACTTGACTTTAGAGTATTTCTTTAGGAAGTTCTACTAGATAAAAATGTTACCCACATAATAATACAGGAGATAGAGGTAGTGAATTAATTAGTTATAATGTTTTCAACAAACACAATTATGCATGTTGAATCCTCTATTGTACTCTGTGTAGTGTCTTAAATGTAACTGGCCCTCAGTGTCCATAAAACTCTTGCAGTTACAGATTTCACATCTGTTATTATGAATTTTCCCTAGTGCTTGCTACTTGGCCCTAATTTGTTGTTCTCTTGTAAACATTTCAATGTGACTGTGTCTCTTTCTTCCTCATCAGATGGCCTTTATTATACATCATCAAATACTACAACTGACATTTGTATGTATGAAACATATATATGGTGAAATAAGACATATGACTTGACATAAATTTCAAAGTGGCAAATGTATGGGTTGGGTATAGAAAGGAAATGTGTGATTTTAGTAGGCTATGATTTTGGAAACTAAAAGTCTTGGGAAAATGTTCTGAAATAGTGAATTCAAGGCTATATGGAAGACTCTGGAAGTTTGTAATATTGTGTTTAATGTTCATACACACCTGTGATCTCAGCCTTTGGGAGACACAGATAGCATTGATGATATAAGTTCATGGACAGCCTGGTTTACAAATTAAGTTCCATGCCTATACTGGACTACATAGCAAGACCCAGTGTTAAAAATAATTCACTGTATACATTTATTAACTTGAAATAATTTCATTTGGTCTTGGATTATGCCTGTGTGATATGGTTTAAGAAAAAAAAGACATCCCTGAATTCCTCCACCAAGTGACCATCACACTGCCTACTATGCACTGTGAAAGGGTCATTAATTAATAGTCAGAATAGATTGAACATTTGTTATCTAAAAATCCCAAATTCAGATTTCTCATCTAACTCCTAGTTGGAAAAATTCATTCATCAAGGGTAGATTGTAGCCATAATATAAGCTCACTCAGAGTATTGTATTGCATTATAATACCTTCAGGTTGTGTGTATGATTTGTGTATGAAACAAATGAGTTCTGTATTTAGAGTTGAGTCCCATCCATCAGATTATCTCTTTAAATAAACAAACATTCCAAAATAAAAAAGAAACAAAATACAAACAAATCTCAAGTTTGTTTGCTTCTAACCTCAAGCATTTTGGATTGGTGATATTCAGCTGACCTGGCCTCTCTATGATAAGTAAATACCTTAATATCTGTATTCATCTCTGCTGAGCTGGAAGTCAGCACATTATCAACCATAGCAATATCTTGCCTGAGAACCTGTAACAGTGGCCATACCTTTTGGGCGCAGTTACAAGTGTATGAGTAATTAAAGGGGAGGTTGGGGTGGGGCACCACAGCCCCTTGGGCTGCAGAGAGCACAGGAGAAGCAGTATCTGCATCCTTTGAGCAGGGATGCTTGGCTGTTACTTACTGTTGCCTGTGTAAGTCCAATTCCAATAGACACTATTTATCATTTATACTCTGGTGAATTCATAATCTCCACGCCCTCAATTGGTGACCCCTCACCCCTCACAAACCACCTCTTTAACGGGTTTCTTTTGCACTTGTAACCATGACCAAAAGGCGTGGCCACGGTTACAGGTTCTGAGGCAACATATGGCTACAATGAACAGCACTGTAGGCTGAGTATTCACATCCACTCACCCACATATAACCATTTCTTCTCAGTGCAGTGAGTTCCCAAAGACAAGAATTTATTTTTCATCTTTGAATCATCCACAATATGAAGAGACCATCACATAGAGGCAGCCAATAAATGTGGGTGAATGGATGTCTTTGGGAACTCATTGCACTAAGAAGAAAAGGGTTATATGAGATATGTGAAACCCTGTGCTATATAGATGTGGAAGAAAAACTATGTATTGATAGCCTGATGAGGGAATAATTAAGTCCATGAAAATTAAGTAAGCTCTTCATCAGTGAGCATGTCACATTTGAGTCATGTGAAAGACTACCCAAAGAGGTAAGATTTGGCCCCTCGAAAAAGATGAAAATTAGGTGGATACTGAGATATAGAGGACACAAGTTCAAATCTGGAATATGGAAAGGAGTAGAGAGACATAGGATTCTGGGAAAATGGTACAGGTGGCAGTGTCTGTACCACAACACCAGGCACTAGCCTGAAAGACTGAGTATGACCTCAGCCTCTGCTTAAGACCACCAGAATTGTTCGTTTGCTTTTTAAGGCACATGGAGTAGAATGAACACAACAGTTGTTTAAAAGGTGGAAGATACTCAACTTAGCTTTGAGATGAGTTCTGTTATTTACTAAACCTGTAATTTTGAACAAACTGTTTAATCTCTTGAAACTTTCTTCAATAATATGATATAATAACAGTGCTGTTCTGCCATTACAGTGAGTTCTTAAATATAAGTCAAATATCCTATTCGAAAACGTGATTAAATTGTGAACCATTGTTCAAACATAAGATGCATTCAGCAAATTGTTGCATGAGATTGATGATGACCATAGCTAGAAATATAGACATCCAGCATGAACTAAGACAAATGTAGGGATCTGCCATCTGGACAGAAATGTTAGGATCTGCTACCTGTGTGTGTGGACAACTACTTTAGTTATAAAAAAATGTGATTTTATTTAAGTGACTCCTTCTTCAGGAAGCATAGCCATACCTTGATATTCATGAAAAATTCTTTTGGAGCCTCTTGGGGAATGCTCACATTCCTTACATAAAATAATTTACCTGCATATAACCCATGCCTATCCTTTGTACTAATATGCGTATTCCAAGTAATTAATATAAATGGTATCTAGAATGTTAATGTTATGTCTATATGATATACTGTATTGTTTAAGTAATGATGGCATTTCTCAATGTTTGTCTATGTTCAATACTGATATACTCTAATTTTCTCCCATCTGTTGATAGATGAATCCACATATGCAGCATCCACAGACAGAGAAGGTAGAGTGTCCTCCCTAAGTCAGCAGAAATGGGACTCACATCACCCAGAGAAAGATTAACATTCTTACTTTTGCTTCTTGTGCACAATACAAAATTATCAAACAACTCAGAAGCCAACACATCAACCTTGTGCTTTGTGAGACTTCAGGAAAATTTAACGGCAAGAGTTCTACATCTGCGACCTAAATTAGCCCCAGTGTGCCACTTCTTCCCTCAGATTCCAGGGGTGCCAATCAAATACTAGAGACACAAAATACAATAAGAATTGGCTCTTTGGGTATCATAGAGTCTTGACTTACAAGTCTTTAACCTTAGCTTCATGCTTCCTGTGGGGCCTGATGCTGAAGTTGCTTAAGGGCTAGATATATCCAGTACTACACGTATTCTTTTTCCATCTGAGTAAAATTAGAAATGAAACCTTTAAAGTCATATTGATTCTAGACATGCTCTATATGCATTAAATCGAACCTAATGGACTGAGAAATGAGCACTGCAGCACATATAGGTAAGAATTATTTGTGTAAGAACATGCTGCTCACATGCCCTTTATCTAGTAATATATGTAGCCGTCTACAACAATATATAGCACAAATACATTATGTTGAATATTTCTATAATAATGAGAATAAATTTTTATTCGGGACACTTAAATTCTGTTCACCATCAATTCATAATTATCATTGGCTTTGTTTCTCTTAAATATAGGTGAACAAGATTTAATGAAAATTTTATGATTGGAAAGACTCATTAATAGTCTTCACATGAGGAGAATGTACAAATAAGGATGACTATCATCTTCTGGTCATAGTTAGATTTCTTCACTTGGGTTGTTTCTGTATACAATTAATATTAATGCATTTTCTAATCTCCTCTTGTGTGATTGTACCTGCTTCACAGTTTAGTAGCTATCAGTGGACTTAACAAACGTTCTTCAGGCTCTATCATTATTTTGAGTTGAAGCATTGAACCTAAAACTCATATATCCAGTGGACTACTAGAGGGAGATACATACATACATACATACTTCAGCATATTTAACATTTAGTTTATTATATTCCCTCAAACCCAAGCTTATTATTATAATGTGCTTCAGGTATTGTCCTTGATGTGAACTTTTCCATGCAGCTCCCATATTCAGTCAACTGCTAAGTCCTTATATCATTGCCCAAATTTAACTTACATGGTCTATATTAGTTTATCTATACGAGGATGTTCTAGTGTAAGTCCCTTATTCTTCTCCTACCTTCCCCTCCCTCTATGATCCCACTCCTCCCCCATACAGCTGACATATAGTCTTGCTTAGTTTAATGTCTCCCACAAACACAATCCCCTCAGGTACACACTTGGTTACACAGCTCCCCTCTATGAAAACTCTGGGTGGTTTCTTAACTTCTGCATTCTGAAATGTGACTTCTTGGCACAGAAAGGACGCACACCATCCTTTCTGAATCGAGCCACACCTGCTTCTCTACCTTCCATTTTCAGTTTGAGGTACTGTATATGAAGCTCTCTACAAGCACCATCATGCTACACCCTCAGCTGCATCCTTTGCATATAGCCTTGGCTCCTATTTCAAGACTCAATATCTTTTTCTCAAGAATCCCCCTTTCAAACTCAATTTGAAATAGCAAATGCTCTTTCATGTTTCCCACACATTGGATGCAAACCTCTATGCACTGAAAATTTATTGGCAATTTTGGTCTCCACTTTATTGGACTACAACATTTTAAAGAAAATGACAGTTTTCCTTTTTCCATTCACATCGTCAAACCCAATGCCTTCCGTGTGGTTAATAATTAAGAATGCTTGCTAAATTGTCTTTGAGTTAAATTAATACATCCGATAGTTTTATATGACATTCCCTTTCTTTTGGTTGAGAGTTTTGGATAATTGTGTAGACTAATGAGAAACCCTGAGAGAATTCTTAATGAGGTGCTCTCCATGTCAACTGTAAGTTAAAAACAGTAGGTGAGAACAACCATCCTGTTAAAAATTCCTGATAGAGACACATCAAATCTCGAAGTACAAATTTTAAGACAGTAGCTACAAGTTTCTGGGCACCAGTTAAAATTCCAAGATTGTGTTATTTGTTGCTGTCATACATAATAATAAGCACTATAAATATGTTTGATGTATTAGACATGTAAATTTATGTGTAGATTATTGCTAATAACTAATGACTGTCAGATTAAGTCATTCACAGTCTCTAGAGTGAACCCCATTCCAATTTTGGAATCTATCCCATAAGAAAAAAGTTCTTAAGAAAAATATGCTGCATTGGGAGGATGGCTCTGTGGTTAAATGACTTGCTCCCAAGTGTGAGGACAAGGGTTTGAGATACACAGAAGTTACATAGCATGCCAGGTGGGTATGATAACTTGTTTGCAATTCCAGGCTCTAAGTAGGGACAGGACATCTTCAGAGCAAACTGGCTGGTGAGACTCACCATATTGGTGTGATTCTACCTCAGTGAATGAAGTGGAACAGCCATTGAAGATAATTTCTGACATTCACCTCAGACATCTACATGCACACACACCCAAGTTCTCTCCCTCCCTCCCTCTATCCCTCCCTCCCTTTGTCACTCTCTCATTGTCTCTCTTCCTCTCTCCTTCCTTCCCTCCCTCATTTCACCCCCCCCCTCTCTCTCTCTCTCTCACACACACACACACAAACACAAAGGAAAAATATGTTATAGGATCCTGAATGGCCACCTATATTTGCAAAGAGTTGACTCAGGGTGTATCTATCAGCCTCACTTAGGAAGAAAACCAAAATGCTCTGAATGAATGTTCTCTTTTGATCATTCAAAGACTCCTGGAAGCAGAGCCAAATAGTCTAATTTCTCTGAAGAAACAGTAGGTGAGCATAAAAACAAACAAACAAACATAAAATTGCCTGTTTCATTTCCTCTCTCTGCCAAATGATTCATCCTAGATGGCTCTATTAATACTAGATGTGAGGGAAAGTGTGCACACTATAGGTTTTTATAAAATGTCATTTTGACAGACTCCTTTGATCCATTTCATGAGATGTGTCATTATAAATCTTTTTGATCAATTATCTCTGTCTTGTAGACCTTCCATTCATTTGTTGGGGTTCAACCCCCAATGCTAAACTGGACCTTTAATTTAAGGAAACTATAGCACACAAATTTCTGGAAACAAGGTGTCTATTGCATTTATTAAATCCAAATGTAGTTTTATTGTCACTGGAGAGTTCTATTTTTTGATTAGTTTAGAAATAATTGCATATTTCTCCTGAAATAAGAATACCAAGAGAATGGAAAAGTCAAAAGATTTAGGGGTAAAATTTAGTGTTTTGAGGATGTGTATGGTGTTTATTTACTCCTTTCTCTTCATTAACCTGCTTATTCAAGAGCGAATTATTGAACATTTACTGTGTGCCCAGGGTCTTGCTAAGTGCCCTGTTAACCTGTAGTTGTATGGAAGGGAGCTCTTTTATCCTGTAGGGTAAATATGGAATCATGAGATTTTCAAGAACAGTGTAGAAAATTGAGAAAGAATGGCACTGATCTGATCCAATCTGGGTGTGAGGCTATCCTGGAAGGTGGAATCTTAGGACTGAGGTGACAGAAAAATGAGACATGGGGAGGTGTGGCCAATGGGGTGGGTAAAGCAAGACTGCAAGACACACATTGGCTGCTGGGGTAAGCTGTTCTTGGATCCCTCAGGGCTCTAATGGCATTTCCCTGGATGTCATGATGCTTTCTTCTCTATTTCAGAGCTGACCTTTCTGAGCTAACTTGTCAGGAAGTCTCATTTCTCTTTCCAGGCTAGCAAAAGACTTTACTGAAGAATGAAGTAGAGAAAGTGATGTGAAACAAATCCAGCTGCAAGTAGTACAGTGAAGAGTGAACTCTCTCTAAAGCTAGAAACTGAGCCCCACACTTACTTACCTTTGCTCAGCCTGCCAGTGCTGGAGTCCAGCAAACTCCTACATTAACCTATGCATTAAAAGTTCCCTAGAAGAGGAAAAGAATTATGTTGCAGTGATTTCCCTGATTTCTTCATAATTTCTGATCTTTAGATGGCATTTCAATTTTTATATGTTAATAATTACTCTTCACCTTGGAAATGAGTGGATAATGAAATTAAATATTTTTTCTTATGACAAAAGAAGGAATTAAGGTCAAGATTTTAACAAAATGTTGAGTGAAAGATACCAAGTTTGGAAGATACCTACTTGTATGTGGTTATTATATAGGATTTTGAAACAGACCCAAACCAAGTTCTGCTGTTCAGCCATCCTTAGTAGAGATATCCTTTGATGGTGGCAATGATATTAACTGAGAAAGAAGACATGGTGACTTCTGGGGTACTTGTGACTCATTTGTTCTATTGTGTATCCAACATTATAAGAATTCTTTCGGAGAAAGGGGAACACTCCTCCACTGCTGGTGGGAGTGCAAACTCATACAGCCATTTTGGAGATCAGTATGGCGGTTTCTCAGGAAAATGGGAATTAGTTTACCACAGGACCCAGAAATCCCTCTCTTAGGCATATACCCAAAGGATTCACATCCACGCAACAAAGACATCTGTTCAACTATTTTCATAACAGCACTATTTGTAATAGCAAGAACCTGGAAGCAACCTAGATGCCCCTCAATTGAAGAATGGTTAATGAAGATGTGGCACATCTACACAATGGAATACTAATCTGCAGAAAAAAATAATGGCATCTTGAAATTCGCAGGCAAGTGGATGGCACTTGAAGAAACCATCCTGAATGAGGTAACCCAGTCACAAAAAGAGGAATACAGTATGTACTCACTCATATATGGATTTTAGACCTAGATCAAAGGATCACCAGCCTATAATTCACACCACCAGAGGAACTAGGATACAAGGTGTATTCTAAGAGAGTCATATAAAGTCCCTCACAGAACTGGAAAGGGACAAGTCCCCCAGAGCTCAGGGGAAGTGGGGGGGGCGGCGAAAGGAGAGAGAAGTAGGAGAAAATGAAGGGGAGGAAAAGAAAACATGTGCGACCAGGAAGATTTAGCCTGGTTAGGAAGAGAAGACAGGAAAGAGAGAGAGAGAGAAAGAGAGAGAGAGAGAGAGAGAGAGAGAGAGAGAGAGAGAGAGATAGAAAGAACATAAAAGAGGGAGCCAATATTGGTTTGAAGATAAAATTGAACACAAAGAAGGTCTAGAGAACTACAAGACTGCTCCCAACTAACAACTTGAGCTTCTGTGGAAAGGCTATCATAAATGCCCTTCCCGGAAAATGAGATCAACAACTAACTTATCCATGGAGCCCTCAACTAATGCCTGTTGGAAACAGGATCAAACACCCATACATAAACACTGAGTCGAACTAGAACCCAGATACAGATGGAGAGGACAAGACCAGGCAGCAGAAACACATACAGACAGCTTACCTGAACAAGGAGGAGCTAACGGCCACTAGACTGATAGCTGGGAAGCCAGCATGGGACTGACTCAGGCCCCCCTGAATATGGGTCTCAGCCAGAAGGACTGAGCAGTCTAAGGGACCTCAGACAGTGGAGCCAGGATGTATCCCTGGTGCACAAAAGGACTTTGCGAACACATCCCCCATGGAGGGATAACTGCCTTAATCTAGAGACAGGAGAGAAGCCCTAGTCCCTACTTCACATGACCTGTCAGATCTACATGACCCCAACTGGATGGCATTCCCCTACATATGGAATTGGGGTGGGGGGGATGGGAGGGGAGAGTGGTTAGAGTGCATGTGAGAGGGCAGAGAGAGTAAAAGGGAGGTAAGGAGGGAGGGAGGGAGGGAGAGGGAACTGGGATCTACATGTAAAATAATAAATTAAATTTAAAAAAATGCTTTGACTCCAAAATTTAAGTTGAAGGACAAGTTACTGGGGAAAAGGATTTCTATTTTTGTTTCCACAGAAAATGAAAAGCTATGGATTCCTTCCAGACTAATGTGGTTTGATCAACCAGACCGCCTGAAACAGAGTACGAGGTGATCCTACATTCAAAACAGCTGGACAAAGCAGCCTTACAGACTACAGCCAGGATTTCTCAATCTTCTTCGAATCCCTCCCCCCCCCAACAGTGCTCCTTACCAGCAGGAAGTAGTTTGGAAAGAACAATGCCCAAATTCCCAAATATTGTGTATAAATGTTTGTTTTCATTTAAATGGACTTTGTTATATAAAATAAATTTAAAAAATTTAAAAAAAGAATTCTTTGCAGGGTGTGCTTTTCTGTATCATTAACATAATTCAATTAAAAGTTTAAAATGCTCATTGATGCCCCCTTTTATTATAAGAAGAGTCATAATAGACAAATGTAGAAACAAGCTAAAATGTCTGTGGGTAGATGAATAAAGAAAACATATGTGCACACAATGGAATGAGAATCAGCCTTCAGAAAGGAAGGAGATGTTTCAATGTAATGGAAGTGAACCCTGATGAACACTATGCTAAGTGAAAGTAGCTAGTCTCTGAAGATAAGCACCATGTGATTTTGTTTTTATAAGATATCCACAGAGGAGTCTAATTCATAAAATCAAAGTATGGAGTGATAACTCTACAGACAGCAGAGAAAGAGGAGACACTAATCAACAGGCATAAAATGTCTGATGAGCAAAATAACTGAATTCTAAGTACACTTGTATATTTTACCTAGATCAACACTACTGTATTGCACACTTACAATTTCATTAAAAGGGTTGATGTCATATTAAGTGTTCTTGTCACAGTATATAAAATAAGACAGTCATGTAGAATAAATTTCTCATCTAAAGGAGGAAAGTGTTTGGCCATATAAAAATGATTCACGGATCCACAGATTATCTACAGAGACCTTAAGAAGTGAACCTACCTGGCCAGTGGTGGCATGCCCTTTACCTCAGCACTTGGAACCAGAAGCAGGTGGATCTCTGTAAGATTGAGGCCACACTGGTCTACAGATAAAATACCAGGAGAGCCAGGGCTGCTACTCAGAGGAAACACTGTCTCAAAAACGAAAAAAAAAGAAAAGAAAGTAAAAAAGAAAAAGAACCTTTATATTGACCTGGCTTTTAACCAATCAATGGACATAAAATCATATCTCAAAGCAAATTACTTTAGACCAGATTATTCAGTTTAATCTCAGTTCTTAGGATTCTTAATATACAATTTCTCAAATCAATTTACAAGATTTTTATTTTATTGTGTGTCTGAGAAGAGGGTTAGGGCACCCCTCTTTGCCCATTTATTTTTCTAGAAACTGCTTTTCTAATCCTGTGTGTGTATTTATGGTATATCCATGTCTTTGGATGTGAATGTGCATAGGTTGGAGGAGGATATTGGGTAGCTTACCATCCTTCCCCTCATTCCTTCGAGGCAAGGTCTCTCCCTGACCCTGGAGCTAACTTTTTTTTTTTTTTTTTTTTTTTTTTTTTTTTTTTGTGAGACTCGCAGCCATCAAGGCTCAGTGACCTTCCTGCCTCTGACTTCCACACACATGGGAAACTATATCCTCCTTCCCCTGATATTATGGGTCATGGATCTAAACTCAAGTCTTCATGATTACACAGCAACTTCTCTTAAGCACTGAGCAATCTTGCCAGCCCCTAGAGAACATGTTGCTAACTATTTTTCAGTGTAAACATGTTGCAGGTTAAGATGTCATTTTATGTCTCTGGAAACAGTGAAACAGTATGGTGCTAGTCAACAGCCTATATACTGTGGCTAGTCAACAGCCTATGCACTGAAATATGGATCATATGGTAAGCAAAGAATGTTTTTCTGAGTTGACATTGTTTCAATAGATGCATGATTTGATGACTGGCTTTTCTTCTCAAAGAGCAAATCAATGGGCCAGGACATGTGATTACAGATGTATGCCCCAGTTTTATTTGCACAGTGCAAAGAGAAAAATGTATCATTGCATGCTACATAGCTGGTGTGAAATATCATAATTCTTTTCACCGTCTCATTTTTTTTAAAGTTAACAGTTTTACAAATGCATCATTTTGCAGTGTTGCTGCTGTGGGCCTGGCCTCCCAGTTCATTGGAGGATAAATTGAATCCAAAATGTTTTATGAAAAATGAACACCAGATCATGATGTTCTCCTAAAACTATCCTGGAGTTCTAACCCTAGAGTCCAGGTAGTCAGATGTCTGACTACTGCTAAAAGTTATTTTGCTGGAAGAATGGGAGAGGAAAATGGGACCCTGGGTGGCTCTTTTCTCACTTACAAGTAGCACAAGGGCCTCTTTCCATTCTATGTATTTCTAGAGTAGCCTATGTGCTCAGTAACTCGTGAACTCAGGGGTGCAGGTAGGGATCTAAAGAAAAACCAAGCAATTAAAGTTAACATTCCTGACAGCAGAATGCTTGTCAGAGTGAACAAACACACAACAGAGTGTTGAGAAGCTCCTGGAACATTTCAGGATTCTCCAGGGATCTAAAAGCTACTGTCAGCCCAAGCAACAGAATACAAGAATGCTTTCATAAACAAAGGAAGTGGCATGGAGAGGATTCACTTCCATCTGTGTGAAAGTGCCCTCTTGCACATCTGGATGCCCAGGGAAATGATCATCTCATGGGAATGGTACCCTGCAAGCCATGGTAGATAGCAGATAGGACAGGTGAGTGACTAAGAAGTGAGTGACTAAGAAGTCCTCTCAGTGGAAATATTTATCTGGTTGAAAATGAAGAGATAAGACAACCCCAACTGAAGGCAAGCAAACAAAATCTCCCAACTATATGCTTAGCAGTTTGCACATTTAATGAGAAATGCCTTTTCCTTTTTTTATATAAATACATAAATTTCATTGTCACTGTGGTGATTGTTGACTCCCCAACAGCTTGGGTTTCATGCCCTTCTGTAACTCTCCTTTGCTCATGTTCTCTGCCTTCCTCTGAAATCGATGGACCACGCGAGCCACAAATGATTAGGGATGGGAAGTTAAACCTGTGAACAAGCAGAACTAATGAAATGCTTTACAGCAAAGCGAAGGTGAGGTAAGAATTACTGTTAGCTAGATGAGCCTGAAAATTCTAGGTACTGAAGAGAAAGTATATAGGAGACAGATGGAAACAGCAAGTTTTTGACTGTGATGATACAACCATAGTCTACCATAATATTTATAGCTTTTTATAATTATATGTATATAAGATTTTACTATTCATACACATACAAATATATATATGTATATATATATATATATATTTGCCAAAGACATCTTATACGTGCAATTCACACATTATATATCTCATATTTACATATCTATTTGATCTTAAAAGTTTTATTATCCTTTTGTGACACTATCATACAAGAAATATGTTGGCCATTAGGTGTCAAACTAATCTTGTGAGTTTGCAGAGCAGTTGACCATCATGATATCATTTACATACATTTAAACATATCCTTGCTACATAACATTTCTCTCAATTGCTTACTGATGCTTCAATAGGCTTCTCCTATCTTTCATCCCTTAGTTGAATACTGTAGAGAAAGCCTGTTGATGAGACCAACAGTGAAAATACCATTGAAAGAAAATTACTGTAAGCTATGGAGAAGCACATGCAAATTCTGGAACCTGCTGTGCTCTCGGTATCTAAGGAAAGTAGAAGGAAGAAAATCTCACTGGTCAGTGAACTGACTATGGAAAAGATAGATGACGTGACAAGATAAATGATTCTTGCATAACATATAAATGGCCAATTTTTCCTCTTTTGATTTGTTTCAAGGTCCTGGCTTTGTGCCAGGCACATGGTCACTGATTTGAATGGATTTCATTATTAGCAAAATGGGACAGTTGCATGTTCAGAGCTATGTTGGCAGAAACTCTCCCCTTACAAATTGCAAGAGGATACTGACCACTTTTTTCATTCTTTAGCTGCTGGTGTATCCTTCTTTTACAGCTCAAACAAGTTCCATGTCACAGAAAGCCTTCCCACATATCTAGCTCAATATATTGCCATCGTCCATGTTCACACTGAGATCATGACACTTCCCTTGGTTACTACAAATCTGCCTTGCTTGCCCTGTCACCGTATGTCCTCGGGAGAGTAGGGAGATAATCTGCCACTCACTCCAACCACAGTATCTCCTTTCCTACTGTAGAGCTACTTATGGGACAAAGGGATAACTTTTTAATTAATATGACAAGTAAGAAAAAAAGATGGACTCGCACCATTTGTCCTGTTTACAATAACAGGAAGTCCTAGGAAATATAAGCAATAATTTTATCAATATTTTAAATTTAAAATGTTATATCAATTTTCTGGGTTAAAAATATAAAGTATTTTTATAGGCTTTTGTTCTCAAAAGTACAGGTCCCTAATATTTAGACTATGGATTTGCAGGGGAGGAGCTTTAAATAGAGCCTAGATGAACTCTGGAGTGATGGCTGAAAACACTGTCAACAGTAACTTCTGAAAGGAACCCCATCACCAGAAAAGTACATGGTTGAAAGGAACTAGAAGCTAACCTACCTGCATGAGTGGCTACCTGTCCCTAGAGATGGTGGCTACTGAAAGCCAGAGATAGACCTTTCAACAAGATTAAAGAGATGCTATTAATTGCTATCGATCATGGGTCAACAAATTAAATTGCATTTGCAGCTGCCTGTCTGAAAGGCCTAAATGAGAAATGCAGTTAATGGGTCTCTCTGACCCAATGTTGTGATTAATTTAATAGGAAATTAAACAACAACCACTACAACAAAAAGCACATATGTATGTGTGTATGCGGTGGTGGTGGCATGTGTATGCTGTAGTGGTGGTGATCTTGGTTTGTGTGTGTGTGTGTGTGTGTGTGTGTGTGTGTGTGTGTGTGTGTGTGTGTGTGTGCACCTGTGTGCATGGGGAAAGTTAGGCATCTTGGAGACCTCACATTAAAAAGATCTTCTTGGATCACAACTATCAATTTACCCTTATATATCCAAGGAAAAACAGAAAGAGATGGCCACAATGGGTATTTGACCAACAGTTTTTTTTTTTAATTTCAGGGCTCTTGCTGAACAGCAATGTGGAAAACACAGAGCCAGTCTCTTGTATGCTAGAAGGGCATACGTAGAGAAAAATGCTAGAAGTTCACAGGTACCTTGGTCTCATAGTATGCAGATAAATTTTAGAATGAGGTTAACATTTGTGGAAAACTACTGAAAGAATGTTTTATCCTTACCTTCTGATTATACACTTTCTTCTCAAGATTACTATATAAAAATCCCATTTGATCAGTGGTGAAGTTTGGCTACTCAAGGAGAAAGTAAGTAGGTAAAGAGTTGTGATGCCTGGGAAACAGATATATATGTAGTTGACCCTGAATGTCTAATATGTTACTAGCAACTTTCTCTCAGTGTCCTAAAGTAAGATCAGGTGCTACTCCAAGCAAAACATAGGTTTCATGTCATTGGTTATTGCCATTGGTAACAGCATCCTTCTAATCCCATGAGCCAGCAATGTGCTGTTTTCACTCTGCACTCCCATTTGATCCTCCATGAAGAACTGTGGTACCAGCTGCCTAGTTTGAGTCTCACTCCTACTGGATCAAATTCTTGTTATTTTTTTCCCCAGGCTTTTGTAATTGTCTCCCATTAGTGGCCCTGCCTCTCTCTGGTCTCTAATTCATTCTTTAATCTGCTGCACCAATTATTTAAGATAAGATATGAATATGGCAATGCCACCTTCTGATTGTGTTATAATTACTCCACAATGTCAATGTTAATAAAAAGCAAGTTCAATTTTCTTAGTATGGTGTTCTAGATCTTGAATTTTGGGTTTTCTTCCAAGATGCATCTCTTAGTATATGCCTACCTCTGTAGCCTCATAATCAAATCAAATCTGACTGCTTGTCACCTTCAAAATATACCATTTATTGTTGTCTTACAGTAATGTTTCTCTAAATACATACCCCAAGTCATACATAAGATACCATACTCAAATCCAGCATCTTTTCATTTATCTCTTTTCTAACTCCTCCAAACCTAATAAGGGCATCTGATCTACAATAGGACCTTCTAGGTTTTCATGTAAACTACTTTATGTTATTCTTCTGTTTAGTGTTTTCAACTCTATATGAAAATAGTCCTGCCTAGGTATGTAAGCCTAGGAAAATCAAAATGTTCTCTGGCCTCTGTGTTATAGTCTGCAAAATGGTGATAATTTCATTATAGCTGTGAAGATGCTTGAACCAATAAATGCAAGTCATTGTCTCATGTACAACAACTGATACAGTGTCTGACACACCAAGGAACTCAAGTAATGGTACCTGAGTTTTATATTCCAGTTCCTCCCATTCACTGTACCATATATGATCATTTATATAAAAAAGTATTTTATTGGAAGACTTTCTAGCTTAAAATTAATTGTAGCAGTGTAGCTGTTTGAAGGTAAGCCTACTCAAAAATCCTTTTGTAATGAGAGTATGGGATGTATTTAGAATCTGGAAAGAATGATGAGCTTAATATTTTGAAAAGTTAAAATGGAGGTCCTGTCATGACTGCCTCTGAAAATATTTGTAATTAAAAACCCTTAAAATACAGTGGTAGAAATTCATAGGGATTCGTTGTGTGAAGGGAGCAGTGAGTGTATGCATATATCTTTGTGGGTGCACACACTGCGTGTATGGTCATGTTCAGTTGAGACTATAAGTCAACTTCAGGTGTCTTCCATATTGATTTTTGTTGTACCTGTTCACCCTCAGATGAGATGGTTCAGACCATAAGCCCCAGAGATTCTTCTATTTTCACATCCCTACCCACAGGACTGACATGCCCAGTTTTTTCCCTGGGTGGAGGGTTTCCTGCTTATGTGGAAAACAGTTTACCCAACGGAGCTGTCTTACCCAATTCCATTCATTTAACTTTTTTATACTGAATTTTATACTGAATAGTCTTGGGATATAAAATTGATCAGGGCCATTCAGGTGTTTATACCAGACAGGACAATTCGGGTTTTTATCCCATGCATATTAAATATTCAAATGTGATCAGAAAACACAGGTAAGTTTGGTGACTCAGAGATAACATTTTGCCTTTTTCTTGGAAGAGTATTATTCTCAACATAAAACTTCAAATATCATCAAAAAATCAGATATGTGCCTTGGTTCAGTTTCCTCCTATATTTCTGATGTGTCGGTCCTATGAAACTTCCCAGACATGGGGAGTAGAAAATTGAATGTATGGGAATTTAAATATGAGGATGTCTAATTTTGTTTATGAAAATGGTAGTGTGACACAGGTGTGTCTTTATGTGTTTAGGTATGTCATGCTGACGTAGATATGTTTTCCATTCTCAGTAATGCAGAAGCTGATGGCTGATACAAAATGTTGTTCACATAACTTTGTGTTAGGCATAACTTTGTGGATTTGTCTCAAGGAGCATGACAATAAGAGTTCATTCTTACTCCCCAAACAGAACTTGTGAACAAGAAAGACAAAGGTATGTATTCTGGGTACTAGTCACAAACAATGGTGTTTGCTCTGGGCCTTGCTCCTTGTTGCTTATTGTAAGTCAACTGGTGAGCTTGAGGTTGAACATGAGCATCAAAAGAATAATATTCTCAGTAAGAATTTTCAAGTAACAACAAACCCAAGAGTCTTCTCAGGGATTTTAGCAAGATTCAAATCTATATTTTAGATTTAAGAGGCACACCAGCCAAATATAAGGCCATTTTGGATTATATAAACAAACTTACTCCTCATTTTAAAATAATCGAAGAGTTTAGAATATGGACTGGATATGGGACAGTCATAAGGTTACTAATTTTGCGAGATTTGTTAATATAATAACACACCCTTGTGAAAAAATACTACATTTTGTTTTTAAAAAAAGAGAGATGATTATTTCATTTCAAAGACGAACGGATTCATGCTTTATATTACAGATAGAAAATAGTGAGTTAACTATTCTGCAAAATTATAGTAGCTACTGAGTCAGGATAATGAGGAAGTAAATAAAGGACACTCATGCTATTTTTCTGACTGAAATTTTTATAATAAATCTCTGCCTGGCTACTTCTTATGATGTTAGACAAAACATTTGTTTCTTTACATTCTTAATCCTCTCAGTAGTTAGAACACATGTAGCATTCCTTCATCGAAGGTGTGTTATAGAGATGGAGCATGATGCTGTGTTCTCTGAGGCTGGCATTGTGCTTGGTGTGCCTGCACACTCAAACACTCTGGTGCTGAATATGGGTGCAGAGTGAGGAAAGTTGTTTGACACTACCATCTAAAACACTCTCACTTGCAGACTCTTCGAGCCTCCTTTTGCGACACCCCACCCCCCAAAGTCAGCCTTGCCTTATGTTTTGTAAACTGGAAATGCACTCAGTCAAATAATAGATTTAAAGCTTAATTCTATTTGGCTACAGCTGTAATGGCATATGTGCTGTTGGATGACAGATGCCGTCGTGAGTTCATCATTGACTAAGAAGGAGCGGAGAAAAGAGAAACTTGGGTAGGAAAATATACCACAAACAATGTTCACTGGTTAACACACTTTATATTTAACAAAATAATTTTTTAATAATATATTCTTTTACACATCAAATATTGTTGCTAGAATCCCCCCCCCTTTTTTTTTTTTTTACAGTTTAATATTTACTGTTTTCTCTCTCTCTCACTAGTTTTCAGGCACACCATTTTTCAAAGGTTTTTAGAAACTGAATTAGTTTAACAGCCATCAGCTGATAAACTGGATGCTGATCCCTTATTTAAACATAGTTGAATTTAAAGCCAAGACCCAAAGGCAGAAGATAAAGGCTAACACCGAGGTGACTGTGTGGCTGCAATCAAAGCCTTCAAAAGAAGTAACAACAACAAAATGATGAGCCGAGAAGAACTCTGATGTTTCAGAGCCTTGGAAAGGATTTTTCATCGACCTGGCTCGAAAGAAGTTGTTAAATGTCTATCAGTTTATGAGAAATTCTGTCACAGTATAGGTTTGTTCCTCCCTAAAAATGGGAAAGCATTGGTGATTGGGAGTATTGAGAGAAATAATTTAGTGAAACGAAAAAAACCCAAAAGAATATACCAAACAGACAAAAGAAACCAGGCCAAACCCAACATGAACAATGACGAAAATCCCCTTCTCAAGTTTGTAATAGAGGCCATTGAATAGATGCCAGAGGTGAACTCTCTGGAGAGTCTTGATGGTTGTTATACTCTAGCCCACCGATTCCTTGCTATGAGGATCAGTGGGCTCAGACTTCAATGCAAAATTTCTATATCTTGGCTTTCAAGTGGCACATTCTTTATTTCTAATAAGGATATAGAAATTCCTTAATAATAGATGAAGGTCTATGCTACATGGCTGTATTAGTGATTTTCTTTTCAGTTTCAGATCTTATTCCTGTCATTTATAATAATAACAATAATAATAATTATTATTATTATTCATATTTCCTTTCAAGAATGTGGATTTTGGGGACTGTCAACGGCAACCTCAGGGCAAAGAAAGCTATGTAGCACAACTTTGTCTAGACACAGGCTGAAGTGTGCAATGCCTTTGCTTTTGAGTGCAGGCATAAATCATGCAGAATTGCTCATGAATGATTCATGGCTGTCTCTATGATGTATCCATAGTGGCAACTGAAAGGCACCAACCTTGCAGCAAATTGGTGTTCTAAAGGAAGGCGGCTGGATGTTCTTCCTCAGATGGCACCAGGATGGTTATTTGTATCATAACACAAGCACAGTGTGTGTGTAAAAGTGTCAGATCTGGCTCGTCAGCACATTAATTTTGGAAATGACTCTTTTTGGACGACAGATGATGCTTCCAAGGAGGAGAGGCCGACAACTTTAAGTGAGAAAACTAATTTATGAGAATAAACGGACTGGTGTCCAGAGAGTGGGTCTTAAAAGCATCACGTGATAAGGAGGAGACTGACCCCTGGAGATGCTGTTTGTGCATGATCCAAAGGGCTCAGTGGCTCAACAAAGCCACATGTGTGCAGCTGAGCTTCTTGGCATGTTGTGTGGCAGAAATGATACAGCTTCTCAGCCAGGTAAAATTTTGTTCCCTATCCATACCCCTTGGGGACTTTTGGCAATGTCTGGGGACATTTGGTTAATATAATTAGGTGGATATTCCTAAACCTAGCAGATGATATCTAGGAATGCCATTTAGCATCCTAAGAGTGTGCAGCACAGCTCCTAGCAATTTAGCTCCAGATGTCAGAGACTGAGATTGAGACATTCTTCTGTGTAATATGTTCCTCCACAGAAGCAGCATGAAACCCAGACGAGCTCTGGGGGAGGGGGGGCAGAAAACAGGAAAAAGAAAGACAACTGGAGGTGAAGAAAACTTTGAAGCTTCCTTTTCAGATCTGCACCAGGGATTCTGAGACAGATAGTAGAATAAGTGACTGGGTCATGGGATCTCAGAACTGTGAATTTGCACTTGTCTGGAGTTGGCATCAGGTACCCTGTGTGTTTCTTTCTTTCTTTTTTTTTTTTAATTATTTTTTTTCCGTTATTATACTGGCAGCATTACCAGGGCAACCTTGAGACTCTTCAAAGGTTTCATTTTAATAGTTAAGTATCTAATATATACACTAAAAATGTTCAACTAAGGAAATTGTATTGTGCAAGACTCACTCTACCCTAATCTTTAATTTACATCAGCACTTGAGGTGGAAAGTGTCCTGGATCTGCATTTTAGATTGAGGGCTGAGTGGTTGTTACGGTAACATGGTAAACACAGTCCCAAACCATAAAAACTGCTGTGTATAGGACTGGCTTTCAGCCAAATTGAAAGTTAGAAGTGTTTAGAAAGTTTGGTTCACAGTGGGGCTACTCACCCTGGTTCTGGTATTTATATTGCCTGGTGACAAGGTGGACTTTATGGTTATGTTTAATTATAAACCAGTCTCAAAGCTGGTATCATGAAGAAGTCTGGTGATTTAAATGCTAGAGTTTTAAATGCCTGTGTCTTTGAATTCTTCAGTCAACTCATGGCGTTCTTTCTCTACTTGTTTCTGATTGGCAGTTTCAAAGTTTTATGTATGAAATGTGTGGTTTGTAAGAGTCAACAGTGATCCCAACATATTGGTCTGCACAGGAGCCAGTTTACTACTGTGTTTCTTAGCCTACAGACATGATAACTGCTGCCAGGAGAGCCACGGCTTGGTCACTCTTTTGTCCCCCACCCCACCCCGGAAGGATATTCCCACCAAAGTTTCTTTATCCAACACTTCTGACGCAACATAAAACTTTACTGTGCAGTCAAATCTGACCCCTTTAGATTCCAAATGTAGAAAACACACAAGAGAAAAGTGTAGTATGCACAGCCGAGTAAAAATGGAATAAATCAGGGGACATGAACTGGCAGGTCAGAGGCATCACCTGGGAAGGAGCCTGTGCAAGGCTGTTTTCTTTCTTTCTTGTCCCAGAAATCTTGGTCATCAAGTCACCATCAAGCATTGGTCATTACAAAAGTGGTTTAGATAGCTGTTTGCTATGCGTATTTTATATAGCAAGAGAAAGAGAGAGAATTTTCCTCTTGGTAAAATGATCACTTTTGTCAACCCCAGAAGGTTTTGCTGGTGACCCTGTTGTAGCTGGCAGCAGTTAGTTTGCTCATTTTGATGAGTGTTAAACATGTGCCCTGTAGAAGCCATAGCATCCCTTCCTAGAACTTGTCATCATTCGGGAATATGCCCTACACAGGCTGCTTGCCTTGGCATTCGCGCTTTGAGCATTGAGCGGGTTTCCACCAGTCCCCGTTGTGACAATGACAGATGTTACAGTCGTCCACTTTCACTTCAATGCCAGCTGGAATGATTGTAGTTCCTGCAAAGCAGTTTGGACCTGGAACACACACACGCATTGGTTAGTGCATAAAATCTGGGAGCCTCCCCTCCACCCTCTCCTGTTCTTTCCCAAGACCTCCAAATCATGACTGAGAAGGCCAGACTGGGCCAACAGCATGTCATCAAGCAGTTTTCTAGTCAGTCTCTTCAGATCCAAACTTTTAACCCCATGACCTTTAGCATACATCTCATATTTGCTATGTATATCAAAGTGAGAGGGACAGAGACACAGAGACAGACAGGGCTTATGGCTTACTGAGTCCATTATGGATTAAACTTTATTTGCTTTGCCCTCTGGGTGTAAAAGTGGCAACGTCCCCCATGAATGGAGGATTGGCACAGTTGGCCTCACATGACAGTACCTATGGCAAGGGTCCTCTCCCTTCCTGTGGAGGGTGTGAGATTATGAATTTGCTCACTCCCCAGTTCCTGCCTGGTTCCTGGAATCCCCAGCTTGTTTCTTGATAATAATGAATAATTCATGGTTGGATGATTTATTCATGTCCCCAAACAAGCTTTGTTAGAGGTTCATTTGATTTTTATAAATGGAGTTCCTTTAATCTGCTGGCTATCTTTTTTTTTTTTTTTTTAAGGAGTAAGCCAAATGGTCAGCTTTTGAAAGTCATCATAAATTTTATTTTAATCTTTCAGATTCTAAAAAGCTATACAGCAGATGACCCCTGCTTACTCTATATGGATTGTGTGTATGTTTAATGAACAATTCTCATGTTTTTTCTTTTAGCCCTTCTCATATAAGGATGTTAATATTGGAAGTTATTTCCAAGGTTGAAACTGTATAAAAATGTCTTTGCAAGGCATGGTGGATGGCAGAGGAATGGTGCAAATTATTGGCTTTTAGGAGTTATTTTGATGATAAGTCTATGAAGAACACATTTGGGTAAAGAAGGGAATGCTGGGTTGTGTCCAGTAATGATTTGTTAAGCCATTGTTTTTTGGCTACTTGCCATAATCACTAACTACATGGCAATCTGGTGACATGTCACTGTCTATGGCCTGCTTTTACTTTCTCAACAGTTGTTCAGAATTTATAAGACTTTCTCTACTGCCAAACAATGAAATCAGAGGCTATTTGTAGTGCCAGTTCATTAGTGGAGGCTTCCCTTTACAGACATTATAACTACTGAGTTATGATGTATAGTTGGTAAGGAACAACGAGCATGCCACAGCTTTAAGACCCTTTCTTTTAGAACTTCTCCCTGTGTAACTCCACCAACTGTATTTGTGTTCATATACCTTTCCTTCACTCTGCTACAAGCATCTAGAGTCTATGGCTGAACATGGGGGACTCTCAAGAGCAGGAGTGATGGATCAGCTCAACTCTGATGATAATTGAGTATCTCACGATTTCCACCCTGCATCTACAAGGCTTTTTCTTGTTCTGATTCTTGATAAGTCCTTGGCCATCTTGAATATTTCACAATATTAAGTGCATTTATCTGAAGGTTGAAGGAATTAATTGATAGAGCATACTACTTGTGTAACTACAGTTCTGTGGGGCAATTTAACACCAAACCATGAGTTTTTTTCTGAACCTAGATCTGAGGGGTCTTTGGAAAACTTGGCAGGAAATGTGTCCCATAGTGTAGCTTGTTGTCTCATGCTGTTGCTCAGAGCTGTCTCCTGACAAACACCTGTCAGCCCAACCAATTTTAGGCCAGATAGGGTCTTGTTGGGGCTCAAGTAGCTTTAGAAACAGCACTAGACTTGGCCTACACTGTCTGCCTAGAGTCAGCACAGAAGATTAGTGTTTACTCCCTGTCCCCCACATGCACACAGAACCAAGACTTTCATTTTCAGCATGTAATTTTAGCTTTTCCAGTAGGGGAAAGATAGCATTTTATTTTTAAATCATGGTTTAAAAAACTAAGATGTGCAGTCAACAGACAGACTACTAACTAGTAGGAATTTTCACTACTTTTTTAGAGGATTTGGAAATGTGATGGAAGATGCATATGTCCCCCACACCACTGTGTGTGTGTGTGTGTGTGTGTGTGTGTGTGTGTGTGTGTGTGTGTGTGTACTAGTAGATGTGCTGCTATCTCTCAGAATGCTGGAAAAATTAACTGACACGATAACAGAAGGCAGTAGAATGTATGAAAAGAGACTCCTTGCAAGTTGCTCTGTATATCTGGAAGGGATATTTTACTAGAGCTTTGTTTTTGTATTTTCTTCTTGTTGCCTGTGTTGGTAGCATGCTGTGGTCAGCATGCATTTGATTAACCTCTATCTATCATTTCTTAAGTGTCACTTAGAATTTGCTGCACTTTCAGCCCAAGAAATATTAATTCTGTTGATGGATTGAACACAAATGAAAGATCCTTTGCAGGTGCCAAGACTGGCCAAAGCCATTGCCTGTGAATGACACAGTAAGAGATCAGCTGTCTACCTGATAGCCAGAGGAATTTTACCAAATCCAGTATTCTTGTTTGGTTTCCTTGACTTTTGCACTTCAGAGGTCATATTGGTCTTGTTCTGATTATCTCATATGTAACCACAGCAAGTCTTCAGTTTGCTGTTAAAAGTCCTATACTTAAAAGCAATTTAAATAATTGTGAATAGAGTGGTTGGAACTATTTAAAAACTGTTCTGGTTTTAGCCCTCCCCATAATACTGCTGACTATGAGAGCTAATTCTCTTTGAGCATGTGAATGTTCTCCATGAGTCCCTTACTTAGGCAATCATCCTTACTTCTACCTACCATCCTCCTATTTAGAGGTTGCTTTCATTTTTTTCTTTGTCTATATGAAGGGATAAATTGCTCTGAAGCCTGAACTCAATGACAAAGAAACACATTGGAATGTAGAGGACTTGGAGAAGCTCCAGAGGGGAGCGGTGAAAAAGATTAAACTGAAGGCTAGCAGATAGGACCTCCAAGGGAACATTGAAAGATTGGAATCATTTAATGCAGAAGGGCAAGAGAGAGGAAGGAGTAGCCCAATAATTCTCAGAGAGTAGTGGCTTAAGAAACAAAAGGTGCCCAACTCGACACTCATTCTACAATCTAGACTAAGAGACAGGAAAGATACTCTCTCTCTCTCTCTCACTCTCTCTCTCTCTCTCTCTCTCTCTCTCTCTCTGTGTGTGTGTGTGTCCTCAAAGAACTAATTCTTGAATGTGAATGTGTGCTGAGATTTTTTTCTCTCAGAGATATTTAAAATGTGTAAGCTCTTACCTCAGGTATGGGTTACACTGTCAGCCCCTTGAAGGCAAGAACTGAATATCTGTTTTTTAGGGTCTAGGGATGATACTGTGTCTAGCAGATATTAAAAACTCAATATGTAGCTTATTTAGCTGAAGGGAATAGGATGAATTAGCTAGTTTTGTGTTTGTCAGAGACAAACTTGTTACTGAACCTATAGATAAGCCCTTATCAGATTACCCGGACCAGAACTATAGTATAGATATATTCACTTACAGGTGGAAACATGTGGTATTCATTTGTTGAACACTTACTTTATGCCAGAACTTCTCTTGTATTGCTTTTTCAATAATCTATAGAAGGTACAAGCTTTTTCTCTCCTGATATTGAGCCTCAGAGATGGAAAATGACTGCCAGAGGTTACATGCCCAGAATGTGCTATCACTGAGATATGAATTAAAATCTCTATCGCCTACAAGAGGTTTCTAGTTACACAGAAAAAGAAATAGTGTTCTAGAAGTGTACTGTCACTTTTTTTGGCCCAGATCCTGAGCTTCCGACCAAAATGTAGAAGTGTAGTAGGTTAAAGCATTTCAGATGCATACTGAAGTAGAGGATGTGATGTGGACAGCAGGAAGTGAGATTGTTTTCCTTCTGATCATTATTTGTACTGGTTTTGTGTTGTGTATTTAGATAGTTTCTTAAAAAGCATAATTTGTTCAAAAACTAAAGGAATTTTTCCATGGAGAAGATGTATGGACCATGGGGCTTTTCTCAAGGTAGCAGTGAAGTTTCCTCTGGTGCTGTGTGCACAGTGGGAAGAAACACATTGAAAATGGTTTAGGACAAGGAGCATGAACTTAGACAAATACTTTGTTACCCAGATACAAATGGGAGATCCATGTGAGTGCTTGTTTGGTTTTTCAGTAGCATTTGGCCAACCCTCTCCATGTTTTTATATATCTAGTTACAATTTATCGGATGGATTAAACTGCATGTAATTTAGCTGAGCACCAGTTATTAAACACTGGATGTCAAAGAAATTGCCGCATCTCTGCACAATAAAACTTTCTTAGTTGTTTTATTTAAAAAAAAAAAAAAAAGGACCTCAACAATTTGGAAATGTGATGAAGTTGGAAATTATAAACTTTGCTTCGACTTGGAGCTAGGAGGGAAGAAGGAAATGTGAGAGGTGTTGAAACCAGGAGACATTTCCCCTGTGAGATCCACGAATAATCTCCCCCCCCCATTCTGTACTTCCTCGATTACTTATTTTGCATATCTATGAAACAAAAATCAGCTTGATTTTTTTCACAGCCAAAGTCATTCAAGAGAAATCTAATAAAGAAGAGAGAGATCAACTGTGAAAGTGGTAACTCTCCAAAGGTACGATGGAGGCAAGCCCAGAACTCTATCTTTGGCCAACACTTCCTCCCATCCTCCCATCCTGCCTTCCCAGCTTCACCGAGGTGCCACGAGACACATGTACAGAATATCTTGTGATCAGAGAAAAAAACATTTGGAATGGTTTCTCCTGGCTCTGATAATACAAGGTTGTAAGAAAGCCAGCAGAATATAGAATGATTCCTGACATATTTGTGGTTATATGGACCAGGAGGATCTACTCAGACACTCAATCTTTTTGATGATCCCCCAAATTTCCCTTACAAAAGACTGAATAGGAGCAATGGGGATGAGAGGAGTTAAGAGCTAGTCTGGTCTCACTGATAGACGGCTATGCTTGCTTGCAATGTTAAACACCATGCAATGGTATTAAGCCACAAATATATAACCTGACTAAGTGCTCTGAAGGAAAGCACAGACAGCTGTGAGATGTAACAGACAACCTGATTAGGTCCAGTGGAGGAGGATTTGTGTTGAATAGAGTAGGGGTACAATGGGGCCCATATGGAAAGTGGGAAAGGCCAGTGGGTTCCAGCAGAGTGCACAAAAAGAAGTTAGTAAGGGATTGCTGAGAAAAGCCACCAGGCACTGGAGTACAGGAAGAAATCATGAATATCTAAGAAGTTTATGATCTTATTAACATGATTTTGGTGACTTGAAACTGGACATGGTAGATGTGTTTACACAATGCAAAGCAGATCAGAAAACACTACAAATCAAAAAACGTCTTCATTTCTCAGTGAGTTGTTAAACATATATTAGCAAGATGCTGGGCTGTTTGCCACCCTAAAAATTTTATATCTCCCCTCCTCTCCCCTTTTTCCCCCTCCCCTCCCCTGTCCTCTCCTGTTCTTCCCTTCTCTGCCTCTGTGTGTGTGTGTGTGTGTGTGTGTGTGTGTGTGTGTGTGCGTGCGTGCATGAGAGAGAGACAGACAGAGAGAGAGACTTTGAGATAAAGACACAGGTGATGTAAATTTCACTGCGATGACAATGTAACTTGTCTACAGACATCTGTAGATGGACTAGAGAGGATATATCTCGGAAGATACAGGGCTTCTGCTATTGAAAAGTCTAGCCACCTTATAGACTTTGGCAATGTGTGAAGACAAGGGAAAAGTTTCTTCATCTTTTGTTCTAAGACATTAGAAATGCCAGCCAAAATTCTGGCGAAACTTGCATTAGTTTCAGCAGTTAGTATATGGCTTGGGTTAATTGATCAGATTAGATTACCTCTTATAGAATATAAAATCCTAAAGGAAAAGACTCCCCTTCCCAGGAGATGGTCTGATTTCATTTAGAGGGGTAAAAGGAAAGAGCTGAAGTAGATTGAGAAGGGCTGTTGTCTTGGGACAACATAGAATTGCATGCAAGGTAACTGAAATACTGAGTTGCAAAGAGCACAGGAGGAGCCAATGTGGTATGAACAAAACTACTGTTGGATAATTTAGGATGAAAATACACTTACTGGAGGAAATAATGTCCAGACAATATCCACAGTAGCTAAGGAACAAAGCTGGAGGTAAGACATTTGAAGTAAAGATCAAAAGCCACAGACAAGGAGCAGTGAAGACCCACCTTAGACACAGAAAGAGCAGGTGACCCCATCAATTTCACCAGCATGGGACTCTGAGTGCTGTTGCTCGAACCAGCCACACCACTTCCTGTTCTACCAACCCTGCCAAGATGGGCTGGACTTCTGCATTAGCTTTTCATCTGAAATCTGGGACAGATCTATCTAGCCACAGGACCCCATCAAGTGCTCACCCCAGCTGTGAGAAGAGGTAGACTATGAACCTCTGCCTTTTGTAGCTTTTCTAGGAGACAGGGCTGTTTCCTCCTATGTAAGTGGTTTCCCCACTCACAGGGAGGACATACTCCGTTCTGAAGGGCGTCAATGAGGGTGAATTTTAGAGTGCTTTTCTTCACCATAAATGTTAGCCAGGATCTCATGCTTCCCTCCTTGGTTCTGAGACATTAAAAAATGCCAGCTAAAATGCTGCATCTTTCTCTTGTAGAAAGTTCTGCTAAAATCTAGAACCACTGGATACTTCTTAATTCAGTGAACTCTGGTCCAATTGTCTCCTTTCCTTCTCTTCCCTTCCCTTCCCTTCCCTTCCCTTCCCTTCCCTTCCCTTCCCTTCCCTTCCCTTCCCTTCCCTTCCCTTCCTTTCCTTTCCTTTCCTTTCCTTTCCCTTTTTCAGACAAGGTCACACTTGCATAGTCCAGGTTGGCCTCAAACCCCAGATCCTTGTGCCTCGGCCTCCTAAGTGCTGTAATTATAGACAAGCGACACTAATCCTTGACTTTTAAATACTTCCTAAGAGCTCTTCATACATCATCGTATTTTCTCTTCCAGTGCATTATTTCTCTTTACTTTTCAGGTGAGACACAGAAACACAAAAATATTGAGTGACTTTCCCAAAGTCTCACAGCTAATGAGACATTGATATGTGGATCATACAGCAATTTCTGCTTGCTCCATCTCAGAAAGCAGTCTTCCTGGAAATAAGAGCCACTGTTTATTTCTTCCCAGTTCTGACAACACCTGAGATGACAAGGCTGCAGCAGAGGTCAACAACGTGGACATTAAATTCCTGGGTGAGTGGAGAGGCAAAGGAGATCATGGGGGAATAGATGAATGGGAGAATAGATGAATGGAAAGGGGGTTCTTCCTATAAAATTCACGTGTGAGGCAGGGAAGTGGCCCATTAAAGAGCTTTATAGAACACCTTCCCAAGAGTGGGATTTGGCTCCAGGAAGCACAGATGGTCATAAAGGCAGCATGGCTCCAGTGATGAGTGCAGAAGACAGCTGCAGGGGCATGGAGATGCTCCCAGAAGGTGATGCTCTGTTTTTATTGCTTATCGCACAGTTTTTTTTTTTTTTTTTTTAAGTCAGGCTGGTCAGGTCATCTTTTATCTGAACTTCATGATTATAGTATGGCTTCCTTGAAAATTCTCTCTCTGAAAACAACTTTGTACTATTTAATTGTCCCCTTTAGATTATTTCAATCTCTAGCTTTGATTTGAGCATTCAATATTGGCACTTGGAATGTCTTAGAAATTAGTTGTAAATGATCTTCCTGCCACATAAATGAGGCCAATTCCTATTGTGTAAAGCCATAAACATCCTATATTTATTTCTCAGATCGTCTAAATCATTGTTTCAGTGAATAAGTAGGCTTGTAGGCTTCAGTTTGCAATTGAATTGGATTGGATTATGTCCTTCCTTCTGATTTTAATTCTCTGCTTCACCAAATCTGATGGAACTTATTGTGCCTTGGAAAAGCAAATAGTCTTTCTGATCAGGTGTGCCTATTTTCAATTATTAGAATCTTGGAAAAATGTTGCTAATAAAACCAGCAATTAGAGACGAGCACAGTTAAAATGGTAGGAATGCTCAGTCCTTCCTGTTGACGTGTCCCAGGGGCCTTTTTAGACATAGACAGAAAATAGGGATGACATTCCAGTTGCCAACAGGAACCTCGGACTAGATAGGGATGGCTCTCTCCCCCTGTTTCAGTCACTCATTCCTATGTTACTTCCAAACGCTTTTGATTAAACTTGAAAACAAAAAGCTTCCTTAGATTAAGGTGGCAAGCTACAGGAAGGATTTTTTCTCAGAGGCTGCCCTGAAGGTGACTGTTAATCATTTTATTTGAAAATTCAATATTGCCAAACTCCCACACAGATTTCAGTCCAAGAACTCCAGAGAGTTTTCTGGCCCCTTAGAACATAAGATTTATTGCTTGGTGTTCCAATTAAGTAAAATGCAAGGGATGAAGCTTAGAGAGGAGGAATGTGGTCAAGACACACCAGAGAAAGGGGGCCACTCTTGTTGCAAAGACAGGCTAATCAGCCAGCTTTGGGCATGGGGTGACATTCAGGCTCAACATTAGTTGGCTTGAGCTTGCCAGTCTGGCCATCTGCTTAGTCAGAATTTCCACACTGAAGCATGAGTGGAGAACTTCATTAGAACTATGACTGATTTTCAAATTATGACCATGTTTCTCACAGCTATCCTAGGCAGGTTTCTTATGGCCCTATCCTATTACATATGAGGATGCCAAAACTCAAGGAGATAGGTAGAGAGGAGAATTATGACCCTGGAGCTAGACAACTCCCATTTCAATCCTACCTGGGCATTGGCTGGCTGTGTGAACTGAGTGTCCTTAGATATGAAGGGGAATCACACTAAAATAAGAGAATGTACTTCATAGGGGTGTGGGAAAGACAAATGAATTTTTATCTGCAAAACATCATGACTGCACCTGTCACATAGTGAAGTGAATAGTTATTACTATTTATCATTTTGATTACTGTTGTCACTGAAGCTGCAATCTGAATAACTTTGGTTAGGTTTTCAAGTTCAGCTCCTTCAATTTACTGTTTGTTTGTTTGTTTATTATTTTTTAGTATTTCAAAGAATAAATCAAGGAATTTCTTCTACTTATGTGGATTGATATTTGTTTGCAGATGGAGTGGGCATACAGCAATAAAATCTTTGCGGATTTCTCTCAGGCTTGTTTACTGTTTGTCAGAGAAGCAGACAAATGACGAAAATACCTGAATAGTGCCTCTCCAGAGAGGGCTAAGGGAGTAGGCACCAGTGTGTGCCCTTTGCTGACTGAGTCAGGAATATTTTAGGAAATGACTTAAAATGAATTGCTGAATCTGCTAATGGGCAGTGCTTTTGTTGGGAGGAAAGGGAGTGGGTGTGGTAGGAAAAAATTCAGATTAAAGGTTAAAAGTGAGATTGATAACTAAGGGAAGGGAAGAATAGGCACAGGTAGATGTCGCACATCAGGTGGTATGCAGTGGGAAAGATCACAGTTTTCACTTACTGCTTGAAAAAAGGATCAGATGTGACCAATGGCCGACATATTGAACACATTACACTATCCTACTCTCTGGGTCCTTCTGCAGCCAATTAAAGGAAAGAATCACTAGTTGCAGCTGACTTACAAGGATTCCATGACTTTTTACTGAATAAGAATGCAGTTGTGCAGAGAAGTAGATACAATTGATCCTAGTTTAATTAAACAAATGCAAACAAGCAAATGTTTGTGTGTACATTTACAGAAGATTCCAGGAGGATGGGGAGAATAAGGAGGCATAAATAATGTACTGTTAACAGGATTGCATTACTAGAGGGAGGAGCTGCTGATGAGCAGGGAGGGCCAGGGTGTAAAGCCAGGGAAGAAGTTTAAAAAGTCTGTAGCAAGGAAGGCATCATGGAATATTTATATTTGGTTCTGAATGTAAGAGGAAAGAATAAATTCTGATAGTAACATGCATTTTAAAATCAATGTGCATGCCTAATGATATGGTTCTTTCTCCTTAAAATTTGTCATCAACTTGATATTGCAGCAGGCTCATCTCGAAACTGAAGCAGTATAGTGAGGGAAGGCACAGTAAGGGACAAAACAAGGAGAGACAGCACTGTTCGAGTTTCTTTGATTCTGGACTTCTAGGACTGAAGCTGTCCACTGCAGAAGACACTTGGCATGTGTGTTCAGGTAGCACTGGAAACATGGATACTCCAGGGAGCAATCTACTTCAAGTCTTAAAAAGCATGCATTGGATTTCAACAACAATGTGTAATTGAACACAAAACTATCAGAAGGTGAAATAGCTCATTGATATTTTTATGCTGATTATATGTTGGTAAAGAGTGAAATAAAATATATTAGTAAATGAAGAAATGATCATTACCTTGGCAGCTTGCTTAGCATTTCTATTGGACAATACTGTCCTAGAGAAATAAAGGAAGAATAAGATGCCAGGTCCTCAAAAGGAAGCTACAGTGTAGATAATCTGGGGGCAGGAAATATTATGATTCCTCTTTGGGAAGGTGGAATGTTCAAATGCAAGCTTGGCCTTTGATCAATTTTATCATCACCACTGGAAGAGCCCTTGAAATTAAAATCCTTGGGCCCTGTTGAATGCCTTCTGAACTAGAAAATGTAGGTGTAGAGCCCCCCATAACCCATGACATTCTGAGTGATTCCAATACCAGCTCAAATGTGAGAACTCCTGCCCAAAGATCACACAGAGCTTGGATTAAAGCCATAGTACCAGAAGCCAAGAAGATAACGTAGTTAGTGTCAGTTTGCGAGCGAGCCTTGCTGCACACAGAGCGTATCCAAAAGGCAATGAATTCATCATGGGACAAGAACATAGGCTTTTAGCAAAGGGTCATTTCTAAGGAGAAATTCTGGGCAAGTAAATAGTGGTTAAATGGTTCAATTACTTTGAAGTTTCAGCTTCAGCCTCTGAGCTGTCATTACTGTGTTTCTCCAATAAGTGTGATTTTTACCCACATGACAGCTTGGAAATCAAGGAGACCTGTAGGAGACACAGCATTTGGAACGATTTTAGATGCTTTAAACCTCACTGTTTTTGTTTGTTTGTTTGTTTGTTTGTTTTTTTAAGGCAGTATTCTCTGGCAAAAGAATGGTATATGCTTATCTTTGTATTTGGAACAAGTCAGAAAAGAATGTTATTTAACCTTTCCCAACTTTCATATGCAATTTGATTTCTTTAAACAAACTTATTCCTCATGTAGTCTTTGAAACTTCTTACTTCATTAATGAGAGAATTACCCTTCCATTTTCATTTCCTTAATAATGGGAAAACTTGCTAGGGCGGAAGCCATGCCTTCTTAGTTTATGGGGGAATGGTTATGCTTATTAACACAGTATTCACACACAGACACACACACTCTCACACACACACACAGCCTCATGCTCATGAACATATACACACACAGGCTCATGCTCATGAACACACACAACACACACACACACACACACACACACACACACACTTTCTCTCTCTGCAATCCATCATGGAGATGAAACAGAAAAATTTTAGTTGTATTCAAAGACATGGAATGCCTTGCAAAAACAACAAAAATTAGAGATGATATGTAATATACTTCATTATCAGAATGTATGATAAAAGATGACAACCTTTTCTTGGGTAGGTTAGTAATGTATTATTAGACACATCATAGGCGCAATAAGCCACAAACATATTTTCTGTGATGCATAACTAACAATGCCTGTAGGCATTTCCTAACTCTGAAATAGATGTGATGACACGATTATACAGAGTCCACAAGTGTACAATAAAACTAGTTACCTTAGTTTGAGAATGACAATGAACCAATAATTTAAAATTCCACAAGTGAACATTAACCACCCACCACTGTTTGAACACCTTGAAACAATTTTGATGACACAAATAGATTTTATTCATTCATGGATATGGTTAACTGCAATTGAAAGCTAAATAACAATGGGGTAAAGTTTATTAAAAAAAAGAAAAAGAAGAAGATAAAGACTGTGTATACTAAGAGATTTTGATCTAGTTTAGGAGAGGAGAAAAGTGCTCCAAGTAACTGCTGTGTGATGAGAGAGTCCAGGCAAGGAACATTGTCCTTGGAACCTCTCCTAAGTGCCGTTATCGACAACAGGGATCTTGAGGAACTTCTTGATTCTATGTAGTAGAGGCAGTAAGAGGGTATGAGATAAAAGTTAAGGGACAAGTTGAACCAGTTCTTAATGTTTTTAAAAGGTATTTTGGGGGTTGTGGATTATGTCTGAAAGGCAACTGAAACCTTTGTATGACTAGAGTTATCATTTAAATTTGTCAACTTTTACGTTGGTTTCAATACAGGTAACAGATAAATCAGAAGTCGTTGCCATGCTGAGAAAAGTAAAGGGACAGAAAATTTTCTTGCACAAGTTAGAAATAATGGTAGGCAGCTGAGGGGAACAGGGAGACGTGGATAGGTATGTTCAAAGTTTAGGGAACTTCGTCAGCGTGACTTTCTCATGTTGGTGGTAGCCTGAGCCTGGGGAATGGCGTAGAGGGTACCACATAAGATTCTGATGTGAGCACATCTGTGGAGCCATGGTGCAGAAGCTGGGTTTGGGGAGAAAGAATGAAGTCAATCTTGGAGATTTTGAGGTGGCCACAAACCATCTATTCACAGGAGAAGAGAGGAATAACATGGCCTATGGAGTTGACAGAGAGGTGGTAACCTCTGGCATATAAAAGGTTACTGAGGCCAGGACAGTACCGTTTCCCAAGGATGTTTGATGTAAAGCAGAAATAACAAGGAGTAAGATAACATTGCCAGTAAAGGTGCAGACAGAGGAGAAGGAACTGATTAGAGCAACTAAAAAGAACCCAAAGGAGGCTAAAAGCAGGGAGTGAATAATACCAAAAAAGCAAGACAAAATGAAATGTTTCAGGCCTAATGCAGCTGAGATGGCTCCTGACATTAGGACCAAGCCAAGCTCACTGTGACCTTGACAAGAGCAATTGCTGGGGCAGCAAAAGTAAAACCTATGTTGGAGTGTTGGAATAGGTTGAGGAATGGGAGTGGGCATAAGGATGAAGAAATAAAGGAAGCTGGCGAGCGAGCTGAGGGAAGGACAGTACAGTGAAATGGGGGGAAAGCGGGCTGGAAAGACTCAAGAGGGAGGAGAAAATGTTTAGGTAGCAAGGATGCTTGACAGAACAGCATCCTTGAGAAAGGCAGGGAACAGTGAATTCCATGTTCCTAGATGGGGAGCAGTCTCATTTATCATAGCCATCAGAAGCTGAAAGGGTTTCTGTCTGATAATTTCTAGTTTCTCTGGGAAGTAGGTGGGACATGAACCTGCAGAGAGTGGCCGGAGAGGAAGGGGATGGAAAAGGGCTGAGGCAGCTGACTGGGGAGGTATAATAGAATTGTTGAACAGGGCTGACGGCCCACGTGAAGAAAATGGCCGCAATTTATGTGGTAGCAATTTGATTGCTTCTGTGATCTTTCTCTCCAGAGCCCAACAATATTGTCAAAGAGAGCTCCAGGCAGACAGCATTTAATAGCCTTGCGACCTCTGGCAAAGCACCTGTTCTGTCTGTTCCCCTCCACACTGTTTTCTCATCTAGGAACTAAGAGCAAGATTACCTCCCTCACAGCCATCAGAACAGTTAATAGGCATAAGATGCTAAGAATAAGGAACTCACAGTGCCTCTCTATGAGTGCTTACTAGTATCTGGGTTTGGAGCTTGGCAGGAAATGATAATGGCACCAGCAAAGGAATGGATGATAGTAACTTGCAAACTAAAGAGTTAAATGGAAGACTAGGAGATGTGAAGACACTGAATTTTGGGAACTTGCTAGACTGATCTGTATGTATTAGAAGTCCTCTGGTATTGGGTTCCTGGCCTTGGATTATAGTGTTCTAAACTGGCTGATAGAATCAAACTGTTAGTACAAATGAATAATACTGTCTCGGCTCTGTTACCCAAAGTCCTCTTCTTCAGTACCGACTGTACTGAATTTTACATTAAAAAAGGTATTTTCTTTGGGAGCTTTAGCTTGAAGTAGTTCTTATGGACACTCCGTGTTCTGGAATGCCTGAGAAATGGAAAATTTCTGAAGGAGAGGAAAAAAAATATAAGAAGCAATATTAAGGGAATCCTCCTCAGTTAAGGCAATGTTGTTTAAAGGCTGTAAATTTGGCAGCTGTTTATGTTCTTTTCCTCGAGGTCCACAATACAATTTAAGCTAGGAAAACAATCAGTTTGGTCTGAGCTAGAATTGCTGCAGAATAAACAGCCTCAAAAATGGAACTTTAAAAGGAACTCTCTGCATCACCCATGTGCTGAGAAACTCGGAGGTGTGATTGTCGATTCAGAAAAAGCATTTCATACGGTCATTCAGATTATGGATGTAGACCCTGGCTATTTATCATAAACACAAGTGGATTGTAGACAACATTTGCTCCCAGGTAGGACAATGGCTGAGGTTTATTTGGTGCAATACCATTGAAGGATCCACTGAGTGCTGTAAAACGGGGTAAAAAGTTCCATGTTGTAACAAGCAAGCAAGCAAGCAAGCTAACAAAACAATTACAAACTGGGTGCTGACTGGCATTCTGGGAGTCTGCAAATCTGCTTTATTCTTGCTTAGGCAAATGATTTTTAGCTTGAATTTTGGATGAGGGTAGGGGTGAGGGAAGTGAGTCTTGGGCAGAAAAACTGCCACTACTGTTTCAAAAGATATTCCCAAACCTGCCACCTCCCCGGACATTGCCAGTGAGCAGGTGTCAACTATCAATGACATTTATTTATTCCTGTTCTCAAATGTATTACTGGATGCTTCTTATCTGACAGAGAACAAAATACAAGGCATGTTTCCAGACCTTTGTAGGCTTATATTCTAGCGAACAGAGAAACAAGTAGAGTTAGAAGTAGGAGGGGGGAGGGTGGTGGGGAACAGTGTCAATCAAAACAGAAGGAGGGAGAGAGGTTGGGGAAGAGAAAGGCTTCCTGGAAGATCCAGAGAATAGGAAATGAATAAGAAGCAATGTGCTGGCAAAGGCACATTTCATGTCATTTAGGGAGAAAGCAGTCTCTCTGGGGTTTTAAAAGTTATGTAGTGGTGTGTGTGTGTGTGTGTGTGTGTGTGTGTGTGTGTGTGTGTGTGTGTGAACGCGTGCACGTGTGCACGCATGTCTGTCTGTGTGGCACATTTATAAAGACTCAATTTGAATATAAGTTAACATATAGAATAAATTAACAAGAGTGAAAGCTTATTTTGTTTTTTGAATTATAATGTTTGTTTATTTATATGCCTATGTGCAGAGAAGAAAATGCCTGTGATGAAAGAAAGATGACAGGTTTTAGAATTTCTGGGTCATTATGCAGGGGATGACTTCCTGGATCTCAGGACCGGCTGAAGCCACAGCAGCATTACCAGGGAGCTCAGTCATATCAGGCCCCACTGGAGACATACCAAGCCAGAACCTCTTTCAATAGGAGGAAGTGTTCTAGTGTTCTCCAGCTTCCTAATGCTGGGGCCCTTTGATATAGTTCCTCATGTTGTGGTGATCCCAACTGTAAGACTATTTTTGTTGCTGCATCATAACTGCAATTTTGCTACTGTTCTGAATCGCAATGTAAATATCTGGTGTTTCTGATGTGACAAGGATTGTGTTCTGAGATAAAAAGATTAGGGTGAAAGCGGGTAGGGTTTTTTTTTTTGTTGTTGTTGTTTTTTTTTGTTTGTTTGTTTTTGTTTTTTTTTTTTTTTTTTTTTTTTTTTTTTTTTTTTTTGTGAAGAGCTGTGAAACAATTCTCCCTTGTTTTTCTGGGAAGGAATGAGTGATTTCTTGAAGGGGAGGGGACTGCCAGTTCATGAGGCCTGGAAAGCTTCACTGGGAGGAAAAGCCTGGCATCTGTGTGGTCTGGTGGGTAATTCCTGCTTCTGTAGCCAACTGAGGAGCCACGTGCTTACACTGATGTAGGTTGGTATTTTGCTAGGCCACTGGGAGTAGGCAAGAACAAAAGGTGGATTAATGAGCTTCTGGATATAAGTGGGAGAAGACAGTCAACAAGGATCAGTGAAAGCCAAAAGAGGATGGGGTCAATCATAGTCATCGCCAAAATCAGAAACACTGCATTGCTAGCAGCCGGAGAGGTCTATCAAGAAAGAGCTGATGACCCTGCCAGAGACTTTCATATGTTTCACAGATCACATCACTAAAGCATTCACTGTTTTTTCCCCACCCCAGCACCTAGCCCAGTCTGGTACTGCCTCTGGCCCTGATGCTAGCTAGCTAGCCAGCCACTGCCCTCTGCATTACTAAATCCTCTGCAGTTTCAGTTTCAAAGTCCCTAAAATGAGAAGAGTTGTTAAGTAGGACTGGAGCCTTTAAAAATCCAAAGGATGTTCTTTCTCATCATGAATGTCTCCTTTATATTTTCTTTATGACTGTGTGTAGAATTCATAGAGGAAGTATATTCCCGAACACCAGCCTGATCGTCCACCACAGTGCAGTGCTTTCCTTTACCTCCCAGCACCAGAGCACTTTGCTCCTCCCTTGTGACTTTACTTATCGATCTTGATCTTTATTAACAACCCAGCTTAATTCCTTCTATTGTAAGCTTAGCAAGCAGGTATTTGTCTTGCTAATTTTTTGTGTTCAGGAGGTTTGCAGCTGGCATAGGGGTTTTAGAAATGGGGGAGGAAGCCCTGAAAGATAGTGGCTGAGGGAAGATTATAAAAGGGTTTTCACGCTTTTGAAGTTTAACCTGTAGGCACTGTGAAGGGGGGGGCAGCAGGAGTGGGTGGCAGGGGCGAACAGCTGAGGTGTTTGAGCCTAAAGTTTCCCTCTGCTTCCTCTGTCCAGAGTGTGGAGGACTGAACAAGGCATGTATGACCCAAGAGGAAAATGTGAGACATAAACTGTGACCATGAAGGTGACGTGTAGCTGGATATTTTTTGGGGAGGGGAGGCAGAACCCAAATAATGACATGAGATGCCTTATTAATTATGAAAGCATAGGCTTGTTTCTAACTAGTTCTGATAACTTAAAATAACCCAATTATATTAATGCATGTTCCACCGCGTGGCTTGTGGCTGCTACCTTTCCTCCTGGACATCCTGTTTGCTCTGTGTCTTTTGGCATCTCCCCCTTTCTTTTCCCAGAGTCCTCTCTGACCTGGAAAGGAGCCTATGCCTCCTACCTAGCTATTGGTCATTGAGCATTTTATTACACCAATCACAGCAACACTTCAAACAGTGTTCAAAATATCCCCCAACAGTGATGGATGAGAACTGAGGCAAGACTTTAGGCGCTGACAGAGACATCACCCCTGCTGACAGTTTAGCATATAATGACATTGGGTGCAGAGAATGAGCATGAGGAGTAAGCCTGCCTTTCATCCCCAGCTTCTGAGTTGGGTGACGGGCAAAACCATATAATGAGAGAGACAGAAATGGAAACTGAGTCAGAGAAGAGAAGAGAAAAGGGGACACCTGTGACATTTGGGGCCTGAGAACGGTGAGTTCGGTTTTAGATATTTAAAAATACTCTGCTTCTGTCAATAAATATTGACTGAGTACATTAGAAAATAAGAGCATGGGTTTGAGAATGAGCTTTTGAACTTCAAGGAAGAGCCAAGGTTGAAACAGAACCATGTTATTAAAAATACTTGCATTTATTTCCCCCAAGTGAAATCTACCACTCCTGCAGCCAAATGTGTTGTGAGGGACTGAGATATCTAGCAGGAAGTCCACTGACCTTTAGATACACCCAAGTTTCCATATGATGCTCATTTTCATTCCAAATGGCACCACACAGCCCCAGGGGTAGTACTTTCTGGAGCATTTGAACAATAAAACGAATTTGCAGCACTTGCATTTTAGCTGCAGGTTTTCAAGCCAACTTGGTTCTAAACACTGAGTTAGGCACTTTTTAGGCATTTACATATTTGGGTTTATTTCTTTGCAGCAGAACAGTTGCAGACTGACCCTGAAGAGTGTTAAGAAGTCCTTGAACCAATTTAGTGTTATTTGTGTGATTTTCTTTTGTTTTGTTTTTGGTCTGAGCCTTACTGGAGACAAAGAGGCAGAGTAATAGGAGAATGATCAAGGTTGTTGCATTGTGGGAATGAAAAAGGGAAACCAAAGAAATGCATCCTGTTAATTCTACCCAGATCTCAATCCTCTGTGACATGACAATATGGCTAAGCCAAATTCTTAACTGTTTTTTCTTTCTTTCTTTCTTTTTTTTTCTGTAGCATCATTTAAAAATAAAACAAAACAAAACAGGTCTACATTGTATTCCCTGGAACCTAGGGATAACACTACATGATATATTAAAACACAAGATTAAGTCTAGGGACCTTACCATGGATCACTTAGGAGAGAGTGTATGCAAGTGAGAGGCAAGAAAAATGGCTAAGAGAGCAATGAGCTGGGTGAAAGAGAACAAGGGACCATAAGCCAAGCCAGACAAGGATCCTCTATACACCAGAAGATGCATGGCAACAGTTGCTCTCTGAATGAAGGCAGCAGTTCTGCCCATTCCTTCATCACTGAATTCTGACCTTTAGAATGGATGTCATAGTAGCAGAAGTGTGAGACAGCTGATCACATTTCATCTATAGCCAGTACTCAGAAAGTGGGGTTCCATTATAAAACCTCAAAGGCCCACCCACCCCTAGTGGCCCACTTCTTCCCAAAAGGCTCTACCCCTGTAGTTCCAGAACCTTCCAAACAGCACTTTCAGCTGTGCACCAGATATTCATACACATGAGTCCAAGACAGTGGGATAGGGTCATTTTATATACAAACCAGAAGAGTATTAACACTATTTTTAATGCTGTTCAACAGAATCTCTGCAGGAAGATAGGCTTGGTCCATTCTAAACATAGGTCAAGGTGAGTGCCCACTATGCAAGCAGTTATCATGAGTACTTGACCAATTGTTGTGTAAAATCTTCTTCTGAAAGGCTTCCTTTAGCAGTTTATGGAAGCAGAGACCCAACATGGAGCTCAGGAAACCCTATGGATGAGCAGAAGGACTGTAGAAACCAGAAGGGTTGAGAACACTGCCCACATAATAAATTAAGCAGGGCTCACAGAGATGGAAATGACATTCATGAGGTATGCATGTGTCTGGCCTGTGTCCTCAGCATGCATGTTGTGGTTCTTTAGCTTGGGGTTTGTGGTACTCCTAGCAGGGATCAGATGGGGTATCTCTGATTCTTTTAGCCTCTTCTTGGGTTGCCTTTCCCTCCTGCTGGGTTGTCTTGACCGGAGTTGATATGAAGGTTTGTTTCTAGTCTTATTGTAACTTGTTATGCCGTGTCTTGTTGCTATTCCTGGGAAGCTTGATGTTTATTGATGGGAAAGAGAGGAGGAGTGGATCTGGGGGAGAAGGAAGTCGTGGGGGAACTGGAAGGAGTAAAGGGAGCTGCAGTTAGCATGTATTATATGAGAAAAGAATAAAGGAAAATTTTAAGAAAGTTTCCCCCAAGATTAAAACACCAGTCCTGCAGGATGCTCCTTAAACAGTTAGGTAAACAAAAGAGCTACAGGAAGTCCCTGAAACTGACCAGATTCACTTAAGCTCTTCCCTGACAGAGTAAGCAGTAAAAGCTAAAAGTCCCTTTCAGAGGAGGAAACTGTGCTGCAAAGACTCGAAGAAGAGAAAAGCTGTAAAGAAGAACTTAAGAATAGACTGGTTGCTTGGGAGAAGCAAAAACTAGCAAAACTTATTGGTAGAGGTGTAGACCAACTGTGTCACTTGGGAAGAACATTCTCCAAACTGTTGAGCTGCCTGCCAGCTGTGTAGTACACTTCAGGTTCCCAGCTTTTGTACGGCATCATCTATGCTGGGGTGGAGTTTTGTGACAGAGCTGTCCTTGGGTCATTTTAATCCTGTATGTAGCCCCTCACTTATACTCAACACTCATATTCCTGTAAGTAACTGCATAAAACTCATTGGTTCACCAAATCGAACTTTGGTGTTTTCTTTACTTTGGTCTGTCATGGGTTCCTTATCTGGGGTGAGTAGACCTTTATGTTGTACCTCCCCAGAAAAGGTTTTTTCACACAGCACAAATTAACTGTGATAATTAAGTTGAAGGATTTGGCTGATGTATGTGTGGCCCACCCTTAGCTGCTTTTTGTATATTAAAAAGACTAGATGCTTCAAGGCTCTCAGGATGCTACCTCAGTCCACTGGATTTGGTTGACTTCCCTACTCAGATTTGAATTTGTAGGCAGAGTCTTTATATCCTGCAGGGAAACATGGAAATTTATTTATGAATTGTAAGTCCTGGCTTGCACTGTTCATTTTCAGAAATCAAACGTGCATCTTCTCTGCCAACATTCAGTTCTTAAAAAAAAATGCCCACACGGATTCTAGAGAATATTGGCACAAAATAAGAAAAAAAAAGGTGAAAATTTTTTAGGCCTGCAAATCATATGCCTTGTGTTGTCGAGCACCGCTAGAACACCCACATTACAGGAGAGATGCCGAGCCACGTGGCCCAGTGGCTACAACAGCAAAGGGACTGAGTTCTCTGAATGACTCTTCTAGTTCACTGCTGTTGGGCACTTAGGGAAGAAAGAAGCTCTTAGACATAGTTTCTTTAAATGTATTGAGAACTTTGGAGTCACATTGGAATTGCCTCCAAGTTGAGAAAACATTCATAGGAAGCAGAATCCCCATGAATGTGTGTAACTCACTGGGAAAGAGAAATCAATGAACAAAGCTAGAGGAAGAAATGAAAGCTTTTCTGAAATAGTTTGAGGTAGATTTTTCAAACACTGTCAACTCGTCCCACAAGCACTGCTTTGCTTCTGGCTTTCCGCATGGGGAAAAATGCAGTGAGGAGGGGTTGATGAAGCCCCCAAGAGGTTGCTTCCCATAAAAATACAGCTACTTGGGGGAAATGAATACTTCCTTACTTGGTTCTCTTGGAACCTCTGTAAGTTGAAGCATGTATGACATTGCATACACCTAGACCACTTCAATGATGTCATCCTGGAACTATCAGAGAAAGCTGGGAGGAATTGAGTTGCACTGTTTTTATGATTGATGATGACCTTAAGGGGCTGCTGCTCACTTCATCTTCACCTCAGGAACTTTCATGTTAATGAGTCTTTCACATTAAACTATGGAATGGTGACATGTGGTTGTTTCATACACATACCCACAACAGATGTTTAAAAACATGGTAAAAAGCTGACGTTCTGTTGCCTTTCCTGCTCTGGTCAAAACCGTCTTGCCTTCTATAATATTTGTTCTCTAGCTGACACCAAGCCATACATATCTAAAGCCATATGCATCAAGATCTTTCTGTTTTGTCCTATCAACGGTGTCCTGCTCTGACTGACCATCTCTGCTTTAATCCCACAGTTGTCTCAAAGACTTCTGGAGGATATAAACTTAAGTGTGTGAGGCTTGAAACTTAAATGTTCTGTTTATTTCCTTATCCCGCCTGGAAGCCCCAGCTTGTGGCTAGAAATATGGTGATATACAAGAACCTGCTAAACAAATGCAATCATTATGAGATAGCCATCTTTCCTGTGGGCCTTCCTTATTTCTACAGTGGAATATGACACAGAGAGCATCTGCATACCTGATGGTTTCTACACTGGATTTCGTACCAATAAGATTCTCAGCACTTTATATGGTAATAGTTGAAAATCATTTGTAGCAACAGGAAATGACTGTAGTGTTCTTCAGTGATACACCAGGAAGTAGGTTCTGCCTCCTGGGTTAAAATGAAGGTATCACCTTCCTCAGGGTTTCCTGTGTGATGTTTGGCACAGAGTCCTTTTAACAAGACAATTTCCCCCAAGTGTACTCTTCTTACTCAGCCACTTACGCTGTTTGTAATATTGTGTTCCCAGCATTTGGTAAAAAGCGATTTGTATAAAAATTGAGGAATTGAGGGTTTGGAATGGAAGAATGACATTCACATTACAAAGGAAGACATGACAGTACAGCATAGTGTATTTGAACAATTGCATGTGTTTTTCTGTTGCTAAAATTTTGATATTTGCAATAATTGCTCAACTTGCCTGGGAACATTACACTTCATTTTTATGAAGCTAACCGTCACTGGGAATGAGGACAACAGCCTCACCAAAGTGCAATATTGCTCCTGCTGTGGCCATTTCTAGAATAAAACCATGTTTTTGCATGTTCCCCACTAGAGCATTACTGAGAGAGGAAGTGAAAACATTAGAACCTAGGTGGAGCGAAAAAGAGGCAGCAAAAAAGATCTAGGGAACATTTGGCTGCAAGGAAATTATCACAGTGAACATATGGTAATCAAACCGAAGTTTTGTGTGACTTGGCAGCTATGTACCAAATGCTACAGCCTTTGCATGGCTTAGTAAATGGGACTGGCCACGGAGGAAGTGAATGAGTCAAGTCAGTGAGGAAACTGAGACCATTGGGGTTTAGCTTGCTAGGCTGTTTTAATTTTATCATCATTAATTATTATTATTATTATTATTATTATTTTTCTCTCTCTGTCTTTGTGTGTGTGTGTGTGTTCATGGGCAGCTGCATATGTTGAAGTTAGAGAACAGATTTGTGGTATAAATGAGAGAGTTCCTTTTTCTTTTTGAGGCCTTTACGTGGGTTCTAAGGACTGAACTCTGATCTTCTAGCCATCTACCCCAAGCCATCTCGATGGCCCTACACTTTTTTAAAGGGCAATCAATCTCCCAGGCTAAAGTAGGGTACTCCAAAATCTTTCTGCCCTTTCTGCATTACCGCTTTCACATGTGACCCTAAACCAAACCCAGAAGCAAGTGAGCAGAGTTGCAAAGGTGATAGCAGATATAATATCATTATTGTTATTGGGTTTTTTTTTTTTTTGAGACAGTGTCTTGTTATGTAGCTTAGACTAAACATGAACTCATTGAAAATACTCATTTGGACATCCTCCTGCCTCAGCCTCCTACAAATATAGAGGAGCCTTGAGTTTTGTTCACATTCCCATCAAGCCTGTTTACAGAACAGAATCATCGGTTGATGGTGAAGTTTTTAGTTCATGCATTTCTTTCTCTCCTATAGGATGGCCATGAAAAAAATCCAGGCATTTCCTCACAAGGTGTATTGTAAGGACTTGTGAGATATTTCAGGTAGTTCTTTTTATGACTCTGAGTATTCATGATTTTTTTCCCCAACTTTCCTAATACAGAAAGCTTAAAAAACTTTTACTGAGTATGTGAGTACAGGTGTGTTTTTATGTTCATTTGAGTATACATATGTGTGTGTGTTTGTGTATGTATGTGTATGCAGGTGTGTTTTTGTGTGTATACTATGGTGTGCTTGTAGAGGTCAGAGTACAACTTTCAGTAATCAGTTTTCTCCCTTACCGTGTGGGGATTGAATTTATGTTGTCAATTTTGAAGGTAAGCCTCTTTCCCTACTGATTCATCTCCCGGGCTCTAATATACCAGGATTTTCAAGATGTAGATATGGTTTGGTTGAAATATGTAATTTTTATAAAGTGCCACAAGTATTCTGTTTCTTTGTTGGTATGAAGGATTGAATTCCAGGGTTCCTTTGAGGAAGACAGACACTCTACTACCGAGCTACACTATCAGAATATGATAAAACTGGTTTTATTCTTCCAGAGAAAGCAACACTTTTCCTAGGGGTTCTTCCGGCTGGGAGGTTTTGCAACCATTTGGTATTTTGAAATAAATAATCTGTGCTCTGTAAGACACCACACACATTGTTTGGATCCAGTAGGCCTGTCACAGAACTCTTTTGTATCTTGAACAAAATTGCTGTCTTACTTAAACCCCACAATGTATAATGATTATACATTACTGTGATACTTGTTTCAAATTTTCTTATCATTAATCCCAAAAGCACAGCTGAATATCTTTCTGTTTTTTGAGGCAGCTCACTCAATGCTGATTTTGTACTCCCAAATATATTCCTTAAAGATGAACAACTGATAACAGTAGTTTTCTAAGGAAGGCTGTACACCCATGCTTCTGGATTCTTTTTTATTTTTTCCCTATTTAATCTTTGTAGCTGTGAACTCAACTTTGCAGGCTGATTTTGACTGCCTCATGACATTACTGTCAGTGTTTATAATCCCTCAAAGTTTCAAATGCATCATATACCATGTGTTATAGAAACATGTATGTCTTAGAGTTTCTACTCCTGTGATAAAACAGCATGACCAAAAGCAACTTGGGGAGGAAAGGGGTTATTTTGTTTACAACTTGCTAGTCATACTCCATCCCTGAGGGAACACAGGAACACAAGGCAGGAACTAAAGCAGAGGCTATGGATGAACGTTGCTTACTGGATTGCTGTCAGAGAACTCCAGCTTTTGTCAAGTTGACAGAAAACTTGCCAGCAAACCCTATAGTCCTCAGGAGACTTGGCCACCTGGGAATTCCAGACACATTTATCCAAAGGAGCTAGTGTAAAGGTCTTGACAGTTGGAGGCAGTATAGAACTTGTGAAGAATCAAGATAGTGGGGTTGTAGCATAGTGTAGCCAATTTAGGACCCTAGGTTCAGAATTCAGTTTTTCTTCTAATTTCACAGCCTTGAGTTTCAGAACTCTGTGCTGTGCTCCATGCTTTTGTATCTTCAAAATAGGATAACAGTAATTTGAATATCATAGGATTCTCATAGAACATAAAATAGTGCATGAATTAATTAACTATTTGTCCTTTTTCTTAGCAAAATTTCGATGCACATAGTAGCAATGTCCATTACGGATAACAAATTTAAAACTCAGGTTGTGAGAGACGTGTCCTTGTTTACCATCAGTCAGTTACTTGTTGGCTGTCACATCTTGGTTCAAAACTCCACCCTATGAGAACTGATTCCAGTGTCTAAAAGTTGTTGTTAGCCAGAATGTCCTAGGAAAGACATCTAGAAGTGTGGGGATGCTCCTGAGAAACTACCAAGCTAAGTGAACACCTAGGCTGTAGAAGGTCTACAGAGAGAGATGGTGTTGGCTAATCTGGGTCAGCAGATTATACATGGATTCGGCCAGTATTTTCTTAAAGGGTTTACAAGGCAGATCTCACATCATTTGGTTCTGACTGAAAAAAAAAAAAAGATGAATCAGTCAAGAGAGGGTCTCTAATTGATACCAACACACACCCAGATGACCCAGAGTGCTAGAGACACAGCAAGACTTTTCATGCCTGCAGTTACGCCTTGAACAAACAAGGAGTAGAAGACTGGGGATCAGAAGCCAGACTTAGTTTCGGTCTGTGTCTTACTAGTTGGATACGCTTTCTCAATCTCCATTCTCCTGTTTTAGGTAGGGAAAGCAATATTATTCCTCCATGTTCATCCCCATAGGGTTGAGAGAGTGGCAAGTAAAATGATAAGCAAGGAAACATCTCTGTAACCTACAAAGCACTGTGGTATCCTCATTACTTCAAGATACGGGCAAATCATCACACTCTGGGCATACCGTGAGTGCTTTAGATTTTCCCTTACCCAGCAGCAGTGAAAGTGAGGCTACTGGGAAGATCTGGATCAAAGCCAGAAATTCTTTCTGTCATATAGAATCCACTTAGCACTTCAGAGTCAGCCAGAGCAGCTGGGCTTTGAGAAGTGGTGCAGGAATGCCTTTGTTTACTCCAGCCCATTTAGGGACTATGGGGACTATCTGCACTTTATTCCTGTGGTCTCTCCCCAGCTTCCTGTCTTTGTTTAGGATATTCAACTAGAAGATGACTACTTTTTCTGGGGGCAAAGAGAACACAGTCTGATTTTCTGGAAAATGCTGTGGGTAACAGGAACATACTTTTGTTGGCCATTACATGTAATTATTAGGTTTCAATCAACCTTGGTTATGGAAAATGAAGCAAAAGGCCTGATGACATTGATTAGACTAGGTGACTGCTTTTGAAGCTGTGAAACGGAACTAGCTTTCCTCTGTCTTCTTTCTGGTGGAATCCTAGCCATATGAAATTGATGGTACTGTATATGTGTTCCATGAGGTTAAACTATATTTAAAGGTAAACATTGGAACATTCAGAAGGCTCTAAATTAATTAAGTGTGGGGAAGTCTGAAAGCTAGGCTTGAATACATTTCAATGATGCTGTATCTTCACTCAACCTTTTAGAGAATTTCTGGGGAGCTGATGGGGTGACTTATGCCTGTGGAACTCTGAGGCAGGAGACTCATTGAGAAGACATGAATCAGAAGCCAATTTGGGTAGCACAGCAGTGAGAGCCTGGTAAACAAAAGTATATAAACATTATGGGAAGGGAGGGTGTATCAGAACCAGAGAGTGGATTTTTTTTTTCTTTCAGTTCTTTAACCTAGAAGACAGCATTTCATATTGCTTAAAAGAGATGTCTCATTTAATTGCTACTCAATGCTACTCAGGCAGAATGAATGATACTGCTTTTCAGGCGCTAGACCTTCCAGCAGGATTTAGATTTCAATGGGAATGAGCAGAAATCTGGAAAGAATGGACACGACTGTAATACAATAAGAGTCTAGCACGGGGTGGGTGTGCAATAAATGTTTGCTAAAGACATGAACTTTGAGTCGGTACAAGGGTTCTAAATTATGCACACATTTTAGTAACGGGAAAGTTTATGTAAATATGTCTTGGATGAGAGTATACCAAAATTGTACAGCCATTAGCTGTAATCACCCTTGGGATAAATCCATTCCTGCAGTAGGAAAGGCAGAGGGAATCTGAAGGTGGAAAGATCGGAAAGGGCATAAGAGAGACACGCTGGTGGGATAATACGATGCAAGGAACTTGTTCTGACCGGTGTCTGAAGCAGGTTTTCTCTTCCTGTCACTGCATGGGGGGATACTAGCTAAAATATAAGCACTACTGGACGTGTCAGCTCGAGAACCGGATCTGCACCATGCATTAAATATACATCTCTCAACAATGTCAGGGCGAATCAGAACTAGGCAGAGGCAGGAGAAGTTTCTAGTCACTTCACCTTTGCTCCCACCTCTGTGTTAGGACCAGCAAAGTCTTGTCAGTAGCAATGATTGCTCACTGATGCAGCCACTGTGGGAGACAGAAAGGTAATTGGTAATTCTGGTCCCCAGACAGGCACAGCAGCTGGTATGGGGCACCTGGAAAGCTCTGCCATCCTGGTAGGTTTGGGAGGTATTTATGTAATCCTCCAAGCTGCCTGGAAGCTTTGTGGGTTGTGTATAAATGATCAGATGCAAATAGTCCCTAGTGGTCACAGCTTGTTTTCTCCAAATTTTACTGCATGGCACACACAAGGACAAGCTGGAGGAGGTGCGTTAACAGTCTAGTGGTTGAGAGCCACCTGAAATGAGGGGATGCCATTAAAGCCAGGCAGACTGTCAACGTCATTACATTCACTCAGGGAGCCAACACTCTCCCATAATGAATGACCTCTTTCACCTGAGCAAAAATAAAATGACCGCATGGTTCTTCGGCAGCTGAACTCCCCTTCTGGTGGCTGTTCATTATTATTCTGAATTAGATTCCGCAGTTTTACCTCAGGGAAGCAGGAAAAGAATAAACTGTGTTTACTCGTCCCTCGGAACTCACACGCCATCAAAAATCTACCTACAATCTATCAGTCTCAATGACTCATGTTAGAATGCCTGCTATCAGTGTGAAAAAATATTACCTGCTTACCACCAAATAAGTAACCCCAAAGCATCATTGCCTGTTTGCAGTGTATCAAGCACACAGAAGAGCTTGGCACCGGTTCATTGTCTCATTCCCAGATTTGGAGATGAGAAAGCCATGGTTTGGAAAGTTCCAGCATATATGTGGCAGAGTAGGGGTATAAAATAAAGACCACCTTACTCCAGAGGTGCTATTCCTATTGTCATATTAAACACATGCTAATTTTCCATTATCAATTTCAAGTATGTCTGGTGATTTATTTGACCAACGCTATTCTATTGTCTACCAGCAAGCATGTTAGTGGAGCGATGAGCCAGAGCGGCGTTGTGTGGTAGGATCAGGAGGCCTGGATTAGCAGAGGGACACACTCCTGCCATGTTCAGCCTGATTTGGAAATAGCAAGATGCCACTCAGAAACAAACAGGGAGAAGCCACAGAGGCCCCTCCTCTCTCTTCCCATCTGCATCCCCTGCCCTCCCCTTCCCACTCTGTCTGCCTTATTACCTTTTTCCCCCTCCACCTCCTCTTTTTTCCTGGCTGTATTTGCCTATTTGGGCAGCAACACTAAAAGCAAGATGGGGAATTGGATGAAAAGAAGACAATGGTGTATGACAAAACAACCAATCTTGGGAAAAGATGGAAACAATAGAGGATCCCATTCCAGCCCAGAGAGTCCTCCACAGAATCTAACAGCTGGGTCCCCAAGCATGTCTTATATCATTGTAAACAAAACACGAATTTTACTAGCTAAAGATGCCATCTTCTGTGGTCACATCTTTTCTAAATATTATTAACTAACACATTTCTAGAAAAAAAAAAGTGTCACCTGGGATGGAGGGGAGGCACCCATAAATTTAGAAACATTAAGGAAGTAGAGGAAGAAAAGAAAAAGGGGGGGGGTCATGTGTTTGTCACTTGTGAGGGAGACAATGTTTTGTTGGTGTTAAGGTCACATATTAAGGCATGATATCCAGACAGGCCTGGCCTAATGTGTTTTCTACCATATTGCTCACAAGTGTTTAATGCTTTAGAACAAAAGCTGTCAGCTGTTTATTACATATTTCTTAGGGAGCAAAGTAATGAATGTCCCTAAGATTAGAAGAGGTTCATCTGAGATACATCTCAGTGGGAATGTCAGTGAGCATCAGAAGGTGGGGGACCTAAAAATATAAGCTTCTATCCAGGTGCAGATATTGTTCATCTTCAAGATGTAAAGGTACTAGCCTCATAGTACATGTGGTCCCATGCACGAAAAAAAAACACCTTTTAAATGAAAGGATGATATTTAATTTTCAGAAAGCAGTGCTTCACAGTAGGGTAATAAAAGTCATATGGGGTTTGTATCTTTTTCAGAGTTTGCTAAACACTGATAATACCCAATTGCTCATAGCTTCAGTGTCCTCACTTGGAAGTTAAGACACTGGCTTTACAGGTTACTGTGAAGACAAGAAGAAGAATGCACATCAAGATTCCAGTAGACACCCAACCAAAGTTAAGTATTTTTATTGTTATTTTTTTCTATGTATGTGGTATGGTATGTGGAGATGTGTGTATGTGCACACACATGCATGTGTGTGCATGTATTTGGAGGCTAGAGGCTATTTTTCTCATTTTTTTCTGCCCATGTTGAGATGGAGCTTCTCACTTAACTAGGAACTCATCAATTCAGCTTGTTTGGCTGGCCAGTGAGCTCCAGGGATCTGCCTAGCTCTGCATCTGCAGGGCTGGAATTACGGACATGCACCACATCTGTGCTTTGTTTACAGTGGTGCTGGGTATGCTAGTTAAGGTCATTGTACTTACCTGGCAAACACTTTACTGAGATGTCAAGCCATCTCTTAAATATAGTTTCTATGGCATAATCATTATCTTCTTTTGGACATTTAAGAAAGCCAAGAATTGAAACACAAAAGGCTTTATTTGGTATTCTTAGCAAATGGATTGAATTCAGTTTAATTCTATTCTATTCAATTCTATTAAAGAAATAGCAGAGGTTATTATTATTCTCATACACAGCCTTCACCAAATAGCCATCAGCACTTCCGGGGTGTTACCCAATTCCAATTTAATTTTCTTGGAGAGGAGAAATCTTACATGTCAGTCTTAAATTTGGAATGTCATTTCTTTAACCAACATCTCTGATATTTTAGAGATACCTTCTAATTGTAACTTGAAAGGCAAGCAAGGCCCATGAAGCACTAAAAGCTATGTACAAGATACAAATGAGTCTTAATTTTTTTTATCATTGTAGAAGAAGGGCTTGAACCATTTTAATCAGATGACAGCATACATTGTTTTTCCCCCTCAACATTGGAGATGCTTTTAAGTATATTTTAAAGGGAGGAAAAAAATCAGTTTCAGAAGAGTTAGTGTCTTTGTTAAAATACCAGCAACACAAATGTATATGACATGGAATTTAGACATTGCTTATCCAAAAAATAGACATTAACCAAAACCAGAATATGAACTAAAACCCTCTGCTTGGATATGTCTACCATGAATGGTCAAGTTGCTTCATCATTCATGAACAAGGGACAAAACTATGTGTGGAAATGGTAGGTTCTCAGGTTGATAGTTTAGAATAAGAAGTAGTCATAGTCATAACTAAGAGGTCTCTTTGATTGACATTGGTTCCTTGTTTCCTAATTAGTGCATAGTACACACAAGAATTTGAGCCAGCAGTTGCAAACTTACTAGCAATAAATTAATCACAACATTTATTTGCATTTGCACTTTGATTGTGTCAATTTTTAAGGAAAAAGAAGATGAAAAGTTCCCTCAAAATAATTTTATAAACTTGTCTGCAATTGAGTTGAACAAGTGTACGAAATGCATGCTTTTTCTAGGTATCAGCTGGGTCATGCTTTGTCACTCTGAGTTGATTTACATCTCTGAGGTGGTAGCAGTGTTATTATTCTCAACAAACCAATGAGGTCCCCAAACAAACTGCACAGTTTGGCATGCAAAGAATACATCACCACATTGCCTTCTTAACAATTTAATTGATTGTATAGTCGCGTGATTCTGTGAGAAGGCCTTGCAACAAGAACTGAAAGATTTAATGCCAGCTATTCATTCATGCAAGGAAGATATATAGATACAATTTAAAAGTGCTCAGTTTTGAAATTATGAGACTTTTTCCCCAATGGAAGTTTTAATGTCAGTTGTGCAGAAGGCACAGATAGCTAATTCCTCTCTCAAACAACACAGAGAATTGTGGATACTTTTTGACAGAAGTAACCCCAGATTCACCCACTTATCCACTTCTAGCGCTTAAGTAATTGAAAAGTCAACAAAATAGAATGTCAAAATTGAGGTAGTAAATATATTAAGAATGTCTTTGAAAGAAGGGAGAGGAAACATTTGATAAGGAGAATATTCTTTAAATAAAATTAACAATGACTCCATATTCTATATGGTAAATATAAATACCAATATACACACATGTTAATTTACTGTAAAACTATATGGATATGAACTCTAAATTGTTTGCATTTTTATTTGAGTCTACACTGCAATAATCATACAATAAAAAGGGTTTTCCTTTAATTAGAATTCTTGTCAAATGGAATCCTTACTTATGCCACTTCAAGCTACTCTTAGCATGCCTTTGTTGTAAGGATCGGCTCAGTTTGACCTGTATAAAATAGGCTGAACATTCCACTGATTCTCCACTCATTATAGAAGCCATTTATACTCACCTACACATGAAGGAGGTGGTCTATGGATGAGTCTAATCAAAATGATAATTTGGTAGAGTAACAACTGCTTCCAGGCTTGAATGGGAATTAATAGTTCACCAAGAGCCACTCAAGGATAATTCTTCATGTCTTATTTTCTAACTACGGCCATGCAGACATTGGGGTATATGCTTGTTACATTATCTACCTCATCTTCTCACAATCCAGTTCATCTGCAGGCATTAAAGGTGGTATCAGGGACACACACACACACACACACACACACACACACACACACACACACTACTCTAGTGAAAGAAAAACTGTTGGGAATGGTAGGGAGCAAGCAAAGAGTAAGGCTTAGGAATGTTGATATACCTGTTTGTTTAGTATTCTTCCCAAAACATTACCCATGAGCTGTCCATGAGAACAGCCACTGCTATTCCATTTGGAAGCAGCAGCTTGATTGTCTTTGGTCACTTTAGATTTATGAACTGGGTTAATGGGCTCAATAATAATTCATATAGATTCTTTTGGGAAGATGTGTAATCAAATAAAAAAAAAGCATGGACATTTTATCTATTCCCTTCATTTTCTAAAAATTATCAAATTGTGGTCATGCACAAACATGGGGTTGATAGTGATATTATACAATATGTATACAGTATAAGGATGATGGAATAAGCTAGTTCATACACAGAGTCATGTGTTTCTCCTAAATGCAATGTTACACCTTCTTTGTGTGTCTGTGTATATGTGGTACATTCATGTACATATATTATGCATGAGGATGAACTAACCAATCATGCTTATGGGAAGGCCTGAGGAATCTTCATTTCTCACTCTATAAGTTGGTGTTTGGGGTAGATTATTTATCTAGGGAGCTCCTGAGATTTACCTATACACACCTTCCCTTCACATTGGGGTTGTAGGTATAAACTCCCACCCTGGATTTTATGTGGGTGCTGAACTCAAATCCTCATGCTTGTATAACAAACACTATCCTTTGAGTCATCTCCCTAGGCATCAGCTTCTGAGAAAAACCTTCCTATCCATCCCTAGTCCAGCAACCACCATTTTACTTTCTGCTTCTATATGGCCCATTGTTATAGATTCCACATTAAGTGAAAACTTGTAGAGGTTTGTGTTTCTCTGTACCTAGCTCATAATCTGTAATTATAGACTCTAAATTCATCCATGGTTTTGCAAATGAGACAGTTATTCATGAAAGCTCTAGGACGATATGAGCTTAAGTGTCTACAAGTATGTGAATGGATAAGAATATGTGGCATAGTCTACTATTTTTTTAAGTCATTAAGACATCATGTTGAATGTTAGGGATCCAAGGAACTGAAGACCTGGGTGGACATTTAGAGGGCTTATAGACTTTGGAGGAAGGGGTGAATAAACAAATGGGTTTGGTAATACAAAGCATTTTAAAAGAGGAACACCTAACATGAGAGGGGGGATGTGAAAGGACTGTTAGTACTTGGGAAGAAAGATTTCTAAATCTATTTTGAAAGATTGAAAGATTGGTAAATGCTACCCTGATTGTGTGTGTGTGTGTGTGTGTGTGTGTGTGTGTGTGTGTGTGTGTGTGTGTGTGATAAGTTAGTGGGGCTTTTTTTGTAGGATGCTGAAACCATTTGTGAGTGTTTCAAACATGGTGTAATGGTTTGAATAGGAATGGCCCCATAGGCTCAGATATTTGAAAATTTGGTCATTAGTGAGTGGAACTAAATGACAGGGATTAGGAGGTGTGACCTTGGGGGAAGTGTATCACTAGGGGTGGGCTTTGAGGTTTCAGAAGCCCAAGCCTACCCTAGTGGCAATCTCTTCCTTTCTTTCTGTGGATCCAGATGTGGAACTCTCAACCTCACCACCATGTGTGCCTGGGTGCTGCCATGCTCCCTGCAGTGACAATAATGTACCAAATCCCTGAAGCTGTAAGCAAGCTGCTGTGGTCATGGGATCTCTTCAAGGCAATGTGTGAGGAGAGCAGCCATCCTTTGTCAGAAAACTCTCTCCAGAATCATGAGAATGATATTAATGCTTTTTGTTCTACGAGGAAAGGCACTTCCCCATAGTGGACCAAGTGTTTGCTGGCTAGGAATCATTCTCTTAGCTGGCTAGAAATACATAAACACAGGAAGTTTTCAAGGCCTTGCAATTCATCTTAATTTATTGTAAACATGGGGATGCAAAAAGTTTCTACTGGTCTAAGTCTTCATTGTAAGTCTATCTAATGTTTATGCTCATAGTAAAAGCCAATAGAGAGTAGACACCTCTGTATGATTCACATACATGATTACTTCTACTATATCCCAGGAAATAGCTGTGCCAGGCATGAAATAAGTACATATGAGATGGAAGAAAAAATGAAATCTTTCATTCTATAATCCAGTCTTTCCTGAGTATTTACTATCCATATACACTGGGGCTCTGTTAGTGGACAAAAAAGTCCTTACGGTCTCACAGTCTAACAGATGGCTGAGTCTAGCATTATGAGAAGCAAAGCTTCTTCTGTGCAAATATAGAACGTTAAAGAATGTTTAGATTATAACACTTGGTACATGTGTCAGTGGTAAAGTTTAGGCTTGGACTGAAAGCCTAAGGTACTGAGATGATGAGATCTAGATAACATTAATAGTGTAGGTAAATAAACAATCTAAATAGTTAATTTCTTTTTAAAGAACACTAGAATCCAGCTAAGGGTTATTGGGAATTTCTTTATCATTTTTATTAATAGGATACAAACTATATGACTACTGCTTGAAAGAAACAAACATCTCTCTCTCTTTTAAAGAAAAACCAACTTAGTTTATATCCCGACTACAACCACTCCTCCTTCCTCTCTTCCCACTCCCTTTCTTATCCCCTCTTGCCTCCTTCCTATCAACCCCTCCTCTGCATTTGATCAGAAAGGGGCAGGGCTCTCCTTTGCATTAGCAAAGCATGGCCTATCAACCTATGATAACAACAAGCACCTCCCCCTGTATTCAGTTAGGTAAGGCAATCCAGGTTTGCCCAGAGGGATACAGTTCCCTCTGTATCCCTTGACAGATACAGAGGCAGCCCCTGCTCCCATTACCAGGAGTCCCACAAACAGACCAAGTTACACAGCTATCTTATATATGCAGAGAACATAGATCAGTCCCATGCAGGCTCCATGGTGTTTGTTCAGACTTTGAGTTCCTACCAGCCAGGCAAGCCATCAGCATCTCATTAGTCTATCTCACTTATTTCCAAATTGTTCCCTGTTCAGAGCTTGAGTTAAAGCCAGGGATGATACAATGTAAATGTTTAAAATAGACTGATATCAGTCATGCCCATGCTACAGCACATGGGTGGAAATCAGAGGACAATTGTAGTTGTAGGTCTTCACTCCACACCTTGTTTGAGACAGGGTTTCTTTGTTGGTTGACAGTGTGTATAGTAGGACAGCTGGCCCGAGAGCTGCTTGGAGTTCACCTATCTCTGTTTCCCATCTCTCTGTAAGCTGTGCATGGATTGCAGACATGGACAGTCTCAGCTGGCTTTATGTAGAGTCTTGGAATTTGAACTCAGGTTGCCATGCTTGTGTAAAGTGTTTAGCCCACTGACCCATCTTCTTGCCCCAAAGTTTGATCTCTTGATGAACATTTCTTATCCCCTGGACTCTGGTTTCCTTCAGGAAACTTTCTCTATGGTGTTTGTGATCTTGCAGGATGTCTTAATTACTGAAATGTAGAGGCACTATTCATATCTACAATGAGTGATTAGTACCCTTCAGAGTTGCAAAGCAAGTCTCCAGTGTAATTCTTTGGTTGTTTTCATATTGCAACTTCAGTTGCCAAGCATTTTTGTCAAAGAATGCAGAAGTACAATGACCCAAGAGCATGAGGGAAATGTTAATTTCTTTAAACCTAAATTTTAATTGCAGCATGTGCAATTAAAATGCATAGCACTCGGGATCGTGATGCCTGAGCAATTCACATTGCACCACAGTTGGCATCAGGTTCCAGTTTCTGGGTACAATGAGTGGCAGTTGGCTATATTTTACCAACTTGGCTGTGGCATTATCAGTACCACGGACACTTACCACACTTCTCAGAGATACACGATGTGAATCGGAGGGTCCAATTTGGCCCTATGTATGTCCCTTCTGTGAGACTTTTCTGGGGCCTGGCCCTTGACTCCAGCCACCATTATCTGCAACTGAAGGGAATGGAGCATCACTAGGGCTCTGAAGCTATGACCAAGAAAGAAAAAGAGAGAATTGAAAGTGTTTCCATCCGCCTTTTTCGTTTCTTTTCTTTTCTTTTCTTTTCTTTTCTTTTCTTTCTTTTTATTGGCAGAGAGTCAAGGAAAACAGTTTAAAAATATTGTCAGGAGAGGGGCTCAGGCAGTCATCATTACTTGGAAGGTTTATAGCTAAAGTCTACCTGTCATTACCCACAGATAACCCTAGCAATTTAAATTACAGAAGCCACATACACATAATTCAAGGCAAAGTTATGGGCATTCCCTAAAACCTCCTGTTTTCCACTTGGTTGACTAAAATCAGAAAAGAAACAGGTCTGGTTTTCGCTAGGCAAATGCCCTAAATCAGAGCATTCCTGGAGTGCTTTCTGTTGAGCTGAATTTGCATTTATACTAAGAGAAATAACAAGCGTGTCTTTGAGAGTTGGATCTTGTCTACTATTGTTTTTTACCCATTATACTTATTAAATCTCCTGGATTTTTGTTTATTTTTTCGTTTCCTCTCCCTCTCCATAGCCTCCAAAGGAGTTCATCACTTGAAATTGTTTAAGGATGAATGTGCAGACAGAATCTGAAGTGGAAACTACATAGCAAGTCAGTGGCAGAGCCCAGGGGTAGAGACCTGGAAAGTCAGACGCCCCTCATGCTGTTTAATGCTGGTAGCCTCATACAGGGAGCAGACCCATTACTACTGCAGGCTTATTCCATTTTTCCAAGTTTATCTTTAAATATTGCCAGAGTACCCTATAAAGCAAAAGGGCTTTAGTACATGCATTTAGACACACACACACATACAAATACAGTACAATTACTGCTCAAGACAATTACACAAGATAGCTTCATACATTATTGTGTTCTGGATCACAAAAGAAACTGGAGCATGATGGGGGCAAGTGGTTTGTCAGGTACTCATGAGTAGAGCTGTGAATCAGATGTGGGGTATAGGCTGAGTTTTGTTCTCTTTGCTTGGAGAGACTGTGGGCTCTCTTGGGTTCTGCTCCCTGAGTGGCATTGTAATTTTGGTCACTGTTAGATGGACAGGAAAGGATTTGGGTCGAGGAGAGGAAGTAATACAAAAAAACAAAGAAGTAGTCTATTGGAAACACCTTTCCAGGACAAGGATCCTGTTTGGCATCTGTGAATCCCCAACCCAGTGTCCCAGTGTTCTGTCTGTTTAGTCTCAGGTAGAAGAAAGCTTGGCTTCAACAAATTCTGCTGAGTTGTTTGAAACTTCCAAAATAGACAAGATTGGCTTTGCCAGTTTCTACTTTTTGTGATTACATATGTGACTTAGAAATAAACACATGGTCATTATACAAACTCAGAAAAAGTCAACCTTAATAGTCTTTCAGTAGCCAACAAAATTACCAGGGACAAAAAAAAAAGTTAAGAAGTAGCACAATATTTCCTCTGTAATATCCTCCTGAGCAGAGAAAGAAGGCCATTACGTTTCGTACCTAGAATATGAAGAAATTATAACTCTACCATGCTGTCAACACTATGAGTCGTATCCATTTGTTGCATTCTTGCTCTGTCTCAGGTACTGTGCAAGCACTGGTGTGGCCAGAAGTAAATTATATCAGGTAGAGATATAAGGTCTTCATCAGTCCCTATTCTGTTTCTTATCTCCAGGGCTCCCTATGATCTCCAAGTGTACAGCCGTGGTTTTGGAAATATCCTAGTCTTATTGCAACTTATTGCTGTATTTGGTTGATATCCCTGATGGGAAATGGAGGAGGAACGGCTTAAAGGGACAGTGGAAGTTGGGAGGAGGTCTGGCAAGAGTGGAAGGAAGAGAACCTGCAGTCGCTATGCAACGTATGAGAGAAGAATAAACATTTTTTAAAGGGTAGACTTTAAGATTATGGGAAGCAAAATAGCAAAATCCTGGCATCACTCCTTAGAGGGAAGGGAACTTGAAAGTTTGCAGAAACACAAAATTAGTACATTAGTGGAAGTAATATGTGTATGCTGCTCTAGCTTTCATTTATATTCATTTTTTAAAAACATAAGTGAGGTAACCAGCATTTAAACCTTCTCTGTTCCATACAAACAATAGGATATATATATATATATATATATATATATATATATATATCCTAGTCCATCAGTGCTTTGGTTGTAGTGTCCTGCAGGCCACTGTAGCTTTAACTCTGCCTTAATGGGAAGGAAACCACTTCTGTGAAGAGCCCACTTAAGAAATGGCTTTGCTTGACATCTGCCTACAGAAGAGTTCACCCTTCCTGAAAAATAGAACACTTAACTCACAGGAAAGTTGATTACCTGCGGAATAGACCCAATACTCAATACAGAGCAAATGCAAAATTGCTTCTTTTACTTCCTAATTTTTCCAACTGTGCCAGAATGAATTACCTGTAACTCCATACATTTAGAAGAATGAATGCCATACTAAGGAAAAAAATAACTTGATCTAAAAAGCATCAGTTACTACCAAGCAATAATTATTTGGCAGTGTTTCCTCACACCCTCAGCAGAAAAATCTGTTCTTCCTAAGGGATCAGAGACCTTAACGTGCCAGGAAGCCTCTGGCTGTTTGCTTGCTAGGCAGTGTCTGCTGATTCTTTTTTTATTAGTTTTATTTTATTTATCTAATACAATATTTATTTAATAAAGGAGGGTCTGGCTATATATCTCAGGCTGCCTGAGAACTCACTGTGTAACCTCAGCTGGCCTCAAACTGTTAATCCTCCTGCTTCAACCTCCCTAGTGCTGAGGTTATAATCATAGTCACCATTCCTGGCCCCAATATTTGCATTATTCATGTTTTTTTGTGATTCTCACACAACTTTCAGGCCTCCGTGGGAAGAGTCTAATGGGGTGGCTACTTTCCTTTTCAATCTTACCTTGTCAACACAAAGGTAGACTCAGTTTTGATTCCAAAAGAGTAAAGTTCACTTAAGGATGAGAATGGAAACACCCTAGATTTACAAAACATTAAAATGACTGTGTGGGTGCAAGAATCAAGCTAGCCTTATTGTTGAAATAACCATATTTTTCATTTCTCCTACTCATTCTAATGTGATTACTAGTGCAGCCAACACACCCACACACAGAGTTCATATGGCTGTGTAAACAGACACACTGAGGGTTTTTGCTGTTACCAGATTAATGCTGTTTCAGTAATGAACACTGCCTACGAGTATGCAAATTTTATACATGCATACATCATTAATTCACTATGTGATGGGAACATATATGACCAAGTACCTGTGACACTAGTTTATTTTTAGAGTCTACCTGAGTTGTGCATAATTGGTGAGAATTAATTCCTATTAATAATTTTGTCTGTCTCTGAATGCTCTCCCATCTGGCTTTCTTAAGTATTTCCTTTTCTGTTGCTTCTTTATTTAAGTCCTTCAGGAGGCCGTGAGCCAATGAGGCAGGAAAGGATGGTGGTATCTATGTACCTTTTCAAGTTTTATTGGTCATAATAGTTCATTATTTAATAAAGCATAAGCCACTATAGCATAGGAAGAGAGACAGACATCACCTAATATATGTCGTACTGAAATGACTAAGTGGCTACTGACAGATCACAGCATTAGAAAGCAACAGCTCTGCCATTACTTATGGCTGAGCTCACCGGGAATCTTGACCTTCTCTGCTGTTGGCATTAACTTTCTCTCCTCGCTAAATAATTACTGGTTGTCTCTGTTAGCCATGGAACACGGTGCCATAGAAATGGCAGCACTGTCATGATGTCTGTATTTTAGCTGAGGAGAGGTGAGCTGTGGAGAGAGAGGAGGCTTGGCCAGGGCCCCACTTGGCACACCTTCATTTTTCAAGTACTTTGCAAAGGAAATGGAAACTGGAGTATAGAATAATTTCACTTTCCCCCACACGATGAGTTATTCTCTAAACTGCTGTAGTTCTCATGACTGTAACATGGTTATTGCTATTTTTTTCAGCAGTCATGAGGCCTGAAGACATAGCAGCCTGTAGGAAACTTGGGATGCTGTGGTACCCACTGCATTGTTTAATCTCATGATGGGAGGCTTCACAGACTGACAGTTCTTTATCTAATCCAAGAGGAGGGAAGAGACAGCAAAGAGCTGAGCATATGTTTGTATCACATTAACAGATGAACATAGGGATTGACAATGGATCTTCTACTTTGATAAAAGTGAAAGAAAACACAGCTAGTGTTTGAATTCCTCCAACACTGTGGTGGTACCCTGTGTTAGAACAATGCAATAATGACAACGACTCAGAGTCTCAATGTAAACACAGTTTGTAGAAAAGTTACACAATTTAGTGAGGCAAGACTTGGATTCGCCAAACACTTTGGTACAAGTATTTTTATTTTTTCTTTTATTTTTGAGCTTGTAATATGATATTTCTCCCTTTCCTAATCTCCTGCCAAACATTCCCAGGTATGCCTCCTTGCTCTCTTTCAAATTCATGGCTTCCTTTTCAATTAATTATTATACACATATATATTAGTAATATATAAATATATACACACACACACACATACATATATATTCCTAAATATAACCTGGTCAGTCTCTATAATGTTACCTGTAGGTATGTTTTCAGTGCTGATAATTTGGTAATAGATAACCAGTTAGTGAACTCTTCCCTGGAGAAGACTATTTCTCTTACTCTCAACCCTACACAAAGAATGTACAAGGATTTTTTTTTCTCCTTAGCCTCAAACAAGCAATCTCCATTATTTCCATGCCTAAGAATACTAACTGAATATGCACTGTACATACGTAACAAAAGAAACAATTTTTTTAAAAGTACATTTAGTTAATTATTCTGATCATTTACTTTCCACTGACTACTTTTAATGTAAAGGACAACAAACCACTAAGGCAAACGGTAGCATTGTTTATCAAAACTACCATCTTGTTACAACTCCTGCCCTGGAATTAGAGCATCCATGACCATTCCCTCCTCCCCATTCTGTGATATTGGCTACTTGAATCGACTTCTGAAGTGTCAGTTTCTACATGTTTAGTGTGGAAAAGCTGACAGTTTGTCCTGCAGTACACAATGCTCACATTCTCATTAGGACTCTTAATGGATGCTCTAGAGAAAGGTAAGGTGTTTTGGTGGCCATCACTTTGGGATGTATTCTTTGCTTTGCCAGTATCTCAGTTGTGACCATAACAGTCCCTCATATACATCAATCAGTTTATTACTTGAACAGTGCCCATAGAGCATGTTGTTTATATGTACTTGGTATATTACGTAGAACCATAAGCTAATGACCTGGTAAGATATATATAGAAGATGCTGAACAGACTTCCTGTCTCTAAAATTTTGGTTAGAGATTGCATATGGACTTAGTTGAAAAACAATCGGATAGAGACTATAAATCACTAGGGATTGTAGGTGGTTGGCAAATAGAAGCCAGCATTTCCCAGATTCCTTTTTCCACTGCTCATTGTGTATTTATTGCCCAACTATTTTGATGTGCCTTGTTGTTTTTATATTGTTCATTGACACCATGAACATGGGTTTGAAAGACTGCTTCATTCTGTATTGACCCAGTTATTTTTAATAAATAGTTTATTTCTAGGATATATCTGCTAAGCAGGCAAGAAAAGAAGTGATATAAATTAGGATTATTCTCTGATGAGAATTGAAACACGACACTGAAACAACAGCATATTAAGAAGGATTTCTATTTTTGTTTCCACAGAAAATGAGAAGATGTGGATTCCTTCCAGACTAATGTGGTTTGATAAAGCCAGACCACCTGAAACAGAGTATGAGGTGATCCTACATTCAAAACAGCTGGACAAAGCAGCCTTACAGACTACAGCCAGGATTTCTGCATCTTCTTAGAATCCCCCATGACAGCGCCCCTTACCAGCAGGAAGTAATTTGGAAAGAACAACACCCAAATTCCCAAATATTGTCTATAAATGTTTGTTTTCATTTAAATGGACTGGGTTATATAAAATAAATAAATTTTAAAAAAGGAATGCTACCTTGGAGAACAGAAATATTATAGCTTTCTTTAAAAATCCTATTACCACTGTAGGTAGGAGAGATTAGACCTGTTCCACTTGCATTTGGATGTTAAAAGGGACCAATGGATCAAAGTTATTATGAAGGCCATTTCATCTTTTAGGAAATTCCAAAATTCAGAAATTTTACAAGAAGAAAAGGCCACTGACAGACATGGCAACTTTCTCACCAATGACTATCCATTGGTTGTAATGTCACTAATGAGACTCAGGCCATACTCAGACATGAATTCCTGATACAGGATTTATCCAGGCTCAACCAGAAAGAAAACAGGTCTGCTCTTCGAAAATTACAAAGACTCTGCAGATATAGTAGGTATGCCTCACTTTTCTCTGTCTGTTACTATTATTTTTATTCCCAAAGATGTGCTTTCTATATGTTTACCTTGTGTTTATGAAGAGCGATATAAGCAAGCTGATGGTTATTTCAGCCATATGACAGGGTGAATAAAGGTTAGGCACAGCAACTAAGTTAGGATCCATACTCCGTTAAGCACAGCAGTTCACAAAAACATCATTGATGTGAGAGTGACAACTAGCTAGAACAATTAATGCTAATAGTAACTAATTACTTAATTTAAAATTAAAAACATACACTTTATGTAAAAATAACCTAATAGAATAAGGTGCAGTAATCTGCGAGAGGAAAGAAGGGTTGTCTTAAGGCAGAAGATACACCTATTAACAACTCAGATGATAGGAAGTCAGGCCACTTACAGTCAATAAATGGTACTCTAGTCTCTGAGAGGGACAGGTGACAAGACACAAGGATAGGAAGTAGTTCAAGAAATGACAAAAAGGATACCTTAAGCTCAGTGGGAATCATTGGGAGATCCAAGCATGGAAACAGGCTAGATTGTCCATGGCAAACAGGAGGGAAAGTTGCAAAGAAGAGAAAACAGTAGAAGAAACAGAACGTCCCAGTTTTTTCTATCTTGGCTGTCATCTAGGCAGCAAAGATAGAATCCACTCACATTGGAAACATCTGTACCAGGAATTTTGTTCTACTGTAAGTTGTTATGATTTCATGTAAAAAGACCATAGGTTTGTCATTGAATGTCTCAGCCAATAATGATGTCATCTGTTTTATTTCACCATAGGGAGCTAAATTGTGCCAAAGAGGAGGGGAGATGGTGGTGTGAAGGGTTGCTCCTTTTTCACTTGCTTCTTTATAAACACACACACACGTACACACACATACATACATACATACATACATACACACACACATATATGATGCTATTAACAGTGATGGTGATTGACTTTTCTCTCATTGTAAATGATCCTCTTTACTGACACATCCAGAAACACAATCCATATGTGAGGAGAGGTTCTCAGAGGCTCTTGAGAACATCATCAGAAAGGGTAATTCAAGGGTAGGTGTGGTGAGATATTTCCTAAACAGAGCTGTTGGGGACTTTCTCATACATATCATCATTTTAGGAAGGTGTGGTGCACATTGATGTATTTTTGAAAGAATATTTTAAATCCAGCATTTTCCCAGGAATTTTCACTATAGAAACATGCCTCCCCACAATCAATGGTAATGCCAATTTTTGGTATTTTTTTTTTTGTCAGACATACTTTGTGAAATGCAATATTCTTAATATTCCAGTACTGGGGGAGTGAACTTGGGCCATGTGGAGTTAACATTTGCTTCTGCCTTTAAGGTTTCCTTTCCTCCCAGGCCTGGGCTTGATGCCTTTTTTTGATTCTCAAAGAAATCTATGGCCCTTGAGGTGATTAAGAATCCCAAATGGGAGTTGGTGAAGGTACCTGCTGCTAAGCCTGATGACCGTAGTTTGATATTTCAGCAGCACCTAAATGGTGAGGGAAAGGGCAGGTTCTCACAAGATTTCCTCTGACCTCCATATGAATACTACCATGCACCTTGCATAGCACAAGTATGTTCAAACACACACACACACACACACACACACACACACACACACACACACACACAAAGTATTCCAGGTAGAAGTTTTGCTTGCATAAAAATGAACTGAGTTGAATAAAATTCCCTTTTAGTGCAAAAATAATTCATTGGAAAGTAATGATCTCATTTATCTACTATCTTCTATCTATCTATCTATCCACCCATATCTGTTTGTTTGTTTGTTTGTTTGTTTGCCTAGCTACAGAGCCTTTCTAACAACGTCCAGGATTTTCTAAATACAAACTACTCATCTGGTGTATAGACTTGAATTGTTCTTGACATTTATAAGAAGCAAAAAGTCAGCTGACGTGCCCTTGGCTCTGGTGCTGTCAGGGAAGAAATAGAAATAGGAATAGGATCTTTTTTTGTGTGTATGTTCCTCTAACCTTTGTCTGAATCAAGATTGTATGATAACTGTCCACAGTACATTTGGATTGATCCTCAGATAGTCTGATATTTTAGTAAGAATGGGTGGTAGAATCTTTCACTTGCAGACATAGAACATTAGTGAGAAAAAGTAATGGGGATTGTAAAAGTAACATTTTTTTGCTCCCTCACCAGAGGGTGAGTGCTATACTTCTCACCCATCATTGGTCCTTAGCACATGGGTTGCTACCTAGTGGTAGGTACTAAATATTGTGAAATGAAAACACTGTAGATTAAAATAAAATGGAGTTGATTACTGTTCTTATTGCAACAGAGCCAATGTAGCTTAGTTTTATTTCTATATATAAGAAAACTTAGTCACTAGTTCAGATTAAAGTAGACAAATCCTCAGAACTTGGCTGAGATCTAAGAATTTCACAGAGGATAGAAGACTTAGACACTGGTTGCCAGAACCAGGCCAAGGCATTTTCAGATGAGCACGGTATCATTTTTCTTAGCGTGAGGATGTTATTTTGTTTTTAATTTCTTGTTTCTCAGCTGAGAACAGCCTAGAAGAATAGAACAAGGAAACTGAGAGGTTGGCAAAAACAAGTCAGATAGACAAAGAAAATGTTGGTAACTTTGAGATTTATGGCTTCTTGGCAACATTGTGTATGATACAGTAATTAGCTTTGGGATTTTTTTTAATGCTCTCTGTGAAAGAATTTGATGAGGTCAAGTAAGTAGGTATTGATACTATGGCCTTAAGTACAGACAGGTATCATTAACAAATGATAAACTCATTAAACAGGGTTATTTCTCTTTTTGCCAAAAGTCAATAGATGTTCACCTGGTTCTTTCTAGTTGAGAGTCTACTAACAAAGATTGGTTTACTAATGCTTATTTTTATATAGTATAAACATCTGGTGATATGCCTGAAAATATCATATATATGCATAAGTAGTGTGTCCTTTGAATATTAAAAATTTTTAGCTTTGGGACTTCTTATTTTCATGCAAACATTCCTCATTTCCTCCTTATTGCTTTGTGTATTGTGTTCTTAGTATAAATATTTAAGATATCAAAATTTAATAAAAACTAATACAAAAATAATTTTAAAAGTAGTTTCATATCTTTTGAGATAGTCATTTATTCACCATTGTGCAAATATATATACATATGTATATATATCATAGCAATAATTACTCTGTGCTATTAAATCTAACCAGATATACCCTTATATGAGAGTTAAACTGTCTCCTCTAAAGGCTTGCTTGTGTTTGGACAGATAAGATATATTTAAAATATTGCAAATTTACTTCAAAGATTTTCATGAAAGGATCTAGTAATTCCTTGGATTTTAATAGTAATGAAGCAAATTGTCATTGATAAATAGAGATAAATGCTACCCTCATCCTTGTCCTCTGCTGCCTTCCTAACACTTTGAAAATCAACACTAACATAGAGGCATTCTGATCGTCTCAAGCATACAGAACACAAGAGCACTGGGTGACTTTCTGCACCTCTCCCTAATGTAGCTCCTTTGTTCCCATGACTAGAGGCATATACTCTGAGACAAGGCCAAGTTCATATCTCCTATGGGTAAAGTAACTGTCTGTGGAGTTCTGTTTCAGGCGTGCAAGAAATGATACCCCAAGTGATGATGCAGATGATGCTGTGTACTGAACCAAATCATGGTTCTTGAGTGACATCCAGTACGTCTTATACTCAGCTCTCTGAGATGGAGAATAGACTCTTTCCCAAAGCAGGAAGTGACTGAAAGTCTATTTACAACAGTTTGGATACAGGACACCTCTATTTGGGACAGGAAATATAAACTTACTGCATTTGATTATTTAAAAGAGAACAAATGCTAATATATAAAAGAGCAAAAGTATGGAAATTAGGAGACAAAACAGAATAAAAAGCAGAAACTGTGAAATTAGTTAAGATAGGGTTGAAATCTTGGCTCAGCCTTTCCCTAATTTTCTTGGCTTACACATTTTCTTCTACAAGTCAGTAAAGAAAATTTAGTAGGATGTTTTAGGATGAAACAAAAAGTTTCATGTAAATTATCTAGTATACTTCCTGAAACATGATAGCTTTTAATAAACAGTGAATGTTATTACTATTATTATATGAAAAAAATAGTGACCAATTAGTCTATCACAGCTGCTAACATTTTTGATAATTTCATATATTTCCTTTAATTCATCTTTCTAGGCATATGCATATACTGTTGAGATTGTGTTACATGTACAGTTTTGTATGCTTGCTGCAGTTGCCAGGGTATACCCTCAAAAAGAGATGCTGAGTTTCATCCATCAACTTGGCAGTGACAGTAAAAGATAACACTGGGTGCTGGCAGGGATGAAGTTATGAGTACCGCTGTACATCATTGGCTAGAATATCTGCGGGTATAACCTTTCTGGAAAGCAATTTAGTAAAAATATTTCAAGAGCATTAAAACTCTCCTACCTTTTGACCTCATAATTTTACTTCTGTACAGCCAGTCTCGGGAACTAAGTGAATATATGTACAAAGACTCATGGTCAGGGAAGTTCATTGGAGAGCCATTTATAACAAGAGGTCAGAAATCATTACTGTCCACCATAAGGAAACTGCTAAGTAAATTATGCTACCTTCAAAAAATGGGATATCTACTGACTTCAAAATCATTCTCAAAGAGAAGTCACGTGGGGAAGTGTCCTTTGCAGGATTTTGCATGAAATGAACATATGCTATGGAAAAAAAAATGATACAAGATCCATTCCATGTGGGGAATGGGCTGGGAAAAATACATGTCTTTTTTATTAATTATAATATTTCTGGCTGGTTAAAACACTGATGTTCTGATTTATTTCTTTGCCAAGGAGTCACTATTGTGGCCGGGTTTCTGATACTTTTCTTTTTATCATAAGCTTCCTCCTGGGATTGTTGTTCCTGTTACTTGTAGCATCATGCTTCCCAACATGGGCTAAGAGTGGTGCTGTCTCAGCACGATTCACTGACTGTGACACTTGATAATTTCTGTGACATCCAAACCATCTGATCCCCTCCTTTTCTAGATTTCTCAAGATAGAGATTATGTTTTACCAGTTTTATATCTCTAGAGCCATGAAAGGTATTTGGGACCCAGTTGAGTCTTCCTTAACATGTGTGTGTGTGTGTGTGTGTGTGTGTGTGCGCGCGTGCATGTGCGTGTGCGTGTGTGTGTGTTGTAGCAACAATGTAATGAGAAGAAATAGAAATCACATATGAAAGGATGGGATCTTATAAGAGGCTTTGGGCTTCTAAGCACCCACATATTCTCATGTTTCCCATTTGTTTCCAAATCTCACAGATTAAGAGCAAATCAGCAATTTCCTGACTAAATTTTTTCCAAAGGATGTCAGCATTTACAAGCAGTCGTTCAATGTACTTTTATGTTTGTTTGTTTGTTTTTCTTTCTTCCCCTCTTTAGCCTCTACTGTTCCTTGTAAAAGTCCTTTCCCCTGGCTTTAGTTGATAGGCTGCAAGTGAGGAATGCAGACTTTGCAACACATTCCAATATGCTTTTGGTGTGGCAAGTAGCTCTACTGAGTAACCTGAGGGCTTTGTGGGAGTGCATTATCTGATGTGAAGGTTAATATTTACATTGCAATTCATAAAATAAAAGTGATTTCATCTAAATTATCTCACTTAATTTGCTGATTACTGACAGAAAAGCCTTTGAGGTAGACTACAGCTTAAAAAGGGAATCCTTATCTTGGTATGGTTACCTGAGGATTTTTCTTTTACTGAGAAGTATTAGGAAGTAGACAAATCACAGGTACAAGGGATGATAAAAGATTATAAAAGAGAAAGGGTGACACACTAAGACAGGCTTTCATGACTCACAGTGTTCCTTGTGCTACTTCTGCTTAAAGGAAGGAAAATTAACTTAGTGTCTATTATAATTTTCCCAAGCAGAAAGCCCGTTCTTTCAGTCAGATTCTCAATTCGATTTCTTGAGTTTTGTCAAAGACCTACATCATCATCATCATTATCATATATATTTAATCTAATGTGTATTTAATATGTGCCAAGTGCTGTTCTTACTGCCTAGTCTGAATTAATCTACATTAATCTTCCAAGAAACTTATGAGACAAGTTTACCATTATATAAACATCACAGCTGAAGAAACGAAAATTTTGCCCTAGAGACAGAAACTGGTGACTTAAGAATCGAATCAACCCGATTTCTGTGTTCCTATCTAATGGCATACAGAACTTCTCATGTTTAAAAAATATTTATTTTATTTTTTTTGTGTGTGTGTAATACATCTGTGTGAGTGTATGCACACAAGTGTTTGTTGGTACTTGCTGAGGCCTAAGGAGGGCATCAGATCCCTTGCACCTGGATTTACAGGTAGTCATTAAGTAGTCTGACTTGGGTTCTAGGATCTGAATTCCAGTTCTCATGATTGAGCAGCAAGTACTCTTAATCACTGAGCCATCTTTTCAGCCTGACAGAACCACTTCCATTCATTTTCATCTTTATATGCTTTCTCCAGAGTCCAACACATCACTCATTGCTCTGAATCTCTTAAGTAGTACATTATAGTGATACTTTTCATGGAATCTTTAAATAGCATTCTGTTCAGCATTAGAGTTCCTGTTGTACAAATATAATACTTTCTGTCGTTTCCTTGAACTAGTGTAATTAACATTAGCTTGCGTTCATTTAACTACTGCCTTCTTCATGTAACCTTTCTTTCAACTATTTCCTCCTAAATTGGTGTCTTTATTTCTCCTTCTATCTAAATCAGTTTTTCAACATTGTCTATGGAATGGAATTGCCTAGGGAATCTTAAACCACAGACTCAAGCCTCACCCTAGAGATGATTTACTTGCCTCAGCCAGTACACCACAGTTCCTAAAAGCTCCCCAGATAATTCAAATGTAGTGGTTGGAAACTACCAGCTGGTACATTTCCTACCTATACTTCCATCTTCCTCACTGGGCTTAATGTCTCTATAACCATCTGGCCTACTGCCATATAGTTCTTTTCTTTATAGCTCTGAGACCTCTGGGATTGGCATTACCTATGTGTAGAAAAGAAGCCCTGAGTCTTGAATACTGGAATACAAATGAAGAAGGTAATTTAAAGGAAAGCATTGGTTTTCCATGTCAAGTAAAATGGTGGCAATGATTTGATCAATGGAGTTGATCATACAGAGATTCATTGATAATACAAACTCAATTATTTGAAATATTTGAATATAAGATATATATATCTTATAATGGGCAAACAATTTCCTTACTAGACACAACAGGATAACAAATAAATAGCCCAATACCAGGAATGGGTTACTTTTTTTTGGAGTTTTTGGCCAGTGAGAATCGATAGACTACAAAATATAATAGCTTCTGCCAGTGCTGTTGGCTATCTTGCAAAAATTGATGTTAAGACCAGAATGCTTGAGACAATGTACTAAAATCATCAAAATGCAGACATCAAGTAGGTACTGACCTGGAAGCTTCATCTCTACTGGTTACTGGCTACTGGCTAGCTTTCATAACACTGGAAGATGCTGTGCATACTATGTGAGGAGATAAGGAATCACTAATCTTACACAGCTATGTATCCCACAAGCTATAATAACAATTGGCTTATAATAGCATGCCTGTGAGTGCAATAGTGGCACAAATATCATGAAAGTAACCAACTACTTTATTAATGGATTTAAGGCCCATCCATAAAACAAAACCCATACATAACATCATTATCAGTGCAAGAATCTATAGCTAGATAGGTAACAGATCCTAGGGAACAACATAATGCTAAATGAACAGAGTATTAAACCAATGTATTACTATACTCATAGATTAATGTACTTCTCAGCTCTCATCAGAGAAGCTTCTATTTGTAGTAGTTTAACATGGAGACCCAAAACTGGTCAAGATACAGAACATAATTGACTATGGAATTCCCAGCCCCAAATGAGACATCTATATTACACTTGCTTCCTTCCAAATCTTGGGAGAGGGCAGAAAGAATGCAAAGAGCCATACACCATGGATTATAAGAAAATAGTATCTTCTGGACATAACTGGGCAGCTGCACATATGAGCTTACAATGGCTGTGGTAGCATGCACAAGACCTGTGCAGCCTCAACTCAGATCAAATCCCAACATGGAAAGGGGAAGTGCCCATCAAATCCCACTTATAGCCATGGGGTTAAGGCAATTGATTGCTGCTGGGAGACAGAGGGGCAGACAGCTTCCAAGGTGTGGTAGGTTGCCCATGCTCTAGTGCAGTGGCTCTCAACCTTCCTGATACTATGAAGTTCCTCATGTTGTGGCAACCCTAACCATAAAACTATTTCATTGCTACTTCATAACTGTAATTTTCTACTATTATGAATAGCAACGTAAGTGCCTGATATTCCGGATATCTGATATGCAACCTCCAAAGGGGCCATGACCCAAAGGTTGAGAATTGCTGCTTTAGTGGAAGGCTACACATTCAAGAGTACATGAGCAGCACAAATTGGACTCAATAAATGTGGAAAAAAAGGACAAAAAGTTGAGTGGGGAAAGAAGGGGGTGTGGATCTGGGAAGAATAGGAGGAGGGAAGGGATCAATATTATCTAAAGACATTGTATGAAGTTCCCAAAGAGCTAAGTGTTTAAAAAAGAATGGTGGTAGGACATAAAATTCTGGGAGCAAAAAAATTGATGATGTGGGGGTTGAGGATGGAAAATTGCTTGAACAAAAATCCTTGGATAGGCAAAAGTGATAAGGTCTAATATACTTTCTTCATATGGGGAGGGTTTGGCTTAGAGAAGCTAGTAACTTGCACAAAGTCACAGAATTCATAGGTCCCAGACAGAGTTGAAATCCAACTCCAAGCTACCTTTCTTTAGTGATCTTAAAGATGTTCTCTTGCACTAGTTGACAAAAATGAGTTTTCTGCTTCCAGCAGATTCCACCCTACATACAGCCCTCTCTTAGCTTCTTGTTTTATCCCTAAAAGAAACTATCTGCTGGTGCAGAAAAATTGTATCTAATGATAAACTATATATAATTTATATAGACTAAAATTATCATGTATTATTTCCATTAAAAGAAGTAAATCTTTGGAACCTCAAGCTTTGAATAAAACATCAGACAAAGTAGCTTTCTGTAAGTCACTGTAAAAATGGCTCTGGAATCTGCTGACCCCAAGCACCCTGGGATTGCCCTATTATTCAGAAGCAGGGGGTTTCTCAAGACTAGTTTTCATTTGGAAGGAGCCTCATAGCAGCCCTTGGATTCTGTGTTGGGAAGGGCGGGGATTTCACAGTGGAGGCTGTCAGGTACCAGGTGAGTACTGGTAGGCTAGCAGCACTACTGGGGTCACCGATGAGCGGTACAATAACAAGAGTGATGAGGTGGTAAATTTCTGTGTCAGGGTTGGGAGGATCCCTGATTTGTTTGACCTGCAATTTCAGTGGTATAAATATTCCCATCTTGGTCAGTTTCAAGTTACTAAAATGAAGTTTCTGAATGCGAGTCAGGAAGCAATAAGAGCGGCCAGTTCTTTCAGAATCTTTACAAACTAGGACAGGGAAAAATTATAGAATAAATTATTTTTGCTTTTATTTCTTAATACTATATGTCTTAAGAGGTATCATGTACTTCCTGCATCATACAGTGGCAGAAAGTCTAAAGAATAGAAGTATTTAAAGTCTAAAGAAGTCTGGCTTGCCTCTGTCAGTAATTTTCCACAGTTGCCACCTCACTCACTTTCATTGGACCCCGAATGGGAAATGAAGTAGCTGGTCTTTTAAGGCTCTTGAGCATTGGATGACGCTGTGATGCAGGGGCACACAGGATGCCTGAAGTCAATCCTCTCTTATGCAGGGATGAAGAAATTGCCTTGTAAAACTATGTGCTATATATTGTGCTTTTGGGTTTGAGATGAAAACGTCGCCTTTCCTCAGTAACTTTTCTCATGCTGTTCTCTATCACCGTGGCCTTTGAGATTTCTCAAAGAAACCAGCAGGGGTATTTGAGGTTGTTCATGTATAATATTCCCAACAGGGCTGTCTGAATAATGAGGAGGTGTATGCGATCCTGCCAGCTACCCTCTTGTTCTGAGGACAGCTGAAGCTGGATCCTAACCTTTAATTTTATGGCCTTCCCATCTTTTGCTAACCCTTTAACATTATATTAACAAAAGATGGACTGGGAGGGGGTAGGGAGAAACTTAATGCCTTTTATGATCTATTTTAACATTTTTACTTCACTTTGAAAATATAATTTTTTTCACAAGAATTAAAACTGTATTTTATCCTTTTAAATGCAGCCCCAGATGATGTATGTAGCCGCACTGGCAGCCAGTCAAGTTTGCACAAAACCCAAATTGAATCTTCCCTTTGACTGCAGCTGTGCATGATATTTTATGCAATTTTTTTATGCTAGTCATAAACGAGGTAGAAACTGTGATTATGCCAATTTTGGAATAATGCATTTCCACCAAAAAACAACAACAACAACAACAACAACAAATGGACTGCCTGTGCTCAGACATGTGAGTATATTTACAGGATACTCATTGTTAGATCATGTAGTGTTGACCCAGTAAAAGATGTCTAGGTGTCTAGGTAAAACATAATAGAAACCTAATATCCTAGTTCTGTGTGGTTCAAGACTGCAAAAATGCATCATCTATTGCTCTTACTCTGATGTTTACTAAAAACACAGCTGCTTAGCAACTGAATATTCTGGGTTGGGTCATGGTATTTGGTTGTAGAAATAACTAGGTTCATTACCATTCCATTATATGTCTGCTTCTAGACAATGACTAAAATAAATGGGGAAGGGAGTTTCAAGTATGTTTGCAAAAATATGCTTTAATATTAAAACATATTATTGAACTGTATTACATAAAGTGCTGTCAAGAAAGAAGAAGAAAAATATTACTTAGAGATGAGAAATTGATGCTTTAATGGATCTATTGTTTATACTTGACATAGTACAAATGCTTTCTTTCTATGACTGATATTATCACAGAGATAATCTTTAAATAACTATAGTAGGAAGAGTGAAGAGGGAAAAATTCAAATGCTAAGTAAATGATTATAGAAATAAATAAACCTTTCAAAGGAACTTTAGCAACTGAGAACCCAAATAAACAAGGTATCACATTTATAGCTCTAAAGATGGAGCCATCAGCATGAGTGTTTGTATCCAGCTGAATCATCAGTCAATTTTCATTGATAAATAAAACCCAGAGCCAAAAAACAGTTGCTCTGCCAATACCTGCTGTCATTCCTAAAGACCACTCTTGGCATCTGACATTCATTCCAGTTTCTGAATGATCTGAGAATGCCATAGGAGTGTTACTGATCACATTGTGGGAAGATTTCATGTACTTGAAACTAGCTTGTTTTACATGTCAACCCTAGTTCCCACATCCTCCAGTCCTCCCATTTCCCCCACCAACCCTCATCCCATCCCCTTTCTGCTCCCCAGGAATGGGGAGGCCTTCCATGGAGAGTCCTCAAAGTTTGTCATATCATTTGGAGGAGGGCCCAGGCCCTCCCCTATGTGTCCAGGCTGAAAGAGTGTCCCTCTATGTGGAATGGACTCCCAAAGTCCATTTGTGTACTAGGGGTGAATACTGATCCACTGCCAGAGACCTTCGTAGACTGCTCAGTTCTCCCAGCTAGTACCACATTCAGAGAATCTGGGTCAGTCCTATGCTGGTTTCCCAGCTATCAGAATGGAGTTCATGAGCTCCCCCTTATTTGGGTCACCAGTTTCTGTGTGTTTCTCCAGCCTGGTCTTGACCCCTTTGCTCATCACTCCTCCCTGTCAGCAACTTGATACCAAGAGTTTGGCTCAGCGTTTAGCTGTGGGTGTCTGCTTCTGCTTCCATCAGTTACTAGATGAAGGCTCTAGAATGGCATATATGGTAGTCATCAATCTCATTATCGGGACAGGGCATTTAAGGCAGCCTCTCCATTATTGCTTAGATTGTTAGTTGGGGTCATCCTTGTAGATCTCTGGACATTTCCCTAGTGCCAGTTTTCTCTTAAAACCTATAACAGCTCCCTCTATTATGGTATCTTTTTTCTTGCTCTCCTCTATTCCTTCCCTGACTCAATCTTCCTGCTCCCTCATACCTACCTCTCCTCTCCTCTTCCTCCTAATTCCCTCTCCCCTCCCCCATGCTTCCAATTTGCTTGGGAGATTTTGTCCCTTTCCCTTTTTCCAGAGGATCATATACATGTCTCTTAGGGTCCTCCTTGTTTCCTAGCTTTATTTTGGCAGTGTGGATTGTAGGCTGGTAATCCTTTGCTCTATGTCTAAAAAAAATATATGAGTGAGTACATACCATGTTTGTCTTTTTGTGACTCAGGATGGTTTCTCCTAGTTCCATCAATTTGCCTGTGAATTTCAAGATTGTATTGTTTTTTCCACTAAGTAGTACTCCATTGTGTAAATGTATTACATTTTCTCCATCCATTCTTCAGTTGAGGGACATCTAGGTTGCTTCCAGTTTCTGGCTATTACAAATAATGCTGCGATGAACATAGTTGAACAGATGTCCTTGTTGTATGAATGTGTATCTTTTGGGTATATGCCTAAGAATAGAATTAATAGATCTTGCTAAAATTATACAATGGAAAAAAAGAAAGCATCATCAACAAATGGTGTTGGGAAAACTGCATCCTGACTTGTAGAAGATTGCAGATAGATCCATATCTATCACTATGCACAAAACTTAATTCCAACTCTTTTCCCTCTCTTTGCTCTTTCTCTTCTTTTCTGTTCCTGGTCTCTTTTCTCTTCCCTTCCCCCTTCCTTTCTAATAAACTTCTCTTGCAAGTTCAAAATCAAAACAAAACAAAACAAAAAACCTTAAGTCCAAATGGATCAAAGACCTCAACATAAATCCAGCCACACTGAACCTCATAGAAAAGAAAGTGGGAGGTATCTTCGAATGAATTGGTACAGGAGGCCACTTCCTGAACATAACACCAGTAGCACAGACACTGAGATCAACAATTAATAAATGGAACCTCCTTAAACTGAAAAGCTTCTGTAAGGCAAAGGACACAGTCAACAAGACAAAACAGCAGCCCGCAGAATGGAAAAAATGCTGGCCGTCTCGCCAGCAAGAATGACACGGCACACTCAGGATCCTTCTGCAGTAAAGCTTTAATGCATCTTGAGAGGGAGAGCATAAGCTTACAGAGTGGAGACCCTAAACATCCAAAACCCAACCCTTATATAGGTTTACAACCTTCGCCTCCTCCTGATTGGCTGCAGCCCATTGGCCCATATGATGCCACGGGAGAGGCAGAGGCCAAGGGAGGGAAAATCACCCTGCACCTGCGCACTGACTTGTTTACTCTCAATGCCAGCCGGATGCAGGTGCCATCTTGTAATGGAGAATGCAGGGACGGCTCCCTACACTTAGCTATCAGGGAAATGCAAATCAAAATAACTCAGAGATACCATCTTACTCCTGTCAGAATGGCTAAAATGAAAAACACCAAAGACAGTTTATGCTGGAGAGGATGTGGAGAAAAGGATACACCCCTCTACTACTGGTGGGAGTACAAACTCGTACAGCCACTTTGGAAATCAGTATGGTAGTTCCTCAGGAAAATGAGAATTAGTCTACCTAGAGATTTGCAGATTTTAAACAGAAACTTGGATAACTGCTTGTCAGGGACATAAGTCTCTGTTCTCTAATGTGTAAATTTGTTGCCTCATTTGCACTTAATCATACTTTATTGTAGAAAGAGGCTGCATGGCTCAGTAGTAGTGCTGATGGAAAGCTTTGAAATTATTTAGAGCTTTCCAAATTCTGTGTTGATTGTGTGAATGAAATGAAAGAATAAAAGGTAAGATCAGGCATACTGTGTGGACTGTCAAACATTCTGTGGATCAGCAATAATAAGCATCCTCATTGACACATTCTAAATATTTGTATGTAATGCATTCACTGAGATTGTGTGTCAGACAATGATGACCTTTCTCCATCCGGTTTAACTCATAGAAAAGATGTGTCTTACTTTTGTACATTCAGAAGTGTTACACAGAGCTGTTACATTGGTACCTTAAGCCTCATTCAAAAACAAATTCCCAAACAAAATAGCCTGGCTAAAGCCCTGTTGGATGTTCCTGTTTGCCAAGTTTAATGAGTTTCAAGATGATGGAGAAGTTTCAAGGTCACAGTAAAGGAGAAATATGTGACGAATGACAAGGCATTGCTGTTCCTCTCTGATTGGAAAGGAATCACTTACTTGACAGAAATGGTGTTTGTTTCTAAAACACTGCCTTTGAGATTAGGCTGGTTAATAAGTGACCTTTGTTTAGATCTGTGTAATCATATCAAGCTATCTGAACTCGATAGCCAATAAGCGGGTTCCTTTTGATAAAGGGTAGTTTCTATCTTTACTGACTGGTGTTGAGTCATCACTGCAGTAGGTATGAAGGGATTCAACCTTCAAAATCAGCAGTTTTTAATGGAGTCTGGAAGGAGACAGTTTTGAACATCAGTGATTTTTCATGAGGAACTTCTCAGCATGTATTTCACTTAGATATTGTAGTTTATGTGATCATTTTACTTCCAGCTATAATTTATCATGCCAACCTTGAGATATATAGTCATAAATGATTCTGTTTCCAGTTAGATCCACTTAGGCATTCTTCTTGTGGTCTATCAGTTTTGTATGGGGAAACTAAGTGCTATTTTTGACATCCCTTAGGTTTGAAATTATTCAGTGCTGAATTTAATGCTTTTGGATTTTTACATTTTGACCCACTAGTGTTAGTCTTTGGTTTGTAACATAAAACCTATTATTCTTCGGCAGGTATCTGTCACATTGATGAGAACATTTTCTAGAAATGTTAGTCATGATTTTAAAGTGCAAATGACTCTTAACACATCCCAATAGTGTAGGTTCCCTGGTGGCAGAATGAATGTGACAAGCTGAAGACCTGCTGACTTGTTTTTGCTTGAGCAGACGAAATACAGTTGCTTCCTAGAAAATTTATTGTTGAATGTAAGATTCATTTTAATCTCCCATATATGCATTATCAGAAATCATAATCAAATAAAATCAAATGAAATACACACTGTATTTGGAAGCAGTACATGACTGGTAAAAAATGTGTCTCAAAAATAAAAGTGACACAAGTGACAGATATAAGCATTAGGCTCATGGCTTATTGTGGATATGGACCAAAGTATTATATATATGAACACACACTTATGCGCATGCACACATACACACACACACACACACACACACACACACACACACACACACAACCTGGATAGATGTAGATATATTTGGCTATTCTTTTTATCTGATTCAATCTCCTTTCAGTTGAAATAATGAAGCATGTCAGGAGCTTCCATGCATCCTCTGCAGAGATATGCACAGCCTGAGAATTTCAAAGAAGACATTATTTTCCTGGCTTGCAGTTGGCCACATTCTCTGTGTGCCCTTACATGGCACTTTATTTCTCTTCCTCTTATTGGAAGGGTCCATTCCTATTAGTCTTGAGTCCTCCCTATAGAGTCCTCCCAATAGAATCCTCTCTATAGGACCTCATTTAATTTTCATGTACTCCTAAAGGCACTGTCTCCAGATGTAATGACATTGGGCATTAGGGGTTAAACATACACATTTTGGGAAGATATAGCCCAGTTTTACCTGTGACATTAATAAGTATTTCTACATAGACTCAAGATACTACATTAGTGGATTAAAAAGATTACTACAATAGGATTTGAACTCCTGAGGATATTATAGTAAAGTCTGCTAGATTCTTGCTCTTAAGGCATTTGCAATGTAAAGAGCTTTGATCCCCACTGAATAGTCCAGAATAATGTCTTCTCAAGATTCAAATCTTATCTGAAATTGAAAGAACTTTCTGCTATGTTAGGAAACATAGTTACAGTTTGGGTATAGGATGAGACTGCCCACTCAAGTGGGTGGAGCATCATACTGCCTATCACAGGGGACAAACATACAACTATTAGAGATTCAGTTGTTCAGTCAGTGATTTAACTTCTGGGTATGGGTAAGAACCAGTGGGCATATTTAAGTAGTTAATGATGTGGTACTTGCTGGCTGCAGAAACCACTAGACCATGCCTGTGAAGGCCAGTAAAAACCTCAAATTTATGACCAAACTCTCACAATATTTTACATTAAATTGAGAGCCTTTCCCAGAACTGAGAGTAGGGAGACATCAAGTAAGTTAATTTTCTGCAAAAGTCTCCTTTTAAATACCAAAGGGGGGGGGGAAGATTCAAGAAATACAAATTACATCGTCCACTTGACCTCGAAAGATAGAATGTGGAGAAGAAATGGAAAAATATAGTTTTCCTAGGAGAGTTTCTGGAACTAACAGAAAACAGATTCTAAATGAAATAAAGATAACATATTCATGAGTCAATATGTAACCCACATTGTTAGTGAATAATGGGAATGAATTGTAATTTGTGAACAGCTTAGCAGAACCCAATGAAAGCCCAGAAGTACAAATATAATTGATTATCCTGATCTCCAATAGTTAATTTAGCTTATATCTGCATTCTATTAATGACTTATTAGGGTTCCAAAATTTTCAGAACAAGTATAAAATGACTTTCTGATTCTAAACAGAGACAAAATAAGATTACAACAAAAATTGTTAGGAATTTAATTAAAAAGCAAAATTGAGCTAGATGCATGCCTTCTGCACCAAAATCATATATTTTGTAACTATTTAGTTCCAAATGAGTTCTTATTTTAATAGTCCTCAGATAAAAGATATAAAGTGCTTTTTGACATTGAGTTTCTTTGATAAAATAGGCAGCTTTCATTTTAATATAGCACTCGGATCATCTTTCAATTGATAGCAAAGTGAAAATATATACATGTGCAATCATGAAGGGATGGTACTCATTACATCAGTATACATTTTGGTGTCTCTTTGAAAGGAAAGCAAGTGACTATTAAGATGCAGAAGCAAGACAAGTTGAGGGTAAGACTATTGTTAAAGACATCACACATTTCAGACCAGGGCTTGGAGAAATTGAGCTGAAAATGACTCATAAGGCTCATTGCTGAGGATTAGCTGTCATGTTATCAGAAGGTAGTATGCAAGCTGTCAAGGGATAAAAGCAAACAATGGTTCTTACCCCTGTATAATGCCTATGAATTACAACAATGACTGAACAAGCACCCGATGGCACAATAGTGACGCTTTTATGTTGGCGGTAACTAATAGCTATTTAATTGCACTAAAGTTCCTCTCAACAGAAGGGAACTCATGCCTGATTCTAAAACCTCAGCCATGGTTGGAGAGGCCACGGACCCTAGAAGGGAACCTACTCTGTCCATTTTCCTAAACCAGCATACTGTCTAGCTGTATTCTAAATACGTATCCTTAGATCCACAGATAAGTGTAGTTCTCAGTCCTAATCAAAGAGGCTTCCATTTGCTGAAGATGGAGATGATTGCGATTGCAGACATTCACAACTGGTCATAATGCAGAGAATGGGTGGCCATGGGGTGCCAATTCACAACTGATGCCCACAATGCAACACCTACACTTAGGGCTCAGGAAAGATCATGGAACACCAGAGGGCCGGAAAACATGTACAAGATAGTGTATTCTAGTAAATGTGATGGAGAAGCTGCCCATGATATCTAAACAGTATGCTTACCTAAGCAAGACCTGCATAATGGCAATACCACTTGAAATGTCAATGTGAATGGGGCAAATTTTACAAGGCTAGAAGCAATGGTTACTTAGAGAGGGAGACTCAGTTTTCTACAAGGATGAGCCCTCTGATTACCTAATTCAAAGTAGTTAGTCCTAAACACACATGAACAGAGCAGCCCTGTATAGATTCAGAATCTACAGATGCTACTGTTATATATTTATAACTACACATATTATGTTATTACATATTAATTACATGCAATGATATATAATTACATATGCTAACTATACCTTATATAATTGATTTTATATATGTAAAATTAAAGAGGAGAAGAATGAATTGAGAGGGAGGTAGGAAGAACATGGGAGGAGTTGGATTGGGGAAAGGAAGTGGTAGAAATCATGTAAAGACAGTATTGCTGCATGAAATTCTTAAAAAAAAGAAAGCAAGATTAAATTTTTAAAAGATGGGGAGGTAAAAGTTACCATAAATAGTTAGGGGATGTAGTGAAGCACTGTCTCTGGGCCCTATAGAATGCCAAGCACCCCACTGCAGGGAAATACCTGACACAGATCAGAAGAAGCAGTGAGCAAGAGGAATGGTGAGCATGATTGTTATCTAATCAGCTTTGTGCAGCCCCACCCACATCCTTATGCCCTACAGTTCTCCATCCAAATCCATATTATTCAACAGTCAAGGAGTTTCCTTTCAGGAAAACTTAACGTCCACAGTAAATAATCTGTGCTTTAAAAAGCACAAATTTGAAAGATGAGGGAATTAGGTATGCTTGGTGTTTTTAGGGACTAGAGACTAGGGGAAGGTATTAGCATTCAAGAGCAAAAATAATCAAAGTACTATTAAGTAAGGATTATGTAGCAAAATATCCAATTAGTATTTATCTAATTGATTTCATTTTAAAATATTGATGTACAGTTACAGTTTAGACAGACTTTGAAAAGCATATTGTTTGGTTTTGATGCTGTTTATATGTCATGCAGTCTCAGGCAAAGTCAACAGGAATGTATAGAATTGTCTCCAAGAGGCAGAAATACCACGAAAGGAGTTGACTTGACTGTAAGTGCAGTTGGAGCTGAATCCTGCTAGGGAACCAGCACATAGGGCAAATTACCCTCTGGGTGATTCAGAGAAGCAAAAGGATCTTAGGGTATGCTATAGTAAAAAAAAAAAATAAGACAAAGGTCCAAGCAAGGAAATTGAAGAAGGAAAGAAAGGAACAAAAAGAAAAGAAACATGCATTAAGGATAGAGCTCTGTCGCGAACGGATCACAACTTCAAAAGGAAAATTCAGATTGATTTCTCAGGTTTTCTCAGACAATAACAAAATCAACCTAAAGCAAAAACATAGCATACAAAACGATTGTTTTGAAATTAATATATGATTTAATATAGAAATATTAGAAGAATTATGACAAAAGAAATACAAGGAGGGAAAGAAATTGGAAATTCCCAGATAAAACAAATGCATGATGGATATATTGGAAGGGGTATGTGATGTAATGTGTTACTCCTTAGTTTGGTGGTGTTTTTTGTTTGTTTGTTTGTTTCTTTTCCTTGTTTATTTATTTTTTTGATTTGTTAACTGTTTCAATATTAAGAATTATCGCATGGAAAAGCTTTGTAGACTCTTGAGTATTACTAACTTTGACCGTATAAACATCACCACATCAGTTGTGGAATGAAAGCAAGGAAAAGAAGCTGAAAGGAAAACAAACAAAGGACAGATGCTGGTTTCCATCTTTAGATGGGTAGTTAAGTAATATCTGATATGATTCTGATTAAGTTACATAAAAGACAAATGCACTGGTCAAGTAGTTGCAAATCTCATGAAATCCACTACCCAGAAAAGCAGGCTACAAGCCATATCCGATTCTCAATCTTCCTAGTGCTGTGACCCCTTAATACAGTTCCTTACGTTGTGGTGACCACCAATGACAAAATTATTTTTGTGGCTACTTCATAAGTGTAATTTTGCTACTGTAATAGATCATGATACAAATATCTGTGTTTCCCAATGGTATTGGGCAACCCTTGTGAAAGGGCCATTTTACTTCCAAAGGGTCGAGGTCCAAAGGTTGAGAACTGCTCATTCTAATGTCAATTGGAGCCAGTGTCAAGCTCATAACCGCAAGGCTGTTAGTAAAAGGGTCCCTTAAGCTCAGCACTTACAGATGATACTACCACGATAGCTAGCCACATGCATAGATACAAGGTGGTAATTACTTTAGGGGATAAATATGACACAACGCAAATGCTAGGGTTTTGACCTTGGTATAGAAACTGGGATATAAAGTCAAAGTCTTGTGATCACTGTTTACACTTTGAGACCTTGGGTTGTGCCCTTAAAGTCTGCATTAGTAACTTGGTGTGCTCAGAGGATCAGCATTCCTGCTTACAAGTGCAAAGATGAAATAAAGCCATGTATGTGGAGTGATTATTAATGGTTATCAACCTTTATGATCATTACATAAGTGCAGTTGCTCTACCTGACTCACTAACTAGTAAACTTCTGAAATGTCTACTGCAGAATCAAGGACCCCAACTAAAGTTCAATTTGAAGTTAAATTCCATCTGATACTGTTGGGTAGATAATGCTACCGGCTACTGCAAGTTTATTAGCACATTCCTTATCAATGCAAAACTCAGTAGTTTGATTACTGAGCCATCAAGGTCTCAGGACACATGTTTTAAAGATTATAGATATTTTTAGATTTTGAGTGACAAATTAAATATACAATTTTCAGGTATGTTTGAGTTTGGCAGAGTCAAATATATGTATAAGAATATAATTTTCCTTTCTATTTATTTATCATGTATGTTTGTATTGTATGTGTGTGTGTGTGTGTGTGTGTGTGTGTGTGTGTGTGTGCACATGTAAATGTATAGTGGAGGTCTGAGGCTGACAATGGCTATCTTCCTCTATTGGTGTCTCTTTTAGATCAAGTCTCTCACTGAACATGCCTCAATTAGACTGGATGGTGATTGCTCACCAAGGATCTCTGATCTCTTCCTACTCAGTGCTGGGATATCAGGCTGGTCCCACCTTGCCTGGATTTTCTTACACAGAAAGTGAGGATTGAAATAAAGTCTTCAATTATTGCAAGCACTTTACTGGCTGAACTTTCACTAAGTCCTTATAATTTGTACTTCTAAAATATGACTTTGTCGTGGTGTTGCGTTGAAGAAATGTGTTAATGGTGACTTTAATTTATGAAATCAATTTCATATTCTGTGATCATAAAGTAGTCTATTTTCATATAGCAGATTTTGTAAATTTTAGAAGATAACATTTCCAGTAATTTGAACAACTCAGATGCAACATCTATTAATATTTTTAGTTTCTATTATTGTATCATGAACTTAAACAAGTGAGATAGTGTAGGCTTTAGCTGGACCTGTTGTTTGTTTTCAAACAGTAATTCACTCTGGAATGGTCTTGCCCTGGACATCACTCTGCTTCAGCCTCCTCAGTGCTATTGGTATGCACCATTGTCCACTGTCCCTGGTTCTCAAAAATATACTTTTTCCAGTATATTGTTTATAAAATTCTGTGTTGCTATATATTCTTCAGAAATATTTTTATTTGCTGCAAAGTCGACTAAATACACTTCAAACTTTACTGTTGACATTTAGTTATTTCTAACTTTCTGATATTACAAATTTACTGTGACATTTACCATGTTACAAATTCCTCGAGGTAAAATTGTTGAGCTAGATTGTGATGCTTTCTAAAGCTTTTGGGACTAGTAATTAAGCCGTGCTTCAGAAAGACTTATCAGTCTGCAGTACCAGCAGTGATGGAGCAGCATGTCTACTTCCAAGACTGACTGTGGAGACTTTAAGGGATCCTTAGGAATGATGATTTCGCCTCAATCCATAAGTCTTTGATTTCTTGCAAAACTTACCTATTTTATATTTGTTGGCCATTAGTATTATTCATGTGTTTCTCTTTACTCATGCCTTTGCCCATCAGGACTCATATTTTTAGTGTATTAAGCATTACTGAAAACTTTTGTCATGCTAAATAGAGAAATCTTTAACCTATCACTTCTGAGGCAATGACAATGTTTGCCCTCCATTATATTGCCCATATTAAATAATTTAATGAAAAGATACTGCTTAAAACTGTCTGTAGAAAACAGCTTTGTGCAAGATTAAGTATGGAAACATGAGAGCCAAGTTCTTTATTAAACTATCTTTTATGAAACCGTGTTATTAGAATAATCATGGACAGTATCATTCTTAAGAATTAAATCAGATTGAAACATATAAAAATAAGACTATGGTTATAGTAATGCCCCACATACCACCATCCCTAAGAGATTTGGGGGTTAAAATGATCTGCAAAATCTAATAACTGGGATATTAATCACTTTCTTATAAGATGAGAATATGAGCCTGTGAGGAATAATTTTTCCCTTTTATCTGTCTTCCCATTTCCACCATTCTCATGCTTTTGCTTTGTATTTTTCCCCTCTTAGCTGTGGGAAATGACATTGTATTTTATACTGTGACAGAACACAGTCTACAAAAAGAGGGTAATTTTGTAAGACAGTTAAAATTTTCTCACTGACATTTTCTATTGTAACTCACAATACCAATTAATTTGTTAATTCATTAGCAATGTAACAGAAGAAGGGGCTTTGAAAACACTGAGCTTTGTGTAGATGGTGTTTAATTATGCCTAATTAAATACTATGGAAGACCTGATTATACCTCTGAGTATTTCTTAGTCTGGGAAAAAGAAAAAAAAAAAAATAAAACAAGCGTTGTAGTCATGAATACAATGAACAAAAGCTGAATTCACCATCTCTTTATAGAAAAAAGGAAACAAATTATAGAGTAGTACTGGGGAGGGAGTATTCCGTAAATGTGTGTGCAGATTCTCATACAGGCTTATGCAGCACTGCTTGTTTTCATTATTAGGCAGAATCTCGAGAAAATCCATGTAGAAATCACTCTGACTCTGAACACATAGAGAGTGCCAATAGGTAAACATTTTCAAGGCAAACTGATGCACTCTTGCCTTTCCTGGAAGTCAGGAAAGCATTTTTTTTTTCCAGATGGCCACTGTGCATATGGCTGTGGCTTTTGTGCTGGCCAAAATAGGAAATGAGAACATAGTTCTTTCCAATTAAATCAATTTTGTCCTTGAGAAAAGAAATTTCACAAAGTGTCCAAGGGGAAGAGAGACACACAAAATAGCTTCATGTCCACCAAAACATCCCTAACTAATTATGATCTTTTTTTTTTTTTTTTTTTTTGATGTTCAGACCAGTCCATTTATTTTATTTGGAGACATTAGACAAAGAAGGCAATGAGCTCAGGGGTGTGCTAGCAATTTGCAAGTCAAAATTAAACTTGCTTATCTTCTTTTGTTCTAGAACAACATTGACTGAACTACAGGATCTCTCTCTCTCTCTCTCTCTCTCTCTCTCTCTGTCTCTCTCTCTCTCTCTCACTCTCTGCTTGTGGGAATCACATCACTAGGGTACCCAACAAGATCATAGTGGAGGTAAAATGATTGATGAAATAAGGAATTTTGCAACCTTAAAGCCTAGTTCACACTTCCCAGGACTTGGAGAGGACAGCCAGTAACTCAGTTCATGATAGAGAACACATGATCTCTTCTAGAAAAGATGCCACTATTTATAATGGGGTGAGATTGCTAGTTTTTTGTGGGCTCTTTACTGACAGTGCCTTGGTGGCGATTTAGTTTATCTTAATTAAAGAATCATTTGATGGGCTATGTGTAAGCAGCTCAGCTGGAGGCTGACTTTCTGATTTAACTTGTTAACAAATTTCAGCTCCCCCAAACATGAGACACATACACTTCATAAGGGTACCATTACACAGCCCTTAGTTGTAAGATAGCAACTAGATAGACACCAGATCCCTCATACATAAAATGCAGCTCATCCTGAAGCCTGCTGGACTTTGTTTCATCTTCATGAGTGTATGGGTTAGAGGAACCTGGCCAAAGATTCCTCTTTGCTCTTTCCTTTTTACAGTTACATCTAGTATTTCAATCCTCTACCCAACTGCTCCCATTCATGTGCACATCCAGCCACCATCTGTATGATGCGTAGGCTCCTGGTGATTTCAAGGCCAGGCCAATATGTCTTACTTAGCTAGCATACAGTTCTAAGTGGTTTTCTTGTGCTCAACAAATTGTGTTCCTTCGCTGGGAAATAACCTATTCACAAATGGGAGGACTTCAAGGGAGTGGCTGGCAGCTGTTGTTCAAAGGGCTAACAGTGTAATGCTGGCCAGGAGCACGTGGTGGGAGCCAATCAATAAGGACAGGAAAGACAGCAAAGTAGTGCTCTCACACCTCATTTGTCCTATCAGGCAGCCCTGCCGCAGAGTGGCAAAACTCCCATTATGTCTGCTTTGGCCTGTTCTGTTTTCCTCCCATTCAGTGTGTAGTAGAATAACCTAAAATGCTTAGGAAGACGGCAGGTTTCTGAGATTTATTATATTCCTGCTTGTAGAACATTCACTCCTACTGTGGCTGAGGTTCTGGACTATTAAATAATAATAATAATAATAATAATAATAATAATAATAATAATAATGCTTTCTAAACTTTGAGAGAAATTAGCCTAATAAATATTGGAACCACATTGTGACTTTTTCTCTAAAAGAAAATAAAAAATACTATCAACTGTGTTTTAATATGACATTGGTATCAAGGTGAATGAATGTCTACATTATATTTTAACATATGCTAAAAGCTTTTGCTGATTTTTATGTCTGATCTAAAAGTTAAAACATTTTCATTACCTCTGAAAATATTTTTAACTCTATGCACCCTATCTCCTATTTTCTTAGTAGGTCAGTGCTGAGCTAAACAGTTTAGGGAAAAAATAACATGTAATACTCTGAAAATTTAGATTCTAAATATTTTCATTCTAACATAGCATGAAGAGATCCTGGTCAAAGTCCTTACTTGAGTTCAAGGGAGGTGGCTTGGCAGAAAGAGCATGTGCAGGCTGTTCTTGTGTCTGGAGCTAGATATGTACATATGAAGGCAGTGGACAAGATTTTGGCTGGATTCTTGATACTAGCAAATGCAGAAGTTGTGAGGGAAGATGCTTCTAGCTCTGCTCAAGCATCACCATGCTACTTAAAATGCAAATGCATGCCTCGGATTCATACCAATGCATATTCCTGAACCATTAGGCAAAGCAATATCAAATGTGAGGCTGTGGTGAAGCTTCTCTCTGGGAGCAGAAGAATTCGAGGGAGGAGGAACGGAAGAAGAAAGGACATTTCCTGACAAGAAGCGGGGATGACAAAAGAAGACAAAGGACAGATGGGGCCTGCGTACAGCAGAGAAGGGACTATAGTGGAGTGAAGCGCATAGACATCACCACTGCAGACCACCTTGAAATAGACTAGGTATCATTTCTGAATTTGAGGCAAGGAGAAGCAAGCAATGGAATTTTCTGATTGCTCACTTCCTAGTCCCACACTTGACATTAACAAAATAAGACAAAATTGTAACGAATATTTGCCAAGGACTTGTCAATATTTCAGGGTCTCTGGATGGGAAGGAATCAAGCATGGACACTGCCAAGGAGCAGTAATATTGAACTGCTTTGGTTATTGAGTGTTCTATATCAAATGACCTCAAAACATAGCAACTACAGTTTATGGACTTGCTAATTATCCAGCTGTTAGGGCTGCTGTGGCCCAGCAGTTCTACCTTCCTGGCTGGTGGCTGCAAGTTAACAACCGACTCCTTTCTAAGCCTGCCTTAGGTGGAATCCCAGACAACTGGCATGTTCTGTCATTTCAGGTTCCTTGCCTCTGAAAGTGGCCAGACCATGTGGCTTCTCCAGCAGAACTATAATTCATGGCTGCCAAGAGAGCAATGAAAGCTACAAAAGGCCTTTTAGGAGCTCAGATTTTCTTGGTTGGTTCAAACAAATTCAAAGAAGATTACACACACACACCATATACATACATACATACATACATGCATATATATATATATGTACATACACATACATACATACACACATATATATGTACATACACACACACACACACACATACACACACACTCACACACACAAATGGACATATATTTTGGGAGGCCACCAGTAAAGAGACACTGCTGTGTTTGGGGAGAGAACTTAGACCTTAAGTTTCTCTGGCAACAGCCAGGGAAGCACTCTACTACTGGATACATGGAGTGGCTCACCTAATGGTCTGAAGTATGAAAAAAATAACTAATTGTGTCCACTTCTTGGGAATGTCCTTTATCTATAAGAAGAATCCAGCATTGCTTGCAGGAAAATCTGACTAATTTGGGGGTATTACTCAGTATTAGCTACTGGCTAGTAAACTTAAAACCACATCCACTTGCTTAGTTTCTGTAACCAAAATGATAATGATGCCTATCCTACTGTGTCATTTAAGTTTTCTGAGATTCAGGGAGGAAAGATGCTGTGTTTGGTCCTCCTTAGAGGTGAGCGAGCCTGATGAGGTTATAAATTATGAGCTGTATGGAGACTGAGAGCAAAATGATGGAGATGTTATAAAGTTTGTGACAACTCCTATCAACAGGATTACCAACTCATTTGGTAGAAGGAGGGAAGACAGTCATGTGCACACCCTTACTGACTGGGGCATGTGTGTCTTTGGGTCAATTCTTTCCTTGCTCCTTGTCAACAGAGTTATTCTTGTTCAGGGCAGCTATGTATCCAAGCAAAAACACATCTCAGGCTTTCTTACAGGCAAAGGGGCCATGTAACCCCACTGATTAATTCCTGGATAGGAAACATTGTCAGGTAAGATGTGTAAAGAATTATCAGAAGCTCAGTATCAGAAGTGGGCATGGGAGCTAGTAAATATTCAGATGGGAGGGTGTTATTAACTGTGCTCTTACCTGGAATGCAGACAAAATGGTTAGTGCTACAGAGGCCAGATCATGGCCACACAGTAAACATGAAGGTAGAATCCATGCTCTCAGAGTAGTAAAGGGAAAAGGCAACGGGCCATAGTCTCAAGCTGTGTGGTATTTGTTTCTTCCTTTTGACTTACATAAATGAAAGAAAACACACTCTTTCCTTTAAGCTCCTATCTCTTTATGTTTCCATTACTTTTGAGTTGTACACGATTCCCAAATGACCACTTTATTTAAGAATAAAAATGAAAGTACATAGTTGCTGCCTTCCTCTGAAAGATGATGCTGCTCAAGCAAAATAATTCTTCAGAACTGTGGGGGCAGAGCTTTCTGTATGCGTACAACAGAAGTTTCACTTAAGAAAACTGCCTTCTTCTTTTTTTTTTTTTTCAAGAAAGCATTGCTTCTTCTTATGTCTGTAAATGGAGGTTTCTCTCCCACCTGCCAATTCCTGAGTAAATGCTCACAGGCTTAATATTAATTACAATTGTTTGGTCAGTGGCTCAGGCATATTACTGACTAGCTCTCACAATTAAATTAACTAATCTGTGTATCACCATGTGGCCGTGGCTTACGGGTAATATTCTGGCATTTTACTTCTTTGGTGACGGCATCACATTTCCATGACTCTGCCTTCTTTCTCTCCATATTTCTGTTTGGATTTCCTGCCTGGCTCTATCTTGCCTGGCCACTGGTCCAATCAGTTTCTTTATTAACAAATGGCAAGAAAACATCCACTGCATACAGAGGGACATCCTTGTTGCTAGAAAAGTTTCCCCCTAAAAACTCTTTGCATAGTGCTAACCCCTATCATTCTCTATCATCTCCTGCTCCAGCTGCTTCTTTTTTTTTAAAAAAAAAAAAAAAGATATAAATAAACTCCTTGTGGCACTGGGGATCCAACCCAGGACCTTCTACCTTGGGTAGTGATTTCTTTAAACTGTATTCTTGGTTAATTTGTTATTGTCTTTTCAGTGCTAAGAGGGGAGTCTGACATTTAGTGCTTGAACTGGAAGGTTTCCTTAAATGACAGAATAAACACAAAATTGATCTGCATTTGATTTTGAAAAAAAGAATTGAGAATACTACCAACACAGCAGTGCATGTCTAAAAATTATGATTCAGCTAGCTGCAGATCAAGAACTTGAAATATAATACTAAACTTCTGAATTGCCTGGTACCCATTGAAATGACATAGCTTTCACAATTGTTCCATGTAACTGGTAGTGTTTAAGCTGGATGGCAATTTTTCAAACTTTGCTGATGCCTTCCCTTCAATTTTATCTGAAAGAAATAGAATGGGAAGATACAATTCTCTATAGGCACATGAAAGTGTTTGTAAGTAGTTTTTCTATTGAACTGACCACATAGTCTCTAATTTTTCTTGGGCTTATATGCCTTTTCTTTTGTAGATACAATCAGTATAAGCAATAGTTTGCAATACTGAAAAAAATCTAGCTGCCACTGTTTTTCCTTTATATCAGTACATACATAATGGATATGTGCATATATGCACATAATGACAAATATATATAATATGTTGTGAATATAGGCACAAATATATACATGAATAACATGTATAGGGTTATTATCATTATGTAACCTGCTTTTCAACATTAGAAACCTATTGAAAACTTCATTAACTAGTTTTCTGTATTATATTACTCTACTTTCACACTTTTACAATTCTGAAATAATGAAATCTACCAGTTTCAAGATAGTCAGAAATGTTATGGCAAATTAAGTGTGAGGATTCAGTATGGCATATACCTACAATTCCAGCATTCGGGTGATAATGTCAGGAGGGTCACAGTTTGAGGCAATGCTTGACAATATATAGTGAGTTCGAGGCCAGCCTGGGCTAAGTATTGAGACTCTGTTTTGAAAAACCACCCACATTAATGGAAACAGAAATTTCTGGGATTCAATGGGATTTAGAATGGTAGTTCCCAGGTACCTATTAGCCAGCCATCCTTCAAGAAGGACAATGGCTTGAAATATAAATAGCTTGGAATAGAGAATTCAAAGATAGGGGCAAGCCAAGAAGAAAGAATTAAGAGAAGAGGGAGAGAATTTTAAATTGAATATTTGTAAACAAAATTCTTTTTAAACAAGCAGAGCATAATTGAAATAGAACATGCAAGGGAGTGATGATTCTGAGGTCGCCAACACTATCAACATCAATTTGCCTATCACTGAAGAACAGTATATGAAAAAGCAAGGGCTTAAAATGAATGTTTTTCTATTCTTTTCCAACATACTATCAAATACAAATGTTATAGGCCCAAAGCCAAAGATTATTCTTGGACTGGATCTTTTCCCATGCTCTAAATTTAACCAGCTGGGATTCTTAAGTGCCAGCTTGTTCAACTTTTTGAAGTATAGAATTTGTCTTTGAATAATAAATCTGAATTTTACATCAATGGTAGAAAAGATGATGGTTCCATATCAAAGATATATTGTCTCCTGGAGTTACATAATAAGCATGGCTAAAAGATATATGGTAACAACATTTGAAAGAGCCAATACATACAAATACACATGCACACAAAAAGGTATATGGGTCTTGTGGGGTACATTGTCACCCAGATATCTTAACTTCATATTACACATGTGTGTATATATAATGTATATATTTTATATGTATATTATATATGCATATATAATGCATGCATGTTACATGTATTTTATATGTATATACACATGAATTTATATATACTTGTATATGTATTGTGTATAATTTTAGATATAAAAATAACATGATTTCTTGAAGTTTTATCAAATAACCTTGGTGTTATTTGCCTTCTGTATTGCCTTCCCTCCCTTCTGCCTGACCACCACCACCCCTTCCCTTTGCCAGACATCAGAAACCTTTTGAAGGGTTTGGTCAGCATAATTCAAGTGACTCCCCTAACAATACATATTATCGCTTTAGTCTTCAGCTGTCTGTCAGGGGTTGAGGGTGGGCCTCTGTGGCTGAAGATGCTGGATGTGATCTGTAAGCCTCTTTTTTTGCATGCTAGCTTCCATGGTTTCAGAAATACTTTGCAAGTTGCCAAGAGAAAGAATCAGTCTAATGGTCTTAGCCAGCTACAACATCCATGGACCAGGGCAATTACCATCAAAGCAAAATATGCATAAAGGTGTAAGAAGATGTAGTCATATATCTGTGGCAACCAACAGCTGTCTAATTGGACTTACAGCCCACTCAACAGGAGGAAGATCACGCCTTTACTGGAAATCTAGGCAGCTTTTTGGAACTAGTGAGGTTGTGGACCTCAGGAAGGAATCTATTGTCTCCACTTTGCTAGACTAGCATAATTTCTTACTACATTGTAAATCTCATCCTTATATCCACAGATAAGGGCAGCCACCACCTCTCACCAAAGAAATCTTTCTTCCCAGCAAGTGGAAACCACCATAGAAAACCACAACTGGACACAAGACAGAGATCAAGGGATGGTGGAGAGCCTAGTTCCAGTGACTGCATCTGCATTACAGCTCCTGCCTCTGTGGCTGAGGGAACTTTTCAGAAGAGCTGGGCAAAAGATGGTTAGAGCCACAGTGCCAGGAAGTCTGCTGGGGGGGACGTCTCTCCTACAAATGGCTACACAAGTCTGGAACAGTGGAAATATCAATGGATATGTAAAGATGAAAGAGGGAAAATTTCATAGAGAAAACTTCAGGCAACTGTTGACTACAGGGAGAAGGAGAATTAGCCTCACCCAGGGATGACCCCCTTTTTTGGGTTGTCTAATACAGAGTGGTCAGCCTTGAAACAATATGCACACAAACTGCAAAAATGGATGCAGCAGGTTCTGTTTTTATGTACTTGTGTAAACACATATACACATATGTACAAATATAATAAAAGAAAAAGAGAATAGTAACTTGAGAACAGGGTCCCAGAATGGTTTTGAAGGAGGATAACTGGGAGGGGAAGGAAGGATGAAAGGGAGAGGAGAATTAGTGTAATTCTTTTAATTTCAATCAAAAACATTAAAATAATGAGGCACACAGTCCTCCATCTTTGACATGGGTGATCTTAGATGCTGACATTGCTGTATACATACTTTTAAATTCATGTTTCTAAGGTGTTTTGTCTGCATGTATATATGTAAGCCATGGACATGCCTGGTGCCCACAGATACTAGAAGAGCACATTGGATCCCCTGCAAGTGGAATTGCTGGGTAGCTGTTAGCTGTTCTATGGGTACTGGGAACTGAGTTTGGGTCATTTTAGAGAGCACCAAATTCTCTTACCCTCTGGGCTATCTCCCAGTCCATTACTATTCTTTAATTAAGAACAAAGAGTCTGACATAAGAACTTTGAAGAAGTGTAGTTTCATAATAAATGGTTGCTTAAAACATGATTTTTTATTCAAATCAATGAAACACCATGCAACTGTTGAAGGTTTAATTGGTCATCGACAACTCTGAGCAATTGTGTACAACTGCTTGAGATTTCTCCTTAATCTGTACATCCTTTGGGAAGTCAGGTGCTCTGGTTAAGAACATCTTTGCTCTGTGCTGTTGAAATCAAACCCTAAAGTGGATGGAGCAAGGTAGTGAACATGTTCTTAGAAATAGCAAATTAATTAAGGAATCCATCAATGTTCTGAGAGCTGGTGCTTGTGTAGATGGATGGGTTGGAGACCTTGGCATTACGATATTTGAGGAATAACACTGTGCAGTAGACAGATGTCACGGTCTTGAGACAGATGTCTGATATCTGGAGTGAAATGAAAGCTGGTCTGTGCAGAAGAAGGTGTTTCATATTGTGCAGCTTTCTCACTATATTTTCCTTTTCAAGCATATAGGGTGTTCAGTTTAAAAAAATGTGTAAATAGATTTATCAGGTTTAGAAAACAGAAAAACTCTACAATGCATTATAAAAAGAATGAAATAGAAAATTGAGATGACCTACAATTGACATAAATGCTCTTATCATTTTATAACATGGTTCAGAGACTTTCCTTACTACAAACACATGTAGATACATGTTCACACAATTTCTACTGTAATGGAAATGTTTGACTGAGGTGCAGCTCAGTGGTAGAACAATTTTCTAGTGTGTTTGAAGTTCTGTGTTCAATATCTAGTCTAACAAAATAGGAGTACAATATATTATGTAGCATCTTCTGTATTCTTTAAAAATATTATATTCTACAGCACTTTCATATTAGTAAACATAGGCATTTAAATCCTACCATATAATGGATCTGTCCTCTATCTATCCAAGTAGGTGGGTATTGGGGATGTCTTGAAGTTTTCATTCTTGTAAATCATGCATAATGAATAGCAAAGCTACTTTAAAAAGCCTTTGTATTTCTTTTTCCAAGAATGTCCTGTTTATGTCAGCTGCTAGTATTATTAGGGTCCCCATTCTTTATAATTTTAGCTATTGAAACCATGTCTTTTGAATATGAATAATAGCAACTTTAAAGCATAAAATAGATAATTAACATTATTTTGCATGATTTAAATGCTTTAAAAAACATACATCCTCATGTACCATGTTGGAGCCCATTTCCTATGGCGCGATGCCATGCTCAGTCTTAACGTGTGGGAAAGGGCCCTACCCCCAACCTATTGTACCAGACTATGTTGACTACTCATGGCAGCCCTTACCAGTGGAGAAGGAGTGGACTGGGGATGGGGGGTGTGGGCTTGCGGGAAATAAGGAGGAGGTTGTAGGAGACAGGGGGTGGTGGGAGAAGGCAAGGGTGTTGGAAGGAGGTATGGGAGGGAGAACTGTGGTTGAAATGTAAAATGAAATTTAAAAAAATGGAAAAATATATCCTCATTCATAAAAATGATATAGCATGGTTTATGTCTTAGGCTTTTCATTCCTTCAACCAAAACTGTCTTGTTTTTAAATTGACCAGATACTTTTATAGAGATAATTTGTATACCATCCAAACCCTGGGCAGCAGATGATGGGGCTATATGGGTGGGATATAGTGGTTCTCATTTCACAGTTGATAAAAATGAAAGACAAAGACAAGTGGTCTGCTAAGGAATTTCCCCACCATCGGACCCAGTGTAGCAGCGATGATCCATCACAGTGGTCCACAAAGGGAGGAGAGAAGACTGGCTTACCCTAACTTTAAAAGAGCCACCTGAGCTGCAGTCCTGACAAGGAACAGAAGAATGAAATAATTGATCCAGTGATCATGAAGGGATGACGACTGAGAAGCTTCTCTGGCTTTTCAGATGAAGCAAAATTGAGAAAACAAAACCTCTCTCATGAGAGAGGTCAAGGCCCTCTAAGGACAAATTGAGAACAGCCTACTGGAATAACACAGGGAGGGGAAGGTACCTAGTCACAGCTGGCTCAGCAATGGGAATGGCCTATGGCAGCAACATCGAGGGATCAGTAACAAACAGGGAACAGGAATTAACTCAGCTGCCTTTACCACTTAATTCCATGACCTGGTAGTGAAAGAAGAAAGTATTAAAAATAGTATTGGAAAAGAAACTAAAGAAGTGTTAGATAAATATTTTCTGATATAGATAACACCAATGTCATGTCAGTGTGAAAACAAAACAAAACAAAAAGTAAAAGAAAATAACAACCCAGACCATGGACTCAGTCATCACTATGAAGGCATGACATAATTGTTTACACAAATTCTCCATACACTAAACCACTTTGAAAGTCCCAATTGCACTGTGCTAGAAGATGGCTCAGAAACAATCAATGTAAAACATAGTCCTAAGATCATCATTTCTATGGAAACATTATGATGTCATGGACAAATGAGAGTCAGTATACTAGTCCCTTTCCCACGAACTTTTCTACTTGAAATATGCCCTTGAGAGGAAAAAAACAAGAAAAAGCACCCATGACACCAAATTAGAAACTTAAAAAAAAAAAAAAAAGAACTACTTAGTGCTATAAAAAACCTAGTTGTATAACATTCTAAGGATGAATTTTAAGTACATTCAAGTCTTCAGGCAGGCAACACCTGCCTAGTTCTGATATACTTTAATTTCTGATTTGACTTTCAGAATGTCTGGGGGAAAGGGGTAAACAACACTGATCTCAAAAGACCCAAAGCTGAGCTGAGAGATTTTCCTTCAAAATGGAAGACAGACCAAAGACATGGTGATTAAAGAAGACTGGCTTGGAGGCAAAAAAGGCCAAAGTCATTTTCGATTCTTGATTAAGGAACGCTTAAGACACACATGTATGGTTGGGTCAGTTTGATGCAGAAATCCTCTCACCAATGTGATTGGCAGATCTCTCCATCTTATGTCACTCTGCTAGCTTTTTAGTGTTCACAAAAGCATCTTTCTTTACATTAAAAAAAAACCCTAAAAAAATTATTTCATGTCCATGAGAATAAATTTTAATGTTTTGTTACATTTAGGACTGGGTAATAATTGAAGGTGTAGTAGTAAGAAAGAAACCTCCGATGAGAAATTGACAGTGTATCTTCATCATATGTGAACAGGGCTATGCTAAATAGCACAGTCTCCCCATGGTGGAAGAAGTATTCAGCATGAAACCCAGCAGCTCCAGCAAACTGTAGTGGCTGTCTCACTTCCACTTTTGATTTTTAGGCTTAAAAATTCGGTTATAGAACTTGGCTATGGAGATCATTCTTCAGCTTACTAGGGGCTAATTAACTATGTAAAAAGAAGAATGGGAGAAACAAAGAGCGTGTGTTTCATTGAGACATGGTGAACAAGGTAGGATGGAAACTCACCCCAGAAATGTCTGCAGGTAAGTAGCAGATGGGCCTCTCTTCTTGGCTGCTTATTTTGTGTAGGGCGTCCCCTTCCTTAGTCACCAACTTCTTGGTTCCCAGTACACCAACCCTGCTTAGTCAGGATGACCAGGTGACCTCAGTTTTCCCTCCCACCACACGAGGTCTTGTTGTCCTCACAAAGATAGTTGGATAGCTAAAGAACAGATGGCTTAGCAGAAATTACATTCATCAAATTACTCTGGGGCTTTGAAACACTATTCTCAAAAGCCAGTTAAGTTCTGAAGCAAAAGACTATTGTGATGTTGAGTGTGTATTTGATAGGAACTGGGTTCACCTGAGAGATACACACTCAGGGCCATGTCTGTGAGGCATTCTTTGACTTAACTGAGGTGAGAATACACACCTAAATGTGGGTGGTACCGTTTCATGAGTGGGGTCCTATACGAAATACAAATGAATAAAAGTAAGAAAGTAAGCAAATTGTATCTCTCTCTCCCTGCTTATACCTTCAGATGCATCCATGATAGAAGTGTAAATTATAATATAACACGTATTTTTTTTCTTCACTCCTTTGAAAACTAATTCCATCTCCCCAGTCTGTGTGCCTCTTCAAGCAATTTGCCTTGGTGAATGGAGCACAGATAAACTGATGAACTTCCTGGTGGCCATCCTACTGTGTGGTCATTGCTAAGAAAAATGCACTGGAGATGGACTTTTAAGCTTTACAAATAAATTAGTTGTAGATCCACGGTAAACTTGTATCTGGCATGTATAGGGAATACAAAACTTGGATTCTTCTACACACTACCTTTAACACTTTTTTTTAAAGCTCCTAGGAAACAGTTGATTTATTACAGTAGTGAAGCCCAATAAACACTGATATAGTTAGGGAAGATGTAATTAAAGTTAGTAATTTATAGTAGCAATGGATATATCTTTATATTCAAAGTTTCCCTGTCATACTTCTAAATTTACAGTTTAATACAATATAAAGAAATATGCTTATGAAATCCTCTATTATCCCAAGTATTTCATTGGTTGTCAGTCTTAGGATTTAACTGGTCCTGTGTTCCATGGACCCAGTCCTCTGGGTGGATGAAATTGTTAATTTGGTAAATTTCTCTGATGCATTATTTTTCTAAACTGAGGCTCTGTCAACAAATGTGGAAGAGAAAGGTCTTGTCTCTATAGGACCTCCTTTGTAACAATGGGTGATGGACCCCGGAGTTCTTTGAACAGTTACTCCCTATTGCCAACTTTCTCAATCTCAATTGTGTGCAGCATCCCAGAAGCTTGCCTTCACCTCTGGGAATAGCCAGTTGTGTACTCTTTTGCTTCCAGGGACGTTGTGTTACCCAGTGGATCATGTGTGGCACTTGGTGCCTTCCAGGTGCATTATACATAGACTATAACTTCCTGACTTCTCCCCTTTCAGATTTGTTCACCACATTTAATTTTCTCAGATCATCTGTCATCATGCTTCCTTTCATCATTTTGCCATTATATTCCCAGGGCCCTACAGTCATTTTTTGAGTTGTAACACTTTCTCTTTTATATCCCTGGCATGAAAATGTGTCAAATAAAAGTACAATGATGCTTTTCCTATCATTTTCTAGATTTCTACCAATTTCAGCTACCCCATAATTGGGAGGGAACCAGAATGCCAGGTTGGAGTGCAAGATGAAAGGAGAGGACTATCATTGATGTGGTTACCATCAACACAGAGCAACTGAAATGTGACTTTATTTTCTCAATTTTACACATAGAAAATACAAAACTCAAAAAGTTATAGTAACTTGACCAAGGTGACACAGGCCATCAGGAACCAGGATGCATTTCCCCAAATGTCTCTAATCTTCTTAGATGTGATGCTGTGTATAAGAATTAAGCAAGGGAAACTGCAAGACTATCCATGATTTTGGAGCAAGTTACTTAATCTTCCCAGTAATAGAGGAGTTGAGTGTATTTTACTCCAAGGTACCATAACATTCTATGATCCGAAATCAATGCTTCAAAGCCTGAATACTTGATTCTGTGATAGAAAAGTAGAGGTATTTTTTTTTTTTAGTTCATTGTTCTTTTTCTACCAATGCTGGGCTCCAGGACTCATTCTTTTACCTGGTATAGAATAATATCTCCCTTTTCAGTCTACATTTAACCCATTACTAAGTGCCTGAATTCTAAACACTCCCATTTAATCAGAGCACCAGAACACTACCCTTACTTCTACATATTTAACTTATCCCTACTTAGTGAGTATTTGCTTCTACATATAACACACCTAAAACTTCTCTAGCTATTCAAATAGTCAGTCTTTTCTCAACTCTTTGCCATGCTGCATTTATAGGCTTTTATAGGTTAGCTTGAGGTTTTTTTTTTTTTAATATGAAGTAAAATCAGATAATATAAAATTTGCCATTTTACTTCATTTTAAAGTGTACAATTCAGTGGCCTTTTGTACAATGACAGACTTGTGCCACCATAAGCACCATCTCAGTATGGAACACTTTCATCCCCCACCCCCCCACACACACACAAAGAAATGCCAAAAGCTTTAAGCAACAATTCCTACTAGCTCTCCTTTCTATCCTTGCCCCTTCCAACTCTGGTAGTGGCTAGCCTGTTTTCCATCTCTATAGATTTATCTCATCTGAAATTTTCATAGACTGTGTGGGCTTTTATATTTGGTTCTCCCCACTTAGCATAATGCGTCCGACATTCATCCTTGTACTTATAGGCTAGCTTTTAACACTTACAGCCTACTCTTGTGGTTTCTAATTCCTCATCTCCATTTACTCTGTGCACGTGTGACTTGACTTCCACAGTGGAGTCTTTGACATCCCATTCCAGAGGCTGTTTCTTTCCTGGGCATCACACGGACATGAGGTTCTTTTCAGGTTCATATTTCTTTCCCCTGAATTCTTATTGGAGCCATTTAGGCTCTAGATTCTGGCTATTCACATCACTCTAAACATTTAATTAGTCCTGGTAGTAGTTTTATGTGTTCATCTGTTTATCCCGAGCTCTGATAAATTACTAATCCTGTGTCTCTTGGGCTTAACTCTTCTTTCCATCAGACAGCCACACAATGTGACTCAGCAGACAAGCTCCTGTGACATGATTCAGCCCACTGAACAGACAGAACGGCGACAGATGACTCACACTGGGACAGTCAGAAAACACTCCTAGAAATCTGTAATTAGACACAAAAAGTGATGTCTATTTAGTCTTTTTTCAGGCATCTAGTCCTACTGCAAATGAGGTTAGTTGCTATTAGGAGTCATGTTTTTGGTCAGGTGGCTGAAGTAACGAGGAGAGAGGTGTCAGGAGATTGATTCCTCCTAAGCTTAAATCTTAGCTTGTTTCTCGAGCATGGTTGTGTACCTGCTCTTGGAGCCCAGCTGATCAATTTCTCAGATATATCGTCAGCCCGGACTAGTCATTTCCAAAAGAATGTGACTATACTGATGCTTAAATGGATATATATTTTCTTCATTTTCTCTCTCCCTATCCAGTTCTGGATACTAGGTACCTTATGGACACATGTTAAAGAGGGTAGTCTCTAAATGACTACATGGGGTATTACATCCCCCAACACACAATCAAAACCTGATCTTGCCACCTGATTAAGAACTACACTAGTGGTGTTAAGCCAGTGAGATTTGGAAGCATTATCTATAGCAGCTATAAAAATATTACTTGCTAAAACTAGGATTTTGTTTGAAATTCAACAGAATCCAGACTGCCATGGTCTTTCTTTAGTACCCTATTCTAGCAAATGTCTCTAAAGTCTATTGAATTGGAAGTCCTGTAAAAGTGAAAATTTCTATGTTCTGAGATTTCTGTAATTTCCATATCCATTTGTTGCCCAACTGTTAAATATTTGTTTGACATATTTGAAATCTTTCATCTTCTTGACAGTGTTACTATGGATATCATCTGTCTTCTAAGGAGTTAGCTGTATCCAGAAAACGAATACATTAGGTGATCTCTGAGTGACAGTTAAATATCTTTAGTTTTTCAAGCCAACAGTGCTGTATAATAATAAGTATCATATGGAAAGTATTTAATTTATTCAAGGAATCCTAACACAATCTATGGACTGGTGGTTATTTCTTTTCTCCCAGTTCCCAAAACTGGAAATCTGTAATGAAGGGGTCAGCAGTGTAGGTTTCTTTAGAAGCCTTTCTCCTTGACTTGTAGGTGACTGCCTTCTTCCTGAAACTTCACAAACTTTTCTCTCAGACCTCTTCTTCTTACAGGAATACTGGTTAATATGGTATTGGGTCCACACTAATCACCTCATTTTTGTTCAGTTACCTCTATACAGACTTCATTTCCAAATAACATGTATCCAGGAAACAGAGGGTAAGGACCTCAACAAGCATGCCGTTCCAAAATTTGTATGTTGGCTCTTTTTTCTTATTTGGAAGATCTGGGCTCTAATTTATATTAAAGTGGGAAAAAGTAAAAAAACAAAGTAAATATACTTTAAATCAGAGGCAATAGTAGTCTAGAGAGGTTGCATGTGCTGGTGAGAGAAAACTTTATTATGAATTTGATTTGGTATGTTAACATCTCCTCTAGTCCCCTGGCATGTGAGACAACAGGTTTCAGGCCCTGGGCTCCCTTTGCAATGGTTGATTACTCAAGTTCATGCAGACAGGTATAATTCATGGGGCATAGCTGTTAGAAGCAGCAATGGCATTGCCAGCTGAACAAGATGGCCTTCATAGGAAGAAATAAAAGGTAGTATTTTAGGTCCATTTCACACTCGGTGTCCTGAGAATTCCTATTAAAAGAGTATCATTGTCAATAGGGCTCAGTGGTGGTGAGTGATGGGAGTCAAGAGCTGCAGCTGTTGTTCATGCTCTTGCTCACTCACTGTGTGTGCCTCACTCGGCCACTTGACCTCTCTGTGGCTCAAGGGACTCTCTGTAACAAATGGTAGTGTCTGTACCACTCTTTGTCAGGTAGTTGTGATAAATAAGCAATTAAGAGGGACCTGGGCATGTAATTACAGTTTACCATAGCTATGGGTAGTTTCTGTTCTCATGCATAAAGGATCCACAGCCATATATAATACAGGAAGGAAAAAAGCCCACTTTGTATTTGCTATTCTAGATGAGCTGGCCAAATAAGAAATACACTAATTAGAAGCAGGGTGTGATCCACTGTACCTCTAATCATTTATCTCTGCAAATAATGCCTTCAGATTCTAGCATATGTTTGGCATATTTTGCATGAAACTAAAATTGCCCTACCATTTAATTCTTTACAATGCACTGGTTCATTCATGCTGGATTGTTAACTCACCTAAGCACTGGTGAGCAATAGATGGAACAAACAAACAGGCTGGAGAGATTGCTCAGAGGTTAAGGACACTTGGTACACTGAGCCGAACTCCTGGGCTCCAGTTATAGAGATGGAGAAGGGATGAGTAAAGGGATCAAGACCATGTTGGGGAAACCCACAGAAACAGCTGACCTGAGCAAATAGGAGCTCATGGACCCCCGTTTGACAGCTGGGAAAACAGCATAAGACTGACCTAGGCCTCCTGAATGTGGGTGTCAGTTGATAGGCCTGGGCAGTCTATGAGACCTCTGACAGTGGAACCAGGATGTATCCCTAGTACACAAATGGACGTTGGGAGCCCATTCCCCATGGAGGAATACTCTCTCAGCCTAAATACACAGGGGAGGGCCTAAACCATGACCCAAATGATGTGACAGACTTTGATGATACCCCATGGAAGGCCTCACTGCCCCTGGGGAGTGGATGGTGAGGTGTTGGTGGGAGGCATGGGAGAATGGGAGGGAGAGGGAACTGGGTTTGATAGGTAAAATAAGTTTGTTTCTAAGCTAAATAAAACTATATAATAAAATATTATACAATAAAACAACACTTGCTGCTGATATTTAGAGGACCTGGGATTAGTTCCTATCACCTACATGGCAGATTACAAGTGACTGTAATTCTACTTCCAGGGCAATTGATACCCTCTTCCAGCCTACATGGGCACTAAGCACACACATGGTGAACAAATATAGATTCAGGCCAATAGTCAAACACATAAAAATATCTTTTAAAAGCAAAAATGTCCTTTAAAAAAGATGAAGCAAACAAACATAGATACTCTAGTCAAGAAACTCCCAGGATAGAGAAATATATGCGGACAGTTATAATCTCAAACTGGAGTACAGTGACAGGCATATGTAAGTAGTACTACCAGGGAAAGGAATATATTTCTCAGAAGGAGACAAATGTATGAGATTTTACCTCTTGCCACATTTTTTTCAGTAGGCATGTCATTTCTTGGTATGCTAGCCATTGGGACAACTGAAAGTCATACATATTTATCTTTATGATCAACTTACAATGAAGACATTTTTATTAGATTCTGAAAATTTTTTTTATATTTCTTATTAGATTGTGTAGCAGATAAGGAAATAGAAACTCAGAGGTGTTGAATAACTAGTGTAATGTCACACAGCTAATAAACTAAACAGCTAGAAGTCAAATGTAGCCCCCCCCTTTTTTTTTATCTCTATACACCTCATCCGCCATGTTTACTTATATTTAAGACAAAGACTTCTACAAGTGGGATATGTTTGCTATTTATATTCCCAGTTAGCCCAGGTTCTTGACAATTATTATCTTATGAAAGTGGAGATGATCCAGGAAAGAATGCTGTTTAAAACCTCACGGTTACACAAGGTTTGACAGTATTACTACTCTGATGCCAAGATTCTCCGAGACCATGCATCTTGAGAAGAAAAAAAAAATAGTTATGAGAAATACAACACAAATCTCACCATTTCACTTCACTTTTTTTTAAACGATGTTTCAAGATCTTTCCTTTTGAAAACTACCTCTTTAATTTTGGAGATTGCGATATAATTAAATCATTTCCCTTTTCCCTTTCTTTCCTCCAAAACCTTCCCATATGTCCCTCTTGGCTCTCTTTCAAATTCATGGCCCCCTTTTATTAATGGTTGTTACATGAGACTTTAAAGTAATCATACCAGAAGTCAAATTTTTAAATCTTCCAGACTGCCACCATTTGCAGTATCTTTGCATTGAACCTGTAAGTAGGCCTCACTAAACAGGGCCTCCCCCACACAAAGCTGACACTTGGGGTACTAAACAATCTTAGTACCATCATATGAGACTAATTTCTGCCCTGGCTGGCAAGTGTCTGCCATTGTTGACAGAGGGAATTAGGGGAGCTGTAACTGGGTACTTAGGATAATCCCAAATGACTAGACTTTGGAGGGCTGTCTTAAAAACGTCTGGTTCAAAGTCTTTTGTTTTACATCAGGCTCATTGGTAGAGTTTGTAATCCCAGTTACTCAGATTTTAAACTAAAGAAAAGTACAGAATGGGTTGAGGGGTTGGCTCAGCAGCAGATCATTTGTCTAACATGTGTTAGGTTCTGGGATAGTCTCCAGTATTGCCAAAGGAAAGATCGGAAAGATTTTGTTGTTTGGCAAGTTGTTGAGACCTGGTGTGGTAAAGCGGGTTGGCTAAAGCCACCCAGTTAGCTAGGGCCATGTCTTAGATGCTGCCTGACTCTGTGTACTGGGGTGAAAAGCATGCACCCTGAAATCTATTTCTGCAGTCTGAGAATAAGACCTTTGCAGATATAATTATATAATAGGTAAAGAGCCTTTGGTTAGGATGAGCCCTAATCCTGGTGTCCATAGAAGGAAAGAAAGTAGGGAAGGAAGGGTTCCTTCTTTAAATCTCCCACCATCTTCACTGTAGGTTTCCAGCCTCCAAAATGGTTAAAGAATAAGCATTGAAAGACCTAAAAAGTAATGTTAATGATGGACTGACCTAGAAACCAATATCTGTTCTTTGGAATTTGCTAGCTTCCTCTCACAAGGCCCTGAGATAAGAAGAATTCACACTGCCCCTCCTTTCCTGTGAGTCAACAGGTGGTAAATAGGGTCAAGAGATAGCTGTAACTCTGGTTTGCCCAGACAAGATTAATTAGCACACCTGAGGCCCTAAGGTCTGCTGACCCTAATAGCAGACCATCCGGCCTCCAAGGGTCACGTACTCAATGGACAGAGGGTCCCACCCCCTCCTTAAGCTTGTGGGTTTGCCTTTAAAAACACCTGGGCCCAGGGGAGGGGGCTTCTCTCTAGCCTGCCTGCTGGAGGAGCCCGTTCGCGCAAACGTTTCCTGTTCATTAAAGCCTCTTGCGTTTTGCAGCAACTGGACTGGACATTGAGTTCTTGGGGTATTGACTGAACCTCGAAGATTCCTCATTCTGAGGGTCTTACAACATCTGTTGCTTTAACTTAGTCTGTTGCATTTCTACTACAACCCCTTCTACTTGGTTCTAATATTCATGTGTAAGCCCTTATTATTAAAGAGCCCCGAGTAAACTGCCACGCCCGCAGTCAGGAGTCTCATCCTGAAATATGAAGGACAGTATTTGAATCTGTAAACAGAGTATCTCTCCCTCTCACACCTGACAAACACACTTACTACTGTTATTGTTCCAATTAGCTACAAGTCACCTTAAATCTCATCACAGGAAGCAGCAATCTATTTAAATTCGATGTAAATGCATTACTGCTTGCTTTCATATCAGACAGGACTCAATGTGGAGAAATTACTTCTTAGGTGTCCTGGGTTTTGTGACCTAGAATTGATGATAAAGGAACTCCTGGAAGTCAGAGGGAGAGAAATACTGATCTTCTAGGCACCAAATCCTTAAAGAATGAAGGTATGGACTCATATTGCAATATTCAATTTTTTAAATATTTATTTATTTATTTTGGGTCAGCTATGTTATTATGGTCATAACAATTGAAGTTGAATGTATAACAGAGAAAAACAGAACTATTTAAGCCATTGACTCAAATTCCTGTATTACATTTTATTGGAGTCTAAACTCATCCCCTGCTCCCCATTCATCTGCTTTCTTGGATGCAGGAGTAATGCACTTCCTTTGTACTCAATCCACGTCACAAAGATGTGGGCTAGGTTGCACAGTTCTGGTTTCTGACCAGAAATGTGATTTCATGCAGCAGCATGTTGACTTTGTCACATAAGAAGCAGATGGTCAGAACTTCACCTTGCAAGCCTAATCTCTGTGGAGTGAGAAGGCTACCAGAGGGAGAGTAGACTCATTTTTTAAGCCCACTGTATCTGTAGGACTTCTGCGGAATCTTGAGAAGCCACACCCAAGTACTTTTAGTGAAGTCTTTGAACACTTCCCTCACTGGGGAATGGTTAGGTATCCAGGACAACACACACACACACACACACACACACACACACACACACACACACACACACACACACACACGAGAGGGGGGGAGAGAGAGAACTAACCAATAAAGAAGCTATCAGGTAGATTAAAATAAGTGATAAATGGATACTTAAAATATCTTAATGAGACTTTTTTTTTCAACCAGTTTGCAGCAACATGGAAGTATAACTGTTCCTTTTTATTCCTTTTATTTACTTATATCCTCAACTATGACACGAGGAAGGAGCAGGGGTCAGAGAGGAAGGGACTGTTTCCTGTACCAAAGCATTCTCCTGGAGGGAGGGGTCATTGGAAACCAAGATTATTTGGCAGGTATTAACTTGCTTCATATACCTTTGGGGTTGTAATTAAGTCTACTAAAATTACGATAAATCTTTATTAGACATGGGCTCAAATTCTATTCCATTAGAGAACTTTGTTGGGGGTGGGGAAGAGTGCAGAGGAACAGGAACTCAGTGTAAGATTTCTCAGGGCAGATTCACCAAGAGCTACTTTCAGTGTTAAGCTTTAATTGTTTATAGCTTTTTCAAATAATTATTTTTATCGTATTCATATCAACATTCTGTCATGTCTGAAATGTCCATAGATCTCCTGAAAATATTTATGCCTGTGTTCCAACCGTCAGCATCACCACCTGCTCATTTGGTATGTGCTGTGAGATATGGAGTGTGTTTGTTTTCAGACACATTTTCCCATTTCTTACATTATCCCTCTTATACAAACAGACACAGAAGAATTTAAGATATTCTAGGCACCAGTATCAGGGAGATGTCATTCACAAACATGGTAATGAAGATTCTTATTCTTTCTCAAGAATTTAATAAAGTATCAGTGATACCTTTGTAAGGAAGTAGCCATGATAACACTGATGCTATCACATTACAAATTACAAGCACCGTCAATAATGCAGTAATTGAAATCAGGTTTGTTTCCCATTTGGACAACATAGCCTATATAAAATGTAAAAGCCAATAGCTCCAGTGAAGTGTATCAGATGCCATTATTGTGTGTGGAGATTTTTGAGCACTCTGTGTCACAAGCTCTTCTTCTGGTCTGCCTTGAGCTCACTCATGATGCCTCAGTCAGCTGTCACCTCAGTGCTAGAAGGTCTAAAATAGTGTCATTGAGCTGGTTAAGATCCCTGGCTACTCTTAGCCCCTGAGTCTGATTCCCGGCACCTACATGGAAGTTAACAACCATTTGTAATTCTAGTCCTAGGACATCAGATGCCTTCTTCTGGCTTCACTGGGCACTGCATACATGTGGGGTCCAGGCATATGCAGGCATAGCACCCAACACATAAAACAGAAATAAAGGAAAAGTAGCAACATTTACAGGCCTACGATTAGCCGTAGCAGGACCTTTTGTTTCTCACAGTCTCTTATAATTCACTGGTCTGGCCTGATATTCCTTCCTGTTGTCAGGATAACAGAAACATCAGGAGGTCTGTAGGTCAGGGTTCAGAGGGTTTGCAGCAGCACTGCAGGAACTCAATAGACCTCACCTCTGTTTCAACAGAAAATCAAAAAGTCATTGGGAAGACACACACACACACACACACACACACACACACACACACACACACACACACACAGAGAGAGAGAGAGAGAGAGAGAGAGAGAGAGAGAGAGAGAGAGAGAGAGGAGAGATGGACATGGGAGTGATGACTGTGAATCCCCAGTGTCACTCCCAAAGCTGATGACTTCTTTGGTGAAATGCATCTCTCTGTCCCTAGCATTCTTCCCACTGGCCCAGTACTCCATATATATATACACACACACATTATGGAGAGAGAGAAGGAAATATATTCTGTAATTTCTGTTAGTCTAGAGAACCCTGACTAGTACAATGAGTAAACAAATCACTTTATCCTGTTTCCAGAGACTGCTAGATATTTGTTTATTCATCAGAAATAAATCGCTGCTTTGTTTAGCTTGGTACATAGACCTATGGAATAATGATCATTCTTCATCCTCTTTTTTTTTTTTTTTTTTTTTTAGCTGTGGTCAGAGAACTAATTTACATCCCATGGCATGTAGGTAGATGTATGTACAGTAAGAAAGGAATTGTTTCTTTCTCTTTCTGTTGCTTTTTTCTTTCTCAATCATGGGCACAGATATTTAAATTCCTGATCCAACACAACCATCTTGGATTATGAGGTATAGAGGAACAATGTTATAAGGAGACATGGTCCTTAATTTCAATAAGTGTTCTTTAATAATTTCATGAAATAAACCCTGGGTTCATTACTTCTGGTTTGCTTGAATGTGAAAAGAAATACACAGTTCTGAGTTGTGCATGTTTCTATGGGATTTTCAAGTATTTGCAGATGAACCTGGATTCTTGCGTAGCTCTCACTCTCTAATTAGAGAGTCACTCCAAATGTTCTGAATCCATTAATCAGTGGCCTGTACCTCTTTGAGCATCATTTAGGGGTGGAATTTCATCTTTTTTTTTTCCTTTTTGCATTTAGTCAAGCACACTTTGCAAAAGAATTACCAACAACTTTTGGCTTTTTTCTAGTTTTGCTAATTGAAGTTATCTATCTCTTGTATTAGTATACAAAATCATTACCTAGCCACCATTTTCAAAATAGTAAAACATGAAAATGAGTACAATTTAACTCTATGTAAATTGTATACATTTGATTTCCAGATTATATTAAAAAATTTAAATGTAGTGCAGTCAGTTGCTCGAGAGAGTGGGCCTTTAACAAGCTTTGTAAGTTTTGATTGTTTCATTTTGAAGGAGGAAAATGACATGACAATTCAAAGTTTTAAAAAATACAAATCCAAATATAATGAAAACTATTGATCATCAACCTGACCTGCTTGAGAAACACCTAGTGGTTGAGTAAATTTTCTGTCTGGCTGTGTCAGATGTTATTTCTCTTGGGAGGGAACACATTCTTTGAATAGGGTGGCATTCCACAGGTTGAGGAACTAAATGACTGAATACCCACTAGCATAGTCAGATCTCCCTTTTCCTGGCAGCTATAGTGTTAATTGAGCTGCAACACCTTTCTTGTCATGATGAACAATGAGCCCAAATAATTTCTTCCTCCTTTCTATTGTTTTGGTTATGTATTTTCCACTGTTATTAAAAAATCTGACTAACCCTCTAATTATAGAACATACATAGGCAAGTATGCAAAGTAAAAGTGAAATATTATATTTTCACCAAAATAATAAACATAGTAACAATGTAAGAAAATATTATGACAATATAACATCATCTGACTACTATGAATAGATCTATAAAGATATTAGAAGGGTAAGTTTTATTCCATCAATTATAAATATCAGAGTATTGTGTTTGAGAGCCAATCTTGGTTCCCAAGTTGACTCCATCTGGAATAAACTAAAATATAATGTACTGAGTATTCTTGTGGGGAATTTTCTTGTGGCAACCTAGATTAAAGAACACAGCAGAAAGGACCTTGGCTTTTTCCTGCTTGCCTTCACTCTTGCCGGCAAGTCCACCTATGCTGTGGCTGTGCCATTCACTCATGAATAGTTGGACCAACTTCTTTGGATTCCAACATAATTAAAAGGCTACCAGCATATCAGGAATCCTCTAGGTCTTCAATTCCAGATTAGGACTGCAGAGATAGCTAGCCTATAAATCAACAAACTATTGTATTCTTAGCCTCTTTACTGGCCATTGTTGGACTACCTGGACCACATTCTATATGCAATTTAATAAAGAGAATATATATATATGTATATATATATATATATACATATATATATATGTATATATATATATATACATATATATATACTGTCAGTTATGTTCTTTTAGAGAACTATGACTAATACATTATGATAACAAAGTCAGCTTGAAGCAACTTCAAACAAATGCAGTTTTAACAAAAGAAGAAATCTATTTGCTAATGTTTGGATGTGGATCCTAGACATATATGAGATGGTACTCTACTTACCAGTTTTGAAAATGGATGGCACTTATGAAAGGTGGGCTTTGGAGTGAGGCCTTAGGGCATTGAGGATATGTCTTCAAAGAGGGTTATAAAACATCTGGCTCTCTTTTCTTTTTATTTCTTGGCCATCAAGAATTGAGCAGAATGCTCTTCAACATTCTTGCCACCATAATGTTTTGCTTGGCCACAGACCAAAATGAACTGGACCAGATGATTGTGGACTAAAGGCTCCAAAGCCATGATTCCAAATAACATTTTCACTTTATTGCAATTGTTTTGTGATAGCAATCAAAAGCTGAAAGTTAAATACCATGCGTCTAATTCTTGGGCTGTCCTATATGATGGTGGTTATTAGCAGAAGTCAGAAAGTGGGCTCAATGAACAGATCTTTGTGCAAACAGTTGATCTGCCTGTAATCACATTCCCCACTTTGGTGGTACTTGTCTCAAATTCCAAACAATGAGAGGGTTACATGAGAGATTTAAAATATATTTCTTATATTTAGGAGATAAAGAAGGCCCACATCTGGCTGATTCCTGAGAAAGCTAAAAGGTCCCATTAATTATGACCTTGGAAAGCAATGAGTGTGAAGGAATGGCCAACCAAGTCTTCCTGCAGAATAAGGAGACAGAGAAGTTCAAACCTTCCTCTTTGTGCAACTGAGGGGTTGCTGAGAGGGGAAAGTCACATGAGGTTTCTTGGGGGTTTTGCTTGGCAGTACTATTTAGGATGTCCTTCACCCTTTTAGGCAGAGCAAATACAGATAGTGTGGAAGGGGTGAGCCTGAGGCAGCACAGTGCAGGAATACGGTCCCCTCTCTGCATGCCTACTTCTTATGCTGAAGCTAGAGGAAAGGGTATTTAACATTAAGGCAGGGTTAGGGATTCAATCAAGATATTAAGTTGGTCTAATTAACCGGGTGAAATATATTTGTGCCCAAAGTCTTATCTGAATTTTAATTTAAGGAGCAATGCAAAGTAAGTCCCATTGAAGTTTTAAGAAGGTAAGAGTCAAAAATAGAGCCATACTAGTTCCTGGTCTCTGAAAAAGCTGTTTGCTGCTGCAAACTGTTCTCTCAATATTGCAATTGCTTTATTGAATGGTGACTGAAGCTCAAAGAAAGATGGGAACTTCCATTATATATTCAACACAACCAAGGCTTTATTAAGACAGCCAGACCAGGAGCAAACCCTTTGATGCCATTCACTAGATGCAGGATCTTACAGAAGGCACTCAGTATATTCAAGTCTCCATGTCTTCAGCTGAGAAATGGCCATAGTAATCACGGAGCCTAAGAAGATGCGGGAAGCTTGAGTGAGCTCTTCCCTGAAGTGGTTAGTGTTCTATATGTGTTGGCTCTTTGTTTCTATTACATTCTAAGGATAGCTGTGCAGATGTCATACATTTCTAGAGTCTGCCTTTACAGAAACAAAGGAGATTATCCCTATAAACCAGAAAGGGGTTGCAAAATTTCTGCCACAGATTATCAGAATACAAACACGTCCACAATAGAGTTGAACCAAGGATTACCGCTATCCATTTGTAAAGCTTTCTGATCATTTGGCTGCACAGGTATGCCTCCCAGGAAACTAATGGCTAGAAGCACATCATGGTTTCTCCCATTGATATTGCTGTTCACAGTCTCACTGGGGGAGTTGAGTATTCACACTAATGATATGCTCTTATTAGCTGGAATTCATCCCTTTTCACCTTTTGTACACAATCATGATGCTTCGTTTCTTCCAAAGACTGACATGAAGAGATATGCCACCATTTCAATAACTTCAACATAAATCAACAATTCCCCTTACTGTAGAACTTTATATTTTATCACAGGATAAAAATGAGTCTACTTAGCTAGGGAGTGGTGGCTCATGGCTTTATACCCAGCATCCCAGAAGCAGAGGTAGGTGGGTCTATATGAGTTTGAGGCCATCCTGGTATACAGAGTGGGTTCTAGGATACCCAAGGCAAAACAGAGAAAACCTATCTTGAAAACCCTGAAAAAAATATTCTCCCTTCTAAGGACTCCTTAGGGTAGTTGATCAATGCCATTGGATGTGAAGAGACCGCCTTCATTTTCTCTACTTAACCAAGTGACAAAATTAAGGTTTCAAGCCTTGCACTTTCTTCCTGAGTTTTCACCCTAATTATAAGTAGATGAAATATTAAAAATGGTCAATAGCATAAAAGGTGAAAGGGAAGAAGAGAGGGGAGGGAAGGAAAGAGGAGGATGATAAGAAAGTGAAGAGGTTAGGCAGAAGAGAGGAGAGAGGGGTGCAGAAATACATGGAGAGGAGAGAAAACAAAAGAGAGGGTGAGCTATTTTATTTAAATGCATGGAGGCATTGAGTGAATATAATTATGGAAGCAACAAGGCCAACTTTGGGTTTTAATCACTATTTCCCCACTACCTACTAATTTGCTCCTCAGTGCCTGCTGTCATTCAGCCTTTGGTTGGGTGGCATTAACACACCAGGTAACCACAAGTAATCCTTACAGTTTATGCCAGTGGTGCATCAGAGCATGAGAGGCTAAGGAAATCAAGTGCATTATGTCCAAATGCATTTCTTTTCATTACTATTTGGCAAGGATGCCCTAATCTGTAACCCAATGAGATTTTTGTAACTGTTATAATATATGGAGATTACTATTTTGGCCAGAATGTTAAAATTCAATGTGTATACTTCACAGAGTGTATTAAGGATGAGGCAAACTAGGGGGTTGACTATATAGGCACTTGCTATGTATATATACCATGGAGATATTGACATGAATGATATGTGACCCTTTGTGTACCAAACCACTCTGCATATTGGCCACAGTTTAGTTACTTAAATCTGCAAAACATTAGCTATCAACCAGAAGGCCGCTTACTCTGAGTGTGAGAATTATTTTCACCCTAAGAGAGTGAGACAGGATGAGTTATCATATTCTCAATAATATAAAAGAATGGAAAATACCTCGAGACAAAAAAAGTTAGAGGAGCAGAAATAATAAGGCCACACTCACCTAAATGTTCTGTTCTATTTTCAGGTGTTCTATTAACAATATTGGTGCTGTTTTGACTCTGAGAACATAGGCTGTCGTTCCTTGTTTCGAGTGGATCCTCAGGGGATCCTCATCCAACTTCCAGTTTTGATAACACCAATGTAATTTGGGGAAAGTCTCTTTGTGACCAGCTAGCTTCTGCAATGGGAGTTGTCATTTTCAACTATCTCAAAGCCTGTAGTGAGGATTGTGGCTACATCTTGTTAACTCAAATAACATGCCTCCCTCCTTTTTTTTGGTTTTGTTTTCTGGATAACATTTTATAGTTGGTACATTTCCCTTGAAACCAAATTTTGAGACTTCTATTCAATAACCAGAAAGAATAATATCAACCTTGCATTCCTCATGGCAACATGGACACCAGCAGACACTGGCTCCCCTTGAGCTCAGTTGAGTTCGTTTTCTTACCACTCTCCACTGTAACCTCTCTCCCAACAATGGGACTCAAATAATAACTTCCCTTACTTATGCCTGCACATATTTAATACTTTTTTAACTTGGTATATATTTTTTATTCAAAATGAGGTGAAACTAATATCTAAGATATATACAGATTTCAAACTCACATGACAAGGTTGCATTTTCTTCTATATGGAAGACTATCTCCTTGGCTTTACTTTGCTAACAAAGAGGCACCAGTTGAAGGAAGTCAAGACTTACTTCACTTTCTGGTGTTGCTGCATCAGCCAGGGCAGCATTTGTATTGGGCTTTCCTGAGACATTTTGGAAAAAGATCATTTCTGCAAACTCTTGAAGAAACTTCTCAACAGATGCCTATGTTTAATGTTCCATAGACAAACAAGAATGAGAGAATTACTTTGAGAATACATCTGGGTCCAAAAGCCATGAGAAGGACATTTTATATGTGCAATGTGAAGCTTTCCAAGGAAACACTTTTGAAGACAGGTAAGCTCCATGCTGAGCAGTTACAAGTGATTTTTATCAAGTTAGGACCACCTGAGGCCATTGTGCAAATGAGAGAGCAGGTCTCCCAAAGCAGACTCCCACTTTTACTTTGAGATGCATCAATCCAAAGATTTCTGCTAACCTCAGAGACTTGAGCAGTGGGAAGCAGGGAGAAGCAAGCCCAAGATAAATAGCATCTAATACTTTCCTTTAATAATAGGCACAATAAATTACTAGCACTTACTATGTGCCAGGTGCTATGTGAAGCATTTTACATATGCTATCTCATTTAATATCATAATTGCTTTAAGAAGAACAGGTTATTTTCTCTGGGGAGTCTAAGATACTGGGAGGATAAAGACTTGGTTCAAGGTCACACAGGTTGCACTGGAGAGCTATTCTCTCAATTTGCATAAGCCCTGCTCAAAACCACTTCACAGTATTTAAAATGGCCTTGATAGTTTTGAAGGCGAAATACTAGGGAACAAATGATGCAGCTTACTTATGCGATACTGGGATTCATTCTCCTCATTAAGTATTTATTTTAATTTTTCCAAAAATGCATATTTTGCCCTTTCTGTAGTTTCCAGTCAGCAAAACTCTTGCTGAACTAATGCTGCAACAAACCTAGGGAGTAGGAGAGGGTGGGGCTTGTTAGCATGCATTGCAATGATAAACTGGCTTGATCAGGTCTATACTGGAAATGGCATTGGCCACAGTCAATGATGTCACCTTCATTCCACTTTCTATTATATGTGTTGCACCTTTCTTGTTGTCTTAAGTTAGATTGTGAGTATCTGCATATGAAAGACACTCATTTTACCGAATGAGAGCAAGTCACATGCCTTCAGTGCAAATAGTAAAAGATTGTCTTTTCTTTTCTTTCAGGGTTGCTATGTAGATTGTGATTTAGAGCAATTATTGGAAATTAGGATGTAATGACTCATCCATCTCTTCCACTTTGCACGCCCTATCTTTCATGTGTAACGTTGTCAGACCTGGCATGACATCTTGGAGAATTATCTATGATGGTGGAGTTCTTTCCTCACAGAATCAGGGAATCCGTAATTGATCATCTCACATAGACATGAGCTAATGAGATCTAGATGATGGCTGAGCTTTGCTTAGGTCTATAGATTTAGACGACCTTGCTGACTGATGCCACATTTTACAGAGGTTACAAGGGAGATAAAAAGGTAGCTGTGGGTAGATTTTAGGTTTTTTCCTTCTTTTATTCTGTCTAAATGATGAAGCTCATTTAGCACTTTCCTACTTGGTAGTGTTTGAGTATGTTATGTCCCATCATAAAACTAGGCTGACATTTTCTTAGTATTGTGGAGAAATGGTAGGAGACTGATGACTAACAACATTCTCATGGGACTGAACTGTTGCTGTGAGAAACTCAGAGACATTAGGCTATCAACTCTGTGTCCCAATGTATACATTTCTACATGAATATTCATCAAGGAGTTGGCATAAAAAGTGACATTTCTTTAAACAGGATTCAGGAAATGTTAGGTTTTTTTTTTTTTTTTTAAAAAAAAGGTTTAAGCAATATTTTTTGATTCTAAAACACTTATTTCCATGTTGTTTGTAATTATTAAATTGTGTTGACATATGACACAAGAAACCATATCATAGAAAGATTACAATTATGAGCTTTAACTCTGTGGGGTTGGATGGTTCTACCACCTATATGCATTTCTCTAAAATCAAACAACTTTATTTTATTCTCCTTCCTGGCAACGTCCATTAAAGATCTACCACAGTCAATCCCCCATCCCTTCTTCCACTGGACTCTATGAGGAGGTAGATGGACATAGAATACAGTATGCCACCACACACTGAACCTCCTGTTAGTTACAAATTCAGTATGATAGACTCTTAAGAGATAAGGAGTCTAGGCCTTAGAATCTTAGGCTTCAAGTGGGCTATTGACCAGAGAGCAAAGGATCACCAGACTAAAATTCACAAAGCCAGAGGAACTAGGATACAAGGAGGACTCTAAGAGATTCATATAAGGACCCTCACAGAAGGGGGAAGGGACAGGCTCTCCTGAGCACATGGGGAGTGGGGGGTAGTAAGTGGAGAGGGAACTAGGAGAAAGAGAAGGGGAGTGACTAGGAAGATTGAGTCAGGGGAGGAATAGAAGAGAGAGAGAGAGAGAGAGAGAGAGAGAGAGAGAGAGAGAGAGAGAGAGTAAAAGAGGGAGCCATTATAGGTTTGAAGAGCAAACTGAACCTAAAGAAATGTCTGACCCCAACTAAGAATTTGAGCAACAGTGGAAAGGCTACCATAAATGCCCTTCCCTGATAATGAGCTCAACAACTAACTTATCTACCATCATAGAGCCCTCATCTAGTAGTTCATGAAAACAAGAAGCAAACACCCCCAACTAAACACAAAGCCGAACTGGAATCCAGATGCAGAGAGGGAGGACAAGACCAGGCTGCAGAAACACACAGAGACAGCTGACCTGAACAAGGAGAAGCTAAATGGCCTCCAGACTGATAGCTGGGAATCCAGCATAAGACTGACTCAACCCCACACCCCCAACATGGATCTTATCTAGAAGGACTGAGCAGTCTAAGGGACCTCATACAGTGGAACCAGGATGTATTCCTGGTGTACAAAAAGACTTTGGGGGCACATTCCCCATGGAGGGATACTCCCTTAACCTAGAGTCAGGAAAGAAGTCCTAGTCCCTACTCCAAATGACTTGGCAGATTTAGATGACCCCTCCTGGAGGGCATCACCCTCCTGTGGAGTGGGGGGGCAATGGGAGGGGTGGGTGTTTGGGATGCATGCCAGGGTGGGAGAGAGGGAAAGAGGGAGGGAGAGGGAACTGGGATTGATATGTAAAATAAAAATAAAAAATAAATTAATATAAAAAAAGAAAATCTATTTGGGCCCTAATGTAACTAATGAGTCTTCATCTGCCAGAGCAGTGTTAACTGTACCACATATTGAATTACTGCATAGATGACACCAAGTGTGTTTCCTGGCATTTGGGGTGTGTATCTGTGACTACTGCCTATTTCTTTGTCTTTGGTGGGGGTGGGACTTTCTTTTATGCTAGTTTCTTCCTTCCTTTCTTTTTTTTTTTTTTTACTTTCTTTTTTTAAAGCAGAGTTTCTCAGTATTGCTTTGGAGCCTGTCCTGGAACTCACTCTGTAAACCAGGCTAGCCTCAGATGCCTGTCTCTGTCTCCCGAGTGCTGGGATTAAAAGTGTACACCACCAATGCCCAGCTGTGCGCTAGTTTCTAGGCAGTTTGTTTAATTTCAGATGATGTTAGGACTATTCCAGAACTTTCACTCAATATTGTCCTCTGCCTACTTTTGATTACCAAATGGCATTCAATTAAATTATTTACAAAAGTTAATAAATTTCCAAAGAGATTTCAAAATATGATGTTTGAAAGTCATCACTGAAAAAACAAAACAAAAACTTTGTCATTCAAAAATACAGATTATCCATTAAGTGTATCATTTTAGTTCAAGTCTACTTATGACATATCACATACACACTATCATACTGAATAAATCAGCCCACTTTTAGGGCCCCCAGAAATAAGCAGTTCTCCATGATTCATAGGGTAGATGTATAAATTATGAGTTCTGAATGACTTCCGTAATGAATGGTGCCAGAAAATTCTACTTTCACAGCAACCAGGTGAGGATAGTTAGTATCAGGGTCAGACTCCATTTAATTACTATGGTGATGTGGAATGTCTGCTGGGACTCATGAGCTATGTCTTTTCAGCCTTTTGTCTGTTCATGGATAATTGTGCCTTTAACAAGAATCTGGTGAAAATTCAGAAGCATGACCATAGTGTATTTATATTTCAATCTTTATATATATATATATATATATATGTATGTATATATATATATATATATATATTAGTTTTAAGTTGTCTTATTCATGTTATCACACATGTATAGTTTTGGTGCATGGGCGCACAGATTGTGTGTGTGTGTGTGTGTGTGTGTGTGTGTTTGTGTGTAATGTCCATATATGCATGTATATATTCATGTAGATGGGTGAATGTATTTGTGGAGGTGTACTGTGTTCTTGCATATCCACGTGGAGGTCAGAGGTCAACATTGGTTGTCTTCCTCAGTCACTCCCCCCATTATTATTTTTCATAAAACTTAGAAAAAAATAACATTTTAATTTTATTTGTTTGGAGGGAGGGACATGTGGAAGTTAGATGTCAATTTGTAGGTGTATGTTCTCTCTCTATGGGTTCCAAAGAGCCAATCCAGGTTGTCATGTTTCATAGCAAGTGTTGTTCCCTGATGAACCATTTTCCTGGATCCTTCACCATATATTTTGAGATAGGTTACTCTCTGCACTTAGAACTCATCAAAATGGCCACTAAACCCTGGGGACCTTCCTGTTTTTCTCCCACCCCCAGCACTGATACAGATGTATACCACTATGCGCAGCATTTTATATGGATATTGGGAATTCAAACTTGTGCCTTTATGCTTTCATAGCAAGTGTTTGACTCACTGAGCTATCTCATCTACACAGGATTTTAAAGATAAAATGTATTTATAATTTCTCCCTAATTCATGCTATTTTTAACACCCCCTAACTGAATACAACATTCTTATTTCTCTTGGGAGTATTATATACTCCCACTACCAAATGATTTTAGTATTGCTGTTTCCATTCCCAGCTTTCTATAATGTGGCCCCAGACTGGCAAGCCGAGAATTATACCTTTTGTCCAGGAGGGCTGGTTCAGAAGATAGTTTATTCTCACCTCAAGTCAATGCATAAAATCTGGTATTTACATTAGAATAAAGAGTGTATATGGTATCTTCTCCACAACTGAACATAAACAGAGAAGGTAGAAAGTTTAGCGTTCTGGAAACTACCATATCACCATGACAGAGCTCAAAAGCCAACCAATAAAAGAAATGCAGAAGAAAGAAACTCAGCTCTTCTCCATTGTCAAAATCTTATGATTTATGTGGGCTTAAATTGAGGTGTATTTGATTTTTCAGACACTTGAGAGTTTTGTACTTATTATAACTGGAGTTCCTGTCATTTGTAATTGGGTACTCAGTAATATAATCAGAGGAAATTGAAAAAATGTGTGGTGCATAGCTATAATAATAAGACTTAACTCATTCTGTGAAATTGTTCTAGAACCTCAAATTTCCCATTTGATTCTTATCTTTGTTGATGTAGTTTGTCAATGAGCTGATATATCTGGGCATTGTGTTTGAAGAGCATGCATTGACTATGTAGACAGAATATGGGCTTTGGATAAGAAATAGTAGTAGATACCTACCTTGCAACTTTCTAGCCATGGATTAGGTAGAAGGTAATTTTCTATGCTTCAGTCTCTTCTATAAATGGACTATTGTGAAGATGCAATTAGGCTACATGTATAAAGTGACTAACATAGCTGCTTAATATATGTCTGTTTTGTAGACAAAATTACTTTCATAAAAGCTTTAACATTCATGTAGTTTACACAGCATTCAGCACACAAGACAATTCTACCTTACCCATTCTGTCTCTACCCTTTGATCGATTGATTAGTAGAATCATTCATTCAATTTCATCATCCAATGAGTTTCTTTGAGTAATCTACTTTTACATTTTAATTGCACATCATCATAGACAGACTAGGTGCAGAATAAGAGTACTGCATGATCAAAGGGGGCATGGTTCAGACTTTGAAAATTTTCTCTTTCCAACAATTTTTAGGTAGGCAATGTATAGAAAACCCACATAATGCCATCTCCTTAAGTTGGGATGAATACTGAAGTATTCTTGAATACAGTAAAAGTTCTCAAAAATGTTGATTACCTTTTAAAATTAGTTTAAACTCATTGGGGAAAGATAAGTTGCAACGAAGAAGATATACTTCATGACAATACAAATTTGACTTCCATTTTGACCGGGTCTCAATCTGCTCATGACGTAACTACATATCTCTCTTTTAATTGCTCTCTTATTCTTTGACAAGTGAAACTTCTTCTTCTTCTTTTTTTTAATCTGTGAAGAATTTTGCAATAGACTCTAGGTATTTGCTCCTGAGGATCCAGAAGCAATAGGAAGAAGTCAGTATTTTCAAGTTCTGAGACCCAAAGGAACAAGCCACAGATGCTATCATTGGGAATGAAATTGTTCTTTTCCAGTTGGTGTTTTCAGTGTGAAATTGTAGATGCGTTAAGGACTCAGACTGTCAGAGGAATGGGGAAAGACAGTGAGAAACAGAAAGTGGTGTGGAGGTGAGGAGAAAGAAGAAAAAGATACACAAATAAAATAAACTTTCCCATTCATGCCTTATTTCCTAGGATCCTAAATGCCTTCTACTAGGTATTTGTTCCTTTCTGTGGGATTAGGTGTTAGAGAATTATCACAAATACTATTCAACATGCTAATTCCTGACGTATATAAATCTTCATCCATATAGCCAGGTACCAAGAAGAAGCTATGAAACATTGATTAAATAGCATATGTATGAAATGTTTCTTTGCAGCTATGCTGAAGGTAAAGAACACACACCTCTGTTACTCTGCAGTGCCAAAAACATAAGCACCAAAAGGTTTTCCTATATTGGTTTCTTGTAACTAATTTTCTATAATAGAACCAAAGTAACTTAATTCTCCACTTACATTTTTATCCCTCTAGATACTATTTGAAAGAACATCTCTCTAATTTCTTGGTGAATACTACAATGAACTCATTGCTTTTTTACTTGTTTGCTGGACTCCCATCATGCCTTGGATTTCCTGGGATTGGACAGGATCTGGAGCAAATTATTTAATAAATAGACATACAAATGAAGGAAATATATAATGTGTTAAATGGCATTAAGGATAAAACTTGATGTTTTATATCAGTGTGTTATGAGTTATATTCACCAGAACAGTAACAAAACACAGTCCATGAGAGATGCAAATACAGAAAAGAAACTGTAATCATTCTAACATAAAGATTTCCCAGCACAAAGATTAGCCATCTCTTTCCCCAAGAAGCAATTTGACTTTTTTTTCAATCCACAAACATATGGTCATGCTGTTTCTTCTACCTTTGCTCTTTCCTTTTTAGTGAAAATGTTGTCATTGAAATTATAACCACATACTTTTACTTGTAAGTGCACAAATATTTGCAAAATCAAAACTAAGCTTAAGAATCATTTGATTGACACTCAACACCCTGAAGCATGTAAAAACAAATTAAATCTATATAATGCTTGTCACAAAACTGTATGAGCAACCCTGTTAGGTAAAAACAAACCAATAAGTACCTATGAATTGAACACAATAGGTATTCATTCAGTAGAAAATTTGGGTTCCTGAGAGTGAGTGCTTTTATTGCTAGAGTCCTTTGTACAGCCCACTGTCACCTTTCATCTTTGTGTTTTCTTTTCTGCAAGTACAAAATAAAATATTGATACCCAATGATTTCTAAGGTCCCCTTTGACTTTAAAATCCCGTTATTTTATGATCTCTAATTTTATCCAGTAAGTCATTGGGAAAATAATTTATTCATAGATTCTGTAGTCCAGGTCTCTCCACACAAAATACTTATCCTGTAATGGGAATGTGCTTAGATTCATATAAGCATGCTACTATTTTGCATATCTTAATTTTCCTTCCAAATACTTACATGTCATTGTATTCTGGCTTTTGCCAATTCCACATACTTTTTTTTTAACTTTATAAAATCAACTCTCTTTAAAAGTATCAAAGTGTCTCCTACTTCTAATGAAGCTGGCTCTAAGTTCTTTGGATGCTGGAAAGCTGAGAGAATGCTGACATGTGAGCAAGATCATTTCCATTTCTGTTCTTTACAGCCACACTAAAAAGAAAAATAATCATATCATAAGTATTCATTGTAGAGCCATGATTCTTCCTTAGTCCTTTCTTCAACAGAACTGAAATAGCCTTAAGTTTACATTTTGCTACAGTGCAGGAAATTTTAAATAGCTGAGCAGAATAAAAAGAGGTTCTGAAAATCCATTACTTTGTTCAAATGACTTTCAAGGTGATATTCTACTTCTATCTATGCCTAAGGAGATATGTAGATGTTAAATACCTTATAGATTTTTCTTAAATGTGGCATAACCATGGTGTTTGAAACAGTTGTCAGTATGGATGGTTAGCCCCAAAGTCACTCCGCTTCTCCTTTAAGGCTGTGATTAGCAGGATGTATTATATTAGAGATGCTTGGTTATTCTTTCATATTTCATATAGCAATCATATATATATATATATATACACACATATATATATATATGATGGGATATGTCATTCTGTAAATATGTTTCTCATACTGGTTAATGAATAAAGTACTGTTGGCCAATAGGAAAGGAAGATAGGAGGGACTAGGAGACAAGGAGGAAAGAGGAAGTAGTAAGGGGAGTCAAGATGGAGAGTCTGGAGAGAGCAGGATGGCAGCCGGCTCTCTGGTAAGACCACGTGGAAAAATGTAGATTAACAGAAATGGGTTAATACTTCAGACAGAGCTAGCCGATAAGAAACTAGTACCTGGCCAACAACATTATATATAATACAGAGTCTCTGTGTGTTATTTGGGGCTGGCATGGAGGCAGGACCAGACCGGTGGCAGGCAAAAAAAAAAAAAAAAAAAAAAAAAAAACCTTCTCTTTATATATACTCTTTGTGTGTGTGTGTGTGTGTGTGTGTGTGTGTTTGCTTTATGTGGAATGTTTTTGCTTTATAACATTTTGTTTATTTATCATATCCAGTTCAGTAGTAGATCTAATTATTTGATGTTTTTTGCAGATACTATAAGATACAAATTTTATTTATAGTCCTGAAAATACCAAGTGCTTATCTAGCCTATCTAAACATTTACCCCATGATCTGAGATTTAGTGACTATCATACCATATGATTTTTGGTAGTATATTTAAGTAAAACTCATTGGGGATATTTAATGAAGGTTAAATTAGTGATATCAGGGTTCTTTTTTTCTTCTTCTTTTCTTTTTTTTTCCCCAAAGTATGCCTGTTCAACATTGTTGAGAGAGAGATTACAAGCCATTAGGTAATAAAAATGTCCAACAATTTTTTTCCTTAGGTCAGCAATCAAGCGCAATATTTGGTGCTCTGTCAAATGAGCCACTCTCTCCCATTCTCAATGCCTTATTGTATTCTTAGTGCAGCTTCTTATTCTCAGGATTTGGCATGGAGTTAAGTGATAAAGTTAATCACTTTATATTCTTTCCATTTTATCACTTTTGTTCTTGCAATATAAATTTTCTTTTCCTGCTGATCTATAGAAAATCTCTTGTAAAAGTCAACTAGTCAGCTAAATTCTTAAGGTGGTAAATTAGAAATGTTTTAATGTCCTTAGCTGAAAAGCATAATTTTAAAATCCATTATCAAATGTCCTATTTCTATTTTTATGATAAATAATAACCATAGCATTACAAAACATGGTATTTAAAATATTAAAAATACAGATTTGAAGGCTATAGTAATAATTACTAGGTATATGGTACAGCATTTCACAACTTTAACCCTTACCTCCCTTATTTACTTAAATGGTAAAATGAAAAGATGAAACCTTATAACATGCTATAGGATTACAAAACAGAAATAATTTACAAAAGTTTAGTGGTGAAAACATAAGAGGTACTCAACACGTGTTCAGTGGCTACCATCTGATGGTGATTGTGAGGGAAATTAGTATTTGAATTTGGCTAGCTATGAATTTCCCATTAGAAACCATATAGAAGAGACAAGAGCTTTTGTGTCATTGCACATCAGTCAGTGAAGGGCAGTGAATCTTCAGAGCAGGAAATCAAGGGAGTCCATTGAGTACCCCCATGTTTCTAGGCCATAGCACTGGATAGGGAAACTCAGGTGACTCACAAAGTTGAAGAAATTGGGCTGCGATTTGGAGGAGAGATTAAAAGACAAAGAACTGGTGAAGAGAGAGCTTTTAACACATACATACACACACACACACACACACACACACACAGAGAGAGAGAGAGAGAGAGAGAGAGAGAGAGAGAGAGAGAGAGAGAGAGAGAGAGAGAGAGAGATCTAAAGGCATGAGATGATCAAGTATTCAACAGGATATTTATTGATCAGCATGTTTACTTGAGGAACTGTCTTGGGAGTGGGAAGCTGCTAGAGTATGAACTGACCTGAAAAACTGCTTTATACACAATAAGGCATCTAGTGCATTGCTTGAAAGATTTTGTCTCCGTGATAGGAAACAATTGCCCTAGCCTGAGTATTGTTCAGATCTTGATCAACAAATCTTAAAAGCCAGGTGTAAATAGATTAATGTGTTTTCAAACAACTTGTCCTACAGCAAAATAAAATATTTACAGGTAACCAGATTGTCTTATTCAAAAGTATGTAGTATTTATAACATCTCATGTTAATTCTTAATTACCAGGCACATAAGAAGCGTAGCTATATGACCAAAAGCAAGCAGCAAGGAGATGAAGCAGTCAATAAAAATGATACAGAGATGCAAAGATGTCAGAATAAGTAGGCAGGGATATTGAAAAGTTATAAATGTTCATTTATAGCCATAGATCTTAAGTGTAAACAAGAATGACATGTAGCATACAAATTTCACTTATGTAGGTAAAACAGAGAAATGCAAACATAAACACAGTAGAAATGATTGGCATATCAGATATTGGAAGAAGAAAAAAATAGTGACCTAGAAAAGCCAATAGCAGAATCTCCACAAAAATGAGAAACAGAGAATCATGAGCTATGAGGACAAATTATTTTAGACTTTCCAAAAATGAGAATATATAAATATTTGAATAAATAAATTTGATGGAAAGTACAAATCTATGGGGAAAAATACCCTTCAAAAGAATAGGTATAGGGAACAAAAATTCAACAAGGGACACTTTCTTGAGACACACAAACATGAATAAAAGGAAAACTTTCACAGCACTGGGTGAGAGTACTGTGCATTTACAGGAACAAAGACAAGGCTGACAGCTGGCATTTTGTACAAATAAAATCTACAAATAAGACAGAAGCAGAGCATCATCTTCATAATATTGAAAGAAGTAAAATACGAACAACCAAGAACTACAAGCCAGATATCTTTGGAATCCCAAGACTAAGTCTTTAAGACATGGAAATACTTAATGAATCTACCAGTCATTTTATCTACAAGAAATAATAAAATAAGCAACTCCAGCTGAAGGAGTAGAGGAGATAGAAATGCTGGATTACAGTAAAGAAGCAGATATCATTAAAAAATAATTCATGATGAATGCATAGTTTTTATTACCCCTGTTTATGAGGTCATTTACTTCTGAGACAAAATAAAACTAAGTGCTTAAAAGTGTAATAAAAATTACAAATGAATTATATGACAGTCTTAATTTGGGTTACCCTAATAGATGACATTACATATGAAGTAGGAGAAGTACTACTTAAAAGATAAGTTTGAAAAGTTATAGTTACCAAATAAACAATTGCTACTTACTACCTAAATGTTGACAAAAAGGAGTTCAATATTTGGTTTACGTCTTCAGTGTAACATTGCCTTAAAATATGGAAATAAGTTAATAAAATCACTATATTAATATAAATATGTAGTCATAAAATCTGTAGGTAAATGACACTTATCTAGAAAATTTGAAGTTCTTCTTGTATCAGAATAATACAAGGATGTCCAATTTACTGCTCTAGTCAACATTGTAATGTTGTATGAGAATCCATAGCAAGCATAAAAAAAAAAAAAAAAACCCAGAAGACATGCGAACGAGTAATGAGGCTATGGAACTGTAGTCATTCGTGGGCAACATGCAGAAAATCAAAATCTGCAAGGAAGCCCACTGGATTCGGTAATTAAATTTAGCAGTATTTTAGGACCTAAGGTAAATACATTAATTTCTATTCTACTTTAATATACTAGCAGCAAATTAAAAGACTTAAAAATGCTTATTAGAAAGGAATAAAAGGAGTAGGGATGGGAGAGCATGGTGGAGGATGGAAGGTGGGGGGAGGGCTAAATAACACCAAAAGCCTTTTTAAAAAGCCATGTGGAATCCTACTGAAATAGAAGCTTCCTAAATTTTATACTTTATAAAAAATAGTCTAAAGGAGTTACCTTATAATGGAGGAACCATAGCCACATGGTACCAAATAAAAACTCCAGCACCAGCAATGGGTTACCTCTTGCAAAGTTGTTGGTCAATGGGGTCCCCAAATATTATAGAATATTGCTACTATTCTTAGTTACTCTCTAGAACTAGGTGACAATACCCTATTGTGGAAGACACCATATACTTGAGTCATAAACATGAACAAATCAAGTGGGTCCTGACCTAGAATTTTCATCCTTACTGGCTAGCTTTTATGGTACTATGTATGCAAGGCATGCATAGCTATGTATGGAAGGTATCTTGTCTTGCCAGTGAACATGTAGTGGTGGTCACACCTTTTGGGCATGGTTTCAGGTGCAGACCTTACCCATTATAAGGTAGAGGAGGGGCTGGATCACACTCTCCTGGGTTTTGGAAAGCACTGGAAAAGCAGACACTGCATCTTCTAGAGCAGGAAGACCACGGTGGTTATTTACTTTTATCTGTGTAACTCCTTCCCTAATAAACAACTATTATTTATCATTCATTTTGGGTCTGGTGAACTCATTTTAACCCCATCATCAATACTACTGGAGGAAACAGCAATCATCAGTACAACCCATCTGAGAACCTTACAGGTCACAATAACAACCTCCCTGGCAAGATATGCCTATTGGTTCAATAGTGGCACAATTACAGAGGTAACCAAACACTTTCTGTCCTGATTTAAGATATGCTCTACAAGACAGAACCCATAACTAGAATCGTTAATGTAGCCAAGAAACTGTGCCTGAATAGTTCTTAGGCTCTAGGAGAAGATCTACTACTTATCTGCTAAATGGATATAGCAATAAAATAATAGCTTATAGATATACCATAGATAAGTACACCACTCAACCATCATCAAATTAGCTTTGTTTTGCAGTAGATGGTAATTAATAGAGACCCACAACTAGTCAATATAGTCAAGAGACTTTGGCACACTAGACCTAAATGTGGTATCTACATGGGACTCTGCATCACAATACTTCCCCCAAACCTCAGAAATCTATCTGGAAGAGGGGATGGAAACATTGTAAGAGCCAGAAATAGTGGATGACTTCAAGAAAATAGTCTTTCTCAGATAGAAGCAGAGTGGAATCTTATATGAACACTTAGCAATTGTTACAGTAGACTCAAGTGTACTTTGTCCAAGCTCAACCAGACACCATCCCAGTATAGACAGGAGAGGTAAGCACATAGTCTCACCTTTGGGTTAGGAACTATTGGCATTTTATAGCTGTTGGGGAAGGTAGAGCCAGTTTTCTTTAAAGGTGACCTCTGATATATTAACTACACTCCAGGGCAGGCCAAATCCAAGAATTGTTGACCAACATAAACTTGATGAGTCTAAAAAAAAGCTGTGTGGGGGGAGGACATGAAGGTGAATTGGTAGGAGGTTGGGTGGATCTGGTGGAGAGAAAGTGGAAATAATAAAAATATATTTATCTTAAATTCACAAATAATTAATGCAAATATTTTTAAAGACATGTACAACAGTGGCAATGGCATAAAAGACAAACAAACAAACAAAAAAAGACCCTTTGGGATAAAATGGACCATACATGTAAAAGGCCTATGTACCAAAACTTTGGGATAAAATGGATAGAATACTGCTGAGAAAAATGAAATTGGACATTGCTTAGACGGACAGATTAAATGCAAGTTCTTTCAAGCTTCCAATATGCTTTGGTGGGGGGCAGTGTGAAAAAGTAGTTCTAAAATTTACATATAAATTCAAGATACCTAAAACAGTCAAAACCACTTAGATGAATAGAGTGTTCTGGAAGATTACCAAATATACAATGCAGATAGACATGTACACATCCTTGTATTCATGTCTATCTGCAAACACATTCCATTATCATTATCAATATGTATGTGAAGTAACCAGTGTTCACAGTCACAAATGGACTAACTCTAAAAGGATCATACACATAAAAATGAATCAAACTGGGATCGTAAACACTTATAGGTGAAAACACAAAGAAAAATACCTTCTGACCTAGGATTGGGCCAACATTTCTAGGCTACAACCCAAGGCACAATTCATAAAACAAAGCATGGATAAATTGGACTTCATCACAGTTTAAAAATTCCTGTTCTTTTGGAGCCACTTAGTGATTGGCTTTAAATGAAAACATAGCTAGGCAGAAAAAGCAGGAAGCATATACCTATGAAAAGGCTGCTTTTAGAATATCTAAGAAGGTATCTAATTTCATGGCAAGAAAAAAAATGCTCAGGGGGAAACAGAAAGAGGAGTGGGATATTTGAACAGAACTTATATTCACTTATATTCAAGATACCTGGACAGAAAATTGACACGTGAAAGATTCTTACCATCACCAGTCACGAGGAAAATGTACTTAACCGCACAATGAAATAAATAACAATGGGACTTAACTAGAAAGGCTAAAGTAAAAAGTTACTTATGGTGTTGCTGAGTATGTGCATGAAATGATTCTCACATATTTTCATGGAAATTTGAAATGTTACTGCCACTTGGTAAAATTTTGCAGTTAAAAAAAAAAAAAAAAAAAAAAAAAAAAACAAAGGAAAAAGAGAAGGTATGACCTACAATCCTAGGTATTTTTGTAACAGATGATCAAGAGAAATGAGTCACAAAGGTGCAAAACTATTTCCTGCACTTGGGAGGTGGTGGCAGAAAGAAGAGTATTTAAGGCCATCCTCGGCTACATATCAAGTTCAAGGCCAGCCTAGGCTGTATGAGACTTCCTATCCCAAAACCAAAACAAACAAAACAAAGCAAACATATCTATGCAAGACATATGTAGGGATATTTATTGCAGCTTTATATATATTAAAAAACTAGAAATCTCCTAAGTGAATGTATGTATGTATGTATGTATGTATATATATATGTGTGTGTGTGTATTGTGTATAGATCTGTGTATGTATGTATGTATGTATGCATTTCATCCTATCTATAGCTATGCACTGGGGGAAGTATCTAGCAATTAGGAAGGAGTGGCTACATATATCTACATATTGCGGATGGCTTTCAAAATAATTGTGCTGACTAAGAGAGGCAAGATGGGAGCCCACAGTGAAAAATTGTACAAAGTCCTAGGAAGTGAAGAATGATGTATAAGCATTAAAAAGCCAAGCAACATTGCCTGGGATGGATTTAGGGCTAGAGATTACCTCAGGCTTGTTGGACATACCGGATGTAATGAGTACATGATGTATCTTGATTATGGTAATAGTTTTCCTTGTGCATATGGATTAAATGTCTAATTGTCTGCTTTTAAAATGGAGTTATTTTCTGGCAGTGGTACCTCAATAAAGATGTTTACCAAGATTATCTGTTTTCTCTTCCTTTCCTTTCCTTTTTTTTTTGTTTCTTTTTCAGCCTGCCTTCCCTTCCTTCCATTCCTTCCTCTAATTCCTTCCTTCCATCCCTTCTTTCCTTCCTTCCTCCCTCCCTTCCTCCCTCCCTCCTCTCTCTCTCTCTTTCTTTTCCAGGGTATCTCTCTATATCTCTGACTCTCCTGGAACTTCCTATGTAGACACCACTGGCCATGAACTCACAAAGATTCACTTTCCTCTGCCTCCTGGGTGCTGGGATTAAAGGTTCACTCTTTTCACACTTAGTCCTTAGGGACCTACCCTTTTGTCCCATTAGTATTTGTCACTCTCCCCTCTTCAAAACAAGTGGCGTTCCACTCATACCAGGGTATTTTGTATTTCGGTCAGAACCTTTCTTTCATGCCTTATGCTGCTTCTTGCCTTGTTGTCTCTTGTAGTAACTGTGCCTCTCTCTGTGTGTAAGAGATGGAGGGAGATATATTTCATTTGTAAGTCCTTCAAAGGGAGCAGGTAGTTCTGAGTGATGAGCATCACACCTGGAAAGTTTGATTAGACATAGATGGCTGGGTACCACGCCCAGAAGTTCTGATTCAGATTGGGTGGTTCAGAGGTTTGCAAACTAAATGGCTCCCAGGAAGTACTGATGATGTTGGTCTGGCACTACATATTAGGAATTGCTACAGGAGACCTTGGACTTTCAAGTTTGATGTAGCAGGGTACAAGGCACAGCAACATTCAGGAGGCAATTTGCCTACTGGAACTCAGCTTCTAGTCTGTGCTCTGCAAATTAGCAATTAGTAATTGTAATAGTCTCCTTTTCAGAAGATTTTGTAAAGATTAAATCTGTTAATACCTTTGATGCCCTAATAAATATCAGGGTGTAATAGATGAAACTTGGTGTTCCAATTAGTAGCCTTACATTAATTACTGGTCATTAGCACATGTGTTGTGAATTCACCTAAAGAGGGAAACTAATTCCCTTGCTAAGTGCCTTAGCCAACATTCCTTTCCACCACTTTCTCCCAGAATGCCCAGTTCCCTGACATTCCCTGTAGGTGTCTAGACCTGATGTCTTTTTTGCCTTCTTTGGGCTAGTAGGCTAGTACCTCTCTATGATGTCCTTGACATCTGGGCTGAACATTCCCCTCTGTGTAAACTATTTGAGCCAATGTTTCATAGGAAAATACGTATCCCAGTTATTCAAATGTTTGTATGAACATGTTAGAAATGGAGGAGGTTGAGAGGGGATGGGATTCTGCATGTGTAGATACACACTGTGGCATTTTGATGAGCCCAGCAGTGTCTCAGCTCATTTGGGATGACTCTGCAGAGGGGGCGGTTATTTCACTCAACTCAAACACTATTGTGTTTACTGAGGTCTGAAACAGGGTCTATGTTTTTAACCATCAACTCTTGTAGGACTCTTGGCTTTAAAGCTTGTTTCCTCTCCCTAGCACCTCTCCTCCTGTACTGCTGTTCATGGTCATCTTATAACATGCATGGAATCACAGGGCAAAGCCAAGCAAGCCCAGAAAAGCAAAAAAAAAAAAAAACAAACAAAAAAAAAAAAAAAAACAAAAACAAAACCCACTGAAAACCCCTCCCCTCAAGCTTTTTTTTTTTTTTTTTGTCTTTTTGCTCTGCCTGCTGCTCTGCTTTAAACCCTGCCTCAGGAAATCTGATGAAGGAATCTTCTGCCATATGGATAGAATACTGCTGACTGTTTCATCATTTCAGGATGCTGAAAACTAACTGAGCTTAGCCTTCCAGAAGGCAGGTGTATTGCTTTATGGACCTTTCTGCAAAACACATAAAAGTGATGTGTGAGGGGAAGGGAGGGCGAAGGGCTGGCTGGTTATCTACCCTGAAAAGCAGGAGCGTTTACGGCCTCTCTGTGCGGTTGCCTCACAGGGATGAGGCTCATGGAAGCAAACATGAGACGCTCACAGCACTTCTCTCTCTCTCTCTCCATTCATTCAGGCATATGCTTCAGAAGAGCTCTGACGTTGTTGATAGGTTGAGCTGAAGCAGCCTAGGGCTACACCTAGATACTAGATATCACAGGTGTTTGCATGGGTTTTCTGCTTCAGCCACTACCGCTTCTGTACGGCACAGGAAGTGTTGGTTAACAAGCTTCCTTTGTTTTATGTCACAGTTCTGACTTACTTTTTACTTGTCTTATTTGTTGTTTAGAATTAAATACTATCTCCCACAAGCACTTTTCTTTCTTCATGCTGAGTCAGAGACAGATTTTCTGAGTTTGCTTCTTTTCTTCATATTAAAGTCTTAATTGGTTTTACTCAACACTTTCAAATCATGTAGTTGATATGTCCTCATCAAACGGTTATCAGTTTAACTATTGAACAAATTAAGTCTCTCTCTCTCTCTTCCTGTCTCTCTCTCTCTGACACATACACATACACACTTGATTGGACAGGGGTGGATACACACACTCGTCATCTATTTTATTTATAAGAGTTTCAAAATGGCTTTGTGTGTTAAAGACCCTAGTTAAGTTACAAACATTTTCTTGCCATTGAGGAATCTTGGGCTCTTCAGTTTATAAAGATTCAGTTTATAAAACAAAGGTAGTAAGTTAGTTTGAATGCAGAGAAGAACACAGCCTAGATAGCAGGGGGAGCTGGTCCAGAGAAGAAAGCACACCTTGTATTCCAAGGGGCAGGGGATGCTTGGAGACAGGTCAGGAGGAGGATGTCTGCTGATTACATGTGCTGAGGAAAGTGTTTGCCCTTTTCACATGTTTTCTCAATCCCTGGTGTAATGATGATAATTAATCTAAGAACTATTAAATGTAACACCGGCTCTCATTTATCAAACCCTTAGCCTTATATATTCGAGGATGCTTCAGTCATTAACACACTCAGTCTTTATAATTAGATAAAATACATCATTAAGAAGAATTCTAGCTAAGCCATGCCATTAATTTTGCACTAAAATGACTGACACATTACAGTCTGTTTTTAACAGTAGAAACATTTTGTGTCCATAGTGAGTTTACAAAGCAGTACAATTTCAAGCTATGTTTGACTTCTTGGGGCAATCAACTTATTTCTTATAGATTACCTTGCTATATTATGTCTCCTGTCATTTGAGGCATGCAGGCTGGACCTTTGCTGAATGAACCAAACCTCACTTAATAAACCTTCCTTCCAGTCTCAGAGTGCATCCCAGGCTCTCTATATACAATCGTCTCTAATGCGATTAAATAAGGGTCAGGATAAACAAATAGGCCGAATATATGGTTATTCAGGGAGAAATAACTTACAACCTAAACAGATGAACACCAGCAAGTTCCACCAGATGCTTTCCTCTCCATGACCAGCCAGCAAGAGAGCATTTCCTGGCTCCTCCTTAGAACTAGTTCCCCAGGTCACTTCTGCCCCTGGCTCCACCCCCCAATAGGTGTGGTCAGTGCCACAGAAGGAGACAAAGTGAATATCCCACTACACGTCTCTGTATAAAACAGAGGGTATTACACATTCCAAAGTTAGAATGACTCAGAGAATCAAAATTTTTAAAAACTGTGAATTTTCTTAAGTCAGGTAGAATATGTGCGTTTTCATTTATTTATTTATAAATGCATTTGCATCTTTGAAAAGATTGGTACTATGTGCATGGATCAGAATCGCTGTCCTAATTAATAATGCAGGGAAAAATAAGCTGCCTCCCATGTATTAGGGGAAATAAGGTGAGGAAAATTCAAATTATCTTTGCACATTGGCTTTCTAATCCGCATCGTCTTAAGACCAGGTAGTCACGACAATTATCTAGAAGATGTCTTTAATGGGGAATGAATGTGGTGTTAATTCTCATTGTGTCAATGCTGTAAGATAAGGCCTTTGAAATCTACTTTGAGAGTAATTAAAAAGTTGGACTAAGAAATATAAATATCAATACTTCCTTTTGTATCTTGGAGGATGTCTTATAAAAGAAATAGGGAATTATTGTTTCTGGCTAATTAAAGCAACCATTTAGTTTTATTCTGTTTTGCTATTCACTTTATAGGAACATGGTTAATTCTGACTTTACGTGGAAGAGTCAGTGAAATGCAGACTTTGAAGCTGCCTCACACTGGACACACTTTCATCTTGAGCTGTTTAGGGGTCTCTGAAGCCAATGAATATATGCTCAGCAATTCCCAGAGAAGGGCTTCATCTCCAGCCTGTTTGTTTTACAATTGAGTAATGTTTGGTGCAAAGTATTGTCTATCTAAGAGGAGGTAAGAAAATATTAAGTTAAGGTGAAAGACTTGCTCTTGGTTAAGACCCATTTTTCAGAATACTTTCATGAAAATGTAAATGAATCTATTTAAGTGCATATTTTAGCAATTTCCCTAATAGGCACATAAAATGGGCAATGAAGTTTCCCTTTGCTTGAAAAAAGAATCTTATAAAGGAGTTAAAAAGTCAAGTGGAAGAAATTATTAGTTGGTTAATTAATTTACAGAGTACAAATTATAACAAGGAATCCACAGCACAATTTCCATAAGTGACATGCCATTAATTATTTAATCATAAATTATAAAAATTGAAAAAATTATGTTATCTTGGCTATAGATATTTGGTTTCACTTTTAAGTCATAATTTTAGATTATAAATATAGTCTACATTTATTTTAAGAACTTAACCATTAACATTTTGCATATTTTCTTCTACTTCTTAAAACAAAATAGGGTCTTTTAAGAAAATTATTTATATTTAATTACTGGGGACATAAAGACATCGAGTTTGGATCTGCCAAAAGTCATTTAAATGTTTAGTGGTTAAATTCACTGCCTGTAATTCCAGATGTGGAAGGGGGAGGCAGGGCATCCCCAGAACAAACTATCCAGAAAGGCTAGACATATCTTCAAGCTCAGGGCTCAATTGAGATCCCCTTCCTCAATGAATAAAGTGGAAGGTCCATGGACAATAACATCAACCTTGAGCATCCACACACATGTACATCCATATACATGTACCACACACATGGCAATGTATGCATAAACACACACACACAAACACACATAAGACATAAAAATAAAATAAAATTATGCTTAATCTGATGAAATTTGTCCTGAATTATAGGATATAAATTTAAAAGTATTTTTAGATAACTATCCAGTTATTCTAACACATTTATTTTCCTATGCACCATCTCTCCAGTATTTCAGATATGATTTAATCATGTACAGAATTTTCTTTCATAGTTAAGTCTGTTTGTGAAATTTTTATTATATCCTGTTGGTACCTTTTCATTGGTCACCAATGCTATTTTTATTTTAATCATATATTTTATTATATTGTATGCACATATATACATATATAGAAAGATGTCCCCTTTTTGTAATAGAGCATAATACTGATTAAAGAAAAACAAAGATTTCTCAAATCTAGAAACAAGTGAAATTATGAGGATAGAGTTCTCATGTTAACTACTCCCAAAACTGCCATAAGCCTTACTTGGTCAGAATGCATAGATTTTAACAGAGTGCTAGTTTGTTTGCAAACTCCTTTCCCCAAATCTCTGAAGACAACAATGTCCCATGAATCTGAAAGAAAATTAAGGTATGGTTAACACTTGACATGAAATCATGTGAGATTAGTTAACTTTACTCAATATTTATAATGTGGTTGTATATTTTGCAGAAATGTCATGTTGTTCATTGAAAAATATTACTTCTTATCACTTTATATAGCTCATGAAGCATACTTACTTGTAAAATATATGAATTAAAGATACTCAATTCAAAGTTAATTGTGTTTTTACTTAAAATTTTTCATTTAGAATCATAAATATACTTTTTAGCTCAAAATCTTTCTTTTTCTTTAATCAGTATTATGCTCTGTTACAAAAAGGGGACATTTTTCTTTCTTTTTTCTTTTCTTTCTTTTTTTTTTTTTTTTTGCATCTTCTCTAGAAAAGTTAAATGGCATTTAACAAAAGTTAAATGGTGTGATGAAAGCACATTAGGTATACTATAAAACACTAACTCAATAAGGAGCATTATTGAGTGAAAGCCAGAGTCCTCTGCTTTCACATCTCTTGTGCTCTAGATCCCATTCTAGTCACTCGCTATAGTTTACAAGTTGGTTTGTATTTTTTTAGAGCTTTTCTTATGCCATGTACAGGTATAATAAAAGTATTTACTTATGCTCAAATCTGATTAATAGTGAGTTAGACATATTGGCCATTGAGCTCTAGGGACCTGATTGTCTTCAACTTTTTAATGCCTGGATTTCAGATGTATAATGCTGTACCTGCTTCTTACATGGGTACTGCAGATTCCTCCCCAGGCCTTCAGGAGTATATGGAAAGCACTTACCAACTGAGCCCTCTCTCTCGGTCTCATCATAGCCAATCCACTATATAACTAATATTGGATTTTTTTTCTGTTCCCATCCAGTTTAATGTATATTTAGTATACATATCTCATTTCAAATGTATTGAATACTTCACATAAGAAACATAATAGATATAGTATGCATTGCTATATTTTATTATTTAACATGGCATAGGAAGGTATCAGTAGTATATTTTTAAAGGCTTTGATGTTTCACCACCCCACTGAAAACAATAGGGTTTTGTGCCACCTTTTCACTTAAAAAAATGCAGTGAAAATTCAGTGCAAGAATGTGGAGCAAAGTGCATATTGTATAATAGTCAACTTTAAGAAACGTGAACATTTACATAGAAAATTCTTTCTTAAAAGTTTTCCAACATTTCTCAACTCTTTTTCTGCTGTTTTTTGTCAACAATACATCAATACAAAATTGGTATCTTGTTCCTGTAATTTCTGATTACTTTTGGTTAAATTTATTTTCCAGTTTATTAGACAAGACTTTCTTCTGACAATTTTTTTTACTAATTATTTGCTCATTTCTTACCTAATGGAATTGATTTTTATTTCTTTCTTACTCATTTCAACAAACACTGTATATATTAAGTTATTAGCAATTATTCATGGTGATCTTTAGAATGTATTAGATACTATAAAGGATATTAATCTTTTGCTTATATATATAACCTGCCACTCTGATGCATTTTTCTTTTCTCTTTGCCCTTCTAGCTAGCCTACTACCTGTCTGACTTTCAGGGCCATTAAACTAGAAGAGTATAAGGAGTAGGTTTTCCTCCCACCACTATTCTTGTCCTGCCGCCGCACCAGCCCCAAATAACACACAGAGACTCTGTATTTGATATAATGCAGTTGGCCAGGTACTAGTTTCTTATCGGCTACCTCTGTCTTAAGTATTAGCCCATTTCTGTTAATCTGTGTATTTCCACGTGGTCTCATCTTACCGGAGAGCCGGCTGGCATCCTGCTCTCTCCAGACTCCATCTTGACTCCTCCTTACTACTTCCTCATTCCTCCTTGTCTCCTAGTCCCACCTGTCTTGCTTTCCTATTGGCCAACAGTGCTTTATTCATTACCCAGTATGAGAAACATATTTACAGAATGACATCTCCCATCAGAAGGGCGTAAGGAGTGTGGAGTTATCTGTTTGAGTAGGGCTTTTGTTAACTTTATTTTAGGAGAGAAATACTCACTTGATATGTATGAAGGGTTAGGGGAGGGTCCTGACTCTCCCAGATTCATGAGGTAACTTGTCCTTCAGAGGCATAAGTAATGACTGACTATATTCCAATGAAAACAAAGTTTATAAAAATGAACTTAATGTTTTTGGTGCTTTAGTTATTCAATATTTAATAACTGATCACACACTTTGTTTTCAAAGCCATATGTTTAGCATCTATTAACATGGTTTCTGACGACTTACAAAAAAGTACCAAGATGAATGGAAAAAAAAGTTGCATGAATGGTTAAGAATAAAAAATTGCAATGAATGTTAATTCACATTAAAAATATACATTATTAGTTATCAACTCTCTCTCTCTCTTTCTCTCTCTCTCTCTCTCTATATATATATATATGTTTCCAGCTATTATTTATGTCACATCCTAAAACAAAACATTTTTATTAGCAAATATTATCCTATACTAATTTATTTTGCATATTATTAGAACAAATAAGTAATTACACCTGAAAGAGTGCTCAATAATTAACATGGAAAAGCCTGTGGCTAAGAGATAAGTCAAAATAATATAATATAATGAAAAGTGGCAGAGTTTGAGAATGTCCTTTTTTCTTTCAAGAGGACACTTGGGTCGCCAGCCCTTTCACATCTGCAGAGGAAAGAGAAGCAATTGTTTAAGAAACAGTGGATTCCTGTGCCTACATCCCAAGCATAATGTTTACATTTCTCTTTCCTCTAATATGATTATTATATATACCCTGCTTGGCCAGTCATATCTTTCCCTAAAATTTTCTTACTCTGATTACACCCACAGTTTATCTTAGTGCTGACCCAAATTGAAAAGAATGAAGTGATTTTATGATTTGTGTGTATTTATTTAGAACCACTAGACATCTTGCTTGAGGTAATCATAAAGATGAAGGAGTTTAAAATTCTCCTTCGTTCTTAATATAATTAGAGAAAAGTTTTAGAAGTGTCATGCTACCAAATTGATAGTTACAAATTATATTAAGAAAAAAGAAAGAGTATCATTGTTAACTAGGGAAAAAATTAAATTGCCTTTTATAAAATTAAGAGCATTCACTTCTGTAATTATTGTTATAGTTCTTATTTGTTACTGTTTTAACTGTTTTTTCTCAATTACCAACATATTGTCTCTTTTTTACTTTTTGCTTTTTCAGCTCATGAATAAACTCAAAGCAAGGACTTTTATATTACCTGACACTAATTTTAAGGTTAAATATGATAGGTTCTATCAGTTTAAATATTTAGTTTAGATCTTTAATGCATCTTTCTTTGGGCAAGTTCTAGCTCTGGAAGCCAGAAAAACACATCTTGTTACACAAAAGGGGGAGGATTTGACAACCAAGACAATCAATGTTTATGTAAACCAATAAATAAATAAATAAATAAATAAAAGTGTGTCAAAGTCATCAACATTTACATAAACATTGAATAAAATGTACAAAATGTGATAGGACCACATATAAATTAGAATCTATTGCCTCTACTTGAAATCTATAGTGCATTGTTTTTAACTTGTGCCTTTACTTTAATCCAAGAAGACAGTAGGCATAATTTTATATAATAGTTTTCACTATAACGGACACATACATCATCTAATATAATAAGATCAACTTACAATATGCTGGAATTTTCAAAACACTCCCACTGACAGTCTGTCATTTATTTTCCCGCCACCTCTCCCACATCTGTGTCTTTTGCATCTATTTTCTTAACTGTGCTTAGAAAAATCAGCAACTCAAGTGTGGGCTCAGTGGGTTTCGTTAATAAAATAAAGATCTTAGAGGTTTCTAATCCTTTTGCTCAATGTCCTTTGGCACTGCTCATACCTCATGTTTTGAGAACAATTGTCAAATTAATGACTAAATATCATTAATAAATGCATCTTTTAATATATGTTATTGTAGCAGTTAGTTTTCCTACTTATGTAAATCCAGATTCATTTCACTATTATTCTACAAAAAATATTAACTTGTTTGAAAGTAGCAAGATGAAGCAGAAGTCTTTGTGTATACAGTGTCGTGGACACTGCATCAGAAAACTTAAGCCACTGTGCACTTAGCATGAACTCATCGCTTATACACATAGTTGACTAAAAGGTCCTTCATTACACATGCACAAAGAATTTTATTTGTAGACAAATTTCTAATGTATGATAAATGCCAGCTAATCTTGAGTAATGACATATAAAATATGGCTAGTTTGAAGTGTAGTCTTAACATTTGACTAGACATGAAATCTAGATATGTTGTAGGCTTGTGTTGGGTATCTGGAGTGATTTATTAGATACATGCTTTAATAATGCATGCTAAACACATGGACATGTTTCTCTAAATCCCACTGAGTGTGTACAGACAAGTTTTTAACTGTAAGCACTTACTCTAAAAGCTGAGTAAAGTTAACAAGGGCCACCCAGGGAAGGCAATATTCTCAAGGACCTGTTTCGATGTTTACTTCCAACACCTCCCCTAACACCACCAAAAAGAATGTCTCCAGCTAAAGACATGTCAATCCCATTTTTAAAGATTGATTGGGTAGCTGAGCTTTCCTTCTTTTTATCCTTGGAGAAAATGAAAAATAACAAGTCCTCTTCTACTTTAGACTAACCATTCATATACTTCATGACAGTTACTTCTCCCCTGAGCCTTCTCTTCTGGACAAATTTTGCTAACTCCTTCAGTCTATCCTCCCAGGTCCTATTTTTCAACCATTAAATCTTCTTACTGTTCTTTCTTGTATCTTTTTCAGTTCTTTAAGCCTTTTTAGAAATAAGAAGTTTTAAATTGTGTATCTTTGCATATATAAAACACATTGGAACTTCTGGGGTGTATTTATTTCCAGCTCTTAAGTCAGAGATAGCCACCATAAGTAAGACGGATAAGAAGAAAAAGAGAAGCCAAATGAGTTATTTAATAACTTACTGTAACGGACTTATAAGGTAAGAAATAGTAAAGTCTATGCCCAGAAAAAAATCAGAAGGGGTCAATATTAGTGATTTGGGAAGATACCAAACCACAAAATTTGTTTTGAAAACAATAGGAGTCACTTTTGCTTCATCTTTAAATAACTTGATGCTGTTTTAAAACTAATTATCCATCTGTCAAGGAAAAGATTGCTAGGTGAGATAACATAAATTTAAACTACATAGATATGTGTGTGTACACACATACATACACACACACACACACACACACATATATATCCTAAGAAATAGCTACTTAAACCTCATCAAAGAGTACATCAATTCACCATTATAGTGACTGATGACAAGAGCTACAACCACCCTCTTCCCCAAGCACATGTGAATGCCAATGGGATATTTGTGGACTGTTAGTGAAGTATTTTCTCTCCTTTGATAGAGCATGACCACTAAGAAGAGTGTGATTGCATGATCCTTGCTGATAGTGTTCTGAGGGAATCATTGCTTTGTAACATCTTCCCTATGGCACTATGGTGATTTCAGATAACTAAGATACATAATTTTCTCAACCATTCCATTTTACAAGGGGAAAGAAATGAACCCATAATCTTACATGCATGCCACTTCCTCATCTATAGCAATTTCTGTAAGGACAGGTCTCTTCTCTAATGAAAAGCATCTTGGTTACCCTACCGCCCCTGCACACATGCCAGTATCAGTCTTTCTTGTTTTGAAATCTTATTTACATTCAAACCAAACTGCCAGCTTATTTGTTCCAACCTCTGTGTTAGGATTCACTATACATCATGGAGTTTGGAGAACTGCTTCATAGGCTCCAAAATAGAGAGAAATGCAATCACTACAAAAAATATGGGACTGTGTCCTCTCTAATAATCTCTTTATAAATCAATAATAAGTAATAAGGGTCACAATAAAGCCAGCTTGCAAGGGCTCTAATTCCCCGGATATGATGCTACTCAATTCACCCATCCCTAGTACATTTCACTTTCAGGCTTCAGAAAAACATACATGCCAGTGCTGCCCATATTGAAAAGCCAGAGGTAGATCTTAGAGGCCTCTTGCACTGAATGGCATGCAGGTGTGAAACACTGGTATCTTGTCCTAACCCCTTCTTGAAAGCTAACGCAGGGCGTTCTTACCATTTTTGCAGACAGGACAACATTGTTCTGGTTCATAGATTGGGTTGACACACTCAGGAACTGCGCAGTCTGCTACAACACAGTGAACTTCATTGCTGGGCTCACAGCGACACCATTCACATGGAGAGGGCTAGGAACAAATCTCAAATTAGCCCTTTTCTCCTATAACTTAATGCTTGCACATTCATATGCTGTCAGAAGACAAGACATTAGTGTTTATATTGACTTTAATTCCATTCACCACATGTATGATCATTCTGCCCACAAAGGCAGGCAACCAAGCCAAGATGAAGCACAGCTCAAGTCTCAGGGAATAATGAGTTGTTCTATGCCACTGACTTACTTTGCAGAAAAGTGTTTGGACAGCAAACCTGCCAGTTGGTCATTTGGTTTCTAGATGCAGTGGATGCTTTAGCTTCCTCTGGGAAAGAAGGTGATATTAGAACCTATGAAACCAATTTTGACATTGGTAATTTTTGCTTTCTAAGAAAGGTGGGTGGCTAGGAAATAAGAAAATGTTAATTACTTATCTTGACCCTTCCTATGAATGCTTGTTCAGGGCAACTTAAGCTTAAGTAGATGTTACAGAAAATTTTATTTTGGATCCAAACATCCGGATTTAGCCTCCTGAAGTAATTTCTGACTACCTTACCCTTGCCTGCCTGCTTTGAGAAGTGGACTAAAATCAATTGACATAAAAAGCTGCCATTTAAGCAAGTGTCAAAAGCTCTAAAATGAATACAGGAAAATAATTAAGGTAATATAAAGCTAAAAAGAATTTTCATCTTTACAGTACTTACCAAGAATGAGTGGATTTTTAGTTTCCTTTTTAGAAAACGTCAGTGACCCTTTCATCCCATTTAGAGTCAAGCTCCATACCTCAAAAATCTTAGGTTTAGACCCCTAGGATGAAATGTCGGCACTCTTAGAAGTCATACACTTTCCATACTTTTCCAACCAAGCTATTCGTTGTCAGGAACTTCTACCTCAAGTATGATGCTGCACTTCTACACCTAAATAGTTATCTAATGAAACCCTCTTTTCCTTCTCTGTGGTTACTGTCGAAAATTCTGATCCATTTCTGGTTCTTTTAGAAGGAATTATCCAAACAATTTGGGTAATCAATGTTCCCTGTCTCAAGTAGTTTGAGTGAGATAGAAACCAGTACATTGATTATTTTAAAAATTCACTTAATCTCCATTTTGTGCTTTAAGAATGATAGCCCAGTCTAATTGTCTTAGTTTTTAGATAAGAGTTAATAGGAGCTATGGTAAAATATTGTTCAGTTTAAATGTGATAGATCAGTTTATCTAAGATAGCACATAAACTCTCAACAAGTTATGTGTAAGCATTGTATTACAATCTACCACAATATCCCATGTTTTGTCAAGAACTTGAACTTTGTTAATTATCACTGTACGAAGAAATTGTATAGTACCAATTTTATTTCTTCCCTAATCCAAGAAAGGAAAATTCATTTATTCTCATCTTGTAGATGACTGAATAGGCTGGCACAGTTTAATAGTTTTTCTAGGTCCTTATAGATAAGCAAAGGGAAGAGTGTGATTGAATTTTGCCCTGTTGTTTGACAACAGGCAGCACTATTCATCATGCCCTCATCTGAGTAGCTGATATCACATGATTATCATACTTGTCCACATACACCAGGTCCAGAAGAAGAACCCCTTCCATTGGGAAAATCAGCTTATGGAGGTTATGTACTTCTCAAGAAATTTATTAATACTTACAGTTAGAAAATTATCATGGAATTTATCAGTGTGAATATGAGTTGCAATATTTAGGAGGGACATTTATCTGGTCATATGGTTTTTATTTTGGGATATTGTGGCATCCTCAAGTTTGAAGACTATAATTATGCTTGGTGGTATCTTATAGAAGAATTGATAGACAAAGACGGAAACCAATAAATGGTGGATATTGTGTGCAGAGATCTACCTTGGAATCCTAAGAAGTACTCTTAGGAATAGCTGAGACTTCAAGTGGTGATGAAAATATATTGGAAACTTTGAAAAAGTATTGAGTAATAAAACAAATTAAGAAGACAAAATTATCTCCATAATTCTCAGTACCTCCTACTCATGCTTGAGCCTGGCTTATATACATTCTACGGTTATCCATTCCCAGCCATAAATCTCTCATAGTCATACTATATTTATTCTTTCAAGTTATCTTTCATTTTTACATATTATTTATTTATTTTACATATCGATCCCAGTTCCCTCTCCATCCCTCCCTCCCTCTCTTCCACCGTCCCATGCCCCCTGACCACCCTCCCATCCCATCCCCCCCCACACTCCACATGTAGGGTGATGCCTTCCTGGAGGGGTCATCTAAATCTGTTAAATCATTTGGAGTAGGGACCAGGCCCTCCCTCCTGCCTCCAGGTCAAGAAAATAGTCACCAAAATACCAAATAACTCTATTAAAAAAACGAGGTACAGAACTGAACAGAGAATTCTCAATAGAGGAAATAAAAAATGCTGAAAGACACTTAAGAAAGTACTCAACATCCTTAGCTGTCAGGGAATTGCAAATCAAAACAACTCTGAGATGCTATCTTACTCCTGTCAAAATGGCTAAAATTAGGAACACCAATGAAAACTTGTACTGAAGAGGATGTGGAGAAAGGGGGACAATGCTATACTGCTGGTGGGAATGTAAACTTGTACAGCCATTTTGGAGATCAGTATGGCGGTTCCTCAGGAAAATGGGGGTCAGTCTACCACGGGACCCAGCAATTCCATTCTTAGGCATATACCTAAATGATCCACATTCATGCAACAAAAACATCTGTTCAACTATGTTTGTGGCATCATTATTTATAATAGCAAGAACCTGGAAGCAACCTAGATGCCCCTCAACTGAAGAATGGATAAAGCTGTGGCTCATTTACACAATGGTATACTACTCTTTGGAAAAAAAAACCAATGGAATCTTGAAATTCTCAAGTTATCTTTCTTTGACAAGTTATTGTGTCATTCAACACCATATCCATCCTCCAGGCTCAGTGTGGCTGGCATGTGTCCTCCAGCCTAGTGTGGCATATCCACACTCCAACTTGCTTTCACTTAGCAAGTTTCCAGACTATGATCCAGTACAGTTTGAGGAGTCCACTTGGACCATCCCCTACCTTTATTTCTTCAAACATTAAACCTCTGGCTCTCAGCATTCATCAAATTCCACCTGCTGACTGACCTCTTAGTGAGGCGCCTTTCTGACCTTGCCCACCTTGCCATGGACATTGCCATTCTCTTGCAGTCTAATGTTTCTTTGGCATTTGCCTTCCTTTGCATTTTTGCACAGATACTTTTTAGATAGTGATAAGTTAGTTGAAGCAACCAATTGGCTACTGTGGTGTTAAGTTCAGATTTTTAAAATCCCTCCCACCTTCTGTGTAAAACTGCAAGGTTTGGTATTTCTGATAAAACTTCCAGTCTTAAGCACCTGGCTACAAATTTCCTTTATTGGATCCTTCAACCTGAAAACTACAGATTAAACCTAAAAATGTTCCCATAAAATCAAAGAATAAAAAATAAACCTGCCTTTGGGGGAACAGAGAATACTGAAATAAGTATATGGCAAAGTATCCCTACAAGTTTTTCTATATTTTTAGAAATAAGAACATGTGGAGTTATTTTTGTCAGGTAGGTATTTGGGAAGGCAGATGATAAAACGATACCATCCTAAAATTTTACTTCTTCAAGGAAATCTCTGAAAATGCTTCACTGCTAAGCAATATTTAAAAAATAATGTAATTCTTGCTACATTTTCATAAAACATTCTTGCAATTGGGATTGAAATAATATTTGTTAATGCACATATTATGTGATATGAGTACTATATGTGTCTTATAAATCTATTACATCTGTACCTTAGTGGTTTGGAATGGCTAATGTAGAATTGTAAGGGGGACTATACAATTCACCTGTAATTCCCACTGTCACCAAATTCATTGCATCTGTGAATAATGCTGTCCCAGTTGGCCCTAGATTACAAATTTCTCTTGTTTATGAACTCATAAATGATAATGTGCATATATTACATAAGTATGATTGGATAAAGAAATCAGTAATTTAAGTGTTGATTTAGGAAGCTACAAGGTATATTTTCTTTCTTAGTAGCATGAGAAGATAAATATGGTTTAAAATGGTTAGCCTCCAAAGATCTTGTAGCAAATATTGAACTGCAAAGTCACCATGATCTGAAAATGTTTAGAGAATAGGGGGAATGGATTGGAATCCCAGGAAGAGTGTCATGAATACTCATGACATTTTAAATTGGGAAAGTAGCCTGGGAACCAGAAATTTAAATTACTGGAATAACAAAATAATTTAGAAAATTGTCAAATATTTTCTTTATGAGAGTGTGGGAACTAATGTTGTCTTCACTGAAAGTCAAGGTAAGATAACAATAATATGGTTTTGCATACTGGCTAGTTAGAACTGTCCACATGTTTATAGAAATGCACAATTGTTTTGCATTCTGAATGCCTGAGCCACATTTTCCCATATCTGAAGAAAGCCTGGATATGAGATATATATGACAATCAAGTCATCAGGAGTTCTGGGTGTCTATTGATGCCATTGTTTCAACTATCCAGGAAGAAATGATCACTGACAATAAATAAGGCTTGTCATACAAATTCCATTCTGAAAGTTACAAGAAGCATACTTTCTGTTATCTGTGTTGTCTGTTGAAAAGCCACCTTTAGTTCATGAAATTATTCTACTGTTTTTTTTTTTTTTTTTTTTTTTTTGTATTTTTCGCTTGTTCTTGCCTATTGCTTTCATAGGTTTTAAGCTGCTTATAATACATTGTTCAGTCCTGAATCCTCAGCACCTAGAAGATGTCTTAGCATGATGATAAATATTTAACAAAATCAACAACAATCTGTGTAGAATCTGTGTTTTCTTATATGCTGAGCCACACCTCTAGCAGCTTTATCTCTACTCATCATGTGCAGAAAGGATTTTCATTCAATGGGATATTGTTATTTTATTTAAGTATTATAAAGCACACTTTGAAGAGACAGACTTCTAACTATGAGTCATGAAATAACTCTTAGGGTTCCAATATTATGTTGGTGAACATAAACTCACTCTGTAAAGGTAATTTTAAGTTCATAACATTCATTGTGCAGATCACAGGTTAGTCGATCTACAAGCAGTCCATTGGCTAATTTATCTAGTTGTAGATGATCATAGACTTTTATTGTATTAGAAAATACTTTGCTAACTAAGGCATGAGTATATGTAGTGGAATTACTAAAATCCCTGAGAAAAAGCAAGTCTTATCTGTAATGTGTGCCAAGATGAATGGTGCTTATTTACCACAGTTATTTTAGTATATTGTAAAATATGTTTCTTAACAAAAAGTCCTGGTTTGAAACATACTTTTTCTTTTTTAAAGAAGGAACAAAACACCTCCTGAGTATTCTGAGAAACAGAAACTTGATTCCTCGAAAGGCTTTTGAGAATCTTGTTAAAAGCCAATGAATGGGTGCAGGGATAGATTCTAGAGGCCAACTTTTGTTGCAATTCCTAAATGAATGACTTTCTTTCTGACCAGTTATTACCAAGCTTCATGCACTGAGGGTTGTTGTTTCATTAATTTGGTTATGAGCAACAGTTATCAAAGAAAATACAGCTCAGCTCCCCTTTTATAAAGCAACCCGTCTGAACAAGTATTTAAAAATCTAATCCCGACAACTGGGACGTGTTGCCTCGGGAGGCACCCTTCTTTTGGAGATAATTTATGGCATAAATTTCATCACTTTATGGAACAGGTCTCATTACTTCCAGACTGGATGAGAAATTTGGAAGACTCCATTTCAAATTTGCTGATGCCTGTCAGGAATCTCACTGTTCATTTCATTAAAATATACATTAACTTACAAAGAGCAGGGGTAGTTAGCATCCATTGTCACTTCTGTAGATGGTGATTTGAATGCAGCAGGTGCCACCAAATAATCAGCAGAACTGATGGGTTTCAACCCAAACTCACAATCACATGAAAGATGACCTATAGCATCTGATTAAAATTCTCCTTTTTGTTCTTGATCTAATGAGCTTATGATGACCCCTCCACTGAGCCGCCCTATTGACTGCAGTGTTTTTGGAATATTGAGGTTGAAGCTCATCAAATTACAGAGATTTGGTTGAAACTTGTTTAAGAATATTAATGCTGCTGAAGCAAAAAAGAAAACCTGATGTAAATCATCATGTCTATAACTACATATCAACATCTATTTATGCCTATTTATCTCTATCTAATCTGTGTATTCATATATCTATGTGCATTTATACAAAGCTATATCTGCATAGTGATATCTTAATGTACATACCTATCTACCTATCTATATTTTTCTCTCCATGTATCTATCTACACATGTCACTTTCTCTTTGTGTATCCAACAACAAATGTTCATGCATGTATCATTTGAAAACCGCATTAAGTAGCAATCATTTTAACTTTTTCTGAAGGAGTTTGTGATTTGAAAATATGTTATGGGATATTGTTGTGTATCTACTTATCAAAACACCTTTCAATTTTGCTGAAAATTAAAGCATTTTATAAAAGTGGTTGTGAAAAGTGTCTTGCTAATACATTTATAATAAACCAGAGAGTTAATAAACTATAATTTATATATATATATAAATTCAAAACTTTGTTTATTATAGTTATCAGCATATATTATATAACATAAAGTATATAAAGTGACAGCACTAGAAATGATCCATCTATCCTGCTCTCAATGAATAACAACCCAGAAGTTTAGATTTAAGCAGGTATACTTTGATATTTTAACCAAGTTTTCTCAGAATAATCACTGGTACTGTTATAATGGGGAACTAAATTTTATTATCATTTAATCTGAGCTTGAAGAAAATATAAAAATTTCAGAAAACAGATGAAATTCCAACCTTAAAGCTATTATCCAACACAAAGAAGCTCCTTTGCTTTGAAAAGTTCAGCATTATAATATGATGGGAAGATTATTTTCAGTGTATATTGTTTACTTGTAAAGGTTTTTTTTCTGAAAAACGGTAAATAATTTGGCATCTTTTAAAATATTTTTTAAGTTTTGAGAATTTAATACAATGTATTTTGGTCATATTTACACACCTACTTCCTCCTCAACCTTCCCAGCTCCTCCCCCACAGCTTGATGTTCTTCATTTGGACACAAAGAAAAACTGTTCCACTCCAGTTTGTGACATTTTGTGTGTTGACTAGATACCACGTTTTCCAATAAATGGATTGTGTGCAGAATCAATGCAGTTTTAAACTCGAGAAATTCCATGACCAAAATGCAGCTTTTCTGAACTGTGAATGGTTTCCAGAAATACAAAACACAGGCAAGAAAAGTGTCACTAAATGTACACTTCAGTTGCAGTAGCAGGAGTGCTGTTTGAATAGGCACAGTACACTTATCAACAAAATGTTTGCTGTTCTTTTAGTTGCTACTAAAATCTTCAGATAAGAGTCTGAAACTATGGAGAAAGGTCACAGCAAGGGTCTGTGAAGTGTCATACCCATACCTGTGAAGTACTCTAGAAAGGCAGCAGCTGGCAGTCCCTTCCCAACAAGCTGGTGGGATGCTACATTTGGTACATAAACTTCTGACAATGTTCGTGGAAGCATGTTCATCAGAGCCTGGATATCTCTTTGATGAGGCTGCTCCATGGGCCACACATTCATGCACCAGGGAAAATACACACAACTATGTAATTTCAAAATGTTCTGATGGTCCTGGAAAGGACAGACTGTTTATATCAGCTGATGAGTAGTCATCCACGGGTACATTAAAAAAAATCAGTGTAGTTATGGGAGGCTATGAGGTCATGAGAATTCTATACTCTCAAAGAATCATTTAAGAAACAAATAGTACCAGCATCAGTTTAAAGAAATCATCAAAAGGAAGTGATTGAAGAAAAGAGAGAATATAATAACAACGGCAGCTAGCATTGAGAGGTTGATAGATAATCCATGTCCTTCAGAGTCTAAGAGATGGGACAAGCATATATGTTGCACTGGGAAAGAAATAGAGATTACTTCCTAAGAACTCTTTCCATTGTCTCAGTTTTCTCTAGGCAAAGATTGTCTTAAATTTGAGTTATTTTCTTCCTTTTCAATTTGGCAATAACATTATATGTGGATGTGCTATGCAGAGAGGTAATTAAAAGCTAATTATATTAAGTGCTTTACAATTGTTAATACTGAAATATACCACGGTTCCAGTTGAAAGGCCAAACAACTTCTTGCTGAATTTTATAGTTTGTTATTTCATACTTAGCTCATAGATTACCCCGTTTTAAGAAAAAATATTGGGATAGCTTATGGGCAATGAAACTGAAATGAATTGTAACTAACAAAATCTTAACTGAGAAATGTCTTGACAATCTTCCACATGTTAGCATGTGATTTGGCAAGCTTTGATTGCCATAATTTGTGCTGTCTGCTGTGGGAAATGGTTGTATGATAAAGTGGAAGGAGGGCATCTGGAGGAGCTCTTACCCTCCCTTACCTTTACCTCCCTTACCCTTAACAGTGCTTAAATATTCTCACTAGACTGTTTCAAGACTCCATGGGAATAAAGTAATATGTGGATAAACAGTCTTCTGTGTGGCTTTAAAATTGCCCTCATTGTAGCCCTAACTGACTAGTAGTTGTCCCTCTCCCACATCTCATGTAATAATTTTAAATGCCTCTGAATTTCCCAAGGAAGCATGCTGGTCATAGATTATTTAACCATGACATACTCATTTCTATTATGAATTATTTGAAATGTTCCATTTCTGAAAAGGATATTTTTCGGAGTTTTGAGAGCCATCCAAACATGTTGTAACCCCTACACGTTGTAATGCTTGCGTTCAAACAGTATAGATTAAGAATGATGTCAGGTGTCACTTTTAGACAGTTAAATAAATCCTTATTTACTGATGAAACTTCAATCCTTCATTGGATTCATTGTAAAAACAGATTGCGAAGAGAATGAGAACTTCGGTTCATAGGTGTTGGAATTTTGATTTTCATATCTTCCAGTTTTAATGGGAATGTCCTAGAGTCTCATTAAAAAAAGGAATATTCTTCATGATTGTCCTTTTTCTCCTTAATGAAGCTTTCTAAATTTCAGCCATCAAAGGTTTGCTATTTTAGCAGGAGTTTATTTTTAATGCTAGAGGAAATTTAAAGTTAGACTGAACAATTTTAATTTCCCCTGCCTTACTTAGGATGAGGCATTGAAGCCAGTATATAGTAAAAAAAAGGGGTGTTTCAGTGTAGTTATTCATTGTTGTTGATATTCATTTTTGTTTTTAATATCTGTGTGTATAAAACATGTATGTGACATGCATGTATTTCTGTGTGCACAATTGTGTGTATGTCAGAGGACAACCTCAAGAGTTTGATCTTGCCTTTTTCCTTGTTTGAAGCAGGAACTCTTGCTCCTGTATGCCTGGCTAGCCTGCCTGCCAAGGAGTTTCTTGTCTCCACTACCCATCTTAACCTTTGGGGTAACTGGGATTAGAGACACATGCTAATGCACCCAGCTGTTAAATGTGTTCTGGAGATTTGAACTCATGATCTTAAGTGGTCAGTGCTTTACCTACTGAACCATCTCACTAGCTTCAATGCATAAAAAATTTAAAACATCAACATTTGCAAGAATAATTCTGCTTAGCTCTCACTGCACCAGAATGTATGTCGTCTTTGCTTTCAGTTGTGAGAATGCTCCTTAGGTATGTCTGTATACATTTTGACAATGAGAATCTTACAATGACCCCAACTCAGGCATGCAAAATACGAATTGGGAAACAATTCTCCTCATGTTGTTAATGTACCAGATTCATGAAAAGGATATGAGACTAAAGATACAATGACTTCTAACTAAATAGTCTACAATAAAGGAAACACACACACACACACACACACACACACACACACACACACACACACACACACACGAAAACCAAATGCTCTCAGCACTATTTGTTGCAGAATGTCTTACAGAGAACTCACCAGGCTGATAAGATGTAGTGAAAACCCCTAGTGTGAGAGTCAGAAATGCTTCTTTGTTAGTTTTGAAAAAAAAATTCTCTATTTATGTAACAAAAAGAAAAACACAGATTTCTTTGAATGCAATTTGGAAAATGAGGATAAATCCACAAATAATTCAGTGGGTGAATATACTTGGAGGACACAGAAATCTGACTATTATTATTTGTGTTTATGTTAATTTTGTTAATTTTGTTCTCCTCCATATGCCCTTGTGTGACTCTCTCATTTCTGACCTGGCTGCCTCACCAGATCATTACACTTTGGACTGGTACCATGTTCCCACCTTGTTTTTGTCATTCTACACCCTACTGGTCTGACCATCCTGTTGGTTCATTTCTCTTTGGTCATTTTTTTTTTCTTTTCCTTCAGTAACTCTACATTTTCCTCAAAAATTCTTCCAATACTTAGACATCTCCACTCAAGCAATTTTCCTGTAGCTTCCAAATGTAATCTCTCCTTTTTTAAAAATTCAAATTCTTATAGCAATCATAAGAAGGCAATACCATCATTGGCAGTTATAACTATGTCCTTGGGATGCCTTCTTTATTTTGATATATTCCTCCACCTTAATAGAAATAGAGTGTTGACTATGACAATTGATTTTTAAGAAGCAAGAATGGACTGGTACCCACATAGACTATGTACACACCTTTGCTTACTAGCACATTACTAAATATACATTATGTTATATTAAAAGAAAACATTTAACTTGTTATACTATCAAAGGGGAATACAGGGGAAGGAAAAAAAGACCTTTTATAAATGTTGCTTCGTTTTATTTTACAATAAATGGATTTATAATTGAAGCCAATGAAAAGAGCACAACTATATATTTTGGAATTAACTATACAAAGAAATATGGCTTTCTGTGTCTCTTAAACACATACAGTAAATAGGCAAATATTTATGTCTTTTTACATTTTCATATTTGAAAAGTGAAACTTTTGTTTACTCTCAGGTGAAACAGGACCCGTCGCTGTTAGCCCCAAGTTTACAGGTTGTGGCAATAAGGTAACTGAGCAATTTGAAGGGAATAGAAAGGGAAAAGTTAACCAATAAATTTCCCTTTAGAGATAGTGTTTGGGGATACTCCAAAAGGAATCACAGGTAGCATTTAAATAACTAAGAATGGCTATTTCCAATAAAAGTTTATTAATAAAACATTGTGGAGCTTATTGGTCATGGTCTGTAGTGTACCAACTGTGGTATAAAATAATTGGTAATACAGAACTGGCATTTTGACTATTATTCTTGTCTTGAAAAGTCACTTCTTAACTGATCTACTTTATGTAATACAGCTTTATAAATTACCATAAGTAATCACACAGATACAATTTTGTAATTTCAAAAAGAAGAGATTATCTTAGATCATTTTTATTCACTAATTGCTTCTCTGTGTCAAGCAGCAGAATTAGATTATCTGAAAAAATTAACAGGGCATTTCCTAAATTGCATTTGAAGTTGTATGAACTTTGAGATGTTAATAGATGTCTGAGGAAAAATAAAAAAAATGTGTTCTACTGTCACTTAAATGTGGTATTGGATTAAATAGTGTGCTGGTAGCTATGATGGTAAAAAACATCGTGGGCATTTATGAATCATTTATTGTGTGTCAAGTAACATCTCCTATGATCTTTATTTTTGAACACATCAACATTGAGACAAACGAAAGAATGTGGGCCTAAGTCACCTGGTAGCTCATTGGTAGAGTCTGTTCTAAAATCCACTTTCAAATGACTGTTGAAGTGTCCATGCCAGCTCTGAATCAGATCTTTGAAACATAATCAGTTGATATCGGTATTCCACATATGCTATGCATTTTCAAAGGCTCTTTCAAGATGTATCACTTCTCCAACTTCAGGTGTCATCAAAATTTTGGAAATTTACTAAGAGTTTCACATGAGATGACAACAAAATAGTCTGTAAAATCCACATTAGTACAGGGATATTCAAAGGCAGGAAATCTGAATAATCTTGGAAGTTGCAGTCTCACTTCTGAGAGTCAAACAATTTAAAATTCAAGAGGAAAGTAGAAGTCAAGGAATATAAATGATTGCATCACAATTTCCTAAGGAACTGACTGTACTGACAGGTACCATATACACTATGGCCAGCTGAGTGGCAATCCTGTCTCTAACACTATGTAGCTAAGGCTATTGTGTGCTCTGACATCCATTTTTCAGAAGCTACTCCTAAAATCTAGTGAGAGGCAGAGATTTGCTCAGTGAAAAAGCAACAAATTCTCCTCCCCATTCAGTTCTGGTTCTAAAAATTATCAAAATACTTTTCAGGAGCACATATTTTAACTTCTTTGTTATTTCCTGGTGTAAATTAAAAAATATTTATATGTGCATTTAAATATTTAACAATATATTTAAACACTATGTATACATTTATGTATATTTAACCCGTATAATGTAGACTAATTACAGAAGTTTTCACTTTTACAGAAGAGATATTGTTTCCCTCACAGTCCTCGCAAACTTATGCTTGTTTTAATAAGTGTATTCAATCTAAATCAAAGATGGATTTTAGCTGTGCCAATATTTTATTTTATTGTTCTTGTTTACTTGTAACTCTGGATTGCTGTGGTGACAATCCCTGATATCACACTTCTATAGACAATTAGCTGAAATAAATCTTTGCATACAACATAATTATTGGAAAAGATGATGCAAATTGGCTTGAATTTTCTTATTGAATGTGAAAGTAGTAAAATGTGGCAAAAAGACCACAGGAAAATGATTTATTAATGTTGCTTTGCAAATAATGAGCTGTGGCTTTATTTCATTTCCCATGCAGTTTTAGTTAGTGTTTGTATTCTCATTCCCATAACAAAGTGGTTCAACAAGGTAAATGGGTTTTTTTTTATGAAACGTAAGCTCTAGAGTCAGTAATACACACATACATATATATGTGTATGTGTGTGTACATATACACATATGTGTATGCACATATAATTGTATATATGGTATGCATAGACACAATTATATATTATATATGTATAATTTCACATAGATCCAATAAAGCTTCTATTTTTCATAAAATTTATATAAGATTAGAAAATAGAGTATGAAGTCTGGTAGAGAAATCATTTTAAAAGTCAAACACAAATAATGTTTAATAAGAGTTGCTTTTTGCCTGTATATATGTGTGTTGTGTATGTTATTTGTATATGTATCATTTTCATATTGTAGTATGTGTGTGGAGGCCTCTTCAAAGACACCCTGAAGTGTCATAATTGCAATATAAGTTGGTATGTAATACTATACCATTTGAATTATTAATAGTGTTTATTATTAGGTGACTATGTGATAACATTTTCATTTTGATTCTATAGACAGAAAGATCAAGAAGAGTGCATGGCCAGATGGACCAATATAGAAAAATAATGAGTTTCATTCAATGCACTTTTATACCTTTAGACAATATTTTTTACCAGCATGGAGTAAGGTCATCTGAAATCTTTTTAAGGATATGAATGGCTTTCTTAGGCTCTTAAGTAGTTTTTTCATTCTTTCCATGATGTCATTAAACCCTTACGAAGATAACTTTATTGTGATGTGCTTTATGGCAGACTAGAGACAAGGAGAGCAACAATAGAGGTGTGTCAGAAAGAAATTACTGATGCTAATCAGCAGTGATGATAAAGCTCAATGTGCAAACTCTAGAATAAGCAGTCCCTCAATTAATAAGAGCTATTATTTGAGACAGCAAGCCCAGTGAAATTTTCATTGGCTCTTACTGGTTTGTCTCAAGCCTTTCCTCGAGAGCTAGACAGCCAAAAAAAAATTGATAGGTTTTTCTTGTGCTATCTTTCATAAAACACACTTTAATGCCAGACAGATAAATCAAGGAGTAGGAAAGCAGAATAAAATTATTAAAATGTGGTCAGTACTCAGTACTTTAAGGATTATAAATAAAAGATTCACCTTATTTTCAAGTAGAAACATCTCAAACAAATTAAGAACACATATGCATGCACAGACACACATGCATGCATACATGTTAATGTATGTAGCAGCTTCAATGAAGTCTATATGGGATATGTATACTAATCTGCAATGTTTGTACAAAATGCGTAGACTTGAGGAAAGAGAAGAATATTTGTTAATATCCTGCAGTGTTTTTGTGAGTAAAAGCACAAATAAAAACAGGCAAACTTTTACTATATACAACTGGACTTTGAATTTAGAAGAGCGATTACCAGATAGACATTCTCTCTTGTCTTTTGAACTACTGTTGAATTAATAAGAATTAGGCAGTAGTGACTGCAGACCTCTCAAGGCTGACTACAGTAAGCTACTAACAGTCACATACTCTGCAAAAGTCAGCAGTGGCTTCAAACAGCAGCCTCTCCATGTGCACATGGCACAGACATCCCACCACCACAAATCTTTGAAGTCAAACTTACTGCACAGTTACAACCATTAATAGTAACATTTCCCTATAGGAAGGACCACAGTAAATACTCATGGGTGAGTATGAGAAACATCTATACAATCCCCACCAGCTCTCCAGAGGACCATCTTCCCAAAATGAAAACTAGGTGATGGCTCTTGCCTGCACTTAAAAAAAATTCTTCATAAAAATATATTCTTTTTTTAATTTTTAAAGACCAAAATATATTTTTTTAAAAATTTGATTTCTTTCCTGGGCTTAGCATGTTTTGTGAAACAAACTACAAAATAAGAGCTAAGTGCATTTTCCATAAGAGAAACTACCACAATGAGTTTTATAAAACTGGTTACATAAAATTGTCTTTTAATCTCCAAAATTGGACAAAGACTATAAACACTTACAGAGGGTTCCTAATTCCCAATACATGAAGCCTAGGTGAGCACCTCCACTCAGAGTCTGTATATTCTGCCTGTTGTAGCTGTGCTGCTGGTAACTAGAGAGAAAAAGCTATTCCTTACCTTAACTGAAGGCAATATCCATGCTCAGAGGCCCAGTATACCCTACAAATAGAAACTGCACTAATCAGAGCTAACAGTTACTCCAATCCTCTTCATAAAGACTTTAGTCATCTTTGTTAAATGAAACTATGGGTTTTCCCCCTGGATCACTATATGTATGTATATATTCTACTACCTATTTTTGAGAATATATAGATTTTCTCACAGATAATATTAAAAAAAAACTCTCTCACAGTTTCAGAATCTACCCAATTCTGTTCTTAAAATCAACTTCACATAAATAGGACTGCCTTTACCTTATGATTAAAAATGTTCCTTTGTTCTTGTGCCTTTCTTAGGAGCAGGTGTGATAGCAGATGAGTAGGGTGCAGTGAGTAGAAATTTTCAGACTGCTACCAATTAGACCACGCAGCTGAAATTTTCCTCCAGCTTTAGTTTGTCCTCATGTTTAAGAAATCTGGTCCTGGGCACCTTAAACACGTTGCCTCCCATTCTGTCTCCATATTGAATAATCAGCAGGCAACAAACACATCTCCCAAATTGAATTTGAAAAATATTCCTCATTTAAATATTTTAATAGATGGAATGTTACAACATTAGGCATTCATGGTGGGCTACTAGTTAAATTAAAAAAGGAAAGAAAGAAGTACTGTGTAATCTCAGAAATCATCTCTCATTTGGGCAACTCAGAATAAGATCTTGAAACACGGAGCTGAAACAGTCCTTTATGTGTCCAATCAAAGTTTTGTGGGCTTTTTTTGGCCTTTTTAAATTTAAATTTGAAAAAAATTGTTTTACATGTCAATCGCAGTTCCCTCACATCTCATCCTCCCCTATCATGGACACCAAACCCCAGCCCATCCCTTTTCTGCTCCCCAGGGAGGGTGAGGCCTTTCATGGGGGGTTTCAATGTCTGTCATATCATTTGGGGCAGGGCCTAGGCCCTCCCCCATGTGTCTAGGCTGAGAAAGTGTCCTATGTGCGATGGGCTCCTAAAGTCCATTTGTATACTAGGGATAAATACTGATCCAGTACTAGAGGCTCCATAGACTGCCCAGTCCTCCTACCTAACACCTACATTCAGGGTGTCTGGGTCAGTCCTGTGCTTGTTTCCCAGCTATCAGACTGTAGTCCATGAGCTCTCCCTTGTTTAGGTCATCAGTTTCTGTGGGTTTCTCCAGCCTGGTCTTGACCCCTTTGCTCATCACTCCTCCCTTTCTGCAACTGGATTCCAAGAGTTCGGCTAGTGTTTAGCTGTGGGTGTCTGTTTGTGCTTCCATCAATCAGCTTTTAGATGAAGGCTCTATGATGGCATATAAGGTAGTTGTCAATCTCATTATCATGGAAGATCCTGTAATTCCACTCTTAGGCATACACCCAAAAGATGCACATTCTTAATAAAAGTTTTTTTATGTATGCCATTACATTATCTTGTTGTAACTTATTACATCTAAACTTTGTTTATTAAAAAGTAGGTTCTGATTCCATATTGGTTGGGTACACATCAAAACAAAAGATGAGAGAACATGCTATGCAGTGACGTTCATCTTATTACAATATTAGCAGAACACTGGGGAATTTAGAGTATTTCTAACACCTACATCAATAGCCAGAAAAGTTCTCACAGCCTTTACAAAGAGCATTGTTCTTCCCATCAGGACACATATGTGGAATCAATTTGCACTTAACTTTACTGATCAGAATATATTGAAGTGCAACATTCATTCCCTTGGTATGAAACTTCACAGCTAGAACCCGAGAAGGATGGAGTGAAAACACATGGCAGACCAGATTCAGGAAGCAGTGGACAGAGACATCAGACAGTAGAAGCAAGTTGAAAATGGACTTTATACTTTGGGCTGCCTGAGGACCGCCCTTTCTAAACATGTGGAGACTGAAACAGAACCAAGGCAATTGAAAGTCTATTGTCAATCTCTACTTTTATATGTTCAATCATGATCTGGGTCCTTACACCATTTACAAACAGAATGGTGAATGCCTATTATTATGTTTCCATGATTCTCAGGGTAAGGAATAAAGGGTTAAAAAAAAGAAGAAGAAGAAAGAAAAGAAAACCACTATTCCAAGTCTCAAAGGGTTCACTGTGATAGAGGAAACAAGTGGGCTCTAATAGAAGGATCAGCGGTCTCCGTCTTACATTCATTATTATAGAGGCAGTCAACAGGAGATAAGAGGCGCTCATGGGCAGGAATCCCAGCTTCCCCATTTTCAGCTGTATGATCTTGGTTAAGCAAACTTACAGAATGATGCTTTCATTTCCTTACCTAGAACTTGTTTAGCAGAAATGGGCCTTAGACAATGAGCTATGGTGCAAATGCAATGGCACCCCATGTAATGGCATGTGTGAACACACAGGCAAGAATTCCTGACAGTGAAGGATTAGAAATGTTGATGAGCCAAATCTAGACCAGTGAGTGGTTCTCAACCTGTGGTTCATGACACTTTTGTAGGGGTCAGCTAAAACCCTTGGGAGTAACGTATGTTACATTATGATTGATACAGTAGCAACATTACAGTTAAGAAGTACTAATGAAAATAATACTATGGTGGGGGTGGGGAGGTCACCATAACATGAGAAAGTGTAGTAAAGTGTCACAGTATTAGCAAGGTTGAGAATCATTGCTCTAGACTATGCACAGAAAGTTAGATTTTATCCTGAAAACTATCCTAAAAGCTTTGTCCTCATTGAAAACTCATACATGAGAACCATATTAGAAAGGGAAAACTAGTCCCTCCCCCAACGAGGAATGTTGGACATTTTGAAAATTTCCAATTGTACATCCTTTCCTGATGTTCTTTGGGGAATAAAAGAATAGTTAACTCTACTCAAATGTTGCAGTTCTGTGTCCTAGTTGCTCTCATATAATGGTAGCACACATGTGCTTATTTCTCTCTTGTTATTTAAGTCAGATCTACCCTTTCACCCTCTTCAGGCCCTACTCTTTCTTCCCAGTCTCTTCACTTTGATCAGGAGTTTCTCCTTCAGAAGTTTGGTCTCCCTAGATCAACTTCAGTCACTTTTCAAAAAGCAACCTCAACACTGATCATCATGAAAAAAAATTCTTCCTCTTCCAAGCCTCATGCTCTTTTTATAAGCCTTCACACCTTGGACACACATGGGACTACATAGTCATAAATGAAACTTTACTTCTACTTTGGAAAGTAGGCTGCTGCTGTATTGCTGAGACTGGCCTCATGAATCTATGATCATCCTGCCTCCGATTTGCAAATGCTGAGATTACAAACATCTACATTGTACAGATAATGGCTTGCCCAGCATAAATATTATGTGTACCCATGGTGATAAATTGAAAGCTTGAATTTTAATTCATCACATCATATTATAGAGGCCAAAATAAATGATCATTTTTTTCTCATTGATATTTTTCCATAGGTTTTGGTAAGGTTAGTATTTGTTGCTGTAGTCTTTGCTCATCTTCACCATATCCAAATGGGAATACATAGTTAGACAGGGTGTGTATTCATAGGATTTGCTTTGATTTGTGGCATTGAGGGCATAGATAGAAGCTTAACATGTATTTAAAACTATTCTATTCTTGTTATGTAGTATATCCTCTCAAGTAACCCAAACAGAAACTCTATAGTTAGTTTTAAATCTCAGTTCTATAGGAAACTAAAGTTCCAGAAGAAAAAATAATTTCCTCCAAGTGGTAGATGTTTCTCCCATACCATTCTTTATTCTTATTTGCCAGCACCTTAATCATGCCTATTTTGGAGCACTTTAACCTCTACATACCTTGATTTCAAAAATGAGTGACTCTATAGTATCTTGAATACAAAATGGTACAACAAATGCTCATTGGATGAATATATTATTGTAAAGAATATCTCATGTTACAACCTCCTCATGGATATATCAGCAGCATTATTAGGAAGTTTTATAAATCTTTAAACATTAGTTATTTGTTCCTGGCTACTGAGTTGGGAACAGTTGAAGGCTATAACTAGTGCTTACTTAGTTATATAGTTCATAGGGACAAGCACAACATTTACAACTTTATTTGCAATGATTTTAAAGTTGAATTTCAATTATAAAAATATAGGTGAAGAGTTAGAAGAATTTCAAACATAGAATAAATCCCTGTGTATTTGAGAATGAAGGAGACTAGAGAACATCAATTTATTCAACTCCTAAATGTTCTGGTTGTTCTGGGCCTAATGACTTCATTATATTTCATTAAATATTTTCAACATCTCCCCACAAGGGAACTAATCATTACAATGGCTATTTTATAATCTTACTGCTATAGCTCATATCTTACATTCCACTGAGGAATTTGGACTTCAAATCCAGCTGTTTTTGACCTTGACATAAAAATGCTCTGAGAAGTTGAATAGATATAATTGCTAGAAAGCAGTATTACAAAACAAGTTAAATAAATGGATGACATTTGGATGAGGGGTAACTTAATCTTTCTTGGTCTTAGTTCTTCATTCTAACATTTTTGTCTTAGATAGTATCTTCAGAGTTTTTGTCCTCATGTATTTGTAAAAAAATGGAATCTGTTTTTTTTAAAAATAGATTTAATAATCATTTGGCACAGATAGATACAAGGTCTTTGTTATTAAGGGATGTTATATAAAGTAGTATATTATGGTGGAGGTATAACTAGGAACACAAAAATAATCAAGGTTTTGTTCACATGTTTTTGTGTTGTTTGAGATGGTAACATAGTTGCCTTTTAAAAGTTTGGTTTATTGTTTTGTATGTGTGTATTTGACTTCCAAGCATGTCTATGTATCACACGCATGCCTGGTACCTGGGGAAGCCAGAAGAAGGTATCAGATCCCCTGAAATTAGAAGTACAGATGACTGTGAGCTGCCACATGGTGTTGAGCGCTGAACTCAGGGCCTCGGGAAGGGCAACCAGTGTGCTGAAACACTGCAGAATTTCCCTAGCTCTCAAAGTTATATTTTTAGTTAAATCTGGTAAGTAGAGGGGAAACAACAGCATTTTAAGGGTAAGCTGACTAAATTTGTGAATGAGACTATCTATTCTTTTATATATCAAGTACAGATTACCAAATTTTATCTGCCAAAAATTGTTTCTCCTGTGATTTGGGGGCTAGATATACTTTCTTAAAAAAATTTACTCTAACTGTTGATGCATATTAAAAGGGATTGTCACTGTGTTTGTTCATAATATTTTGTTCATAATATGTTGAAAACTATACTTATTTTCACTACCTGAAAATTAAAAGGGCTAATGATATAGTGTATATAGTATTTTAAAGACCATACTGTCATTAGTCAGTATATGATAGTATGCTCTTCACTGTTTGCTATGAGGGTAGCTTTACTAAACGCTCTGCATTTTACTTCTTAATATTTCATGACTTGATTTCATGACTTGATAAAACATGAAAGAGAAAAGTCCAGAGTAACAGTGACAGTTCCATCAAACAAAGTTGATATAATCTTTAAAACCTTTTTTTTTTTCCTTTGTAGCCAAAAGAATGTAGTGAAAAAAGTCAGGCCTTCCTTTATAAACTAGAGTGAGTTTGAACTCACGACCCAAAACGGACTGAATACACTAAAACATCCATACACCAAAGGCCCTAATGACGATCACTTCAAATCTTTCTGCCACATGCTGACATCTGGCACCATTTTGCTTTGTAGAGAGAGAAGTTACCTCAGGTCTGAAAACTGAACATTCTTTGTTCAAAAATAAATAAGCAAACATATGACCAGCTATGACTTCTTCTACCTATAATGCTATGAGGAACATGTTACAGAATTTAGATACAATTAGAACCTTTAATATTAAGCTTACAGCATGAAAAGACAGTCCAACACACGAACTGTCACTACAACTAACCAGGATATTCTTAATGTATTAATTCCTGCCCCCCAGGACTCATATGTGGCTTGTAGGACATCCTAATTAAAATTGTCCATCAGGGAAAAATGAGCTCAAGAAGAAATAAAAAACAAACTCTATGTTATTTAAAGTGAGACACAAAAGTGAATGGAAAATGAGTATGTCATTGAGAAGCCATTTTGAAGGCCATGATTTAAAAGAAAAAATCTGTTCTTTAGGAAGTCTTGTGAGAAAAATGTCTCATGGTCAGAGAGTTGATCTGGAGCCCTGCTCTATAACAAGTAGACCCATGCATTTTCTTAATGTAGAGATCAAAGCTCTGAGTGCTTTTCTGTAATGTGTACATTTCTACACAGCAAACAAATAAGTCAAGGCCTTTGGTAAATGGCTACAAATACAGACTAATAAGCCAGAAAGCTCACAGAATATGAACATTAATTTAATAGGCATATCCTCCCAACAATCTTCTTCAAAAAGCACATTGTCTAAAAACCAGAAGGAATGTTTTTAAGGGTGAAAAATGAAAAGATATTAAACATAAGCTGAAGACATCTGAATAAAGTGATCACTATAAGATACTGAGCAATGAATTAACTGGTCTTCTGCCAACCACAGTGCTACTCATGCTACCTATAGTCATATTTTGTATGTTTTCTAGCTTTGATTTTAATGCAATAAATAAATATGGAGGGTAAGTCATACCTTAAATTCCTCCAAGATTTTGTAATTTTTTCCATGATATTCACAAAAGTTTTTCACTTCTTTACATTCTGGACAGCATCCATTGTGTTCCACTTTTGTACATTTCGGATGAATTTTAGGGCATTCTGGCTGGTCACAAACAGGTCCATCTAGAGCACAGACACATGGACAGTTGGAATGCCCTGGGAAAAACCGCTCTCCCAATTTGTATACAAAGCCGCTGTCATCCACACACCCTTTCCCTCGATAGTCATCAAAGATCAGATTGTCATTACTGGAAGCCTGGTCACCTTCATCAGCAGGATAGTCTTCGTGACTGATGGCAGCAGAGGTGACCAATCCAGGGATGACCAATAGAAGTATGCAAGCTTCATGAATATGAAGAGCCATCCCCCTCCTCACAGGCTTCTGGATGTTCTCCTAATATTAAATACACTCAGCTCCTTCCATGGGAATGCAAGAGGGGTGGGCTGAAAATAAATATTTAAAAGATAATTTGACATATATAAAGAGTAAATAAAAATGCACTTAGCCCATGCTCTTAAATTGTTTGTATGGGTTCAATTTTGGAAGACACTGAGCAATATTCATCCAACTGTCTCTACTATAAAGTTTGAATAGTGGATTTTGGTAATATATGTTTTAATAAACATCATTAATGGAGTTATTTTATGTAGGCACCTTCAGCTTGCAATTTTCCTTTGAATTTCAATGGTTTGGCTCTTTACACATTGTAAGAAGTGGTTTTGTTGAAGCTTAAAAAGTGATTTTAAGAATATAGTGCAAGGATATTTGGAACCACATCCATATTTTTCTTTAAAGTGGATGAGTCAGTAATAAATTGTAGGCATTACAATATTCTGGATGAAAACAAGAGATTGAGGTGAAGCATTAAATTCTAAAAGGAAGGGAATTAAAAAAATAGTTGGGTACAAGTTTAAATGAGATAGATATAATATAAAGACTTTCTTTCTCATGTCCATAATCTGGAGTTTGGAACACACTGAATATGAAAAATAGCATAACAAATCATGGTGAATAAAAGAATACATATATAAAATAAGTGTTACAAGAAAATTTAATTCATGGAAATGGATTTGTTAAAAACAAAGCCATTTATACTACTGTCCCCATCTTTATTTTTATGTTGGAGATAAGCTCCTAGTGGGCAGGAAAGTTATAGCTAAAAATTTTTATAGCAGCCAAGATCTAATGGTCATGTGATGTTACTTGAAGTTGATTACTTCTATATGATATGAATACCATTTAATTTTATTGAAAATATCACTCATTGGAAATGACCAAGATATTTGCATTTAGATAATTTGTGCAAAGATGCCAGAAAAAATTTTTGTGGAAATTTCTTAAAATAATAATGAATCATTGATAGTCACAGACTGTATACCTTATTACCTGGATACCCCAATAGACTTCCATGGTATGAGTATTAAGTGTTGGTAGTGAGATCTCCTTTGACTATTTAGAGTGCTAACTTATAGTTCCTAGGGAAACTATAATTTCTGGGAATCATAGATGAGGAAAATTATTTTAAAATATTTCACTTATCTATTTAAATGCTGTTGGCTTCAATCCAATATCACTAAGAATGTCTGTAGGACATTTTAAGATATCTAAGTTTCATTCATTGTTTTATTTCTAAACTATACTAAAAACAGTGATAAACTACTTATTTTCAGGCTAGCATATAATTATGATAATTTTAAAAATGATGAAGATGATGCTAGGAAACTTCATAAACTCTTAGAATATATTTGCATTTTAAGTTAGATATGCAAATTCCAGTAATAGTAAAATGGAAGGCAGTATATTCACTTTCTCTTTTCAGAGAAGGTTGATATTAGTATTCTTTCAATATTCTCTGATATTAGAATTCCTTTTTGGTGACTCCTTTGGGGTAATGATAAAGGAGATGGATTTCTCTTAAAATATGTCAAAAATAATGAGTCATGACAGAACAAGAAAATGCAAACCTATAATTCTACTTGAGAAGCTGGAAGCTCTCTTTGACAAAGCATTTCTTTTCGTCTAAATTACTACAGAGGCCACAAACCCAGTAGAAGCCTCTGGAAAAGCATACATCTTTCTTACTAATGAAAGCATACATTTATGCACCTCTCACATATGTAGAAAGTTTATCCTGCAAGACAAGGATGCTACCGTGCCTCCTCACAGTATCCAGCCGTGTCTATCAATCCATGCAAGAAAAGCCATGTGAAATACATACAGGATTCTGCTTTAAAATGACCTAGGCAGAAAATGATCATTTTTGTAAGCCACAGGTAGGCATTAATGTGCAAGGTTATGGTAAATGTGAACTTAAAGATAAAAACTGGGGTGGGGTGCCTGCTTCATATTAACACTAAGCATGCTTTTATTGGGAGAAATACATATCTTTTTAATGAAACAAAGTTCTTAGGCTATTTTTTAAAGAACCTTCAATATTAAATATGCTTTAGTACCATCTAAAATTCTGTTTAAAGAGAGGGAGGTTATAGAAAGCAAACAACACCATTATCTGAAGATTTTAAATAGGAATGCAACACTGCTAAACTGAGGATCACTTCCCAGCTAAACTTTCCCCCCTCACTGTATTGCTACATTTGATTTAAAATGACTGCATCTATTTCTTTGAGAAAGCAAATACAACTCATGCCATAAGATTCACTTACCTAGTCACTCTGAGGTTAATGATGGTGCTGGGGGTCACAGACCAATCTGAACTTAAAGGTCAGGTATGTCTTAGGAAAGCTGGTCCTCTTTAGTCACCCAAAGAATGCATTTTCAGGCATGAATTAAAGGCAATCCATCCTCTCTACCTCCCATTTCAAAACACAGCCAAGAAGCAGTCTCCCACCCTTCCAGAGAGAAACAGCAGACACACATAAGAAATATGCTTTGGACTGTCTTCAGAATTCAAAGCAAGAAGCAATACTGGTCCTGTGGAAATCCGGACCCCGGTAGCAGGATCATGTTGAACTTATTTTTAGCATTTTCTTAGATCCTTCTATGAAATTTCCTGGCTGCTTACGCCTCCTCCACACATGGGTTCACTTACACAGTGCTTGCTACGGCAGTAGAGGTGACTTGGCTAGGCTCTGAGGATCACAAACAGAAACAGCATACTGAAGATTAAAGCCCACTCCACCGGCAGAACCATCAGCATCATCCACGGTAATGTTGACTGAATCCCTCCTCACACACCAGAAGATTCTAACTGTGGACGTGAAGCAAAGGCACAACTTTAGCTAGGGTTTGGCATCGCTGGGAGCAGTTTGCAGACTGCTGATTCGGAGCTCATCCTGCCGGCAGCCGGGAATTCCTCAGCACCACGGACAGCGCCAACAACTGGCTTCTGAGCCCAGCTTGGTTGAAACCCCCAGCTGCTTCCGCGCGGACCAGGCTGGAGTGTTGTCTAAGCAGTCACTTGATACAGCGGATGCGAGAATTGGGGAGGGGGGGGGGGTTCTGCGTGCGAGACACTTATTTGCATTTAAATCACAATAAAAAATTAGAAAGATGTAATTTCGCCTAATGCATTCTTGGATGGTCTGCAGAGATGAAAGTTCCGGGGACTTGCATTTAGATTTAAGCCATCTGCAGTCCTTCGTTATTACTAATAGATAAAGCACACTCATTGTCAAAGAATCTGTGAAAATGTATGCTTGTCTATTCTATTTGACCCTCCAGTTATAGAAATATTTTCCTTGTGCTATACATAATTCAACTTTGGGTCTTCTGCAGCTCGGGTTTGATTAAAAAAAAAAAAAAAAAAGTAGCCGCGTTTTCCTGCAGTTTGTTCTCAACGTTAAAAATCAATGTCTTGTAATTCATCTACTCTGTCATTAGGCGTCATTGTAAAGCTGTTTCTTCCAACCTCCTAGCAAAGATGCCCTGTCTCTAAATTCATAACCAAATGAGAAAGAGAGAGAGAATGGGGAGGGGTGGGGGGAGAGAAACACCAGACAGATAAATGAGTAAAAAGTTAAAATTTTTATTTTTAGCAGTGTGGACCACATACTATTTCTTCAAAGCTTGTTTTAAAACAAATATGCTGTTTATTGGTTGCTTTAACCAGGTACTTGCTGGCTTGGGAGCGGACTGTGAGAAACATTTTTAAGCCTTGAGGGAATGCCCTCTGCAGCAGGGTATGCTTTTTGCCGATCAGAACCACAATCGAACGGTGCCGTCAGAACCTCCAGAGTACAGATTGTTCCCGTCGTGGGAAAACACCACAGTGTGCACCTCACTCTCGTGGCCCACCAGTTTGTGAATTTGACCAGATTTAAGATCCAGCAAATGGATTACCCCGTTGGCGCTCGCCTGAGCTAAAACTCGACCTGCAAAACAGGGAGACAGGGAGATTTAGCTCAGTCTCAGTATGTAAACGATACAATATTTTATCTTGTTTTGGTCGTAATTCAACAGACTCATTTTTATGTTAGGCTCTCATTAAATATGAACTAAGACCTATCTACAAGAAGAATTTGAGCCATAATTAAGATACAGTTAGAATAAAAGCCTGTAATTCTATTTGCTTAACGTCCAGAGGTCATTAAATGCCCCATCATTCTTCTTATATTTGTGATTGGCAGATGATTTCAAGATGAGATTGAGAGTAACTGAAGAGGGCAACTTTATTTTCAAATGAATATATTAAAATATTTTAAAGCAATAGTTACCTAAATGAAAAATTGAACACATGCATTGTATTTAAACATCTTTAGGTATTTATTCCAGAAAATTTAAAATGTATTTACCTGCTTTAAATATGTTTATTATAATTCTGTGGAAGTTATGTGCAAAACTATAACAGTAGGGATATTTATAGTTTGATACTTTTTTGGAGTTGAAATGAAAAACAATAATATCCATAAATCAGAATGACATGATGTTTAATTTAACTTAAAATTTAAAGTTCTTGCAAATTAACATATATAAGGTAACCCAAATATAGTGTGGGAAATCTTTGAAATTTTCATGACAATTTTAGTGAGTAATGAAGAATCAAAATAATCTAACTTCAGTTAATAATTTTATTGATAAATCCCAGTAGGAAACTATCTGTGCATTTGGAGACAAGTGAAGTCAGTAGAATATGCTCATTTGCTCTTAGGACATTGGATTATCTAATCATACTTAGAAGTCATATTATCATCCCAACAGCAGTATTTAAAACTTATTAAACTCTTTCAACATGCTGATGCCACACTGAGTACTGGGTAGGAATCACTCTGTACAACTGTTACAAGGATAAAAGAAGTAGCAGTAATTCCATCAAACATGAAGAAAGAGGCTAGGGAAGACAAAAACGTTATTCCTCATGTATGGAAGTAGCTAACATTCAGACAAACACAAACATATGAAAACTATAGCCTAGACTTGGAATCATCATGCTTCCACATCCAGGTAACACCTCTAGACAGAACTTTGGTAGGTGGTACATCCTGAAAGGGAGTTTGTCCATTTCAGAGTAAAGAATCAATAGTGCTACCACCATGAGAGGCACAGTGAAATATCTGATCACGTATCACGCTCAAATAGTCGTTGCTGCCTCTGAAACAGACAGCAATTTTAAGAGGAGTAAAGCATGATAAATATGGTCTATTTGCAAACCTTTATAACCACTGAGCTTCTTCATCTAGAACAAAACCTGACACAGCAAACACCCTTAGGATGGATTAGAGTGTCCACAGCAGCAGAAGTGAATATTTTTTATAAACCCTCTTCTCCTAAAGTCTTTGCTGAGAGAAGATTACACATGGACCTCCATTCCAGACTCATTCTAGACCACACTGCTGTTTGTGATTTTCCTGAAACTCAAACAAAAGATTGTTTTCCTTGCAGTTTTTATACAATAACTATGAAGTAGTACTGGATTTTAAAAAGCATTTGGACCCATAAAGAACAAAAGCCATATGTAGAAGGATTTAGCTTGGAATGACTATGTTTGTGGTGGTCAAATCTGTAGAAATCACATTTAGGAATATTAAGAGGGATTTAAGTAATTTCTGAAAGTTTGTATGAAAATTCAAGTAGTTTTACAGGTTTAGCAGAGTTACATGCTAATACTTTTTGTGCTCCCTTTCTACTTTCACAACATATTAAAAGTAGGTAAATATTTTAAAATTTCATATATATATATACATATATATATATATATATATATAATAACTATATCCTATAAATAAAGTTGTAACACTAGAACAATCTGCTGGGAGTCATTATCTGACCTCCATTTGTGTGCCATGGTACATATGTAAACCCCTCATACAAGTCAACAGGTTTTAAGAATATCTATATTATGACCTGGACAATGGAATAACAAAATAGAAATATAATATGAAATAGTGCAGCTAGAGGTTTTTTTGTGAAACTTAGAGTAAAATTACTCCTGTTAAGATTGATTTACTTCTTTAAGATATGAGAGGCCTCAACCCCACACAAGGGACCACATACAACTAAGAGATGCTGAGAGCAGGGGAAATTGTCTTCTCGAGGAAAGAGCACCCCAAGTGACTATGCAATACTAAATAGTCAACCCTGAAAACATACATGGAAATAACACTATACAGACTGAGCAGATTGTAATAGAGAACATATATGAATATGTGTACACATATATGTATGCAATAAAAATTAATAAAAGAAGAGGCCATTCATTTGGAAAGAAGGCAGGGACATTTGGGAGTGTATGGAGGGGAGAAAGGAAAGGGAGAAATGTAACCATAATCTCAAAATTTACAAAAGGTAAATAAATACGAAAGGATGAAAATAGGTCATGCATTATATTCACTTCTGCTTTTAATTGTCTTGTGTCTGTAATAAATAGGAAATAAGATCAATTAATTGAATTATGAATGTACATATTCTAAAAATCACATATAGAATATAATGAAAAGTATGTAGTCTAGTTTATCAGTGTTGATTAAAAACAAATATTATCCAGAGTTAGGTAGGGTTTTATGTTTCTGTTTAACTAGGTCTTAGAGTTAACATGCAAAGATGCAAAGTAATGGTTCTCATCATGAAATTTTCACAGATATGTCATTTTACCTTATTATTCTCTCCAATTGCTCCCACTTTCCTGGCCCATCTGGTCCTGTTCCTTTGCCTAAGGACTCTCCTTACTTTCATGTACCATGATTTCTACCATCATCTCTTCACACTCCCTGAAGACCTTTCTTTCCCTTCCATGTTCCCTTTCTACTTTCACAACTGACCAAAACACATTCATTATATACATATATGCACACATATAGTAACTTTAAAAGAAACATTCTATATTTAAACACATGTTGAATTAAATATAACATTTCTTTTTATCTGTTACATTCAGGATATTATGCTGCTCAAATTTTTCGTCAAGTAAGAAAGCATAATTTTGGAATTATTAATTTATAACAGCTGTATTTATATAAATAACAGTGTATGTCAACCCTGAGAGATTGCGATCACCTTTCATTTCTGTGTCTCCAAAGCCATAATTAACACTTTTTTTTTTTTTTAACAATGAGGATAAGTCCATTTTGTTTTAAGGATGACTGTGCAAATTCCATTTGGTTTTGAACTAAGTTTCTTCCAATCTTTGCTACTAAATGAAGTAATTGATCTTTGTACACTTGTGTATTTCTTGAATATTTGTTTCAAGTAAATACATAACTTCCTTTAAAATACAAAACTTGTTTGCATTGTTGTAACAAATTTTTTAGAGAAAAAAAGTTCCACTAATAACCCCTTAGATAAAGCAATCTCAATCGCATTTTTCACAAAACCTCAAATATATGAACATAGTAACTTGGTCATTTTCAACAGACCCTCTTGCAAAAGTGATAGGAGGAGCTAGCCTATAGAGTGGTACCATCATGTAGTATAAGCTACCAACTATTAAACTGTTCATTCCATGCTAACAAAACCCACAGGTAAAATACTGGCACATTAATAATAAAGAAAAAAACTAAATACAAATATCCTGTGACACTTTTCATGTTAGTGAATGCTTTTATTAAGATTGAAGTATGCTGGAAAAATATTAGCACTTCTTCAAACTAAAGAATTTATAATGAGCTTTTGATATCTATGCATGTGGAAATACAGTTTGGTTCCAAGAGCATACCTCTAAGGATGTCAGGAGTTATCTTAAGCTTTTCAATTCTTAAGTCTCTTTCTCACCCTGACAAATATTCCCCAAAGCCAATAGCTCTCTATGCTGCCTATTACCCTGATACTTTTAACACTCATAGAATGTGATATAATTAGTGCTTAAGAATGTTTATCTGAAGTTATAACTTGCTATATTATTCCAAAAATATATTTGGGTGTATATTTTTTTATATATATAAAAAGCATGGGTTTCATCTCTTTTGCATTCATGCCTCTGGAAAATAAGGAACAGAAATGGTGGAGTCCTACACTTTACATTCTGTGTTCTTCACTCAATCCTAAGATGAAGATTGCCTTTCCTCAGGACAAATGAGGAATGAGACTCATGGAAACTCAAGGAAAAAGTCACACACACACACACACACACACACACACACACACACACACACACACACACCTACCTTCATTTACAGGTCACTATTTCTATTTTGACAGTAGAGAATGTCAGTCATCTTGGTATGCTTTTTAATATCTCCAGTTAATTTAAACCACATTGCACACTCAAGTATAGCCTTACCACCTTTGAACTCATTCTTTTATTAATGTCTCTTGTGGGATATTTTCCTCATCTGTCTGCATGGTCCCTGGATATCTATTCCTGATGGAGGCTGGGCTATCCATAAATCTCAGTTCAGATTATTTTCTTCAATCATTTGGCACACACATCCTTAGAAGTCCCTCCTTCTGGGAATCTGTACATCACTTTTTCCTACTTTTCGCATGGTAACGAGACCCCAAAATTTGTTCAGCCATGTATGTGTTCTACATTCTTAGCTTTATATTTACTCAGGGAAAAGTATCATGCTAAATACCTGTAGATTTCTCCCAACTTAACAGTGAGAGTGTGGTGATCAATACTCTCAGTGGGTGATAAAGTTGTCACAACTATCAGTTTTTGGGCTCATTGCTTTCTAAGCATTGTCCTAAATGTATTATTATCCTATAATAATATTAATGTCCTATAAATGTATTATTATCTCACTTTACTATCACAACAACCCTATGGAGAGAAATATACCTGTGCTATGAATCATAACAGCTATGATGGTTTTTGGGCATTTGAAAGTCAGCTAGCAGAACTGGAGTGCATTATGTTTGCAAAATGCTCACCTGATTTCAAAGATTTCCTAAGCATAAATAATGCCATATACTTCATGAATAACTTTACATTAATCACATATTAAAATAATCTTGCTTCAAATCTATGATATTTAATAAAACAAAGTAAAATAAACTGACTTATATTTGAAATATGTACAATATGTTAAAACATATTTAATTTCACCTTTTGAAATTGATGACCACAATAATATTTACAAGTAACTTTATGTTGGACAGTGCTGGAACTTATCTTGTTTTATGGAGGAAGAGACTGAGATTTAGAGAGATTAGATCCTCCAAGGCCACACAGAATATGACTAGTAGTGGATCCCTGTGACTCCAAGGTTCCTGCTCTTATCCTCTGTGTCATGCTTTAATAACTCTGGATGATTTTTTATTGATTGGCTCAATGTCATCTCCCCACTCTGTTAAGCTTCTCTTACTAAATTTCATCATGATTCAGAGTAAACATCTTTGTGCATGCAGCTCCCATTTCCAGCTAGACCTATGTGCATTCCTAAGAAATACTTTAAAATAAATTCTGAGTTGAATATAATAAATTTCTTAAAATGCTTTAATAGCATTTTTGAACTCCCAAAATCTGATAATACAACTAGCTTGCTGAGATTAAACATGGGGCTTTGTTCTTTGAAATACTGAAGACCATCCAATAGTTCCAGGAATCAACAGCCCTTTGGTGATCAGAAAAGCCATTTCCACAACTTTAGGTAAGTATTCAATATTCACAAGCTATACAAGAGTTAACATTTTGGTTTTTGCTCTAGGCAAAACAAACAAGAATGTGTCCACATTCTGATATGTCTACCCATAGTAAACATACCCTCAACTTTCCCCAAATAATGTGTGGTGAATAGCTTTTATTTTTTTAATACAGTGAAAGTATGTCTATATGCAAATTGTTCCCAAGTAGAACAGGTATTTTTGTGTTTTTTTTTTTTATTTCAACTTGGTTTGTTTTTACATGAAATATCTCTTCAGTATTAAAATAAACTTATTTTCTAAGTTGACAAAGTAAACTGGACCTCAGATGTCAATATGACAATATATGTTTAATGGATGCAAAGCAAAATTCACCGACATGAAGAAAACATTTTAATCAAGACATGTTTTAAGGATATGTTTGAGTACTAGTTTTCTTCCCATGGCAGTGTACCTAGATCATTTTGTAATGGAATACCAAGGGAAGGAATGTAGGTGATGTTAGTTACGGAATTCACAAAATCACATTGACAGAGATCTTTGATTTTGCTGTTGTTAGAATAACTCACAATAGTTGGTAATGTGTTCACTAGGGGCTAAGCAACATTGGATAAGTCTTTAATTGGTCAATAAAAGTTCCTCCTGTGAGCTACCAGTTATCAGGTACTGTTAGGGCAACTAATACATGAACCCCTTTTAATGAGGCTTATTAAACCCTGTACCTTTTGAAACATCAAATGTCTTTCTTTTCAGAAAATTCATTATGAAGACACGTTTCTTACTATTTGGCATCTATACATTTACACATATTATTAGCCAAGAAGCTACACAGCCTCTTAATAGTTTGGACATGTTATAGAAATACAGCTTGATAGGAATATCGCAAATCAAACGTTGACTAAAACTATTAATTTTTGTCATTTTATCACTGGAGGTGTCATTCTGGATTAGATGCAAGTAGTTGCAGGAACTGAATTCTGTTACAAGAATTATAACAGATAATTTAATGTTATAGAAGCTGATTCAAAACTTTCAAACTTATCATGAATAATGAAAATGTGAATGAAATCTATCCTTCCATTTCTCATTAGAATTACTACAATAATTTCTCATGATTATTCATGCTTCAGTTGAACTTTGAGCAATATGTTTCCCCAAAGATACAAAAATACTTGTTTTCTACTTCATTCTAATTAATCTCATATACAGATAACAGGAAATTTATTTATCACAAGTACAAGAATGGAAACTAAAACAATTGTGTGCCCAATATGAAATAACATATCAGAGAGGGGAAGACAGGTTTGATCAATAAGGAAATGATTTTTATACACATCAGAACCAATTTGAAGCAATTCTCTCGATCAATACAGATAGGCAGAAATGCTTCTCAGCATTTATTACCTGTGGAGAGTGTTATTGATTAATTATATTGATTTTTTTCAATGCATGTGGAGAGGCATCTGTTGTTTCTTTAAAAGATGTCTCAAAATGAAAAGTATCAAGAAACTAAAGTTTTGAGGATTTGCATTAATGACTCAACCTCGGTCATTACTCAGAATTTCAAAAACACTGTTGAAGGAGATATGAAATGCAATTTAGTTTATTTTTCATCCTGTTGCCAATCAATAGAATATTTCTATAAAAATAATAAGAATTAACTTGGCCAAGTGATAGTAACAGTTTATATACTTTCCCAGCTTTTTGTACTTTGCATATTCTTGCTAAAGAGGCCTTACTTTTGTTTTCTAATGGAATACTGCTTGAATGGAGACCATTTGACATTGTAATATAAATGTGTGCAAATGTAAACAATGGTTTTTAAAATTCTATTGGTGGCTCATGTCATAAAATTGATAGTAATTACGGCACGTTAAGTCTCATTGTCTCACTGTGTAATTTCAGACCAAAAGAGATATTTGCCTTACTTAAAACAATGTATTTAAATTATACAACCAGATGGGATGCTGAAGATGAAACAAACTATCACTTAACTTTGGTTCTTTTTTTTTTTCTCTTTTTTCTTTTCTTTTTTTTTCTGTTTTTTAAGCCACTCATTAATTAGCTAAATATTAGCTCCTTGAGTAGGTTTTATAAGTTTTTCATAAGAAGTAACTAAGTAAATAGATAAACTAATTTTTGTCTTTCATACAAATCTGTATCTATCTTAGGGACAGTTCATTGATACTCCCCAAATTTAAAAATGTAGCAGGTAAACAAAAAAAAATCATTCTTTCCTATAGTGTATTGTTTTCAAAATATATCCCCCCTATTATGAAGAAATTCCTGAACAGGTGCTTTCTTCCATGAGTTGTCTTTTAAACATTACTGAAATCCCTGGTGAGATGCACCTAAAGTCCTAAAAATGTTTAACTAATTATTGAATCTATTTAGACTATCAACAGCCACCTGCTCTCATTAAGAAATCCTTGTAGACCTGTTTCCTAACGTGGCCGTTCCCTGTGCAGCTGATCAGTGTTGAGATACTATTTATTTGGGGACCCCACACACCTGGAGCCTGCAAATACTGGAGAAAGGTGTTTGCTGATATCAGAGGGAACTTGAGTTTTGGTTCATTTCTGAGAGTCAGATAAACTAGGACAAAGCTAAGCTCTGAGAAGATTGTGATAGGTTTTTCCCCATTGTTCCTGAAGAGGGCAAGAATCCAAAGGCTTCTATTGATACCAGCCTTTTAATTAAAAGTTTAATTAATTTTATTGTATGAGGCAATAAAATCACTTTTAATAGTCTCGGTTTCTTATTATTAGATATAACAATTACTACATTTTAAGACTCTAAAAGGCAAATTTCTAATATTTTGAGAATGTTCAAACTTGTGTCAGAACCAACTTTACCATAAATGATTCCCCCATTATGAATATGGCAATTTGTCTGTGAAAAAAAGACACTGTCGACTTCTGTCACTTAATGTGGAAGTGGTGAATTGTTAATAATCACATCCTTATTTTTTAAAACTCCATCCTTTTCCATTGAGAGCAACAATGGAAAGTGGTGAAATGGCTTACATGAATACAAATATCACCATCTAAATAACAGAGTGAAAAGCAAAAATATATGACAAAGTATAGCCAACCCAAGTTTCCCAAGTGGAAAACCAAGCATAACAGTTCTATATAAATTAGGAGTGGCCAAATTACCTAGTTTAGATATAGTATAATTTATTGATTTATAAGAAGATAAATGTAAGGACGAGTGTTCAACCTTATGAAAGGTTAGTCTTGAATACAAATTTTCCACAATTCCTTACCCAGGAAAGATCCATGACTTTGCTATTTAATGTATATTTACCTTCAAAATGGCTTGAAGTCATCAGAAAAAGAAAGACAAAGCCACTAATTTCCCTCTGGTATCTATGTGTTCCAGAAAATTTTATAGTGTCTGGTGATGGCTAGGTTTTATTTTCAACTTGACACATGTAGAATCACATGGGAAGAGAGTCTCCCTGAGGATTTTCAGTTAGCTTGTGGAGGAATTCCTTGATCATATTAGCTGAGGTAGGAAGACCCAGTGTAAGTGTGGCTGACACTATTTCCTAGACTTAGGTTCTAAATGGTGTAAGAATACAGAAAGTGAGCTGGGAATTAGGCAAGGGTGCATTTGTTTTCTCTTCACCCTTGAGTGTAGACGTGTTTTTTTTTTTTTTTTTTTCCACCAGCTGCTTCACATCCCTGCCACCTGGATATCCAGGCTATGACAGACTGTAACCTGAAACTGAGGTAAAAGAACCCTTTGTCCCCAGTTTTCTTTATGTCAAAGCATTTTATCACAGCCACAGGAAGGAGATGAGGATGCTTTTGTGTTATGAATTATCTCATAGTCATAACTGATCAGTACATTGTTTTTATATCACAGACAAAGGTATTGAATCACAGGGATGTGATGCAATGTCTTCAAGATTATAGAGCTAGTGTCTTCCCTTTCTAACAGACTGAAAGAAATTGAAAGTATGACAGAAAGTTGAGCTAATTTGATTGCTACATGATGTGAAAAATGAAGACATCTTTACTTCTAGTTCTGTGAATCCATCACTTTGGAAATCTGAATTAACCTTCCAGCACTGTAGGGTTTTGGTCTGGCTACGCAACTCATAAAACCTTTAAAGAAACGTGGATACTTTATTTTCATTCAGTGTTTCTCCACTACACTTCTCCCCCCTGCCACCAGTCTCAGTCCCTTAATCTGTCATACTGCATGGTCAAGGAGCTTTGGCTAAAAGTCAATGGACAATTTTAGAATGGAGACACTGGTGAGTACTTGGGGTTAAGCAATGAGGCAGACATAATTTAGGTTTGTGCACGAAGCAGAACCTTGATAAAGTTAACACTGCAGCTCATAGAGAAATTAGCTTAACTTGTTTGAATGGAAGGAATATTAGAACTTTTTCAGATGCAAATGAAAGAAAGTCTGCCCAACATAGCAAAGAAGAAAATGGTTTCAAATGTATTAATTGAGCATCAGTGGTTAGGATGCCACCGTAAGTGTGCCCACTCTCTTTGTCTCAGTTCTGCCATCTAGATTGAACTGACTTTTAGTCAGGTCTCTCTGTGTGTTGGTCCAAAAAGGACAGAGTCATAGGTTCCCAAATTCAAAGCCCATGAAAGAATACCTTTATTTCTAGTTTCATATTGGTAAAGGCTCCTAATATTTTACTTCAGTCCCATGGTTATTTTTGGTCGATTATGATATCTGACAGATAGAAGGGTATGGTTGAGTGTCTACTCGCCCCCCCCCAACTGTCAAAATGAATTTAAAAGAAATTCTGCAAATTTAGGAAGAATCAACAATTGAAGTTAATCAAATTAAGTTTAGATAATCATTTCGGATATACAATTTGAAGTTAGTTTTTCTATCAGAAAATGGCCATGTTTGAGGCCTTTAAAATAATGATTTTCCTGTTGTTATCTTTTCTTAGGAACTTCCTCTCTCCTAAAAGTATGCTGAACAAACAAACTGCATGGAGAACTATCAAGGAATCAGCATAATTGTTTCACTAGATGAAAATATTTGGGGTGTCTTAATGAAATTACGGGGTGACAGGTGCAAAAAGGGGGATTAAAATAGCAGAAGAACAAAAAGAGCTTGACCATCATGTTAGTATCAATCTAAAGGCAAATAAGGAAAATATTCCACAAACTCAGCCCTTTCTGCATTATCTACATATGGATGCTTATTGACTCAATTGAGCATTTAACATAGCAGGCCCATAAAAACATGATCCTAGCAAGTTACATATGGTTCCTTGTTAAATTCAATGAAAAAAGTCATTATCTTTGAAATTAGAAGCATAACATAGTTACGTTCTGTAACATTATCCTAGTAATCCTTGTATATTTAGGCAAAAATTCAAGAATGTTCTCTTTAAGGGCTATTCTAGTGTGGTTGACACAGGTTACATTTCATTGGGAAATTTTCATACCTTCAAAAGACCTCAATGTGGTTTTCCAGAATGTAGGGTGGGAAAAATAAATTGCAAAAACTTCTAAACTAGGCCATTCAAAATATATGCAACAAGATTGCACTGATTTTGTGAAAATGTTATCTTGAGGGAAAAAAAACTGCATTATTTTGCTAAAATTGGCATGAAACTTTAAAATATATTCTTTGGAATTTTTTTCCCAGAAATAGAAAACAAAACATGAAATGTAAGATGAAGGAATCAGTGAACTATGACTAGCCAGATACTGATGGTTACTGAATGTGAGTGATGAGCAGATGAATATATTACACTCATTTTCCAACATTTATACATGCTTGTTTAATGACAAGGCACATTAAAAGTAGTTGATCTGGGTGCACACACTTTTACACTCTGTATTTGGGATGGAGTGGCAGATGAATCTCTGTGTGTTTAAGGCCAGCCTGGCCTACAGAGAAAGTTGTAAGCCAACCAGGGCTACACAGTCCAAACCTCTCTCAGTCAGGGTGCATGTGAGAGGGGAAGAGAGGGAAGAGGGAGGAAGAGAAGGAAGAAGGGAGGAAGGGAGAGGGAACTTGGATTGATATATAAAAAAAATTTAAAAAAATTCAAAATATTATTTATATAACAAGGTAAACATTGTTATCATCATATGGTAATTTCTTATATGTACAACTAAAATGTTTCATTATCATCAGAGGTGTTCAGTGGGCTCTAGAACTAGGTATGTCTACAGTTTGTTTTAATAATTGTGCTAAAACACAGACATAAATGCTGTATCTTAAGTATTAAATATTAAGCATGCAAATATGTCTTCACTAAAATTAAAAACGTCTGCTCTGCAAAAGAGCCACAACCAATGTGAGAATATCTGAAAAAGAAATGTGTGAAAAAGGTTAATCTAGAAAACACAAAGAACTCTAAAAAGTTAGGTAAGATAACAACGAATGTCCTGATTGAAATGGATTGTGTTCATTAGCAGGCACTTCATTAAACAGAGCATGTGTATGATAAACATATGATCGAGACTGTGTTGTGTGTCATATTTCAGAAAGGAAATGCAAAAAAAAAATAGTAGCAATGAGGTATTACTGAACACTTACAAGGATGGCCCTAAATGAAGATATGGACAACAGCAGGAATTGGAAAGGATTTGGAGCACTGGAAGGAATTCAGAAAGGCACATTCACTCTGGACAACAGTTCTGGTAGTTTCTTAAGTAAGTAAAACATACTCCTCTTTACAATATATATTCTATCATGATATTTCTTGATATTTATCTAGCAGAGTTAAAAATGTACATCTGCATCTGCATCTATAAATGCATGTGCATGAACACACACACACACACCAACACAGAAATACATATGCCCCCAAACCAAATCAAAGATGTTTAGAAAAGCTTTAGTCACAATTGCTAAACCTGGAAGCATCCAATATGTCCTCAGTAAGTGACAAAATAAATAAACTTTGTTAGAGTAAAACAACCAAATATTCTTCAGTCCTAAAAGGCTATATATGTATATATTTATATGTATACATATATGTATACATATGTATATGTATATGTATACATATAAATATATACATATAAATATATGAGGAACTCAAACATATGTTACCAACTGAAAAAAGCCAACCTTTAAAAAAACTTATGCTATGGGTTGGTTGGCTCCAACTATGTGACACGTTGGAAAAGACAAAACTTCGGAGATGGTGACTGGTTGCTGTTGGAATGAGGAGGATGAATAGGTAGAACTCGGAGAACCTTTAGAGCAGTAAAATAAAACAACAACAACAACAACAACAACAACAACAAAAAACACCTCCATATGACACTATAATGGTGGAGACATAACATTCTGTTGAACCAACAAAATACAAAACACCTAGGGGACTGGAATGTAAGTTATGGGCTTTGGATGGTAATGATGTGCTAATGGGCTCACCAGTTGTGACATCTGGTAGAGGATGTCAGTGACTGGGGTGGAGGTGGGGGCTCTGCATGTTACGGATGGGAGATGCAGGACAAAGTTCTGTGTCTTCTTAGTTCTGTTACGAATCTAAAATTGTTCTAAAACGAGGAAGTCTCCAGAACAAAAAATGATACCAAAGTGAAGTTAACAGCTCATTTTCAGTTATAATTTAAAAATATGTATCGCTTATAGATTTATAGATTAGCCATTATTTTAAATGATCAATGTGTTTTTAAGTCTTTTACACTTGTATATAATTCTAATCAGTATTCAGAATACGATCTTTTTTCATTGTGAGCCATATCATAATATTTAAAGTAATGAAATATTCAAATTGGCACACAATATAGGTTGTAAGAAATGCTGATATTAAGAAGTCAACCACACACAATATCTCAAACTGTCAAAGTCTTAAAATCACCACTGTTCAGTTCTGCCTGACAGACAGGAGCAAAGGAAGAAGCAGAGGGGCAAAGACGAGGGGGAGGGAGGAGGGGAAAAGAAAAAGGGCAGGAGAGAGGAAGGTTTTGATGAGGCTCGTAATACATAAATTAAATCACTACAAATATTGTTATTAACAAATGTTATTTTAAAAAAACACCGTTCCATCAGTGTTCTCACTGATCACATAGCCCTAATGCTATTTCTCCTATGGCATGAGAGGGATCCCTTAAAAACAAAACAAAAACATAGCAAACAACAATGAGCACTACAACAACATTAAAAATAACCTAGGAACTAAAGAACTCAGCAGTTAAGACCACACGCTGAAATGCTGAGGACAGATTGTATCTCAGCATACATGGGACAAGATGCACATTCCCACAGTGGCTGAATTCCCATTCCCGCATTCAGAGACAGGAGGGATCACCAGTGCCTGGTAGCTTCAATCTTTGCAGGGGAAAAGGGTGTGAGTTCAAGGTTTCAGCAGAGAACCTACCTCACAAGAGGAGCTAGAGAATGATGAAAATCTCCACGTGCTTGCCTGGCCTCTGGGTGCACTGACATGTTTATCCACATATGCACAACAGACACACACCTACATACATTCAAATAAACAAATCTTAAAACCCCCAATAATTAGAACTATCTTTGAAACTGCACCATAGTAATCTTTTAAAACGTGTTTTAGGAACTAATTTTAAACTTGATACTGAATTAATCAGTTTCGCGAATATTCCCCATGCACAACATTATGTTGTTTTCCTTTCCACGAGGTCTAAAACCATTTTAGCTTCCATTACATGAAAAGTACTTCACAATATCCACAGGGATCAGCTTTAAGGTTATGCATAAAGAACATGCACATTTTGACTTCAATGATTCTAATTGGCATGCGTATTATTCATATGATTATTTAGACACTTTACTAAGAGTGTTTACAAAATATTTTGTTCTTTTCTGAAATATTATTTCCTATTATATACTAGTTCAACCAGTGCCTTATTTTTATGCTTTTTCTTCCATAAACTAGTCTAGAAAAATATTAACCTAAATTCTGAATGTCATTAAATCAAACTTTTCCACCTACTTATAGACAGGATATGGCAAAGCAGACTCAAAACTGGCCTACTTCCTCCAGGATCTACTGGCCAGAGGATGGGATAACTATGGTAAGGTGTTTATAACCCTTAGCCCAGATAGGTATTATTTGTTCATCAACTACTTGAAAGTCACCAACGTATATTTAAACAAGTTTCAAAAGAAGATTTGAGACTGCTTCTTTTATGTGTGCACAAGTATAGATGTGCATGTGTACACATGCCTGTGGAGGCTAGATGGTAACCCCCAGGTGTTTCTTTGAGGTACTGTCTTTCTTTTTCATATTTTGAGACAGGGTCTCTCACTGGCTTGAGTTAGCCAATCAGCTGAGGCTGACTGACGGCATAGCCCCAGGGATCTACCTATCCCTCCTCCCTCAATCCTGAAATTACAAACTTGTTGCTACATGCAGGTAAAAAGTAGGTTCTGGGAGCTGAACTTAGGTTCTTGTGCCTTCAAGGCGAGTGCTTCACTTACTGAAGTAGGTCTTCCACCTAAGACTATTTCTAGCTAGGTATCTATACTCAAATGTATTTTAACTCCTACTGAGGAAATCCATTACATTATTTAAGGGATCACCAAATCTCTAAGGCCTATTATAAAAAGGAATTTCTTTCCTAAAACTTTCTCCTCCTGTATAGGTCCTTTCTCAGAGGTCCAATTTGAATCCATTTAGCTGCCTCTTTTGATGTCATTGTGCTGAACCTTTAGGATTTCATCTCCCACCTTCATCACATTCTTCAATATGCTATTTACATTGTGATTGATACAAATATTCTTACCTATACTCTGTTCAGTACCATAGGCAATCAATGTCTCATGATTGTACTGTCAAAATTATTTCACAAGACTCTAAGAGATAGGCATTTAGATGAAAAAAAAAAAAGATAGAACCAAATACTTTGCCTTAACTTCCCACTCTCTGTATTACACTCAACAATCAATTTGTGCCTCTAGATAATCCTTATAATATTCTCAATTATATCAAAATGGAAATTAAAGCTATATAGCAAGAAATTATCTGTCTTGTGTCATATAGCTAGAAAGTAGCAGGGCCAAGATTTACATCCAAGAAATTTGGTTCACAGTCTAAACAACATGCATCTCTTCTGTGCTCCATATATCCCAAAAGCATTCTCAGGATCTATGTTTGCCTAAAGTCACAGGTTTCTGATCAGATTGTCTCCTCAAACTGGATGGAAGTTCCTATGCACTTGCTTCAAGCCTCTTTTTTTTCTCATGAAAAAGAAAAAGAACCCCCTCCCCCACTGCCCATCATTTTTATGCATGAGTTTGTCTCCTTTGGCAACCCTTCAACAGCTCAGCAGCTCAACTTTGGATCTGGTTTTGACTCTGCTCTGGCTCTTCCTCTGCAACTGTGAATTTGGTAATTTTCCCTTTGGCTCCACATAGTCCACTCAGTTGGACATCAGCATCATGACCAACACTCCTGGAGAGAACCAATCTTCTATTCCCTACCACCAACTTCCTTTCTCACTTCATCAGGGAGGGAGCTAGCGATGCTCTATTATGGATGTAATTGGATGGTGCTGAACTTTGACTGGCCCCTCAGTTTATAATTTTTTTTTTAGCAGCATCCAATTCGGTATTCAGAATATGACTGTTTTTAACCAATTTATGTTCAAAGTGAACTTAAGATAAAATGGGAATTGGGGGTTATAGAAGAATAGTCACTTGTTTGGCTATCCAGGAAGCCAAGTTTAATTTTAGCCCTGAGAGAATTTGAAATCATTATAATTAGATGAGTATTAAAGCCCACGAGTGAAAAGGACTCTTTTTTAAAGCCTACCCCTTCATTTAGCATCAATTCACAACTGGTAGTTCATTTTCTCAAATGCTCTACCACTGAGCATGCATACAGAGTTGGAGTATAATATATCTAGAGTTCAAATACCTAGGAAGTAGGCCATGGCAGGAGGTGAAAGATAAATCCCATAATTAACTTGAATATCTATAGCAGTAGCAAATATAAAATTTATATTTATTTGAGGAAAGGAAGATTATATTGTTCTACACAATTTATGTGTGCTACATACTAATGATGTATTTGGTTTTAGATGATATGTAATGCACCCTGCCCATATTGCTTGGATTCTAAACAACAGAGCAATTACCATTCCTGAGCTTTTGTTCTAAGGTTAATGCAAAGCAAGCTCCAGAGAATAGAAAGTCTTTTCATAGTCACTTCAAAATTCTGTATAAGTTCAGTCCAACTTGATACTCTCTGACTGACTAAAGAATGGCAATGATGCAATGCTCAGAGGTGCCAAATGCAGAAGCAACTATGTATGTGACTCGTGGTTTAGTCTTTGGCTTTGCCAATAACTAAAATAAACAAACAAACAAATAAATAAAAGTTATTTTAGTGAGACTTAGAAAAGATTTTGTAAAAAAAAAAAAATGCTTAAAAAACAGGTCCAGCCCCAGGGGAAAGCACAAGCAAAATTTCCTCTCTTAGCAGAAGTACATTATTGTCAACAGTAGCATCTCTATTCAGCTTGCTCTCTTATCTAAACACTCCTGTTACTGTCACCTCTCAGGTTTGTCATACCCACTGCCCTGACACTACAGACATCCTACCATAAAACCTGTCAAAAAGGCCAGGTGATTTCCTAAGTCTCCTGACACACGCCATTCCTTAATACCTGCCTGTCAGAACACCTGGGAGAGGAATCTACTTTCATGTTCAGAGCACAGCTAGGAGGACCATCATATGCAGTGTAATCATTGGCTTCACACTGCAGTGAAACCCTGCCATTGGGAACCACAGACTCCTTCTGGAAAATGAAATTGCATAAATGGATCACCCAGGTCAGATGGCATAACTTTTGGTAGAAGTTAATTTGAAAAGCATTATTTTTTTTTCTTGTATGGCTCTACCTTAATTTTTCTTTATTATAAGCTCTTTGAAAACATGTATTGTATTTTCTTTATCCACAGTGAATGGCCACCGCATGGAAGTATACATTCCTGACTTGACATGTCTTGATTATATTCTGCCCTTGTGCGTTACATATGCCTGTATATTCATCTTAAGTTTGTCTTCTCTACAAAGGACTATCTCTCTTGGTTTCAAAAGCGATTGATTTAAGTAATTTCAGTGTGATATACTGAGAAGTCTTTTATTCACCAGAGACATTTTTCTGGCATCCTATCAGTAGGTCATTGAGCCTTTATGCTTTCTCTCCTTGCCTCCTCCTCTAGAGGCATGTGCTTATGAGAGGCCTGGGGAGCAGGCTATTAATACAGGCGCTGCTCTCAAAAAAAAAAAAAAAAAAAAAAAAAAAAAAAAGAATGTTGCTAATTTTGTAGCAAACATAACAGTACTTCTAAAACTGGTGTACACGGTACAGTCACAGTCACCTTGGGACAGCGTGGACTTAGCATAGAATTACTTCTTTGACTCAGGTCATAGTGTTGTTTTCCACTCAAATGTTTATTTCAGTATTTGAAATTATAAAGTAACACATTAATAGCCATGGATATGGAGAAAAACATCTAAAGTAATAGTGATGGTTGCACATATGTGTCTTATGTTACTTAATCTTACCCTGAATTGAAATGTTATTTGATGGGACTGATGTTAATAATGGGTTTCTATCAGCCTGCTAGCTGTTTCGTTTGTTTAGGAAAACATATACACAATATATGGAGCCTTAAATGATGGGGGGTGCCCTTTTGTATGTTGTGGATATATGTTCTCTTATTGGTTGGTGAATAAAACACTGATTGGCCAGTAGCCAGGCAGGAAGTATACGTGGGGATATCACACAGAGAGAGTTCTGGGGAGAGGTTGCAGAGAGAAGCAGCCAGAGAGAGGTCATGTAGCTGCCGAAGGAGTCACATGACTGAGCATCACCAGTAAGCCAAAACAAAGAGGAGATACATAGATTAATAGAAAGGAGCCATCGGCCAAACAGTTTATAATTAATATAAGCCTCCGTGTATTTATTTGAGACGGAAGAGCAGGGGGACCAGGCAGGACAGAAACTCTGTCAACACTTAAGTTTTTAAACTTGGTTTTAGATTTATTTATTTTTATTTTATGTGTATGATTGTTTTGCCTGCATACTATGTTGGGCTGTATACTATGTGTGTGCCTGATGTCCCCAGAGGCCAGATGAGGCGGGGTTGGAGTCCCTGGGTACCTGGAGTAACAGAGTAGAAAGCTGCCACGGGGATCCTCTCTCTCTCTCTCTCTCTCTCTCTCTCTCTCTCTCTCTCTCTCTCTCTCTCTCTCTGCACTGAACATTAAATCCAACCTAGATATACCAGTCCAGTGATCTGTATCCTGTGGTGACAGGCACAGCTACAGTCCCAGAAGCTCGACTAAGGGTGGCAAGAGAATGGAGAAATGGCAGGTACATGTATACATGCAGACATGTATGTGCAGAAAAGCTGGTATTGAATTGATATTTTCACTTATATGGAGGAGCTGCTGCACCCAGAAAGCTCAGTGTGTTTTATTATATGCAGTAACACAAGGAGGTGGGGTTATTACATACAGATAAACAAGGAGGCAGGGTTATTCGTTACAGCTGAAAAGAGGAACAGTCTTTACAGTACACAGCTGAAAAAGGAAAAAAGTGAAACTAATCTCCGTTTAAGCAGTAGGAGCAGTCTGTAGGGGAAACACTCTTTAGGGTTTAGGCAGCTACAGTGGACATTCTCTGTGCACACTATCAACAGTCACACTCAGACTGAGAGGAAGGCTTTGTCATTTCCCAGGGACCTAATCTTTCTTTCTCTCTCTCTCTCTTTCTCTCTCTCTCCCCTTTCTCTCTCCCTCTCCCATGTGTGCACATGCACGAGCGCTCGTGCACGCGCGCGCACACACACACACACACACACACACACACACACACTTACTTACTTACTCAGGACTTCCCATATTAAGGAATTCCTCCACTTCGCAAAGTATTCTTCCATGCTTTTCTTCTTATTTTGAAACAGAGTTTCCATAAGTTGCTGAGGCTGGTCTTGATTACACTGTCTAGTCCAGATTTTATATATATATATATGTATGTATGTATGTATGTATATATACATATATATATATATGCTTAAGTATTTTCTTTTTAACAATTTTAACAATAAATAACAGACTTGGCAGCTTTACCATAAAATCAGTAAGCTATGAAATTTAGGCTACTCCATCTCTTGTGTGGCCACCTTCATGTACCAGAGAAATAAAGGTTCTGGTCCTAACAATTTAATGTCAACAATTTCATTATTTTTGAACGATGGTCCCTGATATTTTATGCCTTGTGTTTCCTCAGAGAAGGTTCTGTTCCTGAGTTCCAGGCAGGTAGATGTGGAACACATGCATTCTTTTTGTTCTGTCATTCCCAGTAATGTGAATCTTTTTCAACAAGAAAAAAAAAAGGGTATGAATATAATGGTGGCATTTTAATATATTATAAATGTAACATGTCCTTTTACTACTTGTGGGGAAGTTAAAACAATGACTCCTCGTAACACAGCATGTAGGCTTTTCTGTTTACTAAGTGACCAAAAATTATTGGTTCTAAAGATGGGATTGATAGATTTTGAAACAGCCATAAGGTATTTGAAGTGGTGACAGAAGAGGAGGTGAAAACTGAAATGCCATTAGTTCTGTTTAAAAAAGTGAAATATAAACTGCAGGATAGTGTTATTTAGTCAACTCCTTCCTTCATTGAGAAAGAACAAATCTGCTTTCTTTTAAGTTTCTCTTGGGTAAAACATTTTTTAAAAGTGAAAACAATACATACACACCAATCCTAGTTTAATGCAGAATCAGGTATGAGAAACTCAATGGCAATCTATTGAAAAAACAAACAAATGAATGGGAATGAATTGGAAAAGTTCCTCGGTGTTGCATACTTGACACTGTGAAAAGACAAAGGAGGAGAGATTACTAAGTGACTTGGAGTCAGACAATGCTGGCATCACAAAGCATATGATGCTTAAGCTATGTTTATAAATAATAAGGGAGTTTCAAGAAGAAAAATAGAGAACCTTTTTGGTAAAAAGGAAGTGATACATAAAAATATATAATTCTGTAAAGTAGTTTGCCTTGTTTGTAAGAGTTAAACTAATTAGTTTCAGAGCAGGGCACTCTCTATGGCTAGAGAGAGTAAGTAGAGGTCAGGAACCTAATAAAAATCAGCTCTGTATGTTTCATATTCATATTTAGTTCTTTCGTTTTTCAGTGATCACTGTTACAATAAAATTTTCCTTTGGAAAATGTTTTCCATAGCTAGCTAGCATTTCCTCTCTACAGTACATAATGTTCTTGAAGAACAATGTTTATTGCTTTTCTTCTTTTGGGATTATTCTATGAAGTGATTATTACAAGTTACTATTAGAAGAAAATAGAGATGAGGAGAAAGAGAAAGCAAGGCAATCAACAGATTTTAGACAATGACTTCATTATTGAACTTCCACATTTGAATCTGCTTGTTGACAGATAATTTTAATAAGAAGAGAAAAAGTCTAAATAAACAATACTTCTCTCTTGAATCTCATGTAAAGACACACTGTTGAGATCATGACTCCTAAGACAAGAACAGTTAAGTGGTAGTAACTGTAGTTTTTTTGTACCTCAGTTTCTCCCTACATCAGAGACTTCCTGTGGTAAAAATTATGTTGAGAGTGCTAATCTAAGTTCTTTACATAGTATGATGAGTCATACAGTAATCTCAAACATGAGAACGGTTAGCTTTTGTCTAGTTTACCAATGAGGCACGAGGAATTAAATATCTCTCCCAAGAACATGTTGTCAGTGTATTTGAGCCCAGATGGATCAGTGCTAGAGTTGTTTTATAAGTCCCAAACAATGAAATACCTGAAACAAGGCCTGGCACACCAAGAAGATTCTTACTGCTGTAGCTAAGAACAGACGTCTTACAACAGCAGCAACAACAACGATGACGACTACTACTACTACTACTTGGTGGTGAGCCCTGGATTTCTATGGCTGTCTCTTGCTGTCAATGTTAAAGTTATAAACGTTGAAATAAAACCCTTATTCTCTCTTAGCATGACTTCCTTGGTTACTCTTTTCTGTCATTGATAGAGGAAAGAGCCATATGTTTTAAGAGTCGGATCAGCAGATGGCACGTTGGACGATCTATTGCATAAGCTGAGGAAATGGAAAAGTTTTCCTGCCTAGAAGACAGGTTCTCTTACTGGCATGTAAGCACATACCTTATGTTTGGATAAGAATGAGGAGTGTTCCTTAGGAGGGCATCCAAAATACTAAAGACATTCTTGTATAAGTAGGGTAGAGAAGAGGGAAAGCAGACACTCCTTGTAATGAAGAACACTGTTTAAAACATCCTCCATTGTGTGAGAGACAGTGTGATGCTGAAACTTTGCGGGCTTTCTTAAGGGAAAGGTCATGCTAGAGGCAGAGGTATACTCCTATTAGTTGTCCTGTTTGCCTGCTATAACCTGGTATGTTACAAGATCACTTTAAGAAAAAGGAGGGACAGGAAGTTCTGATATTTAAGTAGCAAAGAAAATTTTTCCATGTAAAGGAAAGCTTTAAGGGAAAATGTGTAACAGTTACAGTCTAGGTGGTAAATAGTGTGCCTTGGTACAAAGCATGTCACAGGGACTCATGACTCAATATCTTATGTAGCCCAAATCAAATCTACTTCATTTGGACTTGTCTGTGTCTTTGATTGGTTCATCTGTGAAGGGGCAGAGACTTGGTTTTAAGGGGAAGTTGTGAGTTGATCTTAAACAAGTTTGAAGCTCAAATTCAAAGTAATGACACTGTCTTAAATATGTATACCTACCTTGAGGGTAGTGGTAATACATCAGTGATAACAGGCTGATATAAAAAGTTGTTTTATCAACAAGATTGATTGAGAGTTTGCCCAGGGCATGAACTGTCATTACTGATTCTGCTTGTGTCTTTCAGAATATTCTCTTATCTCAACATTTGTTGATGTAATATTCGGTGCATTTTAAGACATCTATCACTTTATATCTTTGAAGATTTCCAGTCTACCTTGTGTTTTTCATGATTTCTATTTAGTATTCATGCCAGTGGGCCCCACCTGTTGTGGGAGAACTTCTTCTCTGGAACATGTAAGCGAAGGTCTATCCTTCTTATAGGGTACCAAGGACAAACCAAAGTCGGACTCTGAAAGTTCTACAGGGAACCAATGGGTTTCCTAGGTTCACTTCTAGAGCATGGGTGAGGAGTTACTTAACAGGAATGTAGGTGACCCAAAGAACCATATATCTGAAAGTGTCACTCCAGCATGAATGAGTAGCTGCACAGGTGGAGACCTATTTCCTTTACCCTACCATTATCTGTATATGATGCTTCCAACCATCTCCTTCCACAAGAGAACATCAACAGTCACAATGACAGTTACATACTAGTAATTACATCTACTCTGATTAAAATGATTTCTGTCTAGAAAATCCTCCATTGCCACCTCCTAGACTTCTCAATTTGTATTCTTTCTGGCTAAAATTTATTCAAAGAAACATGTTTTTTTCAAGGTCTAATCTAAATGGTTCTCCCTAGGACATATGCTTTGATCTCGCAGACTGTGCCTATTGAGCTTTTATGGCACACCTCCACATTCTCTATGCTCATTTTCTATCACTGGGATGAAAATACCTAGCATAAACAACTATTTGTTACTTTGGAAGGATTTATTTTGGCTCATAACACCAGAGGTGTCAGTCCAGAGTCTGCTGACTCCATTGCTTCTGGGCCAATGGTGGGCAGAACACTGTGACAGAGGCCTACATAGAGCAAATGATTTATCTCATCACACATAGGAAGCAGAGAGAAAGACACCAACTGTAAGGATCAAGATGTATACTTCAATGATAAATCAGTGGGACTACTTCTGCCAATCATGCCTCCTTTTTTTAAACAGTATATTAGACTAAGGATCCCATCAATAGATTAAATCCCTGAAGGAAGTAACTGCCCTACTTACTGATCCCTTCACCTCCCTGTATTACCACCAGCAGGGGACTAAATACTTAACAAATGAACTTTACAGGACATTTCCTATCCAACCAAACAATAGTTCCCCCGCCCCCTTTTTTCTTGTTTTTTGAGACAGGGTTTCTCTGTATGGCTTTGGAGTCTGTCCTGAAACTGACTCTGTAGACCAGGCTGGCCTCAATCTCACAGATATCCACCTGCCTCTGCCTCTTGCTGTGTGCTTCCATTAAAGGTTTGTGCCATCTACTCCCAGCCTACAATAGTTTCTGAAACCTTTTCTCAGTGCAATGCAACATATATTTGCTTAGATAATTATTTTTGACAATTTTACATAATGCCTGTCTTTTCCAGTAGACCTCAAGTCATGAAGGCTGGCATGTTATCTTGTTTGCTCACTTCTTTGGACCCAGGAAGAAGCACAATGTGTTGAACTCAATGAGTTTTCTGATTGACTATAATTACACCTCTGAGACACCTGTGACAAAACAGGGCATATCATCAGTATGGGCAGAGACCCAGGTTTGTGCGTAGGCATAGCCAACACTGGTTTTGACAATGCTTGGTGCTTCTTTATGAAATGCATTAGTAAGAGCAAGATATAGAGAAGCCCAAACAAGTCAATCTCATGGGCCTTTTCTGTTTCAGGAGGTTCAACACCTGATATATCTCTCCACAGCTTTCTAAGAAAAAGTCTAGTCTTTGGCTGCATATTAAAAAATTATTTGGAGATACAAAGGGACAATGACACTATGTTCTTCTTTTACCAAAAGAGGCTAGACTTCAATATGGAGTCTTTCAGTGAGCACAGACCCATTCTGTGTGCTTGATGGATTCTCAACAACGAAGCCATTGTGGCTGAGAGAGGATGGTGCCATCTCCACCACTATTATCTTTTCAAGCACCCCCTCCTCCACAGCAGCATGCCTGTCTGAAAGCTATTACCCATAATCACAAATCTGCTATACAAGCACCAACAGTCATGAGTTATAAAGGTTCTTATTATCCTAATATTGAACTCTGGATATAGCCCCACAAAATTTAAGGTTAGGTCATGAAAAAATGTAGGTTCTATTTTGCAACACAGATATTTCAGTTTAGCAATAGTGAATATTTCTACACAGTGAAGTTCTGCTAACAAAAAGCTATTTTGCAAGGATGATTTATGCTTCTTTGCCATTTGTAATGGAATTTACTTCTTAGTCAAACATAAAGCAGGTTAGAGCCATTCCTTATTAATCAGATTTCTTGGTGGATTTGATATTTCTGGTCATTGACATCATTCATGAGGGTGAGCTGTAAATATTTTAATTATTTTTTATTCACCACATGGCTCTGGCTCTGGCTACAGGGCAGATATCCGATGATTCTGTTGCTTCGGATCTTGGCTAACAAATCACTGTGATATTTACTTTTCTTTTTCCAAATCTTCAGGGAAATAAATTTATGGATCACTTAACCTTTTGCCCAAGGAACAAACCCAAGTCAAATCTAAATTAATGTTGCTCTGAAGACACAAGGCAAAGCCTGGCGTTCAAAGCACAGTGGTAGGTTAAGCAATACTCCATGTAACAGAGTTACTCCATGTAACTGGTCCTTACCAGGAATAAAGGTGATCTGCCTGTATATTCACATGACACCCAACAGATTTCATTCATTTTGTTCTGCTTTGATTAGCTCATATTAAGCAATGAATTTCCTATTGCATGAACTAGATTCCTTGGAGCCAGAAATCCTATAGTCACTAGGTTTTCCCCAGAGGTGACATAAGTTCTGATGCTACCCTCACCTATACTCCCCAACCTGGCTTCTTTCATTAAATCCATCCCCACTCAGCAATGAAAGTTGTGAACACAGTGTCAATACAGATGCTTCTGATTTCTACACACCATCTCAAAGGGTGCCAGATACGCTGAAAACGGGATGTTCCCTCTATCTGCTGGAATAATGTAATTTCTTAGGCATTCTGCAAATATTTTACTCGAACTGAAAGATGTTGGCAGAAGAAAGGCAACTGTCTGTGGGAATTATGCCTCCTCACGTCTCGCACTCTGTTGCAAGAAGCCTTTGCCCACATGGGGAAGTGTGGTTGCTCTTTTGTAGTTGGAAGCACTTTACTAAAAGAAAACCAATTCATGATTTTGCTAAGTTATGACGGATCTGGTTTGATGTGGAAACTGTTGGAAAGTTTGATTCAGCATTTATGTTCTTAATAGCAACTGAGAATTTAAAACTATTTTTAAAATGTATGTTCTGTCTAGTCATTTGAATAATTCTCTGAAATGTCTTTCATATGCCTTAAAACACACAGGGACTAGGGGTATGGCTCAGTGTATAGAATGCCTTTAATGTGAGCTTGTCAGATCCACAGCACCCACATAAAAACTGGGTGTGTCTGTGCATGCTTTCAACTCCTGTGTAGAGTGGCCAAGACAGGTAGGTTTCCAGGGCTCTCTGTTTAGCCAGTCTTATAACTGTGAGCTCTAGGTTCAGGGAGAGACCTTGTCTCAAAAATAGTGTGGAGCATGATAGAGGGCAACATCCCTGAAAACTGGCTTTTTACAACTAAGTCTACTATATGAAGTAACCTCTGGCCTACATACATGCAAGCACAGGCAGGAGAGTTCACACACAGGTGCCACACATAATACATTTACTACATGCAAAATAATTTTTAAAACACAATGATAATCAACAGTTTGATAAATGCTGCTCCTTTGAACTGTTTTTATTAAGCAGAATGATTTCCATCCTGCATTCTCTTTTAAAGCAGAGAGGAGATTTTTCCATGTACACCCAAGAATGTCTGTAGGATCTGGAGGCAGAGTGGGGAAATTGCCCACACTCAAGTGGATTCAGTAGCAAGCCGGGACCTCTTTTCTTGTATTTATGAAATTGTCTTAATAAATCCTCCTCCAGAGAGCAAGAACCAATTATGTTAATGTGGGAGAGGAACAATAATAGATTCGTGTCATGGAAAACATCCACTGGAACTGGTGATGCAAACAGGGGTGACCATGTTCAAATCCCAGTCAGTGACTGATATACACTGTGAGATTTGTCATTTCTGTTCTACGATTTTGACTCTCAACCTCTGTGAGACAATATTTAGTGAATTCTTAAAGCTTGTACACCATATCATTTGCTCATCTTCAACTGCAAGAAATAAATTAAACAAAGTATATGTTAGTAAATTATCTCTGGAAATTGACTCTAATAGGCTCTTTTCTATTTTTCATTAACAAATAAGATAAAAAGAATTTCAAGTCTAATTTTGTTGCTAGCTTCCTAGATATTAAAGCTCTTACTCATTATTAACAGTTCTTGAACAATAAAGCAGAAGCAATCACACAGGACTACATAAAATGCAATTGCTGTAGTTCAATAGAAGTGTTTCTGAAAATTGTGGCGGGCATTTTCTGCAGATTGCCAGCAACTGGGAAATGCTTTCCAAACACTAACATTTTGCAAAGCCTGCAAATTCATGTGATGCTTATTGGGTAAGAAAGATTTCATAAACAATAACACTGGAACTGACACTGTGTCAGAGGTCAGCACTGTAGGTTTGATCTGCCTTGCCTGAGGTCACTAAAGTGGTTCACAACTGTTGCAGACCGTAGTGTCAATCTAGCATCCTTTACCATCATCTGATTGCCTTGTTCTGCCATTACCTTCCCTTCTGCCAGCAATATGTAGGCTTACAAAGTCGTCAGTCCTTTTATTAGTTCACTTCTTCATACATCAAAAATAATTTGCCATGTGTCAGCCCACTGTGCTTGAATGCATTATTCATAAAATGAAGTGTTTATCCACTTGGAACATGTACTCTAGCCTGTTAACCTGTTCACATAAATTAATTAAATAAACAGCTGGAACTAGTTTTGTATAGCTTTATTTATTTATTTATTTATTGATCGCTTGATTGATTGATTGATTTTTGGTGCCTACCTTTATCTATATGTGGGCTGGGGCAAAGTGAACTGTGCTGTATGCTGTTTCTGTAAAGATGTGGGGAAAAGTATAATTCTCTTTATTCTTCTCTTCTCTCCTTATCTTGTTCTTTCTTCTCTCCCTCCTTCTTTTTCTTTTCTTTCTTCCTCCTTCTTCTTTGGTTTTTCAAGATAGAGTTTCTTTGTGTAGCTTGAGAGCTTGCTCTAAAACTCACTTTGTAGATTAGGCTGGCTTCACATCCACAGATCTCTGCCTGCCTCTGCCTCCCAAATGCTGGGATTACAGGTGTGCGCCACCACTGCCTGGCTGCAATTATTTTTCTTTAAAGTCTATCTACTGCAAATGATTGGGACCATAGCAGGAGGCCTACCCATTTGGCAAAAAGGGTTACCCATTATACAAAGATCAACTTGTCACTTTAAGGTTTTCTTTTTCATTAATTTTGGGAAGCAATGGCCCAAATGGGTTATTCAGATATATTGAATCCTTCTTATGAATTTAGTCTTAAGAGACCATCTGAATCTAATTTAACCAAAGGTTGCACAAATTTGATTCTTCTCAGATGCCTATCTCTCAGTAGAACATTTTATATAAGGCTTGGAATAAATCTGAAATCACATGAAAGGGCAGCCTGGTGGTCAACCCTAGCTAGTTACTCAAACATTTTGATATAATATATGACTACGGAGGAAGAACAAAGGATCATACATCCTAAAGCTCTGATATTTACAAGACTGGCTTAACGCTTACACATTTTCTGTAAAATGGTAGAAAAGAATGCACTGGGCATTGGAGAGTAAATGAAATGTTTCATAAGGTGTGCACCCCACTCCAGACTTCTAAATATCCTATTAATTTCTGTTCTTTGTGTTCATCTCCCCATGTATTACTTTGTTCTACTACAAAGTTATGTGGGTTGGACTTCCCTTAGAATGATCATATCACATAGTTGTAAAACACATATTAGAACACAGATTTCAATGAAAGGCAAATGCAGCAATGGTGGTTATCTGTTTTCAAAGGGAATATGCCATATCATGGGATGATTCACATGATGCTATCCGCTGTCAATCTAATCCAGAGTTCAGTGACCTGCAGCAGGTATGCCAGACGGTAGTATGATGAGCCAAGGTGCTGGGCATACTGCCATTCCCCAGGTGGAGAACAGTCCAGATGAATTGCCAGGGCCTGGCAGAGTGAGTTGTGAAATTACAGAGGAATGGGAAACCTTGCCAAGGAAAAGCTGGAGTGCATTCCTTAGACCCAAGACTAAGGGCGGAGTGTCATCCTCCTAATCACAGGACTGGTATTGTTAGTGTCCTGTCTGCCATGCATCCTCTTTCTCTCTCATCATATAACCTAGGTTTGTGCAGGCATCTATCCTATCTTTGGCAGTCCTCAAAGAAGGATCCCAGAAGGGGCCTGGATCAGTCTTTCAAGGCAAATATGATGAGGAGCTGAGCTCTTGTTTGCTGAATGTGAAGTAGAAGTACAACTCCAATTCTCCCTGGTAGACGCCCAGCTTAGTAAGAGAATTGTTCTTAGGATGAAGCTAATAGAACAGAAAAACAAATCAGAGATAGGGAGAGAAATTAAGGACTATCAGAGATAACATCATTGAACCAGGGGAACAGTCCAAACGTATCTGATGTCCTAGTCCTTCAGTGTACTCTCTTGACATTTTACCATGTAACCAATTAAGTTTCCAACTACTTAAATCCCAAAAGTGTACTCCTACCATTTAGTTTACCTGTAATCTTTATAATAAATCACTGTAAACACTGTGGCTTCAAACACACAAATTTGCTCTCTCTCAACTCTGGAGAGCAGAAGCCTGAAATCTGGAGAACCTATTTTCATGCCTTGAGTAGCTCCCATGAACTGCTTGCCTTCCCTGTATCACTCCTATGTTTATTTCTCTCTTCACCTACCTTCCAGTCTCCGATTCTCTTACCTCTTTCTTACCAGGATCTTTTGTCATTATGTTGAGATTCCAAGATAATTCAGAGAATCACTCAGCTCAAAAGTCCTACTTTAGCCACACCCGTGAAATTCCTTGCACTGTAAGGTGACACATTCTCGAATGCAGAAGATTGAGATGGGTATTCTACAAGACAGTATTATTTTGTGGTCTGCATCTGTTGAGTGTAGTTACATGGGTGTGTTCCCAAGCAAGAGCCTTAACATTGAACAGTAAACAGAAGCAGTAGGTACACAGAGAGGATTCCTGCTTGGGTTGCTCTGTTGTGAGGCTTGTCTTTCATCACAAATACCACAGACAATGTCCCTGAAACACTAGTTTATTTTCAAGTAACAGAAGGTAAGCAATCACTATCTTGGTTCTATGATTCTTAAGGGACTATGTTTTTTTTTTTAATTCTGTTTTGTTTTTTTTTTTGTTTGTTTTTTGTTTTTTTTTTTTTTTTAAGAGAGGGAGAGGAAGGCATAGCTGCAGAAAACACTTGGGAAATGGAAGTATTGTGAAAAAATCCCACTTAATATATTTAGAATTTAATTTACTTCATCATATTCTTTTTTGTTTCCTTTTTTAATCCAAAAAGTTGAAGAACGAGGCCCACAAGAAAGCATGTATTACCAATGTGACTGCTTTTTAAGATAGCCTGATTTTTTAGAACCATTCCACACTTAAGAGGCATTACCGGATCTGCAGGACTGAAAAAGACTAAAAGAAGATGGCCGGCTAAATTGATAGACTATCAGTTGTGACAGGGCTTTCAGGCGTAGACATGTTGCTGTGGGAAACCGAGGAAACACATTATAGCATTCTGGCCTCTCCCCGTTTCCCTTTCTCTTATCTCAGCAGTAACCACTGTCTGTTTCAGTATCAACTTCAAACATGTAACAGCCAGGAACACAAAACACAGAGGGGATGATGTTACATAGCTTCTAACTTTTCATGAGAAATTATCTAAATGTCTAAAATCTATCAATATATTGATGGACTACTAAGCACACTAGGTTGACCTTTTCCTTTCTTTACTTAGTTACCACAATTTGACCAATACAAACATTTCAGGAAGAGTGCTGGAGTAGAACACTTTTTCTTGCAATCAGGATTTAATGTGTGTGTGTGTGTTTGTATGTGTGTGTGTGAGAGAGAGGGGGGGTGTTGAGAGAGAGAGAATAGAAGAGAATATGTATGTATGTATGTGTTTGCAAGTGTGTGTATAATACATATGTATGTGAGTATCTGTGCATTTGTGTGTGTCTAAGTATATGTGTGTATGTATGTATGTGTGTGTTTGTGTGAGTGTATGTATGTGTGTATTTGTGTGATTGGTAAGTGATTGTGTGTTTTCCTGCCCATGTGTGCTGGGATTTGTGAAAGTGTCTAGGTGTCCAGTATGAATTCATTCATGGGCTGAAAGACTTGTTGTAGGATGTAATATGTCACACAAAACAATTTTCCAATATCTGCAGATGAAGAGAGAATGTAAATGCCAAAGCAAGGAAAAGGGAACCAAATCAAAAAGGAAACTCTTGTCTCCATTTTCTAAACAACCATGTGACAACTATCATGTGAGAAACATTCTAGAAGCCATTGTAGCCCATTACACAGACTTCTTAGCATTTGCATTTTTAATATTTCTTCATGCTTCCTTCAAAATTAAGATGTGTTTTTAGAATTAACACTATAAAATGACTTCTACTCTATTTCCACTTCAAAACTGGCTAAGTCTGGGGAAGGTCAGTAAAAGCTAGAGAAAGGCAGGGCTGTTGTACTCCTTAATCGTTAACAACAGAAGCTGAACACTAATTCTATGGATGAATAAAGCAAAAAGGCCTGCTCTGGGTTCTTACATGTGCATTCAGAGACGCAGTTACATTCCAGAAGACTAACATCATGTCTGTCTTCAGAGCATATTTAAACATATATATCTAAAGGCAAAATGAATCTTCCAACCATTAGCTAAGGGCTCAGGTGCCATTCAAGAGTTGAGGATTGAGGCAGGCAGCATCTCTCCTATGTGCATGAAAATGAAAGATGAAATGCCTGCTCTGAGGATGGAATTCAGATTTATTGAGTGCATACTAAGAATTACCCATTGAGTGAGATGATTTTGTTTGTGGTGTCTGATTTAATCGAATGAGGGATGCATCTACTTCAGTGCAACTTTGGTGCGGAAATCAAATGTTCTATTTCATATAATGATTAGCTGGGTAAATTACCCTAGTGCGGCTGTTTGGGATCCCTGATTATTCAACACATTTGCTCCTGGGGCTGCAGGTGCAGGCTGCCTCGCCAGCATTTTGTACATTTTGAGAAATTTAGTTCTTGATGTTCTGCTTGGCTTCAATTCATCTGATAAAAGACATTATGCCATGAAATATTTTAGGAGAGCAAGTTTGTCAGCAATGAGAGCTATAGGAATTAGCTGAGAATGGCCTTCAAAATGGGCACAGCCTTTATTTCTGTTATGTACCCAGAGAGGTTCAAGTTCAGATGGGGCTGTCACCTCTCAGATACTCCATCTTGATCAATATCAATCAGTTGCATTTCATACTACTGGTCAGACTCTGACAAAATGGTTTTGGACAAATTTGCTTAACTTGAGAATTTCATATGATGAAAATCATTTTACAGATCTTTAGGTTTATTTCCAGATTCCCTTAGTGGCATATGACAGTTCTGGGAATTCATTTAAAATAATTAGTCTGAAAGTAGTGTGTATAGTTGTCCTGGAGATAGAACCCATATTCTTTAACACGAGTAGCTCTTTTGCTAACCTGTTCTTACTCTGTGTGTGTGTGTCATTTCTAGCTCTCCCACCTTTGATGTTCTTTCCTCATTTACCCAGAAATATTCTAATTGTCTGAGGTTTTGCCTCCTACTTGACTGACAAGCCTTTAGGCAAACTATGTCAGTTTCACTTGCCTCCAAATCCCTGGAACAGTTTAGTTTTTGTGCACAGCGGATGAGTAAAGGGTTGCTGATAAATGAAGGAACAATTTCATATTCTTTTGATTATAATGATGATTAATGGAACCACTGTGATGAGAAAGGAAAATCTGACATCCATTTATTTTCATTCATCATTGGCAAGAGATTAAAAAAATGTGACGCTCAAGTAGTAAATTGCCCATTTTTTCTCTGCCTACCATTCAAGAGAAAAAAAGGAAAAAACCCTCCCTTACTAGTTCAGTCTTCCTATCAGCACTCTCTTTCCTCTCTCTTTTCTATTTCCTCTCTCCTCTCTCCTCTCTCTCTCTCTCTCTCGTTGAATGATCTTCCAGAATTTCAGAATTAGTATGTAAGGAACTATAATTTTAGCGGGGAATGAATTCCCTGTTCCTTGCTGGATAAATGATAATTAATGGCTGAATCTTCCAGGACAGGCATTTCTAACAATTTCAGATATTTCTCTCTTCAAAGGTAGTAGATAATTTGTTAAGTTTGATCCTGTATGAATACACTTGATTTGATATTGTTCTGAGAGGTAGATCTGTGTTAGAAGTGAACAAAATGTGGCTCTTATAATCAGTTTCACTGCTTTGTGGCCACATCTGTTGTGATCAATAGTGCCACAAAAAGGAAATGAAAATCTGCATTTTTGCTTTGGCATACAGTATTTCTCTAGCCCTTCATAACACCTGTTTTTGATGAGAAAGTAACATTTTAAGGTGTTATAAATGTAAATAAAAATTATTTCTTGCTATTAAGACAGTTTCACTTAATTTAATATCACCAAGATTTTATGATGATGAACACATGTTTAGTAGACCCTTTGATGTCGCCTCCATCCATGGCTACCCAGAATGCTCATTGCGACTAGCCTTCCAATTTGAACACTGCTCTGTCTGTCCACAGCTCTGGTACACATATGTAGCACCATTTGTGAGTGCATATTTTGAAATGTTTAATTTCTGTATATTTTTTGTTACTCATCTTTAAGATAACAGAAAAAGTGAATGAATCCATGGCATTTATTTGTGAAGGACAGTGATTAACATTAACAGAGAGGCAGTGGATACTTCTCCTTCTCTATATTACACACATATGTATGTATGTATACATGATAGGTTTCAGATAGATGGTAGATAGATAATAGACATTGTCTTCTTTACACCTTTTAACTAGAAGTTTTGACATAGAAGATCCTATAGACAGAACAGCAAATTCTTTTGCTGTAAATTGTAATATTCTTGAACCAAGTCTCTGAAATCTACATGATTCTCTCTGAATGTATGAATAAATAACACAGAGAAAGTGCCTTCGTGCTGACCTTGACACCCACCTCTGAATCCTTGCCACAAAGCTGGCATTTTTTCTTTTTAACAATTCTCAGAGGTACATTTCAAGTCTCATTAAACAGAAAAATTACTTGTTTTTCACATTTAACATCAAGCATTTGTTACATCCATGATCACATACAGCTTAACTTTTCTGTTGGTTTTAGAAAAGAAGGTCTGGGCTTGTTGAATTGTGAAACATGAATGATGGTGATGGGTACTTATGCTGTCACAGCACTCCAAGGAGAGCTGAGAGCACAGTTTGGCCCACTTGTTGCATGGAAAGTAAATAGATGAAACTATATACTGCTCACACTGTTCCTATTATAGAAATACTGCTTAACCAGTATAGAACTCAGGGCCTTAATGAGTTTTATGATTGTCAAACTTCAGACCCCGTGTGTGTGGATCACTCATATCTGATTCATGCATGCATTCAATTACTGGCACAAATAGAAGAGAAGGCATAGAATGGCTGTGAGACAAGGATATACCTCATATTATGAGAAGAGAGGATGTTCTAATAATAAACCATACATCCCAGACATATATGTCCTTTTTTATATGGCTGACTTACATTAGCTGATTTTCCTCACACAGCATCTTCCAGTATGCAACAGTTGCATCATAAAGCACAGTAACTGTTACTATGTAGGAATGACCAAGTCCCACTGAAGATCTTCACGCATCTTTAGTTATTCTGCATTTTGGAGGCCTTCAGTCAGACATAATGGGTTACTATATCAGTAGTAAACTTTAGTCTGTGAACCTAATGATGAAAAAAGCCCTAAAGGGTTACCTTGAAAGTAGGTGAGACCACAAAGTTGTAGTACAACATTGAGCTACAAGGAGACTTGGCAACTTTTCACCTGGAAGGGAATACATGCGTGAAGTCCAAATTCCTTTGTGCATTCCTCAACAGCTTCCTATTATTACTACTTTCAAAAGATAACGTGTTTGATTTTCCTAGAAAATTGAGCCCTTCAATAAAGTTAAATACATTTTAAAACTGAAAACTTAGTACTCTGGCCAATGTCTCCCCATTTCCCAGACTAGCCAACTCCTGGTGGCTACCATTCTCCTGTGCTTTTCTGTGTTGGGATTAGTAAGATTCCATGCATAAGTGAGAGCTGGTGACATTAACCATACTATATTATGTACTTAAGATTTGCCAACAGTAGATTCTGAATGTACTTAATATAAAACAAATAAATAAAATGGTACCTAGGTGAGATGATAGAAGTGTTAACTACTATATTATCTTGATTCCAGCCAACATTTAGCCATAAATTAATATCAGCCATTGCATTGCATTTTATAGCTATATATATAATTTTATTTGTTAGTTATATATAAATAAAATGGAGTAATATTTCAATGAGAACTACACCCTTGTAATACGTATGATGGTAATTAAAATGAGACATATGTTGGAGTTTGGACTCCAAGCATAGAAGAGTAAAGTCAGAGAGAAATAACTTCAACTTTGTGACTTTTTTCTCTGTGGGAAACCCTACAGAAAAATGGGCACAATTGTAGCACTCACACACACACACACACACACACACACACACACACACACACACTCACCTACAATACCAGTTCATTGTGGGGATATTTATAACAGGGTTTCAAAGAGAACTGCTGGTAAAGATGGAAAATGAGATTAGTCAAGAAACTAGAAGAAATAACCCGAAAGGATGCATTAGAGTTATTAAAAGCCAATTATTATCAAAAAGCCAATTATTATAAAAAAAATTAGGGTTTGCTAATATTCAGACCATCCTTAACTCTGATTATAATACTCAGGAAAGAATAGAAATCCACGATTTAGTTTAAAATTACTGTAAAGAATGAAATGATTTGATAAAATGGGAAATATTTTAAAGATGAGCGATTACTGGTATTAGGGAGGAAATCACTGATTGTCACCTTGGAGGAGGTGAAAAGATCAACATTATTTATGAAAGAAGAGATAGTTAAGGAAAAGAGACAGTCTGGTTACTATAATATCCTTAGGACATCCCACCTCTGTAACTCTTACATACTTTTATCTATGATTTTGTTTCCATTTTTTCACATACCCATAGGTAATTTCCTACTACTAAGTAGAGAATATCCAGGCCTGGAGTGGTGGCTCAATGTTTAAGAGCACTGAGTGCTCTCTCAGAGGATCTCGGTTCAATTCCCTGGACCCACATGGCAGCTCACAACCATCTCTAACTTAAGTTTCAGAAGATTCAATGTCCTCTTCTGGCTTTCACAGGTATTGTACATGTTTTATAAAGACATATATTCAAGCACTCATACACATAAAAAAAATAAAATCTCAAAACAATAAAGAATTTCAGAAATAGATCACTTATACGTTTTAAATTCTGTCCTGTTCTGAGGTAAAGAAGGAAATCTGGTAGCATCACACTGTCTCACCTAGAGCACGAGTCATCCTATTGCCCAGTGTGTCTGCACAGTATATGCTGCTCACCTGTTAGTAACTCAGTAACTCTCTCAGCTATCAGGTTACCTGCTGATAGTATATTTGTGTTCAGTTAATAAGGTAAGTAGTAACTTAAAACTATATCATAATGCCCATGCTATTTTTCTTGTATTTTGTCTTATCATTGAGCTGTTGTATCATTACACCATCAGACAAAAGGAAATTTATATCACAATTTCAAAAGACCACATCTACATAATGTCTATGACAATATTGTTATAATTATCTCATTTAATTAAATTATTGTTCTTAATCTGTTACTGAACCTAATCCATAAACTAAATTTTATCACAGGTATATATGTATCAGAAATATATATATAGTGTATAGATAATAATATTCAGTACTATTTACATATTCAATTGTAATAATGAAACTTAAGAAACTACTATATTTAGGTAAGTTTAGAAATAAAACTGATAATATTTTCTACTACATGATTTATATTATATTGAATATAAAAAACAAGAAAATACTTCATTTGTTGAGAATAAGAGACCAAATATAAGGCATGTATGTTTTGGAAAAATAAAATGAATTATTGTATAAAATGAAAATAAAGACTAGCCAAGGAACAATACTAAGATAAGCTGAAAAGCAAGTAAGTCATATATACTACATGGATAGAAGGGGTGGAGAAAGCAGAATCATCTGTTGTTGAGTTCTCTGAGTCAGAATATTTACATCATGTAATTTTTGTTAAGAACCTATAACATGACAGTAAAAGTCACTTTCATTTTAAACAAAAGGAAAGTGAAACTTTCAACACCATGAGACAAGTATATATAAGAAAAGATTCTAGTCCAAGTTAGAATTCCCAGCATGTTATATCTCATTGTCTTTATATACAATCTACACATTGAGGTGGCTTCAAGGTTAGTTCTCAGCTAGAGACAGACAGGAAGGGTACCAGAGGCAAGTGATGTGATTGTCCTGAGGTCATAGGAAACATCCCATGAAATAAAGTGACCATGGGGTGCTATTACATATATTGAGAAGGGAATACAGATATTCTTAAGGGAAAGATGAAATGTGTGAGTAGAGAAGGGTTACTGGAAGGATATCGATGAACAGGCTTCAAAGAGCAGGGGTAAGGGAGAATTGGAAAGCCAAGACATAGGCAGAGATGGGAATTTCAAAATTTCAATTCTCATGTTAATGAATGTTTCAGTTAATTATAAAGATCTATGTTGTGGCCTCTTGGACTGTTGGGATCCAAGGAATAAGACACTGGGAATGATCTAAAATCCATATATGAGTGAGTACATACTGTGTTCCTCTTTTTGTGACTGGGTTACCTCATTCAGGATGGTTTATTCAAGTACCATCCACTTGCCTGCGAATTTCAAGATACCATTATTTTTTTCTGCAGAGTAGTATTCCATTGTGTAGATGTGCCACATCTTCATTAACCATTCTTCAATTGAGGGGCATCTAGGTTGCTTCCAGGATCTTGCTATTACAAATAGTGCTGCTATGAACATAGTTGAACAGATGTCTTTGTTGCATGGATGTGAATCCTTTGGGTATATGCCTAAGGGGGGATTTCCGGGTCCTGTGGTAAACTAATTCCCATTTTTCTGAGGAACCGCCATACTGATCTCCAAAATGGCTGTATGAGTTTGCACTCCCACCAGCAATGGAGGAGTGTTCCACTTTCTCCACATCCTCTCCAACATAAGTCATCACTGGTGTTTCTAATTTTAGCCATTCTGGCAGGGGTAAGATGGTATCTCAAAGTTGTTTTGATTTGCATTTCCCTGATAGCTAAGGATGTGGAGCATTTTCTTAAGTGTCTTTCAGCCTTTTTGATTTCCTCCATTGAGAATTCTTTCTTCAGTTCTGTACCCCATTTTTTTAATAGGGTTATTTGGTGTTTTGTTGACTAGTTTCTCGAGTTCTTTGTATATTTTGGAGATTAGCCCTTTGTTGGATATAGGATTGGTGAAAATCTTTTCCCAGTCTGTGGGCTGCCGTTTGGTCTTGTCCACTGTGTCCTTTGCCTTACAGAAGCTTCTAAGTTTGAAGAGGTCCCATTTATTAATTGTTTCTCTCAGTGTCTGTGCCCCTGGAGTTATGTTCAAGAAGCGGTCTCCTATACCAATTTGTTCAAGGGTTCCTCCTACTTTCTCTTCTAATCAAAGTATCACCAGCCTATAATTCACATCACCAGAGGAACTAGGATACAAGGTGTATTCTAAGAGATTCATATAAAGTCCCTCACAGAACTGGGAAGGGACAAGTCCCCCAGAGCACAAGTGAAGTGGGGGGGGGCAGCGAATGGAGAGAGAAGTAGGAGAAAATGAGGGGGAGGATAGGAAAACATGTGCGACCAGGAAGATTGAGCCTAGTTGGGAATAGAAGATAGGAAAGAGAGAGAGAGAGAGAGAGAGAGACAGAGACAGAGAGAGAGAACATAAAAGAGGGAGCCAATATTGGTTTGAAGATAAAATTGAACACAAAGAAAGGTCTAGAGAACTACAAGACTGCTCCCAACTAACAATTTGAGCTTCCGTGGAAAGGCTATCATAAATGCCCTTTCCAGAGAGTGAGAACAACAACTAACTTCTCCATGGAGCCCTCAACTAATGCCTGTTGACAACAGGATCAAACACCCATACATAAACACTGAGTCGAACTAGAACCCAGATGCAGATGGAGAGGACAAGACCAGGCAGCAGAAACACATACAGACAGCTTACCTGAACAAGGAGGAGCTAAGGGCCACTAGACTGATAGCTGGGAAGCCAGCATGGGACTGACTTAGTCCCCCCTGAATATGGGTCTCTCAGCCAGAAGGACTGAGCAGTATAAGAGACCTCAGACAGTAGAGCCAGGGGTTATCCCTGGTGCACAAAAGGACGTTGTGAACATATCCCCCATGGAGGGATAACTGCCTTAATCTAGAGACAGGAGAGAAGCCCTAGTCCCTACTTCATATGACCTGTCAGATCTACATGACCCCAACTGGATGGCATTCCCCTACATATGGAATTGGGGTGGGGGGATGGGAGGGGAGGATGATTAGAGTGCATGTGAGAGGGCAGAGAGGGTAAAGGGAGGGAAAGAGGGAGGGAGGGAAGAAGGGAGGGAGAGAGAGGGAACTGGAATCTACATGTAAAATAATAAATTAAATTTAAAAAAAAAAATGTTTTGACTCCAAAATTTAAGTTGAAGGACAAGTTACTGGGGAAAAGGATTTCTATTTTTGTTTCCACAGAAAATGAAAAGATGTAGATTCCTTCCAGACTAATGTGGTTTGATCACGCCAGACTGCCTGAAACAGAGTACAAGGTGATCCTACAATCAAAAGAGCTGGACAAAGCAGCCTTACAGACTACAGCCAGGATTTCTTAATCTTCTTCGAATCCCCCATGACAGCGCCCCTTACCAGCAGGAAGTAGTTTGGAAAGAACAATGCCCAAATTCCCAAATATTGTGTAGAAATGCTTGTTTTCGTTTAATTGGACTTTGTTATATAAAATAAATTTTAAAAAAGACACTGGGAATGAATAAATCAAGTATATGTTTTTGAGTTTTCTCTCAGTGTTATGGTGATAGCATAGAGAGTATAACTATGAACTAGGAAGCCCGTATTTCCTCTTTGAGGGAGAGTGGCCTGGTAATGTCTAATCAGAGTGGGATTAAGTTGGTGTAGGCAGGAGCTTTACTTTACATCTGGAGACTGGACTGCTTTAGTCTAATTTTAACCAGTGGCTTGAAGAAAAGAAACACCCAAAATTCCAGCAGAGATGAGAGAGACGCTCATCATCCTTTCAAAGAGATGATTTTTTTTTTTTACCTGGTACATCCAAACAAAATCTTTCTGCCATTTATTTATATCACTCTGAACTTCAAGGGATGGGTCAGAGAACTAGGAGAAAATATATACACATTTTTTTAGAAAAACATGTATTATGAGAAAAAAGAAAACAGTTACATGATTTCTTGAAAAAAAATTCAATTGGTTGAAACAAATTATGTGTAGAAGACAATGAGTCACACTGGAATAGGTAGTAGGGAAAAGGATAGAAAGGAATTCCAGATGCACTCATAGGTGACAGCAACACCATTTGCAACACATTAATTTACATGCCTCAGAGTTCACTCTAAACTGAACAGAGTTTCTTTGGGCTAAGAGATACTTCCCTTCTCTTCCCTGTGGAATTGCTTTCCAGTCACACATCATAGGACCCCCCCTTTTTTTGCAGCTAACTAAAGGAAAAATCATCTGCAAAAAAATGTCATTACTCCACAAAATAATTAGGGTCAATTGAGTTTAAATTTTTCTTTGAACTATCCTATGCCCACCCTTTACAAATATCTTTCAGACATGCATAGGCGATAACAAATCACAGATTTATTCAGAGAATGAGTTGGACAAAAACAGCCAGATGGTCTGCTTTTTTGATAATTCATATGCATTTTCCTGAAGTAGTGGGAATTATTTGAAAGTGTGTTTTTTTCTTATTTGTTTGTTTTTCTGTACAAATGCACTAAGATGGCCCAGGTTGAATTCACCATCATACAGTTCTAGTCCAACAGGAATATTGTCTGTTACTTTTCCATACTGTACCATTTATTTCCAGCAGAAATTGCCTTGTAGTGCAGGACAAAATAAAACATTGGGAAAGGACTCAAGGCAACAAATGATGGATCAGTTTTCCTCTACCACCTTTGTTCAGCTCTTTTTTGGAACTTAGGGCTTTGAAGCTGAGTCTTCTCAATAGAGAATTTGAGATAGTACAGGCTAATTGCATAGGGGCAACATTCACACAAACAAATGCAAATTTTTCAGTTATATTGAGCTATTCAGCTACTTCATGTTGTCTAACTTAACAGCATTTGGCAGGAGTTATGCAGTTGGCTTTTAGTCACATGACTTCTCCCTTTGCTCAGTTACTTACCCCTCATCATTGCTCCAATCATTTCCTACTGGTACTGGAAGCTTGTGGGAGCAGCATTCAAAGCATGCCTCGATAAATTTGATGGTAACTCAAAATATACAATTTACAAAACATATGATGAACAAATCTAAATTGGACATTTATCCCAATATCACCTGAGTTTGTTGATGAAATTCTTAGTTTTGTATTTTATGTGGCTAGAAGCTAATCTTAATTGGCTATTTAAAAAGGTTTAACTGAACATCAGAGACACTTCCTAAATATGGTCAGTATCATCTCATGGGCTGGTGCTCTGAACCTAAGAGAAGAAAAGGAGCTGGACACCAGTGTTCTATCTCTGCTTCCAGACAGATAAAGTGATATGGCCTGATACCACAAGTTTCTGAAACCAAATCTTTCCAATCAAGACACACTGAGACTCCTTGAATGGTGAGTAAAAATAAGCCCCCTTTCCTGAATTTCCTCACCCCTTGGGTATTTTGTCATAGCATCCATAAAAGTAACTAAAATATTATGTATGCTATAACCCTTATGTATAATATATATATGCTATAAAATTATATATAGTATACATATAGTATATATATAGTATACATATGTGATTGTATAATATATAGTTGGACAAATATTTATCAAATTAAACTGTGAATATATCTGGGTATGATAATGATTTATGAAGGTAGGCCATAGCAAAGCTTAGTAGAGTAAAAACTTGGCAGAACCATGGATCTATTCAACAACAAATGTAACAACTCGAGGTGATTTGGAGATGGTGAAAGGGTCTTTTAAAGGCATCTGACAAGAACTGTTGGCCATTGGCCAGCATTTCCTATTGTTCTAGGTATTTGTTTATAGAATTCATTTTATTTTCAGTTGTAAGAACAAATTTATTGGTGCTTTAGCAAGGCTACTTAGAATTTGATAACAGAATACATCACATTGTCACTTTTGGAAAGAAACAGCTTGAAGAAATGAAGAACAAGGCTATATATGACAGAATAATAAAGATGTCATCTCCCCCTTCTATCCTGTTTTTGAATGTCATTCTTCACAACAAGAAATAATAATATATTTCAAAGGATAGAAAGTATAGGAAAGAGTCAGCAATAACCTTCATATTTTTAGTGGAAATACTGTAAAAAGTCATGATTTTAATAAATTTGGATAAGCTAAGATTTTTTTCATTTACATAGTGCCACTCTATATTATATAAGGAATAATACCAAAGTGTAGACTTTCTGCTTAAAATTCATAAAGTTAAGATTTTGTAGGTCTTACTTTAATTTTTCTAGTCATTAATTAGGAGTGGTGCTTTATGTTCCAACCACTGGGTCACCTTTCAGGCAGTCACAGCTTCAGTGTTTCATTAAAGTTAGCTGATAGCGGGATAATAAGGTCTTAAGCGTCTTACCTGATGATAGCCCTTCAAGGAATTTTATAGGAGCAGAAAAACAGTCCTGATACAATGTTTTTAAGAAAGTGTCTGTTTTCAAGTTCAAACTCATATTTCCTTTCAAACTAGTGTGTCCAAAATTGAATCCATAATCTTCTACAAACTCATGCTTCCTCTTGTGTTCCCTGCCTTTATTGAAGGCAGGAGCTTCTTTTCTAAGGCTTGAAACCTTAGTTATCTTCTTTCTTGCTAGCAGCCTCATTTCTCAGCTTTTTGGATGGTACTCTAATAGACTTTATCACGTGTTCCCTTATCATTCTTTTCCTTCCCCTTTTCCATTTCTCACTTACAGTTTTTCCTGTAATGCATGCTGATGTTATAGTAATCTTGTTAAGGTACTATTAAAGGCACGTGCCTTTAATCCCAGCACTTAAGAGGCAGAGGCAGTTGGATCTCTGTGAGTTCCAGGCCAGCCTGGACTACAGCGCTAGTTCAAGGAATGGCTCCAAAGAAATACAGAGAAACCCAGTCTCGAAAAACCATACACACAACAAAATTAGACACTAACTATTGAAGAGCTCTGAGAACAACACAAGCAAGTAATTCCTTTTTCATTTGAGAGACAGAAGGTTTTCTACAAAAGTATTATTTAGAGATTTGTACAAGTAGAATGAAAGATGGACATTTGACAGAGTTAATAATGCTTAAAGAGAGTAATCAGTGAATTTACTCACCAAATATTTACAGAGACTTAAGTGGGTTTTTTTTTTAGACAATATCAGTAACTGTGGATAATATAGTAGGATAAAAGAAAAGGAATGGGAATAATTAAGAGATGATTCAACAGAATGAAAAATGGAATGATGCCTCAGGTCTCACAATGTGAAGGTAGAAGTGCCCACTATGTCTTTGGGTTTCTTTAGGAGAAGGAAAGAATAACCCAATTGCCAACTTAAAATCAGTGAACAGAGACGGGATATAGTTGAGCTATTTTTCAACATAGTAATTTTTAAATGATATTTAATGAAAATGCAGGTCTATAGACCTCATCTACCTTTAAACAGGACTAGAAGGTATGGAGATGGATATTTCTTTTAAATTGGCATGAGGGTGTTTCTAAGTAGCAAAGCATTTGCCTATATGTATAAACCCTTGGGTTTGATCTCTAGCACTGTAAATAAAATATCAAAAATGAATAAAATGTATATACTGAGACTAGAGAATATTCCTCAGAACCTAAGAGTTAAGGAAAGATGGAGTAGTAGACAGTTAGAGCTGGAGAGTAGTAATAATATAAATAATTGGATCCAGGCACTTAGAAACCTGTTTAGGTTGCCTATCTGAGAGCACAATTTTGATACAGTGATGGCAGAGGCAGATTAGAGTGATAACTGAGGAATCTCAAGAGATATTCTGAGATTTCTATTTCAATACGCCTGCTAAGTATAAGAAAAAAGAAATATAGATATGTTAAGGATAAAAAGTTATTTATGGCAAGGATTAAAGCTGAAGAAAATCTATCATCAGAAAACAAACGTTAAAACTATGGGAGACAGGGGAGAAAAGATGGGCCTGACTGTAGAGAAGTGGGTCAGGATAAAGTTAAGAGTCCAAATGGAAAACAGCAATGGAAAAAAGAGAAGTAAAGATGATGGAACTGTAGTGATCTTTAGGGATGCAAATAAGGAAGATGGAATATAATAAATGTCATTAAATGTCTCCAATTTTTTTCTCTTCTCCTTCTCCCTCTCCTCCTCATCTTCCTTCTCCCTCTCCTCTTCATCTGCCACTGCCTTCTTCTTGTTGTTGATGATGTTGTTGTTCTTCTTCTTCTCCTTCTTCTCTTCTTCTTCTCTCTCTCTGCCTGCCTGCCTGCCTGTCTCTCCATGTGTGTTCTCATGAATGTGGATGGCTTATCTATTTCTTATTGACCATCTGGCATGCTGTTCCCTGGGCTGATGCTATTTGTATTTGTATTTTCCCTTGACAATAAAATTATAAGATACTTAAATTAGAGTATTACATCTAGATTTTCTTGTATATCCTCGATGTACTTAGGGCAGGGCTTAGCAGATTGCCATTTGTAAGGGAATATTGAATATCTTTATAACTAATTAAATTAAAATTTTAAACATATTTACCGTTATAATTCTTTATTAACTCTTTGCTGTAAAGAGGAAACAATAGGAAAATACTAGGTTACGAAGACTAGAGAAAGGTGAGAGATGAGCAGTATTATGTTCTTGAAGTCATTTGGTAATAATTCCAGACAAAACACATTAGCATTATCTATTACCTTCTTATACTTTCTCTGTATGAAAGACTACAGAGTTCAACATTCTCACTTTCCATTTTAATTATCTCCTAATTCCCCTGAAATATGGATGGACCATAAGGCTGCCCCTGGCTCCTCTAATGGATGGGGGAAAACATTCTGATAAATCTGGGAATCGACATATAACTTGCTTGGTTTGACTAATTCAGTGTGAAAGTGTTACGAGACTTTCTCACTAGCCTGTTCCCACAGCCACATCAGCCCCAAATAACACAGTGACACTGTACTTAACTTTGAAACTGATGGCCTGTTACTAGCATTTCTTATTAGCTAGCTCTGTCTAAATTATTAACCTATAATTACTAATATATGTGTTTCTACATGGTCTTATCTTACTGAGAATGCCAGACTCACGCATCCTCTCTTCCTGAGATCACATCAAAACTCTGCCCTATGTTTCCCAGAATCCTCCACCTCTCCTAGTCCCATCTATCTTGCTTTCCTATTGGCCAACAGTGCTTTATTCATTAACCGATAAGAGAAACATATTTACAGAATGGCATCTCCCATCACGACATGTTTTATCAATTTATTTATTCTGCCTGTGATGGCCAATCTTGGTTGTAAACAACTACTGCTGGGATCAACTAAACCCCAAGAAGTTGGACACACATGTGAGAGACTTCCTAGAGTGTATCACTCAAGGTGGGAAAATCCACCCTAAATTTGGGGCACATTTTCTGGTGGCAGTCTACATATAAAAATATGGAAGAGAAACCTTTTGTTGTTTTTGCCTGTTTGCCTTTATTCTCACCAATAACTTCCTCGACTCCATTGTTGACACATTCCTTCATTGGTATTAGAACATACTTCTCTGGTATTCCAACATAGACTGAATACTAGCAGCTCTTTAGAAATTCCCTGGAACTCCAGCATGCTATTTGAGACTACTGAGACATTCAGTATCATGAACTAAAAAATGACTGGAGTTTTAGACTTTTTATTGAGAAACAACAATTAGTAGACTACCTAGACCATGGCTTCAAACCACTCTAATAAGTCCAGTTAATATATATGTAAATATATTTCATAGTATATGTTATATTATATATTTATAATGATGGAGAAAACTTTATCCCTACAATGGACATTGATATATCAGAGAAATACAACTTTGTTTCTGAAAATAAAAGAAATGCTCAGGTTGTTAGTCACCACAGCAAAATCTATTAGTGATATATTTGTTACACTAGAGCAGAGAAGGTCATACAATAATGTAAATTGTAAATTTAATTATAACTGCAGATAAGATATATACTTATATATCTTACATAAGATATAATACTCTGTTTATTTCACAAACATGCATGAATATTTATACATAAAATTTGACAAGTAATATGAATAAGTAAAAGACTTCATAGCAAAAAGATATATTTGGAGTTCAGCTGCAAATGATATTAAAAGAAGAATTGGAAAATTACATTAAACACATGAAATTATGGATGGAATCTTCAAAGCTTTGGAAACTTAATGTGTAGAAGTAACACAAAACCTGAAGTCCAACATTACTACTCAAATAATCTTTTACATTAGGACTCTGCTTAAATAAAACAAATTGTGTTGAATGTGAGTTGCTCTTGAAAGCAGTTTCTATGGGAAGACCCTAGGTTGGCTTAAACAATGGTGCCACAGCTGGAACAGTAATTCACTATTTAAAACACTATCCTAAGCCAGTGGTTCTCAATCTTCTTAATGCTGAGACCCTTTAATTCAGTTCCTCATGCTCTGGTGACTCTCCCACAACCAAATATTTGCATTGCTACTTCATAACTGTAATTTTGCTACTGCTATCAGTTGTAATGTAAGTATCTGTTTTCTGACAGAACTAAACAACTGCTGTGAAAGAGTCATTTGATCTCCAAAGCAGTCATAACCATCAGTTGAGAAGCAGTGCCCTAAGCTCATCTTCTAGAGGTAAAGTTCACTCTTATTCAGTAATATAGACAACAAAGAACAATGTCTTACTCTATTTTTTTTTTTATATGCTGCTGGTTAAGGAACATTCATGCATTTTTTCTCATGTAACATTAACTGGTAAAATTATAGTCCAAAGGTTCAGAAAATGAACACTACAAAGTAAATATTTATGTTCTTCATTTTGCTTTGGGTAAGGATACTAAATATTATAATATGCCCAAACAGTGGAAAGTTGCAAAGTAAATATTTACTTTCTTCATATTGATTTGGGTACGGATATGGGTCAAGAGGTAAACTTGTGGACCCACATCCTTCTGAGTCCTCCTGTTGGAGTTCCCTCTGTAATCATTCCATCTGGAGAAAGTGAAAGTACACTAAATGTACAAATATGTCTCCTCTAAAGTGTACTAGAAGTCTTCTCTCGTTATCTGGTAGTTTTTTTTTTTTTTTTTAACACAACAGTGCTTTTAAAAATGCATTTTTTTTATTGTTTGATTGTGACTTAGTAGTCACTTAGGAGGTGGCTTTTGGAAAAGAGGAGAAGAGTTCAACTACAACATGTGAATGCTTGTTCTACTTTGACATTGACAGTTAAAGAATCATTTTTAGCTATAAGCAAGTTTTATAGCTATAAAACTGCTTAATGTTAAAAATAAGCATAATTTAAAAAGAAAAATGTGTATTCCATTCTAAGATTTGTTATTCTATAATTACATTTGTATATGATGTAATTATTGGCATTCTAACCACTTGAGCAATAATAGGATTTCTTCAAATCAAGAAAATACACGTTAGAGACAAGGAATTTTAAAACTGACTGGTTTTGGTTCTGACTAGTAGAGAGCAAAGGACAATTTTAAAGTTTAGCTGTATTATACAAAGGTGATGCCATCCATTCTGAAAAATGTTGGCCTTGACAGACTAATTTTAAGTATATAATTGCATACTTATGGGTATTTAAATAAATGAATTACAGCCACCTCAAATGAAAACTGATATTTGACTTATAAGTGACATGACAGGCATAGATTCTTGCTGCAATAACAATGTTAAACTTTATAGACTTCCTTGAGCCAATACTTGTTTGTAAAGCTGAAGTTGGGGAAATTTTTAATAATACCCAGGCTATTCAGTGTGTTCACTGTGGTTACAATGGCATGTTATCACTTCAGAAGAAATTATTTCTGTTTTAAATAATTCATTATTTTAAATTTCATTTTACATTCCAAGCACAAATTTCCCACCTTTCCCTGCCTTGTCTCCCTCCCCAGACCATTCCCAGTTCACTGCTCCTCACAGTTAAGGGCTTCTATGGGGAGGCAACAAAGTCTGGAACAACAGATTGTGGCAGGACTATGCATTAAGGCTGAACAGGGCATCCCACCATAGGGAATGGGCTTCAACAAGCTAGCTCATGTACCAGGGTTGTATCGTGGTCCTAAGTGACATTTTGCTTTGTTGTGACTCAAGAGCTGAAGATGGGTGATTGCATATACAAAATGTCCCTCAGAGCACATGGGTAGTGGGGGGGGGGCAATGAATGCAGAGAGAACTAGGAGAAAGAGAAGGGGAGGAGAGGAAAACATGTGCGACTAGGAAGATTGAGTCAGGGTAGGAATAGAAGACAGAATTCAAAACAGCTGGACAAAGCAGCCTTACAGACTACAGCCAGGATTTCAGCATCTTCTTAGAATCCCCCATGACAGCATCCCTCACCAGCAGGAAGTAGTTTGGAAAGAACAACGCCCAAATTCCCAAATATTGTCTGTAAATGTTTGCTTTCATTAAATGGACTTGGTTATATAAAATATATATATATATATATATATATATATATATATATAACCATCTGGGGAAAACTCTGAAGAAAAAAAAAGAAGACAGGAGAGAGAGAGAGAGAGAACATAAAAGAGGGAGCCATTATTGGTTTGAAGAAAAAACTGAACCTAAAGAAAGGTCTAGAGACCTACAAGACTGACTCCAACAAACAATTTGAGCAACCGTGGCAAATAACTAACTTATCCACCATCATGGAGCCCTCATCTAGTACCTGTTGGAAACACCCATCATTAAACACTGAGTCTAACTAGAATCCTGATGCAGAGGAAGAGGACAAGACCAGGTTTCAGAAACACATAGAGACAGCTGACCTGAACAAGGAGGAGCTAATGGGCCCCCAGACTGATAGCTGGGAATCCAGAATGGGACTGACTCAGACCCCTGAATATGTATCTCAGCTAGAAGGAATAAGCAGTCTAAGGTACCTCAGACAGTAGTACCAGGATATATTCCTGGTGCACAAAAGGACCTTGCAGACACATCTCCCATGGAGAGATACTCCCTTAACCTAGAGACAGGAGAGAAGTCCTAGTCCCTACTTCAAATGACTTCACAGATCTACATGACCCCTGCTGGATGGCATTGCCCTACATGTGGAATGGGGGTGGGGGGATGGGAGGGGAGGATGGTCAGGGTGCATGTGAAGGGGCAGAGAGGGTAAGAGGGAGGGAGGGAGGAAGAGGGAACTGGGATCGATGTGTAAAATTAAAAAAAAATAATTAAATTTAAAAAAGAACTTCCATATATAATTTAAAACTATTAAAATGTCAAGTTAATCTTGTTTATTAAAATTTCAGAATGCATCTGGTACGTGTATGGGATATCCATTAAAGGGAAATGAGCAATGATCCAAGCACTTATTACTCATCTCATTTTTGGACTGCTATCCTTTTTGTCTTGTCCAGAGAATTGACACAACAAATGGCAATTTGTCGCTGGAAGAAGGTAACAGGGCGAAGTTGGTTATACATTTCTATTCGACAAGTGGAGGTGAGGGGACAATATCTATGTGCTGTAGAGCAAGAGAGAGCAATCTACATTCAGACAGTCCTCATTAATCAATCAGCTGTAGATTCATTTATCTACCTACCTCTCTGGGACCTTAACCAAGTCAGATCTCATTAACAAGAGGTCCTAGGTGGTCAAACACGTCCTCATGCAGATTATGCAGATCATACTTTCTTCATTTATGTCTGATTTCAATAATTTCTCTCAGGTTTTTCTCAATTAGAGCAAATTGACACTACATTTTCTTTAATACATTTAATGAATTCTTTAACAATATGTATGGCACAGGGATATATTCCACTCCTCTGGTTGTTCATATCTCTTAAAAAAAATCCTATCAAACTTAACTTAGTCCTTATTTTCTTCTGCTATATCTTGTATTAGAAACGTAGATAGAGCCCTGGTGCAACCAATTTTAAATTTAATAGTTTATCTGCAGTTGATGTAGAAGTATACAATGCAGATGGTCATGAGAATTAAACACCTTTTGAAAAGGAAGAACCCAACCATTTTTGTCATTATTAAAATGTTCTTCAGGGTTTCCTAAAACCACAGAAATGAGTTTGTTTTTGTTTTGTCATTCATCATTCACTACCTATGTGAATTTGGGAACTTAACATAAGCATCTCTGGGATTATCTGCTTATTTATGAAATGAAGTTGGAAGTTGTCCTTACAACCGAGAGTGTTGTGATGATACATAATTTGATATATGGAAAAGAGAATAGTGTTTGACACATAAAAATTCTCAGTCTTTAAATTCTTAACACTATTACAACTGTAGCTGTTATTATGGTCTATAAATATAAAACAAGGATAATAAAACAATTTCTCCATAGGACTTAGAATATAGTACCTCCACTAATTCATCTTTTCCACTTAAACTAGTGTGAAAGAAATGAGTCATTATGAGAAAAATGCAACAAATTAATATGAATATGCATCCTCTTATGAAGTCATAGATGATTATATATTTAATGGGGAATGATTGTTGTAACAATATGAAACAATAATACCCACGACAAGTGAAAGTACAACTACCCAACAGGGATAGCCGGTGGGCCTGACAAATTCCAAATTCATCCTGCTCTCTGTTCTCTTTCTAATCTTATCCATAGCACTTGACTCCAATAATCCTTAGTCTTTATAGATTACCCATGATGAGGTGAAGTTGCAGAGTACCACATCACAGGCACAGCTAGTGACGATTAGCTCTACAGGTTGTTGTGGATGGTAGTTTGGCTAGGTTTTCGTCATTGGAAGCAGGTCCTATAAGATCTGCTTTTGATAAAACAGTAGACCAAAGTACAGAAAAAAAAAGTTTCCATATAAGACATGTAACAATGTTTAATAGACACGTCAAAAGTACTATAAAATGTACCACCTGTCCTACAGAGAAGAATGTGCTATGCTATAGGGATTTAGAAGCAAACACACAAACAATCATATGAACACAGAGGATCGCAAACTCTGAAGCTTGTTTAGGGGAAGGGGATCTATGTGCTCCTTTACAGTCAGTAAAATTTGCATTTTAATGGACTCAATAATGTGTGGGAAGGGAACCTAGGTGGGATCTATCTGAGTGAGGTATGCAGCTATGTCAATGACCATCATTTTGGGTAATCCAGTTATCCAAAGAAGGTCATCAAAGCCACAAAGTTGATTTGCAAATATACAGTACATGTCCTCAAAAATCACTATGTGGTTGAGGATGACTGAACTTCTGATCCTCCTTCCTCTATCTCTCCAGTACTGGATTACAGCTGTGTGCCTCCATTAGCACAGTTTACATGATGTTGTATGTTAAACTCAGGGTGTGTTGAGTGTTACCAAAGCATGCTACTAACTGTAAAATATCTCTACCTTACAACAAAGCACTATTTGAGAAAAAATTCTCAGTTGTTTTAGAATTGGCGAAAACCACCAATTCTAAGATTAATAATTACATTCAGTCTAGGAATAAAGTGAAGGAAATTACAGAAGACTCCAGAAACAGAATATAGGGCAAATAGATACCGTTTAAAAATGGCCACTAGATTTACATAGAATGGGATTTCAAATAGAGAGTAAATGCAAGAAAAGTGTGGCTGCACTTATCTCTTCTAAAATATCGTTGAAGAACAGACATTGTGAGAGTATTAGAGATAAACAATGAGACCAAGGGCAGATAGAGCAGCCATAATATTTCCCAGAATAATATCAATTACATAATGATGATATGAAATAGGATAAGAAAACATAAGACCTAAGACTTTCACAGTAATGGTATTCAACGTGTAACATGATTTGTAATTAGAGAATAAGGATAAAATGCTAATTTATATAAGTGTGGCAGAGATGTAAAGAAATGGCTTGAGTTAAATCATTTCATTGTTTGGAGAATTATTGCCACACATTATTATCTTTATGTTACTATCTATGAATAAATACTAAAAGAATAAAAAGAAATTATTAACGTCTGAGTTAAAAGGAAGTACGGATTTGTAGATGTTGAGTTGCCTATATATCCAAAGAATAGCAAAAGAAAAATGTATATGCATTTAAAAACGTTAAGTTTTGACAAGCATTTTGTATTATTTTGTCTGGGGCAACAGCACGTCCTTTACAAAGAATAATGATAAATTATACTAACAGTACTTCTTCTTAAACTTAGTTGGAAGGCCTTGTGAGAGAAACCATTTGGGGGCAAATTTTTCTCTTTTATTTTTCTCCTTATTTCTGACTTGGTTAAATAAGATAGAAAATATATTTGTTTGACATTTTTACTCCATGGGGAAAAATGAGTGTTTTTCTTCAGTGACATGAATGAATAAATATTATCATCAATGGAAATAATTTTAGGTGCATATTTCTCATTAACATAATTCAATCATAGCTAAGAAATGTGCTGCCATAGAGATGTGAGAGAAGCCAACTGAAAATCGGTGGCTTTGATATATTTTATATGATAATAACTGCAATTACAGGTCATCCCTGGTCATATAAATAACATGTTGGTTTTCATTTGATTAAAAGAAAATTGAGATTCAGAGGAAGCATACGTATCTTAGAACTCTGAGGGAGGTGGAACATCTTTATGCAATCACATATTTTATTCCTGATAGACTCAACTCTTCTTACTAGTGTTTAATCCTTGACTGACTCTAGTTCTTTTGTTATCTAGGAAATATGGGAGCTCATTCATAAAGCAATTAGCTGATCTGCTGACTGCTCTCTAGAATAAAAGAACAGATTTGCTGAGCTCTTCATCAAGGACTACTGTATCTCTTCCAGATTGATCTATGTACCAGAGTATTCCATACCTTAAGCCCTAAATTATAGGTTTAAAAAATACGCCTTAAAAAGAAAAACCTTGATTATCATCTGAGCATAGTACTTAGGCTTTAAGAATTTATTATACAGATTTTTCTTTTTAGAGGATTTAGAAAATGAAATCAGAGTTGATTTTTCATCAGTAATTTCATCTATAATTATTGTTAAGCTGTTGAAATGTATTAATCAGCTTGATTTTTCAGTCTTTCAGTAAAGCTACTTCCATCATTCTTGGCTGCAGTTGCCTACTGTTTAGCATGAGCTCTATGTAATAAAGAAGCATTGGAAGATTAAATCAGTACTGATATCATGACCCATATGTAACAGCATGATGACAAGGAATTCATTGAGACCCCTCAACTCAAATTAGGGGACATGTTGGGAGAAAGGCTGTCAGTCATATGTGGGATGTACCGGAGAATTCATAATGGGGAAAAGAAGATAACTAGAGTGTCCTAACATACACACTTATGTAGGTGTGCAGAGAAAAGTTAGTGCCATGTCTTGATGTAACAGTTTGTGCATGCATCTTTGAAAACTTTCTGTCAATGTTACAAGAAATAATTTTTAAAAATTCAACCACAAAAGAAAATGCATGTTTGATGTGGGATAATGTTCTTGTTCACAGTAAAGATTTGCCACTCATATTTGTTTAATTCAATACTGATTAGCCAGTAGCCAGGGAAGAAGTATAGGTGGGGCTACCAGACTAGGAAATTTCTGGAAAGAGGAAAGGCAGAGAAGCATTCACCAGGCAGATGCAGAGGAAGTAAGATGAGAATGGTTTACTGAGAAAAGGTACCAAACAACATGGCTGAACATAGATGAGAACTATGGGTTAATTAAAGTTGTCAGTTTGTCAGTAATAAGCCTGATTAATAGGCCAAACAGTTTATTATTAATATAATAATGACTGCAGGACTGGGTGGGACAGAAACCTTCATCTACACATGTTCACATCAATCAATCAGCTTAAAGGTAGAATATAAACTGAAAGAATAAAATAGTTTATAATGGTTGGATATGTGAGGGCAAAAATATAAGTAGAAGGAAGAAAATAAAAAGTCTATGAATATGCCAGTATTTTAAAAGTCTACTTTGTAATATATATAAATATTACAAAATGCTGTAAGCAACAGCCAATGAATAAGAACTATTAGGAAGGATTAAGATCACCCCACCCGCACAACCAATGAGCATCCCTCACATGCATGTGCGTACCCAGACCCACAGAGAGAGCTAAAAAGAGGAATGAGAGACAGTGACAGAGAGAAAGAGAATGAATCCAAACAAGGAGCACTAAGTGTCCTATGTGAGAAATCTTACAGTGCTGAGGTCTGAGACAGGAGTTAAAGTCTGGAGAAAGTCCCAATCTGTTTATGGAGGGTGTTATTAAAGCCTGTGGGAATGTTCATGTACATCACTTATTAAGAAGAACTAAAACGAGGTTTTGACTTATTCTGGAAATACAGGATAACAAAACACTTGATCTCCCTAATGCTAAAATTAAAACGTTGAATATGATAATATCCTGAGGACCCAATGAGTACACTTAGGTTGTTTGTTTTCTCATAGAAATTTACTAATTCACTGCTGTGTTTTCAATGCATATGTTCTTACTTAAATCACATGTTAGAATCATAACTTCTAAACATGACAATATTAAGAGTTGAAGTTTTTGGAAGTTTATTGGTTCCTAAGAATTGAGCTCTTGAAAATGACATTACTTCCCTTAGAAGAGAGATCTGGGGACAATTTTTGCTCATTTCAATTTAAATACATAGCAAGTGTTACCCATGATTCAGAAATAGGACCTCATAGGCACTGAGGCAGTTGCATATTAATCTTTGGCATAACTACTACTGAACTTATGAATAGTTGTTCTCACTTAAGGAATTTTGATGTAGCAGTTCTGACAGCCTATATGCACTTATATGCCATTTAAAAAAGAATTTGTTTCTATCCCTCCAAGATTTAAACAATATATGTCATTTGTAAAACTTAAAACAAAACCTGAAAAAATATGACTAACAAAATTGTATCACCATGTACTACCACCAATACTGCAGTATTCCACATGTAAATATTACATATGCATACATAAATATAGTATGGAGGTATGTAATATGTGGTTGACTTTGATACGTGGACATGTGATCCTAGAATACTTTAAAATGCATGTCCAAGCACATGTGCACACACTCACAAATATTCAAGCAAACATCAACTTTGCTTTCTGTTTCAATACATTCAAAGTTGTTTGTTCATTCTTTTTTTCACCCCAGCATTTTAGACATTAGAAATGCCCTATAGTTTTGTTACCTCTTTAAAAATTCACAGCAAAAACCCTCAGTCTATTTATTACCTATTCCTATCTAGAAACAGTGTATCTACAACCTTGATCTAATAAACTCTTCATGTTGAGCTCAGTCTGAACCAATCTGGATGCTTACAGAGAGGAGTGTGCTTTGTTCAAATGTGTTCATCCTCTCCCAAACTCATTCTGAAATTTGATGCTCACTGTGAGATGCTGAAAGGGAACTCCAGGCTTTAGAAGTTGGGAATTTGGGAGGTAGTTAGAAGTGGGCTGGGGAATCACAGTAGGTCCTATGTGGCTGAATATTGATGACTGGTATTCCCTGGTTCTGTCCTGGGATACTCTGTTGTACCTAGAGACTCTGTATGTGCAACCCTCAAATGTTAAACGTTGACAAGGGAGAGGATCAGTTGGAACTGCCATATGATGATGATGACTAGGATTTAAAATTCTGACAGGACCAAGTGTTCTCATGCAATAAGGGTATAACTGTGTTTGGTGAATATGAATATTTGGAATGACCACTTAGGATAAGTTTTTGGCATCAGTAATTAAGTATATAGACAGCCTGTGAAAAATAATTATTAACCAACATATATTCATATGCAGATTTACCAGAATTTTTGCATGTGACTGTTAGTAGTGGTAGTTTCTCATAACAAGCCAAGCTGGAAACAAGTGAAATATTAATCTGCATTACAGTAGATAATTGTCCCATAATTAACCAGTCAAATCTTGCATAGCAGTAGAATTGAATGGCCTGTACACACAAGCAAAAATATCAACAGATCTCTTAAACTTGATGCTGAATATAAGGAGGTGGGTAAAGAATATGTATGATGTGCTTCTAGTGCAAGTGGTACAAAACTCATGAAAATACTGTATGTTGTTAGCAATCAGCACTGTGGATACCCCAGGAGAGGTGGAGAAGGAAATGATTAGAAGTGCACTTGTGGGTGGCTTCTAAGGTGCTCTAATACACTCCTGTTAAATCCAGTAGTGGTTGGGTTTCAATTACATATTCACTCGAATATTAGTAAGATCATTTTCACACTAGGATTTAAGTATTCTCAATGTGGATTGTAAAGAAGCTTCTTTTAATGGAGGTGGAGGGTTATTTTTCACTGGAGTAAAAGAAACGAGTTAGCAAGAGTGTTTAGGATTAAATTTTGTCAAGGAAAGAGATGAAAGGAATGTGAGTTGAAGCCAAGGCTGTAGGAAACGAGGCAAAGGGTGAGATGCCCATCAGATGGAAGTTGGTTTAATTGCTTGTCGCTTAAACAGACAGAATGGGAATTAGCACATCTAAGAAATTTGAAATATTCATATGGTCTGCTTCTGTGATCAAGACAGGGACTACCAGCAGATAACAGCCAAATGTCGAGTCCAGGAGAATGGCAAAGTCTGCCAGAAAGCTGTCTAGATCCAAGAGTAGAGGGACTGGGCTGTGGGTAGGCTTCTGGCCCTGCAAGCATGAAAAGGCAGAGTTCAGGAAAAACAGCTGAGACACTAAGTTCTGTGGTTAATTAGCGTGAGTGCCCTTGACTACTCTCTTGACTACATACAGTTTCAGTTTCGTTCCCCCACCGCAGTCTAAGAAGGGGCAAGTGCTTAGAATGTCATAGGGACACAGTGGAAAAGGAGGTGGGTCAGTGAATAAAGGACTGGGACGAGAAAGAAAAAGCACATTTGTTGCAGCAGAGGTACAGGGGAGGGCTTTCTCAAATGTGCACCAGGGAGCCCGGTTACTGAACAAGGGTAAACTGTGGTGGTGGTAAAACAGGTAATTCTAAGAATGTGTGTCCCCATCCTCATTGACAGGGATGATGTCACTGGACACTTGATCTGAAAATTCAAGTCAGTTTTCAGTGACTCCCGCGGTGATAGTCTTTGACTGCAAGAACAGAATTGTGCATAAAGAAAATTTTACATTAAGTTCCTATTTTATAAACCATAAATTAATTACAGCTGTGTTAAAAGTCAAACAACTTTACCATCCTTTATTTATTGAAAATAAAATAAACATTAAACTTCAAACTACTAATGACTCTGACTCTGGTTCTGGCTAATATTAAAGAAGACCAGAGAAGCATATTCAATAATGATTTTCAAAAGAGCCTGTCAGAAGTTCATATGATAGTAGCGAAAATGATCATTTCTCTCTGCAATTCATATTAGCAAAAAGCTGGGAATTCTATACCTCAACTAGAGTCTTTAGATTTTTTCTTAAGCTGCAAAAGCAGAGTCAAGTTGAAGCTTCCACAATACTAGGAAAGCCAGTTTTTATTTCAAATACTTCAAAAGCTATGACATTCTGATTTCAAAAAGTTAAACAATTGAGAGAGCTTTGACTTTATTAAGTGCCTGCTCTCTACACCAGGAAATAAGGCTCTAAAGGTCATTCAAATGCACAGTGTGGCAGCTATCTCCTTTCTAAATACATACTGATATGCTCTTGAATATAGAACACTGTTTTCAGTAAATGATGCTTGATGATAAATGTGCTTTTACGGAAAGCAAGTGGATTAAGAAAAAAGAAAAGAAAAGAAAAGTTCTATGGTGGAAATAAAATTCCACTCTTGCCCAAAACACCTGGTTCTTCCCTGGTGCATTTGCATAGGGTGGAGTCTACCGCTCAGAGCAGCAGTCTCAACATAAACCATGGCTCTTTTTCTCCAAATGTTTATTTTCCTTTATTATAATTTCAGTAAGTGAGGTGACACTTGTATTAAGTTTGCTCATTAAAATTATTTACTATATTAGAGATTATTCAATTATTTCAGTTCAAGTGTATTAGAAATTTGGACATTAATTTAGAGGCCATTCTTTGGTAGAAACCAATATCCAACTCATTTGCCCGTTATTTCCATATTGGATTTAACTTTTTCTTAAGCAATTTAAGCTGCAAGGGGTGATAGAATGGATACTGACAAACCACTTCTATATCAAAATGTGGTCACGAGGATGGAGATATGGCACTACAGGTATGAGTAATTGAATCGCCACCACTTGTATAAAAAGTGGGACATGGTTGTGCATGCCTCTAACCCGAGCACTAATGAAGGCAATGTGAATCCCAAGAGCTTGTTGTCCAGCCAGCCTAGCCAAAATGGCAATCTGGGAATTCAGCAAGAAACCCTGCCTCAAGACAGCAGGTGGAAAGGAGTGACAGAGAGGGCAGTCAGCATTCTGTCCCAGTTTTTGCATGAGTGTACACTACTACTGCAGGTAAGCTTACACTACTGTATCCCTATCCATGTTCAAAACCTAATTATTGTAGAATAATTTGTGGTTACAAGATGGTTCCAAGGCCCTTTCCACTAGAAACTGATTCTCAGTTTGCTGGCTTGCATTCTTAAGACAGTATCTACTAATTCCTGAGTGGGAGATTAAGGCTTTCTTCTTCCTATCATGAACCTTTTCTCTCTTTAGCAGTGATTCATAGCAGCTTTAATTTCTAAATAATATTAGAGCTATATTTTTGGTTTTTTCTAATTCGACTATTTTCATGACATAAAACTTAATTACTGTGCTCCCTTGTTGCCCTCATTCCCTTTCTTCATCATCTCTTAGATTTCACCTTTCATCAAATTAATTGTCACTGTTGTTGAGAGTTCCAGTCAGTCCTATGGCTTAAACAATACTTTCAACTTTATATGCAGGATGGTTCTTAAAGCTGGTAATTAATGGAAATGTTTACTTGGTAATGACCATACCATGACTAATGACAAGCCAAGCAGATACCAATCTTTCTTTGAGATGTTGCATCATCTACAACATTAGATAGAGAAGGATAGTAATATAATTAAGAACCATTGTTTTTGTTCAACGTCTATTTTCCTAACACGTTAAATCCTTAAGAATAATTAGGGGGTGGTCTAGGAACATAGCTAAATCCATAAATTGCTTCTTTTTGCAAGCATGAGGAGGGTCTAAGTTTAACTCCCAGTATGAGCATTTAAAAAAAAATCAGTGTTTGATTGAATACTTCTAATTCCAGCAATGGGTATGGGGAAACAGGCAGATCTCTTGGGCTAACCATTTGAGATTATCCTTGGCTCTCCAGATGCGCACATAATCACTTTTGCTTGTAAAAGTCAAAGTGTTTTTAGTGATTTTATTTTTCTCTCATTTTTGTATGGTAATTGTCATACTTTACTTTCTAATATGTCAATTTATGTAAAAAAATTAGTTGAGTCAGTAAATCTTTCACTAGTTCTACTCTTTACTACAAAAATCTTTTGGCAAGAACACTTAGGCCTTGAAACTTAATCTGTAGGTCTACACAGAAATATCTAGAACACTCTTTCATCATTATCCTGTGATGAAACTATTTCCTAAATACCACATTTTCATTATGCTGGGTACAGAAAAAGATATTTTGCTTTAGTGAATCCTCAGTTAGGTGCCATGAAGGAATTGCATTGAAACTAAGTTTTTTTCATGCCTTAAAATGTGTTTGTCCCAACATCCTTTCACATTGATAATGTAGCTGGCTAGAGAATTCTAGATTGAAAGCTTCAAAAAATTTTTATTCATTTTTGTTCTCCCAAAGTCTGAAGATGAGAAGCCAAGACTCTAATCTGATTCCTATTCCTTTGCAAGTGATTTTTTTTAATCTCAAATGTTTTAGAATATTCTCGTTTGCAAGTTTCTGTCTCTGCAGACTCCATGAGAATTTGTAGTTCAAGGATAATTCCATCTTGGCAATTGTGTAGTGTCAATTACAGAAAATTTTATTTTTTGGCTATCTTCTCTTCTACTTAGTTTATTATCTTCACTGTTGTTGTGTGAACATTGGACCTCTATAGTAGACCTTTCATGTCTTTTGTAAATTCCAACACTTTCTCTTCTCCTCCCCTGTCCTCTTCCTCCTCTTCTTTGCTCCTTTTCTGCTTCCTTCCCTTCATTTTTCTATATCTCCGAATACTTACAGTTTCCATACATTATGCTTAAAATTTAAATTGGCAACCATCATTCAGAACCCAAACAGTTCCTCCCATTTCTGGTGCTCCAATTTTAGTGACACTATGCAAAAACATAGACTGTTTTAAATATTTAAAAATATACTTTTTTCTTCTGCAGTGACCTTTAGCTCTCCAGATAATGTTTTCCTTTTATTATCCAAATAGTTTGCTTTCATGATGTTGTTCTCTTCTTATATTAATGACTGATTCACCCTTAAGAGAGAGGAAGACAACTCACATTGACTATGGAAATTTTATTGGCCTTTCAGGCAATGATTTCCTAGTGGATATGAAAAGATCCACATGGAACCTGGAGATGATGATATAAAGTATAGGAGCTAAGAACAAGCCACCACATTCTAGGCCATCTGGGGCAATAGCAGCTGTGCAATTCCCATTGCCCATCATGCTCAGTGACAGTGCATTGCAATCAAGCAAAAGACTCAAATAGTTATATTCCTCTTCTTACGAGACCATTTCAGTATTCTACATATAATTGAATATGTATTTTATTAATAAAATATATTCTAATTATAGGTTCTTCTCCCCTAAATCCTAATAGATTTTCCAGCCCAATCCACACCCTATCTGGTCTCCTTAGAAAGCAAATAGGCTTCTAAAGTATAATAAGATAAAATAAAGAGAAACAAAACCAACCCAGAATAGGAAAAATCTAACAAATAGAAGAGAAAGAGCTACAGAAAATGCACAAGAAACACATATAGATAGATGTACAGACCTACACATTTGTACACCGATTTATCCTGTAAAAACACAAAACCAGAAACCATCTTATACCCTTCATCTTGGGCCGATGGAAACACACGCAGACACACACAGCCAAGAACTGAACCTTACTCCCAGAATCCAGTTGTAGAAAGGGAGGAGTAATGAGCAAAGGGGTCATGGCCATACTGGAGAAACCCATAGAAACAGTAGACCCACCAAGTGAGAGAACATGGACCCCAGTCAAAAAGCTGGGGAACCAACTTCAGACCAAACCAAGCTCTCTGAATGTGGATGCCAGTTAAGTGGTGTGGGAGTCTATGGGACCCCTGACAGCAAAACCAGTGTCTATCCCTAGTACAAAAAAGGAATTTGGAAGCCCATTCCCTAAGGAGGGATACTCTCTCCAGCCAGATACATGGAGGAGGGACTAGGCCCTACCCCAAATAATGTTACAGACTTTGATGATCTCTCATGGAAGGCTTCACCCTCCTTGGGGATTGGATGGAGTGTGGGGTGGGGGTCAGAAGGGGACATGGTAGGATAGGAGGGAGAGGGAACTGATATTGATATGTAAAGTATGATTGTTTCTAAACTAAATAAGGACCTGTAATATCCAATAAAAATCTCTGACCACAACCAACAACCATAAAACATGTCATTGCATTCATTTTGTGTTGGTCATCTGCTGATGGGCATGAGTCCTGCCTCAAGAGAGGCTTGGATCCCCAGGGAGACTCCACTGGATACGTTTTTCATTTGCAAGTGGCTATACATTGAAGATGGCTTCTGGCTTAAGGATAGTATCTGTATCTACTTCTCCTCTCAGCACTGGGATCCCTTCTGGCCCAGACATGTGCAGACCCTGTACATGCTGCCACAGCCTCTGTGATTTCCTGTGCAAAGCAGTCCTGCTCTGTTTAGAAGATCTTGATTCCTTGGTGTTCTCCATGTCCCACTGGCAGTTAGAATCTTTTTTTTTCTCCTATTCTGCAGTATACCTTGAGCCATGAGGGGAGGAATTTGATGGAGATGTTCCATTTCGGGTCAATGTTTCAAGGTCTCACATTGCACATTATCTAGCTGTGGTTCTCTTCATCTACTGAAGGAAGAATCTTCTCTGATGATGACTGAAGAAGGCACTGACCTATGAGTGTAGTAGAATGTCACTGGGAGGAGTCATTTCATTGCTAAGCTCCTTCAGCACAACAGTAGTATTTGGGTTTTCCATAGCTTATGTGGTTCCAGGTTCTTGGTTACCCAAGCAGTGTCAGGGATGGGTCCCATCTCACGGAGTGGGCCTTACAACCAGTCAGACATCCAGACATGGGTTGGTTACTCCCACAGTATTTGTGTCACTATTGCACTAGCACATCTTGCAGTTACGTCATAACTGTGGATAGGAGGGTTTGTAGCTGAGACTTAGTGTTTGCGTTTCTTCTTTGTTAGTATGCAGAGTACCATTCAGCACCATGAGCACTAGTCCTAGTCCATGGGAATGAAGGCTCTAAGTAAGCAGCAGCTTGATTTCTCTGTGTTCAGTGACTTGTATAGGTGTTATCTTCAAAAATAGGGTCTTGCTGTTAGTTTGTACAGAGTAGCTTAGCCTTGTTAATAGCTGGTTGTTTGTGGCTTCCCATGGGGTCTCTTTAGCCAACAACTTGAAGAAATTAAACCCATTTCTGGCACTGGAAGTTTACTTTGATCATGAGAGATGACAAGTTTGGTTCCATCTGCCTGTTATTTGGCATTTTATATAGATCACATTCATACACATATCTATTTTAGGAAGCTTCTATTGTACTGTCAATACAACCCTTCACATGGCCCTTTGTTTTAGTCATCTTTCCCTGTGTTCCCTACCAGAACTTCTTATTCCCTATTTTCTGTTATTTTTCAAATTCATTTACAATTCCACAATTTATTTTGAAAAGTCATACAGATTGCTCTAGTAATTTCATTCAATATGATTTTGTCTGTTTGTTATTTTTAGGGTTTTTTTGTTTGTTTGTTTGTTTTAGGGTTTTTTTGCTTTTGGTTTTGGACTTTTGAGAACGGGTTTCTCTGTGTAGCTTTTTAGACCAGGCTGGCCTCCAACTCACAGAAGCCTATGCCTCTTGAGTGTTGGGATTAAAAGCATGTGCCAACACTACCTAGTGGAATTCAGTAAGATTTTAAGTGGTACCACTAGAAACATAATGTTGAAGCAGATAAAATGACATGTGAATGTGCATAAAACTGGATGGAATATTGGCAGGGTGGTTTAAAATGAAAAGACTGGTCACATAACTTTAATTCCCAGGACCCACATGGTAGAAGGAGAGCCATGGAGCAAACACACACATTCACACATTCAATGAATGTAATAAAAAAATGAAATGAATGTCTGTGTCTTGCACTTTTCAATGTGTACTGTGAATGGAACATAAAAGATCAGGATCTAAGAGTGAGCTGATGACCCAAAGACAATTAAGGCACAAAGAACTGAAATATAGACAACCACTTGTGACTATTCATTTCTGTTTCTTATTCTCATGACTTCTGTGTCTTTTGGATGAACAGTGCATTTCTCTTCGACTATTACTTGACAAATCTCCAAAACACTCAATAGCTTCAGATAACAAATACTTTCATCTTTTACATTTTCTATGGGTGAGGTGTCCATGATAATGTGGGTAGGTCCCCTCCCTAAGAGACCTGCTTAGCTGCATTTGAGGTGTTGGATGAGACTAACATCTTCACTGAGACTTCAGTGAGTTTTTGTGCAAGTTTGATCATATTCCTGAGCAAAATTCTATTCCATGTGCCTGTATTGTAGTACAAAACAGTTGATTTGTATGTGTTTCACCAACCATTAGCAGTTACTGAAGACCATGTCCTTTTCTTTGGCATATAGCCCTCTCCAAGGGCTAGAATAAATATCTCTTGTTCTCAATAGTTCCTTTCTTGTTTCTCACATTCAAATTAATATGTTGAAGACTCCTGTAATTAGGTCAGGATCACTTGTGTAATATCCTTTAAACTGCATCTGCAACACCTTATCCTTTCTGTTGTGATTTTAAAAAGCAGACCTCAAGAGAAAGATGCTATGTGATAGAACTCATATGGGTGGGGTTTTATTAGGAAAAAGGGAGAAAAGGGAATGGGAAAAGGAGATAGGGACAGGGAGGACCAGCCTCTGGTGACAGGAATAGCAGAAGAGAGAGGCAGAGCACAACAGAGGAAAGAAGGAAAGAAAGAGGAGGAGGGAGAGAAAAGGTGGGACAGAGAGACAGGCAGAGAGGGCGGGAGGGAGGGTGGTAGGTTGGGAGGGAGGAAGGGAGAGTGAGATGGAAGGTGGGCAGGGCCCTTTTAAAGGAGAATGTTGTGAATGTGTACACTGGCTGCAGGTGAGGGAATATCCTGTCAGAAGCCTAAGGAAAGGCCAGTTCAGATGCCTGAATACTAACACTTTCTGGTAAGCAATATCTCACAAGTGAGAGATCATACTCATGGTAAGAGAATTACAGAAGGTCAGCATCACTGTGGGTCATTTAATAACTGTGCATGCCATATACAAGTAATTATAAATATTTGGAGTGTCAGTTCCTTTATAGAAGGGAGAGATTTTTTTTTTTTTTTTTTTTTTTAGAAAATGATATAATATGTATCCGTAGGAACCAGTAAGCATGTCTTCTTGAATCTCTAAGCTGGTTAAATTCAAGATATTTAAGCCTTGAAAGTTTCACCTACAATCACGTCTTTGTCAGCAATTTCCAAGAAGAGCTTAACTGTCTTGAGAAGAGGAAATACTAAGACAGAATTAAATTAAACTTTATTATTTGTTTTAATCAGTGTAGTACCTATTTAACCTAAATTTTGTACTCCTTTTGTAGTTAGCCTAAGAACTATTTTATTTATTTATTTTTTGCTATATGGTCAATGATAGCCTAATGTTTTGGTTTACTGCGGATTGAAAGACCAAAATGAATGAATGCAATATTGATAATACAACAATCAACTGTTTTGGGGGTAAAAGGACTTTCAGCTTTCCTTTACAGTAGTATTATCAAAAATGGATTTGCAATCACCTCTTGTTGTTAACTAGACAATTGGTTAGTAACATAATCAACATCTGTCCTAGATGTCAACAGAACATAGCCCAGAGTCATCTGAGAGGAGAGCCTTGAGAAATTAGTTAGATCAAATTGGCTTGTAAGGCATATCTGTGAGGGCCTGCCTTGACTGCTAATTTATGTAGAAGGACACCACCTACTATGACAGAACCAGTCACTGAGCAGGTGATCCTGGGTTGTATAAGGAAACTAGCTTGACATAGGTATGGATATCAGCTTGCAAAGAGCATTTACCATAGTTCTTGGTATGCTTGTTGGGCTATAAGTGAGGTAATATTTTGTGCAAAAATAGCAAGCAGGCCTACCTTTAATATATTGCCTTGATTAAGATATTGCTTGATTTTCTGCCTTGATTTACCTCAGTGATGAACTATTGCCTGGAACTATGAGTGCAAATAAACTACTTCCTCCCCTCTGTTGCTTTTTGTTAGGTATTTTATCACAGCAACAGAAATGAACCTAGAAGAGCATCCAAACACCACCTTACTTAATTCTAACCTTCTTTGAGCAGAAGCAATCATCATAGCTCCATACGACTGGATGTGTATTGATTTTGTAATCTTAGACCTTCTGGCTGTTGAGATTGGATCATCATGAAACATCAAAAATATTCTCTTTGGCAAAAATGTCATTTATATCAGAAGTGAAGACTGTTCATGGCACTGTTGATAATACATTAAATTGGATATAACCACATGTCAAAATTCATGCTCTACTTATTTCAATTGAGAACTGTCTAACTACATCCTTAAAGAAAGTAATTATTCTTGGTGAGGATATTGCATTCTGAAAATCGAGGTCTTTGATAATTAAAGATATAATTCAGAATATTTTACTTTATAATTCTTTGGAAACTCATTATAGATGGAAAAAGCTCACCACATTGAGGTATACCTGCCCCTAAGTATCAACCCTTCTTTAATTTAAAGGTAATTTGATAATATAGTGCCAAGAAAGTATCAGAAAAGAAAGAAACTGCAGTGGGATCAATAATCTAATTACATAATCATACAAGGATATTGGAGGATATCCCCCACCACTGGCTTGGAGTTTGTATGACATGGATGCACTATCAATACAAAATGTATTCTCCTGATTTAATGCATAATCTCTCTTCCATTTCCTCTATTTCCAGGTTGCACAAGCTAAAGTGAGCTGTTACTAAGGAAATGTAATTGGGTCTCATCTATAGCACACACACACACACACACACACACACACACACACACGGGAGAGAGAGGGAGAATTTGATTTATATAGTTTAGTGTTTCATCATATCTAGTACTCATCACATTCATTTGGAGAAATAGTGTTTATTAAAAGTAATATAATAAATTCTTTCTAGAAAAAATGTGTCCTAATGCTCGAAAATTTACTTGTTCTATAGAAAGAACATTTGGCCTAAAAAAAGAAAACAGGAGCACACACACACACACACACACACACACACACACACACACACACACACACACACACCTTGAATCCTATTGTTGCTGATCTAGAAAATGTAAATATCCTTAATGTGACCTAAATAAATGTCATGGAATGAAATGTGTCAGTGTGAGCCAGCACTGGGTAGTTTTCTATGCCACACTCTTCTTTACAAGGCCTGTTTTATTCCTCTCTCCTACAATATTAGAATCATACATATGGTTCAATATGGCCTGACAATGTTAAAGGAAATGCAGGTGAATAACATGTCTAAGCAACTCTCCTTCCATCTCCTTGTAAATCAGAGATACACCCATGTGTCAGCATAGAAAATAGTACCATGTATTTCTGAAGGCCTTCTACATAAATATATCATAGGGATAATTCATTATAAGATAAATATTTATCAAGACTATAGGTACATAAGCTCAAAGTTATTGCTTACTATATGGTGGCTGAAATCCTTTAGGAATATGTAAGGGGATTTTGAATATCTAATCCTGTCATTTAAATTATAAAACCCATGAAGCATGACACAATTCTAGCTGAGGGAGAGATTGCTAATATGGGATGGTGCTCATGAGATAAAATGATAGTAATATGGCAATGATTCTAAGACAACTAAGTACCGCACAGTAGACCACAGTGATTAATGAGAGATATCAGAAGTTTCACAACACATGGTAGAGTCTAGAGACAAAGAACTTTAAGTGCTCTGAGTATGTCCTCAACTCAGGTCTTTAGATCTCTTTCATCCATACCATTCGGATGTAGTATATTTACTAGAAAAAATTTTGCCTGAGCTTCATGGCCCAGCCCTAGTCTTAAAACCTCAGAGTCTGTGTGCAAGAGTTAGTTGCTTCATAACATTGGGAAAGCAATCTGTCTACAACTTTATCTGGAATATTGTGTGAGGCCCACATTTCAACCAAGTATCAAAATGTGTGCTAGTGAAAGAGAATCTAATGTTAATGAGATGGAAATGTCACAGTCTATGACTGAGGAATTCACTGAATAGCCTTTTGAAGACACAGCAGAGGCTGGGTTGAAGAAATCACTGTGCATGACTGAGGCACCATCCTCCAGGATGTGGTATATACTCTAAATCAATGACTATGACATGACATAGTATCCTAGTAGGTGCGAACACATGATTGGTCTTGGGACCAAGTGGAAGAGATAGCAGTGTTCCCATCAGCTACTAAGTACAAGGATATATTTGGAGAATTTTTAATTTCTTCCTTTGCGGCTTTAGTCCCTTTACATGATGTTACCAAAGGAAAATTCTTCAATAGAAGCACAGTAATGGTCCCATTTGTCCTTGGGCTATTACTGCTGTCTGGTGGTTTTAGGCTCCTCATTCCCAGAAACAACAGTTGGAGCAGAGGAGTCACCCTTTTGGCTGGAGAAAGTGATCCGCATGGTTAGGTAGAGGTGGGTAGCATGTTTGGGACCCATGTGACTCACTGTGATGAGAGAGATCTACCCAGTTTTTACAAAAAAATGGACAAGTAAAGCTACTGCAGCTGAAAAGAGCAGAGGGACTGGATGCTGAGACAACCCAGGAAAGCCAGATCTCCATCAGATCTGCAGAGAGGATTAGTTAGGGCTGGTAGACATGTACAATGGTAGTAAGGAAAATAATCAATGGAAAGAACAGGAAGAAATAAGCGGTGCATACCATGCCTGTATTAAAGAAACATCCTCCTTTAATTTTAATCATGAAAGAGAATAGCCAGATTCCATGAGTTGTATGGAGTGACAAGATCTGAAATCACATGGCTGAGCTCTAGAAGGTGCTATATCCCCATCACTGTTTCTTTTGATCATGGCACCCTCTCCTTTAGCTGCAGGGATATGGGCAGTGGAGTCTTAGAGGGCCACAGTGGAGTCAAGCTCCAGCAAGGATCTTTAGTTAGAAGAAGCTGATTTCTCAAGGATTTGTCATTCCGTTTTTAAGCCAGCTACTGTAGAGTCATTGCTTAATGCAGGGGACAAAGCCAAGACCAACACTTAGATCTGGGCAACTGCAAAGAGCCACTCCAATCCTCAGAGTAGAAAACCTAGACAAAGTAATTATCACAAGTTCTCCCTCTGCCTAATTATTTTCTCTCATTTCTCTTTCATGTCTTAACCAAAGATCTTCATCTCAGAGCACTGCTTGGAAAATATGATTTAAGATATTGTCTTTCATTTTCTTTTAACATTTCCATTTCCAAAATTTATCTTCCAAATCTACTCCCAGGGAGCCAAAAGATCTATTTGTGCTTATCCCATAGGCTTCTCATTTAAAATTGTCCACTTTCTGGCCTCTTTTATCTCTCTTCTTGTGATACCCTCTGGAATGGTTCAAACACACCCAGCTTTCAAGTTGACATCTCAGTGATGACATGGGGCAAAGTTGAGACCTTTGCTAAAAGCATTCTTCTGTAGTCTTGTGATATTTCGCCAGGTTAGGATATATTACAGAGGAGAATGGATTGATTTATATACCCTAGGGAAGCTTCTTGAAAGAAAATCCTAACTGAAGGCAAACCTTCAGAACAGACCAACAAGAAGACAAAAATGCTACAATGTGAAACTCCCTTTCCATCCTTTTCTTTCTAGGTAGTTTCTTTAGAGACTTACATGCACAGTAGGCAAATTCATACCTCCATTCTAGTAATTTTAGTATCCATCAAAATATGAATGGATTTTAGTCATTCAATAATGTGGTGCATACAGTTATCCACTAACTTTGAATTGATTTTTCAATGCTATTTGATTCTAAAATATTTATTTATTAGTTTTATTTAATGAGGCAGAATAATTGAAGACTGTTGATGGGTAAATTGATTTGCCAAAATATGAAAGAGAAGCATACAAGAAAGGGTTAGAAATACACAGCAAATACATCAGATAATCTTTGAGAGTTTGTACCAAAGATGAAATAATTTTTGGACATTTTAGCTTTATTTTCTGCTGTTCTGGCCCCATCATATCATACTGTACACCCCATGGAACTGATTTAAGAAGAAGCAATCCCTGTCTTCAAAAGCAGCTTTGATCTGTAGTCCCTCATGGAATGGAGCAAGAAACCTTTGCTTCTGCATCTTAGATTTGCTATTGTTCTCTCTGTCACAAAGATGAGGCGCTACAAAGACATATCCATATCCATCTTTGTGTCATTGGATAGTCGGGTAAATGTGCTTTATTCTAGACCCTCATATCTCTATAGTGAAAAGTTTTAACTAAACTTTGAAAAGTCACTCTAAACTTTAAATGCCCCTAACACACACACACACAAACACTCATGATATGTTGTTTCCCTCACATTTGAAACTAAAAAATAAATAAATAAATAAAATTAGTTAAGTTGTGCTAACTTTATTGTTGTTAAGATTAAAGTTTTCTATAGAATAAGAATTTTTAAGATAAAATAACCAAGCATGACTGGATTTGAATGATTATTATGCCCTTAAAATTAAATAGAAAATTCTTGGATTGATATAGAACTGTTTTTGACACACATTTTTAATGAAAAGCTTCACAAAATAATAGATTTTCCAAGGTAATTCACAATTTGGATACTTCTGTGCTCTATTAAGCACCTGAATGTATGCCTCTCCTCTTCAAGTAAGTGCACAAAAGAAAATGACAGGGACTCAGGTATACACTAGGATACAACATTGTCTTCTTTACCAATGTTTTCTAAACAAGAAAACAATAAAAAACATGCTTATACTGACATGCTCATACTCACAAATGACTTTATAACATGAATTAAGAATGAAAACAAACTACCCCATTTGAAGAGCTTGCCTTCATCTTTTATTTAGAAGCCTGATCCCATCACAGAGCCTCTAGGAATGTACACACATAACACATAATTAATTGAGTGTCAGATCATTTGTTCCTTGATCTACAACCAGCACAGCTGATGGTCTAATATCAATCACAAAGTGACTGATTAACTAGATAGGCCTTTTGCAAAGTTCCCTGAAGGCCAACAAATTCCAGACTTTTCAACCAAGAAAGAAAATCAATTTTGGAGAAATGGGCATTTGAAAGTGATAATCTGTATTGGATTTTCCCTTCTTTCTCTTCAGCGAAGATGGGATCTCTTTTAATTTTAATCCTTTAAAAGGTGCATGACCAAAAAAAAAAGGGACACAAATAATGGATACTTGTTTCCCTATCTAGAATCTATGTCTTATATAGCTTCATATTACTAAATTAAGCTACACCAAGTCCACTTAAAATACCTCCATGGTTTAATTAAAATGATGGTTTGTGAAAAAACATCCAACAGATATGATTAAATTCTTAGTTTGACAGACATTACTTGTGATGGCTACAATGTGACCAGGTATGTACTCTGCTTTAAATGGATCTTATTTAATAATAAAATTTCTTAATAAAATGTGTTTTTAATCCATGAACAATCAAGGCACAATTAAGTAATTTGGTCAGTGATTGGTGTACCCAGATAGTAGAGCCAGGAGTAAAGCTGCTATCAATGTTATAATATGAGTCATGGGCATAACATTCTTTTTAATGACATCTTTCTTTTATTTTGCAATTGAACTACCTGCTTGTCTGAGCTGACAAGAAGCACCAATCTTTTATAACTATAGTCTACTTTGGTTATACTATTGATTTTTAAAGTTTTAAACCTTTAAAAAAAATCATAGGCTGTATAAGTGTTTGTGGCAATGTTTAATATATTCTAGAGAAGGATACCTTCAATCTTGTTATATAAGACCTGATATTTCTACATAATGTTTTTCCTTTTGCAGACTACTTTTGACAATAAAATCTAGTCAAGTTTTAAGACTGTGTGCTCGTACCAGTGTATGACAGCCACACGCTATTTGACACACACTAGTAGTGGAACCGACGCAATGTAAGCAAGTTATTTCACCACTCAGAAATTTTCTGTCCTCATATTCAAGATGTGATTGCTAATATATGTTCTTCTTTAATTATTATTTTCCCATAAATATTTGCTGTTTGCTTAAGCACTTAGCAAAATAGATGTGGCAATTGATAAGGTTTCTTTTTGTCCTTTTTTTTTTTTTTTTTTTTTTTTTTGGGCTTCAAACACTATAACTTGATTCCCTCTCATCAGTTCTAACACATAGAAATCCAAAGATTCAATCTACAAGATGAAAACCACACATGGAACTACAATCAGACACATTTCTTCTGGCAACACAACTCTTAGGCTCTGCAGGAGAACCTACTGTTATTATGGCACATGGGCATACTATTAAGCAGACTCCTAGTGACTTATTGTCATACTCATGAATCAGTGCACTTCTCAAACCTCATCTAAGAAGCTTCAATTTGCAGTAGATGGTGATTAGTGTAGTGACTTGCAACTGGCCAAGGTACAGAGTATAAGAGAATATAGAGTGCTCACCCCTAAATGAAACATATATACTACCCTAGTCCCAAAGTTCAGGGACCACTGCAGAAGAGGGAGCAGAAAGAATATAAGAGCCTGGGGCAGAAGATGAATGCAAGAAAACATTACCTTCTGAGCACAGCAGCACACATGTCCATATGAACTCATAGACTTGTAACAGCATGCACAATGCCTGTGCAAACCTAAGCCAAACAAATGTCAGGATGAAGATGGGAATTCAGCATGAAATTCTACCTCTATCCATGGTGCCACTGGCAATTGCTAGCCACTGAGAGAGCAAAAGAGAGTTCAAGAGTATAGCCCCATGTAAACTGAACACTCTCCTTGGAAGATCACACATCCAAGAATATTTGTGCAACACTAATTGGTCTTGAAGGATTTGAAAAAGAAAGACACATTGTTTAGTGAGGAAGTAAGGAAGCTGGATCGTGGAAGAATTGGGGAATGAACATGATCAAACTACATTGCATGAAACACTCAGAAATAAGAAAAAAACTTATCATAATTCCAAAAGTTACTATCCCCCTTTTTTCATTTTTACCTCAATATGCTAATAAGAAATAGAGTTAGATATCAAATGTATGGTATCTTTCTTCTGTGATGAGAATTCATGTAAAAAGAAGATGATCAATAATATAGAAATATCTCAGACCAATTAAGGAAAAGATGAATCAGGAAACATGGTGTGGATATTTTCCAAGCAGAATAGAGTAATGATACTTAAATTGGTGTGATTTGACCTCAGGACAAAATCATTTGGAAATGAATTAAGTCTGCTCTATATTGGGCAGAGGATAGCATCCTTCCAGCTAATGCCTTGATGACATCATTGTTACAGCTTAATTTCTTTGGGCTTCAAGGGTTTTCATAATCAGTACACCCTTCTCTATCTACATGTCAATGTCTTAAAGAGAAATCCTTTATAGGTTAACTATTAATATGAGAGAGGGGGAGAGAGACAGAGATGGAGATAGAGATACAGATACACAATATATATATATATATATATGTACGTATATATATATATACATATATATACGTATACACACACACACACACACACACACACACACACACACACACAGACTAACATGGATAAAGAAAATCGCATTCTGTAAGATGTGACCCCCTAGATAAGAAGTTCAGGCAATTTGTGACTGCTGTGAAATGGGGAACCAGTCCTCTTTGGGAATGGCAGCCTTGTAGGTTATCCAATCCCAAGTGGTCATCCATGAACACATATCCATATGCTCATCACTATATTCATACATACATACATACATACATACATACATACATACATACATATGTCACTTAGACCTACCACACCAGCATGCATGTTGAGTGAAGTTCTCACTAAGCACTAGGTATATTAAGCTTTGAGAAACAACTATGAAACTTCTCACCTGCTTCTATAGGTTGAAACAGGCAGCTCTCACAGTAGCTTCTAAAAGCCGAACTACAGGTCTATGTTAGACTATGGCAGGTGCACGAGAAAATAAGAGGTATAATTTCATCTTGTGAGTTCATGATACGAAATGTGAATGTGAAAAGGCTAGCCTCTCTTGAAAAGCATGTTCCTCCATCCTTGATAGTAAAGTATTATTATTTTTATAAAATGATGCCACATTGCCATGCATGTAAATAATCAAATGATCCCAACTCTCCCCAGATCCACCACCTTTCTTTCTTACTCAACTTTTGCCTTTTTTTTCTTTCATTAAGATAATTTTGTTATGTTCAAATATTACTGGATGTGTGGGCTTCTAGTAGGGCATGGTCAACTTCCCTAGGAGCTGCATACTTAAACTGACCCTTTTTCCATAGCTAACTGTGATTGATAACATCTCAACTGAGTGTAACAATTTAAAAATTATATCTTTTTGATAATATATGAATACTGTATTTACATCATTTTGAACCCCTACTCTCACCCTATCCAACTTTTCAGGCTCCATGCCCTAGATAATCTGTAACACATATATACATGGATTCAACCTGAGTCCATTTAGTGATGAGCATATGGATATGTGTTCATGGATGACCACTTGGGATTGGATAACCTACAAGGCTGCTCATTCCCAAAGAGGATTGGTTCCCCATTTCACAGCAGCCACAAATTGCCTGAACTTCTTATCTAGGGGGTCACATCTTACACAATGCGATTTTCTTTATCCATGTTAGTCTGTCAACTGGTGTTGTCAATACGCAGACTTTGTTTAGGAAATTATATTGTTGAGATTAATGGCTGAAGCTTCCTTATCATGCCTAGAAGACACTATGTAGAAGCAGTTGTCCTAGACTTCTGGCTTCTGTGATTATTATGCTTCTACTCTTTCTTACAAGATAGGGTTGGCAAGTATCCACAATTTTCTTTTTGTTTAAATTAGCCTTATTTAATTTTCTATTGAAAATTGAGAATATTTCTTTTCCTGTAATGAAATACCATAGCAAAAGCCACATGGCTACACCATCATAGTGTGGGAGTCCTGGTGGCAGAAGCTAGCGGCAGCTGGTCACATTGCCTCATAGTGAGGGAACAGAGAATGGCTGAGGCTCTTAGCAAGTTTTCTCCTGTGTATTCAAGACTTCACTAAAGCCCTAAGGAGGGTGCTGCCTACTGCTAAAGTATGTCTTCCCATCTCCACTAACCTAGTAAGATAATAATAAAACAATGATCTCTCATGGGCATGGAGAGAAGCTAACCTAATCTAGGTACACCCCTCAGGTGTTCCCAGAAGCTTGTCTTCCAGGTGATTGCAAATGCCACTGACAACCACTTCTCAACCATCACAATTCCTGCTCCATGAAATGTAAAAGAATCCTGGGTAAATAAATCACAGGATAAAAATAGAGAATTAGTAGAGAAAGGAATGGATGGGATAGATACCAGAGGGGAAATTTCGATTGCATTTTCTTCTTTTATTTGATACTTTATAAAGGCTTTTTGTGCATGTACATATTGTATGTTAAGTACTCTCACTTTATTCCATATATCTCCACCCTCCATTTTCTCATCCCTATCTTCTCTTGTTATTTCTCATTCTCTCCTTACATACTTCACTTTTACTTTCATATCAGATGTACATACATACATACATATATATTCACACACACACACACACACACACACACACACACACACACACACACATCTTTGCTGTAAGAAGCTTTCTAACTTGGTGAGACCTCATTTGTCAATTATTGCCATTATCTCCTGAGCATCTATCTGGAGCCCTTTCGACAAAAGTTCTTGTATAGGTCTATACCTTAAAGTGTTCTATGTTTTCTTCTGGCAGATTCGGAATTCCAGGTCTTACATCAGTGCATTTAATTCATTTAGATTGAGTGTTATACAGGATGAACCACAGAGCCCCAGTTTCTTCTTTCTGCCTATGGTTATCTATAGTCTCCAGCTATTTGTTAAAGAGGCTGTCTTGGCCTCAGGTATGTACTTTAGCCATCTCTGTCAACAAGTCGGCTCTAGTTGCCTGGGTTTCCTTCTGGTTCTTTTATTCTTTTCTACATAGATATATGTGCCTTTTTTGTGGCAGTGAAAAATACTTTCTTTATCCCTGTCCCCCAGCAGAGTTCTTCACAGGAACTGCAGAGACAAGACTCGGCAAATCGTTGCAGTGCCGTTCAGTGTGGTAGTGCTATGCCGTAGATACTTTTTTCATCTAGAACTGATCACAATGAGTGATCACTCCATGATCTGGTAGCAAATCCCCTTTGAAGTGGTTGATCATGGCATGGAGAGGCATCCTTAAGATTTTGTATGTCCCTGGACAGGAAATCGTTTTTGTACATTTCCACTAGAGACTGGCTTGTTTGAAAGTACAGTTCTTATAAGATCTTACCCTTTGCTTCTAGGGTGATTCCATTTCTGTTTTATTTTTTATTTTTCTCATTTATATCAAATCTTTGAAAACTCTAAACAAAACCTGATAATATATAACAGTTTTCAAAAGTCCACTTTAAAAGAACTATCAAGTGGAGGTGGAAGGTTAGGAGGTTTTTGAAAATGAATATCATAACATTTGTACAATTTTTGAGTAACGTAGTGACATTTAAGGTGGTTGAATTAACATTTTAATTTTTCTGGAGCAGCTCAATGAGTTTAGAGGCAGAATATTAAGCCATTTTCTTTTTTTTTTTCAATAAATGCCATTGTTTTTAATGCAAATACACTGTGAATTCATTAATTAAAGGTTACTCCATAAAAGATTCTTTTCTAATTTACTAAAGATCAGACCTTTAGTCATTAGCATAGGCATGTTATTTAGTAAGGAAAAATGCTTACCGTTCAAAGACCAAAAAATTCAAATCTGAAAAATTATTCTTCTTTAGCTAGTGTTCCTAATTTTTCTTAAAAAATTGAAAGTGAAACACAGATGAGTAAATAAATATGTGATCTCTCTTACCCCTTGTGTCTTGTAATTAATACTGGGATGGGATTTTAAATGTTAAGGAAATAATAATTTTCCTTTAACAGGGTTGAGAGAATTTTGTTTATTAGTTTAGTGTGATTCAATTTGTGAAAATGTGCTTCATTGATCTTTGCAAAGGAACTTTAATTGGAAATGAATATCACAATCTATTTGCCACACCAATGAGTCCAAGTGGCTGCAGCTCATTAAGTACCACACCTGCTATTTAACGTTCCAGGTTAAGAAAAATACCTTGATTTAATACGTTTGGGATGGCTGGTGTGGGAGTTCAAAAAACAATAGTTTATTTTATTTACTTAACCAGTTAAAATGTGCCTCAATTCCTGAATAAGGATAAATATGGCTTATACTTGACATGCCTATCCACATACAGATGCAAACTATTTTCTTAGGGACATTCTAATGTCAGTCTTTAAAAAGGTCTCACAAACACGTGAGGAAATTGTCTCTTTTCTTACTTGTTTGTTTTCTGAATAGGGTGCATACATCCAATTCTTTCATTCATTAAAAAAAATTATTTCATTGAGAATAGCGTATATGTTTTGATAATAATCCCCATCCCTCCTCCAGCTCTTCCCAGACACACTTTCCTTCCTTTCTCATTTAGTTTTGTGTGCTTATATTATTTTCTGCTTCTCAAATAATTTTGACTGTGTAACATTCTGTTTGAGCATGGCCAATCTATCCAGAGGTTGCACTTTTAGAGCAAACTACCCTCTACCAGCAGCTGAGTTTCTAATGTGAAACCTCTCATACCCAACTCCCCACTGCCCAATGTAAGTTCATATGTGAAGCTTCTCTACCTGTTTCCATAAGAGACCATAGACCATATTTCTGAGAAAAAAAACCCACACACTTGAGTCATAAAACACAGAAGAATCTGTGTTATCTGACCTCCAAGCTTCATCCCTTCTGGCTATATTTTATAGTGATAGAAAGTTTTGTGTATGTTAATGGAGAAGAAAAGTAATCATCACTTTACCCAGGTGTGAAACCTGTGAGTGGCAGTAACAACCAGCCTGGCTTGATATGCCCATGGGTACAACAGTAGCACAAATGTCGAAGAAGTAACTAACCATTTCTTGGTACTATTTAAGGTACACCCCATAAGATAAAAACCTTATCTTCACTGTTAGAGGCTCAAGAACCTATGACTAGATAGATCATAGACCCTAGTAGAGAATCTAGTACTTTTTGGGGGGGAGGTAGACGTAATATTAAATCATCTTCTAATGACTTATCCTTATACATATAGATTAAGGAACCTCTCATCCCTCATTATAGATGCTTCTGTTTGCAGTAGGTGACACTTAACACAGAGATATATAATTGGCAAAGGAGCAGAGAATAAGAGACTATAGTTAGTCTAGACATAAATAGAACACATAGAGAGTACTCCATCTTCTAAAGGCTCAGAGGTCATTGCAAAAGACGGGCAGAAAGAGGGTGGATGTTTTCTGAGTCAAGAAAAAATGAGGGAAAAGCAACACACATAAATTAAACATTAATTACCTAGGTTGGTTTACAAGTTTGACACCCAATTCTCACTTCACTGAGGGTCCCAGAATTGTGATTTGGGGATAGAATGTCAGTTGATTTGAATTTCTTGATAAATGTTATGATTATTCTAATATAAAACCAGGGATAAGAATAATTATAAAAAATAAAACAAAATAATAAATAAGCCACTGAAGAAGGACTGACCAAATTATGTACAGGATTCTTGCAGAGAGATTCTTGTAGAGAAAAATCTACAAAACACATTGTAGGAATTTTTTTTCACTTTAAAATATAGGTGGTATTTAATAACCACCAAGAAAATAGGAAGACTAAAACAATAGAAATTATAATAACAAATGTGAATAAATGTTGCAGAAACACAGATGAAAGCAGTTTAGGTTAGGTGGATATAAGTTTTCTGAAGGAAATAATTTGTCTGAAACATAAATGGGGTCATTGAACTACTTATATGTTAATGAATTTGGAACTATTTTGAATTTTCTTAATAACCCTAAGTATTTAAGTATAAAGGGAGTTCCTTTATAACATTTATTTGGCTTCCAATAGTATTCGAGTATAATTAGCAACTGGAGTCTCACAAACAAAGAAAATGGTGGCCTAGATCTCTAATGGAAACTGTTATGACTTGGTTACATGAAAACACAGCATCCTATAGCGAGGAAGGCACACAGTACAATCTATGACTATCACTTTTTTTTGACTGTGCAGTGACTTCAGGTAAATGAAAATGACTTCAGCAATAGTAAATGTGGTAGAGGAGAGCCCTATCTGAAACTGTGCCAGTTAACAGCACATTCTATACAGCAGATCACAACTGAGCCTACAACAGTGATTTGCTATTCTGAATATTAATGGCATTAATTACACCAAACCAACAACCCTTTCTTAGTCTTCTATGAAAATGCATACTAATATTTTCAAAGGTCAAAGTAAACATTTAATCATAGTTTTGCCACAAATTTTAAATATTTTTACAAATGTTTCCTTTTTTACTGGGTACACATCCTACTTTTGTTACTGCTTTATTACACCCCTACCCTGTGTGACCATCTCTTGCTCCAATCTTGTGACAATATCATACTTAAGATTACGATGGTCTCAATACCCCTTCTCTGATAACCACTGTTCACTCTTCTCTTTCCCTAGAATGGCGTAAATTTTCTTTTACCAGACAAAAGGAAAAGAAAGATGTTAAAATAACATTTGCTGCAATACTTTTACCCTTCTAAAATCTACAGCTGACACATAGCACTGACATATAAATGGGCATTCAGGATTTTCTGGGATGTATCAGTATCACATGTAAATATTTAGAAGCTTGTCACATAGTATACCTTAAATTCTTCTTCACTAAAAAAACATACTAATTGAATTATGTTTATTGAACCGTTATTAAGTAGCCAGTGATATACTAGGAGGTAGTAGGGGCAAATACTAGGCAATAGATTGACTAAGTAATATGGACATGTCATCGGTGGTGATGAAAGGATGCTGTGGTTTGATTTAAAATGTACTCTGAATGTCCATTTGGAGGCACTATCTGGAGGAGGTGTAGCCTTTGGGAAGTTGGTTACAGTGAAAGAAAGTTAGGATATAGGGGGTAGCTGGTGAGATCTGAAGGATGAGCAAGACAAGGACAAGGAAAGTTAAAAGGAGAAAAACAATGTCTAGCAAAATGTACCTAAAGATAGCCAAAACCCTAAAGAGCAGAGTAAAGACCGTACACCAGAGACACTGTGTGTGGACTGGGGTTCACAAGTGTGTGGAGTATGGTGAGATACTAGGCTAGAAAACAACAGGAGACAGACTTCCTCAGGATCTTAAAAAAGAAAATAAGGTGTTTTTTTTTCTTTAACTGTGAGTTTATATGTCTGTGTAAGAGTATGGGGCACTTACATGTTGATTCCTAAAGAGGTCAGAAAATGGTATCAGATTCCATAAAGCAGGAGGAACAAGCGCTTGTGAGCCTTCCAATAGGGAGGTAGGAACACAACTCCAGACTTCTGGAAGAGCAGGAAGTGCTCTTAAACACTGGCCCATCTCTCCATCCCCACCCAACGTCTTAAAATCAATTTTATGTCCAGGCAAACTGAAATATGTAGAACTATGTCACAGGGACTTGCATCATGGGTATGGTTTCATGGTATCAAAGAAGATACTGAAAAGATACATTACAATGAGTGGCATGGGGAGGCCATGCCAAATGTAACTTTTTGTAAAACACTTCACAAAAATTAAACTTTATCATTAATTAATTTTCCATTATAGTCAGTCTCCAACACGGTTTCCAGCCTTTTGGCCCATGTGAAATGCATATCTGCACTATCACTATTTTGTAATGGTGTCGTCTGCCACAGTTAGTCCTTGGTTTGGGGTTTTATCTTTTTTATATTTTACTGGATCCCCACGTTAGGCTCTTCTGGTCTACTCTCCTATCCTTGACATTTTGCACCACATGCCTGCTTCCTGTCACAGCTCTGTACATACCGTCTCTGGGTTTCCCAACACATTAATGCAGAATAAGATAATAGAGCCTAACATTAAGAAGAGACTCTCCAGAATCTAAGCCCAAAACCATCCTTCAGATGTTTTCTTTACTCCTTTGAAGCTAAGTGGAAGGGAGATTGTTACCCTGAACACATTCTCAAAATTGGCCTTATTTAAAGAGGACACTGAAGTAATACTTTTATCCAAAAGGCAAGCCACACAATGCCAGACTTTGCAAGAGTCTATGTAAAAAGTCGATTTGGATAAGCAACAAAACTGAAAAAAAAAAAAAAAAAAAAAAAAACCGCACCATTTACAAGCACTCATGAGTTAGCAGAGCCTGCCCTGAGCTTCTCTTCTGGGTCCAGTTTTGACAACACCTGTCAGGAACCCTCTGCTAGAGCCAAGGTAATCTACACGGTGTATTTGCAAGATGTGGCACCTGTCATTGCGTATGTTTACCCCCACCTGCTGCACTTAAAGCATCACTCTCTACAAGTGTCCTGGTCTAGACTGTGTGATCGATCGGTTTCCTTCCTCTTCAAGAGCAGCAGGAGGGTAGCAAGGAAGAAGTGGGGTGAGGGGGAGCGAACTCCCACACTGCTGCTGCAGTGAACAGTCCAGTTCTCTGCTGCTGGCTAGGTTTCCTGCTTCTCTGAGCGGAATAATGATCCTCCCAACTGTGCCATATCAATCATAATCGCACAGAAGCGCATTTTCCCAGGTGCCGTGTTACTGTATGCAGCAGACGCTTTCCAAGTTTGTGGCAAACACTAATAACTGGTCAGACACTGATGACTCCTGAGTTCCAATGAGCTACATTCTAATTCTAAATATCTTTAAATAATTGTCAAATTAAGAGAGATGCTCCAATTAGATGAGTCTGCCTCCACCCTTTCTACCCTTTCTTAAACTCAGCCCCCCCCCCTTTTTTTTTTCCTGAGAGGACTCTGATTTTGAGCAAATGTGGAGATTTTGTGATTTACGGGAACTGAATGTTGATGCCTCTGAAAACCAACATAGTAGTCATTTTGTTTTTTGGGAGTAAATGGTAGATGTGAGGACATAGCATACAATTCTGAGTAATGAGCTGGAATTACTAGAGAAGAAGACTAGAAAAGTTTCCTTCTGTGTTAAAGGGACATAGGTATGGACTGGTATTTGATGCCTAGAAGCATTATGGGATTGTTATCGCAGTTAAATAAGGATCAGTATAAACAAATAGGCCGAATAGATGTTTATTCAGGGAGAAATAACTTACAACCTAGACAGATGAACACCAGGAAATTCAACCCGATCCTCTCTTGTCCGAGTCTCGCCAGCAAGAGAGCTTTTCCCGGCTTTCCCTCCGACTCCTTCCACAAGTCACTTATGCCCATGGCTCCACCCACCAATGGGCATGGTCAGTGCCACAGAAGAACTATCTCACTACAGATTGTGATGACAGAGCTGACAAACTCCCAAAGAACCAGAAGTCCAACATTCTTAAATTGAGTATAATCAACACTGGGTCTTCCTAACTCTGGTTTCCAGAGTCTCTGTGTGAATTAATATTCTCTTCCTGTTTATCTCATATTTCAAAAAAAAAAAAAAAAGATTCACTGTGTACTTATAAAGTCTCTAGGTTTTTCTAGAAATATAATAAGATGGGTTTGGGGTTCTCAAAAATCTTTAGTGATGGACAGATACCTTTTAAAGTGGGGACTGATTCAAGACCTGTGCTCACTTCACTTGGTAGACCTGTGCATCTGTCATATTTTTGCTGCTGTAAAACTTATTTTGCTTTTAATAGAGCCTGAGGTTTAGTTAGCATTAATGACTTGAACTTTATGGTATTAAAATGAACTTTGTGACTGCAAAGTCTAGGAGCACCAGGGTAGTAGTCTGAAGATTGGGATTTGGGCCTTAGCTTGACACAGTCTTTGTCTGAGTTGGCAGCAAACTGAACTCTGTTATGTGATGTTCTCAACTGCAAAATACATTGGGTTATTTCTAATGGACTTCTGGCTCTAATATCCCATTGCCCAAATATACATATAAATTGGCCCCAGCCAAGTGCCAGGAGATCCTACAACCTGTATTTAACAGGGACAGTCCTTCTGATTATCCATGTCACATTACTTATGCCTATTGAAGAAAGTTCTCTTACTAACACAATTAGAGATTTCTTGTCTACTAGCATGATCACAGTGGCTCTATGATCAGGAATGCTTCCTGACCATTTGGCAAAGATATGGATTATAGAAGATGCATTTATGTACAAGAAGGGCATCGGGAATAGCCAACATTGGGCCAGTTGTCAGTTATTTGTGAAGCTATGGGGTGAGGGCAAGAATATAAAGGCTTATACATTATAATACTAATAAAAATATCTAAGTTGTAATTGTAGAGAAAGCCATGTTTATTTAAGAACAAAGAGGTACAAGTCTGATTTGAAATTACTGAAATTAATATAAGACTTATTTCCATATGTCATCGACTTCAAGGTCTAGAAAGAATGGTGGTGGGATTTCTGCAATTTTTTTTTTTTTACCAAAAACAGTTATTACTCATCAAATGTGTTACTAGTTAACAGTCCTGAATATTCAGCAGCAAACTAGGTGAGAAGAAATTTGGTTAGTTGTTGACAATGTTATAAGCAGGGAGGTCTGTCTCCACATGAGAATGAAGACACATGTTGAGCTCACTAACTGTATGAGGACGAGAACATCCCTCATCTTCAGCAGCCCATGCTGGACATCATGTTTTCCCATTTCATTGAAACTGCTTTTGCCTGGTGTCTATAACTGCACTTACTAATGGGATTACTGCCATTGTGTCTCTAGTACACCATTCTGTTTTACTGCAAGCCCGCACCACAGGCTACCTAGAGGGCACTCATTAAGGTACTTGGGATTCATAAGCTATGAAGGAAACCTTTAGAAAAAAAAAGGTTCAAAAGGGAATGTGGTCACCAAGGTGATCCAGGCTTGTGTTATGTGAGACTATAAAGTAGCTGGTAGCACAAAGAACTACAAAATCAATGCAGTCTCCTCTTTGTTATCAATACTCTAGAAACAGAAGAAGTGTCTTTGAATCACAAGATATTTCCAAATGTCATTGTATCCATTACTGGTACCAGATGAGCATCCATGTGTCTGCTCTGCCTTTCAATAGGGTTTCCATTTTAAAAATGGTCTGAGAAGACAGAGCTGGTCACAGAAATAATTAGGCAAAATCTGCTTGCTTGTATGCTTGCTTAATTGGGGTAAGGGAAAGACACAGAAAAAGAAGAGGTGTTCACTTGAAGTGAAATACAGCTCTCTCTTAGGTGACCTCATCCCTAACAGGACTGTCACCAATTTTTCTCTCCCACTTTCCAGATACTTGGACTTAAGTTAAGACAATTGAAGCAGTAGCAGGGATCAAAAGTCTCTAAATCAGACACGAAAAAATTCATCTGTTGGTGTTATTTTCAGAAACGATGCTAACAGTTGGATAAAATGTGGTATGTGGCTTTTTTATATCTTTCTTTCTTCCTTCCTTTCTCTCTCCTCTCTCTTTTTTATTTTTATTCTTTGGTGTGTGTGTGTGTGTGTGTGTGTGTGTGTGTGTGTGTGTGTGTGTGTGTGTGTTTCCAGTCTGTCCTGAGTACAGGCAGGTCCATTCTCCAACCCTAACCCTAGTTATTCAGGAAAACCATGCCTAGGCAGAATTTCTTCTAAGACTTTTTTGCAACCACATTGGCAGATTTCCACTTGACAGGAAATGCTTTGGTCCACTTGGGAAAGGTGTCTGTAAATACTAGAAGATACTTGTAACCGAATTTACCCAGTCTAATTTCAGTAAAGACTATTTCCCAATATGCTCTCAGCTTTGTTCGAAGGGTAGAATGTGGCATTGACCTAACAAAAGGCATGGCAGCTAGCCACTATTTCCTCAAAGGCTTGATTTCCATTCTGGATCTTGATTTTCGTTCTTTGGAGTAGATCTTGCATGCAGCGGGCCCCCAGGTATGAGGAATGATAGATCTTTCTGAGGATAATGTAGCCCAGCTTATTAGGGAGTATGACCTGGCCATCTACTATATATCACCAGTTGTTTGACTTCTGGGCCATCGGAAGGCTATGTATCCAGGCCAGATCTTCTGGAGTATAACTGGGGGCATCTGGCAGGGCCCTAGCTCCCGGGTGCACCAAAGTGGTAATAACTGTGATGGTCAGGGTTGCCTGCTTGGCTGCTTGATCTGCTAGGTTGTTTCCTAGCTGTATTGGCCTCATGCCTTTTCTGTGGCCTGAACAGTAGATTATGGCCAATTTGGAGGGTCTCCAAAAGGCTTGTAGAATCTCTTTCTTATTTTTGATTATTTCCCCTCTTTCCTTATAGACAGATAGCCCCATGTACATGAGCTGTAGAGAATGCATAATGGCTGTCCATGTAGACATTGAGTCTTTTCCCTGCCCTCTAGGTTTAATGTTTTGTTTAGAGCGATTAATTCCCACATCTGTGCCGAGGTCCCCAAGAGAAGTGGCTCTGCCCAGGCCACATATGTGGTGGTTTTAACTGCATACCTCTGTTCTTCCCAAGTGAAGCTATTGCCATCAGTAAACCAGGTCTTCTTTGAGTCTGACAGGGGTGTGTCCTTTAGGTCGAGCCAGAAATTGTGCACCCATGCCAGGATTTTGACCCCGTGGTGGATGGGGTTTCTAGATCTGGATCTGGCAGTAGCATTGCTGGATTCAGGGCACTAGGTACCTGGAAGGTGATTCTCGCAGGGTTTAGTAGTGTCTGGTAGTGTACCATTGGGGCATTACTTAGCCAATGGTCTGGAGGTTGTTTGAGCATTCTCTCCAAAGCCTGGGGCACAGCTACAATCAAATTTTGTCTTAGTGTTAGTTTATCAGTGTCTTTTACTAGAAGGGCAGTTGCAGCAATCATTTGCAATAAGGGTAGCCAGCCAGCCGCCACTGGATCTAGTTTCTTAGAAAGATAGGCTACACTACAGGGCATTTCCAGGGGTCTAGGTTTTGAGTTAGGACCCCTTTTACCACCCTGTTATGTTCATCTATGAAAGGGAGGAAGGGCTTAGTGACATCTGGCAGACTCAGTGCAGGGGCTTCTAATAGACATCTCCTCAAGGGCTGTTTGGTTATCTTGGTCCATTGAAAGCCTTTAGTCTCCTTGGTAGCTTCATATAGGGGTTTGGCTAATTTAGCAAATCCTGGAATCCATAAATGGCAAAAGCCAGCCATTCCCAGAAATCCCCTTAATTGTCTGGAGGAGCTTGGTACTAGAATCTTCAGCACTCTCTCTCTCTCTCTCTCTCTCTCTCTCTCTCTCTCTCTCTCTCTCTCTCTCTCTCTCTCTGGGGGGATGCAGTTTTCGAGACAGGGTTTCTCTGTATTGTTTTGGGGCATGTCCTGTAACTCGCCCTGTAGACCAGGCTGACTTCGAACTCAGAGATCCTCCTGCCTCTGTCTCCCGAGTGCTGTGATTAAAGGCGTGTGCCACCAATGCCCGGCTCAGCACAATATTTTTATTTGCATCTGAAAGCCAGCATTATCCATCATTAAAAATGTAGCCAATGCAAGGCTTCATCAAAAATGGTTGGAGAGTTCCTGAATCCTTGTGGAAGTCTAGTCCATTGTCCCTTGATTCCGACTTCGGGACCATGCCATTCAAAGGCAAAGTAAGGTTGGCTCTGTGGGGCTAGATCAAGGCTAAAAAAAGCATCTGTTAAGTCCAAAATGGTATACCAATTTTGCTCAGCGGTCAAGGAACTAAGCAGAGTATATGGGTTAGGCACCATAGGGTAAATGTCAGTGACACAACAGTTGGCGAGGTTGACTTCTCAGAGGTCCTGGACTGGCCCGTTATCATTGGTATGGGGCTTTTTAACTGGTAAGGGAGGTGTATTTCAGGCAGACCTATCAGGCTTTAGGATTCCTTAGTCTAGGAGGTGTTGGATGGAGAGGGGAGTTATCCCTTGTTTAGCTGCTAAGGGTATAGGGTACTGGTGTATGCTGGCAGCCTCTATTCCAGCTTTTAATTTCATTAGGATTGGAGGCTGGTGTTTTGCTAGCCCCACTCAACCTGTCTCTGCCAAAGCCTGAGGGTATTTGACCAGTCATTCAGATGTTATTTGGTCTGGTTTCTTTTGTTTAGTCTGATATAGTCTATATTCCTCTGAAGTCAGAAGAACATGTATTGGGGTTCCATCTGTGCACATGAGCTCGGCCCCATGTTCTGAAAAATGTAACCAGGGCTCTCATTTTGGGCAGGAGGTCTCATCCCAACTGTAGGTATGGGTATTCAGGTATGGACAAAAAAGAGTGGGTTACTGTCCTGTCCCTAAATTTCCCAATCTTTAGGCAGTCCATTGATAAGGTTTGGCGACTGTGGTCCCTGTACCCAAGTGGTTCTATTTGTCATTGGATCATTTGCTTTTAAAAAGACCAAGTTTTCTGTCCCAGTGTCTACCATAAAAACAACTTTCTTCCCCTCCACTTTAAGGGTTACCCTGAGCTCTGGGAGGGGAGCTGAAACCTGTCCTCTCTAATTGCCGTCGCCCCCTTGGAGGAGGGCTGGGAAGATTTCAGCCTCCCTTTTCTGTTAGTTTTTCTTAGGGCAATCTCTTACCCAGTGTCCATCCTGTTTATAGTAAGTGCATTTATTTTTTTTCCTACCAGTGGTCCCTGTCACTGGCTGGGTCTTTCCAGAAAGATGTTCTCTCCAGATAGCTGTCCCACAGGTAGCCAGAAGGATCTCTTTTAGCTCTGCCCAGTGATGAGCTTGCTGCGTTCTAAAATTTTAGTCAGGTTCTTTTCTTGTCTCCTCTTGCAAAAGGCTTCTTGTATGCTGTTGGACTTTCTTCTGGCCCATGTCTGACATCGTAGACCTTAGACATATTAGCTGGCTTTCTAGCTGCAGCCTTAAGACCTGCTAGTAGAGACTGGCAGTAGACCAGGAGGTGCTTCTTACCTTGTCCAGTATTATAGTTCCACTTTGGGTGAATAGTTGGAAAGCTGGCATCTACTATAGTAGGATCAGCTTTAGGGTCTACTTTTGGTCCTGGACCCTCAATTTTCAGGCTCCCTCCAGGATCCTGTTTCTTTCCTTGGTAGTAAAAAGAATCTTAAGGAGTAGCTGGCAATCATTCCAGGTGGGCTGCTGAGTGAAAAGAGCAGCCTTTAGGAGTTTCATTAGTTCTTGTGGGTTGTCTGAAAAGGGGGCATTTTGAGAGCGCCAGTTATAAAAATCACTAGTGGCAAACAGCCAGTAGTGTAAAGGTTGATTCCCTGCCTCATCAGGTAGCCCTGCAGGATGGAGAGGGAGAGCCAGGGCTTTTGTCTGTAGGAGTGTGGCTGTGGGTAGCCTATGCTGGCTCTCCCCAATCTCCAGTTGGTTCGTCCAGCTCTATCAGTCCAGCTGCCGATGGTGGTTTCTGTGGGGTAGGAGAAGAGTTAGGAGGGGGTAGGGAAATGTCTAACTCATTTGTTTCTCCTTGGAGAACTGGTGGCTTGGCGCCAGGTTCCTGGGGAGTTCTGGGCATGATAACCATGACCTGTGGAGCAGAGGGTGTATGGTGAGAGAGAAAAGACTTAACCCATGGAAGCGAGTGCTCTATGAGGCCCCACCATGTGACTGTGTACGGTATCTGGTCCATGCACCCTAAGTGGGGTCAGAAGACTATCTCTTACACCATCTGATGAGGTCCAGGAGAAAGGATCCCTTTGGAGGCCAGCCTACATTGAACGTAGGCCATTCTGATGTACAAAAAAGTAACCCAATCTTCCTTATGAACATTTATACTGTTGTTTCGAACTATTGACTTCATGTCCTTCCAGTGAGCCAAGCAGAGATCTAAAAGAGAAGAAGGGGTCTGTCCCCCATATTAAATTTCATCTGGGGTTGTCTCAACTCACAAGGGTTCCAACGTTACAGAGATTTCACAGAGTACAAAGTTTCCTTACAAGGTCATCATGGATTAAAGTGAATAGTAACTGTCATTCCTTTAGGCAAGATTGATTAGCACACTTATAGGGGGTTTCTTTCTTCTCTCTCTCTCTCTCTCTCTCTCTCTCTCTCTCTCTCTCTCTCTCCTCTCCCTCCCTCCCCCTCCCTCTCTCTCTCTCTCTCTCTCTCTTTCTCTCTCTCTCTCATGACCAGCAGGCTCAGTGGTCTTGTTCTCAAGATAATGGGGCAGGAGTCCAGCTATCTTTTTTATCTCCTGAGAACTGCATATGGGTTCTGGTCCCATACTCTGCAGTTAGGGAGTTATCTACAGTTATCTACTGGAGTTCCTGTTCTTTCTAGTTTTCCCTTCTTGCCATTAGCCCTAATTGATACATTTTAGTTATTAATTTTCCATCACACCAGTAGCATATTCTTGCTCTAATGTACTTATATTTTATTTATTTATGCATGCATCACTCTCATAGTGGCCTTTGAATAGCATTCACCCAACATCCCTGGTCCCACCTCATGCCAACATGTGCAGCCTCCATTGGTTAATAACTTCTAGTTTATGAATTTATTGGCAGGTGTTGCCTTTTCACCTCCACTTGATAAAATGGTAGTACTCCTAAATTCAATAATATTCAAAAGGGTATCAAACTGTACTCTTGTTGACAAATATTGAAACAAAAAATTCAAAATGGGGTTTTATGATTTCATTCATGTTTTAGAATATGGAGATGCTGATTAGCTGAATACTTAGTGTGAATTTCTGGCTTATCAAAGTAATTTTGAAAAATTTGCATAAATAAGTAGAAACAATATTAGTGTTAATTTTAACCCGTAAGTTTTGACATTAGGCAGCTTCAACCATAATTACATAATGGAACTAATTTAAAAAGAAAAATATTTAAATATGTAAAAACTATTTTTCATGGGACAGTAATGACTATGTCTAGCAAAGCTCATTTGAACAAAATTAATGCTATATACTGAGTTTTCAAAGAGCAATAGGATAAGCTAACCATGCGTTCACCAATTGTAAATTACTGAAAAAGTAGTAACACAATGTCAGTTATTTGAACATAGGAAAGTTGGGAATGAATAGAAAATTATTATTCTGGTTATACATATAATGCTTCAAATGGACATATTGATAATGAATTATTAAGGACACTTAATTTAAATAATTATTAGCATACAGTGAGATATTTTGAATGAGGAATTTCTTTTAAAATGCTCAAAAATACTGCAAACAGCTTAACAAAATTATGTCATGAGGATAAAAGTAGATAAAGAGGAACTTTAAAAGAATAAAACAAGAGAAAAAGTATTAAATGCTAAACACAGTCCTTATGATAATTACCTTGAATGTGATTTTCACAAGTGCCTGTTTATTTCAGGAACTTTATTTTGAAACTAGGCACAAATTCAATATTTGTATATTTTTTTCATGGGAATTTTTATAAAGTACAACTTGAAGAAATTATGGGTAGGGAGAAGACACAGTGAATATCACAAAGGGTTAAAAGAGATAATAAAAAGCACACATTTATATATTATAGAGAGCTATTTAAACTAGTAAATCCTAAAATTAATCAGTAGGAATTATATTTATTCTCATAATAACTACTATATTTGGAATTCTTATCTGTACTATTCTATTAAAAATTGGAGATCTCTATCAGGTCAATCTTCTTGTAGCTCAGGGAACCTCATAGAAGAGGAGGAGGAAGAATTCTAGGACCCAGAGAGGTCAAGGACACCAGGAGAACAAAGCCCCCAGACAAACTAAGCAAGGTTCACAGGGGTTCAGAGACTGAATTAGCAACCATGGAGCCTGTATGGGTCTGCACCAGGCCCTCTGCTTATGTTACACTTGTTAGCTTGGTGTTCTTGTGGGATTCCTATCAGTCAAAGTAAGGGTGTCTCTGAATCTTTTGCCTGCTCTTGGGACCCTTTTTCTCCTACTAGACTGCCTTGCCCAGCCTTGATGTGAGGATTTGTGCCCATGTTTGATTGATAACCCGAGGAGCCTACTCATTTTTGATGGGAAGTGGAGGAGTGGATCCACGGGTGGTAGTGCAGTGACTTGACAGACTGAAGGAAGAAGAAACTGCAGATAGTATGAATTGTAAATAAGCGAGCAAAACCCCAAAACAAATAAACAGCAAACCCCAAACTACGCCAAAACCCAAACCACACAAAACAAAATTACAACACAGTTTTGAGGTATGATTGATTATATTCTAAGGTCACTAAAAATTCAATTGTGTTTCAGAGATTTTTTTTTCAAATACACCCTTAAAAAATAAACCAAATACAATAAAAAATAATTGAATCCTTGGGAATAGTTTGGTAGCTGTAAATGGATCTTAAAACTAAACAAGAGTTATGTTAAATTCACCGAGGACTTTTAGGCAGTACATATCATTTGAAGGTTAGTATAACTGTTAGTAGAGAAATAATATATGGTGAACCATTGATGGAAATTTTTATTTTCATGATTTAGGTTGAATGTAATTTCAATTTAAGTAATATTTGATTTTGATTTTATTTATCTTCTTTTTGTAAAGAAAATATACTTTGCTTATTTGAAATAATTAGAATTTTGTCCATAGCTAATGAATTTCAAACTACAATGAAGATATTTGCAGGGATTTTTATAGGTTGTTTCACTCCAAGTTATTTTCTCTTTGTTTTGGCTTCGGATGGGAAAGGGAGTTGTTTCCAATTTCCACTTTGCTTTGACAGCGATAACCCTAATGTAAATGCTTTGTCAGCAGGATCTACCTAGATACAAAAGCCCGGGAGCATCTGTCTACGAGAACAAGAAAGGGAAAGACTGTCCAGAAATGAAGTACTAATTATATCACACTATAAGACTGCCTTCCTTAGAGCAGCTAAATGATACTTGGGAGAAATAAGTACCAATCAATTTTATACTCGAAGGACAGTTGGCTGATCACCAGGAGCCTTGGTGCCACATTCATGCGGCAATAAAATCTGTGCGTATGGGGCAGGTGAGGAAGCATGGGGGTCAGCGCATGGCTGTCTCTCTCTGTGAGCATTGAGAGCACTTAGGAGATTAATCTACTTAACGTTGTACTCAGAGGGCCAAAATTACTCAGGATGAAAATTGTTCTCTCTGTAGCCATTTATGTTCGAGTTATTAAAAGGATATAATGAGTTATCCGAACATCCGCACGAAGCCAAAGCACACCTCAGTGGAGCAGGTAAGCTTAGCCAGTGCTCTTTTGTTCATAAACCAAGACATAATGCATCGCTGAAGATTACTAATGCTCCCTGGAAGGGTTTTCTTTTGTTTTTAATTTGGGAGATTTTGACACATCATTTTCAGTTTCCATGTAGAATATTTATCACAGCTCTTAAAAGATGTGACTCATATCATTAAACATGATCGTTTTTACGGCCAAGAAAATGATTCACACTCTAAAATCTATGTAAAAAAATATTTTGGTTTTTTTCTTTGAATAATTCATTAAATGAGTAAGAAAAATTTGATTATGCTTGTAGACTTACCACTTTATATTTTGAATCTATACCATCTATATTACTCCCCTTTGCGTGATACTATTCTACATTTCATTCTTTCTAATTAGAAAATGTGACTATGAAAGTAGGATCCATACCGATGCCAATTCCAAGTCTGCCATGTAGACCAAGAAGACTGAGTTAACTTCATAAAGTGAAAATAGCATTATTTTCTAGAGATCTTTGCAGTGTGAATTTGCCTAATTAAAGGAGAATGCTTAAAAGAATAAATTAAAAATGGATAGCCAAGAAAATGGATTTAGGATATGGAAGGGATTCGTAACTTGGCCTGATCTCATGTTCCCTCTATTCTGTTGAGGATTGCTTAGTGTGTAGTGTGTGTCTGATAAGGAATACATGTAAACCCTTTAAAGAGCTATGTTTGCATACATTGCTTGTAAAGGACAAGAAGCAAACACATGCTTAACAAATTAGAGACTATAGGAAGTTTGTTAAAATCATTGGTGAGTATGAGTTGGAACATACAGTGATCAAAAGCTTCTACAAACAGCATGATGCAGGTTATAGGAAGGACGATATGGGTAAAACAGGGGTAGACTTACTTGGGGCAGGGTAGGAAGTTCAAAAGACAAGTGGGGACAAACGTGTTAAATAACACTAAGAGTATGTGGAAAAGCCAGAGGGAATCACATTATTTGATATTTGCTTAAAATTATATATAGTGCATATATAATATATATATATAGCTTCAATGAGGTTGTGGCTTTGGGACTTATGATGCCCCTCCCTCAAGAACCAAAGGCTAACAAAAGCCCCAGTATTAAGAGTAAAAAAAGCCTCCATTCCAGTTGTTGATCAAGGTAGATTCTCCAAACAATACAGGGTGTCACTATGACTCTTCATTGACTACTAGAGGTTGAAAGTAAACTCCTATTGCTGAAGGCAATATGCATTTCAGACACAGGACTCAGGACTCTACCTGGATCTGACCTAAAAGTCTTGTTGAGGACTAGTTTCCCTATTACTTCCCTATTACTGGAAGATAATATGTAAGCTGCTTAGAGAGGTTAACAATAGTGATTGCTACCCAGCTGTGATATCTATGAATCACACCAATGACTGGCCAGAAAAGATATCCCTAAAGATACAATTGTGGCACTCATCTCTTGGCAGTAATCTATAGCTGTCTAACTGGACTTAAGGCACATTTGACAGGAGTGAAATCATGTGTGGTAATGCGAAATTAGACAATTGGGATTAGTGAGGTTATGGACTTTACAAGAGAACTTACTACTGCCCTGTAAATGGAGTTCTAATTGGTCTAAATAATCAAATACCAGAGTTAGATATAAAGAAAAGTGCTGTTATCAGAGAGAAGAAGGAGCAAGCCAAAGCTACATTTACCTCATTAGTTTTCCAGTAGAAAAGAGAGCTCGTTCCCGTTTCCTCCCACCTATACCATCTCTCCGTCCAGCCATCTCACTTCCTGTCTCCACCCACCAAAATCACTTCTTGTCTGTCTGTACAGACCCAGACCTCTATGGTTAGCTGGTAGCAAGCTCCACACCTCTGATCTTCTGATGAGCTTTATCTGTGCAATCAAGATATCACCACACTGTCCCTTTACCAAACTAATAGAATTTCTAATTGCATTCTAAGTACATACCCTTTGTCAGGAAGCTTCTGTTTGCAGAAGACCCATTCAGAAACACATTATTAGTCAAAATACAGACAACTACTGATCATAGAGTATCCAATGTCAATGGATACATCTGTACCACCTCCCATACCTAAGGCTCATTACAACAGAGGCAGTAGACAGAGTGTAACAGAGAGAGGGCTGTGAGATTGTGTCTTCTAGAAATTACATGGAAGATTTGCCCGTGATGATGCAACAATATGGCTGCCTTAACAGTTTCTGAATGCCAATAGACTCGCTAATATGTGGAAGAGAAGTCTTATGCCCTCCACCACCAAAGAACTACAGAGAACTAAGGAATAGTGACAACAACAGCTGAGCCCCCAAATTTGTTATCTGGCAAGAAGCAGTCTAGAAATCACATACATACAGGTAACACTATATGGACTGAGGGGGTTGTGTTTATATATTTATTTATGCACATATATGTGTATATACATATGTGTATAACAACATGAACTTGAGAGGGAGTGACCTGGGTTGACTAAGAAGAGGACTGATTGAGACAGGATTAGAAGAAAGGGAATGATATAATTATATTTTAGTTTAAAAGTTGCAAAAAAATTTTCAAAAGAACATTATTACAGAGTCATTCATCAGCCAATGAATGTCCTGTCCATATTTTCCCTTCATTTGCCAACTCTATTTGTCAGGAAATGGAAAAAAAAAGTAAGTAGAGCCACTGAGCTGGGAATGGGAGTGAGGTCAAGACCTGAACACTAGCTCCCACATATAAGGCATAACTCTCTAAACTAAACCTAGTGCTGTCTATTTACTTCTTAACTTCACTAAAGGGCTGAGGGCCTAGACCTCACCTCACTGGCGGCCAGCATCACTGACACTGTAGCTGGATCCCCTACTTTCACAACTGTCAGCCTTCTATCCAACCATATAATAAAAGAGTATTAACAAACACTGGCTGCACAGTCAAGTGTCCAGTCCAACTGGATGTATATTTTGGCATACTTGATATTTTGGAAAGACACTGAGATCATTTGTTTTATGAGATAAATCCCTTTCTTGGTAGGAAAGGAACAATATGGGTAGTCATAAAGTAGTCTACTTAGGGTTAAATCAGATGGAAGGCCAACAATCAAACATGAAGCCTTCACTGGAATCCCTGCAGTGAAATTCATGATTCTCTGCTGAAATGCTGAGTTATGCATGAGCCACATTGTGAGATGGCATGTGGATGAGAAGGTGCTCACTGGCTACCCTCCAGCCAGGACACTTGAGAGCCTAGTTGGCATCTTAATTATAATACTTGAAGCTAATATTTATGAAAATTGGAGGTTTTAATTTCCTCACACACTGATTTTTCAAGTACATGCGTTAAATACTATTTCCAAAATGTAATTTGCTATTGGTGCTGATACTTTCATTGCAAGGCACTAATGTGAAAGCATTCAATTGTAATGATAAGTCAGAAAAAATCAATAGATGAAGATATTAAGACTCAAAATAAAATAACTCTACTTCAAGAAGATGAGCAAATGAAAATTGTTGCAATCTCCAAAAGTCCACACCCAATTAGGGTTTGATCAAACCACATTGGCAGGAAAATCCCACTGAGAGGATTGATTCCTTATAAGGAGATTTAATCTCCCTGAATTCATTTAACTGTAGAACATCACTCTTGAAAATGTGAATATATCAAACACAATAATAAATCTGTGAACTGTTGGATTATATTTTATTCTATGATGCCTTTCCTATAATGGGATACAGAATGAATTCATTGATAAGTTCTTAGTAAAAAGATAAAAAGGTAGGAAATTTTAAGAATAGAATTTTACATGTATATATATATATGATCCTCCAGTAGGTTATTATGGAGAACATTAATATTTTCATGGACATATGTTATTTAAAATATCTAATGAAGATGGTTAAGGAATATTACAAGTTACTATGTCATTGAAAACACAATTTAGTTCTTTATGGTATTATTTTAGGCTTTAAGATTATATTGGAGAAATAAATCACATGTCCATGCATATAAACAATTTAAGATCTCTGAAGACTCTGTGCATGTGTGTGTTGAGAAATTTAATAGCAAATTCCAAGTCAATATCCTGTATTGTTAAGACAGTCACATTGTTATTCATTGGGTGCTCAGTATCCATTTATGCTACATAATAATATATTTTGTGCATCTTGATTGAAATCTCCATTTTTCCCTGTGTCTGGTCCCTGGCAATCATCATCCTATACTCCACTGTTCATGTGTTTGACATGTTTCTTTAAGGTTTTGTTCTGTCTGCCTCTCTCTCTGTCTGTCTCTCTGTCTCTGTCTCTCTCTCTCTCTCTCTCTCTCTCTCTCTGTGTGTGTGTGTGTGTGTGTGTGTGTGTGTATACATGCATGTGTGTGATAGGTAATAGGACAACTGCAGGAGTCACTTCTCTCCTCTCCCACATGTAAAATTCAGAAACTGAGCTCAGATTGCCAGGCTAAATAGCAAGTGCATTTATTCACTGACCTATATGGACAGTCTGTGAGTATCTTAGATTCTACTTATAAGTGATATTATTAAATATGTGTCTATTTGTACCTGGATATGTAATAATATGAATGGAATAAATAGGAGATAAACAGATAAAACCACAAAATTGTAGAAAATATGGGGCAGTGATTTTTTTAAGCTAAGTCTAGAGAAGTATTGTTTTAGGCACAATACCAAAAACACAGGCTGCAAGTCCAAAAACCAACAAGTGGGATTGTATTAAACTGTAAAGCTTGTGCATGGTACATGGTGCATGGTGACAGGAATAAGAGGAAAGTTGCAACCTGTGGAATAAGGGGGTTATTTTCAAGCCATATATTGGGTAAGGTGTTACTACTCGTTTACAAAACCTTCTATGACTATAGCAAAAACACACAAATGATGGCACCACAAAATAACCTGAAAAAGGGGGAAAGAGCCTTGATAGACAATAGATAAATGAAAAAAATAAAGGTTATTACTAATAAAGAAAATACAACTCAAACCACATATCATACCTATTAGAATACAGCTACAAGACAACAAATTGCACAGTTATTAACAAGGATGTAGTCAAAAGTCTCCCCTTGATGTATCTCCCATTTCTCTAACAACCTAATACCTTTAAGAAAATAATTCAAAAGTCCAAATTAGTGCTGTTCATATTCACACATGTATGGGTCAACCCTTGGGACATGGACAGCCTACCCATAACTAAGAGAGCAGAATCTTTGTAGTTTTCCCAATACTTCCCCTTTCAGAGGGCAGTTATCTTTGGGTATCCACTCCCAGGGAAGAGAGCTTAAATCTCCCCCCAAGGGTGGATGGTGCTAACTCTAAATGTTGTCTGGTAGTGTCCCCACTGAAAAGCTCCTGAATCAATAGGATGAGTTTTGATTATTAATCAATGTCCTCATAACAACATCCTAATGAATGCTTCCACATGCTTTACTTTAATTACCGATGTTATTGCTCCCTGTATGCAATGTTAATTTTGTTAATTTCTTAAGTGGTGTCTTTTTTGTTGTTGTTAAATTAAATCCAAAATACTATGGTATAATTAGGAAGGGTAAAAATGATCACAGTTGATAAAGAAACTGGCTAAAATCTTTCTCCCTGTTCCCATAGCATTATATTTATACTTAAGGAAATTTGCTAGTTAAACAGAAACTAATAGAACACCAAAACTTCCGCCAGTCTCAGCAGAAACTGTCAGTTTGGATTAGAATGTAGTCTTTCCACTTTGGTTCAAGTGACAAAGTGACAGAAGGTTTATTTTCAGTTAATTTTATAGTTTCAAAAAGTAGTGTTAATAGTGTGTTGTCTACATTTTTTTTTCTGCTCTACATCTTCAAAGTGAGGGTGATGACCACACCAAACATGGGGTTCTATGGCAACTAAGACTTAGAAGTATGCTAAGTGTTAAAGGAGTGGATGACCCTGACACACAGCAGGCATATGTTCAACCCTGTAAGTATTTGCTATTCATTATTGCTATCACCAAATCATAAGTTAAAAAGAAGGAGCTCAAGTTGTTGCACGTTCAAGGAAACAGGTTTAAACATATGATAATGGTAATAACAAATTACCTGGTGCAAGTAATATTGTATCAGGGAAGCAGAGTACTATCAATTTACTAAGGCTGGTGAGTCTTTGAACTGCTGATGAGCATTAATACTTACCACAGGTGTGTACTAGTGTGCTTTTGTTTGGAGGTGTCTGCTTTCATCTACCTGGATTTACCAGCTGCTCTCATTTATGTACCTCACACTGAGTCACCATCAGATTTAGAGGGTGGGACCTGTCAGTTTTCAGCCGAACCTGCTGTGATTCTTTGGTCTTTTTAAAACTAATCTGTCACTCCAAGGCAAAGGCTTGCTCTTTCTATTTAGGAAATCCAGTATGTTACCACGAATAATATATCAAGCTGAGTTCACTGCATGATGTCTCTACATACAGATAGCGATCTTATATTACCTGAATTCTGCTTCCAACCCTGCTACTAGTTATTCTCCTGATCCCAAGATGTGCATTAAAATGGCCCCAGATTTACCCTTTTTATATCTGAATGATAGTCTACTGGATTTCTACCATATTTTTCAGCTCCAAAATTTTATTAAAAGATCATAAAAACGAATTTGAGAATTAAACTCTCATGTCTTAATAAATCTTCAAACTTACTATATTTCAGTTCAATGCACATAATGCTTCTTTTTCTTTTCCTTTTATGTGTGATGCATGCATGCATGTAGTGTATTTATCTGTCTTTTTACATGTGGAAGCCAGAGGTCAAGATTACATATGTTCCTTTGTCACTCTCCACCTTATTTTTTGAGATATGGTCTATTACTGAACCTTGAGCTTACCAGTCAGGGCAAAGTAACTGACCAGAAAGACCCCAGGATCAACAACTTGTCTTCCAAGTGTTGGGGTTAAGCGTGCATGCTACAATGTCAGGGTTTCAAATTGGAGGTGAATATTTAACACAGGCCCTCAGTCACTTTACCCAAAGAATCAACCTCCAACCTTCAATCACATTATTAATTTTAAAATTCCATAACTAATGCATTGCTTATATGACTAGTAAATATTTTGCAGGTGATCAGATTCTCATTTAATTTTATTTTCTTCAGAGAAATAATTGTGTGATTTGAAACATATAAAGTGTTTTAAGATATTTTATGGTATATCTTGACAAATGTTTCAGGTATGCTTTAAAGGAATGTGAATTGAGCTCTTAGTGAGTGTCTATAAACATCACTAAGTCAAGTGGTTGATGGTATTCATGACCATGGTATTGTATTTCAGTGGTTCTATAAATTATTTAGAAAACACATTTGCAGTTTTGTAGATTTATATCTGTTGCACGCGTTTGAAGCTCTGTTATGCAGAACAAAACTCAAGATTACATCTTCTTAAAAAATTACTGGTTATTAGCTGTTTCTGTTAATAATAATAGCAACTATTTTATGAAATAGCCTCATGCTGTTTATTGCTCTGAAACCTCCCAAGCTTAATAGTAATATAGCTGTATTAGTTACCTTTTCATTGCTGTGACAAAATCTGCAAGCATCTTTAGGGAGGAAAGCTTAAGTATGACTGTGCTACACATCACAGTGGTGAGGGTGGCTTCTACTTGTGGCTCTACCAAGGCTTGAGGCCTTGATCATGCGCACCCACACTCAGGGCACAAAGAAAAATGAATCCCAGTGCTCATTTTCCTTTCTCTCATTTTCAATTTTTTTGTTGAATCTGGATGCTCAGCCCAATAAATGGTGGCTAACCCCCTCCACATTCAGAATGGGTCTTCCTCCCTCAGTTAAAGTTCTCTGGAAACCCAGCACATCCCAAGGAAGGTCCAAGTGGTTTGAATCCAGCAGCACTGATAATGAAGATTAAACAGAACAGTATCTGTCCACTAAAACAAACAAAAAACCAAAACAACAACAAAACCTCTGTATCCTCACATTTAAACCATGCTTCTTTTAAGGTAAACAGAGCTGGACTTTTTTTTTTTAATGTGTTTTTTATCCTCACTGATTTTTTTATTTAATTTTTTAAATTTAATTTATTATTTTACATGTCGATCCCAGTTTCCTCTCTCTCCCTCCCTCTCCCCTCCCTCCCTTCCTCCTTCGCTCCCTTCCTTTTACCCTCTCTGCCCCCTCACATGCACCCTAACCACCCTCCCCTCCCATCCCCAGACCCCAATTCCACATGTAGGGCTATGCCATCCAGGTGGAGTCATGTAGATCTATCAGGTCATTTGAAATAGGGACTAGGACTTCTCTCCTGTCTCTAGGTTAAGGCAGTTATCCCTCCATGGGGGATGTGTCTGCTAGGTCCTTTTGTGCACCAGGGATACATCCTGGCTCCACTGTCTGAGGTCCCTTAGACTGCTCAGTCCTTCTGGCTTAGACCCATGTTCAGGGGGGCCTGAGTCAGTCCTATGCTGGCTTCCCAGCTATCTGTCAGGGGGCCTGTTAGCTCCTCCTTGTTCAGGTCAGTTGTCTCTATGTGTTTCTGCAACCTGGTCTTGTCCTCTTCATCTGCATCTGGATTCTAGTTCGACTCAGTGTTTAGAGATTGTTACAGTTACACCTTTTCTGCCCCATTCCACTTGCTATTAGTAGTGTAACACACACACACACACACACACACACACACACACACACACACACACACCAGATCCCTTAGATTTGTCCCTAACTGATACATCTACAAACCAAAGGCTCAGGGAACATAATGAAAAAGGAGGCAGTCAGATTATAAAAGCCAGAGGGAGTTATTAGGGGAAGTGTGGGAAGTGAGTATTAATACAATTTTTAAAAGGTGGGTGGGCTCACATGGAGGGCTTTTAAATAAAGAAAAATTGTATTTACTTAGAAGCATTCAGAATGTCAACAAAACAGCTCCATTTTATTTATTTATTTTCTTTTTATTTTTTTAGCAATTACAGAGTGGTATTCAGTTAACAAAACAATTATCTTCATATAAGCTGCATCAGAGACAACTGAAAATGAAAAAAAAAAAACCAAAAACAAAAAATGTACCGTCCCCATATATAAATAATTTGTGCTGTGCTGTGCACCAACAAGAACCTACTTTACATTTCCATGCCAATTTACAACCCCGAAACTGTTCCAGGCAAGGTTAGTGGCTACGAAAATACCACCAGGACAGGGCTATCTAAAGACACATTCGGTAGTGTGTTAACTATACAAAAAAAAAGACACTGTAAAGTTTAAAAACAAATCTTACACAGCTTTACATTTCAATTTTTTTCTTTAAAAGGAGTGAGTTGTGTACAGGGGGTCAAATGCTATATAGACAAAAAAAGAATGTGCTAGTACCAACTTATTCATCATCATCTTCTTCATCTTCGTCTTCCTCTTCTTCCTCATCCTCTTCATCCTCCTCCTCATCTTCCTCTTCTTTTTCTTGCTCTTTTCTGCCTTGACCACCCCCCTTTTCGCTGCATCAGGTTTCCCTTTAGCTCTGTAAGCAGCAATATCCTTTTCGTACTTCTCCTTCAGCTTCTTTTCAGACGGATGCTTGTCATCTGCGGCAGTGTTCCACATCTCTCCCAGTTTTCTTTGCAACATCACCAATGGACGAGCCTGGGTGTTCTCCTTTGATTTTTGGGCGATACTCAGAACAAGAAGAAGGCTGAAGGAGGCCTCTTGGGTGCATTGGGGTCCTTGAACTACTTTTTGGTCTTCCCTTTGGGGGGTCGGATGCAGGTTTTCATTTCTCTTTCATAATGAACTTGTCCGCCTTTGCCATATCTTCACATTTCCCCTTTTCTTTAGCAGACATGGTCTCCCACCTTTCTGAGCATTTCTTGAAGAACTCTGAGAAGTTGACAAAAGTATCCGGGTGCTTCTTCTTGTGTTCCTCCCGGCAAGTTTGCACAAAGAATGCATATGAGGACATTTTGCCTCTTGGCTTTTTAGGATCTCCTTTTTGTCTGCAAGGCACAGAGTTGCCCAGTGCCCGTCAGGTTCGTGCTTCCCCGGCGCTGCCTCCATGGAGCAAAATGTACTGCAATGGCTGTCACATGGAGGGTTTTATTGCAGGAGGGGAATTGGAAAGGGAGGGGACAAAGAAAGCAGCCTCTGGAGACAGAAGTACCCAAGAGTCAGGTCAAAATAATGCCTGAATGCTTCAACTATGATGGAAATACGTTTCATGAAAATCTCTTAAAAAAAAAATAAACAAACAAACCGAAAAACACTGTACTAAAAATGAACACAGGAAACCTACTGTTAGGTGTCACACTGAGGTCAAGGGAGTCTTTTCTGGGTATGAGCCTCATCGGATCTGATCCTTAGGCTCTGCAGGGTTCCATTCTGCACAGTTCTGATTGCCCTGCCTTCCAACTTTTGTGTTTTGTTTTGTTCCATATGAAAAATCACCATGAATCCCATCGAGTGTCCTTTTCATCTTAGTTGTTATGGTTTTTATGTTTAGGATTTTTGTCTATGTCTCTCCTAGATCCTCTGTGCATCAATTAACATCTTGAACATATGGGATGTATTTGAAATAAGCTTATAAGCGATGTCTAAAATTTCCATGAATAGCTCAGTTATTCTTCGTGTTTAAGTGATTTTTAAACTTCTTAATTGTGGGTTATATTTTTGTACTTCGTCTGCTTATTCCTGATCAACAGGCTAGACTGCTCATGTCTTCCTTAAGTGCTGCTCATTTTATCCATCCCCAAATGTCCCCAAGCCTTGTCTTGGTATGTAAGTGATGTACTGGGAAACAGTTTGGTCCTTTTTGTCTTTGTCTTAATGATTGTTTCTCTGAAGCATGGCAGATTTTTTTTTAGTGAAAATTATCTCCCACTATTGGGACAATATGCTTTCAGATACTCTGTGCATTACTCCATACATTTTGAGATTTCCAGTGGGATAAACTGTGCCTCACTTTATGTGAATGAACTTCCCTTTATTTCTCAGTGGTTCCATGTCTGTATGACTCTAAGCTGATGAAGATATGGAAGGTACTTCATACAATTATTTTCTCTTTTTCTCTTTTTCAGGATTTTCCTCTCTAGAACTCTAGAGTATGGATCCCAGAAGCATTGCTAACATTGTATTCTCATTTCTCATTTCCATCCCATCACACATTCGTTTATCACCTTTACCCTTTAATTCCTCCCATATATATGGCTCATTCCTTAATCACCCAACTTTGTTTTTTCTCCTCCTCCTCTTCTTCTCTTCCTTCTCTTCTTTTAAAGAAACCCATCAAGTCCAATTAGTGCTGCTCAAATACTCTCAGATGTGTGAGCCTCCACACAGCATTGTGATAATATTGCAGATCCTCGGATCTCAAGCCAGACAATATCTCACCATGGAGAGAAGAGGTGGCCACATGTATAAGTAGCTAAGGAGTTATTAGCAATTAATTGATGGCTTCTAGGAGGCTTCGTTATTGGTGTGGTCCCAGTATGTCAACCATGCTTCCATATAAAATATGAAAAATGTAAATTGTATTTGTCTTCAGGAAAAGCACAGTAGGCAGTTAATTTGCATATGATATGATTTTCATGTTTATACTTAGATAAATGTGTTTTATTATCCAACACATCATAGAATTTCTAGCAACGTTGGCATCCACTGCTATGGTTCAACATTATAGTGGACTTCAGAAAGTTTCCACATAGTTCCAGAAGATAGTCTCTCAGAAAGTCAAGTGGCTGGTCTTGTAACGTAACTATTTCCTTTTAGTCTCATAGGGAAGGATTATATCAGTAACAATATATAGTATATAGACTATGTATATATACTGCTATTGCATTGCAAAATTCCACACTGAAGACCAAACTAGTTCAAATGCTGCACTATGTTAAAATGGCAAACTGGCAAATATTATCATTTTAATAGCTACACATATGAAAATGGTATACAGTTTTAAAGAAAAAAAATTACTAAATTTTTATCAATATGATAACACTTTTTGTTAGTTGTCATTGAGTAAAGGACCCAAACATGTTAAGAAGTACTTTGCCATTGAGCTATCTCCCACAGACATAGTTTTGAAACTCATATGAAATTATTCTCATTGATTTTCTTTGAAATGAGATAGAAAGTACATGGATCGCACAGACAGTGATAAACTTTAATATTGTTAAGTCCAATGAAATTCAAATAAAACTAAACTCTGCTATTTCTGTGTTGTTCAAACTGAAATAAGACCCAAGATTTGTTTTAACAAGGTTTTAATACATCATTTTGTCATTTCCTTCCAACTCATTAAAATATAAAAACAAAAACAACAATTTCCAAATTCATGAATTTTGCTAAAGTTAAACCACAGAGTGGATGGAGATATGTGACTCAAAAGAGTTGGAATACTTGGCAGCCTAAGCCAGCTCCTAGAGGAGAGGGTATTTTAGCTAAGACCTATGTGACTATGGTGTATAACAGGGACTAGTGAAAGAACAATCACTCTGAGCATATGCCTTTTTGTGAAATGGGAATTATGATATTTTCAAAACATAAAGGTGGCTGATGTTAAAATTTAGAGGAAAAAGCAGTATAGGATGGATTGATGGGAAGTTGGACATGACATCAACAGCCATATCCTAGGGCTCCTGTGTACATTTTTTTGGGGGGGGGGGCTTTATATGTAGTATAACATGTTTAAAATGTAAAGTACTAGAATACTCAAATTCACATCTAGAAAGAAAATTCTGGTCCCTACATATGTCTTTCATTTATCAATCAACAGATTTAGTTCTTTACTTTCTGTTACTGAAAGTCAAAAGCACCCATGAAGGACTTCACTTTCCATTTTTAAATATGTTTGGATTCTGGCCCAATTGAGAGCTCTGAACTGTAAAATTGTTGAACAAAGTCTACGCAAATGGTATCAACAGAGAAATTGTTAAGATGCAGCCGATGCTACCAACTCTACCACTTCATGTACAATCTGATAGCTGAATATTTATGTAGTCAAGTTGACTCCACTGGAAATTTATTCAACTTAATATAACTTTTAATACATTTTGTATTTTAATGGACAGAAACTTGAATTTGATAGCCATCTCATTTTAAAATAGATTAGAGTAAGATGTGGGTAAACTACACAATTAAAAAGATCTGAGTGGATATAAAGACGGGATGTTTTCTTCTCTTGTTCCAGCTTCCACTGTTGTAATTCATTACAAGATCTTGATCATAGAATAACATTTGTCCTTAAGCAAATGCTTCAGGAGGTTCTTAGATTTAAAGTCACTAGTGGCCAGCAGGTCCTTGCAGTAATCAGACAGGCATTATCTGGATTGCTGCCTTCACCCTAAGTGCCTAAGGTAGTCACATCTTTTAGACTTTCTCTGTCTTAATTATTTTCTCATGCATTAAAGTCTTCAAGTACCTGAGGGAAAATCTCTAACAGCTGAATGACACATGTTTTACTTTCACACAAAGTAGATTCAAAGTATACATGCACTATAGACTACTGCTAATCAAATTTAATGGGGACTTTAGATATTCTCACACTACCCCAGGATAAGCCAAGTGTTACATTTATAACCCCAGTTAAAAATAAAACAAAGGAAACCCTTCATATATTTGGTAAAGTAAAATTTTAGGGATTAGCACTAAAATTTTAATAATATCACACCAAAATTTAGATACTAAGATAAAGAGGATAGTTAAGTTATTGAATCACAACTTCACTAAAAAAAAATCTAACATTTATATGTAGCAAGTTTCTTTCTTTAAAGAAAATAACTGCTGAATATGACAGAATTCTATAGTGTTTGCAGTGTGTGGCAATTACTAACGTATAAACTCAGTATCTAACGTGATATAAGTGCACACTGAGGACACACAGATGTACAGATCCCAGGCTTTTGCTGCCTTTCCTAATATTTATTAAGTGTTGACTGGTTACTACAATATCTTGTTCACTTTTCCTGTGTTTACAAATCCTATCTGCTTGTTTCCTATCACAAGGATTTCCTCCAGGCCTCAAGAAAGTAAATCAGTAAGTCCCAGGACAGTATGAATTATCACCATATCATTTTGCATCAGGAATGTACTTTCCATGAGTTCTATCTTCTAACCTAAAACTCTATCAAAGTGTGTTTCTTTGTAAAGTCTATGTGAGTTCACTGCTCTCTCATTTTCTCAGGTGAATAGCTTGAATATACAGTTTTGCTGATCACCAAACATTATTGAGTATCACCCATGCAATAGTAGAACCAATACAAAACAACCCACAGCAGAAACTACATAATCAGCACACTACTGGAAGAAACTCAGATTGTGGTTTATTTAGCTATCAAAAATATATTCATCTTTCATGATGTGTATTACAGTCTGTGTACGGCCATAAAATGACTTTGACAAACACACCTTGCCTCTATCTACTTAGCCAATATTAGAATTCAGTGTAATTATGATTCAAAACTATTGCTAGAATTAAATAATAAACATGAATAGCTATTAATTAAGAATTAAATATATTTTCAGGTATTTTGTAGTGTTGTGGGTAATTTCCTTTTTAAAATGGTACTTCAATTGTATCTATCAAGATAACATTTCTGGATAATCATAACAGTACTTTGATCAGTTTTCATCTTTTTGAAAGATTTATTCCTAAATACAACCTGTTGAGTTCACATAAGTATACACAAAAAATCATTAATGCATACAATAACAATTAATAAAAAAAGAGGTCATGAATTTGAAGTATAGAGAAGAGAGATATATGGGAGGGTTTGAAGGTAGAAAGGTTAAATGATTATATAATTAAATTATAACTTCAAAAATAAAAATTAAAAGATTTATTGTTATGAATAATGTGTATGTGTATGGGCATGTGCACAAGTGTGTAGTGATCATAGCAGGAAAAGACCTTGGATTCTCCTGCAGCTGGACTTAGTTAAAGGCACTTGTGAGCTGCTTGATGTAGGTCCTTGATACAGAAGCTGGGTCCTCTGCAGGAGAACTGTATATTCTACCTAACCATTGAGCAATCTCTCCAGTCCCAGTTTTAGTCTTGCAGTAAATAGTTTTCTGAGCAGGTGTTATTGTTTCTTGTGTGCTTTATCAAACTTTGGAAAGAGATATATTCATATTTCCTTCCCTCTGGAATCAACACATGCAAAGCAACTGATAACTTGACTCACTACAGGAGTCTGAAATGACCATGCTCTCTTTGTTTTTATATAGATGGGACTGTAATTTTAAAAAGACCAGAAAGATATAGTTTGGTTGGTGTGACTGGGTTTGTTACTGTGATAGATTGACTGACTCATTGAAGTGCCACAGACCAAATTACGAAGCTTGAGTGTGCTAGGCAAATGCTCCACAACTGAGCTTCACCCAGTATATTAATATTAAGATGGTAATAATCACAGCTAAAACCAGGACACTTATCTTTTGCCTGTGGCAAGCACATTTATATAGATGTTTCTAAACTCAAGAATCTTTACTTAATGGCCCATCAGTAGTCAAGGAATCAATTACAAAGTCTTCTGGAATTTTGGGTTGTTTCAAAATTCACTAAAAGCTATGAATAGATTATGCCATGTAATTCTTTCCTATATCATCAAGAGATAGGATAATTTATCACATAATCTGACAAAGATTACAAATAAATTTCTTTCCATTACTTAGTTAATAAGAACTAAAGTAAAATTAGTTGAAGCTAATTTACATTTTGTAGAAAGGAGAAACAATCTATCTGAGTCTTCTATTGACTGTTCAAAATGATTAAATAGATCTTCTCCAAAAATAAAGTATACTGGCAGCAGGCCATGGATGTTAAACCTTCCAGGTTAATCATTTAATTTTCCTGAGTCACATTGCTTTTGTAGCACCACATTGTGCAATCAGCTGTGCTTAATATATGGTGCTGGCAGGATAAAAAAAATGGGCAGAGTTTTACTCTAACTTTGATTTCAACTCAATAACATTCTTTTTCTTTCTTGTAAATTTTATGTTCTTGTTACTTAAAAAGGACATTCATAGTTATGAACTGCAACACCATGAGTGTATTTCTGTATTTCTTATTCACTTATTTACTCAGTAAATATTTTCCGATACATCATATTTGTTGAGTATTAGTCTGTTATTGAGTCCTGGCTCCCTTGGCACTTATGCTCTAACAACAGAGGAGCAGCAGAACTTTTTGGATATGATGGTGACAGGGAAAAGGAAGAATATCAGATCAGTCACTGGTTGGTGATGTGGTACTCAGTTAACTAGAACAACCATGAAAATCCCCTCAGAAGGAGCAACAGAATATAAATGAGAAGGAATAATATACTGCCAGTAGAAATCACAGAAATGACCTACAATGAATCACAGATATAAATGTAGAATGAAGACTACTAAAATGTGAACATCATGCATCTAAAATCTAACATTCGAAAGATTTGAGGCGACTTTGGGTTTGGTGAGGATTTTTATATGCACAACACCAAAATGAAAATCTATGAGAGAAAGAGTTGACAGATTAGACTGGATTAAGATGATACTTTTGTATTCGGCAAACAACAAAAGGGTAAAATGATAACCATAGTCTGGGAAAAATATTTACCTAAATAATGTATCAAATAAAGGACTTGATCCAAAATATAAAGACCATCAAAAACATAACAGAAAGGAAAACAAAGAGCCTAATTTAAAAAATGGGCAAACGATCTGTACTTACACACCATCAAAAAAGATATACAGATGGTTAATAAGCATATGAAAAAGTTTCTCAGATCATGTGCCTCTGGGAAATTGCAAGTTAAGACAACAATAATGCATGGCTATGTACATACCAGGGTGTCCGACATTCATAAAGACATAGCAAATGCTACAAAGGATGTGGCACCATCAGGATCTCTCATTTATTATTGGTGAGGACACACAATGATACTACCATTTTAAAAGACAGCTTTGTGATTCCTGTGAAACTCAACATAATCTTATTGTACTATTCATCAGCAGTACTTCTCAGTACTCCATAAGAGTAGAAATTTTATGTCCACACAAAATCCTACACATGAATGTTAATAACCTCCATAATTGGAGAAATACAAAGCAACCAATATATTCTTCAATAGGTGAATGAATAAATAGATGGTGATACTTTTGTACAATGGAATATTATCCAGTGCTAAAGCAAATGGGCTATCAAGAAATTAAAATGATACAAAAGAACATTAAGTGCATATTGCTTAGTAACAATGTCAGTCTGCTAAAGCTGGGTACTTTGAGTCCAACTACATGACATTTTGGAAAAGGCATAATATAGAGACAGTAAAACTATCAGTGGTTGCCACAGTTTCAGGAGAAATAAAAGAATGAAAGATGACTATGGGAGCACAGGGGGATTCAGGACAGTGAAACTGTCCTGTATGATATTGAAATGATACATATAATTGTCAAAACTCACTCAACTGTATATACTAAAGAGTAACTCCAAATGCAAGTATGAAATTCACTTAGTAATGTATCACTATTCACTAATAAATAACAAACATAATGCTAGTGGAAAATGTTAATGATATAGAGGGTGTAGAGAGGTGGTACAAGAAGAGGATATATATGGGGATGTTATTCCGGCTACTGTTTTCTATAAACCTAAAACTGATGTGAAAATAAAGTTTCTTGATTTTGAAAACCCATGAGGATGTATCTGACTGTGCACAGCAGCAGGACATTCTCGGGAAAGAACTCAAGCCAATCAGAAATGCATTTACTGGGATCCAGAGAAAAGAAGGGAAGCAGGAGGTAGATATGGACATGCCATCTCTCAGAGGACATGGAGATGCCATTTAGTTTGTGCCAGGTGTGGTGGGAAAGGTCTCAGAGCTTTTACACCAGAAACAATCTGATTTCTCCAAGACCCGGTTGTCTTTTTGGAGAACCATTGAGTTAAAGGCGTTAGAGATGATAGACAAGGAGAAGGATTTATTGTAAAAAGTCAGGAGGTGGATTTGAAGACACAAAAACCCAGAAATATTTCTGTAGTTTAATTTCCCTGCTTCTTACTAATTATGAGAGACTGCACTGTATGCTTAACTTTAAAATAGTTGATAATACTGATATATTGTTCATAGATATGTTTCTACTTCCAGTTTAATTAATCTAGGAGTCACTGAGCTCAATATTTTCCCTTGGTAGTTTGAGGAAATGGCTCCGTGAGTAAAGTACTTGCTATGTAAGTTTTAGGACATAAGACACATTGATCCCATGTAAAGCTCTATGTGATAATATATTTCTACTACTTTGTCACTCCTACTGCAAACTGACAGCCAGAGACAAGACAATATCCAGATGCTGCAGAGCTTGACATATACAGCTATCAACAACAGACTTTGTACCTCCATGAGTTGGAAGGTCAGGACCTATATACAAGGTTATTCTCTGATCTTCACGTACATGCAATGGCATGCACATACCCACCACACGCACACAAAAGTGAAGACATCACACACAAAAATACATACATATACATATACATGCATGCATGTAAATGGCCCCTATATGTAAAGTATTACAAATACTGAACTGGAAATCCTTTTAAAGTAATCATATTTTTTATATATTTACACATTATTTGTCTCTCTTTTACTATTTCTACATATACTTTATAACTGAAAAATCTTTTGAAGAAATGGCCCTAGGTGAATTTAAGCTCAAAACTTCCAAATTAACTCTCTTTGGACAAGTGCTGAGGAGCCCTCCAGATGCTGATGCTAAGCCCGAAGAAACATGGATCACCCTTTCTTTGCATTTGTGCAGCTGTAATGCAGTTCTCATCTATTCTGTTCCACTAATGACCTCACCCCTGAAACCTTCAAGTAGAACTGCCAAGGTTATTTTGCAATGCACTAAAACAAAGCAAATTCTCCTAGACATGCAAGGCTTTCCTGAAACTACAAAGCTGATGTCAAAATGCAACCCTCTTAAGTGCTCAGAACATACATGACTTTATTGCACTTGCACACAGAACACCGCTCTATTTACCTCTGCACAGTTAACTGCAAGTTAGGGCTTCCTGCAAACCTTGCAAACAATACAAAGACATAATACAAAACAGGTAAAGACATAAACAATCAGTAACTAAGACTTCACTGGAAAGGATGGAAGGGAGAATTATGCTGAGTCAAGGAGCTGATATGTAAATGAGTTTATTCATGTGTGGGCCCACTACACCTGGGCTGTCCTGAACAATTCAATCAAGAACATGCTTTCAGTTATAACATGAATAAATTCCAGAGGACAAATGTGCATGATGGCAAATATAGATAATATGACACACTGAAATTTGTTAGGAGTGTAGATATTGAATGCTTCTGCACTAGGAAAGGTGGGTTACTTTGGAATACTAATCAGACTTACTGATTGGAGCAGTGATTTTACAATGTATGTATTCATGGAAACAGCAGAGTATATTTTTTGACTATGTGTTTTTTCTCAATCTTTCTTTTATTCTTCCTTCCTTTCTTTTAGACCAGTTGTGCTTGGTTTTAAGCTACATCTCTGGGCTGCCTAGTCTCTGGCTCTGGGTTCCTGTTACGAGTAGTTTTTCCCTGCCAGTTAGGTCCCACAGCTGCACAAACCCCAAATAACATGTAGAGACTCTGTATTTGATATAAATCTGTTGGCCAGTTACTTGTTTCTTATTGGCTAGTTCTGTCTTAAATATTAACCCATTTCTATTAATCTAAGTATTGCCATGTGGTCTCATCTTACTGTAGAGATGGGCTGGCATTCTACTCTCTCTGTCCTCCATCTTGGAACTCCTCCCTACTACTTCCTCTCTCCTCCTTGTCTCCTAGTTCCATCTATCTTGCTTTCCTATTGGCCAACAGTGTTTTATTCATTAACCGATACGAGAAACATATTTACAGAATGACATCTCCCATCAGGTTCCTTCTCATAGAGTGGACTTTAAGTGAAATCAGACATTGGTTGACTACTCTCATGAGGTCTATGCTACCATTGCCCTAACATATTTTGTAGGTAAAACAGATTGTGTGTCAGAGGTTTTGTGGCTCGGTTGGTGCCCATGTTTCTCTTCCAGTAACCTGGAGAGTACCTTCCTAGATCAAAGTGACTGAAATATAGGGGCTACAGCTTCATGTGGGCACTACCTAGATGTCTCCAGGTTTGATGAGATATGTGGGCATTGTCGAAGGCAATAGGGCCCCGCTATCAGTTTTCAGAGGACAACCTTTTGTCTTAGCATCAGCCTGGGTTGTTTGGGAAGTTCCATGGGACCTCTTTGGCCACCAATTCAATTAAATGCAACCCAGTCCCTCCCCTGGAAGCCTTGCCTAGTTAAATGAGATGGCCAGTTGAGACTCTGTATTCCCCATTACTAGGAGTCTTCATTAGGATCACCTTCACAGATTCCAGAAGTTTCCAATGCACTAGGTTTCCACACCCCTCAATACTCCCTAATTCCAACTGTCCCTCCCTGAGCTTTCTCCCTCCATCCCACCTCACCCTACTAACCACATGCTATTGACATGAATACATACAGAATTGAAACCCCAGACATATATCCAAACACACACAGACACTATTTTTTTTTTTTATAAAGAAACCTGAAATAGACACTGGGGAAAACAGATAGCATCTTTAACAAAAAAATTTCAGTCATAGAGGATGTTAGCATGTAAAACAATGCAAATAGATCCATATTTATCATCCCTGCACATAATTCAATTCCTAGTGTATTTTGGAATATTACGTTAGCTATGTAAAGATGTGTCTCATTTGTTTTTGTTGCAGAATATCACTTTAACTATGTAAGGGTGTGTTATATTTGTTTATGCGACATTTGTTTAACTATGTAAAGATGTGTTACATTTCTTTCACCTTGCCTAACTAAGACACCTGCTTAGTCTAATAAAAAACTGAATGGTCAATAGCTGCACAGTAGAAGGATAGGCAGATCTGGCTGGTAGAGAGAATAAGTAGGAGGGCAAATATAGAGAGAAGAGAAACAAGGGAGAAAGTGAGGGAGTAGCCATGCAGATGCCATCCTGCTAGACATAGAAGAAGCAGGAAACTAGGACATACAGAATGAAAGGTAAAAAGCCCCAAGGCAAAACACAGATGAAAAGAATGTTAATTTAAATTATAAGAGCTAGTGGGATAAGCCTAGGCTAAGACTGAATATTCATAATTAATAATAATACTGTGTTATGGTTTGGGAGCTGGTGGTCCAAGAAAGCCTGCCAAACAAGTGATCAATGACATTGACATGAAATCAGATACACTGAACCTAATAAAATTGAAAGTGGAGAATATCCCTGAATGAAATGGCATGGGGAAAGACTTTCTGAACAGAATACTAATAGCAACACACTAATATAAATAATTAATGAATAGGCCCTAATAAAACTGAAAAACTTCTGTAAGCCAAAGAACACTGTCAATTAGGTAAAGTGGCAGCCCCCAGAATGGGAAAAGCTTTTCACCAATTCCACATTTGATAGAGTACTAATATCTATACTATGTAAAGAACTCAAGAAATCATCAAAATACTAAATAATCTAATTTAAAAATTTGGTACATATCCAAATAGAGAATTCTCAATAAAGGAATTACAAATAGCCAAGAAACACTTAAAGAAATGCTCAACATCCTACACTACTGGGGAAATGCAAGTCAAAACTGCTTTGATATTCCATCTTACACCTGTCAGAATGGTTAAGATAAATAACATAAGTGTCAGGCCATGCTGTTGAGGATGAGGAGGAAGGGGAACACTTCATTGTGGGTGGGAGTGCAAACTTGTATGACTACTAATAGAAAGCAATGGTGGTCATTCAGAAAATTGGGAATTGATCTATCTCAAGACTCAGCTATACCACTCCTGGCCACATATACAAGGGATGCTCCATCCTATCACAAAGACACTTGCTCAAGCATGTTTACCTCAGCTTTATTCATAATAATCAGAAACTAGAATCAATCTAGATGTCCCTAAACCAAAGAATGGATAAAGAAAATGTGGTACATGTACACAATAGAGTATTACTCAGCTTTAAAATAAAATGACATCATAAAATTTGTCTAAAAATGGATGGAACTAGCAATGGTCATCCTGACTGATGCAACCCAGATTCAGAAAGACAAATATGGTATATATTCACTATAAGTATATATTATCCATTATGTAAATGATAACCAATCTACAGTCTATAGACCCAGAGAGGCTAGGTGAAAAAGAAGGGTCTAGGGGATAAGCATGGATCTCCCTAGAAAAGGGCAATAAAATAGAATTTATGGGTGGACTCGGAGTGGAGGTTGATGTGAGCAGGAGGAAACAATTACATATTTATGGAAAAATTAAAGTGAAAGGAAATAAAGTAACATAGCATTTAAGTAAAGGGAAACAATATTATAGTTTATTTAAAAAATAATTTTTGAACTATGATTTGCTTTCTTTCTTTCTTTCTTTCTGTATGTATGTATGTATGTGCACACTATTCCCACATATGAAGGTCAAAGGACAACTTTATGGGATTACTTCTCTCCTTTCACCTTTATGTCAGCTCCAAAACCCAACTCATATCCTCAGGGTTTCACTGCTGAGACATCTTGCCAATCTCTGCATAATACAGTCATTTTAAAGAGTATCATATAACATCAAAAGCCTGCATCTTCCCAGGGTCATGAGAAAAGGTTAGACAGTGGGGAAGCATTGCATCATCAGTCTCCTAATACTCCTTAATTTACTTAGTCCATAATTATTATCATCTAAGTGACTATTGGATTACGATGTTCTGAAAGATTTGCTTTCATCTCTCTCTCTCTCTCTCTCTCTCTCTCTCTCTCTCTCTCTCTCTCTCTGTCTCTCTCTCTCTGTGTGTGTGTGTGTGTACTTACATATATATTACATATATGAAGGTGCCAGCAGAGGTCAAAATTAGAGTTCCAGATATTGTAAGACTCTTGATATGGGTGCCAGATGTCAAAGTGAGATCCTCTACAAGTCCAGCCTGTGCTTTGAACCACTAGGCCATCTCTCCAGCCTAAGAAACAAATACTTCCATAGCTAATACAACCTTGAGAGCACACAGTCAAATTTGTTCCAGTTGTTTAGATGTGGAGACTGAGAATAAAAAAAAATAGCCTTAGATGAGATACCATTAAAATTTTGATTAATTAAATGTGACTTTTAAAAACAATCATCTAAGAAAATTTCTAGTCACCAAGTAATGTACAGCATGGTAACAATGAAAGCTTATTTATTCTAGTTTTTGTGTTTATTAGTGTGGCCATTCCCATAATGATTGAAATGAAAATAACACTTTACTATGACATTGATAACTGAAAAGCTACTTTCTTCAAAGTACTTGAAATGTAAAAAAGAAAAAAAAAAGTAAGTACATACCACATACCAAGATACACAAAATCAATTATAATGCATGATAGGTAATTCAAGAAACTTCCTAACCATGGAATATTTTCTCACATAAAAATTCATTCAAAAAGATGAATTTTGATTGATCTATTCTCACTTCTTTCCTTGGTACATTGTATTTTAACATGGGAAAGATAATTTGGGAAAGTTTTCCTCAAAAAATATATAGATAATACTGGAATAAGGAGAGGGAAATTATAAAAGTAGAAAGTGGGGGCTTGGTCTTACAGCAACTTGATATGCCATGTTTTGCTGATATTCATGGGAACCTTCCCTTTCCTAAGCAAAAATGTAGGAGGGGTGAAGTTGGGGGAGGGAACAGAGGGGAGTGAGGGGGAGAGTCTGGCAGACTAGCAGGAGAGGAGGAGGGAGAGGAAAATTTTAGCCCAGATGTAAAATAAAGTGTGTATGTGTCACACACACACACAAGGTTGGAGAAGTTAACCCTTGCTGCTCATTCAGGGGATCTAAGCTGATTCCATGGTCTGGTCAGGCAACACCAAATCCTAGAGACTTGACTTCATTGGCCACTATGTACACTAGCTACATGCACATACCTATTGCAAAGAGAGAGAGAGAGAGAGAGAGAGAGAGAGAGAGAGAGAGAGAGAGAGAGAGAGAGAGAGAGACAGAGAGAGACAGACAGAGAGAGAGAAAGACAGAGAGAGACAGAGACAGAGAGACAGACAGAGAGACAGAGAGAGACAGAGAATGGTTGGGAGGAAGGAAGGAGAGAGACAGAGATGGAGATAGGCAGAGAGAAAGAGAAAAAGGAAACAGACATACACATATACTCATATAATTTAAATAATAGAAAATATCTAAAAGAAGGAACATTATATAATATAAATTCATTAGTCAATGTAATGAATATTAAGGTATCTAATCTGATTAGATACCTAATTTATAAAGCTGGACATTATACCAAGAATATTTTCCTTTTTCAGGCAAACTTTGAGCAATCTTACTTAGAGGGATACTTGTTTCATAATTCAGCATGTGTCTTGGATGAGGCAGATGGTCAGTGTTACCAACATTTGTTGTTTGGATACTTGCATCAAAATCACATTGAAACATAAATCTTTTATGGAAGGAGTTCAGGTTTTTTAGAATAACAATTACAGATGAAGTAACTTAGAATATGTAATTATCTTCCAAATTTAACTAAAATTAAATATAGTTTAACTGCATTTTGGTAAATTTTCAATAGATTGGCTAGAAGAAATATTGCACAATTGACAAACAGATCAAAGATTATTAAAAGTTTAGAAAGATTTGTAAAAATATATATTATTTTTATCTTGATAGCAAAACTTATACAAATGTGAATGAGAAGTTATGTGCTGTATAACATTCCACTTTTTTATTTTAATCTATGCCTTTTCACACACCATTCCTGTCTATCTTCTGGTGTTTCTCTTTTCAAGCTAGATTTTGATTCTGTTTTTCATAAATTGAATATTTGCAGGCCTCAGAGGACAGAGTGTTTTGAAGAGTGGCATAAAGATTATAAGATCCAGATAATCAGGAAATTTGCTCTGAGATTGTGTGTCCTACATCACCAGAATATACCAGCTACACTGGTAAATTCTCACCAACATGAGCACCCAAATGGGAGCTGAACAAGGTGGACATCAACAACCACGCCAAACTGCATGGGGGAAAGCACACGAGGCCTCAACCCTACACAGAGAACTCTCAGCAACAGAGTACAGCTGGGAGTGAGAAAGGTTTTCCTCCCCCAGTGCCAAATGGTCAGCTCTGAAAACATATTCAAGTAACATTATATGGACTCAAAGGTTATATTTAGGAATATATATTTAGGAATACACACACACACACACACACGAATACAGATACATATGCAATAATAACTGGCATGAATTTGAAGGAGAGTGGTGGAGGTTAGATGGGAGGATTTGGAGGAAGGAACGAAAGGGGAGATAGAAATGTTCAGAACAAAACTAAGACTCAAAGCTTCTTAACCATCTTAACCATCTGACTAGAAAGGAATTCCTTCTTTACTTCAGGGAGAGGAACTGTGGCTATGGAGTGCTCCTCAAACCTTATTGATGTCTCTGTGTGTGTGTGTGTGTGTGTGTGTGTGTGTGTCTGTGTGTGTCTGTGTGTGTCTGTGTGTGTGTTGGATAAGGATTAGAGGAATGCAAGGCTTTCCCACATAGTTTTGCAAGACTTGAATCAAGATCCTAAGGTATTTCCTATAGTCTTGTGAGAACTCCAGCTTTCTGAACTCTGCTTTCAGGATAAGTAGAAATGAATGCTAAGTTATATCCTGGCTCTTCACAGAAAAGGACCTGGAGATATGCAGGCTCTATATACCAAATTAAGGCAGCAGGAACAGGGAACAGACAAAACCCTCAGCTCCGAATCAAGGATGGACTTCAAAGAATCCTGTGATAAGTGAGAAAACATTACCAGATAAAGCATATGCCTTTAATCCCAGCACTCAGGAGGCAGAGGCAGGTAGAACTCTGAGTTGGAAGTCAGCCTGATCTGCAGAGTGAGTTACAAGACAGGCTCCAAAGTTACACAGAGAAAGCCTGTCTCAAAAAACAGAGAGATTGGGGGGTGGGGGACAAGGACTCATACAGATGCAAATGCACTCTGGAATAATGGATCTTTTACTGGATATTTTTAGTTGTATACATGAAAGATTAAATTTTTCCTATTTATTTTGGACATCTGAGAATTTTCTAATAGAATGTGGTAATAGGAAGAATAGAAAGAGATTTAGAAAACAATTAAATTAACTCAGATGAAGTTCTCCTACCTGTTGACATACATTCCTAATAAAAACTAAGTTGATTTTAGAAATTATTTTAAAACTATATTTCTTCCATGTCTGTGGTTATAAAGATTTTACTCTTATTGAATGAAAGATAACTTTGTCAAATAACCAAAATGAAAATCTTTAAGTATTTATTTATTTTAATCCCAGACAAATGCATTTATTTTCTCCCTTTGTATTGAAACATTATGCATCATATATTCTTTAAAAGACATAATTTTTTAACAATGAGAAAGAAGAACCTTCAGTCTCTGAAATTTCATAGTAAAAGATTTGGTCAAAAATAAATTGCTTCATCATGCAATTCTCCACTAATCAGAAAACCTAAGAATTTATTTAGAAAATCAATATGGCAACCAATTATGGGCATTCTGCTTTGCCATAGTAATACATCCTACCAAATTACCAACACATAGAAATACTCTCATGTACACTTTTAAATTCCTCAAAGGAACTGGAAAAAAAATCAAAATCAAGGAAGATAATAATCAAATAAGCAACCGAAATTTCCAAACACACAAAAACAAATATGCACATAAAATATGAAGGAAAACAAACACTTTACAGAACAAAATTATTCAAGAGATACTGAGCAACTTTTTCGTTTACCCAGCAGGAAGCCCATCCTGTATAATGTGGCTAGATAAAACTCTAATGCAAAAACTTTTGGTTTTGTAAAGGAAGCAATATACTAGAATTTGGCTAAGAAATATCTGAAAAATGTGTGTGTGTGTGTGTGTGTGTGTTTATATATATCTGGGACAGTGCAGACGCAGAACACACATACACAAAATAAAGCATACAATCTATATATCAAAAGGTTTCAGTAATATGTAAAGCCTCCTCAAATCTATGGCTTTGGCTTCATTTGAGACACACAGAGCAAATTCTAACTGTTGTAGTTACAGTTAAAGCAAATGAACACAAATTTGAGTTCCTGCCCAGGAAGGTGGAAAAGGCTTTGTAGTATGGATTCATCAAAACCAAAAGCTTACTAAAACCGTATCAGCTAAATACTCGGGAAGAAAAATAAATCACAGACTGAAAAAGCCTCCACACATTCTTGTTAATCAAGTCTAAAATATTCATTCCAATATATATATATATATATATATATATATATACACACACACACACACACACACACACACACACACACACAGAGACAAAAGAACCATAACAATCTTAAGAGAAAAAAATTAATAGATGAAAGTCTCAAAATTATCTTCATACCAGGTTAGCACTTTTCCCCCCTTCCCGTCAGCAGGAGTGGCTCCTACAGACTACTCCAAGAAAATTCATCATACAGACACATATTTGTTTCTTGATCCTTTGAATGGCCTAAGATTTGCAGAATGAGACTGATGCATGGAAAGACGGTATATAATACATACCCAGGGGGACACATACTAGAAATTTAATTGTATGTGTCATAGTTATCTGAATACATATAGCCTTGAATACAAATTCATAAAATTCATTAATTTTTCTGCAGAATTTATACTTTTGGCCTTTTGACATATGCCACAGGATATTTGAAAACATAAATTTCTTCTTCTTGGAGCAATTATCCAATTTTAAAGAAAATGCAAGTGTCAACTATAATAAAAACATTGATAAGAATACCTAATTTGAAGAAGAAAACTCTAGTTGACCTGAAATGCCCTTAGATCTCTCTAGATGGTCAAATGAAGCCTTGTGTATATACTAAAATTTATATTCATTTTAATCTCTAAAATGAAACCAGCATAGGACTAATCCATACCCCCTTAACATGGGTGTCAGTTAGGGTGCCTCTAATAGTGGAATAGTATTTATCACTAATATATGAATGGATTTAGGAGCCCATTCCACATAGAAGGATACCTCTCTGCCTAGACACATTGAGGAGGGCCTAGGTCCTACTCCAAATGATGTGACAGACTTTGAAGTTTCCCCATGGAAGGCTTCACCCTCCCTGGGGAGCAGCAAGGGGATAGGATAAGGGGTTGGTGAAGCGCAGGGGAGGAGTGGAAGGAGAGGGAATTGGGATTGACATGTAAAAAAAAGATTTTTTCTCACTTAAGAAAATATCGAAGAAAAAAATAAATAAAAAGACTATCTTTGTAACGTATGAGAAAGAGGTTTTTAAATGTCAACATAGTTTATTTCTCTCAGTGGAAGAAAATATTTCAGACTCTTCTCAAGTATTCCCTTAAAAAATCCATAAGTTATTTTAGTTAAATGCAAGAAAAATGTTCAATGTCTACTTACTTTCTGAAACTTCAAAGATTTCAAAATATATGTCTTCATAAACAGGGTTTGGTTCCTCAAAATATTGGTATTTCAGCCAAAGCTATCTTCAGAGGCTGAGGAGATTGGATGGTGGCTCAGACACACACAGCCATTAGCAGAGCCACAGGACATAAGGAGGACAAACACTTTGGGACTACATAGATTTCACAAGTATCCACATAAGTTCATATGAACCCTAAGTCTGTGATTTCAGAGTGCTGCTGTGCAGCCAGAATAATAGTCTTGTAAGTGATTTGGCAATTACATAACAGCAAGTAGAAGAGGAGATTTACAGGTGGCACTGAACAGAACGAATAATTTATAGTTAGAATGCAAAGCCGAACAATAGGAGTTCAAGGACATTGGAACCCAGGAGCAGCCACCATTGGTGCCAGCAAAGTGAACGATGTGAAAACGGAGTGTATAATCTGAAAATCAGCTAAGTAAGTTCAGATACACACACAGAGACAGACAGACAGAGATAGAGAGAGAGAGAGAGAGAGAGAGAGAGAGAGAGAGAGAGATGCCTACACGAAACAACGTGGAAGACTCAAACACAGCTAACTATAGTCATCTGATATTTGACAGAGATGCCAAAATTACAGACCGGAAAAAAGAAGGCATCTTCAACAAATGGTTCTTGGAGAACTGGATGTTCACAGCTAGAAGAATGAAATTAGACTCATATATAACACCCAGCACAAACACTACATCCAAAACGATCAAAGACCTAATATGAGACCCTGAAACTTTAAAACTGCTAGAAAACAGGCATAACCTACAAGATACATGCACAGGAAAGGACTCTGAATAGGACTCTATTGGCTTATGAATTAACTCAGTGACAAGAAGCCCAGGCAGTGGATAGAATCTTTACCAGTTAAATATCTGATAGTGGTTAATATACAAAGAAAAAAAAAAAAGAGGCAACAAATGACCCAAATTAACAAACATATGGGGAAGAAACAAGAGTTCTCACAAAGAAGTAATGAAAATGGCAAAGAACTGTCTGAAAAAATGTTCAACATCCTTAGCAATTAGAAAATGCAAATTAAAATTACTGTGAGAGTTCACCTAGCATCGGCTAGAATGGCTGAGATCAAGCAAACAGCTAACAAATGTTGGCAAGGATGCTGGTGGGATCGCAAACTGGTGCAGCCATATGGAAAACAGTGTGGATAATCCTAAAGATAATCTACCATCTTACCCAGCTATACAACTCTTTGGAATATACCACCAAAAACTTGACATTCTACTCCACAGATAGCTGCTGTATTTTCAACAGTTAGGAAATGGAAAAAATATAAATATCCTTCAACTGACAGATGGATAATAAAAATGTGGTACATATATACTATGGAATTCTGTTCATGTACAAAGAAAATCAAATCATGAAATTTTCAGGTCAATGGATGAAACCTAGTGAGGTAACCCAGATCCAGAAAGACTAACACTGCATGCTCTCTCTTATTTGTAGATCCTAGCTCTGGATATTTAGATATGAGTATACGACCTGGAGTAATTTCAGAAATAAGGAAATGTAAAGAGGTACCTGGGAGAGGGGCAGAAGGAGCTCTTATGGTGGGCATAAGAGAATACAGGGTCTATGAAGTGGAAAATAGGAGATTTTAATTTGGAATGGTGAAGGGAGGGCAAAATATATAGAGAAAGGGAGATAAGATGAATTAATAACACTAAATATGCTTGCAAAACAAAGGAAATATGTTTGATATTTATTTAAAATACATACAAAATATATATGAATGTATGAATATAAATATATGAATAATTTAAATTAATCACATGCTGGCGGTTATTATACTCCCCTAAGAGACATAGAATACTTAACAAAAACACCAGTGCCAGGCATATGGAACCATCCTTGAATTTTTTGATCAGAGAGGTCAAAGAGACTACCAAAATAATACAGGCTATTGTTCTTGTCTTTGATAGCCTCTCAGAATTCAAAGACCAGACCCTGTTACTGAAAATGCTCTATGCTATGGATGCAGGACTTGCAGGAATTTAGTTGGGATTGACTTGGAAGTCTCCTCCACAAAGACTGGCTCTCAATTGTCTTGCATACTGTTGTATGCAAGCTGCCAAGGCAGATAAGCAATAATCAATAGTCTTAACCTAGTTGCAAAATCTATGAATGACAAGAAGGATCAGCATGACAAGATATATACAAAGTTTACAATAGTAGCATTTATAACTTGGATGTAACCAACAGCTGTCTAATTATACTTAAAGCCTGCTCAATACTTGGGAGCCCAGGGACTGTAAACCAAGCCAGCTACCTATGGCTGATGGGGTCATGCAATACAGAGAACCTACTATGGCCACTTTCCTAACCCAGCATAACTTCTAACTACATGCTAAATACTTCTTCCCACAGGTAAGTATATTTCCTACTCCTTATCAAAGAAGATGGAGAGCATTATAGGAATCTCTAACTGTTCCAAATACAGGGAATGACTGACTATAGGGTACTCAGTGTTAGGTGATATATCTATAATACAAATAACCTGTATACCTAGGGCTGAGGGAATATTGCAGAAGACAAGGCAGATTGATTGCTAGAGTAAGAGGACCAGGAAATCTACCGTGAGATTGTATCTTCTAGATATGCCATGGAAGAAGATACTACACCAATGAAATCTCAAAAATATTGTTGCTTATGCAAGACCTGAATAATGTAGATGGTAGAAATCTCACAAGGGCCTACACATAGATAAAGAACTACAGGAAATTTATGCTTATAGGAGAGCAAGAATCCATCTTTTCCAGGGTGACTTTTCTGATAGGTTATACAATACCGAGTGGCCAGCCCTAAACATATACATACAAGAGCACCTAACTAAATAGGCTGAGCAGGCTGTATTTACATATGCCCATATAAGTAATAAATATGTTTACATACTTTTAGCAATAACAATTACAGAGGTTATGAATTTGACAGAGAGTGGAAAACACAGGAATTAAAGGCAGAGGTGGATGGGTGAGATATTCATTATGAAATTCTCAAAATTAAATAAAAGATGAGAAAGAAAAACTGATTTGATTGACTTGGCTTAAAGGGTCAAATAGAAGAAGGAAGGGAAGGACAAATGACAGAAATGTCTAAACTAAATTCTTGTTTAGAAAAAAACTATGCATTCAAAAAGAGAAAATTATTAATGCAAAAGACAAAACCCAGTTACATTAGTCGTGTGGAAAAAACATTGTAATACAAATAGAATTTCAATATTATTAAACACCAACAAAGTAGAGATAGTCATAATGTACTTTTCACAATCAAAGTACAGAATTTTATGTAAATTTTGGAAAACTTAACTAAAATGTTGTTGTATTCCAGATAGTTTTAATAACACAAATTAGACTTATAATAATTGTTTAGCATACCTATGATCACTAGCTTTATAAATTACATCTTCACTTCTCTTCATCATAGAGTCTCATAAACTACTAAGCTTGGTTTCTTAATTTCTGCCCGAATATGGAGAGTAATTTGAAAATTATATGCATAGTCATTTTAAGTCTTCATTTTTTTTCTTAGAGCTACAGCTTATCGTTGAAGAAGTCACATGCTGAGTGAGCTGAAAATTCTATTAATTAGTTACACACTAGTAAGTAAGCCTTTAATCCCGATGCCAATTAAATCTACTTATAATTGCATTGGGAGCTGATAAATAATAGGTCATGTCTCCAATTTTTATATGGATACAGAACCATGGATATATATATATATATATCCAAATTAAGTATTTATTTTCAATATTTGTTTGGCTTTGAAATCTTTCTTTTATGTCCCACACATTGTAGTTGACTAAATGAATTCTCAAGAGAGTTATTTCAATAGGATTTGGTATGATACAGACTACATATGATTTAAAGCATAAAACTATGTATAAATGGCTGTAAATTTCTAAACGTGAGCTTAGGGAGATAGCTCAGTTGAAAACTGCTTAATTTGCATCAAGGAGAATTTGGGTCCTAATTGCCTGGGTTTCAACACAAAAAGCCTGATATGGTTACATAATTATTATCTCATCACAGGGAGGTAGAGACAAGTACATTCTTTCACACTGGCCAGCATTTTACCTATATTGGTGAGAATCAGTTTCAGAGAGACCTTGACTATTGAACACAGTGGAAAACAATTGAAAAACACACTGACTATTGACCCATGGTCACTACATGCATGTGTTCTCTTGCACAAATACGAACTCTTATTTATATAAGTATATAAGTACATACATTTAGCAAACCAGTTATTAAGTTGAAGTTAGAAAATATTATTGCAACAAATTTAATTCCCTATAGTTGTGTCAAATCTGTGATTTTTTAGAGTGCATCGGTCACATGTCTTCAATATTTATAGGCAAATAACTTGTTAAGAACTTAAGGTGAATTTTTCTAGGCTGTGGTTTAGTCTAGGCAAATGGGAGTTTGGTATGATACCAGGAAACAGTATAGTCTTTCTCTGAAAATGTGTTCATTGCGGTTGTGATTTCTGTATAGGGTCCATGTACATTGACTCATCAAATCCAGTGGTGAATCAAATTGAATACTTTCCTCAGATTTTCAGTCAGAACAGGGGCAGATTTTGTCACCAGGATCCCCAGGTCACAGATTTGAGACTATAGGGAATTACAATGTGGTTGCAGTAGTGTTTTCTAACTTCATTTTAATAATGGGTTTGCTAAATGTATGTATGTATATACTTACATAAGCTTAATACTTGAAACACATGATTTATATCAGAAATTATTTGGAACACACAGTCATCATTGATGAGCTTACATTGTTTTGAAAATATCACAAAAATACACTTTGTTTTATCCATCAATATGGGAACTTAATAAATGATTCACATTAATATATGAATTCATAAAACATGTCAGGTTCTCTAGGTTTACTTTATGAAGCTTTAACATGGGGATATAGTTATATCCCCCAAACAAATTTTTATTCTTTCAGAATATTTTATATATAAATATGGGCTTATTTGTGTTATGAACAGTTATTTTTGTTCAAAGTTCTAGTTCATTTCCAATGGCTACTGAAAAGATGGTGGACATATAATATTAAGGTTTAATCTGGTCACTGACACACAATAATAGTCACTCTGGCTCTATGTTTCTGTAACCAATTGATTAAAGTTCATTTCTCAATCTAAGGAGACAGATATTTGACGACAGCGGAATGGGGTTCTTTCTTTGTCCTCTGTCATTTGAGAATTTCTATAAATTATGATGACGCCCTGGGTTCTCATTGTTTTACATACAAGTTTCTCATTGTGACCTCAACATTTCTCTTCCCAGTTATTGATTTTTCCATGTTCTAAGTTTCAGAGAATTCAGATTTTTTTAATCAGCAAGTAATGCTGATTGAAGTCAGTTTCTATTTTGCCATAAGAGAAAGTAGCCAATGTACTCATTCTGTAGCTGCACAAATGATTGTAACAGATAACTCCTATTCTCTGATTAGGAAATAGCAAGTCTGTCCTGACAGAACTCATCACACATTTTGAGAATATTTTTAATCTACAATGACTGTGAATTTGAATTACAGTGATATTAAAAAGTATGTATTTTGCATTATTTTTCTTAGATATTTATAATATAAACCACTTTTATATTTTCATTTTCTCATAACAGGTGAAAGAATGTAAAGAAATGCATTTCATTCTTGATTTGTTTGTACTTGAAATTGAAAGTTTAGGGAAGTTCAGTGACAGTTCTTGCTGATCAGAACGTAGAGACTAATAAAGAAGTAAAATTCATTACAATTGTATAAGGTTCTGGGAGAGAAAAATAGCTACAAGTGGCCACTCTTCTCTATATGGAGAACCTGAATTTGACAGACTAGACCCAGTCTTCCTACAATACTGATGAGCAAAATGATACCGAGTCAACTTTGCAATGGCCTCAATCTTCCTGTAACAGTGAGAACACAGCCCACACTTCCAAAGATTTTGGAAGGACCACAAGGTGCCTATCCATTTAGAATACCTTGTCTTGTAAGGTGATGAAAGTTACAAGTTAATTGTCTTCAGTGTAGAGTACACTTCTGTATCATTTCTGAAGAATGGAAAGCTAACACATAGAAATAAGAATCAAGTCTGTGCCCTTAAGTTCATTAATATCCCCATTTCATAACTGACTGAGCAAATGAGTCAGGGAAACACAGGATGCTATCCATTGAAACCGAGAACCTTTTCCCTAATGTCTATTAATTTATATATTTGACTCTATCTGAGAGAACTTTAAGATGTGACAGATATTTGGCAGTGTGACTCTCATATCTCTAGGATACCAACTTCTAGGAATCTATTCCAGGAGTCAGTTTTGATGTCATTATCTGACCCTGGTCATCACAATGCTTTTACACAGCTCAAAATTACACTTGGGTGATTTTGGTCTGTTTTGTTGTCATATGATTAAGGAAGATAAAGGGAATGCATTATAAAACAATTAACTGATAGGTTATAAAAGTGGTCACACATGTAGCCACCTTTCTTTGCTGCTGAGAAGTTGGCAAGATAAGAAGTAGCTGTGGCTTATTCCTTTGTCTCTCTGATCTTTCAGTATTTGCCCTAGTATATGACTCTGGGTTTTTATTATTAAGAACTATTAGAACTCCTGCTATACACATGCCTTTTCTCTTCCAGTTTAAGTAACACTTGAAAGAATTTCCTATAATTTATATTGGGTTTTTAAGTTTAATTGATTTTATTACTTAGAGTAGTTTTAGATTGATCAAAAAATCAAGCTACATAGCAAAACTGTTATTCTTTTGAAAATGCAGCCATTAAAAATGGTGCCAAACCAAACAATAAAGCCATATTTGCTGATGCTGCTTCTTGCTGTTATAGCAATATCAATGGTGCTTAGAAAATGGGGTGAGCACCTTCAAACAATAGCATAATAGTTCATAGCATCAAAACCTACCAATGGAAAAGCAAAGGTTAGACAGGCTTCACTTTTTCAAAAAGATGTAATTATCCATCTCTATGTATAGCTGAAGGGAAATAAATTATTTGGACCCACTCCTATACATATTTCATAGAAAGAGTTGAGACTGTGGCTATAATTTCTAATCTACTCTTAAATATTAAGACAGATATTGGAAGGAAAAGGTTGCCAAACATAAGTAGTCCATCAGGTTATGTATTTTTCATGATTATGAGATTTTTCAGCATACATTTACATTTAATTATGTATGTGCTGTGTAATGCATTCCTCTTTTCTGTAAAATAAATGTTAGCAGAGGTTATATAAATTGGGAGTCTCTATTATGCATTTTTGATGATGACTGATTTGCATTATGATCTCAGATGATTTTTCTCAGACATAGCTGGCTGGATTCAAAATAGTATCTTCAAGCCATTGTCTGACAGATTGAATAGGTGAACTGTATACATCCCTGGAGAACTAATGGAAGGAAAAGATATTTCTTTAAGGCATCTAGTTTGCTTTTCATTCTAAGACATGCTTTGTAAACCGGATGGCTGTGTGTGTCAGATAATGTGTCAATGCAATTGGAATTTGGTTATTTTAAAGGGGTTGTACATAAAGGCCAATTATTGATTCATTTGCTGTGCTTATTTATCCATCCACCATATGCCAGAGGTGAGATGAGTTTGAGAAATGAGAAAGTCTGAGGTGTAAAGGACATTGACTCTACCCATAAAGACCATGTAGGTAAAATAAAGACAAATACTGTGTTTGAGCTTCTTTCTGTGGAGTTAATATGAAGGAATTTAGAAATAAAAATTCAACCATTTTGGAGTGGGCAGGATGGTGGAAAGACATTCCAGCAGGGCAGAGTACAAAGGGTACTGAGACATGGTAGAAGGAAGCAAACAATCTGAAATGTTTCTTTTGCTAATCATGGGTAATTTTTAAGACTCATTTTATTGGGGGTGGGTGGGAGAAAAGAAGATAGAGAGACCTTTCCTAAAGATCCAGATTTTATCTAGCTGTGAAAATGGTGAATCACTTCTCAAAGGGTCTAGAATAGTGTTTCTCAACTCATGGGTCATGAATGTCCTGCTTATCAGATACTTATATTACGATTAATAACAGTAGCAAAATTACAGTTTTGAAGTAGCAGTGAAAAATAATTTTGTGGTTAAGGGTCACCACAATATGAGAAACTGTATTAAAGGGTTACAGCATTAGGAAGATTGAGAATCACTGGTCTAGACTATCTGTGTTACATGACTGGAAAGTGTAAAGCTTATGTCATGAAAAATGGAAATATAGTTAACACTGCTAATGTGGGCACTTAGATAATGTTAGGAATCAAAGGGGGGGGTTTGGTTTGAGTACAATTTAGACAAGCGCCAGGCAGTTAGGTAGTTACTATTTCAGAGCTATGAATGTCATATCTGCAGAGAAGAGAACAGATTTCTTAATGGAGACGTTAGATATTTTGGACATGTACAAAGACAGAATAAAAATTTCAGAACAACAAATATAACTTATTTCTAAAGGACACAAACTGTAGATTTTTTTTTTGTTTTGTGAAACAGAGGAAACAGACATTTAAAGTAGATGTTAGCTAAGTGAATTGAGTTTTTTAAAGTAAATCATATGAAATTAATTTGTGGAAAGAGATAGCTAGACAGCACGTAAAAATGTAACCTGCTATTTATAATTCAATATAATTTATATGACACTTAACAGTTCCTGTTAACAGCAACTGTAATGCTAATTTAAGGAAATATCTTCAGCACGTTTTGACTTGTTTTTCTGATTTAAATGCAATTACATACTTTCAGAATTTGAACTTGCCATTCATTGCTTCTGTAGAACCCACTGATACCCAAAATTATAATTCTCCTACTATCAAAAAGGTAACAGTATTTGCTTGTAATGATATGAAGTAATTCACTCAATGACCATGGGCATGAAAATAATTCTTAATTAAAACACAGATTTTTATTAAGTGGTTGACAATATTAGAAGATCATAATCTATGAAAATTGGAAGCACCAAATGAATAGTAGTAGAAAAGCTACAGTCCTGCTGATGGGAAGTTATTGTCATCTCATTATCACATCTATTCACATTGTATGATCCTTCCACAGGAAATAGGAAGCTACAGAGACATCAAAAAAGGTAGACAGTGATAGATTTTAGCTGCTTCACACACAGAAAATTTCTTATCCTATAATACAAATTGTACAACAAATCAATTTAAAGCTATTAATAATTTATGAATATTCTTTCTTCTAATGAGTCTAATTTAAAGGTCTATAGAATAATGTCTAATTCCTAATTCAAATATTTATTTTAGAATAAGGTGTAATGCCTCAATTCTTAATCTATGCCAATAAGCTTGTAGATGTAGGAAAACAATTCTTCATCTGAACAGAACCATGAGAATTCAACATAGTGTGACTATTGGTTTCAATCTGAACATACAGAGTCTTACGTAAGTCATATTAATTTTCTTTCCTTCTCCACATTCTTTTACATGCATATTTCAAATTCATTTTACACCCTAAATGACTTATTATTGAAACTATATAGAGTATGGTTACAGAGTATTTACAAAAGAGAATAATCAAATCATAAAAATAAAATTTTATTATAACACCCTTATATGTTTTAGTAACTGAAAAAAGTTGAATTAACAAAACAATCATTCCTAGATGGTTACTTGTGTTTCGAAGTGATAAATACCATGAGAAATCATATAATCCAGTTTTCATGAATACTACATATGTTCTTCATTTAACTTTACTAATATTTTGAAAGATAATCATGTAGAATTCTGAAAACATCTCAGACATATCTTGAAAGATATGCTCCATGAGTTGGGCTCCTATTATTACATGTATGTTACTTATCTCATGAACTAAATACTAAGAGCAATAAATACATGGAGACCCTATGCCTTTTAGGATTTGTAGTTGATTTATCAAATACTATAAATCCTAATGATTTTCCCTGGGACCTATAGATCATAAGCCAGAATTCTCATCAGTAGATTTTAATTGTCTTTAGAAATAAAGAGAACAGAGCTTAAATCCAGATCATAACAGTATGGCTACATAGGTGATAAGGATGTGCCTTATTTTGCAGATCTAATAAGTATTCACACCATTCACACTTCTTAAGAAAACATAATATAATACCTATCTGTTATTCTGTATTGAAATTCAAGGATTAGAAGAAAATGTTACAGGTATGGAAATAAGGGACCACGTGAGAAGAAAGAACTCTGTAAAATGGATAATGCAAGGAAGATGACTCCAAAGATCATAAAGTATCTATCTGCAGATTTGCTGTTGTCTTATGATTATTTCTTTTTTCAAAGGTAGTTTGAGGATGCAGGATGTGTTCAGGGAAGTCACATGAATCCAGACGATATTTAGGCTTCGTGCTCTTAAAAATCTCTGTGTATATTCATGACCTTATTTAGTATTATGATGATAAAAACTGGACCATTGGATACAGGAGACAAAGTCAAAACACACAGAGTAACTAGGCACATCTGACTTCCTTTACAAATACTTATGCTCCTAGGGTTTTCATTGTGTTAAACCTGAACAACTTAAAATATACCTATCACTCTCTGACACCCAAGAGACAAATGCTCAGTAGCAGTAGCTGTAATTATTATTGAGCTTCAATTACAAGTACTAATTGATCTGACTTTGCTAGTGGGACACCTGATGGGAATTATTTACACAATAATATAATGTGACAGATGGTTAGGTCATAGTTATCAAAGCCACAGATGAAATAAGAGTATTCCCACCCCTTCTATATTCTGTTAATAGAGCAGAGAGAATTTAACATGCGTAAGCTTCCTGAGAACAAAAATCCATTTCTAGCTCATTTAATTCTGTCAGTTATACTATATGAAATATGTTTAAAACCTAAAACAAAATGCACAAAAATTCTAATGAATTAGTGGTTGTAGAAGGTAATAATAGGCTTCAGTATACATTGTGCCGTTGTGATGTCTATAACATGTAAATAAAACAATTTTATTAAATTTTGGAAATGAATGTTAGTGCTATGATAAAGAGAAAAAAATGTAAATGGCTTAGCATTGCAATTTATCCATAGGCATGATGCTGAACAAAATATTGAACTAAGTAAATATTAAAAAATCCTTGAGTATGGGCTGTAGAGAGAACTCAGTAAAATCCTTGCTGTGCAATCCTAAAGACCTGAGTTCAATCCCCAGGACCCATGTTGAGAAGCTGGATATGGTGGCTTAGAGAGCAGGGACAAGCTGATCCAGGGGTTGGGGGTGGGGTATCTCTTGCCAGCCAGCATCACCTGCTTGGCAAATTCCAAAACAGGTGGACACTCTGTATTAAAATACAGAAACAAAACCAAAATACCATGTACAGCTTCTGAGAAAAAATGCCAGAACTGATTGATCCCTGATTGTTAACAGTCACATTCATACATATATACCACCCTAGTCAACAAAAACTTCAGTGAAAACAAACCCCTCTGTATTTTTCTAGTGGTAGGATCTTCAATAGAGTAAGCAAGTAGGCAGAGACATACTTGGTAAAGGCCTTTTTATTTCTTAACAATGTGTTGTATCTTTGAATGTTTTTCCTGCATACATGTCCCAAGCAAGTGTGTGTGTGGTGTCCTCAGGATCAAAATGGAAACTAGATCCCCTGGGCATGGACTTACAGATGGCGGTGAGATGTCATGTAGCTGCTGGAAATTAAAACTGGATCCTCTGGAAAAGCATCTAGTGCTCTTAACCATGGAGCAATCTCTTCAGCCTGGAAAATTCCTTTTAATACATGTTCTTTGAGTCAATTGTATGCAGGGGTCAGCGCAAAATTTTAGTATTTGGTACAGGGCATCATAATAAGCAAAGGGCAAACATAGCTCATATTTAATTTGAGAAAGACAATGCACAATATTTATTCCTGAAATACTGACTTATTTGAGAAAGGTATAGCATAATATTTATTTGATAAAATGTTTTAAAATCACTGAAATGTCAAGTTTGGGCTTCTATTTAATAAAAACAACTCTCATTTTATCCCAGCTCTAAGTTTGCTTCTGTTAAATGTGATGTAGAACTCTTAGCTGGCTATAAAAGTCAACTAAATCAATTCTACATAAAGTTTCAGATACAATATTTTAATAAATACCACAAATGTAGTTATTTATTAATTTATTAATCCATGGTTAAAATTAAATGGAGAATGAATTTCTTTCCAAAGTACTTTAAGGAAAATCGTTATTTGAAAGAATTGTTTGTGGCTTTAAAGATTCTGACCTAAAAATACACAAGAAGTGACGTAGTATCATCAAGCAACTTTTCTTGGCATTGTGGAGACATAATTTTCCACGTGTGTGTGTGTGTGTGTGTGTGTTTGTGTGTGTGTGTGTGTGTGTGTGTGTGAAAGTTGGATGATAGGAGTTAGTTTTCTGCATCTGAATAAGATAAATCTGGGTAAAATCCAGACTGTTTTTCATTTGCTATGAGAATGTTAAATACATAAATAAAAAAGGCTTTAGCACAGTTCATAGAACAAGCAAGGAAGAAATGTTCAAATGCATCATCATTCCCCTTTCTTTCCTCTAGATGTGTATATTTTGAAGTTACCTGTTTGCCTATAGTAGTGAATTCATTTACTACGTTCCTAGAAATAGAATCTTGGTTAAGAATTCAATATTTGCATATGTTTACTACTGAATTTTTCTCAGTGTTCTTGGCTCTGAAAAGGGGTATTGGAAATTTGTTTGTATGTGTATAGGTGTATGTGGTACATGATATGTTTATGTATATGTGTGAATATCTGTGTATACTCACAAAATAGTAGGAAGATTAAAATGATTATTTTCTTACAAATATATTTTCCATGATGCTTCATAAGCAAAGACCACATGGAAATACTTAGATTAATAGAAATGGGATAATATTTAAGACAGAGTTAGCCAGTAAGAAATGCTAGTAACTGGCCAACAGATTCATATCTAATACAGCGTTTCTGTGTATAATTGGGGCTGACACGGAACTGGGACCAAGCTGGCAGGGAAAACTACTTGTAACAGTTCAGTGGATAAATGCACTTGCTATGTAAGCCTGACACCTAAGTTTGGAGGAGCTAACTGACTCCATAAAGCTCACCTTCAGCCTTCCATACATGCACAGGGACACATGCACACCCACATACATCATGCCCCCCCACACTAGTAATAATAAGACATATTGAAAATATAAGACATAATGAATAAGATTGAAGATTCTATTTACACAGAAATTCCATAATTATAAATATGAAATAGAATACATTCTTATACACATGTATGTTTAAATATAATACCTTAAAGGTAATTTTTATTTTGCCAAACCTTTTTAAGTAGATGAAAGTTTTTCCTCTTTACCAACTACAGGTGTCTTCATTTCATTCTACAGTCGAACAAATAGTAAGAGTACATATGCAAGGAAAGTCTTTAATTAACCAAAAAGCATGTTATTACATGCTGCTGTTATTTAAAACAGTCACTTGTGATGTTAATTTGAATACATGTCATCACTTTTATAGACTGATTTGTCCACTTTTTCATTCCAGGCAAAAACTTTTTGTTAATAATTATGTGTTCATATGGAATCCTGATCTATTCCTAGACTCACTTATTCCCAATAAGCACTATTCTGGGACCTAATTAGCTGTTCCAATAATATCTAAGTCCAGTGACATAGGGCACTGGGGAATCACTACAGACATCACTCACAATTGTGAAATGTGGTAGGTAGCAGGGCATAAACCATTGACATTGACACCTAGGACAGGAGATGGGTTGAGACTGTTTGCTCCTTTTTGTGTGTGTGTGAAACTTAAGTTTTAAAAAAATTGCCTCATAGATGTTGGACATACCTTCTATTTATGCATTTCCTCTACTGATTATCTTGTCATGTACCATGGTCATAACAGAAACTTCTCCTTGAAATGTTGAGATGCCAAACGAGAATTGGCCTATGCTTTCCTGTCTCCATTTCAGTCTAATGTAAAAATGTTGGTGTCTTCTGTAGAGTTCTGGATTCTTCATTCACCCCTCCCTTCAGTATGAGAATGTATATATAGTATTATATTTTATTTTTATTTTCTACAACATAACACTTTTATTGCTTATTTGGGAATTTCAAATCATGAACACCAATCACTCTCACACCCCAGTTCTCCCAGGTTCACCCCCTGCACTTGTGACCTCCTTGTCCAAAAAAAAAAAATGTATAATTTGTGTTATTCATATATTTAATGGACAATGGTCAAACTCCAGTAGCCAGCCTCTTCAAGAAAACTGAATCCTTTCCTGCCTACACACTTACCACAAGCCATTGATTGTGAGGAGCTACATTTCAGCATCCTTTTCACAATTTTTTAAAGTTCTCTTTAATGGTTTCCTGCCTAGGCTTGCAGCAGACAGGGCTTGGAGGGTAGGGGTTGTCACAGAGCCTTCTATGTCCCTCTTTTTCAACTGTGAGTCTTCAGTCATCCTTGACACTGCAAAAGTAGCATCCTTCCCATTTACAGCCAGAAGTTGCATGGATCATGGACTTCCAAGTGGTTTCTGACAGTACCACAGACCCTTGTCACCCTCATAGCCTTCAGTAGTAACACAAGTCATGGACATCAACAGGGTTGCCAGTTGCAGTAGGACCATGGACATGGGCATGACCCTCCCTCAGCGGCAGCGTGAATCACAGACATCAACAAGACCTCAGGTGACTGTACAATGCCATTCACATAAAACATGGCACCAAGCAGCAGTACAGGTATATTTTAATTCCCCGCTGAGAGAAAGCTCTAAGAACAAGATGCTCCATAAATATATAATTATTTATGAACTGACTGTAAACTACCTTATTTCTTCATGAGATTCACCGTTGTTTCTCATGCTTAAAAATTTAATGCTATAAATATTTAGTATAGCACTGACAACTCATTTATTTTTCTCTCACCTTGTTGAAAGAAAATTTAGGCACAGTAAAAATTGCAGCTCATGTTGACAATATTGATTAGCAGTGAAATCAGTTTATTGTTCAGATGTACTGTTAATGATTAGTTTTTTAGGTTAACTACTGGTTAGGAACATCTGCCCCACTCTTTCTTGTTTGTCTATTAACTACATATGTTTATTAATATAGAGGTTAGTGAGGCAACATGAAGACTATTCAGAATCAGTAACCACAATTCCAAACAATATAACCTGATATACAAAACGCCCTAATAATCACCCTGCGGTAACTATTATAGAATAATTTGAATGAAAGTCACTCCAATTTAACAATAGTTTTCTCCACCTATTCTTATAATATATTAGGTGTTTGTCCATTTAAAAATTATTATATATAAAATTGTCAGGTAAGATAAAGATCAATGAGTTTGAATCTGCAAAGTTGGTTAAATTTTAATTTCATAAGTATGAATGAACTCATCAGCAAAGCAAAATTTCTGTATTGGGCGAGGGTATTTAGTTTCATTCATAGCCTATGAAGGCTACCTTCTACTTCCTGTTGGCTATGTGTAGACTGTCTATTTTCATGCAGGCATTATTTGCATTTGGCTTCCTCAAAAATAAAATGAGTATGATAGTATTATTTTTTTATTTCAGTCTTCTAAGGTATCTGAAAGTAAAATAAGTGTGAGCTTGATGTTTATGCATTAAAATATTTAGTGTTGCATCCTGATACAAAAACTCAATTTAAAAATGTTGTTTTGAATTTCAAATAATTCTGTGCTCAATAGTCCTGATCAATGATATATAACAAGCCTTTTGCCTTTCTTTAGATAACAAACATCAAGACATAAAGATGCATGCCTGTTCATTCTTACATCTTTAGCTATGCTTATAGATTAAGATATTTCATCACTAACAGGTTCTTCTTTCTGTGTGATTAAATATTATATGTTTCAGAAGTGGTCTCTCAACAACTGCCTCCCCTCTCAAACTCAGAGGCAGAAGAAATCTGTTTCCTGTGTCTATTGTGACTTTTATGTATTGTACACTTTTTGTATAGTATGAATTACCCATTTTACACATTTAGCTGTCAAATTAGGCTTAGAATTTTGAAGAAGTCAATTTTTATCTCACCAAAGTTTTATTTCCTTTATTAGTGTGTATATATGTGTGTTTGAGTGTATGCATGTGTATTGTGTGTGTGCAGGTGCCCATAGAGGAGAAAATAGAAGGTCCGATTCCCAAGGACTGGAAGTAATATGTAGCTGTGAACACTTAGACATGACTTGGGGGATTCAGCTAGGTCCTCTGGAAGAGCCACAGGTGCTCTTCATCTTAGAAACATCTCTCTATCTCCTCATCTACCAAAGGTTGATAATGGTGCATTGTTGCTGCCAGCCAGGGGGCACACTTTGGGAGTTGTTGCTGGAAGGCATTTTAGTTACATAATGCTTAAACAATTTTGTTTGTTCTTATAATCCAGTAATATTCAATGGCTTAGCTAGGCTGCTCTCTGAGCTCTGTTCTTTCCAGTCTTCAGTGGTAGATGAAATATTTCTCAGCAGTACATTTTAATATGTCAAAATGACAAACTATTTGATCAGCTGGGATATAATACCATCAACATTTTAAAAATGAAAATGTTTGAAGAATTTTTCAGTGGTATGTATAACTGAATTATGATTTAAATCCATGGTCATAAAATACAGTTGAAATTCAAAGAAAGTTAACAAGCTTAAATAATAATTGACTCACAATGGTACTAAGTTCTTAAGAAAAGCAGGCTTGGATCATGAATTTAAAAAATTTCATACATTAATCTACTTGGTCCACTCTACTAATTGGAATGCACACTTACAGCATAGTATGTGACAGACTTGGTGAAAGATTATTTCTTTGCCTAGGCATATTCAATATTCAATTATTTTCTTGTTAATAATTTATCCTGCATAATAGAGAAAACACTGTAAATAACCATCTGTCTGGAGAGTCACTTTTATATTTACAAATACAGCACAAAGGCTCAGCAAGAGACTTATAGAAGGAAAGGGCATTTCAAGCTAAGTGCTCCTGTGAGACTGATTTCTAGACTTCTACTAACACAGTGAAACTCCTTAAAGTTGGCCGAGAAGGGGGAAAGATAGGAAAATTAAAGATTTTTATATGTATTTTTATACACAAACATATAGATAGTTTTTGTAAGAAACAAATTTTCTCAACAGCACAAGTTGTGGCTGTCCAGTATGAAGTTGGGATTCTCAAAATTGTCCAAATTTTTGCATAATGGAGACAGAACTAAAACAGCAACCACTGTAGGTGCAGCCAGTAATGAGTTCATGATGGGGATGGAAGGCATCATGACCTACCAGGAGCAGACTGTGCACTGTCAACCTGTTAGTCTTTCAGAGACTGGTGAGTACAGACTACAGTCTCATCTGGCAAAGATGCTAAAGAAAGAGTTATGTGGTAACATATTAAAATCATGGTTTATGGTCAGCATATGGAGTAGAATTTCTATACCTACCACACCACTCTTATTTGATCACAGATTCATTAATATATTTGTCAAAAAAGCAAATTTTATAAAATAAAGATATGATGATCCTATAAATTCTATTAATTAAAAAACATCTTTGTGGAAACCACTGTATTAGACTCATCTGCACTTTCTGGTCTTTCAGACCAATGTATATTGTCAGGGGTTTGAGTTGCCCTTAATGATTTTCTTGTGTTTTGCTTATGCTGTTGCTGATGTTGCATACATATGTAAGTATGTGTACTGGTTTTTAAATTTTTCATATAGTAAATTTAATAATGTTTTTCTCCTCTAATTTCTCCTAGATCATTCCTACCTTCTTACCCACCCAAATTTGTCCTTTCTATTTCTTAACTACACACATACACAAATACTGAAATCACCCTTAATGTCTTAATGAATTTGGAGTATATTTATTAATTCTGTAGCCATTATCTCCTATCAGTAACATATCAAATATGTAAGATTCAAGAAAGAAATGAATGAAAATTCAAAGCTCTAACTACTAATGTTGCGGTAGGAGGGGTCAAGCACATATTAAGATCCAGGGAATTTTTTCCAATAAGAAAACATTTTTTAAAAATCCTAGATTGAGCTACTATCTGGACAATTGTTGAACTTCATGTTTGCATCTGTACGTGTGTGTGTGTGTGTGTGTGTGTGTGTGTGTGTGTGTGTGTGTGTGTGTTTGTCTTGGTGTACCAATTATGATATAGCAAGTGTATGTAGAGTCTAGTAACACATTTTTTGGAGGTTTCTCCTTTCACTATCACATGGGTTGATAGACTTGAACTTGGGTCATCAGGCTTGCATGAAAAATGTCATTATTTCCAGACCTTGTGCTTTATGATGACATATTGTTTTTAACTAAGTGCTGAAGATATGGCCCTACATTATATTATTAGTATGCTTTCTGAGATAGAATTAACAGAGACATTTGCTAATGCTGGAAACAGCCTTGAGATGAAGCTTCTTCTCTGAACAGCTACAACACATTGCTGAACAACAGGTCTAGGTTCAGTCAGACCTTAAACCAAAGTTGAATATCATTTGGAAAAGAAATAATAGATCTTGTTTGTATATGTCTGCTGAATAAGGGTCACTTTCCTTTGGGGGGGTGGCTACTGATGGTGGTTATCTGGTGCTCTAGGAGATGACCCACCTAGGTACTTTAGGGGAAGGCATAAATAGACCCAGAGAACTTTTGAAAAAAGAAAAAAAAAGTTAACTTCCTGTGTTGGTGGGTATGGGCATCTGCCTTTTAAACATAACTGAAATTCTTCTGTCAGTGATCAGAACTCCTTTCCCCAATAATAGCTGTGCTTGACCATGTGACTTGATGTGGCCAATAGAATATTTTAGACTTTATGTGAGTAGAGGTTCTTAAAAATTAATGGGCACTTCTGATTTGTTCTTTTTGATTTCCATTATGAGCTTGGGAACTACCCCAGGTTCATCTGTCACAAGATGAGAGAAAAAGGGACAGAGCTTTGAGATATTACCTATCTAAGACTGCTTGAGTCCAGCCAGACTCTGCTGACCCAGTAGCTAACTGTAGATAAACGAGGAGGCACAGCCAAGAACCACAGAGACATGTGAGAAGTAATAAATGTTTCATGTTAAAGCTGATGGGTTTGAAGTGTGAATTACATAGTGATTTGAAAATCAAATCATTTTTCCCCTGCTGTCTCTAACTTACATTTAAATGATGGTTGAAAGTTACACTTCTGAATTTTTTCTAGAAGGGACAACGCACAAAAAACAAACAAACAAACAACAACAACAAAAACAAGGTGAAGACCATATGGACTCTATAGAAATACAACTTACTGTAATTGCTCCTAATTATTGACATGGTAATTTCATTGCTAAGTTTAATTTCAACAATTCAGTTAAAATAATTGCAATAAAATAATTTTTAATAGCTATCTCAATAATGGTTCTGAAACAAACAAACAAACAAACAAACAAAAAACCCAACCATCATATAAGGCAAGCACATGTCGTAGGTATGCAGCAGCTACAAATGGAGTCTTCTCTCCTTCATGATGTCTGGAATATTACAAGTCTAGCGACTAAGGAATCCTTTGAGATTTGTTGTGGTTTTTATGATCATGAGACTTGTACATATATAGTTTTAATATATAAAGATAATTCTACTGCTATTTTACATATTGATGGGGAATATCCTCCTGCATGCTGTGAATATATGTTTCCTCTTATTGGTTGATGAATAAAGCTGTTTCTGCCAATGGGCAGGCAGTGTGTAGTCAGGCAGGAAGTAAAGGCAGGGCTACCAGATGACAAGAATTTGGGGAGGGGGAACACAAGGAATGAGTCTCAGGGAGATGCCTTGTAGCTACTGGGAAGACAGGATTCTGGGCATTCTCTGGTAAACCAAGGCCAAATGGAGATAAATGGATTAATAGAAATAGGTTAATAATTAAAAGAAGAAGTCAATAAGGAGCCTGAGTCATAAGCCAAACAGTTTATAATTAATATAAGCTTCTGTATGTTTATTTGGGACTAAACAGCTGTGGGATTGTGTTACAGATTGTTCTTCCAGACAGCCTAATTCTGCAGCTACCTTGCCCCAAAAGAACACACAGACACTATAATAATTATGAATTAGGCAAATGACTAGGGCTCCTTATTGGCTAGCTCTGTCTTAATTATTAACTCATAAATACTAATCTATGTGTTTCTCCATGGTCTTAACTTATCGGAGAATGCCTTACCCATGTCCTCTCTTCCTGGGATCACACTGCAACTTCTTTCTACCTACACTTACCAGAATCCTCCACATCTCCTAGACTTGCCTATCTTGCTGTACTATTGGCCACAGTGATGAATTCATCAACAAATAAGAGAAACATATGTACAGAAGATATCCCCATCAGGACTGGGCAGAACAGAAACTTGCATACTTTTTTCCCCTGGATAGGTAGTTACCCTGAATGTACCAGTGAGGAACTTATGAGGAAAAAAGCCAAGAGTGTAACTTTCAATCATTCCTTAAAGATAGGCTTACTCTTGCTACAATGAAATTCTATGATTTCCCTTAAACATTTGGAAATACTTCAATTTTATATTTTACTCTTGTTTTACCCACTTCTCATTATGTTGTCAATGAGAGAGACCTACCTCAAGCATTAAAATAATAAAATTCTTCCTTTCATCAGTAAACCATACCTCAGATCATTTTAGAAATATTCAATAACATTGGATACACTATGCATCAGTTAATAAGCTTTATTGTTTTAGTCAACCCTAGCCAAATATGATAGGTGCCCCCTAAGAATGAAACTTATCATCCTGAGGTCAGGGTTGGCTCCACTCTACTCTGTTGTTTCATGCTCTAAACTTCAAACATTGCTTCAATCTTGTTATCTTCCTAACGATTTAATTGAATACGTTTTGAAGCATTCATTTGCTTAATTTCAACAAGTTATTTTATTTACTTTCAACAAATTGCCTTATCTAAAGAGTTTAGAAATTACTGGAATTGTGAGGAAATTAGGACAAAAATCATTATTATCCAAAAATTAATTTCTCTTTTCAGAAAAATAACTACAGTAGTCCTTCTTCAGAGAGCCTACATATTTGGAATTTTTTCTTCTAAAGTAATCCTTGTGTTTTTTTTTTTTTTTAGATGAAATAGATATTATTTATTAGTTGGAAAAATGAAAATAACATTTTAGGTTTTTTTTAATTAAAATCATCTTTGTTATGTGACTGCCAAAATTATGGTAAAGGTACATAAAATGACATCATAATCCTCATCAAGACAAGTCTTAAATGAAATAGCCAATACTAATATTACACATATAACATATATTATATATGACATTCATTTTCTTTTCATTTTCTTTTAATTTTAAAGAAAACATGTCACTGTTAAATAGCTTTATTATTTTAATAAATTAACTAATAAGAGAAAAAAATATAGCATTGGGTAGTCAGCATGGTATCAGGCCAAGAAAGGTGTTCAAAACATCAAGAAGCTTAAGGAACTCAAAAGTATATCATGTCACTGAAAAGAACAGAAATCTGAGGTTGACATTCAAGGTTCTTTGTGACCTGAAAAAGTGTGCAACCCCACTACCAGCTGGTCTTTGTAGGTAGACTCTAGGTTGTAGCCAGCTGAAAAGCTTACCTAGCTGTAGGGTGCACTGGATCTAGACTGGATTTACTCAATCTCATCTTGTGAAGGACTTATCATCCTGTGAAATCAACGTCCATGTCCAGTCTATTTTCCTTTGTGAGGCCTTAATCAATGATTCTGAGACAAAAGATGCCCTCCTTAGGATCTCCAAGCTTTCTCCACATCGTGATATGCACACATCAGTCTGTCTTATCTGCATCATGGTTAATCATCTCAGTAAAGGAGCCATTGCTTCCTCACATTTGTATTTCTGATACAATATTAGAATTAATGTCTAATTTAAGTAGTTTAAAAATCATAATTAGGAATACATATTTTATTACAATAGAAGCATCTTTCTGAGAGAGGAAGTACTGGATCTTGTGCACTAACTCATAACATCATCAGAATAATTCTTTTAGCTTTAAATTCTAGTAGTAGTTTCCTCTTAAACCAAGAATGTTGCTGTTCTGAAGCAAAAGGCAAGTTCACAGCATTTTTTAAAGGATGTCTGCCTTTCATGTTTACTATTATAGGTTTGGTTCTGTTTATATCCTGCCTGCATTCAAAGATAACTTTAGAAGTGTACTTATTAGACTAACATACTGTAAAGAACTTGTGTCAGAAAATTATTATTCTGCTAAAATAAATGTCATAGTAACATAGTACTCATTATTATAATGGATATTTCAGTGAATGCCTTGATTATAGCACTTTGCTAGTGACCTGTGTGCTCTAAGCCTTTCTCAGAAGCTTCCATTGTTTTGAATCGAGACTGAACATACACCACACTGAGACACCTTCCCTCAAGAAGATCCAAATGGCCAAAGACAGCTCACAATAATGGCAAACTTTTAGCATCCGGGTGTTTGTAATTACCAAGGGTATTGTAACATATTTCATAGCGAAAAGTTCAAAGGAAAAACCATTTGGCATAATACGTCAGTATCCAGAGAAAGCCTTATTTATTTATTTATTTATTTATTTATTTATTTATTTATTTATTTATAGCAAGGAACCACTCTCAGAAATGACTAGAAATTCAATAATGCAATTTAGAACATCCATCTTCTCCAAATAAATAGCATTCCCTTTTGCTTGTACTTTAGAATTATCTGGAGTTTTACAAAGCATATTTTAAAAACCCACCTGCAAAGATATTTAATCGATATGAGCCATACCAAGTGGGAATTTTATGGACAATGATAGTATCTCAAGCCAGCAGTGGTCAGACTACCTGGATAAATAATCTGAGGGAATATCTCCCGAAATTGTATTATATAGCTAGATTAGTCACAGAACTTGGCTAGAATTGGATGCTTTGGGCACGATTTGTGATATGCACTCTTCCTGTAAACTACACCATAATATTCAAACAGAAATATGACTTAAAAAGCACAGACTTGGATCCTGTGTGTTCACAGATTGGGTGATAAACTTTTAAGATTAAATTTGCAGGTTATAGTTTGATTAAAATGGTTTGTAAGAGTTTATGTGGCTGGCCAGATAATGCTTGGCTTAAAACAGGTCATTCAGTATATCACACTATCATAAAGATTAGTAAGCAAACAATTTTTCTAACATGTCTATTACTTTAGTTGAAGGACAATTAAGACTATTTTCTTTAAAATTTAGATACATTTATTAGGAGAGAGGGGGATGAGAAAAAGACAGAGACACAGAGAAAGAGACAGAGAGAGAGACAGACAGAATTTATGGATATAAATGTGTTAGGGATAAATGTGGAGGTTGCTATCCCCTCCTACTTTACAGGGAGGGTGATGCCTTCCAGGAGGGATCATCAAAATCTGTCAAGTCATTTGTAGTAGGGTCTAGGCCCTCCGTCCTGTCTCTAGGCTAAGGGAGTATCTCTCCATGGGGAATGTGCTCCCAAAATCCTTTCATGCACCAAGAATACATCCTGGTTGCACTGACAGAGGTCCTTTAGGCTGCCCAGGCCTTCTAGCTGAGACTCATGTTCAGGGTGTCTGAGTGGGTACAATGTTGGTTTCCCAACTATCAGTCTGGGGGTCCATGAGCTCCCCCTTGTTCTGGCCAGCTGTTTCTGTGGGTTTCTTCTGCCTGGTCTTGGCCCCTTTGCTTATCAGTCCTCCCTTTCTGCATCTGGATTCCAGTTCTGCTCAGTGTTTAGCTGTGGGTGTCTGCTTCTGCTTCTATCAGCTACTAGATGAGGGCTTTATGATGGCATATGAGTTAGTTATCAATGTCATTATCATGGAAGAGCATTTAAGGTATCCTCTCCACTGTTCCTCATATTTTTAGTTGGGGTCACCCTTGTAGGTCTCTGGACATTTCTCTAGAGACAGTTTTCTCTTCAAACGTATCCTCTATTATGGTATCCTTTTTTTTTTTTTCTCTTATCTATTCACCCCCCCCCCAACTCAATCTTCCTAGTCTCCTGTTCTCTCCTCCCCTTCTGTTCTTCTGTTTCTCCTAACTCCTTCTCCACTCACTGCCCCTCATTCCCAATATTCTCAGAAGATCTAGTTCCTTTCCCCTTCTGTGAGGGACCTTATATGAATCTCTTAGGTTCCTCCTTGTATCCTAGTTTCTCTGTCAGTGTGAATTATAGGCTGGTGATCATTTGCTCCATGTCTAAAATCCATATAGGAGTGAGTACATACCATATTCCTCTTTTTATGACTGGGTTACCTCACTCAGGATGGTTTCTTCAAGTTCCATCTATTTGCCTTCGAATTTCAAGATTCCATTGGAATCTTATTTTGTTTTGTTGTTGTCGTTTTCTGCTGAGTAGTATTCCATTGTGTAAATGAACCACATTTTCTTTATCCATTCTAAAGTTGAGGGGTATCTAGGTTGCTTCCAGTTTCTTGCTATTACAATTAATGCTCCTATGAACATAGTTGAACAGATGTCTTTGTTGCATTGATGAGTGGAATTGCTGGGTCCTGTGGTAAACTGATTCCCATTTTCCTAAGGAAGTGCCATACTGATCTCCAAAATGGCTGTACAAGTTTGCACTCCCACCAGCAGTGGAGGAGTGTTCCCCTTTCTCCACATCCTCTCTAGCATAAGCTGTCATTGGTGTTTCTAATTTAACCATTCTGACAGGAGTAAGATGGTATCTCAGATTTGTTTTGATTTGCATTTCTCTGATGGCTGAGGATGTTGAGCAGTTTCTTAAATGTCTTTTAGCCATTTTGCATTCCTCTATTGAGAATTCTCTATTCAGCTCTTTACTACATTTTTAATAGGTTTATTTGGTGTTTTGGTCATTAGTTTCTTGAGTTCTTTGTATATTTTGGAGATCATCCTTCCGTCAGATATGGTGTTGGTGAAGATCTTTTCTCAGACTGTGGGTTGCCTTTTTGTCTTGTCAACTGTGTTCTTTACCTTATAGAAGCTTCATCTGCTTTGGTGTGTTCAGGTTTAGTTGGTATCTAGTTCCTAGATTCTGGTGGTGTCATACTGGTCTTTCTATTGTTGGTGTTTTCTTGTATTGCCAAATTCCCATCTCTTCTTCCAGTGGGTGCAGGTGGAGTCTCTCTCAAATTCTTTTAGTGTGTTCCCCCCCCCCTCTGGTAACACATTACGAATTCTAAAGGATTTTTTAAACACTGTTGTCTGATTTTGTAATTTAGCCTCCATTCTAAAACTGAAGGCTCATGTTACTCCACTCATCAAAACCAATCCATATTTCCAGAAAAACATACAATGAGAAGAGTGAAACTGCAGAGATAACGTGCAGACACTAGAGCTGCTCACATTACATGCTCAAGAAAGGCATTTAAAGTACTTAACTTTAAGCCATTTACATTTTTAAATAAAGAATGTTAAAAGAGACAAAGATAAACCACGACTAATACCTGAGGTGTATGGTGCCACACACAGCTCAAGTACTATGCTGTTTTGATAAGTGAATGTTTTTGAATGAAGTAATTCTTTGTGTTGAGTAAGAAAAATCATCAAAGCAGACACTTGGAAAGCATGAGAAAGAAAACTGGGGTAGGGGAAATCCTCAGTTTGGAAATTCACAGATGAGATGAGATACGATAAAAATAACCATTGTATAAAATTGCATTAAGATAAAACATTGGCTTGGTTTTGAACACACAAAAGCATTGTGAATGGAAGGAATAAGTAGAGTAGGTGTGAGAACTGAAGACAATGAAGGAGAAGAGGCAATGAACAGCCCCCCCCCATACACCAACCTGTGATCATTATGGAAATATGACTGAATCCACCTTACTAAAACTGAAATAAAGTCATTCATTTATTGTACTTAGAAATTATACATAATAAAGTTTCTTTCTCTGAGTTGGAAAGTAGACGATCTCTTAGTCTATTTGTGCTACTATAACTTAATACTGAAGATATAAAGCGTTTTATTTCTCACACTTTGGGACCTCAGAAAGGCGAATAAGAAGCTATTGGACTATGCTGAGCCTTCTTGCTGCACCATTTCCAGGTAAAAAGGCAAGAGAGGGTGATAGGCATAGTGGGCTAAAGTTGCTTTTGCAACAACCCAATTGCCCTAGGAACTCTCTTCCAATAATGACAACAATTTATTTATGGGAACCTCCTTCACAATTAATGAACTCTTATTGGTTTCCACCTCCCAGCACTGTGCATTAGAGAAAGAGACAAAGCAGAAGCCTTGTGTACTCTAAAATTTGCAACCTCCTTCTAGCATATTTTAACAGTGAAATGTATCAGAACTGGGGATGTGTGCCAGTGGTAAAACAACTGCCTAGATTGCAAGAGACCCTGTGATTTTTTTCAGTTACATGTGCTTACATGCACACACACATACACATGCAATTTAAAGCGTTACAGGAACATGGAAGGCTTAGATAAATGTGGACAGAGTAAGAATGTAGAGAGTCTTATTGATTAGAAATTAGCAAACATAAATGACATTGAAATTAGCTAAGCACTGTCTCTGCCTCAGATAGTTATCACATTGTGTTTTTGATATATACCCAGTATTTGAAGATAAAATTTTGTAGATGGCTCTGAGCAGACTGAGGGGTAAGGCCAAGTTCTAGGTAAAAGTTACTAACAAGTTACAAATAAGACCGTCTGGATAGAGGATCTAGGTTTTCTAAAACGTTGTGATCTGTCCCTAAGATATTCTTCTATAGCTTGTAATCTTCCTATGTGCTGTATTTAGTGTTTTCATCCATATGGATTAAATGACCTTGTACACTAAATTATCAGAAATGAATATAACACATACATTAAAAGAAAATAATTATGACATAATTTTGAAGGTAGGTCTTGCTGAATTATCTTTGTGCATTCCTAAGTTTATTTACAAGCATTCCTACTAGCTCACTGCAATTACATTAACAGTTGGCTTCACCCAGCATGGGACTGACTCAGGCCCCCCCTGAATATGGGTCTCAGTCAGAAGGACTGAGCAGTCTAAGGGACCTCAGACAGTGGAGCCAAGATGTATCCCTGGTGCACAAAAGGACTTTGCAAACACATCCCCCAAGGAGGGATAACTGCCTTAATCTAGAGACAGGAGAGAAGCCCTAGTCCCTACTTCACATGACCTGTCAGACCTACATGACCCCAACTGGATGGCATTCCCCTACATATGAAATTGGGGTGGGGGGATGGGAGGGGAGTGTGGTTAGAGTGCAAGTGAGATGGCAGAGAGGATAAAAGGGAGGGAAGGAGGAAGGGAGGGATGGAGGGAGGCAAAGAGAGAGGGAGGGATGTAGAGGGAACTGGGATAGACATATAAAATAATAAATTAAATTAAAAAAAATGCTTTGACTCCAAAATTTAAGTTCAAGGACAAGCTACTAGGGAAAAGGATTTCTATTTTTGTTTCCACAGAAAATGTAAAGATGTGGATTCCTTCCAGACTAATGTGGTTTGATCAAGCCAGACCGCCTGAAACAGATTACCAGGTGATCCTACATTCAAAACAGCTGGACAAAGCAGCCTTACAGACTACAGCCAGGATTTCTGAATCTTCTTCGAATCCCCCATGACAGCGCCCCTTACCAGCAGGAAGTAGTTTGGAAAGAATGATGCCCAAATTCCCAAATATTGTCTATAAATGTTTGTTTTCATTTAAATGGACTTGGTTATATAAAATAAATTAAAAAAGGGAAAAAAACAAACAAAAACTAAACAAAAAAATAAATTAAAAAAAACCCAAAAAACAAACAAACAAAATAAAACCAGTTGGCTTCACATCTCAGATGGAAACAAACCTCTAGGAGTTTGCCACATTCAATGATTTGTTTCAGTAATGATTTCTATGTGATCAAGTTCATGTATGTCACAGTGAACTTTAGACAGAGTGGAAATAGGAAGGACTATTTTTTAAGGATTTGGAGATTTATAAAGAATGAAGTATAAATAAAATTCAAAAGTTCTTTTCTAGATCCCACCCCTGAAGCCTAGGGAGCCACGGACCCAGAGGAGACAATAAATGGTTCTACTTATTTTTTATTGATAGTTGTCAGAAAGTATGAAATTAACAAAATTTGCCTACTATTCTATAACTACCAGGAAATTGTCTTCAGTAATCTGAGGCAGACCTTCATGGATCATCTTGAGATAGATAATATAGCAATTTTCAGACAAGTGGAAAAATTAGTTCTTATATGATCATTTGCTTCTGCTTTAATTTATGCAGTTTTATAAATACATAACTACAATAGTTTTCAGCTTCTGAATATTACATTTTAACCAAAGCTCTGAAAACCTTACAAGGTGCAATTAAATAAAAAGCACATCAGACAACTCTAATGTTGAATTTAAATATTGATTTAATATATGAAACTCTTGACATTTCCAAATGTCCCAATTCATGAATATCACAATTACATCTAATTATCCTAATAAAATGCAGAGAAGTTTAAATTTAAGTGATATCTTTGGATCACTAATTATTTCATAAATATTAAACCAAAATAAAAGTCATTTTTAACAAACACTATAGCTTCATTTCCATTTTTTCCTATCAAGATCAGTAGTTAAAGAAGGCTATTACTCACCAAACAATGAACTGCTATCTTCAATCCTAAAACTTCTAGTAATGTTGTTTAGCTGTTGTCAGAGCATTTCATGCATGAAGACTGGCCATTGGTGAATGGCACTGTGAGGGTGGCGGCTGAGATCATACAGACTTTAATCCAGCTTGTCAATGAAGCATGTACCCCACACTCTATCCTTGAAGCCATTTCCACATTAAGCATTCGGCACAATTACACGTGATTCTGTACATTCATGTCCATGGCTACTTTAGAAACAGAGGATGCCATGTCTGCATATTGCACAGATCTGCAGTGTTTGAGAACAAATCAAAGCACATTTTCCCTAGCATGTGTGAGAGGAACCCTCCCACAGTATGGATGTCTTGCTCTGCTCAAAGCCCTGCTCCTTTCTCCTGTCAGATAAACGCAGGCTGGAGTTTTTATCTTTGTGGCAGCAGCAGGCTGAGGTGGGTACAGCAGGGCAATGATAGAGAACCAGATTAAAGACAGCTTGAAGGCATGAGGTGGGTGTACATTTCCTAGCACTCCCATCAAATCTCCCTCAGGTTGATACGAAGCCAATAGCCTCAAGTCCATGCACATCCTCTCCATGGTTATGGTTCTACACGGATAATTTATCACAAAAGAGTGACTGTGGCAGCAGGTCTGAAATTCTAGATTTATCATCCTACACAGGAAAGAGATTTGAAAAATGCAAAACATTTCTTTCTTATTTATTTTAAATATGTATGTCATAAAATGTATACGCTAGGATGAACTGGTCTTGTTGTAATTCATTTAGATTTAAATTACTCTATCAGGACATATAATGCCAATAACAGAAGGTTTTTAGAACTATTCAATATATTTTAAAAACCTAAAAAGTTGTGAGACTAAGAAGTCTGGCCACTTTCTCACAGGAGACTCCAAACACACTCAAAGATCCTCACAAAAGTTAACATGAATCCCTCAGGGAAAATCAGCTTGGCAAAACTCTAGGTATTTTATTCCCAGGCATTGCCTTTTCCTTCAATCACTTGACTTTCTTATAAAGTAGCTCTCAGCAGCCCTACTGTCAGATAAAAATCATAAAATTTCGTAGACATCAAACAGCTGTGAAACATGAACCAACAAGTACAACCTGTTCTTTATCACAGGCAAGTGTGTAAGCCCTGCCCCAGCTAGTTTACTCAGGTCCAACATGACTTCTCTGTTTATTGGGCATTCTTACAAGTGGCCACACAAATGCTCATAAAACACATTTAGACCTGGAAGTGGTCAGTGGAAACTCGTGCTACAGGTAGGAAACACGTTTGGAGCACCACAGTTTTTAATGTACAGGCGAAGCCGTCAGAGAGGGTCACTTTGTGCTTATAAATATGCAGAACCTTTTCTCTAATTTCACAACTTCTTTTTCTTGTTCTCTTTGCTCTTCCTCCAAGTCAATTAAAATGCAAGCAGGAGGCTTGATAAGAAGAAGCAAGACAAGTGAGGCATGGGATAGCACTAAAATATGACTGCCTAATGTATGCAGGCTAATAGGAATAATTGGATTTTTAAAGTCTAAGCATTGCATGCTTTACCCTTTATCTCCCATTATATCGATTGGTGCCTTGCTCTTTTTATATCTAAAATGTTAACCTTTATGAATTTTTAATAACTAAAACTTTGTAACACTTCTATTAAAATGTGAGGTAGTGTTAAGTCTGCCATTTGGCTTTTATAAATCAATGTTCCTTAACTGAAATCATAGATTGTAATGTGCGATGGAAGTTTGTATTTGTTAATCTATGAAATAGTGATTGCAAAAATGACCCTGTAACTTTACATTAACTTAATCATATTTTTATATACCCATTGCCCACATAGGGTGACAATACATAATCTTCACTATTTTCTCACTTCTCTCAAACACAGGATCTCCAACCAAAGTGTCACGGTTAATACTGATTGTCAATTTGACAGTGTCTAGAATCACCTTGGAGAAAAAATACCTATGCATGTTAGTGAGAATGGCAGCATTCTATGGGCTGTGGTCCCAGACTGCATAAGAAAGTGAGTTGATTACAACAAGCATTCTTCTCAGGCTTCCTGATCACAGATGCAGAGTGACCCCTGCCTCAAGCCATCAAGACTCTCCCACCATGATGGACTACACTCTGCAGCTGTGAGTCAACAGAAAGATCTTTTTTAAAGTTGTTTTCTTGTTTGTTTGTCCTTTATTTTTCCCATGGTATTTAGTCACATGACTAAAATACCACAAACCAACAAATTCCAACTGTACATAACATGTTTAAACATTATTAGCTGTTTACTATTGATAGCATTCAGTTTTAAATATGCCTGACTATATGCTGACATTAATTTTAATCATTTTAGAATTCTGTTAGTGTATTTTAAGGAAGTAAGAAAATACTAGTTCTTCCCACAAATTTAAGAAATAATTTATTTTTTATTTCAAAGAATCTGTGCCCGAGAATTTGTGTTCAATAATCGAAGGACTATTTTGAGGGTTCTGAACGATGAAACCCATGCTAAAGCATGCTGCTGTTTGGCCATTTTGCCTATATCAAAAATTTCACACATGAAAAGATTGCTCATGATCATTAACCCAACTGAGACTCATTCCTACAGGGGCTCTCCTTACAGCAGCCCTGTAAACAGGACTCAGTTCTCCTCATGACCACAGCACTGCTTGAGACTGGGATGACTACCACCCCCCTGCACCACCCTACTCTGCTCGTCAACTTCTTCCTGTCTACAGTGAACCTAAAAGCCTGAACAGGTTTATCAAGTCAATGTCAAAATCAAGAGCCTGAAGTGTTTTACTGTTTTGTTCTTTTGTGTCAACTTCAATTACTTCTGCTTTCCATGAAATAAGATTAGCTGAGGTTCAAACCTTCTTTCATTATTCTTTCAATTTAAATGGAAACTGAGTTAATTTTATTGTCTGAAGACATGCATTCCAATTCTTACCTCTAGGACTTCATATGCAAAGGTCTGCATGTGAAATAGCTTAGCCTTAATTCTTTTTTAAGTTTTAAAACATATTCATGTCTGTAACTTTAATTATAGAACAGGTGTGAAATTTTCTTAGGAACCAAGGCAAGGAAAGCTCTAAATTTTCCAATGTAGACCAAAAAATAAATAAATGAAAAATGAAAAGAGATCAGCTGAAACACCCAGCCTCAAGGACTGAATAACTACAAGATTCTTTGTCTTCCTATTAGGAGAAATCTTTATTTAACTGTCCAGACCACAGTCCATAAACCACTCTAAAAAATCTCTTTATATATATATATATATATATATATATATATATATATATATATATGATATATTGATGGGTAGATAGATAGATGATAGATAGATAGACAGACAGACAGATAAATATAGATGTAGATTCACTTCTGTTCTTCTAGAAAACTTTGATTAATGTGCACACCAAAGAAGACATCTTCTAAGGCCTGGAAGATCATGATATACTAGGGAAAGGATGTGATCATAAGATCTGCACCATTTTGAAGGGACATGCAAACAAAGGTAGAAACAACCAAGTGTGGGTAAACAGTGGAGGATAATATAATAATATTGATAAAACAGTGTTCTATCTTGAGAACAGCCTTTTCTCTTTGTAGGCACACTTCTCTCAACAGATTCATGCATTTCAAGGGGTGTTTCTCAAAATTTGAAAATATTTTCAGCTTTGAGTTGATGTTGCTACTAATAACTAGTTGGTAGATGCCAGAAATTCTGTTAAGTCTTATACAATACATATGACCTGTGCGTTGAATATCCAAAATGTCAGTCATAATGCCAACAATTGAGAAACTTATTACAAAGAGGGTGACTTCAATGAGAATGGTTCCCCTAGGCTCATAGATTTGAATTCTTGATCACCATGGAGTTGTACTATTTGAAAGGATGAGGATGTATGGCCTTGTTCAAAGAAATGTGTCATTGGGGGTAAGCTTTGATATTTCAAGATCCCAAGCCAGGCCCAGGGGCTTGGTTTCTATTCCTGCTGCCTGCAGATCCAGATGTAGAACTCTCAGCTACTTCTTTAGAACCATGTCTGCATACATGCAACCATGCTCCCCTCCACAATGAGAATGGACTAAATCTCTGAAACTGGAAGCAAGCTACAAAATTAAATGCTTTCTCTTATAAGGATTGTCATGTTTCTTCACAACAATGGAACAGTGATGAAAACAAGAAGCATATGCTTATCCCCTAAGTTTGGAAAAGAGTGCTGTCAGCTGGCATCTGCCCTTGACCTTGGCACAAATTCTTGACTTTTCACACTACCTTATATTGTTACAGGGAAGATATAAGTTTGCTAAGTTTATGAAGCTCATGAAGTCACAATCTTGTATTGGAAATGTGGAATAAGTATCAGCTTCATATGAAAGTCTGAATAATACAAACTGATCATAGGAAATAAAACCACATTTTGATACAGAATATGGTACATGTATTTTTCAATTAGTATACAAAAGATAGACAATGGGTAAGATCTATTTTTTAAGATAAAAGTTTCCTTTACAACTCTGAAATAGTCTGTAAATTTAGAAGAGTAAAGGTTGTGGCAGAGCCTCAGCTATATTGTTCAGACAGCAAATGAAGGGAATACATAGTCACACAAAGAACAGAGAGGGTAAAGATGGAAATTCTTTGATTACACTGACTATAATGGTGCCTCATCATGCAACCAAAGGTTACCCCTGTAGGTTAAAAAAGTACCTACTACCTTTGGCTCTCCATCTCCATGATCTGGATACAGATATGTGAGTTGCATTGTTCTTCCCTTGAAACCATTTATGATCTGAAACTTAACTCTCAATTGAGTATTATTCATGGATCTTTCTGATCTAAGTGACAGGAAATAAATACAAACTAAAGAGAACAGACAGACAGGCTTTTTTGGTCACCTGACAAAATGATGAAAAAGAAATACGAGATCATCTCTGTTGGTGATTCATTATACCCTTCAGCGTTATGATTCACATAGTGCAGATTTAATTTAATGTATGCATAATAGTTCTCAGTTATGTAAAGACACAGTACCCAATCCAATAAATAAGGCAGAGAAGTCACTTGTCAGGTGGATCTTCCATTTTACAATAGTCAAACAATGAGCACGCAACAGATATATCAACTACTGCTAACTGATGTGAACTCAAAGGCAGGGACCAGGCACCAATGTTGAAGGTGGTAGAGAATGAAGAATTTGATTTTTATCAAATCATCACAGAGACTATTCTGAAGAGGTGACATTTAAGACTTGAACTAAATAAAGAAGAATATCTAGGTCTGAGTGATGAGCAATCTGGGGGAAAGGACATGGCAAATGTAAAGGCAAGGAATCTTGTCACATTTAATGTACAATAAAAATGTTCAAATTGGAGAGTGATGGAAATGGTGGATGATTTAGAGAGAAGATCAAGTTGTAAAGCATGTAGAGCCTGGGGTGAAGGTTGCTCATACTTCTGAATTTTGGTTGGTTTGACTTTTTGTAGCTCTTAAGCAGGTAATAAGGTTGCTGTGAGTTCATGAGTGTGTCAGCCACATCATGAACAGAAGACAGTGTTTACCTGTACTTGCCCTCTCCTCTGGGTCCTACATTTTTTTCTCCCTTCTCTTTGGTGATGTTCTCTAAGACTTGGCAGGAGTGAAGGGTTGGGGGAGGGTGAGATAGATTGTCCAATTTAAGGCTAAGCAATTCAGTTTCTTATTCTTAGCACCAAATTGGGTGTTGACTGTTGCCCACTACAATAAGCATCTCTGAGCAAGACTGAAAGCAGTCCATGTCAATGATCATAAATGTAAAATTTGTAACGTGATTTGAGAACAAGATCATTTAGGAAACTGGTAACAGCAGTTTCTACTGTAGGGACTATGTTCTTCCCAGCCATGGGTTGACCAGGATTGTAGAACCAAGGCTGAAATACCCTCCTTCAGAGGTTTCCAGTCTAATCAGAATGTAATTACCACAAATGGTGCCACTATTGCACAGTGGGCACATCTTTCTTCATGCAAGGCCCAGCACTGAGTAAGTCCATTGATACCCTGTCTCCCCCAAAAGCATCTGCAACACCTTCTAGAACGATAAAAGCCAGCCAGCAGGCAGAAGGTTCTCTGTTGATTTCAGATTTATGTTTTAGATATCTCTGTGTCTAGCAACCAAAGTAAATTGGCGTTTTTAGCAATAGAGACTTAACCATGTTGTCACGATGGAAAACTAAGAGCAATGGGATAGCCTATGTTATTTTGGAGATGTCTTGGCTCCTGACCAGTTAACTGTAAATTTCATTGAGTGATACAGGTATTCTGGAAGTGGCATTGTCCACTCAAGTAAGGCAATTCTGTTCAAATTCCACTTAAAAAATATTTTTTGCGACTATAATATAATTCAATCATTTACCCCTTGCCCTTTCTGTGTCCAATCCCTTCCATAGATCCCTCCTTGCTCTCTTCCAAATTTATTAATTGTTGTTATATATATATATATACATATACATATACATATATATGTGTGTGTGTATATATATATATATATATATATATGTGTGTGTGTGTGTGTGTGTGTGTATGTCTATATATTCTACAGAATGTTACTTGCATGTCTGTTTTCAGGGCTGATAACCAATTGGTGTGCTCTTTTCTGGGGAAGACTTTTTTGTGTTGTCAGCATTCCTTAGTTGTCTGTCAAACTCCTTTACAAAAAGTTTTGTCTTGAAATTGCCTTACTGACTAGTGTGTTTCCATGTTTTTTCATAAGGATATATGAAAAACAGTATTTGCATCATATTTTGAGGACTGGTATCTTTTCTGGTATGAGAAACAAATACTTTTGTACCCTCAAACATTGTTTATTTTTATTTTAATAGTTTTAGATGCAATTACTTTAAGTGAGAAAATACTTTTAAAGTTTATGACATACAACATCAAGGCAATTTCCTATTTTTTTAAATATCTTAAGAATGTGTAGGTAACATTAAGGTCTTTAATATATGTCATTCTTTTGGCTATTGAGTGATATAAATAGGAATAACTCATGACTACTCCCACAAGAACCTTTGCTGCTACAGAAAGGCAAGCGCTGTTTTCAAACCATTTAGTACATGGTCCTTTCTTTTTCCAATTATTTTCACTGCTTATAATAAGGAGTACTTTCAGAGTCATATAAATCTATTCATCTCTATCAAGTATGTTCCTATGACATTCTCTAAATAGATGCTAAAAATGCACTTTTAGATTGTGTTAAAATAGTGATACTATATTATCTGCATTATATAATTATGCTACCAAAAAACTCAAATTATAATGAGAACCTCAAACCACATTAATTTTGTAAATATTTTCTTTTGAAATATTTATTTTATTCTATTTCTGTGTGTATTTATAAGGGGGTGGGGGAAGGGGGAGAGAGATGGAGAGAGAGAGAGAGAGAACTCTGGAGACCAAAAGAACATGTCAGTTAGATCAGATGCCCTGGTGCTGGGGTTACAGGCAGTGAGTGCTGGGAACTGAACTCAGGTCCTCTGTGAGAATATGCTCTCTTACCAGGCTGGTAGATGCTTTTTAAGTGCTTTCTCTTGGTAATACAGCTGGTACCTGAGATCCTTTCCCTCCTCTTACCACCACCCTCTCAGGCCGTGAAGTTTCAGTTGTACAATACCAGTCATTCAAGCTCATCAAGCAGATCGAGAAAACTGTAGGAGGGAATATTGATTCCAGAAGGTAAATGTGTTCAACATCTGGGATTTGTTGCAAACATCAAATCCTCCTGTTTTCTTGACAAACAGGGAAGTGCAAGGGTAAAGTTGGTAACGTTTAGCTGCCATGCTGAGTTTAAGGAAGTTTCCTGGTATTATTCCTATCTCTAAAACAAATTTTATGTAAGTATATAGGGGCCCTTGGTGTCAGGGTAATCAATGTGCTATGCTAGTATTTATGGAAGCCTGCAGCTCACATACCTTTAACTGGGTTGGATGAAGGCAGAGGTGCTACTGTTTAGCACAGAGGTCAACACATTATCCCTGTAGGCATCAGCATCAGTAACTTCCCAATTGAGACCACAGGTTATACCGACAACAATACCTGAATCCTCTATGGGGAAGGACCTCTATTGTGGTAAATACACAAGGTCAGTTGCAAATAAACATCCTCTTGATAGTTTGTAACTTTTTCCCAAAGCTGTCAGAAAGGGAGAAGAGCCCAGGGTACTTCCCTGTGGATTTCCTAAGTGGGTATGCTTTCATTGGAACAGTTTCCTCAGAGAATGAAAGAACTTTTGGTTAATCACACTTTCAAAGTTTCTAATAAATGAGAGCCTTGTCTGCGGTGGCTCTAGGGAGACTGTGAGTAGGGAGGGTATGAAGGGTTATGTCCCAGGCTGTTTGAACAGGTTTCAGTACAATTGGCTGGAGACTGTCTACTGTGGTCCCATTTAAACGTCATCTAGGACACTGAGCATGGAGATCAGCCACCTAACCTACTATAGTGGGCACAGGCTGTCATATGGAGGCATTAAAAAGAATTTACAGTGTTTTGAATCTGGACTGTAGTTAGAAAAGTATGTTTACAGGCAGTGGGATCCAAGATTTAAAATCAGACAACTTTTAAAAAATGAAGAAAATATAGAATAAGGATAAATTATGATATGAAATAAAAATAAAATCTTTATCCAGTATCCTTGAAAATAGCAATGTTAATTTATTGACATAATTTAATGTCTCTTATTTCTCAAGGAAATCACTATTACAGTCTCAATTCTATTTAAGAAATTGAAGCACAAAATGCCTATGTCTTTCTCACAATCTAATATATACCAATCCAGCTAGTGAATGGGAATTACAATGATGTAAGCACTCTAGTACTAGAACCGGTGTTTTTAGCCACTGTTCTATTATATTATGATCATTATTCATAGCTTCACAGCACAAAATAATTTGACTGAAATCACTGGAAAAAGATTCAGTACGACCAGCCATTTCTCAGAGCATGTGTATAAATAGGAGCCAGGCATGAAAGACACATAGGAGCCTTAATCACAATACAGCTACCACTTTGAAGCTGCTATTGAAAAGCATCATCAAGGAAACACATAACTTGATCATAGCACTTGTGAAAAAGTAGGATGTGTTGCTCAGGGAAGAAAATTCAAATTTCAGAATCAGAAGTAAGAGGTCTCTCCATAAGTACATATACAAACAGAACACACATCAACTACATTGATGAAGATAATGGGACCTTGTACATCGTTTTTCTCTATATTAAAAACCTTACACATGGAAGGGAAACGTCTTAAGACAGGATGTCCACAGGGAGGTAAAACAAGGGGACACTTTAAGGAGAGGTAAAATACTGAGTATTAAGACAGGAAATAAACAACTGAAAGGCTTCAGGAAGTCACCCGTGCCCAGCCAGCCCTAGGTAAAAGTGCTTACCTTGCAATAAAGGAGAACTGAATTTGATTTCTATAAGCCATGATCCATAGAAACCCAAGCAGAGTGGTACAGACAATCCCAGGTAAGAAAGAAAAGCAAGTCTCTGGAGTTGCTGGCCAGCCACCCTCGCTATATATATAAACCCCAGGGTGACTGTGACAGAGGGTGATATCACTCCATATGGTTGTCTTCATTTATGCTAACAGCTATTAAGGTGGCTCATGCCTTTAATCCCAGCACTTGGGAGGCAGGAGCAGGTGAATCTCTGTGAGTTTGAGGTCAGCCTGTTCTACAGAGCAAGTTCCGGGACAACCTCCAAAGCAATACAGAGAAACCCTGTCTTGAAAAACAAAACAAAACAAAACAAAAATCTAATCAGGAGATAGATAATGAGATACACATCTGTTAAAAGTGAATTAAGTTGTATGGAATCCATAAAACAATTTCAGAAGTGGTACAAAAATTATTTTCATTTGCAAGAGGTTTGGGGTTATTCATTGTGGGATTTTGCAGTGCAAGGAAATGGTGCTTTATTTAAAATTGGACTTTATTAACTATGGTTTCAAAGTAGGGTCAAAAGCTCTTTAAAATGGTATTAATTGCAAACTGCGAATATAAATCCAGCATGGAGTTTCCCCCATTTATTTTGTCTGTAAAAATTGCAGGCTCAGATTTATTCAATGATTTCAGAGTTATGACTGAATAATGTTTAACTTAAAATATGTTGTATCAAGACTCTAAACAATGCTGTAAATAAATATCCGGCCTACATTATATTTATAACACTCATCTGTGCCCAGAATCTGAGTGGACTTTAGTTATGTTAATTGCTGTAACATTCTTTAAGTGATGTTCCAAAGCGTCATGCTGACAGGTGTGACTGTTTAACTGTGAATCCCAGGGCCATTGAAGCATCTAACTGTTATTAATTATGTCTGTAGGATTCATACATTATCATATAGAGTCTGCATTGAGTGGTTTTTCTCTCAGCTGAGATTTCCCATCACTTATCTGCATACAAACATAGCCTGAGTCATTTTTCAATTTAAGATAAAACAAGAAAATTACAGGCCCTGTGGTTTTGATGGATTAGGTTGTACTCTGTAACTCGCTGCATTCAACGATCTTTGAGCTCACTTCTTCATTATGGAAGCTCAAGCTGAAACTGGTGCTTTGGTTTTGGTAGTTGACTGTTAAATCCAATTAAAACAATTTTTACCTGATTTGAATATGATACATTTTGTTTTTATTCAACATCTAAAGGATGCAATCGGCATATAGATTGAAGATTGGTTTTGTCTTTAAATCTTTCTGGTGTAAAGATTTTATGCAAAGTTTCTTAGCATCTCATGTGTGTATGTGTGTGTGTGTTGTTCGTGGTTTGTAGCATGGTTTTCAACTGGAAGATGGAGAATATTGTGGAACTAACTTTTACATTATGACTGGAATGACAGGCATCCCTATTCTGCATTTCCTTAACTATCACAACAATCTTCTAGGGTTATATGTTTCCTAATATCTTACAGTGATTTTATTTTTCAGGGTCTGATCATTTGTTTGTTACTCTTAAAGACCACATTTTGACTGGACTCCACCTCAGAAGTAGATGCTTTCAGAGAGGATAGCTGATATCTCTTGGCAATCTGTTTCTGGCATTTTTCTTATGCTTCCTTCATTCCCTTGGCCAAAAGTTTATCGGGTTAAGCAGCCTCCTCCTTATTTTTTCTTAGCACATTGTTTCTTCAGAGCAATAAATAGACATTTGCGTTGTAGGATACATGGAGTAACAAGATGCTGGGTCTTTGGTCCAGGGCTTCTGACAGTTTTTGTTAAGGGCTTTTTGACAACAAACTGATTTAAAAATATTTTGGCTTCTACTAGCTCTTTAGGGTCCCAACTCCTGAGGCACATTAGTATCTGTCAGTCGAGAATTAATTTCCTCTCCTGTATTTACAATAACCAAGTTAAGAACACTCTGTCATCTACAGCACATCCTGGACTAGACTTATGCATCCTGTTATGCTACCTTTTCTCCTTAAACAATAACAAGAACACCCCTTTCTTAAGAGACGGTGTACACTGTTATGGGTCCAGATACTTTGCTCAATGGGGAAATCCGTTTGTTGCTCCTTCCATAAATTTGGACCACATAACCCTAACGCTACTCATAGCATCAACAACTATTCCTGTGGCCACAGCTTCTCATGGGAAGTACAAAGCTTGTGTTCATTGTCCACTTCAATGAGTTTCGGGCAGCTAATGACACGAAGCAGATATTCAGCTTCCTCTTAACATAGTCATGAAAAAAGAACGACTCCCCTTTTTATCCTGGCTGTTAATTGATATCTAATCCATCATAAAAGTAAATTGGGTGAGGTAGAATCAAAGCAGCATTAAGATTACAAGTCAATGCATGCTTCAATTCTCATGCTAAAGATCATAAAATGTCAGGGCTCCACAATGGGAGAGGGGTTCACAGCACAAAGGGGAAAGAACACAGTGCTGTGTTGTTTTCTACCTGAGATGATTTTTTCTTCTATCCTATACCTCCACTTTCTTTGTTCATGCAATGTTTGCAGATAAGATATATAACATGGTTATAACTAGGAAAACATAGAGAAAAGTCATTCTTTTAGTGACAAAATTTTCGTTATTAATATAGGTTATTCTGGCCCAACATATTTTGCACTGTTCTATGACTATTATAGAAAAATAATGCAAAAATGATAGAAAGTAACCTAGGTGATGACATTCCAGCAGCTCATTTCATGGTATTTTTGTCAATTCTCTTTCCCTCTCATACCTCTCCCTCTTTCCTCCTCTCTCCCAGGGTAATACTATTTGCTTGATTTCAAATAAAATCATAAAATTGGTGAATTTTGTGTGCCTCTCGACTGAAATTCCCCTTCAAACCATAACACATGTAGCCACTTTTCTATTGAAAACTTCATTTGGTTCCACAAATATCATGAAGTGACCAGATGTCAGTATGAACTGCTGATTTCTCTCCAGATGCTGCCTCCTGCATTTCTTCAGGGTTAGTGGGACACTGCACTTCTGGCACTGTACAATGTCAGGTAGGTGTGTGTCTAGTTACTTTCTCCCTGTCTCACTCTCTACATGACCCATAACCACTGGACCTCAGTTTTCCCTCTAAAGTTCGCTCTAATGTGCTCACTTCTCCCTACCTCCACCTCTGACCTACTTTCTAGCGCCACCTTGTCCATCTTGTTTCTTGGTCTCCTGAATGACTCTCACCTTTTATGTCCAATGTTAAATCTTCATTATTCAAGAGCCCATCCTTGGGATTTTTGGGGTTATTTCTCTCTGTCTTCCTCTTATTTCCTATCACTTACACATCTTTTATAGCATTTCTATTTGCTCTTTAGATAGGTCTGTCTGTTGTGTTAGGCTATACTTTTTTATTCATTTAGTTGTTTTATTCATCCCAGAATCCCCAGTGTGTAATACAATGGTTACTCTGTGAAGACACTCAACAAATCTGTATTAACTAAAAGATATGGTTATGTATTCCAGGCCAACTCATGGGCATTTATCCTTTTTCTAAAAGGATTCAAATGCAAGGTATTCAATGTTAAAATAAAACACACACAAAAAAAGGCAAAACCCGAACACAAATGAATTCTTTAATATTTAGCAATATGACAAGCACACAAACCTAGACATCCATTTTTTTTCCTCCAATTTATTCCTTTTGTGACTTTGTAAAAGTTGAAAACATGAAGTCATTTTTCACAGGTGAAAGGAGACTATTTATTTGTCTAAAAATTTCCTTAGCATATTATAAAGATCTGAGGTGGAAATGTGCATAAACGTGTCTTGGACTCCTAGAATATGCACACATGTGAAGAATTATTGCTCTGGGCTATCGGATGTCAGTTTGACTATGAGTATGTTTCTATGGTTACCTTCTATCTCATTTTGCTCCTTCAAATTTTTCTTACACTTTCAGATATCAAATATTCAAAGCTTACAAGAACAATTTTAGAGTAAAAGTATACTCCAGTGGGTGTGAGAGGTGCAGACAGAATGTGACTTAATATATGCAGATTAAAGCACATACTTTGTGATTACTATGAAATACATAGATAAATTTACCTGTAGGTGATGGGGGGCGTGTCTAAGGCATTTCTTCTATTGCTAAACAAGCCTGAAGTGGACTTTCAGATACTCCATGTAATGGCGACCATTCAGAAAGCAAACCCCTTAGGGGCAGGCTGTATGCTTGAGCCAATCTGTCTTGTACCACTCCTTGACTTAGAAGCATGCCATGACCTTTTGTAATAATCTATTGATAGTTCAAAGTTGCTGACTATAATAGTTTCATATTATAGAAAGAGAAACTCTCTTCATAAATCTCTATGGATGCCAACCAATTTTTCTAATGCAATAGTTCATTTCATTAATATTGTAATATCTGAGGACCTTTATCACGTAAAGTAAAACTTAACTGGGTGTTATAGAACATGCATATAATTCCAAGACTTTGGAGGTGGGGCAGAAGGCTCACAAGCTTGAAGGTAATCTGGGTCCTATAGAGAGACATGTTTTCAGCAATAAAAATTCAAAGTTGTAAATGTTGTTACTTTGTACAGAGGGGATGAGCATCCCCTCCCCAACTCCTGACAAATACTGATGACATTGCTGCCTATAGTGCTATTGTTTCTCACCTAGTCTAATTTTATTTTCAAAGCAAGTGTCTGATGGCATGAAATGGAGAACAGTGATCTGTGCCAAATAAAGAAAAGGACTCCACTTAACAAGCATTGCACACATTCTCCCTCCAGTCCACAGACAGGTATTATGACCGCACTTTCAGGAGTGATGTGTATGATGCAGAGGAGTTGGGAACACCCCCAAGGCTACGAAATCACATAGATCACACAAACATATTACTGTGGGGAGACTTTTCTTTCTTTTTTAAACTGTATTTTGTCTAAAACCTTGGCCTCAGTAGCTGAGTGCTATAACTGAATTGTTTTTATTCTCTCTCTCTCTCTCTCTCTCTCTCTCTCTCTCTCTCTCTCTCTCTCTCTGTGTGTGTGTGTGTGTGTGTGTGTGTGTGTTCATGTATGTGTCTGGATATTACTTAAGATTGAATTTTACTAAGACACAAAGGTATCTGAGTGGTGTGTGGCACCTCGCTGGCACTTTTCCTCTGGCCAGTAGAGAAGCAATCCTCCAAATGCTAAGAGGATAGGTTGCTATTTGCTCATGGGTTATGAGTTATTTCTTTTCCTTTTCCCCCCTCCCTCCCTCCTACTCTCTCTCCCTCCCTTTGTTTCTCTTTCTCTCCTCTTCTTCCTTCTCCTCCTCCTCTTCTATTATCTTTTGTTAAAACCAATCTGCTTGGAAATGGTTGATATGCAGCCTTTGGTTCTTTCACCCAACTCAATAGCATCATTCCTCTATGGAGCTCCCTGGATCCTGGCTTGAGTTGGACTTCAGTGGAGTAGTCCCCATGAAGAACTCTGGCCCCTTTCTTGATCTGGTCCTCCCACCTCACAGAAGTTTCCCTCAGGGACTCTCTCCTGTGCTCAAGTCATGGAGTCACAGCCTCACTGCAAGGTCGTGAGCCCCTTTTCTAGGGAAATATGCTGTAGCATCGAGGCTATAGTACTTTCACTACTTATTTTCAAAGGGCATCAGAGCAACAGAGCAGTTATCATATAATCATATATTGACACAGTCTGGAAAACAAAATACTTTTGCTTTCCCAGGAGCTCACTGTTAACAAGAAGAAATAGTGTATGAAAGACATTAAGGAAAACAAAACCATGCAGGATGTTATAAAATATCACAGCTGTCTCCTTGGAAAAGTAAAAAACTGAAAAAAAAAAAGGAAGTAAAGGATTATATAATACTACTAAGTGCAATAAACAAAACAAACAATAGTATTTCACAGAGAGAAAAGAGCACAGCTTTTGGCAAAATACATTACCAAAAATAGACCTAAATGTGGCTAAATTAATTAGGTAAACAAAATGCTAGTTTCTCCTTGAATTTTGTTTCTGGAGATGGTAGGTGTAGCTATTAGCGTAAGACACAAATCTCCATTTCTTCCTGAGAAATGGAAACTAGACTGATTTATTAGCATTGTAAACCTTCTCAACAGCAAACTCAACATTATTCATATGAATAATATTAGAACATCAGGATAAACAACTATTAATGAAAGCACAATGAGGAAAAAAAAATCCCAGCACTGTCCTATATTGTATCAGTCATTTCCATTCCTTCCTTCACATTTTGTTAGCCTTTTACCAACTTGAACACAGTGACTACAAGGTAGTCTTGTTTAGTTCCTGGTCAACTTCTCATTATTGTTCAAAGTATCATAAACCCCTGCATACAAAATACAGTGATATTCATGCATGAGAATATAATGACACTTTCTGCTTTCTGTGGAATCTTGAAAAGGGAGGAAGGAAGAACTGAAACTTAGGGAACCTGTATATTAAAGGCACTTTGAGCAAAGGCCTTCTAATTGCTTCAAACATACCACGTGATCACTGAGAATTTCATTTGAGGAGATAGATACATATTTATATGAGAATTTGTATGACTACTTTTCTGAAATTGGTTCATAGCATCCTAGCTTTTTGGTTTTCACTTTACATTATCTTGAGAGCATTTTTTTCTACTCTGTGAAAGAGGAATATATGACTCCCTTTGAATTAACCAGTGGGGTACCGTGAGAATGCATTGTTCTCACTGGAAGAGTCTCAGCGGAAGCAAAGAAAACTTGGACGAGATAGTGAGGGTGGCTGTAACTTCTTCTCTGGACAAGTTAAGCTAATGCAAGGTCTCAGACTTCTGATTATATGGTCAGTTATGGGTATATTCTGTCATCCATGGTTCCTTCTAGAATCTAAAAGGAATCACCACCTTGACAATATAAATCATTTTATTTGAATTTTTATTTAAGTTACATTTTTTTTCTGACAGATGTTAAGTCTTATTGGCTCATCGTTTTGCCTATGAGAGTAGGCCTTTTATTATTTACCATAAATTGAATATTATATCTATCTGCACTCTTGTGCTTTTAGCATTTTTTGATGATTCTGTCTTACTCAGCTCATGTGTGATAACACAATGTGATGTAATAAGTACTTTGTAGACAGCAGCTAACATTTGAAGATCAAGGTGGCAATGTGGGTGGGGGAAAGATCCTCTTCTGCTTTACAGATACTTTCTTGCTGTGTTCCCTCATTGGGAAAACAGGGGAAGTTAAATCTGTTCTTCCTCACATACACAATGAATTCAATCATGGGGTTCTATGGTGATGCATTATTTATGATTTATTAGCTTGCCTGAGGATTCAGAAAGCAAAGCCAGCAACAAGCTACAAGCGCCAGGTAGTAGTAGTACGCACCTTTAATCCCACTACTTGGGAGGTAGAAGTATCTTTGTTAATTCAAGCACACACGGGGCTACAATAAATATATCCAGTCCTAAAGAGAAACAGCTTACACAAAGATGATCTTAACACTTGGATTCACATGCCTTAATCCCAGGGCTCATGAGAAGTATTTAACACAGGAACAGGGTCTCAGAGCTGGCATTCTTTCTCCAGTCACATTGAGGATGGGGCGGCATTCTGAGATAGTCTCTGGATTTTCTCCAACCATGCTGAGGAGAGGTAGCAGTCTGGAGCTTGGTGAAGAGCTTGGGGATTGGCCCTTTCAACCAGAGCTAGAGGTAAAAGCTAGCAGCTGGCTGCTTTGCTTTTCTGATCTTCGGTTTGAAGCTCGAACAGCAATATCTATCTAGTTATAACCTAAAGACTTAACTTCTCAAAACACACATAGTGTTACAAGTTTGCTACAGTTTGGACCTTAAATATTACTCCCAAAGATGCATAACCTTTGTAAAATAGGGAAATTCTGGAAATTTCAAAAGGAAGCTTTAAGAGGAAGAATCACTGGATGAAGTCAGCTCATCAGTAGTGAGCCAATGGAGGAGGCATTGGGACCTGAGGCTCCTCATGTCTGTCTCTTGCTTCCTCATCATCATGAGATGAACACACCACTTCTATCTTCCCAAAATTTTACCTCATGATGCTATGGACCCAAAGCAACAGGAAAAAGCGACCATGGACTAAAACCTTTGAAACCATTGCAAAAATAATCTTTTCCTCTTTTAAGATTTGTTATTTGTTCTTCTCCTCCTCCTTCTCCTCCTTGTCCTCGTCCTCCTCTTCCTCGTCCTCCTCCTCTTCCTCCACCTCCTCTTTCTCTTCCTTATTCTATTTAGATGTATTTATTTATTATGGATACACTGTTCTGCCTGCACATATGCTTATACTACAAGCCGGAAGAGGACAGTAGATCTCATTACAGATGGTTGTGAACCACCATGTGGTTGCCAGGAATTAAACTTAGACTTATGGAAGAGCAGCCACTGCTCTTAAGCTCTGAGTCATCTGAGCTTAAGAATTTGTTGACTCCCCAAGGAAGACATTGCCCCTCAGAGGAGTGGATGGGGGTAGGAAAGGGGAGAGGTAGAGGGCAGGAGAAGGAGAGGGAGGGGAAGCTGGGATTGATGTGTAACATGAAAAAAATATTTTCAAATTAAAAAAATCACACAGACAAAAACATAAATAAAAGATTAACATTTTATTACTATTCTAAAAAGTTAACTTACAAGGCTTCAACAGATAAATGAGGAGGGATTATCATGCATACTATACATTATACACTATGGAGATAACACCCTTTGGGACTGTTTACATTTATCAAAGAAGCTCAGAGGTGGTGGTGCATGCCTTTAATCCAAGCACTAGAGAGGTAGAGGGCAGGTGGATCTCTGTGAGTTCAAAGTCAGCCTGGTCTACAGAGGGAGTTCTTCTAGGGCTGCTACAAAGAGAAACCCTATCTCAAAAACCAAAACCCATAAATAAATAAATAGAACTTTACCAAAGAATTCTTAGCTGTCAACTTTGTTTGACAGCTAATTATTTTTTTTCAGGTGTACATGTGGGCAAGAATTGAAGTAGAAATATTTAAGTGGGAGAAAATCAGTTTCCTTCAAATGGACTTTACTGGTCAAGTGTCAAAGCCAACAACACACTTTGGAAACTTGTGCCTCTCTTTGTTTTATAAGTCTCAGAGGAGCCCGGGAAGGAGAAGAGAGATGATCTGCTTTAGGCAGAGGAAAAGTAAAGGCTTGGGGAAAATACCAGAACAATGTAGTATAAATGGGATGAGAACAAAAGAAATTAGCCAAAAAAATTTTAACGGGACCCTAAAAGCAAAATTTCCATTCATGTCCTGAGGCAGAAGCCAAATATCTCCTTGGCTCTGTCCTGACTCGAGGCCAGGGATGCCAGAAGGGTGCTCTTACTTGTGCTAAATTGGCAACCTTGCTGAAAGCTATGTGTGAGAGTATGAATTAAACTCTAGAGTCCAGACTGGATCAGCATGGTAAAAATAGGTGACAGCTGTTATAACCTTAATAATGGTGCCATTAATGTTTGAACCTCATCTACTCATTTTTGTTTTGTCTGTGTTAATTTTATTCCCCCTTATTTACAGTTGACATGTAGTCAGGTCCTGTTGAGAATTATCTAGCCAGCCAGGTTCCCCCAGTAACTCCATCAATGCATGATGGTCCTCGTGACTGGAAACTTTAAAGCCCTCTACATCCAAGTTTAAACCCACAATCTAAGTGATTTCAGTGTCTTAACTTTTGAAGGGGAAACATTACAGGGATTAGCAGTAGCCTTAGAGGCCATTAAGGATACCTGCCCTCTCCCTCTCCTTAGCCTTAACAAATCTTCAGGTGAATCAGATTTCCTGAAGTGTGGTTGTCTGGCCAGAAGATTGACATTTCAGTTACAGTCACTCTTTAGGGAGGAGATGATAGTGTATATTCTTCTAACCTTTAGACCAGATAACAATACCTAATATACATCTGAGGCTAGACTAGGTAGAAATAGCTTTTCCTTACAAAGTCTTGCTGTCAGACAATATGATAGTTTACATAAGTGACCAAAAAAAAAATCCACCAGGGAACTCTTACAGCTGACAAACGCCTTCAGCAAAGTGGCAGGATACATGATTAACTAAAAAAAAAAAAATCACTAGCCCTACTATATACAGACAATAAAGGAGCTAAGAAAGAATTCAGAGAAACATCACCCTTTACTATAGCCACAAATAACATAAAATATCTTGGGGTAACGATAACCAAACAAGTCAAAGACCTATATAATAATAATTTTGAGTCTTTAAAGAAAGAAATTAAAGAAGTTACCAGCTTGTGGATACGTAGGATCAACCTAGTAAAAATAGCAATCTTGCCAAAAGCAATCTACACTTCAATGAAGTACTCACCAAAATCCCTGCACAATTCTCCACATACCTTGAAAGAACAATACTCAACTTTATATGGAAAAGCAATAGACCCAGTATAGTCTAAACATCCAGGTACAATAAAAGAACTTCCAGAGTCATCACCATCCCTGACTTCAAGCTCTATTATAAAGCTATAATCCTGAAAACAACTTTGTATAGGCCCAAAAATAGATAGGTAAACTAATGGAATTGAATTGAAAACCCTGATATTAACCCACACACCTACGAACACCTGATTTTTGACAAAACAGCTAAAATTATACAATGGAAGGAGGAAAGCATCTTCAATAAATGGTGCTGGCACAACTGGATGATGGTGTATAGATGATTTCAGATAGACACATGTCTATTGCCATGCACAAAACTTAAGTCCAAATGGATCAAAGACCTCAACATAAATCCAGCCACACTGAACCTCTTAGAAGAGAATGTGGGAGGTACCCTTGAACAAATTGGTACAGGAGACTGCTTTTTGAACATAACACCAATAACACAGGCACTGAGATCAACAATTAATAAATGGGACCTCCTGAAACTGAAAAGCTTCTGTAAGGCAAAGGACACAATCAACAAGACAAAAACGTAGCACACAGAATGGGAAAAGATATTCACCAACCCCACATCTGACAGAGGGCTGATTTCCAAAATATACAAAGAACTCAAGAAGCTAGTTACCAACCAAAAACAATTCTAAGGAGTAGTAATTTTTTTTCCCCTGAGACAGGGTTTCTCTGTAGCTTTGGAGACTGTCAGAGGATGCTGCATGCAGATCTTCACTCCTAAGCCTGACTGCTTTCTACCACACAATTGCTAGTGGAGAGGGGCATGGGGGGTGAGGGAAGTGGAGGGGGAGGCTTCCTTGCTGAGCATTCCCAAACCTTAACTCAAGAGACAGAACTTTCTCTCTTCCTTTTCTCCATCTCTGTCTACTCAGTAGGCTCCAGGATTGATAACTTGTTGACTTTGTTTCTCTTTCAAACTCTAAAAACAATTGTTCATCTTTCCTAGTTCATTCCTAAATTCTTTTATTAAGGAGACTGAGAACCCCAAAGGAACTTTGGGGATGGGTATTTAAATGGTGAAAGTGATTGATATTGAACTGTATTTGTCTTTTTGCATGACTTAAAGTAGAAAGAAAAAGAGGAAAGAGGTCAGGGGAGTTAGAGCTAATGCAGAATAGAAAATGGAGGCTACCTCTGGTTACATGCCTTTTTGTACATTGGTCCCTTCAATTCATATTTTTAATCACTATAGTACTTCCAACCACAAGATCCTGATATATGAAAATTCTAAGAAGCATTTACTAACTTTTCAATAAGCTTGTTGGTAGATTTGATTGTGTAAAATAGAACCCAGATTACTTCATCTTTTGATAGAAATAGAAGCACATATATCCACGCTAAGTACTTCCATAAATTAATTTACATGTAAAGGAGTTAGCTGTATAATTAAGTTGATTTTTCAAAAAGATCCCTCTCAAAAGCCTCTCTCTCCCCTGAAGTATTTTCAATCACTACCAAAATATGAAGAAAAATGCAAAAAAAAAAAAGTGTTTATGCATTCAATACAGAGAAACTATGTTTAGCATTTGCTCCTTTTCTGATAGTCTCCTAGGATCACATCATAATGTGGTCCAAAAAAAATTATTATTCAAATCCAAGCCTATATTTTAAGCTGAGCAAAATGCTCAGGTAGAATACAGGGCTTTTATCCACAGGTGGGAAGGGCACTGTTTACATGACTTGCATTTGAAATGGTGATCAAAACGTCTCCACAAATGATTGTATCATGAGACTTCATAGCTATCTTCGAAGATGAGATGATAACTAACCCCAGCTCACATAAAAAGTAAAATTTACTCAGGATTTAATGGTGCGGGGGAGTTAGAAAATGTGAACTGGGTGCTTTATAAAAAATCCTGTTCGGCCCTCTCCCCTCAAATGCCAGCTCTCCAGTTATTATGCCACATTAGTTCCATTTACCCATTTGAGGACTAAAGGCTTAGTAGCCAAATGCAAATTTTGCTTTCTGATGTTACTCTAACAGGCAGAATAGCTGCTTCTCTAGCATGCCTCAGTCAGAAGCTTGAGAGCTTGAAGAGAATCCTATGCAAACATAAGGAATGCAAGATAATTACACGAATTGACTTGCTTTAATTCTGAAAGTGGGCATTCATATGGCTAAAAGCAGGGGGGGCGGGTAGGAGTCGGGACTGACTTTTGTGTAAAGATTTAAGCTCTTTCCTGGTCAAGAGATGTTTCTAAGTATAAAATGCTACTGAGTTTCCTTATAAATCACACACAGACTTCACGCCTTGCTATAAATGAAGGATGTGGAGAGGAGAAAAACCCCATCTTTGAACTATGAAATTAATTGATGACTCTGATATAAGCAAAGGATAAGGTACAAGCATAGACGTGTTGTTTATGACATGTGAGATTAATTGAATTAACAGAGATTTTTCACATTTGAAAAATGGAAGTTTAGGATAGCAAGAGTTCCTAAAATTAGCATTCAGGACCTGAGCAGATAACTAACTATAAGGGTTAGAAGACAGTTAAAAGTCAGCTACCTCCAAAGCCTGAACAATTACATTTGCAAAGAGTATGCATTTAAGTTGCTATGAGAAGACACCACCCTGTGTGGATTAGACAACAAAGATTGTTTAGTTTTGAAATATAAGGGAATAAATTTAGTGTAAGGAGTCCTTTATAGTTTGAAATATAGTTTCAATTATTTTAATTCATGGTTTAAAATAGACTCATTAAAATAATTTCATCTAGACTTAATCTTTATACACTGTATTGTGATTGTGTTTATGCTCAGTGTAGTAAACATGTTCTGTTATGTATGTGTTTTTGGCACATGGCATTTGTAGTAGATTGAATGAATGTGTGCACATCTCTGAGAAACTTCAGAAGCTCCCCTATAGGCCTCCAGTACTCAGTAAATACACTTAAGGGTGGGTGTAAGTAATACTTTATTGGCAACAGTCCTTGTGCTTTCACATTAGGTTGCCCTTCTTTAACTAAGTTAAGTCCATCTCACATGGTCAAGCCAGAGATTTAGCTACTTAAGAAAGATATCCAAGAAGCAAAGATGTAAATCAAAGATTGACAGACATGGGGCAGCAACTCTGACCCATTCAATGTTTCAACTTCAGTTTCTTATATTTCTAACAGAGGTGTTGAATGAAGTCTGAGCTTTCAGGGTTCCAAGTTCTGGTCCATACAATATGAACTCTCTCAAGTATACAAAATGTCCTTTAATACATCATGGCTATGTGTGTGGTACCAGGGCTGTGTGTGAGGGGCTTATGCATCTGTGTGTAAGTGTACATGGAGAACAGAAGACAGCGATGGATATCCTGGAAATGGAGTTTCAGGCATGAGATGCCAAATGTGGGGCCTGGGAACCAAACTTGAGTCATCTATGTGAGCGATACTTACTCTTATTCTTAACTATTCAACCATCTCTCCAGCCCCTGGCAAAGCACTTTGATGATAAAGAAAGGAGGTCAAAGATAGACAGAACAGATCAAATTACTCTGCACATTTTACTTCCTTCTTTTTTTATGGTTAATTGTTTACATTATTATTTCCTTGGCTACCAGAGAATGCTGTGGAGTGGAGACATTCCTGAGATTTGGGTAGGCATTCTCACGGTCCTTAATTCTAGCCTCTCTGGTCATTTCATGACTGTGGTGGTCTGAAAGAAAATGTCCCCAAAGGGAGTGGCATTATTAGAAGGTGTCACCTTGTTGGAGTAAGTATGTCACTGTGGGGTTAAACTTTGAGGTCTCTTGCTCAAGGTTCCTTTAGTATGACAGTCAGTCAACTTCCTGTTGCCTGCGAGCCAAGATATAGGCACCACCACATCTGCCTGTATGCCACCGTGCTCCCACCATGAAGATAATGGGCTGAACCTGTGAAACTGTAAACAAATTACTCCAATTAAATTTTTTTCTTTTTATAAGAGTTACTGTGGTCATGGTATCTCTTCATAGCAATGAAAACCTTAACTAAGACAGAAGTTGGTATCAGGGACTTGGGTATTGCTCTAATAGGCATAACCATGTGTTTGTTTGGAGGAATTTGGACTTTGGTACTTTGGGTTAGGAAAGCAGTGTAATGATTCAAGTACAGCTAAATGGGCCATACTAATAGTGGCATGGGAGATAGAGGTGCCAAGTGTTACTTGAATAGTCTGGGTTTCAGAGGAGAAGAATTCTAGTATGGTGCCTAGAAATCGTTCTTGTTATATTTTGGTTAAGGAAGTAGCTGCATTTTTGCCCTTGTCCAAAGAGTCTGCCTGAGGCAAAAGTGAAGGTTCTGGATTAATTCCATTGGGGAAAGAAATCTCAAAGCAGCCTAATATGTGGATATTAGTGGTAACACTAATGAAGATATATAATAAAAAGGAGTAAGATGAACAAGGAAACATATTTGAAGAGAAAAAGGGCATCAGAAAGTGGAATGGAGCTAAAGGCTCTGTTCAAGGAGATAAATGGATTAAGACATGGAATAAAGGGAGTTGTGACCTCAGGGCACGATCCCAACCACTTGTGTAAAGGAACTGAGGAAAGGCTTAGAGCTGGGTGTGGTGGGGCATACCTTTGATCTCCACACTGGGAAGATAGAGGTTGGCAGATCACCGACTTTGAGGCCAGCTTGGTCTACACAGCAAATTTTAGGACAACTTAGCTTAGGCAGTGGAAGAGAGAAAGCTTGTGAAGATGTAATTGAATGAGAGGCTCATGTTCGAGCTCAACAGACTTTAGAAGCTTCTGCCATAAGCTTCTAGTTTTTTAGTTAAGGATAGAAGGAAGGGGTTATGGAATACAGCTGCTGAGTTCAGGCATGTTTCAGGGCTGTCCATGAATGAAGGCCTAGTAGAAAGGCCATTGTGTGAAGCTGTGAAGTTGAAGCCTAGATTTCCTTGGAGAACCCAAGATTTTAGAGATGCCTGGGTCATGGGATACCTACCTAAGAGAGCTTCTAATAGGGAGTGGAATCAGTGAAAGAGAAAGAAATATGTTGTAGTAAAAACTGAATGGAATTGGAGATCAGACATGGAGATGCAAAGTTTGGAGTTTTCTCAGTTGGTTTTCTGTCTTGCTTGGTGCAGTATTTCCTTACTGCTTTCCCTTCCCTACATCCTGGAATACTAATGTAAAGCATGTGCCATTATATGTTGGAAGCATGTGATTTGTATTTTTTCATTTTGATTTTATAGGGTATTACAGTTAAGAGATTGCATGAGCTGGGTGGCGGTGGTGCATACTTTTGATGGCAGCACTTGGGAGACAGGGGCAGGTAGATCTCTGTGAGTTCAAGACCAGCCTGGCATACAAGAGTTAGTTCCAGGACAGGCTCCAAAGCTATGCAGGGAAACCCTGTCAAGAGATACACACACACACACACACACACACACACACACACACACACACACACAGAGAGAGAGAGAGAGAGAGAGAGAGATTGCAGAGATTGCATGAATCTCAGAAGAGACTTTGAACTTAGGACTTTTAAACATTGAGAATGTGATAGAATATGGGGACTTTTGAAGTTGGACTACATTCATTTTGCATTATGATTTGGCTACAAGCATTTGGGAGCCAGGGAGTAGAATGTGGTGGTTTGAAAGAAAATGGCCCCCAAAGGGAGTGACATTAATAGGAGGTATGGCCTTCCTGAAGGAAGTATGTCACTGTGGGAGTGGGCATTGAGGTCTTTTTTGCTCAAGTTTCCCTCACTGTAACAGTCAGTTGACTTCCTGTCACTTGCAACCCAAAATGTATTTACCACCATGACTGCTTGCATGCCACCATGCTCCTCCTCATGATGATAATGGACTAAACCTCTGAAACTGTAAGAGAGCCACCCCAATTAAATATTTTCTTTATAAGAGTTTCTGTGGTTCTGGTGAGTCTTCACAGCAATAAAAACCCTAAGACAATGACTAATACCTGACTTCTTTCTTCCTTGTTCACTTCTATTATAGATGACAGAAGAACCTCTTCTTTGGTTCTAGCTTCACATGAGCTAAAATAATATAAATGGACTGTTGTTTTTTTGATAAAACAGAGAGATACCTGATGAATGCCTCAGGCAACAAAGAATAACCGGGAGTTACTTAAAACATGAGATTCTTACAGATTAATACAGGAATATAATGAACTTTATATGTGGGTATATATTGACACATGCACATATAAGTGAAATATACCTATTCTTGCCAATTATAGACTATGCCTCTATATTGTCCCATTATAGTGGTTTCTGCTAAACATTGAAAACCTTCTCCTTCTCCTTTCAATTGTAATTACCTGTTCATTGTCTAATTCTATACTGACTTCTTTCTCATCTGTTGATAAAGAATTCTTTTTTGACATTTCATTGTATACTTACTCGTTTCCTCCATCCATCCTGCCCTTGCCAGCTGACATGAACTCTTGCTGGCAGGTAGAGGCATGACCTTCTTTAATGCTTAGGAATATCATTTTGCAATTTACCTAATAGAGTGTACTGGAAGAATAATTCTTATTTCATCCCACGTTTATTATAATTACTGATTTGGTTTGTATCACTTAAATATTGTCTTAATTCATATTTGGTGCACAGTATGCATTTTCTGAATGAGTGCTGAGGAACTGACAAAGACTCTATCCTAATTAAGCTTACACTTTAGCAGGGGCCGAGGGGGAGGTGGGGGAGATACATTAGGAATAATAGGAAAAGATGATTGCAGGCAGCAAGAGGAGAACACGGAATGAAGGCTTGAGTGGATCCTGGACGAGCTAATGCAATGCAATCTTTGTTCCCCCATTTCAAAATGACCTCACTTACTCATACCCCCTTTGTCAGTGACTGCCTGATACATTTGGGAGGGTCTGCCACACCCATTCTCTCAATAGCCTTCAAGGTTTGCCTGCTCTGTAAAACCTCAGAGATTCCAGCTCATGCACAGTTCTCTGCTCTGAGATCATGGGATCAAGCACATATGCTTTCTGTAGATCTGTTCAATAGTTAAGCTAATGCCTCTTCAAGAATTGTCATTATTTAAATATATAATTTGTACCTCACTATCCTATATACTTATCAGATAGGAATTCATTCAGGGACATTAACAACAGTTCTAAACTTTTTGTTGTTATGATTTGTTTTACTTATTTAGCTTCAAATTGGCAATTTGTTTTCCAAATGAAGCATGCTTATACCCAGTAATTAAGAAATAAGTGGGTATAATAACCACAAGTTACTGGGTACATATTATGTAGCAGAATTTTGCCCAATAAATTACAATGTGTTATTGCATGCATACCTGATGAGAGAGGTAGACCCAGTTCAGAGATGATGCTTTCTTTTCTATTGATCTCGGTTATTGTGGACTTGCTAAAATGCAAAACTGTCTCCAGAAAGAACACTTTGTGAGGTAGTTTTATTTTTTATTATGAATTTGTCAGCTATGTATTTTGATTGTGAATGTTAATAAACAAAGGGATCCTAAGATTTACATCTGACATGGGTTTTAGGCATTTGTAATATTTTAAATGAAAAAGTTAACTTTTAGAGGTTTCTTTTGAATCACTTTTATTATTTAATGAATTAAAATCTGTTGAAGGCTTTTAGGTATAGTTAGATTCATTTTATGGAATATTTTATTGCTAAAATCTCAATGACTAAATTGCAAAAGATTGAAAGCATTAGGATTTCAGAGATAAAGGTGATTTGTTGAATTACATGGCAATAATTACACTTATAAATCCTCCTATGAGTCCCATTAACCATGTGATGCCCTTTAAAAGGAAACCAAACTGCTGGAAGATGTCTGCAAGCTATTCAGCAATAAGATTTTTATCAAATTATGCCCTTTTGCAGCTTAACCCTGAAGTAATGTACAGGTGGTATTCAGCCACTAGCTGGCCTCGTACTGGTGAACAATCTCTGTGAGACTTCGTGTGGTGAAAGAGGAAAGAAAGGATGTCCCAGTCAGCGCCTTGTGAGGCAGAGTAATGGGTCTAAACATCAATCTCTCTCTTTCACTCTTGTCTATTTGAGACAGGGTCAAGAATAACATTGAATGCCCGATCATCTTGCCTTTGCTTCATAGGTGCTGGGATTCACCCTGGTTCATCAATGTCATCACTATGGGTTAGCCCTTCTGACCAAATCATTAAAAACAATCTAAACACACACACACACACACACACACACACACATTTAAAGAGACTAGCTTTGGCTGAGTAACTGATGGCCATTATTAATAAAGTGTAGAAAAGTTCAAGCCAACTTTACAAGTATGACATCCATCATAGACATATATTTGTATGATCTGTACAATCCTTAAAGGCATGATCCCCTTGGCCTTTGATTATGTCATTCTGTTCAGCTGATGTATTTTATCACTTAGTACTGTGGAGAGAGATGAAGTATGAGGGTACACATTTAAAATATAAAAATCACTTTTCTCATATTAGGTATGACTTTCATTTTCCCATGTTTATTGCTTCTCAAGCTCAGTGTTTTCTGTCACCCTATATTGAGAACACTTTTAATTTAGTATTTATAAACAACTTTTATCATATCTAGCCTATAACTGGGTCTAACATTAGAGTACTTCACATTTAATCAGATTGTTGATTGTTGCTGTATTCTGGAATGTTTTTCATTTTTCTTTTCTTTTTCTCTCTTTTTTTTTTTTTTTTTTTTTTTTTTTGGTCTAAGAAAAATTTAATTCTGGGAATCCCATCAGCACCACAATGCCACAATGCAAAAACAGCAGTTTGTAATTATGATTGTACATGGCTAATTGGCCTGAATCAATGCTTTTATTTTTCTCCTTAAACTCGTGATTGATTTATTAAAATGCATGTTGGTGTTAATTTTCTGGGTGCTGCCTCATTCTTACTCTACTGACTGGACCTTTAAATGGAGGATGTCCCAGAAAAAGGTATCCAACTCACAATATTGTGAGAGCAATTGCATAGAAAGGGACTTGCCTTCTTGTCCTAATATGTACCAGGTTGTTACCAATCAAATAAAATAGACATCATGATCCACTTATGCTTCATTCAAATTCATCTTGAACATGGCAGTGAATATAATAATTTCCAGGACAACAAGAGAACTATATAGTTCTAAATCCTGGATACTGGTGACTGTCAGTTGTCTTGATTTGAATTGTCATGGTACTATAGTCACTACTGGTTAACTTGCTCAGACCACTGCAGTGTCAGGTGAATAAAATGTGGTCAAGTAGAAACTTCTTACCCATGAGATACACAGAGATTTCAGGTTTATCTGATCCTACCCTCAGTGTGCATTCCATGAGCATAGCCTACCAGACAAGTTCCCAATATCCCTTTGGATCATTCCCTAGCTGTAAGAAATGTAAACACTATGGTTTCCTGAGATCTAAAGCCTGCATCTTCATGAAGTTAAAGTTTTGTGAAACAGGCAAGAAGAATGCAAGCTGCTGAGTGATGTTCACCTACAAAACTTGGCATAAAAAACTGGCTGTTTTAATTTATTTTTACTTTTATCAATTCCTTGTCTGTATTTATGCATGCCTGTATGCAAGTCGACATGTACATACCAAATTGTATGTGTGGAGGCCAGAGAACAACTTGTGCACGTTGCCTCTCTCTTTCCATGTGATTGATCTCAGGTCTTAAGGTTTTACCTGCTTAATGGCCTTGCTTGCCCCAAACCCGTCATATTTTTCTCAGGGATATATATATATATATATGTATATATATATATATATATATATATATATATATATATATATATATATATATATACTATTTTGTGTTCGTGATATATACGTAAGCGTCTGTTTCCAATATTCATATACACAATCTCTACATTGATCACCATCACTTTCATTGATTTATAAACCACAGGGTATGACAACATAGGACCCCTACTTTCCAATTCTATATATTGTTTCTTTATAAAAATATGTAGCACAGTGCTGAATAGCACCCAGCATTTCTTGTCTAAGGAAAGACAATTATTCAAACTGTAGATATTTATTTCAAAATACCTTAATTAGACTTAATCACATTTTAAAATGGGATTTCTGGGTAATAGAAATAAATGTGTGTATTTTAACCTTCTTTTTTCTGAATATAAATATATGCTAACATATACTCAATATGCAGTTCAATATGCATTTGCATTTTGGTGACACAATGATGTGCAGATACACTGGGTCTCAGAGGGTAACCTACAATTGTCATTTTACAATCTCTCCACCCTCTCTCCTGCAGTGTTCCCTGAACCTTGGGTGTGGGATCTGTGTTATTGGTGTATCCTTTGGGCCTGGGCTCCACAACTCTTTCTTTTTGATTTATTGTGGTTCTCTGTAGTGATCTGTGTTGTAAAGAGAAGCTTCCTTGATGAAGGGTGAGGACTAAACTTATCTGTGCATGTAAGGACAAATATTTAGACAAAATGATGTAATTATCTTAATCTCAAAATAAAAGAATAAAATACCAATGAATTTTTTTAAAATTATAAAGAGTAATTTGGATCAAATATTTCAATAATTATCTTTTTCATTTGAAATTTATCATAAGTACTTTTCCACATATTATAGATGTTTGAACTATCTGCTTAGAGAAATAAATTTATATGTTTAATTAACAATGACTTTTTTGTTTTTATTAAGGTCAATTTTATGAAAACTGGATGATAATGGAAATGCTACCAATACTCAGAAAACCAGACTACTAAATACTTAATCATGTTAAATAAACATCAGTGGAAACTGGTTAACAAATACAATAGCTACCACAAGAGTTTTACTTTAGGATTAAAAAAACTATCTTCTACCATACAACTAACATAGACAAGACAAGAATTTATTTGACCAGAGGAATGATGTTTGGAGGAAAATACAGGGGATGATATTGGGAATAAAAGAGAGGAGAGAAGGCAAAAGGAGGAGGAGAAGTGTCATTGGATTATCTCAAAACTGCAGGAACGAGATCAAAAGAATGATGTATGATGAACAATGCCTTGCAGAACTGTGAGTGAGGCTCCAGGAAGAAAGGCAGAGGGACTTTTACCTCAGGTGCATTTTGTTCCCAGGATTGTTCTTAGATGTGATTTCATGCCTCCAGTGACAGACACTTACGTTTAATAAGACATGTTTATTCTTGTTGGATGTCAGAACATAGCTATAGAAGCCAATCTTATCAGTGTACTCTGAATGTAGGTATGGCCTTCTGCCTTGCTTCCATGCATTCCAAGATAGAATCTATAGTATGTGCCAGGCAATTATGTTTAAATTGGTTTGTCCTGGGAGAATTCTGGGAAAGGCCTGCAGTGGCAATGCTTAGTATATGTTTACTGACATTTATTTACATTTTCCTGATCTTTATTTTCTGAACTCAAACAACCTTCCTTAGAGCATTGCTTTCTTTGTTTCATTCTTGTATAAAAGTGTACTGAAGCTAAAGTAAGGTTGTCTACAGCATTAGTCTGTAGTCCAGACCCATTCTTTCCAGTCCTCAGGTCCAGCAGACAAAATCTGCACAGGTCTGCTGAGAAGTCAACAAAAACAAACAAACATAAAATGCTACCACAGAAGGAAAAATCTGAGAATGAATGCACACTTGTCAGGGGAAAAAGTGTAATACACATGGTAAAAACATCAAGAATAAAATTAGAAGAGTGCTTACAAAACTAAGACATGTATAGATGTCAGAATGGTAGGTCCCACTGGAGATTTCAAAGAAAGTAGTTGCCATGCTCTTAAAGACAATTTATCTTGGGGTTTCAATGTGTTGGCTATTTTAATTACAGAAAGATCTTGGTCATTGTGCATATGTTAAGAAGAAAATAAAATTAAATTAATTTTAGGTAATGGGTGAATGATGCTTTCTATAGGAAACAAGATATATATGGATAAATATATGAATATATATCCATACATGCATATATAATTATATTTAACACAGATATATTTAACATATATCTAATATATATTTAACAGGCAATGCCAATCTGAAGCTGTCATTAACAACATCATTCTAAATATAATTCTAGAAGTGAACTTAATTTTATAATAATGGTTCCATATTTATGAGCACTCCTGGAGTCAGGGTTTAGGCCTAATTATAAACAAATATAGATATTCCACAAACAGAAATGTAAAAAATAAGTCTAGTGTAAAAATTTAGCTTCCTAAGTCTGTGAACAATATCTTCAAAACATAAATTCAAAATACATAATCCCCTCCCCCTTGTTGTGGCAAAAGGTCTCTTTTTAAATTATATGTACATGAACACATACATGGTCAGTGAATCCCCCAAGAGTCTCTCATGGGAGTGTGAGCAAGCCTAAAAAGCTTTGAGAGATGGGTAGGGGCAGGACACTTGAAGGAAGATTCAAGAGAAGATTGTCTTATTGAGTTCCAAGAGGAAAGGAATATATAACTCTACATTCTTCAGAATCAGAGGAAAAGGAAAAGACTTTTTGTTAGCTTACTTTTTAAAAAAAATCCACAAAATTATAGGCTTATTTCAGTTCTTTTGTGCACAGATAGTGTAGCCATCTGCTAAAATACACCTTAGAAAGAAGAGAAACTTGAAGCTGACTTAGAAAACTATGGCTACAGGGCTGAGTGAACCAGTAAGAGCAGCCTATTATTAAGTGTTTGGAGGACTTTTTTTTTTCATTGTGATTTTTACAGTTTCCTACAGGACTATCTTGTAATTTTGAACCTTGCATTCATTTTTAGGAATGACCCGTCAGCCCCTCTTACTTCTGTAACAACATTGTTCTTCAAATCAACTTCCTATTGGTTCCTGTATCTAAAATCTTTCTACTTGGATAATATACATTTGAATCTATTTAACCCCACAGTTCTTTGGCAAGGAATGGTGGTGAAGATTATGTTTGAGTATACTGTCATCATCAACAGCCTTTAATATACATGAGTATAGTCTAAAGAATCCTAAAGGAAGTTTAAAATGTTTTTATCCATGGGAGACAAGTCAATTTGCACTAATATCTTCTGGCAAACTATAAATACATTTGCAAATAATAGCTACTCATTTTTACATGGTATGTGCCAAGAAAATCACAATGTAATGTCTATACACATCAACTCTCAGTGCTGTTTCTCTATGACCTCCTGTAACCAAAGGCCATTGCTTCTCAAAAAAAAAAAAAAAAATGTACTTACCAACAATTCTACAAAAAAGGCAAAAAAGGCAATTCACAATTCAGCCTGGGGGTTTCACTATCTGTCCAAGGTCAATAGATAGATAATCACAAAGAGGGTTTCACAGCAGATGATAATGATTTTTTAATCTTTTCTTCTTGCTGTTTACCTCAAAAACAATTTTCTTATGTTTGAACTTATCAGATGAAAAATAGCTGGGATTTTTCAAAAGTATGCAAATTGTTTGATGTGCCTGTCTTCTATCATGCATTGTGATGTTCTCTGTGTTTCCTTTTGGTTCAGGAATGTCCTGGCTAGTTTTTATGCCAATTTGACACAAGCTAGAGTCAGCTGAGAGGAGGGAATCTCAATTGAAAACATTCCTCCAAACTATCAATCTGTAGGCAAACTTTTAGGGCATTTTCTTTAGGGATTGGTAAGGGAGCCCGTCCCCCATTGTGGGTGGAACATTCCTGGGTTGGTAGTCCTGAGTTCTATAGGAAGGCAGGTTGAGAAAGCCATGATTGGAAAGCTAGTAAGCTGCCCTCCTCCATGATCTCTACATCAGCTCCTGCCTCCAGGTTCCTGCCCTTCTTGAGTTTCTGCTCTGACTTCCCTCAGGGACAACACTGTTACCTGGAAGTATAAGGAAAACAAAACCTTTGCTTCTCAAGGTTTTGGCCATGGTGTTTCATCATGTCAATAAGCCCTAATTAAGACAGGGGTTGCCTTGTTTTGCACTGGCTCAAGTAAGTGTAATTGTGGAGGTTCTCCCACTCCAACATACACACTCACCAATGGGCAAGAGAGAGAAGTGTTCATGATACTCAGAAGTTCTTTCTTTTCAAACTTGAAAATATTATCTCACCTTGCTTATAGTAAATTGAGTATCATGTTCGTTAGCCTAAATCCTGTCATCCAAGATTCTCTGGACCCATTGTTAGTAGATAGCTGACTCTTAAGTGTAGTCTTCTTTTAGAATTTTAAAACTATATCAGCTCCTTTTGATCACTTCCATTCTTCAGTGAGAGGACACAGTCAACTTATAACTCAACAATTAGAACTCACCGTGGGTAGATAGAATTATGTTTTCACCAAGGATGCAAAGATTAGAACTGATGTGGGAAATGGCTACAATACAATGGAACACAACTCTCCGTCCTTTTTATTTACTTTAAAGGGGGGAAAATACCTGTATTTGCAGCTAGATTAGGACACCACTGATCTAGGAATATTATAGTCTTTATAGTCTTTGCCTGTGTGCACAGGTATTACACCATACTTGGCTTTAGACTGGTGTTTTGGGGAACAAACTTAGGTCCTTATGTTTATAAGGCAAATGCTTTACCAAATGAGCTAGCCCTCTGGCCTTACTCATTTTTACTAGTTGGGGTCAGTAAGTAACTCTTGCCAGTTAATAAAGTAAGTATATACTGAAGACCTTTGGTCTGGTAGTAGAAATTTTTACTTTTTTAATTGTTTTTCTTTTCTGAAAAAATAAGGATTAGGGAACAGTTTCCTTATTTGTTCTTCCTGTCAGGTTGGTATGAGTAAATATAGTAATCTGTCAAACCATTCAACATACAGAGTAAGAGAGATCCTTTTTTACTATGTAGAAGAGCTTTTTTATTATTAATAATTTTGCTATATTCTATTAAGTGCAAAAGGCCAAACTCCACTTTTAAAAGTGAAACGTGCTTAATAGAAATGCTAAATAGGAGAGGAGACTCTCACAGGGCCCCAAATCTAGACAAATAACGACTGCTGAGAGAGAGAGGTTTATTGATTCTTTTTCCTCAGGGAAAAGCTCCCTAATTGGTAAGCCAATAGCAAGTGGTCAGTCCTGAATATATGTGTGTATGCGTGTGTGTGTGTGTGTGTGTGTGTGTGTGTACATATATATATATATATATATATATATATATATATATACATTACATATATATGTATATACACATATATATCCTACATTACATGGGTACAAAAGGTTGTATTTATACATTTATGCATATGTTTGCATGTGTGTAACAATATCAATCAAAGAAAAAGATGCCATAGATTTGAGAGGATTGAGCGAGGACCTAATGGCTGTTGAAAGGAGGGATGCAGGGAGAAAAAGAAATAGAGGAAATGATGTAATTAATTAGAACTTCAAAACATTTAACACTAAAAGTGAAGCAAGGTTTCTAAAAAAACATTATGCTAAAATTTGATCTTCAAGCGTCTAGTGAAGACTCAGAAAATTATTTGAAAATGTTGTAAAAGGTAGTGATAATGGCTAGAGAGCTAAAGACTACCAACAGTCATGCTGTGTGAATGATCAGTTCACAGGTATTTCTTAATATGCTGACACTGTACAAAGGAAATATCAATAATTCAGCATATGCAGCAAAAGAAAAAATATTCTCTATTTTATTAATTAGAAAAAAGAATTCTACCATCACAATTAAGGTCCAAATATGGTGGTAGCTCCAAAGATTCTGTGGCTCAGACCTGAAGGTTAGGATTTTCTTACATTGTCACATTTCCTGAAAGCTGAAATGATGTTAGAGAAATCTCAACTCCTGTTTCCGGGGCTAAGAAGTCATAAAATACTGAGATCCTATGAGGTGCTCTTGGGGCACAATAGGATTTTCTGACCCTAGACACCTTTCAGGGATTCCAACACATGTCACAATAGGAAAAATTGGAGACTGTTCAGGACCTTTTGGGAAAAAATACTGGATTGATTTATTTGTTTGCTTCTTTGTTTTGTCTTTCTCTGTGTGTGTCTAGGTAGATAGGTCAAGTCTCTTTCCTCCTTTTACCAGATTCAAATTGTTAGATTTGGCAGCAAGGATTTAGCTGGCCAAACCATCTTACTAGCACACCTCTCAGATGAAGTAATTGCAACTGGAATTAAGACATTCTGGGGATGGAGGAGCTGGCTGGGTGTAATTTCTAACACCTTGAAGAAATTGTTAGAATTATATACCAGGTTATTTCCTAGATAATGGTCTTCTAGAACTGGAACATGTTTATTATTTCAAGTGCACAAGCAACTAGAAAAAAAAAGGGGGGGTAGTTCGCCATTCATGTAATCTAATTCACGGATACAAACCACAAGATATAATCAAAGATGTACAGCATGCCACTTTTATTTTACACACTAAATTGACCTGAAGCCAATCAATACTGTGATACCCTGATGCTAGGTAGTATGAATAGCATAAATAAATGGCTTATGTGTGTCCTAAATCATAGGTTTTTGTCACCTTCTCTGAGTGAAAGCAATATTACTTTTTATGTATGTATAAAAAAGTAAAAGAACACAAAAGCCAAAGTAACTTGCCAAGCTGTTGAACTGCAAGGGAATCTTCCAGAGGATGTGGTGACCTTTAGAAAGTTTTGGGATCTGACTATAAGAACAAGCTCATCAGCATCAGTGTAGGCTTTTTAATGGCACAGAGATTTATTTTGGATCAACCTTTTTGCCAGTTGAACTTATCAAACTAACAATAACAGCAACCTAATGCATATAGAATCAATGTTGAGTAAAACATAATTCTAACAGTCTATATTTTCATAAGGAAAGACATATTTTATGAACACACAGGAGAGAGAGTCACTGGCCAGCTGTGCCCCTCAGATGGGCAGGTCTCCAAATAGTTCACTGTATGTATATTTTTTAGTGTAATGCTGGCAGAAATGAAACCATATTTCTGTCTCTCTGTCTCTCTGTGTGTGTGTCTCTTTGAATCTCTCTTTCTCTCTCTCTCTCTCTCTCTCTCTCTCTCTCTCTCTCTCTGTATCCTAACACTAAATAACTTACAAATCACCGAGTTGGCCAGCTTACAAAACAAAAGAAAAAAAACAAGCCAAAAAAAAAAAAAATACAATCCAGTCTCTAGCCCCTTCAAGAATATTTTCCATACAAATTTAACTTTCTGGGTTCAAACAAAATTAATGAGCCAGTATGATGAAGCTCTCAACATTTTCAAGAACTCTCTGATGTTGCATGTATGTCTTTCAGAAAAGGATATTTGAACACCACACTATGAACTAGACAAAAGCCTTTGCTATTCAATAACTGTCCATCTTTTTGTACTCAGGGGAAGATAGCATTGCTCTCTAAAAAAAATGAAGAGAATATCAATGGGGCTAATATCTTCAAAGTGTTTAGAGCTCAAAGCAGTTGCCTATAGTTGTGAAGAGTCCCCACCCTCATTATCTCTGCAAAAAAAAGTCACCAACATGCAAAATACTGCCTGATTTCTAGGCATAGGCATGCTCTACAGAAAGTTAAAGTACACACTCACTAACTCATTTCTTAGCTCCGTTCTTTGAATTTTAATTCATATTTTGAGAATAAGAGTCAAACTATGAACAATATTTTATTCAAAATGAGGAGATGAAGTAGCACAAACTTAAGCTTTATGGGTCAAATCAAATAAAGTTCCTTAACTATCAGATATAGCTACATTCCAAGGAACAATGGTTTATATGATATAACTGTAAGTATACAAGGATAATTAAATATCAGTTATATGCTATAACATGTTCTCTTATGAGAATCTTATGTCATATGGGAATTCACTTATAGGCTAGGCCTATAAAAAAAGAATTGGTGTTTCTGGGAGTCACTAAGAACAGAAATTAGTCCAATTGTCATGTAAATTTCTGACACGGAGTTATGTCTTATGCATGAGTTTACATGGTTTATCTCAGGAATGTACACACACACTCACACACACACACACACATACACATTCACACACACACATACACACACATACACACATACACACACAAAATACACACACAACATAGCAGGTAAACATTATTATTTTTAGTTTTCAGAGGGAGAAACTAAGGCAGAGAGAGATTAAGAAACTTGTCTGAAGTTAGAGAATTATTTGGTTGTAGAATTCAGAATAAAAATCCATACATCTCTTTAAATACTGTGGTTCTTGCTTGTTTTACTTCCTTTGCTTATAATTAAAGCGAAAATTATAATTAAAAATATTATCAAATACATATTAGGTAGTGATTTGACATACAGTGTATAAGAAATACAGATTACTAACTCCGATATGTGTGATATCAAACAGGTTATTGTACTCATTGTTTTCAGTAATTATTTAGTATAATGAAAAATGTAGATCTTAAAAAAGATAATGCCTCATATAGCCACATCAAAGGTATCTGAATATTACTGTGACTTGTAAGCTTTAGTGCAAAAGCCTTTCCTCTCTCCTCTCAGTTTACAACCACTTGAGGAGTCTACAGAGGAGTCATATGAATGGCAGGATGTCAGCAGGACTAGATTTTGACTCAATTAATCCAGAACATCAATTTGCTGCTTCATATGTGTTCTACCACTTCCTCACAATGAAAAAACTCACCCCATATTGGAAGAGTTGCAGTAATTTAGACCTCTACTGTTGGAATTCCTCTGCAGGCAGCAAAGGATACAAGAATTTGTGTGGCCAGGGATGGGCTTTCACAATGAGAAGGCCATCAATAGAGGCTATTCAGCAGGACCTGTTTGGCTCCTTCTGAAATCCTAACTTAGCAAGGTGTATGATTAGTTTTCTGTTTTTGTGACAAAGTACAATGGCCATGGCCAGTTATCAAAAGAAGACTTTATTTTGGTGTACAGTTTCAGATTATTAGAGACAATAATTCATAATTGCAGAGTAGAGGCATGGCAGCTGGACCAGGAAGCTGAGAGCTTCCATCTTGAATCACGAGCAGGAATCAGAATTCAACTGAAAGTAGGAGGAGCTTTAAATTCTCAACCCAGTGGCAATGCTTCCTCCAGCAAGGCTGCACCTCCCAAATTTCTGGAAACAGCACATCCAATAGTGATCAAGTATGCAAATGCTAAGACTAAGGAGGCCACTTCTCATCTAAACCACCAAACAAAGTGTACCTTTCACAGAGGCAGAAATGAGGGATGGAGGTAAGTTGCACATTAGGAGTTAGGACTTTGCAACCATCACAGAATAGCAATTCTTCCTACTACACATAAAGGACTGTCAGGGGATCAGGTATTAGCCTCTAACAGGTATATACACCAGCTTCCATTGGTTTCCAATTAATCACTTTCACTCTTCTCCTCCTCTCTTTCCAGCATGTGTTAGAGGAGATGAATAGGAAATAGCCAACATACGAGAAATCATTGCTCCATCTTCTATATTCAAAAAGCAGTTTAAAACACACCAGTTCCATATATTTCTGTCACCACTGCATACTTTCATGTTTCCTTCTCTTTTACATAAAGGTGCATATTACTAATATTCAAGACTAATTGCATTCTGAGTCTAAATATAAGGAAGTACTGCACAGAAAACACTACACTCATTTCTTTGGATTTCATGCCAAACTTCATATGCACATCTGTGCCAGTCAGTGCCCTGGCAGGAAACAAAAAAGTCTCATTTGGACAGAAGATTTAAAGAGAATTATAAATGAAGGGACTATTTACCAATGAAGCAAATATAGAGGAATAACTGAGAAAATACATGCATAATTAGAAGCAGTGGGAAATTGTTACTGCATAAAGCTTAAAAGGAACAGAAGAGGAAATGACCTATGCAGAAGACTGGCTGGAACTGGAGTCCCACAGCAGGGAGGAAGAACACAGCTGTGGGACTGTGGGAACATAGCTGCATCTGTAGGATGAGTTGCTCTACAACAGCTGCTTTGTAAAGGCACCTAAGCAAGTTGGAGAGGATTATGCCATGTTCCATTCTCTCTTCTCAACCTCAGATCTGGCTCTTGTATTTGAATCTCCCTTTGGTCATTCCAAATCTAAGTCAGTGGGCAAGTTAGCTTCTGTGTGGAACAAAGGAAGATGAAGAACATACAATGATAAGAAGAAAGATACTCAGATGGAGGAAGGGCAGCTCAACCTCCACCCATCAATCTGTCTACTCATCCACCTTCCTAGCTACTGATCGAGGTTAGGGTCTATATTTTGCCAGTACATTGGCTTTAATTACATTGTCTTCTCTAACCTCAGGAGACATATTCTAAACCACTCCTAGCTGATGTCCAAAATGGCAGATAGAAGGAAATTTACATGTGCTATAAATTTTCCTATGAATGAATGTATGTATGTAATGAAGCAGAGACAACAGAAGATTTAAACAATGAAATAGAAGGACATCTGTAAAACAAATTACAAGAATATCGTTTCTGCCCTATCCTAGTTTGACATTTTCAGTTAGTGAAAAAGAAAAGGTTGGTCTCCTAGACAAGACTGGCAGGACAATGTGATTTTTCATCATGTTACTCAGGAGAACACATAAGTTAAAACACATATTTTCTTTATTTCTAGAATTTGCCACTGATATTTTTGGACTGTGGTTATGAGCAACTGAAACTACAAAAGCTACCCAGCAGAGATAGGCACACTACTGAATGCATCATGAGCTTCTGTGTTCAAATTCTATTAGGACACACTTGTGCTTTAAAGATTGTATGGCATCCCATCATGTAAACTTAAAATACCTTATTTGGGCAAGATGTATGCTTAGACATTAAAGTATCTTCAGTGATTTTCTTTTCATGGTTACTGTTGAGAGATGGCCATTTGAATAATTTTTAGCATATTTCATAATTAATGTAAATAATGCTGTCATTATTTTATCATTAAATACCTAAGTAAGGCACTGTAATATAATGACATCACATGAGAGAGATACCTGACTTTGAATCATAGAAAATACAGCTTTTTTAACACAAGTTCAGCTATCATCACTAAAATAGAATATTTAAATCTGGCTGACTGACATATGATTATGTTTTTAAGTACTACTAGTAACATGATATTTTTAACATGAAAAGGTAGCTATCCCAAAGTCCAAAGTCCAGCCAGATTTACCTATGAAAAGCAACATTTACTTGGGTGTATGTTGGCGGATGCAGAGAAAAATGTTACAGAAAAGTTTGTGTCAGGGAAGAAGAGGAGTAGGGGAAATAATTCTACAAATATATAACCAAGTTTAACTATCTTAAAACAAACAAGGTATCTGATTTGTCAATAAAAGTAATGATTATTTTTTGGTGTTAGCAAAATCCACAAGGCTAAGGACAGTAAGGCATGCTAGTGGAATGAGTGACATTAAAATCCACAGAGAGTAAGATAGTTATGTTATTATGTGATGGATGTAACGGGTTATTAATAGATTGTGCTTCTTGAGATGAATTCCATGGTTACTATTTCCCATTGCCTCAGAATTTCAGAATGCAGAAGCAAACTGTGCTGCCTCACTAACAAAATAATTTTAAGTAGACTAGGAAATGCATCCCTCATATAATTTACACTGATGCAAGAATCTTCAAGAAGATTCTTAAACTCTGGACAGACTGATAGTAGTGAATGTTAAACATCTCTAACTGTTAGCAAGAGCCACATACCTAAGTTTTTATAGTGGTACTTGGTCATTGTTTCTCGTTTGAAAGAATAATGAATTCATAAACTATATCTTCTCAAGAAATCAGTGTTATTTACGCACACTTCCATCACACCAGACTCTGGAAGGAAAGAGTGCTACAAGGTTAACTGTAACTTCTCAGTGAGAGAGACTGGAATGGGGGTATTTATCATAGAACACCTTGAAGCAGAAAACCTAGATAGGAAACAAATGTGCCACAATCTACTAGGTAAGTAAATACTAAGATTAATGAGGGAGAGACTACCTAGGAGACAGGGGTGATAAAACTGATAGACATATATAAATATGAAAAAGTATAAGAATGTAGTATAGAATTAAAGCAGAAATTTAATGAATATTACAGAGACATTAGAATATATATATATATATATATATATATATATATATATATTTAAAAACGTCTACAAAGAATAGAAGAACGAAATAGTAAAGATGAGATACAAAACTGGTATAATAATATAATTTAATGACATTAATTTATCTTATGCTGAAAATAGTTTTTGTGCTAAAATGTTTAAATAAGGGAGAGAAGTAAGAAGAAAAAGAATAGAAACACAGCATCGATGGTTACAGTTAAATTTGGATGAGGTTAAATGGTCCCTAAGGTTGTCTATAAAACAAATGGAACAGCATGTAAGAACTGGGGAAGGATGACAAAAGAGAATGATGAGCATAGTAAAGACAATCCTTTGAAACAGAGGTTACTCCTAGTCTATCTACTGAGTGCCTATATTTTTTTCTCTACCTCCATTCACAGATACAAGATATCCTCCTTACAAACAGCTGTGGAGTGATGCATACACAATAGTGCAAGTGGAATAGTTTGGGTTAAAATTTGTAACACTCCCTGCTATCCTCAAAAACCATGGATGTTTTTGTAATTTCCTTTAAACAATAGAATCACACCTATTTTTTTTTCTCCACTACACCCCAGCATTTAATTCATTGTAAGGCATATAACAAGCTTATGATAAATAATTTTTAATTAAATGGATAAGTTTTCTATTATTAGAGCAACATAAATGAGTATGAAAATGATGTTTATCAAATTAATTATTTTTAAATATTAAGTTCTTATTTTTAAAATGCACTATTTTCTTCTTGTCCTTTTTTTTCTATTGGTATGATGCATGATGGTTTTGAGCAATTCTTACACTCTTAAATTACAAGTGAGAAGAGACACTTCAGAGCTCAATCAGATTGAGTAAATCATATTTGAATATTTTTTGAAATTCAATTTCAGATAACTAGCACTGCAGGTTATCACAAGTGCCAACTGTACCAGCTCCATCTCAGGCTGAGTGTGCTGTTTGTTCTGGTTTGATTTGCACATCTGTTGAACTGCAAATTCCCATAAAGGATTATCCTATTAAAAAGTATCATCTTGGCAGATTAAAGATGATTATCTATTCAATTTTGTATAACAGACTATTAAAAAGAAGGCAAATTCTTCGGTTACTGGCTCTGGACCATGTAGCTTGTGCATATTGAATTTTAACTATTACCATTTAATCTAATAACTAGTGTACACTCTTAGATGAAAACAATCCATTCATTGTAGGTTTCCAAACTGAGCATCCCTTGGAAAAATTCAAAGTGTTATGTCAGTAAGCATATCAGCATAGCTCATTACTATTTTTAAATGATGTCAATATATATACAACTTGCCCCTCAAACTTGATTCATAGATGCAAAGCTTTATGAATTTTTTACTTAGGTGTGATGGAAGAATAATTTGACATCAGCACATTATGTGTTTACTAGTGTACCTTTGAAAGCAGTTCTAATATAATACCACAGAAAATCTTCATTAAATCCAAAGCAGGATCTTTTGTAGTAGCTAATGTAGGATCCATAAGATTTGGGTCATATGCTCCATTCCAACTGTTAATATGCAATATATATGTGTGTGTGTGTGTGTGTAATTTTATTTATTCAACAAAACAATTCAAATGCTTTTTGATTGTCTTTGTGTATGCTGTTACAAATACTCTTCATTGTAGTCCATAAGATAACTAAGCTATAATTGTATGATCAGTGCAAAGGAAACTGCAATAGCTGACTGCAGCTGTACAGTGCTCTAATTGGTAATAGTAACTATTTCTGCTCTAAGTTAAATAGAATGAGCAAATTCTTGAAATTATTAGCATTTTTTGAATGTATGAATCTTTTTTCCAAAATTCCTATAGCTAGAAATGTGAAATTAACAGGTCAGTTTTCTGAGGAATATGGCTGCCATTTAAATTTGGAGCACAGGGACTTACTTCCCTGGATTCCCTGGATCCCATCCCCATCTTTTGATTCTGCATGATGGACTGAGCAGGACAACAAGACCTGCATATAGGCCCTGTCTTAAGGGGCTGGGCAGGTGAGCACTATTATGGTAAGCATATGTATGCTGTGGTTTGAGGGAGGGGGAGGAAGAAGGAAACAGAAAGGGGGACAAGGAGAGGGGAGTGAGCAGAGAGGAGGAAGGGAAGAGGGAGAGATGACACACAGAGAGGGAAAGAGACAGAGACAGAGAGAGAATGGTCCACTTTCTGTGAACACAGGCATATCTGAAGAGGTGAAAGAAATGAGTCAGGGTTGATGTTGTCATTTGCAGCAAGGTCCCAGGGCCAGCTGCACATGTTGCCATCAACATTCAGCCAGAATGCTTAGTCACCCCAGGTGTTAGCATTTCCCTGTTGGCTGGTCATAGAGTCAGTATTCAGGCAAAATGCTTAGTCGTCCAGGGCCTTACATAATGTATGTGTATTTTTGGGGTGGCTACATAAGCCTCCCTCCTCCGCCAACCCCCACCCCACACCCCCCCACACACCTCCCACACACACACCCCCCACACTCCCCCACACACCCTCCACACACACACACACACACACACACACACACACTGTGACCATACACATCGCACTCCTCTCTTGAACTTTGCCACTTTTCTTCCAGACAGCCCTGCACACGCCCCTCTTCCCTTTCCCACTCTTTACTAATAAAACCCATAGTGAGTTTTGTTGTTTATCTTGTGATCTGTTCTCGAACCCAGGGCCATGGTGATGTCTGGGCCTGCATTGCTTGCTGCTGGGGCCCATGTCTGGGTTCAAGGCCCTGAAGCAGATGGTGTCAGTTGATGGGAGATGTCATTATGTATATATATTTCTCTTACTGGTTAATAAATAAAGCACTGTTGGCCAATAGGAAAGGAAGACAGGCGGGACTAGGAGATGAGGAGGAAAGAGGAAGGAGTAAGGAATCAGAATGGACACGGGGAGGCCAGACGCCTGCCGCACTCCCTGAGAAGGAGACCACGTGGAAATACATAGAAATGGGTTAATAATTAAGACAGAGCTAGTCGATAAGAAACAAGTAACTGGCCAACAGAATTGTATCTAATACACTGTCTCGGTGTGTTAATTGGGGCTGGCGGGGCGGTGGGACAAGACCAGGCGGCGGGAGGAAAAACCATACTCCTTACATATGGCGCCCACGTGGCTAATAAGAACTTCCACTTAAAATTTAACAAAAGCTTAACAAATGGTTTTAAAAACAACAACAACAAAAATACAAGGTTTCTTGGTTGATGTCCTTGGCTCCACTTAGTACCAAAGGCCAAGAGAATAGAGCTGTACAGAGTTGACCCCGCCCCGCCCCCACTGGCTGCAACAGTAGGGAGAATTACTCCTGTTCCTCATCTACTGAAGCAGGAGAGGGACCAACATGGAACCTGGGCAGCACAGTAGAGCTGACCCTCCCTGTTACCAGCGGCAACACTAGGGAAAGTGGGCCTTGCAGCACAACAGAGCTGACCCTGTTGACAGGATTGACAGGGCATGGGTGAGCCAGCCCCTAAGAACATGAGGGTGGAAGATGCAGTCCCACCCTTCGTCTGCCATATGGTGGTGTGGGAGGGGGAGAGATACACCCCCTGACCCCTGTCCCAGCCCCTCTGTCTGCGGCAGGTGGGAGAGCTGGTCCTGAGGTCATTAAGAGTGGGAGAGCTAGCTGCCCCTGCCCCTTGTGAGTTGCAGCGCTTGGGACAGTGGTTCCTCTACCTCCCCTGGGCAGCACAGTAGAGCTGGCCCTGCTGATGCAGGTGTGGGAGAGTACACCCCCCCCACACACACACACCCAGAGCAGGAAAGCAGGAGAACCAGCCCCACCCTTTGCTCATCACTGCAAGGGGTGAACTAGCCAGGGCAATGCTGGAGAGCTCACCTTGGCGGTGAGGATAGAGGAGAGCTGGTGGGCTGACCCACCTGAAAACTACCCAGGTCCAGAACCAGAATTATGATTTGTCCCACCCCAACATGTACCCCACCTACGATCTGCTGGAGCATGTGAAGGGGCCAGTTCTACAGACCCAAAGCTGCAGATCTCTATGACACAGGGCAACAACAGGATATCCAAGAGGAGCCCCAGTGTGGGCCCAGCATCAATAGTGTAGCAGAAACCAGAGGCCTCGAACCAGAACAATGGCTCTTTGCAATGAACACTTGCTAGTATCGATATATGGACAAAGAGGTTATTGTATGACTCACTGTGTCACAGTGTAGCTTCCATGATGAAATTATTTTCTTCCTTTCTCTTAAGTTTTATTTTGCGGTCAGGGAGTGGGGGTTTCAATGGCAGAGTGGATACGAAGGGATAGGGGAATAAATGAGATCAAGACACGTGATGTGAAAAACACAAAGCATAAATAAAAAGAATGGCCAAAATAATTAATTAATTTGTAGTGCAAACTTGGGTCATTTTAGTCCCCATTGTCCTCTTATTCTGTCTGGTCTCCTGTTGAAACTCCTTTCTTGTCATCAAGCTCTCATCATTTTGTTTGTATTTGGGACCTACTAAGTTTAGAAATGGTTGCTTCATGAACTATTTGATGGTGTTTGGTAACTTATAGGTGACTACATCACTGAAGGCAAAGATACTCCCTTCCTTAGCAGTGCCCCTGGTCCCCCACAGAGGGGTGGGGCCTCAGGAGCCCCTCCCTACCCCTGATGAAACATTCCCAGCTTTAATCTTGTGCAGGTTACCACAGTGGTAGTGAGTTAGTGGGTGCACGGCCATGTTGCATCCTGAAGATTGTTTCAGAGCACCCATCCCCATCTTCTGGCTCTGCATTTTATGCCTTCTCTTCCTCCAAGATGTTCCCTGGCCCTTCAAGGGGGTGGTGTACACATTCCCATTTAGGACACAGCACTTGACAGTCACTTATTCCCAGCACTGTGATCACTTGTGAGTCTCTCCATTAGCAACTACCCACTGTAGAAAGAGGCATCTGTAACCAAGGTTGGCAGTGGCATTAACCCTGCAGAGAAAACCTAGGTAGTTTCTGATGCCTTAACCAATTATTCTTTATCAATAAAATGAATTTGGAGTCAGATATAGGGGTAAGAACCTCAAAGACCAAAGAAGCAGGGGAGCAGTGACTTCCTACCTATTCTGTCCCTTCTTCCAAAAGGGTGGAGATCCTTTCTCAGTTCTGTGTTACAATTTCCTGTCTCCTATCCAGCTACAATTCTCCAAACCTCTGTGGTTAATTTTGGTCAGCTAGTGGTTAACTTCACCCTCTGATGCCAAGCAAGCTTTACTTGTAAGAATGTAGTCAAAAGGTCACATACCCCCCTTTTTGTTTAAATAAAAAGGGAAGGTTTTATATAACACAGTAAAACTGTACAATAAGTACAGTACTATATACAAATATATACATGTAAGAAGTATATTAACAATGTACAGTCAATTTGCATTTGACAAATTCAGAGAAAACACTCCATCATCTATCCTATGTTGGTGAGTCCAACGTGTTGTACCTAAGTCACTTTCTATCCTAACTTATATTACCAACCCCAAATTATCCTTTTGCCTGTCAACTTTATACGTTTCTTTTCTGAATTTGGTAACCTGGGAAACTATAAAACTATCTGGTCTCCAACTCCCCCCAGAGATCTGAGAGAGACACACTATTACCTGAGTAAACAGGAAGTACAGAACAAGCAATTTCCAAAACTAAGAAATGACAGAAACAGATGGCTGCCTGGACAGTCACCCAAGACATTCATCTTCTGCCTATAGGCCTAGAATATCTGACAGACTTTTCTACGAAGCAGGAATTTTAAAGTACTATACTCTCTTGTCTTGGCAAAGTTCCATAGTCACTTTCTATAGTGTCCTGTTTGTCCAGTTTGGACACCAAACTGTCAGCAGTTGAGGCCAGGGCATTTTCTTGCCTAGTGGCTAACTTAACTTTTGTCACAAAGAAAATAATCTGCATATGGAGTTTCTTCTATGTTCATCATCTTTTCTGAAGTAATTTAGTGCTGCCAGGAACAGACATGTCTCATAGTAATAAAAAAAAACTTTATGTTATCAAAACATCTTAAATGCCATATTCTGTAGATCTCTGAAGTGTTTGAAGACTACTTGTCTATCTAAAATATATCTATGTTTGACATTGCAAACATACCTACAATGATGACAAGTTTGCTTATAATAGGTGTCTACTGCTAACCTGCATTTTTTATTATCATAAATAGTTTACAATAATAACTTTAAATGACTAGAAATTTACATCAATTGTTAAATGAGCTATATAGGTACAATGCCTTAAACAATAGTAGAAACATTATGTACGGTATTTTCTAACAAAAAATAACCTTAAATTAGCATCAATATACAAAAATAAATTAAACAAGAGTAGAAACATATATACAGTGTAAAAACAACAACAAAACCAAAGCCCTAAGTTTGTATCAATATACAAAACTCCATACCAGTTAAAAATATTTAAGACTAGTAATTGCTTTTTTGGTTTAAAAATATATTCAATAATCTACCTGTTGTAATTTTAAAAAGTGGTACTTGAGAGAAAGACAGAGCTTGGATGGAGGTTTTTTTATTGAAGAAAAGTGAATGGGAAAATGGAGGAAGGGAGGGGAGAGAACATCCTCTGGGGACAGGAGTGGGAAAAAAGAAGACAGAGAGAGAAAAGAAAAGACATAGAGTCAAGCCAAGAAGCAAAGAGAAAGAGAGAGAGGTGGCAGGTAGGCAGGGGCCTTTTAAAAGGGAATATAGTGAATGTGCACAGGTGGTGCTCTTAGTGATTGCACTGAGGGCATATCCTGTCAAAACCCAAAGGATAGGCCAGCACAGATGCCTGAATACTAATGCTATCATTTTATCCTATCATTTCTATATCCCCCCCTCTTATTTTCGGAACAAGATTCCTGAATCTAATCTCCTTTGCTTAGTTTTTTCCTGACCATTACCAACAACAACTTGTATACAACCTCTCCCCAAAATGATAATAAACATCCATAATCCACCTTTTGGGAATGTGGACTTTATTCTCTTGACTTTCTATTGTTTGAGAACCTTGGCATCTTTGGGAGAACCTTGAAAAAAACAGGATAATTGTTAAGCCTTGGCTGGATTATGTTGTGAGGCTGGATCAACTCAGTCAATAGCTGTGAAGCTGTTCTGGATGTAAAATTTTGAGGAGACTCTCACAAGGGCATTTTAAAATGCCATCCATTTCTATTGGTACTTGGTCAGTTTGTTTTGAAAATACATAAACTTGTGATATTTTGTTTATGATCTAACAAATAAAGCTTGCCTGAAGATAAGAGTGCAAAGCTAGCCACACTAGTTAGCTAGAAGGTGGTGGTGCATGCCTTTAATTCCAGCACTAGAGAGGACTATAAGGTGGGTGGAGACAGGAGGGCATTGCATTCAGTCTGCAGTCATGCTGAGGACAGGCGCATCCCTTTTTGATCTGAGTCTTGGTAGAGGTAAGAGCTCTCTAGAGGCTTGGCTTCTTTGCTTCAGGGAAAGCTTTATTTGTTAGATCTTAAACAAAATGATCACCACATAAACTTTTAATGGTAACACACATAGCTGCATTAATACAAGTATAGACTATATACTATACATAAGTCAGCCAAAGATGAATATTTTGTTACGTGTTTGAGCAGGTAAGCTATACATTATGTGTCTTGTAGTTCTTTTAGGTTTATTTGTTTTAATATCTGTAGCCAAGTAGGAAGTATAGGTGGGTCCATCAAACTAAGGATTCTGGGAGGAAGGAGGGTAGAGCCAGAGGAGTTGCCAGGAGATACATAGGGAGCAAGACAGGTTCTGGGATGGATAAGGCCCAATCTACATGACAAATGCATAGATTAATAGAAATGGGTTAATTTAAGTTGTAAGAGCTAGTTAGTAATAAGCCTGAGCCAAACATTTGTGATTAATAGAAGCCCCTATATGTTTTTTTTTTTTTGTGTGTGTGGGGACAGAGACTTCTGCCTATAGGGGTCTGAAGTCTCACATCATGATCAGGGTGGGCAGTGCCCTTTCATTTCCCTAAACAATTTTGAGTTTTGTATCAAATACTAGTTCTTTACTAACCTAAGAAGAAAATTCTACTTAAATTTAGGTGGTTAATTTTCATGTTGCAAATAATGTACAGAGGTATTTAAGTGTTTAGTATAATTAGAAAACCATGTCTTAATTATACTAAATACAAGGAAAATGTAGTATAAGTCATCTAAAAATCTAAAAGTTAAACTATAAAACAAATTGATGAAATCACTAAATTAGAAGTTTTGGGTTTTGTAGATACTGAAAGGAAATCAGAAATGTTTAGTTGACCTGCAAAATTTTGCTTCTCAAATAGGTGATTTTTTTTTTCAATTTTAACTTTGTGATTGAGTCAAAAGTTAATTGATGGGAGATGTCATTCTGTAAATATGTTTCTCTTACTGGTTAATGAACAAAGCCCTATTGGCAAATAGGAATGCAAGATAGGTGGGACTAGGAGACAAGGAAAATTCTGCGAGATGTAGTAAGGAGAGTCAAGATGTAGGGACTTTAAAGGAAGAGGTCCAGACCCTCTCTCGGGTAAATTAAGACCATGTGGAAACACTTAAATTAATAAAAATGTGATGGGAGATGTCATTCTATAAATATGTTTCTCGTATTGGTTAATGAATAAAGCACTGTTGGCCAATAGGAAAGCAAGATAGGTGGGACTAGGAGACTAGGAGGTGAGAGGAAGTAGTAGGGAGGAGTCAAGATGAGGACGGAGAGAGAGAATGCTGGGGCCTCTCTCCGGTAAGATAAGACCACATGAAAGTACTTGGATTAATAGATATAGATTAATAATTAAGACAGTGCTAGCTAATAAGAAATGACAGTAACAGGCTAACAGAATTATATCTAATACAGCATCTCTGTGTGTTATTTGGGGCTGGCATGGAACTGGCTCCAGTCTGCCTGAGAAAAACCTACTCGTAGCATAATTGTGCCCAATGTAATGGCACCAAGCATGGACCTGAGAACATCTACTTAAACTTAAGAAAAGCTCAAGAAAGGTTTTTAGAAACAAAAGAACAGAGACAAGCAAGACTTCTTGGTAACAGCATTTTTCTCAGTTGAGCTCTGCTTTGCTAGAGACAAGCAGATATTTGTTCAGCTCCTTTAAGGGAGATTTCCTGACTCAGCATAAGCGGGGGGGGGGGGGAGAACAAACCACATGTTTTTTAAGAAGTACTGCTAACAATTCATTGGTGTGTACAAGAGCTGGCAATGGCAGTGATCACATCTCCAAGCTGGCATCATGCTCCTGGATGGCAGTGTAGACCAAGGCAGTGAGCATAGCTCTCAGTTCTGGTGGTAAATGTACTGGCCACCATCTTGGATAGACAGTGGCTAAAACAACTGTGGCTTTCATTTTAGCAATGTTGTTGTTTACCAGATAAAGACTCATGGCTACAAAAAGATAAAGATTTATAGTAAAGACAGATTCAGATTAAGAAAAACCTCTAAAGGTTTACAATGTAGGCTTGGGAGAGAAAAAGAATAAAATGGCTTTTAAAAAACAGAGAGTAGCTAAGTGTGGTGGCACATGCCTTTAATCCCAGCACTCAGGAGACAGAGGCAAGCAGATCTCTGTTATTTCAAAGTAAACCAGGTATACAGAGTTAATTCCATGACAGATAAAAGTTACAGAGAAACCCTGTCTCAAAAAATGAAAATATAGAAGTAGAAGAAATAGAGTAATAAAAAAGCCACGTAAAGATGGAGAGAATCTGGATACTGTACAGTTTTATATTGTCTTTCTATCGTTTGCCTGCAAAGGAAATAACAACTGTTAAATGCTGCTGGATTAATCCAATTTATGGAAAAATGCTTTCACTCCACAATTTAAGTCCAAGGACAGGTTACTGGGGAAAATGATTTCTATTTTTGTTTCCACAGAAAATGAAAAGCTGTGGATTCCATCCAGACTAACATGATTTGATCAAGCAAGACACCCTGAAACAGCATCCCAGGTGATCCAACATTCAAAATAGTTGGGAAAAGCCAGCCTTGCAGACTATAGCCAGGATTTCTTCATCTTCTTAGGATCCCCATGAGAGTGCCCCCTACCATGAGGAAGCAGTTTGGAAAGAACGACACCCAAATTCCCAAATATTGTTCATAAATGTTTGTTTTCATTTAAATGGGGTTGGTTATAAATAGTTAATTTTCACAAACAATATCTTTAAAGGTAAAAAAAGGAATTATGTTATAGAAATGAATACTTTGTTTTGGTATGGATTTTCATTTAATGATAAAAACTTAAGGTCAATTTTGTGATATGTATATTTCTCCTCTTATTTATGTATTATGTTTATATAGCTCATTTAAAAATATAATGTATAATTTAGTACAGATTATAGATAGTTACCTATGATAGTAAAAGCTTAGAGTTAAGTTTGTAAGGATTTCAAGATGTATTTGAGATGAATAGTCATTCTTCAAACCTTTCAAAGATCTACAGAATATGGCATTTAAAATGGCTTAGGATTTTTCTTAACAATGAGGCACAACTGCTCCTGGAAACACCACCTGCGTCAGAAAGGAAGATTGACCTTGAAGAAATGCATTATGGAGTTTGCTTCCAATATAGCAAGACTAGCCATTTGGACAAGATACTGCTCTTATCTGTACTGTTTGACTTTATGCTGTATAAACTGGACATGCAGGACCCACAGGAAAGTGACTGCTGATTTAAGATGGACATTGCTACGGAGTTCCAGATTCATGAAAGAGTCCACCAGACATTCTGCAGGACACAGAGAAAAGTGACTGACAAACTGCCAATACAGGTTTAAAGTTTCCTGCTTTTCTGAGGAGTCTGCCAGACACACTATGGCCTATGTGCTGAAGATGAAACATTACATAAGAACTTCAGGTAACTGACCAGATATGATGTCTCTATCATTTCTAGAGTTCATATATTACCCTTCTGTGGTCTTTGATGAATTTGAAGACATAGTTATGGTTATAGTTTTCCTTAGTTAGGCTTAAAGGTAAGTTACATATAAGACTTTAGACTCACAAATATAGGATATATGATAGAATATTTTCTTTAAATCTTGCTAAATATTATGAACTAAATATTGTTAACTGTAGTTCTTATTTGATACATGTTTTGTTATATATCTACTATGTTAAGGTTAAAACCATTCATTTTAGACAGAAAAGAGGAGATGATGGGAGATGTCATTCTATGAATATGTTTCTCGTATTGGTTAATGAATAAAGCACTGTTGGCTAATAGGAAAGTAAGATAGGTGGGACTAGGAGGAGAGAGAAGGCAGTAGCAGGGAGATGGAGTATCCAAGATGGAGGATATAGCGAAGAATGCCAGCCCATCTCTCCGGTAAGATGGAAGTACTTAGATAAATAGAAATGGATTAATAATTAAGACAGAACTAGCCAATAAGAAACTAGTAACTGGCCAACAGCATTATATCAAATACAACGTCTCTGTGTGTTATTTGGGGTTGGCGTGGATGTGGGACCAGACTATCCAGCAGGAAAAACCTTTCTGCTAACACAGAAATGGGTTAATATTTAAGACAGAGATAGCCAATAAGAAATGTTACTAACTGGCCAACAGTGTTATATCTAATACAGCATCTCTGTGTGTTATTTGGGGCTGACACAACTCTGGGACTAGACTGGTAGGAAAAGCATCTTGTAACACACATATCTTTCTCCAACTCATGAGATATTAGTGACTTTTAGGTGATTTTTTAAGAAATTAAACTAAGCCACAGAAAGAAAAAATATGTGTGTATTAGGGTTCTTTAATTCTTGATTCCTATGCAGAGAGTCCCAGAAGGAATCTTCCTTCATATGCTTGTGCAGTGATCGTATCATTAAATGAGTTACATACTCTTTCAATCATAACTTATGCAAAGACTCAGTTTTATGTGTAAATTATATTGTAATTTTTAGAAATCAGGAAAGTTCCCTGTATAAAAACCACCATAAGTTGTAAACTTCAAATGAGTCACAGTTTCCAGTATGGATAACCTATCATTGAACTCACAGTCTATACCTAGTTAATAAATGAATATCATAGTCACCAACCGATCACAAGAGTGGTAGGCTCATGGACACAGTTCTCTCTACAGTGACGGTTGCTGTCCCTGAAGTAGTGGACCTGTGGTTAATGTCTTTAGTTGAAATTTTCAAGAAATTCACATTAGTATTGGCATATTACTTTCTGTGTTTACTGTTAGTAAATTAAGTTGCCTTTATCATGAAACACAAGACAAAAATCAAAGAGAAAAAATGGCTATTATTAGAGAAAACATGAAACCTGTTCCTGTGAATCTCCAATTCTTCTTAATAGAATTCCCAATTTACAGTAATTAAGAGAAACTGATCACAGAACTGCAAGAGCATATAAATTTATTATTACAAATAAGTAATTAAAGCTCTCAAAACTCTTCCAAGTGGGAGAACTAAAACCCAACAAATAGGTCTACAATAACTGAAGGAAAAACCCCTTTCTACACATCTCCCCACAACTATCCTCTATATCTCAAAGGGCTGCACATTGTTCACTCCATACAGTATACTTGAAGGGCTGCAATGTCCCTGAAGGTACCTGCTCCAGCCTGTAAATCCAAAGGGCTATAATCTGATTTCTTAATGTTCTCCTCTTTCTTTGGTCTAACTACATTCATTTAAGAACAAAGTGGATTTTTATATTCAATAGAAACATTGGATCAAAAATGAAATAATAGAGCCATAAAATAATTGACAGAGTCCTGTGGTTATCTATCCCTCATATTTTATCCTCTATTCTGATGGCTCTGTGTCCCAAGAAATCCATCTTATAGGATTAGTTTTATCCTCTTAAGCTTGAGACATAAAAGAAGTTGATTTTCTACCTTCCTTTCTCATTTAAGGTTTCAATATTTATTTCTAATTATGTTAAGAATTAAATAATAAATGGCTGAGGGTGTTATTTGGCAGAGTTCTTGCCAAGCAGGTATGAGGCTCTAGGTTTTAGTTCTAAGCAATACCACCACCATCTCTCCCAATATCTCTATGTAGCCTTCCTACATACAGCATTTGCTAAGTGATTCTTATACGTCACATGTTATGTGAGGCACATGAAAACTAGAGAGCACTAGATCATAAAAGACTGAAAGCAGGTTCACAGAGCCGAAACTAGGACAAAAAACAAACAAAAATGTTTTTCCTCACAACTCAAGTGGCCTTTGCCAGTTAAGTGAATAGGAATGCAATTCATAGTGAAAATATAAAACCCTAGTAAAGCGCCAAGACTTTCTTTCTGATTGGCCATATGAACTGCAAGGAAGTTTGTTGATATGTAGTCATGATTCAGTGTTAATTGTATGCATAAGAAGTGATATTTGGTGTGGGGTTGGAAATCCAGCCCCTGCAGCAAAGAGCAGGTGCTTAGGTTGCCCAGAAAATGTGCAGGAAATTTGGCAGATGGTAGCAGAGATTGCCTTTTGATAGTGTTTTTTTGTTTTAGATTTTTTTGTTTTGTTTTGTTTTTTAATTCCAGAGACAACTAGTTGGTAAATAATATTCATAACAGGATGCTGTATCTCAGTCAGCTTTGTACAAAACATCTTCATGTGATCAGTAATGGGGGTGGGGTTTCAGTATTTAGAGCAAATAAGTCATCTCTCGAGACTTATATCACCTATCAATATAGAACTGCATGTTATGAAAAGAAACAGAATATAGAACTTATATCTCTGGATATAGACTGCCTGGTTTTGAATGCAAACAGTACATTTTGAACAGTGGTACAAAACAAGATGGATACAGTTTTGGTATCTTAATTTCTTCATCTGTTAAGAGGGGACAAGAACAACACTATTAAACTGTGGCGAGAATGAAAATAGGACACAAGACCCCCTCTCTAACTGGAAAGAGAGTAGTGGGAGACTTTCTCCAGAGGCATGGGCTGTCTCACTGTGGAGACAATTCTCTCTTGAGTGTCATTTCTTAGTGCATTTGTTTTTTCTGTTAAGGGCGTAATAGTAAGGATTTTTGAATTTCCAAGTTCTCCACTCTTGTAAAGAGGCTGTATTGCAATTGCTGCTCTCCCTTTTGGCCTTAGAGTTGCAGGATTTTCCACTCTGGCCAAAGGAATTTTCTCCTCTATGCCTTTTAGACCATTTCTCCTTGGCTTTAAGCTCTTCATGCACAAATCATTACTCAGCCAGTAAGTGGAGGGCGGGGAGCCTCTGCAAGTTTCTAGGGTCTCACTGTGTTATCCTCACCCTGCTGTAGTTTGTCCTGCAAACTGGAGCTGCTCTGACCCTCCAAAGTCTGTACTCCCTGGCTCCCCCCACCCTCTATCTTCCAGAAGCTACTAAACTGAATCTGAGCAGCACTCCAGGGTCAGTCACATGGCTTGCCTGATTCACCCTGTCTCGGGAACCTTTGTTATATTGTCTTTTTAATTCCTCAACATCTAGTGCTTGAAACTGCTATTGTTTCAAAAATTTTTGCCTACAGCCCCCCTCTCTCTAGCCTTCCATTCCTCTACTGTTTAGAACTATAACTGGCCAGTTCCTGGTACCCAGTCATGGCTGGAGTGGAAGGTCCTGCAAGGGAACTAAGGTTCAGAAATATTTAGAAATTCTACCCAAATCTTTCAGCCATTAAGTATTGGAGGAAAATAAACAAACAAGGAAAGACCGATCTCCAAACCAGGGTTTCTTCATGTGTGCTCTCTAATGCCATTTGCTGCTTCTATCAGAGGAGTTAAACAAAAACGGGCTTTTCTCCTCTCTCTCTTTCTCTCTCTCTCTCTCTCTCTCTCTCTCTCTCTCTCTCTCTCTTTCTCTCTCTCTCTCCCTCCCTCTCTCTCCCTCTCTTCTTTCTTTCTTTCTCTCCCTCTCTCTTCCCCATCTTTCTCCCTTCTCTCCTTCTCCTCCTTTCCTCCAACCCTCGCTCCCCCTTCCCTCTCTTCCTCCCTCCTGTTTAACCATGGTTGTCCTGGATTCATTCTTAGCCCAGGATGGCCTCATATTCACAAATCCACCTCCTCTGCCTCCCAAGTGCTGGGATTACAGGTGTGCACTACCACTGCTGAACCAGAAACTAACTTTTAAATACACAACAATGCAGTGTAGCCTTATTTAACCAACACTGATCAATTTGAGTCAAAGATTTTGGGGATGTTTTGTTTTGAAAACTTAGGGTAAAGGCAATCTGCTGTTTTTAATCTTGTTTAAAAAAATTATTTTTTCAGAGTACCAGGTGTCCTACATTCAAAACAGCTGGACAAAGCAGCCTTACAGACAACAGCCAGGATTTCTGCATCTTCTTAGAATCTCCCATGACAGTGCCCCTTACCAGCAGGAAGTAGTCTGGAAAGAACAACGCCCAAATACCCAAATATTGTCTATAACTGTGTGTTTTCATTTAAATGGACTTGGTTATATAAAATAAATTAAAAAAGGAAAAAAAATTTTTTTTTTTTTTGGGGGGGGGGGGCTTCTGGCATGGTTCTGCTCCTGGGAAACATTTGGGATTATCTCCAAAGGCTGGGAAACTTTGCCCATTTGAGTGATCAGATACTGACAGACTTTCTGCTGGATAGTCTCCATCTGGCTCAGATTTCTGCCTCTGTATTTTCTAGAGATGTGACTTCTTTACAAATGTGCTGGAATTACCTTTTACAAAGGAGCAAAAAATATTGCTGAACTACATAAGCACAAGAGATGTCAAAAGGCATGTGTATAAATCCTTGCAGTTCACTCTTATTAGTTTCATCATGCAAATGCATTTCACATTTTCTGAAACAGGGATAAAGTTTTGAATGAAAAAACATATGACATTTTAAATATGCCAAGTAAGAGATATTATTTAGATAGTGAATATTCACAAAAACTTGCTGTTTTACATTCCCAGGAGGCTCTTTGCTTAATGAGAAAGGAACATTTATCCTCTCACAAATACAGTGTTATAAGTTTATACTAATATATGGATACATCTATAAACACAGATAATCTGTATTTGTCACAGGCTATGTACTTGTAAATAAAACATTATGTAAATAATTCTGTGCCACACACAGTTCTGTGCAAATGGCTGATTCAGCAGAGGAAAGCAAAGTCACACACAAAGATTTACACATGTTCAAATGTTTAATGTACCTAGGTACATTTCATAGAACATAAAAGCACCCTTGATTAACCATTTCAACATACTCTCAAAATAAGAATTAGGGTTTAGCCTTGCAGTTTTATCCTTGACTTGCACACATTCTTGAACATCTTACTCATCCACAGATAGATTGAGCCCCTCCAGCATTAAGAAGCATGGTGGAAGACCGAACTCAGATTTCCTTATTATAGGACACCACTGTGAATCTCCATTAAACACTAAGACAACTATCAACTCTATTATTTCCATTAGGAAAGTTAGTTCAGGGAGATTAATTAATTTGTCCATGGTATAGATGATGCTGAGGACACTATTAAATCTGGGAGTCTGAATTGTAGTATGTACTTTGCACCTACACTGCTAGGGTATGAATGTTTCTATAAAGTTACTGTTAGAAATGATGTACTAGTAAGGACATCAATCTCTGAACAAAGAGCCATTTCTTAGGACATACTTTTGTAAATCGGAAATGAAAATATTTGCCTGAAACTTATATATAATTACTGTTTTTTATATTCATGAAATTTGAGATGAATAGTGCAGACAATGCTTTCAGTTGTGTTATGGTCTTCAATATATTTCTTACACTGTGTTAGGTTTTCAGTTACTAGGAATCTAATATTTACAAAAATAACTCATAGTTTATAGAGACAGTAGCACAGAACATTTATTCAGATGTCCTTCTGTGAAACTAATTCATCACTTCGAATAAGAAAAATCAATACATTTCTTGTTTGAACCAACTTAGCTAAGATGTTACTCAAACATTTACATGCACTACTTAACACCAAGGTGGTAATGCATGTTATCTGATGATGACATTCCTTAGACCCAGAGCACAGTAGTAGCAGATGCCTCTAACAGGGATTCTTTAGTGAAGCTGTGATGAACAATTTGGTTGCATATAATTGTGCAAATTAATACTATCACATATTTTGACCAGGAATGACTTGGTACAACTCAACGTGTGCTCTCAATAAACAGATTTTATTTGTAGCAAGGTCAATGTTCTCTTGCTCTTTTGGAGTCATTATACCATATAATCTTGCATTAGTTTGCCCTATCAATAAATAGAAATTCATCATGTTCAGATGAATACGTATTTTGATTTTATTGAGTCAGACTTAATTTCATCATTATATTTCAGATGTTTCCAAAATGTAGTTCTGTAACATTTCTTTACTGAATGTTTTATCCCAAACAAATAGCAAGTAGCAGAGATGTAGGAGTCACTTAACCTTATTGCAATTTTGGCCAGCTCCATATCTGTACTCTTTACTCTCTTGACAACTACAAATTTCCAAGTACTATATTCCTTATTTTCTATCTTTCACTCATGTTCTGATTTGACTTTGGACTCCCCAGATCCAACTTTTGGGTTATTTTAACCTATTTAAATAGGGTCAATGAGGATGCCTGTAGAGAAGCACAGGTTTCTCATTATTCAATGAGAAAAGCCTTATAATAGTAATTTCTCAAGCACGTTAAATTAAAATTAATTATCATATGCTCCTTGAAGAAATGGTCAAAGGGATAGGAAGGTCGGACTGAAATTACATTTCCTCAACCTGATGACAGGGTCTCTGTCTTTTATGTTTCTCATCATTCTACCATTGATTCTCTATACTTTTCCTAAGATTGGTGTATGACGAGGAACTTGGCAGTCATGGAGAAGAAAAGAGATTTGCTGTACCTAGACTCGAATATATTGACTTGTGCAGCAAAAGATAGATGTTTGTATTTATTTAAAATCATGTTTGCCTAGCTGTACAAAGAACTTTCCAACTGGATGACACAGGTCAAAAAAAGTCAGCAGCAACATATGTAATAATGATGATAAAACGTGGAGCTACTTTAATTGTGTGATATTCCTGTAAAAGCCCTTGACTCCTATTGTTAGAATAGACAGCCTTAGGTTTTACCATTCAAAGTTCAAAATTCAAAGATATGAATAGTTGAATGCCTGCTCAAGATAATCAAAAAGGGTTTAGGATGTGACTTGTTTGACACCATAGGAGAAACTCCCATGGAGATCTTATGCCAATGCAAATTTTCATGTCAGAATGTTACATTGAAATATTAATTTCTTATATAGAACAGTATGAAATAAAATACTGATAGTTGGGATCTTTTATTCTTCACAGTGCTTTATCTTTGAATTCTGGCAGACCATGACCATAAGTGTCATAATGTCATGTATTTTTCTAAAAATCTTTCTTTTCTTTTTGAAACTTTCACTTATATTCAGGATCCTCTGACTTCTACCTCCTAAGCACTAACACGTGTGCCACCACATCCAGTAACTATGTGTTCATATGCAAAGAAAATACAAGATTCCGTTTAAGAAAATAACTTACCATTTACATTTTCAGATGTTTAATGATAGTAACACAAAACAAGGTCCAAGAAACACATAGCAATTATGTTATGGTTCCAGAATTACTCTTGGTAATTAATATGGACTATATTTTTCAATAAAGCATTATCATTTCTTCTTACATATTTATTTCTTCTTTATCAATGGTCATTTTGTCATATCAAAATTTCAATCTATCACAAATAACTCAAAGATTTTAAGGAATTTTTAAAAGTTCAACAATCTTAAATATGCATAACACTATCAGAGAGAAAATCCCAATTTAACAGAGACTAATATTAAATATGGAAATGCAGCAGTACTTTAACCTTTTAAATGGATGATTGGAATTACTTCATTTAATAGCAGATTCCACTCTTTATCATCAGTAGGGATAAAATATTTTATTTCCTTGATAATTCTTACACTATTTCAGGAAAAATGCTACAATTTTATAAAGCATAAAGCACTTAATTACAATAATAGATGAATGTGCATATAAATATTAGAGCATTTCTTAGCAATTTATTAACTTTTATAATTAATCTACCTCATTAAAATGTTTCATATTCATCTTGATACAGTGTTGGTTCTTCTCCACTCAGTTACCACTCAGTTTTAAGAATTCCAGTTAGCTTACCTTGTAAGATTCTATAGGATGTTGACTATAAGGGTACACATGATGCTATCAGCAAGCTTATGGTGTATCTTCTCTTCTTTGTTATTTATATCCTTCTGTGATCAATATAATTCTTTTGTAATGAGATTCATTATATTGGTAAATTACGAACACCATAGTTGGTATATTCAAAACAGAAAACTACAAACAAACCATTACCAAAACTTTTAAGAGAAAAAAGCACTTCAGAAAAACAAAGTATGTCACTTTGGTGACAAGAGTGAAGCAAAAGGGATCCTACCTGTTGAGTCAAAGTTCACCTCATTGCCAGGACTTGGACCCACATCAATGGACACGATTGGAATGAGCTTCCGGAAGTCCCACAACTTTATAACTCCACGGGCATCACAAGATGCTATTATGTGACCCTTTAAAACATATAATAACATAAAATATAATAAAATAAGAAGCAAGAGATTTATTTTATAGTCTTATCAATGCTGCAGAAAATCATATTTCTCTAACCTAAAATGAATTTATTATGTCTTCATCTTGGATATAAAATTATATCAAACTATCTTTTTAATATATAAAATCGTATTATGAAAATTATGAAGATAAATTTTTAAGGCAGTACTTAAATTTTAGTTCTGTGAAAAGATGTAAAAGCATAAACATCTATATTTTGTTGTATTATGCAAATTACATTTATGAGATGTGTGACATGTAACTTCATTTGTGCATTTCATGTAATAGGCTTCTAACTAGTTAGTACTGTTAATAGATGCCACAAATAAAGTGAAAATAAGAGTATGGAAGATAAGGACAGGATGTGGTGGTGTATACCTTTAATCCCAGCACTTGGAAGGCAGAGGCAGGCAAATCATTGTGAGTTCAAGGTCAGCCTGATCTGCAAAGCACGTTCTAGGACAGTCTCCAAAGCTACACAGAGAATACCTGTCTCCGATCTCCCACATATCCCCCAAAAAGAGTTAGGACAATAAATGGATGCAATGATCAGGGTTAAACATACTTCTCAGTGGAGATGTTTGGGTTGTTTTGTCAACATATTGTATTTGCTTGATAATGCCTTTGTTATTGCAGGAAAGATGCTAAAATCAATTTTTTTAGAACATAAAACACTTAATTACAATTAATAGCTGTTGTATTAGAACAAGGAAGGAGGTGTTTGAATGCAGCAGAGAGAAAACAGAAGAGCAGAAGTGTAGCGGAGAAAGTGAAGGGGCTTTGGGGCTTTTCCAGACTAGTAATAAGCCTAAGTTTATCCAGTGGGATGTCCACACCAGTCTAGACTTCCTGTCTAGACCTTAGCCTCAGAGAAAAAAGGTCAACTTTTGAGGACACCTCCACATCAGTTTCTGGGGGTGGGGTGATGGGCAAGAGGGGCTCCTACTTTCCATCTACATCATTCTCATTATTTGTATATTCAGTTTCTGTACTCATTCATAAAGGCAAGGAATTGGCCACATCAAAGCCGTATCACTGTTTACACTCAGTAGGTTTTTCAATTTGACTTGCAATTTCCCTTTAAATTCATGCTTGATTTTTAACTCTCAAATATAAACTTTTATTTTCCTTTCTTTATTAATTTTTAAATATGTTAAAAGCATTAACTTTCTTACTAAACAGTTTTCTTTGTCATTTTAATCAAGGTCATAGTTTCCCTTTTCTTATTTACTGACAGGTGCACATCCTTCCTGTAAGAACTGAACAACCTGTATAAGAGTTCAAGGCACTTTTCTTTTCTTTTCCCCTAAATGCACCAGTCATGCAAGAGATGGCATTTGTTTTAAATTCTGTAACTGTTGTCCCTGGAAAAGCAATATGAAATCTGTGTCACTAATCTAACCAATGAGATGTTCAATCTTTTATGACTTAAAAGGAGTAGCAAGAATTTGGAATGCCCTCAAATATTTAAACACATTTTGCAAGAATTGTGAGGAATCGGTGAGTTTCACTGCAGAGAAATGAAAGATCAGTTCATGGGTCTTAGCAAGGATTATTAATGTTACAAATTAGAAAAAGTTCTTTTCAAATATAAAGACTTTCAATCATCTTCAGACACATCACAAATGGGATCTTTGTTCAACCTAGAGAACATAGTAGATAAGTTTTCATCAGAATTTAATTTGGGTGCAGCTCTCACAATGGACATGTTTTTTGACTTGGCTTTGTCTGGAGACTTGAAATTAAAGACGATTAAAAAATATGCCTTATCAAAATGAGCATTAAAACATGAGGAAATACACCAAAAACTTAAAAATGTGACCTCTTTGTTTGTATTTGGTGAAAATAATATTAAAATGTTTTTATCTTTAATATCTAATGATGTTGCTGTCAAGTGATCAATATTTTGTAGTTTTAAAATATTAAAATAATTCAAAATTTATAACATGCTTCTAAAAACAAATTGAGTGCTACATAATTCAATAAAATAATGCATAGCAATTTTGACAAACTTTCGAGCAAGAACCATAATTTAACCATGTTTTTCATTGCCTTGGGAGCTCAGAAGCTATGACTAAGGATATATTGTGTTGGAATTAACATAGTAACTTAAGAGATAGACACTTATTTTGAGATTTGATAACTGCAAGACACTAATTAATAACTACTTAGCTATGCAAGCAGATACAGCACATGTAGATAGAGCGTAGCATGGTGTTTGTAGCAAAATGGAGTCCCAGAAAATGATCACTAAGTTAGAAAGTGGATAATACCATCATGGAGTTGATTGTAATATTTTAGCTTATTTCAAGTCCAGCTTTAACAGTCTTAAGGTTGGTATTAATTTTAGCACTCATAATTTTGAGTCAGAAACAGTAGTATAGATGATAAAAAGGTTATTAAAACCTTGAAATACTCTAAAGACTCCAAAAATCTCCTTTTCTCATCTCAATCAGATCAGAAGGGCATCAGTCTACCTTCCTTTGTAAAACAGGACAGCAGTATCGAATGGCATTACACAACTGGAGTGTGAGTTTTGAAGAATCTTGAAGTAGAGAGACATGGGAAAGGGATTACATGGTGACCTGGAAAAAGTCATGCCATCTAAAACTTACAACAGGTAGAGGCAAAGGACAGTGAAAGTTGTTAGGTACTTAGCCTAAACTAAGCAAGATTTCAAAGAAATGAAGGTAGATGAAATTTTGTTAACAGTCTTACAAAGATTGAGAACTCGACAGCTCTGGCAATGTCTCTGAATTGTAATTCTGAGTTAGGTCCTGTTAAACCATCAATACCAAGATGTAGGATCTGGAAATGGATGGTCAAGTACTGAGTTCCTAAAGAAGTTCAGGGCCCTGCTTAGTTCCTGTTACATGCTAGCACTTGACCTTTAATTAAATAATTGAACAAATGAGAATGAAGGGACAATAGACTTTTCAGGGTTGATTGTATGTGATTTAAAGGATATTTTTATATTTCAGAAATGTTAAGAAGCTAGTGGCTATACAGATAAATGTTACTGTCAGACTTAAAGGATCTGGTGAAATAGGCAAGAGGAAAGCATTTACAATGCAAGCTTGAAGACTTAGGTTGGATCCCTGAAAGCCATGCTATGAGAAATTGACACCCCAAAGTTGTCCTCTGATACACACACACACACACACACACACACACACACACACACACACACACACTCTCACACACACACATGCACACACCCACACTCACACACATGAGCCCATGCTCTTATACATAGGCTGAAGGGACATCCAGGGAGCATGCATGGGGCTGAAGTAGGCTCTCTGTATATATGTTACAGTTGTATAGCTTGGTCCTTTTATGGAACTCCTAACAGTGGGAACCCATGCTGCCCCCAGCTCTTTTACTGACTTTTGATACCCTACTCCTTATACTAGGTTGCCTTGCCCAGCCTTAATACATGGGTAAGTGCTTAGTCTTAATGCAACTTGATATACCATGTTTTCCTGATACTCATTGGAAACCTTCCCTTTCCTAAACAGAAACAGAGGAGGAGTGTATTAGGGGTTGGGAACAGGGGCAAGGTGAGGAGGAGGAACTGGGGGGGGGGAGAGGAGAAAATGTGACCAGGATTAAAATAAATAAATTTAATAAAACAATGTATTAATGCTAATAATAATTCAAAAATCTTAAGAATAACTCAAGTTATTTAACTAAATACAAGCAGAATTTAGCAATGTGGCTTAAAAGCAAAGTAGAAAATGAATAGCTACCACTTCTGACTACCTCTAAAATCAAGAGCCTATACTGGGAAATGCTATACAGACAGAAAGTTAATTTTTAGTTAGTGTAAGGCATGGGCCATTAAGCCAAACTAATATATGATGATGATATACTGCAGGAAATTTAAAAATATGTATCAATGAAGACAAAAGATGAATACTTTGGAAACTTCCAATATTACATCTGAACTTATAAGTTAAAGACACTACGATAAAATTTATATTTATTAATCAGAATAGGTATAATTTGTAGCAATAATCTAACATAGAAGAAATACACCCTCCACAGTTGTGCAGTTACTAGAATGCCAGAGGCTTCTCTGATGCCAAGTTGATGTCCTTAGCTGCAAAGAGATAGCTGACTGTCCGGCTCTCTCTCACAAGACAGTGTATTGTGTAATGTAAGAAAACAGAATGAAAATGAAAACACCTGGAATGCTAATGGAGTCATCTACAATCAGTGAATGTAAAACTGTTTCACAAAGCAATAATATCTCATATATATATATTATATATACATACATAATCATGTGCCTATGTAATATTTTAGTACTTGTTTTCTAAACCAAGACATTCACCTACACATTTGGGTAGAAGGATTGAACAACAGATAGGTTAAAGAAAGTCATTTATATACACAATTTTCTGTGGGAAAGAGTTTGCATTGCAAGTTAAGATTACATGCTTTTGATTGATCATGGAAAACATGACATGGGTACAATCTACTGGGACTTGAAAAAAATCGTTCACCTAAAACAATATTTTTCAAGTTCACAGAAAAGTTCAGATATCAGAAGTTCTAAAAATAATGTTTTGTGATCAGAGAAATCACAATTATATAGCTGCATCATACATCACTATTTATCTTAGCGTATTCTGATGGAAAATACCACAGATAAGCGTCAAAAACACACAGATTGCCAAGCTTCCATTACATTTCACAATGGATAACTAAAGATGATCCAGGAAAACTAAATTCTATTCACAAGGTCATAGAATGTACTTACAGACAATACAATTAATAACACTTCCAGAAATTAAATAATTACTGTGTGTTAGGGTCATAAGCTTTTATATATACATATATACAAACATTAAGATCAGAGAAGCAGCAAACAGTTATCTGTATTTTATTTTATGGTACACAAAGGGGAGGAAAAAGACAGAAGTTAAAAAGAATATGGTGGGAACTCAAACTGAAGCACTTGTCTTAAGCATTGAACTGATTCATTGCAACTCCATTTGTGCCTTGCACTTTGAAAATTCAGACTTTATGGTACCATTTTTAGCACCATAAATATTTTTTGAATAAACACTGAAATGCAAACTTTGCACATGAAGCTTGCCAGGTGACCTCGTTTTCATTCCCTAAGATTCTTCTGGTAAAAGAGACAGGAGCACAGGGCCATCAAGCAATGGTAGGAACATTAAACCACAGAAAAATCAGCTGTGTTCAATGTGTGGAGGTAATGACCTGAGGCTCGGAATTAAGGTATAACCATAAGAAAATGCTCAGGATCATTAGGGAGAAAATTAGTATTTCAAACATTTTTAGTACTGATACATTAGCATGTCTTAGGACAGGCCTACGCAGCACTAAACAATATCTCTTTATGCAATTCTCTTGATACCCAATGGCACCGCTTCAGTAACTGAGAATGGAATTAAAATGGAAAGTCTGGGAACCTCCAGGAACACAAGACTAAAGGAGCACATGGAAAGGGTTGAAAGAAGTAGGTCAAGCTGCTGTTTAAAAAATAGTTTTTCTCAGCTCAGCCAATTGCTAGGCATTACTAAATATACCATGTGAGTATGGTGGCTACAAAACTATATACATATATATGTACATATATATATATATATATATATATATATATATATATATATATATTGACCTGGAAACTATACAACATACAACTACACAATCGAGTAGTTTTCTATCCATTTAAAGTGATATTTGTCTCACCTACTCTTTCACCTATATGCCTAAGGGCATATGCTACTTGATTACATAGAAAAATTGAGACAAAGTTTGTCACACAACTTGCCTAAAGTCTTATCTTTAGAAAAAATACAGGTTGAGAATTCACTCCATGACAATCTGGCCTAGGTGGCCAAACTGCCATCCTAGAGCCTTCATCCAGAAGCTGATGAAAACAGAAGCAGAGATCCACCACAGCTAAGCACTGAGTCAAACTCCTGGAAGCCAGTTTCAGAGACAGAGGAGTGATGAACAAAGGGGTCAACACCATGCTGGAAAATCCCTCAGAAACAGCTGACTTGTGCAAGTAGGAATTCATGGGGCCCAGTCTTACAACTGGGGAAACAACATAGGACCAAACCAGACCCCATGAATGTCAGCTAGGAGGACTGTGCAGTCTATGAGGCCTCTAGCAGTGAAATCAGGATGCATCCCTAGTGCATAAATGGACTTTGGGAACCCATTTCCCATGGAGCGATACTCTTTCATCCTAGATACACAGGGGAGGGCCTAGGCCCTACCCCAAATAACTTGACAGATTTTGATGATCCCTCATAGAAGGCTTCACTCTCCCTGAAGAGTGAATGGGGGGCTTGGTGGGGGCCACAGGAGAATGGGAGGAGAAGGGACTGGTATTGATATGTAAATTAAGATGAATTATAATAAAATATATTAAAAAACAAACCAAACTAAAGCTCTTAATATGGAAAACATTTTACACTGAATGAGATGCTCTAGGGAGGTGAAGCTCCTGAAATGCCATTTCTGCACTTAAAGGGCATGTTCTGTCGTGGTTGTAAAGCATGCTGAAACAGATAATGAAGCTAACAGAATACCAGCAAGTGTGTATTCACAAAGAACAAATTGGAGCAAGCTAGCATGTAAGTATATAGGGCAGAGAGATACTAAAAATCTGTAGAGACAATGAACCTATGTCAACAAGAATGTTCTCAGCTTTGCTTCCCTCACTTAGGGTCAGAGGGAAGAGACAAAATAGCTATGAGGCCTCAGTCACCTTACAGCTGATGACTAGAGAGTCAGGCTAGGACAAGAGAGGAGTTAAATGCCAGAATTAGGTACCTAATTTTTGAGAATAAAAACTAACCACCTAGTCAAGAATATTGGATCTGAAATGATTTCTTCTAAGAGACTATCACCACAATTGTGTTCATCAGAGAAAGGTAGCCTTCTGAAAATGATACTGTTTTAGATGGATTAAGAACATAAACAAATATCAGAGAAAAACAGAGAGATGACATTGTTTATTGTGAAAATGGCACGTCAAAGCATAAATCAGAGATTACATATTATTCCACAGAAAATTAGGTGTATTAATGATGAAATTAACAAAGTACAAAAATCTTGAGTTTTTTGGAGCATGTGTGGAAGAGTGATAATTTAATATGTATGAGAAAATGCTAGAAATTTTAAACATAAACATGGGTAAATGAGATTACGAAGGCAAAAACCTTCAGGGAGGTGAGCCAAATTCTGTGAGGCCCGTACAAATGAATAGTTTTCCTGTTTTTACCCCCCAGTGGTTTTAAGTTTCAAAGAGACTGAGCTGAACTGTATCTCTGCCAGCATAAAATCTATCCCATCATTCCTCACATAAACCTACAGCATCCTAAGTGTTTGGTACTGTTTTAAGTGGTTCATATTCAGGAGTGACCATAACAGACCCAAGTCCCTACTCCATCAAGTATGAACACTTCTGGAAAGAACCATATGTTTTGGTATGCTAATGTTAATTAACACTAAAGAATATTTTGAAAACTGTAGGGAAGGAATAATTTGTTTGAAAGAGTGAGAATATGGCCTTTGAGACAAGAGCTAGAGGGTTTGTGGGCAGGAGATGTGCTATACATAGGTATGCACAAAAGGTATCCAAATCAGAGAGGAACTGAATATCAAGGCACCTCGGAAAAGGCAATGAAAGGAAAACAAAACAACAACAACAACAACAAAACAAACAAACAAAAAACAATGAAAGGAAACAGGCTCATGTCCCTCTGTTCCTCTTCCTCATGGTCCTTATTACACAGAAACTCAGGAAGGAAAACACACAACCAAAGCTTAACTGACAGAGTGACAGTGTGTGTTAAGTGGCCAAAAACAAAAACAAAAACAAAAAACCTTGTATCTGGAAAGCAACTGGAAACTATGTAGTTTTCACTAAGTCTAGATTGCTGGGGGAGGAGGCAGTCATTCCTAGGATTTCAGTTAAAGCACATATATCTCAGTCTACATTTTCAATTGCAGAATCCCTTATTTCAGTCCCTCATCACCTCATACAAGGACCCTGAGGCAAGTTCCCTGCCTTCAACCTTGTATCTTTGCTGGCCATTCTTAGAGTGAAACTTCCCAATAATAGTTTTCTCCCAGAACAATCTGGACATTGTCTCATCCTCAGCATGGAAATATGAGTTCACAAACTGCTCTCTACTATTGTACTAATGGCAACATCTTTTGTTTTCCCCTACAGTTCAAACTTGAGCACCCTTTGGCTTGTTTCCTTCCTGCTTATCATCAGCCATTTCTTCACTTTACTATTCTACTTGCTATTCTTGAAACACACACACACACACACACACACATGCACACGCACACGCACACACACGCACATGCACACACGCAACTTTCATACATACATTCAAACAAACATGGTGTAACTCTAGATACATACACATACTCACACTTTCACAATACTCATATGCACATAAACACACCCACACACACACCCACACACCCACTCACACACACACACACACACACACACACACACACACACGTTTCTGCTTGCTCCTTTGTCTGCCTGGAATGTTCATTTCCTGTTTCTTTGCTTTGTATATATCAAATGTGTCTGCAGTTTGGTTCCAACACAGCTCTTTAAAGTCCTCTGGGTTGCATATTTGATTCTTCCTCTTGCTCTCTTAAAACACAATCGCAAATCTTAGAAAGCAAATTAATTTTCTTTTTGGTGTGCAAGTCTGTCTTTTTTTTCCCAATCCTACATTGTCAAAAAAAAAAAAAATGTAACTTGTGAGTAATTAAAAAAGTAACCATAGCAACCAAGGAACAGAATTTTTAGTTTAATTTTAATTAGCCATAATTAACGTTTCTTCCTGTAGTTGGTGAGTATCACATTAGAGGTTTCAAATTAAAGACGTTTCTATCTTTGTAAAAAGCTATTTTAGACAGAACTGCTCTAGACCATTCTTACTGTTTGAGGCTTACATACTAGAAAAATATTTGAATAAATGCATGAATAAAGGATAACTCATGCCTGTGTCTGGGAGTCAAAGCAAACTTTCTTCTACTGACTGTGATTAAACTCTGTCACAGAGTTTACCAGACATTACCACTGAATTTTCTTTTAGAAATTTGAGTAGTTACATTTTTAGAATATTTTCACAGGTTCACAGGTAGATACTCTGCAGGCCATGGAAAGAGAAACCTGGGTAGTAACCCAGCCACCAAATCCTCCACCTACAATCTCTCAGGCCTGCAGGATGTGCTGGGACAATGGTGATGCGGAGCATGTGGGCGTGGCCAACCCGTGCTGACTTTAACTTAAGGCCTTTCACAAGAGGAAGCCTATGTGCTGTACTTCTTGGCTGACCAGGAACCGGAGACTAAACAACCCAGCAACCTAGGGTAGAACCAGATATGACTGACAAATAAATAAATGAATAGATAGACAGACAGACAGACAGACAGATAGATAGATAGATAGATATGACCCCTGATGATATTCTGCAATACTCCTAGATTCCTTATCCAGTTATCATCAGAGAGGCTTCCTCTAGAAGCTAATAGACATTATGCAGGCATTTAAATTAGAGGTCTCTATCAGGTCCCTCTCCTAAGAGATGAGAATTAGAGGAGGAAAAGACTTAAGTCACCACATCCACCTATGGGGATGGAAGACACCAGAAGAACATGGGCCACCAAATCAACTAAGCAGGGCTCAAAGAGACTGAAATGGCAAGCACAGGGCGTGCATGGGTCTGAACCAGGTCCAGCACATATGCTATGGCTGTTAGCTTCTTGTGGGACTCCTAACAGTGGGGGTGGGTGCATCTCTGACTCTTTTGCCTCCTCTTGAGGCTATTTTCCTCCTATTGGGTTGCCTTGTCCAGCCTTGATATAGGGGCTTTTACCATATCTTATTGTACCTTTTTTGGCCTATTTGGCTGTCATTTTTTTCTGGAGAGGAAACAGAAGGGAGGGTGGGGTGAGGGAGTGAGGAGGAGAATTAGAGGAAGTAGAGGGAGTAGAAACTAATTGGAATGTATTATATGAGAGAAGACTCTATTTGCAATTTTTAAAGAAGTTCCCAAGAAAATAATAGTTTTCAGTTCTTAGGAAAGATAAATGGAAGGTTTCCACTATGAGCATCTCCCATCAGAGGTGCTACATTTGTACCTGGTGAACCTACATTGGCACATCAGTCATTAAAGTTACTAATGCCACTATGATTCAGTCACACTGTTCTAGATTCTGTGGATTGTACAAAGATAAACATGTAGATCCTTATATACCACATAGAGTATTCCCATTTCCCTAAAATTCTCCAATGTTTGACCTATAGTACTTTTACTTTATTGGTGTTAAATAAAATGAACGCACTGCTCTGGCAGGATTTTGGGGAGATCAGCCGGACACGAGAAATGTACTACAGAACCTGTGGATCTCTGAAGGTGAAGGAGACAAAAGGTTTTCAGAAACCTCGTGAACATTTTGAAGCCATTATCTCATTCAAGGAGAAATAGAAACTCATAGCATGGAATATGAAAATATTTTGCCTTTGGCAATGAACCTCCTTTTACAGCACTAAAAAGAGATGTTTTAACTCTAAGGTGAGTTTATTTCATCTTTACCATCATCACTGGCATTACAGCAGATATCTGTGGATTAGATCCTTGACATGCTACCCCTTGGTATATTGCCTTCTAGTGGGTCGTGTTGTGTTTCAGCAATCGTTATTTAAATTTAAATAGTGTCTTAGTTATTGTTGTATTGTTCTGAGGAGATACCTTGACCAAGAAAACTTATAAAAGAAAGCATTTAATGGGGAGCTTGCTTATAGTTTGAGAGTATTATTAGTCCATGATCATCGTGGTGGTGAACATAGTGGCAAGCCTGCATGGCGCCGGAGCTGAGAGATCACATCTGATCCTCAAGTTGCAGATAGAGAAAAGGGCAAGAGTGGGCTAGCAATGAGCTTTTGAACTGGGCAGACAGGAAATCAAACATGCAAACATTTGAGCTTATGGGAGCCATTCTCATTCAAACAACTACACATAGTGATAGTCTATGATGTCCAAGTATGGAAGTAAGATTTCTAGTATATGAAGTAATAAACCAAAGATATACAGAGTACAAACTAAAGCTTGGTGTTCCATACCTAGAGAGCCCTGTTGAATTTCCCAGTTGTGCATTGCAATATAACCCAATGGAAACAATTCACTTTTGTTGGTGAGCCTGCCACTAAGTATTGGTCCATGAACTCTCAGGATTCCAAAAGAAATTCATTATGTATTATTTATTTATTTACTTATTTAAGTTTTGTCAAGTCTCTTTGTATAGGCAAGGCTAGCCAGGAATTCAAGATATTCCTGGGATTATAGTTATTTACCACCATTCCTGCACAGCGTTAATCATTATCTTTACTTAGAGGAAGCATTATCTGAAGATTTTTTTTCTTTCTTAACAAATGCTAAAATCATGTCAATTATTCACCTTATAGTTGGGTTTATTACTAAAAACCAAGTCACAATCACTACCAACCAGGCACACCTTTTTACATGAAGCTAACTTTAAAAGAAAGAAAATGAAAATAGTTCAGAAGATTGCATCACACAACAAGGGACAACAATCTTTGAGAGATGGAAAAGCAATGATGTAAGTCTTAGGAGTTACATGACACTGCTGAGACAGCATCTCAGGAAAGAAAAGAAAGGCAGGTTATAGCAACCTTCTCAGTTGTGGGACTGAGCTTGAGAGTTCACGACAAGTAGGTATCTATAGCTCGGAGAATATAATTTGAGATATGCATATAAGGAAGCTACCTAGAGGCTCAAAAAGGACCACCTAAAAGAATTAGAGGAATCAGAAGGGACAGTGCTCACACAGTCAGGCCCACGATGCTGCCTTCCCAGGAGCCAGACTGAAAACTTCCAGGTCAATGGTTGGATTGACTAGATTATAAGGATGTCTCTGGCTCCTGTAGTGATAAAATAATTAGCCATAAGGAGAGTTACCTAATGAATACTAGAAGTAGATCTGGAAACACTCGGGGCTTCTAAGTACTGTGACAACACTTCAGGAAAAAAAGCAACCAATATTTTAGGAATGCAAAAGTATCTATCATCCAAAATGATCAAGTTAATGAGTTTTGAACAATTAGGTAATATCTCTATTATAAATGTGAGAAAACGGGCTGTTTTTATTTTACATGTCTGGCCACCAACAGCTAGGACAACAATTGTCATCAGAAAGAGCCCAAATCCAGTAGAAAAAGTTGGGAATAAATATATAAGTCAGGTGAAATGTTCTTATTCTTTGCTTTGTGATTAATTTTGATGAGTGCTATTGTTTAATTTTGGCACAGTGGCCTTGAAGTGAAATTTTCAGGTTAAAACAAATTGTTGAAGAGAAGGGGGAAAAGAGGATCAGAACATCAGAAGAGCTTGAACTTTTTTCAAAGTGCTTTTATGTCTTTTCCTATTAAACTTAGAAATGTAAGTCTTAACTAAAATATGCTAATAGCTTTCCAACCCTATCATAAAGCAATCATAGCATCACACACACTTTACAGCTACTGTGGCCATCTACTGAGTAACTCATACATTTTATACAAACAGACATACACATACACAGAACACATTTTCCCAAGATGATTACAACTGGGAGATTTTTTAAAAACTCTTTCTGTGAACTCATTTTCTTGCAAACAATTATCTTTAAATAAAACTCTACTGTTGCATAGATTTACATTGGAGTGGAGCCTCAAATGTACTTGCTAAGACATATCCTGATGATGGGGTATCCAGCTTCAGATTTAAGAACATTCAGATGTTTTGAAATATCAGTTAGCAAATGCTAAAATGCTTTAATCCATTTAATCAAAGTGCTCTAGCTGATCTTTTCTGAACATTTGATTTCATAGTACTATTTGTTGTTCCTTTGCTACAGTTTTAGGATAAAGCTTGGAGGCAGGGGGTGTCCCTTCGGGTACCACATGGGAGACCATAACAGGTGAGGGTGACTGAGGCAGAGGGAATAACATGCCAGGCAGAGACACCTGGAACAGAAGTAGAGAGAGAGAGAGAGAGAGAGAGAGAGAGGAGCGGGTGAGATAGAGAAGCTCTTGCTTAAAAGGGTCAAGCTTGCACATGCATACCGAGTCCTTACGAAGACAGTAACATGTGATGTACCCATCACATGGCCACTCCAGGCATGCGTGTGTGTGGCCCATCGTTAGGGGGCGGGGTCAGCAGAATACCAGTTTCCAATACTATTAGTCTTGTGTCACCAAAGAAAGTTACACATACTTTGAAAATATGTGGAAATTCTTCTTTTAAGGGAATTCAGAAAAAATGATTTGTCACTGATTAATTATTGATCATCCAAGCATTTCCTGTTAGAACTGCCAGGTTATGGGGTATGGAAAGGAAAAGAACTAAATGTATAGTTATGAAGGAATGAAATATGTTCTTAGACTTCATGGAGTAGTAAAGGGATCATCTTGTGGAAGCTAATGAACAAACCTCCCAAGCAAGATATGTGTATTACCCTGAAACTTTATTTTAGGAAGGCTTATAGGTAAAATAGATATGTGATGAAGATCTGAAAATTAAACTGAAAAGTGCCACTGTGCATTCTTCTCAAACTCTCTTCACCCCTGAATGGATAAATATTCTATTTGTTAACCTGTAACTCAGCTCACTTCCACTCTGCTCTAGTTCTTTCCATTACCAAATCAGGAAATGAAGCATTCCTTTTGAGGCTTGAAATAAATAGCATGTGATTCTGTGGAAGCAGTTTTTGCATAAATTTACATAAGAAACTGAAGATCTCTGTACCCCCTGAAGAGTAAAAGCTAGCCACCCTTGGTACTACAACTTGAAATAGTGTACCAGGGATGACAATTTTAATGATGCAGACACTTAAATTCATTAGTCTGTTGTCCTTTATCAAGGGAGGAAGCCAGTCCTTTTATATTCTCAGAGTAATGAAGGGGGGTGACAACAAAAGGGGGAGGAGCACAGGGTTTCTATTGCAATCCCCAGACAACAGAGGGACTTGGGGTCTTGAGTGACCACATTCCAAGCAGAGTCAGCACAAAATGTAGAATTCCATAAAAATAGAAAAATCTGTTTCTTTCCAGGTTGGAAAAGGGATATGGCTATTTTTATCCCTTTATATAATTCCACAAGCACAGTGAGATCTCTATGAAGAATATGTAACTGATTTTAATAACTTCAAGCCAGTCATTTAAAGGTTCAAACATAAGTTACTTAAATTAATAGGTGCTTTTTATACTTCCTGGAGAAATAAAGCATTGTAAAGCCAAAAGAGGAACAACATGTTAATGACTATCCTTAGTAGCAATGTTCCTTTGCTCTCTGACCACTGCTAAAAGACATTAGGAGCAGATCCACACAGATCCTGTCAGACACAGTTTATTTATTGCAAGGGAACCTAAGGTGTTACTCTTCCTGGCAAAAGCCTCTTTTCAAGTGGCCAATTATTATTGATTAATATAGCTTTCACTGTAGTAACACTGTGGGGGTAACCTTCAATAAATTTATTTTCTATTAATATGAACATAAGTAGAGTCACATAAATTCAGAGTACCTCCCTGTACATAGAAAGATGATTCATGAATTAGGTTTTTGCTATCATAGTGTTTACATTTGTGAGGTCCATGGTAATGAGCCCATGGTACATCTGCCATCTGCCAAAATGCACTGACTGAAAAATATCCTAAAATCTAGCTATATTAATAAAACAGATTAGAGTATAAATTTTCATATTTAAATGAAATACACAGCACTTATAAATACTATTTAGTTTTTATTGAAGTGATGCTACTGATTTATTTTCATATTTTGCATTTGTTATATGTGTTCTTTGACAATTCACTTTTCTAAGAACTTGTTTATTAAGCTGTACTTTTCCATTTGTGACCTCTAATTAAATTTTCTTTTACATTTGCCGATTTATTTATTTTGTGTATGGGGAGGTGGCAGAGTCAAACATGTTTCATGGTGCATGTGATGCAGGTGTCACAGTACAGCTTGCAGGAGACCAGTGGTTCTCTTTACTATGTTGGACCCTGAGGTCCAACTCAGATTATTGGGCTTGGTAGCCAGCATCTTTACCTACCAAGCCATTACCCTGGCCCTGTCACCTCTAATTTTAATAAAATATAGTTTTGTTTTGCTTTTTTCCACAAGTAAGATATCCATATATGTTGAATATACAGTTATTTATCCCTGGAATACTCTTTTGAGACAGCAAAAGTTATAATCTTGGAATTGCATGGATTAGATTTATTTATGGATTTATTTTTATCACCTTTATGACACAATGGAGAAGTAATCTGTACTATAAAATTTAATGACCTGGTTTCTTTCATAGTTCTAATTCAATATATAAATTGAAAACTACTTCTCAAAAAACAAAATTCCCCAGTCTAAGAAGATACCTTAACCAAGCCCAATAAAAAAGGAACTGGCTATCTTGAAGATCATTATCCTTTTTTTTTTTTTTTTTTTTTTTTTCCTGCTCAGATGGAGAAGGTATTAGGTATGTCAATCAGAAACACGTCATGACTATCTATCCTCCTATCCTAGAATAGGAAACATGAACAAGAAACTCAAACACCCTAGGAAACAGAGACTAGGGAGATGGCTGAGCATGCTGACTCAGCTGATAAACAGAGCAGGCATAAAAATCAAGCATCACAGTGACACTGTCATGCCAGACCTAAAATCCAAACTCAAGTCAAGTCTGTCCCAGGTCATTCCAGCCCTTCTACTGTACTGAAAGACAGAAGGTTTTAAGTATTTTCTCCAAAGGGTCATACTTGTTACACAATTAAATTCCTTCTACAGGAAGGGCAGGCTCTGTTGTTGGTGTGGCATGTTATCTGGCAGTCACTTATTAGTGTATTCGGTAGGTCACATTCACTGGAGAACACACAATTAAGTGAGGAAAATTACATTAAGGGAGATAATCAAGTGTTCTTGTAATTATGCTATGAGTAAATTGGTGTGACAATTCCTTTTGCTCTAATTATATGATTCGGGGACAATGTCGGGTGCATTAAGCACCATCCTTATACAGAAAGTAATCTCTTAAGAAAATTCATGCTGTTTATCATATTTGTACTTTTCCACACCTTTAAATGAAATGCAAGACTGAACACAATCATGAGAGATGTGTAATTTTATATTAGTATTTTGTGCTTTTAGAGCATTTTTTACTGTGAAACTTTTTAACTGGAAATTCTTGGTATTATAGATCAGCTGACTAAATGTTCTGAAGAAGAACTTTTTTTTTCTGTAAACAGAAAACCAATATTGACTGATTAGTTTCTATAAAATAATCATGCAAAGATCCATGCCATTAAAATGTTAAGACATTATACATAGACACATAGACTCTAGTATAATTATTATAAGCTGGGCATACTGCGTAAAGAAACATCTTTGGAACCACAGAATATACTCTTTAGATAATTTTAGGTGGCCACCATCACACCATGTTTAATCTGTAACCACAGCCTACACTGTCAATTACCTGTTAGTTGTCAATTTTTTTTTTTTTTTTTTTTTTTTTTTTTTTTGATGTAGTGGAGTCCTGTGCATGTATTCTGGTCTTGCTATTCCATCACATCAAGATGCTGCCACGTTGGGAACTTGGCCTTAGGGCATCTGCTGGGGTTTTTACTTCCTTCTACTCTACTCTTTGCCTGTTTCCCCTGATATCATTTCTCACAGTGTGCCTCTATTACTAGTACCGTCCCAACTTTCTCCCCATGATTTGTTTTTACACTGGTTTATTTTTGATAGGCAGCACTTACTATATATACACTGTTTGCTTACTGCCTATGGTTCTTATAAGGATCTGAGGCCCATAAAGACAGGGCTTGGCATTTAACACTGAACCTGAACCCACACTGATAGCAGTACCCAGAACAAAACAGGTACTGAGTGAAGGGTTGCTAAGGACGAACTACTTATTGAACTTTTGTCATAAATACTCAAGGGTGGCATCATTATAAATACAAATTAATAATCTTTATAGCCAAAGTATAAACAGCAGAAACATGAAAATCATAAAGCTTTCTGAATTTCATGTGCTTTTGAGAAAAAAAAGGTCTATATAGAACCACCACTGTCTATAGATAGGATTTACTGAAGAGGTTGTGTGAGATAATCTTAAATACACCTTTTTTTGTTGTTGTTGTTCTTTGTATTTCTAGTGTGATATTTCTAAGAATAGAGAATGTCTGGGTATACAAACTCTTCCTTTGTTTACCTTTCATTGTGTTTTATTTCTTATTAGAACTTATTTTCCTTGAAGATGATTAGAGCAAAACCTTATTTAATAAAATATTTAGTTAAAGTTGTATTACACAAGCTTAAAAGATTTTCATTTTTATTTTTGAGTATGTAGAAACACTGAAATCTTTAAAATATTATGGAAAATGAAATTGCATGTTACTATTCTATTATTTTCCAATTTCTCTAGATGGACTGAATCTAATGTACTGTTTGTCAGCACACATAAATTTTGACTTACGTATCATGTAGGTACAGGAATGAATACAAACTCACATCAAATATCAAATATCAACATTATTGACTTGACTGAGTGCTGAAGAAGTAAACAAAATTGAAATATTTGTATTGTATGAATATAGCCCAATGTCCTTGTTCTTCTCAGGGTCAATGATTGCATGACCTAACTAGTTTGCATTTTAATATGAAGTGGCCAGATATCAAAACTACATAAATCTTGTTTCTACTTGAATCTGTTAGAACACACACACACACATCTGAAACAGGAATTTTATTTTTCATTGCTAAAATCAAGTGAGGATAAGTAGGCAATACTTATTGGAGATAATTGTTCATAGATGAATTTAAAGAAAGGACAGTGAAATTAATGCATAGATGTGCACATAGAGGCCACTTAGGAAAACACCTAAACTTTTTCAGTTTATAATTAGACTCTTTGAAAGAGATTGGTGTGCATGCACATGTACACATACGTTTGTATGTGTGTGTGTGTGTGTGTGTGTAAATGTGTGTGTGTGTAAATGTGTGTGTGTGTGTGTGTGTGTGTGTGTGTAGCTATAGCTATAACTTGTGTGAGCCACCATTTGTGGTACTGAGAACTGAACTTGTGTTCCCTGAAAGAATAAGTAAGGAAGGCTTTTTACCATGAGCCTTCACTCAAAAAATTAAAGTCTTTACTAACTAATAATTATATGACATATTCTAATATGAAAGAGACAAAATGCTCCATTTCAATAGTTGCATAATTAATTTAGAAGAATTTTAGTATTATTATTTTTGTAATGTACAAACCATGTATTGTGGCTTCATAGTTGTGTTATTTATGTTGAATGAATATGTTTTTAACTTTTATATGGCATAGTCAGAATCTAAAATGTACTAGGCTACAGGCATAACCTCCACTGAGAACTGCCACAATAGTTTCAGAGAAGTCATGGGAGATCTGGGAAAATTATTTCAAATCAAACACAAAAATAAAAATGTAGGGAATTTAAAAATAATTTAAGTACAGTGATGATGAGATAGTTCAGCCATTAAAATGCTTGTAATATAAGCATGAGGAAGTTTGTTTCATCCTTAGTATCTACAGAAAATACTGAGTGTGGTGGCACTGATTTTCATCCCACCACTGGGTATGAGGAGACAAGAGGATCCCTGGAGTTCACATAATTGGTGAGCTGCTGCTCCAATTGAGAGGTTTAGTTTCTAAAGGCATGGTGGAAGGCTGCTGAGTGTCAGGGCCCATAACTATGGCTGCTCTCCATCTTGCCTCAAGATCAGAGAGTTCAAAACTGTACTTAATAAGTCAAAGGTCTAAGGTATGACTACTGCAGGTAGCAGATGTCTTATCTAAATAACAACAGACTTGGGCTCAGGTGTGTTTTTCTTGACCCTGAAGGCCAGATGACAGGTGTAGTTACCAAATGCTTGGAGGACTAAGGGAAGTAAGTCTGTTTGCTTCTTATATGTGATAATAGAAGTCTTCAGCCAATCTCCCCCCCCCCCCTTTGGCTGGGATAGTTAAGAATGCTGAAGAATAAACTAGGGGTGTTCAGTATCACTGGATTGCCCGCCTGAATCCATCCTGTGTTTCTGCCTTTGTATTTTTACCTACTTTTCTCACTCCACACTTCCCCTATAAGGTATGAACCAGCAAGTTGGCTGTCTACAACAGAAGCCCCAGAAACACGGGCTCCCACAGCTGAGAAATGACACTGTAGGTTAACCTCTTATCTCCAAATGAACACACACACACACACACACACGCACACACACACACTTATGAGTAACTGATTTAGAATGATAAGTTTTAACAAACATATACAAATGCTTCTAAAGGAAAATGTAGACAGGATAGACAAGAAAACAGTATTTCAAGAACAATGCCATAATTTTAGTTGAATTGTATGAAGACAATTCACAAAAAGGATATCAGCTCTTAAACACACAAAAAGCACACAAATCCACACAAGATGGATTATAAAAACTCAAATAAATTATATTAAAGATATCACAACATATAAGTGAAAAAAGTCAACTATTTTCTACAAAGAATCAGTTTGTTCCATGGACAATAGTTTCCTTCCAACATTAGTGCCAGGAGGAAAAAAAATTGAACACTGAAATGTAAAAAAAGAAAAGAAAAAACAACTGGAATTGTCAGCTATGCAAAGACTCAGAATTTTACATTCTCCCTGAAATAACTACCAGAGAATATCCTTCAGCAAACAGAAAATGGAACCCTGAAGGAAGGGAGCAAGGCCAACTATAGTCAAAGAACTAAGAACATGCATCAGTATGTATATAATAAAAATCAACTGTTTGCATGGCCAATTTCTAGGAATGACTAAACTGAAAATGAAATTAACCAAAGAAGTAGAAAGAATCCAACAGATACTTTGAAGCACCTGAAGGAATTCCGTCCCAGTCAATCATAGGTAGATATCCTGGCAAACAGATGCCAGGGGAGATATGTTATAGGACCGCCATTTTCAGTTTCTTTCTATACATGATCCATACAAGTCAAAGTGCTCCATAATTGTTTTTAATCTTTTATCACATTACATTTCCGGTCTGTTAATATATTTTGCAGAAATAACCACCTCTTTCCTTTATGATGGTTTGGTCTTGCTTTAATATAAGAATTAGAAAGAAAAACAAAAACACTTTCATGTTTCCTTAAAATAACTTAAATAAAATCTATTTCCAAGAGAGAAATCAGTCACAACTGTAGACATTAGAATTTTCATAAACAATGACGTAAAATTCGACTCACACAGCTTTCAGGGACATATGCAAATTGTTTCCGTAAATGTTTTCCAGAGACTGTTGGCACTGACTGTTACACATGTGATGTCTGCTTACTAATATCAAACTGTAGCATTTTCCTGAAACTGTGCTTGTATATACTGTCAAATGCAATTTTAGCTATGAATGTAACAGTGCCATCTCTAGAGGCAATTAGCAAGGTTCTATGAAATTAAAATGTGTTTGTTGTATGTATGTGCAGTGTATAACATGACTGTTACCATTGCCTTGACTGATGCTTGCCTGAGTGTTAACACTGTCACTATGGCTTTGTACTCGGTACTCACACTGCTATCCCTGGTGTTCCTTAGCAGGTGTGTTATGTAAGATGCATTTTCCAAACAATTAACACTGGTGGCCATAAGTTTCACCTACGGATGTGAGCCATCATAACAAAACACCATTTTTTAATACTTAATGAATTCTTTAGAAGAGCTAATTAACTGGAGTTTTCAGAAAGTCTTTGGGACACTGGTGCGCAACAGTGATGAAGTTGTCCTTCCTTTTCCTACGAGCAGTGGGGGTAAGGACCTGGATTTCATATCATCTGGCCCTTTGAAATACACACAATCAATGTGTGTGTGCTGGGATGGCCAATTCCGCAAATCTAATTTGGGAGTTTCCACATTTATTCACTTTACTCTTCATAATGCTGAATGGTGAGCTGTTTTCACCATGTTATACTTGCCAAAATAAAATGCCAGACTTGTGAAATATAAAATTACTTCATTTCAACTTCCATTTAATTTTGTTGAGCTTGAGAAGGGCTTAATAAAGTTTTAGCATAAATATCCTATATCATGTGGCACACAGTGCTTAAGTATCTCGATATTCTATTAGAAATAAATTCTTACTTGGTATCTAGGGCCAATCCATAATATAATACTTTTCAACTAATTGGCTCACTACAGTCAATTAAATGGAATGTTCCTTACAGAGACAAATCTGTGACAATCTAATTGTTGTAGTGCCCATCTTCAAAACCCTCGGGAGTGGCAGGCACAGCCACACAATTTCAGTTGGAGCACTCAACATTCCCTCAGAAGATCTAATTTTTAGTGAGTGTTTTTTTTCCTTCTTTCTTAAGGATAATAAGAGCAGGGCAGTAACAGAATTTTGACTATGCTGTCATTTTGAAGTTGGAAGTGAGCAATCTATCAGATTTCTTTTTCAGCTAATTGGAAAAGAGGAGGCATATAGAATTAGGAGTTTTTACTCTACTGGGAACTTGGAGATGAATTAAGATGTTAGATGTAATTAAATTATGGAGTTTGAGGAACTTGAGAGGTCATCTATCCAGTCAAACTGCTTTCATCTGAGAAGGTACAAACTTAAATCATGCTCCTATGATTATCTGAATGCCTTTAAAGACATTGTCAATTAGCTTAGCAACTCAAAGCAATGCTGAGCCATCCTTTTATCTGAATACATCTAGTCACAAATAAAGTGCTCTCTTACCAACTTATATGTAGTGAGCACAAGAGAATCTATTCTCCCACTGTTATTTTCTACATTCCACTTCTGCCCCTTTTAAGATTTTGCATTTTAGGCTGAAATCTTCACAGTGGCACTTACTGATGGAAGAGAATCACACAGGTATTTGAGGCTGGTCTGACTTTTACTGTTAGTTCAAAGACAGCTCGAGCTACATAGCAGTACTTTGATTGTAAGAACCAAGTCAATGTAGGCTGTTTGACCAAGACATGCAAGACCCCCAGCTCAGTCCCCCAAACATCGAAGTTAATGCGCCATTTATCTCATTTAAATGCTGAAGCCAGTGCTGACCAAAAGGTATTGCAGGAGGTGATTAGGAGATTAAAGCCTTCCTCCTCTTTTCTTCTCTCTTGCTACTGCTCTCTCTCTCTCTCTCTCTCTCTCTCTCTCTCTCTCTCTCTCTCTCTCTCTCTCTGTGTGTGTGTGTGTGTGTGTGTGTGTGTGTGTGAATGCATGCATGTGTGTGTTTGTATTTGAGCTATAAAGTTCCGCACCCATCTTCCCTTTCTACACATTTTCCTATTGTTTACCATTAATTCCTCATTTGCTGTCCTTAGCTTATTAAGGTTTCATTTTACCTGGGAAATAACTTTCATTAAAGTTAATTTTGACATAGGAAGAGTGGTATGGATTTCTTGGGAGAATTTTACTCACCCTAGATGTGAAGGTGGCATCATTGATGGAATGCATGTGACCATACAGAGAGTGCTCACATTTACCCTAGGAGGCAAAGAAGAGATGATTTTATTTAAGTAGTGTTTAGTTCATTATGCAAAGATGGAAAATAGAATAATAGATATTCCATTGAGCACTATTCAGAATAATTGAGACAGGGCTTGCTTGAGGTTTCACATTGTGGCTCTTTGTGCTGGACTCTTCCTGTTTAGGACCATGGGGTAGGAAGGGAATTCTACCTGTTGCTCTAGTGATGATCTGTTTAACAGCATAGTTCTATCATCACTGTGGCCATGGATGTGGATCTATCTTTTTTCTTTTAAATTTATAAGACCAGAATGAAACTTCACATTTCAAAACTTAGTTTTAATATTATTACATGTATTAAATGCTATAGACATGTGTGATGGTATTTTACATAATAAGAATTTATTTATTTGTGACAGACAGGCAGACATCTATCCACTCACCTTACCTCCTCTAAAATGTAGCTAAAATTAAATTTGGAAATCTCAATGCTTCAGTTTAAATTCTCTTAGGAGAGATGGGCCCATTCGTAGCTCAGTGAGGAAGCTACATGTGGGCCCTTTCATATTGAAACTGATGTGCAATGGAGAGTCTTGATTACATTTGACTTTAGACACAGGGAAGATTAAAACTGAACTATTGTTTGGAGCTTCTTGTTGACTTGATTGGATAATTTATTCAACAATAAGTTTCTGGATCATCAATACTGCTTGGCATAATTCTATGTGCCTGCTACCTATGTTACAAAATGAATCACAGTTTCATGCTCCTGGACCGTTAAGTGAGAGGAGGCAGCTATTTTATTTAAAAGGTAGAGATGAGAAGAAAATATCCAACCAGGTAAAAGGTAGCATTAGTTTTGGACTGAGACATATTGGGGCTCAGAAAATGATAGCAATGGGTGACAATTTGGTGTGCACAGGTGGAGACAGGGTCTCAGAATCCAGATGGCTCCATTTTTCTATTTTCCCTTCCTTCTTCCTCCAGGTGCAGAAGGGACTGACTGAAGAAGAAGGTCTCCCAAAATAATGCCATCATCCTTAGACCTTGCCTAACTCTCTTTATCCAGGGAAGCTGAAATGACAGGAAGGAAGGGGAATGATGTCATATCCTGGAAGCTCCTCCTAGATGCTCATCTCTGCTTTCCAGCTCCAGAATCACTTGTCAACTCCTATCTCTCTCTTAGGCCCAATCAATTTCCCTGATGCCATTGCCAGGCTTCAGAACTTGCTCCAGCCCCTACTTTCTTCTTTCCTACAAAGAAGGTTTTTAGCCCCAGCTAGCTGCTCCTTCTTTGAACTCCCTGCACAAACTAACAGGTTAATAACTTTGTTTGTGTTTTCTCCTGTTAAACTGTCTGTATTGGTTCATTTTAGCAAACCTTCAGTGGACACAGGGACACAGTGGACACAGTTCCTTGTTGCTATAAGGAGCTACTAGCAAATATGATTAAACAGAGTGACCCCTTTGGCCTCACATGAAAGTAAGTCTACACAGGGTCTGAAGTTAGTAGAAGTCAGAGCAGACTTTGCTTTGACCAATGTTCCTCATACAGTGAAAAGCCAGAGGAAACAGGCAGGTTTCTGGACGAACAAGGACAGTCAGAGTAGCTGGTTGGGGACTGGTAATTGGGTTCAGTAGGTCTATTGTCATTCACTACATTGAAGTCCTAAAAGACTAAAGAGGGAGAAAGGATACAAAATAAGAAGAAAGGCAGATTGTTCAGTATTCCTTCAATGTTACTGGTCATTTTTGGTACTTTCCTAACTAGGCAATCTTGCAAGTCCTTTGTCACAAGGCTGCATTTTGGATTCATGGTTGCTATTGTGCCAGCATTTTAAATTTCCAGTGTCTCTTTATAGAATCAATGCATGCTGCTAATCTGTGTTCACAGTATTCAGAATTTCTCCACATAAATTTGGAGTTCATAAAAGAGTGCAGAGAAGCAAGTTCATGGTCTCTGAGGGTCTGCTCCCATCCTCTTGTTATTCTGATCCAGTTTCTTGATGCTGTTGCCCTTTAACCCAATTATTCCAAGGACCACAAATCATCTCAATTCCCAAAGTAGAAGTAAATTACTCACAAAGCCAAACAGGTTGAGTGTGAGATATTATAATCACTACTATGCTTATTTATGGACTTTTCAAATCCATTTTCTTTGAGAATGACTATAGAGTAGTACAATATTATACTTGCACAATGAATGCTAAACATTTTTATAAAGTTTTAATTTATAAGAGTTACCTTCAAACATTTTTTTCTGCACAGATAAAGTTTTGCATTTTGTCTCCTTTAAATTTGAGAACCTCTAAATTATTTGATTAATTGGTAGGGAAAATGTAGTTTCTGGATATAATTCCTGAGTGCCAAGTTTTAATTCAAAGGGGAGCCTCTGAGGCTTCTTGAATATCCCTGGAAGCACCAATGTAATGGAAATGCTGACTGACCACATTTGTGCTGCTATAACAAAAGCTGACTCGAAGATAAATGTTCCATGAATTAAGAAACGTTAAAATTTTTTCTACTGAGCTTTGTTCCTGAGATAAAAGTAAGTCTATTCTTTTTGAGGTAGAGAGAATATGTGGGTTACTAATAGTCTAGTCTGCAAACAGCCTTAATCAAAAGCAATATCCAAAATGGTACACTGAATTGTGGAATAACTTCTCTGATGAATTTTTCTCAAAACTGTTTTTGTTCAAAGGGAATACAAAAGAGGAAGACTTTATAAAACTATCACACGACCTATGCACACTGTTTGGCCTTTAATTCTCTCACATAGAGAAGCTGTATGGTAGGTGGTTTCTGTCAGCACCCTTGAGTTTAGGGGCTTGTCCTTAGTTTCTGGATCTGGCACACAATAACTGTCTGGCCTTAAACATACAGCTTTACTTCACTTGGCCTATGTGCAATGAAGTAAGACTGTTTAACCTTTAGTTTTGTTGGTAGGGATGAGCTAAGATGAACTGAAATGCAGCGTGCTTCCTGTCACAAAGAGCTTAACAAACATTTGCACTGGGGATGAAGAGATGGCTCAGAGGGCCAGAGCATGCCCTGCTTTTGCAGAGGACTTGAATTTGATTCCCAGGACCTGCATTGGGAGGGTCACTACTGCTTGGAACTCTAATCCCAGGGATCCAATGCTCTCTTCTGGATTCCAAAGCATCTGTACTTATGTGGTTCACATATAGAAAATCAGGCAATTATATGCTATCTTAGTTCTGGTTTCTGTTGCAATGATAAAACCATGACTAGAAGCAACTTGTGAAGTAAATGTTTATCTTTGCTTACAACTATCAGGTGACATCCATCACTGAGGAAAGTTGGAGGAGGAACTCAAGACAGGAACCTAAAGGCAGGAACTAATATGAAGGAGTGCTGTTTACTTAGTTTGCACTTCATGGCTTTTCCAGCCTGTCTTCTTATACCCATCAGACTCATCTGCCCTGGGATGGCACTGCGAAGGAGTGCTGTTTACTTAGTTTGCACTTCATGGCTTTTCCAGCCTGTCTTCTTATACCCATCAGACTCATCTGCCCTGGGATGGCACTGCCATATCAATCATTGGTGAAGACAATGACACCTAGGCTTGCCTACAATCCAATCTTAAGGAGGTATGTTTTCAACTGGGAGTCCCTCTTCTAGGTACACTTATTTTGAGTAGAGCTGAAACAATAACGAACATGTGTATGCCAGATATATATGATCACTGCAAACACCATGACTTCCAGATGGACATCTTCAGCCTTCTTTCTGTTGAACTCTTTAAAAAGGTCATCTGTGTGGCTAAAGTATGCCCTCCAGTTTATTCCACTTGGGCCACTGCCCTGCTCCCCACTAACAATATCACCTGAGACCTGGAAATGGAAAAGTCCTTCAGGATTCAGAGAGCAACAGAAGAGTGAGATGGATAAATGACCACTTCTGTTCCCTTCAGCTCAGCTACTATTCTGCAAGTGGTTCAAACTCCATCTTTCTGTTATATCCTTTCCTGTGGCTAAAGCACATATTGAATCACTAGGGATAGTGATGGATTCTCATCATTGAATGTTCTGAATCCTGTCCACTGCTCTGCATGACATCTGTTACCACTGGGGACCAATCTGGTAGAGCATGTCAGATGTAATATGCAAAAGGCAGCTATATGTATACTGGTTCTCTCACCCTCAGAAAATCATTACTCCATGAAGGATACATGTGGCATCACCAATTGTAGCACAAAAGAAGACAACCACAGCCTGTGCATGTGACAGTCTATGTCCTCCCTCTTCTCCATCCCCACCTGCCATGCAGTACCTCTTGCCAGTCTCCTTTCACTTCTGTCTCTCTCCACCACAGCTTCCCTGATGGGGGACAGCATCCTGTGAGTTTCCTCATTAGTCTCCTTTCTCAGGCTTACCTACATGCCACACATTCTTCTCACAAGCAGTATGGAATCAGGAAAGCCTGAACCACATAACACAATTAACTCTCCTATGTCCAGCCATCCTAACAATCACAGTGACATAAAAACAAATTCCAAGCCCTTTTCCTAACATCTGAATTATGGCTCTCGACTTTCCAATATGATCACAAACTTTATCATTCTTCTCTTTCATTAGTTCTGTTCCTTCAATATTTTATATATTTCATTGGCTGAGTTTTTCCATCACAGCACTGGCATACCAGCTTAAAACATGATTGAAGAGCAACACTGGTAAGGTGTCTGGAGACTTACAAGCATCTCATCTGAAGCAGTGTCCAGAGCTCACAAGCCCAGAGGTCTTCCTCTCCTCTGCTGGAGTTTGCATATCAGAGCAAAGCTTTCTTTAGTATATCCTGCTACTTCTCTGTCCTTGGTATTTACCCCACCTCTCTGCCTTTCTCAATCTCCCCCCTTTCCACCCTTCCCCTCCTCTCTCTCAATCTCTCTCTGCTTCCAACTCTCTTCTTTCTCATCCTGTATTGTCCTTCTTCCCATTTTCTTTTCCCCTCTCCCTCTAGCTCTCCTTAGCTTTATCTCTGGCTGTGTTTGACCTATCACCTTGTAAAAAAGGAGTACACTTATCACGAATATACTTATCACTATGATCTCATAACCATCTCACTGGTTCAACACATGGATGGGGAGGGCAAACATATTTAATCCATAAAACTTTGCAAACAAGATAACAGATCTTCAATTTTGTGGGCTAAGGAAATACATTGAAAAAGAAGAAAGCACAGAGGATAGGTACTATGTGGGGCCTGTCCCAGGCACAGAGGGCTGATGTGGGATGAGTTTGGTACAGAAGTTTTGGAAGATTAAGTATAGACAACAGAATAAGATCTTGAGCAAAGGAAAGGAGAGAGATGGAATCTGATAGAAATATGTGCAGAGGAGAAAGCTCATAGGCTATTGGGAGAGATGGCTAAGTCCACAATGAACCTTGGGCACTTGTTCTACTGCAAGCCCTACATCTAATCACAAGTGAATTGTCATATTGTCTTTCCCATTTATTTTATAGTCCTAGTGTGCTCCAGTCTTCACTGATTCTGGGCTTCCAGTTTTCTCATCTAAACATGTACATATCTTCATCTTTATTCTACTGTCAACTCAAACTCATCTTACTCCACTTTCAAGTTAGTGGTGTTTCAGATCAATATTCCTGACCTCTCTCTCTCTCTCTTACAGCCTCCCGTCACTTTAGCAGGACGCTTTTCATGAAATTTGTTTCTTCCCCTTGAGCACAACATCAGGGTCAAGCATGCCCATGAGACTAAGTTATTCCTTGCCCATTGTAAAATAAGTCCCAAGTATACTTGCCTAATCCTTTAACCAATTTCTCCATTTACAGGTTATAGATTGAGGCAATGGATGACAAGGGGAATTAAAGCAAAAGGAGTCTGCATTTATGACCAACCACGAGAGACAACCCATCAACTTTCTATTGGAAAGCTGGTAAGTGAGAAGAAAGTTTCTATTGTGTCAAGTCCTGAATCAAGAATCAACTCCTTTCACTGATGAACAACAAGCAGATCATCTCCTTATAACTCACTATTAAGTACAATGATTCATAGATAATCCCAGCTGTCACTGAAGCTCCAGGAGAGAAACATATCTTCTCTACTGTTGTACTATTCACAAGGCTTAAGACAGTTTTTGTAGAATTTGATAAACAGGTGCTCAGTCAAGGAGTAAGCACTTGGCCTGGAGATCACAAATGAAAATGGAAAAAGAACAACAAAAACAAACCATCCTCCTGGTGATTAGCTTTCCATAGCATCAGTTACAACACTGGATGGGTGCACAGCCTGATTCCCCCACTTTTGTGCAAGATGGGTCAAGCTCAAGAGTAGATTCACACTTGGATGCTGCCATTCTCTCTTAACACTCTAAACAGGGCATTGATAACTGCTGTTGGAAGAGAAGCTGCAGGTTACTATTTATTATGACTCCCAAGTATTGTGCTAAGAGCACAACTCTGTGAGATGGGGATATTATAAGTGGAAGGACTATCTCACTACAATAAGTCTCGCTGTGACCACTTTTTGTCTAATTCCAAAGTCACTTAACACCTTTGTGTGCAAGAAGGTGAAATGAATGATGAGTAGGTAGCAGGAAATACAGACTTCTCCCATCCTCACCTTCCTAGCCTTTAGTTATAGGAGCAATACCTCCCAAGGGTCCCTTTCTGTTCAGCAGGCATCTGCAGCACACATGATGGAGTGTGAGGTTCTCTTAGGTCTTGACATGAGTGAGGGATATAATCAGAGATGCCCCACCTCCAAACTATGAAGAACAGAGAATAGAAATGTGAAAAAGAAATCATGATGTTCAGAGAAAGTTGCAACAAAACTTCCTTACCTGACAAAAAATTGTGGCTTAAGCTGGTCTCTTTAATATATTAAAAGGTCTTACTGTTAATAGTGCCATATGAAAAATTAACAAGACTGCAAAAACAGCTCATTAAAAGTCTAATAGAAATAAAAACAAGTAAGAAGGGGGGCTTGGGATGTAGGGTAGTTGCTACAGAGCTTACTTGGCATAAGCAAACCTCTAGAGTGGATCATCAGCACCACTGTGACCTAAGCACTTGGCAGGCAAGGTGGATGAGGGAACCAATGGCTCAGAAGTTCAAGGTCATCTTCAGCTACAGAGGGAGGAGGAGGCCAAACTGGGATACATGATCCCCAGTCTCATAACAAACAAACAAAACAACAAACAACACTGAAGTTATGAACATTTTAAAAAATATGTGCATGCACAAAATAACCACTTATCACCAAAATTAGGACAGAGTTAAGGGGTGGCATGTTTCCTTTTATGGTATAATGAATGGTTCTTATTTATCCAAGAAATCTGACAGCATTTGGAAAAAAATTAAGACTTTAAAATATAAAATAAATTTATTTTAATTAACCCCCAAGGCTCTATATCATTAAATGACTTTATTATTTTATTTTAAATTAGGCTTATAAATGACTACCCATGCAGCACTGGGGGAAACCTAAAGATGACATATTATCTCCTTGAATGGGTGTTACAGGCAAGTGTGAGCAGCCTAACATGAGTGCTGGGAACTGAACGTGGGCCCTTGGAAGAGTAGTTTGCAAAGACCTCTCTCCAGCTCACAAGCTATATTATGAAATGGCTTTTTGATGTACTAGTGATTTTTATCTAAAGGGAATGTAAAACACATATAGGGAAATGTGTAAACCTTTAAAATCTATACAGGTGTGTGTGAGAGAGAGAGAAAGAAAGAGAGAGGGAAACAGACAGACAGACACACACACACAGAGGGAGAGGGGGAGGGGGAGGGAAACAGACAGACAAACACACACACACACACACACACACACACACACATACACACACACACAGGGGATTTGGGGGAGAGAATGTGTTTTGGAATGCAGGCACCCAGGAAAGCCAGAGGTTTCAGATCCCACTAGGGGTTACAGATTTTTGTGAGCTGCCTGTCAGTGAGACCTAGGAAACAATTTTGGATCTTCAGCAACATCAGTGCATGTTCTTAATGACTGAGTGATCTCTCCTGCCACCAAAATGTACACATCTTAAGAACTTAGTTTCCTGACATTTATTCATGTGTATACTTGAATAATATTCAGATTTGGAACTAGAATATCTCTGTCATTCCACAAATTTCTGCATACCTTCTCTAGTTAAATGTTTTTATTTTGTATATTTTGTGAAAAAATGAAATGGGATGTGGTTATAAAATCAATATTAAGGAAGATAACATAATTAGTCTCTCACCTCAGGTTTACGTCAGAGGCAATCACTGCAAATCATCATGTGCTCTGCATATTTATGAACAAGTCTGTACCCCTGCAATTACTTTCCCCTTCTATTTTGTATGCCTCCCCCAGCTGTTATGAAAAGGAACCACACTGCATGTGCGTTTCGAGGATTAGGGTAGAGTGGTGGTGAAGGATTACAGTAGTGGATTGAAACTGCAAAAGTATTAACATTTCTCATTTGTATAAGCCCTTTGCCTTATACTTTATATATAATAAATCTAACTTCCTACCATATGAAAATGGTATTTTAAATCCTCCTATAATTGGAGAGATTTGTATAAAACGGTCCAGCTAATGTCTACACTAGTAATATATTTAGCACTTGTAGATCAATTTGTGTTTTTCTACTCTGTAGTCAACTTACTAATTTTTGTGTCCACTGAGAGCTTTAACAGTCACCATGCTTCCAAGAAGAGATACTTTGTTCCATATCCACAGTGACAAGTACCAGAGCTGGCTGTAAAGTCAATCAATTAGTTACCGTTCTACAGCTCTGCTTGCCAGTAAGCAATCAGCACTGGCTTTAAAACTATAATTAATCAATGACAGCAAACCTCAGTGAATACTCTCCCAAAAGTCAAGCAGCAAGAGGTTCATGATTTCAACCCATGGGACAGAGATTTACTGTGGTGAAACCATTCAGAAGGCTGCTATCAACATACCGCTGTTTTAACTGATTAAAAGTAACATCCAACACTGACAGGTTTTCTTTCTGTCCTCATCCCATACCTGTCTCAGTAAACTCATCACAGAGAGTGAATATCAGGTCAGTCAATGAGTTTGTTACAAAGACAGTATCTCTGAGCCATATAAGCCTTCCATGATTAACTGTCCTGTGGAACCAGCTTTTAAAGACATTGTGTGTAGTCTTTCTTTTTTTGATATAGTTACAGCTATGTTAGTTTGCTATAATAAAGCACTTTAGCCTGGGTGGCTTAAGCAACAGATGTGCATATCCTCATGGATCTTGACAACAATGGGTCAGGATCAAGGCATGAGCAAATTTGACTTCATTAGGAAGACTTCTGTGGTCTATATATGCCTATAGTCTTCCTATGTATCCACACAGTCTTTTCTCTGTGTGTGTCTGAATCCTAATCTCTCTACCAGGAAATCAATCGCAACGGGCAATGCTCATTCTAATGAACCCATAAACCTTAATTATTTTCTTAAGGACCTTAAACCCTTCTAAGATACTGAGAACTGAACATCAGCATGTAGATTTGGAAAGACACTATCCAACCTGCAACAAAAATGTTGCTATCTTTACTTTAGCTTGTTGCAAAAACTAAGCTATGATAGTAGAAGTAGAAGTAGAGATTGTGTACATAAACAAAGTTTAGCTCATATGAAAGAAATTTAGAATGAAAAGTTATGTATTTTGTGCCATATTTGAGTATATGCCGAAACAATTACTCAGGTATAAAATGCAGCTGTCAAGAGTGGGTTCATAGTGAAATTGTTTGTATTTGGGTTTGGGGTTGCATCTAATTTTGTCATTAGAAATCTGTGACCCTTAGTGCTCTCTCTCATTTGTAATACAGTAATGTAGTGTTTATAATACCATTTTGAAGACTTAATATAACAAAGATTTTATCTTGTGCTGCCTGGAACACAGCAAGTTTCAATGAGTCTTCATTATCACATGATCACAGTATGTACACACCAAACCCTGTGATGGCCAGGATGAGAACTATTATCTTCATTCACAACCATAGCCATGAACTGGCTTTTGGCGGTATTGAATAAATATTTTTATATTCATAAACAGGCAGAGGCTGGTTCTAGAAAACTTGTGTCATTTGGCAAGAAGCTCTTTAAGAACTTTCCTTTCTTCACCCAATAATCATGGTAGTTCCAAGGCAACTCAGGAAAAAGGGTTAATCTTTCAGTATCTCTGATTTCATGACAGAAATCTGTGGAGAACTATAAGCAATGGCCCTTTCACATTGGAATTTCACACTCATTTAACAGCTCTGCAGAATAAAGATCTGTGTGCCCTCCCACCACATGACACCTCCCTGAACTTGACCATTCCTATCACACCTGTCAGTCCCACATACAATGGCTGAGAGGGAACCTCTCCTCCTAGGACCAAATCTGCTGTGCCTCAAGAAAACATCTTCATATAGTAAAGTACCTAAGAACTTCTAAGGAAAAATTTCCAAACAAAACATGTTAAAAGATATAAAAATACATAGGAGATTGTAGAATAGTGCTTCAAATTATATGACCTAGGAAGAGGAAATAAACTATGGCTAAGCATGAGCAGAACTAAAGTTCATTCCAACTTTGAAAAGCACATTCCTGGGCACAACACCACTGAGATGGTGCCTATTCCCATCATGGCTATTGCCTTAGTTATCAAAGTGTATAAGTGCATGAAAGCTTTAATGAATAAATAAAAATATTTATTATTATTTATATACAAATGAATATAAATATTTATTTATATTACTATTATTTGCTAAACTAATTTTAAAGTCAATGTCAGGAGAAATTTGTGAAAAATACTTCAGTAAACAAGTATTGGCTGTGAGGTTTATGTGTGTGTGTGTGTGTGTGTGTGTGTGTGTGTGTGTGTGTGTGTGTCTGAGAGAGAGAGAAACCAAAGAACTTTTAACGTTTATGGCTTACAAATTGTTAAAGGAAAACATATTCCATTATTACTACTGAATTAATCCCACTGGCATGTAAACTGGATACAGAGTGATCACTAATGAGGCTCTGAGTTTTTGTTATTTCATGTAAATAACTAACCATGTCTGTGAAAGATTGATTGCAGCTTTTAAAATGTTTGCTGAATCCATGTGTAATTAAGATGAGTTAAATATGCAAATCAAGCCTAATTAACTTCATTTATTAACGTTAGTTTGCCTTACTTACTACAACAGAATTCCTCCTTGGATCTCTTTTAGCACTCAGCATTTTTGATTTCTTTGTTCTAAGTTAAAATTATTGAAGAAACAAGCAGTTTCCAAAGGAGCAGGCAGTTCCATGCAGGGTCCTCCTGCCATTTAGCAATGAGGTTTAGTAAGCATTCTCCCACTGGCATGAAAATTGATTAAAATGTTATTTCTATGTACGTATTTCCAGCCACCCTATGTTAGATTGTATTTATTAATTCCATTTCGTCAAAGTGGAAAACCCTTTGGATTTCCATTTGATGGAAACAAGCCTTTTGTCCCAGTAACAGTGATTGAACAGTGCAGCAGTGTCTAATGAACCAAGGCGGTCAGTGGAAATGGCTCCTCCTCCACAGAATGTCCACATCTCCCTGAATGAACAAAACAAACTTGCCTGCATCAAGCTACCAGCCTCACGTGGGAAACAACAGTCAGGATTCAACAAGGAACATATATGAAGAGATGCAAAGGAAAAGTATATGGATCAGAGGGGAAAAAAACAGCAAAACAGAATATTAAAGATCAGAGTCTTCTGGACAAGCAAAAGTAGGAATACATACACAGAAACAAAATGAAACAAAGCAACAGACCAATCTTAAAAACAACAACACCAAAGGAAAAATCAACCCCAAAAAAACAACAATTAATTCTTCCTACTACTCAGGTCTCCGATATTCACAAAATATATTATTGATTTTATTATCTATTGAGACTCACTGATATTTTTAATAAAATGTTTCGGTGGAAAACAAATTTCTCTTTTTCTCTCAGCTTGGAGGACTTCAGGCTAGGATTTTTTTCTTTTTCTTTTTCTTTCTTTCTTTCTTTCTTTTTTTTTTTTTTTTTTTTTTTTTTTTTTGGTGATTTAAACACATGAAACACATATACATTGTTAACTGGACAGAATTTTATTAACTATTAGACAATGTTACACAACAGTCTCCAAACCTCACTTTGTCTCACATAACTACACACATTAAAAGCTAGAGCTTGTTTTTATTTTTTTTTATTATTTTTTAAATTTAAATTTGAAACAAGCTTGTTTTACATATAAAGCCCTCACTCTCCCCTCCCCTCCTCCCCTGTCCCCCACCAATCCCCATCCCATCCCCTTTCTGCTCCCCAGGGAAAGTGAGGCCTTTCATGGGGAGTCTTCAAAATCTATCATATCATTTGGAGCAGGGCCTAGGCCCTCCCCCATGTGTGTAGGCTGAAAGAGTATCCCTCTATGTGGAATGGGCTCCCAAACTCCATTCATATACTAGGGATAAATAGTGATCCATTACCAAAAGCCCCATAGACTGCCAGTCCTCCTAACTAACACCCACATTCAGGGGGTCTGGGTTAGTCCTATGTTGGTTTCCCAGCTATCAGACTGGAGTCCATGAGCTTCTCTTTGTTCAGGTCAGTTGTTTCTGCAGATTTCTGCAGCCTGGTCTTGATCCCTTTGCTCATTACTCCTCCCTCTCTGCTACTGGATTCCAGGAGTTCGGAAAAGCTGGAAATTTTATGATAGTATTTCTGTCTTGAATTATGAATTTTTAATACATATGAATTGAAATTCAAATGAATTTTCCAGTTTTTTTAAGGTATCCATTTTGAATGTTTAAGATTATTGGCAAAATTGGGTAGCATAAGAATATATACCTAGAAAGAAATCAATACTAAAATATAAATACTAAAATAAAATTTATTTTTTATGTCACTTGTTTTACTCAAAAAAAAATTCTTTAAGATCTAGTATCTCTTGCATCAAATTTTCCTTGGAGACAGGAACAAATGATAGTCCAGAGGGCTTCACCAAGATCCAACTAGGCAAGGCAATGAATTTATTAGGTTAACTCACAGAATATGGCTGAGGGATTACTCACAGAGCATGGATGAACCCAAACCTGGTACGTCACTGAAAATCTCACCCAGGCATGGAGGACAACTTCCCTATAACAGTACATATGGAATCCTCACTTCTGTCCACCTTCATCCCTTTATAAATTCTATCACTTCCTAACACCATGGGACCATGTGCAGACTGGGCAGAATTGCATATAGGTGTGAAGGGGGTATAGGCAGGAATGCTGTAGTGGCTCCCCATGTCCCCTCAAAACATCATTCAATCACTGAACCTGCTTGAAGTTCAAAAACATTGAGTCAAGGTGATGATTCTGCAGTGCAATTTTTCAAGCTCAACTCCTCCAGTTTGGTCCCTCTCTACTTGCATATCTGTGACACTATGGCAAGTTATCTACCTGCTCATATGAATATATATGAGTGAGTTAGGCATAAGATGGTCACATGGATATCCTGGCTGTAAAATAGAGAAAATGAAGGTAGGTGGTCCTGGCACACTCCTTTAATCCCAGAGCTTGGGAGGCAGAGGTGGGTGGATCTCTGTGAGTTCCAAGCCAGCCTGGTCTACAGAGAGAGTTCCAGGACAGCCAGAACTATACACAGAGAAACCTTGTCTCAACACCCCCTGCCCCAAAAATAGGGAGAATGAAGACACCAAAGTCATCATCCCATCATGGTTCTGAAATTCTGCCATGCTAACTTTACATGTTCTGTGATTATATCTCACAGCCTGGGGATCATTTTTCATGACTCGTAGATCATTTATATTATAATTTTGGAACTAAGGGATAACTTAGAATTAGGTATTTTAAGGAAGCAGTCATCAATCATTTAGTTGCATAGGAACCATGCAGAAAACTTGTTTAAGATGCACATTTTTTACAGAAAAATGATCTCCCTAAGAACTCCAATTAAGGAGTTTCTGCATCAGTATTACCCATGGGGTTCAGGATTATCAGCATGCCATGTGATTCTAACATGTCTTTTAAAAAAATGACCAAATCCAATGACTCAAACTCCAATGTTCATGTGTTCAATGCTGTTGACTAGTGGCATTCCAAAATAAAATTCTATAATCAGTGTCATTTGTCATACTTTATAGTGTAGATATTTTCTCCATGGACAATTTTCAAGCTATAAACTCATGTCACTGAATGCAGTTGGGGAAGCATTGAGCACACTTAGCTCTGATCAACCAATAGTAAGTAACAATAGCAACAACAAACAGTAAAGGTTCAGAAGACAGACACAGAAAGCCTCTTGGTTAAACATGCTTTTGTTTGTTTTTATGAGGACTGAATTCTGGGACTCACATATGGCAAGAATGCTCCACTGCTGAGGGGCACACTGAGCACAACTGCTAATTTTAAATGAAATATGCTTTAAATGTTACAAACAGGTAGTAATCAATTTCGTCACTGGGGAAGGGCATTCAAGGAAGCTTCTTCACTATTCCTTTTTTGTTAGTTGGGGTCATCCTTGTAGATGTCTGGATTTCTCTTTATACCTATAATGGCTCTCTCTATTATGGTATCTCTTTTCTTGTTCTCCTCTAGTCTTTTCCTGACTCTATTTTCCTGCCCCCTCATACCCTCCTCTTTCTCCTAACTCTCTATATGCCATCCTAGAGCCTTCATCCAGTAGCTGATGGAAGCAAAAGTAGACATCCACAGCTAAACACTGAGCGGAACTCCTGGAATCCAATCACAGAGAATGAGGAGTAATGAGCAAATGGGTCAATACCATGCTACAGAAACAGCTGACCTGAACAAGGGGAAGCTCATGGACCCCAGTCTGATAGCGGGAAACCAACATAGGACCTACCAAGACCCACTGAACATAGAAGGCCACACCCTCCCTGGGTGTGGAAAGGGAATGGAATGGGGGTTGGTGCGGGCCAGGGGAGGAGAGGAGGGTGAGGGAACTGGGAATGACATGTAAAACAAGCTTGTTGTAAATTTAAATAAAAAATATAAAAACTTTTTACCAACAAGGGTAATCAATATGGGAAGGACTGTTGAGAGATCTTTACAAATACAAGTAGCTGGTAAAGAAGACATGTGCAAACTCTCCTCACACAACTCTTTTGATATGTTCTGTATGTACTCTGCTTTTTTCCACTTTAGTCCTTGACTCTGTGGCTGACAGAACAAAACAAGGTGCAGAGATTGTGCCTCTCTCAGAGGAAACTGGAGAAGATTCAATGATCGATGATTAGGAGTTGGCTTCTAGCTGGCCCAGCACTCTGGAAACAGAGGCAGGTGGATCTCTTTGAGTTCAAGGCCACCCTGGTCTACTGTGTGTTCCAGGACAGCCAGGGCTGTTACACAGAGAAACCCTGTCTCAAAAAACCAAAATGAAATAAATAAATGAATAAATAAATAAATAAAAAGAGCTGGCTTCCAAAAGACTACTTGAGCTCTCAGTGTTCAGGAAGTGATTTCCTTAGGCTTCCTAATGCTGGGATAAAATATTATGGCCAGAAATAACTGTAGGAAAAAAGTGGTTTTGATTTGTTTGCTTGTTTGTTTCATTTTAAAGTTTATAGTCCAGAATAAAAAGAAGTCATCACAGGAACTCAAGGTAGGAACCTATGTGGAGGTATGAACTGATGCAGAGGCCACAAAAGAGGGCATTTATTGTCTTGCTTTCCCTGGATTTCTCATTCTGCCTTTCCATATCATCCAGGACCATCAGCCCAAGGTAGGTTCCACTCCCATATCAATCATCAATTAAGATAATTCTTTTTCCCTTGCCCCAAATAACTTTTCTGTTTAAAATGATTATTATTTTACTCTGGCTTAATTACTTTATGTTTTCATTTTACCAAACTTATGGTCAAGATTCTCAAAGTACAAGCATCATTTTTAAAGTAACTTAAGCACATAGGATCTTGCTTATAATCCTTAATAATGCTTACAACACTGAAAATTAATAGAACTTTGCCTCAGCTTCTATCATTCTACTCCCTAGAGAGTGCTAGACTTCAGCTGCTCCATTTTTTTTTATTTTGCACAGTCTGGGTATTTTCTTCCATATCCTAAATGCAGTACATAAACTTTTGTCAGTTACTATAACCATATCTATTGTATTTTATTTCTTCATTATTAAGTATAATCATGTAGTTTTCAAAACATCCTACAGTCATCAGTCCATATTCCTAACGTACTATTTATAGTCACATTAGGATTTTGTGTTTGCATTATTATGTTTGTGCTCATAATTTCACTTCTATGTCAATGTGATATGCCAAGATGACTCTTCTATTCCATGCCACGTATCCCACTTCTATCGACTAACAACTGGCTTCTTTTGTTCTTTGAATCAATTAATTCAATCTAGTAATTGAATCGTTCTAAATTCTATTTGTACCTCTTACAAATATTTTGCCTCAGCCTTGGCAACTTCTGCATTCAATTGTACACACAGTGAGAGAGATTTATTGATTTCTCTCACAACTTATTTGCACAGATGCAGCAGCAGCAGCAGCCAAAACAGAGTCAGTCCTAACCTGACTGCCCAGGGAGGGATTTGAAAAGGTGTGAACAGAAGAAATATGGGGCACATGATTTATTACTAAGACCTGTTATTATTGTCTAATATTTTTGGTTCTGATGTCATTTCTATATACTGCTAGACTTTACTTTGGAAATGATAGATTATCTTTTACATGCTAGTGTGAAATTAGTGTGCCACTTGGAATTTCATTGCTTTTCTGTGTCTCAGTATCTCAGTCTACTGGCACTGTGTAGTTACCAGGTTATTGTTCCATGATTTTCATGCCCTGGGATATTTTCAGCATCACTGGCATTATTGTAGCCTTTGAAGAATGAGGGTCCTCATTTGTAAAACCATCTGGTCCCAGCACCTGCTTTGGAGGTTATGTCTCCAGCTTATTAAAAGTCTTCCATCCAGGTGATCTACTCTACTTTCTCAGTTTGTGATTGTCTAAGTATTATCCTTCAAATGAAGTGAATGTACATGGTGCCTTCAGTACTGACCATGAGTACTAAATATATGGGGTAAGGCTAGGTGTCTTTATTTTGCATCTATATCTGCAGAAATCTTGCTATACTTGGTTCATACTGTAAACAAATGTCTACTAAGGTTGATGGTGCATTTTGTTACATGTGTTCTGGCATTTTCTTTTGAAGTAGCATATATCTGTGTGATAGATCTTTGTTTTCAAGCCTACATAGCTGTTATTGGCCATCTAATTCTTCTACCTTTGTTTTCCTTTGCTCATTATAATGTTTCTCTTTCCTTGCTCTATTCTTTAGTTAGGGTTTACAAAGTTATCTTTCACATATTTATTCAAATGTCTGTAGTAACAAATCTGTTCTTATCAACTTAATATATTTTACAATTACATTTCTATTCTTCATATTGTAATTTTTCCATATATTTCTATTTATTTATTTGTTTTAATTTTTTATATCTTTGGTTTTTCAAGACAGAGTTTCTATGTGGCTTTGGAAGCTGTCCTGGAACTAAGACCAGGCTGGTCTTGAACTCACAGTGATCTGCCTGCCTTTGCCTCTTGAATTCTGGGATTAAAGGCATGTGCCACCACCACCAGGTATCTATATATTTCTATATATTGTTCTTTTTAAGTAAATTTGTTCTTTTTAATGTCTTCCTGGATTTTCTTGATGGCATCTTTTTATGTGCATTTTCTGAGTTGTAAAAAGATCATTTTCTCTATCTTCATCTCCAAATGTTTTAACTTTTACTCTAGCTCAGAAAGGGGCAGATATGTTTAGATTTTTATTTTGACTGTAGACCCCAACACACACACATATCTGAATAGCATACTATCTCTTCCTTGTCCTGAAATGCTTGACTTTCATTTTAAAACTTATACCTAGAAGCTTGTTTCTATTCTTTAGTTAACTATTGCTTTAGAATAGGAATTCTGTCCCATCTCACTGGGGTCTTTGCTATTTTTTTAAATATAATTTGGAATATTTGCCTAGTTTCCAAGCTGCACTATGTCCCAATTTTTACCCAGTGTCATTTTCTTTTTTCATTTTACTATTTATACCTACCACTGTGACGTCCTTCAGGTTAGTGTCTGTACAGATTTACATGTTAATCCCAATAACCACTATAGTTTTCAGAGGCATAGTGAATACTGAATCTGGGAAGTATTAATATGTAAACAATCTTAATAGTTGAGCTTTAATATCTTCTTCTCATTCACAGAGAGGTTAAACAGGAAGAAAAAGGAAGGGCCAAACAAGGTACACTACCTTTTAATGCAATGTATTTTTTTTGTTTGGCCTATCTTTGCATGTTGTTATATATTTCCTGCATTTTTCCTGCTAGAACTGAACAGAAAACTGCATTTAATTGTTTACCTAGCCTCACTATCATCTTTCCTTAGTTGTAATCCATATAAAATAGAACCAGTGAAAATATTTGAGGTTTTTTCTTGAACAGTATCCTAGGATACTACAGAGACTAAGAAAGGAAATTCACAAGAAAGATTGCAGTCCTGGACACAGTTTATCCACATCTAATAACTATTACATGACATCAAAGAGGTGAATACACAGGAAAAAAAACTAACATAAAGAGTTGAATACACAGAAAAAAACTAATCAATTTGGTTTATTTGGTACCAAAGTGTTAAAAAATGTTATTATTCTTTAATCAAATTTCCATTCATTTTTTCCCTCATAGTATCACTCTAGAAGACATTTTCCCAACATAGAGTTTGGCACATTATCATATAACAGGTCTACTTTGCTTGGGTTTTTGTTGTTGTTGCTGTTTTGTAGCTGTTTATCTGTCTGGAGCAGTGTTGTATGAAGGAGACAACAAAAATACAACTGAATACAAAATTTTTGGGGTCTTACTTTTTCTTGTCACATAAGAAATTATCCTGTCTACATATATTATTATTTTGAACTAAGAGTTTTTTAATGCCACTTAGTCATATCTGAATTGATGTTGAAAATAATAGCCTTAATCAATGTATACTTTTAGGGAATGAAATGTTCTAAAAGGAAATAAAAGAGAATACAAGCCAGTAAGAGGTAGTATGGTTGTCACAAGTTTACAGAGTGGTCACACTGTTAAAAAGTCATAGTGAAGCTTCAACAATCAACAGAGGGCTGTATGGAGGATTTGGGTAGATGAAAGGGAAGAGAAAATAATCTAACTACAACGTCAAAAATAAAACGATTTTTAAAAGTATTAAATCCCAGTATTTATAATAACATAGATGATGCAGTAGAGTATTATGTTATATACAACAAGTCAGACTAAAATAATTACTTATCATAATGTGGGATCTAAAAATGCTGATCTCTTTGAATGACCATTCAGGAGAGGCAGAGAGAAGGGAGCATGGGGAGTACCTCCTCACTGTATGTTAGAGTCAGAAGGCAATGAGAAGTTTTGATATGTTGTTGGAAGTATGGTAACCACAAACAATAATCACGCATCACACCAAAAGCTATCAGGAAGGATTTTGACAGTTTTACAGATAAGCAAAGAGTATAACCAGATTTAAATTTTATATAATGTACATATGCACCAAAATATTATATGGTATCCACTTAGCATGTTAATTTTAAAGGATTTTTATGTATCAGTGAAGAGTAAACTAGTAGACTAATTCATGAAAGACAAAATGACATAGGTTTGGAATCATTTAAGAAATTAACTTTGCAAGGAGGTGTATATTTAGATCCAATTTTTAAGGGTGGACAGGCTTTCAAAATTCACAGGTGGGAAGACAGGCTCCAAGATAAAAGCAGCACAAGTCATTGGTGCAGGGGAGGACAAGTCTCTGACACATATGATTATGAGGCAGGAAGCTGCTTTGCTACAACCCTGAACATGACCAGTATATATTAGCACAGAATGAGATGGATAGATCTTTTGGGAAAGCCCTAAGTGTCACAATGAACAATTTGTCTGCCTTGTTGTAGGGAGTTGGTGTCCTGGAAGGTTTATGATTATGTGAAAGCCATGGTATAAGTGGACATTCGAGGAAAAGGTCATGAGCTGATGAATCACGAACAATATAATGTAGACCATGACATGCACATAGGATGAGAAAGGCAGAACAAAGGGAACACCAGTAAGATTTAACCAATATCTGAATTCTGGAGAAACAGGAGATTTAGAATCAAAGTTTCTCTGGTCCATATCGTTGCTATGTTGATAGGCCCAAGACAAGTTTTGGTTCAGGCTCAGAGGCTGAGAACATTCAGGCCTTCTATAAGAATTCTAAGACACATTTTTTTATTCAAATCCCTTTTACTCCATACTCTATTCAAACTAAATTTCATTTTATTCATCTTTGACGTAATAAGTATTGCTTTAATAGGTTCTTGAACTTACTACCTCTATTTTTAAATACATGGATATTACTGAAGCCTCAAGTAAAGTATCTGTCTTCTATAAAGCAGTTCTTTCAGGTCCTTCACACATGAATCACCCTCTTTTCAATTTCTGACAGCCTTTTATTGGTACCCTTAGAACAGCACTTACTGCATACCTCATTTGTTTGGTTGTCAGCCTTTTCCCCCAATAGAACCAAGAACACTAAGGAATAATATTGCTTATCCTCCTTTGTTACCCCTTGGACATAATGTACTCCTTGGCAAGAAGCAGGTACATAATGACTGGTGCTGAAATGAATAAATGCAAGTATGGAATGGCATTGACATTTTGAGGTTGAGTCATTAGGAATTGAAATTGCTGTTTATTGGAGTAAGAAATTAAGGGTATATTGAGAAACTCAGTTAGAAACCAGTTGAACATAGGGTTGGATGAAGAGCAATATATGTGAGTATAAACTGGAAACAATGCCAATAACTTACAGTGACTTACAGGAGGTGGTGAACATAGAATATGGGTACTTTATTGGTAAACATACAAAGTAATGTTCATCCTACCACAAGCACTATATACATGTTTTATATTATTGGGCAGAGGCTAAACCATGGAAAACCCACTATACCAACTGAACCACACACACTGTTCTATAGCTCTGGGTCTATTTATCCTCTTGAAACAAACATTTATTTATATCTTATTTGTGTGAGTGTTTTGCCTGCAAGTATGGAATCAGAACCCCTGTAACTGAAGGTACAGATGGTTGAGAGCCACTCTGTAGGTACTGGCAATTGAACCCAAGCTCTCTGGAAAAAATTCTATAAGGAAAAAAGGTGAAAGATAAGAACTTAAAAGAAAAGGCTATCCATGGAATGCCCATGACATTAGTGAGTTAATAGTGGGCTATTTCTACTCCTTAAATTTGTTAAACAGTGTGAGACTCATGAAAATAGAAAAAAAATGAAGTCATAAAATCTAGATAACTCAAGAATATGCTGAAGGGAAGAAAACAAGCACAGAAAAAAAGTCATCCGAGGTATGAGCGTTGAAGTCTTTGAACTCATAACTGTTTTGTTGTCCTCGTTTTCTCAGGAAGAAAACTTTGTGAAAAGGGGAAAACAGGGAAATAAACAAATGGCAAGGGCTTGATGGAATAAGGTCTTGTAACTCAGGTTGAGAATCCTAGGAAGGGCTGAGATAGAGAATCATCCTGAGGGAGATGAAGAAGTCCAGAGAAGATGGAAATAAAGAGAAGCATTAACATGGAGACCAGGAAAAAAGCTTCATGTTCACAAAATTGTGTAAGCTGAATGTCATCGCTGAAAATCATTATGGGGGGGGTCAGTTAGTGATGTGGATCCTGTAGAAGAAAGAAGTATAAAAATCTACAGGAAAGGAGATAAATCAACACACACAAGTAATAAAGTAACTAAAAAAAGATGTAGTAACATAGGTCTATCCCAGTAATGCACATTCCCTTCACAGTGTGCGGCAATAAGCATGGCTGGTGGGCAGAAAATTTATTTAATGGATTTAGGAGGAAGGAGAATAGAGTTCGTTTCTGAGTGCAGTTTTCTCTCTTCTGAGTTGAGGCATGAAACATCATGTAGAAAATACTAAAATCAACAACAGCAAAAACAAGATATGTTACCAGTATAGGTGAAATGGAATAGCTATATTGTAAACCCATGTCTGAGTACAGTCACCACTGCATTCATTTTATGTGCATAGCTATCTAGCTATCAGAGGATCTGTAAAAAGCTAATCTTTTTTTTTTTTTTTTTTTTTTTTTTGACTGACTAGTAGAGAAGAAAAATCCATATTCTTTACTCAGGAAGAAATGAAAACTGGCTCATGGATGCACATGTTTTTCTCAGGCTTATCAGTCAGGTGACTGACAATCACATGGTAGTGCTTACAGGGAGATTTGGAGACTATGACTCAAGTATTCTTCCAGTGCTTTCCTTCCAGGAAACATACATTCCTTCTCATCTATGCAAACATGATAGCCCAGAATAACTATATTCTACATGATAAGAATGTTATTGAAATGGGTGGCTAGGTCTGGCTGAGCAAAACTGAAAGCAGAGTAATCAGGTTTGATGATTTGGAAAATATCAAGGGGTAAAATTCACTGGATGTGGGAAAGGTGGAAACGTAAAGCTGCACTTCATTCAACACTGGATTAGCGATGATGCTGTTAGATGGTAGATTTATTTCAAGTAATGGTGAGTTATAAAGCATGTAAGTTATAGGATTAGGTGATCCAATGTACTATCACATTAAAAGTAAAGGACTACAGGCCTGGGAAATACCGGGAGTCATTCATTTTACAAATGTTAAAACTGCTGGGCATTATCCTATTACTTGGGAAGTTACTTCATGAAGAAAAGATTCTTATGACTTTGACTATGTTAGATCCTCAGGGTAGCATAATGGACGAGTCTCCCTTTTTTAAGCATTTAGGGTGATTTTAATAGATAGTTGGTGTTGAATGCACTATGGCTGATAACAGTGAGAGTTGGAATAGAGTGAAAGAATTAATGCAGGTAACAGTGAGCATAGTATGAAGTCTTGAGACCAAACACATAGAGGAGGGGGGAGAGGAAAAAGTAATGGTGCAAAACTTTTGGGAGGACCAAGTGGAGGCAGTGGTCAAAAGGCAGAGGAAATAATGTGCTTCTCAGTCAAATTATTGTATTTCTAAAAGTTTGGAGACAGGGAAAAATGAAGTTGAGAAAGACATAATAATAATTATATTTATAGTTTTCAGGGTATAGATTTCACTTAATAAAAGAGACCTCATGAAGATAATTTTGTTTATGCAAAAGCAACGTTGAATGGACCTCTTCAATGAGGAGACAGTTGTGTTGTTACAAGTAGACTCTGGGATGTATTGGGAAAAGCTGAACAAATGAAAAGCCAAAAATAAAGGGCAAGTGGGAAGCATTCACCAGCTGCAGCTGCAGGACACTGCAGGGGCATCAGAGCCAAGAGCAAGGGGCAAAAGGACTCAGGAGGAAAGCCAAGGATTAGAGCCAAAGAACAAATGTATTGAGCCAGGATGCTAAAGCTGAGGATGGGCAATTAAAACAGGACACAGAGCTTGAGATACTGAATATGGAGTCGATGCAAAATGATCAGAAGAACATCGTAGACCTGTACAGATTTCTTAAATTTCATGATTAGAGGCTGAGACGGTAACCTCTTATATAAACTGTTTCTTTAAAAAGCATTCTTAATGGTGAAAAAATAAACTTGTGTTAAAAAAATTATCAAAGTGAACCACCAAATATTTAGATGGGCAGCAGTTTCAAGAAGTAGGTTCAAAGTTATGAGGTACAGCAGAGAATGATTCCTGGGGTAACAAACTTCAGGAGCAAGCTAACAATAAACCATGGAGATACATTCATTTTTGGACATGAAGAGCCTGAGGTTAGGGTGTGTATGGGCTTAAGAGGGTCCTAAAAGAGAAAAATGGTTTTCTGTCTTTCTCTCAACTTCTGGTAACAGTTGGCTGGCCTGAAGCTTGCAGATACTTCATCAGGTATCCCTCTACCCTATCTGCGTGTTCTTTCCTTCTATGAAGGTGCCAGTCATGCTGAATTGGAGTATAATCTACTCCAGAATGTTCTTTATGCCAATTTAACTAATAATATCTGCAGACTTCATCATTTTAAAGACAGAACCACTGGAAAGACACACCTGAGTTCTGGGGAGCTAGATATTAAGTATGTCATTTATAAAGACACAATTTCACCAACATCAGAGGTCTTGTTTATATGTAGCTTGAAGTCTTACTGTAATCCTACTTCTGGTAAATTCTCCCTAGGAAGAGTTCTCAGATAAATTGCAACATTTAATTAAGAGGAAAAGATAGTTAGATGTCATTTATCATATATGCATATACAAATGTAAGCACACACATGCTTTTATGTTTTTGAAAGGATATAAATATCTGTCCCTGTTTCCTTTGCATTCCTTTAGATATGTGCTTGAAAATATCTGTTTGTTTTACTTTATTTTCTTTTCCTTTCCTCTCTCCAAACCTTCTCATATGAATGTCTTTGATCTCTTTCAAACTCATGACCTCTTTTTTATTATCTTCATATATGCACAAGTATATATTTTCATATACCTAAATATAACCAGCTCAGTCTGTATCATGTTACTTGTATGTGTGTTTTCAGGGCTGATCATTTGGTAGTGAACAACCAATTTGGTGTGCACTTCTTTGGGGAAGAATATTTCTCCCACTGTTCAGCGTTCCCACAAAGGACACAACCTCACTACTATGTCTTATATCATGATCCTCAAATTCTCTGCCCAGAGCAGGTAGGTACACTAAGAGCTTGACTCAGCTATAATCTCAACATTCTCACAAAAAACTCTTAGGATAAGCCCCTGCCCCTGCTTATGCAGCTTTCAGATTACATCTGCGTTGAGGCTTTTGTTTAGTGCTTCTGTTTAGATATGTAAATTGTTAAAATAGTTAGCTTGCTTCTGTTTTTTTTTCTTTCTTTTTTTTTTTTTAGTTTTTTTTTCTTATTTTACATGTCCATCCCAGTTGCCTCTCCCTCTCTCTCTCCCTCCCTCCCGTACATACCCCCACCCCTACCACACCCCACCCCACTCCCACTCCACCGGGAGGGTGAGGCCTTCCAGGAGGGGTCAACAAAATCTGTCAAGTCACTTTGAGTAAGGACTAGGCCCCCTTCCTGCCTCTAGGTTAAGGGAGTATCCCTCCATGGGGAATGTGCCCCCAAAGTCCTTTCGCGGACCAGGGATGCATCCTGGTTCCACTGTCTGAGGTCCTTTAGACTGCCCAGGCCTTCTAGCTGAGACCCATGTTCAGGTCTGAGTCAGGCCCATGCTGGATTCCCAGCTATCAGTCTGGGTGCCCATTAGTTCCTCCTTGTTCAGGATAGCTGTCTCTGTATGTTTCTGTAACCTGGTCTTGTCCTCCCTGTCTGCATCTGGATTCCAGTTCACTTCAGTGTTTAGCTGTGGTTGTCTGCTTCAGTTTCCATCAGCTACTAGATGAGGGCTCTATGATGGTCGGTAAGTTAGTCGTTGATCTCATTATCAGGGAAGGGAATTTATGGTAGCCTCTCCACTGTTGCTCAAATTGGTAGTTGGGGACTGTCTTGTAGGTCTCTGGACATTTCTCTGGAGTCAGTTTTCTCTTCAAATCTATAATGGCTACCTCTTTTATGGTATGTCTCTCTTTTTTCTCTCTCTCCTCTATTCCTCTGCTGATTCAATCTTCCTAGTCCCAAGTGCTCTCCTCTCCTCCCCTTCTCTTTCTCTTATCTCCCTCTCCACTCACTGCTCCCCCCACTCCCAATATGCTCAGGAGATCTTGTTCCTTTCCCCTTCTGTGAGGGACCTTGTATGCATCTCTTAGATTCCTCCTTGTACCCTAGTTTCTCTGGTGGTGTGAATTATAGGCTTGCTTTTCTAAAGCTTATTTTCTTCTTTCCAATCTGTAGTTCATGTACTCTTCAGAGATAAAAATCTGACTCTCACAATAAAGAAACCTATTAAAATTGGCAAAACATTTCTTTGATTTATGTGAGACCCTGAATAAAATAAAATACTTATGTAGCTTTTCAATCTGCTGTGGGTGTGGCAATTTTGCTAGAAACTACAGATTCCAGGAACTTTTTGAAATTTAGTAGAAAATTTAACACAACATTTACGTTTCAACATCAATGCATTCTCTATTATCCTAACTGTCTAACTGGTTTTATTAAGAAATGATATTCATAAAAGTGAACAGTAGTAAACTTAAGTGCTTTAAACATCATCCATTCAAGACACAACAAACTGTTTAAGCATGGTGATCTCCCTACCAGACTGTGGAACTGATATCCTCAAGTGCAGAGGATAATAATTTGGTATTTATAGCTTTTTCTAGGGTACCCTACTTATTGTGGTAGGCCTCATACAGTTTGCTAGATGCATGAAAGAGAAAGCAAGAAAACTACCCAGTGCCTTCTGATGGTGAGGTAGGAAGGAGAATAAAGTAACATCATTTTTTTCCCCTCTGTGGTTGGAACATCTATTTTTGATGTCGTTGGTGGTTTTCTATCCTGCTGTGGCCATCTTTACCCTTGACTAAGCTTAGATGAACATCAGGCTTATAAAAAGCTTCCAGTGAGCAGAGATTTGAGCTTCCCTCAAAGATCAAATGCTGGCCCCTATGGGTCACTACAAAGCTTGGTCCGGTCCTCTCAGGGATCACTGCTGTCTTTCTTCAGGATAGAAAAGGCAACTGGGCAAGTGTCCAGGCTACTCTGTACTGGTCAATTGAAGTGAGGCAGGGATTATGTCATTTCCAAAAACACATAATAGCCACTCCTCAGAATACTATTTTGATAAGGGAATAGATATATCTGCAAACATTTAAAAAATTCTTGGGCACATCCTTTAAATGAAAAGCTAGTAACATTTAGGCATGGCTCTAATCTCAGCTATTACGTACATTAAATCCATGTCATGTTGTTGCCTCCATCAGAAACAGTCAGTTAAAGAAAGCATCCAAAGGAGTACTTTCTCACAGAAATTCAACATATTTTAAGAAACAGATTACATTTATTCAGTTGAGTAAGGAGGGAAAATGTAAAGTGGATGGGTAAGCTTGCCCTGATGAAACCCACAGGAGAGGGTAATGGCTGACCGCAGAATAATCCTTTATTCCTACATACTAATCTTTCTCAGCTAGTGCTTGGTGTGTCTTCCTGGTGTCAAGTGCAAGGCAGCTCTAAATGTTCTCTACCCACAGAATAATGTCTGCACAAGGGATGAAGACACACTTCCAGTTGGTACCATGACTATCAACATGGCCAATTGTTCCCAGTCACAAAAAGAAGCTTCTTGTTATCACAATCTCACCAGGTCAAGGAACTTGTTGGGATCAAAACTCCTGCTGGCTACCATTTGACTCCGTGCTTTTATTTCAGCATATATTCTCTCAAACTCACCCCTCCACACTTTCTCTTTCCCTCCCCCCAACTCCTTTCTGTCCCTCACTCATGGGGATAGAACGGCAAAAAAAAAAAAAAAAAATAATAATCAACATACACTAATTTTCACTTTAGGCCAATTTCTTAATTTTGTTTAACTTTCCAGCATGTCCTTATTTTAATGATTGGTTTTAATTTACAGCTAATTCTCATTTATCAGCATGTTGATGCTCTTTGGGATGAATATTAGTGTAAAATACTTAATCCCCAGATAACTTCCCTCCGTTAACTAATATGTTTTAGATATAATTCTTCAAGATCAGGTGTGGTATCTTCAAGGAGTGCAGGCTAATTTTAATATCAGTCTAAACAAGCTCTAATCAAGAAGATAAATATGCCTCAAAATCATGCAAGGCATTCTAAATTCAAGCAGAAATGATTCTGGGTTTACTCACAGCACAGCTTTCCATTTATTTAAAACCTGGATACATTTACTTGTATATGTTTTTGTGAGTCTGTATTTACTCCATAAAATGTACATTTAGCTATATAAAATGGATGCTCGAATATAAAATGCACTCAAACATAAAATACGTAACTTATCTTAATGTTTTAAATTCCATATAAATGGATCTGACTGAAAGAAAGTTTCTTTTGCTAATCAGTCGTAATCAAGGAAGAAATCATTACTTAAGAAAATTAACAACTGCTATTCAAAAGTCTCCAATTCACGCACAGTTTTTGAATTTACAATCTGTTCTTTGTCGCCGCAGACATCAGGATGCATTTTCCCTTAAGCACAACACATGAACACAGAAAGAGGCGTGACACTGTACACTGAGATAAACATGAATCAGTTCCCCATGTTTATCTTCACTGCTTGTCCTTCCCTGCATTGGACTTAATAGTAGGTGCTGCCTGTAAATTCTGCTTGTCTTGAGGATGTATGTTTTATTCCCCCCAAGTATGCGCAGGGTTTCTTTGCATATTTCTATCTTATTTTGTAACAAAACACTTTAATTGGAATATATAACATATGTGCACCCAAGTTCTGGAGTCACCTGTGGTTGAATGTTGAATTTAGTGCCAACTGGCTGGTAGATCCTAACAGCAGTGAGGCCTTCTTCCTGCCCCTTCCAATGCCAAGATCCTCACAAAGTGACCATTATTTTGATTTTTTTTTACCAGTACCAATCAATATCTTTTTTTAAAATTTTACATGAGTAAAATAATCAATTTAATACTCATATTTTAATATATACTTGTAAAACACTTGTATGAAGAATAAGTACTTTCATGGCATCAAAATGGATGAGGCCACCTTAGTTATTTTATTGTTGATGGACATTTGACTTTGTTAGAGGTTTGTTGTACACAATTCTATTGTGAATATTGTTTTGCCATTTTCTCTACTTCCTTGATGAGCTGGTGTTTTCCATCTTAGTGACTTTCAGATGTTTTAGTGACTTTGTAGTAGCAACTCATCCTGTTTAACTGGCATTTCTCAGTGACCAAGGATATGGGATGCCTTTTCACCTATCTATCAGTCTCCTGAGTATCTCCACTTATAAGTTCCATTCAAATCTTCAATTACAAATTATCTTTTGTTCTCAGAGACACATGAGTGTGTTACAGTTTTGTATTCTGGCATTTATTTTTCTCAGATATGCTCTCATTATGATGTCTCTTCCATTTCTTAAAAGAATTTCTTACGTTTGGTAATACCCAACTCATCAATATATTTTAGAACACATATTGTGGCATGCATTGTAAGCTCTTCCTATTTAAAAATGAGGATTATTTAAATACGCTTCTACAACATTCCAGAAAAGTTATTGTTTTATTCTGGTGGCTAGAGAGGGAGAAGTGCTCACTGCTCTTCAAAAGGACCTGAGTTTTTCCAGCATCTGTAAGAGGATTACAGCCACCTGTCAAGTGTCTGCAACTCCAAATACAGTATACAACATCCTCTAACAGCCTCCTCAGGCACCTGCATACAAATAGCATACTCTTTCTCTGTTTCTCTCTCTGTCTCTGTGTCTCACTCTCTCTGTCTCTCTGTCTCTCTCTGATAAACACACAAATAAATCTTAATAAAAGGAAAATGCAGCTTTATACCTAATTTTCAAGTGTGTGATGTTTGCAATTAATGTCTATCTATTACAGAACCTGGACTAAATTTATTCTTTTTTGTATGGAAATAAAATAGGTTCTTCACCATTCCTACAGATTTCCTCTTTCTCCTCATATTTGCATCTAAGTTTACATGGCAAAAACAGAACACTGTACTTGGATGGTTCGTCAACAATATAAATCTGTTTCTCACAGTTTGAGGGGGCATCTGATATCATTGCCACCTCCATTCACTCTGGGCAAGGACCCTCCCTCCTCAACATTCAGATTCCATTTCTCACTGAGTTCTCACAAAGCAGAAGGAAAGCAAAGACAACTGACCCCCTCTTTTTCTTTATTTCATTTTATTTATTTGTTTTGGGGTTCTTAATTGTGCTGGTAGTGGCTTTTGTTGTTTCATTTTTGAGCTGGGCTATATAGATAGCCATCCATGTTGGTCTGCTTAGGTCTCCCAAACACTGGAGCCACAGGTGTGAACTATCATGCCTGATTATTTGTGGCAGAAAAGCATTTGTTTTTGTTGGAGGTCCTATTATCTTTCAGGGCATGACTCTCCTTGGTGAAAATTTAATGTTGTTCACATGATTATTTCAAACATGTTCTACCAGGCAGCCACAAACATTTCAAGTTATCAAGTTTATTCCATTGCAAATTCAATGTGGGGTGTGTGTGTGTGTGTGTGTGTGTGTGTGTGTGTGTGTGTGTGTAATTAGTGACATTTATTTGGGTTTATGTTTTACAATTTGTTTTGTTTAGCTTTCTCATTTGTCCATCTGTGAACTACTATCCAAAGTCATGAAACATTCAAGATTTGATATCTCTTTGGTGGAGTCACAACTTTAAGTCTTGACTAATGAATATGTGTCTTTTCTGTCTATACGCTTGTGATTTCGCTGTATGTGCAAGTATCCCCAGAATTTATGGAAAGGTGAGAGGACTTAAATTTGAGTGTTGCCCACCTCCACTTTGTCTGTCGTCATCTCTCTGATTATGGTCTGTAATCTTCCTATGATTCACCTGATGCTGCCTCTCCTTTTCTTGTAGGGCTCAGTCATGATTGTTCCTGCCAATTATTACATATCCAACTTTTATGTGTTGCAAGGAAAGTGCTTCATCATTTGAGCCACCTTCCCCATTCCTCTCTTGACTGTTGCTTCCCACTTTGGTTTTTGGAGACAGGGTCTTTCTTTATAGCTCTGGCTGTTTTGGAAGTCACTAAGTAGGTTAGACTAGCCTTGAACTCGGGGATCTCCTACCTCTGCTTCTTGAGTACTGGAATTAAAGACAAGGTTCATCATGATTGCTTTGACTAAGCTTTATTATGGATTTCTGTATGACTTTCCATAAAAACTTGTCTTGAGTTTTTAAATTGTTATTCTGCTGAATTTGTAACTCAATTCAGAAAAAAATTATAACTTTGTGATATTGGTTACTTCCATTTTGTAAAATACATATGGAATAGTCATATATATATATATATATATATATATATATATACACACACACACACACACACACACACACACACACATATATATATATATATATATATATATATATATGTAAGATTTAAAATTTTCCACCAATACTACATTTTACTTTTTAGAATAGGAAATATATACCTCCTTTTATTATTTGTAAGTTATACTAATTTTAATGCTACTTTTCATCTTATTTTAAGCCAAATTTATTTTTGTTACAGATATACAAAACTATGATTTATTTTGCATATTAATTTTATACTCAGATGATTTATTTCAAAGGGGAAGAGTAGCCAGAAATTCCCATCATAATTTTAACATCATGATAAAAATTTGGAATGACTCAGATCTTCAAATCTGACTACATTAGAAAAACAAATATATGTTAGAAAACTAAAGATTCCTGTGATTATTGAAATGCATTCTACTCAAATTTTTAACTTTGTCTTTCACTTTTAAAAAGTCAATTTTTATGACATCATCTTGGACTCATTGCTAAATATTTTAAATTCTGACCTTGAAGTTCCTTCATTTCTGTCACCACTGTGTGTACCAAACACCTCCATGTGTCCCTTAAACATGAAAAGTATTCAATCTGTGGCAACTTTATTTCAAAGCAGTTATCCCTAAAGAGATTCTCAAGTTTATATTTCCTATTACCCTCTATCTTCTATGATATATAATTGAGTTTTTAACAAACAATATTTTGAAGAAGAACTATCACTGGGGTGAGCAGGTTGTTGGGCTGTAGCTGTGGTGTGGTGCATTTTGTTTAATAAGAACATATCTGCTGGCACTTTTCATTAATAGAGTATGAGGTATGAGACTCTAAGACAATAGAATATCCTTTTTAGCACAGACAGACAGACTGGACCAGACCCAGTCTCAGCATCCTCACCCCTTCACTAGAAAGCCCTGTTTTTGGTTTTTTTTTTAATACATGAAACTTAAAACTTTGCCTTTCCTTATTTTGTTACATTTTCCATGTCAGTCAGAGAGTGTCTTAAAGGGCATTTGCTTCTCTCCTACAAAAGGTGTAAATTTTGTGCTTGCTGTTTTAAGGTGTGACAACTGGAAAGCTGGAAATGTTATGGGTCATGTATTTACACTTACCAAAGTGCACAAGGATGAAAAAGTCATCTCTTTTGAAGAATGCTTTAAAAGATTCAGGATGTTACTTTATTAAATAAGAGGTTGCTTCTTTTTTTTTTTTAAACACTTGCTTTATTGTTACTTTTGAGAATTTCAAACATGACTGCTGTATAACTATATTTATATCATCCCCACCTTACTCCTTCTCAATTTCATGAGATCTTCTTTAGTAAGTGTTCTTACACACACACATGCACACACACACAACAACAGCAACAACAACAACAACAACCTGCTCAGTCCATGTTGTTCATATGTAAGTGGTTATTTAAGATGACAATTTGCATGCACCTATGCAAAATTAACTTTCAGACCAAAGGAAAACCTTAGATTAAAAAATGTCCTAAGGATTTTAAATTAGTTATAATGTCTCAGTTAAAGAGGTAAATGTCTAACTGAATTCCAGCCTTTCCCCCTGTAAAATAGAAAATGAACTCGAGTAAAAATATAAAGCAATGAGTGTGCCTTCATCTTAGATCCTGACTGTAGCAACCAAGACAGGGAAAACCAAGCTAGGGATACAGGAATAGACCTGTGCCCTTCCAAAGCATCTTGGGAATTTTAGAAATCCATGATACCCACAGAAGGGAGAAGACAAGAAAAGTGAAGTGCCAGCTGCATTTTTTGTACAACGAATGCAATCAACACATTCAGTAAGGAGACTCTCACTAAATACTCCCAACTCCATGCTGGACTTTGTGTCCAATAAAGTGGATAGCTCACGAGGAAGAACTTGCAAGGCTGACTTCTGGCCTCTACATTTATGTACACATACCTGCACATGTATCTGCACCTAACACACATCCAAACATATTCATGTACACACTGATAAAAAGGAAACAGCAATCTGTACACACAGATAAAAAGGAAACAGCAATCTGTTAAAAGTATTTTTAGTAAAGAAATACACAATGGTTTTTATATACAAAGAGTCTGTACAAATCAGTCAGAGAATGAAACCCTCAATAAGAAAATGGACTAAAGGCAAAAGAACCAGCCCAAAGTGAAGAAAAGAGAAAAGGAGATTCTTGGAAGCAAGAATAATAACAAAAAATTTAACTGCGTTTACCATCCAGTGTTACCAAGTAACTGTACAGTCTCTACTTTGTTACTCAAAGATGACCAGTGAAAATGCCCTGGTCTATCTAGAATGGTATGACTATTTTCCTGTTGTCTGTTCCATGGTGGAATCAGATAGAAAACTAAGACCTGAAATCACCCCGTGATTTTTTTAGAAAGTCCAGCTCTGCATTTATGAGCGTATGTAGACGTTTATAGAATGCTGAGGGACTGAAAACACCGGCAGAAGACAAGCCTGCACAACTGAGAGCTCATTTGTCATGTTCCACTTGGCAAAGTTCCCTTCAGTCCTGTCTTTTGATCACAGGAGTTTAGGTCAGGGCTGGGGTGAAGGTGAGAGGATGGACTTGGAATTCTGCTTCAAGCAGCCATGAGTAATCGACTCTCCTGACTCATCCTTGGCCCTGGCTTCCCTGAGTCATAGTTTATGGGAGAATGTCACTTAGACAATAAAATCTCCTCAGATGTCTTCTGCCAAATGCTGCTTAGTCACAATTACGGAGGACGAAGTCATGGGAGGAAGATCAGACACAGCTTTGGTCGAAATCTCCAAATGAAAAACAGCCATCTAACCTTAAGGAAAACAACAAAAGATGCAGAAGTGCTCAGGAGATAAACTGCAAATAATAAATTGGTGTACTGAGAGAAGGTCTGTATCAGAATTATTAAAAGCATCCTCAAATATTATAATGTACACATACAACAATTTATATATTATCCATGATGCTGCATTTATCATACACATACCACACAGACAGTATGTGGAGAAGTAACAATTTATTAGCACCAAGAACAAAATCAACATGGAATGAAATTTCATCATGGGGAATGCAAAGAAGCAGTGTGTGCACCTTGAGTAGAAGTATCCCATGCTGCTTATCTTTAATATATATATTGACTAATTTCCTAGGTCATTTTGACCTTTACTTCCCAGTGTATAAAGTATTACTTTCCTGTAAAGAAGTTCATGGTTTAATGGATAAGGTGTCAGAGAATCTAAAAAATGAGTCTAAGCAAGAATACCTCAGTTCTTGGGCTCCTGTTATAAATAATGCACTCATTAAAATTCTGCTTTGGAAGAAAGGCAAGTCCATTAGTCTGGGAGCTAATTTTTACTGGCTTCTTAGACGTGTATGCATATTAAAAATTCAGCTTTTATAATTGCCAGTCATCAACCACCTAGTCAATGCTGTTCTTGGAGTTTTTAATTATTTACTTCATTTGCATAGACACTCCAATTTATGATCCACCATTTGGTTGTCAAGGGACAGTTTAGTAATTTTTCTTTTACATTTTTATTTATCCCTTTTGTATTCCCAGGAAAAAGCTCTGACTCAGACTTCATACCCAGTGAGTCTTATTAGAAAATAAAAACTACTGCCACTTCTGTGTCTACTATGTGGAAACCATGGTTACTGAGAAAATTTGGGCAAATCAGGGTTTTATTAAAACAAGTCCAGGTTCTATCTATATCCAGTTAAGATATGTTTTCTGTGATTTCAGGATAATGGTTTATGTTAAAATATCTACTGGTATAGTACACAGTAATAGTCATTTGCTTTTGTGGGTGGAACATCTGGGTAGATTAATAGAAACAGGGCATCCTATGTAATTAAATCACATATTCGTAATTCATCAACAAGAGAACAATGTTCTCATTTCCTGTGAGAAATCTGTATCGCTGTCTCTGTATTTAAAACTACGACAGGAAGACAACGAGATTATGGTGTCATAGGAGCCAATCAATGACAGTCATTGCATCACTTTTGTGATCCACTTTTGCACAGTAGTACATGTTCTCTTATACAATTATTTTTCTTTACAAACCTAAATATTCTCTCGTCACTTTCAAAAGAGGGAAAAATGAGGTTGGAGCCCTAATTTGAACTCTGTTTTCAAAGCATACATTCTGTTTCTTGGTTTTGCCTTCCATTTTCCATGGGGGCACTCTTTGTCTCAACACTATGTGCATTCTGTATCTCTCTGTCTCATTCACAATTCATGTGGGTGTTACACTTAGTGGTAACAGTGTGAGAGTAGGAGCCTAAACAGCAAACAAAAACTGCAGCAATATTTATTTGGGACAGTTGGTAATGCAAAGCTGCTGTTTCAATCAAGTCCTTCCAATACAAACTCTAATGTGTTCAATTCTGACCATTCACTTCTAGATCTGATGTCATCTTTGTAAGGTGTTTTGTTTCTGTTTTCAATAAAGGAATAGACAAACACGCCCACATGTATAAAAATCATTTTCTTTTTGTTGGCCTGAAGTTTGAGGCCAATTCATAAGACAATCAGTGCATTATCTTAACAGAATCACCCTTAATGTAGTAATGTTCATTTTTCACATAGACAGGAGCTGTAAATACTCTAGCTGTGTGGTTGCAGATGATCTAATCCTATCCCAATTCTAATCAAAGCTTTATTAAAACATGTGGCATTGGTAATAAGGGCCATTATTAACACTTCCACCTCCATGGTGTGACACCAGGTGCTTGAAATGATATACGCATTTTCCTAAAAGAATGGCATATTGACAAAGGCTGTAACCCTTCCCTCAAGAAACAACTCAATTATTAAACAAAACTATTGCTCCATCTATCTTACTGGATCTGGCAGCAATCAACACAATTGATTTGTCATTGCTGGTCTCATTACTCTCTTTCCCTCTGTACTACCTGGAGGCTTTCTTCATATACCATGCTGAAAAGTTAATGTCAACGGAGCCACTCACACCACCTGGTAAATGGGGGAATTGATTCTCCAGCTTTTCTGTACTAGGAGGGTTCAGTGCCATTGTATGCAGTGCTCCTGCTGGGTAATCTGCCAATGCCCCCCAAGGAGTCTAGCAGCTGAAGGACAGTAATGTAACAAAGGAAGACAGTTGGGGAAATTACAAAAATCACTCCTTCCAATGCAGCACCTGAAAATCATTTTCCCCTAAAAACTTGACATCAAAGAATAACTTTGATTTATTTTCCTCTTGGCTCGTCTATTTCCCATTTCCAATAAGACATCCATATAAATTCACCCAGCTACTCATACAAGTATTATCATGTTCTATTCTTGTAATATAGAAATTATGTGTATTTTCCTGTGCTGTCCTTATTCTGTATATTCAAAAATATTTTATTGTAGGTATTGTGGTTGATATTTTTCAGTGAAAAAAATATATTTATTGGAAATTTTTACTATAAATATTGTTCCCACGTAGGGACTATAGGCAAAGAGTTTAAATGTGCCATTATGCTTGTCCGTAAATAATTCTCTATCAATAACAAAAGAGTAATTGCCAGTATAGTAAATACAGAGTGAAGATGCAGGAAAACAGGCTGAATAAAGTTTGGTGGGAATTTCACTCCAAGCTGGGAGCGAAAGGCAGAGTCCAGGAATAGTATCATGGTGGAGATGACATTTTCTCTGAGCTTTGATGTTTGAAGAAGGTTTACACTGGCAAAATGCCACACTATTTCAGAAACAAAAATTCGGCATGAGAGTGTTTGGTAGTTTCATGATCAAAAAAAGCTTTGCTTCCACAAAAGGTGGGTGAGAGTCCTGGGGGCTATGAGAAGGTGAGCCTAGGAAGGCAGATGAGACAACCTTCCTTAACTTCAGAAGGGAATTAAGGAATGTAAGGAATGCTTACATCTAATATGTACAGGTGTCAAAACGAACACGTTTTAATAACTAACGTGAGTATGCAGCGGGTGGGGGGATGCATCTGGTGACAAAAGGAAGGTGGACTTATAACATAGGCAGACTAATCTAAAGGTGATTCCATGCATTCTGGCTGTAGATGTTGATTTATCCAGTGAGGTGACCATCTGCCCTGGCACACAGGTGAAAGAGGGTGTGCATGTGGGCATCAGCCAATCAGACAAAGTCCCTCTTCCTTCAGCACCTACACAGAGTCCAATGTGGCATTTGATGTTTTGAATGTGACTGACAGGGTTGAGGGAGAGGGACAGTCAAGGAGGAACTGGAACATCATAGAATTGTCTGACCAGGTCAGAGTGATATTTCAAAAGCTAAGCAAGGTCTGCTAATTTAATGGAGATTAATGGGGCACTCATTATATCTGGCTTTTAGAGAGGGTCATATTTTAAATAGGCCCTGATATATTCAAGATCAACAAAATTAACAGAGGAAATAAATATCTCTGTCTGTTTTACAAGCTCAGGCATTTCTCTTCTCCCTTATAGAGAGCAAGCATTCCGGCCCATTCCACTGTTTCATATTCAAGTTAAGTGAACTTTAATCTCCTACATTTGGCTATTACATCCTCAAATACCCGCAGTTACTCTGTGTTATTTGCTGGTCTGTATTTCCCTTTTCATAAGGCTTTTTCAGTTTGACCTGAGAGAACCAGAACATTCCAAGAAATAAACCCTTTCTTGATTCAATTAATTAAAAATTATTTGTGTCCCTCCAATGCCTCAGTCACTGTTGTGAATGAAGAAAGAATACTTTGACAGAGATTCGTGTAACTGAGAAGAGGTTTCAGGTAAAAGAAATTCAATATAAGGAAAAATTTTAAAGATAATCACACTTTTTATTTCATTAGAAGTAATATGCTTGTGACATTGTGATTAAGAACATAGTCTAGGAGTATAGCAAAATAATATTCATGAGCTGATTGTAGACATGAGCTCAACTATTTGCTTTGTATAAGTGGAGATAAGTTGCAATTAGCTTAATGAATTTATTATAATCAAATGAAATAAAATATTTAACATCTTAACGTGGAGACAATAGTAGGGATTATTACTTTTCAAAATAAAAATGTAATTAAAATATTTCAATCTTACAATGTGATAAAATAAAATTACTAAATACTTTCTTTGGGGCCATATTTCTATTTTAATTCAATGTATAATTATTATTTGGATAAAAACACACCAATATTTAAACATCTTCAGTGAATTTACAGTATTCCATTTAATAACAGCTTCAGTCTAGGAAAACTGCCACAGGACCTATTAAAACTAACCCAGATCACTTTATCAACTGGTCTACTGAAATTTGCTCATTTATTTATATCTGACTTCTGTAATTCGGTTAGGAAGTCAGCTTGCAATATCATCGCAATGACTATAAACTTAGAAATAACTTATCAAATTAACTCTAAGTGATAAAATGATGAAATTAATACAGTTCTACACATACGTTAACAAAGATGACAGAGTAATGCATGCATAATGTACACATACCAGAATACTTCCCATAAACAATCAATGTTAACCTCTAAGAAATGGATTTTATTACCCTAAATGATTTAATATTCAGAATTTAACAAAATTAGTGCTCACATTTTATATCACTGCCAGGTTATGCAGACACACACACACACACACACACATATATACATACACACACACATATATATATATATATGTAAAAATATCATACTTATTATTTTAGTAAGCGCAAATAATTCACAAGGATAATGCAAGATTATAAAAGTAATCTTTTTCGTAGCGATGTAACTATCTAAATAGACATAATTAATAATAGCAAGTAGAAATAATATTTTTCTATATAAATGTAATATACTTCTTAAACATAACTGTAGTAAAATCTACAGATACTGTTTGAAACAACAAAAGGATAGTCACATAGTTCCTCAACATGTGCAATTTTTTATTTAAATATTTTTCTTTTAGTTGAATCTAAATTTGAATACCTTTCATTAAAAATATACCTGACTCTGTGAGAGCACAGATAATAAATATGACAGATAAATAATTTAGGAAAGATTGGATAGCATTAGGCAAATTTTTAAAAAATAAAATCCATCAATAAGAACAGAAAGTACCACGGTTCAGGGACAGAATAGAGTAATAAGTCATGACCTAGTTGAAATGAAGAGATGTGAGAATCATAAGTGAGATGATAAAGTACGCAAAAACCAAGGGAAACAGTTCTGGGAGAAGTAAACAAATTGTGTAAATACCGTGCTGTAGTAAAAATGTCCTCAGATTATGCTATGAAATTTAATTAGCAATGAGGGAGTGCTAAGAGCTGGAACCTTTACAATGTGATGAAGTCACAATTATAAAGCTCTAAAATGGGTGTGATGGCTAATCTTGGTTGTCAACCTGATTACATTTTTATTTGACTAACGCCCATACTGTTGGGCACACCTTCAAGATATTCCCCTAATCAGATTATTTGAGACAGGGAGACACACAATAATGATGCCAAAGCTTCTGATAGTATCCTGTATAAAAGGACATGGAACAAGGAAACTTTGCCATTTGCCTGCTTTCCCTCAGTCTCATTGACAAGTTCATCTGCCCTGTCCGGAGGCATCCCTCCACAGATACTGGAACCAATTTCTTCAGGATTCCAGGCTGGAATGAAAGACAACAGCTCTCTCGGAATCCTCCAGGACTCCAGCACCAGACTGGGACTGCAGAGACATCCAGGCTCACAGACTGAACAGTTACCTGATTCTCAAACTTTCTGTCTTGAGACAATCATTGTTGGGCTGCCCAGAACATAGACTGTAAGCCATATATATTAAATTAACTGTCTTATAGTCTATACATCAGTTTTGATTCTGTTGGTTCTGTTTCTTTAGGGATTTTCCCACCCCCCGTCTATCATGTGAGCTTCTCTCTTCCTAGAAGGCAGTAACCTAAAACATATTGGAAGAGAAAGGACAGTCTTCTCCAGACACCAGTCCTCTCAGCATCCTCATCTTGCACTTCCTGAGCCTCAGAACAATGGCAAATAGACTTATGCTGATTATAAACTACCAGACGGTAGAAACCTGATGAAGCATAAGTAGTTCCCATTGTTGATACATTTCCCTGACGTTGTCTTCCATCCCTTTCTGTCTTCTGCTTGATCTACTCTTTCAGTGAACATTCCCATTGTATGTCTTGATTATATATCCACCATTTCACTTTGCAATTTCAAAATCTACCTTCTTGGTGAATTCATCACCCATCTTGTTGCTTTCTTATCTGTGTTGCTCACTTTCCTTTCCAAGTCCTTAATTTCTTTCTTTCATTCACTTGCTTGTTCATGTTCTCTCTGTAAACACTGATCACATTTACAAGTAGAATTTTAAATCATCTTAAGATAACTTAGCCATTTCAGTATCTTTTGCTTTGGTAATTGAGGAGTTAGTCATTTACCTCCCTTTCTATATGTCTTTTATATTAATTTTGTGATTCTTTTGAGAGGGGTGAATTTTGCTTTTGTTGAGGTTTTATTGTCAACAGTCTTCTTTTGGGTGCTCACTTCCCAGTAGTACTTGTAGAGAGGAAAACCAAACCTCTGTAACAGTACCGCCACCAGTTAAACAAATATAAGTCTAAGTCTTTAACATCAGTTAAAGAGAATTAATTTATTACTGCTGACCATAGGTCAGGTAATAGCTAAATAAGGAAAAAGCATAACATGAAGTCTAGAGTAAAAGAACATTAACAAATGAATGAAAGAATAGAAGGGAGAAGGGAAAATGAAAAAAATGAAGAAAAGTTGAATGAAACAGGAGAATAGAACAGAAATGAATGTCTTAGGGAGAGAACAGGGTTAAAAGTTCAAATATACAACAACATATAATGCATAAAACAAATTAAACAAATTTCTTTCTTTCTTTTTTTTTTTTTTTTTTTTTTTTTTTTGTGACAATGCTTCTTTCTGGAGCCCTGGCTGGCTTGGAACTCATTTTGTAGAGTGACCAGGCTGGCCTCAAACTCGGAGATCCACCTGTCTCTGCATCCCTGGTGCTGGAATAAAAGGAATGAGCCACCACCACTGTTTTAAAATTCTATTTTCAAAAGGCATTTCATTGTATTTGTTTGGATTTTACAGGTTTGCAAGATGTTGCCTTATAATAAACATTATTTTCTTATTTTTATGACAATGATTCATTGGGAGTTGTGCCTTAACTCAGACTCCTGCCTCTTAATTCTCTGGAGTATACAAAAAGACAGGATATAGACTTTGAGAAAGCCTGGCTATATATTGAGGGCAAATATAGTATTTGCATTGTGGGAAAGGTGCAAAGATACCTCCCTATAGGTAATCTGTTGAAATAAACCCACAAAGCCTTCCATCTTTTCAAGAATGCTTGATCTTAGTCAGGCTCTTCAGCATAGATGAAATATTACTTTGCACACATATGCATCTATGGTCTTCACTGCCTATGATTTCTTGGACTGATGGCTGTCTCTGTTGTCTGTCACATGCTCCAAGAGAGAATAACCCAACTGACAGATAATGTAATCTGACCCCAAGTGCAAAAATGTTTATACCTGACATGTTATTCTATGATACCCAAATGGAAAATTTATTGTCTCAAGTAGTCCCATATTTGTGGAATCTAAAAGCATATAAAAAGAAACAAAATAAAATAAACAAGTAAAAATACTTGGATGGTATTCAGAAACCTAGGTATGGATCAGTGAACTAAAGTTCTGTTGAAAAGTGGCAGTTTTCCAGATAGACCCATGTCTGTCGCCATGCACAAAACTCAAGTCCAAATGGATCAAAGACCTCAACATTAATCCAGCCACATTGAACCTCTTAGAAGAGAAAGTAGGAGGTACCCTTGAACAAATTGGTATAGGAGACGGCTTCTTGAACATAACTCCAGGGGCACAGACACTGAAAGAAACAATTAATAAATGGGACCTCTTCAAACTTAGAAGCTTCTGTAAGGCAAAGGACACAGTCGACAAGACCAAAAGGCAGCCCACAGACTGGGAAAAGATTTTCACCAATCCTATATCCAACAAAGGGCTGATCTCCAAAATATACAAAGAACTCAAGAAACTAGTCAACAAAACACCAAATAACCCTATTAAAAATGGGGTACAGAACTGAAGAAAGAATTCTCAATGGAGGAAATCAAAAAGGCTGAAAGACACTTAAGAAAATGCTCCACATCCTTAGCTATCAGGGAAATGCAAATCAAAACAACTTTGAGATACCATCTTACCCCTGCCAGAATGGCTAAAATTAGAAACACCAGTGATGACTTATGTTGGAGAGGATGTGGAGAAAGTGGAACACTCCTCCACTGCTGGTGGGAGTGCAAACTCATACAGACATTTTGGAGATCAGTATGGCGGTTCCTCAGGAAAATGGGAATTAGTTTACCACAGGACCCGGCACTCCCCCTCTTAGGCATATACCCAAAGGATTCACATCTATGCAACAAAGACATCTGTTCAACTATGTTCATAGCAGCACTATTTGTAATAGCAAGAACCTGGAAGCAACCTAGATGCCCCTCAATTGAAGAATGGTTAATGAAGATGTGGCACATCTATACAATGGAATACTACTCTGCAGGAAAAAAAATAATGGTATCTTGAAATTCGCAGGCAAGTGGATGGCACTTGAAGAAACCATCCTGAATGAGGTAACCCAGTCACAAAAAGAGGAACACAGTATGTACTCACTCATATATGGATTTTAGACCTAGAGCAAAGGATCACCAGCCTATAATTCACACCACCAGAGGAACTAGTATACAAGGTGTATTCTAAGAGAGTCATATAAAGTCCCTCACAGAACTGGGCAGGGACAAGTCCCCCAGAGCTCAGGTGAAGGGGGGGGGGGGCAGCGAATGGAGAGAGAAGTAGGAGAAAATGAGGGGGAGGAAAGGAAAACATGTGCGACCAGGAAGATTGAGCCTGGTTAGGAATAGAAGATAGGAAAGAGAGAGACAGAGACAGACACACAGAGAGAGAACATAAAAGAGGGAGCCAATATTGGTTTGAAGATAAAATTGAACACAAAGAAAGGTCGAGAGAACTATAAGACTGCTCCCAACTAACAAGTTGAGCTTCCGTGGAAAGGCTATCCTAAATGCCCTTCCCGGAGAATGAGATCAACAACTAACTTCTCCATGGAGCCCTCAACTAATGCCTGTTGAAAACAGGATCAAACACCCATACAAAAACACTGAGTCGAACTAGAACCCAGATGCAGATGGAGAGGACAAGACCAGGTTGCAGAAACACATAGACACAGCTTACCTGAACAAGGCCACTAGACTGATAGCTGGGAAGCCAGCATGGGACTGACTCAGGCCCCCCTGATTATGGGTCTCAGCCAGAAGGACTGAGCAGTCAAAGAGACCTCAGACAGTGGAGCCAGGATGTATCCATGGTGCACAAAAGAACTTTGCGAACATATCCCCCATGGATGGATAACTGCCTTAATCTAGAGACAGGAGAGAAGCTCTAGTCCCTACTTCACAGGACCTGTTAGATCTACATGACCCCAACTGGATAGCATTCCCCTACATATGGAATTGGGGTGGGGGGATGGGAGGGGAGGGTGTTTAGAGTGCATGTGAGAGGGCAGAGAGGGTAAAAAGGGAGGGAAGGAGGGAGGAAGGGCTGTGGGGAGGGAGAGAGGGAGGTAGGGAGGGAGAGGGAACTGGGATCGACATGTAAAATAATATATTAAACTAAAAAAAAAATGCTTTGACTCCAAAATTTAAGTTGAAGGACAAGTTATTGGGGAAAATGATTTCTATTTTTGTTTCCACAGAAAATGAAAATATGTGGATTCCTTCCAGACTAATGTGGTTTGCAAATATTTCAGTTTTAAAATCTTTAGGTGAATCATGCCAGACTGCCTGAAACAGAGTACAAGCTGATCCTACATTCAAAACAGCTGGACAAAACAGCCCTACAGACTACAGCCAGGATATCTGAATCTTCTTCGAATCCCCCAAGACAGCGCCCCTTACCAGCAGGAAGTAGTTTGGAAAGAACGACGCCCAAATTCCCAAATATTTTGTATAAATGTTTGTTTTCATTTAATTGGACTGTTATATAAAATTTAAAAAAAAAAGAAAAGTGGCAGTTTTCAATGTCAGCCACTAACCATGTCAAAGAAAGCACTGATATAAAATAAAGCAGACCCACCAAAATGATATGGTTTTAAAAAATCACATCATGATGGCTAAAATGTAAAATACAATAGTTACTATGTTAAAAAAAGGAAAGAAAGAAAGAAAAGAAATGAGTCAGCTGTGTCTCATTTCTTCCTTTGTAAGGAGACGATCAAGAAGAGATATTTTACAACTGTGAGGGAAAAATAAAAGCATGAGTTTTATATGAGTTGCCAAGGATGGGAAGTAATCAACAGCCCTGCTCAGCTGTGTGATGCCAATGAAGCACAACAATGACCAGCATGGCAAGATATTCCTAAAGTTGTAATAGTGTCAGTCATATCTTGGTGGTAACCAACAGCTGTTTACTGGACTTAAGGTCCTTTTAGCATGCCTGGTACTAGATTACTAGACAACTACTTGGACCTAGTAGGGCTATGGATCTTAAAGAAATTCTATTACCACAACTTTACTAGACAAGCATAATTTTGAATGCATTTATCCAACATCCACAGAAAGGTAAGTATCGCTTTCACCCCTCACCAAAAAGAAGCTTCTCTTTACATGCACTACGGCCACCCTCCCCTCTCATAACCCCCACTCCACATGTAGGGTGATGCCGGGAGGGGGAGAGGGAAAGAGGGAGGGAGGAAAGGATCAATATGTAAAATGAAATTAATATAAAAATTAGAAGAATTTTAAAAAAGCTTCTCTTTATAATCAATAGAGACAACTACAGAAAACCTCAATTGGTCATAATGCAGAATTTAGTAGAACTTGGAGAGCCCAGGGCAAATAGATTCATCTGAAACACAAATTCCTGAACATAAGGCACTGAGAAAATCATTGAAGAGAATTTGGGGGAAAAAAATGTAACAGCCAGAGGACCAAGAAGTCTGTTGTAAGATTGTGCCTCATAAAAATGACAGGGAAGTTACACTCAGCATTTGTCAAAAATATGGCTACCTAATCAAGACCTGAAGGTCAGAAATTTCATTGGCTCCCACCTCTACACTAAGAACTACAGGCGACCAATGACCTCTGAGAGATGACTGATTAGTCTCTCTGAGGCATAAACCTGTAGTGAGATATCAACCCCGCCCACACCTGTTTCACTGAGCAGGCCCAATGGGGGGGACTAGGTCTGGGGTCCTGGACTCCAGCCCTCTCTCTTGCTTCCTGGTCAGAGACAGAGAGCATCAGGAGGTATCTTTGGGGATGAGAATATGGTGGCAGTCATCCGTTTCCGGTGTTAAGTGGTTTCTCCCTGAATAAACATCTATCAGCCTATCATTTTCCCAGATTTTTATTTATCCACATTATACAAACCTGAAATGATATGCACACAACCCAAACTAAATGGACTCAGCAGGCTTTATTTATATGTATATTATATAAATATGTAATAATGACAATAAAAAGATCAATTTGAGGTGAGTGATTGGGGGAATATATAGGAGGGCTGGAGGGTAGCAATATGGGAATGTTTGGAGGAAGATAAAGGAAAGGTGCAATTATATTTTAATTATAGCGTTTCAATAAATAGTAGAAAGGAAAACATATGCTGGCCTCAGATTTCATGAATGCTACCAGGATCAGGGACAGTGGGGTTCATAATCTGTGGTGAAGACATTTACAATTCCAAATTCTGTAACAAGTCAAAGCCTCTTGGATATATCATCCTCTTGCTGAGCTTCTTTTGTTTTGGGTTTTTCTATTATTAGTACATATTCAATCATTTGTGTTTTAAAGATTTCTGGAAATCTATAAGCTCTATGTCCATATTTACCTTATGAGTATTTCGAAGAAAAATTTTACGTGTGTGCTAGCGTGAGTGCATGCCTGTGTGTGTGTGTGTGTGTGTGTGTGTGTGTGTGTGTGTGTGGTGTGTGCCTGTTGTTGGTGCTGTTGTTGTTTTAAGGCTCACTATGCCAAAGCTTCAAACTCACCCTTCTTCTTCCTGTCTTTCATGTGGTGGGATTATTGACAGAGGCCACTGTACTCAGCATTCATGAACAATTTTAGCCCTCTTAATATCTATTTCTGCTATATACTACCTAAATCTCAAGGTGATTGAAAAAACCTAGACATGCATTATATATGTAGGCACATACTGTCACATCATTTATTTTATTAGAAGGCAAACTACATATATATAGTAAAGGGAGTATTAAGAGTCAAAGCTTCCAGTCTGTTCTTGCTACTTGTATTCAATTTAATAGCTGAAAATTACTAGACATGAGTATGGTAATTATCTGAACACTAACCAAGGATCATATCATTGAACTGATTATTATAAATTGCTGTTGGCAGAATCCACTTCAACTAAACAAACAATAGCGCTTTATACATGCTGGAATTTTCCAGTTTATTGAATTTTTATCTATTAAAACTTGTTTTCCATGAATGACTAGGTGTCATCTTTTTGTAAGTTCTTATATAATATTTTTATAATTTTGTGTAGGGAAAACTAAGAACTTGCTATAACTTTAAGTATGTATGTTTGGGACACATATTTGTAAACACATTTTTTTTAATAAAGGCAACTTCACAATTTTTACTTTTCAGAAAACAATTGTCACTTAGCAACCTCTATCTTAATTTTATGCTTCTCTGCTACACAGATGTTTATCTAAATCATTTAAATCTCTGTCTTTTACATGTTAGACACATTTAGCATCAAGAGATGTCCCAGTGTAACACCACAGATTAAAAGTTAATTAAGAAGCAGGGAAGGAGAAAAGTCATTATTTTCCATAAGCATTTGCTTAACTTTTGGCAGGTTAAAATTGAGGAAGTAGAATAAATACTTGAAAAATAAAAGATATTTTTTCCCTGAAATCACTATTGTTTCTTTATGTGCTGAGAAGCGCCTAGTTAATTAAGAATACTAATCCACGAAGAACACAGCTTTGACTACATGCTGGATAGACACTCGAGCCCTGCTTGAGCACGAGGTTATTTTATTGGATTTATAGTTTCTACATTTCACATAAACTACCCTTCCAAAAATGGAATAATCAATGTGGACATGGGATATCTCATAGGATCTCTGATAGTGTAGGATTTGAGAAGAGAAATTTGTTGTCTTGGCACTTGAAGAATGTATATACCTCAACTGAAAAGTAAAGAAGAAACTTAAAGTTTCTAAGTGCATACAGCCGTGATTTAATAGGGATGGGGAGCTCATCCTGCTGAGTGTAGCCCTGCTCTGCTTTGTTGCTTTCCTGTGGTGGACTGCACATCCGTCCATTTTTTCATTTATACAAAGATAGCCTACTGATACCATTAGAGTTAAGGAATTAGCTCTACAGAAAAGTTATTAATTTCAGAAAATCTTGAGTAGGACAAATAATCTTTGCTTTCCCCTGAGCATGGTAATTGTCACATATTTATATTAAAGTCTTCATGATAATAAGCATTGTAATTAGAGCTGTAAAACTGCTCCCATTAAAATCATTTCATAATCTTAAATTTGCACAAACAGAAAGTCTCTTTGGACTGAAATGGTATGCATAGAGCCTCAAGATGGAGCTATTCTGAAAGGAGTCCTGTTTCTATTTATCAAGGCTGGGTACATTTAGCAAAAGGTCATGGAGATAGTATAGCTTTCATTTTGGGGTATAGTTAGTAGGGTGGTATACATGTTTATATCAGTTACTGATTGACATTAAATTATGCCAAGAATGGCAAAGAAACCACTTTACTAATTTTTCTCTTTTCTGATCTCCTTTGCTCTATAACACATTTATATGAGGTAAAAAAAAAAAAAAAAAAAAAAAAAACAATTATATTTGTAGCACGAATAATAAAAACCCAGAGAACGGATATTGGGTTTCAAGCTGAAGATCAGAGAAGCAAAGCAGCCAAGTCACCAGAGAGTTCTTACCTCTACCAAGGCTGGAGCGATCCTGTCTTCAACGTGGCTGGAGACTTATTGCCAGCACTGAGACCCTGTCCCTATCTTATATACCTCTCTAGTGCTGGGATTAAAGGCATGTGCCACCACCACCCAGCTTCTATGGCTAACTAGTATGGTTGCTGGGATAAAAGGTATGTACCACCACTGCTTGGCCTCTATGGCTGTGTCAAACTTTGCATTCTGATCTCCAGGTAAGCTATATTAGATCATAAACAATATGTCACCACATATATCCGTAAATTTCTGTATCTACTCATGAAGTGATGAAAGGTTTTAGAATAAAAAGGAAACATCATTTTACTCTTTAACTTCTGGGTATCACCTATCATATTAAATGAAACTAATACAATCTAAAGTTTAAAACGACATTTGGAAAATACCTTTAAATTTCAAATAGATTTTCTGTGCAGAATCACAAAGAGAACAGAAGAGCATCTGAGATTTGCAACCCAGATTGGACCATATGCATCTGATCAAGTTTCTTCTCTGAGTTCCCATGTCACCAATTCTCCTGTTTACAGTCACCACCTAAGCAGTCTCTGTGAGAATCAGCACTGACTACAAAGGGCTTTGTGCAGCACTGAATTTAAGGGGGGGTCTCCAGTCACCTAATGGCTTTGAATTATCTGGCACAGGAAAAGATTTTCTTGCTTTGCATTTCTTCCCCGCTCCCTGAGTTAATTCAGGAGTAGTCTTAGATGACAAGTCCATGCAGGAGTCACAGTCCTGCTGCCAAAGGGTGGCACAAGAAGCACTGGTCACACACACACAAGTACATTTCAAGTTTAATACATCTCAATGTTCAAGCAGCATTGACAAATGTAACTTCTGCTTAGCTGTTAACTATATTTTAATTTCCGTTGTTGTGATATACTTAAGACTTAATATGAACTCAAAAGTTCTCCAAATTATAAGAAAAGGAGGCTAAATTTGAAATCCTGCTTCAAATAGAATGACTATTGTCTGTATTTCAAACAATGTCCTCACTGGTGTTACACTTATTTTTTCCTTTTAAGCTTTTTCAGGTAGACTGGCCTTATTTTACTAATCTCCCCCCAACTCCCGCTACCACCCCCGACCCCCGCCTTTGTGTTCTAAGCCATGATTTTGGTCTCCTTTCAGCACAGTTATGGTTTAAGGTAGGAGGGAACATTTGGTCTACCAGGCTGAAATCAAGAGGGCTTTTTGTCATTTTCAGTGATGCTCGAAGCTTTTAGCTTTTTCCTACTTGCCTACCCACAGCACATTACATCAGAGACACCAAGGGCCATTCCACAAAAAAACTCAGCGGTTAGCCATTTGAGTTGCTAATTTACTTCAGTGTTGACTCAATTCATGTCTGGTGTGCACCTTTCCGTGTATGTATGCGAAACAAAATCAGGCTTGCATGAGGACTTAGTTTTAAATACAGGCTACTTTGGAGGGAGGGTAGGAAGGGTGTAACAATATTACAATATCAAAAATAAAGAGAATGTTTAAAATCAGCACCAAGACCTTTCATTTTAGTATGAAAGATAGCTCTTCCAGATTAAATTCATATTGTTGCTATTATATAATACACTATGCCAGACCTCTAAGAGTATATCAGAAGGAAAGTGGCTAGCCCTTGACTGCAAGTAATCTGTGTGCAGCAGTGCACACAACAGTTGAGACCGTGGCTGCTGCAGGCAAGTCAGAGTCTTTTGGTAATGAATCATCTGGAAGTACACTGGTTGTTCCCTCAGGATAAGAGGGTTCCTTTTTTTGTAATTCTCTGCCACAATCTAAATTTAATGGAAAAAAAATGCTGTATTGCAAAACATATAAGACGTCTAGCAGGTGCATTTTAGCTTAAGGAAGGTTACTTAATAACCCAAAATAAATGTGTCACCAAACTTCACTCAATTTAGTTCAAGAAATACTACAGGTAGTACCTGATGGGAAACCTTGCCCAAGTTTGTATACTTAAGAACTTTTTAAATTGGCTATATTTCTTCACATTAAAAGGTCATTCCACCAATAAATAATGATTTCACAATAATAAAGAGGAGTAAATGAAAGTCATTGTTTTAAATTGACATGAATAGAATTAAAGTCAGATGCTTGGAAATAATATCCAAGTATGTAGCACTCAATATCAACTAATATGGCAATATAAAAACCATACAGGAAGAGGAGGAATCTGTTACTAATAATCTGTTAAACAGAAATACATTAAAATTAAGTCTGCCTGTTGGTCAAAATATATCAAGTACATCTAATAATGTAGGTAAAAAGCCTGTGTTATGCAACTTTCTGCAGCTTGACATGTGATTACCAAGGAAAGTGAAAGTCATGACTATCAGCCCTCAAGGCTGATTCTCTGCAGGGATGTTTGTCATCATCAGACTCTGGTAGGCAGATGCCCTGGGCTGTGCCAGGCATCTTGCTGACTCTGTTCAAACTGTATCTATCTGAACTTTCTCATCATGGGTCATCTGCTACAGGTGCAGAAAGAGTTGCATCTTAAGACTGTACAGAGTTCTAAGAAAAACTGGAAAGGGCCTAATTAGAATGTTTCTGCATGTATACTACCTCATTTAGAAAGTAAAATAAAATTCAAAACACTAAAGGGAATAAAATAATGGTTTAGTGAAAGAAGTGGAAGGGTAATAGCACTAAAATAGTAAATTATTTTCCTGCAAACTTACTTTTTAAACTCCGTTACACTTCCTCAAACTTGGCTATTTCATCATTTACTAGACCCCCTTGGCTTAAAGAGTCCTCATATCGAGCATGAGGGATGAAAACTTTTCCTTGAGAATTTTTCTCAGTCTATATATTTCTATAGTTATTCTGATAATTACCTCATCTTCTTTACACCTTATTAATTTTCTAAAAATATTTTTTAAAAAAAGAAATATGCTAGTCAGAGATGTATATATAAAACCCAGAGAATTGCAGAATTATATTGGGTATGGTCCTTAGTACTTGAAATGGTAAATTTTGGAAGGAAGCAATATGAGATGACATATTAACATGCCAAAGGTATTCTTGGAATTCAAAGAGCATATCTAGCAGCTTTGCTGTTAATATTAAATGGAAGACTCTGCTATGCATATGTATCCAAGAGCACTGTCATCACTGGTCTTTACCCCCCTTTTACCCAGTCACACATCTATATTTTGGGTCTATTCAACAGTACTGTTTCAAAATAAAAATTAACAATCTCATCAGTGACTGTCATGGTTGTGCCATAACTTAAAATATCTCTCTGCAGTTGAATTATTACACCAAAGCTTGTATGGCTTTTGGACAGGATAAAATACAGTTTAATAGTAGGAGACAAGAAATTGTCTGCCGATGAAGGGGGCATTAGAGAAGATGGAAGAAGGGAGACAAAAGACAAATAACACAAAATTCTCCAGGTTCTCCATGACAGGAGAATGATTCCTGGTGTTTATTGTTTTATACAGATAAAAATGTGAATCTTTAATGATTTTTTGTTAATGTAAAGTGAAGCTAATATGTACCATATAAAAATGAAAACCTCATATAGATAGATGTGTGTGTGTGTGTGTGTGTGTGTGTGTGTGTGTGTGTACAAAAGTAAGTGTATGGGGAATGGGCATGCATGTGTGAGTGTGTGTGGAGCCAGAGAACAACTTCAGAAACACAATCCATATTTTCTAGAGACAAAGTTTCTTCCTGGCCTAGAATTTTCCAATTAGACTAGATGAAGGCTACCCAGCAAGTCTCGGGAATTTACCTGTCAGTCCCTGACTACTGCTGGGATTACAAGTATGTATCTCAAGGTTTGATTTTCTTTACTTGTGGTTTTGAGTCACCCTTAGGTCCTCATGCTTGCTAAATGCTGACTGAGCTGTTATCACCAACCCAATATAGTCAATGAGGTTTTGTTGTCTGTGAGCTTTTCTTCTTCTTCTCCTTTCTTCTCCTTCTGTCTTCTTCCTCCTCTTCTTGTGAGGACAGAAGACAGGCTGGAATAGGTCCATCCATCTGACCTCACTCTTATATGTTTCTAAGTTGCCTGTCAGTAAATGTAATCACATATGGGGGTTTGAATGGGATATATAAATTTTGAGAGGAAACAATCCAATCCTTTGCAACCTCCTTACTACTCCTCTGCTTAACTCTACAGTTCACCACTACACCGTTTGGTGGTGAGCATTGTCATGTTACTTGGATTCTGTCAATCCTTTTATCACACAGACCAAACTGCCTCCAACTTTCACAAGTACTTTCAGATGCTTACACCTCACAGATTGGGATTTTTTATTTGCAAGGAGAATGAGGTGAACTACGTCAGAATGTCAACACTTATGTATACACGCAAGGCCAAGTTCTAGTCTTTGATTTCTACACCTAACCTCAATTACTTTAGCAATATCATTATGAAACATTCTAAAATAGAATGTGAATATCTGCTTGTAGTGACCTAGACCTCTGGTCCCAGCACTTGGAAAATACATACAGAAAGAGTTGATTTCCTCTATTTAATCAAATTCTAGGCCAGCCTGGGTTACATAATGAGGTAATTTCCATCTCCCAGCCCTGGAAATTTTTAAACAAAAAAGAATAAAACCGTGAAATTCACCTAAAAGTATCAATACAATCAGTAGTTTTTAATTTATGCTTAGATAACCACATTAATGCAACATATTTAAGATATTTATCTTTAAAACTTACTTCCTCTGTTATTTTCAGGGTAAAATGAATTAGGATTTATTGAGTGGGCCTAGGGCTATATATTTAAATAAAACCACATTAAGTAATTGTTATACACAATCGAACTAAAAAATACTCATACCAGAGTCTGTACCTTCGTGACAGATTGTGCACACCACACCACATCTGGCTTTTCTTCTCACCTTTTCCCACATTCTGGAGTTCACCACTAGCTAGAGAGAGAGAGACTGTACCAGCCACATTTAAAGTAGAAATCAAACCACATTCACAATAATAGGAATCAAATAAAATACTTCAATGCTACAAATTTTGAAAATATTGAATATGAAAATTGAAAAATAAGAATGGTATCCTTGCCAAAGACTTTCTCCATAAGATCCATGGAATCTAACTTTCTTATATTTTTTCCCATAAAATACTTCTTAACATAAAACATGCATCACTTTTGAATTTTTCCAAGTGATATTTCTATAAAATGCACATAAGCAAAGCATGTTTTTAAAAAGTTATTTTTTCTCTTTTCAATTGTAATTTTAGATATGTTATATAACTTCTCTCAAAAAACTAGGTCCACCTTTGTCCTGTCCTGCCCTCCCAGGATTCTGCCTTTAGGAGTCCCCAGGTCTGCCTCTAGTTTTTTTTGTAATAAACTCACAATGACTTTAGGCTATGCTGCTGGTCCCTAGTTCTCTGGAGCCCACTAAATATATAGTAACAAGATATGATTTTGAGGTATCTATTAAAAATGATTCCATGTGATGTAACATTCATCTCTAACCACATAGATATTAAAATTTACAATGTACATCAACTTAAACTTTCCTTATGAACTAGTAATAACCGTATAGTTACACTGAAAAATATGTAATTCAACAATCAACTATTTATGTATATAATTTATATATAACAAGTATATTATTTTTTTGAAGCTAGCATGGTTACTTTTAAAACAAAAGGTCAATGTTAGTACAGTCAGGATATGTGTTTCTGAACAAACAACTCTAGTTTGGGTATAAAGCTGAATCTACCATTCATATAATCTAGATTAGAAAAGATAAATTAGGAGGAAATTAGAGGTTCTTCTAATCAAGTAATAAAATCACAACTACTATTAATATAAAAATCACCATTTAAAAATCATTTATGCATGTGGGTGTTTTGCCTGCATGTATGTACATCTGTACTCCTGTATATGTCTGATGCCCGCAGAGACCAGAGAGAGGGAGCCAGATCCCCCGTACTGGAGTTACAGACTTTTGTGAACTGCAGTTCTGGGTTGCTGACAATTTAACCCAGGTCCTTTGCAGTAGCCCCCCAGTGCTCTCAAATGCTGAGCCATCTCTCTAGCCCATTTAATTTTCTAAAATATTCCTATGTGGTTAATGGAGGCAAGCCTTTTAGAGTGCAGTAAATATATTTTTACTTCAATAGTTTACTAGAATTAACTGGGATTTATCTTTAGATTTGGTAATATGTGGATCCATGAATTAGTTTTACTTTATCAAATATAAAGAAAGCCATACACTCACATACACACACACACACACATACATATAGTGTATGTATGTGTGTGTGTGTGTGTGTGTGTATAATATATATATATATATATATATATATATATATATGTTTGTATATGGTATGATTTATATATATGCTGTTTTTAAATATAATATTCACCATTTTACCTACACTAACTCCCTATATTGTTTCCTAATTTTCAAAGAGATGTAATAAAATGAGAATCCAGGCTTATATACAATGAATAAGTCTCAGTGACCTGAGCAATTAGACCATAGTATTGTTCTTTCAGAAGGATGAAGCTCTGGTAGAAAGAGTGTTACCTGTGTGGATATAGGCCAGAGATGTAAACTAAGAGTATATATTCCAGCTTCCTGAACTCCATTTCCAAGCATTCCTTCCCAGTTCCACCTCACCCATTCTTACATTTACACCTTCAGCACCCTACAAGCAGAGGATGAAAAGTACAGAGAAAAGTCATATTACTTCGCTGGAAGGAAGGTACAGAGACAGCTGACCTGTCTTCCAGCAAATACCTTCAGGTGGCTGAGTACCCTGGGGAATGTAAATTTGTCCAATTTCCTTGTTCACTGGACATATGGGTAAATAGACTATTGATATTTTCTATGAAGAATTTATTTCTGAAATGCACTTCACTTCTCACCAAAGGATTAAAAAACAAATAACACCCAAGAGGTATGAAGCATAGCTCCCTGGAAAGTACAACAGTAGGTTATGTAGATTAGGAGTTAGTAAAGGGATGTTTCCTATATGTTCTGATTTTGAGAGATCCCAGGGTCCTCATACAGGTTTCTTCTTAACATCCTTAGCCACAAGCACAAGCCTAATATGAAAAACTAGATATCAAATTCTGCCTTTGGTAGATCATACAAATTGTCTACTTTGAGATAAAAATAATGTATTATTTCATAAAATATCAATATCACATTAGATATTAGATGCTTATATGTATGATTTAAAAAATCATTTCTTTATTTCGTGCACTATCAGTAAGTGATTTTTATGGTTATTTAACTGTCTTTATTCACAAAATTAAAGCCTGCTAATACTTTTTAATTATAGCTCTGAACCAAAGATTGCTGTGGGAGGCTCTTTCTCCCAGTGAAACTCTTCAGAGGGTGCATTACTCTCTATATCAGAAAGGTAAATTTTTGGATTGGAAATATAAATGAAGAGGTATAGAATGAAGAATCAGGAAAAGAGAATGCAGAGCTTTGGTCAGTCGTCCTTCTTCAGGGATGCTTGAGTCTTCAATGATCACTGCAAATTCATACAAATTGATGGACTACCTATTTGTACCCCATACAAAGTATTTTTGCTTCTTTATATGATGACATTTTAGATTTGCAGGAAAGAAAAATTATGTCTGCAATGCTGTTAGGGCTTTTGTATAATAGTATATGATATACACTGAAATATTAACATAAAATATTTGGAAATATTTTATTAAATGACATCTCATATAAGACAGGCAACATGTGTAATCTAAAATTAAGTATGAAAATATCCCCTGTAGATTCCTGCCCTGCCTCTCCACCCTCTTCTAGAGAAGCAAGTGCCAGGGCCTCCTCTAGCCCCCCACCTCTCCTTCTTCAAGTCCCCTGACCTGTGGCTGCCAGACTCTTTCTGGCACCGAATCCCCAAGAAGGACCTGGAGGCAGAACAAAGGACCCAATATTTGGTGCCATTCCTGCCCTGCCCCTCCAACCTCCACTAGAGAGGTGAGGGAGAGACCCCACTTGTACCCACTGGAAGAAGAGATGGAAAGATGACAGTATAAGAACACATCCAACAACAGAAAGACTTACATAATCCCTCCAGAGTCTAGGGATTCTATGCCAGCAAGACCTGAACATCCCAAGGGGTAGACGAAGGTGAAGAAGCTCAGCTTAAAGGTGCAGAAAATAAATTCAAGAAATCATAGAAGAAAACTTTCCCAACCAGAGGAAGGACATGCCTATGAAAGTACAAGAAGCTTACCGACCACCAGTTTGTTCTGGTGATTGAGACTCAAAGGTATTCTATTTTGTCATTATGAAAAACACAATTCACTGTGTGGATTTGGAGAATGTAGTATTCAGTGTGAAAATCACATAATAAACAAAATACCAAACATACAGAATAAAGAAAGAATATTAAGAACAGTGAAGGAAAAATGCCAAGTAACATAAACTAACAACTCAGGCTATTTAAATTCAAAATACAGACTCCATTTGCTAAAATCTATGACAGAAATAAATTAGAGTATAAAAAGACAAGTGATTTAGCTTACAGAGTTTCCTGTGACCCAGGAAAACCAACAACAAAGGGAGAAAATTTGTGATGCAATATGCCAAACCCAACTTACACAACTGAATTTTGAAATATGTGGGTTAAAAGAAATAGTTTAGGCCTAAACTGAAAATAAGAAAAGTCCTTTTTTGAAATCATTTCACTGATTTTTTTTCCTTCTACTATACTCATAAATTGGTGTTTTGTCCAGTTTCCATTACAGGGAGCTCTGGCAGCAGATGGAAGCAGGTACAGAGACCCACAGCCAGACACTATACAGAGAAAGGCTAAACTGGGGATCTCCATCAGTTCTCTCCCTTAGGCGATCAAGGAAAGGGAGGGAAAAGATTGTAGAAGCCACAGGAGATGGTGGATATCAGGAGACATGGCCCGCTCACATGAGCTCACAGAGACTGAAATGGCAAGCACAGGCCCTACTCGGGTCTACACTAGGTCCTCTGCATACATGTTATGGCTGTTAGCTTGGTGTTTTGTGAGATCACTAATGGCGAGAGCAGGTGTTTCTCTGACTCTTCTACCTGTTGTTGGGAGTCATTCATCTTCCTATTTGGTTGTTTTGTCCAGCCTTTATATGATGGCTTTAAACTTGTTTTGTCCTATCTTGGAGGCCTGCTACTTTCTGAAGAGGAAATGGGGGCAGAATAGTCTAAGGAAGGGGGGAGAGGGGGGAGGGGAGAAGAGGGAGGGGGAGGGGAGAAAGGAGAGGGGAGCTAGGAGTGGAGGGATGGGAAACTGTGATTGGGAGGTATTGTATATTGTATGAGAGAAGAATCTATTTTCAAATCAAAATATAAAAAGTGAACAGAAAAAAAGAGAAAAAAATCACCAAGCTATATTTAAAAAATGAATGTGTTGGACAAGAAAAAATAGATAAACCTGGCAATATAATGAAATTAATTAATGATAGAATAGAATAACAAATCAAAACAAAAATAAAAAAGAAACAAATGGTCATCAACATGCTTAAAATGGGATATAAGCAAAGGAGATCCAATTTGGTGTAGTTGGAGTATCTAAATAATAAGTTCACTTACTCAACAGGAAAGAACTACTTTTTGCCTACTTGAAATGTCATAGAGGCTACACACAAGAAGTCTCATCAACATGGCTCTTTAAAAAAGACCAGAACAAGGATAACACCAACAAACATGCTAACATGGAAATCTCATGGGGCTTCAATCCTAGACAAAGAATTACAGTTAACTAAAGAATGCTGAGAGCTGGAGAAATAATCTTGTTAGGGAACACCACATCAGGTGGTTTTCCAATATCAACAGTTAGTCCTAAAGTCATATACAGGCAAATAACATTACTTGGACCATACAAGTTGCATTTATATATTTATGAATATTTATTGATATATGCCATGGGTTAGAGAGAGGGAGAGAGAGAGAGAGAGAGAGAGAGAGGAGAGAGAACACATGGGTTTTAAGAGAAAGGTTGGATGGAGGGAAGATAAGAGAGAAACAATTTAGTTTGATTTCAGGAATAAACGCAAAGTAGTTAAAAAGAACTAAAAAGTGAAATTGCCTGTAAAGAACAGGTCAGACTATACCACTGTAGGAAAATAGTAACATGTCAAAAATAATGCTGGCAAACAAGGAGATGTAAAAAAAAAAAAAGGAAAATGTTAAGTCTTAGAACAAAAGTAACATTATACATCTAAAGAAACATTCAGGGAGAAAATTAAAAGTCGCTTTGTGTAGAGACACAGCAAACATAAAATACCCCATTATTACAAAATATAATATGACAGTATTGTAATCAAATGTTTAATGCTCATCAGTAAATATGAATGACTAGGGTTAGTTCTTCCATTACAAGTAAATGACTTTTAATTTAGTACACAGAGCAGAAATCAAATAATATTCTGTGTATAGGGCAGTTAAGACAATTTAGCAAGACTGAATAGAAGGAGATTGTTACTGAGACACCCGGTTTCTTGTAACAATAATAAAGCAAAGACTGTCCTAATGAAGAGACTTAGTTCCAAATGCAGGAGACACAGGCAAATAGGACACTTTCTGGAACTGAAACCCTGAATTCACAGCAATGACAAAACTGCCATCATTTGTGTAGTAAGGTAATGAAGCAAATGCTTTTATAAAGTAAAACTTAAGAGATACAAAGAGACAGGGTAATTATAGGGGAATGAAACATTAAAATTAGCATCAGACCACTAGGGGAGATAGGGCATGATATAAATATACATAAAAGGAGACAGAAACACACCCAAGAAGTAGTGTACATGTGTCATTCTCAAACACTCATCAGGTGTTTATGAAGTTTGATTATATATGAGGTCTCAAAGCAAGCTTATTTAATATAAATCATAAAGTTAAAGACATTAATAGGATACTCAGAATTATTTTAAAGTAAATAAGTGAAATGCCATTTTCAATAACAAAACAAATATATATTAGATAAATATAGTTTAAATATGGAAAAGCAAAAATAATTTCTTAAAAATTAATAAAATAGTAACAACACATACATATATTTGTGTATTTTTCTATTTCAGAATCCTTGATACACAGAACAGTAGGCAAAATATTTCACATAGCCTTAGATACTTTATCAATTCAAATAAGGCATGTTTAAATAAGTTAGATTATATGCTTATAACTATTGAAAACTGTAAGCCTAAACACACACACACACACAATTAAATAAAAGTGAAAACTAACGCAGTTCTGACTTTTAGAGTTTGTTCACGAAAAAAATCAAGTAGAAAATTAAACTGAACATATCTTATACCATCTTTAAAATAAATAACATTTTAGTTAAGTTCCATTAATGTGCACTTTAGGAAGGAAAACCCAAAGGATATCACTGAGACTGAAGCCTATGACTGAAGACCCAAGGAACTCTGAATCAGTACTGATCATTCATAACTCGGTTATGTTCCTAAGAAGCCTGGACTAATAGTAATAAGTTTAGTTTCTGTACATATAATTTTGAATAATATACATTAATATATTGCAGCTAGTACTACTTATCGTTGTTGAGGGGTTATTAATATGGGAAATGGACAAATGAGAATGAATTCTGTCATGTTGACAAGAGATATCATTGCACAGTCAGTTTTAACAGAGCTAGCTGGATGTGTAAGCACATACAAGCAGGAGTCTATATACCCTGTTGTCTTAAAATCCATTTCTCTTTGTGGTTACTGCGAATGAGGAAATACAATGGCCCCATTATGAGGATGAAACTGTGTAGAGTCCATATCTTCATCTATTGTACAAAACTGACCCATAGTTGTGGATAAATTGCTAGTTGCTTTGTAAGGCAAAGTACAAGGAGACCCTTAAGCATATTTGGTTGGGAATGAGGGAAGTTATTAAAGAATTACAGGCCAAATTAAATTAACTTTATGGCTGCCTTGAACAGGGCTTCCCATTAACTGAAAATGAGACAATCCAAGCATATATATAACGACAAGAGTGATTTCTAGCTTAGTAAATAGAAATCATGTATAAACAATATGGAAGAAAAGAAAGCTCTTCCCTTAAAGAAAAAAAAAAAAAAAACAAATGAACAAACAAAAACCTGAACAATTAGGAACTGGAGAGAAGGCAGGGCAGGTAAGAGCACTGGCTGCTCTTCCAGAACATAGGTTCAATTCCTAGAATGTACATGACAGCTCACAATTATCTAGACCCTTGATACCCTCTTCTGGCTTCAAGTGGCATTAGGCATGCTTGTGCTACATCATCATACATATTTAAGCAAAGCACCTACACACATAAAATTAAAAGGAAAGAATATCAAACAGTAAGTGAAGAAGAAATAATGGAATTTGAAAGTGACCTAGGGCATTCATGATAACAAAGCTGAAAGTCATCCGTAGAGAGAATAAAACTGGATGAGGGGATTATGAGATGTGAGAATTTTTTTTTAAAGTCTCAAAGTAACAAGATGTTCGTTAATTTCAAAGTGAAATATTCAGCTGTACAGCAGGGAACCATAGCACAGTCCACCCTCACTGAATGATCAAAGTTATCAACAGTCACCAGGAAGGTCAACAGCATGTGTCTCCCTGATATAATTTTCTGAAAAAAATCATCAGGGCTGAGGTATTCCTATTAAAGTTGTATGCACCTAACATAACCAGTAAGTAATATATGCCAAATAAAAGTTGCAGAATTGTCTTAGGGTTTGTATCGCTGTGAAGAGATACCATGACCAAGGCAACTCTTCGAAAGGAAAACATTTAATTGAGGAGGCACCTTAAAGTTGAGAGACTCCGTCCATTATCATCATGATGGAGAACACAGCAGCATGCAGGCAGACATGGTGCTTGAGAAGTAGCTGAGAGTTTTATATCATGCAAGCAATGGAAAGTCTACTCTGTTTCACACTAAGGGAAGATTGAGCAAAAGAGACTTCAAAGTCTGTCCCCACAGTGACACACTTCCTCACAGAAGGCCATACCTACTTCAAGAAGGTCATACCTTCTAATAATAGTGCCACTCTCTGTGGGAACCATTTTTTTTCAAACTGCCACAAGAACTATCTATAAACGGCTAGCCTCTTCTTTTAAATATGTCAATACCATGAAGCATTATGAAAGAATGAGGAACTCTTCCATATTAAAGGGAGTGTGTGACAACCAGATACTCACACATGGCTTTTACAGACGTGTCAAGACAAAGGCACCCAATTTGGATAATGTCTATTGATGGCTAGACAATTATTATGCCAATGGCAATTTACTGATTTGGCCCATTTTCTTGAGAATAAGAAAATATACATCTGTTAAATAAAACATACTGTTATAATTATAAACAAAGAGATATTTTACTTATACTTTACTTTCAAACATTTTGGAGAAATTATATATGTTTATGCACAGTCAAACTTAATAGATATAGAACAAAATGTTGCAACTTGGAATTATTAGGGGAAGTGCAGGTTATGTTATTTTTGTGATGTTTTAATTAGTAAGATAGAAACTTAAAGTCCCAAAAAAGACAAGTGAACAAATGGGTGAACTCCTTGAAGAGTAAAATGTAAGCCATTTATCTCATCACTTCTATTGCTCTTAGTTTATCTGATGCCCACCAAAGTCTGAAGCTGTAATTGCCATTCTCTGTAATTGCCTCTCTCAATCTTCTGTCATCAGGGCAGCCAGAGTAGCTTCTCAAAATCTAAAATAAGACTAAGTCACCCTACAAACCTAATGCAGTTCCAGACCTGGTGCCTTGTTCTTGCTGTGTTTAAGTTCCGTGCTAACTGGACTTATTAGAGCACTAGACTGCAAATTCCTCAAGTCATGAACTGCAGTCCATTCAGGCTGGCCTCTTTTCCCTTCCTCATCCCCACATGCTCATCAAAATACTGACCCTCTGTAAATGCTTGCTTTGTGAAACTCATCTACAAAACACCAATCTGAAAAATTTGAGTGGCCTTTGCTGTGATGTTCATCTACCTTATATCAACTTCAATTGGTCCAATCCATTTTTATGACTCTTAAATTTACATGTGTTTTCACTCCCATTTCCCTCTCTAACCACTAATTTGTCCTGAGGACAAGCCCATTTCCTCCAACAGTCCCCTATTTGAATGTCTTTGTTTTTAGTCTATATTGACCCAAAATACTCACTTTTCTCATGATTGTAACACAATGGTGCACATTATGACTTGGGAGCCTCAGTTTTTTTTTTCTCCGCTAACTTATTTATTTGATTATCTTTTCATGGTTTATCATAGGTTTGTTTCTCTGTCAACATTTTCCACACTTTTGAATAGGTGTGGTCTTTTTAATATTTTACATAAAGCAAAACTATTGTTTCTTTCATCACTTCTGTTTATAAGTCAGTATTTGTTCCATTAAAGTGTGTATATGTCATCTTTTCCAAGACAGACACTGGACAGGAATCCAAAGTATATTTATATAAAAAAAAACTCATAGGTGTAATATTTTTTCCATCTACTCTACATTCTTCATTTTATTAATTTCTGGAGCCAGTCTTTATCAAGGCTAGAACACAAAGTTTCTCAAAGGTTAGATAAACTGGATCCAGGTGTACCTTCTAACTTAAGTTGTATGTTAGATGGCTCCTAGTTTTACTCTAGAGGGCAGAACAGTGGTCCTTTGGTAATTCCCCTCCCAGAATCTGTATTCTATCTTCTCCTGATCCAAGTAATCACACACCTCTTTGTTCATGTATTGTTAGTTTATTTTTAAATTTGAATACCATACGGGTGTTTACTAGTAACTACTGACAAAATGAGATACACCATCTGTGAAACGTATGTCAGAGAGCCCTCATGCAGTAGCTGATGGAAGCAGAAGCAGAGATTCACAACTGAGCATTGAGCCGAACTCCTGGAATCCAGTTGTAGAGAGGGAGGAGTGATGAGAAAAGGGGTCAAGACTACGCTGGGGAAACCCACAGAAACAGCTGACCTGAGCAAGTGAGAATGCACAGACCCCAGTCTGACAGCTGCAGAACTTGCATTAAGACCAATATGCCTCCTTCACATGGGTGTTAGTTGGGGAACTTGGGCAGTCTATGGAGCCACTGTCAGTGAAACCAATATTTATCCCTAGTGCATGAATGGGTGTTGGGAGCCCATTCCCTATGGAAGGATACTCTCTCAGCCTAGATACATGGGGGAGGGCTTATGTTCTGCCCCAAGTGATGTGTCAGACTTTGATGATCCCTCACAGGAGGCCTCACCCTCCCTGGAGAGTGATGAGCAGATGGTTGGAGAATGGAAAGATGGGAGGGAGAGGGAACTGGAATTGGTATATAAAATAGGTTTGTTTTTAATTTAGATACAAATTAATTAAAAAAGAAATATATGTCAAGTGCTTGCATTTAGGGAATATCAAGAGCTTTATGATCTATGTAAGATTCTTTCTTCCTTCCTAACAATGCTAGACAAAGTGAAACCAATAAGGATAAAGAAGTAAGGGAAAGCCAAATTGCTCCCAATCACCTTTGCTTCATCATGAGCAATATTCTTTAGACCTGCCATGTACAGCTAGATGACGAGGGTCTGTTCTCAACTTAGGGCAGATCCCATCAAAATCGTTGTAGTATATATTTGTAACATGAAAAATATAAGTGTCAGAGACTGATATTGGGGTTCAAGCTTAAGCTAAAGATCAGAAAAGCAAAGCAGCTGTCACTAGCTCTTACTTTACCTCACACTGAAAGGTGATCCTGGCTCCACAAAACCTTAAACTGCTGACTCACCTCAGTGTGGCTGGAGAATTCTGAGACCTCACTGTCTTCCTGTCCTCAGTGTGGCTGAAGAATAAATTCCATCTCTGAGACCTTCCTCCTGTTTTACATATCTCCCTAATGTATGGGTTAACGGCAGACGTGTAATCCCAGATACTGGGATAATCTTTGTGTGGGCTGTTTCTCTTTAGGGCTGGATCAATCTTATGTAGATGTGGGTGGCCCTGGACTTAAGGAGATCCATCTACCTTTTAATCCTGAGTCCTCATAGCTTCTGGCTGCTGGGATTAAAGGTGTATATCACCACTGCCTGATCTCTATACTGAGGCTGGCTTTGTTTTCCAATTCCTTAGGCAAGCTTTAATAAATCATAAATAATATATCACCACAATATTTTAAAGATATTGTTTGGATGGTGAATCAGCAAATAAAGGGAAAGCTGTGAGAAAAAAGGGGAAAAAACTTACAAGAGCCTATATGAAAGTATTTTAGGAAAACTCCAAGATTTGTACTAATTAAATGTTATATAAAATATACTTCACTTTATGAGGGAAAATGATGCTGAAGTATTTATCCATTGTCTTCCATTTGCTCTCAAGAGCACTAGCTTCTTTCAACGTAAATTTGAGCATTAAACTTTACTAACAGAAGGCCCCAGGCAAAGAAGCAAAGGGATGCAGAAGAAATGCCTCGATGAGGGAGGTGGCTCTCAGAGATGTCCAGCACAGTGTTGAGCCAGGCTATTTAGCGAAGACTGGCAGAATAGATCTCACTAGAAAGACTAAGAAGAAATCTTTGAAATATTGAATCAGATATGCCTCAAATTCCTAATTGTGCCATTAAATAATGGAAATCATTTACATAATACATAAAAATGTACAAATAGGAGTTGTTCTTCACAAGGACAGTATGTAGAACCAAAGTAAAAAGGGGAAGTGGAATAGGGGTGTTTATCCATTCATCTGTCAATGGGCAACTGGGTTTGCATAGGATAACTATCATGGATAATGATGTGCTGAATAAAGGATTGCATACATATGCATATATATATTTGTGTGTGTGTGTGTGTGTATACAGTGCCAGTATCAAATATTGATATCTCTACAATATTTATTATAACATATCAGCGATGCATTAAAATTAAGAATGACAATGTGCTAATACTAATATATAAAATACTCAAGATAAGTTAAGGAAATTAAGGCAAGTGAAGGTAATCAGTTTATAGAAAACTAGACATAGAATATCATATATATTAGTTTGAAAAGAGCAAGTACAATGGAAATACATAAAAATCTGAGAGTTATAATATTGAAAGGTAACTACATTTATTTAAGGTTACTTTATTTTGTTTGTGTGTTTGAAAAGTCCAACTCTGTTGATCACAATAATACTTGTGTAATAAAAAAATTGAAAACAAACATGAAAGCAAAAATTCACTGACAAAGTGACAGAGTCTTCCAATGAGATGATACTGTAACCAGATATCCAAGGTTTGGAAACAGGAGGAATAGAAGCAGAAGAATTTAGGAATGAATGACAAACAGCTAAAATAGAGACACTGAGAGAAAGGAGTGATGGGGTGAATCCTGTGAAGGTCAAGGAATGGGGTGGGGAACATAGCTCAGTTAGTAGCGTGCTTTAGCACGCAGAAAGCCCTCGTTGCACGACCCCCTACCACAATATGACTGGATATGGAAATGTAATGTACTGATGCAGTGCTAGAGATGGGGAAAGGAGAAGATAGCAAACAAAGCAAAACAAAACAAAAAACCAACCAAACCAACCAAACAACCAAACAAAAAAAAAAAAAAAAAAGAGCAGGAAACTTAACCTTTTTACTAAAGGGCTATATTACATGCTTTGATCTATCTCCTATCTCTGCATTCCATTTTCAGTAGGCTTATCAGTGTGTCACCTGTTTTCACCCTTCTGTTCATAGTAATATTAGAATTAAATGCCTATGACATTATCTTCTTTTAAAGTTTTATTTATCAATTGCTTCTATTTAACCATATAGAAAAAAATTGAATAACTTTTCAGTATCAAAAATCACTCAAATCAAAAATAATATCTAGATCTCTCTTTGGATTTCATTCCAATTATTATTATTTTATGATAAAGCTATGTGCTGGGCTTGCCTCCTTAAGTTAAAGAATCTGAAATATCATTTGTGTGTGTCAATATTATTTTACATATCATCAGTGATATGGAGATACATTCTTTTATAATGCAAAATATTCTTTGTTTATACAGCATATCTTTAGTTGATGTTATTAATTTACATTTTAATTTAATAGTTGATACCATCTGAGAGGAAAGCTGCTGACTTTTTTGTTTAAATGTGCTTTATATTTTATCAGATTTAAGTTCCGTATGTGTATGTATATAAATTATAAGATGTAAATTTAGTCTAAGACATAATAGAACTAAATACAGCTTGAGACTGTTTTTTCCAAAGAAATTGTTCATGCAGAACAAATTCTACTGTCCTTATCCAATCAAGTTAATTATTTTATCACCATTAGTTTATATTTTCCAATATTATTGTCCAGCTTCTCTCCATTTCCTATGTTAGATTTCTACACAAATAGATATAATTAATACCATGTAGTAGAAATAACACCAAATGATCACAGTGGATTTTATAAAGTATATAATTTAATTTTGTTGTTTTCATAAATTTAGGAGTTTTAATTTTGATGTCCAGTAGGTTATACTAAATGGCTCACCATCTTTTTATTTATTTATTTATTTATTTTGAGTGCTAATAGAGGTAGTTTTATTTAGGTTTTCTTTCTTTTTTATATTAATTTATTTTTATTTTATTTTACATATCAATCCCAGTTCCCTCTTCCTCCCTCCCTCCTTCCCTACCTTCTTCCCTCTTTTTCTCTATCCCACCCTCATATGCACCCTGACCACCCTCCCCTGCCACCCCCCCCCCACTGCACATGCCTTCCAGGAGGGGTCATCTAAATTTGTCAAGTCATTTGGAGTAGGGACCTGGTCGTCTCTTCTGCCTCTAGGTTAAGGCAGTATCCCTCCATGGCGGATGTGCCCCCAAAGATCTTTTGTGCACCAGGAATACATCCTGGTTCCACTGTCTGAGGTCCCTTAGACTGCTCAGGCCTTCTAGCTGAGACCCATATTCATGGGGTCTGAGTCAGTCCCATGCTGGTTTCCCAGCTATCAGTCTGGGGGGCCGTTAGCTCCTCCTTGTTCAGGTCAGCTGTCTCTATGTGTTTCGGCAGCCTGGTCTTGTCCTCCCTCTCTGCATCTAAATTCCAGTTCAGCTCAGTGTTTAGTTGTGGGTGTTTGCTTCTGTTTCTATAAACTACTAGATAAAGGCTCTATGATGGTGGATAATTTAGTCATTGATCCTATTATCAGGGAAGGGCATTTATGGTAGCCTTTCCAGTGTTGCTCAAATTGTTAGTTGGGGTTAGTCTTGTAGGTTTCTGCATTTCTTTAGGTTCAGTTTTCTCTTCAAACCTATAATGGCTCCCTCTTTTATGGTCTCTCTCTCTCTCTCTCTCTCCTCAATCTTCCTAGTCCCACGTGCTTTCTGCTCACCATCTTTTACTGTAATTTCTATATTACGTGAAAGGTTTGAGAATAAGGAATTGTAAAGAAAACAATTAGATGGGGCATCAGTGATTATCAAAATGCACTTTAATTCACTGTTGTTAATTTTCTAATGCTAAATAAATATATGTGATAAGAGATTAAATTATATTTTACCCAGATCACAATCACAGTAGGATGCTAGAAACACTTGCCAAAAAATACGACATTTACTTTCCAATTTCATCAATGATACATAAAATGTATAATTAGCACATGGTACTCTAATGAATTCAAAGTTAAGTCTACACAAGGTACAGCCAAGCTGTCATCACTGAAGTTTTATGAGACTGAATGTGCAAAAGAATAAATAGCAGTGACAAGATCATCCCTAAATAATTTCTACACGTTGAATTGAAATTAAGGAACTATAGGCAGCAAGGTGGTCAAATCACCACTATACAAATTAGTGCAATGAGTTACAGCCACTGTGTTCTTCCAAGTGACAGCAACAGACCAAACGCTGAGCTAAGTGATGTGTTATGGGATCAGTTTCATTATGCACATTCAACATGTCCTCCAAGGAGACAGAAGTGCAATCCAGTATAAGACCATGCCACATTTCACAGATGCCTATAAAGGGGAACATAAATGATATTTCGGGTCATATACATGTATGTATGTATGTATGTATATATGTATAATTTAGATAAGTCATAGACATATATACATGATGTATTCAAATTTTATTCTCATTTAAAAATAGAATCTTCAACGTTAGAGATATTAAATATCATAGTGTAACACACACAACCAGGAAGTTACAGACTCTGAATTCAATTTTCTTTCTGTCTGATTTTCAAACCCACATTTTTTTAAATACAAAGCAGAAAAGGACAGAGATAATACAGGGCTCTCTTTGTATGGTGCATCACATTCTATGATTAAGGTATTATTATTATTATTATTATTATTATTATTATTATTATGTCAGTCTTACTAGCCATTCAATCATATAGGTTATAACTTCTACCACACCTAAAACTATGGCCTCTGCTTTGGTTTAAATGCACCAATTGCTTGTCCACTCAGACTCACTGAGTCTCAGTAAAAGGATGGTAGAGCATACAAGGTAGTAAGTTGAGGGCAGAGTGTTCTCAGTGTGTTTACGTCAACACCAAATCAATGGAATAAGCACTTGCTTGGAGAGGCCTTGATATCCAGGCTCTCTTTACATTTTGTGGCTTTAAAATGGAAATGATATGATGCAGCCAACAGGGAAATGGACAATGATGCTCATGAGACTAGGTTGTAATTACAAAAGGACAATTAATAGTAGAACACCTTTCAAAAACTGTTTATCTTGTTTGTATTTTCTTAAGTAAAATGGTTAAATTACTCTAACTTTCAATGTTCCTTATGAGAATTAAAATGTCTAACAGAACAATAGCCAGATTGTATGGATTGCATTTAATTATGAGCTAAAAGAAACAATGATAAATATTTTCCAGAAACTTATCTTCTAAATATATAAAAATAACACTGTGCAAAGTACATAGACTTCTACACAATAATTTTCTTATGGTATAGATACTTACCTGGTTGGTCTTATCAACTGAAATGAATTGTTTATATCAAATTAAGAGATTTATATCATTAAGCAAATACTGTCTAGAAGTCTGTGAACTTGGCCTGCAGTAGACAAAGATGGTTTTGTTCATCTTACCATCTTTCATAGTATCCCTACTGAAAACACCTAGTATTTGCTTGTTCTTGTAATACAACAACGTTTTATTAAAACAACCCACTGTATCTTAAAAATTCTAAATCAGAAATTTAACCATAATAAATTACTGTATACAAACTAAATCAATTTAATGACCATAAGGCTTTGAAACATTTAATTTTGATAAATTATTGCATTTATTTGTATATGTAAACTTTCCATACAAAATCAATTCATACATATCACAAATAACATCACTCTCTCTTTTACTTTATAATAGTTAATATAAACAGCATTTTAGTGTCGAGCAATGGGAAGACACTATTTTGTATCAGAGTGCCAGACTTTGGAAATATCATTTTTATTAATAAAAGAATGATTTTGTTATAGCCTGCAAATGAATGCAATTTATGCAATTACAGGAAATCTGTAAGTAGAAGAAGTCATTTGTTCATACAGTATTAGAAAAAAACACTTTCGTCTCACTTTCCCTACCACTTTTCTTCGTGGCTTCATCTGTCCTCTACCTCTGAACCCAGACTATGACAACTACTGCTAAAGCTGAGGAGAAAACTCTTAAGAGTTTCATGATCAAAAAACAACTATAGCATAGTATGAGTTCCAAAACGTAAGACATACCAAACTCTTACGAGTTTTGTTTGTAAAACCTTTGTGTGATTCATTATTTTACATCCATTACATTGTTTCTTGGTTTGTACCACTACTGTACATATTTTATAAATGAAGAAACTGAGGCCAATGTATTTTTGCATTTTATTCAAGGCCTCCCCGATAATAAGCTATAGATTATAGGTTTGGATTCAGGCCTAAAGACTATGCGCTGCTACTGTGCTGTGACATAGAAAGTGCATATGAGCTGGTTGAGTCAGGGACTCGGAGCTTAACATTAGGCACATTCGACTTTTTAAATGTATGTTTCTACCATATCATTAAAGCCATTAATCACTGTCTGATATGTTAACAAATTGGTGAGCTTTCCCATTTGATGGGGGAAAATAACGCCTCATTTATCACAGTCAACATTAAACGCTTTACAAAGAAATAATTAGCAAAGTCGTAGGTATATAAAACTTCCTTGGTTGCCTCTCCAAATACCTTACCTTTGAGGCATGAGAAATTATTGTGGGAGAATGAAGTATACCTTTAAGGACAGAGGCAAATTCACTGAAGAAGAGAGGAAGATAGAGTCACACAGCTGTAGTGACAGAGTGAGGGCTTTCAAAAGATCAATCGCTGTGTATACTATGGCTAATTCTATGTGCTGAAGACTTGGTGAACGAGAGTAACTGTCGTAGAATATTATTTTAAGACACGTTACATTTGTTTATGCTATGGAACATTTGTTTTAATGATTCAAAGATGTGTTGCATTCTTTTATGTTTCATTTGTTTAACTCTGTGAAGCTGCGTTACTTTGCCTGTCTAAAACTCCTGATTGGTCTAATAAAGAGACAAATAGCTAAGATCTAGGCAGGAGAAGGAATAGGTGGAGCTGGCAGGCAGAGGGAATAAATAGGAGAAGAAAAAACAGCAAGAGAAGCAAGAGAGATTAAGGAACCAGAAAAGGAGAGGAGTATGCTAAGGACCAGACACTCAGCAACACACACCCCTTACTATGGAGTAAGAGCAAAAGATACACAGAAGCAAGAAAAGGAAAAGCCAGAGGCAAAGGGTAGGCAGGATAATGTAAGAAAAGCTGGTTAGATGTTGGGAACCCACTCCCCAAAGAGGGATACTCTCAGTCTAGACACTTGGGGGAGAACCTAGGCCCTGCTCCAAATGATGTGATCCCCATGGAGTGCTTCACCCTCTCTGGGGTGCAGAAAGGGGATGGGATGGGGGATTGCTGAAGGTGTGGAACTATGGGAGGGAGAGGGAACTGGCATTGATATGTAAAATAAGATTGTTTCTAATTTAAATTTTAAAAAGGGGGAAAAAAAAAAAGAAAAGAAAAGAAAAGAAAAAGAAATAAGCCAGACTAAGGCAGGGCTTTTCTAAGAAAAAGAATAAGCCTCTGTGTGTATTTATTTGAGAGCTGGGTGGTAGGCCCCTCAAAGAGCAAAGAGCCAGAGAGTGAGAACAACCAAGAACAAGTAATTTACAGGAATTAAGAAACAGAGTAGTGAGTTTTGGTGAAGTATATGTGTAAATATGAAGGTCTCCAAGCCAGGGGTACAAAGAGCAGTTTATGGAGACAACTCCAGGGCTAACTTCCTGAAATGATCATAGCAGTTAAGAGAAATAGAGGTATTTTAAATTTGGTTAATTTTATGCTAACTTGTCCTCTGATGACTAGAATCTTCACAAGCTTTCTAGTGAGTCAGAGACTGCCAAGAAGATGTTAAGATGTTTTCTGCTCCCACAGAATTTCACACTTAGTTTTTTTTTTTTTTTTTTTTTTTTTTTTACAAAACCCTTCTTTTGAAAAGTTGTAAGGATGACTAGTGACTAGTGCTTTATGCCCACATGCCCCTCCACTGCTGCCAGGTACATATATTCCTAATTTGTTGACCTTTTTTTTGGTGATGGCAAGAGTGTGTTAAGAGCATGCAATCAGAAAATAATTTTTAAAAATAATTATACCTTAATCACCCCTTCAGAGGAATGGTAACATTGTCGGGAACAAAAATGTACCACATTCAAAAGAAACTGCTACACAGCATCAGATAACATGTTTGTCAGAGATTCTTTTGCCAAATCTATGCAAGGGCAGTAATTTTTACAAGTTGTACCAGATGCTTTTATTCTGCAGATTGCAGAATTCTCTATATTGTTTAAAAATATTTAAAGGCTATAAGTGTTTTATGAGACTAACTGATGTCTTGAAAAATGATTAGTAAAACACTTTGCTTAGTTGGTAGATATAGGGTGTGTGTGCGTGTGTGTACAGGCACATGCACAAACCTGTATGCATTTCATACAATGTAGTAGAAGTCAGAAGACACCTTGCAGGAGTTGGCTATCTCCTTACACCAAGTGTTACACCAAGTGGTGTAACAAAGCCTTAGAAATGTAGGCTTTGTTTGCATCAAGGACCTTTGTCCCTTCAGCCATTTCACCAGCTCAGGGTTCTTTTCAGGATATTCTTATCTTTGTAAAGAATCATTTGCAGCTCTTGTACTGATAAATCTAATCACAGGTCTAAGTTGTGATTTACTGACTATAGTAGTCGTTTAATCAGAAAATTTTGAAAATATAAACGTATTAAGTCATCTTTTCAAAATAAGGGCCATTTTAGAATTACTAGTATTTTTGTGTTAGCCAACCAAAACTAGAGTCGGTATTAATACTGTCTCTTATGTAACCCTCTTTTTGTTTTTTTTTAGGGTGTGTGTTTGTGTGTATTTATGTATGTGTGTTTGCATACACACAATATCAGTTCATTAGTAAATGCCTAGGAGAGTTTAATAGGAAAAGTTCAGAACTTTTGTGGTGGAAATCTAAAGTGCTGGTTGATCAAAGGGACAGAGAAATGGCCAAGAGCATGAAGACATCAGTCAGAAGTTGCAGAGGTTTCCTGCTTCGTGCTTCTGCCTCTGCTTTTGTTCTGTTGTCTGATCTTGGGTGACTTATCTATTGAGAAGCCTGTATCCCCAGTCTTGGAGTAAAAAAATAAATGATATCCACTTAATCAAAAGCTACAAAGCATTATGTAGACGTTATAAATAAGGTGATTGCAGGTAGGGAATCTTCATTAAATGCTACAAAAAAGCCAAACCAACAATTTTAGGTCATTTAATAATTACTATATCTCTTAAAAGTCTGCATATCCACAGAAGACAAGATTCTGTATGTGAATTTCTGAGGACCTATGATGTTGCTTGGTGAGTGTATCCGGATTGGGGGGGAGGGAAAGGGGTTTAGGGGACATGGAAAGGAGGGAGGGTGAGGGAACTGGAATCGATATGTAAAGTAAGAAAAATAATAAATATATAAAAAATAAAGGAGGCGATAAACCCAAATCAATCTGGAAAAAAAAAACCTGTGACCTAATAAACTTGTTACGTGTTAAAAAAATGTTATTAAGTTTTAAATGAACAAAAGATTCCATAGAAATGCACAAACCAAAACAACTAGGGAAGCAGCCCCAAAATCTCTTACCCAACTGTTTAACATGATACCTGCAGGTCTTCACTTCCTCTATTGACTCCCATCTTTAACGGATAGATCACCTAGACCTTCCAAACTCCAAACTTCCTTACCCCCACTCATCCCGTTATCCCCAGCCTCCAACACTAGCAGGGTTTCCTGAGAACAGGCCAGCTGTGCAGGCCTGGAAAGCAGGCAGGCTAACTGCAGATCTTCACCTCTTTCTTTTATCAGTCAAATCCAGTCTCTCATTGTCATGCCAAGCTCTGTAGCTGACTACCTGCTGTGTGTTTGCCTTAATCTCTATTGAACCACACAGCTTTTCCCCTCCAAAATTATTCCCCAAATTCATATTCCCCAGTCTCCAGCTTTAGCAGGCATCCCCTGGGAACCCCCAGGCCACTCCAGTCAGGGAAGTAGTTAGCTTGACTTTACCTCTTCCTCCTTTTCTCCAAATCCAACCCTCTAGCCTCACTCCCATCTCTGTAGCAGGCCACCTCTGCAATTTCCCTGTGTCCAGAGGATCACTCAGATCTTCTCCTCTAAGCTTACCCCCACCCATCCTGTTATCCCAGCCACCAACTTCAGCAAGCATTCTCTGGAACCTGGGAACCCACCTCCAAGACTGACAATAAAGCACTTAAGCCAGTGAAATGGGTTTCAGATCTTTACTCACTCTCTCCTCTCTATCCAATCCCTCAGTGTTATCCCCAGCTCTGTAGTAGACTCCCTGTTGTGACTCTCCTCACTCTCTGCTTCCATTCCAGGGGACTAAGCAGATCCTGTTGAAATACACTGCTTTCTCCCTCCTATGGACCCCCATAGCACCCCCAGAGTCCATTCCCATTCCTTAGTGTCAGATCCTAGTAGGCAGACAGACATTTAACCAGAACCACCAATCAACTCACCTATCGGGATCCAAGAAGAATTTCTTATTAGGCAACACATAGCCCCCACATTCTCCTAAACACCAGTGAAGGCAATAGAAACTAAAAAACAAAGCACCCAAACAGTAAAGAGAAGACCTGACATCAGCACCTAGAATTGCAATATTCCCAAACACATATGTCTAAATGCCAGCATATATACACAATCAATAATAGCCACAACAATATATCTCCATTAGAGCAGAGCAAGCCTACTACAGTAGGTCCTCAGTATTGAAGCATAGCTGAAGCACAAGACAGTCTTTAAAATAGCCTTTATAATATAGGTCCTTAAAGAGAGAATGAAAAAAATACTCATAAAAATCTATGAAACAAAAACAAACAGGGGAAGGAAATGAACAGTTTACAGTCTGAAAGTGAAAATATAATCAAGAAAGAAAACCCAAACTGGGTGAAATCTGGAAATGAATTTTTAGGAACTTTAAAAAAAAAATCCTCAGAGGCAAGCTTCACCACTAGAATACAAGATATGGAAGAGAGAATCTCAGGCATTGAATATGTGATATAAAAAAATGGACACCTCTATCACAGAAAATGTTGAATCAAAAAAGAAATCCTATTCAGAAATCTGGAACACTATGAATATTACAGGAACAAATATAATAATAACAGTAATAGAGGAATAATTTCCCTAAGCTAAGAAAGTGCCTATCAAAGTACTAGAATCATACATAAGACAAAATAGAAAGTCCCCTTGGCACATGATAGTCAAAACACTAAAGCCACAGAACAAAGACAAAATATTAGAAGCTGCAGAGATAAAGAACAAGTAACATATTAAATCATATTAAGGCAGACCTACTAGAATAACACTGGACTTCTCGGTGGGGACTCTAAAACCCAAAAGGGCATGGAAGGTGTTCAACAGACCACAGAGGCTATTTCAGATTACTATACCCACGAAAACTTTCAGTAAGAATAGATGGAGAAAATAAGACATTTCACAATAAAACCAAATTTAAGCAATGTCTGTTTATAAATCCACCACTAAAGGATACTCCAACCCAAAGAGGTTAGCCACATGCAAGAACCAGCATATCAAAAGTGTAAACACACACACACACACAAAACCAAACCAGCAACAAAATAATAGTAGTTAGCAAACACTGCTCATTGATATCTCTCAATATCAAAGGGCCCAATTTCCTAATAAAAAGACACAGACTAACAGAATGGATGTGAAAATGGGATCCCTAATTCTGTTGAATTCAAGAAATACATCTTCACATCAAGAATAGACATCACATCAGGATGAAAGGATTGAAAAAGATATTTCAAGCAAATGGACCTATCAAGAAAGCTGATGTAGCTACTTTAATATCTAAAAACATAAACTTCAAACTAAATTTAACAAAAAGAGGCAAGGAAGGATACTTCTCATCAAAGGAAAAATTCTCCAAGATAATATTTCATTTCTCAGCATCTACACCTCAAAGCAAGGACAGCCATATTTGTAAAATAAATGTTACTGAAACTTAAGTCACACATTGACATTCACACATTGATACTGGGAGATTTTATTTATTTATTTATTTATTTATTTATTTATTTATTTTGTGGTTAGAGTGCATGTGAGAGGGCAGAGAGGGTAAAAGGGAGGGAAGGAGGGAGGGAGGGAGAGGGAACTGGGATCAACATGTAAAATAATAAATTAAATTAAAAAAAAATGCTTTGACTCCAAAATTTAAGTTCAAGGACAAGTTACTGGGGGAAAGGATTTCTATTTTTGTTTCCACAGAAAATGAAAAGATGTGGATTCCTTCCAGACTAATGAGGTTTGATCAAGCCAGACCGCCTGAAACAGAGTACAAGGTGATCCTACATTCAAAACAGCTGGACAAAGCAGCCTTACAGACTACAGCCAGGATTTCTGCATCTTCTTCGAATCCCCCATGACAGCAGGAAGTAGTTTGGAAAGAACAATGCCCAAATTCCCAAATATTTTGTATAAATGTTTGTTTTCATTTAATTGGACTTTGTTATATAAAATAAATTTTAAAAAATTTAAAAAAAAGAGAGAGAGAAAAAAAAGATACTGGGAGATTTTAATGCTAGGTCTTACCAATAGACTGAACATTCAGCCAAAAATCTGAACAAAAAAATTGCTGAAGCTAATTGTTATTATAAACCAAAGGGGCCTTATATATAGTTAAAAAACATTTTACCCAAACACACACACACACACACACATAAATACCTTTTCCTCAGAATCTCACAAAACTTTCTCCAAAGTTAACCATATACTAGGTCACAAAGCAAGATTCAACAGCTAAAAAAATTTTAAATAATCACCTGCACCCTATCAGACCACCACAGATTAATGCTGGATTTCTAGAACAACAGAAATCCTACAAACTCCTGGAAAATAAACAACTTTCTACTGAATGGAAAATGGGTCAAGACAGAAATTAAAAAATTAAAGACTTTCTAGAATTCAGTGAAAATGGATTCATAGAAGATCTGAACTTATGACACACAATGAAGGTAGTTCTGAGAGGTGAGCTCATAGTACTGAATGAAGATTTAAAAAAAATGGTGAAACTGATACTCATACAGGAGTGTTAGAAACACTCCCGAACACTCTAAAACAAAAAAGAAGAAATCACTCCAAAAAGAGTATATGACAAGGGAATAATCAAACTTAGGAAAATACAAACATTACAATACAAAGGATCAATGAAACAAAGAGTTGGTTCTTGGAGAAAATCAGTACTATTGATAAACCCTTATCCAAACTGAACAGTGGAGAGAGAATATCCACCAAAAGACATAGGTAATTTTCTTGATAGGTATCTCTTACCAAAGTTAAATAAAACCTAGAAAAGCAATTTATATAGACATATAAACTCCAGTGAAATAGGGGCAGTAAATAAAAGTGTCCCACCAAAAAACAAAAACAAAAACAAAACAAAAAAAAAAAAAAAAAAAAAAAAAAAAAAAGACAACAAAAAACAAAATCTGTCCAGGACCAGATAGATTTAGCACAGAATTCTACCAGACTTTCAAAGAACTGTTGATGCCAATACTCCTCAAATTATCCCACAGAATAGAAACAGAAGGAATCTTGCCCAATTCATTTTGTGAAGTCACAGCCTGACATGAAAAGCACATAAGACCCAACAAAGAGGATAATTATAGGCCGATTTATCTTATTAATATAGATGCAAAATTCTCATTAGAATACTTGCAAACCAAATACAAGAACACTTGAAAAAGATCATCCACTATGATCAAGTAGGCTTCATTCCAGAGATGCAAAGATGTTTCCAACATATGTAAATCAAAAGTGTAATCAACAGCAAAAACAAACTTAAATAGGAAATCTACAGTATCGAGAAAATCTAAAACCCCTTCATGATAAAAATCCTGGAGAGACTAGGAATACACCTCATATATAGTCATTTATAGCAACATTAACCTAAATGAGGACAAATTCAAAGCATTTGCACTAAAAGAAGGAACAAGACAAGGTTGTAAACTCCATACATATTATATAGTCTTAACTAGAGCAATAAGACAAATGAAGATCAATGAAATACAAATTGGAATACAATAGGACAATGAAAGCATCTTTAACAAATCGTGTTGTTGTAACTGGATGTCTGCATGTAGAAGAATACAAATAGATATCTATCTATCTCCCAGCATAAAACTCAAGTCCAAGTGGATCAAAGACCTCAGCATAAAATACGATAGAATGAATCTGACAGAAGAGAAAGTGGGGAACAGACTTGAACACAATAGTGCAGGAGACAAAGTCCTAAGAGAACACTGGTAGCACAGGAACTATAATCAGAAATTAATAAATGGACCTCATGAAACAGAAAAGCTTCTGTAAGGCAAAAAACACTGTCAACAGGACAAAATGATTTTCACCAACTCTGCATCCCTTAGCTGCACGCCCAGCCGAAGATGACCTACAGAAAACAAACCCAATGGCATCTTTGGATGTTCCTTGTCTCATAATATTCAGTCAGTGCTTTTTTTTTCTGCTCCTTTTTTTTTTTACTGTTTTATTAATATATACCTCTTCTCCCTTTGAACCCTCCATGTCTACTGCATAAACAATACGGCTTTCATTTTAGCGATTTTATGAGATTTCTGAATCTATGAACAACAGGCTCTCTGTTTTTTGTACCTTCTCTTGGGTTCTTTTCCTTCTGATGTTTTGTCCAATTTTAATGTGTTAGTTATTAGTTTATATTATTACATTATATTGTATTATTATCTCTCAGGAGTTTGTTTTCTAATGAGAGACAGATAGGGGAGTGGATCTGAGTGGGAGGGGAGGTAAAAAGAAACTGGGAGAAGTAGAGGAGGGAAAACCATAATCAGGATATAGTAAAATGTGAGAAAAATATCTGTTGAAAAAAAAATAGCAAAAGAAAATGAATGAGAAATACAACCCAGAGAGAAGAGGTGCCAGCTGTTTTCCTAGACCTCTGCATTCTGAGCCCTGGGTGCTGGGGTGCTCCTCTCAGAGTTCACAGCTCTTATCTGTGGAACTCCACACTCCTGGGAGAGTGAGGCTGAACTGTGACAAAGACAGGGGTCACAGAGACAGGACACAATAAGTTAGGGCTTTTGTGACCTCTTAGTTTCTCTACTTCATAGGCACTCAGAGAGACTGATTCCTGGATCTTAAAGCTAAGTCAGGACCAGGCTATCTTCAGACAAGTGCCTCAGTCAAGGCTACCAGAAACCACCCATGTCATGGACTGGCTGAGGGAAGAAAGAAGTGCCAGTCACGCTGACCAATGCCAGTCCTGCTCTGACACAGCCCAGACTGCATCTTGCCTTTTGTTGTTCCTATTTTACTGTCCAGTAGACATATGCCTTGCCTTAAAAAAAAATACCAGTAGCCTTAATATTTTCATTGGTCTAGGGAATGACTAAATAACCTCACTGCTGCATTTTTTTTAAACCGTCCTTTAAACCACTCATGGATGGTGATTTTTCATGCTGAGTTTTTAGGAAGGCATCATAATTTTTCACTAAATTTACTATAAAATATATCATCTTCTGACAGAAAAACAATCTTAGCTTTCAATTTTAATAAAGTAGTTTTTACTGTTTTACAACATTGAGAAAGAAGACATTCAACGCCACAAGACATTAATTTCATGAAGTTTCCAAAACTCCGTACTCTTTTACAATCTCTATCTGGTAATTATGAAGATTTATATCACACTCCTCATCCCCCACAGAATTAGAGCAGATCTGTCTAGTGGACTGGGAGACTGACTTGGAGGTCTCCACATTCATTACCTGTAATATTAAGTTGCTATGGTGAGTTAATTATTTAAGACTAGTATATGTTTCACTGCGGGAAAAGGAAGCTTAAAACTAATTTATGGGAATATAATCCACTGGGCATTTTCCTATTTCATCAAAAATATTTTAGCGGTGCCTCAGGAGTAATTGATCACATTGAGGTGACAAACTGAATTGCTACTGCTTCTCTAATAAGAAAAGGAAATCATTCATCTTCCTTTAGGTCCAGACCTTATGTATACTCAGATAATTTATCATTTATTAAGAAATTTACATACTTTAAGTATTAAAGGGATGAAGCTGATGTTACAAATCAAACAATCTGACCTTTGTCACAATTCATCACAAAGTTCTTATTATCACAGGGAGGGAAGAAGCGACAACTCTGGTCAGCCTTTCAATACTTCAGAAAATCCAACTCTACACATCAATTTACATTAAATATTTCATAAATAATTTGATTAAAAACCATCAATAATTCATGGTGTATAGACAAAATATGACAAATAACTTCAGAATGACACATGTAGTTTGAGCTGTAAATTTTGAGTGATTCCTAGGAGGGTTTGTTAGGTTTTCTTTCTTAAATAAACTTAAAAAAAAATTGGAAACAAAGTCAATAGAACTAGTGTGGCCTTGGTGAAGGCACCGTTTGATTGAGTTGTCATTTTATATGCATACATTGACATCAATACTTAACTTAATATTTTCATTTATTTCACCACTTTGAATTACCTAATTTTATTTTTTCATTTAATTTATTAATTTACAGGTCGATCCCAGTTCCCTCTCCCTCCCTCATTTTTACCCTCTCTGCCCTCTCACATGCACCCTAACCACCCTTCTGTTTTTCCTTATTTACCAAGGAAACAGAAACTAGGACTATTTCATCTTTCAATCAAGTAGAGCCCCTATTTTCCTCATAACTTTTATCAGCTATTGATGAAATGAAAATGAAAACACAACCTAATAGTCTTCCAATTTTGTAAGTCTGTGTTTAAAATAATTATGCATTACCTCTTCTTTTCTTTATTGCATTTCCTTCTGCTTGGGATGCAGTTGGATGATCAGTGTGCAAGCCAAGACCGAGGACCAGAGTTTCATTCCTGACCCACAGTGTTTAAGGAGTGAACCAACTCTGAAAGGCTGTCCTCCGACTTCCATGCACACAACATAGCATTGGACCCCCAATACCACAGACATGTGCACGTACACACACACACACACACATACACACACACACACACACACACACTATATACTTTAATCCCACATTCATTTCAACACTTTTAAAGTTGTACCCATCACCTAACGGGTGACTACCAATGCTTACACTAATTAACCTGGGGAAAAGGCAGGTGATTTGCTTACTGTTTGAGCATCCCACACAGACAGCGTCTTGTCTGCAGAAGCAGTGAGAAGAGTGTTGGAGAAAGGGAAAAACTCAATGCTGTTCACAGAGTCTGTGTGTCCATATAACGTATATCTGCACCGTTCACTGTGGAGAGGGATTCAGAACAAGGGTTTAGGTCTTGGTATCTAAATGTTGTTGCTTCTTATGCAATGCTAATAATAATAATAATAATAATAATAATAATAATAATAATAATGATAATGATAATGATAATAACCATACACAAAGAACAGAATGCAACATCATTTTAAAAATAGCAGACATATGGATGTGCACGCACGCATGCGCATACACACTCACATGATTACAATAACGTTATCTTAGGTATAGTGGCACATGCCTATAATATGAGACTCTGGAGGCAGGGTGGCCATGATTTCCAGGATGGCATCAGTTACAGAGTGAGACTGTCACAGATCGTCAAAGAACAGTTTCAAAGAAACATTTTATAACCATGTAAGCACTGAAAACAATTAATAGGATCAAATAAATTTAAATTACCTTCAAATTATGGAACTATTTGTTGTGTTATCTTTATGCTACTTTTAAAAATGTTTCATTAGGTATGAATGTCATGTGGAGGTCAGAGGACAGCTTTTGGGAGTCCACTCTCTGCTCCCACCATTGTGGATTCTATCAGTTACACTGAGGTCATCGGCCTTATCCACACTAAAATCTTTATCCACACCTTTATCCACAACAATAATCTTACTGGCTCATACTTTCTATTTATGCCTTGATATAACTACATAATAATCATCTCCACCTAATAAAAGAATGTATTATGAAAAGAAAATCTCCCACGAATCCCTAAGATCAAGTCAACTTTTTTAGGTCACCATTTTCCTGTCTGATTTCCCAGCTTTTTCTCTACATTTCAATGACTGGCCACTCCTTTGGAATTACTGGTCTCCCATTTCCAGCCCCAAATATTCCCTCCCAATTGATCCATGATGGATACAGGCATCAGTTTGTTAATGCCTCCTCTGGTAATTATAATTTGCTTTTAGGGATGAAAATCTAAACAAGTGTTTTCCAAAGTGTTTAATTCAGACTAGCAGTATCAGCATCACTTGGGACTGGATCCAAAATGCAAATTCTCAGTCTCATTCCCAACCTATTGAATAAGAAGCTCTGGAGTGGGGCCCGGCAATCTGTTTTAGCAAGCACTCTGGGGAATTCAGATGTACACTGAAGTTTAAGAACCATTGATCTGAACTACAGGAAATGAGTGGGGAGGAGAGGCCACTGTGTCTTCACCCTTTGGCATTTTACAGATGGGCTGTCCCTTAAAATAGGACTGTGAAGAATCATTTCATATGTAATGCAAGTCAGTGTAAAATAGTTATTTATGAACTCATTGTGAAACTAGAGAAAGTGGAATCAGTAAAGAAAAGTGCTGGGAAAAGAGAAGTCTGCATGAACACACCACTAACGGGAGCATCATGGACCCTTGATTGTGCATCTCCTCTGGCTTTGCTGTGTCTCCTGTGATTATATGATGTGGTGGGAAAACCTGCGCCAGCGATATAGGAGGCTGGATACCAGCCCTGACCTAGACAAGAACCAGCAGGATAAGAGGTTGACTCTTGAGTGCCAGATTTTCTCCTTAGACAAAGGAAATGACTTAATTGAATGCACTCAGATGCTCAACCCAATTCTACTGTAAGAGTCTTTGACCGAGTGGGCAAAAAGGAAATAGAAGGTCACTTTGAGCCTGGTACCTCAGAGATGTTCAGAAAACTTTTCTCCTCACTTCATAAATTTTGACATTTTTTAAGATATCAGGAAATGTTAATTAAAGCTTATTCAAATTTGAATATTCAAGTTACTTCCCCTTTGTATGGTAAGAGAAGTATTACAGTCACATATTATTAATAAAAAATGAAATTATTAAATTAAGATTATCATATTAATTTACCTTAAAACTTAAAAAGTTATGAGATTGACTAATAATATTCCTTGTAGTTTTTCTGTTTGTTTTGTGGTTTGGGGAATTGAACATAGGGCCTCTTGAATACATATGAAGCTAACAATATTTTGATGATTAAAGTTGTTGTATGAATATGCACTGCTGTTAATAGTCACAGCCTATGATTTAATTTCTTACTCTCACGCATATTGCTTTCCACTTCACGTAACAGGTTTTCAGAGTTACAGCAGAGACCACAATTCCCATGAGCCTAAAACACTTAAAACTAATACTTACTCAGAAAGAAACATGCAGTACTTCTCTTGTGAGATATGGCAAGGGATGTAATTTTGAAAGATAGTTTCAACCTTCCAGTATTGGATTCTCTTCATTTTTAAAATTTATAAAGTTTTCTCTCTTTTTTTCCTTCCTCTACCTTTCTTCCTTCCTTTTTTTCTTCTTTTCTTTTGAAACAGGACTTCTCTAGGTAACCACCCTGGGTGTCCTGGAACTCAATTTGTAGATGAAGCTGGCCTGGAACTCACAGAGATCCACTCCAGCTCTTGAGTACTGGGATTAAATGCCTGGCTACATTTTTTTTCTTTCTTTTTTTTATTTAATATTTTTTTCTTTCTTAAAGTGTTTTTGTAGAAATTTAACAACTATTTTCTAATGGTATAAAATGATGAATGCAAATTTGCCTTTGAAAGTTTATATTTTAATTGCATTTCTTGAAAAACTTCAAATATTAGAGCAATTTTCTTAGTTAAATTCTAGGAAGAGATAGAGAGGCAGGTAGAGAAAGAAGATGAAAAACAGAGATTATTTATAAAAGTGACAAAGGTATACCTACAACAGAAAAGAGCAAATGTAAAATTTAAATTGTAGTTTAATCTAAAATAAAACAAATATAAATACCTTTTCAATATAAGACATATTACTATTTACATTTCAGTTTAAAAATTTTTATTTATGAGTGTGTGTGTGTGTGTGTGTGTGTGTGTGTGTGTGTGTGTGTATAAGGAGCATGTGTACCATGATCCTTGTATGGTAATCATAAAATCTGTGGATTCAGGTCTTTCTACCTTTACAAGTATTCTGGGGTTAGGACTCTGGTCAATGAGTTTATGTGAGAAGTGTCTTTAACTGCTGACCCTTCTTGCTAGACTCAGATATCATCTTTTAAAAATAATTCATTTCTGCCCATACATAATCTAGACAAGGATTACAACAATAGGCATACCTAAGTGGTCAGGTTGAGGAGGCTTCACACCTACACACTAAACCATAACCAACTTAGGGATGCCAGGAATGGGAGCAACAGTCTTCTCTAGAGAGAAGCACACCAATGGGTTATCCAATACCAAATGGTCATCCCTGAAATCATACATACAAGAAATATATAGAATAAGCAGGTTTATTTGTGTATTTAGGAATGTGTGTGTGTATTATATATGTATGTATGTAAGTATGTATATAAATATATCAACAGTTAAAGAAAAAGAGGGCATGAGTTTAAAAGAGGGAAAAAAGGGGTATGTGGAAGAGTTTGGAGAGAGGAAAGGAAGGGAAGTAGTACAACTATAATTAATGTATAATATTAATAACTATTATAATCTCAAAAGTAAAAGAAATAATTTATAATAACAATCTTTAAAATATATTCAAAAATGAAAAAATAATTAATTTAAATGAAAACTGACTTTAGAATCATTTTCATTTCTAGAAGGCATAGTGAACAAAACCAAAATGTCTTATTTCCTCCCACCTGCTTTTACTCTTTCACTCTATTGGTAAAGTCTGAGGGAAACTCATCACCCACCACATTCTCCCCAGCCAATCACAGTGGATGATGCTCTTGCTATGTACAGCAGCTTCTGACACACTACTAACATGCGAGGTGCAAAGCATTAATTTAGTATGTTTTGATAAGAACTTTCAATTAATATTCTAGATTTTTGTTGGTTTAAGTTCTCCCGTATCTACTTTGATGCATTTATTTTATATATTTTTGGAAATACCAGTTTTGTTCCATTTTGTTTCATTAGCCCTAATTTCATTTTGTTGTTCAGCATTTATTTTATTTCATAACTCATTTATTCTGTGTGTTTGGTGGAGGGAGAACCATCAATCAAGAGCTTTCATTCCCATTTCAGTCATTTCTCAATTTTCTTCAATTTTCTTTTTACCTACATCTATTATCTCAAAAGATGAAATGCTTTTGTCATTTCGATGTTTTATTTTGTAAGAGCAATTTAAAATCTAACATTTATATAATTTATTTCAATGTACAGAATTTTGTCTGAGTTCTTGGTTTGCAATCACAAGAATTTCTTATATAACTAATATATATATATTATATATATAATATTCCACTGGATTTCTTATGCATCAACTTATTCTTCGATTTTTATAATTTTGCATAGATGCTGGATTTAGTTCTCTATATTTTTGACTTATTTTAGTATGCAAACACATACATGATATTGACTATTGACACATGAAGAACATTAAGATTTATAGGCAGTAGGAAATTTAATCCACAAAGTCTACTCAGATTTACTGTCATCATTGAACTTCTCAACAAGTGTATCAATAGATTTGATTACCAATGTTCATTTCTGTTTTTGTAATTTAAAATATAGTAAATAGGACCTTTTGCTAAACTTCTCATGCCATGGGCTCTACCTTAGCTGTAAATAATCATGGCCCCAGATTGCCATCAGTCTATGTTAGTCTCATTTATATCTTTTAGGGAACAATACAAAGTTTTTTAAGATTCAGACTTCTACTCAGGACAGACAAGAAATATACAAATTCTCTTTTAAGAAAATAAAGGTATAATAAAACACATATTATTTAGGCCATACTTTTTCTACTACTGAATTAAAACAGTGTACCATGGTCATATATCAGAGGAAAGGAAAAAAAATCTCAGTTGCCCACTATTTGATGACCATGACTTTACACTTAGAGATAAATAGAAGGCTTCTGTGAAAATCCCCACTCCTACTTGATACCCCAAAAAGTAACAGCCTATACAGGAGGCTATTAAAGAAAACTTAAAAATTATGATAAGGATGTTGAAGTAAGGTCTCCATAACTGATGGCTTTTAGCAAGGATGCAGGTGGGGAAACAGTTTTTTATTAAAGGGGCTGTCCACTTGGGATTTGACTATGCCCAGTGAATATATGGGCAGCATAAACTGAACATGGTTTATTTTTCTTCTTTTTGGGAGAATGTAAGAGAGGTCACAAGGGTTGGAGGTGTACCTAGGAGGCCTGGGAAGTGAGCATCGTCAGGGTACATTGAGTGAAATTCCCAAAGAATCAGTGAAAATATTATGCTGGAAAAAAGAAATATAGAAATAAATCCTTATAGAACTGGATCTCATGATCATGTAATAGTGAGACTACTCTCTAGGTTACACAGTTTCCTGGAATTTGCAGCGTAGGAATTCTATGATAAAGGATCTAGGTTGAGATTGACAGTAGTTACTAAGAACAATCCATCATGAATTTTTGGCAAGGGTCTAGATGGGATTTCCCCAGACTGTGATTTCACAAGTCTAGAAGGAACCCCTGCTCTGCTGTCAACAGCAGAACAATGACACATGAAGGATGGAGGCCTTCTACAAGTGTTTAGAGTTGAATTTAGCTGGAGTAGAATGGCTTTACTGAATACCCATGACTTTCACTTGAGATTACAGAAAAGCTCTACTATTGGAGTAGATATTGGGTTTATAAATTGAGCTCAAAGTTGCAGTAGCTTTTGTTTTCTGCCAAATAGTAAGACTAAACATGAAAGCATACTAACCAGAACAGCACCCTGCTTTATATATGAAAACTATCTATATACAGATTCATATTCATGAGGAACATCCAGTGTATATAAAATTAGCTATGCATATGAAGATATAAAAATCTAAAATCACAATCAAGAAAAAAACAAGTGAAAGAGATTATGAATTAATTGTTGACATCAAAGATTTCAAAAAATATTTTATAATATTTTATTATATGTAGTTCTAATGGTTGTAGAGATAACTTCCTAAGATAAATAAAAATAATAAAAGTGGGGACTCATGAATAGTGAAGTAAATATGTAAAATAAAAATATCTGTTTAGGTCTTTCAGAGTAAAAGAATAAAAAAAATTGAGAGAGCCTCAATCATCAGTAGAAAAATATGAGAATATCTAACACACATGTACTTGAGTTTTTAGAGAAGTGTAGAGCAGTAAGAAACATTTTGAGAAATAATGGCTAAGTGTTTCCAATTTAAAGGAAAATATCGTAATTCTGATCCATTTTTTTTTAAATCCAGTAACAATGTACCAAAGCATATCATAGTCAAAATACCAAAGCAAGGCATGAAATAAATCAACAATGAATTCCAAAGTTGTCATGGATAAAAGAAACAGATCATGCAAGAGAACAAGGCTCCCAATGGCAGCTGACTTCTCACCAGAAAAAAAGTCAGAATTACGTTTTCAAAAGTGCTGGATTTAGAGATTTTGCTAAAAATACCTTTATTTATGAGGATGAAACACCATTTCAGATCAATGAAAGCTGAAAAAAATTGATCGCTAGGAAATCTTTCCTACAAGACATGCTGAATTGAAGTTATTCATACTGAATGAAAATGGCACCAAGCAGAAACTTTAGTGTATGAAAAGAACAAAAGCATCTGAGATGATCAATACATGAGCAAGCATAAAATGCCATTTCCTAATTTTGATAACTACTGGAAATATATCAAAAAAAAAGGATTTAGACATAAAAATATAGTATTTTTTTCCTGGTAGAAGCAATTCAACCCATATAAATTATATTCCAACATCAAAAGCTTTGTATACAAAATTTGTCTTTATTTAAATGAAACTCCCTCTATTTGCAGATGAACAGTCTACAGATACCCTTTCTCTTCACTTTGACCAGATGTGAGTTTCTTATGAGTACTGAAAACTGCACTAATATATGAGTATAAGATACAAATTAGAGGGCAATTTAATGCTATGTTCATTTAGCAAATAGTAGGCTCAATCTGAATCTATAAATGGCACACACACACACACACACACACACACACACACACACACACACACACACACACACACACCACTCTCTTCTACAAGGATCACTGTAGAAGATGTTAGGAATAATTCCAAGAATCAGAAGTTGCTGAATGCTGAAGGCTGGGGCAAAATAGAAGTGCTGTACTTATAAACTCACAGCCACTGTGTTTGCCTACACAAGATATAAGCAAAAGCAACCAGCAAAGAGGGATGGGAAAAGTAATGAGTCTTCTCACTCAGCAAAGGAGCTGCTGACAACTAGTGGCTACTGCAGGAGAAAGAATCAGTTTTCATTAAGGATGTAGTTCCAGATAGATCATCCATTCCTGTGGATGGCCCCATACCCATCCTTATACTGACAACACTAACTAGACTCAGTGGGTTATTTACAAACACAACCAAAACAGGGAAAATGAAACTGGCAGTGGGTGGGAGGCAGGTCTGAGAGAAGGTTGAATATGATCGAAATACTTTGTGTTAACGCATAATATATACGATGTGTATATATTTGTGTATATACATTTGTGTATATATTTTGACACATCTCCCAAGTCATCAACCATCTCTCAATTTGCAAACTTTAGGAGTATTTTAGGCAGATGTAAAGGTATTGGCTACTGTATTATTTAATAAATTCACATACAGGAAGGATATGTAATTTGGCAAATTGTGGACTGACATATTAAACACACTTAAAATATTGTACACATTCATAGCTTATATTTAGACTTTGTTTTTTATAATTAATACTCAATTTAATTATTTGAGAATATATTCATTACTGTTGGCAGGGAAGTGATAGAGAAAATTCTTCAATGTTATACCTCATATGCTTTCCTAAAGAAAATAGAAAAGGTAGGTCTTCACACAGTTTGAGGAAAGAAAGAGCTGCACAGGAGAGAGGATTTGGAGAAGTCACTGGCTAAGGTAGGGTGTATCTGGTGCAGTCAGCTGAAGAAGCAGATTTTTGAGAAATTAATTAGCTGCTAGAGAAGGGGGGCCCATTCAAAATTCCTTCAGATTGTAAAAATGGCCTAAAGTGTAGGAAGAATGGGAATGATCTGCATATTTCTATAGAAACAACACTGTAGCCTGATGCAGTTTTCTTTTTCTCCCTCTGCTGTTTTCCTTTTGTTTTGTAGGAAAAAGTTAGTTTTCAAGCAACAACTATTTCTTTTGCAACAACCATTTCTTTTTCAAAAAAAAAATATCATTCTTATTTATTCAAATTTATTTATTTTTCCACAATTAGTATATGGAGGTGAGAACTTGTGGAGTTGCTTCCTGCCTTCCTCTAAGGCCCAGGCTTGGCAGCACATGTCTTTACCAACTGAGCCATCTTGGTGGCCCACAACAGCTATGTCTTAGCTTATCCTTCATGTTTTCATCATTTATTACCATTTATCTCTATTCGATTTCCTTTATCTTTTGTTTTTATTATTTTGGTAACTGAATAATTATTACTTTTTTTGACTTTAATATTATTACAAAAATAAATGAATTTATCTACTAGTTCATTTCAAATAATCTTTCTTTATAATGTATTTTCCATATATAAGTCAAATTTAAGAGAAAAGAACTGTAGCCATATTGAGGGGCTTTGTTCTTATGTATTTGAATATCATATCATTAATGTTTAATTTAAAGTGGTACCTTTAAAAATTTCAGGCTTGTATGTGCATATAGACTTTAAAAAAAGGTAGTCTATGGGTTACAGAATATTCACAGAAAGCTAGCCATAGAGATACTTTCAAGAGTATCCAAAGAAAGGATTTGGAATCTATCCTTCTTTTGAAAGTGTAACGTGGGCCATAGGGGTGAGGATTCCTACAGGAATTGTTACAATGACAGCTGAAAAAACATGCTTAATGTGCTCACCCAGTATTCAGAGACTATGTAAGAAAATAAGAAAGTCATTCAAATTGTGCCTTGTCAGAATGATGGCTTGTCTTTTTGACCTGCTTTTACCTACAGTATTAATAGAGAAAGAGGTAACTACTAGCTCTATCTTTTCTAACCATTCCTCTAATCTTTCTTCTATCCATCCTTAAAGGAAATAACCTGGAATATCTACCCCACTTCTCATACCAATTGATTTGCAAAAACACAGTGTTTTCCTCAGATCTATAAAGAAAATAAAATAGAGCCTCTGGACTCAGGGAATCCCAGGTCCTATCAACTTTCATTTCAAAATCAAAATAAAAGAAGCAGAGCCCTAGAGAGGAAAACCACAGTAGGAGTTTCTCACCACTCTTTCATTGTAAATCAATGCATTCCAAAAATGCCCTCAACACATCTAACATAGCCCACCTCTAAGGATGGATTTGAGACAGAAATATCTTCTCCATTTTCCCAAAACCACCCTTCAATACATTCATTCTTCCTACCAAACTTTGTGGTAATACATACATACATACATACATACATACATACATACATACATACATAGTAAATCAACATGAAAATAGTGAAAAATCCCTACAATATTATTCATATCAGCAAAGGAAGGTGGAAGACTTCCCACACTTTCTATCATATTTATAAAACATTATATCTAAACTATTTAAAAAACCTTCCAGGATTCTGCACCTTTCTGAGATAAATTAAAATGATCTCCCCATTTTTACTTCCAAATCAAGACAATATACTTAACGAAATTACTTTGCTTTAGATGAACAATTATGTAAAGTATGTAATCATAGGCAAATTTTTTCTATTTGAAAATATGGAATTCAATTGACTATATAACAAAGTTGTTGATCTCTAAACAAAATCTACTATAGAGTCTACCAGTACTCCATAGACAACATCTCCACAAATTGTAGAATGGATGAAGGAGTGAGAATCAAATGCTCTTAAAGCATCATTCAGGCAAATTCTTGGTCAAATCTCTGAACAGTAAGCATATAAATTTAACATTTTTTCCCTTGGCCTTAAACCTGCATTCATGCTAAAGGCAGAATCCTGACAAGATCAAATCCAATGAGATCTCTGGGTTGTTTATATATGGTTTAAGCAATCAGGGGCAGAAAGTGTTTGAAAACAATTTCATATATAATGGACAGTAATTAATTTATTATTATATGATCAACACTGTCTCACAAGTATTTATATAGCATTTACATTGTATTATATATCTTAGGTTATCCAGACACAATTAAAACTATGACAAAAGGGAGGAAAATATGTAGATTACTTGCTACATTATATTTGTACTTATTGTGACAAAGTACTTGGCTTTATAACATTAAAAAGTGGAAAGTTTAGTTTTGGCTGAAGATTTCAGCTTATCCTAGAAGCTCACTGTATTGCCTAGAGCCTGCAGTGAGGGTGTGAGGGTAAATGTCATGAGAGAGGAAGCATGTAGTGAAGGAGACTCTTCACTTCAGGACAGTTAGGAAGCAGAGAGATGGATAAGTGGGTTAGGTGCTTTACCCTTTTCCCTTTTATTAGATCTGGGTCCTCCACTCATTCAGAGTGAAGTGTTTCTCTCAGTCAATTGTCTATGAACTCACTCTCACAGACATCCCTAAAGAAATTGTTAACCTCCTAGATCAGTGGTTCTCAACCTTTATAATGCTGTGACCTTTAATACAGTTCCTCATGGTATGGTGATGTCCAAGTATAAAATTATTTTCATTGCTGCTTCATAACTGTAAATTTGCTACTGTTATGAATCATGCTGTAAACATCTCCCCACCTGTGAAATGGTCATTTGACCCCCCAAAGGGGTTGCAACCAACAGGTTGAGAAACATTATCCTAGATGATTTTTAATCCAGCCAAGTTGACAATTAAGATTAACCATTACATATGCCAATACCATGCCATTTTATGTAAGAGATGTGAGTGTCTTCAGATTTCTGTATGAAGGTAGAAACAAAAGTCAGGTGGGGGTAAAGATGTCAGAGTAGCACACACTGCTAACAGTAAGAAATAAATTGAAGCACAAAACTCAGAAAGTAGAAAATAAAAAAAAAAAATCAAAATGGCAATTCAAGGCAAAATAATATAAAGGCCAAAGCAAGTAACTTAATGACAAGTTTCTCTATTTTACACTATAGTTTATGATGACATTTCTTGCTTACTGTTCTAAAAAGTTTACACAGAAGAATGCCAAGTTAAATCAGCCCTCGTTATTTGTGACTTCATATTTGCAAGTTTCACCACTTGTTAAAATTTATTTGTGTAGTAAAGATTTTCTATTTGACCAAACTCTAGTTCTTCAAACTAGTTTCATCTTTGGCATATGAAACTATTATCAGGAATATGGTTCCACTCACTATTTTTTGCCATCTCAAAAAGACTTAAAAATGAATCTAGTTTTTAAGAGCTGAAAGCTCTCCTAGAAGGTCTTTTCTAGTGTCTGCCAGAGAAAGGTCAAAGCTGTGAAAGCCCACACTTGGTAAGAACCTGGCCACCCTTCTTAAGAATTTACTAAAAAAAAAAAAAAGGCTTATATTCTCAGTATTTCCAGTGGTGTGTGTGTGTGTGTGTGTGTGTGTGTGTGTGTGCGTGTGTGTGTGTTTGTATGTGTGCATATATGTGTGTGAATGTGTATATATATATATATATATATATATATATTCTACAACTCTGAAATGTATTAAAAGCTCTCCCTTTAAAGTATAAAGCATAATCATCAGCTAACCTTACTTAAGTAGGAGTAATAAGTTGTAGTGTTACATTGCACAGCAGGGTGGCAATGGATCGATATAATTGGTTAAACATTAAAAAAAAACTGGGAGAAAGAATTTTTAATATCTTCACCAAAAAGAAGAAAGAAGTAAAATGGTACACATTAGAGGAAATGAATATGCTTACCTACTTTTGACATTGTAAAATATATACACACATATATCACAGGGCATTATACACACACACACACACACACACACACACACACACACACACATATATATTTTTAAGTATCTTTTAAAGAAGTAACCAGCAAAAATGACAGAGACCTTCTGTCTTAGCTGGAGAAATGAATTATTTACCAAAGCTGTCCTTTGGAAGTTTTTACTGTCCTGACTCTACAGAGTTTCTCCTTGCCCATTATCCTTTTTCCTAATACTCTCTTGAAAGTGTCTGTATAAAACATAGTAGAGCTCAGCTCCTACAGGATACTATTCCTTCTGAAAACAGTACATACCGATTGCTACATTAATGAATGTCTGGCTTCACTTATCTTTGACAAGGAATTAACTCCCAAATCAATACCTGTGGTACTTCTGTGGTTCTTTGAACACATGGACATGAACACAGTAATGAAAATTTGTTTCTATCTGTGGTAAAACTAGGCAAATCTCTCTGCTTGTCTCTTTCATAGTTTATTCAATTCCAAGTTTCTTCCACATATTTGTGTGTTTTCTTTGGTGATTTCACTATTTAGAATGACAACAGAGTGGTGATGGGATGAAATGTAGTCTTTTCCAAGTCTGCAAAGTCTGTAATATCACATGGGTTGGGTAATTTTCATTCACATGTGAGTTATAATGCTGCTGTGTGGGATTCATGTCAATGATTCAGTGATAGTTATTAAATAAGTGATGATTTATATTTAAAAAATCAGTGCTTTTACCTTCAGTTACATAAATTTACTACACTTATAATATCTTTAATTTACAAAAGAACATAGACCAATGAAGCATATCAGTTGGTATAGTGAATATGGGGACAGAACTTTATCCCAAACAGTTGGTTTAAGACCATGTACTCTAAGCCACTATCAATAAATCATAATTTAGGGCTTTAAATCCTGATAAACTGATTAAATCTGAGCAGACAGAACAATGCCTCCTAGAAAAATCATTCAGTGCTTATAGGTAAAGAAGCATTATCTAGGAATTAGTTTATGGTGAGCCATTCTCTTCAATATTTAATAAACATACATGTAACAATTAGAAACATTTTTATATTTAAATAAAGTGGTGATTACCCTGATATAGAGAAATATGTGTACAGGATCACAAAAAAAGGCAATTGCACTCCCTTCCTATTCTAGGCTCACAGACTTCCTATTGGCACACAAAGGTTTATCACATTAGGGGCATTTGCTAGCAGGGTCATCAGATGTGTCAAATTAGAACTTTTAATCTGGTGGTAGAGATAAAAAAAAGCTCAGTCCAGTATCAGTAAACTGATCACTTCCATGTGGTAGCTTAAGTGGTGATGCTCAAATGTGTTGTGGGATATTTGTATACTATATGAATATGTATTGCTTTGATTGATTTATTAAAGAACATTATGGTCATTAACTAGGCAGGAAAGGATAGGTGGGGTTTCCAGGGGAGAGAGGAGAAGGAAGAAAGGTGAGAGACACCAGCCGACTGAGTTATAGCAAGTTGGACATGCCAAACTGAGGAAAGGGAAAAGCCTTTGATATAATGTAGATTAATAGAATCAAGTTAACTTGAGTTATACGAACCAGTTGGGAACAATTCTAAGCTAAAGGCCAAGCTTTCATAATTAATAATAAGTCTCCATGTCATTATGTGTGGACTGGCAGCCCAAGAAATTCTGATGAGAAAGCTTGCTACAGAAATATTTGGTAAACATTATGTCATGAAGTTGAATCTATAGCAAATCAGCTTCTTCGAAAAAAAAAAAAAATGGGTGGGATACATACACCCAATCCTTCTAAGGCCAGAACAGAATAAAAAAATAACTAACAAGAGTTTATATTCTGTCCGAGGATGTCTATCACACATCAGAATTCTGAATCTTGTCCCTTTGGTCCTGGACTAGGACTTCTAGCAATTGTTTACAGGTTCCCAAAGCTATGGTTTGTTTCAGGATATTTGATCACACTGTGAATTCCAAGGTTTACTGAAAATTAGCTGTTTCTAATTGTGTGGCTCAGACCAAGCACACACCTTTAATCTAACATCTTTTTGCTTGAATATTGTAAACAGGATTAAATAAATTCAACCATAGGTTAAGAGTCAGAGCAAGCAACTAGCTGACAGGAAAAAAAAACCATAGAGAGTAAGATGGAATTAGGAAGATAGAGAGAGACACAAAGGAAGTAGAAGGAAGGGGCATTCAGTTTTATTAGTTTTGTTTGAGAAGGCTGAAGAGAGAGTTCTCTTTCTGGGATGTCAGCAGAAGAGGAAGGTCAGCCGGGTGATTTCTCTGCTTCTCTGAGCTAGCAGGCTTTCACCCCAGCATCTGGCTACGGAGTCTTTATTGGTAAAACCCAGAAACTGAGATTTAGATAAAAACAATGGGGGTTTATATTAGAAGGACACTACAAGATTTCCTGAATTTGGGGCTTGCACACAGGAGACTGACTGCACAACTTCTAAGCCTTTGTGATCAGATGGGCTAAAGAGTGTGACACTTCTATTTCTTTATATCCAGATACATTCCATTGTTTTCATTTCTGTGGAGAAACGTAATACACTCTGTTTTCCTACAATTTATTTCCTTTTAAATTTATAATATGTAAAGATTTTTTTAAAAAACCATCTGATAAAACTTTTCATGTTCTGTTAATTTTGAGGTAATTTTTCCTTCCTCATTTTATTCCTTTTGCTTTGCCTTAGAAAAATAAATCCAGCCCATTCAATATTGTGATTCATACAAATTCATAACTACAAGTTACCCTATTATTAGTGATGAAATAGCAAATTATTACTTTTTTGATAGCATGCAAACACTTTTGTACTTTGAGGGCTTATTGTTAGGCACCATCTGCAGCATTTGGATGTATATGGACTTGACATTCTGTGGTTTATACTGGCATAAAATAACTATTATAATGGATAAGAAGAGCCAGAATTAAAATGTCACATTGCTAGGGTGATTGTGATGGTCTGAGTTTCTCAATATTCATAGACTTAGTAAAATGACTACTTGTGCTTTAGCACCAGCCTTGTGAAGGACGTCATCCTTCATGTGTCTGAACCCGAGGAAGAACAAGTGGAGGTTTAGAGCAGTGATCATCTGCTGTTGACATTTTGTGTTCATGGCCTTGGGTCAATTTAAAAATAAATAAACAAAACCCAGCTTTGGTTAAAAAAAAAAAGATTAAAAATTTTAATCCATCAAAGAGCCACTTTTTGCCTTGTTCTTTAATACAGATGTATAGGTCTAGGTGGGTTGTTTGAAGCATATCTTGCATATTTTTCTAAGTGATACCTGCAGAAATGACTCAGGGATTTAGATCAAAGAACCCAAGTGTAGTAGTCAACCCATGTTGAGTAGCTTGCAAATGCCTGTAACATTGACTTCAGGGAATCAGATGCCTCTCCCCTCTAGAGGCATCTGCACTTGAGTGCATACACATACACACACACATACACACACATACCTATAATTAAGAATTATAACAATAAATCTTTAAAACTTTTTCTTTAAGGATGATTGTAATTAATTTTATTGTTAACTGTAAGTTGAGAAAAGATATGACATTAAATATTCTAATTTTAAAATACATTTTAAATATTCCATTTAAACTCCTTTTTACCAAGTATTTTGATGTTCTGTGCTTATAAAAAAGGCCACATTAGTAGACAGAAATAAGGAATGTCCTATCCTTCTATAGCAGTCTATGAAAGAGAGCTGAGTCTGAAATTGTGTATCTGGATGAGTAAGTCAGTAAGAAAAGGCAAGATCATAGTAGTCACAGTAGGTGGACTCTGGGAGAACTGAGTGTTGGGAAGAGGTGTGGCTGAAACAGCAATGATTAGGTAATCCAGAGACTGCATCAGTAGAGAAAAGTTACATCTCAGGCTCAGTGCATCCACTGAAAGCAGGGTGACAGCCTGAACAGATCCAGAGCACCCATCACTTTCATATTCCTTATTTCTCCGCTTCATAGCAACAGTGAAGTCCCACTGGTGACTTACCTACTGCATTCCATTTTCTTGTCTTAGCCTGTCCCGCTCCCAGCTCACTTAATAAAGACTACAGTATTATATGTCATGTCCCCTGAATACATAATAGAATACAGATAACCCAGCTAAAACATTCAACTTACTAATCAGCAAACTCTCAAATGAAAGATCATATTTTCCAATTCTCAAACCCAGTGTCTTCTATATTGTATTTTAACTTATGATACTAAGTCATTTGTTTTAAACTTACTGATATTTGGTCATTGTCTTTACAGTTGCATAGTATTCCATCATGTATATGTGCAATGTTTTCATTACCCACACCTTAGTTGAAAAACTTTTATGTTGTTTCCATGTCTTAGCAATTGTGAATATGGCTGATAACAATTTTAAAAAAGTGAAAGGATGAGGGCTGAGTCCATAGCATGTATACAGCATGCACAAGATCCCAGGCCCAATTCCCAGTGATTAAAAAGTAAGGCAGATGGGGAGTAGGAAAGAAGAAACAGGGAGGGAGAGTATGAACTACAAGATCAATTAAATGACCATAATTACAGGAACCACAGAAACTGCCACTGCTTGAGATTAATTTGCTTCATAAGGTTCTTGCCTTTGTTTGGTTCAACCCTCATTCTTAGAATAAAAACCCCTTTAAAGGTATTAAGTGATAAGTCCTCTGTAGCCAGAGGAATCCGAGGGTTCCAACTTTACAATGTGTAGTTGTAAAATGTCAACAATAGTGAGCTTGCTTAAATGCTCAAATGAGGACAAATCACTGTCAACAGAAATACAAGAAACCTGTGGAGGCCTTCTAGGGCACTGTCAGTATTGACAAGCATATAACAATCTTTTTGACTGAATTTCTCTTGTTTCTGCTGCTATGGACTGTCAGAAATGACTTAATAAAAATGCTATAGTTTCTTTCTGCTTCATAAACATATACTGTTTGTCTTTATAGATCTACATTTTCCCACTCAAATATAATCTTTTCTAGGTCCATCCATTTACCTAAAAATTTCTTTCTTTTATTTTTTACAGTTGAATACTATTCCATCATGAATATGTACTACGTTTCCACTATCCATTCAGCAGTTTAAAGATATTTAGGTTGTTTCCATTTCCTCACAATTGAGAATAGAGCATCCCTGAATATGGCTGAGCAGGTATTTTGTAGACTTGGGACTTGGATGTCCAGCCCTTGGGTCATATGCCAAGGAGTGGTATCACTAGGTCATATGGGATATTTGATTTTAGGTTTTTGAGGATATTTCATACTGACTTTCAGAGTGGCTACATCAGTTTACCTTCCCACCAACAGGGTTCTTCTTTCTTTACAACATTCCCAGTATTATTTTTCGATTGTTTTGTTGATTTTAGCCATTTTGACTGACGTGAGATGAAATCTCAAAGTTGCTTTAATTTTCACTTCCCTAATTGTTATTTTCATCAGTATAACAAAACCCCATGACCAAGGGAGCTTGTGGAGTTGTGGAGCACAGGTATGCCTGCAGGGACATCTAACAGCTCACATAATGATCACAACATATAGGAATAGAGAGGGAGCACACTGGGAATGGCCTGAGTCATGAGTCTCTGGAAACCTCAAAGTCTGCTCCCTTCTTCATACCTACATACCTCCTTAAACCAAGTTACCCCTCCCAATTCTTCCCAAACAGTTCCATCAGCTGGCCCCAGTTTTTCAAACACATTAATCTACAGGAAGTCATTCTTTTTCAAAACATCGCAAACCTCTTTTAAGGTATATCTTAGTTACTTTTATTTCTCCTATTGAAGAGGAGTTTAACTATCCCAGTCTTTTAATTGGGTCATTGGTTTGTTTGTTTGTTTAAATGATTGATTTTGTTTTGTGTCCTTTGTTTATCTTGGGCATCAATTCTATGTCAGATTGTCAGATGCTCTGCTGGTAAAGATTTACCCTCATTCTGTGAGTTTCTTCTTCACCAAGATATTCCCTTAGCAGTACAGAGCATTTTAGTTTATTGGGTCCCACTTAATGTTTGTTGGCCTTAATTCCTTGGCAAATGAAATTATCTCAGAAATATTATGCCTATATCTAAATCTTATGGTTTCTGGTTTCTAAATGAGACCTCTGATCTGCCTGGATATAACTTGGTTCAGTTTTCCCAGTATCCCATCCGAGCACTAGGAAAAGACTGTATTTTTCCAATACATTTTTTTTTGTTTGTTTTTGTCTTTTTGTCTCTTTGTCAAATAATAGGTGTCTGTAATTTTGAATATTCAAGTTTGGGTCTTCTATTTTATTCCATTTGTCTACACGTATGTTTTGTGCCAGTAACATACTATTTTTACTGCTATAGTGCTACAATATATCTTGAAGTATATGATAGAAATCTCTCCAATATTCTTTTTGTTTTTGCCCAGGATTATTTTGAGTATGAATTTTAAGAATTTTTTTCTATTTATGTGAAGAAATAGAATCTATTTCTGTGAGCATTTTGATTGGGATTGCATTAAATCTATAAATTCCTTTTGGCACAATGGTCATTTTCACTTTATTTCACATTATTCTATCGATCCATGAGTATGGGATGTCTTTCCATTTTCTAGTGGTTTTATATTAAAGTTTTCACTGTAGAAGTTAAGATTGTAGGGATCTTTCAATTTCTTGGTAGGTTAATTTCAAGATTTTTCATTGTCTTTGACACTATCGTAAATAGGAATGTGTCCATGATCTCTTTTTCAGTGTGTTTATTATTGGTGGGATCTGACCTGACTCTTTTCTTCAGACAACCTTCCATGTTCTGGAAAACATTATGTAAACTGCTAAGGGAGGGAAGCAACTAAACGTTTCTTTCTTGTGATATCTACGAAACTCAACCATGACCAGCATGGTGAGATATGCACAAAGATACAAGACAACCAAAGCTGTCTAATTGGATTAAAGGCCCTCTAAACAGAAGGGAGTTCACACCCAGCACTGGGCATCTAGCCAGCTTCCAAGGATATTGAGATCATGGGCTTTAGCAAAGAATCTGCCACCACTTTGTTAGACCAGCACAATTCTTTACTATATTTGCTAGTCTTACCCTTATAAATACAAATGAGTGTAGCTATCACCCCTCATCAAAGAAACCTTTCTACACAGCAAATGGAGACCCTAATAGAAAACTATAACTAGACACAATGCAGAGATCAATAGATGAGGTATGTCCTGACAGAGATACTTACATAACAGCTCTTGTATCTATGGCCAGAATACCCAGAAGTATGCTGTGAAAAGTCTTTCCTAGAAATGGCCACATAATGAAAACCAGAACAATGGTGGTATTATTTGACATGTTAACATGGAAGGGGAAATTGTAACATAGCAAGTTCCAAGAGAATAGGAGGCTATTTGAATTTGCTTTCTGATACTGTAATAAACACTGTGCTCAAAAATAACTTGAGGGAAGAAAGCGTTTATTTGATCTTAGGGGTTGAAGTCCATCTGTTAAAGAAGTCAGTGCAGGAACTGAAGCAAAAAACATGGAGGATGCTGCTCAATGGCTTGTTCCCCACTCACATTCAGCTACCTTTCTTTTATAGCCCAGGGCGACCTGCCAAGGGATGATGCTATACACAGAGTCTGGAGGCTTTTACATCAATTAGCAATCAAGAAAATACCCCACAGACACACCGTTCACAGAGCAATCTGGAGGAGGCACATTTTCAATTAAGATTTCCTCTTCCCAGGTATGTCAAGTTGACAACCAATGTTATCCATTGCAGAGACCTTGTTCCCTAAATAATAATGATGGCAACTAAGGAACCTAGACCCAAAGATGTCCTGTGGTCTCTGCACACACATGAACACAAATGCACCTGCATATATATGCATATGCACACACATGCAAACATATAAGCATAGACAGAATACTTTGAAGAAGTTCTTTATTACTTTACAAAGAAAAAATATTCTACATGGTAAAATCTTACTATATTTATAAAAAGACACATGAGACCATCATCTGATACAAAAAAAAATTGGATATATAGGACCCTCTGTAACGGCCCATATGTGATTAAGTGACGTTGTGAAATAATTTCACTCCATTAAGATGTTTATCTTACTTAACTTACACTATGTAAAGCAACATTTTGAAGAGAGGTTGGTTCGCCAAGGTAGACATGAGAGACAACTCATCAGATACTCTCCATACTTTCTCTATAATTTTCTATAAAACCATTTCTTTCTGTGATATTTAGGTAATAACTGTGGTTTTTCTTTCTCTCTCTCTCTCTCTCTCTCTCTCTCTTTCACACACACACACACACACACACACACACACACACTACATCACAGGTGCTCAGTCACTAACTACGTGATAGAATATAGATCATTTTGAGTCAGGATATGCCCTACTATGTTTTAAAGTAACTATTTTCTTGTCTCTCTTCCCTAGTTAATGTTCACTTCTCTTCATATTAAAGGTGAAGTTCTCTCTTTCCTGATTATTTAGTAGCTCATGAATTTCTGTCACTTGCCGTGTATTCCTCACCATCACTACGGTAAAATAGATCAGGTCATATGGCATATTGCCATCACCACAATGGCCATTTACATCTCTCTCCTGTACAGTCAGTCACATAGACAGTAAAGTAATTAATACTCGTAAAGAAAATTGCCACCTGTACAGCAAATGAATAACAAACAAACAAATAAATAGAAGTTTGAACAAAGTAGACATAAGTGTCCTTTTACTTTTGCATTTTCAGCAGCACATAATATAGTGTTTTCTTCTGCTTGTTGCCTCTGCACCATGATTAACCCAATAGAATCTAAATACATCACTGGAAAGTTGTACACCATCCAACTGTTCTAAGCAGGTAAATATAATCTATCAGTTGATAGACAGAATGTCACCAGTTCAAAGGCGATCATAAATAGAATGACTCTTGTATCCTTCAGCCAGCCGCCTGTGTTTTTAAATTTCCATGAGTGATGTGTCCAAATGAGGAAGGGAGCTTTTGCAGGGAGGACACATGCAGATGCAACAAAGTGCCCCACTTAAAATGTTACAATGTCAGTTTGTTTTACGAGGTTGTAAATATATGTGATCATGTCTTTACAGTTTATGACCTCTGTTTTATTTTGTGATACATTCATACATGACATATCTATCCACTTATTCATGGCAAGAATTTAAAACAGTTTCAACAAAGAAACACAACACATCCTCTTGCAGGTTTAGTGTACTTTACCCTTGGATTCAATATGGCTCCTTAGGCAAAACTTCATGCTATGTGAAGCACATCTTTCTTTAAATCTATGTGGGTGTTTATGGAGTCAGCATTGAGTTCAGGTTACTGTCTACCTCCTGCTTTTTCACCTGAACCAAGAAATAGATTCAACAGTATACAAAAAAAAAAAAAAAAAATTCCAGAAAAGAATTGCCATGTGCAGTGTTATTCCAATTATGCCTTCCAGCATTTAATTTTGAGTGCCCATTTTTTAGTACCAATGATAATCAGCATATTGTTTATATATACATGTGTGGATGGCACGGTGACAGCATTTCTGTTAAAATTAACTCAGTGACTCCATTAAATCATATGCAGGGCAGAAAAATTTTGTACTGTGTGATTTAGCTATTAACCTTGATGTATTCTGGTCAAATGAGTGGGCCTGAAAAGGCTGATTCATGTCAAGCAATTCCTTCCTCCAAAATTGCATAAATAAATAAATACGCTGCCTAGATGGTCTGTCCTTCAGGTGCTGGCAGCAGCTGTTACCTACACTGTGTCCCTGTCAGCTAGCTGCCTCTTAGCCTCATGCTGAGCACACTCTCCTGTTTAAATGAAGCACCAAAGCGGCTCCAACTCTGCTTACTTCAAGTCAACAGGATCTGCTTACTACGTCTGTGCCTGTCACTCCTTAGCTCATTATGCTATTGTTAGTTTTGCTTGGAGTATTTTGTTCATCCTTTGGGTATGACTACCCTCCTTCAGCTTGCCAGATAATTGTTTTCTCATTCAGGTACCATCCATTTTCATTACATGACTGGTCAGCACCACCGAAAATTGATAAGGATGACTTACAAGCCTATTAGACATCTGTATTAGAAGACTAACTTTTATATGACTTTGTTTTATCGTTTGTATATAGCACCACTTAGACACAATACAAATATCAAACGATGATGAGAAGTACATCAATTATTCCCAACAAATCTTCAGGCTAATATAATTAGCACCTCTTTTGTTCAGCTAAATAACTTATCATGCAATTTCTGTACCTATTAGTTGGTACTAGTCTACTTAATTCCTTCAAGGAGTAATTCCTAATTCTGCTAGATTTAATGATTCCTTTGAAAAACAAACATATTTAAAGCTCCATCTACTGTATTGCAATGAATTAATAGATAATAATTTTATAATGAATCATTGCCCTAAGTGTAATATAAAAAGAGCTAGAAAATGAATAACAAATACATATTTCAAAATACAAATTATGTGCACAGATCAGTCTATGACACATGACAACAAGGCCAGATGCTTATACCTACAGACAGGGCCATCATGTGGCAGCTTTAAATATAAATCATTAAGGCGTGCTGTCTAGGGAACATAGTTGAGGCCAGTGAGGTGGTTTTCTGAAATAGTAAACAACCCTTGGCTAACTTTAAAAAGAAAATTTAATAAAACACTCCTTTAATTTACACAGTACTTGCACTCCTTCAAAATAATGTGGCTTATTTATTTATCTATTTGTTTGTTTATTTATTTATTATTTTACATGTCGATCTCAGATTCTTCTCCCTCCCTCCCTTGCTACCTCCTTCTCTCTTACCCTTTCTGCCCCCTCACAGGCACCCTGACCACCCTCCCCTCTGATCTCTCCATTCCAATTCCAAATGTAGGGCAATGCCATCCAGGTGGGGTCATGAAGATCTGTCAAGTCATTTGAAGTAGGGACTAGGACTTCTCTCCTGTCTCTAGCTTAAGGGAGTATCCCTCCATGGGGGATGTGCCCACAAGGTCGTTTTGTGCACCAAGGATACATCCTGGTTTCACTGTCTGAGGTCCCTTAGACTGTTCAATCCTTCTGGCTGAGACCCATATTCAGGGGGGCTTGATTCAGTCCCATGCTGGACTTCCAGTTATCAGTCTGGTGGCCCATTAGCTCCTCCTTGTTCAGGTCAGCTGTCTCTATGCGTTTCTGCAACCTGGTCTTGTCCTCTCCTTCTGCATCTGGATTTTAGTTCTACTCAGTGTTTAGGTATGGGTGTTTGCTTCTGTTTCCAACAGGTACTAAATAATTTGTTTTAAAATGGAAATTTCATTTAAACACTTTACCTTTGATTTTAAAGATTTATACATTTACTTATTTTTGGTATGCATTTGTGTGTGCTTACATGTTTGCATGTTTATTATATTCATGCAGCTACCACATGTTGCCAAGTCTGATAACCTGAGTTTGATCCCAGGGCCACACATGGTGGAAGGAGAGAACAGACTCCTGAAATTTTCCTTTGGCCATACGCACACTTCCCAATCTCCACAGTATGAATTTAAAATACTCAGTCACATGGTTGGGTTTAGGAATGAGTTCCGTCATTGGCACTGCTATGGGAAATTCACATATACGTCTTATATTTATGAGTAATCAGGATAAAATAAAAACCTAAAACAACTTGAAATTCATTAAATAGTAGCTGATAGTTAATACTTACCATTAACTCTCCCTATCTACATTAAGGAGTTGGAGCTTGGTTATTACTATCAGAAATAGTTTCCATTGGATGTCCTCTTCCTAAGATACTGTGGTCCAAATATAACCATTCTTGACTGGCCAACTGTGGGGAAATTATTATCTAGGCCAGGAGGAAGGAGTAGGTTTGATTCAGAGGTTCTTCCTTGGTTCATGATGGGATTCTGAGGGAGAGGACTAGTGATGAGAAAGAGTCACAAGCTAGGGTCTGGAGGGATGATATGGATGATGGCTCAAGCCAGGATATTCATCAATAGCACAGCTCTTTACATATTCCTCAAATGAGGAAGCAGAAAAACTGTCAATATATTTCATCAGACTGAGGAGTTAGAGTATTCACAGGACCTCTCGCTCTTCTTTTGCAAGGTTCGTGCTATTACAGTGAGCAATGCATTTTACATCTCTGTTTCTGGAACGTTTGATCACAGCTATACAGTGAGTATGTCAACCTCCAAGGCCCTGGCCTCAAGTATCCTGGATGTCTGAGGCCAGTCTACTCCTGTCCTTACCAAGAATGACTCTGGCAGAGAGTAAGAGTCCAGCACTCATTGTCCCATGCATAGGACCCTGAAAGGCTTTTGGTCCTACCTAGCAAGTAGAGCTATAGAGTCAACTAACAAAAAAGACAATCCCACGGGGAATAATGCAAAGGCAGATACAATACAACTGGTATTCCCTCTCCACTAGCAAATTGGACTATTCAGATCTCCTGCCTTCTCTGTATTACTACAGTGATCTGCCTACCTATTTTTCCCAAGTTCTGGGATTAAAGGCATGCATGACAACACCTGTCCTTTAAGATTTATTTTATTTGTATTTATGCTTGTGCATGTGTGTCTGTGTAAGTATATGCCACATTAGAGGCTAGAAGAGAATGTTATGTTCCCTGGAAGGACTTACAGACTGTTGTGAGCTATAGGGTGTGTATACTGGGGACTGGATTTGGATCACTAAGAGCAACAGATATTCTTAAGGGTTTCACAATCTGGCCAGCCCACTGAGCTATCATTCTTGCTGCTACAGGAGTCTCATTGCACTGCAAAAGTCATATCACACTTGTTGATAAGTCATGCACTGTAAATCTCCATTATATGACACTGTTCCAACAATATGACCTAGCAATATTGGAATTCATCCACTGAATCCTTGAAACCTAGGGCCTCTAAGTTACAGCTCTGCCTATCATCTCAAGAAGTCCAGTAACCAACAGTAGATTTAACAAAATGAATCATTATCTCAAATATTGCTGAGCTTTGAGTAGAAGTTGTATTAAACCAGAATATAAATTTGGTAATAATTTACATACTTATTGTATTGAGTCTTCAGCTACAAACATTTTATGCTTTACATTGACCAGTGTTCTGGAGTTTTTTCTTGCATTTTAATTTGCAGCATATGAATTTTAACATTTCTTGTTAAATATTTACTTAAGTGCTTTTATTTTTGGAACAATAACAAACTGTATCTTTTTATGGAGGTGTGTATAAGTATATATGTGTATACATGCACATGTACATGCTTGGTGTGTGTGTGTGTGTGTGTGTGTGTGTGTGTGTGACGTGAAGACCAGGGGACAACTTCAGGGTTCATCCTCAGAAATACTGTACTCTTGATTTGAGACAGTGTCTCTCATTGGATCTCACTGGATTAAAACTCATCCCTTAGGCCAGACAGGCTGAAGAATATACACATGGATCTTCCTTTCTATACCTCCAAAACGCAGGAATTATAATCAGGCATCAGCACAGCCAACATTTTTCTGTGGGTTTGGGCACTGAACTCAGGCTTTTGAACTAGCTATATCTTCAGCTCCTATCTTTAACATTTTTCTTACAATTTGCATTGTTAGTACACATAAATAAAACTGAATTCTGCATGTTGACTTTGCACTTTATAGTTTTGTTGAATGTTTTTCCAAGTTTAAAATGAGTTTTTAATTTTATTCTGGTCAGATTATTTATTCCACTCAAATTTCTTCTTCATATTTGGGATTATTTACCTTTTTTTTTTCAATTTTAGAGTACCTGGTGATTTTCCAGATATCTTTCCAATATTGATCTCTAATTTAATGCAGTTTTATTCAGGAAACATACTCTGTAAGCTTTAAATTACTTTAAGCTTATTGATCTTGTTTTATGACCTAACATCCAATGTATCTTGGTGATGTTCCATGTGTACCCAAAAGGATTATGCATTCTGCTCCTGTGAGATGAAGTGCACAATAAACCACAATTAGGGAAATTTGGTAGACAGTGTAGCTTAAAAATTCCTTTATAAAAGTGCCTTTCCTGGATTTCCATGTATTTGTGCTGTCAAGTACATAGAACACTCATAGTGTGAATGATCTTGGTTTACTTAAAGGAGTTAGAACACCCCGTAGAATAGCTGAGGCACTTGGCCAACTAATTACACACCCACGGCTTACTATATAGTCATTTCAAACCCACACACTTTTACTCTCTTAATCTTACACTTCACTTGGCTAGCTCTTAAAATTATAATGTGTATGTGATTAAAATGGGGTGTTTCTGCACATAGTAGAAAGTTTTTACAATCTGTTCAAATTACATTCCTCTCGCATATGTTGTTTTCAATGCCGTTTATTAGAATTTAATCCATCGGTGATTACAGTATGAATTTTTGAGTGTAGGAAACCTCAACATAGTTTCTTTATCACACAGCCAAAAAGATCTCAACAGATAAATTAAAGCTCAGACAAGTGGACAATTATGTTATCATTTATGATAAGGGTTCTACAACTAGGCAGAGGCCAGAGAGCTGGAAATGGGACAATGGTTGGTAGGTAAGCTTTCAAGGAACTCCATCTTGTGAGAAGGTGAATCTATTTGGCTTATCGACCTCATTAGTTTTTGATTTAATTTGACCAGAACAAGGTGGTACACTCCTAAAATCCAAACCCAGTATTATGAGTTCCAAGCCTATGGGTTAAGACTGTTTCCATAATAATGTCCTTAATTTAAAATTTTAACATTAAAAATTCAAAGTTTTTTTTTTTTTAAATGTGACTTGATGTATAAGAAAATCTGACCAAGATGGGAAGCAAACAAGTATAGACCATCAGATCAGGCCAGGGCTGTCCAAACACTTGAGCTAACTTTTGACCTCTTCTTATTTTCCAAGTCACTGAGCTTCTGGGGTATAATGTAGAGAGGCAGATTGAAGCAGAAGGGAGCAAGGCATGCAAAAAGTGGATAGAAAACGGACAGAGTTCAGAGCCAAGTGAAAAGGAGTTTGAATCCCAGTATCAAACTACCTAGTGTATGGGAATATTTAAGATTAATTGGATTGTGGGTGGTAGAATTCACGAATGAATGGTATGTGTGGCTCAGAAATCTTCCAAGGTAATGAGCACTGGATGTTCTCCTTCTACCCGCAGAGACTCCCACTGTGCAGAAATATCATCAGGTCACAGGATCAATGAAATCAAATGTTTGTAGCATATTGTTTTGATCCTTTCTTTTTTTTTTTCCTGTTTCAATTTAAATTTGAAATAAGGTTGTTTTACATGTCAATCCCAGTTCCCTCACCTTCCTATGCTCCCCTATTTTCCCCACCAAACCCCAGCCCAAACCCTTTCTGCTCCCCAGGGAGGGTGGGACCTTCCATGGGGAGTCTTCAAAGTCTATCATATCATTGGAAGCAGGGCCAAGGCCCTCTCCTATGTGTCTAGGCTGAGAGAGTATCCCTCTATGTGGAATGGGCTCCCAAAGTCCATTCATATACTAGGGATAAATACTGATTAATTACTAGAGGCCCCACAGTTTGCCCAGTCCTCCTAACTAACACCCATATTCAGGGTGTCTGGGTCAGTCCTGTGCTGGTTTCCCAGAGATCAGCCTGGGGTACATGCAATCCTCCCTGTTCAGGTCAGCTAACTCTGTGAGTTTCTCCAGCCTGGTCTTGACCCCTTTGCTCATCACTCCTCTCTCTCTGTAACTGGATTTCAGGAGTTCGGCTAGTGTTTAGCTGTGGGTGTCTGTCTGCTTCTGCTTCTAGCAGCTACTCGATGAAGGCTCTAGGATGGTATATAAGGTAGTCATCAATATCATTGTTGGGAAAAGGCATTTAAGGTAGCCTCTCCACTATTGCTTATATTGTTAGGTGGGTTCATCCTTGTACATCTTTGGGCATTTCCCTAGTGCTAGATTTCTCCTTAAATCCATAATGGCTCCTTCTATTATGGTATCTCTTGTTCTTTCCCAGCCTCTATCTTCCTGTTCCCTCATGCCCACCTCTCCCCTCCTCTTCTCCCCTTCTCTTGGTCCTTTCTTAACAGAAATTAAATTTGATTTTCAGAAAGCCCTTGAATACTTTTTGAGTGCTTCTGTCATAACAGGTCAAAAACAAACTACACACTGACTTCCATAACTATTTTAAAAGACAAATATTTACATTGTATTTTATTAAACACTAGTTATAAAAAGAACCTAATTTCTTTTTTCCCAGCTTCACATGTTAGTAATAAGTCATGGTTTAAGACGGTTACATTGCCTACAGAAACAGAAAAACATGAGCAGTTTTTCAATTTGAGAGTAATATTAAATGGCTGTTTGAAGGCACAGCTTTCTCCCTGCTGCTGTGTGTTATTCCTTTCACTGAAATTTTCTAACAGGTGATCTTAATTGTTCCTTTGTAACCAATCTAGCGTTCCATACATTTTAAAGCAGACTTTTGACAAGGTCTTATTTCATGCTACTAATACATATTGTTTTCCAAGGACTGCAGTGTATTTCTAAGCTGTTATTAATACAACCTAAAATATGGTTCTCTAGAACTCACTGCATTTAAATATGTGTCAAGTAGATGTTTATCTTGATAAATCCATAAAATAGAATGGGCTAGTTTAGAGGAATGGTAAACATAGCCTACAAATCTAAAAGAGGTAGTGAGAAAAATATAGTTAAGCTAGCATTATATACACATGGGTCCTGTGCACATCTCTATAACACAGCCTACCTCTAATGTCCTAGAATGCTGCCCAATGTTCAGAACAACAATTGTTGTTCAGAGATAACATCTGTGGGATCTTCCCTTAATGTCACAAAAGAGGCAATATTCTTTTGTCTATATTTCCATAGGACTACTGAGCTTTCCATTCATTGAGCAGTGAATGCTCTATAATCTGCATTACTCATTACAGGCAATTTGTTTATTGAAACAACATTTCTTGACAGCACAGAAAACAACTCCTTCACCTCATTGCTACACAGAAAGAGGTTTCCAATGTTAATTATTAACATCTGTGACATAAGAAAAAAAGAAGGGGTTACTGGTCTCATTGTGCATTGGAGGGTCAAACTTATATGCATACACCTCTGCTTCCTCTCCAAGCTCATAAAATGGCAGCCTCTGCCATCCATTTGTCTGGCTTTCTGCCCCCTGCTCCCAGCCCCATCCATGTTGGGGAATGCATTAGCTTAATGAATGCCCATTTGGTACCCTGCTCAACCACTTCCTGAGCACACTCGGAATGATGGACGCTGCTTCAGTTCACATGAACAAAGTAATATGCCCCTTGCCAGTTTCTAGATTCTGTCCCCTTGAATTTGGTGATTTGGTGCATAACTGGGTGAGGCACTTAGCTCATGGACAGTAACTTTAAAACAGGGATTTGGGGAAATATTACTTCCCTAATAAAATGAAGTAAGTTATTTTAAAAATCTGAGGTTCCATCTTTGCACATAGCAATTTAGTAGCCTTTGAAGCAGGTGTGGTAGCACACACTTGAGAAAAATAAGGAGAATCCAATTTCAGCCCATGGTCCACTATGCTCTCTTTAAAAGAATATTTAGACATACTTGGATACTAGAATATTTTTATAAACTATTTTCATTCTAGTTTTAAACACTGATTTAAAAATGTTTATAGTGAGTTTCAGTAGCATAAACTGTACTTAAAATTTGTGTGGCTAGCATCACCAACTTAATAAGTAAAGCCTCTTTCAAACTAATTACAGACACGACACAAAGGAGGTATTAAACAATAAATTGCACCAGAGATGGTTAGACAGCACAGCAGGTAAAGATGTCGTTTGCCAAGCCTGATGACTTGATTTTGATTCCCAGGGTCCCATGTGGTGGGAGGAGAAAACTAACAACGGCATTTATCTTCTCTGAAATCCAGACTGAACTATACCTTGTGTGTCCACACACAAGCACACAGAATAAATACAAATATTTTTAATGAAAACAAATGTTATTTAGTAATAGCTTACTTTGTTAAAAAAGAAAAATATAATGCTCAAAACACAGACACAGAGAAAGAGAGAGAGAGAGAGATGGTAGGGAGAGAGAATGGGGGAGGGAGGAGAGGGACAGGGAGAAGGAGAGAGGTTGATAGTGCTTTAAATAATACAATTTTAACTTACTCATTCCTTCAACAAATACCTGTGAAAACTTCCATTATTCCTATCCCCTCATTAAGGCAACAGGACACTTAAAATTCCAAGAACCAATTCTCCCTACTGAAGTTTTCAATCTTCTGTTCATGTATGAGAATGGCAGCTATATTGGGGAGAGCTGGGTATCAGAACCAGACAGGTAATAGTACCTTTTCTCCTCTTGACCCTAGTTATTTCAGTGAAGCTGTGTATATGGTACATCTTCAAAACAACTCCAGACCCAAGAAACCTAGTTTTACAATGGTAAACTTTAAACAGAGATACTTGCAAAAGGCCATCTGCTATTGTCCCTTGATATACTGGGTTCGGAACATACAACATTTTACCTATGAGGGAAGGACCTCTTGAAGAGAATAGGTGGAGCTGGACAAGTCTAAAGGGTACAAAAAAACTTTACAGTATTACATGTCTTCATATAATGATCTTTGTGTACACACGTACTTATACAGACTTGTGTCTGATGGCTTGTAGATGTGTATTTATGTGTGCTCCATCTAACATGTTCCCCGTCAACCATAAATGAGATACACACCTGAGATGATTTTGGGGTTGAAACCCATAAAGAAAAACTTCAACAATAAGTTCTCTAAATTAGAAATTAGATTTAGGCAGTTGATAATATTCATGTAGTTGATTTTGATAGAATAAGAAAGATATCAATTATTTCAATCATAGTTATCCATGTGTATAATGACATGCAGCATTACAATTCTCCACTGGGACTTGGAGCTAGACTGCTATACGAGTCCTAAACAATCCTCAGGCTAATCTCACTCAGGTCTACATCCATTATCTCTTCTGTTGGAATGCACATGATATGGGCAAGAATTCACAGTACCTTAAATGCTTGTTTCTGCATCATCAATATGACCCTATTACAAAGCTTCCTGCTTACCAAGCTAAAGTACTATTTTTCCCATTTTTTCTCTATCTACATCATGCTCAATACACTTGAGAACTAAAGCAGCAAGACGAGGAGGGCTGCCTCAGGGTCTCTACTATCATGAAACTCAATGAATGTTGCTAACTTGTGACAAACCAAATAATATTAGAGAAAAACAATCTTTATTTGGAGAACATATATTTTAAAAATTGAATGAAACTACATGCCACTCATACACTGAGGAACAATCTGTGCCCCCAGAGTTTTCTTTTGTAGATATACATCTGAAAGTATTTTTGCAGTTTTGTTCAATTTTGCTCAGTTGTCTGATCTACATAATGTAATTTTAATGTGTTTGAGCGTGTTGAATGGCTGTTCTGTGAGAGAAATCAAGGTTAAGGAAGAGATGACCAAGTGACAAGAACGATAGAGGAAAGTTGGGCATCAAGTGTCACCTGAGACTGGCATAAGTTACCTCCATTGTTATTTTAGGAAACTTTCTATTGCAGAGTTTCTTATTAATGAAGCTTCAGTGAGCTGACTCCAAACTTGTTAATTTAAAGAAAAATAGCCACTTTCTAATGACCTTTACATGACTGATATATTTAGCATTTCCAACTATTTTTAATGATCTAGGATTTGCAAAATGACTTCCGTTACATCTTTTAGATAATAACCAAAAAAGTATAAGCTTAAGCTTTCCTTACAAATCATTATCTTATGTTCACAAAATCAATAACAGCTAATATTTATTCCAAGTCTACACAACTGTTCACAAAAATTTAAATTTATTGAATAAACTATGATTTAAACTAAATGTTCAAGAAGAAAATCTGTTAGACATTTTACTTTAAACACTTAGAATTAAATTTCAGATAATTTAATGTACAGTGAAAACAAAAAAATTAACTATCAGAACACTATGAAAATAACATTTGTTAAAGTTTATCTACTACTTACACTTTTACACAAAATTTCTGGCCTCCACCAGAACTTGCACACATGAGCTAATACATACCAAGCATATACCACACACACACACACACCACACCCCAAAATACACCACACCACACCATACACATACACACAACACCATGCACAAAACACACACAGCATACATGTACACATACACACATACCACACATACATCCCCACCACTTACACACAGGCATACTAAATAAAATAAATTATAATGTTTTAAAAGATTGTTCTTAAACTTTGGTTAGCTTTAGTTAAATTACTTTCTATTCTTCTATGTGTCAATTATAAGATTCACATTTTTTTATTAAGAAATAGGTGAATAATGTAAAATGAAGAGTATTTGAAATACAAAATTCAGAAACCCAAATATGAAAATATAAACATTTTCAAGTATGAAACTGATTTTCTCAAAAATTGTTTTCAAGCATATGCTACGCCTTTGTGGGTACATGAGCATATGTATCTAGGAGAGAGACAACCATGTGAACAGTCTACAACTGTGATACAATTATATGGAATGGATTTGTTTTGTCTACTGTATTAACATACAATCAATCTAAACTGCTAAGAAGAAGCTAAGTGTGAGAAAACAAATTCAAGTCCACCAATTAAAACACTACATTCATGCAATTTCATTACTATTACTCTTGTAGAGGTCATTTTTTTTATTTTAATTGAAAGGTGGGCATTTTTAAATGTTGCATGTAATATTAAGAAATTTTTAATAGTCCAAATCTCAGAAAATATATATTTATAAATAACAGAATGATGGAACATTATATGAGCCACTTACATATTGGCTAAACTCACTGTCTGGCCTATACTGAGAAAAATAATATAAATAAACTAAATACTTTTGAGAAAAAAAAACTAGAGACCTGGAAAAATGCCACACTTTTCATTATCATGAGGCCTATAAACTAAATTGTGTTCTCTACCTCCAGACTCCATACTGTTGCATTGGGGGAGAGGTTATACCTTTGCTTTCACAGGAAACAAAAAGTTATAGTTCTCTTCAAAAACGATAAAGATCAGATTTGATTGGAGAAGATCTCCTCAAAATCTTGATTACAGACATATAGAAACCATGAAAGACTACAGGACAGGTGACATGTATGCTGATCTCTCTACTAAAGGAACAGTTCTGAGAATGGATGAGACATGACAAACCTCATTGGCTACAGTCCTCATCACTTATTACTATATGCTTTCCTCTTACCTCTTCCTCAGCTAAAACCAAATGGGCAATCCTTAAACTGCTCCCAACTTCACCGCTCCTCAGATTCACCCAAAACCCATACGGCAACTCATGAAATCTGTAACTCCAGTTTCAGGGGATCATGGCTGCCTTTTGATCCCTACAGGCCCTAGGCATGCACCTGGCACAAATATATACTTGAAAGTAAACACTCCTAAAGATTATATATGCCTTTTTTTTGTTTGTTTTCTCTCTCCTTTTTAATCTTCTGTTTGTTTGGTCCTATTCCAGATAGGTTGCTTTTGTTTTACATTATTTTATTGTTGTTTTTTAGATGCCTGTTTGTGGTCTAAGGAGAGACTGAAAGGGCATGGATTCCAAAGGGGAGGGAGGTGGACAGGTTCTCAAAGAAGCTGGGGGAGGGGAACCATAATCAGAATATATTGTATTTTCAATTAAAAATGTGAAAAAGAAGAAAACAGTCATATGACATGATAATCCTGTGAGACTTTGAAAGATCAAGTGTGGTTTGTTGTAGTCAAAACAGCCGACTGAATAATGTAAGTGTGCCTTCCTAAATGTGTGTTTGTGTGTGTTTATGTATTTATATATACTTTTGAGGTGGTTAAGAGTACAGCATCTCAAAAACACTAGGAGTTCTAAGTAGAGGTAGAGCTGATGGTAAAGATAAGACCCTGAATGTCAGTATAGAGTCTCAACCATTACTTCAAGGTTTTAAAGTTTATAATCACCAGATTCACAAGTCTGACCAAAACATGACAGAGACAGTCCCAAAATAAAACAAGACCTGTGTAGGCACAAAGATATAAAATCAGAACACAGGCGCTATGGTTTAGGTACCATAGCTTAGGCATTCCAGTTTGGATGGGTGGTTTCATTGCAATAGTTTGGGTGTCATGATTTTCAGCTATCTTAGATGCTATAGTTAAGGTGCTATGGTTTAGGTTCCCAGGTTTGGGAATTATGCTTGGTGCTATGATTTAGGTCATATGATTTGAGTGCTATACTTTCTGTGCTATAATATTGCTCTCTATGGTTTGGGAAGTATTGTTTAGACATGATGACTTAGGTGATATGGTTTGGATGCTGTGCTTTGGTGCTAGGGATTGAGCAATATGGTTTAAATGCTACCATTTGGCACTGTGTTTTAAATGGTATGGCTTAGAGGGTTTTTGCAACCTATGTGGCAGCATTTTCATTTCCTTGACAACAGCCATTCTTGGAAAAAGTGTTTGTGGTGATATATCATTTATTATTTATTAAAGCTTCCCTGAGGATTCAGAAAGCCAAGCCAGGCTCAAGCTATAGAGATCAGGCAGTGGTGATACACACCTTTAATCCCAGGGCTCAAGATTACAAGGTCAAACTGACTACATGAAATTGATCCAGTCCTAAAAGAAACAGTTTATTCAAGGTTATCTCAGCATATGCCTTTAATCCCAGCAGTAGGGAGGTACATAAAAATGGAGCAGGGTCTCACAGCTTGCACTCAGTCTGAGAGTCAGTCTCCAGCCACGCTGAGGACAGCATAGCAGTCTGAGTGAACCTGAGGAGCAGTGAAGTCAGGAACAGTCAGTTTGAGGATCACCCCTTTGATATACAGTGAAATAGAGGTAAGAGCTAATGGACAGCTGCCTAACTTGAACTCTGGGTGTTTTATTTTAGGTTACAAGTATTTCAGTGTGTGCGTGCGTGCGTTCGTGCGTGCGTGCGTGCGTGCGTGCGTGTGTGTGTGTGTGTGTGTGTGTGTCCCAGTTCCCTCTCCCTCCCTCCCTCCCATGCCCTCTTAACCCCCTTCTGTCCCATTCCCTACCCACTCCACAAGGAGGGTGATACCTTCCTTGAGGGATCAACAAAATCTGTAAAATCATTTGGAGTAGGGACTAGGCCCTCCCTCCTGTGTCTAGAATAAGAGAGTATCTCTCTATGGGGAATGTGCTCCCAAAGTCCTTTCATGCGCAAGGGATACATCCTGACTCCACTGTCAGAGGTCTCTTAGACTGTCCAGGCCTTCTAACTGAGACCCATATTCAAGGGGTCTGAGTTGGTCCAATGCTGGATTCCCAGTTATCACTCTGGGGGCCCTTTAGCTCCTCCTTGTTCAGGTCAGCTGTCTCTATGTTTCTGCAGCCTGGTCTTGTCCTCCCTCTCTGAATCTGGATTCCAGTTCAGCTCAGAGTTTAGTTGTGGGTGTCTGCTTGTGTTTCTATCAGCTACTAGATGAAGGCTCTAGGATGCCATATAATGTAGTTATCAATCTCATTATCAGGGAAGGGCATTTAAGGTAGCCTTTTCTCTGTTGCTCAGATTGTTAGTTAGGGTCTTCCTTGTAGGTCTCTGTACATTTTTCTAAGGTCAGCTTTCTCTTCAAACCTATAATGGCTCCCTCTGTTATGGTATCTTTTTTGCTCTCGTCTATTTGTCCACTGACTCAATCTTCCTGGTCCCACATGTTCTCCTCTCCTCTCCTAACTCTCCCTCTCCACTCACTGGACCCCACTCCCAAAATGTTCATGATATCTTGCTCCTTTCCCTTTCTGTGAGGGACCTTGTATGACTCTCTTAGGATCCTCCTTGTATCCTAGCTTCTCTGGTGGTGTGAATTATAGGCTGGTGATCCTTTGCACTATGTCTAAAATCCATATATGGTTGAGTATATACCATGTTACTCTTTTTTGTGACTGGGTTACCTCACTCAGGATGGTTTCTCCAAATTGCATACATTTGTTTGATGCACTTTTTTAATAATTACTTATCATTATTTATAATTTGAAACATGCACGACCAATTCCCTAAATTAATTCAAATAATATTATTATATGTTTTTATATTTAATTTACACAAGTATTAATCAATTGATATTTTGGTTTAGGCTTTGCTCTTCATTTCCTCTTTTATGTTAGTGTAAACGGAATATGGCCAATAATTTAAAATACTTGAAAAATCACAATATTAACTTTTTATTCTAGGATATGATCATTGTATTATTTTGTGATGTTCTACCAGTATTTGAAAAGACTATGAATTGTTCATAGAAGTTGGGTTTGTAAACATATATGTCTACATATTTACAGATAGACAAGTACACACACACTTTAATCTATTAAGAACTTAGAAAACTAACCCTTGCTATCCCTTACTATGATAGGAACTGTTTGGCTGGTGCCTCTTTGTACAAATGTTGACATTTGCTTTCATTTGGTACTTAATAATTGTTGTTATGTATCAGGTACATTCAAATTCTTAAGAGTCAGTGTGAATGTTTCAAGATTCAGCTCTACTGTTTGTTGGGGATGTGTCAAAACAAGGTCTCTAATTTAGTAAGACCTCAGGATTCTCATTCATAAAGTGCAGGTGACAATGAATGGCACCTGACTTTAGGCTGCTCTGTGAGTTTCAGAAGTGGCCACTGGTGAAACTCTTGGAACAGTCTGCTATCAGGAAGAAGACAGTAACCCTTCAGACTTCATGAAATACAAAAGTCACCCAATAAGCATGGCTCATAGCATGGTCATCTGTGTTGAGATTTTAAATGTTAGTTATACATCATATAAGAACCTTTATTTTGCTATTTATATTTCCTTTGATATTGGTATTTTTACATAATTTATATTTTTAATTGAATTTGCCTTGTATTCTGTGACTTTAGGTGCTTGGGTAGTTTTGTTAATAAGCAAAACTCATTATTTATTGACTTAATGGATTTTAAGAAGGCTTAATCTAGTCATATTTATTCTAATTATGCTGTTGTCATTTTGTTTTGTGTTTATTTTCTTTTTACTGTATAATACCTCATTATGTATTGTGCTAATTATTTTATTCCCTGAAAATTTTATTCATATATATATTGTTTCTTGATCCTATCAACCCCTTGCACTTTCTGTTATCCTTCCTCAACACAATTTTCCACAGAGTACAATTAGTGATGCCCATATATGGATTATCCAGTGGAGGATGGAGAACCTACAGTAGTCACTCCCCAGAAAGAGTGACTCCCTTTCCCTGAGCAGCTTCAACTGTCAATATCTCCGTAGCTATAGTGAGACTTATGAACTCTTCTTCCATCCATGCTGGAAGGTTGAGTAGTGTAGTCTGTGAAGGTCTTATGTAGGCAACTAGAGCTGTTAAGAGCTCATGGGCGCTATTCCCTGTCATGTCCAAGAGACAGTCTTTATCATATATATATATATATATATATATATATATATATATATATATGATTTATATTTGTCTTTCTCTTACTATATAGATTTGAGTTCTTCATATAACAATTAAGAAAATATAAGCAATATTTTTGTTTCTCTTGTGATAAAACAATAATTATTAATTTACCTCTATAGAATAAACATTATCCTGTGTTTTTCTCCTTTCTCCTAAGCCTTCAAATGCTTCTTGGCTTCATAACAGTAACCTTCAATAGTTGATTAACATTTCATTGATTGTCTTTTTTTAAAATTAGAGCATTGAAATACTTTCTGGAAATAGAATGACCATATTAATAATAAAATCCTAGCATAATTATCTTTTAGGTTTTACTACTCATTTGGCAAACTGTGTAGAGAATTCCAGAGTCCCAAACTCTATTGTTATCATATTTATTTGTTTATTTATTTACTTACCTACATACATACCTATCTATCTATTTACCTACCTATCTATCTAACTATCTATCTATTTTTAATGTCATGTACCCAACTACTCTTGTTACATTCTGATTTTAGAAGAGCTACTGGGGAAAAGCAAATCAATTTTCTTTTGCAATGTGGTCACTGAAATTCACCTATGTTTTAAGATGGCCTTCTACCCATGTCATAAAAGCAGTATTCACTGGACTTAGTATGTTATAAAAATGAATGTGGAGTGTCTGGAAGAATCTGGAAAGTGATAGCAGGGAATGAGAATGTTCAAAATACATTGCATATGTACATAAAATTATGAGAATAAATTAAATATATTTAAAAAGAAGATCTACATTTTATAAAAATTTTATAAATTTAGAATTTGGATTTTACATTTTTCTAATTAAGGTACTATTTTTTTCCATTCTTCATCTCCCTTTGATATTTTAATAAGAGAGTTTAAATAGTAAGAAATGGTCATAGGCCAGGACAATCTCATGAACTGGGAGTAGCTCATAAGAATTCTGACTTGCTGCCTGGAAACGTTGCAATGTGCTAGTATTATCTCTAGTCTGAACTGCATCCTTCTGAGGGCAGTTCGGCTCTGCTAGCTATTGGAGACTCACAGTAGCACTCTATCTTTGACTCACTGTCTAGATTGAAGAACCCTATTTGCCCTCTATAATTCAACTGTGTCTCCACAAATTCCTAGAGATGAAGAGTAGCTGGAAAATGAGGTAAAATTTCCTCAATATCTGAATGCACACTAAAAATCTGTATTGTTATATTCTGGGTACATCATGCTGTCTAGCGCTATGAAGAATGGGTAACAGAACCAAAGGATAGTTGGAGATCAAACACAGTAAGTTATCTCTACAACTATGAGGAATATAGTAATAAAGTTTCTTAATATTTGATTGTCAGGAAATAACATTTATTAAATACCAAGTATATAAGAAATATCAAAACAATTAATTAGATCAATATAACAACTTACTACTTATTCCATAAATAATTCATGCTATTTAATGGCTGAAAACTATATAATAGCACTAACTAGCATTTCTGAGTATATTTAAAAAGAAAATAGAGTCTTTATTATCCAGGGGAATTGGCTCCAGGGCCCCTATTGAAGATAAAATCTGTGGATGCTCAAGTCCTTTATGAAAATGGCCTAATCTCCTCACATACAGATCATACATCCTTATGTATATTTTAAATGGCCTCTGGATTACTTGTGATACATAATACAGTATAAATACTATGTACATGGTTGTTTAAAGGCATTGCTCAGGAAATAAATGCAAGAAAAATATCTGTACATGTTCAAAACAGATGCAACATTTTGTGAATATTTTGATACATCTTGATTAAACCCATAGTTGTATAATTCATGGCTATATAGAGAAAATAATGTTAGCATTTCTAAATAGAGAATCAAGTGCTATGATTAGAAAGCACTGAAATTTCCCCATGCACTTCCTTTGTGACCTTTAAAGTTAGTTTAGTGACATTTATAAATGAAAAATATTTGCAGTGCAGGAACAAAAATGTCTGCTGTTGACAGGAACCATCATTATTAACAGAGCATTTAATCCTTATTACAAAATACAATCGTATTGCAACTGCAAAATTTTCCAAAGCTTGAAATACTAGGTGATGGCTTTTGTTTTATACCATTTCAATCTCAACTTCTTAATTTCTCTTAAATGGTTACACAAAATATGAGAATATGCCTACAAAGCTAAATTTCGTCATCTGTGTTCCCCATACACATCTGTAATCTCAATCTGCATATCACCTTCAAACTAACCCTGATGCAATAGCTTCAAACGGTGCATATGCTTTAAAGTTGCTATCTGCATTGACATCTAAATTAAAACAGCAAAAATGCCATCATCTCCTGTTACTTCTACCATCACTCCAAAAATAGCAGGTAAAACCATGACATAGGACACAGATTTGTTTCTTACTCTATGTACTATACTTGTGCTCACATTTCCAAATGAGTCTTCTTTTATTCTAATCATTATCAACTGTTAATATTTCACTTAACCCCCAAAGGCCACATTAAAAGTTATGCTTATTAATCCTGTCCTGGTTCCCCTGGTTCATTGCAGTCATAATACCACCTTATATAATAGATATTTATATGCATAATTCATCAGTTCCTAAAGCCCCTGAGGGCTGATCTTCCACAAACACACATCTTCTGTACTACTTAGTACAAAGCTTGCCTTACAGTTAGTCAGTTGTTTACTAACTCCTTTGGCTCACGTTGGAGCATAGACTCTCAGTATAGGGGCATCAGAGTTGACAGCTCCCAACATCTGTTACCTTACAAAAGGAACAAGCAGCTGCTGTTAGAATCTTCTTTTTCAGAACTTTAGAAAATAGTCAAGGGCTCATAGCCACCTGGTCAATGTTGAATTAAGAAAGAAACAAAAGAAAATCAGTAAGAAAAAGGTGTAGTATTCTTACTAGGCCTTATCCTACACCCATCCTGAAGACCACAATTCTCCTTCCCAAGAGGAATTACAGTAACTGGATCTGTAGAGAGAAGGGCCAAGCTAATAATAATAATAATAATAATAATAATAATAATAATAATAATAAAAAGCAGTGTGTTTTTTTGTTCCAACATCACTGTGGGCTGCTCAAAGACCGACATAATGCACTTTTGCCTCATCTATTTTTGTTCCCACTTAGGATGGAGAATCACCAAGTATTGATCAATACACACATCAGTCAGAGAGGGAAAACAAACTACAGAGTGGCGGAAAATGGTGGTAAGCATATATCTGATAAGAATTGGCATGGTGATTTCCAGAGTATAAATTCAGAACATCTAAGGAACTTTACAGCTCAAGAATGAAAAGATGGCTCAAAATCTGGGAAATGGACTCTGTGATAGCTAATGGTCTCTGTTGAGTCAACTGTGCTGTGGGATGCTCAGATAGTGATAAGGTATCATTTAAGGGTGTTTCTAGATCAGTGAGCATATAACTCAGTAGGCTTAAACTCATTATTCAGATGGGCACTATCCAATCTGTTGAGGATCCTGTTAAAACAAAAAGGAAACTAGGGTAAATGTGCTCTCTACTTCAGCTAGATACACATGTTCTTAGCTTTCCAGAGCTTGGGTTTCGTCTAGAATTGTGCCACCATCTTTCCTGTTTCTGAATCTTACAGTTATTAGACCATGGAACCACACTGTCTTCATAGATGTGTGAATAAATTCATTATAGTAAATGTCTTTTTTCTTTTTATATATCTACATACGCTACACAGGTCTATTTTATGATTAATACCAATTAACTAATGTGTATCCTTCAAAAGAAAACATGCAAACACTAATAGGTATTTAAAACCATTAGTCATTAGGAAAATGAAACTGAAAGTGTGAAATATCATTTCACACCCACTGGGGTGACTTAGCAAAATACAAGTTGGGAAATCTTTGCATTGGAATATGAAATAATGTTATCAATCTCCACTAGAAATTCCTTCCCAGACTCTCAAAGCTTAAAAAAAATTTTATAAAGTATCAGTGTTCATACTGTTGAATACCTGCCTTCAAATATTCTGCATATATATCCAGAGATAGAGTTGCTGAATTATATATCATCTGTGATTAATTTTTTGTTTTTGTTTTTGTTTTTGTTTTTCAAGACAGGGTTTCTCTGTACTGCTTTGGAGACTGTCCTGGAACAAGCTCTGTAGACCAGGCTGGCCTTGAACTCACAGAGATCTGCCTGCCTTTGCCTTCTTAGTTCAGGGTATAAGGGTGTGTGCCCCCAACATCTGGCTCTGTGCCTAATTTTTAAATGCAAAGAATTTGTGGTTATGAGAGTTTTGATGAGGTGAATGTAATTAATGACCCTGAAGATCAAACAATAAAAATGATTAAATTGACAAATTTATGTTTCTTAGATTTGCCTATGATGAAAATGTAATGCATTAGTCCTATATTCAAGTAGGATATGTAGCATTTACATAATTATAAGTGTACATATATAATTTCTGAGAACTTATTGAGTTCAGTTTCAAATACAAGAATATTTTATAAATAGTTCTCTCAAAATTGTTTCATATATTTCAGTTATTCAATGTGAATATAACAAAACTAACAAGCAAAATGCTCTTCTGCACTGAAGACAGCCCACACTAACTGAATGTGCTTTCAGGATACCCTTAGAATATTGACAACTTAATTTTGCTTAAAATGCCCAATTTATATTTTTTAAAAATTTATTAAATTATGCTGAAGGATATTAAGATATATTAGCTTCAAGAAACAGTACTTATGTTCATCATTAGGTAGCTGACTGGGGTCACTATAAACTGATTAAATTCACATTTAAATGAAAACTAAAGCATATGAAGATTTCAAATACATACACATACACACACACACACACACACACACATATATCATTCTCTATCATCAAAAGCAACCTAATTACTTTCTCAGATATCAAAACAAGTGTGACATTAATATGATTAGTTTAGGAAAACAGTATTCATTCTTAATGAAAATTAGGACAGTTGTCAGTATTATGAGAAAAGGGGGGTAATTATGTGAAAGGAATGAGTAAATGTACTTTCTACATATATTATTCAGCACACATATCTTTGAATATCACCTCTGTGTCTATGCTCATCTTCATTCTACAGCATACTCTCCTGAAGTGAGGTTTTAATTATTCATGCAGTATATGCCTACACATCCTCTGTCTAGGTAGCTTACCCAGCCATATACCTTGTAGAGTTTACCAGTAGTTGCCCCGCCATATTTTACTTCTGCTATTGTCCAAATGTTTGGTCCTAGGTTGACATGATAGCTACAATACTATCTAGCAGTGAAGGCAGTTGCAACACAAAATCCTTATAAAGTCAGTTGCATACTTACACCAAAGGTCTGGTGGAAGTGTTCACCCACTCTACCATATGAGCCCTCAGGCATCTCAAAAGCAGACCATGAGTATGGAGTTTTTTCCCATCTGCTGGCTACTTACTCCAAATCTTGTTTCAGCATTTGAGAAAATAAAGATCCTGCTTGGGTCCCATACTTTGAATTGGTTTGTTAAAGCAATACAAACAGACTGCAACAAATCTTCACTTACTTTTATTGTTATGAAATTACAATAATGAATGTTAAACTAAGCAGCTTCTTCCACATTTTGTCTACAATCAATTTAATTCTGCTGTGATATTTGAATTCAGGCAGTCAGACCTTAGTGAGTATCTTAGTCTTTCTGGACAGCTGTAACAAATTACCTGAGCAGATTAATCTGTACAGAGAAGTCTAATTCTAATATGATGAGCAGCTTCTCTTAGAACTGTGGCAATGTGTCCAAAGTCAAATGTCTAGTGATGCTTGTTGGTGGCAAGAGTTAAGTTTAGATTTTTGGCTCCAACTTCCATTTTCCTATAACTTAGAGGAGAGAACTGAGATGAAAAGCTAAGTAACAGAGTAACACTGCATAGAGATTCAATCTTCCAACTCTGAGTCAGGCAAAATGGTTATTCTTCATAGAATCCTGCTACTATAGACTTAAGACAAATACATGGCCAGTTCTGTATGATATTTTGAATATTAGAACCTTTGTAATTGGAACAATGAACCTTTATAATTGAAAGACTCTAATGTTTTATTTTAAAACATATACAGAACTCTGAAAAAAAATACTATTTTTGAAATGTTCAGACTAGCCAGGCAGTGGCAACATACACCTTTATTCCCAGCACTCAGGAGGAAGAGGCAGCAGGATCTCTGAATTCAAGGCCAGTGTAGACTGCAGAATGAGTTAGTTCCAGGACAGCCAAGGCTGCACAGAGAACTCCTTTTTCTAAAATAGGTGATAAATAAGATAGATAGATAGAGATAGATAGATAGATAGAAGATAGATAGATAGATAGAAGATAGATAGATAGATAGATAGATAGATAGATAGATGATAGATAGACAAATAAATAATACACACATGTTCAGAATCAGTACTCATTGGGGAAATGTAAATTAAGCCAGAGTGACACATAAAAGCTAGAAAGGAATCCATAATCAAGGAGCCAGAGGATTCAGTGTGTGGTGAGGGCCCAGGTCCTGCTTCAAATGCCTCCATCTTCATAGGCCAAGGAGGTATGAAGAGAAACAGGCCCACTGCCATGTGACATCCCTTTTTATAAATGCTCTACTCTAATGTATACACAAGGAAGTAGCCCCCATGATCTAACCTATTGATGGCTATTATCAAAAGAACTACAGTTAACAAGTGATAATAAAATCATGAAAAAATGGGAGAAGGAGATCATTGCACAATATTTGCAGAATTGTAAAATAGTGCAACCATATGGAAAACACCACCAAGTTTCCTTAGATTTTAAAATTATAACATCTTTGCTTTCTATCAATCCTACTAGCAAGCACATAGTCATGGGAAACAGCATAACTATTCTAGAGATACTTGCACCCTCTTGCTTACTTTAGAACTATTTACAACAGCCAAGAAACAGAAACAACAAAGGTGTCCAATAGCTGAAAAGTGAATAAAAGTGTAATGTGCAAATTTACTGTTCAGATACACAAAATAGCATGTGTATGTGCTGAGAAGTGAACACTACAGAAAATAATTTGATCCACTCATTTGAAACAGTGTAGTTGAACCTGAAGACCACTGTGCTCACTGAAATAAGCCAGAACTTAGAAACACGAGTATCACATGATCTCACTCATGTGGGATTGTAAAAATCATGTGACACTGAAACTCAAATAGCTATCAAAGGTTTGAGAGAATAAGATGATGGGGTAGGGGAGGTGGACAAAGATTAATCGGTGCATAATCATATTTTAAACAGGAGTTAGATTCTGGTGTAGATGAAGAAATTAATATTTTCAAATGCCTGAAATTTAAGTTATTTCACCATAAAGAAGTGATGAAGCTTTGCAGAGACACTTTCTGGTTGATTTAAACCTGAAATAACTCATGTCCTGAAACATCACATATTATCGCATTCATTTGTGTTTTATTATATTTATTTATTTATTTATTTGGATTTTTAAGACAGGGTTTCAATGTAACTTTGGAGCCTGTGTGGAACTTGCTCTGTGGACCAGGCTGGCCTCAAACTCACAGAGATCCACCTGCTTCTGCCTCCTGAGTGTTGGGATTAAAGATGTGCACCATCACTACCCAGCCATGCTTTTTATTGTTTTCAGACAAATTAAATTTAATAAAGTAAAAGAATGCATCATAGTCTTTAACAGGTAAAATTCAATGTGACATGAAACCAGTTTCCTAGTGGAAATCTAAGCAAAGGCACTTGCTCTGACCACATTGTATAAGTTCAGCTATAGGAAGGAGTTTCTGTAGCTGGCCACCATGTGTCAAGAGAACCATTTCAGACTTGCATATTTTCTCTCCTGTTGAAGATTTAGATTTAAAAGGACAAAAGGTGGAAATGTAACTACTGCAATGTTATGAAGGAAGTACAATCCGGCTGCATCTCCTTTATCAGCAGCAGTACTGTAAGCCTTCAAAACGACCACCCATCAGCATGCACAGCTATTATGTGGACACCCTCCACATGTAGTAAGATGTGCAGAAAACCCATGAGGGGCTGTGATGCTACGAGACAAATTTAGCACAAAAGTAGATGCTATTTAACATTGATTTTAAAATTACAGTAAGAGGTTCTTTTCTTCCTTTCCCTTCAAGTGGCTGTATTTGTATAGGAACACTTTATAGCTTTATAAATTATTTCATGTGGGGTTTTAAGATATTTATCTCTTCTTCTCTCTTTGATTTTCATACTTACATTTAAAGACTGGCTCTTGAGTTAGAAAGAGTTTACTGAGTAAAATTCAAAGTGACAGAAAACCAATTCCCCAGTGGCTGTGTAAGCAAGAGGCAGGAGAGGTCCCTCTGCTCTTTCATAGGAGTCCCACAGGAAGAAGCTGCTGATGGCGGTTGGCCATCATTGCATCCACTCTTATGTGCACATGATTAAGCAATAATCCAAACTCATAAAATCAAATATTGCATGTTTTCTTTCACATGTGGAATCCATACTGGAAAAGGAATGAAGAAAGAAAAGGGGCTATCTGATAAAACAGAGAGAACCAATTAGATTGGGCAGTAGAGACAAGAGTGTGTAATGGCAGGGAGGTTTGGAGCATTGCCTGTCCAAAATACTTGGTATACATGTGTGAGAATGTCATAATGTAGCTCATTCATTTCTACCAAAAAAGTTTAAACCATCAGAAGGTTCTGAAGGATTGTTTTGTCAGATACGTTTTGAATTGAAATAGAATGTAGTGGTGTTAGATAAAGTGATCAAAACAAGGTCCAATGTAAAAGTTAAAAGCAATGGAAAGAAAGAAGATGGGTTAGGCCTTATAGGAGGGAATCATCAAAATCTGTCAAGTCATTTGGAGTAGGGCCTAGGCCCTCCCTCCTACCTCTACGCTAAGGGAGTATCCCTCCATGGGGAATGTGCTCCCAAAGTCCTTTCGTGCACCAGAAATACATCCTGGTTCCACTGTCAAAGGTCCTCTAGACTTCCCAGGCCTTCTAACCGAGACCCATGTTCAGGGGGTCTGAATCGGGCCAATGCTGGTTTCCCAGCTATCAGTCTGGGGTCCCATTAGCTCCCTCTTGTTCAGGTCAGCTGTCTCTGGGTTTCTGTGGTCTTGACCACGTTGCTTATCTTTCCTCCAGGAAGAAGCAGAAAAAATAACTATTTGGGCTTGAGTCTCCCCTTCTCCATAAGCTTCCGTTAATGACTAGAGCAGAGTTATCTAGGAGAGGCCTCATGTCACAGCAATATCCAGGCAGATTCTGCAGAGGCACACTCAGCAGAAAGTAAACAGGTTGCAATCGATCAAGTCACAAGTGAAATTCACTTAAACATTGTGCAATCTGAAGCATGTATTGACATTTTTCCAAAATATTTATTTATCTAATTATTAAAGATTTAAATGTGTACTATAAAAGACTTCAAAAATATGCAAAGATGCATCAAAGAAAGTAAGACTCAATGTTAATTATAGGGCTCAAAAATAATTATGTTTAACATTTGACGGATTTAAGAAAATGATTCCTTCCTTCTGTATTTTTACCTCAACTCTGTCTATATTAATATTTTAGGGGATTATGGCATATGAAAACTTGCTTCTGTTTTCCTATATAGTTTAGTATCAGGATCATTATCCATGATACATGTGTACATGTTTGGCTCTTTAATTAGTGACAATTTGGTCTTCTATGTTGTTAGGATATAAAGGTGTTCACTCTTCCATCTAAATGCTTCCTAGCTACTTAAACATGTGTTTTAATTATTGTAGCATAAGATACATTTTATTTGTTCAACATACTGCATGTTTTTTATGTGAAATCAGTCAATCTCCTTTGCTTTCCGTTGTGAAATCATTTTTGCCATTTCTATATATCATTTTTTTTTCACTTGACTTAGTTTCACTTGACTTTCAACCAAATCACAAAAAGACTTTGTAGGTTCTTCCCCACAGTTGGTGACAATACATTTCTCATTTTTAAATGGCATATACCTGATCTCATGAACAAAGGTAGTTACAAAGTGTTCTGATTCCCACCACATTTACTCTATTTCCAGCCTGTAAGTTATTTTGCTTCGGAATCAGAAATATATTGAATTTGATCCATACTTTTGGGAAAATTTAAAGATGGATGAATATTTTCCCCCACAAACAAGCTTGTACTTTATCACTAGTGGTGTACTATCCAATTGCTATAAAGTACATGTAACATCAAATCTAGAAACTGAACTACTTTAAACAAATAGTGGAATAGTGCTAAATACATTCTAAATACATTCACATTGTGCAATCTCTTTGCAACTCACATAGCCCTCACATACCTCATACCTTTTGTTAAATAAAACTTCACATTGCCTCTTTCCTATAGTCCTTGGATATCTACTTTGTTTTCATCAATATGATTACTAACAGTAACTCACTGGCCTAGAACTATGCAATATTTAACTTTTTGTAAATGGATCTTTTCATTTATGTAGCATCCGGTCATCAAATAATATCAATGTTGTATCATGAATCAGATTTTTTTCCTCTATGAAGCTGAATCGTGTTCCATTGAACGAATGTACCACATGTTCATTAAATCATGTGTTTATGTGTACATGTGTTATCTATACATTCTTGGTTATGTGAATAATGTTGAAATGATTATGGATTCAAGAATACCTCTTTAAAACCATACTTTAAATTCTTTTAGGTGTATGTCCAGAAGTTGAATTGCTAGGTTTTATAAAATTTTATTTTAATCATTGGAATAACTATTCATTGTTTCCAAAAGTCAGAGTCACTCTATTATATACTTTTTAAGAGTAGAAAGGGCTCCTAATTTCCAAACATCCTTGGAAATGCTTTGGTTTTCAGGCAATGGCCATCTAAATCGATACCAAGTGATAGCTCAATGTAGACTGGATTGCAATTCCCTATTGATCAATGATAATTTGATGTATTTGTTAGCTATTTGGATATCTTTTATGGAGAGATGTCTATCCCAATGCTTTACCCATCTGGAAGTGACGACTTCTTGATGTTTCTGTTAGTCATGACAGTAGTTATATAATCATAGAAGTTCTTCATATATTTCAAATATAAACTCATTAGACATACCATTTGAATATGTTTTCTCCAAATAAGCAGTATTTTTCCCAATGTTTTTTCCAATGTTTATGAATAAAATAATCAACTTCTTGAAATTTACTTTTATCTACATTTATTTCCTTCCTATTTGCTAGCCCAGATATTTATAAATAATATCAATAATTTGATTCAGAATACCATCGTGCCTTTATAGTCATATAGGTGACAATAAATGACAAGCATGTAAAATATGTATGCTTGTATATGTTTATGTTTTAGGCTATTGTATTGCATAATATGCTATAAAATACATTTGAGAGGAAAATGTTGCCAGAATGGGATAATGATGTAAGGAGCCTCCCCCACCCACCACTTTCTCCAAATAAACCAATCATAACTGAATTACTAGAACCTAAGTTAAGCCATTTAAAGTCACTGAAAATTGTACAAAGGACAATGACTTGAATGAAGATTAGCAATTTAAGCAAATATATTTAATTTAATTATGAAAAAGGAAAGGCTACAGTGTTTGTATTAAAATTTGATTCTAAAATAATTAGGATAAGGATTGTAGAAACCATACTCTACTCAAATGTTATTAAGATGAAGTCCCATACCCAGCCCAGGGCTCCAGTTTCTTATAAGTTAGAAAGGTCGAAGCCCTTAGTGTTGGGTAGAAGCTATACCCCAAATTCAATAGTTAAAGTCCTGGACCCTAGCTCTCTCTTAAGATGTGCACACTGTACAGCAGACTAGTGCCACCATTAATATGCACCCTATTCATCAAACAAGTATGTTACTCTAAGCAAGAAACAACTTTTCTCTGGACAGTACACAGTCATTTTACCCAGGAAGTTGTACAAACCACAAGACAGAGGCTTTATCTAAGGGGTATGATTATATATAGAGCAAAGCATGAAGACAATTCAGACAAAGGAATGTTGTGGGAAGTGGTGGGGTAGGGGTGGGGTTGAAAGTAAGCAAATAGGAGAAGGTTTGCAGTCCAAAGATAACAAAAGTAAAACATGTAAGAGAGAGATACAGGGAAAGGAAGCTAAAAACAAAAATAACACTTGGGAGGGAGCAAGACCCAGGATTACACAAATGCTGGTATGGCAAAAAGACTGAGATGTTAACTAGAATAAACAGTGAAGCAATTTCTGAGCTGAGATACTATCCAAATTAATAAAGCAGTCAGATACCATTTGGTGAAAGTGAATAGCTGACTGTTATACTAGGAAAAACACATAAAGTTATGAAAAGGGAGAAAAGATAAAGAAATATACTATAAAATTGAAAATGGGAGAGCCTAGCAACTTAGGCATGGTTGGATATTCACATTGGGGCCCATGACAATATCTTCTGCTGAGGGACTTCAATAGCTGCACAGTACAGGGGAAACTGTACTGAATTACCGTCCCAGTCACTGAACAAATACACAAATGATCTACAGACCTGAGGGGAGCGGAGGAGGGGTAATCACTGGCCACTTTGCATTTTACCATCCCGAATGTCCAATTTATAGATGAAAGGATTTGAGGTGCACAAAGAAATCATGCAGAGTGACTGGTCCACAAGTCAATATGGAGGCAGCAAGAACCCCGAGCAGTCGAGACACTGCGCTCACCAAATGAGAGTTTCAAAAGAGTGATTATAAATGAGTTTTTAAAATTGAAGAGTGTTTTCGATAATTAAAGCAAGATCTGATGCCAAAGATGTCAGTGAAAAGATAGACATGGTGAAAAGAAGTAATTGCAATTTCCAACTTTCACATACTGTAATTTAGATGAAAAATACACAATGGAAGGGTTCAGCAATAGTTTTTAAGTTGTCAGAAGAAAGAAACAACAGACTTGAGGAAAGATAGCCAGAGTATGTAATTTGAAGAAAACAATTAAAACTACATTTACAAAAGGTGAAGACACTCTTGAAGAAATATGAGATACTATTCTCATCTACATCCATATACTGGGAAATTCAAAAAAGGGAAATCCAAAAGCATCTCAGATGTGACTCATTCAAGGTCAAAGAATTCGGCATCAAAACAAAGATTCACACCCAGATTGATGGTTTTAGAAATAACAGAAACACCACATTGATAGCTGACTTTGGATCTGAAACATTGAAAAGCTATACATGACATAGTCAATGTACTGAAGTAAAAGAAAAAAAAACAAAACAAATAAACCAGCCCATCCAAAAAAAAAAAAAAATCACATTCATCAAGACTGCAAAACAAGTCAAGATTATAAATCTTACATAAATGAAAATAAACAAAATTTGTTGCTAGCACACTAAGTTTTAAGAAAGTAAATATTGTTCTTCAAGTTGAAAGCAAGTAATAGTAAGCATACACACACACACACACACACACACACACACACACACAACAGACTACCTACCAATCATGGTAAGTCTGAAAGACTTAATGGCACCTTTCTCCTTGTCTTACCTCAATTTAAAGAAAATTACATAAAAACCTGTAAAAACCATTCATCCTCATGGTTTTGTTTTGTAAAGTTACTGGCAGCATTCAATTACGAAAGGATTAGCCATAATTTTCTAGTGGGAACATAGGGTTAGGTCCCTGTAAGCCTCTGATTACCACATTTTATCAACAAATTGAAATATAACCTTTCTTCATGGCTATTTAAAAACATACCACTCACACACAATTTACCATATTAGTTATGAATAATTATATGTCACATATCTTTATGACAAAATGAAGTAAGGACATACTGAATACTTTTTCTAACACTTGATAATAATTGCAGAACACTTGTACATCTCTGCTCCTCTTGTCCTAGCCTTGTCCTACATTGCCATTACTATATCAGCACAAGCTCAGGCCTCTTTTTCCATGATTTGGTGAACTGCCCCTTCCTTTCTCTGAATGTGTCTATATAAATACACTGATATTGAACTCAAAGTCAATGACATTACCACCCCATCCTGAATGGGGCTTAATGGCATGGTTTGGCTACTCTCTATGGTGGAGACACAGTCATATCTAAAAGACAACTTTCTTTGTAGGACGACAAGTCCTGAAAATGGCCCAAGAAGAAATTGAAAATATGAGTTGCCGTGCAATAAATAAGCCATCACTATCTACCCTGGACTGTACAGATTACACACCATTTCTGGAAGTGAGAAACCAATGTCAATATCATTTTCTCCCAAGGTCTCTCTTGTTGACTCATGTGTGCTCATCTTCGTATACTAGCATGCTCACCCTCGTGCTCAGATAGTTTCCTTTCCTTATATGGCCACAAATCCTTTCTAGTTAGGCCTTCTCTACAGACATTGAAACTTATTCCCCATTTCCAAACAAAGTCATTTCAGAGTGAGAGTTTTAGCATATATATATTTCAAACTTCCAAATAGTAAGAGTATCCCTTCTGATGGAAATTAAGAAAATCATTAGCTGTTTCCTGAAGCCCATTTCTTTCTTAACAAAAATTAAAGAATCCTTTGAATTGTGTCCTTGTAATAGCTTATTAACTCCATAAGCTTCAATGTCTGGTAATTTTGGTTTGCAAATGTGTTACTTCAAAGGAAGAAAATGGTGTCTGGAGGAATTCATTGATAGGTATTAGCAAAGTTTAAAGAATCAAAACCAATTCTTCTAAAAATGTGGACAGTTACAAAAATGGAAGAAAATATCTCAAAATAACTTTCCTTTAACATATACAATACATAAATATATTGCTACAACTTACTCAAACACAGAATTGTAAGTAATAGATCTCCATAAACCTTTATTTACTAAAAGAAGATATGCAAGTGAATAATAAAAAGGAAAAACACTTAACACTACTAACCATTAGAAAAATGAAAATCAAAACTACAATGTGAGATAGCTTCATAACTACTAAGAAAGACAGCTATGACATGAACACATTTTAGAAACTGGGTAACAATAGGCATTGACTAGAGTGGCAAAAGGGGGAATTCTTCCTACATTGCTGGTAGGCAAGAAAATGATGCCTGGAAAATCACTTGCTAGGTATACAAAATGTTAAGCATACACTTAGTATATGACCCAGAAATTCTATTCCTATCCATGCATCCAAATAAAAGTAAAGCATATATCCACACATATACATGTCTTATGATCATGTAATTCATACTAGTTAAAATATGGAAATGACTCAAACATTCAGAGTGCCATGTGGATAAATACATTATGATAAAAGGAAAATGTCAACAGAATCTCACAGTGTCCGATTTCAGTTACTACTACATTTAACTCTATCTCCAATGAATACTGTGGCTTATACTTCTTAGCCAACTAGCACAGTTGGAATGAGTTCTAAGACGTATCACACAGTGGTCATCAACATCACTCTGAAGGCTGCTCTCAAAGCTCACCTGAGAACTCAGTTTTCACTCTTCCAAATTTCAGTATATGAAAGTGTGGAGCCAATGAGCATTGTTTCGTATTGTCCTTGGGTGAATGCCATGTCAAATGCAGAGATTAATTAGTGGCATGGCTATTATATTTCACTCTACATTTGAAATTTTCTGCTACTGGTCTACTTTTAGAATAAAATTTGGTGAGTGAATATTTCTGTCTGCCTCAAAACTTGTTTGTCTCTATGCTTCATTTGGAAACAGTGCCTTGTGGTGATATATTGTTTATGATTTAATAAAGCTTGTCTGGAGATCAGAATGCAAAGCTAGCAACATCCAGAGAAGCCAGACATTAGTGGCCACAACTTTATTTAATCCCAGCACTTAGGAGACAGAGGTAGATGGCTCTCTGTGAGTTCAAGGCCACTCTGGGCTGTATGAGAGTCAATCAGTCTAAAAGAGAAAGAGGCCTTTGATCCCAGCACTTGAGATGACAGGCCTTTAATTCCAGCACTGAAGATGTATATAAAACAGGAACTAGGGGTTTTGTTTCATCAGGCATTCAGCATTTAGTCTTAGGCACTCAGTTTTAGGCATTTAATCTTGGGCAATTAGTCTCTAGCCACAGTGAGGACGGGATCTCCCCAATCTTGGTAGAGGTTAAGATCTCTCTGGTGAGTTGGCTGCTTTGCTTTTCTGATATCCAGCTTGAACTCCAATATCTGTCTCTGGGTTTATATTATTTGTGCTACAGTGCTTTGTTAGACAGATATCATAGACTGGCCTGGAATCCACAGTCCTGCCTCAGCCTCCCAACTGCTGGAACTCCAGCTATGCAACATCATCCTTGGGTGACAGTTGTCTGTTATTGTTGATGAATCTTGGAACTTTCTTTGGCAATTTGTGCTCTCTGGAGGGAAAGCCCTTAATTACAACCCTTTGAAACATTTAATTGTATTTACATTTTTCCTACATTGTATTATATATTTTAATGTGCTATACATATTGCCTCTCAATTTTTCCAGTATTAGTATGTTGTTAGTTTACTTTTGATGTATATTGTATTGTTTATAGCTTTCTACATCCTTTACAGGATGTAAAGATATGGTCTCAATACCATAGTCCAGGATTTCCCAGAACTTTCTATGCTGGGCATTTTGTACTTTCACTTATAGTGGTCCTCCTACTTCTGTCTCCCAGGTTCATTATGAGGTTACTACCGAGAACATTTGATCTCTGATGAGCAGTTTCAGTTAAAATTCTCTCTTGATATATCATATTTGCTCCTTTATCCTAGTTTGGGTGCATCTCAAACATCCTTATTTATACAAACAAAGAGACTATTGCCTTCACTTGGTTATTTGAAAGCCTGAATTTCAGTGTTAGATCAACAATGAAGATGCTTTGTTACAGAAATCATTTTGATTTATCAACACATTCAATATATACTTTGATGTACTCCAGGTTCTATTTCATTTCACCAGTATTTATCCTCTGTTTTCTCTTACAATTTTTACTTAAATTTTTGTCATATTTTATTTATCCTTTTGGACTGGTTTAATTCCTTTCTGGTAAAGAATAGTACAGACCTAAATCAAATTAAGAGGAGAAAGCCTAATTCAGGCATTTGTTTCCACAATCAATAATTTCTATGGTTTGCATGCCTGCACCTTGAGAATAGAAATTTTTATTATGAAGCAGACATGTAATATCACATTCTATGTTCCTATAATAATCATAAACATTGCTCCATTTTGAAGAGATGTGCTACTATTTTTATCTTGAGTTCACTTAATATGTCCTATTCCTGCCATATTCAAATGAACTTTAACATTCACTTCATTAAAATTTGTGCTTCTTTTGAATGCCTATTCCATGTCAACACATTAGCCAAAATTTAAATTAAATATCAGTTTTTAAATATACAAGAAAGCACATTTTACACTGTCTAAAATTTCCCTTAATGTTATTACCTATTCAGAGTCTACAAGCCATTCTCAGATTACAAAATCCTGAATTTTCAATTGGATAATTTGATGTCTATTGACTTGAGAGTTTAACTATTGGAGTAATAGTTGAAAATTCTTCATTATTGTCAAAAAATATTTCAAAATTAGTTTAAATGCTTTCTAAAGAATATCATGTCAATGATTAAATAAACAGTTATTCTTTAAGTGAAAGAAGTAGCTTTTAAAATGATCTGTTTCAAGCATCAGGACCAGGGAAGCTACATACATTAAATAACCAAATGACCAGTAGATGCTTCTAAGGGACAAGCCGTTACTGAAGGGCTGTGTGACCTGTATATTCACCATAGTGAAAACAGACTGAGGGTGAAGATAGGCTCAAGAAGGCAATGATTCTCCACTGAAAGCATATCTCTTCAGACGCAGAGGCCTAAGGACTAGAAACAAATGAGTATCTGAGAAGGAATGAGGAAGGTTGGAATTTTAAGTTTTACCCCAAATCTCTAAAGAGTACAGGAAAATAAAGATGAACTTATAAATATTAAAAGAGCCATGAAAGGAAGAACCCACATGAAGAACATGTAGGCAGTGGCTCTTCCACTGACTTTTCTATGATATGCTATGACCAGTTTACCTAATTCTAAGCTAGAATGTACTCACATCCCACAGCAGTTTAAGATTCAGGCAAGGCTTCCTCATGCAGTAGAACTCATGAATAAGAAATATGTGTCAGTCTGTGTCACCTAAGCATAGATACATGCAACGAAAGAAACCCCTGCACGTCTGATCCGGCAGCCTATATTTTTGTGTCATCTGGATAACAGCTACATTTGCACATACATGCTTGTACCCAGTTAAGCATAGTTATACAACAAAGATCTGCTACGTGGGAAGAAAGAACTCATTTTAATTAATGTTAGGTTAGGAAATACCCCGAATCCACCACTTCACATGCCTCGCTTGCTTGCAGGATCACAGGCATCTATCTCTGTACATGGCTCCTCTGTGATTCAAATTTGTCAGGCAAAAACCTGATTTCATATGCTTCATTATGTAATAAAAATACAAGGCACACATGAGCCTGACAGTAGTATTTGGAGTTAAATATGCAGCAAGCAAGTGCAATCTCTCACTTCTTTGTTGTAGCTTATATGCTCGGATGAGCAAGGTGAAGGATGACGTACTCATAAGTGAAAACAGACACATATTCGAAAGTGAAAAGTTATGATTGCTTGACAAGATGTTTTTAATTCATTAGAGATTTGCAGCATTGGAAATTGCACATCAGAGAGAAATCTTATGGCTGAGTGGCATCCTTGCCCCCTAGATATAAGCCATTGCAGACACTATTTTCATCCAATTCTTGTTGCACTATATCACAAATACTATGTTAGCAAATCACCTGAAAAGAGTCTTTCAAAAGTATTCAGATTTCTTTAGTTCACATTTAATTTAGCTATGTGAACACAAAATCATAGAGACCACATTGCAGTAGATAATGGATAAAAAAGAATTATGTGAAATCATTCCTTTGAGTGGAGGCACCAAGGAATCTATAATCTATAGGTGGGGGGCAATTTAAATATATGCAAAGAAATTCACATGGAAAAATTTATAAAGTAATTTTATTTGGAATGGAGTAAAGTTTTAAGAATAAATGCTGGGAAAAACAATGAGACAGAGGAGGAGCTATCATAGCTCATAATTAACTTATTAGGAACTCTGGTTAGTTTAAAAGGAGAGATAACAAGTAGTTGGGATGTGGCAGAGAGACAATGAAGAGAATGACAACTAGAGCAGAACAGAAATGCTTTATGACATAGAACAAATTATTCACAAAAACCACAACAGAAAAAGATGCTTGTGCCTTAGGCCCCAGTGAAGCAGCTGCATCAAATTACCAAAGGGGCGTAAGGGCAGAGACAGATGCAAGGAGAAAAGTTTAAAGAGAGGGAGGGGACTTTTAAAATAATCTGATATTCATAACGTAATAAAAAGAGTCATACTATTATGACCTCCATGAGAAAATAAAATTTCATGTGCTTTCTTACTTCCGTTTTACATTTTGGATAACATGTGAAAAGAGTTCATTTTTGCGTGTGTTTAGCATCTTAAAAACAGAATTTCACTCTAATAAAAAATAGTTAACAAAAGAAAAGTGTGGCCCTCAGAAATTAAGAGTAGCAGGGATATAGTTGAGTTTTCAACTCAAACTTTTTTTTAAATTTTAAAATAATTTACTTAATTTTATTTTAGCTACCTCACTATGAAGTTGTCAGGAGCCCTGGAACTGGATTTAGAGACAGTAACAAGCTGCCATGTCGGTGCTGAGAATTGAACACAGATCCTCTGGAAGAGCAGCCGTGTTCTTAACTGCTGAGCCATCTCCCAATCTTTGGGAGAGAATACTGGTAAATTTCTGGAGAAGAACTGGAGTCATCATGAATGAATATGATGAATAGACATTAATGATGAGAATAAGGCTAAAATTTGAAATAAATAAGATAGGAATATTAAGACTAAATGGTTTTCAGACAAGGAGAAAGTAGAACTGTTGAGATAATGGAACTAAAACACTCAACATATTTAGCAAAATATAAATAAATAAGGAAAAATGGGAAAGTTGAAATCATATGGCCTGATTTTAAAACTTACTTTATAATTGGAAGAAGATAATTCAATCAGAAGAAGTAATAAAACTTGTATGGATATTTCATAAAGAATAGATGCCAAACAAAATAAATATGCAAGAGTATGTCTGCTATCATCAGCCATTAGCGAAATTCTGATTGATATCATGACAAGATATCTTTAAAAATTGTTGCAGAAAATACACATTGACAGTAACAAATGATAGCAAGGATGCTGAGACTCTACTTCTCAGGTATTGACAATGAGAGCATAAATAGAGAGTCAGACTGGAATTAAAAAATCTGACACTTTTTTTGTAATATTAAATATACACAAATATACACTTACCATGTGATCTGGAAGTTAACTTTTTTAATAGATATATCCCAGAGAAATAAAGGCTTAGATTTGTACAAAAAATCTGCCCATAAATGTTTACTGCAGCTTTATTTCTAAAATCCCCCAAAATAGAATCTAACCAGATGTCCATCAAGGGTTGAATGAACAAATAATTTGTGAACTGTGCATACAATAATTATTATTCAGCAAGAAATAAGAATGAACTGTTAACCATAACTATGCATAACAGTTGAATGAATTTCTGGGTTATGGTGCCAAATTTTTGAAAAACTAAAAGCTGTTCCTCATTGGTGATGTCATATATGATTCTAGCTCTAGCTATATGAATATTAAATTAGCTATTATAGAGCAAGGCATTTCAGTGTTTTACAAGAGCTAGGCTTCGGAAAGAGCATGGATTGAGGAGAAATACGAAGAATTTAATGGTTATTGACCTGTGTATATCTGACTATTGATATTGCCTATGTTGGTTACCCTTACCTACAAAGTTGGTAAGGTTTTAACATATGCATAGGCAGATAGACAAAGAGAAGCACACACAGACACATAGAGAGTGGGAGACGTTGGAGGATGGCAGAGAGAGACAGAGAGAGAGAGAAAGAGGGAGAGAGAGAGAGAGAAAGAGAGAGAGAGAGAATAAATAAAAACACCTGGTGAAATTCAGTTAATGTATCTGCTTGACTTCACAATCTTAACAATATTGCCCACTTCACGGGGTTTGATGAAATGCAAGATTATGTAATTATTGAGAAAGTGGTTCCATTATAAGTTCAAAATAAAAAGCAGCAATATTAGTAAGGGTCATCTAAAATTTACCAAGGATTACCAAGGAGACATGTACAAATAGGCTAAAATTACCCTGGTGATGATTTTTAAGTACTTTTCCAAAAATGTCCCTTAAGTCAAACTTCATTGTAGGCTAGGGAGTGTGTCAAAAGCTGTATTTGAATCTTAGATCAACTGAAGTGCACCAATTTTATGCTACGACATATGGATAAAATATGGCTACATTTCTATATTTACAAGAGAAGTTCTGGTATGTGAACAATGATGGAAAAACAGGCCATTTTCTTTGCAAATGGTTGTTGCCCTAGTAAGTATGGGTTGTTTTATGGTAGACAATGTGTAGTTAAGACACATATTTATTTCTCATGGTTCTGGAGAATAATAAACCTCAGATCAAATTGTTAGTAAACAAATTGTCAGTCTGGTCCATGGTCAGTTGATAACTGTCTTCTTACACCCCCTTACAGAATAGACAACAGGACAGTGAAGACAACATTCCCATGTCTTCTCCCAAAGCCACAAATCCTGCCAATGACAGTGCTATTCTCATGACATAATTGTCTCCCATAGTCCTTATCTCCAAATACCACCATGTTAAGTACTTGGGTTTCAACATGAATTTTGGCTGGAACCCAAATATTTAATCTAGAACAGTTGTTAGTTTTCCTTTCCTACATGCCAGCTTTCAGGTATTTACTGCCTAATGAGCTCTCACCTGGACCATGTTACTGACTCACTTTGGACAATAACACCATGACAAGTAGAAGCTTAGATGATGCATCTTCTACTTTCCCAAGCTGCTGAGCCATGTTTGATGGCAAATGGCACACTTACTGATAGATGACACAATGTATGAATAATCACACTGGTGCTCTGACTGAAGTTTCAGACATCTGAATACAGTTATTTCAGATTATTTCATACAACCTCTCCTAGAACAGAGCTACATATGCAAGATGCTGGACCAAGAATCAGGCAGGGATAGATAACTTAGGAATGGCTTGTGCTTTTGAAAAATCAAAGCTCTAAGTGACACATTTCTTCTAACAAGGCCATGCTTCCCAATCCTCCCAAAGAGTTCTACTAACTGGTGACTAAATGAGCCTGAGAGCCATTCTCATTCAAACCACCCCATGTAATAAGTGGAAATTGTTTCTAACACTACTAGAATTTAAGAGATGTGCAATGAGTGCTATTAAAGTATACACTCTGAACAGAGGAAACCAAACAGTGAAGTGGTGGTGGGAGTTAGGAAGTGAGTATGTTAGGGATCCAAGTTATTTTGAGAAACTGATGTTGAAATTAACAAAGGTAGTAAAATTAAAAGGCACCAAATGACTCAAAATGTGATGATGTGAGCAAGATATCAGTGTCTATGATAAAATTAAAAAATGGCTAATGGTGCCATCTTGAAGAAAATGCTTACAATACAGCATAGTTTAGGAGAACAAAGGGGAAGGAAGTGTGGTCTATATGCAACAATAAAGAGCAAAGGGGGAAAATAAATTGTAACTTTATACACTGATTAGCTTCACAGTTATAGTTTTATAGTTATAGTTTTATAGTTCAAGTTAGTGGCAACATACTTATCAACAAACCTCCAGGTTCAAGGGAATGGAATCTGAGTTAGAATTGCAAGAACAAATCTCTCTCTCTCTCTCTCTCTCTCTCTCTCTCTCTCTCTCTCTCTCACACACACACACACACACACACACACACACACACACCATGATAGATGTATGAACATCCAAAATAAATTAAATTATATGTATCTCAGTGAACATGCTTATTATTCATTTTAAGCTACAAATCTCTTGAGTAGGATTAAAGGGAGGGAGTTACAGGCTCCATTAGAAAAAGGAATCAATATCCTCCAGGGAGGACCTGCTTAAACAAGAAGATAAATAGTGCACTGAAGAGCTTGAGGATAGAGAATGGTTTGCTGATGAGAGGCACCGAATTCCAAAGCCTACAGTGAAAAGGCAATCAGAGGTGAGAGACAGTTGAAGTGTGACTGCTGGATGTATGGACAATATCTAGAATATAATGACTGACATTTTTGTGGTGACCCAGGAAAACAGGGATATTAGCCTAATGTGATTAATCCCAATGTCCTTTTAGAAGAAGGAGAACAGTCCTTTTCCATTTGGGAACTAGGAGCTTAGTTTGTGGTGGAAAATATATGAACACATATAATGATGAAAACTTATTAGGAAATGAAAGCAAGAACAAAGTGTGGTTGCACATATAAATAGCAAAAGTTTGTGAAATGAAACAATATTTGTATGACAGATTTATATTAAGCACATAGGAAACATTTTGGGGCTATAGACATAATTTATTATTACTGTTTTCATATGCCCTTGATACATTAATTCATACATGTAAAATAGGAAACTTCAATTTATTTTGTTGGTAATAACAGTTTTCTAAAAAGCATATTCAATTTGTCACATAACTAGAAAATAGACAATAAAATAAATTAAAGGTCACCCCTAAGACTGAACTCATTAGATGTTATTATAAACTTGTCAGCTTTCTGGGAGAAGTGAATAAAAACAAAAATCTAAATGTCCACTTTTTCTTCTGGTATTTATGGCTTTAATATAAGGTTTCTATATTAAAATATTTTACACACACACACACGGCTTTAATATAAGGTTTCTATATTAAAATGTTTTACACACACACACACTCACACACACACAACACACACACACACACACGAGCTATAAGATAATTCAGTTGGGAAAGTATTTGCTGTGCAGGCTTGAAGTCTGAGTCAAGGTTCCCAGCACCCATGTAGATGCCTGGTGCAAAGATACACACCTGTAATCCCAGCACTTGGGAGGGAGAGACAGGATACCTGGGGCTACTTGGGCAGCTGAATCAGTGAGCTAGGGTTCAGTGAGAGACGTAGTCTTACAAACTAACCCTGAATGAATGAGTCAGATTCCTGGCACTAACTTCTGTCCTCCACAAATTTGCACACACAAGTCCACACACTGAAGCACACACACAAGAAAATATATATTTAGATCATGTGGTGATTTGCATAGTTGTAGCCCCAAGAGGCCACTAGCATAGACAGACTGGCAGATGATAGGTAGGTAGGTAGGTCGTTAGGTAGGTAGGTAGGTAGGTAGGTAGGTAGGTAGGTAGGTAGGTAGATAGATAGATAGATAGATAGATAGATAGATAGATTATAGATACCAATAATTGAAAACAGTAAGTTTTGAATTTGTGGAATAGAAGTATTACTTAGACATATATTAAGATACTAATATCCAAGCATCCATGTTTAACTCTAACCTGCATGTTCAACTTTGACAATATTATTTCTAATAAATAAAAATTATGAATCTTTAGATCTCTCTAGGCTTACCTGCCTAGTTAAGAAACTACAAAATTTAGATATTGACTTTGTTGTACAGAGGAAAAGTATTTTAATCATAAGTAGATAGGGCACAGCTCATGCTGGTATTCTTATTTCTGATGTGTTTTAGATTGACCTTGGTAACATACTATTATAAAGTTCAACATTTTCTTCCACACTCAAAATAAAAAGGCAACTCATATAAATACCCCCAAGTCCATAGTGAGATCACAGAAAAGCCCACCCTCATGGGAAAACCTTAATGAATGTTTATGTGGTAAATGTCTAATAGCTGGTGAAAACAAACTCCAAAGAGGAAAGCAATGTACAGAAAAACCGAAAGGCTTGGCATTTTAACTGTCCACCTCACTGGTGTGTGTTCCTAAGCTTCCATAATTTTTATAGTAGTTAGAGAACCAAGCTCATGAGTGATTGCAGGAAGCCTGTACTCTGGTTGGTATTCCCTCATGATAACATTCATGATATCTTGTATGACATATAAGAAATTAAGTTTCAGTAACTGAAAGGGAGTTGGTCTGATAATGTATATAGTGTGGATATCAGCTACTGTGGTGAGCTGTGTAATGTGAGTCAGAACCTACAACTTTAGGTTCTGAGTTGTATTCTCAGCTCTGGGGGTATGGAGATATGGTATTCAGGGATAGAAAAACAGCAGACACTTGTTGGATTATTTAATGAATAATAAATATCTAAGAAAGAAAATTGTAGTAGTTATTTAATCTAACGTAGTAAACAACAGCAACAAAAATACAAGGGAAATCTACCTAGATGACTTTTTTCAGAGGAAAAGCTCTGCTGGAAGAAGTATTGTTTCCATGGGGTATTGTTTTATAGGTGGCTAGATGACCAAACCTCAGACAAAGGATTTTCCCTCCACCTTCTTGAATTCCACTGTCCACAAAAGAATGTTACCAAGTCCCACTTCTTGTAAAAATTGAGACTTTATAACTGATACAACATAAAGTATCATAATTTAAGTACTTTATTATATTGTATTTCCTAGTACACTAAGTAGTTTTACATTTACTTCCAACATAAAAATTATTGCCTTAACAAGGTTATCTATGAAGGAATATTCATTTCTTCCAAAACATTCATTTCTGTTATTTAAACTACAATTTATTTTTTACATGAAGATTTGATGGACATGGACATCCAATTCAATCCATCAGCAAATGAACTGAATGTTAGGGTTTAATTTTATTGAGAACAGCTTTAATTATCCTTAAGCAAAGTTTCTGGGGTATTATAACATTTAGTGTTTGTTTTGTAAGGTTAATGGTTTTAAAATAATTTGTGTTTTGGAGCCCACATAAGTTATAAAGTAGTAAAAAGTAATTTTCATTAAATACATAAAATAACCAAATATTTATATGTTATTTTTAGATTAATTTGAGTATTTAACTTTACTTCACTCAAAGTAATGAGTATAGACAATAAAATTATACATATTCTAATGTTCACATGCATATGTAAACCAAAACCTTTAAAAAATGTGATTTTGGTCTTTATGTTATATGTGACTACTGTGATTTTATATTAAAGGATATTAGGGAAGAAATACATTAAATTTTCTTAGTCATTAGCAATGAGGAAAATAAAAACGCATCTATTAAGTCCAATTTTAATAAGAATGGTATATAGGATATGAAAAAGTATTTGCTTTGATTGGCAGTAATAAAGTAAAAATATATTATAAAGTATATTATTAAATTAGAATACCTTTAATCTCATTTATTTATACAAATTATTTTTAATATCTACTTTATTTGGCATATACAAAACAAGGAGAAAATACATTTCAATTAACATAACTTGTATATGAACTATACAACACATTTATATGAAATAGTATTTTTGTGTAAAGGGATAATTTATTCACTCAATTTCTTTTTAATATCTAGTGTATTTGGCATATAAAATAACAAGGAGAAAGTACATCTCATTTAATATAAGTTACATGTGAATTTTACAACTTGTTATATGAAATAGTATTATTATGTAAAGGGATGAAATTAAATTTCAAAGAATTCATTATATCATCTTATGTGTTGATTCATTCATATTGATATAAAAGGACTTTTGCATCAAGTTTATTGCAATGGGCACTTGCTGTAGGCATTCTCCACAAATACAGACGGAACCATATTAGTTATGAGAGAACTGTTAAATTTTTAAATCATACTAAAATTTTCCGAATAAAGTATGAACCTTAGTTTTAATATTTTCTTCTTTATATGACAGGTATGTCTTCAATCAATCAATGTGTCCTCTCTTGGAGAGAGAAACTAAGTCAAAAGCATTATTTTCATGTTCTGTTTATATTCCACATTTAGATATCTCTTCAGACTAATATTCCAAGGAGGCACTATTCATTTGCAGACAGAAAAGTTGATTCATTCTTGGGTACAACAGGATTTATTAATCACAAGAGGTACCTAAACATTTCTTTTAATATAGCATAATCATGTTTCAAGTATTACTTTAGCAATTGCTTAATATATGCCTTGGGTGCTTTTTTGAGTATAACAAGGCAAATTGGAGGCCCTCACAACACAAGACAAGTATTAATGCAGAAATAATCCATGCCCTTGAGCCTTAATACTTCTTTCTACATTATTATGTCTTAAAATCATTAATACTATACAATATGTCCTTCTTTACCAGCATAGGCAACTTTGCAAGTGAGTCACAATGAACATGAAATATACTAATGGAATATTTCCTATTATAAATATAAGCCCCAGTTTTATTACTTTTTAATACAGAAATGTTGTCCTGAATAAAGAATTTTCACTCCTTTTGAAGTTCCATTTAGCATATTATTTGTCCAAAAGTAATGAATACTACATTTAACAGGAAATAACTCACTGGAACAGAATCTTAATTTTTCATATTTCCTTTTCCTACTTTTAACTGATTCCTTCTGTTTCTCTCTTCTTATCTGGCCAAGATTTCAACTGACCCATGAATTATTAAATTCAGTAGGAAGTGATGCCAGTGGACAGAAGGTGCACTCACTTCTCTTCCTGAGAAATGTTACAGGAACAATCAGATGCCATCCCCCACTGTATACCTGGGTTTTGAGATATGCCTATATAATAAGAATGAGCCTTTCCCTTTCAGTCATCTAAATGTGTAACAGGTCATTTGTTTTTTTGTCTCTCACAGATATAACAGCTCAAGAACTCCTGTTGGCTTGTTCTTCCATGTTTCCCCAGGATACAAGGAGTTCTTACTACTGTCACTGGCCCCAGTTTAGATCAAGCTTGGATATGGCTGTGCTTTTTCAGTAAGTGTTTCCACTTTTATCTGTTTTCTACCCCTTATCACCATAGTCTAATCTCAAAAGTCAACATAGACATCTATTAATATGTAAAACAGATTAAACCTTATGTGTAAAACTACCAGGTGTCTGCCATATCATTGAAGCTAAAAGGCATTGGGTGGGTTGTAAGGCCTTTTGCAATATGCACATATGCACAGGGACCTTAACAACTGTTCTCTAATTTGGCTCCAATTACACTTGCCTTATGACAGTCACCATAGAAAAATTCAGAAGAGCCTGAGTATCTGCTTGGCTAGTTGTCTCAGTTTATTGAGACTTCCCAAATATCAATCTTTATACCCCTTGAAAATATGATCTTTTCCTATAACCATAATTTCTGATCATCTCCCATGCTTTTCTTCCTACAGAATCTGTCATATCTAACTTATTATTATTACCCATTTGGTGTTTTCTTCCTTCCCAATATAATGCTATCTATATTCATCTATTTCTTTTTACTACTTGTCTTACTCACTGTTCTTTTTCTGTGAGGAGGCCTCATGATCAAGGCAACTTAGATGAGAAATATTTAATTTAGGCCTTGCTTGCAGCTTCAGGGTATTAGTCCATTATCATCATGGTGGGAAGCATGGCGGCGCGTTAGCATAGTACTGGAGAAATAGCTGACAGCTTTATATTTTGAACCACAGACAGCAGACATAAAGACATGGACAGGTTCTCACACTGGCTTTTGATACTTCAAAGTTTACCCTTCCTCCAACAAGGCCACACCTACTTGAAGGTTACACTTCTAATCCTTCTCAAAAAGTTCTACTTCCAGGTGACAAAGAATTCAAATGTATGAGCTTATATGGGACATTCACATTGAAACCACTACACTGCTGTAGTGATTAGAGTAATACATTAGATAAGTGTTTAATTGCATGCTTGTTGTATCTATAAACAAATAATAATCCTGGGAACGTGGGGAGATGGCTCAATACTGTATTGCCTATATCAGGGGTCTCATAATTCCCAGTGACTCCAGTCCTAACAGTTATGACTTAATCCACAAGTACATGTTTGCATCTGGTGCATGTATGTATAGACAATTGTACCTATGCACAAACACATGCATAAAAAGTAAAAAAAAATATAAAGTAAAGAAAATACATATTTAAGAAATAAAGAATTGAAGGAAGGAAGGAAAAAAGAAAAAGATTATTGGAACATTGCCATATGGGAGTTGCTATTTATATTTTATAAGCTTAACTACAATCAGTAAAACTTACTCTCTGAAGTCTCCCATGAATAAAGTCACAACTACTATAAACTTTACATCTTTGTGTTTGTTTAATGTGTCATTATTAAATCGTAGTTCTACTAATGGAGGCACATGCATAATAGCTATAATTTTCCTAACAATTTACAACTACCCTTACAGCATTATGACCTATGCAAAAACATTATTATACTTACAGGTATTTCTGGTGACAATTACAATTTCATAGGCTCCAGGAGTGTTGAAACATATATTAAGGCCATAACATGAGAAATGAGAGTTAAAGAGAGTTAAAGAGCCATTGACTGCCAGCATAGAATGCTCACAAAGTGAACATATATCTAAACATTTGCAAATACTTTAAGACTTGTCACAGTTGCGTAAAGAGTAAGTCATGAGGGATAACGCATCACCTAGAATATTCCTGTATTGGACCAGCAGGAGCAAGTGCCCTAACAAAGATTCTGCCATAAATGACATCAATAACTTAGTTTCTCCCCTGATCCTGAGTTACTCAGACAAAGGGACAGGCTAACTAGAGGGAGGGCGTGGGGCCACACAATCCAAGCAGGTGAAGAGTTGCTCTCTCTATTTTTAAAAGAAAAATAACTGGTTTCTGAGGTTAGTGCAACCATTGGACACCCTAGAAATCCAAAAAGGGAAATTGTGCCTATCAGTTTAACTGTTGTTTTGTTGTATAGAAGCTATTGGGACAGCCATAATTGAAAAATAGCAAAGCTAAGAAATAACACTTAGATGACCACGTTTCTAGGGAATGTGAAAGAATGAAAAAAGAAAAAGATGAGTAATAATGTCTCTGTTACAACTTCCTGCCCAACTAATAATGATGCCACATTTTCTTTTACATAACAAAGTATTTGGTGGTGTTTTCAAAGTCTAGAAATGGAGCCAACCCCAAATCACAGTCAGCTACTACATGTGTTCTGGAGTCCTCATCCTCTGGATGATACTAAAGCTGCTCCAATGGTGTCAGAGGTGTAACTTATGCTGACCCCTCTGGTAAAACAAAGTTTCTGCAGTCTGCTTCCACTATCACAAATGTAGTGTACAATGACAGGACAAGGAAGGGCTAGTAGCTGTAGAAATGGCAACAGACAAAAAGAAAGTGGAAAATGCAAACAATCTTCTTGTGGTTTGCCTTAAAGTCCTAAGAAAGCAAATCAAGGATATTCTCCAAGGTACTGAAGAAAGTTCCTTATATGAACCATGGCATGCTCACAAAAGGAACCCTTTGCCACTCTAGTTTGCTTGTTTTCTTTTGTGGTTTTAGGATTTGGTTTGCACTGTTCTTGAGTGGATTCTGACTTCGCTTCACAGCAGGGTCCTTCCTTGTACACTATTTTCTATGGCCGTATCTAAAGGAGGGTCTGTGCTCTCTACCTTCTCCTTGTGACTAGGGGACGCTAGAAGCCACTTCCTTTGGGAATACTTGGGGCCTCAAGGACTAGTTTAAGAATGGGTAAGAATGTTTTTTTTTGTTTTGTTTTGTTTTTTTGTTTTTTTTTTTTTTTATCACCATGATGTTCTCACACAGCCAAGTTTCTGGTAAATTTGATTCCTAGTAATAAAATATAGTGAAAATCACAAAAACATGACTTTTAGACTTGCTTTGTTTTCCTTCCTCCACAGAGTTTCAGGGGCATCTGAACCAATACAGAGAATGAAGGCCATTGCATTAATTTCCCATCATTTGGGAGGGAGCAGCTGTTGAATTTACAAGTCTCCCTTTCCTTTCTATCCTGATCCCAACTGCTCAGTTCCTGCCCTTGTGCTGTCATGTGGAAGTGGCAGAAGCAGCTAAACTCAGCAGCATTTTGGCTGTTTCTAACCCCTTTCCTTCCAGCTACAAGGGGAACAGGCACATGGCCTGCCTTCCAAACACTGAAGTGACAATGTGATGAAGCTGCTTAGGCAAATACAGTTACCTTGGAAGAAAAACAGCTAGGACTCTCCCAGAATACCTGATGCAATAATACAGAGAGCAGATGCATTGCAAATTCTAGGGTTGCTTCAAAATCCCAACACCTTTAAATGATTTATAATCTCATAGAGGAGAGTGATTGAGTCTGAGAGTCTCTTGTCTATAACAGCCCAACTGGGTTAAGTCATCTCATGAACACTTAATCCATTAGTGTTATGTATAAATGCCTAGGAAGAGAAACATAAATTATTTTTTACAGGTGACAGATCATTTTAAATACTCCCTACCTAATTTCATTCATTTATAGACTCATGTAGGATAAGACAGCAAAAGTAACACAACTTGAATATAGATATGGAAAATGAAAACTCCTACACACTTCATGGGTACTTGTGGGTCACTCTGTATTCATTCATGCATGTAAACAGTTATATGCCAAACACACTTATGTTCAGGATACACTGTGCATATGCATGCATGTGTATATGTGCACGTGTGTGTGTGTGTGTGTGTATCATGTGTGTGTGTATTGTGTGTGAATAACTATGTACTTATGCAGATATACTTATATGTGCATGCATGTGTGTGTATTTCATGAGTGCTTAGTTACTGACCTTAAAGGGCATATTTTAAAACTGAAGTAGGAAACAATTATTTCTATCTGAAACACATACACCCATCAGATCATATGGGTGATCCGTGAGAAGACTGCCAAAATACGCTACAGAACCTCTGTAGAGTGAGGATTTACCCATACTGAGTACCTTAGATAGTGTTCAGAAAATGTTAATGTTGCTCAGTAAACATGAAGCCTTATCTGGATTTTTTTTTTTTTCGTATAGGTTATGCCTCCCAGTGATCTAACATTTTGGCAAACAGCCAAATAAATGACAACAACACATACCAGTTCAAAATATTCTGTCCTTAAGAACCACAGGGCATCTGAAAAAGAGTAAGCTATACAACAAGACATTGCTGTCAACACCCAAATTACCCAGGCAAGTAACCTCTCCCCTAAAGTCAATTTTGGCATTTCAAGCAACCTGAGGGCTTTTAAAGCAAGTTTCCCATTGTTTAAACATATCTACATGACTCTGATCTGGGTAATTACAAATTGGAATTTGACGTTTTGATTATAACTCAGAAGGATGTATCAACAGCCCTTCATTCATAATCAATGTCTCCCATTACTTGTCCCCATGGGCAGTATTTCAGCTCCAAAGTCAGTATCAGTTTTTGTCATTGGTAATGAATTTGATTGAGGTCCTGATATTGATGGAAAATGTAAATTTAGAGGATTTTGACATTAATCAAGAGTAATTTTGATCTGCTTTGTCAATGTCTACTGGCCATCAATGAGATGACAGTATTTCTGTCAGCAGAGTCAAAGGGAAGATTGTCAAATCACAGTGTTTGATAGTATTCTAAGGTGGGTGAGGGTCATTGTATCTAATCATAGTTGGGTTTACACATTCTGGATGGTTAATATATTTGAAGATATATTTTCAAATAAACTACAGTCTTCTATTAGGATCTTCACCTAAGTGAAATGTGATAAAAATTAAAATTAGATAATTGTGTTAAAATTCCAGTATTTCAGTATTGCAAATATTAATGAATCTGACCATATGATACAGAAGCATCATAGAATTGGAAGTTTTGCACGCAATTGATTATTACCATATAATGATGCCCCACTGAGCAAACAATTGTCACTGCTTTAGATAGAATTAGATAGATATGTATCTATTACTCATGTTTTCTCACACAGGTCATGCAAAGTTCAGTTTATTGTTCTTTTCAGTTGGATTATGTTATTTATCTGCCTATGTTTGAATGTGTCAAGGTCTAGTAGCAGCCAGAAGCTGCTCCTCTTACCTGAATGATCAAAGCTTCCCAGACAAGACTGATAACTATAAGTTCACTAACTAATGAGAAGAAAAGAGTGCCAAGGAACAGACAAAGTTCCAACAGAGAAGACCTACCACCTGAACACTGAAATGATGAAGGATTTAAGGTAGAAATGATCAATGCTCAACCAGGTAGCACTCACAAAAACCCCAAAATTGAAGAACGATGCTTCCATGGTAGCTGCTGGTGGTAATTCTCTATCTAGGGTTTATATCCTGAGGGAGACAGGGAACACAGACCAAGGAAAAGTGATATCTGCTAGCTGAGTTTTTCCTCTCTACATGGTGCCCTGATGAGGCTGCTTCTGTAGAAAGAAACCTGTCACTGGATTCTGCTGCTGTGATGAGATCAGTATTGTTGAGGTAAAACTAGTGGGGTGATGGCAAGTCTACAATATACCCAAAGAAAGGGATAGTAAGAAGCAAGGCCTCTCCCATTGTCAGACTCACAGTCGCTGTATGCACCAGCAATGAGTAGAGTTAGATGTGTCAGCCAACAAAGCCACAGTGAAGAATACAGAGCACAGAGGCAGCATCAAGGAAACAAAACACACAATATGGAGAGAATGGAACATATTAACTGCAGCAGAGCCTTAGGAAATCATTTATAAGTGGAATTTATGATAACTTTGACTGAATTTTACTACAAATATTGATAATGGTCACAAGCTTCCAATTGCTCCCGTTCTCAAGATTCCACTCATAACTCAGGGGAAGATGGAGGACACCCGTTTAAAGGACCAATTTTATGTGTAATTCTAAGCCTTTATGGTAACACCATAATTCTCTTTTAAAATATGTTATATTGGAAATAGGATAATAATAATTTGCCTCATTAGAAGACATCATCCACAGTTTGGACATCGTTTAAAGAACAAAAAAGGCTCAAACACTGACAGATAACCTCTAAGAAGAAACATGGTATTTGATAATAGCCTAATGTGCCTTTTTGCAACTTACATGTCTATTTAACATATTATAATATTGTTACTGATATTGAAAACGAAATGGCTGTCTGTTTTGAATTAAGATAATTATAAAGCTTTCATGATTATAATTTCTTACATTTTGTGAATTACTAAAAATTATTGGCTTTGGAAAATAATCCAAGTTATCAATAAAAGTTGAGCATAAGCCAATTCAAGACTGCTAATCCAACATCAACAGTGCATTAATACAGCAACCCTATGTTAAGCTGAGCAAAACATTCTACTAAAATAAAATATTCATTCTATAAGCTGCTAATATAGAGCTTCCAATTGAAATAACCCCGATCTCTTAACACAGGCTTGCTCTTGTTCTCAACATCCAGATTAAAAAATAGTATATCAACAGAGATCAATAGAGTTAGAAATGGATTTCATAAAGATTATTTATATCTTATATTATTTCCCAGTGGCAGCATTGTGAAAAGAAACACACTCTACTCATGTAATGGTTTACCAGTGTAGACAGATAATATTTTACAGTAGTTCTTACCTATTGACGTCCCAGATTTTACTAGTCATATCCAATGAGGCAGAAGCCACAAAGTCACCACCAGAGTGCCATGTGCATGACCATACTGCATGGTTGTGTCCTTGAAAGGTCAATATGCATTCACCTTTTGAAAGGTCCCATAATTTAACTGTGGCATCACCACCTGAAGTAGCCAACTTGTTGCCACTGTATTCAAGAAAATGAGAAGAAAATTTGTTTAAAAAAAATTCAACAATTCAGGTTTTCTCTAAGACATGAATATTTACATATACGTATTTATAAATATATGTATTATATATATATATACATATATATACACTCACACACACACACACTGAGTGATGTTTGTTTAATTAAGGATTGTTTGCCTTACACACATAAACAGCTACACTTCATGATAATATTTGATTCTACACAATTATTTACTTTGATTGATTAGGAATTCGTACTATGAGATAAACGACTGTTGTGTACTTTTTAAATTAGATCTTCTAGAGTACTCCTTATTAATTTACCAAAATAGCACTTTTTTCTTAGCCTGAGTTGAGTTCAAGGTTATGTGCTACACTATATGAAAAAGAGACTTCAAAATGAGGATATCTAGATTTGTTGAGACCCTTTAAAAACACAATAGCGAGAAAGCTGCTGCCACTGACCCATGTCACACTGATTAAATTCTTCAAGAAGGTGAGAAATGAGGTGGGATTTTTGTTCTATATCACTAAAATTAGAGTTTAGGGTACTGAGTAATTGACAATGAATCATTGGATTTTTCTATTGACGTTATTAGCAGATAATTCCAAAGCAGTGTCTTTCAAAGAGTGGACACTAAATACAGTTTAAGGAAACAGTGCTTGCTAATGATCAGGAGCAGCTAGCTTTTCTGGTGTGGGGGCCAAGCATCAACTCCAAGCAAACAGCACTTTCATCATCTTTGTGAGTTGACTTTGAATATGTTTGTGTTCCCTTGGTATCTTTCACCCACTGAATGGTAATTGCCTCTGCCACAGCCTGTGTCTCATCATGAAGACACTCCTTTTCTCTATGTTTTTAGCACCATACCTGGCTAGTTGGGGTGCTCAGGAAACACCTCAAGAATAAGTAAATAAAATTGGATGAATGTGTGAATAAAGTCATGCTATCAATAGAGAAGGAAAGTAAATCTACTGCCACTTCCCGAAACCAGCATGATTCCTAACTGTATTTTGAATATTAATCTTTATTCTCACTGATGAGTGTAGATTTCACCCTTTATCAAGGAAGTGTCATATGGAAGCAGCAGGAGATCATCACAGAAAGCCACAACTAGTCAACAGGCAGAAAACAAATGACAGATTGGTGCTTAGCCCCAATTGATATATCAATAACACAATGTCTGTGCCCAAGACTTGGGGAACATTGTGGAAGAGGCAACAGAAAGATTGTAATAGCCTGAGGACTAGGAAGTCTGCTTTTGGATAGTGCCTTCTGTATGTAACAGGGAGTGGCATCCAGGAAATCTCAACAGCACAGCTGCCTGAATAAGGCATGAAAAATTCCAAGAGCAGTTGACATGCCACTGTAGATGATGGAAATCTCTACGGCCTCACTCCAAGTTGAAGAGCAGTAGGCTATTAGCAACTGCTGAAATTCTTTCCCATGGATGAACCTTGGAATCAGCAAGTTGTATGGGTACCCTAATTTCTTTGTATGTATATATAACAATAATGGCTAAAGAAGGGATGCTATGGATTTGGAAAGGAGGAGGTGTCAGACACAGGAGGTAGGGAGAGAAGAAAAGGACATGACAAGTGACGTAGATATATTTTAGTTAAATTACAAAAAGGAATGTCAATGTTAGAAAAGATATTTTATTTTTAATAGTGTACTTCTTTTTAAGTAGTACATGAAATTTTCATTTGTACAGAGGAAATGGCAAGCACTGACAGAGAGCTCTTGAAAATGCTACAGGCATGGTGAATTATATGGGCTGAAGATAGTCCCATTAAGGACAGAAAGGGTATCTATATACATTTTAATTAGCATAGCTGAAAATTGCCATATGACAGTCAGTGTTTCACAGTTAGATAGAAAATAAATATATTCTTTGCTTTATAGCAACTGTTTCTTCATTCATATACTGGCCATTTATACCTTTAGTTTTTGGTACTAAAGACCAAACAAGAAAAAATACATTTATCTAAAATATTTAAACAACATAAAACAATTTCTTCCTTTTCTCTAACATTTTCTTATGGGTTAGCAGGCTATCATGGATCAAAGTCTTGGTCTAGGATAAGAATTACTGTTGAGTACTTTTGCCTGTGGCTAAAGAACTCTCCACATAACTTTAATATATTTCTCTTTTAATTTAAAATACAATTGGGATTTGTACTGCCATTTCTTTGTAAGTATCACAAGTTGATATTTAATAATAATAGAAGTAATATTTTCAGAAGTTTTAAAAACTATAGCTCATGAACATAAACACTTCTAAATAACAAGAAATACAAGTTTGAATAGTCTTTTAAAATATTTTCATATTAAGTAAATAACAATATGAAACACAGTATACTTTGGTTCTTGTGAACATAGAGGACATTCCTGAGGGTTTTGTGTGTGTGTGTGTGTGTGTGTGTGTGTGTGTGTGTGTTTTGAAGGAGTGGGCTTTGTAGTTTTAAAAGCCTATGCCAGGTCTAGAGTATCTCTCTTTCTCTCTCTCTCTCTCTCTTTCTCTCTCTCTCTCTCTCTCTCTCTCTCTCTCTCTCCCCCTCTCTCCCTCTCTCCTCTCAGTTACTGCTCTACCACAATGATTTAAAAAACCTCACCCTCTCTCTAAAATTGTAACAAGCCCCCTTATTAAATGTTTTTTTTTTAAAATAAGAATTGACTTGATCACAGCATTTCTTCACAGCAATAGAATACTAAGACAGATGTGTACTATGGTAGGTTGAATAAGAATGCAACCCCCACCCCCCATGTAGGTTCATACATTTGAATAGTTACCAGGGAGTGATAATACTTAAAAGGATTAGGAGGTGTGGCCTTCTTGGAGAATATGCATCAATGTGGTTAGGTTTTGAAGTTTCAGAAGCCATGTCATCAAGCACTCTGTCTTTCTCCTCTCTCTCTGTCTCTCTCTCTCTCTCTCTCTCTCTCTCTCTCTCTCTCTCTGGATCAGGATGTTGCTCTCAGGCTGCTGCTCCAGTGCCTGTCTTATGCTTCCATGATAATAATTACCTAAACCTCTGGAACTCTATGTTATCCACAATTAAATATTTTGTTTTATAAGAGTTGCCTTGGTCATGGTGTTCATGGCTTACAGTAATTGGAACCCTAAGAGTACAGGTAAAATATGTTACCCTCTGATTTACTCAGCTTATAAAATATTTATATTAGTAACACCCCGTTTTAGAATTTAATTATTTGAAAAGTACTCAGGCACATTTATGCTACATTTACCTATTTATGATAGCCCTCAAACATTAGAGTACTATAGGGAAGAAATGTCTGCAAGTTCTTATACTTTTTGCCTGAGATAAGAGCTGGCAGTCTGCTTGCTGCATGAGCTTGCAGAATAAGAACATTCTCTACTGGGACAGAGTAAATCAAGCTCAGTATATATCTATAAAGAGAATGGTCTTTGTTGGTTGCCTGAATTAAAAACTGCCCTTGTCCAAGTGTTCTTGCTATAGTTTTCAAATGACACCCCCATTTTAACTAAAAAGCTAGAAATGACCTAGAATCACAAAGAAAACTAAGTGTAAAGATAAAAAGGTGGGCAAATTGTACAGATTGTGAAACTAGGAGAGGCCCATGAGCAGACTAGGTCAGTGTCCCGAGGCTGGTGGTGAGGAGGGTATATGGTAACAGAAGGAGGAAGAATTCAAGAAAGAAACAGAGAAAAAAAAAAAAAAAAAAGAAAAAAAGAAAAGAAAGAAAAAGAAAAGTACTTTATAACAATAATAAAATCCAAGGAACCTTCACAGTGTTGTTTTGCATTCAATACAGTGGCCACAGCTTATGCAAGAGCTGTCCCAACCAACAACTGCAACTCCACAGCTACCAGCAGAGGTTGGCATGGGCCTCAGCAAGGCTGGAATTCTGTTCCCTAAGGCTGCTAAAGGGAACGTTATCTAAACAGTGATTCCTATGGGAAACTGGTATATTGATATGGTACAACTTTTGTGTAGAAAGACATCTTGCTACATTGGACAAAAATGAAGAATTACTAAAGTAATTTGTAATCCTGTTCTTAATCCTGTTTAATATCTTGCACAGATGCAATTATTTATATTTCAGGAAAGGAAAGCTTATAGGCTGGTTTACTTAAATTTGAACTGATCAGGACTGATGATGCTATGCTGAGAATAAGATAAAGGGGTCCTAGAATCCCCTAAAGATTTTAAAAACTGAAATATTTGCAATTCATTCAATTTTGTTTATTGATTACAATAGCCATCCTCCTGAGTAATTTATGTCATTAATATATTTGCATAGACGTGATATTAAAATAAAATTTTCTTGTAAAACATAACCTTGTCTACTCAGAATATTTTGATGTTTATGCATAGTTAAAGTGCATTTTCATTTTTTGGCTAAAAGTTAATTGTAATACCTGAAGAATATTATAATTGAAACTTTCTTTTCTTTTACCATATGAATTATTATTATTTAAGAATTATTTATTATGCGTAAATATAACATAGCAGATAAAAGAAAATAATAATGTTTGACAGATTCTATAATACCCATCATTTATTAAACAAAAGATACAAAGGATATATTTACTTTCTTTTAGGAAAACTCAGCTAATATCTAGCATTATGCCTAGAGCCACAGTTCTCACAAAGGGATGTTAAACCAGGGAGATTAAGTCTTTGTTCTCATGAGGCTTGCCTTCTAACTAAAGAGGAAAATGAAGTATTCAGATAAATAACTTAGTAAGACCACTTCAGAGGTATACTTTCCTCTGTGTAGTGAGCTTAAGGTAGCCACTTGTATAGAGGGACTGTGAGCTAAAAGCAGACCAGAACCATGCAGCAGCTATAGAGCCAGAACTCATTTTTCAGGAAGCAGAGGACACAAGTTCAAGACATAGGCACCGAGGCAGTCAAGACTTGACCAAGAGGACTAAGGAGATTGGAAGGGGAGTGTGGTAAGGGGTGATTGAAGGGATAGGGAAGATATATAAGTGGTGGCCAGAGAAGTAGGAGGAGCCAACTGCAGAGGTCATTGCTGGCCCTTGGTCTAAAGATACCGGAAAGGCTGCTAAGTGCCGAGATTTTACCCAGGAGATTTATTGATTTGTGTACCAGCTGATGAAAATGTTGCAGGTACAGTGCTAGACAGCTCCATCCATCTTCTCCTGTGGACCAGCACAGAAAACCATCTTTCTACAAGGCATCTAGGGATTCAGCCCAGCACTAGGAAGCTATGACCTTGTGCTTCCATACTTTTAGTCTTTTCTCCTCTTTCACCCTATCGCTGCAGGGACTCTACACTGAACCTGTTTGAAAATGTATTTGAAATTGTATATTCAATACTTTGTTTCTCTGACATCGCCTTCCTTCTTCTTCATTTTTTAAACATTACTATAGCCATTTATTTATTATATTTAGTCTTTGGTCCCTAGGGACTCTTTGACGATACCTTTCCCATACTAAATTTCCATAAATGTTTGATTAAATTGTACTTGTCAAGATGTTTTTAAGGTGCGATAATATAATAATATGTGATCAAACGAAAACTAAAATATAAAAATTGGATATAACAAACAGAAGGGTTCCTGAGTGTGTGAGCCAGCGGGTCTGTTTCTTATGTCTTCTCTTGTCACTGCTCTCTTCTCATCCATAGCATTTAACACTATTTCAGGAGTGTCCTTACTACAGGGCAGCAAAATGCTATTGCTGAAGCCACTGCTTGATGAATTTGTTACCTAATAGCACCATAAGCTGTAGTATGGATTCAGGGGTGAAAGGCTTTGGCAAGTTTCAGTAGTGCCTCTGAACAGCTTCGTGAATTCATGGTAGTTTTTCACTGATAGAAAAGACTGAGATCAGTTTACATGCATTGTATATGTCAATTCAACCTCTGTCTTCATTTTAACTATCGGGCTATCCTACACTTGACGTATCTCTCAAAACTTTTTATCTGAAAGACTCTCATACTCTTTTTGATTAAAATATACTTTAACATTCACAAAATGTACTTTATTTTAAAACTACAAAGATATACTTTCTTCAATGACCTCATGTTCTAATATATTGCATAAGTATATAATCAATTAATTTCAGTATGCCACAAGAATTTTACCAAACAAATACAGAGAATGGAAGTGATGGGGCAAATAATAGACAGAGATGGCCAGGACACATTTGAAAAAAAGCTATACATACAAGCAAATATTTACAAGACAAATGAAGAATGAGTTTATTGTGCAGGAAATTGTGGTATATTCTCAAAGTTTAAAATATTTTTTTCACTCAAGAAGAGTAACAGCAAATTAGATGGAGTAGACAAGCAACAACCAAATACTACAGGCCTTTCCTACAGTCCTATTAAATGAGGCTCTGAGCAGGGTATCAGGATGACTTAGAGAGGTGTAATCAGACATTAATTTTAGGGGCAGGAAGGGCAGATTTGCTACAGGAGCAAGAGAGGAGTTGTGTGGAAGGAATTACAAACATTTCTAATGTAGACTTGCAATTAATATTGAACCCAATTAATTTAATATCTGCACTTTACATATTAACATTCATTCCAGGGTGAGGGAAATGAGTCTCAAGACCAGGTCTCAGTCAAGCAAGTGTACTTCCTACTTAGGCAAGACATTTTTCCAAGTCTAGCTTGTAATACAGGCATGTGCTCTTCCTGCAGTGAAAAGTGCTCCTGGGAGGCTGCTGCTATTGCACCTGCTTTTGACCTCTGAGCTGAGTGAGTAAAACTCCCGAGTCGCAGAAATTTTCAATATACTCTGTTCTGACTTTCAACAGAACATGGTATCCAAACAAATTGTGAGTGTGGCATCAAGTTCAAGTCTTATGAGGATTGATTTGACAATATATTCCAGGTCAGCAGAGACAGGATATACTGTCCAACACCTGCAGATCAAAATAAATGTGGAACAGAATACAATTCCTTTTTCCACAGTGCTACCAGAACCTTTTCACAAAGCTGCTTCATGATAAGAACAGTGAAGAGCCATTCCTTGCCATTCCTTGTACAAACTTGGGGAGAATTCCAGATGAAATTAGAAACAGTATTTCCTGTGTGTGTCCATGTCTCTATGTGTGCCCATGTGTGTATGTGTTTAAGTATCCAAGTGTCCTTGTGTGTCTGTATGTTCATGTTCCTATGTGTCTGTGTGTATGTGCATATATGTAGAGGTCAGTGATCACTGTAAGGTAATAGATTCTCTCTCTGGGCTTAGGGCTCTGTAATTAAGCTAGGGACTCTTTAATTAGTTGCCCAGCCATACCTGGGGATCTGCCAATAGAGACAGCAGCTGCCAACAATTTTTATCTGCCCCTACCTGGAAGGGGTAAATAGAAATAAATTTCTTTGTCATTAATATTTGAGAAGGGACTATTGGCACAGGGCTCAGAGGTTACTCTGGACCCATGCTTGACACAGCCACTAATGAGAGCTCTGATGAGTAAGGGCAACATCCCACCATGGTACCAGGAGCAACACTGTCTCTATTCCTGTTATAAAGCTGGATGCTTTTTATAATGATGATATCACAATGACAGTGTTTCATATTTTATAATCTCAAACCCAGAGAGCATTGAAATCCATCTAACTGAATCACACATCCCTAAATTTAATTACTTTTACAAATTATTCTGTTTTCACCACTCGTTCTCTAAAATATCTTCTATATTTCCTTCTCCAGGGTGAATGATCCCAGTAGAGCACTGGCCCTTCTCAGGCAACTCCACCCAGGGATGTTCTCATCAGTATCCCAGCCTTCTTCTAAGGCCCCCACCCCAAAGGGATCTGTTTGAAAGAATATATACGTTTCATGGATTCCCTTCTGTCAAGTCAAACTTGACAGAAGTTATAGATATCCAATGGGATTCCAGAAATAGAGACAGTGTTTCTCCTGGTACCATGGTGGGATGTTGACCGTACTCATCAGAGCTCTTATTATTGGCTGTGTCAAACGTGTCTCTCTGAGACCTGCACCAATAGACCCTTCTCAAATATTGAATGGCAACGCATTTTATTTCTATTTACCCCATTTATGCATGGGGTGGTCTTGCCTCATTTAGAATTAGCAGTTTATGATAGACATTAGCAAAATTCCTCCTGCTCTCGGGTATGACATCAATTCTCTTCTTGTTCTGCCACTGATAGTGCATTCACATTCCATCCCTTCTTGCAAGCACTTACTTTGGCTTGACTTCTAGATTCCATGTATGCATGGACTCCAGATACCTGATAGGTTCACAAAGAGCAAAACCATGTAGTTTGTCAAACATTCTCTCATCAATAGATTATGAACCATGCTCTTTGCATCTTACAGATAAGTGGAACATCAACCATCTTTCATTCTTTATCTCGTTGGAGAATTACCATCTGCCACATGCTGTGCACATTGTTTCATCAGGTGGTGTGTGCATGCATGCATGTGTATGTTCCTGTGAGTGCAAGTGCACATGCATTTACATGTGGAGGCCAGAGGCTAGTATCTGCTATTACTGAATCATACACATCGTTTCTTGGAAGCAGAGTCTCTCAGTGGGACCTGGGACTTGCATAATTGTGACTCCACCCTCCCACCACATGCTCTGGGTGCTAGGATTACAAGTGTGTGCCAACATGCTTGCCTTTTCATATGGGTTCTAGGGATCAAAAACAGATCTTCATGCTTGCATAGAAAGTATTTTACCAGTAGAAGTGCACCTACTCTACCCCAGCTCATAACTGGGTTATCTTTATTCAACAGCACACATATTTACAACATTTTATTTTAACCTCTTCGGAACTACCTTAAATCCCAGCATTGAATATAAGACTATATTAATGCCCACATATTAAAATAGGAGATTCACTTTATTTAACTGTCACTTGTAGGCAGTAAATACCCTTACTGCTTGCTTCTCATGTTTCATTTTCAAATTATTTTCTTTAAGCCTCATGTGAGCATGAGTTTTGTTGATAAGGTCAGTGTCTTTCAAAAAAACAAATCTGATTCTAATAAGAGTTATATTGTATTCCTACCCCAAAACTCCATTAACCAATTAAGTTTACAAAACATTTTTTAGATACCTCAGGACCATTTATCTATCCTAAATACCATTAATCTAAGCCATGTTTAAATGTAGCTAATTTACTCTCCTGTCCCTCCATTACTGCACATGTAGATGAGAGAAAGAAGCAATAAGAACATCGTGTGAATAACCAAATCCAAGGAACTCACCATCATTAAACACTTCTCTGGTATTCTTGGAATACATAAGTCCCAAAAATGAGTGGGAAAGCTGTATCTGTGACTAGGCGGTACATTACTCTACAATATTATAAGACTTAACCTACATATCAGATACTACTCATCACCAAAGCTATACCATTCACCAGAGATAGAATTCTTCTAACATGATAGGCAGTTAGTTTAATGTCAACTTTGAGTTCTTCACCACCAGCTTGAGTGAATTAAGTTTTATACACAGTAGCTGTCCACTTAGGGTATCTAAGATAAAACAGAGATTAGTTGCAATTAGAACTCATCTGTTCTAGTCATATCTCTGTCATGTAAAAAGCCTTGCTATTTTTGAAACATTTAGTTTTTTTTAGTATTATTATCTGTAAAAGGCAAATTATACCTTCCATTGTAGTTCTATAGGGCAGGTCAAACTAAGTCTATGTTCCCAAATGAGGACACTCTGTAGATTTTCTTTAAGGATATGTGGCTTTCACAAAAAAAAAAAAAAAAAAAAAAAAAAAATACAGCTTTAGAGAAAGCATTTTTGTTTTGCTTTGGTTTGGTTTGGTTTTTGTTTGTTTGTTGTTGTTGTGTTGTTTTTGCTTTTATTTTAAATTGTTTATTCATTTTACATACAACAGTTCATCTTTTTCTCCCTTCCTTCTCCTTCACCTTCCAGATACCCACATATGCTCCTCAGAGAGAGTAAGGCCTCCCATGGTGAGTCAACTAAGTCTGGTAGGAGAATTTGAAGTAACAATGAAACAGAAAATAATTTTTCTATTTGTTTCTTTGTAGGATCAGTGGTGAACATTCCTGCTTCCATGGCCCAGGAAAACTGTCTTGCAGAAAAATTGAGGTTCATGGCCAACAGAATTGTGATGTCCAGCTTTGCAGACTTGGTAGGTTATAGCTAGATATTTCAATGTTGAAAAAGGGAAGGAGAATTTAGGGCAGGGAGTTTTCATTGAAGCAAATTTTAGTTTTCAGAATTATTATCTCTCTTATATTGAAATATACTTAGAAAAAATATCCATTCTGCTGTTCATAGGAATATTAGAAATATAAGCCTAAGGCTTTCTTGGTGGTTCAGTATAATAATTACATATCTAGTAAATTTTATGAATTTTTATTCTTCACTCTAGTGTAATGTGTTGAGAAAATAATTTACATAGGAATTCTGGCATCTTTTAGAGGGTTTTACCTATAATAAATATTTAAGTGTTTTAAATATTTATCCTCTTCAATTCTCAAATATAGTACTGTGAATATAGCAGTGCATTTTTCTAACTTTGAAGAATCATGAACCTAAACAATTTTGGTAGGTTTGTATTTTTAATATTTTAAATGTAAACGGTTTAATCATTGCAAAACACAACTTTCTGAAATTTCAAACAAGCTGCAAAATTGTCCAAGAATAAGAAATACAACTTACAAAGCATATGAGCCAAGGTTACTTAAACTAAAGTTACAATTAAAAGAAAAGAAAAGAAAACCCTGAAACAGAAATATAGTATATTGTCCCAGATCATCCGTGTAAAGAGTATTTCAATGTACATAGTGGACTGAACTATTTTCATTTACTAAGGTAAAGTAACATACCCCATTGTAGGAGTGAAGGAAGGAATAGTCTCTGTAGTTCTACATTTACTCTTCATTGGCATTACTAGGAACAAATGTTTTCATCCTGGACTCTTGGCCCTCATCTTCCCAGGAACAGGAGTTACATGATGGTAGTGTGTTCTCAATTAAAAAACAACAACAACAAAAAACAAGCAGTAGGATTCTGACTATCAGGAGATACAGTTGCAAGCTTCTTCAAGCTCTGTCTTAGAGAAGGGACTGCTTGCTGCTGTGTACCCTCTGTCCCATGGGGCCACTGTAGCAACAATGACAACCTTACCACCATTATTGTTCCTATGTGATCATGACTCTCAGTCCTGTGTGTTTAATGTAGTTTTTTTTTTCCTACAAAAAAGACCAACTTTCTTTGTCAGGTAGTTAAATTCATGTCTGAAAACAATATCACATAAGGTGGTTCAGGAAAACCTTCTGTTTTCATAAAGCAAAGATATCTAAATATATCTAATGCAGAGTTTAAAGACTAAAGGAACTGATACAGAAGACTGCCACTAAGCTCATGGTGTCAACAGAATGATTGAGCAACTTTCAGCAAACAAATTAAACAGAGCAGCCATAGTGTCAAAATGATTTGTTTTTGTTTGTGTTTGTTCTTTTAAATAAATAAATACTGAGGGGTAGGCTTAATTCCTTAGCTCTGTCAGAAAGCAGATGGCTTTTCAAGGTTTCTTTTCATTACATGTCTCTTCTAAACCACGAATTTACAGGTCAGTACATAATACAAAATAGTCCAGAAAAACCCTCCTCCCCCATAAAGGAATCATAGTCAAAGGAGACAAGGGGAAAGGTGGTCCAACAGTGTTCCCACACTGTAAATTAGCTTGCCCTTTGTGTTCTAGGGTGAAGCTTCCTAACACCTGTCCCCAACAGTCGGAGTTGGCACCTTGGAAGGACTTGGAGTAATGCAATCTCTGACCTGCCACAAGCCATCTGAATCAGATACACTAGGACTTGAAACTTAAATTCATGTTTAAACAGGTACCCCAGTGCTGATGTTATATGCTAAATTTTAAAAATACTAACACATATTTCAAAGCACAGAGAATTTTACTGTCACCATGGTTTTCTTTAATTATAATTTGTTTCATGTTTAGACTAGATCATATAGTTGTACACTATTTGAACCTCTTAAAAGACCCATCTTAGTAAAGCCATATGAATATAGTAATACAATCCAAAGCATGCTTTCCACCATTGAATTTAGCAAATCTCATTGACAATTACATGCTTGCTTTTACACACACATACAAATACATGGCTATGCAAATATCAATCTATATTTAATTTAGATTCCTGTGGGGATACTTGTTAACTACAAAGCGATAATAAAACTATTCTGTGGTATTCATAATATATAAAATGTCCACTAAGTATCTGAGAAGAGCGCACACTAACCCCCTTGTACTAGCAGCTATCATCTTCAGAGCATCTTTACAACCTAACTTTTTTTTTTTTTTTTTTTACTATAGTGATCCTTTTATACAACTTGGACGCAAAGCTTATCAATGTGTTCAAGGTGATGACAGTCCTAAGGAGAACAAAGATCTAACATGGAGGGACAAAGCAACAGTACACTAATAGTTATTATTACCAAGACAAAGAATATATCATTAAAAATATTTGAAGAGTGCTAGAATTGTACTGACAATACTAAACACATCTAAATACATAGCAAATTTGTTTGAAACAGTATTGGAAGTTTGACAAAAATGTCTGTGGAGATGTAAAGAAACCTTGTATCATACTGAATTGTACTAAAGTAAGAGTTTATGACAGGAAACCGTCCTCTCAAGGCTTAGAGAACCATGTGGGAGAGAAGGAAGAAAGTTTGTAGGAGACAGTGGCGTGGACAATTCCAAAGAAAGAATCCCCCAGACATGACAGGACTAACACCCATATAAACACACAGTGACTGTAGCAGCATGTTACAATTCAAGCCAGATCTGATTCTAGCACTAAAAAGCTGTTTGTAATTAATATTGCTAGTAAAGAGAAAATCAGTTTCTCCAAGGGAGTGCCACGGGGTATATTAACACAGTCTAAGCAGGCCCCATGCTCAGGACCAACATAAAACAAACTCCATGACTTTTGACACAAAATGAACTCCATGTTTTTCTATGGGATGCTTGTTTTGTTTTGTCTTGTGGTATTTCTGTCTTCCCATTTTTTCATTTATTTAGATTTTTATTTTTGTTAGTTTTGGTTGAGAGGAAGAGAGAGAGAAGAAAAATGAAGCTAAGTAAGTAAAGTGGTGGGGTCCGGTAGGAACTGGGTAAAGAAATGACCAAAATACAATGTGCAACATTTGAAATAATTTTCTAATAGTTGCTTAAAAAGATAAAAGACTCAAATGTGGTCTTGCAGTGAATCTAATTGACGCAGATTTGTAGTGTCTATCGAAAGGAAAACACATCAAAGATAGAACTTACAGGGCTGTCCCACACCTTCTCAATACAGTATGCTTTGGGCTTGGGACTGGGCAGGGATGGCACTATGGTAGACCAGGAAAAAGAGCAAACATTCTAAGCATGCTTACAACATGCGTACTTTAAACTAAAGCAAAATGGTAATAAGCAGTGAGCAATACAGCTGCAACATAGCCTATACCTTCACTTTTTCAGGTTGTCCCACCTATACCCAAGAATTTAAATAGAAGCTAATTTTCAGTGAGAATTTTGTTTGTCATAAATTAGAATAAAGATGTTGGTTTGCTTTATTATTTATGATACAAGATGGAATCATCATTTAGTGGCCAGACATACATCATCTGTCCTAGCTGACAAGTGTTCACTTTAGGTTCCTCTAACTCCAGAACACTTACTTTTTTTCTGCTCACATTCATTTTCCACAGATGATTTACACTAAACTTAAGATTTCTCCATTTGTGCTTTTCTACAATAATTACTGTTTGGGAAAATGATTCAATATCCATCAGTAGTATGATAGAAAATGACTCTAATTAATTTCTTTACACAAGAAGTTTTGTTTTAAGCAGCTTACAGAAGGATTTTTTTCCTATCTAACTGGTTCTTAATATTCAACGTATGATCTTGTTTATGTGTTATAATATTTCTTATAAATTCTCAGTGATGGTACTTACATATAAGGGGCTTTTAAGCCTAAAGAAATCTTTCCCTTGTTAAAAAGCATAAAAAATGTTACATTATATTTACCTTTAAAAAAGAATGTCATTTAAGTGAGGAGTCTTTCCAAGTGTATGATTTATCAGAGCAGAGTAATTTAATTATAAAAGTATTAAATGATAACTTTATTTTGAGTGTCAACTTGTTCATTTACAAGAGTTCAATATTAATAAGATAGCAACTCTCTCAGAGCAATGCTGTCATATTGAAAATCTTTTGAAAACTTTACTGTCACTATTTGTTTAATTTTGTTTGCTTCTTTTGCATTGCTGAAGATCACACCCAAGGCCTTGCACATGCTGGGAAAGTTCCCTAACATAAAGTTACTGAATATGCTTAAAATAACACAGTTATAATATGCATGTAAATACAATGAACTAAACAGAACAAAACCACAAGAAAAATGAAGAAAGTACAATTTATTAATATGCACCAAAATTCTACCAACCAAAAATAACTGTAGTCAATACTGACCAAAACTCATTTCTAGAAATTTTTTCTGCACCTGTTTCCAGCAGGATGTAAATGAAGTACAGGAATAGACAAAGGGGTGACTGAATAGACATGAAGGAAATTAAAATACAACTGTGTTTCATTTTATCAAAATTGAAATCACACAAATGATTCCTTTAAATTCATATTTTTCTAACAGTTGCTATTAGCTGAGTTCTAAAGTCAGAATGAGTTATAATATAAGCAATTTTGAGCTGATATTTTTCTTTCACTTTAGTCTATGAAAACATAAATTGCTAGCACTTTTAAATTGTAAGTATCACATGATAAGATGTGTTGAGGATCCTTCAAATCTGATACCTTTTCAGAAGTCCCCATGTTTGACAAGGAGCAAACATAAGACTAATGCAATTTGAAGGTCATTTTAAAAAACCCATTGCCAGCATCCTACCCAGAATGCCAGGATCAAGAGAGAAGGGAGAAGGGGATGGACTACTAGAGATTAGAGATGGAAGGCATCTGAGGCCAGTGTGTTGATGGTTTCCAGCCTGGGTTGTGAAACACAGTACATGGGGGCTAGGGAGCAAGGTTTGCTTTTATGAAAATACATATTTAATAGCAGTGTCTCAACATCAATGTACTGTTCTGCTAATTTTACTAAATTTATGTAAGATATTAATGTTAGGTAAGTTTAAAGACTCCACTGGTCTAAAATTATGTCAAAAATATTTAAAATGCACAGAGCAACAACACACCTGAAAAATCATGCTTCACTTTCATACCATGCCTGCTAATGCCCAGCTTTGACGCATACAAGAGGAGTGGTGTTGCTAAAACATCTCTTCTTAGAAGATTCCGATAGGAGTGCACTTTTCATATTTTACAATATATAACCATGTAGCCCATTCAGATCCAATATTAAATGGCTGGGCATCTTCTTTACACACAGGTTCACTTTCCTGTCTTTACCATTAGTCTGTTAATTTTCCCCTGCCTTTTATTTAATTTTTTTTTCTTATTTTACATTTAGGTCCCAGTTCCTTCTCCCCCATCCTCCCTTGCCCCCCACAAACCACTATTCACTCCCCAGGGAGGGTGAGATCCTCCATGAGGGATCATCAAAATCTGTCAAGTCACTTGGGTAAGGCCCCTATGTTTTCAGGCTAAGGGAGTGTCCCTCCATGAGGCATGTGCTCCCAAAGTCCGTTCCTGTACCAGGAATACATCCTGGATCCATTATCAGAAGTTCCATAGACTTCCAGGCCTCTTAACTGAGACCACATTCAGGGTATCTGGATCGATCTTACACTGGTTTCCCAGCTATCTGTCTGGGGTTCATGAGCCCCCCTGATGGGAGATGTCATTCTGTAAATATGTTTCTCATACTGATTAATGAATAAAGCACTGTCTCCTGAGTTCTGGTATTAAAGGAGTGTACCACCACTGCCCCGCTGAGAATTTATTTTGTTTTGTTTGGTTGACTTGCTTTGTTTTTCAAAACAGGGTTTCTCTGTGTAACAGGCCTAGCTGTCCTGGAATTTGTTTTGTAAATCAGACTGACCTCAAACTCAGAGATCTGCCTGACTTTGCCTCCAGAGAGCTGGGATTAAAGGTGTGCACCACCACCCCCAGCAAGAATTTGTTTTATATTGTCTCTCAAAATTTTAAATATTGTATGTTTTCTTTTAAAATCTTTGCTTTGATATAGTTGGAGTAAATTCTCCTCAACCTTCTTTATTAATTACTTAAAATTTGTCCTTTCTCTTAGAGTTTAGTAGCCAAAGATGATTTGTATTTCATGTCTACACAATTTGCATGGAGAGGGGTTTGGGAAGTGTGTAGGTATGTGTGTGTGTGTGTGTGTGTGTGTGTGTGTGTGTGTGTGTGTAGTGGATAGGTCTATATGGGCATTCGTAGTGTGTATGAGTATGCATAAATTTGTAGCATATATTTGAGTATTAATGGGTAGGTGGGGCATCTGGACATGTAAGTATATGCTATATTTAGTGTGTGTGGATTTTTGTAACAGAATTGTGGGTTAAGTGTATATTGGAGGATTAGGTATGTGTATTATATTGTGTAAGGGTATTTGCTTATACATATGGGTAAGAGGGGAATCTGGGTTTATATGTGCTATGTGTACATGTAAAGTATTTGGGTGTGTAGATGTATGTATATAGTGTCAGGGGATATTGGTGTGGATGTGGGTCATCAGGGTGTGTGTGGAATATGGAGGATTATGTGTAGTATGTAGTATGTAGTTAGTATGTGAGCATATGTGCATTTGCATTTAAGTGCAGAGTGCAGTTGGTACATGGAGGTATGTATGTATGTGTACAAGTGTGCAGAGAAGCTTAACTTGATGATGTGAATTTTTGTTATAGACAGCAGACAAGAGTGGTATCTTGGGAAATGGACTTTCTTCCATCCAAGCATACATATTCTAGAATACTGCTTTCTCCTGAGGCTGGGTTATCACTTGGGACTTTCCACTGATATACAAGGGGCTCTGGGAGATGAAGTCACTTCCATAATAACAATGAACTATACTAGGTAGCACATTTCTACTGTGAAATCTTCCTTGTCCTTTATATATCTCTAAATTGTTGAATATTGCTGAAAGTTCCTAATGTTTTGAAATTTTACTTCCTGGAAACATGTATAGGAATGAGGAATCCATTGGAGTTATAAACATTACAAAAGAACTTTTTATTTGAATATTTTTATTAAAGCTTATGTCAGTATACCCAGATCTCACTTTTCAATAACTTCTGGTGAAATTTCTGCCACATATTTGTATTTGTATTTAACTAGAAACAGTAACAAAAATGGTATATGGGACATCTCAATCTGCATTTATTCTAAGCAATATACCAATGTTTTCTTTTCTCATAAATCTCATCGAGTGTGGTGCTACCTTGATCAGAGTCACAAATTATCAGTTGATTTTTACGGAAAACTATTCATTTTATACAGTAACTGTATTTGTTTACTACTCAGTTTTCTAAACCTTTGAAGCATTGAGTTGATGAAGTAGAAACCAAATGTTTCTTCAAGGTAAATGACAATGTTTTATAGGACAACAATTGAGAAGGTGATATTTAACAGGAATTGAAAAGAAGAAGAAATAATGAAGCAGGGCCCATTTAGAAAATACTCTGGGAATGATTAAAATGTGTTAGGACATCACAAGAGGAATGATTTTCATGGACAGGTGAGAAGGGGGAGAGTGAATGAGGAAAGATTAGTCCACAGGGAAGACCGCATGAGCTTCTCTGTATCCAACTCATCAGCTACTCCAGGTAGTAAGGAGAGGATGTCACAAATCAGAAGTTATCTGGGCCCACTTCTGAAAGTCCTTGAATATCACCTCCTAGAACCTTAATCTTTTCTATAAAAACATAGATGATGGGAGCATGATTGCCCTCAATCTCATTATGATAAAACTAGTATACAAAGAAAACAAAAACAAAACAGTCAAATGTGAACTATATGCTGTTCTGTGCATGATCCACACATCCAGAAATACCAGAACACAAGCAAACTATTAGTCAAGTAGAAGACAGATTTCAGTGGCACAAAGTAATAAAGAGGCCTCATAGTTCTCAGACCCACTCTGCAGGAGTTCACAATCCTGTCTTTGGAGATATATTGTAAAATGGATGCTGGCAAATTCTGAGTGAGAAAGTTATGGATAAAATGTCTTAATTTAGAAAGATTAATAAAAATGTCCTTAGGAAGCAAATTTGAAAGCAGTCCCTGAGGAAGGTTGACAATTAAGTACATGAATGCTGAGATGAAGAATGCTTCAAGAGTATTTGAATGAAAAGGAAGAAAACATGTGAATAAACACCAAGATCAGTTTTCTGGGTTCCCACGACACTGGAGAATCCTCTATGAGTAAAATTACTGAAAGATACAACTACCACCACTCATCTTATCACTGGACAGAACTATCTCACAGTGCATGCCTGCAAATATTGCCTAGTACATTTGAAAGTTGCAAACTCAAGGTAATTATTTGTATAAAGGGATATGTAAAAATCTCTTTAAATTTGTTATTGAGTTTGGTGCCACCAAAAAGCAAGAGCCTTAAACACTGATCATGGAAACACAGGAAAGTGTATGATTCAGGAATGAGTTCTAAGACTCAGGCATCATGACACAGATGCGGAAGCCAATTACTATCACACAGATCAGATGAGCATGAGGAAGGGCCATTTAGCTTGGGAAAGGGGAGGTCGGAAGGGGGAAGTAAACATTTTAATCAAATCCAATACACTGTTATTGATTTCTCCTTGCCAGACTTACCTTGTAGAATACTTATAATGCTTTTGACATTGAGATATTTGGCCCAAGCTATTGGATTAGTCAAGGCAAAGAGCTCAGCTACTGGCATGATCTCTTGTATTTCATTTAAATGTGATTTATTCCTTTATCCAAAAGCAGGCTCTTATTGATAAAATAAATGAAATTGAAAATCCCAAAGGGAATTTGATGCCCACTTACACAAAATAGGTTTGCAAAGTGTGACAATGTTAGATTGTGGGCTTTTTTTCCTCCTTTTATTTCTTTTGTTATTGTTGTTAAGTCAAAACTTGTCTTACTTTCCATTCTTTTATGTGCTATGCAGTTAGTTATCTTTGGTGCTACAAATCACTAAAAGCTATCATTCCACATTTCAATTGCAGGTTTTGTTACTCAAAAATTTCAGTGTCATTTATTACCCTTAAGCTGCACCTGCTTCTAGATGGAATATTTTACACAATGTCAAATCATTACAGCATTTGATAGGAAATCTACCAGGGAGATATGTATTTTCTTACTAGCTTCATCCAAGTTAGGACAATTGTCCTCAATGTCTTGGCAAACTTTGAAGCTGTCATGTCTTATATCCTGAGCAAGATTTTTGAACCAAGCTAAAATTTAACAGCAAAGTGATGTCCTAGTTAATATTTAATATTTAATAGAACTACAGTACGTATTGTTGAGTTTTATGCCAAAGACAGTAAACACATGAAGAAAATTAATTTATAGTCATAATAAACTAAACTAAAATAATTTCTAATGGATCCACATCAGATTATTTTCATTTGATATAAAAAATGACAGGAAAAAAATCAAGGCTATATATAGGTGTTGGTTCTTACATATTTGTTCTTAGCCTGGCATCTGCAGTTAGTATTCTAACAAGAGAAATCCTGAGACTCTAGTCCTGATTGTTTTACACAGAAAGTCCAGAACAGTGCAATTAAAAGTTTCAAGAATAAAGCTCATAAAAGCAAGATTTGGAGCCACCTCTTTAAGTCACTGCAGCAACACCTCTGAAACCTCTCATTACATTCGACAAAACCCTTCAGGTTGACAAGCACAGCAGACATCTTCATCCAGTAATGTTTTTCACACCTTCCTGGTGTTGGCCTTGTTATTAGCCTTCATTCACATAGCGCTCTTGTCTGCTTCTTTTTACAACCATTCTATACTGGAACACATCTTGCTTTCTGGCTTTTCCTTCAGGGACTCTAATTTCATCCTAATTCTTCTTCCCACTTTGAACATTCTACTTCATTGAGGAGTTTGTCCATTCAATGCCCCCCACAAAAAGAATGTCCACTTTAGTTACCAAATTAATTCACTTTAGAGTCATGGTATGACATTTTTATCTTTATGAAGATAAAAAGAACAAAATGAGCTGTTTAGGAATAAATCTGATGGATGACTGCATTGTTCATAAAAAGGGTAAACTTCGGCAAGTTGTTTAAAATTTCCAAATTTCATCTGTATCTAAGCTCTTAATTCCAGTTTTGTGGTTCCCACAGTCCCTGTCTCCCAAGCATATGTCTGCTTGTTCTCTTGCATAATTGTACTTGCCAGTGTTTGAACATGAGCTTTTGTGTGAAAACACACATGGCTTAGAGCCTAAGTGAAGGATGCAGAAAAGCACAGAAAACAAGACACATGGAAGACATTGAACTGTCTCTAGATGACAATGCAAGACATTGAACCACCTACATTATTTTGTATTAACCCAGTTAAATGAAGAATTCCAGGTGATATTGGAAGTTCACTACAAATAAGCCCCATATGGTCTTTACATGCAGAACCATAAGCTGCCTAAATACCATTTCTGTAATTTAAAGTTTGGGGTCTACTGTATACCATCACTGTACTAGTGCATACTTCATAGTACATACTTCATACACAAGGTTAAATTCCTCTTTGGGATTATATTTATAAATACTAAATGCCTTCCTATAACATCACAAGGCACTGAAAACTCAATACATTCAAAATGAAATTATGAAATGTCTACTCATATTTTCCTTTACATGTGTCCTTATCCTAGAATTCAAGTCTTTGAATTAAAACAAAGAATCATATGAAATTATTATTCTTTCCCAATTTTAGAGATCTTGTCATATTCAATCAGTCTCTGATACTTCTTTGTAATTTGTTTTTCCACTCCATTTCAACTGACTTCACCACAGTGCACTAGCCAGAGCAGTATGTGGCAGTAAGTAAAGCCAGCCATCAATATAAAGTGTTAACTTACCTCCAACTCAATAAGGATTGGAAGATGGAAAGCATGTCATTCAAATAATTTTCTTGGTAAATTTCATTGAAAAATTAAGGTTGAAAAAGGTTGACAGACTTTCCTCATTCATTACCTGGATTATAGTAATACAACTTTGGTAGTCTCTGCAACCTCACCTTCTTTGAATTGGTCTTGTATAAAAGTTACAACTTGCTTAAACTTTGCCATTGCTCTTTACCATCCTTAAGAAAAATTTAGTCCTCCATTTAAAAATGACAATTAAAAAATCATATGCTGTATTCAATAGGTTACTACAACTTTGCATGGCTTGCCTCGTGCTGACAATGATACCAACTAGGAGTGCTTGCTGTTGTGATACTATTTGATAATTGCAACTGATCAATTTAGACTGAGCTATACTGAGAATTTGATGTAGTCTTTTTAAGAGAGTTGAAAAAAAAAAAAAGAAAAAAAGGAAAGCACTCATAGGTCAGCTTGTAAATACAGACATGGATCTTGTGATGATTTGAATGAGTAAATGTTCCCAGTAGGCTTATCCATTTGACCACTTGATCCCCAGGGGGTGGAGCTGTTTGATAAGGTAATGAAAGTTTTAGAAGATGTAGGCTTGCTGGAGGAAGTCTGTCACTGTGTGTAGGCTTTGGATGTTTATAGCCTTGTTCCATACCCAATTTTTGCTCTGTTTGCTTCCTGTATGAGGTAGTGAAGTGTCTCTCTGTATCCTGCCCTGCTACCATGCTTTCTCTCTCATACCTTCCCCATCATTATTGACATTTTTTTTTCTAGAAATCAAAATAAACTCCTCTCTAAGCTGCTATTTATCATGGTATTTTATCACAGAAACAAAAAAGTAATTAGTGTAATCCTAAAGTATATTCACAATAAAATACATTGTAGACACAAAGTGGAAACTCCTCATCTGAGGGTGAGGTCTTCCCAGGTATAATTTCCCCTCAATCAGAACTCCTTTGGATGTAATGAAATGCCTTTCTAAGGTGCAAATTGGGAGCTTTACTATCATGTATGAGCCAACAAATTTTTCTGTGAATAGCAGTAACTTGCTAAGATTTCCTTTTAATTTAATCAGGCCATCAATCAGTAAGGTTGGGTTATACAAGTTAATATTTATTTACCACTTAGATACAGCTGAATGATTCTTGCTTTAACGGGAGGCAAAAATGTTAGTTCCTCATGACATTTAACAGTTCCTAGTGCCATTATTTTGACAGCATCTATTTGACCTGAGAAACATCCTGCCTACAGAAATATTCTTTGGGCAAAATTTGCTTACAAAAAATCCTCAAGAGTCAGAATGATCCAAAAGGTCAAATTTAATCGTCTATTAAAAAATAAATACTAGTCTTTGAGTAATAATGACATGGACCCAGATTTCTCACCTTGCCATGCACCATTTACAAGAATGACAAGGAAAACATGAGAAAAAGGAGCAACATGATCTAAGCCCAGGAAGTAGGAATGTCTATCCTCTAGCACCCAAGGTGTCAAGAAACAGCTGCAAAGAGAACAAGTGAGCTTAAAATGCATAAAGCTTAAGCTTGCAGTTTCTCCTTTTATTCAATGCAGAGGCATTAAGAAGAATATGGGCAAAGACTCTAGAAACCACCAAATCCAGGAAATTACTTTCCTTTTTTTAAATATGTAGAAAAGGCATTGTGGGCAGGCTATCTTTCTGGAAACCACAAGGAACAGAATACCCAGTGTTGATGCCCTACAGAGTTGTGTAGACAGACTAAAAGTTATTGAGCCTTAGAAGCCCTCCCTTTGGGTAAAGGACTAAAAGAAGCTGAGAGTTCATGGAACATAACATTTCCTGCTGAAATTGGCAACAGGCAATAAATGCAGAGCCAGAACACTTAGATGGATTCCAAATGAGGACCTTTTTCTTTTCCCCAAGAAATAAAACCTTCAGGATGATGCTCAAAGTCAAAAGAAGGGAGAACTCTTAAAGACACAGATAATACTTCTCTCTGAAATGGATTCATTAACCAAGAAAAAGGAAAGATTACAAAGCTGCAATGTTCTAATTTCAAAGGCTCAGGATCAGTGAACATCAAACAAACCGCTACCTACAAAATTAGAGGAATTAGTATTAGGTTGGAAAAATTCTGAGGTGGAGAAAATGTAATACAGTGAGGAAAGGGAAGCTTGTGACGATACTATCAGAGTATCAAACTGAGCTCAGAACTGGCATTGAAGCTATACAAGTCATTTATTCCTTCTCTTCTCCCTCCCTGTCTTATTCTTTTCCAAACTTGAGTTACTACAGATTATCCCCAAGGCCTTGCACATTTTAGGTAAGCACTATATCACTGAGCTATATCTTCAAACCCAATACTTTCTAAATTGCTTAAGTATACATTTTGTTAAACTGAAATGTATCAATCACACCCAGTCAAATATTTCCTACTAATTGGATGAGTACATTTTCAGTTCACCTATCCAGAGACCGTTTAGACTGGTTCTGGGACTGAGCACATGAGAACTGTGCAGCAGGTTACTGAGCAGATGACGCTAAGATGAAGAGTTAGGAGAGCTTAGGCTATCTTTAACAAAGTGCCTTATATTCCCTAGTGAAACGTCAGTGTGAAAAGAAAATATTCAACTGAAGTCTGTTGTGTATGAATTTGTGCTTTAAATATGTATGTGGGAATTTATTCTGTCACATTGAAACTAGATCTTGATGTCTGGTTGAAACAAATGGTCATTTCAATAACACCATGTGATGGTTTGAATGAAAATGGCCCCTAGTTGGTAGAACTGTTTGGGAAAGATTAGGAGGTGTGTGTTGTAATTTAAGAAAAACAGGAAGAGAAAGATTCCATGCTAAAGAGTTCAAGCTGATGGGGAATTTTATTAGGAGAAAAGGATCCTAAAAAGGGGGAAGGGGTATTTTTACAAATGTTAATTACAAATGGTGGGGGAACCTAGCTTTTAATTTCATTCCTTAGAGATGAGCAAAGAGACAAATTAGTTGAGGATGGCAAAAATAGATGATATATTTAAGAAGTCAAATACATGTTTAAGAGAAGTGTCAGAAAGATGAAGCAAAATTAGAATTGTTGGGTGGGGGAGATGATGTCTCAGTCAATAAAGTACTTGTCTTATAAGCATTGGGACTGGACACTGAGCCCAGCAGCCTGTAAGAGGCTAGGTAAAACAGAACAAAATTCTAATCCCAGTGCTGAAATGCAGGTCACTGAGGTTCACTGGCCAGCCAGTGTGACCTAATTGTTGAGGCTCTGGGCCAATGAAAAATCTTGTCTCAAAGGAGATAGACAGAAATTTTGAAGATGCTAGTCAGTGTTGTGGTTTCCATGAGTACTTAAAGAGACATGATCATGTACACATGTACACAAATATATACACACATGTATGTATATATAGGAATAAGAATAATAATCATCAAAATGTTTTAAACTACCTTGAGCTGAAGATGTAAAAATTAGAGTAAACTAGTTTATTCATACTAGAACATTTTTATTCATCAAGAATTATTGAATTAAGAAATATCATTGGTTCAGAAGTTAGGCACCCAATAATCAAAAGAAGTAAACATGCAAAAGATATTGTTAACTAATTATAGAGTTGTTTAAAAGTCTCATGTTAAAAATTCTAGTTTATAAAGATAAACAATAAAAATATATTTCAAAACTATAGTTATTGTTACACTTCATACTAAAAATGGCAAGAAGAAAAGCCAGGTGTACTCTTGCATACTTGTAATCACATAGCTTGGGAAATAGAATCAAGATCAGAAGTTCAATTTCAGCCTCAACTACATACAGTTTGAAACCAGTCCATATTAGAAACCACATTTCTGACTTAGCACTGCTCTTGGATGCTGCTGTTTGGGTTTTGTTTGTTGGTATCTTCCTAGGAATAAGTCAGTGAGGTATGCAGTCCATGCCTCATGTGGTTTTGGCAGTTCCAGCTAGGTCAGTTTAGTGGCCAGTTCACTGGAGAGCTGGTAAACTAAATGTTTTGAATCGATCATTCATCCACTCATTGAGTAATCCTTGTGCATTCTCTAATACAATGCCATCACTCTGGGGGTACACTCTTCTCTTTTGACCTTTACTTCAGCTTGTTCTATTCCTCAAGATTAGGAGGAAAATGGTGACTCCAACCTCGCAAGGCTTTCCTAGGCCTCTTTGTTCTTGTCTCTTCTATACTACAGGCATGGCAGGACATTTTATTTTTCAGACTTTCTGTCTGGGAACTGGGTTCATATCTATGGCAAGAAAATCACTCCCTGTTCTTACTCAGATGTTTCTTGAATAAATGATTCTTGAACTAGTTAAGCTTGAAGATGTAAAAGAGGGAACTCTCTAAGTGGCTGACAAACACTTGAAATATTTAACATCCTTAGCCATCAGGGAAATGTAATCAAAACTACTTTGAGATTCCATCTTGCATTGGTCATGATGTTACGATTAACAAAACACGTGACTGTTCATTCTGGTGAGGATGGGGAGTTAAGAGAATACTCCCCTCATACCGATGAAAGTACAAACTATGAAAATCAGGTTAGAAACATGGGGAACTGATCCACCTCAAGATCCTACTGTACCACTCTTGGGCATATACCCAAAGGATGTTTCGTCCTTCCAGAGATTCATGCTCACTCCCACTCACTGAGGCTCTACTCACAGTACCCAGAAATGGCAAACAACCTTGATGTCCCTCAACAGAAAAAACACAATTAAGTGTGACACATTTATGCAATGGATTAATTATTACTTAGCTGTTACAAAAGAAACAGATAAATAGATGGAACAAGAAAACATTTATCCCAAGTCAGGTATCCCAGAACCAGCAAAAACACAAATATGCTATGTGTTTGCTAATATGTGGATATTAGTTGCTAAGTCTTTGATGACCATTGAACCACAGAGTTTAGGTGTAGAGTAAGAGGCTAAAGTGAACAGTTAGATCTTGCTAGGGAATGGAAATAAAATAGTTATAAAGGATGGTGGGGGATGGTGTTAAAATAGGAGGGTCAAGTAAGGAAAAGGAGGGGAGAGGGAAACTCGAGGAACAAGGGTGCAGACAGCAAAACTTCAGGGTGATTTGGGAGTAATGAGAAAATCTAATACAGTAGATGCTCCCTAATATATTTACATATGTGAAAGTAATATAAACAAAATTGCCAAATAATGGGAAGATAGAGCCCCAAGTGACCATCTCTTGTTACCACATGAAGCTTCCAATACCAGGATTGGGTTCCAGGTCCTCCGAAAGGACAGCCAGTGCTCTTAACTGCTGAACCGTTTCTCCAGCCCCTTGACAAGTTTTTCACTTCTCACTCTGCATCTGCAGAGCAGTGTATTTTAAACATCCCTATTCTGCAGTTTGGAAATTCTGGAGGTGTTTCCTCCTATTAAGCATTTTTGACTGAAATTTATTTTCAGGGCAGAACTCATAGAAGATTTTGAATTCATTAGCTTTATGTCAATTGACATAATTGACTAACATTTGCTGTTTAGATGCTTTGACAGCATGGTTTCACAAACAAGGACTGGCCAATGTGAGTGGTAATGTATGTGTGTGTTTATAATTATTCCTAAAATTGAAAAGTACCTTCAGAAATGAGGAGACAAAATATTCACATTTCTGGCCCACCATCCTCACTTCTGTTCATCTTAATTAGAACAAAATTCAATAGTGCTTCAGTTGGCCTGCTGGGTCTCTGGGACACAAAAGATATGATTCAGACTCTGTCCTTAATGAGATTATGACATTCCTAGGAGTTTGTTACTTTCTTGCCAGGAATTGAGAGAGAGGAGAGAGAGAGAGAGAGAGAGAGAGAGAGAGAGAGAGAGAGAGAGAGAGAGAGAGAGAGATTCCAATAGACCTCCAAAGAGGGTAGTAATGCTATGTAATAATATTTCCACTGAGCCAAGGGCTGTGCATATATTCCCCATGCAGCAGCCCTGAAGACCTATTGCAGCTTATCCCCACTTGCAAGTACTAGCCAAGACTCCCCCAGATGAATGACAGACCAGGTACTTGTCATCTTTACACCAAAAATAAGTCTGATGTTAAGGCTGCATATGTCAACAACCAGATGTAGTCACATACAGAAAAAAAAAATCTTCAGAACTTTCTCTTTTATGTTGAAAATTTAGCTTTTAAAGCTAAATAACAGTAGCAGTTACAACAGACAAGGCCTTCTACCTGAAATATACTGCTAAAATGTCTTATTTGTCTTGACCATATCACCGTCTAGTGCAAAGGGAGTTTCCTTGATCCACCACAAATCTATGCCACTATTGCCACATAGTACTGAAAGCAGGGGCAGGACAATGGAGAAACACACTCTGCTTCAACTGCCAGAGCTGGGATTGGCCCTTCCCTTTAGACTTCACTCATCTTAACTCAGCCACATGACCTTCATTCAACCACAGGGGAGATGGTGGAATTACATGTCCTGTGTCTGGAGGAGGACTCACGTGTAAACACAGACAGTCTTCCATGCTTTGCACTTGCAATTCATGACACATATCAGATCCTCTTTAACTTGTAACTGCTATCAGCATTTAGATCCACTCTTCCAGAACAGATAGATCTGAAGGCTCACTCTCAAATTGAATTTCCTCCTATAATACTAATGAACTGAATATTAAACAAACAGCTAATATGTACATATAGTGTGAGTGAATAAAGTGTAATGTGTCCAAAAATTACGTAAAGCAAGAGGAACTAGTGTCAAAACGTGTGAATTTAATTTTTACAATGTTGATGTTACAGGGAAGTATTTCTCACTAGGTAGTGAGACTCTGGGAAATATTTATCAAAGCTTTACTCTCATACATTACTTTTAGGACTTGACAATGGAACTATTTAAAGAATTACATTATTGCCCTCAGTGCTAAGTTCCTTCACATAAAGGTGACAAATCTTACCAAGGACAGAAGTATAACACACACTTCTTCAAAGAATATAAAGGAGAATAGTATTATTTTTTTTTAAGCACATGGCAAAATTATCATTTCGACAATCTGAAAAGATTGTGGCAGCATCCATTCTGCAGCTGAAGACACGGTAGGCCTCCACACCTTTAGGCAGGTGACACATCAATAACTCCATAGAATTGAGAATTTGAACTCTTACTTTTATGCTTATGTCAAATAAAATGTTACCCTCATTTCCTTTGTTAAATGATATACTTATCAAGCAGCTTTCTGACTATGGTGGCAAGCACTATGTAAATACACAAGTAGGCAACTTACACAGGGACAAGTGACTATGAGGGAGGAATGACAGAGGAAGCCATTTATTTTCAGTTCATAAATAAGCTTATGAGGGCAGATGCTATGCTTAACAGGATGCTGTCAGCTCCGTTTCTGCCTCAAGCAATGGACGCAGGATAAAATGCAGTGCTGTAAAATTGTTTAAGCCACTAATCCCATTACTTTTATTTATAGAGAGTTGTGGGAACATGCGTGCTTTTTCTCATAATGAGTACTGGTCATGCAGCAGAAAAGGCAGCCCAACCACTGGACACTAGGTAAACATTCAGAACTACACTGCTGTTAACCAACAGTGTCCTGCTTAAGGTCATGAACAACCAGAAACATCACTAGCCTGTTTATACACACTTGCAGATTGATGCTGTTCTGCATTCGAGTGGCCCAGAGCTACTCTAAAAGGGACAACAATAGAGCAGGTCTGTGGATAAGGCTTGCAGGCTCTGCACCTTTTTGAATTCCTAAAATAGAAAAGACCATCCACAAAAGTAATTTTGTCAGTTTGAAAAGATTCTAAAACTTATCCTAAACCTAAAGAAAATAAGACATAGAGCCCTTTCTGTGTGTAAAATTTTCAAATGATGAACTTTGCATAATTTTAAAAACATATATACTTAAGACTTATGAACAGTTGCATAGCATACATTTTTTTACAGCAATTGTAATCACTTTCTTCAGCTTATAATTAGTGAAGTTGAAACATAATCTCACTGCCTAAGCCTTCCCAATAGCTTCCATAAGGGCATTTCAATGGATCCTTCTTAGCATTAGGTTGAGGTACCAGATCCATGGCTACTGCTGAGTTAAATTCTCAAGAGTCCAATTAAGAAATAACAAGTTTAAGTAGCCAATCCTTACAGACTGAGGGGATAACAATCGTGTATATTGGTAGAGCATTTGACTTCCAAAATCAACTTACAAAGGAGGTGTTGTCATATCAGGTTATAGGCAAGAATACCAGTATGGTGAGCAGCTGCTGAGTCTAGGACTCTAACATGTGTACCTGAAGTGTTGACTCTGAGTGGCTTTGAAGCATAACATCTGTCTCCCAGTGGAGTGAGGTTACATTCCCACCTTCTGGAGTCATCCATTTTGCTCTTTCAATGGCGCAGAGACAGCTCAGTGCACGTTCCCCTCATCTTCCCATTCATCCATCATTTCCAGCAACTGATGAATCACTTTCCAGGGCCAATTCATCAGTCTTCCGAGTAAATGCAAAGGGTTTTTTCCCTTATCAATGCATGATCCCCATCTAGTGGTAACTATGTGGTAACAACGGGATAATCTCTAATGAGTTACTGATGGCTTTTACCCCCCAAATTTTCAGACACAAATCCCACTAAAGAACTTACATTCATACAGAACCAATTAAGTGTAAGAAATTTATGCCAAAGATAAGCTGTGGGAATTATTCTATTTTGACTTGATAAAGATTCAGGACAGGAAATTATTCTATGAAAAATTTAACATGCCTTCAATTCGTATAAAACCTGCATAACTGTCTAATATTTATAGATAAGAGGCTGGTGGGAGTGGGGAAGGAGGCAAACATAAGAACCTGAGTGTAAACTCCAAAGGCCCCAGGTAAAAACTGGGACACTGTCATGGGTACCTATATTGCCTGGAGTTGGGGAGGGTAGAAGGGGGAAAGGATAGGTAGATATCAGGACTCCAGGAAAACACCATGAAGCTTCAAGCTCAGTCTTAAGAGAACAAGGTGGAGAACACAAAGCAATCAAGGAGAGTACACAACATCTTCCTATTTCCTCTCTATGCATGCAAATAACTATATACACTATCGCACACATGCACACACACACACACACACACGCACGCATGCACACACACACAAAGAAAAAATCCGTAGCTAAAATTGTCACAGTTTTCGTGCCTTCAGTTGTGCTTGTGTTACAAAGTGCCAGAAATAGTTATTTAATAAAACTATTAAGAAAATGTAGCCAGCATCTATTGATGAGTAAGTTGTTCAACCAGATGTCTGCTTTAAATTTAAGTAATGTCTATGATTTTATCCATCTGACTTTATGCTGCCCACTTCAGACTAACTCCTATAGTCCCTCATTTTTTTTTGGATTCAGAGAAGTTGATCATTATTTCTGACTGTTTCAATGCATGTCTGTTGTCATTTCAATCCCAGGCTGAGAAGAATTGTGCAAACCTATGTAGTTTGGAAGTTCTAACTAAGTACTTGGTTGTATGTAATCATTTAAAGTGTGCTTCTATATCTACTATCTATTAACAGATAATAAAAGGTCTTTAAAGTTGCCTCGTCTGTATTTCCTAAGCTTTTTCAATCACAAATATTCTCATTGTACACTATACGTATTCTTACAAACATGCAACTCAATTCAATTTCCTAGCACTGCTGTAATTCAAACGTACCAGGAAAATTGTGCCCACTGTAGCAATACTGTTATTATAGTGTAGCTAACCACTTCATCACTGGATTTGAGGCTTGCTCTACAGGAAGAGATTCCTTGATTGGTGTTGTAGTCCTGGTACAAAGCCTGTGGATGATATCTTTCCTAAGGCCCCATATGGTCTAGAGTAGAACCTGCTATTGTGACTTTGATAAATGATCATGCTGTCAAACTGTCTTCTGAATGCTTATGTTTATATTCATAAGCCTGGGCTGCTCTCAGCCTTGGTCAGAGAAGCTTCACTTTGCAATGGACAACAGTTAATGGAAATAAAAATAACTGGCCAAATCACCAAGGGAAAAAAACCAAGTGTGGAGCTGTAAGTGGGATTTCCATATTAACAACCCCCCCATACCCTTCCCAACCATCTCATGGAGCAGTGAAAGCCATTACAGAGGAGGTGAAATAACACAGAGTTGGAGGATGGTAGGATGTTGGCTTCTGGAAATACCATGGCTCTCACAAGCATGGACTCCCAGAAGCTGGTCTTACCTGCACTCAGCACACACAAGATCAAGCCAAACAAAGTCCCAACATAGATGGGGCACATGAACTCCAGGCCCCACTCATTACTGGGGAAATATTAGCAGTTGGTAGCTGAGGGGGAGAAAGCCTTTCTTTATTGAATATATGACAATTGGTAGGATTCCCATGCTTGTGCCCATGTACAAACAGGCAAAACTAATTGCACTTAGTTAAGATAAAAGACTTGAAATTAGAATTCTGCATGGTTTCAGGGATATGAGGGTAGGGGGCAGATCTGCTTATATTTAATTATATACACATATAAAATTCTCAACAATACAGAAAATATTTTAAAGATACAGGACGTAGGTTGTTTTGAGAGTTGTTTTGTACTACCCTGACTGCTTTCATTTTTATCTGTTTTTGTTGTTTGCATGACAGATGCACTCTTCCTTAAAAGGATGGTAAGCCTTTCATTGGCAACGTGAATGACAAATTGTCTCAACTTTCTCATTTGTCTGTCTTCTGAGTTGGCTTGTGATAGTGTTACTGCCATGATGGTTTGTTTTCTTCAGGAAAACCAGTCCTATGAGATCTTAACAAGATGGTTTCTTAAACACCACCTGTATAATGACACCAGTTGACATGCTAACATGGAAGAGGGAAATAAAAGTCCCATGCCTAGATGAAGAGCTACAGTCAATCAATGGCTGCTCAGGGAGGGGGAAATCTCTTTTCTCTGCTAGCAAAATCCCTGATAAGTTATTCAATACAAAGGGGTCAATCCAAAATACATACATTCTTGAAGATAACACACACATACTTAACAATAATAAAGAAAAGGGGGTCATGAATTCAGAGGGAGGACAGGGGTAGAAGGAGGAGTTGGAGGTTAGAAGGGGAATGGGAATGATGTAAATACAGTACTCATGTATGAAATTATAAAGAATTTAAATAAATCATAAGTGACCTAAAGCTTTCTGTGTGCTCAATTAATGATGTAGAACAATCTACTATATACTCTTGACTATATTTAATATTCCTCTATTTTCTGTGTAATTTCAATTACTCCACAGCCTGTATCCCTCTCAAAGCTTTGATATTTGATTTCAATGACTGAATTTTTTCATTATTAAGTCCTGCTTGTAAGATTTTCTCTTTGCTATTTTTTTTTTACTACGTTATCTGAGACTTCAAAAGACATTGAATTTCTTTTATTACCTTAACCCTTCTTTGTCCATTGCTAACATTGTGATAACTGTTACACTGTTTATGTATTTGAGATGTTTGCTGTCAAAAGCGGAACAGGAAACAGAGACCAACTTCAGACTGCCAGGTGTACTACTGTCATATCAAGTAGGATTGACCTCTAATTTCTTTTTTAAAATTTTTTACTTTTCTATATGTATGTTTGAGTGTGCCTGTGTGTTTATATGCCATATATATCTGTTCCTGTAGAGGTCAGAAGAAGTCATTGAATCACCTAAAGCTATAATTACAGGCAGTTATGAGCCACCTAATATAGATGCTGGGAAACAAACTTGGGGCCTCTGGAAGACCAGCACGGATTCTTAACTTGCTGACCCATCTTTCCAGCTCAGGGCCTGAAATGTTTTTAGTTTAGTCAGTGTACCTGAAGAAAAGTAGCTCTTGCAACAGCTCGTACTTGTCCAATAGAACTCAAATATAAGACCCTATTTCTGAAGATACCACACACTTCGGTAATGGGACATAGTTCTCAAGTTGGTACTGACAAAAAAGCTTCCTCTTTATTGGTAACTACGAAGTTTGTTGAAGGGAAAAATCTTTAGCAATATTACCCATCTGTGAACATTGTAAACTAATATAACAACCAGTGTAGCAAGATATGCCCCCATATACAACAGTGGCACAAATGTTATGTGGTGACCAACAATTTTCTGATTGGGTTTAAGGACCACTCCACAAAGAATGTGTATATTGGTACTGTAAATCTGGCCGAGAACACATATTTGGAAACTCAGAGGTCCAATGGGTAAACATGCTACCAATTTTCTACTAAACGGACACCATATCAAAATGCTCTTTAAATAAATATTTTATACAATAAATTAGTATATAAATTAGACTTCATTAGATAAGTTTCCTTGTGCAGACAATAGTGGTTAAAACAGAAATTCACAACTGATCAAAATCCAGAAAGTATTAGATTGTTCAGTCACAAATGGAACAATTTTATCACATTCCCCATCCCCAACGCTCAGGCAGTATCATGTAAAACAGAATAAAATGATTATAAAAACCAGAGATCAGAAAGTACCAGAGTGATATAGTGTCTTCTGGATGTGACAAGGCAGCTGCTCTCATGAACCCACACTATCTAAGGTTGTGTGCACAAGATCTGCAGATAATTAAAGACAGACAACATTCTAGCATAGAAGTAGGAGGGAATCTTGTGACTCCACCATAACTGAGGAGATGTTGGCAGTTGATGGCTGCTGTGGAAGAGTCAGTTTTCTTTAAGGTTATGGCCTCTAGGAGGGTAATCACTCTCCAGGGAACAGTCCCACACTTAAGATACAGAGACCTACAAGACTGACCCCAACTAACAATTTGAGCAACATGGAAAGGCTACCATAAATACCCTTCCCTGATAATGAGATTGATGACTAACTTATCTACCATCATTGAGCCTTCATGTAGGAGCTGATGGAAACAAAAGCAGACACACACAGCTAAAAACTGGAATCCAGATGCAGAGATGGAGGACAAGACCAGGCTGCAGAAACCCACAGAGACAGCTGACCTGAACAAGGGGGAACTAATGGGCCTCCAGACTGATATCTAGGAATCCAGCATTGGACCAACTCAGACCCCCCTGAACATTGGTCTCAATTAGAAGGCCTAGGCAGTCTAAGGGACCTCTGACAATGGAACCAGGATATATTCCTGATACACAAAAGGATTTTGGGAGCCCATTCCCCATGGAGGGATACTCATACTCCCTTAACCTAGAGGCAGGAGGGAGGGCCTAGTCCCTACTCCAAATGACTTGACAGATTTTGTTGATCCCTCCTGGAAGGCATCATTCTCCCTGTAGAGTGGGAGTGGATGAGATGGGAGGGTGGTTCGGGGGGCATGAGAGGGAGGGAGAGAGGGAAGGAGGGAAGGAGAGAGAGGGAACTGGGATCAATATGTAAAACAAAAATAAGAAATAAATATAAAAATAAATAAATAAATTCCATGGGGGGAAGAAAAATAAATAAATAAAAAGATTATAAGGATAGGAAAGACTAGACTCTGAAGGGTTAATTTTAAAAGAGACAACAAGAAGCTGAAATTGGGAAGGATTGGTGAGGTAGAGATGTGTCCAGGAGAAGTTAAGGGTAAGAATAGTGTTGGATATCAAAAAAATATATTCTATGAAAATTTTGAATCAGTAAAAATAGTCTTTTTTTCCAATTCCAGTGGCTTTAGTGGTGAATATGTTTTAGAAAAAATATCTACCCTGTAAATACAATATTTTTAAAGTAGCTCTGAAGCTGGCTTAGAACATATCCAACTAAATGTTATAGAAGCCACCAAAAGAGAATACAAACTGACAAGAAAATTTACATTTCTATACGACTAGAACAGCAAATGAGTCAATAATAATGCATCCTATCTTCATCCATGTTCTTGTCTATTGAACAAAATTCAATCATAGTTTGCACTGAGGAAGACCATGATTACATTTCCCACCTTTGGTTGATTCCATTGGATTAAGTTAGATTAAAATATTGTGGTTAAAACAATTTTTGAAAAGTTTGACATTTTTCAGTTGAAATTTGATTGATCATGTCCTACATGTATATAACAACTTTCAGTCATTTTTGCCTCACTGTATCTCCCACCAAAATCTTTCTTGTTCCCAAAAAGTCAAGTTTTAAAATTTAGATGAAAATACGAAAATAGTATCTTCAACAGAAAATTGTTTTTGTAGACTAACTTAAGCAGGTAAAGTGAAAAATCAAATGTCACAAATTTAAATTATTTAAATTTTAGAAATCATGACTCTACAGTTTTATACAGAAACATTTTATATGAATACAGTTTCCAGTGATGATCTACAAATATTAAGTATTACAAAGTGATTGAGGTCTGAACTACAAACTCTTTCAAAATTTATCTCTACCCCAAGAACATTTTTAAAAATAGTTTTTGGTTGTTGTTTTTTTTTTTTTTTTTTCTTTTAACAATCATCTGTCTTCAAGTATACCAGACGAACATTTGCCATTAAAACCTCTCACTTCACGATGCATTTCCCTCACTGTTTTCATCTCATGCACTGCAGAAAAACACCGCAGCACTATTCACAGCCCTCTTGCCATAAGAAAGAACTGAATGTAAATTTCTATTAAAAGTGAATAATGATGTATCAAACCTCATTTTCATTTCAGTGATTGACTGGGGAAACAGAAAGCTCTATTAAAAGGACTGTTGCTGGTCAAGCACTAATGAGAAAACATCTGAGTCACTGGCTGTCATGGCAACAGGGCATTATCAAAATCTGATCAGTATGCCTAGGAGCCATTGAAGTGATGCGATGCGCTTCTAATTGTGTTGTCTCTACTTACAAGATGGGCTCTGTGCTTCTCTGGGGTGAGAGGGTGGCACGGCTGTGTTGATCAGATGACAGATGTATTACATGTTCGTAAATTAAGTTCAAGTATACAGTAGTGAGGATAAATTAAACCCTGAGAAGTTTTGAAACATTCCGAAAGTGAAAACAACAACAACAACAAACAAAAAAACCTACCTCAGTCTTGTCATTGTCTTTTCAGATTTCTGAAAAACTTGTTTATTTTTCCAATCTAATTACAGAAATGGTTAATGCAAAAGGAACTTAGTGAAAACATGAAAATGATTCAATAAGGAATCTTCCTAAGAAATTCCAAATGGAATAGCTTAGAAATGACCCCCCAAACCAAAAGTGATTAGGCCGGAGTAGAAAGAGTACTTAAAAACTCTTAAAAATAACATGACTAGCAGAAGTAGTCATCCTTGCTGACAGAAGTTGATAATAAGGAGGCATAGGCAGACTTTTGTGCCATCTGTGTGCTTAATTGCACTCTCTCCCTGACTCATCTGGATACACAATGGTTAGTGAATTCTGAATTGTGTTCAGATCTGTTCGTTCTCTTTAATATCTTGAATGTTATTGGATTTTAACAGAAATTGATCATGGCCTTCTGGTCGTTTTAGATAGATAACCTAATTCCAAAAGGAAAACCTGCAGATTAACAGAGACACAGTAAACACTGGCATGCATTATTGACTAGAATCCCATGTGCCCTCTCAGAGCGGGAGCACATAGGCAGCCTTAATAATGCTTGTCCTGGAAGGCTTGTTACTCTTGCTAATTGTGTCAGCATGAAGACTGTGCTCCACATGTATCAATATTAAAGGCAACAATTCTATAATTAATACAATGAAAGCCAAAGGCACATTTACCTACATCATTCTGCATTGTGAGGAGGTGGTAAAATTTCAGAGAATATAAACAGCTGTTCTTTATAAGCTATAGAGTGTGGCAACAAATCAGTCACTTTCCCTAAAGGGATCAGGCTATATAGGAATTGTGTGTACTGACCTAGGATGGAAGCAGCAGTCTGACAGCCAGTCAGTGTGTCCAGATCCAGTAAGAAGCACATTGCCCTTTGGGAGACCCACCATCTTCCAGAGGCGATCCTCACTACAGGAAACCAGAATGTCTTTGCTGGGATGCATGACGATACTGCATAGGGAGAGAGAAAGGGCATTATGGATGGATGAAGGCAAGCAGTTTAACAGTGTGAATAAAGAAACATCAATGATTGCCCACTTTAGCAGGACAGGCTCATAGAGTCTTTACTCAGAAGTCTCCAAAACAGACTCTATATCCCAGCTATAATTCTAATAGCTTTTTCATTGTTACCAATCTAATCATCTCATTGGATCTCAGATTCCTCATGTACAAAATGAAGTACTTGATTTGGGTGATCATGCATATATAATTCTGGGTTTAAAGCAATAGCTAGCTTTTGGGGTGGTGGGGGGAAGAGAAATGCACCAATGATATTTTTGTGTTAGGATACTTGGACCAATAAAAAATTTATTATCAAAAAAAATCATTTTTACACCACATTTTCACACCTGTCTTCAAGCAGGTATTATCTTAGAAAAAGTTAATGAATCATAAATGTGTAATTATGGTTTTTTTAAATAAATACTATTGAAAAGTTAACCCAGTAGCCCACTAACGTCACAGGAAAAAGGAGCTCAACTCTGCTAGCATGCTACTTAAGCTAGCCTCAGTTAATGCATAGTACACAAATTATGGTAATGAGTTCAAAATGTATAAAGCAATTCCCACTTTATAAAGGCCTAGAGGGAAATGAAAAGAAGATTATAAAATTAACGATTAACACATTGAACACTATTATCTGAACTGGACCCAATCACTGTGACTATTAAATATGGGAACTAAATTATTATAAAATTGTGTCTACCAAGTTAATGACTGATATTTTGATTGTGGCAATGCTTTATAGAGAGTCCCATCTATGCCTTATGACTCAATGGATGCAGATGAGCCTCAAGTACCTAGTAAAATACCAACTTCAACAAAATGTAACAAATACAATGAAATGCAAAATTTATGCTTGGTCATTTCTGTCCCAATGTATAACATGCCTACTTACCTAGACAGTAAAATGAAACAAAATATAATTAAGAAATAACACTGTACAGTCATTTCTCTAGTCTATGAATAGCCTTGTCATTTTGTTCTGGAATAGGAACTTAAGGGAATCAATTCTTGGTAAAATTATGTGTCGGATCTATTACTCCAGGTCTTTCATGATAAAAATTATGTTCTCATTATCTATCCCTTACATTAATACTGTTAATCCTATAGATCATGAACAGAAGTAGGGTGGTGTCAGAGTTCACCAACATTTTGCATTCACCATGGCGGAAACTCTAGTTCTAGTGAAATTGGTTTACTTGCTTTTTTCAGTACTGCTCAAAATAAAGACAATGGAAGGAAAATTATTCATATTACAGTTCAGCACAATGTTGGTTTTGACTTTCACAGAAGGCCAATTCATGAAAGAAATTTATTACAGCTCAAACAGCTAAAGGATGCATTTATGGAACTTAATTAGAAGAAAAATATGATGAGAGGTAAAAATGTCAGATTGAAACGAATTCTATATTCAAATACACACTAGAAGGCACAGCAAATCCTTGGAGTTACAGAGTATGATGTATGCTGGCTCACAGCTTCCCTGGCAGAAACTGGCACACTTGACTAGATGATAAATGACCCTCTTTAAGTGAAGATAACTAAAATCATTGATGTCTTTACAAACTTTGAGAGATAAGTTTCCAAAATGACTTTTGTGAGCGGAGCTATTTATAGAAGACAGAGGGCAAGATATAAACAGAAACTCAATAAAAGAAAATCAGCTTAGAAATGTCCTCTCTGGCTCTTCTTCCATAATGATGCTTTCTGTGTCACATGGTAACAAATTCTGCTATCCCATGTCTGTTTGTGGCATGCACATGTGTGCGTGCGTGCGCGAGCATGCGCGTGTGTACATGTTCACTTGCTGACACATGCATAGTAGTCTCCACTTATCTGCAAGGGACACAGTTCAAGTCACTCTCCCCAAAGAACATCAAAAACCACCTATAGCACCGAACTCTATCCCTGCCACTGTTTTCACTTTCCTATATACATTTAATTGTGATAAAGCTAAATTTAGAAATTAGGTGCAGTAAGTGATTACAGCAATAACGAGTGATGAGATAGAAATAGGTAACACATTTTCTGCTCGTGTCATCCACTCACAAATGACTGTCCTTTCTATCTCCACTCAGCACTTTCCATGCACTATGACCACAACTTTTGAAGCCCAACATCTGACAGCTTAACTGGCACAGACCTATTTTTCTCCACAATTTTACAGACAGATATGCTCTTGCCCTGAATTTTGGCAACTTCTTCTTATTTAGTTTTAGCAATTTTGGTCTTCTCTTAGTAAGCCAAGAATGTTCCTTCTTCCACCTAACACAGGTATTTCATGGTGTTTCTGGGGCTACTGTAAAGTTTTTTAAAATGCTATTTAATCACAAGCACTTTGATAATGTGACTATGGTGAATCCTAACAAAAAGTGATTAACTGTAGTGCACACAGAGTGTATTTGTTAGCAAGAGATATATTTCTCATTCCAGCCAAGATGGAGCAGTCTTGCATAAGATTTTGTTGTTATACACATATAATCATACACATTTTATATACCATAGTTTTTGTCTAACATGTTAGACCAAATTGACCTTGACTAACTGATATCATGGTAGGCAAAATCATGCATAAGGCTCTGTTTCTGTATATTTGTGCAAATGTATGTATGTATGATATATATGCATGATATATATACATATATATATAAATATAACCTGTGTGTACATGTAAGTGTGCATAAATTATGAATATTTGTAATCTTTTTCTCATATATGAACACTGAAATATGAATATATCAGTCAAGCACTGATATTCTATTCTGCAAAGACTATAACATTTTAATTTATCCAAGAATAGATCTTTAAAAGAATAGAAATATTTAAGCATAATTGGAAGTAAAAAATCATCAAAAAGGACACATTCTAATTATTCATTGAATGCATTTATCCTGAATCAAGATGTGAAAATCCAATGTCAATAATTTTGAGGCCAGGAACCAGGAATATTTCCCCAAACAGAAGTAAAGCACCATCTGCAACTCTCTTATCACTATTATCATCACTATCATCAATGGTAGTGATATCAAGCTCCCACAATTGTACTAAATGCTTAATTCTTACAAATGTAATGAAAGCTCACAAAAGAGGGGTCACATTTTGCTGTGACTTCTTTCTCTGTAGAATTTTCAAGGCATGGAATACATCAATCTTTAATGGCATGAGCCCAGGAGTAAGAAGTGACTTCACATTTTCACTCTAGTCTCATTAATTACCTATCTTTAAATATATTTCTTCATTAGCCTAAGCCTTAGCCTCCTATGTAAAGAACAGAAATATCAGAGTACCAATAGAGTAGACTTGTGGAAGTTGCATAAATTAGTACATATAGAGGACTTAGAACAGTGCTGGCCAGGGAGAACACAATGAACATTATTATATGCAAACAGAGTGTCATGAGGAAGCCTGTCTCACTTTGAAGGAGATGGAGTTTTACTAGCTTTCCCCTAGGATGTCTAGTATTTATAAAAAGTATGTTAAAAAAAAAGGGATGAATTCTGGGGTGGAGGTGCATAGCTTTAATCCCCCTTGAGGAAACAAATGAAGGCAGATAGATGTCTATGAGTTTGAAGCTAGCAAGTCCATGCAGCGATTTCTAGGACAGACAAGGCTACATAGTGAGACCTGTCTCAATAAAAACCAAGGCAAACAAACTAACATACATAAAAGATGTTGTTAATTGAAGTTTTGTAAAGAAAAATTGTGTGTGTGTGTGTGTGTGTGTGTGTGTGTGTGTGTGCAGGCATGTGAAAGAGTGCATACACACACACTCATTGGAAGTACCAACTGATTATGGTCCACTATCCACAAATGGTAAATTCTCTAATAAAACTGGTCTACTGAAAACAACTATTTCTTAGTGACCATAAGGAGATTTCTGTGGCTTCTTTTCCTTGCCAGGGAAAGGGGCAAGAGGAGGCAGCTCTGGAGAGACTTCACACATCTACATGTGAGGTCAGAATCCATCAGCTCAGGAACTGACCCTTGCTAGGCTCTGGGCTCCCAGATGAAGACAGCAGGTTCCTGTCCTCAGACTCTGCTACAAATGCATGTCTTTCTACATTTGCATACTGACTTCTCTCTCCAAGATGTTTTCAAAAGTTCTAATTAAGAAGAATAATAAGTTCCCACTTAATGTCTTCCCAGCACCTGTTCCAAGTGCCACATAGTCACTTTACTTTAAACTTTGAATATAAGCTTTCTGCTTCTCTTTAACTTACTATTAATTATAATTACAAGACATGAAGACAAAGGCCCTGTCACCTCATTCCCAAGTTAATAAGCTTGTGACTAGGGTGGAAATAGCACAAGAAAACATCTTTGAGGTTCAAAAAAAGAAGATGTGGGTGCATGATAATTCTGAATCTTAATCAAGCTGTGTCCCAATGAAGTATCCATGAGGTGTTTTGTTAAACAATATACCAGGCATGTTACATAAAATAATGTCCTGTGGCTGAGAGGTGTGTTTTTTTCAATCTTTTATAATAGGAAACATTATTAAAGACCACATGATAGCTACTCAAATGCTCTCTTGTCTGTTTTGAAACTCCTTTTCCTTGTGGTAGAGTCACATAGGATAGTTTGGAGGGAATATGTGTAGGTGTATGGAGAACACTGCTAATTACCAGTAGAGTTGGTGACATAAGCGCCACAGTTAGACTTTTCAAAAGGAAGAATATTATTCCAAAAAAGATTGTCACAAGAAAGACTAATTAGACACCCTTGTCTTTGCTTTAGGTAATTCAACTCTGTGAATGTTTCCTTCACTTTGGTTCGCAGGCTCTAATTATTGCCAAACAGAGGGGGCAGAGTGAGTTGAGAATAAAGCAACATTAAAATAACTTGTGTCCTATGACCTTAAGTTACCATTTACCTATTTCCTTTTAAAGAAAGCATATACTCGCATTTGCTGGCTTCCCTCTGGCCTACCACAAAAAAAAATACACATATCATTCCCCTGATTATTGCTCATATACTAACTGCATCTTATGTTTAGATATGCATCAAGATGTGAACATTAACTTTTCCCATTATTTAAACAAATATGTGTTGAGAGGCTATAGTGTAGAGTGAAAAACAGACAGACACAGTCTCTCTCAGGGGGTTATGAACAAGTAAGGAAAAACAAAATAAAATTATCTAGCTACAAAAGAACCATAACAATGATGTATGGCCAGAACTGGAGTGAAGAATTTGTTTTTTCCTTGACTCAGTGAGGGGAGCTCTCATTGCAGAGATGAAATTCCAACTCAAACACAAGTGCACAGGAGGATGTACCTTCAGGGTGACCTCAGGACAGACAGTTCCAGGCACAGATGACTGTTGAAAAACTGACAAGTCTGAGGAAAGTTAGAGCATTCAGAGAGTTGGAAGAAAGTGAGAAAGACTAAGACAGCCAATCAAGGCAGAATTACATGAGTATGGAGGGTACAAAAGAACAGCCAGGATCAGGGCATACAGTGTCGTAGAGGCTGAGGAATAAAGATTTATCCTGTTGATTCCAAGGTTGTGAATAAGTATCTGGATACTTGTTCCTGTTCCAAAGAGTTATTGTGATGGATGATGAGGGACTGTGTGGCAAGATGAGAGCTGATAGAACTTTGAAGTAGGCAAGCCTAAAAAGAGGTGGTTAGATGAGTGGAGTCAGACTAGTCTTTTGGAGTTGATCCCCATAAGAATGATTTGTTATAGAGCAGTGAGACTGATCCCTGCATTTCTGTGGCATCCAGTCTTACATGCACACCAATCACTGTGCTACTGTTTGCCAACAGACCCTTTCCAGACTTGAGCAGAAGTCAGCAACATGTTTCTTATTCTATGAAGAAATAAGCTTCTTTGACCTGCATATTTTCCAGACTCAGGTATTTTAAGGTATCAATGGAAAATGGGTACAGTATATGAATGGCATGAGGCTGTCATCTTTAAAGATATCTCTAGCCATTGTGCAAAAAAATGAGAATCATGGAACAAATAGACAGAGAAAATATTAGTTAAGAATGTGCAGTAGTAACTCAAGATAATGGTGTTAGATTTATTTACCCTAGAGATGCTCATCATTAATGCAGGTGCCACCTTGGTTATGCTCATAGTTTCACCGCTCTGCAGAAAATTCAATACCTAACTTAAGCATGTTTTTAAAAAGTGTAAAGTGCAAAGGCAAATGCAACAGAAGTCATAAAACTAATGTGTGTTCAGAGCACAGTCGGTAGGATTCCGAAATATAAGTTAGTGAGTTTCATTCATTTCCAAAAGATACTAAGAAAGATTTTGTTAGTGAACACTCACCACTTCTCTGTTATTACAAATTTTCAAATCTTTGTTAGGGTGGGGATAGCATGGCGTTAAATTTTACTCAAGTAGCTAGGGGATTTACTAGCACATGCTCTAATTATCAGTATCCTAATTGGAATCATAACAGCTAAACCATTTTGTTGCTGTTGTTCAACACTTTTCAGTTCAGGGGCAGGGAGAGACACCAACTGTTCTTTTGCTTTGTCACACGGCTGGCAGTGTCAAGCACAACACTGGCGAGAAGACCAGATAAGAAGACCCTGAAGTGTAAGATACGAGACACATTTTACCATTGAAACTCACACAGACATGTATCATTGCCACATTCTTCCAATTACCAGCCTGCATTCATCATTTTCCTCATGGTATATATTGGAACTTTGAATTCCACATCAATAATTGTTAAGGTATACTCCAGAGCACCAATTTTTACTTATTTTATTGTGTCTTTGAGGATTTTATGCAATGAATTTTGACCATAGCCACTCCCTCCCTTCAATTTATTTGAGATTCACCCCAGACTCCATTCACCTAAAATTGTGTCCTTACTTGTTTCATCTACCAAGGCTACTTTTGCTGTGTGTTCATGGGCATTTTGGAACACTGCCATCTACCCAATATGATGACGATTTCCTGTGTAAGTAGTTCAATATGCTAATAAAGAAGATGTTACTTTTAAAAATGCACACAACTAAAAATGCACACAACATTCCACAGGCAGAGGAAATCAACACCACAGTTCTGGCTAAGTGGGATGAGGAAGTCAAGGAAACAAGTGCAGTGTTTGCAAGTCTATGAAACTGTCTCCAGAAACCTCTCTACCTGAGCAGCTGAGCATTTTATGCTCCGTGCTTTTATATACACTGTACTCCATGTTATGAAATCGCTGTAGTTCTTTATGGTTTAACAAGTTTGAGAAGTTATATACACATTTATGCTCTTAAGGAACCCATTTCAATAATAAAGTTTATTTGGTTATTTCATGTTTCAGCAATTTACAAGAATTCTGTGTTGTTATGCATATAAAAATTTCCATTTCACATCCCCTTTAATATATTTGTGACACAGAATTGATTTTCTTCTAAAATGTAAAGTCAGATTTCCTCTCAGTAAGGGATTTATCACAACAAATCTCTTTCCCTAAAGGATATTTAGAAATATCACCTATATGGAACACAGAGAGAAATGGAAAAAATTAATATCTCTGAAATGGACTTGGGGTAAGTTTACATTCATAAGTTTCCACAAAAATCTGAACATGGTATTAATTTCTCATCAAGCTAATTTGATTATTTTAACTTTTTTAATATTGATTACAATTTTAGTGTCTTCCTTATAAATTTCTTAGAAATCAAAATAATTAATAATCAATTTTCTTATTATTCAGATATACTAGATAACATTCAGCATGCATTTTGAATAAAACATAGCTTGAAATCATACATTGAAACCGATTTAGGTTCTTTAATTTTAAGCAAAAAGAAAAATATCCTCAGACCGCAAGTCTCTGCCATCCTATCTCATTTAGGGTTTCACTTCTTGCCAAGGACTGATGGGAGACAAAAAGTGATAACCTGATCTCTGAGTTTGACACTCACTGACTGCCACTGCTGACACTGGGTAAGACATGCTGAAGAAATGTTGTGGCTTAGCACTTCAGTGTCCCATAGATGGGACACAAGAAGTAGGGGTAGAATATAAGAAACAGAAATGAAAAAGGAGTTGGTAGAAATGCTTCACTAACTATTGCATTCAGTTATGTAAGCTGAATTCAGGAATGGTGATCAGATGGGTACAATGGAAGAAACACATTGAAGGGACAGAATTAGTTCTTTAATTAGGACAATGTGAGAATCGAACACATAATACTGGTGGCATATGTCTACAAATGGAGATTAGGTAACAGGAAATGCTTCTGCTCAGTGACAGATTCACAAAAGCAAGAAATAGGAACGGAACTCTGAAACAGTCCTGTGCATTTATTTTTACAATGTGAGTACTGCAGGTGCAGTGAACTCTATCAAATATGGAAGAAGTAAAAATGAAAACCTGCTTGTTGGCATCCTAGTCTGCATTTATCTACACACTTTAGACAATAACAAACAAAAGAAAAGAAACAAAAAAAGAAACTTGACTGGGAGAGCATTCAAACATGTGGGACCAGGAAGACTGAGTCTGGGGACGAACAGACAGGAGAAAGAAAAGAGATACCATAATAGAGGGAGCCATTATAGGTTTGAAGAGAAAACTGACTACAGAAATATTCAGAGACCTACAGGGATGACCCCCAACTAACAATCTGAGCAACAGTGGAGAGGCTACCTTCAATGCCCTTCCCTGATAATGAGATTGATAACCAACTTATATGCCATCATAGAGTCCTCATCTAGTAGCTGATGGAAACAGCAGCAGACACCCACAGCTAAACACTGAGCCAAACTGGAATTCAGATGCAGAGAGGGAAGACAAGACCAGGCTACAGAAACCCACAGAGACAGCTGACCTGAACAAGGGGGAGATAATGGACCCCCACACTGATAGCTGGGAAACCAGCAACTCAGACCCCCTGAACATGGCCTAGGCAGTCTAAGGGACCTCTGACAATGGAACTAGGATGTATCCCTTGTGCACAAAAGGACTTTGGGAGCACATTCCCCATGAAGGGATACTCCCTTAACCTAGAGGCAGGAGGGAGGGCCTAGTCCCTACTCCAAATGACTTGAGAGATTTTGATGATCCCTCCTGGAAGGCCTCACCCTCCCTGTGGATTGGGTGGGGAACAGAATGGGAGCAGGAGTCGGGGAACATGGGAAGATGGGAAGGAGAGGGAATTGGGATTGATATGTAAAATAAGAAAAAATAATAATAATTATAAAAGGAAAAAATAAAAAAAGAGTTCTCAGGTTTTTTTGGGAGGTAAAAATGGGTATCTCATATATAACTTTAGATAAATAAAGTATGCTGGAACAGTAATTATTAGGTAATGTTTATCTAGTTATTTTTTTAAAGTTGTTGGTCTTAAGTTATCTTTTCTTACAAAGTAAATGTTCAGGGAGTTTACCAATGAAACATATTGTCTCCCAAATATATCCATCTAAGCCCAACTTCCTAGAGTTGTGCACAGGCTTGGAATTGGAGAACTGTGTTTAAAGTGGGTAGTGAACTAATCACAAAGGTCACAAAGGATGTGGTTAGTCAGAGAAACACAACCCAGAGATGCTGAGCCACTGGTCTGAACTCAGCAAGAACTAAACGTGTCCAGAGTCCAAACATGGTAACTTGAGAGAAAAACTTCACTCTTAATCACTATATTTACGGTAGTTTTCATATCATCAGTACAAAATGAAGATGGCCAAACACATGAGGAACAAAGGAAACTCAATTTAATTCAAACTATAGATAGCCTTATTTTATGGACTATAGTTTAATCTAGTATAACATCTCATTCAATTAGATTAGTTGCTCTCAATAAAAGCAAATCTATTATTTGACTCAATCATATTATTTTGTGCCAACATAAACAAACCTTGACTGAACAAATTATAATCTCACAATCTCATTTATCTCTTTTCAATGATATTATTAATAGATTTGAGCCTCAGGACAATATTGCAATCCATTAAAAAAGAAAAAAATCATAGCAAGTTTTGAAAATAAGTTACATTTATGTTCAGAAAAACAAAACAAGAAGAACCTTGTTTTAAAAGTTTTTTTTCAGATGCTGTCAGCAGTTAATTCCAGTATTGATGTGTAATAAACTGGAAATAATATATATTACAATTAATTTATGTGTGTGTGTGTGTGTGTCATGTTATAGTATTAACTATTTAAACACATGTTATTTTAGATAACATCAAAATATATAAATATACATTTTCTTCCAACTGATTTTATCCTATTTTCATACTGTAAGCTTTCTTTCCCTAAAACTAAAAGGTGAAACCACCTTTCAAAATAGTAATTTTCAGACTTCTTTATAACCTAAGCAGTTAAAACATACACTAGTTAATCTGAAAAAATAGTCATGATTTTTCCTATGTCAACTATCTCACTGACTAATGTTTTGTCACAGGTGGCTTCTTTTCCTCAAATAACTTTGAGATAGTCTCATTCTGACCAAAGGTTCAGGTTTAAGTAAAAATATAAACAATCAGGAACGATCATTACAAGTATTTTAGCTTTTTATTTGTCTTTGTCATTGGGTGTTTTTTATTTTTGGTTTGTTTGCTGTTTTGAGACATGACCTCACTCACTGTGTAGCCCAGGCTGGCTTTGAATTTAGAACCCTGTTTGGCAATAGCATTTCTGACTCTCTGACTTTAAAGCACCATGATAGAAGTAGAAATTCTTAAAAGAATGCATTTTCTACTATCATGTGATTGCACCCTTATGATTGTAGTTCTAGCTCCCCCCCCAAATGTATTGCTTTCTATAGTATGCAGATAAACATCAGCTTTCAGGGCTCCCTGCCTTCCCCACCATTCAGTCCTTGGTTTGTCCTCTTCACAGTATAGCTTGTAGTATCTCATCCAATGTTGCAATATGCCTAATCTATGCCAACATATGGGATGCTAGGGTTTTTTTTAAAGTAACTTTTCTACTGCCATGAGAGAACACTATGGCATAGCAACATGTAAAAAGAAAGCTTTCTAGTTGGGGGCTCACAGTTCCAGAGTGTTAAGAGTACATGACTGTTTTGGCAGGTAGCATGGTAGCAGGCAGGCAGATGTGGGGCTGGTGAAGTAGAAGAGAGCTTACATCTGACCCACAAAGAAGAAGCAGAGATGGGGTGGGGCAAGCAGGAGCTCACTGAGAATTTCATGGGTTATACCTCCTCCAAAGGCCATACCTTCTAAACCTTCCCAAACAGTTCTACTAGCTGGGGACCAAAATTCAAATATAATGGCCCACTAGAAAATGTGTACCAGGATGAGTCTTGCAGAAGTACTTGATGAGGGAGTGTGGTATAGAAAAAAAGGGGATTGCCTTTACTCCATACCAAATCAGTTGACCTGACACCTTAGTTCAGTTAGTAACAAAAATAACAAGGCATTTCTGTCCAACTACAAATAGAACCCAGGTACCGTGTTTATAACATGCTTCACCTGATAAATAATTGCCATGTCTGGCCCTGTACTGAAGATCTTCATTACTCTCAAAATTGTTCTTTTTCACATTTTACCCATTTATGGTTGTGAAAATAAAGAAATACCCTATACTACTTAGAATTTATTAATGCATTTTAAGTTCGTTATGAGTAAGAGTTTAATTAGAAGGCCGGGGAAGATTCTCAGTTGGTTAATCACCTGGCATGTAAGCATGGGGATCACAGTTTGAATCCCTAGGTTCTATATGAAAGCTGGAGAGTCCTGTTGGCTACACATAACTCAAGCACTCTGAGGAGAGGAACAGGGAATTCTTGTGGTAAGCTGGCTAGCTAGAATAGCTGAACAGGAATTTTCTAATTCAGTGATAGAGTGTCTCAATAAATAAAGTGGATAATGATAGAAAAAGATAACCAACATCAACTTTGTGCCTCAACATACAATGTGCATGAGCACCCATAGACACATATATATCATCATACACATGTACCCATATACATGCAAACACATATACACACACAAATGCTCAGCACACATACTTAGACAATGTAAAATAATTTAATTAGGCAAATTAAAATGAGTTTGATGTTAAAAGTTTTAAATTTAATATTATATGAGCTTGCTTTTATGTGAGTTTATGCAATGAAGTATTGTAACTATCTTATAAATTGTAAGTGTTTTGAGGGGACTAAAGGGCAAATAGAGTAATATCCATGACATATGAATGAATGAATGAAAGAATGAATGGAAGATATTTTAAATTATTACTTATGACACGTCTCCAAATACTAATAAGATAATAAAAAACTTAGTCTTGGTAAGAGATTTGCCTGCTTACAATTAATTTTGAAATAATCTCTTCCTTTTGGCATATATCTTATCCACAGCTAATTAGCATATGTTGATGACTTACTAATACAAAGAGGTTGTGAAATTACTTTTCTGCATTATTGGATTGTCATCTTATTTAATTTTTGATATCTGAATATTGGTGAGTCCTGTGAATATCATAAAAAACTGTTATACTCTTCAAGTTTCATGTATATTAATTTTCCTTAACCTAATAGTCTCTAATCTGTCAAAAATTCCAAAGAATTTTATTGTCTTTGCAGTCTTGTTAGAAACCAGAGATGGCTGAACTTAACCATTTTCACCTTGTCTATCAACTACATCCCATCTTTATCAAGCACTATAATTTCCCTATAATTTTTGTTCTTTCTTTTGGCTTCATTTTTCCATCTGATCTTTGAATGATAATTAGGTTGAGACAGCTCTTCTGTGTGGGCTGAACCTTCCTCATCCTCCCCATTCATTGCTTCAGGTTTCCTTTGGCCTCATTGCTAAGGTGTTGGAAATGTCAAAAGCAGTGGGAAACCTTCATGTAAAATAAGAGTTTCCTCTTCTAACCGCCTGCTTTCTGACAGTCTTAAGACATGAGGGCAGCAATTAGGAGGCAAGCAGCTCCTTGACCTTTAGGCTTCAGTTTTCTTATTTCTAATCTTGCTGATACCCAAACCTTCCAGTCGGAACAATAAACTGTTGATACTTTTTGCAAAAGGTGCAAATAATTAAGACTGATGTAATTTTCAGGTTATATTTACTATCATAACCATGACAGAGCTCAACAAATTATTAACTTGATCAAAAAAATTCTATTTATTTGCTTCCTGAATTTTAAAGCTTGATATAAATATAAAAGAGGTAATAAGACTGAGCGTGTAGGATATGACCTTAGTATTTTTAGGTAGGCCTTATGCTATATTGTGTTTTCGTGCTTCTTACGACTTCTGTTGACTCATAGATTGATGTTGTGAACTAAGTGCATGAATTTACAACATTAGATTACCTTTGATTGGGCTAGAAGCAAAGATTTTCTCTTCTATGATTTTCTTAAAATTCCTTTTGTCCTGACAAAGATGTATATTATCCAGACAAATTAGTTTTATTATTCAATATTCCTATGAAAAACAGTAAACTCACATATACTTTCAGAGAAATATTTACTTCCCCATCCAAAGACAATTAATACACACAAGGACAGAACAAATTACATTAGCATTTCATTTTACAATGAACTGATACCTCTACTATCTACTGTGGATTATTCTAAATAAAGCAATCAAAATAATAGTTTATCAAGCAATGAATAAAACCTGACATATCCTGGCTTGATCATGCCAGACTGCCTGAAACAGAGTACAAGCTGATCCTGCATTCAAAACAGCTGGACAAAACAGCCCTACAGACTACAGCCAGGATATCTGAATCTTCTTCGAATCCCCCAAGACAGTGCCCCTTACCAGTAGTTTGGAAAGAACAACGCACAAATTCCCATATATTGTGTATAAATGTTTGTTTTCATTTAATTGGACTGTTATATAAAATTAAATAAAATTAAAAAAAAAGAAATGAGAGTAAAAAAAAAAAAAAACCTGACATATCCATGTCTCATTTTAAACAAACATTTCACTTCTGAGAAAACCTATCCATATGGAAAATAAATGCAATAGAATCAAGTACTTACATATAAATTGTGTCTAATACTTAATCTCTAAAGAATATACATATCCTATTTCTTAGTATTAAATGAATCACAATAAAAGAAAGGCCAAATAGACAACAAATATCTCAGAGAAAAACTGCCAAAGAGGTCTACTTAAAATTACACAACTGAAAATAAATGATGCATATTACAATATACAAGATATATATAGACTATGGTTAAATCTCAGTCTCTGTATGCATTATTGATACAATAGATGTATCTTTGTAGTATCCATAGCAAAAAAGTTTTATGATGAAGTTGTTCAAAATATGCCACCCTAACTTTATTATGTTAGTGTTACAGTGGTCTTGTTACATCAGTCTTAGAAGGAGGTTATATGACATGGTCCCATTTCATAAGAAGTTAGAAATGAATACATACATATATATATATGTATATATACATATATATACACATATATGTTTAAGTATGAATTTAAAACCACTTAGTAATTATATTAATCCAGTTTTGCCATTAAAATATTCTGTTTCTTATCATTAATTCACATAACTAAAGCTACAGCTCCAAAACATAACACACAGGATTTATTAAGAATCTGAAGATCTACTATTGAATGTATAATGTTTTCAATAGATCAGCAATAATTACATTCTCTAAGAACAAATATGCCATATATTCAAAAACTAAGTCCTCAATTAAGAAATACTTGGCATTATGCTAAATTAACTTATGATATAATTTTATTTTAAACTAAAACAAATGAAACTGAAAACACTTTAACAGTTAAATCAAACCTGCAAGCACAAGAAAAGAATATTACAAACATGATACAAGTTAATGCTAGATTTAAATGACTTTCAAATGTTAATTCTGCTTCCATTCAACTGAAATTTTTACTTGTTTTATTAAATAGAAGTTTCTTCTGGGGAAGGAAAATGGCACAAATATCCCTGATATCAGTATCAATGCACTAAACCAATGAGTGATGAAGAGGAAAGTGAATTCCTTGCTTTCCTACCACCACTATGTGCTGCCAAGTCACCATGAAAGCACTCTAACCCCCACTCATGTCCCTAAGTGAAGATGCTACCATGTCAGTGTCTATCATTAGCTTGCTCATTGCTCTTACCTCTGACTATCATATTCAATGCTAATTGGTGTATGAAAAATAGTTAATGGAATATGGGTAGCATTTCTCATTTTTTTCCTAAGGAAAATCCATTTTAAAAGTATTACATTTTTGTAAAAATATTATATTATAAAATATAAATTTGTGTAAAAACTATTACATAACCAATAAAACAAAAAAACTATTCTTGTTTACAGGAGTTAGAAATGTCCCATCCACACATAAACTAGTTGGCAGTAAATTGACTTTTCTGTGCTTATGTCTGTTTGAGACAATAGCAGGGACCACATTTAGGATGAGATACACTCCAGGACCATCTCCACATTCACACACCAGTGCATCTTCATTACCCACTTGTAATGATCAGTGCTCAAGCTTCTGTTCTTCTTTGTTTCCAATATTTTCACACCAATCTGCAGTGCCCTTCCCATTATACTGATAAAATCACTATGACACATTTGTATCACCATCACCACTGTCGCCAGCACCACCACCATCATCATCATATCATCATCATCATCATCATCACCACCACCACCACCATCACCACAATCATCACCATCAGTACCTCCACCACCACGTCCATCATCCTCCTCTGCTTCTGATATCCCTGAACTTGTCTAGGAGATCACATATTACCCACAATCCTCAATGGAAAAAGACTTTCTACAAGAAACTTATTTAAGTAACTTCAACTGATTGTTTCCCAGGCTTGACCCTTTAATATTAACTTCAGACAATATGTCTACTTATTTTGCTTTGAACAGATTATTCTGCTCAGATTAGTAAACAGTAGTCAAACTTTCAAATTTTCCAAAATGAAACAATCATTTGTTATTCATATTTTCAATGGTCTCTATTGAAACAATACCAATGTTAAGAGTTTATCACAGACAGGAAAAGAAGAATGCTTTTATTCCATTTTGAGTTATTCCATTTTGAGTAACCGAGTGCTTCATCATAAAGCACCATAAATTCCTGGTCTCTTACAATGCTAACTAAAAATCCCAGTCTCCTCTGGATGATTTTCATCAGTTATCAAGGTCATTACTTCCATTCCTCATCAGGAGAACATAGACCTGGCCTGAATGTGATAGTGATTAACATGAAGTAACTAAAAATATAAATTCCTTCTCTTTCTAATTCACTCCTTATCAGAATCTTAATGGCTAGTTCTCTTGTGTGGAATTATTATCCAATTTGAAGCAACCACACTAAGAAGAGATATGCCTTATTTTGGAAATAGCCTGTTTTAGAAGCTGATCGGGCACATCAAAGTAATTACAAACTAGTGGGTATAGAGAGCTTGCTGAACATTTGCCTGCCCCTCTGGGGACATTGCTAGCTTAAATCTTTGCTTCCTAAGTGGTCAATATTTCCTCTCAGCATAGTGACACATGTTCTCCCCCTTCTTCCACATTCTCCTTTCTATAACTGTTATCAGTTATAGAAATTTCATCTCAAAAGGCATGCTTTAAATGGTAGCTCATAGGGAAAGGAACAATTCTACGCTGTGGGGTTGTGCTGGAGTACAATCAACCTCCAAAATTCCATTGACTGCTGGCATGGTTGGATGAGTGCCACACACTGTGCATACCAAGTTTACTGTTGAGCAACAATGTCACATTCTAGTCTGTGAAATATGTCCTCTTTTAAGGAAACTTGCACTACAAGGTTAAAAAAGGAAAGTGTTTTAGGATTGTTGTCTTTGGCTAATTAACATATATCAGAGAGTTTCCAGTATGTTTTAGGTTTTTGTAAGTTAATTTGCCTACAAAATTTAAAGAACACCTACCTATTTTAAATAAAAAGTTTATTGAGATAGTAGACATCTTCATATCAACTATTTAGGCCTCCATTATATATAGTAACAGGCACTTAGAAATGACTTATGCTAAAATGAATTGACTCATTTGGGTTCACAAGAGACCTAAATGCAATATAAATCCCTGGCTCTTCAGCCTTCATTTTTAATCTTTCTTTAGGCATATTACCATCAGATTTTAAAACATTCCATAGGCATTAAAAAGCCCCCATTTGCCAGGCAGTGGTGGCACATGCCTTTAATCCCAGCACTCAGGAGGTAGAGGCAGGCAGAACTCTATAAGTTCAAGACCAGCCTGGTCTACAAGAGCTAGTACCAGGACAGCCCCCAAAGCCACCGAGAAGCCCTGCCTTGAAACACCAAAACAAACAAACAAACAAATAAACAAAGCCTCCATTCATTAGCCATCTTGGACTCCAGGAAAAAGGAAAAGCTAGATGAATCAATAAACACTAAACTTTCAGAATCCTACCGTCTGCTTTCTCTAGATATACTATGGTGGCAAACATTGGCTTTACCATTTCTTAGGATTTATATCACCATATAAAAATGTAGGAGGAACTGGACTTTGCCCAGGTACATTAAGGCAAAGCTACTTCTTTCTGGTTAAATGAATACAATCTAGATCTTACCTCTGGCCCTTCCTGGAGGCCTGAACTTTTAGGCAAAGCAAAATATATATACAAAATATATACCCTTCTTTTGAGAAGTAATCTAGCTGGGCCTGTCAATCACCTAGGCTACCATCTACACTAAATTAAAGCTGGCTCACCTGAAGCCATACTGAGGAGACAAAAAGAATAATTTTCTTTTCAATGATACTTATATTTCCAGAAAACTTTTCCATCTTCTCCATCATTCCCTTGTAGAAGTTCTACCACATAGTGCTGGGGCCTGCTTACTTTTCTCATTTACTTAGGAAACATAACTTTGTACTTTCCCCAATTTTAAACTCTTTTTCTTTCATGTACTGGCCACTCTAGACACACTTTCTGTAGCAATTTGGACATTCCTACTCTTTTTCTGAAGCCCCTTCTGTAGCACCAATTAACAACTTGCTGACCTCCAAACCAAAAGTCATGGTTTTCTCTTTTCTTCTTCTCCATCCATCTTCTTCTAAGAGTCACCAAAATTTTATAGCTTGTTTTCCCAGCTTGTTGTTTATATGTTTAATTGATATTGTTGTTTGGTTTTGTTCTCAAACTATAATAAATGCATCATTTTATTACTTCTGAGGTTTTTTTTTAATTATATTTTTTAAACTATTGTTAATGAGACTAAGACCCAAACAGGAAACAGGGAACTTGATTCTCTAGTCACAATTTGCAAAAATGAGTTTTATGTCCTTCTCAGGCAATAACAACTTTGTTAAATCACCTTCCATTATATGTCAAGAGGAAAATAAGTTTTTTAAAGTAATGATATTAAAATTTTACCCGGGGTTAGTAAATTTGTGGTTGTAGTTTCTTCTTTAATAGCAATGCCATCATAGGCATTGAGTAGTTAGCTGTGTTTGCAGTGGAAGGTATGTGTTCCCTCCTGTCGAGCAGGTATTAAGTCTTATTAGAGAGATGTTGGTTATCTTTAAACTTTTGTGTTTATATCCACAGATAAGCACACTTCACCCTTCATCATGGACACATTTCTTTATACCAGAGAGACCACTACAGAAAACCACAACCAATTAAAGTACAGATTTGTGGAGCTCAGTCCCAATGGACACTCCCAAAAGACTCCCAAACCGAAGGGTCAGTGAACATTGTGGGAGAAAGGACAGATGATTGTAAGAGCCAGAGGATAAGAAAGTATGCAGTGAGATTCTGCCTGACAACAATATTAGAAGCTACACATATAATGTCACATCAACATGACTACCCAGCAAAAAGTTAGATAGTCTATCTTATAGATTTCACAGGCTCTGGATATTAGTTTTTCTTCTCATTCATAACACACCCCCGTTTTTTAACTAGAGTCTGGAAAGCTTAATAAATGTCTAGACTACCTTCACAGTAATAGTAACCATATATCCATGTTCAATGTTCAATGAGATATGGGATACAATATTTAGGAACTATTTTGTCTTCTTTGGCATGTATGTATGTGTGTATATAAATATATATATATATATGCATGTGATATATGTATAACACACACACACACACACACACACACACACACACACACCATGGTAGCATAGACCCTTTCTGCTTCTTCAAATGCTGAGGTTATAGGTCTATGTCTGTGGCAAAGGTCTTTAACTTTTTCCCCTTGGTTTTTATCTCCAGCATTCTCCTAGCATGAAAGTTCAGGGACACATCACATGACTATGAGGACAAAAAGAGGGCACTGATAGAGCACAAGAAATAACACCTCAAAAATATTATTGCAAAGAACCAGAATATCCCATGCCAAGATATGGTTTCTGGTATATCAGTTATTTCCAGAAGTTGCAGATGTATCAAAAGAACTGAAATGCTGTCTTCCATATGATAATCTACTACAAAGAAACAGAACCCAGCTTCCACATCAGAAAGCAAGGGGGAGGGAGTTATCAGAGGTGTTTGAAGTTGGAGAAGGTATCTGGGACACAAACTTACCCTTAGAACAGGGAGCTTTTCCAGAAGTCTAATCTTGACTAACCTATCCCTTATCGCTTACATTCCCTGTTTCATGCATGGACAGGATTTCAGACCCCCAGTTCTACTGTAAAGGTTTACTACTTTCTCCATGTTTTCTGCCCCATGCACATGAGGTACATATGTTAATATGTTTGCTGCTTTCTTGTTAATCTGCCGCTGGGAGTCATTGGAACTGTGCTGGGCAGACAGAAAATTATTTTTCCTTCTTTACAACAACTATAGATGACAGTTGACTCTGTTGACCAGGCTGCACTGTGTGAGATAATGAGATTCTAGTGTGTTTATATTACTGCTACTCATACAGTGTCCTGGCAGCTGAACACATCCTAACTGATATTCAATTAGTCACCTGAAAAGCAGTTGCCACAGTGTTAGGAACCAAAGTCTGGAATTGTCCTAGTGGAGTAGACACATTGTAAGGATGCACAATTTTAAGTTATGAATTTAATGATGTTCATGTCTTGCTGAAATACCTGATCAAATACTGAAATATATATCAGGGATGGTGACATTTTTTTCCATGTTAAATTAAACAAAATTGTTAGTATTAACTTCTAAGCCTACAGTTGTTAAATATTCAATATCCATATCTCTAAAACCTAAAGAAACACAACACCATTAGTTTGGGAGAGTAGAATATGCTGTTTAGAGGAATTATCAACATTATTCTCAGAATACTGTAGCATAATAATACATTAGGAAGGCTTAGAACAGTGAAGGAGGCCCCATCCCCCAAAAGCAACTTAAAATTAATGTATCTCAGTTTCTCTTCAAGGAATTCAGAAGCAGAGAGTGCTTTTTCTCTGAAGTTTCTTTTTAAGGGATGTCCTTTCATGAGCCATTTAACTACTTGGGACTGACTCCCTATAAAATATTAATTCCCAGGAAAGGAGGCTATGGTTAATTCCATATATAGATCCCTCAGTATCATGTAGTCAACACAATATTCTATTCTGCTTTCAGGAACAAATGAAAAATGAACTCTGACAGCTTAAGCATTGGTAGAAAAATAACGTAGTACCATACTAGCTTAAGATCAGAATAGCAGCAAACTGTAGCCATAAGGAAATGTGCACTTTTTAAACCTCTAAGTATTCTGGGAAGTATTCTGAGAAATAGTTATTTTTTTCTCGTTTAAAATTTAGCCTTCTATACCTTGTGTTCATTTGTGATTTTCATTTAAGAAGAACAAAGACTCTCCTTTCTCTCTCTCTCTCTCTCTCTCTCTCTCTCTCTTCCTATCTCTCTCTCTCTCTCTCTCTGTGTGTATGACTTAACAATGCAGTACTTTTGTGCTTTATTTAAAGACTAGCTTGTAAATATGTTCTAGTGCTCTCTTATGTAGTTCCCAGGCACAGTAATAACCTGCTATCTAGTATGTTGATTGTCCAGGAAAATAGGGTGTGGTATTGGAGAAACACAGAATATAATTCATGTTTGTCTCTAAAAATATATACAGTTTGCAAAGAAAGGGAGCTACAGCATCATCTGCAGAATGATATGAAAACTAACTGACTGCATAGTGGGATCCCTAAAGAATTAGGACCCCTGAAGGAAATAACCATGCTAAGAAAAAAATTGCTCATCTCAAGAGCCCTGCCACTGGGAGAAACATTCATTATCTTTGATAAATCTCTCTACCAGTTATAATAACTGAGATCAACTTCAAAATTTACATATGTACACTTCGTAGATTGTGTTTCATTTTTTTCTTATAAGCTACAAAACTGCTATGGGCAAGACAAGCTCAGAATTTTTTTCTGCTCCATTTTGTCTAAAACTGTGTATAACTTCTTATTTTCCCCATGTCTCCTTTGTCCACTGGGAGTTAAAGTAACTACAGTGGTGTCTAAAACAAGGAATATAGAAAGACAACTGAAGCCAATCCAGAGAAACCATGAGTACCCCTTTAGAAGTGGTGTCTTCAGTAAGAAATGGCCCCATAGACAGGCTCGTGTATTTGATCATCTGCTTCGTCCCCATTTTCTGTGTTATTTGGGGGGAGGTTATTGAACCTCTATAAGGTGTGCATTCTTCCTGGAGAAAGTGTAGCACTGAGGGTGAACTTTGAAGCTTGAGTGGTTTTTCCCCTCTTCCTGGTCATTCACTCTACTTGTATATGGATGGAAATGTCATCAGTCAGCTTTTTGCACTTGCTGCCTGTTGCCTAGGTTTCCCTGCTATTCCTCTAGAACTATAAGCCACAATAAACCCATATTCTTTAAGTTGTGTTGGCCATGTTATTTTATCATAGCACTAGCAAATGATATGTGTACGTCTGTGTACTTGTGAGAATGATAGAAAGCAGGAATAAACATACATTTTGGAGTTGACATAAACTTCCTTTCTTAGAGGAGTTGCATTGCCAAAAGAAGAAAATATAAAAATTTGTAGGTAGTTTCTTCATGTGGGCACTTGGTGCTATGTATTTTCCTCTTAGCACTGCTTTCAAAGTGTCCCATAAGTTTGGGTATGTTGTGTGTTCATTTTCATTGAATTCTAGGAAGTCTTTAATTTCTTTATTTCTTCCTTGACCCAAGAGTGATGCAATTAGGCATTGTTTGGAGACTTTCTGAAACTTGTCTTGTTATTGAGTTCTAACTTTAAACCATAGTAATCCGATAAGACACAGAGGGGTTATTTTAATTTTTTTTGTACCTACTGAGGTTTACCATATTGCTGAGTATGTGGTTGATTTTAGATAAGGTTCCATGTGACACTGAGAAGAAGGTATATTATTTTGTGTTTGGATGGAATGTTCTATAGATATCTGTTCAACCCAATTGGGTCATACCTTCTATTAGTTCTTTTGTTTCTGTCTGGTGGTCCTGCCCAGTGGTGAGAGTCTCCCACTACAAGTGTGTAGAGTTTTATGTGTGATTTGAGTTTTAGAGATGTTTCTTTTGCGAATGTAGGTGCCTTAGTATTTGGGTATAGATGTTCAGAATTGTGACTTCATCTTGATGGATTTTTATCTGTGATGAATAAAATGACCTTCGTCTCTTTTGATTCATTTTATGTTGAAGTCTAATTTGTTAGATATTAGAAAAGCTACACCAGCTATTCTTAAATGTTACTTATCACTTTGGATAATATGTTTCTAGGTGTGTCTTTAAGCAACATATGGCTCAAGGGACAATTTAAATTTCTGATGACCTAACAAGTACTTTATTCTCTCAAATATAAAAAAGGCAGGTTGAAAAGGAGAAATAAGGTACTTCAACCATAAAAGTTTAGTTTAAATTGTTGTTAGGAAATAAATGACCTCCATGAATTTACTGTATCCACTCAATCTTTGAATCGTTTTGGTCTCAGAGAAGTGACAGATAATGCTCTTTAGTGTGGGAGTCTTAAAGGAAAATGCACCATATAGGCACATGTATTTTAACACTTGGAGGTGGTCTAGGGAAGTTATGGGACTTTTAGAAGGTGCAGCCATGCTGGAGGAAAGGAGTCTGGAGGTGGCTGTGAGGGTTACAGCCTTGCCACATTCCCGGTTCTTGCTCTCTCCTTTTATGTGGTTGAGATGTGATGTGTTAGCCTCTGTTCCTGCTACTATGCCTCCCCCCCAACCATTATCAACATGCAGCTCTCTGGGACCATAACCCTTCTGCCAGTTGTGTCTGGACGTGGTATTTTATCACATCAACAGAAAAGTAATTAATATACTTAGGGACTCAATCTTTATTAATTTGCTCTGTATGCGAAAGCATAAATCTTCAAAAAAAAAAGTTACAGTTCAGAGAATATGGGAAACATTGATAGAGGTTTGACTTTACTTGAACCACAGAAGAAAATCATAAAAATATTATCTATAGTCCCACTCATCCAGTCTTAGCTTAAAGAACAAAATTATAGCTTTGATATGAAAATCAAAAGCAAATTCATAAATACAAGAGTCATTCTAGTTTGGGGTTGTTCTAACATAAATTGGTCAAAACTTTCCAGCTTTCCAATACACACACACACACACACACACACACACACACACACACACACACATATATATATGCTAAAATTCTAGGGCCTAAATCTCCCAGTAAAGTATTCCCATTTTACAACAAGGACTTATCCTGAATACACGAGCCTTGTCTATTTTCCTATTATTTATCGTTTATCACTATTGGCTCTCACTCCTTTGTTTCTGTTCACCTGTCTACTTCTGTCATCAGGCTACATTTCATTCTTGCTTTTGGAAGGCACCTGCGCCATGCAAAACTTTACTAAATAAATGCATTTTTCTTTTCTCCTCTTGCTAATCCTTAAAGATGAGATTAGTGGTAATCAGGTGGGAGTTCAAAATGGGAAACTGAGAAAAATACTGCAAGCTGATCCCTTTATGAACAGAATGCAGTTGCCAGAGGGTTCAGGACCAGTTGTTGATTTCTAGAAACTCAAAGCAAATAAGCAAGGTAAAACAGCTCATAGAGTAGTGCTGAGCAAAAATAAAAGAAAACTGTCATTTAGAACAGCTACTCTTGTTCTGTGCACAACAAAGAATTTCTCAATCATAATTTAAAGAATGAGGAAAAGTGGATCACATATGTCAACTGGTGGTGATGACCAGTTCATCACCTGGCCAATAAGAAGCTCCAAAGCACTTTCCAAAGATAAAGGCACAAAAAAAGGAAAGAACAAAAGAAGAAAAATTACACTTTCCAAAGATAAAGGCACAAAAAAAGGAAAGAACAAAAGAAGAAAAATTACTACCATCACTGTCCAGTGGTCTGCTGCCAGCCTTTATCTTTCTGAATTCTGATAAAAAAACTGTTACAGTTAGGATGAATTTTAATTGTTCTTAATAATAAAGACTCAGAGTCAGATATTTGGGTTAATGTGAAGATTAGATGAGCAAAGTCGCCAGCCACTAGAGAGTTCTTATCTCTACCAATGCTTAGACCAAATCCTTAGCAGACTGTATCCTCAGACTGCAGTGCACCTCAGACTACACTGCTCTCCTGTCTCCTCCTGCCTGATATTCTTCTTTCTGCCCAGTCATAATACTCCTGTCTCTACCTCCCTAGTGCTGGGATCAGCTTTGCATGAGCTATGTTTCTCTTTTAGACAGAGTCAATATCCTGTATCTTATGCCCCTGTCTCCCAAAGGCTTCGATTAAAGGTGTGGCTACCACTGCCCAGCCTCTAGTAGCTCAGCTGTACTCTTTAGGCAACTTTTATTTGTTAAAACACAAACCAATCACTAAATTACAGTCTAAGAAGTCTGCTTTACCAATGAACACCATTCACAGAAAAGGAAGCATCTACAGTCTACATTACTCAATAGGAAAGGCCCATTTCTTCTCCATGATAAACCCAAGTATACATTGCACAAACGGTACACCCATGGTTGAACAAATTATTAAATTTTACATCATCTACTATACCACTGGACCTCTTACCAGCTGACTCCCACCTCTTCAAGCAGGCTGGGCCACAAAACATTTTTAAAAGGAAATGCTTCCACACCCAACAGGATGAAAAAACAAAAACAAACAAACAAAAGCCCCAAAAGTCTGGATGTTTATGCTACAGAAATGAACAAGCGTATCTCTCACTGCCAAAAGAAAAATGTGTTGGTTGTAATGGTTCCTGTTTCAGTTAATAAAGATGTGTTTGAGTCTAGTTAGAATGATTTAAAATTCATGGCCCAAAACTGCAACTCATTTTCTCAACCAGGAAGAATTGTGAATTTCATTTACAGGATTGATCTACTTAAATAAAAATGTAACCAGGGAACACTATCAAATATTTTTTAAAACAAAACTAAAAAATCTGCATCATTTGGCAGGAGAAATATATTTCTCACTCAAAGGCTAAAAAGCAGACTTCATTTTTCAACAATAATTTAGATCAAATGTAATAACAAATGAAAGACTTTTAAGGTAAGAGAACTGTAAGTCAGACCCTTATTATACCAATAGCATTCATAGTGACTCACCATAAAAAGACAATGAACTCTATTGAGCATTCTTAGAGTCTCTTAGATGAGCCACCTGGGAAAGAAACAGCTGATAGCCACACTCAGCTTGAAGGAACAAGATCAAATGTCACCAAAATTCCCTAAGAACAGTTGGGATTACCACTTTGGAGTGTGTGTCTGTGTGTGTGTGTGTGTGTGTGTGTGTGTGTGTCTGTGTGTGTGTGTGTGTGTGTGTGTGTGTGTGTGTGAGTGTAGTGGGGAGTAATGGAAACAGGCGATGAAAAGTGGTCACGTGGGACAGAGATCTCAAAGAAGCACTTCCAGTGATGTCCCTTTAGAGGCCAGGAATACTAGGAGATGGCTCTGGTTCCTGGTGTCTTGATATTTTCTCCCCTTCCTGTCTCTTTCTGTATCTTTTGCTGTCTCTGTCTCTCACTTTCTTCCACCCATGAATCTATAGTAGACTTCTAAAACTTATCCTCCATGGCCCATCAGTTTCTTTCTTTGAATTCACAAGAGACAATCTCAGAGCCTACTGGTTGTGATAGCTTTGGTGACTCCTGAGTTTTCTGGACTCTTCTTCCCAGAAATAAGACCATTTAAGGTGAGAAAAGGTCTCCATGAAACTCAAAAGTGCCCTAAATTTCCTCCATCAGATATGTAGCCACACTGTGTTGCTCTAAGCCTTGTCAGGGAAGCATCCTTTGCTGGGGTCAGGGCATGCAGCTTGTCAAAGTGACTGGTCAGCTATAAAAAAGATATAAACATTATCAACCCTGAAGCCCAGAGAGCTTCCAGGAAGAGGGGGTGAAGAATGTTAAGAGCTAGAATGGCATAGGAAATGCAGTACTCTAGGAATGGTAGGCCTGACACAACTGTGAGCATAAAGAAGATGAGGCTGCCTGCACACTCACCCACACACACACACACACACACACACACACACACACACACACACACACACACACACAGAGAGAGAGAGAGACAGAGACACAAAGAAATAGAGAGACATTGGGGTGGGGATAGTTGGGAGGAAGGGAGTCAACAAGAGTAAAAAGGGGGGTGGTATAATAATGGGCGTGAATAATACACAATATGGTCTCTATATGTAACTGTTAAAAACAGATAGCATTACAGATGGGTGAAATGGTTCAGTAGTAAATGCATTTGCATTATACTCCTCAGCACCCAAATTCAGTTCCTAGAACCCATGGAGAGGCTAGAACCACGTGTTAAAGAGTTATATGGCACACATATATTCACATTCATATACACATAAAATCCAAATGAACACATGCAAGCACACACAAACCAATAATCAATACAATGTGTTTTAAGATATGTTTACCTAAAATTACTTAAAATACACAGGCCAGCATTATATACACACTTTTTAAAAATGAAGTTACACTACTTAGTATGATATGCCCCCATACCCACTAAAAGTCATGACAGGGAAGCTAAAACCCTGAAATATCCACAGAATGACTGCCTAAAAAATTACTTGAACAATGACATTATCAACTGACATGCCAAAGTGTATAGGGAAACCCGCATAGGATCACACCTGTAGATGAAGATCTGCAAGCAAAATCTCCCTTCTGAAAAGGGAGAATTACTTTCTTCAGGAATTAGCCCACTAGCTGGGCTAATGCAAAATGGTCAGCCTTAAAATCATGCATACACAAGAAACACTAAAAGGGTTCAGCAAGTTGTCTTTGTATATTTATCCATATATGTAATATAAAATATACATACACACACATACGTGCGCACGCACACGTGTGTGTGTGTATATATATATTATATATGTATATATTATATATATGTGTGTGTATATATATAATAAAGAAAAAGTTAATCATCGAAGGGTTTTGAGGGAGGCTTAGGGAATGATTTAATTATAAAGTGGTAAAGCTGCTATACGCTATAGTCAATATTTTGGATGAGACTATAAAACTAAACATACAAAATAATATAACAGAAGAATGCACATAAGGGAGTTAAATATCTTATAAATAATTTTCATAAACTGACAAAAAGACAATAAAATGCATCTGCTTTATATTTATAATTCCATTTATGAAATTTATTACATTTATTGTCTTGCATGTGTTCAGTTATCTCTGGAACAAAACAAACTTTGCCAAGGTGTGTAACCCTTTTAATGTGCATCCATATTCTGTTTGAAAGTATTTGATTGTTTGTTTAGTTGGTTGGTTTGTTTGCTTTGATTTATTTATTTACCTTACCTGTTTTTGGTATTGGAGTGATATCAACTTCACAGAAAGAGTTTAGGCATGCATCTTCTGTTTCTATTTTTAAAAATAATTTAAGAATTGGAGGTACATTTTCTTTTAAAGTCAGGGAGAATTCTGCTGTAAATCCATCTGGGTCTGGACTTTTTCAGTTGGGAGCTTTTTTCTTTTTTTATTTTATACTTTGTTTTAAAAAAATTTAGTTTACATATCTATCCAAGTTCCCTCTCCCTCTCTCCCTCCCTCCCTTCCTCTTTCCCTCTATCTCACCTCTCATGCCCCCCCACCACTCTCCCCTTCCTTCCCCCCCTCGCTCCACATGTAGGGTGATGACCTCCAGGAGGGGTCATCTACATCTGTCAAGTCATTTGGAGTAGGGACTTGGACTTCTCTCCTGTCTCAAGGTTAAGGGAGTATCCCTCCACGGGGGATGTGCCCCCAAAGTCCTTTGGTGCACCAGGAATACATCATGATTCCACTGTCCAAGGTCCCTTAGACTGTTCAGGACTTCTAGCTGAGACCCACATTCAGGGGTCTGCATCAGTCCCATGTTGGATTCCCAGCTATCAGTCTGTGGGTCCATTAGCTCCTCCTTGTTCAGGTCAGCTGTCTCTATGTGTTTCTGCAGCCTGGTCTTATCCTCCCTCTCTGCAACTGGATTCCAGTTCAGCTCAGTGTTTAGTCGTGGGTGCTTGCTTCTGTTTCCATCATCTATAAATGAGGGATCCATGATGGTGGATAAGTTAGTCATTGATCTCATTATCAGGGAAGGGCATTAAAGGTAGCCTTTCCACTGTTGCTCAGATTGTTAGTTGGGGTCATCCTTGTAGGTCTCTCAACACTTTCTAGAGTCAGTTTTCTCTTCAATGGCTCCTTTTTTATTCTCTCTCTCTCTCTCCTCTCTCTCTCTCTCTCTCTCTCTCTCTCTCTCTCTCTCTCTCTCTCTCTCTCTCTCTCTCTCTCTCTCTTCTATTCCTCCCCTGACTCAATCTTCCTAGTCCCACATGCTTTCCTCTCCTTCTCTTCTCTTTGTCCTCATTCCCTCTCCATCACTGCCTCCTCCACTCCCTATATGCTCTGGAGATCTTTTCCCTTTTCCTTTCTGTGAAGGAACTTTTATGAATTTCTTAGGTTCCTACTTGAATACTAGTTTCCCTGGTGGTGTGAATTATAGGCTGGTGATCCTTTTCTCTATGTCTAAAATCCATGTAAGAGCGAATACATACCATGTTCTTCTTTTTGTGACTGGGTTACCTCATTCAGTATGGTTTCTTCAAGTGCCATCCACTTGACTGCGAATTTCAAGATTCCATTTTTTCCCCCCGCAGAGTAGTGTTCCATTGTGTAGATATGCCACATCTTCTTTATCCATTCTTTGGTTGAGGGGCATCTAGGTTGGTTCCAGGTTCTTGCTATTACAAATAATGCTGTTATGAACATAGTTGTCTTTGTTGTATGGATGTGGATCATTTGGGTATATGCCTAAGTGGGGGATTGCTGGGTTCTGTGGTAGACTGATTCCCATTTTCCTGAGGAACCACCATGCTGATCTCCAAAATGGCTGTACAAGTTTGTACTCCCACCAACAGTGGAGGAGTGTTCCCCTTTCTCCACATCCTCTCCAGCATAAGTTGCCATTGGTGTTTCTAATTTTAGTCATTCTGGCAGGAGTAAGATGGTATCTCAAAGTTGTTTTGATGTGCATTTCCCTGATAGATAAGGATGTTGAGCACTTTCTTAAGTGTCTTTTTTATTTCCTCTATTGAGAGTTTTCTATTGAGTTATGTACCCCATTTTTTAATAGGGTTATTTAGTGTTTTGTTGACTAGTTTCTTGAGTTCTTTGTATATTTTGGAGATCAGCCCTCTGGCAGATGTAGGATTGTTGAAGACCTTTTCCCAGTCTGTGGGCTGCTGTTTGTGGCCTTACAGAAGCTTCTTAGTTTGAGGAGGTCCCATTTATTAATTGTTGATCTCAGTGTCTATGCTACTGGAGTTACATTCAGGAAGACGTCTCCTATACCAATTTGTTCAAGGGTACCTCCCACTTTCTCTTCTAAGAGGTTCAGTGTGGCTGGATTTATGTTGATGTCTTTGATCCATTTGTACTTGAGTTTTGTGCATGATGATAGACATGGGTCTATCTGCAGTCTTCTACACACAATCATCCAGTTGTGCCAGAACCATTTGTTGAAGATGCTTTCCTCCTCCTATTGTATACTTTTAGCTGTTTTGTTAAAACAGGTGTTCATAGGTGTGCGGGTTAATATCAGGATATTCGATTTGATTCCATCAGTATTATAACTCTGTAGTAGAGCTTAAAGCCAGGGATGGTGATACCTCCTGAAGTTCCTTTATTGCACAAGGTTGTATTGGCTATCCTGGGTCTTTTGTTTTTCCATATTGATTATTATCCTTTTATGGTCAGTGAAGAATTGTGCTGGGATTTTAATGGGGATTGCAATTCCTGCCTTAAAAGCCTCATTTGTTATAGGTTTGTTTAGGTTGTTGATCTCATCTTAATTTTTGTGGTTTGGATGAATCTTGAAATTTATCTATTCCTTTCAAATGTCCATCTTATCAGAGTAAAAGTGTTTTTTTTTTTTTAGAGTTTTCTTACAATATTCAGAATTTCTTTGATATGTGTTACAATGCTTCCATGTTCATGGCTGATTCTGTTCTTTTTTGTTTTTTTATGTTTGTTTGTTTTGTTTTGTTTTGTTTTTTAGTTCTTTGTGTCTGTTGATCTTTTCAAAGAACCATCTCTTAGATTCTTTGTTTTTACTTCATTTGAATATAAGACTGGAACAGGGTCTCAGAGCAGGCAATTAGTCCCTTGCCAGGTTGAGGACAGCATCACCCCAGCCTTGGTAGAGGTAAGAGCTCTCTGGTAGCTTGGCCGCTTTGCATTCTGATCTTCAGTGGCTTTATTAGATCATAAACAATATAACACCACATTCTTTCATGTTCTGATTTTTACTACATCTTGTCATCTACTGATTTTGGATTTGATTTGCTATTGTTTGTTTAAAATTTTGAGTTTTATATTTACATTTATTTGTGTCACTCATGATTTTATTTATTATTAAAAATATATTCTTCTCTCATACAATACAATTCAGACCACAATTTCCCCTCCCTCCATTCCTCCCAACACTCCCTAGCCACTTCTCCTTTCTCCCCACAGGATCTATTCCCCCTCTGTTTTCTTTTTAGAAAAGAGCAGGACTCCAAGTCTTCTATCTTGTTTTGTCTCTTATGATTTTTTTTAATAAAGGCACTTAGAACCAGAAGTTTCCCTTATTGGACTGCTTTTGGTATAGCCAAGAGGTTTTGTAGTGTTATGTTTTCATTTCCATTTAGTTACAGAATTTTTAAAAATTTCTTTGATTTTTTCTTGATCCACTTATTATACTGTAATCAGTTGTTTATTTCCATGAGTTTATATATTTAATAGAGTGTGTTTGATGTTAATTTTCATTTTTATTGAATTATGGTCAGATAGGCTACATGAAATTACTTCAGTGTTTCTGGATTTGTTAAGATTTGTTTTATGTCCCAGGATGTAATCTGTTATAGAGAAGATTCAGTGAGTCAGTTAGCTTTTGACCAGATGACCTGTCAAGTGGCAAAAGCAATGAAGTCACCTACTAGTAATGGGTTGAAGTTAACTTGTGTCTTTCATTTCCAAAGCACACTTTTTATGAAATTTGGTATAGCACAGTTTGGTGCATAAATATGAAGGATAGTACTGCCTTCTTGGCTATTTGTTCCCATGATTTGAATGCTGTGCCACTCATTGTTGAATTTTGTCAGTACTTTTAAATCCATCACTTCCCTCTTAGGTTGTGCCTATCTTTAAAGCTGAGTTTCTTGTGGACATCACCCAATCTGTGTCTTTTATTGGAAAGCTGTGACCAATAATATTTAAAGTTATTGTGCCCTTATATTTTTCTGTTGATTGTGTCCCCAGTGGTACGTAGTGTTTTATTTCTACCTTCATTTGATAGAGATAATACAAGAATGTTCCAAATAAAAATTAGTAAATATTTATAACAAAGCAGACAAAAATTTCTTCTATAATTTATTTATATTTTTTATTATTTTCTTGCCCAGTAAGAAAATGTAGCATTCATTTAATAATTATATACAAAATAAAATCATAAATCAAATTAAAAACATAAGAATATAAAGCTAATATTAATTTTTCCATAGTTAGACATTATATTAAGGGGGCTATTTGGTAATAGGAATCATTTAATAATAAAATATATAATTCACAATAATTATATAAAGCTACAATCCTATATACATTATAACATGCAGAGCAAAAGTTAGAACAATTTACTTAAATATCTTCATTATACTTATTTCAGCAAATTAAACACACAATAAATAAATATTAGTAGAAAGTAAATAACATCCTACACATTTTTAGACATTTCTCATGATTCACACTTCAGCAAAACAAGGCTTTACATTTTCAAGGGTCTATGAAAACCCAAACAAGGATGACTCAAGTATCCAATTCTAGAAAAACTGTCAAGGTTCAACCTGGTCCTATGAGTTCTTTCACTAATTAGTTAAGGAATTCTTACACTAAGGAAGCCACCACAGGAATGTCATGATGTAGAAAATTTCTATATTTCTCCATATTCTCTATATGTTTTTGTATTCAGCTACTATCCCTGCAAATCAACTAGTCAGTTAGTTATCTATTTTCTGTCCTTTTGTAGAGTGTCATATAAATGAAACAAGTCTGTAGTCATATTTAGCTTTCTTCTAATTCAGTATGATATTATCAAGCTGCAAATACAATGACATTTCTATTAATTGTTAAATCTGCTTAAATTTACGAAACTTAAAAATCTTGATTCTTCAGTTGTTTATTGCTGTGTTCTAAACATGTTAATTAGGCAGAAATGGTTGACAGTACTATCCAAATATTTATAATTTCTCATTCTTCTGTTTACATGTTCTGCTGGTTATACAGAGAACTACTTAAGACTCTTGCTCCAAGCACTCAGACTTCATGCCTAGGATTGCTATACTCCTCTGAGGATCTGACTTCTTTTCCAGTCTTCATTTTCACTACTCATGGTCCTTTTTCTGAGTATCCTTTCCTGCTACTCATTGTGATGGTTAATTTTGTGTTAACCTCAGGAGGTTATGTTGTCCAGTAATTTGTCAAATACATATCTGGATGCTGTTTTGAAGATATGTTTTTAGGTGTTAAGTCTGAAATCAGTTGACAATTAACACAAATTGTCCCTATAATTGGATGGTTCATATCCAGCCAGCTGAAGGCCTAAAGAGCAGAGCTAGCTCGTTGGTGAGGCAATCAAGCACAACAATGTCGAATTAGAGCCCTCCTTAAGTTTCCCACTCTACAGATTCGGGTTCAAGACTACTGTATCAATAGAATGTTTCACCTGCCAGACTAGTTTACAAAACTGGGTTTCAGTGCCCCCTAAAATAATATAATGCAGCTGAATTCCTGAAAACCTCAATGGTAGACAGACTAGTGCAGCTGAACTTCAGTGTCTGGATTTCCCAGAATGCCTTTTCTCCACATTTATATTGCTACACCCAGGCCAGTCAAGGTATCTCACATTTGGAAAGTAGTACCCTGACTTTTTTTTCAGTGGCAGGATATCCAGATGTTCTAGCAGTGTTCGGTGTGAGGATGTGGAACTCAGGGCTCTTTGTTGCTCCTCGTCTATTAGCCAACTGATTTTGTGCCTGCCTGTCCTCCAGCAGCTGTTAAGAATTATCTGAAAGCAGAGGACAAGAGGGTTTCCCACTCCTCCTCTGACAGAATACAAGAGTTGCTTCAGTGAGAAAGACTTGTAGAAAACACAGGAGATTTCTGCCCAGAATCACTGAGATTCCTAGCCTTCCTACCACAACCACATCTCTCTTGTAAAGCTATGATCAAAGTCTGCAGAGCAAGTGATGACTCCCTTGCTGTACACACTCCTCGATTCTGACCTACCTTTAGATTCTTGTGTGTCTGGTAGTTTTATGTCAACTTGACTTGACACAAGCTAAAGGCATTCTAGAGAAGGGGACCTCAATTAAGAATGTGCCTCTGTAAGACTGTACTCTGGACAAGCCTATAAAGGAATTTTCTTAATTAGTGATTGTCCATTGTGGGTGGTGCCATCCCTGGGCTGGTGGTCATGGATACTATAAGAAAGCAAGCCAGTAAACAGCACCCCTTCATGGCCTCTGCTTTATCTCCTGTGTCTAGGCTGCTGCCCTGCTTGAGTTTCTGTCCTGATTTCCTTTGATGACGAACTGTGATAAGGAAATGTAAGCTGAATGAATGCTCTATTCTCCATGTTGCTTTGGTCATTATTGTTTCATCATAGCAACAGAACCCCTAAGACACCATGATTGGATGGTAACAGTTCCATGGTATCTGGTTGTTTGTTTGTTTGTTTTGTTTTGTTTTGTTTTCTAAACCATTTTGACACTCTCCTCCCATCCCTTGTTACTCTGTGTAATCTGTCTCTCTCCTAAGGCTATATCATCTTTCACAATTCAGTTTACTTGGTGTCCTAGGACTTCAGTTCTCTGATGAACTCAAGCAAGTTATGATTTTATACTTTATTTGTTTTCATCTTTAGGGTTGGAGTAACATTCTCCTAGGCTGCCTATTTTCAAAGTAAAACACAACTGTCAAAGGAAAACTTTAAAATATTTTTTTGATTAGCCAAATATCCAATTTCCAAATCTTTAAACAACCCCGTCATTTTCACCTACATGCAAAAATTTCATGGCCTTCTTGCATGTTATTTGTAATTCAAGAGGTTGGTAATTTAAACAATGTACCAAAAGCTAGAAATAATTTTGGTTTTTTGTTTTTTTTTTTTGTTTGTTTGTTTTGGTTTTGTTTTTTGTTTGTAGTCTAGGATGATCAAAAACTTGCTGCAATCCTCCTGCCACAGCCTCCTCCTGTGAATGAGTGAATGAACCAGTATCCATTATTAGACGAAGCTGCATTAAAGTCACTTGGACATCAAATGTTCCAAATGCAAGGAAAGAAAAAAAACAGTTTAAAGTCAAGCATTGTTGGGGATCATCACCATCCTCACTACCTCAGGTCTCTGAGATAGAAAATCACTGCCTCTTAAGAAGTAAGCAGAATGTTTAGCAGAGCATTCCTAGATACAGGCTGTGGTTTTATAACCTGTTAAAGAATAGCTCAGGATAGTCTTCCTGTTGTGGTTTTACAACCAGTTAAAGAATAGCTTGGGATATTCCTCCTGCTACAGTTTTACAGCCAGTTAAAAATTAGTTCAGGACATTCCTCCTACTGATCCTTTCATTCTGCTCACTTGCAAACCCCCGCTCACATCCTGCCTATGGTTCTCTATGAGTCTCCCCTGAGAAAATAAAGTTTAACAGCTTCATCAGAATATGGACTTGCTGTCATTCTTCTCCTCCCATGCCCTTTCATTCCCCTAGGTATCTCCCAGTTTGTCGTTCACTGCCCCTCTGGTCGGGGAAAAGCATGTCCTGTGTTAAATTGTGCTAAAAATTGCAACCTCTTCTCCCAGGATCAATGTGCTGGTATACCCTCTAGTTTCCCCATCTCTTTAGAAGTAAACACCTAATCAATTCCCTTTAAAACTGAACTCTAATTACACTTAAAAAATATAAAAAAAAAATATAAAAATATACATGTGTTTCTACTTGGCACATAACAGTTGTGAATATTTATTGGATAAGGTGGGAAAGATGTTAATTTGGTAAAGTGCAAATTCATCTGTTTTTCCCTTTTGTTGTCTGTATGTAAGAAATCATCAGCAAAATGAATATGGTGATTCCCTCAATCATTCTATTGTTTTAAGTAACTTTGTAACAATTGTACACATTAAGAGGCATGGGATGACATTTCAGAAGGAGAATTTAATAGTGATAGTTCACTGGGATTATCTCTATCATTTATCCAGCACTGGGACTTAGTTCCAGCTGCATTTAATCCCAGATCATTGACAAACACTCTTTTTGGCCAAGCTGCCTTTCATCTGCATAGACAACTCATTATCGAATGGGCTTTGCAACTTTGCTCTATTTTTGACTCTCAGTTTGACCGGTGGACATCTCGACATGTTATTACATCTTTGTTCTTGTCATCTGGTCCATCTGCCTTTTCCAAGTGCCTTGCTATCATGCCAAGGCTGAAAGTTTTTCTCATTCTGTCCCTCTGCCTTATCCTGATAATTTCTCAAAGACCAGAATTCATTGATTCGCTTCCCAAAACAGCTGCCTATTCTCTGCATGAGAGCTTTAACCTCTGCCTAGTTCTCTGCCCCATGTCCATCCAATCCTACTAACACTCTCACTTTTCAAGGCTTGTTGACCCATGTGTCATCAAACTACCTCCATGCAGTTTTAGTACTGGCTCCTTATTCTTTGACTTCATCACCTCCATCATTAAAGCTATCTCTCAGCCACAACACTCAGTGCTTCTTTGATAACAGGAGGACAACAACTATGAAATATCAGAGAAAAACATTTCTGTTCTAAATGCCCAACTAATTAAATGCCATGATTGAAAGGACAGGGTTTACTGCTTACCAGAGAAGTGGAACATCTGCTCCATGTTCTTTTTCAGAGTAGCCTACTTAACACAGTTTTTTTTTTTATTTCTAGTTTTGTTTGTTTTCCTCTATATTCTTGCATTATTAGCAGTTAAATATATAGGGTTCAGAAAGATGGCAAGGGATAAAGAAGAGAAATATAAAGATCAAACTCCAATCTTGCCATTCAGTGAGACAGGTGACCCTCTTAACAATCTTGCAAGCTCTCTACTATCTTCAACAATATATGAAGAAGCACACATATGATTGAATATTCATAAACATACACTAGTTAATGGTTTTATAATCTTTCTTTGTAAACTGAAGGAAAATAAAGGCAAACACACATCTCACCATGCTTTATCTGTCACAACCTAACAATGGTTATGGTATCTTTGTTATTGAATGTAATAATTAATCCTTTAGAAAAGTTCTACCCTAATCATAGCCATTAGTAAATGAAAGAAATTTTGCACTTCTAAGAGTGATACTACAAAGACAGCACTACAAATCTTAACACTCATAGTATTATGCCCAGAACAAAGCCTTTGCTTGAAAAGCAGGACCACAGAAGTTGAATATCAATGCACATTTTAATTATTCCTAAATTATGTGCAATAGCTCCTGTTTGCTTTTCCGGTGTAATAAAGTCAATACAACAAGATTTGCACAGTCCTGACTTCATCAGTGTTCCTTTGTTTTCCCCATTCTACACATCCCAAGCCCTCAATGAGGACCAGCTCATCTTCAATTATCATCTCAGTCCTGGCTGAAGTTGGAACTCTCCTGAATCACATGCACCTTTCAGCAAAATGAGCCGTTGATTGTTATGAGTAGGTTTTTCCTACTGGCCTGGTCCCAGATCACATCAGCCCCAAATAACACACAGAGAGGCTGTATTAGATATAAAGCTGTTGGCCTGTTTCTAATGTTTCTTATTGGCTAGCGCTGTCTTAAATATTAACCCATTTCTATTAATCTAAACATTTCCACGTGGTCTCATCTTACTGGAGAGAGGGGCTGGCGTTGTGCTCTCTCCGTCCTCCCATCTTGAATCTCCTCCCTACTCCTTCCTGAAAACTCCTTGTCTCTTCCTAGTCCTGCCATTCTTGCTTTCCTATTGGCCAACAGTGTTTTATTCATTAACCAATAAGAGAAACAAACATATTTTCAGAATGACATCTCTCATCACCTTGACAAAACTTGAAATATTTTATTTCCATGTTTCTAACAACAAGCAAGACACTACCTGGACACCTTAGCTAGTTATACAAGTAAACAACCTATATTTGGAGGGGAAAAAAAGGTGACGTCTGGTTAGTAATGGTCCTGGCCACCAATCTACCAGAGAGTGTCACGCTAAACTTTGTCACCTCCCCCTCTTCTGCTGTGCCACTCTTCTTCCCACTGGCTCCTCTGTATCTCCAGTCTCTTGCCTCACTTGCTGGCTGAGCAGACTCCTCCATTTTTTGAAGGATTAACTCCTCTGAAAAATTGGCATTTGTAGGTATTGGAGTAGATACCATATATGGTTAAATATATCATCTCTCTGAATAGCTTCTCTCCATGAAAGTTGTAGCACCATGAATTCCACCTTTCCATGTCATTTGCTTCAACTGAATTCTCAGAGATTCTTACAAGTTGCCCAACATGAGAGGCCATGCATTATTTTAACCAGAGTTCTCATTATAACATTACATAGCCAATCTTATAATCACAATCTTAAAAAACTTGTCCTATTTTAACACCCTTGATTTAGTCTCAAGTCACTTTGGCAGCAATATACTGGCATTTCATTCTAACCTTGACTTAACCTGCTCTACTAAACAATGAGAATACTAGTATCCTCAGTCTGACAAAAGCCTCCAAGTAGCTAGTCTTCCATGGTCACACTCTTAGAATGCAGGTATTTCCTAAAACAGAAAGAATATTTACCCTCCAGTGAACCTTTCCCCTTGATCTTGAAGAGTGACCATGCCATGGGATAATGCATTCCCTGAACTACTATCACATTGCATCTTTGATTATCCTAGATTCCATCCATCTATTACATACTGTCTTAGTCACTGTTCTATTTCTATGAAGAGACACCATGACTACAGCAGCTCTTTTGAAAGAAAGCCTTATTTGAGGACTTGCTTACAGTCTCAGAAGATTAATCCATTTTCATCATAACTGAGAGCATTTTGGCATGCAGATAGACACTGGAACAGTAGCTGAAAGCTATATCCTTGTCCACAACAAGGAACAGAGTCTGGGCCTGCCATGGGCATTTGAAACCTCAAAGGCCACCCCCCTCCAGTGACTCACTACCTACCACAATGCTATGCCTCCTCTAACAAGGAAATATCTCCTAGTCCTCCTTTTAAACATTGCCACTCCTTGGTGATGAAATATTCAAATATATAAGCCTATTTTTACTCAAACTACCACATATACTCTTAAAAGAATATTCAAACATGGGTCATTTCTATTGCTACCTACCTAACTTCTACAAACATTAAACATTGCTAAGGGAAAATATGTATATATTTATATAAACACATACAAAACATCAACCAATTGTTAGTTCTTCATTTTCCTAAATAAAACCACATAATGAACAACCTTCTCACTTATCAACGATTTTGCTTCTTGGCTTTCTTCACTTCTTTTATGAGATTTTTTTTCAGCCTCTGTGATGGGCCTCAAGCCTATCTCTCAAGACACCACTCTCTATTCTCAGCAAATGACAACACAGACAACATTATTAACTTAAATGATTTATTCTGTTTCCCCATTTCCTTTCTACATCAAATACCTTACTTAACTTTCATATGGTCAGTTAATTTCTGTAGGCTTCGATGAAATCTCTTCCCCACCCAAAGGCATCACTTTATTAAAAGAAATGTTTTAAATTCTTGAACTTAGAGGCTATCTCTGGGATAAATAGACAATGAGCCTTACTTTGAGGCAGAACCAAGCCTCCCTCCCCATATCTAGGCTGAGTAAGTCATCCATCCAAAGAGAATGGGCTCCTAAATGTCAGGTCAAGCACTACTGATAATTCCTGGTCCCAATGCCAGTGGCCCCACATAAAAAAATAAGAAAAGAAGTAAAGTATAGCCTGTTCTGTCACATGATCCTCAGATATTAAGATCAAATAGCAAAGTATATTCAGGATTTATAACAAATAACTCCTAACAGATTAACCAGAAACAAGTATTTCCTGACACAATAAGATGATAATTCAAATGTGCAGGGCTGAAGTGAGATATGAAGGAAGGCATGAAGGACTGGGAAAAAATACCACAGCAACAATATGAGTGCATATGGAAAGTAGTGCATGTATCTTTGTATTTTAAAGCATTCTTAATTAGCTAGAGCCTGTACTGTTTAGTAAAGAAACACAGGTATCACTTTGGGTTTTCCATTTAAAAATACTTCCTTTCTAAATAAGGAAACTTAACTTTTTAAACTTATTAAAGCCAGGTGGGTAATTTTATATTAAATTATACATGATTTCATAGCTTTTTTGTCATATTCATAACTGTATCAAAACTGTTTATGTATTAACTGAATAATCATATATTCCTAGGCTTATACTTAATCTACATAATGCTTTAAAATTACCAATATTATAAGTTCATTGACATTTAGAAAATAGCAATTATCAATATGTAAAAGACAAATATTTGCCTCATGAATTAAAATAAAACAGTGGCAATTTCCTGTGATGTTTCTTTTTTTTTTTAATAAAGAGAAATACTTTTCACTTTTACTGATATCATGCTTGCTACTAGGCACTTCATAATACATAAAGTATATTGGTTGATTTAATCTAATTATTCAAGTAAACCTCGAAGTGACAATGTAATTTGTACCCAAGTAAAGCTTACTTAGCCATCTGGTAGCAAAAATCAAAAGATACATTCAAGGACATAACCCAAGCCTCAAGCTGTGACCCTTATATAATCTGCATAATGTTAAATCACTTCACATCTCACTTGAAATACAACAGGTGGGTTTGTTCTTTTATGGCAGTACTTTCTGTAGTTGTTTAAAATACTGCGATATTCATGCCAACCCATGAGTAACACCTCATAATAACAAAAGAGCCATCAATTTTAAACCAGTAATCAAGTCAGCCGTAAAACCTATACCATTCTCCATTTATTTTATCTACATTGCAATTTAAAGAATGCCTACATTTTAATAACCATCAACATATAATTATAATTATTTCAAAATTATTACTGTTTCATTGCATAATCTTGTATTTTTAACTTGCTACAAAGTCTAGAAGCCTGTTTCTTATCTATTATTTCAGCATTATACCCACCACTGTTATATTTAGAAGTTTTAAAAATTAAGAATAATTTGAACTATGAACAACCTCATTTGAGTCACAGGTATTGTGCCATGTTTCTATATTTGGGTTCTTAATTTAATAAATTTAAAATCCTATGTGTTGTTATGTATATGAAAACTAAAAAGTGTTATCACCGGAAGGGTTTTTGAAGACTCCTGAATAGCTCTTGGAAATATACAAAACCATTTCTACCAAGACAACATGTTACACAATGGTGCTAATGAGTGTTTATTTTACTGCTAACACTCTTCCAACACCAGAAAAATCTTACACAGTTATAGTAAGTGAGGCCTTGTACATGCTTGACAAATGCTGCACTATTGAGCCATATCACTGTCGCTTGTGTTTTTTCTTTAGAACAGACACAACTATTTCTTTCAATTATTGTTCACACCCTATCACATCAGTTTCCCCATAATCTTTTCATTTAAAACTATAAGGCTGAAGATGGAACTCACTATTAGAGTTTACTTAGCATGTAACATGTCCTAAGTTTTATCCTCAGCACTACATAAATGATGGTGATGGTGTTGATGTTGATGCTGATGTTGATCATACTGATGGTGATTACTATGATTCTGATGATGACAGTGGTGATGGCAATGATGATGGTTATAATTATGATGATGACCATGATGGTAATGATGATTATAAAACATCAAATATTGTCCACTATCCTTCAGGGATCATGTAACAGTTATTTTCCTGTTATTTGATTTTTTGATTCTTTTTACATAATAAACAATAAAGTTATTGGTTTAATAAAAAGTATTAGTCCTCACGACCCATGACAGGCTAAGGAGTATATATTCCTTTAATGTATCAGACCACTTTTATATTCTTGTACATTAGTGTTAGCCCCTGGTGACATAAAGAAAACAATTCAGATTATGAAAGAAACAGAAACAAAGTGTCTTAATGAGTCACCAAAGGAACAGTGGGCAAATTCAACACTGAATGATCAGTTTACATATTCATTTCTTTGTAGTGAGATATCCACCCTGCCCGTCCTTATTGGGCTGACCATGCCAGGTTGGACGTGGTCACAGGTGCAGACATGATGCTATGGTTTTTTAGGTCTGGGGTGGGGGACTGGTGGCTTGCTCTTATGAGTCTGGTCGGGCCACTGGGAGCAGCTGGTATGGATGATTATAGTGGTAACCTTTTGGCCATCTGCTTCTTGTGTAAGTAACTTCTCCCCAAAATAAATTATATTTAATCAATATTTGAGCCTGGTCCCATGAATATTTATCTGTGCTTCCACACTTCTTGAAAACCCAAGAAATCATGAGTATTCTTGATACTCTTCTTAAAGAACTGAACATTGGTTCTTTTAGCAAAATATTAAAAGTATGTTTATTATTGCTTTGAATACAAAATCAAAGTGAGTTCTTATTTTTACTCTTTTAAAAAACAAATTACACTTTTAATACACTGTCTCTGGAAAAATACAACTAGCCCTCTTGAAAATTATGGAGTGCAATATTTAGTTCCTGATTACAAACTGAATTTGAAGCTCAATATAACTAAGATGATATAGATCATTGGTTTTATTTATATTTTAAATAAAATTTTGATGTTTTAGAAATCTATAACTCAGATGAAGGCCAATAATAGGCAATGTCATCTCCCCTTTTCTCTGTCATCTCCTTTGGTCTCTTTTCTCAATATCAAAGTGTGTTAGGACCATGCTCAGAGCTTTAGTCAGTGAAACATAAAGCAACTGGTATAGGAAATGGAGCTGAGAAATGCAGAGCTTCTCTTCATGACTCCAAAAATAAAGGAAAATATCAAAGAGTAACAGTCCTTTCCCTGTGTTGTTTTTAGTCACCAAGACCTGAAGATGTGAGCAGCCATTTGCCAAAATGACACTGCTCAGGTAAGTGCCTCCACTTTGCAGCACTATGATGTCCATTTATAAAATACTTTATTCTGATTTTATAAGTTAATTGAACAAAGTCCAACCTAGACAAGTGAAGAAGTCATTTTTCACATTATGTTTTTCATATTCACAGTAATTTTCATGAGATCAATCATTCCTAAGCTTCGAACACCGATGAGATAACTCCTCTGTTTGTGGCTAAATTGGGCTTTACACTTGTTAGTAAATGCATTCACTTGAATCTTCCCTGTCCTCTGCCTGTTTTTCTCAGGATACTGTGCCTTTCAGCCTGTTCTCTCATGGTTCTTACTTAAGCTTTCTCTGGGCCATTCCACTGCCTGACTTGGACAAAGGCTGTCGGGACACTGTAGATCCATCTTTTTGTAGCCCAGGAATGACTGCATACTTCATGGTCAGCAGAACATATATTTTGACTCAGTAGCTAATTTAGCACATGCCTTGAAATCTGTCCATTTCCAAAAAGATGGCACTACACTTTTTATTTCTTTTAGTACAGGATGGAAACAATAAGAATAAATAAAAAATATTTGATTGTAATGTTTACATTTGTATTGCTCAAGAATGTGTTATCTTAAGGTAATTTCTGGAAACACAAATTAAAGACTTTTAAAGGTCATCATTACACAAAAGTAAGATGACACACCAGAACAGAGTGCAATGGTGAAACCAACAGGACAGTACAAATAGGATTTAAAGAAGAATGAAGAAAAACTCAACATAAAAGAAGTAATCTGAGAGCTGGAGAGAGGTACCTCAGCAGTTAAGAGCACTGGCTGCTCTTCCAGAGGTCTTGAGTTCAATTCCCAGCAACCACATGGTAGCTCACAACCATCTATAATGAGATCTGGTGCCCTCTTCTGGCAGGCAGGCATGCAGGCCGTACACTGTATATACATAATAAATAAATTTTATTTAAAAAAAAAAGTACTCTCAAAGTTGAGTGGGGAGGAATGGGAGGGAGAAAGGGAGAGAAGTTGAAGATGAACAGGTTCAAACTACACTGCATAGAATTTTCAAAGAATAAAATATTTTAAAAATAGACAAAGAATAATTCAGATGTATCCTCATTTTTGCAGTTTATAATACCCTTTCTGATTTCTTTTACACTGTAAATATTTTTTCTAAAAGTGCCAGAGTACATCAGAAGAGGTCCACGTGATACCATATATATGCAGACATGCAAGCACACATATGTGAAAACATGCATACAAACTCACACATACCACAAATATAAAAGAAAAACTGGAAAAGGGGGGAAATACAATTTTTTTAACTTATGAGCAAAGCTTTTTAAAATATAGAATATTATATGAAGATCTAATTCCTTAGGTAGTAAATTGAAAGCCAATGAAATAAAGTAAATGGGCACTATTTGTAAGTCCTTAAATAATGTCTTCTGACATTGATGCCATCATTATCCTGTATATCTCTTATACCTGACTCACTATGCATGATCTCTCATTCTAACTCAGAGATTGGATAAGGCCACACTTAGAACTGTAAGCCACCTTGCTCTGGGGATCACACCTCTGCCTTCTGAGACTCGAATTGCAAATGGGCCAACATTTTAGCATGAATTCTAAAGATTTAGATGAATTCTAAAGATTTGAACTCTGGATCCCAGTACTTGCTGTGTAAATGCTTTAACCATAAAACTGTATCCTGTGTCCATCTTGGATAATCTCAATAACCCAATCTCCTACTGTTCATAGCACTGGCATTACTGGCTTTATATGACAAATAATAACTATAACATTAAAGAGTCCAAATAATTATGTGATATGAGAATTGAATCAAAGACATGGTGGTAAAAATCTCAAGTTTCATTGATTCAGAATATATATTTCTTCCTTGCAAATCACATGTTGTTTTATTGGAAACAGAAAAATGCCGACACAGCTTGTCTACCATGTTAAGTAGAAATACAGAGCTAGCTCTGGAAGGACTGTGACATTTTATACATATATGATTATAATATATAACATTTATATATAATGTAATAAATATTATATATGGAACTGCTGTGAACTTGGCAAGAGATGTACACTATTTGGATGGAGAACACTGTGTGGATGGTAGATTTTAAGGTTACACTCATGTGGGATAAAGTAAAATAAGAAGATACAGGAGGGCAAAAGGGAGAAAATAGAGGAAATAGAGAGAAACACAATAGACAAAGGTTTACTAAAGGGAAAGAGCTGGGATGTTAGATAGTCATCAAGTGAATAGAAGGCAAGGCTGTGATACTATTGCATAAACTAAGCTTGTGATTATAAATGTAAAAACTGTCCACAATGAAGAGGGGAAGAGAGCCACTACATGTCAGTCAGGTCAAATAATTCCAACATCATAATTTTAAAAGAGCCATGAATCCAGATAGGAAGCTGAAGGCCTGAGTTCAAAGACAGAAACAAAACCAAAAGCAGGATGATAGCAATAAGTTAATTACAGGTTTTAAATAAGGGCCACACAATGAACCTGAAAACAAAACAATATTCTCTGTTCATTCAACAAAAGTATCCAAAGTAATAAAATGACTGCTTTTGGGAGAGGGGCCAACATACTGAATCACAGGGAAGCCACGTATTTTAGCAAACAAGGTCAGAATGTATCTATTGTGCATACTTATTTAGGAATGCAAATGTGTTTTTTACAACAACAGAAAAATAAAGTATTTGCAACAGATTGCCACAAAGGGCTGAAGTAACTTCAGTCTAGTTTTCTTATTTGGAAACAAGCAGGATAAGTCAAAGCAATGGGAGAGAGAGAGAGAGAGAGAGAGAGAGAGAGAGAGAGAGAGAGAGAGAGAGAGAGAGAGAGAGAGAGAGAGAGAGAGCTGCCATCATGGTGCAGAAGAGGACACAGCATTGCCTGTATGCCAGGGAAGCAAGCTAGGTGGGGAGAAGGAGCAGCAGAGGTTGTGGGTGCCTATTCCCACCAACCCAACAGGAAACTGCCTGCTTATGAGCCACTTAGTAAAGCACTTGGAAGTGGTTTGCCATAATTATCCCTGGACTAAACAATGCTTTGGGTTTATGTAGAAAAATTTAAATCTGGGGACTCAAAGAATGAAGCTAATTACAAAATTCTTAAATGTATTGAGGACAACTCAGCACTGTTGAGAGAGACCAGGATATCTGCTCCTGCAAAGTATGGGTTGAAGAGGGGGAGGAAGGATCATATGAACAAGGGGGTTCAAGACCACTATGGGTAAAACCATAGAGACAGCTGACCAGAGCTAGAGGGGAGCTCACAGACTGTGGGCTGACAACTGGGGAACCTGCACGGGAACTAGACCATCTGAATGTGGGTGATAGTTATATGATTTGATCTGTTACGGTGGGGGACTGCCAGTAGCACCAGGACCTATCCCAGAGGCATGAACTGATTTTTTTGCAGCCTACTCTCCATGATGGGATACCTTGCTCAGCCTTGATACAGGCAAAAGGGGCTTGGTCCTGCCTCAACTTGGTACGCTAGACTTTGTTGACTCCCCAAGGAAGGATTTACACACTCGGGAGAGTGGATGGATAAGAGGGGTGGGAAGCAGAGCAGGGGGTGGGAAAGGAGGAGGGAGGGGGAATTGGGGTTGGTATGTAAAATGAAGAATAAATTATTTAATTTTTTAAAAAGCCTGGAATATGGGTTGAACACTGTCAGAGTTTTGATGTGGTGAAACTTGTTGCTCACTGTGTGATACTGTGAGGATGGAAAGGAGTTAGCAGAGTAACTCAGTGGTATACAGGAGGCCTGGTGTTATTTCTAGCATAAAACAAAAGGGAGGCTGGAAGGAGATGGAAGAAGGGTGAGGAACCCAATATAACTATGATGGTAAGAGGTAAGATTTCTGGAAAGAGCTTAGTTTTAGAAGATGAAGTCATTAGGGTGAAGAGGTATGAATGAGTTCTTTTCTTGATACACCACTCATTCAAAGGTATTATGGTATCACCAAAGGAAAACTGTAATACAGATAGCTCCAGTGGATTTGACTCAACTTCCTAAACTTAGCAACTATCCTTATCTTCCTCCCTAGTGGCTTTCTTATTAATTTATCAACTCTGTATTTATGTATTTGTACAAGTGTATGTACATGCATGTGTGTATGTGGACATGAGAGTGTGCATAGTCCCACATATGTCCTTAGATTTTACAAAAGCCATAAGTAACAACAACAAGCCTAAAACGTTATCCTTATAAAAACTTGACTGCTTCAAAGATAATCACAGAATGGCAGAGAGCATTTGCAGGTCATAAATCTGGCAAAAGAATTATATATACATAATACATATGTGTTTGTGATGATATATATTATATCCTTATATATGCATATACATATACATTATATCAGATCCATATATAAGTATATACACATATACACATCCATATATAAATATATGGTGTGGTATATATATATATTATCATATATGTATGGATGTAATATATATATATATATAAAATCACATATATCACAAATAACACTTAAGCTCAATAATAAAAGTAGTACCCCTGAAATGGGCAAAGGAATTATACACACACACACACACACACACACACACACGCACGCGCACATGCGTATGTGTGTGTGTGTGTGTGTGAGTGTGTGTGTGTGTGTGTGAGAGAGAGAGAGGAGGGGGCAATTAGGACACACAGAGGGCTATAGTAGTTATCAGGGAATGAAATAAAGGCCACAGTGACATAATGATTTCATGCCCACTGCAATATAATCCAAAGAGACAGTAAAACATTGTTGATGAGGATGGGAGAAATTGAAACACCCATAGCTTGCTGATCTCAATACAAAATAGTGTGAGTTCAATCTCTGAAATATAAGGGTATTTTTGCTACCCTATCAACATTTATATTGTTCTATTTCAACAATTGCAATTGGAGTTAAGCATTCTGGAAAGATAATTAAAGGTAAAGTATATAATTAATGCACAGGAGGGGGAAAAGACAAAACAAAATATTAAGACCAAGAAAAGCAATATGCAGAAAACAAATCCCATTCGTAGGAAGCATTTCTATTTGCACAGAGCCAAGACAGTTTGTTTTTAAATACTGCTTACAAAACTGGCTACCATTATGATAGGAGATACCATTTACATACTAAACTGTATAATGTGCATATAAGTTATGCCCAATACAATCTAACTTCTTAAATGAGCTTATAAGGAACAATCTGCTGAGAGGAAATATATTGACTTTTCTGTCAATTAAAATTATTCTCCTTACAAAGTCAGTGAGGCTTTTTAGAGCATAAAGAGAATTATGCCTTGAAAGTAAGAGGGTCTTGGACAGGAAGAAAATGATCAGTTTCAGGGCAAATTTGAAACCTTAATTCAGAACTCCTTTGCATTTTAAACATACCTACTGAGGGTGTGAGGGTTCTGTATGGAGCTTGTTAAAATGTACATGAGTTTATAAGGATCTAGGTGTAAGATTGAAGAATTTGATGTTATGTCTGATGTGAAGAAAAGACCAGGTTAAAGTAACGCTATTAGGTTTCCAGAAAGTAATGTAATTTGTATGTGGCACATCCAGAAGTTACTGAGAGAAAACAGATTCCTGCCCTGAAGTGCTAAGATTCATCACTTCTGGAACTTCCAAATTGGAGCACAGTGGAAATAAATTTGCATTTGAGAAAAGGCAACAAGAAGCAGACTTGGTGGCTCCTGTCCATAATTCCAGGCAGAGGATGGTCAGTTGGAAGGAGGCCAGTCTAGGTAAAAACAAAAAACAAAACAAAACAAACAAACAAACAAGCAAAAAAAAAAAAAACTGAGACTGTCTCAGAAATCAAACCACCAATGACTACTTGTAAAAAGTCTTTTTTCACCTAATTTTATCAAGAGAAACACATATTTGAAAAACAAAAAGTAGTTATAGACCCATGTATTCAGGTGTACTACATGTCTTAAACAAATTACATAGAAAAGGAAAGTGAAAAGTTACTAAGGTGGCTGGGGAAGGATGACAGGGGAACAGACACAGGTGCTATGAAGATGAAGTGGGGGAAGCATGGGGAGGGATTAGCTATAAAGGGGGAGGTAGAGTTAAGCAGAGGGATAGGGAAAGAAGAAGGGCAAGCAACATTCAAGGGTGTTTGAAAAAAATAGGTAAATGCTGTTTTATATTTGCTTAAACAGCACAAATCCTAACTAACTCCATTCTAAATGCTTGACCTTTCACCTGAAGACAAAATAATCTTTTGCTCCTCATCAGAGAAACTTCTTTTTATAGCAGATGGTAATTGTTGCCAAGATCCACAACTGGTCAGGATGAAGAGAATGACCATGGGTGCTCACAGCCAGCTGATGCATCTACAGCACAATACAATGCCTATGCTTGAAGATCAGGGGTCATTTGCAGAACAGGGGCCAAGAAGATTGTAAGAGTCAGGGGAGCAGGAAGTCAACTTCAAAATTGTGTCTTCTAGCTATAACATGGAATCTACATCCATGAAATCTCAAGAACATAGATGTTTAAATAAGACCTTCGTGATGACAATTCCAGTTGACTGCCAACACGGGTGAAGGAGTCTCACAAGGCTTCAACCCTAGCTGAAGATCTATAGGAATTAAAGACTCCTGAGAGCATTACGTTAGTTAGTCTCTCATGATGAGCTCATTAAATGGTTATCCACCCAATCCCTACTAGTCAGCACTAAATTATGTACACAGTAGCAATACTAAATAGTTTTAGCAGGGTTCGTTTGTATATTTAAACACACAACAACTAAAGAATAAGAGGCCATGGATTGGAAATGAAATTGGGGGGTATACAGGATATTGGGGAGAAGGGGAATGGTAAGTTATGTAATTATATTTTAATTAAAAAATTAAAAATACACATATATGCATATGCACATAGTTTGAATGAAACTCTACACTTGGGGCAATAATGTTCATCCCAAGAGCCATAGTGTTGTGGCAATGAGGTCCCATAGCCAATGGTCTTGGGGCTCCTTGGCCCAATATGCATGGTCCTCTCTGGAAATACATGAACTGATAAAACCTAAGAGGAAAGGTCACAAGCTCTCATGGATTGAAGAGGACTCGTTGTTCCTGGTGACATTCCCGGGACCTTCCCCAGTCAATCTTGGGAGCGAAAAGAACAGCAGGAGATATGGCAACAGCACTGCAGCCTTGTTATGTAACGTGTATATACCTTATATCCTGCACGTGTTTAACAAACCAGACTTAATCACAGAGATACTGCCCACTTTACCATAGTCCACCAAAAAAACCCAGAGCCAGTCATGCAAATCCTCACTTTGAATTGTTGGTTAAGACAGAATGAGACTCTCAGTATATTCCATTGCTATTGCCCTTGGCTGCCCCCTGTCCTAGGTAAGCCCTTATGGCTAGAGACGCCATTTTGGGCACAGCACTTGGTGGAATCAAGCTAGAACTGACATATAAGTGTCCTCTCTGAGCTCTAATTCTCATAGCATCTGACATTATGTATTCTTATGTATTCTTATACAGCTTTAGAGCTGCCAATGAACCATGACAAAAACCAGCAGGGTTATCAACAGCATTTTAATTGGATGTAAGGCCTGCTTACTAGGTAACAACTATTGCATGGTAGTGTAATTAAAGAATAAAGAATAAATAAAGAATAAGCCAACTACCTGTGGCTTCTGAGAACACAGAACCAACCTAGAAGAGAACTACAACTGCCACTATCCTAAACCAGTGTGATTTCTAACTGCATTCCCAATACTTTTCATTATATTCACAAATAAGTATAACTCTCACTCCTCACTCCTCATCAGTGGAGGATTTTTGTTTTGTTTTTTGAGCAGACAGATACTGACACAGAGAACAGCTGACCATGGGTTGTTCATTATCAATCAATACAACTATAGCATAATTCTTATACTTTAAGGCTAATGAAACATTGCAAATATGGGGCTGGAGAGAATGTAAGTTAGCTGACCCTGGTATCTGCTGCGAGATAAATGTTCTAGATACACCAAGGAAGCTACACTCATGAAATGTCAATAATACGGTCACCTAAATAAAACCTCTACAGTGATAACTCTATTTGACATGCCAAAATGGACAGGGAAATTTTCAAAAGATCTGACCTCTGGGTGAAAAGCAAATGGCAATTAATGGCTACTGGAATCAGGTAAATTAGAACCTGATTTCAGTAGCTTGATACAAACATACAAAGATATATATTTGTCTTAGATATATATGTATACCTATCTCTTTCTACACCCACACACAAAGAAAATGAGGTCATGAATTTTAGGTAAATTAGGACAGAGACATGGGATGAGTTAGAGAAGGAAGGGTAGAAATTATTGAAATGTATAAATGCAAGTCTCAAAACAACTAAATAAAAAAAAAGAAACTGAATAACTTGAAACTGGTTTTCTTAAATTATTTTTCAACTATAGTCAAACAATGAAACAGTTGTAGATAAGTGTTTGAAAACCAATTTGAGAATAAATAATATAATCAAAGTTAGATTTGTGATTTATTCACTCTGCCTGATTGGAAGGATGAAAGCAAGGAGAAATTTATTACAAAAAGTTTTAAGTTGGAAGAGCTTGATGGAAGCTGAAGAGAACAGAATGGAGGCTTTATATGTTCAGCTGTGCTGTTTTGTTATGCTTTTGGTACATTAATATTACTTCATAGGAACAACTGGAATTTTCATGTGTTAGTAGTGAGAATCAAAAGGAGACAACATTTACTTGACTAAAGTCCTTGGGGGGAAAAAAAGAGAAGATGTTAAAGTTTTAGAAATTTAGAGAAAGAGGATGTAAAATCCCCATGAAAGAAGATATACATCTCCAACTCACTGGGAATGAAACCAAGCAACATGCAACTGAACCTCAGACATGTAGCAATGAGATCCTGAGAACTTCCCTCACTGAGATGTAGGAAATAACGCCACCCGGTAAGCAGGGTAGCTAGACAGGTCCTTGGAGGAGCAAGGATAGCAGAATCCACTTCATACAGTCATTTAGAAGATCCTGAACTTGAAAAAAATGAGATCATCCAACACGGCTAAAAATTAACTTGAAAAACAAGGTTTTTATTTGTTTGTTTCCTTGGTGGGGGAAAGTATGTTAGTCACTGAGACAATATCTTAGTTTGATATAATTCTAAGGGAAATTGACTTCCAAGGTGTTAATGAGACTTAGATTTAACATATGATATCATGATATGCACAATGTTTTTCAAACACTTATTCAAGAACATATTTTTATTTATTAACTGTCTTGGTGGACTTCTTTCCCAGAACAGAAAAACTTTTGACAAATTTGTCTTAAGACATATTTACAGACTCCTAATCTGTTTCATTAAATAAGGGCCTGGCTCACTGTGCTAACGTACATTTTGAAATAATAGATTTTAGAAAAACCATAAAAATATTAGGAAAATGTTTTTGTTATTTAAAACATTTACTACATATTAAACATAAACTTGCTATTCCAGTTTTAGACTAGAATATACACATTTTATCTCCCTTGAAGCACCAGAATTATAGTGCTTAGCTCACTACTGTGAAAACCCTACTCTAATCGCTTTACATGGTTTAATGCTCTTATTACATATATCCTTTAAGATATTATCAAATAGTGGCTTCTACAAATTATGATTCTCTATCCAGGAGGTGAATTCAATGTGCCATTGCATTTCCCAAATCTGATTTCTTTGTATAAACAAACAGAAGATGAACTAAAGATTACTGATAATATTTCTTACTACTTTTGAGGAAAATATGTCATATTTTAAAAGTGAGAAGGACTAACTTCCACTTTCAGGTTTTCATTCTCTCAAACAAATAATTTGTTTTTCCTCTGTGAGCTTTAAAACAAATAAGACTGTACAATCAGCAAAAGTATGGGATTGTAAAAGACTTGATTGCAAGGACTTCTATACTAATTTTGCTCTAAAACAAAGTTGACAACCAAGATGAAGAAAGTCTGCTTAATATTTTAACACTTATTGCTCTGTCCACACCATTGAAAACTTATTACTAAATTAGTTACAATTGGAGACCATTTCAAATTGCTTTAAAATAATATCAGTTAAAATTAAACCACCAGAGAGATTACACAGTGTAAATGTGTGCATGTGCATGCACGCACATGCATGTGCACGTGTGTGTGTGCATTCTTAATTCGGCTGAGTAGAGAACAGATAAAATCAAAATATTCATGGAACTGCCAGATTTTTAAATATTAAAGAGAGAAACAAAAATAATTCAGAAAGAAATCAACCAAACTCATGGAAGGGACAGTATTGTATTAAACAAACAAAACTACTTATGTGTGTTCTTTTAACTATAATATCCAGATGTACAGAGAACATTAAAGACAGTGGAAAAATAGCGCTTTAGGATGAAATGTTCAGAGAATGGTAAAAGAGTCCTGGAACAGACTCAAGATGACAGCATTGAGAGCTGTGGCGAAGAGAACATAGAAAGAATATAGTTACAGAATTGTAAGACAGCATTTTCAATTAAATTGCACATAATCTTTGATTCACTGCTGAGTCATCATTGATGTTTGTACATTTGAATAGTTTTGACCACATAAGATAGAATTTTCATGGGAAAGAGCAAGAGATTGGATCACATCATAGAGTTAAAAAGTAATTTGTAAATTAGCTGGCACTGAGGAGTAGTGACAAACACATGGAAAAATAAGATAAGAGATGCACGACTGAAATAAAGGTCATTTCTATAAGGTAGGTTTTAATTTAAATAGTTCCAAAGATCTACATAAATAGAATAAAAATAATAAAAAGTTTTTGTTCAAAATAAAATGAGTGTTTTGGGGCACAGTTTATGAACCTTGAAAGATTAACCTATTCAAGCACCACACATGTATGCATCTTTTGGGTTGCCAGGTCTCGTCTCAAAGTAGTTTCCTGGCTTTGGGATATATTTTATAAAATAGCTACTAATCAGTCTCTCTGTGAATACTGTGTGAGCAGATCTCAATGAAAAGTGCATACAAATTGTTCAAGTCACATTCATTAAAACATTTGATGTAACATCAAGATCCATATTTAACATCAATAATAAAATTCATCTTATTCAGTTATTAACCTCAAATGAAATACTTTGGAGTTTTTCCCTCCACGAGTTAATCAAAAGATTGATTGCTTTTATTGGAAGATTTTTTTTAAAAGATTAAATTACAGGCATTTTTAAATGTCCCACCATAGCTGTGATGAATTAATTGGCCCCTCAAAAGCATGTGTACTCAACTTGCTTTCAGTAATAAGCAAACAAATAATATTAAGGTATCCATGCATCTGCCTTTTTCCTCTAGAACAGACATGATACTAGTAAGGGAGAGACGGGAATGGTCTATGTAGGATACTAAGTTGGGGTTCTGCACAGAAACTGGTAAGTGATCTGGGAGCGATCACTACACCATTATACATATAAACATTTGGTAGATCCTCAAAACAAACACGAACACACGTGGAAGCTGAGAGGCTAGCTTAGAACCTGTATCCATGATAACACACTGCAGTACAGGGAGCAAAGGGATCACACGAGCCTGGTGTAGATAACTAACTATCCCCAGTGTCCAGTGCTGGAGTCTCCAATAAGTCTTCTGCATAACTCGGCACATCAGTCACATCCTCCTGAGGGGATGATTTAAGAACTTCATCAAAGGACAAGGATTCCTGGAGACTGGTGATTAAATCTATAAATCACATAAAACTAATGTTTTTAGTGTTTCTAATTAGATAATTCTCATATAAGATTAGGAACTAGAAATAAAGTAGAAATCACAACAAACTCCAACACCACAGGCTTATGACCCCCAAGAGCTTCAGACCAGTATTCATAAAGTCTCTCAAAGGACCAAGAATGATCTCTATTACTGAAAGAAGATATGTTACAAGGCAGCATTACCATGTAAGTAACTAGTTCAAAAATTAGAAAGAAATGATTAGATTGGTTGTTTGAACAATAATGTTATGATATAAATGAAAATACAATGATGATTGATGTTAGAAAAATGAAAATTCCTGTAAAACAGAAAGTTGGTGTAAAATGATTATTGGCAGTGTTACATGTAGGATAATATTGATAACTTTGTAACTCTGTAGGTTTAAGACCAGTACTATGTCTGTTTGTGATTTTTGTTTTGTGTTTACTTTTCTTCAGGAGGTGTTAAAGTCAATTAATATAATAGAATTATGGTCTTAAATCACTTACGTTGTCTCACTTTTAAAATAATATTTTGTATTTTCAAAACATATTTAGGAGTTGACAAGGTAATTAAACAATTATATTTGTATATGCAGCCCATATATAAGAGGTTTTGAGTCAAAATGTCATCAGAGATTGCCTCGGGACAATAAAAGTAGATAAAAGAGAGGAAAATTTCTTCCTCTATATATCATATATGAAGTGTGCCTTCTTTAGTAGTGACAAATATATAGGAAACCTGAGCATCTATTGAGCACTTACAGTATAACAAGCATTAAGTGTCACCTTGTGGAGCCAGAAGGAATTGAAATTGTCTATACATGCAACACAATTAAGACATAAGCAAAACTCATTTTGAAACAAGATTACAAATATCTCAGTACACATGAAAATACCAGGTAGCATCACCCACCAAATTCTGAGAAGCAGAAATGTTAAACCACTAACTCTGAAAGTAAGGGTTGGGTGTGAGTGTGGGGGTATTTGTTTGTGTTTGTTTTGTTGTTCACTTGATTTTTTTTCTTTCTCTTTCTTTCCCCTCCCACCCTCCTTTCTTTCTTCTTTCTTTCTTCTTTCTTTCCTTTCTTTCTTTCTTTCTTTCTTTCTTTCTTTTAGAAACTGATGTCTTCCATTTCCAGCAAAAATTGAAACATGACAAACTTAGAGTATTTGGCTCCATGGGCTGCTGTTGATTGCAGTCTCTTTTGGAGACAGGAGGATATTTATACCTTGGAGAAATCATCCTACTTAGCACTATTGTACAGCATAAGCTCTTCTAATTCAAGGAGAAAAACTCCCTAAGGGGGAAAAAGTTCACCCTAACCTTTCTCCTGAAATAACCTGCTACTTGACAGATTTTGGGGGAAAGCAAGTCATTGTCTTGGGTTATGAACCCACGTGTGATAACCGCAAGCTCCCATCAAGCCAACTGCTACAAACAATGGTAATACGGAAGGCTCTGGGTAAGCACCATAGGTCATACACCAAAACAAACAGACCTGGAAATTGGAAAGGGATTGGTCAGTAGAGATGAGAGTGGCAAGGGTTGGGGGGAGATAAAAGAGCATGTATGAAATTTGTCAAACAAAATTACTTCATTGTTTTTATGCAGATTGATGAGATGTCTCAGCAGGCAAAAGCACCTTAAGAACTGAGTTCAGTCTCCAGGAACCATGGTATGAAGTTGTCTCCTGACTTCCATTTGTACTCAATGCACATTTGTACTCAATGCATGTATGCATACACACACACACACACACACACACACACACACACACACTCATTAAATACATAAATGGATATAATTTTTGAAAACAAAGTTGGTTAAAAAGTAGAACCATGAGAGAATTTACTTCTTTTAACATATCTATTGCCAACATATAATAAGAAAGGAATTAAAATTTAATTAAAAATTAAAGGAATATGAATCAGTGTCCCACTGCTAACTCTGATAATGTCATTATTTCCTTGTTCTAGTTCTTCATTTGTCAAATGCTATGCAACTTAACTTCGTAGAGTTGTGACACTTCCCAGTGTTTTTATATATTACACTTTTTTTCATTTATAAAAATCATTTTAATTGCAGTTCAGAATTATAAAGCAAACTATACATTGAGAGATCAAGATCCTCAGAAAAAAGTGAGCCTGGCTTTTTATTATTATTATTATTGTTATTATTTTTATTATTATTATTTAATTACTTATTTTACATGTTGATCCCAGTTCCCTCTCCTTCTCTCCTTCCCTCCTTCCCTCCCTCCCTCTTAACCTCATTGCCCCCTCACATGCACCCTGACCACCCTACCCTCCCATCCCCCCACCCCAATTCCATATGTGGGGCAATGCCATCCAGGTGGGTCATGTAAATCTGTTAAGTCATTTGAAGTAAGGACTAGGACTTATCATCTATCTCTAGGTTAAGGCAGTATCCCTCCTTGGGGATGTGTCTGCAAGGTCCTTTTGTGTACCAGGAATATATCCTGGTTCCACTGTCTGAGGTCCCTCAGACTTCTCAGTCCTTCTAGCTGAGACCCATATTCAGGGGAGCCTGAGTCAGTCCCATGCTGGATTCCTAGCTATCAGTGTGGGGACCCGTTAGCTCCTCCTTGTTCAGGTCAGCTGTCTCTATGTGTTTCTGCAACCTGGTCTTGTCCTCTCCCTCTGCATCTGGAATCAGTGTTTAGGTATGGGTGTTTGCTTCTGTTTCCAACAGGTACTAGATGAGGGCTCCATGATGGTAGATAAGTTAGTTGTTATCTCACTATCCGGGAAGGGCATTTATAGTAGCCTTTCCATGATTGCTCAAATTGTTAGTTGGCGGCAATCTTGTAGGTCTCTAGACCTTTCAGCATCCTTAGCTATCAGGGAAATGCACATCAAAACAACTTTGAGATACCATCTTATTTCTGCCAGAATGGCTAAAATTAGAAACACCAATGACAACTTATGCTGGAGAGGATGTAGAGAAAGGGGAACACTCCTCCACTGCTGGTGGGAGTGCAAACTCCTATAGCCATTTTGGAGATCAATATGGCGGTTCCTCAGGAAAATGGGAATTAGTTACCATAGGACCTGGCAATCCCCCTCTTAGGCATATACCCAAATGATCCACATCCATGCAACAATGACATCTGCTCAACCATGTTCATAGCAGCATTATTTATAATAGCAAGAACCTGGAAGCAAACTAAATGCCCCTCAACTGAAGAACGGATAAAGAAGATGTGGCACGTCTACACAATGCAATACTACTCTGCAGGAAAAAATGGAATCTTGAAATTTGCAGTCAAGTGGATGGCACTTGAAGAAACCATCCTGAATGAGGTAACCCAATCACAAAAAGAAGAGCATGGTATGTACTTCCTCATATATGGATTTTAGACCTGGAACAAAGGATCACTAGCCTGTAATTCACACCACCAGAGGAGCTAGGATACAAGGTGTATTCTAAGAGATTCATATAAAGTCCCTCACAGAAGGGGGAAGGGACAAGTCCCCCAGAGCACATGGGAAGTGGGGGGGGCACTGAATAGAGAGAGAAGTGGGAGAAAGAGAAGGGGAGGGGAGGAAAGCACGAGTGACTAGGAAGATTGAGTCAAGGTAGGAATAGGAGACAGGAGAGAGAGAGAGAGAGAGAGAGAGAGAGAGAGAGAGAGAGAGAGAGAGAGAGAATGAACATAAAAGAGGGAGCCATTATTGGTTTGAAGAGAAAATTGAACCTATATTACACTTTTCAGTGTAAGCAACATATATGCTGTAGCTTAGATTTTTAATTCTATCTACGTTCACTATCCACTATCATTTAGTTTATAAATATGTTTGTCAATTTTTAAAACTGTGATAACCCGTCATGAGACAAACTTTTACAATTAGTGATCAAATCATTTTGAATTGTTGGTTTTACACAACATCATGATGATCACAGCCACATGATCGATTTTAGGTCTCTATGATTAGAGACCATACCTCCTTTTGTTAAATGTTCAGATTGTTTTTTTTTTTTTTTTTTTTTTTTTGAGATTTTCATGTTTCTGTATGATCTGTTGGGTCTTTATACAGTATTGATGTTTTCCTTACTTAACTCACACTTTAATTATGTAATTGTTCTTTATTTATCTTTTCTTTCCTCTCCAACATCCTTCCTTTCTTTTTAGCATTCCACCCCCTTCTCTGCTTTTCTCTTATGTTCTTTTGTTTATTTGCATTTCTGAAAACATGGAAGGTTTACTACAGCTTAGAATATAAGAAAACACAATTTTAAGTAATAAAATTAACAGAAGCATTTAGATATTGTTTTGGGGGGCATATACTACATTAATTTGAACTGAGAAATCAGGAGGCATCCCATTAATCTCATAGTCCTATTAGAAGACATGAAAGTACAGATGAAATGGATACTGTCAGACAACATGCACCTCTGCTGGCTCATGTGTCCTAGTCAAAAATGTTCTACAAGATCATTTTATAAAGAGACTATGGAGCAGTAATATATTTTTATTCTATTTTGTTATTTGTTAGTTTTATTTAAATCTATGCTGTAAAAAAACCCATGACGACAGGTTTTACCACACCCACACAGGCAAGAAGAGAAAAGCCTGTTATTGAGACATGCTTCAGCACTTAGGTATGTTTGTTCCCTTCTCTTCCAGAAGATCCACATTTGGAAATATAGGAGCCAAGTTCTGTTCCCAGAACCCACTTCAAGGCTGCTCACAACCACCTGTAACTTCAGTTCCAGGCATCTGACGCCCTCTCCTGCACACACATGTCAAATATGGACACTACACATATATTGTACTATATGTTTATAAATTATAAATTATGCCATATATTTATATAATATATAATTGTATTATATAATTCGTAAATATATAATTCATGTATTATATGATATAGAATTAATAAATTCCAGGATTTGGATATAAAAATATATAGCCTACAGAAAACATATTAAGTTTTGCTTCCCTGTTACATTTTTTAAATTAGTGTGGTAGAATTCTAGACCCTGGAAAGAAAGCTAGTACCTATATTGGAGTCAGATTGTAGGAATTAATAAATATTTCTAGCTCAGACAATTTTGCCTGAGAATGTGGAGCTGCTGATCTGGGTGCAACTATACATACAACCATATATGAAAACAATTACTTTTCCATTTATTACATGCAAATAATAGAAGAAATTTTTAAAAGTTCTCAAAAGGAGAGCAGTAACTTAGAGTTACAAGATTGCAGTAAATTATAAAGAGAAATAACACATAATTTTATTTTCATAACTAACCTAAAAAAGACAAACTCAGAAACAGAGAGGGGAATGTTTTCTTTAGGGTACTGATAAAGTAGGAACCTGGATGTTAGTTCAAGTATCCAAATTTGTTTTATGCAAGATGGAGGGGGTCCTAGATGTCTGCTAAACAATTCTATACTTATATGCCTACATACTTACTAAAAGAATCAATATTGCTAATTGTCATTATCACAATATATGTATTATAGTCCAAGAACTGAGGAAGAAACTGTTGCATGTGTTTTCATTTATTGGCAGAACCTAAAATGAGGATATTGCCGTGAATTCTGACTAAGTATTGGGATCTCAAGAGCTTATCTTTGTTCCTATTCTATCACAAGGAAACCAAGGAAACATATTCAACTTTTATTACACCTATTTCTTTTCACCCTAGCCAAGAGTAGCCACTTCAACTCACTAATACACATAATATAGGTAATGTTGCTGAAGGTGAAATCAGACACATGAGGTTGATAAACAGGTCTTCTACTTTCAAATTCTTTAAAATTAACCATATTTACACCTTCAACTCAGTAATGACTGTGTTTAGACACTTTTTTCTTGCCAATCACTTTAAATTCCAAAATCTTATGGGCCTATGAACATGTTCTTGCACCTTCACTCAATACTTTGCCTCATTATTTTTACAGGTTGGTCTGGTGTTGAACTCATTCAGATTTTGTTTGTCTGGCAGTTCTTGAATTTCTTTTCACCTTTGAAGAGTATTTTTGGGGTATATAAAACACTGTGAAAATATTGTCTCTTAGTGCTATGAGTATGATCTTCTCAACCCCAATTTATATACCTACTGATAACCATGTTCATGACTCCTTGGACATAAGAAAAAGCTCTCTCCCAGCTGCGCTCAAGATTCTTAATTCTTATTCTATTTGCCTTTCAAGATGTTTTATGGGTGGTGTGGAGAATAATTGAAGTGTGTCACTGCCAGGGCAGGCTTTGAGATCTAAGATCCTCAAGCTAGGCTTAGTGTGGCATTCACTTCTGCTGCCTGCAGATCAAACTGTAGAACTCTCAGCTCCGTCACCAGCACCATGTCTGCCTGCAGGCCACCATGTTTGCTGCCATGACAATAATGAACTAAATCTCTGAACTGTACACCAGCTCAATTAATGTTCTCCTTTATAAGAAGTTCTGTGTTCTTGGTGCCTCTTCACAGCAATAGATACCTTAAGACAGACTAGATAGATAGAAAGATAGATAGATAGATAGATAGATAGATAGATAGATAGATAGATAGATGATAGAGCTAGTGAGATAGAGAGGAGATATAGTTGCTCTTTTTTTCTGTTCATTAGTCCAAGAAGTCTATTTCAGTTCATTTTTATTGATGATTTTTCTCTGTTTACGCAATACTGCCTTAGAATTTACCAGTGAGATTTTTTTAAACTTTAGTTGCTGTACTTTTCAGCTCTAAATTTTTAACTTACATTTCAGGGTTTTTATCTGTTTACTAAAACTGTCACTTTGCTCGGACATGTGTTCTTTACTTTGTTCACATACCTTCCTTCAGTGATTGTCCCAGGCCTTGAACTGTTTTATAGTTGCCTTATGAAATTTGTCCTCAGATCCTTTGCAAGGAAACTTTATATATACTCAGATATATTTTCTTGAAACAGGCCATGCTTTCTAGTTTCTTTATACAACTTGTGAAACAGAAATCTAATGATGTGGTAACTCAGTAAGTCAGATTTTCTTTACCAAGTTCTGATTTTTCCCATATTTTCATCATTGATTTGTAGACTGTCTGTATTTTGGTCTGTGTTTGTGCCAAAGATTAATATTCTCTAAACCTGTACCTTTCCTTTGGTATGTATAATCATATTGTATTTCTTATCTGACAAGCACTCTGGTTTTGAATGTCCTGGTGTTCAGCATCTACCTCTCAAAAAGGAAAACAATAAAGAAACCAAAGGAAAGGGACACAGGTACTTCTAATCCTTTTGAAATTACTTAAGCCTAAGTAATGCATGGATGTGCAAGAGGCACAGCCTCTACTGCCTCTCTGTGTGCACCAGCCACCAAAGTGCAGATCTCCAATGTTCTGAGGACAGAATCACTTTGTCGACTTGATATCTGCAAGCCATAAACATTCCTCCAATATACTGCGTGCACTGCTGCCTACCACAGTGCAGGGTAGAAGAACAATAGCAGCCACTGTGCTATGTGCCATAACTGACCTGAATCAACCACAGTGAACATTCCTGTTGCTACTGAAAGTGTTTTATAACTTCAAAGTTCTAAAATTGTTTAAAAAAAAAAGTGTGATTGCTGTCAGTTTGAGAAACAGACATCTGCTGGCTTCCTACCCAAAATTCCCTTCCCTGTCCAAGTTACGGATTCTTCAGCTTTGAAACGTGTTTTAAGCCAGGCACAGCGGGCCTCCTGTTTCCTCTCTGCTGTTTGTTTTTGTTTTCTGTGGGCCTTTATGTTTCCACCTGAATTTTAGGAATATTTATTCTATTTCAGCAAAAATTACCACTGATATTTTTATAAGAATTACATTATAGGCTGAGATAGGTTTAATGAAATTAAATATTTAATAACAAGTTTCCCAATTAATAGACATGGGGATATTTTTATTCCTTTATTCAGGTTTCAGAAATGTTTTTCAGTATTTGACATAAAGATATTTACTACATTTGTTAAGTTTATATATCTAAACAGTTTTTATTCCTGATACTCTTACAAATGGTGCTGTTTAAATTTGTTTTGGAATTTCGTTGTCAGTTCATAAAACGTTTGATCTATGGATGTTGACTTTGTAACTTGAGACATTCTTTAGTACATTTGTTAATTTTCACATATACATATCCTTCAAGATTTTGAACAGTCAGTTTATTTCTTTAACCTTCCCTCTTTTCTTCTCCTGAAGGTAACCTATTGTTTTCCCTGGGTCCAAGCTTTCGTGAGCACTCACAAGAGGCTAGCTAATACCACTGTTTGATACTCAAATTGAGATTGACATTCAATACACCATTGTTTTTTGTTTGTTTGTTTGTTTTTTGAGACAAGATCTCACTGTATAGTCTGGGCTGGCTTCAAAGTCACAGAGATCTGCCTGCCACTACCTCCCAGTTTCTTTGATTAAGGGCATGGAACACCATGCCAAGCAAATTTTACTCTTATATGTTAAAACTTTATTCACTGTCTTTAGAAAATATTATTTTATTGTCTTTTGTGAGTATACACATGTACATACACACATCAAGACCAATAAATTATAAAAAACTTGGAACGTATTAACCACGTGCTGGGTTCCTGTTCTCAGAGCCCCTACAAATCCATTTATGTCTTTGGAAAATTCTGGTACCTACTCTTTTGTAAGCAGTAGCTATAGACTAACAAAATTTATAGTTATTAGCTGTACAGAAAACCCTCATTGTTCTAAAGGCTCAATTAGTGTAGATATTTATCTGGGAATGCCAGACTCTCTACAGTCCTTATAGTACTAAACTCCTGGTGTCTGAACAGCTGACTTTTTCCCTGGATGAACCCTACTACTGATACCTAAGACTGCTGTCAGATTCTAGATCCAGTTTTCAATAAGGGAGCAGGTTAGCTGGATGAGCTCAAACTGATTCTAAAATTATATCATTACACATAAATATGGATATGGACAGACATACAGAGAGCCATATGATCCATGTCATTTAAACATGTATGAACATGCACACAAACACACTCACCCCTCAGATACATCCCCATCCCCCCACCATAAACTAACATTACAACTCACCCACAAAACCAGGAAGAATAAATAGATACTTAAGGAAATAAATGACTAAAATGATTTTTAACGTGCTTTCGTATTTACAAAAGAAGGTGTTATGTATGTAATGTTTTCACATACAGAACTGAATTTTGTATTTGACATTTGCCTATTTATCCAGCCACTTAAATTATCTGTATAAATGAGGTAACAATGGTGGTAACAGGATTCCATTTCTTTAAATAAATATTTATGCCTTTAAAATTCCATTACATAGGAATGTGTGGCCATTACTTTGTCAATGAAACATGTTAAGAATCCACTGCTATTTAAAATATGTAATGTAAACAATTGTGTGCAAATACTTAAATATTAGTGAAAAGTTTCCCTGTCTTATAAAATGAAATGTATAGATTCATAGATTCATAATTTTGAATGAAATGTCTTTCCATTTGAAGGGGTAATAACCTGGGTAGCTACATACAACAACTACAACATGAAATAATGACATGTATCTTGTCAGTTACATTCAGCATGCTTTCAATTAACGTGTTGTTATAGCATCAGAAAGACACCCATTGAACATTATTGACACAAAGAAGTTGTTTGCATTGTGTCCATGCCTATTTGTGTATCACTTCTCAAATACTTGTTATACATATGCAGATTGAATAATCAAAACCTAGAATTACTCAAGAAATAGTAATTACAGGTTTCCAGGACTGGATTGCTACCTCCAGCAGAAACTCAAGTGCCAACAGCATGATATCACCATTCAACTCTCTTATATTAAGTTGCCTTCAGACAGTCAGCGGGTGAAATTAAAATCACATTTCTTAACATCTCCTAAAGCCTCTACAGTTCAATGCAGCTCAGTACTCCAGATGATCTTACTCCAGCTAATAATCCTCCTTGCATTCATCAGGGAATGAAAAGAAACCAGTCATTAAACTGTGAAGCTGTATTTTTTATTTTATGTCAACCTTATATTTAAGATTTTAACCAATATAAAGCCACCCTTAGATTTTGTGTTTTCTAAAGAAATTAGAGTATTCAAATCTATGAAGGACAAAAAGATCTCACAACCTATGAAATGCTCAGCATGCTTGTTGGCTGATGTTGATATGGGCTGTATGTCATCTTTAGATACTGTTGATGTGTGGAGGAAATCGTAGTAGCATAAGATGAAGTAAAAATGGCTTTTCATATGCATTGCCATATTCAGCTAATACAGGAAAAACAAGTGAAGATAAGGTTTATCCTTTCCAGCTCCTCATCACTACAGGTAAGACAGTCTTCAGCTGTTCTCTCGTCTTTTCAAGTCTTTGACCATGCTGAAAATAGTGGCATGTCCTGCTTAGGGTAACTACTTGATTTTAAGAGAAGAAAAGGAAGAAAGTGCTGGAAATGCTGAGATGCATCTTCCTGTCCTAAATTCAGTATGTGCTATGCCCAGAGGTGTGCTACCCAAATATGAAGATTCATACATATTCTTGGGGAGCTTAATATAGATGATCAAATGGAGCCTTATTTTAGGATTAATAAAAACTGGAACAGTTATGATATTCTAAATGTTCAACCAGAATTTTAGGCTAGCAACAACAGATGATATTTGATAAATGGTAGATTAGAATTAACTCCCAGCATTACCCTGTACCCAATGAACTCATATAGACTGCATCATGGTACCCTAGATATGTAATTGCAATTTTAATTTTCACTCATTATAGTCTACTGTCTTATGGAGGAAGATCAACCCCTGTTTCCTAATAATCTAGGTTAACCTTGCTATCTACCCCTCTTCCTGTGACCATGAAGTCCAAGATATACACCAAATCTATAAAATCACAATAATAGTAAAAAACAATCTACAGTCACCTTGATTTTCTCACATGGATATTAGGGAGGATCATCTTTACTGGGCTTCCTATATATGACACTGTTTACTGTTTGAACAACCTGGCCCTGCTCATTCCTGCTTTCAATTTCCTATCCCATTCCAAAATGGAAGTACAAAGATTTCAGTAGAACTGAAAGTGAATACAGTAAATAGTATCCATTATCTTGCTACATATTCTAATGATTACTAGAATATGTGCTACCATTTAAAATTAATATTTAAGGACATGCATGTATAGTCATAAATAATCTGGAAGAAGCATACACAGAAAATTCTCAAATACAAAAATTTCCCTAAACATTTATACGTAAATGACATACAATGGATGATTAATTGCAACTTTCTGGGTTGGAATAAAACTAGACAGTGAATTTCAATATAAATCAATAAATTCAGTAAAAGGTTAGAAAAATAATCTATACGCATTAAATAATGACTTGTAAGTTTTGAATTATTGGCCATGCAAAGGAGCAGACATGTCTGCATATTGCCCCTTTACTATAACTTTACTGCTCACCAATAAGCCATAAATTGGCCTTCTTAATAATGTTTTGGGGCATCTAAACCCATTAATCTAGTGTGCTTAGTTATGTCTTAGTTGAGTCACTCCCAGTGCTGCACTAAGGATAAAAATAAAGGGATAGGTTCCCTAGAATAAGACTATAAAGAAGTTCCAAGATGAGAATATACTTATGTGGAACGTTTGGGTTAAAAGATCACACAATATACAACCATGTGCAAAGATGATGAAATCAGCTGTAATCTTAAAATGGGTCTTCATGATCTTAACATATATGAAACAGCTTAAGCTTCTTTCTCTCTCGTTCAGTGAAATTTCTCAAGAGAAAGAGAATGTTTTTACTGTTTACTAAGGTTTACCATTTACAATTGTTATTACATTATAACTGCATGGAAAACAGACTGGACAGAAAGAAGGTCCAGGGGAGGAGGCACTGGTAACTTGATCTTTTAAAGTGAAAAGTCAAAGTAATCTTCTTGGATTTTAGGTAACAGTGATAGAAACTGTAAGAATCCTAGGCAAAGTTAAATTATAACCAATTAAGGAACAAACTGGTATAACTGTAGTGAATGGTTCTGGGGAGAAGGCATGATGTGGGTAAGAGATAAAACTGTTAGTGTAACTTGGCAGAAAATCAACAGACCACCAGCGCAGCAAGACTGTTGACTATTTGTGTGCAGTGATGAGTAGCAACTACTGAAACAACAAAACAGAAATAGGTAAAGTGACCATTTCCAGTTGTGGTTGGGAACAGAAATGTTGGGCTTAAGAATTGTTTCTTTCACTTACAGGAATAGTTGTGCTTCCCTTCATAGGCTAGTTGTACCAGTACATGTTGATTTTAATATGTCATGGTTTCTTTCTAAGTTGGTATAGGGGTCTCTCTGTTATGAATGGCTACAAGTTCACCCTGCCATGACTACGCGTCAAGAAATCTGGTTCATGTTTACTTATAATGTAAATGTTAAAGGGTACCACTTTATCATGGAAGATGGCCCAACACCGAAGGGTCCACATTGTTATCAGGTGTCACTCTCACAAGGGAAGTTGTGTCAGATTCTGTTGTTGCTTTTATCTGACATATATCCAGCTTCTTTGAGCAAAACATATAAACTTCTTAAAGACTCCTGAATGGAAAGGAGCTAAACTCAGGTATATAGGTAGCAGGTCAGACATAAGTAGGAAATGGAACTGAAATTAAAATGCATAAAACACAAAGATTATTTCTCAAAGTTCCAGACTGGTTAGGGGTACTGGTAAGAAGTTGAGGAAGTCCAGTGAGTTCAATTGTAGAGGCAAGAGAGAAGACTGGCAGGACTATATGCATGCAATAAAGCTCATAGATGGCATCTCTAGGATTTACCTAAAATCCAGAGATTAGCTGGTCTAAAGAAAAAACTTTTGTAGAGGGCAATGGGTTTATATCACTCTGATGTCACCATCAGGTTAGGTCACAGCCAACAACATTGAGGTGTGTTGAGTATTGAGCCAGTGTATTAAGAAATGCAGACAGTGTAATAAACCACCACATGCCAGAAGGAAGTTTTAACTAAATGAAGGGGTTTGACTACATTTCAATCAGTTATGCTAAACAAATTTATATTAAATATGTCTATTAAATTCACTTCTTACGTAATTTTTATTATTAATTTAGACAAGCAAGTATAATTTAAATGTTAAAGACATTATCACTGAAGCAAAGAATCACTATTTTATAACATTAACAGAAAGAGATCCAATATGAAATAAAAATGTCTCAGAACTGTGTAGGATGAAAATATGCTCTGAACTGTATTTCATAGAATCACCTCAGGGAACACAGACTGAACAACTATGGAAGCTCTTGATGGGGACACAGCCCAGTCATAGTAACCATGATCCTGGAAGGGTGTCCTAGACTTAGGCAGTAAGAGAGTGGAAGTGCCCTTTCCATCTCTTCCCTGTGTTTACTTAGTGTTTCTAATTGGAAAATCCCAAATCAGAAAGGACTCAAACTTCAAGTGTCCTGAGAAACATAACTATTTCACACTGCAACATTTGAAGTAAAGAACAGTCTAATAGAGGGAAATTAGTATTCACTGATGTACTATAGATACCAAGTATATGAAGGAATATGACTTTTCAGCCTGTTGTGATTTTGATTTTATTTGTAAACATATCTCTCTAATGCACATTCAAAGATTCCGGTCTCTTAATTTATAATAGCTATTGTGGTATCTTGAAGGTAAGTCTTCATTTTTTTATTTGCAATTGTGATGTATATTTCAATTTAATTTAACTGTTATTGTCATTTTACTCAGTGTTTCATGTAATGTTGAACATAAGTTATTTCTCTGAATGCAGACAGCTGGCATTCCTGATCTTGTTAAGGGAAACATGCTGGGGCAGTGGTTAACCTATACAAACACTCTCTATATCATCCTTTTCTGCTTCCTTCACTAACTGATGTTTGTTGGAGTTCTTTTTCTGCCAGTATATGACCCAGCAAACTTAATTGTTGTTTTTGTTTCTATCAGTAGCTGTAGTTAGTGTTTCTAGGAATTAATATCCTACTTGGCTCAGCACAAACCACCAGATAAAATAACGCCTGGCACTGGGATGTAACCCAAGAGGCAGAAAGTGGATTAGAGCAGAAAATCAGGCTGCTCCAACTAAAATGCTCTTGATAGCAAGGAACAGAACCCACTGTAGATAAGACACATCATGTAGTTCTCCCTCAAGATAGACTAAAGTCTGTGAAGTTAGTCAAGAGGAGAATTATCCAAGTGATAACTCAGGATACAAAATTATTGTTTTGCCCATGTGACTACAAAAAAGGGAGAGAAAAATACAAATGATAGTGAGTTAGGATGTCTTGAGAAAACTAACAGCTACAGCATTCTCCTATGCAGCTGAAGTGTAATGATATGTGACACTTGACTCTATCTAGACCTGCCACCATGCTCCTTTTCACTTTAAGAAGAAAATGTAAGTTGTTTATCCAGATGTCAGTAATTGCATCATATATGGAAACCTGATGATTGAAAATGAAACTATATTGTAGTCAGCAAGCCCTTAGATACACTTGAGTTCCATCCCTACAACCTACACAGTGGAAGAAGCAAACCAGCTCCCACAAATTGTCCTCTGATCTCCATAGATGCTATAGTGAGTGTGTGCCTGAACATGTGCACACACATAACTCAGATTGTTTAAAGGAGGCATTCACAATTGCCTGTGAGACAGTCAGTGAGTGTGACTGACACCTGAGTGAATTCTGAGGTCGATTAAACAGCAAGAACAGCACCTGTTGTGTCCACACCCACAAAGGGGATGAAACAAATCCAGGAGGAGCACAGGTTGGTCAAGAGCAAGTGGGACTCAAGTATTCTAATATTCTTCTCCATTCAGCAGAAGAATAAAACCCACACTATAATTTCTGATGCCCTAATCAATAATTTATGAGTCCTAAACTTTGAAGGAAACTTTTAACTGAAAATGTTTTTGTATTAAAAGAAAGCCAGAGATGGGGACTCACAGAACCACTGAATGCCCAGGACACCTTCAAAGCCAGGAGCAGATTTGCATTTCACTTTAGGAGCACAGGAACTACAGCTGGATTTAATTCTCTAATTAAGAAATTAACAATGATGATTTAAAAGCCCAAAGTACAAGCCACTAACAAAGGGCTAGTTTAAAGCCTAATTATATATACAGCGGAATGTCAGAAAGATCAAGAGAGACATAACTTGCACCCCACCAATATCTTGTATTACTGCAGACATCAAACAGGTGGAATAATTTTAAAGAAAAAGAAACATTAAACAGAATAATGTTTAAGTTCAAAATCATAGAGATTAAATTCATAATATAGATATAATTGAAGAACCAAGTGCAATTGCCGTAATAATCTCTAAACAGACATAGCAGAAACTAAAATATGCCTCACTAGCTAGGACATGACAAGTTTGTTTTTAGGTTTCATTTTTTTTCCCAAAACTGAAGTTTCTGAAAACATACCATTTTGTTTCTTCTTTCAATTGAAATTCTGAAATCAATGTTATAATCTCCATTTCATATGTAATTCACTAATTCATCTATATGTAACCTTTAATTTATAATCTCTACAGTTTTTTTTAAATTAAAAGTCTATTTTTCTTAACTTTCACAGGTGAAATTCACACATTTAGAACTACGTTCTAACAAATGTACCAGAATTTATTCCTGCCACTGAGGACAAGAGAGAATGCTCCCTCTCCGGGGAAATGTTGTGGGTACTTAATGCTCAATGTAGGCTAAGCTTGGAAATTTGGGGTTATGCTATGCTATACTATACTTTATGAAACTTTTTTCAATGATGGAAGAAAATAGCTACTTTGTACTAGGTTTTTGTTCTCCCATACTCACCCCAGGTCTTCGGGACCTCTGATGGGGACAATTAGGGACAATAAATCTAATATGGTAGAATGATTCTGAGAGGTTAGCCCCTAATTTCACAAGCCAGCCTTACAGTTACAACTTCCTGTTTTCACCCTTATTTGTGGCTTTTTGGCCAACAATTGCTTTTTGGTTTGGGCTGGGTTGTTGCCGCTGCTGTAGTTTCACACAACTTTCCAGTGGCAGATGTTAGCCATTTCTTGGTCACTGGCACTTTAAGTAGTGTATATGCCCTGTCTAGGAAAGTCTGAAGGAGCTGAGACCAGCTTCCACTGGGCACTTCTTTTTCTTTTGATAATGGCAGCCTCGGTGGTGGGGACTGGAACTCCAAGAGCCTGGGGAAATTCTTTTCAGAGGACCAGACTTAAGGTGAAGCCTGGCCCTGTTCACACTCCTCTTCCTGGTAGCTGGCATGCTCCTTCAGCACCTTCACACTTTATGGGATGGCTGTATTAACAGCTTCTTTGTTACAGAAACTTCAGCATCAGGTTACATTTCTTCAAAGGTTTAAACACAAAGACAACTACAAATATTATTTTCTCACTCTTGAGCCTAATTCAGGAGAAATTGTTTGAAACAATGTGACATTGAATTTGATGATAACTTTTAGATAGATAGAAGGCTGTTTTTTTGACTCAGAAGAAAGTCATTCATGAAGTTATAGTTAGTATGATAAATAAATAAATAAACAAATAAACAAATAAATAAATCCTGGCTGTCTAAAAGAGTAGTGCAATGTTTTACTGGCTTGGCTTTTGGGGGGGGGGGACTGCCACCTAGCTCCTAAATAAATGACACATGGAGGCTTATTCTTAGTTATGAATGGCTGGCCTTAGGTTGGCTTGTTTCTTGCCAGCTGTTCTTAAATTGTCCCATTTATCTTTGACCTTGGGGCTTTTATTTTCCTCTCTTCTGGTATACCTTTATTCTCCTTTTTCCTCCATGTCTGGCTGTGTATCCGAGTGGCTGGCCCCTGCAGTCATCCTCCTTTCTCTCTGCACATCCTTTCTCCCAGATTGGTTCTCCTCTTTATTCTCTCTGCCTGCCAGCCCCACCTATTCAGCCATTCAGCTCTTTATTGGACCATCAGGTGTTTCAGATAGGCACAATAACACAGCTTCACTGAGTTAAACAAATGCAACATAAACAAAAGTAACACACCTTAAAATAATATTCCCTAACATAAAAGAGTTTATGGTATTTTTTATGTTAGATGTAAGATCCCTTCAATGTACTAAAATTCAAACATTCCAATTTAAGTTCCATTATTTTAGAGTCTTTTAAGAGAAATATGGGTACATTAAATTAATTCACACAGGGACACAGTGTCAAAATTTCCATGGATGTAATAGCATTGCATAACACACTCCAGGAATACTCTTGTATGTAAATTATGAGTAGGTTTATGTATGAAGGATTTCTCATAAACTTGTAGCTGTAATGTAAAATCAAACTAAAAATAGAGTAAGATTAATATTCTTAGTTGAATTGAAAATCTTAGATGAGTTTTATTAATAATAGTAATCTAAGGCCTAACAGCGTTGGCACATGCCTTTAATCCCAGCACTTAGGAGGCAGAGGCAACTAGATTTATGTGAGTTCAAAGTCAGCCTTGTCTACAGAGTGTTCCAAAGATACACAGAGAAACCCTGTCTCAAAAAGCCAAAATAATAATAATCTAAGAATAATCACAGATAATCTAAACACACAATAATATATATATACAATTAATTTATTCAACCAACATGTATTCTGTAAATAAATGTTACTAGGTAAGATATGTGCTGTAACTCTGAATTCTTCATACAAAAGCAAATAAACCTACGTTTTCAAATAAATAGTTATGAAACTGGCTTCTCAGGGAGTAAGTAAATGCAGCCAGATAAACCAAGTCACATTATTATACTACTCAGCCTACAACTAAATCAATCAAAAGTTCCAAACCAGAACTTATCAATAGTCATTTAAAATGATCATAAACTGCTATTAAGAAGAATTATTTGAACAAATGTCAGATGACCAAAAGCCCCAAATAAAATAAGTACAAAGTTTCTCATTATGAGAAGGATTGGATTGCTTCTGCTACAGGAACAATTTCACTATTTAAATAGATAGAGGCTTGTGTTCTGTGAGTCCCGTAACTCAGAGGCTTGTGGCAGAAGCTAGTTGAACCCTAGACAGTCAAAAAGGCAACGAGATCTGGCTAAAGAGTGTTTCTGCAGGAATCACTCAATAGAATCATGTAATAGATCTTAACAGAGTACACTTTATTTATAGCAAACTAACAACTACATTAATGGAGCTGTAAGACTGGAGAGGTTGCCCACGGTGGAATGGTGGAATAATGCTTGCCTATGATCTCTCCCAGCACCCTTTACACCAGGAATGGTAGCTCATATCTGTAATCCTAACACCCAGGGGATAGAAGTGGGAAGATCAGACGTACAAGCTAACTTTGGCTACATCATAAGCTCAAGAGTTCAAAGATAGTCTAATATACATGAATCTATCTGGGGGCAGGGGGTGAAATAAAATACAACACTAAAAAATCAATGATGACAGTGTTAACATTTTAAGACTATTAGCTTAACCACTAAGTAAATGCTACATCCTCAAATCATTTGTGTTTCAAAGAATCTGAGAAAAGCTCTTACAAGTTTATTAGCTTTCATCTTCACATACTTTATTGATATTGTGGACAAGTTACAGCCCAATCTCACATATTATATTTAATTGTAATGACTCTAAAACGTTCAATAATGAGACTGAAATGCAATCAATTTCCAGGCAATGAAATCATAAATAAAACAGTCTGGATGTTGCAGTAGAAGATAGAAAATATTTGAAAACTGAAGTTGGAGCAGTGTTTGGAAAGAGAACAGATGGGAAGGATACTCAAGAAATTCAAAGAAGAGATAGTAATTAAGACTAAAAAGAGCCTCCAAGAGAAACTAGGATACAAGAAGGATTCTAAGAGATTCATATAAGGTCCCTCACAGAAGGGGCAGACAAGATCTCCAGAGCACATGGGGAGTTGGGGGGGGGCAGTGAGTGAAGAGGGAACTGGGAGAAAGAGAAGGGGAGGAGAGGAAAGCATGTGGGACTAGGAAGATTACGTCAGGGGAGGAATAGATGAAAGAGAGATAGAGAGAGAGAGAGAGAGAGAGAGAGAGAGAGAGAGAGAGAGAGAGAGAGAGAATGAGAATAAAAGAGCTAGCCATTATAGGTTTGAAGAGAAAACGGAACCTAATGAAATGTCCAGAGACCTACAAGACTGACTCCAACTAACAATTTGAGCAACAGTGGAAAGGCTACCATAAATGCCCTTCCCTGATAATGAGATCTACCACTTATCCACCAATGGAAACAGAAGCAAACACCCACAATTAAACACTAAGCTGAACTGGAATCCAGATGCAGAGAGGGAGGACAAGATCAGGCTGCAGAAACACATAGAGACAGCTGACCTGAACAAGGAGGAGCTAATGGGCCCCCAGACTGATAGTTGGCAATCCAGCATGGACTGACTCAGTCCCCCTGAACATGGGTCTCGTCTAGAAGGTCTGAGCAGGCTAAGGGACCAAATACAGTGGAACCAGGATGTATTCCTGGTGCACAAAAGGACTTTGGGTGCACATCCTAGAGGCAGGAGGGATTGCCTAGTCTCTACTTCAAATGACTTGACAAATTTAGATGACCCCTCCTGGAGGGCATCACCCTACATGTGGAGTGGGGGGATGGGAGGGGAGAGTGGTGGGGAGGCATGAGAGGGTGGGAAAGAGGGAAAGAGGGAGGGAAGGAGAGGGAACTGGGATCAATATGTAAAACAAAAATAAAAAAATAAATTGTAAAAAAAAAAACCTGTGTATCATGAAAAATAAAATTACTCTAGCATGAACAACAATAAAAGACTAAAAAGAGGAACAGAATTTGTTTTAAAAGGGAACAGGCACAACTAAAGAAATAAAATCAAGCTAGAATGTCATGCTGACAGAGCAGAAAATAACTTTCCATCATGTTCACTAATGAGAAGAAGAAAATACATGCATGAGGAAAAGGGATGGTGGATTGTTGACCTCACTTCAGTGATTGCTTACATTCAGTTGTATATTGATAGTACAATTTGAATTTGATTAATTATTTATTTGATAATTTTTTTAATTTAAATTTGAAATAAGCTTGTTTTACTTGTCAATCCCATTTTCTTCACCCTGTCCTCCCCTGTCTCCCCACTAACCATCATCCCATCCCCTTTCTGCTGATTAGTTATTTTTTAAAAATAAAAAGTTGGGTGTTAGGGAAGTGAGTCAAGGTTTTTACAGTAAATAAATTGCAAAATCTTTCCCTTCAGGAAAGGGAGTTGGTGTCCTTCAGACACCTATTATGCCTTGGGCAGCCACATCTTCAAAAGGAAACCCCCAAATCAATGACATTTAATTCAAAGATCAAATGATGCTTTCCCTTACACATGACTTACTGTCATATCACTAAAGGTTTTACATAGTAAGTGTGGATTTTATTTCAGAAACTAATAGATATACAACCACTATAAAAAATACATACAATGAGAGTCACACTTACACTAACCAACAGCTTTCTCAAGAATTAAACACAGACAAACTTCTGTCTATATTAACAAAATAACACCCACACTAAAGACAAATTTACTCTTGTTTGAATAACAGGCTTTCAACAAAACATAAAAAGGCAAAATAGAACTTAGTAGAAAAATGTAAACTGAAGTCAGATATGACAGATGTTGGAATTATCACACAGAACACTTCAATTACTAGGTTTAATATAGCAAGGGCTCTGGTAGCAGATTGAATATTATGTAATGAAGAGGTATAAGTAGAGAGGTGAAAACAAGAAAGAAACAAAATTGGAACTAAATGCCACAACAGCAAAGAACATCTTCAGTAGGCTTGTCAGTAGACTTGGCACTTTTGCAAAGGACAGAATCAGGAAACAGTAAATAGGAACACCCCAATCTAAAGTGCATAGAAAATAAAGAATCAAAGGGGAAAACATTGAAGAGCTGTAGTAATGAAAGTTTCACAACACAGGCATAGCTACAATTCAGTGAGGCTAAGACAGAAAACAAAGGGGAAAGCACATCTGAAGTAAAATGGCTTAAAAATCTCCCAGCCAACTATCCAGGAGGTGTTAAAAACCAAAGATAATGCTTAAAAGCATCTGGGAATGGTGGTGGCTGGGGAGATGGCTCAATGGTTAATAGCACATACTTCTTTTGCAGAGAAACCTAATTCAGTTCCCAACACTGAAGGTAGGTGCCTCACAACCTCCTAGACCTTCAGCCTAGAGATCTGAGGCACTTGCAATCACATTCAAATATACAATACACAAATATATGTGATAAAAATAATAAAAATAAATCTTTCAAAGGAACTCATGGGGGATAAATATCCAATACATAGAAGAAAACTAACAAAAATCACATGGCATCATGTCTGATACTACACAAGGTTAGGGGTATTCCAAGACACTTGTAATCTAAACACTCAAATGGTAATGACACAAGGGTCACTGAAAATTTGGTGCCAGCTGTTCTACATATCAAGTTCCAGAGGAGTCAAACCACATACAAGAAAGGGTATTTGAGGCAGTGTTGAAAGCACTAAAATAAACAAACGCACACTCCTTTTTCTCTGTGTCTGTCTGTCTATCTCACTCTGTGTGTGTGTGTGTGTGTGTGTGTGTGTGTGTGTGTGTGTGTGTGTGTCAGAGAGAGAGAAATTAACCTGTCAGGTAAGCAGTATAATGATACTGTGTCCACTTTCAATAATGAATAAACCTCTATTAGAATAGAGCTATCCAAGGCCACATACCACATTGTGTATTTGTCAATGATTAAACCATTACCATATGTTTAATATTGTAAGGGCTTTTGGGTAAATATTATACAATTAACAGGTATAACTAGAGATATGGAAATACCTTTAACAGAAGAGAAACAAAATTAAAAAATAACATAACACAAAATTGCATCTTTCACAGGAAGATGCTAAATAGTATGTTCAATATATGAATTGAAGTTCTCTGTGTGGTAATTCTAACACCCAACAATTTGATCATCTTTTCAAAGAATACTCTACGAAATATTATGAATGTGATATTACATATTAAAGTTTGCCTTTTTTATAAAGCCACATGTTACTTTCCATAGTGGCAACACAAATATAATGAGTTGGAAAAAACAACTTCTAGAAAAATCTAGATTTAGCTGAATTTGAAATCTATGATAACTTTTAAGAAAGTTTCTATTAATACTATTCCTCTCAACCAGAAAACAAGTAACAGGTACACAGACAAAACGTGGACGAGTTTGGGGAATTCTGCCTCCACTGCTGCAGAGAGGCTACACTACATCATCTCTCTCTCTCTCTCTCTCTTAGACAAATGCAACAGCCTCCTAATTAATGTCTGTGTCAGTGTTCCTGTTCCCTGTGGAAGAAAGACTTAAGTTCTCTCTAAAACACCTTGCTTCCCTGAACAAACATTTATACAGCACCTCCCATCCTCCTTTCCCGCTCAGTTCTGCCATGTGACTGAACTTTTGTAACTGAATTGTTAGATGAAATAACAAGACACTTCCCATGGATTCTCTTCTAACCCTTGACAGCAAGGCAGGTGGAAGAAACAGCAGATGCTCTGCGGTTGGGTCTCTGGGAGACTAAATGATGCACAAGTGTGGATTGCTTAGCTATGGCTTGGAGTGGAAGTCTCTCATTTAGTAACATGAACAGGAAAAACAGGTGCAAATTGTTTTGTTTTTGTGTGTGTGTGTGTGTGTGTGTGTGTGTGTGTGTATGAAGCCACTTCAAATGAACATTTTCCTTTTAAAAAGACATTTCCCAAATCTTGCTAAGAACAGATTGGATAGACTAATAAAACTAAGATGTATGTCAAGTTATTATAAACCTTAGGTGCTTTTCTATTTAACTCAGTGTTTAACCCAAAGTCCTTAAATATGATGTTCTAACAAATTACTGCCAACTTGACACAACTAAAAGTCATCAATCAAGATAGAACTTGATGAGTTGTCTTAACCAAATTGGCCTGTGGCCATATGTTGTAGGAATTGTCTTTATTGATGATTGATATGGGAGAGAACAGCCCATGATGGGCAAGACCATCCCTAGGCAGGTAGATCTGGGCTCATAACAAAGCTGGCAGAAAGTAAACATGTGTGCAACCCAGTAAATAGACTTCTGCCATGCTTTCTGCTCCAGATTCCTGCCTTGATTTCCTGTCCTGACTCCAGTGATAGACCTTCCTCAGCAAGGGACCATGATGTGGAATGTAAGCTGTAAAAACTCTTTTTTCTCCCCAAGTTTCTTTTGGTTATCATAATGTCTTTTCAGCAACAGAAGAAGAACCAGAACAGATGACTTTCAGGGTCCTATGGTAGCAGGTCCATCGCTGCCTCTCCTACGTTCTATGTCTCTCTTTCTCATTCATATCATTCCAACCTTACTGCTATGCAGAAATTAAATCCTTATGATGGATTTACCCCCTGATTACTCTTTTAAAATTACTATTCAGACTTCCAAATCCATGTCTATGTGTCCATTCACAATCTCTTGGCATCCCTGTGTCCCTGTATGTGTGTGTTTGTACCACATATCAACCATATATATTACTTTTAAAAGTCTCTAACATTTGTCTTCACAAAGGTGGGTGTTTTACTTTGTATTGTCTTAATTTTGAGTTCCTAGTACAAATGACTTATTATAATACTCAGTGAATTAAACTGTATAGGAACACTGGCATACCCACATTCTATAAAACAATCCAATAATGAATTATTTCCCCTGTGAGTATATGGTAAGCATTGTTATTTTAAGTTTTCCCCCCACATAATTTTATAATGTTGGAGTCCTATCAAAACAATCACAAACAGAATTATTGACATTGAGATAAGTGTATCTGAAACAAGGTCCATCAACTCCTCCAAAGTTAAATTTTTTTCCTTAAGCATGTGTACAAGGTTAATTTTGTAGAACAGGGTAATCAGTATTTCTATATTCCTCATATTCTTCTAAAAGTCCTTACACTGGACAGACTAAATTGTACCAAACAATAGCCCTCCACATGAAGACTACTAACTTCCTAACAATGAGCTCTACCTCAGTCCAAATCATTATTTCCTCCAGCAGTACAGGGCATTTTTAAACAACCCACGTGAGTGTGATCACACTAATGAAACCAAGTAGCCACTCATCCTTGACACGGCTACTTCTGCTACACTAGCTCCGGAAACCTTCCAAATGAAAGCCAAATGCCAATTACTGACCAGTGTAGTGTGATGCCTGTGGGGCAATTTCAGACACATACAGGCGAGCTGCCAACTCATTTCCACATTGTGCAACATTTGACTGCAGTGGCTTTCAGCAACTAAAATCACAAATATTTTTTCAAAGAAAGAATTGGCAACTAATGTTCTATAGTGATGTTAACACAGCTGAACATAGTTTATAAATAATACATGTGTGTGCTACTGTGCCTGTAGCAATTATAAGCTTAGAAAAGATAGTAAAGTATAATTATTAAGTAAGCTACTGTTTGGTCCTATAGTACACACCTCCTGTTAATCAACCTTAGTGGTGACCTTACTGGTGATGGAGCTGGGATATTCATACACTGACTACTATTTGTCACTGAAAGATACTAGTAGACTTCAAAGTCCAATCACTTTTCCACTACTACACTAGAAGACATTTGGACTTCTTCAGTAGGAAGAAGTCCTCAAACTTTTCTGTGATGACATATTATTTATGATTTATTAAAACTTGCCTGAGGGTTTAGAATGCAAAGATAGTCACAAGTCACAGAGAGCAGGCAATGGTGAAACACACCTTTAATACCAAAAGCCATACTAGCAAACCACAGAGTCCAACAGGGGTGGCACACACCTTTAATCCTAGTACTCAGGAGACAGGAAGATGGATCTGTCTTAAGTTCAAGGACACCCTACCCTGGCCTACACAGAAGTGAAGCGTACCAGAGCTCACACCAGTGATCCAAGCACTTGGGAGATGGAGACAGGAGTGATGTGGCTGGGCAGAGAAAAGAACTCAGAGCTTTTGCATCTGAGGATTCATGGAGACCTGAGTTAGCCTGGTGACCTAAATTCATGGGATCCCGATGGTGGAAAGAGAAAACTAACTCATGGAAATTATTCTTTAATCTCCTGTTATAGGACATTCCTCCTGGGGAAACAAGAATATACTAAGATAGAAAACCATGCATGCTAATATATGTACAACTTGGTCAACTCATGAGTTTATGGGAGTTATTTAAGAGAGCAGAAATGACTCAAAGACAGCTGAACATCAAAAGTAATCCCAATAGAGATGACACCTGACAAAAGGAGGAAATTTGGAGCACACTGAACAACCTGAAGGAACTCAACAGTTTGGGAACTTCCTTCTCAGGTAACTCAGTGGGGCTGAGACTCTTTTAGCCGGTTCATCTGGTCTCTGTTATTGTTTTTTTTTTTTTTTTTTTTTTTATTCCTAGAAGGCTTGTCTTGTCAGAGAGTGTTTCCCAACATTCCTTAACACACTAGATAGAGTAAGTGGATCCTGTCAACTTTAGGAACCTCCTGAAGACTGTAAGTTGTTTGCCTCCTGAGATGAAAGTGCTTTCTATAAAATAGAATGTTTTATCTCCTCTAGAATCTCCTGTGCCTTAATGAGAGTCCTTCCAAGATGAACATATTTATCGCACTGGAAACTGTAGGGCTATGCCATCCAGGTGGGGTCATGTAAATCTGACAAGTCATTTGAAGTAGGGACTAGGACTTCTCTCCTGTCTCTAGGTTAAGGGACATCTCTCCATGGGGGATGTTTCCACAAGGTCCTTTTGTACACCAGGAATACATCTTGGTTCCACTGTCTGAGGTCCCTTAGACTGCTTAGCCCTTCCAGATGAGACCCATGTTCAGGGGGTCTGAGTCAGTCCCATGTTGGATTCCCTTCATGCAGTTTTAATTTGTAGTTCTGTTGTTGACTTTTGAGGATTAACTTTTTTCATATGCTAATTGAACATTTTAGTTCATTTTTGTATGTAGTTGTCAATGAAGTAGCATGTCATCTAAACATCTAGTCTCTAATCATCAATGTGTAAGCCTTTTTACATGCTCAAGGCAAAAAGATGTTTCTTGCATTCTTTGGCCTCCTATTTCAGATGCTGAAATAAATGCTACATTTAAAAAGTAAGTTTTACTTTTTATGAATATTATTGTTTTTCTTTTTATTGTATCATTTTCTTTACAATAAAGTATTTGTAATGTTATTGTAGGTTATTCATCCATCTAAATGCACAGAGTCTTTAACAAAAGTCTCTAGCTGATTGTTTTATTCTTTTGACTTCCAGAGTTATGTATAGTGGTTGTATAAGATCTAATAAAGAGTCATCAACATGAATACACTGATAATCTTAACACTTCAACACACACCAATTAGCAACCTCACAATGACTAGATGATTACACACAGTGGTTTACAACTTGATTTCTACTTTTTCACACTGAAGGAAAAAATACACTGTGTGCCCCAACACTGACTGATGAATACTATATTCATAATTTGCAATGAATGGTTATTATAAAGATTCATACAGGAAAAATATATATATTTTTGGACAATGTCCAACAATTTACTTTTTTACATTTTATTATAAATCATCTTATTTTACATATCAATCCCAGTTCCCTCTCCCTACCATCCTACCATGCCATTCACCACCACCCCATCCTATCCCCCATTCACTCCCCAGGGAGGGTGACGCCTTGGGGGGAACCAACATATGACCAAACAAAATCCCATGAACATGGGTGTCAACTAGGAGGGCTGGACAGTCTATGGCGGCCTCTGGTAGTCAAACTAGGATGTATTCCTAGTGCATGACTAAATAACTTGAACAATTAGATCAACTAAACACAAATTTGTTCATTGCATACAATTCGAATTATATAATCTCTACGACCAGAACTAAATATGAAATTTTAGTTTCCCCTTCTTTTGTTAGCAATAGATATTGCTAAAATTTTAATTATTATAAATAATGTTTTAAGAGTTTCCTGGGCCAGATAGTGTAGTTAGTGATTCACACATATTTCAGATCCTTCTGAGAGCCCTGCGAGGCAGATATTTTTACCCTCACTTTACAAAATGGAAACTGAAACCCTCAGAGGTTTAGCAATTTTACAATCTTAGTGACAAAAGACACCAGTTTGTTATTCTCTATGGTAAATGTGTATCTGTTTATTTTTCTATACTCTCTGGATAATGCTAGATACTTTCTAGAACTATTCTAAGTATTAATATCAAATAACATGTTGAAGATGTCTAACATGATAAGCACACTATAGTAATATATTTTGGGTACTGTTAGCCTTCTCTTCATTTCAATATTATTGCTCAAAATGTGGCTCCCAAAAAGCACCTAAAATGTACAAGAAAACCAGAATTTGAGGTTTCCAGCCCTACTGAATTAGTCTGCATTTCATGACAATGGTTTTTAGAAACACTGAAGACAGGAAGTGACTGCCTTATATAGTGGAAATTGGAAGAGAGCACACAGAATGGAGGGGGGCTTAAAGGCTTTTCCATGGAAACAATTACCTTTATCCAAATTAAATACCATCCCATATTTCCATTTCTATCAACATACTCTAGCAGATAAATAATTGAGAGCAAGTACTGATCAGTGGAGGGAATGGAGCTCTTGAGAGTATGCTGCCATCCTCTCTTCCCCATTAAGACCAAAGGACGTAATTTACTTGTCATATTTTAATTCTGGCTGTGTTTACTACTTCTGGTCCTACAAGCTGAAAGTAGAAATTTTTGAGTGATATTGATGACAAAGCACTAACTTGAAAACTCCAGAACCTAAAATTTGCGGCCCAATGTGATTTCACTTACACAAAATTAATCTTGAAGGTAATTAGGAATGCCAGATTAAAGAGAAGAAGTTAAATTGGCCTTGAAAGAATTACAAGCCAAAGATAAATCTGGTTTTCCCTGAAAAGAGAGTTGGTAAATGGTTATAAATGAAAGCAAAACAATAGTAGCTGAAGACATCAACTTCCTGGCTAGCAAAGTTTATTAGCATCTATCTTCACCAAAGAGGTTATAGCTATAATAACTCCCTTCCTTATGGTGTTTTGTGTGAAGTGAAAGTTTTGAGTATTCCTTCTAGAGTTACATTGCTCTCAACCTAAGATATTTGTTTCCACTTTGTACTTCTGTAAACTCACTTGCACCTAAAAATTAGCTTTTATGTCACATATTTCACACACTAAGCTATGATTTTCCTGGAGCTATACAATAATCGCAAAGTTAACTAAATTGATACTTAGACAAAGTTTGTGCAGAAACTTAAATATTATATTACTTCTTGTCTGTAATTTGAAAATTATATTTGAAAAACACAAGAGTATGTCTTCAAAATATAATGCATTTCAGACAGGGAAGAAAAGACATGTTGATATGACTTCAGCAAGTCACAAGTCTTATATATGAGGAAAGGGAACCAAAACTAGATAGAATAGAACCTTCATCCAGTAGCTGATGGAAGCAAAAGCAGACACCCACAGCTAAACACTGAGCCAAACTCCTGGAATCCAGTTGGAGAGAGGGAAGAGTGATGAGCAAAGGGGTCAAGATCAGGCTGGAGAGACCCACAGAAACTACTGACCTGAGCAAGTGGGAGCTCATGACAGCTGGAGAACCTACATAAAACCAAACCAGGCCTCTTAAAAGTGGGTGTCATTTGGGCGGCCCTGAGCAGTCTATGAGGCTGCTGGCAGTGTAGCCAGAATAAGTGGGCTTTGGAAGCCCATTCCCTATGGAGGGATACTCTCTCAGCCTAGATACATGAAGAGGGCCTAGGTCTTGCCTCTAATGATGTGACAGACTTTGATCATCCCCCATGGGACGCCTCACACTCCCTGAGGAGTGGATGGGGGAGATGGTGGGGGAATAGTAGGACCAGGAGGGAGAGGGAACTAGAATTGGTATGTAAAATAAGATTGTTTTTAGGTTAAATAAAAATTACTTGAAAAAAATATCCCAGCACAAAATCCTACCCCAAACCAGGAAGTTATTTGCAATTGATAACTGTTGGGAATGGACAATTGTTTTTCTCCAATTGGAGTGTCATTGGGTATATAAACTATGCTCTAAGGCAAGCCCAATGATCAAAAGTCATTAGCCAACACAAAACAGACTCTATGTTTTTTGGGGGGGGAAGTGGTGACTTTTGTTTTATTTGGAAAATTTCTGTCTTCTTAGATTATGTGTTTTTATTTATTTGTTTTTGTTGGGGATTTTCTGGCAGGCGGAGATCATGAGGTTGGGTGTGTGAAAGGTAGGAGGAAGATGGGAAGTATTGGAGAAGGGGAAAGAAATACACACACACACACACACACACACACACACACACACACACATATATATATATATATATATATATATATATCAGGAAACATAATATTGAAAATTTCCCACAATGCTAAAGTTTTGCTCAAGGCCATGAGTCAATGAAGACAATATTTCCTTTGATATGGTTTCAATCTTAACCTATTTCATCCAATATTTCACTTTAGTTAACTTGCAATCTTTTTCCAGTTATCTGTTATTTCATTCATATGGAGGAATCATATCTCAGAACATGATGGTCCTCTCTGGATAACCCCAAAATAGTGTTGTACATGTCCTCAGGATCTTCCTGTTGACACAAAAGTGGTAAACTCTCTTTGGGGCACACTAACATCTTCTGAGGGGAGGCTGTGTCTTGTAGGTCATTTAAAAGTGAAGAATGGTAGGCAGTACCATTGTCAGGAAGATTCCTTCACAGGATACTGGAAATGTTGTGATTGATAAGCAAGGCTATGGGGGGAACAAGAACTGCACAGATTTCCCCAGAACAGCCAGGGTATCAAAATATGAAATGTTCTTACATTAGAAAAGATTTTAAGCCTTTTAAAGTACATCTTTCCAAGTGTCTAGATGAATTATAGAATCTAATAATTATTCTATGAGGTATTCTTACAGTTTTAATACAAAAATAAATTTTGCAATTCCAATTGTCATTTGCAATTCCAATTGTATATACATATACATATATATATACATACATACATACATACATACATACACACTTTGTTGATCATCTGTCTATTAGTTCCTTGCTATCTTTCTCATTTCTATTAGCTAGCTGAAACAACTATCAATTCACACTAGTCTTTCTAACCTACCTATCTTCTGCTCTCGAACTCCTCTAAGTAATTATCAACACAGAAGTCAGTGTGATCAAACCTCAAAGAAAATTCTATTCGTAGGACAAATCATTTTAAAGCTCTTCAATAGCTTTGACAGCCAGTTCCAGCAGTAGGACCCTGAACAAATTATACTTGCGGGAGCAATTTTTCATTGTTATCTTTTTATCCATTCAAATCCTAAGGGGGTTTTGAGCAGCAGAAGAGACAAGATAAGAAATCCACAAATCCCAGTAAGTAGTATGTTCCCTGTGTCTGAAATTCATATAAACAAACAAACAAACAAATCTAGATAAGTATACCATATAATGTAGTTAGGATCATGTGTCTGGAACCAGATTGCTTGAGTATAAATCCCAAATTGTCACAAGCTATGTTGTTTTTATCAAGCTGTTTTTTCCAGATATTTTCTCTGTAAAATTCAGGCTAATACCAGTTCCTAAATCATGAAGTTATTTTGGGAATTAGGACTTAGTATTCATACAAAAGCTTTTAGAACTACTCTCAGCACATAGTGGGGGCAATGTATTAGTTAACATATACTAGGTATGATGTATTAGTTAGCACAATGGAGTGAGAACACTGTAGTGACTTTAAAGTCAGAGAGAATTTAACAGAAATGTAATAACTTAAGGTCATGCTCCATGTGTTCAACCCACATTCCCTTTGTGTTCAACAATGAGGTCCCTCTTGCCGCACTTCCTGACTATGTAAATGGGGATTGTTTTCCCCTTTCCTCTTAGGTTAGACCAGGAAGAAAAGAAAGAGGAGTTTCAAAGTTCTTAGCTACTTTGCCCAATTTCTCCTTTAGTCAATTTCTTCCTTGTGAATGATGAAATATAAAATGACATTTAATTCTTTTTCATGGTCATAAAACATCCTACTCAAATCTGACATAAAGCCAGATCTTTCCTACTTTCTTCATTTCTCCTCCAGGTTGATTTGAAATAGATGAATCGCGAACTTGCCACTCCTTGTCAATTTCTTCACTGGAACTTTTACTCTGTGAATACTCTGGCTCCTGCGCACATCAGGAAAAGAAGCTAAGGACCAGAGGAAAGCAAGTGGCTGCCCAAGTTGTCCTATGTATAATGCCATTTATAGTGGCTGAAGCCCAAAATCATTCCACTTGCTTTGGGTTTGTTACTTCTCTGTTACAGCTGTGGCAATTCAAAAAACTCTTCACAGCAGAGTTCTGTGTGATGCCCTATAGTGAGAGACTGTTAATGTTTCTCTGTGATCTTCCCTTTGCCTCACTTTGTTGAGCCCACTGTAGAACCGTTAAATCATTTTGTCCACATGGTTTTCATTATTTCCCATAGTTCTGTCTCATGTGGCACCTACATCAGATCCCCAAGAAACATGATATATATTTTTCATCATAGCACAAGCCCTTCCTGCCTGGAAGGTATCTGCTTGACCAACCATCCTGTATTTAGGGAAAAGTTTCTGCTTTCAAGCCCCAAAATACTTTCATGGATTTTTATTACTTTCTTGTTATTATGTTTTTTAAAATAAATAATGCACCAGTTAGAGTAGCTCTTAGATTCTAAAGATGGAATCAAATTGAAAATCCTGATATTAATCCACGCACCTATGAACACCTGATTTTCGACAAAACAGCTAAAATTATACAATGGGGCGAGGACAGCATCTTCAACAAATGGTGCTGGCACAATTGGATGAGAGTGTGTAGAAGTTTGCAGATAGACCCATGTCTGTCGCCATACACAAAACTCAAGTCCAAATGGATCAAAGACCTCAACATCAATCCAGCCACATTGAACCTCTTAGAAGAGAAAGTAGAAGGTACCCTTGAACAAATTGGTATAGGAGACCGCTTCTTGAACATAACTCCAGGGGCACAGACACTGAAAGAAACAATTAATAAATGGGACCTCTTCAAACTTAGAAGCTTCTGTAAGGCAAAGGACACAGCGGACAAGACCAAACGGCAGCCCACAGACTGGGAAAAGATTTTCACCAATCCTATATCTGACAAAGAGCTGATCTCCAAAATATAAAAAGAACTCAAGAAACTAGTCAACAAAACACCAAATAACCCTATTAAAAAATGGGGTACAGAACTGAAGAAAGAATTCTCAATGGAAGAAATCAAAAATGCTGAAAGACACTTAAGAAAATGCTCCACATCCTTAGCTATCAAGGAAATGCAAATCAAAATAACTTTGAGATACCATCTTACCCCTGCCAGAAGGGCTAAAATTAGAAACACCAGTGATGACTTATGTTGGAGAGGATGTGGAGAAAGTGGAACACTCCTCCACTGCTGGTGGGAGTACAAACTCATACAGCCATTTTGGAGATCAATATGGCGGTTCCTCAGGAAAATGGGAATTAGTTTACCACAGGACCCGGCAATCTCCACTTAGGCATATACCCAAAGGATTCACATCCATGCAACAAAGACATCTGTTCAACTATGTTCATAGCAGCACTATTTGTAATAGCAAGAACCTGGAAGCAACCTAGATGCCCCTCAATTGAAGAATGATTAATGAAGATGTGGCACATCTACACAATGGAATACTACTCTGCAGAAAAAAATAATGGTATCTTGAAATTCGCAGGCAAGTGGATGGCACTTGAAGAAACCATCCTGAATGAGGTAACCCAGTCACAAAAAGAGGAACATAGTATGTACTCACTCATATATGGATTTTAGACCTAGAGCAAAGGATCACCAGCCTATAATTCACATCACCAGAGGAACTAGGATACAAGGTGTGTTCTAAGAGAGTCATATAAAGTCCCTCACAGAACTGAGAAGGGACAAGTCCCCCAGAGCTCAGGTGAAGTAGGGGGGCAGCGAATGGAGAGAGAAGTAGGAGAAAATGAGGGGGAGGAAAGGAAAACATGTGCGACCAGGAAGATTGAGCCTGGTTAGGAATAGAAGATAGGAAAGAGAGAGAGAGACAGAGAGAGAGAGAACATAAAAGAGGGAGCCAATATTGGTTTGAAGATAAAATTGAACACAAAGAAAGGTCTATAGAACTACAAGACTACTCCCAACTAACAATTTGAGCTTCCGTGGAAAGGCTATCATAAATGCCCTTCCTAGAGAGTGAGATCAACAACTAACTTCTCCATGGAGCCCTCAACTAATGCCTACTGAAAACAGGATCAAACACCCATACGTAAACACTTAGTCGAACTAGAACCCAGATGCAGATGGAGAGGACAAGACCATGTGGCAGAAACACAAGACAGCTTACCTGAACAAGGAGGAGCTAAAGGCCACTAGACTGATAGCTGGGAAGCCAGCATGGGACTGACTCAGGCCCCCCTGAATATGGGTCTCAGCCAGAAGGACTGAGCAGTCTAAGGGACCTCAGACAGTGGAACCAGGATGTATCCCTGGTGCACAAAAGGACTTTGTGAACACATCCCCCATGGAGGGATAACTGCCTTAATCTAGAGACAGGAGAGAAGCCCTAGTCCCTACTTCACATGACCTGTCAGATCTACATGACCCCAACTGGATGGCATTCCCCTACATATGGAATTGGGGTGGGGGGGATGGGATGGGAGGGTGGTTAGAGTGCATGTGAGAGGGCAGAGAGAGTAAAAGGGAGGGAAGAAAGGAGGGAGGGAGGGAGGGAAGGAGAGGGAACTGGGATCGACATGTAAAATAATAAATTAAATTAAAAAAAATGCTTTGACTCCAAAATTTACGTTGAAGGACAAGTTACTGGGGAAAAGGATTTCTATTTTTGTTTCCACAGAAAATGAAAAGATGTGGATTCCTTCCAGACTAATGTGGTTTGATCATGCCAGACCACCTGAAACAGAGTACGAGGTGATCCTACATTCAAAACAGCTGTACAAAGCAGCCCTACAGACTACAGCCAGGATTTCTGAATCTTCTTCGAATCCCCCATGACAGTGCCCCTTACCAGCAGGAAGTAGTTTGAAAGAAGGACGCCCCAATTCCCAAATATTTTATATAAATGTTTGTTTTAATTTAATTGGACTTTGTTATATAAAATAAAATAATAAAATAAAAAATACAAAAAAAAAGATTATTCTTAGAATGGTTTTCTAGGAGAAATTTTTACTTTCATTTTTCTCTAGAGGTCAAAAATGGCAAGTCGACTGATCTCTGACTTTTGATAAAGTAATTTTCTCATTCAAACTTCATATTTGAGTAGACTCTCAGCCACATGTATTAAGGTTGGAGGTAATGCTAGGAGATGTTGAAAAAGCATATCTCCTGTCACCATTTCAAGTCTCACGTGGATGTATCATCATCCAGGTTTGGAAAGTGACAGGATTATTTTCTGACTACTGTCTACAATGTTATGGTTAATAAGAATATCAATCTGAGAAACCAGCAAGACTAGCCACTCAACACTTTCTTATATTGCCTATGGCATTTTCAAGAGACCACAGATAATGACATTTTTTTAACTGAAATATGCTTTTTCCTAGGCCTATGGATATTTAAGCTTATTTAATTAGTAATAAATGAGTAGGAATGTGTAAGTATAATTTACCAAATAAGCAATAAGTGAGTCGAGACCATTAGCCATGTCTTTTACATGGATCACAATATCTCTGACTACTATGTATGTGCATGCAGATATAAACACCAATAAAATATATACAGAGACACAACCTCATACATCATTATTAGACTGTGATGATCTGAATATGAATGCTCCCCATAGGCTCCTATATTTGAGTACTTGGTCTCCAACTAGTTGAACTCTTTAGAAAGTAATAGGAAGTGTGGTCTTGTTGGAGGAAGTGTGTCACTGGGCATTGGCAGTGAGATTTTGAAAACCAGTATTATTCCCAGTTAGCTTTCTCTCTTCTTCCTGCTTGTGGATCAACATGAAAGCTTTTAATTATTGCTTTAGCACTTTGCCTACCTGATTCCTGCCATGATGGTCATGGACTCACATCTGAAACTATAAGCCACAACTAAAATATTTCTTTTACAAGTTGCCTAAGTCATGGTATCTTTTCACAGCAATAGAAAAGTAGCTAAGACAGGATGTGCTTACATTCTGCTCATGAAAGAACTATCTCTTACAATAGTACATACTCCAGGACACAAAAAATACAAATTCTTCAACATCTAGAGATAACTAACCAATTCCATATATCACATTTAATGAATATAGCCTGTTTACTAGGGATGACATGGGATGACACACATCAACTTAGATTTTTATAAAGTAAAACAAAATTTAAAGTTGAAATATCAAACAATTAACAGTAGTCACAAGAATATGTAAAATGTACCCACAGAAACAGAACAATAAGTAAAATAAATGTTAAGAATAACAATTCTTCACTGACCTTGAGAGGATAATAATCAACTTTATATGGAAAAACAAAAGATCCAGGATTGCCAAAACAACCCTGTAAAATAAAGGAACTTCAGAAGGCATCACCATCCCCAACTTCAAGCTCTACTATAGAGCTATAGTCCTGAAAACAGCTTGGTAATGGCACAAAAATAGACAGGTAGACCAATGGAATCGAATCAAAAAGCCTGTTATTACCCCCACACATCTACAAATACCTGACTTTTGACAAAACAGCAAAAAGTATACAATGGAAGGAGGAAAGCATCTTCAACAAATGGTGCTGGCACAACTGGATAATGGTGTGTAGAAGACTGCAGATAGACCCATGACTGTCACCATGCACAAAACTCAAATGCAAATTAATCAAAGACCTCAACATAAATCCAGCCACACTGAACCTCTTAGAAGAGAAATTCGGAGGTACCCTTGAAAAAATTGGTATAGGAGCCTGCTTCCTGAACATAACTCCTGTAGCACAGACACTGAGATCGACAATTAATAAATGGGACCTCCTCAAACTGAGAAGTTTCTGTAAGGCAAAGGACACAGTTAACAAGACCAAACAGCAGTTCACAAACTGGGAAAAGATCTTCACCAACAGTACATCTGCCAGAGGGCTGATCTCCAAAATATACAAATAACTCAAGAAACTAGGCACCAAAAATACCAAAGAACCCTATTTTAAAAATGGGATATAGAGCTGAAGAGAGAATTCTCAATAGAGGAAATCTAAAAGGCTGAAAGACACTTAAGTGTTCAACATCCTTAGCTATCAGGGACATGCAAATCAAAACAAGTCAAGTCTGAGATACCATCTTACTCCTGCCAGAATGGCTAAAATTAGGAACACCAATGACAACTTATGCTGGAGAGGATGTGAAGGATGGAGAACACTCCTCCACTGCTAGTGGGAGTGCAAACTTGTACAGCCATTTTGGAGATCAGTATGGTGGTTCCTCAGGAAAATGGGAATCAGTCTACCATAGGACCTGGCAATCCCACTCTTAGGCATATACCCAAATGATCCACATCCATGCAACAAAGACATGTGTTCAACTATGTTCGTAGCAGCATTATTTTTAATAGTAAGAACCTGGAAACAACCTAAATGCCCCTCAACTGAAGAATGGATAAAGAAGATGTGGCACATTTACACAATGGACTACTACTCTGCAGAAAAAAAACAAAGGAATCTTGAAATTCGCAGGCAAATAGATATCACTTGAAGAAACCATCATGAATGAGGTAACCCAGTCACAAAAAGAAGAACATGGTATGTACTCACTCATATATGGATCTTAAACATAGAGCAAAGGATCAACAGTCTATAATTTAAACTGCCAGAGAAACTAGGATACAAGGAGGAGTCTAAGAGATTCATACAAGGTCCCTCACAGAAGTGGAAAGGGGAAAGATCTCCTGAGCACATTGGGTCTGGGGGTGGGTCAGTGAGTGGAGAGGTAACTAGGAGAAAGAGAAGGGGAGGACAGGAAAGCATGTGGGACTAGGAAGATTGAGTCAGGTGGGGAATAGATGGGAGAAAAGAGAGAGAGAGAGAGAGAGAGAGAGAGAGAGAGAGAGAGAGAGAGAGAGAGATAATATAAAAAGAGGGAGCCATTATAGTTCTGAAGAGAAGACTGACTCTAGATAAATGTTCAGAGACCTCCAAGACTGACCCCAACTAACAATTTGAACAATAGTGGAAAGGCTACCATAAATCCCCTTCCCTGATAATGCCATTGATGACTAACTTTCCCAGCATCATAGATCCCTCATCTAGTAGCTGATGGAAACAGAAGCAGACAACCACAGCTGAATACTGAAGCGAACTGGAATCCAGATGCAAAGAGGGAAGACAAGACCAGGTTACAGAAACACACAGAGACAGCTGTCCTGAACAAGGAGGAACTAATGGGCCCCCAGATTTATAGCTGGGAAACCAGCATTGGACCAATTCAGAACCCCTGAACATAGGTCTCAGTTATAAGGCTTGGGCAGCCTAAGGGACCTCTGACAATGGAACCAGAATGTATCCCTGGTGCACAAAAGGACTTTGGGAGCACATTCCCCATGGAGGGATATTCCCTTAACCTAGAGACAGGAGGGAGGGCCTAGTCTCTACTGCAAATGACTTGACAGATTTAGATGACCCCTCCTGGAAGGTATCACCCTTCTTGTATAGTGGGGGGGGATGGGATGGAAGGGTGGTCGGGGTACATGGGAGGGAGAGAGAGAAGGAGAGAGAGAAGGAGAGGGAACTAGGATCGATATGTAAAATAAGAAAAAAATAAAGAAAAGAAGTAATAATCTTGTTAGAGTAACTGGAAGTAAGTATTCCATACTTTTTTAATTTAAGTCTTATACATATATAGTCATGCAGGAAATTGTGCATAATTAAAATTATTTTCAAATTACCTTTATGTATTAATATGCTAAATTTTCATACTTTCAATATATATTGTTAGGTGAAAAGTAGCTTTTCCAGTGCTAGCATGATGACTTGGCAACTAATAGCACCTGCAATTCACTGACTTGTCAAATTTATCTTTGTTTCACACAATTAATAATACTACATTTTCCTATATGGTAAGTCATTCACCTTTAAAAGTAGGTTATGAAAAATAATATATGGGTGATACTAAGTTTAAATATATGCAATATTTGGGTCAGCTTATGTTAATGAGAGTATTAGAACTTCATAGCTGAAAAAATACAGTTTGGGAAAAAATTAATTAAAATTCATGGATTTACTGAGTGATTTGTAACCTTGAAAAAGTGATTTTCACTAGTTTGTCACTAATAACTGAAATGAAATTTAGAATCTTTATCTCTGGACTCAAAATATTAACGATAATGTCCCACAGAGAATCAAAGCTTATTACTGACAACATTATATCATACTTTTTTAAATTTTATGATATAGAAAGAGAAATATTAGGGATAGAGTGATCACAGTGGTTAAGAGCACCAGTGCTCTTCCAGGGTTCCTGAGTTTGGTTCCTAGAACACACATGAAGAGGCTCACAAATGCCTGTAACACTAGTTTCAGGGGATCCCATGCCCTCTCCTGAACTCTGTTGGCACCTGCAGATACATGGCATATACACATAAATGAAATGTCAGGCAGCAAGATTCTATGGCATATTTAGTGATTTTTTTTAGGTCGAGGGAATAATTTTAGAAAATGGAGTATCTAATAATTTCACCTGAAGAATGAATAAATCAGGATTCTGATTTAAGATCTAAGAAAAGTGTGAAAAGAAATATGACACATCAGAATCACTGAAGAAAAATTTTGTTGTTGTGAAGCCAACATGACTCATAGAGTGGCAAGATAGAGCTGAAGATATAATTAATTGTCATAACACCAAAAATGTTTGTGATGAGTGTCTAAGATTTTGAAGTTTGTTTCAAAGTAAATGAAAATCAACCTTGATAGCTAAACTGTAAGATAATGCCCAATGATCCTTGCATCTTATTATATCATGTGGTCATTTGCCATAATTAATCAGTGTTTCATAATATAATCAATGAAGAAAGTTCTGAGAATATGTCATAAACATCTGTGAATAACTTTGCTTTGCTTTTTGACTCACTCACTCTGGAATAGGCTACCCACCATGTTGTCAGCATGCTCAAAGAACATTGTGGGAAAAATACATTTGTCATCAACAACTTGACAAACATGTACATCAGCCTCCTAATAAGTGGATCCTCACCAGAAGAAGAAGGCATCAGACTTCAACTAAGTAGGGCTCATAAGGGCTCACAAAAGACTGAAGCAGCAACCACAGAACCTACTTGGTTCTGTAGTAGTCTTCTACATATATGTTACAGTCGTTAGCTTGGTGTTTATGTAGGATGCCTAACAGTGGGAGAGGGCATGTCTCTGACTCTTTTTTCTGCTGTCGAGAACTGTTTCAACCTACTGGGTGGCCTCACCCAGCCTTGATATGAGGGTTTGTATCCTGTTATGCTGTGTTCAGTTGTTATCCTTGGGAGACCTGCTCTTTTCTGATGGGAAACAGAGAAGGAGAGGATCTAAGAAGAGGCAATGTCAGATGGATAGGCGGGTGGGGAATTAGAGGAGTAGAGGTTGAATGGAGCTGTTGAATGAATTGATAACTAAAAAAATAAAAAGGAGCCAATAAAATTTAAAAATAATAAAGTCTTTGGCACTTCAAAGAGTAGACTTTTAAATCAAATCTTATAAATCTTATGAAACAATACATTTATAATAATACTCAATAAATGAGATGCATATTTTTTAAAAGTGGATATCCAGCATCATTCAAGTCTTCATATGGCTGCTGCACATCCTCAAGAACTCTTAAGTCAGAGTACGGAGCTACCCTGTACCTACCACACTTCTAAGCCCTCAGAAAACATTTTATATTTTTATAGAACTTTGTTTACTTTAAGAAACAAAATCTTTGTATGTTTTTTTTTTTTACATAAACTCAGCTAATTAATTAAGCAATTAAGGATATTTTTTAAAGAGAAGAGATAACTAGATATTTAAACAGTTGAGTGCCATGACCAGATTTTCCTTTCAGTTTCACAGAGTGGAACTGAAACCTGAGTAAATATTTAGTATTTCAGTATTCTTCATATGTGTGTGTGTGTGTGTGTGTGATATATATTATATATGTAATATATATGTCAGAAAAATATTTAGACATAAGAAAACTGAAACTTCAAGAACATTGCTTATTTTCCTCCTTTAATTCAACATGAGTGCAAGACGGAGTCCTAGAAAGGCAAGCCAGTTAGGAGAACTTTTGTTCATTCCACCATGATCTCTTGAGGTTGTGCTAAGTAAGAACAAAGTCGGGCCCATTTTTCTGTCTTCTGAAATTGATGTCAGCTATTCTATTGCCTCTAACAAATGGCTTCCACAGAGCTAACACCCAGTGACCCGGCCACCTCAGCTCCCGACTACTTCAACATGTCTGCTGTGTCCTGAGCAAAAACCATACTCAGCAGCAGTTTCCATGAATAGTGCACTTAACTCAGCCAGGTCTGAAGAAGATGCAACACAATTTGTGAACGTGTGCATGGGAAAAAGAGCACCTTGGTTCCCTGCTTTTTATACAATTACCTGTATTGCTTGAGTGACAGACTCAACTCACTGCTCTTTGTGGAAAATACCTATTTTCTCTGACTATCAAAGTGTATGGAATTTGCATAAATCCCATATAGGATTTACATAAATCCCAGTTTTTAGTTGTTAGTTTGCTTTTTTACATTTTTTTTTTTAAATTTTCAGAAAAGCTGTTTTCTGGGTCAGCTTATACAATGGTTTTAGAAATTTATCAAACACCATGACTGAGCTCCTCCTTCCTTTTCAAGTGACAGCTCCAGACATTTGCAATTCTCTCTCAAAAGATAAGATTATGAGTATTGTGCTAAAGAAAAACATACAGATGGATGCTAAATTGGCTCTATTTAGATTTTTTTCTTTTGGCTAGAAAAATATAGTATTTCTCAATAATGTCATAAATGCACCAAGTTCCCAAAAACAGTTCCTTCAAATCCTTTTCACTGCATTCAGGTCTACAACCCTTTTCTCACCTCTCTCTGCTCATGCCTCTCTTAGTAAATCCCATACAATTGGGGAAATAGTCTTTAGAAATTTCCTTTTTTAAATAATTCACCTTCATGAATGAGCAAATGAAACATGAATTCCCCAGCCAATGTGGCACTAGTGGATGACAGGGATAACTCCCAAGTTTTGTTTAAACTTATTCTTAAGTCTACAAATAAAGTTTTGGTATGTTTAATTTTTTGAGATTATAATTATGTTCTTTCCCCTTTCCCTTTCCTCTCTTTAACACCTCCCAGGGAGTTCCATTGTTCTCCTTTAAATATATGCCTCTTTTTCTTGTTGTTGTTACATGTGTGTGTGTGAATATGTATGTATGTATGTATATCTAACCCTAAACATATAAACTCAATCTGTTCAGTTCCATATTGTTACTCGTATGTGGGTATTTAACCTGATCATTTGGTATTAGAAAACCAACTGGTATGCTTTTCCTTGGGGAAGACTATTTTTCCTGCTCTCAGCATTCCTAAGCTACTTGGAGGTCTTTGTTCAGGATGTAGGCCTGCTGAACATTTCCCTTTCAAATATATTTCTTCTCCCCAAAGCTGTTGTGTCTACCACAGGACAGACAACCAGTATTTCCATGAATTCCATCATTGATCTCTACTGATAGCCTAGTCAATCCACTGTGCACACTACAAGAGTCACCTTTAAACATTCCTAAGTATCAGTTTCCTGTTAATGTTTTAGCCTTTTGATAACTTCTAAATTTTTTAACATAGCTTTAAAGGATCTTCTCTTGCTTGTCTAAATTACTGTTCCTCCAACACTGCAAACAGGTAACAAATCACAAGAGTAGTCTTTATCTTACAATTAAATCCATTGGAGCAATGCTGACAAAGCCTTCACAAGCCTTACTCTGGGAGGGAATATGGAAGCATGAGTATTAAATGAGCTGTGATGTCTCTGTCTAGACTCCAGAATCTATTCTTTCCACTCAGCCTGTGATAAGCTGTGGGCTATGTACTCTTAGTTTAGCCCAGTATCTGAAATAAATTAGCAGCTGGAAAGATTGACCTAAAGTGATCCCTTAAAACTGTTGTCATTTATTCTTCTCAATATTCTCTATTGTCCTTTCTTTACACTGAGAGTATTACAAAAGAGAGCATATATTATCATATTCTTTATAGAAACAATGATACACACTTACCTATATTGCTAAAGACTGCTGTGCATTAGTGCTCTCTTCTACATGTGATTACACTGGACCTGATAAACCTACCCAATGAACAAGCACAAGCAGGTGAAAGGCACTTACAATAGCCATCAAAGACAGGACACACTGCTTTTGAGTCTTGACTTTGTAAGTAGGAGGGCACTGCCCCAAAGTGGTTCAACACTGTGCATGTTTGCTTCTTAACAAGTGGATGCCACAATAAAGGTGTTAAGAGTATAGAATATTACAGGAAACAATGTCTAAGAATGGATAGAATGTGACAGGCATGGGTATCAGGAACTGCCAGACGGCAACACAGACTTAGCAAGGTCTGTGCAGTCCCAACAGAGATTATCCAATTCAGGCATCTCCACTGATACAGTCATCAGCTGAAGAGATTATGGCCTCTGCTCAACCTGAGATGGGCCTGAAGAAGGTCACAGATGGTCCTCACAGGTAGGCAATGCATCCTCTCTTGAATGAGTTGTTAATCATGCTTCCCTGCAGAATCTGCCACAAGTGCAAATAACTGCTCAGTTGTCATCCAGGTACAATAAAGGAAAGCAAGGCCTTCAACCGTTATGTTTTGATTGTTGAATTCCATATATGATTTTTTTGCTTGATTTGTTTAATAAATACACTAGATTTGGGGTTGGTTTCAATTTTTCAATATATAATGTGAATCCAGTGTTTGAATGGTCAGTGCTCTTTTGTTCTGGGAATCAGCAAGGCTATCATGACCACATTTCTAAGGTAATATCAAAAAGGAAGAAGCATCTAAGGAGCATGATACTGGAGTCCCTAATAAAATGCTTGAGCAAACTGTTTCAATCAACATGGACTACCTTGTGCTTCAATAAAGAAGACTCTCAAGTGTCAATGATTTATTGTTCATAGGTTCATTTGTCACACTTTGATTTTTAAGCCAATTCACCATAGCTTTTCAGAACACAAGATGTCTGTCATCACAGCTAGGGGTGGACAAGAGCAAATTATACACAGACTCTTTAAAGCTCTTTCCACAAAGTCTCAGATCACACTACATGACATTGGTAGCCGTCAGATGAACCCTGTGGGCAGGTGGATCTTTTCACAGTGCAGGGCAGAGAGCAAGAGTATATACAAGATAGCCAAGGAGGGTGCCCCACTGGGCTTGGATGCCACATCACTGAATGCTTATACCACTTATGAGAAGATTGTTTTATTTTGGTCAAATCTTAAATAATCCTTATTAGTATTCACTGCAGAAATAGGCATTTCCAAAGAACAGACAAGAAAATCCAGCATTCTGTTATGCTGGGCATTAAACCTAAGAACTAAGCAATTGTTCTACCACTAAGCTACACCCCAACACTAATGTCAAACTACCGTAATTTTTACCTTTTTTTTCAGTGCTGAAGATGGAATCTAGGTCCTCACCCATGCTACCCATGCTATCCAACAAAGAGGGATAAAACTAGCCAAGAAAATAAACTTTGAGAATTTGTTAAGTTACTCTGCCTTGTAACTCTAAGATCTTTGCCAAACTGAGGGTTCAATTTCTGTGTTTTGTAAACTGTAAATGGATGCCTATTCATTCAAACTATCACTGAAAGTGAATAGTTAGAACAGGTCACCAGGGTAAAAACAGCTGTAGATTGAGAAGTGGGTGAGAAGTAAAGAACAGGACACAGTGAACATATTAGAGCTGCAAAACAAACTCTTAAGTATGGTATCTTGCAAGGGAAGCTAAGAAGTTTTGTTTCCAGTCATGATATTTTAAGGAGGCCCTTGAGCATGTTTATAGGCTAATAGGTGGGAAAGGAGAGAGTATAAAGATACAGAGGAAGAGAAATCTATCAGTCAATTGATTACTGGATTGTATTAGCTTCCACTATCTATTCTAGCAAATACCTCGAAGTAGGTTCCTTAAAACAACACAAACATGTACTTTATAGTTACAGTTATGTGGGTGTTAGATCCGGAGACTCCCAGGCTGGCATAGTTCTCTTTGGGAAGGTCTGAGGGAACATCCATCCAAGTCTCTTCTCTGCATTCTTCACATATGGCTGCACCACTTCAAACTCTGTTTCTGTCATCATGTAGCTACTGGGTGGAGGGGCATGTTCCAGCCCATCCGCTCAACCCTGGCAGAGATCATGAGTAGATAAAGGAAAGCTCTTCTAGTGTTGGCAGTCCCAGGCCCTGAGTCATCAATATCTATGGTCTGGACTGGTAGACACTGATGTTTCCATTCCCTTAAAGGTGGAAGCTTATTGCTCCAGGTCTGAAAATCCAAAGACTTATGGCTACTCAGGTGAGAAAACCCCATGAAACTCAGGAACCAAAGGACAAGAGAGGAAGATAAGGAATAGGGAAGATTGCATATGAGAAAGACAGTGTCTAGAATGACTTCATGTGACCAAGTAACACTTGATTCACAGTAGAGTTAACGCATTTTTACTTTTCATTACAGATGAATAGACTATGTGATGAATATATAAAATGGAATATTACTTAACTGTTAATAAAGTTAAGTCTGTGGGAAATTGGATAGACTTAGAAAGTGAACTATGTTCTCATTCAAACCCCACATTTTTCTTTCATATGTAATACTAGCCTATAATTTATACATGTACAAGTTATAAGAGTTACCCCATGAATAAGAGTTACTATACTTAAAACTTCAAAAGAAAATCAAAAAGGGTATGTTGATTTGAATGATAATGGCATCCATAGTCTGTTATATTTGAATACTTGGTCCCCAATTGGTAGTATTGTATAGGAAGGATTAGGTGTGACCTTGATGGAGAAGGTATATCACTGGGGGCAGACACTGAGGTTTCAAAAGCCCATGACAATGCTAGCTAGCACTGTCTTATTCTTGTATGATGTTGAGTTCTCAGCCAATGGACAAGCACCATGCCTATATGCCTCCTGCCATTCTCGCCACCTTGATGACCATGGACACTGTTTGAAACTTTAATCCCCTAATAAAATGTTTCTTCTATGCTTGCCATGGGTTGGTCATGGTATATTAGCATATCAATAGAAAAGTGACTAGGATAGGTGATGAGAAAGATGATAATAACAGGTCACAAGGAAGAAGTATTATAAAAGTTTACAGGAAAGAGTAAGTCACATTACACTGGCTATAGCTTTATAGAATTTCAGTTTTCTCTATCTCTGGATTATATCAAGAGGTCACATAAAGTGATTGACTTATATCCATCTAGGTGTGTAAATGCGCTCTATGGCATTGATACAACAAATCTTCATAACAAGGCATTTCCCAGAACACATACCTAATGTTATATGATGCAAAACCATTTATTGCAGTTAGTTTAAGTATATTAATAACAGATTCTGAATCAATAATAATATGTTGATATAACCCTAAGGAAATCTACTTTGGCTGCATTTAGCAAAGATTATTAAAGCACATATGCATCTTTCCAGATCAGGGGAACAGAAGAGTCCATGACCTATGCAATAGCTTAGATTATAAAAGTTTATTACATGGGAAATTCAAGGCAAATAAAGTTAAACAAACACCTGCATATATGATAGGATAGCAATGTTAAATGTTACATGACCTCAAGAATTATTTAATATGTTTATTTTCTCCAAAAGATTATTAAATCCATGAGCATATGTTTTATGTCTGCTTTATTTGCCATTTTACCCCTTTAAGCACAGAATTTGAAGAACACACTGCATTATCAGAAAAAGCACATTACATAATAAACTTAATGGTATTTAAATAAGATGTTCATTGCTTAATGAAAATAACAGTATATTTCAAAGATTCCTAAAATTTCTTTTAAGAAATATAGTCATCATAGTCTGAAATTGTACTCATTTTACTTATTTTGTACAAGTTTAAAATAAATTGTTAGTAGGTTTTTAGCTAAATATGTCATAGAAAGGTTTACATGCATAAATGCTTTCATGTTTTAAGTAACATGAAATTTGTAGTAATATATAAATCAGTATGAAAGTTGTATGTAAAATTAATTCTGGAAAGATTTTCAAAGGAAAAAAGCTGTTCCATATTTTGCTGTCTGTGACAAATACTAAAATTACCCCTGGCTATGTGCATGCTTTAATCTACTCTTAATTGAAATCTTCAATATTCCTTTGCATACTGCTGCTTTAGGTAAGACTAGAAAATAAAAAGCAAGCTACCATTTTTCCTAACCCTAAGCATGCATGTAGACAACACGTAACTTTAAAGGTAATTACATATTTTATAATAAAATTGACTGATTTCCTCAGCTTTATTAAGAAACATTTTCAGTTTAGTTAATCCTCAGTGAGATACTAATATTGATAGCTTCAAGCTTTTACATGCCTTGTAGCTGCTGCTAAGTTTCAATCTGACAAGCAATGCTGACAACTTTTTCCATTTGTCAGTCCAACAGTGTCAGGTTGGAGTGAGAATGAATGTTTCCTATGTACTTGTAAATCGACAGAATTGAAGTTACAGTTAGCATTACACAGAATCCTTTTCAAAAGCTGAAGTTAGAATATTCTAACATTTGTATCAGCTAAATAGTTGTTCGTGTACTTAGAAGATTTTTTTCTAAAGCTAGTTATAATACTTTGCCCTGGTTTTTTAAAATGTAGCACTGCTAAATATCTACAAAATTATGTAGACAAGCATATAGAGTTAGTGCTGTGCTATAAAAAAACTAAAAAGCTCCAGATCCTCCTATTAAAAAGTAAAATATGATTTGCATATGTATAGCTTTCATTCTTGATTTTAAAAAATGAAACTGAAATAAAACACACTTTAATGTGAAAACATTAGTGTACAGAAAATAATTAGATCTCCTGATTAGGTAATTTCTTGCACAGAAAAACCTTTATTACTCAATTCTATGAGGTTTCTGTGCATGCTAGAAAAATAAAATGCTGTACTTAATGGGTAAAGTCATTCTATACAGCAAAACTGAAAAGATCATAAATATAAACTCATCATTTAGATGTAGAATTCAGTTTATAACTCAAAGATGTTACTGTGCCATGCAAAAGCTAGTATCTATACTCTGTGAACACCAGAGAGAGAACAAAGTATCCATGCCTAATTTATGACAGAGTTGAATCAAATGACTAATATTAAGATTATAAATACTGTCAAAGTTTAGAGAAATCTGCATTACTACAACCATCACATATGCACCACACTGAGTGGATGTGGGAGATGTGGTAGATAGAAAAGGCTCTGAGATGTAATCCTGCCCTTCAGGGGATTGTCATCTGATGTGGAAAACAGAACATACAATGGCCTTGAGGACTATTCATTTATTTTTTATTTTGATTTCCTGTTTTGTAATTGTGGTCAGTCTTCCACACAGATGTAAAATCTATCTAGAGTCAGCTCCCTCTTTTCAGTAAGTAGGGAAAGTATTGCCTTCAGGGCCACTCGGGAAGGAAGAGAAGATGCATGAGAGTTTCCCTGGAAGTGTTTCATTGGGGCCATTTCAGTGTGTAAAAGAGGAGCATCATCTGGGGACACAGGGTGTACAACAACATCAAAAGACAACTGTAACAGATTCTAGTTATAGGGACCCAGAGAAAGGGATCCAAGGGAGTCTGTAACTATGTATGTCAATAAAAGAAACATTGAGAAAGAAGGTTTGAAATATTTAGTTAGTGCTACTTGAGTCCATGACTAACAAATTATTGTTTTATTTCCTGAGACAAGAAGTAGTTTGTTCTACATATTTAATACTTTTTCCCATACCTTTCATTCCTGGGGAACTCCATGCCCTCCAAGTCTGCTTCTTTAGCTCTTTTGTTATCTGACAAATGTGAGTCAGAAGTGGCTCATTCATAAACTTCTCAGATGTTTGACTTACAATGGGGTATGACCCCATAGTCCCATCATAAATGGAACACATTGGAAGCAGAAATGTATATAATGCACCCAACTCCCAAACACTATGACTTATCAAATGTACTTCTCAATGTGTTGAAAACACTAGCATCTTCATTTGGCAAAATCCAAGTGTGATTTCTGATACAATGTGATTACTTTGAGTAATCTATTTGACATAGTATCTAGAAGAGGAAAGCTACCCAGTTGATTATCCAGTGCTTGCCTTCTTGATAATCAGAGGATCAACTGCTCTATGGCTCAATGCTGCTATAGACCAACATTTTGAGAGAGTATCTTTCAGAATTATGGCTAGCCTTGAAAAAGATCAAATGCAAATCCAGATAAGAGTTACTGAATTCATACTGTTTATCCACCATCATTATATTGAAAAATGTTAAGTTGAACCACTTAAAGTCAGAACCATCTATATTCACACTATTACCAAATTACTTTAAAGAAAGAATCCCTCTGTTTTGCACAATTTACAGTGATAGCCCATTGTAATGGGAGATGTCATTCTGTAAATATATTTCTCTTATTGGTTAATGAGTAAAGCACTTTTGGCAAATAGGAAGGCAAGATAGGCAGGACTAGGAGACAAGGAGAATTCTTGTAGATGTGGTAGGGAGATTAAAAATGTAGGACCAAAAGAGCAGAACTCCAGACCCTCTCTCAGGTAAGATAAGACTACATGAAAATACTTAGATTGATAGAAATGGGTTAATATTTAAGAGAGAGCTAGCCAATAAGAAACACTAGTAACTGGCCAACAGCTTTATATCTAATACAATGTCTCTGTGTGTTATTTGGGACTGACACGGCACTGGGACCAGGCTGGTGGGAAAACTGATCGTAACACTATTGCTCTAATATTCCATTTCACAGATTTTATGATTAGAATCTTAACTATTCACTGAAAGAGAAATAATTATAGAATTCTGTATTTCTTTAAAATATTTCCTTACTAAATTCATTTAAAAACATAATGCCATATAATTAATGGTATGAGATAGTCCTATCCAATATGTCTTTGAAAAAAAATTTAATCACAGATTAATTGGTAAACACACAGCCACTGAAACAACTGAACTCTTGAAGGCAATTAGGAGAAAGGACACAAGAATTTGAAAGTTTTTCCATGCTTTTTCAAAGTGTTCTCCTAGTTTGAGTGACATCTGGTAAGTGTAAAGGAAGAAGTGTGAAATTATAGTTGTTCTTTCTACCAAGGCCAAGAGAAAATTTAAATCAAACTGCACTTTAGTTTGGCTAATTCTACTCGATTGGGTACCAGATTTACAGAAGCAAGAAGAACGCACCAGAATAGGTATCTTCAATGATTGTGTAGTTCTTCAAACTAGCAATCAAATTGCAGGAGGGCGAAAGACAAGCAAAATTCTAATTAAAATGCTTAGTCTTTAAAGCTTCCAGTAAAAGCGATTTAGGATAATTACAGTATATAGAGGATGCTAAACAAATGCATAAATCTGATGCCACAGAACTTTAGGCTAAGCTTACACCAATATTCAGATCTATGTTAGAAAATAGTGCCCCCTGCTGTTCATTTGTTAACTCTGCATTGGATGCAGGTAAAAGGTTATAAGAGGAGGTTTAGGGTATGCCTGAAAGCAAGAAGTAGCAGCAGCAGAGGTCCACTTCCCCATATGCACTCTGGGCCTAAAACCCTCACAAGCCCAGCAGGAAGAAGATCTGGGCTTTATACTCTCACAAGCCCAGTGGAAGAGCTGGAACGAGATCTGGGAAGAGGCGATGATTCAGCATTGGAGAGCAAGCGTTATGGTCTATTTCTGTATTACACACAGCAAACAGCAAGGCAGTAAAACCAGAAGGGGCAGAGTGCTGCTAATACGGATCTGTCTAGTTTTCCCTCTCTGGGGATCCGGAAGACAACATCTAGGATGGAAAATTATTCTTTTCCCAGGTTGGCTCTGACTGCCTTCAAGTGAGTTACTTTTTGTAGAAGAGCCAGAGGAATTGACAAGAAGGAAGATAAGACACTGAAGGGACCTGTAACCAAAACAAGGAAAAGCTCTATGCTAAAGAGCAGAGACTGCTACTCGAAGGTATTTAGGTTAGCCTATGAGCAGCAAAATTGGGAGGCCTGAAGTTTCCAATGACTATTACATTTTAATGTGTATGAGTGCTTTGCATGCACATACGTCTGTGTACTGCTGTTCATGCCTGGTGCCTGTGGGGGCCAGAACGGTATCTGATCTTCTGGAATAGGTGGGTTCTGCCATGTGGGTTCTGGCAAAGAACCCAGATCATTTGGAAGGGTTGCCATCTCCCCCAAACCCCTGCACACTTTTAGATTACAATGACTTTGAAGAAAAAAAAAAGATCACATCTTGTTTGCTCCAAAGTCAAATCAGAAAAAGTTTAGTGTGTTTTCTTGGAAAGAACTGAATGAAGTTGCATGCTATAAAATATTATGATTGTAAATGGTAATAGCATGTTATTTTGACAGATTGATTTAGAGTAAACATTCTGATTATTTGAGTCTCCACATTCAACTGAAGTGCATATAGTATACTATACTTGTTTAAACATTATAACCTTTCCCTGATAAAGATAAGCAATATTGACTTCTTAAATAAGTGACCAATTTCCAAACACCATAGAAACAGCCAACATAAGGAAATTCTTTGTGATAATAAATCTCTGCTCATAATTGATGCTTGGGACTAATAAGTATGAGGAGAGTTAACATTGTACTTACCAAATTATATATAGAGAACTATAACATAAGAGACTATTTTTATTTTCATAATAGTTCAACAACTAAAGATGGAGTGAAGATGCCCTTTATAATTATAATTATTTTTAAACCAATTTTACATATTTGGTTATGTAATAAATTAGCTATATCATAATATTAATATAGGTTTATTGCAGAATTTCAAGCTAAAGTAAAATGTCAAAAAGTAACCATGGTAGTCTGGAGGCAGTCATTCTTGCTGACAATTGATTGGTTCACCATGTTTAAGGCTGTCTCTTGCTCTACACCCTACTGAAATGAACATCTATCTGTGAAACACAATTTGACACTTATTATGTCAGACTATGCTCCCTACTCTGCAATCTGCTTTTCCCTGACTCAGCAATATTTTGGAATCTACATCAATATGGACACATTTACAATAGTCTGAAACACTCTAGTATGCTTCCAGCCTCATATTCTTGATACTTGAATTTGTCCCCCATATTAGAATTTTTAGACTCAATAATTTACATCCTAACCTCACCTGAAATTATTATATACTAATAATACAAATTTATCTGCTTAAAGAAACATTGTAATGGCTATAGTAGGTTTAATTAGTTTAAATGAATTATATTGAGATAACCTGTTGTTCTAGAAAGAATAACTTACTATTTTAATTTTTTTCTACCTAGTAATTTCTGAGTAATATGGTTGGTATAAGAAAATTAGAAATACATACATCATTAAAGGCATTCAGTCATGTTGTGGTGATGAATACCTTTAATCCCAGCACTCAGGAGGAAGAGGGAGGGGGAATCTATGTGAGTTTGAGATCAGCCTGTTCTACAAAGCTACATAGGGAAACCCTGCCTCAAAAAATCCAAAAACAAACAAACAAACAGAAAGAAAGAAAGAAAGAAAGAAAGAAAGAAAGAAAGAAAAGAAAAGAAAAGAAAAGAAAAGAAAAAGGAAGGTAAGGAAGGTATAATATTCAGATATTATTATGAGCCTGGGGTTATTTGGGTCCTTAAGGATGGCACTATGTGAATATAAAACAAAATGATTTAACTTTTATGAGTAAGCATGTATGAATTAGCATGATCAATAAATATAGTCAAAGGCAAAGAGAAGTGGATCCTGAAATTCAAGAACAAAGAGGGAGCAAGTCGAGGCCTCATCAGTGAAAATTACCTGTTTTGGAAGAACCATACCAGGAGGAAGGACAATGTTTTCTGTCAAATACATTTCAGTGAGACAATGATGTGTGTGTGTCTGTGCGTGCGTGCATGTGTGCGTGTTTAATGCACATGGGTGTGATATGACTAGAAATAGAAATAGATTAATATAAGATGTGGGAAAAGATTTAAAGGAGTAGAAATGCAAATAGAGAGGTCTGTGGATGTGAAAGACAGTCCATCTCATGACAGAAGTAATTGACAAACAGGAGCAAAGTGGTCATCAGTGATACTGAAATACAGGCCCAGGACTACAAATTCCATATAGGCATACATTTTGCTCAAGAATGGTTGACAAAAAGTAAGAAATCAACTGAAAGAAATTTTCATTCTAATGGAAAGAATCACATGTAAAATCTAACAGGGAATAAATAAAGAACAGAAGGAAATTCTCAACCAGGACAAAGGACTAAATTCCTAACGGAAATGAAGGTCACAAAGGAAAAAGACAGAAACTCAAAGAAATTCAGTAGATTTAGAAACTAACTTGTTTTAAGATTTTTTTTTATTTATGTCCATGTGTAGTTGTATATGTTTCTGTGTGTGTATATATATCCTCTGAGGGGCATCTTACAGAGTCTAAGAGAGGGCTTTGATCCCCTGGAGCTGGAGTTACAGACAGTTTGTGAACTGAACCTGTGTTCTCTGGAATAACAGTTAGTGCTCTTAGCCACAGAGCCATCTTCCCACCTCCTAAGAAACAGACTCTTCAGGAATTTTCTCATAGTCTAATGTCTTTCTTTTCCTTTAGCTGCCCATTTACATTACTAGCGCCTGTTTGGCTATTGTTTCCCAAAGTAAAGAGTTTGTATGTCTAAATCATTTTAGTCATGTTCTCTATTGTGTGCTGGTGATCTATATAAATAAATAGTGATAAAAATTGATTAGCCATGTATCTAATGAGAACCAGGTTCTAATGTTAGACTTCTACTTAGTAGCTGTATGATCACCCTCATGTCTCAACTTCTCATCTATGATGTGTATGCTAGTGATGACATCAAACTGACATCTTCTATTCCCAGTCTACCTAAAGGAATGTGTCCTGCCAATGGTTCTCAGTGAACCTGGCATTCCTCTGGGGTACTTAACACCATACTCAATTAGAGAGTGGGGGTTCTGTAAAATAGGTTTGGTGGGCATGAAGAAGACATCACATGGAAATAAGTTAAGAGAAATAGATGATGAAACTGAAAGGTTGGGGAGAGGCAGAGATCCTGTTCAGAAGATGGGATGTGGGTACCAGCAGGAAAAAAAGGAAGACTCTTTCCAGGAGGGAGGTAAAGAGAGTTGCTCTTGTTGGGTTTATGCTTTATGACCCTACCTACCTCACTTCTGTATCTTTCCCAAAAGAAATTTCCTTGCTCTAGGAAGCCTTTTAAAGCTCTTGATTCCTAACAAATGATGCCTACAGAGATGCAGGAATGCTTTCAGATGGTCCTTCAGTGATCCTAAGACAGTCAGTATCACTTACTAAATGGATGCTGTGGCCACACTAAAACACTGTCCTTTCTTTTTTTTTTTCCCCTCGTTGTTTTCTTTAGAGTAGTACCTCTCAAACTCCTCATGCTGTGATAACCCCAACCACAAATTTATTTTGTTGCTACTTTATAAACTGTAATTTTGCTATTGCTATGAATTGCAATGTAAATACCTGATATGTGTGATATCTTTAACTTGCTTTCTTATGAATTTTCTTTTAATTTAAGCAATATCAATTAAGGATTTCTCAAGTGTTATACTATTTGAATTGCGAAATATACATTTGTCAGAAAGATTATACTATGTTACCACATTAAATTTTACATCTTTTGGAGGACTCATTCAAGTTGAAAATATCTGGTTTCAAGGTATCATGTAGTGATTACTGATGTGTGTGGAGCTTCTAAGAGCAGTGAGAGGGATGACTCTGAATTCTTAGCACTATTAGGTAAAAACTATATGAGTCTGCCTTGTCATGTCAATTTATTTTTATTTTCTAATAATCTTTATATTAATGATACATATGGCATTCAAAAAACTAAAACAAAGAAAATTTAAAACATCAAGATTAATATATGTAAAACACAGAAACAACATATATAAACCAGAAATTTTGTATCTGTGTGCACACAGGGAGCAGATTAGCGATCTGACAAGTCGAGGAGACTCAGCTTTGGAATATTAATGTGTGCACTATTAGTATTGGAAATTGTTTCCTATTTGTTCCTAGGCATATATATAGCATCCTAAATATTTAAACTTTAAAGGAGAAAATTTTCCTTTTGAGATCCTAATGGTCACATTAAAATAAACTTTTTTTGCAAAATAATTTTATAAATCATTGATCAATAAATAATAAAATAACCTCTTGTTAAGTAATCAATTGTTATACTATATCAACCATAAAACGATTAATGTGAAACATTACTTCTGCAGCATGAAGCTATTAGTTATTAATATTTTAAAAAAATGAATGATTAGAAAAAATTAACTTACACAACAAATGACCACTCTTCCAAAATCATTTCCAAGTGGTATTGCAATAAGAGAAATCAAGTTTAAGAAGTAAAAAGTAGAAGTTAGGAACTTCTAGTTTGAGGGATTTCTAAAAGACCAGATTATGACTGGCTCAGTCTGCTGCTTGGCTTAGTTTCCCTCAGGAAGATAACCCTAAGAGACAGTTTATAAAGTGGAAAGGGACAATAGGGAGTAGAGGGAAGAGAGGGAAGGGAGGGACAGAAGCGCTCTAACAGAAAGCTCTCAAAACTTGTGAGCATCCCCACACACTCATTGCCACCTGGTCTGTGGGGGTCTGTGTGCCTTGCATGAGCTCCAAAGAAAACAAGGTTTGGGGAATCTTTACTGTTCTCCCCCTTCCTTCTCTTCTTCCTCCTTTTCCTGCTCATTTCCTTCCATCTCACCCTGTCCTTCCCTTCTCTGGCTTGGACTCACTTATTCTCAATAGGCAAAGCTCAACAAAAAAGCCACTTGGTGTCACTGAAGAGCACAGACTTTTTGCTTAACTACTCACTTTCTATTTATGGATAGCTCTGGGAACTCATTTTGTTTTAAATGAACAGATTTCTGTAGACTTCTCATAGCAAAACTAAGATAAATGATGTTTATCTTAGAGGCTGCCTTAGAGAGTGTGCCATAGCCAAAACAATGATGTCTTGTGACAAGAAGAGTAATAAGAATAAGAAATTGTTACTTTTTCTGTCCCAGGCCTCACACTTAACAATCATGTGACTTTGTAATATGCTACTAATATGAGTTGCAATTACTCTAAATAAAATATGCCCAGGATTAAGGTAAACACAATACTCACATCACATTCCTAAGTGAAGAATGCCCCTGGGAAAGAGTTCCTGATTCAGTTTAAATACATGAAAACAACTTCCTACTAAACAAAAACTTTAAAAAATTTGCTCAGTAAAACCATAAATAAGCAGATATGTAACTCATAAGTATTTCCAACTGGTAAATTGGAGGCAAAATTTGCATTTTAATATAATGACAAAATTTATGGGCTATCTTCCAAAGAGACTTTTTAACATACTATTACATTTCTCAAAAGAACGTGCATTAATAATGCAATGTGCTACCAAAAGAGCTGTGCTAAATATTAATTATGTGAGAGTGAGATGAAAATGTACCACTCTAAGGATTTAATAGAATTCAATTTTGTAAATACAATTATGATGCCCAGCTTTAATTAAGACATTACACACTAATTTTCCTTGGGTGCTCACAGTTGTAATTATTGCACACATGGGTAAGTACCCAAAATGTTTTAATAGAATTTAGGTTGTGTCTTGGTGTCTTTAAGGCCAATTGTGGATGGATTTTTTAAATTCACCCATATTAACACAGAAACATCAGAAAAACTAGCTGAATATCTGAGACATACTCTTCACAAAAATGCAATTTTTTATGTAAATATACTCAACTGTAATTATACAAGTTTACTATGCACCCTAACCTTCCTATGTACTTCACTACCTTTGGGAAAACATTTATAAAAATGGAAACCAAAAAAAAATAATAATAATAAGTTCACTGATGACATTGCATATACATGGAAGATACAACTTTCCAACATATTTTGTCAGTGTGGCACTCAGATGTTTCTTATTCCTTAACCATAATTTCATTGGCCTAAAGCAGGAAAGATCTAAGCCAGTGGCCAGTGCAGATCTAAAGAGCAGCTCCCCAGACCCAGTGTCCTTTACTATGAAGGATCACATTCTTAATTCTTCAGCATGGGAGACCTGCACTCAACACACATCCTCCCTGCCCATATGCAAGAGATCAATGTGACCTGGTGGATATTAGCTATGAAGACAGGGAAGTCACTTAGCTTAAGCTACATCAATTTACAAATGTGGGACCCAATGCACTAAGAAGCTAGCTAGCTTTCAGAGGATCTTGAGTGGGTGGTGTAGCCTAATTTGCTTTTCACACCTCTCAAATTCCTCACTCCATACCTCTTTCTGAATTGCCTCAGGATTTCTTTTTACATCAGAGTATAGTACTTTTTTTTTTTCACACAATCCATTCTGATTGTTTCCTGTTCCTGAACTCCTTCCTCCCAGATTCTCCCTAAATCCATACCCTTTATTTCTCACCTTTTTTAGAAAACAAACAAGCATCTAAAAATATAGAAAAAAATAATAAAATGCAGTAAGATAAAACAAAAACAAACAAATCTGTGAGTTTTAATTGTATAAAACACACAAAAGAATGGGGGTGGGCAGAAACTACACAAGGAACACAGAGATGTAGAGGCACATTCTCACACATAGAAATCCAATAAAGTCATGCTCAGAAAACATGACATGTAAGCAGATTTTTATCTTCAACATCAGGCACCCATGGTTCAAGTGTATGTCTGACACAAAGATATTCATTATCTAGATTTTGTTCCATGTTCTGCTTTTGTTTTTCTGTTAAGTTGCTAAGATAAATCTGAAATAGATAATTTCTCAATAATGAGAAAAAAAAATGGTTAAGTAGAAACAATCAGCATATGTCTGTTGTCTTTCTCAACCACTCTGAGATGAATAGGGAAGAGGTTGGTAGCACACAGGCAGACTTCTGAACTGTATGGCAAACTGCACCCAGCAACCTATGGTGCTCCATTTCTGAGTGTGTGCTGTGCTACTCATCACAAGGGTGACTCTCCAGGACCCTTCTCATCGGACTCCACAGCTGGATTCCTACATGTTCCTTTTTTGCTATCACTCACTAACTTAAAGACTACATAGCCAAGATTCTGTGTGACTCTAAAAATCTCCTCGACTTTTTGCATTAACCACATCAAATTCTTTATGGCATATGCCATATATGGCTATATGCCACACCCACTCACGTACAAACAACAGATAAATGAACAAATAAATAAAAATGTTTCAAAAATCAGTTAATGCCTGATACATAAAGCATGTGTGCTTAAGTGGCAGGAGAGATGGCTCAGTGATCAAGAGTACTTGATTCTTGCAGAGGATGTGGGTTTGATTCTGGGCTCACAACCATCTGCTGCTAGAGCTCCAGCTCTAGAGCTTTTAGTTTACTTGGGCTCCTGAATGTACATGGTACACATAAGGTCTTGAAGACAATAACATACATATTAAATAAATACTTGGAAATATGTGCTTAAGGGCTTGGAGAAAAGCAAAGCACAACCAACATAAGGGGGATGGAGAAGAAAGCATCATGGAGATTCACACCCTCCATTCAGCATTCCACAATGCAGGAGTGCAAGCCATAGAAGAATGGAGCTGTAAAGAGTCAACTGGAAGGCAATGATCATCTCCAGATCCACCTGTCACCTAAGTTCTTTCTGTCCCAACCTCCAACATTAAACTTCTCTTTTTCCCTCTCCCTGTAAACTCAGTGAATGACATCTACCAAGTTGATCAAGTCAGAAAACTTCAGCTGATAACTCTGTGTCCCTAAATCTATTATATAAAACCTACTCCCTTCATGACTCCATCAGCTCCCTGAATTGTCACCTAGTCACAACAGAACTGACTCCTTAGTTTATAACTGTTCTTTCCATTCCTGTGATTCACCCCTTCTGACCTCCTGTTCTATCACTAAATGAAAGGCAAACAGTGTAACCCTCTTGCTTAAATCCTTGAATGCCTTTTTATTTGGCTTGGACTAAATCTGATTTCCTGGTGTAATGTCTTGTGATTCCCTCTCCATTGCTCATTATGGTTCATCTAAACTGATTATTCTTTCCCTGAATTTCTTGAATGCAGGTTAAGTCTTCACATGTGGTGCATTCTGGCTTTTTATACCTAAAACATATTTTTCCATAACTGTACTTCAATGCAGCTTCTCATCTTTCATGTTAAAACAAAATTTCCTCAGTGTTCTAATGCTGACCAAATTCAAGTCATTAACACATTTAATCCTTTATACTGAACATTGTTTTTCCTCCTTTCTTAGCAATATATAACCATGCAATATATATTGTTTCATTCATGTTTTTGAAATTACAATGATATAAAATTTTTAAATATAATTTTGCCTTTCAAAAAAATACTGGAATACAGAACAAATTACTCTAAATGATGTAGTGCTGAGGTAGGTGTGTGTGTGTGCGTGCGTGTGTGTGTGTCTGGGGGATGGGATCAGGGAAGAAGACTTTTGGAGAAATATAGGTTTCCTGTGGACTCAGTCTTAACACCCCAAGTTCAAATTTTTTTAACACCCCAAGTTCAAATTTTACTGCCCATGTATTTTGGGTGTCTACCCTTCTACTATTAAGAGTGACATACCAGTATTAGGTACTACACTCTTTAAAAACAAGCAAACAAACAAAAAACAAAAGAAACAAACAAGCAAAAACCCTGAATCTCCCTTTCCAAAAAACCACCAATTACCAATCCCTCCTCAACTCGGTGCTGGGGCTGCTGGGCTTCCTTCCCCATTTGAAAGTTCTGCCTGGTTTGAGCTCATGTATTTTGTATACTTTGTAATGACCGCTGAGAGTTCTTATGAGCAGCTGCCCTTATTTATGCAGAGACACTGTTTCCTTGTAGCCATCACCAGCTCTGGCTCCCATTCTCTTTCCAATCCCAATTCTACAATGAGTGATGCAGATACTCATTTAGAGATGAGGGTGGTGAAGTTTCTAATTCTCTATGCTGTGCCCAGTTATTGATCACAGTGTTAACCACCATCTTCTGCAGGGAAGCTTCCCTTCTGGCAAGGTTTGAGAGATGCATTAGTATACAGGTATAATAATTACATATCAGTTTAATACTGTGTCCATTTAGAAGAAGAGCAAGAGTTGCTTTTCCTAGAGCCTTGGACTTGTCTAGCCACAGATGCTTGGCCCTGAGGATAGTGTCATGTATGAGTTTCACCTACAGAAATGGGTCTTAAACACATCACTCTGTCAACAATAAATTATCTTGAATGTTTCAGATATAAAAGTTATATGAAGCAAGAAGTAAAGACAGGGGTGGATGAGAGTCCAGCATTCTTAAGAAAGCGACTCAAGAATTAATACTGGAGTAAGCAAATATTAACATTCAGTCTCCTTGGTCCTGTCTATTCATTTTCAAACTAAGTTTTCTGATGGCTGAAATCCCACCTATCTCAAGGGTAATTTTGTTTCCACAAATTGCTAAATGAGTAAGCCTCTCATCAAATGTTCTTTGATGCCAAGTGAGGCATTTTAAAACATTGTTCTAATATCAGTCTCTTATTTTATACCTTCTAGAGATACAAGATAATTTGTGATCTTTTATGCTATTGTTAGTACTGGTTCATTATAGCAGTAACAGAAAATTTACATGCTACACAGATCAGATACAGACTTTAATTTCTACTCTCTTGTACTAACACAGTAACTTTTCTAATAATGAAACTTTTCTAATACCACCTAATTATTTGTATATAGCATTCTTATATCTTGAATAATAACCCATTAATTGTATGGAGCATTATTATTTTCTTAACTCAGTATATTCATGAATTTATTTTGTTGTGTTTTAATGAAGAAACAAAGAAAATTCATAATATAATTTCATTTGTTTTTCATTGTACTTTAGCATTTAACCTAGCCTATGTCCTGTATTCATATTTTAATAGGTTTGATCCCACATTTTGTTGTTCAACATACTTACTAAATAAAAACAATAATGAATATTAGAACCCCTTGGAAAGGAATTGGTGACACTTATTCTTCATAAAGAAGATGCTGGGGGAACAAGAACTCAGTCCTTTAGAAACAAAGATGTTCTATCTTCTTGAGTTGAATCTAAACAATTATAAATAGTTACTATATAACTAAAAGTCTTCTTGTTCCCCTTTTATCTGTGGTTTCATTTTCTCAAAGATTAGTTACTTGTGGTCTTTCAAGATATGAAAAGAGTATGTGGAGAATTCCAGAAATAAAAACTCACAAATTTTAATTGCCTATATTCTGATTAATTAGGATGGTGAAATTGGACTCTTTCCTGTTCCATCCAATGCAGAACAAGAACCATCCTTTGTTTGCAGCATCTATGTTATATACGTTGCCTCACCATTAATTATATAGCAACTGCTTTGGTTATCTCATAGTTTTGCCACAGTATTACCGTGCTTACAGACTAATTGCCTTTGTTTACTTAACAGCTCCAACGTACAAAAGCATGGATGAGAGGAGAATTGTGGCATATATATATATATAGCAGAAGAAATGACTAACTCTGGCACAATATGGTAGTGCCATACGGCAGGCAATAAAGCCACACTTTGTACAGAATTAAGAACCCATGAGTTTGACAAAAAAAAATTTTACCTTGAGAGGCATCACATCATTCACATAATGTTATTAGAATATATTGTGATAAGTGGTGTATTTATTTGTTCTTAATAATATTACACAGTACCTGATTCATAAATGCAGCTTAATCCTAGGTATGCAAGTAAGATGGCAAAATGTAATGTATGGCATGGATCCATACTGCCTTTGGTTTTCTGCATCCACTGTTCTCTCAGAGCACATCCTCTACAGAAAATGGGACTGAAATGTCCCCAGATAATCAATGAAATCAGGACTTAGTGTCTATCTAACAACTGAACATAGCACAGCTTTTGAGAAACTAGAATATTGTGAAGATTTTAAGTATTTAACATTAGCCTTCACAGTGAAACAATTGCATTGTCATTAAAATGTCTCTGCTTCTAAAAAGAACCTTTAAACAAAAGTCAAAACTGAATGATGAAGAATATTTTTCTATGAAGTAACATTAGAATCTTGAGATTATATTTGACAATCAGTCTTAAAACATAAATTGTTTATAAAAGAAAAGAAACACCATGTTATGTATTTTCATGTCTTTGAACACACTAAATATTTGTGAATCTGTGTTTGTGTGTAAGTAAATTAGGAGCAAGAGGTCCAAAGAGCTTAACAAAATGATATTCATGTCACAGAATGACAAACCTTGGAAACAGCCTGAATATAAATTTAAGGATGAATCTTAATTAAACAAGAATATTATAATTATTAGAATTCATATTTTCCATTTTTATTCAAATTGAAATATATTCAGTTCAGAAAGCAATCTATAATGTCATTGAGAACCAAGGTAATTGCCCATTAATAGCTGTGAAATTCTTCATTTAAGTCAACTAAAACATGTTTTACAAAGACTGCCCAACTTCTGTTTTCAAAATTAGCTACATATTCAATATTTATTTAAAGCAGAATTGTGTGTCAGAGGACACAAGCAAAGTGGTCAGACTTTAGTCAGACTTTAGCATTAGAAGGACAAAACTATGTAATACACACACACACACACACACACACACACACACACACACACATACACACTCAGGAATATGGCCTATATGCTTAGAGATAGCATGGAGTAGCTATTTGTAAAGAGCAAGCTTGATTTTGCTCATTTAGAAAATTAAATGTAATCAAGAGAAAATGTGTGAAACAAATGCAGTAAATAAACAGATAAAATATCAAAAGCTCAGTCCACCTCTACAAGGATGTGGAAAACTTTGGCTCTATTCTTTTTTAATCTGATACTGTTCACTATGCTTAATTGTTTCAAAGACCAGTAAGTTGCTTTTCAGATCTGCCAGAAGGGGGACCTTGGCTAGTCAACCTTGCTCTTCAATATTCAAAGTGCCATTTTGAGTTGTACAATTTTAAGGGGTATCTAGAGGGAAAGTATAGTTCTATCCTGTAGGATGTTTTGTATGTGAGTACTGTGTTTCAAAAAAATAAAGTTGTAAATTGCCTAACATTGTAACTCTAGAATTTTTTAAAGCAAAAAGTGTGTTTTGGTTTCCATCATCTTTATTGGTGTAATGTAACATTTGTTATCTGGAGGGTTATCATTAAAGTTCAGTTATGTCTTAATCAGCAAAGACCTTTTTGTTAGTCTGTTGATTGGTATCGGGTCCCCAACTTGTTGTTGAATCAGAATGTTTAGACAATGTACTGAGATCACATACTTTCTAAATGTTTAAACATTTTTCATGTATTTTAATATTTGATAATAATTGTCTCCACACATTATAAAACAAAGAGGTAGAGCAAAATAAATCTATAACTGCAATGGGTACAAGAAGGACACAAAAATTAGCTAAAAATTTCAAATATTTAAATGGACACTGATTACACAGCCTGGTAGTGGCTCTTAGTCTTGATTTCCATATGAAATATCTCAGACTCTCAATACCCTAAAGCAATTGTCTAGAGATTAAACTCAGAGTGGTTACAACTGAGCACAAAGCCCTGGAAAAGGCTTCCTCCATTTGATCCATTTGATCCGGCTCTGCTGCCTACTTACTAGTTCACTTTTCACTCCCTCTGCTGTCAAATGATATATTACAATGAACACAAGTCAATATATATAAAGTGCTTAGAACTGTGCTTGACCCATGATACCTGCCTCATTAAACATTGGTTCTTTATGCAAAAGGGATAAACAAGATAGATGTCCCCTCTGCTTGAGGCTTGCAGCCAGATATTTCATCACACACATAAAAATACAATGAAGGGTACACAAGAATAACACATGAGAGAAGGAGTCTGGGAGAAGGTTGGAGAAGTTGGGGGAGAGAAAAGGTGTGCCATGAAGGAGAGCCAAAATGCTGGCCCAAATGGAAGATTGTTGAAGAGGGGACTCTCAGCAAATGTGGGTACATGGAACAATTTTACCCTTAAGAGATGAGACTTGGTCCAGGCAGAGAAGAGGGATCAGTATGGGATTAGAGAAATTGTCCTATAAGATTTTTATTCAGAGACAGCAGCCTTCTCAGCGTTGTGTGGCTTTCCCTTCTCAGGAACATGAGTGACTCTAAAAGCAGGGAAGGTCTGGTCACCTAAAAGCAGAAGCTTTGACAAGGTGGGGAGAAGGAGTGTGGATGTATTCTGAGAAGCTAATTCCTACAGCATGCTACATTTTCTTTCTTGGAAGAAAGAAAACACAAAGCAAATTGCTGGTAAACAGATTCATTCCTGATTTTAAGCAACAGAATATTGAAACCTCTAATAAACCTTCTGCATTACTCTTTTCTCTGTGTATTGCCTAATTTTTATAATTAATTTATTATGATGATTCAGGGGGCAAAGCTCCTGTGGGGGGCATGTGGAAGTCTCAGCACAGCATTGCCAAGCTCACCTCTTTTTACCTCCATGTACAATCTGAGGTTTGAACTCAGGTCATCAGACTTGAGCAGAGAGCCCCTTTACTAGCTGATTCATCTTACCAATCCATGTTTAGTTATCCTTCTGAGAGTCTCACATAACCTGGGGGACTTGAAACTGATACCTAGTTAAAAAATAACGTTGAACTCATGGATCTGCCTCCCTCCATCATCACAATGGTGAGATGCAGAGGGATACTACCACAACCGATTTTCATATACCCCACTACAGAGAAAACAAAATAAGTGCATTGTAAGTCTGCTCTCCCTTGTGGACATCAAATTGCTTCAGTAAAACATTGAAAAATAAAGGGACTTTAAGAACATATGTAGTATAACAGCTTTTGTGGGATCAATGTCATCTCCTTTCTGTAAATATTTTCCCAAGAAAGATATTCCATGACTATGAGACTAATACATTAAGTGTGCTCTTGGAGCTTATTGGTTAAAAACATTCACTGCTTTGGCAGAAAATGTTGATTCAGTTTCAAGCACCTATTCACATGGTGGCTCAAAAACATCAATAAATATGGTTCCAGGGCACCCACTGCCATCTCCTGGCCTCTGAGGTCACCCAGCACATATGTAGTGTAGAGACATACATTCATGAACTCACACATACACTTGCAGATACAAAAATTTTTATTTAAACATGCTGCTTCAAGAACTTTGCATATTGCTGAATGTATCCAAAGCTTTTCTAAGACAAAATACTTAGAAGAGCACACTTGTATGGTTAGTTTCATCAAATTTTTCTTTAACTTATCCTTGTTTGTAATTTGTTTAAAATAACTATATTATATTGCCTTGTCCAAGAGTACTATGATTCTTCCATCTATCTGACAAGTAAGAAAGAAAGAAATGATCACATATAAGGGTCAAGCTGATGCTTGAATCCTCTATGTAAGGCTACAGGATTGATATCTTTGAAAACCACAGTATCCTTGGGATTCTACAGTGTTATTTGAAAAACAGACATCATTATAAGTCCACAGATCAAAGCTTTCACTTAACATGCTAAATCTCTTTCACTTTATAGAATATTCATTAATAAAAAAAGAAGCATGAAATAGAATGGAAAACAAAAGATGAGCAAGGTATAGTTTAGACTAGGCAAAAAAGAAACACAGGAGTTCACCAAATCATTTAAAAACTTGAAAAGGAACTTTACCACATCAACCACTGAGTAGGGGCACCAGTGAAATGGTAAACTCAGAGTTTGCTTTCCAGTGATACCAAGTTTTGAAGAAGCAAAGGCCAGGTAAGCACAGAGAAGGTCTTATTTTAATTTGATTTTAAAGGATAGTTGTCATTTATTTTGATAGGAATGGATGCTTCTGGAGTTCTGATTCCCCGTGAATTCTTGAAGTTTTTTTGTTTCAGATACAGAAAGGGTGACATCTGTAATTAAACTGTCCATTATGAAGCAAATGTGATATTGAGTGTCTTCAAATTAGAGTGTTTTCGTTCCATTTCAATGGAACTTGTTCAACAAGGTGTAAATGAACCTCCTGTGTAATTCCTGTGGGACCTTTTTGTTACTCAAACTGAAGACTTTCTTCATATTCTACTGGGCAAACAAAAGAAGCCTGGAATATATGAACATCAGTGAATACAAACCCCACAAATTCTGGCTCCATCCATGATCACTGGGAAAAATGATGGCATGCCTACTTAATGAGTGGTTTGAATTCAGAAACCAAATGGAATATTCTAAGCAACTAATGATTGCATGAAACAGCAGTGTGCATGTCCATAAAGACCTTCAGCATACCAACAGCAGCCTATGAGAGTCAGGAGAAAAGCTCATAACTTCTGAGATATGTTCTTGAGTGAAGAACAGCTAACAGACATAAAGGATAAAGTATAACAAACAAAACTGACATAAAATGACCAGGAAGTTGTATAAGAAATCCACATAATTGTGTTTTTATTTTTTTAATAGAAAGTTAAAACAATTAAAGCTAATTTCTTTGTGGCACCAGACCTCAGCTCAGGTGCAATGAAATCTTAACTGCTTTTTACATTTAGGATTAGAGAGTAGGGACATTTAAATTTTAAAGTCTGAATGTTGTTGTCATGCAGCTATCAGGAGTTGATCATCTAAGATGCCAATAAGAAATTTATTGAAGTTCATATTTTGAGGGAAACCTCACTCCAAATCTAAAGACACAAAGGATTCAGGGATATGTCTCTAACACTGGCCCATGTTTTCTTTTAAATACATTTTATTTTATTCATTTTAGAGTCACAGCAAAACTGAAAATCAGGTCGAGATTTCCTGTAGACCCTGTCTCCATCTACCCATGGTTGTCACTCTTCATATGGATCAGAGAGGTACATTTTTCATATCTGAGGAGCTCAGAGGTTTACTTAGTGTGTATATTATACGGGTCTAGACAAATTGATCATGATATGCATTCTATTTCTTCCCCCAATCCACTTAGAAAGAGTGCCACGATCCTTGTTTCTTTTCCTAGAACTCAAACTATTCATCCTGACAATAAAAACTGACTCTACCATCTACAGTAAGCTTTGACCCAGAGCATCCTGCTTTGCTTATTCTTTATATACATTCCCTATATCTCCATACTTCCTGTATTATTTTTATTGATTTCCCTGCTAGTCTCATTCTTGCTCCATTACATACAGTATGATAAATATAGAGGTAAATTATAGGTGTAAAGGAATTTCTGCTTTTTAAGCGTCCTTAACCTTACACTGTAACCTACAATTTGCCGACATTAGCAAACTATATGCTTACATGGCCAATGGAATTGCAGATACCCTGAGCAATTTTCTTGAGTATTATTTGATGTGTTTTTTGAAACAAGTTGATTTTAAGTGCCCTTTGTACTAACAGTACCCGTTTCACTTATGTGGTCAGTATTTAAGGTTAAGGAAAGCGATATCTGAACAAGTAAATATATAGATTAAAGCTACTGTAGAGGTTGATAGTGCTCAAATTGCTGATTTAGTATGCATTGTTACTGAGATTATGGAAAATGTAGCAGACTTTCCAATGTAAAATACAAATACTTAATTTACTTTGGAATATAGCAATTCATTTTTATATTTATAAAGTGACACATTTTATGTTTTTTAGATTCTATTTCAAATTCTCAACCATATCTTTTAGTATGAGAATCATAAAATTTTAATACTCACTTAAGAATAATAGCACCTTTTGAGAGTCAAACATATTTCAATTACTATATTAAAATAAATTTAATTACATTTAACTGTATATAATAAACATAGAATATAGAAAATAAATTAAAATAAAATATAAAAATGTGACTTGCATGGCAGAAGTTAATCAGGAGTGACGACTTATATATGGTGAAAGTGCAGCAAATAATAGTTGTGGATTATTTGTCCCAAAAGGGATATCTGTGTTACCCCATTCAAGGCTCAGGGAACATGAAGAAAGAGGGAGACTGTTGTGAACACTCTTTCCCACCAGCCTGGTCTCAGAGCCCACAGCACTGTCGGCCCCAAATAAACACACAGACGCTATATTAATTATGAAACTGATGGCCAGTGGCTAGCTCTGTCTTAATTATTAACTCATCTCTATTAATCTAAGTATTTCCATGTGGTCTTATCTTACCTGAGAAGGGTCCAGATTTCTCACCCTTTTGCAGTCTCACATGGCTTCAGTCTCTGACTACGTTTCCCAGAATTCTCCTCATCTCCTAGACACACTTATCTTGCTTTCCTATTGGCCAACAATGTTCTATTCATCAACCAATAAAAGAAACATATACAGAAGGGCATCCCACATCAGGTAAGGCTGGGGAGGAGTGCTAGGAAACTGTCTTCTCACTCACTACAGCTGTGCTTACCTCATGGACTAGCACAAGATTTGACTCATTACCATTTCATTAGGCCCTACCCCTCAGTGAGGGACTGCATTTTTTTTCTTTGTTTTTTTGGGGTTTTTCTGTTTGTTTGTTTTGTTTTGAGACAGGGTTTCTCTGTATTGCTGTATTGCTTTGGAGCCTGTCTTGGAACTCGCTCTGTAGGCCTCAAACTCACAGAGATCCTCCTGCATTTGCCTCCCAAGTGCTGAGATTAAAGGTGTGCACCACCAACACCTGGCAGGACTACAGGATGTTAATAGCAATTATACTCACTGGAGTGAAATACACAAAAATATCAAAGTAGGAGGTGGCTTATTGGGAAAAGGAGGGTTTCAAACAGTAGGTAGCAAAAGTAAGAGTAATGAGGGAAAAACCTTAATACATACATATATGGTTTGTCCAAGAATGAAAAAAGTAGACTTTACACAAAAATAGAAATACATAGAAAACAAAATATTTGCTTAAGGATTTAATTGATTTAATAAAGCATTGGTCTATATAACTCAGAATGGAAAAAGTATAACAATGCATCTCAATTAAACTGTAGTTTTAAGTAGTTCATATAATTGTGTAGAGGGAAAGAAAGGTGAATGTGAACTCAGGGGCTTAGAGCCCTAAGGAAAGTTATTAGAGTTTTAACATAAGTGTTTCAAAGAAGCCATTTGTCTTCCAGCTACCTGATTTGTGATCCTTGCATTGAGACAGGAAGATACAGTTTAATACATCATTATCCTATTCAGATAAGGAGGGACATTTATGTCCCTAAAGGCAAGTCTTGTGCAAGACTTCTTTATAATAAAGTTCATTTACACAAAACTGTTCAGAAATGGGGAGCCTTAACCTTATTGGTCCTCTAATGTGAACCTTACCTTGTTCTGACCAAGCAATGACCCAGTGATTTCTTGTGAAATATGATAGCAGGCTATGAACAGTCAGACAGAAGACACAGGGTATGGGCCTAGAGCAGGAGTTGGGAAAAGAAGGCCTTTGGACTACACAGTTACATAGAAAAGGCAACAATAGTAAAACTCTTAGAAGAATATTAACTTTCAAAAACAAGAACTTGTCCCCTATGGGATCCCTTGCTCAGCCTTGATACCTGAGGGTCTGGGGCTGGGGAGCAGCTTGGTCCTGCCTCAACTTGGTATGCCAGACTTTGGTGATTCCCCAAGGAAGGCCTTACTCCCTCCAGGATTGTATTGGGTGTGGGAAGGGGAGAGTTCCTGGCACTGGAGAAGGGGAGGGAAGGGACACCGGGTTGGTATGTAAAATGAGAAAAAAAAAAAAGCATGGCCTTAACTTCCTGGACACACCACCAAAATCATGATCCATGACAGAAAGCAATAAATACTTCTTCAATCACTGTTACATTTTTGTTCTACACAAGCCTGGAATTAATGACAATCTGTGAATTAGGGATGACACCAGATGACACACAAAGAAGGCTGGAGAATCAGAAGTAAAACAACAACAACAAAACCATGATTCCAGAGACGACAAGAAGCCTTGACAGAGAAAATGAAGAGATAAAAATCATAAGCTGTTGCTAGACTGTAAACTGTAAACATCACTACTTGTCACTACCTATTGGAAGAGATAAAATGAAGATAAAGACAATATGAAATGCTAGCAAGAGTACTCAAGTTAATTGCTGTAGTATAGAAATGATAATCCCAGGGGTAATTTCAGCATCAACTCCTCTCTCAGGACATTCCTATTGTCAGGCTCCAGCACTGAGAGCTGTTATGAGTCCAGTCTCTCCCCCCCTCTCCTCTCTCTCCCCCCCCTCACTCATTGCTTCCCCCTTCCATTTATCCTCCCCTACTTTATATCCATCTTCTACCTGCCCTTAAACACTTCAAGTTCTAGCATAAATGAAGAGATAACAAACTTCATTCATATAGCATATATAATCAGTTCCCAAAATTGTACAATTCACTTTTACAAATTATGTTCTCTTGAATTTTGGGGGCTAGTTATGGATCTTTTTTACAATTTTCCAAATATCATTTCAGGGTAAATAATTTCTGAATTTAGATTTACTAAGTATCTAATAATTTAAGCTAAATCTATCTCTTTTTGCATTTGAGGGAATATAATAGATCTGAGCACTTCTGCCTTTGGGAAAAAAAGGATCTATACAGAATGACAACACTTATTCATAATAACCTCGAGGTCCTTTTACTGAGAAGCAAGTACGTGCCACCTCCTGGATAGCTGATTAGTCTATTGCACTTGAGCACTAAGAAACTAAAAAGAACTGTTCAAAGTGAACACCATTTTCACCCCAGTTTATGATGTTATTTTTCTACTTCCCATGTTTTCCACATTCTACTTGGAACAAGGTTACCATGTGTGGCTGCGCTGACATGAGAAACAGTTCCTCCACTAGCGCTGGAGACAACGCTGCAGAGTACACAGAATGCTAGCACATGTGTCCTCCCTCACTGGGTTATGGTCTCTGGAGGCTGGTGGCCTTCTGCTCTAACTCTCCTTCCTTTTCCACATCACATTTGGGTGATCACAGCAACCTCCTAATGCTATGTCCTTATACGGCTTGGGTCTTGTAGTCCTGGACAATGAGGGAATGAAGAAATACGCGTGCGCGCGCGCGCGCGCACACACACACACACACACACACACACACACACACACACAATTCTAACTGAAAGCTTTCTCTATTGAGAGGAAAATCACTGTTGGCAATGAAAATTTCCTCCACAATCCATAAGCTAAAACAGAATTTGCATCCTATGTCTAACATTGCACACATGCATCAATTTTCTTACATTGTTTCATTAGAATTTTCCCTTCAACCTGCATATTTTTGATTATTTAATTTTTTTTATTTCAGTCTGTGCTTATGAATCTGTTTTGAACAGCTGTTCCCCTCAAATTGAAACTTACTTCCTGGTAGGGGGAGGGAGGCTGGTAACATTCAAGGACTAAGAACTCAAGGTTCAGGAAGCAAATGAAATTTACAAGACTAAGAAAGTTCTTGAAATTTTCAAGCTTCACAAGGCTCCTTTACAGAATTATATCATCTATATTGGTATGGGCTTTACAGTGTTGCACTGCCTTCTAGACACCCATGATTCTCTAAAAGTCACACTCACTCTTTCTCCTCTAAGTAACTCCAGTAGATTTACTAGTCCCCGAGACTAGACTTCAGTGAAGGTGTTTGTTTGGTTTGTCTTTGGTCTTCTGTGTAAGAGAAACAAATATTTGTTCATATCTCCCCAGGAAGAGTCATGTAATGGTCTGCCTAACATACTCTACTGCTGTGGCCATAAAATGGAGTTACCAAATCTAAAGTGTTGATTGGAATGGGATACCCAACCCTATTCAGAATCAGCATATGCCCTGAGCTAAGCAAACAGGAGCATTTCCATGGGATCTTTCAAACTTGAGTGGACAGAACAAAGTAAAATGTTTGTAAAGACTTCAGCGAAGTCTCATGTCTGAAAAAGCAGAGATGAAACAATTGACATGTGAGCCTTTGTAATTAATGGAGTGTGCACAAGCACAAAACTGAATCTTTTCTCCCCCTTTGCTACACTGCTTTAGTCCAGGCTTCACAATGGGCTTATTTTAAAGTTAGTGAATTCAATTCCAGCACTGAAGCTGCAGGTGGTCTATAGCTTAATCAAGGTGCTAATTGGCTGGCACTAAGTGTGGTTTGAGGTTATTGCGGCAGATGGAACCCAATGAATAGAGAATTTTGTTATACAAACTATAGATGTAGTTAAGCTTTCTACATCTGTGCTACATTTTTTTTTTCAAGTAGACATGGTGATAAAACACCTGCTACTTAATTAACACCCTTTGTAGTCATTCACAAAGTTAGGTTATTCTCAAATCTGCTCTGCCAACTGAAAATGTTAAGATTGTGGATGCTATTCCTGGAGCTTCATCTTTCCTCTTTTTTTCCAAAGCAAGTCTTGAAAAATATCCAGGTCTTGCTGATGAAACTATATGAGAATGATTAACAAATGAATCACTGGATAGAGAAATACAACAGCCATACCTGAAGGAGACCCCAGCACAGCAGGTGTTCGTTCCCTCCTGGACTCAAGATTAGACACACGCCACAACTAAACACCTGTTTTCACAGAGAGCTCCTTGATTAAGCCGGGAAGAAAAGTTAAAGTGGCTGCTTTCTGACTCAAGCAGAAAAACAACAGCAAATAACCTTGCAGGTGGAGTGGGTTAGGATGTGATGGTATGTATATGTTGATTGGGCATATGAACTAGGTAAACCAAAGGGGGTTTTTGATTGCTAGACTTTAATACTTTGATGGCTGAACTAAGATAGCCTTAGGAGGAAGAGGAAGTGACCAAATGACGGAATAGACCATGATGGCTAGAATTAGGAATGTAACCTAATGATTTTCAGCAAATCAGAGGGGATGGGAGAGAAGGCCAAGGTCCACCAGAGCCACATGTTCAAGTGGGCTAATGTCCCTCCAATTTCCTAAAATTCAGACTTAATATTCCTATTAAGTTCATTGAAAACATTAGATGAATCTTTTCAGAGTAAGCAATAGGAATTTTTAAGGTCTGGACCATCCTTCACTCCTAATTCTGACACATCTGCTATGCCCCACCAATTTACTATGGAGTTAATGGAGGCAATATATAGGAAGAGGTAATGGAGCTTTCAGGTTTTCCTTCCTCCTGTTGAATGTAAGGGGAGTGATTTGCATCCCTCAGGGTAGACACTGCAGGTGTCTGAGCTAGGGGAGCTGGATTATGCAAAAGCAGACCCTGAAAAAAGGTGTGTTTATGGAGATTTTTAAGAGTTGTGAAGTAGAAAAGAAGCTTCCAATTTTTCTGTGGTACTGGCCTGGAGCTAAGAAAAAGGTTGTGGCATGTCTATAACCCTGTATTTTCTCATCCTGAGAGCAGCAGGAGTTTGGCTACTCCCCCACCTTGCTCAGGCACTAGCAGACCCCCGGTTTGGCTTCCTTAAGAGCATATGTGCCCTGGTGCACATAGCAAATGATAAGTTCATACATCTCCAAGGATACAAAGACAGGTTGCTGCTTATCTAACTGCTGAAACATCACTGACTGGACGTCCTTTTTTTTCTATAAGACTTTATAAGTTTCCTTCCCCTAGCACCTACTAATCCTGAGTATGCAAATGAAGCACCCTAGATGTTCTTGCCTCAACCAATCACATACATCCACATGAATCCTAGGGTATAACTCTCCATTGCCCCCTCCAAATAAGAGCTGTCCTCCAACACAGTTTCCTGAATGTTCTTTCCTGTCATACTGCCCCAGCCCTCACTACATCCCCCCTCTGGCTAGTGTGAATTAGTCCTTCCACTAGAGCCTGACAATTTTCTACAATGTGAAGTCAGTGAAACTGTAAAGAAAATAGTTGAGCAGTGACACCTTCAAAATTTTCTAGGAAACTTCCAGTCTGTCTGTCACATGATCACAGGTCCAAAGGAACAGACTAAACATACCACCAACGACTCTAGCCTTCACTATAATTATATAATTGTTGCCTGCTAGAAATCTATTAGTCTGTTTCTTCATTAGGTAAAGAATTACAAGGTGAGAAGTTTGCAGTCCACAGCACACCATTTTGTATATATATATATTTTTTATATCTCTAGAGGCTGTGAAATAGATCTAAATCTTTCAAAGACAGGAAATAATCAAACTGGAAGCTTAATTCAAGAAAAAAAAAAGTAGAAACAAAGAGTACAATGCAAAGAATCAATGAAACAAAGAATTGGTCCTTTTTTATTATTTAAGAATTTGTTCTTTGGAAAAAAAAAAACAGTAAGATTATCAAACCCTGATCCACACTAACTGAAATGTAGACAGAGAATATCTAAATTAACAAAACTATAAATGAAAAGGGGATATATCAACAGAAAATCCAGGTCATACTTCAAAAACCTGTACTTCACTAAATTGGAAAATCTAAAAGAAATGGACAATTTTCTTAATAGATACCATTCACCAAAATTAAATCAAGATCACATAAACAATTTAAATAGACATATAACTCCCAAGGAAATATAAGCTGGCAAAAAAGAAAAAAAAAAAAAAACATAATCAGATAGTTTTAGAGAACAGTACTATCAGACATTCAAAGAAGAGCTAATACCAATACTCCTAAAGTTATTCCATAAAATAGAAACAGAAACATTGCCAAATTCATTTTATGAGTACACAGGCACCTTGATCCCTAAACCACATGAAGACTCAAGAAAGAAAGATAAATACAAAACAATTCCCCTTCTGAAAGTTTATTAAAAGATAATCAGTAAATTTTTGGCAAACTGATTCTAAGAACACATCAAAAAGATGATCAAATAGGCTTCATCCTAGAAATGCAGAGATTGTTCAACATATGAAAAACTGTCAATGTAATCCAAAATGTAAACAAACTGAAAAGAAAAAAAGGGCACATAATCATCTCATTAGATGCTGAAAAAGCCTTTGGCAAAATCCAACACCTCTTTATGATAAAGGACTTGGAGAGATCAGGGATGCAAGAAACATTAGTAAACATAATAAAGGCAATATACAACAAACCAATTTCAGATTAAATGGAGAGTAACTTAAGGCAATTCTACTAAAAACAGGGAAAAGATAAACCTGCCCATTCTCTCCATATCTATTCAAAATAGTACTTTAAGTTTTAAATAGAGGAATAAGACAACTTAAGAAGTTAAGAAGAAGTATCAAAGTGATACAACTTAGAAAGGAAGAAGTCAAAGTATTGCAATTTGCAGATGATATGATAGTATGTCTAAGTGTCCCCAAAAAATCTGCCAGGGAATTTCTACAGCTGAAAAGTACTTTCAGTGAAGTGGCTAAACACAAAATAAACTCAAAAAATTAGTAAACCTCCTATATGCAAACTATAAATGGGCTGAGAAAGAAATAAGAAAAGCAACACCTTTCACAATAGCCACAAATAGTGTAAACTATCTTGCTGTAACTAACCAAGCCATTGAAAGACCTGTATGGTAAGAACTTCAAGTCTTTGAAGAAATAAACTGTAGAAGATAACAAAAAAAAAAAAAAAAAAAAAAAAAAAAAAAAAAAGAAAGAAAGAAAGAAAAGAAAAAAGAAAAGGAAAGATCTATCATACTCCTGGGTAGGAATAACATAATAAAAATGAAATTAAAATTCTAACACAATTCACAGAACTGGAAAGAATGATACTCAACTTCACATGGAAAAAATTCCTGTACAATAACAGAACTTTTGGATGTATCACCATCCCTAATTTCAAGATGTACTATAGAGAAATAGTAATAAAAACTGCATGGTATTGGCATAAAAACAGGTTGAGCAATGGCACAAAATCAAAGACACCACACAAATACTTATGGACACCTGCTTTTTCATAAAGAAGCCAGAAAATGGAAAAAAAAAAGAAAGAATGTTCAACAAATGGAGCTGGTCTAACATGCTGGATGTTAGCACACAGAAGAATGCAAATAGATCTATATTATCACCTTTCACAAAATTCAAGTCCAAGTGGATCAAAGGCCCTAATACAAAATCAGAGACATTGAACCTGATAGAAGAGAAAGTGGGGGATAGCCTTGAACACATTGGCACAGGAGACAATTTACTGAACAGAACATCAGTAGTGAAGGCCTTCATGAAACTGAATAACTTCTGTAAGACACAGGACACTGTCAGTAGGAAAAAAGGCAGCATATGGAATAGGACAAGGTCTTCACCAACCCTACATATGACAGTTGCTGGATTCCAAAACATATAAAGAACTCAAGAAACTGGACATCAACAAACCAAGTAATCCAATTTCAAAGATGGGATACATATCAAAACAGAAAATTATCAACAGAGGAATATCAAATAGCTGAGAAGCACTTAAAGAAATGTTATACATCCTTAGTCATCAGAGAAATGTAAATCAAAATGACTCTGAGGTTCTGTCAAAAATGGCTAAAATAAAAAACACAAGTAACAGGGCATGCTGGTGATGATGTGGAGCAAGGGGAACACTCCCCCACTGCTGACAGGAGTACAAGCTTATACAGTCACTTTGGAAATCAATATGGTGTTATCTCAGCAAATAGGGAATCAACTATCTCAAGACCCAGATGTACCACTTCTGGGCATATACCCAAAGACACTCTACCATACCACATGGACACTTCTCAACTATGTTCACCGCAGCTTTACTCATAATAGCCAGAAACTGCAAACAATGTAGGTGTCTATCAACTGAAGAATGGATAAAGAAAATATGGTACATTTACACAATGGAGTATTATTCAGTTGTTAAAAACAATGACATCATGAAATTTGCTACAAATGGATGGAACTAGAAAAGATCATTGTGAGAGAGGTAACCCAGACATAGAGAAATAAATCTGGCATGCATTCACTTATATGCCCATATTAGCCAGAAACTAAAGGATAGACATGCTAAACTCCATATACTCAAAGAAGCTAAGTAACAAGGAAGGCTCAAGGGAGGATACATGAATTTCACTGTGAAGGTAAATAGAATAGGCATCACAAGTGGGCAGGTATAGGGGTCTGGATCAGGGAGTGTGCATGGGAACAGGAGGGATCAGATCATAAGGCAAATGGGAAGAAAAATGGAATCAGGTACATCTCTGGGATGAGCTGGAAATCTAGTGCAATGGAAACTCCTGGAACTCTATGAGAGTGACCCTACCTAACTGGACATCTCCTGTATCTAGGCAGGACCTACAGTGGGGATAATGGGACACTAACCCAAATACATAACCTATGACATACAATTTATCCTACCTATACGATGTGCTGGGGTGGTACAGAAATTATGGGTGTGACCAACCATCTTGAGATTAATGATTACAGATGGCCCAAATTGAAACTGCCTGAAAGGCCAGGATGAAGAAGCTGGACAGCTCAGAGACCTGGCATAAAAACCAAACATGACTGAGAAGAAGAAGAGGAATAGTTGGTTGTACAGCTGTAGCACAAGTTCTAATAGGTCTTAATAATAAGATCTGAAGTCAGATATAGGGTTAAATGCTGAAAGAGCTAAAGGTGCAACCCACAGCCACCTTACCACCTTAACTTCCCAGTTGAATAAATAGAGACTGAGCTCCTGTCTTCTCTCCCCTATACTCTTTCTCCACCCAGTAATCCCACTTCCTGTCTGTCTGTATACACCTCCAGACCTCTGTGGTTAGAGTTGGTGAAATAATTCCTAATGATAATCTGCTATACTCATAGAGTGTTGCCTGGCTCAGTTGTCATAGAAACACTTCACCCAGCAACTGATGAAAACGGATGCAGAGATACACCGTCAAACGTTAAGTAGACCTCTTAGAATCCCGTGGAAGAGGAGCAGGAAGGATAAGGACACCAAAATAAATAAATAAATAAATAAATAAATAAATAAATAAATAAATAAATAAAAAGAATAAAACAGAATCAGCTATCCTGGCCTCATAGGGGCTCACAGAGATAGAATGGCCAACCAGAGCTTGTGTAGGACTGACCTATGTCCTCTGTACATGTTACAGTTGTGTAGCTTGGTCTTCTCATGGAACCCCTAAAAGTGGGACCAGAGACTGCCTCTGAATCTTTTCTTGCCTTTGGGACCCTTTTATCCAGCCTTATTAGGAGACGAGGTGCAACTTGAAAAACCATGGTGCACTGATAAACACTGGAGATCTGCTCTTTTCTAAAGAGAAATAGGAGGAGGAGTGGATGGAGGTAAGGAGAGGGGAGGATAGGGGAGGGACTGAGAGCAGCAGAGAGAGGATGGGAAAATGTAATCAGGTAGGAAAAATGATTTAAGAAATAAACATAAATACCACATGGCTATCTGTTTAAAGTAATCTACCCATTTAAGGTTAGTAATATTGTGTTAGGAAAGAGGCATGACTTGTAGGGAGGGTGGACAAAAACATGGTCAGAGACGAGAAGGTCTCTACCAGATCTTCATGAAAAAAAATTTCTCAAATAACTTTTTTTTTTTTTATAATTTTTTCATCACAGGACTGGCATACAATGTTTTCATATTTGGTCCACGTGTGTCTTTCTATATTATCCATTTGTTTATCCAGCATGAACAATATGGCAAGCAACAGAGACTCCATCACACAATACGAAACATAGACCCTCATAATCACTCCTATCTCTTGGTCTCTTCTTTCCCAATACCCTCCCTTTCACTCCCTTAATCCAGAGAACTGGCCGTCTGTCATTCCTTATCATCTCTGTTTTTCTCAATTTTTCTTTCCATTTTAATTGCCTTTTGTTCAACTTGTTGAGGACGTACAAGTACAAGGTTCTGCCAGGTTTCATCTATACTAAAGCATGTTCATTCTGTTTGTTCCCTTCTGGTTTTCTACCAACCTGTCACAATGGGCTTGTCACTTATCTACTGTGGAAGCATTTGATTTTCCTCTACAGAATAACTACTACTGGGAAGAGAACCGCAATAAGCAACTTGTGTATGTCTGGTGAAAGCAGAAGTTTTCTACTGGATCTACAGACAAAGTTGCTTTATCACATAGTAAGCAGAAATACAAAACGATATCCAAATACTTTCCACAGCATTTGTACAAATTTATGCTTAAAGAAACAATGCATAAAAGACCCTGAGGATTCACATCCTCTTAATCACTTGGTATAATGAGCTTTTTATTTTATGTTTCCAATCAAATTATTGTAAAATAGAGCTCATTATAGCATAATATGTAATTCTCTGACCATTATTGAGTGCAAATTATCTCTTCATATGGTTATTGGCAATATATATATGCTTTTCTATAAAGAGTTATTCATGACTTAGACACATTTATCTGTTGAATTGCCCATATTTTGTATTGATTTGTAGAATTTATTAGTATATCCTTGACAGTTAATACTTTGATGAATGTAAAGAATACAAATGTCTTCTCCCAATCTGTATTATATATTTGTCATCATTAAGGTATATTTACAAATAAAACTCATTAGTTCCAATATAAGAAAATTTACCAATATTCTATGTTGTAGTTTGTGCATTTTATGTCTTTAAAAAACGTTTGCTTTCTGTGATACACATTTTTAAAATTGAAGTAGAAGTATCAAATTATGACAATGAAATATCACTCCTAGGACCATTGAAGTAGGTTTTACCTATGAGGATATCAATATGTATGTATGTATGTATATGGTATACTATCAGTATACATGAGAAAACATTAATGTTGTGTTAAAAGTTTCATTCACCACACAACATTTAGAATTAGTAAGAAGTCAAAAGTAACTAGGTTGTAGTGAGTTTTATTCACCATATCTAAAGATGACATATAAATAAAAACAAAAGAATCATTAGAACCTCGCAGAATCACTGATCATATTCTTTCCTTCCTGTGATTGCCCAATCACGTAGGTCCAAAATAGTATTTGTCTGTCCTCTAATACCATGGTATTCTCTTCAAGCCTCAGTGTTGCCCTTACACCACATCCCAAGCCTTTATTGCTGAAGGAGCCAGTGAGTGAAGGATGGTCCTTTAACAACAGCTTGCCATGACATTTTCACAAATTTGTCAATATCCAGGAATCCCTTCAACGGTAGGACTTAGTTTTCTTAATCACTGTTTTCCATTATTTTCTTACAAGGTTACAAAAGTCCTAAGGGCTTCCCTGGATACACATATCTCCAGTTTCACCAAGGCCCCAACACCTCAATGGGGCCTTTCATCTCTCCCAGGAGTCTACCGAAGCACAAGGCATTTCCAGCAACTTACATCCCTTTTGTGCCCAGGGATGCACCACCTCACCCACAACTGACACAACCCTCCCCTATCAATCGCTAATTAAGAAAATAGTCCACAGGCTTGCCTACAACTCAATCGCAAGGAAGCATTTTCTTAATTAAGTTTCTCTCCTCTCAGATGACTTTTGCCTGTGTCAAGTTGGCACAAAACTATAGCACATCCCAAAGAATCTTGTGAGATATTAAAACAACCACATTATTAACCATTCTTTAGGAGCCAACAGGGAAATTATGAGGACATGTGTACAGAAGCAGTTCTGTTGCTACAAAGATCAACACCCATTTCCAACACAGGGGTAGAATATAGCTTTCACTTCTCTTTCTTAGGCAGCAAACGCCAGTCTTCAGTGGTTTGCTCTATTTCTCATGTCTCCTCTGTTTTGAGTGATTCCCAGGGCTCACATGAAAGCTGTTGTCCTCTTGGCTCCCTATTTCCTGACTCTTGGCTCAGCTCAGGAGTTGTGCATCAGGTACAAGAGTATTTGGAAGGAACAGCAGGGGTATTCTCCCAACCTCTCAGTTCCTCTAGACATCCTTCCTAGACCTCAGTCCCACAAGGAGGGCATGACCACAGCTTTTTCCTTCCAAGGAATCCTGACCCTGTGTCCTCAGAAATGCTGCCATTTTATTTTTTCTCTCCAGTCTGAATGTGGTAGCTACTATGCATTTATTTGTCACTGACCTTTTTTGGTATTTCAGTGGTCCATTATCCATACAACTACAACTCTGCATTAAAATTTTCATTTTAACTATTTAATATAATTTCTATTTTCACAGACAAAAGAAATGATATATAAATTAGACCAAAAATCCACCATTCTGACATAATGATGTTATTATAAACATAACAACAATTTAGAATCTAGCCCTACATAAGCATGTTCCTTATTACACTCATTTGTAGGAATTAGGCACAACGTGGAAACAGTTCAATAAACATTTCTGTACAATTTTAAGAGCCACAAAACGATGAGTGTCAAATATTAACTTTACCAAGAATACCCACAGGAATGAAAAGCACAGCAGGTAACTCAGAGAACTCCAAAATTATTTTCCCACAGCCAAGTCTGACAGTACGGAGAAAGAAGTATATAATAAGGAGGCCCAAGTGCCTAACTCATATTTTATGTTACTAAAGTGGCAAATTATAAAAAAAAAAGTAAACTGAAACATAAATTCAACTTGTATCCAATGGCAATAAAGTCATTTCAAATGAAAAACCAAACAATCAAATGAAAAAGGTCCATAGGACACACAATTCTGAACATAATGAAGTCCCAGAAAACCAATTAAGGTTCTCAGTAAGCCCCATCCTTAGCTAAATTACTTGAGCACTGGCTATATTCCTTTATTTGTTGTGAATATTTTAAATGCTTGCATTTATTTATCTTCATTATTATTCTGGGATAATTTTATCATCTTTATTCTGAACTAAGACACAGGGTTTAAGTTAATGACCAAGACCATGCCACTAACAAATACAGAGTAAATGTTTAAATCTAAGCAATCTGAGTCAATAACCACCTTCTTAACCATTCATTATAAGGTATTGTGGTCAAAACTCTGGTGACTTTAGGTAGAAAACACAGGTCCAAATCCTAGCCAAGACACACACCAACCAACATTTTAGTGTAATTCCATAGCAATGGACAGACATTTGGTTTTCATCATTGTAGTTGAGAATTAGCCTATAAATAGTTTCAACCTTTCCTTCTGAAGCTTCAAGGCTAAAACCTTCATCAAAACTTCCCTACCCTAACACTTTCATAAGCATACAAAATTTATTCCTTTCATGTCTTAAATGTTTGAAACAATCTCTTGAACAGTGTAGGATACTTACTGCCTTTGTTCTTAGTATCCTAGAATTTGGTGTAAATGAGTACTGCTGACAACATCACCCACATCAGACGGAGAAGAATTAGAGGAACCAAGCAGGAACTGACCTGAACACCTCTTCTCCAAGGACTAGTTCCTACAGTACCTGAAAGAGCTATGCAAACTGCCATGGGAAAAAAAGCAATCACCAGATTTCTACCCAACTTATAATGCCTCTAAACCCCAAGAATGACCATAAGGCTTGGTATCCTGAAAGGTACAATGGTGGTCTTAGCTCCTGGAAGTAACCAACAGTCATCTAACCAGACATAATATTCATTAAGTAAAAGCAAATTCACATCAGCTACTATAAATACACCCCACTTCCTGTGGCTGGTAAAGCCATGGACCCCAGAGGAGAACCTACCTTCTCTTGCCTCTGCTTTGAACCATTATAAGTTCTAATTGCATTCTAAATACCACAGATGATTGGAGTCCTCACCCCGCATCAAAGAAGCTTCACTTTGCAGCAGTTGGAGATCATTACAGAAATCCACACTGCTCAAAATACAGAAAACAGATGACCATGGGGTAACCAGCATCAACAGATATATCTACAACACAACCCTACCCATAAGGTTTGGATAACAACACACAAGAAATGATAGAAAAAAAAATGTAAGACCAGAGAATCAGAACATCTTCTCCATTATGTCTTCTCCATACAACCAGGAAGCTATACCTATGAAACCTTGACAATACAGCTTTCTAAACCAGATGTGAAAAATGACAATACCAAGTTACATGGAATAGAAAAGGATTAGGGAAATCTCACAAGCCACCACTCCTAGCCTAAGGGCAAGCCATGGCTGCTAAAGATAGATAACCTAATCCCAAGTGGTCAGCCCTAAGAACATGTGAACAACTAAATGAACTCTTCAGGTATTGTGTGTGTATGATTGCGTGTATGTGTGTGTGTGTATGTGTGTGTGTGTGTGTGTGATAATTAGAGCACAAAAGGAAGTGGGTGAGATGGGAGAAGATGGAAGGAGAAAGGTGGGAAATGATATAAAGAGTACTTATATATTAGACTCTCAATGAATAAATATTTTTTAAGTTTTAAAAACCTTTAACAATTTTTTTAGATTTTTTATATATATTTATTTTATATAACCAAGTCCATTTCAATGAAGACAAACATTTATAGACAATATTTGGGAATTTGGGCGTTGTTCTTTCCAAACTACTTCCTGCTGGTAAGGGGCGCTATCATGGGGGATTCTAAGAAGATGCAGAAATCCTGGCTGTAGTCTGTAAGGCTGCTTGGTCCAGCTCTTTTGAATGTAGAATCACCTGGTACTCTTTAACAATATTTTTTTAGAGAATAAAGTATACTTGAAATATTTTCTGAGGGCACTTCTTGAAATTTTGCTTGCTTCTGGGGCCATATGGGAGATTAATGTGCCTTCTAAATGGGCTATATTATTATATTTCTCTTTTCAGAAATGATGATAAACAGCCTAAATTATTCCTCAACCATTGATATTCTCACTTTAAAGGGAAAAAATTACCATAAAACAATTTATTCACAAAGAAGCATTTGTAACTTCGAATACTGATAATCAAAACCGAGAATTCTGATATTTTCCATGAGTTAAACTTCTACAAGGTTTTTTTTTTTTTTTTTTTTTGGTATTACAAAATTGTCAAAGGTGTCTGGGGATAGTTCAAATGGTTAAATGCTTATATTGTAAGGATGAGTATCTGAATTCAGATACCAGCATCAAGTCAATGTGGGCTACTATGCCATATCTCAACTACCCTAGCAATGGAACTTGAAGAAATGTGGATATCTTGCAGCCCACTAGTCAGGCTAATATGGCAAGCTTTATATTCAGTGAGAAGACTTTTCTCATGAGACAAAGGCTGAAAAGCAACAGAGGAAGACACCTCAATGTCAACTTGCTTGCTACACATTGGGCAAGGGCATTCACACACACACACACACACACACACACACACACACACACTTGTGTATGTGCACACATATATGCATACACCACACTCATGCATTCATACATAACCAAAATAAAGGCAAGCAAGTTCATTTACCTTGAACTGTTGCAATTTTGTTTGACTGCTACTTAATACTCATAAAATTAATATGAAATAGGGTGTTGATTTACTACTATGCCACTATATTAGAAAATTTGATAAATGTCTAAAATACATTTAAGAGTATATTTAATTTTACAGGATTTGGGTTTTTGAGACAAATTAAGTAGAAATAGAAATATATTTACTGATGTTTACACTATTTATCTTTGATTATGATTAACCTACCTTTTATAATGTTGATAAACCAGTTTTTTAATATTAGCTAAGATGATGTGTTGACACAGATTTTTAAAATGCCTATTGTATGTTTACTGCTGGCACAATGTGCTCTCCCATCAATTTAAATTGTTATTCTTCAAACTAAGCCCAGTAGGAAATCACCCATCAAAAGGGAGACTAGTTTAGTTGCTACTATTTTTTAAATTTAGATTTCCATGATGGAGCAAGGGAACATGATCTCAATTAGGTACACCATATAAAAGTGGAATACTAAAAACAAAACCACAACTGCTCCAGAATAAAACTTAAAGGTGGACTCTGCATGAATATGTTCTAGACTCTTCTAATGCTGCATCTATTTTATATACTGCAAGGGAAGCACAAAATTCACAGTTCAGGCAAAACCATAATTTTACCTCTTAGTCCGTGACAACCTCATGAAAGAGAAGTTTTACATGTGTGTCAAACCAATAATTGTTTCATTCTTTGACAGAAAAGAAGTAGGTTTGTGTATTAAATGCCCACAGCAGTAGAAAATATGATTTCACATGAACAGCTGATTCATGAGGAAAACAAATTCTTCAATTAGCTTCAGATAGCAACTTCCACAGAAGCTTTACACACATCAATGAATTATGTGCAGAGATTTCCAAATTTGAATGTCAACACCCTGCAAATGGAAGAGACGGGGACAAACTGACTTTTCAAAATTGAAAGAAGAAACATTTATAGATTGGTGAGCACAAACTCAAGCACTTTTCACCTGCCTTCCACACAGGACTAAATTCATGACCTTATTCTACAAATGACTGCAATTTATTGATCAGGATTGAAAAGTATGGTGCCAGGGAGCTGGCTCCATGGGTAAAGGCACTCGGCATGAGGGCTGAAGGCCTGAGTCTGCTGTCATGGATCCATGCAGTAGTAGGAGAGAACTGAATTCTGCAAGCTGTCCTCTCACCCCTGCTCATGTAGTACACACACATGCATGCAGCCAAGCATGAATGCACACAAGCACACATACAAACACACAGAGCACATATTTTAAAGATATAAAGTTGAATTTCTCTTGTTAAAATTTTCAGATATACTTTAAAAATCCAAAAGATAGGTGAAAATCTTAATTTGTTTACAAAAAGTTGTTTTTTAACCACAGAAAAAGAAAGTTGCTAGTCCTTGTGTTCCGTGAAATCAATTCATTCAACTAGTATGAGTTAGTAGAGTACAAATTAACATTTTGAGATTAAAAAAAAAATGGTAGCAACTCAGGTTTTCTGAGAGTCCTGGCTTTCAGTACATACTGTACAAAAAACAAAAATGTCACTTCAGACTTAGGATCTTCAATTTTGAAGGTATATCCTTGAGTTGGAATGAGATATTCCAGGTTGCATACTGCATACTTACCCTCTAGCAAAGCTTGGAATTGACTAGCAACCAAAAGTCAGAACCCACTTCCTGTGTTCTCTCCTCCAGCAGTTCTAGGATTTGTTGTAAAGCAAGAAATAGTTCAAGATCTTGCCAAAACATTATCCTAGATCTTGTACACACTTGAATGTAGGAAGCTTGCATAAGTTCTCTGAGAACTGCCCACTTCAATTTTACACATCAAATCTTTCTTTTAAAGAAATATTCCAAGGATACTATCTTTTGTGGGTGGCTCTGACTGAAATAGGATATGATCCAGGTACTAAACTCTTCAGAATGGTCAGTATTTTGAAATACACCTTCCCAAGTTTTTGGCCTGTAATCAATCCTCCTTTCTGGACTAGCTCACATCCCCTTTCTTGTGTACCTTTTCTCTTTCCTTCCTTTCTTGTCTTTCTTTTTCAACCATGTATTGAATGTCTCACCCACCAATTTTCTTTGTCCACTGAAAAGTCATCATTTATCATGAGTCATTCAGACCAATAAGCCAACACTGGCTTCTTCTGAGGATATACCACCTCCTTTTAGAAATATAAGAATTCATTTAACTTGTTCATGTCGGCTGCCTAACTTTCTTTTTGGAGTATATATGTTATACAGACAATAACATTTAATAGCTATGGTTTATGGGAATTATAAATTTCTATGACTCAAAGATTTTACAAATGAACAATGTGGGCCTTTTTCACATAATAAATTAACATTAACGATAATTAATTCTTGTGCTTTATAAGTCTATTACATGTAGATACATGAACACAACTACATTATGTTGACATATTTTGAATAACTATAAGAACAATGTTAGCATATTATTTTCTAACTATAATGTGAATATCCTCTCTTATGTTTCTTATTATGACAATTACATTACACTTACAGTTGCTTATATTAAGAAATCTATTTTTGTTTCCACAGAAAATGAAAAGATGTGGATTCCTTCCAGACTAATGTGGTTTGATCAAGCCAGACCACCTGAAACAGAGTACCAGGTGATCCTACATTCAAAACAGCTGGACAAAGCAGCCTTACAGACTACAGCCAGGATTTCTCAATCTTCTTCGAATCCCCCATGACAGCACCCCTTACCAGCAGGAAGTAGTTTGGAAAGAACGATGCCCAAATTCCCAAATATTGTCTATGTTTGTTTTCATTTAAATGGACTTGGTTATATAAAATAAAGAAAAAAAAGAGAAAAAAAAATCTAAAAATGTCCTCTACCATAAGTACTATATTTCAAACCTAAGAACTTAAGTGTATTCTTACATCAACTGTTTCTCTGAAGAATGTCAATAACCATGGGAGACTAATGATAATATACTTTGCATTATTCTCTTGAGAAAATTGTAATTATACTGAAGATATAGTGATTAAAATTTGATGAGTTGGTATTTTCAATTTGTTAACATAATTTCAAATAGTGATTCAGTATATTTAAAAAACTGCAATTGGTTTTCTTATACTATGATTTTAATCTGTACTGCATATTCTATAAATGCAAAGAATGGTAATATTGTTAATTTCATATTTGACTACTGTAGCAAAGAAGATCAATCTAAAATTTTATCAGAAATTTTATTGTTTATAATAAGCAATGTGAGCCTGATTTGGTGGCACAAATCTTCCATCCCATAACTAGTAGTCAAGGAAAGTAAGACATTTGTACATTTTTGGTGAGCCTGGTCTACACAGCAAGTTCTAAGCTAGTCATGAGAACATGGTGAGATCCTGTCTCAAAAATAAAATAAGTGGAGAACTCTGGAGTAGCTTTTTTTAATACCAAAGTTATGCTTTTGTACCAAATTGTTTTTCAGTGATGTTCTTTCTGCAAGCTTACTACCTTCCTTTAAAACTTTAAAGCTAAGAGATTAAACTGCATTTTGATTTTCAAAAGCAAATCAAGCTTTGATTAAATCAACTTTTTAAACAACTGCAAATGGACTTAAAAAGAAGTAGCTGAAGAAAGACTCAAGCATTCACATGTGAAATATACTAACATGATTTAATTTCTTGCAAGAAAATTAAATTATTTGATTAAAATATATAATATTTGATAATAAAATTATTAGCATTTTAATCAGAGTAGTTTATAATGTAAGTCTACTGCCTATATCTGTGAACACTCTCCATTTGTGATTAGATTGATTTATACTTTTTATACATTTAAGAGTTTCTTTCATAGCCTAAAGCCACAATTATTTTAAAATTGTTATAATTTCAAAACTATGCTTGTTTCAAATATCAATTTAGAGGTGGTTACTATGAGAATAACTATATTTAAATCACTTCCTTGCATTGTTACACCCTTACTAAAGGAAAGGCAGGGGAGTCTAAACTCAAACTATGAATGCAATTGGCAAGAGAATTGGGGGCTGTTGAGTAGGGCCAAAATCCTCAAGGATAGGAGAGACAAGAGTACTTCAAGCACACTGCAATGACAATGATGTGGTAAGGAGTTGAGTCCATGGTGAGGTGTAAAAGGAAGGCACCTATTCCCCACTACAGGCAATAGCAGTTTGTAAACCATGAAACCACAAAACACATGTTCATTCATCAATTCCCCCTTAGAATAAGCAGCATTTATAGTCACACCCTGCAGAAGAAGGCAGGAATTTTACAGTTTATTTCAGAATGTGTATGTGAGCAGCTGGGTATGGGGAGACACAGAAAAAGCTATGAACCACTGCTTTGATTCACAAACATTTTTCCAATCAAGCTAGGAGACTCCAGTGTAAAACTTCACAAGTCCAGAGCACAAGGAAAGCTTTGCAAACACAAAACAACTGAAGGGCTAGGGAGCTAGACAGAAGCTTTCTGGCCATCCAGATCTCTTTCCTGCATCCCAGCCTTAGAGCACACAACTTCCCATGGTTTCAGAATGCTTAGGTCCTTCTGCCTAGACTAAGTGCTAAGAAGGGATGGCTAAGGGATAGCAACACTAGACTTCAACCAAATGAAACTAAGGTTTTAGATAATGTGCTGTAGAAAGGGCAATGATTTGGAGTATCCAGCATTCATCCTCTTCTGTACGTAATATTGTTTCATTATTGCTGTGGTCCTTGCCACTGACTCCAACCATGCACAGAGACACTTCCATTATCAACACTGCCTGGTACCACTAAGTCACCCACTGATAAATAAATAATTCCTAAAAGTAAAAAGGGTACCAGTTATACCTATATAAATTAAGAATGAGCATGTAGTTGTATTCAAATCATATTATGAAAACTAGTCCAGAAAATTCACCAGACATGCCAGACCCACAAAATGGTGCAAGTCTCTCACCTGAACTCCACGAAGAGAACATCAAACACTGAGATGACTTGGGACCCCTAATCTGATATTTTCACTAGCTAGCATATATGCATGGAGGGGCCAACAGTTGGAGAATTCCAAATTCTTCAGAGGGTTCAGCTCCCAGAGATCCCAAGTGTTGGCATGGCATGTTTGAGTTGCTATTAGTCCATTCACTCTTCAAGACCAGTGTGCCTTCCACCTGTCTGCTTATTTGTTCTTCTAGAACTCACCCTATCACTGGCCTCTACACCTTGCACCTTGTTTCAACAACTGAACTGGACACTGAGCTCTAGTCAGACCCTGACTGTAAGTAGTACCATCCAACCTACAGAATCATTGCTCATCTCACAAGTTTGCATACCCCGCAGGTGCATATTTTTTTTAATTGAACAAAATGTTTCATGTGATGTCTTGATATTTTCCCTTTCTCAACACCTCCCAGATCCTCTTCACCTCCCTTCCCACCCAACTTTGTTCTTTTTCTCTCTCAAAAAACAAAAGTAAATAAAGTACATAAAAAATGAAAACAAACAAGCAAAAGACCAATAAGACAAAAATTTTTAAAAAGTGCCAAAACAAATACGTGATGTGAAGGTTAAGATTAGTAATTAAAATTCGAATTGAAGAACCTCAGATATCAAGGAAATCAGGATTATTCTCATATTACTGTCAACAAAATATTATTAAATTCTGACATTGTGTAAAGACACACATGTGGTCATCTGTGGTTCTGATACAACAGCTCACAACAAAGGGAGGAAAAGATGGTTGGGAAGAACCTTGCCTGCCCATCTTCCAGCTCCCTCTTGCTGCTACTCCTACAGTTTGCAGCTCCTAGTTCAGCCTAACACCCTGCCAGGATGCCTCAGGCAGCTGTTCCAGCTGTTCTTCCTTCTGCCTCCTACCTCTGTGTTAAGGAAGCTAATGGAACCCTTCTGTTTAAAAGGCCTCCTGTATAGTGGCACAGTCACTAGGGAAAGAAAAGTAAATAAGAAACAGTTAATTGGGCCAACACATTAATTTATAGTATAATCTGCTTAATTATGCAGGAAAACTAGAACAATTTTGCTTCACAATATGTCTTTGCACTTGCACAGTACCAGAAAGCATGCTTCCTTTACTCTATTGTCCTGCAAAGGGGCTGGGCAAATGGAAGACACAGGTTTGAAGTCTCACTATCCTCCTCAGCATCAGTATGGAGCTGAGCATCCCTGTACCAGGTTGATTTCTAGTTTACTCAGAGGTAAACCAAAATAAATGTAAAGAGTCTTTGTAAAAACAAACTTGTATAATGTATAACAGTATATATGTTATTGTCTATTTCTATAGGTTGGTTCTCTATTCTAACTACAGTTATTTATACAATAAAATTTTCTAAATCTTATGACAATACAGAAATACTTAGTAAGAATCATCATGTTGACACAAAATTAGGTTTTTAAAGTTCCTTTAATACTGTTGTGTATATGTTGTGTGTGTGAGAGAGAGAGAGAGAGAGAGAGACAGAGAAGATGAGCCATGGTGCTCCTGTGGAGGTCATAGGGCAACTCTATAGAGTTCATTTTCTCCTTCTGCCTCTATGAGGATCCCAGAAATGAAACTTGGGTCCTCATGCATGCAAAGTGTGTTTGCCTGATGAGCCATCTCACCGGCCCAGGCATTTGCTTTCTACAAAATAGATCTAATGGGCAAAGTCTCAAGAACTGAATGAATTATTCACTTCTAATGACAATTTAGATTTTCCTACTGGTAAGATTTATCATCTGGAAAATCATGAAGTTTGCATCATCTCACCAGAATAACTGCCACAGATAGAATCTGCTGATTAGTAAACTTAATTCAGTCATCTGTGAATCACTTAATCACTCAGAAATGGTTCTAATAATAATAACCTCGAGGGACTGGTATTTGTTTGCTTTGGGTAAGTATATTCAAATATAGCACTACCATTGACCATCCTCTGGAGACGCATTAAAGATAGATGTTCCAATCACATATGTGAAATACACTCATAGTAGTATTTTCCTCTTTGGAACTTATTTGAATATAGTTACTTAATAGATATTTGCTAAGAATAATTCAAAAGAAAATTATCCAAATCTAAAGTAAAGAAAAAAGGGTATATATTTCCACATAGAAATACTTAAATCAATTGTATTAAATCTTGAGGTTATTATTCCTGTACATATCAAATATATCAAAATTATAATCTATACAATAGAAAGAAAGAGACAAGGATAGAAAGACAGAGACAGAGTATACCAATAAATAAGTGTTACTCAATAATTACTATGAAGTATTGAAACATTATGGCCAATTTCATCATTATTCTATTAACCCATGGTTCTTGGATTCTGTATCTCCACTAAAACAATTCTAAGAGTAGTTATAAATGTGTAGTTTTCAAACAGTTTTGAACCTACGTAATCAGAAGTGTTTTTGTTGTTTTGTTTTTGTTGTTGTTGTTGTTTTTAGTGTAAAGGAAAAATAAGTTATTGGTTTCAGTTGTAGATATTACTATGAAGTAGAAGGGCTCCTTACAGCTCTAAATTGAAGCCCCTAGTTCCTTTGCATGGTTCTATCTGCCACTCCGTGGCAGCACCTAATTTAATGAATAACAGAATATGCAAGTGAATCAAACTGTATTTCTCAATGAGTGTTAGCATTTCTTCAGAAGTTTTCCTACTAGTTTACACAGAAAATCTACTGGAAATGGTGCAGTTAGTGGTGTAGCTTTCTGTAAAGTGACTAAGATGGAGGATGCAATTCAAAGTATTATTAACCAAATACTTTATTTGAGCCAAATTAGGCCATAAACATTTATCAAAATCCCCTGTACCATATCTAATAAACCTTTTCAAGGTATTTACATGTTCCTCATGCTTTAGATTGATACACATTAGATTTATTTTTCAAGTAGAATAATTAATTTAGATCAATGAATATAAATATATAATTAAAACATGCTACTAATATACTTACAAATTTATCATTGTTTTTGACTACTGCACAAAAAATGTACTTAAATCTAATTTTTGCCTTTAGGTATAGTTTGAGGTGTGGTCTTGAATCCTTAATTAAGGATCTGGCTACAATTAGTTATAAATAATGAGATATTTTGTTTAGAGAACATGAAAATGCTGTGAATGGAATTCACCTTCAAACACATTACAAGAATGTCACCACTTCTATCATCAGTAAAAGTGAAGTTGGGGCAAGAGGTGATTTAGTGCGCAAGGCCCTTGTTGCTCTTTATTGCCAGTAATAGTGCCCCTAAATAGGGCATGGGTGGGTGAGCAAAGAGTCAACAGATACTGATTCAAATCTGTGGATTCAGATTTCTTCGTAGCAATAATTTGTTATGAGAAAAATAAAGTGCTAAAGTCACACATGGTGGGCTATGATTAATTTTAATAATTTCCAAATTATGAAAAATGAATTGAGGGCTAGAAAATACAAAATTAAACAACCAAGAAGGGTTCCTGTTAGACTTTATAGATAGCAAATAATGCAAATGACTTCCTGAAATCTGAGACACTCACACTTGATAAATTAACAATTTTCTCCAGAGGAAAATGAAATAAAGTTCCCTACAGTCTGTGGGGAAAAGAAATGAATGCCTGATGATCAGGAGCCCAGCTGCCTCCCAGCAATATTTTAAAAGGCATCTGAGTGAAGACCACACAGCAGATAGAGCCAATGACTCACAACCGTAGGCCAGGCTTCACCACTCTCAAACACTGCCATCATGCACACCTAAAGAACAGATCCACCACCTCACTCTGTGGCCATGCTTTCAGTGACATATTAGGGCTGGTGTAGCAAAACTGAGTCTTAAGACTGGGTTTCTCTTTCTTTCTTGTTTTTTTTTTTTCAAGTATTTAAATTCTAGAAAGAACATTGTCCTTGAGAAGGCTCTTTCTCAAAGAACAAATAAACACATCATAGCTTTGCAGCCTGACAGAATGACACCAAAGAGACATAACCTTTCCTAACAAGTATTTGCTCCAGCTGGATGACACAAAACCCATCATTTCTAAAGGTCAGTTCTGAGTCAAACATTCCACAGTCAGAGGACATAAGTCAGTAGATTGTCTAGAGTGTGCTCCCTCAATAAAGCTTATGGAACATGAGATAATCTAACAGAACGGTAGAGCTTTGTGTCCAGAACCCCTTCCCATAGATAGTATTTCAGTACTGTCCAACCCACAATACCAGTTTCGCTTCATCTGAGTTAATGATTGGCTTATTTAGTAAAGAATAGATCAGATTATTCTTACAATATTTCATTTAATCCTAAAGTGCAACTGGGTTCATCATCTTCAATCACCTGGAATTTATTCCTGATGATCTCAAAGTTTAGTAATCTAGATTTCACATGTAAGTGCTGCTGGATTGGGTAGTCTGACTTCTGTAATCAATACAATGTGGCTTGCTACATTTTTTCATAATGAGTAACATGGTAATCTAAAAACGTATCTTAAAATTTATCAATATATGAGCAAATTATCATGAATTCTGGTCTTTAGAAACTATCTGTGAAACATTTAAAACTTTATTTGTCAAGATTTCAGAGAAACATCAGTTTACACACCAAATTCAACTGACTTGAACTGCCCATAAAAGACACTGATGCAAACAAAATTGTACAAAATAGAAACACAAACTTTAAAAAATATTCACATGCTTACTTAATTTGTAAAATGTTAAAAAATAATTGGTCATGTGACTCAGTATACTCTTTATAACTCTCTGATATAATAAAGTTGCAGAAATATGGCTAGCAAGAACAAATCCTTGAGGTAAATTAAGAAAAGAAGACATAATTGAAATACACATTACTTTGTTTCACAAATGCAACAGTTACACTCCAAGCTTCACCCTTTCTCATGACCTTATTGGGTGACTAGCTACCCAGCAGAGTCTGAGCAGATCTTCCTTCTTTGGAAGGAAATAAGCCATGGCTATAACCCAATGTTTAGGACTACAAAATCAGGTTGAGGGATGTTTATCAATGTAAATAGTCAGCTATACTTTTCTGACAATTTCTATGTATCCCAGCACTCAGTCCACACCTTTTTAATCTCTCCATTGCCTCAACTTTCACCCACTAGGATACTGAGTCCCACTTAGGAATTTTCATCTTAATTCACCATCATTTCCCCATTTGGAAAGGTAAGAAAATTAATATCTGAAAGTACTAGGAGTTTTGCACTTCAGTTGGCTTTATTTGAAAACATGTTATTTTTTTTTCTAAATGATGGCCCTAAGTAAATATCATTTGGAACTTAAGCTAGAAAAAGCTTGCAGTGACTTTCCTTTAAATCTCCTATCTTCAGGTTTTGAAGTGACATTGATCTCATGTAAATAGCAAAGATGAACAATACAGACCAGTATAAGTTGAGTTCTAAATGCTAGCTTATTAAAATTTTACCCTTAAATGTCCACAAATAAACCAAAAATGTAAATTAAATAATATTTCATGAAAGATACAAGGACTGTATGTATTTATTCAAGATTTAAGTCAACATTTAAGAGTTCTGCACCATTACACAAAAGCCTGCTTTCAATCCATCCAGTATGATTACCATAAAGTAATTTGCCTATTTCTTTTTCTTTTTACTTATTAAATTTGCTGTTTGATTCTACTTATCAGTTTGATCTTTGACTTTTCTGTAAAAAAAAAAGGGTGGGGAGAGAAACACTAGTGGTCATTTATATACATTTTGTGACTTAGAATTAGGTAGTAAAATGATCATCCAGAGAACAACACAGAGGCCTATTAGTTTCTAGTCAGCAGCACATCACTGAAGCATATAAAATGGGCAAAGTATGTTCTAATACATTACCAGATAACAAATCCAATAAGTTGATGAACAAATCCATTAAATTTTAATAAAAAATGCCATTCAATTCACACAACAGTTGTTTCTAGATGTTACATACAAAGTTTACTAAAGTATTTCTAAACTAGAAAGCAAAACAACCCTCCAAATGTTAAAGTGTAGTATTCTCCTATTATTTTTACCTACTTGCAGCTGGAGATCTACTATATTAACTAAAACAAAATTTAACAAGTTTAGTTATAGTTCTTATATCCTTATGACCTCATATAATATCTAAAAATATCTGTGTGATATATTAAGTGGTGACTTAGTTAAACCTTCCTAAACATCCGAGCCATCCTAGTGTCTGGTAATTATATAAAGTGCTCAAAAGTAATCCTGTCACTTGATAAATGCTAAGGCAGAAAACCTGCTTTCTCCCCACACTGATTGACAATAGTATTATCTGTCTAGGTACCTTTGTCTCAAAGTTTTCCACCTGGATAAACTTATAACTAAAGTTGTCCTAAAAAAATCTACAGTTATATTATTAATAAAACTAAGCACATTCTGGTGAACTTCACCACAATATCCCTTTGTTGTAACTAGCTGCATGATGGTTATGTAGAAGTGTATAGAGGAAAAGCTCAGAGATTAGAACATTTGAGTTTACTCTTTTTGGGTTTGATGGGGTAGCAGACTATCATTTGAACTGAGTTACACATTACTATCTAAACTCAAAATGTGAATTTCCCTCCCTCAGAACACTCTCTATTATACTTATTTAATGGTACACCTAAGTCTATAATGTATCACACATTGATCATCAACAGAGAAACCCTCTGAAATGCTTCTAAAACCTTGAGATCATTTAATAAATAAGTATATAAATAGACAGACAGGTAGACATAGTAACAAATATAGACATTACAATAGCAAGTGTTTCCCAGAGCCCAGAGTACCAAGGAATACAATTAAAGTAACATAAACACAACTAAACACATTCTAAAATAGTTTTTCAAATTATTTATTTTATTTTTTGAAATTATAATCTGCTCAGAATTAAAATATTTTTTAAAAACCTGAAGCTATCCAAAACATAAAATGATTAACACTAACATTTGCTAAGAGCCAAGAGGAAAAGATCACTTAGTAGGACCCAAGTTAGGAAGACACAGGATGTTAATCTCTACCTCCACAAGTGCGCGCGCACGCGCACACACACACACACACAGAGGAAATGGCAAACACGTTTTAAAAGCTATAATATTTGACATTTATAAGATGATGAGCGACCATATACAGAGACATGGGAAACAGGAGGGGATGCAGGTCATGGGGAAGTGGTGACTAACCCATGAGGCCCTGGTTTTGATTCCTAGCACTGTATAAAATAATAAAACAAAAGAAGGGAAAGTGAGTGAACAACAGTGGGAGAAAAGGTAACATGGGGGGTATCGTGAGAAATAGAAGACCCAGAGGCTGATATTAGAGTTCAAACTTCAAGCTGATGATCAGAAAAGCAAAGTAGGCAGCCACTAGCTCTCACCTCTGCCTCTGGCTAAATGGGCTGATCCTGCTGCCTCTTCTCAGCCTGGCTGGAGAATCCCAATGAGTCCTGGTATTAAAGGAGGAACTCTAGTTCTCCTTTAGACTGATTCACTCTAGTGTATCCCTTGGTGGCCTTGAACTAACAGAGATCCATCTGCCTTTGTCTCCTGAATCCTAGAATTAAATGTATATGCCACCACCTACTGACCTCTATAGTATGTGGCTGCTTTGCTTGCTGAATCCTCAGACAAGCTTTAATAAATCATAAATAATATATCACTACAATATGGTCATGGAGAAAAATTACAAGCAGCTTTCTAGTAATTAATAAAGTAGAGGAACTTTTTGGGGGGTGGTTCTTTCTCATATATATATATGTATATACATATATGTGTGTGTGTGTGTGTGTGTGTGTGTTTGTGAGTATTATTATTATTTTACATATCGATCCTAATTCCCTCTCCCTTCCTCCCATGTCCCCCACTCCCCCTCCCATCCCATTCCCCACCCACAGGAAGGGTGAGGCCTTCCAGGATGGATCATCAAAATCTGTCAAGTCATTTGGAGTAGGGTCTATGCCCTCCCTCCTGTCTCTAGGCTAAGGGACTTTCCCTTCATGGGGAATGTTTTTCCGAAAGTCCTTTCTTGCACCAGGGATACATCCTGGTTCCACTGTCAGAGGTCCCTTAGACTGCCCAGACCTTATAATTGAGACCCACATTTAGGGAGTCTGAGCCAGTACAATGCTGGTTTCCCAGCTATCAGGCTGGAAGCCCTTGAACTCCCCCTTGTTCAGGTCAGCTGTCTCTGTGGATTTCTGTAGCTTGGTCTTGACCCCTTTGCTTATCACTCCTCCCTCTCTACAAATGGATTCCAGGAGTTTGGCTCAGTGTTTAGCTGTCGCTTTTTTTTCCATCAGCTACTAGATGAGGTCTCTATGATGGCATATAAGTTAGTTATCAATCTCATTATCAGGGAAGGGCATATAAGGTAGCCTCTCTACTGTAAGCAGAGGAACTTGAGAAAGTAGACAGAGATACTTTCATTACTTTCTATTTTACTGATCTGTTTCATGTGTATGGGTGTTTTACTTTACCAGATGCAGACCACATGTGTGTCTAGTGCCTACAAAGGTCAGAAAATGGCATTGGAGTCCCTGGAACTGAACACACACAGACCTTTGTTTGGGAGCCACCATGTGGGGCTGAGAACCAAAGCCAGGTCTTCTTAACAGCAGTGAGTGCTCTTAGCCACTGAGCCATCTTGCCAGACCTCACAGGAACTTTTACAGCAACACTCCTGAAGTTCATACAATGTTCTACATAGAGCTCTCCAAAACTGATCCCACAAATAATAGAGATAAGGGAAGAGATCTACCGCTGAGCAGAAGGCAGAGACAGGATTGAGAAAAGAAAGATGAATAATGAAAGCAGAGAAATAAAGGGCTCCTGGAAGAGTGGACATGAGAGAAAAGGGCACGATCTATGTAACACCAACAGAAATAAAAAGGAGCACATTACACATCCAACGATTCACCTGAATCATCGCCACAGAGGTGGTGTTCATTGGGCAAGAGTATAAGGTGGTGTCCACTTTGGTTCCTCAGCTAGTTGTTCCAGTGAACTAGAGAACACAGACAAAGAAAGAGAACTAGAAAAAAAAAAAGGGGGGGGGAAGCAGGCTTGGCAGTACATGCCTATCAGCCCATATCTTAGGAATGTGTGAGGATTGCTGTGAATTCAAGGCTAGCCTGATGTACAAAACAAATTCCAAACTACCAAGTACAATAACACCTTATCTTAAGGAATAACCAATAAAAAGGGGAAATGTTAGCATTGTATCAGTAACAGTACAAGATTATTGAAGGAATCTTCAGGGAATATTCAAATATATACTACATTATTAGACTATGTGAATTTTGAAAGTTAAATAGTTTTGCACTAAATATCTAAACATATATATTATTTAGTTATACTAATAGCTCGCGAGCATAAAAGAGACCGATGGTGGGTCTCTTCTATGGGGAGAGAAAGGAGGGAGAAAAGCACTTTCTAGATAACCAAAGCTATGATGACTGTCCTATGAATTTAACCATGAGCCATATAAAATGTTAGCTTGCAAATCTTCTCGGGCAAGTGGCATTATATCTGAATAGGATTAGGATCACATGGAGTATGGAAATAGAGTGTCAATGTGCCATAACACAAGGTTGTATTAGCCATTGATTATGTTTGAATGAGAAATGGATAAACTAGGTGTTTTTTCTCTTGATGTAGGGGTAAATGGATTGGGACAGAAATCTCTGACCATCATGGTGGTTCTCTTGTAGTGTATGATTCATTAAAGTAGAACATTTTCATGATTTTTAAAATATTAAACAGCACTGTAATCTATATGATGCTAATGTGTTTGGAGGGCTGTTCTCACATGGAAGAAGGAATGGTGAAATGGCCTCTGAGCGTGGCATCTGCTACAGGAGCTGCACATTTCTGACTGACAAAGTAGCTATTCCATTTAGAAACTGATTCACACCAACAACCTCAGATTTCATGCTCTGTGTTGCACAGCAAGGAACTTCATTAGTGCCATTCAAATGCTGAACTTCTTTTTTCATGGGGAATAGACAGCCCTTACCCTCAGATGAATACCCTGCCTGTGAAGAGGGACTTCCCACAGCTCTCCAAAGAACTGCATGGCTAAAATGCCCAGAGTTGTCTAAGCTATTTTTCCCTATGATACAACTGCCACATGCTTTTCAGATATGGAACATTAGAAAAAAGGATGGTATTGTAGATATGTGCATTTCATTTGTTAAATATATTGGCATTTCATCTAGTTGTTTGACTTATTAACTATGAAGCATTTGTAAAATTTCAAGCAAGTACTTCAGGTCAAATATCTGGTACACAGAGTTAAAAGTGCTTTACTTAGAAAGGATAATAATTCTATAATCCATAGAACTAAAGAGCTAAGTGAAAGGAAGGCTCAAGTGGGAATACATGGGAAGGGGAAAGAGAATAGATTCCCCGGGTGTACTGGGGATGGGTGGAGACGAGAACAGGAGGGATGTGTAAGGGTGGAGGATGAAAGGACAGGGTTACTGGGAGTGACACTAAAACTGAGGGCATTTCAGGGGTAAAGCAGAAACCTATGGCAATAAATATACAAGGGTGACACTAGTGAAGTCTCCTAGTAATGCGGGATACAGAAGCTAAACCAGCCATCTCTGTAACCAGGGGAGGTTTCTACCAGAGGGACTGGGACACCAGCCCAACCACCAACAGTTTGCCCTTCCCATAAGCTGTGCTAGAGTAAAGGCAACACAGAGCTTGTGGGAGTAACCTAGCAATGACTTGTCCAACTTGAGACCCATGCCATGAGCAGGAACACACATTGTTCAAGGGTCAGAAACCAGAGGCTGCATAGCCCAGAGACCTAGGATTAAACCAAACGGGACTGGCAAAATGAAAAGAAAGAAAAGAAAAAGCAATGAAATCGTTCTAATGATATTCTGCTATATTCGTAGACCTAAGTGAGCCTAGATGATAATCATTAGAGAGGCTTCATTTAGCAACTAATGAGTGCAGATGAAGAGAGTTACAGCCAAACTTCAGGCAGAGCTCAGGAAATCCCATGGACGAGGGGGAAGACGGATTGTAGGAGCCAGAGGGATCAAGAACTCCACAAGAACATGGCCCACAGAATCAACTAACTAGGAGCTCATAGGGGCTCACAGAGACTGAAGCAACAGTCAGGGTCCCAGTATGGGCCCTCTGCATATACGTTATAGCTGTAAAGCTTCATGTTCATGAGGGATCATAATGGTGTGAGCAGAGGCTATCTCTGACTCTTTGCCTGCTCTTGGGACCCTTTTCCTCCCACTGTGTTGCTTTGTCCAGCCTTAACATGAGGGTATATAACTTGCTATGCCATGTTTGGTTGATATCCCTGGGAGGACTGCTCTTTTCTGAAGGGAAATGGAGGAGTGAGTCTAGGGAGACGGAAGGTGTGGGAGGATTTTGGGAGAAGGGGGTGTGGGGAAATCTGGGAGAAGGGGGTGTGGGGAAATCTTCAGTTTGGATGTAGTGTAAGAGAGATGAATAAATTTTAAAATGAAATCTAAAATACAATTGATCAAAGAGAGCTGATTTAATCAGAGATATCTTATAATAGGCACATTTCTAGGTGTGTATGTGTGCGCATGGAACTGAATATAGATTTTACACAGTTGTATTTCAGAATTCATAGTAAAATAGTCTCTTCATGACTTTGCTAGAATTATAGTGCCTTCCTCCTTCTGTGTGTAAGTCTGAGCCCAATATTGTGCAGAACCTTTTCATTTCAAGACTACCTTTGAATATAAATAAAATGTGAAACACACGGGATAAGACAAGGAATGTTAGTTGTGGTACTATTGTCCTCTCCTTAACCAAACTCCACCCAGTCTCCCCAAAATTCCCTTTTATGTAGGCTCTGAGTTTGAGCTTTCCAGTTCACATTGGTTATCCATAAGCAAGAATTCTGAGAAGTCAATTTAGCTGGGATCTTCTATTCTTTACTTCTCCCCCTCAATATCTAAGCAGCTTCTCCATTTCTAACACCTGGGAGATGCCTGATCATCCTGGCCTGCATTTAGCAAAAACCCTGTTAGGTCAATTAAGCCAGAATCCCCTCTCATCCCTAATGTATACCTTAGGAATTTTTTAATTCTCTACTCCGTTTTTGCTCCTTACATACAATTATACTTGTCCTTGTTATGTTTGAATTTATTCAATTATTCTCCCTGCTCACTCCCAAATATCCATATATGCATTGCTTTCTATTATACAACAAAATAATTCTACCTAAAGTGTGTATCACCACTCTTTCAACAAGTCTTGTTAATTTTATCACCAACAATGGCAATATTTTAAATAGCCTAAATACACAAAATTAATGCAATTTATCATTTATTTATCATTATTTTATCACATGTATGACCTCCTCATGTAATTTGACTACATGCCTTTCTACATTAGAAGGATTCCTTCCTGTGGAAAATGTTCTTTAAGATTAATGTCACTTTTACTGAAATTCATGTTGCCAGGGAGCATAGAAGCTGAGACTTAAAGTGTGTTAGACGTGTTAAGGAATGTTGTATAAAACTGCTTTCAGGGGTTAGAAGTACATGGATATTCCCATGCAAATACCACGTTAACATTAAAACATGCTCTACAAATCCTAAGTAACAGGGCATGGTGTCTCCTGCCACCATTAAGTCTATTTTATGAAAACACATACTAATATGTAAAGGCTATGAGAATATAGCTACCATAGCTTTTAAAGGAAACTAGCCAATTTCTACCATAATGCTCATCAAAGACTCTGACATATTGTAAGTTATTAGTTCAGTATTTAGCCATCAAGCTGGTTTAGAGTTAGGCACCTAACACTAAAGCGTTTCCAAAGGTCTATCACTCTGTGCATCAGAAATATTATTCATCAGGTAGAGTTGGCAAAATGTATAAACTGTGCAAGGCCCCCAAAACCCTAAGTGTTTAATGGTAGACATTCTGAAGGGGAGGTAAAAATATGATGGCGTGGTATGAGTTCAGAGATGGGAATTGGGCCCTTCTCTGTCACAGAACCTGTCTAGAGAACTTAAATAGTCAGTCACAGACTGGGTCAATTTCATTGCTTTGATCTGTGGTATAAAATCTAGTCAACTCTGGCCACCAACCAAAATTTAGAAAACTCATAAGAGATTGCAATAACAGTCACTTTTCATTGTTCATATATAATGTACCTACACAAAGGTAGGCGACTAAGGACAAATTACTTCCAATGATGGAAGGACATGTTTATAAAATCTGAAGACAAGAGTGTATCTCTTTTCTCACCCAAACAGTGAGCTTTGAGAGATTTCATCCTCTACATTGGTCCAATAGAACTGAGCAAGCCATACTTCAACAAATCCAAGTAAATAGTCTCTATTACTCCTTCAAATTTCATTCATAGAAGAGTATTATGAAGTCAAAAACATAGAACTTTTATTGTTGTTACAGTTCTAATGTACATGAGTATTTTGCTGCATGTATGTCTATAAACCACATGTATGCCTAGTACCAATAAAAGTAAGAAGAAGATGTTGGATGCCCTCTCAGGACTGATGTTTTGATGTCACCATGTGGGTGCCAGGAATTGAGTCTGGGTCCTCTGGAAAGGCAACCAGTATTCATAACTCCTGAGCCAGCTTTCTAGTTACAACTTACAATTTATTTTTCATGACACAACGTAAGTTTCATTTTACTAGCATAGTAACCTCTAAGAATAATTATCAACATGCCTTTACTTTCCAAAACACACTTGATCATGGTACTATTTAAATCTGAAGCATATATCCTGACTGAAAAGCACAAGGTTCTTAGTTTACAAGCATCCATTTCTTTCAGATACTTCATTGTTCCACTGTAGTTTCTCTATATGAAGGAAAAATGTTTGGTTACAAAGTAATTATGTTGTACCTTTGAGGTTTCATGAAAAAAAAATCACAAATATATGAGGTGACTACATTTTTTTGCTTAGAAATATTTTTAAGCTTTCCTGCTAAGTCATTGTCATAGTAAATCACTACAGGCCTTCATTGTAATGGCCCATATTCAATTTCCTGTTAATATAAGGATATGAGGATGCATTCTTCTTGAAAGATAAGTAATGGGCAACATATAAATATTCTATTAAAAAGATAAAAAGGAGGAAATGAACTGGAACTACTTTAAATTATTCATGGGCCTTTGATGTTTAATATATTGCTTAAACAAAGTAAAAATATCTTTTGCACATGTTACTCAGGTTACGTTCTTAAAACCCACAGGAAAATAATTTTCTCTTTCTAATAGTACAAATATGGAGGAATAAACATAAGAACACAAGGCAACTCCCAAATTTGTATCTTCAAAGCTCAAACATTTCTCCTATCTTTTGGATATGTTCAATTTCCTGTGTGTGTGTGTGTGTGTGTGTGTGTGTGTGTGTGTGTGTAACTAGATGCTTTAAATTTAAGATCTCTCCCTATTCTACCCCTCATCTAGTTTTCCACTCACACACATTCTTTTTTTAATGACTATTTCTTTGTTGTACTCAGTGACCCAAGACGGATACTAAGACTTCAAGAATTCAGCCAGATCCTGGCTTCAAAATGTGCTCTGGCTTTTACACCATGAATCCATTGCATGAGTTCAGGTTCTCTTTGCTTCTCACTAACAGTCTCTCAACATCTATTTACAAAGTCCCTCTCCTCTCTAAAGTACCTAACATCATTTTATTTCAACTCCAAATTGCCTACAGACCACGTTCTACTCCTAAGGTCCAGAATACAGCATCAGTTCAACTTTTTGCAGCTTTTTTTTTCTTTCGTGTTAAGCTGTGCTATATCATACTGTCTACATACATTTCTAGATATTTTTGGAACATGTTTGTCTTCTTTCAACAAACACCCAGCCTAGCCAAATTCTGAGCTAAGCTATAAAATCATCAACTCTACGATGCTTTCTCTGAATTAGTCTAGCCTCAGGCCAACATAGGAATGCCTTACGTGTTTACATTAAGGCTCTGTACTATTTAGATGTTTAAACATGTTCAATTGCCACATGAACTACTGAAGGTCAAAGCCTTAGATCTCTAAACACATAAAAGGTACCTCAGGAATTAAGCATGGAATAATTTAATAAATGTTTTTTGGATTATTTAAAACCTAATTAAGAAACTTGATTAAAACCTCAGCAATACCATATCTCCAGATTATATTTTATGCTGGAAAACATGAAATCATTTTTAATTAGCAGCATTATAACCACACTAACTTCTAGAGTTCTAATTGAAAAACTGACTTATGTGTGTGCCTGCAGTTTTCCGACACATATAGCACCTGTGTAGATTATTAATGCAAATATACTTTACGAACTGCATGAGTTATAATGAGCCATTCTCCTTGGAACACCACCTTCAAGACTTACCTTCTTATGTGCATATATATGCATGTGTGTGTGTATGTGTATATTAGCTCAAATTTAATTTTAATCATGTGGTGGCTGATTATTAGTTTCTGGTATAATAATGGAACTATGAAGTCTAAGAGCTACATAAATGACTGGTATGACAACAGACATTCTCACAGTAACCAAACACTTTCTGGTGGGATTTTGTGCTTACTCTGCAAAATGAAATTCAGACATAGCACTATTATCAGGCACGACTTTTGGGCTATCCATCTATCGCTCAATAAGTGATAATCCCTAAAGAAGAATTTACTATGACTGTGCTGCTAAATGGACATAGCATAACTCACTCCTAATAAAAGCTATCAGTATACCCATAGATAAACATACCACTCAGTCCTGACATGAGAAGCCTCTACTTGCAGTATATGCTGATTAACACAGTGACCCACATTGGACAAGGTGTAGATAATAAGAGAATACAAAATATTCAACCCGAAAGGGAACACCTACACTCACATCCTCCACACCACCACCGGCCTACAGATCATTTGGAAAGAGAGGACAAGAAGACTATAAAAGTCAGAGGTGGTGGATGAATACAAGGAAATATCTTAAAGGTTGAGCAGGGCACTGCACACATGAACTTACAATGGTTGGGACAGCATGCACAAAACCTGTGCAAGGCCAAGCCTGACAAATTACTGGATGCAGACAAAACATTCATATACACAAAAGGTAAAGACATTTTTTAAAAATCTGCAACTTAAGTAAGTAGGAAAATAGGGTTGACTCTTGAAAAGATTGGGGGGGGAGGGGTATGTGTTGAGCTTCCATGTGAGAAAAATATGAAAGAATCAGGATGAGAGATGCTAAGTATACTGAAAACATTAAAACTTGAGAATGACTTACGACTGAAGACTTATCTATGACATGGTGGTCTATCTTCAATGACTCAGATATCATGCTGCTACAATGTTACCTTTGTGTCTAGCACCAGTGCAAAGATGCCCACCTCCGCAGAAGACCGAATCCTGTTTTTGTGTTTCACTAGGCATCTACAGATATGGAATCTAAAGAGCACTCTTGTCCCATTGGTCTACTGAGCATCACTTAATAATGTTTTTAAGAAGGAAAGAGTTTCCAGTCTGAGACCCATGGTTCCCCAGAACATGATTTGGAATCTAAGTGAAAGTGACCAGATGCTGCCAGCTTTGCTGCATATAATATGTACTACACAGGGCAGCTATTGCTACACATGAGACAGTAGTGGAGCATGATGATGGGGTGGGAATTGGAGTGTGAAATATGAGATGATGTAGAGTCCCTTCTGAGTCAGGAACCCCCCCCAAAAAAAAAAACATTAAAGGGTTATTGAAAGGGAAAGAAGTCCTTTCCTAATGAGGAGGTGGCCATTTAAGAAAGAAAATGGTATGAGGTTATACTCTTTAGCAAAAGAGACTTGGCTGACAGAGAACAGAATTCCTCTGACCATGGGACTTTTATCTGGGTCTCTAGGTAAGACAGCAAAGAAAGGACAATACAGTATGCCTTGTACAAATGTTGAAAAATAATTGTTTATAAAATTTTGTTTTAAAATTCTTTGTCTATGCCTGAAACAGTACAAGGTGATCCAATATTCAAAACAGCTGGACAAAGCAGCCTTACAGACTACAGCCAGGATTTCTGAATCTTCTTCGAATCCCCCATGACAGCGCCCTTTACCAGAAGGAAGTAGTTTGGAAAGAACAACGTCCAAATTCCCAAATATTGTCTATAAATGTTTGTTTTCATTTAATTGGACTTTGTTATATAATAAAATAAAATAAAATAAAATTCTTTGTCTATAGTATGCATTTTAGTAATATCACAAATCAAACATTGACCATTTACAGAAACTGTGTAAAATGTCTTTAATTCAATTAGCCAATTTCCTACTGAGAAATGCCACAGAATGATTCTAAATTTAAAATGTTATGGCTAAGAAGGGTGTTAATTAAATGTCTTCTCTTTATACATTTGCCAAACAGGAATTTGAATATATAGTGTAGTTTAGAAAACTCATCATTATGCACATTGGAATATGTTATGGAATTAAATTAAATATTTTTTAAGGGAGGAGGTTAAAGTATTTCAAAAGCAGTCACTTGGAATCTTTTGAGTGGTGTTTCCTGCCATGAGCAGGAGTCATAACTCAAACTAGAGCTGACTATTCTGTCACTTCAAACATGATTTGTTAAGGTTAACTTATGCAAATATAAATGTTTACAATTTATTGATTTGACAGAAATTTTACCTTACTTCTTAAGAACAGAGACTCTGGCATATTTTAGAATGAATAAAATCACCATAAAACTAGCTATGAGTTACATGAATGAAATTAACATGTCTAACAGGAGAAATAAAATTATCTTTGATTTCCTTTAAACATCTTAATATTCTGAAAAAATCCTTATTCATTAATTTATAAAATTAATAAATCTCAAAAATTCAAAGATCTTAATTATCAATAAAGACATGAAGTAGAAAAGGACTGCCTCTTAGCCATGTTTTCTTACACATCACGCATATTATACCACCTCCTGGCTGTTTAAGCTCTGGATTTGTCAACAAACTCTTACAATGAAGACTTCAGGAAGCCACACTGTTGACTGAATTGTTGACAAGGAAAAGTCCCAGATTTTTAAAAATTTCCATTCTAAATTATTATTTACCTGACTTCTTAAAGTGCTTACCACATTTATATAAAATGTGTGCTTGTGTGTGTGTGTGTGTGTGTGTGTGTGTGTGTAATCTAGTCTCTACTCTCATGAACAAACATTAAATTCGGTAGTATTTCCCTTAAAGTTCTTTGATCCCCTTCTCTTTGATATGAGAAGAACCTCCAAGCAACACTAAAACCCAACTTTCCATGGGGTCACACCACTGTCTCTTCACTATTTGTAAAATTCTCAGTATGTCTTATTGTAGTTAAACTCTACTATTAGTCCCCCGGCTGAATTTTCTAGAAGCTAATCCTATAAAATATTCACTGAGGGTCACCAGGATTCAGTCAACTCAAATGATTTGTTAGGAATAGTCAAGGCATCAGAACTAGGCTGTCACATAATGCCTATCTTCAAATATATTAATTTTATTTTGCTTTTGGTTTTTCAAGACAGGGTGTCTCTGTATTCTTTTGGAGCCTGTCCTGGAACTAGCTCTGTAGACCAGGAAGATATCACTTTTTAAAAACATCACTTTTTAACAGTTAAGTTGCTCTAAAATTTTACAAAACATGTAACTATTAGGTACCCTTTCTTAAATTAGCCAAATAATGAATTAAAGTTTCCATACACATCTAGTTATTAGTACTATCTCAAGTTTTGTTTTAAATAACATTAATTGCATAACTAAATTGAAGGGGATGTCATTCTGTAAATATGTTTCTCTTATTGGTTAATGAATAAAGCACTGTTGGCCTATACAAAAGCAAGATAGGCAGGACTAGGAGATGAGGAGGAAAGAGGAAGTAGTAGGGAGGAGATTCGAGATGGAGGATGGAGAGATCAGAATGCCAGACCCTCTCTCTGGTAAGATAAGTCCACGTGGAAGTACTTAGATTAATAGAAATGGGTTAATATTTAAGACAGAGCTAGCCGATAAGAAACTAGTAACGGGCCAACAGCCTTATATCAAATACAGAGTCTTTGTGTGTTATTTGGGGCTGGCATGGCGGTGGGACCAGACTGGCCAGCAGGAAAAACATACTCATAACACTGAATTATACTTTAAACTAATATTCCAAAAGGAAAATCAAATTTGTGGAGGAAATCTTGTGGAAATAACCTCTTTCTTGTCATTCTTTATTTGAGAAAGTCAACAGAGAACACATTTCAGCACTGACTTAGAAAAACCACCAAAAAATGTGGTGTCATCTGTCTTGGTTACCACAGGAAAAGTCAACATCTTTCTTATTTGCTTCAGATACAGTCTCTGTACATCCAAATTTCTGTAAAGATTTAGGAACATATAAAACAGGAGCATGAAGGAAAAGAAAGATGGTTTTCTACTTCTCTTAATTCCAAAGGTGCCCAAAATAGGTGTAAGGGTATTTAGAAAACTATTTATGCCATCAATTATCTAGTTTAAAATAACTAAAAAAAAAATTCGCAATCAGAATCAAAATAGAGGAAAAAACAAATGATATTGCTGTGGATTTCTCCTTGGGATTCAGACTAACAACTAACTTCCTTTACAAGTAAACACAACATCAATATTCTTCACAATAGCATATTCTTCATTTCTTTTGGACAAAACCTATTCTTTGATTTTTTAAAGGTAATAAATGTTGGCAAAAAATCTAGAATACATCAGTAATTTAATTTATATATTAATATCATACAGTTAGTGTTATGATAAAGCGCAAGGGAGACTTTTGTGTGGGGTACTTTGGCGGATTCCATTGCAGGCAATGGTGACCGAGGCAGAGGGCCAAACACGCCAGGCAGACGGAGTTTCAGTGAGAAGTTTTATTAGAAAGGGGAGGAATGAGAAAAGAGGTGAAGAGACACAGAGAAAGGACAGGAGAAGAGGGAGACAAGAAAAGTCCTGTCTGCCCCAGGGAACAGCAGAAAACAGAGAGCGAGGGCAGGAAGAAAGCTGGGAAAGAGCAGAGAGAAGAGAAGAGAGAGAGGAGAGAGAGGAGAGAGAGAGAGAGAGAGAGAGAGAGAGAGAGAGAGAGAGAGGGAGGGAGGGAGGGAGGGAGGGAGGGAGGGAGGGAGAGAGAGAGAGAGAGAGAGAGAGAGGGAGGGAGGGAGGGAGGGAGGGAGGGAGGGAGGGAGGGAGGGAGGGAGAGAGAGAGAGAGAGAGAGAGAGAGAGAGAGAGAGAGAGAGAGAGAGAGAGAGGAGAGAGGAAGACCTGGAAACAGCGCGTCAGTGGGCAGAGGTCTGTCTTTTTGTTTTGTTTTGTATCTTGGTTTTCTTAGACAGACTTTCTCTGTGGTTTTGGAGGCTGTCCTGGAACTTGCTCAGTAGACCAGGCTGGCCTCAACTCACTGAGATCTGCCTGCCTTTGCCTCCTGAGTGCTGAGATTAAAGACGTGTGCCACCAATGCCAGGCCAGAGGTCTGTCTTCTAAAGGGGTCTTTTGCACCTGCAGATTAATATTGATGGAACCTTGGGCTGATTAGAGTACTGCCTGAGAGCATTCGGCCAGGTGACAGGGGCAGGACAACATAAAGCCTGAATCCCTACAGTTAGTTTTTTTCTTTTAAAATGTAATCTAAGTTGATTGTAAAATTACTCATACTTGAAGAAAAAGAAAAAAATATAGACTACAGAGCCATTTGCTAAACTGATATTGCCATTAATAATAATAATAATATTGCCATAAATAATAACAATGATTACACCAATGCTCTTTTCATTTGTGTTATTTCATATCATCGTTTTTAAACAGCGGTCTTACATGCATTCCAGAAAGAAAATTCTTTATGTATTTGTTCCTGGCACATAAAAGAACCTCTAAGCAAAAGTTAACACCCCTGAGGGCACACAAGACACTCAGCACTAGCAGTTCCCTGTGTTTAATCTCCAGCAACAAAACAGAAACAAAGAGCTTCCTCTATTGGAACATAGGCACACTGTACAGAGTAAGCAACCCAACTGGGTTATCTCCCACTAGAAAAATTTGCTTTCAGCAACTGTCAGCAATCCCTTAGGATCTGTAATAGCTGAAGTTGCTTCAGTACACTGTACAAGAGACCATCACTTACACTCAATGTCCTTTCTCAACACATCTCCATTTCATAGAATAACTTAAACTGAATACCAAACACTCCTGCTCTCACATCTCCCTGTGTTCCAGTTCCTTCCCATTCTTATCCAGCTCTCCATTTGATACAGACACAGTACAGCTGTCTCTTCCTGCTCATGCCTCATAGCCTCATTTCCACAGCTGCCCATGGATACTCAAGTACCTGCCAACTGCACAGTCCCGCCTCCCTTTTTTTGAGAAAGCATCTGAGATCAATTGTTTATTTACTTTTTCTCTCTGTTGTGCTTTGCATTATAAACTTGGGGCTATGCCAATAGGTACATTTAACTAACCTATGGTGATGTTCAAATAATTTCTAATCATGTAATATGATTGAAATTCATGTCTAAACTGTAAAATTAAAAGAGAATGTTCTCGATAATATTAAAAACATAATATACAGATTTTATATAGCAATCATTTTCACTGTAAATTATTTCTAATATAAAAGGTAAGGCTTTATATAGTAAATTAAATAATCTATATCAAAGCAACTCAATGAGGAGCTTACATTCATACAGTAGCTGTGAGAGTCTCCTTCTGTTCCATAATTCACATGTCATAGTGAATGCCTCCTACAAGTCTTTACAGTGTACAGGTAGGATGGAAGAGGATACATATGGAAACGGCTTTGTGAGAAAGAAACACACTGGCTTTATAACCAAGGGACTAAGTTTCAGCGGAGTCATATTATCCAATCTCATGTCTCAGTTGAGCATCTTCTGAGCAGTGTCACTGTGTTCACTTGCTTCAGTCACCCCAGTCAGAGTACATTTGATCTGAGTGTTATACCTGAGCATCACCAAATCAATGGGAGACCTAAAGTCTCCTCAGCTACCCTCATTCCAAACAGCCTAGTGTGGAACTCACTGTTGTGCTGAAAAAGAAGAACTTGGAACTGCCAGTGTGATTATATCAATTCAAAGAGATTGGGAAACCATCCTCATGGCCTACACAGGTCTGTACCAGGTCCTCTAACTATATTATGGCTTTCACTTTAGTACTTTTATAAGATTGGTGAGTGCGTGAGTGAGTAGGACTCTGATTCTTGCCTTCTTTGGGGCTTTTTTTTTCTGTTGGTTTGTTTTGTCCAATTGAAATGTGTTAGTTTTTGTTTTATCTGTGTGTGTGTGTGTGTGTGTGTGTGTGTGTGTGTGTGTGTAAAACCCCTTAGAAGCTTGATTGTTCTCTAATAAGATACAGAAAGGGGGTAGATCCAGATGGGACAGGAGAAGGGAATAACTGAAAGGACTAGATGGAGAATAAATCATAATCAGGATATATTACATAAAATACCATTTATTTTTTATTTATTTTACATCCCAGGCTGTAGTTTCCCCTTCCTCCTATCCTCCCAGTCCCTTCCCCCACCCTTATGTTTCCATCCCCTAATCTACTCCTCACTGAAAAATAAACATTAGCAACAAAAAATATATATTTTCAATAAAAGGAAAAATACATGGCTGTAAAGAGCAGTATGCAAGACAGATCAACACCAAAAATGGAAAGAATGCCAGGCACCAGATAACAGGTGATCAACAGAGGTCATAAATTATTTCAATTGTCTCTAAAATTATAGGAAAGAGCATTACTAACACTCATAGCTATAGAATTACTCAACAAAGTTATAAAATGCTCTACCTATGCACTTTAATTTTTAAGGCTGGTGATATATTTTTACAATACAATATAAGCATCCACAAAATAAATATGAATCAACAAGAAGTTCCTAAGCCATATAGAAGACATTCATAAATGAAAGATAGCTTTGCTTAACTACAAAAGTATATTTTTTATGTTATGAAACAAGAGAGCAATAATAAGGTTCAAACTTGCATAGACTCTGTCATGTGTGACAACTGTACCTATAAATTTATACGAAAATGGCAAACTTGCGAACAATTTTAAGCAAGAGTATGAATGAATTTTCACAGCATAGATACATCATCAACACGACACTTGTCTAAAGCTAATCTGTCTTCATTTTGCATTCCTGTGTCTTCAAATACAGAAGCATTCATTTCTTTTATTTATAGAATGGATACCTCTGAATGAGCAGCTCATGACCTGCTTGAGGGGAAAATAAACTAGGCTTCAAGGTACCCTAGAAATGAAAGGAATGAGAGAAATATGGATGATTTTCCTGCTGTGTTCTCAGTGTATAAGTTCCACACATGGAGCCAGTTTGTTCTGAATTTTGTCAGTGTCTAGAAAACACCACTATCCCCATGTACTTATGGATTGTCAGAATCAGTAGTACCACTAAGCGTTTTATTTGGAAGTCATTTTACTAGTATAATATAACGAGGAGAAAATTAAGTTTCATCAATTCTAACCTTACTACAACTCGATCTTTTATGAGTCAAATCAGTTTTACTGTTCATGGATATTGATTATCAAAAGAAACTTCAGAGTTAAATTATTTCTAAATGAAATGAAGGATGTGTTATTCTCTCCTTATACAGATAGCTAAGTTAGGAGATAATATGTGGAACAAATAAATTATTTTGTTCTGTCAGAATAAAATATGAGGAGGCTGGATTTATTTCTCTTTAAATATAAATTATAAGAATTCTCACTTATTAGGTAAGTTTACTTTTAAATTTTTTAAAGGTGATAAAAATGCAAAATCAAAACAATTCTGAGATACCATCTTACTCCTGTCAAATGGCTAAAATCATAAACACCAGCATTGGACCAACTTAGACCCGCCTGAACATGGGTCTCAGTTGGAAGGCCTAGACAGTCTAGGGAACCTCTGACAGTGGAACCAGGATGTATCCCTGGTGCATGAAAGGACTTTGGGAACACATTCCCCATGGAATGATACTCCCTTAACCTAGAGACAGGAGGGAGGGCATAGACCCTATACCAAATGACTTGACAGGTTTGATGATCCCTCCTGGAAAGGCTCACTCTCCCTGTAGAGTGGGTAGGGAATGGGATGGGAAGGAGGGGTCGATGGGTGTGGGAGGATGGGAGGGAGAAGTAAAATAAATAATAATAATAATAAAAATCAGCTTAAAAAAAGAATTTAGTAATCACTATTTTAATAAGATATGATACATAATATTTTGTTAACCCACTGCTGAGCCCCAGCAATGCTGTGCCTCACCTATGAACTTGTAATACAGTTGTTTCACATCTGGCCAACTCAATCTATCTGCATTTATTCTAGAAGCAAAACTTTTTGTTATAGTACAAAAGCAATGACATTAGTATGTACAAAAGAACATTTTCAAAATGTACCCAAATGAAATAATCCAGACACAGTATTGAAAAAGAAATAAATAACACATTAAGTAGATAACACTGGTTATATATTAAAGCCTGTAAAGGGGGTTTTTCTAAAATATGAACAACAAAACACTGATTCAATTATTTTTATTTATTTATTTATAACCAAGTCCATTTAAATGAAAACAAACATTTACAGACAATATTTGGGAATTTGGGTGTCGTTCCTACCAAACTACTTCCTGCTGGTAAGGGCGCTGTCATGGGGGATTCTAAGAAGATGCAGAAATCCTGGCTGAGTCTGCAAGGCTGCTTTGTCCAGCTGTTTTGAATGTAGGATCACTTGGTACTCTGTTTCAAGCGGTCTGGCTTGATCAAACCACATTAGTCTGGAAGGAATCCACAGCTTTTCATTTTCTGTAAGGGACCTCAGACAGTGGAGCCAGGATGTATACCTGGTGCACAAAAGGACCTTTCTAACATATCCCCCATGGAGGGATAACTGCCTTAACCTAGAGACAGGAGAGAAGCCCTAGTCCCTACTTCACATGACCTGTCAGATCTACATGACCCCAACTGGATGGCATTTCCCTACATATGGAATGGGGGATGGGAGGGGAGTGTGGTTAGGTTACATGTGGGAGGGCAGAGAGGGTAAAAGGGAGGGAAGGGAGGGAGGAAGGGAGGGTGGGAGAGGGAACTGGGATCGACATGTATAATAATAATTAAAAAAAAATGCTCTGACTCAAAAATTTAAGTTCAAGGACAAGTTACTGGGGAAAAGGATTTTTATTTTTGTTTCCACAGAAAATGATTCAATTATTTTATTATCTGAAAAACAATGCAGACTCCTAAAATTGCTTTACACTGAGAAAGATTTAAATTGGATTTTGTAATAAAGCATGAAAGAAGTTACCTTAGCTACATCTGTAATCCTCCCTAATTTATATTAATGGCATATATTGAAATAATGGGATAGAACTCAGGCCATCTATGTAAAAGAGTGAATTTTAAAGAAACAAAAAAGAACTGATATTTATTACCTTGGTTTGAAACATAGTAAACTAAAACCCTTTACTAAACAAGAAGCATGTGAGGTGGTTGTGTATTGGTTATCTATCACACCAGCAGTGGGTTTAAGCTTCTAGATTCATGACTGTCTTACTTCCATGTCACTCACTTTATTAAAGTATCAATTTCAACTGAAACAATCTTCATCCCATAGTTCCATTTATGATTCTATACACATTTTTATAATAAATTGCACCAATTAGTTGTTGCATAACTTAGAAACATACAAATGTTTCCAAAGCAACAGAGAAAATGCAAGAAAAAATATGACGGTAGCATTAATAAACATGTCTATTCTCATGCAGCTGATACAGTGCCAGTCATTAAATACCATCAAATAGTTTCATTGTCAGTGGATAGTAATTGCTTTCTCTCACTTAAACAAGTTCATGTCACATGCCTTTCACAGATACTTGCCATCATTTCTAAAGGTCAAATTACCAAAAGTGGAAATTTCTAAAGATCTTTGAACATCTATACTCTTTCCCATTTTAAAAAAAAGTGTTGTGAGTAACTATATTCTTATGAAATATGTGGCTGAAGATGTCAGATCAGAGTGGATAAAAGGGGTTCAAAAGTCTTAGGTCAATGTTTTCTCACCTGTGGTTTTACACTGTTTGCATTTTCTAAGGTTCCTTTCCCTGCTGTCCTTGATAGAACAGGAGCAGGCATCTGAACACACTGTTCTGCATGACAATGAAGCCCCATGCAGCTGTGGTTACTGCAGAGCAGAGATTTTAGACTCAGAAGAAGATCATTCTAAGTGACAGAGAAATACAAAGATGCAGCAGAGACTGCTCATCCCAGAGAGAGCCAGTCAGCATTCCATGCTCAGGGAGTATCCAACATCTCTCTGCCTCTTATCTCCAAGCACACCCAGAATTTAACTCCTACAGCATTTACATGCTCTGAGCATTAGAACCAATAAGCCTTGACTAAATCAGAAATGATTAAAATGTACTCCACAAAATTTACATGTCTCAAAAGCAAAACAATGTAAGATAAATACATACAATCCCTGTCACTACTGGAAGACTTGCATGAGCCAAAACTGGAACCCTTCGAAAATCCACCAAGGTATCTACTGGCCATCTCAGTGCAAACCTGAGAACCAGTACTGCAGTGTTTGAACAGAGGCACACAAAGGAAAAGGACTCATGGGAAAAGACACAGTGGAAAATGGAGACACTGAAAACAAACAGGGACTTCGCAGCTAACACATCGAACCACAAAGTTTCCAAGCCAGATGAGCCAGCAGGTACATATTGTACAGATCCCAGAAGAGACTATAAACTGTATTATGAGATAGGTAAGCATCCTTCACACCAACTCCTCTCTGAACTGTAAAATTCAAGGATAAGACATCACTAGAAATAAAAGATAATGCTCATGCTGGGCAGCATTATAGGACCAGTGGTGTGCTTCTGGGTATCTGAACTTACGCTGCCACAGGGAATTTTTTAAATTTAAACTTTTCCAATTCTTCCATGAAGAAGCTCAAATAGCCAAAGCAATTCTAATGAATAAGAGCAATGCTAGAGTAATATTAACACCTGACTTCAAACTACACTATAGAGCTATAGTGACATTGACTGCCATGAAAATAGACAGAAAGACAAATGGAATATAAAAGACCCAGAAATAAGAGCAAAGCTTAATTTTTGATAAAGGGAGAAAAAAATTTACTTGGGTAAAAGATACCCTAGACAACAAATACTCCTGGCGAGATGGGCTTTCTATCTGCAGAAGAATGACATTGATTTATATCTTTCTCTTTCTATGAAAATCAATTCCAAATGGATCACAGACTTTAATTTAAAACCTCAAACACTGACTTTTAGAAGAAAACACAAGGATATCCTCCAAGATATTGGGGTAGGTGGTAGGTGAGAACTTTTTAAATAGTACAACAGCATGAGAAATAACCCCAAATACCAATATATAAAACTACACAAAAAGTTTCTTTATAGCAAAGTACACAACCAGCAGAGTTGACGGCCCACAGAATGAAAGAAATCTTTATCAGCTACACTTCTGACAAGAGACTAATATTTAGAATGTACAAAGAATTTCAGAAATTAAATACTATCAACAAGTAGGCAAAAAGTATTCAGTATCCGCAGCCGTCAGGGAAATGTATTTTGAGATACATTAACTAATTCTAAATGGCAAACAACAACACCGCTGACAACAAATGCTGAAGAGGATGTGAAGAAAGAGGAATGCCTACTCACTGCTGGTGGTGAAAGTTAATACAGCCATTGAGGAAATCAGTTTAGAGAGTTCTCAAAAAATTAAAACTAGAATGACCATATGACCCAGATGTTTTATTCCTTGACATAGACCTAGAGAACTCCAGATTCTACCATAAAGATATTTATAGTCCCACATTTATTGATGTTTTATTCACTATGAAAAAGAATTGGAATCAACCTCATTGTACATCAATAGATGGACAGTGAAATTTATATATTTATATATGTATATATTAGATCTAAAGAAAATGAAGGAGCTAATTCATCGGTAACATTGTGATAATTAAACTAATGCAGTAAGTACTTTGCTTCTTAAATTATGCTATGAGAACCAGTAATAGAGGAGACATTCAACATTTTATTAGAAATGCATAAATAACATCAAACTCTTCTGCCCATTAAACAAGAATTTTACTTTTTATCAGGATTCCCACCGTAAGAAATTTCCATATTAAATTTGGTATGTACTTCTTTGAATTACCTAAAATTTTATATTTCATTATTATATCAATATCTTCAATGCTACTGTCAAAATTAAATACTTATTCTAAAACACTGAAATTACTTAGGAAGTCAAGGCATATTCCCAGAAGCAGAAGAGAACTAAAAGAATTCAAAAATCACTAAAAGAAACCAAAAAACACAGAAATATCATTTCTAAGACAAACTTGAAAATGGTTTTTCAAAGTATTTAGAACAATTATTTACATATACATGTATGTTGTATATATATGTATATGTATGTATAGATATGTATATGTGTGTGTATATATATATATATATCAGGTAAATTTTACACAAGTACAAAATTAATGGATGAATCTTTAGCATTGAGAAGTGGCTATTGTTTATAATTAGATTTAAGATGCATTCTATGGAAATTAATAACAAGTATCAACCACTCACAGACTGATGTCAATTTGGGTGAGTTTTATTTTCACCTTCTTTTAAAATAATGTTTTCTATTGAAGAACAGAGGGTTTTCAAAATTTAGCACAGAGAAATAAAATGCTTTTTATATGTAACTATAATTAGCCAGGGATTAAACCTGAAATCTGAATTGAATAGAATCTATGCTGATTAGGAAAGAGCATTCAACCTTGTCCCTGGAGCTTTGGCCAAGTGATTACCTTTGCTTCTGCTATGACTCTCCTAATCGGATGACTACCAGAACACCAATTCTGGCAAAGGGTGAGCAGGGATGAAGAGCATATCATCAGCATTTAATTATTTGGGGATTATTTGAAACTGCCAACCACAGAAAACAGCTTATTAAATAAATAAATAAATAAAACCTCACACAACCTTAAATGCCAGTATTACAAGAAGTATTCAGAAAATATTAAGATGGTTCTGGTATAGGGCCTGATAATCTACTGGGACACAGTGTGCACTGTGAACTGTAAGTCAAGTCAAAAGTGGAAGCAAATGAAAGAAATCCTACTCTCCAAGCAAGGACCGCTCCCCTGCTACCACTGTGTCGATCTGCACCATCAACATGCAGGCCAGTTCATCTGGCTTAGAATCAGATAGCTATGCAGATGTTGCACAAATATAATTAAAAATTCTAATTGATTTTTGTTGACAGAGGGTATGCCAGATGTTCCACAGTGAGCCTGGATCATTATTCTATTGTCAAAAAAAGTCTGGAAAGAACATTAACTTACTTACAATTTTGGTAAATAGCTGTGAGGCAAGTGATTTACCTGTCAACACACTTGAAATATGAAATTATTGAAAAGTCCCTTATCCTTGGATTATATCATTTAAAGTTAAAAATTAAGAATAAAATAATAACTGAAGGGGGAGAAGAAAACTGACTTCATAAGGATAATTATTTTCTTTACAAATGACTATTAAAACCTCCTTAAATAAACTAATGAAATAAGTTTTCTAATGCTTACACACATTGCTCATCAGTTTTAAATCTACGAAGACTCTTTGCAGGTTCACCATCAAATTGCCCAATTCCTCCAGCTTCCTATCAACATCTTTACTTCATGTTTAATAAACTTCTCTCCAGTCACCCACTGTAACATAGTCTAGAATTCCTCCTGACTCAGATTTTACAGCACATCACCATGATCTCTAATGTAAAGACATCCCCATTGTACAAGCTTTCATGCTTCCTGAAGTTAATATGGAACTTGCAATTCACATGGTGAGCTAAGTACATCCAGCATTTCCCTTCCCCTGGTTGCTATTTTCGTAAAAAATAGTTCCAAAGTTCCAACAATCCCTCTATTTACTTCAAACCATCAAAAAGGTTTCATCTGATTTAGCCTTAACAGGGAAAAGAGCAGATGCTTTAGTCTTGCCTAATTACTTAAAGGACTGTCAGCCATTCTAAGGTCTGAACTTGGAATTACTGGTTGTTACTCCTCCGTTCTATTCCCTTATGGTCTTGGTCAAAAATGGGGCTCACTTTCTTTCTCTGCCTCTACTGTTAACCTTCTTTCTGTTTTAATTTCTGAAGTCCCAATCGTTTCTTGGCCTCCTACTGCCATTTCCTCCATAGTACCTGCTTTCCCCACAGCTGTTTGGACCTGTCACAGAGGAGGGCCACTCCTCTCAGCGGCTGGACCCTCTTTTTAGGTTGCCCTTTTAGCCATGCTTTGATTCACAGAGATCCATGGCTGGACTAGCTCCCTAAAGTTTTCTAAGAGCTGTGTTCTGTTTTCTCAAGGGTTTAGTTCAATAGAAAAGGTGCTTTAAAAACAGAATAATCCCTTTACTGGAGTCTACAGTGAGTTCATATTTACTCATAGACATGTCTTTCCCAATAACATAAGTTCATTGAAGAAAACAGCTTTTCTATCAGGCCATCCCTTGCTCTTACACCCTTACAAAAAAGCTGAGAATGTAGCCTTTAACATACACAGCATATTCAGAGGATGGAGAAGAGCGTGTAAAAATGACCCTAAAGAACACAAGAGTAGGGAACGTCCCTGAGTAATTTGTAGTCACACTGCAAATAAGTCTAGATTGAGGCTTCTGACTACACCAAATAACACCACACCAACTCATTCCATTTGATCCATTATTTGAACATATTAATATATTTGCTATGTATCATATTTAGGTATGAATGGCCATGAAGAAATAGCTTTTTTTAAGGTTTGAAATATGTTTATTTTATGGTTATATTTCCCCACAGCAATGATGTGATTAAGTTGTGGGCTCAAGGGACAGATGGAGACTCTGTCTTGGTTTGGTGGTTCAGTAACTGTTTAACCTTAAGCAAGTCATAGGTTTAATTCCCTAAGTTAATAGAGTGAAACTTGCTATAAAAATTACAAGATTCTGCAGTGATAAATACGAAAAATACTGCCTGACACATGAGATGTGCTCAGCGAATGGCAGAAAACCTTATTTGTTGTTTACATCAATAATTGCTTCAATTGATCATATACTACAAGGCATGTACCACAACATGTCACCACAGTGATTTACCAGCAATTCCATTTAAATTATGTCACCGATATATTCATTCGGTTCAAGTTTGTGTAACTGGAACATTTTATAAAAGTCTCAAGGAATTTTTGAAATGTTTCAGGGTGATCAACTAGACACAGATATAGTCTCCCTCTTCCTATCTCTGAGTCAGCTACTTGAAATGTCAACAAGAGAGAAAAATGCCCACTTTTGTGAGACCATAGGGAAAGTAACTCTGAAATAGAAGGGTGGATTATCCCAAGCAGAGAGAGCCAGAAGTAATTGAAGACAAAAAAGGCTTACTTTAAATGGATGCTATTTTCTTCTACAACTGGAAAATAGGAAGGGTAGACAGCACTGCTGGCCACCTATATGCACTTCCTTTCACATATGTGATATCTGTGCTATCTATGCTCGGCACAGTCATTCAAAGGTAGCATTGCAATAGCAGAGGAACAGAAACAAGTCACCTTTTCATTCCTCCTATGCCCACACATTAAATATGGAGGAAGATGAATAGAAAAAAACGCAAGGGGAAACAGAAAACAAAGATTGCAATGTAGTCCACTGTGTCCTTCCTACATTCATTTTGTTGGCACACTAATTTTCAGTGTGCATTCAGATAGAAGATGCCAATGAGGTGATCAAGGTTAAATAAGATCACAAAGTGGAGTCCTGCTACAACAGAATTGCTTTACTTACAAAGAGAACTTCTCGCTTCCCTGCATCCTCTCCTTTTTTGACCCCCTTTCCCAGCTCATGAGGCCACTGTAAGAAGGTAGCCACCTTCACACCAGGAAGAGATGCCTCACCAGAGCCTGTCCATTCCTGGACTCTTACTTAGGACTTTTCAACTCCAGGACTGTGGAGGCGGGGGGGGGGGGGGGAAGTAAAGTGATGCTTAACATACCAAGTCTATCAAATCTGGGTGATTTTCCTGGGTGGTATTTTATGACACTCCAACCTATGACACTAATAAGAGTGGAAGCAAAAATAACTCAAAATAAAAAGCAAATTATAATTGATATCATTGGTGATTCATCATATACTTCATATATGAAAATATCACTTTAAAGGAGTAGAGAATAACTTTAAATTAGAAGTGTGAAAATACAAATGAAATCCACTTAAGTACTGAAAGAAAAAAGAATATTAATCCCCCAGTTTAAAGAAGACAAAAAATATGGAATTCAATTTTTGTAAGACAAAAAAGACGAGATCAATATTTGAATTTTAATACCATGTGTGAAGCTGCCATCTATGATGAGAAATTGCCTTCACCAAACACCATATCTGTGAACTCCCAATGGAGACTTCACAGCCCAACCCCAACAAATGCATAAATAAGCTGCAGATGTTTGCAGACATCCAGTTTATAATATAGTTTTTGTTCTGGATTAACTCATATTCACTCACTCTCATCCCTCCATAAAGTAAGAAAAGTGAGAGATGAAAAATGAATCAGAAGTGTGCAAAATGGAAAATTAAATAAAATGCTCACATCAAACTACATCTGGCTTAATTTCTAAACATGGCCAACAAAAATCTCATCATGACCCAGCCTGCCCATCCTCAACTTATAGTAAAATCTGGTAGCATTTGAATTGCTGTTAGCAGCTCTAAAGCTTGAAGAACCATGGGAAAACATCCTCAACAACTCTAGAAGATGATTCTTCATGCTGATTTCTGGGCTAATGATATATCAATAAAATAGTAAGAAAATCAAAATATGGGCATTTCAGGTAATTACTATGTACAATAACATTGCTTTTAATTTAAATAAAACTTTAAAAAATAATTTAGAATTTGCACCCTTCATGCTTTCTTCTTTCAACTCTCTAGGAAAACTTTTTCAAAGTTTTTATTTTTGTTTTATGTGTATGGAAGTTTTGCCTGTATGGGTATCTGTGCACCATATGGGTGCCCATAGAGGACAAAAGAGAGAGTCAGATCCCCTCCCTGTACCTGGAGTTAGGGATGTTTGTAAACTGCAATGTGAGGGTGACCCAAGTCCTTTGGAAGAGCAGTCATTGTCCTTAACTGCTCAGCCATCTATGTCTCCAGTCCTGCAGATGACATTTTCAGTCAAACAAAAGACTTCAAGAAAGAGGTGTTGATTTGATTGAAAACAGGATTCCAACAAAGAGAAACTGCAGACTGACAGTTGGCTAGAAGATCCAGCAGGAAATCATTACATATAAGCACATTCAAGATATACAGTGACAAGAGGGGGACATGTAGTCAGGTAACAGGAGGCCCAGACTTCCCCTGAAAAGGAGGCAAGAAGGAGGCATTTGAAAATTATTTTTAAAATGAAATACTACTTAAAATGTTTTTGTTGAAATAAATGAATTTATAACATAATTACAAATGTAAGACAACATCTGAGGAATGAGAATCCTCTCATTCTTCATTAATCATAATCATCCTGAGGCAGCAGGTGAGGAAATGTGCATTGCTTTCCATGATCATGGTCATAATGCCTAGATAGTGTCTAGTTAGCAATCTTAACATTAAATTGCTAAAATTGCCTCAGGAGACTGGAGAGGTGGCTCAGATGTTAAGAGCACTAAATACTCTTCCAGAGGTCCTGAGTTTAATTCTCAGCAACCACACAGTGGCTCACAACCATCTGTAATGAGATCTGGTGCCCTCTTCTGGCACGCAGGCATGCATGTATGCAGGCAAAACATTGTATACATAATATTTAAATAAATCTTAAAATTCCTTCAGAATGAATAGATAGTAAAACATTTAAATAACTATAGGTAATACCTACTCTGATAACCTGAAGTTATCAATGTACTAATACTTAATCAGAATTTGGGATGTAAGCAGAAACTGGTAACAATGTAATATGTGTTTATTTCCTTACATTGTAATCACAAGGATAAAGAGGTGGATACCGAACCAAATGCTAGCTGTCACTAGATTTGTAAATATAATACAACAAACATAGATGAACAAGCACAAGGATAAGTAGTCTCAATTCTACTGTGGAAAAATCATCTTTCTCCTAGAGGTGGCATAATAAGAACTGGGGAAAACTTAGTCTATGATCATAGGATTATAAACAAGAAGGTGGCCAAGCCACAGCTGTGCCAAAAAAACAGGATTTAAGAGCACAGGCAGAGAGAACTGCTTGTTTTGTACTCATATTGTTAAGTTTTCATTCAAATTTTCTTAATATTACCTTACAACTAAGTTCATTCTCATGCATATTGTTTGCAATATATATATGCATTATTATCCACCAAGGAAAAATAGCAAACTATGCTAGTTCAAACAATTAAGAGACAACTTATAATAATTTCTTTTGTTTTCCAGAAATAGCTAATATCAAATATTTCAGTGACATGCTAAATTCAAAATATATCATTCATTATATTCTAAAATGTCTTATGATCCATATTCCTTTTATCTTACAGAAAGCTTTGTAAGGTTTTACCGCCCGCCGCCAGTCTAGTCCCGCCGCCGCGCCAGCCCCAAATAATACACAGAGACTCTGTATTTGATACAATGCTATTGGCACGGTCACTTGTTTCTTATCCGCTAGCTCTGTCTTAATTATTAACCCATTTCTGTTGATCTATGTATTTCTCTTACCGGGGAGCCGGCCAGCATACTGCTTTCTCCAGACTCTCCATCTTGACTCTCCTTCCTACATCCTCTTTCCTCCTTGTCTCCTAGTCCCGCCTATCTTGCTTTCCTATTGGCCTATAGTACTTTATTCATTAACCAGTATGAGAAACATATACAGAATGACATCTCCCATCATCTCCTCTTTTCTGTCTAAAATAAAAAGAAGGGTTTTAACCTTAACATGGCAAAATATATCACAAAACAGTTATCAAATAAGAATCACAGTTAACAATATCTAGTTCATTAACATTTAGCAAGAATTAAGAAAATATTCAATCCTCTATTCTATCTTTGTATGTCTAAAATCTAAGTAACTTATGTTTAATCCTAACTAAGGAAAACTATAACCATAACTATCTGTCTTCAACTCCTTCAAAGGCCATAGAAGGATAACATATAAACTCTAGAAATGACAGAGACAACTCATTGCCTGGTTAGTCAAACAAAGTTCTTCTGTAATCTTCCATCTTCAGCCAATAGGCCATAGTGTGTCTGGCAAACTCTTCAGCAAAGCAGGAAACTTTAAACTGTCTTCTTGTATTGGCAGTTTGTCAGTCATTTTTCTCTGTCCTGCAGACTGTCTGGCAGACTCTTCCATGAAGCAGGAACTCTGTAGCAATGTCCATCTTGAATCAGCAGTCACTTTTCTGTGGGTCCTGCTTGTCCAGTTTATACAGCATGAAGTCAAACAGTCCAGACAAGAGCAGTATCTTGTCCAAATGGCTAGTATTGCCATATTGGAGGAAAATTCCATAACCCGTTTCTTCAAGGTCCATCTTCTTTTTTGATGCAGGTGGCATTGCCAGGAGCAGTTATGTCTCGCTGTCAAGAAAAAACCTTAAACCATTTTAAATGCCATATTCTGTAGGTAATTGAAAGGTTTGAAGAATTCCTATCTATCTCAAATACATCTCTATATATCTAGAAAACCTAACTCACCTAGCTATAAGTTTTTACTATTATAGGTAACTATCTAAAATCTGTACTAAATTATACATTACATTTTTAAATGAGCTATATAAACACAATACCTAAACAAAAAGAGAATATACACATCACAACATTGACCTTAAATTTGTATCAATAAATGAAAATCCATTCCAAAACAAAGTATTCATATCTATACCATAATCCCCTTTTTAACCTTTAAAAATATTGGTTGTGATCATTAACCATTTATAACCAAGTCCATTTAAATGAAAACAAACATTTATAAACAATTTGGGAATTTGGGCGTCGTTCTTTCCAAACTACTTCCTGCTGATAGGGGGCGTTGTCATTGGGGATCCTAAGAAGACGCAGAAATCCTGGCATAAGTCTGCAAGGCTGCATTGTTCAAGCTGTTTTGAATGTTGAATCACCAGGAACGCTGTTTCAGGGGGTCTGGCTTGCTCAAACCACGTTAGTCTGGAAAAAATCCACAGCTTTTTATTTTCTGTGGAAACAAAAATAGAAATCCTTTTCCCCAGTAACTTGTCCTTGAACTTAAATTTTGGAGTCAAAGCATTTTTAAAATATATAAATTGAATTAATCCAGCAGCATTTCCTTTAACAATTGTTTTCTCAGCAGTCAAACAATACAAAGACAATATAATACCGTATGTATCCAGATTCTCTCCATCTGTGGCTTTTTTATTATTATTATTTTTTTTTTTTTTTTTTGAGACAGGGTTTCTCTGTATTGCTTTGGAGCCTGTCCTGGAACTTTCTCTGTTGACCAGGCTGGTCCGGAACTCAGAGATCTGCCTGCCTTTGTCTCCCCAGTGCTGGGATTAAAGGTATGTGCTACCACACCCAGCTGTTCTCTGTCTCTTTAAAGCCATTTTTTTTTTATTCTCTCCAAAGCCTATTTTTTAAAACACACTGTAAACTTTAGAGGTTTTTCTTAATATGAATCTGTCTTTACAGTAAATCTTTATCTTTTTCTGGCCATGAGACTTTTATCTTGTAAACAACAACATTGCTAAAATGAAAGTCTTTGTTGTTTCTGCCACGGTTATCAAAGATGGCAGCGGGTACCTTTACCGCCAGCAATGAAAGCTGTGGTCACTGCCCTGGTCAACGCTGCCATTCAGCAGGCATGCTGCCGGCTTGGAGATGTGGTCAATGCCATTGCCATCTCTCATACACACCAATAAATTGTTAGCAGTGCTTTTTTAAAGGCTTGCGGTTTTTTGCTGCTTATGCTGAGTCAGGAACCTTCCCTTAAAGGAGCCGCGCGAATATCTGCTTGTCTCTCGCAAAGCAGAGTTCAACCGAGAAAAATGCTGCTGCTGCCAAGAAACCTTGCTTGTCTCTGTTGTTTTGTTTGTAAAACCCTTTTTAAAGCTTTTGTTAAATTTTAAGTGGGAGTTCTTATTAGCCATGTGGGTGCCATATATATGTAAGGTTTTTCCACCCGCCGCCGGTCTAGTCCCACTGCCGCGCCAGCCCCAAATAATACACAGAGACTCTGTATTTGATACAATGCTATTGGCCCGGTTACTTGTTTCTTATCTGCTAGCTCTATCTTAATTATTAACCCATTTCTGTTGATCTATGTATTTCTCTTACCGGGGAGCCGGCCAGCATACTGCTTTCTCCAGACTCTCCATCTTGACTCTCCTTCCTACATCCTCTTTCCTCCTTGTCTCCTAGTCCCGCCTATCTTGCTTTCCTATTGGCCTATAATACTTTATTCATTAACCGGTATGAGAAACATATACAGAATGACATCTCCCATCAAAGCTTCTTTGAAAATTACAAAGGAAAATGTAGAGTGGACTTAATTCAATTTTATATTTCTAACTTTTCTAGTTGTGCTAATTAAAAGCACAATTCTTGTATAAATAATATATGAGTGTCATGTGTCTATGCCCCAAAAGGAAGGGTAGAAAACTTCCTGCATGCTAACCATTGTGTCTAATTGGACTTCTGTAACTATTTTCATAAAAGTAGTATTTATGGTTAGTATCAAAAGATACAAAAATGCAAATTATAAACATATTAGCATAATACTATGGTTAAAATACTAATTTTCACTCACAAAAGTAATGTAAGACTAATTATGTTAAGAGCCCCCATGTTGACAATGAGCCAATTTTTGGTCTTGTAGTAGCAGTAATATATATTTATGTATTTGTAATTAGAAAAACATCATCTCTCTGAATCCTTAATCTAATGCCCCACCGGGAAATTACATCTTTACATTTAAAACGGCAATGGAAATTTTCAAGATTTGAGTTATTTTTAAGCCTTGTTATACTTGTTAAACCTCTCTTACTGTGAGAGTAATTAAGATAAAAATACAAGCACTCTAATCTTACATATATACTGAGGAACTATTTAAATATAACCAGAGAAAACTAAACCCTAGTTTGTGGCTCAGATTAAATTTATAAGAAGTCAGAGAAGCAAATAGCAACACTACATTATGCCTGTCAATGTTTTAAGTGAAAAATTCCCCCTTGGTTCTCTTTAAAATTATTTTCAGTTACCAGCGGGAGAAGTGAGGAAACTGACAAGAATTTCATCCTTCCTCTGAAAACTTCCATGGCATACTGTCTTCCCATGGCTAAAGGTTCATATATTTGCTGACTTTCTACACTGAAAGAGACACAAACACTAATATTGAATCAGAACTATATAATTCACAAATGACTTAAGGAGAAAACTTTTCTGCCTCCTCTTCTTTAAGTCAAATACAGAAAATCATGGTTCAAGTTTGCAGTTGTCATTTTGTTCAAAAGAAGGCAGGCATACATCAAGTACTTATCTTACTATTTTGTTGTGGGACAAAATTGATAATTTAATTTGAGGAATATTTGATTTGAGACTCTAGATGAGAAATCTGAAATTCTTTGCAGCTGTATGGCATCAATGGCCTGAAAAGCATTAATGGATTCATAGTCGTTTTCATCAACATACATCCAGGCAAACTCTCAACAGCGTAAAGCCAATGTCTTAAAGTTGAGTAATGGTTAATAGAGATACATTTCATGGGTCTTTCAAATTACCTATAAGAAAACAGACCAAATGAAAAAGAACCAAATTCTTAGTGTTGTCAAAATAGAATCAAGTGTAATACACCTTCTGACTTTTACTTTCAACACAAAACTCTATTGTATGCTGAGTTTTCTTGAGCTTATTATATTATTATAAATATTATGTTTTAACAAGATGAAGATTTTTTTAATAGACTTTAACTTTTCCATCAGTTTTGGACTTACTATAAGACTGAACTAAGAAGAACTTTCATCTCTTGACTCCTAACACATAACTATCATGCAAACTGATAAATTAAATCATCACAGAGTGGAAACTATCTAAAATATTAGCATTTAATATTATCTAAACCTCCAATCATTTCTTTCATCATAAAAACATCTTTTCCTCGCCAATGATATTGTAAGGACAGCTGGGCTTGCATATGAATTCATCTGTTGTACAATTTTAATTTCTAGAACTTGCTAATGTGGTACTTTGAGGATAGAAATGGAGTGTGTGACTATGGAGACCATTTTACAGTTGCCAATATATTTATATTCACTTAATCACAAGCATTTATGTGAGAAATCAATAAAATTTTGATTCATGACTATCACATGTACTACACTCACAATGTTTGAAAAGGAACTGTCTTATATCATACCTGGAAAGACCATATATCCTTCAGAAAAAAAGAAACGTAAAAGAAATATAATGAGCAATTCATTGTATTCCCCTTATTTACCTTTGAAAGAGAAACAAGACAGAATGCTTAATGATTTATAATTTTCCAGCTTTTCAAAACTGTCCCCAAATCCCCAAATGCATTTTCATAAAGTTAGATAGCATGGAGAGTACACATGTGGTGTATATCCAGAGACCTAAAAAATAACAGAACAAACTGAGAAAAGATAGAGATTAAACATTATGATGCCAGAGGCACATGTCCAGGGCAGATTAAGTGCAGTGGAGACATTGATCATTATACAGTGACCTGACCAACAGAATCAAATTATTGGAGGGAAACCTCAGAAAACATAAAACTGTTTTCATATATTAAGAAATATTAACTTAAGTATATTCCAGGTAGTATGCTAATTCTTAAACATTTTACTTCAGAGTAAGGTTTTTGACTTCTAATACAATAATGGTAACAAGATCTGTACTGTTCTGGCAACCCAGAAGATAAATGTGTATAGACTTGAAGAGTGAAAACAAAGATAGTATAGTGTGGGCTTCTGCCTATGCTATGTACACAGTAGGTAATGGAATTAATTGCACACGGATTCTCTAATGACAAGCATGATATCAATGAAGAGGCTATAGAAATAAGCCACCAATGAGGGGGACAGCTACTTAATAAATAAATTAAGGGGCAAATTCACTCAGACTTAAATGATACCCCATTTGATATAGAGAACAAATGATCAAACATTCAAGAAAAATGTTGATGTTCTTGCTTTAGGTATAATATCCTGATACAAGTTAAAATGAAGGGCAGGAAAAGAAAAAATTGAGTAAACTTTAAACAAAAAAACAAAACAAAAGAATTGAATTTGTTGTAAGTTAAGGTATACATTAAAGTTGTTAGGAATTAGAACTGTAAACTTGAAGTTCTTGGCTTTAAAACACCATGTACTTTTCATATTTAAGTTTATTTTGGGAGAAACAAGAACAAACCTAGAAGACATTGTGCTAAATGAAATAAACTAGGTGCAGAAACTCAAACACGTTTTGTTTACCCAGAATACTATTCAACATTCAATATCTCATTTGTGCACTTTAATTGCATGATTGCATTATTTCAGATGCTTGCCTCAAATATGTATCAAAGCAGAAGGAGACAAAAAGAATTACATTAAATTAAAAGGCTTATGGGAATGAACAACAGGAGAAAGAAACAAACCAGATATTCATCAATATGCAAGCAAATAAAGAATATGTGACACAGGAACATACATTCCTTAATATACATTCACACATTTTGTAACTTGATTATATTGTCTAACTTTATTCTTTCATGCATGGGCCTCTAGATTAATCAGCATTTGTTAAAGAAAAACCCATTATTTTCTTACTATCTTTTCTTCACATTTTGGCTAAAAACTAGTTGATCACATATATGGATTGACCTCTACTTTTTAGTCTTTTTCTTTAGTCTATGTGTCTATTCTTGTGCACAGCATTTCTGTTACAATAACTTTGTAGACTACTGTTAGGTCAGTGCACAACTCGTTCCTTACATCATATGCAAAGTGAAATAAAAAAGCTGGAGATCAAGTATCTCTGTGATGGGTGTTTGCCTAGCACACAGAAGGTCCCATCTTCAACCTGCAGTGAAGTAAAAGGTCAACTCAGTAGGGAAGAAAAGCTTCATGTAAGACTAGAAACTACAAAACTATTGGGAGGAAATCCAGGAAGAAAAGTCCTATAATATTAGGATAGGCAAAAGCCATTTTTTTTGGATATGAACACAAGTTAATAAGAATTTAAAATTCTACAATAAAAGGTATAGGAAAATTGTCTGTGTACATTATAAAATCCCTTTCTGATTATTATGATACAGGTCTATTCTCAGAATAGGTAAAAACCAAAAACACAAAAGACATGAGAATGCTCCAAAAGAAGTGGAAAAGGGGTTTTATAGTTTTAAACTCCAAAATGTAAAAATTGAAGACCACAAGAAAAGTCAAAATACAGTGGCAGACAAAAATATTTGCAATTACATCATAGTAAAAATGAATTCTTTCAAAAGGAGAAACTCAATGAACAAAATATCTAAGCAACAAACACACAGAGAACATGAAGGTTTTTATAGTGATTATCAACCTCAAAGTCAAAGCAATCCTAAATACCAATAACCTATCAGACTGATACAAATACAAAGAAATTAATTTATTGGGATAGCAAAACTAATAAAAATCTTAAGGTGGGTGGAATTCCAATATTATTATCTGTGGTGCTTGGAATAAGAATCTGCCCATAGGATCATATATTTGAATGCTTGGTTACCAAAGAGTGACATAAATTGAAAGAATTATAAGGATTAGGGAGGTATGGCATTGTTGGGAGAAGTTTGTCACTGGGGGTAGGTTTTGATGTCTCTTTTTCTGCCAATAGATCAGGATATACAGCTCTCAGCTACTGCTCCAGCACTTGCCTGCATGCTGCCATGCTTCTCACCATGATGATAATGGACAAACCCTCTGACACTGTAAGCAATCCCCCAATTAAGCAATTTCTTCCATAAGTATTGCTTTGGTCATGGTGTCCCTTTTTACAGTAACAGGACAGTGACTAAGGCATTATCCACCAATATTAATATTATGCTCAGCATATTCATATGCAGGTCTTTCTCCTACAATTTATAAGCTTCAAACATTGGGATACACAACTGACTATAGCAGCAAAAACATTAAGGAAAATGTTGATATATGTCCATTAATCAAAGATGGATTAAGTGAATTTTGGTATATTGTACACTGTATTAGCTAAATGAATGATATTAGCTATTTGAGGAAATTCTTTGTATACTAATATATAAGACACTCCATGACATAGAAACAAAAATATTAGTAATAACTAAAAATTGTGCTAAATCTTTGCGATATGGGGCACTCATGAACATATATCACAGTTCCTTGATGAAAAAATGCTTTGATGGCTGTACAGAATCTTCTACTAGAGGGAGCATGTAGAATAGGTTGAGACAGAACCAAAGAGGGAGGAGGGATTTGCATCGTGTATCCAATTTTTTATGCATAATTGCACAACCATATGATGTTGCAACTTACTCCTCAAATTAAAAATATTCCTTAGTTTAAAAGAGCACTTGTTTAATATGGAAAATATAATGATTTAGAAGCCATTTCTTTAAAGTTTCAAATAGTTACATTTCAAATGTTTACATTCAGTGAAAGCCCTGACATTGGACAGCTCCTTTAAATAAAGCCACTTTTACATGATAAATAACTGTAAGATTTTAAAAAAGAAAACACATTATGAACTTGTGTAGAGTAACTAAATATTCATTTTCAAAGCAATGTGCTAGGATGTATTCGATATTGTTTCTCTTTCAATAAAACAAAGTAAGAAAATAAAGAATCCATCCTGACTATATTTATGAGGAAAATTGCATTTCGGGAACGCTTTTATATTTTATCACTTTGAGACTATAAAAGGGTGATATTGCCAACATGCTATTTTGTCAACGATACTGTCATAGGAAGAAACTATATCAATGATGTATTAGGTTATCTTCTGATAATGATTTTTTAAAAGAGCCCTGAGGTTATTACTTAAATAGAAAAAGTAAATGAAATGTAGTTTGAATTCTGAAGGGAGAGTCACAATAAAATACATTATTTTAATCTATGTTTCATAGGTGAGGTGTAATCTGTTTCTATTAGCCTCAGGTTCCTTTCCCTCTCTCCTCCCACTCTATAAGCAAAGAAATGCAACTGCATTACACATGATTTTCAATAGAAACTTAAATTTCCAAAGGGTGTTTAAACCTCAAATTCATTAAACAAGTTTATTTCTTCAGTTCTCTAAAGGCAGGAAGACAGGAGGAGAGAAATTGTTGGTGAGGTAATTATGACTCCCACTCAGCATTCCATGCGTTGTCTTATTCCTGAGTGGGTTTTTGTTTTCAGTAATTCATTTGCTTCCATGTTAAGAAAATATTAAAAACAGAAATTCTAATAAAATGCTTCCATTAAAGTCCTTTCACCATATATCTCTCTCATATGTTTAGTCATAGTATTAATCACCAATGCCAATTGTTACAGTTTTAACCTATTATTTCTTCTCTCAATAATTAAGCTCAGTTTTTTTATACAGTGATTAATATTGGTAGCATATTAGCTTAATTCAATTATTTTTGCTATATGTCCATATATGTCTTCATGGACATTTAACCTAAAAGTTTTGTGCAATTTTTCTATTCTTATTTTAGCACTGGGAATATATAAAATGTGAATAAAATATTTTCTGATTTCTAATTTTGCCATAGTGAGGTCAAAGTGTCACAATGGAAAAAGCCATGATTTATCTCTACAGTCTATGAAAGCAGGAGACATCTGTAATTCTGACCGGCAACATCAGAGACATAAAGCAGAGCTCCTGCGACACAGGAACCCAAAGGAGAAAACTTAAACAACCTATTCAGGTAGGGACCAAAACCAGACCTGAAAAGGCAGTTAGGTCTCAGAGTCCCGGTTCTTTCTCATCTTCTTGTTCACAGAAGTTGCATGGTATGTCTTCTAAATAAATTGAACTCTAGAGGCTCTACACTTAGAGACCACATTTCACAGGACAATAAGTCTTGGTTCTGGATAATAGACAAAATGAGAAGGTGACAATCTATAAACTAAAGAGCTCTTCTTATCCAGACAAACTCTCTTTGATCCAGTTTGTGGATTCCAGAAGCCAGGCTTTGTATATAGAAGTTCCAGGAGGAAGCTTAGTCCTCAAAGCAAGACCTAGAAGTACCACCACTTAGTATGCCACAATTAAAACAATGTTTGTTTATTTTATTACTAGGTTACACAAAGCCATCATAAATAATGAACCAGTCACCATCAAACAAGGAAAGCAAACTTCATACATAAAACACAGATAGCAAAAGAAATGAATAAATATAAAAGCAAGTGACATAAAACAAATGAGGATGTCAAAAATATAATCCTAGACCCAAGTATAAAATGCAAAATGAGGCACCTTCTACAGGGTAACACAGGAAAAAAATCTTGATGGTCTAAGAACACCAATGACTGTAATCTGGGAAATTCACATTCTTTGTTTCATTTTTTAAAAAGCTACACTTCTGCTCTCTATAAGATACTCGAAAAATGATACAAGTGAAGCCATAGACGGAAAGAAAATATTTGCAAAGTGTATATTTAAGTATATACTAATATACACGAAATTTTAAACTTCAGAGACCATTAATGGCAGTGAATTCAGGGACTTGTGGCTGCTCAAGATGTAAAATGTGAGTAATGGAAGTCAGTCCAGCCTTAAGCAAGATGTCTACACCACCCCTCTAAGATTCAGGGACATTGTGGAAGAGGAGGAAGGAAGCATGCAAAATCCAGAAGACAAGACAAAGGACTGTGAAATGCTGTTCTGTAGAGTGTACAACACTGCAGTCATTAATTCACAGCAGCTGTCATGGCTTGTACTGGGTCCACACAAGACTAGCCATATAAACTGTGGTTACTTCATGAGTGGCAGGGAGTCATGCAACATTACTTTTTATTTACAAACTATGGCTTATTGATAGAGTCTGGGACAGGGGATTATTGAGTTTCTTTTATGCTCAGTACTGAACCCATCAGGATCCAGTTGATAGCTTCAAACCCTTAGTTACACACACTCCCCTGGTTAATTCCAGGGCATCACTAATAAAATGAATGGCATGAACATAACTCAGAGGACGTTATGGGAAGAAAAGGAGTGTATGAGATGGTGAGGGAGAGTAAGAATAATTACTATGTATAGCATATATGTATGAAAAAAACTAAGCAAATTGTAATTAATAATCATAGGTGTTCATAGGATATTGAAAATGTGGTACATGTATACAATAGGAAATGGATTAGCTGTTCAGTAAAAGGAAATATATTAAATTCATAGGTAAACAGAGCTTGAAACAATAATTCTGGGTCAAATAATACATACCTAAAACACAACTACAAAGGATAAAGGAGGATAATAGAATAGGAAGGGTTAAATGGGATGAGGGTAGAGGAGGGTATATGTCAGCTTACTGGTACAATAGTAGCATGAGGTCATGGAAGTGACCAATAACTTTCTGATTGGTTTAAGGCCAGCTCAACCATAGGCTTCTAATAAAATATTGCGGCCAACAAACTGTGGCTAGACAGAGCATAGGCTCTAGGGCAGGATCTACTATGATTGCTCTGCTAAATGGACACAGTATTAACATAGAGCCTAGTGACTTAGCCTTACCTCACAGATTGGTGCCTTCCTCAAAGCTCCCCAAAAAAGCTCCATTTTGCAGTAGATAGTTATTGACTCAGAGACCCATGACTGGCCAAGGAACAGCAAATAAGAAACTGAGGACTGTTCAGCCTTGATTAGAAATATTATACCTCTGCTCTCAAGTCTCAAAAATCACTAGAGAACAAGAAGAGGAACAGTTTTGTGATCCAGGAACAGTGAATGACTACAAGGAAACACTGTTTTCCAGATATAGCAGGGCAGTTAAACATACAAATGTTCAATAGTGTGACAGCATGCACAAGACTTATGTCTTCTAAAGTCATACAAAATCCCAACATGGATGTGGGTACAAAATGAGCTACCACCATCTAAGAGTTGTTAGAATGGCCCAAGGCAAATATTCCTACACATGGCACAATGACCAAAGTGTAAATGATAAGAATATCAAATATTGGCAAGTATGTCTAAGAAGTGTTCATTCAGCTCATCCATTGCTGGTGAGAATGAAAAATTGGAACACTATTTTTAAAGAGTTTTTGTGGTTTCTTTAGAAAATTAGATGACCTTATTACCATGGATGTGAATAACATATTTATTCATAATGACCAAAATATGGGAGCAAATGAGTTGTCCCTCAGTAACTGAATGGCTGAACTATGGTTTGTCTAGACACTGGAATACTCTTTTAGCCTAATGAAGCAATGGTCTGCTAAACAATGACAATACAAGTAGTAAATTGATTAATAACAGCAGATAGAGAAGCCAGTTTACAATGGTTTTATCTCCATGGGGAGATAAAAAAGATGAATGATCCATATCTGGCAGATATCAGAGATGGAAGAATGCGTATTTGTTCACAAAAAGTTGATCAATGAAGAATTGCTGCACTCAGCCACAAGCAAGCTGGAATTCAGAGGATGTAATATCCTTCCCCAAAGGCAAAATAATTTGAGGGTCTATGAGAACAGAAGAGAGTGCTGTTTTATCTAGGGATGTAAAAAGATTTAAATAATCCTTCAAAATGTGCAATTCAGAAGGGAAAAATCTGAAAGAGTTAGTATTTTCATTCAGTAAAGGACCTCATATATATATATATATATATATACATATATATATATATATATATAGTAATGTGTAAGGTAGAAAACAATCTATGTACACAATAAAGTAAAACAAAAACAAAAAGAAGAAATACTGACAGCTGACAAGAAAAATGAGCAAACATAAGAATATTCATAAAAATGAAAACATTAGAGATACTGAGTCTCCTCACTTTCTTAGGCATATTCAGGTCATCTTCATCTTCTTTATAATTTAAATTTTATTTACCTTTATGTTATGGGGTACATGCTTTAGATGCATGTAGAAGTCATAAGACAACACTGTGGTGTCAGTCTCTCTTCTACCTTCATATCAGCGGTTCTGGGGTTTGAACTCAGGTCATCAGTCTTAAATGGGAAGCACTTTACGTATTGGTCTATCTCACTCTATTTTTTTTTATTGAGTAAACTAGGGTAGTTTATGTCTATAACATCATTTACTCATTTCATCTAAGTTATAAAGTTTACTTGTGATAATATCATTCTTAATGTTCTATGATAAGCCTTCATATGTAGAATTGTAGCTGAAGACGGTCACTCCTTCCTTCCTGATATTAGTAATTTAAACCATTCTGCTTTTTTGATCACTCTGCCTGGACATCTATCAAATTTATTGATCTTCATGCAATACTAATTGTTCCCTTTCCTTGATGACTCTGTTAATTGTTTTCTATTTGGTAGATTCTTTTTATTCTTTTTTTTTTTTTCTTGCGCTTACTTGAAATCCACTGGCATTTTTCTCAAGCACAAGTATTTACATATTCAAGCTAAACCAGAAAATACATGGCAATGAATAAATAGAGAATAACGATTTAAGAACTGCAATCAGTAGTGCTAGAGTGAGTGTCAGAGACACACAAGCGGAAGTGCTTCATTCTTCCTATTCACATTTGCTTACTATAAAAAGGAAAGGCTTGTGTTTTCATTAAGAAAGTCTCTCCTTGACATGCATTGTTCCTATTTTCTGGTCCTTGTGTTCACATCCTCATGATGCACCAACAGGGGAAGGCTATTGAGGAAGCAGAGCTAATAAAGTAGCTTTATTGGCAGTAGTTTATAGGCAAACAAAGTAAGCAAAACCTAAGTAGTAACAATACCATGTTGTGGTGGAGGACTCACATAATAGATATCGAGCCTGCCTGCTCCTTGATTCGGGAACAGAGAAGGGAGCTGGTTAACTGACCATGCTGGTCATTGTTCTACCCTTTGCCTTTAGTCTATATAAAAGCAGGTTCTGAAATATACTAAGGGCTGTTCAACATTGATTGAGTAGTCCTCCCGACTCCATCCTATCTTCTTTATTTCTCTCAGTCCTAGTGCCCCAATTCAGATACCTTAGCTGACTCACTGGAGCAGGCTCCAACACCATACTCTGTCTTGTATTTTGCTTTATTTAAATTTTGAGTAGGTGGCATTTTTCTTATAGGAGTATAATGTGAGAGTAATGTTTTCTTTTTTATGTAGACTGATTTCATTTTTATTGATGTGGATGTGCCTATGTGTTTATGACACAAACATGGAAGTGACCATAGAGGCCAGAAGAGGATTTTGGATACTGTAGAGTTGGAGCTACAGGCAGTTGTGAGTCACCTGTTGTGGCTGCTGGAAATCAAACTGGTCCTTTGCAAGAGCCATCAATGTTCTTAACCACTAAACCATCTGTCCAGCACCATAAACTTTTTTTTAAAGTAAATAAAGAATCATAAAGATACCTATACTTTTTATTTTATATAATATGAAAATAAGAATGAAAGGATATATTATCATCACTACCATCCTCAAAAGGGTTTATTATACATTAACACGGTTTAAATTATGTCACAGCCAAACATTTTAAATTTGCTATACACACAAATCTGAAACAATTGCCTCAATAAATTATTTTCTCTTATTACATTCATTCTGTATTTCAATATGGGAAATTCTCATCAAAAGTTAAAAGACCAGGATCAGTTTTAGTTATGAAGCTTTGACTATGAAAACTGAGAGGCAGTAATAAAAGAGACCAGTGAAGGAGCAACAGAGATGATGCCTCAGTCCACTCCCCAGTCCTAGTTAGTGTACCTGGACCACTAATGACATTCCTTTTTGGAACATTGTATTAATTATCTATCTTTTTCCAGAATGAGTACAAGCCATGTCCTCATTTTAGCTTTTTCTGACATTATTGTTCTCAATTTTTCATATATCTCTGAAGGGGCCTTACTATTCTTCTCTAGCCAATATCTCCCCTCCATCCTATAACAATTTACTTCAGCACTCTTTAGCCCCCCCCAAAACAAACAAACAAACAAACAAAAGAACAGTTTTGCCACTGATGGCTCAGGTATTGATGCTGGTAGCACAATTTTCTAAACTGGTCTTTGCATTTTATGTTCTCCTGAAGCTCCTCTCTTCCTCCTCCATGTGAACACACATGAACAGCATCTCAGTGTTTCGCCTAAATATGGCATATTCTCTTTGTTTTCACAGAGTACTCAAGTTGCCAAGAAATTCCTATTCTCCATGACACTTTCATGGTTGTGAAATCTAAAGGCTAACATAAAATATTCTGTTTAAGTCACAGCACAGGCTACTCTCATTAAAATGTATTATTATATGCTAGTTCAGTGAATTCCAATGTTCTCACAGTAAAGAACTCTATATGAAATATTTTAAGACATAAAATATACTTTTCATAATATGGAAATATTACTTTCAATATTAAGTCTTCTAATTTCTCAGTTTTACTGAAAAATCATTAAAAAAGCAATTAACTCAAGTCTAAACCTGTGTTAATTGAAGTTTAAAGAAAACAACAAACTAAATGTAAGGCACTATGAAATGTTTATTATATTAGGTATCCTGAACTAGTCATTTTTGCTGTGTCCATTTGTGCAAATAAATGATTACACACACACACACACACACACACACACACACACACACTTAAGCATATATACGTATGCCCATAAATAGGATTATATAATTGTCTACATATGAGTATACACATATTCACACACACATATAAAATCAAGTATAGTCTGATTCATATACACTTTGTGTGATATAAGCATTCAGTCACAAATACAATGATTTACCTGTTAGTATGTGTTAGTTTTGAGGTACAGGCTTAGTATCTTTTCCAGGTTGGTCTCAAACCCCTGAGTTGAGATTATAGACCAAGACACCTTTCCCAGTTTCCAGGATTTTTTAAACTAAAATTTCCTACATAGCTCAGACATGTTTCAAACTCACAGTCATATCACTTCTTGAATGTTGAAAGTATAGGCAAGGACCAAAAATATTCACCCTCAATGTGATTTTAAAAAAAAGAAGCTAAAATAATAATAGTAATAGCCAAACATTATTGCTTTGCCTATGTCTTGTGAGTTTAACTCCATCAAGATCTTATTTGATCAGTTGTTTTTTTAATATTGTAACTAATTTTTTTTTATTTTAGATCATTGTACTGAACTGTACTAACTGGGAAAATTGTGGCAAGCAGGAATCCATTAGTCCAACAAAGCAGGTATAAAAAAATGAAATTAAAAGTCCTGCAGGTTCAAATTTAGTATTTTAGGTCAAATTATACATACCTTTAATTTTGAATATTAATGATAATCTCAAATGATTGTCCCTAGTACAATAACTTGTCAGTGTAATCAAACTTTTATCAAAATTAGTATGCTTTAAACTACCACTGATTAACAAGGTGACTGTGAGCCTCACCTTTTGTCAGGCTACAACTCAGTGAAGCACTGAATTATTCTTGTAGCAAGAAGTCATTCAACCATACCTTTTTAGTAAAAAGGAAAATTGCAGTTGTCTACCATATTTGCTCAGAATAAAAATGGCCTGCAGGCACAAAGCGATTTTTCGACATGCTAGGATTTTTTCTTAAATAAGTAAACTAAACATGGTTGTGAAAAAGGGATATTTAGTTGCTTTTTTTCTTTTTTATTTCAATTTTAAACAAGGTTGTTTTACATGTCAGTCCCAGTTCCCTCACCCTCCCATCCTCCCCTATCAACCCCACCAAACCCCAGCCCATCCCCTTTCTGCTCCCCAGGGAGGGTGAGGTCTTCAGAAGTGGAATTCATCCAAGTCTGTCACATCATTTGGGGCAGAGCCAAGGCCCTCCCCCTTGTGTCTAGGCTTAGAAAGTATTCCTCTATGTGGGATGGGCTCCCAAAGTCCATTTGTATACTAGGGGCAAAATAAATACTGATCAATTACTAGAGGCCCCATAGAATGTCCTGTCCATGGCCAGTCCTGTGGGCCCTCTACCCACCCTGGCTCAGCTGGTAGTCTTGCCTCCTGGGAGCGTTCCTTCTGTTATGGTATTCTTGGAAGGAGATTCTTAATCTCTGGGTTCTCTTTTAGAATTGTGTTCTTAAAAATGTATTTTGTTCTAAATAAATAATGGTTTATTAAAAAAGAAAAATGGATATTTATAAGAGTAGGTTATGGAAAAACAAAAGATCCAGGATAGCCAAAACAACCCTATACAATAAAAGAGCTTCAGGAGGCATCACCATTCCTGACTTTAAGCATAAAAATAGACAGGTAGACCAATGGAATCGAATTGAAAATCCTGATATTAATCCACACTCTTATGAACACCTGATTTTCGACAAAACAGCTAAAATTATACAATGGGGCGAGGACAGCATCTTCAACAAATGGTGCTGGCACAATTGGATGAGGGTGTGTAGAAGACTGTAGATAGACCCATATCTGTCGCCATACACAAAACTCAAGTCCAAATGGATCAAAGACCTCAACATCAATCCAGCCACATTGAACCTCTTAGAAGAGAAAGTAGGAGGTACCCTTGAACAAATTGGTATAGGAGACTGCTTCTTGAACATAACTCCAGGGGCACAGACACTGAAAGAAACAATTAATAAATGGGACCTCTTCAAACTTAGAAGCTTCCGTAAGGCAAAGGACACAGTGGACAAGACCAAACGGCAGCCCACAGACTGGGAAAAGATTTTCACCAATCCTATATCCGACAAAGGGCTGATCTCCAAAATACACAAAGAACTCGGGAAACTAGTCAACAAAACACCAAATAACCCTATTAAAAAATGGGGTACAGAACTGAAGAAAGAATTCTCAGTGGAGGAAATCAAAAAGGCTGAAAGACACTTAAGAAAATGCTCCACATCCTTAGCTATCAGGGAAATGCAAATCAAAACAACTTTGAGATACCATCTTACCCCTGCCAGAATGGCTAAAATTAGAAACACCAGTGATGACTTATGCTGGAGAGGATGTGGAGAAAGTGGAACACTCCTCCACTGCTGGTGGGAGTGCAAACTCATACAGCCATTTTGGAGATCAATATGGCGGTTCCTCAGGAAAATGGGAATTAGTTTACCACAGGACCCGGCAATCCTCCACTTAGGCATATACCAAAAGGATTCACATCCATGCAACCAAGACATCTGTTCAACTATGTTCATAGCAGCACTATTTGTAATAGCAAGAACCTGGAAGCAACCTAGAAGCCCCTCATTTGAAGAATGGTTAATGAAGATGTGGCACATCTACACAATGGAATACTACTCTGCAGAAAAAAATAATGGTATCTTGAAATTCGCAGGCAAGTGGATGGCACTTGAAGAAACCATCCTGAATGAGGTAACCCAGTCACAAAAAGAGGAACATAGTATGTACTCACTCATATATGGATTTTAGACCTAGAGCAAAAGATCATCAGCCTATAATTCACATCACCAGAGGAACTAGGATACAAGGTGTATTCTAAGAGAGTCATATAAAGTCCCTCACAGAACTGGGAAGGGACAAGTCCCCCAGAGCTCAGGTGAAGTGGGGGAGGACAGCAAATGGAGAGAGAAGTAGGAGAAAATGAGGGGGAGGAAAAGAAAACATGTGTGATCAGGAAGATTAAGCCTGGTTAGGAATAGAAGATAGGAAAGAGAGAGAAAGAGACAGAGACAGAGAGAGAGAACATAAAAGAGGGAGCCAATATTGGTTTGAAGATAAAATTGAACACAAAGAAAGGTCTATAGAACTACAAGACTGCTCCCAACTAACAATCTCAGCTTCCGTGGAAAGGCTATCATAAATGCCCTTCCTGGAGAGTGAGATCAACAACTAACTTCTCCATGGAGCCCTCAACTAATGCCTGTTGAAAATAGGAGCAAACACCCATACATAAACACTGAGTCAAACTAGAACCCCGAAGCAGATGGAAAGGACAAGACCATGAGGCAGAAGCACATAGAGACAGCTTACCTGAACAAGGAGGAGCTAAGGGCCACTAGACTGATAGATAGCTGGGAAGCCAGCATGGGACTGACTCAGACCCCCCTGAATATGGGTCTCAGCCAGAAGGACTGAGCAGTCTAACAGACCTCAGACTGTGGAGCCAGGATGTATCCCTGGTGCACAAAAGGACTTTGCAAACATATCCCCCGTGGAGGGATAACTGCCTTAGTCTAGAGACAGGAGAGAAGCCCTAGTCCCTAGTTCACAGGACCTGTCAGATCTACATGACCCCAACTGGATGGCATTCCCCTACATATGGAATTGGGGCGGGGGGATGGGAGGGGAGGGTGTTTAGAGTGCATGTGAGAGGGCAGAGAGGATAAGAGGGAGGGAGGGAGGGAGGGAGGGAGGGAGGTAGGGAACTGGGATCGACATGTAAAATAATAAATTTAAAAAAATGCTTTGACTCCAAAATTTAAGTTGAAGGACAAGTTACTGGGGAAAAAGGATTTCTATTTTTGTTTCCACAGAAAATGAAAAGCTGTGGATTCCTTCCAGACTAATGTGGTTTGATCATGCCTGAAACAGAGTACAAGCTGATCCTACATTCAAAACAGCTGGACAAAACAGCCCTACAGACTACAGCCAGGATATCTGAATCTTCTTCGAATCCCCCAAGACAGCGCCCCTTACCAGCAGGAAGTAGTTTGAAAGAAGGACGCCCAAATTCCCAAATATTGTGTATAAATGTTTGTTTTCATTTAATTGGACTTTGTTATATAAAATTAAATAAAAAAATAAAAAAAATAAAACTGTTTCCTAAACAAGTGAAAAGAAAAATTATTAGAGTTCACAACTTTGAATCTAAAAAAAAAAAAGAGTAGGTTATTTTCAGGGTTTTTGTTGTTGTTTTTACACTAGCTCAGTGTTTTCTTGGTAGTTGCCTTCATTTGGTCTATAAGCAGCTGAGATTTCAAATAGAATCAACAGTAGATTCTGGAAAAATGCATGCCTCGGGCAGTACCCCAATGCCACTGGATCATCCACTTATGGGTTTGTTATTTTGTTATTTGTTATTCAATACTGGTACTAAAACCAACCACTTCTAAGAGGTGAATTACTGCTACTAGAAACTGGGTTCTGAGAGCACACTCTCATCCCAGTTTGGAGGAGTTCTCATGTGTCCCCTGCTGCTCGTTCCCCTAAGTGATGGTACAATGGCAGGTGTACCATCACATTGCACCTGATCCATGCACTGTTGCAGATGTTACACAAGGCTTCCCTGATTCGAGGTAAGCATACTCTGCCAGCTAAGCTATATTCCTAGCCCTCCTTAAGAACACTCTGTATCCTCAGCACACATTTCATAAGCAACAGTGGTGAACTAAGCAGTGAAGACCCCAGATGGCAGATCCTCACAAGTACACCTGCACTCTGAGAAGTTAAGCAGACCAAAATGAAAAGCAAATGAAACAGTATATTTCTGTGAAAAGATAATTATTGTATGTATAAGGTCTAAAAGGACTATGGAAACAATTTTCTTAAACATTTACGATGGTTTTATGAGTGTCAATAAACGTGCTGAAAAGATGGTAGATTATATAACAAAATGATTATGATGTTGTGAATGTTACATAATATATTGCATTATTTTAACTAAAAGCTAAATTTCCTTATATATTCAAACTCAGTAATAAATACATTAGCCAGTGAGGAAAAAAAGTAAACTAGGGAAGAAATTATATAGTAATTACAAAATTCTTTAAAAAAAAATACAGTGCTTATTACTATATTTCTTCAGTGACCAACTATGACTGCATAGTGACTGACTTTCTCAGGGTAAAAAGTATAAATGTCTCCATTTTATTTGTATTACAATAGAGTTGTTATAGATAAAAATTTTAGTTTTCTTTTACAATATAATAAAATTTGCAATAGCAAGTCTTAATATACTAATTCTTTGGACACAGGAAGACTTCTATTAAATGCTACACTGGTATCATGTGTGTGTGTGTGAGAGAGAGAGAGAGAGAAAGAGAGAGAGACAGAGAGATAGTGGGGGGGATGGAGGAGTGTATCTGGGTCTTTGTACGTGATTCTGTGTGTCTGTGGATGTGCGTGCATGCATGCGCATGTGCGGGTGTGTGTGTGTGTGTGTGTGTGTGTGTGTGTGTGTGTGTGTTATTAAAATTTATAGGAGATCCCAAGTGGAATTCATATGTCTAATACCACATCTTTCCTCATCATAAATTAAATGACCAAAGGAATTTAGAACAGGGGGTATACTGATTTAATATGACATGTGAAAAAAAACAAAACAAAACAAAACCATCATTCAAGTATTTCAAGGAATTTTATGCTAGATGTAGGAAGTATATTAAAGAACGAAACCATAAACGTCCATGGAATCTACTACTGGAATATGCCCCCTTTCATAAATTAGAAATGCATTGCTTTCATTTATTTTATGGTTATTACCAATTTTATAGACAACATTTCCATAAAACTAAAGACACCATCTTCCTAATGACTCTAATACTAGTTCAATATTGAATAAACAAAAAATAAATTAAAGAATTTTAGTGAACAAATAAGACCTACTAATCCTTCTGAAATAATGATGTACTTCTGTAAACAACACTGATCTGGTGAAGTCCTGATGCCATGCAGATGACCACACCAAGGAGCATCTGTCGTCATTTTCAAGCAAGTATAATCATTGCATCATCAGGACCATGGGCTATGCCATGGATGAAAGAACAGACTATAACACTGAGGAACTGAACAAGCACACAAGGACAATAAACAGCCAGAATTCATACTACAGTGCCTAGAAAACTAGAAAAATGTCATTAAAGTTAATCTTGTCATGAAGACATGTTTTTAAAGGAAGAAATAAGAGGAAAACAAAAAACCCTGAGTGTGGAGAAAGAAGGTTCTGTGCTTCTCTGATCTCTCTGTTGGGCTTACATCAAGCAGAATTGTACCCTTTGGTCTCTAAGATTCTTCATGTATCTCCTCTTGACTGAACACATTTTAAGCTGGTCTAAGTGAAATTTCTGTTATATGGGATAATTTTTTAATGACAAAAATGGCATTTCCAAACAGTTCAACCTGATACTTGATCAAAATAGCTAGTTCTTTATGGAACGTTGAGTAAAGAAAAGAAGAGCATAAAGACCTCTTAGAAAAGAATGTGAACTTTAGAAGCGAGCTCATCAAAAATTGAACAAAAATAAAAACATCTGGAATAAAATTCAATGCACCAATCTAAAGACTCAAACGCACAAACACCGATGAGAGGATAAGTACAGAACTCTTCTGCCACTCATGACAAGATTCCACTTAACACACTAAATCTTCAAATCAATTCTATGAGCTATGTTCAGTGATTCACACGATACTACACATAAGAAGACTGTTATCCAATCTTAGGAAAACATTTGCTCAAAGTCAAAGTAAGAATATACCAGTTTGTTGGCCTGCATTCCTAATTAACATAAAACATTTCTTTTCTTGATTCATGATTATACATTAACAGAGTCAAACTCATAAGTGCTAAAATTTGCTACTTAAAATCAACGGGAAAATGACAAGTTACAAAACATTTCTGAAAGTTGTTAAATACCACACAATTAAACTAGAACATAATTCACACTGTAGAACACAATGTAAGCTAACACAACAATATAAAATTACAAGTTCAAAAAATTATTAGACACTTTGTGTGAATATATCCCACATTCATGCATGAACAATATAAATGCAAAAGGAAACACAAATATATTGGGATTTTACACATGAGACACTTCAGGTTTTATCTCTAAATATCATTATATAATTTTCATGACTATGTTTAACATTTAAGCTTTCTTTTAAATTCTTGGACAAATGGAATGGGCTTTACCCATCTTTTTACAGCCTTCTGCACTACTCACTGTCATTTAGCATACAATTAACTGATGATAGGTTCACAAACACTCAGAGTCATCTATTTCTGTTTTCTGACATGCCTGGCAAGTTTTGTTTAATTGCTGAACATTATGATTTCATCATAATGGGTGCCAGATATTTTTATATTTCTGTACATTTTCTTGATCTTTGTGCTAACAAATATTACAAACTACATGTTTTAAAGAGCAGGAATCCAGCTTATGGTGATTCTAGAAGTTCAAAGCCAAGGCATCAGTTAAGAAGCTGTTTCTCCTGATGATGAGCTCACATATAGCGGATGTCTTGACCTTTGCACTTTTTACAGATCTATGTTTATATTCTAAGTCTCTTAAGAAATTACTCATTTGGATGAATATTGCTTATCTAAACTTACTGTACCTTAATCATATCTAAATAAAGCCACACATATTCTGAAAGTAGTTGAAATTGCTACCTCAACATTTAAACTTTGAAAAGAACAGAGTTTAGCCCATGATGTTAAGATGAAATGAGCTGTGCTAAATACAAACCATGAACCTGATCTCTAAAGGAAAGGGACATATTATTCCCATAGCCTGTGAAAATCCATGTCACTCTCCATCCTCTCTCTTTCCTCTCTTGACCTTACCCTTCCTCAATACTAATTGTTAACCTTTCTGGAAATGGAATTACACAGGAAATATTATTTTGTCTTTTTCCTTTCAATAAATGTGTTTATGATTTATCTGTGTTGTGTAAATCCATTCACTGCTCATACTTTTAAGGCAGGGTAATACTTCATTCTAAATATAACATATTTTTATTTATGTAAATTTAGGTTAGGTTCTTCTATTATTATGAAGAATGCTATAATGAACATTTTTCTATGTGTTTTGTAGGTAAATGTTTTCAGATACTTTGGATAAACACATACAAATTAAGTTCCTGGGTAATAAAGTAGATTTATGTTTAACTTTGGGAGAAACAGCCAGGTTTTCACAGAGAATGGGCTAAAACAAACACTTAATTAAGGATTCAAATATGAAAGATGCACAACTGCAAAATTAAATCTATCTGCCATGCATATTTATACATAAGTATGATAAAAATAACAAAATGTCTGCAGCAATTATCTCCAATTAGTATGATTGTAAGTATTATAACTATTATTGGTGTTTTTCTCATTATTTTCATAGATTTCTGCTGCCTCGTATTACATTTTTATTCAGAGGAGAAACAGCAAGTCTTTATACTAAAAACTATGTTAAGAGTCTGAAATTTCCCAAGAACTTTAAAAATACGTATTACAACCAACTTCTTCTATTTAGTTTATTACATGAAAAATGGGTATGAGAATGGAAAAGCAGGCAGGTGCTTCATAATAGCATGGATTGGGAATTTTGCTATAGAGCAAGTGTCTCATAGCCACAGGAATCTACACACAAAGTGTCAGAGATGATTATGATGAGTGCTTCTTTGTGCCTTTCAGCCAGAATGCATCAGCCTAATCCTAACCATTCAATGCATGTACATGAATGCTGAAGTGGAGAATGGCAATGAGGGCCATGGGCCTTATTCAGGCCTAGAAAACACAAGAGCACACACTGTAACAGAGACAGGATGGATACCACACACACCTGCATATGGACAGCTTATGCACACCTGAACATGAGTAACTTGTTCATACACATATGTCAATTGCATTAGGTATTACATGTTCAAAAAAGTTTCAAACACACATAAGACTATATTACAGAATATACAGAGACTAAGCACTGAGAATAATTACTGTAGTTATTTTCAGAGATTATATATAAAAAGTAATCATGCAAAGCATATTTATGACTTTTATTGTTGTTACTTCTATAATTTATGGGGGGAAATGAACATATACCTTGTGGATAAATTTTTTATTATTATTAAAATACAGGAAAATCTTTAAGTAGCTAAATAATTAAACAACTATGAATAATTGGAAGATAGGACAATAAAAGTTTCATTACATAGTTTAAAATGGAAAATGAGAGAGTAGAAATTATGCTATTATCACCAAAAAAATAGAAAATAGGAGTATAGGTTATTATGAAACAATATTCAAGTTTGGAAATTAAGTCACTATAAAGTGAAACTTCTGGCCAATACACTGAAATTGTTTTCAGAATGCACCAAATCACCAGACTCCTTCCCCAATTAAATTCACCTTTAATGTACTGTATAAAAATTGAACATTATAATTAAATAAATAATCATCACTGTTCAGGCCACAGAATTATATGTTAAAATAAATATTCCTTACAAATGTTGTTGGGAAATGAAGCATCAAACAACACAACGTTATGCCATGTTTGTGATAAGAAGCCAGGGCTGATCATGGATCCAGGTTGCCCTCTGTAGCCTGAGTGAGGAGGGAGTGATTCCTGGAAACTATTGTTTCTATGCCACAGTATTGGCCAAAAGTCTGCTCTTGAGTCAGTGGTCTAGGTGCCATATCTGTGTGCCCATCATAATTACAGTCTGTAAGGTTTTTATTTTGTGATATGACCGTTTTATCAGGTACCTACTTGGGGGTTATGGCTTCAGCATTCTTGCGGATACCAGTCAACCAAAACCAAATACTACTCTAAAGAAAACATACATGTTTCATTTTATTGTCTTATATGGTTACTGGGGTGAAAATTAATGTTAAACCTTCCATATGGGCAAAGAGACAATGTCCCTAGGTATTGATTTTAAAATTCTTATGCCCACACTTAATTATAGCTCAGAGAGATCAAGTAAATAAAAAATATAAGGGCTGAGTCAGGAGAAAACCACAAACATTAGGTTCAACCTTTTAGGAGAATGCTAATGCAGAAAGTGATAGTTGTCATGTGTGTTAAATCAATTCATTTCTGCAAAAACCAATTACATTACATTTCTCATTCTTAGATTTAGTGCTAAAATAATGAAACTATTTTGCAAAAGTTTCCTTTCTCACCTAACAAACCTTCTCAGCACTGTGCTTACAGGAACCTTTGGGATTGCACATAGAGACAGCTGACCGCAAAGTTCTTTTGTGCACCAGGAATATATCCTGGTTCCAATGTCAGAGGTCCCTTAGACTTCCCAGGCCTTCTAACTGAGACCCATGTTCAGGGTGTCTGAGTCAGTCCAATGCTGGTTTCCTAGCTATCAGTCTGGGAGTCCTTTAATTACCCCTTATTCAGGTCAGCTCAGCTCAGCTGTCTCTGTAGGTTTCTGTAGTCTGGTCTTGTCCTCCATATCTGCATCTAGATTCAGCTCAGTGTTTAGCTGTGGGCATTTGCTTCTGTTTCTATCAGCTACTAGATTCATACTGCCAGAGAAACTAGGATATAAGGAGTAACCTAAGAGATTCATACAATGTCCCTCTCAGAAGGGGAAAGAAACAAGATCTCCTGAGCATACTGGGTGTGGGGGGGCAGTGAGTGGAGAAGGAGCTAGGAGAAAGAGAAGGGGAGGAGAGGAAAGCAAGTAGGACTAGGACGATTGAGTCAGGGGAGAAATGAGAGAGAGAGAGAGAGAGAGAGAGAGAGAGAGAGAGAGAGAGAGAGAGAATATAAAAAAGGAGCCATTACAGGTTTGAAGAGAAAACTGACTCTAGAGAAATGTCTGAAGACCTACAAGACTGACCCTAACTAACAATTTGAGCAACAGTGGAAAGTGTTCCATAAATGCCGTTCCTTGTTTTTAAAACAAAGAAAGGCAACACTTCTCTCCTCCCACTCTTTCCTGTCATTCATTTATTGTAGTGAAGATACATTTCAGAAGTACAGAGCCAAACAGCTACAACTTCAATAATGTAAGGGGAAAATCGAAGTCATGGTTTTAAAACCCACTCACTATTTCAAAGACCTGTGTGAGTGCTCTCCCTTATGCTTGTGTACATGGGTACAGTAGTCAAATATGCATGGCTAGGAAAACCCCAAGGATTAATAGTGATAAGACAGAGTCTCAAAAAGGATATAGGAATCAAAGCCTACAATGATTTATTTTCTTTCATATGAATTAGGAAGTCATCAACCTAAGAGTGGAAAAATGATGCTGCTTTATGACTTTCCCAAAGACACAAAGAATTTTCATCAGAGAAAACAACATAACTAAGAGATACAAGTGGGGGTAAGAAGGCTTAAACTAAATAAATTTACATTGAATCAGATAGTGTGTTTTACAAACAAACTATTCAATGCTTAAATAACTATTAGTTCCTTTCATAATTATATGTATTATCTACTTGGTGGAAAATAAGTCACTTATCATTTGATTTATTATTTTAAATAATAAAAATCTTCTTTAAGTGGCAAAATTTGAATAGTTAATAAAAGAATTTAGAGGCCCTTGACACTGATAAGTGAGTTATTATAATTCATCACATTAAATCAACTTTAGAACAGCATCTGTGATTAATCTGAGAAAATGTGTAGATTACTTACATTACCAAAATGATTGCATCCATCATAGTAAAGGAACTTAATGGGATTCCATTTAAAGAATGCATAATAATTAATTATCTAAGTTATTAGAACAATTAGCATAGATATGTATCTTCACTCTGAGAGATAATTTCAATGTTGTAATTATATTTTATATTAGGCATATAAAATTGAAAAGTTAAAAATTATAATAATGTGCCAACACTCTGCTACATTTCTAGTAGCCTTTAACAAATTGTACTATACTTGTTAAAATTATCTTTCATTTTTTTGAGATTATAACACAATTACATTGTTTCCCTGTTCCTGTTTCTCCTTCTAAACCCTCTGACACATCCATCCAAGCTCTCTTTCAAATTCATAGCCTATTTAATTTTAATTAATTTCTGTAACACACACACACATATATTCTTAAATATGTAAATACACCCTGCTCAGTCTATAGAATGTTACTTGTATAAACTGTAACTACTATTTTTCATATTATCTTTACAATTCAGTGCACATTGTACTTTGCCTAATTCAGTGAGAATGACAGACATAGTTGCTGAGGACACAGAGTCAACTGCATGTAGCATAGCATTAAGAATAAATAGTATGGACTTTTTTCTCAGCTGACAACTGACATTCACATCTTTTTTTTTTTTTTAACATATCGATCCCAGTTCACTCTTTGTCGCTCCCTCCCTCTTTCCCTCTCTCCCCCACTCACATGCACCCTGACCACCCTCCCCTCTCATCTCCCCCCACTCCACATGTAGGGTCATGCCATCTAGAAGGGTTCATCTAAATCTATCAAGTCATTTGAAACAGGGAGTAGGACTTCTCTCCTGTCTCTGGGTTAAGGGAGTAACCCTCCATGGGAGATGTGCCCGCAAGGTCCTTTTGTGCACCAGGAATATATCCTCGTTCCACTGTCTGAGGTCCCTTAGACTGCTCAGGCCTTCTAACTGAGACCCATGTTCAGGGCTTCTGAGTCAGTCCCATGCTGGATTCCCAGCTATCAGTATGGGGGCCGTTAGCTCCTCCTTGTTCAGGTCTGCTGTCTCTGTGTGTTTCTGTAGCCTGGCCTTGTCCTCCCTCTCTGCATCTGGATTCTAGTTCGGCCCAGTGTTTAGTTGTGGGTGTTTGCTTCTGTTTCCAACAGGTACTAGATGAGGGCTCCATGATGGTAGATAATTTGGTCGTTGATCTCATTATCAGGAAAGGGCATTTATGGTAGCCTTTCCACTGTTGCTCAAGTTGTTAGTTGGAGTCAGTCTTGTAGGTCTCTGGAAATTTCTTTAGGTTCAGTTTTCTCTTCAATCCTATAATGGCTCCCTCTTTTATGTTCCTCTCTCTCCTCTCTCTCTCTCTCTCTCTCTCTCTCTCTCTCTCTCTCTCTCTCTCTCTCTCCTGTCTTCTATTCCTCCCCTGACTCAGTCTACCTAGTCCCACGTGCTTTCTTCTCCCCCCCTTCTTAACAGGCTCTTAAAACACATACCTGTTCAATATCTTATCCTTAACTCTACCTTAGAGGTTACTAGTTTCATTCATATGCTATGTCCTCTACCATAAAGCAATTGGTTTTTTGATAACTCTGTAGGGAAAGCCTTACATTTCAAGATTGTAAGAGAGGTTTTTCTCCTTCTCTCTCGTTAAACTTGGCATTGTCTGCTGCAGATATTTCACATACATTAAGGGAACTAGTCTAAGTATGAACAAAGAGATGTGAGAGATTCTGCTGTTTGCAATCCCTACCATAATACCAGGCTTCCTTGTGTCAAGAACTTGATACTTCTAAGTTCTAGAATTATATAATATTCCTAAAGCTGGCCATAAAAAAAATTTATAAAAAGGTAATCAGTCCACTCTGTGTCAGCCCCAATTAGAAACTTGAAAGTCATGTGTTAGGATGTCTGTATTCAAAGATCAGAAAGACCCCAAATCACTGAGATTCCCTGGGTATACCACTTAGAGAAAACACCTACAAGAACGGTACAAAAAGGAACATCTCCTGGTCCTGGGTCTGGTGAGAAAAACCTTTTTGACTATGTCTCTAAATATCACATGGCTTCAAATCACATACAAGGGATGTATAGAGTCTTATGAGGAGATTGTAGTTATCTATCCCCAAAGCACCATCACTGAAGGGAGAGAATCAATGACCTTGTTCACCTTAGAATGACATGTTACAAGTATAGGACACAGACAACAGGCCAAGTCCTTCCCAAATATCAGTTCTTTACAGATAGTTTTGTCAAACTAAGAACAGAAAGACAAGAAAGAAGACAAGAAAGCAGATATTAAAAGACAGCACAGACATATGGACAGTGCAGGTAAGAGGCACAGAAGCAGAACAAAACAACCTTAGCACAGATTTTGCAAACATTTGGCTATCAGGATACATGTGGCTCTGGACCTGCCCTCCTAATAAAAGCAACATCTATGGAGTACAAGCAGGCAAAGTGTATGAAATACTATACAGCAGTTCAGGTATCTGGAGTCCTAAGGGCATTACAGAGACAGCCATAAAGACTATATTGACTGTTGGAGACTTCTTAAAGGCAATGGGAAACTCAAGGATTCCAGATCCTACAAAACACAGGAAACGGCCAGCCTAATCTACAGAGTGAGTTCCAGGACAGTCATACAGTTATACAAAGAAACCCTATCTCAATACCATGAAAACAAAAACAACAAAACAGAAAATCCAAAACAAAAACAGCACCAATTCACTTTAAACTAATTCATTTCTCTTTAAAATCTTATTGTTTTCAGAGATAGTTCTTCAGATAGGTCAACGGAGAGTAGGAATTGATTCCTATTCAATACATCTAGTTCCACCTACACGTTTACCCTTGTATAGTTGGCATAAGGTGCTATTCACACTCTATGAAAGTCCTTTCTTGGGTCAGCCCTTGAGCTTGAGTTGGTCTGTGAACATATGACCACCAGCAACAAGGCTCTACAGAAAAGAGACATTGGTTAACATCAGCCATGTTCTTTGTTTCAGTCCTTTCACTCAAATACTCATATACCTATACAATACTTAGTATATTTACATTTTAATAGAGAAAATAACTTTTTTCAAAGAACTGTTAAAACTAAATGCTAAAGGACAGTGGCTGATCTGTTTTCATAATCTAAAACTACTTAATGCTAGATTAAATAGCATCAAATAGAACATAAATATTTCCCACTTTGGCTTCAATTAACATTAGTAAATACGAAATTCAGAATTACAAATATATGTTATTATTAGAAACATAAATATTATTCATTAGAAATTTTTGCAAGCATAGGCACATTTTATTATGTAAATGTGAATATAACATATCTTACTAGCCATTGTCAAGTGAGAAAAACCACACCCCAGTGAAGGACACTGTGTTAGTTACTTTCTATTCCTATGACAAAATTCCTAATAAAAGTGACTTAAGGAAGGAAAGGTTTGCTTTGAATTATAGATCAAGAGCTGTCCTAACTGATGTTTGTCAACTTGACACAATCTAAGATTATTTGGGAAGAGGAATTCTCATTTGAGAAAATTCCTCCCTAAAACTGACCAGTGAATGTGGGTGTCAGTTAGGAGGCCTTGGCAGTCTATGGTGCCTCTGGTAGTAGATCACTATTTATCCCTAGTATAGGAATGGACTTTGGGAGCCCATCCCACATGGAGGAATTCTCTCTTAGCCTAGACACATTGGATATGATAGACTTTGGAGACTTCCCATGGAAGTCCTCATCCTCCCTGGGGAGCAGAAAGGGGATGGGGGGGGGCTAGGGAGGATGGGAAGGGGAGGGAACTAGGATTGATATGTAAAACAAGATTGTTTCTAATTTAAATTTTAAAAAGGAGGGAAAAAAATTTTAAAAAGTTGGCCTGTGGATAAGCCTTAGAATATTTTCTTAACTGGTAATTAATGTGGAAGGGCCAAGCCCACTATGAGTGCTATCCCTGGGCTCTGGTAACTAGTCTGAGGAAAACATAAGAATATTCCTTCATGGTCTCTGCTCCACTTCCTGTCAGCAAGTTCCTTCCCTGGCTTCCTTCCATGATGGACTACAATGGTGAAGTCTATTAGAAATAAACCCTCCTGCTCCCAAACACACACATTTCTTTTTGTGTTTTATCACAACATTGGAAATCCTCAGATAAGAAGATAAAACCCATCTTGGTGGAAAAGTCATTGCAACAAAGTGGTGAAGATGTGATCATAGGCCAGAGGCAGAGAACAATGGACCCTGGAACAGCTGCCTTTCTCCTTGTTTATACAGTTCAGGATCCCTAGAGAGGAACGGTGTTCTTCACACTCAAAGAGAGTCTTTCCACTTTAGTTTGCCCCATCTACTCCATCATACATATGTACAGACTTGTATCAAGGTGATTCTAATGCTGCTAGTTAACAACAATATAAACCATTACAGGCAGTAGAGGTCACACAAGAGCAAGTTATAGCAGGGTTCAGGAAACCCAAACTCTAAAGCCTTCTTCTGGACCCTGACTGATTCTTCATTAATATTCCACTTAAAACTATTTGCTTTCACCATATCCAAACATACTCCATAACATTTTGAAATGTAACATAAATTATAGGGTAAATCTGTATTTTCCAGGGATATTATGGGTACACAATCCAATCTAAACTTCATCATCGCTTGACAAAGAGGTGGCAGCATAGCTCAGTGACACATGTGGCCATCAACTGTAAATACAATTGAATTGAGTGAAAGACAGATAGTGCTGATCTCTCATCAAGCTCACACAATTCATCTAAGTGAAGCTAAGCATTTCTATTACAATCAAACCAAATTATAGCTATGCCCTTTTTTTCTGGTTAAACAGTAAACCACAAACCACAGTAAGAGGTTTGTGGCATTACATATGAAACAAAGTTTCCAGGAAGTATTTAACATGATGGGAAAATAATTAGCATTTCAGGACTCATAAGATCTCATTGGAGGTAATTCTAAATGTTGAGAGGACTACAAAAAGCACTTATTCATTCAATAGTATGCTGGTAAAAAAAACAACACCTGATTTTTGTTGTTTGTTCAAAGCACAAAATCAAACCCACACACACATTAATATTTTATGTAGTTAGCTCAAGCATTGTTAGTGACTTGGGAAAAAAATAACAGGGAGACTGTGGTGAAGTGGACAGAAGATACTGAAAAGGACAGATGGGGCCATTGCAGGAACTGCTTTGCCTTTTCTGTTAAGAGGCAGAAAACTTCAGGGACCACTGGTTAAGCTAAAAATGCTTATAGAGCAACAAGGACAACAACAGACATGAACAGATAAAAGCCAACGATGCCTCAACCTTACACAAAGAATTACAAGCAACTAAGAAATGCTGAGAGCAGAAGTCATCTTCTCCAGGGAGCACACCAATTGGTCATCTAATGCCAAATGGTCAGCCCTGGAAGCACGCAAGTGGCATTATGCAATATAACCAATGATAACAGAGAACATGAATTTGAAAAAGAGTACAAAAGGGTATTTTGGAGAGTTTGGAGGGAGGAAAGGGAAGAGGGAAACCAATAAAGTAATTATATTACAATTTCAGAAATAAAAGAAATAATGACTTTTAAATAGTTAAAAAGACAATATGTGTTTTCCTAAAGAAATCTCATCCTGAGATGTCAAACAATAAACTGTGCCCACATACAGCCAAATGATAAACAACTGACTATTCTCTCTTTCATTCTCATACATACATGTGGGCAGGGGGCGGTGGTGTGTGTGTGTGTGTGTGTGTGTGTGTGTTGCATACTACATCACTCTTGTGATGATCAGAATAGAACTTGCAGAAAACTTGCTTCTCTCTGACATCTTATGAGGTCTGGTGATGGAACTCAAAGGGTAAAGTACCTCTGCCCACTGACGCATCTCACCAGTTCCAAACTTGAGTTTCTGTCATTCCCATCTCATCCCTAAATCCAAATCATACCCCTCATAGAGAAACCGTACAGCTTTGTCTATAAAAGAAAATTCTTTAATTATTTTTAACTTTCTTGCAAGCTGCACTCTTTGAACAATATTTTGTTAAATGGGAGTTTTTTTAATTTCTGAAGAAACATAGAGGCAACCAACATCCTACATATACCCATTGCAAAGAATTCTATGAATCTCTACCTGGAGAAGGTCATGCCCACTCTTGTCTTATTCTTTCTCTGAGTATTTTCTATTAATGCCAGACCTAGCAGATACATTGTAGTCACCTTTAATAAATCTCCAATTCTGCTTCATCCTGGCTCATCCTGAAGTTCCTTTACCTGCAGCAGAAGCCAGGAATCCCCCCAGAGGGGCGGTGTCTAGGGAAAGGGGAGTAACTTCTTCAGGATCATGCAAGAGATGAAGTGCTTCTTTTCCTATTACATATGACATTCACACTTTAGTATTATTCTTAAAATCTGTTTGTAGATGAATGGAGAGACAGATACACAAAACTGCTCCTTCCTTTTTCTTTGCATTTGTTAACTTTAATTAGCCTAATTAACTACTGAGTGTTTCTTACAAAAGTTAGTAAATCACAGTCAATCCCAAAGAAGTTTTAATGAAATGTATGTATGATGTTACATTATGTACATCTACTCTCACTGTAAATATTTACATAAAGTGTCAGCTTCAGTCAGCTGTGGGCTATGGAGTTCCTAATTATTATTCTTAGCATTTAAATGACCAAAACCAAGCATACAATATGGGTGGTACTGCTTCTATTTAGAAAGAATAACATAAATCATTAATGTGCATGAATATCCCACTAGGGCTAAATGAGCAGTTTATTTCTCCAACTAAAACTGTCATCTTTATAATGCCCTAGAGAGTCACAGCTGTTTATGTAGAGGAAATGAAAGACTAGAAAGCAGTCAGAGCTGGACAGATACCTGCTTTCCAGAATCACACAGATTGGAGCCCAAGATGATAGAAAACAGGTCCAGCAAATATTCAGTGAGGATTGTGTTCATAATTAGGTTTCTCCCCAAGCACATAACACCCACAAACCAAAGGTCAGTTTCGAATATAGCAGCCACAGTTGAGGCTCATGTTGGGTAAAGGCTGTCTCAAAAACATCTTTGCAGATGGTAGAGGCTTTATGTTAACTCACTAGACTGCTCCTTAGGATGGTATATTCTAAATACACAGGAAAAGAATACAGGACCATCATCTGATGAATATACAGCAGGGTTTGAGAATCATGCCCTGTGCTATATATGTGCAGTCCAGTCAATCCTCAATCTATCCCCAAAGGATTTTCTTTGGCTTGGTCTTACAACAATAGAGGACCACAGTGTCCTGAGTACTTTTGTAGATGTCTTTTAATAAATGGATAATAGTCTTACAACAATGAGAAATCTCTTTCTGATACACAATGATACCTATGATAGGAACAAAAACACCAGGGTAAATTCCCAGAAGCAGTAATTGGAACACAGGAATCACTACACTAGTTATTAAGTCAGCCTAACAGTGAAGGAAAAACTTACACAATGCACTTGATCCTATATTAGCATCACTTTCTTTGCAGAAGCAACTCCAGGTTCCCTCCACCAGCCATGGAGACATTCTGATACTGTGCCAGACTGTTTAACAGGTGTCGTGTTAACTTTTTATCAATACAATGGATACTCTTTCTGGCCAAAGCTTTCAACTCTTGTCCCCTTTTAACCTGCTGAAGGTATAAGACAGAGGAATCATTTACCTAAACATGCAGAGATACAACACGTTATTCTCTTTCTTTGAGAGCTATGACGAGAGTCCTTCTTTTATTTCCTGGGTGACATTGGTAAAACATATGGCACCTGGAAATGAGTGCATCTGCTAACACAAAAGGACACCCAGGAGCTCCAGGATGAAGCTGACAAAAAGGCAAAAGGTAATACTGCAAACACAGTGGCATCCTTAAACTAAATTTGACCATCTACTAATAGTTCTCTTTTCCATTACTTCATCCAGTAAGTTCCCTACATATCAGGTCACTCTCTGGGTAAAAGCACTCGAGCTTATACTGGTGTCACATGGATTACAGCATGGCCCAAGAGACTGGCTTCAACAAATATTCCACAAGTCTCAGTGTATGAAGCACTGAGGACAGGAAGCAAAACAAGGAACATTCCTAATCACCATTAGCTGAGTGATCTTTTGAGATGGCAACAGTACAGTATAATGTGATAAATAAGAATCTGGGAAAACAATAGGCTGATGGATGTTTAGAAATCACTTACACCAGAAACAGATGTCCACCAGCAGGTTCTTGTCCCAAGGTTGTCTCCAGATGCTCTCTGCTCCAATCAGAAAGCAAGAGAGAGAGCTGGGGTCCAGGACACCAGACCAAGTCCCTCCAGGTCATGCCTGCACCTGTCCCCAAGCCCCAATGGGTGTGGTCAGTGCAACAGGTGTAGGAGGAGTGGAAATCTCAATACAGTACAGATGTAAAATGTCATATAGAAAGAGTATGTAGGAGTAATGCATATTTACATTAAGAACAAAAAATGTATCATCATATGTAGTTTTGTTTTAATTTTTTACTCTCACCTTTTGGGGGTCCCAACCACCCAACTCCCAAATAAACACAAGGAGATTTATTCTTGCTTAGGAATACCTGGCCTTATCTTGGCTTATTTATAAGGAGCTTTTCTTAAATTAAAATATCTATCTACCTATTGCCACTGGGCTTTTATCTTTCTCTTATTCTATATACATATCTCTACTCCATAGCTGGCTGCGAAGCTGGGTAGCTAGCCCCTGGTGTCCTCTCTCCTTTTCTGTACCTCATTTCCCTCTTTCTACTTTTTTTTAATCTTCCTGTTTATCCTCTCTGCATTCCAGCCCCACCTATCCTTTCTCCTGCCTAGCCATTGGCCATTCAGCTCTTTATTAGACCAATCAAGTGTTTTAGGCAGGCAAAGTAACACAGTTTCACAGAGTTAAACAAATAAAACACAAATGACTGCAACACATCTTTTGATTAAACAAATATTCCACAGCATAAACAAATGTAACAATCTTTAACCAATATTCTACAACATTCATATACTTCATATAAATTTAATAGTGGAAATTCATACACCCATATTTATTAAATTTATGTGGCATGAATATTTTCATAATATGCCAACAGAAGAACAAAGTAAATTCTTTAGGGCTAATGGCTAAATATAAAGTCTTTATATATAACATAATATGAAATATATAAAGTATTTACATATAATATATTATACAAAATAATTTTTAAATTATTGCAAGAACTAATTTCCTCAAATTAAACAAATTCATAGACATGGGTCCCAATTTAATTCTGCAAACTAATTCAACATAAGAAATACATTTCTAAACATCCACAGGCAGAGGGAGTTGGCTCTCCACTTTTACCCTGTAGGGTCTGGGGACTGACTTCATGTTGATAGGCTTGTGAAAAGAACTTTTACCTACTACCCAATATCATTGGCCCTATTTTAAGTTTTGAGAAAGTACACTTAATTAAATTTCATTCTTTAAACTTTCAAAGTTTCAAATACTTGTATGATACTTATTGATTTCACTCAAAGGAAATGATTCTTCACATTTTATAACATTGCTTACAAATAATATTATCAACCTCAACATTATAGGTATGTAATAATTTAAAAAGTAAAAAAGGGTAAGAACATACATATTTTCATTGAATTCCAAAAAAATTAATTCGAAGCAAGACTTTCAAGAATTTAGTATAGTTGTCCATCTGTGTCCTCAGGGGATTCATAATAGGGCCTTCCACAAGTTTCAAAATCCATTACTACACAAACCAACTATATGGCATATGAAACATGAATAAAACATATGCACATATTCAGTTGACTTTGAATCATCTTGTGGTATACTTATCTAATATAATATAGACATCTATGCAAACAGATCCTATAAGATCATATAGCACAGGTGTTAGCATCATAGGCAAAAACCATCTATGTCATACTGATATAAACAGCAGAGCCTAACAATACCTTTGTAGTACAAATGTAGCCAACATAGCCTAATGGCATGTGTGTTGTACAAACAAAACCATCATATACTAATAGTACTTGTGTACAGATGCAACCAACTAAGGTTTACAACATATTCTCAGTTAGTTCAATCTGCCAGTGCAGAACCCACAGATACAGAGCCCCAACTATATTGTAGAAATTTATTCAAGATGTCAAAATAATTTAAAAATAAGGTGAAATCAATCATTTAAAAACAATGCATGTCTGAGGTCCCTTAGACTGCTCAGTCCTTCTGGCTGAGACCCATATTCAGGGGAGCCTGAGTAAGTCCCATGCTGGCTTCCCAGCTATCAGTCTGGGGGCCCGTTAGCTCCTCCTTGTTCAGGTCAGCTGTCTCTATGTGTTTCTGCAACCTGGTCTTGTCCTCTCAACTGGGGTGGATGGGTGGGGAAATATTTAGCAAAGAGGAAACTGAAAAAATGGCTAATATTTTCTCTGCAACACAATTATCTTTAACATAGTCATATTGTACAATAAATGTTTCAGATAGCAGAAAAAACAATGTATGTATTAAAGAATATGAATTATTATTCATAATCTTATTTCAACTATAGCTATTAGTTCTGACACTGTACATTTGAAATTGACACTATCCATTTCTATGGCAATACTCTTTAACTCTTCTTTATACATTATCTGCACAATGAAGGTGAAAGTAAAGGTCAGATTTGTCGAGTAGAAAGATCCGCTTGTGTTTATATGAAACATTTGCTGTTCTAAATGATAATGAACGGTGAAATGTCAATGATACAAATGGTGTACTGAATGCATTCTAATGCTTAAAACGTCTTCCTTACACCATAGTTTTTATTCAGGCTGTGGGAGAAAGACTGAGACAACAGACTATAAGACAAGGAGCCTGTTTCCACATACAGCTGTCTAGGAGCTGAACTTGTTGATCAACACAGGTGAATCTGCATCAAACTGACCCAAAGAAAGGACTTTTGTGCATATGTGTGTTGAACATCTCCCGTGCACCAACTTTCCTAACTCAACTTCATTGGCCTATAGCTCCAAGCTTTTGCATACCCCTTTCACTACTGTACGTCATTTTCTTTCTTAGATCTTTATAGAATGTTTTATTTTACAGTCCAGAAGGTTGTCGTTGTTGTAGTATTTACAATTACTTTGGTTTTTTAAAAAAACCACATCATTTTTATTTTAAATTGTATTTGGGAGGGTTTGTGTAAGTGCAATACCAAGAAAGACTTCATGTGACTGCTGGGAACTTAACCCAGGACCTCTAAAAGAGCACAGCCTGCACCTAACCACTGACCCTTCTCTCCAGCCCCTCAAATTATTTTAACTTGCTGGTTACTCAAAAAGCTCCTTTCCAGACTGAAATTAGCTCAGAGCATTTCTTACCTTCAGAACTTTTTTTTTATACCTCAATGTCTCCTAACAATTTTATTAGTCATATAAAGAAAACAACACCTGTCTTCTTTTTTGTAAAAAACTTGCTCTTACCTTTCAATTTAACATTTTAGTTGCTGGCTTCAACTTTCAAATAAATTGAAACTTATTGATTTCATTGATTCCCCTTGAAAAAATTTGAAATAAGTTTTATAATTATATTGCTATGTAATTTTAATCTGTTGAGTTTCTCTATTTTCCTCATTTATTTTTAGTTAACAATTTCCCTTTGTTCCCCATGGTAAAATGTTATTTAATGAATCATTTTAAAGGCTAACACTGAGCTAAAGAGAACTTGTAAGATGCAAGCCTTTGGTCTCCACCACTGTCCCCTGCTTGATACTCTGCAGCTCCATAATGTGTCCTCAACCTATCTGGGATAATTTTTCTGTAAAAGAAAATATGAATCTCCTCTCAAGAACACTAGATGATATTATGACGTGAAAGGCTGTGTGGAGCAAAGGTCACAGATGCCTCATCTCTTTGCCAAGAATTTTTGGGTCAGACAGTGGTAGTACTCATCTTTAATCCCAGCAATTTGGAAGACTGAGACAGGCAGATCTCTATGAGTTTGTGGCCAGCCTGTTATACAGAGTGAGTTCCAAGACAACCAGAGCTACACAGAGAAACCCTGTCTCAAAAAGAATTATGTCAAGAGACGACTAACTTATATGTCATCAGAGAGCCCTCATCTAGCAGCTGATGGAAACAGAAACAGACACCCACTGCTAAACACTGAGATGAACTCCTGTAATCCAGTTGCAGAGTAGGAGGAGTGATAATAAAATGGGGGCAAGACCATGATGGTAGACGTCATTTTGTAAATATGTTCCTTGTATTGTCTATAAATGTTTGTTTTCGTTTAAATGGGGTTTGTTATAAATAGTTAATGACCACAACCAGTCTTTTTAAAGGTAAAAAGGGGACTATGGTATAGATATGAATACTTTGTTTTGGAATGGATTTTCATTTATTGATACAAATTTAAGGTCAATTTTTTGATATATTTCTCCTCTTGTTTATGTATTATGTTTATATAGCTCATTTAGAAATGTAATGTATAATTTAACGCAGATCATAGATAGTTACCTATAATAGTCAAAACTTTAGTTAGGTATTACCTATAATAGTTAAAACATAGAGTTAAGTTAGTTAGATTTTCAAGATACACAGAGATGTGTTTGAGGTGAACAGGCATTATTCAAACCTTTCAAAGACCTACAGAATGTGGCATTTAAAATGGTTTAGGGCTTTTCTTACCATTGCTCCTGGCAACACCACCTGCATCAGAAAGGAAGATGGACATCAAAGAAACTCATTATGGAGTTTGCCTCCAATATGGCAAAACTAAACATTTTGGCAAGATACTGCTCTTGTCTGGACTGTTTGACTTTATGCTGTATAAACTGGACATGCAGGACCCCACAGGAAAGTGACTGCTGATACAAGATGGACATTGCTACAGGATTCCTGCTTCATGGAAGAGTCTTCCAGACAGGAAAAAAAAGTGACTGACAAACTGCCAACACAGGTGGGACATTTTGAAATTTCTTGCTTTGCTGAGAAGTCTGCCAGACACACTATGGCCTGAAGGTGGAACATTACAGAAGAAATTCAGGTGACTGGTAAGATAGCAAGATGTTTCTGTCATTTCTAGAGTTTATATATTATCATTCTGTGGTCTTTGAAGGAGTTGAAGAGAGGTAGTTACGGTTATAGTTTTCCTTAGGATTAAAGATAAGTCACATATAAGACTTTAGACTCACAAAGATAGGATAGATAATAAAATATTTTCTTTTAATCTTGTAAATGTTAATGAACTTGATATTGTTAACTGAGGTTCTTATTTGATAACTGTTTTGTTATATATTTTGCTATGTTAAGTTTAAAACCTTTCTTTGTATTTAGACTGAAAAGAGGAGATGATGGGTCATTCGTAAATATGTTTCTCATATTGGTTAATGAATAAAGTACTGTTGGCCAACAGGAAAGCAAGACAGGCAGGACTAGGAAATAAGGAAGATTCAGGAGGTAGTAGGGAGGAGTTTTAAGACATAGGACTGGGAGAGCAGAATGCCATCTTCTCTCTCTGGTAAGATAAGACAATGTGGAAATACTTACATTAAAAGAAATTGGATAATATATAAGATAGAGCTACCCAATAAGAAATGCTAATAACAGGCTAATAGCATTATATCTAATACAGCATCTCTGTGTGTTATTTGGGGCTGGCTGGGCTCTGGGACCAGGCCGGTGGGAAAATCTACTCATAACAAGACCAGGCTACTGAAACTCACAAAGACGGCTGACCTAAACAAGGGGAAGCTAATGGACCCCCAGACTGATAGCTTGGAATCCAGCACTGGACTGACTCAGACCCCAGACTGATAGCTTGGAATCCAGCATTGGACTGAATCAGACCCCCTGAACATGGGTCTCAATTAGAAGGCCTGGGCAGTCTAAAGGACCTCTGGCAGTGGATGTATCCCTGGTGTACAAAAGGACTTTGGGAGCACATCCCCCATGGAGGGATACTCCCCTAATCTAGAGATGGGGGCAGAGGGGGAGGGCCTAGACCCTACTCCAAATGACTTGATAGATTTTGATGATCCCTCCTGGAAGACATCACCCTTCCTGTGGAATCAGGGGAGGAGTAAGAGGGGAGAAGGTTTGGTGGCATGGGAGGGAGGAAGGGAGAGTGAACTGGGATCAATATGTAAAATAAGAAAAAAAAAAAAAAAAGACAAACAATCTGACCCACAGAACTTCTGGAGGTTTCCTGTCTCAATGTCCCATCACGCACAGGGCATTCACAGATAACAACATTTGTGTTGCCTCGTCTACTTTTATATGAGCTGCAGCATTCTTAAGATTGAATGGCAGGTGCTTTTCTATAGTGAGCCATCTTTCTAGACCTTTCATGGCATTTTAAATACTAGTCACCAATCTATCTTTTCTATTTAAACTTATAACTTAAAATACATTAGCTGAAAAAATAATTTAAAGGAAACAAAACAATCCAAAAAAAAAAAAAAAAAGCAGCAAGAATTCCAAAATCTTAGGCTTTTCACTAGTACAGTAGCTCAAACAATAGAGCCCTATTACAGGATTGCTCAGGAGTATAAACTAAAGCATGTGCAAACGTGTTTACCATTGTAACTGAAGATACCCTGTGACACTGCAGATACACAACCCCAGGCTAGGAGCAGTGTGAGCTGATCAACTGAACAAAAAGAGAATGAGAAATCAGTTCACTTATCATTGTCATGCCACTTATTACTTTTAGTTAAATGGCTTGGTAGTAGGCAAACTAATAAAAAAATAAATTATTAGATATGGCTCCTGGTATAAAAGACACTTTGAAGTGTGGAAAAAAGTTGAAATTACTATGTGCTATTGCAAAGTAAAAGCCACTACTTAAAAGAGAAACTATTAGAAAATAGTTAAGGAAAGGTACATTTATGCATTCTTGGTTCACGTGGATTAATATCCCAAAAACTTTGTTTGATTTAATACACAAATTAGCAATTCCTCTCTTGATGTTTCTCTTGGGGAAGTAAATAGGAAAAGTGAAAGATAACTAGCAGCAGTGACTAAAACCAACAAAATTATTTCCAGATAGCATCAGCATGCAATCAAACACCCATCTGCTATTATGCCTAGAAAGACACTGCAAATAAATGTTCCCTCTCTACCTAGCACAAAGAGTAAAGAGATGCATTGTTACCTACTAAGCCAATGAATTTAACGAACTTCAGTGTACTTTGTGCAAAAGAATATCTGCTTTCAGGCCTTAAATACCTAGCTTCCTCTGCAGAGAACTACTCACAAAACATTGTTTGGGTTTTGTTTTTTATTTTCAATGATGACCCTTTCAGTAAAGGTTTATAATCTTTGAAATATATTTTAGCATCTATTTTCTATTTATTAATTCTTAGTAGATTTTTTTGTTTAAGTTTCATTTTCACTTTCTAACCACTGCTCTCCCTCCAACCCTCCTCCTGCCCCACACTCCCCCAGCTCACCCCTAGTCCACTCCTCCTCACAGGTACGGATTCCCATAAGCAGTCAACAAAGTCTAATACATTAAGTTGGGGTGGGGCCACGCCCATCTCCCATTCATTAAAGCTGATAAAATTTGAAAGAAGCAAGCACAAGACTAAACCATACGCTAAGTGATCTAATTAACGTGATAAATAAGTGGTAAGGAGGTTGTTTATAAGATTCATAGCTCGGTCATCAAAAACTATTTTATGAAAGTTAATGACACTAAAATGGAAAAAATGTGAAGTTGGGGAAAAACCAAGAGAACAGCCCAATGAGATAGAGACTAAAAAAACTGATAAACTTTAGGTGTTCACAAATATGCAAGTTAAAATGGGCTATTTTATGATCTACTCTAAAATTAATAGTTACTGCCTCAGGATGTCAGTAGTTTTAAATTAAAGCTGGATCTGAACATAAATATTGTTATGTATGTGGAGTATATAAGCCTAATAAAAGTTTTATTGCTTTCTATTAGATTATAAAAATCACTATTAATACAAAATATAATGTGAAACCAACATGACAATATTTTTCTAATCATGGCCATGCAAGAAATTTCCAGAATGGTCGAAGATTTAGATCTGATGCTTACAACCTGTCATATGATTCGTGTGTGTGTGTGTGTGTGTGTGTGTGTGTGTGAGGGTGTGAGTGTGCAGATGTATATATAAATGCCATTCCATATACATTCACTTTAAAATAGATGAAGCTTGCTAATTATAAATGAGGTATTAAGAAATGCCAAAAATTGCTAGTCAATGATTGTTCAAATGTCACAGTCTGTCTAATTATTTACAAAAAATTTTAAGTACTTTGAAGATTAAACTGTTCAAGAGAAAGGGTGTTTTATTGGCCATGTCCTAAACAACCTTTCCTGGATTCTATATAGATTAACCTTTGCTTTGAACTCCATTTCCCTTTCTATTACACAGCAGGAAATAGAAAATAGTAGTGTATAATAAAAGGAGGAGCTGGAGTGACAAGTGTTTCCTATATTTACTGGAATATTATTAATGCATTATCATCTCACAGAAATAAACCTGTCCTAACATAATAATATACTCCAGAAAAAGTTTTATGCAAAAATGAAATGCCTTGGCTTTTCATAAACTGAAACTATGTCCTAAGGGAGACAAGCAAAGCTTCATCTCTACTATCCTTAGTTAATAATAGGATTTTATGCATTGTTGGCACTAAACATAATTGCTATATATAATTATAATATGTCCAACAATGCCTTCTTGTAGGTCACTGTGGTTATTACTATGGATCTAGATAATTAAAAAGGAATGAAAAATGGATATAGCCCCAGAAGGGCAACTGTCGGTCTCTGGCTGAGTCTATGAAATGCTGGAATTGAAAATGTTTTACGCATCATCTGTGACCAATGGAAAAGCCCTTCTATAATTTTTAGCTGTAAGTTGACCAAAAAAAAAATATGAGAACAATATCTGGAAGATAGCACCTACTTGGCAAACCCAAAGTGCCTGAACAAACTTAGTCTAAAGTTAAGGAATAACACAGTAAAGGGCACTAAATAAATAAATAAATAAATAAATAAATAAATAAATAAATAAATAAAACCTGAACATCTAATCTGCTAATTAGATGATGCTTTTATTCATGGAACATAACCCCCAAAAGTAAATAGCTCATTAAAATTAATGCTTGCATTTTTTTGTGTATTCATGTATGTCTTCCTCCTTAAAAGTTAATGGTACAAATGTTATTACTGTATCATTAAAAAATGGAAGCTTACCTAATACCTTACCCTTTAGCACTTTGGTACCTAATCTTAAAAACAGCAGGCTATATCTCTCTAATAATGACCCTTACAGGAAAAAAATTTTTAAGTCAACTTTAGAAGGTGCTTTCCTCCTATAATTCATACTTTAAATGCATGTTTCACTCTAATATGTTGATGATTTTGAAGAGAAATAAACATAAGATTTACAATATAAAAGCTTATATATTTTGAGATGCTAATTAAAATCTTTAGTCATTTAAATGACTGTAATTTCAAAAGTACATTCTAAGTATAACTTCTAATCTCCTAAAAACATGTAACTTACAAACAAAAACTAAAAGAATGTAGACCTTATATCAACCCATGATTTTAAGTGTTTCTATAAAGAATAGTTTTTACAGGAAATTCCAGATACCATATTTCTGGCTAAAGTGTGAGGACAATGCCTGGAATACTACTGACAGGCACCCATTTGCTTGCCAAGCCACATACACAGTTGCACACTTTGTTACAGCATAGTTTAAAGTGCTCAAGTCCCAAGTTCACCATAAACTTAGCACATCCATGTTTTCAAACTTGTTTCACCCTCAGCCTTCCTCATGTAATTGAATGCTTACTTTATTCTTCATTTGCTGAGGTCAAAATCCAGTTATCCTTGAAAATGTCTTCTCTTATCCAATCTTTCAAAAACCTCCTTGACACCTATTTCTAGTCACTTAGCTACTTCTTTATCATCATCTTATTTATCACGGAAATCTTTATAACTCTCTTGAGTTGTTGAAATCATTTCTGTCTGGTGTCATTTCTACCCTTTACCCCACTGGAAGCATAGTTTCCACACAGACATTTGAAAGATCCTGTTTTTACATGTCAACTTGTTAATCTGTTGTTCAGAATTCTAGAACAGTCTCCATCATGTTCAGAATACAGGGAAAGTAAGTTTGTTATGATTCTTAAGGTCTTAAGGATTCCTTGTTGCTCCTGGAATATTGCCAGTAGAGTGAAAGGCTCTTGTGATGAAGCAATAATAAGTGTCCACAGACAGAAATGTCTGGCATGCATGTGTCACGGGAGAATAGGGGAGCACATGGCCAAAAGGAAGGCAAGGTTTTCATTTTATAGAGCCTGTAAGGTGGGCAACATGTACTTAAAGTAGGAGTGCTTGACACACAATTTGCACTTTTATGACACTTGTTGAGCTCCTGGGAAATAATTATTATGGTGTATGGAAGGATAAATTAGTAGTCATTTGAAGGCATGTGAGTGATTACTAAGAGTCATACAGATTAAAGGTTAAAAATATTAATGTGCTATAAATCAAACTACCGGAATTATTGAGAGATTCCCCAGCAAACAGGGGATCCAATTACTAGACAAGTGTGTGGTGGTATATTGTTTATGATCTAATAAAACTCGACTGAAGATTAGAGCACAAAGGTAGCCACAGCCATGGAGGCCAAGGAGTGGTGGCACACACCTTTAACCTCAAGACTCAGGAGACAGAAGCAGATGGATCTCTGTGAGTTAAGGCCACACAGGGATACATGAGACTGAATCAGTCTAAAATAGAAACAGAGTTCACAAGAATGCCAGCACCAGAGAGGTATATAAGATGGGAGCAGGGTCTCAAATCTAGTAGTTATTCTGCAGCCATACTGAGGACAGGAGGAGATTCAGTTTCCAGACACACTGAGTATTCAGGATCACCCTTTCAATCTGAGGTAAAGGTAACAGCTACTGGCTGGCTACTTTGCTTCTTCTGATCTTCAGTGGCTTTATTAGATCATAAACAATATATCTCCACACAAGTGCTCTACCACTGAGCTACATCCTCTATAACCAGGGAGAAAGAATGATGATCAAAATTGTTGGTGGGATTTTAGCTGCTATCTCTTTATTCATTCATGGTAGTTCTCTTGTGACTATGGAGGTTAGCAGAAGTCCAGGCTTTCCAAGGGAACACAAACTTCTTTGGACATGAGCGTTGGGGAATCCTATTCAATACTCAAGAATGTCAGCATCTTACCACTTGGAAACTACTAAAGTGAGAGAATAGAAGATGTCACCTGAGAAATGCACTTAGAGAAGAGATGAAGCTAGTAACTAGTCTTAAGGGACAGTCCCTTAACTAGGTATCTGGCCGAAGAAGAACAGTTCACTGGACAAACTAAGAGGGAGGAAATCCAGACACATCAGCTGGAGTCTCAGGAGGGAATACGGGAGTAGACAGCTATCTGTGGAGCACCCGAGTAGTGAAGAGAAATAGAAGCTAAGAGTGGCCATCAGTAGGGTTCAAAGATACTAGTGACACTAATAAAAGTTTCAGAGGAGAAAGGTGGATGGCTGGCTAGTCTGGGTTGTCAACTTGTTGGGGATTTGAGTTACCATGGAAACAAATGTATAGGTGTGTCTTTCAGGAATTATCTAGATTCAGTAAATTGAATTGGAAAGATTCTATAAATGTAGGAGATAATATTCCAAGAGTTGGGAATGACCAAAAGGAGAAAGCCAGCTAAACACGACATTCATGGTCCTCCACTTCCTGGTTGCTGATGGAATGTGACCAGCTGCCTAAAACTCCTGCCACTTATGCCTTGCCCACTATGATGGATTGTGAGCCAAATGCTCAGACTTCCTTCTTTAACTGTTTAAGTAAAGGTTGTTCTTTCTTGTCCTGACAACAAAGCAAGTAACAAATACAGACTGGAACTCCAGCATGGGAAGAGCAGATGGGAGTCTGAGTCCCTGCATTTCTGCCCAGGTTTCTCATGAGAAAGAAGGTTACTAGGACAGAACATGATTAGGATATAGTTATCTAGACAAAAGGGGAATTTTTAACTGATTTGTGTTATTGAAGAGCACTGTTTACGTGAATGGATACCATTTAGATATCCTGCAAGAGTAGTAGAAACACATATATGTAAACCAAAACTTAAAAATCGTCTTAACTAATCTAATTTAAAGGCCTTCTGGTTCTTTGACCTATGAAATTGCACTCTATAAAAATGCAAATTAGTAAGACATTAAGAATTTCTAAATTATCTGGATTTTAATACATGTTTTCATTATGACCTTGTTAAAAAAAACTAGTAAAAATATGTTTTGATATATGTTTTTGTTGAAAAAGTATGCATAATTAGCATTTTCTACACTTACACACAATCTAATTTATTATTTTAATATTCAACTGTAAAGCAATTATCCTAGGTCATGATTCTCAAGAGGGAAAAGAGAGATTTTGGACTAAATCATATGTTATATAGTTTTATATTACTGGAAAATTATAGGCATAGCTTTAAAAATAGAGATTTCTTTCTTTGGAATTTTTCTAAAATTGTGGTTTACTTATTGCTTACATTTTAAACTATATCTGATTCAAATATTGTAATTCTTATGGTGTCCGAGCATCATATGTGTGTCTGTTTGTCTGTCCATCTTTCTGTTTGTATTTGACAAAAATAAAGAGAACATAATTCCTTACTGACATATGTTTAGGCAGTGACTGAAACAGACTAATATCACTAGTGCTCAGCAAAACACTAGAAATAGTATTAGTATTGATGTTCTTTTCAGTACTACTGTCCTTTCTTATATATTTTAAAGTTAAGAAACGTACAAACCATGGCTTAAAATCATTTTCCTGCTGATTTATTGTCAAACAAAGCAAAATTAAATCTTGCTCATTGAGAAAATATTCTTGCCTAAAGAAGCATGTAATCAAACCAATAAACATTTTACTAAAGATATATTAAGTACCAAGACACCATGTGTGTCTGTGTTTATGGGGTTGTAACATGGAATTTAAATAATAAGTCTATGCATTAGTTTTCTGTAGTACTGGCTACTGAACCAGGGTGATGAGTTGCCAGGATGCCAGCTTGCCAACTATGCCCTGGGATCTAAATTCTGGTTCTCAGAATTTCACAGGCAGCAACCACTCTTAATCACTGATCTATCTCTCCGGTCCCCCACCTCAAGAAAGAGAGAAATTAAATCTTAATTTGGAATTTTAATATTATGGCTAGTTAATAACTGACAATTAAAATCAAAACAAACAGGAAGAATTTATAAAATAAAATAGATGTAGCAAGGAAGAAACAGTAGTTTACGCCATAAGCAGAAATAAACAGTCTGCCAACAAAGCAAATAACCCCCTAAATCAGTTGTCCCAAAGCAGCAACTTAATCTAAGTTACCCTAAAAGATTAAATGCCATTCCTTCTACTGGTTCACCTTTCCACTTCCTAAGCCATAAAGAAATACCCTTCTCTCCTAATAAAATAACTAGAATGGGTGATGAAATTCCTCCCTGGGCTGCACTAGGAGTTACAGGGCAGCTGTCTTTGTAGTGACTGGAAATAAAATAAGCTGAAATCCAGGTCCTTGATTTTTACAAAAGCAACCATATCCCTCTTTCTTTTTCTTCTTTTTCTTCTTTCATTTAGTAAAAACTTTTCCTTTAACTTCTACTCAAATTCTTAATTCCTTCTCTCTGTAAAACATACCAGCTGAGTTGACGACATCCAGCTGCATGAGCTCTGCCGCTCCAGCAGCTGCCGCACAGCCAATGCAGGTGACTATGAAGAGTCAAACAGTTTATTACCAAATATCTCTGTAAGCCAAGATTTGCTATTGTAATGTGATTAGCTCTTAATTTAGTAGTGGAATATGAGTACATGAAACAGAACTTCTATCAATGAAAACTAAATTACTACGAAAGACCAGGAAATCATCCTCTGAGAGCCTAGTGTTCTCATTTCAGATTAAAGAAGCCACAAGTTAAAACTGTAGATGGTAATAGCCTGGCTATTACCAAAGCCATTGCTGGCTCTCCGCAAAATGATGGTGGCCCTATTGTTGAGGACAAAACTTACTAGACTCATTGAACATGAAAAAGTTGAACTGGTCTATCTAGAACCTTCACCTCTATGGAAGAGTGTTCATGGTACTCAAAGGTACTCTGCATGCTACCAAATGATAAAGGTAAACACCAACCCAAGTATAAAGGCCACAATCTACAATGGTGTTCTGCCTGCAAAATATGCTAGTTCAATGGTTGCACAAAATTTGTGGGAGTAACCAATAGGCATCTCATTTGACTTAAGGCCCACTTCAGGAGATGGAACCCATCCACTACTAGGGTAACCAAAAGAACCTGCAACTAGAAAGAACAGGGAACTAGGGTAAAACCAAATACTACTGTTCTGCTAAAATAATGTAACAATAATATGATTAAAACAGCATTTTGATATACTCATAGAGCACCTTACTTAGCAATCATCAGAGAAGCTTCCTCCTGCAGCAGATGGGAACAAATACAGAGACCCACAACTGCACAGTGTGCAGAGAGTAAAAGACCTTGAAACACTTTGCCCTAACTGAAATGTCTCCATCAAATCCCTCCCCTCAGGTCTCGGAGAACCCGATGGAAGAAGAGGCAGAAGTGATTGAGGACATCAAGGAAAAAAGGCTATCTGAACGCAGCAGGACTGAAGTACATATCAACTAATGAAGAAATATAATAATAATTCCATCCTTGACCCAGAAGTTATCTCCAATTGATAACGACTTGCAAATGAAAATTCAGTTTCCTCTAAGGGAAAGCAAACAACTCTTGAGGGTAGGCTGCATGTCTAGCTTTAGATCCTCAATAGAAAACAAACTCAAATGCATTTTAGAGGTTTCTTGTCTTATAATGCTGCATCTGGGGAGTCTTTCCTGTTCTTTAACCTTACAGGTCCTTTGCATATATGTTATGCTTTCTGGTTTTGTGTTTCTATGGGATTCCTCTGTTTACGAATATGTGTGTCTCCTTGTCTAGATGTGTTTCTTGTCCTTGTTGTTTGACTCTTTTTCCTCTGTTTTGTTTTGTCCTATTGCAACTTGCTTTTCCTTTATTTTATTATTGTCTCTTAGATGTCGGTATGTTTTCAATGAGAGACAGAAAGGATGTGGATCTGGATGAGAGGGGCGTTGGTGAGGAACTGTGAGGAGTAAGGTGAGGGAAACCATAATCAGAATATACTGTATGGAAAATAAAACTATTTTAATAAAATAAAAAAGAGAACCCAATACATGTGTTTCCTTTGGATGGCAGACCATTTGATATTTATGCAAACAGAAGTAGTCATTTTCTATTATTATTCTCCTTTTATTATCAAATAAAATCTTCATATTCCTGGCACTGTCTGGGCATGATAGAGTGGAATATACTGTAGGAAATTCTTACAATTCAATTCTAAAATAACCATGTCTCTTTTTTATACCAATTCAAATTATACCCTTTGTTGAAGTTTAAGTAAAATCTGTGACAATTTTTTTATTTTGAATCAAAATTATACATGGTACACTACTGGCTTAGCTGATGCTAAGAAATAGCATAAAAAATTGTATCTAGTTAAAAGGCACTTAACAAAAATGTCATGACCTTACTTCAAAATACACACACATATGCATGTACACACACAGAGAGAGAGAGACAGAGAGAGAAAGAGAGAGCAAGAGAGAGAGACTGTGTTTTTCTCTTTATATAGAACCTTAAAGGATTAATGTATCATTTTTATGATTCTCATTAAATATTAACTGAAGTTTCCAACTCACTAACTTATGGGCTTTGGTCATGTTACTAAGATCATACCTATTATGTGCTTATAAGTAAAATATTATAAAAACATTCTTCTTCCTAAGATATAATCAAATAGTATTCAGTATACCTATATATCCATAAACTTATATAGATAGCTATATCGCCTACAACCAAAGTGATCAAAATGCCATACTCATATATCCTCAAAAGCAGAGGACATTATTCAAATGGAAAAGAGAAGAATTAAAGGTAAAATATATGTAGTTATGACAAGTACAAGACATTTAGTCTTGCTTAAGAAGTTTATGAATGATTGCAGAAATTTTCCTGCATATGATTTTATTCAAATCATAGATTCTTCAAGAAAATTTGCATATACCTTAGATTATATTTGAAAATTCAAGAAAGCAATGCTACTTACCTAAACTAAAATTAATACCCATGATTATCAACCAAAACTATTTACTGAAGTTTAAGTGTTCCACAAAGTTTTCTTATACAGCTACAGATTACTGACAGAAAAATCTTCTCAAAAAAAAAAAAAAAGAAAGAAAGAAACTTAGCAGCCCTATCAATTTGCAAAGGTACAAAATAAATACATTTTGCAGAAATATAAATGCTCAGAAGTAATTATAGTTTAATGAATTCAATGTAATGTGTTTTTTTTTCTTTAAATCACTGTGACTACAGTCCATGGAACTATGACTTTGAAAAGAACAAACTAAAAATCATATTACTAGAAAAATCTGAATTGCTAGAATCAACAAAATAAATGAAATTCATAGTTTTCTCAGATCTAAGGTTTAAATAATCCTGAAAAACCTCTCTTAGAACCATGTGTGTTATTTTAATCTGGAACTCTAACCTCAACAATAATAATCACAATAGTGTACTTAGTCTACACTGCCACCAAGTGCCTAAATCAACTAATTTAAACAACTTTCCAACAGCCACAAGTAGATGGTTTCTTTGCTGTAAATAGCTTTTTGCAAGCTGAATAAGAATAAATCACACAAGCCATGAATAGTTAAAAGAGCACCACAGTTTAGACAGGACATTAAGCTCTCAAAAAGCATTAATAAAAATTTAATAGTCCTACCAGCTCACGGGGAGTTCGTGAAGTCTGAAAATGTTGTTTAGCTTGTAGTCAAATTTTGCTGGACACAGGTTTTCTTTACATGCACTCAAGTTTGGGTCTGGCTGCATATCTGTGGGAAATTCTGAATCCTGGTAGGGGTGGGGATGAAGAAAAAGCTCTCTGTTAGATATCCACACCACAGTATTCATTGACACTATCTTATTTCAACACTAAGTTCTAACAAAAAATATTGTTATAGATGACTTTTACTATCAATCCCTCATATAGCACTGCAATTCTGAGAAAATATGCAAGAAAGAAAAAACCAAAATAGGCGCCTACTTGTTTTCATAGATGATTTAGATCTAAGTTGCATACATATGAAAAGTTACTTGTAGGCTTTCCCTCTGTGAATGACTTGGAGTACAATTTAATGTCTTATATGATTTTTCAATTGTCATTTTTGATAATCATTCAACCTTAACATCAATTTCATTTCAGCAATCAAAGCCTAAGAATTCATGAACCACATTTGTCCTCTGTAAACAATATGCCTACAAATACTTTCACTGGATAGCAAAAATGACACTTGCTAACAGGTTAATTATGGTTTATTTACTTGAACCCAAGGAAACAGAACTAATTTAAATTTATTTGCCCATTGTAAAAAGATTTCTGTAATAATCGTTCAACCCACAAGCATTAGAACTCACATCTCCAGTTGTGAGTTAACCCTCTCCCCCACTCAAGAAAACTCTACAAGGAAGGAATCTCAGTGAAGGCATGTTAAAGATAGGCATTCAAAATACATGACATATATTAACCCTTTAAATCCATACACACATGAAAGGAAATGATTCTATAGTATTTACTTCCCAAAATTGCTATTAGAAATGGAGGCATATATTCATTTTTGCACTCAGTCATTTATTCAAATCATATTTCTAAAAGCCACACTCTTCCAAATAATATTCTTGACATAGCAAATATAAACCAAGCTCTATAGGGGGGATTATTTTCTGATTAACAAAGTAATTAAGTACCCACATAGAAATTTTACATGCATTACAATACTACACAGAAACAAAACAATCTTACTCTCACATCAACCCACATTTTGGCTTACTTATTTAATTTATTCCCTTTGTTTTTATAAAGAGAGGACCATAATTTCTTTTCTGTTTGAAAATGACTTGGTTGTTGTAGTTTCTTTTTTATCAAAAAAAAAAATCTATGCAATATATTTTTATCATGTTTTCCCCTTCCCAATTCCTACAAGATCCTCACCACTTCCCTACACAATAAACTTTATATTCTCTACCCCCACACACACACACTTCAAAAGAAGATATAAAACAAAACAGAAGTACACATACAAAAAAACCCACAAAAACAAAACAAACAGAAAGGCCAGGAAGATAGAATATGTGAAATAAAAGGCAAAATGAAATCAAAAGTCAATATGCCACTGAGTTCGTTTTTGTGCTGGGCAAATACTCCTGGGCATGGGGACTGTCCTAAACTGTAGTTGATATACCCAGTGACACTCCTTTGGATAAGAATGATTTTCCCCTTTGCCAATTGTCATCAACTGCAAATAGCTCTTGGTGATTGGTAGATTTTTATGTCCACATCTTCCACTCAGCACAAGGACCCATCTGGCTTGAACTTATGTAGATCTTGTACATGCTACCACAGTCTTTGTGATTTCATATATGCAACAATCTCACTGTATATGGAAAACAATTTCAGAATGAGGATTCCTCTGTGAAGTAAAACTCAGATCTGAAAATCAGGTCTCTGCTTAGCAATTCAACTATGTCATCATGCACTGAAGTGTAATGTTAGGCAAGCTGTTTATTATATCTCTAAGCATGCTTTAGCCACAGTAAACTATGACCAAAATTTTCCCTATTCTAGAGGCTGCTGTAAGTGATAAGTGACATAATCCTTGTAAAGCAGGAACCAAGTTCTTGGCAACTAGTATATCATAAATAAATACCATCTCTGTTGCTGCTTTTATCATATCTATAGTTAGTGGCCCATGATAATGACAACTGGTGAACAAATTCATTTTGAACATTTTCACATTCTATTACAAATACTCCACACTGATCAAATTATAGGTCCAATAGTCTCTTGGAATATTGATGCAAGCAGACTTGACTTTAGAATGTTGCCACAATCTGTGACTTCAGTGCTACATCAGTTACCTGCTGACCATCTCATTTGTCGCAAAATGAGTATGTCCAAGCTTCATGATGCAGCTATGATTCAATATAGCTGTGCTGTTTGATTTTCAAAGGCTGGAATTCTTGTTGCTTATTTTTCTTATATCTGGGATGTTTCAGGCATCCCATGTGTCTAACAATGTGTATCTAACTATATCTATCTATTCCTCATAAGTCTCTAACCTTCTCCCAAGCCACAGGGTAGTTCAGATTACTTAGCACAGGTCTTTCTTCCTCCATTACATTATTCTTTTCTTTCCATTGAACTGATGTTCAAGAAGATTACTCTCAAGTGTTTTTGAGATAAAATTCAAATTACTCATCTGCATAACCTTTAAGTATCTAGTCCATGTGAAGCACTATGTTAAGTGGCAGACCACATCTGTGTTCAAGCTGCTGTAGGGACCATGTCCTGTACCCCATTGCTGTGAGGTCACTGACACTACCACAGTCAGGCTCTGTGATGTTCTGTAGTCTAGCCTGGGGTCTAGGCAACATTCTGTAGCCATATTGGTGCCTGATGACCTCTGCCACTAGCACCATTGTGTTTTATCTGGTTCAGGGATGTTGTGGAGGGTCATGCCTGTGTCTGAGGCCCCACTACAGCCATGGTCTCTGTTGGTATCTGTAGCTCATGAAACCAACCAAGGGCATCACAATGCCAGGGGTCTGGGCCACTACATGGGGCTATGGTGGTCTCCAAGGGCCAGACTACCACTGAGGACATGTTCATCTGAGGGGCCTGAGCTGCCACCTGGGGCCGTGGTTAATATCCAAGCCTGGCTCCTTCTGAAAACCATGTCTGGGTCCATGGTCCTATTAGAGTTATGGTCTGTGATATATGTGGCTACGGGTGCCACCAAAGGCCTCACATATGCTGGGGGTATAGGCCATGTGGTATCTAAGGGCCATGAGTTGGAGCAACAACAGAATATCTGAGAAGAGTTTCCATGAGGATTCAGTGATGATGGTATGTAATGAATATTTTGTGGGTGGGGCTGCCTGTACAAAAGGGGTGTGTGGCACACCATAGCTCCTGATATCACTAGGATAAATGACGAGGTATTGGAAAGGTGGAAAAGAGAGGGTCTTTTGTGTTTTTTGATTGGTTGGTTGGTTTTGTTTTTAATTAATTTGGGGGCATACTGGAGAGGTGAGGAGCAGATATGAAGGGCCTGGGAAGTGAGCTGGATTAGGATTTGTGATGTGAAATTTCCAAAGAATCAATAAAGAATTATGTTTAAAAAAAGAAAGGTGTCAGATCATAAATGGAATATATTTGTTCTATCAAGAGTCATATTTCCTCAAGAAAACTACATAACTCATTTTCTTCAGTCAGTAAAATGCTTACTGTCCATAATTGAGGACAGAGTTTGATCCTTAGAAGCCAAGGGAAAGTCAGGTTTGGTGGTAAAAGCTTATAACATCAGTACTGAATCTGTAGAGTCAGGCAGATCTGAGCTCATTGGCCAGCCAGCAACAGATCTACCTGGCCATCTCAAGGACAAGGAAGGACTCTGTCAACAAGAAGACCTTGTTCATTAAAACAAGGTGGATGGTACCTTGTTTTTTTTTTTCCCGTTGTTGTGATAAAATCAAATTAATGGAGGAAGTTTAATTTAGCTCAAAATTTAAGGTTCTATTCCAGTCTGATAGGAAAATCAAAACAACAGGAACTTCCAGGAGCTGGTCGCACTGCATTCACAAGCAAGAATTGTAGCATAGTGATACACAGTTCCCTTTATCCATTCATAAATTTCAAAATTCCATCCAGAATTCCACAGTGGGGAGGCCTCCTCACCTCAACATAATTATGATAATCTCCCATAGACGCATCCAGAGCCTGGTCTCCCAGCTGATTATGGATTATGGCAAGTAGTAAAATAACATTAATCCTCACAGATCTGGCCTTAGCAACAATAATCAAGGTAGACCTCTGACCTCTACATTTGTATGTACATACATGTATGCACACCACCACACGTAAGTGTACCTACATACATATACACAAAGAATGTAATATTTAAAAACTAGAGGAGGAATGGGAAAAGGATATTAAAATGAAGATATAAGTAATAAAACTATCAGAAGAGAGCATAAATTTATCATTAATTACAGATATAATTATGTTAATAGATGAGAGAGTTAGATCTGAGTTGATGTAATGTTATTAATGATACCTATGATTATGTTGATAAGAAAAAGATGGATGGATGGATACATAGATGGGTGGGTAGGTAGATATAAATCAAAAGGAAAATGGAATGGTGATGAAAACTTATTACTATAGATGATTAAATCTGATAAATGATAAAATAAAACTTCATATAAGAAGTGAGAAAACTAAAGCTACAAATAAGAAAATTCCCTTTACTCAAGCAACAAGATAAAATACCTAATGAAAGCATAATATAAAATATTTATAATTATATTTTGTTCATATACAGATGAAACAAATTTGATTAGGTTAAATATTTTGGGGACTCAGTCTGTCAAAAAGCTTTGTCACAAATCTCATGAAAATTGATGTATTTAATTCAAGTCAAACCAAAATTTTAATATAAATTTGTGGCTTTGTCTTATAAGTGCTATGTTAAACAATGTTGCAAAATGGTACATCATTGGTCATTTACATGCACTTTTTAAAATTCAATGTTAAAAAATTAAGTTTAAAATATAATTTATTAAAAATGAACTCAATTGAAATAAATTTTCATGAGATGGTCCTTTTCTTTTCTTAATTTCCCTCATAGAAAGATATTTACCAGAGATGAGAAAGTTTTTGCTAAGGCGTCTGCTGAACCCTCATTATATCCTTCATCACTCAACTGGTCCATTACCTGCTGGCAAACCTCACACATCACTACTTAGGAATGACTGACAGCTGACATTATCAGCAAAACTTGCTTGAGCTAATTGACATTCACAGGCGAAGTTTGAAAATTACAGTGAGCCAGGAAAAGTGTTACTTATATATTTGTTTTCTCTCTTGGCATTTATTTTTGTTTAACTTCTTAGGGCTTTAGATTTTAGGAAAAAGCAGCACATTTACAAAATGCTGATTTTTCCAAATACAAGCATTTTGTATTTAGTGCTACTAAACTCCTAACATTCTTTTAAAAATCTTCACTATATGTTGCATAAAATAAGGTTGTTTTGATGTATTTTAAAGCTATCACCAAGACATTCCTTACACTAATTCATATGGAATTAGAATGAGGCCAAAAGATGAACAGAAACGAAGTGTACAGCCATAAACTTTACTTGAAAACTCTACAACTTCACCATATTTTAAAATGTATTTCTAGACTTAATGTCCTATTTGTTCTATAAACTAGCAGAATAGACATCCAAGATCTGCTTGATTTACAAACATAGTGAATTATAATAGATGCATACTTAATATTTATAGCATTTTCATGAAAGAAATTATTATTTTAAGAAACACTTGGCTGGAACTGATCTTGGGCTCCCTTCCTCCCAAGTAGTTTTCATAGTGCTGTAATGCACTATGCAGATTGCTGGAGAGAAAAGCATTGACTTCAAGCTCTAGTCCTGAAAACAGCCTGGTATTGGCACAAAAATAGACAGGTAGACCATTGGAATCAAATCGAAAATACTGATATTAACCCACACACCTATGAACACCTGATTTTTGACAAAACAGCTACATTTATACAATGGAAAAAGAAAGCATCTTCAACAAATGGTGCTGGCATAACTGGATGATGGTGTGTAGAAGACTGCAGATAGATCCATATCTATCGCCATGCACAAAACTTAAGTCCAAATGGATCAAATAGGGGAGAACTTAATTCAGTTCTTTAGGTGAGTTTGCATAGTGTTAAGTTGCCTTATACCCATAAACAATTTTCACTTAGAGTCTTAATCACAGTTATCTCTTTCTAGTGAACTGTGGTGAATGCAGACTATGGCTGCACATGTTTCTAATAAGTTGAAGTTGAGCACTCAGCTTTAAACAAGACACATACACTCTAAGGTTGAGGGTATACTATAGAAAAATGCAGAAAGAATTGAAGAGCCAGAAAAGTGAAAGAAGGAATGCAAAATGCCATCTTTTGAGCAATTCACAACCATTGCAACCATAAACTCTCAAAGACAACACTGGATCTGAACAAGAAGGAGACAACCACAGCCAGGCATAAATGGAGGAGGGGCACAGTAATACCTATCCCTCAATGCTGAACTGTTTCCCTACTGATAGAAACAGGGATAGGGGAGATCATTGCCTTCTGTTGTGTAACCACTATGCTCCACTACATAGTCCCAATCTATTGACTACACTCACCACATGGTTAAACTAAATAGGCCAGGAAACAAAGCCCATAAATCTTGGACTATTACAGGGAGGAAGGAGAATAGATTGATGGGGCTAAGAGAGCAATAAGCCTGAGCAACCAGGATGCATTTTATACATGCATGAAATTGTCAAAGAACTAAGAATTTATTAATATTGTGGGCATATGCCTGAAGGCAACACCAAAGTTGGCATCTTAAAATATTAACCTTTGAGGTTAACTAAATGTATAAATTGATGGATTTTTACATAGTTACTATGTCGAATAATATTATTTGCACACAGTCAGTGGTTATCACGGAACTTTCCTCTGGATAATGAACCAACATTATCTAGGAACCTTCTGGAGATAAAATTTCTCATGTTTTTGGTTATGAGGCTAGCCTTTAATGGCTGAGCCATCTCTCCAGGCCGAGATATAACTTCTCAATCCTCCCTTCACCATACCAAAGTGAAGGCCTATGCCACCCAGTAAGCTGCTTCTGCCAGTTCATTTGCCAGCTCTCCAGGCCATTGTGGTGCTGCCTGAACTTCAAGGACTTCTGTCATCAATGCCCAGGTTTCAAAAGCCAACACACCTGACCAAAGAGATATTGTGGTTTAATAAGGATCAGGAGAAACAAATAGGCCAAATGAATAGATGTTTATTCAGGGAGAAATAACTTACAACATAGACAGATGAACACAAGCAGGTTCCTGTTCCCAAGGATGCCTCTGGATGCTCTTCTGTCCATGTGCTGCAAGCACGAGAAGGTTCTGGGACCCCTTCCCCCAGGTAATATCCACCCAATGGGTGTGGTCAGTGTGGAAATGTAAATATCTCAAAACAAAGAAATTTTTAGGTCATATCTGTGAAAATATGAACCATGGAAAGAAAACCTAAGGAAAGAAATACATGTGGGCCATTTCATATCATAAATAATCTCTACAATATTAAAATGACTATATTAATAAAAATGAATAAAAGTGTAATACCACTGGATTTGAATGAGTCATCATGTCTTTGCATTTTAATATCACTGAAGTATCATGAAAATAACATAATAAAATATTAGTTACTCAAGAACTGAATTAAAAAACTTTTTACTATTGCAGAGGAACAGGGGCCCCTCGGCTCTTATTTATAATATACAACTATGTTCACAAAACCAAATTTATTTAAGATTTTGAACTAACCATTATATGGAGCAGAATAAACAGGAAAGGCAGCAAGAGTCTGTGTGTGTGTGTGTGTGTGTGTGTGTGTGTGTGTGTGTGTGTGTGTGTGTGTGTATGTGTGTGTGTGTGCGTTCGTGTGTGTGTGTGTGTGTAATTAGTATTAAAAATAAGTACTTATTTAATGACCCACATATACACAATGTTAACTAGTAACAATTCTGCATACTGGGAATCATTGAGAAAAGATGTGGATTAAACAGGACAGCAACAAAAGACCAATTAGTGAGCCCAGAATTTCACTTCTCCCTGAAAACTACATGTCCTAATTGTCCCACAGCTCCAGAAATTACCATTATTCCTGTCTCTAACTATACCACTGATAAAAGGCAAATAATTCCTAAGGTTAGCCTTCTACCTCACCTAAAGAGCATCATCTGACTCCTCTGACAGGACAATATTAGAGTTGCTAAGAACATGGTCCATTTGGTATCCTCAATCTTGAATACTCAACTTCTTGCAGAGTGTTTGAGGATGCAAATGAAGTCATGGAGATATAAGCATCATGGAACTGTGAGTCACTCTCATTACAACACTGCCAAGTTGATTATCTATTGCTCCAGTTTTACATATTTGGCAAATATAAATTGAAACAGCTTAACCCCTTTCCTGATCTTATAGATTAGCTACACTGAGAACTTCAAAATCAGGACTGGGGAGTTGGCTTAGTCAATAAGTGCTTCCCTGGCAAGCATAAGGATGAGTTTGATTCAGAGCACAGATGTAAAGGGCGGGAATCATGGCCTGGTTCTAGTTTTTGGGAGAGAAGAGTTTGGAAATATGCATCAAACATTTTAAATTTTGATTATACTATAGTAATTTTTAAGTTCCTTCTTGATTTCTTCTTTGAAACAATTATCATCCAGTAGTGTCTCATTTAGTTTTCATGAGTTTGTGTATTTCCTGTAGTCTCTACTACTAATAGTACCTGCCTATATTCCACTGTGGTGAGATACAATGCTATAATCCTTTCAATTTTCCTATATTTATTGAAACTTGCTTCATGTCCTAATATGTGGTCAAATTTGAGAAAGTCCCATGGTCTGCTGAAAATAACACATATATTTTAGCATGTGGTGGAATGTTCTTCAGGTATCTATTATGTTTATCTAATTTATGATATCTTAACTCCAGAGTTTTTCTATTTAGATTTATTTTTCCTACATAACTCTGAGAATGGAGTATTGAAATCATACACTATCACTATGTGGGATAAATATGTGGCATTATATGTAACAATTTTTATTGTATGAAGATGGGTGCCCCTGTGTTTGGTGTACATGTGTTTAGAATTATAATACACTCTGGGAAGGGTCTGGCAACTGAGACAATCTAAAAAGGAGAAAGACAAGGAAGAAGTTTTGATTCCTGGCAAGTAGCCACAAGGCAGCCATAATGTCAGGGGCTATAAATCAGAGCTCAGGTAGCCTATCTGTGCCTCTATTATGTGTGCCTCAAATATATTTTTGTTTAAGACATTATTTTTATTTTAATAAGATTTCATTGTCTTCATAACAAGATCATCTTAGAACTGGATCACTTGGTCCTTTCTCTTATCACATTCCAGTTGAAAATACTTGTATCTCTTACTAGCCAGCATCCTTTTATATCTACAGTTGGGCTCAATACACTCAAGCCTCAGAACAATATTCTTTGAAGTTTTTTTGCAGAAAATAGGCTTGGTCTGCCCACCGGAGCCACTGTTTGCTGTCACAATGCCACTTTCCCTGGGCATACATAGAGTCCTTGCCCTTCTTGTACTGCATCACTTTATGGAACTGGGGCTTGCCACATTTCTTATTTTTAATAAGACCAAATGCTTTCTATCAGTAACTCCACTTCTGGAAATTTATGCCACAAAGTTTTCAGACCAATTTTTAAGATATATATTATGAGGTTACTTATGAACTTAATATAGTAAGAAACTAAAACACCTCAATTCCAGTCAAAGGAAGTCATTGACTGACTTACAGAACAGATGCTCTCAGGTAATAGTGTTAACAATTCATGAAGAACATTGAGACATCCAAAAAGTGTTCACTTAATGCAGAGGACATATGTGCCGTGTGTGTGTGTGTGTGTGTGTGTGTGTGTGTGTGTGTGTGTGTGTATGTGTGTGTGTATAAGTAAAAGGAAGTGAAATCCTGGACCACTTAAGAATAATTGATCAGTAGCAGAGTTAACATACCATGACAGTCCCAAATAATTATAACACAGCTGACAAATGACTACCATCATTCCTAGTCTCATGATGCAGTTGCTATTTTATAGAGCAATGTCTTCCTCATGTGCCTGTGGTGAAGGTGCCATAAGTAAGCTACTGTATTATGTATACAGCATGCAGTTGTATATAGCAAACAATACTTGAATTACCTACACTATAACTTTATTGTTTTAAGATTCCTTTCTTTTATATATATATTCATATATATATATATATACATATATATATATATATATATATATATATATATATATATACTATAGAACAGTATGTCATGCCAGATATCACTCAGCTTTATTTCATGCTTACCATGTATCTTGAAGGCATCAAGATGCCCCATGGAGTGCCTGACATACACCCTCTGGGTCTGTGCAAGAACACATTGCAATGTCTTCACAGTGATTGACTTGCTTGAGTCTGCTTCTCTCAGAATATGCTCATGCTATCAATGCATGTGTGCATGTCAGAGTATTAACTGTAAGTAATTCTGTATGGTTTGTATTTTAATTTATTTTTGCCTTACTGACTTTTCTATGAGAAACTGAGATGATCTTAAGCACTTGGGGAAGTGCACGGTTTAAACATCTATGGTTCAGAAGCAACATATTTCTAAGAATATAAGCACATTTTCTAACTATCATGTAGTTATTTAACATTCTTTTTTTTCTTTTAGCATAAATGGCTTTTACCACTTTATTAACAATATAGTTCTTGGCTCTACAATTCTACAACTTGGCTCTACAACTCTAATCACAGCCACCTTTTTCTCATATATTATGAAATCTGCACGGGAGAGTTTTCAGATATTTAAAATTTTAAGTTCTACTGATGACCCATACTGTCAAAGAACATGTTTAATTTCACATGTTAATGAAAACAAACAGAGGAAGATTCCAGAGAGATAAGATGGTCCAGCTGCTAAAGCCTGCTCTGTGAGTAGGAAGACCTAACTTAGAATCCCAGCCCCATGGATGTGGTGTGGTGGTGCATGCCTGGGCTCAGGGGCAGAGACAGGAGGATACCTGGAGTTCATTGACCAGTCAGTTAACAAACTCAATTCAGGGACAGCCATGACTTGAAAAATAAGGTGGGAGACATTCAGCGTTCCTTTTGGGAATCCACATTTATGTACATAGAAATGGGAAAAATGCGCTCTGCCCAGATGAGTTACTTAAAATATGACAGCGATATTTATGCAAGTACTCAAATTTTAAACTAGTACAAACAAGGTCATACAGAGTAAGAGGCTGGATTGAGTCTTATATTTTGCTTAATGGTCAAATACATTGACCCAATTACTATTTTTAACCAGTAATCTGCTAATTTCCTCCCACTCAGGAGTCACAACATTGGGACCCCCAACAGACATGTAAAACCAGGAATCATGTCTGGCTCCCCTCTTACGCAGTCCTTTCCTAAGAAATGGGAATGAGGACCTGAATCCATTGCATTACCTCAGTTAAATTTTCCCTTCTGAAAATAGGAAACACACCAACTGGCTTCTTGTTGTGCATGCTCATTTCTGAGGGTAGCCAGTGGGAATGATAAGGACACATCTTTCTAAGTCTTTGGAAGCCATCCCTTTAGCTTTCATAATCCCCCAGAGCATTAATAGTTACTAAACAAAATTGAAGGAGTATTCAGGGAGGCTGGGGGGGGTGATTTACACAGAATCTACTTATTGCTGATTGGTATCTCATAAGCTCACAGGCATACAACAGGTCTGTAAATCTGGTCGGTTCAATAAACAAATACTGGAAATTAATTGAAAGATGCCAGAAATCAATGAGAGGGACATAATCTGTTTAGTTTTGTAAAGTGAAGATATTCTCTATTACCAGTTACCTCGAAAATAAAGATGTTCCAAGCTTTTATTAATTTCTCTCACACAGAAACAGAAACTGAAATCGATAGTAGAAATTTCATGGACTTTTTGATGATATCCCTCTCTATAATTTTCATTTACAACAAACAATTGTGTAATCTCTACAAACAAGAAACAAAGAACAAGCCTTTGGAAGGTTAAATTTGCCTGAAGATATATCTGACCAAACAAGTGACTTGTCAGTTGTACTGACTGCCTAACACAGTCTCTAGTTGGCAGAATTCCAAACTGAAGAATAAGAATGCCTCTTTGTAACTGAAATTTCAACACAGCTCAGTTGTCCTACCATGGCTTTAATGTTGAGAAATTAATAAGATTTGTTGTGCAACTTAATAAAATATTTTTAAATTATTTAAATTAATTTTTCCATTTATTTTATATACCAACTAGAGTTTCCTCTCCCCCCTCTCCTTCATTCCCTCCCTCTATCTTCCTTCTAACACTCACCCATCAACTCCTCTGTCTCCATTCAGAAAGAGGCAGGCCTCCCACGGAAGTAAACACAGCATGGCACATCAAGTTGAGGCAGGATCAAGGTCCTCCCCATGCATCAAGCTGGGGAAAGACAAACCAGCTTGGGGAATAGGTTCCCAAAAGCCGGCTCAAGTGCCAGGAACAGGTTCTGATCCCACTGCTAGGATCCCCAGAAACACACTAAGCTAGACACCTGTCACACATAGGCAGAGGGCCTAGCTGGGTCCCATGCAGGCTCCCTAGCTGTAGGTCCAGAGTTGGTGACCCATGAACTCAGCTCAGCTATCTTTCTGGGTTCCCCTGTCATGACCTTTACCCCCTGGCTTGTACTTAAGATGTTCAGTTTTTAAATTATGACTCAAGATATTATTCATCAGTATCAATTACACTATATGTAAAATTCTAAATAAAAATTTTATTTTGTTTAGGACTAGCATTATCACATAAAAGTGCTACAAATCTGATAATACATGAGAGGATAAATAGAATGGAAATACAGAAAAAAGGACATGAACGTTCTGAAAAGAGAATCCCTGGGTAGTGACCAAAGTAGTCATAAAACATGAAGTAAATAAGCCCAAGAATACATACTTTAACTCTTTAACTTAGGACATTTCCATTAGTAAATGTCAAATATTTTGTGATTTATTTCTGGGTAGAAAGTATAGACAACTGACATGTCTCCACATGTGTCACCTGTCTCCATTCTATATAAATAGTGCAAAAGTTTACTGTGTAAAATGGCTAAGAGTACACACCTAATACTTCCCTAATTGACTGGTATCTTTTTACTTTACTATCCACACCTATGTGCACATCCATCCTAAAGTGATAAAATCATAACCAACTCAAATTCCCATTCTCTGAGGAGACAGATGGAGACCATCTGCTTGTGGCTTGGTGGCTTAGGTGGTTATATAGCTCCATAGTAAAACAGACTCCATCCCCACTGAGTTATACAAGATACTTGTTATTAATGTCATCTGAAACATTTACCTTATTTTTATTAATACATGGTTCAATGATTCTTCTGATCTCTGAATTTTAAATAAGACTGTTTTTGTAACTAAAGTGGATGTCAAAAGTCAAACATCAGATAGATAATTCAAATGAATTAATTAGTAGTTCATACATATTTTATATATTTAACAAAGAGATATAGTCCACTCTACATCATGTAACATAAATGTTATCTCCCCTTTTCACTAAACATACAAATTCCCCATTCTTTCTTCCTTGATCCATGGGGTGGGAAGGGTGGGGACCAAACTCAATGCCTTGGATATGGTAGGCAAGTACTCTCAGAACTACTTATTGGTAATCCTAATTTACCCAATGCTATACCAGCTGCCTGACATATACTAGCAAAAAGAAAAAAAAATGAAACACCTGATACGGCAAATAGTATAATGGGATGAGAAAAACATAAACAGTGAACATGTGCAAGTAAATATGAAATGCTAGGTCAAAAAAATCTTCTCTGGAAAGAGCATGGAGCAGTTAAGATAGAGGAACTGAGAACCTATCAGAGAAGGGTGGGCTGAGGGACAGTCCATGTAAATGCAGATATGACAGTCTGAAGAGGCCGCCCAGAAAAGGTGGAATCAGAGTGAAGGCTTGAAGTTGGTGACACAGATGCCCTGAATTCTAAGGGAAGAGAACTTCTGATAGAATGAAAATCAGCTTAAAGAAACACAAGAAGAGATGGGGACATGCAGCAGAAAAAGTAGAGTCCAGGCATCTTACCTCTAAGAACCAAGGTAAGGATAAATTATATGATAGATTTCAATTAGTTTGAAATGTTGAAAAGAATTTAATACAAGCACATCAAAGAACCACAAATAATATGAACATCAAAAGATCAAGCACAATATATCTGTGGACTGCCAGTTTTCTAACCCCATTGGTGATTCATTAAATCCAATAAAAATCATTAGCAGGAATATTCAAAGTTTATTGCTTTTAAGTAAGAAAATGTCTAAGAATACTCAGAAGATACATAGATGATAAATGAATTTGCCTTGATTTTTAACTTACTTCTACTTCTACTTGCAAAGTGAAAATAAACAGAAACTTCCAGAACTTTCTATCAATTACCTCGGGGGCGGGGGGAGTATTAATGTGCAAGTGATATTCTGGATTTTTTGGTATATAAAGATGTCAGAGTAGTTTGTTCATGATCTGAAAGAGTATACAGGCACCTGAAGAGAAACATGCTAGTGAACTATCTTCATGTTCAAAGACACCAACAATAAGTCATACTGTAATAAAGTTTATTAGTAGGAGTGCTCATGACATCATTAGCAAAGCTCTTTCACATACATTGTTACAATACCAAAACCCTACTTTTGTTTTGCTTTGTGATTAGATTTGAAGTAACCAAATAGCTTTAATGATTATTGAAGAAGGAATGATCTGATGCAAGCTAATTACAATGTTGAAATACAGTAAGGTATTCTTTGCTCTCCTCTCCGTATTGCTACAGAAACAACCCAGATAGTAGATTACACTGCCCAATCAGTACTTTCTTGTTCAATATCAAGGAAATGCTTAGAATAGGGTGCCACCCAGTTTCTAAGGGCCTTGCTAAAGTATGTTCATGGCTAACTCCTTATATGCAGCTGCATAAATATGTGAGATATGATTGATGAAAACTATGGCTTTTCCTTATGGGATTCTATATCTCCATCCTAGAACCCTATCAATTCTTTAATGGTGTGAGCTAACAGGTTAGTCTTGAAATTGTGCTATACTTCTTTGCCTTATAGTGATTTGTTATAAATCAATTACAATTGGAACTTCAATTAATAATCAAAATCTAGGGTCACATGCCCTCATTCCTAACCCAGAATCACCTACAATTGACAACCACTTACAAATGGAAATTTAGTTTCCTCCAAGAGAGTCTTGCTGCAAAAACTACTTTAGGTCACATGATCAGCAGTAAATGGCCTATAGAAAATAAGCTTTATGGCATCTTTGGATCTTCCTTGTCTCATAATGTTGTGTCGGCCTCTTCCTTCAAATTTTTTTTTTAACTTTTACATATATATTTTTTTTTCTTGGTTCCATACAGATCCTTTGTGGATGCATTATGTTTTCTAGTTTAGTGTTTTTTATGGAATTCCTGAGTGTGCAAACGAGTGTGGTCTCTTGTTTCTTGGATTGTCTTGTGAGCACTTTTCTTTTGGTTTGTTTGTTTTATTCATTTTGATGTGCTAGTTTTTTTTGTTTTATCTTATTATATTTTATTATTCTACAACAGAAATTTGTTTTTATCTAATGAGATAGAAAAGTGGTGGATTCAGATGAGAAGTGAGGAGGGAAAGGAAATCATAATCAGGATATATTATGAGAGAAAAAAATCTATTTTCAATAAAAGAAAAAATAGTAATATGTTTTAAAATATCTCATTACATCACTTATGGAAGATTATCTAATATTAATGAACAATTGATCTGGCTGTTAATGCATTACTACTTAGTTTAGTGGCACAGAACAATGGTGTTATTTACATACTTGTACAGTAAACATGGTACTTGTTCAGAGACCATAATTTCCTTCTTCTTAGTCTACATCTATTCCTTTAGTTTTTATCTATCTGCCTGCCCTACTGGTACCTCATTGCCTAGCTAACCATTTTTCTTTCCACGTGGTCCAAATCTTGGGAGAGGGCCACAGGGGAAAGTGGGGCATTTGCTGTTGTTTTCTTTGTATGGCACCTAGCAGCTAGAGGACGATGATGCTTGACAAGAATTCCTGGTACGAGCACTGCCCGGCTGTGGAGGTTAGTAATATGGTGTCCTGGTAAATTTTACCTTCTCATATAGAAAGTGCGTCTCTGGGAAGGCACAAAGATGGAGTATGCGCAGTCAGAGCCCGGAGGGCTGAGTTAATGCTCTTCCACAAGGCCCCAACATCTTTAGTGATATTCACAGACTGACCACACTTATGGTGTCATAGTTACACCTTAACACTGGGAGAACCGGAAGGAACACAGGAAGGAACACATGAGCGGTTGAGCTGGATTTGAATCACAGCTCGAGCACTCACGCTCCCCCTTAGCCAACTGGCAGAAGAGGTCTCACATGGCCAAGGACCAAAACCTTGGGATTAAAATTGATGCCCAGAGAAAGGGGAGGCAGATGATCATTGACTCTGGATGGACCACAGCATCATCCCACACAGAATAATACCAACTGATATGTAAATTCAAGAGCGACAAACAGGGAAATTACAACAAAAGGAGGGAAGGAGGGAGGGAGGGAGGGCGAGAGGGAGAGAGGGAGGGAGGGAGGGAGGGAGGGAGGGAGGGAGGGAGATGAAAGCAGGGAAAGGGAGTGGAGAGGAATAGGGAAGATGGGGGACAGAGGAAGGAAAATAAGGTAGCTGGTCCTCAAAGCCAGAAACAGACACAAAGATGATCACCCAATCAAACAACAGATCAATTTGATACAGACTAGAACTCAGGAAATGTCTGCATTTGTTAGTGCTAAACATCATTGAAGCAAAAACCAACAACAAATTATCATGAACACTCTACACCCATGTAGCCTACATTTTTTGTTTAAATTTGCACATAGAGTCCACTTTTCACATCATGGCCATGTTAAAGGCAGTTGGCCATCTTCTATGACTCTAAAACTAGACCTTTGAAGCCCATTTGCTCCCTCAGCTCTCTTGTTTCTTTCTCATCGCTTCGTAATTGTTTCCCACATGACATCGCTGCAGCCTTCAAATATGTCTCTGCTAAATGAGTCCCTCATGAAAACGACAAATGGGAAGTCAGGAATAATCACTTTTTTTATGCATTCTGTTAGATGACTCTATGGTGCAGAGTAAAGTTTACACTTTAAAGGCATCTACAATTCCTTCTTTAAGGATGAACGGATCCAATGAACCCCATTTTCCACTTCATATATAAATATAAACAATTCCTGTCACACCCCCTCCTCATGTCAGCCCTGTTATTAACGTAGAATTGTGTGTTATACAGAACATTGCAACTGTGTCATTATCTAGTCCAGTTCAACTATGAGCTACCAGCAAACAACAATATATTATTCATTTCTATCTCTTCAGCATGGAGTATTATATATAATTGGCACTCCATAAATGACTACTTGGCAAATACATAGCTGTCCCACAAGTCAATTTGTTATATATATTTCATTCTTGAAATATAGTCAACACTTTCCTCTGAGATAGAAGTAGCAAAAAATAAAATTATGATTTATATATTTAGCTACAGAACTCCATACGAATTTTATTTTTCTAACTCGACCACTATGGTGAATTCTATAAGAGAATGCCTGAAGACATTATTCATTTTTGTACTACAGAATGAAATAAAATGCATGTTAAAGATTTTAGTAGCTTTAAAAATACATTTACTGATTTACTGTGACCAACTGTAATACTATGTACATTACGTTTTATGCCTTCAAAAGTTTATATTAGCAACACTTTTCAGAGTTTCTGACTAAAACTATTCTTTTCTCAACAGGAATTTACACACTTACTCTGAATTCATAACATCATCAAAGATTTGGCAGCAATAATCCATAAATACCTGCATTTTAATGAATGCAACCACTACTCATAAGGTCAATATTAACTGATCATATCTGCCAAAACATTGCTTCATCCCACTGTGATGCTTTTTTTTTTTTGGTTTTTGCAGGTAAAGGCAGAGAAGACAGGCAACTTTATCTCTAGCCAGGTAGCTTTCTGCAAAGTGAGCTGCCTGGAAGGAGAGACCTGACAAAAATATGTTCTGATAGAATGACATGAAGAACCACAACTCTACATTTCTAGGCTAGACTGTGTGTTACAGAGTGGAGCTAGTACTCACCCCTGCAGTTAAATTTATGAAAAGAAATAGCACTACATCCTGAATACAGTTAAATCCAGCTGTAATTTATGGCAACCTCGGGCTACACAGGGAATCACTCCCAGGCATCATAATTTCTCTCTGATAGCACGTGCATTTAGTTCTCAGAAGTTTTTATTTAGTATAGAGATAAAAGATATTTAGCCTATGATTAATTTAGGTGTCATTTTACCAAGGTGACTCCAAAGAAGGTGTCAACTTAAATATTATTGCTTATAAATCTATAAAAACCACACGTATAAACAGCAAACCAAATATAAGAAGAATATAATCATGATACTTTCCCATAGACAAGAGTAGCAATACATACATTAAATGCCAGAGAAAACAATAAGACTGTAGTGTTTTCAGTTAGGACTTTGTAGTGAAATGTACACTAATTTTATAAGATAACATAATCAATGCTTAATTTAAAACACTGAAATAAGCTCTGCATTTTTGTATAGAAACTATTCTAGCCTTTGTGGGAGAGAGACAAAAAGGCTAGAGATAATATGGTCATGACTTCAATTTCCTGGAGATGTATGATAACACATTCTCCATGTATGAATAAATATAATAAGGATTTGGTGTCACAGCATGGTCAGAAAAACAAAGAGGTGGAAAGATACAGAGCTAGAAAAGGAAGAGAAGAGGCAAAGATGGGCAGAAGACAAATAATTAGGGTGAGTTTCCCATTTTGTCAGCAGTCAACTAACTCATTTCCTAATACCAAGTGTCCTTTGCTTCCTTCTAAGATGGTCTGGATGCCTCTGCAAACAGGATTCACGTCCCTAGCATGCTTATGCTCTGCCAATGGAACCTGTTCAGTATCTCTGACCCCCGACACACACACACACACACACACACACACACACACACACACACACACACACACACACACTTTGATGATGCCTCTGCAGTTGCACCAGAGAGGAGACAATGGGACTTTAGCACTACACTGGCTGTCTGAGTACAGAGACACTCAGGCACAGGACTTGGGGATTTGTTCTCCCTTCAGGACCCTCAAGGCCAGATCGTAATAGCAGATAGCCACTGGTTACCTATAAGGATCTCCTCTTCCAAAAGTTTTCATAGAAACTCATCTGCCTCGCTCATCATGATGCCCCATTTCATTAATGTTTGGGATCAAGAAAATGTAATTAACTGATTAGACTAGAAAAGGTAAAGATTAATGTTTTGCAGTTGAATATATCCAAGATGAATGCTGAACACTTGTACTGCATGATGCTGAAATAGTCACTGCAGAACAGTGGTTTCAGAGTCAACTATGACTTCAAATCCCAGTTCTCTCACTTAGTAGCTCTTCATATTCATCCACTTAAGAATCACTTATCACTATGAGCCAGACAGTGTGAGAGGCTGAAGACACAGCTCTGAGCCAGAAGTGACAGTGGTTCTTTCTCTCAGAAACTGCAAAGTAAAATAAGAGACTTTCATTTAAAAAAAAAAAAAAGATGAAGGCAGTAAGTCAAGAAACAAGGGTCTAGGGTCTGAGAGATGCAGAGGAACAAAAGAACCTCCTGAGATATAATCAACAGCCAAGGGAAGATTTATGAAGAAATAGGGCTTGTGCTGATATCTGAAAGACACATGGGAATCCTTAAAAATTAATTCAATAATTGCTGCTACAAAAACACAAATTCTAACATTTTGTGTTAGTATGCTTTTCCATGTTCTGTTAATTACAGACACATGCTAAGAAGAACTAATTCCATTATTCCTGTTTATGAAAACTACATCATTTAAAAGCAGGGAATTTTGAGCAAACACACAGTCAGGGCAAGGTCAAGATGTATCAGAAACTCCTGACTAAGAATGGGGAAACAGGGCTAACATGCAGTAAGCAATGGCAAGGGCCACAGTCCCTGCTTCATAAGTTGAGTTTTGTGCTTACCACTACAGTGGTTAAAAACTACTAAAGATGGACCCAGAATGAGTTTTGTTTGAGGGTCATTCTGCTTCAATGAGTAAATGCTATGGAAGAATGGTGTAGTTACATACATCCAGAAAAAGACAGTGATTTACTACAGCTAGAGCAAACAGATGGAGAGACATGGGTACACTAATGAGAAAAAACTAAAATTGATTAATGTATAAGTGATAATCAGGCATCAAGAGAAAAGGTACAGAGACATCTAAAGAGCCTTGAGTTTTCTAGTTTGTTCATCAGAAGTGTGTGATGGGGAGAGTCACTGACACAGCTACCAAGCTGTGACAACATGAGGTCATACTTGGTTGTGCTGAGTTGTAGATACTTTTAAGACATTAAACTTGAAAGCTAAGACATCTAATAGGAAGGGAAATTAAGAATTGGTTGTACATAATCTGGGTTTAAAGGAAATGTGTGAACTGAAAATGTAATACTAGGAATTAATTACATAGAGAGTCAGAAAACCTCGGCCCTGGAGAAATTATTCAAGAATTCAGGGTAAAGTGCAGGTGTCCAAACCTACCAAAACAAAAGGCACGTTTCACATCAAAATTCTTTGTCATCCACCTTTCTGTCCTGAAATGAAATTATTTATATGCATAATGAGATAATATTTGCATTATCTCATTATGCTTCACAATGTGGAAAATTATTCACCTAGAGTCATCTCCCAACTGACCAAAGGAAAGGTTATTGCTGCATAAACTCAATAAAAGTTAACTAGGTAAAATGTATACTGCTTATGCCTAATTAGGCCATAATTTAATAACAGCTATACACATAATCCTAGATCACATCAATTTGCTTCATGTTTTTAATGTTGGAAACTTTAATCGATTCTTTTTTACAGTGCTCAGTCCACCCACATACTCAACAGCAGAAGGGAAAATATTCTTCAGATTTCACAAACAAATTACATATGAAGAACCAAAGGGCTTTCATTTTTAAGCACAATCTATTACTATAAACTATTGATTAAAATAAACTCAAATTGCACTTAATACAAACTAATGTTTAAGAGATAACTGAATATAAATATATCTACATATTCCAATAATTGTAAACATTTAAGTAATTTTATTAGTTCTTTGAAAAATTCTTTCATGTGTGGTTTGGTCATATTTGACCCCTTCCCCAAATCCTCTCAGATCTAACCACCCTACCTTATCCACCCAACTTGGTGTCTTCTTTATTTTTTAAACCCACTGAGGCCAATTTGTGTTGGCCATGTGTTCCTGGATATGTGGCCCTCCACTAAAGGGAATGTGTTCAATTCACCAACACCTGGACTTTTAAAGAACAGAGACAGCCTCTCCCAGCAGCTGTCACTTGCTACTCCCAGGACTCCTTGCCCATCTGCCCACTGCTCCATGCTAGAATTATGAGGCTTGATATGCACAGGTTTTGTTACGCTCACTTTGAGTTCATATGTGTAATTGCTATACTACAAAACAGTTCCTTGTAGTCCTCCATGCTCTCTGCCTCTTACAATCTTCCTACCCCATCTTCTACAATGAGCCCTGAGCCTGGAGAGGAAGGGATGTGATACAGATGTCCCATTTAGGGCTGAGCTTCCTCAGTCTCTTATTTCCTATCCCTTGATGAGCAGGGGTCTCTGTGCTAATCGCCATGTTCTGCAAATAAAAGTGGCTCTGATAAGGTGTGAGAAATGCATTAATCTATGGGAACAAGACATGACCTAGGTAGAAATCTAAATTAAGCAAAATATTAAATAAAATTACCATACGTATAACTACTAGATGGACAAACTGTGCATTCTATTAGTTTAAATGAATTGAAAATCAATTAAAATGACACCTTTCAAACAACATTGGTGTTATTGCCTCCTCCTGCTGTACTAACTTATTGGAGACCTCGTCCCATTTTCTATTTCCCACTAAATATCCCTTGGATCCTACTGACCCCTCTCCAGATCTCCACCTTTGGTCCCTTTATACTGTCCTGCTTTATTTGGTTCCTCCATGTACTGTAATCACATCTGAAGATTTAGAGCCAGCCACTCCAGATGAAAAAGATTAAAGGCATGCATGATTATTTTATATTTAATCTAAAATTATATACAGCGAAAATATATGCACCTAAAGGAACTGGAGATAAAAGATACAGAGGGACCCAAACCAGGGGCTGTGTTCACTAGTGAAAGGGCTCTGCACTTTGCTTATCCACAAAGAGAAACACAGAGGGATACTATAAAGGGTGAGAGTTTTGCGGTCAAGGTAAAGCAAACTGAGAATTATCTATAATTTGAGTCTCCAAGTTTCTGTGAGCATGCAAGATAAAACCTTGGGATGTGATCATGAATTGGGGGGTTGGCAAACTGTACTGGCACAGAACAAGTCAGGATCTGTAACACTGAGATGAGGGGGCCCATTCATGGGGATCTTCTGTCTCCCTTGTAACAGCAAGATTTCCACTTCAGAGAGAACAAAGTGAAGATGCTTAAAAAATCGAAGAAATGATGCTCATTTTACTAGTAGTAATAATATAAATGTTTACCTTGTGTTTAACAGCAAACAGAATAGTTGCACACTTTGTTATTTTATTCTCATAGAACCCTTCAATGGGTATTTTTATTTGTAATTTGTACATGAAAACACAAAAAGTCAGAGAAAACAATGTGTATATGGTCCCAAGTTTCATAAGAAATAATGCACAGGCAATGTAAATTTAACTTCATGTTTTCACCACAATATTTACATACTAAAAGTTTTTTAAGATGTTGTTTTACATAGTATTATAGACAAAACTGAAAATAAAAAGACTGGAATTTCAAAAACTAAACTTTTTAATCCATATGTGCTATTATTCATAATTGTAAAAAACTTGCTGATATATTTTTAAAAATTAAACAGTAATTGAAATAAATGACAACAGCTCATAGAAATGTTTACAATTAATAAACTTCTTTCATTTATTAATAAACTTCTTTCATTTACTTTATGTGTGTGAGTGTTTTGCCTGTATGAATGTCTGTGCATCGTGTGTGTGTTTGGTGCCTGAGGTCAGAAAAGGGCTTCAGATACCCTGAAACTGCAAAAATGTACATCTGTGAGCCACCACGTGGATGTGGGCAATTGAACCTGGGTCCTCTGCAAAACAAGAAGTTCTCTTACCCACTAAGCCATTTCTCCATCCCCACAAAGCACATATTTTTAAAGTGAAATCCAGTTTATGGAATCATCCTACAAAGATTTACTGACTATATACCTTATAATGTATGTGAATCAGGAAGGAAGAAAATAGTATTTCTGTTCCTCAGCCATTGACCTTCTTGAAAAGGTGGGATATTAGATAAAGTGGATTTTAACACTGGAGAGTGAAACAATCCAAAAGTGTAATCATTCAATGAAACTTTACTTGCATCATTATATACATTTGACATGAGACAATTCACATTATTCTACGTATCCAAGATCTCCATTGCTTTGCATATAAAAAGCAAATAAATTTAACTGGTTTTAGAAAAAAGCACCACTGAGCTGTTGTGTTATCCACACTTTCCTCAATACTTTGAGAAACACTAGCATTTCTACTAATTATCTCAATTAAAAACCCCTAGAGAGGATGTCTAATAATATTCATCCTACTTATATACTCCTCCTCAATGAAGAAAGGGAGTGCAGAAAATGTACACTCAGGCACTGCTTAGCCTTAAGCTGCTAATAAAGAGCGTCACTTGGGCTCAAACTTGGGGTTCAGACTCTAAGCCCAAAGTACATTCAGTACATTCAGCTATAACTGGCTGTAAACTTGAGAATGGCTTCAGCTAGTTCTTATCCATCTTAATTAATTACTACATAGAAATCAAAGACATATAGAATGCAATAGGGAAAAGGATATTGGTGAAAGTAAACTCACCAAGAACAGGCTTATTACACAAACACATCTAAGTTCCTGTCTGAGATTACAGAACTGGCAAAGAGAGTCTCCACACACTTTAGAGGGTACTCTAAACACACATTTAGTTCTATGCCATTTGATGAGGCATATTAAAATATATTATTTTATATAGTCAAATGCAGACTTGTTAACTGAACAGCAGGAATATTGTAAAATAATTTTAGATGTAATAAATATTAAATTGTATTGAGCTCTATATGAATGAAGATGCTCAAATAAGCAAAAATAATAATAGACATTATTATTAAATTCTTCTCTCTTATTTCCCCATTTCAACTTCTGATAATATCTTTAACCACATAGGGCGCAGGGCTTTTTGTTAAACTTGGAACTATTTCTCTCATCATTTCCATCTAAAACGCAATATGCACAATTTCTTAGATTAAACCAGCATCCACAAAGTGCAATTAAATTTATTCTGCCTATTTTAATGATAACCATTTTCCAGAAAACAAGCTTTCCCAAATAAATGATTATAAAGCAGATAATACTCCCTTATGACCAGTAGACCTGGTAACTCATGTGAACTATCCAAAGAGTTAATACAAGATTACACAGGAGCCCTATTTTGACAGTCACAAATCCAGTGGCATTCATTTCAAAATCAGTACTGAACTGTCTTCATATAAATACCTTGGTTCTTTAAGTAAGAACCAACCTATTAAACAAGAGATCCTATAGGTTATGATCTTTTAAAGTGGGTAGCAGGGAAAATACAACTTCATAACTTTAACTGGTTAAAGCTGATAATACACTGTTGGAAATTAAGAAGTATGTTTCCTCTGCATTATAGGTGTTCTCAGACCTGTAAATACTGGAAGAATGAACCATTTCTTATCCATTGGAGAAAACAGATAAACTGTAACATTGTTTGTCAATTACAACAAAATAAATATAAGATAAAGTTGTAAAAGTAATATATGAAATCACAAAAATTCTACAAGAAAATTTTGGTAATCACTCAGCAACCTAGAATGAAAATACTTTGAAAAATCAGTTAAATGAAAAATGATGAATTTGACAAAATAAAAATTTTAAACACTTATGTTAAATATTATCATAAACTAATATAAAAACAATCAAAACTGCCACCACTATTTATGAATTATCTGAAAGACAGAAACTTCATACTATTATTCAATAAAAGACATTTGCTAAAGTTGGGTGGTAGTGGCACAGGCCTTTAATTGCAGCAATTGGGATGCAGAGGCAGGTGGATCTCTGTTTGAGGCCAGCTTGGACTTCAAAGCATGTTCCAGGATAGCTAAGGCTCCACAGAGAAACCCTGTCTGGGGAGGGTGAGAAATTAAGTAAATTCATAAGAAAATAAACAATTGGCACAGGTATTTTATGAAAGGAAAGCTCCAGGGTCTGCATATAAGGCTCAGTGGGTAAAGTGCCTGACAAGTGTGTGTGAGTTCTGATGCTCAACCCCCACATAAGAGCCCAGTACTTTCAGGCACGCCCGTAACTCTGTGTTAGAAGGTACTTTGGGGTAGACAAGAGGATCTTGGAGCTCACTTACTAGCCAATCTAGCTAATTGGTAAACACCAGGTTATTGAGAAAACATATCTCAAAAGATAAAATGGACAGTAATCAAAGACTGTAAACAATGACTTACCTCTCCCTCTTCCTCTCCACCTCTCTCTCTCTCTCTCTCTCTCTCTCTCTCTCTCTCTCTCTCTCTCTCTCTCTCTCTCTCTCTCACTCACACACACACACACACACACACACATACACAAACACAAACACACCACAGTTAAAAACTGAGAACCTGGACAGTGAAATGGTTCAGCAGTTAAGGGTTAAGGGCACTTGCTACCAAGTCTATGATCTGAGTTTGACTCCAAGGACCCACATGGTGAAAAGAGAGAATTAACTTCTTCCTCTGACCTTCAAGAGACACAAAGTAGAAAGTGACCCCATCTCCAACTCATAAAGAAATAAACAAGTATGGACTCCAAAAACTCTATAATATGTTGAGGAATAACAACTAGTAAATAAAAAGAAATAAATAGTATTTCTTTATTTACAAGTGAGTTGAGATGCAGGGGGAAGAGCCTTGATCCTGCCTCAAATGATGTGACAGACTTTGTTTTTGTTGACTCCCCATGGGAGGGAGGAGTGAATGGAGGAATGGAGTGGGGAGATGATGAGAGGAGGGAGAGGACAGGAGGGAGAGGGAACTGAGATTGGTATACAAAATATGCTTGTTTTTAAAATAAAAAAATGAAATACTCTGAAACAGCAATGCCAAATATTTTCATCTGTCCTACTAGTAATGCTAACACATATTGGTGGGAACTTAGTGATATTCTTCCTGATTATTTCATGTCACAATTCATCCTGTTTGGACTCTGGCCTATTCTCAGCATACTTAGCTCCCTTCCTCCATGCTGGGATTCTTGTCTGGCTTGATTTTGCACTGCTCTATATCATAGATAAGAATTATATATAAAAACCAAGCTGTATATACATATAAAACTTTGTAGCCCCGAATTAGGAAACATATGTACTTCTTGAATATATACATTTGGGATCACATTCCACTTCTTCTGAGAGAGAGAGAGAGAGAGAGAGAGAGAGAGAGAGAGAGAGAGAGAGAGAGAGCACATGAAATTAAGTGTGTAGGAAGGTGAGGAATATCTTGTAGGAATTGGGAGAAGGGAAAGATTATGACTAAATGCATTGTATAGAAAAATTAATAAAACTATTGAAAAAGAACTTTATAATATAAAACACTTAGAATAATGGGCCAAAACTAGTTAACTGTGTATGACCATAGAAGATTGAGTACATTGAACAGGATGAACAAAAGCTTATAAAGAACAAGAAGTAAGCAATAGAAGCACAGAGTGATACTGATAATCCTCCCAAGTACCAGACACACAGCTGGGAAAGGAAGATGGCCACAAGGCCTGGAAAAGGGATGGAAGGCAACAGCTCACAAACAAGAAAGGCTGTAAAAGTGGGTCGCTGGCTACTCAACAGGTGACAAAATGTGGCCAATAGCCACAAACTAGCAAATAATAAAGTTGACAACGTGTCCAAATTAATGTAAGGTTGCTCCTTTGTAACTTGCCAGAGTTGATCCAAGAATAAATGACCTCCATAGTTGTGCTATATTAAAAAGGAGTCTCAATGTAAAATCCAAATAAAGTTCTCAGTTAGCTTCACTGAAATATCTACTATACATTTAAAATAAAGGTCTTTGATGGTATTAAAACTTTTCTGAAGAATATATAAAAGTATTATTCAGTAAATTCAAAATTTTAAAAGAACAACAATTTTAGGAAGCTAAAGCCTAATCTCGTAATATAGAAATGGCCTTGCTACTAGAAATGAGGCATGTGATAAAAATTATGATATTCAGCACTGTACAAACCACAAGGAACATGTTAGTTTTACCCAAGAAATAGAAAAGATTGTTTATTTAGAAAATCTACAATGGCATTTACCACACTGACATATTAAGGAGGAAAATCATCACAGAACCAGAAGACACAATATCCATGAAGAAATAAAATCTTAACACTTAAACATGATTTGCAAATTGCCACTAATACACTATTAAAAAGTGAGACATTCACAGTGAAACACAAACTTAATAAATTCTATCTACCAAAACCAACAAATATTCCTTGTGTTACAACATCACATACATTTATTTTTACATAAACATGGTAAGAATGCCTGTTCACATATATAACAACATTCTGGAGATTCTAAGCAATTATAAGTAAAACAAAAATATGTAATTACAAGTAAAACAAAAATGCCCAGTTATAGATGAGGAAAAAACTCACCACTATTTACTAGGGAAATTGCACCAAACTATAAACCATTTGAAAAAAATAGTTTAAAAGTTAACTATTTCAGATTAATTCTTCTTAAGCAAATGTGCTTTATATAACAACTTCAGAACACACTTTTACCCACGAAGTAACATGCAGTACTCATGCAGATGTGCAAAACTATGACATCTATTTTCCAGATATGTGTTTGTGGAAATTCAGACATCGCAGGACTGAATACAAAGCTGCACTTTTTTGCTTTTATGGAGCTGATATTTCCATGACAAAAAGCACAGTGAACAAATTGATCAGCGCAACATATCATATAAAAACATGTAAGGGCACATAAGGGAAAAGTAAGATAGGAAAGAGGTACAAGAAGTATCAAGAAATAAGCAAGTGCATTACAATTTAGACTGGACTAGGAATGATGATACCACTTTGAATCTCAGTACTGAAGAGGCAGAGGAAGGATGACTTCATGTCCAAGACTAGGCAGAGCTACACCCGGCCTTAAAAATAAACAGTAATCAAATAGAATTTAGATAGCATAGCTATGAAAAAATTAAAGGAAATTGGGTTAACACATTAAGATACCCAAATGAACAATCCAAACAAAGAAAGACTTAAATGCAAATGTTACAAGACAGGAGCATATATCTACAGTATTCTAGAAACTCATGGAAGGCTAGTCTGAGGATGCAGTGCATAGCAGGAGAAAATGAAAGAGAGGTGAACAGGTGGGAATGCGAAGAGTCTCAGAAGTCATTGTGTCTGCAATTCCCTGTGGTTATGATTAAGATATGGAGCCACTGAAAATATTTCAGCAAAGAAATGTCATGGGCAGACACCTTTAAAATGATGGATATAGCTACTATGCTTACAGGAAAATAAGGACAAAAGCAGAAACTTGTTAGGCTTCTACAGTAATTTTAGTTACAGATGAAGGACACATTCACACAAGCAAGAACTAGAGTATGGGCTGGAGAAGGGGAGGAGGTAGGAAGGGAAATAGTGCTGCTGTTATGAAAAGAAAGATGATTTTCAAGAACATAACAAAATAATTAATTTCATATCAAAAGCAAGGGAGAGCGGCAGACACCTCAGAATCAGGATAAGTGCAGAGGAGTTTTGGCTAAGGAATGGGAAGGGTGGCATTTCCATTAACAAATGTGGGAAAGTAAATGAAGACAACTGCAACAGGAAAGCAGTATCTGGTCAGAGGTCAAGTGGGCTATTGGCTACTTAAAAATCACAGCTCAGAGATGGTGCCAGATAATGTAAACTACACAAGAATGTGTCAGCATACCTCAAAGCCCTGTCACACATAGGGAGTGACAAAAGACATACAAAAAAGTGAATGCTGATTTACACGCAGGGTTCAGGAGTGAGGTGCAAACAGTAAATGGAATTATGAGTCAGTTATGAACAGCAACAAGGCCTAAGAAATGGCTGTGAAATGGGTGGCTGAGAATGATGAAGTGTGGTCACAGAAGACAAATGTCAAGAAGTTCAAAGTCTAAAGTGCTGGAAGCATTATCCACAAAAACATTGAAATCATTAAGACTAGGGCAGGAATCACAAAGAAAATGACAATGTCTCAGAGATTCATTGCTTTCCATTTATAAAAAAAATCACTGAAAAGGTGTGCCTGTAATAAACAATTATTATTAGTGGGACAATCTGATCAAAATGAGATGCAAGGAAAGGGACAGTCAAGAAACAGGGAGGGAAGGACCAGGACTGGTAGAAGCAAAAGGAAAATAAGGTCCAGTGAACTAAGTAAAGAGAAAATAAACACTCCTAATGGTGCGATAAAGTCATGGTGTCCTGGAGATGGCCAAGGCCTGACTGCGAGTACCAGACTCCAACTCAAATTCAGTTATGTTAGACTGTAGCTTCTACTGCTGAGCTGTATGTCATCACTCCCTCCCAATGCCTCTCTTTAAAGAACTAACTGCTAAACACTTGCGAGGACTCCAATGGCTGCGCTGCTATTACTGGAGCAATTATATTTCCAGGGGCACAGGACAGAGGGGAGAGTACAGCAGAACATGAAAACTAAACTTGAGTCCTTTAAGTGCAGTTTCACAAGTTAGGGAAAGAGAAATTGTTCAGGAAGGGTGATGTGATAAGTAAGATTAAAGTTCTGAAAACTTTGGGCTCTGAAAACAAATGGACTCCTTCAGAAATCTAGAAAGAACAAGGCATAAGATACAGGTGTTGGTAAAAGACAGGATAGAGGGAGGAAACCCAAAGATGTATTGCTCAGAATCTTCCATTTGACTCTGGCTGATAGAAATAAGATGACTTGGGTAGCTTTATTCTGGGTGTCCCTGTACTCGGCTGCCTTTTGCTAATGAAGCCCTGTAGAGACGTGGTCTTATTCCAAGTTTGAGAGTTCCCTCTCCACTCCTGCTGATGGAGGCATGGAGTTGGGCAGACCGATGATCTTGTATTGACCATATTTGCACCCTCTTGGATTCTGTTGAAGAAGGCCTTAAAGCCAAGAAAGAAATGAGTCATTAATTTTAAAAGCTCACTTACAACAGCAACAGCATAAAATCAAAGACACACTTTCTATAAAAGTTAGGAGAAAAGAAACACTTTAAGATATTTGGAAAACATTTTCAAATTATGCACAGATAAATGAATGTATAAAAATATATAAAAACTATTGAAGAAAAAAATAAACTTGAAATGTTTTGAGATATATCTAAATATTAAATACAGAAAAATATGTTATAAAATATCAATATATTATAATGTACCATATCATAATATACAAATATAATCTATGTAATATACATACTGTAATAAATACAAAGTTTACTATTGCCACAGAAGTAAAAACAAAATCACCAATTCAGAGTCCAGAAAGAAAATTACATAAACATAGTAGTATAAACTGTATATAAAGTACCCCCAGAAAATTCTCATTTTTAAGTCTTGGTGACTACCTATTACATCCAATCCTTGCAACCTGAGTATATCTAAAGAATCAGAACTAGTCAGGAATAATGGAAAATCTCTTTAGTCATGAGTATATGAGTACCTTCAATCCCCTGCCAGAACTTAATACAAGATCGTTAGAAAATACATACACAGTCTTTCTACCTCCTCTTTCACATTGATCCTTGAATCTTCAGGGGAGGGGTTTAGTCAAGGACTGAGTGATCTACAGCCCCTCACTCACTTCACAGTTCCCAGCTGTGGGTCTCTGTGTTATTTATCATCCACTTCAAGAAGCAGCTTCTCTGGGGACTGAGTGAAGCACTGATCTGAGGGCATAGCAGTATGTCATTAGGATTCATTGAATTACTGTGCTCCTTCAGTAGAATAATAGTAGATTTTTCTCATGTGCAAGAACTATCTAGTCTCAGATTCTGGCCACTTGAGCAACATCAGGTATAGGTTTCATCCCACAGAGCAGTCCTTAAATCCAATCAGAAAGTGGTTAGCTATCTACGTTACGTTCATGCCACTACTGTATCAGTTTATCTTGTAGGATGCCACTGTTGTGGATTGCAGGGTTTGTAGCTGGATAACACTGAAGATTACCTTCTCTTACAGCTGGCAGAGTGCCTTCTAGCACCATGAAAGTTGGTAGGAGTGAAGCTTGTAGCTGGGCAATGGTTTTGTCTAGACTGTAAGAGCCAGAGATTATGGATGACTTCAAGGAAACATTGTTTCCCAGACACAAGCATAATGTACATATGAACTCACAATGACTGTGGCAACATGGATAAAACCTACCCAGATTTAAACAAGAGGAGGAAATGGACACAGGGTCCCACTTCTAACCAAGTAGCTGTCTGCAACTGATAGTAGCAGGCAAAAGAAAAAAATCAGTTTTTACCAATGGAGTGTCACTGGATATGTCATCCATACCATACTCCAGGGCAAGCCCATACTCAAGGGAATTTGGCCTGGCCAACAAAAAAGAATTAAATGGTTTCTCTGTGGGCTTTTTATTTCATTTTGTTTTGTTTTGGCATTTGAGTCTTTTTTTCTTTTCCAGTTTTTCTAGGGATCTTTTCTTTTCCTTCTTTCTTTCTTTTTTTTTTTTTTTTTTTTTTTTTTTGAATGATAGCGAGAGAAAGAACATAAATTTGGGTATGTAGGGATATGAAGAGGATCTTTGGTTAGGAGATGGAAAGATCAACAAAATATATCTTCTGAAAAAAATTAAATAAAAAAGGGAGAAAATCTCTACAGATTTAAGCAATAATCTATGAGACAAAAAAGAAAATACAAAGGAAACTGTAAGTAAACTATATAGAATTGCTAGAATATACAAATACTGCACACTGAAACATGAGATTAAGCTAAACAAAACTGATAAAATGCACAACAAATTGTTGCTTATTATAGTCTATAAAATATCTCAATCTATAATATAAGTTATTTCCTCAAAAAAAATCTAGTAAAGAAGAGAACAATAAAATTAAAATGAAGCCATAATAAAATAAAGATAAAAGTAAAAAATAGTGCATCGCAAACAGGAAAACAATATTAAAGTTTAACAAATCAAAATACTAATTCATTTAAAAGAATAGGTAAAGCTGATAAACACCTATGTAACAAGGTGAACAAAGACAGAAGACTAAAATCACGAGTAAAAATGGAGAAAAGGAAATCACAACAAATCCTTCTATCATTAAAAGAACAGTAAGATGATATTAATGATGTTATGACTGTAAGATAAACAACTTAGATGACACAAACAGCCAAGACTCATCTGGAGAGAAATCATCATGATAAAACAATAAGATTATTAAAGACATTTAGTTAGTAAGTTTGGTGCTCCGAACAAAAAAAAATTCTTGAGGTCCAAAAGCTTATATTGGTGAATTCACTTAGTTTTTGAAAAGCAAATTCATAACTACACGGCAATAAAAATGAACAGATTAATGAGTCATACAGCAGCTTGGATGAATCTCAAAGGAATTACATTTCAAAGATGGACAATTTCAGAGTAAAATAGGCAAAAATTGTGAAATGTTATTTCACAGTAGCTAAAATATAAATTGCCTACAGTAAAAAAAAAAGTACTTTTCATTTAATAGCCAGAAAAAACAAAACTAATGCACAATGAGGTAATATATTTTACTTATTAGTCTGACAAAAATTAAGAATCCTGGTAATATCAAGTGCTGAAAAGGGTGTACAGAAGGAAGAATTCTACATTTAAGTTTGCAAATATGTCCAACAGGTTTGGAAGATTTATGCTGTCTAATTAAATCCTTACCCTCATCCACACATAGAATTGCCACAAAAAGTCTTCTATGAATGTGCAGTGACAGGTACCAATTAATACTTAACAGTAGTCTTAGTTATTAGATTAAGAATCTGGAGAGAGCCTGGACATTATGAATAATAAAACAGAAAAGTAAATGGGAACCGAATTACAGCCACATACATCATGGAGGAATCTCAGAAACTAAACAATAAACTGAAAAGATGAGTAACAACAGATTACATTTACAATATTCTATTTCTTGTATTTTTATGTTTAATTTATATTATATTCAAATGTATAACATAAATGTTGGTTGACGTATTTGCTTTTAGTATATTCAATGCATAAATCCAAAAGTTTCATGAATTTTGTACTTTGAAGTAAAAACTTTACTTTTTGTTGTTATTAAGATTCCTTTTGGGGGGCTTTTTTTTTCTTTATTTTCTTAACATTTTTTGACTTTTTGAGAAGATTTTGCTGTGTAGATCATGGTAGCTATGAAGTATCTTGATGCTCCTGTCTCAGTCTAGAGTGCTAAGACTATATAGCTTTGTACAGCCACGCCTCGTGGCAGGGGTAGTGTCATTGGCTACTATTTCCACAGTGATGTAAGTCCTGAGCATCTTTCCACAGCAAGTTCATTTTCATGACCACAGTTACACATTTATAATTCAAAATAAATAGTATAATCCTGAAAATGACCAGGATTTCTTAATTGCTTATATTATGATTCATATTTTGTCCCAGTAGATACACATAATATGTTTTGCATAATATAATTTGTATTTATTTAATTTTCTACCCAAAAAAGAACTATAAGCAAGTTGATTTAATCCTTATCAATTTGCTACAGCACAATATTATGAATAAATATTGTGTTAATTTATTTCCTTGGGGATTTATAAATGAATTATTCCAACTGTTGAAGACATTCAGCACTGTTTGCTAATTATTGGTATGAAAATTCTCACTTGGACCTCATCATAGACTTTGTAATGAATTCCATGTTTTCAAACTCTGAAACAATGAAAAATAAATTTCTTCCTAACTTTAAATATTTTAAATATGGTGATCTCACATCATAATACAATATATACAATTACTGGAAGAATGTTGAGCAGATATTTAGTGAATACAATCATAACAAGTTTACTATAGGTAGAACATAACCTCCATAGTAAAAATTCCATACTGTGAAGAGTGCAAGGCTCCTGGCTCTTAGGGGTATAAAGCTGGTGTGCACTACCATCAAGCTGGAATGGTGTAACACCACAGACAGCATTACACCCATATTCCCTTATCACTACATGCATGCCAGCATTTGTTGCCATCTGTATTCCTGGTGATGCTCATTCTGACTGGGGAGAGAGGGAATCTCTTCAATATTTTCTGTATTTATTTTATGAGCATTGGGTGTTTTACTTGCATATGTATCTGAGTGCCTGGTGTTCAAGGAGGCCAGAATACGGGATCAGATCCACTAGGACTGAAGTTACAGATGACCTTCCATTTGGGTGTCAGGAATTGAACATGGATGTAATAGAAGCAGCTTTTAACTGCTGAGCCATCTCCCAAGACCTGTGAAACAGAATCTTAAAACTGTCTTAATTTACACTGGCTTGTTGTGACAAGTTGGGGAACAGGAAATAATAGATTATAATAAAGAGGTGCGATACTTTTGGCAAAAAAACTTAAATAAAATGGAGTGTGGGAATATGGGGGGAAATCAGGAAATAAAATGGTGTGAATGCTAAGACAAAAGAAAGCAGATATGAACCCCCATATATAAACCTACCATCTCATAACCCAACCTGACAAATATAATTAATTAATTGAAAGGCTAGCAGAATACATGTGAAATCAAAGAAGAAAGAGAGATACTGTGTGTTAAAGCATTAAGTGGTAATTGGGTATAGGGAATGAGGAAGAGTAGAGGATATTGAGTAGATTTACCAAACCTAAGGATGTATGAATAAAACCTTACATTAACTAGTCAGTAAAATAATTTCTAAATACAATTAGAACATAATTCAAACAGCATGTGTGGACAATGTTGTTCTCAGAAGACATGGATTTTTTTAAAAGAAAATTGTAGAGGCGTGAGATACCTCCCTTCCAGTCAATTGATCAAGATTCCCCAAAAGGTCCAAAACAACACCAGCTATTGTCATTGCTCTTGGTTACTTACTACCATGACATGGTAAGACTCTGCTGCTGAAGATACCATATAGTTCTGATGCAGAACATAGAGAAATTAATCTCTACTTTTCACAGTGCTGAATGTGCTATGCTGACTGTTAAGGAAGAGAAAACATTAATGATCTTATCCTGTACTGAACCTAGCATGATGCAACACCCACTTTCCAGGCATGACATGGCCACTGGTGCAATTGTGGTATGACTATTATTTGCTAACCACTTTCTGTTTGGATTTGATGCCTGGTTCATAGGAAGAAATCCCATACCTAGTTCCATGGCTTGAAGGTGATAGGGCCTAAGGTAGAACCTGCTATTATTATTATGGTCATGCTGTCACATTGACTTCTAAATATTATGTATATGCTCATAGACCTAGAATGCTCTCAGCCTTGGTGAGAGAATTGCCCTGCTGCCTCACACCATACAGAGGAGGTATTAGCAGTAGACAGTTGCTGGAGGAGGAATCACTTCGCTTTTGTTTTATTGTGGTAGATTGTCTATACTTCAGCAGATAGCCCTACGCTCATGGGTTGTGGGATAATCTTCTTGTACATTGTGAAAATGTGTCTCTGTTTTGAATCATCTGCCTCAGAGGTGCCTTCTGATTGGTTTAATTAAGAGCTGAATGGCCAATAGCTAGGCAGGAAAAGTACAGGAGGGACTTCTTGGGAGAGAGTAGAATTCTGGGAAGAAAAGAAGTAGATTATTCTGGCAAGATACTGAGGAAGTCAGACATGCAGAATGGAGGAGAGGTTAAAAAGCCATGAGGTATAATGTAGATTAACAGAAATGAGTTAATTTAAGTTATAAGAACTAGTGGGACAGCCTAAGCTAATGTCACACTTTCATAATAATAAGTCTACCTGTCATTATTTGGGTGCTGACACTCAATAAAAAGTTCAACAGAAAAGATCTGTTATCCTTATCCACATATGGGCAGCACCAATTGGACTCAATGGATTATAAAAAAAAAACAAAAAGACATAAAGTCAGGAGTTGTGATGGGAGGACTTGAAAAGCTGGAGAAGAAAAAAAATTACATATATATATATATATATATATATATATATATATATATATATGATTCATCATATTTAATCGTATATATATGAAACTTTCAAAAAGAAAATAATTTTAAATATCATTTATGACACCCAAATAAATAACCTTTGCTATGGAAATGTTATCATTACTTAAATATAAACCCTGTTGTAGCAACTAACTGTGTTAGAGAAGAGGTCTTAGATACATTTCATTACAAAATTCTGATTAAAAAAAAAACCTCCATGGTGAATATCTTATTCTTCTTGATTCATAGAGGTAGATATACCATAGTTAAGTAATATCCATGTTTTTTTTTTACAGGAAGCAAGAGGATATCGAAGTTTAAATACTGATCAGACTTCAAAGTCCTTCAAACTGCTGAAACCGCATCTGTCAACACAGATGCTAGAGAATGCTAGTAGGCACTGCTCTGAAGGTAGTGGAATATGACAGCTTACTTGTAAGGGTAAAAGTTACAAAAGAACTAAATGAAGCTGTCCCTCTGGTTTCTTTAAGAAAATATTGTATCCAAAGGAGTTAGAATAAACACATAAAACTGAAATCCCATCCCTAGCTTATGAAAACTCACCTACAGCTTATAGGAAAGTTGATAGATTGCTTATATCCATCATATAAGGTAAGTTTAAAAAAAAAAGCTATTCTTGTATGTGCCACAGATTAATAACATAAAATTAAGCTGAATATATGTCAAATTACTGATGGTGATTATTGAAACTATTTCTTCTATATTGTTATATTACTGTGTGTGTTACATATTCTATTGTATACTCTTATATTAGTTTTTTGAATAAAGGTCCATGAAAACCTTTAAGTGCAATTCCCATGTTATCTTTAAAAGCTATTGGCTTATAGGAGCTACACAATAGAAGACATCTAGAAGAGGATTTGATACATTTCATTTGTAAGCAGAATATCTGAATCACTACTGATCCACCTTCAAGGCACAACTGGAGACCCAAGTTTTGCATCATGACAATGATGGTAGAGTTGCAACTGCAGGAGTCCCAATCAGTGTATTTACAAATGTACAAGTGGGTCCCCAAGAGTTACATGGCAAAGTCTAAGGAAGAACAGTATCTACCTACAGTTGGGTCCTGTTTTGTCATGGGTGAAGGATTTGTCATTGTTGATCTCTTAGGACACTATGTGGCTGTTCCCAGGGCACAATCCTACTGTGTTGGAGACCATGGGGAGATACTGCTGAGAAGACATGACAATCCTACCATCCCTAGGGTAGCATCCCAGAGCTGACCCCATTGTACCTTCAGAAGACATCTGTGCTGTATTTCCACATAACTATGAACTCACAGGAGCCTTCTCCTACCAAACATGCAACTACTAACCCAACAAACAATGGAGTAAATGGGCCCATGCCATTGGTGCTAGATAAAGACAGCTGTTCAGGGTCATCCTTGTTCTGCTTTTATCATTATACTGAAAGTCAGTTCAGAGAAGTCTGATCTCCCAGGATGTGGTGATATTGTGTTTATTACCTAACAAAAATCTGGCCTGTAGATCAGAGTGCAAAGCTAGTGACACTAGTAAACCATACAAACCAGGCGGTGGCACACACCTTTAATTCCAGCATCCACACTAGTCAGCCACAGAGGCCAGGCAGTGGTGGTACACACCTTTAATTCCAGCAGCCACACTAATTAGCCATAGCAGCTGGGTGGTGATGGTACACACCTTTAATTCCAGCACTAGAGAGGAATATAAGGCAGGAGAATACAGGAGTGCAGTGTATTCAGTCTGCAGTCACTCAGCCTTGGAAGAGATAAGACCTCGCTGGTGGCTGGCTGCTTTGCTTTTCCGGTCTTCAGCTTGAACTCCAATATCTGTTTATGAGGTTTTATTATTTGTGCTCCACCAGTGTCTGCCACAGCAAGGTTAGCCCAGCCAATGAGGTAGGGCAGGTGTTCATAGCAGAAGTAACATACTCAGTTTGATTGAAAGCCATTTATAAGGGTAACAACTAATTTTTTCTAATAAGCCCTCAGTAATTGCTGCCTGAATAAACAATCTAAAAATTTTAGTACATGCATTTTTCATTACTCTCCTAAATTTTTGTTAAAATGGATTTAATTATTAAGATGGTATGACTTTTCTTATGTTTCTAACCTTTGACAATTGAATCTTTAAAACAGAATATTTAAAGTTTTCCTTGTAAAAATGTTTAAGCATCCATTTATCATCTATTCATGCATTCTCTCAAGGGTACCCTTTGATTTCCTCCATCTGGATAAGAAATATCTAATTTTTAAAAATTTTAATTGAAGTAAAATGTAAATCACACATAATGTATCAACTAGTTTAAGGAAAGAGTTATGAGATGGAGAAACATTTCACATCACTGGAAGAATATACTTGGCAGTTGCCAAAACAACCCAATTAGTTCATGGCCTGTGGGAAACAGATTAGTGTGAAGAGAAATGTCAAGTGGTAACCTCTAACTCTGCTCTCATCCCTGATCAATATAATGAAGAATAATATCACACCCTGGAAAGACTGGCGGAAGCCGGCAGAAATTACATATGACATGTCCACAAAATTCCCCTGTCTAACCTTCACGGGTGGGGAGGAGCGGCAACCCTGAAGGCGAGCACTAAACTGCTAAAACTCACCAGTGCTACAGCCCCCATTGCAGATGTTCTGTCTGACACAGGGCTGCAGCAGCACGTTAGTTAACAGTGGCAAACAGTGCACAGCCAAGGAACTGGCAAGTGTGCTCTTTTTCCCCCATTAGAAAGAAGTAGCAGAATCATTATTTGCCTGAGATGCATGAGCACTTGTCTTTCCCAGACTGACATTCTCACTCACGGACATAAAGAGAGTCTGCAGGGAATTTTAGAATCAAGAAACATCACAGGGAGTCACTAATCATTATATCAGAATGGATAAATAAAACATCCAATGATATTTAATAAACTTTGGATTGATTTCATGATAAATTCACCAGAGAAGTGGTTTGTGCAAATAGGCGGTCAGTTGTTCCTGGCCCATAGTCCTTGACTGCCTACAGATGAGCTTAAGGATATACACTTTTGGAACATCTTGAAAGTGTAAGAGAATGTAGATTATAACATGAACCCAGGGCTACCTCTTGATAGCATGTTCAGGGTTCACATCTTCTCAGGAGTGGTCTGTACCACAAGTCATGATGATCCATGTGACCTGTACATGTGTTCGTCAAGACTTAAAACTTTCTTAAAACGGAATCATTCATCTAGGCCCACAGGCCTTTTGCACTGCACTTTAAAAGCCTAAAAACCAAGCAGAGTATGTGAAGGTAAAGCAAACTACTCTGTGACCTATAGTCATGTAAGAAGAAGATTACCTGGACCATATGGAGGGTGAGAAGCAAACACTCCCTAATAACCATGTGGCACATGCTTTCTCTCTCTGGTTCCCACATGGAAAGACAGTTAAACAAATTTTCCTTCATTTGGCAAAGTACTTCATCCCTTTGTCTCAGGGGAATGTAAACTCCCTCATTCACTTTAAGTATTTAATAGCCGTGGGGCTGGAGAGAGGCCACTATCAGTAAGGCACTTGTGAGACAGGCATGGGAACCTGAGTTTGAATCCCAGAATCCATGTACAAGGCCAAGTCTAGCTATCCATGCTGACCTTACAGCACTATGTTGGCTAGAAACAGGAGGACTGAATTTGTATAGCTTGCTGCCTACTTTATAGCTCCAAGTGTAGGGAGAGACCTTGGCTCAAAGGGAATAAAGTTGAGAGTGATAAGGCAAAACACCAGATGTCCTCTTCAGGTCTCAATATATATGTATACACATGTTTGCATATATGCAAAAGTTTGTAACCACTATGTACCATGCAAATAAGGTGTTAAACTCCTTTTTGATTGATAATACTGTGAGATAATCCCATTTACTAGTAAGTTTTGTGGGACTATGCACACATTCCTTGGTTTGTTTTCCCAGGTTTTTATACTTTTTATATATACTTGCAATAGATATGTTAGTTAATTAGTAAAATCTCTTAATGATTCCTTGATTTATGAAGTTCTACTAATATATAATAGATATATTAGATGCCCTAGATGGTGAAATCCCAATCATTGAATAAGTAAAAGTGAATGTACACATGTGCAGGATCTGTAGAAAACAAGGCTTCCTTCCTGAAAGCATTGAAAAGATACAGAAAGTAGCTAACTTTCATGTCCTCACGTAACTCAATAGTTTGGCTTTGCTAGAAAATTTATGAATCTTATGAGCTGGGTGAGAACTACTGCAAGCTTCACCAGGTATAGTCTGTAACTGTAACTACTAATATTCTACATTCATTATGTGCCTGTGGTGATAAATTAATATGCTAGAGCCACACATTTTCAAAATCCCTTATTTATTCTCATGGAATACCACACACCTGCTTCTGCTTGTAATATATGTATTGTAGAAAACAAACATAGGGTTAGGATCTAACATCCACTAATTTAGCACTAGCCTCTCAACAGACAGAAGAGTAGCCTCTCTTCTTGAAAACTCAATTATTACGTTTAAGATCGATATCTTCTAATGCTCTCCTCACAGGACTGAAGACCAAGGGCCCACAGAAACAGAAGTGACTTTTTTTTTTCATCGTTAAATTTAAACACTAGGCTCCAAGGGTTTCTCTTTTTGTCCTAAAAATGATGGCCTCTTGTACAAAGAATGTTTCACCATGACAGAAAGGAAAGTCATCAAATGGAAAATTGTGTCTGCTCTCTGTCACTCGCTAGTTTTTCTGCCACTTTGCTCTCAGTTACTAAGGAGACACTGGGTTGCTGTTAAACCATAAGTGTAGAGATGAACTCTGAAACCCTAGGAAAACCTGAAACACATCTTAGTACTCCCGTAGTAAAGGATAAATGTCAAAATAGCAGGGACACTAACAGCAACTATTCAGGGTTGAGGCTAATCCAGCACTAAAGAACTCCCATACTCCAAGATACTGACTGAAAAAAGACAAGTAAATTTTATGATGACTATAGGCAGTTTAATAACCTGTAATTTATCTTTATATACATTCTCAAAAAATCACAAATTGAAGAAAGATAAGCAAAATGAAAACAAAAGATGAAGATATACAGATTCTAAAGCAAATGTGGTAGAAGGCAATACATTAAAAGCCAAACTAGAATCTTGAAGAAGTGTGCTCTCTGGTTTCATGTTAATTTGACACAGAGTTATTTGGGAAGAGGACTCTCAAATAAGAAAATATCTTTATAAAATTGGCCTGTAGGCAAAACTATAGTATATTTCCTTAATTAATGATGTATGTAGAAATGCCCAGCCACATTGGGTGGTTCTATCCCTGAGCTGGTAGTCCTGGGTTCTGTAAGAAAGCAGCCTGAGTAAGTGATAGGGAGCAAGCCAGGAAGCAGCATTCCTTGATGGCTTCTGTAACAACTCTTGCCTCCAGGTTCCTGTCCTGTTTGAGCTCCTGCCCTGACTGTCTTCAATGATGAAAGTGATATGAAAGCATAAAGTCTTTTCTCCCCAACTTTCTTTTGATCATAGTGTTTTATCACTTCAATAGTAACCTTAAGTCAAGGAGATTTAAGTAAATATTACATCAACTGACATATTACTAGGCTTCTAAGAAAACAGAGTCAATGGTGAATAAGAAATTAATCTAGGAAATTAATAACAGCTTTTGAAATAAAAACAAATTCAATGAGTTGATCATGATAAATTGGATGAAGTCATTTCCCCAATAGGCAACCAGAAGGCAATGTTCAAATGATGCATCAAAATGCAAGCCAAAGAGATGGGAATATGGAGAGAACTTAAGGCTTATGAAATACTGTTTAGAGAAGGCAAACTGTGCCTATTACTAGCTTTGGAAGTGGACAGGGATCCAAACAAACAAAAGAAATGAAACACACTGTGATAAAGTAGCACTATGGGCTAAGGAATCAAATGTTATTTTAGAGACAGCAAACAAAAGCAAAACAGCTGTACCTTCATCTTGTTAGAATTGACAATTGACACAACTTTAAAAAAGAAAAACACCTAAAGGAATAGGAAAACTACCTACAGACTTTAAGTTAGAAGTCTCCCAGAAACATGTATTTTGGCAAACTACCGTAGCATGTTTCCATGTGACTTTTTAGAAAGAACACTACATTTTGTTTCCCAGAAGTATTTGGCTCCTGGCAAATCTTTAAAGGATTTATTAAAAGCAGTTGATTCTTTTACACTTTTCATAACTATCAAAGATAGAAGACATTAGAAAATACGGGAATGAAGAGTACACAAAAACCTCTGTAGAGAAAGCCCTTCACTTGAGGCCTATTATTCCAAGACTTGGAGACATGAATCGTAGACCAAACCTTTGGTGAGGCCCCTGCCCCAGATATCGCATGCTTGTTGTCATACCTGGAAAGCACAGTGGGGATCGATGCCTAACCTGTAGTCTATAACAATAAGGTAAAGGTCTCACTGACAAGGGAAACCCAACTACCCTTCTAACTACAACAACTGACTGATAGCAGAAGGAATACTGACCTACAGTTTTTAGCAGGTATCCAAGAAGGTGGCCTGAAATGGATAATGAGGCAGGTAAGAAAGAACTTATAAGATCATTTTAAGGGGAATATGGAGAGGGAATCAACCAGGAAGTGCTGTGACAGGACAAGAAGTTTCTAGCAGAAGCTGTTGGTGAGTAGGAAGGTCTCATGACACAGGTCTCCTGACTTTAGTCCACCACAAAGTGGTTCAAGTCAAAACATAACTTCTCCAGACCTTTTAAATCTACTTCCTCTTCCAACTTCAACCTTACCAGCTAAAGGAGGAAAAAGCAAAGAGGAGCATACTCCACTATCACCACTATCGCTACCCTGAGCCCAGAGGCTCTTGTCAGATAGATAAAAGAGTTAACCCTACATCAAACAGAGCTTTAATATAAATATAGTTAAACATCAGTGTCACATTCTTTTTCAAAATATTGGAACAATAACATGTTGTATCCATACAGTATTGACTATTTTCCCACAAAACAAGAATCACACCAAAAGCAAACAGCAGCATTGTCTAAGATAACAGGACTGTTCCCTTGAAATGCAAGTGAGGAACTACTTTAAATTAATAACTATTATCGACCAAATATCAACTCAAAGAAAAATGAGATTATTTCAGGTGTGTAAACACTGAGATGATTTATCTCCACAGAACCTTTTGAAACATATTCCAGGAGATACTTCAGGAAAACAAAAGTACAGCCCATAAAGAGCAATGTAGAAACTAAATAGGAAGGGAAGCTGAGAGGGAGCTAATGAGTTGTAAAAGAGCAGCTACATTTAAAGATATGTTTCAGGGCCCATTTACTACTCCATGGCTCTATTCAAAACAGTTAATTCTGCAAGATATCATACTTATTTACATATAATACATTTTAATGGTGTTTTATTCCGTTCACCTATTAATTTATAAAAAGTAGAATTAGCACTATAAAACAAATGTAAGCATTACCAATTATGAGAATATGCACACTAATGTTACTCAGTTCAGTGAAATGCTCTAAATGTGTCTTTATTTCCATAACAGAGTCCATAGTGCCTTCTAAAGTAAAAAAAAAAAAAGTACACTGTGATGGATATAATAATGCATAGATGCAAATTTAGATACTAATAAAAATGATTGGTCCAGGAGGAAAAAAGAGACAGATTCACTTTATACAGCTCAGCCTCCTTGAGTCTCGTGTTGTAGGTATTTTGTTATGTGTGGTAATACATCACCAAAGAAAAATATACTCTGAATTGATATATAATTCATATGTTCTGTATTTCCAAAGCTTTTTGTCATATAGCATGTCAACCTTGCATTATAAATATAAGAACTTACAAGAGTTAACTGACCCAATTGTCACTAAGCATGGCATACTGCCTGAGAGAGTATATGTATGTATCAGGGGGAGAGAAAGTTCTTAATGATGAGGACTACCATGACCAAAAGTTCTGACCCAACTGAACCTAACCTACCTCAAATGAACAGTGATGATGGAAGGCTGAACATCATCAAAGGTCACTGCATTGAAGGCTTAACCTCAAAGTGTTTATTATTTACTTTCCACTAATAGTTTACACCATACCTAATTCCAATGTATACCCCAAAGGAAAAAGTATCATTGGTATTATGTGTGTATACACTACACACTGCATTTATAAAAATTGATTTTCTTCTAGACCACTACTAAAAGCTATTATAAAAGAACTGTTTTCACTTAAAAATAAGTGTCAGGGCTAGACATACAATTCCATAGTAAGAAGAGTATGTTTCACAATTGTGAGGGGCAGAGTTAGGATTCCAGAACCCACATAACTAGCCAGAGTCCTCCACAAAGGCCTGTCACACAAGAACAAGGCATCAGATTCACTCATCTTGCATGGACACAGCATATACACATACACACACAATAAAAATAATCTTTAAAGTTAAAAATAAAAATGAATTCAGATGCTAAAAGGACTCTCTAGTAACAAACATTTGTATATGCAAGACTATTACCACATTCATAATTTTGCAGAATTTTCATAACAGAAAATATACTCCCTTGTTAACTTCATGGTGTCTGGAGACACCTAAAACACAAGCCAAGGCAAACATATAGGTGCATCCCTAGATTAGGTCAACTTCTGCCCATGCCCATGCCCATGCCCATGCGGGCTTGTCTTTATTACTTCATTGCAATGGAAACCCCTGCCCTAAATTTGGGCAGCATGCTGCCTGGGATGAAGTTTGGAAGTGCCTAAAGTGGGCATTGCTCACCGTTTTCTGACTGCAGAGACAATCTGATCAACCACCTTAAATTCCTGCTGCCATGACTCCCTTACTCTGTGGCATTAAAAGCCCTTTATCCCTTAAATTGCCTCCCATGGGTATTTTATCACAGTAACCAGACATATAACTAATACAACCCCCTTAACATGTTTTAACATTTTTATTTTTTGTGTTTTTATTCCTTTGAGTATACATTTATATAAGGTTTTAATTGTTATCCTGATTACAAAAGGAAATGTATTTAATATATAGTTACATTTTAAATGGAGCATAGTTCTATTCTATGCTTTTTTAAAAAGAAGATGAGCGAAGTTAAGTTAGACCACAGGGAGAAAAAAGGAGGCTTCTGTTTAGGACAGATGTAACATAAGCAGATTTGCTGACTCCTGGAACCATGGTGAGGAAGTTTTACAGATTCAAAGCTGCCCTTACCACTAGTAAGCATATAACCACAGTAACAAGTTGCTAGTACTGTTTGCCCAAGCTTTATTTTCCCCCTGTAAAAGAGCTTGTAATAAATAAACTCTGAACTCCTTTCTCAGTACATAAGCTGATACTGTATGAATTGAACTCCTGTAATGATCAGAATGTTAAACAGTGGCTAGAAGGGACATAAACAAATAGCATACCTTTTTGTCGTTCTTCATTTTTCCTTTATTCCCATTTTCTTCTCTGGCTTCTCGAAGACATTTCTGAGTAGGGCCTTCAGACTTGTTTTCTTTCTCACAGCTGTGACCAACTGGAAGACAGAAGCAAAACATTTACCTGTAAAAGATCTGATTATAAGAAATATGTATAGAACAAGATTCTTATTATATGCATTATAAGAGTACTAAAAATTATCTGTATAAGATATGACTACATGGGCTCATGAGGTAGATCACTTGCCCACCCACACTTGCCACCAAGTCTGTGGACCTGAGTTTGATCTCCAGATCCCCCATGGTGAGAGGAGTGAACTGGATCCCACAAGTTGTCTTGTGACCTCCACATATGCATGTATGCGTGTGTGTGCGCGTGCGCATGCGCACGTGCACACACACACACACAATAAAATAAAATAAATGCTTTTATTATTTATTTTATGTATATAAGTATTTTGCCTACATGTATGTGTGTGCATTGTGCGTATGCCTGGTGCCCAGAGAGTAAAAAGGAGGCATCAGATACCCTGGAACCAGAATTAGAGACAATTGTCACAAAGCCCAGGTCTTCTGCAAGAGCAACAAGTTCTCTTAACCATGGAGTAATCTTTCCAGTGCCACCCTGACCCTTTGATGTGTTGTTGGGAAGGGGGGGTGCTTGTCTCACTGTGTAGCCTTGGCTAATCTATAACTTACTAGGTAAACCACGATGGCCTTAAATTCAGAGATCTACCTGCTTCTGCCTTCTGAGTATTAGGATTAAGGTGAGCACTGCCCCCAACCAAGACTGGGAGGTGAGATGCCCCCAGAGACCTGAGATAGAACCAAACACAAATGGCAAACCAAAAAGGAAAATAAAAGTCAATGAAATGATCCCTAATGACATTCTGATATATTATAGATTGACACCTATTGTAACTGTCATCAGTGAGGCTTCACCCAGCAACTGAAGGAACCATTTACAGACCCACAGCTAAACATTGGTCAGAGCTCAAGGAATCCTGCAGAAGGGGAGAAAGGAGTATAGCAGCCAGTGGTGTCAAGAGCACCACCAGGAAACTGAAAGAACCAACTAAGCCGGGCTCATAGGGACTTACAGAGACTGAAATGACAGTCAGGGACCCTGCAATGAGTCTGACCTAGGCACTCTGCATATATGTTACAGTTGTGTAACTTGGTCTTTGTGTGAGAGTCCTGCTAATGAATGGTAATATTTTAAACAAATGATAAATGTTTTAAAGATCGCATAATTTTTAAATCTATGCCTCTCAATGTTGAGAACAGACTGTATGGCTATTCTTGTAACTCTGTGCCCCAGATCACCTGAGAGACAGAAGCAGTTTCATGTAGACACACGAAGGGGCATGACTGGAAGACTTCTGCATTCACATCTTTCTATACACACACACATATAGATATATATGGTTTGAACTCTATCTAATTTATCTACAATAACTACCAAGGGTGTGCTCACTAACACATACACTGCCAGCTCAATACTGTGAGTGATAGTACTAGATTCATGGTAAAGAGCCCGGGTCTCAGGAACCTGCTAGAGAGAGCAATAGTGACAGACTGTTAGACAAGGGAAGTTTTTCACTCCTGATCCTTTTACTGCATTTACTTCTCAAAGACCACAGCTTTCAGGAGGATGACAATTTTAAAAGATAATAATCATCTTCTACCTCTGGTGAATCTTTCATATCACAATTGCCACTGTCACAAAAGTATTGCACATATTATTCATGCAGTTGTGTAAAGATCTTGCAAAGGTCACTATGTTTTGCTGTTTTTATATATGAGAATAGAATGGTCCAGTAATATCCATGGGGGTAGGAGGGAAAAGGCAGTGCAGCAAAATACTCAGCTCGCAAAGAGATATTTGCAGAAACTGAGTAGATTTCAAGCAGCACTAAGACCACATGCAGCATCACTTTCTAAAGAAAACTAAAAGGCGAGAAACAAGCAAACAAATGGGAAAGATGACATGCAAAAAGAATAGATTTAATACTGCATGTTGTTATTCAGTAAGCAAAATTAAATTACAAAAATGTACTCTAGTAAATTTTAAAATATTTAATATTTTGAGAATAAACACTATAGAATACAAATTAAACTAGGAGAGAAACAATGGTTCTCATTTCCTTATAAAGTAATATAAGCATGACTTCTACTCCCTATCACATAAATGTTTTCTTTATATAGATATTTGTATAATGATTGAGAGGCTCAGATATTACTGTCTTTTCAGGGTTTATGGATAACTACATAGCATATTTATAATGTCCAGCAATATTCAGCAAAGTCCATGTCCCCATGGCCAAATTTGTAGGCTTATCTGTTGATACTTTTAATTAACAACTTCTACAGTTCTGGCTGGTGATCTGCAAATTCAAAATCTATATGGCTATAATGAACATTTTAAGAAATCTGATTCCTGGACACAGTTTTTAAAAGAGCAGGTATGCAAGCAATACATTTATAGGTATTTGATTCATTGTGTCTTTTCATGTCAAAGTTCAGCACATGTTTAACCAATGTTAACTTAATATGCTCAGTTATCTGGATAGAACTGTGAGTTCTCCCATCTAACATAAACTTCTTAACACCTAACATTGTAATAATTTAATAATGAAATATTAAAGATATGAGGATACATACAAACAAAACTGAGGAAGCCAATCACACATGCAAATAAAAGTCAAAAAACAGAGTTCTAGCAAAACTATTTGAAGGGTACTATCTTTCTAAATTAGACCACATCATCTATGTACCCTCACAAGAAATGAGGATCTCATGATACAATTCTAAGCAGCAACAAAACTAAACTGAACACTCATTAATTAACCTGTATGAAGTAAGGAGTACCTTAGGTGCTGAGTGAGAAGTATGGCAGGGAGTACTGAATTCTGTTCATCTGTAAGTACTAAAACAGGAAGTACCTTGCCTACTACATAGGATATTTACTTCCACTATGAACTTGTGAAGACATTTTAATAATGTTCATTTTACCAAAACTTTCAGAAGTAGAATTATTACAATACTTAATTTCTTATAATATATGGATGAGCTCTCACTATATTTTTTAGAAATAATGCCTGGGCCACTTCAGAGGTCACAAGAGTGGGAGAGCTGAACCTGCCCCTCACCAGCTGCAGCACTCAAGACAGCTGGACCTTGGACCTAGCCTGTGCAGCACAAGACAGCTGGGCAGAACAAGACCCTGTTGACATGGCTTTGTAAACATGTATAAGAAATCTGACCACACCACTCATCTGCCTTATGGTGGAGTGGACCCCATCCCTCTGTTACCTGCTGCAGGCTGGAGACTTGACCTGGAGGGCACAAGAATGGGAGAGCTCAGCACTTTACCAACTGATTTACTCAGGGAGATAGGCTCTTGCCTGGGCAAAACAGTGGAGCTGGTCCTGGTAAAGTGGGTACAGGTAAGATAGTCTCAAGTGCATCAGAGCAAGAGAACCAGCCCTGATCCTCTCTGTCTGCTGCAGTGGGTCAGCTAGCCTGGGCAATGCTGAGAGCATGTCCTAGTGGTGTGGATGAGGGGAAACTGGCAGGCTGACCAACCCAGCTACAACCCATACCCAAAACCAGGGCTATGAGTTGACTCACCCCAACATCTACCTCATCTATGAACTCCTGGAGCATGTGAAGGGAGTAGACTTGCAGATCCAAAGCTACAGGATCCTCATGACATAAGGATATCTAAGAGGACCCAGTATCAGGGGTATAGCAGAAGCCAGAAACCTTGAACCAAACCAATGACTCACTGCAATGAACACTTACAAGGAAAGATGTATGGAATAAAGGGTATATTATGTGACTTACTGTGTCACACTACAGCTTCTACACCAAGACATATTGTTTTGTATGTTAGTTTGTTTCTTTTGGGGTTTATTTTATTTTCCTTTTAACTTTTATTTTACTTTGGGGGAGTGGGGGGAGATTGCAAGGGCTGATAGGAAGGAATGGGGAGAGGAGTGGGATCTAAGATCGAGATGCATGATGTAAAATCCACAAAGGATCAAATAAAATAGTTCAAAAAAATAAAGAAAGAAGAATTTTTGGGCTAGGCATGGTGGACATGTGTTTAATCCCAACACACTGGAGGAAGAGATAAGTGGACATGTATAACAGGCCAGCCTGTTATACATAGTGAGTTCCAGGTTAGCCAGGTATATGTAGAGACTGTCTCAAAAACCAAAAGCAAAAAGAAAACAAATTCTGTAGTTTAATTGCTGCCTTATACTAAACCAGAATAAATAAAATAATTCAAGCATGACAATAGAAATAGATGAAAAGTAACTACAAAAATCATGGAAAAGAATAGTTTAAATATAAAAATGTTACTTTTAAACCTTTATTAATCCAGAGTAGGCCTCTGGAAACAGTAGGACATTAATTTACTAAAGAAATTATAATTCTGGCATTTTTCTAAATCTTTGACCCTCCTCTCTCATGTTTTATATAGGCCAATTCAGCTTTATTATCTACCAATGAGAGTAATACATGTTCATATTATACAGAAGGCCTCTTTCCTATTTTCAAAACAAGTAAATGAAGTTAAGTGATAAATCATTTCAAATGTACTTTCCAGAATATTTTTATAAGTATACATTAAAAGATGACTGAGTTATACAAACTTTGCATCCACTATTTTTTTTTATTTTGCTGTGGTATTTTCCAGTTGCACAAATTCAGTTTGTTACTCTCTCTCTCTCTCTCTCTCTCTCTCTCTCTCTCTCTCTCTCTCTCTCTCTCTCTCTGTGTGTGTGTGTGTGTGTGTGTGTGTGTGTACAGAGATATTTCTATGTTCTGCTAACACTCCCTGTCCATTCACTTACTGATATATTTTCTAAGTCCTTGAACATATTTACAAATGCTTGTTCTGAATTTTTTTAATCTGTTAAATTCAATACCTAAAGCATTTCAGAATTTGCTTCATTTTTTTTTTCATTTTGTTTTGTTTTGTTTTGGTGTTTTGAGACAGGGTTTCTCTGTGTAGCCTTGGCTGTCCTGGAAATCACTCTGTAGATCAGGCTGTTGATCATGTTTTGGGTAAATTTATGTAAGGCCCTAAATTTTCCAAGGCCACTAACTTGGTAAGAATCCAGCTCCAAACTCATTCTATTATGAACCAACCCTACATGAGCTTTGTCCCTGGATTTATAAGGCAAGCAGGGGATGTGCTCCTAAAGACACCCAAAAGTAACCCATCCACCAGGTATAGCAAGCCTTGTAGTACCTCCTATCAGGGCTTGATTTGAAGGATTTCCAGTCTCAGTCATAGAGAAATTAACCCCTCTTATAAGCCTTGAGTAGACCCATGGTGTACATGTAGTCATGTCATCAACTAAGGACCCATATTCAATTCCCTCACATAAGCAACCTCTTTTCATTGCAACTCCTTCTCCATGAGATTTTCTACAGATTCTAATTGTTTCAACAAACCTGAACTATGAAATTTCCCTTTTCATTATTTCAGCAAGACTGCCATGTTCTAGGCACTTGCCTCCATGAGGCTTGGTTTGGAAGTTTCCTGAGACATGATACCATGGTTGACTGTGGAGTCTATTTTTTTTTCTGTAATTTATCTTCTTTGACTTGCACCATATGGTTTACATTACCTAAAGTCTGTTGCCTCATTTACCCTTCAGTTCTAGAGACATATGTGGAAGGTAGGCTAGTTAGGTACGAGGAAATTTCAGCATGCTCAGACCTGAAGTCTTTCTACAGTGCTTAAACGTATCTTTGTTTAAAGTAAATCTTTGTGATGTCATATCTAGATTTCCCATTGATCTGTTTATTTGCAAACTGGTTGCTACAACCTTTATTTGCTCTTAAATATATCTAGAAAACATGTCACATATAATGTTAAAATATCATGCCAGGACTAAGAAATTGGACATTCATCACATTATATTCTTACCCTTGATTACAGGGACCTGAATATGTCCTATGTCTATGTTCTTCAGTGTTGCTTGAAGCCCAGAAATCTGAAAGCAAATAATGCAAAAATACAGTATTATATAGTAAATGAATTTTAAAATGTTAAGTAAAATGCAATGTTTAAAAGTTTATTGGAAAATATCAAAAATATTAATCTCTCTCAAATCCATGCTTTTAAGTTATAAAACATCAAACATGAACTTTAGCAGAAAGATGGCATTATTTTAGTTAAAAGTCAATTGCATGGTCAACTATTAATCATTCACTATACAAAGCATTTGAAGTGTGTATCTTACAGTGAAATTTTTACTTTGTAATTTCTTAAACCAAGAATGCCCTTTGAACACATGGACAACTATTCAGTTCTACTCTAAGAGAGAATTTTTCTCAGATGAAAGTTCTTCACAATTTGTCTTTTTATCTATAAACTATGCAATTTACTCTTATATTTACAAACTGTAAGATAAGCATTCTTCAAGAACCAAAATGTTAATAACTATTTTAGGCCCATAACAATTATTTATAACACAGATAATCTGTTTCATTAACATTCATTGGCTATGTGGCATACCTTTACCTACTCTCTCTGGATCATATTCAAATGTAAAATTCAACATTAAAGCCATCTCATCCTTTACTGTACAAAATAGCTCCCATTAAATTACATGCAAATGTACACATTTCTCAACTATCACTAGATACCAACATATTTACTTCTAAAAGTAGCAAAAGCTGTAGCCAACTGATTGGTACCAATGGAATACTACGATAAAATATATAACAGATCAATGCCCTCAGAAGGCAAATGGATTATAAACTTAGACCACCATATGAATCATATAATAATGACTATACAGTTCTGGGAATTAGAGTGTTCCCACATTTTCCACAAGTGATGATATGGTATTAATACATTACCATAAAGTAAAGTCAATTCTTTGGTTTTCATTTACACCCCTAGAGTTCATGCTGAATACCACCTTACACTTAGTCACTGTTTGCCTTCAGCCTTCTCTGGACTGAACCATTTCTGAAATTCTCCTTTGTTAATGGCCTAGAGTGTTTGGAAAGTAGTGGTTAGGAAATACACTGAAGGATGGTTCTTCCTGTGGTTAAACCAGAATTAGGGATCTTAGGAGGGCACCAACCAAAGGATACATGTAATCATTTTTCTTTATTATGTGTGCTTAAGGTAGCACACATACCTCACAGGTACTTGCTGTCAACAAGACTTAAGTTGATAATGTAAGCCTTGGTGCCGGGCAGAAACAGCTTGCCAGATTTCATCTCTTCACTACAGTGATGTGTTCCTTTGTCCTGTTATCTACTGTGCTTCTGGAGAACAACAGTCCCCTTAGCTATTTGGGATTCTTCTAGATGCAAATTTGCCTATTGCACACAGGCACACACGCACACATGCACACACGCACACACATACACCATTATTCCCTGGATAATTTCTACAAATTAATATCACAGTCATTTATTTTCTACTTGGAATTACATAAATCCCACATTGTTTATCTTGTTGGTCAAACTGTTACAGGCTACAGCACTGGGAGTTCTTCCTGGATAGACTTTTTTAGTTAGATTTCTGTTGCTGTGGTAAACACCATGATCAAAAGCAACCTAGAGAATTAAGGTTTAATTGTGCTTTCAGCTTATCATTCACCATGGAAGGAACTCAGAATTGTAACTCAAAGCTGGAATCTAAAACCTGGAACTGCTGAAGAGGCCATGGAAGAACACTGTTTACTGGCTTCCCCCTCCTGTCTTACTAAGGTTATTTGTTGCCAGGACCACCTGCCCAGAGGTGTTAATAACACACAACAAACTAGACCCACCCACATCAATAGTGAATCAAAAAAAAAAAAAAAAATGCCTCCATAGACTTGCTTATAAGTCAGTTTTGTGGAAACATTTCTCAGTTGGGGTTTTCTCTTTTCAAATGATTCCTGGCTTATGTTAAGTTGACAAAAACTAACTAGTACAGATTTTTAGAAAGAGAATGTGATTCATATTTTGGATGCTTGACTACTACTATGAGTTTTTAAGCCTTGGGGCTAGTGATATAATCATCTGGACTCTAGTGGAACTGGGTAGATTCACAATCAAGTTTGGCTTCCTACAGAGCACATAGTTTCTCTGGAGTGGGCTCTACTCTGTGCCTACAGCTCTTCCTCCGTATGGTCCTGTCATCTCTAAAATCTCAATGGTATCAACTGAAAACTATTTGTACAGGAAAAGAATGTGGGTGAATTGAAAGCTATAGGCAAGGTGGGAGCTGAGCTAGCATCATGTATAATTATTAATGAGAAATTTCCTTTACCAAACACCTTAGACTGATGACAAGAGTTTCTGTCCTGCCTGGTGCTACAACCATTTAGTCCCAAATAAATACACAGAGGCTTATATTAATTATAACCTGTTTTGTGGAATTATAAACTGTTTGGTAGGATGAGGCAGGACAGAAGGATCCATCATCAGATGGCACCTATACATTTGGCAAGAATTTCCACGTAAAACCTGACAGAGGCTTAAAAAGGTTCTGAATGCACAGAAACGGAGCCACAGTGAGGTTCCTAGTATCACAGTCTCACGGGGGCCATGATGCAGAGATGCTACGGCAGTCAGGCTTCAGCACAGAATGGAAGATTCCCGCTGTGGAACACAGAGGCCATCTCAAAGCCACACAGCAGGCTGCATGGCAGATTTAGCTATTACTCATACAAAAAAAAGGTTTGTGGGCAGTATGCTGCAAGCTACTTGATGGTGGCATAGAACAGAGTCTAGTGTTAAAAAACTAGCAGCCAAAACGTCCAATTTAATCTTAGCCATGACGTTCAGCACATTAAAGAGTCGTGGTCAGATAAAGATAGATAAATACAGTAAAGACTGATTCAGAGGAAAGAAACCTCTATACAGAATACAGTGTTTAAAAATATACATAGACTTGGAAGAAAGAAAAAAAGAAAAGGGATAGACAATGTACTCAAAAGAAGTAGAGTGGCTGGGTGTGGTGGCACATGCCTTTAATCACAGCACTCAGGAGGCAGAGGCAGGCTGCTTTCTCTGAGTTCCAGGACAGCCAAAGATACACAGAGAAACCCTGTCTCAAAAAACAAAAATAATTTTAAAAAAGAAATAGAGTAATAATAAAAGCCACAAGAGATGGAAAACACACAGAGTCTGGATACTGTGTTACTGTGCAGTCTTTGAATTGTTTGACTGCTGAGGAAAGACTTGCAGCTGTTAAAGAACATTTGATTATTAATGCTGCTGACTAATGCAACCTATGTATTTTTAAAATACCTTGACTTCAAAATTTAAGTCTAAGGATATGTTACTTTTGAAAAAAGGTTGTGGATTCCTTCCAGAATAATATGGTTTGACCAAGCAAGATCCCCTAAAGCAGTGGCTCAGGTGATCCAACATCCAAAGCAGCTGAGGCAATGTAGCCTCTCATTCTACTACAGCCAAGATTTGGCCATGATTCCAGATTTTCTTAGGATCCTCTTGGGATTGATAGCACCCCCAAACAGCAGAAAGTTTTTTGGCAAGAACGACTCCCAAATATTATTTATAAACTTTTGTTTTCATTTAACTGAGATTGGTTACAAATGGTTAATAATCACAGTTAATCTCTTTCTAAAGAAAAAAAAGGAATATGAAATAGAAATGAATACATATGGATTTTGGTTTGTTAATACAAATTTAAGGTGAATTTTGCTCTTACTTAGATATTGTGTTTATACAGCTCATTTAAAAACATAAAATGTAATTAAAAATACCAATTTATAGTCACCTATAATAGTCAAAATTTATGCTAGCTAAGTTTTTTAGATATAAAGAGATAGAGTTCAAATGGGTAGACATTCTCCAAAACTCTTCAAAGACCTACAGAACACGGCATTTAAAATGGTCTATTAGGGTTTTGCATGACAATGAGATGGCAACACCAATTATATCAGAGGGGAAGATGTGAATCAAAGAAACTCATTATGGAGTGTGTCTTCAACATGGCAGGAATACCCATTTGAACAAGACACTGTTCTTGCCTGGACTGCTTGACATCACACTGTCCAAACTGGACAAGCAGGTTACAAACCTGCCACAACCCTGTTACAAACCTGCCACAACCCTGCAAACCATTATACTAAGGTTACAAAGAAAAATGACTGCTGAACTTGACAAGGGACAGGATAATCCTTCAAGGTTCTTGCTTCATTAAAATGTCTGCCAGACATTCTGGGCCTACAGGCTGAAGATGGATGCCCCACCATTTCAGAGGAACTTTGGGTGACTATCCAGATAGCAATTCTGTCAATCCTAGAGCTTATATGTTATCCTTTTGGGGCCTTTTATGGAGTTGAAGACAGATAGTTATGGTTATGGTTTGCCTTAGTTATGATAAAAGATAAGTTACATAAAGAATTTAGACTCACAAAGATAGGATAGATGATACAATATTTTCTTTAAATTTTGCCATTATTAGTGAACTAAACATTGTTAACTATAGTTCTTGCTTGATAGCTGTTTTGTTACATATATTTTTACTATGTTAAAGTTAAAACCTTCCTTTACATTTAGTCATAAAAGAGGACATGATGGGGAATGTCCTTCTGTGTGCTGTGAATACATGTTTCTTTAATTGGTTGATGAATAATGCTGTTTTGGCCAATGGACAGGCAGGATGTTGCCAGGCAGGAAGTTGACAGGCAGTGCTATCAGACTAGAAGAATTTAGAGATGAGGAACACAGAGAGTCGCAAAAGAGACACCATATAGATGACAAGGAAGGAAGAGGCCCAGACCTTCTCCTGTAAGCCATGACAACATGGAGATACACAGATTAATAGAAACTGGTTAATAATTAAGAGAGAGCTAGCCAATAAGAAGCCTGAGCCACTGGCAGAACAGTTTAAGTAATTTAAGCCTTTGTGTATTTATTTGGGACTGAAGGGCACCAGGAGAGAAAATCCTATATTAGTCCATTGCTTTTTAATTCAACCTGTCTCCCATTCACAGGAAACAAGGAGAATTCAGCCAGATTATTTTCCAAAATATAACACTACTTGTTAGATCTAGCTCAGTTCACACAGACTCCTTGTTCTCTGAAACCTCATGAGCTGGGCCTCCACTATTTGCATTTTGTTCATCATGCTTATGTTCCTAACAGCTATTAAAATGGTGTATTAAGCTCTACCTTTGGCATGGTAGGGGTTTTCTGACCCAAACTTCCAAAATCTTCCATATTCTTCCAAGAAACCAGTTCCACAGAATTCTGGGAACCACTAGCATTAGGTGTATCACAGCAATGGCCCCCACTCTTCAGTACCAATCATCTGTAATAGTACTTTTCTTGTTGTTTTAACAGCTACCCGAAAACACAACTTAGAGAGTGGGGAATGCAGGTTTCATCTCACAGTTTGAGGGTACAGTCCCTTATGGGATAAAGACACATTAGCAGATACATGAGATAGCTAGTCACTTTGCATATACAATCAGGAAGCAAAGAAAAATGATCGAACTCAGCTTGCTATCCTCATTTTATTTGGTCCTGAACTCCAAGCCATGGCATTGTTATTCTAGTCAGTTAAATATTTCTGAAAGAACCTCAGAGACTTTCACAGAGGTGTGTTTCCATGGCAATTCAAAATTCCATCAAGTTGAAAATGATGGTTAACCATCATACCAATGTATTTACTAATCAACTATAAATTTTATGAATTATGAAATTTTTCAGAAAAAAAATATCATTTTTTCATAAAAATTTAAGAAAAACATGTTCCATAAACTTTCCAAACTAACAATTAGAACTGTAAGGTTTAAGTTTTAAAACTGACTTAAAAGAGTCAGTTTAATGTTTTTTATGTACCAAAGGAATTTGAAAGCATGTGCTTACTCATTTTTATTGAGTAAATGTACACTTTCACTCTTAAAATATAAATTGAATGGCATAACTTTCTCTAAATCTGACAGCTATACTTATTTACATGGAAGGGGGAAATATCAAAGGCCCCACCCCAAGATAAAGATCAAGACAGGCAATTAACAGCTCCCAAAGGAGGGAGAATCATTTGCTGCTTGAGATGAGCTATGTAATAGGTTTTCAATCCCAAGTGCTCAGCCATATGAGCAACACCAAATGGAAGCATAGGCTGCACTTATATATGCAACTATTTTTGTGTGAATGCAACAATAATAATTAAGGTAGAAGAAGCTTGAATTTGAGGAGCTGGAGGAATGTGGAAGAATCTAGAGCAGGAAGAAGGAAGGATACACATGGTATTAATACAGTAGTTGTGAAATAAAATTTCAAGGAATTTTAACTTTAAAACCCCTAAATTCTGCCACTTCACAATTACATATTCTATAAACTACTATTACTAAATAGTAGTTAAATATTCATTAAGATAAGGGTTTAAGGAAATGATGATCAGAGTTTCCAAAGTAAATAGGTGATTCATTTTGCTACCCTTAACTCACATTTTTAAGGTGTGAAGTTAAAAGGAAATTCTAAGAATATACCCAGTACTAACCATATGTTTAATGATTAACATGAATGCGATCTATCCTCTGTGATGAATCATAGGTAAAATTTTCCTATACTTAAATATAATTTGCTTATACAAATATTTTGAATAAATTAGCTCTGTAGCTTCATGACATTCATAGGTTTAGGTCACAAAATAAATCAATGGTCACACAATCAGAGTATACCTGATAAATAAGCTCTTATAAGAGCAACAGATCAGTGTCTATATTGAAGCTATCCAAATAGGTTCAATCCTGAGGTCACAGTCATGGCTTGCTTGCCAAGAGAATATTTACTACTTAAACTGTAGTCTCTTCCCTAATTTGGGAACTAAGATAATTGGCTCAGGGACTGTCAGAGTGATATCTGACAGTTAGTTTGCCACTAAGTAACTTAGGTTCAACAAATTATAAATTATCTACTTCTTCATATAGACAGTAGATACTCACACAACTTTTCCTGAGCTTGTTTACTAACATAATTTTATAAGCTTAATCAGTCACATAAGTTTATATAAAATTTGTTGGTGTGAGTAATCATGTATAATACAGAACTTATTTGAAGGATGTTGGATTTTATATCCCATTTACACTGACGTCTGTAAAACAATCCTGAAAATCCATTAGATGCCCAGGATCCACTCTGTTCTTAGTGAATCTATGTAAATGTGACTTTTTCAAACTCTAATGAGTCCACAACTTTGAACAATAGATGTAGCAGAGAGAGTAAACCTATTTCTAACAGCTCCATTTTCAGTATCAAGAAGTAAACTCTAGTATTTTCCAACAGTATTTTCCAAATCTGTATTCTTTTTAAAAATCAAGGAAATGCATTGGAAATGACTCTGTAAGAGCAGGTGTGAAAAATTGCTGAGACAAATGGGGGCACAGAATGGCTTTCGGTGTATAACAGTACAGAAACATAGCCCCTACAACAGAACAAAGATATACAAAGAGATAGAGCCCAAGAGAGGAGAAATCAGAGGGCAGGCATGAGAACATGAGAAATGACTTGAAGCAAAGAACAAACAAATTAGGTAATTTGAAACTGCTCCAAATACAATACACACACTCCTACTTCCTCAGGGAGAAGCCTTGAACACTGATGTACTTTACAGACATTTCACATTTTGTAGTATTCTAAAAAACTATAGTCTTTCAGGTAGTGCTTAAAAACTCTACATCCAATTCTCTTCATACTTCAGTGAGGCACATAGAACTGTTACCATTTAAATAATTTTATTTCAGGCTTATTTGCTCTGTATGAGCAGTTTTGCCTGAATGCATGTGTATATACCACTTATGTGCCTGGTATTTATGCAGGTCAGAAAAAGACAACAAATCCCCTGGAACTGGAGTTATGGATGCTTTTCAACTACTACATGGGTTCTGGGAGCTCTATAAGAGTAACAAGTTCTTAACCACTAAACTATATCCCCTCCCTGCAAGGAATGTTAACATTTAAAATACCAGACCAGGGACATGCTAAAATGCTCACACCTCCTAGAGCAGAGGTCATGGAGTTAGCAAGCTTCAATGATTCAAAAGAACCACCTGGAACAGAGTATATCAACACCAAAAATGATCATGCCTGATATAAAACATGAGAAAGCATAGACAGAGAATGCATATAGACCTCACACCATATGTATATTTATGTGGCCTTCTGACTCACAATAATGAAGAAATTAATTTCTGCTAAGCAGTTAATATCACTTTTACATATCCTGTGCTAAAATTAAGAGCCTGTTTTAACCTAGAAGGATCCAGATGGTCTCTTGTCTTCAGCAGTAGTATGGGTTGAAGGGCAAATAAAACCAGTTTTCCATAGTAACAACAGTTTGGTGTTCATCTGTGTCATGGTATATAAAATTAAGGCCTGACTCACTTCACAACATATTGGTCCTAAAGGCAAGTGATTTATTCCTGTTTAATATGTAAGAAAACAAAAGAAAATACAAAAGACTTGAATGGTTCAGAACTAATTTACAGACTACTAAGATTCACAAGATAACTCCCAATTCTTATCATTTTCTAATAAAGCAATAATTAATTCTGAAATCCAAAAACTGCATGTGTATCCCAAATGTCCTCAACATGGATTTTGACCAACTTAAGGAACTACCATCAAATCACCAGAAACTGGGGTAATGGACAGGGACAGAATAATGTTTCCAGGTATATCTTAGCCATAGTCACACCACAAATTGAATGGCAGAGCCAATTCTGCTCCGGTTGCAGAAGTAGAAGTTAATCCAGGGAGAGATAAGCAAGTTGACAGCATTAACATTCATTGTCAACTTACCTGGATTTAGAAACACTATAGAAGCACATTTATGAACAGCTCTGTAAAGCCACTGTCAGAATGAACTGAGGAGGAGACCCTCCCCCCTTGAATATATACAGACAAGTCCTTGACTGAATCAAAATGAGGAAGCAAGCTGAGAATGAGCAGTCAAGTCTCTCAGCTTCCTGATTGTGGATCCCATGTTAACACCTATCTCACACTCCTATACAGTGATTGCCCCTGCCAAGAAGGGCTGTTTCCTCAAACTGTGAGCTCTTCCTCTCCCTGTTCCTTTTTCTCAAGCATTGTCAAAGTTTTGTCAATGCAATGAGAAATATACTTACCACTGTTTAGGTTTAAAAAAAAATTGAGAGCAAACTTTTAGAGTTTGAAATAAATGTGGTAAAAATTTAGATAATTAGAACACACAATTTATTTAATATTCTTACAATATAACTTAAATATTCAAGGACACTAAATTAAAATTCAAGTACAAAAGGCTAAGAATTTCAATGAAGAGACAAAAATAACATTTTAAAACATCTTAATATTATAGGAATTGTATTACCATCATGAATTTTTTTGTACCTTCTGAGTTTGGGCAGAAGTAAAAATGTGCAGAAAATAACAAAAGAATATTAAGAATAGTCACAAACTGTTATATATTTTATTGCGGCATGTCAACATTTTGCTTTCTTTTTCTTAAATTCTATGCCAACAGTCCTTCCCCAAAGCCCTAGGGCTATAAAATATAAATAATATAATAAAATAAAAAGACTTTAAGTAGAAGCAAGGGTGTCACTCAAAGTAAAAGAAGAAAATTCAAACATAAGTAAGAGCACCAACCATATATGTGGGAGTAGTTTTTAAGGAATAATCATTCATTTATCTCATTTTCACCACAATATTACTTTTATGACTGCCATTTACTAACATTATCTCTAACCTCTAAGGTCTAGTGAGACAGGAGATAACTCTCTAGAGCAGTGGTTCTCAACCTTTCTAATGCTGTGACCCTTTAACACAGTTAGTTCCTCATGCTGTGGTGACCCAACCATAAAATTATTTTCATTGCTATTTCATAAGTGCAATTTTGCTACTGTTATGAATATCAATGTAACTACCCAATATACAGTATATCTGATATGCCACCCTTATGAAAGGGTTATTGGACCTCCCCAAGGGGGTCCCAACCCACAGGTTGAGAACCACTGCTCTAAAGGTAGTAAGTGAAATGACTTGGGGTGAAAACTGTTCACATATATAACAGTGAAAGCAGAGATTGCAGTTAAAGGAAAAATTGGGGTTAAAAACATAAACAGTGGAGTAGAGAACTAAGGAAGATAAATAAGAGGCCTTGCAGCTGGATAGGAGCAGCCCAGTGGCCTGATGAGAGATAAACAGGTCAGTGACAATGGGCCAGCTGGTTAACTTCCATGAAACCTTTCCAATTTGTGTAACTTGTGGTAGGCACTATTGTTTATTATGTATTCTTGCTTTTAATACAATGCTTTTAACACAGCTATTCTAACATACTAAGCTGTAAGTGAGGATGGCTTCTAATGATCCTGACACATTCAGGAATGAGACCTAGATTAATCCATAGCCAAGAACACTGCAGTTACTTCCTGGTGTCTGTGAGAACCAAAAGAGTTCCATACAAGACAACTTCAAGGACAGAGACATCAACACCAGCAATGACTAATGATGAGCAGAGAGTCAACATCAGCAACTAACAAAGCCAGAGAAATCAACATAATGAACAGTTAGTGAGACACACCCAAGGACTGAGGTAGAGAAGCTGATCAAGTAACCAACAGTGATCAGACAGTCAAGGTCAATCACTAAAGTCAAAATCCAAGATGAATAGTGATGCACTTCAAATGAGCAGCTATCAGGATGAACAATTCTCAAGTAGCACATAGTCACTCCCTGGTTAGCCCAGAGGGACATACATCAAGCGTGGGGACTCTTCACTGGGTTGGCATATGAGAAGCCAGAGAATTAACCAAACTCAGTAGAATCCCTCAGTCTCTGTCAAGTTTCTGCTAACAATCCATAAAAATTATGGTCAAAGGAAACCCTGCCTTCTCTGGCAGATTCTAGAAATCTCACAATTTCTTACTATTCTGTAACATCTCTTGATAAATAAGACTTGGTTTTGCTTTGCATACTTCCTTGAGACAGCATCATCAAACCCAATTCGTAGGACACAGCAAACTCAGAGCCACTGTCTCAAGTCAATCTTTGATGACTGCAGGTGTGCAACAATTTAGGTCATTTGAGGATACACAGCCAGGCCAGCTGTCAGTCTCAAACTATCACCTAAGTAACTTGCCTGACGCTGATGTGAATAACTGGCATTTAGATGCAAGTTGTTGCTGTTTAACTATAATGGCTGAGTATTTTCTTTTAACTGTACTTTAATAATCTATTAACTCATATTTAAGTTATATATTAATTAACTAAATAATCATGATAGCTTTTAATAGAAAATATACTTTTTCTTCATGTTTGCAAACAATTTTTTATGAACAACTTTCTGGACAATGTTCTGGACATCTCAGAAAAATGAAACCATTATTGTACTCATAAAAATTGAATGACTAAAGATTGATGCAACAGATCAATTGGCAAGCTGTTTGCCCCAAAAGCTTCAGGTGCCACCAGCATGGTGGCACATAATTGTAATCCCAGCATTGGAGATATAGAGACAGGAAAATCACTGATCAACCAGCGTAACATAAATGGTGAGCTCCAGTCCAATGAGAGACCTGTCTCAAAGGAGGTAGACAGCATTGTGTGAATAAAACATGATGTCCTCTGGCCTCCATATGCACGCACATTCTTGTGGACATACATTCATCCACACATGCACACATATGTATACATATACAGTCACATGCACAATAAGCAAACAATAAGAGTTGCTTCAAGGTGGCCTTTGCTGTCCCTTTTCTTACCTTCCCAACAGCTCGGTCTCTTTCCAAGGAGGTCAGCATTTTCTCCTTCAGTAAGGCATGGTGCTTCTCATGTAACACCCTAATAGTTGGTTCATAAGATGCATAATGTAATTTCAGCCTACAAAAGTGAAAGGCCAGTTGCATCATCCGAAAAGGCAAAATAGTTACATCAGTGATTGCCATCTACCATCTAAACCTTTTTTGGTTCTTCCATTCCATCTTTGTGTGCTTATGAATAAAAATGAGTCGCTACATAAAGGTCAACATGCCAGAGCCAAGCACAGAAGTGATATTTCCTGTGTAATTTCAATCTTCCTCAGGTGAGGGATAAGTACAGAACAGGAAACCATACTTTCTTTACCTAGTTTCCAATTCCCAACAGCACTTTTTGTGTATTCAGTTTTATACTCAAAAGACTGCTCTTGTTCTTTGAAATTTAGAAAATATACATTGCCAGTCAGAATAGTACTACATGCATGCCTATCCCAACACTCAGCAGGTGGGGCAGGAGTATCAGGAGCTCAAGGCCAGTCTCAGCCACATAGTGAGTTCAAAACTGGGAACCAGGTAACCTCTCGACCTTCAGGTCAGTATTAAACCACCTAGACCTCTAGATGTCCATTAGATAACCTCTTCCAGCCCCCGGGATGTGTTAATCAACCCTGCCTGAGCAGAGGACAGTTAAGGCTCCTTTGCTAAATACCCTTTGTCTTGCAATTGCCTTGTATGGAAACTTTGTAACCTTGTGCACTAAGAAATCTCTGTAACCATGGAAACCTTATGATGTGAGATCAGGGGTCTCATGACCCCCTTCCATTTTTTGCTCTTTAAAAATGCCTTGCATTTGTAGTTCGGGGCTTCAACTCTCCCTACAGAGTGAAGCCCCAGCTAGCTGGGGTTTTTTTTTTGTTTGTTTGTTTTTTTGTTTTGTTTTGTTTTGTTTTTTTAAATAAACATCTTCTTGTGTTTGCATTCCAGCATCGCTGGCTCCTTGAAGCTTTGGGGGTCTCTTGGTGGGCACAGCATGAACACCTTTAAAAATTTGTTTGATTGGAAAATGCCTTTAAACTATGCTTTAATTTTTGCTGAAGAATGATTTATATGGAGTAAAATATATAGATAGCAAGTGTCAGAGTTAATGGCTTAGATTAATATATAGATCCATGGATATCACCTATTTTTCAAAATATAGTATTCCTGACATCCTAAACAACCAGGAGGTGAAGTCTTACTAGGAAAAGGCAGTCACTAGTATAGGCCTGGACTTCGTGACAACAGATGAATGTGATCAGCCAACAATTCACCCATTTCCATGCCTGCCCTGCCATGATGCCATGGATCCCTGTATCTGTAAGCCAGAATAAGCTCTTAAATCGTTTCTTGCCAGGTATTATATGATAGCATTGATAAAAGTAGCTGGAAGCTTGGACTATCAGAGAGGCCCCTGGCAGTAAGACCATGATACAAACCTTGTACATGAACTAGCTTGTTGGAGCCTATTCCCTATGGTGAGATGCCATGCTAAGTCTTAATGCATGGGAGAGGGGCCTGGCCCTGCCCTATCCTACTGTACCAAACTATGTTGACTCCTCATGGGATACCTTACCTGTGAGGAGGAGTACACTAGGAGTGGGCTAGAGGAGAGGGAAGGGGAGGGAGGAAGCGAGGCAAAGGGTTTGGGAAGAGGGGTGGGAGGAAGAACTGTGGTTGGAATGTAAATTGAAATCAAAAGATAAAAAGTGGAAAAAATAAAAAAAAATCTAGTTCAGTATGTCCTTTTAAATTGCATATTTAATGAGTATGATATTTATAAATATAAATACCTAGTGTTTATATAGGATATCACATATTTATAATATCCATGTCAACACAGAACATTATGTTGGATGGTATTATCTTAGAGCAAATAAAAGACAATTTTATTTAACAGGAATAAAATTTATTCCTAATGAAGGAGGGAAAGTAAGTCTGAACAATGCCTCCAAAATTGCTTCTAAAATTGCTCTTATACATTCCGGCTAATTCAGGATATGTCCCCTATCTCACCATAGCTCTGTCTGTTCCTTGTCCTCCATGGTTCATCTGGTGAACACTCCATTTTCCTTCATGACTTGGTTCTGCTGCATAGAGGACACTGTCTCCCAAGGGCAGCCCAAGGGCACCACTCTACCAGTCTATCCACTCTTCAGACTTCAACCCACTGAAAGCACACCCTTGAGCCCTTCTCTCACTCCAGCCTTACTGAGGCTGGGTATTGCTGACAACGCAACAGTAGAGTATATTTTCTTCCATTTTTGTTTAACTTCTCAATCACACAATCCAATGACATTACTATTCCTTCAATGCAAGACCCTAAATGTCCTATCCAATAAACTTAAAAGGACAACTTTATTTAATCAGTCCTCCTATAGCCAGATTCCAATAACCAACACGAGTGTCTTCAACAAACAGGGGCATCTCACCCTTTGAGGTCAGCGATCAGTTTGTTTTTTTCTTGCACTATGCGCTTATGATGCATGCGATGGAAGTCCCGTTCCTTCTGAGTTCTCAGCAGATCTTCTCTGGCCTTTCTGAAAAAAAAAAACACCAACACCACCAACTTTCATAATAGCTACCTACTATCCAAGTCCTAAAAAACATACTTAGTGTTCAGTTCAAATTCAGTAGTGAGTCCTTGATAATCCAGTAGCATGTTAGGTATTGCACTCTCATTGAGGGCCCAACATTACTAGCATGGGATCTTACTGAATGTACATCACTGAGTTATGAAAGGACAAAGTCTGTGCTTTCAAAAACGTAAGTCATACAAAATACTTTTAAATCAAGTTAGAAGGCCTGCTTTCAAGTATAACCCAAGTATTGCAAAAGAGAACTGTGGCTTTCAAATTTAAAATATGTATAAAATAGAGTAATTCACAATAATTCACTTTTCAGGACAGATAATATATTAGATTATTTAGTTCTGATAGTTTGGAAAGCACAGAAATTCCAGAAATCCAAAATTTTGTTCTGTCACATAAGATAAGAAATATGTAGCAACAAAAGATCAAATTACTATATGTAACTGATACCCTGGCAAAAAAAAAAAAAAAAACTGTTAACATATATGAAATCTTCCATCAGTAGAGTTAACTACTAAAAATGTGAGCACGACTCCTTGGCCTTTTGGCTAAGATCAAGTGTTCTTATCAGCCTAAAAATAAGGGCATATTAATGATTCGATCGATACAGAAATATTGTTATGTTGGTATTGTTCAAACCTTCGAATAGAGAAAGAAAGCAAACTCCATCTAAACTGGAGTTCTATGTGAAGCATTAATGGGGGTGTTTCACTCACCTCAGTCACATGCTAGTCTCGGTAAGGGACAAGTTATAATGAACAAAAACCAGTTACCCAGATGTGATAACTGACAGCATGCTGCTTTCTTGTTCCTTTCACATTCTGAAAAATAAACTGACCTGGAGGGCAGACATTAGGGTCGGAAGGGAGGAAATCTGCACACAGAGAAGGCTTAGTTTTATGCTACTGTGAGGAACAGTGTCTGGTGTGCTGCCAAGGAAGTCTGTGGGATAAGGTTAGGTCTCCAGGTTCCTGGTGAAGCATATGTTCATTCGTGGGACTTCTGATCACAAGATCAAATTAAAGGTGGTGTGTAGTCAAAGAGATATAGATATACATTCTAAGTCCTTTAATTCTTTTTTGGGTAAGCTTTATTGACCTTTACTAAGAAATTTTGAGTTTTCATCATATATTACTAAGCAACACCTAATCAACACAACACTAATAATAATGATCATGTTCCATTCAGTCCTCAACTCCATTCTCATGCCAGTGATTCATATATTCAGATTTGAAAACTCATCTGATGAACATGACAATAATTACTAATTTTTACAACCTTTAACTGCATGTGCATAAATACATGTGACATTAGCTCCAGGAAGATGTCAAAACCCAAGAAGCCACATATATCAGTTCCTCTCTTCATTGGTATGACAAAGGTGAAGGGGGCAGTTAAAGTTTTCAGTCATCATAGCTGGCAGTTGTAGCTTCCGGGGTAAGGGACAGCTGGTAATTTTGCATCCACAGTCAGGAAGCACAGACAAAGTGAATGGTTGGTACTCAGCCTGCTTTCTCCTTTTTACTTAATCTAGGGCTCCAGGACCTGAGATGCAGTGTTGCTGGGTAAACCCATCAAAGACCACACATGGACATTCTTTTAAGCCAAAAAGGAAGTCTTTATTGCTGGGTAGTGGCTGCAGGGGAACTTGCTCAAAATTACAACCTTTTTTCTTTTATGCACAAAAAACACATCCTGGTTGTCAATTAGCAAGAAGCAGAACTACAGAAGCCAAAAGCAAGGTTAGTACACTTAGGGACTTTTTCCTTGAGGACTTTCCGGAACTGTGAACTACATCTTGGTTCCCATTTTGGCAGGTGTTGACTTTTAAGGTCAGAAGGGAACCTCTCACAAGCATCAGTTGTGCCAAGGTCTGGGAGCCTGTTACAGTAGCCATTAACATTAAAGGAGAATCTTTCTATGACTCCTTTATAATGTGTGTATCCATGGTGATTTTAAGTTCAATCCAGGTGAAAATGAAGATTCAAACCATGACTTTAAAAAGTAGCCATTTTCCCATCAAGGATAGGATAAAACTACTTCCCAAGTCTTTTAACTTTATCCAAAGCTTTAGAACTATTGCATCTCAATTGTAATTTTTTTTATTTCAACACATACAAACACACAAGATACTAAATTTTTGAGACTAATTTTTGTTAATTTGTACAATGGCTCCTAGACTTTCATGATTTTCATGTCATAGATTTAGCTTCTCATATATTCACTAAAATACTTGAAAACTTCATAAAATATACCTTTGTTACTTTACTATCAAGCTATTTAGAACATAAAGTCTTTCCACATATTTTTTACAACCACCATTGATTTAGTTGAAAACCAATAATGTCCACTGATTATGAAGTTAGCAATTAGTAATCTCACAACTGTTGGTTCAAGAGTGTCTCTGGAGCCCTTCAGGATATACTGCTTAATGCTTTGACACAAACACTCTTTTTACTCTCAATATTTTGTTTTGTTTCACATATGTATAATTTTTAGAGTTTTATTTTTAATTTTTATTACTTACAGAGATTTGTTGGTGAGGGGTATGAATACAGGCACACAATTATTGATACCTACAGAGATCAGAAGACACTAAGGGATGCACTGGAGCTAGAGTTCCAGCAGTTGTTAGCTGCCAGTGAATGCTGGGAATCGAACTCTTGTCCTCCAGAGAAACAGCAAAAAGTACTGAACTTTCTCTCCAGCCCCTACATTTATATCATTTTAATCAATGATTTTATCACACACCAGCCACTTTCCACTCACCTACTTTTGAAATTCTTAGATTTACACAAGTAGACAAGTAGTTTTTTTTTTGTTTGTTTGTTTGTTTTCATTGCTATAATATTCCTTTAGCTAAGATCTCTCTATTATATTTGTATTAAATCCAATTTTCATTCAGATATGCAGCTTATTTTTAATAGTTTTGTGAGTGCTTCATGTAGCTTAGGATAACAGAAGATAGAAATATCAGTATAGCTTTCCCCTTGACACCAAAGCCTAAATTTAGAACAAAATACAAATATTTCTAATTCATTGATTTTTGGATATACTATGCATAAAATGATTCTTGTTAAAATCACCTTGAGATTTTTCAAGGGAAACTTATATTTGTGACAACTTTTCCCATCAGAGGTTCTAAAGTCTCCTGGCTTTCTGTTTAGTTTTAGCAGATCCACAAAGCCTCAGACTAGGAGTTTTTACCCCTTGCTAACAATTGCTAATTAAACATTAACTATTGGACTGAAACTTTAAAATAATTCCTGCTTCTGATAAAGATGCATATATTTTATAATTAACACTGCTTTGTCAATACAAAAACAGAGAAATTAAAAATTAATTTTATTCACACAAGAGACCTGCCTATCCACGCGGGACCACCTGTGATTTCCACCTGCTAGGTCTCTGACCCCCACCACGGGACGTCTACTGGGTCTCTCCCAGAGATCCGCCTATCTCTGCAGGACCACTCTGAGTTCCTGCCAGCAGGATCCTTGACCCCCCACTGCAGGGCCTCTGCTAAAGAGGCCTCAGCTGGCGAGTGCCAGGCCCAGGCTACATCTGCCTACAGGTACAAGGAATATCCAGAGTCCCAGCCTTCAGGATCTTTGGCCCCTATCGCCAGTCTTCTGCTGGAGCCTGATCGCTGACCCCCATTGCCACCTGGCCCCTGCCTGTGGAGAAACCTCCTAGAGAGCTTGGACCACCCAAAGCTACAGACATCGAACCTCTGACCCACCTAAGCCCACAGAGAGAGGGAGAGACTCCCACCAACACCTACTGGAAGAAGCTATGGGAAGATGGCAATACAAGAAAGACAAGCATGACACCACCAGAATCTAGGGATTCTACACCAACTAGAACGGAACACAAAGCAGATGAAACAGAAGGGAACGACTTAAAAATTATCGTCATAAAAATGACAGAGGCCCTGAAAGAAGATGTGAGAAAATCCCTTAAAGAAATGGAAGAAAAAAAAAAAAAACAAACAAAAAATTGGAAGAAAAAGCAAACAAAAAATTGGAAGAAATGAACAAATTTCTTAAGGAAAGTAAAGAAAGTACAGAAAGCCAAGAAAAAACAATTAAGCAGGTGAAGGAAATGGTTCAAGACTTGAAAACTGAAATAGAGAAAATAAAGACAATACAAACCGAAGGAATGCTGGAAATAGAAAAACTGGGCAAATGACTGGGAACTACAGATGCAAGCTTAACCAAAAGAATTCAAGAGATGGAAGAGAGAATCTCAGGCACTAAAGATAAACTAGAGGAAATAGATTCATCAACCAAAGAAAATCGTAAATCCAACAAATCCTTAACACAAAACATCCAGGAAATGTGGGACACGGTGAAAAGGTCAAATCTAAGAATAATAGGCATAGAGGAAGATGAGGAAGCCCAGCTCAAAGGTGCCAAAAACATATTCAACAAAATCGAGGAAATCTTTCCCAATCTGAAGAAGGACATGCCCATGAAAATACAAGAAGCATACCGAACACCAAATAGGCTGGACAAAAGAAAAAAGACCCGTCGACATATAATAATCAAAACACCTAGCATACAGAATAAAGAAAGAATATTAAGAGTAGCAAAGGAAAAATAATAAATTAAATTAAAAACAAAGAAATTCCTGGGGTGTGGGGAGAATGCCATACTTTCTAATGATGCTACATGCAGAAGGAACTTGTGGGTGCAAAGGAAAGATGAAAATGACACTGAATTCATACAGCATTAAGGGAAGGACATGACGCATGGCACCAGCTAAGGCTCTTTTCAGGTAGAGAAGAAGGAGGAGGGAGAGAAGAAGGGGCAGGAGGGGGAGGAGAAGGACAGGGGGGGAGGTACCCTTGAACAAATTGGTACAGAAGACCGCTTCCTGAACATAACATCAGTAGCACAGACACTGGAGAGGAAAGAGTAGTCTCGCATGATTATGAACCTAACCTCCAATGCTCAAGGACACAAAAAGCCTCTTTGAGATAGAAAATGAACCAGAAGAGAAGGAAGCTATCTGTAGTTCCCTTATTCGACTCCATGAACCCACTGAGTAGTCAGTGAAAAAATAGGAAGTATGAGGAAGCATGAAGAAGACAAGTAAATGGTTGTGGTGAAATATTGTTGTAAAAGTATAGGAATGAACACAATCAAAAATGTATTTTACTTTTTATTGGAAGTATGGAAGTGTGTGTGTAAGAAAAGAATTGCTCTCAGGAAAGGAAGGAAGAAGGAGATGATATATACATATATGAAAAGACCAAAGAACAAACTCAATTTAAAAGTTTAGTGTTGAATCTCCATAATTAATCATTAAACAGGTTCGACTATTTAGTTAAAATAATTCTAGTATGATAATGAGATGACATTCATCACAGAAACCCCTTCATAGCAACGTGACTTTTGACTTTGCAGTTATATGAACTATGGATATATCAGAGTTAGCCATTTTAAGATGGATATATATATATATATATATATATATATATCTCAAACCTCAATGTGTCAACTTAAAAATGAAATGGTACACACACACACAATATTCAAAGGTTACTTTTCATGATCCTCATATCAACTATGGTCAAGGAAAGCACAAAGAATACCCCAAATTTGGCACTTTTTAAATTCAATAAGGGCTGGCTCAACAGCTGGAATATCTGGGATTTTTAACTCATCTACAAGATCCCCCACAGACTTCAACTATCATCATCTTGATCACAACATTAGGAATACTTAGTATAACAGAAGCACTATATTCACTTCTTCTAACAGATTGTCTTCCAAGATAGGCAGTACAGCAATAGGCAGTTAAATTACCTCTAATGGTCCAAAGATGTGAGTGCATGGTTAACACTGTACATCTTTGTGAAAAACAAACTTGGGGCTGGAAAGATGTCTTGGTGGTAAAGAGGATGCTGCTTTTGAAAGAACCTCAATTTGTTTCCTAGCATCACATGGTGGATAACAACCATTCATTTCTACAGTTCCAGAGGACCTGATGCCCTCTTTTGTACTCTACGGGTACTGCACACACATGTGACACAGACTTAAACACAGACAGAACACCCCAACATATAACAGTAACATAAATTTTAAAAAGTAAATTTTCATGAAAGTATATTTTAAGCCCATTAAAACTGTCTTGTTCTTAATTAGTCAGTGAATGACAATAAACATATATTTTATCTCTCCTATTTGAAATGTAAAATCTCAATAAAAAAAAAAAATAAATCTCAGAATATGTACTACTGCAAAGTTCCCTAACCAGAACCTCAAATGTGAAGCATTGCCTGAACTCACTTTTCAATACATATTTAGAAACCTATCTGTGTTCATCCCAGGAAAGAAAACCTAGGAACTGATTGAAGTGTTAGACTTTCTGACAGTTAAATTGGTTTTCAGGGACTTCCTTTCTGTTTGCACAAATGAAGTCTACTCAGTGAAACAATTTAAATTCATTCCATGCTGATGCTTCCTTATTATGACCTTCCTGCTGCCCATCTGCTTAATAAATGGAAAATAGAAGTTGGAATAAAGAACGGAATATACTATTCATGTGAGCAATTAATATTTTAAACTTAGCATATCCACTCATTACATTAGTATAGCATCTTTGTGCTAAAATAAAAAAAAAACTTTATTAATATGGACAGCAAGCAAGAAACTTCTGTTTCAAGTACAATGGAGAGTTATTCAGTGAAAGTCTCTGTTTAAACTTGTGTATCACAGAGAACATTTAAAAATGCCTTGTCTTAATAAGATGCTAAAATAATCATAAAGCTTCCCAGTTTAGGACACCATGATGTACCCATCTATAATTCAAACACATAATATTAAGATGTGTGTATTCTTTGCATAGCACAACACTCAATTTTTCAAAATAACATGAATGTGATTTAGAAGCATGACCTCAAAATCATTCTTAAGTGAAAAGCCCCAGTGAAAAAATTCTATCAATAAATTTAAGCAATTGTTTTGGAATGACTATTTACTAATGAAGTTACTGAACTACTTCACTATCATAATTTGGCAAGATAAAACATAGAAATATTTCTATTTACTTAGAACAATCAAAGTAGGCCATCCTTGCCACATATTTTTCTCACTGATAACAATAATTATATAATCACCAAGTATTTCATTATCCTCAGTTGCTGATAAATGAATTACACTGACCCACAAAAATTAATATTGGAATAATTGTTGAAAGGCCAGATGGAATTTAGTCAGATTGAAGGAAAACTTCATTAAATTTTTAACTGCAAAAGGAAGGGATATAGGCACATCCAGAAAAAAAAAATCCCCTCTTAATTTAACAAGCAATTACCTAAACACTAAAGCATGAAATTTTATGGACTTCGTATTATCTTTATTTTCATGGTGTTTGTTTCTGAAAGTCATTAAATTAAATGGGTCTTCTCAAAGCTGGACACTATTTGACCTTATATAGAAGTGAAATTTGTGCTCAAAAATCAGGGCCCTTAAGAAAGCATCTGTTTTCTCCTCCATACTAATTGCCACTTAATTTTAACTTGCTAGGCCTATACTTTCTGGGAGATAGTAATAAAGTGTTTTGTTATTTCTAGAACAGTACTTTTCTGTCTTTAAGCTTGTATTCTCAGTATTATTTTCCATCATATATTTGAGATTCTTTATACATTCTATCAGGTCTGTTATATTTCCTTAGTGTCAAGGTTCAGAAATGCAAAACAACCCTCTAAATGGAGCAAGAGTACGCTTGGCTAAATATGACTTAGATTCCCATCACAGAAAGGAAACAAAGATAATTCCCAAAAGTGTTACAAAGCCAAAAAAAGTACTCTAAAATTATTAACAGCTAACAATGAACCTAAATGATAGTAACACAATCACATAAGCACCAACTAAAGCTAACGCACAATGACAGGCCCAGGACACAATGGTCAGGAAAATCCATCCTTCAGTACATGAAGCCCACTGGTGTTAATTCAATGGGAAAAGTATCCATTGCAAGATATTTCATAAGTAGTTACTATTAAATAAACTGAAATAACTATAGATAGTGCCATGCAAAGAGAAGACTCATCAAGGCATCAATCATTCTCCCCCCAAAAGATGTATGTATATGTACACACACAGAGATGCCACAGACAAGATCTGTCTTCAAAGACAGTCTCAAGCTCATCTGTGTTTTTCTATGGAAATTATAAAACTGAAAGATTTAACATGAAAAGACAAAGAATCCAGAAATAACCAAGGTATTTTGGAAAAGAACAAAGGTAGGAGACCACAGGCATGAAGATATACACATAAATTTTTAAATAAATCTTTTAAAAGATAATAGTAATAAAATATAATGTCAAGTGACAACCTAGGGGAAAATACTCATAATATTGAAAGTGTTTATATCTCAAATAGAAAAAAAAATCACAAAGTTCAACAGCAAGATAAACAACCTAATTAAAATTAGGCAATTGGTTTAAAAAACCAAAAGGGCATAACAATAACAAAAATACCAAAGCAGCAATAAGCAGAAAACACTGTGTTTATTATCACCTGTTCTTAGGAAATCACATATGCACAACCTTCCACAACCAAATCTCTAAAAGGCTAAAGTAGAAAAGATTATCAATACTTTCAGGCCGGGGCAACTAGAATCCTTACACACTGTGAGTGAGAAACTAACGAAGCCCAAATTCAATGTTGAATAGTGAACTGTGGTTCCTTATAATGAAAAACATCCATCAAATAGGCCCAGAAATTCCACTCCTAAGATTTTATTCAAAAACACTGAATCCACATTCCCACAAAGGACATGTACATGAATACAACAGCAGTTATACTCATAATAACCAACTGTTGGAATGAACAGTGAAACAAGCCTGACCAAACCATCATAACCACTATAACAAACCATTATAAACCACTAAATAAACCACTGATATTTCTGATGAACCCAGAATCATAGCTATATTATATAGACTTTAGGGTGAATATGAGATATCAAACAAGCACACACAAAAATATTCTGCAATTCCATCTTATGTTTTTGTTTTTAATCTATTGTATGTATGTGTGTGCATATAATATACACAAAGGAGAGGGTGTATGTGGTATGCCATATATGTTGAGGTCAAGGAACAAATTTGTGGTGTCTGTTCACTTCTTCTGCCTTTGTGTTCCCAGGATCAGATGCCATGTACATTTTTGCATAGCAAACATCTTTTCCTCGATGATCCATTTCACCAACGCTGATGTTTTTTAAACATATATAATCAATCCAAGATAGAAAGGGTCAAAACAATGATTGTTACTCAAGAGGATAAAAGAGAAGAGACATTTCTGGAGATGTTTAAGTTCTGAACTGACATGGGTGTTCAGACTTAATAATCATCAATTTGTCAAATATATGAGGCTAATATTTGTCAGTTTTTCTGTGTAAGTCATAAGAAGAATCATAAAATAATGATAAAAAATGGCATAGGTTAGACTTGGAGACTCAATGAAATAAGAATCATGAAAGTTAGTAAGAGTTAAAAAATATCTGATAGGCCCATATGATTCTTTACATTCTACTATTTACTTTTTGCTATGATAAAAAAAAAATACAGCATAGCTGCATTCTGGGGCCCTGCTCAGAGCCTCCTGAGGCCTGGAGCCTGTAAATGCACAGGGGAGCCCATCCAGGTGGACTGGTCTGTCCAGAGTCTGCCAGAGTCCTGGTCCCACCTCCAGCCATGGAAGAAGCCTTCCTTCCAGTGCCCTGCTAGGAGCCTACTGAGGATTGGGGAATGTAAACAGGGTAACCCATCTCAGCAGACCAACTGATACAGAGTCCCACCTCCACCTACTGGAAGAGGAGAACCATCAAATTATTGGACCTGCTGCTTGCAAGGACCAGAAGACAACCTTGGTCCCATACCCACCAGGAGGGGGGAGAGACCCCACCAGTATACACAGGAAGAAATGGGTAGATGACAGTATAAGAATAGCCAACAACAGAAAGATCAATATGATGCCCACAGAGTATAGGGACACCAAACCAGCAAGACCTGAACATCCCAACACAGATGAAGCAGAAGAGACCAACTCTAAAAACAACTTCATGAAGATAATAGAGACCCTAAGAGGAAATGAGAAAACCCTTTAAAGAAATGGAAGAAAGATGACCAAAAATTGCAAGAAACAATTCAAACAGTACAAGGTTTGAAAACTGAAATAGAGACAATTAAAAAAAAAGTGTGAGGGAATGCTGGAAATAGGAATCTGGGTAAATGATCAGGAACTGTAGATTCAAGCAAGCATAACCAACAGAATACAAGAAATGGAGAGAATATAAGGCATTGAAGATATACTAGGAGAAATTGATTCATCAACCAAAGGAAATCTTAACTCCAAAAAATCCCTAACACAAAATATACAGGAAATATGAGACACTGTGAAAAGGCCAAATATAAGAATAATAGGTATAGAAGATGGTAAAGAAACCCAACTCAAAGGTGCAGAAAATATTTTCAACAAAATCATAGAAGAAACCATTCCCAACCTAAAGAAAGGCATGCCAATGAAAGTACAGGAAGCTTACAGAACACCAAATAAAGGGGACCACAAAAAAGTTCCCTTGCTACATAATAATCAAAACACAAAACATACAGAATAAAGAAAGAATATTAAGAGCAGCAAATGAAAACGGCCAAGTAACATATAAAGGCAAACCTATCAGAATTACACCTGACTTCTCCATGGAAACTCTGAAGGCCAGAAAGTCCTGGATAGATAATCTACCAACAATAAAAGATCATGAATGCCAACCCAGACTACTATACCCAGCAAAGCTTTCAATCAATATAGATGGAGAAACCAAGATATTCTATGACAAAACCAGATTTAAACAATATTTATCAACTAATCCATCTCTACATACAGTTCTGGAATAAAAACTCCAACCCAAGGAAGTCCACTACACCCACAAAAACATAAGCAATAAATAATCCTACTTTGCCAAAAGCCAAAAGAAAAATGGGGGAAAATCCACACATAATAGCACCACCAACAACAAATCCAAAACAAAGAAGAATTAGCAATCAATGGTCATTAGTATTCCTCAATATTAATGGTCTTAACTAGCCTATAAAAAGGCACAGGCTAACTGAATGGATACACAGACAGAATCCATCCTTCTGCTACATGCAAGAAACACACCTCAACTTCAAAGACAGACATTACCTCATAGTTAAGGGTTGGCAAAAGATTTTCCAATCAAATGGACAAAAGAAACAAGGGGGTGTAGCAATCCTAATACCTAACAAATTAGACTTTAAACTAAAATCAATCAAAAGAGATGAAAAAGGGGATTTATTATTCATCACAGGAGAAATCCATAAAGATGAAGGCTCAATTCTGAACACTTATGTCCCAAATATAAAGACACCCACATTTGTAAAAGAAACATTACTAAAACTCAAATCACACATAAAATCTCACACACTTGTAGTGGGAGATTTCAACACTACACTCTCAATACAAGACAGGTCCACCAGACAGAAACTTAACAAAGAATCAAAGCACTTACAAAATCCATGACCCAATTGGGTTTAACAGACATTTATAGACATTCCATCAAAACACAGAACAATATAACTTTTTCTCAGCGCCACGTGGAACCTTCTCTAAAATGGACAATATACTCAGCAATATAGCAAACCTTAATTAGGTATAAAAAAAATTGGAATAACCACATGTATCTTATCAGGCCACCATGCTTTAAAGTTAGACTTCAACAACACAAATTGCAGAAACCATACAAACCCATGGACATTGAACAATGTGCAATTGCAGCATTCCTGGGTCAAGGAAGAAATTAAGGAAAAAATTAAATACTTCCTGGAATTCAATGAGAATTAAGACACAAATACCCAAACTTATGGGACATTTTGAAAGCAGTACTAAGAGGAAAGTTCATAGCACTAAGTGCCCACATGAAGACACTGAAGAATAGTCACATTAGAGAATTAATAGCACAACTGAAAGCTCTGGAACAAAAACAAGCAAACTCACCACAGAAGAGTAGTCACTCCAGGAAATAATCAAATTGAGGGCTAAAGTCAATAAAGTGGAAATTGGGAAAACAATACAATGAATCAATGTAACAAAGAGTTGATTCTTCAAGATAATCAACAAGATTGATAAACTTCTATCCAAGCTAACCAAAAGGCAGAGAGAATAAGCAAATTAACAAAATCAGAAACTTAAATAAACCTATAACCCCTAATGAAATAGAAGCAGTCATTAAAAGTCTCCCAACCAAAAAAAAAGCCCAGGGCCAGATGGCTTCAGTGCAGAATGCTACCAGAAATTCAAAGAGCATCTAAAACCAATATTCCTCAAAGTGCTCCACACAATAGAAGCAGAAATTGTGGTACATTTATACAATGGAGTACTACTCAACTTAAAAAAAATGGAATCTTGAATTTCACAGGCAAATGGATGGAACTAGAAGAAACCATCCTGAGTGAGGTAACCCAGTCATGAAAAGAAAAATATGGTATGTGCTCACTCATATATGGATTTTAGACATAGAGCAAGAGGATTGCCAGCCTACAATACACACCTCCAGAAAAGCTAGGAAACAAGGAGGACCCTAAGAAAGACATACATGGTCCCCTGGAGAAGGGGAAAGGGACAAGATCTCCCTAGAAAATTGGGAGCATGAGGTGGGGAGAGTTACTAGGAAGAGGAGGGGAGAGTAGGCATGAGGGAGCAGAAAGGCTGAGTCAGGGAAAGAATAGAGGAGAGCAAGAAAAGAGATATCATAATAGAGAGGAGAGCACATATATACATGTATATGTGTGTGTGCGTGTGTATATATATATACACATATGCAGTTTCTGTGTGTGTATATATATGTGTGTATACACATATATATATATATATATTATATATATATATAATTATATATATATATATAATTTTAATTTGAAACAAGCTTGTTTTACTTGTCAATCCCAGGTTTTAGGAGAAATCTGGCACTAGGGAAATGTCTAGAGATCTATAAGGATGACCCCAACTAACAATCTAAGCAATAGTGGAGAGGCTACCTTAAATGCCCTTCCCCAACAATGAGATCGATGATTACCTTATATGCCATCCTAGAGTCCTCATCCAGTAGCTGATGGAAGCAAAAGCAGACTGAGCTGAACTGCTGGAATCCAGTTGCAGAGAGGGAGGAGTGATGAGCAAAAGGGTCAAGACCAGGCTGGAGAAACCCAGAGAATCACCTGACCTGAACAAGGGGGAGCCCTTGGACTCCAGTTTGATAGCGAGGATACCAGCACAAGACCAACCCAGATTACCTGAATGTAGGTGTTAGTTAGGAGGACTGAGCAGTCTATGGGGCCTCTGGTAGTGAATCAGTATTTATCCCTAGTATACGAATGGACTTTGGGAGCCCATTCCACATAGAGGGACACTCCCTCAGCCCAGACACATGGGGGAGGTCCTAGGCCCTGCTCCAAATGATGTGATAGACTCTGAAGACTCTCCATGGAAGGCCTTGCCCTCCCTGGGGAGCAGAAAGGGGATGGGATAAGGGTTGTTAGGGGGGATTAGGGAAGCACGGGAGGGTGTGGGAACTGGAATTTAAATTTAAAATTTACCAAAAAATACAACATACACTCTAAACTATTTTACATGTATGCTTTTTGTGCATATGTATGTACGTATATATGTATTTGTGAATGTGTACTTGTGCATGTGTATGTGTGTGTATGTGTTTGTGTGTGGTGAAGGTCAGAGGTCAATTCTGACTTGTTGTCTTCAATCACTCTCCAACTATTTTGAGGCAGGGTCTCTTACTAGATTGACCTGCTGATTCATTTAGGTGGGCAGGTCAGTAAAACCCAGAGTTCCACAATCTCTGTCTCCCTAATGCTGAGATAACAGTCACAACCAGCTGTGCCTGGCCTTCTAGGAGTGCTTTGGATTAAAACTCAGGTTGATATGCTTGCACAGTAAGCACTTTACGCACTTTACGAACTGAACCATCTCCCCAGATCTAGTCTTTAAAATTTTAAGTGTGTAATACACTATTGTTGACTCTGATGATTCTGACTGTCATATATATTCATATTATTATAATATGTAGTATAACACTGTTTGTGCATGTCTGGATCACTTATCTTAGAGTATGTCCTCAAAGTTTATTTGTGTTACCATACATTGCAGAATTTCCTTCTTTTGAAATGATGGTTTCAGTAGTGTGATGGTTACTACTCTGGATTCTCTGGAATTCAGGGTAGTATTATGCAATTGTACAATATACATCACATTTTTTGCCCATTAATAAGTCAATGGACATTTAGGTAGTTTGCATATCTTAGCTATTATTAAATGTGAAAAAAGGAATGCTAATTATTATTTGGAATCCTGATTTGAATTCTTTGGAAGATTACTATATTTTATGTAAATGGTTCTGTCTACATGAGGATATTCTTTATTGTCTTCCAATGTGATTATCTCATTTTGTATTTCTACCAACAGTGTAAAAGTTTCTAATTCTACATTCCAGCCAACACTTGAAATCACTGGTTTTTGGTTTGTTGCTGGTATTGTTGTTTATAATGGCCATCTTTAAAAGTATTAGGTAATTTCTGGTTTGGTTTCAATATGCATTTTCATGATGATTAGTGGCACTGAACTTCATAAACCTGTCCCCATTATTTGTCTCCTTCCAAGAGACCCCTAGTAGAATATTGTCCATTTTTAGACAGGTTCTTACTTTTTTGCCTTGATGACATTGTTTTTGCTTACTATTGACATAAATATATATATATATATATATATATATATATATGTATATGTATATATATATAATGTATATATACTAAATATTAACATTTTATCAGTTACATGACTGGCAAATGTTTTCCTTTGTGTTAATTCTTTTTCTCAAAAAGATGTGCCTAACGTAACTTAAGAAACAGAGAGTTCACATTTGGGTTCACATTTTGAACTTTTGTTCCTATATCAGCAGAGAAGTGAGAGCAAGATGATCACACTATTTCTTTAGTCAGGAAGCAGGGAGAGATGAAAGCTTAACACATTTTTTCCTTTTGATTCAGTCCAAGATCCTATCCCATGGGACACTGCTACTCAAACTCAGGCAAGACTTCCCTCCTCCATTAAACACTTTTGGAAATAATCCTATAGATATACATAGTGATTCTAAATCCAGTCAACTTGACAATAAAGACTAGCCTCCCCACAACTTCACACTTTGTCAACATATCACCCAAGCTCATCACATTAAATTATAGCATTATATCTCTGTTCCTTAAAGTCTTATTTTCATCACACAATGCAAAATTATTTAGTACATCTCTAAATTTCCCACAATTTATAGTGGTCACGTTGTTGTTCAAAAATGCAAACTTTAAACTTTCTTCTGAAACTCAAGATAATCTTTGAACTGCAAACCATATAAAATCATATTCCTTGCAGGAAATATGTCTCTGCCACATACTGCCTGAACTCAGACTTTCTGACACCATGGTGAAAACCTCTATGGCCATTTGACTTTTGTGTATTTCATGCTTAAAACTAGTATCATGTGGATGATGTATCTATCTGATGCCAGGTCAGAAAGTAGCCTGAATGACATCAGTCGGCAGTAAGTATGGTACAGTTCAAATGCTACACTGTCTTGATATTTCTTCTCAAGCAAGTTCATTACTTATGATTCAGACAAAATACAACCAGATTCTTTGTCAAAATGTAAAATAAATAGACTCTACTGTGTTCCCATGGAGTTCTCCTCTTAATCTCATGAGCTTTGCTCTACTATCTGTATCTCTCAACACTCAGGTCTTTCAGCCTCCCTATGGAATTGTTTACTAACCTCTATTTATCATATTCTAGGCCTTCTTGGGGCCAGAGATCCAAAGTCCTCTATGTTTCTCTTACAAACCAGCTCCAAAGGCCTAATGACCACATGGTCATATTTTTTTACAGCATGGCTCCACTTCTCAGTGCCCATGTTCTACATTGGTTACTTTTCTGATGTCAGTGATTAAACACCTGCAGGTATACTACTATAGTCAGTGAAGAAAAGGAAGGCAAGAATGTGAAGTGACTCATCGCACTGTACACAGGCAGGATGCAGTGAGAGATAAAAGCTCACTTTCTCCTCTTTATTCAGTCTAGGATCCCAGCCTGTGGGATGGTGCTACCCACATTAAATAAATTTCATGCTCAGTTTGATCTTTCGGGAATCACCCATAGTTCCACTAATGTGTGTGTGTCATGATGTTTCTAAATCCATTGATGTTGCCATAGCATTCCTCTTCCATGGTGTATTCTTTTACATGTGGTATATGGCACAGGTACCAGAGAAGGACAATAAATGTCCCTCTATCTCTATGCCTTTGTCTCATAAGATCTGTTCTTTACTCGCTATGGGAACCCATAGCGAGACTGGAAGTCATGCTGTCTCCCCAGCAATCCTCCTATCTCCCCAGCACCACCACAGCACTAGGTTATGGGTGCACATGTGGCCATACCTAGTCCTTAATTTTAATTAATGCATCATTAAATGCCAACTGTTTGATCAAGGATGTCATATGACATGTCTGTAAGCTGACTCTCTCCACCTAATATTAGTTTGTATATGATTACCCAGCCTTTAGAGAACAGACAAATCCTAAAAAGGTAAGCATTTGAGCAAATTCCACAAAGAGAACCTCATGTTTAACACAAATATTCTCATAAGTCTTATAGAAAAATCTAGGCTCAAAAGATTAAATTTTGAAACAAACGTATATGAATACTATTTCTGGAGAATACAAAATAACATTCTTTTCCTGACACTATTTCAGAAGAAACAGACTACAGTGACTACTTCAACAAACCATTGTAAAGAAACACACCGGGCTGAAGATCACTCAGTAAGCAGCAGGCATCTTCTAAGGGCCCACAGGCTTTCCTTCAAATTTACATGAAAGGAAGTATAAAGCAAATAAGTAGTTTGCAGTCTGCTATACTTCTTGCTAGACTATAAATACCACTGAGTCAGAGTCAAGCAATAACCAGAAACTACTGAGGGTAAAACTATACTTTGACAGTTCAACAAATGCAAAGAAACATTTCTTTTGAGTGATGCCTGTTTTAATTAATTATGACTTCTTTTAACATTAAAATAACAATTTGCATGAGTAAAAGCTTACATAATTTCAATTACAATTTTTAGTACACTATTCAATAAATACCCTGTCATCAACAATGATTACTTAGTGTGACTGGAGTAAAACACATTGCCTTAAATGCCTATGTCTACTCAAAAGCAAATTAGCAAATGAAAGCAATAACTCAAAGGAGATGAGGAAAGAAACTGTTCCAGACAGCACTATGAGGAATGTTCTATATCAAGTAACCATTGGCCAAACTGTTTATTCAAAGTCACAGCAGGCAGAGATACAGAAGGTAAAGCCTTTGTGAACTGAACAAAGTGAAAATGGCTCTAGCTGCATAGCCTTGTGGATAATCACACAAATCTTTGTAAGACATAAAATTCTACAAGGAAAAGATGAGATGTGTATACGCAGCTGAGCATTGCCACAGGTGCACATGAGACGAGTCAAGGAGTGGAGAAACTATTTAATTAATTGCTGCCTTTTTAAAGTAAAGGCTATATAGTATATTTCTTTACTTGGCAACACAAAGTCATATATATCTGTAGTTATTTTTAGTATGTATTAAAATAGTAAGCTTCCACAAGGTAGTCCTATTATTACTCTAATTGTTGTGTTAATGTACTTAACAGAGAATTTATTATATAATAATGGGCAAATAAAGCATGAATTCTAGTCTAGAGTTAAAGGCTGGTTTTTCCACATGACACTATTTGACATGAGTAGATTCTTCCCAAGTCAATAAATAACACACCTAGTTCTTTGTCCAAAACATTTTGGCTAGTTCTCTGAAAATTTCTTCCATTAATTTCAGGGAGATGAAAAGGCAGAGAAAACTCTACTTGAAGACTGCTTGCTAGTTGTTAAGATTCTCATCTGTGCCTTGACATTACAAAACAAGGGTGTCTCTTCTGGGATGGTTTTAAGATTTTAGAATAAAATGTATGTTAATTAAAAATATAAATAAAATAAAGTAAAAATGTTTCTACTTATTTTGACTGAAATGTAAGTTAATAAATATGACATTTGCATCATTGAAGTTTTCATTTAAAAATTATGCATACACACTGGGAAAACAAATATTGTAGTAGATGATTGGCAACTTGGGAAGAGTGAGACTATGGATGTTGATATTTCCTTTTTTAATATAATATCTTTAAGGAAACCTTTAAGTGAACAGAAAACTTAGAAGATCCTTAAAGGCCCCATGTGCCTCCCTCCCTATATGTGCATTGCCTGTCTCATCCGAGCAATGCCATTGTTACCACCCAAAGTACTTAGCTAACACTATTTATTACTGTGAGGAATTTTAAAATACTGAAATTCGCCTACTGAGAACACATTGGTCCCATTTTTCCTTCCACTGTTTCTATTAATTTCATTATTGTCTACACAACAGAAAATTTGGCAAACCACAAAGCATTATCACACACATAAGAAAATGACTGTGCATGTACATGATGAGCTGTACTTGGAAGGACCTCCAGCCACCTGCTCAGTTCACTCATTTGGGAAGCTTTTCACATCCTTACAACCAGAACCTAAACATGATCCAGTGATTCAGTATTCAATTCCTCAAATACAACATTGCATGTGTCAACTTAATCCATTTTTAGTTTTTACTTAGCCTAAATAAAAAGAGAAATGTAATATTGACATACTCAGCTGCCTGTCTGAAGTGTTTCAAATCTTTCTTCAGATTTTTGTTCTCGCCTTCTAGAAGCATCACCTGGCTGTAGACATCTGGGACATTCCCGAGTGCTCTGAGGTTAGTCCCTCCCTTCTGTATTAACTCATACCTAGGATAAATCAAACAAAAGGGTTTATCTCCGTTTCCTAATTTTAAAAATGACTGTGAGTAATTCAAAATGTCAGCCTGAGGGAATTTGGTATAAATTAGTTGATATATTCTATTTATAAGTTAAACCAGTATTAATATATTATTAAGATAAAATGTCAGTTAATCATGCCTTTTTTAAATACAATGGGCCATCTATGTTGAACACATCTAGTTACTAGTAAAGATGTCAAAATTGTCTCAGTCCTTACACTCAAGGAAGTTCTAGTCTAGCAGAGATTGTAACATGTTCTGGGAAGCTGAGAGAATTGCAGGTGTTTGTACTATTTTGTACTGAGCAGCCATGACTGACAAGCATGAGTGACAGAGACTCCAGCAGAGACCTTAAGGAAGGAGGGATGATGTCAGGTGGGTTACAGAAGAGGAGCACCTAAGGTTGGCAGAAGGGAAATGCAAAGACCCAGAGACATAGACATGTCCAGATTGAAAAAGAAAAAGCTAAGGCCAGAATCTGTACAATAATAGGAGCTGAAGCCAACAAAATGAACAAATGAGATGCTGAGAAATGTCAGAACCAAAACAAGTAGCCAGTGTTAATTTTTTTTTAACTCTGAATCAAGATGAGACCATGGGAATATGGGGGGAAGGGGTGTGCAAATTTAGTGTGCCCAGCAGACATTCATTTGAAGATAAATGATGGGTATACACAGTTCAAGGGAAAGTGAAAGCAGGCAACTTAAACTTTGCATTTCATCAGTATATAAATGATGTTTTATAGTCATGACACGAGGACAGTCTAGTTAAGGTAGTGAAATGACATAAAATAAAAGATACCCGGGATTTCTTCATTGTTTCAGAGCTGGGATGAGGTGGAGGAAGCAAACACTACCCAAAGAATCTACAGCTAGAGCAGTTATAGAGAATAGTGCCCAAGGGTCAAGTGAAGAAAAAGTCCTAAGAAGGAAGAAATGAATGCTAATGGAAGAAATGAATGCTGACAGAGTTTGGAACAATCAGTGGAATGTGAAAGTCACTTTTAAAAAGTTTCAGTGATAGAAAAGATGAAAACCAAACTAGAGTCGATGTGAGTAGTAAATAAGAAAAGTACAACAAACTGTCAGGAAAATGTGCCAATAAGGGAGAGACTGGGAAATCAAGATGAACTTCAACAGGAAGAAGAACCAGGGAGTTTCCCCAGGGAACTCCTATGTCAAATACTACTGCGCACCTGTGTGCTGATGGTAACATTCCAACACAGGGAAAACCCAACAAATGCAAAAGTGACTTTGAATAGGCAAAGGGGTTGGATTCTAGCAGGAAGAGTGTGCCTCAGAGGACCACTTATGTGGTTCAGTATCAAGGCAGAAGAGAAAGACAGCCTGAGGAAGGACCAGAAGGTGGGAAAGAGGGAGGGCTGGAGGTATGGAACTTGTATTTTCTTGCTAGAATAAAAAGGCATTGACACAGTTAATGCTAAGTTGAAGAAGTTAGTACTGGCTTTGTAATTGCAAAATGGAAAACACGCAAATCTAAGCTTTAAATCAAGACACGTGGTAAGCTTGCCCAGTCTCTAGCCAAGAATTGAAGTTAAGAGAGTAGGGCTTAAGATCAGTCTGGCCTGGATGACTTTGCCACTTACTGGCTGTGACTTTGTAACATTTACTGAGGCAGATTTTCCATCCTCTCTAAGCCCATTTCTTCATCCATGAAATGAAGATATGTTAGTGGATACCTGCCACATACAGTTGTTGGTGAAAATGAGTAGATGGTGCATGAGTAGACTACTAATAAAAATGATACAAAGTCAATTCTCAAACAATTGCTCTAAGATATCAACTATTTTATGCCATGTAAATTTAAGTAGTGTAATTACTATTTGCACTAATGTTTTTAATCTAAATATTCTCCTAGAAGGCTGACTTTTGCATCTCTTAGTACATAAACCTATCTGCATATATTTAATTGCTCAAATCTGGCATATTGGAAATTGTAAGAATTATCACACTAAGAGTCATGACAGTCCTGTGTTTAATTTAATGGTGATAGGGAGATATTTACATGTCACATACCCAGAAGCCAATTCCTCACTAACTGAAAAAACATCAGTAGGTTTAAATGATGAGGAATAAGTAGCTGCCTGGGATTCACTGAGAATTTGTATGTAGTTACACTATACAAACACTTTGTACACACAATAAGCAATGTGAGGGATTGTTTCAGAGTTAGTCTTAATTCTGATCTTAGTCAGTTAAAAGAAGTTGTAACTATATTGTTCACACCTGAGTCATTACAGTACACCGAACTTTATTGACCAAAAGTTGTAGCATTTATTTTTGCTCATAAGTTAAAGGACTATACACTAATTTATTATCTCTTAAATTGGGAACAAATTAAGTTAGTAATGAAATGCTATAAATAATTCCATGTCTTATTACCCTTCAGGGAAATGGTACGAACAGAGGCAAACTGAAGAGTACCCAAGATGATACAGAAGTCAGTAGCGAAGGAAGAAGAACACTGTGCTTCAAGTTAGAGGTTGGTGATGACAACGCAAACATCTGAGTGACTAGACATGCTTGCAGCGAGGGAAGTTAAGGGATTTCAAAGTTACACTGCCATTTTCTCATTTTAACCCTTTTAGTTTTGTCCTGCAGCATCAATTAACTTTATATATTAGTATGTATAAAAGAATAGCTTTGAGCAAACTTTCAATGGAGGCATTTCAATGCTCCATAAACAAATTTCTACCACTATGACATGCATATCATATACATATATATAATTGTGTAAAATATGTAGTATATATAGACATATCACAGAAAATCATCTCAGGACTTTAGTTAGGAACTCTGGAATAGTAATCATTTAGAACTTGTGAAACCTGTTTTCTGCTTTGCTGTTGACAGGCTCTGTTGCAACCAATTAATTTTGCTTTTATGAAAATATATAGTGATTTCAATGCCTACAAGATATCATGGCTTTATTTCAATAACAGTTTATTTACAAACAAGAAGTAGGGCTCCCAGGTCATACATTTCTGACCTAGAGTTAAAAAATGTACTTCATTTATTGTTTGAAAACTCAAAGAACAGAATCAAATATTACTGCCAAGATTTTTGTTGTGAAGTATTTTTTTTTAGCACAACCTCACAACAATCCAGTATCGATGGCTACTTTTGTTAGAGAACATGAATTCACAGTAATTCCATATTCTTTGGGGTTTGTTTTTCTGCACTAAAAATGCATTCAGTCAAAACGGTTGGCTGAATCTTAAGTACTTAGGAAGCTAAGTAAGAGGCCAACATGAGCTACATAGGAAGTCATATTTCACACATTAATTAAAACTTTAGTGTATCCACTATTCTCAAATTAAAGTCCTACTATATGCAGCATAGGTAACAGTTACTGTTCAAATTCAAAATACTTTTTGTAAAAAAAGAAAATTATCCAGAATAGGAATAACTACAAAACAGCAGCTAGAAACTGAAACAAAATTAGTTGAACCAAAATATTATTAAGTCGTAGCCAGGCGTTGGTGGTGCATGCCTTTAATCCTGGCACTCAGGAGGCAGAGGCAAGCAGATCTCTCTGTGAGTTCAAGGCCAGCCTGGTCTGCAGAGCTAGTTCCAGGACAGGCTTCAAAGCAGTACAGAGAAACCCTGTCTTGAAAAACATTTTATGTGTGTGTGTATGTGTGTATGTATGTATGTACGTATGTATGTATGTGTGTATGTATATATATATATGTATATGTATATATATTTAAATATACATATATTAATTATATAGATATAGTTAATAAATATGTATTGATAAGTTTTACCTTTTGATTATAACATAATGCTAAATGGGTATGTGTCTTGGGAACACCTTATATCCCAATACTATTATAGTTTCCTGAAATTTCATCTCATGAATCAGAATGATAACTTGGTATTATTGCAATCACCTACTTGTTAAGAATATATTTGGAGCATGGCAAGGTGGTTCAATGGCTAAATCTGACTACCACACACACCTGGCTATCTGAGTTCAATACCCAGAACCCACCTATAGTGTTGGACGCTGGATGGTATAAAATGGAGAAAGTGAGCTGAGTACTACAAACACGCATTCAGTCAATGGCCTATGCTTCCTAGCTGCATATGCAATGTGACCATCTGCCTTGACGTCCCCACCATAACAACTGTAAATAACATAATAACTTGAACTGACTCCCATATAAGCCTTTTTTTTCATCAGTAAAAGAAACCAAAGTACTTATTAATGCAAAGCCTTGTAAGAAAATGTGCTAATATTTCCAGAGACCTACATATCCACATAATGGTTTACCATTCAGCTTGAAAGCAGTTCAAGGTTCTGGTCATTTCCATTTTGATCAGGAAATTACAGAGAAAGTCTTCTATGGCTTCATGCACTACATGCCTTGAAGGAAGAACTGTTTTCTGCTCCTGAAATTCAAATGTACAATTATTTATTCTGTAAACATCAATATTTTAATGAAGAAAATGGGTAGACTGTTCACTTACTCATCTTGTAATAACTTTTTCTTAAATATTATGTACCATGGTCGGTTTAAATGACTAGGAATAAAGCATTGGTGAAACAAAACATTTCTAACATTTCTATTCCCAATGTAATAGTTAAGTGGATAGAAACAAAATATGGATAACTAGTTTGTGTGTGTGTGTGTGTGTGTGTGTGTGTGTGTCCACGCACACATGTGAATACACATGCATGTATGTATCCCACATACTCTGAAAATTAATAGTAAGTATCTAGGAATATAAGGGCAGAGTCTTGAAGATGGGGAAATCCCCTTTATGGTAAGTATATGTTAAGAGAGGTGTACTATGTAAGAACTCTCACAGAGGAAGGAAAGTATGTGTAGAGTAGTGTACTATGTAAGAACTGTCATAGAGGAAGGTTTCCTTGAAAGAGTGGGACTTGGGTCACAACCACAAAGATGCAAACCCAGATACCGAAATGATGAAAGATCAAAAGTCTTACTCTAAGTTCTCAAAGGATCAAAATCAAAATCTCAAAACAAAATTCTGTTTTAAAAAGATCTTAAGTGTCTGATTCACTTGTTTATATTCTTTAAGGAGACATATTTATGAAATATAAAAATACATAACACTCATTCAACAAAATAGGCAATATTACATATTTCATCAGTATGACATTTTGGATATAATAACAGCACTTGTGTGGGTATTCCTTATGAACAGACAAAGCATGTTTATCGGGAAAAAGGTCAGTATAAAAGGCACAGAAGTGTCTCACAACGAGGAGTCAGATGAGCTGAACTTTACAAGTGAAGTTATCTGAATTGCAAAGTCTAGCCCCTATGGTTTTTAAAGACATCTGTAAAAGACAAGTTGAGTCACCAACACAAGATGTGATCAACTACTGGGCTAAGACCTGAAGAAATGTTACATTCACAGACCTACAGAAGACATCCTTTTATTTACTGAGACTTTGAAATAATGTGTACAAGCACAGGGTTCACATTCCAAACATCAATGCTATAACATGTTTACAGAGTCTGATTTTTTCCAGATAGATTTTCTCTGTGTAACATTCCTGGCTGTCCTGGAACAAGCTGTAGAGAAACTGGTCTTGAACTCACTCACTGAGATCAGCCTGCCTCTGCCTCCCAAGTGCTAGGATTAAAGGAAAGTGCCACCACCACCTGGACAGAGTCTTATTTTTTGGTATTTTTTAATGCATAAATGCATTAGCCTTCCAAAAGACTTTACACAATTATACCTCCATTAATGGAAACTGGGTGAAAATGAGATACATTGGAGAGTGAATTGTAAAATATAACAATTAAAACTGTGAAATAAAAAGACTAGTAACAAACTTCAAGATATAGACGTAATAGAAAAGTAAATTGTGGGCAACTACAAATACTCAGTCCTTTAGAGTGCCCGCACATCTGCAAACATTAACTGTATTTGAGACCTTGCACTATAAATATCTGCTCTCTCTCTATCCTTTATGGCATGACTCCTCAGAAAGTGCATTCACATTCTCCTTCTGTGTGGCTTTCCTTTATTTTTTTCCTAAAATGCACTGTGTTCCAAGATGAATATCCCCAACTCCATTTTTGCATCTCCTAAGCTTTGGACACTGGGAACCCAATCAGCATGCACTCACATCCAAACCACAAACCCAGCATAAACACAACTAATAGTGGACAGCAACACCACTGTGTAATTGTCTTCAGGTGGGGGGCTATTCACATGAATATTTTCAAACCAAGCAGTAAGTGGACTGGCTTCTTCAGGCATATATACCTAGAATTTCATCATCAAGAAGAAATGCTGATGCAAACAAATGACCCATTTTTAAATGAAAGTTTTCTTGTACCATATCATGTAGCCAATCTACCCCTCTAACATTTCTGAAAACATGCTGGGCTGAAGAAGGAAAAACAAACACTGCTGATGACTTTTTCCAGTTTGTTCTTAGAGGCCTTGATTGCACCTAATTTTAAATCTATTGTTATGACTTGGTGATTCATTTTAATCTATTTTATTCTGCAAAGTCCACCAATCTACAAATAGTAATTTATAAAATGCTTCATTTTCTCCAGGTACTATACAGAAATAAGTAAATGTGTTCTAGGAAAGAAATGATAGCTCTTAAAGCACCATCTTGTGGTGATATTTTGTTTGTGCTTTAACAAATAAAGCTTGCCTAAGGAGCTAGACACTAGTTAGCCATAGAGGCCAGGCAGTGGTGGCATACACCTTTAATCCCAGCACTCAGCAGGTAGAGGCAGGTGGATATTTGTGAGTTTAAAGCAGCCCTGGCTACAAGAGATTGACCCAGTCTAAAAGAGAAACAGAGTCAGGCCATGGTGGCTCACACCTTTAATCCCAGGACTATGGAGAATGAGACAGGAAGGAATATGGCTGGGCAGAGAGAGGGATAGAAGATGGGTGGAGACAGGAACTCATTACATTGTCTGAGGATTCCGAGAAACAGAATCATCCATTCGGTCTGAGGACTCAGTAGAGGTAGGAACTAGTGGCTGACTGTTCTGCTTCTCTGATCTTTCAGCATTTACCCCATATCAGACTCAGGGTTTTTAATTATTGAGACCAATTAGAACCCATGATACATCTGCTAAAGAAGTATGCACTAGTTCTGCCTCATTGGGCAGTAAATCAGCATCCATGTTCCTCAGCAGCCAAATCCTCTACAAGAATAGTTCACCATGTGATGATGTGCCTTGTAATGCTGGATAAATTTCCACTACTACAAGCAGCTAATATTCAAAGATGGCTAACCCTTCCAGAAATGTGTTTTCTGATGAAGTGAGCTGTTTGAAAGCAGCATGGAATAATGTATGAAGGGATAGAATTAGTACATGATTAAGTAACTGAACAAATGCGTTGGCTAGTTTTTATGTCAACCTGACACAGACTAGGGTGATTTGGGAAGAAAGAACATCAATTGAGGAAAATTCACTACAAGATTGGCCAGTGGACAAGCCTGTGGGGCATTTTCTTAACTAATGATTGATATGGGTGAGTTCAACCCAAAAAAAAAAAAAAAAAAAAAAAAGGTGGTGTTACCCTTGAGTGGGTGATCCCACATAGTTTAAGAAAGCAGGTTGAGTAAGCCATGAGAGCAAGCAAGTAAGCAGCACTCCTCCATGGCTTCTTCATTAGCCCCTGCCTCCAGGTTCCTGTCTTGTGTCAGTTTTGACATTCCTGGATGATTGGAATACAAGCTGTTAAATAAGCCTTTTCCACCTTAAGTTTCTTTTGGTCAAGTTTTATCACAGTAGTAGAAACCCTAAACAAAACAGAAATTGGTACTGGAAACAGGGAAGGGTTGTGACAAAACAGATTTATTGTGGAGATTGTGGTCGCATTTAGACTTTAGGCTAGAAAAGCCCATTGAATATTCAGAACTCATATTGAGTAATGCCAACCTTGTGCTGGTGTTCCTGGATGTTACAAGAAAACGGGTTGAGCAAGCCACTGAGTAGCATTCATTCCTCCATGACCTCTACATCAGTTCCTGTCCTGGCCTGTTTGAGTTCTTGCCCCGACTTCCCTAAGTAATGAACTGTGATGTAGTACTGTCAGCTAAAATAAATTTTCTTTCCAATTTGCTTTTGCCAGTGTTTTATCACTGCAACAGAAACAGTAAGACAGCAAATATCCTTTGAATAACCAAAATTTCACTACTTCCATCCTCATAATTTAGCTCTCCATCTCTCTTATAACATCCTTTTTCCTAACAGAAATTGTGGTTTTCAGAGATTTGAGCTTTCAAAATTTCACCAGTAAGGACTGTGTCCTTCCAAACTTGTATTAGCGCTGGATTAAGGGGTATGTGAGCACAATCCTAGATCAAAAGCAGACACAGCTTCAGCAATTACAAAAGTGCTGAAGCAAGAGTAAGATTAGGTCCTAGGAAGGACTATAAAGAAATAAGCTCTCCCCTTCAATACAATATAGTGAACTAAAAAGCAAAGGAAAAAATGAAGAGACCTGTTGATTCGTTCAAATATTATTAAATAACACAACAATTTTGGTACCTTGTGTTTTAGAAATACTAAAGCAGGGACAATGAATGTATGATAGAAAGAACAATGTGTGGCAGAAAGAGCAAGAACTATGATTCCATAATAATGGAAGTAAATGAGTCTATCAACTTGATAGGGACTTAGAGCATAACCATGGCCATTTGTCACCATGCTGTCCATGATGACTTTCACACTGCATGGGACAGCCTAGTAGTTACTATCAATACTTCAAGTATTCATGGCCCACAATTTTAATTTTCTTGAGGGACAAATTTGGGATGTAAGCAAATAACAAATAGAAGTAGATAAAAAGCACACAAAACTGCATTGGGTAGTGTGGTTTTTATTCTTGGTTGTAAACTTGGTTAGAATGAGAAGGGGGTGAAGATAGCAAATCATACCTCTAGTTATATTCATGAGGGTGTTTCCAGATAGTAATTTCATGAGGTCTCTGGCCTGATAAATGGTTTAATTCATTGATGGAATAAAGCCATAAGTAGTTGAGAGGAGGTGGTACTTTGGAAGCCAGAAACTGAATTGAGGCCAGAGGTCACCAGAAGCAGTATCTGGAGATCCCTGTCCCCTTGCAACTATGACTCCACTCTGCTTCCTTCTCACCATAACGTGAGCTACTTTACCATGCCTTCCCTTACATGTTTGGCTGACACCTCTAAAATACTAAGCAAAAGAAAGTTTTTCCCCCCATAAGTTATTTGCATCAAGCTTCTGTCACCATGGCAAAAAAAAAAAAAAGCTAACATTGTATGTAAATGCACTGCTGTAGTAGACTTATTTCCTACTTCTCTTTCTTAGCTGGAAATGTCATACAGAATGTACAGGATGATTACAGAGAAATGCATCCAGGAAGAGTATGGCCATATCTCAGACAGTCCTTTCCAAAAGTCCTGTGCAAAATTGAACATAGATAGTTAGTCCTACTAGTTGCTTTGACATTTTTAAAAAGTTGGAAATTCAGGTAAAATTTGACACCCACAAAAATTTCTGACAAGGGCAAAAAAGATGGCTGAAAGGGTACTTGCTACTCTACCAGAGGACCCAAGTTCTATTCCCAGTACCCATGTGGAATGGCTTACCTGTAACTCCAGTTCCAAGAGACCCATGTCTTTTTCTGGCATCTGCAGGTACATGTACTCATGTGCACATACCCACACAGACCCATGCACACACATAATTAAAATTAAATCATTCTTAAAGCAAATTATTTTAAATCTACACAGTGTAAACCAATCACTCAGACTATCCTTCCTAAAACTATTTTTAAACATTATACAACAATGTTTGACCCTCCATAATTAATGTCATTGGAGATACAGAAGGAGCGAAGGACAGTGTGACTGAGGTCATGTCGTTGTGGTATAACATTTACTAGAACAGAAAAACTGTATAATTGCTAGGTAAGGGCTCAATATTATTTCTGAAAATAACCATTAGTTATGTAATAATAAATGCTTTATTTGTCTTTTTATTTGATAAATGTATAAAGTTATGTTTATAAAAGATGAATGAGAGAAAGAATCAGGAAAACTGGAAAGGGTAGTAAAGCAAACTAAAGGGAGGGCATTATCTGTAGTTTCTAAAAATGCCTATGAGGCTTCTACAGCGTGTGTATATACATAGCTCCCAAACCTCAGGAAGGGCTATAGACTGCTAAATTATCCCAAAATAATCTAGTCTACTCACATGAACCCAAAAGCCTAATGAAAATAAAGGTAGATTTAGATATGCTTGGTAAACTAGCCTGAAGCATAATAAAAATCAAAGGTAGGTAAAAGGCTAGAGAATTGAGGATTTAAAAAAATAAAAAATACAAGCCCCCTCAAGACCTTGGCATATAGGAAGTCAGCAAGGCCCTCAGAGCCTGGGCAGGTACCGCTATGAGAAACGGGTATGTGGTGGAGAGCTGGGAGAGAAGTGGAGGGGTTCTGGAGCTGTGGAGAGAGGCAGGACTAAAGACTAAAGGTGTGGCAACAGTGAGGAACAGACTGACAGGGTTGCCTATGCTGCCACCTGGTGCCATGTGACTTCCTGGCCTCTGCCACTGCCATGAGCCATGTCTGGGTCTGTGGCCTCTGCAGCCAAGGTCTGTGTTGATGTCCATGGCCTCTCTTACTATCAAAGGCCATACAGATGCCTGAGGTCTGGGCCACCACCCGAGACCATGTAGAGATCTAAGAGCCATGCTGCCACCAGGAACAAACTAATCTGAGTGTTCTGCACTGCCCCCCGTGACTGTGGTAACACCCAAGCCTGAGCTGAGGCAAGGAGTTATGTATGGGTCCATAGCCCAACTGCAGCTGGGGTCTTTGATGATGTACTTGCCCATATTACCACTAGGGGCAATGGGGGAGCTGGCCCACTGGGCTGCTAAAAAGGAGACCTGCTCCTCTCCACTCCCAGGAATACTAGCCCTAACCCTCAATGGCCCTGGGGAACTCCCCTCTCACCATTACTGGTAGCCATAACTAAACAGCTTGCCCCCACATGAGGGAGTGCTGGCCCTGACCCTCACCTGAGGGTATAGTTCTGGTGGAGGCTGGGACTGACCAACTTAGCTACCACCCAGCCCCACATCTAGGGCTTTGAGTTGTCCCACCCCAATATCTATCCATCTAGGACCACCTGGAGTTCATGAAGGGACCAGTCCTGTGGAACCATAGCTACGGGATCTCCATGACTCTGGGCAACAGCAGGACATCTGAGAGAAGTTTCGATGAAAATCTAGTATTAACGGTGTACCAGAAGCCAACAATTCAGTGCAATTAATGTTTGCAAGTAAAGTTGTTTGGGCAAAAGGGTATACTATGTGACACAATGCAACTCCCAAGGCCACTACAATGAAAGAAAATGTGATGGCAAGACAGGAAAGATAGACAAGCATTTTTTTTTTTTTTTTTAATTTTGGGGGTGAGAAGGCTAAAATAGTGGAGGGTTGATGTGGAAGGACTGGAAAATGAGTGGGATTGGGATGTATGGTATGAAATTCTCAATGAATTGATTTAAAAAATATTTTAAAAAATAGAGATAAAGTTGAATCTTCATTTGGAAACATTTTAAGAGGGGAAATTAAGGAAACTTCAGAGAGACTGTTTATGTGAGTTATAACTAGAGTTATATGACAAATTGAAATCCACATACTTGTCTTAAAATAATTATGCTCAAACATTTTTTTATAATGTAGCCCAGGCTGGTTTCCAACTCATGACCCTCTGCCTCTGCCTTTTCACCATAACCTATCATTGTAAGCCACCACAATTAGTTACAATAAATAACTTTTTGGTAGGGGGTAATCTTCTTGCAGATAGGGTCTCACTATGTAGCTCTGGCTGCCCGGAACTCACTCTGTAGACCAGTAAATTCACTTTCCAAAATAGAATTAAAACCAAGTGAGAAGAGTGCACTGTCCATCTCCATTACACCCCGGGAACTGATAGCACGCAACGCTGTGGCTTGTGTTAGTAATCAATTAGATGTCTCAAAAATACATACACATTCTCAAAAGATGACTTTATTCTACTGAATGTTTTAGAGAAGGAGGAAACGTAAAGAGAAAATGAAGCTCAAAATGTCAGAAATTTGATTGTTATTTTAATCTTTAAAAATTAAAGTTCAAATTTTATAAAAATTGAAACTCATTATAGATATATTAGCACTACAAAAGGTAGCAAAATAAAGAAGAATCAAAGGAACTAAAACTTTCAAAAATTATAATAGTAAACTTAAAAGAAAACTCACTTTAGAAAAGGAAAGTTAACTTAATTGTAAGCAAACCTTTTCTTTTATAAAATTATAAAACGACTATCTCCAAGGAATATACACAGAGAAATACATGTGTCCATGACTACATATACTCATAGATACATATCTGTAGCTATTTATGCTAACTCTTGGAAAAGACTATAGTATGAAGTATAACTAAATTAGATCAAAGTAACATTACTAACTAGGCCATGCCCTCAAAAATCACTGTAAATATAATTCAGATGCATTTTATTCAGAGTTCAAACCATGATATCTATTATCAAAATAATAAATTAAGAGTAAAGATGATCAGTGAATAAACATGCTTTGTTACTTTATCCAAAAGGCTGTATTTTTTCCATATACATCCCAGCATTGAGCTATCCAACAAACTAGGTCTATGTAGAAGTTGTGTCTCCTAGAAGGAACTTATCCACTGACTTTATTACAAAATACATTACAAAATTATGCACTAGATCATTGCACTCATAACAGAATCTAAACAACTGTGAATCACGAAATCTTCCTTTCATTTTTTTCAACTGTTAAATATATAGGCAATTGGAAAATTCAATAGATTCTGAGAAAAAAAAAAAGTTCACTAAATATAGACAGAAACAGAGTATAAGAAGGGCAAAGTCTAACAGACCATCTTGCACTGAAGAAGCCAAGCTTCCAACTAAATAAAAACATTATTTTAAATTAATGTTAGTGTGAAATTATATTTTATCAATAAATTATGGTCAGTTTATTATTCTTTTCAATGTTATAAAGATGTCAAGAGTCTTATTTAGTTTAATTTGTATGATAATCACATATAAGTTCTTATTTTATTCTTAACAAAATTAATTCATGTCCTAGAAAAGAAAGTGTCATGAAATGTTAAGTATTCCACATAGGCTGGATACTTTCAGGAAAACAAAGCTACAAAATACTTATAAAGCCTACTACATAATCTGTAGCTGATCCATTCAACAACAGTGTTGAATAATTTTTGTTTAATTCTTATTGTACTAATCAGTTCTCAGGGAAGCTATCATTTGTTGGAATGTCATATAAGTGTAGACATTGTGTGGAGAATAACATTGTAAAGAATAAATAAGCTTACTTTAAGTATTTTATGAAAATTAATAGAAGTGAGAAGATATACCAAATTATAGTGTTCTGTTCATAATTTGGAGTTAAGTTACTTTCAAGCTTCATATAAAAAGTATTGCTGTTAAACTACAAGCTAGAGTAGTGCACAAAATCCTCACCAGAATCTGAACATCTGCAGCCTGCTCTTGAACCATGTGAATTGCTTTTGCCAGATCTTCTTCTCCTTCTGGAATGCTGAAATTGTCATCTGGTATCTAGACAAGGACAGAAGAATAGGTAGAACTGTCAAGTATCATAGAGCAGTCCCTGCATATATGAAGGATACATTCTCAGACATGCTTGCAGATGCTTAAAATTGTGGTTAGTTTTCAACCTTACATATAGCATTGTTCCCATATAAACATACAATAAAGTTTAACTTATAAAGTTACAATAAGAGACTAGTAATCACAATAATATTAACATGATGATCCTATCAATAAAGTCATTTAAAACTTATTCTTAATTTATGGAGTTTTCAAGACCAATTTTTGAACTATAGTATATGACAATGGGTAAATAATAGCTGAAACAGGGTACAATATTGGGCAAGTGTCACGTGGTCTCTTGCACTGAGCAAGTAAAGTTTACAAGATTTCTTCCTACACTAAGGCTTCCAAGAAATGCACTCCATGTAGGACACTGTATGCTTCTAAAGATGAACTAAGTCTGTGTAACTAACAAATTTCTTGTCTGTTAAGTGAGGCCAGGCTCACTTCCACAGTTTTGCTCACTTTCTAATATCTAAATGAGATTTTACATCCAAGTCTCAGAAATAATGAATTAAAAGAAAATTCAGAGACAAGAGTATGTTTTAAAGGACTAAAATTAGGACAGAAGAAAGCAGAGGCCTGAGCTCCAACTGGTGCTGGCAATCTGGAATCCCTGTCAACAGCAAACTGGATGATGGGAAAGGTCCTATATAGACCATCTAAGGCCACAGACAAGGGAGGTGACAGGAACTGATCCTAAACAGTGATGGGGGAACCAAAACAGGCAGATGTCCCACCCAGTGTAAATGTTTAAATAGCATTTTCCCAACTACTCATAATAGACAATAGTCGTGTTCTGTTCAAAACATAGTTTATCTTAATAAAGCCCTTTTATGTTCCAGAAAATAATACAAACCCTTCAGATGAATGACTACAGTGATGTAAAATTAACAAGTTACCTCTTCATATTCACAGTCATCTTCAGAAGCTTCGGTTATAGTGACCTCTGAGTGATTTGTCAAGTTAAATAAAAAAAAAAAAAGTGAAATAATGTTACTATGTCAAAATTACTTGACTTCAAATACAGTATTAGATCTAATTACCTCAATATGCAATTTGTAAATACATGTAATTTACTTTTCAAACTTTTTTCTCCATAAAGCCTACAATTTGATATAAATTACTTCAACTAGTATTTTATACCATTAAGTCCATGAAAAACTACACTCATCTGATTGTTTGAATATCATCTAGTAACTCCTAGTTTGATTTTAAGAATATTTACAAAACTGCAGAATATCATTAAGATCGTGCGAATTACAAAGGCTGGATGAGAACTCAGTAGGTAGACTGACTCTCACACAAGCATGAGAACCCAAGATCAAAGACTCAGAACCCACATAAAAGCAGACCGGCCAGGAGGCTGGAAGGCCAGCTAGCCAGCAGAAACGCAGTGAACAATTATCACCCTCTCCAAAATTATGGAAAGTGGGGAAAAACACTGAAGTTATTCTCAGATCTCTATAACATAGCATGAATAATTTTGAAGTTACACACGGGAACACACACAGACAGAAACACATTTGCACACACGTGTGCATGCATTCACATAAAGATAAATACGAAAATAGTATGTTTTTCTAATTATCTAAAGCAAAACAGAATTTTCAAAATCTTCTATATATTCATAATGTCACAGGACTATTTGGTTAAAGTATTGTACGTGGAAAACACGCTAGATATACCAATAAGAAATAAGTAAACACAGAGCTGTAGAGATGGCTCAGAGGTTAAGAGCACCAGCTGCTCTTCCAGGAGTCCTGAGTTCAATTCTAAGCAATCACATGACGGCTCCCAACCATCTGTAATAAGATCTGGTGCCCTCTTCTGGTGTGCAGGAAAACATATAGGCAAAACATTGTGTACGTAATAAGTAAGTAAATCTTTTTTTTAAGTAAATACATATCAATTTTTTACTTTAATTTTTTATGTATTTTACATACCAACCATAGTTCCCCCTCACTCAACCCCTCCTGCTGCTCCTCCATCCCTCCCCACCCCATCTCCCATCCACTCCTCAGAAAGGGTAACACCTTTCTTGGGGAGTCAACAAAGTCTGGTACATCAATTTAAGGCAGGACCAAGCCCCTCCTCCCTGTAACTTGGCTGAGCACAGCATCCTACCATAGGGATCGGGCTCCAAAAAGCCAGCCCATGCACCAGGGATAGATCTTGGTCCCACTGCCAGGGGACTCATCTGTCACCCACATACAGAAGGCATAGTTCGGTCCCATACAATCTCCCCAGCTGTTTGTCTAGAGTCCCTTAGCTCTCATGACCTCTGGTCAGCTGTTTCTGTGGCTTTCCCCACCATGATCTTGACCTCCCCTGCCCCTTGCTCATATAATCCCTCCTCCCCCTCTTTAACTGGACTCCCTGCCTGGTGGCTGGATATGGATCTCTGCATCTACATCCATCAGTTTCTAGAGGAAGGTTCTATGATAATCTAATTATAAGAAAAAAATCAATTCAGGCACACACACCATTATTGCTAGGAGTTTTAGCAGGGGCCATCCTTGTGGATTCCTGGGAATTTCCCTAGCACCAGGTTTTTCACTAACTCCACAATGGCTCTCTCTATCAGGATAGCTATCACATTCCATCTCTCCCCCCAAGCCAACCATCTGTTTCCCTCATGTTCTTATCCCCAGTCCCCTCCCAACTACGGCTTCCCTCTGCCCCCAGGTTACCAAAAAGATCTTTTCTATTTCTCCTTCCTGGAGCAATCCATGTATCCTTCTTAGGGTCATCCTTGTTACCTAACTTCTCTGGAGCCCTGGATCGCAATCTGGTTATCCTCTGCTTAAATCTAGTATCCACTTATGAGTGAGTACATACTGTTTTTGTCTTTCTGCATCTGGGTTACCTTAGGATGATCTTTTTCTAGTTCTCTCCATTGCCTGCAAGCTTCATGATGTCATTTTATTTTACAACTGAGTCACATTTTCTTTATCCATTTTTCAGTTGAGGGGAATCTATGTTGTTTCCAGGTTCAAGATATTATGAACAATGCTGCTATGAACATAGGTGAGCAAGTGTTCCTGTGTTTTGTTTTGAGCAACCTTTTACTATATTCCCAAGAATGGTGATGCTAGGTAAATTTCCCAATTTTCTGAGAAACTGCCATACTGATTTTCAAAGATGCTGTACAAGTTTGCACTCCCATCAACAATGGAGGAGTGTTCCCCTTACCCCACATCCCCTCCAGCATAAGATGTCATTAGTGTTTTTGATCTTAGCCATTCTGACAAGTGTAAGATGGTATTTTAGAGTTGCTTTCATTTGCATTGCCCTGATGACTAAGGATGTTGAGCAATTCCTTAAATGTCTGTCAGCCATTTGAGATTCTTCTGTTGAGAATTTTATATTTAGATCGGTTCCCCATATTTAGTAAGTTTATTTAGTGTTTTGATGTTTAGTTTCTTGACTTCTTTATATATTTTGGAGATCAGCCCTCTGTCAGATGTGGGGTTGGTGAAGATCTTTTCCCATTCTGTAGGATGCCATTTTCTCTTATTTACTGTGTCCTTTGTCTTACAGAGGATTTTCAGTTTCAGGAGGTCCCATTTATTGATTTTTGCTCTCATTGTCTGTGCTACCGGTGTTATATTTAGGGAGCAGTCTCCTGTGCCAGTGCATTCAAGGCTACTTCCCATTTTCTCTTCTGTAGGGTACAGTGTACTTGGATTTATGTTGAGGTCTTTGATCCACTTGGACTTGAGTGTTATGCATGGCAATAGATAGTGATCTATTTGTATTCTTCTACATGTTGATATCATTATGACAACATCATTTGTTGAAGATGCTTTTTCCCCATTGTGCAGTTTTGGCTTCTTAGTCAAATATCAGGTGTTCATAGGTGTGTGGATTAATATTAGGGTCTTCTATTCAATTCCATTGGTTCACATGTCTGTTTCTATGCCAATACCAAGCTGTTTTTATTACTACAGCTCTATAGTTGAGCTTGAAGTCAAGGATGGGGATGTCTCTGGAAGTTCCTCTATTGTACAGGATTGTTTTAGTTATCCATATGAAGTTGAGTTTTATTCTTTCAAGGTCGGTGAAGAATAGTGTTGGTATTTTGATAGAGATTGCTTTGAATCTGTAGATTGCTTTTAGTAAGACTGTCATTTTTACTATGTAGCTCCTACCTATCAACGAGTATGAGAGATCTTTCCATATTCTGGTATCTTCTTAAATTTTTCTTCAAAGACTTAAAAGTTCTTGTCATACAGAACTTTCACTCATTTTGTTAGTTACCCCAAGATATTTTTTATATCATTTGTGGCTAGTGTAAAGAGTGATATTTCCCTTATTTCTTTTTTGGCCCATTTATCATTTGTATATAGGAGGACTACTAATTTTTTGAGTTAATCTTCTGTCCTGCTACATTTCTGAAGGTGCTTATCAGCTGTAGAAGTTCCCTGGTAGACGTTTTGGGGTCACTATCATAACATCTGCAAATAGCAAAAGTTTGATTTATTCCATTCCAATTTGTATCTCCTTGATCTCCTTCTGTTGTCTTACTGCTCTAGCTAAAACTTCCAGTACCATATTGAATAGATTGGAAAGAGTGGACAGTCTTGTCTTATTCCTAATTTTAGTGGAATTGCTTTGACTTTCTCTCCACTAAATTTGATATTGGCTGCCGGCTTGCTGTAAATTGCCATTATTATGTTTAGGTATCTTCCTTCTATCCCAGATCTCTTCAAGATCCTTATCCTGAAGAAGTGTATTTTTGTCAAAGGCTTTTTCAGCATCTAATGAGATGATCATTTGGGGTATTTTTTTAATTTTGGTTTGTTTATATGGTGGACAACATTGACAGATTTTCCTATGTTGAACCATCCTTGCATCTTTGGGATGAAACCTACTTGATGAATTTTTGATGTGTTCTTAAAATTCATTTTGCCAGTATTTTATTGAGTATTTTTGCATCAGTGTTCATGAGGAAGATTTTCTCTCTCTTTCTCTCTCTCTCTCTCTCTCTCACTTGCTCATTGCATCTTTGTGTGATTTGAGTATCAGGATAACTCTAGCCTCATAAAAAGAGCTTGGCAATGTTCCTTCTGTTTCTCTTGTGTGGAAAAGGTATTAGATCTTTTGTGAAAATCTGTTAGAATTCTGTGCTGAAACCATCTGGCCCTGGGATTTTGGGGGGAAGGGGTGTTTAATGACTGCTTCTATTTCCTTAGGGATTGTAGGTCTATTTAAATTGATGATTTAATTTTGATGTGTGGTACCTATCTGGAAAATTATCCATTTCTTTTACATTTTCTAATTTTGTGGAGTATATTTTTGAAGTATGATAATGATTCTCTGGATTTCTTCAATATCTGTTTTTATGTTACCCTTTTCATTTATGATTTTGTTAATTTGAATATGCTCTCTACCTTTTAGTTAGTTTTGATAAGGATTTGTCTATCTTGTTAATTTTCTCAAAGAGCCAACTGTTTCATTGATTATTTGTATTGTTCTCTTTGTTTCTATATTATTGATTTCAGTCCTCAATTTGATTATTTCCTGCCATCTGCTCCTCCTGAGTGAGTTTTGTTTCTTTTTGTTCTAGAATTTTCAGGTATGCTGTTAAGTTGCTAGGGTAAGATTTCTCCAAATTCTTCATCTTTCCTTCTTTAGGTTGGATAAGTTTTCTTCTATGATTTTGTTGCATATATTTTCTGTGCCTTTGAGCTGGTATTCTTCTCCTTCTTCTATCCCTATTATTTAAGTTCGGTCTTTTCATGGTGTCTCAGATTTCCTGGACATTTTGTGTTATGACTTTGTTGGCTTTAATGTTTTCTTTGACCAAAGACTCTATTTCCTCCATCACATCTTCAATGCCAGAGATGATACTCTCTTCCATCTCTTGTATTCTGTTGTTTATACTGGCTTCGTCTATCCAGATTTTCCATTTCCAGAATTTCCTCAGTTTTTGTTTTCTTTATTGCCTCTATTTCAAACTTTGAATTGTTTCCTTCACCTGTTTGAGTGTTTCTTCTTAGCTTTCTTGGCTTTCTTTAAGAGATTTATATGTTTATTCCAATTTTTTGTCTTTTCCGTGATTTCTTTAAGAGATTTTTTTTCATTTCCTCTTTAAGGTCCTCTGTCATCTTCATAAAGTTATTTTTTAAGGTCATTTTCTTCAGCTTCTTCTGTATTGGGATGTTCAGGTCTTGCTGTTGTAGAACCACTAGGTGGTGCCATATTGCTCTTTATGTTGCAGAATGTATTTTTGTGACCATCTCCCAAACTCAGTGCAGGTGGTGCCGGTGCCTCAGAGGGACTCTTTGTCCAATTAATGCAAGCAGTGTCTGTGCCTGGGGGTGGGAGGACTCTTGGTCCAATAGGTGCAGGTGGTGTCTGTGCCTCCAGGGACAACTGATGCTGTGGGGGGATGATTGGATTTTGGAGCAGAGTGGGGTAGCTGAATAGAGCAGCCTGCCAGCAGGGGTCTTACCTGCTGACTGGCTAATGGGGCCATTTTGATGTTTCCATGAATAAAACTTAAATCTCTACTTTTGAAATACATCTAGGTTTCCAATTAAGTTCTACTTGTAGTAAAGTTTCTCTAATTTTTAGCATATACAAACTAACAGCAATCATAATTCAATATTTTATGAATGTCCAAAATATGAAATTATAAAAAGTGATTCCAACAACAAGGAGTTCTTGAACTGCTGCTGTGAGACCTTTAAAAGCTTTATTAATCTACTAACAAATTTAAATTTTAACATAACATTACATTTTAACATAATAATTAATAAGCATAATAGCTTTAGGAGCTTTTTTTTTTTTTTTTAGTTGTTTGGTTGGTTGCTTACTTTTTTTAGAATTACTCTGAAATGACATATTAAGCTAAATACTATGAATCAGACATTGAATATATAGTAATGATTATTAAAAATCAAAGATGAGGTTAGTCCACTTTAATTTTGCTGCTGGTTGTATTAACTATTTTATGTCTTAAATGTTAGCATACACATGACAAGTTCTGTTATTTGCAGCAAGAATAAATAGCACACAGTATTTAATAAGAACTAGGCACAGACCTACCTATTTCCCACATACTAAGACATTTACTCTTCATCCTGTTATGAGTCTGGAACTATCATCTCCCTTTTGCAAGTCAAAAATCAAAGACACAACTTTAAAGACCTTGGACCATAGTTGGGAATCAGCCCCAGATTCAGGCTTTGTGATGTTGCACAGCCTCTCCACAATCTTCATGGATTTCTGTGCTGGGCAAGTGTTTACCACTTGTCTCTCAAGGGATTCTAAGCTTCTAAGTACATTCTTAATACTCAGTTCTGTAATAGCCAATCATTCTTCACTGTCTGCCTATTCCTACTACTCACATGAGATATTTAATCTGAATTCACCTATGACCAATACCCAGATACAAGTTCCTTTCCAGTCAGTATTCTGTGGTCAAGCACGAGGGTTTCTCCCAACAATGTGGTAGAAAATAATTGGGCTTAAAAATAACTAGTTGAAATATTAAAAAAAAACTGCCAAAAAAGTGCATGCTTGGAATCTGTTTCATAACTTCAATGTATCCACATTAAATACTCCAAGGCTAAACAAAACTACTTGTGTTAGCTATCTATTGATGCGAAACAATTCCCAATAGGAGTTTCTTCTTTCTCCTGTAACACCTTGACAGCTGCTTCTTAAGAAGCACCAAGCTGCTGGCAGACATATCTTTACATTAACTTTTCTTTCACCAACTTAAAGTCATCTGATTATTTGTGTTATCCCAAGTTCACAGCCACTCTGATAATTCAGAAATATTTTTTTTTAGATTAGCACCTCAGTTACCAAAATCTGTGATTATTATTTACTACTGCATAACAAACTTACAATAACATATGGCTTAAGAGAACAGTAAGCAAGCACTGCTTATTAACCAAGCAAAACTAAATCAGAAACACATAGAATCTTACTTATATCTGGAAAGTACAAGTGGCTCAACTTAAAGAAACAGACAGTAGAAGGTAATCACCTCAGGTTAAGGGTGAAGAAAAGAGGGAGATGTTGATCAAAGAGATTACATTTCCAATTATGAAGTGAGCAAGTTCTGGAAGCCTAGTGCACAGCATTGTGGCCAAGTGACAATAATGTGTCATATACTCGACATTTTCAAAGAGCATAGATTTCCAGTCGTTTCACTACACCAAATGAAGAGTTCCTCAAAGAAAGGAAAATGGGAGCTAACACATGATCCAGCTGACCACACCTGGGACCAAAGTCAGCATACACAGAAATTCCTATATGCCATGTTCACTGCATCTCTTTCCACAACAGCCAAATACAGGAGCAGCTTAGATGTCCATTAACATGAACTGATAAAGGAAATGTGGCTCATATATAAGCACAATGGAATTCTGTTAAGGTATAAAGAAGAAAATACATCATTTGTGGGAAAATGGAACTGAAGATCATCATATTAAGTACAAGAGACTCTGAAGGACAAATGCTGCATATTTTCTCTCATGTGAGAAATCCACAAATATATTATACGAATATATTCATATATACATGATGCCAAAGTAGACAGTATAAAGGGAGATTAGTGGGGGTGGGATGATGGAACAACAGAGGGTTATACAAAAAGGATTATAAAGCAAGATACATGATATGCATGTATAAAGCATCATGAGACAAATTATTGTGCCTGTTAACTACAACAGGCATTTTTTAAAATGTAACTATATAAGGCAAATACTTTGTATTAGTTACTTTTGTGTCACTATGATAAAACATCATGACCAAGGCAACTTATAAAAGAAATCATTTACTTTGTCTGGCAATTGCAGAGGGTTAAAGTCCATAAAGGCAAAGAGAAGGCAGTAAAAAGGCATAGAGACTGGGGCAGGATGCTTGAATTCACATCTTGAACCACGAGAACATCTGGAAATGGTGGGAGTCTTTAAACTTTCAAAGCTCCTCCAAAAGGAGCTCCAAAAAGACTCACTTTCTAGGCCTCCCTAAACAGTGCCTTCAGCTGGAGAAGAAAGGTTCCAATACGTGAGCCCATGGGGACATTATTGTTATTCAAATGACCAGATGCATTAATTTCTCTTCTGTGCAATCATTTCACAACTCCCTAGATATGTACCAAAGTTTTACACTGTACAGCTTGAATATATGTAATTTATATTTTCAATCATGTTTCAATAGCGCATGCAAAAGGAACAATTAACATTTGTTATGTCATAGTTTCTAAAGGCCAAGAATACATTAGCTACTTAGCTGGATGAGTCTGAGGATTTACCATGGTGTCACAGTCAAGGTGACAGGAGGCAGTCATCTAAAACCTGAGCTAAGGCAGTGGCATGTACTTATAGGAGAGCTGACGGACATTGTCTCACTGTTGGATGAAAGCTTCCGTCAATCTTTATGTGGTTTTCTCCACAGACTGCTTGAGCATCCTTCAACATAGTAGCTATGGTTACTTCAGAATTAGCCAGCTAGGATAAGAAAGTCACAACAGCTCTTATATAAGCCTCAAGCCACAAGCTCGATATCTTAAAGGCTGTATAGGCAGGGCCAGTAAGTTTAGTATATGAGGACTATCGAAGGGGAACGACCTGCTAGAGGTGCAGCTTAGTGGGACAACACTCACCAAGCATGCATGAGGTCCTGAGATCTGTCCCCAGAAACCAAAAATAGAACTTGAATTCCAGAAGGCAGGGCCATTACTTATCATGTTAGGGATTGCCCAGCTTGCAACCTACCTTGTATGCTCTCAAGAGACCTAGAAGAGGATCTTTGTGAGGAAATCATTTAGAATGGTCCCTGGGTTACAGTAAATGCTGTACAACTGTTTATTATTGTCGTTATTATTATTCCTTTCCTTACTCTAGGAAGAGGTAAGCATCTATGGAGAAATCTTTCCTAATTGGTCAAGATGAAAGGATAAATACAAGCCATTCAAAGTTTCCTTCCAGTTCTGGATTTGCATTTTCTGATACATTTTTCATTACTTAAATAAAATTTCCCAGGACTCAACTGAAGGGCATTAGCCTCTTCTGAGAACTAGCTAATTGAAGGTGATTTCAACAGCAGTCTTTTGTCACTAGGTCTCCAGAAAATAATGTTGTTCTTCCCACTTGCTCACGATAAATCCCAAAACGAAGTAAATATTCTAAAATCCTCTGCACAGACTTTAAAAATTACAAATGAGCACATACTGTCTATGTGAGGAATAGATACAGCAGACAGGTGGGTTGCTAACATGGGGATACAGAGATGAAAATGTGATTTGTCCTCAGAGCACTGGCAATATCAGGCAACACTTGAAGTCCTATCCAGCAAATGTTCTAAGCAATAACTTTAAATCATGAACAACATATTGCTTTCTCACAATCAAAAAACCAGAGTATGTGAAAAAATACCATTTAATAAAGTATGGAAGGGTTTCCCATGGACTAAAGCACGGTTTACTTTCAAAAATGATCTTTTGAGATTAAAAGTCCCAGTCATATCTAAGATTAGAAATTACAAAATAGAAATTAAGAGATTTCATAGGGAATCACATGGCTATAAGTGATAAAGACCAGTTTCTTGAATTCAATGCCAATCATTTTCTGTCATACTATTTCTACTTTGACACACTAAGAATATGGAGTTTACTAACATCTTAGATAATATAAATACAAAAATTAGTTTTCAATATCCTAGGTAAATATATTTGTTTTACAAACCTCAGTGGCTCCTTATCAGGAGCTAAACAAAAATCATTTAAATAGCTCAATTTGAAGACCACAGAGGAGAAAGAAGTATAAAATAGCTAGAGGCTATAGAGCTGATCATTAACTTAACCAAGGCCAAAGGATTAGTAAGAAGAAAGATCATATACAGAACAAAACAGCAAAAGAGTAGCAGCTACACTCTGATTGATATCTTTAAGCACCCACAACAAGATCTGTACAGAAGAGCTTCCCAGAGCAACTCATGTCTAACGTGGTGGTGTAGTGTTCTTGAAAAAGCAGCTCTACTATGGTGTGGATATTTGCAAGCAGCTGGTGTCTAGATAGCTAGCAACACACTGCCAAATGCACAAGCTAATACTAAATGATTCTGTGGCTACTTACAAATGGGCATGTCACTGGAAACACAGAACACGGTACATCTGAAATTGGAGGAGAAAGGGAAACAGAAATACACAGTAGTGCACTACCCCCTGAGGATCTGGAAGAGTTAAACTTGAAGCCACAGGCTAGGCTCTAACCTTGGGGTAAAGATGGGTTTGTAACCAGATGCTAATTCCTGATCCTTTCAATGAGGACAGATAACCTGTGTACCACATGAAATTGTTTTCTGCTTCTAAAGGCGCAAAGGTTCTCATAAAGAGAATGCACTGTATTCAGATACTGATTCTCCCCCCCCCACCCCAGAATTTTTGGACAGCCTGAGAAATGAAGAAGAATATAAGGGAGCATCACCTGAAAAAAAAAAAAAAGAAAAGAAAACAAAAACAAAAAACTGGGGAAACATTTCTCTGGAGAGCAATCTTGCAAGGGAAGAAATGGACATGTCATGGACAGCTGTCTGAAGGGGAAAACTAACTTTCCTCTGCTCCCACTGCCACTGCGTAACTGTCTCACCTGTGACTTAGTCTCTCAGGAGAGCCTGTGTGCTGGGAACACCCATACAATTAATTCATACAGTTGAGCTCTTCACGATTTGCATGTGCAGCTGTTTTCCAACGGGAAAAATAAGTGAGCATTTAGACTCAAAATTATTTTAACAATGCCCAGCTGGCTCTGAACAGTTCAAATATTTCTACCAACTCTCTGTGCACTGCTCTCCCAAAGACTGTCAAAACAGTAATGTTGCACTCAAGACCCAAATCTCATTTCCACCTCTCCTTTTGCCCTTAGCTCCAGCTCCTGCTTTCTGTACCCCTGCATCTGCAGAGCCTTATTCTGTAGCCTGTTCTTGCTCTTGTCCTTTCTATGGATGTCTTTCCCTTCCTACCTACATCCATGCCGTCTCCCACTTTCAGCCAGATCCTACATTTTACAGCTGCAGTCCAGGCAGAGCCTGCAGCTCCCACTCTGCCACCTCTTCATATTTCTAGGAGAAATCTAGGGAAGTCAGGATTTCACAGTGATACTTAGTCGTCATGACTAGTCTCTAAATGCAAGTGCTAATCTCTGTAGCAGGAGAGTCAGCCCTAGATCCTGACATTGTGGACCCCTTTAGAAGACAGGCCATGCATGCATTGAAAATGCTATGGAACACTGACACTATCACAGTACCACAGCAGACAAAACTTCACAACCAGATGTCTCTGAGGAACATTTCAGCTGGACTAACAACAGAAATGATGGCCAGAATGGGTTACAAGTATGTTGCAAATGGATCAATGAACAATTTGCAGTTATGAGCAGTAAACAAACTTCTTCATTTACAAGACCCTTCCACTGCCACACTCATAGGTAGGGGTTCGGGCCAGCAGCATGTTTAGTACCAGAATAAGATATCGCTAATTAAACTCATGATTTCCCAGAACTGTAGACAGAAATCACTTCGTAGTCATTGACATCTTCTCAGAGTCAATGTACACTCACTCACACACACACACACACACACACACACACACACACACACACTAGCCTGGATCCCCCCTCATTAACATTTTATTTATCAAACTGGAAAGGAACTCTAAATACCAAATATCAGTATCATCTTCCCTCTGTTAGGAATACCAGCAGAAATAAAATATGTATTATGTATATGGAGAGAAAGAAAGAGAGATGACAAATAATTGGCATGCCTGTTATCACATTCTCAGTGTTGTTTACTTCTGGCAGTCTTTAGCAACAAGTCTTCATGAGTCCTCTGAATTATCAGCACCATATGCACAAAGCTACTACCAACTCAATAGAGTTGGCAAGAATAGAAAGCTACTGACGACTCTGGTATGAGGTAGCTATAGCATAGCTTCTGTTCAAAGCTGAAATAACTGCCAGTCAACATGGGAAATGCATAGTTCTCATGGTGGGTGGTACTACGTGGTTCTTTCTAATTTGTAAGCAAGGAACACAAAGGCAGGGGCTCTATACACCATTTTTCTCTCTGAACATTTTGTTTTGTTTTGTTTTTGAAACAGAGCCTCAGTATGTAGCTTCAGCTGGCCTGGAACTGCCAATGCCCCCTGCTTTATTCAGCATTCTGTGGGCTGGGATTGTGGGCATGTGCCAGCATGCCCAGCAGTAGCTGAAAATGTAATGGCCCTAAGTCAAGATATTTGTCTATAAGTTCACTGCTCCAATTATAGTCTTCAGACCTGTAGCATCTTGGGAACTTGTTAGCCACAAAGAAACAAGTGCTCATCTGGATTGACTGCATTAAACTCATCTTTTAAAGTTTCATGTTTGATTCATTAAAGCTAACATGAACTACAAGACACAGAGCAAAATAGTTGTTCTCTCTAAACAGACCATGATAATAATGCATGTAATACTGAACATTCTGGGTTTAGTAATATGGCTGTTGGTCTAGAGTCTACACTTAGGTTGTCAAATCTTTTTAATTGACTATATGTGGGAAAGTCTAGCATCTAAAAACAAGCTTTCTGATGATAATTGGAAGAACGTTAACTGAGAAAATAGCAATTTATTCAGTGTTTCACAAATATATTTTATAGTTATAAAAGGTTTCAGAGCAGACCATTTTACAAATTTAGAAACAGGCTGCCCAGTAGGGCACACACCTTTAATCCCATTACTTGGGAGGCAGAGGCAGAAAGATCTCTGTGAGTTCAAGACCAGCCTGGTCTACAGAGCTAGTTCCAAGACAGGCTCCAAAGCAATACAGAGAAATCCTGTCTTATATGAAAACATTCTCTTAATTGAGGTCCCCTCCTCTCTGATGACTTTAGCTTGTATCAAGCTGATATAAATTATCTAGCAAAACAAATGAAATTATGACACTAATGACTGGATGTTTAGGAAGAGCGGCAGAAGATTTCCTGGAGAATTCAACTAAACCTCTTCCAAAAGCCTAGTGCCAGGAGTATGACATGAACTATAGTAGAAATCTGGGCAAAATACAAGAAATTAAAAGTAATTACACATATAGGCAAGGTAAAGGACACTGGAGCTGTTTCACGTATGCATACTATAATTTCTATTTAGCCTCTGAAGGAGCCTGAGAGCTATAGACTTTAAACCCAAGATGTCTCACTTCGGCAACTATCATAATTGCCTTCCAAAACAATGTCAAATAACATTATACTGTCAACTCCTAATTACGCACATGAAGAGAGCCCAGGGATACAAGGATAATTGGTATTCACAATTAATCCTCAAGCTTCATTTTGACTAATAGTTAAAGCCTCTCCCATGACTAAAGCTCTTCCCTAAGCACTGAATGCAGCAAAATCAACTAGTTAAATGTTTGACTTCACTATCCCCTGGCTATCCTTCGTTTGAAACATGAAAGAGCTACATAATTAACAAATTTGATAATAAAACCCTGAAAACTAGATTTGTTTACATTTGCAAGGGTGACTTACAACATTTTTTGTAAGGTCTGTGTGTGACATAGGAACTCACAAAGAGTGTGGCAGGCCACACAAGACCTTATAGCTTAAACCAGACAGGTAGGAAAAAGTAGACGTAGGGACCCCGGCCTAACAGAAAAGCAACTGCAACTGACATGGGTTGGCAAGAGAAAGGTCTTTTTACTTCAATGGTTTCACTGGGTAAAACCACATCCCAGATCAGGCCTAATGGCCTAGAGTAGCTGGAAAACATGAAATGAATTCAAAGGTATCTTTGGAGACATTTTGCTTCATTTTGGTTTTGGCATTTTTGTCACTTTTTAACTTTTTGTGGGTTTTCTTATTTTTGTTTTTGATTCACTATGAAACGAGGTGGGGATGGAGATTGTCAGGATCTGAGAGAAGTTGGGAAAGTAGATAAACATGATGGACACATATTGTATGGAAAAAGTGTAAACTGAAGCATGTTGCAGTTTTAATTCAGTGCTCTTCTGGTAAATCCCATTACTCTGACTTTCTTGTTTAAAGTTTCACTGTGTAAGAATTCTGTATTTATTTTACAAATATATCTTTAAAATGTTATCAAACTATTAGTCTCATGTTAATTACTAAACTATGCACAGAGAAATCATTTTCATGCCAACAACAATTTCATAAATGTTTTGTTGGAAGGCCACTGGAAAACCTTATACTCGGTGCAGATGAATTCAGAAATTATAATTTGAATTATTACTATTTCTTAACTTTACAGGGAACATTCTTGAACAAATAACCTGTTTGAGCAATGAAAACAGGTTATAATGACTCAATTACAACACTAAGGCACCCGCATATTTTACTCAAATTGATTTCAAGATTCAGAGTTCTTTAACACTTTCACTTACTTCTGCGTGACTCACTAAAATATGGATATGTAGCTGAGCCTACTAAGCTCTCAAAATGGATCTATAAGATCTTGCTACCAATAATTCCTTGAAGACACAAGGGATTATAACTACAAATGAATTAAGGGAGATTTTTTTTTTACTGCCTTTGCCATCTTTCTTTTATCTGCTAAAAGAAAAAAGTTATATGGCTCTTACAAACACTGCCTTACAAATCTGAGGCCTTGCAAACATTAGTGAATCTAATTATAGGCATAAAATTATCCAAATTTTTCTGGCACCTCCACTCATAACTGCTCACCACGATGTTGCTTTCTTCCATACATTTGTCACCTCATTCCACCCACATTTAGTAGCTCAGTTCGGGTGAGGGGTGGTATTTAATCAGTGCTATTACTAAATTGCCAAACCAAAAAAAAAAAAAAAAAAAAAAAATACTGGAGAAGGGGCAAATTATTTAGGACTGCACAAGTGGACCCAGTGCAAGACCCTGGGTGCTGTCTGGACTTCAGTCTTTAAAGCCCAGAGGCACAGGTGTCCCTAAATCTCTGTTAATGATGGAAGTTACTGGGAAGGTATTCTGAGGATTTTTTTTTTTTTTTTTTTTTTTTTTTTTTTTTTTTTAGGACAACCACTAAATGATATGAGAGTTGAATCAGTTCCGTGGGGCACCTGGATGTCAACAACAGCCCTCAATCCTACAGGTCCTCGGTCCTGGAAGGCTTCCCCACGCTCAGGGCCACAGATGGACAGATGGACCTCCGCTCCTCGAATGGCTTCGGCGGGCGGCTCCCCCTGGGCCTCCCACCGTCACTGCACCAGGTGGGGCGGGAGCCCCCCGCCGGCCCCGTCAGTCACCAGAAGGATACGCTCCAGGTAGTAGGCGCCCTCGGCGGCCACCGCCTCTGCCGCGTCGCCCGCGGGCGACAAGCCAATGCCCAGCGCCTCCTCCAGCACCCGCAGCGGCGGCACCCCAGGCGGAGCAGCCATCCCTGCAACCGAGCCCCACGGCGCCCCACGGACCGGCCTAGCAACTCTCGCGAGATCTCGGGACCCTTCGCCCACGACTGGCGAGTAACCTGAGGGCGAGGGCCAGAGCCAGAGCCCTCTGCGCGTCCGCAGTCACCACGGCAACGCGTTGCCTAGCTACCCCAGACGCCCCCGCGCAGCTGGCCTAGGAGGAGAGGCGATGCCACTGACCAGGGGCTTAGATCGCATTTTTCACCCGGGCCACTTGTTTAGGTTTTTGGTTTTGCTTGGTTTGCTCTTTTGCTTCGACGCCGTTCTTCCTTGCTTCCGTTTCTTCATTGCCTTCTTTTTCTCTTGTTTCTCACGTGCCAAATATCAGCCTTCAATTTTTAGATGTGTAGGGAAGCCCAAATGTCTCTAGCGGTGGGGAGAGGGGACAAACTTACAAAGGAAAAGTTCTAGAAGCCATTATTGGCCGACCGAGGAGCTGCCAAATGCCCCTCAGACCCTTAGCAATGAGGAATGAGGGACTCACCTGTATCACACCCTTTCCAGCGATCTTTTAATTCGTTTATGTGGACATCTGTTTGGACTTGGCTTCATACGCACGGGTTTGGAATAGTCCCAGTCGCATCAAATTATAGCATTGATTTTTTTTTCCTGAGGTAAACCCACGTTCATAAAAAATTATGAGCTACCTATGACCCTAACATAAAGTTTAACATGATACTTGAGCTAGGGAATGTACTTAAGTGCTTCCTCTGAGGGAAGAGGGCAGGGAGGAAGTGGGAGGAGAGATGATTGGGGAAACCAGAGAAGATACAGAGGGGAGGGAAGGGAGGGAGAGGATTAACTGATTTGTCCAGTCATATGCCTTATTGCAGTGACCGGAATGCCTTCGTGTTTATATGGTGTGTGTATGCATCTTTATATGATGTATGGTATATGTAAATAAGCATCTTTAAGACCCCCCTCTTCTTTTCAGATTAATCATCTTGATGAATCCAGTTGGTAACTATAGAAAAGTTCCCATTTGAAAGAAAGAAAGAAAGAAAGAAAGAAAGAAAGAAAGAAAGACGGGAGGGAGGGAAAGAGGGAGAGAGGGAAGGAGGGAGGGAGGGAGGTAGAGAAAAATGAAAGAAAGAAGAAAGGGATTGATAACTTCCTAAGAGTTGAGAACTCCAGTGTTGGAAGCCAGAACTAACCGACAGCCAATTTCCATCATGACTTAGCTATGGCCACACCTCAGTCTCCTCACTTCCTCACTTGGAAGCTGAGAGTAATGTCACCTGCCTCAAATAGTTGCTATTAGCTATAAGTCAACAAAGCATTAGGAATCCATTCAGAGCATACAACACTAAGAAATATGACCTATTTCTATTAAATATGTTTGTCTTGGTTCTGAGTTTTAGTATACAGGACACAATGATAACAAAACAGTTCAAGCTGCTGTCATTGTCTCACACTAAACATTTATTATTCATTAAATGTGTGGAACTGAAAATATAGGAGAGAAATTCTGAAAAAAAGGGGGGGGGGATCCCTTGAGTCTGTCTTGTCATTTCAAAGGAAGCATGGCTTCAGCTACCAAGATGTTTAGCAGTAAACTGAGCCCTGAAAAGGGACCTGGGTAAGCAGTAGCCATGACCATACACTGTTGATGCCTAGAAGAGCAAGCAGAAATGTGAGATCTGTAGAGGACAGTCTCTTGGAGCTTCTAATGTTTAGTTTATTTTATCTGCTACAAAGTTTCTGTTGTCTTTGAATGGAGTGTGTCCTTTTCCACAGACAGCTTGATAGCTAAGACCTTCCTCATTGTCTTAGGTAAATTAAGCTCCCTGAACTACACTGTTCTCTTATAAAGACTTTTCAAATCTCTCTACAAAGAGTTAAGTGGAAAAAATAAAAAGTAAAATATATAAAAAGTTCTTTCCCAGCACTTGGGAGGCAGAGGCAGATGGATCTCTATGTGTTCCAGGCCAGCCTTGCCTACAGAGTGAGTTTCAGGACAGCCAGAGCTATTACAGAGAGAAAACTTGGAGAGAGAGAGAGAGAGAGAGAGAGAGAGAGAGAGAGAGAGAGGGAGGGAGGGAGGGAGGGAGGGAGGGGGGAGGGAGGGAGGGAGGGAGGGAGGGAGGGAGAGAGAATTCTTATGAGCATTTCTGATATATCAGATATTTTCTACAAGTAATGTAAATAAAATTTGCTTAAAATATTGTGACTGTGCAGAGCCCAAATTGAAAATTGTAAAGAGTTTAAGACATGGGAATTGTTATATGGTAAAGCACAATCATTCTAGAAATAGCATTTGAATATAAGAAATAGGTTAACAGAATCATGAAATACAACATATAACCAGTATTAACTGTATAAGATAGAGTAGTCAGAGATACTTGTCAAAAGGTCTAGAAATGAAAAAGAGGTACTTTACACCCCTAAAAAGAAAATATGTGAATCTCATTGTGTCGGGCTTCCAAATAACCAAGGTATTAATTGAGTTACTAATCCATTTATGTCCGTGTAATAGATTTCAATTTTTAAACTCACCCAAGATGTGGTACCTATTACAATTGAAAGTATGTTCCAGAGACCTGATCATTAATGTCTCAAAAAATTCTAATTAAAAGAAGTTTTAGGGTTTCTGTCAGCTCTTAGATATCTACACTTGATAAATAATGTTTTAAAGAACAATTTGATTTAAAAAATATTATCAAACAAAAAAGTAATGCTTTCAGGTTTTAGAAAAAGAAGGAACCTGTGATGGCTGTTACTCTCTTACAAATCCTATGTCTTTGCAAAGAATCCATCTGAACACTGCCTTGCTGTGTTCTGGAACTGCTAGTCTTTAGACACTGCTTTAATTTAAAGGGGGTGGGAAAACCTTACCAAATGAACACACACACACACACACACACACACACACACACCAACTTTAGATTACAATAGTGGTTTGAAGTATGATATATTTTTACCTAATAGATGGTCTTTTTTTTTTTTTCTTTTTTTGGTATATTTTACATGCTTTCTTAAAGTGGGGATGAAAAAAAAAAAGCCTTAGCATTTTGATGAATGAGCAGGGAACTGCTTTTTGCTTTGACTATGTTCCCAAAAGAGGTAAACAAAGAAAACAGCAGAGACAGTCAAGATGAAGCAACAATTACAAAGGACAACAAATGTAATCTCCTCCCAGCCTAAATGCTCCATTTATGCAAAAGTGAAATTATTTTTAAAAGCAAAACCAGAAAGCAATCTGGCAATGAGTACACTCTGCATGTGTATGGTTTCAAAGGAGAAAATACCCACATGCAAATATGTTGCAAAGTACAATTCAATTATCAAAGATAATGGCATCCATTTGCTACCAATACAGCCCGAGCCATTTATTGATGCACCTTTCTATACCAGAAGCTTTCTTATTTTCACTCAAAACTTCACAGTAAGTGGTAGTCAGGTTTAGGATTTCTGAATTCATAGAAATAGTAGCAATTGTGCTGAAGAATTATAATTTTCTCCAACCACGAGACATATTTTTCCTTTTTGCACTAGCATCCATTTGAAAACACATTCCTCCCATATTCTTTCAATGTGTAATTCCAATAGTCAGTCAGTTCTCTGTGGTGAGAAATACGTGACACAAGCACAGCCCAAAAGAACGTCTCTTCTCTTTTGCCTTCAGCAAAAAACTCTGGTTCCCAATATAATTCTTGGTTTCTAGTACTTTCAAATTAAAAGGAATGAGGGCTTCCTTGGAAAAATAGCTGATTCTTGGCCTTGCCCAGGAAGGTACAATAGGACTCTGAGGAAAATTTACAGTACTAGAGAGTAAAGGGAAAAAAGTCTGTCCTGATAAAAAGAAAACAAATTACAATGATGGGGCTATATCAGAAGGATACAGTCATCCATTGAAGGAGCTATAATGGGCAAAGCCAGGCCAACTGTTAAAGTTATAAAAATAGTGTTGGAATATAAGCCGAAGTTCAAAATTAATATCTGAGCCCATGCTATTATTAGTAAATGTTTTAACAAATAAATGAGAGATGAGAGGACAGCCTATGAAGAACAATTACAAAAAAATAAATCCATAAAAACACAAAATTAGGAACCATAAATATACGGAAAAGGTCAAAAGCCAAAATGAAAAGAAAAGAAAAATGCATACAAAAATGCCATTGACTTTGTCTTGGATTGTCTGTCTGCTGCTTGTTTTGGTGCCTACCCTTAAGTGTGGTTAGCATACCCAGAGAGACTTCATTGGTGAGAACTAATTTCTCCTTTGTAAGCAGATGTGAATTGGATTTGTGACTTATACTTTTAATTAAGATACTACTGTAAAATGTAAATATACACATACATATACACATATATATCACCTATATATAATATATAATACATATCACTATACATAAATGCAGATAACACATATACAACATACATGTGATAATCATTGCTTATCAAATCCAGTTTTTAAAAATTTCTTTCATACATGTTCTTCCATATCTTTCCCCACGTTCATGTGCAGCACACATGGACCCTCCGTGTCCTTTCAGATTTGTGTAGAACACACTAGATGGCAAGGCTCATCAGTCATGTATGCAGTTTCTCTATGTAATATGTAGGTGTGGTGTGGTAGGTGGAATGGTAAGCCTAAAAGAGAAATTCTGTCTACCATAAGCTGCTTTTGGTCATGCTATTTTATCACAGCAACAGAAAGGTAACTAAGACAGTAGGTAGATGGTGATCCCAATGCGGCTACCTAGACAGCCAGTCCTTGCTCTCTGGAGGAAGGGGACTAATTCATTTTCTTTGTCCTGTAATGCTTCCTGTTTTCTCCAAAAGTGAAGGACTGACCTTCTCTTGGTTTCCATGCAATAAATGCAAGTCTCTACTTGTGCTGATGACATGTGGCCTTCTACATCACCCCTGTAGCACACGGGAGGCTATCATAAATACAATGCCAATGCTGCTTGCTGTTTTCTATGCAATTCTGATCTTATGTTCTGGCCCATGAGGCTCCTCACATCTTGTGTACCTTGGAAAATGAAACAAGCTAAGTTTGCTTTCAAACCTGATAAAATCTCAGCGCCTTTGTACTTCACAGAACCCTGTATACAAAAAGGAATACAAAGCTGGGGTGATCTTTTCATTTTTTTCTTTTTCCTACGCAAAAAAATGCTTTATAGGGAATTGCTTCAAATTGAATCTAAAAACTTATGTTCATAGTAGCTGGTTTTTATTCTCTAACATATGTATACGGGAGAAACTGAATTGAACCTTCCCCGTGCGCTGTGACCATGAGCACTACTCCAATAAAATCCATACATATACATCTTTAACTAATAGATTTCTGTAACAGAGTTTATGCTCAATTTTTTTCTCCTTAAGAAATAGTGAAGTAGCCAGGCATTGGTGGCACACTCCTTTAATCCCAGCACTTGGGAGGCAGAGGCAGGAAGACCTCTGTGAGTTTGAGACCAGCCTGGTCTACAGAGTGAGTTCCACAGAGAAACCCTGTCATATATATATCCAAGTCCATTTAAATGAAAACAAACATTTATAGACAATATTTGGGAATTTGGGCGTTGTTCTTTCCAAACTACTGGTAAGAGGCGCTGTCATGGGGGATTCTAAGAAGATGCAGAAATCCTGGCTGTAATCTGTAAGACTGATTTGTCCAGCTGTTTTGAATGTAGGATCACCTGGTACTCTGTTTCAGGTGGTCTGGCTTGATCAAACCACATTAGTCTGGAAGGAATCCACATCTTTTCATTTTCTGTGGAAACAAAACTAGAAATCCTTTTCCCCAGTAACTTGTCCTTGAACTTTGGAGTCAAAGCATTTTTTTAAATTTAATTTATGATTTTACATGTCGATCCCAGTTCCCTCTCCCTCCTTCCCTCCCTCCCTCCCTTTTGCCCTCTCTGCCCTCTAACATGCACTCTAACCATCCTCCCCTCCCATCCCCCCACCCCAATTCTGTATGTAGGGGAATGCCATCCAGTTGGGGTCATGTAGATCTGACAGGTCATGTGAAGTAGGGACTAGGGCTTCTCTCCTGTCTCTAGGTTAACTGAGTTATCCCTCCATGGGGGAAGTGTTAGCAAGGTCCTTTTGCACACCAGGGATACATCCTGGCTCCACTGTCTGAGGTCCTTTAGACTGCTCAGTCCTTCAGGCTGAGACCCATATTCAGGGGGGACTGAGTCAGTCCCATGCTGGCTTCTCAGCTATCAGTCTGGTGGCCCGTTAGCTCCTCCTTGTTCAGGTAAGCTGTCTCTATATGTTTCTGCTGCCTGGTCTTGTCCTCCCATTTTCCTGAGGAACCGCCATACTGATCTCCAAAATGGCTCTATGAGTTTGCACTCCCACCAGCAGTGGAGGAGTGTTCCCATTTCTCCACATCCTCTCCAACATAAGTCATCATTTGTGGAGAAACCCTGTATTGAAAAACAAAAAAGAAAAAGAAATGGTGAAGTGTTGTCACCTTCATGTTTATTGCTATTTAAATTTTTAATGTTTAAAATTATCTTTTATTCTTGTTTCCTAAATTCATAACATTATCATAAGCCTACATCTATCAACTCTATTACCAACATTTTTCATATTTTTTTGTTATTGACTTGGATATATTTTGCAACACCAAGTTTCAAATAATTGTGTCTATATTTGCGATATATCTTCAGGACTTATGGTTTTAATATCTTCCCAAACCTCAGGTCATAAAAATACCTTCCTTGATATTCTTGCAAGTTTCCCTGTTTTTATTTTCCATCTTAGAACTTTAATTCACCTATAGTTTAGTTTTCTGTAAAAGAAAGTAGATTCCAGGCAGTTAGTCAATAATGCCAGAAACCTTTTTAAAAACAAACTTACTTTCTCATTAAAAACATCCTTATACCAATCTTTCTTTAAAGTAAAACTTGTTTACAGACTATTTATAGCATTCCTTCTATTCCTTCTATTTTTTTCCCAGTTTGTATACACATGCCATATTGATTTGTGGTCAATGATTTTTTGACAGTTTTAGTATTCTGCCATCTGGAAACTGAAGTTCTTTTCCTTGTTCCTTTTGGATATTTTCCTGGCTTTCTTCAGGTTATAAACATTAGCATTATTTCATAAATGTTTCTCTCTACCCACTTTAGGATTCTGACAGACATGACTAAATTTGCATATTCATTCTGGATGAATTGGCTTCATAATGACGTGACTCTGTTCAAAGACATAGTAGACCTATCTGTTTGTTCAATCTCATTTTATCCTTTTCAATCAGATTTTGTATTTCTACTGTGAAATATTTCTATTTAAAGCAGCCAAAATACCATTAAAATAATTTACTCTGTCCCTTTAAATAAAGAGTGAACAAAAAGATCCTCACTTAAATATTTTCCATGTAGCTTTCAATTATGAAGATGACTTCTTTGATTAAAATAATTTATCCTGTCCTGTGAAGCACTCTCTATTATTTAATTTCACTTGGCTAATTTAATAGTGACTAATGTTAAGTAGCGTCCTCTGAAATATAAATTCTATTTAATTTTTCTGTTGTAGCTCATTTCTGATCAATATAGCTATATTGACTACTTCCTCTTACTATACTATAAATTAGTAAATAAATAACAAAGAAATATGGCCCATTCAAATTAGGGTTTATTAAATGAAGATTCCAATTGATCATGTCACATTACCTTTTTCTGCTACTCAGCTATTAACTATTCTCAGTGTTTTATGTTTTATAACCTGCTACTTTGTTGAATGTTTATCTGGTGGAGTCTGTAGGGTCTTTTGGGTATAGATCATACCATCTTCAGTCACATTACCAAACCTTAGATCTTTGAGAAAACGAAATAGGGTCAAACATGTTATCCGAGTAACTGCACTAACATCTGTTGTAGTATTCATATAGAAAGAAATCATAGGAAATATATAGAAAGAAATATTAGGAAAATCAATTTGTTTGCTATTTTGGTCAAAACAAGGGAGAAGTTTTCCATTTTTGTCTGCCTTTCCAATAAAAGTATAACTTTAGGGGTGAGGATGAAAAAAAAAAACAAACCTCTATGATAGATACATATTTCGATAGTCTTTCTTCTGATGTCTAGGCTCCTTAGGTAGGTGTCTTATCTCCCAGCATAGAATTTCTTAAAGGAATCCTAATTCCCATGTCCCCATTATGGTGTTTATCTCAGTACATATTTATTAATGTCTTCTATGTTGAATGTTTAGTGTTTCATACTCATCATGGGAGGGGGATGCACTGGACACGGATGGACAACTCTGGTCCCTCTGTCAGAGAAACTAACCAAGTTGGTAACCTAATTTGAAATTTTATTCAAGAAGGAATTAATCTTCTGTTAATGTAGTCATAAAATTGACAAGATAAAGAGTACCTAAGCAAGGAATAAAGGCATTAATTAGGAATTTAAGTTAAAAGACTGGAGGTTATAGTATACAAACGGACTTTGGGAGCTCTTTCCACGTAGAGGGATACTCTCTCAGCCTAGACACATGCAGGATGGCCTAGCCTCCGCCTCCCTCCCCCATCTCCAAATGATGACAGAATTTGAAGACTCTCCATGGAAGGCCTCACCCTCCCTGGGAAACAGAAAGGGGATGGGATGGGGGTTGGGAGAGGACAGTGGAGGAGGGGAAGGTACGGGAACTGGGATTGACATGTAAAACAAGCTTGTTTCGAATTTAAATAAAAAATTGTCATTAAAAAAATATAAAAAGGCTGGAGGTTAATAACAGTTTACAATTCCTGACATCACAAGGTATTCCATTTACCTTTCTGATAATAAAATCTAAACTGTGTTTTTCTAACTTAGTGTCAATTTGATGTTTAAATATATGTGTAAACACAGCACAATTTGGTATGCAAAGGACAAAACATGTATTTTTTTAAAAGGTATAGTAGAGTGCCACCAAAAACTCAGAGATTTGTGACTGAATTATAAAATTTATTATATTGTTTCATTTATCTCAGTCTATATTTGCTTTCAAACTAATCCTCAGTATATTATGTGGCCCTACTGCAATGCCTGTAGGGTAATACTGTTATTATTTAGCTGTCACAAAATATCTAATGATCCTCATGGTCAAAAGAAAAAAAAATCAATCTTTTTCCAGAAAAAGTTAACTGGAAGTCACAAGGAGAAATCTATCTGCACTTGCTTCTGATTGACACTTTTCTCCTGTTGCTATAGTCCTCATTATGGCACTAGCAAGGTCCATTTGTAAATCTGAAAATGTAATTCCTTTCTTTCCTCATCTACTTCACCTACCATGGTGTCTGAAGGTGCAATTTTGTTTTCTTCACCTCTTCCTCCATTTCTATCTATATTCATCTTCATGGTGCTAAGTTAAGCAATGGAAAGTTTTAGATCTCACTATTTCAAAGCTTTTTCGTAAGTTGCTCAAACACCCTAATTATTTCCCATATGGAAGATATTGCAGTTCAGCTGCCAAAAATATTGAGAAAAGTCAACACCTTCCCTCAAAGTGACTTTGTAAAGGGACCATCCTGCACAGAACTTAGACTAGTTTTCTCTGGGAGTGCGGGATCATTACATGGAAACACAAAGGATAATCGATCTGTGTCTTATTTATTAGAAATGAAAGGTTTGCTGAGAAGATTTAAAAAAAAAAAAAAGGAAAAAAAGAAAAAAGAAAAAAAAAAAAAAAACAAAACCTCCCAATTGAATTTCCTGCCACACCAAAAATAGATTAAATCCAGACTAACATTTTCCCATTTCGAGCAGACGGGCCTTTGGGCAGTGAGTCATGTGCATCATCCTGAAGTGATGATTCCTAAAAGAAAACAAAAGTGGAAAGTATGAATCAAAGAACCATGAGATTGAGAACAAGGCAAAGTTTTAATCCCGCCATTGGGAAAATGTTGTTTATAAGACATTAAACATTAAAATTGGAATAAGAAACATAATAAAACTAGAAGTAAATGAATCGGGAATCATTAAAGAACATTCCAAGAAGCTAAGCGCTTTTGTTTTCAATGCCACCTATCTACAATGCTTTGAATATGTTATTATTTTGAGTAGATTTTGCAAATATATGATGTTTATAACCTCTAAATATTAAGAAAATAAAACAAAACAAACAAACAAACAAAAAAAAAAAACGGGAGGCTGGAAATTTAGCTTGCTGAGAGCTAAACTGATTTGTTGGTTTATGTTAAGGACCCAACTCTAAAGCTTCAAAACATTGTTTTTATGTCAACTGTATCCTATTCAAATGATAACCGTGGGGGGGGGGACAAAAGTGGAAGGGAAGAGAAGAGGGGCCTAGGGTTTGTAATTCATGACCACAAAGCTGTTCTCAGTGATCCCGTGGCTTGTACCATAGCAGACACCTGTTCTCTCCTCTTTTCCATCCATCAGTACACCTGTGTGTACCACGGGTCCAGAGTCTACTTTACCTATATAGGACGCATTAGGAACCTATGCTCAATGGGACATCGCACCTGCTTGGGAAATACTAAATGAAATAAGGTATCCCTGATATAAGTACCACTTCTTGTTGCAGGTTACCCTGCTAGGACCCTGCTTGTGGGAGGGGGTGGGAAAAGCCAGCACCAATGACTCAGGCACTGGGATGCTGTGACTAGCAGAGCATGCTTCAGACTCATTTATTAAGGAAGTTAGGCCTGTCCTTATATCCTCTCCCAAGGTCCTATTGGCTCAGGCTTCTGACTCTGTGGCGTTGTCCTTTTCCTCATCAGTGTCTCTGTGTTAGGTGTCTCTCCAACCATGTCTCTGGGCATTGAGTCAGGCTTGGCGGCTTGGCTCAGGGAGGAAGTGCCTGCTGCGGCCGTGGCTTGGGTAGGCTGGCTGTGGTTTCTCCTATAACCTCTTTTACAAGCTTTGCTAGCTTCCCTCCCAAGGTTAAGAAGAACTTCTCTACAGGGTAGATAATGTTCATTAGTGATGGATCCTAAGTGAATAAAAAGTTATCATTTGAATAGAATACAGTTGACCTAAAAGGTTTGGAGACTTTTTAGCCTTGGGCTCTTAATATAAACCAATTTGTATATCAGGAAAAACATCATTTTTTAAAAACCATACTAGCCATTGTGGTGGTGCACAACCACAATTCCAGCACTCAAGAGGCTGAGTCATGATCACCAATTTCAAGACTTCCGTAGGCTCCACAAGGAGAATTCCAAAAACAAAAGCCAAAATAGAAACAACAACAACAAATGCTGGTGGTTCATAGGCATCACACCTGGGTAACACTGTTGACTGTTCGCCCTCCTTTGGAACCCTGCATGGTGCCTTCTGGACCATGAAAGCTAGTCCTCGGGTGGGAGGCTTTTAGAACAGTTCCAAGTCAGGGCTTCTGGGTTTTATATCTAAAGTGCATGGTGTCTTCAGCAATAGAGACTTACCCTCTGCCTCAGAGGGCAGCCAAAGGCAATAGGAATAACCCATAATGTTTTAGAGATTCTCTTGTGCAGTCCTGACTAACAACTCCAAAGAAGGCTTCTCATGCCTGGTGTTGGGATTTTTGTTAGATGACCTATAGCTCTTATGGAGAATGCTGTTGACCTACTTGGGAAGTTTTCATTTGAACTATATACCTTTATATGCTGATTTACACATATTATAGATGTTTTAAAAGACACAGTTAATAGTATAATCCCTTATGGCTTTCAGACATCTGTATTGTTATTTTATCCTTTTCTCTCCTTTGATAAATGATTTCTGCTACTGGAAAACTAGACATCTATACAGGGCTAGTGAAGTCATAGTTTTTGGAGGAGATCCTACAGCTGGCACTTTATTAAACCAGCATAACCCCTAACTTTGTTCCAAATGTTTATCCTTAAACCAACAGATGAGTGTAGTCCTCTCCCCTCATCAAGGGGACTTTACAATAGACAGACACTGTTAGAGAAAACCACAACCTATCAAGACACAGAGTTGTAGAGCCCAGTCCTAACTGATTCATCTACATAACAACTCCCATGCCTAAGGTTCAGAGATCACTGTGGAAGAGGGGCCATGAAGATTTTAAGAGCAGTGAGTTTGCAGTGGGATTGTGTCTCCTAGAAATGTCAGAAGTTACACCCAAAAAGTCTTACATAAATAGGACCTGGACAAGGATGGCCCACATAGACATGCTAGCATGAACAGGGGAAAGCTCCAATCTTCCACAAAGAACTATAGAAACTAAGGAATGCTGAAAGAAGGAGAAATAGTCTAGAGAAAAGCATAGCCAGAGATTATTCAATACCAAGTGACTAGCTTTGAGAACATATTTACATATAAGTAACATCATAGACCATGCAGCTTGTATTTATGAATCTAGGAGTGTGTGTTCATGTGTGTGTAACAGAGATTAAAGAAAATAAAGGCCATGACTTTAAAAGAACGTGGGAGAGTTTGGAGGGAAGAAGGAGAACTATAATTATAATGTAATTATAATCTCAAAAAGCTAAAATTATAAAAAAAATTGTCAGTGGTTTTAAAGGCAATAGTATACATAAATAAAAGAAATTACATATATAGTCAGTGTGTATAATCCTAGCAAGAGATCAAACCAAACAAAACAATGAGCTGTTTCAGAAATCAATGTTCCTTTAAAACTTCAGACTTTTAGATTTGGAAAGTTTGAAAGTGATCTCTTTGGCCCCTTTCCTATATAGATGATAGCCCTGTGCACAGATCAGAGTGTGAGCTTCTTCTTGAACAAAGAGAACTGGCAGTCAATATATTCCCTATTCTCACTAATACATGTATTCAGTGCTCAGCAGAATAATTCTAATGTACATCTATTGTCAAATATTGCACCAAGGCCATAAAAAATTCTCTTGGTCCAGCATTAAAGTTGAATGCATTAAATTTACTTGAGGAGGAAAGAATCTCAGATTGGCAGTCTCCATGATCTATCAAAGGTAGATGATAGGAAAGAATGTCTGGAGACATTCAGAGATTGTGCTTAAGGGGTTCTAGGCAAGTCTTTGAAGAGGAGACTAGTAGTAGCTGTCAAGGTTAGCATCTTAGTAGTTTATAATTGGGGAAAAAAGCCTTAAGCAAGTTCTGATGAACTAATCAATGTTTTTCCTCAGTGAGGTATTTGTTTAGGTAAGTAAATTGGTGGCCTGATATCCTGACTAGATAGTTATTTGCCCTGTTGAACAAAATGTTTGCTTTGAAAAATTGCTTTACAGAATTTTTGAAGCAAACATGGAAGATGTTTATGGGTTTGAAACCTGATATAAAAATGCTCTGGCTTCAGATAATGTTGACATAGATTGTCTCTGCTGTCTCTAATTGTTTTCTGAGGTTTCCTTGAACCCCAGGAAAATCACTTGGTCAACTGATGTCTCATTGCTTTGTTTATTAGCAAAATGAAGTGAACATTCTTACTAGACAATCAGAACATCTTGCAGGGTTTATTAGTCAACACTTGCTGCCAAGAAGGAAAATGTAGCCTTATTGACTACTCTAAACCTTGGGGCAGACAATTAAGCATTTATTTGGGCAGACAATAAAGCATTTATTTGTGGTGTCTACATATGTGCGTCAGCTGAAATAAGCTGGTGGGTTTGGTCAGCTGGCCATGATGCCAAGTTATCTGCCAAGAGACCACAGGAAGAGTAAAGAAACAGGCTCAGCAATTCAATCAACCAAGTGTTTGAAAGAAAACTCTTATATTTGGCCTTCAATCAGCCATAAAGATATGAGAAAAGTGTCTACTGGGATGTAGTTTGGCGAACAGAAACCCTGTGTGCAGACATGGACAATTACTTAAATATGAACAACTAATAGGGATAGTGAGTATCTCTCCCGCATCATCCATTCAATCGTTTCCACAAAAGACTTTATGGCTTCGTTTGAATGAGAATCTAATAAAAACTTTGGCATTAAACCAATCAAGTAAAACAGAAAGTGTTAAAAGGTCGGTAGCACATGAGGGTTTTTTTTTTCAGTGTTAAATCAATGAAATTTACCCAATAAATTTACCCAATCAATTTTAAATGAATCTGTATGAATCTAGCACAATTTTATAACCCCCTCTTCTAGATAAAAAGAACTTCAATGCTTCTTGATTATTCAAGTCACCCCAAAGGGCCATCACTCTTCAAACTGTATCCTTCCTGCTCTATTCCCACGTCCTCACTTGTGTTCCCAAAGCTATAAAATCCTTTTGCTCCCGAGGGGACACAGTATATTCTGTTTGACCACTATGACAAAATCCACGAGTACAGTGTGCCTCACAAACTTCAAAGTAATTATTTAAAATTCAAAACAAGGCAGTTAGTAATTTAAGTCTAATTTTCAGTGTACAGTGTTTATTCTTTTTAAAGGAGACTGTATTGAAGTTATGTGGACCATAAAGCCAAAATGTCAGCCCAAAGAAAATGAGTGACAAAGGGTCACATGTCAGTGACAACCCAGATTCTAGAGCAGCCTAACTCCTGAGCTGCCATGGTAGTTTTTTTGTTTGTTTGTTTGTTTGTTTGTTTTATTTTTTAATTTTTAAAAAAATTCCATTTTTATGTGTGTCTTGTCTGCATGTATATCTGTGTGCTACTTGTGTGCCTGGTGCCCCAAGAAACAGAAAAGAGTATTGGATCCAGTGAGACCAGAGTTACAGGCAGTTGTGAGGCACTATGTGGGTGCTAGGAATTAACCCTGAGTCCTTTAAAAAAGCAGCCAGTGCTCTTAACCACTGAGCCATCTTTCTAATCCCAATAGTTCTTTTTATTTACTTTCATTTATTTACTTTATTTACTTTTATTTATTTCATTTCATAGTAATGCCAGTAATTTTAACCCTGTATTATGCACAAATAGAATAGATAAAAGAAAATCAATGTAAAAGAGATTCAAAATTGCATTGCTTATTTTAATTAAAATAATTTAAAGTGCTTAGCTCTAAAAAGTAAATAGCATTAGTATATCCATGCCATATACTTCTGTATACTTATTAAATTTGACTACATTTAAATATGATAATAAATAAACACAGTATATCACTATGGCTCTCTCCATACCAACTATCATTTTTAAATTTCATAGATATCCCTGTTAAAGTTCTATGGTAATAATAATGAAATATGGACTCACACCTATAAGGATCAATATTACTGAAAATACCTTGTACATCAATATAAGAAATGTAAAATGGCACAGCCTTAATCAAAATAGTATAGAGGTTCCTTTTAAAATAAAAACGAAGCTTAATAGTGGTGGCACACACCTTTAATCCAAACTTGGGAGGAATAGGGTAGAGTCAGGAGGATCTCTGAGAGTTCAAGGACAGCCTGATCTACAGATCAAGTTCCAGGACAGGCTCCAAAGGTTCACAGAGAAACCCTGTCTCAACAAAAGAAAGGAAGGAAAAAAGAAAGGGAGGAAGGAAGGAAACCTGGAGTTACATGTGATTCAGAAATCCCTCCTTCTGGGTGTCAAAAGGAAGAAGATGCATTTCTGAGATGGAGCTATGTTCCAATACTCATTGACATATAAGTCACAATTGGTTAGTTGATGGGAGATGTCATTCTGTAAATATGCTTCTTGTATTGGTTAATGAATAAAGCGCTGTTGGCCAATAGGAAAGCAAGATAGGTGGGACTAGGAGATAAGGAGGATTCGAGGAAGTAGTAGGGAGGAGTTAGCATGTAGAGACAGGAGAGAACAGAGGTCCTGGCCCACTCTCCGGTAAGATGAGACCACGTGGAAGTACTTAGATTAATAGAAATGGATTAATACTTAAGACAGAGCTAGCTGATAAGAAACTAGTAACTGGCCAACAGCATTATATCGAATACAGTGCCTCTGTGTGTTAATTGGGGCTGGTGCCACGGTGGGTCCAGGCCAGCAGGAAAATCTACTCACAACAGTTAGTTAGTATGGTGTTAAAACTAAGTGTCAACCAATAGATACATATAGCTTGTATATGTGATGTGCGTGTGTGTGTGTGTGTGTGTGTGTGTGTGTGTGTGTGTAGCATTAAGCTGCATAAATATAGCTTTTGTTTGTCAATTATACCTCAACAAAGCCCAGAGAAATATATTACTACAAGGTTATTGGTATGTTATCAATAACTAGTTGTCAATTCTAACTAGTTTTAGCTCTAATCTACATTGCTAGTTTAATTCTATATGCATTTCATTATACCTGGAACACACACATAACCTAACATATGTGTCACTTTCCTCCGTGCAAATATCCAGTTATGAGTGACTGACTGCTGTGGCAGAGTTGGGCCAAACAGTTTCCTTTTCTACCTATGTTTTTAAAAAAGAAAGAACACAAACATTCTGGCTCACAGAAGCTAGAAATATTTTTGCTGACTTTCTGCATCCTAGCAACCTCTTGGGACTAGTTTATGCAGGGTCTCTATTCTTGCTAAGAGAAATGATTTTTACAGGCTCTTATATAAGTGAGGTTCTTTCCGTATCATAGTAGCTCTTTGGTCTCCCTGTCAATCAAATCACTTTCAGCACCATAACAACCTACATTCACACAGTGCCATTACCGCGTGAGGCAGACCTAGAGCTTTCGGCATTTTATGTTCCTCAGCCATTCAGCTATAAAAACTCTAGGTGCATATCAGCCCTTGCTCATTTTGTGTCTGAGTGTGCAGTTACAATTCCATTTCCTCCCCCAGCTGTCAGGACTGTACAACAAACTCCTAAACCACATAAATCTCCCAGAGCAGCTAAGAATAAAAAGATCTTCATCAATTTGTTCCCATAAAGACCAACTAGGTTGTACAAAAAGGAAAAATCTTCTTGACAGAATGATTTGACTGAGGAAAAATGGAGAATTTTCCTGTTCTCGATAGAAAGTGTACTCCAACACACACACACACACACACACACACACACACACACACACACACACACAGAATGCATTTTCTACACAATTTAGTATATATAACTCATTCAGTTTTCACTCTGTTTGATTACAGTGACCAAGGTTCAAATGTTTGAACAATATGCCTTATCAACAGAAAAAAATCCTTCAAAATATAAATGCAATAGGAAATAATTATGATAAAATTACTAATAAAAATATTATAAGATGCATCACTTTCTCCATCTCTACAGATGGAAAATGTTACAGATTGACTATGAATTTCCCTAAGGATGTCAACTAACTGATGACACTTGACTTAAAAGGTCATGTGTGCTGGGGCAGGTGCTGTGACAGGAGACCTTGTTCAATTAGAAGCCCATGAATAGGCTGGAAAAAAAATTCCCTTTTTTTTCTTCTGCTAGTATGAGGCAATCATAAACTCCAGTGGAGTGTTAGTCTTCATCTGTCCTATAAATTATCCTCAGACCACAATAGTCCTTACTTTAGAGATTGAATGTTGATTATGTACCAACTTTGTGCTATATGCTTTGCATGCTTTAGACTAATTTTGTAGTGTAGTTCTTCATTTTGCCAGCAAGGAAGTGGAGCTATCGAAACATCAATAATGCTAATATACTGTCCACTCAAGCATATGCTTTGTGCTGGTGTCACTTAGAGAGTGGAGGGAAATGGGAAGATTTAGCCATGAGCACCTGCTATAGTCATGGTGGGTTTGGTTATAACACCCAACTGAGAATGTCCCCCGTACAGTAGAGATGAAGGAAGAGACTGGAATTCTGCATTTGGGACAATGCTACTCAGCTATGTTAGAAAGGCATGAAGTATTTTCAGTGACACAGGGGATTCTCAAGACTATTCTGCTGTGGAAAATGTAAAAAGCCAAAACTGTATATACCGAAATTGCAGAACAAGCAAATAGAATAAAAACGATCTTAACCCAGTACAATATACCCTGTATGTTTGAAAGTCTACAAAATAACATTTTTTTTTTCTCTAGGCCTTCCAAGGAATTTTGTATTAACTTTAAGGTACAAATGTTGAATGTATGTAGTGACAACAGAATTTTTCCCATCCATTTTTTTTTTTTTTTTTACAAAAAAGATGAGCTCTTGATTTTCTGCTTGCTTCCTTTGACTCAACAAAACTCTACTACCTCAGTCTTCTATACCCCTTACCATCTTCATCTGCAGCATTTATAATTAAGTGTGTTTGTTTTACATTAATAAGTTTATGGTTTAGAGCCCCTCATTTACACTTCATTCCCAATGCACTAGGAGAATCCCTAGGAATGTATTTATTGTTTATTTATTTATTATGTGTGCATACTCATAAATAAGCTTATATGCACCGTGCACATGAGCAGTGCCTACACATGACAAAAGGCAGTGTCGTTTCTCCTGCAGCTGGAGTTGCAGGCAGATGTGAACCACCATGTGGGTGCTGGGATCCAAGCCTGGTCTTCTGGAAGACAATTGTGTATTCTTAACCACTGAGGCATCAATCCAGACCCTCCTAGGACTGTATTTTTAACTACTGTGAACGAAGTTATCTATTCTGTTCTAATGCCCTCCTCTTTCCCATCTTGTCAGCTTGCTACTAGTAGCTGTAGCTTCCTATACCCCTGGGTCCCCTTGCTGAGTTATGATTCCACTATAATGTGAAATGGTACCAACTTTCCATATGAAACAGCAGTATAAATGCATGAACCCCAAAACTAAACCTGTAAATAATTCTTGCAGCAATCAAAACTGTGAGTGAACGATTCCATTCTCATATCTGATAATTCAAAACTAAAATGTCCTCCAACCAGGAGAACATAACACTTTCATTACAAATGCTCCCTCCCTCTGTTTTATCACTTTGTTTTTTATGGGAATCATAGGATGTAGACTTCATTGGAGTACCTGTTCAGGAAGCCATGTTGCCTATGAAACGTTGTCTGTTTAAAAGACATCCCTATATGAAGCCACTTCTTACTCGTTGTAACATGTTAGGCCTCTGCACAAGCAGAATGTAGTGGAGATAGACTCCTCACAATTCATAGCAAATAATGTCAGTCTAAATGTGGCAAAGGTAACCCGAATTACTCATTCTGTTTATGAAAAGCAGGTCTGTTGAGAATAGTGAATCAAATTAAAGCATGGACCATCCCAGTCTGCAGAAGCCAGGATTGCAGAACTGAGGTGAGGAGCGGCACTCAGGCGAAAAACAGCTCATCTGTGACCCCACATTTGTGCCTAAAATGTTTACTAATTCCTTGGTGATAAAAGCCAAAGTCAACACTGAATTCATACAACAACCATGCTACTCTGTAATTTGAAACTGGCTACGTGTGTCTTTTTACATTCTGTGGCTCACCTGACTTTTTAAAGGGTGGAAAATGGCCTTTGGAGCATTATTATAAGGATTGCAAAGAGTGCCTCCAGCTCCTTCTTTACAGAGTTCACTGTAATTTGTCAAAACTAGGGTGATACCAAGGGAATCTCTATTGCCACTAACCACTGAAGGCCAGCATTACCGGGAAGACAGATAACAATGGAAAAGACAGAAAACCTAGATCAAATGGTTAACTTTTCATTTTTCGATTTGCTTTTCACCTTCTTTGTAGACCCAGAAAGAATTTCTCAATAGGACTGGGACACCAAATGAAGAAAGGTCTGTCTCCAGCTCAGGTTTGGAGATGAGAAGTAAATGATTGGATGTTCTCTTCAGCTTAGCCTCTGATGAAGACCCCCTTGGCTAGGTCACATGATAGTTAATGCACATACAAGGAGAGATAACATGGTGAGGCAGGAGGCGGGGAGGACCCATCTTCCTTATTATGTTACACTAGATTATAACCTTTAAAAGCCCATCTCTCATGCTCGTACAACCAAAGACAAATCTTCCAACAGATACATATTCTCAAAGACAATACATAAATTAGAAGAAATATCAGGAATGTGCAAAATGCCCTGTAGGTAAACAGACCATACATTTCAACACTGAATTACACAGTTGATATATGACCATATACATTGTGTCATTTATACACTGCAAAATACATTGTCTGTAATTCTCAAATAGTTTTTAAAAACAAATACCACTCTGTAACAAATATCTTTAGGTACTGTTAAAAGAATGGCATTTAAAAAAAAAAAAAACCAACAGACTAATGCTTCTAGTAAACCTCTTGGTGCCCAGAAAGGTTAGAGGAGAGAATCAATATTCTGCTTTATGAGGGTTGACTGGGAAGCCCCTGACATATTCAACTTTGAAGAGCCAATTTTCAGGCTTCTGATAAAGCCATCTGTCCTGTTTAAAACTTTAATTGATAATTTTCTGAACAGCACATTGGCCTGTGTAAGACTCCAAGGACCACACATGGACCACTCCTGCTTGACTTACAGTACAGCACCAGAACATTCAAAAATATCAAAAGCTGTGCTGGACCTGGAGAGATGGCTCAGCGTTTAAGAGCATTGCTTGCCCTTCCAAAGGACCCCGGTTCAATTCCCAGCATCCAAAGGGTAGCTCACAGCTGTCTGTAACTCCAATTCTGGGGATCTGACACCCTCACACAGACACACATGCAGGCAAAGCACCAATGCACTAAAAAGAAATAAATTTTTAAAAAAGGAAGAAAGGAAAAGCTATGCAGATACTAACAGCCAAAGTCAAGGCAGACTGACTAAAACCAAATTGAATTAGAAATTAGGGATAATTTTGTCTGAATCACTCTGATTATCATTAAGGTTGAGTCATTCAGCACCAACTATTTGGCCTTTAATGACAACTGTAAATACAAAGAATAACTCTCATTTGGCCCTGATGTAGCAAAACCCAGCGGGTAGCATAGTGGAAGAGTAGCAGGAATCTAAACAAATCCTTAAGACTTCTTTGAATTTCCCTCCAAAGTACATTCTACCTTATTTCATACCATTTCTATTCAAATATGCAATTGGCAAATCAGTTATTTTTGAAGCATTGGTTTCATTCTGGGCTTATCAATGCACAGAATATAGTGAGTATAGTAATCATGGGGCCCATTCTTTGTCCTCTTATTACTAGAAATAAAAGGCTTTGATGAAAGGCGCCCAAATACATGAAAGAAAACCCCATTTACTTAGTCAGTACAGAACACAATGACAGCGGTCAGTTTGCTAAGGTGACAGAAGCAGAACTGGGAAGCAAGCAGAACCAGGCCATTTCCTGTGGGCTGTTCGAAAATTACCTTTGTCTCTACCCACTGTCTCAGTCCCAATCCTGAGAGGTCTAGGTAGCACCCCGATACCAAAGAGGAATGGAAATTTTAACATGGTAAACTTCGATCAGACCCAAACCCAACTCACAAGAAGGGATTTTGATACTTCATTGTTCCTGAGAGAGAACATTAGAGAAAGGCCTAGAAATCCATTTGTGGCCGTAGTATCATGCACCTTTTCAAGCTCCTAATCCATTAGTGACTAATGGATGACTGGTATCAAGGCAGACAATGGAAACATTCATCACAGGTGAAAGTAGCAAACTAAGTTTTTGTTGTTGCTGCTGTTATTGTCTCTGTTTGTTTTGGGATCAAATGTGGCCACAAATGGATTTGAGGTTGACAAAAAGCTGGTGGTAGGTAATTTCAACAATCCCTAATAAAATGTAAACACTGGTAATCCTCCGGGTAAAAACTGAGTCGCCTGTAGCATACATGATCACCGCCATGCCACCTCCATAAGGCTACAGGCGAAGTTTAATACATACAAAAATCAAGAGGCGTATTATCCTAATCACGAAGAGATGACTTTTCTTAGCATCATCTCTGTAAGACTTTGTTCCATTGGGCCAGCAAAATCACTGAAATCCTTCAAAAGAAAATCACTACATGCAGAAGGAGCGCTTTATAGCAGAGGTGCAAGAAAGAAACCTAGACTTCATTTCGGATTCATATTGACTTTCAAGACTGATTCTGCGATAGCAGTCTTCTTACTTTAATTGGAAAAAAAAAAAAAAAAAGTCTGCATCATGGAGCCCTGCCCACTGACTCAGCAAATTGTTGGAAAATGACAACAGCGACATCTACTGTCGAAGTAAAGCAACGATCATTTCTAACAGTCTTTCCCATGTGCCATACCGACTGGTCTTAAAATTATTGATAATGGGCATGGTGCCTCTAAGACACTTTAAAATGCAGACTTCCCACCCAGATGAGGACATAATTTTCTTTTGGCTACAAATTACTTTTTACTTGCTTATTATCTAAATCCATTCTTTAAACATTACTTTTAAAAATAAATTGAACACTTACCCTTATACAGTAGCAGTAAAGGTTTCTGGGGTAGTTTTGAACTAATTACACTCTCAAGCTAAATTTATGTTTCCATTAGCCTCCAGACTGTTTCCTAAATCTAATTAGCAATGAAATTCTGCTTGTTAAATGTGGAGATGTGTTTTTTTTTTTTGAGACAACAGCACCAAGATAAGATAATATAAGGTATACATGAATGTGTTTGTAATGTGTTTCCTACATTGCTTCCAACCAATGCCAATAATGAGTTTTAAATGATAATTGTTACTCCATTAATGTGCTTTATATATTAGCTGTACTATAGGAGTGATGAAGTTTGAAGTCCCCGAATAAATAGACTATATGGTAACATCCTAATTAAAAGGCATACTGATAAAATTGCATTTGTTATATAAATCACAAAACCCTCACAGACATAACATGGGCATAATTAAATAAGAATGAAGGAAAACAAGCTGTAGGCAAAGAAGGCTTTTAAAAAAACATACATACCATGCCACCAAAAGTTGTACGCATGCTTACTATACTAGTGATATATACTCAAAACCTGAGCAACTCATTAACAGTTTTAAAACATTTGAGTTCATTTCACTCTGTATATTTCATCTTCAATGCAAAAGACTGTTAAGGACCCAGTAGTATGCCTCCAACAACTAGTTTTTTCTTTCTTGTGGACAAAGCCACCAACCACCTTTCTTGTGTCCTGGAGATGTCCTTAGGTCAATACAGCTCTCATCACCACACATAGTGAATGGTCACCCTCACCAGACACCATACCGACCCCTTACTCATCATACCATTTGTGTTAGGTGCTAATGTCTCCATTTTACAGGTTGGAAAATTGCAGAATAGAAAAGCTGGGCAACTTACCTCGGACAGCCTTTGAATTCATGGTTGCCACATCACCCAACTTAGGTACCGACCCTAAGTGAGAAGAGCCACATTAATGGCAAAGTTGCAGCTAAGCGCTTTCTTCTTGTGCTCTTTGTTAGTTGTGTGTCAACTGACCAACACCGTAGGACTCCTTAGAAGGGAAGATGAATCATTTTCTAACTAGAAAGGGTGCAGGAGCCAGGTGTTGGACATGAGAACACGATTGGCCCCCAGCTGGCAGAAGTCTTGCTAGTTCCCTGAGGAGGTGAGGTAGCTGCTCCGGTGTCTTAGGAATCATTAAGTCCCTTTTCCCATTTCACACAAGGTCCCCACCCCCCCACCCCCCCAGACCTCCAGACGCTGATGTTCCTTTGATTACACCCTAATGTCACTAACCCCAGGCAAAAACATTACTCAGGAATGCGGAAATATTAATAAATAAAATTCATGTCTCTGAGTCCTCTCAGGACTCTCCCCTAGCCTGCGGGGAAACGTCTGCTTGAACAAGTGTGCTAACAGCTCCGTTTTTGTTTTTTGTTTCTGTTTCTATTTTTGCTCTCATCACCTCATGTAGTCTCCCTTCTGTTCTGTACTACAGCAGAAACTTCAGCAGTTTCATCAATTTTGTTCTTTAAAACAAAAAAACCTCTCATTTGCATAAAACCTAAAGCAAACTGGATACCTAATTCGTCTACAGACATGTAGACAGGACCTGTCTCCTATCAGGCCAGTAACTTGCACCTTTGATTAAAACTAGAGTAAGACTTTGGGCTCCAGAAAACAACCAGAGAAAAGTCTGTCTGGAAACTGAGACAAAACAAACAAAAAAACAAAACAAAAACCCTGCCAAGAAGAAGGGGCCGGGTAATGGGGGATGGTAGGGTCAGGCGTGGTTCAGAGAAAGAAAGCCCCTGTTCACTGCCCTTGATACTAGAGAGAGTGAAAACAGAGCTGTCTGCATCTGGGTTTTTTTGATAAATGGTGGAGTAGAAAGGGGGTCAGTCACTGTCAGAGCACAGAGAGTTGGCTGCTGTAGGGCTAGCACACTGCTGCCTGCTAGAGGGCAAACCCACTACCACCTCAAAGAATACTACACAGAGAGAGTGGTTAAACAGATGGGTAGGGAGAAAAACGTGAGTGTTGTGAATACTGTGCACGTCACATATTTCGGCAAGATTGGAAGATCCGTGCTGGGCAGGAAGGGTGGTCTTGGAAGTGTCTGCAGCCCTGTGGTATAGTAGAAGTCCGAGTCAGGCATTTGTGTGAATCTCTGTGTGCAATGAAGACAGTGAAGGCAGAGAGCGTAGGGCAGACCTAGCAGTCAGGGGATGAATGCTATCTATGCGGGCAAGCAGTCTGGGACAGGCAGGACTTGGCAGGTGACACGGGCTGGTTAAAAGTCTGGACAAAGTCCATACCGGTAAATCCGCAATCGTCACGTTTGTGGAGTCCTAGCCCAGAGGCCAGACTTGTAATAATATCCTTCAGCTGGAAGGCTGCTCGCAGGTCCACTGTGGGAGGTCCTACTACATACAGTACCCAGGGTCCCTGGGCTTGGAAGGTCAGTTTCTGTTCCCACAATGAGATAGTTGCCACCAGCTGTCAGAAAGAAGAAATTTTCCAACATCAAAGGAGGTACAATATTCACGGTGAAAAAATACTGGTTAAAGAGAGCTGATATTAACAATATCCAGCTTCATCTTGAAGACGCTTGGCTTTTTCTTTTTTCTTTAACATCCTGATGTACAGACCGGTGTCTGAATGCAGGCAATCCAGGTCCCCACAAATACACATTCCCACCTGTTGTATGTGATAATAGGAAAATATTGTATAAAGATACCATACAGGGAGGGCGCAGGCTCTGGGGAAGGACACTTTTCATCTCACAGAGCAGGTCCTTGCAGAGCCTCTGCGGGGAAGCATGGGGCTGGAGAAAACTGACTGAGGTGGGCACTATTGGAGGGCAAGGGGCCAGTGGACTTCTACCAGGGACAGCCGCATCAATTTGGGGAATGGTGAAGCAACTGATTTAACTCGCAGCCTTCTCTCTGCTTTGCTCACGAGACCTTCTGAGGAAGAGTCAATATTGACCGAATACATGCTCAACTTTTATGAGGCCCTCATGTCGCATGGATTTCACTCTGCAAAGGGATGGTACTTTGACTGCTCCCGTGTGGGAGCAATGGAGTATCGGGATAGGAAATAAATACATCTTATTCTGTGTGGTAGTACTGCCCTTGGATTCATTAAACCACACAATTTTAACGCACGGAGCACAAGCCTTTGCTCCTAAAAACAAAAGCACTCGTGATATCTCTCCATCAAATTTCTGTGGTGGGTGGTTTCTGCATTTGTGTTCAAAGTTAAACTTGGAAAATAGTTGCCTATTTTAAAAATCCAAACCAGGTAAAAATATTTTATCTGCTCAAATTCTGACAACTATCTCAAATTATTGAGCTTTGTGTCGTCCTTGAGCACACTCACCCTGCCCTTGGCAAAGAAGAAAGCTATTGTGCACTATGGCGCAGCATGTATGAGGCAAGACATTGTGAGTTCTAGGTCGGACCGGAGCATATAATGAGAAATCCTGTCTCAACAAAACAAAAGTAGACAAATAGACTTCAGTCTTCTCGAGGGCATTCATTGAGAATAACCATTACTTTTGTCTCGGGTGAAAATGTCATCTTTTATGAAAAATACATTAAGCATTATATTTTTACTTACATTAGTAATCTCTCTCTCTCTCTCTCTCTCTCTCTCTCTGTGTGTGTGTGTGTGTGTGTGTGTGCGCGCGCGCACACACACACACACACATAAGAATGATGAACTCTGTGAAGTCAGTTTTCTCTTTCTATCTAGGAACTGAACGGAAGTCTTCAGGCATGCATGGCAAATGTTTTACGTCCTGAGCCACTTCGGCAGCTTCACTGCAATTCTTAAAATGGACTTAAGAAATATTATTATCCGTCCATTTAAAATATACTTATTGAGTACTCATAACAGTGGCAAGCATTTAAAATGTAATCATTAAAAGATTTCTCTTCAAGAAAATATTTTTCTAAAGAAAGCACCATGTTGCTTTGTGGGCTTGCATAAACTATAACGGCATAGAAAGAAATGTATTTTTGATGTAAATCTTGATATTTATTACTGAGAAAAGTGTTGATAGCGACAGCAAATGATTCAACATGTATCCATAATTGCTAAATTACTTTAAATCTGTAACACACCATTGACATTTGCAAACCACTAGCGCCGCCTTGTGGCCGTGTATGAGTATTTCTATTTCAAGGTATTAAATGTGAGTACATTCTCTAGGTTTGAAGTGCTTTGCTTTGAATAGATTGAGAACCAATTCAACTAAAATTTTTATTCCTGAATAAGTATTAGCAATATCAGACATCCATTTATGCATATATATATATGCATATATGTATGCATATATATATATATATAAATGTCAAGTACTTCATACCAATGGTTCATAAAATGTATTGGATATGTCTGCCATACTACCCCTCTCTCTTCTATTGTTTGCAAAATTATACAGAGGATTTATAGCTCTCAATAGCCAGGATCCGCAAAGGAGCTCACAAGTCTGACCACATATTAAAATTGCCAATGAACTACTACTAATAATAACAATAATTTATTTTCCAAGTATACCCAAAGATTTAAACACAGCCCCAGAGTATGTGCCTGGGAACTTACAAGTCTGCAGCTGGTGCTTCATGACTCTAATCCAAAAGCCACGCATAAGGATTCTTCATTTGGAAAATCATTACAAGGAGTTTGAGACTGGCAACATCTTGACTCCTTTTATTCAAAGTGATGTAGTTCTGATGAGCCTGGAACTGTGGAATTACAAAAATGAGGATAGGTGTCCCACTTACTTAAAGTTTCAGAACTCTTCTACAAATGCTCTGCATTGACTCATAAAAACACATGGAAAATAGAGGTGTGTGGGGGCTGGGTTTTCTTGTGGAAACAAGGTTTGTCCTTATATTTTAAACACTTTTGATCAGCTCCTGAGTGTGGGCAGGCACTTATTTTTAAGGTTTTAGGATAGTCACCCTGCAGTTTCAAACATTTTGCAATAATCTGTGTTAGACAAAAGTATTATATGAAAAACTCTTCATGCATGAAAGAGAAGCTATGTAAATGAAAAGACTAGTTTTATGGTGAGTGACACCTGAAACACTCCACAGTTCATATTAATAAGACTGAAAGTAATTGAATGTCAGTGAATTCTGTGATTTATAAAGTACTTCTTGCCCTGTGTATAATGAAAACCCTTGGCAATGAGTCTTGGTAGTTGATGGAACATGATAGTGACTTTGTTTCCAATAACCAACTTGACCTAGAACCTTCTATCATTTTTATAGTGATCTATTTGAACTTATTTATACCCGTGCCTCAAATGTCCATGTTAAATTAAAGGGGAAATTGTACAATGGGAATCTTAGCCTTTCTACTTCCTTTGGTGTTGTGACATGTTTTCTTTTCTTTTTTTTCTTTCTCCAATGAATGTGCTGTTATATTTTGTAGTTAAGTTAGATATATACATTGAGTATTGTATAAATGATTATATATAATATATACACATATTATAAATAATTATATATGATACATATGTGCATTATATATTATAACACACACACACACACACATATATATATATATATATATATATATATATTTATATAAAATCTTCGAAGGCATTGAATTGCATGGCCAAGACTCTAATGGTAGAATGCATTCAGACATTAAAGACACTCTTCTTTCTTTTTTGTATCGAGAACAAGGGGCTTTGTTATGCTAAAGACTTAGCATACAAGGAAACTTCAGACAAAAAAATCTCCTGGACTCATGAGTCACTTTAATACAAAAATGGAAAGGCATGGATATGACATGTTTTCAAGACCTAAAGTCAAGTATCTTCACAAATATGTAAGAATTGTCTAAGCCTTGATGAATATGAAACTTGGAGTTTTTGTTTACTTTTTATGCTTCTTTTCTTTTTCTTGATGTAGGACTTCATATAACCCAAACTGGCTTCATGTTTGCTATTGAGTCAAAGATGGCCTTGAACTCCTGCTCCTCCCACTTCCTTCTCTGTAGCACTGGGGTTATAGCCTTGGGTCTCCTGGAAAGTAGAAACTTCTTGAGAACAATTGTCTATGAACAGCCTATACTCATAAGACATATCCTTGTCGTTCAGAATCATTTTCAAATCACTTTGGAAATTACTTTTTAAGATAATAGAATGTCCTATGAATATCAGTTGCCATGATGCCACTTTGCTGTCAGAGGTGGAGTTGAGCACTTTGGACAATGTTGAGGAGCATCTGCAGCAAAGACTGCTGGGTAAAGTGTGTTAAGTTGGATAACAAGTAAAATCAAATAAAACTAAGTTAAATGAAAAGTTCATGGGGCTTTAATGTACTACACATGGTGGACAGGTGTGGAAGTCATAAATGAACTGTAAAGACTGGGCACTTAGAGATGTAGATAAAGCCCCTCAATTCTGCTGCCTGTAGTGTTAAATTGGAATCGTTTTATCATATAATCAAATTGTTGTTAAAGTGTTATTAAGCACTTCATGTTTATCGCCTTGAGAAACTATACTCGAAATTGTTATACATACAGACTTGAACACATGGTCACAGGGTTCAATTCATTTACACAAACTGAACAGGACTGTGGGACTAGTGCTTAGCTATTAGCCATCTAGATTAAGTTTTCAAGGACAGGGCACAGCATCACATTTGAAATTGGGGGGTGTGGCCTAAAAGCAACATCCTCCAAATCTACTTAATCCATTGTAAATGTCTTATATGTTAATATTACAGCAAAACACTTCACAAAGTAATAGGGTGCTTTAATCCTCGTTCAAAAATAATTTGGTAATCATGTATCTTGTCAAATCAAAAACAAGGAGGGAAATAAAACATTTGGTCAAATGTTTTCTAACAGGTTTCCTTTTATAAAATGCAAAATTGAAAGTTGAGAGAAAATTCCTACAAGTCATTTTGGTAAATTTGGTGGTGTGTTTCTTAAACTTGTTAATGTCAAAAGCAGGTTTCCTAAACTTTAATAGCAAATGTCAGTGTGCTTTCAATACACCCAAAGGATATTATTGAGATGCAGGATCTGCTTCTTTGTGGGCTGGAGCCTTGGAATCTGCATTTGCTTCATGTTGGTGCTGATGTTGTCAGCTGGAGGGATGATTCTTCCCATGACAACAGCATATTATCTCCATGGATACAGGTGTCACCTCATGTTTACCCTTCTCTTTCTACATCTTCAAGTAGTTTCCCAGTCGCTGGACCTGCTGCTCACTTCTCACCTTTCTTTCTCCCCTGGGTTGTTAACAATCAAAATCATTTCCTGGCCCATTCACTGCCCACTCCCAACCTCAGCCATTTCCTGTGGGCAGTTGAACTTAGGGTGCTTTCTTAGATTGCCCATCTTAAATCTTCAGTGGAAGCCTGTGCACCAAAGCAAAATTGTAGCACTGAGTTCATGAGCCAATGAATGACCAAAAATTCAACCACTTGTCTGTTTAAAAATAAATAATAATAATTTTGGTTTAAAAACAAATGAAGCCTAGAGCCATCGAGCTGCACTTGATCAAATGGGTTTCCTGATAAGTTTTGTGGAAACTTCAAACACTCTTCATCATTATGTTTTTGTCAAATTGAAAATGGTTCATTTTGTAAAAGTTCTGCAATACTGGAGAAAAATAACTCCAAGAATAAAAAGATTTTGCATGTGGAAAAAGAAGTCAATGCTCCTATTAAAGGTTATAAAGCAATAATAAAACCATTACTGATGCAATTATCACCAGAGGGAAGATCAATACCTTTGAATTAATGGCCAAATTTCCTAATAAAAAGCAAATTTATTTTATGTAAACTATTGACTCAAAGAATTTCATAATTAGAACAATTAATAACAGCACTTAAAACATGATCCCCCCAAAAAAACCCTCCAGCATTTTTAATTTCACATTTTAAGAACAAAAGAAAGAAAATTTTATCTGTGTGATTTATACACAGAATTAGTTGTTATTGAATAATTTGCTAAAATTGATCTGAATTTCCTGATTTGTTGAAGTTAAAAGCAATAGAGATATGTAAACAGCAATCAGAAAATCAGTTAATTTTAAGTATTTCTGAGAATAAATCTGTACATAGTACATATTTTACATGTGGGTGAATTATTTCACAACCTCTCCTAAAAACCTAGTCTTAATTATTAATTCTATTGATAGTTATGAAATACTATTAACAGTTGAACTTTTCAATAATCAATCTTAAACATAACCTGCACTTTTGGTTCATTCTGAACTTGCTATCAAAGGTCTTAGACTGTGAATTGCAAACTTAGGTTCTGACTTTGTCCCTATCCCTAATTAGCTTGTGATTGCTTTCAACTGTCAACTAGATTTCACTTAAAGTAGTGACTCAAGGATATGATGATGAATAGAAAGATATTAATAATGCCTTCATTAAATTCAGAATGAACTCTTATTTTGACTTTAAGATAGTTTAATTGTCAGGAGTAACCATCTCCATTGGCCCCCAGCATGGACCACAGTACTCATCTAGGATGCTGGACAGTTCTACAAGTGCAAAGCAGATTTATCCCCAACTCTCTGCAAACACTGGAAACCTTTTCCTAAATACCTTGTGCCTAAGATAACTGTTTTAACTTTGCCTTCCTGATTGCCTAGACTTTTGGCTAGCACTTCTCACCAAACATCTCTTGAATTTGAGACTGGTCCATTTGTGTGAAATCCATCTGCTACCAAATTTATCTTTAACAATCTGCCTTAATTTTGTAGGAACTTCAGAATCCATCCAGGACCTACCATGAGAGAATAATGAAAGATTTTTTTTAAGGAGGCAACTTGGTTACTCTAATAACATTTGTGTTACTATTGTACCAGTATATCTTGCACACATGTTACTATTGTATATCACAGGGTCTGTAGCTGGACAATATTGATTACTTTTCTCCTCTGGTAGTATTAAAAGTACCTTCCAGAGCCATGAATGCCTGTCAGTATGGGTGAGGTTCAGCTGGACACCAGCTTGACTTCTAATGTTTAATGACACAAATAAGAGTTGTCCTTAGACATAGGACGTTACCATCAGGTTGGAGAGCAACCAATATCCTTGGCAATAGCCTGTGATGTGTAGAGGGATTGCTTTGGCCAACGACTCAAATGAACATCACCCAGTCCTGGTACTGAAAGCTTTGTTTTGTGGCTAGAGATGGCCAGGAGGGATGTCTCCCTCCTTATTTGGAGATTCAACTAGGATCACTTTCATAACTGTTGGAGAGCTTGCCATTTCCAATTTCCAACTTGATATCTTGAGTTCTTTATATATTTTGGATATTAGTCTTCTACTAGATGTGGTGTTCATAAAAATTTAAAAGTGGGGTACAGATCTCAACAGAATTCTCAACTATGGAAACTCAACCTACTAAGAAACACTTAAAGAAATGTTCACCATTCTTAGCCATCAAGAAAATGCAAATCAGAACTACTTTGACATTCCATCTTACACCTGTCAGAATAGCTAAGAACAATAACACAAGTGACAGCTCATGTTGATGAAAGTTTCTTCTTTATTCTGCCAGGTCCCACTGCCCTTGAGTCTAAATAAATACACAGAGACTTATATTAATTACAAAATTATTGACTGATGGCTAGGGCTTGTAATTGGCTATCACTTTCTAAATTAATAATTATTAATTCATATCTATTGATCTATGCATTTCCATGAGGCTGTGGCTTACCTATAATCCAGCATGTTACTCCTTTGGCAACATGGCATCTCTAGCTGGCTCCTGCCTACCTTTCCCAGAATTCTCCTCGTTTCCTAGTCCTGTATACCTTCATGCCTCATTGGCTGAACTGTGTTTTGTTCATCAACCAATAAGAGAAACATATACAGAAGAACATCACCCCCCCCCATCAAACTCATGCTAGTGAGGATGTGGAACAATGGAACCCTCCTCCATTGCTGGTGGGAGTTCAAATTTGTACAGCCACAATGAAAATCCATATGGCTGTTCCTCAATGGTTGTGAATTGATCTACCTCAAAATCCAGCTATTCCACTCTTGGGAACACACCCAAAGGACACTTCATCCTACCACAGGACACTTACTCAGCCATGTTCATTGTTGCACTATTCATAATAGCCCCAAACAACATAGATGTCCCTCAAGAGAAGAATGGATAAGGAAAATATGGAAGATTTTCTATACCCATAGATCAGTGTCTTTCTCAACCATCATGAGAAGATTTTTTTGGTTTGTTTGTTTGTTTGTTTGTTTTTTGGTTGATAGGAATTAACATGAAACCCACAACTAGATGACATGTAGAGAGTGAGAACTCTCAATGGTATGTCATCATCAAGGCCCTGTCCTCAAGGCTCTTGGTCAATTCAGAAGAGAAGGCAGACTGTAAGAGCCAAGGGTAGTGGCTTCTAGACACAACAGGATTGGGCACATATGAACTCACAGATACTGTGGCAGCATGCAAGAGGTTGAAGTCATACAGAACACCAGAACTGAACAGGAGATGTGGATATGCAGAGTCCCACTCCCAATCAAAAAGCCATTTACAACTGATACCTGGTGGGAAAGGGAAAAACAGTTTTCTTCCATGGAGTGTCACTAGGGACATCAACCACATTCTAGGATAGGCCCCATGCCTCGGACCAGTTGACCACCAGACAGACAGACAGACACACACACACACATACACACCACAAACACACACACACACACACACACACACACACACACACACACACACACAGAAAGGAAGTGCTCACTTCATTCTGGCCACTCAAGATTTACTGAAACTAATTTGCTTCCTCAAATCATTACCATCCATCCTATATACTACTGTGTGTGCCTGTATCTTGTAAGAGCAAAAGCCATTGTGCAGCAATTGTGTGAGGCAGCACAAACTGGAGCATCTGACTGCCTCAGTTCAGCCAAACCCTTGTCTCTAATTATGATCATTTTGTTTACTGATGATTTAAAAATAGTTACCTGATTTTGATTATTCACTTATTTTTAACCAACTTGGTAGTGGTTAAAACACAGCCTCTTGCTATAGTAGAATTACAGTTTCCAAGTGAGATCTAGACTTGACCATGTCCCTGGAAGCTGCATTGACAAAGAGGCCATGGGAGAAAAATGCTGTGGATTCCTCTCGAGTTAGTCTCGAAGCTATAAGGCAGCAATGGCTGTGTTTGATAACTTAGATGGGATTCAACAGAGTGAGGCAATCTCATCTCAATTGTCATCCTCAGTAAGATACAGAAACATCTTAGGTGTCTGGCCTATAACGCACTGAAATTCACAGTTCTTGCCTAAGTTCTCTGAGAAAATTACTGCTACTTGCAAATCCGCATCCAGAAAATGATGGACTATGATAAACTATGCCATTAACTTCAACTATGCTTTCTCTTTTTCTCATAAACTAGAAATGTCCAAAATTTGGAAAAGCCAATAAATAGCATCACTTAAATGTAGGAATAATGATCTTCCTTTAATTTTCTTTTTAAAAAAATGTATTATCATCTAGTATATGTGTGATGTGGGGAGTGGAGTGCATGCAGAGGTTAGAGGTCAACTGTGTGAAGTCTGTTCTCTTCTCTCATCTCTACATGGGTCCCAGAGATTGAACTCAGGTTGTAAGTCTTGCAGACAGAGTGCTTTTACATGCTGAGCCTCCTTCTGGCCCAGCATTACCAATTAAAGCATTTTTTCTAATTGCAGATTGACATAGACACAGAATCCCATAGACATGGAAGTATTATATAATAAAAGCAACAACCTTAAAATTAATTGTGCTATCTTAAAATAAGTGAAAATGCTTTCAGACACTGGGCACTATTTTAAGTTTGTGTAACAACAACAAAGTTTGAAACTCCAACAAATGGTCATTGAAAATCTATATTGTCCATAGTCATTAGCCAAAATAGGCCGACAACAAGTAAATATGAATTGCATACCGTTTCCAACATATGTTTGAGTGGCTGCATATAAATAACTATATTCTATATTATTTGCATGTGCACATAAATACATGTATGTTAAAAAGTCAAGGTGTCAATACTCATTTACATCCAACATCCATGAGTTGCAAGAAATTATACGATTGACTCATATATATATATACAAGTATTTTGACTATATATATTTCGATATGCTGTGTTTGCCTAGTGCCTGTGAGGCCAGGAGAGGGCAGCAGATCCCTTGGAACTGGAGTTACAGAAGGTTTCAAGTTATTATTTGGTTCTGAGAATTGAACCCAGGGCCTCTTAACCAATGAGCTATCTCTCCAGTGACACATAAAATATGCTTTTAAATGGTTACTGACTTTCACTTAACAAAGATTTCTGTGATTACAAATATTTTTATGGCATCTTGACATTTATCTTCATAATCTATGCAGTACATGTGAGTTAAAGGCTTTTTCATTTGTTTTTGTTTGATTCTTTAAAGTAGAAATATTGGGCTGGTGATCTGGCTCAGTTAAAGTCGTTGCTGCTTAGGGTGAGAACGTGAGTTTAATCTCTGGAACCCAGGAGGAGGAAGGAGAGGAGCGACTTGTCCCCTGATATCCACATACAGGCCACATGAATGCTCACACATGCACAATGAACAAATAGAAAATAAAAATTAAGTAGGAAAGCCAGGTGGTGATGGCACATACCTTTAACCCATCATTTAGGAGGCCACGATAGGCAGATATACCTGAGTTCAAAGCCAGCTTGGTCTACAGAGTGAATTTCAAGACAGGCAAGGCTACACAGAGAAACCTTGTCTCAAAAAAAAAAAAAAAAAAAAAAAAAAAAAACAACAACAACAAAAAAAAAACAAACAAAAAACAAAACCAAAAACAAACAAACTAAATAATCAAATAGAAATATTTATAATGTATAGACTGTGAATATTAAACAATGCTCCTTCAAATCCCAGTGCTGAATATTCACTTATTTTTCAGGCTTGGCATTTTTTTTAAGGTTGAATAATAATAGCAGGCCTAACAAAGATGGAACTGACCTCAAAGTGATAGGCATCAATCTTTCTTATTTTTGTTCAAAATATGTATTTACTTTATAAAACAAAACCAAATTGACTATCATTACCATTGCTCTAAAACTAGCAATCAAACAAGCCCTTGTTTGTATACCCAGTGCAAGAACCACACCCTATGTCTGCAATTTTATGAGCAATTGGTATTTATAATGTTCCTTTCATTTATCAACCTCATTAATAGTAGAAGCAAACACTTGGCTTCCTCACTGGATGTCCCTTATAATTTGAAGAATAAAAAGGATCGTTGTATGCTGTCATGTGACATCTTGGTTTTAGAGAAACTGCACTGTACAGTTTTAGGAGTTATCTGGAGAGAAAGAGTCATTTGTGTAATTTCTTGCAACTCATGGATGCTGAATGTGAATGAGTCTGACATTCTGACTCTAAGGTTGTGTCACTCACTCTTGTGAGATCAAGATGTCTTTGGCAACACAAACCTCCAGTGGGGAGGTTTACATGTCTCTCCTCTAAATCATAGCCTGAGCAACCAAACTGCTTTTGTTCAAAGAATAACTAGGAGATGGGTAATGAAGCCACCTACCCAAAGCCAAATGCCATTGTCAAAAAGAGATTTGGACTATACAGTTCCAATTAAAAACTAGGCCAGAATTTACCTTTCCTAGCAGAAGTCAGACACTGGATGCTTTTCGTTTAGACTCACTCCACCCCACCACTCCATCTTCTTTTTTCCTTTCTGAAGAAAGTGATTAGCCACCCGTGATATATTATAGATGTTTGGGGTTCTTTTTCACAGGGGTTCCATGGTAAGTCTAACCTTGAAAAAAACAAGTGCTCTCTCTATCACTAGTAGGAGAGGGCTGATATTGTTTTGTCTTTAGCAGTATTGGAAAGTTGAAACAGCTTCTGCATATATGTTTCCTCCTGCTTTGTTTAATCTTTTTAAAAACTCTGTGCTAATTGGACAAAAGAGTCAGAGTTAATGAAGAAGGCAATTCTTTGAGAAAACTTGACCAAACTCTTCTGTATAAATTATTTTTCCCTATGGTGTCACAAATGAAGTTAGGACCCAAGCTCTCTCTCATCCCAATGAGAAATAAACTTCATAGATGTTGGATGCTGAGGTACTCTTTCTGTCTGCTATCTATCTATCTATCTATCTATCTATCTATCTATCTATCTATCTATCTTCATTATCATCTAGCTGGCTGGCTATCTGTATATTATCCATCTGTCTATCTACTTATTACCTATCTATCCATCTGTCTACCTACTTATCTACATATCTACCAGCCTGCCTATCTTCTCCCAAACAAAGGACTGCTGGCAGGGTATATGCTGATATTAAATTCTGTAAAACATGTTGAATAGATTCTTCCTACTTCCACAGATCCAAGTATTTCTTCTAGATAAACAAATAAAGTTTTTAAAGCAAAATAAATAAAAAATATACCCTTATTTCTCTAAAGGAAATATTCACAATGCTGCCCATGGAAAAGCTGATTACAGACATTTTTTCGTAGTACATTTACCCATTGCTATCTTGAGAATTAATAATGCCCCAGCCACAAGATTACTCCTTAGCTGGTCATGATAATATTTTTGCAGTTTTGAATAGATGTCTGTGCCTATGTTTATATACATTGCTATGACCTTTCTCTTAATTTTTCCTTTTTGTTTCAGAAACCATTTTTTTCCCACTAAGTTTTGACTTTCCCATGATTACATCAGTTTTCAGTGTCAAATTTTCATAAGTCTCTGTTCTTGTGGAAATCATCACGGCAGGCTGTCTTCCTCCCTGCATCAACTTGCTTAGTACTGAGGCTAGACCTGCCTTCTATTGTATGTGCAGGTTTTACATGGTGCCCAGTAACTGAGGAAGTGTCCATAACATGGCATTTTAGCATCAATGAGAAGTGAGAAGCCTGTCTTGTCTTAAATCCATAAATAGTTCCCACACCAGTGCAATGGAATGGACACTAACAAAATTTACAATAATGGATCAGTTGCAAACGTGGAATAAGAACATATGTTTTTCTTTACTTCTCTGTGACTACTGTACCATTAATATAAAAGTTTTCCTTTGAACCCTGGAAAAATGACTATAGCCAAAGATATCTAGTTTATATGATACATACATACATACATATGACAGAAAATAAAACCTGGATCCAATTGTTAACAGAAAACTTTCCTTAATTTATTGAGAATCTAACATGCTTTTTTTTTCATCCAATCTCCCCAAATTTACTGAAATTCAAAGTAATTAGTTAAAGTAAAACCCAGCATTTGTGTCTACCTTCTGAGTAATTACCTGAAGTGAAAGCACACGTGTTGCTAATCTTGCATGCTGTGATTAAGATGGGAACAAAGGCATCCATCAAGCTGGATAACTTCTTCATTGAGGAGACTGAGAGTATCTCTACAGCTGCCAGGCTCATTTTAAGTGTATCAGAATCTCCCATTTCATAGGTTTAAGTGAGGCACTGTTCCCTCCCCATTAAAGAGACAATTAAAATTCAAGACTGCTAATCGGCCCAGGAAAAGCTGCAATTCATTAAAAGGTTCCTTCACTAGTTAAATTAGATTAGCTAAAGAAAGTAAAAAGGCATTATGTGTTTATGGATCTCTTTTCCCAATGCACAAACACATAAATGGGAGGGCCGACTGGACCCCACCTTCCATCATGAGTGCTCACATGAGTCTATCTGGTCCCTGAAACTTCTTTACTTGAGAAAATGAAGGGGGAAACAGTGACATCTTCCCGGTGAGAAAATGAAATCTAACTGTTGTCCCAGAAGAAAAGGGATGTTTCTGATCTATCCCTTGAGTTTGCATCCCTCATTCCCATGGGAACAGAGTCTTTAAAGACCTAAGTTTTCCAAACAGAAAAGATTGAAGTACTCTACCATGTTGCTTTAGTTACTCAGGGTGACTCTCTGGACACAGGCTTGGAGGTGGGTGGCTCAACAGGACTGAGGGATACCAGAGTAACACTAGTTGTTTTGGAATAATGACTGATTTGACACAAACTTGTTTTTTAAAAGCCAAGGTACTATTACAGAAAATTCATTCTCTATTGATTCAGTGATCTACTAGAGAAGTAAAATGAAATAAATTAGAATAAATCTAGCTTGAGCATTTTTAAGGGTATAGAGACCTGTCTTTTGATACCTCAAAATGCAGCCTAAGCCAAAATTTCACATGAATCTACTGAGTTTCATCTTAAGAACTGACTCAGGGAGAAACTGTCAATTTGGTCATTTAAGACAGAAATACATGACCAAAATCATAATAGATTCAACTAGTAAAAGTACCTTCCAGTTTAGTTGTAATTACTTTAGTAATTAGCTGTGCAAAAGAAAATTTCAGTTTAATTAACATTTATGGTTTTTTTTTATTCCACTCTGTTTTATGACTAAGGATTCATGTGATTTCTATTCCTCTTTAGAAATCTTCAGGTTGAACACTGAACAAATAGGGCTCTAGATTCACAGACTTCAGGATTCTAAGTGACAAAATTGAGAATATAGAATCATAGTGGCTAAATGGTTGAACACCACACTTTACATAAATTGGATAAACAATTATTTATCATACAGCACTGAACAAAGTATTATGTCATTAAACTGAAGATGCCATGTGTGTATTGAACAGAATTTGTACATTAAAAAAGGATGTTTGCATTAATTACACTTGCTGAATTAAATAGCAGCATTGATCACACATCCAAAAACCAGAAACAATGGAAATTGAACTTGAAAAAGCTGAAAATCCTTTGATTAAAATGAATTTTTTGAAGTAGTAGGATCTGTGATTATACAAAATATTAAAGCAAGTTATAAATCAGTTTCTGTATTCTCCTTCTATAGTACATAAGTAAATTTTATAATGTAATATGTATTCAATAAATAATACTACCTGTTATATTAGCTACTTATATTCTAGACCAATGTGCATAAAGTTTTAATGATAGCCATATGAAATAGTGAGAATATATTTTTGACTTCTAAACATTTGTCTTCTAATTTTTTGACAATAAATACACATTGGTTAAGAATGGCTGCCATTATTTAATGCTAGACACCTCGTTCTGACCATTAGTTTACTATATAAGGCTTAGTTTCTCCCATCTCTTGGATAAAATATCTCCAATGAAATATTCACTGAAATAGCTGGGCATGGTGGCACATGCTTTTAATTTCAGCACTTGGGAGGCAGAGGCTGTTGGATGGATCTCTGCATTCAAGGCTAGCCTAGTAGAGAGTTTGAGAATAGCCAAGATTTTGGCTGTGTGTCAAAAATCAAATCAACAAAAAATTCACAGAAAAGCAACAAACAAGGTACTTTCCAAGAAGCATGGAAAATAAAGACTTTCCCTTAGCTGTGAAGCTTCTCTTGAACGAATCACTCTGAAAGGCATTATCAATGCAATCTACAGAGAAAGGATCAGGAGTGGTCACTCATGGAGACCTTTTTCCACACTCTGTTGCTTGTTGCCAAGAACTCTCAATACAGAGATGTGTAAGCTCAGGCCATCCCCTTAGTTGCTATATCGTTCACTAATCTCCTACTGAGAATGCCATAACTATCCCATTGTTGCATTGTCTCTTCCTGGTTTAGGACAACTTAAAGCCAGGTGTGGTGGCTCTTGTGACACAACAGGAGTAGCAGCTGCCTGTGAGAAAATGCTGCAGAAAGCAGGGAAAGATGGAAGAATCCGGACTACCAACACTGACTCTGAAGGGGAGAAACCCCGACCAAGCAAAACACTGCGGGTCGGGTCTTGGGTTCTGAATGTAAGTGGGACAGAAGCTGCCTCTGGGTGAGCCCAGAACTTTCTTCTCTTGCCTGGAATCTCTGTCATTATTAAAACAAACCTTAAGTAGAGATAACTGTATCTCTTTCCAGGGAATAGCAAAGCTCTCAGCAACACACTTAGCTCCAAGTCACTTACATGAAGTCATAGAATTGTGAACTCTCACAATTGACTTCATTACTGTTACAAATAATAAAATCCATAGTTCCAGTGACAAATGCCACAGATAAAATTTATCAAATGGAAACTTCAATGGACAATATATTGAGAGAATATGCTTCAGTGTTCTCAAACTGATAGTTTGAGTATTTAGTGACTCTAGTGACAGGATTATCATTACCTTTTTTTTCTACTTTCAATAGCTTTCCAAGGCTTATGGTTTACAACGTTACAAATTGTTAATAAGAAAACAAACAATAAACAAGTAAAGTCAACAGTCTACCAGAAGTGCCCCAATGAGATTCGCCATTGCTTTAGCAGTTATTGCTGGTGGATTTGATGTGTCTCTTTATTAGCCACTTGATAAGATTAATACCTGTAGCTACACAAAATTTTCAATATTGTATTTTGCATATAATTTCTGTTTTAAAGGGAAATTAATTCCTAAATTGTTGAGGGTTGATGGTTATAGGGTTACTTTTTCTTACATAACCTTTACTTACATTCCTCCTTGAAATCTCCACTTTCAGTGGAATTTCCACTTAAATTCTATTTGATTAAACAAACAAACAAACAAAACCAATATTCTCAACCCAGAACAATATCCGTTACATTATTAGGACTCAGAGTACAGCTAAGTCCCCTGGCAATTAAAGATATGGTAGTGTCCACTAACAGAGGTCATTTATATTTGAAACAAGATAGTTTATACTGATAATCTAACAATGCACGTTTAGTCTGTGATTTAACCAATTATATCACTAGTAAGTATTTTGTGTCTTTTACAGAGCACCGCTGCAGCAACCAGCAAGTTGTAAAGACCGTAAGAGAGGAAGAAGGGCTAACTAATCTAGCTTCTGCATCACACAGCCTTTGATATGTGCTATTAATTGTTTTTAACTGTGTGAATGTTAAGTTATTCAGTGTGTCTAAACCACAAATGGTTCCTGGCAAGACCTCATGCCATTAGAACAAGATTCACAGAGGATAATTCAAAAACACTTGTGGGGATTGCTTGTACTGTTTTTTTGTTTTTGTTTTTTTCTTTTCACTTTTGGAAGGGAGGGTGGGATAGAAGACAGTTTAGAGAGACACTACAGCCTGGATGAACAGAGAAGCAAGTGACCGCAGCTTAGGAGCCTGCTTCATGAAGCAGAGGTTTCTATAGCAGAGGGTAGACTTCTAACGGTCTCCTGCTGACTTCAAATGTGTTCACAGCCTACACGCAGCAGCCACAGTGGAAACTTACCGGTGTGATAATAATCACTTTGACTGCCACTGTGGTGCAGACCCTCTTCCTCCAACCAGAAATCCCCCAAGTAAAGGCGTCACCTCCTGGGGAGACACAAAGATGTAAGGACACAAAAAGCAGGTGTGTTTTCCCCTGACATTCAGAAAAACTGGGTATGTTAAGCAGTTTAATCTTAATATTCCCAGGGCTCAAAAATTAGCAGAAGTAAGCACGGGGCTATGCAAACTTTATTCATCCAGCCAGGAACTATCTTAGTGCATGCATTGAGATAATTTTAATGTATAGTCCTGGAATAATCGACAAGTGAAAATCCACAGTCATTATTACCTCAGTAACATGAAGCTCAGGATAGGACCAGAACCATTGGTTTGATCATCTGTTGCCATCACCATATATTACTTTTTCAAATACCTTCAGAATGTCTTTTTGTAACTACTTTGAACAATTTCCTCTGGTGAAGCTGAACTGTGCTCTTCAACCTTATAAGGGTGTTGTAGAAATAAACACACATAATCAAATATCCTTCAAGGATCAACATCTCAAGCATCATTTCGTCACTTAAGTAATTTTTAATCAGACTCAACGTTGTTATTACTTTCCAGATTACAAAATGCTCAGCCCTTTCTTGGCCATGTTATATATGACAGCCCTCTGAGGTCTGTTAAATTTAACCTGCTCTGGGGAAAAATACACTTCCCTATATGGGAAGTACAGTTCCTCTTGTTACAAATAAATGCTCAGTGAGCTTTCCTTACAAGAGTTAGACTCTTGGTTCAATAGAGCAAAACTACATTTATGATATTCAAATGTTTTCTAAGATTTGGATATTTTCAGATTTGCTTTCATTATACTTTATAAATGCAAGTAATATAAGAATATCGTATTTTGTACTTCCACATAGACATTCAGAAACCCCCCACCCATTGAGCTATATGTTTTATTCATTCTCTTACATGCTCTTATCTTGTCCACCAGTCAAACTCAGAAGATTGACAAACAAAAATTCTAAGAAATCATTAGCATGTTCTCCCTACAACTGTGTCTGCCAGTGCTGGAGAAAGACTAGCCTTCCCCTCAGATGAAAAACTTCTGTGGATGCAAAGAAGGGCAGTTTAATGATCATTTTCAGTGTGTTTTTCCTCAGAGCAGGTTACAATTATCAGAGGGTAGAGGACGAAGCCCTAGCATGCATTAACATGTTAGATATATGATTACATTTAATTCTCCACAGGTAACTAGAATATCCTGATTATGACAAATTTAATGGATATCAGAGATAATAATAAGTAAGTAAATAAGTAATAAAAGCTGGGAATGTCGCTCAGAGAGAGGGTATTTATCTGATATGCCCAAGGATCTGGATTCAATGTCCAGATTTGAGGAGGCTACAAACAAAAGAACTAGTAGTAAAAGAATTTAAAAACCTATAACACGTTTATAATTCTAAAATCAAGAATTCAGATTACTTACCAAGATGTAATAAACTTATATAACAATCAGTTCATGCCTTTACATTATGTTAATCGAACTTGTTCTAGTTCCAGCATTAGAGGCCACTACGGCAAAGCAAAATGGCTCTTTGCTACAGTGAATATTGTATATTAGTGTTTAATGTCAAATATAAGACACTGTAGATACGGAACCAAAATTACTCATAGGATGGTATACTTTAACTAAGCAAATGAGTGCTATTTCTTGTTTATAAGCACAAAGAACCCTCAATTTTCTATCACAGAATACTTTTTAAATCTAAGCAAGCTTAACCCACTATTACGAACCTCTGCTTCGCTTATTCATGTTGCTTACTTCAAGAGCACCCAGGAGGATATGGGTGCTGCACCCTAATAAAATTCCTGCAAGTGGGCAAGAAAGAGTTAATTCTATATATACATATAAAAAATTGAGGCATGCACATATTAATAAGTTAACAGGAGTCTGTAGCTAGGCCAGGAATAGAATCCAGGTTACATATTTTTAGACAAGTGCCTCTTTGATTTTCACACACAATATGATACTTACCCATATGTTTTAAAAGGACACAGCTTTCAGCAACCAGAGTAGTAAGGAAGAGAATTTGAATAACCCTAGAACAGAGTACAAATCTGCACGACATGAGTGTAAGGGGGGTTGGAGCCTTCACTTCAAACTACACTGGCATTCCTGAACTTTCTCTTCCTTCCCTAAACCCAGTTCTCCACTTTCTCTTACTCTAAGGCAACTTCTAGCTCTCAAGGACATATCAGCAATGATACCAGCTGCTGTCACATTCCAGGCACTACGGCAAGCACTGACACAAATTGTGTCATGTGAGGCTTTGCAAGATTCTATATGAGAAATGTCATGCCCAGTTTATTGATAAAAGATATGGGGGCTCTTTGATTTAGCAAATGAAAATGTGTATTCTTTAAACATTTCACTGGGGCGAATGAAAAACTTACGCTGTGAATTTTGTTGTTTATGTTGGGGTTTACTCCAACTTCCCCAACAAAACAAAGGGTAGGAGGACCAAATAATGTCCAGTGGTGACTATTGTTTTCCTTTCTGATGTACAAGCTAGGAGGTGATCAGAGAGGCCGTGGCATTGAAAGGTCCATGCTCTGGGCTTAAATACAACCTTTGTAATGCACTACTTACTTACATCTCTTGTTGCTATTTTCTCTTCTTTAAGGGTGGTTTTAGTTATCACCTTCCCACGGGCTTTGAAAGAATAAAAAGATGATAATGCATGTAAATATTTAGTTTTCCATGTGTCCCATAAGCACTGCCAACAAAATGCCAGCCATAGTGATTCTGAAAAGCTGCTGGAGATCCTTGTTGGGACCAAGTGCCCTCTCCATTCTAAGTAACAGCAGGGGGAGAACTCACAGAGCAGCCCCTGGTCACTTATGTGTCCTTGAATAACGTAATAATACTTAACATGAGAGATTTGCAGCCCATTTCATTGGGGCCTAAACTGGCTCTCCCTAATACTTCAATGTCTACTATTATATTTGTGGGACTGAAAATGTATCAATGTATTTTCTTCTCAGAACTATACTGAAGAAAGATGTTATCGGCACGGACAGGAAACAGATACATGAACTTGTTAACCACTCTTTAAATAAATTACAGATGAGAGGCGATGAAGCAAGCGCTACAGACCGGGGTACTTGGCTGCAAAGTGAAGACTTTCCTACATTTATGACAGTGTTTCTCACGGTCCTCTGTGTTTGATTATTTTATTCTCATCACTCTACTTCACAGAAAGCATCTATAAAACGTGCTTTATTGCTCCCCATTCCCAGTCTTTTAGACCCTTGGAGGTTTTCTGAATATTAGATAGGCAGCATCCAGGCTGAGTCTTTCATGAGATTAAACGGGAGATCTGATGCCTTATTACCTGGCCGGACTTTTGCTTTGGAATTACAGCTCAACGAGTTCTACAGTTGATCTCATCATTCACTACTGTGTGTGCTTATGTTAAGTCAGCACATTACTGATGTCCTTTGAGTATTAAAAATTGAAAAAAAGTGGTCATAAAATTTGATACCTCTCATTAAATTAAATGTAAAATGAAAATCTTGCATAAATAAAATTTAGTGTTAGCTCTTTTTAACGTGAAGGGTAATATATTAAAAATCATGTATTTTAATGCCCTGAAAAATTTCAAGCAGTAACAAGTCAGGCTCCTTACATTGTTATCCTAGGAACTTCTGTGTACAAATTCTTCAGGGACAAGCTTTGCAAACCTGCAAGTTAATCAAGTTCTCAAACTTTTATATGTAGAGCAAGATTTGTGCCACATCTTCCAATCATGCCTTTCCTTTCTTATAAAGCTTGTATGTATATACATACAAAGGACTAGAAAACATTGTTTTCAGTGTGAGCATGTGTATGTGTGAGTGTGTGTGAATCTGTGTCTGTGTGTTTGGTATTTGTTTGTTTGGTTGCTTAGTTGGTGGGTCAGTTTTATTTTGTTTATAGAAAAGGTCTTATTTTGTGACCCAAGCTGACTTTAGATTCCTTATCCTTCTGCCTCATCATCGTGGGTGTTGGAGTTAAAAGTATACACCACCACACTAGGCTTTGTTATGTTCTTTATGAGACTTCTGTGTTTCCAAGTTTCCCTCTGTAAGCCAAGAGGTATGTCTCAGCCCTGGGGCAGTCAACCTAGCCTATGGTGGCCTCCACAACTTACTCACCCTATGGCACTAGGTAAGTATTGTCACTTTCATTATGTAACAGGTCTTCCAAGAATGGAAAGTACCATCTAAGAGCCAATTCTCTACTGCAGTCCATTGGGTTAATACTGTATATAGCAATCATCTGTGAACACTTTTCAAAAAGCAACTAGTCTATTTTGTAATCAAGGCCTTATCTATGAGTTGCATTTGGGGTAGTTGCAACAGTTCAATTTCATTTTTCACTAATTCTTTCTTATTATCTTACAAAGATATCTGTTCATGATAGATCTGGGGTAAAAGTTCCTTCAGTATGAAGAATGACACGCTATGGGTAATATATGCTACAGTAAGAGGATTTGGATTATTTTGACTATCAGTGCTGGGTTCTCCCATGTTCTCGCTTATATTAGAGGGTCAGACTTTATTCCATACTCTCAAGATTGTGGTAGTCATAAGCTCTTCTTGATGTCAATTGATTGTACTAACATCTGCTGCCATGATCCTAGCAGTCACCAAACCCAACAACCTGATACTATCTCTGAAATTTAACAAAACACAGAGAGGCTTCCACTTGCTCTCACATGGCTGATGTTACAGCATTTTCTTCTTTGTCTGCTGATACCCTACCAGGCTGCCTCTGACAAATTCCACTTCTGGGCACCATACTTTTCTGAAGCTTTAATAAACAAAACTCTTCACTTACTATTATATGAAATGCCAAGGCAAGCTTGCCCCTAAGTTGACAGGGATAGCATGTGTTCCTCTGGTATTGCATTGCCTTAAAGATTCAGAATCACCATTCCTCATCTAGAATAGGGAACGGTCAACCTAGCAGGCCCCATTTCTTCCTACTGTTACAGTTGCTTACCCTTAGACAGAAATGGTCATCATTTACTGAAATTCCAAGATCAAGGATATTCCCACTTACCCCTCAAAATCCCAATAACTTTGAGCCTCCTGAGTTAGGAGTTCCAGGGCTTGAACCATTTCCTACTTAATACAGTTTGACTTCATCATCACCTTTCGTGAGCAAGCTTCAAAATTCCTCTCATTAATAGCCTTTGCCAAAGAAAGTGCATCTCATATATTAATTCTGCTCCTCTAGGAACCCCGTTACTTATTTTAAATTTTGTGTTAACCTTAACATTTTTTCACACATCACAGTTCATTTTAGACTTAGCACCTCCGGCGATACCCTGACAAGCGGGATCATCATAATATTTAAGTAAGCGACCTTTTTTCTTATGTCTCTCCAATTTAAAAATCTGATCTTGTCAGTAATTTTCGGGGAAGTTACACTTTTCTTTCAGTACTTTGTTCTTTTTCTATTGTTGTTATCACCTAACCAGTATGCAAGTACATGGCCCACAGTGACAATTTCCCTGGTAACTTCAATTTATTTTTCTGGCTGAAACTACTGATGCACTAAAGCAAGATTTATAAAATTCCATGCTGTCTAGAAAGGAGATTTTCAGATGAATGTGTCCTGTTGGTTCAGCTTTGTCCTTTGTACCAGGTGAATAGACTCCATCCCTCTCTATGGACAAAGCCTCTCTAATACTCTCCTATGTTGAACACCACATTTATGCCAGGAAATTGTTTTTAAGAGTGTTCAGTCACCACAACAACTCTGTAAGGTTAGGTATTATCATCAACCACACCCTAGATGAAGCACTCAAAGCACAGAGGTAGCAAAACTTCCCCAGAGCCCAAGAAAACCAACCTAAAGTTCAGTCCAGTAAAAGCTGTCATGTCCTGCCTTATGTTGGTTGTTTCTACTTCCCTTCAGTTTCACACAAATGCTCCACAATTTTACAGTTTTTTTTTCAATAAGGAATATATCTTTTCAGTGTCTAACATTGCCTTATCTTTCTCAGTAATAGTTTGTTTTTTCTTGAACCTTTCCTCATACATTCCAGTAATGAATTTCCTCTTACAGAGCCTCTCACACCACACGGACTTCTTTATGTCACAAGCACAGTTTCACCTTGTTTATGAGAGAGAGAGAGAGAGAGAGAGAGAGAGAGAGAGAGAGAGAGAGAGAGGGAGAGGGAGAGGGAGAGAGAGGAGAGAAATGAGAGCTCACCAGACTAACCTAATGCATACCCCTCAGAAGTATATTACATTTTGATAAATATCAAGAAGAGCATAATCCTTCATTCCTATTACTTGTTTTATTGGAGACATTGTGAGGACAGACACTTATAAGGTTAACGTGGGAAGTGACTTTGGAATTCATTGAATTCTGTGTCTCCTGTAACCTCTCATAGGAGAAATGGCCCCACCTATGGTTAATGGCCAGGTAGTTAAACTTTTATTAAGAAATTCATTTGATAGATGACAAATGGTTTCAATAATACTGCTCTAAATTTATTTATGTTAACTTCAGCACTCTCTGACAATTGCTTCCTTAAATTTAATATTTACCTATTTTGACAGTTTGTGCTTCTGATGTTTAGCTGTTTCAAACACACACACACACACACACACATTCAGAATTGATAGAAGTCTAGATATGAGACATGGAAACTTATATGTTAATCAGACAACACATTCTGGAAAACATATATGACAGTAGTATATACAAAATATCTACAGAATTTCTGCTGAAGAAAACATTCTTAAAATGGTGGATATGTGCAGAAAGACCATAAGAACAGTAGTATACAGGTTCTAGAATTGCTCTCCTCTATATATGTGTATTTGCTCAGGAGAATCTCACAGCACATTTTAATTTTTCTCCCTCCTCCCTTCTTGCTGTAATAGTAGCACTATCTTTGATGAGAGCTGCCACAGCCATCTGTTGTCCCTTAATTCACTGTTTTGCCTTAATGCTTTTTACCCTTGATAAAAAGTTATAATGTTTCAAATGGAAGCATGAGCTTAATAAAAGTCTGAACTATTACAAAGAAAAAGTTTTCAAAACCTAGAGTTTACTGATTAAAAATATGCATGAGTAATGTACAGTGTAAATCCTGGAAAGGCCAAGAAAATTAAAAATTCTGGAAAATCTGCAAGTTTCAAATGTGTTAGAGCTGTAATTATAACCAAACTCATATCCTCTCCTACATCTGATATTCACATTAAAATCAAAACTCAAAGATAACATGGACACTAAATTTCCTTGTACTTTATGTGCTTCAATTATGAGATTATGTGTTTGCAGACAGGATCTTGTGAGATGGAGGGACACTAATTTAATGGGAAAATGATGATGTTAAATACAAGAATCAGTTTCTTTTCTGCTCTTCTGTCTCTTAAAAATAATAAGCCACCTGTCTAACAAGGACTTCCTCCATGTGAGCAAGCTAGTGTGCTGTGGTTCACCTGGGTCCTCCTGCTCCATGAAGGGCTCATCTTCATGAAGGAAGAGGCAGATAGCACTAAAGTGAACTGTGTACGTTAAAGACCTGTGGTTTCAAATATAGACACAGGTACATTTTAGAAAATGAATATATTATTTTTTCAAACAAAATTGCAGAAAGTATCCTGGCCATTATAACCAGTCTAGCTGCACAGCTATTGTCAAAAAGCAGGGTGGAGGAGGTAGAAGTTTCAAAAGAAACCCTAGGTCACTGATCAGAGTATTTACGCTGTAAGTGTTGCTGTGTCTTTAACAGACGTGCTTTACAAATAGACCATATTTGTTCATCAGCTTTATAACCTTCCTACCCATGAAACTGAGTGGTGCCCAATGTTACTCTTCTTTTATAATTGTGTTCTATTTTCATATTCATTCATACTTCACCTCCATGTCACAAATAGATTTGAGACCATTTCTAAAACGAATAGAAGTCTAGGGAGATGGACCAACGGGTAAAGTGCTTGCTACACTTTGATAAAGGATTTGAGTTCCGTTCCCAACACACATGTAGTGTGACAATGTGCACCCCAGTAATCCCAGAGCTGAAGAGGTAGACAGGTGGATCCCATAGCTCACTGGTCAAATAGCTGCGCTGAATTGATCAGCTCCAAGGTAAGCGAGAAATGCTGTCTTTAAAAGTCAGGTGAAGCTGGTTTGAGGAAGATGCCTGGCATAGACTTCTGACCTCCACATGTGCACGAGCATCTGTGTACAGTGTGTATCAGCACACAAGAGTATGTGCATACACTACATACATACACACACAGCAATAAATAGCTAAATATTAAAGACTGTGCTAAATAGTTAACTGAAAAAAGTGGAAAAGCATGAAAGTGGTGCCAGGCAGTGGTGGTACACGCCTTTAATCCCAGTACTTGAGAGGCAGCGGCAAGCAATGTCTGTGAGTTTGAGGCCAGCCTGCTCTACAGTGTTCCAGGACATGCTCCAAAGCTATGTGGAAAAACCCTGTTTCAACAAAACAAAACTAAACAAAACAAACAAAACATGAACGTGAAGATGAGTTGAAGGCAGGAGAAGGGCTAGCAACTTGCACAGTGTTGTATTTGTATTTGCATTTTCTGCACCCCACGACTGTCATTTCACTATGAATTGTGTCCACAGCATCAGAGGAAAGCCCTTAGCAATGGGAAACAATAAAGAAAGCATAAGAATCCCGAATGCCCCAGGCTCGTAGGATAAGCCAGTGTCCTCTCATTATTTTACAGTTTTGCCTCCAGTGGCATAATTTCTAAAAGAAGGGACCAAATGCCTAAAACAGAATTCTGGTCAGTATTATTTAGAGCTGGAGTACATCCAACTCATCATCTAAATTTTAAATTAAAAATCTCACCCTTCCAGAAGTTCTATCTTTTTACATCAGAAACAATATCACTTTTCTAGCACCATCCTCATTAGCATGCATAGATTCTTCACATGTAACTGAGGCTTTCAAATATTTGCTTTCATTTTCTTGTCCCATTCCAGACCACACAAGCAGTCTTCGATGTCTTTCAGAGGCACACCCTTCTAATCCAAAACGGGCCTTAGTAAAGTCAGAGATAGAGACTAGCTCCATAGCAACTGTGACAGGGACTTCTGCGTAGACACACATTTCTAGAGGAATTATGCTTGTTACTCACAATAATGCAAAGGACTTGCAATAAAATTATCTTGTGCTTCTGGTAGAAAAATAAGTATTTCAAAGAGCCTAAGGTTGTTTATTAAGTACTCGTCTTTTGTTTTTTGAGTTGTACTATTTTGCAACCAGGCTTCTGCCTTCTGGAAGCAAAGGTTCAGAGCCTGGTGACACCAACCTCTTTTGTAAAGTGATTTAATTGACTGTGGTTTTCAAACTATATTTAAAAAAAAAAAAGATGTAGGATAATTTTGTCACTAAATTTTGTAATTTCCCGTTTCACACATAAAGTAATTTTAGCCCTTTAAGTAAGCCCACTGAGTTACTATGGAAGGCATTGCTACTACAGACTCTAAAATATCACTTACCCTTACATTTCATGGAAAGAAAATCAAATTCTATTTTAGTGAAGTTTTCATAACAGCCTTTTGGTAATAATGTTGAAGAATCATGATATATTTAAGAGATATTAATTCTGGTAATAGTCATTTATCTTTGGTGTCAGAGAGAGACAAAGGCTTAGGGAATGGAAGATTTACGATGACATATTATAGACTCACTTTCTAGATCTTATATTTTTTTACTCTTCCTCTCAAATGACAGATAATGAAGCTTTATCAACTTCCTTTTATTAAAGCTAAAAATATATCCCTTAATAGGATCATAAACATTTAATGAAACTCACAGCTGTACTGAATCTTAAAATTAGGTGAGAATGGCCAAGTAGTTCATAGCAAAGTAAATCGGCATAATTCATACAGTATAAGTTTACAACCTGGCTTATTTTAATTTAATAGGTCTCTATGACCCACATCTCTCCTGAAGTACAGACTCATATTATAAGCTTCCAAAATGAACCTGTTACCCCCAAGTGAGTCCATTTTCTTTCTAAGCATATCTGATACATGTCAGTACAGTAAGCTTAAGTTTAAGAAGCCAGACGAGGATGTTGGACACTTTCTTTATTTCTGCCTACTGTTTTCTGAGAATAATACTGAAATTCTTATTACCTCTCTGTCTTAAATTGGGGTTTCCTGGAAAAGACTGAGATTCAAGTGAGCGTGGCTTGCAAGAAGTACTCTCCAGGCCAAGAAAGATGAGGAGGCAACACAACCATCTCTGATCAGCCATGGTCATGTTGAGTGTAACTTTGGTTCTATCCCAAAGGAGAGATCTGGTAGCAGGTCTAGTGGATGAGCTATGCAAATCCTTGCCTCTGATTTGGTAAAAGTCAACTATGAACGACTAACAAAGCAGAACCAGGAGGCTTCTAGAAACTTAAGGCCAATTCAACAGTAAAGAGACAACTTGGAGACAAAAGAGGAAAGCATCTGGACTGAGCTAAGTGCTTGGAGATAAAAGGTGGGAACAGGTGTGGGCACGTACTGTGGGGGCTGTTCCAGTCTTCATACAGGTCTTTTTTTTCTAAAGTAATAAGGAGACATGTAACTGCCCTTATTATTTTTTTAATCTATTTACTCTTACATTATTCTTTGTTCCCTCTCTGTGCATCCTAGGGGTGGGGGTTGGGGAAATCAGCTGCTGACATGAAGGTGCATCCATATGGATCAAGGCTGCAGGTCCTTGTTGTGCTGTGTTTGGCAGGTTAGTAAGATGCTGTGTACCATTCTGGCCAGCTCAGAAGTTCAAGTGTTTGAATGTGAACCATTTCCCTAGTGTACTTTAGTTTCTTTATAGTTTGAATTTGTTGTAGGCTCGTACATCAAAGAACACAAAATAGCAGTATTTCTCCAGACTATTAGAGGCAGCACAGTCTTTTCGAGGACCTGGTTTCCCACCAATTTTATACTGTAAGGAGGCTGTTCTACCCAGGCAGTAGTGGCACATGCCTTTAATACCAGCTCTTGGCAGGCACAGGCAGGTGGATCTCTGTGAGTCCAAGGCTAGCCTGGTCTACAGAGTTAGCTCCAGGATAGCTAGGACTGTTACAAAGAGAAATAGTGCCTGAAGTTGGGAGGGGGTGTTCTACCAGCAACAACCATGCCTCCTTCCAAGCAACAGGCATTCAGAAAGGTACAAAGAACAAGCTAGGGGCTTAATCTCACCCGAGGTAGCTGCTCACCCTGTGTTTACAGTAGAGCTACTCATATTTATAATGGGTTTACCTGAAAACTCCCCCCACAGACATATTCACAGTCCTGGCTCCTAAAACCAGTCAAGATAACAAGATTAATCTTGTAAGTCCATTCTTTGTCAACTTGACATCCAAATGCATTTCGTTTACAATGTTGACTAATGTTTTTGAAATTAAAATAATAATTACATCCTTTCCCTCTCCCTTTCTTTCCTCCAAACTTTCTCATGTACCATTCCTTTGCTCTCTCTCTCAAATTCATAGTCTCTATTTCTTTACATATATATTACATGTATGTGCAGATTAGGTAGAAAGATTATAAGAGCCAGTGGTGATGGAAAACACCAAGCAAATAGGGCCTTGCAGACACAACAAAACTGATAAGTATATGAACTCAACAGAGACTGTAGCTGTATGCACACAGCCCACACAGGCCAGATGGGGTCCCACTGTTGAGAGGCAAGGTAGCCACAAGCCCCATCCCTTACCCACAGCTATCTCCAACTGATGACTGATCGCAAAGGCAAATAAATCAGTTTTCTCCAACAAAGTCTCACTGGATATACAAACCAGACTTGAGGATAGACTGCATACCCAGCAGTAGATAGCCCACAAAAAAGAATTTTGGGAGTGTTTTGTTTTTGACTTACAATGCTTTGTTTGGGCTTCTTGTTTGTTTGTTTGCCTTAGAGGTATTTTGTTTATAAAAGTTAATTAAAAATGCAAACTTCTAGGTCTATAGCAGAAAAGAAAGTAAAAAGATCATAAGAGCCACAGCAACAGTATGTTTACCGTGCTGTTTCATCTCCTAGAAGTGTCAGTTGAAGTCTCATCAATTTGGATGCCTGTGGTGGTTTGAAAGAAATTGGCCCCATAGGCTTATAGAGAGAGACACTATTAGGAGGTGTGACCTTGTTGGAGTAGGTGTGCTGTTGCTGGAGGAAGGGTGTCACTGGGAATAGACTTTGAGGTCTCAGATGCTCAAGGTAAGTGCAGTGTGGCATTCTTTCCCTGCTGCCTGAGAACCCAGTTGCAGAACTCCCAACTCCTTCTCCAGCACCATGCCTGCCTGCATATCACCATGTTTCTTTCTATGCCAATAATGGAATAAACTTCTGAAACTGTAAACCAGCCTCAAATAAATGTTTTCCTTTATATAAGAGTAGCCATGGTCCTGGTGTTGCTTCACAGCAATAGAAACCCTAACTAAGACACTGCTTGAATAAGACCTGAATAAGGGTGATATAACTAGGCATGTGTACATGAAGGAGAGAAATCTCATGAGGCCTCAACCCTAGACAAAGAACTATAGGCAACTAAGCAATGCTGAGAGCAGGAAAAATAGCTCCCCTGCCCCAGGGAGAGACCCCAAACACATCACTTCAACCTTAACATTCCACCTCAGTCCTTGAAGAATCTTGACTATCATAACACAAATGCATTTACTGTGTTTGTAAATGTGTCCAAAGTCTTTACAGTTCTTAGTTCAAAATCTCATCATTGGGCTGGAAATATAACTCAGTTGTTGAGTGATTGTCTGGCATGTGCTAAGCCCTAAATTCAATCTCAGCACTGAAGAAATATAAATAACACAAACCAAACAAACAAATTTCCAGAAAACAAGCAACGTTTCAGACTGGGGAGATGGTGCAACAGTGGAAAGAATGTACTACTCTTGAATACAGGACCAGAGTTCAATTCCAAGCACCTATTTGGACAGCTTACTGTTATGTATAATACCATCTTCTAGACAATGTGGGTACCATAATGCACATACTTACCTATACCCACATTTAGACACACATGCCCATAAAAAAATATTTTAAAATCCAATGCCCCAAGCACCTTCTGAGACTAAAGACAGTGTGTGTGTGTGTGTGTGTGTGTGTGTGTGTGTGTGTGTGTGTGTGTGTAGGGGGTAGAAAAATATATATATTTGTGCAGGGGGGCAGTATTTGCCCATGTGTGCACCTTTGGAGGCCCAAAGTCAACTTTGGATGTCTTTATCAATCACTCTCCACCTTGTTTTGTAAGACAGGGTCTGTCACTAAACATGGAGATTCACTGGTTGTTAGACTGGCTGTGCAAGCCCCTGGGATTCTCTCATTTCTGACTCTTAGCTCTCAGATTGCAAACATACATCTATGCACCAGCTATCAGTGTGAATAATGGAGATTCAACCTTGGGTCCTCATGCTTGTCTCACAAACACTTCCCCCACTGAGTCATCTTCTCAGCCACTAAGACAAATTCTTTACTGTGACCCTCTATAAAATCAAAATACAGACTACATACTTCACAACATACAGTGGCCTGAAGTAAACATTTCCATTCCAAAAGAAAAGACAAGGGAGATAGCAAGAAGAGGGGATCAAGGAAAGGCTGAAGCACAGCAGGAACAACACCAAATCTTACAGCTCCATTCCAATATATGTGGCTTGTGGTAGCATCATCTGCACCCCACCCCCCTGGTTCTGGAACATGTAACATACATGGCCTCTCCCTTGAGCCTGTTTCACCTTATATTCTGAAGATTTCCTTACCATACCTCATGGTCCTGGAAGCTCTTACATCTTGAGGTCTTCATTAAAGCTTAGGCTTGACCTTCCTAGCAGTGTGAAATAGCTGTTCAGAGTCTTCTTGTAGGAATCTGACCCTGTCACACATGGCCTGGCTTTGGCACTTTTCTGGAAGCTTGGCACAAGTATCTGTAATACCATAACGGTTGTAGTGTAAGTTTTAGAAAACAACACTATGTGGATTTTGTTGCCAAGTCCTGCTGCCTACTTCTACCACGTCTACTGTCTTCTGTGCCTTGGAGGCCAAGTGTGTGCAAACCCTTCCTTGGATGGTTGATTTGAAGCAGAGACTCCTTTCAAGATATTCCCTCTTCAAACTCGCTCCTTTCTGATATGTTTTCTTCTTTTCAGGTTGGAGCCTTTGATGAATGTGGCCCTGCCTTCAGAATACCTTTTCTATTGTACCAGCAAGGAGCACATGGTTTCTCTTCAGTAGCACTAATCTCTTTAAGAATTATGTCCCCTTCCTCTGCATCAACTTTGTATGTCTCCTTAAATTCACCACTCACACATCTTTCCTCTCCAAACTGCATATTCTGCATCTTTCTTCCATCTCTACCTATAAAGCTAATTAAGAACAACTCGGGTTCCTGTCCATTAGAGGGTTTAAGCCACATTCAGAGTGGGTCTTCTCTTATGTAACATCTATAGAAACTTCCTCACAGAGCTCAGAGACATGTCTCCTGGATGATTTTGAATGGAGTCAAATTAACAATGCAGATTAACATTACACCTTCTCTGGCCAATTTCAGAATATCAACTTAACCTCACTGTGCAGAGACAAGGAGATAAGGGCACACACGGTCCTCCCAAGTCTGATCAGTTCAAGCATACTCCTGTTTAAAGCTGTTCATCCAGTCATCCATCACTAAAAGGGCAATTTAAAATGAATGCATCTTTTCACAGGATCATGAGCTCAGAGTAAACTTTAAGGCTATGTTGTTAATGACGGAAATAAGAATGGGTACTGTACTGGCTCCCTGTGCTTCCACAGCCATTTCTTTTACCCACAATACCTCATTGTACACATTCTTCTTGTATACTAGAGAAAGAATCTCACAGAAAGACTAAGCCATGTGTTTTAGGTGTCAAATAGCTCAAAATTGATTGCAGTGATAATTCATGAAGGACAACATGATCAAAGTCCACTCTGTAACTTGAAATCATCCGTTTTACAGTGGATACACTGGTAGCAAATAAATTTGTCCACTTTCTGGTGCCGTGAGCAGCCATCCATCGCACTGGCAGACCCACTTTCGAAAGACAATTCTTCTGTTTAGACTCTACAAAAGTTTGTGCATGTTGGTGAGGAATATAGCCTCACCTGTAAGTGTGTCTACTGGAGCTGGACTTTGAGATCCTCAAGGGACTCCTAATGCGGATTTGGATGTTCTCTTTTACGCCACGAATGGGCTTTCTGTGTGCTCTGCTCTCCTTCCCATTTGGAGCATAGTGAACAACTGCATATGGAATGATCCTACGAAAGAAACAGCTTTTTCAGGTGATACTACAGCTTCCTTCATGTGACCTGTCAATAGAGGAAAACAACCTTTCAGGGACAGCTGCAAGGCAGTTCAGTGGTTAAAGAAGCTTCCTCCCTTGCACTGGAAGGAAAGAACAAACTCCTGCAGACTTTCCTCTGACCATACAAACATATATACATAATAAAAACATAGAATTCCTTTGCAGAAAATTACCATAGTGACCAAGAAACTTCCTCCCTGCTGTGACTAGCTATCATAGAACCAAAATGTACCTGGAAGGCTATAGGGGGAAAAAGTCATTAATAGTCCTGTGTAGCAATAAACCTGATGAACTACAAATAATGATCAGATTGACAGTGCCAGAGAAAGGGGGAGTCAGTTTTCTTTGAGGGTTAATAGACACCATTAACTGAATTCAGTGGAATACATGTATAGATCACAAAATATGGAGGGGATGGAGGGATGAATGGGTCCATCTGGAAGGAGTTAGGAGGGGGAGGAGAGACTAAACATGACCAAAACACATTGTAGTGCATATGAAATTCTCCAGTAATTAATGAAAGAATATATTTTTAAAAGAAAATAACTTTGGAATAAGCTCCTGTCAGGAGGTAGCAATTATGGTAATATGTGTACCAAAATTTGCGATGGCAAGATAAAATGTTCTAGGAGAGGTAGTTCCATCTTGTTTCTTGGAATGTGGAAACTCTACTTGACCTCAAAACTAATCTTAGTGGAAAACAATCAGTTATTTAAAAAGAGAGAGAGAGAGAGAGAGAGAGAGAGAGAGAGAGATAGAGAGAGAGAGAGAGAGAGAGAGATTAGTCCAGCAGTTTCTGGTGACTCACCTAGCAGTTGGACTTGCCCAAACTGGTTCTGGCTGTTTCCTTACCTGCATCAGACAGCAAAACCAAAGCTGATCTTGCCTTCTAATATATTCGAAACCTGCTAATTTTTTTTTTTCGGTTACTGAGATGGATTTGTAGTCTTTCACTTCTAATGTTTTCCAAGAACAACATATATTTGTATTTCACACACCCCCTCAGGTTAGGGATAAGCACTCTATTGGCACTTTATACAATCAATTTTATAAGGCAAACCCCAAAGAGACATAATCTTCATAAGGCTCCCAAGAAAATCCATTTGAAAATGTACCTCCCATCTATTTCACTATATTTCTGTAATTCTATTAAAAGTCTCACTTATCTTAAATTATTTACTCTCTATCCTATACAAATAACCTTTGAAAACACATGTTAAGCTAGGACAAGTTGTGAACAATTGAGTTTATTTTATCATTTTTCATTGCATTAAAATAAATCTTTGGCCAGTAGAGAAAGAGATTAATAGGACAACAAATTGAGGATGAGCGCTGTTGCATTCAACTGACCTTTTGATACTGGAAGAATGGTGTCATGAAAATGTTCACAGGCCCAAAATAGAAATGTAGGGTCTTATCTAAAAAAGAGTAAAGGGAAAAAAATATCTAACCAACTGTCATTTTAGTCTACCCTATCAGTGATGGGGTGACTTGATGAGATTGTATTTCTCAGTCTGGAGTCTATAAGGTCTAAGATTACATGCTCATAGACCCAACAACTGGTGCGGCCCCTTTCTAAACCTCAGATGACCATTTTCTCATTGCCCTACACATGGGGAGTAAGAAAGACAACGTGTTTTCCTGTTTCTTCCCTAATGAGGCTAGGGCTGCACATCATGACCTGCTTACTGTCAAAGACCTAGTGCTTACATCACACTGGAAAAAGGATCCAGTGTATGTATTTAGTATGGAGTGAGAATCATCCTGTCTTTGCTGGAGTTTGTCCCTGTATCAATTTAGAATCTTAGCTAAACCACATTAAAACTCAGAATCATGTAGAACACTTGAAGATACATCAAAACCCAACACGGATCTGCATACCTGGAGCAGGTTTCTCAGGGTCCTAGCACAGGGGCATCTGAAGAGAACTGGATGGCTCTTCACAACTACAAAGCAAGCACAGGGCCAGCATGAATGATATTAAATATAGTCCAAAGCCCACACTCCATTTTTATTTGTATCATCACAAAGGAAACTTATATGTCAGTCACTCTTTCTAGTTATAGTCTCCTTTCAGGCCAAACAATCACTATTTAAATATTTTGTTTAAATGAATTTGGCCAATCGTAATTCGTTTCTAGAGTTTTGTTGTTGTAAGGTGTACAGGTTTTTCCTCCCACCGCCGCGCCAACCCCAAATAATACAGAGTCTCTGTATCTGATACAATGCTGTTGGCCCAGTTACTTGTTTCTTATCTGCTAGCTCTGTCTTAAGTATTAACTCATTTCTGTTAATCTAATATTTCCACGTGGTCTTCTTACCGGGGAAAGGGGCCAGCGTCTCGTCGTCTCCCCGGCCTCTCCATGCTGACTCCTCCTTACTCCTTCCTCTTTCCTCCTTGTCTCCTAGTCTCTCCTGTCTTCCTTTCCTATTGGCCAACAGTGCTTTAACCAGTATGAGAAACATATTTACAGAATCACATTTCCCATCATGTTCTATTATTAACATTTTTAAATAAAACACAGTTTATTTCACTAATTCATCTATTTGTTCATCATTTTCTATTTAAGCTCATTTTCTCCATCTTTCTCTGTTTACTCTAGGATATATAGCATACACAAGGGCTAAAGATGCTTCATTAAGAACATAACATACTATTATGGAAAAATCACTAATTTATAAAGCTATACAACCACTGAAACTTCAGGTCTATTATTACAATTTATGACATTATTTCTCCTCTGAATCATAGATTATTTGGAATTCAGGTTTGTAGTTAGCTAACACAGAACACTTTGCTCTTCAATTATATCATAAGTTAGTTGTATTCCAGCCTGGAAGTTCATTCTACATGATATCAATTTCTTGTTATAAGTAAATACTCTAAGCCTAATAAGTGCATTGATTTCATACAAATAATCTACATGCACTTGAAAGCATATGTATTCTCTACTTGTTTTAAGAGCTAACATTGGGCCCCAACCTGCCTGATCTTTGACCCCCACCACTGGTCCTCAGCTGGAGCTCCAGGCTCCTGTTGGAGACCTGCCTATCCATGCTAGACCACCCTGATTCTCCACCTACCTGATCTTTGACCCCCATCACAAGGCCTCTGCTGGAGGCCTCTGCCAGAGACCCCTATCTCCAGGCCTCTGCCAGAGACCTGCCTATCCATGCTGGACCACACTGAGTCCCCTCCTGCCTGATCTCTTACACCCATTGTGGGGCCTCTGTCTGAGGGAACTTCCTAGATCTGCTCTCAGCACACTAGACCCACCTATCCACACGGGACCACCCTGAGTCCCTGCCTGCTTGTTCTTTGATCCGATTGCTAGGCCTCTACGGGAGAACCACCCTGAATCCCCACCTGCCTGAACTTTGACATCCATCGCCAGGCCCCTGCATGAGGAGAGACCTCCTAGAGAGCTTAAATCACCCAGAGCTACAGACATCGAACTTCTGACCCACCTAAGCCCATGGTGGGAGTACCATAGAGAGAGAGGGAGAGACCCCACCTGCACCCACTGGAAGAAGTGATGGGATGACGGCAATACAAGAAAACACCTAACAATAGAAAGACAAGCATGATACTATCAGAATCTAGGGACTCTATACCAACTAGACCTGAACACCCCAGAGCAGATGAGCAGAAGAGAACGATTAAAAAAAAATCATCATAAAAATGATTGAGGCCTCCAAAGATGATGTGAGAAAATCCCTTAATGAAATGGAAGAAAAAAACAAACAAAAAATTGGGAGAAAAGAACAAATCTCTTAAAGAAATTAAAGAAAGCAAAGGAAAAAAAAAAAAAAAAACAGGTGAAGGAAACAGTTCCAGACTTGAAAACTAAAATAGAGACAATAAAGAAAACACAAACAGAAGGAATGCTGGAAATAGAAAAATTGGGCAAATGATCAGGAACTACTGATGCAAGCATAACCAACAGAATACAAGAGATGGAAGAGAGATTCTCAGGCGCTGAAGAGAAACTAGAGAAAATAGATTAGTCAACCAAAGAAAATCTTAAATCCAACAAATCATTAACACAAAACATCCAGGAAATATGGGACACTGTGAAAAGGCCAAACCTAAGAATAATAGGCATAGAAGAAGGCGAAGAAGCACAGCTCAAAGGTGCAGAAAACATATTCAACAAAATCATTGAAAAAAAGTTCCTAATCTGAAGAAGGACATGCCCATGAAAGTACAAGAAGCATACCAAACACCAAATAGACTGGAACAAAGAAAAAAGACCCCCTCGACACATAAAAATCAAAACGCCTAACATAGAAAGAATAAAGAAAAAATATTAAGAGCGGTGAAGGAAAAAGGACAGGCAACATACAAAGACAGGCCTATCAAAATTACACCTGACTTCTCCATGGAAATTCTCAAGGCTGGAAGGTCCTGGATAGATGATCTACAAGTATTAAAAGTCCATGGATGCCAGCCCAGGCTACTGTACCAAGCAAAACTGTCAATAACTATAAATGGAGAAAACAAGATATTTAATGACAAAGCCAGATTTTCAAAATACATATCTGCAAATTCAGCCCTATAGAGAGTTCTGGAAGGAAAACTCCAACCAAAGGAAGTTAACTACACTCACAAAGACAGATAATCCCACTTCACCAGAACCCAAGGGTAAAGCAGGGCAAATATATTCACAATACCACTGCCAATAACAAATCTAAAAGAAACAAGCATTAACAATGTTCCTTACTTTCCCTCAACATTAATGGTCTTAATTCGCCTATAAAAAGACACAAGCTAACAGAATGGATATGAAGACAGAATCCATCATTCTACTGCATACAAGAAAAGAAACACATCTAAGCTTCAAAGACAGACATTACCTCAGGGTAAAGTGTTGGGAAAAGATCTTCAAATCAAATAGACCCAAGAAGAAAGCAGGTGTGGTTATCCTAATATCTAACAAGTTAGACTTCAAACCAAAATCAATCAAAAAAGATGAAGATAGTCATTTTGTATTCATTCATCACAGGAGAAATCCATCAGCACAAACTCTCAATTCTGAACAGCTATGCCCCAAATACAAAGGTACCCACATTCATAAAACAAATGCTACTAAAACTCAAAGCTCACATAAAACCTCACACACCCATAGTGAGAGACTTCAACACCCCACTCTCACCACTAGTCAGGACCACCATACAGAAACTTAACAAATAAACAAAAGAACTAACAGAAGTTATGTCTCAATTGGGTTTAACAGACATCTATGGAACATTCCATCCAAACACAAAACAATATACCTTCTTCTCTGCTCCACATTGAACTTTCTCTAAGATCCACATACAAGGCACATAACAAACCTCAACAGATACAAAAAAAAATTAGAATAGTTCCATGTATCTTATCAGGCCACCATGCTTTAAAGTTGGAATTCAAAAACAACACAAATCACAGAAAACCTACAAACTCATGGAAACTGAACAATGTGCAATTGCACCATACCTGGGTCAAAGAAGAAATAAAGAAAGAAATTAAGGACTTCCTAAATTCAATGAGAATGAGGACATGACATACCCGAACTTATGGGACACATTGAAAGCAGTGCTACGAGGGAAGTTCATTGCATTAATTGCCCATATGAAGAAAACAGAGGATAGTCACATTAGAGAATTAATAGCACAACTGAAAGCCTCAGAACAATAAGAAGCAAACTTACCCCAGAGGAGTAGACACCAGTAAATAATCAATTTGAGGGCAGAAATCAATAAAGTAGAAACCAGGAAAACAATACAAAAAAATCAATGCAACAAAAAGTTGGGTTTTCAAGAAAATCAACAAGACAGACAAACCTTTATTCAAACTAACAAAAAAGCAGAGAGAGAGAGAACATGCAAATTAACAAAATTAGAAACAAAAAGGGGGATATAACAATGGACATTGAGGAAATCCAGACAATTTTCAGGTCATACTTTGAAAACCTGTACTCCACAAAATTTGAAAAATTAAAGGAAATGGACAAATTTCTGGGTAATTACACTTACCAAAATTAAATCAAGAACGGATAAACAACTTAAATAGACCTATAACCCCTAATGAAACAGAAGCAGTCATTGAAAACCTTCCAACTAAAGAAAAAAAAAAAAAAAAAAAAAAGCCCAGGGCCAGATGGCTTCAGTGCAGATTTCTACCAGAAATGCAAGAACTAATACCAATACTCATCAAATTGTTCCACAAAATAGAAACAGAAGGTTCATCACCAAACTCTTTTACAAGGCCACAATCACCTTGGTACCCAAGCTACACAAAGACACAACTAAGAAAGAAAAGAAAACTACAGATCAATATCCCTCATGAATATTGATAGAAAAATACTCAATAAAATACTGGCAAACCGAATCCAAGAATACATCAGAAGAATCATCCACCATGACCAAGTAGGCTTCATTGCTGGGTTGCAGGGATGGTTTAACATATGAAAATCTTTCAACGTGATCCACCATATAAACAAACTTAAAAAGCAAAGCCATATGTGGCACATCTACACAATGGAATACTACTAGGCAGAAAAAAATAATGGTATCTTGAAATTCGCAGGCAAGTGGATGGCACTTGAAGAAACCATCCTGAATGAGGTAACCCAGTCACAAAAAGAGGAACACAGTATGTACTCACTCATATATGGATTTTAGACCTAGATCAAAGGATCATTAGCCTATAATTCACACCAGAATACAAGGTGTATTCTGAGAGATTCATATAAAGTCCCTCACAGAACTGGTAAGGGACAAGTCCCCCCAGAGCTCAGGGGAAGTGGGGGGGGGCAGCGAATGGAGAGAGAAGTAGGAGAAAATGAGGGGGAGGAAAGGAAAACATGTGCAACCAGGAAGATTGAGCCTGGTTAGGAATAGAAGACAGGAGAGAGAGAGAGAGAGAGAGAGAGAGAGAGAGAGAGAGAGAGAGAGAGAGAGAGTAAAAGAGAGAGAGAGAACATAAAAGAAGGAGCCAATATTGGTTTGAAGATAAAATTAAACACAAAGAAAGGTCAAGAGAACTACAAGACTGCTGCCAACTAACAATTTGAGCTTCCGTGGAAAGGCTATCATAAATGCCCTTCCCAGAGAGCGATATCAACAACTAACTTATCCATGGAGCCCTCAACTAATGCCTGTTGGAAACAGGATCAAACACCCATACATAAACACTGAGTCGAACTAGAACCCAGATGCAGATGGAGAGGACAAGACCAGGTGGCAGAAACACATAGAGACAGCTTACCTGAACAAGGAGGAGCTAAAGGGCCACCAGACTGATAGCTGGGAAGCCAGCATAGGACTGACTCAGGCCCCCCTGAATATGGGTCTCAGCCAGAAGGATTGAGCAGTCTAAGGGACCTCAAACAGTGGAGCCAGGATGTATCCCTGGTGCACAAAAGGACTTTGAGAACACATCCCCCATGGAGGGATAACTGCCTTAATTTAGAGACAGGAGAGAAGCCCTAGTCCCTACTTCACATGACCTGTCAGACCTACATGACCCCAACTGGATGGCATTCCCCTACATATGGAATTGGGGTGGGGGGATGGGAGGGGAGGGTGGTTAGAGTGCATGTGAGAGAGCAGAGAGGGTAAAAGGGAGGGAAGGAGGGAGGGAGAAAGGGAGGGAGGGACAGGGAATGGGGATTGACATGGAAATAATAAATTAAATTTAAAAAAATGCTTTGACTCTAAAATTTAAGTTCAAGGATAAGTTACTGGGGAAAAGGATTTCTATTTTTGTTTCCACAGAAAATGAAAAGATGTGGATTCCTTCCAAACTAATGTGGTTTGTCAAGCCAGACCACCTGAAACAGAGTACCAGGTGATCCTACATTCAAAACAGCTGGACAAAGCAGCCTTACAGACTACAGCCAGGATTTCTGCATCTTCTTCTAATCCCCCATGACAGCGCCCCTTACCAGCAGGAAGTAGTTTGGAAAGAACAACTCCCAAATTCCCAAATATTGTCTATAAATGTTTGTTTTCATTTAAGTGGACTTGGTTATATAAAAGAAATAAAAAAAAAAAAAAAAAAACCAGAAAAATGAAAGAGGCTCTCAAAGAGGATAAGAGAAAATCCCTTAAAGAAATAGAAGAAAAAACAAACAAAAAACAATCAAACAGTTGAAGGAAACAATTCAAACAGTTCAAGACCTGAAAACTGAAATATAGACAATAATGAAAACACAAACTGAAGAAATGCTGGAAATAGAAAAGCTGGGTAAATAATCAGGAACTACAGATGCAAACATAACCAACAGAATACAAGAGGTGGAAGAGAAATTCTCAAGCACTGAATATAAACTAGAGGAAATAGATTCCTTGACCAAGGAAAATATTAAATCCAACAAATCCTTAACACAAAATATCCAGGAAATATGGGTCACTGTGAAAAGACCAAACCTAAGAATAATAGGTATAGGAGAAAGCAAAGAAGCCCTACTCAAAAGTGCAGAAAATATATTCAACAAAATCATAGATCAAAACTTTCCCAACTTAAAGAAGGACATGCCTATGAAAGTACAAGAAACTAACCATACACCAAATAGACTGCCCCCTCAAAAAAAGTTTCCTCGCCACATAATAACCAAAACAACAAACTACAGAATAAGAAAAGATTATTAAAAGCGGCAAAGGAAAAAGGCCAAGTGACAGGCCTATCAGAATTATGCCTTACTTCTCCATGGAAACTCTAAAAGCCAGAAGGTCCTAGATAGATGTTCTACAGACACAAAGAGACCACAGATGCCAGTCCAGACTACTACACCCAGCAAAAGTCTCAATCACTATAGATGGAGAAAACAAGATATTCCATGACAAAACCAGATATACAGAATACATTTGCATAAATCCAGCCATACAGAAAGTTCTGGAAGGAAAACTCCAACCCAAGGAAGTTAACTACAGTCATAAAAACATTGGCAATAGATAATACCACTTTACCAGAAGCCAAAAGAAAATGTGGAATAAATCTACTCACAATACCACCACCACCACCAAATCCAAAACAAACAAGAATTAGCAATCAATGATCCTTAATTTCCCTCAATATTAATGGTCTCTACTCACCTATAAAAAGGCATAGGCTAACAGAATGGGTACAAAGACAGAATCCATCCTTCTGTTGCATACAAGAAACATACCTCAACTTCAAAGATAGACACTACCTAGAAATAAGAAGGGGTAGCAATACTAATATCTAACAAATTAGACTTCAAACTAAAATCAATCAATAGAGATAAAGAAGGTCATTTCATATTCATCACAGGAGAAATCCATCAGGACAAAGTCTCAATTCTGAACATCTATGCCCCAAATAAAAAGGCACCCACATTCATAAAAGAAATATTACTAAAACTCAAATCTCACATAAAACTTCCCACACTTATAGTGAGAGACTTCAACCATATTCTCAATACTAGACAGTACCACCAGATAAAAACTTAACAAAGAAGAAGAAGAAAAAAAACTAACAGAAGTTGTGACCCAACTGGGTTTAACAGACATCTATAGAACATCCCATCCAAACACAAAGCAATACACCTTCTTCTCAGTTCCACATGAAACCTTCTCTAAAATCAACTCTGCAACATAGCAAACCTCAACAGATATATGAAAAAATGTAATAATCCCCTGTATCTTATCAGACCATCATGCTTTAAAGTAAGGAATGGTGCAGTTGTGCATTTTCCATGAGTTTGTAGGGTTTCTTCAATTTGTATTGTCCCTTCCTCCTTCCCTTCTTCCCTCCCTTCCTTCCTCCCTCCTTCCCTCCCTTTTACCCTCTCTGTCCCCTGACATGCACCCTGACCACCCTCCCATCCCCCACCCCAATTCCACATGTAGGGCAATGCCATCCAGGTGGGGTCATGTAGATCTGACAGGTCATTTGAAGTAGGGACTAGGGCTTCTCTCCTGTCTCTAGATTAAGGCAGTTTCCCTCCATGGGGGATGTGTTTGCAAGGTCCTTTTGTGCACCAGGGATACATCCTGGTTCCACTGTCTGAGGTCTCTTAGACTGCTCAGTTCTTCTGGCTGAGATCCATATTCAGGGGTGGCTGAGTCAGTTCCATGTTGGATTCCCAGCTATCAGTCTAGGGGTCTATTAGCTCCTCCTTGTTCAGGTCATTATAGTGGTAAAGAGAAAACTGTCACTAGGGTAGTTTCAAAAGACCTACAAGGATGACCCCAACTAACAAACTAAGCAATAGTAGAGAGTCTACCTTAAATGCCCTTCCCTCATAATGAGATAGATGACTACCTTATATGTCATCCTAGAGCCTTTATCCAGTAGCTGATGGAGCAGAAACAGCTAAACACTGAGCCAAACTCCTGGAATCCAGTTGCAGACAGGGAGAAGTGATGAACAAAGGGGTCAAGAACAGACTGGAAAAACTGACAGAAACAGCTGACCTGCCCCCTAAATATACTAACAAAGAACCATCTCTGCTTATGCAGTTTTGCAAGAGAATCCAAGGAACTTCTGTGAATATACATAGTACACTACCATTTCTGTACACATACACACCAACAGATAGGTAAATGAAGAAATATGTACAAAATAACTCTTCAAATAAATCTCTGAAACTGGCACTAGTCCTTGTCCTTGAAATAAAAAAATACATATGGAATGAAAATAGGTAGAAAATTCTTTGAATACTCTGACATATAATACATACAATATGTAATATAAACATGTCATGTGCATTATTTATGTTTTACATTAATCAGTACTTCTTATTCAAAAATAATCAAGGAACTTAAAATGTTTTAAGCTTAGTTTCCTTGTTTTTACAACCTTCGTATCTAATATGTCACTTAGACTTTGCTACTTAACTAACAAAAGAAAAAAAATCCCAGGATGACTCAGTAATAAAGTATTGTTTCTTAGTTGTGTATTCTTGAGTAGACCAGTTTATAATTGGCTGGTCTGGACACTGGGCTCCAACTTCTTTAGTCCCTACTCTGCTCTGGGTATGGCTGACCTTCCCCCCAACCATGGAGAGCAAGAGCAAATGCAAGAGGTCTGTACATTTTAAGCCTTCTGTCTCGGTATATCTGTCAACTTCCCATTGACCAAAGCCAGATACACATCTAAGTACAACTCCAGTGAAGTAAAACAGTTTCCCTATTGGATGTTGACTGTGGAGACTGGATGAATAGTAATTAAGTAATACTCAAACTTATTACACATAAGTTTTTTTCTATCTCCATTTCTTTGAAACATTCCCTAAATGAGTCTCCTTTTAAGTGAGCATTTACTTCATTTTTCTAAGTCCTCCATGATTTCTTCGCCATGCTACTCCTTACTTCCATTCATTTTACTAGTTTGCTTTTTCTCTTAGTAAAATAAATATTGTAGTACCTAATTCTTTCTTCAAGAGCCCTTGAGTAGTGAGCTCTCAATGTCTTCAATTCACCTTGAAATGGGTCTTGGAGAAGTCATCAGCTCCCCAGTGTTAGAAGACAACTCTGCCTTCTTAACAAGCTCACAGCATCCTCGTTAAGATGGCTGCCTGGCAAAATAAATCTTATATGCTGGTCTTTCCTACAGCAAACTTTATTGACTCTACACCCATAATCAGGATAAAATCCAACTATGTAACAAGAGAAGACATAAAGTCTCTCAACACCTAATATGCTATAATGTTCTGCTTATTTAGATCAACAACTTTCCGAGGTATTTGAATTTTAACAATGTTAGTTAAGAGTCTGGAGCGCTACAGTGGACTGAATTAATTAATTAATACCTGTCATAAAGTCTGAATTTACTGTATATACTTCAGTGACTGAATCTAAAGCTTAGAAATTAGGCTTCACTGTAATATAGATTCTTAGATAGTTGACGGTCGAAGGTAAATGTCTAGAAATTCTCATGGTAATATGAAAGAAATAAAGTTAAGGGAGATAAATATATGATGTATATTTTCCCATCTACCTTCCTATGGAGTATCATGTGAGGCTTTCAAGTGGACTCCTTTAACACACTGAGAGGCCACTAGCATCTCTGAATAACTAGCTCTATAAAATCTGACCTATGCAAGCTGGAGAACGGGCAGAAAATGTCATCACTGAAATAGACTTGCAATAGGCCTTAAGTGGCAGTCTCCCTGCTAGCTACCCAGAACTGGTAACTAAACCCAAAAGTTCAGGGGAAAAAAAAGAGTCTTAAGTAATGTTACCCTCTAAATATAGTAGCGAGTAATTGAGTAAATCATAGAAACTTGAGATAAAAAGCAGCTGGACTGGCAATCCTCTCCCACTAACTGCCATCCCAGCTGTACTTTGCTTCACTGTCTCTATAAACAGAGAACCAGGCAGAGTGAGGTAATGCGGGTTTTATCCCCCTCCTTCCTATAGCTAGTAGAAGACAATGGGCTGGACACTTCTCTTACCAAAGACCAATAAGTAAAAGCTTTATGGCTTGTGAAAGTTCGGAAGCACCTGTCTCCACTCTAATCACTGGACTCTTGCTTATTCCTGAGCCAATTACAGGCAAGAAAAATATAATGGGAAAATGATGATCGAGCAAACACAAGAAGACAATGTGTTCTTTTTCTCTATTGCCATTCACCATAGTAGGGATGTCAATCTAGAGAGCCAAGGTACATACATATAGGTTTGGACTATCTTACCAGTCTTGACAAAAGCTCATCAAGGACAAAAATCATCAAGGAATAGCCATGGAGCACTACAATGGTAGCTGAAAAACACAGTTACAGTACCAAGAACTCCATGAAAATAAAACCTTTGCCAAACATCACCATAGAATGGCAAAGTTTTGACTGTGAGCAGAGAAGTCACTCAATAAAATGAAATCTGTTTATTTATTTATCTATTTATTTTGCATGTATATGTATGTGTGCTGTAGTTATGTGTATGGGTATGCATGTTCTCATATTTATGGGTGCATATGTGTGTGAGTGCAAATCCACGTGTGCATGCATGTTTGTGGAGGCCTGGGGCTGAGGAACCTTCCACGTTGTATACAGAAGCAGGCTCTCTTTCTAAATGCTGAGCTAGTGGTTTGGACCGGTTTTGCTAGCCAGTTTATTTTTGAAAGTCACTGTCTACATTCAACTTTTTGGGAATACAGGTTGACCACCATAACCCCCCCCCACTTTGACATGTGTTCTGGAGAGCCAAACTCAGGACCTCATGCTTCTGATCAATCTGTTGAAGCTGCAGAGAGAGCTTTTTAAATGGTTGTTTTATATTCGTTTCAAGATGTACAGTGAATGAGTTAATTCAGTAAATAGTTTATAGAGACTGAAAGTGGGCAAAACAAAGAAGGAAAGATAAGGAAGATCATAGACTCTCAGCTTCTGGAAGCTTCGAAATTATTGCCCTAGTAAAAGGAAAGGGTGAGTGGTAAAAATGGCAAGTCAGTCTTTAGACTTTTGACTTTTGTGGGAGACTGGAATTTCCAAATGAGAACAATTGGGAGATTACCAGAAGTGCATGAAAGAAGGTTAAAAGGTGCCAAGGGTGACAGCTACGGCAGCCTGTTGGAGCAAAAACCAGCAAATGCTCTCTGTAAAAAAAGCAATGCATTCTCCATGGCAGGGCACTCATTAAGGTCATTCAGACATCTCACTAAGTCATGATATAGGGTTCCCTTTGTCTCCTTTGAGATGCAACAGAAATTTTACATTCATGTATTTCCCTAAAGCTATTCTTACTATTTCATTAATGAGACAAACTCTTAAACTGATGGTCATTTTTTCTTATTATTAAAAAAAAAAAAAAAAAAGGTATCTCTCTGTTTTTGGGAAAGCCAAACTGTTGAAAGTTTCTGTCACTCATTAACTCCTGCCTGGCTATTTAAGCAGCCTGGATTTGTCCCTAATAACCAGATAAGTTTCTGTCACTATAAAATTAGGCAAGTTAAACCTCTAAACTTTAGAGACATGAGGAGTATTCTTCACAAGAATGGGGGAGGAATTAATAAGGGGCTAATTTCCTGAGCATATGATCTTTCTCAATCACACAAATATAAGTTAAATTTATATTCTGCAAATGTAGCGTATCACTTAAACAATTTAAGTCATATACACTTAGCAGTTTGACTCATATAAACCCAAAAGATTAGGCTGTTCATTTCAATAGAACAGGTATGTATGCATGGCTGCTCATGGTGTTTAATAATAGGAATAAAGAATAAAAACCACCTTTAGTCTGAGAGCAATGGTGCCCCACCCCCGTGACACTGTGTGACATTTGGCGGCTCATTATCACACTTCACAGAATCTCATGTCAGCATGTCAGATTCCTCTAAATTTTGACAGAATTAAAGTAGTGCCATTTGATATAATTGATATTGTACAGTTAATCAGTCAGCGGCTCTACCACAGAGTCGCATTCTCAAAAGGCTTAATTACCGAACTGGGAAGATTTTTCTGCCATCTGGAAGTTCCTTCCCAAAGTTCTGTTCCTGAATCTTATGTAGGGTTCACAAAAATAACTTGGTCCATTTAGAAATCATGCCCTCGATTTGGAAATTAAAATTGTTATTTTTGGAGTTTCATTTGGCCTAGAGATCACAGAATCCTTATGAAAAAAGGAGGGAAAAGAAAATAAAAGGATAGTTCTGCCTTGGTTCTGCCACTCACTCATCATGGGACCTTGGTCAGGCTACAAAAGGATCCGTGCCTCAGTTGCTTCTTCCACAAAATGAGGATATGGACATCATCACACTTTGGGATTAAAATAATGATTAAATGTTTAAGCTACTGAAAGACATTTAGACCTCTGATGGGCATATCACATACTAAGTGCTTGTTATTATTACTATTAAGATTTTATTATTAGTTTAACCTCAGGACTGTTCTCATATAGAGAAAAAGAAAACAGTTAAAAAGTTGGTTTGGAGAAGCAACTCAGCAATATGATAACAGATTGTAGATGTGTGCACTGAATATTAGCACTCCTAAAAAGTACTAAAGGGTACTTGTTCAGCATTAGCTAACTTCAATATCCCTCTCTAGGTTATGCAACTGAAAAATCAACAAAGAAAGCACGAAGACCAGAAGGACCTGATAGTTATATACAGAATATTCAATCCACCCATCATCAGGATGGCCGAGCATTTTAGGGCACTGTGTTCAGAATAGTCAATCCAGCAAATGCAGAATATGTATTTGTCTTAGCAAATCAAAGAACTTTGTCTGAAGTAAATCACAAATGTATACCACAAAGCAAGCCATAGCAAATTCAATTATAGAAATAATTCATTATATACTATGAATTCATGTTAGAATATGATTAGAAATAAATAGCAAAAAACACAGAAAGTACACACATATTTGGATATTGAACAATACACTCACAAAGAAATTAGTCATTGAATCAAACATGGAGAAAAATAAGATTCTGTCAACAAAATGTATATAATACCACAATTTTTCAAAACTTTTGAAAATAATTATACTTTCAAAAGTCTGAGAACTCCTTTATTCCCATAATTCAGGAGGCAGAGATAAGTAGATCTTTGTGAATTTGAGGCTGCATTGTCTATGTAGCAAGAAATGATCTAAGGGTGCCTCTATAAGATCTCAGAAAAGCAATAATAAACTAAACCCAAAAACAATAGGTGTCAAGAAATATGAAAGATCTGGGAAACATTGATGAATAATACACTTACTCATACGTAGAATTAAAGAATTGATTCCTAGAAAAAAATAAACAAGATTGACAAGCTCCTAGCCAAACTAACTAAGAGAAAGGAGAGCAAAGTCTTAAATTATAATAAAATTAGAGATGAAAAAGATGTTACAGTAAATTATAAATATTGGAAACTACAGAAGAAATTGATACATTCGGACACATTTTATCTACCAGAATTAAATCAAGATGATCTACAAGCTATTTCTATATTAAACAACAACACTGAAGCAGTAACTAAAGAAAAGCCCAGGACTAGATGGAGTGACAACTTGATTTTAACCAATCCTTTAACCAATACTCCCAGAACTATTCCACAAAATATAAAGGAAAGGCACACTCCTAACTCCATTCTACAAACTAATAATATGCTATCAACAAAACTATCTACAGAAGGGGTAAAAATCACAATCCAATATAATTTTTGAACATAGATTTAAAAGTTTTAATAAAACATTTGAGAAATGAATTGGAGAGCACAATAAGATCTTACATGTCTAAGTTTCACCCCAGAGCTGCAAAGTCCACTCAACATATGCGAACCAATATATGTAATGTAGCACATAAGTAGACTTAAGAACAGAAATCACATAGCTCAGACAGGTGTAAGAAAGCCTTTGATGAAGTTCAAGATACATTAATGACAAAATCCCTTAGGGAACTAGGAATGGTAAAACTATATCTCAAATAATGAGGAATACATATGACAAGTCTACAGATAACATTGTGCTAAATGAAAACCTGAAGTTTTCCTCTAAAATCAGGAACGAGACAGAGGACCACTCTCTCTATTCTTTTCCAATATAGCATTAAGAAGAGTATTGTATAAAGGAATGCAGATAAGAAAGGAAGAAGTCAAAGTACCCTCAGTTGTAGACAACATTATTCTGTACTTAAAAGACCTTAAGATCTCCACCTGAAAACTCTCATACCTCATAAATATTTTCAGCAAAGTATCAGGATACAAAAATCAACATACAAAAGTAATAATTTTTTTCTGTATACCAATAATGTACTTGCCAACAGAGAAATCAGATGGGGGCAGATTCCCAGTAATAATATATGCAAGGAAAGCAAAATACCTAGAAATAAACCTAACCAAGGCCTTGAAACACCTCTACAATGAACAAGTCAAAGCAATGAAAGAATTTTAAGACAGACTAGAAGATGGGAAGATCTGCCAAGCTTGTAGCTTTGTAGAACTATTGTTAAAAAATAATAGTGTTGCCCAAAGTAGTCTACAGATTCAATACAATCCCTATAAAACTTTGAATAATATTCTTCATAGAATTAGGGAAAGCAATCATGAAATTCATTTGGAAGTACAAAAGACTCTGAATAGCCAAACATTGCAAAACAGAAAGAACAATGCTGAAGGCTTCTCAAAACCTGATCTCAAATTATATTACAGAGCAATAGTAACAAACCAGATGTGCAGACAAATGGAAAACAGGACCTGATATTAACCTGCACAGCTACAGAAAAATATTTTTAAATCAATGCTGTCAAAATGTGGAAAAATAACAATGTAGTAAAAAACTGGTATGGGGAAAACTGAATACTAACGTGTACAAGAATGAAATTAGATCCATATCTTAAGCACCACAAAAATATCAATTTAAAATGTATTACTAATTTTAATATAACATGTGAAAATTTGAGATTGATAGTCATAGGGAAGGAGTTTTTGAGAGGGAATCCAATGGCATAAGAAATAACCTTAAAAATCAAGACATGGGATTTAAATAACCAAAGAGCTTCTGATGGCAAAAGAAGCAATTACTAGGGCAAAGAGACAACTTCTGGATGGTGATGGAAAGGGTCAGCTATCCTCAAGAATGGAATAATAACTATCATATATAAAGAACTACCAAAACTAGCGTCAATAGTCCATTCAACAAGTGGGTCACTAAAGTGAATTGTTAGTTCTCAAAAGGAGAAAAATAGTACATGAAAAGTTTTCAATATTAGCAGTCATCATAGAAGTGCAAATTAAACTGTTTTTATATTTTATGTCACCCAGTCAGGATGGCTATCAAGGAAACAAATGGCTATAAATCCTGGCAAGAATGTTAAGGAGAAAGAAGCCTTATAACAATGCCAGTGGAGTTGTAGGCTAGTCCACTTATGGAGATTATTCCACTTATTGTGGAAGTAAGTACAAATGTTGCTTTAAAAACTAAAATAGGAACTGGAGAGATAGCTCTAAAGTGTGGGAAATAAGGTTCCAAGGCAAAATATTGTCAGATGGATATTTATTCGGGGAGAAATCAGTTACACCAGAAACAGATGACTGCTGCAGGTTCCAGTTCCAAGGATGCCTCTGGCTGCTCTCTCCAGCCAGAAAGTAAGAGAGCTAGCTGGGGTCCAGGACCCCAGACCTAGTCCCTCCTGGTCATGCCCCAATGGGTGTGGTCAGTGCAATAGGTACCCGCAGGGTGGATGTCTTACTACATAGCTCCACCATCAAAAGCAAACACTGTTATTTCAGAGGACCCAAGTTCATTTCCTAGCACCAAGGACTGAGTGCACACAACAGCCTACAAACTCCACGGGATCCAGTGCCTTCTCCCAGCCTCCTCTGGCACCTGCACTAATGCCCACAGCACTGCTACTGAGTATTTAAGTAAAGGACTCCAACACAGCACGGAAATTCCCTTGTACCCATGCTCTACACAATGCACAGTAACTCAGAACAGCTTTAATATAGATGCCCACCAACTAGTGACTATGTAAAAGAGTATGGTGCAAGCACACACAGGAATTTTATGCAGACACAAAGAAATAGGGAAACATAACCATTGCTGGAAAATGAATGGAACTTAAAATCAGTGTGTTACATGAAGTCAAACTCAGAAAAGCAAATTCTCTCATGTGCTAATCCGCGCGCGCGTGCGTGCGTGCATGCGTGCGTGCGTGCGTGTGTGTGTGTGTGTGTGTGTGTGTGTGTGGTGTTGCGTGTGTGGTGTGAATTGAATCCTGGAAACAGTCCTATTACAGTGGAAGAAGGGGTCTTCAGGGAGGGGAAGGTGATGGAATGCATGTGAAGTGAAAGCAGGAAGATTGATTGAGGGGATTAAGAGGGACAGCTGGAGCCAGGAGTACAAGAGATGAGAGAGATGGGGGATGAGCAACAGCAAAGTGTATCGGTTTATATGTGTGAAAATGTCAGACCAATGCTCCTTACTTTGCATGCTACCTTAATTCATTAAAAACTCAAAACAAAGAACATCCCGAAGCTTCATTTGGGTGCAGGTCCCTAAATGTGAGACCTCTTTTGAGTAAAAGAATTAGATTAGAATACCCCGTGCAACTCTAAAAGGGTGTGATTCTATGCAGAGCGATCAATTGTGACGGTAACTAAACATTTTCAGGAATGGAAGTTTCCACCCAGAAGTTACAAACTCACCATCTCTTATGCTGCAAATGATACAGTACCGTGAAGAAGTGTGAGGAAAACAGAGCGAAGAGGAAAGAGCAGGGCAGGGTGTCAGTTTATAGTGGAGGGACAGGTGAGAAGCAGAGGACCTGAGGTCTTAGAAATGATGAAATAAATACTGGTAGATAAGTTTTGAGTTTTATAAGAATGAGGACATTGTTGATTTAAAAGGATTAATTTTGTAAAAATAGATTTATATTGCCAACATAACCTGATTTTCTAATCTAAAATTTGTTGTGAATATATTATATCTTTTTCCATTATTTTTTTAAAAATGAGGTTAAAAAAAAGACTCTAAATTTGTAGTCTGCAATGTCTTTAACTCCATATTTTTGTTCCTCAGCCTCCTAAGTGCTCACATTACAGTTATACATGGCCATAGTAAGTTTCTGTTATTGCCTTTTGCTGTTAGAGATACATGGTGTGTTATATGAAACACCATCATCATTTATTTATCAAATCCTGAATTAATGCCATTTAATACAGTTATCGACATGAGTGAGAACATACTATATTGTGTGTTTTCTGAGCCTGGGTTACCTCACTAAATATAATATTTTCCAGTTCCATTCATTTTTTCCTGCAAACTTCATAATTCTATTTTCTTTTATGGGTGAATAAATATAATTCCTCTGTGCAAATTCCTTCATTTTTATTGTTCTTTCATCTGTTGATGGCCGTCTAGGAAGAGAACACTTCTTTGGACCCTTTCTCCAGTAACATAAGACTACGTGGAATACTTAGATTTATAGAAATGAGTTAATATTTAAGATGGAGCTAGCCAATAAGAAATGCTAGTAACAGGCCAACAGTTTCATAACTAAAAAAAAAAATAGAGTAATTTATTATTGTATGTGTAGGTGCTTTGCTTGCATGTTCATCTATGTACCACATGTGTGTCAGGCACCCACAGAGACTAGAAGGACATCAAGTCTCCTGGAACTGAAGTTAAAGATGGCCGTGATCTGCCATGTGTGCACTGAGAACTGAACACTGGCAAAGCAGCCAGTGCTTTTAAACACCCAGCCATCTCTCCAGCCCCCTGGGAACACTTGTTTAAAGCTGCTTCAGTTCTCCATTAGTCTCATGTGTCTTTCAGATTCTCCCGCGGTAATCAGTTTTGCATGCACACTCACCAGACAGCATCTTGGCTCATACACCTCTAGTAAGAATCTGTCTTTCATTTCCAGAATTCTCCATTGTACTGAAGAATTCCTTGTCAGGGAACTACTTGGCAATCACACCTAGGTGGATTTTTAACCAATGAGGATTAAAACTGTTATATACTCATCACCCTCTGCCCATGTATGTACAGCCGTGTCACACATTTTATTTGATTTTTCAGGTTATATTTACCATGGGAATCATCAACCATATATCCACAGTCATTTCCCTCTCTTTTTTTTCAGCTTGGCTTCTCTTGTGCATCTCCTTCTCCACATATGGTACATACATGCGAGCCTTCATTTTAGGTTCTTCTCTCTGTGGAAACAATCATGAAAGACAATGCCAAGTGCAACCTAAGAAAGTTAGCCCTGGCAATAGGAGACTAGAACAGGGTTATACAGTAGTTAGACCTTAGTGAGGTCCCCCTTAGCCTCATGCTAGTGGTCAACATTCTTCTTATTAAATAGCATTGTAATTATCAAAGTGGCAAAGGTAAAGGTGAGACAGAATGTTACAGGAGTAAACTTAGTTATTATAATTGCATGGATTTGGCCATAGACTAGACTTCAGTTAACTATGTAGGGAATTTTGACAGTGTGTATGGGTGGGGGGGGGTGGGGATGGAGATACCGTCCAATAGTTGGAGCTGGGGATTGTGGAGCACTTTCTTATCACACATGAAGCTGTAGGCTCAACCTCCAGCTTCAGGTAATACTAGGTGTGGTGGTGCCCGTAATACCAGGTAGAATCAGGAGGAATAAAGGTTCAAGATAATACTGGTCTATGTGTGAGTTGAGGTCAGTTGGAGGGCTGGGTTTCATGAGGTACTGTATCTAAAACAATAAAAAGGAAAGATATTAACGAATTGTTAAATCAGGAAACGGTGAGACTCTGAAGGCCTTGATGGAAGTCATTAAAGAGATTCTGATCACAACAAGCCATAGGCAGAATTAGCTGAAAATTTGATAATGTACAATTGTCAGGATGGCAGAGCATTTATGAACCAATGGAGGGTATCTTAGCAGGTCTTCTAATCAGTCAAGGCCCAAAGACAGAAGTTCGTGCTTGAGGGTGGAGGGGAAGACATTTAGGTAGATAAATCCAAGTCACCAGCCTGCACCTTCAGAGCCTTCTATTTTGCTCAATTTGTCCCTTTGACAGAAGACCACTGTCTTCCTTTGTATGGAGAGTTTGCAAGGAACTCATCTGTGATTGGCACCTTGCAAAATGCACAACCTACCTTTGAAACATATCACTGCCTCTGGGCCAAAGACAGGCCAGTATCTCTGAAGAGCTACAATGCAGTGCCTATCCATGGAAGAAGTAAGTGCAAATGAGTTGCCATGGCTGAAATGTGTTCATATGATTCAGCCAAACTTATGGAAATAGATCTCAGGCATGGACATGAGCCTGTTGAAATAAAATTCTGTAGAATATGAAGCTTTTTAAGATAAGAGTTCTTGGGGCTGGAGAGATGGCTCAGTGGTTAAGAGCACTGACTGCTCTTCCAGATGACCTGAGTTCAATTCCCAGCACCCACATGGCAGCTCACAGCTCCAGTTCCAATGCACATGAAATAAGTTAGATAAATTATTTTAAAAAAGATAAAAGTTATTTTTTAAAAGTTCTTATTTGAGATTCAGAATACAATGTCCAGTCAAAAATTATAGTGTGTGACACTTGACTTAGAACAAATGAGAAGACTTTGAAAGCTAGAGCATCCTTGGAACAATGTTGAGGAAGTGGTCTGAAGGGTTATGAAGGTGGGGATGAAGGGTTATGTGAGGATAAAGGATGCATGGGGCTTGGATTCTATTTTCCAGAGATGACCACAACATTTTTTTTGCAATGTGTTACTTTAGAAACTTAGTATGCTCTTATTGAAAGGTAGTCCAACATTCCTTCTATGGAATCCAGGCAGTATCATAGCTATTTGTATGAAAGGAATGCAGAAGAGCTGACAGTCCAGAAATTGTGAGGTAAATTACCAGTTAATCTACTGAACAAAAATAATAGTGTGCTAATTAGACCTGGTGAGTAGCAAATGGGAAATGTCCTGTATCCCTTAGAAGATATAGGAGTCAGTATTTGGATAACAAACTTACTATATTCTCCAAACACAATAGGGCAGCTTTTTAAGCAAAGATATGAACACATGACCCAGGCACTTCATGTTGCTGCATGTCCTCTCTTACATTACACATATGCCTTAAAGGGGGAATAAATGGCTTTTCTGCAGTCCCACTACAAAGGAAGGAAAGTGATGGAGCCTGGTCCAATTACCAGGATGAAAATGGACCCTGCATCCTAACAGAACTCAGTGATGACCTAAATGACAAAGATGAAAGAAAACTCTCGCTGTGCAAGGACTGCAAGCAGGCCTTCTGGTCCTCAGTTCATTTAAGAGGAAAAAGTGATCTAGGGTGAGAGACCCGCAGAGCCATGGCAAATGGTGAGGTTTGTTTTTAAGTGAATTTAAAAAGGAAATGCCTTGAAAACTGACTATGGGAACATCTGTGAAGAAAGCATATAATTGTATCCATCAATAATACTGGTTATAAAACAAAAGGGCCTGTGATTTCATAAAGGATAGTGTGATACCCTGCAAACACCAACTGAACTGTCTTTTTAGCCACACTGCTTCAGGAAGACAGTGATATTATGGGCCTGGTATAGACTCTACTTGAACTCTGTTGATGGGAGATGTCATTCTGTGAATATGTTTCTCTTATTGGTTAATGAATAAAGCACTGCTGGCAAATAGGAAAGCAAGATAGGCAGTACCAGGAGACAAAGGGGATTCTGGGAGATGTATTAGGAGAGTCAAAATACAGGACCAAGAAGAGTAAAAGGTCTGGACCCTTTCTCCCATATGCCAAGACCACGTGGAAATACTTAACTGATCGAAATGGATTAATATTTAAGACAGAGCTGGCCAATAAGAACTAGTAACAGGCCAACAGCTTTATATCTAATGCAGTGTCTCTGTGTGTTATTTTAGGGCTAATGCGGCTGTGGGAACAGGCTGATGGGAAAACTGCTCGTAACACTCTGTGGCCTCTCTCTCATCCAGACTGACCTAATACTGCAACTGAGCTACTGAGTAGCCAATATTTAGCAGTAGACATTAACATGGCACGACATCAGGCCTTGAGGGAGGTGGGACAACCAGAATGGGACAGGTTTACAACATTGGATCCCCCTTCTTTCTGGAGAGTGTGTAATAGCCACAAAGGAGGAAAAGCATGAACTGGTAGCTGGTAGCAGAAGAAGACAACACTAAGTGTCAGTTTTAATCTTAGGAACACCTGCATGTGTGGATATTGCAGAGGTTTTTGTTTTGTTTTTCGTTACTTTGCTTTCATTGGCTTTGGAGAAACTGTCTGTCCTCTGCCATACTTGACTTCTACTTTCTCTCTCTGTCTCCCTCCCTCTCCCCCTTTCTCTCTTTCTCTCTCTCCCTCCCGCTCCCCCTCTCTCTTTCTCTTTATCTCTCTCCCTCCCTCTCCCCCTCTCTCTTTCTCTCTCTCTCCCTCCCTCTCCCCCTCTCTCTTTCTCTTTATCTCTCTCCCTCCCTCTCCCCCTCTCTTTCTCTTTATCTCTCTCCCTCCTTCCCTCCCTCTCTCCCTCCCTCTCTCTCTCTCTCTCTCTCTCTCTCTCTCTCTCAAGGGAGTAGTTACAACAACTTGTTCTGGGGGAAAAGAAGACAATAAAAATAAAGGTGTATAATACAAGGGGGAGAGATGCAGGTGATGGAAGACACCAGCAGATATAAATGTTGTGAATGGTGGGTATTACTGAATGTCTTCTAGGTGGCATTTCAGATACTCTTAGCTTCTTATCCAGGTACTTGAAGCACATTGATCAGCCATCTGACAAGTGCAAAGAGACAGCACTTTGTGCCACATCCACAATACGGTGGTCCTTAAACACAGACTTCAAATACCAGGCAGGAGGATGGGGGCAATTTCAATTGGAACCTGGAGTTGGGTGTACTTTTGCCCAGTGGAAGATAAGACCAGGTACCTGAATGTGCCCATCTCCCTCAGGTGCTTCAGATGACTTTTCCAGAAGGTTCCATAGTGACTAGCAACCACAATGCTCCCCAAACTGATAACATGTCCCTTCCTAACATTTCTTTCCTTACTGTGGCTTCTCTCTCCATTCTTACTTGCTAAGATACGCTAATTGAAGTCTCATCCATAAACCTAGGTTTCAAGATCTGTTTGAGGGCTACATCGGCTAATATCCTAGATATATTCATGTTATGATAATTCTTTCCCACCAGCCTGTCCCACAACCACATCAACCCCAAATGAACACTGAGACTTATATTAGTTATGAAATTGTTGGTTAATGTCTAGGGCTTCTTGTGGGCTAACTCTGTCTTAATTGTTAACACATTTCTTTCAATCTATGTACTGCCATAAGGCTGTGGCTTACTGGGTAATGCCCAGCATGGTGTTACCCTCTGGCAGCATGGTGACTCTGTCCAGCTGGCTCACTCTACCTACCTTTCCCAGAATCCTCCTCAACTCCTAGACCCACCTATCTTGCTGCCCTACTGGCCACAGTGTTTTATTCATCAACCAATAAGAGAAACATTAACAGAATGACATCTCCCATCATATTTACAGATTTATAATTCCTTGGGAGAATTGATCTGAAAATGCTGAATTCAAAACACAGTTCTCAATAGGTAGCCTAGGCTGGCCTGGAAATTGGGACTCATCCATACTAGCCTTACAGGTATTAAGAGTATAGGTCTGTACCTTATTGCCTGGCTGGCTCAAAGTACATTTTTTAACATCAGGTGCATGTTGTTGAAATTATTTTCAAGGGCCAGGTGGTGGTAGGCAGACACCTTTAATCCCAGAACTTGCAGGTGTGGTGCAGAAGCAGCTGAATCTCTGAGTTCAAGACTAATCTGATCTACAAAGTGGGTTCCAGGGCTACAGACTACTGTGCTTCACAGAGACCAGGGCTACCCTGTCTCAAATAAATAAATAAACAGGATAAAAAAAGAATTTTTTTCTAGGAAGATGTTGCAATTCATCAAGGATTCACTGTCATTAGAAATATATAAATTATCCATTTTCCCACATGCTTATTAGCACTCAGCATCATCCTTTTACAGCATCATTCTATTCTTCAAATGTAATTTTTTTCAAGCTCTGGATTTTCCAAGCTTTAGGTTCCTATATAAGAATAAACATGAATGTTATTTAGTAAGCATGTGGTACTTGCTCACTCATTTATATTTAGAGGAATTTGCTTACTTTGTCACTGTTCTAATAATCTCATGTAATTTTATGTACAGTTATGCAATGTGATCAGTTTCCTTGGTTCCTACTCTGTGATGTGAAGTCTACACAACACGGATACCAAATCCGTCATGCCTTACAGCTTTTATTCTTACTTCATTCTTTGTCATTTCCTCTGCCTTTTCCCATTAGATGCCCTGCATCTCACCCTCCTGTTGCTCCTCGTTGTTGTCTCTGTCCCTTCATCGAAGACAACAGGTCAGTCTGCACTCCAGAAGCACTTACAAGTGACTTACATTTAATTTCCTTTGTTGTGTAATGTGTGTAGCACTAATATCTTCACAACCCACACTCCATGGTCACTATTAGTAAACCCTTAAGATAAGGATGTTGCCCAATTACTACTGCTCCTAGAATCCAGCTTTATAAAGGTCAATTAATATATGTTGGTTTTTAGAACAAGTAATTCTTAGTTTCTCACCCTTAAGAATAGGAATCATTTTTTTTTCAACCAAGTAATCTTATGTAAAAATATAAATACATAAGTATCTGAGAGGTCTTTGAACACTATAAATCTATATAGAGCATGTGAAGCAGTAAAGGCGCAAGGAGATATTCCTAAATAATCAACATAACTACACAGTGAATTTGATTTAACCCCATGATCCTTAAGAACAACTTTGAGTTTTAAAATTTTTAAGGCTTTTTCTTTTTTGTCAGCACTTGAAAATAGGCTTCTGATAGATAATCATGGTTTTTTATCTCTAACCTTTATATTTGTGACATTGTCCAGTTTAGAAAACTTTCCTTTGGTAAAAAGTTGTATGTATTCACATTTTTACAAGTAGTTTTATTCACTTATCTCATAAAAGAAAGTGCTTTTGGGGTTTGAAGGGTAAGTGTGAGGTAGGAATGGTGGCTCAAACCTTTAATGTCAACACTCAGGAGGCAGAGAGAGGCAGAGGGAGGCAGAGGGAGGCAGAGGGAGGCAGATCCCTTTAGAGTTCAAGACCGGCCTGGTCTACATAGCAATGTCCAGGCCAGTAAGGAGGTGGTAGGGAGGCTGAGACTGCACCCTAAATAAAATATTATATTTAGTATAGTGAAAGATTGGGAAACTATAATTAAATATCTAAAAGTTACTGACACTTTCCATATTGAAAAATAAAACAAAAACAATCTATCCACTGAAAATGATGTCTATAAGTATATTCAAAAGCTGTAACTTCCTAAAGCATTCAAATAATTAAGACAAACATTTATATTTAATAAATTGTTGCACTGACCTGTAAAAGCTATTTCATGTTCATGGGAGAATTTTTTTAACATTTTCCTTTAAAAGGATCCATTTACTTACATGTGTTTCAAAATAATATGCACCATCATGTAACTATTTTGCAGTCATTTCAAGGCATCATGATTGTGATGAATTGACAGGTATAAGACTGAATTAAGCACACTAACATGCACCGTAAAAGAGACAGAAGTAATCCAGGACTAGGAGGATGGCTCAATGGGTAAAGACCCTACTGCTTAAGCATAAGGACTTGGGAGCTTCAAGATGTAGTACCTCGGGCCCTCCGAAAATGAAAAGCTGTGGATTCCTACCAGACTAACATGGTTTGATCAAGCAAGACCCCCTGAAGCAATGTCCATGGGACAAGGCAACCTTGCAGACCACCAGGATTTCTGCATCTTCTTAGGATCCCTATGACAGTGCCCCCTACCAGCAGAAAGCAGTTTGGAAAGAACGATGCCCAAATTCCCAAATATTGTTTATGTTTGTTTTCATTTATATGGGGTTGGTTATAAATGGTTAATGACCACAACCAATCTCTTTAAATGTAAAAAAGGGGATTATGGTATAGAAATGAATACTTTGCTTTGGAATAGATTTTCATTTATTGATACAATTTAAGGTTAATTTTATGATATGTGTATTTCTCCTCTTGTTTAGGTATTGTGTTTATATATGTGTTCATTTAGAAATGCAATGTATAATTTAGCACAGATTACAGAGAGTTATCTATAATAGTCAAAACTTATAGTTAGATGAGTTAGATTTTATAGCTATATAGAGATGTAATTGAGATAAATAGGCATTTTTCAAACTTTTCAAAGACCTACAGAATATGGCATTAAAAATGGTTTAGGGTTTTTCTTAACAGTGAGGCACAACTGCTCCTGGCAATACACCTGAGTCAGAAAGGAAAATGAACATTGATGAAATGTGTTATGGAATTTGATTTCAATATGACAAGACTAACCATTTGAGCAAGATACTGCTCTTGTTTGGACTGTTTGACTTTATGCTGTATAAACTGGACATGCAGGACCCACAGTGATTGCTGATACAAGATGGACATTGCTACAGGGTTCCTGCTTTATGGAAGAGTCTGCCAGACATTCTGCAGGACACAGAGAAAAATGACTGACAAACTGCCAATACCGTTTTGTGGTGGACAGTTTAGTTTCCTGCTCTGCTGAGGAGTGTGTCAGACACACCATGGCCCATAGGCTGAAGATGGAACATTAGAGAAGAACTTCGGGTGACTGACCAGACAGTGAGTTATCTCTGTCATTTCTAGAGTTTATATATTATCTTTCTGTGGTCTTTCATGGAGTTGACAACAGATAGTTATGGTTATAGTTTTCCTTAGTTAGGATTAAAGATAAGTTACATATAGGACTTTAGACTCACAAAAATAGGATAGATGATGGAATATTTTCTTTAAATCTTGCTAAATGTCAATAAACTAAATATTGTTAACTGTGGTTCTTATTTGATAACTGTTTTGTTTTAAATTTTGCCATGTTAAAGTTAAAACCCTTCCTTTTATTTTAGACAGAAAAGAGGAGATGATGGGAGACGACATCCTGTAAATATGTTTCTCTTATTGGTTAATGAATAAAGCACTGTTGGCCAATAGGAAAGCAAGATAGGCTGGACTAGAAGACAAGGAGGATGAGGGAAGTAGTAGGGAGGAGTGTCAAGATGTAGTACCAACAGGGTAGAACTCCTGGCCCTGTCTGGTAAGATGATACCACATGGAAATACTTAGATTAATAGAAATGGGTAAATATTTAAGACAGAGCTAGCTGATAAGAAACTGGCAAACTGCCAGTTAGTATATTATCAAAATAATAAATAAATAAAATAAAAGCATAGGGACCTGCCTTCAGATCTTGTTCTAGCTTACTTCCCACTGTTGTGATGACAAAAAGCAACCTGGGAGGAAATGGTTTCTTTCAACCAACTGGTTACAGTCCCTTATCAAAGGAAGTCAAGGTAGGAACCTGGCTGCAGGAACTGAAGTAAAGACGATGGTGGAATGCTGCTTTACTGGCTTAGGCCTACCTGCCTAAGAATGTCACTGCCCACAGTGGGCTGAGCCCTTCTACATCAATTAATAATCACGAAAATGACCATAGGCTTGTCCACAGCCAATCTTATGTAGTAATTCTTCAAATGAAATTCCCTCTTCCCAAGTGACTCTTGGTTATATTGAGTACATGCATACACACAGAAAGAAAAAAAGAAAGGAAGATAGAGGGGAGGGAGGAAGGAAGGAAGGAAGGTAGAAAATGTCATCTGAATCACATGCTACCTCCCAGTTTCTTCCATTGTCATGTATGCAGACCTGTTTCCATGTTACATTTTACATGCTTCTATATTGTTTCCTTTTTCATTTCCAAATATCATGGGAATCTGGCATTAATTGATTTCTCTTTTGATCACCTCTGCTAATTTTAGATCTATGTAAAAGAGTTGGACATAACACTTGCACATCTTTAATCCCAGCACTTGGGAGAAAGAGGCAGGAGTATCTCTGTTACTTCGAGTCCAGCTTGGTCTACACAGAGAGTTCAAAGATCATCAAGGCTACATAGAGAGACCCTATCTCAAAAACAAAAGAACAATTGACAACAACAAAACCAATAATATATATATATATATATATATGAAGGAACAACTGCTCCTTCTTCTTAACTGCCATATACATAAACAGAGTTTGGTTTAGGTTTGACTCATAGCATCATGAATTAAGACACTTTTCTCCCAGTGAAGTTCTGCTGGTTGTTTGGTAAGGGAAAGACTGGTCAAAGGCAGCCTCAAGAAACTTGGCAAATACCAAATATCATTGCCACTTAGCAGATCTCAGCCTAAACCCTATTTTTTCTCTTACTACCTTCATTTCTTGGAGTTTGATACCCAACTTCCCCAGTTACTTGCCAGGCCCTATCTTGTGATTTTACTGCTAGACATTTCATCCAACAGATCCAAAGTGGAACTTGAAGATGCAGCTACAGCTTGGCAAACACCTTTTGTGTAAAGAAAAGCAAGAAAGGTAGGATTGTAGATGGAATAATTTATACTTAGAACCCATTAATCTTTCTCATCTTGTTGACAATCCCTTTCTACACCAAAAGAAGAAGCCATCCATGTTGATGCTTAAATGCAGTAATCAATAAAAATGTATTTATTTGTAACATCAGTGAATGTTGTAGGATAAACCAAGCAGACTAAGTATGAACCCATGAAGGATAACCTATAAAATATAGTTTCACCTTGTTAGGAAGCAGAGAAATAAAAGGTAAGATTGCCAAGAATGACCTAATGTCAAGTATTACACAGACTCTCAACAAGGAACTTCTTATACTCTGTAAGGTAGGAACTAATTTAATCTTTTAAAATATGCCCATGAAAATCATATGGCATTTTGTTCTACAAGCAAACACTCTGGGAATTACAGAAGAAATTACAACTTTAAAAACTTTTGACAGATATACCATTGCTATTGAAAAATCTACTGCACTGTTTTACACATTAGGGACACTCCTTCACTTTAAAGGCATACTTTGGGGACAATCCCTAGTTTAGTAACAGGGTGTCTCTGTCTATCATGCAGACAGGCTTCTCAAACATGCTCAGGGAGTGTCAAGGGCCTTCTCAGATGCAACACTTCACCCACCAATAAGAAAACTTCTACATCTGTCTCCCAAGTTTTTAAACTCATAGATATTTTAAGGACTTTTTTCCTCTCTATTTTTGGAGACTCTTGATCAAGTAAAAATGTTTTATCTATTTACATTTCTTATTTTTTTCAGCTGCTTTTAAGTACACTTTCCTGTATATAGAATGTGGTTTTTTTTTTTTTCCCCATTTCTGCAAATGGCTCTTTTTTGAAACAAAACAGCTTGCTTTTTTAATTAGCAAAATATTGTACGTTTGGTGTAAATAATCCAACCATATCTAACATATAACATATGCACTTCTATTTCTGCCTCCTACATAACTGAAACCTGTTTTGCTCATTTCACATCCTCTCTCAAAGATTTTATGTCCATATCAAGAAATCTTATCTACTTACTGTGTATATATTTTAAAACAACCAATGTGTATCCTTATGTATAACTGATCTCTTAATTGACTTCTTCAACCCCTTATTTACTAGCATCAAATTTGACTCCTGTTTTATTATCTGTGTCTTTCCTAGATTAAAAATGGTTGGAAAACAAGAAACAAAAATGTTATTAGTAAATAATGGATTGAATTAGCCAATTAAGAGTCTGTTCATAAAATGGAATGTTCTCCCATCATTAAAAAACGATTGAAAATGTTTCATATACATTTTGCTTACTTGCTGGTCATCGTGTGTATGTGTGTGTTCCTATGTAAGTATATGTGAAGTTGTAGGGGGCAAGTACATGAACTTGTGAGCAAATGCTTATGGAAGCCAAAGGACGACCTTAGGTTTGGGTATTGTCTACTTTGATTACCCAGACAGGGTCATTCATTGGCCTAGAGCTCATCAAGAAGTCTAGACTAGCTGCCCATAAGCCTCTTACTTGCCAAGATGGAGATTACAAATACACCCAATATACCCCATTATTTTTTTATAGGTTCTGGGGTTGGACTTCTCATCCTTATGCTTGTAAAGCAAGCATTTTACTGAATGAACTATAACCAAAATCTATTGATACATTATGAATAGCCTGGTTGCCCTGTCCATTGTTTTTAATACATGAACTCTCTACCACCAATGATGAAACTTATCAAGATTTTTTAAGAATTAATTAAAAGATGCTATACTTATGGTTTTATTTTAATATATTTTATTTCTACTGAAATTAATGATGTTTCTGCCTTTGAAATAATATTTGGAAAGTATTTCCTATCATGAATTAAATTTATTGCCCAATATTCATGCATTTAATACCTGGTCCTATTGTAGCTATATTTGAGGAGAAGACCTTCAAAGAGGTACTTAAGGTTAAATGAGGTGGTATGATTTAGACCCTAATCAAATATGACTAATATCTTTAGAAGAGGATGAAGATCTATCAAGGATACTCATAGGGAAATGGTAGCATGAAAACATGGCAAGAAGTAGGGGCCATGTGATCTGCTGCACCTTCACCTTGAACTTCCAGACCTGGGAACTGAGAATACAGCTTTGTGCTCATTAAACACTCAAGTTTTGTGACAGCATTTCTAACAGAATAATACTCTCCCCAACCTCAGGATTATGAAGCTGTGGACCTAAAATTGTCTTCCTACTTAATGATTTCACTTTTTTTTTTTCATTGAAGTCTCTTATTTTAAATTTCAAAATATAATTCAAAGGAAAACAGAGTTTCGACATGATAGTTTTGCAAATGCTAGCCTTTTGGTTCAAAACTGGAAAATCCAATCCACCTATTGAAATGTCACTGGTAAAGCTGGATAAATTCTCACAGACTTTACACTTGGATTCATTTCAGGGCTTTGGGCTCTTCTATCATCCTGTCTGTTCATTCTGAAGCTGGAAGCACAGACTACCTCACTGTATTGATTGCCACACTATCTCACTGTTTCAGTTACCACACTCTAATCATACAATTTAATGCATCATAGGTAAATTCAATTATTGCAAATTCTTCTTTCTTAGAAAGTTTCTGGATATTTCTAAACAACTATGCTTCCAAATAGATAAAAATTATAATGTCATGACAAAATAATGGAATCTGCGTGCTGTACTTGCTAGTGGATTTGTAGGAAATTCACATCCTTACAGGACCTGTTGTCGTAGCAAGTACATGCAATCTCTCTCCATTCATTCTCATATTTGTTGGTGCGCTCCATATGACCAGTCAGTGTGTGTTTATCCTCACACAGATTCAATGTATGTTTTTTTTAACGTATTCTTAGCACCCTTTGTAGTGGGCCTGGGCTCCACAATTGGGGGAGGTGAGATGCCCTGTTTTGCTTTGAGTCTGAAACTTAACCTCTTACCTCCCATTTGCCTTTCTTCTTCTTCTTCTTCTTCTAAAAAACGCCATCCTTGAAGAACTTTGATGGCTTTCCTGGTTATTTTGGTCCTGGGAATTCTATGACTTAAATGCAGAACCAGGAATCTTGAAATGAGAGGTCTTTCCCTGTTTCCCCACATCCACCTTGCCACTGTTTCTCAATAGCAGCAAATGTGACCTGGGTAAGCTTTAGTCGCTTAGCAACAAATGGGACTAGCTCCTCCCCTCCCCATTCTTCTAGAAATAAAGGCTTAAGCCTCAGGGCCCTGAAGGGAAACATCATTTTGAAATCACAGGAAAGAACATTTCTTCATTAATCTGCCTTTGCTTATTTTCCACAGCCCTTTTCCCAGTGCTGCGTTCCAGAGTTAGGTAACAGGATGGATTTATAAAAGGATGCCTCATCACACAAAGAGGCATATACTGGAAGGTGCCCCAGAGAAGACAGGGTACCAGGAATGCCCAGCAGATTTAGGCTTCAGGATAACATCAACAGAGACAAGGACTACTGAGGTCTGTCAGTGCTCTGAGAGGAGGGACCAAGAACCAGGCAGAAGTAAAGATGCGATACTTTTCCCTATCTATTTCCCATCTGGCACTGTGTTTTGAGTGGGGAGCTATTTATTTATTTATTTATTTATTTATTTATTTATTTACATATCAATCCCAGTTCCCTCTCCTTCCCTCCCTCTCTCCCACCCTTTGTGCCTCCCAACCACCCTCCCATGCTCCCCCCAACAACCCTCCCGTGCCCCCCCAACCACCCTCCCATCCCATTTCCCCTCACCCCACTGCACAGGAAGGGTAATGCCTTCCAGGAGGAGTCAACAAAATCTGTCAAGCCATTTGGAGTAGGGACTAGGGGCTCCCTTCTGCCTCTAGGTTAAGGAAGTATCCTTCCATGGGGAATGTGCTCCCAAAGTCCTTTCGTGCACCAGGGATACATCCTGGTCAGAGGTCCTTAGACTGCCCAGGCCTTCTAACTGAGACCCATGTTCGGCAGGGGGGGGGGGGTCCTGAAACAATCCAATGCTGGATTCCTAGCTATCAGTCTGGGGACCCATTAGCTACTCCTTGTTCAGGTCAGCTGTCTCTGTGTGTTTCTGTAGCCTGTTCTTGTCCTCCCTCTCTGCATCTGGACTCCAGTTCTGCTCAGTGTTTAACTGTGGATGTCTGCTTATGTTTCCATCAGCTACTAGATGAGGGCTCTATGATGGTGGATAAGTTAGTCATCAATGTCATTATCAGGGAAGGGCATTTAAGGTAGTCTTTCCACTGTTGCTCAGATTGTTAGTTGGGGTCATCCTTGCAGGTCTCTGGACATTTCTCTAGAGTCAGTTTTCTCTTCAAACTCCCTCTTTTATGGTATATATCTCTCTCTTTTTTTCTCTCATCTATTCCTCCCCTGACTCAATCTTCCTAGTCCCACATGCTTCCCTCTCCTCCCCTTCTCTTTCTCCCAGCTCCTTCTCCACTTACTCCCCCCCCACACACACACACACACACTCCCAATATGCTCAGGAGATCTTGTTCATTTCCCCTTCTGTGAGGGACCTTAGATGAATCTCTTTGATTACTCCTTGTATCCTAGTTTCTCTGGCGGTGTGAATTATAGGCTGGTGATCCTTTGCTCTATGTCTAAAATCCATATATGAGTGAGTACATTCCATGTTCCTCTTTTTGTGACTGGGTTACCTCATTCAGGATGGTTTCAAGTTCCATCCACCATCCTGTTCTCTATTAAGGTTACAAGAAGCTACCCCTTTGTTCGAGCATCACTGTCCTCTTCAGGCTCCTCTGTTTCGTCTCCTAAATATAAACATTGCATCTGACCCCCTCTGCAGCCTTTTCACCCATGACACAGAGCCAAGGCTGCCAGGGTTGTCAGGTTTTTTTTTTATACTTGGCAAGAGTCAGCTGCTGCCAAGGATGAGCTAGACACATGATTAAGTGTTTTAGACCTTTGGCTGGGACACTGCTGCAAGCAGCAGTTGTGACTGGACGACAATTTGCTCTTCTAGCCTGTTGTCCTTTGCTGTGAATTTGCTAGCTGTGTATTTTACCTACCTTACTGACTGCTTTTTGACCTGAGTTAAGGGTTTATCCGTGAGATAAACGAGTTTAGTCCTGCTTTCACTTAGATCTACTAATAGAAACACATACTATAATAATTTAAACTAAATGTATTAAACTATGTTAGTGAAGACCATGAGCACTTAGAAAATAAGGTCTGTGCTAGATGCTGTCACAACTCTTTTGCATATAAATGACAGGTTATCAATTAAGGTCCTGTACTGGTTGATCGTCACCACTATTTTGGAGATGAGGGACCTGAGGCCCAAGCAAATTAAGAAATTTGCTGAGATCCTGGCTAACTGACTCCAGAGGAGGAGATTGCACTTCCTCTGCTTTGTACTCTGTCTGCCACTTTTACTCTTCCTCCTGTGGTAAACACTCTCTTTGCTACCCACCCTGTCTGGCATACCCATTCCATTCTCAGCACTTTAGGCCTCCCCTATTCACATTGGGAAAATCTTTTCCTTCACCTAAGGGAATTCACTTAACTATCAAAGAGCAGCCTGGGCTCTACATTCCAGAGATGCCAGCTCAGCCTTGGAATGCAGCTGAAGTGCTCTGTAAAGGGGCCTGAAGATACTACCATTTCTCAGGGCCTGTTTGTCTCCTGAGCCCACTCCTCTTCCTCGTACATTTACTGTTTTTTTTTTTTTTTTTTTTCCAGGATGTTCTCTACTTCCAAAAGAATGATACTTTCTCTAAAGATGACACTGTCCTTTAATTCGGTCCTAAGCATTACTACATTTGGAAGAAATCTCTGACTTTTGTGATCTGGGTTTATGACCATCCCCCAAAGTCAACATTTCTTTCCCCTCTACCCCGGCTACACACACACACACACACACACACACGGTCATACTGCTCTCACTATAGTTCTTTCTTTAATCTGAGTTCCTCTTTTGAGTATGAGAGCACATGTCCTATACTGCCATAATCCTGCAATCATTTACTTCCTTCCGGTTCATCCTATTACAGGTGATCTTTTATTTCTTTCATCCACATGAGGAAAATATTTCATCTCTCCATTATCAACTTTAAACTATGAAGATTGCGATACCAGGGAAACTGTTGCTTTAGTGCACAGTCTCCATTAAACTAGGGTGTAAATCTGAAGAAAAATAATAGTAATATTAATATTTTATACAATAAAACATTAAAGATATTTATATATTTTAAATTAATATTTATCTACCAGGAACATAAATGTCCTTATAAATGGTACATATTTATCAAAAAGTCCCATTGAGACCAGGAAAAACATTAAAAGAACATTACCATGCTATATGGCACGAAGTTCTCCATTTTCTCGTTTGTAGCTCGTATTCTGGGATGTAGCAATGAATTAGATTCTGGATGTCTGACAGAATTTCACTGACTCCAGTAAAAGTCAATGGAAGTTTTGCATGTGTCAGTCAGATCATGTTCCTGAAATTATTTAAACCTAAGTATGAATTTGGCCTAATAGAGAGAGGAGAATTGACTAAGCTCAGGTACTTTAAAATTAATGTGTAAGTCAAAAAAGCATTCCAGAAAGTTTAACTACAGAAGTTATACTGAAGTAAAACAAAATGATTTAAAAATTAACACATATACAGTAAACTCACTGAAGATTTGTTAATCCTGGAAAGCATGAGAGAAAGACCATTTCCCATATATGAGTCAAATTTGAAGCAAGCTTCAATTAAACACTGGCCAAGTTGATGGACTTGTATCGCGGTAAATAAGGATCAGGATAAACAAATAGGCCGAATAGATGTTTATTCAGGGAGAAATAACTTACAACCTAGACAGATGAACACCAGGAAATTCAACCCGATCCTCTCCTGTCCCAGTCACGCCAGAAAGAGAGCGCCTTCCTGGCCCCCTCCGACCTCCTTCCACAGGTCACTTCCGCCCATGGCTCCACCCCCCAATGGGCGTGGTCAGTGCTACAGAAGGACTATCTCACTACAGACTTGGGCCAGGATCATCTCTGGGTTCCCAGGAAATGGCCACAACTCACATTTTGTAGAGGATTAAAAAGGCAAAACTTCATGTCCAGCACATTTCCCATTAGGTCCAATGATGAACAAGAATACATACTGACCTATTCCGTGCCTGCTACCTCTCCTACCCTAATCCAATTATGTGCATCAGGTGCAAACAAACTTGCTTAGGGGAGTGAAAACATGTGGCTTGTTACTTCCCAGGAATCACAGCCTCCAAAATTTCAAGAAGTTATCCATCCACAGACAAGTGGGACTTATAGGTTAACTTTGGCTCTTACAGGTATCGTGCATTTTAAGTAAATAAAATATACATAAAGTAGAATGATGTTTTCTTATAGAGATAAATAATTAAAGCACTGAAAGGTGTGCATGCTGCAGGTGGATTCATCATTTACACCATTCCCGGAATTCTACTAACATAAGCAGTGGCTGCTTTTCTGTGAATGTGGAAAAACACTATGATCACAACATCTTAGTGTTGTGCTTTCAGAGGCATAGAGTCCATGATGGTGGATCAGGGGTATGGCAGGTCGGGAAGCCTATACTACATTTTGAACTTCAAGCACAAGGCAAAGAGAGCAAACTTAAAATGGCAGGAGTCCTTAAACTCTCAAAGGCCACCCACATTACAAATACCTCCTTCAGCCAAGCCACATCTCCTAAACCTCCCCAAACAGCAACTGGGGACAATTTATTCAAGTATAGAAGACTATAGATGACAGTTCTCATTCAAACCACATCTTTTATATGAACTTATGAACGAAGAATAATATATGTATGTGCGTGCATGTAAGTGTGTGTCTGTCCATGAGTGTGCATATGTGCGTGCGCATGTTTCATTAATGCTTCATAAATTAACATAAGGAAAATATTTTTTTCTGTTATAGAAATTCAACAGCAAAAAATAACTAAGTTTCACATCCATCAAAGCAAATAAAATAGATTTTTTTTTTTATATTACTCAAGACCTCTAAGAGTTCCATTTATGGTTTTGCAAAACCATTAGGATACTTTTTTTGCAGTGGTTTCCCATCACATATCTGGGAACATGGTATGTTTTCCATGAATGTGGCAGCTAATGTAATTTTATTCTATATAAGTTACCCCAAAATAGCACCATGTTTCTCAAGAAATATCCTAGGTCTTGAACAATGAATGCAACATAGGACATTATGCCTGTTCTCTGAAGGTAAAGAGGAGGGTCACAAAGTTTGTTAACCCAGGAAAATTAAGGAATTTGGGACAGAAAGAACAGAGAGTAGAGAAAGGAATCTTATTTTTAAAAGGGAGAAAGCATGACTGATATAGGACTGTAAAGGAACCGTTCTGGTTTTAATGTAAAATATATTTCATTGCTTTTTAGTTATACTTCACACATCCTCCAGAGAAGAAGAAGAAAAAAAAATCACTTAGAAAATGGCAGTATATAGCTGAAAGCTGACCTTGCGCCCCCAGTAAGAGGGCAATTAACTCTCTGTTCAGTATTGAGTTGTGACCCCAGGGTTTTTAGATTCACCTTCTCACAAATCTGATGTGTGGTTATTTAAGTTATAATGTTTCAATACTGAATTATTTCCATAACAAATTATTTTTGTGGCTTTTTTTATTACAAGTGAGATGATTTTTCCACATACAAAATTAAGGTAGGACTATAAATGATGTTACAAAGAGTCTTCCTTACCATATTTTGAAACAATTTAAAATATGTGAGTGTGTGTGTGTGTGTGTGTGTGTGTGTGTGTGTGTGTGTTGTGTGTGTGTGTGTGGGTGGTTTGTTCATCTCAACTATAAGGAATGATCATAGCTAATATGTTGATTTTCCCTTATTTACTTATATCTCCAAGAAAATATCTGAAAATGTGTATGTTATTTTATTTTTTATTTTTTGGTGAAACATAATAAATTCTCTTGAAAACGTAGTCCCTGCCACATCCCCATCCAGGCAGCTATACAAAGTATGCCAGCTTCCCAATTCAATGGGAAGAAATTAAAAAATTTCAAGTTAATCAAGAATAATCTTTATCAGCACCAAGAAACATGTGTAAGAGGGGAACATTTCTAACTTGTCCTTCAGTGGCTGTGACTGACACTGACCATGATCTAAGGAAGCAGGCACTAATGAAAATGATTTCACTATGTGGCATCTAAGGCAAATAGCATGTAACACAGCATGGAGTGAATAAACTAAATGTAAATGACCCAGAAAAAAAAAAGGCCACTGCTGGTTAATTAGCTGCAATGTCAAAAGGACTAAACAGGTAATACAGATGAGAGAATAGGGACTCTGCAGCACAGCTACATAGCTGGGTGACAGAGGAAACAACAGCAAATTAGAGAAGGTCCCATACTCCCCAAAAGGGGTCGGATAGCTAATGGTTCTAACTCATACATAGCTTTGAATTCAGAAAGAGCCATTTCTTAGCACATTCCATCCCTACTCCTGATCAAGTATCCTCAACTCCTCCATAAATTTAAAACCATTATACAAAATAATGGGAAATGTTACATCCACTCCCACCTTCTCATTTGAATTCCACACTATCGTATCTAACTTCTTAGTTTGTGACAAGGCAAAACAGTACAGGATCCTCCATCGTGTATTCTTGCTGAGACCATTTCAGATTCAACTAGAATCTGGTCTCCTTGATGGAGAATCCCATGGAAAAGTATCCAACTCTGTTCTAGGAACCTGAGGCCAAGATGCCCCAGCTAACTTGCCTTAGCTTCTGTTGTTTGCTTGTGCAAAACCTCCTCCAGCCAATTGCTTATCTTGGCTTCTGTTTAAATTGTTTGCTGGTACAAAATATATACCTGCAGCTGCCAAGCTTGATGCCAGGACACCATTTTTGACCTTCAAAAACCCCTTGCTCTAGACAGTGGGGTACACTGAGATCCAGAATACCTAAATATAGTCCTACCCAACTGTAATAAAGACTTTTGATTGGCTATAAACTGAGTTAGAGTGGTCATTTTTGGTGGGGTCCCCATAACAGTTTGGCGGTTCTGCGTGGATTTTTTTCAAGCAATGAATTCTCGATTTTCCCATTCTGAAATTCAGTTAGAGTACTATTGTTTTCTCATCCAGGAAATGAATTGATCATTTGCAGTTCCTTGAGTGAAAACCAAGATGTAACACTTAAAATTTCATTTTTTCTGCCTTTGAAGCCACGAGGAAGACTTGTGTACCCTGTATTCAAATAAATCCAGAGCAAGGCAACTCCTTAGCTTGCCCACCTTTATAATTCTGCCTCTGTTCTGGGTGAGCAATTAACACTTTTCATGCTTATGTTCTGGTTTTCTTTTCTAGGTTTATTTTTTTTTTCTACACAAAGCATGGAGAGCCTTTTATGTAATAAAATTTGTAAGCACAAAATAACCCAGAAACTTCAGGACCAAGATGGTATTAGTAAAATAGAAGGACTCTCCAACATTCCCCTTCTCAGGAGTTGCACCATCTTCTTCTATTTCTGGAATATAGAAGATGACATCACAAGCTCTACACTCCTTTATTGTCATTGCAATCCAACAAACTGAATCTCTCCGTTTGTTAATTGTTCATATGTCTACAACAAATGCCCAGTAATGCGGGTATTGTTCTTTACTGCTGTATCCACAAGGCATAAACAGTTACAGGCACACAGTTGTTGTTAAAAAGTAAATGGAGAAAAGTAGTCACGCTCATCATGCTACCATCAATGTGCACACACATGCATATGCACACACACACACACACACACACACACACACATACACACACACACAAGTATGCATGTAACAGGTCAATAAAGAAGAGACTATGAACTTGAAGTAGACCAATGAGGAATATAAGGAGAGTTTTAAGGAAGAAATAGGAAGGAGAAAATGTTATAATTACATCCCAATTTCAAAAAGAAAAGAAAAAATTGAAAAAGGATAAAATATATGGAGGTTAATGGGGGTGTAAAACTAGTGCATCCACTATGGAGTTGATGTGGAGGTTTCTCACCAAAACTGAGAACAGAACTGGCATATTCCAGCTTTACCAGTTTTGAACATACACCCAATGGACTCCACAGAGACACATGCTCAGCCATGTGAATTGTTGCTCTCTTCACAGTATAGCAAGGAAATGGTATCAGCCTTGATGTCAATGAACTGATGACAGGATAATGAAAATGTATTCCATATAAACAGCGGGACTTGATTCAACCATAAAGAAAAACAAAAATCTTCTGGAAAATAGATGGTACTGGAAAATATATTAATTGTGATAACCCAGGATTTGGAAACATAGATACCACAAGTTCTACCATATATGCAGATCCTGGCTTCTAACTACTAACTATATACATATCAGGGGATGGGGGAGAATGCGGGAAAAGACCAGGAAGCTAGAAAAGTGCCATGAGGGGGGCAAAGAAAGAGGCTTTAAGGACAAAAGATGGGGAAGACAACTGTCTACACAATATATTAAAGTGGAAGAGAAAATAGTTGGATCGGGGATGATGGCGGGTACCGCTGTAAAAGGGGTCGTGGAATAAGTGCAAAAAGGAGGTATGAAAGAGATGACGTATGTATGAAATGCCTTAAGCTTTTACCGTCACTTTGTAAGCTAATTTCTAAAAGAATTAAAGTATAAAAAGTGGATGGATGAATGAACAGATGGCTAAGATTTAAATTTAGTTATCTAGCCTCCGAACTTAGACTTTGCTGCTAAGTTGGTTGCCTTATAGAACACTGATAGCGCATGAAAAGTTTAAGAAATCACAACAAGGAGTTCTGATTGTACTGTTAGAGTGAGAAGTTGTTGAAAAAGAAATTTGTGTAGAAGACTACTAGATTCATATTTAAGAAAGATGCTCCGATGGCAAACTGAAGAGTGTTTCCTCACAAAGGGAATTCTTAGGAAGATCCACCTATGTCATTAATCGATGCCGGTAGCTGAGACTATACATGAAAAGAAAGGGGCTAATCGAAATTTATTATAAGGTGGGTTCATTAGGACTAATGAACTGGGGCGGAGAATGGGTGGAGTAAGACATTCAGGATAGTTTCCAGGTACCTATCTATGCTAGGTACCAGTAGGTTTAGGGAAAAGATTACTTCAATGACGTTAGATATCAGTATGATCTATCATAAAGACAGATATATTCAATATAGAGATCTTGGGTGATAGATTATGTAGAAACTTAGTAGATAGCTTAGCACTGAAACTGTTGAAGGAAAGATCATACAAGCAGACCACAGAGATTAGCAATCAAATAGAATCCAGGATATAATCATGAAGAAAAACACAAAAGAAGCATGCAGAGAAAAAAGTCCTGGTAAAGGAGAGGAAGAGGAAGAAGTTAGTAAGTATAAGGAAAATTTATTGTTGGTTGCCTAGACTGAACTAAAGCAGCCTACTCAAGTGTCTAATATATTCTCAAGAAGTAGTATGCACCAAGAGATGCTGAATCAAATTACATCATTCAGGAGAGCTAATGTGTAAAGCCATCAGAACAGTAGATAGACAAGCTGGAAAGACATAATGGGTTGATCAATACAATATCATGATTGGTATTAAATATGGTATATGATAAATATGCAATAACAGATAGCAAGGTGCTGGGAAATGTCAAGGAGAGGAATGATGACAGAAAAAAATAAATGGAAATGAAATATCTCCTGAGACTAATAATTTACATACCCATTTCCCCTCAACCTCCCTTTTTTACTCAAAACATACCTGTAAAGTTTTGTAAAACATTGAAATCTCTATATCAACATATGCAAAAGAACTCCACCATAGCTAGCACAGTTTTCCATGGATTTCATCATAATTCAACCATGTTTCTGTTAGCTATTACGATAAGGATAAAGTAACTTTAAGGGCAAATCAATTTTCAGTGGCTGGTTCTGAGTAGTACAAGATCTTTTAGACTATTGCTTGGTTCATCGCAAATGTGGCATTTGTTTTCAATGTGATTTATATAGTAGTGTACTTGGGGTAAAAGGAGAAAACAGTATTAAAAATACTTAGTATACTAACAGTTCACATTTATGGAGATTATTATATACTTTCAAGTGTGATGCATATGTCAGATAGTTTGACTCCTTCAATGGCTGTAGAAGATTATTGTTTTTTTTTTTGTTGATCAGTATATATATATATATATATATGTATATATATATATATACATATATATATATATATATATTCTCATTTTACATATCAATCCCAGTTTCCTCTCTGTCCTTCCCATGCCCCCTGACCCCCCTCTTATTCTATTCCCCCCCACTCCACAGGGAGGGTGATGCCTTTCAGGAGGCATCATCAAAATCTGTCAAGTCATTTGGAGTAGCCTCTAAGCCCTCTCTCCTGCCTCTAGGCTAAGGGAGTATCCCTCCATGGGGAATGTGCTCCCAAAGTCCTTTCCTGCACCAGGGATACATCCTGGTTCCACTGACAGAGGTCCCTTAGACTGCCCAGGCCTTCTAACTGAGACCCACATTCAGGGGGTCTGAGTCAATTCAATACTGGTTATTGTTCTTATTTCTGCTGTTTTACACATGGAGAAGCCAAGACACAGAGTTTTCATGTTTTCCTCCTACAGTAGCAGATCCTGAAATGTTTTCATCCTTATTCCAGTACCCAAGTCATGTTCCTTTCCTCTGTTCTGCCTCCAATATTTCATTGTGCAAGCTAATTGCTTAATAATGTTCACTTTGTGGTTAAAACTAAATCTTAAACCAAGAGGCCTTGCCATTATTTTATATGATGCTATATTAATATTTTTATATTTACAGTAGGAGCAAGTCCTATTGTGTTCTTTTCTGAACCAAACAATTACACAGAAACTAAACTCAATAATGAAGCACTTACATATAGATTTTAATACAAAATAAATATGAAATTGTGATCAATATTTAATCACTTACAAATAATGAGCTTATTTCCATTTCCTAGTGAGAAAACCCCCGGAGACCCAGCCAGCCAACAGCACCACTGACTTATAAGGGAACACATCTTGGTCAGGTATGTCTCTGAAGTAGTTCCTGAATATCCACTCTGTTCCTACCAAGATTAATTAAAGCATGTACAGCACATGTGAGTTCATTTTACTGTGTTACCTTCTACAGTCTTCTGCAATTTTTTAATCATGGATGAATGTTTTATCTGGCCAATAGGCATTTTTAGCCATTTTATTCTTTAAAGGGTTTAAGAATCTAGATAGGGCTCTTTAACATTTTTGTTGTTGTTGTTTTTTTTTTTTTTTTTTTTTTTTTTTTTTTTTTTTTTTTTTTTTTTCCAAGGCAGGTTTTCTCTGTATTGCTTTGGAGGCTGTCCTGGAACTCACTCTGTAGACCAGGCCTCAAATTTACAGAGACCCTCCTGCCTCTGCCTCCCGAGTGCTGGGACTAAAGGCGCGCACCACCAACATTTTATATTTAAAATAATAGTTAAATGTCTTTCATATTTAAATTTCAAATGAAACATGATGCCTTTACATTTAACATTTTTGGTAAACAGACTTTAATGTGATATATGGCTGATAAAACCAGGGTAAACTAGTCTGACACAACTAAGCTGCATCACTGGTTTGAAATAAAAGACAACTGAGTGTGGAGAAAATGTCTACTTTCAGGTCTGTTCTGCACAGGGATAAGTGTGTAAAGAGAGTAGAGTCTTGTACACACATTCAGGAATCATAGTTAGAGGAGGCCATGAGTGTTTCTCAGAAAAACTGACAGCAGAATCTTAAACCCAATCCAACTTTTGTATACCTATGGAAGCAGCATCTGTTTGATGCATAGGCTTGTTTTAGTGGCTTATTCCCTTTCTAAACCAAGTTTGGATTCAACACTTAAGTACAGAGAGGTCAGGAGGGGGATGGATATGGGGTTGGAACTACCCAGTATTTTGACTGCAATGACAAAACACAGGAATGAAAACGTGTAAGGAGTTAGGTTTTTCCCCTACTGGCTACGAATCTTTTATCATATAGAGACTCTGTATTTGATATAATGCTGTTGGCCAGATACTAGTTTCTTATCGGCTAGCTCTGTCTTAATCATTCACCCATTTCTATTAATCTAAGTATTTCCGCATGGTCTCATCTTACCAGAGAGCCAGCTGGTGTTCTGGTCTCTCCAGTCACCCCATGCTGACTCCTCCTTACTCCTTCCTCGAATCCTCCTTGTTTCCTAGTCCTGCCTATCTTGCTTTCCTATTGGCCAACAGTGCTTATTCATTACCCAGTATGAGAAACATTTACAGAATGACATCTACCATCAAAAATGCATGCAAGAATTGAAAGAACTTGACCTGTGTTCAGATTTGCACTGTGCTTTTCACAAACAAGTATAAATAAATATACCATTTCCATCATCTGGTTACACTATTGTATTCCAGTGTGGCAAAATGCTATTATTTGGAGAAAGAAAAAGTTCACCACTATGGACCTTTCTGCCTCATTTGTCACAATGATATACAATTACTGCAATTAAAATTTCAATTAAAAGCAATCATGTACTTCTAAATTAATTTTGTTAAACAGTAAGTTAGAAATAAAATTCATATTAATTAAAAAATACCTACATCTAAGGTGGCAACATTTTAGTTAAGCTATGATCCTTATTGAGAGCACAACAAGAGGACAAAAAAGGATACAATTAACCTCATCAAAATTTCTAAGAATGTGCACAGTGGTCATACTTGCAGTCTCTGGAATTAACAAAATATGGGTTTGCATATCCAGTCTTACTAAGCATTCAAGGATGGAAATTTCTTAACATTTCTCTAAGAGTCCACTCCTCATCTTTTTAAATGGAGATTATAATACAACTAGTCATGGTGTGTGTGTGTTGGTTGTTTTGGTTTTGTTTGTTTTGTAAATAGGGTCTTCTATGGATACAGATCCTCTATGTAGCTTATGTTGAACTTGAACTCCTTATCCTGCTGCCTCCCAAGTGCTAGGATTATAGGCATGTGCCTTAACACTTGATATTACTATTTTGTTTGTTTGTTTCCCCTAGCTGAAGACTGAATCCAGGGCCTTGCAGAGAGATAACTAAATCTTAAACCCTTTTATTATTTGTTTGTGTTTTGTTTTCACTTTAGTGAGTAAAATACTTAGACTTCCCCAAACATTTACTAAGTACTCAAAAGAGACTATATGTTAACATAAAATTCATAACATAAAAGAGTATGTTACTTTAATGGAATGCTATGAGACTATATGGTTACTTAGAAACTGGAAAAATATTCTCTGTAATGAATGATGCACAATAACCTCCTAAAATATCAATCATTGTTATGTGAAATATCAACTTATAGAAGTTGCAACAAGCTTGCAAAGACCTAAGCCCTATGATGTTAAATAATCAATGTAAGAACAGATTTTTTTCCTGTGTGTGTGTGTGTGTGTGTGTGTGTAAGTTCATGTCTGCATGAGTTGGCATGCATGAGTGTTCATGAGCAAAATTGAGATCAGATGTCTTCCTGGATCTCTCTCCATTTTTATTTGTTGAAATAGGCTTTCTCAGGTGAAAGTTGTGTTTATCAATTGGCTAGTCTAGCTAGCTGATTTTTTTTCTTGAGCACTGAGATATAGGTGACAGCCCTACCTGTCAACATTTTACATGAATTCTGAATATTTATACTATGGTCCACACTCTTGGCAACCACCTTATACACTGATTATTTCCTTTACTATTGAAGAAATATGAAATAAATGTTATTTCAAATATCAAAAAGGAAAGCAAGGCAATCAACCAGCTTTGTGAAAATTATTACAAATAGCTTCAATTATACAGATCATTTCAATTTTTCTATAAATATATAACTTTTATAAAAATCATGTCTGGCAAAAAAAGGGACAAAAAAGCACAGATAAAATTTGTCTTGAATTTCAGTTTTTCTATTGCTTCGAAAATCTATCCTCTCTGTGAAGCTATTGGCCAGGAATATGGAATACTATTCATTGTGTAGACAGAATTTAAGACATGTCTCCTTTTTCCTTTTTAAGATCTTTTGCATGATTTGTCAAGAATCAATCAGATTGAAAAGTACAAATCATCCTAAGCTTCACCTCAGATAAAGAAAAGAGTTGCTGGAGTCTGACAAGATGCTCTGTCCTCCATATATAATCATAAGGCTGACATCCTGTCAATATCACTCAGCATGGAGCTGAACAGAGATGCCAGTTTAATGCTGAGCCACATAGAGAATCAGGGAGCATGTTATGTGGGAGATGGACCTGACGTTGGGCTCCAAACAGGACTGGGACTAAGCCAATTTTGCTATAAGCAGTAATAGTTAAAACAGTGTTAGGAGCAAACTTGCCCCAAGGTGTGAAATTCCTCCCACTCTGGGATGATCACTGAGAACCAGCATGGCCTGATTATGCTGACTGATAGCTGTGCAAGGATGTAAAGACAGTGTGTGTATACACAGAAAGATCTGCAGAAAAGTACCTGTAGGATAAAGGGTGAAAACACTAAAATCTGCATGTACATTTATGTTCATCTAAAAACAAGTAAATTAAAATATATTTATAGTGAATATAAGTGGACCCTGATACTCTCATTAGATCTGTTGTTGCTGTATGTGCTTGTCTATAAAGACAAAATTAGATTTCATATGCCTATTTTTTTTAATTAGGAAAGACATACTAGGCAACCTTCTACTCCACTCCAACCAAAGGCTGTCAGTTCTTTCTCTTGGGTAGGACTACTTTCTTGGAGCAGTACTTATCTAATATTTATCTGCTAATCCCATGGTACTGTAGTAGTCTGCAATGTTTGAGAAAGTGTCCATGTTTGAAGACTTGACTGGGAAGGGCGTGATGTGATTGGAAAAAATTTGAACCTTTAAGAGGTATATCAGGGTCGAAGGTCTTTGTGTCACTGAGGTATGCCCTCACAGGGGATTATATTGATCCATTTCTCTTCCTCACTTTTGCTTCCTGGCCATGAGGTGAGCACATATTACCATTATAATGTGTTTGCTGCTTCGGCACAGCCCATTGTCACAGGTGAACTGATAGACAGCAGCAACCTAGACCATGAGTCAGAATAAAATGTTCATTTTTCTGAACTAAGTATCTCAAGTACTTTGTTATTGGGATGGAAGGCTTATTATAAAACAGGACTACCTGAATCATTTCATAGTAAGCTGCTTATCTATTTATTATTTATTTATTTTGAGACTGAATTTCACCATAGAGACCTGGCTGGCCCAGAATTCACTATATGGTCTCAGTATATAAACTTTGAACTTGTGTCAATTCTCCTGCTGAAAAGTACAGTTTTGTGAAATGGATGTCTTAGTAAGAAGATGATAATTTTTACTTACATATGGTATTTCCAGTTTGTCTGGTGAAGAGGTGACATTAGAGACTCTTCTCACACATAATGGTCTGAGCTTTCTGAGAAATAAAGGTCCTCGATGGAGGATTTGACAGGGGTATTGTTTGTGCCTCCATTTTTAGCTTCTTAGAGTATGTGTGTGGGTAAGTGATTTTTATGGACATGCCAGGTAACTTCTATTGGTTTCTTCAGGTCTATGTCTTGCTCGCTTCCATTCTCCTCCTCACCTGGGAGCTTGACCTTGAGCAATTTCCTTCAGGGTCTGGTTCTCTCTGTCAACCTTTGTGGTATTTTGTGTTAATCCTGGCTGTACTGCCAAATAAGTACCTACAGAAAGACAAATAGTCCTTCCCTGCATGGTAGAGGTTGCATTCTAACCCTGAGGGAAATAGTAATTACTGTTCTAAAGAATCACACCTAGGAGGGTATGTGTAACAAGGAGGAGTTTACAATGGTATCTGCTATTGCTGTGTGTGTTCTTTGTTTGGTTTTGGTTTTTTTTTTTTTTTTTTTTTTTTTTTTTTTTTTAGCTGAAACAGCATAAATGAATTTGCCATATTTTTTTAAAGCAAGTTCCATATCCTGGTAGCTAGATCAATTAAAAATACAATTGTCTAATGTGGTTAAAATATTTCAGTGGGTTTAAAAGGTATTTATCAGAGACACAATGGTCAATATTTTGATGATTCCAAGAGATCTGCTAATTGAGATCAGGGAAGACAGAAGTTTAAATTTACAAATAACACTTTAACAAACTCTGAGCATAACTTTGGAGACAGGATCGAAAACCATAAACCTTTCAGTGAAGACAAATAAATACATTTTCATTCAGCTGTGTCTCTAGTTGTTCAGGGTCTTTAACAATGATACACACCAGAACAAAGTATTACAATAAACTGAATTTCCAAACAGATCCCTTCATTTCTTGAAGAGAAAGATTGAAACCAAGAATCAAAAAACACACATTTGGCAGCAACAAAACTCAGGAGCCTGTCTCTCTGGGTCACAAAGTTGTAGGCTGAGCATCTTTAGCAGCCTGCATTACGTTATGTGAGTAAAAATAAACTTTTATATATTGAACCACTATGATTTTAGTGTTTAGTTACAGCAGCTATTTTGTCTTGATCAATATAGAAACTGGCACTTTGACAAGTGTTACAATTGTAACAGCCCACCCCTTACCCCAAGTAAGTGTCACTGGTTTAGTTCCTGGCCAGTGGAGTGTGTGGGAGAAGGGGGCTAAAACCTAGTAAACTGGGAGTTTGTAAAAAGTTCTACCTTGCTTCAGCAACTTCAGTGGAGCTGTTTTAGAAAAATGCACAAGCTAAACAAAACAGCTACTGGGTTTGTAGCTGTAAGGGATGTAGTTGGAAAGGTAAGAATAGTAATGTGTTGACTACAACACAAACAAGAAAGAGATGTGCCCACATGGGCTTGGGCTAACTTCTGAGCAGAGAATGGTGGAGAGGGGGATAGGGAATGCAGTTATCAAGGATCTTACATGGTTAAAATGCTGACAGATTTCAGGTCTAGAGAAAAAAAAAAAAAAAAAAAAAAAAAAAAAAGCTCTGTATTACAAAGGACTGACTAGTGTGAGATTTCTCCAACAATTCAGTCCTTCAGTAAATATCAGATCCTTTTCTGTCCTGGCATATTGTTTCAAGTAGCTTCAAGGTGCCTGCCACTAAGTTGAAGGAAAAGTATGGGGATTGGGAAACAAAGAGTAAAGCAAATTGAATAACTATCCAATATAAACCTTGGCACTGGAAAGGATATGGAAGCAAATAAGTCTAATCCTTACTATAGAAACCCTTAAGAAACTGCAGTGTCAAAGAAACTATGAGCCAGGGCAAAAGGAGACTTCAAACAAAGCTTGGGGAAAAAAGAGGAAGATGAAGGCTGCCTGAGCCCCAAAGAGATGGCATTCCTCAACAACCATCTCAGATATTGCCATGCAAAATACTGATTGAGAAGACACCTTCAGCTGGACAGTAGAGGTACACGTCTTTATTCCCAGCACTTGGGAAGCAGAGGCGGGCGGACTTCTGTGAGATAGAGGCCAACCTGGTCTACAGAGCTAGTTCCAGGACAGCCTGTCTCAAAAAACCAACACCAACTGAACAAACAAATGAAAAGAAGACACTCTCCATCCAGAGGTGGATTATTTGGTATGGGTACTTGACAAACCTCAGAACACAAATTCAATCCCAGGACCCACATGGTAGAAGAGGAAACGTACTCCCTTAAGTTGTTCTCTGATCTACACAAACACCAGGTGACATACAGCCTCCTCCAGTAACTAAATAAACATAATTTAAAAATAACGTTTATTAATTAAAAGGGGCTAGAGAGATGGTTCAGTGGTTAAGAGAACTGACTCTTCCAGAGGACCTGGGATCAATTCTTAGCACCCACAAGGCAGCTTACAACAAGATCTGACATTTTTAATGCAGACTTACATGCTGGCAAAACACCAATTCACATAAAATAAAATTAAATGAAAACTGAAATTAAAAGAAGAAAAATAAACTTGGTAAGAGCAGCCAAGGGTCATGAAATCAGTGGGATTTCTTAAGCTGCTCAGGAATAGATTAAAAAAAAAAAAAAAAAAAAAAAAAAAAAAAAAGGTGTGCCATCTTGGGCATATAGCCAAAGGATTTCAATCACACCACAAGGACACTTGCACAAGTATGTTCATAGCAGCTTTATTTGTAATAGACAGAAGGTGGAAACAACCTAGATGCCCCTCAACCAGAGTATGTATAAAGAAAGTGTGGTACATTTACACTATGGAGTATTGCTCAGCTGTTAAAAATGATGACATCAGAAAATTTGAAGGCAAATGGATGGAACTAGAAAAAAAATCATTCCGAGACCTAGAAAGATAAACATTGTATGTACTCACTTATAAATGGATATTATCTGTAAAGTAAAGGATAATCATGCTACAATCCACAGCTCCAGAGAGGCTAGGTAACAAGGAGGGCCCAAAGAGGGACAAATGGATCACTCTGGGAAGGGAAAATAGAAGAGATCTCCTGGGTGTACTGGAGGTATATGGGGATAGGAAATTGAGGGGTTGGGTGGGTAGAGAGGAAGAGTACTTAGAGAGATGGTTGGAAAGGGCGGTTCTTTTCAGGGTCAGGTAGAAACCTGATGCAAGGGAAAATTGCCATGAATCTATAAGGATGACCCCAGCTAAGACTCCCAATGATAGTGGATAGGTAGTCTGACCTGGCCTTCTCCTATGATCAGAATGATTACTACTCCAAATGTCATTGAAGGGCTTTCATCCATTAACGAGTGGAAGCAGATACACTTAACAAGTCCTCAATAAAAGTTTCGTTAGGGATTACTTGTTTATTATATCTAATTATTCATAATTTTGAGCTGGGGAGATGACTCCGCAGTTAAGAACACTGGCTGCTCTTCCAAAGGACGAGTTGCTATCACCCACTAGTAGTTCACAATCATAGGTGATTCCAGTCCCAGGGGATCCATTGCCCCTCTTCTGGCCTCCATGGGCATCAGGCATGCATGTGGTACACAGCTATAACTAAAGTAAAATTGAAAATTCTGACAAATCTTAAAGTAACCACCCATGCCACAATGTCTCCTCTACATCCAGCTCTCTTGGCAGCCGTGGCTTGCTACCCAAATGGTTATGTTTAGAGTCTCTCATTGCCACATCTCATCACAGTAGTGACAACGCTGAAGTGGCAGAGGGAATGCAGTACCTGTTCATAAAAACATTTCAAGTGAAGAACTTCAAGTTCCTCCCAGCTGTTATTCAAATCTCTGCTGTTATTTACAGCAGAGTGGAAAGCGCCAAGATCCCGCATTGAACTAGCAGCGGCCTCGCTGCCTGACAGGTCTTTGACCAAATGCAGTAAAGTTAGTCATCTCAGAACTCCTTACTCAGTTATTCTGTTCTCTCTTTCCCTCCCTCCCTCCCTCCCTCCCTCCCTCCCTCCCTCCCTCCCTCCCTCCCTCCCTCCCTCCCTCTCTCCCTCCCTCCCCCCCTCTCTCGACTTTGCATAATTAGAACTTGCAGTTGCTGCATGCATGTTAAGAAAATTCAACGCAATAGGCTAAAGCTTCAGTACTGTAAAGGTATGGACCACATGTGGTGGATGCAGACCTCTGAATATGAATTTGAGATTGAACACTTTGCCATTTCAAACATTTTATAAATATTTTTATTCTTTTTAAAAGCCAAGCTGGTTACCATAGAAGTGATTATGATGTCACAGACGATGATGACTTCTCACAATCTATAAGCAGCAAGAGCAGATGTGCTTGTAAGAAACAAAGCTCTTGTTTCCATACAAATGTTCTCAAAATAAAACACAATGGGAGAAAAATACCCTGAGCACATAATGTGAAGGGAAAGAATTGCTTCTAAATAGAATGTTTTACAAAGTTTTCCATAAAGCCTCAGCTGTTACTCCAAGCACAACCAGCTTGAACATGGATAGGAGACCTGAAATTACAGTATTCACAGAATTAACATTCAGCCTGCATAATCTTTCCTTTCAAAGGCTTCATGCATACTTTATGTGTGCACAATCATAGAGGCAGGTAATGAGAGCAATTCTGATTCCCCTTTGTTATTATTGTACTTAGCTGGATACGACCTAATAAAAAATGCTTTGTTAAAAATAAATCTAAGCAATAATTTATTAATTCTGTTGAAAAGATCTTTTGGCTTTTAAGATGAATCACATTGAATGCTTTCTCTATAGAGCACACATCTGCCCATAGATGTGGAATGCAGCCACTTTTAGTAAATAATCAAAATGGACAAGCAGTCTGTAAGACAGTAACTTCCAATTTTTCTATTATGCACACCACAGTTAATTTCACTTTATTATTAGTCTTAAAAGTGATATTCAAAGTCTATGAGTATCACCTTCTGAAATGCAATAGATATGATAAAACACATCAAATGAATGGACTATTTCAAAATGTATTATAATGTTTCCATTACATCCCTTTAGGCTTAATCCTAATACGTGGATGATCATGGATACTCTACTAAATTAATTCCCTCAAATTTCTCTTTCTCTCTCTCAACAAGTTCAAATATTTCTTATAAGTAATCAAAGTTTAAATAATAAAATGAGTTAATTATAATAATGTACTTAGCCCTTGCAATAAGAAGCACTACATCTCACTTGTAATGTGAGTGTGCCAATAAAATTTCAAGCTCTCATATAGCTAAATGGAAGCTATGAGCAGTAGAAAGTAGACAAACCAGCTGTTTTGATAATTTCCCTTAAAAGAAACTCCCATAGAATGCCTTTTTAAAGGCAACACATAAGATTAAGACCAAGGCATGCTAAGTTTGAGTTCTGTATTGTTATTAGGTATCTGCATACTTTAATTAAGCATCCCAATTAATTTTTTTCATTGAGAAACACAAAGCACTGGAAGAAATACAATGAAAAAAATTAAGAAAAGAGTAAGAAGTAAATATTTACTGTGTTTTCCAGTCTGACTTGAAAGAAATTGAGAATAGTCAACAGGTGCTTCTGAAAGCTTAACTTTAATCCTAGTTTTAGTTCAGTGACCATATCAAAGTCATATGCTATTTTAAGACATATGCTCACTTTTTAAAAACACAGTATTCTAAATGGACACAATGTTTGAGTCATATGCTGTGAACTATAATACTGCTCTCAATCATAAGTTTTGAAAAAGAGAACTAAGAAATAGAACATATGGAATTTTTAAAAATACTAGAAAAATTTAGAAGAACCTAAACAGATGTTTGTTTCAGTGGTGCAGAAGGAAGCCATAACTGAGCTGGTTTAAGGAAAGTACAATGGTCAACATAAGAAATAAAATAGGCTTCTGAATATAGAAAAAGAGAAGAAAAATTACATCAAATACATTTTTTAACTATGGATTTCACAGCATTGGAATACTGTGTTTATGAATTCCATCTTTATGAAAATTTTGTTTAACAGAGATAGTACAAAACCTGTATTAACTACTGTATTTAAAGAAAGAAATCAAATAAAGATGAACCATCTTTCTTCACAATGACTCTTAAATAGAAAAGAACACACACACACAACACACTACATACATATATATATATATACATACATATATACATACATACATACATACATACATACAATTTGACAGCTAAAAAAGAACAACACTACTGATATGGACAGCAAGTGCTCAATAAATTCATGAACTAGCTAAGTACACATTTGCAGTATCTGGTATCAGCATAGTCCAGCTGCAGAGACAAAAGTGTCTTCAAATGCCTAGGTAGAATGGAAGTTGCAGGTGAGCAGGGGGCGAGTCACAGGAATTGTCTGTACATACTTCTCTCTCCTCTCCTCTCCTCTCCTCTCCTCTCCTCTCCTCTCCCCTCCCCTCTCCCTTCCCTTCCCCTCTCCCCTCCCCTCTCCTTCTCGCCCTTCCCCTCCTCTCCTCTCCCCTCCTTTCCCCTCCACTTCCCTCTCCCCTCCCCTCTCTCCTCCCCTCCCCTCCTCTCTCCCCTCCCCTCCCCTCTCCTTCTCTCCCTTCCCCTCCTCTCTTCTCCTCTCCTCTTTTTCTTTTCTTTCCCTTCACCTCCCTTACCTTCCTTTTTTCTTCTCTACCCCACTTCCCTCTGCCCCTCCATCCCTCCCTCCTTTCCTCTTCTCCCTCTCTTTTTTCCTTCCTTCCTTCCTTCCTTCCTTCCTTCCTTCCTTCCTTCCTTCCTATCTATGCTTTGACTTCATCTAAAACACTTTTGGTCAAACTGGTTATTTTAAAGATTCCTGATAAGGACAAGCAAAGAAAGACCAAACAGTTTTTAGTCTAGAATAATGACAACTTATTTGACAAATTGTCTTAAACCTATCTCAGCACACTCTATCTAGTTTAGTTCATTTTGCCACATTAGGTTTTCCCAGGCTAGGATTTGGCTGAGGTCTACATTAAAACAAAACAAAACAAACAAAACAAAAAACAAAAAACCTAAATGTGATTTTTTTTCAGAAATACTGCATTTTGAAGATGTAACAAACAAGCAAAAGGATGCCCTGATCCATGTAGAAGAAAATGTGTTTTTCATCTTTCCAAGATATCTTTTAAAAATGACCTTAGCTATTTTGGGAAAATAAAACAAATATTGGTAAGGAAATCAACAGAAAAATAAGGGACAAAGCAATAATCAGCTTTCATGCTGCTTCCATCATGAACTGTATCTTCAAATTACAGTGATTTATAGGCCATTTGCCTACGTGCTAACCAGACTGCCTGCTGCTTAGTTTAAGAAAAGATAAAATACTCACGAAGGAGAAGCACTGTCTCAGACTTGACCAGATATAATGTTCACTTCGTGCTTTCTTAAAACTTGTGAGGTGTGCTCTCTTATTCCTATATATGTCTAACAGTGAAGATATGGGATTAAGAAGTGTGCACAGCTGTGACATAACACAATACGAATACGAAGCAGAAGTGAGTTTTCACTCTATTCGTACACACTGAGAGTCCTTGATCATTTTTCCATCAATGATACCATTGTCATGACAATGAATTACAAATTGAATTTGAAGCACTGAAACAAAGGGAAACACACGCATATGCAGTTAAGTTTGTAAAATTGTTATTCTTGATGCTATAATTTTGAGGTTTTCTATTCACTTTTTAGAGTAAGAATGTCTTAATCATTTACCCACTTGATTCTGAATTTCTTTCATTTACACGTATGTACATGTTCATATTCATTTGGTATTCTCTGACTTTTCTATGATTTAATTTTTTAGAGGGTATTGGTGGATAAATCAATCAACAACTTCAAAGAATAGTCATAAATCAGTCTTGTACAGTACAAAGAACCACTAACAGTCACTTAAAATGAGCTATGGTTAAATTGTATCTTTTATTTATTTATTTATTTGGTTACATTCCAAGTTTTTTTTTTAATTTTTTAAAAATTTATTTTACATGCAAACCACCATTTCCCTTCCCTTCTCTCCTCCTGTTCCTTCCTTCCTTCATTCATTCACTCACTCACTCATTCATTCCTTATGCAAATTAGAGGAAACAATGATCATGGGGCTCCTCTCACAGATGCCAATGAGTTTAATGGTGATATCTCTTGCTTTTGCCATCCTAGATAAATGATACCATCTTATGTCTTTACGCCAAAGGCAGAAAATAGAACTCAGTGGTTCAGGATGTCCTTCCTACATCTAGCCTTAATTCTGCCACTAATGAGCTGGTTAATTAAGAGGAGTCAAATCATCTAAATAACAAGTATATAGGCATGATTTTATTATGACAGAGTCCCAATTCTTCCAGCTCCCTATTCTGTCATGCTGCACTATTATTCCTTAATTTAACATTTGAAGGAGCATAGTTAAGATCAGTGAGACCAAGCAGCCAGGGTGAAATCATCAGGGCAGAGTCACAATTTGAACAAAGGTCTTCCAGCATCGACACTGTGGAAATTGTTCTTTATGAAATTAAACCTTGCAGATGCATCCCCTTCTCCTGTCCCTGTCTCCATTTCTGCAAGTGAATTTACTGTTATTCTCAAAGTGATGTCTTCTTTTTCTACTTTGTACCTTTGCTGCATGCACATATGTAAGCAAATGAAAGATACTATTTTCTGTTTGTAGATTAATTAAAAATTATCTACAGATCATTTTAAAATTGGCTTATTTTGTTCAATTCCCTATATGTTATGTATGTGTATATATATATGTATGTATGTATATGTATATATACATATGTACTTGTATATATGTAAATATACGTACATATGTATACATGTGTATATATGTGCATATGTATACATACATACATACATAAATACAAGTGCATATGTATATATATATATAATATATACAAATACACAAACATCTCAACATCTCATGGAGTGGCTTTACTTAAATTTTCATATTTTACAACAATGGGCTTTATATCTCAGTTGTTATTATTTGCAGATTTATGACCTCATTGACCCAAAGATCTTCTGCATAATACTGCATTATATATCTATATATATGTATATACATATATATGTGTATATATATTAAAAAGAGGTACATCTTATATGTGTGTATGTACTGATACATATTGCATATATAGATGTGATATAGTATGAAATATATGTAGTATGGAATACTAAATCACATGTTATATACTGTGGTACACAGTAATGGTACATCTAAATATATTTATCTGTTCTCTTGACCAGTGGCTATTAACTCTTATTTTATTTACCATGTACTCCATGGTAAACCTATGTTTATAATTTACATGAGGACTAGTAGATACATATATCTTTGAAATAAATGTTTCAAACCTTTAAATTATTTTTATTATGTGTTCATATACTGCACTTCATTTTGTTCAGTTTATTTTTATATTCTGGTTATGAATTAATAAATATCCAACCCAATCACAGGTTATAACTGGCAACAGAAAAATACTATTCTATATGTATAATCTTCAAACTATTGCAAGTTCAAATTCCTTGGTTTCCAGTAGAAATGAGTGGGGACCTGGGATAGGGGAGGAACACAGTTTAGACAGTTTTCAGACAATGAAAGATGCAACTATGTAGCTAGCATGTTGTCAGGGATGTATTAAACATGTAGTTGCTTAGTTACAGATAACATCCTTATGAACTTTGGATTCTTGGCTTATATCTTATTGTGAGATAATACTAAGAAGAAACTGAATATAGATTTTTAAGGAAGCAATTCACAGTTTGAAATGATGCCATAGCTCCCATTAAAGGACTCCTATGGCTAGTACATCTGTAAACTGGAATTTAAATATAAGCATGTATCTTAACTTACATGTATATTTGTAAGTTGGAATTTCAAAAGTAAGTATGTATTTTCAACTTACACATCATGATTATGGAAGACTGATACATGGAGTGGTTTTACTTAGGTTTCCATATGTTACAGCAGGGGGCTTTGTGTCTCAGTTACATTACAGTGTACTGTTTGTATGACCTCATTCACTGGAAGATTTTCTGTGGTAATACTGTAACGGGATCTTCTGTGTTTAACACAGAAGGATCATTCCTTTAAAAAAAATACCTTTAGTTCCAATATGTGGTATAATTATTTTCTCTGGGTTGGACATGACCAGTACCATCTTCATGGAGGGTGCCTGGGAGAGTGCAGGAGACCTTCAGAAAATCAGACTCCCACAGCAGGAGGCAGGAGGCTCATGAACCCACACAAAATCTTTAGGATACCATCACATGTATTTTCTCCTAGATTATAAGAGGTAAATAATTGATGGTGTTAGACTCTTATGCCTTGTACATGCCGGGGTGGGTCTTTCCAGTGCCATAGTTACCTTTTAGTCTTCCATGCTCTTACATGTAAGCTCAACAAGTTCGATGGTTCACCAAGCTCAACACATATCAAATCCTTTCTTTGGTCTGTCTGTGTTCTCCATCTGCGGTGAACAGATGTTTCTTTACATCCATTCTGGAAAAGTCACACATCATGGATGTATGCTAGATTGGACTTGAAATTGCATTTTAGCCTATGGATGTGACTAGAGACATCAGAGCATTTTTGTGTCTGACAATGGTGGTAATTTCTACTTGCATTTTCTATTTTCATGTGATTTAAGTATGACAATCTTTTTTGTCATTGGCTTTCAGTACACAATGCTTGGCAAATCTAGGGACTTGATGAATAAACCAAAGTCCTCATTTGATCCAGAGGTTTTCAACTGCCTTGTTTTCATATTCTAATTTTAGAGGAAGCAATGAAGTCAAATTGGCAGAGAAAGCCAAATCTTGCCTAAGTTTAGAACAAAGGACACTTAACATGTAAATCCCAGGGCAAGCCAGTGTTCGGAGGCTGTCATTCCAATCAGTGACCACCACACAGTAACGATTTGTGGAGACATAGACTCTGTAGGGACATGTATGGTTATGAAAAATCTTGAACCTGATTCTTTCTTCTTGTAGTAAGTAGCTGCTGAAGCTGTTGACTATAAGATAAAGATTTGAATAATATTGGTCATGTTTAACCTCAGATGGCTTGGCTGTTCATCTGACTCCAGATTGCAGTAAGAAAGTTGATATGGACAGAGAGGTGAGATATGGTAGAGCCTGCATTCGTCAACAAGGGCTTTTTTTTTCCTAAATGAAAGAGTTCTTTGGGGGGGGGGGAGGTTTCTTCACACAACAATCAAGACACTTTTAAATTTTATTGGTAATTATGGTAAGACTACAGCTTTCCATTGAGACCATGCATTGAAAACTAACTCTTAAAATCATCCCTCATACCGCCACCTCCTTCGATTCATCTTGCCCTGGGTAAGAATATGGGATCAGCTTACCTTATACATCTAGATAATTTTGGGAGATGTATGCTTCCGAGAAAAGCCCAGTTGCCCTGATGCTGATTAATTTCTACCACATTTCCTCCAAAACTTCCTTCTAATTGTTGTATCAGCCTCCTCCTTCACCTGCCTCTGCACCTACCTAGTTCAGCATTTCCTCAAACAATTACATCTCCTCATTAGTCTATCCTTTCGGCCGCTATGACTTTCAGTAGTTCTGTCTTTTCTTTTCTTTGCTTCTTCCTTCTAATGCTTTGTTTTCTATCAGAAATTTAAGCTGTCTGGTATTTATACTACCCCATCTTTTATAGCCATTCTCTTATATACAAACTCATCAGGATGCACAGGCTTAAATTTCTGCCTCTATGCTTTCCTCTCTCCCTGTGCTGGGTCTGTTGGTTTCTTTTATGGAACTTTGCCACATTGTTCCAATATTCTTCTTTTAATTAAACTGAAGATCCTTGATTCGATGTCTTCTAGTTTGCCATCTAGAAAACTTCTTAGTTTTCAACATGTAGCTCATTCTTTTCCAAACTCTCTTGTTCTCTGAGCACAGTGCTGACTGCAGCACTGCACATGTCTATGGCTTATTTGTACCAGCTTTAAGTGGGCTTTTTATGCCAATTATATTTTTTTTCTGTAACTTTTTAGTTAATCCCCTTAATACTCTCCATAGCAATTAATTCAAACTTAATCTGGTGTTCTTCCATTTATGCTTAGTAAATAGCACTGATAGTATCTTAAAAGTCTTCCTCAATTTACCATTATGAAAATTAACAAATTAACTTGCATCTGTACCCATCAAACTTTTCAAGACCAAGAGGTACTCCCCCAACTCTGTTTTTTTGAGTCACAGTTTATCTGTGTAGCCCAGCAAGGCATGTCCTCCCCTTTCCTTATCTCTGAGGCAGGATTTCTCTGTGTGGGCCTAGCTGACCTGGAACTTACTCTGTAGACCAGGCTAGCCTGAAACTCAGAGTTCTGCCTGCCTCTGCCTCCTGAGTGCTGAGATTAAAGACGTCCAGGCAGGTATGGCATCTCTCATCTGAAGCTCATTGTGCCAGCTCTGTAACAGTTTTTTCTATTCTTGCCCAACATAGACCCCTCTTCACCAGTCTTCTACCTTCATTCAGCCCTTTCATCGCTGTTGAAACATCTACACTAGTATTGGGAAACGATGAAGTGTTGCTTTAAAAGAAAAAAACAATCAACCAAAACACCAATCAATCAACTACATGTTCCTTTAGCCTTGCATAGTCTTCTAGTTAATTCTTTATCTTGCTTTGTGTAGTTAATTGTTTTTACTGTTTGTAGGTATGCCCTCTGTCACTTCACTTCCTATACCCTCTTTCACAACTACCCTGTCTTCTGCTTTCATGATCAAGGGCAGCATTTAATGCCATTCATATCTCCTTCTTCATTTTCAATTTCACTGGGTGTTCCCCTCACAGTTCTGAGGGAATGCATTTGGATATTCTATCTCAGAAATACTATGACCTCCATGACTCTACTTCAGTAGAGTGACTTGATAGAGGCAGGATGATCCATTGAAGTTCTAAAGCCTATCCCCTCATGGGTCACCTTAGAATGCCATAGTCTCTGTGGGACCCAAGGCCAAGGATTATTAGCGATGAAGGACTGACAATAACTTAAGCAGAACTATCAGTTTTCAGACTCATATGAAATGGATGTGAAAAACAAATCATCATTTATTTATGGAGAAATATATGATTTTTAAGTATTCTCTCTCCTCAAAGAAGAATCATATTGAAAGTGAAAAATATTCAATAATTGCTACTGTTGGTTGTAAACTCATGATGGGGTTCTTGATAAACTGTCTAATGATAGACTGTCTAATGACAGTGTGTTTCAAATGAGATGATACACAGGACGTGAGTACTTGACCTAAGTACTTGGCACAAAGTAAATGCCTATAACAATGATGGTTTATGTGGTATTTATAGTCAAACTGATATTCCAGCATATTGGATCAAGTTGTACCATGAGTCTAGGGTGTTAGCCATGAATGCCAGTGTAGCCCTATAATTCCAGCACTTGAGACACATAAGCTGGAGAATCACTGGGAATTTGAGGCCACACTGGTTCTTCCATTTTGAGTTCTACGCTAACTAGCACTATATAACAAGACCCTGTCTCAAAAGTAAAATGCAATAGATTCTGCATATGTTTTTATTTCTCAATAATATTACATTTAAAACAAGGCCATCTACCATGTGTAGAAGTGTTTGGAACATGTTTTATAGGACCTTTAGAGATTACTGTGCAGGATTTTCCCCAGGTGTCAAGTACCTTAGCATCTCGTCAAATGTGAAGAATCCTTTCATATCGTACTTAGCTGCTGGTGAAAGGTACTGATGGTATTATTCTCCCTTTTTGCATCACAACTTCAGAAAGACAGTTCAGAATGCCACACCAACTCCTATAATAAGCTAACCTTTCTCTAAACCACAGTCTTGAAGACGGAGAGGGGGGTGACATTTGACTTCACTACCTGTAGATGACCTTTCTTTGAGTCAGATCCCCTTTTCATGGTATACATTGCTCTCTAACATTGTCAAACAACAAATGGCTCCCCGGTTATATCCCCCTAAGGCTCTTAATTACTGAGGTTGTGACCAGATGACTCTTAAGGCAGGAGGTTGAATCCCTGGATATGTGAGCTTAACTAAGCAAGTCATTAGACTACATCACTGTGAAAGAAGTTGATTTAGAAGGGATTGAATCTCCTCACAATGGCTGGGCAGGGACTTCCATGGGCTTCTCATGAGCTTAAAAAGACTGGATGGGGTTGTTATTAATACTGGTTCGACTAGCAGATGCTTTCTTTGAGATGTAACGCATCAGTCTGTCATCTTCCATCTAATGGTTCCATGCCCCAGAATCCACCCTTTGCTATGAAGAACTTTAGTCCAGTTTTTTTTTTTTTTTTTTTTTTTTTTTTGCATTTCCCCCTCCAAATTCCACAATTTAAAGTTCATTTTGGGTTTTTTACTCCCATTCCTCGCAAAATAAAGTTTCCCACCTCTTGAATTTAGTGGCTGGGATGTTGAGGGTGGTTTTTGTTTTGTTTTTTAACTTATGTCTAATGCAATTAATGTCATGTCCACTAAACTTTCATTTTCCATTTTATTGTTATCCTCTGTGTCCATGATATGTTTCTAGAGAATTGATGCTTTTGTTTCCTTGTGCCAATACTTTGTTGGGCATTCCAAAAACTTTACTGTACTTTTTGTGTGCTAGCATTTTGGGTTTCTTAGAACTTTTTTCAAATGGCTTTTAGAGGGTTGGTTTTGCACGGTACCACTTACTGTTGCTTGAAGCTTCAATTTTGTGCAAATAGAAAGCCCTTTTTTTTTTTTTAAACGCTAAACACATTTGCATTTTAAAAACAATTATGATGGATTATAATGACATCTTTCTTTAAAAACCACATGCATTCATTTGTATTCTGTATTCTGAAACCTGTAAATTCCTCACGTCCTTTGTCTATAACTCAACTTCTGACTCTTAATTCTTCATCTGCTCTAAGTCATGGAAGTGCTTCCTAGAAGAAAACGATGTTTGAAGCTATACATTCCATCATGTTATCTATTCTAGGGACACAGGTATTTGCACAAGAGTCTTATCTCTAACTGCAAAGATGGAGAGGATGGGAAGAACTTCCTGACTTAGACCCTGGACTCTTAATATACCTGAGGAGACAAAGCTGGGAGGTACAAATACACCGACTTAGGAATTAGATTTAGGATCTTAGAATGTTTTCCTTGACACTCTGGGAAGCCAGAAACAAAATCAGAGTTTCAAAGAAAACATCCTCAGATTCTGGCTTCCTACTCCTTCAGTCTCAAGTTAAGTGGAGAGAATGATACAGCATCATTTCCCCTCCTGCTTAAAAAGATAATATTAACAACAGCCATCTACATGTAAATTTTAAATTCCATTTTTAGAGGCCATATTCCAACATGTATTTTATAGGACTACTGCATCAAGCACCATGAAGCCATCAAAACATAATGTATTTATAGTTTTCAAAAAAAATTCTTCTTTGATATTAAGAATCACAATCATCTAATTAGACCTCCTACCTCACTTGCATCCTGAAAATAAAGCTGAAACTTAAAAATGTAGAATTAATCCCCTAAGCAAAAAAGGTAAAAACAAGATTTTTTTAAAACCAAGTTCCTTTAACAGGGATTGTTTTTAAAGCTAAAACAGTTAACACAAATCATTCAGGAGGGGGAAAATGATCATATTTTATAATTCATCTTTTAACCATGCTGCCTTGTAAAATGTTTCTTTTACTAATTGCACTTAGTGGTTATAAAATTAAATGGGCTGCAATGGTTAGTCACCTGGTCTAGCCAGAAATAATTTGTTATGAAGTTGAGGATCTTGGAAATGCATTTTAATTAAGACTACATTTATACAGAATTTTGCATCTTGCATGCAATTTAGCCCCCTTTGCAATGGACAACTATGTAAAGTATGGATAATATCTATGAAGACATCAGCATCCTTCATGTGGATAAGGACACCTGTAACATGACTTACCAGCTCAGAGCTCCCCCAACTCATTAAGGAATCAGGATTTGTCCTTGTTGTGTTTGTTCCTTGATAATAGCTTAACACATAGAAGGATATGTGCTTTCCTCTTTAGTCATTCATTAAATAAGTATTTAATATCAACTTAGTGCCAGTTCTGAAAGATAATGAACTCATAAAACACAATCTTTGTTCATTATAAGAATGAACTTTAGCTGAGTAGTGGTGGTGCATGCCTTTAGTCCCACTACTCAGGAAGCAGAGGCAAGCAGATGAGTTTGAGGCGAGCCTAGTCTACAGAGTGAGCTCTGGGCGACACAGAGAAACCCTGTCTTGAGAAACTAAATCAATCAAGCAACCAAACAAGAAAAGCAAAAAACCAAACAACCTAAAAACAAGAACGAATCCTAGTTGGGGGAGCGGGGTTAGACTTTAAGAAAATCAAAACATAAACAGAATATCCGTAACTGTCTTGTACAGGAACTATGTCAGGTTACAGAATGAAGCTGGGAAGGATCAGCTTCTACAGCTTGAACAGAAAAGATGAGAAGGAAACGCAAAGTGAGAAGTGGTAGAGAAGTGTTTTGCTCTGTTGTCATACCTTCTCCAAACTGAACATTTTATTTTCCAACAACATACTGTGAACTCCACTCTCCCCATGGCAGCTTTTCTTACACAGTTAAAAGTATGTAGCTGTTTAACAAATTGTATACAGGGTAGCTATGGCCAACGTCACAAGTACACCGGATCTTTAACCACTATGAAAATATCATGGAGGGAAATCTTGAATGAAGTGAATTTCTACAGTTCATATATGATTACGTTGTTGTGAACAAATTTCACTGAGTCTGATTTGATTGCCAAGAACACAGACTTCAGAGTCATGAAACAGAACCACCCCATTTACTCTGTAAACACATTCATGATTTCCTCAGACCAATTGAATCCATCATGGTCTGGCAAGGAGAAAGATGGCCTAATTCCCACACTTCAGAATTTTGTCCCCCTAAAATTTGTGCTTCATTAGTCCCTGCCTAATTATCTTACTCTTGGGGAAGACAGTGACTGCTAGTAAACTGTCTAAAGGTCTAACCACTAGAGGGAGGTGTGCCTCTGGTGACTAGGGAGCCAATGACAGCAACTCATTAGCAGGATAAGTTTGGAGGGATCTAAATTAAGCAGTAGTCAGCTAAGGGCAAGGACTTTATATCAACTATGGTAGTTTGCTAGCTTGAGGATGGATCCTCCTGATTTCACAATGAATCTTCTTCAGATTAATTCTGTTGCTTTTTAACTATGAAGACACTGCCTTTTAGTACTGAATGTTTTCATCTTTTCTAAGTACTACTATGACTTTGCAGATACATAGAACATTGAAACCTACTTTTTAGGTGGGAAGGAATGTTCAAAGAACGTCTTTCAGATATGTGTGTGTGTGTGTGTGTGTGTGTAGTCTTTATAGTATCTCACCCTTTTTATATTATAGAGTCCCACATTCCAATTTTCTGAATTTGCTACCCATTGAATTGATTAGAACGACTTCTAGGTTCTCTTTAATTTGGTCTTTCCAAATCTTACTTTAGGAAAAAAAATATTCAGATAGTTGACAAATAGATTTAAAATTTAATGTTAACAATGTCACATACATTATAACCTAAAAAAGTCATCAGACAAATTTGAAAAGCGGAAACAAGAACAAGTGATTTCTCTCCACTGAAATGGTCTACCTTGTTTGCCTTATTCCATCATTTGCCATAACTTAAAAAAAGTGAACTGAGCCTACAAGTACAATTGCCTTTGAACTGCAATTTGCAAAGAACAAACGTTTAAAAGTAAAAACTATCAAGTTAGACACTATTAGGGTAACTGCTGTGTACCACTGTGAATGGACCCTTTGCTCACACCGAAATCCAAACACAGGGCAGAGTGGTGCTTCAGATGAAAGTTGATTTTTATTTTCAGTGTGTCATATCGCTTGCTTCAGCGGAAAGGGGGGAAGGGAGAAAACTCTGAGCAACTATTTCTGGGATTCTTTAAAGGAGTGGGAGGCACAGCGCCTGCTCCTCTTTCGGCATTGATTTTCTACACAATTTGCAATACGGTTTCTCAGAAATGCTGTTTGGCAGTCCTGATAATTTCATGTGTTTTCAAACTTAACCCACCCAGACTACACAGTTCAGTATTTTCAGCTCCTTTCATTTTCCTTTTCCCTTTAATTATAGAAGTTCTCTATTCTCCTTTCTGTGGTCTAAGAAAGATAGTAAATGCTGCTATTTGTAGACTGAACATGCATTTGTTTTTCTCAGGACGATTCCTATACTTTCCCATCCACCGCTGCCTCCCCCCCCAACCCCCCCCCCAAAAAAAAACCCCGCAAACTTCGCGATTAACTTAAGGCTAGGCAACACTTGCAGGCTAGCAACTTTTTCGACCCTCACGGTTCTTCTGACTCGGATGGATGTGGCACACGCCGGGGTTGGATATAAACGGCAAGTAAACACTCTAATTTTAAACTTGCACTGGAAAGCACTTTCACAATGGGGACAGTCGCTCTCCGTGTCTCCCAGCGCACTCGCGAGGGCCCCTCCGCCCTGGCTCAGTGTCCCGGGTCCTCCCGGGTGCTGGGAGACAGCATCTGCGAGGTGGCGGGCCGCAGAGAAAACTTCCCGCGGCCGACATGAGCCCGGGAAAGCCGCGAACGTCCCTCCCGCGCCGCCAGCGGAGAACGTGAGCGGGGCGCGGGCGCGGGGAGCGGGCAGCGGGCAGCGGGCAGCGGGGAGCGGGGCGGAGCCGGCGCGGGGGGCGCGCGGGGCGCGGAGGAGAAGGAGGAGGCGCGGAACCGCGCGGCACTTGTCCTGTAATCGATTGCCGAGCGCGCCGAGCGAGCGGCCGAGCGCGCAGACACGCGCACCCGCCCCTCCCCTCCCGCCCGCGCGCTCGCTGGGCTTTCACCGACCGGGGCGCTCGCACACGATTGCCGCCCCCCCCCAACCACCGTCCGCGCACGCGCGCTCCCGCCAGCTGGCGCGCGTCGCCGCCGCCACCGCCGCCGCCGCCGCCGCCACCGCCGCTGCCTGCCCTCCGCCCGCGGGCGTCTGCGCGAGCCCGGCCGGCGGGGGAGATGTGCTCGGGCTCCGCCGGATCGGTTTCTCGGGGTTTGACCAGCTGTCCCGGGCTAACCCTGCTCCTCGCTGAAGATGGAGGAAGTAAAAACAGGATTACCCTTAGCTACAGATCCACTGCCTTAGTTTCCACCACCAACTGCAGTGCACAAACACACGTTAGGCACAGGAAAGAAAGAAAGAGAGAGGGAGAGGACACACTAACAGTAAACACAAACAAAAGGGTGATGGGATTATTTTACTGCATGCACTGCTGAGGTAAATCTCCGCTTGGCTTTTTGCGTGGGGAAGAACAGCTCTTGTTTTATTTGTCTTCTGATTCATAGATTATATATCAATTTGTGTACGCTTTGCAAAGCGGGGGTGGGGGAGAGAGTGTTTTCAAAGTTAAGTGTAATTATATGGAATCTTGTTTAGCAGTGTGGTGTGATCGAATGACTTGTTGCTGTTAACCAGTGATAATAATAATATAGGCGCTTTTCTTTGGGAAGGGATGGGTTGTGGCTTTGATTAGGGTAATGATTTCTGTAAAGGACGCTCAGGGAATCTGGTTGAAGATGCTGTCCTTAATGTATCGTCCCCTCTTTGTAATCTGCTTCTGGGATGTTAATGGATTAATCAGTTTTCATCTCTCTAGCTGTCATGGATTTGGACTTGTTTTTGCTTTGTTTTAACTTGAATTCCAAGAAGAAAGATTGGATAGCCTGGCATAAATTGCAGCTGTCTAGATAGAAGGTATTATCCTGTTGGGGTTGAAAAAAACAAAACAAAAATAAAAAAGAACCTAGTGTGACACATGTATAAAAGCAGCAGTTAAATCGCTTTGACAGGTTCTGGTATGGGCGAGAGAGATGGAATGAAGATTTAATTTCTTTTTCTTTTTTTTTTTTTTTTTTTTTTTTTTTTTTCCTCTATTTTGCCAGAGGCCACAAAACAGTCCTGTGAAGTTGGCCTAGGTTCCTTGCTGGGTTCTGACTACCCCTTCCCTCGTACCCCCCTTTCCCCTTTTTTCTTTCAGTTTTCTTGTCTTAGCTTTTGGTCGATTCTTAAGGAACCGGTGGATCAAGTTTTTTCTCTTCTTGTTAATCGCATTGCTGTAGCACTGACTGACCTCTCTCTCCCTCCCTCTCTCTCTCTCTCTCTCTTTTTTTTTTTTTTCCTCTTTCCTGAAAGTACGTGGTGCCATTCCTGAGTGACTTTTCCTACCAGACCATCCCAAAGGGACGAGGGGGCGGGGGCGGGGGAGGAGGACGACGAGGAGGAGGAGAAGGAGGAGGAGGTTGGGGGGGAGTGTTCCTTCTCTCTCATTTCTTGGTTTTGTTTATCAGCCGATCTGTTTGCTGGATTCTGGCTTGGAATGACCCACCTGTAAAGTGCTTTTCCCCTCCTCCTCGCCTTGAACTCTGCAGGGGGCTTGGCCTGGAGGGGGCCAGGGAGGGGAGGGGGGGACACAAAAAACTTCTTTCTTTCTCCGTTTCTCTTCAGCCCGACATTGTCACCTCCTCTTTGAGGGGTTAGAAGAAGCTGGGATCTCCCGACAGAGCTGGAAATGGTGATGAATGTTTTTTAATCAAAGGACAATTTCTTTTGTATGTACATTTCGTTTCTCTTTCTCCTTTTTCTTTTTCTTTCTTTTCCTTCTCTGAGGGTTTAATAACCATTTCACTGATGGGGCAGATTTCTTTTACTTCTAACTGACGCTCCTTTTTAGTGTGTGTGGTAAATGTGTACATTTTTAAAGAGATAGACTCATCTAAAAGATTCTCCGTAGAAACTGCTCCCCTCTTAAACTTTACGGATCCCTCTATTTAAAGCCTTATGTAATCATAATTGAAAGAATTTGATAAGAGTAAAGCAGGTCGGGAATTTAACTGCTCTGTAGTTACTGAGGTGAGAATTTGGTCTGATTATTCCATGAAGAAAGAAAGAAAAGTTTTTTTTGGGGGGTGGGGAGGTAGGGAGGCTGGGGGGGGCGCGGAGGGAGAAGGGAAGTGGTTTTGGAGACAAGAAGTGAAGCTGCCCGTTTTCCAGTAAGTAATGGAGAAATTCCAGGAGCCAGGGCTAAATATACTTGGCGATCAATACAGAAATGGCTCATTGTGAATAATTTAGCTGCTGGTGCTGTGAGAGTTTTGAAACTAAAGGCAAAAAGGACCAGGGCCAAAGGGGGGAAAATAAGTTAAAAAAAAAATCTCTTCAGGACTTTGTCAATTCTAACTTTTCCCCTCAAAAAATACAGTTAGAATATTGATCTTTTCATTATAGAATCAAAGCTAGGGGGTGTCGTCTCTTACAGTTTACTTTTGTTTCTGGGGATTAAGTTCTGTTTCGTGTTATTGGTGCATGAAAACCATTCCCTCATACTTGGGTAGAGAATGATCCCCTCGTGCACAGCCAAAAGTTTCTGAAATGTTGGAAATCCGAATGTCTTAAGTAGGCTTGGCATTTGTCTCCAGCCATAGTCTGGCAGGAAATTAAGGGTATGTTGAACAGGTGCTTACACAGAATTTGGGGGAGGCTAAAATGTCAATACAAGCCGGAGAGTTGGCCAAGTGCTGCAAAAGTCTTCGAGTTACAGTCTAGCACTAAGTATTTTTGTTTTGTTTTGTTTTCTTATGTTTGTTTGTTCTCCCCCTTCCTAGTAGAACATGATGAACCAACTTGCAACAATTGTGAATAGAGCTGTCTGTATACTAGGGAAGTCCTCGAAGGACAGTGTGAATGTGGGAAGTAGTGAATGGTAAAATACTTAGCAGTTAAAGTTGGCAAAGTCGAGGTATACCCCCTGTGCATCGTTGCCCCCTTGATAAAGCAGGTAAATGTTGATTAAGAGAGTCATTCTTTTCTTGCTACAGCCCATCTCACAGCACACTTAATCTTCCCTATCCTATCTCCAGCAGGAATCAGATCATTTGCAGAGAGTTCAGTGACTTGCAAATGAGCACGCACAGTACACTGTAGTATGTTTCTTGGGCACAGGTTGCAGGAGCAACATGGACAAACTGCTTGGGGCTTCAAATAAGTTAAGAATTTAATGGCACATACAAGGAGGAACCCTTGGGTTAAGGTCGTCATCTTTTGTTTTACAGCACTGCACTTTGACTATGGAAACAGAGGCTATTGATGGCTACTTAACATGTAAGTATTCATTTTTATTAATTTGCAGTGGGTAATGAAGTCAGCTTGTGTTACCTGCACTTGAATTTCTGAGCCATGAGATATTACACGTTCTTTAGTTTTATTTGCTAGTTACCATTTTACCTTTTAATGGATATCAGGAAGTATTAACACATGTAAAATAAGGGGACATAGAAATATACTAATTTAACAAAGGCCATTATTTAATAATTGTAGCTTACAGATCTTTAGTTTTCTATTTGATTGGTTTCCCCATTTAATTTAAATTTATAATACATCCAGTTTCAGATATATCTCCTTATCTCCTTGTGTGGTGTGTACTAAAGATTTACTGCTAGGAAACCTAATTTTCCAGACACATGTAAGAAAGAATTAGCTTCTTCCTTCTTAAGTTCACCTTTTTTTTTTTTAAGAAGCTCTTTTTGAACCATCCGGCTAACATTTCAGAAAATGTTCACTTTAAGTACTCTATATTGAAGAATTAAATTAGATTATTAAAAAAAAATCTTACTGTTTTCACTAGAATTATTTTGGATCTCAAATGCCTCCTATCCCATTGACCTTTAAGAGTATTATGATAATAAAGTTAGTTAATTTTTTTATTATGGGCTAGATTTTTCTTCCATTTCATTCTATACTATGTATTTTATTTCCTGATAGCTTCTCTTAAAAGAAAAGCATGTTTCTTAAGCATTCAACTCTGCATGCCCTTTGAATATGAGGCAGTCCGAGTAATTAGATGTTATATGATAATGAAGAGAAACCAAAAGATTTTATTTTTTGGAAGCAGGTGACAATGAGCTTTCACCTGAAGGGGAGCACGCCGATATGGCCATCGACCTCACCTCAAGCACACCCAATGGACAGCACGCCTCACCAAGTCACATGACAAGCAGTAAGTCTTCATTTTATGTTTTTTTTTTTTTTTTCCTTGAAAAGTCTCAAGTGAGACATCTGAACTTGCCAGGTCTGTGAGGTCTGCTCACTCTGTGGTATAGCTACTGCTGTAGCCTTTGCTAAGGAAAGAACAACCCAGATTTATTTCCGTTCATTCTAGTATCATAAACCATGAGCCTACTTACTAGTGTGAACTATCCCAAGGTGGCGTTTGCGAGCTGGTGCTTACCTGTACCAGGTAAGGAATGTGAGAATTTGCTTACTATTATTTCAGCTTCAACGTTCACACCTAGATTTGTTGTTTCTTGATTAAAAAAAATAGATATGTGTCTTTTCCAATGGCTTCTTCATAGTTTATATATATACACATGTATATGTATATTTATATATATTAATATATATATTAAAAAAGTAGAAGTAATTTTTTTTGCCTTGGTATGAAGCTGAAACATCAGTGGTAGGGTTGAAGTGTTGTTTGCTTTTTCAGAACAGACAAGGCAGTGTAAAAGTCTCTCCCCCAAAGGATTATAAATGAAATGTCATTGACAATTTGTGGAATTCATTCACATCCATCTCTTCAGCAAAGTGGAAAGCCGTTTATTTTAGATTGTCCAGAAAAAGAAGTAACACTATTTGGAAGCATGTTTTAGGCTTGCATGCATGACAGTTTTGGCTCTTTAGTGTTTCTGATATGAAATGTAATATGCATTGTTGAGGCAGTTGGCATTCTGTCAGTGTCTGAGGACAAGGTGCTTTTATTTGTTAACATTGTAGTTTGTTTCTTAATTAAAATTTTTTAATTAAGAGCAAATGGTCTGCCACTCCTACTCAAACAACTTGATCTGTCCTTTCCTTTGTAATTTGGGTATATGTTATAGTAAGTAGAAAGGGCATGGTTTATATTAAGTTTAGTTGAATTTACAACTTTTCTACTCAGGTGGTATGTGAAGGAGACTATCATTTCCTCTTTGAAGATTTAATAACTGAACAACTTACTTAATTATAAGCATATTAAATCAGTTCTGGTTATGTGAGAGGAATTCTCCTTTTACGGGCTCTCTTCTACCCTGTCTTCGGTTATTGTAAAGCTATAAACTTTATAATTAGTAAAGACTTCTGTATTCTAAGCAAAAGCTTATTATTTTGTACTTCACAACTTTCAAATGATTTTAGCCATTGACTTGAAATTCTGATTGAACTCTTTGACTTCATTTAAATTTTTCTTTCTTTTTATGAATGAGGAAAACTTATTCAGAAAATTTTATTCTTGAGGCAGGCTATGAAATCCCTCTATGATGTAGAAAGTGAAAAAATAATGATGGTTGGGAGTGATTCATACTCTCTTGTGATGGATCTTGTAACACTCTTTTATTTATTTATTATTTTTTGCTTATTGATTTGAGAAAAGTTATATTACTGTAATAGTATAGAGAGATTTTACACTTTAATATTTAATGTTATTAGTACTTTGGTAGAATATGTTTTTATTTGTTAGAAACAACTTTTTCATAAAAATATCTAGTAGGTCAAGGTAGATTTACAAGGAGTTTCTATTGTATTCTAGTTAATCTACTGGTAAAAACAGTATTAAAATAGAGAGTAACTGTTGATCAGACTAACCTGTCATCCCTAGTCACCATGAGAAAATTAGCAAGAAAGTGCTTGCTTAGTTAGTTGGCCCTTTGTGATCTGCTTTTCTGATTGCTTCATTCAAAAAGGCATTTCCTTTCGATTTTTAAATAAATATTGCTAAGTATGGAAATGGTTAATTTAAACATAAGAATGCTATTTTTTTTTCCCACACTTAAGCCTTTTCTCACCCAGCAGCAGTAAATGTAAGTTTGAGTTTGGTAGTTTTGTGAGGGTTTTTTGTAATTTTTTTTTTTTTTTTTTGACTAGCCTGTGGCAATTCCATGCTAGTACAGTTTTTGGCTAAGCTCTCTGTGTTTTTAGAATTGCTGGTTAAATATTTTGGCTTGCACTTCTGAGCTGTCTGTTGCATCCTTTATGTAGTAGCCTCTACTTACAGTATCTAGGTTACCCACTTAGGTGTTAGATGGAGAAGATACCCATTTTTCCTCTCTGTGAGATCTAGGAGAATATCAGCATTTTAGATTGCCAAAGCAAACAGAGTTTGAGAAAGACTCTTGTCTGTTAATTAGAACAGAGACCTAGAATTAGTCACTCAGATGTTTGTAACTTGGAATACATTTTGTTTGTGGGGCCTGAAAATTCACGAATATATGAGAACACTTGTTTCTTTATCCATTTACACAAGCCATTCACTTTGATAAATGAAAATAGCATGTCCTCTGCATTAAAAGATAATCTTTGAATATATCACATGTGAGTCTGCTTCTTCCAAACATGGAACTAAAGTTTGGACTGGAAATATTAAAGCTAGAAGTCAATGTGAAAAGTTTTCTGATAGGATAAGGTAGTGTCTACTAGCAGGAAAGAGGGATCTATGTATAAGAGGGTGAAAGGATTCTATTTAAATAGCTTAAAGAAAAAGAGGAGGAGGAGGAGAAGAAGACCCACCAAAACCAAATCCCCAATCTTCCATAAACTGGCATCATCCCCATAGCACCAGTCAGGTATGATAGCCCACTAACCCTGCCTTCAGGGGAGGGTTCAGTATCATTATACGATACCCATCATCAGTTTTGTGGCCTCAGTGATTATTCTAAGATGAAGGTATCTGTATACTGGGTGCTAGCTAAGGAAGGCATAAAAACAATGACAGCAAGTGTTGTTATTTGACAGTACTAGAATAGAGCAGGAAAGACTTGGGAAAGAGAAGGAAACATGTTATCATGCCTGACAGTTTTGGTTAACCTTCAAGGACGTAACAGATATTAGTGATCTGAATGTCTCCTAACCATCCTTTCCTGTGTTTTAGAGAGATTTTTTTCACAGAAGACTTTAGATTTTCTTTTTCATCTGGAATAAAGATCTCTGAGAGGAGGATGGGCATTGTTGCTGAGATCATTAGTGTCCATGTTGAGTTTGCTGACAATCTTCAGTGACAGGGGTGACAGTATGTGCCTTGATGGCTACTGGAAATGCACAGTGTTAAGTGATTTTAGAAATAGAATCTGCAAGTTAAGAATCTGAGATAGACAATTCAGACAGAATAATATAAAAATAATCTGTATTGTATTTTGTCCCCTGAGATGATACTTACCTTGTGATTCTGTCTGTTTCTGGGTTAGCTTGTTCCCAATTCTTGTAACCTTGCCCGAATATCAGTTTCAAACTAGTCTATACTTACAGCTGACTTTTTAACACTTAATTAAAAATATATTTACTATAATTAATGTGTATGTATATGTATGTACATGCTGTGGCCTGGATTGCAAGGCCATAGAAGAGTTGATTGGAGTTAATTCTTCCCTTATGCTGTGTGAATCATGGGTATTCAACTCAGGCTATCAAGCTTGGCAGCAATCCTTTTTGCCCACTGAACTGCCTTGTCAGCCTTTGAACATTTTTTTTTTTGATAACTTTTTTTATTTAAATTTGAAACAAGCTTGTTTTACTTGTCAATCCCAGTTCCCGAACCTTCCTGTCCTCTCCTGCACCCCACACCAACCCCCATCCTATCCCCTTTTTCTTGCATCTACTTTTATGACAATAAATGCATTTTCACAGCAGGTTACAACTTAAATAAATATGGAAATACAGTGCGACTTAAACTTTGTTTCTATTACCGTAAAGCCCCAGGTGTGCAGTCACTACTGTAGATCAGTCAGCTTGATGACCAGGTGGCATGTATGGAATTGGAAGAAGTAGTCATTCTAGTTTTACAGGGCTCTCACCAATAATGAGGTCAGGGAATCTAGTTTATTCTTTTCATAGCGTTTTACATTCCTTCTTTTCATAGCTAGTTTCCGTTTTTAGAACATAGTGAAGCAGACTTGTATTCTGAGTTCTATTTCTCACATGTGAAAATTGAGGCTGGAAGAAACCAGCCCATTGACCTCTTAAGCCACAGAAGGAAGACAAAATTCTCAAGAGTTGGGATGTTATCTTGAGGGTTGATTAGCTAATTGTTGTCTCTGCAATGTCAGTCCATGATGGTGTCTTTTGTGGCCAACGTTGGCCCATGTGTTAGTGACAAAAAAAAAAAAAAAAAAAAAACCAAAAAAGAACCAAACAACAAAATAGCATTTCAAATGTAGAGGAGTATTGGTATGAAGATGGAGAAATGTCAATATTCTTGTCAAGCTGCCTTCCAATGTGATTTGTACAATAAAGCTTATTATGGGATGGGATTCCCTGGCTTTCTGAGTTGTCTGCTACAGCTTAGCTTGGCAGTCGTTCTTGGATAGGACACACTCTAATGTGACACCAGAGTGGTTGGATGTAAAGTCTAGCTGTTTGGACTCATAGCAGTGAAGCTCGTGTGTGTGTGTGTGTGTGTGTGTGTGTGTGTGTGTGTGTGTGTGTGTGCGCGCGCGCGCGTGCACACGCACACACATGTGTTGATATTTACTCCTCATTTGCTAGAAAATTTAAAACAACAGCCAAAAGCTCCGACTTACTGTCTTCACACTACCAGAGTTGTGTCGTGACTGTATCAAAAGGAGAAAAGACGGGAAAAGGTTAGAAAGGAAACAAGTGTAAGCATATGTTTGCCGGTAATTGACAGCACAAACCATTGCACTATCTTCCTCTGTACCTCATTCCAGCCTGGCTACTCCATTTCTTTTTATTGTTTAGACTGCTTAGAGATGAGAATTAAAGGCTTTCTTGGAGATGAGAATTAAAGGCTTTCTTGGAAAAAAAAAAAAACCAAGACAACATTTTATAGAAAGGTTATGTATCTATGTTGAACTCTTTTCTCTCCTACTTGAAGTATTTTTTTTCCTCTTTTTAAATGTAACATGATTGATTAAGTTCACTGGGAATGTTCCTATAAGCCTGATGGGAGACCTTGGGAGCCAATGCTTCTCTTCCCTCTTGATTCATTGATATATTTTGAATTTTGATGTACTTTGATCTTATGATATTATGGAAAATAAGTGCCCCAGCCCATGTTTCTTTTCTTTTTATGTTTCATATATGTATATGTACATTTGTCTGATAGTATTTTCCCTTTGGGAACAGAGACTGAGAATATCTTTACTTTGAAACTGATAAGGAATATTTAGGAGTATTTATGAATTTCTTTTTCCTTACAATTCTTATCATTGCTGAATTGGGAAGAGGGAGACTTGTATACATTATTGAGGATACACCAGGTGCTCAGATGATGTGAGAAATGCTTTCCATATTATTTATTTAGTCTCAACAATAATTCCCTGAGGAGGGGAGAGAATTTCTCCACTTGATAATGTAAAGCGGACCATCAAAAGGTGTGTGAGTGTTTTACTGACTTAGGCTAGAATTCCGGCTTTCTTAATAACATACTAACTTCCCCTAACTTAAATGTGAAGTATGACATTTTTACTTCATGTCTCTGTGCTCCAATTTCTCATTTATAATTTGTGAATAACTAAAACATACTGTACTGTGTTGTTGTGATATTTAAATGAGGTAATATATGAAAACTGCTCAGCACAGCTCCCAACAAATGGTCAGATCTGATGCATGATCACTGTGGTTGTTATTCATAATAGTCAATCAAGTCATTTATCTATCCCTCTGTCTGTCTATCTATTTATTTAATGTACAAATGACTCACAAGGAAAAGGGATTGTCTTCAGATCCCAATCTGTTTAATTCTGGGCCATTTTCTCTGGCTGTTTATTGCACAGGGCCATGGAACAGAAGCAGAGTTTCTGATAATTTAGCATAAAAAATCGGAGGAAAAAAGCCAGGCAGTGATGGCGCACGACTTTAATCCCAACACTGGAAGGCAGATGTGGGCGAATCTTTGTGAGTTCCAGGCCAGCCTGGTCTACAGAGTTAGTTCCAGAAGAGACCCCAAAGCTACAACAGAGGAACCCTGTCTCGAAAATTAGGCCATCTATGAAGTGTTTGGCTAGAAAGTAGTAGAGTTTGCCTGTGTGGTTTCAGTGTTCATAAGTGAAGGCTTTTCATTGTGGTATATGTAGAGGTCTTGGGTTATCATCTGTTCTCCAGAGACAGCAAACAGAAAGTCCTAATGAATTGTCTAGCCATGTTGACTGTCAGTTCTTTCCCAGAGTCTCCATCCAAAACTTAATCTCATCTAATGCTTCTGAATTTGTTGTGATAAATTGTTTTATAAAAACTTCTTTTATTTTCAATTATTTATGAGTATGTATGTCTATATGGGGATAGCTATACCCTCATTCAGCTGCCTGCAGAATACAGAAGAGGGTGTCAGGTCCCCGAGAGATGAACTTACAGATGGTAATTAATGGACCCTGGGAACCCAAATCAGGCCCTGTGCTAGAGCAGTATGTGTTCTTAACCACTGAGCCGTCTCTAGCCCAGAGTGCCATAAACTCTTATCAGGTAATCACTTTGTAGGCCACAATGTACATTTTTTGGTGTGATAGTTTAATTGTTTGAAGTCAACTTAAAAATATGTATTTGTCTTAGATGGTTGAAATTTTGCTGTATGATCCTGGTTGATTAAATTAGCAAATGATTGTCTCTATAAGGTGAGGGGAATGGAGAGGTCTCCTAGTTTTCTCTGGCAGGGATTGTACTCTGATGGAATGGACACACACAGCAACTTACACTCGGTATCATATTGTAATCAGCTGAGTCTTGATTATAGGAGGTGAGAAGTCATACTATTGCAGAGGGAATTTTCTAGAGAGAAGCTGTTTTAGCTGACATGTAGTCAGTATAAAGGAGTTGGGGAAGAAATGAAAGACTCTCATTAAATGGCCACTCCCAGTGAGGGGTGAGAAGTAACGTACAGCGTTCTGGGAAAGAGAAATGAGCAGAATGGTCTTTGTGGAGTGTAAAGTTGGCCTGTAGGAATTTGAAGCCAGAGGTGACTCTGGAGAGGTAATCAAGGACGCTGGGATATCTTGTATGATAGGAAACCTGGCTTTAGCTTTTAGTGGAGCCCAGGGTGCTAACAAAGCAAGTGACTTCAGTTTTCTTTTTCTTACTTTTTTGATGGACGTGGGTTTTAGTGGCTGTGACATGGCGGGAGCAGGCTGTGGATGGCCTGTCGGGGCATCTCTAACAGGCTGCTGCAATGATTAAGTGACAAGGCATGAGAGCTAGTGGTACCGAGATGAAGAGGAAGGAAAGGTTGTGGGTCCCATTTTAAAGTGGACAGAACTTTGACAGTAGCGCTTAGGAGACTGGGAGTTGAACATAATGCCTAAGTTCCAGGTTAGATTGGCGTGCGTCCTGTCAGTCTGGGGATACTTAGGGTTAAGTTACTAGGAGAAAATTCCTGGTTTTGAATTTGGGAGGTGATAGCAGTCAGCAGGGACAGGCTAGATTGAAGTCTTTGTCAGTGGCGACCGAGCCTCTTCATGCGTTCTCTTGCTCTCGTATTACTTTAACACTAATTTAGTGTTTCTTAAAAATGCAGTCATCAGTAATTGTTAGAATTTTGATCAGTGGCCTTATTCCCTCAGTTATTCCATTGAGTAAAAGTCTCTGTTGAAATGGGTAAGCACATGGTTTTGTAAACTTTGCTTAACAGAATCCTTTTATTCTATTTTCAGAGGTTAGAGTTAGCTTATGGGATTGACTCACTGGTTTTTAAATAAAATATCTAAGACCTTCTATTTTAAATGTTTGTGGTATATTTAGTGTTACAAATTATATCTATTTAAAGGCTGTAAGCCTAATATGTGCCATAAATCCAGATGTTTCTACTATAATGAATTACCTTTATTCTGTAACTTGTGCCTTTTTAAATACGTAAGTAGCATATAATGTATGACCAATTATTAGGTAGGTGCCAGTCAGTTATGCTACACAGCCAAGGGATTTTAGTATTCTAATCCAGATTCTCTTTTAGAACTTTGAGATAAATATGTAGATACTATATGTATTAATTGTTTAAATAATATATAATATTACATAGGGAATAATGTGTTACCACTAACACATTAATGAACATACTTTTTGTTTAAAAATATATCTTAGAGAATTTTATTTTAAAATTGCAATTTCCTAAGATACAATCCCATCCTATATGAATTTGAACAACAAAAACACCTGAGACTTCCTTCATGTAAGAAATCCAGAACCCTCTAAAGTGAGTATTTAATTGGTCTAGCAAACACTTGCTGAGCACTTACTTTATGTGATACATGGCTGATGATGAGGAATGGAAAATGATGAGGTATCTTGCAGAGGGCATCTTTAACGGTTCCAGTGAATGGTGGTTTCATTCTGTCACATAGTGCCTGCACCCTTCCCGCTTGGTTTGGTTTGATTAGGTCATTTCTCTCTTGTGAACTGACCTGCATGGGTAATGCGTAAAGATCATTTGGTAAGAGTTACATATTCAAGTATTTATTTAGTGGCACAGTGGATTCAGCCCCTCCATAGTGCTGCCCCCATGGGAGTTGAAGTTCTTCAGTGTAGTTGCTTCTCCTTTAAATGATAGTGGATTTAGGCTCCCTGTCTCTGGTTCCATTCAAAAGCTCCAAAACAACAACAATAATTTCTTCCTTCTCCTCCTCTTCTGCCTCAGCAAATGCAGCCAGATTCTATCTATTACCTACATTAATACATGCAATCAAGTTATACGCAATACTTACTAGCCTGGGATCTATTCATTTTTGTTAACGTGGTTCATATCTGTCTTAAATTTGTTAAACTGAACTCTGTAAAGGCAATCTTATATTGCTTGTAAAGACTTCCTCAACTCCTATTGTCATAAACTTCAACTTGGATCCACAGAAACATTGAAAGGTGTAGGTGATCAGCAGTTTAAGAGGCTTTAATATGAAGATGAAGAGGAGCTCTCACACTTGGAAAAGTCACCTCAGTGAACCAAAGATTCAAAGAACAAAAACCAAAGCATTAATTTCCTGGAATCACTGATATAATCTGACCATTGCAAATGAGATTCTCAAAGTTATAATACTTCATGTTAGCTATTATAAAAGATATTCAAAGTATTGAGTATAAATTACAGGATATTTTTAAAGCATATATTTTTATTATGGGGGTCACTTGTTGATTGCAAAAAACCATGGTCATTGATGCCTGTGGCCACATCTTATCTGTCTCCCTAGTCACCATATGTAGTATGCCCTTTAGAAGGGCTGAAAACATTTATTGAATGAAATAACTATTTGAACTCACCATATTGCATACCTACATAAAATGGGTGCTTTTGACCAAGTCAAAGTATGGAGTTCTGTTTTCTTAGATGGTAAATAACTTAAAATCCTTATTTACCTGTGTGTTTCCAAGTATGTGTGTATTTTTATAATATCTCATTCTAAAAGATTTATCATCTTGAAGGCAGTCCCCAAAAGATGATCTGTTAGAGGCTACAGCTGTCTTTAAAGTTTCCTTGCACATTTTCAGCGGGTCCTAAGATAATATGCTCTGAGTACTTCCGCGAGGTATCATCTTCAGTACTATTGTGCTATCTTTACACAGAACATTTAGACTTTACAGATTGAATTCCATATGTAAATTTAAAGGCAGCTCTCTGTCACTTATTTAAAGCTGTTTTTAGTAGCACGCACAAGATGAAATGCTTCAATTAACTTTTCTTGTGCACTGCAGATATTTTGAAGAGCATGTAATTAATCAGTGAAAAGTCACGTTCTAATAAATTAACATTCATGGTGTCGACACCCTTGACATTTTTGTCATTACTCTCTTATTATCATTGAAGCTGTAGATCTCCTTACACCTGACTGTATCAACTCTGCCTACTTCTTACTAAATGTAAGGCTTGGTAGTGTTCGGAAGTGCTGAGGGTACTACATTATTCTCTTTCAGTTGAATTAAGGTGGAGAATTTCCAGTGGAGTTCTGTGAGGGCGCCATTGTACTTTTCTTTTTAAGATCTACTGTATAGACATTTTCTACTCCAGCCATTCTCATAAAGTTTCGTGTTTTACTTCTGTTGATTAAAATATACACATTTTAGTGCATACGATTTATATGCACAAATAAGTTTCTCTTGTAAAGTGTCATATATGATCTTTACTTAGGCATGGGGAAATCTTTATTTTTTACATGGTCTGTTAGGGCTTAAGTTTCAACACATTGATTACTGTTTCAGTTGAAAAGTGATAAATATGTAACTTATAAGGCTGGGAATTGGTTTAATTACTGATTACAAAATATCCATCCAAAGTACATTTACAAAGCATTGCTGAGATCACTTATCATGTGAAAACTGCAAAGTGGGCCTTTTAATAGAATTTGTAGCTGCTAAATAATAGGTAGTCAGTACTTAATCATTTGGGGTACTGTTTCAGAATTACATAGAGTAAAAATACTGATGACTATGTTATTTTGAAAATATAAAGTGAGTCCTATTACAATGTCAAACTTTTATAAAGTATTTTAAGCAGGAGATGATTTTGCTCATACAGACAGAGAGCTAGAAGAAGCATACTGGTGTTGACTATGAATCTAAATTCTCGAAGCATGAATTATATGCTGTTCACCTGTCTCAAAATGACCCAGTAAATATTTAGGTCCTGGGTCTGGAGAACAAAACAAACTACAAAATATATACCTTTGTGTCTCAGCAACATGGAATCAAAGGCTGTTTTTACACAAGTTACCACAGTGAAGCTAATTCTGTCCATGTTTTCATGAATTTGAGAGGCTTTAGTTTGAGTACAAATCTACAAATCATAGAGCCCATTAATTAATTAGATAACAGGTCTCATTCCATTTTGTACAAGATAATGCTAGTTATGTTTTAAGGCACATATGTAAACATGTGTGAAACCACAACCAAGAGAAAAACCTTGTGCCTTTTGTACAGTTTTATGATTATGATTTGTAAGTGTGTATATGGGTCTTTTTTTTTTTTTAAATTACACAGAAGTTTACATTCTTTGGACCTCTTATAAAGAACAATTACATTTGTTACTTATGCAATTACAATGAAAAACATAAATGAATTTAGTTAGCCATCTTTGTGCTGGGAGAGAGCTGAATGCAGCTGTGATTTCAGGAGCTTAGCCTCCAATGACAGTGTTATTATCCCCTCTGAAAATGGTCAAGTGCTACTGAAAGTAAATACTGAAACACGAGAGCACTTCTGTATGCAAATATTAGCCTCATATTTATTGGATACTATTTTAGTTATTGGTAAAGTATTTCCTTGATGGCTATACTGCAGTTAAAATTCCAGATAATGTGCTATACTCCTAAATGTGGGTGATATTCATTCATAGATTAAGATATTATACATTTAATAAAGCACATCAAGATACTAAAATGGTTTCTGGCAAAAAAAAAAAAAAAAAAAAAAAAAAAAAACCACGGCATAAATTGTAGCAGATAACATGAGTAGAAGTTAAAAATTACATATGGATTTTCTGTTCTGTCTCATAGGACAAACAAGCTTTCCTTCCTCTCTTCCTCTCTTCCTCCCTTCCTCCCTTCCTTCTTCCCTCCCTCCATCTCTCCCTCTCTTTTTTTTTTTTTTTTTTTTTTTGGTTTTTCGAGACAGGGTTTCTCTGTGTAACAGCTCTGGCTGTCCAGGAACTTGCTTTGTAGACTAGGCTGGCCTAGAACTCAGAGAAATCTGACTGCCTCTGCCTCCCAAGTGCTCGATTACAGTCGTGCACCTGGCTACAAGTTTACTATAACCTTCTTCTCTTTTGCATAGCCATCAGTTTATGAGCCCATACCCATTGAGTGTTGCTTCATGTTTTTAAATTTTATTTTCTATTTTCATTTTGTGTGTGTGTGTGTGTGTGTGTGTGTGTGTGTGTGTATAGTGTATATGGGCACATGTGAGGCCAGAAGTCAACACTTTTATCTTTCTCTATTGCTCTCTGCAGTACTGGTTCTGAGATGGACTGGCTGGCCAGTGAACCCTTGGGATCAGCCTATGTCTGCATCCCCCCAGAGCTAGGGTTGCAGGTGCATGCTAGCACTGGTGGCTTTTTTTTTTTTTTTTTTAAAAATGAGTCCCAGGGATCTGAACTCAGGTCCTCATATGTCTTCACAGCAAGCAGTTTACCCACTGAGCCATCTCCCCAGACCAAGTATTGCTAATATTCTATACAAACGTGTTTAGATAGAAACTCTTTAGTAAGAAGACAGTGCTGTACTATTAATGGGGGTAGAACCAGTGAAATAAGTTGAGGCATTTGAATAGGAAAAGGAAAAAAATAAATAAAAAGAAAGAGCAGAGGTGTGAAATAATAGAAAAATCAAAGAGAGGTGAAAAAAGTCACAATAGTGTATTCATACATGAGGGGGAAAAACATTCCACTTGAGTTAGTAAAATAAGAGCTAGTAGACAGTCAAATGAAATAGAATCTATTCCTCCTCTTCATATTTTTTTTGTCAGCAAATGTAAACAAAAGAAGATCAGAATTTATCAGTCAATTAAGGAACCTTTTTGCCTGAGTGAGGAATATGGCCATAAGAGCATTTCCGTGGAAGGCGAATAGATAAACACTGGATTCAGTGAGCAGGCTTCTTCAGATAGCGGGAACTGGAAAACGGGAGGGTGGATGGTTAGGAAAACTACCATTTTACATGTTTGACCTAAAAACACTGGCTAGTAAAAGCAGTATCAAAGTTACACGTGCCGGGGTGCAGAAGGAGCTGCTGGTAGTGTGCATCTATGGAACGCACAAGGTCTGCCCGATAGCTCATGAACCAGGCGTGCATGCCAGGTCATGGCTGTCTGTAGTCTCAGCACTCAGAAAGGGGGGTCAAGAAGATCCAAAGTGCCTGGTGGTGGTGGGGCACACCTTTAATCCCAGCACTCGGGAAGCAGAGGCAGGTTTCTGAATTCGAGGCTAGCCTGGTCTACAGAGCGAATTCCATGCAGGGCAGCCAGGGCTACACAGAGAAACCCTGTCTCACCCGCCCCCACCAGAACAAAGATAGATCAGGAGTAGAAAGTCATTCTAGTTGCTACATAACTAGTTGGAAGCCATCCCAAGCTGTGTGTGTGCATGTGTACATATATAGCCAGCAATGCCTACAGCAGATTATCCAAGGAACTGGTGCTGTGACCATAGGCCACCTTGGACTCATGCATTAGCTTTATCTTTTTCATAATGCTTTAATACTATACTCTGTATATGAAACATCCAACTAATGTATTCTAAAGTGGTCAAGAATGCCTTAAACATTGGTTTGTTGCTCGGGTGCCCTTTCTCTTCATTGCAGTGTGAAAAGATTTTCTGTGGCTCATACTCCACCAAGGGCTCAGAAGCCCCATGTTGGTTTTTACCTGTTGAAACATTTTTCTGGAATTAATCCTGTGTTAATTCTTTAATAAAACTTTATGAGACATGAGATGAACTTTATGTGGGTTATACCATGTAAATTACTGTGAAGGAAAGGTTCACAAAACCCATAAATAATAAGGCCAAGCTGGGTGTGTTGGTTCAGGGCTTTCATGCCAGCACAAGGGAGGCAGGGATACATGGATGTCTTGTGAGTTTGAGGCCAGCCTGGACCACAGAGTGAGTTCTAGGCTAGTCAGAGTGACAGTAAGACCTTGTTGCAAAATAATAATAATAATAATAATAATAATAATAAAGGAATTGCTGAACATACTTAAGAAAACAATTTTTAAAGACTATTAAAAATAATGATTTCATTTGTAAGACACACTTTGCAAAATGATTTCCCATCCTAAATATAATGTCCAGCCTAAAATTGAGCCTAATAGTTTATTTCAGAAGAGTGGAGAATTTTTGAGGGGAACTTAAATAGCCTGTTATTTGTTACTGAAAAATAATTATAATTTTAAAAATTATAGAATTGAGTGTGTTTTCCTCTCTCTCCTCCCTCAACTCTTATAATGTGGGGATCCTGAACAGATCTCAGGGAAACTCAGTTTGATTCTTGAAATTCAGGTGTTACCTGGTCAAGGTAGTAATGGACATTAGAAATTATGTGTATATATTTTCCGAAGCAGTGACTGGCATATGGCAAGTTAAACAGAACGATAGTTATTAATGAGTTGCTTATAAGATTTGTAAGTTGAGAAAACTGAATCAACTTGTAGCTAAGAAGGACCCACACATCTGTTAAATTTGCAGTATTCTATTAGTAAATGGCTTTGGTATTCTACAAAACAAAACCAAACAAACAAAAATCAACAACAACAACAAAAAAACTCTTGCTCTTTGCTTTTCACTAACAACATTTTTTTAAGTAGCCCAAATCATTATATAAGAACTTAACAAGATACCTTCGTGTTTCCCTAGCTATTTTGCCTTCAGTCTGATCTGTATGGGTGTTCTCAGGTAAACATACAAATACTGTTTGAAACTAAATATGTACCAGATATAAAACAGTTATTAATGCTGTTGTCTTCAAATCAGTTACTGAAGCAATGAAAACAAAATTACCTAATTAAAGCAAATCGCAAGCAAACCTGCGGTGTCTGTGTGGGGAATAATTGAAGTAGTAATTATGTACCAGTAATGCATTTCTTTTAAGGATGGGGACAGGGCAGACAGAGCTGCCAGACTCACGGACCTTCTTACTTAGCCTTGTCCAGAGTGACTTACTTTTCTTTGCCTTTTATTTTCTTCTGTAGAGTGAACTTGTTTGCTCACAAACAAGTGAAGCCTTGGTGTGGCTCTGAAACTTTGCGGGATCTCCATACTAATCATCGAGTAGGCCCCTTGCCACTTCCCTTGTTGCCTATCTCTGAGCTTTGTGTTGGGCTTATATCCATTCTGGTTTTCTTCTTACCTTCTGAACAATCAGGGATAAGATGCACTATCTCTCCAAAGATTTCACAGCAGAATGCTTGTGAAGAGATCCTTTTTTTCTTGTGTAGACATTAATTAGCCTTTGGTCAAAGTTACCTGTGCATGCCCATGATGGCTAGGTACTGGCCACCCCTTTGGTTTAGCAGTGTCTTCTCTAAAAGTTGAGAAGACTTTATTGTCTCCTGTCTCCTTTCTCTCTTTACTTGGTGACTCTGGTGCAGCTTATCTCTCCCGTAGGACTAGAAACTGCTTGAGGGCAGGGGAAATGGCCTTCTAATTTGTAGGCAGCAGACAGGGTAGGGCTTTTGAGTTGGGGGTCTGTGTCTGGGCTGTGTAGTGTTCAGTGTTCATTTTCTAGTTTGTAAACTAGGACAAGCTGATGCTTATTTTTGCTGTTTGTGGATCCATGAAGGAAACCTACAAAGCTCTGCTTACAATGTCTATTGCCTTTCAAGAGACCCAATACCCCACTTTTTAAGAGTTTCTCATTTGCACAAAAGCTAGCTAACATGGCATCCAAGTCTCTCAGTTAAGAAAGCTATCTACTGACTTTGGCGTACATTGCAAGTTAATCCGTGTGGATTAGCTGAATGAATTGAACACCTCTCCTAGTTAGTCTATATGCTATCGGATCAGTTACTTAGTTTGGCCATTTCAATTATGTTATCCGTTGAGGACACCAGACTTCACATCATCCAGTTTTTAAATGAATGTACCAGATTAGCTCTGGCTCAGCCTCCCTTTACTATTCACTCATTCAAGCAGAATACTCAATTGGAATGGAAGCTCAGGGTGTTGGAAGCTTTATGTGGCTTCAAAAAACACATCTTCCTTATGGCATCGATAGTGTTTAGATTTGACACCAGGTGAGTTTGGTAGAGGACATACAGATGCTCACACCCTAACTAAAAGACCTACAATTTTGACTCCCAGACAGTTTTGTTATAAGAAACGTGAGTTCGGAGGTGGGAATGCTTCAAGTTGGAGTTCTAAAGTCACTGTTATTAGTCCTCTTTCCAATGGCATTTCTAATCTCTCTGACCCAAGTTCTTTCCAACATAAACTGGCCCTTCAGTAGATACATGAAAAAGGCATGTAGTACTATTGTTTTGAGTCAGTTTTTATGCAGAATGTAGAAACGAAAGATCACTGTGAAGCTTATGACTCAACAGCTCTTCCTTGAAACCGTTGGACAGTTCTGTTTATGCTGGAGCGGGAGGGAGGGCAGACCTCATTTTTCCTCTGGCAATTGTGGTAATTATCACATCTGTCCATGATGTCATTATTGTAATAGTACCTGGATTGAGAGACACAGCCTTTGCTGAACGGTTTCCCCTCAGTTTAATCTTTCCTTGAAATATTCTTTCAGTGTGTCTAAACAATGTCCAAGTGGTTTGTGGGATGAACAACCATTATCTAGTTCGTCAAGATTCCCTAGAGCTTAAAGATAGAAGGCAATGTACTCATTAGTGTAGAAATTATCAAATGGTGCCATTGTGTGTGTGTGTGTGTGTGTGTGTGTGTGTGTGTGTTCAAGCGCGTGCATGGACATGTGTATATGTACTTAAGGAACATGCAAACACACATGAGGTGGTCACAGAACAACTTTCAGGAATGTATTTCACTTCTTTCTTCCATCATGTGTGTCTCAGAAACAGCTCAGGTCTTGAGGCTTGGTGGTAAGCATCCATACCTTTCAGTCATCTCCGTGCCCCAGGCCATCTTAACACTGAATCTTTCTACCCAGAGCTTGTTTTTTATTTTAATGTTATAACAAAATTGTATGCTATTTACAAGCTCATAAAATGTAATTTGTTTGGCACAGAGATCTGTGAATTAAGTCTTTAATTTTTAACTGGTAACATTACATAGGAAAGCAGCATGTTTAATCCTAACTGAAGATGGAAGCTCAAGTTTGTAAATCTGTGGTAGCAATTTAATGATAATGGTTGGAAAGAACCTTTGCACTAATAAGTGTCATTTTCTGCTTGATTTTTTTCCTTTTTTTTTTTTTTTTTTTTTTTTTTTTAATCTTGTGAGTGCTTTGAGTCACTATAAACTTCTTTTATCTGCTGTCAATGTTTTAAATTGCAGTTTAAAAATTGGGTGGCCCCTGATGACACTGACCAGTCTCCTATGGACACTTGCATACATAGATATGCTTACATAGATATCCCTGCTTAAATGAAATGGATCACAAAACAACCCAAAAATGGTGAACCTGGGAAAGGGGCAGATCTGGATGGGAGGTGAGTGTCGGTAAGGGCAGGAAGGAGATTAGAGAGAGTGTGGAAGAGAAGAGTCAAAATATATTATCCAATTGTCTAAAATTGTCCAGCTACAAACTCTATTTTAAAAATGATTCAGTTCGATGGGCAAAAACAAGAAACTGGGTGGTCACTAAGAATGACCAGATAGTCCAGCATGCCCCACCTGCTTTCTTCTCATTGTTAAGCTTATGAGTATTTGAGATTTTAATGTGTGTTCAGGATCGTGTGTTTGAGTGACCATAATTCTGGAGACTGATGCTATTAATTGTGTTTATCATTTTACTGCAAATCACTGAACTGTTTTAAAAGTCCTCACGTTTTGAAAGTGGTGGGTTCATTTCTTTGCTGTCTGTGGCCCCGAGCCTAGCTGTGAATACTGGTTTCTAAGTTTCTGTTTCGACCATGTTTGCATTTTCTGGATTGTCCTCTGACAACATATAAACATTTATGGGGTTCTTAAGGTTTGAAAGTTAAGCAATAGCTACTCAGTTTAAAGTACCATTTGTATTCCAGAGAATGTATTTTTTTCTGAACTATTGCTATAATATTTAGAATATCATTATCTGTTAAAAATACAAACAAATGAGAAGCCAAGTTGACTCTCTCAAAATTTCATTCTCACAAAGCTGTTTTTTTCACAAATCCATTTGTTAATTTGACAACGGTAAATTTTATTTAGCTTTCCTATTTTATTTCATATTATACCTAATAGTATTTTATTTATTATGGTTGATTATCATTGTAACTTAATGGTCTTGTAGTACTTAGGAAAGTAAATGTGTCATACAAACAATCAAATCTCAATTCTTTAGTTCCATGGATGTTTGAATATACTTTTTAAAAAAGTTAGTTAATTCTATGAAAAGAATCTGTGTTTTAGAAAATTGAATGTCTGTAACTCATTTTTTTTTTAAATGAGGACATGAAAGCAAGTATACTGTAGATGCTAAACTGTATTTGGGTTGGATTACTTATTTTCATCATATGATTGTTGCCCATCATAGCTCAAGTAAGATGTTTAGAATGGGACTTACTACCTGGAAGGGGTTGGGAGTATCTAAACCCCACAGCTGAAAAATAGAAGCATTAAAATATTAATTGATTAGTACACTTTCATGGTGTTAGCCAGTGCTGTGTAGAACTGACATAATGGGATTTTTCTTTTGGAAAATAGTATGTTCATGGTAATGCTGTCCCACTGGGTATTTGATAAAAACAATATTTAACAAGAATAGTTTAGGTTTAAACAGAGACCTTTGTATCTTAGTTATTTATGAAGCTCTTTGTGAAGATCTGGAGAGAAGCTTGGCACTACCTATGGAGCATAACTCTTGTTGGTGGTATCTCATTGACCCTGTCTCCACAACCTGCCAGTAATGAAAGGCCTTAGGTAATTAATAACACGACTGTCTTCTACCTATTTTACTTACAGTTTTCATAGCTAATGAATTAAAAGAGAAAGTCCACAAGGACTTGATTGTTCATGTCTCTAATAGTGATTTACAGATGATAGGTGCTGTGGCTCTTACAAACCTTGTCCTATAATAGCATTCGATGTAAGTAGCTGTTCACCATTCTGTATTGTGGTTGCACCCAGAGAAACAGAAAATTGGTCATTTCCCGGCAGATAGCAGTAAGTTTCAATTCAGTCAAAATGCTGTTTGTACTGTGATAGGTTTATAATTATTACCTAAAGATTGATGGTTTTTTGGTGAGTGTAAATTTGTGCAGCAGTAATCCATTAAGAAATCAATGAGCAGTCCACTCTGATGTGTGGTTCCTATTCACTATTATAAATGTGTGCCAGAAGACAAACCTAATGTTTTGTTTAGCTTGGTGTGTGTGTGTGTGTGTGTGTGTGTGTGTGTGTGTGTGTAATCGTAGTTGACATCAAGAAATAAAAAATATATATTTATATTTGACTTTATTTTTATTTTTATGTGGTGTGTGCATTTGTTCATGCATGTGCACATGTATTCATGTGCTTGGGCAGGTTAAAGTGTGACATCCAGCACCTTCCTTTGTACCATCTGAGACAGTCTCCTATGAACCTGGAGCTCACTGATGGCTCCAGGCTGGCTGTTTATGGAGCCCAGGGATGCCTGTGTCTGCCTCTGCGCATTAGGATTATAGGTGTACACAAGGGCTCTGCATTCTCTGGATGCTGAAGTTAGGTCCTCATGCTTATAGAGTAGGCAGTCTACCAACTAAGTCATCTTCCCTGTCTCTTATCCTCTTCTCTTTCAATCAAATGTCCCCATATGGAACACTTGCTTAAAATTTGTATATTTTCCCAACCTTTTAGTAACGTTCCAGTGAACTCTTTTAGAAGTTTCTTTTCTTTCTTTCTTTCTTTCTTTCTTTCTTCCTTTCTTTCTTTCTTTTTTTTTTTTTCTGAAGTGTTGCTTTGTTTAGTATTGGAAATAGTATTTATATGCTTTAATTCAATCATTGTTTCTCTAATCTGGAAGTAATTTATTGCCCCATCTGCATGGTCAGGGAAGTTGAAGATTCATGCTTTTTAAATTAAAATTCTAACCTTAAAGCTATGATCTCACAACAAACAAATGTAAGGTTTACTTACAGCTAGTACGTTTAAAGCTGGATTTTGCTGGAGGAAGTGAGACATAAAGCATAACTGACCCTACTGTCAAAAGAGCTTGTATTTCAGTGAGAAACTAGAGAGAAACAGGATGGGCACAAAGGCAGCTGCTCTGTATGTAGCCTTCTGCTCTGTAGCTAGAATTTCAGTGTTTATGGCCCATAGTGCTGGACATGATAAGGTGTGTGGTGAGCTTCATCCCACAGGCGATTACAACATTCTGCAGAGGCAGAGGTTCAAGAACAATCCATTTAAGTAGTGATTATAAAACAAAAGGTTGTAAGAGCATATTACTGAGTTAAAATAGTCAAGAGAGATGTAAAGTACAATGCAAAATCCGTCAGTTTCTTGCATTACCAATACTTAAGTGCCCATCCATATCTTTTAAAAATGCCTCCTGGTGCATGCAAGTGTCTCTATATATTTTCCCTAAACTAATGAAAATGTTAACAGGATTGTATGGTGTGGATTAGCTCATGGCTCGATGTTTTAAATTTTAATTGTTTTCATATTTGCCCTTCATTCTTACCTTCACAAATCTGCTAGACACTGAGGGTGTACAGTGATGTGCTTTGCCAGCAGCAGGGTTATTTGTTACTTACCCGATCTTCACTGAGGAACTCCTGGGTTGCCACACACCCACAGGACAAAATTGCCCAGCACTTTTAGGAAAATGTGCTGTGCCCCTGAGTCTTCCAATGTTGGTAGATATAGCTTGGCAAACTGTCTTTTGAAAATATTCCTAGTATACATCATCCCTAATACTGGATGGGGTTCTATGTTTTGCTTTTTTGTTTTGTTTCCCACTTTTACAACAGTGTTTCTTCAAATATATGTATATATGTTCAATGGTTTTTCAGTTGTAGTACCTAAACATCATTTCAGGTTTATTGGCTGGAAAGTCTGTTTAATTTTTGCCCCTGACAAACACTTCTGTCTTATCATTCAGGAGAAAATATAATTTAAAACACTGTTAAGAACTAAGAGAAAAGAAAATATTGTTTGGGAGGGGGCAGGCGGTAAGCCATGCTTTGAGACATATTTATTAAAGGATATTTGGAGAGTCTGAGTTACTGGATTAAAATGATGGAGACATTTGAATACATCACACACTAGAGAAGAAGGAGCAGCTACCACACCCCTGTCTACTCTTATCCACCTGGTTCATCCCGGTAAATTACGTAAGAAACCGTATTGAGTATAGCGCTCGAGAAGAGCTCAGAGGTTAACGAATAGTTTCACTGTTAGACTACGAAACTGCCCATCCATCTAACTATTCCTTTTAGGAGAGTGTGTCTCCCTAGAAAACAGAAGTGGCCAGCAAGGAATCCTCAGAGAAAAATAAGCTTTTACTTAAAAAACGTGATACACTGTTATGTAGGCTGCTGGGTGAACTGTGAGGAGAGTGGCTTGCTGTATGGGGAGAATGGGCTTGTGGCTTGACTTCTTTTGAAACTGTCCCAGAGCTGCTAGAGCTGGGCATCTCTCCATTGATGCTGGTTGCATTGTCTAGAAACTCTCAGGCTAAGCCTGATACTGAGGAGAGCTGGAGTCCAGCACTTTGTCCTCACATGGGAACCCGGAGTCTGGTGGAGAGCAGGGACTGTTTCATTGTGTGGCATGTTTTTACACGAGCAATTATACATGGAAGTGTGTTGTAACATTTGGTTTCCTCTGAGTCTGGCCCAAGTAAAAGATGGTTGTCAAACTGTTAAGGAACATTCTATGTGTATGAGTTTGCTCTTTCACAAGAAGAGAATCCCTGAGATAGGGAAATCCTAGTATCCTTCCCTTCTCCTACAATGCCAGCTTTTGAAGGAACAATTGGTTCCGCTTTGCTCGACACCTGTAAAATCATGCTTTGAAATGTCAGACTTCCAAGCTCTCCTCTGGAATACATCTCTGCGTGTGCGTGTGTGTTAATTACATCTCTCTACTGAAAATAACCCTTGAATCAAACACTTGGACTCCTCCCCAAAGGTCATTTAGAACAAGTCCCTAAACAAAACAAAAATGCCCCTGACAGCATTTGTAGCAGGTAGGCCGTGAAGATTTACGTCTCTATTCCCAGTGCTAGCCATGGAAGACTGTCACATTGTCATTCGCTGTGATTCGTAGAAAGCCCTTCCTTATGTCCAGCCCTCCTCTGCCTTTCAGAATGCTGCTGTTTGCTTTCTTTTTAAACTATGTGTTTCCCACCCCCCCTAATTCTTTAGGAGGAGTTTTTTTATATTAATTTATTTTTTTTATTTTATTTTACATATCGATCCCAGTTCCTTCTCCCTCCCTTCCTCTTTTCCTCTCTCTCACTCTCACATGCACCCTGACCACCCTCCCCTCCCATCACCCCCCCCCACTCCACATGTAGGGTGATGCCCTCCAGGAGGGGTCATCTAAATCTGTCAAGTCATTTGGAATAGGGACTAGGCCTTTTCTCCTGCCTCTAGGTTAACAGAGTGTCCCTCCATGGGAGATGTGCCTGCAAAGCCCTTTTGTGCACCAGGGATACATCCTGGTTCTACTCTCAGAGGTCCCTTAGATGCCCAGTCCTTCTACCTGAGACCCATGTTCAGGGGGTCTGAGTCAGTCCCATGCTGGATTCCCAGCTATCAGTCTGGGGGCCCGTTAACTCCTCCTTGTTCAGGTCAGCTGTCTCTATGTGTTTCTGCAGCGTGGTTTCGTCCTCCCTCTCTGCATCTGGATTCCAGTTCGGCTCAGTGTTTAGTTGTGGGTGTCTGCTTCTGTTTCCATCAGCTACTAGATGAGGGCTCCATGATGGTGGATAAGTTAGTCGTTGATCTCATTATCAAGGTAGGGCATTTATGGTAGCCTTTCCACTGTTGCTCAAATAGTTAGTTGGAGTCAGTCTTGTAGGTCTCTGGACATTTCTTTAGGTTCAGTTTTCTCTTCAAACCTATAATGGCTTCCTCTTATGCTCTCTCTCTCTCTCTCTTTCTCTCTCTCTCTTTTTCTCTCTCTCTCCTTTAGGAGGAGTTTTAATTTTTCTTTTTTGTTTGTGTTAGTGCTTGTGGACTAGGCTTCCTGTAGATTTTTTTTTTTACAAGTTTTTACAAGTGATTTAAAGATTATATTAATTTCATGAGATATTAACAACTTAAGATAATAATTTCATAAGATATTAATAACTTAAGATAATACTTATTTCTTTATGAAATAATAACATATTAGCCATGGTTCATGTAGATATTTTGTCTCTTGACATCTTTGTCCATACAATTACAAGTAAATCATGCCAGTATGATAAATAGCAAAAGCAAGATAAATCCTGAATGTATTTTTTATAATTTATATCTTATTTATGTTACTCTTAGAGATTTTAAACTTAAAACTTTTGAAGTCTTTGACTTGACAATTCAAATTTAATTATGGTTAAAGTAATATTTTGCTTGAGACCTATGCATGTTTTGAAGACAAATATCCAGTTTCCATTTATAATGTATCACAAAGCTGTGTGTGAACCTGGGAGTTTAAAAAACTCTCTTGTTCTAAAACCAAACACTTTGTGTCATAAAGGCCATACTTAAAAAATGAAGGGAGAAGCCAGGGGTGGTGGCACTCGCCTTTAATTTCAGAAGTCCTTTAATCCCTGAGGCAGGCAGATCTCAGAGTTCTAGGCCAACCTTGTTTACAAAGTGAGTTCCAGGACAGCCAGGGCTACACAGAGAAATCCTGTCTTTAAAAGCAAAAACAAAAACAAAGCAAAACAAAAAAACAAAGAAGAAAATGAAGAAGGAAGAAGAGGAGGAGGAGTAGAAGAGATAGAGAGACAAGTTGAGGAGATGGAGTCACCTTTGAGGCTTTTGTTCAGCATAGGACTTGGGAATTGACCACAGTTTTCCAGCTGACATTTCTTATGAAAGATTCCCAGGTGAAAAGCCATAATACCAAATTTCTAAAAGTGCTTCTAGACCCTGGCCTTTGTTACTCTGATGATATTAGCAGTGTCTGAATTGGCTTACAACTTTGTTTTTCTCTCTTGTCTGACTGGCAGTTTTACCGACCCCTTATTGGATTTACTGTTGTAATTTGATATGGAATTGTGCTGGGAAGCATATATTTCAATATGTTCACCTTAGGAGTCTAAATCGTTAGGATGGTGACTCACTCACATTTACCAGGGGAATTAGCTGGCTTTGTCTGTGTGAACATTTCAGGAGGAACTGACCCTTGCTGCATAAATTCCATCGGCTTTCCAGGTTACCTGTGGCAAAACCCAGTACTAGGCAGGCTTGGATTCTCTTGATTAGCCAGGCTAAATTTTGTCAGGTATATTTTTTGCTTTACTTTGGAGAATTATTTCTTTGTAGATTCCCTAACTAAGAAATGATTAGAAGCACATTTAAGAGGTGCATTTGCCCATTTAATTATGCTACTGCAGACTTGTGAAGGATTTGTGTAAGGTCAGATGGTAACCTGGAGACCTCCCATCATGAAGAAATTATGGAATCTGGGGCAAGAATGACCCTCTTGCCAAACTATTTAAAAATAGTTATGTCAGGAAACCCTGTTTGCCAGTCTTGCTAGATCACAAGACCTGGCTAAGATGGCTTTTTTTTTTTTTTTTTTTTTTTTTTTTTTTCTTTCTGAGACATGATTTTCTTTTTTTGCAATAGCCCTAGCTGTCCTAGAACTGGCTTTGTAGACCAGGCTGGCCCCAAACTCACAGAGATCTGCCTGCCTCTGCTTCCCAAGGGCTGGGATTAAAGGCATGCACTACCACAGGAGCTGGCTTTTAAATGTAAAGGTTCCCAGGTGCTCTGAATCAGAATTCTGCAGGCAGGAGCCTGTGACTCCAGTCTGGATCATCAGGCAGGCCGGTTTAAGATCCCTTATCAAAATAGCCTCATAAGTCAGAAATGGGAAAAACCTGATTGCTGCTTTAGCTGGAGGCTGCAGCATGCTTCAGACAGTGGCCCTGGCTTTGCAGTGGATGGTTGAACCTAACTGAACTAGGTCTTTAGAGTTCTGTGTTGGGGGGGGGGGGAATTATACATCTTTAGTAAGAAAAAAAATATGTTATCACTTGTGAAGTTTCTTGTACTAATAAGCAAAAACTCTACCCACCTCACTCTGTATCTGCCTCTGCCTGTCTTCTTTTTCTTGTTTTGGTTTTTGTCTTTTCCTGTCTTTTTGTTTGGGGTGTTATCATACTATCATGTGTAATATTTTCCCACTGAATTTGATGAGACTGAGTATTTTTTTTTTCTCTCTCTCTCTACTTCTAAGTTGTAGTCTTTCAGCTTGTTGATTAAAATGTACACATGTCCCTGTTTTGGCAAGGGCTAGGTAGGGGTGGTGGTGGAAGTGAGGGGGGGCACTTGTGCATCTGTTGACACTTCAGAAATAATCAGTTTAGATTTCACCAGCTGATTAGAGCACCCTTAACCAAGCTGAGAAATAACTTTTGAGAATGACAACAGATATTATTTGACTTAGATATCTGTACAACAAATGCAGCGATGGCAATTTTAGGCCAATTCTGAGGTTATAAATGGCCTGCTATTTTTTTTTTTTTCTCTTCATTGGGCCATATAGAAGCTTTTAAAACATTTAGTGGCCCATAATGCACACGGCATATACCACGATTAATGAGAAACTTCACATTGAGGTCCTAAATTCATAGCACTCTGCAGATGTTAGCAAGAATGCCGGTAGAGTTCTAGGAATACCCTGTATTCTGTTGCAGTTTCGGGGGCTCTAGCTTCCACATTGAGTTACTACCGAATGTAAGAAGTATACCCAGTGGTGTCAGCATGGCACCCAAGTACTGATTAGCCTAAGATAGGAAGTCATAGCCCCAAGACTGGCAGCCAAAAGGAAAGGGGAGCTGCATGGTTTCAGGGCGTTGGTGCAAACGCTTCCCTGGCTGACCTTCTCCAGCACCGTAGAACCACCTTAGAAATTGTACCAGGGAACTAAATAAAATTGATAGGTTAGAAACGCACTTAGAAAACACTAGCTAGAGAAAGGCTGTCCAGCTGATGGCTACACAGGCTAATTAGCAAGTGCTTTTCAATAGTTCACACACACACACACACACACACAAAATTACTGTGTATTGGCTGGTTAAAGAAGTTAAATTCTTTCTTGAAATGAGAATGAAACATTGCAGGATAGGATCGTAAATTAGAAAATTAAATATTTGAATATTTTAGGTGTGGGTTTGAGACGTTCAGGCAGGTATAATGATTTGCAAATGATATCTTTATAATTAAAGCACAAGATCACACCGACTGCTGAGGAAGAATTGGAGGGTGTCTACCTCTAGTTAAATTCGTAGAATTACCATTTTCCTTCTATAATCTTTTCATCATTTTCTATAATAAAATATGTTTGCTCTCCCCTTCCTGAAAACGTTAATGACTCCCTTTACCTATGACATGAAGTCTGATACACTCCTTTGTGTTTTATTCTGTGCTCCTTGTTAAACATTCATCTTTATCTCCTGAAATTCCCTTATGCTGTGCTTCTAGCCAGACACGTGCCATGCCTCCAACATAATATGTTCTTTCATATTGCCTTATTCTTGCACAAACCTTCTCCTTTCCTTGAATTTCTGCCCCGTTTCTCATCTGTGTTAACTCCCAACACTTCTCTGAAATATTAGTCATTGCCATTGTCCTGCAGCACCAAGCATGTATAGTCTCCATTATGGTATTTGTCATGTCCTATTCTTATTGTTTTATGGCTTTTCCTCCTGGGATGGACTTTGAGATCCTCTAGGGAAGAGCCTACAGTCATGCCCTCTCTGATCTGCAGCCTTTCTGCCTGTGTACCTCATATGAGTAGGTATAGTCTTCTATAGTGTCTGTACCCAGACTGTACCTAGTCTATACCCAGCTTGGGTAGGAACTATTTGAGGAAATAGTTGGAGTGGCTTCCTTGAGTAGGAAGAAATAAAAAAAGAAAGAAAAGGGCGGGACCCAGGCTTCTGTAACAGGGTCTATCTTCAACAGCAAATCCTTTCTCCAAACAAATAGCTACCCTATCACTTAGGTCAAGTAGGTAAGGTTTCTCCTTCTCAGGTTAGGCTGCTCTTTCCTCACTGGATACCTTCCTAAGTGCATGGCGTTCGTGAACTCCTTAGTGAATTATTCCTGTTTTGCCATCACAGGGAAGCAGAGTTCTGATCTGAGTTGACCAGCCCTCCAGTCAACAAGATACAGTAGAGATCCATATAGTTGATGACCCATGGATCCAGATCACAATTCAAATCTATCTTGCACCCAGTGCGAAGAGCTTGCTTCCTGTGTCTTGTTCTAATTTGGAGCTAATCAAGATGGTTATGTCTGTAGCCAGGCCTCAAGTAGGGTAGAGTACTAATAAGCAAATTCCTACAGACTTCCTTATATGTGTCATCTGTAACAGAATAACAGTGGAACACCCTTTCTTCTGTGTCCTTCTCATGTTTCTTCTCTCCCACACTTTCATCTGTCCTGTTTGTGCTGGCTCATGGCTTTTGTCTTCTAATGAAACTTCCTCTGGCTAAACTTAGGGAAATGTGTTTCAGCTTAGTCATTTGCCCTTTGTCAAGCTGACCTATTTCATAAAAAAAAAAAAAAAAAGAGGTTGTGGTGGGATGAGTCTTAGAAAGCAGGAAGGGACATGCCAGGCTGCCCCAGCTGAGGTTGTATAGTGCCTGCATTGACCTAGCTATGTTATATGTGTTATATAGATGGGACTGACTGGCTTTGATGAATTCTATGAATTGTCATTGAGTCCCTTTTAACATTCTACTTTTCTTGTCCTGTTTTTTTTTTTTTTTTCTTTTTAACTCACTTTTCCTCAGTCTAGAGAGCTGCCTCAGCTGTTTAGAATGCTTGCTGTACTTCTAGAAGTTGGAGTTTGCTTCCCAGCACACACATTGAGCTGTTCACAACCACCTATTAACTCCTGCTCCAAGGGATCCAATACCTTCTTCTGGCCTCTGTGGGCAAACAAGTGGCACATGCCTACACACAGACATAAACCTATACACACAAATAAAAATAAAATAAGTCTTTTGCTTGTTTCTTTTTAAAGATAGGGTCTCACTATGTAGAGATAACTCACAGAGGTCATCCTGCCTCTCCCTTCTGAGTGCTGGTCTTAAAGGCATGTGCTATTACACCTGGCTTAAAATCAATCTTCAAGCATCAAAATCGCTTCCCTATGATACTTGTATGCTCTTCACTGTCCTGTGGTCCCTGCCTTCTTAGTTTAATATTGTACAGTGCTGACCTGAGTCTTCACAGTCCTTTCTCCCTTTCAAACAGTGCTAGGTACTCTCCTAGGCTTTCTGTTTAATCTGTGAGAAATTCAAGGTGGTAGTCTAGGCTGACAGTCTTAGAGATTGACATAGCTTAATGGATCACTGCTGCTTTATGGTGTGTGTGTGTGTGTGTGTGTGTGTCTGTCTGTCTGTCTGTCTGTCTGTCTGTCTCTTCGTGTATCAGTACAGGTGTTCCTAGAACTTCAGACTCAAACTAGAGTAGTACATTTCAAATAATAGGACTTTCAGGTAACATATTATGCCAGAGGGCTTGAAGGAGATTTTTATGGCAGTGAACAATGAGTAAAATTAATAAGATAAATTTCTTCCCAGTCCAAAGGCAGTGCCAGATCTGGGTTTTGATTACAAAAATGTCAAATTACAATCCTAAAGTGAATCCTTGGTTACTTTTTGAGCTTGTACAAATAACTGTTTGGTGGAAAAACAAACACAGCAAAGACCAAAAGTTAAAAGAAAATAAGAAAGAAACTAAACAAGAGAGGTCTGAAATAAGATTTTTGAACTAATAATCAGATTAACAGTTGCTATTCTTACCTTGTTTTGTTTGTTTTAATATAAGAAGCCTCTAGTTGTAGTTTTATAAATCCAGAATTCAAATGTTGTGTAACTATAACTAAATATTATACAAATAAGTACTTGGCGCTGTCAGGAGGCCACCCTCAGCCTGTCTGCCCATGTTAAGCACTGCTCTATCTTCTCTATGTTAAAGATGTATGCTTATTAAGTAATTGTCTCTGGTTAAGATTCTTCCACGAAGACAGTTTTGGCTATTTTGATAATCCTCCAGAAATCCACAGTGTCTGGATATCCTTGAAAAACAAAACAAAACAAAAAACGATAGATTGTGAGACGATACACGAGTATACCTGTCCCAGGAGGAGTGGAGGAGCTAGTTGATGGGGACAGAAGTACAGGGTGGCCTTTCATCAAATACAGCTTGCCTCTTAGTTTATTTATAAGCTGCTCTTCTACTGCATTCAAATATGTTTTCATTCTGCCCTGGTTAGGATGGTGAGTGCATTAATCCTTGAGAGTTACAGACTGGGCTATGGTTTGGTGGCATCTCCCAAATGTTTTTGTGTTAGAACCCTAAATTCAGGTGCTGATGGTGTTTGAGCCTTCTCAGAGAGAAGTTGGGTTACATGAGAGTTCAAGAGGATAAGACCCCTTCATGTGGTTAGTGACTACACAAGGACACCGAGGTCTGAGCTCTCATATTGTTCTCCTTGTTCTGAACATGTGAAGTCTAACAGTGTTCTGTGCTGGAGTTAGTTTTCTTCACATCCTGTTCCGTGTCCAAACTGAGAGTTTAAGAGATCTAAATGTCTTTCTTCTTCTTCTTTTTTTAATTTCCCAGTCTCATGGATTCTGCTTAGTAGCATAAAATGGACTTAGCAAAACTGTGTACTAAAAGGAAAGAATAAAAGCCTAGCTTCTCTCCTGAATTTAAAAAAATAGACAATGATGGAAAGGTTTTTTTTTTTTTTTTTTTTTTTTTCATTTGAAATGTTATAAAAAAATAAGTGGCCATTTTCCCTAAATAAGCAATGGAATGGCTTAAGTCCTGTGATAATTATCTGGTTGGTGGAATTAACAGAATTATGCAAATCAGCACTACTTTTTTTTTTTTTTTTTTTTGGAACTTGAGAATTGTATTTTTCTCCATGCACAGTCAGAAGTGGGGAACAGAACTAAGGTGATTAGAATTGGGGTCAAGACTGGGCACGGTGGTGCACACCTTTAATTTATCACACTTCAGGAACAGAGGCAGGCAGATCTTTGCGTTCTATATCGTGAGTTCTTTGTCAGCTAGGGGCTACATAGTGAAACCCTGTCTTCAGAAAGAAAAAAAAAAGAGTAATTCTGGTCAGAGGGGTGGTGTATACAATCACCAATGGTGCCAGGCTCAGAGTGACACCTAGAAGAAGATAGACAGTATTACAGTGAGTGGATGGATTGGGACAGGGTGAGGAACTAATGTTCAGTGAGAAGCTGGGTGCTCTGGGAGAACTGTGGCCTGGTAGGATAACTGTGGAGTAAAGTAATGCACTGTATATTGTAAAATGCTGGAATGATGTGTTTTATTTATTTATTTATTCTTTCATATATTACACTCCCTCCTCTAGGGAATGATATATCTTTAATGTTTTACTCCATTAAAAAAAATATGCACCTTTGAGGGGACAGCTATGATTATCCTGACTTAAAAAATTACACAATGTCTGCATATTATTAAACTGTCACACTATCCATTAATATGTATACTTTCCCCATTAGTAGAAATTTAATAGTGACAAGACCAATAATAATAAACATAATGGTAGATGGGGATAACTGTTAGAGACCCTAGAAAAGCAGACGTCTTCACTTGTACTATATATTCATGGGCTTTCCAATGGCTGGGTAACCTGGGAAGGAAAAGAGTTTGTTCATCTCACAGTTTTGGAGCTTCAGATACATAGCCTCTTATCAGCTCAGGTCTGGCGATGGCCTCCTGTGCTACATCTCAGGGTGGATAGTATCATGGTAGGTGGGTGGGTGTGTAAGCAGGAAAGGTCACAGGGAGAGATCTCGCAGTGAGATAGGAAGCCAGAGAGACTAGGGAGGGGTCAGTCTTGCTCTTTGAAAATTCTCCCAGGAGAGCAAAGCAGGGTTTCATGAGAACTACCTCACTAGCTTCTGAGAAACTCATCTCCCCCCCCCCCCCGACAGTGACGTCACGACTTCCCGCCAGACCTGCCTCTCCATGGTCGCATCGCCATCGTCATTGGCACACTAGGGCCACGCTTTCCACACCACACGGTGGTACATCAAAGCTCCTCCTTAGCAGCAGTTCTTGCTGCACCTGATATTTAGTCCTCAGTAGGTTTTCAAGAGTTCATGACTAGAAACTGATTTTTCTCCTGCTAACATGCAGGCATTTACCAGCCGTATGATCGTGACAAGTTACTCTAGGGAGTGTGAAAAGCTCCTCTTGGGGCTGTTGGGAGTACTGATTGGCTTGGGGCGCTAAAGCTGGAAACAGAGTTTGGGGTATGCAGTTGTATCACCCAGTAGGTGATGCAGTAAATGTCGGAGGCAGTTTGGTCACTGCTGGGAGCATATAGCAACTCTGAGCACTCACTGAGTGTGGATGCAGTGTTGTGTAGTATTCGCTTATCTACTTGTTCTCTGGGTCTTAGCCTTCCCATTCATTTATTTCATAGTAAAGCACAGATTACCAAGATGCTTAAAAATGTAATGCTTATTCCTTCTCCATACATCCTTTAAGTTTTGAGCCATTTTCCCTTTGAGGTTTTCAATTTAAAGGCTAGTGAGCCAATAAATAAATAAATAAATAATATGAATGAGTTACAAGACGAGTTTATGGTACAGGTTAACTTTCTTGGACTGTGATTATTAGGCATGAAAATTGTGTCTTAAAGTTACTTACATCTTTTATTTTTATTTCTTAAAATGTTGTGTTTGTCACTGTCTGCAATTGTGCATGTGGAGGTCAGAGGCAACTTTAAGGAATCAGTTCACACCTTCCACCTTGTTGACGGAGGGTCTCTCTTCTTTCTGCTGTGCTACAGTACTTCAGGCTGCCTGTCTCTTAAGCATTAGACTCGCGCTGCTCTTCTCTTTCCCATCTCATCCCAGGAGTGCTGGGATTGCAGATGCATGCGTGCCATCCCATCTGACTTTTTACATGGGTTCTGGAGTTCAAACTCTTCTCATCCGGAATTGTGTGGCATGTAGTATACTTTTCCCCCCTGAGCCATCTCACCAGCCCTTAAATTGTATTTTAATGCTATAGACGCTACTGTAAGTATTTTAGTAGGATGAAGGTTAATAATTACTAAGGGAAGAAGAATATGCTTTTGTTTTTTGTTTTTTTTTACAAGTGAAAAGTGTCACTAGGAAAGCTGAAACAGGGGGGTAGCTGCATGTTCGATGTCAGCTTGAGTTATGCAGTAAGTTTCAGGATAGCCTGGGGTACAGAGAGAGATCTGGAAAATGATGAGCGGAAATTCTCATATAGTATTTACTGTGGAAGGAAAGTCCTCAGTGCTTTGCATAATATTGCCTCAACTGCCCCAAGGTGTCTGTCTGGGTTATTTTCTATTCCCATGTAAACATAGGACTGAAAGGTGATACAGAATAAAAAAAGTTCATGGTATGACTAATTTTCCTTAAAATTAGACATTCCAAGCCTTGTTTCTTTGCTAAGCATGTGCATAATATAGTTTTAAACATCTACAGATTTTTGTTGTTGTTCATGTTGTTCTAAGATAATCAACCTAGCGGCACATAACTTTTTGTCCCTCTGTAACAAAAAAGAGAGTTTAACATTTAATGTGTTGATACTATAATATTGTTCTGTGCTTGCTATTTTATGAACAAGAAATCCAGTAACTTCATATTCAGTGAGGCCTAGGTAATGACTGATCTTTTTGAGAGCTTTACTTTATTTTGCATATGTATGACCTTGGTATTTGTTTTCCCATGTATACTTTGACTTCCTTGGTTGTATTTTAAGAATGACTTTTGGTTTCTGTGGGACAAATAGCTTCATAGCAATGTGCATTATCTGTGACAGTAACTGGGATGGCCTTGCTGAGAGCCACATGGTTTGAATCACATGGTACCTTCGCCTTTTCCCTTAACTTATTTTTAAGGCAGGAGATTAGAGCGATGGATCAGTTTCAGGGTGTGAACACCAGGCTCTGATTATAATTCAGGAGATATGTGGATCTGAGTTTGATGGGCAGGCTGCCTGCTTAGCCAGGGAAGCTTCCATTATGTCAAGAACCTGGACTGATTAGTGCTATCATTTGGAGAGACCTACTAGGAAAGCAGGCATTTTCCCAGGGTGGCAGAGAACAAAGGAAAACACCCCACTTAAAGTTTAATTCTTTCATTGTTTCAAGTCTCTAACGTTCATCTGAGCTTAGCCTGTTTAGGAGGATTCAATGAGTTTTATTTTCTCCTCCAGTCATCACTAACTCTGCCTTTCCAATTTAAACTTAGGACCATTTTATATGTAAGGCATTAAATTGTATGTTAAATTTCTTGTATCAATGCACTGGCTAAAACTTGAGGGGGCTTATTGAAGAGTCTTTGAGTGAATTAGGTTAAGACCTACATAGCAATATGAAACATGACTTGCTATGTATGAGTGTGCAGCTGTTTCATAGTTACCATTCTCCTAACTCCTAACTGTGACTTTCCATTCATTGAGCTAGATGTGAAAATGCTCTTTTTGCAACTTTTAAGGCTTACCATGCATTTGCATTAATTTTGGAACTCCTCGTCTGCCAGGTTTATGCTTTTGTTTCTTAAGGGGTCCATGGATTGACCAATTGTACTCAATCAAACGTTACAGAGGGTCTTTGGATTTTTTTTTTTTCAATGAGACTTTAGGGACAATTTCTCACTTGACAACCTGAGTTTCATATTCTCTTTCTCAGTTTACAGTGAAGAAGGCATTTGATTCATACGGTGTCAGAAACAGAACAGATCCATGGATATGATCACTCTTACATTTCTCAAGTCTTTCAAGTAGTGAATGAGGTGGCTGAAAGGAGTGAGGGCCAGAGCTGGGGGAGGCTGGGTTGTCTTAATATATTAGTTAGTTCAAATTATGCTATTAATGTATCACTTTATATTTAGAGTCTACCAAATGAAAACTGTCAGAGTATCTGTTAAAATCAACCAAACAAGACCCTTACATCTAAAATGTGATGTTTTCTCTCTTTCCCTGACTTTCTATTTCTGCCACATACAATGCTTACTTTAGAGCAGTGTTTCTCAATCTGTGAGTCCAGACCCCCATTGGGATTTCACATCAGATATCCTGCATATCAGATATTTATGGTATGATCCCAAATAGTAGCAAAATTATAATTATGAAGTAGCAATGGAATGATTTTATGGCTGGGGCGGTCCCAGTATTAGGAAGAATGAAAATGACTGCTCTAGAGAAAGGGTAAATATCTCTGAGAAAGAAAGCACATTTCTTTTCCAAGAAACCCTCGTTTCCACATAGGAGTACTGAAAATCCATCAGACAGTTTCATTCTGTTGGCATTTAGATTCTGAGATTTGGGTTGGGTGTTGGAGAAATTCTGGAAGACACCCAAGGACAGAGAGCACAGGTAAATCAGATATATTAGGCCCATATGGTATTACAGGTGTCTTAAGGGGAGGTACCATGTGGTATTACAGTGTCTTAGGGAGAGGTACCGTGTGGTATTTCAGGTGTATTAGGGAGAGGTTCCATTCTGGTGGCAGTGTGATAGGTGTTCTTGTGAGAAGTATAAAAACACCTGTTTACTTTTATTTCTGTCAAACTTGTGTACCTTTGTCTCTCCTTGTTCAGTGCATGCCAACTTCAGGAACATAATCCCAGTCAGATTTAGGTACATGATGACCAAACCCCTACTTTGACCCAAAGTCTCCTACAAAAACAGAAATAAATTTGCCAAATTTCAGTAGATGTGATTAAAAAACAAAAACAAAAAAAAAGATTTCTCACTTCCAAAATAAGTTAACTTTTGAACATGACTTAATCTTTATAGAAATAGACTTTTGCATTATTATGCATTATTATAGATTTCTTACCCAGATTGTACCTGGAATTAAAGTAGTAATAATACTTGCCAAAAGCGGCTTACATATCAATAGTGTGTGATTTATATGTAATAGGTAAATGGCAGCAAAGTGATATAGCCATGAAATTATGTCTAATAAAACTTGTTCTTGTCATCTCTAAATTTCACTTTAGGTTGGAGCTGGGATATTGGAAGTTAAAGAGGAAATGAGATTACCCCTTTCCTCCAGGCTAGATTTGAGGTCTCTCTATTCTTAAATGCCATGAAGATTAGGCATCTGCCACCCCCATTTCAGTACAGATCTGGAAAGCTACTTGCTGAACTTAAGGCAGGAGCATGCTTGGAAATGAGGGTCTAGGGAGACACATGGGAACCACTTACTTTCTATTATTATGGCAATGAGCACTGGATCGTGGTTCACCTGCACACCACCATGCGTTTGTCTTCTCTCTGCTTCCTCTTTGAAGCTTCTAGGTATTGTGTTAGCTTGTAAATCTGGAGAAGTAAAACTTGCTTCTGCCTCCTACGAGGATTGTTGACCAACTCACTTAATGTCACCATCCCCTCAGTGACAGTTGAGGTTAGGGATAGTGAGCTCATGGATTCCAGGAATTGGATGGATACCGAGTTCCTTATGCTGATGTTAACCACAGTCTCTTCTGCTACTAAGTTAAAGGCTGTAGAGAGTAGGAGACAGGCAAAGAACAGCAAGGTTCCAAAGCATATCTTCCAGAAGTCTAGCAGACAAGTGGTGTCTTATCAACTTTACAGATTTGAAATCTGGAATATAAAATTATCTATCCTGTGCCAGAGAACGTTGTTCACTACTATGGGATGATTAACAAGCACACGGTACAGCTAATTTAAAAAAAAAAAAAAAGTGCAATGTTTTAAGAACAAACTGGTAAATTCTTAGTAATTTCATAGTAGGTTTAGTGGTTTTCACAAAAGCCTCAGATAAACTGACTGTACTTGTGTTGAAAGGGAGAAAGAGGAAGCCTTGATGTTTATTTAATCCAACAAATATTTATTCCTTAAAAGGAAGGCATAACCCAGGTCTAGCCCTAAAACAGTCAGACACTTAGATCTTGTTGGCATGCTTGCAATTGCTTTTATTAGATTATAAATAATTTCTATTTTTTAATTTGTTTCTTTCAGACTTTATATTTGAGTGATGTTGGCAACTGTAGAAACAAAACTATTCACTTAGAACACCAGAATAGCCTTGAACTCACAGAGATCCTCTTGCCTCTGCCTCCCAAGTGCTGGAATTAGAGGCAGTGCCCAGCTGGGACTTTTTAAAAAATCAAGTTAATCAAATATATTTTTAAACACATGTTGTCTGTATTATTTCACTTAAAATGTCTATGAAAGTACATACCAGCAACGACGCCTTTCTGGATGCATATATATGAGTGTTTTTGTGTTTTGACAATTTCATATATGTATTCAGTGTGCGTTGATCATATCCAGTCCCATTTTATTTCATCTTTATAGACAGGGTATCATTATGTAGTTCAGGCTGGCATCCAATTCATTATCCTTGTGATGGGATTTTACATTTGTCTCCTCCCTCAGCTTGGCTTCTTCCTATAAATTATAAACTGAGGTACAGTTGAAGTTCTTAAGGCAAAACTATCCAGGTGTAATGAGTGGTTCAAGCTTGTAACTCCAGCACTTGAGACTTGAGGCTGAGACAGGAGGATCAGGAGTGTGAGGTCTTGTTGGAATACTAAGTAGAATCCTGTCTTAAAAAGCCAGAGAATGGGGTGGGGCAGGGTGCAAAGAGGAGGTAAAGTTTAGCTTGTCTCACTCTCAGATCTTTGCTCTCAGCTAATATGACAATATTTCTATGGCAGAAAATTGTGTTCTGTTGTCAGTTGGAAAATCAAGATAGTCTATAGGAGTCAGCACTTTAGTAAAATTACACGAGATAGAGTGGAATATGGAAGTTATGCATTTGTAGGGGTATTGATTTGGGATACTATTGTCATAAATATTCCAGAACATATTTAGACACACAGACATGCATGTCTATATTGAGTTGCAATACAAACATATTTTCATTGTTTAGCCAATCAAAAAATGTCAGCAAGTCACTAACCTGTTAGTAGATCCCAACTTCTGCTCAGCTGGAAATAGTGGAAGTCCAGTAACCCTGAGTCCAGTTAATGTATTGTTAAGTAGAGAACGAACAGAAAACAGAACCTTCAGACATGGTACTTTGATGAAATTCCCCTGTGGAGTGGGAGTCAAGATGTCAGTCGCTGCACCTAAGTAGCAGAGCACACTCAGCTGACTTACAGACCTTGCTGTAAGTCTTCCAGGAGACGATTTTTTTTTTTATTTTTTTTAATTATAGGTTGGCTTCTTTTACTTTATGTTATCAAATATCATAGTTTAAGTATCAACAGTAATTGTAAAATGGTAAATTAATGTAGAGTTCTCAATACATCATTGACAGATGAGGTTCATTTTAGTAACATGAGGATGGTTCAGTTATAGGAATCTGTTAACATTTGTTGTATTAAAAAGGAGAAAACTCATAATTGTATTCATAAACACACACACATGCCTAGCAAAATCTCTCTTTATTCAGTAAGTAGGAATAAAGGGAGACTTTTCTATTGAAATAAAATATCCAGAGGCTTTAGTATTTATAGGAAAAACATACGGATATGCCCAGGATTGCCAGAAACCAGACCAATGCTGTACACATTCTTCATTTTCTTTAAATGCTGCTTTGGAAGAAATTGTTAAAGCAGTTAGAATGAAAATAGTCATAAAAAAATAGAAAGGCAGTGGCTTAAAAAAAATCTGTTACAAATGGCAAGGTTTTGTACCCATCAACTTCATATAAGAAGTTGAGTGACAGTTCTGAAACAATAGAGCAGTTCAATAGGAGGGAAACTCAAAATTAAAGTACCTCTCATGAAGTAATTTATTTTGTTTGTATTAAAGGCTATGTGAAGAGATTCTTAAGAATGGGGACCATACTATATTATTTGATGGGTCCATGTGCCAACATCCATATCTCATAATGGACTTCAGGATAAGTTCTGAATTGGAACAAATGTAAATGAAAAATTGGAACTTGTTTTGTGAATAAAGAAATAATCTCCATAATGTGTTCCATTTCCTAGTAATTAAGAAGATAGCTAAGAGAAATTTGGCCAAATTATAGTAAAGCACAATTCAAAGAACTACAGAATTGGTTTTCACACATGTAAAGAGACACTCAGCTTCACTTCAAATAAGAGAAGCCACACACTGGTGTACAGCATGATCAGAGACCCTGTCGTATGGCATACCATGTTGGCAAAGCTGCAGGGTACCAGGGATTTTCATACACTGTTGATTAGAGTTTAAGCTGATGTAAGTGTAAATAGGAACCAACGCACACAAGTGCTAAATATTCTTGTTAAATGCTGATTGTACAGATGTATTAAACAGTTATATTGAGGGTGTACATGAAGAGAAGAATCTTACAAGAATGAAAAGAGTTTCAAAATAAATTCCTAAGTAAAAATAATAATAATAGCCTAAACGAAAGGGGAAGAAAAACTTCATTATATTTGTGCATAAAAAAAGAGAAACATTTGCATATAGGTGTATAAAATGCGTGGAAATAAGCACATGAAAATGCTTAGGTAGAAACTCAAAATGTAGTTTTCAGCAACAAGAGAGAAAAGAAAGGGGCACGTAAGGGTTGATCGGCATCACCACAAAGCAGGGGTATTAGTGCCACGTCTCAGTTCCTTGCCAGTGCCCACTGGAAGGATCTGGTGTGATACATTCATTTGCCTCTGACACTGGCACCCACTTTAAATGTTGATTCTTCTCACTCAAGCCATTCATTAACAGTTTTATTTCTCTTGTCTGTTGAGTGATTCTGATTGCATTTTAATTCTTGATTTCTAATATTTGCATGCAACAAGCAACTGCTATCTGTGCATAAGTGGCAGTCTTAAAACACTATTGGAGGGCTGGGAATACAGCTCAGGGTTGCAGCATATGCCCAATGTGTTCAAGACCTTGGATTCAAATCCTAGTGTAACTACTAAACTAAACAGGAGCAAACTGTTTATCCAGACTTGGCCTAGGCCTGGTGGCTTATGCTGGTAATCCCAGCACTTTAGAGGGCATTGAATACAGGCTGCCTCAAATTTGAGGCCACCCTAGGCCACAGCATGAGGGACCATGTCTGTAAGATAGAAATCCAAAACCAGTAACACCACCATAAAACCCCACGGGTTATATAAAAATCAAGGCAGATATTCGCTTTTAAAAGCTACGAGGCATTTTTATACAGTGCATGTCTTTGGAATCTAGAGAGTTCCAAATCTTTATGTATTTTTCCACACTTCTGCTTAATCTTGGAACAGTTGTTGAATTGTTATGCTTCGCTAGGATAGGACAGTAGTGGTTGTTTGTTTTCATTAGAGTTGCAATACAGCTGCTATGTATGACTAGATATTATTAACTTTAATATAATAATAAGTTTAGGTAGGTTTCATTTACTAGCTGCTTGGATTGTTTAACCTTTCCTCACATGGGCTTCTTAATCTAAAAAAAAAAAAGATTCTAATGTTGGGTTTACACAAGTTGAAGTCAAAATGGAGTGTGTTCAGACATACCTAACATAGTGTCTTGGACATAATAGAAGCCCAGTACCAGCATTTCTCATTTTAGTAGTTGTGTTAATTGTGGTCTGTATTCCTCTCACTGCAAGATGGATGTTAACAGGCCAGTGTGCAGTTTGCTACAGCTTACATCGGATTTTCTTGAATTAACAAGAGGTATTGATCATAAACTTCCCATGGCTGTGATTTTGTGTTTGCTCACATTCTTACTGCTCGAAAGCTTGTAGTTTCATTTGTTCAAATCCCTTACAAATAACAAACTCAGAGTGTTTGGTAGGGACAATGGACTGTTACTTTGAAATGTTCTGTTGTCTAAACGATGCATAGCTATAAAATATAATAAAAGGAAGCTGTTAAAAGCCATGTGCTGCCAAGAAAACTGAAGATTTTTCCAGAATATAGAGATTTGAAAAGTTGTGCAGGTTTATGTAGAAGGCTCTCAAATTTGTAAATATGTTATTCAAAGAGGGAGGTATATGCCAGCATGTATTTTGTGTTGAGGTTCTTAGTGTTTTCCCTACCACTACCCTGCTTAGATCTTATTGACATTGTTACTACATTTTACAGTGAACAGACAGTGACTCCTTAGCAAGGGAAAATGTAGCTTATTTGCAAATATTCGTTGAGATTGCATTCATTATGAATAGTCTAAATATATGAACACCATTGAAAGAAAGACAGTTCTCCACTATATTAGCCTAGTGGAATCTTATTCCAGAAGAGTAGAAGTTGGCACCTGCAAGCACCCTTGGAACGTGTTCCTATTGAGGGGGGATTATTTTGGTAAAGTAACACTACCACTGTAGCCTGAAGGCCATGGCAGTGGAATCAGATCTCAGGTCACATCAGTTCAGTAGCTCAGCATGTAGCTCAGCTCTCTGAAACTGCCTGCCACAAGTAGAGTTTCTCAGAAACTCTGATCCCAATGTCTTTCCATACACATAATCTGTTGCCTGTAAGGACAGGACATTGAGGATGGCAGTTGCAGAGAGTACTAAGTGAAGCTATGTCTTACGAGAACAGAAGAAATTATTTAAAATGTGTGAGGTCTATACCCTTGCTCAGTACAGATCACCTGCTATGGACTCCATTAAATTGCTTATCAGGTATTATCTCATGGCCATTGGACAAAGCGCCTATTGCCAGCACTTGACATTCTGATATGATTTCCACAATTCAGTCTGTCTCCCTGAAAATTCATTATGTTGTCATTGTTTCTTGCCTAACTTAGCATCATATTCCTGATTATTTGTTTCATTTAATCATAGCTTTATTACAATTCTTCCTGAGACATAGAGAGAGAGAGAGAGAGAGAGAGAGAGAGAGAGAGAGAGAGAGAGAGAGAGAGACAGACAGAGAGAGACAGAGAGGGCCCAGGAAGCATTAAGGAATTGCCCCAAGCTATGCCGCAAATGTCAAGTCCTTTAACATTGTAGTTCAGGCCCCTTCCAGAATTTGTGTTTAATTCTTGAAAAATGTTATCAACAAGCCTCTAGATTTATTTTTCAAGGAGTGAGAAATCTATCTTTCTCTATCTTGTCTGTTTATTTAAAGAGACATCTCTAGATTATCACACACACACAAACAAAACAGTAGCACATACAGGTAGATTTACCTTTTTGACAATGACTGAACTTAAACCAACATTTACATATGCTCCCTATTAGTTCCATTCAAGGTTCTCATGCAATTTGAGTAAATCTGCTTTTTCTGTCAGTGAAAGAAACATTTAGAAACCATTTTTAGATGCTAATGGAAAATAGAATATGTGTAGGAACAAGTACACATGGCAGTGGTACAGTTGTCAGGGTGTCAACAACCCTGCTGTCCAGCAGCCATTGCTGTAAGGGAGGAGACCCAAGACTGCGCCTTCTTCATAGGAATGCAATAAATCTTGCAGTTAAGAAATGCTCACACTTATCCTCTAAGTGTTAACCTTCTCATTGCCAAGGGTTAGAAAACTCCTTCTGAGGACCATTATTGGCTTCTTTGGTGCCTTTCGATGACTGTCACCATCATGTCTATGGGGTCCTAAGTGTTTCTGAATCAGGGTGTGTTAGTGTGACCCTTGCAGACAAAAGGGGCTAATGACAAATGGGAGTGTCCTTCTTTGCCCGCCCTCCAATATGTGATCAGTTTAACCTAAAACTTTGTGATTTGTGATCAGCTTCATGATATATCTGTTCTGTCCCATTTGAAGGTTTTCGTGATTAGTGACATAATTTGAGTGTAGAATGTAATAGTTATTTTGTCTAATAGCTAGAATTTTGGAAAAAACTTATTTTTGCTGGTCTTTTGTCCTAATCACATCTGTGCCTTGATGTGTTCTGTTCATAGTACTACATTTGAGAGATAAAAGAATGTAACTGTCATAACTTTTAGATTTTTTTCCATTTAGAATGGGCTTTCAGATGTATGGATCAGAAATGGAAAAAAGGGTGGTTGTATTCCAGTGGCATGTTGTTTAGAGTATATAAGTTAACCCGTCAGAGGACTTAGTATCCAAAGGAAATTCTACTAGGAAGAAATAGTTTTGTTTACAAGTAATTAGACCATGTTTTATTGTTTCCTCTATTAAAGAGAAAAAAATTGGCATTTTTAATGTTCTTTTTCAAACCACAAAGGAAAAAAGCAGTTAATTTTGTGAATATTTGAATACTAATTGCTTTATTAATTATTTTAAGTAATTATAGTGGGGCTGATTGTAAAGATGAGTAGTCACTTATTAGGATAAGTAAATTTGTATCTCACAAGGAAAAAATAAACCCCTTCATTCTTACTGTCAGAATATATTGATTGAAGAGGTTCAGATATACAGTCACCTTTTGCCCCAGAGATTTTGTTATTTAATGTAGACAGAAAGTCAAAAGTATGTAAAAAGCAGTTGTTTGGAACTTCTCAGCTCATACTGCCAATGTCAGAGGGAAGTAAATCTCTGAAAGGCTTGTTAAGGCATAGAGAGCTGACTGCTTAAGAGGGATAGACACAATTGAATGCTGGTACTGCAACAGTTGTAGCTGAGGGTTTTTTCATATATATAAATATATTTATTTCAGATTTCCAGGCTCAATGGGAAGTTTAAATGAGCGTTTATACTTGCATTTTTATTTGATCACGATTTTCTGAGTACGCTTTTAAGAAAAATGTGTGTGTGTGTGTGTGTGTGTGTGTGTGTGTGTGTGTTTATTTAAGAGGTGAACCAGGAACCATTTTATCAAATAATTTGGGGATGTTGTTGTTGTTGTGTGTGCATGTGTGCGTGCATGCATGCGTGTGTGTGCGCACGCGTGCACGTGTGAGTGCGCGTGCGTGTATGTTTACAGAGATGGGGGAGAGGTTCAGCAGACAGAGCTGTGTTGTACGTCCTTTGCTCTTGTGATCTTCCTGCCCCTCATCAGACTCTCCAGTGGGTTTTCACTCATGATGATGTCAGGTCGGGTTCTTCTGGGAGCAGGTAGAAAGGAAAACAGCAAGGGAGAAGAGAACTGGATCTTGAGGGAACGCCTGGGAGGAAGGCAGTCTGGGAATTGGTTTCTATGGGAAGCTCATGGGAGAGAGCTTGGCAGTAGAAGTCAAATCTTTTGGGAGGTTCAGGGGAATAGAAGATGTCTTAGTTAGGATTTCTTTCGATTGCTCTGTTAAAATGCCATGACTTATAGCAATTTGAGGAAGAAAGGCTTTATTTTATCTCACACTTCCAGGCCACAGTCCCTCACCTAGGGAAATCAGCAGGAACTCATAGGAGAAGCCAGGAGGCGAGAGCTGAAGCAAAGGCCACAGAGGGTGCCCCTTACTGGCTTGTTCTTTAAGCAAGCCTGAACCACCTACTCAGGGGTGACACTACCCACAGTAGGCTGAACCCTCCCACCTGAATCATCCCCCCCAAATGTCCCTCAGACTTGCCTATAGGCCAGTTTTATGAAGACATTTCTATGTTGAGAGTCTCTTTCCAAATGACCGTAGCTCATGTCACATTGACAGACAACTAATCAACACAGAGGATCAGGAACTAGATGCTTTAGGGGGTTGCTGTTAATAGGAACAAGGAGACTGCTAACAAGGAAGGAAGCATCTTTGGGATGCACTTCCAATAAAGCCAGTGAGGGAAGAATTCCAAGACAGGATGAAAGAGGAGAGACCCTATTTCCTCTAGCACCCTTGCTTTGGGTCCCAGTTATTTACTAGTGTTTGGAGGGTCTACAGCAGTACAGATGTGATTGGGCTAGCTGTGGACATCTGTTTGTGTTTGGGAATGGGATTCTGATTAGCCCCTTTTATATAGTCTTATTACTGTGTGGGAATGGCTGAGGGCTTTACTGCTATCAGTGTGTTGCCTGTAATGTAGATCTTTTAAGGTGTGACCTTATCAAAGCTGCCATCTAAATGCAAAGGAAAACTCAGGGCAAGCTTGTTCTAGTTGAGATTCCCGGCACCAGACCATAGCAGTGTGGAACAATGGATGCATTACCTGAATCCACTGGGCGAGAACAGAGTCCATGTCCACCTATACCCTATCAATGTTTCAAATAGTCCCCAGTACTGTGAGTACTATCCACCTGAAGAAACTCAGCTATTCAACTGAACAAAACTCCCAGACACCTCCTCCTGACTATCTTTCCTTTGTTTTCATTCTTTATAACTATTTGGGGGAAAGCTTTGGTTTGTACAGTTAGAAAATGTAGAAAAACAAGATTACAAAGTCAGGGCAGAAGAATGAAACTTTTCCTTCACTCAGTAAGATGATACCTTTGGCTCAAGGCCAGGGACACCTAGGAGAGTTATGGAAGGTGCAGACTGGACTAGGTACAAGTTTGTTAAAGAATGGGCTCAGAATGCATTGTCACTACCCTGTGGTTTACTGATGCATTCTGATTTTTAACTCTTTGTTAGTTGGAACTAGTGCCACACTAAGCCTTAAAACCACAGTACAATGAAAAATTTAAAACACTTGCCAGGTAGTCTAAGAAGAAAGCTCACAGGTTCTGCTCTGATTGAACCACCAATGGATATCTGAGGGTTTATGATACCTCTATGTGTGGGAGAATTAACTAACTGCTTTTTTTCCTTGTCATTTTATCTGTGTTGCAAATTAAATGTGAAGTGTGTGGGCATGTATGGAAACAGCATACAATTCTACCCAGAAGCCACCCCCCACCCAATCATGCTGTTTATGTAGTTGCCACCACTCAACATATTTTAAAACATGCTATTATTAGCAAAATTCAAACTAATTTTAATACTTCCTTATAACTTCAATTATTATATTTATAGTGAAGGAAGGATTTTGTGAGAACTTTTTAATGTCATCTATTTTTCAGTAACTCAATGTATAGCATCCTTAACACATCCATGGACACCTTAAAATTGCTCATTCTTAATGTAAATTACCTTTCAATATTGTATCTTACTTTCCTAATTACTCAAAGACTACAAGCAAACCCTTTTGGAAAGTCAGCTATATAGTTTTCTATTGAGAAGATGCTTTCTTCTGCAGAATGGAGGACTAAGAAAGATCTAGATCTCATGTATTTTAAGAAGAACTTACCGCACTGGGGATATAAGTAAGCTGTAGAATACTTTTCTGGGATATACTTAAGCCTTCTGTTTGATTCTAAGCAGTTCATAAAACTGAATATGGTGACACATGCCTTTAATTCCAGCACTTGGAAAATAGAGGCAGGAAGATCAGAAGTTTAAGGTCTTCCTGGACTATGTAGAAGGCCAACCTGAACTACATGAGATCTTGTCTCAAAACACATATCCCCTTCACACAAACACTAGTCGTCTTCACTAGTCCCCTTCACTAGTCATTTTAAATTTACTCATCGTTTCTCTTTTAGTATGTTGATTTGACAAAGTCAGTTATTTTGTAAGCATCAATAAAATATTTTATTAGCCTTTTATAATTGTTTATTAAACTATCAGTTCAGGTTTTGGAGTCAGTCAGCCTGCCCTCGTCTCAAATCCAAGTGTTACCATTGGCTGTGCTATTCAATATACATGTGTCTGTTCCTCACTGTTTACACAAATGAATAATTAGCTACTGAGTGACCTTGCATGAGTAAATTGATTTCCCTTGGCCTTAGTTACCTATACATATGGCATGAATGCTTATATTTGCAAAGACTGTTAGAATTAAATGAAATCTTACTTCATATAGACATAGTCATCATGATCACCCACCATGTGAGCTTGAGTATCCAGTTAGTTCTTTGATTTCACACTGTCTTACATCTCTTAAATTGCCACTAGTGCTTGTCCCACAATACTCTGTGGATAAAAATAACTGTATGTGTGGGGGGAGGGAGGAGAGGCTGTTTCTCATACTTGCTTCCTTCTGGGTGCTCCAAGTGTTTTTTGTGCCCCCTGGTGAGCTGGGAATATGACAAGAAGAATGTAATATTTAATCATCTAGTTGCATCAGCAGCACATGCCTCCATCTGTAGATTGACTACCATCAGCATCCCCTCTTTCAGTGTTGTATTTTTTATAACTCGTCTTTATGTATATTTTTGTGCATCCTAAATTTTCTGATGAAGTTATCGAAGTCATATAAATAATATATTATTTCCTTTAAAATTTTCATGTCGCTCATTGCTCATAGACTGGAAACAAACAAGTTAGGTTATACAGCCAACCTGCAAGCTTACGTTGGTGACTGGTGAACTCCCTTATCATATTTTTGTTTGCACTGCCTATGATGGACAAATACGACTATATGCCTATTCATTCAATATTGAAAGGTCTGACTATAGGCTTTGACTTTTTCCACTTTCTCTTTGTGCATCAAGAGCTCACCACCTTTGCTCCAGCTGGATAAAAGTTGGGCAAACAGATACCTTGACAACTGCCAACACCACGCCTCCCCTTCCTGGGTACAGAAAGTAGTTGGTATTTCTGAGAATAGGTAAATGTCCCCTATGAAAAACTCAACCCATAAAGGCAGATAGGTATCTGGGCCCTATGAAAACTCAACCAATAAAGGCCAATGAAAATACAGTGTAACAGAACTGAAGTTTTAAAGTAGATATGGAACATGATTAAAATACATATCTTCCATGCACTCCTTTCCTGGTCTTAGCATAAACAGTGGAAAAACTCTAGGTAGCAAATTGAGGTCGATAGCCTGTAAATTGCTTCCTGTTGGCTCACATGGTGACACTACTCCACATGCCAGTTTTGAATACGAGTAACCTGTCACGGATCAGCCATCCAAAATGTCAGACTTATTTGTTAAGGGAGGAATGACATTATTTCATGTCCTTTAAACAGAACTGAAGTGGGAAAAAAGTGGTAAGAATGCTCCTTTGCACTTTAGGTGTGAATGTATGATCATTTGTGCTACTAATTTGATGACCACAGCCACTATCATTAGCATTTTGGATCAAAAGTGGATCAAGCTGTACTGTGTTTCATGTGTGATGGAGCACAGACGCTGATTAAAAATACTTAGGAAGGCATGGGATTATTCACCTAATAGCTGAGTGTGGCCTCACACCTTTGGAGACTTTAGAGTTTTTATACTTGTGGACATTAAGCATTGTAGTGAGATAGTCCTTCTGTGGCACTGACCACGCCCATGGCTCCACCCCCCAATGGAAGTATACATGGAAGACAAGCCTTTACTAAGTGCTTCATGTAGCTTCTGCTCATACATATAATAATACCATATATTAAGGTTTCACAATGTGCATGTGGAACAGAGTTTGTTCTTTTAATCTCAGTTAATCCTATAAAAGCACAATGGGGTAAGCCACATATTACCCTCATATTAAAGGTGAACTCTCAGTGAAAGGGGTTTAAATTAATGTTCTGGTGGTCATTCAACTAACGAGCAAAGAAAACATTAGCACATGGGTTATAATATGATTAGGCTTCTGTACTGCTTTTCCAAGAGGAAGTAATACAGCATACCATATGAAGAATATTGTTCAGTACACATAGGTAAAGCTTTTCTTGTTTTAATTAAAAGAAAAATATTTGTTCATTATTTTAAAATGTAGCGTAATTTAACTACTCCACATCAATTCTGGTGTTATATGTTCTTAATTAGTTATTTCAGGGAGAAAATGTTTTGAAGCTATTTAACATAGCTAGGTTGAGTTACATTAGCTGAAATTGATCGTGTAATTGTCATGTTGATCATGTAATGACTAATGACAAACTCTAATGGGCATTTCACAGATTGACCTCAAGAGTCCCAAATGGCCATTTATTTTTCCTAGGAAATGAGTTACCATTTCTAAACAGAAGCTGCAAAATGCTTCCTGGTGATAAAGAAATGCCTTCCTATTAAAGATTACTAGGGAACAATATGGAAAACAGAGTTTCAAGAACACCCATATTTACACATTGGAGTCAACAGTCATATCATAGATTTGCACCAAGACTGGATAAACACCACCTCCTCTTCTATCATGTTCCTCTTCATTCCATTGCATTCTAGTCCCTGGGTACATATAGGTCTCTGCATTCCTTATCTGAATCCTCTCGTTATAGAGATGTATTACCATTATCGTCACCAAATTTTTAAATATGCACAGGCTCAAACAGTATAATACCTAGTTTTTTTTTTTTAATATTAAATGATCATGCCAAATATGAGCCTCTGCAGGCCAATTGTAGTCTGCTCAGAACAGCTTCCTGTATATAACTTCCCAGTGACTGTCTATTCTGAATTTTATTTAACAGTCCTTTGTGGACATGATTTTTGGTGAGTTCTAGCTATTTACATTATAAATGTGTTTACTACAAGTTACAAAATTTACAAGTTTTAGTGTCCTAATCAAATTATTTCCTCATGATAAATTCGGCATTGTAAAAATGTATCATCAAATAATTGCAAGGATTTTGGTATTTTAAAATTGCCCTTTGGAGTTTTTGTGTCAATTAACAGTCTCCCTGAGAATATGTGTGAGTGTCCATCTTTGCACACATGCCAATTTTTTTTATGCTCATGCTAATTTTGCTTGCATTATTTTTACTTAGAATGAAGGGACTCAGAAATTGATGATATTTGAATTTCAGATATTCTACATGGGTTTGTAATTTTATTAGAACATACTTATGAGACTGGAAAATGATAGGGTAAGATTGTTTCCTTCTCGGATGATTCAAAGGAATTAAATGAGTACCAAGTGTATGTCTGCCTTCAGTGAGCATACGCAATTCTGTTTAATACTTGACAGTCCTTCTATGATGGCATCTCTATCTTCCAGATGGGAAAGCTGGTGAGTTCAGAGATGAGAGATGAAGTAACTTATTCTCCTCAGATGGGAAAGCTGGGAACTAACAGTCTCACTCAATTCTGCATATCACATGCAATTATCTTGTCTTGCACAGTTCCTTTCTATTGTGGAAGAAGTTGGGGATTAGTTTATTTTGTCGGTTAGGGTGGCAGATAACAGTTTTAGATGCACCTTCCCACCCCCACCCCCACCCCCCACCCCCGTAATAGGAGGAAAGAGATTATGTAATGGTGTGTGTGCGCAGGTTTTGATTTTTTTTTTTTTTTTTTAATGTACCATGCCATGAGATCAGGAGCTGGTGACAAAAGGAGAAAGGTGAATGAGTGTTTGTAGATCTGCAGGGTTGCATCTGCTTGAAGCTTCTTCATAGACATGTTGATCATGACCTGACAATATGTTAGTTCAGATTCTCAGCTTGACATGCTCTAATGATAGAGACTCACTGTTTAAGGTGGAATATGCTTTCCTGATAGAGCAGATGTGCTTTCTGAGCGGTATCTTTGTTCTTTCTGTGGATGTAGATACTCACCTTCCTTAAAATATGCACATAGTAAGATACTTAAGATAGTTTTCTCCTCTAGCTCCTATAGTTGTCTCTGCAAAGAGAAGAGAGGTAAAGAAGGCCCAAGGGGGGTTAATGGTTGGCAGAGGAGCGTAGGGTCTCCTACAAAATAAACTCAAGTCGGTTTACTGTCCACGTTCCTTTTGTAAAAATTATGTCATTTCGCTACTTTCCCGGGTTTATATTTTGCTTGTCTTCATTTGATAAATTAATTATGCTGTTGGTCACATCCTTCCATCTGGTTGACTCTGAGCAGAGTTTAAAGATTTAGAATAAAGACTCACTGTCAAGGGCAGGGCTAGGAGAGGTAACTGACTCCGTGGTTCTCTGCTGCCCTTCAGGGGACTGGATAATGGAGAAACAAGTGCCTGCATGTGTTGGATTTTGTTAGTTGGATCCAGCTCCAGCAAAGAGACACCCCAGGTCACTGGCAACACCTTGGAAGGCTGGGAAGCGGGAAACAGAGCAGCTGAGCCAGTCCCCAGACAAACAGGTTCTAACCAGGACAAGAGTGAGAGAATGCTTGGCTTGGAAGCTCTTTGCCCATCACCTCAGGCGGTAGTTCTGTTTGTATTTGTTTTTCTAATGTTTGCTCATTTTTATGGAGACACATTTCCCCTTATATATGATAAAAGGTAATTGCCAATTTCTGCATTATACTGCAATTTGATTATGTTGTTGTTGTTGTGGTTTTTTTTTTTTTTTTTTTTTTCTTTCAGTTTAAGAACAACAGGAAGTTTTAGAAATTAAGATAACCTGTTGGGAGGAGGACCTGGGCAACAGTGAAGGGGATGATAGTTGCCTCTCAGCATTTTTTGCAAGGCTAAATGCAAATTAAGTATGGTAGCTACCTCAAAAGTGGCTTTCATTATTCCCAGATTATGCACTACTGGACACTGAAATGTTTTGTGACACTGGAGTCAAAATTTCTTACGTTCTTAGCAGAGTCCTTGATTCTAGTCTCTTCACTTCCCAGAGGTTCATTTTGTACATTATACATTTTTTTTTAGTTACTCCAGTGCCCCATTACTTAACAATATAAGTCAACTGGGAACATGAGGACCATCTGGGGATGCTTAAAAAACCATGCTCAGGCCCACCCTCATCCTAGTTTTGTAATGATCTTTTCAGGTTAGACTTGGACATTTGTTATGATTTTATAAATTTGTGTGTGTGTGTGTGTGTGTGTTTGTGTGTGTGTGTGATTATGCTGCATTATCAAGGCCCAGACTGAGGATATGGAAAAGTATAGCTGGGCTTACTTTTGTAATGGTATTAGGTTAATTAGCACTTACTAATCCTTCTGATCACCCTTGCATGGTCTGTTGATTTTTCTCATTGTTGACGTGGTAAAACATCTTTAAAATGGACATGAGTTTAGGTAATACTCCTTAATAGAATATAAAGATGTTTGGCAATGAACGGTTATATCATAACCAACATTTTATTACAAATAAATATTTATCCGTATGTGCATACTAATGGGGATTGAAAGTAAAGGGTCAGTGAATGTTTTTAACTCAAGGCCTTAGCATGCTATGGCTGGACAGATACACGCTGTGATTCATTAGCCTCTAATAAAGAAATCAGGACTCATCCTGAACAAGGAGTCATACTTCAAGAGTTTGCTAATTAATTGAAATTTACTGTCAATGACTTTCTATAGAGTATGATCCCAAAGTCATCTGAATAGCTCACCTGCACATGCCACCATGTGAAACTTTTGCACACTACAAAAGTGTGAAATTAGGGGCTGTAGAGATGGTCCAACTCTTATGAGGATGTCGTGCTCTTCCAGAGGACCTGAGTTTGTTTCTCTGCACCCACATTGGTTGGATCAGATTCCTCTCTGGCCTCTGTGACAACTCTATTCACATGCACAGCCTCATCCGCATACATATGAGTTTTAAAATTAACATTTAAAATGCAGTATTAGGAACTAGTCCGGAAATTTGGGTAAACAGAAAAAAATAGTCTTGCATAAGGATCTGTTAAATAATACATTACAGGGTTACGTAGTAATACTTGTTTAACTGTGTAGTTTGTATTTTATTTATTTGGTAATTGCAATAAGGATAGAATTTTACTTTAATGTTTTAGATATCACTATTCACCAATAAAATGGTCTAAAATATCACATGCCAGTCTTCCATTGTCCAAGGGGGCACATGTTCCCAGCTCTTAGGAGAGACTTCAATCATGGACAGTACGGAAGCTCTATCCACATGTTTTTGTTCTTATGTGACTTACCTGTATAATGGTTTATTTGTGAGTCAGGTGTGGTAAAAGACTATCAGCAATCAATAACAAAATAGAATAATTATAGCCGTATGCAACAAATGTTATCCAAATGCTGTCTCACAGTGTCGTATTCACATCCCACTTACCCATGGAAGGATGTACTTTGAAGCTTCTCTTTAGCCAAGCAAATGGATCACTAGCACCACTATTGATGTGCCTGCTTTGGGGACTGTGGTGTGAAACCAAAGGTTGCTTGGACACAAGTACTCCAACAGCAGTATGACAGTTAATGGAATAAATAATACAGTAAGCAATTAACAACAGGTGACGTGTTTCATGTCCTGGGAGGTATGGAGCTAGACAGTGGGAGATTTAGCCATACTTCTCAGAACCATTTATAGCTTAAAACTTAATGATTTCTTTACCTGTGGAATTTCCATTTAGTATTTCATACTATGGTTGGCTGACCTAAAATAACTAAAATATTGAGAGTTAGCCCTTGGATTAGGAGACACAATTGTATCAGTTCTATATAAATGTGATCATTTCTAAGGACTGCATCAATAATGTGTTTATTTTATAATATGACATTATACTAATAGTATTGATATTTTTAGGCATTAGTGATAATAAAATTTGATGCCTTGTTTCAGATAGAAATTATAAAAATCTGTATCAGTATATTATTGATTTAAAGAGGCTTCTTTTAATTCTCTAATCTGAATAAACTAATAAAACACAGAGGTTTATATATTAGAATAGTCACAACATTTGCATATTTTCATTTGCATGGGATACCTTTATTCTGTCCTTTTACCCTTCCCTGGTAACTGTCATTGATGGTAAGGTGTGTTTCAAATAAACAAAAACAAAAATGGATCCTGTTACAAAATCTTATCTGCTATTTTGTGTCTCATCATTGTGGAATTAAAATTTAGTATTGATAGTTACTACTGAGCAATGTGTATTGTGTCCTGGCTTTTTGTTGTTTTGTGGTGTTTTACTGGACTTATTATGTTTGTTCTGGAATTATTTATTAATCCTCTGTGACCTCTTAGGTGTGTTTAGCCTTCCCTTCAGATTGGATATTCCTTCTGGTATTTTCTGTGGAACTGGCTTAGTGGTTATAAATTTTTTTGTACTGTTTTTATCATGTGAATTTTTTCTTTCTCATTTAATTTTAATAAGTAGTTTTGCTGGGTATAATAGTCTATGTACACAGATGGCATCTTTCCAGTGAAAGACTTTAAGAGTTTCTGTCAAAGAATCAGGTGTTATTCTGATGGGCCTGTCTTTCTAAATTACTTGGTCCTTCTCTCTTGCAGGTTTTAATATCTTTCTTTTTTTTCTGTGTTTTTCTGCTTTAACTATAACATGTTGTCAAGAGTTTCTTATGCTGATCTTGTGTACTTGGAGTTGTGTACCTCTTGAACCCAGGTGAGCATTTCATTTTCTAGATGTGATGTATTTTTTTTTCTATGCTTTACTAAAATTATTTTACAGCCTTTGCTGTGGCATTTATCTCCTTCTTCTATGCCCCTAATGAAGGTTGGATCTCTCCATAGTATCCTATAGCTCACATTTGTTTATTGTTGACCTTCACAGAGTGATCCAGATTGTCTACCTTGCTTGTCTTTTTGTACTGATTCTGTTTTCTGCATGATCCGTTTCATTGGTGAGACTTTAAACTGAGGTTTTCATTTGGTGTATTTCGTTTTTTTATTCCAAAATCATTCACTTTCATATTTTCTTTGAGGTGTTTGAAAATATTTACAATCATCCTTTTGAATTGTCTGCAAATTCTTTCAGGTTATTTTCATTAAGTGTCATTAATGTAAGATTAGTGATTTGTAGAGGAAATATCTTGCCTTAGGGTTTTTTTTGTTTTGTTTTGTTTTTTGTTTTTTGTTTTTTTATGTGATTTCTGTTTCTGCCCTGGGATTTGTGCAATTAACATGTAATGTAGCTGTTTTTTTGGTATGAGTTCTGTCTTTTTTTCTTCCTTCCTTCCTTCCTTCCTTCCTTTTTTTCCTTGCTTACTTTCTTTGTTCCTCCCTTCCTTCCTTCTTCCTTCCTTCCTTCCTTCCTTTCTTTCTTTCTTTCTTTCTTTCTTTCTTTCTTTCTTTCTTCTATCTTCCGTCTTCCCTTCTTTCTTTGCTACTTCTGTTCTCCCTCTCTCCCTTCTTCCATTCCTTCCTTCCTTCCCTCCTCCCCTCCTTCCTTCCTTCTTTCCTTTGTATGTTCAAGTTACCTTTGTCCTTTCAGTAGAAGCATTTACAATATTCAGGAAAGGAACAAGTATTAGTAGGATTGAAATGCTTGCTTTCCTCTGTGCAGCTGTTGCAGGAAGTTTTGGAGTGTCATAGGTGGGCCTAAGCAGGTGAAGCCAGAGTCTTCTGCTTGTTGAAAGAGACTTTGTAGGCTGGGTTCCTGAAACTGTTGTTGAGATGGATGCAGGAAGCTGGGTTCAGTGCCTAGAACATGGTTCTAGGTAGTTCATGGGCCCTAAGCAGGAAAAGATAGGGAACCTACTTGGAGTTGGATGGGAATCCTATATAGAAAGTATCCATGTGACATATGGTTTATGAGTAAGTATTGTAAATGAAACATTAATAGAAATTAGTTTGAGAGATGGAATATTAGTAAATTATGGCTAGTCCATAAAGTAAAGTATTATATAGTGTTTTATAATTATAATCATCAAGAGTATCTGAGAAATACTTTTGGATATTTTAGAGAAGTAAATTGTCCTTGTCTCCCAGTCCTGCCTATCTTGCTTTCCAATTGGCAAACAGTGCTTTATTCATTAACCAATACAAGAAACATAGTTTCTTGTTACAGAATGACATCTCCCATCACTCATCTTTCACCTTGTTTGAGACAGGGTCCCTTTTGCTCTTGCTTCTGTGTGTATCTGTGAGCTTCTAAGGATTCTTCTCTTTCTGGCTTTTGTCTTGCTAGAAGAGCACAGAGATTGCACCTGTGTTACTATACCTGGATTACACCTGTGTTACTTTTCCTGGATGATACCTATGGTACACTGCCTGGATTACACCTCTGTTACTTTGTCTGGCCTTGATTGGTTTTCAGGATTCAAACTGAGGTCCTCATGCTTGCCAAATAAACACATTACCCACTCAACACCCAGATTATTCATTCAACCCCATGATTTCAGGGGTCTTAGAGGCCCATGTTCACTTGGTCCTGTATGTTTGGCACTTATCATGACAGGAATGTGTTATACAGGACAGTGCTTCACTTTATGGCTGCCTAGGAAAAAGACAGTGACAAAATATAACTGAAGATGCTAATGACCCACCCCCAGAAGTTTCCAGAACCTCTCAAAATAGCATCACTAGTCGGAGACCAAGCATTCAGAACTGGGGCCTGTGGGGCCATTTGAGATTCAAACTGTAACACATGCTAAAGTGTTTGGATATTAGTTTGCATAGATCTCTATAAGTTAGTCTAGTATAATGAGACCTTGTTAAACTGATTACGAGGGGGAAAGTGGGGCAAGGAAAAAGAGCAAGGCTTACACATTCTTAGAGCCATTATTGGGGAGGGTCAGGCTTGGTTTGCAATCAGATATTCTGAAGATTCAAAGACATTCCGTGGGCAAACCTTTTGTGTCAGTCTGGCTATGAAGTTTCTGTCACATGAAATCTGCATCCAATTCACAAGTTTAGGTTCTCTTAATGGAATCATAGATTCGATACCTTCAGCCAATATGTGTAACAGTTTTCTGTTAATTCTTCATTTCAGGTGACTTCATTAGTAGTTCTTGGAGACTTGCGCAGGCATACTTTCTCATGAACTCTAATTTTGAGATGTTATCACCAGATAATGGGTTATTTATCACTATAAACCACTATTAAAGACAACCCAAATGAAATATGTGTTTGTTTGCTTGCTTGTTTTTTAGTTACTCTAAGTCAGTGATTCTCAACCTATGGGTTACGACACCCTGGGGGTCAAACAACCTTTTCACAGGGGTCTCATATCAGAAAACACAGATATTTATATTATGATTTATAACAACAGCAACATGATAGTAGCATTAGGCAGGTTGAGTAGAACTGTTCTAGGTCAATCTGAAAATGATATTTCAGCTATCTATAATCTTTCCATCATCTAATGGAAACAGTTTCTCTACATGAACTAGAAATATTAAATTAAAATCCCCCGGTCAGTTTTGTTTCTCCTGAAGTATATGCAGTAGCATATTTTTCTTTAGAACTAATGGCAGTAAAATGTGCTTCCTAGCATGAGCTGAAATATTAGTTTGCTTAACAACCTTTTCTTAATATCTATTTCTACCATAAGAATCATCTGGAAAATTAGGACAATCTCAACTGTATGTTCATTTTTATGAAAACATTATTATTTTTAGCACTATTTACCCAAAGGAGCCTAATCTGCATCTTGGATTGAGGGGCATTTTTAAGACTAATGTTGGTGAGTTGGAGAGATGGCTCCACATTTAAGAGCAATTGTTACCCTTCTGGAGAGCAGGAGTTCAGTTCCCACTACCCATATCAGGTGGCTCACAACCTCGTTCTCTAGGAGATCTGATGTCGTCTTCTGGTCTCTGGGAGTACCTGCACATACATACATGCTCACATAGGAACACAAGAGAGAGATTTATAAAGTAAATTTATAAATAAAAACCAAATTTTATTTAAAAGGTATTTTAAACTCTGTATTTGATATTATGCTGTTGGTCCGTTACTTGTTTCTTATCGGCTAGCTCTGTCTTAAGTATTAACCCATTTCTATGTATTTCCATGTGGTCTTACCAGCGAGAGGCTGCTGGCAGTTCTGCCTTCTCCTGACTCTCCATCTTGACTCTTCTTTACCACCTCCTATTTCCTCCTTGTCTCCTAGTCCCTCCTATCTTCCTTTCCTATTGGCCAACAGTGCTTTATTATTAACCAGTATGAGAAACATATACAGAATGACATCTCCCATCAAATCTTGGGATTTCTAATGATTAACTCAGTGCAGTGTTATGTCACATACTGATTGTCAACCTTGTTTTAGCTAAAAGAAACTTCAATCCATCATTCCGTCCAATATTCATTTATAAATCCACTGATAGAAAGCTCTTATCTATTATGATCATATATACACTGACATTTTCTTAGTTTCTTTTGAAGTCTATACCTATAAAGTCAGGTATTTAAGGTATTAACAAAAGTTTACAAGTAACTATAAACAGAACTTGAAACTCAGCAACTGAGAAGCATAATCATAAGCCCCTTCATTCAAATTCGTTCCCCTCCTAAGAAGAGGTTGATAACCCCTGTGGTTGATAACTCCCTTCTGTGAATAACTCACCAAGGCTCAAAATCTTGGAGTCCTTGATTATTTAATGTTCTTTGTTCCTTGTGGTAGACTGTGTCATGGCAGGCCTCTCCTCCATTCCCCTACTCCTTTAAAAATTCGCTCGATTCGATCTTATTTCTCCCCGTTTTTTTTTTTTGTTTGTTTGTTTTGTTTTGGTTTGGTTTTTGTTTTTGTTTTTTTTTGTTTTAAAACTTAAAGCTGATACTGACCCAGCGCTTAAAAGTTTAATATATTTACATTTTTTTTTTTTTAAATTCATTTTGGGTTTCCAAGACCATTGGATCCCTGTCTTCCATCATGGGTACCATGACACCTGAAATCCTGTCCAAGACCAGGCAGTCTATCAGAGCTCGTGCATCTCAGCCTGCATCTTCCCTTAGAACTTCTCTCAGGCCTGTAGGGCTCAGATTCTTTCAGGAAGGCACTGTCTTCCTTTCTTGTAGATCTAGGAAGAAGTATAGATTTTTATCCTTAGCTCAATGAAAAAGTATTTCAAGAAGTCTATACAAGTTAGTATTATTTTATTTATTTGGACGATATGAAGAAGAGATAGCTGATGCTAAGGCCATGGAGGGGAGCTGCTAATTGACTTCCTTTCCATGACTTGTTCAGCCCACTTTCTTATAGAATCCAGGACCACCAGCCCAGGGATGCCACCACCTACCATGGGCTGGGCCCTATCCTGTTGATTGCTAAATGAGAAAATGCCTTAAGGGCTGGATCTCATCAAGGCATTTCCCAAACTGAGGCTTTTTCCTCTGATGACTCTAGCTTGTGTCAAGTTGACACACAAAACCAGTCAGTACACTCAGTGATAAAAGGTCTATAGCCTTGGTATGGGGAGTTCTAGTGTTTCCTGTGAATCCTTCTGGTGTTCTATGTAGCTTTCACTTGTGTGTACTTGCTTATCTGAGATTTAGTTTTAAAAGTTGTAATACTCAGTCGTTTTTGGTGTTCTGGAATCCTTCTCTGAAACAGATTTTCAAATGGTTCTCAGAGTTGTTTCTTACTCAGTCTGCATCTCCCTTGAAGCTCCGGAGACGCATCAGATCTGAATTGCATTAGTTTACTAATGCTCCAGAACAAGCCTGTGCTGTGCCTCACTCCTTGAGTCTCATGGGTTGCTGGCTGTGATTTCTGGGCTTGGAAGTTCATCACCCTAGTCTTTACTTTTTTATTGATGTGGAATTCTCATATGTGCCAGTGTCCAAATTTACATCTTTGTAAAGATATCAGGTAGGATCCTTCCTACTCCACTTTGGCCTCCTCCTGCCTTATTTATTTTTCTGCCACTTTTCTAAAACCCTAATTTTGAACTTGATATATTTATTATCTTGGTGGAAACTGAGGGTGATATCATCTGGTTCACTGTATGATTCTAAGTATCACTAGAGTGTCAAAGTGTGAATGCCAAAGTAAATGTGCCTTGGGCTAGCAGCACTAAAATGACATGTTTGTTTAGTGTATGTTAGAAAGCTTAGAAGGAGAGATCATTGCCTTACCTCCAGATAGGCTGAGCCTACATGCTCTAGACCCCTCGAGGCTGTGACTTCATGGAAGACACATAACTTTATAGAGAAGAATCCAGTAGTTGCTGTTTTCCCCATTGGACTGAGACATGGACATTCTCCTCCCCCACCCTTTTTCTAATGACTGAGCAGTCACTATCACCTCAGACCCTTCCATTTTCTTGACTGCCACTACACATGGCTTAATTTTCTGCTCTGGATCCCAAGTGTCCTCCTCCTGAGCCTGGGAATCCCATTCTGAAACTCAAAGCCAGCGTACCTGTTCAGGATGCCAAGCGTGGTTGTGGGTTTCTTAATAGGAACTCTTGCTCCAGCCTTTTGCCAAACTGTTTCATATGGGCAGGTACGTCAAGTACTAGGACATGCCTCTTGACCAGTTTCTGATCATATCTATATTTTAGAATTCATTTCTTATGAAACAGCTCTATCATTTTTTGACCCTCCATTTTACACTATAAGCATTTAATCTTAAGCAAATAGTCTGATGAAGAACAAATAGTTGGCTGTATTTTCTTCTTTGTACTTCTAATTAGTCACCCTAAGTTCAGTTGCCTCCTCCTGTTTACCTTAAAGAATAAAGCTTGCCATGCACGTAAGTGTTTACTAACAGCATTGAACATTGGGGCTAATTTGTGGAGATTAATTTGGGGGGGGGGAAACTATACCTGTCAGCCAAATTTTTATAATTATCCCAAGGATTAGATATACTAATATACTAATGGAATCATTACTAGTGATTGTAAACTGTGTGTATGTGGTGTATTTGAGAAGCAGCAAGATCGTTAGTGTGGCTATCATGGCTTGAAGGAGGGGAAGAATGGTATAGTAGAAGATAATCTGTGTTTCAAAGGGCTAAGCCCAGGACTTTGGAGAGTGGACAAACAACCGCAGTGCCAGCTGGGTGGTGTATGAGGTGGCCTGCAGGAATATGATCTGAATGACCCAGTTAGATCAGAGTTGTGGAGAGTGTGAGGAGTTGTCTAGGGCCCAGCTCCTTGGGTCTTTTTGTCTTTTAAACTCATTCATGTGTGTCTGTGTGGGGTTATGTGCACATGAGTGCAGACACCCATAGAGGCCCAAGGAAGGGGTTGGATCCCTGCAGCTGGAGTTACAGTTGGTGGCACCTGTATCGACTCTGAGAACTAAACTCAAGTCTGCTTGAAGAGCTGTAAGCACTCTACTAGTCCATCTCTCTGGCCCCACGCCCGTCTTCTTAAACTGTGTAACTGAATGTAGGGTTCTTAAGAAATCTGGCAACAGGATTGGAGAGATGACTCAGCTATATAATCATGAGGACCAAAAGTGAGATCCTAACACCCATATAATAAGTCAGGTGTCCTAAACACCTGTAACTCCAGCTCTAAGAGATTCTATGTCTTCTTCTGACCTCTGCGTGTATAGGTATACATGCATGAACATTTGCACATGGCAGACTTTCATACACACACACACACACACACACACACTTTCTTCCAGTTTTTTATTTTTTTGATTTCATTTTACATTCCAAGCACAGCTCTTCCTCCCACCCCTCTTACCTCCTCGCACCCTTTCTTACCTCCCCCACTTGCCCACCCCTGTCTACTCCTCCTCACAGGTAAGGGCTCCCATGACAAGTCAACATAGTCTGGTACAATAGGCTGGAGCAGGGCCAGGTCCCTCTCCCGTGCATTAAGACTGAGCATGGCATCCCACCATAGGGAATGGGCTCCAACAGGCCAGCTCATGTACCAGGCTTGTATTATGGTCCTGTTGCCAGGAGCCCCTCTGATAGTCCGAGCTTCACAGCTGTCTCCCACATATGGAGGGCCTAGTCCTGTCCCCTGGAGTCTCTACAGTTGTAGGTCTAGCTGAACCAAGCTTGTGGAAACTCATGAATCCTAGACCCCCACACATTTTTTTTTTAAAGAACAGTTTTTAAATCCAGTTCAAAGTCAAGTGTGTGATGTAGCCAGGGTGTGCCTGGCCTTGCTCACTGGTGTTTCCTGACATGACTCCACGTCAGCCCTGCTGGTGAACACACAGTGTGCCCATTTCATTTGGCACATGCCATCACATGGCTAGATGCCAGCAAAAGCTGCCTGAAGCACTTGAGCTTAGATTAAAGAGCATAGTATATTAGGAATCACATTGTCTTCAACATGTGATATTCTCTTGTCCAAAGGAAACAAGAGTTTACAGAAAGCCTAACTTAACTACTTTTGTCTAGCATTTATCAAATTAGCATACCTTTGCATTTTGTTATTAGCTGTTTGATTTTAAAGGTTGCTTTTAAACTTGCTGATGCAAGTTTTGTTAAAAATTGCCTGGTGGATTTTGTCTTAGGATTAGAGCAAAATTTCCAACAATTTAGTAAATGGCTTGGGGCACACTTTTGCCATTCTGTATTCCATATTTCCATGAAGTGTGTGCTCACCATTGCTGGTTATAAAAATCTAAATATTGGGTGTTAGATACTTCTCTATTGCTCTGATAAAATACCATGACCAAGACAGCTTATAAAAGAAAGCTTTTAATTGGTATTATGGTTTCAGAGGGTTAGAGTCCACGGTGACAGAGCAGGGCAGCTGGAACAGCTGAGAGCTCTCGTCTGCATCGGCAAGCAAGAGGCAGTGAGGCATACTAAGTGTGGTTCCAGGCTTTTGAAGCCTCGAGGACTTCTGCCTTCAATGAGACCACACCTCTAATCCTTCCCAAACAGTTCCACCAACTAGGGATTAAGCAGCCAAATATATGAGTTTCGAGGGAATCTTCTCATTCAAACCACCAGAGTGAGTCAACTCTAAAAACGCGTGGAAGATGCTGTACATTCTGTAGCACCAAATATTCAGCCAAGACTTTATTCTTTATGATCTAAAACCGCAAATTAATCACACCCACTTCATTAGTATGCAAATTTGTTTTTACGTTCAAGAAAAGGTAAAAAACTATATATACTAAAATTATTTGAAGTAACGTACTGTTTATTTTCATTGAATGTTTTTGTAATTAGTTTATGGAACTATATATATATATATGTGTGTGTGTGTGTATATATATGGGCTAATGTCAATATTTGTCTAGTAAAGGTGGACACAGAGCAGAAAAACTAAGCATCAGTGGTCTGATTGGATTAGAAGAGCCTGTAAAGAGTAAGGGAGGCGTCAGCCATGGCTGCTAGGCTTTTGCTTGAATAAACCAGTGAATTTTCCTGTGATTTCTTGATCGCAGAGGACTGGATGTGATGTTTGACAGGGAGAACTCTGTTTGAAATAAGTGAATTTTAAGATTCATTTCTAGAAGTCATGCAGATGAATGTGTCTTAATCAAGCATCCATCTGAGCCAACGGATTAAAGTCAGGTTGCTCTTGCTGAATGTGGGCATTGTGAAACTCCTGAACTGTGTGGTGGAGGACCAGGGCTGCCAGGAGATTTTACGACTTGGCATCCTCATGTGCAAGTCACCACATACTCCCTGTTTCACTGGATTATTTTAAAGATTAAAGTGGATAATTTTGGTGAATCTGTGATAGTGCCTGGCATGCAATTAGCACCCAATAAATACCTCCAATTGGTTTTTATTGCTTTTGTCATTGGCAAAAGGAGTATTATTTTTTCAAGCTGTGATTAAATGTTTTAGAATATGATTAGTATTTTAGCCAATAAGTGATAATGGACAGCCCTTTGCATATACATATTTATATCGGTACATATGTTTATCTTATTTGGATTGTATTGTCCTCCATGGACAATTTATAACCCATAAATTTTGAATTTTGTAAGCATGTGAGGGCTTAGGATTTATCGTTATGTTTAGTGATGTGAGGTGGTATTCATGGCCTTTTAGGTGGGATTTGCAGTACTCTATGCAAACCAGAGTTCCCACAGAAATAATGAGTCAAAATGCCATCATCAGGTTGTCTTTGGATTGTTGTTTCCTTCTCTCCTCTACTTGGGCTATTCTTATCATAAGTTGAGTTCCACAACTTTTGATTTTGCTCAGGATTTCCACTGGCTAGACTTTCCTTTACCCTTTGCCTTGAAAGTTAAGATCACTAGTTTCAGTGGACTTATATTTTGGGACTTTTGTTTTGTCTTGATTTTTTTGTGGAGTCAGTGGCTACCTCAGAGACTTGAGACTCCCCTTATTGCATTAACAGATGCTTGAGGAGCAAAGGCCAGATCACTCAAGAAAACCACAGTCTCTTTGGCAAAAGTGTTGAACCTGGAGGAAAGCCAGCCACAGCCAGTATAGAGTAGATTCCATCCCGTCAGCATAACAGTTAATAATTGTTCATTTATAGGGATATGAAGGGTGCTGGGTCTGTCTTTCCCTCACCCCCAAATAACCCCTCCCCCCATGCTCCTTGTGAGCCCCCCACCCCCTCCCATTCCACACTAACCTCTCCAGGGAATATGCCATTCCTTTCCCCATTCCTAAAATTCTTTACTTGAGTACAGCTAAGGGGCTGCTGAGCCGGTACCTGCTTTGTAAGTGGGATAGAGGGGTCTTTCTGAAGGATTGTACTGGTGGTGACTACGGAAGAACCAACAATCTCCAGATGTTTCTAGGAATGCAGAAGAAAGCCTTCTCTGTTGGTGTTTATGTGTGAGCAATAACCACAGGCCTTTCACCCTCTCTCCCCCGCCCCCCTGCACTGTCCTAGGTAATCAGGATCACTTTCCTTTTCTTCTGGCCAAATGGGAAATGTAGAATTATTTTAATGAGCTTAGTTGTGCTGTGAGTAAATTGGTTACATTTGCACTCCTCAACCCCGCCCCCACATCCCGTTTTGGATGCAGGTATTTGTAGCTTATGAGCTATTCAAACAGTTCCAACATTCCAGGAATTCCTTGCCTGAAGTCTGCATGCTCACATTTGGGGTTACACTAAATAGTGAGAAGTATTGCTGCATGGAAGATTCACTAGTGTGTAATGTTTGCATAAAATCGCAAAGCCTTTTCTTGAATCTAAGTATTTCTCAGTGGAACCCTGTTCCTGGTGGTGAGCAGCCTCGCCTTGTGTAACTGCTGGAGTCAGCATTTGGTGCTGCCTGTAGTTTTGGGTAGCAATTGTTCTTTGCCCTACATCTCACTACTTCAGAGCCACTTGCTAACTTTTAATCACCCCCTTCTCAAGTTTAAGAACTTGGCCAGAGCAATGCCGGAAAGTCTCCACATTTTCCAATGAGTAAGGTCCATCTCTTCTGGAGATCTTGACACCTATCATTAACAAGCCTGCAGACTTCTTACAACAATGGAACAAGAAGACCTGCCTGCCCTGAACGTATAGTAAAGCATAACCAGGTTGTACCCAAGGATAAAGTATTCCTAAATAGAGTACATTATGCTGTCTGGGCAGCTGACCCATCTGACTCCTTGCCTCCTTCCTTCTACAGATTATGTTGTGGTTTCGGGTGTTTTTCTCAGGTCAGTTTCCCTGTCATTAAAGCTGCAACACGGCTGCTGAGGAGATAGCTACTCTCTTGTTCTTTTATTACACCACTGTGTAACTGGCACTGGCGACTATCAAGGGCCGATGCTGTTTGTAAACAAAAGTTTAAAAATACTCCCTGGGATAAGGAGGTGGAGGCTGAGGTCCTATATTATGTTTTTAAACAAAGCTTCATTTAAGTGGAACGACAGTGAACTAAGTGTTGAATGTTAATATCAGTACCATCTAATCGTTAGGATTCCAGTAGTGTTCCCATACTGGACTAGTAAATGATAGCATGTGTCCAGTCTATTTAATAACACAAGTAATCTAACAGTATTTAGTTGCTGTCCCCAGCTTCCTTTTAATAATAGCATGTCCTTCCCATTTGGTTTTTAAATGGTTGCCATCATTTTCTAAGTACTTTTATGCCTAAAAGTAAACCATGGCTTGGGAAAGGATTTGGTTTGAATCAGTAAACATTTTCCGAGCCTTGCTGTGTGCTAGTCTCTGAGTTAAGTGTTTGGACCTCCGAATGAATGAACTTGTCCCTGGGTCACAGTGTACAGTGTAATAGAAGAGATAGTCAGGTAATTTCATGCCCCTTACAATTGGGATGTAGAGTTGCTCTTCAGTTAGAAGCCATTAGTTTTGCCAGAATTGGTCAGAGAGGGCTATTATCCTAGGAAATCAACATTGACTCTGAACCTTGAAGGATGGGAGCTGGAAAATGAGGAGGACAAATGGGGACATCCAGTGAAAGGGAGTGCCACACAACCATGTATGCTAAGGAAATGGGATTGCTGCAAGGTGGCAGAATATGACATACTTAGGTCAATATTATTCTTGTCAAACAAGGCCAGATATAATTTTGACCTGTACGGAAGACCTTCATATGATGCTGGGACTTCAGAGTCATACTTGCTAAAAGCATGCTAAAAAATTCCACTAGAAGGTAGATTTGGGTTTAAAGCCTCTCTCTCTCTCTCTCTCTCTCTCTCTCTCTCTCTCTCTCTCACACACACACACACACACACACACACACACACACATACAGTTTGACCATAGAGACCAGAAAAGGGTATCAGATCCCCATGAGTTGCTGTTATAGGTAGTTATGAGTTCCCTGAACTAGTTACTGGGAACTGAATTTGTGTCCCCTGGTAGAGCAGTGTGTGCTCTTAACCACTGAACCCTTTCTGCTGCTAGATGAAGCTGTGTCTCCTTAAATAATGTAAACTAAAGAAGAGGTTTGCAACTGAGCTAAGAGGATTTCCTGAGCTTGAAGCCCTCCTGTTGTTTTTCTTTGTTGGGTTGGGCTTTTTATTTTATTTATTTATTTTTTGTGGAGAGTATAATTTTGTACCACTTGCACATTCATCGACCCACAGGATACATTGTGCTTTGGATTAGGACATCAGGTGGCTGAGATAGACTTGGTATCTGCCAGCATGGGACTTAAGAGTATGCCAAAGCCATAATTTTTCTCAAGCATATTTCCAGCTTTGAGTAGCATAGATGATGTTTAAATTCATGTATTTTATTGTTGTTTCAAAGGTATTTCGTGAAGACTTTGGTACTTTTATAAGATCTGTTAAATGTGAATTTCCTTGTCCCACTTAAAATAATAAGTAAGTGATTTTCTAACACCAAGGAGATGGGTGAGTATTGTTGTAAGGGAATTCTAGTCTGGAAGAATCCTTTTGTAGCAGCACAGGGGTGGAGCTGTAGTTGAGTATCTCTGTAGGCTAGTGTAAGGACATTGCTTGTTTTTGTTTCGTGTGTGTGTCATTTATTCCTTAAAGTATCATCTCTGGAAAGCAATGGTTACATGTTGAATTGCAGACTAAAGAAATATTCTAGGGTAGGAAAACTGAGACTCACATGCCCTGTTATGTTCAGGTACTAAATGGCACACTTGGGCTTCAAAAGGAAGGAGTGAGGAGCCCCCTCCCCCCCCCCAGGTGCTTGCTTCCCTGCAGCACAGGTGGGTGTGCATCAGTAACTGGTGACTGATAGTTTCATCTGAGTCTTTAAAAAGCAAGGCTTGACTTACTCCATCCTCTGTGTTTGTTCCTTTGAACTTACAAAGGCTGAATTAAAGTGCAGTAAAAGTGAGTTCTCCGAGTGCAAGGCAGTGCTTAGTTTTGGGGTGGTTTGCTACTGCCATAGGCTTTAGTACCTTTTTCCATCTACTTGCTGCATTATTTTTTTATTTTACATGTTGATCCCAGTTCCCTCTCCCTCCCTCCTTCCCTTCCTCTCTCCCTCACTTTTACCCTCTCTGCCCTCACATGCACCCTAACCACCCTCCCCTCCCATCCCCCCACCCCAATTCCGTATGTAGAGAAATGCCATCCAGTTGGGGTTATGTAGATCTGACAGGTCATGTGAAGTAGGGACTAGGGCTTCTCTCCTGTTTCTAGGTTAAGGCAGTTATCCCTCCATGGGGGATGTGTCCGCAAGGTCCTTTTGTGCACCAGGGATACATCCTGGTTCCACTGTCTGAGGTCCCTTAGACTGCTCAGTCCTTCTAGCTGAGACCCATATTCAGGGGGCCCTGAGTCAGTCCCATGCTGGATTCCCAGCTATCAGTCTGGGGGCCTGTTAGCTCCTCCTTGTTCAGGTCAGCTGTCTCAATGTGTTTCTGCAACCTGGTCTTGTCCTCTCAGTCTGCATCTGGGTTCTACTTCGACTCAGTGTTTGTGTATGGGTGTTTTCTCCTGTTTCCAACAGGCATTAGTTGAGGGCTCCATGGATAAGTTAGTTGTTGATCTCACTATCCGGGAAGGGCATTTATGGTAGCCTTTCCATGGAAGCTCAAACTGTTAGTTGGCGGCAGTTGTAGTTCTCTAGACCTTTCTTTGTGTTCAATTTTCTCTTCAAACCAATATTGGCTCCCTCTTTTATGTTTTCTCTCTCTCTCTCTCTCTCTCTCTCTCTCTCTCTCTCTCTCTCTCTCTCTCTCTCTCTCTCTCTCTCTCCTGTCTTCTATTCCTACTTGGACTCAATCTTCCTAGTCGCACGTGTTTTCCTCTCCTCCTCTACTTGCTGCATTTTAACAAAAGATTTTGAGAGACCGTTTTCTTACATCACAGGTAGAAAGTTGCCATCATATAAACAGAAAGGAGAACAAAGTAAATAGAAAAGTTCTTTGGTGTGACCCTCGATATAATGCTGTCATCTGCAAAGCCAAGCCTCTCCTTTGGAATTTTATTTCGTAAGCCCATTTGGGGATAGGAGAAAGGAAAACTTGAACTGTCAAAAGTTGTAAAATGTCCCAGCTTTTATGGATGCTATAATCTCATCAGCTGAAAACCCCAAGAAAAAGCAATTATCACCAAATTTACGAGCGTGTCCATTTGGTACTTACACAGGGCCAGCAGCACTGACTTACAATGTTCCCATCAATCTTGGGGATAGGGGGGTTTTGTAGCTTCATGAGATTGGGTTTAAGTATTTTTTGTACGTCATAGACAAGGTGTTAAGTAACTGTAATGGCAAGGTATCTCTGCATACATGTTAAGTTCCAAACCCTATGGCCTAGGATTGTCTTGGTCCAACGGTTAGCTTCATTGCCACTAGTAGACAGATTTTGTGATGAACATTTGTCCTGTGCCACTCTTTTCTTCATCATGGCTGGCTGGCATAGCACCACTGGGCCCCATAAAAAGGACACTGGTGAATAAAAGAGACAGCTTAGCTGACGATTGCCTAACTTTATATAAATGCTCATTTCTTTAGGTAGTTGTTTTATTTCCTTAAATTGGCTGTAAACTCTTGAGGGCAAAGCTCGTTCTCTGTCATTGCTTTTATTCTTCAGAGACATCATAATCATTTTATGTAGCAAACCCTCACTATATTTTCTTTTTATTGCTGTGGAACTTTATAATCAGTTGTTTCAACACACAACGCGTAACACTGAATAGACCAACACTGGGGAGAATCTAAATATCTGATTTGTGAAATGTAATTAACTTTGCCTTTAACCTCATCATGTGTCCCACTTGTCTTCATGGCCCTTTATTGGGTGTAGGCAATTCTTATAAAATATAACTTGTTTTAGTTCCTATGAAAATGTGATTAATGACATGTCTGTCATTATAGCCTCTGATCCTTGCAGCTGAATAGCAATAGCAGATTAAGTGGTGATCCTCTCTAGGGATGGTGTTAGGAGCTGTGAGATGGCTCCCGAGGTCACTGTGAATGTCTCTGTGATGTTATCCCTGGTCTGTTCTGGGTATCTCACTTCCTCTTAGTCTGAGTTTGTGCTTCCTCACAGGGTTTGGGTTCTCTTGTCCTCCCCATCAGCTGTGGTACTCCAGTCTTCTACACTCAACTGTATTTATACTAACTCCTCTGCCCAGAAAAACTGTCAAGTCCCTTTTTATGTTGAAGGTGATGTTTACTTCTCTTTGGCAATTCCTTCCAGCCCTCCAAACCACCTATTCCTGTTAACATGAAGTGCTCAACATGCTGTATTGTCATCATCTGTTGACTTGACTTGTCTCTATTGGCTCTTGAGCTATTTGAACTTAGGTAAATGTTCAAAGATATGAATGATTCGTGTTTCTCAGTTTTGGATCAGTGCAGATCAACTGCCCTGCACTTTCTGGAGTTGAATTAAAAGCACCAGTGGCACACTCACAATCCTTAGTCTTTGCTCCTTCCTCCCTTTTTCCTTTCTCCTTTCTCTTTGCTCCACCCCATTTCTCCTTCTCTCCCTCCTTTGTCTCTTTCTTTTTGTATCTGGTTACTATCTAACTTCCATGTACCCTTACATCATTTGCTTGCTGGGAGAGCAACTACTGTAAATCTTCCTGAACTGCCTCGTGGGATCCTTTTTTGAGCCTTTCCTGACCATTTATTAAGACTTTTAAGCTTGTATGACTTGACAACTAGTAGACAGACGAATAAAATAATGATCTTTACCACTTCTACTAAAAGTAAATCCAGCCCAACACTTTAAAAAGGGATATTTAGTGATGAGAACTGATTTAGCAAGAAGTCAAAACTGTGCTAAACACTGTGTTTGTTAAATGGATTAAAAAAAGAATTGAGTAGGTCACCCCTAACGCATATGTATCTCAACTGCCAAGACTATAATTAGGACTTTAAGTTAATGACATTTGGTATTATGTTTTTTAATCGTCATTAAAACATTTGTTAACTCAGATACTTCATCTTATGTGTTGTGGTTTTTAAAACAAATATTCCTCTGAAATAGTCACCAGAAAATGAAACTATTTGCAAGGACTTGAAAACATTTAGGTTTTTCATAGACATGAAATCTGAAATGTTCATCAGTTAAGTTTTTTCCCATACTGCTTATTGCCATTATTTCAAGCATTTTTATTTTCTTCTGGTCTTTTCTATTGCAGATGTTTTCAATGTTCTTTTTCAATTATATTTACTGTGGTTTTTTTAAGTAATTTTTTTCTTTTATTCTGTCTGATTTTCTAACTGTAAGTCATAGAGACTGGTATTAGGATATATGTAGATTTTTAAGCATTAGTCGCATTCTTCACTAAAATTTCTTATCAGTGTATCAGATTAGGTAATTGGTTTCTTGAAAAGTTTTTGGCAGCCTTCCAGACAGTGGGAGAAGTGATGGGAGCTGACAGGGGAAAGCATATACAGAACATTGCTCATTTAGGGTTTGTCTTGGAAAGGGTAGGCTGGGTGTCCAAATGGAGGGCCGGAGAACATATGGGCAGTAATTAAATGTCTTCATGGTGCACACACTCTAGAGACAATGGAAATGGGAACGAGAGAGGCCAGGGGCAAACTGTCTGTTTTATACTTTTACTCAGACTGGCAAGCATTTTATCCAATTATAGTGGACAATACCAGGCTGCTCTTAGAGGCATGTAAGAAATTTATGGCAGTATGTGGTGCAGTCCATTTGTTCCCCAAAACAAAAAGTGAAAAAGCGTGGCGTAGGAGTCCCCTTTATCTGTGCTTTCACTCTCTGGTGTTGCTTCAATTTGGTCAAAGTAAGTTCTAAATTACATCCCATTCTGAAGATTCCCAACACCTGCTCCATCTCACTCTGGGCCTCAGATCAGTTCTCTTCCTGCATATTCTCACTAGGGAGCTACCTGCCCACTAGTCATTTAGCAGCTGTCTGGATTGTCAGGTAGCCTGTCACAGTGTCGTGGTGCTTATATCCAAGTAACCCTTATTTTACTTAATAATTTAAACCCAAAGCACAATAGTGATGATACAAAGCAGACACGGGGCATAAAGCATGGATGGAGAAGTTTCTGTGGCACTGTGTGGCAAAGGCTGCAGGGTGTGTGGTGGATCAATGGGCATATATAGACAGTTCGGTGCTATTCATTTAAGGCAGATGAGTGTTGGGACATGTAATGTGGCAATAACCAGGAGATACTATATTCGAAAGCTTTTTTGTTTGTTTTGTTTTGTTTTTGTAGAATTAATCTTAAGATGATGGGTTAGTCATTTCATTCTACCCTGATAAAACAGAAAGGAATATCCACCATCCAACACTTGTTTATCAGAGATCTGATGACAGAAAATGTAAAGAATACTGTTGATCATAAACACATTTTTTTTAAATGAGAGAAAGGAATATGTTATTATGGCAGAGACTACTACCAATTCTGGGTCTGATGAGCTTTCCATCTGATCTGGGTGCCTAGGACAGAAAATTAAGGACTAAGTAATCCGTGTTCACTTTATTTTTACCAGAATCTAAATTATCTTTCTAGACTGAGTTTTCAAATTTTCTGAAAAACAATCATTGGTGTGTGTGTGTGTGTGTGTGTGTGTGTGTGTGTGTGTATGTGTGTGTGTGTAGAGGGGTGGAGTTGAGCACAGACTTTCCAACTACTGATTATGTGGTTTTGCTCAATCATTCAATCATTTGTGTTTTGTGGCTTTCAGTATCCTTACATGCTGAAAGAGGGTAACAGCACAATCACCTCATATTGTCCTATTGATATGTAATAAGATGGGAAGATGTGGAATTACATAGTAAATTGTAGACAGAATTTCTAACTTACGTTTTCATATAAAGTCATAAGCAAATGATGTTTCCTAGAACCTCTGTAAGACACAGATTTAGTTGCTGGTAGGCACAACAATTGTTATGCAGTAAATATTTAATAAAATGTCACATAAAAGGAGAAAGTGGCCATTAATACATTTATCATATTAACACATGCTAACTACACACATTAGTGGGTTTCTCTCTGGTGGTCTCATAGGTACAGTTAATCAACATTGGTCATCTCAGTTTCCCTTCATCTCCTGTGCCCCAGTTAAAACAACCTTTACTTTGTAAAGGAAGAATATGGTATTGGCATTTATCACAGGTGCATTGCTACTCACAGTTCTTTTCTTTTTTTGGTTTTAGTATTTGAAGACAGGGTTTCTCAGGCCTGGAACTCACAAAGATATGCCTGCCTCTGAGTCTCAAATGCTGGGATTAAAGGCATGTGCCATCACTGCTCAGCTACACTTTGTTTTCTTATGAATTTTAGCCATTTTTGTCTACTTTTCTAAAATGAGTGTATCCTGCTAAATGTAATTCCACATATCCATGAAGGTATATGGATAGATACTCTGTTTAAAGATTTGAGGACATAAGAATATGAAGATTTATTGGCTGGATCCTTAGTGGAATCAGAGTTCTTTAAATTTGATGCAGCATAAGAAATTAGATTTCAGATAGAAGTATTTTAGTCAAGGTAAGCATCGTTTCTTTCTTAATGAATACATCAAATGAGAGAGGTCAGTTAAGAAGGCTTGCTAGTTGAAATATTAAAGTTTCCAGTTTGGGCCACTCAAATTCCCCCCCTTTTTTTGAAAAATTCTCACTCTGTGACCCAGGCTAGTCTCAAACTCATAATTTTCCTGATTAATCACAGATGGGATTACAAGTATGTAACATTGTGCCTAACCCATTCATCTCTCTCCTTCTTTCCCTCCCTCTCTCTGTCCCTCTTATTTTGTTTGCCTACATGCATTAAAGAGATAATTTAGGATGTGTTTTAATATAAATTCTAAGTGAAAATTTGAGTTTAGACAGTTTAATAAATAAGTATTTAAATTACCAACCAACAAGCAAACATTAGTATTATCTTTGAGCTCCAGATCCAGGCCTATCTCCTGTTCTAAATATTTACGTTTTAAAGTTTTAAAAATTGTGTGTGTCTCTGTCTGTCTGTCTGTCTGTCTGTCTGTCTGTCTGTCTGTCAGTATCTCTCTCTGTCTGTCAGTATCTCTCTCTCTCTCTCTCTCTCTCTCTCTCTCTCTCTCTGTGTGTGTACATTCCTTTCCCATTCAAGTGGGGTCTGTGGTTTGAACTCACATCCCTAGCTTTGTCTGAAAAGTGCCTATACCTACTGTGCCATCTCGCTGGCCCTGGGTATTTACATTTAATGAGCATTTTTTAAAATGTAATAAATTCTCTCATCACCATATTAATAAAAGTCTTGTTCGGGAAAAGTTTTGCAAAATGTATAAGGGATGTTTGCCTCCTAACTGAAATAGCTCTAGAAACTTTGGTATCCTGTCACTCTAGCAAACAGTGGCAAAATTTGAACTAAGAGTGGACTCTAGTTTTTCAATGAAATTTAAATTTGGCCTCCACCTAATATCATAGAACCTTTTCTTTTATATGTGCATGCATGCTAATAAAAACAGCTAAAGCATGTCAAAGAATTCATTCAACTTATGTACATAATATTATTCTATACTGAATATTTTTATTTACATGTGATTATTATAAACATGCCAGAGTAATTTATTTTTTTAATTTAATATTTTCATTAAGCTACCACTGAAAGGCAAAACATAGTGAACAAATACATGTGCTGTGTTCTGGATTTTCAGTTTGTGTCTGGAAAGTTCTATTCTTACATATTACAGTTTTGTTCTCTTGCTTGTCCCTTTGTCTGATCTTTAGATTGGGCTCAGGATTTTTGCAGCCAAATCACAAAAAATATTGTAGCTCTCATAAGCTTGTGGGAGTATTAAAATTCATACAGAGGCCCCAGGAATGTGATTGCAGAGACCGGATCAAATAAGTATGATTTTCTACACCTCGCATATTATTAAGTTGAAATTTATTTATTGTTACCCAACCTGTGGGTTGTAGAAGAGAATTTTCATGTGATTCTGTATTTCCTTAATTTAGGTTAGTAAGTTCCACTAGAACTAGTTCTCATTTAGCTATTTTACCTTTTTGATTTGCGCCAAGCCCTCTGAGAGTATGTGTGATCTGTGGTCGTTAGTCATGTGACTGATTCTTCCCTAGTGGAGGACATTGTTGTGATTGTGAAGTAATGTGTGACCCTCTGTTCTCTGTTTGCCTTCCAAAAAAGTCCTTTTAGTGATAAGGAGTGAAGTTGATTCCCAGGTGGCACACCAATGTACTAATATTTAATCTGGTTTTACTCATCAACTTCCATCCTTAACCAGAAAGTAGTCTTGGGCATCCTACATCTGGTTACTTCTCTACCTGGTTTAGTCTTAGTTTCTGGTACCTCAGTGAGAATTGGTTTCCTTTGTTAGTCTTTATCTTTAATATTTCTTAAGCAATGGAAAACCAGTTATCTTTTTTCCCACTTCTCTCAGCCAAGATGCTAACGGAGAAGATTCTAGATTTTTAAGTGTTTGTACCCCTTCCTTTACACTTCCTGCCATCTTGTGCCCAGGATGACACTGCGTTGTGTTGTGTGATAAGTATTCTGTGTTAATATTCTCTGACTTACACATTATTAAATGAATTTTTAAGATGAGAAATTGATTAGGCATAATTTAAGGATATAGTGTAAGTGTTAAACAGTGAAGTGTTAGAGAACAGCATGAGACTCCAAAAGAATGGGCTTCAATAACTTTGACTTCCTCTTTAGAAACCATTTCAGTGGATTTTCAGTTTATACTCTAGATCATACTTGATTTTTATTGGATTGCTATTTTATTTTAACAATTTTCTATAAAAGTTTGAAATAAGTATGCTAACTTTAAAACCTATGCCTAGGCTTGGAAAAGTGACCCACGTGGGAAACTGAGCTAAATAAATAAGTTTCTTCCTCTCATCAGACATACTTTTTAAGCTCAGGAAGTTGATAATTTAACACAAGACTTGGAGCCTTGTCTTTTGCCTCCTCTCATTTAGAATGAGGTATGTGGTAACATTTTCAACTATAAGACAGGTAGGTTCACTACCTAATCAATGATATTGATAATAATGTTCAGGAATTGTAGTCCATTGCCTGCAACTATTCCCTACTGTCTCTCTCGAAGCACTACAAATCTTAGCTGGTTTTCCTTAGTGTACTGCCTGGTGGCAAAGTGAATTCTAAAGACAAGTGGCTGACTGGCCACCCTCAGGATGATCACCAGAGGAAGAAGAGAACCAAGAGATCTGAAGACAAATCTCTCCTTGACCAATTAGTGACAGAAATTTCTGAGTTACTTATTTCTTATTTTTCATCATTACATGATTTGATTGGAAAAAGAGAAGAGATTTTAATTTTACTCTTGTCATTCGGTACAAGAATTCACCATTTCAAAATGGAAGTGACAGCTGAATTTCATTAAGATGGATAATAGGCAGCACCGTAAAAGCTTGCAGCCAATATCAGTGAGAAGAAATTTTAACCAAGCTATTACTTTTTGACCAATGTTCTATTACTTGTCATGACAATCTTGTATTTAATGATGGTGAATATAATGGGTTGAGGAGCTTTCATTTTAGGTTTACATTTTAACTCATGTGTGTGTATGTGTGCATGCATGCACACACGTGAGCTCAAGGGCACACACGCACACAGCAATTTTGTATTGTGTTACTCTTTTCCTAGTTGAAACAAAAAAGTTATGTAATTGTGTTTATATTCGTGATGGAGACAGTCTAGGAATTATCAGATGCCATTTGATGGCTGACATGTATATTTTTAACAGGGAATATTCTACTTCACTTACTTTTATTGTAAAAACTAAGATCCTCATCAGTGAAATACTCGCAAAGGGAAGGTCATTCTGAGGTGTGGTAGGGCTATAAGTCTTTCCTCAGTTCCAGGAATCTGTGCATGCCTCTGAGCCCTCCTTCCTCACTGCAGGCCTTTATTCTGACTCCTTCTGCTCAGACGGACAGACCTTTGCAGGGCTCCCTCATCTCCATTTGGCGTAGATTATGAAGGCAAGACGATGTGTTTGATTGTTGTAATGCTTTTGATGCATAGCAGAGAGTCTGGAACAAAAGTTGTGAACCATCAACATCTCTGGATGGGACCAGTGTTATTTTTTCATCCCCTTGAGCCAGGTGTCAAATATAGCTCTAGAGCTTTTCACAGCATTTGGTTTGTTCTCTGCGATTTTTACATTGTTTGATGATATCACACTCAGCACATTTGTATTTTAGTGAGGAGTTAATTTTTACCGTTGCACATCTGAATTTATTCTTTAGTGTTCCACTATTAGTTATTAATAAGTATTTGCTCATCTAATTCTAGTAAAATGTGAATGGTGCCATCAATGGAGAATGAATGTTAAATTTCTGTCATTCGGTTCCCTATGTACTAACGAAATGTATTCTGGGGTTATTTGACTAGCTCATTTAGCTTTATGATACTGTTTTCATCCTTAGTTTCATTTTCCAACAAATGAAGGTGTTAAACCTGTATCCCAGGGTTGACCTCAGATTTGGTGTGTAACTAAAGATGACCTTGAACTTCTGATCCTCCTGTCTTTACCTCCCCACTATTGGGATCATAGCTGTGTCCCAATAATACCCAGTTCATAATAGTAAAAATGTTAATACGAGAAAGAAGCTGTATTCCATTTTTAAGACATTTGTCTCTTGTTTAGATCATTCCATTTAACCCTTATCTGTTCTCTCAATAGCCTGCCACCATACTCATACTGTTTTGAAAATAGAAATAGAAGGCCAGTGCTTTCCATACTTTTAAACTAAATCATAATTTTCCTCTATCCTTATTCACGTTGTAGTTTTGTAATTCTGATCCCGTCTGGACTGGTGGGTCTCATGAAGTTATGAAAGTTAGTTTACTTAGTTTACTGTGTGGAAACATGGCCAGCAATTAAGAGCAACTGATGCTCTTACAGACAGGAACATGCCTTTAGTTCCCAGGGCCTACAAAATTTTAGAGGTTTTTTTCTTCCTTCCTTCCTTTCTTCCTTCCTTCCTTCCTTCCTTCCTTTCTTTTATTTGCCCCCTCTGATTAAAAGTTGAGCCAAACATTTGATAATAAATTGAGCACTAAAAATGTATGAAAGTAGTCATTATTGCTGGAACAAGCTTTTAATCCCAGAACTCTGTGAGTTTAAATCTACCATGGTATATAAAAAGTTCCAGGCCATTAAGGGCAACATAAGGAAAAGTAGTTGGTGTGTGTGTGTGTGTGTGTGTGTGTGTGTGTGTGTGTGTGTGTGTGTTGTGTGTTAATACATACATGCATGTATGTATTTTAAAGTTCTATTGTTCAGTTATAGCTACCTTGCCTTTGGGTAAAGACATGCGACAGAACAAAAATGAAAATAATTTAAAGGATAGTGTCCCATCAAGGCCAAGGGCAAAGATAGCTTGCTTGTGCCGGGCACATGGTGTTCCCTTTGTTCTATTGGCAGTGTCTGTGGTTTGTTTAGGTTTCAATGTGTCCCTGAAGGTGTTGCTATACTGTGAAGGTGTTAGGCAGTGTGGTAATGAAACTGGAGATGAACTGGAAGTCTCATAAAATGGCTTATCATTCCGGGCCTTCCTGGAGAAACCTGGCTGAAATTTCTGAGTGGTCAGCTTGACATTTTAAAGCAATGAGAAGTTGTGTCATTATTTCTAGACTACTGTGGTAGTTAGAGGAAAGGATTTAAAGTTCACGGCAGTAATTGCTGACAGCTTCCTCGGAGTGAGTGGTACTTTTAGTAAGTATATGCAGCCTTTGGAAAAGGCAGCCTGCTAGGGACCTGAAGGGAACGGTGGACTTTGTAAGATGAGAAGGACAACAATGTAGATTGAGGCTTTTTATTTTTTTATTTTTTTATTTTTTTTGTGCCCCTGAAGTAATTACATTCATTTTGTAGGTGGAAAAGAAGTGAAATGTCTTTTAATGGCTGCGCATGTGTTTATGGTCTTCAAGCAAAGAACAATGTCAGACTTCTGAAATGCTCCTAAAATGCCCCTATATATTTTCAGGAGCTAAAAATACAAAATCTGCTGCCCAGGTTGTCACAGGGAGCCAGGCAGGCAGTATCACTGGACTTGGCACAGTTCACACATAGTGCTGAAGCTGCCATCCCTGCTGTAAAAGCATTCCCCTCCCTGGAAACCTGCAATTTGCCTCAGTCCCAGATGGGGAGGAGGCTCGCAAACAGCCTGGGGCCATACATAATGGCAGGGCTCACATCCTGACTGAGACCAGGTAGAAGAAAGGAGAAATTCAAGAGTGTCCATAACTATGAGTCAAGAATTTTATGCTTTTAGTGAAGGTTATGGCACTCTCCTCTTTTGTTAAGTTGAGTTGTTTCTGTTTGTTTGGCTTCTCCCCTCCCCCTTTCTGGATGAAGTCCAATATTCCACTGAAAGAAACGCTTGAGGATGGCAATTTAATCACCTTGCAGTCACATCTTTGTAAACCACAAACACTTATTACTTAATAAAGAACACCTTACATCCATGCCAGCCAGCTTACACATGTATATAGCATACATATGTGCACATGCACTTACATGTAATTTGTTCTCACCTTGACCTTCAGAAATACAGTAAGACACAGAATTAAGAATGGTATATTTAAGCCAGAATTGTTAAACACATCGTTTAAAAGTTGGATATTTATCCACACTCTACACCTAAAGACATTTTTGTGAATACATTCATTCTGCCATACCAAATGACCATAATAATAGCTAATTTCACAATTTGTATTCATAGGAAAATTTAAATAATCTGATATATTCCAGAAATATAAATTCTATAGAGTAGAGAGACCTCAAGAATCCCATCCTTCAGTGGAGTGGCATGACACACTACTTTCCATTGCTCGGGTAAGGATATCCACCTATTAGAAGTAGTCCGTGCAATTACAGGTGACAAGGGTCAGACCTGCCGTGCTAAATCACAAGTTTTAAAAGGGGGAATAACTATATGTGCACTGTTTTAGATTTTACTCTCCGTGTTACCTCACTGAAAAGCACCAACACTACACATGAAGTGTGACGAGTGAGATAGAGTAGTCTCCTAAACTCGATGAGCACACTAGCTTTTCTTTACGAGCTGACCACCATTTGTACGTGTGTCAACCATATGAGGACTGCTTTGCCTTCATACAGAGAACTACACCAACTCTTAAATGTCCCCTGCCCTTCAGTTATCAGCTTCAGAAAGCCAGCTACATGGGTGATTTGGAAATGGAGACAAACAACTCACAAGTAATCAAAACTTCCATTGTTGAATGGATGGAAAACATTATTAAAGTGTCTACAATTCAGAAGTTTCTTTTTCTTTTTTTTCCCACTGAGGAGTGTATAGAAGCATTTCTTGATCATTTATGCCTTAAATTTTACATTGGCATTTGTAGTAGTTCAAGATCAGGGGTGTTCTGAGTTTCTGTTTTATAATACACAGCCACTCACATATAAAATGGCATGCAAACACACATGCATCCAATTCAGCAGAAGACATAACAGATACTGCCCTGCAATGTTATTGATCCTGGTACATACTGTTGGACAATATAATGAATGTTTCATATGCTCATATGAGGTGTGATATTTAAGTTCAGCTACAATGTCCTATCTCCTTTTAATTTATAATTTCTTCCTTATGAAAACAAAGTACCATCATCAGCCTTTTTGAAATATCAGTGCCCTATCATACCTATAATTACTTTCCTGTGCACATTAGTACAGCACATCTTCCTATTCATATAGAGCCATAACATCACACCTATTGACAGACAACTCTCCTTTCTGCTCTGCTTCAGGCTTCTGCTAACCATCATTCTAGGAGGTCATTTGTTTTAGAGTCCATGTATGAGTAACACCGTGCAGTATTTGCCTTTCTATGCCTGGCTTTTGTCAATTAATATAATGATCCCTGGTTGCATTCATTCCATGAATGACAGGATTTCATTTCATTCTTTTATAGCTGAATAATAGTCTGTGTTGAATCTACCATATTTTTTAACCTATTCTTCAGTTGATTGACATATAGATTTATCCGAATCTTGGCTATTGTTACTAGTGTTGCACTGATCATGGGTGTGTAGTTTTTTCTTTGGCATACTAATCCATTTCCTTAGAATACCTACTGAGTATTAAGATTGGCAATTCATATACTAACACATTTATGTTTTTCGAGACAGGGTTTTTCTGGGTAACAGCCCTAGCTGTCCTGGAACTCGCTCTGTAAATCAGGCTGGATAATGCATTTTTAGATACTTTGCCACAAAGTTTATCCTAATTTGGACAACACCTGCCGGTTTCTAATCCAATTGTTTCCCACTTGTTATCACTTGTCTTTTTATGACAAGCTTCTTACTACATGGGGTGATATTTCGTGTTTCTGATTTGTACTTCCCCAATGATTAATGATATTGAACATTTTTCATATATAGATGTTGGGCATTTGCGTGTCTTCTGTGTATTAAATGTCTGATTCATTGTTTATATTTTATGTGTACATAGAGGGCATGGAGGTGCCTATTAGGTGTCTCCCTCAGCTGATTTCCACATTATTTTTTTTGAAAAACAGTGTCTTATTGGACCCAGAACTTGCCAAAACTGGTATCACAGACACGAATCAACACACTCAACTTTTTCCAGGGTGCTGGGGACCCTAATCCGGGTCCTCATGCTTGTACAGCAAACAATTTACAATCTGAACCATCTTATCAGCCTCCTTAACTCTATGTTAAATGTATAGTTTGCAAATATTGTCTTCCATTCTGTAAATTGTCTCTGTAGGGACATTTTTGCTTTACATTGCAGAAGCTTTTCAGTTTGGTAATTGATTGATTTTTGGTTTTATTTCATGTGACTTTGAGGTCTTCCCCAAAAACTCCTTACTGTATCTAATGTCCTAAAGCATTTCCTTTAGGTTTTTCTCCTAGTCACTTCATATTGGTAAGTCTTTAATTTCAGAAAATTGAATATTTTCGCTTAATTTTGGCTAGTTTCTGTAACTGGTATGAGAGGGTTGTAGTCTCTTAATTCTGCACGTGAATGTTCAGCTGTTCCAGCATGGCTTGTTGACAAGATTGTCATTTCCTGAGCTTGCTCTTGGGGAAAATCAAGTGGATATAGTAATATGTGTCAGCATTTGACTCTCTTTCATTTTTCCATGCCAGTTTTTAATGTCATTACCATACTGGTTTTGAGCACCAAAACTTCACAGTCCAGCTTCAAGTGTGGTAACGCAATTCCGCCTGCTTTGCTCCTTTCAGCCCATTTATTCTGGCCATTTAAGAGTTTTGTGGCTCTGCTTTTGTGACCTCTCCAATTTCTTTTTAAAACAGTGTTGACATATTTTCTGTGAATGCAAGCAAGTTTTTATACATATGCATGCTTGCCATTGGCATATGTGAGATCAGAGCATAACTTACAAAGTTCAGGAGTCAGACTCAAGTACACAGCCTTGGTGGCAAGCTCCTTTACGCCCTGAGTCATCTCACCAGCTCCAATTTCTTGCATCAGGGTTTTATTATTTTCTTTAAGGAGAGCTTTGCCTCCTTTTGCTAAATTTATTTGTAGGAATTTTGCTTATTTGTTTGTTTTCTCACTATTGTCAATGATGTAGCTTCTGGATTTCTGTTCCAGGGAATTGACATATAATAATTCTGAATTCTATTATATGCATATATATTCTATTTTATAGAAGGTGTTCAGTCATTAAGGTGTTCACTCATTAAGATCAGGAAATAAGATATGTTCATAGTTAATAAATATGATGCTGTTACTTTGAAGGAAATCAGTTTTGGGCACAGATCTGTTAAAAATATGCTTGGTAAATTGTCCTTGATCACTTTTTTCTTTCTTACAAGTCAAAGTGCCTTATTGGCTACGCATTTCTAATCGACCAACCTTGCATCGTGGAACCACATGTAGACTTTTAATTTGACTAAAACATTTGAAGTTTCTATAGAATACCGGAGAAGGAATCCCATACATATGTATGTATGTTAGTGTGTATGTTTATGTGTGTGTGTGTATCTATATGAGTCTGAACTTGTCTGTGAAGTATGTCATTGGCCTTTCATAAGGGTCACCTTGAACTCATAGTTTAATTGGGGCAGTGTGGACAATTTGATAGTGTCCACTCATCTCATCCATGAACACATGGGTTCTTTCCAACTTGTGTGTACATGCTCTACAATTTCTTCAGCCAGTGTTTGGTACTTCTCACTATATAAACTCTTTACCTTTTAGTTAAGTTCATTCCTAGGCAGCTTTTGTACCAGTTATGAATGAGATGCCTTTTTTGATTTCTATTTCCCATAATGTGCTACTGCTTTATTGCACTATTATTGATTTTTCTGTGCTGATTTTCTATCCTGCATCTTTGCTGAACTTACTTTCTAATATTTTTTTAATGAAGTCCTTATCATTTTCTCTATATAAAAGATCATGTCATTTGCAAGTACTAGCAACTTGTCTTCCTCCTTTTCAGGGAATATGCTTTTATTTATTTTATTTTATTTTATTTTATTTTGTTTTGTTTGATTGCTGTAGCTAACACTTCTAGTGTTATGTGAATATATGAAGTAAAAGTGCGCATTTCCAAGATCTTGGAAAAACAAGCGTTTGGCTTTCCCCCTTCAGCATTATGTTAGCTGTTGCCTTATTATTTATGCCCTTTCTTGCATACCAACTTGTAAGTATTGTTGTAAATGCTATCATGGGATCTTCTTACTTTTACTTTATTAACAATGAACCAACATTTAAAACAGGCAACATAAATTTGCGTGTGTTATTTATACTATTATGATTGATACACAAAATGTAATGTCTTGATACTTATTAAACAAGAAAATTGAGACAGGTTTCCTAATGTCTTGTGGCTAATATGTGAATGACTTGACCTTAAGCTCCAGGATCCAATTCATGCTCATAATCTGTTTGCTCTAACTGACTATGTGGCTGCAGTCTTGTGGTTCTTAAGTAGAGGATATTATCCCACTCTGTGCATACAATAGGAAATGGGAGATATGGTAGGTGATTTAACATTCATACAATTGTAGTTTGAAAACAGGTATTCTAATCTACCCTTTCCATTACCTCCTATGTTGCTTTGCAGTTATTTTTTGGTTTTGTTTTGTTTTTTCCCCTTTGAACATAGATGCTCTCCATGGCTGCACAAAATATTCACTCAGCAGATCCAGAAGCCAGGCATGAAGGTTGTAAAGGGAACTGCAGCTGCCATTTTGTGGAAAACCAAAATAAACCTAGAAGTATTAAGATTTGCTTGGCAGTTATCCAGGTTACTGTCCCTTAATCACAGGTTTTCTCTTGGTCACTCCTTGATTGATTTTTATGGGCTCTACATTTACAAGTGACCAAACCTGCATCATATGGGCCCAAAATGGAATCTTTACCTGATGCAGACAAGTAAGAGAATGTCTGTAAGTAATGCCTTGGAAGGACCTTCCAGCTTTGATCTCACTATGTATGACCACCCAAGGAGGGTTGAACAGCATTGGATTCTCTTGTCACTTTGGACATTGTGCTGAGCTATTAAAGAACCAGGTACTGGATCTTCCTTCTGTTGGAGTTGTTCCATAATAGAAACCCCTGCTCCATTCCTTACTGCCTTCTGACCTGGTGTCCTTAGTGGCCTCCAGTGATCCTGTGGTTCCCTTTGGGAGCATGCCTAGTGGGCTGGATTATATAGTAATGATTTTCCTTCTTACAGAAGTTAGGTTAAGAATTTTGTTCTCTTCTTATTAAAAATATTTCCCAATGTAATTTGTTTTGTAACTCTCCCATAGTTATGTTAAACACACGATTGCCAAACACCACCAGTTCAAAGTCAATTGCTCTTACATGAGATGAAATCCATGCTCAGGAAATTTGGCAGTACTAGCTGGTCTATTTTTCCAAACAGACTCTCACACGATTTTTTTCTTTACCCCAAACTGGCAAACTAATTACCCATATTTGACCTAGAATTATATATGCACACATTGTGCTAAGTTGGCATTTCCTTTGTTGTTAACTAATAACTAGTCACTGCCCTGCTTATGATGAACAGGCGATATAGCAAGAATTTGGTTCTCAGTGAGAGCTGGGTCCCAGTGTCAGCGAATGCTGAACAGCTGTGCAACCCAACTTGTTACTTCACCCATATCTTCATCCATAATATGAAGATGAAAATATACTTTAGTGATTGAATCTGTTAGTGGTGTGGGAAATATCTCTTCCCCTACAGAGATATTGATGATGTTCTATGCTTAAAATTTATCTCTATATTACGTGTCTCAGGTGTGTTTAATTTTTGCAAGTATTCACTAACTTAAGAAATAAAGTAAAATGCATACATCAGCAACAACAGTTTAACTTAATGTATATAGTAACAGGCTAGTGTGTGTGAGATCATGTAAGGATAGCATTATTATACCACTGAATTTATACTATATTTTCTTTGATGACTGTTAGGCATTATGAAAATTAAAGCTTATACGTTAGTGAAATTGCCATAGTGTTAGGGCCAATATTAGTCTCACAGAAAGAGAACTTTGCAGCCTGAAAATGGTAAGGACGAATTTGGCCTCAGCGGTCTACTTATTTGGATGGGGAAGGGTAGGGTGATGGTATTTCTTGGTAAGTTCCTGAAGTGTTGTCATAAGGGTGGATCTCCAGCACCTATGTGAAAAAAAAGCAATATTCACAGAAGTCAGGCCTGGGGACACATATCTGCAACCCTAATGCTGAGGTGAGATGAAGTGCATGGAATTAGCTACTCTTATTTCTTTAGCTAGCCAGCCGGCAGAGACAAAAGAGTAAGCTGCAGGCTTAGTTAGAGACCCTGTCTCAAAAATAAGGCAAAAGGTGATTGAAGAATGCAATCAGCTTGGAACCCTCCACACAGATAAACAGACATGCGCATATCAACACAAATATTTCTGCATGTGTGCACGTGTGTGTGCGCACTGCCCCCCCCCCACACACACACACAAGTAGGGAACATTTCAAGGTGATGTGAAGAGCAGCCCACAAACAGCTCAGCTGCTCCTCAGTGACACCAGTGTCTGGACTTGTTCAACCCTTCATAAAACAAATACTAGAAAGATCTTGTAAGGGAGCTGTTTTGCAAGATTTATCCAGTGCTTATCCACAGTTAACATGAATACAGTTTTTATATCCTTTGAAATTTCACTAAGAAGTTAAAAATGAATGCATATATCTTAAGATAACTCTGGCTATGATCATTTTTATTGTGTTTAGCCAGTTTGTAGATTTTTGGTAAATGATTGTACTTTATATCAGTTTTGGAGTTGTTTTGGTTCGGTAACACTTTATTTAAACAGCTGCTGGACTGGTAACACAGAATTAATCAAGTTTAATGTATCTTTTTCTAATGTTTAAAAGAATTTTATTTTAGTATAGATTCAGTTTCAGCAGGTGATTAGATAGAAGTACTGAATCAATTAGCGTGTTTAATGTCATTTCATGTAAACAACATAGACTCTGAGAAATTGTTTCTGAGTTTTAAAATCCCTTAAGTGCCCACTTGGATTCTTACACAGCAGAAACCAAGCACATAAAAATAGAATCACACATGATAACTGCTTTAATTTGGGAAGAATGCCATTCTAGTCTCCATTTCTTTTTCTTATGAAACTAACATCACTTGAACTCCCTTAGTATTTGCTTCCATTCAAATGTTTACTTTTACATTTTGTGCTGGGGAGGTAGTAACATCTTGCATGCAAGCATGAAAACCTGAGTTCAATGCATGGAACTCATGTGAAAAACCAGATGTGGTGCCATGGGGAGGGGGGGGGTCATCCCAGGGATAAGAAGAAAAATAGAAGTGCATCCCTGAGACCTGCTGCCAGATAGGCTGGTGTACTTGGTCAGTTTCAAGGCTAGTGAGAGACCCTGTCTCCAAGAACTAATGAAAAAAAAAAGTTTTCAAAGGTGTATGATATCCGAAGAACTACGCTCAAAGTTGTTCACTGCTCTCTCTCTGTCTCTCTCTCTCTCTCTCTGTCCGCTGTCTCCTGCTCACTCATGCACACATGCATACACACACAACACACACACACACACACACACACACACACACTCACCCAAAGCTGAAAAATTTAAAGTGTTAAAATTTGGTGGAAACTACTCTGGAAAATTTACCCTATACTCCACATGATTAATCTATACACCCTTGCAAATGTAGAGAACGAATCACAAGCCCCCTGTATTTTTTCCCATCCAGGAAGCCTAACTAATCTGCTTGTCGGTTAGCAGAATCAGGCCATACTAGTAATGAAGTTTTAATTTGTAGAAAGTTTATATAACCAAAATATTTTGATAATTACACTTCCAGTTCTGGTTGCTATGGTGTTCCACAACTTTTCAACTGAAATGTAATGAGATTATTTTTTGAAAAACAAATTCTATTTTATGGAAAGTAAAATTTATCCTCTCAAAATTAGCTTCACATATTCCACCATGCATATAAAAAAACTTACTTGTTAAAACTTTTTAATTATTTCATATTTCTTCAAGGAATCAGTCACCAGAGATGGCAAAGTCTCCTGTCCTACAAAGATCGGTACTTGGGTGAAATCTGAGTTATGAATATATAATAAAATATTCAGTTTATAAAAAATGTCCAAGGAAACTCTCCTGAACCCTTGTACTATTTCATTCCATAAATTTGTTGTGTAAGTAAATGACATTTTAGACACAAAATCCTTCACGACCTCCTTTTCTGTGCATACTGCCTTGCTAATGCAAGTTTCTTTTTAAGTAAATGTGCTTTTATTTTTAATCACCAGCCTCCAATAAATGATAAACAAAATATAATCAGCAGGAGGTATTTTAATATGTTCTTCTCTTCATGAGCAAGTTGTGGTAGGGACCGAACCTAGGTCTCTGCATATGCTCAGCAAACACTTGGCTGGAATTATAGTCTTGGCCTTGACCCTATGACTTCTTTATTATTGTTATATTTTGTTACTTAAAACAATTTTCATATTTAAAACATTTAAATAAAAATATTTAAATGTATTTGTATCATATTCTCCCACTTTACTTCCCCAATTCCTTCCTCTCCCCTTTCCTATTCACCCAACTTTAAGTTCTTTCTCAAAAATCAAACAAAAACCAAACTTCTGAAAAAAAAATCTATGTTTGTTTCTTGCTATGTGAGAGAGACGGGTCATGTGGGTGTTGTATTCATGTGTGGATACAACACTGCCTCGTATTTTACTTTCTAGATCATTCTCATCAACTGATCTGCTTCCATTTTAGCATAACTGTGGTGGAAAGCAAAATTGCATTGTTACATATATCAAATTGAATTAACTTTTTAGCATCTGTGAAGCTGTTACTAATGCTTTTTTGACATTTGTTTTTAGATGCTACTGTGTGCATATATGTATGTATGTATGTTTTATAATAATCTCTGTTTTCATATATACATACATACATATATGCTTTCATTCAATGTTCTCCTTAATGTCTCACTAGTGAATGAAATGCAAGTACAGTGTGGCCTTCTACTCCTTGTTATATATCTAGACACAATGATGATTTTCAAGCTTCGGAGTGTAGGTAGCTGAGTATGATAAAGCTTCTGAGTGTAGATATCTCAGTATGGTGAAGCTTCTGAGTGTAGGTATCCCAGTATGATGAAGCTTCTGATTGTAGGTAGCCCAGTATGGTGAAGCTTCTGAGTGTAGGTTACTGAAGAATCTTATAATATAAGATTGTTTGGCTGAGAAGTCAATTTTTCCAAAAGAGCTCTTTTATAGCTTTGAATTACACAGTATGAAAGAACACATAGGACTTACATAAAATCAAATTAGCTTCAGAATTACATAGAATGAAATTAGGTTGTTTATGAGAGCATATTCCTAGACCAAATTGTAAAAATAAGTCCATATAGTCAAGGTTAAAACTCCAATTCCAAAAACTGGAAACTAACATACCAATAATAGTATATTCATGATTGATAGTTGTATTATGGTTATTATGCTTCCAACAGTAAGAGTCAGTTCTTTCTTAATGTGGAAATTGGGACGCATGCTTTATTCCTAACACTTGAATTTTATCATTAAATGCTGAAAACATTATAGGCACTCTGTCATAATTAGAAACATCTTATATTGAAAATAAATCATACCATAATTTTTTTGGAGCTGGAAAAGGTTTCTGTTTAGTGGTTAGGATTTAAGGCCATTTTATTTAATTTCTTGCTTCTTTAACATAGAATTTCAACTTAACTGTACACACAGATAATAGAAATGAGTTATTATGGGACTTATTTTTATATGTGGGCAACCATTCTGGGTATAGTTTAGTCTATGATGTATATATTGAAACAGGTTACATTTTACTGTATAAGGACAGTTATAGTTTACTGTATAAGGACCGCAATGGAACACAATTTTACACATGACAAACATGATTTCTTATAACATTAATTTAGAAATCTCATGCTATAGCTTTGTAATTTTTTCTGTCTCACTTACTGCAAAAATAAATGTTTCCCCTGGGTTTACATACAATATAATCTTCTAGAGATAACAGATCCTGAGGAGCATATTTTAATCTGGCAGTGTTTTTTTTTTTTTTTTAATGACATTTATCCATGTCCACATTTTAATGTCCTCTATCTAAGGAAAAAGATAACCTGATATTTAAAATGAAGCCACAGTTTTAATTTTATAATTCTGTCCTATTTTGATATTTGAGAGATCTATACTTTTATGCTGACAATCTGCACATGCATGTATATATTTCTTGAGTTCTGAAGAGGAACTCTGGCAAGCTTTATGCTGGTTAAGCATGGCTTATCAGATGGTACTAGTTCATAAATAAAATGAAGGCCAAAATATTTGCAAAATACATCAGCAGTGTAGGACTAAGTTCCTGGGTAATGGGGAATAGACCTTGAGGAAATGCTAGGGATAAGTGTTCCTAATAGATCCTATTTTGTCAGATTTGGAATATTTATATATACATAGTGAGGTATCTTGGGAAGAGATCTGAAATCTTAACAGAAAGAGTTCTTTACAATATTTCTAACACGCTTCCCTGTTGGCTGCAAACTGTCTTATGTTGTTGGTTGTGGAGTATTCTGCTTGTCACATAAGAAATCACATTAAAAATCATTTTAAATATTGGAAAAACTTTGGATTTTGATTTTCAGAATGAGAAACATTTAAACTCAGTGAGAAAAGTTGGACAACATGATTGAAAAATGGGCAAATAAGTTTGATAAACAGTTTTCAGAAAGTTTTCAGAAAGAAAATTTATAACAGCGAACTTAATTCATAATTTTAAATACATGTAAAAATGCAAGACTTTTCACACTGATCATTCTGTGTGAATATCTATATATGTAATAGCAACAAAGAGCAGATGATCATAAATCTCTGCTGCTGGTGTGGATATATAATTTATTTCGCATTTTAAATGGATTCAGATAGACTCCTAAATGGGAGCATTATGATCATGATTTCTTTAGAGACAGAAACAGACTAAAGGATTCTGAGCATTTGCTAACATTGATGTATTTTTCACATTCAGTCCTTTATATTGTTGTGTCTTTCTTTATAATGGCATGGAATCTATAACAAATAAAATAGGGCTGGAGGAATGAAATACATAACGATTTTAGTAAAACTAGTGAATTAACACTGCTTGAACATCTCCTGTATATCACAAGGTCTGTGAGCATCCTGGGGAGAGGGAGATATAGTGTTGAGTAAAATATTGTCCCTTTTCCTCTCAAAAATCAATAGGATCATATCAGTTTCTAAATTGCTAGATTCAGTAAGGGTAGCTGTCCCCTTGTGGATTATAGAGCAGTTTACATTGTGTAAGTTAATTCATCTTCACCAAAATCTTAAAAAAGAGAGAAGCACATTTACTGAGTTTACCCATGTAATGCTCAGATTAACCTTGCAAAGAGGGGACATTATCATCTCCATTTTACCGAGGATGGGGAATAATGTCAAGTTCTTTAAGATGCTTAGCAATTGAAGAATTTAAGTATCTTCATTCTCACCAAAAGGTTCTGCCTATACCTTATTCAGAGATTTGAATTTATTGCCACTTTTCGAATGCATGATATAAGATTCATGGGTTAAGTAATTAGTTTAGGATTATGCCACTGACACTACTTAGCTCCCTGCCTCTGATTGGAGAGCTCTGCAAAGAGGGACAGGGAAAGCCTTTATGCTGTCCTGATAAGCACTAGTGATGAATCAAGGATCCATGACTTCTTCAGGAAAACAACTGCAGTAAAAAGAGCATACTTGCCTTTGTATGCTCATTTCCTCTATGCAGGTAGTAATGAACTAATTTGTTATGTTAAATAGCTTCAGTATGAGTTCTTCTAAATTGAAGGACAAAAACCTGATGCTAGCTTAAAGCCTGTCTCTACTTTGTCAAAGGACTGAGCCATTTAGATCAAGGGCTATGCTAACAGAATTCCAACTTTTCTGTGGGATGATCCAAAAACAGCAAACAGAAGGAATTACATTTCTTAACTGTCACAAGTGTGTACATGCATGCTATGCCATTCCTGCCACTAGCCTAGCTGCTCATTGGTTTGTAGAGATCAGTGTTTGAGCATTTCGGTTTACAGCCTAGTATGCTCCATACAGGACTATTTCTGTTGCATGCAGGAAAACAAAAGCAGGGTAATTTAAGATGGCAAGGTTTATGCACTCTACCTCCCGTCGATACAGGTCTCAACTGAATGTTTGTGTTTAGTCTGACTTGGGGACATTTGCCCTGACAGTGTGCTTTTCTATGTGACAGGCATTTGTGGGATTAAGATCTTGAGTTGTTTCTCTTGCTCTGTGCAGGAGCAGGTTGACACAAGTACTCTGATGTGAAGCAGGGAATGTGACATAAACATGATTGTTAAATTAAGATGAGGCGTGGCTTAGTGGGTTAAGCAATATTTAACCTTGCGTCTTCCACACATGCTTTTCATTCTTACTAACTTTAGTGACAAACTTAAAAAAAAAAAATACAAGAACTAGATAATGACTTTTATAAAATCAACAGAGCTGAGTGGAATAAATGAGTGTGTGTCGAAGTAAAGGGCCCTTTGTTTACTTAGAGTACCCCTGAGCTGTCTTCCATCTCACCAGAAGCTCACTCCTTAGAAGAGCATTGAACACAGTATGGTGACTTAGCATATCCTTCCCATCTGTTCCATAGAGTGACAATGGGCAGGAAAGAAATAGAGGTTACAGCAACGTAACAAATGTCCTCAATTCCTTTTCAATTACAGCAAATTCTGTAAAGCTAGAAATGCAGAGTGATGAAGAGTGTGACAGGAAACCCCTGAGCCACGAAGATGAGATCAGGGGCCATGATGAGGGGAGCAGCCTAGAAGAACCCCTAATAGAGAGCAGCGAGGTGGCCGACAACAGGAAAGTCGTCCAGGATCTTCAAGGCGAGGGAGGAATCCGGCTTCCGAATGGTAAACTGAAATGTGACGTCTGTGGCATGGTTTGCATTGGGCCCAATGTGCTTATGGTACATAAAAGGAGTCACACTGGTAAGCAGCTGAACGAATAACCTGATGACTGCCCGTGGCGTCTGATGTTGATATTACCTGACATCTACTCTCTTTCCTTTTTATTCAGGGGTGGCAATGTGACGTCACCTTTTCAGAATTCTGCTAGTATTGGATTGTCGGGAAGCAGAAAGTAGCCTGGGTCTTGACTTCCAGCCTTTAAATCTGAATAGCATGTCAGAAAAGAAGTTTGGGATTCAGTTTCCACAGTTCTTAATATAGCAATAATTTGATAAGGGTTCAAAGGGTATAGGAGAATTTCATTGAGTAATTTAATCTTTTTTATATTTGTATGTGTATTTAACCATACCCATGGGCAGGTAATATAGTTTGCTTCCTAAGACCTTATTCTACAAAATAGTACTCACATATATACATATAGGGATGAACCATTTTCTCTTTGGTTCAGTCCTTCAAATATCTGGTCAGTCTTTGTCAATCAAAGGTCTCTGTAGCAGTGGGGGTACTTTCTCTAGTTCCAGGATATTACCATCTCCTTATAATTTTTAGTTTTAACTCTGGATCAAGATGGTTATGGTTAGCCATAGCAAAGGATGGCAGGTATGTTGGTAGGAATGTGTAATCGTGGAATTAGGTGAGGAAATGCCTGTGGATAACTTAATATATGCTTTCAGGCATTGAGAAATGCAAGTACTTCATAAAAACAGGCCAGATGAGGATGGGAGAGAGTTATAGAAATCTGTTCAAAGCTTTTGATTGAGAGGAGGAGGAAAGAAAGAAGGGAGGAAAGAAAGGAAGGGAAGGAAGAAAGGAAGGAAGACAAGAGTGGGTAATCTAACACAATAAAGGGGTGGGGGAGTGGGTGTGTGGTGTTTTAAGGAATAATAGTCAATCTTTTATGAAATTTCAAGTTGAACAGGGCATGGTGGCATGCACCTGTAATTCCAGTGTTTGGCAGTTGGAGACAGGTTGATCAGAAGTTCAAGGTCATTCTAACTTATATAAAGTTTGAGGCCAACCTGTGCTACATGAGACTGTCCCCAAACCAAACAGCAACAAAAATTTTCAAGTCAGGTGTGATGATACACACCTATACCTCCAGCACTTGGGAGGCAGAAGCAGGAGGTTCTCTATGAATTCAAGACCAACCTGATCTACATAGTGAGTTCCAGGCTAGCCAAGGCTACATAATGAGACCCTTTCAAAAAACAAAATAAAATATTAAAAGACTATATCCTGCCAGGCATTGGTAGTGCATGCCTTTAATCACAGCACTCGGGAGGCAGAGGCAGGTGGATCTCTGTGAGTTCGAGGCTAGCCTGGCCTACAGAGCTAGTTCCAGGACAGGTTCCAAAACAATACAGAGAAACCCTATCTCAAAAAACAGACAAAGAACAAACAAGCAAACAAACAAAAAGACTATATCCTTTACTAAAACATGATAGTATATGCTAGCAAAATATTAGTAATTAATAATTCTCAGTTTTAAGATGTGATAGTCTTGTGAAAGAATGAGAAATCACATGAAAGAAATTTATCTTAAAATTTTACTTCTAAATAATCAGCTTAAAATTTTTATAAAAAATGTGCTGTAATTATACATTACAGTATTAGTATTATACAGTAAAGTTTTAGTTCAGACATCTCATGATACACACTCAAAAAAAAATTGTCTGACTTGTATCCCTTACCTACAAAACATCATCAGTGAACGAACTCTGATTTCTAAACTTGTTTAATTGGAATACAAACTCTTAAACAACTTACTATAAAACTTACTATAAAATCACTATAAGCTAAGGCTGTTATTTTTAAAACTTACAATAGAATTTTCACATTCAGATTAATATAAGCATATCATCCACTTTCCAATATGTGCATTTTTATAACTGTAACAATTAGTATATTTGCCTTGTTATGATATTCTTTTAAAAGAATGCCATGTTTAAAAATGTTTGTATCACTAGTGAATTTTTCCATTAATATTTTAAATATCTTAGGAAACGTTAAGATATACCAAACTTTAGTTTCTATTGCATAAGAAAAAGAAAGAGAATAGGACTACTTTTGTTCCATGCCCATGAAGTAATACTGGCTTGGAAAAGAAGTTTACAAAGCCATATTTGTTATGTTAGAGTGCATATCCTGAAGAATATAACACCCATTAAATGAGTAACTTTCCTTTGAAATATTAAAACAAATCAATTACTTTGCAGTTGAATTTTATTTACTGATCATTTTAACACTAAAGTTTATACTAAATATTAGTTTGGGAAGATTTTTAATAAATTTTAATAAAGCTTTTAATACATCTCAAAGAACATGAGAACTGCTTCTTAAAGGACTTAGTTTTAGTTTATATTTTATTATATCTGTTGTGAAATTCACTACTTTTTTGAAATAAAATAATTCAATGCCAACTCCACTTTCCACTATGTATTTTCTATAAAAGTGGAATGGAAATATTTCATCCCTGAAAATTATATAATTGGTGTAGGGCTTGTTTATAAAACATTACACGGACTTGCACAGGTCCTAGAATATGAGAGTCACTAATATGAGCAAGGAGAAAAAAAAACAAGCAACCATTTGAAGTTCACTCGATAGCACAAACTCGTTTGTCTTACTGACCTGTTTTGAAAACTAGAATTCCTTCTTCAGATCTTGATTCTGATGACTTGGTTGATCCCAGTTGTCATTCTCAATTCTACTGTAATACTGTTTGATGACAGGCTTCTTTGTGTTTCTTTAAACTAGATGTAGAAATGTATACTCAGAATCCAGTCTTTAACCAAGTGTTTTCTCTGTACTATTAGGAACTACAGTCTTCATTATAGAGCTTCCCATGCTTAAGAAAATTAATTGTAGCTAAACAAAAGCTACTTCCTTAAATCCTTTGGGAGGCCCTTGGGAAGCTCATAAATTATATAATAGACAGTTGACAGTGAATAAGAAAGTATGAAACCACCTTATTTATTCCAATTACATGGGGTATCGGATCTAATGCTCCTTTCTTCTTTTTCTTTTGTACTCTGCTCAAGTGCCAATTCCAGTATCTTTTAATGGCTTGTTGTTACTTCTTTGGCATTGCTACTTTAGTAAATAATCAGGTAATATTTTCATCAGATACTCCTGGCACTCTTCAATGGGAATAAAAGGCACAGAAAAACAAACAAACAAGTAAGAAAAAGGGTAGTTATTCAATTCCTGTGTGAACATGGATGTGTAATAAAATTATAAATATAGACAACCCTTAAGCTTGTTCCTCTTTGGGTTCTAGCTCTCTTATGTTTGCAAGCTACAGCAGTTTCTAGCCATTCTTGTGTTCTAAGGCTCTCTATTGTTTGTTGTTAGTTTTCCAACCCAACACAGGTGCACCACCTTGTCCTTGAGTCACAAAAGCAAACTGGTCTCTGTGAATTTGCATGTCATTGGAGTGCTTAAGACATTTTGGATGTGTTCATGAAATTATATAAATTATTGAAATGCTATTTCTCCACAATGAAAATGATGGATAAACTAATTGAGGCAACCAGTAAGTTAGTGGGCTGTCATTTAAAGAACATACTGGCTTAGCATGATGGAGCATACCTGTAATCCCGGGAAATAGCAGTGTGAAAGAGCAGCAGTTTGAGGCCAGTCTCTGCACAGAACAAGTTGAAGGCCAGCTGAGCTTGCTAAGACCTTGCATCCAAAAGCCATGAAACAAACAAACAAACAAACAAACCCATAACCAGCTTTGGAATGGACATGAGGAATCCCATGGCCACATCTCAGCTAATTTTCTTTATTGTTAGTCCAGTCTTCCATCCCCACTAATGGGATGATGACCAGTTGTCACAAATACAGTAACCTACTTTGGTTTTGAATTGGGTTGCTCTACAATATTATTAGTACTGTAAGCAAGGAATCTGTGGGAATTTTAAAACTTTTGTTTCCACTTGTGTACAAAGAACATAATACTTTATATCAAATACAAACTATCTCAAAAAGAGCAAACTGATTCTCCATTTGGTTTAAAGAACAAATTAAAATAATTTTGCATTGTTTAAAGCCCTCTTGACAATATATCATTGTTTTACATTTGTTCAGAGAAAAGGTAGATAATTTTTCAACCTAAATTCAAGATAATTCTGCCTATATAATATGTGGGCTGGGAATTATTCTCCAACATTAAATATCAGGGTTCTTAATATTTTATATAATTTTTAAAATGCAGTTGATTATTTCTTATTATTTATGAATATTTACATACACATACATACATAATATGTATATATACACTGTATTGAAGAATTCCTAAAATTAATTATAAATACAAAGAATAGCTAACTTGGTTTATCCTCTTCTCCATTAGTAGTATTACTGACAGTATCACTCTTACTGTAACTTCAGTGTTGAATGCAGCAAAACAACTTTGTCCTCAGAGTGCTAGCAAGTTCTTTATAAACAAGGCACTGAGCATAGTTCAACAGGTTGCATATTAAAATGAGTAAAGCCTGGTTCTGACAGCTGAGTAAAGGACATCGACGGAGAAGTAGTAGTAATCCCCACCAGTATTTCCTAAAGGTTTATCTGGGTGAAACTGGAGAAGCTTATTGCTAAAGCCTTTTCTGTTATCAGAAAGGAGCTACAGTTTAAAGCACACCTTGTCTTGTTCTTTACTTCTCATGGCTGTGGATACAGAGTCCTCCTTATACACCCAGCAACAGAGCCATATGGTGAGATGTACATGGAGTCCCTTTCCTTGTCTTCCATGCTCTGAGATGTTCTTGTTAAAAAGTGTCAAAGACACCTGGAGTGTTTTGTAGATGTTAACACTAAGTTGCTCCAACATTAGCCTCACAAGACTTGATTAGATTACCTCAAAATTTGTTTTAAAATTTTTTTTAAAGGGTCCCCCTTTAGTATCATTTCCTTTCCAGGCTAGCATTGTTTCTTAGATACTGAATTCACTACTTTAATGTAGGGATTAAAACCATCAATTCGAAGATTATAAATGATTTAAAGACAATGTAAATCAGCTTGCTGCAAAAGCAAACATGATTTCAAAACTTTTAACAGAGATCCTGATTTAACTTCTTTTTTAAAGCTATTGTGTCCCTATTTGTCCCTTTCCTAGGAAAAGCTTATGTAGAAAAATCGACCAGTTGAAGTAAAAAGTACAGTTTATATTTTTGTTTTCTTTATTCACAAAGCTACTGTGTAGAAGAATCCCTGTCTTTCCTTTTACTGAAATTCCATGTCAGGGTGGAGAGTAGATAATTATGATTTTTAAAGTTGGACGCTGTTATTTCCCTGGAGAAAAAAATTCAAAAACTCAAAGCTACGTTGTGTATGTGGATAAAATTTAAAAAGATCTTAAAAACTTAGGTTTAAAAGCCCTGCACTGCAGCATCTACCCAAGAACAAGCACTTAGACCCTGTAGGACAAGAAAACCATGTGTTCAACTTGGTCTACAATGCAAGACCCATCTCAACAAAAAGCACAGAGTATTTGATCAGAATTAGAGTTTGGAGACAGGGTCTCACTATGTAGACCAGACTGGCCTTGAACTCTAGGAGATACCCCAACTCTGCCACCTATGTACTGGGCTTAAAAGCATGCACAACCACCTCCAGCTAGAATTAGATTTTAAAACTAAATCATAAGGTTCCTATGAGGCATTTTCTATTTCAACAAATCAAACTAGTTAAATAAAATTCTGTCTAAACTAACTTTAATGTGCTGAGTTTTTGGTATACTCTCTATTTCCAGACATTTTGTAACTTAGCTTCAAAAGCTCCATGTTTTTTTAAGAGAAAAAAGGAACACCATACACAAGCCTTTTGTTATGTGTATCATTAGCTTTCCAAAGGAATACATGCTGTAGAATCTAGTATGTGCTTGATCTTACCTGGTTTTAAATTCTTTAGGTTTTGGAACAGAACTGTATGACAGAATATACAGTGGTTCCTGCCAGAAAGTGCCCAAAGCTTATGCCTCCTAGCTTTTTATAATAGAGAAACCCTGGCTTTGCATTACATAATGGGCCAAATATATTCTAAGGTTCACTTCACTGTTAATATAAATATTCTAGCTAAAGATACATGAGCGTAGCAATTCAGTGTACAAATTATGAAAACTGTGGAAATTGTACCTATCATGTAGCAAATACAGAAAAGTTTCCCTTCAAGTTTAAGGAAGTGGTTAATTTACTTTGAGCTTTAGGGTGAGATATTTTTACCATCTATTTATATGTCAGTTTGTCATTTATTTCATCTGTTCTGAGAGATAGGCAAATGAAAAGTAGGATTATTTTCTTCCTGGTTTGATAATGTTATCCACTTGATTTTGCCCGTGTTACTGACTTCTTGCCTATGTGAGCTTTGTTACCTTTGAAGACATTGGTGACTACCAACCAGTTGAGGGGGTAATAGACAAACAAACCTGAAATACAGGCTTATATAATTTTTTAACCATTTCACTGACAGAGAGCCATGAGAAAACATTCCTGTTAAACAAATGTTTTTCACAAAGTGTTCACACGATGTCTGGAAATATAATATTCTTTGAATTCTCTCAGGTATACTGGGGATTTTTGCCAAACATTTTATCGTTAATGGCTAAGAGACCAGGAGTCCTTTGTCTCTATCCAGAGATTTCCTTTGTGGGATTTGAAGGTTTATTTGTAGTTTATGCCTTTTTGGTTCAGATCTCAGTGCCGGTCTTACCAGCTACTTTGCCATTGTTGACTTCTGTTTCTTCATTCCTTAATTTAAATTGATAATGAGGATTCGTGTACTCTATGGAAGGCCATGACCGGTTGAGTGGTGACAGCGCTAGCTGTTCAGCCACTAGTACAAACTATTATTGCTACTCTCTCAACCAGTAATAGGAATCTTGTCAAGTTTGTGCTAAATGAGGTAATGACCACTTGACCTGAAGTTTGAGAAGTTATTATTAGCAGAGAGGTCTAACAGGGGAAAGTGAAGGTTTAATGTTATGTGGAAGATGATCATTGTGAGCCTAGGGAATTGTGTGGGGTTGACTGGACGGCACATCAGTCTCTTACAGTAGGCTGCTTGGTCTTTCCCTCTCTGTCTCCAGGTGAGCGCCCCTTCCACTGTAACCAGTGCGGAGCTTCTTTCACCCAGAAGGGCAACCTTCTGAGACACATCAAGTTACACTCTGGGGAGAAGCCGTTCAAATGTCCTTTCTGTAGCTATGCTTGTAGAAGAAGGGACGCCCTCACCGGACACCTCAGGACCCACTCCGGTAAGTGTCACCAAATCAAAGCTAAAGTCAAAAAAGTGTTAGAGCATCACATTAAGTAGCATGGAGCTTTGGCCATTGGTTATTGATGGCATTTGTAGGATGCGCAGGAGTCTTCAGAGATGACAGGCAAGGAAAAAGGGACACTGCCACTAAAGACTGTCTTGCAGCTAGAACATGAATTTTCTTTAATTTTTAAGTTTTATAATTATCAAAGGAGTAATTATGTTTAATCCAAGGTTACTGGAGCCTAACCTAATGAAATGTCACACTTCTGAAGTTTCCAGAAAACATGAAAGCTGTAGAGTTTCTTAACAGTCCAGTAGTGCTCCAGCTTAGATCTCGGTGAGAAATCAAATATTGTTCTTTTTAAACTTGAAAATACTCTAGTACTCATTAGAAAATTGGCTGTTGGGGGAATTTATATTTCATTTAACTCTCCGTATTTTGCTAGCTTTCAAACCGCTCTTATTGGGAAAGATCTGAACATTTTATCTGCTTCATAAATGATTTAATGGTCTAGAGTGTTTGATGTGCTAAGAAAATACTAGCATAGCAGTACATAAATGAGGAAGACTAGTCAGAAATCTGAATGAATCTCATCTGGTTTCAGCATGAACTGCAGTTGCTGAAAAGTTAAAGGTAGAAAATTATAATAAAATACTTCCAACGCAGTAGTATATGCTTTGTCTATAATGACATGTTAAATTTTAATTTCAATGGGAAGATCTGAGAAAGTGATATTCTCCTGTACATTGACAGATTGTAATAGAGTGCTGTGGGATGTGAGGGGACTATTAAGCATTATTAGCCTTCTTTACTTTTTCTTGCTATCTTTAAAGCTGAACTTTATTTTTTTTTTAATATAATATGAATTATAGAAAACAACTTAAAACATTTAGATATTAACTTTGGTACAGTTATAAAAGTTAAGTTGATATGTATGTGAAAACCAAATATTCTAAGAATATATTTTACTTTCTGAATTCAAACATAATTCATTTACTTACATGTCATATATTTTTTGAAAATTATGCTACTCTAGTTGTCAGTTAGATTGGTATTATTTTATTATGAGAGGTATCATAAGTTAAAAGGCATATTTAAGAGATGCCTTAAATATTTCCATCAGCTTCCTATATACATTCTAACCAATTGAAGGGTTAGTGAACTGAGGACTATGTACCTCATGAGCATCTCTAGGCCATATGCTGTATCTGTTGAGCATGCCTCGATGGCAGCCATACAGGAAGCCTTCCAGTGGTAGGCCATTTTTTCCACTCCACTTAGCCAGCCGACAATGGATGATGGAATGTGAGGAATGTGGATGAAGTCTATAGGTTTGAGTTTGTTGTATTTCTTTCCATTAAATAAGTTTCTGTTGAAAGCAATGTGGCAAGGGGCGTCATAGTACTTGGTAAGGTGTTCTGTTAAATTCGCTCAGGAAACAACCTAGGAAGGAATGGCAAATCCTCCTTAAACGTCTTTCAGTCCCTGTGAGGATAAATTCATTCATTTTCCATATTGTAAGGAGTCTAGTATAACCTGCCCAACCCCATGTGCTGGCTGATTACTTGTTGGATAACAGGGACTCAACTAAAAAATTCTGAGCCCAGCAATAGTGGTAGCTAAATCAGTTACAGGGGATAGGGAACACATGTAACTGAATTCACGGTGTCTACCTTTGCTTCTGTTATCATTTGAACACAGGTCCATTGAGCAGACACAAGAGTGGCAAGGTTAGCACTTTGCCTGATATTCATATATACTTTGTCCAAATTACAAAGCTCCTTCTCCATAGTGGATTCTTTTAAGAAGGAATTAATGTAGGATACCATATCATCACATTTTGTATCAATTCTAAGGAGTGCATCTGTATAACTTTCCCTAGACCCCTATCACCAATCTTCCATTTTCTTGGCCATAAGCCCATGCCACTGTGTGTCATATGCTCAGGCTCTTTTCTACTATGCACAGCATACAATCAAAGGGGCTTGGTGAAATCCAGGAATCTCTTTTCCACTCTGACAAGGCTAGCTTCTTTAAAGTGGACCTGAAAACACAGTTGTCATGGCTAGCACCAAGTATTACACAATTCCTTTGCAAACTAGACCCACTGCATTTCCTTCTCTGTTAGCTGTTCATTGATAACACACCACAAGGTCATTGATGTAGGTTGGAGGAGACAGATTGTATAGTAGCAGTTACCATGGACACCTGAACCACTCACTTGCTCATGAAGCATGTTTGGGATTGCCAACTGCTGGGTCCAAGTTCATTTAACAGTAATATTATGTTACATCCCTCTTATATTATTTTCAGATAATATGTAGTTCATAGGATGTGATTTGGGCAGTATAATTAGCAACTACTAGCAAATTGAGATCATCTTTTTAAATACAGAATAGCTATTGGTCAAAGATCTTTATGACAAAACCATTAGTGCTTGGCACTCTGAGCTCTACCTGACAAAGATGTCATATAGCACCTCCCCTTGCCATCAATTTTTCTAGAAATAATTGTGATGGATCTTAAAAAGCCATGGCTGAACGATAGCTTTCATCGTGGTCATATTGCAGGACCCCCTTTGCCCTAGGCACCTCTCAAAACTGGCAGCCTGGATTACATAGAGCATATGTCAGAGCAACACACTTCAATGTGGCCTCTGCTGCTTCCAAAAATCCAGAGACCAAGTGTTGTGAAATTGCAGGTTACAGAAATTTATCACAAGGCATAGAAGATCTGTTTCAGCCAACCAAGACTACTGGGCTGGTAATATTTACCAGAACAGAAGGTTCATGGGCTTTAGGGAAACTTATCCGCTGTCCTCTAGCATTTATCTTAAGACGCATCTTGGATGCTTGCTGCTTCCTGGCCACCAAGTCTAGCTGCTACAGTGTCATGTGCAGCCCAGCTTGTCTCATGTAGGCGACAATGAAGATCTCCCCAGACTCTGTTATTGTGAGCAAAGGTAAGAGTGTGAAAGTATGTTGTCCCTACAGTGAGGAGACACTCTGCTTCCAATTATGTCTGGTGATAAGAGCTGTTTTACAAAGAAATCGTGTTAGCTACTTGAGGGTAGTGGCTGCGACAAAGACTTTAGTGTGAATGACACTGGCTTTGTGTTTTATGATGGAATTAAGTCTACATTCATCCACAGACCCACCTATGAGTGGTTTGCCCTAATAAACAGTTTACTAGGTATATAACTTGATTCCCTACTCCTAACCTGTCCATTTTCTGACAGTGTCACTAACATCTGTAATTCGCCCATAGATGCACTGACTCTTCCCTGTCATTGCTCCATGACCAAGAACTAGTAGTTTAGGCATTACTCATTTTATACAGCAGTGCAATTCCACAGCCCTTCACATCAGCCTTTTGGATTGGTCTTGAGCCTTATTTGCTCTAGCCTTAGGTAGATTGTGGGCCTTTAAAGCCAATACACTCTCTCAGATCCCACCTTTGTTTTCCTGGAGATTTGAAGACTTTCCTTTTGTCCCTTAGAGCCATTACAACTCCCAGTCACAAGGTAAGCTTTAACTCTCTTCTGTTATCATACCTGCATTAGCATCTAGATGCCATAGTTTCCCAGTCCTTACCCTATGCCACACTTTATTTCATGCTAAGGCTCACCAGTCTCCCGTCAAGATCCAGCCCTTTTTTAACTCTGTCCAAGCCCTGATAACAAAATCAAATTCTACTTTGACTGATTAGATAGCCTTAGGACATCCTTCTACCCACACCTCTCGCTGTTCTAAGGATCCTAACTATAAAACAGTGTACCACTCAATGGGGACGTTAAAGGGCGGGTGTTTGCAGGAGAATGGTTAGACACAGGAAAACTGAGACGAGTGCTGAACTGAGGCCTGTCACAGGGTGCCACTCCTCCCGCTAGTCTGAAAGGCAAGGAATTAAGTAGCAAGGACTTGAGAGCAGACCTTGCATGGAGGAAAGCAGCCCCTGCCAGCCTGTGACATGGTGCATACAAATTGACTCTCCACCGCCCAGTGTCCTGCTACCTCCTTTAATCAGTGTGACTAGCAGTGAGGACAGGGGACCCGATTGCAACAAGAGAAATTAGCTTTCTGCGGGAGCAGCACAGCGCAAAGAAGCTGGGAAAATGGCCTTGGAAACCAAAGTCGAACTAGCATTTAGGAATTAGTGCTGTACAGTGACTTCTCATCAAATCCTATTTTCATGAGTATTAGTCTTGATAGAACTCTACGGCCCTTCTCTCTGGGTTACAACTGTCATTTTTCTACTGTATTTAATAATCATGTCGGCTGTTGGTACCATATATCTGCTGCCTGTGTTAGAGACCTGGAAGTTCTCTGTGTTGATTTCTGTTAGTAGTTGGTAGCAATGGGCCTGAAATTGGTGAGCATTATATATTTGTGTCACAAATACTCTAGTTTAAGAAAAGTAAACACTTAAAAATGTGTCTGGAATGCATAGAGTCAGTACTTCTATAGAAACATGTATATATGATCACTGTGTAAACTGGTTAGTTTTCAATTTGGGTATGTGAGTGTGGTCATACTCATGACATGCTAGGCATGTGGCCATCAGAGAAGAACCCCAGGAGTTGATCCTCACCTTCTGCCTTGAGACACGGTCCCTCTTCTATTCTTCATAGCTACATGTGCCAGGCCAGCCCATCGGCTTGCCAGCCTGCCTGCATCTCACTGAAGGGACATTGGGATTTTTCAAGTGCACTGCCATGCCAGTCTTTATGGATTCCAGGGTCTCAGTTCCTAATGTTGCCCAGCAGCACATTGTCCACTGAGCCATGTCCCCAGTGCCCGTACTCAACTCCTGAAAGGACAGTGAGATCCAGGTTACTTACTCATCAGTGTGTCCACAGTGAGGCAGTGGCAGGAGTTTCGCAAGAGAACTTCTTGCTGTTGTTCTTATCGTGCAGAGGAGGAGGCTGCAGCAGAGAAAGGGTTCAAACCAAGGCAGTCAAACTCCAAAGTCTGTCCCCTTTGCTGCCTTACAGTATATGGAACTGCCCATTAAAATGTTCTTAAAGTTGCTACTTATGGGAAGGGAAAGGAGGGAGGGAGAGGTGGGGGAGCATGTTCATGCCCTGTTAGACAGTAAGTCCGGCACTTGGGCTTAAGACTGAAGTTGCTACAATTTAGCTGTGTCACTCTGTCAAGTTATTTTATTTATTTGTCTTTGCTATCTTCCTGGGCTGCAATTGGCCATGGTGCAAAATGGGCTGTGTTAACTGTCCAGCCTTTGACCCAGCCTAAAAGAGCACTTTCTGGTGTTCCAAACTTTTGTTTATTTTTGTTTATTTTGTTTTGTTTTGCTCTGTTAGCCTCTCCAGTTCATTTAAATTTTAAAATGAATATATAGGAAACATTAAATAAAGGTTTTAATCAGCTTTTCACGGTGACCATATTGTGTTTCTGCTATTCCCTGCTACTCATACCCAATGAAGAAAACTTCCCCATAGAAATTCAAATAGCATAACAAAGAGTGAATCCAAGGACTGGAGTGAAGGCTCAGTGGTTAATAGCACGTGTGGCTTTTCTGGAGTACACCAGTTCTGTTCCATAGTTCCAGTCCCCGGGCCTCAGGCTCTGGCTTCTGAGGGTAATCACTCCATACACGCGGTGCACAGCAGACATACACAGGCAAAGCACCCACACACATCATTCCCTTTTAACAAAAGGAAGAATGTGAAGGAGAAAAAAGGAAAGGGGGAAACCAAAGAGCTGGCATGTGTTATCCTTAGTGCATTAGCTAAAGAGCACTGACAAGTTTTTAACACATTGTGAAATGAGCTACATTTGGGAAAATATGTCCCAAATTTATATTATATGAAATTGTAAAAGAATTGAAGACCCTGCCCCAGATTTAAACTCTTGTTCTCCAGTAATCTTGAGATTCACCTTATAGACATCCCTTTACATATACCATAAATATGTATATAAACACTATATACATATATATATAGTATATACATACACTATATGCACTATATATACATATAGACTATATATACATACATATATAGTGTAGTAATAATATTTATATGGTTTAATATCAAGTAAGGGAGTCAACACTACTACTACAAAAACAATTCACAGTACTTTTGTGCTTAGATTTTCAGTTTAACAAATGATTATGAACTCTTCCTTTCTAGATATTGAACAGAATGTTGTGTATTTTATATTTTGTTCTTTTAGTTGTTTTATTACAGCCAGTACTCTATGGAAATGGTATTGGAGTTAATCCCTGGACCCCCTACTAAGTAAAAATACCTAACAGCACTCTTAATTTTCAAAGTGTCCTAGGAACTAGAATTGTATATATATATATTTTATAGTTAATACTTCAATATCCATGTACACATACCCATAAATAGACACATACTCTTAAATAAACAAATAAATAAATAGAAATAAGCAAAAAGGAAAATGCAAAAAGACTTTTAACCTAAAAATTTTAGTGTTTACAAAATGTATTTTATGAGTTGTAAAATGAAAAAACTTCATTAATTCTCCCACAGGATCATTAGTATTTCATGTTGTGTGAAAACTGGAGTTTCATGACTGGAGAGATGGCTAAAGAGCTAACGATACTCACTGGCTATTCCTGCAGAGGTTCAGTTTCCATCACCCACATGGTAGCTCTCAACTGTCTATAACTCCAGTTTTAGGGTATCTAAAGCCCTCTTCTGTTCTTTGTGGACATCAGGTGTGTACACCATGCATGTAATAAGTATAGGCAAAACACTCACTGATATAAAATAAATTTCAAAAATTAACTTGGTACATGGACTGGTGATAGATTTTCATTCCTATGAAAGAGATTACTAAAACAATGGAATCAAAAAAAAAATTGAAAACTGTTGCCTCAAGAAAGTCTAGTTACTGTCACATGAAATGTATATGAAGCCGAATACTCCTTAATATGCCATTAGGTCAGATACTGAGTTACTTCTCAAGCATATATGCGAGAAATTAAGAAGCAGGCCAGTGCAGGCATTGACATAATTCAGGTTTTGAATTCCTATTCTAATAATAAAATCAACCCATGTTCGTAGCAACACTTTCTGTTAAATTCTGAGTAAAATAATGACATTCACTTACATAATCATTTAGTGTATATTTCTCTTTGTATATATTAGTATATATATATATACACACATGTATATATGTGTGTATATATATATATATTTGTGTATATTGTATATGTTAGTATATAATTCTCTTTGTATCTATCACTTAAAATAAATGTTCTGTGAAACCACTTTGGTTTTAAATATGTATCCACATCATAACCCTGACTACAGCAATCGGAGGGAGATGCCAGTGTTAAAGTCCCATGACTTGCAGCAAATAAGCCTGTGTTCTGAATAAATAATGAATTTATTTCTAAACACTTTAAAATGTTGGATGTATTTTTTAACAATGCTTTATGACCTTCCAATAGTTCATATTTTTTTAGCTCAAGAAATTTGTAATTTGTGTCTAATTGTCAGTTTAAAGCAATTTTGTCCTATAAAAGGGAAGCAGACCAGATGTGTCACATAAATGCCCATCTGTTAAAACATCTTTCTCCCTATTGTATATTTTTAAATTTTTCTAAGAAGAACTGGCTTGATTACTCATGTCTTGTAATTTCAAGAATTATGTGTTATCCACACACACACACACACACACACACACAAAATAGTTCCAAGTCATCAGATGCTTATATATGTTCCAATATTGATTAAAAAAAAACAAATAGTTCCATAATTGTTGAAAACTCAACAATTCACCTTGTTAAAGACTGTCTAATTTATACAAGTTGTATAATTACACCTTTATTATGAGAAATCCCCATGGAGTTAAATCTATTGACTTACTCTTTCTTTGAATATATTTGCACATTTTCCTGTATTAGTATGGTAAAGGTATCCATGGGGATTTTAGAGGTATATGCTTTGTATACTCATAGAACAGATGGCCTTTTTCACTTAACTAAAAATTTTTTAAAAATTCAGAAGTATTATCTGGCTTCACTCAAAAGGGACAACTTTTGTCTATATTGCTAAAGATACAATGTCAATTGCTCTAGTTATAAATTTCACATGAAATAATGTATTGACTACATCAAATATAGTTTTCTCTCGTGTGTGTGTACGTGTGTGTGCATGTATGTGTGTGTGTATGTTTGTATACGTGTGTGTGTGTACGTGTACATATAAGTACACAATAGGACCTGGGGTACTGATTAGCCTAAACTGCCTAGTCAACTTCTACCAGGGAGCCATTTGTCTCTGGCACCATACCACTCACTGTCACTGTGGTTACAGATATGCACAGCCATTCCTGGCGTGTTACATGGGTCCTGGGGTCTGAGTTGAGGTCCTACTGGTTCTATAGTGGGCACTTTGCCAACTGTACCACTGTTCCAGCCCCAAGAAGTTCTTTCTTTAAAGCCCAGGTCAAGGTAATGATAATCACATTTGATTAAATGATGCTAGCTCTTAAATTCAATCTAGTACAACTCATACTAATGGCAGCCATGTGTTTTACATGTGGTATAAATTGTCTTGCCAGTTGTCCATGAGAAAGGACTGTCTTAAACTGAGTTTAGCCCAGCACTTGGCCCATTTTCTAGGTTATCTCCCAAGTGTAAACTTTTCCCACCCTCACACCCTCCTTTCCTTTCTGGAGGTGGATGATAGAACTGGATTACACTGATAATCACACAAGCGGTATCAGTTGCACACATACTTTGCATAACCGTGGAGTGCTGATTCCACCCATCCAACCCCAATAATGACACCCAGTGCCTCTGTGCCCTCTGCACTGAAGAGAGAGCTTGTGATTAGGTTGTTATTCTCTTACTGAAGGCTAGGACCACCAAATCAAAGCCACTTGGAGTCAAACCAGATGTAAGAAAATCATCAATGTCTACCGCGTTGAACACTTCTTTTACCACCTACAGTAGTAACAATTACTTATCTATTTTACCTCATACATTCTTTATATAAAACATATCATAACTTTATCAGGGTATGCAACCTTGTCTCTTGCAGGTAGTGATAGTCATCTTTGAACTTCCTATCTATTTCTAGAAAAGAAAAATCATGAAAAGTTTTCACCTCATGAAGGTATTTTTCATTTGAGGTAATACATTTGTTACATCAACTTGGACCTTTTTCCTCTCAGCCTTTCTCTGGTCTCAGGAGCTCTGAAGAAACCAGCAGGACACAGGGACCACTTGCCCATTTTTCTAAACATTCTTCAAGCATTGATCTCATTCCAGGGATTGCTAGAAAATTTGAACTTCTATGGATGTTGGCTCAGACATGCTTAACCTTAACTTGTTGCCAGTTTACATTTCTTATCACACTGAGTCTTCAGGCATGATCTGAACACAAATAAAGAGGTTCCACACCAGCCTTAACTCATTGTGAAGCACCATAGCAGGGGCTGTTTGTGATGATTGATTGATTGACGGATTGATTTTTGTAACCTAACCTCCATTCTTTATGTTCCCCACTTGAACCATAGTTGTCAAAAAAAACCCTCTTCATCTATAGCCAGTTATATCTTGCAAGTCTTACAAGAAGACTTACATGGCAGAAAACCAAGCAAATAAAAATAGAGCATAGCTTTCACTCTCATCAATTAAATATTAAGAATGGGACTAGCATTTCATTTATGGTATAAATCATAAGTCAGTGGTATCCCTATAAATTGAAATATCAAACTAAGAGATTCCATTATATTCAGTTTTCAGCCCATTGGTAAAGTAAATGGATAGACTTGTTCAGATAAATATTCTTACCAAACAGTTTAAGGTGAATGGATATCAGGAGTAGGTGGATGTGTTTTCCACTCTCATTCTTTCCCTAACCCCCACCCCATCCCTTCTATGCCTGGGATTCAACCCAGAACCTTGACCTTGCTCAACAAGTGCTCGGCTGCTGAGCTAAATCTCAGCCCTGTTTCTAGAATATTATAGGTATTAATACATTGAAATGCTTTGACCAGTGTTTCATTGTTTCTTATTTTTATGGCAAGCTCGTCTTAACAGCTTTATTTATAAAAAGGAAAATCAAGTTTAAAGAAAGGTATTTCCTAATGTACCTGTACATTCTATTGTACTTGTCATATTCATTATATTTAGATGTAGTGTGCCCTGTACCTTTAAGAAAGTATTCTTCTGCCTCACTTCTCTTTTTGTTTCCTTTTTGCCAGCAGTGTGATATTTAGCTGAGACTCCATACGCATGCAGCCTAGTGAAACTAAAGAGTTTTGCCATCTTCTTAAAAATCTTCTACAAGAATTGAGAACATAAACATGTTGGTAATAAGCAGAACAAATTATCTTTTGAAGAGTACTTTCAGCAAATGATGTTCCAATATGCTAAAATCTCTACCATTGTAATAACATGTGTCTATTTTCACCAGTCTAAAGTACTTAGGAGAAACCTGGCTATGACTTCTGATTGTCCTCACTCTAGCCTTGTGCTTTCAGAAAATACTTCTGCTCCCCAGTCTGTTCTTCACATAATAGCCAGAATATTGTTTTCTTAATCAGCTTAAGCTGGGTGTATTTTCTCCCACACCCATGGTCCCAATTCCTAGAACCAGGGGTACAAGGAAAGGCTCAGGAGATTGAAGCCGTTGTCACCTACATAACAAATGTGAGGCCAAACTGGGCTACATGAGTTCTTGCCCCAAGAAAATAAATAAAATAACAAGGCAAAAATGCAATATAAGTCATATCATCTTTCTGTTCAAAATCTTTCCATTGTCCTTGAAATAAAGCCAAACACCATAGGTGGTCATTGGACATTCTGTCCAAAATTCCTATCTAAATTTACATTTTCTACTTTCTTCCCTTTGAGTTATTCATCAGTCAGATTTCTTTCCTCTTTTCTTCTTTCCTGCCTCTCTATTTATTTATTCGTAATATTTATTTATTTATTTATTTATTTATTTGTGGTGAGCCTAGAAGTTATGACCTATAGCTCTTTCTGTGGTTTTTGGCATATTTACCTCACTCTCTTTCCTGTGAGCTTAAATGTCATCCCATTGGAAGTAGTAGCTTCCATGATACTCAAGATAAAGCCTTCTCCTGCACTTTGCTACCTCTCCTTCGGTTGCCTTAGGTTTTTGTGTATACACACATTACCCATCTTCTCAGTGTGAGATCACTTATAGGTGTGGTGCTTGGAACATGATGCTAATCAAAAAGTACTTGTTTGTTTAGTGTTGCAAGCAGAGGATCTCAGGATCCTCACTATAGTATCTAACAAACAAACAAACGAAAGCACTTCCACAGAAGGAAGTACTAATTTGTTCTAACTTTTTTTTTTTTTAGCATCAGTTACTATTCAAGTTTGTTAACCATATAGGGATTTAGATATCTTTCCTTGTGAAAGTTGAGGAAGCTCATGCCTTTTACTCAGTCCTGGATAATAGACAAAGTAGGTATGGGTGGTGAACATTTCCACTTGGAAAATCTTTACTGTAATGCAGAGAAGCCGCAAAGGCTATAACAAGCAAATCAGATTTCTTCATTGGATATAAATTTCTTGGCCATCTAGGTGCTAGGAATTTTCTAGACTTCTAAGATAAAATAAGTAAAAACAAGGGTTTTCCCTTGAAATTTATGGAATAATGGAATAAATGTAAACAAAATAAATAAGACAAAAAAACACAATCAGTAAACATAAAAAGAAAAAATGTAAATGCATATGAGAAACTTAATATATATAACATAGCCAGGTGGTGGTGCATGTCTAATTTAATCCCAGCACTCTGGAAGCAGAAGGCAGGTAGATCTCTTTGAGTTCAAGACCGCCTGCTCTACAAAGTAAGTTCCAGGACAGCCAGGACTGCTACACAGAGAAATCCTGTCTAAAAAAAACAAGAAATGTAACATATTGTTAATGTTCAGTAAATGATAACTCTTATTCTGTAGCTGAAGGCTTGCACCAACATTGTTTTAAGTTTTGTTTCCAATATGTAATTTTAGAAATGTTGCTTCCTAGATTCAACTGTTGCCTCATCTAAATTAACGTAGGATTCATACACCATCTGTATTAGGACTAAACTTTGAATTTACACACGCACACACACACTTTAATCTACATATAACTTAAGTGAAACACCTTACTCGCTTCCAGATAAATTCTTTCTGGACATGTGCATTTTCCAAGTGTGTACTTTCTTGTCCTGTCAGTTATTATAGTATTACCAAGTGAGATGAAAAGGAACAGGAGGTTAAGAAGATAAATTCTGAGGGCTGTGGGTTCAGCCAGTTGGTATAGAGCTTGAGAGTTCTAGAGCCAACAAAAAATCTAGTTATGGTAGCATGGGCTTGTAATCTGAACATGGAGAAGCAGAAACAGGAAGATCCCTGGGACTCACTGGCCTGTCACTCTATCCTGATCAATGAATCCCGGGTCCCAGTGGGAGACCCTGCCTATTAAGGACCAATGCCTGAGATTGTGGCCTAGTACATGTGCCCACTCTATGCCCACATAGAGAAGAGTAGAAAATGCATCAAAGAGGAAGTTTATATGTTTGGGTTATTTATTTGTCTGAGTCTAGAAAGTTCTTAATTGGCTTCCTTCTCTGTTCCTTCAATGAATGCTTCATATATAAATAATAATGAAAAACATCATATATATCTCCTTAGTTCTTAGATTTTAAGGTAGTTCCTCCTTGCTGTGTTATTGCACTTTATACTTTCACAGTTTCTCTAGCTCTTTTTCTGATCTTCATCAATCAGTGAAACAATTTATAATATAACTACAAAGAAAATGTAGGCATCTTCTGAACTCCTTATGGTTAATGATAGGATAATTTGACAATTTATGTGATTCTATTTTAAATAGCTGTAACATTTGAGATAGCTAAACTTATCTGTTTATTATTTAAGTAATATTTTATTGGGAAATAAAGCATAATTCATAAAAAAAAGCATTTTATGTAATAAAGAAGAGTGGAGGTAGCATAGTTCTTAGAGCACTTTACAGCATGCACTTTGGGTCATGTTGCTTCCTAATTTTTAGGCATTCAGAACAAGGAATCTGGGGAAAGTTGTCACCTAAACAAAGTGACATAACAGTAAATGTCAAAATTTTGTACTTCTCTGAAAATAATCTTACACGGGTCTACTTTTATTATTATCTACTTTTATTAAATCATGTCCTTTCTTCTGAGTAGACAAAAAAAAAAATAGATATGTTCTTTATCCTCTAAAAGTCTGTGGCTTGTTTACTTTCAAAGATCCAGCTCAGAGTTGCTTTGTTTCTTAGTTTATGGATTTTTTTAATTAATTAATTTATTTATTTTTGGTTTTTCGAGACAGAGTTTCTCTGTATTGCTTTGGAGCCTGTCCTGGAACTAGCTCTGTAGACTAGGCTGGCCTTGATCTCACAGAGATCCACCTGCCTCTGCCTCCCGAGTGCTGGGATTAAAGGCATGTGCCACCAACGCCCGGCTTCTTAGTTTATAATATTGCTCTGTTCTGTTTTTCTTGGTTTTGGTTTTGTTTTTGGCTGATGGTGCTGAGAATTGAACCTAGAGTCTCAATGCATGTTGGACAAGTGTTCCATCCACAAAACATATCGCCAGCTCAAACACCACTTGTATTTTTGGCACAATTTCCCCTGGCGAAATTGTCTTTTGTAAGTTTTAACTGAGTTCTGAAGTCGACATTATTAGCATTATTACAAACTGAAATATTGGAAAGATAAAAGTTAGCTTTTTTTTTTAACACGGTGGCAGTGTCTGCCTTGTCATCTGTCATATTCATAGTCCCTAAAACATACTCTGTAACGAATATTGATTGAGTGATGAGGGAAGCCTAATCCTTAAATCTCATTAGGTCCTACACATGAAAAATTAAGTGCATCAATGAAAACACTCTGAGCCTGTTTATTACAATTTTCCAAAACATCTGCACAGATATGCCTATGGGGGAGGGGTTATTAATAGTTGTTGAAATAGAAAAGTATGTTTACAGTGGTTAGAGGAAACATTGGGTTAAATATATTGTATTTCTTTGCTTCCTTGTCTTGTTATAAGGACTCTAAACATTAAAAAAAAAAAAAAAAAGCCTTTCTCTCTCACACACACAGATGCACTCTGTAAACTGTTTTGTAAATCAACCTAATTTAAAAACACATACTTAAACATTTCACATTCTTCTCCCCAACTCCCAACCACACGCGTAAACTTCCTGGAGAATGGGAAGTTATTCATGATAATGTTTGACTGACACCTAATTATACTGACATGATTTAATATAACAAGGATTCTCTGGCAGGGCGGATGGGGGGCTGGCTTTTCAGGTATAAACCTGTTTCCTTTCTAAGATGTTCTCTTCCTACTTAATCATTTCATTCAAAACTGTCCAAAGTCATCAATGATTTAGGTTTTTTTTTGGGGGGGGGGTTGTTTTTGTTTTTGTTGGTTTTTCTTTTGAGGGGAAAGATGTGAGGATTTCTAAAGCACTCTGTGGCAGACAATATTTTACAAACTGTATCACAAAATAAATTGCAGAAGGGAAATGCCTCAAGATTTTTACCACATGAAAATAAAAATCCTCAATCTCAAAACGTTTAAGTTAGACATTTATTAGAAATGGGTCGAAGAGTAACTAGCAGTTATATCCACAGAGATTGATTAAGTTCATGGGAAAGCTATAGTATTGAGACATAATTGATAAATAGGTAAAGGGAGTGAGTAATTTAAAAGAATAGCATATAAATGGCTAAAATGGTTTATTTATTGTTCACTTTCATGGATACAAATTAAGAAGAAGAGCAGTTTATTTTGTCCAGCATAAAGGTTTCTGGATTTTCATGGTTCACTTTGTGTCTTTGTTGTTTCTGAAATATTTTCAGCCTAATATTAATATCCGACAGTTTACTATATAGCCATACTCTAACCAGTGTTTGCACTCTATCTACCTGAGAGCCATTTACAATTTTATTATACTATGTAAAATCAGAAAAGAAGCACTGTTTTCATGTCATTATTAAATAGTTCCAGTACATAGAAATGTGACTATATGCCTTCCTGGGTACAACTTTAAATCTAGGAATCACCCTGACCGCAACCACCCCATTCTTATTCTGTATTGATTTGTACAGAGAACTTTCTTTACACTAAAACAATGGTGGAATCCAAACTTCATAAATACCTTGTCACTGAATAAATGGAGTGTGATAAACACCATTGAAACTGAGCTAGTAGATTACATTGTCTCTTGGGGGGAGGGGAGTAGATACTATTGTCTACCTCTGTAACAGAATGTCTTATATGGGCTTCTTAAGTAACTGCTTTATACTCCAATGTCCCTTACTATAATTTGAGGAAATAGATTTAGCTCCTTACTGGAAAATTTATTGTTTTAATAACAACATCCTTTTGTAGGTGGCAGTGTAGGAAAATGACTGTCTCATAGACTGCTAGGGTGAATATAAATTTGCAAAAGCCTCTTTTAGTTCAATATATAGTGATAAAGTCTCAAACCTTTAAGTTGGGTGCTTGAGAGATGGCTCAGTGTGCAAAGTGTTTGCTGCACAAGCAGAAGATTCTGAGTTCAGATCTTCTACATCTACATATAAGCTTTGCATAGAGACATGTCCGTGAGAGTGACAACAGAGATGCACAGATCCCAGGTGCTCACTACTGGCTGCAAATGATGAAAACAGAGAGCCATGGGTTCACTGAGAGATTCTGTCTCAAATAAATAAACAAATTGAATAAACAAGGTAGAGAGCAATAGAGGCACACTCCAGGTGTTGACCTCGGGCCTGCACTTGTATGTGCATGGACAATACACCTGCACACACGCGGATACCATACACACACACGCATGCACATGCACACCAGGAACTTAAACCTGTTCATGTGTAAAGTCCATATAATATAACAAACCACTAAATCAAACAAACTTAAGAGTAAAGACAAAAATTAAATGTCATTTGCACCATGTTAGTAATAATCTTTTGGGGGGTTAATTGATAAGTCTGCAAGAAATTATCAAGTGAAACCATAGTCATATCTCCTAATAGTATCCCTGGAAATATTCATAAATGGATACATTTAGTTTTGATAAAGGAACATGAATATAATATGTAATTAATGCACTCCAGCAGGCGGGTCCATCTTGAAATGGTAAAGTTATTTTCTGCATAGTAGATGTATTTCTTGGTGTGTAGACAGTTACATCTATGTAAAAATAAGAAATTTATCAGTATTGTTATATTGTAACTTGGTTTATACATTCATTAGAAAATTTATTCAACTGACCTATTTCAAGAAAATATAAATGGATAAGACTTGGTTGGCTGTATATCTTCATAACACCCTATGAACTTTATAGTCAACATTCCTGCTTCAAAAACTTTTTGGGTGTGTGGCTTGCTCTTATTCTTAAGTAGGACAAGGGGGATTCTAATACACAAGAACAACCAAATGTTTCTAGTCCTTATGGAGACAGGTAGGGAAATCACTGTTAAACTGCAAGTCAATTCAAATGGTTTGCTTTATTTCACTTTAATTTCTGAATCTTCAATTTCCTATCTATTCCTCAGGTCAAGAGTTGGTATTTGTAGCTCTAACTGATTAAGTCAGTATGTCTGTTATGATAGGATTTTTGTCTAGAAGCAAGCTATGTTAAAGGAAAAACTGACAGTTACTTTTGAAGTAGCTATAAAAGTTGGCCATATTGTCTTCTCTGTAAGAACCTGTGGTGTTATAACTTATCTTCTTAGAATTACATTCATAACAAAGTTTGTGCCAGTTACCTGAATTGCATTGGTACTAAATTTTACAAAATTATCCTGATTTCTTAGTATCTATTTGCATGTCTTCTCAGTATTTGTCAGTTAAAAATGCAACGTTTGCCTCAAACCATGACAAATGTTGGGGACAGATTTGCCTTTCCGCCGTAATCATCTAGAATACCACAAGGTCTATTAACCGAATTTTCCATATAACAATAGGCAGTGTAGGACTTTGATGCCTGAGTGACAAAAAACAAAGATGTCAGGTACTATAAATTGTTCCAGCCAACTTTCTGGAGGCAATTTTCATACAACATCTCAGCCAGACTAGCACCAGGCAGTTGAACTAAACATAAGAGGCAGATATCAAAGAGTAGGAAGTTGCCCAGAAAGAGGTATTAAATTTGTAGATGGATCACTTGATCTTTAGGCTAAATGGTGATCTGTTTTCCTGAAGCTGGGAAAAGAACAACCAGAAAGCAAAAGGCCAAATTCTTTGGAGCTTACAGAAATTAGGAATATTTAATTCTCACCAAAGTGGAAAGATCTTCTAATGCCACACTTTCAGTAGTGTCCTGAAAGGGTCTGACCTAGCCTAGTCTGGGCCTTCCTTAGACCACAGCAGCAAACTTCAGAAGGACCAAATTGACTCTGTGCAGTGTAGCTGGAGATGGGAACATGTCAACCACATTTTAAAGAAAGGCAACAAAATCTAAAACCCACCTGGACAAAATTCACAATATCCAGCATCCCATTAAAATTTTGTAGACATGGGAAGGAAAAAATGTGTCCATAATTAGAATAATAATTGCATAAATCCAGATCCAGAAATGACTAAAAAAAAGTACTGGATTTAGCAGGGAAAGTTAATAAAATTGATCTAATGAATCTATTTATTTTGTATGTCCAAGGTTGGAGAGGGAGTATCAGGATGCTAAGAGTTTAAGAGCTGAGAAGGAAATGTGTGTGGTAGGAAGGAAATGCCTGTGTTAAAAAAAAAAAAAAAAAAAAAAAATGCTCAGTTCCATCTCCACTTGCTTCTTAAGCAATAGAAAAAAAAAAAAAAAAAAAAAAAAAAAAACAAAAACACCCAAGCCAAATGTATATTTAAAAAGGACATAAAGACAAAATAAGTAAACAGAAAGAAGGAGAGAAAATCCGATGAATGCAAAAGCTGACTTTTGTGAAAGGAATAATTATTAAAAGAACCTAAGTCAATCAATGTTAAAGAGGAAATGTGCATATAACTCAGGAATAAAAATAATATTTCTGGAAGCATAATACAGAACTAGTATAAAGAATTTGATATCAGTACATACAATTTGGTGACATAGATTTGTGTTTCAAGGAATTTGTCAAACCTCACTCATGAAGAAACAGATACTCAAGCTAACCTTTATTTACTCGAGGAATTGAAACAGAAATGTAAAACCTTTCCAAACGAAACCCCCCACATGATGTCACTGGTAAGTTCTTAATTAGTTAAAGAAAAACAGTGGAGGGAAAGAATCAGAGAAACAAACTCTTCCAGGGAGAAAAGAGGATAAATTTGTAATAGAATTCTGTGAGTTCAGTTTTACCTGTTAGCAAATTACAGATGTAACAAAAGCTAAAGACTAAATAGCAGTAATACTAGTGACTATAAATGCAATTCTTTATTTAAATGTTCAACAAATGGAGTATATAAATATAAGGAAAGAGACAACATATCAGAGTTGGGTGAGATATATTAGGAGAGTTTTTAACTTGGTTTATCATTGCTAATAATGCTAATGGGATTCTTCCAATTAGCTTATCAATAGAGACCATCTTCATAAATTCATAAAGGAAGTTTGTCATAATTCTATTTTCAAGGAAAATAAAAGTCTTCAGCAAGTGAATAGAAAGAAATTTCTTGACATGAAGGTCAGGCATGAATAACCTGGTATCACGCTAAGAGCAAAACATGAAAATTAAACATGATCATCAGGAACAAGGCAAGAATGTCTCTCTCAACTCCACCAGCGTCATCCTAAATCTAGTTAATGTAGTAATGGAAAGGGAACAGAGAAGTCACACAGAGCATTACAGCATAGAAACAAATCAGTAAAATGGCCTTAAGTGTTAAAGACACAGTCGCATTCATAACAATGCCAAGGAATCTACCAAAATGTGAGAAGTATAAGTTCAAAGTTCAAGGCCAGTATGAATTAACCAAGTTCATTTTTCCTAACAGCTAATAGCTTTAAAAGATAAAAGTTGCTTAACATGTACAAAGAGTTTTGATATGTGTGTACATTGTTGAATCACCACATTTAAGCAGTTTATCATTGCTCAAAAATCCATGTTTCTTTTTTTTTTTTTTTCCTGGTTGGACACTACAGATCTACACTCCCAGCAGTTTTCAAAAATGCATTAAACTATAGCCATCACATTCTACAGTAGACCTTCTGAGCATACTCCTCCTACTTGACTGCAATATTGTACAGTTTAACAAGTGTTTCTCTAACACCCCAACCCACACAGCACCCGAGCTGTGCTGCAGTGTAAATGATAATGCATGTATCTCCTTAATACCCTGAGAAGAGATCAGGTTTGTGATATATGTGATAAGGAAGGACCGTTGGCAATTTGAATTTAGAACGGAGTGCCATTTATTATAGCTTCCAAAATTTAAGAAATACTTAAAGGTAAATTTAAGTAAACATGTATAAGAAAGATATACCTAATTCTGAAGCATGTGACTACAGAGATGGCTCAGTGGCTAAGAGCATTTGCTGGTCTGGAGACATAAGTTTGGTTCCTAGTACCCACATTAGGCAGCTTATAGCCATCTGTACTCCAGTTGCATAGGATGCAACGCATTTCTCCCCAACCCTCCCCCCCCCACACACACACACAATCACAGGAAATAGAGTATAATGGTGTTTGCACACATCTACTGCCAGATTATTAGCTGGTGAGAACTGGAGCAATGTCTCAGTGGTTAAGAGCACCCATTGCTCTTCTAGAGGATCCAGTCCCAGAACCCACCTGGGAGTTCACAACCATGTATACTACCTCTCCTAGTCTCTGGGGGGCTCCAGGAGCGCTGCATAGATGGACCTGCAGGCAAAACATCCAAACACATAAAAGTAAAATAAAAGTTAAACCCATCCTTTCCATGAGGTCTCAGCAGCCAGGCAGGGTTTTTCTTTATTATTCATTTGTTCTTATAAACATTGGTAAACGTATGCAGATTTTTTTTTAAATAAAAAAAGAACCCCTCAGTTTTTTACTGACATTTGAGAAGTCTAGGTTGGATGACTTAAAGACTGACTCTATTAGTAAATCTTGATTTGCTGATTTATGGACAGAGATAATAGAATGGGATATGTCTAGAAATGTACTACACTAAGTAGCCGGGTGATTATCTTAGTAAGAATGAATATTACTTTCTGTAAATGACGTGAAACAAAGATATCCCTGTTTTCCAAAAGGAAGCTATTAACATACATATGTCAAGGTTGAGTCACACACTATCTGCATCTCCAGTAACAACATGTATATAGCTATATATTTACATTCTATCTAGTCACATACATGTGAATTTTTATAAATAGTATATAACACACACATTTATTTAGAGCTAAAGGACATGCATCTAAACTGCAGATTAAAGACATGCAATTCTTATTCCAGAAACTCCCCAGCATCAAATACAAATAGATGCTAAGAGCTTCACAGTGAACAAGCTGCATATTAAACCACATTTGTATCGGGCATTTTAAAAGAAATGAAAGATTACCAGTTTAGCCAAACAAAGCCTTCAAAATGTGAAGGGGAAATTATTTTATTTCTAGCCTAGAAATCCTGTACTGAAGAATGGGAGAGGAACACATTAGATTTAGGCAATCAAGGAGGCCAGTCATATAGAAACAACAGGCAGGACTAATACTACAATTGTATAATAAGCCAAACACTCCATAGGTTCTAGAGTTTGAAGTACACCTGGCTGTGAGAAGGCAGGAATGGAGGGGGAGGCATGGCAAAGACCTGAGAATGGGGTGGGATCAGAATGTTTAGAACAATTATTATTAAGTGTGCAACATCTGTGGAGGGAGAAAGAGCCCTGGGCACCATACCACAAAGAGGAGTTTAAAAACCGCAGTTTTAAAATGGGAAAACTTAAAAGCGGTACAAGAACTGAAATGGAATTGGATTCAGCCATATAATAATATATTATGATTAATATCTCCATTAATAATGGACATTTCCATTTTTATACTATTAATTTGAAATTGTCTTATACCTTGAAATCAAAAGAGGCTTGCGAGAATGTTTGTGGGGGATGATGAATCCTTACCAAAAAGCAACATATCTTTTCTAACCCTGAAGGACAAAGAAAGACATATACATTATTTAATGGGATATAATCACTAGACAAAATAATTGCTTTGGAGGTTATGTTTAGGTTGTGGGTGCCAGACAAGAAGGGCATATCTTATTTCACCAACGCCTTTTTAGTTTTGTTTGTTTTTCTTTGCATAAGGGTGTGTATAACTGGTACACATAAAAATAATTCAATTAAAAATAAAATTAACATGCCAGAGGGATGACTCAGCAATTAAGAGCACTTGCTGTTCTTCCAGAGGATTCAAGTTCGGGTCTCAGCACCCATGTGGAGGCTCACAATAACCACCTATAGTAGATGTTCCTACCTCCCTCAGACATACCTTCTTTTTCCATCATCTTATACTACAGATTCCCTTTATTCTTTTACACTGCAGAACATGTCACAATCTATAGTATACAGCTAGCAAACGGAAGATATGTCGTACAAGACTGTAATATAAGTGTGGGAACCATGAGAATGTGCTCTTCACTGTATTGGTACTTCCTGTTCCTTTTTGGTAAACATATATTCAGTAAATGAGAGCAGTAAAAGAAAGGGTAGAATACCTCCAGAGCAAAAAACAAAATTTTTTTTGTTTGATGCAGAATGGTATTCTAGTAAGACCTTTCAGAATCTAAAACGTCTCCCATGTTTGTTTTATCGATAATAAATGGAGATGAAGAGATGATGAAATTCAGTTTACACTTCTAAAACTCTATTTTAAGAGTTAATTACTTACCCGCTATTGATCTCCTTGAGAACAGGATGGGGTGAAAAGGGAGGGCTAGGATTTTGGAAAATAATTCACTGACAAAATGGGAGATGAATTCAAACACATGAGATTGGCTCCAAAAAAGAGGGTGGGGATGAGCCGGCATCAGTTGTGACAGTTGATGTTGACTGTCAACTCAACAGTTTGGAGAATGAGAACATCGTGAGGGATCATCGACCCTAGGTCAGCCTCTGAGCATGGCTTGAAGGGTTGCATTAGTTAGTTTAACTGAGCAGGGGGAACCCACCCCTAAAATTTGGTGGCTCCACTACTTGACTGCATGGAAGGGAGAAAGAATGGTGAATGCCGTCACCCATTGCTCTCTGCTTCCTGGTTGTGGGGCCATATGATCTCCTGCATCTTTAGCTTCCCAGCCAGGATGGGTTGTGAACTGAAATACACTCTGTCTTTCACTGAGTTGCTTCTATCGGGGTATATCATCACAGCAACAGAAAACATACAGACAAATGTGTGTGTGTAGTATTTGGGGGGGGAGGAGGGTTTACAGAGGTTAGAAGAACAGTAGCATATGTCCATGGTGACATGGTATAAAGGATGCTGCTTAAATAACATGGAGAAAACAGGTTAAAATAAACAGAAATATCGTAGTATCCAATGGGAAAAAAAAACCGACACCAGAATGGTGGAAGATGTCTGGACTGTTTCTCGGTGGACAATACTTGCAATGTAAAGGGTGTGTCAAATATTAGTTGGTCAGTAGACTTATTTGGTATACAGTCGCCATTGTTTCTATGGTAATAGAAAATGTTAGGTAGAAATAGAAGTGTTAGGTAGTGTCACATCTTGCAATATACGTATGTGCAGGTACATATTATTCAAACTGGTTTTGTCTAAAAATTTTATTATGTTTTAATGATCCCCTGGAAGAATGTGTTCTACACATGTATTAACAGCTGCTTTCCAAAAGTAGAACAATGAATACCTGGTTTTCAATGTAAAAAATTTTCCCCAGTATTTTTAAATGACTTATCTTGTTTTAGATCACTTTTGTCTAAAGTGCTTTATTAAATTTACATTATGAAATAGTCAATTTTAATGTGTGTGTGTGTGTGTGTGTGTGTGTGTGTGTGTATCAAATAGAATCCACGATTTGGGCTTTGATTCTATTCCCATTGTTCTTTTTTGTTTTCCTACTCAGCAGTGCAAAGGTTAGGCACCTTTAGGTGCTTTTGCTTGTCACAGTTCTGTAGTTTCTCTTCTGTCATCACAAGGGTTGTAAGGTTACTGGCAGTGCAGATATATACTATGAAAAATGAGGCTGCCATTTGTTCTCTAGGCAAAACTAAATGATTCCTTGGGGAGTCAGATGTCAAATGAAATTAGCTGGCCTGCTTCATACTGTTATTCAGGGCTGAGGGCTCTGGCATTGACCACGTACTGGTCTTCTCTTCTAGATCCATATCCTACCAGGAACCAAAGTGCTCCATGTTTTTATGTATACTCCTATCTCAAAATAGCCCTTGGTCTATACAAGGTATACAAGGCTCTTTTTTTTTCTATGAGTTTTTCAAAGTTGTTCACCATAAACATCATAGCACATGTTTTAGTAGGTGTATTGAGAGAATGAAGCCCTAACTATTAGTAGAAATTACCTTTAATAATAGAAGATGCTTTGGAAGGCACCATTACCATGGTAACTAAATATGTTAGGGCTTTCGTGGCTCCTGTTAATAGTCCCAGCTCACAGCACCTTGGAAGGTAATTCTTGATATCACAGAGGCAGGATCTGCACAGGAAAACATATCCACTTGTTGCAAAGTTCTGGTGTGTGAACAGTTACTATCCAGTGCAGAGACAGAGACACAGAGAAGGCGAGAGAGAGACAGAGTGACAGAGAGACAGAGAAACAGAAACAGAGAGAGAACCTCCTTCCTAATTATATCTATAATTTTTTCAATGCTTGAATTCTTTTTAATTTTGTTGGTGCCCATGAATAATCTTTTTATTTAAACAGTGACATTTTAAACGGTTGCATTTTTAGTTTTTCTTCAGAAAATTCTCAGCTCTTTCTGAAACTCATATGCGCTCACACGCGCGCTTACACACACACACACACACCTTACTGTATATGCGGGGTAGCCCTGATCTGTCTTTAGTGAGTGAAATCTGGCATAATTGTGGAAAGGTTAATGTGTTAAGAGTCACATAATGTAAGAATTGATCGTCAGCCACTGAGCATGGGAATACAGAGAAGACAGTCAGAGCACGAATTGATTCAGTATTTCCCCTACTCCTGGAGGCGCGACCTTCCTATCTTCTTACTGCTTTTCGTCTTAGTAGACGATTCATTGTTTTCACCTAAACTGGAGTGTGGAGGAGGAAGAGCTAAGTCTGAAGAGCATATAAATGTTCCTTACAATCTATCAGAAGCTGGCTGTTGATTTGCTGAGGTGAGGAGCACACTAACCCTGACTCTCTCCACAGTGGGTAAACCTCACAAGTGTAACTACTGTGGACGAAGCTACAAGCAGCGCAGCTCACTGGAGGAGCACAAGGAACGCTGTCACAACTATCTCCAGAATGTCAGCATGGAGGCTGCTGGGCAGGTCATGAGTCACCATGGTGGGTAAAAAATGCTTTTGCGATTTTTGTTCCTTCCTATTCTGCTGTGTATAGTCCTTCTCGTGGCTTAAGTCCTCCCATCTCTTTCTACAGCTTTCAACCACATTTGCTTTGTATGGGATTATCTTCCTCAGCAGTTGACATGAGCTGTTTTGGAACACACTACTAACAAGATTCTTGAGTTTCCGTGGCACTCCCAAATCAGTTCTGATAGCATGTGTTTGAATTAACACAGTAATGACAGCCAGCATTAGAGCTAGATTAGAAATGCCACAGGAAAGTACTGTTTAGTCTTCCCTTGTGTTTCTCCATTGAAATGGTTCCACGTAAGTCTCTGAGTTCTCTGCATGAATACAGAGGGTATTAGCATTACAGCTTCTCTCAAAGGTGCACAATCAGCTTGGAATGGTGCCGAATAATTTATTTGGCAAACTAGTAATTTTACTTTGTACATATGCAAGAGACAACTTAGACCAAAATTTGATTCCTCCCCTATCCCCTAAAACACATTCTGTCAGAAAAACATCTCGATCCTAACAATACATTGTGGCAGTATGGAAGGTGGTCCCCACTGTGTGAGAGGTCCTGTAAAGTTAATTCAGCTAATTGGTCTTACAGAGGAGAGTAATGAATTTCAATTCTTCAAATTCTTAGTGTCTCTTTATCCTACTACTTATACTGAATGGTTTCATATAAACAAAAGCCAAAGTCCTACCTTATTGGTAGTTTTGTATCTTTTATTTTAAAAGGATTGACTAATACTAGATGGTGTAATTTGCCTCAGTCACTTTAAAAATATATCCATTGCCTTAGATATAGACAAATTAAAGATTGTTTATCAAATTTTAGTTTGATATATATATATATACACACACACACACACACATGCACACACACACACATGCACACACACACACACACACATGCACACACACACACACACACATGCACACACACACTATGGAAGTGTGTTTATTATAGAGTTGGTGACTTTGTGGTTATGAGTTGAGATTTTTTTCACAATTTTAAATATTTTTGTTATTTTGCATAATTTGAGTTCTTACATAAAGAATAAATGTCAACTAAATGGATGAGTGAGGATATCATAAGACCCAGAGCATGGAGGGTATATATATATACAGTTGTGGGCTTGGAGTTTGATAAATCTGGCTTGACTATCAGGTGTTTGAATATGTTGGTCATAGGTATGCTATGAGAATTAAATGTAACAGGTTATATAATGAATGTCGCCTAAACAATTATTTTGCTATTAGAATTCAGGTCACTAATACTAAGAGCCACTAAATAGGCCATTCTCTTCAATGTTATCACTGTCTAACACTAGAGGTTGCATTTGCCTACTAAGAACATTGTTTTGTTTGAAACTGATGGTTCTCTACCTTCTTTTTGCTGCAACCCTTTAATACAGTTCCTTGTGTTGTAGTGACCCCAATCATAAAATTATTTTCATTCATTGCTACTTCATGATTGTAATTTGTCCTCTTTTATGAATCATAATGTAAATATTTTTAAGGTAGAGGTTTGTTTGTCGGGTTGTGAGCCACAGGCTGAGAACAGCTGTTTTAAATTGTTGGTTTGGGAACTGACTAGAGGCAGAGGACTGAAGTAGGTTTAGTAGCATGCAAAGCTCTTCAGGGATCCACTACTGTGTTACTAGTACTCCATGTGATGTGTGCTCATTGAAATGTTGCAATTCTGGCTTTTGGTTAGAGGACATATGCAAATTCTATTCATTTATTTTTCTATTCATTCATTTACAGAACTCTGAATTACATGTTTACCCAAATAAAAGCCAGATTTTTTCGTAACTTTATCTTATTTTAGTATATACATATATATTTTTAATATATATATATGTGTACACTATCCTAGAATTAGTGTCATATATCATGAAGAGATAGCTATGTGTCTTCTACGTAGCTGGTGCTTGATATTGTCCCATTTGCCAGATATTTTGGCCTTCTCAAGTACTGGCTCTGGTGATGAACCAAAAACACAATGAGGATGAGCTTGAAAGACAAGGCAAGGTGCTGGGAAGAGCAGGGCCAGGACAGGGGGGAGTAAGTGATGACAGGTTTTGGTGGTACAGGCTTTAACATTTGTTCTTAAAAATTAGATTGTGAAAAAAAAAATTAGATTGTGCTTCAACCACACTCACTACATGGTTAACACATTTCATGCTGTGCTTTCTTGGATTCATAGTAATAATCTGAGAGCATTGTAAGCTTCTTTTCCTTCCACTAACATATTTAATAGGGAACTGTATTGAGTTTATGAGGAAGCAAATGACAGATGCCATGCGGTGGGGAGCAAAGATAGAATGCTACTACAGTTGTTAATTGTCTCATATGCCAAGCTTGTCTTGCATCTCAGACATCCATATTTATTCTTTCCTTCTCTTCCTGTTCCCCTTTGTGTTAGTGGTATGAGTGGAGGGTTTTATCTGTATGCCTACCATCAACTCCATGTCTTACACAGTTAATTTTCTTAGCCACTCTTTGCCAAAGCTTGTTTGTTCTCACACTGGTTCTTCATGGGAAGAAGGGCTATTCTTCCACTTCACCCAGAAAGCACTACCAAAGATTTTCTGTGGAACATTCTAGAAATAGAAAGATAAAAGGTCTCATTTTATATATATTTATTATATTAGTGGACAACCCAGGTTAAAAAAAAAATAACAAAATGAATGGAGGTGAGTGCTGTAGTGGCGGCGTCCGTGAAGTTCTCCGTGAGCACAGACACTTTGCTGGTGGAGAAATTGAGGAAATATTCAGACATGCATACTGTCAGATCTGGGAATGAGAGGTGAGAAAGTCCATATACCTGACAGACTGTGTATCCCATGAAGAGAGGAGGTGGGCAGGGCATCAAAGACCATCAGCAGACTATGCAAGTTAAATGAAAGAGGGTCAGAAAGTAAGGCTGAAGTGACAGCTTGGGAGGCGAAAGCACTGGATGAGGCTCCAGCCTGTGGATGCCATGGTTTGACTGATAGGAAGCCACGGGGCGATTGATATCAGTGTCATCTAAAGGAAAGTATCACCAATGTAGACAAAGGTAGGATGTCTTCCTGGGTCAGAGGATAGTTATGAGTAGAGTGGAGACGGTGATGCCAAGGAGCGGGTGGAAAGGCAGTGCCAGGACAAGGAGTAGGGCGCACTGGAGGTGTGTTGAGGAACCAAATGCTCTTAGAAATGTCAGACAACGAAGTCTTCCTAGAATTTGAAAATTGATGGTATTTGTTGTTAAAAGGAGCAGTGTTGGGAAAACTCACATGGATCCGTGATGAAATAATATATGAAAAGATAAATATAATTTTATCTTCCATATTACTCCAAATACAGCCAAAGACAATGCTGAGTTATGGAGTTTGCTCAAAAAAAATTATGAAGCTATTATCATATATATACTTTTAGCCTAGATAAATGTCCTGTTATGTAATTAATACAATTGAGAGATGAACTAACTAAAAAAAGTTTTAACTTCTAAAGAGTATAGATCCAGAAGCAATATGTTAAGCTCCACCACATTTATAAAAGCAAAATCTCAGATTATATATATAATTAAGTACAAAAGTGTCAGGTCTTTTCCTCACGCACTTAGAAGGCTGTTATGCTTTTTATATGTCAGTATTCAAAATATGTCTACAAAAATTCCAGCATAGACCAGGCCCTCCTTAAAGCCAGACTTCCCAGGATTAGCACTCTGACCTGCTAGTGAAAAAATTACTTCCAATCTTGGTATTGTCAATTCCCTGTCTGTAGAACGAAGACCACCTGCTTCCTGGAGTACTTGAAAGTATTGTAGACATTATTAATTGTAAAGCCATGAAAGAGTACTTACTACCACGTTTCTGCCCATTATTATTATTGCCAATGTGGCAGAAAGTTTGCCTTTTGGCATCAAGAGCTGCTGTGAAGTTGACAATACAGCAAACCCTGTTGTAGTCATTATTTTCAGTTCACATGCGTTTCATTGAACTTGAGACAAGCCATCTGAGCTGAAGTGGATGTGGTATGGGACAGTCCCCACCCAGGTTTCATTCTGAGTGTTAGGTTTGTGCAAATATGAAAATTCAGTGTAAAACCTAAAGCAAAACTGCCCATACTTTGAACTACTCATTTCAGAACCAATTAGCATATTCAATTTAGGGGGCAAACCCCATCGACTACTTTTGCTGCCTTTTTGGCAAATTTTACAACATTTTTTTTTTTTTTTTTTTTTTTTTTTTGCCTGCCACCAATATTTTTCATTCTGTGTCTAGGCTTGTGATGCATATTTGTTCTTTGGTTCACACATGAACTACTTTGTAGTTTTGTTGGCTGTTTTTGTTTCTGGAGCAGGCTCTTGGTGCATATCCCGGCCTAAAGTTCAACTTAAGGCAATTCTTCTGCCTCTTCCCAAGTGCTGGGGTTACAGGTATAAGCCACCATGCCTGGCAGGTAGTTCTTTTATTAGGTATCAAGTGCTTATGAATTTACTACTGAAAACACAAAGTTATAATCTACATCTCACCATCTATTTCCTCACCACTCCAATGCCATTATTTTAGCCTCCTGCCTCCTGGCTCCCTTAGCTGAGTTCTCTGGTCATCTTGGTATTGTTTTTTGTTTATATTCCAAATTATTTTTACAGTGGTTAAAATGTCACATAATATCTTTATGTAATGCTTTGGGAGAAATTTTCCTCTGAGTACTATCAAAAACAATTTCAGTGTTAATGCCCACAGTTCTAATTCTCACCTTGCCTTTTTTTTTTCCAAGCTGACAACAAGCAGTTAGAGAATCCCGTATTATTCAGAGCCAGGTTACCCAAATATTGTTGGTTTCTTTTAAAATGGCTGGGTGAAGAAACCTTTTTTATTTTATTTTCATTTCAAGATGAGTAACAGGTATTGATAACCAGTAAGTCATTTGAAATGTGCTTTCATTTCATCTTTGCTTTAAAATTTTAATGTTCATCATCAGAACACCCTCCCCCCATTGGTTAGAAGGCAGTGGGTTTCACACAGTAGGTCTGTCCTCTACAAATGCACGGATCTAGGCAAAGCACTTTATAGTGTATGCTCAATGAAGACAGAGCGCCTAGGAGACAGAACCTTCTGCTCTTTTGTGTGAGCACCAATGTTAATCACCCCTTCTGATCTGTGTGGAATGTCAACCTCTTCCTAGTTAAATATCCTGGACTGGATTCTTACTGAATAGCAACTTTTATGAGTCACTTGTCTATCCTAGCAATGTCCATACTGAAGCCAACAGCAGCTAAGGCATGTGGAAAGAATGGAGCCCATCAAATGAATCAGGGCAATAGTTCAGTGAGCCAGTGTGCTAGTTTGGAAATGGAATCCTTTATGCTGCGGACGGGCTGTTTTTGGAAATAAACTACAGTCTTAAAGGCATTACAGTGTACTACCTACAGACAAGTGCAGAACCGGACCTCCTGTGTGAAGGATCACATGCAGGCTGTTGTGCTGCCAGTAAGGTTAGGGCCTCATCAAATAGAAAATCAGCTGCAGGAAAACATGTGGGGGAAGAGTCATGAAATACTCTGTTGCTGCTGCTGCTGCTGCTAAGCCTTTCTCCAAAACAAGGTAGCATATGTAAATTATTTTAGAAAATCAAAGTCTCAATAATAGTGCAGTCTAATGTATTATCAATTTTTATCTATACTAAACATACTTTGGAGGAATAAGATGAGAAAAAAATCAGGTGAGCATGTTGGTTGATCACAAGTCGTAGCAACAGTTTATGTCACTGGTCTAAGAGAGAGGTTCAAATTCATAAAAATAAACCGTGTGTGTGTGTGTGATATTAAAAAATGTTCTTTAATGCTGTGATTTTTACTTTCTTTTATTTGGGTAGACAAACTTACTTTGTACAACACACATCAGTATAGCACACTTATCTGTGTCTCTCAAATGTTGAGGAAATCACCAGATTGCCTTTTTATATGGTTTTTGTGTAGTACCGCCTATGGAAGAGTGTAAAGAACAAGAGCCTATTATGGACAACAATATTTCTCTGGTGCCTTTTGAGAGACCCGCTGTCATAGAGAAGCTCACGGCAAATATGGGAAAGCGCAAAAGCTCCACTCCACAGAAGTTTGTGGGTAAGCAGCACAGAGGGATGACATCGTTCCACACCTGGGGACTGCGATGGAAAAAGACATGGTTCCATGTGGTAGACATATGAGTGGTGTGTAAATATCCGTGTCTTTGCCCCATCATTTTCTCCTACTCTATGACCTTCCATGCACACACATGTGTGTAGATGCACACGCACAGCCTTAGACACAAGGGAAAGTTAAAGGATGATAGTAAGTACCATCTCAGCATGCAATGATTGATTGATATATATAGTGAGATTGTATGTTAAAGCTAACATGTTATTTTAATTCACACTGAATAAAAGATGAGATCTACATTACTGGCCACATTTGTGGTATCTTTTCACTTATATTAGTGTTTGCTTTTTTCTATTTTAATTTCTAATATTAATTCCCTGAGTATTTGATCTAGAATTAAAAAGCACTTTAAGTGTTCCCAAACTTTGACCTCAAAAATTAATGTAGCAGTGTCCATCTAAGATGTTTCGTACATGCACCTGTATTTTTTGTTTTGACCCCTGTTTTTCATACCGCCTATGAATTTTGAGCTGAAAAGATGAAAATTTGTATATTTAGACTTTATTTTTCATTTCCAAGTCTTTAGATACTCTCTGGTATACCCAGTGTTGGCATCATTCTTCATCCATGCTGTATCTTGTGGATCATCTCTGAGGACAGAGGGTTTTGCATTTGTTAAAGAATGTATGAATGGAAGAGTTTCAGTAGAATTGTTAAAGAACCATTATTCCTTATATATGTAACATATCTTTTTTATAGTAATAATGTTAAAAGATTAGGTAAAACTATTAAAACAGATTCTCATATTCTACCACCGGAGAACTAAATAGTGGCTGGGAACTAGCCTCTTCCTTGATTATTTAAGGAGGCTACAAGAATTCTGTTGCTCCAGCAAGACCTTTGAGACGCAAATCATTTGTCACACCAAGACCAACTGAAGGGATATAGCGACTCAGAGCAGGCTAATGGATAAGCCCAAGAGCCATGCTTTATATGAAGCCAATTCAACATCCTAGATTGTACTAAGTGACCCATCATGGCAGTTTTCTTCCTGTCTTTTTTAAAGGTATCTATGAACATTAGAGAGGTGGTAGATCAGTCTTTATTTTGTCTTATGTTTTATTTAGGTACTTGTTTCTTGTCTTACTCTTGACTGCACTCAAACTCGCAGCAATCCTTCTGCCTCTGCCTGCTGCATGCTAGTATTGCAAGTGTGAGATGCTCATTTAGTTTATAAAAGTGATTAGTTTGTGAGAGATAAATATTCATATCTGACTACTATTATAAGTGGAAAGTACAATTTAAAATTACCTCAAATTATTTAGTCAACTTTGTGTCACAGTTTGTGTTCCCCTTGACTCAGAAATGCTACTTTTAGCCCTTGCTATATGGCACTTGTTATGTAAACTAGGCTGGCCTTGAACTCAGAGATCCAACTTCCTCTGCCTTCCAGGTACTGGGATTCCTTAGAAGGGAGGATTTTTTAAAATGACAATATGATTTTAAAATAATATTTTTTATTTAAACTTGATGTTTGTTTAATTTGGAATGCATTCTGATAATATAGAGCAAACAATAGCTAGAGCAATTAAGTAACTATGATTGCTCTTAAAATGGCAGTTTTCATCATTCCAAACTTTGCATGACCCTTTCATATGCCCTTCAGTTAAACACTGCTGTTTGACCCACTGTATTCTCCAGGCAGTGATTCCTGAAGTTATGTTTGTCTGTTTGTCCTTTGCACCCTTCTTTATGCAGCTTAGATTTCATGCTCCATCCCTTTAACCACTGTCCTACAGTATTCTTGACTCTCTAGCCTTAGTTTCCTTCTTCTCCTGGTGACATCTCACTGTCCCATGAGTGAGACTAAGCATCTTTCCCACACTCTGTCTCAGCTGCCAGTAAGTAGTTCTGAAGTACCAGATTACCCACCCAAAGCATGTAGTGACATTCCTTTAATAGATCCCTGCATAGCCTTCATGGCCATTTTCTACAAGTCTCTACTCTGCACACTTGGCATGTCTCTCTTTGGAGAGCATAGCTCAATAATCACAGGGAACAAATGAGATGATTTCATTATATCTCCAATGCTGTAGGGTTGTGGGCATCCATGTAAATACTTGTGTGTGTTTTTTCCCTTTTTCAGTGATAGAAGCACCCCTCATTCTGATTAAGATTAATACCTGGCTTTTGTGCTCCTGAATTCTCTGTCCTGCCCTCACAACATTTCCATCATTCTTATTTCCCTATCTGCACTTCATGAGGAATTCTGTTACTTTTAGCCAAGTCTCCCCTCACCCCAAGTCTCCATTTGTGTACTGTTACCTTCTTTCTCCTCTTCAAAGGTGAACTTCTCAGTGCCTCCTTCCCATGCTTTCCTTCCTTCTATTCACTTCCCCGGCATGCAACCTGGTTTTCTTGCTTAGGCTCTCCTGAAAGTATTCTCTTAGAGGCTGCAGTCTATCTGCATGATTCTGAACCCATTGAGCCCTTTCTAAACAGTGTCCTGTATGTACACACATCCTAAAGATCGTCTGCCACTATTGAAATCTAAATCCTTCTGAAAAACATTCTTTCCATGATTTCTAGAAGATTTGTCTCTCCTCTTTTCTTCCATCGTCTCTGTTCCTCTTTACTTAACTATAAACACGTATAGAATTCTGAAGAGTCACCTCACTAGATCTTGGAAGAGAGTGCCCCATGGAACACACATTCTTGATTCTTTTTATTTTCAAAACATCACACCACACATACACACACACACACACACACACACACACACACACACACACACACACCACTCATGCGCCCTGCACTAATAGGTGCCCCTCCCTGTACATATAAGTTCTTGCCTATGGGACCACACAAATAGCACACAGAGGATCACATGAAGTCCAGAGCACTGCTGGTACAAAGGCTGTATGGAGCCTAGAAACATGCTCAGACACTGCTATTGAAGGATTTCTGGGGTCCCTGAACAGAAAAGAGTGCAGTCTGCATTCTCTGGCCAGAGCCCTTCTAGATATGCTGTGAAGTGTAGGAATCCAACCTGGCTCTGTCTGCTGACATAAAAGAACTTTCCCAATACTCTTCTTGCCCTTTTCTTCAGTTTACCGATGGCAGAGTGATACTATCAGCTGCCATGCTTCTATAATTGCCCTCTATCAACAGATACACCTGTTACCCATATGATTCTCAAACCGAAGCGATTCCCTTTTCTATCTTGCTGTCATCCATTCCATTTCCCAAGACTGAAAACAGCTTCACACTTGCCTTTCTCATTATTTGTCCAGATAATCACTGAGGCCTAGTAACAGTATTGGTAAAAATTTCTGTCCATTCCATTACGCCTTCTCTATTTGTGCCATCACTACCCAAGTCCAGGCATCTCACTACAACAACTTTCTGAACCCTCTTGTTGAAATAGGATCATATCAGGCATGTTCCTGTTTAAGTTCTGCAAGCTGTAGTGCTCTCGGAGTAATATCCCTCCCTCTCCTGCTGCATGCCTTGTTCTCTGACTCATTTTAGACATCTGTTTCCACTCTCTGCCATGTTGAAATGTAATTGCTTATTTATAAGTCATCCCCTCTTATTCCCTAGCCTTCCTGCCAACAACTCAACCTTCATGCTTCTTTACTACCCAAAGTTTACCATCCCGTTCACCATCCTGATGTCACTTCCTTCAAGAAATCTTCCTTTGCTCCTCTTATACATGTTAAATATACCTCTTCTTTGAGCATAAAATACCTACCACAATGTCATCATCTAAAATGTACGCTCTCTGAGAACATGGGTCAAATTTATCTAGCTTAATTCTGAAATTTTAAAAGTTTAATACAATTTTTATTGTTTGTTTTTGCTATTCAGTTGGTTTGCTGTTGTTGTTTTTTTTTTTTTTTTTGTTTTGTTTTGTTTTTCCAAAAGATGGTTTCTCGATATAGCTCTTGCTGTCCTGGAACTCTGTAGACAGTCTTTATCTAGACCATTCTGGGCTTTAACTCAGAGATCCCTCTTCCTCTGCCTCCTGGATGCTAGGATTAAAGGTGTATACCACCACACCTAGCTCAATACCTTAAACTGGATGCCAGGAGGTGATTTGTTTTCATTACTCCATCATTAGCTTTACTGACTGTGAGGCTATTTTGTTTTCTGTTTCTTGTGTTTTGTTTGTTTGTTTGTTTTTTTGAGACAGGGTTTCTCTGTTTAACCCTGAATGTTCTGGAACTCACTCCCAAGACTGGCCTAAAACTTAGAGGTTCTCTGCTGGAATTAAAGTTGTGAGCCACCACCATCTGGCAAGGCTATTTCTTCAAATCTCAAATAAGATTAATGTTTTAATGCTGCCTCTTCCAGCATAATAGAATCTACATTTTCTAGCATCACTACACATTAGGCCTTTGCCCACACATTTTTTTGTTTGTTTGTTTTGTTTTGTTTTTCAAGAAAGGGTTTCTCTGTATTGTTTTGGAGCCTGTCCTGGAACTCGCTCTATAAACCAGGCTGGCCTCGAATTCACAGAGATCCACCTGCCTCTGCCTCCCAAGTGCTGGAATTAAAGGAGTGCTCCACCCATGCCCAGCTTGCCCACAACATACTATAACATACAATAGCATACTATTTCAAGAAGCTTTATCTGTAAGCTTTCCTTGTCAATGTAACTATTGTAAATACCACATTGCTTTAATGTCAGAACTGTTAAGAGATGAACTACTCTGACAAATAGGAATTATTACTCTTTTTCTTTTCTGTTTAAAGCTCCCAAACTCCTTAATGGTTAATACTCAAACCTTGTGTTGAATAAAATACTGGGGAATTTTTTTTTATTTTTTAATAATAAAAGTTAAAGGAAAAACAATATACTTGAAACAAGAAGAATCAAGCAGACTAACAACTGGCATACAGGGTATCATTGTCACACATCTGGACACATCTGGTGTAAAAGGGAAAAGTTGCCAATTCCGAGAAACAAAACTTAAGTAACTTTTCAACTTTGTGAACAAGTATTTATAATAATTCTTAGTACATTTTAAAGTAGCTTTTAATTCCATTCATTTTATCAGGTGATATAGCTTTCAAAACACTTTAAAATTGACTGTTTACATTCTACTGCCTGATATATATGACTCTATAACATTTCTAAAGTCGTAGGTAAATCAGCCAAATTATTCCTGGGCAGCATAGGCTATAACCAGATCCCTTATGCTTTCCTGGTCACTATGGCTCATTCATTGTGCTCGCAATATGCAGAAATGAGCATCTTAATAAAAATTAAAAATAAAACAAAGGCTTTCAGGTTGGCTGCATCTCTGTGGTGTCATTAAAGCAAGTGCAAATGGCTTGTTACAAATTCAGCTGACCTGAACAAGGAGGAGCTAACAGGCCCCCAGACTGATAGCTGGGAATCCAGCATGGGACTGATTCAGGCCCGCCTGAATATGGGTCTAAGCCAGAAGGACTAAGCAGTCTACAGAACCTCAGACAGTGGAACCAGGATGTATTCCTGGTGCACAAAAGGACCTTGCAGACACATCCCCCAAGGAGGGATAACTGCTTTAACCTAGAGACAGGAGAGAAGTCCTAGTCCCTACTTCAAATGACTTGACAGATTTACATGACCCCACCTGGATGGCATTGCCCTACATATGGAATTGGGGTGGGGGGATGGGAGGGGAGGGTGTTTAGAGTGCATGTGAGAGGGCAGAGAGGGTAAAAAGGGAGGGGAGGAGGGAGGAAGGGCTGGGGGGGGGGAGAGAGAGAGGGAGGGAGAGGGAACTGGGATCGACATGTAAAATAAAAAAAAAAACTAATACACACACACACACACACACACACACACACACACATTCTTTTTTGCATGGCCACAGTACCTGTGCATCTCAACAGAATTAAAGCATAAAATAGCACAATTTGTGTAAAATGGAGAAAGTGTTTAGTTAACTTTGTACCTTTTTATATTTTTAATCCAACCACTAATTTTGTTGTTTTCTCTCCTCCCCCCCCCCTTTTTTTTTTTAAATTTTCATTTTAGGGGAAAAACTGATGCGATTCAGCTACCCAGATATTCATTTTGATATGAACTTAACATATGAGAAGGAGGCTGAGCTGATGCAGTCTCATATGATGGACCAAGCCATCAACAATGCAATCACCTACCTTGGAGCTGAGGCCCTTCACCCTCTGATGCAGCATGCGCCAAGCACAATCGCCGAGGTGGCCCCAGTTATAAGCTCAGCTTATTCTCAGGTCTACCACCCCAGCAGGATAGAAAGGCCCATTAGCAGGGAAACGTCTGATAGTCACGAAAACAACATGGATGGCCCCATCTCTCTCATCAGACCAAAGAGTCGACCCCAGGAAAGAGAGGCCTCTCCCAGCAATAGCTGCCTCGATTCTACTGACTCAGAGAGCAGCCACGATGACCACCAGTCCTACCAAGGAAACCCTGCCTTAAATCCCAAGAGGAAACAAAGCCCAGCTTACATGAAGGAGGATGTCAAGGCTTTGGATGCTACCAAGGCCACCAAGGGCTCTCTGAAGGACATCTATAAGGTTTTCAATGGAGAAGGAGAACAGATAAGGGCCTTCAAGTGCGAGCACTGCCGAGTCCTTTTCCTAGACCATGTCATGTACACCATTCACATGGGTTGCCATGGTTACCGGGACCCACTGGAATGCAACATCTGTGGCTACAGAAGCCAGGACCGTTATGAGTTTTCATCACACATTGTTCGAGGGGAGCACACATTCCACTAGGCCTTTTCATTCCAAAGGGGACCCCTATGAAGAACTGCACAGGAAGAAATACTGCACTTACAGTCCCTCCTTTCCTCAGATGGTGACACTCTTTCTCCTTAATACCGTCACTGTCTATAATTCTTATTTTGTGGACAACATGTCATTTGCTCTGCCTAATTATACCAAGAAGGAAACAAAAGAAAAGGGGTGGGCTGTTCACTGATGCCGTGGCTTGTTTATTTTGTGGGTCTCTAAAGCAGTTTGTTTCTGCCATGCATCCATATTAAGGCCTGCCATGCTTTGGGGGGAATCATTTGGTTCACAGAGATTTGCCTACACTATTCTGATTTGCCATTGATGTTCAGGATCATGATGGAAGGCAGGACAGTTGGGCATTTTCTGGGTAGGACTTTGGCAATTTAAAACGGTCTAAGTAATTTTATTCTCAAAGAGATTTCAAAATGTAAACCCCTTTTATTTTCTGTTCTTAGAGATCATGGAACACAAACACATTGTTATTTTCAGTAACTCCTAGGATGAGTTGACTTGTTGTGGGTTCTATGTTTACCTCCCCTATGGAATTTATAATTCAGTATGTTTTACACTGTATCGTGTAGTAAAACTTTTAAAACTACAGGTAGTTAAGGGCCACTACAATGCATCTGAGGTCCTTTGATCTTATTTTTCTAAACTTGCGCACTGTTTTTCCATAGTTTTGATGACTGGCATTTTATAGACACCCTGGCAGCCTTACTTTTAACACCTGTAACAAATAGTATTTTTATGTAGTTTTCAGAATAACATATGGTCTAAGAGTGGGTAAGAGGCAGTCAGTGATTTCCAGGAAGAAGTCTGCTCTTCACAATTTGAGCTTTTTTTTTTTGAGTTGTAATGCCATGGATGGCAGCCTAGTATACAGATTTGTTTCTAAAGGTGTGTTTACCTCGTCACTTTATCAGCATTTAATCAGTGTTAACCAGTCAGCAGAAAAGTGTAATTAGGCTAACAGTAGGGGGAAATCCCACTCTGAGAACCCTTTTCTGGTATTTTTCTTCAAGCTGTGACCACTCAGTGTTCTATCCATAGTCCTTTCCTCTTTGACTTTTGGAATAGAAGATCTTAAGGCACCTGGCTATCAGCTGCTTCTTTCTAAATCTGGGAGCAGCTAATTGGACCTGAATATGGTCACCTGAACCCTGGAAGGTCATTTATTAACTAGGGCTATTTATTCCACTATTTCTTTAGTAATAACAGTTACTACCTTTGCTGCAGACAAAAGGGAACTTCTTTGTAATCTTTATATCACACTGAAGATCACACAAAAGAGCAACAAAGTTTTCTTTTACCCTTCTTGGAGTTGAGAAAGTGACCCTCTTCAGGTGAAGGTCTTGCACTTTAAAAAAAATAAAAAAATTTTTTCTTTTAATCAACTCTATAAGTCCTTGTCAGAAATGCATCTCAATCCCTTGGTAGAGAACTTCCTGTCTTCTCTTCGTTTGCACAAGGCATATGCTTCCATGTTTCATGTGCAGATTTTCAGTTGATCTCTGGGAGTGCTTGGCTTTTTCTCTGGAGTCCACTGGCATTTGTGAGTGGGATCGGAGCACGCTGTTCTCAAGTCATTTGGGGGGGGGGTGCATTTGGCAGGCGTACCTTGCTGCTTGTGTTTGAGGAAAACAGCCTGACCACGACTGGTTTATCTGATAGCCATTTGTAAATGCTGAAGGTCTGCTAAACAGTGACAAGTTAAGTGCTGTGACAGACCTTGAGTAGCACGCCGCCAAAGCCATGGAACTGCAGTGTGACCTGGGAAGTATCAGGAACTGTTCACTGATGAGCAAGCAGCATTCTCTTAACTGGCTTTGCAAGTTTCCATCGTTCATTTAAAAATAAATAAATTGTTAGCTCTAACATAGCTAGAGCTAGGTAGAAAAGTTCTGACATGACTCTTTTACTAATCCTTTTATCTGAGTTATTTCTAGACAGATGTCCAAATGGTTTCCTTACATGTAAGAAAATGCACCAAAACAGAAATATAACGAATGCCAATTGTTGGGTTTTTCATTTTCTGGATTTTTTCTTTCTTTCTTTCTTTCTTTCTTTCTTTCTTTTTTTTTTTTTTTTTCCATCCCTCTGTAATTTGTGAAAACACAGTTTACTTGGAGATAAAGTGTTTTGTCAAGACTCCCTTACCCCCAGGTACCCTGCACACTCTTGAATCCTAATGGAAATGGCATTTATGTTTGGATGAGACAAACAATATTAAGGCTTATGATTTTGTGTTTTTACCGCAGTTTAACAAAGCATTTGGATGCCTGTCAATGTGTTCATAATTTTGGCTCTGTGAATTTCTGCTGGGCATCTGTTTTATCAACTTAGTTCATTCTCTCTCCTCACACTGACTGTATTAACAATCATGATCTACCTGCCCAAGGAGTAAACTGAATTTAGGTACACCTAAAGATTTGCGTACTCCCCCAAGAAGATGGTACTAACATACTCCCTACCTTTCTAATTCCATCTTAGTAGAAAACCTGATGTATTCAAAAGAGTCAGCTATGACTGCATCTGCTGTATGTATACATTAACATGTTTTGTTTTGTTTTTTTAGATGCATGACTCAAGGCACAGAAAAAAAAGTAGATGGCTCAGGTGTGAGAGGGACAAAGGAGGACAAGTGAATCCAAACTTTGTAGGTTACGGTGAATTTTGTGGACACAGTGCTGTCTCGGGGACTCTATGGCTTTTTCACCAAAGAGAATAGGCGGCATGTAAGGGCCAGATACCAAATAAATCAAATTTCGTAACACTTAGAAGCCCAGTTTAAGTAGGTGAGATTTAACAGTTGAGAGAGTATTTGAGGGGCATGAAAATGGGTTATCCTCTGTGTTTTCCAGTTTGGCAGAAATTTATCAGATGATTCTGTCCTAATTTTTCCCATATATATATATTTTTTTTTTTAAATCACCAGTTCTTTCTGGAGAAATGCACTGCCTCTCTGATGAATTGCTGTTAGAAAGGCTTCCTAGAACAGTGACCAGCACCATGAGCAGTAGAGAGAGGCAGGAAGCACTGTCATTCAAACATTCCGTTGAGAATTTTCTGAATAAAATGGGGAAATGAGGGCTGACCTTTGAAATTTAGGATGAAGTAGTCTGCCTAGATGGTGCATATACAGGGCACTGTTTGAAGGCATTGCAGTTTGCAGGCACAGGTGTATCGCACATTCTTTTAATGAAGATTCATGAAAAGAAGTGGTTAGCATGATGTGTTACAAAAGCTTAGCATTAAGAGTACAGTTATTATATCAGCACTTAGGTCTACTTTACCAGGTTGTATTAAGAAATACCAGTGTGTCTTTAGGGCTAGTAGCAAATTAAATCTCATGTTTCCATTATCTATATCCAGGGGAAAAACAATGAAAAGATATTAAGTTGACTGGTGAAAATTTAAAGAAATACAGATTTCCCACCCCCCAGAGGAAGAACATGCAGGAAATGATTTAGCAACTTTGTCTTGTATTTGTGCTTTTTGTGTCACAGTTATACACCTCACAAGACCTTGACCTTTGTGTGTTTTAAATTTTGACTTTTTATTTCCCAAGTCTTACTTCATCTTATCTCCAAAATCATAAGTTTTGATAGAAAGGAAGCAAAGGAGGCTGTACTGGACCAGGAAAGCTGCCCGCCCCTAGATTCAGGACAGCAGTTAAACTATCACAATATCTGACTACACATTTTTTAGCCCTGAATTATCTATTATGAAATTGTAGATTGTTGTCATCATCAGTTATATTTCATGTTATTTTAACGAGTACTGCCTGTGTGTATTCTACAGTACAAGCTCCCCGTATTCAAAGGGGAAAAAAAAATGAAGCAAGAGGTAAATTTAAGCTTTGTATATATAAAAATTATTTTATATATATTTTAGTCTTCCAGTTTCTGCAAAATAATTAAAATATACAGTAACTGGTCTCTTAAATTCTGAATTTAATGTATTAAATACTTACAAAATTTTATATTGGTGCCTTTTAAAAATTCATTGAGAGTGTTGGTGAGTTGTTTTAGCCCTACCACACTTTTATTGTGTATTTAAAAGAAAAAAAATCACATAAAATTTAAGTACTCTCTAATTCACCTTTGTGTTCTTAGAAAAAAGAAAAGGAAAAACTGCTAAAAGAATTTTCAAACTTTCAGCTGAGCTGGCAAAAGTGACATGAAACATTGAAACCAGATTTTAATCTTTTTAGCTTGATAATATTTCTGAACACTATTATATGATAGAGGAGAAATAGAAGGTAGGGGCACGTGTCAGCAGCAAATTGAATTATGCTGTGTTTTTGCTTTATTCCTGAGGAAGAATATGTTTGCACCACACAGGGTTTCTTTGTAGAATTTGAAGTCAATAATTACAGTATTGGTTTGCATTTTTTTATACCCAACTAGTGTTACTCTAGTCTTGGATCCTCTGTCTTCTCACCAGTGGTTGTTTTATGAAATAAAGTACAAATCATTGTTTCTCATTGAACAAAACAAAAGTTGTCACATAGCTCTGCTTCAAAATGTCATCTCAGATGTTTAGTACAAGGTTTGTCTGTCACTTGTGAGGGTGTCTTCAACTATGACAGCGTTTTAAACATGAGCTGCTCATTGTATAAAGTAGACATCATGTGACCAAGAAGCTGTGATATGCTAGTGTTTCCTTCTGTCATAGTATACTCTTAAGCCAAATTAATGACACCTTCAATATTTTTACATTTATCGCAGAGACCTAAAATTTTAGAATTTCCACAAAGTTTTTTACGTAACATTCTATTTCTAGTGGTTTTGTGTTCTCTTGCTGTACTGTGAGTTTGTGGGTATTTTTTCATATGCAGTCTTATAAATGAGTTCTTAATTCTATTTATGGTGTCTTCCCCCATAATACTCCATTTGTATATGTTCTGTACAAATTTGTTATAAATTCACCTTTATCCCATATAAAAAATGGTACGTGAGCAACTAGTTTCCTAAGATGACTTTTATATTATGAATTAATATGAAAATTTAGAGGTCATATGCTAAATCACAGTAAGTACAGAATAAAAACTTCTTATGGGTACAAATAAGCCAGTTTGCAATGAATCAGGCCTTCAGTTTACCTCAAGTAACATATAGTAAGGAAAACTTGGACAGATGGAAGTCACTGAATCCACTACTATGCACTTACTAGGATATCACTGAGTTTCATTTACTAGAAATGGGTTTTAAAAGGAATACACTGTAACTCTAACGAGAGAAGGGAAATAAGAATTGCTGATATTTTTGTTGTTCTTTTTTTTTAAAGTTGTTCAAATTACGAAACTGTGATCTAAAATACGTTTTGGCCGTGGAGCACTTGAGATTATGTACATCAATCACGTGCCCCCCCCCCTTCAGTGTGACTAAGTTGGGTTTTTACCTCTTTGGTTGTCACTTCCTCTCACCTTTTTGTCTTCACTCTACTCACAGCCCTTTCGCCATTGTCTCTGGATATCTTTCTTGACGCTCCTAAGAGTTGGATGAGAGGGTCAACTCTGAACCTCTGATTCATTAAGTCTTAATATTTTTTTTTGGTAGCTTTTCTTAGCTCTATAATCTGCTGGTGTATTTTTATACTCAAGTGTAGTTTTATATTTTTAAAGCTTGTTGGGTTGCGATGGTAAACTATCTAGTCCTTATTTTGCTTCGTTATCAAGGATAAGGCACCTAAAATGACTCCAGAGGTTCTGCAGAATATATGTCTAGTTCTTGTTTGCTTGTATTTTAAATTGTTTGGCTTTCTTCTAAAATACAAGTCATAAAAGAATGAGTGTTTCCCGCTCCCCCAACACATAGAAAGAGGATAAAGATGTAAAGAGTCTTAACTTTCTTCCAATTGGGGGGACAGGTGCTTTAGCAGTTCTGCAGTAGTATTCCAGGCTCGGAAGGGGTCTAGGCTTGCACAAATAGCCCAGCCTTTTAGACCATGTGTTATTTGCAGTTTCAGAAGGGTTACTTCCACTCTCTAGTTTAACAGATACTCTTTCTTTCCATAAAAGTGCAATACCCCTCTTTAAGTCTTAAAAACTATGGTAACTTTTCTTTTTGTGACATCTCTTCTTTAGCCAATGACAAAAAGAAACCACTGGAAATTATAACATGTCAAAGGGCGTAACAAACAAAGGTGAAAACCACTCCACTATCAAAAGATTAGAAAAATGTAGAAACAAATGACTTCTCTGACTTTCTGGAGGCTTCGTTTAGCCTAAATACACTTTGAAATCATGAGTGAGAAGTATAGCCTGTCTTAAAATTCTTAACAGACTGGAGTTTTTTCTTCTCCCACTCTTGCCTAATGCTCTTAAGTTAAGTAACTAATATTTAATGTTTTTATTTCGTGTCCTTTTGGAAAATAAATATCAAAGCACTTCGGTCAGGTTTAAATCCATATTACCTGTTGAAGAAAAAATTTTAAATCTTTGAAGCAGACATGTTTTCATGCAGATTGAGAAATATCTTTTGTATCATCCATATTTATATGTGGTGTGCTCTTTATTTTTAATACCTGTGTTCCTGTAGCGTAACTGCTGTAATGTAAATATATGTTTTGTTAAAATGTAACATTTCTTTGGCATTTCTTTTGAAGACATTTACTGCATTTGTACAGTATGTGTCTTGGCTACTTAACTTTTTTTTTTCTTTAACAATACCAAAGGTAATTAGACTATTTTAAGGACTAATTGCTTGTCAGTTTCTAGAATACTTTGATTGTTTTTTAGAAGAAAAAAGAAAAAAAATCAAACCAGTAAACCTCATTTTTTTCAAACTAATAATTTGGGGAAATAAAAACTGTTGTTTAAAAAGGAATATATATATATATATATAAATATCTGTAAAATTAAAATTCCAGACCTTGTATGTCAGGTTTGCTCAGTGTAACGTAGGGTTTTTGTTTTTGTTTTATTATTTTAAGGCTCAAATACCTCGGAAAATGGGGTTTACTGTGGAAATATTGCAACAGTCTCTGCAGCTGTGTGAGCTGTCACTTTGCTGCATACTGATTGGGAGATGACCTCCACTGAACAGTTTTATCACTGCAGACTAAAATGTGGGACTTGTATTTTCTTTGTTTTTAATGCACACACATGCACGCTCTGTGCGTGTGCGTGGGTACTGTGTACATGTGTATGAGTGCTGTATATGCATGTGTGGATGTATGCGTGTGTGTACAACTGAAGAAGCTGCAGAAACTTTGTAATACTTTGTGAAAGGGTTATATTATAAAGGTTTGTACTGTCTGAGTGCACAGCTACTGGAATAAATTTAGCCAATCTCAGGAACAAGCATATAATTTGTCCAAGATTTATTTCTTCTCAGAAGTGTAAGTGCAGTTTTTAATTCTGTATATTATTTAATATTTTACCAATAAAATAAACTTCTGACAGAAACTGTTTGTTATAAAAAACTTCCTGTTGAAAATTGTATTACACAAACCCATCGCTCCAGTCACTGAAAACTGAACTATGAATAGTGGTTTCGTCATTGGTCATTGCCAGTGTGTGTGTGTGTGTGTGTGTGTGTGTGTGTGTGTGTGTGTGTGTGTCTTAGTCCTGTCCCAGAGCACTGATGTGCGTGACCTCACAGTCCTCCCCCTTAGTCACTAGTTGCTGCCTCATACTTTGCAGACTCTTATAGCAAAGAACAGGGTATCACATGTTTTGTCAAGGATGGCATCTCTATTCTTCGGATACTTCTCATGTAATCCTGTTTTTATCTTTTAAAATTAATCTAAGATATCTCTATGTCAGAGCCTCACTTCGTTTCCTAAAAGACATCAGTCATAAGGAAAGAAAAGGGTAGCTTACTCCAGATTTCTATCGAGTAACACATGTGGTCCAAGCTTTGGCCAGGAATCATGTTATAAAGCAGAATTTCTTAGTGGTCAATGCAGAATAAAATCGTTTTAAAAATCATGGAGTAAGGCATAGGTTGGTAGTAGCATTGAGTAGGTTTGACTGCTGGCTATGCTTTGTATAACTCTACCCCTCATGCCTCAAATTCCATAAGGACTGTATCTTGTCCATGAGAAGATTGTTCTATTATAAAGATAATTCCTGAGTAGAAATCTAAATGGGTGCAGATGACTGAAAATTTATTTTACTTAGCTTCAGCTATCTGCTTTGCTCTTGTGCCAAGTGATAAAGTCCCACACACATTTGAGATAGCTGTTAAATTTTCATTGGTACATATTTACAGAATCCGTAGATATTTGCAATAGTTCTCAATAAATTTGCTTCCATATGTCACGCAGAATGAGAGATAGTACAAATTCAAATGAACACGTGTAACCTCGACCAGAGCATCTTTCAAAATAGAAACCTATGGCTGGAAAGGGGTGAATGGAAAATAGCAAGCAGAATAAACGTAATACTAGTACTAGGTTTAGGAAGGGCCTTCTTCAACCAGAAATGTTAGGCTCTGGTTTATCTATTAGCAAGATCCAAATCTTTAAAAAAAAAAAAAAAAAAAAAAAAAAAAAAAATTGAGTAGCCCTTATGCTCTTGAATTTCACTGAAATCCAGTGAGAAGCAAAATGACATCTTGATATGCTAATACTTACCAACATGCTCAAGGCAAAGGGCAGGTCCTAAGGGAAAAGACACTGGATGGAACAGTTTCGTGGAGTGTTTTAACAATGCCCCTTCCTGTTGTTCCTGCCCTAAATGTCAACAAAACCCCATAGTAGCCCTAAAGGAAGTTCCCAGTGTTCTTTATTTTCAATCTAAATTTGACAGGTAGGCTTTGACAATGCCTAAGGGAGGTGTTTGCCTAAACTTTTCTAAGGGCCAAGAGGAAATAAAATTATTTGGAAAACCACAAGCCCATAGAAAACTGGATAAAGTTGGGGTCAAATCTGAAAATCTGAAGAGATTTGAGAAAATCAACGTGCCAGTGTCATCTTCTTCCTGTGTCTTACTTTTTTTTTTTTTTTTTTTTCTAGACAGGGTTTTGGAGCATGTAGACCAGGCAGGGCTCGAACTCACAGAGATCTGCCTACCACTGCTGGAATTAAAGGCACACCACCACAACCCCGCATGTGTGTTACCCCTGGACAATGTCTCCCATCAAACCAATTGCTTTTAACTTCAGCTTTACCAGGCAAAAATCTAAGCCCCTCAAAATAGTAAGAACAGATACTGCCCAAATTGGTGTTGAGGTGTTTATTCTGGAAACCCATGGAAGAGCAGTTTGAGCATGACCTTCAGACCAACTGAAATGTCTACGAAGAAGCTAGATGAACCAGTGCTCCTAGAAGATTCAAAGGTAAAGGGGGAGTAAGGTAGGGTGTTTGGGCTCGGCTCTGCCACACCTTAGGCAAGCCTATGATAAAGAAGGAGTGTTCTGTTCTGCATTGTCCTTTTAATTTAACAGATGATGTTGAAGGTGGGCTCAGCTTCTTTAGTGAATAGCTTAATGTGTAAGTAGGGATTAGCAACAGCATCCAGATAATACCAATGATATAGACCCAAGTATTAGTTCTGAGGATAAAAACTTAAAGGATTCTGATTTGTGATGACTTTCTTTTACTTTTTTTTTTTTTTTTTAATGATGCGAAAGTCTACAATGCTAATATTCTCTTTTTAAAATGAGCAGTGAGTAACTGTGGATATTTGGTTGTTGACATAGTGAAGGCAGATGCATATTTTGGAAATGGGATCTCCATAGCAAGAGATGAGTGGCTGGCTGTCTTCCTTCTTTCTTTCCTTCCTTCCTTCTTTCCTTTCTTTTTCTGATTTTTCTCTCCCCCCCCCCCCTTTATATTTTTTTTTAACATTTATTTTCTCTCTTCCTCTTTGTTTCTCCGCATCAAACTTGCTGAATGTTCTCCAGGACCCTGTCACAACTCTGATTAACTACTCTGAAATACAGTCCATTTCAACATGATGATTTAGTGCAATGAGAATATGCCTAGATTCTAGCCAGATTCTTTTTGGTAAATTTGTTACAAATGAGCACAACTATTGCTGAACTTTTCGAAGCCCCTTTCATGTTACTCATGGAAACTTTATACTATCTGCTACTTAACTTTCGCTTCATTGGCAAGGAAACAGTTCAAATCAATTATGGTTGGTTTGTTCATTTTGTAAATATCCAAAACTAGCCACAAGACTAAACCTGACTCTAATTCTAGACATATTTAGTACAGTATTTTGTTTCCTGAACCAATTTGTTCAGCATTTGGTAGGTAAACTCCATTAAAAAAGAGAGGGAGCCAGTGTTGCACATTGGCAGCTAGCAAAATAGTAATAATTATAGTAATAATAATCACAGAAATATGCCTTAGTGTCTGCTCATCCAGAGTTTTAAGCAGAGTGACCCCAGCTGAACTCATTGACATAGTCATTGCAGAGGGTGAGGAGGGGCACTGACTTGTAAGGAAAAAAAAAAAAGAATTTGAAATTAAATTTTTACTAAAGATTTTGAAATTTAAAGTCTTGTAAGTTTTAAAATCATCCCATGGGTTTTCTAGTAGATCTTTTCCTTGCTTTTAACTGGTGTGGCTTTTTCTAATTGTCATCAAAGTTTCCTACATAGTTGATGGAATTACTTATCAGAGTTCCTACCCTGAAGTCATTTTGTTTATTCTTTTTCTGTTGTTCATTTTTTTAAATTATTTTTTTACATTCCAATCCCAGTTCTCCCTCCTTTCTTTCCTCTGACTCCCCCCTCCTCCCATCTGCTCCAGGGAGAGGGCAAGTCATCTCATAGGAAGTCTAAGTCTGTCCTATCATCTCATTGAGGCAGGACCAAGGCTTCTCTACATATAGCATGGGCTCCACTTTAGTCAGTTCGTGCATAAGTGTTAGATCTTGGACCCATTGCCATGGTCTCATATATTGTCCCAGCCACACCATTGTCACCAGTACTAAGGGAGTCTAGTTTGGTCTTATGCAGGTTCCCCATTTGTCAGATCTGAGTCAGTGATCTTTCATTAGCTGGGGCCAGCTGATTTTGGGGTTTTCCCCCATCATGGTCTTGACTCTTTTGTTCATATTTTCACTCTTCCCTCATTTCAACTGGGCTTGGCCCATTGGTTAGTTGTGGACTTCTACATCTGTTTCCATCTGTTTCTGGAGGAGGGTTCAAGCTTCTCTAGCGTTATGGATTGTAGGCTGGATATCTTTTGCTTTATGTCCAGTCTCCACTTATGAGTGAGTATATAATATATTTGTCTTTCTAGTTTTGGTTTACCTCACTTAGGATGGCTTTTTTTTTTTCTAGTTCTGTCCATTTGCCTGTGAATTTTAGGATGTCATTGTTTCTTACCACTGAGTAGTTGTATAAATAATTTTGTTAAGTATTTTATATAGGACTTAAATTTCAATGCTTGTCCTTGGATGTCTTACTCCTTTTTATTTAAAAACCTTGAACATAACCTGTTAAGGATGTGGGAATTCACCAGAAGCTGTAGCCATGAGAACCAAATGTAGCAGTGTGGTTTGCAGCCTAGGCGTTGTGGGTATTCCTCACAGGTGTTAAAACCTCTATACCAACTACTCATCTTGCTGTTAGCTTTACAGCATAAAGTATACCAGCATCCACCTCCATCTGTTTGCATTATGAAGTGAGCGATGTATTCATCATCCAATTCAGCCTCCTGTTATCTCTTCCTAGGAAGGAGACATCTTCTGCCACTTGGACGTTCAAAGCTTTGATCTGGAAATGGCTGCAATTTTCCAAAAGGGTTGCTAGAGCCACGCCTACCACAGTGTCCTCCTTGTCTTTTACAATCTTAGTAAGTAACCTCATATTTTGGCCTTCAAAGAGTCTATTCTTTTTGTTTTTTGTTTTTTTTTGACACCTCCCTGCACTGTTTACTTATTTATTCATTTATATCAGATTGTAATCTGCATGCATATTACTGTTGTTTGCTAATTCTCAAAAGGAAGGGGAAAAAAACTGGGACACATATGAGTCATGTTTTTCCAGACACTCGGCCAAATTTCCTTTTGATCATCCCGACAAATGGTAGTTTGGTTATACCATAACACCAATGTATTTCCAAGATACAAGCATACGCCCAAAGTTTTCTCCTTTCTCCTTTAATGTTTTGACAAGCCTGATTACAGCTGAGCAAAGGATAACATGGTCCTACAATAAGCATAAAAAGAAAAAAATCTACATGTATAAAAAGAAAAAAGAGCAATGCCCCCCCCCGCCAGAAGAATTCAAGTCACTTTCCTAATAGAGAATGGATCATTGCTCAATTCTCTTTAAATAAACATGAGCTCCACAGAAATATACCTGTTAAGTTTTTTTATTTTTAGTTGATATTCTAATGTGAATACGATATCATCAGTTTAAACTGCAGCATGCTAGAAAACAAACTCTTTCTGTCTTAATTATATTAATATACTTTATTTTCTAAAATGTTTTCAATATTGTCATGAAAGCTCTTAGTTTTAATAAGTGCTCATTTTTGCTAACATGTTTTAATTCTTGCTAATTTATCCTGGTTCATATTTTCTTATTTATAAAGAATGCTAAAGATATTATATTGATAAAATGTGGTAACTTTGGCAATGTATAGAAATTCTTCTGACATGTCATTTGGATTATCTTAATAGTGTGGTTTATTTTTCTTTTTTCTTATGAGCAATCTGCCTTATGACTACAAAGACATTCTTCATGGATATATATATATGTATACATATACATATACATATACATATACATATATATATGACTCATATAAATCATGGCACAAGTATCCCATACAAATAAAACCATTTAAGAAACACCCAAAATGAAGAAGATAATAAAGGACACATATTTCCCTTTCTGAAATTATGTTTCATGTTAACCAACATACTTTCTCAGCCACATTACCAATGTGTTCATAACCCATATAGGATACTTAGTCACCATAAACACATTAATAAGTAGCTCTGAGCAATGCTAGTATCACATGGCATTTTGGCCAACTGAGTGTCATATACCAGAAATGGTATTCTGCTATTCTGCTGATGGGTGGTGAGCATCACCCATAATTCACTGGCACAGGATAAAGGCATAACTACCATCACTTGTATACTTGCTATTTCATTTAAAATATGTGAACTACTGTTTACCTGCTGTTTGCTCTGCAGCTTTCTATGTGCCAACTTAATAAATTATCCTTGTATTTTTCATAGGCAAATCCTTCTTCTATTTTTCTTACTTTTAAGTTAAACTTATTTTCATTGTTTTGGGGATTACATAAATCATAAATGGAATTGTTTAGGAGAACTGGACTAATACCTGCTTTTCTCTTCTAAGACTGTTTTGATCAATGAGATCTGAATTAATTCCATTTATCCAGACTATTACTGCTGAACCCCATAGTAAACGTAATCTGTAGAAACAAGGACAGCAACATCATTGCTTTCTGAATGACAGTAAGAATAAATGACTTAACCCACCTCATTTATCACAATGTACAAAACAGGCCTGATTTATATGTAGCAAAACCTAATTGCCACACAGCAAGGCCTTTTGGCACTATAAATAAAATAGACCCATGATGAGTAAAATGTGAAAATTATCTTTGATCATCAGACTAATATTGAACAGAAAGTATCTAAATATGAAAGTACACACATTTTAAAACTTGAATTCAGTCTAATTTTATTTTTAACCCACCATTAAACCTAAATTCAAGATGAAGGGAATAAAATGTCATCATCCTTTGGAAATACCAGATTGTTGCTTTTTGAGAACCTTAAACAGGTTACTTGGTAAATAGTCCCAGGAGGGTAAAAAAAGAAAAGAAAAGAAAAAGAGAAAACCAAATAGGGAGTGACTAGTTTGCATTTTCTTTCTATGGCTCTAGCCTTTGGAACATGGTTTATTGTGGGATTTACAGAAAGGTAAATTTGTATCTTGGGGAAATATGAGCAGGTGGCTATAGAACTAGCCTGAAGTTTCAGACTTTCAGGGAAGAGAATGTCGACATGATGTTGCTTCCCACACTAAATTCTTGTCCACTTGGGAAGAGTTGAAAAGATCATAAACCGCCTCTTTCCTTCCTATACTCTCTTCCTTTCTGCATGATCATAATTTTCCATATCTGTATACACTAAAAAAATAATCTACTATGTTCATGACTAAAAAGGAGATGGGAAACAGAGGAAATGTATCTTCAGAGTCCAGATGAAGAGATGGAAGTGGGCAAAGGAGGATCAGACAAGACACAGTGATAAACAACGCAGGATCCCCATTAGAGAACTGGATTCTTAATAGAGTTTGAAGATGGGAAGAAAACAAATACAATAGAGATGAAATAAAAGAAGAGTAGTGCCTGGCAGGGGCTATAAGAATCTGAAGTTTTTTTTTATCAGTAGAAACAGGGACCCGTGAAAGTGGTTTGGGAGTAACTAATTAGATTTGCAAAATGCCTGAGGTTCCATGTGAGATCAGATTGCAGGGGATGCCAGACTGGAAGTCAAAGCTGCTGCAATGTGTCTAGCTAGGGTAAGGTAATGGCTTGTGTTGTGGGAGTGGTATGGAAATGGAGAGGGATGGTTAGATTCTGAAGATACTTAAGAAGTAGAATGTGCTGGACTGGTTTGTGCTAGATTGCATGTAGGTAGTGTGGGAATGCAGTTAGTTCAGGGTAAAGCTCTAGTTTCTTACTGGGAAGAGTAGATGCGTGGTGGTACTATTTATTGTCATCAAAAACACCCAAAATAAAGCAGATTAAAAGTAAACAAAGATACTGAATGTGAAAGACCATGGAGATATCCCAGAGAAAATATGTAGTAGGAAATTAGAGATGCCAGGTTATTATCAGAAGAGAATGCAGAGAGAGACAAAGAGATAGAGAGAGACAGAGAGAAGCAGAGAGAAGAGAGACAGAGAGAAACAGATTAAAATCACAGATTTGTGACGTTATATGCTGAGACTGTACAATAAAAATAAAAAGGTTAATGTCAATACAATACTCTTCTTCATTAGTTAAATTATGAGATTTGTATAAATGTCCTATAATAAAAGAAACTATCAAGAAGAGCCATCAGTGAATTCCTGGGCTTTCACAGTAAAGGAAAGTCTGGAGGGCAGCAATACCCCAGCGAGGATGGTCCTGAAGAGAGGATTTGAAGTTTTCTTGGGAAGGTTTTGAATAGACGACTAAGAAGTTGGGTGGGAATAACACTACAGAAGAATTTCTAGTGAAATGCACCTGCATTTTCATTCCCTTTGAAATTGAATGTGTTTACAAAGCTGAAGTGGAAAGCAGAACCATGGAGCCCAAGCCTCACTGATACAAGACACTCCTTGGCCCAGAGCCTCTGGTGTATCTCCACAGGGCCAGAGGGAGTCTACCATATGCATCTTTCCTACCGGGAATGTTTGACTGTTCATCTTTGAGATGCAGGGTAGACTAGCATTCAGTAGGATCCTCCAGAATGCAGTACATGTTTTCACTTACATATTCCCTGCCTTGCCTTCTTCTTTAAGATCTTATTGGAGCTCACCTCCATTTACATAGATTAAAAACTGAAGCCTCATCCTGAGGTTCTTAGATTTGTGTAAGGTTTTCTTCAGAGCTAATTATCCAGAACATCCCTGATTTCCCACTCAAGATTTTAGACAATCCCTGGAACCACATTTTAAAACATAAGGGAACACTAACCTTCCAGCATCACAAATATTTTGAGTAAAATTAACTAGACCTTCTCCTATTCAGTTAACCACACACACTTAAATTAATGGGATTTATGAATATATATGGTGCTAAGTAAATTCTTACCATTTTCATAGTCAACTTAAGGAGGGCATCTTGCAAAAATGGTTGAAAGAATCCTTTAATATCAAGTTATAATATAAAAGATGTCATCTTTCTCAGTGCCAAAATATGTACAATCCCAAAAGAGAACAAGTTCTACACACAACATAACAAAAGCTTCTAAAATATTCTCAGTACTTATGTAAGAATAAGTAAAAGTTCATTCTGCTACTTCGAGAGAGTCTATCTCCAAAAAACAAAGTTTATCCTAATGAATTTCAAAATTATCTCTTCAATAGGCAAGAAAGAGCTGAGGATGAGACTTCTGAGTGGAACTAAGCTATTCATGGGCCAGAGATGATTGATCATGACTTTAGTGGTGTTGAACCAAAGAAATGAGATGCACACTACGAACACAACAGCCCAACGAAATAAAATCCTTCTAGTAGCCATGTTAAAGAAATATTCTTAAATGAGTGAAGTTAATTTAACACATTTTACTTATTTTGAATGTCTAAATCATTCCAACATGTCAGTACATTAAAAAAAATACTCACTAGTGAACTAATTGACCCTTTTGTTTTATATTCTAAGTCTTTGAAATCTGGTGTATATTTTATATTTAAAGTATTTTACATTTAAAACATATCTCGATTTGGAACTACATTTTGCTGATTCAATATCAGGTATGTAGTCTAAGAACTATATACATATTTCTGTGTTAGGGTCATGACCATAACTGCCTACTGAATATTATTTACATAACAATTGCCATAGTGAGATTCGTATTTCATAGGAATACTGCATGCTACTGTCAATGTTATTTTCTATACAGAATGACCAGAAGCTGAAAAGAATTCTGGGTCTTGCCTAAAACTACCAAATCAACAGATGACAGACTGAGATTCAAACAGGAACATATGCAAGTATTTTCAAATGAGAGTCACAATTAGTTGATGCTTTTGTATGATTTTTGCATATATAGTTTTCAGTAGATATAGTTAGTCCATGGTAGAGGAAAGTACACTTTTTTTCTGGTAAAATGAATAAAGTGGTTTATAAATTGGAAAATCCAGACACCACTGTCTTTTGTCACTTGTAAACTGATAAGATTATTTATAAATAGCAAAAAGGAAAAAAGGGGAGAAAGTAAATATAGTGTTGCCGAAGAATGATGTTGAAAGGAGTAGCCATTTATGAAATTGCCAAATAAAACAAAGTGGATCATGGTAGAAAGGGTAGTATGTACCATGGATATATCTTTTTTATATGTCTGTCAGTCTGCCTGTCTGTCTATGATGTATCTCTTTATTTATTTTACATCCCAGATTCAGTTTCTCCCTCCTTCCTCTCTTGCCAGTCCCTCCCCTCAATCCCGCTCTGCATCCCCCCCCCCTCAATCTACTCCTCCATTTCTGTTTAGGAAGAGCAAGTCTCCCCTGAGTATCAACAAAACATGGTACATCAAGTCTTAGTAAGACTAAGCACCTCCCTGTGTATTAAGTCTGGGTAAGTTGACCCAGTAAGGTCCCAAAGGCCAGTAGAAAGTCAGGGACAGCCCCTGTTCCTACTTTTAGGAGTCCCACAAGATAACCAAGTTACACTACTGTCACATATATGCAGAGTACCTAGGTCTTTTCCATGCAGGCTCCCTGGTTGTCAGTTCTGTCTCTGTGCGCCCCTATGAGCCCAGGTCAGATTCTGTTTTCTTGTTGTGCACTTGAGCCTTCTACCACCTGCAATCCCTTTTCTCCTTCTTCTGCAGAATTCACTGAACCCTGCCTAATGTGGATTGTAGCATGGTTATCCTTTATTTTACAGCTAATATTTACTTAGCAGTGAGTATAAACCATGTTTGTCTTTCTTGATATGGATTACCTCACTTGGGATGATTTTTTTCTAGTTTCATCCATATGCCTTCAGGTCTCCTGGTGTCCTTATTTTTAACATCTGGGTAAACATCTGGGTGATACTCCTTTGCATAAATGTGCCACATTTCCTTTATCTATTCCTCAGTTGAGGGACATCTAGGTTGTTTCCAGGTTCTGGCTATTACAAATAAAGCTGCTATGGGCATAGTTGAGCAAGTGTCTATGGACATGTCTTAATAAGATATTAGAAAGACAACTGAGTTAGTGATAAAACTTAAAAAGTTGTTGAATCTGTACTAATGAAGATTGAAAGAAAGTGAACAACAAAAGTGTTTTTTTTTTTAAATCAGGAAATTGATTGGAATCAAAATTTTCTAAAACAAAGCTTATACTAGCTTATAAGCTAAAAAATGAATAAATGAAATGTTGTATAAAGAACTAACATGAGTATCAGGAAAAGACTGATTTGGATGAAATTGAAGATGAATGTGAGAGCTACTACTGCAGAGTTGGTAGCCCAGAAGTAATTACTAATAAACCATCCAGTGATTCTAAGGTGTTAATGTTCCAATAGCCATCTGTGCAACTGAGTTTGATCAATTTTTTAAAATGTATACCAATTTCTTAATCTTTTTTTCTAAAATTTTAAAATTTATGTCTCTTTTGTGTATGGGAACATTGTTCTGTGGTGTATGTGTGTGTGTGTGTATATCAGTGTCTGTATGTGTGTGTGTGTGTGTCTGTGTGTCAGTGTGTGTGTGTGTCTGTATGTGTGTGTGTGTGTCTGTGTGTCAGTGTGTGTGTGTGTGTGTCAGTGTCTGTATGTATGTGTGTGTGTCTGTGTGTTGGCCAGAGCACAATGCGTGAATGTTGTTTCTCTCCTTCTCCATGTGGGTTGCCAAAACATTACTCCCTGAGTCATCTCACTAGCCCAGATTCTTAATCTTCATGCCCTTTCAACCTGCAAACTGATCTCTTTTTTGTGAACACTAAGGTGTATTTTCTCTACAAGTAAAGATACCACTTGGGATCAACTATTCCAGAAAGTTTCCCCAACCTCAAATGGGACATATAGTATCTTCTACAGAGTGGGAGAATGGCATGGGTAATTTATGCATGTGTGCTCATTCCATAATGCCACAAGACCAGTCTCTAGCCTTTGTCTGGTTTACTTTCTTTACCTCTTTCCACCTCGGCTTCCACACATGACTGTTCAGACCACACAGTTTTCCTTAGTGCTCAGGTTTGCTTCCTTTCACCTTGCTTGCTGTTTACCTCTGAGTTCAAAAGGAGAAAATATATGACGCAAAGCGAATGTAAATGCACACAAGCAGCTGTTGGTAAAGAAAAGATTGAGGCCAAGAAGCACTTTTCTTCTATTCTTACAAGAGAATTCATCTCCCTACATGACTAAAGGAGACAGCACAGTTGAAAGAGAATGTAAGCTTTAATGTACACAAAGCAAGGATCTAAGAGTGATTTGCTTTGTTAATACTACTTATGGCATTTCATCTTTAGGGTCCCCATTTCTTGATTACAGAAGTGACAAGAATATGAGGCAGGGTTGTTTCAGGTATTCTTTTTAAAATTTATTTATTTTTATTTTATGTGCATTGGTGTTTTGCCATGGGTATCAGGTCCTCTGGAACTGGAATTACAGAGAGTTGTGAGATGCCATGTGGGTACTGAGAACTGAACCCAGGTCCTCTAGAAGAGCAGTCAGTGCTCTTAAACACGGAGTCATCTCTCCAGCCCCTGTTTTATGTATTTTTTTTTTGTTTATCAATTAATTTAGGGAAAAGAAATAGCATATATAATGAATATGTTAAACATAAGATATAAAAAAATTGCTTTCCTTCAAGAGGTATGCCATAGATTAAAAGGAAAGAAAATAAAACATTGGTCAGATTATTTCAAAATGGCTTGTTAGGAATAATTAATGAATATAATAGCAATAGGAAAAGGGAATTATTAGTTTACCAGGTTCTAGTAAGCTGTAACACCTAAGCTTCAATGAAAAGACAGAAGATGAAAGGTAAGTATTCTGGAATTCTATTAATGTATTTATTCACTCATTTCTATATTCCTATGACATGCATAAGTTCACAGTGCCTATACCCCACATAGAAAGGAGACAATTTAGTGGGCAGATTTTCTCCTAACAGAATTTGATTCAACTGACTTGGCAAATTAACCAATACTATCAATTTTCTTTGAAAAAAAATAATATCCTGACTAATATTCCAAGCAGAAAGAAAACTCATAGCCAGTAGGCCATGCTCCAGTAAGCCTACACACTGTGCTCATTGGTTCAGTTGCATTCCTGCCAAGAATTAGTTGTGTTTATTTCCAAATTGTTGATGCCAATTGACTTATTATTGTAACCATGTAATATAATTAAACATCACTTACATAATTCAGTGAAATTGAGTGTAAAATGAACGAGTTGTTTCTTTGAAAATAAGTTAACTATTCGGGAAAAAGTCAAGAAAAGAAATCCCTAAAATTTTTTCTAATTGGGTAGAGGAAGCACAATACTACACCATTGCCCATGATTCCACATTCAGGCTGTTTTGTCAGTGTCTTATTTTTCACTCCACTTAGAGAAATGTTAGGGAGAGATTACAGATAGTGCCTTGTAACAAAGAAAGACTGCATGGGTCATCAGTATCCAGATCAATGGCCATAGACCTACATCAAGTAGCTGTTTAAATGTGTTAAGTTAAATGGTTAAGTACTTGGTTCTTTAACTCGTATCTCCATCTAGACTCTACATATTTTGTTTCTTCTTATGGGATAAGAAAGATTCTGGTAAAGATCTGTGGTGTGTTATGATGAAGATGTTAGAAATCTATGGTGGAAAGACATGGTCTCTTTTAATGAGCGGGGATTCTGAAATAAAAAGGAAGCCAAAGAAAGGGAGCAGGGACAGAAAGCAGAGCATTTACTTCAAGCAAAACATGAACAAAAAGACAAGAGTTTACAGGAAAGAGATGTGGGTAGCCTGGACTAAGGGGGTAACAACAGAATTGGAGATGTATGGTGGGCATTCAATACAACCAATATAATCTAACATGATACAACTGTAGTCCAAATGTGAGGCCAGTAGATTAGGATAGAGATAGTCTGTTTCTAACTTTCTGGTTTAGGAAATGAGATGTGTGGTGTTGTTTGTACAAACAACAACTTTAATGGACAATCAGAAAACATGAAGAAGGTAAGAAATTCTTACCTGGAAGCGCTGTGCTTGTGATACAAGACAAATTAAGTAGGAAAAGTCCAGTGAGCCACTGAGTTCAGAAAAGGAGAACAGCAAGCTGGGAGATAGCTCAGCCAATAGAAGCACTTAAGCACTTGGGGGAAAAAAATGGGACAATGGCACACACTGATAATCCCAGCACTGGGAAGATGGAAACAGGCAGATTCCTGGGTCTTGCTGGCCAGCTAGCCTAGCCAAGTGGGTGAGCTCCAGGCTATTGAGAAAGTGGCTTTTAGAAACAAGGTGGACAGCTCTTAAGGAACAACATCTGAGGTTGTCCTCTGGCCTACACACACTTGTGTATGCATACACACGCAAATGTATGTGCACCCACCAACACACATACAACAAAGAGGAGGAGGGTGAGGAGGAAGCGGCATCTGAACCTGTACACTTGTTGAATACATAAAACGTAGAACAGATCTCCAAAAGAGAGTTAATAGAACATAAAGAGATGAAGGGAGAATTGCGTAGGAGGAGACTAAGGAGAAATGTTAGGCAACAGATAGAAAGGGAAGGAAACCAAAGTTAAGATCATTACAGAAGCAGTGAAAGAATGAGGAGGACTGGGGTGTTCTATGCATTCATTGCCAGTGAATGAAAACTGCCCAGTAGATTGCACAGTACATAGGTTGCACATAGGTGCCTCCAACTGAGGTTACAGTCAGAGGAGTGTCTAGCAGAACCTTAAGCACTAAGACTAAAGGCTATAGTGAGATTTAACAGGAGGGGAGATCATTTGCAAAGCAGAATGGAGAATGAGAAAAGCCTAAAACGTGAGAAAAGCAGATCCGATCATCTTGCATTCAAAGGTAGACAGCTGAATTTTATTCAATAGGATACACGCAGCACAACTATGAATATAACAGAGATTTTTTCTACACAAAAGAAGCTAGTTGACTCTGCAAAGAGTGTAGAAGGTACAAATTGGCACATGGGAATTAGTGAAGGGAATAGGTAAGTTTCCCAAAGCTTGTACACTGGTGTGTCACAGCAATTAGGTACCGAAAACACAGCACTTGGGGTTACATGAGACCTAAAGAGATGGAGAAGATTTGTGTTCACTCCTTTATTGATGTCATTCCTGTCTTTCTCATGCAACATTTTATAGGAGACGGGAAGAGTTGGAACCTAAAGTCTAGAATTGTAATTTACACCATATTTGACTGAGGAAAGGAGTTACACATGAACAGCATTCATCCTGTCTACTGGCATTGGGAAAGACTAAAGGAATATTGAGTTAGAGAACACTGTAATGTTTTAATGTTCAGGACTGCTAACAGAGATGGTAAAGAGATAAAGGACAGGAAGGGTTAAGTTCAAGCTCAGATCAGCTAGATTTGGGGGCTGCAGAGATGACTCCATGGGTAAAAGCACTGGTTGCTTTTTCAGATGACCTGGCTTCAATTCCCAGCACCCACTTGGCAGCTCACAACTCTCTGCAACTCCATGCCCAAGGCATCTGTTACCCTCACACAGACATTCATACAGGCCCTATACCACATAAAATAAATAAACCTTAAAAAAAAAACATAGATTCAAAACCTGGTTGGTTGTTGAGAAGTAACGCATCACCTACAATGTCTTAATACTCTTGTTTTGTTTTGTTTTTTGAAGCAAGTTCTTTCTTATTTAGCCATGACTGTCCTGGCACTCACTATGTAGACCAGGCTCACTTTGAACTTATGGAGATCCCCCTGCCAATGCCTCCCTAGTGCTAGGACTAAAATGCATGTTACCATACCCCGCAGTTTAAAATTCTTTATTATAAGTTTTTGCTATGTCAGACATTCCAAGAAGTAACAGTATCCATTTTTTTTCTTTTCAATAACTTTGCATCCTAATTATTTTTATCTACATTTTGTAGATAATAAAACTAGAGTTTTGAGAATTAAGCCAGTTCCTGAGTTCACCAAGATTTTTAAGTCACATGTCAGATTCACAAATCAATATCGTTCTTCATCCCCCAAATATGGAGTGGCTTTCACCTTGGGTCCTTGGCTTGTTTGAGGTTCATATAAATGCAGACTGTATACACGTGAAGAAATTTGGGTAGAGAAAGGCAATGATGAAATGAGTTCGGTTTTAAACATAACTTTTTTTTTTTTTTAAGCCAAGGGAGTATCTCTGAGAATGTCTAATAGACAATTGCGTGTATAAGTGAAAGGGATGTTTTGAGGGAGGCAAAGAATTTAAATAGTGGCTATAGTCACAGGAAAGAACGGGATTTTACAGGGAGCCTGAAACATGAGGAGATAGCCACATGGTGAGCTAAGAAACTCCAAAGTGAAAAAGGAGGTCAGAGACAAGTGTCAGCCAGGGAAGAAAGGGAAGATACAAGATAGAGGGAAGTGGCAGGAGATGGTGTTACACCACAAAAGGACAGCGTTCCAAGAGCAGGGTGTGAGAAAACCTCATCAGCTACTATAGGGTAGCCAAGGGAGATAAAGACCAAAATACCATGCAGGAGATTTAAGAATAACTGTGTGAGAAATTTTCATTTACAGCATCCAGGATTGGATAACCCAGGTGTGGCATTCTACACTGTGTGGAAAAGTTCAAAGCTTTAGAAGGACTGTTGTCTGTTGTTGCACATACAAGAACATTAGTTTCATCCTAAAAACTTTTGATGGTGTTGACAGCCTTGTTTTGACAACATCCACATGCCAGGAGTTAGGAAGACAATCTCTGCATCAAGGTGTCCTGAACTGGAAGCTCAGGTTCACTGTTGTTGCCCTTGTGATCATGGGCAAGGTGTTTAATATCCCTGTGTCTTAGTTGCTGTATCTCAAGATGAGGAGCAGTAAAAGTAGTGGAGGAGTTGCAGACTATATGAGTTTCACTCTAGTGAAGAGAATAAATATGGTTAAGTGTTCCTAACAGTTCTTAACACAGCCTAAGAGCAGCTGAGGGTTTGTTAAATTAATAAAATAATGATAAGATTGATTAAAAGAAGTCATATGTTCATGCTTTAGATACTGCTCACCTTGAAAAATATATAGTTAAATATTTTGCATATAAAGTAAGATTAGTAGATTAAATTAGAAAAAAAATTCTAAACCATGTGAACAAAATGATCCCACATTTAAGTAAATAATGTGTCCCAGGCATTGGATATATAATTTTTTATTTTAGAAAAATATATACCAAGGTTATATCTATGTGATTGGATTATGGATTTTTTAAAATTACAAATTCAGACATTACACATACACACCCAGAGCCAATGACATTATTTTCATGATATAGAAAAATAGAGAGAGAGAAAGTGCTATCTGGATGTTCCCAATCCAGGAAGGCTGCTGTTAACCATTAAAACATCTTCAAAACTATTACAGTTTCTGCAGTGGACCAGAGCAACAGAACAGCCAAGCACAGGAGTTTAGAGAAGAAAATTTTTAAATGAAAGCATTCTGGAACAAGAAGTATCCAAGCAGAGCCTTCTGTACCTTGCTGCGGGGTTCAAGGGAGTACTCAGAACCAAATGCCTATAGGAATTGCATAGGGATCATGAGGAAGATAAACGCAGATGCCAGACCATCTAAAAGAGCAAGATAAGAAGAGGTACACTATTTTAAGATGGCCTCTCCTCACCTGACATTTGTACAAACTTGGTTTTGTGTCTAACCCAAAATCTCTTGGTTGATCCACTCTAAGTATAGATTATTAATTCCAGCCCATGAGTGGATAATACTCCTGATGTTCAATGCTTTCAATATTCAATAAAATCTACTTGGCTTGAGAAGAATAAATCCATCACAATGAAAAAAAATGACGATTTTTAATTAGGTGCAAATAATTTTAAGGACCTATTGGTAGATGAAATTTCATTTTTGAATTATGATTTCTGTTTAGGTAAACGTTCTAAAGGTAGTTGGGAATAAAATCCCAAAGAATTGTGCTATCTTTGCCACCAAGTGGAAGTCTTAGATCTTTGTCAATTTTAATAATTATGTAAAAACACCAACTGTATACAAGTTACATTCCAGATGATAGGGTGAAAGTAGAAATAACCATAATCTCTCATATATATATATATATATATATATATATATATATATATATATATATATATTTTAAAAAGGTCTTAAAATGGAAACACAACTTTAAGAATTCAGAGAGTATATGGTGTGTATATATCAAAGTAAAAATAATAGTATTTTAGGAGGAACTTAACCTCAGATATGATTTCCTTCAAGTTATAAGCCGATCCCATCCAGTTTGTCTTAAAATTTTAGACTGGGATAATGAGCCTGTTCGGGCCACCACAGTTTTCTTGGTATTTAAGTCCTCGCAAATATCAGAAACACAGCCAGGTTATCTAAATAGACATTTTGTTTTTTTTTTTTTAGCACTTTCCAAGGTTCAAATACACACAAAACACAAAAGAGCGATGGCAGCTACATGAGCAGTGTGCCACCACCCCATAGCTCCTCCAGTCCCTTAGACTTCCCTGTCCTCTTTCTTCGGTCCTCCCACCCCTCCTCCCCATCCTAGTCTATAGACAAACAAGCTCTCCAATCTAATTCTTATCAAGATGGAAACAAGGCCAGACCTGCTCTTCTAGATAAAATGCTTTGGCTTCTAACTGCCTGCTTGCTTATCTTTCATCTTGCAGTGCTCACCATAACCCTTTTCCTGACCCGCTCTACTTCTTGTTTTCAGATGAGCAGCAAGAGCTGGGGTGAAGGGGGGGGGGAGGTGGGCAGACACACGTAAGTGGACAAGTTTGTTCTCCCAAGCTGCTCACTCACTCTGTTCCTTCTCAATTCTCTTCAGGCCTCTTCGTGTCTAAGACGTCATTCTGAAATTTGCAGAAACCGCACAGTGTGCTCCATGTGATTTGATTTTTCTGCTTGTACCCTTCTACCTTATAAAACTGTTTGTGTCTCTTCTTTAAGTATTGAACTTTTCGTGTTGATCGCCCACCCCTGGAACAGTGGAAGGGTTCCCTGGGGAATAGTAGATTTGATAGTGTCACCTTCTCTACACCTTGTCTGCTCAGAGCAGTGCTTCCCAACCTTCCTAATGCTGCCACCCTTTAATACTGTTCCTCGTGTTGTGGTGACCTCCAGCCATAATATTATTTTCTTCACAATTTCCAAACTGTAATTTTGCTACCATTACAAATTGTAATGTAAAATATTTGATATGTGGAAGGTCTTAGGCGACCCCTGTGAAAGGCTCGTTCGACCCACACAAGCTGAGAACCACTGGCTTAGATCATAAGGAGCTAAAAGGTTTTGTCACCCAGGCTGTTTGTCTTACCTAAGTTCGTACATTTTCATACAAAGCATTGTACTTCCTGATCTTTTCTGAGCAGAGACAGTGGGTGACCTACAAACCTGAGCAGTCAGGCCATGCAACGACCCATAAGAGTTGTCTGGCTGTGTGGCCAGGTCATATAACTGCCCCATGTAGGTTGCTTGCTGTGTAGTCAGACCATGTAACTGCCCCATGTGGATTGTCTTGCTGTACACCCTCACTCTTCATATTTGAAATAGAAAATGAAACTGCTCTCCTTTTGTTCTTGAGAACCCTGAGAAGCTAATTCTCCTGTGTTTTGAAACAACAATGGAGGTGAACTGTGTGATAGTGCACAGGACCCTGGGGTTATAAACACGGTGTTCTGGATTATGACACCTTTACCCTGTACAAACACATGTACCTGAACCTGCATGTCCTTGAAAATGTGGGAGTCTTTCCAGAAGAACTGGAGCTCCTTGGAAGAGAATATGCTAACACAAGGTGTTTCATTTTTATTTTTACTCTTTAGGATTTGAAACTTAGCCCTTGACACAGCAAAAGAAAAATTCCCTTATGGAGTCTTTTCTCTCAGTGAAGCCATTTGTTTTCTTTTCTTGGCTCAGAAAGCATTGCATCTAAGAATCTTTACATTTTTTTTATTTTGTCCTTTGCAAGTTTGCAATCAGATTGACCTCCTGATACTGTTGGTTGGTTTGTAATGCCAGTGTTGGCTCTATTGCTGAAGCAGTATTACTAAACTCAGTATGTAAACGCATGGTATATGCTGGTGTCTAGTGCCTATACTTTATTTAACCCTGATGGAGATAAAATACCTGCATTTAAAGAAATGGCACTATTCCAAAATAACAAAGTGAGATTTCTCTGGCTATCTATGGTATCCCTATAGAATGAATTATTCCAAGTCTAGAACAACACCTTCCTGAAAATTGGAAGATGACAAATTTATTTCATGGTACATGTCTATAAAGAAGGTTGTGAGGATTCTTTAATGTTTATTACCATTTATCTTCAAGTACGATTTTCATTAGTGGTGACCAAGAGTTAACTAGAAAATGTGTTATATTTCTTACCTTTTCTGCAAAATATCATAAGTAAGTAATGTGTATATGTATGTCTGTTTGTGTGTGTGTGTGTGTGTGTGTGTTGTTGTTGTTGTTGTTGAAGACAGAACCACTGACTTTCCAAACCTGCTAACAAGTGCTCTGTCAATGAGCTGAGCTATATATCCTCTACATATTTAAATTGGATTTCCCATGACTCTAACCTGCCTCTAACACTTCTAGAGGGTGATTAATTTGTTGCACTTTGAAAAAGGGTCAGGTGGGGAGCTCCTTAGTAAACTGCTACCTCAGAAAACTTTTCTTCCTTTGCCTATAGTTGTGACATGTCTTTTTGTTGTTGTTGTTGTTGTTGTTTTTTGGTTTTTGGTTTTCAAGACATGGCTTCTGGGCTTCTCTGTATTGCTGGTGGTCATCCTGGAACTTGATCTGTAGACCAGGCTGTCCTCAAACTCACAGATATCCACCAGCCTCTGCCTCCCTTAGTACTGGGCATTAGCCACCAATGCCTAGCTGATGTCATCTTTCTTACAGGTTAATTTTTTTTCTTTCTTTTTTGTTTGTTTTGTTTGTTTGTTTCTCTATGTAGTCCTGGCTGTCCTGGAACTCACTCCATAGACCAGGCTAGCTTTGAACTCAGAGATCTGCCTCTGCTGAGATTAAAGGTGTACTTCACCACTGTCCAACTGTAGGCCAAGTTTTCCCTATACATTCTTCTCCTATAATAGAACCTTACAAGGGTATAAGGGAAATGATAGGTTTAAATTAAATCATTTAATGTTAAATGATTGAATATCATTCTAGCTCACTAAAACTTGAAAGTGCCACTTAGAGTAGTAGCATTGAGGACCAAATTGAGTAAAGATCCATTGGCTTCACAGCCTTGCTAAGGGATATTTAGTAAATAGAGAAATACAAAATAAAACCTCAGGGAAATACCACAATACTTCCTCACAAATGGCTAACATTAATATATTGATTACATGGAGGGCTTAGCAGATTACTTAGGGATGGACACTGGAGTTTGGGGGTTTGAGTCACCCATGACTCAATTTTAGAGAATAACAAGTATATTCATAAGTGTAGTAATGTCATATGAATATGTCAAAATCTTCCATAGTACACTTCAAATATGTTCAGTTGATCAAGTGCCAGTTAGCCGTTGAAATAACTGAAAGGCTCATTGAATCACCACCCCATAGAAAAATGTAAAACAAATGAAAAAATTAAAATGGAATAAAGCGAATCTGTGTGAAGATGTGAGAAGAGGCAAAATGGGACCAAGAGTGAAGCCGTGTTTTAAGGTGGGTGCCATTTAAAAGTGTCGGCATACACAAAGGAGAGGACAGAAAGAATTCCAGTTCTCATGCCAGAGAGAGAGAGAGGAGACTTGATGCAATTGACTTTAAACCACATGTTTAGAAGGCTGTGAAATGAAAACCAGATAAATGAGGCAGTTAGCTAGAGGGGACAGTGAAGTGAGCTAAAGGTTTTATGATGAAGTTTCAAACCAGAAAAAAAAAAAAATTAAAAAGAATGGAGAAGGGAAAAAAAAAAAAAAAAAACAAGATTCTAGAGATGAAGGTAAAACGTGTAGGAACAAGATTCTTGAGGAATTTGGAAGGGATAAGATGGAAGGCACAGGAGCCGGCCCACGCCTCAGAAAGGAGAAATCCTTAATTGTTAACCCCTGAACCTCCTCAAGAAAGATTAAACTATAGGGCTCATGTGCTGGTTGTTTTAAACTCTGAGAAAAACAAAATAACTTCTGGCAACAGAATTCTTGAAAATCCATGTAGCCAGACATCCCCACACTCCGTAAGACTGATGTACTTATTTTCTGTTCGTTCTTTACCACTGTCATGGGAACTGCTCTTCACTGCATCTTCTCACAAGGCATATGGGGGCAACGGATTCCTGGCCAAGAAGCAAGCAGATGTGCCTCGCCCGAGAATAACCAAGATGGGATCATCAGGACGGACACCTACAATATGGACATTTATGCTGGACACAGACACAACCATCTACAAGTTAAGTTTCAAATATCACCATTGTCTGCTCAGTGGGACATACTTTATAGGGAATCTGATTTTTCTTTTCGTTCATGTGCCATGCACTAGAAGGTTGGTTCAGTAATAAATATGTGAAAACTTCAGGGGGAAGAAGTAGATTTCTGATCAAAGAAGTCATATTAGTCAACATCTCCAACCCCAAACAGTGACTCTTCTACACAGTGATCTACTGACCACAGCCCATAGACCTTTGTTCCCAGCCCAAGCATCTAGTAATACTTCCGTTTCATTTATCTGAGTTGCTCACTGCTTCAGGAAGATTACCCAAGAAAGATGTTTCAGTTGGAAAAGAGAGTAGGGATAAGCTGTGGGTTTCTGTGTACACAGAGATGGCAGAAATCTCCATGGAGATAAAAACAAGTATAACCAGAAGGTTGGAAGGCCTTGCTAAGGCTCACAGCAGAGTGAAAAGTAGATAAGCCTTAGAGTGAGACGGTGTCAAATCCAACCGCCTCTTTTCTTGTTGTGCTCTTCGTCATATTGCCTTTTTCATGTCATTGGTGCTTATTCAAAGAATTGATTAATGATGGAATTAAAGATTTCATAGAAAAGATGAGAACAGTTTCGAGTAGCCCTAGATACTGTAATAATGTTATATATTAGTCTTTTTTAAAAAAAATAATGCATATATACATGTGCCTGAATTTATGTATGTGCACCACATGGGTGCCGGTGCCTGCAGAGGCCTAAAGTGGAGTTACAAGTGGTTATAGGCTGTAAGACATGAATGCTGGGAACCGAACCTGTGTCCTCTGCAAGAGCTAGTGCTCTTGACTGCTGAGCCATCTCCCCAACCCCGGAGTAAATATTCTTGACTAAAAAACATACACCCAAATCTGCTATTTTATTTACTTACCATGGTTGTCTAGTTAGAGTCTGTTAATGTTTCAGTGATTTAATGTAGTCATCCTCTTTATTAAAAAGAAAAATGTCAGACTATCTGAAGATAACAAATCATCATACAAGGGTGAAGTCAAAGTACTAACAGCTGGCCTTTCTCCATATCAGAGTGCTCCCTTCTCTTTTGGTTTATGCTGGGACTTGATACCATCATTTTGCCCACTTGTCACAAGGAAATTCTACAGTGAGAAATAAGTAATGTAGCTAGCTCGTCTAGCTCCAGAAGATAAAAGTCAAGGAGAAATCCACACTGGAATCCCTGTTCAGTATCTTGTAAGGCCATGTTCTGCATAGACTTATAATTTAATTTCTGGGTATAGATCTGTTTCCAAAAGTTAGACAAAGTAACTCAACTATTTTCCTAATACTTAAGTGAACATAGCTCCAAAGTAAATACTTTAAATGAATAATTCTTGGTACCTTAAACTACTTTTAGCTATAATAAGCCTACAGATGAGTTGCAGCAGTCTGATGCAACGAAGCTGAACTTCTAAGTACAACTTGTGTATTTCAGACATTCCCTGTGGAGCCGTTAAAAGACTTCAGAATTTATGGGTGACATCTGTTTTCTGTCTATGAAGGAAAAATGAAATGCTTATGATAAATCCTCAGAATCAATGTACGAACCCAATATGATCATGACTGGGGATCCCAACATGAAGCACTGTGATGATCTTAGTCATTGGGGATCTGATGGAGAGCAAACTGGTCTTAACTTCGGCACTACCATGAAGCATTAGCAGTTCAAGTGCAAAGTGGAATGTGACTGTAGTGATCAGGATACATCTGCTAAAGATAGCACACCCCTTCCTCCGGGTGCCAGGGAGCTGCATGCTGAGTCCTATGACCTAAGAGCTATAAAGGGCCTGGCATGAGCTTTTCTCCATGTTATATCATGGCTGGAATGATTTGATCACCCAATCCTGGCCTTTGGTTTGGCTCCAAGTGCCACTAAATTAAATTATCTATTACTTCAGGAAGATCTGCCCACAAAATGTGTTCATTTTTGTGCCCTTTAGCTTTGGAGAGGAGGTGAATGGGCAGAATATCACAGGAACCACTCTTCTTTGAGTCAAGAAAGGTGTGAGTTTGCCTCGTGGGTCAAAATTTACAAAAGCTTTCCTAAAGCAGGCTGCATAGTTAATGCTATGTCAGTAAAGTTAAATTAGCACGTTTTTAATGATACACATTATTGTACTACATGGTAATTAGGCATAAATGGCAAGCAATTAATATATATGGCTGAAATTAGAAGTTTTATATAGTTGAACCAATTTGAATTGATCTTTTTCTTCTTGCTTCATTAATTTTCCATTTTCTATAAACAGCATCACTGTTGACAGCTTCTCCGACACCTTGCCTTAATAATCTCAGTAGGAAATTATTGTACTTTTGAAAAAGAGACTCGATATTTGAAGAGACATGCCTTCACTGATTTGAAGATTACACAATCTATATATGTACCAAAGCATCATTTGCTACCACATAAGTATGTGCATTTTTTATGTGCCAATTAAAAATAAATGTAAAATGTACTCAAAAGCACTTTGTCAGTATGGGTTTGTGCTGTTTAACAAATCTATGGTGATGACATAAATATTTATTACAGAGTTTTAAAGAGATATGGGACAAAGTCATTAAGCTACTTGGATCTTGGGTGAGTTATTCCTCCACTATGCCTAGAAGCCTGGATGTCTGAAGTGTGTAGACTCTGTGGGAAAGTTTTTTGTTGTTTTTTTTTTTCTTTCTTTCTTTCTTTCTTTCTGACTTCTAGGCAGACAAGTTATAGGGGTGTGGGTGAGTACACGTTCCTCAAGCTCTAACGTCTGGGCTTTCAAGGCTTTCTTCTTTGAGCTAGTGCCTTTTCTGCTGTCTCCAGGTTCTAGTAGCACCAGGACTTTTGCAGTGTTCTGCTGTGTCACAGACGCATCATATTTGGTCTGAAATTTTCTTCTTTCCACCTCCTAAAAGAGACATTAAACTCTTCTCATGCACTGTGAATCTGAAGATACATCTGTTTCCTGTTTGGACCCTGGCTAATTTGAAAGGTATGAATTCACCTATAAGCATGGTTAACAAAAAGCAATGTTATCATAGCATGCTGGTATTTCTTGTTTTGCTTGTATTGTACTTTATCCGGGTATGTGGAATGCAGCAGGCACAGAATCTGTCCAAAATTGATGAATGAATTCATGCCATCGTATTATTCCCTGAGTTACAGTTTCTAACAGCAATGCTCACATCATAAGTGTGTGCAGAGAAGTGAACTCTTATTACTATATGGCTGGTGAAATAATTTACAAAGATCATGGTGTTGCAGGTAGTCACCCCATAAACCATGTGCCTGTTATACCAAAAGTTTCTTTTCTTACTCACTCTCTAAATTCCCATTTTTTGTTATTTCACTTACAACCTGATATAATTGCCTAAATCATGAATGTAATTGCTGCCATGCATGGAAATGCTTAGTAAATGTAGGCAAACAACTAATTAGTGTAGTGCATAACATAGAAAGATCATTTGTTTGGACATGTGTATAGTGGATTGGACAACACAGACAGGTAGCAAAGACATTTGTTAGAAATCTATTGCAATCGTCAAAGATAAACTAAATATTTATGGAGCTTTGTTGTGACCTTGCTTTGGCTGTTTCTTCCATGCTTAGTTTGGGAGTGCATGCAGCTTTTGAGTAAAGTGTATTTTTGCTGCCCTGGTAAATTCATCAGAGTTGCAGTGTTTTCTTTATTCCTTCATTACCTTTTGTCTCTTTCTTAGCCAACCAAAGAATTGCAGAAAATAAAACCTTCCAAGAACTCTGAGCTACTTACAGTCTAGCATGAAGGTGAAATAGGGAACACCAGAGCAATGTAACAGAAATAGCAAAGCATGAGGAGTTAACACATGGCTCGGGGAGAATGTCCAAATGGATAAACCATGGGCGTCAGGAGAGTGGGGAACTAAATGCATGGATGCTGACAGCCTAAAGAACTTTGATGTCAAACTTGGCTGCAATGGGTAGAAAGGGAGATAGGAAGAGAAAGGAGAATATTCATGATAGGAAAACTTTTAGGAAAGTCAGAGCTGTAGTAAAGTCAAATTAAGGGTCAGAGAGATGTCTGGATTGCTAAGAATGCTTGCTGCTCTTCCAGAGGACCTGAGTTAGACTCCCAGCCACCAGTTCAGGCAATTTAAATCTGTAACTCCAGTTCCAAGGGATCCAGCATCCTCTTCTGGCCTGTCTTGGCACAGCACACATGTGGTACACATAAACCTGTGCAGACAAACACTCATACATAAAAGAACAAAATAAGCCTTCTGCCAGGCAGTGGTGGTGCATGCCTTTAATCCCAGCACTTAAGAGGCAGAAGCAGGTGGATCCCAGAATGTGAGAGGCCAGCCTGGTCTACAGTGTAAGTTCCAAGATAGCCAAGGTTACACAGAGAAACCCTGTTTCCAAAAAAAAAAAAAAAAAAAAAAAAAAAAAAAAGAAAGAAAGAAAGAAAAGGAAAGGAAAGAAAAGAAAAGAGCTAGGGCTGTTGTGGTAGAGAACTGGGGATCAGGGGGATTTCCACCCTTTCTCTATAGACATTTCTATTCTTCCCTCTAAGTGACAGCATGGCAGGGCTTATCTGAGAGTAGGGGATGCCATTCAACTCTACCTCTTCCCCTTCTTCAAGGCTCAATGATACTTGAAATGCTTGTCCAGTGTGTTGAAGAAATACATGTTTCCCAGTCTGACCTTACACTCATACTGAAGACCCACTTAAGTGACAGGCAGTAACTGAAATTGAATGAGTTTCAATTCTAAAATCCATAAAGATGCAATTTCTTCCAAGAATAGTGCATAAATAGAAAAATGTAACCTCTTTAAATGACTCTGAAAGTCATAAAGAAAAATTAAAATTTCCTGGGTAGATAATTGTGAAAGAAGTTTATTATGTGAGTTCCAAGTGCAGTGCCTGGTTCGTTTATAGAAGTAGTTTTTATTTTTTACTTTTTAATCCATGGGGAAGAGGTAGTTCTACGAACTCCTGGTTTCATAAATGGAGAAAACTGGTAAAGACAGATAAACAGAGGAGTATACTTAATGCCCACATCTTAGCAAATGCCAGACCAATGATGAAGCCAAAGTCACCATCTAATTCCCAAGTTTTTGCCACTGCAACGTTTTAAAACACACAGCTGATTTGAACCTTTGCTTGTAAACTCTGGAAGGCTGACCTAGATGATCGTCGAGGCTTCTGCAGCTCTCACATCCCTTGAGTTCACCTCTCCCATGTACACACCTTGACATCTGTGTGTGTGTTAAAAATTAAGTGTTGGATTCACATCCACACTTCCTACTCTATTTACACGGCTCAGGTTTGAAGCTTTCTGTCCTTGCTCCCAAAGGAACACTCCCTTGAAGGAAGCCGACACCAAGTGCTCTGGGTTTTGAATAACACAGGAGGATAAGATTCCAGGTCTGTGATCAGCAACTCCTGTGTCAGATTTACAGTCCTCCTAAGTGTTCCATGCAGTGAAGGACCTATTTTGGGGATGCAACTGGAAATTTTCCAGTGTTAGGACAAACCCGAACATACTGTTGACAAAGGAGTAGCTGTATTTTCTTTTTACATTAAACAGATAGTCTAGCTTGAAAGAACATCCCTACTCACAACAGAAAGGAGTTTTTATGTGTTAAATTGTTTTAATGTAGTCTTGAATAACTTTCACCTAAATTGCTCTCATTGTAAAAGTAAATAGCTCTCCCAGGCCCTAATTCATCACCAGCTCTATAGGACACATCTAGATCCCAAATCTTCTCTGATGTTTTGGGATCTGAGGGAGAAAGGACATCATGACAGGTAAATAAGAGAGGAAGGTCCAATTTGGGTGCAGAATAAACCATGCTATTTAATTTTGAACTCCAAAGCTCACAGTCATGGCTCAGATGGAATTTTAAGGGGATTCATTCTTACATATACCTCCTGGACATGCGTGTGCATCAGCGGTATTGGAGATATCTTCACTCAAGCACAGCAAGCATAGAAGGCAGCAGGTAGAAGCCACCCTCACCTACCACTATCAAGTCCTCCATCTTATACTTAATGAAGGATGTGTCCTCTGAGAACCTGTCTCTCATGTAAACATGGTGGCATGACTCAAATGTTCTAGAGACAAAGAATTACATTTCAGAATTGGATACAAGGTTGAAAAGGAACATCCCACTAAAGAAAAGAGCATCCTGGCTGGACATTCATAGGAAGGTGTGAATGAGAGAGTGGAAGACAAAGGACAGATTGTTGTCTTCTGTGCACTTAAGTAATGTATTTACTAAAATGATTCTATGAACTAATTGTCATCAATAGCAAAGAAGAACCACCCAAAGGAGCCACTGATTGAATCTGTGATTCTGTCCTTCGTTGTTCAAGCATTTAAATCTAAATCGTTGTGAAGCATTTAAATCTAGAATAACACCCCAGAGTCATCGTTAGCATTTTCTATGACTTACTGTGTATCACATAAAAGGTCAGAGAAAAGAAAACTTGAGATGGGGAGGTAAATGTATGAGAATGGGGACAGTCTATTTTCCCAATTAAATCCCCTTTAAGAAACAACACGGTCAGTGCATGGAGTTGAGAAAGAGATGCGGTGAGAACCGTGGCCTGGGAACTTGGGGTGTGCTCCAAGAGATATGGTGTCTTTCCTGCTGTGATCCAGTGAAATGTTCACATTTTGAAGTGTCCAGAGGTCTCCCTCCCCTTTTCTTTGCTTCTATCAACCTGTAATTCAAACTATGTCTATCTTCTTTATACTTTTATTTTTTTAATCTGTAGCATGGAGTTTAGCCTTCAGGTTTTAGACCTAGGCAGCTTCTCTCTTGTTTTGCATTAACTCTCTAAAACACACTTAGGGAGTTTGACCCACTACACCACTTTGGTTAATGTCTGTCTGAGCTTGTTTCTGATTCCCTAGGATGACATCTACAGGCTTGCCAGCAGCTGTGTTTTGGAAAATAGTAGTCCACATAAGCCAGAGTTTAAAAATATCTGAAGGATGTTAAGATCATTAGCATTTTTCTGGAAAATTTCTAGGTATTAAATGAACAAATTTATTATGGTTAAAAGGACTTTTTTGGCTTCACTAAAGGCCAAAGTATGAATGTATTGGCACAATTATAAATTAATACCACATATACAGGGAATAGCTGAGATAATACTTACATATGACTTTAATAAGGAATATAAAATTTATATTTTTGGTTTTGAGCCTAGCCTTTAATGGCTGAGCCATCTCTCCAGCCCAAGGAATAGAAAATTTAATTAGCTTTGTTAATAGTAAGACCTAGAATAATATTTGTCTATCAATTCAGCAACTATATATATATATATATACATATATATATATATATCATTGAAAATATTTTAAATTTTAGCCAACTTCCCATAGTCTTACTCCATTGTCTCCTTAAGAACCTCCCAGATGTCATGCAGTTATGGTAGGACTGCATAGAGATAACTGAAGGGAGTGGCTGATACTCCTTTTGTGATGAAATGTGAACAGTTAAACAGCTCAGCTCTGATGAGCCCCTGGGAGCAGACAAATCAAGTCCTATGAAGATGCCCATTGGTCTTCTCAGGGAGCAGGGCTGTATAGCAAATAACCACAAAGAAGCCGAATTTTGTGAATTTTAATATCTCATGTGTGAGAACAAACATATCAGTCCAAGGGTAGTCTGAGGGTCTTCTCAAAAAGTGCATCCACTATAATCCCGACATTACTTTTAGATAACCTATGTGATATGGTGCTGACCTGAATTAACTCTTATAAAGTCTTAAGTGATGGCAAAACACACATGTTGGGTGGAGCTCAGTAGTAGACAGAAAACACACAACATGTGCAGACATGATTCAGACTGCTACATGATAAGATTATTTTAAGGGTGGAAGGGGCATATGTATAGACATATGATAGGTGTACTTCAAAGAATACAAGCAAACTGGATGGAATTACTGTTCTTATTGTTGATGCCATTTTAAAAGGAAAAAGCAAGCAGACTTCTTGATTCTTCATGAGTTTGAAGTCTCCTTCCAAGTCTCTAGGTGGCTTCTGGAATCTGTCCATACCAGACTTCTTCATCCTTGGGGTAGAGCATGGGCTTCACACTTCACAAAGCCTTCATTCTGGATGTTTCCTTTACAGGACATTTTGACTAACCTATATGAATTCTAACTGTGCCTCCAGGCTTCTGTTTTTCCCAGCATTAGAAAACACTTCTCTGTAAAAGTTATTTACATGTGAAAATTCCATTGAGAATCTACTTAAAAGATATCTAGTGAACATTTTTCTTAAAGTTACAAATATCTCTTTATTAAAGGTTATTTTTCTTTTTCATCTCTTAAATTATGTTCATATTCCTCATCTTTCTTTCCTTCTTGTTCTAGCTGCTGGATTTGTAGTAAACACATATAAGTCTCATTCAGAATTTGAACAGATTGCTGTTGACTGATTTCAGCAGAGTAGCAAAACCATTCTCTGTCATTTTTAGCACTATGATGTTCCCTGTTTGGTGATTCCATATTTATTACCCTAATTATGAGCTAATGATCACAGGTCTGTGAGAAGAAATTTTCATTACTTGCTTACATAGGGCAAGTTGTCAGTTTAACCAAGACAAAAACATCCTGTGTCTTTTGAGACCCTTAACTCATGAAAAGAGCTACCTTTCCTGGCCTCCTATTTAAGTCAACTTTACAGGAACAAGCCTGACTGCCACTTGAAGAAGCTGGCTTGTCATGCTCCAACCATCTTTGGAAGCTTTTATTTTATGATGTTCTCATTTTGTGACACACTCATCTTCTATGATTTTTAAGTCAGAAGAAAGTGAAAGAAAGCATTGACAAGTCTCTTTACAAACCAAACAAGATGGGGAAAAGGACTTACAGATGAAAATACAATAAGGGCATAGACTTTAAGATCTCAAGTAAGAAAATTCCCTTGTCTTAAAGTGCAAGTCAAACCATCTCCTGCTATCTCTGGAAAAATAACAGTGGTCCACATTGTACTTTAATTTCCCCATTGAGAGAAATGACTCTGGGGCTTGTTTTGGCATTAGAAGATCATCCTTTTCGTAAAGGAAACAAAGGTCTTCATTTCAAACTTCCCCTAGCTATGTTGTTCTATCCCATATTACTTGGCCGGTTCTGAGAAGTGTTATAAAGTAGCAGACCACCAACTGCCCCTTAAGAGATTAAGAAAAGATGAGTAAGCAAATTTAGTCAGCTACATGAACTAGTTACTTCAGAAGGCTCTGAAGGAGCTCTTTGCCTCCATCAGGAGATGTCTCATTAGTTCCATTAGCTGATTTTCAACAGTCATTTCCCTACCCACTCCTCTCTATGCAGGCTCACTGTGTCAACTTTGATTTCCTCCCTTTACTTATTTTTTCCCAGCTTACAGCTATTATATCACCTTCCAAGAGCATTGATTTAAAGTCAAGTGTCACAAATTTCACAGTCATCATTTCCTTGCAAGCCTGAAACTGACTTCGTGCTTTCATTATCTCAGAATTAATCACTTGCCCCTACTGGCCAGTTCTAGCAGTCTCCTGCCCTGTTAAACTCAGTGTTTAATTGTTATGTGTTTTAATTGACAGATGCTAAAAGTAATGCCCCGTCCTTGTGCGTTAGCTAAAGTAAGTAATTAAGGTGATAGTGAAGGGGCTGACAGTACATTTTTTATTAAAATGGTTATATGTTTGTAGGAGATCTATTATGTGTCTAGAATTATAATAGATTACATTGGAGACATGACAGAAATATATGCAATGACAAATCCCAATCCTTGAAGTTCTGACAGTCTTAGAATATGAAGCACTGGACAGGTAGTCTAGAAACACATGCCATGAAGCTGACTTCAGTTTCATTAATTTTACATTTCCCTACATTACCTTAAAATTTCAGGAAAATTCAATAACTCATCAACAGGTAAAGAATTTTTTCCCCAAAAAGTATCAATTATTGCTAGAACTCCGAACACTGACTTGAAATATTTGAAATAGAAATATATGTTTGCAGTTGAAATTTTAGTCTTGTTGTCACTAATGGAGATAATGCCACCAAACTCTACAGCATATCTCTTAAAAACAGCTAAGTCACATCACTGCCTATTCATCTCAACACACAATTTCCTCAGGCAGGTCCTTTGCTTTTCCTCTACATAAATATGACAAAAATCATCTTTTTTTTTTTTTTCAAAAATTCCTACAGCTATTTAACAATGTTGGATCTCTTTTAATGAGAAGAAAGAGCAGCTCTTTAAGAAGGGATGGTGCAAATTTACACTGCATGGTCTCATTAAAGTAATAACATCTGTGGGTAATGCGTGCATATGTGTGTATTGAGCTCTATATACATGTGTGGTGTGTGTGTGCACACACACAGTACATGTCCGTTTTCATGTGAGTGTATGCATACATACATACATACACGTGGTGCATGCATGCACATGTTTACATGTCTGTGGAGATCAGGGGTCAATTTCTAGTGTGTTCTCTAATTGGTGGCTCTCCATGTTATTTTTGAGACAGTGTTTGTCTCTGACTAATTCATTATTCGGTTTCTCTGATTGGCTAGTGAGCTCTTGGGATCCACCTGTTCAGACAATGGATATGGAAATGGTGAAGTTTCAAATGTTACAAATCACCAGGTAGGAAGTGGTTTAAAATAATGGATGATTCTAGAGAAAGAATAGGATAAGGAGGAATTTGTATTCTGACCAAGGACATTTTATATTTTAAAGCTTCTGTTAAAGTATATAGGATATAATATTTGAAAGACCATTATTTTTTCTTTAAACAGTAAGTAAAAATGCTAATTGTCCAAAGCACAAAGGGGAATTAGATTAAAATACTCAACAAACTCACTCTGAATGTTACACCTGCTTTCCCTCCCCTCTCCCGTAGGCTTATGGCAATTTTCAACCTTTGTGTCGAAGTCCATCCTTCTGCTTCCAACACTTAACAAACTTTCTTAGGAATAATTCTAAAGACCAAAAGTACCTGCATGGCACGGATGTTATGAAACTAAAACAAGTCAGGCTAAGTAATACACAGTTTCTGTCCTTCTTAGCAGTGGATTTGAAACAACAGCATAGGAGCACATTTCACCCAGATGCTGAGAGATGTTATTTGTCCATAATGCCAATCTACTTGTCTGTATTTTCCAAGTCACAATTTGACATTTGCCTATTGTATATTTAAGCTCAATTGAACTTGAAGAAACTACGGGAAATGTCATTGAAAACTTAATGGGTGCATTTGAGTCAAGACAGACTTAAAGGACTTTCTGTCCAGCCACTGGGCACTTCTAACCCTTGATCAAGCTTGTCAGGATGTTTCTCTAGGCACTGCTCTTGGTAGTTTTGGGAATCCTGAGTTAGGGCTTCATTTTTCACTGAACTGTATTGGTTGCAATTGTGTCCCTAAGTTATGTTATCTTAAAGATTTTCCATCATTCTCAGCACAGTACATCACCGATGCAATAATAAGAGCTACAAGTTGTGTTTGATTTTTGCTGGTTGAAGTACCAGTCATTCTGTCCGCTTTCTTTAAAGAAACTGCCTGATTATACACTTTCATTTATAATTTATTCACTATCATCTCAGGCTAGAATTGGCTTTTCTCAATCATACCAATCAATGTTAGAAACTCGAATAATTTTGACCTATTGGTTAAGACAAATTTTAATGTTATATTGTGATGACATTATGCAATTCTGTAATAGTTTTTTTTGCTATAATACACAAGAGTGATTGGGAACTGTGATTCTGTAATTTAACTTGAAAGACAGAAATATGTCTTACTTAGCCTGACTTGAAATTAGTATTTTATTGGTGCTCTATACTATATATAGAGAGACACTGCAGATAAGGGTGGCATACACAGATGCATCAATAACTTAGTGTTTCTCTCCTGGAACACTATCTTCAAACTTAATTTGAAGAAATATACTCATAGGTTTTACATTTTGTGTTCCTTTAAGAGTGTAAACAATGATCAAGGCAGTGGTGGTGCATGCCTTTAATCCCAGCACTTGGGAGGCAGAGGCAGGTGGAACTCTGTGAGTTGGAGACCAGTCTGGTCTATAAGAACTAGTTCTAGGACAGCCTCCAAAACCACAGAGAAACCCTGTCTTGAAAAACCAAAACCAAAACAAAACAATGACCTGGATGTTGTAAGTAGCACTTGTATACTTAAAACAAAATTCCTCATAACTAGTGAATATTACAAAAAGTAGTCTTGCTTTCCTAATAATGTTCCGAAATAGGAGTCTTGCCTCTGATGGTACTGATTCTTTTGCTTAAGACTCCTAATCTTCTGCAAAATTTTCTCATTACCCCCATGAAGAGATGAATTAAGTCACTGCAGTACCTCAAAGATGCAACCAGACTCCAAATATCAAAATGCCAGCTCTCTGCCCTAACATTTCTTCTGAAAACTAGTCATGCATATCAATAACATAGATTTTTTACTTTGCTGAATATTTTTCCTTTTTAAAAAATTAAAATAATTAGTAGTTATCTGTTTATATATTTTAATGTCATACTTATTCTAAATCAATGAAGAAGCTTTCACTTTTTAAAATAATCAACCTTATGTCATTGCTAATTTATACTCATTTTGTAATAAATCATTCTTTCTTTTAAATTATTAAACAGATGAAAAGTATTACACAGTATGTAGACTAGACTATTATTTAAGCAGTAAGAGATTAACTAGAATATCTATCAACATGAAGAATGGCAAAAGCATGTAAGAAAACAAATGCAATTCTCCTAGTACAGTAGAAATCATAGCCAGTAACTATTGACTATTAAATATTATTTTTCTATTCTCTCCACCATTCACTGTCAGTGTGTGTGGTAACAAACTTAAGACACTGTTCCATTTCATTTAATTATGAATTCTGTTTTGGGGGTGTTTTGTTATTATTATTTTGTTTTGTTTTTCAAGACAGATTTTTCTGTATAGCCCTGACTGTCCTAGAACTGATACACTTGCCTCTGCCTCTCAAGTGCTGGGATTAAAGGGGTGAACCACCACCCAGCCCCCCAAGCGCAAGCTCTATGTTTTTAAGAGATCATTTCAAAACCCACTTGAAGGGATGTAGGGAGAGGAAGGAAGAAGGGAAGAATATGTCACTTGTTTTACGGTTGACTGAAAGCAACTTTTATTTCCCTAGCATCAGTCTTTCCTGTTTCCAGGAAATTAAAGGTATCTGGGCTCCAGCATCTTGATCCTCAATAATACCAGGGTTTACTGTTATTACCACACCTTGTTCTTCCATGCAGTTTTGACAGTCCTCACCAGGGCCCTTGTCTTTGGCCTTAGCTACCAGCCTCAACATTCATATACAAAACCTACTTCTCTATGGGGAACTTTATCTAAATACTAATTATCACACCCATGTAAATCTTTTCTGAAAATCCTCTCAGTGCATAAATTGGGTTTTAAGTCATCTGTCAGTATTCTCATTGTTGTCCTTAGGCTGGCTCTGTCTCTCCTTGGCTTCCCATGACCTGTCTATGAGGCACACTCTCAACCTCCGTCCTTTGTAAACTTTCTTCATCACAAAACACAACTTATTCGTATAGCCTTTCCCAGCTCAGTGCAGACAAAGAGGGTGCTTTCGAGAGACTCTGCTGATTTGGCTCCACCTTGGGAAACTTACCCTTTTCCTGACAGGAAGGGAGGGGGCCTACATGCTGCATTCAGGTGCATAAATATGATTAAATAATTTTCGTGGCCTATGGTGTTGTCAGAGTGTCTCCACTGTAGAGGCAATCCAGCACTATATACATTACTAACTCTCATATAAGTACATAAAGCAACACTGAAGTGTATTTTGGGTGAGTATGCAGTCCAGGGCATAGATATGTAGCTGTGATAGCAAACATTAGTGTCCTGTTGTAAAAAAACAAAACAAAACAACAACAACAAAAAAACTCTCTAGTCAAACAATTCATTGTACTGTTTTTTTCCTAAAGAACTGTTTAATTTATATATATATATATATATATATATATATATATATATATATATATATATCATGCACAAACCTGACATTCCACACTGGCAAATGGAGTACTAAAGCATGATTTCAGGGAAGTATCTGTTTTGGGCTCTTCTTTTGTATTATCTTGGTCATTCGTAGATGGATTATGTATGTAAGGTATGCTTTAGTTTTTCTGCAGTCTTCCTAATCTTTAGTAACAACACAGCTGCCAGATCACCAGTTTCTAAGGTTAGCCAAAGGCATCTTAGCATCAGAGCACAGCCTGGACTCCAACCACACTCTAAGGCCTGCTAGAGGACGCCATGTAACTCCCAGAGGAGCATGCTAGAATGATAGCATTGCATCACCAGCTTGTCTCTGGCACAGGACAGAGTGTCTGTTGTTGATATCCTGCACACTCTATAAGTGAGTGCTTGGAACCTCTGCTTAATATTTTAGGTGGGAAAAAATTTCAGATGAGGTGAACTTGAACAAACAACCCCAAATGACTGTGGAATTGGCAAACAGGAAGTCAACGGTGGAGTAATCTTAAATGACACCAAGTCTCTGGATAAACAAAAGAGAAAGTTCCCTTTTCAGTTCATGCCATTTCTGGGGTGGGAAATGACACCTTACTGTGGTCAGTATTTATTGTCTACACAAAGTCTAAGACCTCCTTATCTGTGGTCCCACAGTGTGAAATCCTTTGAAACGTGTGTTACCCAACAGACTGCTGGAGTGCAACAGATAGGAACGAACAGTGGGGAAAGATGTGTTAGGTGCTAACCCTACACCAAGGGTATTTCAGGCTTACATATAAGTTATATTTACCTAGACTAGGAATGTTGGGTCTGGCTCATATTTCTGGATTGGAAAACAACTTCAAATTATGCATACAGGAAACAGTTTATTTCTTTAAAAATTGTGATCTGGTAGCTCAGAAATTAAAGTTTCCATAACAAATGAAATTCAGAGCTTTGTTTATACAAAACGTTTTTCTCCCATTGAGATGGGTACAATTCTGCTGTTGTTTTTAGTGAACATGTATGTCTGCTCCTGAATTGAGTGAGGGTCCATAAGTATGTGCAAACATGTACATGTGGAGGGCAAAGACAAACCCCAAATGTTAACCATAGAAACGACACCATCCACTTCCTTTGAGGCCATATCTTGTTGACCTGGAGCTCACCAATTAGGCTAGACTGACTGCCAGTGAGCCCCAGGGATCTCCCTGCCTCTATTTTTGCACTGCTGGGATTACAAGCTTGCACCACGATGCCTGGAATTTCTACATGGGTTCTGGGGGTCAAATGAAGGTCCTTATGTTTTGAGGCAAGCATGTTGCTGCCTGAGCCAGCATCCCTGAGTCAAATGGAGTTCTTAAAACTATGATTCCCGTGCCTCTGATATTGTACAGGTTTCTGACAGGAATCACTTCTAACCTGTACCTATCCTCCCGCATAACTCTTTTGTGCCTTAAATTTCTTGTAGCTCATTCCACAACTGCCCTGGTCTAGTAACCTTTTCTGTTTACGTTTGACATAAGGAAGACACAGAAGATGCTCTCTGATTGGTTAAAGTTTAAAACTATATGAAAAAGTAAGAAATGGGAGGTATAAAGCTTTATAATCGTGAAGACAGATGAGTTTCTGTGATTGATATTAAAATCCAGGGCATGTACTACAATATTTATGGGTTCACATGAATGAATGAATGTAAGAAAGAAAGAAAGAAAGAAAGAAAGAAAGAAAGAAAGAAGAAAGAAAGGAAGGGAGGGAGGGAGGAAGGAAGGAAGGAAGGAAGGAAGGAAGGAAGGAAGAAAGAAAGAAAGAAAGAAAGAAAGAAAGAAAGAAAGAAAGAGGAAAGAAAAACAGTATCTCAGGCTTTAGAGCTATAGGAACCCTCAGTACAGAAGAGATGAATCTCTTCATTCTACAAGGAAAAGCATCAGACTCAGAAATGCCCAGTGCCAAGTCTGCAGGCTGCACAGCCAGTGGCATCAGGTTTTGTCCTGCCATCACATTAGTCCCCTTTCTAGTGATACACCAAAGCAGCATTCCCACAGTGGTGCAAGATGGAAAATGAGTTGTGCTGAAGCCATTTGAACATATAAAATGATCACTTGTACACAAAAGGGAGAAGATTCAGCAAATGCATAAGTTATAAGTAAATACAGAGGTCCATGTAATAATCAAACCAGAGTCTAGTTGTCCTGACTATACAGTACCTTTAAAAAGAATATTATAAAGGCTTTGGGGTGAAGTGCTTGCTGCACAAATTTGCAAATATGGAAGCCTGAACTTGATTTTCAGTCCACATACCAAAGCCAGGTTCTGTGGGAGTGCCTACAAACCCAATGCTGAGGCTGGGATGGGGCGGGTAGAGACAGGAGGTTATCTGGGGCTTGCTGACAGCTAAGCTAGCTGAATTAGGTGAACTCCAATTTCAGTGAGAGGATCTGTCTGAAATAAATAAATAAATAAATAATAAACAAATGTGAAGATTGAGGAAGATACTCAATAGTAACCTCTAGCCTTCACATGCTACATGTGCACATACCTGTATACACACACACACACACACACACACACACACACACACAAGCAGAAAAAGGATCATAGAATGTTTTAAAATAAGCAAAGCAGCCTGTTGTTCTAATTCATCATTATTATGTATAATCCATTAAAATCTCTAAAATGTTAGAGGTTAAAAATAACTATGTGACTTAGTCCATTTGTTTTGTTTTGTTTTGTTTTTTCCCTGCATTCCTTTTCTTATTTACGATTCTTTCCAAAATGGTTAACTTTTGGTCCTAAACCTGTTTTTGCTTTTAGCCCATTTGCTATGGAGACCTTCCTTCCTCTTTCTGAACCGATAAATCCAGTGTTATCAGCCTCCAGAATCAGACAGGATACTTGGGAAACTGATGTGCCCCACAGAAAGCATTTTGCATGGCATCTGATAAGGAAAAAAAACCACTTGCAATCTTCAGATGTGAAATCGCCTGGGAATCTCCAAACATCACTTTAACAAGTGACGAACAACCAGGGCAAGGAACATGGCTGCATTCCCCTTTAACCAGTCAGGGCCATTTGGTGGCTGGACTATCACCTGGGACAGGAAGATAACCAAGATGCATGAAATGTAAAATGCACTCCAGTTTGCTTGCCGGGACAAATCCCCAGGAGAAGAAAATGTATAGTGCAATGACTTGGATGCCATGGAAGGAGTTTATTAGCCAGCTGGGCAGAGGGAGTGACATTTGGTTGAGGCAGGGTGTGGGCACAGTTCTCCAGGCAATCTGGCTTTCGTCTTCCCTAGTATTTGGCAAACTCCTATATCCTTCTTCTCTACTCCCCCTCATATTTGAAGACGTCATCTTGGGGCAAGATGATTTAGTATACATTTCACAAAATGTGACTTAAATCATTTTCCAAGCGAGACAGACCTCCTGGAAAAGATGCCCAGGTCAAGAAGCAGTTTGGTGGGTCAGCTCCAAGTCAGAGCTGATCTGGTGGACCTCAACCGCTTCTGGCTTCTTCGTGTCCCTAAAACCTTCCTTTGTCCTTTGAGGTGAGCCAGAATCAAATTGCAACCTCTTTAGATAGGGGAGAGGGAGAACATGAGCTGGAAGCTCCATTTTCCTCACCCAGCCAAGGAGCTCTCAAGGCTACACATACGAAAAGCCTCCAGCTGCCCTCTTTGATTACTGCTTCTATTTAGGGGATGGTCAGGGTTTCCTCATCCTGATAAAGGGCGGTGAACACAGTGTTTGTTCTCAGGCGACTCTTGTGTTTTTAGCTTTCTTTCTTCTCCTGTACCTGACCTGCTTTTGTCAGGCTAAAGGTCAGGAGGCAGCTGCAAGGAGTCCTCCAGTAGGGCAAAGACAAGGATGGCAGCTGTGTACTTACTCCTGCACACAGATAAATCCAGGCAGTTTCGTGGCAACCCCCACCCCTCACATGCCGGCAGTGTCAAGGTCAGCCTCAGGATTTGCCTCTCACTTGGGTCAGGACCATTAAGAAGGGCATGCTAAGAGGACAGAGAGGTTAGCTGTACTGGGGCTAGGGAGGCTAACGTGTGAAGGTGGTAATGGAATGGTTACATTTATTTCATTTCCTATTGCTCTTCGAATTCATGAGATCATTATCATGAAAACAATTTGCGCTGCGCCATTTCCTGTTCTTGTTACTTTTTTTTTTTTTTAAATCATAACAAGAGGGTGCCAAGTTGAAACACTTCGTGTTAAACTATGCACTAACTGTTTGTAGTATGACTCTTCCTCACACGTGGTGGTGTCTGCCAAAAATTCCTCCAGGATTTAAATGATGCTGTGCTATGTGGCTCAGGGCTTGAGAATAGTAGGATGGAAGTGGGCAATACCTTCATTCTGTCTCCTATCCTGCCCACCAAAACTTTCAGAAGATGCTGTGACTTGCTTCTGCCACCATCCACATAGACTTCCTGTGCCCACTGTTTTGAACAGCTCAAATGACACACCAGGTGACAGTCAGACAGTACCGGAGAAGGGGCAAGGCAGAGCAGTTTCCAATTATCATCAAAGAACTTCTCCCCCATTACTATGCTGAGACTGGAGGCTGTTGATACAGGCGAGATCAAAAATAGAACATGGTATAATAAGAACCTGTGCTTCCTGCACCACGTAAAATCAGAATAGCTAATGGTGCGAGCCTTTCAAGCGCTTCCTTTTCAAAGGTGGGTTTAGTTCTTGTGAAAGCTGCTGAGTTGACTGCTCAGCAATTCCTATGGAGGGGAAACTACTAAGCTCTCTCTCCTTGCTTCTCCAAGTACACCTTCAGCCTGCCCTGGAGGGATGTCTCGAGATGAGACAGGTTAGTTCTTCCTCCAAGTACGTGTGGTCTTTGAGTGCAGGAATAGGCGCGTTATCAAGCTTATTATGAGGAATATTTCAAGATGGGGCTAAGTTTCCTCATATATTAAGGCTGAAACTGACAGGAGGTTGCATACAGGTACCTGCGAAACCACTCAGCAAGAGTCGGTTTGGAAACCATGCGTATCTTCTCATAAGCAAAAGCCACAGTTCTGCAAGTGAGTTTTGCAGCACACAGTATATTGATGCAGTTTTAAGAGCTCCGTTTTCAGTGGCATAGGAGGTAAAACATGCACTTCCTAACAAGCCTTTGCTTCTGAAGTTACAGCCATTGCTGCTGCTGCTGTTGAACCCATCTTTCATAAGAGCAGCAGAGCTCAGAGCCACAGGGCCGAGGAGGAGGAACTACTGACTTCAGTCAGTTTGAGACTAGTGAAGCGGCCAAAAATCTTTCATTACAGGGCTTAGTGGATAGGGAGAAACTTTGTTCTAGAGATCTACTGATAGATGTTCAAGGGTTCTGACTTTCTGTGTGATTTGGTTGTGAGCTTCTAACGTAATCTTCTCCCGGGGGCTTGACTCCCCTAGCTTTCATCTAGGTTCCAACATCAGCCCATAGTTTAAGGGTCCCTACCTTAGGTAGAGTTGGAGAACGATAGCCACTGAGCTAAATGGCCATTATCTTCATCAGAACAACAGTGACAGCTTTCAAACAATCCCCCAAGGGTTCAGGCTTTAAGAAAACTTGGTGGATTTGCATATAACTCATAGTCAGTTCCCAGCAGTCACATGGTGCCTCATAACCATACAAAACTCCAGTTTCAGGGGACCTGATGCGTATGCATGGCATACATATAGGCATGCAAATATACATACACAGAAATAAAAAGAATAAAAATCTTCAAGCTATCCCCAAGATAGGGCTTTTCCTCATACAATGAAGAAGAGAGAAGCCCATTGAGTATTCACCTCAGATTCCCGCTGCCTCCCCAGCCTCTCAGCCATTTGTATGTAATTCTGCACTAACTGCATGGTCTTGGGAAATACTAGAGTATATAGAGAGTGGATGAGGGGGGGAAGGAGATCTGTGTAGCTATGGAGAAATCTCCTTCCAGGCTGGACAGAGACTACCCAGGGGTGCAGCTGCTTTGGTATCACACATACTCACACAGGCTCTGTGTGCAAGCCCAGTAAAGTAGTTGATTCCTCAGGTTGGGATTTGATGGAATCATACTTTGCTTTGCAGTTGTTGGAGTCATTCACATACATGTCTGCATGTATTGCGTCTCCCCAAGGAAAGAGTTTCTGAACTCTTTCATGTTCTTTTCTCTTCATGTTCTGGACGCATGTTGCCATTCCCATTCAGAAACCAGAGGAAAATGTTGGCAGATTCATAGCATTTATGTTGACTTTTCAACTTTTAAAAGCTTGACTCCTTTGGCCTTTGGACTATGTTGGTATTTGTTAAATGTGCTGCTCTTTCCATCCTGAGATGACGGGTATATAGTACACTTCACATCACAAAGTAAGCTATGCAGTACAGACACAACGAAGGATCTCTCACTATAAGCACTGCCATTGAGCACAGGGACAGAAAGGTCCCTTCACAAAACGCTTGTCTCTTTAAGGAAGAAAAACTAAAAAGAATATAACTATAATTTTGGTATGCCAATTCGAACACGACTACATTACTGGCTCTTACTGAAAAAAAAAAACAAAAAACAAACAAACAAACAAAAACCAAAAACCAAAAAGCAAACAAAAAACACTGACAAAACAAACAACCCCCCCCCCCAGAAAAGCAGCTAGAAAGTAGTGTTCCTTCTATTCCAGTGAACGTTGTTCTGGGGAGTTCATAAGGTCAGGAACTTGACACTGGTTTCGACTAGAAGCCAGTCGAGCAGGATTTCTCTGCCCTCTGGACAAATGGTTAGCCTGCTTCAGGAATTCCGAATAATTATTACTGTTTTGTGCAGCCAGGAGAAATTTACCTTTCACAAAGAAAAGAGCTTGTGGCATGAACTTAATCCCATTGCCTGAGTGCACAAAGTCAGTCCTGCTTTACAGTGATTATTCCTAATTTATGAGCATGAGAAGCTTTTTACCTTATTCTTTGGGTCTTCGTGAGAATGCAATGCCTGAGGTATTACTAATAGCATGATTCAGTGCCGGGTCTCTCACACTTCCTGGAAGGAAATCCCTGCATAAACACGAGGCCATTAGAGGAGCTGAGCTGAGGCCCAGTGTCTAGGACGGCTTGGTGCTTGGTTTTTCAGGGAACCATGAATGGGTTCCCAGCAGCCACATGAAGAGGTTCAGAACTGCTTGCATCTCCAGGTCCAGGGGATTTGATGCCCTCTTCTGGTGTCTGCCGGCACCCTCTGACATGTACAAACCCATTCACAGACACACAAATACATATAAATAAAAACAAAAGAGAGCTAAGAGAAGCTGATTGCTTGTTCCTGTGCATCTGATAATGTTTGCCTCTAACTGGCTTTGAGACGATTTCATGTTTGGAACCCTGACATCTAAGGAGGATGTTTCAAAGATCTCTTTCCCACCAAAATTACACTTTTATCTCCACCCACTTAACCTCCTGGCAGTAAACTCTTGGCATCAAAGTTGGTTGTCTGTACTGAGATCGTCATTGTGTTGTTATGACACAAATGGCTGAGGAAACTGAATTCTTCCCAAGTCCAGTTCTTGAGCAAAAGTAGTATCTAGGATGCTTAGAAAAGGATACAACACTAGCAGTGAGTGGCCCAAACTGCAAGCAGCTATATTTTCATCAGGGAAGCAAAGTTCCCTTCACTTTTAATTCCCTCTTACTATCCCCTGGTGGTTTCTATTGTTTTGGAATCATTTTCTACCATACACAACAAGTGCCATTAACCATGTGGGATTAGCCATCGAAATTCCCATGGAACGGAGTAGCTGTGAATATTTTTGAATCCTTCATTGTTATTGTTTTAATGATGCCTCAGATTACTAGAGTAATTTTCATCATGAATTCCCCCAAGCAATTGACACCTCAGGAATCATTCAACACACAGTGGGAAGCCTGTTAATTCTGAGAGAGAATATATTATTGTTTCACAAGTAGTGTAGCTATACACACACTTGTGCTAGTAGAGATAAAACACACAACATTGACTCTGTGCCTTGGGTACGTTATAAGGGTGAGTTTTGTTTGTTTATTTTAATTTGTTTTTAATCTGTTGTCTCTCAGTTGTTTAGTAAGAGTCAATTCAAAGCATTTAGTTGGTCTTTTATTTGGACCTAATACATGCATCCCTAAACTTTAATGCAACCTCAAAATTGACCTGGTATCATATTAAACAGACAACAAACCTCAGTTTTATAAACTTAATGATCTGCAATGTATTTGCACATCGTTTGATTCATGCTTGTTGATTGTCACAATGCTATTTCAATCCTGAAAGTGTTTCCAGATTTTTTTTTAAATTAATTAGTTAAGTGATCTTACACAATTTGCTTTGGTGTCTTGTTATTTACACTTCTTGGCCGTGTTTTTATTTATATCAATATCAGGGGCACAGTCTGAGAAATACCTTTAGTGACATTTACCTGTTTACCAAATAGTTTGCACTCATTAGAAAAAAAGTAAATCTCTACAAGGATCATTTCGCATAAGCACATAATTACACAATTTCGTAAGCTTCTATGATGTGACAAAGTTAAGTTGGTTATCAGGTCCAACCTTGGACTTCTGCTTCTTATAGTATAGGTTGAGTTCTGATAATTCAGATGGTCACAGATCAGAAATCTTGCCAGAGAAACCTTTTCTTTGTTCAGACCTGAGTGGACAGTTTTCCTTTCACACTTCATACAGAGCAGCATTAATATGAGATCTGCCCTCTTAGACCCTGAAATGTTCAAAGCTGCTAACCACAGGAACAGGGTTGAACAACAGGTCCCTAGGACTTTCTGCTTGGAAGAACAGACCATCTCCCTGTGTCCAGCTCTCTGTAGCTCTTGGTCCTCACCTTTCTACTCCATGCTCCTTTTCAGAGACCTCTTCTGAACAGAGCCAGTATGTGTCCTTTTATGATTGCACTAACTCGTTTAGCACAGTAGCCTCAAAGTTCATCCATATTGTTGCAAAAGGCAGAAGTGCCTACTTGTTAAAGGTTAAATACTATTTCTTCTATAACTAGGCCAGTTTCTTTATCTCATTTGCTTTTGATAGACACATAGCTTGTTTCTACTTTCTTCATTTTGGCCACTGTAAACAATGCTTCAGTGAGCAATGGCAGAAATCTTTCATAATACCGATACCAGCTGAACAACTGTCCAGAGAAGAATTGTTGAATTGTGTGATTTATCTATTCCTTTAATCCCCATTTTATTTTCCATAAAATCTTTAACATTTTATGTTTCTGGTAGCATTATCCAAGGACCTCAAATCCTTGTCCACAGCTGGCTGTGTTATCATTTCTGAAGCAGTATTGTTGTGACGTTAATTTGCATTTCCTAAACTACTGGCCTTGTTGGCTTGCTTCCACACACCTGTTGTCCATTTGTGCATCCTCTTTAGAGAAATAGTCATTCACTCCACTGAGCATTTAAAAGTCAGATTCACTGTTTGATTCTCCTCTTTACCTATTGAATTGTAGGACTTGAGAGTCTAGTTTTGATACTCAGTGGGGTATTATTTTTTTCCAAGATATTCACTTTTTGTTTGTTTGTTTTGGTTTCTCGAGACAGGCTTTCTCTGTGGCTTTGGAATCTGTCCTGGAACTCACTCTGTAGAACAGGCTGGCTTCGAACTCACAAAGATCCTGAGTACTGGGATTAAAGGAGTTTGCCACCACTGCCCAGATATTCACTTTTTATACTTTACTTGTCACCATTGAAATAAATACTGGGGTGTTTTCCCCCTATGGCCAATGGAAAAGACAGAAAAAAGAAAAGGATTGCATTAGCCTCAGATCACTATGCTGATTTTTGTCCATAATTCTCTTACTCTATTCTGCTTTGATTGCCAGCAGCCCACTAGAATTGTAGAGAACCTTTAGGAGAGTGGCTCTCAACCTGTGGGTCATGACCCCTTGTGGGGGAGCTGTCAAATGACACTTTCACAAGGGTTGCCTAAGACCATCAGAAAACACAGGTTACAATTCATAACAGTAGCAAAATCATAGTCATTAAGTACAAATGAAAATCATTTTCTGGTTGGAGGTCACCACAACATGGGGATTTGTGGCAGCATTAGGAAGATTGTGAACCACTGCTCTAGGGGGATGTCATATATGGTACCTTTCCTGCAACAGCCAGAACCACATATGCCTCCAGGTCTCCCTTTTTTGTTTGTTTGTTTTCCAACAGCCTAGTGTTGCCCGGATACAAATGCTTTTGGGGTCACTGGAGCATGGGAAACCTACCACATCCCTAAAGAAAACTGATTATCCTTCCCCTAGCAGCCATCAACTGTCAATAATTATGCTCTCTGGCTGGGGGAGGAGGAACTTATATGCCCCTCTCCCATCTGCGCTGGAATGCTGACAGGCTAGATCTTGTGTGTTCCTCTGCGGGTAACCCCACAACTGCAGTGAGTTCCTGAGTGCAACAGCCCGATCAGGTCCTAAAGACACTTTTCTTTTTTAACCTCTGGCCTTTATAATCTGTTCTATTCCCTGAGCATTGGAAGAAAGGGCTGTGATATAGGTATCTCAGATGTGGGTGAGCACTCCGCAAAGCAGACACTTGTATGTGCACTGTGATGGGTTGCTTGTCTCTGTGTTAACCACCATCAACTGTAATGGGAAGCTTCTCCGATGAGGGTTAAGAACTGTCTTATTCTGTGGGCACAGAAATATGTGTTTAGAAGATTGTATGGCACTACGTACATTTAGAATAATAATAATACTAGATTCACCCTTCAGACTATGAGCTCCTGATCTATGTATGGGTCCTTGACCAGGTTTACGGTATTAGGCATGAGTTTTCACCTATGGAATGGGCTTTAAGTCCAACCAGAAAGTGCTTAGCTAACCCAGGATTCATGCTACTATGTATACATGGGAATATCTTACCAGGCCAGTTTTATTGTAGCATCCAGGGGTCATAGCTAGTTACATCTGTCAATGATAACTGTCTCCTAACAGCTTAAATGGCACCTTCAGGCACTATGAAAGTAAGCCAGCAGGAAGAAACATTCTGAGGTCAATACCTTGATTTCTCCATATCTTCTGACCAAACTGTGTAATGTCGTCATCAATAGGATCTTTCTACCAAACTCCAGTAAGCAGGTAACCAACCAAGAGCAAATCAAGAGCCTGTATTGTTTGTGGGGGACGGATTCTTCAACCTTACCCCTGACCAACAACTTGAGGGACATTGGACTTTTTTTTTTTTTTTTTTTGGCTGCCTATCATTTTCTAAAATGAGTATCGTCTTTCATGTTGGATTGTGTGTGTGTGTGTGTGTGTGTGTGTGTGTGTGTGTGTGTGTGTATGTGTGTGTGTGTGTGTGTGTGTGTGTGTGTTCTGAAGCTTATACTATAATAGGTTTTCCATATGACTTCTCAGTCTTTCATGTTATCTCTTCTTCTACCCCTCATCTGTCTTTTTCTCCCAGCTTCCTCCCCATCCAAACCTTCCCAAACACCATTATCTCCCTTTCCCTCAAAGGTCTTGCTAGGGAATTATGGGGTGGGCAACTGGAAGACAGCCTCTAGCTACACGACAGCACCTGTGAGTCCTTCCCAGCACTTGAGAGTCCTCCCCAGCACTTGAGTGAAGGCCCAGCTTTCCCCTGTCAACTCCATCAATGACTAGACAGAGCAAAGCTCTACTCCTTCGGCAGTCTTGGCAACAGAGTTTGCTGGCTTAGCTGCTGACACTTTCTCAGTGTTCTTCTTTGTTCCCAGATCTTTGGGGTGTGTTGTGGTCTAACATCTTTTCCTAGATACCCATGCCCCTTTCCTCATCACCTTTCCAAGATGCCATTCCAGAACATGTTTATGCTTATGCTTTAGCCCAATTCCAGGCTCTGCTTCACAGAAGACCTAACTACCCTCTCTTTGAGCCTCCAGTCTGTTTCTATCTATAGTCAGGTTATTTCTGCTTTACAAGAAAACTAACAACTACCCATAGCTATGGTCCTTTGCTCCCCCATACCTGCTCCATTGCTAATCACCATCCATCTCTATTGGACTTGGGATACCAGTGCTGCTCTGAAATAGCCATTAGGAAATGACCCTCCTACATCTTATGAGTTCCTTTCTGCCATTTTATTTTGCCTTTTAAATACATGCAGGAGGTGGAGAAATTAGCAAAATATTCTGCCAAGCAGTGTTAGGTCCAAGTTAGGAAAATAGCCTCTGGATTGACCTAGGTTTGATTGGAATCCCATGCTTTACCATTTACAACTTGTATAAAGTTAAAGACATTTGTGAATGGTATCATGTCCCAGTTTTCTTGCCTGTAATATGGTAATAGCACTTAAAATTCACTCTTGAAAATGAGTGGATTGAATGTACATCCTTTGGGTAGAAGGTCAAGAGTGGAATTGCTGGATCTTGAGGTAGACTGATTTTCATTTTCCGGAGGAACCGTCATACTGATTTCCACAGTGGCTGCACAAGTTTGCACTCCCACCAGCACTGGAGGAGTGTTCCCCTTTCTGCACATCCTCTCCAGTATAAACTGTCTATGGTGTTTTTTATTTTAGCCATTCTGCCAGGTATAAGATGGAATCTCAAAGTCGGAAGTAGAAGCAGATACCCACAGCTAAGCACTGAGTCATACTCCTGGAATCCAGTTGTAGAGAGGGAGGAGGGATGAACAAAGGGTCAAGACAATGCTGGAGAAACCCACAGAAACAGCTGACCTGAACAAGTGAGAGCACACAGACCCTAGTCATAAAGCTGGAGAGCCAGCATTGAACAGAATCAAGCCCTCTGAATGTGGGTGTATTTATCCCTAATGTACAAATGGACTTTGGGAGCCCATTCCCCATGGAGGGCTAATCTCTCAGCCCAGATACTTGGAGGAAAGCCTAGACTCTCCCCAAATGATGTGACAGACTTTGATAATCCCCCATGGAAGGCCTCACCCTCCCTGGGAAGTGGATGGGGGTGCAATGGGGGAGGGTTGTTGGAGTCATGGGAGGATGAGAAGGAAAGGGACTGGTATGGATTTGTAAAATAAGGTTGTTCTAAATTAAATAATTAAGTTAGCAAAAAGAAAATGAGTGGATTGAGTTTAGGGCTGTCATAATAGTCTTTGTTAGTAATTGTCACATCACTGTACAGCCATTTGCTCTACTTCTCTGGTTATCCTATTCTTTTCATCGTTCCTTTTTACAGGTGGAATCGCTAAGGACTGGAGTACTCCAGATCTTAGCCAGACGCCTACTCCTCTCAGCTCTCAGAAAGATACCTGCTCCTCTCTTCAGATTTACCAGCCCTGTCAGTGTATGCACTACACAGAGGCCAAAACATGCTTTTATCTCTTCAGACCCTAATGCAATAGGATGTTAATCTGATGTAAATACTCCATATAATGAGCAAGTCAAGCTTAACACACTAACAATAACTATTGGTAACTTATCAAGTCTACCTCCCTCCAATCCTCCTTTTTGCTGAAGCTAAAAAAAAAAAAAAAGTGTCTTTAATTCATTTTCCCTTTTCTTTCACCTGACATTTTTCATCACTCAGTGTGTCTAACTCTATCTCTACTACCACAGTTTTAGTCTAAACCTTCCAACCACCTTTAGCCTTGATCACAGAGCTTTGACTCCTAAGCCCACAGCATTCACAACTGTCCCTCCACAGTGGGATAATCACCTGGTTGTCCAGTTTATCTTCTTAATAGGTAGCAAGATTGTGTTTATTCCTCTCTTTGAAGCGCTCTAGCTTCTGATGAGATTTAGAAAAAACATACACTCTCTTTTTTGGAGTACAGGATCTCCTCACCACCTGTTTTATCCACACTCTACCTAGCTCATCCTTCTCACTGGTCTTTGAACCCTTGACTCCTCTCTGCCCGGCAGTCTTGGTTCAGCCCCCTCCCCTAAACACAGAGTCTCCTTTCTCATGTGCTCTGGCTGGCTGGTACTTGTGCATAACTTCTAGTCTTAGCCCAGTAGTGCTGTGGAAAAGCTGAGGTCTTTACTGCTCCAGCCATCCCAGAAAAGTCCACAGGGGATTTTTCTTCTGGTCCAAATGGTATTTTATTAGAAATGAAGTCACAAGAGTTTATGATGCACTCCATTGACCAAGAGAGCTGGGTCCCTGAAGAGCAGTGACCATTGCTGTAAAAGGATCTTTCGGTGGATTCAGCACATGCTCATGGCGGTTCCCTGTCACAGGCACTAAAACTTCACGTGGATATTGGAGGAAGGACCTGAAAGCCCTGAACTGACACAGAGCCTGAGCGCGCCTCACCTATTACTCCTTGTACGGGACTCTGGCTTGATCAATCATAGATTTCTACACGTAGTTCACAGCAACTGCGGGAGCAAAGCACGCTGTACTCTTAAGTTCCCACTGGGATGGAAAGCCTCCTCACTCTGCAACCACTTTGGCAGCCTATAGGGTGGCATTGATCGGCTCTCAACAAGCGAGAAACAGTATCCAGATCTCTGGAGGAAAATATGATAAGAAAAATGGAGAAAGCATTCTGCTGACTTTAGGAGGGAAAAGCTCCACTTAATCTGGGTTTAAAATGCTCACAAATCCCTAAAACAAATGCAAATTCATTTGTAGTGGGAAACACAGACACCCCAAGAAGATCCCAACAAAGCAAGAACATCCCTGGCAAAACACCAATTATTTTCTTCATTTATTCGGTGTTTACTTATCTAATATTAATTCTAGCCACCATTCTAGACATGAGGGATAGTCAATAAAAGTGTCTTTTCCTTTTTGAGATCAGAGACTAAGTAGCAAGTGGTGATGAGGGCAAGGAAGAATGAAGTGAAGAGAAATAGGAGTGTACCATGTAAAGTTCCTTTTCCCACATGGTAGCCAAAGAAGGAAGGCGACTCCAAAGGAGAACCAAGGGAAGGAAAGGAAGGAGTGTATGATACTTGCACAGAGAATAGCAAGAGACATGGAGAAATATGGGTGCTATAATAGAATAAAGATGTGGGAGACAGAGAGCAGTCAGTATTGTGAGCCTACAGAAGGCCTCACACTGGAGCTCATGCTAGGGTTTCTGGTTTTACTAATGCAAGCCATTAGAAGAAGGTCTTGACCAAGCATTTGGCTATTCATGAAGTAAAACCAAAGCTAAGAAATCAATGGAAAGCTATTGCAATTGTTCACCAAAGTCTCCGGGTTGACCCAAACAAAATAAATGAGCTGTTACTAAGAAACTGTCATATCTGGATCTATTTTGAAGTAAGGTCTCTTGGAGGTAATCTGGAAGGCTTGATAGATTACTTAGATGTGGGGTGCAAAAGACAAAGCCGTTAATTTAAAGGTGGGTTCCAACCCTTGGTAGAGTTTGTGGAAACTGTGGGAGGGAACAATTAGATGAAGGTTAAAAAATGAAGTTCTTTTGGAGATCTGTTAATGTAGAGGGCCCGTTAGTCAACCAAGCACAATAAACAGCTGTATATGATAGACACCTGGTTTGGGGGAGGGGGTGGGAACTCAAGGGAAAGATATAATTTTAGGTTTGTCTCCAATGGGAGAAAACATTAGAAGCATGTGTCTAGAGAGAGTGCCAGGTTGTGAGAGGCACAATGGTGCCAGGGAACAGGTTACAAATGCTTTGCTGGTGCCAGGCATTGGTTTAAGTGATTTATGTATGTTAAATTCAACCCTCAGCAACACTGAGCGAGACAGCAACATTCATCACTGGAAGAAAGTAAGGCACAGTAACGCTGAAGTGATTTCTTTGTCATCTACATCAAAAGTGAGGTGGGTGGAAGAGATGATGGTTCAAACCCAGAGGGGCAGGTGCTGCAGTGTGACACAAAGTGGGCTCAGCTCTACACCAGCATGCTAGATTTTTCTGATGTAGTGCCAGTTGCCCCTCAGTGATGGTCAGAATAAAATGAAATGTAACACACTTTGCACCATTTATATTCTAGGCTCATATCGTCATTAACAGTGGGGAAAGGGAAGTTTCATAAACAAATCATTAAAAAGAAAACCCCAGATCAAATAAACCTTTGCACTAAAGTAAGGTGACCAACCCCAGGCAAGCAAAGATATACTTTATCTTTCTATTTTGTGATTCTGCCTGTTGAGTATAAGATGTTTTTCAATTTATGAGATTTTAAAAAAAAGTAACAACAACAACAACAAAAAAATGTGTCTCCGAAATCATGAAATACCATGTTTTAACTCCCTCTCCTGGTTTGTTTTGTTGACTGGGCTGTAAGCATTATTTCTCTAGGAACACATTGTTCATAATACATTCTCCATTTTATTAGATCACAATAGTTTCCCTGGAATAGGAATGACTTGGGATAGGGGCATAGTGCTCATTGTGAGCACCAGAAATTCTTCATTTTTAACCCAAGTGTTTTCTTACTACACATCACAGTTTAGAAATATACTCAGTGATGGCTGGTGAGAAGCATAAGAGATACAAAGCTGATTTACGTTTGTCTTTGTCATTCCACAAATTTATATTTTACAGCCAGTTGTTTACCTGGTGGCAGAAATCTTTAGGCTTACAGCTGGCCCATGTGGCATCAGCCCTATGTCAGTTGGCCAAGGCAAGTAGGAGCTGCTTTGACCCCAGTGTACATCCATTATGACCTGTTAGAGAAACATGATGTGCTTCTGATTCTCTTGGAGGAGAGGCTGTGTAGACACTTGGGTGACCTGGCCTTCCAAGAAATGGAATGAGGCAAGTTGTTCCATGCTGGAGGCTGTAGCTCAGATGGTCATGCAGAAATTAACTCAACAAAGGGAGATAAGTCTAAGATGCCCTTAGCCATTCACTGTGACCATCAATCAAAGACCAGCTTGGGAGTGAGGAGGACATGAATAAAGTACATAAACTCAGACCTAAACAAGGCAATAGGTAATTTCCCAACACAGCTGTGAATACAATGTATCATGTAGACGTCTGAAGACCTGGATCTGCAATGTTTTTCCAGATCATTTGGGAAAATTATGCACAATCTGGACACATGACCCGGGGTGAGCAGTGCAGCTCACTGACTCCCTTGCCAGTAGACCTCATCCAGAGATTCGATCTGGAAGTAGCAGGTGATCTTATAGAGAATGGTGACTCAAGTTCTCCTGTTATGGAAAGCCATAGGCCTGTTGCAGACTACAACTCTTCCACTGCCATGGCAACAACTTGAAACAGGAACACAGAAATCCAGGCCACCACTTCAGTTCCCATATGACCACAGGATAAAGGAATGTTTATGTGAGACAGTCAGGTAGATTTTTGCTAATATAGCTGATGAGTTCAAGAATAAATTGGGGTGTCCCTCCAGCTTCTAGTATGAACAACTGATTGAAATTAATCTTGGAATACTAAAGCTGCACATTTCTGTCACCTATCTCATTCCAAGACAGAAATCAATGTTGTGGAAAAGTTAGGTATCATCCAAGTAGGACTAATTGGTGATCCCAACAAATTTCGTATTAGGGACATTCACTGTTCAGAAGCTTGGGCCATGTAGCTAGCAGCTCATAGGCAATTGCAAACCAGTTCACTAGCAAAATAGATTCACAACAGAAAGGTTGTGCTGAGCAGGATAGACATGTACAGATCCTAAGGGATATGGATGACATGATCCTGGCCAAGGTTCATGGCCCTAGAACTGGCCAGTGGAACAAGGATATCAGGAAGGGGGAAAACCAAGTTGCCTCTAGAAACAGGAGCATCACAGAACACAGCGATGTGACTATTTGGACGCATGTTGCCATCCCATCTCTAGAATTTGTCACAGCTGTCAGAAATCTACTTCCTGACAGTCAAGGGTAGCAATAAGCTTAAGATGAAAATACATTTCCTTATGTGGAGTCTGACCAGATCAAAATACCTCCAAGTACATCCATGAGGACTGCAGCTAAGGAACCTTTCACCAAGCAGGATGGCAAAGATCTAGGGGATCTGCAGCTCCTCATAATCAGACAGACCCCATCTCAGCTGCTAACTCTTGGCTCAAGACACTGGGTACCTGGGCAACTCATGGGTGATATCATCATCACAAATATCAATGTATACAATACCATCCTATGGGAATTGTTTCTCGCCCCTGAGACTGCCCAGCCCTACAAGAAGCATAGCCATCAGGTGAGTGGGGACTGAAGGTGGTGACTATTGGCAATAGTGAGATGACTCCAGCAGCACTGTAGCCTTCCCTAGGGACCAGGCTGTTAGCATCTTAAGCTTCACAGGAACCACAAGGTGAGCATGAAATCAAGCCTACTGTCCCTCTCCTTTATTGACCCAGCTGACTTTTCCACCCTGTGAAAAAGTTAACCATCTCAGTCCTGAAGGGCTCGACTTTTCTGTAAGTCCCAGAAATGTATTATCAAGTACCCCAACGGATCTCATAAGACAATCCTCCTGAGCCATAGCTTCAACAAAGCCTGGAGTGAGTGGTTACAAATAGGAAACTGCCTAGGGGGAAGGGTGGGCTGTAGCAGATAAGAAGGACAGCACTGTGACTTGTCCCCTCACTCTGATGTCACAGGTTTAGTTCCATATGCTAGCTAAGCAGAATCTGGTCCATCCAGCTGTGGCTTCTGGCTGCCAGAGCACTGTGTGAGAGCTTAACACTTGTGAGGTCTGCCTTTTCATTTTTCAGATTGGTTCATATCTTCAACACACCAATATAACTGTATTTATTTCTTAAGACCATACATACTCTTCTCCACAGAAGTGTTTTGTTTTTAATCTAGCTTCACCGTTTCACCGGCCACCTGAGGTATTTTAAAGAATATATGTTCTAATAAGAAGAGTCAACATTCCAAGTTTAGAGAGAAGAGAAAGAGGAGACAATCATTTCTCTGATTTTTTTTTAAAGTATAGGATATTGCGCTAAATATTTTTAAAAATATTTTACTTAATATTTTACACATACTTATGATATGTTGAGAAAAAAATCTCTTCCCTTTTCAATTACCTTCTTGTTCACCACAATTTTGTCCTCCCAACTCTATGCACTCTCCCATTCCCTTCTTTAAAAAAAAAAATTCAATGGCCCTTGAGTCCATTTAGTGTATGTCTGTATGTCCACGGGTGTGGGACCACCTACCAAAGCTTGGGTGGCCTCTCAAGCCTAGTTACTCCTGAAGAAAACTGAATTACTCTCCTCCAACAGCTATCAGTTTCCAAAACCTCTTAAGATAGCGATAAGACTTCATGAATCCCTCTTATATCTGGGTCGGGGTTTCAGCCTGCTTACCCTCATGCAAGTCTTGGGCATGCAGTCCCAAGTACTCTGAGTTCATATATGCATCTAGGCTGTCATAGCCAACAAATACTGTGTTGCTCTGAAGCAACTTTACTCTGTCTGACTCTCACATTCTTTCTGCCCCCATTTCCAAGATGGTCCCTGAGCCTTGAGGGATGGTGGATGATGTAGATGTCCCATTTAGAGCTGAACACTCTACAGTCTCCTTCTGTTTGTGTTGACTGATTGTGTATCCCTTTATTAATTGTTATCTACGACAAAAAAAAAAAGAAGCTTTATAATAAGAGTGGAGAGATGCAGCAATCTGTGAGTGTAAAGTACAACAGTACTATTTTCTCTCCTAGGGCCTATGACACGGGTCCGGAGTTCTATTTTCTGGAGTGAGCTATAAATCCAATCAAAAAAGTGTTTGGTTTCATTCAGTATTTTTGTTTTGTTTTTGCTTTGTGGTTGGTTTTACTCAGTTTTTTTGTTTGTTTGTTTTTGTTTTGGAAGAGGGTTTCCAGACAGGGTTTCTCTGTCACCCTCGATGTCTTGGAAGTCATTCTGTATACCAGGCTGGCCTCTAACTCACATAGAACTGCCTCTGCTGGGATTAAAGGCAGACACCACCACTTCCTGGATTCACTAAGTATTGTTAATAAAATAGAGGCTTATTAAGTCTTTACTAAATAAGAATATTTAAAGTTATTCATTGTTAGCCACAAAGTACTAGTATGTACACTGTTGAATGTGTACATAAAGCTTACCTTTTATCACCTTGAATTTTGCTAATGTACTCAAGTGACTATATTTATGGATATTATGAAAACAAACATTTTTGGTCTAGCTTGGTTGATGGGCATGGTTTTATTTTTTCTATCTCTGGTATTTGTAAACATTTTGGTGGAGCATACGTGCAACTATGTCTCTACTCAGTGCTGAGAATGATGAGCCACAAAGAGGTGAATATTTAATCACAACAGTAGTGGATAAGCCTTACGTACTACCTAAGGGTCTTAGTTAGGATTTTTATTGCTCTGAAAAGATACCATGATCACAGCAACTTTTATAAATGAAAACCTTTAATTAAGGTGGCTCACTTACTTTTTCAGAAGTTCAGTAGTTCATTATCAACATGACAGGTAGCATGGCAATGGTGTGGGCTACATCTTAGCTAGCAAGGAACAGGAAGTAGACTGAGACACTGGGCAATATTCTGAGCACAGGAAACCTCAAAACCCAGAGTGACACACTTTTTCCAACTAGACCAGACCCACTCCAACACAGCCACTCTTCCAAATAGTGCTACTCCCTATGAGATTATGGAGGCCAATTACTTTCAAACTATCACACTAAGTAATAACTCTAGAGGTCAAGTTTGGCATGACTGAAGGTGTGGAATGGACATCTTCATAGAGGCAGATAGTAGATTGGTGGGAAGTAGGGTTTAGAGGGAAGGAAGAATGGGAACTTGTTAAGTTGCTAGAGGATTTGTTGGGGGGTGATGAGAAAGTTCTGGGCATGGATGAAACTGATTGCACAACAGTGGACACAGCGGACACCACTGAACCCTTCGTGTTATACATGATTTAGCACAATAAACAAAATAAACACAAACAGCAGGGCAATCACAACACTGTGCTTCTCCGTGGCCTTCAAAAGGCATATCAACGAAACCAGGGCTCTCTTTTGCACTAACTTATAGAAGCATGTGTGCACACATCTGCCTTAGGTCAGGCCTGGCCTTCAAAACTGTCATCAATCTGCCCATTGATTTCAGGATATATTTTATAGCTCAGAACTTTCAGAGTCCTGAAAAGAAGTCCTAAACATGCCCTACACCTGATATGGAAGAACATCCTTGCAGCTATCTGGCCCAGCTAACACAGTGGGAATGGGCTCTCTCATCTCCTGCTGGGAGAATATGAATGGGTTTAAGGAAGTTACAGGAACAAAATTCCCCATAGTTGGGAAGTCAGAAATGTTGGAAAATATGGTTTAACTTCTTTCCCACCTGAAATTTGGATGTGACAGAAAAGTTACAATAGCTTCTTTCAGCTGTCAGATGCCTGACTGCTCGCTTCTATGTGATTGTGTTCTTTAGCCTCTTTCTCCTTAGGTGTAACTAGGAGCAAGAATATCCATTTTCTGGGTTGAGTGTTGACGTACTATGTTTGGTAAAAAGTAGATCATCAAAAAGCTGTAGATTTCCTTCCTTTCCCAAATGAAATATCCTAGTGTGGCCAATGTTAGGGCTTTGAGATGCAAGGGTAACCCATACTATGTCTCCAAGTCTGCCTGTAAGACCTTGTGAGGCAGGAAGAGTAAATATGTAATACTGAGGACTATCTAATATAATGGGGATAAATTAAATGACTAAATGGGCATTTTAAAACCCATAGACATGTACTATTGCTACTTTATCTTACGTGGGGGATAACAAACTCCTAACTGGATTTAGTACTGTTCCCTATCCTGAAAGGACTAACTGGAGGGAGAACAGGCAGGAAAAGGCAAGACATACATTTCAGTGGACTGCTCTGGTACCACTAAAGGGAAATATGAGGAATATGCAGCCATTTGTATATTTGGTTTCTTCAATTGTGTTTTTTGTTATTCAAGGGTAGACAGCATAATTGCTCAACTGAATAAAGTAAAAGGAATAAGAATTTGAGGAACTCTGAACCAGCCACACTACATGTCTGTATACTGAGATAAATAACTATTTTCTCCTCTTTTGTTCCCATCTTTAAGAAAAACTGCTATGTACTCACCTAACTTTTGCAAGTGATTTTTAGGGGACACAATTCAAGGGAAGACTTTTCGGTAGCAGGAGTGATAATGCATGATTCTGTGGAGAAGTGCCATAGCCCTAAATACAGAATAAGGAGAAACAATTGAGATCTAGGGTTGACCAAAAAAAAAAAAACAAGGTCAACACTACCTTCATGTAAGTTCACATTCTATCATGATGCCTAGAATGAGCTCAAACAGCAGAGCATGAATACGCAGTACAGTAAAAATCCTGTAAAGAAAGAGTAGAATCATCTCTTTTTTTAAAAAATTATTTACTTTATGTGCATTGTTGTTTTGCCTGCATTTAAGTCTGTCTGACTTCTTGGAGTTACAGGGAGTTGTTAGCTGCCATGTGGGTGCTGGGAATTGAACCCAGTCCAGAGCAATCAGTGTGCTCTTAATCATTGAGTCATCTTTGTAGCCCCAAGTCTAACCATCTATAAGTGGTGACTTTTTTTCATAGTTTTTTATGTGCATACGCAGGAAACACGATTCTGGTTTTTAAAACACAACCAACTTCACAAAGAGAAAATTTGCCAAGTTTTTCTTTCTAAGCATTTGTCAACTACAGACAGTTCTACTTCATGCTCAAATTCTAGTTTGGATAGAAGCAGAGCCATCACTTCCATCACTTCATGAAATGTCCTGTCTTACTCCTTGACGACTGAGAACAGGTACTCAGGGAAACAAGCCTGCCTTCAAACAGTGCTTAAAGGTAAATGCATGCAGGCTACCTTTATTTAATGATTTTTGTTTTGTGTAAATGTGTTTGCTTATATTCTACAGTTTTATTTTGGAACAAATAGACCGACAGGTAAATATCTGTAATTGGAATAGTATTTTTATATTTAGCTTCTTGCATTCTTCCTTTCTAAAGAAAAAGAAAGCCCTGCTCTTTTATAACAGTGAAGCCACCTCAGATTTATCTGTGTTGTTTGCACTGTAGTATTATACTAATTCATTTCCAGCCGGTAGTCAGCGGTCTAACATTGAGAATAGCTGTATGAAAGGCAATAGTGAGATAGTGTAGACTCTAGGAAATACTTTAAGGGAAATAACCAATGTTTTATAAACTAAGGGAGAGACCAATGAATGAAAGGAAGGAATTGGACAAATGTTCTACCTGTCTAGCCTTTGGGCCAGCTGTCCACCAGTTGCCTTCCCAACAAGAGCACCTAGGCAAGTACCATTTCATATAGAAATGTTGGTCTGTGGAAGCGGGTACATGGGGATTTTGGAGGTCTCCTTTGGGGATGCAGAGTACAAGAAAGACATAGAAATACCTCTGAAGGACCTCTCTCTTACTCTAGTGGATTCTGCTTAATTTGGGCTGCTATTCTCATTCTAGTTTTCCTGACTACCCCAAGGGATAGTATAATGTTATGAAACACAAAGCTTGATTTTCAATAAGATGCATTTAATTACGTTATTTTTTTTTTGCAGAGGTGAGATTAAATAATACCATAATATCTTTACAAAATCTCACTGAATATCAAGGAGAGGTTCCCTCTTCCCTTTCAACAAAGTGTTCATGGGGCTGTGTGTTTGAGATTAACCAATCACAGCACTACATTTAAATCTGGAATATATGCTGTGATCTTCCATTATCTATTCTTGTAATGATTAAGAAATGACACTCCATATATCACTAATGGGATTATGACAGATAGCATCCATTGCATTATCTGAATAATAGGTTAAGAATAAGAATACTTAACAATTACTCAGGTTTCTTCTAAGGTTCATACTCTCATTCCTAAGAGGCTTTACCTTTTTCTTTCACTAGCATGATGGAAATATCTGTACTTAACCAATTTGCAATAAAAAGAGACTAGAATCATGTCATAGAAGAGTGGTGTAGATCTGCCTTGGCTGCCAGCAGATATATACTAGCCTATGGCATGCACTGCTACAGTGTATCTGAGAATATGGTCTGAATACCCATCCATTATTTCATCAGTCAAAAGTCCAAAATAGTTTTTAAGATTTTTCTTTTAAATAACTAAATAGGTGAATCGATGGGTCCTTGGCTTCTCTGCATTGAGTGAGATTAGAAACTGGCAGAATGCCATGAGTTGAATGGAAGTTCTCTGAAAGGTGAGTCCCTGCTTTAATTAACTCTTTCTGATAATAAAACTGGAAACAGCTGACAATGTTGCCTATGATCCTTTTTTTTTTTGGAGGGGGGAGTAAGATGCCATGTCACTCTACTTGGAACTTTGTTACTTGGCTTCTAAATCCTGGCAACAGGAATACAATGTGGTCATGGCTGTGACCTCTTTTATTAAAAAAAAAAGAAAAGAAAAAAAAAAAAAAAAAAAAAAGGTCTGATCTATTTGGCACTCACCATCAGTGTTTTTACTATCACAGTACGCCTTCCCTTTCAAGACACATCCAATTTAAACAGTATAGACTATTCTTTAACTATATTCCTAAATCATAAGTGACAGGATACACTGCTTTTCTGTGAAACGTGTTCTTGAAAGTTTGAGTTTCTAATATAAAGATTCAACTGAATTTTCTCTTTTTTTGAGCTTATATTTCATTTTCCATGGAATTTTATCATATTCTGTCCCTTTAGAAGTTAATGTTTGCATGAGTTTTCATCTCTCCGGTGCTGGTAATTAATAGCAAGACAGACAACGTTCTTACCATACTTAATGTTTATCATATACCTCCGCCTTGTTCAAAGCCCTTTGACACTTCATCACTGATGTCAGACCTTCCATTTGCTAACACTAGCTTCTTTTCAACTAGTTCACGTTTGTTACCTAAATACCTATTTATGTGATGAAACACCATGACCAAAGTAACTTGGGGAGCAAAGGGTTTATTTGGCTCACATGTTCAGTAACAGTCCATTACTAAGGGATGTTAGGATAGGAACTCAAACAAAGTAGAAATCTGGAGGCAGGAGCTGACACCGAGGCCATGGAGGATGCTGTTCACTGGCTTGGTCTTCATGGCTTGCCCAGCCTGTTATAGAACTAAGGAACACCTGCTCAGGGTGGCCTGACCCACCATGGGCAGGGCCCTCCCCCCATCAAGAAAATGCAATACAGACTTGCCTACAGTCCAAATGCTTACGAAAGCATGTTTTTTTTTTTTTTTCTTCTAATGGAGTTCCCATCTCTCAGATGAGCATAGTCTGTGTCAAGCTGACAGAAAATTAGCCAGCACAGCTCCAAAGGTCAAAATGATTTCCTGAGTGCAAACTCATACAGCCACTTTGGAGATCAGTATGGCGGTTCCTCAGGAAAATGGGAATTAGTTTACCACAGGACCCGGCAATCCCCCTCTTAGGCATATACCCAAAGGATTCAACGAAACCAGGGCTCTCTTTTGCACTAACTTATAGAAGCATGTGTGCACACATCTGCCTTAGGTCAGGCCTGGCCTTCAAAACTGTCATCAATCTGCCCATTGATTTCAGGATATATTTTATAGCTATTTGTAATAGCAAGAACCTGGAAGCAACCTAGATGCCCTTCAAGTGAAGAATGGTTAATGAAAATGTGGCACATCTACACAATGGAATACTACTCTGCAGAAAAAAATAATGGTATCTTGAAATTCGCAGGCAAGTGGATGGCACTTGAAGAAACCATCCTGAATGAGGTAACCCAGTCACAAAAAGAGGAACACAGTATGTACTCACTCATATATGGATTTTAGACCTAGATCAAATGATCACCAGCCTATAATTCACATCACCAGAGGAACTAGGATACAAGTTGTATTCTAAGAGATTCATATAAAGTCCCTCACAGAACTGGGAAGGGACAAGTCCCCCAGACCTCAGGTATAGTGGGGGAGGACAGCTAATGGAGAGAGAAGTAGGAGAAAATGAGAGGGAGGAGAGGAAGGCATGTGCGACCAGGAGGATTGAGCCTGGTTAGGAATGGAAAATAGGAAAGAGAGAGAGAGACAGAGACAGAGAGAGAGAACATAAAAGAGGGAGCCAATATTGGTTTGAAGATAAAATTGAACACAAAGAAAGGTCGAGGGAACTACAAGACTGCTCCCAACTAACAATCTCAGCTTCCGTGGAAAGGCTATCATAAATGCCCTTCCCGGAGAGTGAGATCAACAACTCACTTCTCCATGGAGTCCTCAACTAATGCCTGTTGAAAACAGGAGCAAACACCCATACATAAACACTGAGTCAAACTAGAACCCAGAAGCAGATGGAGAGGACAAGACCATGCGGTAGAAGTACATAGAGACAGCTTACCTGAACAAGGAGGAGCAAAGGGCCACTAGACTGATAGCTGGGAAGCCAACAGGGGTCTGACTCGGACCCCCCTGAATATGGGTCTCAGCCAGAAGGTCTGAGCAGTCTAAGAGACCTCAGACAGTGGAGCCAGGATGTATCCCTGGTGCACAAAAGGACTTTGCAAACATATCCCCCATGGAGGGATAACTGCCTTATTCTAGAGATAGGAGAGAAGCCCTAGTCCCTACTTCACAGGACCTGTCAGATCTACATGACCCCAACTGGATGGCATTCCCCTACATATTGTATTGTGGTGGGGGGTTGGGAGGGGAGGGTGTTTAGAGTGCATGGGAGAGGGTAGAGAGGGCAAAAGGGAGGGAAGGAGGGAGGGAGGGCTTGGGGGGAGGGAGGGAGGGAGAGAGAGGGAACTGGGATCGACATGTAAAATAATAAAAAAAAAAAAAAAAAAAAAACGCTTTGACTCCAAAATTTAAGTTGAAGAACAAGTTACTGGGGAAAAGTATTTCTATTTTTGTTTCCACAGAAAATGAAAAGATGTGGATTCCTTCCAGACTAATGTGGTTTGATCACATCAGACCGCCTGAAACAGAGTACAAGCTGATCCTACATTCCAAACAGCTGGACAAAACAGCCCTACAGACTACAGCTAGGATATCTGAATCTTCTTCGAATCCCCCAAGACAGCGCCCCTTACCAGCAGGAAGTAGTTTGGAAAGAACGACGCCCAAATTCCCAAATATTGTGTATAAATGTTTGTTTTCATTTAATTGGACTTTGTTATATAAAATTAAATAAAAAATACTCTATATGCATAAAAAAAAAAAAACAGATATCACCCTTTGAATTATAGCACCCGGATATCTATTCTGTAGATATGCCAGTCTGTTTAGTTCCATTCTATTCAGATATTTTAAACAGTATACATGTTGCATAGGTGATAAGTATATGTCCAAGACCTCCTAAGAAAAAAGTCTGTAGTTAAGCAGGCATTACTTATCTATTTGTGACTTTGCTATGGATATTGAAAAGGTCAGTTTATGAGTGTCAAGAAGGTTGTTACGAAGAAACATTAAAGTTGATTTAAAGAAAGTCAAAGTGTGAACGCTATGTGGAAACCTTTTATTTGTTTTCTTAGTTTCATAAACATATCATATGTAGAGCCGTGTAGTTGTGGCCCATACCTTTAATTCCAACATTCATGATCAAGAGCAAGGTGGATCCCTTAAGGTTGTGATCACCCCAGTCTACAAAGTGAGTTCCAGGATAGCTAGGTTTACACAGAGACATTCTGTATTAGAAAATGTAGGGAAAAAAAGTATTTAGTTTATTCTAAATACAAGCCAAGTGAATTTAGAATGTAGAAAGACACAACGTACCTCTCTTATGACAGCAAGAAATGAAAGATATTTAGTAGTCCCCACTTTGAGGATATGTGTTGAGTGTGAAACAACTTTCAAATTTATCAGTATTCCTAAGTCATCTGAAAGATACCATCAATTTACACTGTAGTAAACCCATATGACCGTTGTAATATGTGAATTCTTACATTTGTACTGGTATATTTAGCCAATGTAGTATGATTTCTATGAATTAAAAAATGATAAATAGTAAAAAAAAAAAAAAAAAAAAAAAAAAGAAGACAATCATAAAATTATAAGCCTTAAATGGATTAGCTCCTCACGGTACCTTCGGTGTTTCCTGTCCCACCACAGTGCTTACCATTTGGACTCCTGTACATTTTGTCACAACTTTGTGTCATCACATTTGCTGACTAAGTGCATATTGTGTTCCTATCCAATACTATGGGAAACAATGGTTTCCTAGCAATAGCTAAGGAAATAACAAAGTAGTGGAAAAACTTCACAAATTTTGGCCATGCATTAAGTGATCTGGAACTAAATGTCGTGCTTGGTTTTAGATTTTTGTCCTGATCGAGAGCCCATATTTTGTAGAAGTTTATCTTAATCATTACTTGTCCGTGAATACTGAACACTGATAATAATAATTGGGAATTCCTTTTTATCATCATGTCTTTCAAGATAGTGTCATCTGCGGTGAATTGTGAATGTATAGTGGAGAGACATTTTGGCTACCCCATAACTATCAGGTTTTTCTGACTCAATAATTAATGAGGAAGTCCCATCAGTGATGCCCCTTATAAAGCATGCGGAACACTTCCCATGAGGAGTCTTTCACTTGCTTTTGTGTGAAAAAGTTAAAAGCCTCAGAAAATGGCTTTTAATTTTAATTGTTTATGTATTTATTTTATATGTATTTTCCTTCATATATGTCTATACAGCTCATGCATACCTAGTACCAGCAGAAGCCAGAGGAGAGCACTAGATGCCCTGGAACTGGAGTTACAGGACAGTTCTGAGCAGCCATGGGGGTGTTGGGAATTGAACTTGAGTCCTCTGTAAGAGCATCCAATGTTCTCAACTGCTGGGCCACCTCTCTAGCCCATGTATACATATATACGTACATATATACATACATAGATATGTGTGTGTATGTGTGTGTGCACATGTCTTTGGAATAATATATACAATATGTACATACATATAATTTAAACACATATATGCAGTCTTCACCTCCTTTGTGAGAGTGGTAGGATCTAATAATGCTGTGTAGCTTACACTTTGTTTGTGACCCACAGCTAGAAATAATTAGAAGTTTTCATTTTAAGTCACTAAATATGGGCACACAGAGTTGAATAACATTTCCTAGAATTTCTTTGTTTTTTAAATACAGGGTTTCTCTGTTATCTCTGGCTCTCTTGGAATGCACTCCTGATGGGAGATGTCATTCTGTATATGTTTCTCATACTGGTTAATAATAAAGCACTGTTGGCCAATAGGAAAGGAAGATAGGAGGGACTAGGAGACAAGGAGGAAATAGGAAGTAGTAAGGAGGAGTCAAGATGTAAGAGAAATACATAGATCAGCAGAAATGGGTTAATAATTAAGGCAGAGCTAGCCGATAAGAAACAAGTAACCAGGCCAACAGCATTGTATCAAATACAGAGTCTCTGTGTGTTATTTGGGGCTGGCGCGGCAGTAGGACAAGACCAGGCGGCGGGAGGAAAACACCGTACTTGTTACAAAGCTAGACCAGGCTTGTGTCGCATTCAGAGATCCTCCTGTCTCTGCCTCCTGAGTGCTGGGAATTAAGATGTGCACCATCACCACCTGGCACCTTTCCTAGGGTTTAAATTAGAAGAAGAACATGAATTACACCATTTTGACATTTCCAGGGTAAGACTACTTTACTTCTTTTTTTTTTTTTTTTTTCTGTTGTGACTATAGAGTGATTGGGATACACTTTTAAAACTAAGGATTCTCAGTCAAAAGAAAGCTAAAAACAGTTTGGGCAGGGGAATACTAAAATTAGTTGTCAATCACATTTAGACCAGATTACACTTTGGCTCTTTGTGTGTTCGTTTTGTTTTTAAATAAATTCGCCATTCCTTCGGTTGTTAATCTACCAGTGGTTTTCCACGCTACTGCCTCATGCATCTACTTCTCAATCTGCAGGTCTCCAGAGTATTTTCAGAGGTTCTGTAACCCATGGCTTTTGCCAACTCTGAGTCTCACCTATATGGCACAAGCATGGGGGAAGTACAATCACATGCTATGTGCCTCTCTCCTCTGCAGCTTCATTATAAGACTGCCCCAAGTGTCGTCCTGACAGCAGATTCTTACTCCCGATCCCTTAGTTGATCTGCATGCCTCCAGTCAGGGTCTGAATTACGGCATGTGAGTGTTCCCCCTTGTCTTATTTTGCCTGTCAAAATCAAAACTCTGGCTGATCATTCCCTAGATATTCCTACCAGTTTCCAGCCTTGAGTAAAACTACCATCCACACTGGAATTACTTTTACACTTTCTGGCAGGCTTTTGTGCAGGCCAATTGGCTTGTTGGCCATAGGTCTCTTCATCACAGCCCCAGGTAATCCATTTCCTTTGTGACTGTTAGGGAAGGGCCTAATTAGCCAATCCAACAAACTACACTCTCCACCCTTTGCTTCCAAGGGTTTGTCCTCTGCTCCTGCAGGCATTTTGCCAGGCTGCCCTGAAAGGGGTCAAATTACCTTTTCAGCCTAGCCAGCCACAATACAAAGTTGCCCATTCACTCACCTTTTAAAGTCTTCTTTTCTTCGCTGACAATCCTGCTTTACAAAACTCATTCATTCCTGTCCTTCCAAAACAAAAACAAAAAACCTAACAAACACTTCTGCCACTTGCTCAATGTAAATCCACAATTAGTCTATAATTTTTTAATGACAAAAAAACCGTTTATCTTTCTAATAACACATCACCAGATTTCTCTGGAAGTGGTTAGTGGTACCTTCAGAAGTTCCTGACCTAAAGAAAAGAGGTTTTCATCTCCCTAAGTAATCCCACTAATGTACTAAATGTATTTAGGGTAAGGCACATGGCAATGGTTCAGGAAAATTAGGTGGTTAGCCCCATATGGTCAGTTAAAATGGATGCCTGCCTCTACTTGTCTTTGCTGAAATTAGTACATGGATAGGTAGCACAAAGAAAGGAAATCTAGAATGTGTCAAGGTACATTTGGCAAAAAGAATGACTCATCTTTCTGAATTCAGGGTGTATTCATAAAAGAGTTCAACTGGGCAGCCAGGTGATCCGTAGAAATGGGTTGTTTAGCTGGGAGGACCTGGAAAGCCGTTTACACAGTGTCAACAGGATTGCAGTTAAGCAGCAAGTTGGCAAACATGGGAAGGCTGTCATTAAACACCGCTGGGATTCAGAACTGTTGGCTCATATTTGCTTTTCAACTCTTCAGCAGCTCATGGAGAGATCCAAGCTATCTTGGACAAAAAGGCAAATGCATCATTCCACTCCCTCTCTTGTCTTGAAGCTCTTGGCAACCCCAACACTGGGTGGAGCAATCCTTTAAGGCAGTAAGGCAGGCGTTTAGGGGGAAAAAAGCACATATGTTTCCTTAAAGGGGCTTTGGAGGTCATAAGCTGCAACTACATACATTGTAGTGAATGCATAATATGTATGTGTATGGTCTCCTGTTTAAAAAAAAAAAAGAAGGGTGTGAACAAAACCTATTTAAGACTGCTATGGTCATCTGGGAAACAAGCATTTGCAAACTATTGTTTTTGGGTCTGAGAAGATCAGCAGTAATAAAGCTGATGAAGCAGGGTACAGTAATGCTGGCCTATAGTGTTCAGAGAGCTAAGGAAGGAGGGTTGCAAGTTTGAGGACAATGTGGATAATTGGTAGATCTTGTCTCAAAAAAAAATCTAGTGTTGGCAAAGCAGGAAAGAGAGACACTGTACAATATGTTCCTCTCACCAGCAGCTTTTGAAGCATGACCAACTAACTGAGTAGGTACACCAAGGAGGAGGAGAGGAGGGGGATGCTGGTCAGCACCTGGAAGATAAGAGCGGAAGCATAGATTAGGAAATTACTCCCTTATCCAAGTACATCAGGATGCCTCACCGCACTCGCCTACATAGGAGTTCCTAGCTGCTGATGTCTCTGGAAAAGCAAGTTTTACTGTTCTAAGGGTCCCACTTGCCCAATCCCCTATCAAGATACATCAGGACCTCCTTGCTGTATTATTACATCTGGCTCATTGTGAAGTCCTCACACAAAAGTCACACCCCCTTCCTTGATATTTGTCACATTAAAAAAAAAAAAAAACAACAACAACAAACAAAGAAGAACACTAATGACCGAGTTTGTGCTCCTTCATCTTCCAATCTGAAAACTTCCACCATAATCCAACCAGCCATAAATAATTTTCCTAACTGTGGTATATGAGCATTCTAGATGCTCTGCTTCCAGACAAGATTTCAACCTATAAGTGTTCCTTCCATAGTTAGCTCAGTGGATCCACACCCTTTGGCCCTGGCAACCCAGCTCCTCTTCAGGAGGGAACCCCTCCTCCTAAACACCTGTCTCAGAGGAGACACAGTTAGCTACATTGCTATGTAGCTCTGGTTTATATTCACTTTTAGCACTGTGCCTCATTTACCTATTTCTCTTAAAGAAACTGCCCTGCCTGTCCTTCACCTGCTTAAGTCAGCACAGCTTATAGTTTGCTGACTGCAGGGTGAACGCTGCTTCCGACAGATCTCAGATTCCTTCCTGCACACACCTGCCTGATTGTTGTAGGCTGTGTAAGAGTAGAGGGTAGAGGAAATCAGGCTGTAGGAAACATCCTTTGTACAGAAAGCCGTTTTATCTGTTTGGAGATTTTGGGTTTAATTACTCTCAAAGTGTTTCCCGTTAATGATACAGGTGCACACAAACTCCATTTCCCCAAATATGTAAGCCTTTACTCATCCAAAATTCAAATAACCAGGACAAAAAAGGCAAGCCATCTACTTCAGTAGTGTTGAATAGGTTGCGCTAAATTTTAAGTCTATGTCTAATAATGGAATCATGATTTTCAAGTCTAAACATTGTCCTTTAGCTTTAAAGAAAAACAATGTTGTTGAAGCCTAAGAATGTTGTACATGACTTCACAAATAGACTTTCGAATATAAAGGAAAAGCATGAAGGGTCATCACTAGATACAGTTCCCCACACCATACAGTTTGAGGAGATTTTTCAGTTTTGTTTTATAGATGTACTTTTGTCTTATTATTATTGGCTTTAATGAAGTTGTGACTTAAACACCATTAAAGTACTCACTTAGAGGTCAGAAGTCTTTTCCTGGTTCACAGTTGGTGTGCTAGCTGGCTGTTGCTTCCTAGAGATGGAACCATTTCCTTGTTTCTGCCTGGCCTGCAGAGACCATCTGTACACCTTGGCCGAGGACATTGCACTTCATCTTCAAAGACAGCACAACACTTCCTACTCTTCTAAGTCTCTCTGACTTGCTCCTTCAGCCCACTCTGTCCTCAGCTTGGAAGGACCAGGTAACTATACAGATCATGCAGCTCACACAGGCTACTTTCCTTTTTGTGGGAAGCTATGGCCAGGCACACCTCCAAAATCACATTGACCATATAATGTGAGTTCTGGAGAAGAGAACTTGGATATATGGGACCAGCAGACCCATCCTTAAGCCAGTCACAGCAAACAAATGAATATCGCCTTTAGAGTGTTATAGCGTTGCTTATGAAGAACATAGTTACTCTAAAATGTGATGAGAAATCAGAGCAGTTGCTTTACATGAGGCAAATAAAGTCTAGCAAGGTCACAACACTTTGAGTAAATTCTGGTGAGAAACTTTCCCATTCATCTCCACAACTGTGTCTGGGGAACAAGTCTTGACTAGATCGCTGAGAAAATACATTTTGTAAAAAAAAAAAAAAAAAGAAGTTGTCAAGGTCATTTCTTTCTAGTCTGTGGTTTTTTTCCATGGATGCTACAAATAAATCAGAAGCAGGCAGCAGTGATGGCATTGGAATCCAGCACTCTCCAGGCTGTGCAGGAAGCTGACACACCTGAAATCGTGTTTTCCAGCCTCATTCCCAGCAAAGGAGTCATGCGGCTAATGTGCCCTGACTTTTCCCAGTTTGGTAACTCTGAGCCATCAGACAAGGAAAGCCCCTGAGGCCGTGCCCAGCTCTTCAGGTAATTGCTGATTGTCCTTTTTCTTTTCTCTCCCAAAGCGAACCCCACCACCACCATGATGAGTGACATGTGTGGACAGTAAGGCAGGTGTGAGTGTCTTTCTGGCATGTTGGAGCAAGACTAGAAGAAGGAAATTCGGATTTGTTTCCCCCTTTCTTATCAGTGGGGGGAACTAAAGGAGATGACAGATTCCCATAGGAAATATACACACCTGTTTTTCTCTTTGTCTTTAAATCAGTGCTCCGGGCAGTTTCAGAAAACTAACCCTAGAGTGAAACCATCGGCGGGAGAAAGCCTTTGTACCCTTCAAAATGATTTTCAAAAGCCAAGTAGCACTTTCCCACCAGGTGCAGAACTTTATTCCTACCCTCACCCCATCCCCAATTTGTAAACACACAACTAGTTTTTTAAAATTATTTTTCTAGGAGGCAGCACTAACAATTTTTGAATACTGACATTTGCACTCATAACCTTTGGAACCATAGTTTTCTACAGACTTATGTACGGAAGTAAAATTTAGATATCTGAGCATCATCTCTCTTGTTTCTCCTCCCTGACCTCACATGATCTGGATTCTTCTTTGCAGGTTGTGATAGGTAACACTCTTTGTGCTTTCTACTATGCTTGCACTGTAAGTCTGCCTCTTGCTAAGCTTCGGAGCCTTTGTTCAAAAGTGCAGGCTATCTGCAATCTAATTTCTACACTTGACACCATGTGCATGGGAGCCTACCCAGTAGCCCTGCAAGAAGGATTTGAGTTCTTTCCAAAGTCAGCAGATGCCCTTTTGCATGGAAATTTCCCAAGATTGCAGCTTTTAACTCTGATCTGTGTCGTTGGGTGAATTTTCCACTTGGGCGATATAGTCTCTTTATTTTCTCAGCTACATGGCTTTAAATTTTATGAACTAAGCTACAAGAGCTCCTGTCAACCTCACTCCAGCCTTGCATTGCCCTGAGAAAAGAGAAAACGCTGCCCTGCCCTAGGCTCCTGCCTTTGATATTTGACTCTGGTTACTGGCTGGCTGGGCCCCTTTCCCTTAATTTGCACATTCCCTTCTAAGACCACTGTCTGGGCTGCAGAGACTCAGAATGAGTGAATTCTCTACCTGAGAGGATCTGAACCCTTTGGACCTGCACTAGCCTGTTTGTTCACTGCCTCATGGTTTATGGGAAGTATTTTTCTGGTATGAGGTTATAAAACTTTACTTAAAGGCTACCATAGATGTTTACTCAGTGTGTATGCTTATTAAAGAGGACAATATGGAGCCGAGTGCATGAAAACATTAAGAAAGTTAGCAGAAACAGAAACTCTGAGGCCAAGGCTAGGTTTCCAGTGCAAAACATTTCATCAGTGTGGCCCTCTGAAGGCTGTGCCAGGGATTTGAACCTTGCTCTACAGTCTAGAAACCCAGGATGAAACACTTCATTTCAATGTTTAAACTTACAAATACTCAGATGGGGTACTGATTACCCTTTGTACTTTTGCTCCAAACCCTGAAAATACTAGGTCAGGGCTCCTAAAGTAAGGGTTCAAAGACTATTTATTGTAAGGCATCTAGGTGAGCAAAGAGGAGGTTCTGAAAAGGGAGACATCTACGGAAAGGTGGCATGGAAGTAAGTGTACCAAAGAACTGGAAAACTTGACGTCACTGTCAAAGGTGGTACACTTGGTCAGGCCTGAGAGTGGTGGGGGTCCCTTATAAGGACAGCCGTTGTTGTTCAGAGTAGCTATAAGATTGGGCAGTGACAGCAGTCTGCTCTTACAGGTAGGAACATATGGGCTGGGCTGGCCCGATCTTTATTCCCTGTTCCTTCTTACCTCCTGACCCTCCACATGGCCATAACTCTCCTCTAAGTGTACTTGCTAATGAGAGCTACTAACTGACCTGCAGGAAGCATCTCCAGCTCCTCAGAGATCTGTATGCTTTGCTCTTGTAATTACTGTCAATTTACTCTCATCTTTTCTACCGTGGTCAGAATGTGATTGGCTGAAATCAACCAATGTGCATGCTAGGCCCATAGGAGGAGAAAATCATTTTCTCCTTGGAACCTTCACTAGATAACACTGTAGTCTTTCCAGTAGCCTGACTGTAATTGTCTCCTTGCAGTCACTGCTTGACTATCTATTTGATATCATACCAGACACATGTAGTAATGCATATACCATTTCCTAAGGCTTTTCTAGAAAACTTGTATAACTGTGCGAATTCAGGTTAAGGTAAACTCTCTGTTTGTATCATTTTATCTAGTCAATAGGACAGTACTTTAGTCTCAACTAAGCGAGTCCCCAAATACAGTATCAATGCCCAGGTTTCAGTAGCAAGCTCCTTTGTAAGAGTGACCCTAGTCTTTTAGTTAGTGCAAATACAACGGCAAATATTTTCTGGACTTAATTGAAAAAAATAAAATATTAGATTGCTAAGATTTAGGGAGATCTGCAGAAAAATAGGACAAGAATCATATCTGTGGGTAGATATTACCCAAAGAAATGTAGCCACCTGAATAATCGTTAGTCTAAATATACCAGCTTACCCTGGACTCAGACATAGCTTGACTCTGAGGGCTAGAGGCAGTTGAGAGTGTGAAGAATTATATCAAGGAAAGCTTCCAGAAACGATAGTGCTTGGAAGATGAGTGGTGAAAGGAAGAGGGCCCAAGAGTATGGGAGGACAGCAAATTCGACTATAAGGATTGTACATCAACATCAACTTGCCTGGGCCATGGAAGGTTCAGATTACTCTGAGCACATCTCTCACAATGCCTTCAGAATCAATTAGAGCTGGTGGGGGAAGAACGAAAAAATTAGATTGCCTTATTTACTGTTGTTTGGTGTTATCCAATTAAAGGTAGGATGCAATAGATACAAACAACTGCCTTTCCCAAATGTGTAATGGAAAAGAATTCCTCCTGTATGGTATCCTTTGAACAGGGATTGACCTTTTTTTTTTTTTTTTTTTTTTTTTTTTTCTTCATGTTTTTTGGCTCAAACTGGGCCACTAGCTCTTCATGGATCTTGAACCTGTCCACCTCCAGGCTGAGCCAATGCCATTAGCTTGATTGGTGCTGAGATCTTTGGGCTTAAACTAAATAGGTCTATGTTTACCAGATCACCTAGTATATCTTGAGACTTGCCAGCCTCCATTATACATGGATAAATTCTTTATAATAAGCATAGCACAATTGATTTGTCAGGGTAGAGGAAGGTGAAGAAGAAAAGCACTTGGGCTACTATGTGGTTAATATACCCTACTTCTGAGATTACCACTATCTCTTTTGTCAGTTCTGCTCTTGGAAGTGACAGTTTCACTGAGCCGAAATTATTTGTTAAAAAAAAGAAAAAAAAAAAAAGTACTTAGAATCTTCTGGAGTAAAAAGCTGATCAGAAGTCAGCTCGTTTAAGTAATTCAACTAGAACCTTGAAGTCAGGTTTTCCCAGGAAGAAATAGTCAAAAAAAAAAAAAAAAAAAAAAAAAAAAAAAGAAAGAAAAAGAAAAAGAAAAAAGTGGCCAATCATGGAAATTTAAACAGCAAAGATCCTTTGAAAAAGAAAGAGCCACCACAAGCCACCAATAGAAAAGAGTGAACCATACATAAGCGATGTACCCAGGAAGGACAGGCTATTTGGAAACAAGTCAAGAAATGAATAATTTGTCATCATCTGACACTATTTGAGGAAAAAAAGATATTTTAGATAAAAAGTGAGACTGTAGTGGGAAAAATAGAAATGATGCTAAAACGCTAGAGTATGGTCAAATAAACCTTCAGAACACCATCACAGAAAACAAAATTATAGATGCTGTAATAATGAAAGGAAATGGCAGCCAAGGAGTTAAATAATGACCATGAGTTTCTGATAAGTAATAGCACAGTTATGCACACATACAGAACAGAACAAGTATGCTATGAGTAAGAAGGGAGTTCTTTTGTTTTCTGAGACATTCTAGTGTTGAACACAATGTACAAAGTACACAGTAGACATAAAGTTTAAATTAACTAACAATAATATCTTTGGGTGACAGGTTTTTTTTTTTTTTTTTTTTTTTCTTTTTCTTGTCCCAACATTCATATTCTATTTCAAACGTTTGGTTTGAAGACAATGACAGCAAGGCCAGTAAATATGGAGACACTATGAAAATAAGTCACATGGTAACTCAAGATATTTCTTGCAATGGCATTTCCTTTTCAAAAGTTAGCTTTGAAAGTCGTTTATGCATTCATGTCCCCAAACTCCGTTCTTGGTCCTTTGTTTATTTTATAATTCTTAGGAAAGTGATAGGACTTAGAATGGTAGACGGTGTCCTGGCATATTGAAATTACTAGTGAGCTTATTTGTGCCTAAGGTATTTATTTTTAAATAAAGTTAACTAAATGCAATGTTACCATGGTGGACAAAGGGAAAACTATTCCACAGGGAGATACCTCCTATGTGTTTACAGATGATATAGCAGGTACTGTTCCAAGGACATCCCTGAGCAAAGAGTCATGCTTACTTAGGGATGAGGAGATTGACCCTCTGGATCTCTATTTGTTCTTTCTTTTGCAGGCCTATTCCTTTGCCTACCACCATGAAAAGCTTTCAAGCCTAAAAATTGAAACAGGTGCTTTGTCATTATGAAGAAGTTGATAGGTTCTTTTTCAGTATGCTTAAATATGCATAAAACAGAATCACATAAGAAATCAATTATGGAGAAATTTTCTTCTCAACACTAAAAAGAAAAACAAGTACTTGCCAATTAAAAAAGAAATAAAAACGTATCCAATTACTGTCATTGTAGCAAGTAGTTGACAAGTGTAAACTACATTTCAAGGAATGTGTAATGACTCCATAGTGATAGGAGACTCACTGTCATTTCTCAGGAAAAGCCCATAGGTGTTACTAATAACATAGCTGTGTGTTGCCTTTAATGACAATCAAAGAAAATATTGCATTTGAGTTTGAGGGTCTCGGGTTAGAGGTTAGTTTTTGGTTTGTTTCCCATTTCCTTTCCAAGTTCATGGGCCTCTTAGTTCTGTCCTTCTGTTGGGCTCTTCTAACCAAAACAAGCAATAAATTGCATTCTGTTGTTATTTTACTGGTTCCCTTCCTCCAGCAATTGTTGGAGCCATTCGTTCATGTGTATTCACTCTCTGGTGGCTACAGAATTCAGTGATAACTTGAATTTGTGAGGGTTCTAGACAAAGGATGAGAGAGCTTGGTGCTTGACAAGAGTAAGAATACTACGGACAAAGTGTCAGCACATGAGAGGTATCTGATGTGCCTTGTAGGAGTATAGGAATGTAAACAAGACCCTGATGGGTTGTTCTCCTTGCAATCATCTCTAAGCTTTTTGCAATTTTCTGTGTACATTTCATTAAACTGGCAAAAGGCCTTTCAGCACACTGTCCTGGGCACAGAGGCTCACTGGGAGGCAGGCTTTGAAAAATCCCAAGTAGAAAAGCTAACTGGACTTTTCCCCTGTGATGAAAACTCAAAGTAATGAGAGCTTGGAAAGTGAATGAACACTGAGGGAAAACTTGTCTCTCACTTCATTTTTGTGTAGTTTTTTGTATCTAATATGACACAGAGTTTCTGTCTATTCTTTTAATCAAGAGAGGTTCTTCATTCACAGAAAACATTAAAAACCAAACATTCAGGAAGGGTTTGATCTTATTTGAAATATTAGGCTTAGAGAATTTAAGATTTTTATTAATTTTTTAAAATGGGTATTGTGCAAGTTAATGGTTTTTGTTTAAAGGCAACAAAAACCAATTACATTTCAAAGAGACGTATTTAGTGGAAGAATGTGGAAGGATGTACTAGAAATGGAAGAACACCCAGACCGTCCCCCCCCCCCCCCCCAGAGACCAAGAAGCAGGGCAGTGACCAGGATCTGAGCAGAGAATAGTATGACCTCTTTGGGAAGAGGTCATCAAAGACAGCACCGACTGTGCCTGCCCTTGGCCAGATTCCTGAGCATCTATCTGATTGGTCTTCAGAAGTGACAGCAGGGATGGGGAGGCAATGCCAACTTACCTCTTTGTATCTTGATCTGTAATTCAGAAAAAACAAAACAAAACAAAACAAGGAAGACTTCCTAATGGAGATGAGCAGAGCCTCCATAAAAACCAGAGGGCTATTATTACAGTAAGAGAATGTGATGGCAGACAAGCAAAAAGAGAACATAATTGTTACAGACAATAATATTTCTCAAGGAAGAAGAAAAAGGCATCTCCAAGTTGGCCTGTGTGATCCAGTATTGCGAACATTGTTTTTTTTTTTTTTTTTTTTTTTCTGAATACTTAGATGCTCAAATACCACTTTCGGCTGAAGGCCAGGGCGCACTTTACTATACAACAGCTAACAAGTTTAGTTAACTATATGTTCATTGTAAGTCATTTTGCAATTTTATAATGATTATAAAAGTCAGCTAATTTTAAAAGATTCTGGCTTCCTGATCATTATATTCCTTAAAATAATCATGTCTGTATCATTTTATGTAAAAGAATACTAGTTATATTCTATAAACTGTAGGCAAAATTAACATCCAACATTGAGGGGAAAAAACACTATTCTTTTTTACCTTATGAAATATAAAACCTCCCTTTGAATTTCATGGTATATTGAACACATTCAATTTTCACTTTAATTCACTAATGCTCAGTTTTTATTTCAACCATAATCTGGGTTTGGCTTGTCTTAGTTTCTTCTTAGGATTCAGTGATTGGAGAAAGGGTAACGAAGATGTCAGATGTTAAATGCAATTAATGTAAAAAAAGCATAGCTGATGAATCAGGGTGGTATTTCTAAAGAGGATGATTCAACAAAGGCTTGCTGGTCACAATTACTCCAACTTCTTTGCTCTGTGAGATCTCTCTGTTGATACTGGTAGACAAACTGTCTTTGAGGGAGATTGTGCTGAGGTACTGCAGTACCAAAGCCTTGGTGAAGCTCGGCTTTCTGGCACCAACTGTCATCCATCCATCTCAGAGGATATGAGCTAAGTTTTCCCTAAGTATCATGAAAAGCACTTACAAATTGAGTTCTTTTCCTAGCTAGGTTGTGAGTAAGTGCTTTTTGCTCAGTACTTGGAGTTCCAGAAAGTTACTTAAGACTAAGAACTTTTCTTTTTAAATTTCAGTTCCTATGATTGGATAATGGAAACAATATTATTTCTACCTCTTAAGGAAACATGTAGTATTAACATTGTGCCTTTCAAAGACTTAATATAGTAACAGACACACATTACAATCTTAATATATATAGTTAATATAATTTTTATGAAGTTGTTTTACAATATTCTGAAAGTTCCATGGATTTTTTTTTTCAGTCTATTTGAAATGCATGCCTAATATCACCATGCCACCGAATTTTATCTGCTTCCCAACTTGTGTTGCAATTTTTATTCCTTGGGACCATCAAGCTCATTTCCCAGGTTATCTTTAGGGTGTGATCATCTGGAAGCCTCCCACTCAGCTCTCCCCAAGGGCACAGAATGCCACATTCCCTTCACCGTCAGGCATCAGGGTGCCAAGAAGACTGACCAGTTCCCTCCTCTTTCTCCCTGTTCCTCCAGGCGTGTTTTCCCTTTCAGCCTCATCACCTTTATAAGAATCTCCCTTTGTTCTCACAATCACCAATGAATAATGTTCTCACAGTTGGCCTGAAGCTGTACTACCCTGCCCAGTGACAATGAATTCCATAGACCAAATGGAAGTCCTTGAAAATGAAATTTGTACTGATCTGGAAGAATAGTGATAGAAACCATGGTAGCTTTGGAAAACAAGTACATTTGAGAGAAACATTAATAGTTATTATATATCTATCTCAGAAAACACTAGAATAGTTCTGTGAATATTTTTCAAGTCATTTGTACTATATCATTTTTATTGCATTTATTTACTTAATGTCTTAGAAATATTCTTAGGTTATATGATATAATGTTTTTTGTTAGTTATCAACTTGAACAATCTAGATTCACAAGGGAAATGGTCCTTTGGCGATGACTATGGGAGGTTTTTTTTTTTTTTTTAATGAACATAAAATTTTATTTTTTAATTATGGTGTGTGTGTGTGCACACGACACGTGCACTAGTGAATGCTGGTGCCCTTGCAGGCCAGAAGAGGGTGTCACATTCACCTAGAACTAACATAAAGCCATAAGACACCCAACACGGGTGCTGTAAACCAAACTCTGGTCCTCTGCAAAACAAGTCCATGATTTTAACCACTAAGCCATTCTGTGCCTTCTTGACTTTTATTTATTTTTATTGTGGATGGGGATGCATTGCCACAAAAGCTTTTTTGGAGGTCAAAGGACAACTTGGGGAAGCTGATTCTCTCCTTCCACCATGTGGGATCAGCCTTGGAGACAAGTACATTTGCCCACTGAGTCTTTTCCTTGGCAGGGAGGTTGTTTTCATTGTGTTGGTGATATATGAAGACCCCCGACCATGGGGCAGTGTATTCCCTAGCTCAAAGAGCACTGAGTAGCAACTTGCATTCATCCCTGATTCCTGATTGTGTATCAAATTGTAACCAGTTGCTTCAAGGGCCTGCTACCCCAACTCCTCTACCTAGTGAGTTGAAGCTTGAACTGTGAGGTTAAAAAAAAAATCCCTTTCTCTCTTAAGTTGGTCCTGTCCGGGTACTTTATCACAGCAGAAAAAAGTATTCAAGACACAGGTGACTGCCCAGCTTTATTAGAAAATGTTCCCAAGTTGGCATATGACTTTGAAGATGCATCAGTCATCATGACTTACCTCTTGATTTTAAGGTAAAAGGTACAAATGTTACACTCATTAAAAAAAGAAAGAATTAATGAAAGATGGGGGAGGGAGAGGGAAGGAAGGAAAGATAACAGGAAGACAAGGAAAGAAAAATGTATTTGTTGAAAGTTTGTATTTATTCTTCCTACTTAATACCTTGTTAAATATATTTGAACTTTCTTTTATTTAAAGATTTAAAATAACTATGAGCAATTGTGATCCTCCACTTTATAGACAAAACCAAGATGGTAGAACATGGAGCTCTTTGGTGAGACTACAGATCACTTATTGGGAGGTACAGGCATTTGAGTCACTATCTTATTAATTCATACTTCTCTGTGCAAATGAATGAAACTTTCATTCTCAACATTAATTTTTGCAGATGAGTCTACTAACTTTATCTGTGGGGTTTTGTTTGTCTTCTACCACTAGCCACAGATTAGCCATCACACTCTGTAAGTGATTTAGATTCTAATTCCCTTAACTGGAGAATGTGGAGAAATCTCAAGGTAAGTCTCTGGTCCTTCAGTATCCTCAGCCTATAGGACTTGTTGATCCATTCCACTGGCTCTTGCTGGGAAACTCTTTATTATGCTCAGCGGACTTGAAAATTAGGGAGTTCCCTACTCCCTGGCCCTTCCTGTGTCTGAGAAACAGACTTGGGGGGGTGGGGGGAGTCTTGTCTTTTCTACTCAGCAGGGCACAACCCACCAGTTAGCCTGCCCTAGTTCAGTCTTTGGAACCCTGCCTGGGCCAAGAGGCTCTGAAAAACATTTTAACTTCCTTAGTCTGTTTTGTCCCTCAATTGAAGAAGCATAGAGAGGGGGAAAGTTGAAATATACTACATAATGCTAATATAAGTCTTGAGACTCAATCCCTCCATTTGAGAAATATGACCTAATGTAGGATAATTTTTAATAAATTGTGTTTTTTCCTACCTCACCTTCCACTGAAGATTAAGTAGAAATAATGGTTACTCGAGTAGAATGAGTCTTCACTGATCATAGCTACTTTCATAATTATGTTTTTATTTTTCTGAGACAGACGTGGCTCATGTGGCAAGCACTGTCAGATATTAATGAAAATCCATCTCTCCTTCCCACATCACAGGTAGACTGATTTCTCAGAATCCCTTGGAGATCACTGCAGTAGGGAGCTAAGGTCTTTGTAACGGTATGCCTCTGCTTACCTGTCTTCCTTGTAGCTCCCTGAGACAGAGGAAGCCACAGCCTCCTTGAAGGGACAGGAGGACCATTGTCACCCTCCTCAATGAGCGGTTGCAGAAAGCTGGGTTGCCTCTCATCTGGAATCCTCTTCTTGGCCAGTAGCCTGAAGAGATATAAATGCATTATTTCCTGAGATTATCGAGGTCTCATTATTGTTACATAAAGCCTGTCATCACTGAAGGGGCTTGCTTGTGTAGCTCAGTTCCTCAGCCAGTGATGTCACTTGCCAGAAGCTGAGAATATGTTCTTCCCTAGGACTCACTGTCATCTTCCACTCATCTTAATATGACCAATAACTTGCCAAAAGATAAACTTTTAAAATAATGGTAGAGCAGAACAATACAAAGAAAATGAGTCCCTAAGTGTTCCAGAAAAGGTAAAGTGAAGTTGAACCTGTTGTAGCCACTGTATGAACTATTTCACCATATGTTCTGTGTATGTATAGAAAGAATAAATGGTTTAATTGTTGAACTACCTCAGCAAATGCTTCACAAAGGATTTTACAATATTTATAAATAACTATAGCCCTGATGTCAGACTCATTAAGAACATATGGGGAACATTTACATTTTTCAATGTATAATGTGCCACATCATTTCACGTATAGAAAGGTTTGTATTTGCAAGTTTGATGATTCATCCATATGCAAAAACTGATCATCATGGTTTATATTCCTTCTAAATATCATTTGACTGCATGGACTCTGTGGGGAAATCATATCTCAATTCTCTAAGACTGTGATATTTGATTACAACTTTCAAAAATCTTGAACTGTAACTCTTCAGCATATAAAGAAATGAATGCTACATACCTGATGACAGATAACTTCTTCTAATCTAGTGGAAAGAATAACCTTATACACCATGTTTTAATTCTCCGAACTCATAAATGTTATTTTCTGTAGGAGAAAGGACATTTGGGTATGATTAAGTTAAAGGATCTTGGGCAGGAAGGTTTTCAGAGCATGCTTAGCAGGTGCACATGTCCATCTAAGAGGAGTCACATGGACAATCAGTACACAGGAAATAAAAATGAACATTGTGGTTGCAGATACATAACTAAGTAGCCATAAGTCAATAAATGCTGGCCTTCACCAGACACTCAAAGAGACAAGTACCAGATTCTACCTTAGATCCTGCAAAGGGAACATGGTATTGGTGACTGATTGGTCTATATCAATGTTCAATCTTGGGAGTTCAATTTTGACTTCCCTCTTCTTGGGCTCCAAGAAGACACATTTCTGTTGTCTTAAACCTCACTTTGTGGAGATTAGTTTTGCAATCAAGGGAATTAATCTGATTCTATTTCCTGGTGGATGACCTTTCCTTTACTGGATTCCTACATGATATTTTATACAAGCCTTTAGAGAAAAAGGTTTTGCTTTTCCTATTCTCAGCCTAGAAAAGACAGACCTGTTTACCAGTATTCTATGGGTTTGGGGGGAGGGTGGGTCTTCAGGGGTCTCAAGATGAGAGCTATCTACCTTCCCCAGCTCAGTATAAAACATTGAAAACTAAGCACGTAACACCAGTGAAGAACAAATTGACATTTTTTTTTTTTATTGATAAAGTTGACTTTGAAGGATGGCCTATGGACCCTCCACTTTATAGATACCCACCAACACTATTATTAACCCTGGATAACTCAGTTCTCTAAAACGTAGGGTCTGAAACAGCAAAATGGAATGAAAACTTTCTGTGGGTACATTACCTATCTATGGGCAGGGACAGTGACAGTGTGACTTTTGCAAGCTGAGACAAAGGTAACTTGGAAAGTAGGTGACAAAGTCATAGTTATTATCAATTCCAATCTAAACTCTGGACTTTGGCCAGGAACCAAGATTCCAGATGACTCCAGGGAAACCTGTCTAAACCCTAGTTTACAGCCTGAGTTCACACATGGGTCGTTTTTGCATACTCTATAAGCTTTCTATTTAATCTGCTAAAGGGACACTCCTTTCGACCACCCTGAACTATAAACTTATCTTCATAAAGACCACTGTTCGATGCATGTGAGCCCACATCTCACATCAGAAACAGATACTGATGGCTTTCTTGCCAAATTATTCTGACTTGAAAAGCAAACATTATTGTGTTAAAGTCTGTGACCACAACCTGTCCCAGTAACTGAGATGTTCCCAGCCTCTCTTGGTAGACACCTCACTCTGCTTGCCTTAGGTTGTTCTAGCAACCTTTTGTTATCTGCAGTAAAAGTTGCTTTTGTTTCCACACTGGAGCCTGCATGGATCAAGTCATAACATGAACAAGTGCCTTGAACTGACACAGCCTCTTTTACCCCAAGTCTTTTACAAATACCAACTCATTATCTCTCTAACATTCAGAAGGCTCAGTGGCCATGGGCCTCATTCCCATGTTCTAGTGGGAAAAAGAAAACTGTCTAGAAATCAGAGTCTTGACAATAGCACCATCTCCCCTATCCAAAACCCCCACCCTAAGGGAAAGCTTGAGTTGCAGTTTTCTGTTTTTCTGTGAAATGAGGTGGTTAGAGATAGCTTGGGCTACACTGAAATAGCAGTGAAATAGGTTTTCTGTATTTCTGTTTAATCATTAAAGTATGGCATGAGCACCCACTGAGTTTACCTACTGCATGTAGGACATAGTGTATTTTTTGTTGATCTTTGGATATTCCTAGAACTTTTACTTTGAATAGGGGTCATATTAGGGGTATTAGCATCTCCTATATGATTATGATCTAGTAAAGGTGCATTGTAGGACTCACAAAACATGATTTTCACTTTTCAAGCTTCCTGAAACTCTGAGTGCCAGTGATGACTATTTCTATGGTTTTGTGGAGTTGTGTTCAAGTCTACAATTAGTTCTCTAGTTTCCTTATTCCCATGGGCCTCCTGAAACCAATACTTTTTCTTCTTGTGATTTCTCATTCTTTCCAATGCTACTTGTAAGGAACTATAAGAGTTCCCTACAGAAATGCAAATCACAAAAGCATACTATTTTGATGACACACAGTATTGTATTGTGTGTATCAAATGAAGACTAAAATCTTCCTTTTCCTCCATGACCTCAATCTTTATTTAATTTCACTTTTAATTAAAATATAATTACACTATTTTCCTTATCTCCCTTTAGTCCCTCCCATGTTCCCTCCCTCTAATCCCTCCTATGGTCCTCTCATTCTCAAGTCTGAATCTTAATATAGTGAACCTTTAAACAGACCTAAAAGGTAGGTGTGTGTGTGTGTGTGTGTGTGTGTGTGTGTGTGTGTGTGTGAGTGTGCTGGCCTCAAATCTGAAATCCTCCTTCCTCAGCTGGGATTACAAGCATGCCCATATGAGAGTCAAGTTCTAACTGCTAATTCCACTGTTCTAGAACACTGTAGTTTTCTGAAGAAACTTTTACTGAATTTTCATTTTAAAAAATCTTTATAACACTATTTCTTTTTTTCTCCCTTCCACTCCTCCTCCCACCCCTGTATAATACTTTTTCACAGCTTTTATAACAACAGATACTTGCAGAGCATTCAGGTATTTGGAGATTTGTAGTCACCCAAGTGCTTTTTGTGGTAAGGAGCCGTCTAGTAACATGCTTTTATTTTTATCATTAAATGTAACATACTTCATAATGAAGTCTTTCATAATGATTTCCAAAGAAGGGCAATTTTTTTCCTACTCCACAATAGACTCCACGGTCAGTTCCTGACTACCTTCATCCCTAGGCCAGCAGACTTTAATTTTTAGTTGTTACCTTTCCTTAGAATTCATCTTCTGCAGCAATGTCGTGGGACCCACAGTGCTTTAGAAGAGACTTCTGAGTACCCACTGCCACAGTGGCCTCTGAAAAGCAGAGGCCAACATTAGGAAACAAAAAGAAAATCCACTTGATAAAGTAAGCAATAAAACCCTCAAGCTAAGAGTAAAGTTAAAGTACTGAAACAGACCTTATATTGTGCAAGTGTAGTAGGGCTTCACTGAGGTTGAAAGCCAGACCTTTGTCATTGCAGGCGTGGCTTATCTGAGAAGACAAGGTGAGATAGTGAACCCTAAGGACCTAGTGGTGTGGTATATCTGATTGCATGTCTACACAAAGGGATGTAGGAAAAGTCTGGAATGGAAACACTGAGCAGAAATGGTGATTCGAGCAGTTAACGGATAAGACAAGAAAAAAATTAGTAGTTGCTTACCGTTTTATTTTTGGGTCTGCCACACACAGAAACTGAAGGGACTCTAGCCAGCCTGAGCATGGCTAACATGGCTGGCAGGCCTCACCCCTCTTCCCTCTGCCTTGCTGAAAACTTAGATTGTGTTCCCAAAGCTAGTGCCCAAGTTCTAGTCCTTCATTGGACCTTTTCCTCCTCCTGAGGTTGACTCCAAGACCCAGCTATCAAAATATTGAAGTTCAGCAATCAAAAGCCTCATTTGGCTCATCTACTTAACCAACCCAATTAAAATGAAACACCTCACCCTAACACAGGCTTTCCCCTGTTACCTTTATAAACCACTGTTTGCCGATGGGACATGTCTGTCTCCTCTCTGTCCAGAATACAGTCCTTTGTCTCCCTCTCTGGGACAAATAACCCTGTCCCTTCTCCCTTGTCTTCTACCTCCTGTCTTTGTCTCTTGTTCCCTGCTCTTTATCCCTCTGGGGCAAACACATCTTTGCCTTGAGAACTTGGTTTGGTGTGTCTTGAGCTGACTCTGAAATTCCCTACAGCAACTTTAACTTAAGAAACATTATCTTCCTAAATTTAAAAGTTTATCAACTTAACAGGGCTCCCAGGGGTGGGTCAGCACTAGGTCCTCTACATATATGTCACAGATTCGTGGTTTGGTGTTCTTATGGGACTCCTGAGAGTGGGAACAGGGTGTCTCTGACCCCTTTGTCTGCTCTTGGGACCCCTTTCCTCCTACTGGGTTACCTCACCCAGTCCTGATATGTGGGTTTATGCCTAGTTTTATTGTAACTTGTTATGCTGTGTTCAGCTGATATTCCTGGGCAGCCTGCCCTTTTCTGAAGGGAAATGGAGGAGTAGTGGATCTGGGGAAGAGGGCATCTGGGTGTGGGGAGCATTGGGAGGAGTGGAGGAGGGAGACCGCAGTCGGAATGTATTATTTGAGAGAAGAGTAAAAAATATATAATAAAGTAAATCTTTTTAAAAAGTAAAAAATATTATGTGCTAGGTGTGATAACACATGTCTATAATCTCAGCATTCAGGAGGCTGAGGCAGGAGGATTGCTGCCAATCTGAGGCCAGCCTAGACTACATTTCCAGATCCAGAGCAGCTAGGTACATGTGCCTGTATGATGGTTAATACTGTCAGTTGGATAGGCTCTAGAATCCTGAGGAGGTTTCTAGATTGTGTTTGATGTGGAAAGACCCACCCTAAACATGGACAGTATCATTTCATGGTCTGGAGTTCTAGCCTGAATAAAATGGAGAAAGAAAGTTGGGCAGCAACATCCATTTCTTCTGCTTGCTGATGCAGGATGCAGTGTGAGCCTCTACTTGAAGTTCTTGACGCCATGCCTTCTTGTCATAATAGACTGTCAGCTCCAACAGTCCCTTCCTTAAGTTGCTTCTGCCAAGTATTTGATCATAGCACCAAGGAAAGCAGCTAACACATCATTGTTAATGTAGTCAGTATTGGTCCACATTTGATGATACACAAAATACAAGTTAAAAAATAAACACCTAGAGATGGCTAATTTAAAAAGTTTTTTTTTTTTTTTTTGCTTTGTTTTTCTGGTTGTGGTGGTGGTGTATGCCTTTGATCCCAGCCCTCTGGAGGCAGAGGAATGTGGGTCTCTGAATTCGAGCCAGCCTGGTCTACACATCGAATTCTAAGACAGTGAGGGCCACACAAAGAACCCTATCTCTACTAAAAGAAAAAAAAAAGGTTTTATTTTTGTTTGTTTTTTTCCTGTGTATGACTGCGTTTTGGGACTGCACCCTCATACCTGAGTCGTGAAAATCACTCCATATACACTTGTTGAAATAAATTAAATTTATAAAACTATGATTAAGTTTGTAAAAGCAACTATGCATCAAGCTTGCTCCTTCAAATTTGGCTTCTGGGGGGGGGCAGCAGTCAGTGGAGTACCCCTCAACATTTCAGCAGTTTGCCCACTTCACCTCTTCCTTCCAGACCAGAATAGGGAATGGGGAGGAAGAAACAAGCAAGAAGTCCTGTCTTTCTCATGGTTGCATAAAGTCACAGAATGGCCCCACTAAGAAGCAGAAATTGGGCCTGTGCATCATTTGTCTGTCTCCCGCGAGCTCTTCAGTGTTTGCATGGTTTATACCAGGCACGGTAAGGGAACACTATAATCTAGCTCTCAATGAGCACACCATGTGAGGAGGATTCATATCTGATGGGAAATCCTTGATCAAGGTGGTAAGTACCATGGCTGAAGAATACGGGACATTATGGCTACCCACAATCCAGGTTGGTTCCGAGGGTCTGTAGAGAACACTGAGGACAAAAGTAGTTAAATGAAGTAGAGAGGTGACTAAGACTTGGCTGTAGGCCAAGGAGGGAATGCATTAGTTCAGGAAGACCAGAGAGCATGAATACAGTTTCTCAGCAAGACACCAACACAGCCTATGACAAAGCCCCCAATCTATAGGAGCTTGGAGAGCAGTGAGCAGTATGATGAAAGATAATGTGACCTTAGAGATCAGAATCAGCATGATGGGCCTTGTAAGCTATGTGTGTAAGACTGGGGCTCTGAGAACAAGGGGGACTTGTTGAAATTTAAAGTGGACAGTAACATGGCCAGATTATAATCACACTCAAAAATTCCACCAAAGATGGTTGTTTTCTTAATTCTACCTGTGATTCACTGAGTTATTTTTCAATGCTGGTGTTCACTCACATTCAACCACTGACAATTTATAATAACTCTTGAAGTTGACATCATCCTTCCAAACTGAGAAAAAGAGAAGTTAAATCATTTCCCCTGAGCAACCTAGGTAATAAATGGTAGAATAATTCCAAAGAAGACCGATTTCACTATGAAACCTGTGTTATTTCCAGTGTTATTTCTAATTACCCTCAGGAGTAGCTTTTGGATGAGAATGCCAAAACATATTTGAAAGCTAACTAGAACTAGAGGAGAAAGGGAGAAAGGTGCAGTAAGGGTAGGAGGCAAACTGGGTTGGAGAAAAGAGGTGAACCAATTCCTTTTAATTAAGACTCTGCTCTGCTTAGATCTTAAGTGTTCAAGAAGTTGTCCACAACTCATATAATAGTCCTTTTATAATTTACAAGATTTATTTTACAAAGCACAGTTTGATTACATTGGCAACGTCCAGTACCCACTCCTTACATTGTTTGAGTTTCTAGGTTCATCATAAGTAAGGGAAATGGAAGTGTTATACTCTGACAAATGAAGACTGGGCCTTTCTCCCACTAGTCTTGGGCTTACACGAGGCTCTCCAAAGGATAAATAGCCATTAACTTTTAGTAAACTGACAAAAAAGTGGATTGATAGGCAACATAGGTGAACTCCATTGAAGTGTAGGTGCCTGTTTTTATTGCTCTGCATCAACCATATTCACTTGCTGTTTGAATTCCCTGATTACTGTCTTCGGTGTCCAGATTGGTAGGCGTTCGTAACAGCTTTTAGTGAAATATGATACCGCCATTCAGTTGCTTTTATTCAACGTGAAAGAGTAGAGTCTATATATAAGTTATAGTTAGATGAAATTTAAGACGTTTTAGAGTAAGATTATTCTTAGGGACTCTCTAGTCCTGTAGACTAAGGAAAGATTCAGGCTAGCTTAGAGACAGGTTCAGCATCATTTCTTGATTCCCTAGGCAGTTGTTTATCCCTACGTATACTACAATGAACTGTATTGCCACTGCTTGGTAAAATAATCTGGTTTGAAAAAAATAAAAAGCATTCTTTTTTTTTTCTTTCAGTACTAGGAGCTGAACTCAGGGCCAAAGAGTGCGAGGTTAGTACTTTCCCACTGAGCTAGTATGTTCCTAGCCCTTTTCACACATGTATAGTTTCATGTATGTACTTTTATTTTGTGTATTTTTTTTCCTGTACGTGTGTGTACCACATAGATGCTTGGTGCCCACAGATGTCAGAAGAGGACATAGGGTGGTTGTGAGGCATTATGTGGCTGCTGGGAATTGAACCCGGGCTTTCTACAAGAGCAATGGGTGCTCTTAACCACGGAGCCACCTTTCCAGTCAGTCACCCCTTTTTATGTTTTTTGTTTGTTTGTTTTTGTTGTTGTTGGTTTGGTTTGTTTTTTTTAGACAGAGTTTCTCTGTAGCTTTGAAGCCTGTCCTGGAGCTCACTCTGTAGACCAGACTTGCCGTGAACTCACAGAGAGATCCAACTGCCTCTGCCTCCTGAGTGCTGGAATTAAAGGCATGCACCACCAACGCCCACACCCCTCCCCCACCTCTTTGAAACAAGTTTTCATTAATCTGCCCAGATTGGCCATGAATTTGTTATCCTCTTACCTCAGCCTCCCCAGTAGCTGGGATTACCACTAGATTCAACACTGATTCCTTATTAAAACCAACTGGACAATTCTAACTCATGGAATTTTCAATAATAAGACCAATGTGTCTAAAACTCAAAACTGTATTTTATGGACAACAGAAAATACAAGTTTTTTGTTTTATTTTTGTTGTTGTTCCTTTTCCTTTAATAAGGAGTTTGCCAAGCTCCATCCTTGTGCAGTCAGTAGTAGAGCAAGAGATGTTCCAATAAGGGAAAAGACTTGATGAGGAAGAGTTAGAGAGAGAGAGAGAGAGAGAGAGAGAGAGAGAGAGAGAGAGAGAGAGAGAGAGAGAGAGAGAGAGAGTGCTGAGCTCGCCTGGTTTGACTGAAGTGGAGCATTTAACATCTTGCTCACCTTCTCCATGACCCCTTCCTGCCACACCTCTGTTGGGAGACAAAAACAAATACAGGCTGAGAATTCCCAGGGGTTGAGGCCCAGGTAATCCTCTCAGAATGACTCTCACCTGATACTCCCTGACTAAGGTGGGGCTCTGAAAAAAACAAAAAACAAAACAAAAAAAAAAAAAAAAAACAAAAAAAAAAAAAAAACCAAAAAAAAACAAAACAAAACAAAAAAAAAAAAAACCCAAAAAACAACAACAACGAAATTCTCTCTCTCTTCATTGCTTTCCTTATTCCTTCTTGCTTAAAAATAGCCACCACCCAATCCCAGATATTTTCCACCTCTGGTGGAGAACTCCCTCGTGTACTTTCTTTTGGGAACTGTTCTCCTCAAAGAAAAAAACAAGTGACAATCAGAGATTCAGAAAGGACCAGACTCCATGACCTGGGGAAATTTAAAGAACGACTAAAAAACAAAAACAAAACAAAAGAAAAAAAAAAATGTTTGCCTTACCTTCACCAGGAAGCAACCAACAGAGAGTCTGAAAACACAACCATGGTGATTTTTTCCCCCTAGTTCTCCCACAGAAAGCCGCACAGGAGAGGAGAAATGATGGATGGTAGCTTGAAATCTAGTGTGTGCACGAGGTGTCCTGGTAGAGGCTCAAGACATCTGGCCCTCTTAGAGGGCCTTCAGATTTTTGCTCACTTTCATTCTCTGCACTGACAAGAGACAATCCACTTCCTCAGAGGGGGCCTACCCCACAGCACTTAATTAAATCAGTGCTTCTCAACCTGTGGGTCCTCAGATATCCTGCATACCAGATACTACCAGATACTTCTATTACAATTCATAACAGTAGCAAAGTTGCAGTTATGAAGTAGCAAGGTGATAATTTTATGGTTGGGGTCAGCACAACATGAGGAAGTATATTAAGGGTTTGAAGCATTAGGATGGTTGAGAACCATTGTCTTAAATAGACCACATAAGACCACATAGCTCTGGACTGAACAGAAGTGGCCAGGCTTTATTTTATTTTTATTTTTCCTGTTTAGCAGTTTGACATTCTCTTCCAGTGGAGAGAACTCTGTTTCCCCTAAGATTCTAATTAAAAGGGCTGGGTAGAAGGCACAAGTTAGATTCCCAGTATCCATGTGAAAAACCAGGTCCAGTGCCACGGGCCTGTAGTCCTCGTACTGGGGAAGTGGGGAAGTACAGGAGGAGGCCTGGGGTTTTCTGGCTATGCACACTCCCACAGATGTACTTCTCCAAACATGTGTACACACACACACACACACACACACACACACACACTGTGACTTACTCTGTCTTTCTGTCTCATAAAAACTGTTCAAGCTTATTTTTTCTAAACCAAAGCATTGTGTTTTGAGGGACAATGGTATGTGTCCTTGCCACACTCCGGATAACTTCCGGTGAACTTTATTCCTGTCTTCTTCATTTTCTCATCCATGTACTGGATATAACAAGTTTTCAGCTCACGGGGGTTTTGTAAAACACTACTGAAATGTGTATGCAAGGCTTTGATTGTTGCTGAACATGTAGTCAATGTTCAAACAGAATGTCATTTTTATTATTTCCAACAGTCAAACCCAGTGAACACAAAGATGCTAGTAAATGACCTTGTTCTGATGACAAAGCAAGTCATCTGTTTTTATATCAAAGGGGTTTTCTTCCCTCACGTCCTCCCTCTCACCTTCCTTCTTTATTCCAGTACATACATGATCGTGTGTATGCGTGCATGCATGCGTGTGTGTGTGTGTGTGTGTGTGAGTGCGCGTGCGCACACGTGCGTGTGTGGACACACATGTATGTTTAAGTGCATTTGGGTGTGGAGGCCCGATGTCAATGTGGGTGCCTCTGATGGTTCTTCACTTTATTATTTGAGCCAGGGTCTCTTGTTGAATCTGGAGCTTGCCAGTTATGGCTACTAACCCTGGAGTTATAGGGAGCTGCCACATCTACCAGGCTTTTCATGTAGGTTAGGGGATCTGAACTCCTGTCATCATACTTGCATGACGAGAACTTTATCCACTGAGACATTTCTCCAGCACACAGAGGGATTTTTTAAGGCTACCTTTTGAATAACACCAGAATAACTATTACCTATTTGGTGCAAGTGGAGTTCCTGCAATGTTGCTGGCCTGTGCTGATTCTCTCTCTGCTTTTCTCCAGTATAATGCTTCTCTCTCTGTCTCTCTCTCCCTCCCTCCCTCCCTCCCTCTTCTCTCTCTTTCCTCCCTCCCTTTCTCGGTTTCTCCCGTGTGTGTGTGTGTGTGTGTGTGTGTGTGTGTGTGTGTGTGTGTGTGTGTGCATGTGTATGAGATGTTTTCTTTTTTTCTTCATAAATATGATTTATTTATTATTTAGCCATGTATTTATTTATTTGAGACAGGGTCTCTCTGTGTAGCCCTGGCTGACCTGGAACTTGATCTGTAGACCAAACTCACAGAGATTGGCTTGCCTCTGCCTACCAAGTGTTGGGTTTAAAGGTGTGCACCACCACCAGGCTGAATTTTTTTTTTTCTTTCTTTTTGACAGGGTTTCTATGTGTTGTTTTGGCTATCCTGGAACTCATTGTGTAGACCAGGCTGGTCTCCAACTCACATCCACCTGCTTTTGTCTTATAATTGGCATAAACATGAATCTTTTTTAAAGACAATTTTTCACTATGTAGCCTTGGCTAGCCTACAAACCACTGTGGAGATCAGGGCAACCTTTGAAAAGATTAACTTTACTGTTATGGGATGAATTGATGTATTTTGGAACTGTTAATTTAAATACAATATATGCTTAGGACACTTGAAAAGAGAACAAGTGTATTCTTTTCACACAGATGACTCCCAGATGTGAGATCCTATGTGTTTAGCTGTGGTAAGTTGACATAGTAACCCAATTGGTTAAGTCCTTTCAGAATTAGATGGAAAACTTAGCAAATTACTGTTGCTGCTATTACATTAAACCAGTATGGAAGCTTCAAATATTTTAAAACAGGCCTTTCAGTGGTGTTGCTTAAAGGATGAAAAATTTAACCGATGCATAATTATTGGGCATGTACTTACTCCATACAAGGCATTGTAAAAATATGAGGTTCCAAGAGAGGTATTCTTCAGGAAGATACTGCATTGTACGAAATGTAAGCTTTCTTATGTTTGCTTTTTTCCCTCCTTTGCTCAGTAAATGAAAATGTTATTCCTTCAGAGAACTCCATTCAGAGTCACTGAAACTGGGGGATCTATTTGTGTGGAGACTGCTTTCACACACAGCCTTGTGTATTAGAGCCCGCCCTGAAACCCACGGCTAGAGAGTTGTCCATTTGCTTTTCTTTAGGGTTCCAACCTGCCAACATTTAAAGTCAAGAAGTCTGCCCCAAAGACTAATTCCTGAGTTCACTTTTCCAGTCTCTCGCAGCAGCAGCAGCATCAACCCTCTCCCTTACCTCCCTTAAGGGTAATCTTCTGCCAAAAACTCCTACCTGGATCTTGTCAACGTTCTGCTCAGCCCTTCCCTGGGCTGTCAAGTGGCCAAGTCAAAACAAAGGCAACCAACACTTCCAGGTGCCAAACTGTTGACTATAAGTTGCAAATGTGTTATTCATTTAATCCGCATAACACCTCCTATGGCAGGTCCTGCTCTTTTTAGGCGAGGAGTCCGAGGGACTCCAGGCTAGACCCAGATCTAGCCACTGAGCTGCGGAACCCCCAGCTCTGTTGAACCTCCATGCTAGCTAGACTGCTCCAAGATAGTATGCGTACTGAACGATTTACCTGAGGGCATGCTTTCTCACTCTAGTCTCCTTACCTAATCTGTTTCAAATTTAAAAAGCAAAACAAAACAGAGAGAGATTTTCTCCCACTGAACACCTGAAGACAGCGATAACATTAAGTGTCTGATTCTACTTGTACTGCTTAATACTTTTTCTGGTTCAAATTGTCCTAGAAATGTGTTTGATTGTGTCTTACTTCATCCTTTTAATTGCTTTCTGTGTGTCTGTAGTCCTGAGTTTCAGACCCCTGATCACGCATATGCTACTCAACCACTGTACCATGAGTTATACCACCAACCTGGATGGTATTTTTATTCATTTTGTGGTTGTACACATATGAACATGTACACATGAAAGTGTGGGCACACAGAGACAGGGAGGCCAGAGGTCAGTATGACAAGTCTCCATTCCATCTTATTGTTTGAGACAGGATCTGCCCTTGAACCTGGAACTCGATGATGAACTATTCTCGCTTGTCAGTGAGCTCCAGGGATCTGCATGTCTCTGTATCCATTAGCTGTAGAGTTTTAAAGATGCATGCCACCATGCCTGGCTATTATGAGGATGTTCAAAATGCATGTTCAGGGGCTTTGCCAGCTGGACTATCTCCTCAGCTCCCTAATGATGATTTTTTTTAATTTAATGATTTTTTATATTTAGTAAAATTAGACAGATCTGTGGATTAAAAACCATGTTGTAACCCATAATAATTGGCAAAAGCCTGAAATTTCCAAGTTGTCTGTATTTACTCCCCCACAGGCAGTTACTTGCACATTTATGTGTTTTCTCTGATTTGTGGTTCCTAGATTTTATATAAAAATCACACACACACACACACACACACACACACACACGTGTCAAATACACACACATGTATAGGGAATAAAAATAGAAATGCAACAGACAGGGGTTGAAGGGGAGTAATGAGAGGGGCAAGGGTTAAGAAAAGGGGATTCAAGGGGAGTGAGGAGGAGAGATGTTTGACATGCAATATAAACTTGTAACCAAAGTTCAAAAAATAAAGTTATAAACTGAAAAAATTAATGCGATGGATGGCACTCCGCCAAGTTATTCTCTGGGCGGCGTTGCCTACAAATGGGAAGCAGGATTGAGATGAAGCTGTACCATAGTAAAAACCCTATCTGTAAGGTAACCCAGTGTCTCACTCATTAGGAAAAACCCTTTAGCAGCTGCTTGGGATAGAAAGTGAGAGCCTGGGGATATAGGGAGAGGCCCTACCCAGCAGGACAGGAAGTTGTCTTTATATAATAAAGGATATTGTGTATTTAGGGACTGGCAAGATTGTTTAACAAGAGGCTGAAGAGATGGCTCAGCCAGTGAGAGCAGTCAGTGCTCTTAGAGAGGACACTATTTTGTTTTTCATCCCCAGCATTAACATGGCAGCTTGCATCCCATCCACCTGTAACTCTCGTGTCAGGGAGTCCTTGGGGAACCACACAAACGTGCTGTATACATGTCCCTGCAGACAAAATATTCATAGCCATAAAATTAAAATTTATAAATTATTTAAAATAAAGAAGATGACCTAGCAGGTATCAACATTAGGTCTGCAAGGCCCATAACCTTAGTTAGAGGCCCAGAAACCCAAGGCTGAAAGAGACAACCAACCCTTGAAAGTTGTTCTCTGACCTCTACACTAGAGCCATGGTATGCATGCACCTGGACACACACACACACCCATACACACACAGACACACACACACCAATACAATTTTTTTTTTTTTTTTTTAGAACAGGTTTTCTTAAAGTTTCATTTGAAGGCATCTTTCTTGTTTGTCAGCGAAAACCTCACTGTCTCTGTCTCATCCCCTCCCCAACACCAGCCATTCTCCCCATGTCTGTTATGATGAGAGCAGGTGCTAGAGGGATGCTTGGGAGGGCTGGCATCACCTTTGGGATCAACGGAGGAACACAAAAGCAGGGAGCAGCCTGGTGCTTTGGCCCACAAGAGCCCGAAGCTACAGGAGCAGCTCTGCAGGCAGACACATCTTGGAATCAGAGGAATTTGCACAAGCACCCATATTTCTAAGGGCAGGGTAACCTGGCTGTCATGGAGATGGAATGCTTCCATGGGGTGTGCACTCCCTCTCCTTGAGATCTTGAGAGCTCAGAGCTCTCCTGAAGTCATTTATTCAGTGCAGGAAAACCTTAGCTTCCTAAGTTTCTTGATTGAATTAAACCATTGTCAACTTTTAATATTCCATTATACTTGCTTTTCTTTGTTGCTGTTGTCACCACTGAGGGGTGGGAATGGTCACTTCTTCGGTAAGGCTTTCCTTGAATCAATCTCTCTCTCCTGAAAATGACCTGGGGCTCCTTACACACAAACATCGAAACCAAACAGTCATATTATCACTGTGTTCCTAACCCTAGAGACACTTAGCATGGGCGTGGGTTTGCATAACAGGGAAACTAGTATTGACCTGGTACAAATGCTAATTAAAATGCTGAAAAAAATCAGGGATAATGCTGCAATGATACACAGGTGTGTGTGTGTGTGTGTACATGCGTAAAACACAGGGATATATATGTACAAAAATATATGTATCTATAACTTCTATAGGTCATGAATTATTTGGTAGTAGACACAAAGTTCAGTCAAAAAACAATAAGGAAAAAAACTGTGCACTGAATGGACAGGGAAAATTCTTCCCTGTTCTCATGGGAGGAGGTGACTCACTGTGTACCGATGCATAAGGTACCGAGTTTCCCGGTTCCATCCTCCACCTTTGGGATGGGGACTGGGATACCTGACGATGTCACCATTCAAAGGCTACCTCCAAAGTCTGAGACTCACAGGGTCACCACTAATATAAAAACAAGCCTTTCTACACTTTCTGTGGTCCTCAGATGCTAAGATGCTAGCCTGAAAAAGAAAAGCAAAGTTTGGCTTTACAGACAAACAGAAAAGAGAAGCTCACCTCTCTCTCTTTAATCTTTGGCAGCTTCTGTTTAGCAGAATGTATGACAGCGAAGAAAAAAAAAAAAAACCAACCTTTTCCTTTTTACCTTTTTTTTTTTTTTTTTTTTTTTTTTTTTTTTTTTAAGGAGACAGAAGTTTCTGGTGTCCTTGTGCTCTGATCCAATTAAACACTTTTGCTTGCTCACCGTCAAAACGAGGAAGCTGCTTAGCCACAAATTCTCTAAAGGAAGACTCAGAAGAAAAAGGAATTGCAGCTAATCCTTTCCCAGGTCACACCTAAAACAGGTCTCTGCTAATAGGGAAGTTAGTTTTATTTCAAATATAAACATGCATTTTACAATGTGTTCAAGGGATCAGCCCAGAGAAGAGGAGAGTCAGAAGGCCAGTTCCACGTGAAGAGATCAGGGGCCTGTAAGATGCCTTAGTTGGGTAAAGCAAGTCTGCTGCCACCCCTGATGGCCAGAGTTCCTTCCCCCAGAACACACAGGATTGGAAGGGGAGAGCCACCTCTTCCTTAACTCTCTTATACATTGTCTTCTGACCTCCATGCACGTGTGCACCTCACTCCTGTAAATTAAACAAACAGGCAAATAAATAAGTTGCAATTTAAAAAGATCAAGTAGATGTCAGAGGGGTGGTTCAGTGGTTCGCTGCTGCTCCTCCTGGAAGACCCAGGCTCAGTTCCCAGCACCCACTTGTCAGTTCAAAGGGAGGATCTGTCACTCTCTCCTGGCCTGCATAGATACTGTAGGTATGTGGTGCACAGCTATAAATACTATGTTCAATATTGTAATGGTTTGCTGGAGAATTTCTGGTCTAGTCCCAGGAGTACAAACAGATAAACTGTTATTTTTGCTATTTTGTGGGAAGATGCATAAAAGACATTTACTACCTCCTGAAAAAACAAACAAACAAACAAAAAAACCTTGAACGGTTTTGATAGGCTAATTTAGAGGATGAATTTCTCAAAGAGAGATATTTTGAAACTACTTTGGTAGTACCAAAAGATATGTCTGTTTTTAGGGAAAACAAGCTGGATATTGCTGGCATAAAACAAGATTTCCCTTGGAGCTCTGTGTAACTTGCCTGGGGTGGTGAATCAACATCTTAAAGTCATGATACAAAGCGTCTCTTGTGAGTGCGCATGCATGCCTGTGCATGCATGCGTGCGTGCGTGCGTGCGTGTGTGTGTGTGTGTGTGTGTGTGTGTGTGTGTTGTGTGTGTGTGTGTATTGTGCAGGTGCACCCATGCTGAGGTCAGTGGAGGGCATCCTGAGTCCTGCTGTATCACTTTATTCCTTATCCCCTCAAGACAAGGTCTCTTCCTGAGCCTGGAACCAGCCTGGGAACCAGGAAATCCCAGCTATCCTTTTGTCCTCTCCTTGGAGAGTGCTGAGGTCACAGGTGCTCAGATTTGGATGAGGGTGCAGGGTTCTGAACTCAGGTTGCCATACTTTACTCTTATACCCATGAAACCTCTCTCCAAACCAGGGTTCCTGCTTCCTTTATGCCTGGTCACTTGTCAGTCTAACACTTACGCTGACATGTACATACTTCCTGAGAAAGAAGTGTGAATACTGATGGCCCAGTCCTATGTGCAGTAGAGGGTAGAGACCAAAGAGATGGATCCAAGCGGAATTTTACAGAGAAGTGAGTACTAATAGCAATGATCCGAGGTCCCTGTTAACTATAGTTAGGCAACATCTTTTCTGTTTCCAGTGAACACATGGGGTTTGAGCCAAGTCCCCATCAGGAACCCACTTCATTTACTTAGTGAAGAATCTTACTGATTTCCATGTAGCAGTCTTTTCCTCCAGCCATTTTCAATTTGGACTTTTTCCTGTCCTGCATACCAACTCCACTGGCCATCAGTGTCAGTACCCAGGAGATGTGGGCCTATTCTTGTGTGAGAAGGACTTCAGCCAGGGAGTTTCTCTGTTCTGCCTGGTATTCCCTTCCTGTGAAAACTTCTGACCCTACCTGTGCGTTGGAATTTCCCAAGCTCCAGATCATCAACAGACAACTTTAGAAGAAACCTGCTTAGCCTAGCACAGCAACTTCGGTGAACCTTAATCACCGCCAATTGTAGGAATTTTAAGGAAAACATACTGGTAAGTCGAGGAATAGATATCAGAGACCCCATCAATAATGTAAAGTAACTGGCCCTTAAAAACACAGAAGCAAAGCATACAAAGCATCTAAGGAGGAAGAAGAAAAAAAGATAATACTCAAAACAAGGAAGGAAACTAGATTCTTTCTCTAAGATTGGGTGTCTAGAGTATGAGAGAAATGTGGAGATGTATCATAAGGCAGGAAGACTGCAAATGAAATTGGCTGTTTTATAACGTTAGTCATATTCTCCAGAATCACAATTCAAGAACATTTCTTCCCACCGTATGGATCTTTCCCTTTTGTTGACTTGTGTCTTCCTTGACAACCAAGCAGGCAGCAGCCTGGCTCAGGCACTTGATACAGTCGGCATGATGCAGCCCATCCATCATGTCAAACACACCCCATGGCAACCTCCAGTCTGATTCAAGGCAGGATAAGGAGAGTTCAATGCACAATGTGGTGTTTAGGGAGGTGATCTGGAAGCATTACACACACAACGTTGGCAGAAACTGTTTAGTGGATGTGTCAGTGGTATCTCAAGTACACGAAAAACCAGATTTACTGTCCCTGGATTCAAGATTATTATTATTTTTTTTGTATTTCTAAAGTATTTACTATTGTATTGTAGACAAATGTTATCCCTGATTTTTAGCTGTAGAAACTGAAATGTTGAAAGGTTAAGCAACATTCACAAAGTTACATGGTGAGTCATTTTTCTGAATCAGGAAATAAATTGGTGGCCCTGGTTCCCTTTTCCCTGATTTGTCCAGCCAAGAAATCGTTTAACACTCTTTACAAAAATGTTTTTCTTTATTACCTAGCACTAGGCACTGAGAAGATTTTTGTTTCCTGAGGTACAAAAATCATAAAACGTGGTACAGGTTGAGGAGCAGTAGAATGCAGTCAATAACATTAATTCATGCAACCAGTTGCATGGACCACTGGTTGAATACAGAAGTCAAGATTTTCAGTTTCAGTTGATATTACCCATGCCTTGAAAATATGCACATAGTGTCTCTTTACCTCCAGAAATACAGGAATATGCATGCCCATCACAGATTCCAGAAGATAGTTGTATAATTATATTATGTGATGTGCTTTGAGTTGGATGGCTTGGATTACTGAATATAAATGTAAAGATACGGCCATACTACTTTTCTTTATCATACAACTTTGTGAAACATTTTGAAGACCCTTCACTGTATTTTTTATTTGAAACTTCATTACAGAATTTAGCAAACACAAAAACATGGTGTAACGAAATGAACCAGCTCCAAAGACTGCATGGCTTCATGAACTGTACAGTGAGACTGCCCAGTCCAGTACAGCTGTGGAGCGCCACACTGGGTGTCACACTTTCACTCTCAAAAGTACTCCAGTGTGCTTACAATAAACCAAGCAGTTTTGAATGCTTGCGACTTTACTGGTGAAAATATTTTAAGTAGGCAAAGTAGGCAAAATCACCTGCCGCACAAGTACGAGGTCCTGAGTTCAAATCCTGGCACCCAAACAAATGCGGAGTGAGTAGAGTAGCCCCATTGTGATCCTAGTGGTGTGGAGAAGATGTAGTATTTCTTTGACAAGTTGCCTTGCTAGACTAGCTTAATTAGCAACTTCAGGGTTCAAGCGGCAGACCCCTTCCCAAGCATGTCAGAAAATAGTATTTAAATTCTAAGTACCTGTGTGGTGCCGTAGCCAGTCTTTGTGACAGACACTTCTGCACTCTTCTTAGTGTGGGGGTAGGCATGGCCGTGTCAGCCAACTCTGTCCCTAAGAGTTTATGGGGCAATTCCTCTGTCACCTGTTCCATGTTCTCTGTCTCCACCATCTTCGCTCCATCCTCTTTAAAGCCTTGTCAGAAACTTCAACCTGGGATCATAGGTTTAACAGGAACTCTGCTTTCTATGGCCTCTAGCTTTTCAAGGGAAGTCCTTAGCTAATGGGGAAGAATAACAAGGAAACAAGGCCTAAAAAAAATTAACTATTGCTAACTAGAGGGTAGCTTGTTACAGTCCAAGTACAATCTGTACCGTGGGCCTCCCAGGCTGACTTCCTCTCCCCAGAGGAGTCTCTCCTCTCCCCAGAGGAGTCTCTCCTCTCCTCTCCTCTCCTCTCCTCTCCTCTCCTCTCCTCTCCTCTCCTCTCATTCTCTGCTTTGTTACGTGCAGAGATAGCACCAGAAAACCCCACCACACAAGCCTCCCTCTGGAACCTGTGACTTTGTTCTTTTTTCTAGTCAATGATGTCTCACAAGCTTTCAGCCTGCCTTGGTTGTGTTATGGGAGAAACAGGACGATTATGTTTGCATCAGTTGAGAACATTGCATGTAAGCAGAAGAATGTTTTTAGGAGACAGTGCCCAGAAGCTGAAAAATACAGGATATACTCAAGTGCTGGGCTCCCTCCCGTCACCACCCCCTGCCCCAACATTAAGCTGCTGCCTCCTTAGCTACTTCGGGTTTGTAGATTTGGGCTTCGAGAAGAGTGGCCTTTGTCAGTTGGTGTTAATATCTTACTTTATAGATGAAGGAACAGAAAAGTTCCAAAAACAAATCCTTCTAGACAATAGAAGCCCAGACTGGAAGATTTTGAATTGGGTCCCTTTACCTTTCAAAGATGAGCTCAGTCAGTATCCAGTTGCTGTACCCACATCCCTGAAAGATGTCTGTGTGGCACATTGAGTTGCCAGGTGGTAATAGTTCCCATGTTACCCCAAACGAGCCACCATCCCCTGAACATTGAGTTAGGGACTCTCTCCATTGTAAAAATAAACAACTCCTTAATTAACTGGGCACCAGCTCCTATATAGAGACATTGGAGATGATAATGAAAAGTAGTATACGGCAAGCAAAATTTGTATGTAGAAACATAGCACCTCATTAACAAAGAAAACCAGTATGTTAGTATCATCTTGTTATCTCTCCATATACTATTTTCCTAAGAGGAGGAAAATGTCATGGGCTGTCAATTCCCACCCTTTGTACAGACTGGCTGAAATTTCTAAACCAGTGGTCAAGGGAATACAGAGCTAGGCTCTGTGAACTCTACCTTGCCACTGAGGAAGACTTAGAGTTTTCCGAGGCATGTTTCTGTTTAAGACACTTTTATTTAATATGATTGACTCACTATCCTTGCACTTACAGCCAACTGCACTATCACTCATGTGTGAACAAAGCTTGTCTAATAGGTGTATTTTCTCCTTGAGGCACATCATAGATGTCTTGCACATAGGAACCTGAGAAAGACCTTCAAAACTCTGCCCCGGGTTGATTTGTAAAAGTGAATTGCAAGTTTTATTAAAAAAAAAAAAAAAACAAAAGAAAGAAAAAGAAAGGAGGGGGAGGAGGCTTGTTTATATTATGAGAGCTAAAACAAGGAAGCATGGCCCAGCTGTGCTCTACTTTGTCCTCCTGATACTACAAACCTGCTGCTATTTGTGCATGCCAGTGAATGAACGCAAGAATCTCTGAGTGCTGAGTTTGAAGTTATGAACACATTTTAGTGAGCAGATGAATTCACAAGTATGAAATCGGCAAACTAGAGAGTCAACAGGGCTGGGAGACTAGTTCAGCGGGGTAAAAATGCTCGCTGCACAAAACACGAGGACCTGAGTTGAAATCTCCAGCACCCATATAAAGAGGTGGGCATGGCCATACAGGCCTGTGAACCAAACACTGCAGGGAGGAGACAGTGAGGTCCTACAAGCTTACTAGCCAGTCGCTCTAGCCAAAGCAGCAGGCTTCTGGCTCAGTGACAGGCCCTGTCTCAAGGCAATAAACTGCAGTTGAATAAAGGAAGGCTCTAGGAGTTTCTGCTAGCCTCAGCCTGTGCTCACAGGGGGATGGACCTGCACAGTCACAAATATACTACACATGGGAGTGGAGGGGCGGGGGGGGGGGCGGATAATATATACATAGAAAGAAATCATGAAACAAATTTTAATCATGTGGCCACTTTTATCCCTAGCCCACGTACATCCTAGACCACTTCTATCACGGAAGTCAGTAGACTCGGTTTTTATACTGGGAAGCTCAATGATCAGTTATTAGCACACTCATCAACTTAGACTCAAGCCATAGCATTTTGAAGCCACTGAGGCATTTCCAGCTATAGTTCTGAGGCTAAGTCAGTTGAAGTGTAAGAAACTGAAAGTTACTGTGTCACAAAATTAAATCAACCCGAGGAATAACAACTTAAAATAAATGTTAGTAATAACATATGATTGTAGGTCCAAAATTGGAAAAGAGTACAAATTGGAAGATGCTTTTGCACGTATGCCAGATTTTCATTTCAGCATAACCGTTGCTGTAATATCCTCCCACTAACTTCTTCATACGAAGTGCTATAATCCCACGCAGTCCACATGATGCTATTAAGTGAAGTGACAGAAAAATAAGTGAGAGAACAGCAGGGTTATAGCTCCCAATGACTTGGAATCCATACCTAGAGAACAAGTGGTACAAGTTGCACAATACAGAAGTCTGAAACACAGTATCAAGGAGCTGATAAACGGTGGTCTTCATGATGCAGTTTTATTATCAGTGGGCTTGCAATTCATCAAAAGCCCATGCAAAATGACTGCTGTGGGGTGTCATGTGTTTGGGGGTGTTTTATAGTCTACGGGTTATAGCATGCTGGATCTCTCTGGAAGAGTTTAGTGTTCAAAAGATACAAATAGAAACACGCATTGAAGAGTATAGAAAAAACAATGTTATCAGTGCTATTGTACAGGTGGAAGCTAATGGTCATGCAAGCAAAAAAGAAAAGGCTTGAAACAGTTGAGATTAACAGCAGGGTTGTGGACCCGTCAGGATTTCAGGAGACCTAGCAGACCTGGTTCTGCTCAAGCCTGCGAAGTCTGAAGTTCAGGAAATTAATTCCATGTATAGCAAAGACATCTCTCTCACAATTTTCTAACCAATGAACATTGCGTGGGAAATTGGTTCCATATGGTTTCAAGTCATTTATGCAACTTGAATAATTAAAATATTCGTTGGTAAGAGCTGCCTGGTGTCTTTAAAGTCAGGAAATTATCTTATGCCAAAAGTAGACAAACTCAAAAACCCAAAGGTCAAGTTAAGTTTGAAATTTCACATTCCAAAATGTAATTATTCTAACAAAAATTGCTAGATATTCACCCCTTATCACAGAGTAGGGAAATGAAAAGCCCCTTTATGCTTGTACAGTGTTAGTTATTCGATTTCATACTTGAAAAGAGTTTGCTTATGCATCTTTCTTTTGCTAAATCTACAGCTGAGCATTATTGGAGAAGAGCCTAGAGTAGTAATGACATTTTCAATAAAATCCTGTCAGATGTTTTTAGAATAATAAATACATTTTGTTTCAATATATCTAAATATTTCTACTAGGAGTTGTAATCATAATCATAATTCCCATTTTGTAGATTTATGAATTAAGGACTTTAAATATCAGGTAGCCAGAGAAAAGCATGTTCTAACTGAATAGGCTGCCTGTAATGCTTTAGATATGGTTACTGTTTGGCAGGCATTGTGGAGATAGAGAATAACTTTGGTCCAGTGAAAACTTTTTTTTTTCCTTTTAAATATTTATTGGCCATTGGCAATTTTTTTTAAAATTTAATTTACATATCAATCCTAGTTCTCTCTCCCTCCTTCCTTTTCTCTCTCTCTCCCTTCCCCCTTCCCTCCCTCCCTCCCATGCTCTCCCAACCACCCTCCCATCCCACATGGCCCCCCACCTCCCACTCCACAGGGAGGGTGATACTTTCCAGGAGGGATCATCAAAATCTGTCAAGTCATTTGGAGTAGGGACTAGGCCCTCCCTCCTGCCTCTAGGTTAAGGGAGCATTCCTCTATGGAGAATGTGCTCCCAAAGTCCTTTTGTACACCAGAAAAACATCCTGGTTCCACTGTCAGAGGTCCCTTAGATTGCCCAGGCCTTTTAACTGAGACCCATGTTCAGGGGGTCTGAGTCGGTCCAATGCTTGTTTCCCAGCTATCAGTCTGGATGTCCATTAGCTCCCCCTTGTTCAGGTCAGCTGTCTCTGTGGTTTTCTGTAGCCTGGTCTTATCCCCATTTTCTTATCACTCCTCCCTCTCTGCATCTGGATTCCTGCTCCGCTCGGTGTTTAGCTGTGGGTGTCTGCTTCTGTTTCTATCAGCTACTAGATGAGGGCTCTATGATGGTAGATAAGTTAGTCATCAATCTCATTATCAGGTAAGGGCACTTAAGGTATCCTTTCCACTGTTGCTCAGATTGTTAGTTGGCGTCATCCTTGTAGGTCTTTGAACATTTCTCTAGAGTCTGCTTTCTCTTCAAACCTATAATGGCACCCTCTTTTATTGCGACTCTCTCTCTTCTTCTTCTTTTTCTCTTGTCCTTTCCCCGCCTCAATCTTCCTAGTCCCACATGCTTTCCTCTTCTCCTCTTCTCTTTCTCCTAGCTCCCTCTCCACTCATTGCCTCCAGACTCCCAATATGCTCAGGAGAGCTTGTTTCTTTCCCCTTCTGAGAGGGACCTTGTATGAATCTCTTAGGTTCCTCCTTGTATCCTAGTTTTTCTGGCGGTGTGAAGTACAGGCTGGCGATCCTTTGCTCTATGTCTAAAATCCATATATGAGTGAGTAGATACCATGTTCTTCTTTTTGTGACTGGGTTACCTCATTCAGGGTGGTTTCTTCAAGTTCCATCCATTTGCCTGCAAATTTCAAGATTCTATTTTTTTTTTCTGCTGAGTAGTATTCCATTGTGTAAATGTGCCACATCTTCTTTATCCATTCTTCAGTAGAGGGTCATCTATACAAAGCCACAGCTAATCTATTTACTTCTGGAAAGAGAGGCTTGAGTAAAATGTAAAAATAAGAAAAATTAAAAAGCTGACAGTGTTTCTTGCACATAGATAAATTTGAGTTGAAGACCTCTGTTCAAATTCTGACTCCCCCACTTAACAGCTAGGTCTATGACCTCAGGCAAATTGTATGATCTGATTCTCCATTCCTTTGTCTCTGACGCACTTTATATACTGGAAGGTAGGGCCTGGGGAGATGGCCTGGTTGCTTCCCAAGCATGTGAACCTGAAAGTCTTCACCAGAGCCAGTGTAAAAGAGCTGGTGTGGTGGGGCATACTTAACATCTGAGCTCTGATGAGGAAGAGACTAGCAGGTCCCTGCGTCCAACCCAGGCTGTCGAAAGAGTTCCAGGATAATGTGTGACCTTGTTGCAAAAAAGAAAATATGGTAGTGCTTGAGGAATGATGCTTAGCGTTGTCTTCCCCATGCAAAAACACACATACAAATTGAAAAGTACCACACAAGTTAATACTAATGAGAATAATAAAGGCATAGCCTACCTATAACGAAGCTGGAAATAATGAATCTATCTTTTTATTTATTTTATCTGTTTAATACTAGAGACAATGTTTTCCTCATCTTCATTATAACATACTGTTTTACAGAGCCTGAAAACCACTCTGAAAATTATTTTCAGAATACTAAAAAATCTCTATTTCCCCATCTTTGCACTGTATTTAAAAAAAAAGTAGACCTTGTTTTTGCCTTGCCTTATTCATTCTATATTTAAAACCTTTTAAAATTTGTTGGAAAACTAAGAAAGTTGAGAAGATGGACACTGTCCTTTCATTTACAGAGCTCCTTCAAGGAAGAAAGGAAAAAAAATGATGAGGGGTTATGAGGGGTTGGGAGAGGAAAAAAACAAACCATTGGGTTGGAAACAAGTTGATTCCTGCCAGAACAATCCATGTGAACACCTTTGCTGTGAATATTGTACTTACGCTATAATTAAAAATGGATTTAAAAGAAGTAGGGAAATGCAGTCCTGATCATTGCTGGCCTTCACCTTAGAGAACAAGAGAGCCCTGATGTTTAAATTTAGCCAATGGCTCTCAGCTAAGCCAAAGCTGTTTAGCCAGGCCTTGGGGTTGGGAGTGCTTTGACAATAGATGGACAGTTTGTTTCCCTGTTGGAGCTGTTTCTAGTAAAATAAAAGGGGGAAGTTTAATTGTTTTTAACAGAAATGCCCTGAGAGCTAAGAAACTCAGTTCATTCTTCCCTCCTCTTAATATGATGCCTGGAGCTTTAGAATGGGCAATTTTGAATATACTGTGTCTTTTATGTGCTTTACTGTCCTTTCAAAATAATATTTTGCTCACTCAGTGATTACATGACACTGTACAAGGACCCTGCTAAATCTTACGTCCTTGAAATGGAACCTCTTTTTCTCTCAGGTACCCTTTCCCCCAGGTGAGAAGGCTGCTTGAATGTTCTTTGCCCTTCCCCCTTCTTCAAAAATACTGAGTTCCATTGTGTTTACCCAGAAACTGGGCTTTGTGGCAATTAAGAGATTCCAAAGTGGCAGAGGCTAACGTACCAGTAGAGCTGGATTCCAGCTTTCCATGGTAACACCCAACTTCCCTTCCTTAACCACCTCCTTCGAGTCACCCAGACAATTCTAATCCTACCTCTGTGGTTACTCTGAAAGCCATCCAGTTTGGTTATCAGAAAGGATCTGTCTTAAGCAAATATTTGCCACAGTCTGTTTTACTCTTTTGGGGAGAGAGCAAAGGAAGGGCTGGCTTCGCTTAATCCCTTTTGATCACACATTGTGGATGAGAGAAAATGTAGTCAGGGCTCCCCATATTGGAGCCCAACCTGCAAGAAGACTGACACTTCATTGCCTGGATGATCTATGTTTGTAGCCTTGGTGGGCTACTCATCACCAGGGTGACTATCACATCTTCTTGCCACCCAGTACATATCCCTTCCTCTGTGTGGCAGGAATCCAGGAACATTCCATGAGAGTTACAGCATTTTCTCTTTTACAAGAATAGGTCTTACCTTTTTCTTGGTTCCATGAACTCTTTAAATGTCAACGTGATTCACACGGGAGGAACTGATCCTACACTCCTCATTGAAAATCTCAAAGATTCAAGATCTCTCATGGGGTGGAGTGAGGTTATCTTCTGGATGATCAGGCAATGGATGTTTATCTTTGGCACACACAGGCCTGCACACAGCCAGCCTGTTGGAAGAAAAGGAGAATATATTGTAATAGATTTTCTATAACCCTTAGCATTTCCACCCACTTTTGGCACCCTGAATGACTATGAAGAATATCCTAAGAAAACCTTTTCCCAAATTTACCTATTTCCAACAAATATCTACAAGTGAGAATTTAACCCTTTATTTGCCTCACATCAAATTCTGAACTATACTACTCCTCAACAAAAGACCAGGTCAGAACAAATGTACCTGTACACTCTTTAAAAAGAAATGCAAGACCTTGACTCCTGAGAAAAACATACTGAACACTTTAAAATCCACTCAGAACTGTTTATTGACTTACTTTTCTGTTATATACTAGATCTGGAGCCCACTCCTACCCATCTGCCTATGTCCCGCCCACAGCTGCCCAGTCAGGGATGACACACCACTAATTGCTCTTACAAGCTATCTTTTAACTGGGTTCACCCTAATCTACTGGCCCATTTCTCTCCTCTTCAGAGACCTTGAACCCATGCTTTTCTGTCCCTGCTTGAGCTTGAACTTATTCCAACCAGGCTTTTCTCCCTTAAGCTCCAATTAAAAACTACTCTTGCCAGTGTCATGAAGAGTCTTCAAGGCTAAACACAGAAACCAGTTCTCAATCTTGCTTTTACTCAACCCATTAGTAGCATTTAAGGCAATTAAATATAAAGGTTGGTGGTACTGTAACTGTGGGAATAATTCTAGGACTACCGGCATCAGTCTCCTTTTATTAAGTGATGGTCCCCAAATCTGCTTCAACCCAGACTTGATACTCATTTGTAGAATGGATAGGCCAATTAATTTTCTACACCCAATCTTAGGTGTTCTAACAATAAACCTATTAAATGCGAGGGGGAAAACACAGCATATGGCTTGACTTTGCTCATTTAACTGCCTTTGGTAACATTTCCGTGTTAACATTACTGATAAGAGTCTGAAATATGGTTTTAATTTTCAAGTAAAAAAATTTATTGAAGATTGTCAAACACTGAAGTTTTACCCTAGGCTTCAAAAAGACAAGAGCAGTACCTGAACAGATGTTCTGTCATGCTGATTCCATGACAAATGTCAATGAAAAGAATTCTCTCGTGCATGTGTGTATGATTAGGTGTCTAGTGTACAAGCATGAACACTATAGGTGTACACCTCTTTGAGGAGAATTTCATGTGACCAAATTCTTCAGTGCCCTCAGAATTTCTTCAATACTGTCTTGGATCTGGAGCTCTAGCCATTCTGTATTTCTGTCCCCACAATCCTGGGGTTACAGGTATACACGTGACCACATTCAGTTTTTTGTGAGGGTGCTGGGGATTTGAACCTTTTCACTTTTATCCACTAAACTATCTCTGCAGCCTCGGAATGATTTTCTTTTATTTCATTCTCCCTGCCCCACACACTTAAAACAGCTAGACTCTGCAGCCCGGCCTATGCAGGAATCTACTACAGATCCAAGATGAGCCTTTCACTTAGACTGACTCTTCTGATTCAACCTTCTGGGTGCTGGAATTGTAGGTAACACCTGTCTTATGAAAGAGTTACTATTTTAAAAAAAGATTTACTTTAGAGCTGGAGAGATGGCTCAGTGGTTAAGAGGACAGGTTGCTCTTCCAGAGGACCAGGGTTCAATTCCCAGCACCCACATCCAACTGTTTGTAACTCCAGTTCTAAGCAATCAAACAAACACCCTCAAACAGATTTATATGCAGGCAAAACACCAATACACATGAAATAAAAATAAATTAAAAAATAGATTTACTATATATATGTGAAACTATATATACATATATACGTACATACACACACACACACACACACACACACACACACACACATATATATATATATATATATATATATATATATAGAGAGAGAGAGAGAGAGAGAGAGAGAGTGTGTGAGTGAGTCTATGCCACTCGTGTGGGGTTGCCCTCAGAGGTCAGAAGCAGATGTTGGATCCCCTGAGGTCATGAGCCTGCTGATGTAGGTGCTGGAAACTGACCTTGTGTCTCTTTCAGAGTAACAGAGAGCTCTCTTAACCACTTCCCCATCTCTCCAGTCCCTGAAAAGACTATTTGACATCAGTCACTGCCGATAATTAATCTGAATCTCGGTTCTCAAGAAACTGCAGTGAGTAAAATACTTTGCTCACATTTGCCTCCTGTATCACCCCTGATTCTTGTGCCTGCATCCTGCTTTGGGCTCATCTCTGAGCTCCTATTATTGGCCTGCATTTTCATGACCAGGAAGCATGAGGCCCAGCAGGTTCCTAGCCTGTCTGATCCTGTCCCATGCTTGGTAACCAAGTCCTACTTTACTGATTGTGGTCTGTTTAACTCCATGCTTCCTGGTTCTTGACCTTGGTTACAAAAAAGGATTATGAAATATTCCTAATAACCTTTATCTAGGAAACTAGCTTCCTGTAACAAGAGGACCCCCATGGTAAGATATCAGTTTCTGCATGAATGCAGCAAAGAAGCCATCAACAAGTTTGCACTAGGAATGTTCTTCCTATGGATATGCATATGGCTAAATCTGTATGAGCTTGTTAAACCGTTTCTCTTAAAAATGGTCCCTCCCTTGGCCGTGTGACATTTACAACTGACCCAGAGTGCCCGGGACTGGCATTGCTAATCCTTGCATTGCAGAAAATTGTCTTCTGGATTAAACCACATTTATTTCTCAGTTAAGAACGAGCATGTAGAAAGTGTGTGAGTATGGACACAAGGGGATAGTCATGGTTTGTATTACTCTGTGTGGAACAATTTAGAGGGATAGGTAGTTTGGTATGGCAACTACCTTTAAAAATGGCAGTATTGTGTGCTATCACAACAAACAAGAGGGTTAAATAGAAGAAGAAAAGCAGGAAAAAGAGAAGCAAAGGGGAAGGGCAGGAGAAGGAAGAAAAAGGAGGGATGGGAAAAGTGGAAGTGAGGTTTGTGTCACAAAAACCCATTAATGTAATATTTCACATAGTATGGGAATTTATTTCAAAGCCCAGTGCTCTCCCCACAGAGACAGCTTAATTCTAGAAGATTTTAGTACAATATTACACAGCTAAAAAAATTAACTTATATGTGTCATATAGAACACAGAAAAGCTTATATGTGTCATATAGAACACAGAAAGGCTTAAAGTAAGAGAAATTAATTGGGCTCCGAAGGACTTGAATATGATAAATAAATTACATCAGGCCTTGAGTTCCAGTCAAATTTATGATCATGTTTTCAAAATGGTGTGTTTTTCTGTGATTGGTTTAAAATATTGGAGTCATTATTTTCTTATTGATTCTCCCTGCCAGCCAACACTTCTGTGTGTGCGTGTGTGTGTGTATGTGTGTGTGTGTGTGTGTTTCCGCAGAAGAAAAGCAAATTTCTATACGTTATCTTACAAGACCTTAGATTATTTGAGGAACACCACATTTATGATAATTTATAAATACTAATGGCAGTGAGGGCAGGAGAGTTTCTGATTTGAAGGGGGAAAAAAAACTAACATTTTTACCAGCATCTCCCACATAACAAAAGCTGTCATTGTCTACAGCTTTCCTGGATGCCCATACATTGGAACCCTCAGAAGAGATGCCAACATTTGACTCAGCAGAAAGATTGATCCCCATTGCTGGACCCTCCCTTTTGGAATAATGCTCCAGACAGTTTGTGCTACACCCCCTCTGCTGAATAAATACATGAGCTCTGCTTTAATTGTGTGTCAATCACTCCTTGACGTGAAATTCCCAGAAATGGGTGATAGAAAGTCTTCGACAATCATTTTACATTTACATTTAATTCTTGGAAAACACCCCATGTCTAACATTTCACATACCTAACCCAGGATGGTCCCTGGCATGGACACTGAGGTTGCAAAGGAAAACGTGGCTGGGGGGGGGAATATACACCCCAAAGAGTTCACATGATACGTGCTTTGGGTTTAAACATTTTTCTGAGGTAAGTGGCTTAAGCTTCAGGATATTGAGGAAATACTGGCATGGGAAGTGTTAAGGAGAGACTCCATGTTTCGTGCCACCCATCACTTTTCTGTTAGGGTGGGGACCTGGAAAAAAAAACCTGTAAATGTAAAAGAATAATTAATGAGCCAAAATATTTTGTTACTGTATTTATTGGTGTGTATGTATACATGCATGTATGTTTATGTACATGTATGTGTATATACACATGCATATATGTTTGTACATGTATGTGTTTATTTATATGTGCACGTATGTGTGTGTTTGTACACATTTGTATATGTGTGTATGCAAAACTAGAGGTGGCGTTGATAACAGTTGAATCATAAGCTGCAGATTGTATTGCTAAGTCATTTGACTGGTACTCAGTGAGCTGCCTTTCTATGAATTCTTCCTCTTTCTTGAAATGACTCCTCATAGCTCAGATCCAATTTAGAGACATGTATGCACACACATAGGCTGTGGGTGGGATACTGTTAACCACTTGATTTCCTCAGGAATGTGGCGACCCTTGTCTAAACAGATTGATATATGTACTACATGGATTTTCATGTCACTACTGTTGCTCAGAGTACTTTTAGATTCCCCATGGGGGGGCATATTCCTAATACAGAACTTCAGTAACCATGGGCTTGGATTAATCTGTCATCACAGTGCTGACACTCTGCATAAAAAGTTTAGAAACTCCATTCTCCTGGCTCCTGAACAGTCTCTGGCTAATGAAATGAAGGCAGGTAAGATGAGGCCCCTGGGTCATATATTTCTGAGAAAAGATAGAGGTTTATCAGATAAACATAAATCAGAGAAAGTTGAAATTATTTTAAGAGAATTACCTTTTGGAGACTTTTTGTAAGAGCAACATAGAGGGCTGTCATCAGCAAGGTGTAAGTCATTCATAATTAGGATTTTCTGAGTGATGACTCATGTCTCTTGGATAGATGAACACAAAAGCAATTAGTAGGGTGTGAATTATTTGGTTTCCAAATGACCTGACAGTTACGACAACCAAATTTAGATTTTTATCTGTCCAGTGCTTATTCAATTTACATTTTCTTCTTAGAATCACTGAAAAACTTAAAAAAAAAGTTAAACTTATATATCCCACTCAAAGAAAGAGAACATGACTGAAAGATGTAGTTCTGGGGCAGGCAGAGGACTCTGTCTGATGCCCACACTAGTGGGAAAAACAGTTTGGTGGTATAGGGAGTGGGAGAGAAATAATAGAGGATCCTTGGAACTGACTGAGCAGCCCATCTAGCCAAATAGGTGTATTCTGGGCCCAGAGAGAGAAAAACTAAGGTGGAGAGATGTAGAAGGAGATCTCTGACATTGACCTCTGGTTTCTAATGTCTGTATGTGCACGAGGAGCCTCATGCATGTGTACCTGAATACACATGAATGCATACAACACAGACAGACAGATAGGCAGGCAGGCAGGCTGGCAGGCATGCAGGCAGGCAGACAGACAGGCACACACACACACACACACACACACACACGGTTTTGTAAGACACCACTAAACAGGATATTTAGTCTGAGTGAGTCTACTCAGTATAATTCTGCACTTCCCACCTTATGGTAAAGAGTAAAGCGCCTGCTCCATTTGCACCGTGCCCGTGAGAAGCAGAGTGTTGGTGAGTTATTTGCTCTGCATTCTGCAGAGATCACTCCGCACACTCAAGGTTGTCTCATTTCCTGGCGCAAGCAAAATTTATAACTAGAATACACGCACTGACATAAGCATAGAGAACGGAGGACCATGAAGAGATTAAGAAATTAATCATATTCCTGTGGTTTGTCCCTTTGATTTATCTGAGAGTTTACCTATGACAGCATGCGGGGCAGGCAAAATACTTCTTAAAAACAATGTTTCTGGAATACAAATGAGAGGGTCTCGATGCAGACCCTGTGTGCTTTCATTTGGGTGACCTTGTGCTATTCAGTTGTCCCTCTGCCTCACTTCTTTATTTCACAAGGCTCTTGTGTGGATTAAGCAAGTACACTGCTTAACAAATCATAAACTTGTTGAATTTGTCCTTTTTTTTTTTTTTTTTTGCTACTGAGTCACTTACATTCAGCAAACTATGTGGTGTATCTTAAGCACATAGTAAAAACCTGGTAACTACTTGCCTACAATGTTCTTCATGGTCCCTACTATACAAGAAGCAACTATGACAGAGACAATTGCCTTATTTAGGACCTTTGAGAATATCTTTAATGATGTCTCAATGCTTTCAGAATGACTCACAAATTCCTATAAGGCCCTTCATGATCAGAGTCGTTTCTGTGATTATATTGTATTTCTAACTTGAGTTAATCTTCTAGTTTGGTCTCTCCCTCTCTCTTCTAATTGCATTGCCCCTTTTCACTGTCTCAAGTAAGTGGGACTCTCTCTTACACTGAGGCCTTTCAACTGTTGTCTTTCTCCTTTCTGTATCAGTTCCCATTCAATCTCCTAGTCCTTTCACTTTGGATCAGCTGTATGGTTAAAGCGTCACCAACTTCCCATGAGTTGTACGCTAGCCTACTCCATGGTATGTGGGAGCAGGAAGCCATGATTAGCTTTTTGCACACTCAGCTAGTTCATGTGGATTGAGGCCTGGTTAGTGACATTTTGTGAACCTTCTTAGACATTTCTTCTCCCCGTCTTCACCTATAGCTGTGGAATCATAATCCTTATTATAAATTTTGTGTCATATGATGCCACACTTAGTCTTGCTTCTCTGATTAAACAGTGATTGCTAAATTTACTGAAAACAGGAAGTATAAGGACCTGGGTAACAGGACCATAAAGATGAGTATGTGGGTCTCAGTCTCACCTTGTTGGAATTAAGGCCTGAATATTCCTTCTTGTGGCCAAGGACACCAGTAATCCGCTGATAAAAGTCACCAAAATGATCATTGTAACCAAGGGCCTACCAGAGAAGAGGGTTTAGATTCAATGTAGGATACTTCATAACACATTCTGATAAAAATCTGGCCTAGGATGAAATTAATTGCTGGTTTATAATGTGCTAGAAAATGTGTGTGTGTGTGGGGGGGTGAAAGGTCGTTGATTCTCAAATAACAAATAAGCACACTGGATCAAGGTGATAGGGAGGAGGAATGTTTGATCCAGGGGAAGGTGGGAGGAGAGGATGTTTGATTGGGTTGGAATGTGTTGATAGAGGAACATTATGTTCTGGGTTCATGTCCCTGTGAACAGCAGAGAGGGGAATTGACTGGCTACTTCCTTGGTTAACTGAAGAAGCCTAGACCCAGAGATCACCTACATCAAATCAAGTCAAAATTCCAGAGCTTTCTTTTTTATTTAAACAGGATTCAGTGTGTGTGTGTGTGTGTGTGTGTGTGTGTGTGTGTGTGTGTGTGTATTTACAGAGCCCAGAAAAGGCTCATTGGATCTCCTATAGCCAGAGTTGCAGAATTGTGGCCCATCTGACATGGGTGCTGGTAAGCAAATTCTTGTTTTCTATGAGAGCAACAACAAGTGATCCAACCCACTGAAGAATCTCTCCAGCCCACCAGAGGTTTATTGATGTCCCTTGGGCCAATGTGTATAAAGGCACAGGGTATGTTAGAATGCTAGAGAGAATTGTTCTTTAGGGTCTTCTCATTCATCTACTTGAGAAAATCCAGAAGTCACCCCATGTACTAAAGTGGTGCAAAATTCAAAGAACTACATTAGCAAGCTTCCTCAGGGCAGTGGTGAGAAACAGATATGATTTGAAGATGATCCGAAAGGTTCAATTGTGAGAAACTTGGTCCAACATATGATGGTGATAACAAGAACAGATGGGCCATTTCAAAAGATGAGAACTAGGAAAGATTTGCCACAACTTTGCATTGGTCTCCTCCCTCATCGTGTAATCTTTCCCTCTTGCACACACTTCCAGCGTGCTGCTATCCACCTTAAACCCTCACTGGAATGGGTGTTATTCAATTTTGTATTTTTAGGTTCCAAAATTATAAGCTGAATAAGCCTTTTTTCTTTACAAAGGAATCATCTTTTGGGTTTCACCATCTAGCTGGAACACCTGCAGATACAAGTAATGACAAATAGTGAAATAACTCCTCTCTGAAAGTGAACTGTTGGGATCCAGTGGTGGTGATGGGAACTGCCGGATATTGCTGGCTGAGCCACAGCACAGGGGGATTACAATGTGTGGATATGATGATCACACCAGACAGCACTGATTAAGATAACTTGACCAACAGAAAAACTGACCTTGGGTAGATAATGATGACATCCTTAGAACTGAAGTCAGTTGTCAGACTACCCGCAGCTTAAGTAGATAAAGAAATGAAACCATATTTGATGAAAACAATCCTGAGTCACCATAGTTGGACATTGGGATCAATGCATCTACTAGTTCTCTGATGAGGAACAGCAGATTTGGAGAACCTTGAATCAAAGAGAAAGCAGATCATGTTGAGGAAGGATCCTGCTATGAGGTTATAATTTATTGAGCAGACCCCTCTCTTTAATCTACCCAAAGGTACCTATAATCGCATGATGACAATTCTTCAAAATGGTATGAATTTCTGGAGACTGTTCACATTCAGAATAGAGACAGGGGTCGGATGATTGATGAACATTGGTGTAGGCCTTGAGTGTCTGCAAATGCTCTTTATGAATTTCAAAAAAATCACATATTAAATGTTATTCATATTGGTATGAGGATACAAAATGCCATACTATGTAGAAGCCACTAGAACTGGTTTTGCATACAAAAGTAGCAATCCAGACATGTTTAGGGGAATTGCAGAGATTACTGACTGTATGATACAGAAGTGATGATACCTCACCTAATTTGACTCAACTTATTTATTCAACTTCTTCATCTATTCTATGCAAAAAGACAGATTATTTGGAAAATGTCAGCATTTGAACTATGATAAACTTAATTAACTTAACTTCAGTAGTAACTACTGAACAAAAATGTGATGTTTATTGCTGTAGTAAATGAATGCACTCTCTACCTTCTATACACATAGATGTTGATGTGGCAAATGCTTTATCCTCATTCTATATACTATTCTGCTATCCCTAGAGCAATTTGCATTCCATGGGCAGGGCTACTATTACATCATCATTATCCTGTCTCAGGGCTATAGCAACTCTATAATTCTTGTTTATAATTTTACTGTCAGGGACTTTGATCAGCCTTTTATTCTAGGTGACATCATATTATTAGTCCATTACGTTGATTATATCATCTTGCTTGAATCTGGAGAACATAAAATGGTAGCGATTTAAGACTCTTTCAATTACCAGTGACTTCTTGGTGCCTATGCCAGAAGAGAGAAAATTCTTATAAAAAATCCAGAGCTCTTCCATGTTGGAGAAATCCTCCAAGGATGTACAGAGTTCAGAAAACATTGGTTGAATGAGTGATGTTTGCTTTGTATGAAGTGAAAATATGGTTTTGCTGTTATCTCTAGTTGTACATTTGGTTGCCTTTGGTCAGTCCATTAAGCAACTCTGGAGGGATGAGAGCTAGGAAGGTATGTTTGGAATGCTAGTAATCGTCCTGAGGCTTCAATGTCCTCAGTGAAGCCAGTGAATACTAACCGATACTACTAATTGCCAAACAAATGATTTTTGTTCTGTGGATAATATAAGTATAATGGGACATAAATACAAGTCTTAATTAACAATGAAGGTACTGTTTTACTCTCAGGTTACAAGCATTGAAACATGTGGCAGTCACACAAGTTTGTTTGTTTGTTTTGGTTTATGGATTTCTCTGTATAGCTTTGGAGACCAGGGAGGCCTCAAACTCACAGAGATCTGCCTGCCTCTGCTTGGGGAGTGCTGGGATTAAAGGTGTGCCTCACCACCTCCAGGCTTGACAGCCACATGTTTATGCTGATCACAAGGTGAGAAAACAGAACTTTTTGTAGGGCAATTTTAGAACATAGGAAATGTTTGTGCAGATACTGTGAATTACGAATTTCTGCTAGATAACTATAACATAGTTAAGTGACATTTATACCATATGAACAAATGGTGCATACCATATGAACAAATACATATGTTATGACATTGTAACATTAAGAAATTGTAGCCAGGTCTTGTAGTAATCCCAGACACCAGGAGATGAAGCAATATGATTGCCAATCCAAGACCTATTTGGGTTACAGACTGGATTCATAGACACCTTGGACCACTTAAATGAAATCCTGTCTCTATGAAAAGGTAAAAACATAAGCATCTAAATGGTATAATTTAAAAGTTCAGTTATCGCCTGACATATGTGAGGCCCTACATCCAATCTCTATTATTACAAAAGTAAAAATTGAATTAAATAGTACATCAATAAACAAAGTTAATGAATTTATGGACTACAAATACTACGTATGAGTACTCAGTTTCTATTAGAATGTAGACTGTATTTATTTACCATACACATGTCTAAACACACTGATGTCTAAGAACAGAAAAGCTACTAATGTATATGCAATCATCATCCCTATTGTATGCAAATCATAACACACAAAATTGCATCTGTACAATGTGCTTAACAGTATCAAGTGTCTGCCTCTAGGAAAGTGAGCTGGGTGAAGAGTGACAGTAACGTTTTCCTTTTTTTTTCATTATCTGAAGCTATTACTCCCCCCCCAAGAAAATCATGTACATATTTGTTCATTTCATAATAAAGGATTCAAATCTGAGAAAACAAAACTTCCAGTTGCATGCCCAAATCTGAGATACTGAAAATTTCTCTCTCTCTCTCCCCTCTATGGCCTTCTCTCTCTCCTCTTTCCCTCTCTTTCCCCTCCTTCTCCTCTTTCCCCCCCTCTCATCTCTTCTCTCCTGCTCCCGTGTTTCTTTCTCTGTTACTTTCTCCCCTTGCCTGTCTCTCTGAGTTTACTCTATAGCCCAGGCTGGTGTACAATTCATGGACTGGTGGTCCTTCTCCTGCCTCAGTCTCCTGGGTGGGATTGCAGGCATGCACCACCATGCCCCTGGTGCCTCTATTCACTCTTAAATACTTCATTGATTTGATTATTTTCAGATGCCTCAATTAGGGGAAAGAAAACAGTGGAAAATCCAAAGAGAAGTTCTTACCAAAATGGTAGTTAATGCATCCTTTTAAAAATAGACACTTTATATTTATATTGCTTTTTGTTTAGTTAAACGTGACTAGAGAATCCTGGGGTGATGATTTGCATGATAAATGTCCCCCATAGTCTCTGGCATTTAAACACTAGATCTTCAGTTGTGGCACAGTTTAGGAGGTGTGGCCTTGCTGGAGGAAGTATGTCACTGGGGGGTGGGGCTTTGAGAGCTTAAAGCCTCACCCTACTTCTAGTTTTCCTCTTTCTTGCTTGTAGTTCAAGATTTGAGCTCCCAGTCTGCTGTCCTAGCTCCTAGGCCTGATGTTCCAGTCGCCCAACACCCTGGGCCTGACACCTACTGTCATGCTATCTCTGATATCATGGACTCTAACCCTTGCAACAATACCCAAATAAATCATTTCTTTCAGAACTGGCTTTGGTGATGGCTTTTGATTCACTGCAACTTAGAAAAAGGACTAATATATCTGGGAACGTGAAGTGTATAGAATCCTGTGTTAACAAAGTACCATTTGCCTGCTTTTGTACAGGATAAAAAAAAAAAAAAACGTACACAAGTCAGACAGCTTCCTTAAATATATCATTATATCATTTTTTAAAACACGGCTGCAACTGTGTTCTGGATGTAAAATAAATGAATAAATGTAATTTTTTAAAAAAGGTGGGTGCATTAAAATGACAGGCAGGGTGGTGAGAGAAAAGGGGCAGGGGAAGAAGGACAGGAGGTTTGTTTCAGACTCAGTGTTTTGCTTTTCCCTAACCTTGTAAGTAAGACACACTGAGAATGAACAGCCTGTGGCTCTTCACCTGAATGCGGTGATAATAACCACACACACACACACACACACACACACACACAAGCATGCACTTACATGGACTCCACCCCTCCATGAAAGGTTGACCTTTCAGCTCTGTGAACTTTCACATGAGAAACCACCTCATACACTCTACAAAAAGAAGAGACAAGTCCAATATTGTATGTTTTCTCCCCACCCCGTGTTTCCTTCTTAGCTCTTGAAGCAATGCAAAAACAATATTAATAAAGTTGGGAAATTATTGGATTAATATCATTGTCTTCCTTCATCTGGGTGATGGATTCCACCGCAGCAGAGAACATATCTACTTTTTATTCCTGTTAGTTTTACACTACCAAGTGAAGTAGCCCTTAAAATATGTTTAATAGACTGAGTGTGGTGGTGCTCACCTTTAATCTTAGCAGAACCCCATGAGTTCGAGGCCAGAATGGTCTACATTGTGAGTCCCAGGGCAGCAGAGGCTATGTTATGAGATCACTGTCTCAAACAAACAAACAAACAAACAAACAATCCACCCTAAATATGTTTAGCAGACACCTGCATGAGTGAGTGAAGGAATGAAATTCAGTTCCCTGTGTTTTCAGGTCACCTATAAGTTTACTAAAGAGATGAGCTTGTGTAAGAAACATGGAGTCACCAATGCCCCAGATTTGGAGGCGGGTAATCCTTGGACAGCTGAGAATCCTCCCCCTGCCACCTGTGCTCAGGGTACTTCCTTTGGTGCAGAAGGTCAGAATCCAGTTGCCCCACCTCTGCTGGGCAGTAAAACACTCCCAGGATTAGCTGGCCCTGGAGTTTGGTGGGTGTCTGGAGTCAGAATCCTGTCTTCCTGAAGTTCTAACTTGGAATCAGCCAGAGTGCTTGAAAGGCTGTTGCCTTTGAAGGAACACAACAGGTGACCAGCCTCTTTTGCAGCCTAGACTTGTTTTTGCTAAAACAACAAACATTTAAGTAGCAATAGGATAAGGAGATAGTTTGTATTGTATTAGCAGATCAAGCCAAACCATATCCAAAGGGCTTCCCTAGCTGTCTCTTGATGGAAGGTTTTGTAAAGAAGGGATGTCTATTCTTGGCACTGTGTTTAGTCTTCAGTTAACCTATAGGGAAGTTTCTTTAGTGTAAGGGAATCACTCCAATATGCTGCCATTAGATTCCCTTTACTTCTTAAGCAACTTTCTTTGAACTTCACTTTTTTTTTTTTTTTTTTTTTTTTTTTAACAAAGGGGAAGTAATGACTTTTTGCATCTTAGGTAGTGAAAATATCTTGGAAAATGTCATAAGCTGCGAGAGTCACTTAAAATGCTCCTAGTTCTTTTGCAAAATATACACAAATCTGAAATTTCTCAACTGAATAACAAATCTGTTGAAAGGAAGAAAACTAATTTGGGAAAGGGCTATTAGAATTGTGTGTGTGTGTGTGTGTGTGAGAGAGAGAGAGAGAGAGAGAGAGAGAGAGGCAACCATCTTTCCCTCCCTTCTACCTCTCCATCCTTTGCATGAAGTCCATGAAGATCCAGTAAGCCCTGTTTGTGCTTTATATTCATTCTGTCACCAGATGGTGCCGCACTGTGCAACGGTGCTGTGTGCAGCCTTCTTCTGGCAATCAAAGAGTTGTGGTCATTTTAGAACTCACAGTTAAGAGCCTGACAGTTACTAAGTAGAAGGTGGGTTTATTTCCCATCAGCCTGTCTATATTTATACCCTTTCTCTGTGCACTGTGCTGTTTTTTTTTCCTCAATCTTTTAACCTAGTTTCTTTCATTGTCTTCCAATGTATTATTTGACATTATTCCATGCTAAAAAAAAAGAACAAAAAAACCCCCAAAAACAAAACAAAAAAATGCTTAGTTTGAAAATTGTTTTATTTCCAAAGCACACCAGGTTTTTTTCAATTTGTGTAATCAGCAGTCCATACAAAACTGACATTTTTTTACTTTGTTGAATATATCATGACAATTGTGCTAATTTTTGTAGTTATTAAGGCCAAACTTGCAAAACACAATGTCTTACAACAGTTTAAATGATCACCAAAGTTTATTTGAAAGGAATCTCTGTCCTGGTAAATTTTGCTAATTTCTTAGAATACAGAGTACACTCATGCGAAGAAATGGATTATAAAGCAAAAACCCCAAATTCATTTATGATTTATGAATAAATGTTTTCAAAGAAATTATTTTAAAACAAATATATGATCTTTTTATATTCTCCACTTGATTTGTTTAGTGTGTATGTATGTGTGTGTGTGTGTGTGTGTATGGTGTATGTCTGTGTATGTATATGTGTTATGTGTGGTGTGTGTCTGTGTGTGTGTGTGTGTGTGTGTATGGTGTATGTCTGTATATGTATATGTGTTATGTGGTGTGTGTGTGTATGTATGTGTGTGTGTGTGTGTGTATGGTGTATGTCTGTGTATGTATATGTGTTATGTGTGGTGTGTGTCTGTGTGTGTGTGTGTGTGTGTATATGGTGTATGTCTGTATATGTATATGTGTTATGTGGTGTGTGTGTGTATGTATGTGTGTTATGTGTGGTGTGTGTCTGTGTGTGTGTGTGTGTGTGTGTATGGTGTATGTCTGTATATGTATATGTGTTATGTGGTGTGTGTGTGTGTGTATGTGTGTGTGTGTGTGTGTATGGTGTATGTCTGTATGTGTTTATATACGCACATGCATACAGGTGCCCACAGAAACTAGATGAAGATGCTGGATCCCCTAGAACTGGAGTTATAGATGGTCTGTCCAATGAGGATGCTAGGAGCCCAACTCTGGTCCTCTGGAAGACCATCAAATGTCCTTAACTGCTGAGCCATTTCTCTAGCCTCTAGGTAGGCCTTTCTTAATGCATATTTAAAATTTATTATACAAATTAAGTTTGATATTTAAACTATTATAAAATGATTCCTCTCTGCAAGCTCGGAAATCATGCCGACAGGTCCCAGGCATTTTAGTCACTTCTCATGATACCATGCCCCAATGTGACTTCACTGATATAGGCAGTAAACCAACTTGTCCTGCATTGTTTTTCATCTAGAGACCTCATGAGCAGCTCTTTCCCTCCCCCCTTCCCCTTTCTCTGATTCTCTGCTTTATTTTCTCAGAAAGATCCTGCTTACCTACTGAGCAATAGATCCTGTGGTTCTATTCACTATAACTGATGTGTGACTATGGAGTTTGCTTTCCTCTTTGTCTTTCACAATTATAGTTGTTGCTTTTTGTGCTGGTTTTCATGTACAGTGAGTGAGTATATTATGTGGTGGCCAGCTGGTTTTCATGTACGGTGAGTGAGTATATGTGGTGGCCAGAAGACAACCTTAAGTGCCACTCTTCATGTGCCCTACACCCACCCTGATTTTCTAAGAAAGAATTACTCCCTGGCCTGAAACTTTGCAAGTAAATTTAGGCTGCTGGTTGGCAAGCCCCAGGGACCTACCTGTTTCTACTTCCCTAACACTGGGAACACAAGCATGTACCACCATGCTTGGCTGCTTGTGTGGCTCAAACTCAGGTCCTCATTGCTGCAGGTAAAGCACTTTACCAAATGAGCTATTTTCTTTCTGTTTTTTTTTTTTTTTTTTTTTTTTTTTTTTTGTTTTATGTACACTGGCGTTTTGCCATGGGCGTTGGGTCCCTTAGAACTGAAATTACAGACAGTTGTGAGCTGTCACTGTGGGTGCTGGAAACTGAACCCAGGTCCTCTGGAAGAGCATTCAGTCTCTGAACCACTGAGCCATCTCTCCAGCCCCCAAACGAGCTGTTTTCTCAGCCCTGGACAAAAAAGAATTCTACGAGGGGAGTAGGGCTCATCATGATAGTTATGATGTTCTATTTTAGTGTAAATTAATAGGAACATTATCTGGTAGACCAATTATCTGAATGTCAGTGTACTCCATGATGTAGCTCTTCTAGTGACTAGCATTTCATTCCCTGCTGCAGGGTTGGTGTACTGGTTTCCATGGATGAGTGAGAACATAGGTCATTTGTCTTTCTGTGTCTGGCTTGTTTCTCCCATCATAATACTCTCCAACTTTCACTGCAAACTTTTATTGCAATGTGTTCAAATATTGAAAATATTGAAATGACATAAATAACTATTTCTGTCTAATTTTTCTATTTGTGAAAGAGTGTTATTTGAGTATTCCTTTTGAAGATCACAACATATTCCAAGATGATATGTATAGTAATGATTTATGCAGTACTTAAAATTACCTCTTTTGGGGTACATTCATTATTTTATCATTTTCAATACAATATAGGGGTGACAGAAAGCTTCATGATGTTGCCTTTGAAGAGACCAAAAATAGTAGTGAATATGTGTTTGTGGTGGAACATACATAGATCACTTGTGGAAGACATAATTAAAACAAATAATTAGGCTTAAAAGATAAAGCAGTTTTATAGGCACTAATGACATAGAGAAGCTGCTCGTGGTGAAGGCAGAAGAAAAATCTATAGCATGCATGCATGGCCCTATTCTGAATTGTTGTCAGTCTGATATATTACTTCAAGTGTGGTGCTTTGGGGAGAGGGTGTGGCTTGTGGTGTACCCTTCCAACAGAAAAGAAGCTTAAGACATCAATGAAGTCATCAGAAGTAGATGAGTAAGGGATCCTATGAGGTCATACCATAGAGAGAAATACAAGAGTCACTAGATCTGAACAAACCATCCACCTCCAAACCAAGAAATCCTGAATACATTGTAAATATGGCTATGGTCCTACAGTAAGTATAAACTGAAGAATTCTACAGACTGGAGCTTCATTTAGAGTTCATGAAAATCTACTACCAAGGAAGTGAGGGAGGAAGGAGTCAGTTAAGGCTGTTGCCAGTTTAGTTCAATATCCACTTTTATGGTTTCCTACTTAGGTTGGAGAGATGCCCTTGGGGTTAAAGGGACTCAGCCCTGTCAGGGGACTGAGTCCAGTTTAACACTCACAAGTGGTTCACTAATACTTGTGATGTCAGCTCTAGGGGAATCCGATACCCTCTTCTAAACACACACACACACACACACACACACACACACACACACACTCTACTACCAATTCAGATATCAACTTGTAAATACTGAAGAAAAAGAAAGAAAATATCATTTGTTGATCAAACTTCTACATGATCAGGTTTTCTTTTTGTTTTGTTTTGTTTTGTTTTGTTTTTTTTCTTGGTATATTCCAAAAGCATTGCTTTGTATATATGAAGACAAGATCAAAAATTTCTGGTTTGGCAAAGATGTCTTAAACATGTGTGTCTATCTTAAATATCACACAACACTATGGGGAATAGTAATGAAAATTAGTTGAATTCTGACACAACCACTTTCATTCTACTTCACTATAATAAAGCTTATTATTTGCAAATATTTTAGCTGTATCTACTCTACATTTTAATTCCATATTTCAAGGCAACACAGAAAGTATTTTTGTGAGTTATCAGCATTATCTACGCACTTCCAGTTATGAAAGAAGTTATTTACCTCTATGCCCTTTCTCTGTTATTCCTTAAATACTTAGACTCTGTAATTTTTCTTGTTCCATAAATGCCCTAAGATGTGTTTACCATGTGGATTAAACAACTCACATTTATATTGTCATTATCATTTTAAAAATATTATTTAAATATCATCAGTATACCAGTATTTGTACATTGTTTGACTTTGAGATTTTTGGTTTTGCCTGTACTTAGTCTTCTAAGTTTCCTTATAACAATCACTGGCTTATCTCTTAACTCTAGGAGAACCCAAATTCTCCACTTAACACGTTTGTAAAACAAACACTGAATTGTTCTTTGAGTTCTGTCTCTTGGAGCCTTACATGCTCCAGCTCCAGAGTGACTTAGCATTTTTAGGATTTTGTTGCTGTTTCTTCTGAGACAACTTAAAAAAAGTATATATATATATATATATATATATATATATATATATATATATAATTTTTCCCCTTCCCTTTCTTCCCTCCAATCCCTCTCATGTCCCTTCTTCACTCCTCGGTTCATGACCTTTTTTTACTATAATTGTTATTATTACATACATATAATATTCACATATGTGCATAAATGTGCATAAATATATAAACCCAACCTTTTGGGTCCATTGAGTATTGCTTGTATGTATATCATTTCTGTGCTAACAACTTGTTATTATGTAATCGATCAGGGGACTCATTCTCTCTCAGCTGTCATTAGTTACCTGTAGTTCTTTGTTTAGGAATGGGGCCATGTCCCTTCCACATTAGCATGTCTGTCAGTGTTATTCTTTGGGACTTGTTTAAGCAGACATGTTATTTGGGTGTGATGGGTGTGGCCTCCCGTCATTTCTAGGAGAATCAATCTCACAGCAGACTTCCTAGATCCCTGGATCTTACAATCCTGGTCTATCTTCTGCAATGTTACCTGAGCCCTAGGTACAGGAGTCGTAGATGTATCTGTTGAATCCTGAAACCCTATGGTTATTTAGCTGTTCTCTGCATCTGACCAGTTGTGGTTTTCTGTAATGGTCTTTGCTGCACAGCTCCTTTGATGAAGGGCGATAGCTAATCTTATCTGTGGGTAAAAGGGTCCATTTAGAATGCAGTTAAACATTGCGGTCATGCAGCCAAGTGTCAGTAGTAGGTTCTCTAAGATCCATGACCTCACTAGTCTCAGGTAGTTGACTTGGGTTTCTAGTACTATGCACCATTTCTCTTCTTTTGAATACGTGTTAAGCCCAGTTAGACAGCTGTTGGTTACTGCCAAGATATTGCGCCTTTAGAGATATTGGGCAACCTGGCCATTGCTGTGATTTGTATGGCTCATAGTGTGTCACACTGGGAAGAACTATTGATTGCTTCCCTTCCTTGGCAGCTTGCATAGGATCTTCTGGTACTATAAAACGGGGAGGCTATTGGGTGAGATCCAGCTTGAATCTTCGGAGTCCTGTGTCCAGAGTACACAGTGTATTCAGCAACAGAGATTTACCTTCAACCTCTGGGAAGAAACCAAGAGCAACAGCTATAGCCTATATTGATTTGGCAGACTCTTGAACTACTCTCACCAACAACTGGAAAGGAGATTTCTCATGCCTGGTACTGGGACTTCTTAGTCAACACCCTTGGTCTCCCTTCACTTTCGTTCTGAGTTTCCATGCTCCAGTCTTTTAACAGAACCTTGATATAGAACTTTGGCTAAAATGAGATATACTATGTAGATCAGGATTTCTGCCTCTGTTTTAGAGTGTGGCATAACAGATGTTTGCTACCATACCCACCTTTTCCTTAATTTAGTGGGAAACTGTATACAGTAAGTTCTGGAAGGAAAATAAAAGAAGAAGGGTTCAAAGGTGAATATACTGAGCCCCAGCCTAAAGTATGCTTACATTCTGCTGTCATATTAATGAGACTAATAACTTATATGTGGGCTAGATACAGACTTACACATGGGGATTAAGTTTATTCTTTAAGACCCGTAAGCCACTGCATGACTGGCTTTAGCTTCCAGCTGCACTCAACAATGCTATGTGTTACATTGTCTAAATTTCCTTCCTGCCTAAAGTTTTTATGGATTTTCTTAGTTTATGATATTCAATCATCTCACAGAGATGTCCTTAATGTGGATCATTTAGAAAAATCAACATATGTACCAATTCAAAATTTTCAGTTCCTGCAAAATTTCTTGCATGCAGCTTCAATTTGTTCTCCCACTCTTTTTAAAATCTGTATTCAAAAATTATATTTCTTGTCTAATTTTATTCTCCCTTGTAGTTTGTCTTTTTTTTGCCATAATGTTTGAAATTTCCATATACTGCCTCAAGGGAGACATATACTATTTCAAGGGAGACAGATCAAGCAATTTCCTCCAAGTCTAACTGGCTGAACCAATGTGTCTAATTTATGTCCCTTGCAGGTGTGAACAACTTTTGGACAGCAGCAACCATTAATTGCTTCGATATTCTTGGGGAGGGTCCTTCCCTGACAGAACATCCATGGGCCTAATCTTGTTCAGATTTCTGTGGGTAATCAAGGCTGCTGAAAGTTCAAGAGGGTAACAACCATTTCATATTCAGGGCACATTATTCTGTAACACCATAACTTTATATTCATAAACTCAATCTGTGACAATGTCTCAATTCTATTCCATTGTCCCCCCCTTTCTTCCTTTTCTTGAGGACTCTGCACTTTACCTCTGGGGCTTTGTCAATTGTTTAATGAACTTTTCATGTTTGAGCTGCGTTAATTCATAGGAAATTGCTGGAACGGTTGAATTATTGAAATTATATATTTTTAAGTGACCAAAGTAACAAAATTTTGAAACACTTGATATAGAAGATGGATACCGAAAGTTGCATCATTTGCCACCTAGACCCCTCACTCACTTCTTGGTGCCTAACTTCGCCATCAGTTGTCCTTTTCACAAAAGTTTAAAAATATATCTTATTTTATTTATTTTGTGTGCAGGGCTTTTTGTTTGCATCTGTGTCTGCGTATGGACTGATGCCTGACACCCTTGGATCCTAAAGGAATGGAGTTGCAGACAGTTGATAACTGAAATGGAGATGCTGGGAATGGAACTCAGTCCTTTGGGAGACCAGCCAGTGTTCTTAACCTTTGAGCCATTTCTCCAGCTTCCAACCAGTTTCTTGATCACTTGATTACAGGCCTTTCCTATTTAAATTCCCTGGAAAGCAAACCTCCAGTCTTGTTGCGAGTAAATAGTGATTAAGGCCTAAGAAGACAGATGGGAAAGACCTTGAGGGACATAACCTCAGCTCTCATCTGTCCCACATGTTAGAAGGATCATGACAGGCCATCCCCAGGCCCTCTCCAATGTTCTGCTTATAGCATTAGCTTGCTGCTTTCTCTCTTGGTTTGAACCCACCTGCATTTGTTTAAGCCATTTATTCTACTTCCCCAAATGTTGACTTTCATTGCTTTCTGTTATCTATTGTGTTGTTCTCTTGTAACTTTACACTTTAAATTTTGATTTCTGTAGATCACTTTTGGAGAAACACATCATGCATGTGTTCCAACCTCTACACTGATGTTAATTAGATAGTACAACCCCCCAGGACAATGGTTTACCAAAGCTATCCAGGAAGTTGCAGATTCAGAACTAGACTCCATTTTCTCCAGCCTCAGAGTAATTTCTGCTACAACATTAGTTGCCAATTAAGCCCTCAATTCACAAATGACTTGAATTTTTATTCAAAATTTACCTCTGCCTCCTTAAATAATTCAATATCCAAAAGACAACAGCCAGTTAATTCCTTGGCACAATGTTTATACAAAGTATTTTTTAATTGGTAGAAAAATAGATGATTTTGTTACTTCAGATACAATTGTTCTTCCCTTTATATACTCATAACAACACAACATGTGAGCCTTGGGATTCATAAGATATTGTTCCTGTGTCTTCCTCATTATATCTCCCTGTATTCATAATTGTAATATCATATTATTATCATAATAACTTAAGACTGTTTACCACAATAAAATAAATTCTATAACTAAAATCAAAACATACAGAAAATATCAAAAGAATGGCTCTTAATACTAAAATAAATGTGGCCATGGTTACTATGATTTCACGTGTCTTTTTATGGCTATGCAGAGAAAGATGTGAGTGAGGAATTAGAATTTGCCAAAATAATTTTATAACAACAGACCGTTTAAAAAAGTTTATTTTATTTAATTATCCTTGAGAGGAATATAGTAGAAAAAAAAAAAAGGAAATCAACTTAGTTCTTAAACTTTGGATAAACCATGACCTCCCTCACTTCACCACACAGAGGAAGTACTGAGAAGGAGACTATTAAACTCCTGTTTCAATTTCACTCAGCAAGAACTGATTCTCTTCTACAACATCTCTCATTTCCTTTAAAGACCTACTTGGGGATAATGATCAAAAGTTGTGACTTCTAAGCCCAAGCTGCTATAGTCAAGTCATTTTTCTACCACACAACAGTTGTAGGAAATCGGGCCCAATGCCTAAATTCTCCAGCTTCTAGGTCTCTCATCTGCCTTGTGATACTAACCATGCTCAATGACTCAAAAGTGCATTGTGGGAACCCAATGGGAATACTTAAGAAGAAAAATGCTCATGGGTTTTCTTCTAGTGATACACTTTCTCATTTATTCTCCTTCAGTCTCTTTCAACTTTCTTCTTGTCAGCTGTATTCATTTTGGGTTTAGCATTTAGTACAAAGTTCATTAACTGTTTTGAAACCTTACCTTAAATTTTCCAGTTGTTCGGCTTGCAGGCCTATGTGTAATTTCAATATGATGGCTAATTTTTCTGCCGCTGCCCTTTCACATCTCAGAATCCCTCTCCCACCTAAGTCATCAAATCTAATCTTTACCACCTCACTCCTGGCAAGATCCCCAGCAACCTGCCCTTACTCTTGTCTATTACCTGCTACATTCTCTATTCCAAGCTGATCAGCCAATTTGCTCATTTGAATAGATGTTAGTAAAGTCCATTAAAGGACTTAGCATCCAAGCCCAGGAAAACCTTTCTGCTTCTTTTCCTACAGTACACCCCACATGGAATTCACCAGGGAGTACTACCAGCTTACATACAAACTGCTTCTCTACATTTAATTCTCTTTTACCCTCTGATGTAAACTTATTTTTACTTCACAAGGATTCCAACTCTTTCTCCCAGAAATGTGTTGTTGAATGATGCTGTGAAATGCTGTTGAAGTCATCATGTTCACTAAGTATGCAATGAAATGAAGAGATGATCTTTAGGCTGAATTTCTCCTTCAACCAAAACCCATTTTTGAATCAGGAAACATGTTTTTTCTACACTAGGAAACAACTTCTCTGCTTGTATTTTCAAAATGTAAAGTGTATTTTAGACATATTTTACTACTTGTAGGAATGTTTAAGATCTTGCACTCTACAAATGAATGAATGAGCTGAAAATTTAATTTAGAATTTTAGATATGTTTTTGAAAATACAACTCTATTACTGGAATAATTTTTGGCTTTTCTTGTAGAAATAAGTGCCATTCATTTCTACCATGTCCTGTTATTCTTAGCCTTTTCAACTGATAAGGAAAGAAAAGGAGTAAAGCACAAGGGAAAGAATGAAGAGAGAAAGGAGAGATGGAGAAAAGGAGGGGAAAAAGTATAACACATGCAAAATACCCTTGGGAGAAAACAAGAACAATTATTCTACAGCCGTACTAGCTCCTCTCCTTACTATTATTAATTATAGAAGAATAGCAGTGACTACATCTACTTATTGAATTCTTTCTGTTCCCCAGACACAGAACAGAGCATTCTATAAGCATCGTCCAGTATTGGTACTGGAGTTTAACACTTAACAAGATATCACATGACTTGCCCCAGTTATCCTGGTAGGAGGTATCATGACCAAATCTTGAACCCAAGAATTCTATCTCATGCTCTCAGCCTCTCCACCCACCTACAAGATCTCCCATCTCTTGTCATTAAATAATGAATTAAAATGCAAGAATATCCTTCAAAGATGATTTAAGAAACTGTAAATATTTGTGGTTATGGTTCTTATTTCCTCCATTGAAAAATAGATTGTGTTTCACAGTTTTAAATCACAAGGACTCCATTAGTATTCAGGTTTTGCTGTGAGAGGGTTTGGATTTTTGCCACATAATGCCCTTTAAAGTAAAAGTTATAGCCTAGGAGCAATGGTAGGGCACAAATCATCTATTAACATGAAACTGCCAGTCTTGAGTGGTGTAGGAAATATAATACATACTGCTGACTGCATAAATTCTGAATTATTTTTAATACTGACAAAGCCCCAAGTTTTCATATTTAGAAGTGGTCACAAATAGTCTCTCTAATTTCTTTCACTTATTTTGCAAGCAGGCAATAACACTATCCTACAAAACCACAACCAAAAGATGTTTGCTCTACATCCCCTCATTTTCTACCCAGTCCAATTTACTGGAACTTGGGGTAGACAGTATGTTCCTTGGACTGAAGCTTACAGAACCCTTGGGCATTTAGCATCCTGTATACATGTCAAACTGAGGAGCTTATCCACGAAATAAGTTTACTGATTTGTGCATCTGTAAATATTTAGGGGATTGACACCAGGTATGTGTGGATCTGGCTAATCCAGGATTGTGATCAGAAAGCTACTCAGGTCAGCTCTCAATTTTGTTTCCTCTGTGTCTTTGAGTCCCTGGCAGGCAGGATTTAAATGGGCCAAGGTGATTTAGATTTATAGTATGTATTTAGCTTAGTAACATCATAGTATTCAATGAGCCTCAGTCCTTGTCATTTCAGCTGATGTCCCTGGATACCTACCAGTGGCATCTTTTGTTTAGGTATCCACCTCTAAGTCAGTGTTACTGAATACCCTGAAAAGCCACTCAGGGATTTCTTATCCCACTATTGCACTGATGGTAGGACTTAAACAAGTCTTCTTGGAGCTGGGAATTTCAATCAGTTTCACCCAAATTCCATGTTGGGTATCATGGTTAGTTTCCATTGTTAACTTGACAATAACCTGGAGTTACCTGTGAACAAAGCCTGGGTGAGGAATTATTTACCTCAGCTTGGCCTGGGGACATGCCTGTGGGTGGGAAGATTGTGTTGAGTTCCCTGACTTATCCTCAATGTGGGCAGCCCTTCTGATAACAGCTCATATAGTTTTTTTTAAATAAACAAAAACAAAATCAACAACAACAAAAACCCAAAAAGCATGGAAGACAGAAAGCAATCCTGTTTTGATGGCTTGGTCTTACCTCTCTCTGGTGAGTTCCTGTATCCTGTTATTTCTGATTCCTTCATTGATATTAGAAGCGGACTCTCTGGGTTGAAGAACTAAACACCAGCAGCTCTCCAGGAGCCTTCTGGACTGTGAGGTTACTGTATTCTTAGTCTCAACAGTGTGAGACAGCCATTGTTGGGCTACTCCAACCTTACTGTATAAACCAACCTAATAAATCCTTTGGTAATCTATATTTATTTTTGTCAGTTCCATTTCTAGAGATTTTGGACCAATAGGCAAAGTAGAAGAGATGATTACTATTTCACCAATGTTGGTCAAATAAAACAAGTCTAATACTTTTGTTTAAACCAAATGACAGAGACATACGGTAATGTCGCCAACCCTTTGATTTTATAGACATAATGCCAGATTACTTTTGGTCAGTTTATCTTAATTTTACTTTTCAATATCTGATCATTTTCAGGTGCTAGCGTAGCTTGTATTAATCATTGCACTTGGCTGTAATTGCTGACAGAATGTAAATCACCATAGAAAAGGGAGATAATATTTCTCTTTTGCAGTAGGAATTACACTGTCTAGGGGAAACTTAGGAAACAACAAATATCAAGACCAACTTTATACATGTTCTATTCCCTTTCCAGTTAATGGTGAGTGATTGGCCAAAAGGCCCCATGTCTTTTGGAGTTGACTTTTTTTTTTTAAATTGAAACTACATTGTGTACTTTGTATATATCAACAGGGAACTCAAGCCATTAGCAACTGAGCTGAATACCGTCTATGGCATCCATCAGCTACTCTGTTTCTGGTACAACAATGAAAAGTAGGAGGTGAGTGTACATGCCTATAAATCATAAACTCAGAAGGATAGCAAACATTTAGCTAAAGTAATATGACCCAGAGAGCACTATTAACATTCATAGTATGTGCAGCCAAGAAACGTTTATCAATGAAAATCAAATAGAAAGTGGAGAGAAGAAAATTCTTCAGTGCTTAAAATAAGGAAGGAGATGCAAAGGCAAATGATTTCTGCCATGCTTATCTTCACTAGCCAGGAATAATTGTATCCAACTTGTACGGCTGCTGGGAGTATTAAATGAGATGACACTGTCTTATGCCAGGCTAAGAGAAAGTCCTCAGTAATTGTGAGATAATGGATTGCATTTAAATGTTCTCTTCCAATGGTTTATGTATGTGAAAATAAAAGAAAATGAGAAAATCTCCAATGACTGTACTGAGGACCTTGCCACCTGACTTTAATTCCCCCCAAAGGTCCTGTTTTTCAATCACACATATGCCAATGCAAGTGCTTCATACATCAGGTTGGTGAAGCCAATGTGAAGCACACTGAGAACATTCTACGTCTGAGGGGGAAGGGTAATTAAGGGTTCCCTTGTTAACCAGAGTCCTGTGAGGTGGGGGCAGCAAGGGAAGGGAGCGTTTAGGCTCTGGTCAGTGATGCTCTTATACTGCTGCAGCACTACCCAGAAACCCTGTCACATGCCAGAAGGTAGCCTGCCATCTCCTGGGGTGCTTGAACACTTTATAAAGCTGCAGCAGGCGAATACAGAGACATCAGAGTTTATAGAAAACACCCTCTTAGCAGCACCCCCCCCCCAGGAGCCTCCTATCCTCCCAGCCTCTGTCCTCGTTCCAAGCCATTAGTAGTCCTGTAGTCAGAGTCCTCTGATTAAGAGACATTGTCTGACGGTCCTGATTTATGCTCTTTCTGTGTAAACTGGCATGTAAGGAAGTTTAGCTTTCCCCCTTCCTATTTCTTACGCACCAGACCTGCTAAAATGCTAGGTCATCCCTTCGTCTCTTCGTGCTTTGTTTGTAGGAGCCAGGTGCAGGCCCTTGTAGCATCAACCCCTAGGACCCCGGAAGTAGGGTTTTTATTATGTGTCTTTGCCTCTTTGCTCCTGGCCAGATTCTCCTCCACAGCACAATGAGAGAAACTTGAGCAAGGTAAATCTGACGTTTCATTTCACTGGTCACACTTTTGAGGGGCTACTCCTGAGCTACAAGTTCAAACCTGTAATCTTTTCTCTGTCTTTCAGTGATCCCAGTGGTGTCTCCCACTAAGCCAGCTTCAGGTCTCAGGCCCCACCTTCACACCACTTGGACCTCCAACTTCTAGTCATTAGTTTTGCGCAATTCTCTGAAGTTGCCATCCTCTCTTTTCTCTGCATTTATATCTCCTTCCCCTCTTGTGAGGACCTGCTCCTCCTTAATCCCTACAAAATACATGCTTTTTAAAGGTTCAGCTGAAAGGCTCTTATGTGTGTGTGTGAGCTGGAGTGCATGGGTGCGTGTGTGCATGTGTGTATGTGTGCGCATGCTCGTGTGTGTGTGTGTGTGTGTGTGTGTGTGCGCGCGCAAAACTTTCTACATTTTGAAGGTTTTTAATTAGTTAACCCATTTATTTATGCTTCAGTTTAATATTCATCTCTTCATCAAATCGTTAGTAGATACTAGGCACTCAAATGTTCCTTCTGTTTTGTTCCCAAAGAACTTTTTTATTCATTATAGCATCATCCTTACAATGTTGTAATTTGTTTTATATCTTAAAAAACAAAACAAACAAACAAAACACTTGAATTCTCCAAAGGGCAAGAGCTATCTATATCTTTTTACCTAATCCTGATGACCTAGAAGAGTGCCTGGCATATACTTGGTTCAAACTCAATAAATAACTGCAGAGAGAAGGGACTGAGAAGGGAAGGAAACTGGAGGCAACTGTGCTCGGCTGTGGACAAGAGACTCCCTAATGGGAGTCACCTGTACTGGTATTGCCAAGACCCAAGGTCTGCTCTCCATCCCTGCCCCCTTGTAGAGGAGCACTGGGTCACTCTGCACTGTCCCCTCCTCATTTCCTCTTCAGCTTCAGCATCATATGGCTCTTTGATCCATTTGATTGACACTGCTCATGTGACATTCAGAAGAAAGAATTGCTAGCTGTATAGAATGCTTATTACTTACGAGGTTGGAGTGAAATAAAATCATAGTTCACAGGCCTAAAACCTTTAGGAACTCACTCTGTAGACCAGGCTGACCTAGAACCTCCTAGGTAGACCAGGTTGGCCTAGCAGTCATGGGTGAGTAACTAGCCTCTGCTTCCTAAGTGCTGGGATTACAAGGACCAGAAAGATCAATCTTTGGAACACTATTCTTAAAAGTCACGCAGTCCTCAGAGTGAAACAAACAAAGCACAGCAAAAATCCTACACCCTGGAATATCATCCAGCCTATAAAGAATGAACCATAGTTATTTATGGAGAATTTTCCATGATCAGAGACAAAAGCAACATATGTAGGCACATTGTAATAGCATTGTTGTTTTTATTAAACACAAATTCCCTACATTTTATACAACATTTGATGCATTTCTGAAACTGGATTGGCATCTGTTAATCACCCTAAGTAGATAACTGTTGAATTATAATGTCACAGAGAGAGGATTGTACATCTAAATTATATCTAGACAATTTGGTGTCACCATGGGAGATGTGGGCTGGAAGAGAATATGGTAACACATGGGTGAAGCAGCGGCCAAGAAGACAATAGAGAGAAATCACCTGCCTCATGATGCAGAATATACCACTGTATTATAGGGAAAATTTAATGTGAGTGCAGGTGAGAGATATTATTTTTTCATTTAGTTGTTATGGAAAAATATAATTGGGTAGCCACAATACTTTGTTAATTGAGAAAAAAAGGACACCCCAGTAATGTGAGTTCGAGGTCAGCCTGGTCTACAGAGCAAGTTCCAGGACAGGCTCCAAAGCAATACAGAGAAATCCTGTCTCAAAAAATCAAAACAAACAAAAATGTAAGTACACTTATTTAGTATGTGCACAAGTATGTTCCAGGGTGTGTGTGTGTGTGCCTGCACGCCTGTCTGCATGCCTGCCTGCCTGCCTGCCTGCCTGCCTGTCTGTGTGGGTCAGAAGACATATTTCAGGAGTTACTTCTCTCCTTCCACCATGTGGATCCTGGTACAGAACTCAGGTCCTCAGGTTCACAGTTTATAATATCAAGAAAACTTTGATGTGGTTTAAATCCATAGTAAAACATTTGTAGCACTCACAAGTAGTTGACTCTGCAGTTTTTGTCAACCAGTGGACCAACTCCATAGGTCTCTTCCTGTAGTTAACATCAAACATTTGTTAACATTTTGAAATACTTATGGATGATTTACCTTTGCTTTTAAAAACTCTCTTCTTACAGTTAATACATCGTTCATTTTTGAAGTTGTGTGAGAATGTTACAGTGTCTGTGATGTTTATTTCAGGACAACAAAAGGAGAGCACGAGTTGTTGTCATAAGGGAATGCATGCAGACTCTGGTGAAATGGGAAATGAGAGTGAGGTTGAGAGGGAACAGCAAATCAAGGGCCCAGGTCCCACATCCCTCTCATTTTGTCACCCACATTGTCATCTAAACAAACAAATATGCGGAGGGGTAGCCTCGACACCCAGTGGCATGCTTCCTGGTCCTATGGCGGTAGAGAAACTGCACACAAAATCTCTGTTGCGATCTGCGCCCTCTGTGGGCAAGAAGGGAAGTCAAGATCAACCCACTGTGGCTTTACTTCACCTTCCTTAGTTGGGCAACATCACAGCAGGGAGAGAAGAGAAGGGGCCATGGGGCTGGTCGAGAGCCTCACTTGAGTCTGGCAGGCTGTCTCATAGGGAGGCTTCAGGGTTAGGTGATCTCGTCTTATTTTTCAAGTACTTTGCATACCAGATAATGAGAGCCCACCCAAGCCTGTTAAAAGCCTGAAACTTAGCATCATCACTCAAACACTTGAGACCCTTTTTGAATTCTCCTTGGTGGCAAAAGAGTTTTCAGTTTTACTCAGTAAATCTTACTGCTAGGATAGGTGTCTCGTCATGGTCACTTCTTCTATCATGAAGTCAGAGAGCTTTATCATACAGCTATAACCTTTAAATTGAAACATTTCATCCTAAAAAGAGGTGGTTGTAGGATTAAAGAAATTCAAAGTTACAAGACTCGAGAAGCTGGCTCCCCAGTGTTAGACAAGTGGTACTCAATGACTGGGAAGAGAAGGTTCTCTTTCATGGAGCTGCCTACAGTTTGGGCAGTGAGTTCCAAAGGCAACACGCTTTCAAGAGTTGTCACTCATGCTAAAGGGGTGGGGGTGGCCTTTGGTCATGTGGCTGCCTTTGAGTCAACATGCTCCTGTAAGTAGCCCCACATGAACTCATTGGTTTAGTAACTTTAGAGTAGAGTGGAAGCCCTTCTTTATTCTATTGTTAATGCCATAAGCGCGGAAGTATTAACCAACATATCTGCTTGCCAAGAGGGAGGAAAATATGAGAGCACTTATTTTACCTGAAGATACTATGGATTTGTAGGAAAATACTGTTTGAGTTGCTAAGTTGCCTGGATTGGATTGTCTATTCTTTTTCATTGCTATAAACTGATGATCTGATCAGCAGGTGAAAAATTAAAAGCCTATATGGTTTTAATTATTAAATGGAGTAAAAACAAAATTGTAGCCTGGCTATAGTGTAAGCATTGTTGAGACATTATTTTTGAGTTTTTGACAAACGAAACATTTAAAAGGTTACAAAAGGGGTAGGAGTAAATCTCTAAGGGGGAAAGAGACAGGGAAAGGGGATTTTCCAGACTAAGCCAGTGTTTCCATTTGACAGTTTTGCCTGGGGCATATCCTGTGTGTCCTTATCTGGGCTCAGATAACTTGAAGCTGAGGCCAAAAGGCTTGTCCTCTGTTCTGCATGATGGAGTACAGGCTGGCCCAAGAAAGACTTCTTAAAGTCTATTCAGGAGAAAAGGCCAGTAGGGAGAGGGTGCTCCTTACAGGATCTTTCTCCTTCCTAATTTTGTTTTTCAGATATAGTTCTACTATGTTTATGAGTCCTTTAAAGTCTTTTCTCTCTTTTCATTATCTCTCTTTTCTTCTTTCTTGCTGTAAGCATTCTTGTTTTTATTGATTTTGGACTTTAACCATCCTGCATTTTGTGGGAAATGGAGAGAGTTAGAAGAATTAGTCAATAGATTCCGTGCTAGGACAAAGGAAAGACACTCTGCAGAAGGTTATGGCTGACCCATTTGCCTCCATTCTCAATTTACTGTGCTCCAGATTTGGTTTAAGTAGTGGATAAAGGTTTTTAATGGTTTTAGGAATGCATATATATAGATGCTTATCACAGGAATGTTGACATTCTAAGGGAGGATTTTATTTATTCATTCAGCAAATATTTATCAAACAATGAATATTGCTAGGTGCTAGGGAAACTGTAATGAAAAGATAGAAAAAAATTGCAAAAAATTAGATACCCTAACCAGTTCCATGCACCATTAATTTAATGTGGGAAAAAAGGGGGAAATAAATAAACAAACCATATATTGAACATCATAGGGGAGGGGAGAAAAGAAGATTAAATAGATTAAATGGTAACTTTCATGTAGGAAAAAGGAAGTATATGTTTACACCTGGAAGAAAATCTGAATGCAGTAAGGAGCCATCCTTCCTGATATTTAGGGGAGTCCCTTTGTAGGTAGAGAGATCAGCAAGGACCAAGGTCTTGGAGGTATGAGTGTGCATGAGATAAATGCATGAAGTGCTAGTGGCTGGGTGGATGGGACAGTGTGACCAGAGAGAGAGGGGTGACTCAGCTGTGAGAAAGTCAAAGTAAGACCTTTAGAGTCACTGGAGGGACTATGGCTTTTCTGAATAATAGGAGGATGCCATGCTATTGTGTTGAGCTATGAAGGGGTCTACTTTGACTTGTGAGCTTGGTTGCCTTCAGAAGAGATTAACAGAGAAAACATTAAGGTAAGGGGTAAAGGAGACAGCAACAGAACAGAAGCAAACACCTTAGAGGCTGAGGAAATAAATGTCCCCAGGGATGATCAACTATGTCAGATGTTGCCACGCGGGTGAATGAGTTTGCCTTCTGCTTTGGGCAGAGGAGAAGGAGAGACGCTGGCAGAAACCATTTTCAAGTAGTTGGGACTTGACAGTATGAGTGAGGTCCTTTCAGGAAATACCAGAGTGGAAGGAAGTAGAGACAGTAGAATAACACAATTTTAAAGTCTCAGTTTGTTTTACATGAGCAAGAAAGGAGATGTAAAGGGGGAGCGGAACAGCAGTGAGGCAGGGGTCTAAAATCAAGCTAGGTGCTTTGATTTGCTTGTTTCCCAGTGGACATTTGTGACACATTCCTTCTAAATAAGAGATAAATGATGATTCAAAGGTTATGGGACTAAACTGCTGAATAAGGTAGATAACGGGGTCTACTTGGGGAAATAAGTATAGTTGAAATTAGGTAAGAAAAAATCCATCATAAAAAAGGAACACAAAGTACTTTGTAGAGAAACCCTAGTAAGGAAATATGGACATTGTTTCATGCAAAAAAATATTAATAGTGAAATCTGCGATAAGGGGCTTGGCAGAAAATATAGAGAAGTGTATGAAGGATATTGAGATTTGGAGGAGAAAGATTAAGTGTTGAGACAGTGGTTCTTTTTCAGTAAGGGGGTAGTAAGTTGAATGGAAATGTGTGTTGGGATTTGATGGGTATATCATAGGCCTATTCTACCAATGTGGTAGATATGCATTTCAAGTAAAACAGATCAACTGTGTTGCATGTCTTGTCAAGTCAAACTTGGGCTTCTCTGAGTCAGGCAAAGAATAGGAAGACACTGTCATCAGGTTGAAATTGGATAGGACAATGAAAGACTGGCAATAATATTATCAGGAATGGGTGAGGTAATGAAAATTATAATCGTTTATATCTGTTAGATTGGGTAAGGAGGGAGGTGAAACTGTGAAGATAAAAGACAAGTAAATGTTGGCATGATTGATCTCCTAGTGCAAACATAGAAACTTTAAAAAAAAAAGTATTATTAAAGAGAATAAAAAAGAGAGGGTGTCACAACCCAAAAGCTGGACATTTCAAGAAGAGGTTATTGGTATCTATCATTAAGACAACAAGGGGATCTGCTATCTGACTTGGGAGCAGGTGGAAGAGGGTGATGAGGATAAAATCTTTGGATTTGTGGAGGTCAAGGGATGAAGAGCAAAGACAGTGAGAGAATATTCCATCATGAGAGTATACATAGATACAGATGTACATGGGTCACCAATCTTGGAGCAATTGCAGAATAGTGGTGGTATCAGTGAGCAAATTGTTAAATGTTTACTTGCTGAGGATCAATGATCATAAGTTTTGCAAATGACTAGAATGAGGGAATGGGTACTCTGACTGGATGTTGTCAAATGGCATGAACTTCAAATGGTGCTAGGATTCCTTTTTTAAGGAAAGGGGGTCTAGTTTCATGGAAATGCCAACAAGAAACAGCATCACAACACTTTTAGAGTTATAAGATATACGAGAAAAAAAATGCTACCCTTCTGGAGTACAAAGGGAGGTGGTGTTCACAAGTATAAGCAGGCTTTAGCTAGAACAGGAAAGTAAAAGAAACACTTACAAGGAAGAAAAAAGATTAAGGCAATGAGTTATCAGGATTCCAGAGGGTGTGTTGGCAGGATTTGAGGGGGAAGGGAGGAGTGGAAGATTGTTCCAGATTAGACGCTGTTTGTTCAAAGGGCTATGGAGATGGGAGAGTTCAAGTGATGAGAGAACATTTGTGGTTTTCAGGATTGACTGAAGTAAAAAGGAATGTGGGGCATGATGGGATTAGCCCAGAAAGGAGATTTTGGTATCTTCATAAGTGATTACTCAGCCTTCATAACACTTTGGGAAACATCAGAGAAGCTTGGAAGGGTGAGAAGCAGAGTGTAAGTACTTGTGATAAACATGCCTGTTTAGCAGGAGACTGTATCTTCAGCACTGTAGTTTACCCACAGAACACCAGAGTGATAGTCTAAACCAATCTAGTAGAATTATTATGACCACTGCTTCATCACTGATTATTAAGTACTTACATTGAGTATTTCTTATGATAAGTAATTTATATGTATTGTTTAATTTGATTCCTCAAATAATATTGTACGTTGATATGAAAGTAATAACTTCCTTTTCTTTTCTTTTTTTAAATTTATTTATTTTATATAACCAAATAACTTCCATTTCATAGTTATAAAGTCACTCACAATAAGGACTGAGAGTTCTTTGACTCCAGAGTTAATGATAAACAATGGTAAGAATACAGAGTTTTGAAAGATTGCAGGTAAGTGAGGATGGAAAGTCTGGTTCCAATAGTAATTCAATGCCAGCGCTATCAAGCATCTATATTTCAGTGTTGCACTAGGCCATGGCTCAAAAGCCTTGAGACAAACCAACTCATTGTCACAGAGCAATTCAACTGGATATGACATATTCACAAAGTAATGCTATTATAACAAATGCAAATATTAAAATGTCCATGTCTAGACACAGTAGCATATGGTGATGAGAAATGATGAACTCTATATCTGCAAAGGAGGTAGTAAAGAACCAATAAGAGTTTGTCAGGCAGACAAAAGGCAAGACATAAGACATTCTAGAAGGGATCAACATGAATAGACACGCATGTATCAGACCAATAATATTTTTGAGGTTATAAGGAAAGAGATAAGGGCATAAAATCTATGTATTCATGTCTATGTGGCAAGGTCAAGAAGAAAGTAAGCCAAGGAAGTGCCCCTTGTCTTTTGAAGTTGTTCTCACAAGTTAGAAAGTTTATCAAGAAAAAGATTAAAATTTGCCAGTGACACTCAATATCAATAAGCATGTCTTATTCCCATTATACAGGCGAGAAGGAAAAAAGAGAGGTCTAAATACATTTGACACACAAATCCATAGACCACATACAAAGGTGACATCAAAAATGTAAAAGAGGTTTGGCTAACTTAAAATTGTGCCCAGAGATAAAGATGGAAGGGAAAATAAAGACCAAAGTAAAAAATGGCATAACACTACAGGAGAATTTTACCAGTAAAAAAAAAAAAAAAAAAAAAAAATTCTAAAAGAATTCTTATTCGTGAATGACTATTTATGAATAATCTAATATATAAATTCTAAGAATGTAAGTCTCTGAACACCTTGTGTTAGAAACAGTTCATATATATAAAAGCCATTTGTTCATTAATCGATTCCTTTTTGGTGTAACACTCATATATTTAGGAGGTAATGTGTACTGGATATTTTTTCTGGTCATGGCTAGATTAAAAAAGAAAAAAAAAACTCTGCCTTTTATGAAGTCAGAGCCAGGAAAAAGAAACATAAATAATCAATTAATGTATGGACTTTAAGAAGAAAACTCATAGTTTGAGAATCATTCTGTATTCAACGAGAAAATAAATGTGAGTTTTCTGGTTCATGGTAGATGCTTGAAAATAAATGATATACAGTGTTCAGTGGATGTAGATAGAAGAAGAAAATCAGGTTACCTGTGGTTTCTGATTTTTGCTCTATTGCACTGGAATGTCACAGAAGAAGAATCTGAGAATGTTAGTGTTTTACAGTTGCCCTGGATATTTATTTGAAGAAACAATTTGGAAAGCACAAGTTAAGACTTCTTTTTGACTTTTGAGACAGTGTTTCCTGTGTCCAAGGTTACCCTAGAACTCACCATTTAGCCAAGGATAACCTTGAACTTTTGATCCTCTACCTCTCCTTCCTGAGTGTGTTCCTTTGTGCACAGGTTTTGAAGTACTGAGGACTGAGCCCAGGACTTAGCACATGCTAGGCAAGCATTCTACCAAAGAGGACATACTGCCAGCCTCAGAACAGTGGGTTTTAACCACCAGTAAACATTGGAATTATTGAAGGAAATTGAAACACTGCTACAATTCATTTAGTCCAATTCTTCTTAGAATTACAAGATGGATCTTAGGTATTAATGTCTTTAAATAATGTACTTTCCAAGTAATTCTTATGTCCAAAAAGCATAGAAAATACTGAGTGAGTTAATGGACAGACAGGGTGGATGGTCAGACATAAGGGTGAGAAAGGTTAAGCAGAATAGCTGCTCTACAGATAAGAGGAGATGGAAGTAAAGTCAAGTAGCAATCACAGAAATCTGCCCTTGAGAAACAGAGACATGGTCAATTCTAATATGCCACAGACACAGTAAGATGGCGTGGTGGCTTGAATAAGAATGCCCCTGCGGTAATAGGGTCATATGTTTGAATGTTTGGGGAGTAGCACTATTTGAAAAGATTAGAAGGATTAGGAGGTGTGGTCTTGTTGGGATAGGTATGGTGTTGTTAGAGGAAGTGTGTCACCAAAGGTGAGGTTTAACATTTCAAAAGCCCAAGCCAGGCTTATTGTTACACACTCTCTCAGCCTGTGGACGGAAATGTAGCTCTCAGCTACTAATCCAGTAATATGTGTGCACCCTTGTTCCTGCCATGATGAGAATGGACTAAGCCTCAATAACCATCAGCAAGCCCCCAAGTAAATGCTTTCTTTCATAACAGTCACATTGGGCGTGGTGTCTCTTCACAGCAATGGGACAGTGACTAAGGCAGAAGAAGTTGTACCAGGGGCTGGAGTATTACTGTGACAAGCCTGCCCATGCTACTTTCTGGCAGAATGTGGACTTCAAGACTTTGGATTAGGAAAGCAGTTGCACACTTGAAGTGGGGCTTAGCTGACCATCCTAGAAGGAGAGTGGAAGACAGCGGTGCCATCCTGGCTCCAGAGGAGATGAATGTTAGTAAATGTTCTCAAGAGCATTCTTGTGATGTTTTAGTAAAGAATGTGACTGCTTTCTGCCCTTGTCCAAAAAGAAAAAAAAAATTCTGTCTGAGGCTAGATTGAAGACTTTTGGGTTAATGGCATCGGCACAGGAGATTTTAAAGACTGCCCAGTGTTGACTCTGTTGTGGACTTATTAGTGATCACTCTTATGCAGATCTATAATGAAGAGAAACAAAATGAAGGGAAAATCCAAAATGCCCAGATTAAGGAAAGGACAACAGGAGTACCAGGAAGTGTAATGGAAGTAAGTCTATGGCCATATGTGCTGTCATGCTCCCTGCCACGGTGATGAGGGACCAAGCTTCCAAACAAACTGTCAGCAAGATAGCCATTAAATGCTTTCTTTCATTAGAGTCACACTGGTCATGGTATCTCTTCAGGAAACGGTAACTCAGACACACAGTCACTGGATTTGATTAATGGAAGGTGACTAGTGAGTCTGATTAGAACAGATTTCAACCATAGTGAGGCAGAAGTCAGAATATAATGGATAGAGGGATAATGAGAGCAAGCAAAGGCAAAGATGTGTGTGCAGATTATTAATTTGAAAGACTTACTCTGAAAGGAAGTCACAGGGTTATAATTTGAAAAGGACCAATAATAATTGCAGGGGCTGGAAAAATGTTCCCTGTGGCCAAGAGTGTTCCCTGCCTCTTCAGTGATCAGCAGATCAGCTCTAACACATGCTTCCAGCTCTTCCCATCATCTTGCTCCAGGGAATCTGATGCCCTCTTCTGGCCTTCATGAGTAGTTACACACAGATAGCATACACACAGAGATACACACACTGTGCTGGATGGTTTTGTGTCAACTTGACAAAAGTAAAAGTCATCTGAGAGGAGGGAACTTCAATTAAGAAAATGCTTCCATAAGATTAGGTTGTGGGCAAGCCTGCAGAGCATTTTTAACTTTTTTCTTTTTTAAAATTAAATTAGAATCAAGCTTGTTTCACATGTCAATCCCAATTCCCTCTCCTTGCTCCCCTATCCCATCCCCTTTCTGCTCCCCAGGGAGTGTGAGGCCTTCCATGGGGGAATCTTCAAAGTCTGTCATATCATTCGGAGAAGGGTCTAGGCCCTCCCCCATGTGTCTGGGCTGAGAGAGTATCCCTTTATGTAGAATGGGCTCCCAAAGTCCATTCATATACTAGGGATAAATACTGATCTACTACCAGAGGCCCCATAGACCGCCTACTCCTCCTAACTAACACCCACATTCAGTGGGGCTGGGTTGGTCCTATGCTGGTTTCCTAGCTATCAGACTGGGGTTCATGAGCTTCCCCTTGTTCAGGTTATCTGTTTCTGTGGGTTTCTCCAGCCTTTGCTCATCACTCCCCCTTCTCTGCAACTGGATTCCAGGAGTTCAGCTCAGTGTTTAGCTGTGGTGTCTGCTTCTGCTTCTGCTTCCATCAGCTACTGGATGAAGGCTTTAGGATGGCATATAAGGCAGTCAACAATCTCATTATTGGGGAAGGACATTTAAGGTAGCTAGCTTCTCCACTATTGCTTAGATTGTTAGTTGGGGTCATACTTGTAGATCTCTGGATATTTTCCTAATGCTAGAGATTTCTCTTCAAACCTATAATGGCTTCCTCTATTATGGTATCTCTTTTCTTGTTCTCTTCTATTCTTCCCCAACTCAATCTTCCTGCTCCCACATGTCCTCCTCTCCCCTTCCCCCCATGCTCCCAATTTGTTCAAGAGATCTTTTCCCTTTCCTCTTCTCCAGGGGACCATGTAGGGCATTTTCTTAATTAGATAGGGGAGGGCCCAGCCCATTTTGGGTGGGGTCACCACTAGGCTGGTGGCCCTGGGTTCCATAAGAAAGCAGACTGAGCAAGCTAGGAGGAGCAAACCAGTGAGCAGCAGTGCTCCATGCCCTTTTCATCAGGCCCTGCATCCAGGTTCCTGCCCTGACTTCCTTTGGTGATAAACTGTTATATGGGGCTGAAAGAAATAAGCCCTTTCCTCCCCTGGTTGCTTTGGTCAATGGTAGTTAGTCACAGCAACAGTAACCCTGACTATGATGCACATATCCCCATAAATAAAAACAAAGTGTTAAAAACTTAGTAAGCAGTAGAGAACCAGTAACAAAGTTGAGAAAGCTTGAGACCTGAACCACAGTAGCATTAGCAGAGAAAAGTAAGCTTTACTAGGAAAAGCTAAAAGGATCGGTGTGACTGTGGACAGGGGCACACCTTTGATAAGGAAAGAAAATTTACTTTTACTGACTGATTCTGTCAAAAAAAAAAAAAAAGACACAGATGAAGGAACTAGTGAGAATGGGACCAAGAAAGAAATTTAAAAGGTAGACTGAATGGAATTTACTGAACTTCCTTGCTTTGGTACGCAGTATGCAAAAGTTACAGACTTACTGAACGCAGGAGCCAAAGAATGGATAAACATGTTTATTTAGCATAGGTAAGTTACCTACCAGCATACTTCATACTTCTCTTGTAATATTAAGTAACATGTAAGGGATACTAGAAGTGGTCCCCAAGGACCACACTGCAGGAAAAAAAGGTTCCTAAAAAAAAAAAAAAAAAAAAAAAAAAGTGCATTTAAGAGAGTAGTTTTTAATTATTGGACGAAGAAGAAGAAGAGGAAGAAGCACGTTAGCATAAGTTAAATGGCAATGGTGCAGAGACTGCAAACGAATGAACAAGGATGGACACAGTGACCAGATGGGCTGAAGTGATGGATTTAGTATCGTGGAAGATAACATTTAGGCAAAAGCCATTTGTGAACAGTCTTAGGGTTGAGACTAGAGTGACTGCATTCTATGAACACCAAGGTGTCACTCTTTGCTTCAGATTATGAAAGATAGTGTGAAAAATTAGATTTAAGATGGTTAATTTGGTAGCTAACCATGTGGTGTGACTTCTAGGATTTTTGTGATCGAATCCCAGTCTTCCACTTTTGGTTTTCTCTATTGAGCTTTGGTATTTTATGCTCTCCTTCCTCAAACCATCACCGCAGCTCCTCTGTAATCCTGTTTCTCATGCTATTATCAGTTATGCCCCAGATTTTGTTCTTTTTGCTTCCTATACTTCAAGATACAGCTATAGAACTTTCTGTAGTATGGCATTGGTTCTGCTTCTGTTTTTGTCCTATTAGACCATTCTTTTTCTTTCATATTTTAAAGAGTTATTTAAAGATTTAAATATGAGTGCTCTATCTGCATGCACACCTTTATGCCAGAAGATGGCATCGGATCCCACTATAGATGGTTGTGAGCCACCATGTGGATGCTGGGAATTGAACTCAGGACATCTGGAAGAGCATCGAGTGCTCTTAACCACTGAGCCATCTCTCTCTCCATCCACCCCCCCTTTCCTCCATCTTCCCCCACCACACTAATGCAAGTATCAGTGTGGTCCCTCAGTTCCCCTGTCTATGCCTTAACTTTTACTTCCTTTCCCACATCTATGCCACTATTGTAGGTGTCCTGAGTTCCAGACCCACATTTTAAATTTCCCATTATAAATCTTCACAAGATATTCCCCAGGTACCACAATCTGGGCATCTCAAAAGCAGACTTATCATATTTTTCCATAAAGTACTCCTTTCTACCCCTAGGAATATTTTTTTAAAAAATGTTCCTTTCAATGATATTTGGGTTATTGTTGCTTGTTTAATTGGTCAGATTTTGGAGGTGTTGTTTGTTTTGTTGTTGTCCCTTCAATTTGAGTAACTTATCTTGGAATAAGAAATAAGAGTTTTAGGGAAAGCTCAGACTCCAGTCTGACAGCTGGAAAACCAGCATGGGACCAATCCAGACCCCCTGATTGAGGGTGTTAGTTAGAAGTACTAGACAGTCTATGGGGCCTCTGATAGCGGATCAGTATTTATCTCTAATATATGAATGGACTTTGGGAGCCCATTCCACATAGGGTGACACTCTCTAAGCCTAGACACATGGGGGAGGGCCTAGGCCCTGCTCCAAATGATATGACAGACTTTGAAGATTCCCCCATAGAAGGCCTCACCATTCACGGGGAGCAGACAGGGGATGGGATGGGAGTTAGGAAGGGGACAGAGGAGGAGAGAAGGGAGAAGGAACTGTGATTGACATGTAAAAGAAGCTTGTTGAAAATTAAATAAATAAATAAAGAAATAGAGTTTTTCTTTATATTTACACCTAACACTTCTGTGATTAAAATGTGTAAACATTTTCCACACCAAGTCTCCAATTCTCTGAAGAAGACAATTGGGTATCCTGTAATCCAATCCAGTTCTGAGGTTACTAAGGTATACTGAACATCCCATGATTTAAAATGTGAGTCCCACCAGATGGCTTCCATTTAAGATGTCAAAGGCTGGTAAGACTTGAGGTTATTACAACTTTTGACCAGCCCTGTATTGGCCAGGATACTCTGAAACCCTTGCCTTACATCTGATAACTTGCTAGAGTGTCTCACAGAACACTAGAGTTCCTTACTACTTCTGGTTTAGTGCAAAGGTCATGTTAAAGAATACAATTGAATATCCAGAGGACTGGAGATGTAGAACATAGTCTAGAATTGTGTATCTATCCCTTGCAGTCTGGGATGGCTATGGATATGCCCCAATACTAAATCAAAAGCTGACCTAGAACATTATGACATTTCCTTTTTCTGATTTTTCTTTTGTGACTGGATTTTGAAGTTCTCAAACATTGCACATATAATGTCAAAAGTTTGGATGGGTCTCTAGACTCTATGATTTCTAAATGCAGGAGTTTTGATTCTTATAGAATTAAGTGTGTGTTGGGTGGTGAACATATTTAATGCCAGCACTCAGGCAGGCAAGTTTCTCCGAGTTTGAGGCCAGCTTGGTTTATAAACAAGTTCCAGAAAAGAGAACAAAATTAAATGTGTGCCCTTCACACCAGGTTGTTATGTTCCTTGGCCTGAGAACTTTCTGACAAAGACAGTTGAGTTTTCCCTGAGACACTTCTCTGTGTAGATATGGTCATTTACAGATTCCACCCCTGCCTACGTTCTCTTCCCTAGGGAGTTGAATCTTCCAAGCTCCAAATCATGTTTCCTTCTTTCTGATGGCCAGATCCACTGCAGTCCACCAAATATGTCACTAACTCAAAAATGCTCTGTCACCCAAAGTCAGAGGGGTCAGAGTGTTGTGTCAACACAAAGATTAGAGCAATAAACATCCTTAGCACTCCTGTCACTTAGAAAATAACTAAGGTTCAAGGAGATGGAAGGGGAGAGACCAGATATATGTGGATACTTTTGATGTCACAGCCTTGGTGGTTAATGCTTTCTGAATTAGAGTTTCATTCAGTCTGTATTGTTGGTCATGTCCTCAGTCTTCCTGACCTCTCAGACATCAGTTGATCTTTCGTTGTCATGAACAGAAGTAGTCCAGCAAATACCTAACCTCTGCCTTCATTCCCTGTCTCCACTTTGCTCACATTGTTAGCAATATTTCAAAGCTTCTTTCTTACGTTCCCTATGTGAGCTCTCATCTTTGTTGTTTTTTTGTGGTATTCAGTATATAGGATATGCTATATTCTAAATGGATGCCCAATGTTTCACATTTGATAATTTACAGACCTTGGGGTTTTCTCAGTAGACTGTAAATATAAGGTGCTCTGTTCTCACATTCAACTTCCAAACACAATTGCTCCTGAAGGTAAATTTGAACTCGGTTTTAAAGAAGGAATGTTCTTGTACTCACAGTAAGGATTTTATAGGGAGATAAGCCCCGCTAGCACCTTTCACTGTCTCCCCTGCCCTTTACAGCCCTTCTTGACGATCATTATGAGGCAGGCATCTACGTCACTGCTGTCTTGTGTGACTCACTGTCATCCTCTCCTAATCCACTGGTTGTTTTAGTGATCCATAAAAATATTAGAAGAAAGATTTATGAGAAAACAAAGTATAGCTGAGTGGTAGTGGTGCACGCCTTTAATCTCAACACTCAGGAGGCAGAGGCAGGCAGATCTCTGAGTTTGAGGCCAGCCTGGTCTACAGAATGAGTTCTTGGACAGCCAGGCTCACTCTGACAAGAATGCAGGGGTCCTGCTGTTCTCACCACCAGTTTACTGTATCTAGGGATGATAAAAGTAGACAATTGGGTTTCCATTTTCTGATGTTTATTTCAAGAATCATTGCCTCTACCCATCTAACTTCTTTTGGTTCATCTGGTTGGTATTATAGTTCCTTGAAAGGTGTGTAGGAATGCTCCTTTCCCCCTCCCCATCTTACTTGGTAGAAAGATTGCAGGGTTTACTCATTCGTGGGATGACCACATCCAAGATAGACAGACAGACAGTAAGGGTTAGGTTTTGCTTTTCTCCAAAGCATTTTTAATGCCTCCATCACATCTAGGTTTTTAGAGCATATCCATATGGAAATGGCACTCACTCCTAATCCTAGAGCTCTGCTGTCCCTATGATTCTAGTTCCTGGATCTTTTGAGACAAGTGCATCATGTATTCTCAGCCATCAGATCCTGCACTAAAAGGCAACGTTGCACACCTGATTCAATTTGCAATTAGAAGTTGTTGGAAAAGGGGAGTAGCCTTAGTACTTGTAACTTAGGGTGTTCATGAGGACTGAGGAGAGCAAAACCTGACCCTGCTTATTCCTTATGAAATCACAAAGTGTCAGGACAGTGGTGTAAAGGAACTGACTCTTGCACATTTAACTGGGGAGACAAAAAACACACTACATCTGCCTGCCTTTGACCTTGGGAAGCAGGAGGGTGTCCCCCCCCCAAAAAATGTGGAGGAGTCTCAGCTGCACAAGAGATTGCTTTGAAGAAAAATCAGTTGGAAAAAAAATTTAAAAAGCTCAAGTTCACAGGAATCCAAAAAGACAGGAGTGGGGGCATTACAGCTCAGTCATCAGGTATTTGGCCTAGAATATACATGATGCCTTAATCCCCAGTGCTTCAGGGCTGGGGCTGGAGGACCTTAAAGAGGAAAGCAGAGGACATTTCATCCAGAATATAGTGTTAGCAGCTTAGTTGAGATTGGCAGCAAAGCGGGCTGCTCCCAGGACAAGGAAGTGTTCTTTATGGATTCAGATGGCTTGAGGGATGTCTCAGGTCAGCTCTGGAGTACTGCCTCGGATAGGACTTTGGACAGGCGCCATCCTGCTTTGGCAAATGGCATTAGTTATGGCTTTGTAGAGTGGGTATACACAGCTACCACAGCCCAGAGGGGCTTCTGGGAGAACGTATTCCCTGATGTTATGAATTCAAAAATTATTTCAGCTGGAGACAACTAATAAATATACCCCAGGTTCTACTGTTTCCCAAGCACTCCCATGAATTCTTTTAATTCATGTTTTTAATTTTTATTTATTCTTTTAAAAAATCAGATTTTTAAGTTTTACTGTTTGGTCTTATTTAGGTTTTAAGAGTAAACTCTTTCAATGTCTCCTAGAACGAGATATAATTAAAAATAAAACGTGCTCATAAAATAGTAAAGAAAAATGAGTTTGGCTATGTGGAATTCTACTTCATATACAATTACATGGAATAATATTTATAAAAATGTCTATATTATTTGGTGGTATATGTATTTGTACCTGTGAATGCCACAGGTGGGGCCATCAACAATCCATTTTATTTTGTGCATGTGCTGAAAAGTTGTGTGGTGTATTCCAAAAACTAAACACTGCTTTGAAAAAAGAAAACTAAAATTATATAGTAATCTATTTTTTTTCAGGGAAGACACTAAATCATGTTTTCCTCTTCTCTTTCTTCCTATCCCACAGGCTGTCTATCAGCAAAGCTTGAGGCTCTAGCAGCCACGTCAAATTTCCATCAATGTTGTCTTTGCCCAAGCCTTGAAAAGAAGTAGGTACTTGCAATGGTCTCGCCTTCCTAATTTCATATGTCCTTCTCCACATTCATGGCCAGAATAATCTGTTTAAAGTAAGATGCTACCATACTATTTGCTCTGTATTCCTTATCTGACTTACAACAAAACAAAACAACCAAAGTACTTATTATGGCCTACAGGGCTGGTCTAAACCTCAGAACCTTCTGAGCTCAATAGCTGCCACACCCCAACTTTATTCTTCACCTCGTTACTACTCACTGATTATGATAGCAGGCTTTCCCCCAACTCTCTGCAAGGCTTGGTCTTGCCCTTTATTCAGAAACATAATTTCTACAATGTCTTTCACACTCATTTGATCTATGTTCCTGTCTCCCCAAAGGCAGACACTGTCCATTTCATTGTAGCACTTACTGTTCTTATACTGTGCTTTCTGCTTTCTTGCTCCTAGTTTATAGAGTCAAGAACTTCTCCCTGGAGTGTAGCCTCGTGCTTGCCATGCTGTTTTAAGGAATACTTGTTAACTAAATGCCAAGTTAGGTAAAAAGCAGGGTCTGTCTCCTATGTAGCTGAAGTAGAAGAAAGCCATGTGGGGGGGTGGAGAAGGGTTCAAAAGTTTTGGCTACTCTTCTTTATAACAAATGCTGATTTTATTAACTTTTTCATTGATGCCTCTTTTAGATTTCTTTATTTTTATTTTGTGTATATGGGTATTTAGCCTGCATGTATGTCTGTGCACCACAAGTGTGTAGTGACCATGGAGGACACAAAAGGGTATCAGATCGCCTTTGGATCAGGTGTTACAGGTAGTTGTGAGTCACTATGTGGGTGCTGGAAATCAAACTTGGACCCTTTGGAAGAGCAGTCAGTGTTCCTAACCACTGAGCCATCTCTTCAACCCTTAACGAAAATTGTTAAAGAAAATTTGCATTTTAAAGTTTCAGGGAAGAGTTGCCCCTTTTCAGCCATGGTTGCTCCCCAGGAAGGGGATATAGTCTTCAGGAAAGCCATGGATTGGGTGGTAACAGAATCATAGCTCCTAACAAGATCTCACATCTAAGAACGATATGCCTTGAATCAACAAGTTTGCCAATGGCTAGGCATGAGGGCAAATGTCTTTTTTATACACAATTGCTGGTCTCTTCCTTTCTCTAAGGCATTGAGAAGACAGACATATACACATACATTAATCCCTGGGATTATATTCACTGAGCCCTTATCATAGCACAGATAAAATCTTTCTCCAATTGTGACAATGGTGATTGTTTCTTTTCTGAGTCACATCATCATTTTCTTTCTTTCCTTCTTTCCTTCTCTCTTTCTTTCTCTCTGTCTCTCCCCTCCCCCCTCTCTCTTTTTTGTTAGACTTCTGGCTTGCTGACTCATTTCCTGTGTTTCATGTTGTTTTCTTTCTGTAATGCCTCCTCATATCATGGACTTTAAACTAACTGGACAATTTTCTTAAGGGCATAATAGGAGACCATAGAAGTTCAGATTTTAAATACAGTGATTATTGCCATAGATTCATCTGCATTCTAAATCACCCATTTTACAGGTTTTTCAAAACAGTGGTGATTATTTGCCTTACCATTACCTGATGATTCATACCTATGGGGACTAGTGATTTAGATTAGATGGTGCACATGGGTCTATTCAACAGCAGTTAGGATCTGTTTATGTTAACCATCATCATCTACTTCAGTGGTTAAGTGACACTGTCCAAGTCATGGCAACATTTCCTGATATCTGTGTTCTGTCTGTCCCCTACATTTTGGGACAAATGTACATGTGAATAAGGGTGAAACCATATTCTGATTTTTTTTTTTGCCAGAAAATAAGTATTTGGATCAAATCCCCAAAACAGAATAATTTGGATAAATAATTTTCACATCCATTTTTGTAACATTCAAAGAGAGGGCTTACATTGAGTGTTGTCTCAAGCCTCTTGGGACACTACATTTTAGACATTTTCTATCTACCATGCTGAATTTGCTTAAATTTTATTTTAGCTACATGTAGCATTCATTGAGCAATTATTGATTGTTCTTCAGGAATACAGTGGTCACTCAGACAGTATCCCTATCTAGGGAACACAGTACTTCTGGGATTGTTTGCTTTGGGACACATCTTCTGAAAACTTTCTGGAGCCAGGTGAACTTATCAGTCTAACATGGATAAATAAATGCCAGCTCATACCCGAGTCAACACTCTGTCCTTATTTGATCCCATATGGACCTTAGTGATGTCAATGGGAGTCTTAAGGATGTGTCTGAGAAAGAATTTTGAATGTGGCTTGTATTACTTCTAAATATAAGAACATGTACCTAAGAAGTATGATGCTATGTGTTCTTCAGTCTTCCATGTGCTAGGCACTCACTACTGTAGAACAGGTGGGAATAATGCTGTTTTAGAATGGGAGAAGAGCTAGAAGGAATTTAAAAGTTATTAGTTCTCAAAGGAATCTGTGGCAATTATCCAGCCACCAGATCCTAGAATCTATCTTAAAGCATAAATTAACATTCAACTGACAAGGATCTATGTATGTGTATGTGTGTGTGCATGTATGGTGTGTATAAGTTTTTGTTTGTTTTGTTTTTTGAGACAGGGTTTCTCTGTGTAGCTTTGGAGCCTATTCAGGCACTCGCTCTGTAGACCAGGCTGGTCTTGAACTCACAGAAATCCGCCTGCCTCTGCCTCCTGAGTGCTGGGATTAAAGGTGTGCACCACCACTGCCCAGCTGGTGTGTATAATTTTATATATGATTTAATATATATTACTTAGGGAAGTCTTTTGACTTATCTCTACTGAGGGTCACTCAGATGGTTCGTAATTTAGGCAGAACTAAGATTTGAGCCTTCTTTTACTGCTGCTCTATATAACTGTGAAGTATCTGGCTTGGTTTTCAACTACTATTATAATATGCTGAGCTGTTTGTGTGAATTCTCAGCACTGCAATGTGCTTTTTAAATTTTAATTAATTAATAGAGTGTGGGGGTGGGCATGTACCACAGTGCATGTTTGGAGGTCAAAGGACAACTTCCACAGGTCAGTTCACGTCTTCCACCCTGTCGGCCCAGGGGATGGAATTCGTGTTGTCAAGCTTGGTGACAAGGATCTTCTTCCATTGAGCCACCTTGCTGGCCCAGCAATATGATTTTCTTTAAGGCCAGGCAGAGCTGACAAAGCACCAGGAAAATGATTTAATTTTTACATGAAATAAAAAATGTGATGCTTCTAACTTCAGGAAATTCCTTTCCCCTATCAAGTTTTTTTTTTTTTTTTTTTTTACCAGGGCAAATTACATCTGTTGTCCACAAATGCTATATAAAGTTCTTGAGATTTAGTAACTTTTATATTTGGTCACTGCTTTAGGCTCCTTTATGCAGTCCTGCCTGGTCTTGAGAGGCGAGGAGAAGAGGCAAGAGTTAAGAAACAGATAACTGGTAAGCTACTCATTTGCAATTATTCTATAGTCACAGAATGTGAAATTATGTTATTGAGTATTTCACACAGTTAATTATTATACATCCAAGTTACACTATACTCCCACAGAACCTACAGAATTTTTCAGTAAGGAGGGAACCTTAGAGCCCATTAAGTGGAAAGCTGACAGAAAGGACACTAACTGAAAAGCATCCCTGCCGAAAGATAAGATGCTAATTTTCAGAGGCACTCAGCAGTTAGAAAATCAATTTTTCTCAACGTTGAGAATTATTGAGTGGCTCGAAAAGCATCTTACTCTATGAAATATAGTCACTGTTTAGTGCCTTTGCATTTTATTTACTATTTAAAGCATACAACAGCTAGTTAACCAACTACTTATAAAATATATTTAATGTTTAGAGGCACTCAGTGCGGTTATAAAATGATTTTTAAGGGTATACGAAAATGGTACATTAACCACATTTCATGAACTATGGTTCCCTCTGGAAAAACAAAAACATTTTCCCTGGCATCCTGCGGCATCTCATCCTGAAGTTTGTAAATGGCCCATACTGCTCAAACCGGCTGCTTTGCTGGCTTTTGATGCCAGCCACTTTAGAGCACACACCAGAAAGATCAATATAACCCGTACGTAAGTGATAGAGTACCATGCACTCAAAGGCTGTTAGAATCTCCAGTAAAGAATGGCTTGACAGATGCAGTGAAATTAAGCAGCATGCACAAAGCCCTGGCAAAGAGGTGGTAGGGCTGTAGTCTTTCCTCTGTACATGGTGGACTGATGAGTGCGGTGTGACATAAGATACACCGAGAGGTGACCTGGCCCCCGCCACGTGTATGCACTAGTGAGTTTATGGCCTATGAAAATGTGGGGGAGAGTCAAAAAGGGACCTTTTTCCAAATGGAGAATTATGACAAGTTAGGTACAAGGAGACTTAATGTCAACTTAAGAGCAAAGGGATGTTCAAATATATTTATTTCCAGAGAGTATCCTAGTACCTGGACATGTTCCACCACAATTCACTGATACCTATTCTCATCACTGAAGTTCTATGGTCCTGATTTTTGAGAAAAGGGGATGGGAATCTGATTCAACACCCAGTTTACATTCTACAATTGGATGTGATGATGGCTTGCTTAATTTGTTTACCTTTCTAGTCTGCTTCATATGGCTTGACAGAGGCCATCTAGCCCAAGACTTTACTGAGCTTATGCCAGGGAAAGGATGCAAAGATGGACCAAGAGAAACCTTGGGCAATTTCATTCTTTATCATTTACTTAGTTAAGGGGAATCTTAGTGGGAACCAGTTCCTGGGAAGAAAAATTAAATTCTAAGTGGTTAATTGCTGGAGGCTCAGTGCTCACCAATGTCAATGCTAAACCCTTCAGAGAAGCCCAGTGGCAGCTGTGCTCCTATGGTTTGGAAGCTTTACTTCCAGAAGACTTAGCAGGTGGGCAAAGGAAAGATGAGGGTAAGGCTGCTATCAGGAAGAGCAAAGAACAGCTACTTTGAAATTTGCCAAGATCTTCAAAAGTCTGCCAAAAACAAACAACAAACCAACCTATTTTACTAGTAGCTAGTTCATTACCGTGTTTTCATAAAAGCTTAACTAATCTAACAAATAGGAAATGCTGACTCCAGGTCCCTGGAGCCATCAAGTCCTTCCTAAATTGGAAAGGCATTTCAAAGTCCTTGAAGATCACAGCCTATTCAGTCATACAGCCCCAGGTAACACAGATGCAATCAGAGGCCTCAAGCCTCCTTCTCTTTCCACCATACCATGACAACTTAACAATAACAGTCTATTTACTACAGTTTAACTAGTATGCTGTGTTTCTTTTTCACCAAAACATTTCAATGTATACTGAAAACAAGCAAACAAACAAAACTACAGTTGGGAGAAACATAGCAAGCATCAGACATACAAATATGGTAGGAACGCTGGACATACCAGTTTAAAGAATAATGCTTAATATTTTAAAGGCTCTAACTGGAAAACAACAAATAGAGATAGCAGGGCTGGGAAGATGGCTCAGTGGGAAAGTGTCTGCCTTGCAAATGTGAGGACTCAACTTCATGTCCCAACAACACACAGAGAAGCCATGTGGGCATGCTCGCCCACATGTATCCCAGCAGTCAGGGTGTAGGGACAGAGAATTCCAGGAATAAGCTGCATAGCTGGCCTAGCCGAAAAGAGGAGCTCCCGACTCAGCAAGACACTCAGACTCAATACAGAAGGTGGAGAGCTACTGAGGCAGGTACTCAGTGTCTACTCCAGGCCTCCATATGGGTATGCGAACAAACCCACATATCTGGTTACATATGTGAACACCTGAACACACACACACACACACACACACACACACACACACACACACACACACAAATATACAGACTATGCAGGGACATATAGAGTAATATAAAGAGAAATAAAGAATTCTAATAAAGAATCTAAAAAACAATAACAACAAAAACCAAATAACTGCAGAATTTAAAACATGGTAACAAAAATCCACTAAGGCCAGAGCTAATTGTGGTAGATGAGGTAAGAAATCAGTGGGCAAGGCCATAGAACTAAGTTAAACCCCTTGAACTTGTAAATGTGGAAGGAAAAAAAAAACATACCAAAAGCTGACAGACTACATGTGTATGCTACAACACACATCATGTTCCCTGCAATAATAATAATTCTTTAAAATAGACAAAAGAATGTTAAAATTACACACACACACACACATCACAGAGGAACAATAATAAAACATCTACAGCATAAACTTAATGGGAACATCATGAAAGGAGAAAGAGAAAGTGAAGAGGAAGTAAGTTGTAAATAAATTGAGAATTTATCTCATTAATGTCAGATGCTATACCAAAGATCTACAAATATCTGAAAACAATTAGCAGGATAAAGTAAAGAAGTATATATGTTGCTGTATTGTATTTAATTTGCAACAAATTAGAAATGAAAGGGGGAATAGCTTAAGCCAGAAGAAAGGAAATATGCTAACTTAAAAAGAAAAAAAGGGAATAAATACACCAGACTTCTCAGAAATCATGCAAGCAAAAAAAAAAAAAAAAAAAAAAAAAATGAACTAAAACCAGTTGCTGATAGAATAGGAAAAACATTTTTATCCACTTAACTTTTTTAAAATTTACTTTCCTTATTTTACATATCGATCCTAGTTCCCTCTCCCTCCCTCTCTCCCTCTCTCCCACTCTGCCATTCACCCCCATCACCCTCCCATTGTGTCATACCCCCCCACTCTACAGGGTGGGTGATGCCCTCCAAGAGGGGTCAACAAAATCTGTCAAATCATTTGGAGTAGGGACTTGGCCCTCTCTCCTGCCTCTAGGCTAAGGGATGATCTCTCCACGGAGAATGTGCTCCCAAAGTCCTTTTGTACACCAGGAATACATCCTGGTTCCACTGTCAGAGGTCCCTCAGACTGCTCAGTCCTTCTAACTGAGACCCATGTTCAGGGGGTCTGAGTTGGTCCAATGCTGATTTCCTAGCTATCAGTCTGGGGGCCCATTAGCTCCTCCTTGTTCAGGTCAGCTGTCCCTGTATCCACTAAACTTACACTTCCATGTGAAAGAGAAATAATTCCTCCAGCAAAAATTTAGAGATTCTGTTGTTAGTAAAACCTTATTGCCAAAAATGTTTAAAGAGGGTCTCCATAAGTAGGGAAAAAAAAAAAAAAAAAAAAAAAAAAACAGAATAGAGAAGTGATACATGAAGATAAAGGTTTTAGTTTTAATTCCTACCTGAATATCTAAAAGTTTGTTTAAGACAGTAATAGCAATAATGTTTTATTTGATTACTAACTTATCGATAATCTTGAACCAATTGGGAAGCAATATGGTATCATCTCACTGAATGTGTATCTCAGTGGTACAGCATATGCTTAACATCTGGAAAGCATGTTGTTCCAGCCATGGGAAAAAACAAAAACAAAAATAAAAAAATCAAGAAGACAAAACAAACAAAAGAAAAAAACCAAACCAAAACAAAAAACCTCCTAAAGCAGATGCCATCAAGGCCAGATGGATTCTTCACTGTTTAATTCTATTAAACATTTAAGCAAGAACTTGTATCATTTCTTAATCATCCCTGCCCCTCATCCCTATCCCAGAAGACAGAAGCAGAAGGAATTTTTCCTCCCTTGGTCTACAAGGCCAATGTCACTCTAATAAGAAAACAGACAAGGAGTTACAAGAAAAGAACTACTACTACTACTAAAAAAAAAAAAAAAAAAAAAAAAAAAAAGTTAAAAAGCCAAATCCAATAATGTCTAAAACTAAAAGTAATTTTTTATTATGATTAATTGGGATTTATTACACTTTTACAAGGCTGATTCAATATTCAAAACCCAATTAGTGTAGTCTATCACACCAGCAAGCTAAAATCAAACCAGATGATCAGAATTTCAGATGCAGAAAGTACTATACAAAATTCAACACCATAAAGACTCTTAGAAAACCAGAAACAGAATGGAACTTCCTCAACATGAAAAAAAAAAAAAAAGTTCCCAAACCCTACAACTCAACTAGCATCTTTTCTTCTTTCTAAGATGAGAAAGACATTTGTATCCTCTCATTATGCACTTTTGATATCATATTGGATGTTCTGGATACTTCAATACAAGAGAAAAACCAGGTATACAGATATGAACTGATTAAAGCTCTGCTAATTCACAGACAGCAGTAGAGCAAATAAATCAATCAAAATCCAAAAGAATCAAATAAACATATTGGAGCTCATAAGTGATTGGAGCAAAGCTGAAGGATACAGACGCCCCCTGCTTTTTCTCTATTCATTTATTTGTGTGTGGAGAAAGGAGAGGGAAGGGTTGGAAGGGAGCTATCTGAGATGGATCTCAAGCTGGCATGCACAGGTTCCAGCCAGGGTGCAGAGGACAGATGGTAACTTTGTGAACTTGGTTCTCTCCTCCCCCTGCTTTCCCCTGTGGCTTCTAGGAATCACTCGGGTCCAAGGCTATGCCTAAGAGGTCCTGTAACCTTCTGAGCCATTTCACTGGCTCCCTTGCACTCAACAATTAAAAGAGTTTTGATTTCTAAATATACCACCATTTACGTTAGCCTACTCCAAAATGAAATGCTGAGGCATGAATTTAACAAAGTAACTTTAAGACATATATGAGGATCCCCACCCCCCCCCAAATCAAAGAACTAAGTGGAGTCTATGTTCATGGGTAAAAAGATCCAATATTGTCAGTACATTCTATATTGACCTATAGATTCAATATAGTCCACTGCATACTGCAACAAGCACTAAAGCAACTCTCTCTGTCTCTCTCTTTCATTTTGTGTGTGTGTGTGTGTGTGTGTGTGTGTGTGTGTGTGTGTGTGTGTAAGCTGGAGAACAAACATCCAATGTTGTTACTCAGGCACTAGTACCCCCTTTTTTTCTGAGATATAGTTGTTATTAGCTTAGAACTTAAAACTCTCCAAGTAGGCTATACTGGCTGGCTAGCAGGTCCCAGGGATCTGCCTAACTCTGCCTCCCCAGTGTCAGGGTTACGCCTCCCTCCCTCCTTCCTTTTTTCCCATCCCTGGCCCTCAAGCACTTTACAGTCTTAGCTACCACCAAAATCCTCAAGACCAAGTCTTAAACTTTACATAGTGAAGTAAATGACCCAGGGTAGCCAACACAAGATTGAAGAACTATGTAAGATGGCTTGATAACATTTGTCTTCTAGAATTAGACTCAAACTGCAGCCATCAAGACAGTGTGGTATATATGAAAGCAGACAAATAGGCCAATGGGAGAGAGTAGAAAATCCAGAAGCAGTAGCTACACATACAGTCAAATTATCTTTGGTAAAAGAGTAAGGTAATACAATGGAGAAAATACTTTCAATAAATGGTGCTGAAGCAGACATATATGTATACAAATATTTTATAATCCTTGGGAAAATTCTCCCAACACTGATAACAGCAAATGCTAAAATGGACACAGAGCGACCGCTCTTATTCATTGTCAACTGGAATGAGAAATTGTGGGCAAACTTAGTTGACAGTTTGGCAAGATTTCTGTTGTTTGTTTTGCAGCATGGAGAACTGAGCCTCTGGTCTCCTACATCCTAGGAATGTATCCCACAGCTGAGCTATGCTCTCAGCCAGGCACTTTCTTACAAAACCTAACATAGTTACCATGCCACAATCCAGCAACAGCATCTTCAACATTTACTCAAATGAACTGGAACCTTGTGTCCATACACAAACCCACAAACTTGCTCAGTTATTTTTTAACTATTTTATTCATAACTGCCCCAACTGGGAAGCAAACAACATTTTCTTTAGCAGGAAAAATGAAAAGGCAAACAGTGGGACATGAAAATAACAAAATTTTATCAAGTGCTAGAACATAAATGAGTTGTCAAGCCACGGAAACATATGCCAGAAACATACATGCACATTACTATGTGAAATAAGGCAACCAGAAAGGTCACTTACTGTATGAATCTATGAAACAATCTATGTCCATAATTGTGGAAACAGTTATGTATCCATTGTTTCCAGAGATTTGGAGGAGGGAATGATGAAAAGATGGAGTGAAATAATTTTTTAAGACAGTGATTATCATGGCAGGCACACTAAGTACTTGCCCAAACCTAAGGGATGCACAACACCAAGAGCAAATGCTAAAAGCAGATGGAGCTGGAGTGCTAATGACTTAGTGACATAAATCCACCAAGTATATCAAATGGCCTTGTGGCGTGGAATGATGATGATGGCTATGTTGATTCAGGGAGTTTAGAGAAACCTCTCTATCTCCCATGCCATTTTACTGAAAACCCCAAATTGTTCTAAAACACTGCTCCAGACTCATGCAAGCAACCCTAATTAGACTTAGTGGATCACAAACAGAACAAAACAAAACAAAGCTACAGGAATGAAGATGTGGGACTATTTGGGGGAAAGCGCTTCAATGGGGAGGAGAATGAGAGTGGGTGATGGGAGATGAAGAAGAATACATTCTCCAAAGTACATACATGTGAATATATGAAAGTTCTGAAAGCTAAAACTACAAAAGATGTTCTGAAGGCATTTGATGAACTTTTAAAAACAAACAAACAAAACAGATTACCAGATTTTAGCAAACAGATCTCTTGTGTTACATTAGTGATTACACTTTTTAAAGGACAGTGCGATTTCCAAACTGACAAAAATCAACTACAGAATCTCCAATACAGCTACTTACTGTGATTGTTTGGAGATTAAGTTCTACTAACACACGTTGAAACCGATGGTAAAGATGAAGTCAATAAAGTTGTGAATCACCATTTTTACTTTTGCTTGAGGAAAAATGTCAACCGAGATTAGTGCTTTTAAGGTTTAATTAATTTCTTTCCTTTCTAATAAGAGGGGTGCTTTTTCATCATGTGGACTATTTCCAAACAAATGCTAGTAAGTATAAGTGCATGGAGAGGTATTTCAGATCTGGGCTTCCTTCCCAAGAAATAGCCAAGGGCTGCTGAAGGCCCAAGCTACATAGTCAGTCAGCTTTAAGGCCCCTGTTGGCAGATGAACCAGAGTCTAGCTATGGAAACCTTGCCTCTGCAGGTGCTTAGGTCCGTCGGTGACTGTGCCTTCGATGGGATCTGTGTGTCTCACTATGGTGTCGGGAAGGGTAGGGGGGGGACTCTCTGTTTTGGTGGTGGGTAGAGACTCTGCGGATGGGGCCTGGCCTCTGTTCGCGATCTGTTGAGTTGGTTGCCCTGGCATATCCACACCTACGCCTCGGGGAATCCCTGTGGAATGGCTGCTGCTGGGAAGATGGAGAGGAGGGCATGGGGTCTTCTCTGCGACTCAGCAGGTTTCGAGGGTGAGAAGAAGATCTGTGAGGGCTGTGGCGATGGTACCTGGGAGAGGAAGAGCTCCTGGACACGGGGGGTTCATGCTGCTCATATCTGCGGAGGTCTCGACGCTGCCTTCTCTCTGCTTGGTCTGGCTGTCCCTCAGCGGGGACATCCCTGATCCATCTGCCCACGGGGTTGTGCGCTGGGAGGACCACGCCCCAGGCGTCTGCCACGTGTGCCAGCAGTAACTGGGAGAGGTAGCGGTGTGCACGCTCATCCCAGTGGACACCATCACTCAGCCGATGCTGCCCTGCATGGCGGAAGTGGAAATGGAGATCCAGCACGTCAAAGCCACGCCTCACTGCCTCTGCTGAGCTGTAGAAGTTAGCCTCCATCACGTCTTCGCGCAGGCGTGAAGGGCAGGCTGGAGCATCAGGCAGAACGAAGCCCCCTGATACGACCTGGGCCACAGGCATCGTGGTGTTCCACACCAGAAGGCAGGAGGCTGGCAGCACCTGATCCAGGCGTCGGAACAGCCTCTCCAGGTCTTCTCGGTAGCTCCTGAGAAAATTGCGTCCGTACCTGGACAAGTCCCAGAGGCACGAGTTCATGATTACCAAGTCTGGGGCATACTCACCCCATCGCAGCTGCTGCAGGATGTCCTCGACGTAGGGCGAGTAGGCACGCGTGAGGAAGTAGAAACGTACCAAGTGGCGGCCCGAGCAGAACTGGCGCACCTCGCGGTAGTGAGTACCATTGTGCATGCGTCCCCACCTGCCGCCCTCCAGCAGCACGTCGTGCTCGAAGCTCAGTTCACCCTTGCTCTTCAGCTGACTGGAAGACAGCAGGCAGTCCTTCTGGAGCAGGAGCACCAGGTCCTTGTACACGGCGCGCTGGATGGAGTCTCCCAGGACAACAACGTATTTGTTGTGCAAGAGCTGCTTGACTTCGTGAGCTCGGAGGTGGGGCATGATGGCTTCCTTCTGGGAAGCCTTGAAGGGGTTTCGGGGGGCTGGGGAGAGAAGCTGGGAAGCTCACAGAACTGCACTGGGTTCAACCTTCGGTCTGTAAGCTGCCGGACAGTGAGCTTGAGCTCCTATAGCCTCAGGCTGCCTCATCCGGTTTGCCACAGCCTACGGCGTGACCTCTGAACCCTGGAAAGCATTACGTGAGTCCAGGCTCCACCTGGCGGAGGAGCTGCGCAGCACCCCGGCAGGAAGCTCTGACCCCCAGCTTGGGTAGCGCAAGCGGATGTCCTGGGTGTTTGGGCACTCTTGCTCCTGCTGGCTAGAGCGGCCTCAGTTAGGATGCTGGCCAGTCTAAGTTCTTCTGGGCCACCAGCATCTTGCTAATGTCCACGGCTCCATTTGGAATGCCTTGATGGTGCTTACTCTTGCGTGCTTACTCTTGCTGTTTTCTTTACCGCGATCCTCTCTCCATTTGATGGTGCTCTCAATATGATTCCATTGTGGGGAGAATCCGTTCTGGAGGGTAGAACCCAGCCTGGTACTCAGTGATCTACTGTCATGATGACCTGCAAGCCACGCTTGGAGGAACGCACGGTGCTTTGTAAGAAATAATAGAGATTTCCCACGTACCAGCTTTCCTGTAACCATGAAATCTTTGAGGACTTCGGTATCTTTGTACCAAGGCATACAGGCTGTTTCCTCACCACAAAATGCCTTTGTGTTTCCACTGGATTCTTGTCTCCTTCACTGTCCTATACCCTAACTCCTGGTAACCACTCAAGCTAAGCTTCAATTACGCAATTTATCATTTCAGGAATTCCATGTAGGTGGAATTGTACAGTGTGTGACCTCGAGGAATCTCCCCCACCCCGCATTGTCCTCTGGATTTGTCAACTTTCTAAAGTCTGTTTTCTGAACTAAGCAGTGAGTTCACTAAGTGATGGAAGTGTCAGCGCTCTGTTCTGTTTTCTTATCACTCCTTGATGCCACCAATTCAAAGGACATCTGGGTTGTTCTCAGATTTTGTCTGTCACAGATGGCATTGCTGAACATCGTCTACAGGTGTTGAGTCATTCTGCATTTTCTTTATTTGAAACAAGCCCAGTTTTGCCATTGTGAGGTTGCAGGATGGCTCTACAGCTAATACTTCAAGAAATGTTCTTGCTTATCTGGTGTAGCTCATGCAATATAGTCCTCCCATATAGAAGGAAGAGACATGGGGATATAATGAATTTGAGGCCAGCACATGGTGAAAATATCAAACAAGAAAGAAAAATGAAAATCTCAAATTGTTTTCGGGAGTGACTGGTGCCCATTCTCTCTGGTATAAGTAACCGTTTTTATTTCTTTCTGGGAAGTCATTTGCATAGACTGAATATGTGAAAGCCCTAGCCTTTCACCCAGGGAGAAAACAAGCAAGCAAGCAAACAAACAAACAAAAACCAAACTTTCTTCTGTGTGTGTCCTAATGGATGCTATTAAATTTGATGGAATTCAAAATTAAAATTAATTAATTAAAATTCCCTTGTCACTTTGTCATCTTAGACACTTTTTACATGGTGTTTGGGAAACCCAGTGGAATAATATTCTGTCTGGGAACCAAGAGAAACTAGAGATTTAGGGTGTATACCTGGGCAGGTGTTTGAAGAATGGTTAGGTTTGTTCTGAAGTCCAAAGTTGAAGTCTGAAACCACCATTGTCTCTTGAGTTCAGGAAGGAAGGAAGGCAGAGGAAGAGGTGTTATGAGTTCATTAACCAGTATGAGAAACATATTTACAGAATGACATCTCCCATCAAAGAGGTCTTACTATTCCAAGGTGATTCTGCAAGGGACATTGTCCCCTGGTGGTTTTGCGTAGTGTATGTGTTGCTTTTTACCTCCTCTGAAGGTTCTACTCACATCCTCTTAGGGTATTTTAGCTGTGCTTCTACTTTGTTTTCTCCAGTGGTCCAGTTTCCCTTTCTCTCCTAGGATTGCCTCAAACTCTCATGAAAAGTCCCCTTAGTTTTGGGCACTGCAAATTTTATTTTAAAACCATGTCTGTGATTTTGGTATAACCAAGAACAATAAAGGGTCATGTTTGTCTTCTATTTATAAGTGACTTCATTGCTTATTTTTTTCACTATATACACAAGTAACTTGCACATTTCACTTTGCTAAAATTGTTTCTCTAAGGTGGTTGCTGGTAGTATAAGAAATAGGGAAAGAATTTCAAACGTAATTTTCACATTATGGCAGTGTATAACTTTATTTTTGTAGAATATGAAAAACTATTTCTTATTCTAATAATTTTCTAAAGATAACCCTCTAAATATCTCTTTTTACTTTGGCTAAGCACACACATTAAAAAAGAATAAAGAAAGATTATCTCCATAAGCTATTTGTGTTCATGAATAATTTGGATCTATAGTCCAATGAGTTTGTCTTCCTCTTAACTTTGAAGAGTCTGCTATAACAATACTTATTTTTCTTCCCCAAAGCAGATGTGGTCACATGTTAATATTAGTGTATTTTGACTCCCATGCAGTGAAATGTAAATTTCAAATTAAATACCAACATTTTTTTTTTTTCTGCTAAACAGGAGTTGGTGACAAAGTTTCCTTGGACAGGAAATAGATATGAGTAAGTGTGTCCCTTCTACTGTAAAGGGCAAGGAAGCTAGTTTTGCCATGGTATTGATGATTGCAGACTCCCAGCTGAGAAAGAGGGACATAGAAGGCTTCTGTGACATCATCTCCCCTCCTCCTGAAAAACAAAACAAAACAGCCTAGAGAGAAAAGCCATTGAATAGAGCTCTGACTTCTGGAAGAGGCACAGGTAGTGAAGTTTTCTTTAAGGGGCTGGACACTGGGACTTTGACCAAGTTCCAGTGAGTATATAAATAATGTAGATTGAAGTATTTTTCCCCTTAAGGGGTTCCCAAGGGTGTGGGGCAGACCTGGGAGGACTGGGAAGTGAGTGTGCTTGGGGTTCATGATATGAAATTTTCAATAAAATATTATGAAAAGCCTAATTTTAATAATATTTTAATATCCTGTTTTATATCTTGAGATAGTAGAGAATTGTCATAATTATTCTCCCATGTGGCTGCCTTTAATGCTATTTGTATACCACTAGTCTCTGTGTCCTTTTTTGTGTTTGCCTTAAATCTCTTCAATTATGTAAAATACTAGGGCATGGTTCTCATTGTGTGTTAATGCATGGCTACATACTCATTGAGCACAATGGTAGGTAATTCAGAAGTATGTCACCGTGCCACAGCAAGAACTGCTCTGTGTGGTAATAATGTGAATCCTTGTGAAATAATGTCCCCCTTTCTCTCCCAAAAGTTCTGAACCTTTTGCTCAGATTCTCTGTCCTGCACATTTGGGGAGTGGGGATGAGTAGGGAAGCAAGCATATTTTTCACTGCATGTATGTCCCTTATTCTTATTTGCCTTGTTGGTTGAGCAGTAATAGTAAAACCTTCATATTCAAGTTGTCATTTATCAGTAACTAAAGCCAGGCCATCTTTCAGAATTTGTTCTAATTAAAACCACCCAATTACTCTTCTCAGAAGTGTCACAAAACATCTGTGGCATTCAAAAACAAATCCAGTTTTTCAGGTGTGGTTTGATCAACACAATTCCAGATTTGGATTATCACCTCTTTTGTTAAATTAATGCTGTCTAAAATCTGATCTGCTCATTTGGATAATCCACTGCTCTCATGACTCATTTTGCCTTTACCTTCTACTCTACTTGTCTGAGTCATTTTAATACATGATAAATATTAACTTCCTTGTCCTAAGTCTATGCCTCTGGCTTTTTAATTTTGAGAACAAATACAAAGGCTTTTTACTGTTAAGCATATTCTGCTGTTCCTGTTAGCCAAGATCTTTTATTCCATTGCTGTAACTGTTGTCCTAGTTTTGGGTTCTAACTTTGCCATCCTGGTTGCTGAATGCCCTTCTCTGGAATGTGCAAACCACCATGCTTGATAAACAACCCTTCTTGAGTCAATAGTAAATAATTTCAATTGATAGGACAAACTCCCTTCCAGTTTGCATTCTATCCAGCTTTCAGTACCTTTGGATATAATAGTTTAACCCATTGTTGACTTTTGCCTCTACGACACACTTTCCTACCCTTTTCAAGATAAACTTTTAGCAAATATTACATGCCTTTGTAAACTCTTTATAGACTGGACTTACAGGTTTCATAGATTTGACAGCATGACCTCACAAAGATATGCAGGACATCCTCCCTGCTTCTCCCAGTCCACTCTGCCCTGTTTTGTGCTCTTGGGAGCTGTTCTCTTTGTACTGCATTAGCTGGATTCCTTTGTCCTGAATTAACTGGAGCTTGCAGAGTGAAGGGAATGAGATTGTGGTCTGCATTTCATCAGATTCCTTTCTTACAGCTCCATATAATATAGTATGTTTAACATGGGGTAAGTGGCGTATTTCTTCCAAAGGCTTGAAAGTCCCTCCAGTGAACCCTTTCCCTTGCCTAAAGAGATAAAACTGGGACACTATGCAGATTTTCAGATGCCCCTTACCCCTGCTGCTTGAAATCTAAGGGTCAGAGACGTCCTGCTTGTGTGACTATGTAGGGCTCCACGTTTGATTTACTGCTCTGTGGTTCCTATTTTGAAATCCATAGTCTGTTCTGAAAGGGACCCTACAAACTATGTAGCCAGCCCTGTTGTGGGGGGTGTGTGTGCTGGTTTCCCTCAGTTACCTTACCGTCCCAGAGGTTTTCCTTTCCACTGCCCTGTGCTGGTATGGTATATTGTTTCTTGTATGTACCATCTGTTCCCTGCTGAAGCCCTGTCTGAGTCATGCAGAAAGAACTGTGATGAGTCAAATTTGTTCTTGTGAAGCCCTGTTGACGCCTAGTCATCATTGGTTCTTTATGTTCTCCACACCTATTCCTTTGTGTAAAAAATTCTAAAATCTTAGCTGAAGTCAATATAACACTTGACACTAATTTGCTACAGCTCCATTTGTCCCATTTTTCAAGACTGGTTTGTATTTTCCAGCATCTGATTTTCTTTCCCACTGCTGTTTTGAGATCTTCAAAGCCCACCAGCCATGTTTAATAATCTGATTTACAGGCTCTTTAGAAACCTCTAGAGAAAAGTCAGACTCAACTAACACTCCAGGTTCCCCTTATCAATATACTTTGCCTTTTTTTGTTTATAGAAAGGAGAGGCTTGCTTTTCATTGTCGTCACCGAAGATATTAATTATCAAACAAAGCATTGTTCTTTAGCTTCTTCTTGAACTGATAAAAGACTTAAGGGAAAAAAAACAAACAAAAATAAAAACCAAAAACTTGTACCAATTTAGTATGACAGACTTCCTAAATTCATCAATTCCATGCCATGTTCTTATGTAAGTTCTCCCTTGACTGCACTGCTTTCGTCTTGCCATCTGCATTTTAAATCCTTACAGTAGCTAAGATACTAACAAAACACACACTAGGTTTATATTTCACTCCCTTCTAGCTCTTAAGAGAAATAATGTTCCAGAATTTTTTTTTTTGGTAGCTGTTTTTATGCCACCCTGATTGGAGTTCTCAGACCTCTAAGTACATGGGGTTTCAACAGAAAAGGCCTACAGCAAGATGTGGATATAGGCACCAAATTTGGATTATAAAGTAAAATCCTGTTAGGGAAGACATTGAGGATGAATGAAGAAAAGCTGTATCTTGTCTGAATACATATGAGTGCTCCGGAGCCATCTGTGATTTCTTCTTACAGCTTTCTTGCTGGTTACCATGCTCCCTGCATTTGTGTACTCAGACTAGCCAAAAGGACCAGTGACATTTGCACTTTCTGTGTGTCCCTTGGTTTCTTTTAACTATCTGACCCCTCTCTTCTTCTGTGGCTTCATTATTTGTAATTGTACTATTAGAATTGCATTTGTGTGAACTTCTGATATCATCTTCCATCTCCCTATTTCCTGGAATAAAACCCAAATTTACTTTATTTTTTTTTAAATAAAAATAAATCTTGGCTATTTTTCAGCCACATCTGTGGAAGGTATTTCTAGTGGGTCTTTATTCAGATGAATCTAATGAATGGTTTGTGATGGATATTTAGAAAAGGCTGTTTCTATTGTTTTAGTCCATTTAGGATCAGCTAATACTCATGTTCTGCTTTATTAATATGGCTTTGTTGTTGTTGTTATCCCTGTGTGAGGTTTTTCTTTGTCATTGTGCTGGTACAACAAAATACCTAAGATTGGGAAATTTACAAAGCATAGGAGGTCAAGGTGAAGGGGCTAGGATTCATCTGGGGTATTCCCCCTCACACTGTATACCCTGATCACTTACAGTTTTCCCTCCCTCTGTTCCTCCCAGTTCTTCTCCACCTCCCCTCCCATCAGGGTCCACTCCTTTCCTGTCTCTCATTCGGAAACTAACAGGCTTCCGAGGGATAATAATAAACTATAACAGAATAAAATGTAAAATAAGAACTATCACACCAACATTGGACAAAACAAACAGAAGGAAAAGAGTGCAAGAGAAGGCACAAGAATGGAAGACTGGGTTCACACATCCAGGAATAACATAGAAGCACTAAGGTGGACACTGTAACAGCGGGCCTGGTGCAGACCTGTGCAGGCCCTGTGCATGCCGCCCGTCTCTGTGAGTTCATACCAGCTTTGCTCATGTTGATTCACAGGGCCTTGTTTTCTTGGTGTCCTCCATCCCCTCTGACTCTTCTGCCTCCTCTCCCTTGGGGTTCCCTGAGCCCTGAGGGGAGGGATTTGATGGAGACACCTCATTTAGGGCTGCGTTCCAAGTTCTCTCACTCTTTGTGTAATGTCTGGCTATAGGTCTCTGTATTTGTTTTTATCTTTGGCAGGAGGAGGAAGCTTCTTATTGAAGTGTTTCTTGCTGTATCATCCCACAGTAGAAGGTGAGGGTTTAAGAGGGGGCAAGCTGTTGAGCGGTAGCCTCCAACTGTTATATAATTAGCATTAATCCAAATGAAGGCATACTTCCCTACACTGAAGTTGTGGGAATTATGTTTCTGGTTTCTGACACATTGTAGGGATGACATATTCAAATCAAAAATTTCCTCTCTGGCTTCCCAGATGTATAACCTTCTAACACATGGAAACATTCACTGTGGTCAAACCCATAGTGTGTGTATGTGTAAAATTAAAATTTACTTGTTTCTAAAATCAAGAGTGAGCTAGGCATCAGGCAAACAAGTAGAGTAAGTGGATTCAAGTGAAACTGAACTCCAGTTGGGAAAATAACATTAAGCCCCAAAACTTCGGAATAATCACCTTTGACTTCATGTCTTCTACATTGGACTCACTGGAGTGAGAATGAGATCTCTGAGGTTTCAGGACATCTCACCCATGGCTACTGGGCTCAGTTTACTTAGCAACTCTTACTGGTTTGTTCCTCCAGAACTGAAATTACATACCATGTTCCTATAAGCCTGTGGTCTTGGGGGCTACCCTTGCAATTGGTCCATTTGCAGTGCACTTGGGAGGGCTCTCTGGGGATTATTTCTCTATGGTAACACTGTGACATCATTGAAATCTCTTTTGTGGGCTATCGTAGTGTGCCTGGCACAAGCTGGAGTTTCAACTCAAGAGACTTGCCCAGATCTTGTTCCTTTCCCCTTCTGTGTGGGATCTTATATGAATCTCTTAGGTTCCTCCTTGTAACCTAGTTTCTCTGGCGGTGTGAATTATGGGCTGGTGATCCTTTGCTCTATGTCTAAAATCCATAGATAAGTGAGTAATACCATGTTCTTCTTTTTGTGACTGGGTTACCTCACTCAGGATGGTTTCTTCAAGTTCCACCCATTTGCCTGCTAATTTCAAGATTCCATTGTTTTTCTGCAGAGTAGTATTCCATTGTGTAAATGTGCCACATCTTCTTTATCCATTCTTCAGTTAAGGGGCATCTAGGTTTCTTCCAGGTTCTGGCTATCACAAATAATGCTGCTATGAACATAGTTGAACAGATGTCTTTGTTGTATGGATGTGGATCATTTGGGTATATGCTTAAGAGGGGGGTTGCCGGGTCCTGTGGTAGAATGATTCCCATTTTCCTGAGGAACTGCCATACTGATTTCTAAAATGGCTATAGAAGTTTGCACTCCCACCAGCAGTGGAGGAGTGTTCCCCTTTCTCCACATCCTCTTCAGCATAAGCTGTCATTGGTTTTTCTAATTTTAGCCATTCTCACAGGAGTTGTTTTGATTTGCATTTCTCTGATGGCTAAGGATGTTGAGTACTTTCTTAAGTGTCTTTCAGCCATTTTGGATTCCTTTATTGAGAATTCTCTATTCAATTCTGTTCCTCGCTTTTTAATAGGATTATTTGGTGTTTTGGTGACTAGTATCCTGAGCATATTGGGAGTGGGTGGGGCAGTGAGTGGAGAAGTGGAGAGGGAGTTAGGAGAAAGAAAAGGAGAGGACAGGAGAGCATGTGGGACTAGGAAGATTGAGTTGGGGACAAATAGATGAGAGCAGAGAGAGAGAGAGAGAGAGAGAGAGAGAGAGAGAGAGAGAGAGAGAGAGAGAGAGAGAGAGAACCTGATCAGACAGGCCTGGCCTGAGGGCATGTCTGTGGGAGAGTATCTTGATTGTTATTTTGTGTAGGATGGCCCACCCCACTGTGGGAAACCCCATTCTTAGGCATGTGATCCAGAACTATATAAAGAAGCTAGCTTAGTAGAAGCCAGTTTGCAAAAGAGCTAGAAAGCCACATTCCTTCATGGCTTCTGCAGTACTTTTTTTTGGCTGTAAGGCTTTGGTTGGAGGTGATGCCATCTAGAACAGCAAGTAGGCCTGGCTTGAGTTCCTGCTTTGATTCTCCCAGGGATGGATCAGGACCTGGGATTTTAAGCAGAACAAAGCCATTTCTCCTCTAAGTTTTATCAAACATTTAAATCAAATGTTTTAATCAAAGTGACAGAAATAAATGTGAAAACACGGTCTTGTCCCTTTGTTCCTGAATTTGCTTGCCCTTAGTATCATTGTGACATGGTTGTTGCCACAGTTTATCTCTAGAACCTTCAGGAATAGTGAGTTGAGGCACATATGGCTTACCTGAACTAATGCCAGCCAGGGTGGGAAGGCACTGCTGGAATTAGGTACTGAGATTTTGGGTATCTGAAAACCTTGACTTACGATCCTAGTTTTCCTGGGAAATCTTTAAAAACACTTGGGGGGGATCGTTGTCCCTTTACCCTAGGGAACAGGACCTGGCTTCCCTCTACCTCAAGCTCTGTAGCACATGGTTACTTAGCTAGTCCCTTAGTTTCCACCTAACATATTTTATTTTCCATTCCTCTTCACCTTTAATCTCATACTCTAACTTTAAAACCATTTTTCTCTTATTTTTGCTACAAGCAGCTAAAGTAAACCCCTGATCACCCTGAACAGTTTGATGCTTAACAGTTTGTTCTCCACACACCCCAGCTCATAACTGTTTTCTATATTATTTCTTTTCCACACAAGGTTTCTCTGTGTAATAGCCCTGGCTGTCCTGGAACTCACTCTGTAGGCCAGGCTGGCCTCTAGCTCACAGAGACCCATCTGCCTCTGCCTCCCAAGTGCTGGGATTAAATGCATGTACTACCACCACTTTTATGTAATTTAGCAAAATGTTTGAAGACTAGAGGGCTGGCTCAGTGGCACTCTTGCTGATCAAGCATGTGGACCTTAGTTTTGATGCCCAGCACCCACATAAAAATCTGGTCATGGATATGTCATCCCAGTGATGGTGACAGACAGACTGGAAGATCCATGGAAACTTCTGGCTTGCCAAATCAGTGAGCTCCAGGCTCAATGAGAGATTTTGTTTCAAAAGATAGGTTGGAGGCTGGGCAGTGGTGGTGCATGCCTTTAATACCAGCTCTGGGGAGGAAAACACGTGTATATCTGTGAATTTGAGGCCAGCTTGATCTACAGAATGATCTACAGTCAGGCTGTTACACAGAGAAACCCTGTCTCAAAACAAAACAAAACAAAACAGGAGTGGGGATCAATTGAGGAAGACACCTTATGTGGACCTCTGGCCTTCACATATGAATATACATGGATACACACACCTGCATACACATATCCACAGGCATAAACAGAAATACATGTGTGCACCATACACACACATATCCACACATTCACAAAGAGATAAGTGAGTGAGATAAGGTACTACCAAAGAAAAGAAACTCATCCCATGCTGGATAGCATCACATAGAAGATGTGCTATGTAGGGAGAAGGAGATGAGGGAGAAACAGAGGGGAGAGAAGAGGGAAATGGAAAGGAGGGGGAGAGAGGGAAGGGTTAGGGAGGGAAGAGGGTGTTTGATTTGCAAGAAGATCAAGTGTTCTTAATGGCCAAGCCTTGCAGTAGGTTTCTTCAACCATATGTATGTATGCTGTGTTAAAAAACATGAAGCTTTAGCCAGATCCCCCAAATCTCATAGATATTTTTATTTTAATTTCCCACTAAAGTCACTCACTTTGTCAATTTTTATCAGCATATCTCCTTTACTGCTGATAATCAAAGTCATTGTTGCCAGATTACAGATTAATCATTGACAGATTACTTTAGGGGAGCCAACATTTGAAGACGTGGCCAGTCAAAATTTTTCTTTTAAACTTTCTAATATTAATGAACTATCCCTTTCCAATGCATTTATATATACTAAAGGGATCCAGTCCATCTCTTCTCCATATATTTCCCCTATTAATAATGTGAAACCAGAGTCTGTGGTCTGAATACATACAAATTATTGTGTAGAAATTAAATTTTATTTCGAAGTTAAATTTTAATTTAACATTTAATAAAAATGTCAGCGCATCTTAGTGCTCTAGTTTGCTTTTCTGTTGCCATGACAAAAGGCAATTTAGTGAAAGAAAGGGTTAATTTCAGCTTACTGTTCCAGGTTTCAGTCCCTCATCAGGGCAGAAAGGCCAGCAGGAAGTGAAGCAGAAGTCATGGAGAGAAACCACTTAATGGCTCACTCCCTCTGGGTCATGCTCAGTCAACTTCCTTTACAGCCCAGGCCCACTTGCTCAGGGACCGTGCTACTCATAGTGAGCTGGGTTCTCACATCGGTCACCAGTCAAGCAGTCACACCAGCAATGGCCTGTTTGATTTATGCTATCCCTCAATTAAGATTCTCTTTCCCCAGGTAGATGTCCCTTGACCAAGCTGATGATAAAAACTAACCCGGACAGTTAGTATTTGAACACGAGACTTTCAGGAGATAATGAATCCATGAAGGTAGAATCATTAGGGGTGCAGGACTTTTATATAAAGGTTGAGTGAATGGATTCCGTTTCACCCTTCTGCCCTGTGAGACAACTGGCCATCCTAGTTTGCCCTTTCTATTCCTTGTACCATGTGAGTTTGCATAAACAGTGTCATCATCTATGACAAGTGGGCCATTTTCAGACAACAAACCTGCCTGTATCTTCATCTTGGACCTTGTTGACTCAAGAACTGTGAGAACTAAATTTTTGTTTTATTCATACATTCTGTAGTCTCACATACATCATTATAGGAACAAAACCAAACACAGCAAGATGCAACTGGTTACAGAATTTTATTTTCAATTTTCACTGAACTGAAATTCAGGTGTGGTTTTAGTTTCATGTTGCCATGTGAAGAATAAATTGTCTTAGTTACTTTTCATTGTGATAAAATATCTTGACCAAAGGAGCATAAGGAGGAAAAAGTTTATTTTGGCTCATAGTTTGAAAGCACAGTCTATCATGATAGGAAATCAGGAAGCAGAGAACAAGGAATGCTGGTACTCAATTCTCTCTCTTTCTCCCTCTCCCTCTCTCCCTCTCCCTCTCTACCCCCTCTCTCTCCCATCTAGGATACAAGTATCGGGAATGGTGCCACCTAGTTTTAGAGTGGGCCTTCCAGCCTCACTTAAACTAATGAAGATAATCTCCGAGAGACTTGCTGGAAGGTTAACCTCATCTAAATAATATCTCAAAGGTCTACCAGGAGGGTTGTCTTCTGGATTATTCTGGGTCTTGACAAGGTAGCAATCAACACCAACTATCACAGTAAGTCTCAAAAGATTATGTTCACAATTGAATTGCATGCAGATGAAGTAGGAGAAAGACCTCAAAATGGTTTACTAGTTGGAATTCCAAAATGATGGTATTATACAGCTTGGGTATCATAGCTCACTGGAAGGTGTAGGATAGTTCAAGTAACCCATGTTTAGGATTGACTCAAGAAAATGAAATCTGGAGGAAATAGGTAAAACAGGACATACTCTCTGTGTCATACCATTTCATAGACAGAGTTACTTGTCATTTTCTCTTCTGTCACTTGCACATGCATTCTCTTCTTGCTGTGACTTCTCTAATGTAACCCTTGTCCACTGCACATGCTGAGATGGCCAGGTGTAAGCAGATGAATTCATAGTGTTAATGAAATTAAAAATTAAAAAAAATTTATACATAGGTATAATTTGCTGAACCTCACTTTTAATTTTGGGAAGCAAAGACTTAAGCAACTACCATTAATACCTCAAAGGGAATTGTGATGACTAAGACATCAACAACAACAACAAAAAATTTGTAATTAACATAAATGTAAATCATTATTAATATACATAGTAGGCGATAGGTATAAATACTATGTAAACTAAGGAAGAAGAAATAGAAAAGTGATATAATGTACTAGCCATTCTATATATTTTTGTATTAATGTGATTTTCAGCTAAATATTAAAGACACTTACAACCATTATTGTGAAGCATCTCAGCTTTAGTTTTGAATTTTATTCATTGAGACTAGAAAACTACAGTTGTGATCAAAGGCATAATTATAACATATTTATAGCCTATTATTATTGTAACATTCCGAAGTAAAGGGTAAAATTCCACCTAGTGAACTTGTTCTTCCTGTTAATGACACAGGATTGAGACATTTAAATGCTAAGATGTGGATCCCTCAGGCAAAACATAAAATATTTATAGTGAAGGCAGTATGGACCAATAAATTTCAGTTATGAATGTTTTTAGCTAGAAGAAATAATAAATAACCTTCCACAGGTTATTTATTTCAGTTTGCATTTATTGTACCTCATCATATCACATTTTCAGGAAACAATAATGATTGCATAGTAGGACACTAAATTACCCTCATGTTTAATGAACAATTAAGCTATATAGCTTTGATTAAGATATAAGAGTTCTCCTTGTTTGACTGTGAGATGTTTCCTTGAAAAGGTATAGTTTGTGGTGATAATAATAATGACATTGTATTTTATATATTTTGTAGTTGAAAACGAGCAATTTCAAAAAGAGAAAGCTTAGGGAAATGATGATCAAATTGCAGATTGGAAAGATGTCAGAGAATAGTTATTGAAGTGGTGGGGAGATTCACCACTCACTTGGAATCTTTAGCTTTAGTCCATTTAAGATTTTTTTTTAATTGCTAGGAAAAATGGTCTAATTTTATAATGGTAATATATAGAAATTACTGATAGATTATAATACCTGCAAGATAGTGCATATTGGGAGACAAAAATGTTGTGTTTGTATAATTTTCTAGCTGTGTGACCCTGACCAAGGCATTAATCTTCACATACTCACTTCTTTGTGAGTGAAGTAACAGTAAGACCTATATTGCATGACTGATGAAGTGAGGTAATGTGTGTCGGTTGAGGATGTTAAGGGAATAAGGCAGGGATGTGAGCTTTATATAGGTGCATTTGCTCCTGAGAACAGGAAGAAATGAAGCATCCAGGAGTCAAGCAAAAAAGGAAGGAGAGCCAAGATCAAGTTGACTTGCCAGCAGACCATCGAACTAAGTGTCTAGAAGCTTCATGGTCCCTCTGAGAGGCATTGAATAAACTATGAATCAAGAAAAACTGTTGAGGGGAAGAACTGAAGAAGAAATAACCCATCACTTCCTTCTCTAAATCCATTATCCAAGGGGTGTGTCAGCAGTGGAGTCACATCCCCACTTAATTCATATTTTGAAACTTGAATGCTCTATACCATTGAATGTGACTTTACTTGAACATAAAGAGCTTGTTGGCTTAAATTGAAGCAAGCAGGGTGAGCCCCCCGTTACAATCTGAGTGTTGTCCCTATAAAACAGTAATTTGGGACACAGAGGGAAGTACATCTGAGGACTTGATGGAAAGTGGGCAAGCCATAGAGAGAAGACTCAGGAGAAACCAAAGCTACGGACACTGGGCCCCTTGATCTTCCCAAGCCCTCAAATGCTGAGAGAATATATTTATGTGGGGTGAACCGCCCCATCTGTGGTATAGTTGTATTCATCCTAGCAAACTGACCCAAGGTGTTAACTTCACACACTCTGGATGCTACAGGTGTACAAGGAAAATAGCTTCCATTTGTGCCCCCAGATTGAAATGTCAATAACTGGAAAGTGAGAGAATGGCCCTGGAGGGAAAAATCATTAAGCTGCACCTACAGCTTAGGTGTTTCTTTAGTGTCTGAAATGGACTGGTGCGACTAAAAGAACCTAAAAAAATGGAAACAAAGCAATGAAATATGAAAAGAAATTTTAAAACTGTACTTTTACTAATAATAGCCTGAAACTACACATCACTACCCTACAATTTATGTAGGATTCATTAGAACACGTAGATGGACTCAAATTATGATGCACATCTCTTCTAAAACTAGAGAGATAGCTAAGTGTTTTTTTCCAGAAAATATTCAGAAAGTCTATTAAAAGCAACTACATATTTGAAGAAATAAATCATTGGGTAAAGTATGACATTACTCTGATTTTCTTTATATGTGTGTTTGATTCCCTTGAAATCTACAACTGGATTTGGCCTTCAAACTTCATGTACTCTATTGAGTAGAGTCTTGAATTGGACACACCAGAGAAATGAGTGATTTTTCTTGGTCACGGCAGGCGTGCACATGGTTATAAGTTTGGTTACACGAGACCATGAAAGCTTTCTGTTATATTTGTGGAGATGTCGGGAAATGTCTCCATATTTGAGGGGTTGTTAAAGGGTTTGTGGATGGGTGAAGTGAGAAGGGGAGAGAGGAAATGTGGTTTCTGTGGGTGAAGAATTGGAGACAGGAGTCTTGAGTGCTATGACATGCACAGTGTGGAGGAACACTCAAGCAAAATACAGCAACTGAACACGTAACAGATTTCAGTTTTCCATTTCACTAAATCCAACACCTGCCTTCTTCCGTGTATACATTCCTTTTCAAGAAAATAGCAGCTTGATATCTGTCCAGAGCGTTAGCATCAAGAAGGAAGTTAAGCTGGTTTTCATACAAATATTATCAAAATATTATGTACTGAGCAGCCTGATCAATGTTGGTACGATGAAATGTGAACACTAAAATTGTAGGCTTTGCACAAGTCATCATTTAATAACTACCTTATTTACCTAATAACTACCTTATTTACCTAATAACTGAGAAGGGGAAAACAAGAGGAGACAGATGTACTTGCTCTCCCACTGTTTAGCTTTGTGCTCCTCTCTGGCTGAATGCCATTTCCAGGTGTTTGGTATTGAGCCAAATACTAAAATTAGACATTTGGTACAGCCCTGGTTGAGACACAGGGGTGATGCGGAAAAGCTTGTTCAGTCCTTGTCCCTGAAACTGCTATTAGTGCCTCTGTTCCTAGAGCTGTCAAATTTACCCACTAATTTAAAGGAAGATGACATAAGTAAGATAGAAATGCAATTACGGAAAACTACTGTATATCACAGCAAGGTCTCCCTTGAATTTCAGTATATACATCAATATTTTAAGCTCATTTACATTTCTTCGGAAATGCATGGAATAAGAGTGATCCTCTTTTGGGATTTGATCCAAATCATCTTCTAAATGTGATCAGAGACATGACACTGCAAAGATAAATTTGTAAAAGTAAAATCAGAGCTACAAGACATCAAAGGAAATTTTAAAAAAAAATAGCACATTGCCTGTGTGAATTGATCAGATTTTAGAATCTAATCCTCAAATTTGTAGATATATGTTCTAATTTCCCTCTTGGTTACTGTGACAAAACGCTCACCAAAAGCAACTTGTAGGGGGGAATGGTTTTATTTCATCTTACAGTTTATATTCCATCACTGAGGGCAGCCAAGGCAGGAACTCAGGGCAGAACTGGAAGCAGAAGCTGGAGCAGATAACACAGAGGGATACCGCTTAGTAGCTTGCACCCAGGCTCATGTTTACCTACCCCATTCATACTGCCCAGGCCCAGGGATACCACTGCCCAGAGTGTGCTGCACCCACCTATATTAAGTAGCAATCAATAAAGTGCCTTGGGGCACACACAAGCCATTTCAACCGAGGCAATTTTTAGTTAAGGTTCTCTTTCCTGAGTTATTTCAAGTTTACAACAGAAGTAATTAGAACACTTCATCCTTTGTCAACTGTCAACTTGACACACAAACATACCACCTTAGCTGCAACCTTTCCTTTCTTATTTATTCCCCAGATCTTATGTTAATGTAAATTTAAAAGTTGGACACAAAAATTAAAAATTCAAATGGTTTAAAAATCCAAATTCTCCTTAAGGAAAAAAAAACTATCTGTAAGTGTCCATAAAATCCAAAATGAATTACATATTTTCTTATTCCAAGAGAAAGAACCAGGTCAAAGCTCTAATCAGATTAAAGCAAAACAGAAAACTGACATCTGGGACTCACTCATGTGCTTCTGCACTCCAAAGGCAGTCCCATTTCTCCGGTTCTGCTCTCAGCAATACTCACAGCTTGTCTCATAGGCTCATACCAGCTCTACCCCGCATGTGTTATTCTTGATGCTATCCCACAGTCCTAGCATCTCCAGCACATGGGAATCTCTATGGCAAGTAAGACTTCACCAGTGGCTTCTTCTGGCCTCTTTTCCACACCTGTCACATAGTGCCAAGCCCTAGCTGTTCTCCATGGCCTCTTCATGTTTTCAAAATGGTAATTGTTACTGTACAGGGAGATTCTTACACATTGCCAAGTTCAGCTGGCATCTTGAGATGCATCCTTGGTCCCTTGTGGTCCACAGCTTCTGGGTGCTGATACTGAGAAAATACTCCCTGGAGGATTTCATCTCAAAAGATCTGGTCTTTTCTTAATCAGGACTGATTTTTCAGCCCCACCAACCAGCATGCACTGCAGCCAAAAAGTCTTTGCTTCCAATGATTTTTAATTCAAATGAATCACAGGAATAGCCCTGTGGGAATGCTCAAACTTTCCATTGAACCTCACAAATCAGCACAAATCAGGCCACCATCCTTTGTGCTTCTCTAGGTATTCTTATCTTTCAAACTACCCATAACAATAGCTGTTTATACTCCGAACACTCACTGGCTTTTCCAGTGCAAAGTTCCAAAATCTTCCACAATCCTCCCAAAACAACACAGGCCGGTCTGTCATAGCAATGTCCTACTCTTGCACTCTTGGTACCCAATTTTGTTCTAGTTTGCTTCTCTTTTGCTGTGATAAAACTTAGGTGAGGAAATGGTTGATTTCATCTTTCATCTCATAGTCCATCACCAAGGGAAGTTGAGGCAAGAAACTGCAGACAGACACCGAAGCACAACCAACCATGGAAGGATGCTTATTGGCTTGCTCCCCGGTCCACATTCAACTACGTGTTTTATACAGCTCAGATCCATGCCCGGAGGATGGCAGAGTCCTCCTTTGTCAATTCACAATCAATACAATACCCCACACACGTATCCACAGGCCATTGCCATGGAGACAACTCACCAGGTGAGGTTCCCTTTTCCCAGGTGTGTCAAAGTGACATTACAAACTAACAAGGACAATATGAAAACCCTGTCTTGCTAGTCCTGCAAAGAGTTATGTAGACTGAGGCTGCCTGGTATAAGTTAGAGTGAATATCAGTTTCTCAACACCAGTGACTTGGTTTATAGCCATGTACTCTAGACCAGGGGTTCTCAACTTTCATATGCAGCCACCCTTTAATACAGTTCCTCATGTTGTGGTAACCCCCAACCAAAAAATTATTTTCATTGCTACTTCATAATTTTTGCTGTTGTTATAAATCATAATATAAATCATCTGTACTTTTGCTTCTGTTACAAATCATAATATAAATATCTGATATGAATGATATCTGATATTTGACTCCTGTGAAAGGGTTGTTCAACCCTCAAAGAGGTCAAGATGCACAGACTGAAAACATCTGAAACATCTGCTCTAGAGGCTAGAAGTCATCATAGAAGCATTTGACTTGATATATATACATATATATATATATCTATACATATATATATATGTATAGATATATATATATATATGGAAGATTAACTCTAACTACTGATACTGTAGTGTTTACCCAATGGATAAGAGATAGGTCATGACTTGTGTTGAAAGAAAGGAAAAGAGTGTGCATAGGTTAGTTTATATGTTTAATATCCTGGTTTAAGTATTAGTTGCACTTGTTTTGGTCTCAGATATACCAGGAAAAAAATTGACAGTAGAAGGATGGCCAAGAGATGCTAATCCTATGTGTGTATCAGGCCTAAAGTATAATGAATGTATCTTTGCTCCATCCTTGAGAAACTCGAAGCAGGAATTCAAACTTAAAGTTTTTCCGAGAGCAAGGGTTTAAAAATAGGAAAGTGGAGAGTTTAGATGTTTTGTCTCCACCTTGAGGATACTGGAACAATGCTGAGGATTTCATTTTATTTTATTTCATTTTTAGTTGAATGAAATGTGCTTCAGTCCCAAGATCTGCACCTTAAACTCCAAATAGTAATGTTTCTTTATTTCTTTATCATTATTTTATCAAACACTTCTTTTGTTTGATCTCACTATGCAGCCTTGGCTGTCGTGGAATTCACTATGTAGACCAGGCTGGCCTTGAACTTAGGGATCTGCCAGCCTCTGCTTCACAAGTGCTGGGATTAAAGATGTGTGCTACCACACCTGGATAATTGATTTCTTTTAGTTAAGCCCTTTTGTTTTTGTCATAAACAATGCTGTCATTTATTATACTACATAACATCCAAAACATGAAGAAAATCATTTTAGAGCTATGTGCTATGGGGTGGTGGGGTGTGGCTGCTCCGTAATTCCTTCCTCGGAGGAGAGGATCAAGGACAGGTGAGCAGGCTGTCTGCCTCTTGCTAGGCCTGCCCACCTCAGGGACAATCAGGCCTGGTCAGGGCAGGAACTAAGTTTATTTCATCAAGCAGGGTCTTACATAGGGTTGGGGTAGGGGGTAGGAATCTTAGGATGGGGTCAGGTGATGTGAAGAGAAAGGGCCAATAATATTCCACCAAGCTAGTTGTTAGCTAGGCAGGGGCAGTCTTACATCAGGCCTTGCTGAGTCACTTCCTCATGAAGGGTACAGGTCAAAGACAGGTTGCCAAACTCTAGGCAGACTCAGGCGGTTCCACTGGGCCTCGAGTCCTGGGCTTTTTAGGCCCAACAATGTGTTTGTTACATTTTTAAGTTTATGTGTTAATGTATATTTTTAATTTGTGTGTATGTGTATGTATGTGTGCATTTGCGCAAGCGTGCGTATGTGCGCGTTCACACACACATGCTTGCAAATGTGTGCTACAATTGTGCAATGGGTATGGAGAACAGAAGTCAACCTCAGATGTTGTTTCTTAGGTCAGGTGTCTAGCTGGTTCTTTGAGGACAAGTCTCTTACTGGGATGTGGGTTCATTGTCTGGGTGAACAACCACCCAGAGCAAGCGGCAGGGTCTGTGTCTGTGCCTCCCTATCAGTGCGCTATAACAATCTACAATACCGTGCCTGGCTGTAAGCACTTTCTGGACTGAGTCAGCTTTGCAGCATGCGGTATTTATTTTTTTCAGTCTTTAAATATACATTTTCAGGTGAAGTATTTTGAAATTTAAAGCAATGGGTCCAAATATTAATTGAAATAATATAGTAACTATACTCCTTTGCCGTGTGCTTAATAATTTGGATACTTATTTGCATATTTATTGTGCTTTTCCAGGTTGAAAATTAACCCCAAAAGGTTGAAATTTAATGGTATCTTACTCAAGAGTATTTCAGATGTAATGTTTTTGAGAATGTAGTTTAATATAAAGTCTAAACATTTTTACTTGAATTTCAAGGTCTTTTTAAATACTTTGAGATTCTTTTAGACAGCCAAGTTCGTGCAGCCTGAAGTTGTAAACAGTAGAGAACCTAATGGTGTTTACTGTCACTTAATCCTAGCTATAGCTACTGACTGATTTATCACCAAGATTTTGTTCATTTTTTCCAAGTCACTTGACTGATTTTATTTTAATGAAGGAGTTTAGGGGTTCTATTACTTCATAAATAATGAATGCTCAAAAATAACTGCAAATTTTGCCCTTAATTTTGGATAGTTTGTTCCCCAATGATTTTCTCAACAGGTACAGCAGCAGGTAATGTTCACTAGAGACAGGCACACCAAACAATCCAGTTCACTGTGAGGTTACTTGCCAAAACTATTGCCAGGCTTGTTTGTTGCTCCTGTTTATAATAAACAAAGAAGTAATAACTCCCTGAATTAAACTTATGCCCCACAAAGTAAAGAAAAATAATAATAACTCAAATATTGTACCCAAAATATTTTCTGGGTATATATAAAACCTTCTTAACAGGCAAAATAATCAGGAAAGTGCCTGTATGTAAGTCTGGAAAGCAATGCAGAGGTATCCTGACATGTCCGTTGAACTCATATACACAGTTCTGGAGTGTGATATTAATTCTACCAACCCTGACTAGCTCTGTGGTGTTTGGTGTTCCTGTGACTTATGGGAAGGACAACATGTGGCTGAATGTGATGGCAGTGTGGCCCTGAAAGCCTGGTTTGACTTCCCCACAACTGGTGACCTGCTTCTGGTGAAAAGCTGCTTTTTGAATGGTCTGGAACCTGTGATGCTTATGGTTTAGAGTCTGAATCCCAGGCTTGACAAGTCCCAATGTACTGCAGCCCCCAATAACTACACAGTTTGAACTTACTCTCACCTATGGATTCCCTGAAGTGGCTGCCCAAGGCAGACAGGGAGCTAATTAAAAGAAAAGGAAGCTTAAAAACCTCTCTGAGATTCTGTGAGATGCCTAGCACGGGAGCCGTGAACCAATCTTTCCCTATGCTGTTGAACTAGGAATAAGACACCTTTAAAACAGAAAGAGAGAATTCAAGAGTGTCCTTGCTCTCATGTTAACTTTTCCCTAAGATGTGGAAGGGAGTGAAAGACACTTGAGGGTCTAAAACTGTGTCCATGCATCTGTGTACATATTTATAATCGTTATTTCGCTTGTTTCCAGAGTAATTAGAAATATCCCTTATCAAAAGCTAAAATTCTCTGTGTGCAGTAAGAACACTGTGTTCTGTTTATAGGTAAGGGACAATGAGAGAAAAGTTAGGTCAGTTTTCTTAAATAATCTGGGTCAGCCAGAAAGACAGTTGGGCGCGATTACCAGTCAGAAGTGCCGACACTGAAAGCCATGTACAAACCACTAGACCACATCGTTGTTATCTTTCCTTTTTCAATCAGTTGACAAAAACAGCCCTTCTGTGCTTACAAAATCCTTGACTTTCGTTCTGAAGCAGTTGCTAGGTAGATAAAACACACATATCACACAAATGTCATTTGTCAGTAGGGGTAATAGCTGTCTCTTTATATTTGAACACAATATGACCACTGGAAAGTGGAGAATATATTTAAAATAATGCTGAGGCCTTACTATTTTGTGGCTTATGGCTGCATTCACATTATGTCACCTCTAAAAGCTGCAGAGGCATTCTGATAGAATTGCTCCTTGTTCCTAAGCAAGGGCCAGAAAGATGAGAGCAGACCACAGGCCTATCATTATTGAAAATAATAGGCAGAGACTTAACATGCAGAAGTCCTGAACTTACATCCTACATCAGAGAATTGTTTGGCTAGTAAACCATGAACATCCATCCTTTTACATCCTGAATGGACTTACACATTAAAAACATGGGTCCAGAAAGGGGAAATAGGAGTTCATTCCCAAATAACCAAGCAATAACTTATCTATTGACCAAGACTCACACTCAAGACTGAAAACACTACCCACAGGGCATTTTAGCTTTAAAGTAATGAATTAGCAAAAGTAGGAATCAATTCAGGCTTCGGTTCCACTATTCACACTTTCTGCAGACCTAGGGAGGAGAGAAAGCATCACTTATTTTGAATACACTACCATAACAGAACAAGCCAGCATCCTGCTACTGATTCAGCTGGAACATCCAAGATGGCGTCATTACCTGCCTCACAGGTGGTCCTGGCATCAGCTGGGTTGCTCTTGTTTTCATGTCACTTCTGCTGCTTCAGTAGGTTAGATTTCCTCCCTTACTTGGACAATTTAGGGGAGCTTTCCAATTGTCAGGGCAATAATCGTTTAAAACTTCTAAAGACATTCTGAACTCTGTATTTTGAAGAGAAAATTTTAACTGGTATATGACAAAAGAAAGCAAAGAACGTTGATAAAATTTAAAAGATCTATGATAAGATGATTAAGTTTGCCATTCTAGGCTACAACTTCTCAAAGTAATTAGGGGAGAGACTAATCATGTTGTAAATGAGGATTTTTACCTTTCCTTATGCTTCACTTTTAAACAAAGATAAAGAAAAAAAATCCAGGAAGTCCTACAATTTGGAAATTTCATTGTGGATTTCCACTCCTTGCCCTAATGTTGTTCCAAAAGTTTCAAAGTGACATTTCTGCTTGAACTACTCACTTTGTTACTTTATCAGTTTGCGTTTTTAAGTCTTCGGATATTTTGCAACCAGAAATTCCAGTGGAAGTAATAAAAATTTTCAGGTAAGAACAAGCTTTAATAATGATTTTGTTAAGAAAAAGATGAGGAGGAGGGGAAAGAAGAGGAGAGAGGAGGAGGAAGAGGAGGAGGAAGGAGAAAAGAAGGAGAAGGAGAAGAAGGAGAAGAAGAAGAAGAAAAGAAGAAGGAGGAGGAGGAGGAGGAGAAGAAGAAGAGAGAATGAGAGAATGAATGAACAAATGAACTCTGCCATGAGTCCCTGAATCTCCATTATTAGAAACACAATTGGTGGAAGGTGACAGAGATGAGGATGCTGAATGGCATGATGAATGGGAAAACATAGAGAAAGCAGTCCTTGTTTCTCACAGGGTCTTCAGAGCTGAACTTTGGTAAGTATCTTTAGTTTTCCTTTATAGGGTGAACCAACTTTCATAAGATAAATGAGGATTTAGAACTTTCTTATGCTTTCTCATGGTTTTAAATTTTAATTTTTTTTCCAGAGTTCTTTCACATATGCTCATAGTTGTCTAAGTCACAAACATATGCTGCTGTAGCATGTGTTATCTAGAACATGAGGCCCAGAGGGCTTCTCAGCCAAGGAGTGAGATCAGTAAAGAGGACCTCAGGGTCCGTGTTCTCTTTATGTTCCTAATTTCTCTGAGAAGGATCTTCTTGAACTGAATGCTTAGCATTGTTACCTAGTTTGAAGAGATACAGAAAGTTAAAGATAAATGTTCTCTTTTGTTTTTCTAAGTGGATCAATAGTTTTTTGACTCTGAAAGAGGAGAAAACTTGAGAAGCAAGGCATCTGAGTTTCCTAAATACAGATGCTATGTCCAATGGCAGTGTGCTAATTATAGCATATTGCCAGAGTTTCACAGAATCTGGGTGTCTTTGTGTTAAAAGAAATCTATATTACTTTCCAGAATAGAGAAACAACTGCTTTGTTGGATGATTTAACTAGTACTTGGATAATGTTTACTACTATGATGTTAACTATTACTTGTTCCCTGTTCTATTGAATGAGCTGTTACACGATCATTTTTTTTGTGATGAATCAAAGTTTATATTTTAACACTTAGATTTGCACCTAAATTTTGCCTAGTGAATTAATAACAATAATGACTTGTGTTATGACACGCATCTATGTAACCCATCTTGCTTTAAGTGCTTTATTAATTTTAATTCATTTAATACTCACAGAAATCCTTCAAGTTTGAGTACTTCTTAGATGAGCATCACTTGTCAGACGTGGGAACATTGGTAGTAAAAAGTAATACTGAGTTGTCCGGCACTGTATAACTCTTAAGAAGAATGATTAGTATTTGAAGAATCTCCAAGACCCATCACACTATTAACTGCCAAGAGCAGTACTTAGTAGTTCACAGGAGGAAGGGAGGAAGTGTATCCATCAGTTGTTACAAATGTTAAGCTCTCTCTTTTTCTCTCCCTCTCTCTCGCTCACCCTCTCGCTCTCTCCATTCTCATCATTAATTGAGAATCCAAAAAACAGTTCTTGGCAATAAAATGAGGAAAGCGCCTGTGTTGATCACCTGTGCATACCATGGAAAGATGCTCCATTTCCAGATTAAATATCTGTAATACCTCCATATTTCATATTCACTTTCAGCCAAAATTTTATTTATCCAATTTTTAGTAAATTGTGTGTTTTAATAATCTTGATGTTACTGTTGAAGTGCATAAGATATAAGGTGTGTGTGTGTGTATATGTGTGTGTAATGATTATGTGAGTGTATTGGGGGGAACATACATGGCACAGCCCATATATGGAGGCCAGAAGTGAACCTCGATGTTGGTCTTTTCCTATCTTGTTTGGGGTCATACCTCACTGCTGTTTTTCTGATGTGTACTCTAGACTTGTTACATGAGCTTCTAGGGAGTCTGCTGTTCCTCCCATCTCAAAGTAGGAGCCATGGAACCATATGTATGATACAATATTTATACCTGGATTTGTGTGGGTTCTTGGGATTTGAACTTGGGTCTTCATTTCCATTATAAACACTATATTACTGAGAAATATCCCTAGTGCCCACCCCAATATTTGTTGGGACTGTAGTTTCTTCAGGTACTTTGCTAGGCATTGTATCAAAACAAAATACTCCAAAAGTTTTTTTCTTAAGTAGCTTGTAGATTTCTGAGAACACAAATAAATGTAGGGTAGTTGACATGCATTAACAAGTTATGGTAGAAAATATGTGCAGAGTTATTTGTGAATGAGGGGGGACCTCTAAATATTCTGGGGGCATTAAAAAGGACCTTTACAGTAATGGTTGTTCTTCAGATGAGACGTGATGGATGAATAGGAAGAGAGAAAGATGATACACTAAGAGCAGAAGACACAAATGGTATAGGTTTGACAGAATGATGGTGTATAACAGTGCAGGCTCTGGAGTTTATTTCCAGAAGAGGCAGGCCTATCTGGAGGACAGCTTGAAAAGACCACACAATAGTATTTTTGGTCTTAAATTTAGACAGAATAGTGCTATTATTATGTTTATTTTTTAAAAGTGATTTGCTAAAAAAATATTTATTAGGTTCTTACTGTATGCCATTCTTTATACTCATCAGCATTTACTTTATGTTATTAACAATACAGATATTGCTATCTTCTTAGTGCTTACAGTCAGTTGGAAAATAAACAAAAGCAACAATAGTAAATGTGGCACAGTAGTATTGAAGGTATTGACATCTGAGAAAATGTACTGTAGCACCATTTTTGTTCTGGGATTAGGGTGAACCATTTCAAGAGAATAAATAATCTTTATGCTTAAACTAAAGATAAATGGAATTAATGGATTTAGTCCTAAATTCACAGTATTCAGGATCATTGAGATCAGACTGTGTCTTGCTAGAAGTTACTTTATATCATACAAAGCAATGACTTTTCAGGCTGTACCTTGCCTTTAGAAACTCCATTTTGCAAACTAACTTGGATTTTATTTTCAGGATGAGGGATGACTATGTGTCTGGGTGCAGTCACAAGCACCACCTGTCCACCACTACCCATGCAGTGTAGAGTGAAAAAAAATGACTTATTTGTGCCACTCTATACATTTGTTAAGGTGAATTGAGACTGAAATGGCACATGGGTGTGCTAAAATTGTAACAGGGAAACCAAGCCCAAGAACATATTGGATATCCCAGAGTGAGGGAAGGGTACAATATCCCATAATCAAGACATATGTCCAGTGTCTGGTAAGGGATTACCTTCTTTTACATGGATAGCATCTTCTAGCAATGTTTGTGTATGGAGGAAGAAGTGGGAAGTCTCTCCTAGCCCTATCTAATTACAGCATTCATACCAGGCATGAAGTATTCTTCCTCATGATCTAGTAACTTCCCCAATTTAACCTACCTCTTAATAACTTCATTTTAGGATTAGGGTTTCCAACAGATGAGTTGAGAGTGGGGACACAAACATTCAAAGCATAACCGGTAGACAGATGACACCCTTGATGATGACAGAACCTGTGGTAATGGGGAGGACAATGTGCCAGACAATAAAACTGCCAATGAAGGGCATGGTGATTAATCTCGGTTTCAATTTGACTGGATGTGGAGTCAGCTAAGAGACAGACCAATGAATGCAACTGTGGTGAAGCATTTTATTGTTCAAATTATTTGAAGTGGGAAAAGCTCCCTTAACTTTGAGAATCACCTTCTAGTAGCAGTCTGAAGAAAAGCATCTCTTAGGAAAAAGTTTTCTTTTGGACTCACTGCCTTCATTTCCCACCAAGAAGTTCATCAACCTTCTTGCTGCCCCTGTCACCACCACACAGTTTTTGCTACATTCTTACATTAATACACAGTTTCTTCAGAATCCTAGTGTACCCTGATTACCAGTGGCTCTTCAGGAGTCCACCACGATCTCATACCAGTTTGGGACTGCTGAGGCACCCAGCCTTAAGGACTGAATGTCTACTGAGATCTCACCCTTTCCAACATGAAGGCAGACATTGTTGGACAACCCAGACCATATCATGTAAGCTTCTCCTATTGACACGCCTCACTAATACACAAGGAGAAAGGATCAGAGAATCTGAATAAAGCTACAGTAAGAATATGGGTTCATACAGCAGAATAATGTACACTCTTCAAAGGTTCATGGTATTTTATATATCTGTGGGATAGTTAGCCTGGAAATGGTAGTGACAAGTAAGGGTGATGTCAGCTTCCAAAAGAGCCTATAGTAGCTGATAAGTAAAAAAGGGGACAGTATGACCTGAGATGGTTGATGATAAATTTTAAGACAATATTCATGTTTAGTTCAGATCAGTAACTTTAGCAGCTGTCCAGTAAAAAAGAGAGAGAGAGAGAGAGAGAAAAAGAATATTCGAAATGTATCATTGTAGGGGAAAAATAACTCAGCAGAGTTAGTGTGTATGTGTATATTAAGAACATTGGTGTCTAAGAATGGGTGTAGGAATACATGAAGGGCAAAGGGAATGACTAAGTAACGAGAAGAGTAGCTGAGGACAGACCATTTAGGAGGCCAAGAGAGGAAGCAATGAAGGATATAAAGCTCCAAATTGAAAGGTAGCAGAAGAGCAACCTCACTAAGAAACTAAAAGACATTTTCAAGAAGAAAGTCACAGTTACTCAAATGCTGTGAAGTAAAGCTAGGAAACATGAAACTGTTCAAGTTAGATCTGACCTGAGCTTCTTTGGAAAGCTGCATCATAATTTTAAAAAATTTATGGGTTGGGGCTGGAAAGTGGCTCAGCTGCTAAGAACATCAGTGCTTTTACAAAGGTCCTGAGTTTGGTTCCTAGCACTCACAGGCAGCTCACAATCACCTGTAACTCTAGCTCCACGGGATCTGATGTCCCCTTCTTGCCTCTGTGTGCATTCACATGCCATCCCCACACAGAGACATAAATATATACACATTTAAAAATAAAAAGCAAGCATTATAAAATGAAGAGGACCACAGCATGCTTAGAAATCAATTCTAGATACATTAAGCTCTTTAATGTTACTACTTAGAACATTTAGGGGGAAATGTTAGAAGATCTTATATCTTCTGGATAAGGAATAGAAAATGTTAATACTGAAGAGAGTTGTTGCTTGTATTGACAAGGGGATTTGCTCATTAACATCTCTTAAATGTAGAAAAAAAATCTCCAAAAAAAAATAGAAGGTGAAACCTAAAACATCAAATGAACAAAAACATTTGTTTCATGCAAATCAGTCTGAAAAAGGCAACCAAATAGAGAAGGATAAGTAGCATGAACAAATATGAGAAGAATGAGGAATACATGGAAAGAAGATGTTTGATTGGCTATCCAGGAAAACTCAGGTTAGGAGTGTAGTCATATGTAATTTTGTAACTTAAGTTGATAAACAAGACATGCCTCTCTATGTGAAATCACATGAAAACGCTTTCACCGTGGGTGGGATAATAAAGTGGTTCAGTAAAATAGCTTGTTCCTTACTTGAAAAACTGGGCAATTATATTTTCTATAAGCTAGTTGTGTACTATGCTAATATCCTCAAACTGGTTCAGTCCTTTCACACTTATCAACCATGATAAAGTTCTCAGTAAACAGAAGGACAGCCAACCAATGTATCGCATCTTAGTGTTTTGAGATGCTTGCCTACAGAGGCGAGATAGCAGAAGAGGCAAGTGTTTCTAATCTTTCCTCTTACATCATCCTTCTTAAATTTTCCTCTGGGATTAGTACATGGTCCTCTTACTCCTGGCTGGGTTTTATTCTTGTATAGAGTTTATAGTTATGCAAATTGGTGGTTACCCTAGATTTCTGCACAGCCCCTTCCCATTTTGTCTTGAACTGAATTTGTAGTCATTTATTTTTTACTTGCCTGGGACCATGACCAGTATTTAAAGCACACTTTCTATGAGCTAAAGAGACTCTGTACTTGAGTAGAAACTGACGATTATAATAATAAAATAAGAGTGTTGGTACCTGGTTAATGACTTCCAATGCATTCTGGCTTCCTGGAAAACAATTCTTTTGTGGAAAGAGAGAAGCAATCATAGGTAAGCATGATGCTGATAGTTATGTTTTTTTATGCACTGTTCCAAGTGTTTCTCAGATGTCACAGATATCTGGAAGAAAGTCCACGAAGAGTAGTGCCAATATTATTTTATTTTTAGTAAATATTCAGTGGAGGCCTGATCAATGCCCCCATTAAAAACACTTTCAGAATCAAGTCTGAGTCATCTTGGCATTTCTTCTCTAACTCATTTATTTTCTAGACAGACTGATTGGTTTCTTGATTGAGTGGTTTTCAACTGTGACTCTAGCCAAGGATCACAAGCTAAGCCTGTAGCATTCCTCCATTAGCTGCCATGAAGTGCTGTAGAGATGGCAGACCTTCAAAGATCGCCATCATCAAAAGACCCTGCTTGAATCTACAGCCACTCATGGCCTGCACTGTGCTATCCCGTGAGCTTTCCTCATGGCTGCTGACATTTGAAAACCAGAAATGAATACACATCTTAAGGAAACAACCATAAAGGGCATGTTACAGACTGCAGAGTTTGGGGTTTCTGCCCTTTGTGATAATCAATATTTTCATTTTCCTTACACATATACTGAATATTATATTATACAAAATGCTTAGAGCTTGCAACAAAGACATCTGTTCAACTATGTTCATAGCAGCACTATTTGTAATAGCAAGAACCTGGAAGCAACCTAGATGCCCCTCAATTGAAGAATGGTTAATGAAGATGTGGCACATCTACACAATGGAATACTACTCTGCAGAAAAAAATAATGGTATCTTGAAATTTGCAGGCAAGTGGATGGCACTTGAAGAAACCATCCTGAATGAGGTAACCCAGTCACAAAAAGAGGAACACAGTATGTACTCACTCATATATGGATTTTAGACCTAGATCAAAGGATCACCAGCCTATAATTCACACCACCAGAGGAACTAGGATACAAGGTGTATTCTAAGAGATTCATAGAAGGTCCCTCACAGAACTGGGCAGGGATAAGTCCCCCAGAGCTCAGGTGAAGTGGGGGAGGACAGCGAATGGAAAGAGAAGTAGGAGAAAATGAGGGGGAGGAAAAGAAAACATGTGCGACCAGGAAGATTGAGCCTGGTTAGGAATAGAAGATAGGGAAGAGAGAGAGAGACAGAGACAGAGAGAGAAAACATAAAAGAGGGAGCCAATATTGGTTTGAAGATAAAATTGAACACAAAGAAAGGTCTAGAGAACTACAAGACTGCTCCCAACTAACAATCTCAGCTTCCATGGAAAGGCTATCATAAATGCCCTTCCCGGAGAGTGAGATCAACAACTAACTTCTCCATGGAGCCCTCAACTAATGCCTGTTGAAAACAGGATCAAACACCCATACATAAACACTGAGTTGAACTAGAACCCAGATGCAGATGGAGAGGACAAGACCATGCGGCATAGAGACAGCTTACCTGAACAAGGAGCAGATAACAGCCACTAGACTGATAGCTGGGAAGCCAGCATGGGACTGACTCAGGCCCCCCTGAATATGGGTCTCAGCCAGAAGGACTGAGTAGTCTTAAGAGACCTCAGACAGTGGAGCCAGGATGTATCCCTGGTGCACAAAAGGACTTTGCGAACATACCCCCCTTGGAGGGATAACTGCCTTAATCTAGAGACAGGAGAGAAGCCCTAGTCCCTACTTCACAGGACCTGTCAGATCTACATGACCCCAACTGGATGGCATTCCCCTACATATGGAATTGGGGTGGGGGGATGGGAGGGGAGGGTGTTTAGAGTGCATGTGAGAGGGCAGAGAGGGTAAAAGGGAGGAAAGGAGGGAGGGAGAGATGGGGGAGGAAGGGAGGGAGGGAGGGAGAGAGAGGGAACTGGGATCGACATGTAAAATAATAAATTAAATTAAAAAAATGCTTTGACTCCAAAATTTAAGTTGAAGGACAAGTTACTGGGGAAAAGGATTTCTATTTTTGTTTCCACAGAAAATGAAAAGATGTGGATTCCTTCCAGACTAATGTGGTTTGATCACGCCAGACCGCCTGAAACATAGTACAAGGTGATCCTACATTCAAAACAGCTGGACAAAACAGCCCTATAGACTACAGCCAGGATATCTGAATCTTCTTCGAATCCCCCATGACAGCGCCCCATACCAGCAGGAAGTAGTTTGGAAAGAACAACGCCCAAATTCCCAAATATTGTCTATAAATGTTTGTTTTCATTTAAATGGACTTTGTTATATAAAAATTAAATAAAATAATAAAAAAAAATTAAAAAAATGCTTAGAGCTATGCTTTTTTAGAATCAGTCTGTAAGAGAGGCAGGGGACTAAGTGTTACTCTTTTTTAAAGATTAAGGTGAGATTTAACAATGGCAATCCACTTGCACCCAGTTACAGGACAAATAAATAATGGAAAGGGGACCGGATCCCAGTTGTGTTTTTCTAAATTTCCAAGTTCAGTGTCCTTGTAACACTAAAGAGTTACCACAGAGCAGGACAAAATGTAAGGATAACTATCAACACTCATCCATTTTTTAACTAGTCTTACTTGCCTTCCTTCCCCCATGCAGCAATGTGGCAGTGTTTACTTAACTAGTCCTTCATAATAAGTAACTTTTATCATAAGTTTCCTGGGGGATATATATTTGTTCTGTTTGGCTTTCTAGAAGTAAGTCAAAAGAAGGTCATTTATATACTTACATATATTGCTCTGAGCTGTTTTTTAAATTATGGCCTCTCTCCTGTCGATGCAGGGATAGCATAGAAATGTATCTCTACAGTCTCCTCTACTCCTAAAATGCTATGTGATTTCTCTTTTAAAAAATTGGCTGTATATTTTGCAATAGCAAAATTTTATGAACAGAGCATATTTGTGGCCTGACTAAATCAGTTAGATGTTTTTAGGCATTACCTAATGTGCTACTTGAAATACCCATTTGCAGGTAGATACCATTATTGTATTTTATTGGTGGTAATGCACACTGTGCTATCTACATAATATGTTTTAGTTCACCTGGTCAATAAATGTGTTGAAGTTTGAACAGTCTGCCTTGTTTCATGGCCCATCCATATATTGCCCCATAGAAATTTGATATTCATCGGAGAACAAATTTAAGTCCAGGAGGTAATACTAGTGAAGACTAAAAGCAACCCTTAGTGACTATGTCTAATTTAGGTAAGGATTCCTAATTCCATGTAGAGGGGTGGGAACCTGCAGACTCTTGAGTAAAACCTGGATTAAATGTAGAACACGTGAATCTCACAGCATTTTTATAAAAAGCAATAAAATAAGATATGCAGAATTTCTGATGTGGAGTCTGACTTCAATGAAATCTGCCTTCCTCAGCCCTCGTGAACTTTAAGTATGTAATATGCCACTTAGAATACTCTGTTTTAAGAAACAGAAACTCTAGTAAAATATATCTGATAACTATATAGCAAGAAGCACACAGGTGGGTGCACTCGATTTATGCATCTTTGGGACAAATTACCCAACAAAAGCAATGTAAAGAAGGAAGCATTCATTTTGGTTCACAGTTGAGTGGTGCAGTCCATCATGGAAGTACATGATGTCAGCAGTCCGGAAGCAGAGAAAGATGAATGCCTAGAATAGGCTCACTTTCCACTTTTTATCCAGTTTAGGACCTCAGCCCAGCAATGATTGCTGCCCCCAGTTAGGGTGAGTCTCCCACCTCTGTTAATCTAATCATGTGGATTCTAAATCCTACTAAGCCTTTGATCAGTATTAACTATCACAATGGGCAATTCTATATTGTTCTATAGAATGTCTCAGTGTGTGATATTCAGTGGAGCCATTTTTCCTACTTTAATGCTTTTGCCTGCTCACTGGATGTGTCTATACACAATCTTCTCTATGTAGATAGACACTACTAGATCAAGTAGGAGAAGTGGAAGTCCCCCTTGGGAGACTTCTCTTTTGAAAACCACCAGCAGGAAAATTTAACATGTCTTTTCCAAAACATTATCACTGCCAAGGACAATAGAATTTATATGAGTAACTTTAGTAAACTCAAGGTTCCAAGGATAAGACAGGGTTTGTCATTCTTTCAAGCATGCAGTCACTTAAAACATGAATAACATTAGGTGTGTGGGGGGAGTGTCATGTGTGGAAGTCAGAAGTCAGACAACCTTTGGATGTTGGTCCTTGCCTTTCTACCTTGTTTGAGACAGGGTCTCTGCCACTGCAGGGGCAGCTTCAAAAGACTCTTTTTGTTCCTTCATGTAGGAACAAACTGGAATAATAGGCACTTGTGCTACTCCATCTGGCTGTTATGTGATTTCCAGTGCTCTGCAATAAGGTCATCAGGCTTGGGTGGCCAGTTACTTTTACCAACTGTGCCCCAGCCCTACAGGGAAATGGTGGGAGGAGATGGGAAGTAGGGAGTTGTGTGGATGCTAAACCTGAAAGGAAAGTGTAAGCGTGAAGTACAAAACTCTTGTCTAAAGATAAAAGTAATGATTCTTGCAAGTGAATACCAATAAATAAAAATTTATTATTTTATGGAAATAAATAGTTTGAATGAAGTTGGGTTAACCCCAGTGCTGCTGTGGCAATGGTCCTTAACTAAGACTCGAAGTGGACCTTGCCTTTCCAGAATTCACTCATTTTCCTTCTTTAAGCTCCTAACTTGTCCACAATGATAATACTCTCTCAACCTTTAACAAAAATTTTTAAGCATATTTCCATAGATAAGGTTCTTCTCTTTGGCTGCCCCTATTATTTTCCCAGTTGTCCCAACTCTCATTTCTGTCTGGAGTCCACACTATCACTACATCACTACAAACACTCAGGGACGCCTTCACAAGTAAACTTTGGTTGCTTCATGAAGACATTGTCACGGCTGGTGGTCACTTTAGGCCTGTTTTTGTTTTTGTTTTTTTAAATTAGTGTCCCTTATTAATAACCACATCTGTCTGCCTCATTTGGTGTGCTCTGCCCAGATGTGGGGATTTATTTGACTGGGGTGAGAGGGAATGAAGAAATAGCAAGAGCACAGACACACATGCAGACAGGCTGCAGTCTGGTGGGGGCCATGTGTTCGTTGATGGGGACACTAGTGGCGGCCCAGAAACTCAACCCTGTTATTTTCCACACCCGAATAGAGGAAGCAAGTTTATTGTATATAGTTTTCATTTTACATACCACCCCAGTTCCCTCTCCCTCCTCTTCCCACCCCTCACTCCTCAGAGGGGTAAGGCCTTCTTTGGGAAGTCAACAAAGTGTGGCATAAGGAGTTGGAGGTTGGGCTATTTATTATCTACTGCTGAATGAGGAGGCAGGTTTAACATAGCTTGCTGAGAATTTTCTGTGGGGGAGTCTCAGACTATAGAACATCTGAGTAGGGGGAAGGAGGCTTTGGTTGACATTTTCTGCACACACTACCAATATGCACACAGTGACAGCATGAAGGCATGGCCATTATTATCAGTCTGAGGCACTGGGGTCCTTGACATGACTGTGTTTGTGTAAACCAGCACATATTCACCTTGGGCTTCATCTGTTCTTTGCATTATTTGATACATTTTTGTAAGGAAGCCACTGCAATCCTTTTGCATCCACAACAAGCGCCGCTTGTGTTATCTCTACTTCTCTATTGCCACCATTTCTCTGTGCCCCTTTCTTAGTTTATATGAAATGTATACAATGAATTTTGAGACTTCATAATAAATAAATTTTTAAAAGGTATTTCTTGCACACATAATGTGGTAGCTAGAACAATCTATCCATGTTTTGTTTGCTTTCTGCTACTATGATAAATGCCCTGGTCATAAGTAACTAACAACATCAAAAGGTTTATTTGGGCTTCTAATTCCAGGTCATAGACAAACATTGAGGGGGGCAGGTCAGGAACTACAGCAAAAATTGAAGCAGAAATGAATGTTTCTATTGGCTCTTTTTTTCTCAAACGTCTTCTCTGGTTTTCTTATAAGGCCCAGAACTACCTGCCTAGGGATGGTACCACCCAAGGTGGACTGGTCCCTCCCATATCAGTCTTCAATCTCTTATAGACAAGGCCACAGGCCAATCTGATATGTGCAATCCCTCAGTTGAGATGCCCTCTTCCCAGGTGACACTTGGCTGCATCAAGTTAATAATTAAAACTAACAAGGTAAAGGGTTCTACCATATCAGTCATCAGTCTTTCACACAGACAAGGCCACAGGCCAATCTGACATGTGTAATCCCTCGAATGAGATGCCCTCTTCCCAGGTGACTCTGAGTTGGGTCAAGTTGACAATGAAAACCAACCAGGAAAAGCTGTTTATGTAATTTCAGATTTTTATTATTGTCCTTAATTATTTCTTAATATCTTTTAGAGCTTGATGGTCAGAAAGCAAAGAAGACCAAGCTAAGAGAGTGTCACTCAGTTGGTTAAGAGAGAGAAATTAATTAGTCTTACTCTTTTTTTCCTTTTGCCAAGGCAAAGATGACTGATCTTTCTTTATCAATCCAGCAGCTGTCATTTCATATCGAGTGCTGGCTTAAATCAATTGAAGCTCATCAAAACCCTGTGTTGGTGTGGTGATGTAACATGCAGCTTTAGTATGCCAGGAGGCTTACATCTATTTTATTTTTTTTTAAGTGAAATAAGCCTTGATTGCTGGCTGTCAACCTGACATATTCTGGCACCAAACCAAACCAAGCCTGGGGCCTTTGGAGGACTTAAAGACTGTGGAAACTTCTTAGTCATAATATCCATCGGTATATTTTCTCAGATCTCACATAGTGTTACCCCTGTGTGGTTATGTTATATAGACATTAGCATTGACATTAAAGTAGAATTGGGAAATGAAGCAATTAACATACTCAGCAGTAATCTTGGCAAAGACAGGACCAAAATGCCTTCATTCTTTCCTCTGACTGGTGCAGGAACTGGGGAAGCCCCTCCCACATTCTTTCCAGACCCCACCAATAGGTTACAAAGCATGTATATCAGGTGGCAGGTGACAGTTTTTATATTTTGGTTATACAGGAAATTACTCCAAAAACTTTAGCTCAAGGCTTGGGTGCTAGCTCAGTGTCAGAGTCCTTGTCTAGCATGAGTACAAACCTAGGTTCAGTCCCTGTGTTGAAGAGGAAAGGTAAGAAAAGAAGGAGAGAAGGAAGACATAGGAAGAGGGGAAGAAAGAAGTGTAGGAAAGAAAAAGAAAGATGAAATGTGAAAGAAAAAAAATTAGGTAGATGTCCTAGTTAGAGTTATCATTGCTGTGGTGAAACACCATGACCAAAAAAGCATGTTGAGGAGGGAAGGGTTTATTCTGCTTACGCTTCCACATCACAGTTCATCACTGGAGGAAGCCGGGACAGGATCTCAAGCAGGGGAGGAACCTGGAGGAGGAGCTGACACACAGGACAAGAAGGGGTGCTGCTTATTGGTTTGTTCCTCTTGGCTTGCTCGGACTGCTTTCTAATAGAACTCAGAACACAAGGATGGCCCCGTCCTCCATCAACCACTAATTTAAAAAAATGACTTACAGCTGGGTAGTATAGAGGCATTTTTTTCAATTGAGGTTCCTTCCTTTCAGATGACTCTAACCCATATTAAGTTGAGATAAAACTAGCCAGGACAACAAAGTTGTTTGTTACAATTACTGCTTAAGTCACATCCGTTATTATTTGTTTCTACGTGAGCAGTCATTATTTACCAAGATGCTCACATAATTTGAGGAAAAGAAATAACACAGGAAAATATGCCAAATACATTATATATTTGGTTACATAATTATTATGCAGGTTAATATTGAGGGTTAGATGGCATGTTAAAGTATGTGTCTGTGTACCTGCTATAGTTCTTGACAGTTTGGATTCCTTCTGTAAAATAGTCAAGGATAACTACCCCCAAGTAGGAGCATGGGTTGCAGTGCCCAACCTCTAGCTCGACCTTTAGTACCAGAAACAAAAGTGTTTAGTGGAGTAGTTCTTAGTATAGACAAGGCCCTATATTTTGTCCTCAGTATGTCTCTCTCTCTCTCTCTCTCTCTCTCTCTCTCTCTCTCTCACACACACACACACAAACACACACACACACATACACATACACACACACACACCAAAGCAAAACACCACACCTAAAACAGAATAACAGGTGCCTTATTCATTCCTAGGATTATTCACACTATCACTTTGTACCTACTTGGACTGCTTAATTTTACTACATGAAGATTATATTTTTATTATCCTTTGTTCCACAAAATCCAACAATCCCCTGTTGGTCTCTTACTATGTGCAACCCATTTCCCATGCTTGACTTGTATCTTTGTCCACACTGACCTTGGTCTTTTATGTCATGAGTGTCTTCTGGTTGGATCCGAGATGCATGTGTTGGTTGCTAATTTAAACCTTTGGATGTATGAAAAGTCCAGGGTCTTTGGATGATCCCCAGAAGGCATGATCTGTCATACCAAGGTTTCTCTCACTTCCTGACTTGACCTCACTCACTTCCCTGTTGACTCCTTAATGTGACAAGAACAGAATATTGATTATGGAGTTCAATATAGGAATAACATTTTAAAGAAAGTAAGGTAATATTTGGTCTGTAGTCTAAAATTAGAAAGCTATAACCACACAAGAAATGGATTATAATTGTAATTTTCTGTTTTTTCTTTTTCTTTTTCCTCTCTTTCTCTCTCTCCCCCCCTCTCTCTCCGTGTGTGTGTGTGTGTGTGTGTGTGTGAGAGAGAGAGAGAGAGAGAGAGAGTGAGAGTGAGAGAGAGGGTTTCTCTGTATTGCTTTGGAACCTGTCCTAGAACTAGAATTAGCTTTGTAGACCAGGCTGGCCTGGAACACACAGAGATTTGCCTGCCTCTGCCTCCTGTTTTGTTATTAAAGGCATGGACCACCAATGCCCAGCTTGGGGCAGCCAAACAGCTCCCAAATAAAAGTAAGGAGACTTATTATTAATTATGACTATGTGGCCTTATCTTAGGGTTGTCCCACTATAATTTTAACTTTATGTAATCCATTTTGTTAATCTATGTTCTATCCTGTGGTTCCTTAGCGCATGTCTCCTCATTGCCCGTGATACTTCATCTGTGTCTGGCTGGCAATTCTGCCCTCTTTTTTTCAGAGCTCTCTGTCCAGAAGTCCTGCCACATTTCCTACCTAGCTATTGGCCATTCAACTCTTTATTAAACCAATTAGATGGCACCTTAGCAAAGACACATCTTTACAATGTAAGCAAATATTCCACACCCATGGATAAACAAAATTGGACAGATATTTTGGGTTAATAATGAAGACAGTCTCTGTATTTTATTTTTGCATTGTCATGGAACCTGACAATAGCAACTTAAGAAAGGAAGAGTTAGTTTGGGCCCAAGGTTTAAGAGGGGATATAGTCTATCATGGGAAAAAGGAATGGTGGCAGAAGTGTGAGGTAACTAGTCACTCATATTGCATTTGAAATCAGGAAGCGGAGAGCCGTGAATGCCGATGCTCTATTGAAGACCTCCTTCTACTCTGTGTTCAGTCAGAACTCCCATAAGTGGCTGCCATCCACATTCAGGGTAAGTCTTGTCTCCACAGGTGACCTCTCTGGTACTACCCTCACAGACATGCCTAGAAGAAGATTAATTATTACAGTGTTCAAAAATGAAAGTAGAGTAAGAGAGCAACTATCTAAGAAAGGACTTAAAATGCCAAAATATCTGAAAATAAATCTGATGCCTGGAGATTAAGCTATGCCAAAAGGACAAAGAGAATACAAATGGGCTTAGTAGTAACCCCTTCTTAAATTTTTGTCATAGTGCAAAATCTAGTTAAGTATTTGCCTCCATCAATAATGATAATTATGTGGGAACATGAGCTTAGAGGACAGTGGTGATTGACAGAGAAATAGACAACAAAGATGAATAAATATCTGGTTCCTAAAATACAGAGGCATTGGAAGACTAGAAGCAGTTTTGGTTTTGCCATAATGAGCTATAGAGCTATTGTTCTAAACAGGACAGGCTTGGGGTTAGAGTTTGGGTAGAGGTGGAGGCGGAGAGGGATGACAGCACTTTGAGACTTGGAGGTGAACTGGGTGGTCTTCGCCCATGTGGTGTTTATTTGAGGGCATCTGTTCTGAGCATTTAATTTTTCCATTCCTATCTTTTTCAGTTCGGTAGATTGTTCTAATTTTTTAAGTTCATAGATAGTGCTAAGTGTGACATATTCCAATCAGGCCAAGTTGAACAGTGTCCCTGGTAGTTACACCTCCACTGTGATGTTTCCTTCTTGAAAGCAAAAAAAAAAAAAAAACCTTGAGTCTTGAATATATGAGAATATAATTATAGGGGTATCTTGGAACTTAATCTAATTAGAAAACAAAAAGGGAATAAATGCTTACATTCTGATACTTTAATAACTAATAGAAACAGACTATGATGACAATATTGAGGCAGGATAGAAAGACAAGGAACATTAAGAGATTGTAGAAAGAGAAAAAAGTCCTACACCCTAGAACTAAAGTCTCTCACAATCAAAAATTCCAGAACAATTGACATTTGTTGGTTAGCTACACAGAGACAATATTTCTTTTATATAGAGCTATTCCAAACAAGAATGTCAAAAATAGCAATAAGCTGTGCTTTCAGGTCTAAGCATGGTCGAATTCCTTTCCCACATGTAAGTCTATAATTTTCCAGGAATCTCAAAGACTATAAACTTTTGCTTATAGTGAAAACATCTTAACTTCCCGTGTGACCCTTGTGACCTAGGGCTTTATCAGGAATCACCCTGTGGTCTCATTTAATTTCCTTAGAAATGCTTTGAGATGTAACTATGGAAGGTAGAATCACACACATGGCTACTGTAAAGACATTGGCACTGTTGTAAGACACTTAAGTACAACTCTTTCTTGAGAAGCCCACACCCACATCTGTGTGTGTCTTATCCTTTCTCCCAGCTTCTCTTCTCCTTAACCCTTGTGTGTAACCCTATTAAAATATCTTCTCCGCACTCCAATTCTGCTTCATACTGTCTTATCTTGGGGTTGTCTTCTGCCACAAAGCCAAGAATCCTGGTTTCACCTGAGCAGAGAACTTGGAAAAGAATTTCTTGGCCTGATACACACTTCAGCATGTCCTCTTGTTTCCAACAAGCCCAGAATAGAAAGAGTAACCTTATATACTCTTTAATCACAAGCCATGCCTGCCTCTTGCCTTCTCTTCCACAATAGAGTGTATCCTCAAACCATGAGCCAAATACACCCTTCTTCCTCATCAGGTATTGGATTACAGAAAGAAGAAAATGAACCTATACAGAAGATTGGTACCAATGATAGAGCCATTGCTTTGTGAACCCTGAGCATGTAGTGTAAGGGCATTTGAAATTGGTCAGTGGGGATGGATCCTCAGTTATAAAGTCATTTCTCTACAACCATGAGAGCCTGAGTTTAAGCCACAGAATCCACATGATGTGCTAAGTATGCATAGTGGTGCATGCCTCAATTCCAGTACTAGTGAGGTGGAGACAGGCAGATCTCCAGAGCTTGCTGGCTGGCTAGTCTAGCTTCCTTGGTGAGCTTGAGAACAGTAAGAGACACTCTGAAAATGAACTTGTGGTGCAGGGGAGATTGTTCAGTCTATATGGTGCCTACCTCACAAGCACAATTTGATCTCATATCTTCAACAGCCTTGTAAAAAGCTAGGCATGGTAGCATGTATTTATAACCCTAGCCCTGGGACTTCATTGGGCAGTGATGAGTGGATCCCTGAAGTTCATGAAGTAGCCAAACAGATGAACTTCATGTTTAATGAGAGATGCCTGTATCAAAAAATAAAGATGGAGAACAATTGATGAAAACACCTGCAGAAAGGTTTTCATACCCTCATAGTAAGTCTCTCTGCTGATGCAATAAATCAGATAGTGCCAAATTAAAAGTTTTCCAAGACTCCGTAAAGCTATAGTCTCAGAATTTTCTTAGTTATTTAGCAATGTGTTAAGGAACATATATTTACATTTCATGGGCTCAGATGTTGATTAGATGATGCATATACATTGGGCATACTTTAAAACTGCACTGTGGTTAATTTGAGAAGGTGAAGCCTTCAAAGTACTGTAATGTTTCCTTCTACCTTGGTACTTGGCCTTCTACATGAACTATGTAAATTAATGTGACTATTAACTTTATAATTATGGCACTGAAACATATCTGTTTACATTGTTTCCCCTCTTTGTCTATGCCTTCCCCACACTGCTATATATTCAGTATATTTATGAAACTTGAATATAAAAATGCTTTACATATTGTTGAATAAACATGTGCATAAAGGAAAGGAATCTTAAACCAATGAGTATCATGAATATAGCTACATAAATTATCTGACAATAAGAGAAGAATTAACAAAACCTTAAAAATCCAGGTTCTGGGGGACTATAATTTGGTACTTATGTAATACTTCTGTGCCAAAGGCCACACAGATACTTAGTAATAAACTAATGACCCTTTTTAACCCATGCAAATTAATATTGCCTGCAAGCATAATGCAGAGTAAATTATACAGGAGCTGAAGAATATTAGATATCAAGTCTATAAAACAAGTTACAGTGTTTGACCTGATACCATATAGAATATATTAATCAGAGTTCACACACAGGAGATCACACTCTGATTTTTTTTTATCTTTTTTAAAACCCAATTATATGTTCTCAGAATTAACTGCCTATTGATTTAGAAAGGTAATATGGAGTTACAAAATACATGTACTGAGTTATACTTTATCTCTATATCTCCCAGTCTGGATAGGGAAGAAATTCACCCATCATAGAAGTCCTTGAAAGACAGGTGCTAGCAAAGTATCACATCCCCTTTTCTCTGCTAACTAGTCTTAGTAGACTCTTACTAATTTCAATTTTGTTAGTACAATGGCAATGCTAATTTCATGTGTGTGTGTCAGGGGGTGCACTTCTTAAATGTGTTAAAGAGGTCCTGAAGCGAAACTTCAGCCATGTGTGTATGTGAAACATCCAAGTGAAACTTCCTAACATTTAAATCCTTAGTTTTTTTTATATTAACTTGATTGCTAAAAAACAGCTGCAGGAATAGTACTAATGATAAAAGGCAAAGGAAACAAAGCAAAACAATATTTGAAATTCCAGAAGGTCAGCCTAAAAGGTCGACTCTGAAGATGTTCAAGAGAAAGCTGTTAATATGTCAACTAAAGTCTCAGAGTAATTTGCAATGCAGTTCTGGGCAAGATGCCTAACTGTTACTTCCTTTAGTTTCCCTGGGTTTAAGTCAGAAGTAAAAGGGAGTGTGCCAGGAGTATATCAAAACTGCACAACTGAAAGGCAGTGCTTAGTTCTTTTCCTGGAGGGCTGAGAGGCAGTGGTTTGTTCCTTGACCATTATTTGTCTGTTTGTTTGTTTTTACACCACAGAATTATCTTGATGCATTTAACATCTTATAAAAATATCACAAAAACGACTCTTCATTTAAAAATATGCCTTATTTTCTACTTCCTTTATGTTCGTTTTAAGAACTTCTACTTGTTAATCCTCCACACACACCTTTTTTTCTCTAATGCCAAGCAATATAGTGAAAGATGGCTAAGGTCCAGGTCCTATCCTACTTAGAGAGCTGACAGACTAATTGTAGCAATGGGCTGTGGAGATTCTCAATTACAGTAGAACATGAGACTAAATGAACAAAGTGTGATAAAACACAGACGTTTGGTTGTTGACCTTTCCTACAACCCATTCAACAATTGTGTACCAAGTGACTGCCATGCGTGCCAGGGACCTTTTGCAGACATTTTTACATCAATGAATAAAATGAATTTCTGATTTCACTGAGCTAATAGTCTAGTGGTTTGAGATATAGCAAATGCAAATGCAAATAAATACTGTGACTGAGGTCTAGGAAGCATTGGGGATAAAAGAGTAGCAACATTAAAAGTCAGAGTGTGTCTAAGGTACTGGTTGAGCAGGTATGAACAAAAAAGGCTTTGGCTGGAAGATAATGTTTAAGCAGGGACTTGGAGGAAGTGGGGTTCAGTAACAAGCCTGCTAAAGACAGAGGGGACAGGCAGAAGTTGTAGCTACTGCTAGAGCACTTGTCTAACAATGATGGGATCCCAGCACAACCTTGAGGCCATGTTGTCTTAGTGGAGCATTTGAAGGAGGAGTGGTTTGAAGGAAATTGGAAGCAGAGGATAACTTAGTTATGGTGAGGTTACAGGAGGGTGATGAGGAGGAATGTGAAGAGACTTTAATTTTAGTGATCATCTAGGCCAGCAGAAGGGAAGCAGACACCAGACTTTCCAATTTGCTGTAGAAGACCTCAGATTCCATGCCCTGAACCTACAGGATATACATTCCTTCCTTGTTATTGCTTCCTAGACCTCTCGCTGGTGATGGAGTTGTATCATTCGGTCTACCTGAGATGCAATTCTAATCTAATGTGAATCTAATTTGCACCTGAGGTGTAATTCACTGGTGGTTTTCTCACCATTTTAGTAAAATAATAGGTGTTTGCTACACACTATAGCCTTCCTTCTTTATGTTTCACCTTCAAGACAGCCATTAATATTGTTTAAGGCTTTTGATTCTCCTGCCTCTATTGAACTTTTTGTCAAATAATAAGATATGGTATGGCAGATATCAGCTCTATATGAGGCATCAGACAGTAGAACTTACTGTCATTTGGTTTATCTATTTATTTTATTATCATTTCCTGCATTTGGCTTAGTAGTTATGCACATTTACAGACATGTATTTATTGGTAACACATGTATATACATGTCGTAGTACAGTTATGTGTTTGTATGTGTTCTTATGATTTTGTGTGATTCCACGTAACAACACAGCCACTGTTTGTTATCTTTTTGAACAGACTATCCCTGATATATAATTTAAGTTCCTCAATTAAATACCCACTTCATAAAGAGAAAGAAACAATAAGATCAATTTGCTACAGAACTAGTAGGAACCAAAATTCAGCCCCAGGTCAGCATGACTTGGGGTCAACATAATTCTTCAAATAGTGCCTGTGAAGGGAAAATGCAGAACGTGTTCGATAGCAAGAGAAGTTACTTCTAAGAAAATTACACCAGGCTCAGAAGTCTTTAATCCCCAAATCACATTTCTGTTAACTTGCTTAACATTACTCCAGATTCCCTGTAAAGAGAGTTTATTTCAGTGAACACAAGGATATTTACACCAGTGACTTCATTTTGGAGGAATGGTACAATGTCAATCTGCATTTTCTGTCCTTTGTTAGTCTGTTGCTTCCTTATAAATAAAAGATTTTGAAAAGCTGTTACACCGCATGCAACGAAACACTCAAACCTCAGGCTTTTACAAGCTTTTGTAAAATTAGTGATCTAGGTGAAAAAGTCCTGGCTGGGAGTATAGGGAACAGATGAGCTCACCCCTGGTATGCAAGCTGCCGAATTAGCTGGTTAAACAGGCTGCTGAGATAATTACATTGTCTGTTTTGTGACACATTACACCGGTGCACTTGGGATTAACCTGTTCTCTTGTGTCTATTCCGATCAGTTTTTTAGACAGCCTTTTATCTGATGAAGGAGCAGAGACATCAAAAGAGAAAGGGGCGTGGGTGAAAAGCTCCCATTAAGCTGAAGAGTTAAAATTTCTATTTAAATTACTGAACCTATATTCCTTATTTCCATAACTTTGCTTGCTCTCTAGAGACCTCTGCTGGAAATTAGGGATAGAAATGAAGTCACATTGTCTTTCCAAATCATTGTTTGCATTTTACTGTAGCCATTAGATCATAAACCCAGTAACTAATTTTAGAATGAAATTTCAGTGGCGTGTGTGTCATAAGCATAGCACATTAACTACAAAGCTCCATTCAGACATAAGTGCTGTGTTTTGAAAGTTTCTGAAAGCATTCTCAAGCTAAAATTGAGTTGGTAGTCAATTAGTATGTACCCATACTGTAAGAGCCTACTACTACATACTTAACAATGATACATTTTGGCTTGTTATTTTCATATTTTTGTTAATACTGTCAAAGTTTAAGTGGAATTATTTACTTTGAAATTAAATGTGGTACATATAAACACTAATGACAATAATAATAATAACCACGCATAAACAACCCTAAAAGCTGCTCCTAAAGCTGTTTATGGAGCCTTAGTTCCATATCACTATACTTAAGGGAGAAATTATTTAGACATTTTGATTATGTGGGAATGTAACAAACATAAGATTTCATCACAGTGATAATTTAGGTACAGAACAATTAAGAGAATAAATAGAAATCCTGCCCATTAGCAGCCCCTGGCAACTCAAATTGAATTTAACCAACTATTGAGTTTCCAGCTATTGGGAGATGCAATTTAAAGTAGGTATAATAGATTTTAACAACTAAAATGTGTTTGTCACACTGTACCAACTAAGATATTAGTTAAATGGTGCAAGAAATGTGCCTTCATGTTAATGAACATCAAATTTAACTCCTGCTGTTCTACCTCACCCATTCCCAGGAATAGCTATACTTGACTTGATAGAGCAGCATTCAGAAATCTGTGTCATTCCCATGCTTTCAGGTTTTTTTTGTTTTTACAGGATTTGAAAATATTGGCATCTTTCTTTTGAGGGTCAGTATTGCACTGTCAGATACAAGAGCTTCTGCCAACCACAGTTGGTTATCTCTGCATCAGTGTTACAGAACATGTTAGCAAGTAATCACTTCTAGGAGTCATCTGTCTGTGGAATGATTGTTTTAAATATTTTCAGCAAGAGAAAAGAAAATCTTTTCTCACTGTTTTTATGCGAGTCAGTTCTAGATCCAGTTAAAGTTGATTTGTTATTGAACTTCAAGCAAAAGTGTGGAAACAAATAAGAATTATGTCTTTTTTCATCATCACAGCTAATGCATAGACAATTTAATAGGTGTCTATCTTTGTGAATTGGGTCCAAAGTTTTTATCTCACCATGTGATCATAATTTTACTAAATTTTGTGATAAAACAGAGACAACCCAGACAATTTCATATGATGAAATTATTTTCTAATCAGTGCTAGAGAAGACAGCTTTCCTTTGATAGCTTAAAAATTATTCCTGACTACACAGGTATGAATTACATTGTGCAATATTCTCAGGTTGAACTTAGTATATATTAGACATTGAATCTAAAGGTGATTAAAATTGTATTTTTATGCCTTGCAACTTTTTTTAATGATTATGTTTATACAGAATCATTAGTTTACCTAGAGCACAACTGCCAATTTTCTATTAATCCAGAAAGAATGTGTACAAATAATGGTTATGTGAAACACCATCGTATTGCTCAAAACTCTTCATTGGCTTCTACTGGTGATCTTTAACACATTTTACAGATGAGGATCTTGGGGTGAGAGAAATTCAATACCTTGATGTTGATATAGCTCACAACTGGCAGATTCTAGCTTCAAACTCAGATTATTCTTTCTACTCTAAAGCCCAAATATTAGAATATTTCTGGAGAAAAAAGATATTACTAGGCTCATTCTCCCTTACATGCTCATGTCATGTACATTTAATGATGGGTTTGCCTACAAATTAGGTATGCCCTTTATGTATTCTCATCATCTCTTTATACAATGAAAGTTATCTGTAGATCACTGTTGTACCGAGTAGTTTAGAGACTAATGACAAAGAATTAAAGTGCATGCTCAGTATGGAGATAATTTTCTTTTTCTTGAAAAGTTTTTGATTCAAGATTGATTGAATCTTTAGGTGTGGAACTGGCAAATTGGATCATGCAGAATACATTCCAGCTAGGCTACTTACAGATGCCCCTTTCAGTAATTGTGTAGATTGCATATGTATTCCACAGAAAAAGACATAGTAGATCCATGACTAGAACACTGGTATTCAGTTCCTACATCCCATGAAATGTCTGTTGACTTCAGTGGTGCTGCTGTTGACTTTGCACGGTCAGACAACCAAGGCCAGACTCCTGAAATGTGCAGTGCACAAAGGCAAGTCTGAGAAGGTGCAGCACTGCATGTGTCTGAAATAAAACTGTCCTTAGTTTCAAATACAGTACATATGTAAGTGTCTGTGTAATGATGTAAGACATATGATATCTCTGAAATTCCACTTCCTCGTCCGATCAACGGAGATATTAACATTCACCCTAATGAGTAGCAGAGAAGATTAAATATGACACTGAAGCACCTGGCACAGGAGCAAAGAAGACAGAGAAAAGAAAAGAAAGCAAGGCAGAACTGGCAAAACGCCCCCGTGGGTAAAGGTGATTGCTGCCAAGTTTGCTGACCTGAGTTCTGGATGGTGGAAGGAAAAAACAGATTTCTTCAAGTTTTTTTTTTTTTTTTTAACTTTGACTTCCACATCTGTCTGTGATACATGTGTATAACCCCCTCTTCCAATAAATGCATAATATGCAATGGATAAGAGGTACAAGGTAAGTTCCAGTGAATCCTCCCTCTTAGAGTGAATTGGAAACTTGGTATGTGTGCATGACATAAGCACGAACAAAACAATGAAGAAACCCTGGAAAACCGCAACCCTGAATTTTCATATTTTTTTTTTGTCAATATGAACTGGGTTTTCAAGAGGAATATCCAGGGAGAAAATGGGACTTGAGATGAGGGCTGGAATATAGGATTGTACAGTTTGAGAAAGGAAGTTGTTTTATTCAAGAAAGACAGCATTCGCCCAATTGCCTGGGTGTAATAAAAGTCCAATCCAGTTACAAAAATACCATTCCAGTGAAGAGCTTTAATGAGGTTTCTGCACCCCAGCAGATGACCCATTTATTTAAATACCACACAGCATTCAGTACTACAGAATTCCTTGATGACACAATTTAGTCAATCTCTGGCAGTTGGCTGTAATTTAATCAGTGTAGAAATTGAGAATACTTCACTTGAAGTCAGCATATTGCTTCTTGGTTTAGCATTCTGTTCTACTAGCCCAAGACCGGTTTCTGGTTGTTTGGCCTTCTCCTATTTTTCTAGAAGGCACTTTCTGTGATTTCGCTGCTTGTGCTCTCAGACCACTACTGCACACAGATCATAAAGAGGCTCACCCTGTTTACTCTGTCAGCCCTTACCTGAAAGTCAGTGGCAATGCTACTCGCGCTCTATCTCGTGGTTAGTGGGATTAAATGTGCTCACAAAGTCCTTTGTGAGTCATGAATAGTAAAAGTGGAGCAAATACAGAACATATGTCATCTGTGCTATGGTCTGGGAACTTTCATTGTCTTGGTGAGAGGATAATTAGCTGTGGCCTTTGTGGACATTAAGTGGGGGTGTTGGGGGTGACTCAGAATAGCAGGTACACATTAGATTCCAGCCAGTTGGTCTAGCACAATTTACTGAAATGACATTTTTTTCCCCTCTGATGATACATTGTCACAAATCAAGTTTGCATAGGGTTGTGGTTCTGTTTCTGGTGTCACTATTCTATTCCTTTGGTCATGTTTTCTGTCTTGTGCACATATGAAACTGTCCTACATATGGAAGCTGTATAACAAAGCTTTCTACAGTCTTAATTTTAGTTTCTTCAAGATTATCCTGGATATTCTTGGCTCTCTATTTCCAAATCAGTTTTGAAATTCACCAACTACAACCCTGCATGCAAATATTACTCATTTTAAACTTTATGATATATTGAACCTGTTATGAATATGATACAGGTCTATTGGGATCAACTGAAACCTTAATACAAATCATCTATGCTACGATGATGGAAAAGCCTTGAACTTAAGCATTTTAAAGTTAGATTCTTTGAAAATCCCTCTTGATGTTTATTCAAATCTCTGGAGAGGTTAAGTAGAGTGTCTTTTGCTTAATTCAATTACTTTTAGGTATTTTTTGTGTATTTTTATAAATATTATTTTTACTGTTATTTTATATATATATATAAATTATAAATGTTATTATTATTATTTCAACTGGATGGAAAAACTTCCTATCATCCAAAGGTAACCTCTGGAGAACCCTAAAAGACATGTCATGCTTACACATAACCATAAAAATCTATATATGATCCTGTATAATTGTAGCAAGATAACAGACAACTCAGTTTTTAAATGGACAACATAGAACAGGAATTTCCAACTGAATAATCCAAAGAGCCAATAACCATAAAAAAAGTCTCTGAGAAAGAAACTTTGAAATCACAATGACATGCATAAAAACATCAAAGTGCATTTAAAATTAAAAAAAAATCTGATAACGTCAAGAACTGTAAAGAACACCGGGAACTGCCATATTCCTAACTTGTTGAAGACATCATTTGTAGAGCTTGTGAACACATACTTCAGCCAAATATTTGTGGCATTATTACACATGCTAGCACAACATTAAAAAACCTCCAGTATCTTCCATTAGTAAAATGAACAGTAGCATGGCATAAAATAGGATATAGTGTATTTTATACATACTGCTTCCTTATTTCAATATGTTGGAAATTTCTTGGCAACAAAATTACCAGCATATGACTAGTTATCCATGATCGCTAACTTTGCAGTTGCAATGAAGATTGTAAACTGTCCTACAGAACAAGTTTTGTGTGGTCTTATTTATCTAGGTGAACTGGCCAATGGCTCTAAGATTTCCAGGTATCAGTTTTCTCTGGAAAACTAAGAGAGGGTAACAATTGGGGGAGGCATGAAAAGTCCTTCTGGGACACTTTGTTTTCACTATTCCATCTCTTAACTCAGGTAAAGAATATGGGTGTGCTCACTTTACGATAATTTCTCAGCTGTCAACTTTTGAATTGTGTACTTTTCTCTGTGTGTTATAGCTCAATAAAACCTCTCAAAACTACCATAGAAAATGGAACCTTTCTGGATGAATAAATGAGAAAGCACTATGTCTTAATGAGTGAGACTCTGTATTTGGAGAGAAATAATTCAAGTTCCTATGGGAAGATCTGAATTATTTGTCTTTAATCCTTTGGTATTTAAAACTTAAAAGAGTTAAAATCTGAGCAGAATATCTAGGAAGTCATTTGTATGTAATAGGATTGCTTTACTGCTGGATTCATTCTCATTCTGCAGGCTTATTGAACAAACAAATACTAAAATACATTTTAAACACCTTCGATAATGTCATAGTTAGAATATAATAAACAGGAGGCCAGGGCAATTAATGTATATTTAGGACTGTCCCTTGCTTCACAAATACATTTTATTTTATCTTATACTTCATTTATATTTAAGGTTTACAAAAACCTTATTTTTCTCATGTCCTTATAAATTTGGCTCCTTATATTTAATATCATAAAATTTATGAACATTGGGGATCTTGCTTTTCAAAGGGACACCACAAAATTGCTTATGTGAGATCTAAGTTGGACCTGACTTTCTATGTAAGTGGTGTGACCAACAAAACAGGCATTTGCAAATTCTAGCAAGATCAAAATGTTTCCAAAATTATTGATATTCTTCTCTGGAATGCATAATGCATCCTTTACAGCCATATTTTAAATTAGCAGTTAAGAGTGCTTGCTGCTCTTTCAAAGCACCTGAGTTCTGGTCCTAATGTATATATGGGACAGCTCACAACTGCCTGTAACTCTAGCTCCAGGGTGCCTAAATCCCTCTTGTTATCTCTGTGGGTAAAACACACACACACACACATACACACACACACACACACACACACACACACAGAGTACAAATCAGTACAAAACATAAAATAAATTTTTAAATAATTCAACTTGTAATGGACACTAATAATGCTGTAAACACAAATGTGCCAGAAACCAATAACACTCACTCAAAACAACCAAATGGTAGTCGCCCACAAAGTTTCACTTTGAATTCAAACAACAAACCCAAATCCATGTGTATGCAAGCATTGCGTTTATTTTAAAATTACAGCTGGGATAATGTTAGAGGAAAAGGAAATAACTCTGCTGCTGTTGTACTGCAATTGGTAATCATTATTTCATGCCCAGAATCAAAAAAATATAAGAAAGTTAATGTGTTAATGTTCACAAAAACCTCAGGTACTTTATCCAATTTAAAAACTATTTCTTGATGAGTAAATGCTACTTTGGAAACCATAAATATACAGAAATATTTTAGGAAAGACTGAGATATTTGAAACTGCATAATGAAAGTTAACTCAAGGTTTTAAATCTAACGTGCTGCTTCCATTATTGAATTCAACTTAAATCTTAGAGAAAATGAATTAGTAAAATCACCTCAAGTTATATGTCATGTAATTTACTTTTTATTCTAAAGAAACCTTATAGATTAAAGGTTATATCTTTCATGTTACAGGTTAAGGAACTAATTCAAGCCTATCTACAGACTCAAACAATGGCATTTTCTTTGTGAATGTGGGATTCCTATGTGGCTGACTGCCTCTGACTCCATACCTAGTGTTTGCTAAAATGATTTGTTTTTATTTTGTTTTGTTTATTACCAATTGGTACTCTTACTGATATTTATACTTACATTGTTTACTCAGTTATACTAATAAGAACTGTTTAGTATTTTTATATTTTGCTTCATTTTAAGCTTTTTGCTACTGTAGTTATAGTGATTTCAGGTATTACACTGACATGCTACATTTTACTGTTTCTTTTTTAATAATAGTACCCTCTTCATGTGTACAAAGCTATCAAATTTGCATGTGCTAAACAGGGCTACATTTTAAAACTCTTTATATTAGAGACAGCCATTCAAAAAAAAAAAAACTACATTTTAACACTATTTTTGGAATCATTTTGATGGCCTAAAATCATCAAAAAGATTCCAGTAGTATTATCAATAGTCTGACCCATATGGAAGCTAATGAAATCCCACCAGATTTCTAGATGCATAGATTTGCTAATGTGTGGAGATCTTAGTTCTTCCCAGAGTTCGTTCTACTGACTTGTACTGGGGACTCCAGTGTGATAATCAAGTACTTGACCACTGCCACTGAGCAGAAAGGATGGCATCTGGAGGAAGGAGCTCCCAGTTGCAAATAAAAAGCAAGACAGAAAGAGTGAACTACAGGTGGTGTGAGGCTTTTGATCTTAAATCCCACCCCCAGTGACATACTTTCTACAGCAAAGTTGCACCGGGTGACATTCCCAAAATAGACTGGGAACCAAACGATAAGTGCTAGAGGTTGCAGGGGACAGTTATCATTCGAGGCACCAGTGGTTATGATGAACAAAGAGGTCCTCACCAGATGCAAGCACCATGCTCTTGAACTTCCTAGGCTTCAGCATCAGGAACTAAACAAACTTCTACTCAGTATAAACTCCACATTCCTGCAACATTCCACTGATAACAGCAATGTTTTTAAGAGGGAAAGGTTTATCATTTAATTGGGGAACAGGTACAATTAGGAAACAAAGCTCTCTGATTATGTCATCTCTACAGACCCATATAAAGGGGTTTTTTTGTTTATTGTTTGTTTGTTTGTATGCATGTGTGGGTGACTGGGGGTACATCTGCTTGTTAGGCATGCAGAAGCTAGAGTGAGATAATGGGTTTCCTGTACTATTACTCTCTATCTTATTCATTAAAGACAGTGTCTCTCTCTGCATATGAAACTCAGCCTGTAGTTAGCAATCTTCCCGTCTTCACCCACCTCCATCCACCCTCACACCTAGTCCTGCGGTTGCAGACACACAAGTGATCATGTCCAGCTTTTTTTTATAGATTCTGCATATTTAAACTCAGGTGGCTATGCTTGCATCCATTTAAACAAATTTCCCCAAATATGGGAAGAGGTTATTCTATCTTAATATATTTCACACCTTTAAAATCACTTGAAGGTTTTTAATTGTACCACACATTTTGTTCTAAAAAAAAAAATCAAAGCAAAACAGAATACAGGATTATGGGAGTACTGTCAGTTGTCTATTGCTTTCTGCTTTGCTTTGCTTCCTCCCTTCCTTCCTTTCTTTCTTTCTTTCTTTCTTTCTTTCTTTCTTTCTTTCTTCCTTCCTTCCTTTCTTTCTAGGGATTGTTGCCTTACTTTTCAGAACTCAGCTGAACAAAACTTTCTACAGAATTTTTCCTGGTTCCCTAGGCCAAGCCTCCCTTTTGGGAAGTCCCTGGTCACTATTTTCTTATTGCAAAATTAATTTATTCTCCTGATAATTAATTTGCAATTCACATAGTCTTCCTACAGAGCTTATAAATATTCTGAGATTTGCTGGGTTCTGTTGTTTTTCAATTGTTTTGCTTTCTTTGGAAAGTAGAAATGCCACCCAAATCATTGTTAACTGATGGATATGTTAAAGTGGAGTTATCCAAATGTAGCATATATACACGCATACATAAATACATACATACATACATACATACATACATACATACACACACACACACACACACACACACAGAAGTCAACAAGATGGGATAAGTTAAGTTGCTCTGTCACAGCTGGGTAAGCATATGCAGATATCGTTTACCATCAGATTCCTTCCTCCTTATCTCTCTCTTAAAATGCTGTGCTTTTCAGGCTCAACATCAAAAGCAGCCGTCCATCTACAGTTTATACTGGAAAGTTTCAGTTGCTTTTGCAGGACTCGTTAAACCTGAGAGCTATTCTTAATTGCCCGAATTGCATGTAAACAGCTATACATTAATGGGTAAGGTTACTATAGTTTAACTGGGCTCAGATCCAACATACACAAACTTAGCATGTACACTTTCACAATGTAAAGTTACTTTTCTGTTGAACAGAGTAATAAGGAGATTGGACAAGGATGCAGACAAATTATGAGACTTCAATAGAGTATAATTTCCTAACCTTATGAATATAAAGTTTGATTTATGATGGAGTCTTGGAAGAAAGACAGTGAAAATTTGGCAGAACACCAGCTGAAAATAGAGTGCCTATGACAGAATTATAGGGCGAAAATATTAGAAGGTGCTAATGTTCCAAAAGATGGGAAAACCTCAGGTAGTATTACCCTTTTCTTCTTGTCTTTGGGTCTTTGGCATTTTCACTTATCCTCACACAGTTTTAGAGGTGATTTCCAAGCCTTTTATCCTCTAGTCCAACTGCTAGCTATGTTCAGTTGACTATTTGACTGTTATCTCAAAATTAGTGTTATCTAATCTCCTAAAAACTTCTTTCCTGCCCCACTTACCTGTTTTTGTCAAGAACACTTTAATTTCCTGAGTTTGAGTTGCTTCTAATGTCAATACGTGCACACAGTAGGGACTTACATAACAAGAGTTATATCTGATAGTATCCTTTCATGAATAATCACTCCCTGGGTCAGGATACCATTCCTTTCAGGGTGTCTTTAATTCTTCCAAGGTTCTACTTGACCAAGCTATCTTCTTAACTGAAATCCTGTTTGCATGGTATCCTTGTTTTCACCTTACTCCAAGCTGCCTTGCATCTCGGTTTGCTATTTGTATGTTCTCTTTGTTCTTAAAAGCCAAATATGAACTTCTTTATACAGAGGGATTCAATAATTATCTGTAGTCCCAGGGGCAAGAAACAGTGAGACTCCTTATAATATACAGTGGTTGTAAACACAGGTAACCCTCAGGGAGAAAAGGTATGTGGTCCTGTGTGCAAGTATACATATATACATACATACATACATACATACATACATACATACATAGTCAGAGATGTGGATGCCTTGAAGAGCAATGGCAACTTCAGAAAGTAAGCATTAAAAAGTCCTAACAGTTGTCTTTTTGACACTTCAATTTTGGAGAGAAAAAGGAGCTAATTGTGAACTTTGGATGTGGTAAAAAAAAAAAAAAAAAAAAAAAAAAAAAAAAACATGTGTTAATAATCTACAGCAATGCTGACCCAGAGAACTTTCTGCAGGGAAGAAACTGGCCATATGGTAGGCTCTTGTTACCTGTGGTTAGGGAGCACTTGAAATATGGCTAGTGTAATTAAGAAGCTAAATTTCAACTTCAATTAATTGTATGGCCAATGGTGAGTATATTAGGTAGCACAGACTTACAAGATGAAGTTTTCTAAGGCTCACTGACATCTCTAAGCTTTTCTTAGGTCTTTAGTTTCATTTACCAACATACTGCAATTTTTTTACTTTCAGGTAGCAACACTCAAGAGCAATATTGATTTCAGTGTGAAATCCACTCATACATTCACACATAAACATTATGTTATGATTATCTTGTTCGTTAACCCCAAAGTTCCTCATTGAATATCTACTAGAAGATAGCCACTGATGATAGAAAGATGTAAACTTAATATTCTTGCGCTAACAGAGAATATTTTCTAATAAGGAAATAAGCAAATGATAAGGCTATAATGCCAAGTAAAATATGAATTAGATGAAGAAAAGACAGCAAGTTGACAGTTTATGACAAAGGATACTATTTCCACAAAAGTTACCTTAAAAAGAACTCTGAAGAGGCAACATGTGAGCAGAGACCTGAAGGGAGAGAAAGAGTGAGTAGATATGGATTGAAGAAAGGATATCTGTGAGGTGTCATGTGCTAAGTGTTTGTGAAATGGGTATGACTAATAACCTTAATAAACACCAATGAACCAAAGATGACACTAAGGCTTCTAAACCGTTGGATATTCAGCACAAGACACCCCAAGACCAAATTTCTCAGAGATTTATTTGCTCCAAAGGAACGAAGGGCAAAGACAAAACGAAGGGTAAGAGACAAAGACCAGACACAGAGAACAAGGGAAATGAGGCCGTTTGGCCCCAAATAAACATATAGATGCTATATTAGTTATAAGGCTGTAGGTTGGTGGCTAGGACTTCTTATTGTCTATTTCGGTCTTAATTATTAACCCATTAATTCTAAGTATTTCCATGTGGCTTGGCTTACCAGAGAATGTCCGGACCTGTTTCTTCTTTTGGCAGCTACATGGTATGGTGACTCTTCTGGTGGGCCTTTCCCAGAATTCTTCTCTTCTCCTGCCTATCACCCTGATTCTACTGGCCACAGTGTTTTACTCATCATAAGAGAAATATATATTCAAAACAACAACTCCATCAGGCTTTTGATTTCTGGACTTCGATATTTTGATAGCTGGACCTTGGTAGTTAGCCTCAGGAGGAAGACATGACCAAATAAGGGAATAGATGTAAGTGGCTAGCTTTAGGAATGTAACCTGAGGGTTTTTAACCAGGCAGAAGGAATGGGAGTGAAGAGAGGGGCAAGGCCTGTCAGAGCCATGCTTGCCATGATAAGCTGGCTAGAGTCCCTTCAGTTTCCCTACCAGAGTGAATGAAAATGTCATTTACTAGGGTGGTAAAATCTCTCTCTCTCTCTCTCTCTCTCTCTCTCTCTCTGTAACTTTCTCTCTCTCTCTCTCTCTCTCTGTAACTTTCTCTCTCTCTCTCTGTGTGTGTGTGTGTGTGTGTGTTGGGGTGATGAATTTAAGTTTTCAAAAGTTAAATTTTAGATGTGCACATTATAGTAAAACACAGTGTAAGAGATTCAGGTTGGAGGCTGTGGACATGAATTGGTCAGCCTTGTTATGATGACTAATTTTCACTGTCAGCTTGACTGACATGAATCACTATGAAGACACTGTGATGCCAGTTTCCAGAAAGATTTAACCAAGGAGGGAAGAACCACTCTGGATATCAGTGGTACCATTGTTGTACAACAAAATTCTTTTTCTGGGAAAATACAACACACATGCCCAATCGCCCCAGATAGGGAACCCATGACAGACCAAAAGTATGGAAACATCAAAGTCCATGTGGGTGAATCAATGAGTTTTATTGGAGCTGCTTACAGAAATATGGGTGAGGGGTTACTTACAGGAACAGAAATGGCTCAAAGACAACCGCATCAACAAAGTTCACCTAATGCGAGTTACAGTTCACAAAATCATAAATCCTGGAGCACACTGCACAGCATGCAGTCAGTTCATCAGGCTGGAGTGTGTTCTTTCCAGGTGCATCAGTTGATATAAACCTCTTCCAGATGGCTACTCTGGCCTCAGTCTTCTTGACAGCTTTGCTTGTCTAAGAGGGACTCTTAGCAGTCTTTATTGTTTACTCTTGGGAGGGAGGGGCTTGGTAAATTTGATTGGTTTCAGGAACTTCCTGAAACTACCTTCCTGAAGCTATTTTGAGTTGTTTACCTTTTCCTAAGACACTTTCCTGCAGGACTGAATGCTTTAATCTCCAAGGAAATTGTTACACAACAGTCATCCTAAGGGTGTAGGTTTACCAGAGTGAACAAAATGGAGAAAGCCAGTATTTACCTCTTTTTGCTTCCCGACTTTGATATGTTGTGCCTAGCTGTCTTATGCTTCTGCTCTCCAGTCTTCCCCACCATAGAGGACTGAAATCTCAAATTGTGAGCTAAGATGAACAATCCATTGTTCCCTTAAACAGTTTATTTTCAGCTACTCTGGGATTTGGTGGATTTGGTTATTTCAATGACAAAAAAAAAAAATAACTCATTTAATCCTTGTGCTCATATTTCAATCTGTGAACCTGGCTGCAGTTTCTCAGAGGGTGGCTGTAGATACAGAGTAAAGCTGTATCTTAGTCCCATATAGAGACTAAGAACATGGGGAGGGAGTCATCAATGTCTGGTCATTGGTTCCAGAGAGAGTTCAGGCAACAGAGAGAAGGTAATGGATCAGATAATAGAGAGAAGGTAGTAGATCATTGGCAGGCTTATCCAGAATGTTTAACAGCAGGGACTGTTATCCTAATCACCCCAGATAGGGAGCCCATGACAGACCAAAGTATGGATACCATCAAAGTCCATATTGGTGAATCAATGAGTTTTATTGGAGTTACTTACAGGAATATGGGTGAGGGGTTACTAATGGGAGCAGAAACGACACAAAAACAGCTTCATCGCCAAAGTCTACCTAATGTGAGTGACAGCTCACAAAATCATGAAACCCTGGAGCACACTGTACAACCTACAAGCAGGTCAACAGGATGGAGAGTGTCTTTTCCAGGTCCCTAGTATTCACCCAGACACTACTGAGAAATTAAGGTATGTGAGGACTGAGACTTGATGATTAGATATGGTGGCCTAAAGGTCTTCAATGCCTTCACAAGTGTCACAGAAAAAGCAGCAGTATGGAAAGATCTTAGTAATATATAATATTAAACAGCTTGGTGAAAGGGATGGCAGAAAATGTGTCCATACTTTCTCCCTTGAGTAACCACTCAGATGGGCTATTCTAAGTTCAGCTTGGCCATCATGAAGAGTCCCCTTTCCTGGGATTTCTCTCCTTTGTGTCTTCCTTTATAATCCTAACCCTCTTTTCTCTTTGCCTGCTTCTGCTGAGTCTTCTGTACTTTCTGCCTCCATTTCTTCTGTTTGCATATCCTCAGATTTGGGTAGCCTAGGGGATGCAAAGGAAATGTTTGCAATAGAAAACTATTTTCTAAGTATTAAAATTGATATGTCATATCACAAACAATTATGATGCAAAACATCTCTTCATTTGTTTTTCAAAAGTGTACATTTTCATTTTTAGGTTAGTTTACATTTTTAATAAATGGAATCTTGGGCTCTTTGCTTGTAGCCTTGCAAAAACAAAGCCAGGGGACAGGAATTAGTGAAGGGAGGCAGAAGTTTTTGTCATTTGGGTCAGAACTAGACAAAAAAATTTCTTAATTTCCCTCCACTTTTCTGGTAGGCATATAGGTCAACATTTAACAAAACAGTGAAACAAAAGCAAGGAAATATGTCATTTTACCTGTAAGACACATTATCCAAGCTGTGAGGAGATGTTTTCTTAGGTGACAATTTCTCTTTTGTATACCTGAGCTGGTGGTCCTCAGCATAAGAATTCTGAGAAAAAATTTTATTCCCTGGGAACTATATTTTAAGGGTCTCTGTTATTTTGTTACAATTTCAACATTCATATCTCAAACCCAGTAGTTCCAACAACCTTTATTCCCCCATCTATGTTTTTTCTACTGTAGCATTTATCACCTTTTACCACAATTGTCTATTGATTTTGCTTGCCGTTTATTCATTATCTCTTCTGCTAAACATAAACCCCAGATGAGCAGTGGTTTATCTATGTTTCACTTACACAGGCATCCTAAGTAAGTAGCATTCTGCCTGGATTATAACAGGTGATTGGGAAATTATTGGTAACTCTATGAATATTGTAGTATCTACAAGTGAGGAGTAAGTAGATGTGTATGATAGTAGATGCATGACTTTGTCCCAGTTCATATGTGACATTGAAGAAGAGGGCATGATATAGGACATGACCTTCTGTATGATATCTGGAAAATATTCAATGACTCCCAGAATATAAGGTATAGGGAAGGATAGTGACATGGAAAAACACATTCTACAAAACTGGTCTGGGTAAAACAAGCCAGAGATAGACTTTCCTCATACATCTAAGTCCAGAAAGAAACAAAGCCTCCTCTACTTCATGGATGCAGCAAAATCAGCTTGCTGGTAATTCTTTTCAACTGAGGGAAAACAAAACAAAACAAAACAGTGAAGAGACTAGAAAGTAACAGTAGCAAGACTGTAGTTTATAGGCAGCTGATCACCCCAAAACTACAGATCTGGGCTGCATAAGGAGAGTTTGGCTCCATTTACACAGGAGGAAAAGAATCTCCTGTTGGTGAGAAAAGGGGTAGAAAACTTGTAGAATTTCAAATACTGGGAACACTTCACCCTGAATGATGTGATTTCTGAAAACAAGGCCATTCTCCTACATGAACACAATATGACATCAATATTGTGTTGTAGGGAGCTCCACTCAGATACAGTTTATAGCCAACTGAAAGTCTTTATTCCAGCATGTTGGGACCATACTCATTCAGGATTCATGTGAAGCCCTCCCCCCCCCCCCCCCCCCCCCGCTGTTTAGAGCAATTTTTTTTTGTTTTTGTTTTGTTTTGTTTGCTTGCTTGTTTTATTTGTCTGTTTTTTTTTCTTTTTTTTTGGCAAAGGCCACATGCTGGACTCTGCAGCTACAAGGTGAATAAGATTTCTTTTCTTTTTTTTTATTGCAAGCAAGAAGTTTAACAGAAGCTAGGCTAAGTTAGCCGGGCATCTTGACCTTGCATTCCTAGAATATTGTTTGGTAATTTGCCATGGGATTTTTGCATTAACGACATCAAATTCTAGTTAAAGCCAAAATGGTCTCATCAAGAATACAAGGCTGAGGAACTTTTAGCCCTGTCACAATCATAAACAAATATAGCACAGACCCTGTTCAGAAACCAGCAGCTACCCCTTCATGAAAAGCAGCTTGCATTTAGTTGTAAGGTTCCTGCAATACACATTTGTTTCTAGGTTTTCCTTAGACTTAATGCTTGTCTTAAGCACTCCAGGTCTGGGAGCAGAAAGCTGGAGATAGATCCTTTCCACAGCCTGCTGAAATTCTTCACATCAGCCAAGCTGACCCACTTCATCGGCCTCACCCTGAATCCCCATGGAAACTGTATGAAGGCCACCAGCTTCCTCTTGCCTTTTGATACTGACAAAGCCTAGTTAGTGCCTCTTTGTGTGGCTGCATGCTGTAGTGTATCCTTCCTCTTAGAAATTGGAATTACATAGAACTATTTATTTCACATATGTGTGTATATATAATGCACTTTGACCATATTCTGCTATTATCCTTGCTTATAATCCTCCTCCTCTTACCCATCCTCTCCCTCCCCCCCTTTTGGCAATGAGTCCTAAACCATGGATTTTAGTATGTGTATGGGTTACAGTGCTTAATTAGGAATGCTTGTATGAGCATAGGTGGTATTCATTTACTTGATCAAACAAAACTTACCAGTGGCTACACCACTGAGGAATATGACCTCTCCTCCCGTGACACCAACTAACTGCTTCTCAGGGAGGGGTGGGACCTATTGGCCCCTTCCCAATGTGTGATAGTATATTCCTATCTTGGATAAGGAATTACCATTTTGGTGGGTACAAAGGCCATGTCATGTCTAGAAGACAGTGTTTCACAGCATTTCTACTTATCTTCCAGTTCTTATATTCTTATATTCATCTCTTCTTCCACAATGGCCCTATACTTTGAAAAGATGATAGAGATGTCTGGTTTATGATAGAAGACTCATCAGACTCTTATTCACATTCCTTTGAACCTTTATGTGTATCTGCATTCACTACTGCCCATGTTAACACGCTTCTATGACCAAGGCTGAAATCAGTACTAATCTATGGGCACAAACACATGTTTAGAGGGAAGTTTGATAACATGTCCATCTATCAAAACATCAGGTTCCTTCCAAAGCCTAGGACCTCCTAAACCATGAGCTTTTGAACAGGTTTATAGTGCCAGTTATAGTTTCTCTCCAGTGGAATAAGCCTCAAACGCAACCAGGGAGTAGTTGATTACACCTGTAATGACCATGCCACTTTTAAATCAGTGGCCACAAGTTTACACACTGTATTATTTCATACCAAGGATATGTTGGTCTTGCTGTACTTTAATACATAATAAAGTGTATGTTTAGAAACAATCTCCTCATGATTACATTGCATACCCATTATCCTCAATATATTTACTAATTTCATTGAAGGAAATTTTTATATGTAATCATCCCCCCAGGCCTTTGATATCTTACCTGCATAAACTTTCACTGTAGTTTAACTTTGTTCCCTATAATGCTCAATACATTTTTGAAAACCTACTTATTCCTGTAAAACTTTGACACTCTATATCAGTCCTTCCATACAATACATTTTACTTTAAAAAGTTATCAGTGACAGCATTCTTTACACATCAGCTGATGGGCATCACACCAAACCAGAAATGAATTCTGATCTTCTTACACTCTAATAATAGATTAAGTAGCTAAAACGAAAGTGGACCTTAAGAGTTTGGGGGAACTAATAACACTTCTTTTTTACATTTCCTTGGTTCAGGCCATTACCTTTGTTAGCTGATGTGAAAGAAGAAGTACATGACCAAAGCTAATTACATGCAATATGCATCAGAAATTACTGTATGATAGCCTACGACTTGGTTTTTATGTATGATGAGCACAAGTTCTTGTTAATCTGTAAGTCTTACAATGGACTATGAATGGTTGGGGGAGGAATTCAGGGCAATGGATCAGGTATGGAGGACACATTTTTTTTTTTTTAATTCAGCAAAGCCAAGTTAGCATTGGTAGGTGGTATTCATTTTAGAACTGGTGGCTATGGTTCCAAAGATAGGCTACACAGATTACTAGATGCTTTCTAACCATTGAAAGATTCCTTAAACTGTTAGGGCCGCTATTACCCTATCTTATAAATGCCTTTAAATTTATATTACTTGGAATACATGTGGCTGTAACAGCAGAGATGACTCATACAGGCTAAATAGGCTAGATACTTAACAATAAATTACTTTGAAGACAGCATCAAGAAGTCACCCCCTCCCAGTGTGTGTGTGTGTGTGTGTGTGTGTGTGTGTGTCTGTCTGTCTGTCTGTCTGTCTCTCTCTCTCTCTCTCTCACACACACACACACACACACACACAGAGAGAGAGAGAGAGAGAGAGAGAGAGAGAGAGAGAGAGAGAGAGAGAGAGAGTTCCCTAGCTTTCTTGCTGTGTTTAGAGGTGGCCATAAACGGAGGGAGCAGAGCTGATGGCCTAACATCTGATAACAAGATCCATTGGGATAAGAGAGGATTTCTCTTCCTATATAGTTCTTATTCATGTTGAGAAAGCATCTTCAAGAAGCCTCCAGCAGTTTTCTAGTTTGATAGACAATATTGCTATCATGTGGCCTAGTGGAAAGCCATCACTGGCCCCAAGGATCAATACGTGGTGATTGCCTTTTATCAACCATTATTCACTTTGTGGTGAGGGCTGAAACTCAGCTCCCTTGAAGTTCAGGCTGGGGAAAGGAAAAACAGATCTCTGGAGGGAGAAGAACTGCACTGAAATTTCACAACCATTAACAGTGAAACTATGCTGGCTGAGTGCTATATGGCACCTAGATTCTGTTATTTTTTATTCATTCAGAATTTTTATAAATTACTTGAGCGTGGGGTTGTGATTTAAAAAAAATATATTCATCCAGCTTCTGTCATTATTGAGTTGTTAGCAAAATTCCATTATACACACATGCACACACATACACATATACATGAAAAAAAAACAGGAAAATTCTTTGAGGAAAATATGTTCATTTTTGCACATTTTAATCTTTTCGTATTTAACCTCTATCCCACATTGTTCTCTTAATGTATATAAAGAATAATTTGGGGGCTGGAGAGATGGCATACAACTTTTTTTTTCTTCATTCTTTCCCCCCTCCCTCCCATGCCCCTCCCCCCATTCCTCTCCTATTTTATTCTCCTCCCCACTCCACAGGGAAGGTGATGCCTTCCAGAGGGATCATCAAAATCTGTCAAGTCATTTAGAGTAAAGACTAGGCCCTCCTTCCTGCCTCTAGGCTAAGGGAGTATCCCTCCATGGGAAGTGTGCTCCCAAAGTCCTTTTATGCACCAGGGATACATCCTGGCTCCACTGTCAGAGGTCCCTTAGACTGCCCAGGCCTTCTAACTGAGACCACTTTCAGGGGGTTTGAGTTGGTCCAATGCTGGTTTCCCAGCTTTCAGTCTGGGGGCCCATTAGCTCCCCATTGTTCAGGTCAGCTGTCTGGGGGTTTTTGTAGCCTGGTCTTGACCCCTTTTCTTATCACTCCTCCCTCTCTGCAACTGGGTTCCAGGAATTCGATTCAGTAGTAGCTGTGGGTGTCTGCTTCTGTTTCCATCAGCTACTAGATGCAAGCTCTATGATGGTGGATAAGTTAGTCCTCAATGTCATTATCAGGGAAGGACATTTAAGGTAGCTTTTCTACTGTTGCTCAGATTGTTAGTTGAGGTCATCCTTGTAGGTTTCTGGACATTTCTCTAGAGTCAGTTTTCTCTTCAAACCTATAATGGGGTCCTCTTGTGGATTCTTGAGAGTTACCCTAGCACCAGGTTTCTCCCTAAGCCCATAGTAGCTCTCTCTATTAAAATATCTTTTCTTGATTATCCTCCCTGAGGAGTGGATGGAGGGTGGGATGTGGAGGGGGGATGAGAATGGGTAGGAGGGTGAAGGGAGTGGTTGTCAGTGGGGGGCATGGGAGGCAGAGGGGACTGGGATTGACATGTAAAATAAGATTGTTTCTAAATAAGAGAAAAAAATTTGAAATAAAAAAAAAAAAAGATACTTTTCCATTTTCCATTGGTCTTGCACTATATCCCTCTCCACCTAGGCCATCTCCTTCCCTCCTGTTCTCCTCCTTCCCCTCCCCCTTACCACCACTCCCCATCCCCACCTCCACCTCCAGTTTGCTCTGTAGATATCATCTAATTTCTCGTACCAGGGTCCCTCTTAGGATCCTCCTTGTTATCTAGCTTATCTGGAGCTGTGTTCTGTAGTCTGGTTATCCTTTGCTTTACATCTGATATTCACTTATGAGTGAATGCATACCGTGTTTGCCTTTCTCAGTCCTTGTTACCTCACTCAGGATGGTCTAGGGGTGGGCTAGGGGGAGGGTAAGGGAGGGTGGGACGAGGATTGGGAAGGAGAACTGTGCTTGGAATATAAGATTAAATCAAAAAAATAAAAAATAAATGGAAAAATATGTGCTAAAAGTCATAGGCCTCAGTGGATGGCCCCATACCCCCATACCTACACACTGACTGGAGTCAGGGGAAAAATGATGATGATGCTGATGATGATATTGATGATGATGGTGCAGATAGGAAGCTAGGAGGGAGATAGGTAAAGGGGCTCCTGGGGGCATTAAAGGAATGTGATGCAGACATGGATTGGTCAAAACAGATTATATACATACATGAAAATTTGAAAGAATAAATGAAATTATTTGAAAAATCTCCAATAAGAGACTGATTATCAGGGATATGATATTCTCATCCCGCTGCCCTATTTAGTCTCATCTACTACCACTTTTTACCTGTGTCTTAATGCCAGCTGGAGTTTTCCCTCATTACATCAGCTCTCTTCTAGTATTTGAGTAGGTGTGACTATACTGGGCTGCAGCCTTGTACCACTTGCCTTTGCCTGGTGTCCTTTTCTGTGCTGTTCTGGTTTCAGCTTCCACAGTCTCTCTATTTTGGGAAATTAACCCAGATCTCCCCTTCCTCCCAACAGCACTTACTGTATAGATCACATCACCTGTGTGTACTGTTGACTAAGTTCTCTACTCTGTGAATTAATGATTGGATGGCTCTTCTAGCTTAATATTCCATCTTGATTTCTGTGATATATACTTCTAAATGCACAGTTACCCATACAGTGGGGTTTGTAATCACTCTGCAGAATAACATCTCTCAAATATAGCCAGAGTGAATTTTCTTTCATAGACTGGCCAATAATTTCTTGTCGGTATTATAGATTATATGTCATATTGATTTGGCTATGTTAAAAAAAATAGTTTTGAAGTTTGTTGTTTTTCTTTGTAACTCTCAGAGTTAAAGGGTAGTGTCTGAATAGGAATAGGACCAGTGTATCTAATTATTTTCTGATTCATCACTCCTATAGAAACTACCTGCTTCATAGGAAAAACGTTGTTTGGTCCAAAAGAATCTGTAAACTTCAATCCCAAGTGTGTTATCCCAAATCCCTTTCTAAACTAACTGCAGATGAAAGGCAATTTTTACAAGTAGTATTCAGTCAGGCACACTGGTGCCTGATTATAATCCTTAGCACTGGGGAGGTGAGGCAGGAGGATCACAAGGAGTTAGAAAACAGCCTGGGATAAAGAGTGAGACCAGTCTCAAAATGGGAACTATGCATAAAAAATTTAAATTTCATTATTTGGTTATTTTTGAAAAATAAAAGACAAAATAAAACAACAATAACAAAAAACAAAACAAAACAAAAACAAAAACACCACAGTGCACCAGCCAAAACACCATTTCTATACAAGTTAGAGAAGCATTTGTACATTTTCTTTAGCATGTGATTTTTATGTAACTGCTCTCTGTCTAGTGCTGGACTCAGATGTACTGAGTAAAGTGGAAGAATTTAATTTGAAGAAAAAGAGGAACAATTTACACACTGTCTTTGCACCCCAACTTCGGTTCATTTTAGGACTTGATAAATCGTATGAGAAAATTGTTAGGGAAATTTATGTAAAATTGCAAATTATAAAAACAATTTCTGTAATGTAGGATGTGGAAACTTTATGTAAACTCTATTAACTTAATCTCAACATATCTAAATCAATGGAGAGAGTATTCTGAAACCTAATAGAATAAAATTGTCACAACACAGGGGAAGCATTTCATCTGTGTTGCTAATGTAATACAGAAACAAAAATCAGCATGATATTTCAGACATAATGTATGACTATATAATCTATCAAGTATTAATCTTATAAACAAATAATAAAACACAGTGTCTGAAGGTTCTCAGGGAGGTCACATGCTGTCCCCATGCCCCTGCATATAATCTACCCAGAATTTCTCCAGTTGATATATCATATTTTCTACAATCCCACCGTAGAGCCTTGAGCAAGAATTTTAGCCACCTTAGTTTTGACTTTCTTAACTGTAATATGAGGAAGTGGACTAGAGTAGCCTCTGCCTTCTAACAGACTTGTGATCATGGCTTGATTTGTAGCTTAATGTCAAGCTGAAAAGTGTCCATCTGGAATTCATTAAGAGGAATTAATTTTATATGCACTGTGGAGGACAATTAAGCATTTGACCCACATTCCTTTGTAGCTTGTCTTCAGGGTTCCTACCTGAGAAATGGTTTGTGTAATCTCCTGATCATTCCACCCAATTAGCTATTTATGCAGCACTTAACACTGGTGCCTACTTTCCAGACAAGGAAAAAAATCATATTACTTACATTAAAAAAAAACCCTCAGGAAAATTCAAAAGAGATGCTTCAAACTAACTTTTGAATGATTTACTGTTATGCACACTGTACTGAAAACTCTTTTTCACCACTGGAAACCCCAGCTGATGTTTAGTAGAGAAATCAAGTAGCCTATAACTTCTACCATCTGAACCTGAGAGGTTCTCCAGGTCCTTTGGAAAAACTGATGTGATAAATTACAAGTTATCTACTGGTCTTTGGTCATGAGTGCTTCTATAGGAGAAGGGAAAAGACACAGGCAGTAATTCTCATTTGTGAAGAAACAGAAATTTCCCTAAGGTAGGGTGTAGGGGGCATAAAGCATTATATTAATATTTTTGTTTTTCTTCTCTATTAAGGATATTGTATCTGTTCATTCTAATTGATGGATAGATTGCTACTATTTGCATTTGACTATGGCAAAGAATGTGAGAAGTTATTTTCAAATAGGTAAAATTATACACACATGATTCGTTATTGAATTTTAAATGCAATATTTTATATTTTTTAAAAAAAATTAAAGTGATTATAGTTGATTTTTGACACTGAAAAGTTTTCAGTGTAAGAATTAAAGTAAAAAAAAAATAATAGAAGGGTGATTTAGTGACTTTGTCTCCATCTGGGAACATGCCTTATGGCCATAACAGCAGACATTTCCAATTTATTACCCTCCTTCCTGTGAGGGCTTGTGTAATCAGCATTATCAAGACAAATATATAATTATCCTGTAATTGTGTTGTTCTAAAGAATTTGTCTGTTTTTAGCCTCTCCTGCACCCCACAGTGAGCATATAAATACTGAACTGAATAGTGTTGCCAGGTACTGAGCCATGACTAATTTATTACCTGTAGAAATGCCTTAACACTTATGAGGTGTTAATTGTACCCAGGTGACACAACTGTATTTGGGAAGATAACTCTGTGCGCCCTTATCAAAGCATGGAAGTGTGGACAGCATTTTGGGTGCTCTGAGGTAGAAGGGCATTTCTTGCAAGTCTGAATCAGCAGGTGGTAATGGACACTTAGCGTTCTAACTGGTAAATGATGGTTGTGCTATCACCATTAAGGAGAGACATTTCAATTAATAATAAGAGAAAATTAAAGTTTTGTTTCATAATGTTTTGACTTGCTGTCTTTCAGAAAGAGATTAGTGGGACAAATGGGAATATAAATTGTTGATTTACATGCTTACTGTCCTCATCATCAAGTCAGTTAGGAGTTTTATGGTGCTTACCCTAGATGAGACCAATATGTTTAGGTGGAAGGTGAGGAGTGCCAGTCAGTCATCCTTCGCTCTGTGCATTTCCATAAATGAGGAACGTGAGCTAGGGTTAATATTTGGAGCTTATGGGACTGAACACAGAAGCAGAGGGATGCTGAGTGCTGTCACAATCACTGCAGTACAGGAGCTTGGCCTGTCACAGGTGTTCCACAGAGATAGTGGGTTAAAGCTTGTATCCTCGCAAAAGCCAAGCAATGTTTTCTCATTAAAATCAAGATCATTCACATGTTCCACTAATAGATCCCATTCAAGATAACAGATTATTAGCAGTTCCAGTTGACTATATTCTAAAGCACAGTAAGTAAATATGAACTGTTTACCACATGATGAATTTATTAATGCTCATTTATCTGTTTGACCTGTATACTTTAGTCTCTGGCACAAAGTGCACAGTTGATATTTATATTTGTATTGCCTTTATTTTGATCTTTTACTGACAGAGCATTTTCACGAACCCAACAGTTATCTTTTAACAGTAAGAGTGGAGATTTATTAAGCTCAAATTCTGGCCTAAACATCATTTTAGCTTTCTGTGTGTTGTTTTAATCCCACTTTTCCAGATAGGAGAACCAGAGTTCAACACAGTAAGGCTGAGATCACATTCCTAGTAATAAGAATTCCTGAGGAGCTGGGAGTAGCCTCAGACTATGCCTGATTTTATGGTTTAGATCAAAGTTAATTGAGTGCACTTCAATGGACATTTTATTCTGGAGGTGCTCATGGCTATGAAATACATTTTCCTTTCGTGGAATCAGGAAACAGTTTCTCTTGATATCTATCTTGTCATATATGCTCCAAACCAGACAAATATATATATATATATATATATATATATATATATATATATACATATGTACACACACACACACACACACACACACACACACATGCGTGTTTGTAGCCAGAGCCAGGATTTACATAAATGAGAATGAAATGTGAGAAGATTGTGGGGGGCTTATAGAATCTCCAAATGCACAAATTCTGACTAAGAGAATTGGGGCACACACTGCACTTGTCTATTGGAAGACTGTGGAGAATGACACTCCTTATAGTTAGGTCTTTCTGGGTGCCTGGGTTGGTCATCTGCCCTGAAAGAAGCTGTGGAGTGAAAGTATAATCTCTGACATTAAAATTGATGCCTAAGTCAGTTTTGACTTTAGTCCTTGCTTGATGATGAATTATGTGCTTGTGAGTCAGCAGCAAGTTGCTCATAAAACATTCAGGTAATGAAATCTCTACATACAAAGTATGAGATAGAGAAGAAAAACTCATCCCTTTTCACTCTTCTCTGCGGTTTCCAGGCACTTCTACCTGTAAATAATATAGGGCCCTAAAATGACAAAATTATTCAAATTTAGAGAGATGGACATGGCAGATAAATTCTTGAGTGACTATGTAATTTGGTACAAATCAAATATTTTTTCTGTTTTAAAATGCCTATATATTTATACATTTGACTTCCAACTTGTCTAGGTATTAAAAATTACCTTAATAGGAAAAAAAGCAACAAAAAACAAAAAACCCAAGGGGCAACTTGAGGTGTGTTGTAAAGAGGGTAGAGGGCAAACAGCACAGGCAGTGACTATGGAGGTAGGCTTTAAAGGTTGTGGAATTTTCTAAATGGTTATGACATATAAGAGAGATAGAAATAGAGATGAAAAAAGAATGAGATGAGAGAGAGATTGATTTTTTTGCACATTGGGTAAGAAAAAAAATAAATGAAACGTTGCTTATCTCCTATGTGATAGACATTTAACTGTGTAAAAATTGTCTCATCAGCCCTTGCCTACTTGTGAGTTTGAAAAATAAAAAACCACTTTATTGTTGACCTAGAAAATAGCAGCCTCCTTAGCTTTTCATATAACTTAATGTCACCAAGTTTAAGTGTTTTTCTGTTTCTCCTCTATGTTAGGCTAACGTCCTCACAACTTACTTTTCTCCTCAGGTGTGTGTTCCTGTCCAGAGTTTTAACAGGGTCTCTTTTGAAAGATTCCCGAATTCTTTCAAGCTCTAATTTTCTTGCATGCTTGAGTTTGGCTAAGTGGCTACTGAGTATTCTGGGCCTTTCTTTAAAAGTATACTCCATTTGACAACCATGGATTACCAGTGTATTTTGCCTTTGGTTTGTTTGTGCTCCTCTAGTCCCAGCTGTCACTGGCTGTGTATTCTGAGCCTTCATGAATACTTAGGGCTTCCATCCTTTTTGTCACTCCTACTTTGGGAAAACATCCTTAATATTGTGGCTTATTCATTTATCACTACTTCTGAGGCCCAATGGGTAAAAGACTTTAAAATTTTGCTTGCTTTGTTCAACACACATGGACATGCACACACCTTTTTCTTCCCTAGGAGAAGACCCATCAAGTTAACCAAAGTTACATCCCCAATTACATCATTCCTCAGCCTTTCTGAAGAGTGCAGGTCTTCCCTTGCCTTTGATGAACTATCCCCAAGTACCTAGTGTGTGTCCCTGCAGTGTGGCTTCTCTTACCTATGTCATATCTGTCACATGCTTTTTGTCTCAGGAGCATCTTGACCTGCCTCTAGAAACTAACATTAGATGTTCACATCTCTGTAGCAATGGGAACAGTTTGACAACTAACTTACATTCCAATTAAGTTATTTGATTTTTTTTTGTTACGATAATTTTTCCACTTTCGATATAAGAATCCTTCCAGTTTTTGAGATAAAATTGTACATTTGGAAACAATAAAGTTTCCAGTCTTGGAAGCTAAAGACAATTCCACGTGTCTAAGATCTGCATAATCTTTGTCCATAAGGAAAAAGCATAGATATTTTAAGGGGGAGGGCATCAGTTTTTCTTTTATAGTTTCTGTCTTCTTGAGATTCTGGTAGATAATTAAGAACTGCTGTCAAATAAAAGGGAAGAAGGAGACAGAAAAAAAGGCAAACTGCTGATAACAACACAGATGTGAGACAGCAGCAGTAGCTTTGTGTCTGTCAAGGTGTGACCATCATAGTGACAGTCATTGCATATCCATCTAATCTGGCTGAGTCATGGGACAGAAAGGAGAAAGGCTGTATACTTACATGAACTCAGGGCTATAGTGACTACATTATTTAGGAGCTCGGGCAGGTGTTGAGATCAGTAGTGAGTCTTGCTTTGAAGTAAACATGTTGTATAAAGCTGGGTTTTTGGCCTATGTCTTTTCCTGAAGGATCTGAGTTTACGGAGAGTGTTTGACACTATTTAGAGTGCATGCACAGAGGCAGGATGACTCTGCCTTGTCCAGCTAGGCAGCACCGCGGACCAGGCACCACACAAACTGATAAATACTTTTCCTGTGTGTAAGGCATACGGTTTTTCTGCCCGCCACCTGCTCTTGTTCCGCCACCAAGCCAGCCCCAAATAACACACTGAGACTCTGTATTAGATATTATACTGTTGGCCAGTTACTTGTTTCTTATCGGCTAGCTCTGTCTTAATTATTAACCCATTTGTGTTAATCTATGTATGTCCATGTGTTCTTCTTACTGGGAGCTGGCTGCCGCATACTGCTTTTTTCAGACTCTCCATCTTGACTCCTCCTTCCTACTTCCCATTTCCTCCTTGTCTCCTAGTCCCTCCTATCTTCCTTTCCTATTGGCCAACAGTGCTTTATTATTAACCAGTATGAGAAACATACAGAATGACCTCTCCCATCATCTCCTCTTTTCTGTCTAAATAAAAAGAAGGGTTTTAACCTTAACATAGTAAAATATATTACATAACAGTTATCAAATAAGAATCACAGTTAACAATATTTAGTCCATTAACATTTAGCAAGATTTAAGAAATTATTCCATCATCTATTTCATCTTTGTGAGTCTAAAGTCCTATATGTAACTTATCTTTAATCCTGACTAAGGAAAACTATAACCATAACTATCTGTCTTCAACTCCCTCAAAGACCACAGAAGGATAGTATATAAGCTCTAGAAATGACAGAGACAACTCACTGCCTGGTCACCCAAGGTTCTTTTGTAATCTTCCATCTTCAGCCCATAGGCCATAGTGTGTCTAGCAGACTCTTCAGCAACGCAGGAAACTTTAAACTGTCTTCTTGTATTGGCAGTTTATCAGTCACTTTTCTCTGTGTCCTGTATACTGTCTCGCAGACTCTTCCATGAAGCAGGAACTCTGTAGCAATGTCCATCTTGAATCAGCAGTCACTTTTCTTTGGGTCCTGCATGTCCAGTTTATACAGCATAAAGTCAAACAGTCCAGACAAGAGCAGTATCTTGTCCAAATGGCTAGTCTTGCCATATTGGAAGTAAACTCCATAACGTGTTTTTTTAATGTCCATCTTCCTTTCTGACGCAGGTGGTGTTGCCAGGAGCATTTATGTCTCATTGTCAAGTAAAACCCTAAACCACTTTAAATGCCATATTCTGTAGGTTTTTGAAAGGTTTGAAGAATGCCTATTTATCTCAAATACATCTCTGTGTATCTTGAAAACCTAACTAACTTAACTCTAAGTTTTGACTATCATAGGTAATTATCTATAATCTGTACTACATTATACAATATTTTTCTGAATGAACTATATAAACACAATACCTAAACAAAAGGAGAAATATATACATCACAAAATTGACCTTAAATTGTATCAATAAATGAAAATCCATTCCAAAACAAACTATGCATATCTATACCATAATTTCCCTTTTACCTTTAAAAAGATATTGGTTGTGATCCTTAACCATTTATAACCAAGTCCATTTAAATGAAAACAAACATTTATAAACAATATTTGGGAATTTGGGTGTCGTCATGGGACAGAAAGGAGAAAGGCTGTATACTTACATGAACTCAGGGCTATAGTGACTACATTATTTAGGAGCTCGGGCAGGTGTTGAGATCAGTAGTGAGTCTTGCTTTGAAGTAAACATGTTGTATAAAGCTGGGTTTTTGGCCTATGTCTTTTCCTGAAGGATCTGAGTTTACGGAGAGTGTTTGACACTATTTAGAGTGCATGCACAGAGGCAGGATGACTCTGCCTTGTCCAGCTAGGCAGCACCGCGGACCAGGCACCACACAAACTGATAAATACTTTTCCTGTGATTAAAATGGGTACTATACTTTATCACAGTAAGTCAGGATTATGACAGCATAAAAAATAGGCCCAAGGCTTGTGAGTTCATCTTGTAGGGGCTGTATTTGTGACCCAACAGCTAAGGGGGATAGAGAAGTCAGGAAAGGGGGCTGGCTTTCCAGGGAACAGACTTTGGGATGTAATGACGGTGAGATAACGATGGGACATCCAGGTAGGTTTAGCTGCCGGGAGTCAGGAAATGCTGCAGTAGGATTTCTGTGTTTGGAGCCAGGATACTGATTCACGGTTGTTGTCCCATTCATTAGTTAGAAAACTGAGGCATGGAGATCACCACAAGTTTATTGTTAGTCTGAGCTATGTATGAGTTCCTGGGCTTCCTGGGATACAGAGTAAGGTCATGCCATAACAATAAAACAACAAAAGCCAGGCAGAATAAAAATCATACAGAACAAACAAGTCATCTTCACATTTAGGGAATGCTCAGTTAGGACTCTGAAGACAGCTCAGGAAGACAGCAAACAATGATATGAGTTATAAAGGAAATATAAAGAACAGCAAAAGGACAAGGGTCAGGTACTTCAGAGGGTGTCCTGAAGCATTGATTTCTTTTCCCCCCATAGACTCCAGCTCTACCTCACAAACCATCTTCCCTTAGGAACAGCATCCACTGGAAATGAAACCCAGCTGCCTTTCCATTAAACACAGACTGCTTCTGTTAAATCAGGTGAGCCATAAGCCATGCATTTTCCCAGCAGGACCCATAATCCCGGTCAGTGGACAACTCAGGAGCCTGTTAGAGCCTCAGGGACATCTCATTTTCAGCCCAACTCTGGCTCCATATGGCAAAATCCATGATCCCAAAGTGATAAAGCCAGTCTATCTCATCTACCAAAGAAGGCCCTACTGAAAATTAAGAAAAAACCCTCAGCCATACAAGGTTATTCTTGTTTTAAAGCATTGATGTGTTTTTATTCCTTTTACTGTACTGTTAAAATTCAGAGTAAAGTTATTAACACATATACACACTCACACATCTTATTAATCAATCTAGGAAGTAAATCTTAACAAAGGGATCTGTCTACAGAGCAGGGCCTTCAGAGGACTGGCCTGGGGACCAGGTCCCCTCCTAGGTCATGACAGCTGAGGAGGAGCTGCCAGTTGACATGATGTATATCAAACCTACCCTATCCTCAGTTTCCACATTATACTAACCTTACAAAGAATTCTTACAGAGGTTTTGTTTGTTTTTCTAAACTGCATCCTGTAGTGAGATATCCACCCCACCCACACCTGTTGCACTGACCACGCCCATTGGGGCATCGGGATAGGTGAGGGCATGACCTGTGGGGACTAGGTCTGGGGTTGCATAATTTCTGGTCAGAGACAGAGAGCATCCAGGGGCATCCCTGGGAAGGAAACCTGTGTCGGTTATCTGTTTCTAGTGTTAAGTGATTTCTCCCTGAATAAACATCCATCAGCCTATAGTTTCCCAGATGCTTATTTCCCACACAATAGCATCCTGAGTAGTGAAATGAGTAGAACCTTCTTGTACACCTGTCTAAGCTGTAAGCAAAGACTTCATTTCCCTAGGTACTTTCTGGACAAACTGTTTCATTGTTGGCACTCTCTCAGACCTGCCACTCACTCTTCTCCTCATTATCTTAATCACACCCGCATCTTTCACTTGCCATGCATGTTATGTGCTTTCCTCAGTCATAATAATGCTTATAAAGAAACAGCACACTGATTTTTGTGGGCCCTCTGCATTCTCATGAAGTGTTGTTGTAGAAGTTAACTGGAAAATTAAAAGGAATCAAAATAAGTACATAGGTAAAAAAGAAATTTCTTTGCATTTAAATGATGGTCATATTTCAGCATCTGCTACAAGGAATCATTCCTCTTTTATTGGAAAGAATTAGAAATACACAATTATTCACTGACTTTTGGCGTTGTCTCTGTGAGTGTGTGCATGAGTGTGAATGTGTGTGTGTGTGTGTGTGTGTGTGTGTGTGTGTATGCAATGATAGTAACAAACTCCCAAAATCGTGATGTTCATTTGTTTTCCTTGAACAGATTAAAAGTAAATACATAAAAGAAAATATTAAGGATCACCAAGGAAACAGAGAAAATATCAAAAGCATAAAGTGACAGGTAAATTGTTTTCTACAAACATGGGATCTTATCTGCATATATGCCAAGTAGGAGTTTTTAATTAAAGACCTTTCCATACTTTCCTTCCCACTTTAAACTCAGGGTTTTCTGGCACATGTCAAATAGCTGGTAGATTCTAACTTGGAAATACACACACACACACACACACACACACACACACACACACACACTGTACAAACAAATTAGGACGAATACAAGTCCACAAGAGCAAAATGTGTGCTGGTGTTTTCAAACATACTTGATATCTCAAGATGTCTCTTTAAGTGAAAATCCTCACAAACATTTTTAAACTTGAAGGTATTTTCACTCCCTCAAATTCATATGACTATAATATGTAAGCATGTGAGTCAAAAAGGTTATTAAAGCAATATCACATATAAAACTATTAAACTTGTACTCTCTTGCATAGGCTTTTACAAAAACCATAATGAGCACAAAAGAGAACACGTACATTTTTAACTAAGATGTGAATTTGCCACAGTGATTTCAGCAGAATAAATTTTCCTGAAAATCTTTCTATTCTGTGAAAAACAAAACAAAACAAAACAAAAAACTACCTTTGGGTTTCTTTAATCATTTCTGATGAAGGCAGAAGCATACCAAGCCAGATTGAAGGGCTCTTTGCTTTCAATTCACAGGTTACTCAAGCAAGGGATGAAAGCCTGGCATGACTAAATACAGCCTTTATTGCATCTCTTTTATGCAAATATGAGCTTTCACATGCCTCAAAATTCAATATTCTATTCCATTTCCAGATTTCTGAGTAAGCATGGGATAGGTTCAATGAACTGAAGAGCCAGATCCTTTAATTTATGGATAATATTATCAATAGGATAAGTCACTGTGTGTGGGTGTGTGCCTATGGAAGTTAGGATATCACCAGTGTTGTTTATTGCCTTCCACTTAATTTGAGACAGGGTCTCTATACCTCGCTAGCTTGCCCATTAGTATCTGGATTATTCTGTCTCCACTTCCTAACTCCCTGTAGGACTGATAGAATTAAAGACAGATGTGTTACTGCATCTAGATTTATAGGTAGGTGTATTAGTTACTTTTCTACTGCTGGAATAAGACACCATGACCAAGGCAACTTATAGAAGAAGATAGTTATCTGGGGCTTACAGTTTCAGAGGGTCTGAGTTCATGATGGTGACATGGGATTAACGGGACAGGTATCTGGAGCTTCATCCACATTCAAGAAGATGAGAAAGAACACACTGGCAACTGCATGTGTCCTTTTAATATCATAGACTGTCTGTCCTCCAACAAGGCCCCAGCTCCTAATCCTTCCCAGACAGTTCCAAAACCTGGGGAGTAAGTGCTTAAACATATGAGTCTATGGGGGCCATTCTCATTCAAACCACCACAGTAGGATTCAGGGATAGGAACTCAAGCTTTCTGGCTTGTGCAGTAATCACCACATTACCCACTAAACCACCTCCCCAGCCATCAGGATGCTATGTAATTTGAAAATACTTCTTGTAATTTGTAGTTTTATGTAACAGTTGTGCTGGGCATGAGGCCTGTTGTGATTTGAATGAGGAATGTCCCCCATAGACTCATTCATTTGCACACTTAGTTTCCAGTTGGAGTTGCTGTTTGAGGGCTTATGAAATCCTGAAGAACAGAGTCTTTCTGGAAGAAGTATGTCATTGGGTTTTGCTAGTTTATGGCCTTGTTTCACTTTCTGTTCTCTCTGCTTCCTGTGTGCACATAAAATGTGATCCCTGCTACATGGCAGATGAGCTTTTCAGCGTCATCCATGTGGTACTGATTTTTCAGACAAGTAAGATTCAATGGGAGCAGTGTCATGAATTCTTCCTTTGGGGTTAGAAAGAACTGCCAGGCAGTGTATAGTAGGTCTGGAGTCCCTTTGAGGAGGCCCAGAGAGGCAATTTCTTGATGCAGTAACAGTGAAGCCTGGGTTGTAGTAGAGACTACAAGATGTTGAGATGTGAGACATTAGCAAGGAAAAACTGCATGTAGCTGGACAGCGGCACACACCTTTAATCCCAGCACTTGGGAAGCAGAGGCAGATGGATTTCTGTGAGTTCGAGGTCAGCCTAGTCTATGGAGCCAGGACAGGCTCCAAAGCAATACAGAGAAACCCTGTCTCAAAAACAAACAAACTCACAAACAAACAAAAACAAAAAACAAAACAAAGCAAAAAAAAAAAAAAAAAAAAAAAAAAAAAAAAGAACTGCATGCAATTTTTCCAAGAGAAAATATGTGTTGTAGGCAGCAAAACTGGAAGAGCTGAACCATCAAAGCACTTTGCAATTAAAGCCATAGATGGTGAACATGGAGCTATAGTAGTTGATATTTACCTCACTAGGTTTGGGTCTTGACTTGGTTCAACTCACTATGTGTCCATTCCTTCTTTTTGGAGTGGGAGTGGATATTCCATGCCATTGCATGTTAGAAGTGTGTAACTTGTTTCTTGATTTACACGGGTCATAGTTAAGAAATTGGCTTGATTTTCAGAACTGACCTTATAATTTAAACAATGTTGAGACTGTTAAAGCCTATAGGGATTACTGAATTTGAACTAAATGCATTTTGCATAATAGAATGGCCAGAAGCCTATGCAGGTCAGGGGCCAAATGGAGTGGCTTAGATGAGAACTTTCCCCATAAGCTCATGCATTTGAACACTTAGTACAGGGAATCCTTTGGAGGCAGAACCTTGCTGGAAGAAGCATATCACTGAGGTGGGCTTCCTGTGTTGGGATGAAATGCCTTTTTTTCTTTCTCCTGCTGTTATGCTTTCTCTGTCATTGTGGATGGACTCTTTTGTGTCTTTCCCAAACAGGAATAAACTTCTTTCTTCTTTAACTTGCTTATGCACATTGCATTTTTAATCACAATAACATAAAAATAACAACTACAAGGCCCATAACTGTAACAGTATCACTTTGGAGGGTGAGACAGTATTGTGAGTTTAAGAATAGCCTAGACTACACAAACCCTATGTAAAATATTAAACACAAAAACCATATCCTTATTCAAAATCTCTTATGGAGTTAACCCACTGTCTCAGCAGCATCTGCAGCTGTGGATTAAGCAACCCAAAGGATGAAATATATACTTTAAATGCATCTCATGTAGACCTAATGTCTCTGGACCATAATCTCTACCTCTTGGAAGGCTGAGACAGGGGAGCTGTAAATTCTTGCCTTATTGTAAATTCTTTAGTGACATTTTGCACAGGAAAGTGCTGGAGGATATAGCTTAGTAGTCAGAAGCTTGCCTAGTATGTGTGAAGTCCTTTGCAACATCTGTAAGTGCTGCATATCAACACGGCCAACAACAACAAAATGCACTGGAGTCTGCTATGGTGTTATACACAATAACTCAAGACTCTGGAGGCTGAGGCAGGAGAATGGCCAGTTCAAAGCCAGGCTGAAGTATGGTCCAATATTGTCTCAGTTCTCCCCCCCATAAAAGAAACTGAATTTTTCCAAACATGTACAAATGTTTTTCCTAGTTACCATACTCTAAGCAATATAGTATTTATGTATACCTTCATTTACTTGAGTGACCATTTACACTGCATTAGTTATTGTAAGTGATGTGAGGATGATTTGAGATTGGGGGGTATATCTGTATATATGTACCTGAGACCCTGGATCTGGGGCTCCAGAAATTGATGGTTCACTGCATGGGTGCTAGGAACTGAACTTGGGTCCTCTGGTGAAGTAGCAGGTGTCTTAACCACTGAACCATCTCCCTAGATCAGTGGTTCTCCACTCCCTAATGCTACAGCCCTTTAATACAGTTCTTCATGTTGTGGTGACCCCAACCATAAAGTTACTTTTGTTACTATTTCATAACTATAATTTTCTATTGTTATGGATCATAATGCAAATATCTGGTATGCCAGATATCTGATATGGGATCCTTGTGAAAGGGTCATTGAACCCCAAAGGAGTTGCAACTCACAGGTTGAAACCCACTGCTCTAGCTCATAGATTTAATGTGCATTTCTTTGATGATAGATAATATTAACTGCCTTTTAAGGTGCTGATTGACTATGAAAATTGACAGTCATATTGACTATGTTTTTGTGTGATTTTGTTTTCTTTTATGGATGTGTGTCTGTGCACATGGATGTGTGTGTTCCTTTTAAAGACAAGATGTATTTTATCAATCCAGGGTTGTAAAGACATTGTAGTAAATTTTCTTCTATGCTTTTAAGAAGTATTTTATTTTGTTTTGTTTGTTCTGTATGAATATCCAGCTGTTCTAATTTATTTGCAACATGTGTGTCTTCTCACTGAATTGCATTAAGACCTTTGTTTAAAGTCAAATAACTAATCATGACCCATGGTCACTGCAGCATTGTTCATAACAGTTAAATGTCTATCGGGGTGATGCAAGCTTTAGTTCATTTTTTTCCTATGTCAGAATATTATATGCCAGACAGTCTGTAATGAAGAGGAATACATTGGTTTATAGTTCTGGAATCTGAGATGTTCAAAATCAATGGCCCTGGCATCTGTCAAAGGCCTTATTCCTACAGTGTCTCATGGTGTAAAGACAAAAGGATCTGGAGCTGAAATTCAACCTTGAGTCTTTTTTGTAAGAATCTTTCTTGTGTGTATGAATGCATATGTATACATAAATATATAGCATTAATCTACTCACAAGAATGGTGTTCTCATGACCCAAATATTTCCCTTACTTCTGACTTCTCAACATTATTTCATGATGAGGAAAGTTTACAACACATGCCTTCTGGGGAGCCAATTAAAACTACAGCAAATGGATAAAGACTATGTGATATTTATGTATACATATACACTTATATGTATTCTGCATAATTTTGAGTAAATACAAAATATTTTGATTCCTCGAGATTTTATCAAACATTTTGGTATTATTTGTTCTTCATCCATCCTTCTCCTTCTGTATTGACATCTCTCCCTCCTCCCCAGTTAGAGATCCCCCTCATTTCACATCACCCATACCCTGATATCCCCTTCCAAGCTCACTTGCCCTTTCCAAGTCACTTTATACTTTCTTGGTTTCTGTGGTTACTCCACGTTTTATACCTACACTTGAGGATTTGAAGTTCGGAGCCTCAGGTGAGAGAGAACATGTGGATCTGGCTATATGCTCCTCATAAGGGCCATAGACTAACAAAACCCCAAAAAACAAGCAGGAGAAATTTCATTTTAAATGTTTGGTCAAAATAGTCTGAGTGACTCACAATGCAATATAAATTATCAATGTAGTCTTCAGTTGTCTTTCAAGGGTTGAAGGTGGGTCTATTGCTGAAGACAATTCATACTTAGGATGTGGGACCCAGCTGATCAGAGCTAGATCTAACCTCCATGATTCTGGCATATATACACTATGCTAAGGAACAGAAGCAGTAATACAGTCCCACACAGCTACATCACCCTGTGGACCACAACAATTACCAGCATGGCAAGATATGTATCGTGATGCAAGAAATGGCACTCACATGTGGGTAGTAACCAACTATTGCGGTAAATAAGGGTCAGGATAAACAAATAGGCCGAATAGATGTTTATTCAGGGAGAAATAACTTACAACCTAGACAGATGAACACCAGGAAATTCAACCCGATCCTCTCCTGTCCGAGTCACGCCAGAAAGAGAGCGCCTTCCTGGCCCCCTCCGACCTCCTTCCTCAGGTCACCTCCGCCCATCGCTCCACCCCCCCAATGGGCGTGGTCAGTGCTACAGAAGGACTACCTCACTACAATTCCCCTTTTAGTCTAAAGAAAAGATTTAGGCTTAATACAAAACTATATACAAAACAGTGAATAACAAGTGTGCTCTAAGAAAAGGAAAATCGAGAACAAAATGACCTACATATCTAGTCCTAGGGTGAGGGCATAATGGAGTTTACAATAGAGTTGTCCTAAGCTGGAAAACGTAAGTCTAGTACCTAATATATCTAACTAGGAAGAGAGAATAATAGTTGTGATAGTTTAATCTTCAACCTCATCAAGACCTGAGAAGGAAAATAACAATACTAGAGTAGACAGGAAATGCGGATGGACAACTTCCAAAACGGTGCAGCAAGGACAGAAACAGCAAGCCACCTGAACAGTCACCCTAGGTCTCACAGCGACGTTGGTACACCCAGATTTGGCTAAGGCCAAGAGAACTTGACAGACCACAACAACAGCAGGGAAATAGAATGGCTGTCTTACCCTGACTTGGCAAGGTCAAGCAGTCTTCTATATTTGTCTCCTGCAAGCACATAGGACTGCATGTCCAAATCAGTGGTCAAGGTGGGGGCAATTCTATGCCCAACAGGCCATTAGCTGAGGCGAGATTGAACTCCAGCAGGAGCAACAACAGTGTCCAACATATTTTCAGGAAAATGCACGGTGCTGTCAGGAGCAACAGTGTCTCATGTCAAAGGAGTACTAATATTAAAACATTTAAATGCCATGTTCTGCATGTCTATGAAGGATTGAAGATTAAGCATCTATATCTGACTAATCTCATAGGTACAGGAAATGTGAGTGAAGATAATCTATAATACTCGGGAACTTAGCTAAAAAGACTGATTAAAACTTTCCTGAGTAAAGCAGGAACAAATACTTAAACAATATAACTATTTACATATACCTACATGTAAATCCCTAAAATAGAGGTAGAGTATAAGTGTCAAGACAAGAGGTAGAACTATAAAGGGCAGCAAGATAAATATCCCAAATTGTATCAATATACAAAATGTCTTGAACACAAGAAAAGTATACATACATAGAATATGGTAAAAAATAATATGCATAAATATTATAAGTGGAAACATTTAACACAATATAACAAAATATAAACTTAATTTTACATAGCTTACCACATAGGAATACATAACAATGTAAGCTGTAAAATACTATCTCATTCATACTCAAATTCTCAAGGAAATAGGCTAATCTACTTATATCCCATCTAAACCATACCTTTACCCACCATTCCCTATTCCTGTCTAAAAGATAAACCCGAGTGTAAGCATCACCCAATCCCAAATAACTAAAACCAACCCAAAGACGATGACTATTATCCCAAATTTCCAAGGGTAGGGAAAGGGGGCGTAGTCATATTAAGATTACTTCCTGCTGAAATGGGACGATGATTGCTCCAATGGATCCTGTAGGAAGAAAATTTTTAGCAACCAAATTTCTCAACAGAACTGGCTGTGACATATGTAGTTAGTCACTGTGTGGCAGAAAATTCTTGACTGTAGTTCTATTTGAAACTGGCCAGGGTGTAATAAAAAGGTGCACCATTACAGCTAGCTAGTCATGAGTTGTCTCGAGCAAAACAGTCTCAAACCGGTTTTAGGGTGATGTTTGTAGTTCCGATGCATCAGGTTGAGTCAAGTGGAAATGATGATGTGGGGCCCCATCTTCTTTCCGGAAAGTTCAAAGACTGCTGTTAGGAATCGTTATTATTCCTTGTGGAAAAGTTACACATCAATATTAAAGTAAAATTTTCAAGTTTTAAGGTATGCATTAGGGAAAGACAACAATAAGCATTAAAAGTATGTGAGAAAATTAGGATTTCAGAGAGAAAATTGCATAAGATATGAGTCCCCAGATTTTGTTTCTTCTGCCTTACACCAATTGGCTTCTTGATTTAAGGCAGAAACCATGAATTTAATCTTAACAACATGCTTGAATTTAGAGAAGGAAAGCCAAATCCAACTCCAAAGCCAGCATTGGTTTACAAAATTTGGGACTTCAGGAATACTAGATAATAGAGAGAAATAGATTTCTATATAGAAATAGTTTACTACAATTAAATTTTTTTTTTTTTTTTTTTTTTTTTTTTTTTTTACCATATATCAGATTCTGCTTCCTTAAGTGATTGTTTCTGAAGAGCTGTCTTCTCTTCTGTAGGCACCTACATGTTCAGTGTCTTTTGGCTGTTTGATGATAGGTTTTCTCTGTTTTCCTGTAAAAACAAGAACAGAACACTTCCCCTACCTTTGAGAGGCCTCCGCACACCTCATAGGACCTAGTTTGTTGGATGACTTGTCATTTCTCTTCATTAAGATGCTTCTCTTGTTCAACTCGGATCTTGATTAACTTAGATGGTATCCATAGTTTTTCTTCTCCTGTAGATACAAATGCAAAACCCCTACCCCAACGTAACACATATCCTGCTTTCCATTCTGAGGTCAGTACATCCTTGAAATACACTGGCTGATTTAGTTCAGAAGTTTTTTCTATTGTCCAGTGTCTTTCTGCAGCTGTTTTTCCTTTTTCATCAGCATTAAGAAAGTTTAATGTTAATAAAGCATTATGTAATCTGTGTTTGGGTGTTTTGGTTCCTCCTGCCTGTTTATGGAGCATTTCTTTTAAAGTACGATTGGATCTCTCAACCACTGCTTGTCCTGTAGGATTGTGTGGTATACCAGTTATGTGCTTTATCTTGTAATACTCAAAAAACTGTTTCAATTTGCTGGAGACATATGCTGGAGCATTGTCAGTTTTTATTTGTGCAGGTATGCCCATAATGGCCATTACCTCTAAAAGGTGCGTTATAACAGAATCAGCCTTTTCAGAGCTCAGAGCAGTAGCCCACTGAAACCCTGAAAATGTATCTATAGTGTGATGTACATATTTTAATTTTCCAAATTCTGCAAAATGAAACACATCCATTTGCCATATTTCATTCCTATTTATACCTTTAGGGTTACTGCCTGGTGGTAAAGGAGTTTGGTTATAGAATGAGCAAGTAGGACATTTCCTTACTATTTCCTTGGCTTGTTCCCAAGTGATAGAAAAATCCTTTTTTAAACCTTTGCTGTTCACGTGGTGTTTCTTATGAAACTCTGAGGCTTCTAGCACACTTCCTATCAATAAACGATCAATTTCATCATTGCCTTGTGCTAGAGGACCTGGCAGACCCGTATGGGATCTGATGTGTGTTATATATATAGGATGAGTCCTCTTTCTGATAGTATCTTGTAACTGTATAAACAATGAAGTTAATTCTGTATTGTCAGGAATAAATTCTGCAGTCTCAATGTGTAAAACGACTCTCTCTGCGTATTGAGAGTCAGTAACTATATTGAGGGGTTCTTTAAAATCCATAAGTACCATGAGAATGGCATACAATTCTGCCTTTTGTACAGAATTGTAAGGGCTTTGAACCACTTTACTAATATTTCCTGATTTATATCCTGCCTTACCTGATTTATTTGCATCAGTGTAGAATGTATGAACTCCAGAAATAGGTGTTTTTCTTACAATGCGTGGAAGAATCCAAATCGTTTTCTTTATGAATTTGATTCTCTCAGTTTTGGGATAGTTGTTGCTAATTGTTCCCAAAAAGTTACTGCAAGCTCTCTGCTAATATTCGTTATCTTTCCATAAGGAAGAAATTTCCTCATTAGTTAAAGGTACTATAATTTCTGCTGGGTCCCTTCCTATTAGCTGACGAAGTCTTAATTTACCTTTTATAATCAAGTCAGAGATCTTTTCTATATATGTTTTCAGTTTTTTATTCTGTTTATGTGGTAGGAATATCCATTCTAATATGATATCTTCTCTCTGCATCAAAATCCCTGAAGGATATTCTCTAGATGGTAATATAACCAGAATACAGTCTAGGTTTGGATCCACACGGTCCACATGTGCTTCTAGTATCCTCTTTTCTACCCATTCTAATTCCTTCTCAGCTTCAGCTGATAGTATTCGTGGACTATTCAAGTCCTTATCTCCTTTTAGGGCCATTTTCAAGTTTTTCAAATCATGCCCTTCTACTCCAATTATGGTTTGCAGTTGAGAAATCTCTCCTAGTAATTTTTGAAGATCATTAAGAGTCTGGTAGCGATCTCTTCTGATCTGTACTTTTTGTGGTCTAATTTTCTGTAGACCTATTTTATATCCTAAGTAGTTGATAGACTCTCCTTTTTGTATTTTTTCAGGTGCAATTTGTAATCCCCAGCGAGGTAAAACTTCCTTTACTTTCTCAAACATTTTTTCTAATATTTCTCCTTTAGAGTCAGCTAACAATATATCATCCATGTAATGATAGATTATGGATTGTGGAAACTGTTTACGAATTATTTCTAACGGCTTTTGTACGAAATATTGGCACAGGGTGGGGCTATTTAGCATTCCCTGTGGCAAAACCTTCCATTGATATCTCTTCACCGGTTGAGAATTGTTATAATTAGGTACCGTGAAGGCAAATTTCTCTTTGTCTTGTTCTTGTAAAGGTATAGTGAAGAAGCAATCCTTTAAATCAATAACTATAATAGGCCATTCTTTGGGTATCAAAGAAGGCAAGGGCATTCCAGGCTGTAGAGAGCCCATTGGCTGGATAACTTTATTGATGGCTCTCAGGTCTGTAAGCATTCTCCATTTACCAGATTTCTTTTTGATCACAAATACAGGAGAATTCCAAGGGCTGGTTGATTCCTCAATATGTCCAGCATTTAGCTGTTCCTGAACCAGGCTTTCTAAAGCTTCTAACTTCTCAGAGGTCATAGGCCATTGTCCTACCCAGACAGGTTCCTCTGTTAGCCATTTTAAAGGTAGGGCTTTTGGTTCCTCTGTTTGTTCAGCATTTGTATTTTGTTTTTGTACTGCCTGGATATTTGGTCTCTGTCTTGTATAGTACTTAACAGTATTCTTTCCACAATCATGAGGTCGTCTATGGTTCCTATCTAATACAGGAGGAATGTTAATCTGTGTATTCCATTGCTGTAATAGATCACGACCCCATAAATTTATCACTACATCAGCCACATATGGTCTCAACCTCCCTCTCTGTCCTTCTGGTCCTATACAGTCAATCCATCTCGTGCTTTGTTTTACCTGAGCCAGGGTTCCAATCCCTAAGAATTGAACATTTACCTCATGCAGGGGCCATCTTTGAGGCCAAGATTTATTAGATATGATAGTTACATCAGCTCCAGTGTCCACCAGACCCTCAAACAGTCTATTATTCATCTTAACTATCAATCGAGGCCTATGACTATTTATAGCAGTTTGCCAAAATATACGTTTTTCATTTCCTTCTGTCATGTTTGATTCAACTTCCGTCACTAGTTCGTCATCCAGAACAGTATGAGTTTTTATAATAGGCACAGAATTTTCTAATTGTCCTGTGGGAGATTGTCTTCCACTGTGACTGGGAATGTTCGAACCACCTGTGATGTGGGGGCCTTCGAGAGGCCCCCCAAGGAGTTTCCCGATGGTAAAGGGTTTCCTTGCTTGTCTCTGGTCGATCTACACTCATTTGTCCAGTGTCTGCCTTTGCCACACCTTCTACATAACCCAGAAGGCTGAGGCCTTCTGTTTGATTCATTCCTGGGGGTGTTACTTCTAGGGAAGCTTTGCCTACAATTTCTTTTTAGATGTCCTATCTTACCACAGTTATAACATCTGACATTATGATATCTTTTCAAACCTTTGGGGATGGCTTCTCCTACCCAAGCTTCTAAGTCACCATAGTAAGGAACTCTGTTATCTTGATATCTTCTCTGACCTTTAGATATGGCTTCTCCTATCCATGCTTCAGTCTTATTGTCATTATACTCAATGTTGCCTGTATATAGGACCCATTCATCCAAGGGTGCTGATCGCATTTTTAAAGGCCAAAGCACCTGTTTGCATTGAGGATTCGCATTCGTATAAGCTAAAGATTCTATGAGTATTCGCCTAGCATCTATGTCTGCTATCTCTAATTGTACTGCCCTAGATAATCTTTCTAAAAAGATACTAAAACGTTCTCTAGGTCCTTGCTTTATCTTGGTATAAGGTTCTATCCTCTCTCCTAATTCATGAACCTTATCCCAAGCATTCAAAGCTGCTGTACTGCATAGAGACAAGATGTGTTCATCATAGGCAGCTTGGGTTTCTGGGTCAGCATAGAGACCCTCACCAAGAATTTTATCTTGGGGAGCTTTATACCCTTTCTTTAAGCCCTGAAGTTCAAGAGCTTTTGCTTCCTCTCTCTCCATAAAGCCCTCCATTCTATTTGAGAGGCGCTTTCAAGGACAGCTGATATTAATTGATCCCAATCCTTAGGGGTTACCTTGTTATTCCATGCCCATGATTCTACTAATTGCTTCACATAAGGTGAATGCATGCCATAAGAGACTACTGCTTCCTTTATACCTTTTAAATCTTTCATACGTATTGGTTCCCACTGATATGCAACGACACCTTTTGGATGTTTCTTCGTTGCTGGCTTTTCATGAATAGATACAGGGAAAGCTCCCCTGACCCTAAATGGTGTGGAAAATTTTAAATCTTTTTCATGCCCTATTACCTGTAGTTCTTCTTCTGATGTATCAGACTGAAGGTCTTCTAAAGCCTGAAATCTATTCACCATTGTTTCTTTGAGTGTCTGAACTTCTTGAATCAAATAACTTTCTAGAGACTTCATTGTATCAGTCAGTTTCTTACTTTCTCCAACTACAAATGATTCCATGTTTTTAATCTTATCATCCTTAGATATTATCTGAATGGCGTGTAAACTGCCTTCCAGAAACAATGTTCTATCTGCTAGCTTGTCATTATCCTCAGACATGGAAGAGATTCTGTCATCTAGTCTTTCTATCTGATGTTCCAGTTTTTTAAACTTATTAGTAGCTTCCTCCGACCAGGAGTGGGCTGTTTCTGCTAGTTTGTTAATGCATTGCATTGTTTCTGTTCTGGTTATTGAAGTATCTGACATTAAACAAATTATACCTTTCAGCTCGCCAACGCCATCTTCAATATTCTGAATCTTTCTTTCTATATTTTCTATGCTTTGAATTCTATCATTTTCAATGTTTCGAATCTTAGTCTCTATGCTTTGAATTCCATCATTTTCAATGTTTTGAATCCTTGTCTCTATGCTTTGAATTCTATCATTTTCAATGTTTCGAATCTTTGTCTCTATGCTTTGAATTCTATCATTTTCAATGTTTCGAATCTTTGTTACTAAGTCTCCCATAGTTTGTACAAGTTCCTTATTGTTTGCTGTAATCTCAAACCATTTCTTTAAGAATATCATGTTAATGATGAAACCCATTGCTATTACAAAATAAAAGTATATATTGGTCCAGTCATAAGTTTCTTCTGCTAAAATCCCTTCTACATATGAAGTAAAATAATTCCTAAAGTTCTGCATAGTAAAATTATCTGCCATAGTTATAGAACAATTTATCTCAGATTTTATATCAGCTTAAATTGCAAAAGATGTTACAATTACCTTAGGTGTAATTCTGCTGTCCTGGAACTTTGATGCTTTTAGTTGTATATCTCCGCTTGTGGTAGCTACGCCTGGAGGTGTGTCATCAAATAGCGCCTAGCCGCCCAGGCTCGTCTGATCCCGGTTCCTGTAAAAAGTTCTTAACAAACTATGGCAAGCAGAATTTTGTTAAAAGGGGACTTTTGGAGTTACTTGTAACACAAGACGAAACGCGTGCAAGCCGGGCGGGTGCCGCCGGGCGGGTGCCGCCGAGAGGCTCTGCGCGAATGCAAAGTCCCGTGCGGAAATGGGCAAAAAATGTTAAGCGGTAAGTGCCTTCTCAGGTCTGCTTTAGCGGCAAAGATCTCCTTTGCAGTAAGGAAGAGGCAAATGTCCCAAAGCTGTGGTGAGTCCACCTGGTTAAACCCTGCCCGTTGGGGAAGGTGGGGGAGGGGGGGCGGCTTCTGCCGCCTGGGGGCAAAACCCAGGTAAATTCCGCTTCTGACACCAGATATTGCGGTAAATAAGGGTCAGGATAAACAAATAGGCCGAATAGATGTTTATTCAGGGAGAAATAACTTACAACCTAGACAGATGAACACCAGGAAATTCAACCCGATCCTCTCCTGTCCGAGTCACGCCAGAAAGAGAGCGCCTTCCTGGCCCCCTCCGACCTCCTTCCTCAGGTCACCTCCGCCCATCGCTCCACCCCCCAATGGGCGTGGTCAGTGCTACAGAAGGACTACCTCACTACAACCAACCGCTGCCTAGTAGGACTTACGGTTCACTCAATAGGAAGAAAATCATCCCTCACCTTGAAGCCTCACCTGATGTGGGGTAATGCTCTTGTTCATTATAAAGTTGTATCACATGTATTGGCTGAATGGCCAGTAACCAGGCAGGAAGTATAGGTGGGGCTACCAGACTAGGAATATTCTGGCAAGAGAGAAGGCAGAGATGCAGTCACCAACCAGACACAGAGGTAACAAGATGAGAATGACTTACTGAAAAAAGCTACCACACCACATGGCTAAATGTAGGTAAGAATTATGGGCTAACTAAGTTGTAAGAGCTAGTTAGTAATAAGACTAAGCAATAGGCCAAATAGTTTGTAATTAATATAAGTTTCTGTGTATTTATTTTGGACCAAATGGCTGCAGGACTGAGCAGGCAGAAACTACTGTCTACACTAGCCAGCTTTCCAAATCTTGTGAGTTCACGGATATTAGAAAAAGACTCTATTACTGCCAATTTGCTAGGTCAGCATAATTTTACTGCTTTCTAAATCTTATCCTTATAGCTGAAATTAAATGTAGCTACCATTCCTCATCAAAGAAGCCTGCCTTTATAGCAAATGAAGATGATCATAAAAAACCACAACCAGTCACGATGCAGAGATCAGCAGATTGTGAGGAGCCCAGATCCAACACATGTGTCTTTATCACAGCTCATGCATCTATGGCTCCTGTATCTATGGCTCCTTTATCTATGGCTCCTGTATCTATAGCTTCCTTATCTATGGCTCCTGTATCCATGACTCTTGCATCTATGGCTCCTATATCTATGGCTCCTGTATCTATGGCTCCTGTATCTATGGTTCCTGTATCTATGGTTCCTGTATCTATGGCTCCTGTATCTATGGCTCCTGTATCCATGACTCTTGCATCTATGGCTCCTGTATCTATGGCTCCTGTATCTATGGCTCCTGTATCTATGGCTCCTGTATCCATGACTCTTGCATCTATGGCTCCTGTATCTATGGCTCCTGTATCTATGGCTCTTGCATCTAGGGAGTATTGTGGAAAAAGGGGTGGAAAGACTGTAAGAGACAGACTAAGAGAAATCTGCTATGAAATAGTGTATCCACATCAACAAGACTGGAACAATGGCAGTACAATGGACATGTTACCATGGAAGAAGTAAAGCTTCATGGGTTCTCGCTGTAGACAAAGAACTATAGGTAGCTAACAAATGCTGGGAGAATGGGAATTAGTGTCTCCTGGACATGAGACCTGTTATTGGTTATTCAATGAAGACGGCTCAGCCTTGAAGCCATATACCCACCAACAAAAATTGACTCAGCAGGCAGGTTGACTTGTATGCTTGTATATATGTACACACACACACACACACACAGAGAGAGAGAGAGAGAGAGAGAGGTGTACATATATAAAACAATAATAAAGAAAAAGTGACTATAAACTTTAGAGTCAGTGAATTCAAAGGAGGGTAGCTGCAAAGCCTAGAAGAAGGAATGGGAGTAAGCAATGTAATTTTTATGTAATTTATAAAAAAGAAAGAAAATGTGATATACAAACACAGTGGAATTTTACTCAGAATTTTTAAAAGAGAAAATCTGTGGTGATATATTGTAGATGATTTAATATAAAGCCACTGGACATCAGAAAGCAAAGCCAGCCACACTAGTTATCTATAGAAGCTGGGCAGTGGTGGCACACACCTTTAATCCCAGGACTCAGGGGACAGAGGCAGATGGATCTCTGTGAATTCAAGGCCACCCAGGGCTACATGAAAGAGAATCAGTCTGAAAGAGTAACAGAGTTCACGCTTTTAATCCCAGCACTAGAGAGGTATATAAGGAAGAAGCAAAGGGTCTCATGAGGCAATTAGTCTCCAACCACATTGAGGGCAGGAAGAGATTTAGTTTCCATTCATGAGGAAAACAGGATCTCCATTTCAGCCTTGGTAGAAATAAGAGCTACTGGCTGGCTGCTTTGCTTTTCTGATCTTCAGCTTGAACTCCGGTATTTGTCTCTGGATTTTTATTATTCGTGCTACTATTTGGAAGAACCTCAGTGATATTGTAACTGAAGTAAGCTGGTAATGGAGAGATAAATACAATATGATCTCATGCTTCCAATTTATAAAAATATTGTTTAAAAAGCAGAGTAAAAAAGGCAATTATCAGGATTTGGAGAACCTGATGGTGAAAATATGCTGGTGTATATAAAATTAAAGAATGTTGGGTTCTCTGTATGTTCTTTTAAATGGAATTAACTATACCACACATTTGAAAATGACTAGGGAAGGTTTTATAGAGGGATAGTAATTAAACATCTGCTTGGAGTACAGAGTCATGCTTTCATCCATTTATATTCTGTGTATCAGTCAAAACTGTCCTTTCTCACAAATATTTATCATTTCTTTGTGATGAGAACATTCACAATCATCTCATTTAGCTTTTAAAAGATTCATTTGGATTATTTTAATCGTGTGTGTGTGTGTGTGTGTGATCATGTAGGTGTGTGCACATAAGTGCAGGTGTGTGCAGAAGCCAGAGGAGTCAGTTCCTTTAGAGCTGGAGTTTCAGCAGTTGTGAGCTACCAAATGTGGGTGGCTATGGGAACCCAAACCCAGGTCCTCTGTAACAGCTGTTTATGTTCTTAACCACCATACCATCTCTCTAGTTAATCATCATTAAGCTGTTTCTGACCACATAATATTCTTAAAATAACCACCATTCTATAACATGGGATGCCAGAACTTCTATCTGGTCATAGTTTTGTACTGTTAATAAGTTTGCCCACAACCCTATCTTCTGTTGCCTCTAGACTCTGCTAACCACTATACTGCACTCCACTTCTATGAGTTCAGATTTTTAATAGTCTAAGTATTAGTGAAATCTTATGATATTTGTCTTTCTACATCTGGTGTATTTAACTTGATATTATAATGTATCTCTAGGTCTATCCATGTTTCTGCAAACGGTGGGCTGCCATAACTTCATTAAGGCTTAAAAACATTCTATCATATATGATATGTACATATATGTTATATATGTATCACATTTTCTTTATTCATTCATTAGTTGATAAGACACCTAGAGTCTTATCCCTGTTTCAATAAATGTGGATAAGCATCCTCTTTGACATACATATTTAATTTCCTTGTCTATATATCCAAAATCGAATTACTTAATCATGTGATAATTTTGGTTTCTTTTTATTAAGGGACCCCTTTTATTATTTTACATGAGTGTGTTAATTTACATTGCTAGCAAAAATTTTTAAGACTTTCTGTTTCTCTTCAATCTTTCCAGCACATGTCATTTTTGTCCTCTGATTGCTGCTATTCTGTGATGAGATGACACCTTATTGTGCTTTGATTTCATTCCCATGGTGATTTGCATCCTCCAATATACTTGTTCATTTGTACATCTTCTTTGAAGAAATCTCAGTTCAGATCAGCTATCTATTGTACATTTCTTCTATTGAGTGTGTTACTTATATATTCTGGATATTAGTACTTCCTGAAAAAAATAATTCACAAATACATTTTCAAATTCTTTAGGTAGTGTGTTTCCTCCCTCTGTTGATTATATCCATTACTATAATTCTTAGCATCATAAAAGTACTAAGTATTGAGGTTATACATTTGTTAATTAACTTGGCTGAGTCATTATATTAAACTATATATATAATATGTTGTAACTTAAACACATATGTATTTCATTATTAAAAATGAATTTATAAAATTGTATATATATACATATGTATATATATATACATATACATATAGCTTTGTTTCTAGATTTTTCTCTCTTCTTTTATTTTGGTTTGCACTGCTTCAACTGTCTGATTATGCAGTTTTATGATAAATTTTAAAATCAAGTAATTAAAAAAGATTTAAAGTCAATAAATTCCTTGCTCCAAATTTATCCTTTTTATAGAATTATTATGGCAATTCTAGGTTATTCTCATTTTGGTATCAGTTTCAAAATCAGTGCTTGACTTTTGACAGAGGAAGTCTTTTGAAATTGTCATGTGGACTGCATTGTCTCTCTAGATCAATTTGGAGCCAAGATAGTCCTTTAAAGTTGAAATGCTCCTAAAAGGAGTTACTACAGATTACTGTCATTTTTGTGACCATGACAACCAGGACTTAGCCTTAAAAGCATAAAGGCCCAGCGTGGATGTCACCTCTGTTGACCTCTCTAGAATTTTGCATGGAAGCAATTCCAAATAAAGCTTTTCCAAAACCTTCCTTAAAAACATTAACAGAGCATACCTGCAATACCCCAGTGTGTAATAATTTGTGTTTTGCAATCTACCCCACCACTCTAAAGGAAAACCATGCCTAATGCTGGTACTTGCTCTAAACACTTGCTTCAGAGTACACACAGCAATCAGAGCTATGGTACTATGTCCTGGGGAACCTTACATGGGAACTTCTCGTCATTTTGCCCCAGCATCTGCTGATGAGTAGACAAAGGAAGTGCTGTATTGATTTTTATAAAAACATACCAGAAGAATTGAAACCACTTTCAAAACTACTTCACTTGGAATTTTTGCCCCTAAAGGAGTTTTCAGACGCCTCAGAGGGCACATGCCTAGAACTCTATTTACTCACAAATTTTCTTTGACCTTTTAAAAGGGCTAATATTTTCTTGTGTAAATCTTTTTATTACTTTTTTTTGGTATTTAGTATGTTCTCATGAATGCCTTTCATGTGGAACAAAAGCTGTGAGTCTCAGCTTAGAATGAAAGTAAAAGATTTCTAAACAATACTCCTATTATGATTAGACAATTCAAGATACATTTTGTACTGAAAGCAAGATATTTAATAAATGACAAAAGCATTTTCCCTATTTTAAAAATATGTACCATATTATATCTAAAACACAGGGTTTATTTTATAGTTTTGGGTTTTTGTTTGTTTGTTTGTTTGTTTGTTTACTTTGTAGTCTTGGAGACATTCTTTTTGCTTTGGAAGGAATCTTGGTCCTCATTCAAGATGAAGGAGATGTTCTTAGCCAAGTGTTTATCTCTTTCTGGAAGACAGGAATGGCCCAAACCTCTCTTTGTCTTTTGGGACTGTTCTACATCTCTATCCACAATTTTTAGAAGTTTTAGCAGTAAGTATACTGTAGTAGAAGTGCTGTATAATTCATTCAAGGAAATGTTTCCCAGGCTACACAAGATAAGTTGAGTTAGATGCTTAGAAAGCTTGGATTTTGAGTATGTTTTTACACAAAATTACTGTTCATTAAATTTAAAGTCTAAGAGCGAATCTACCCTCAATCCTTCTCATAATCATGACTAAATTACTTTATCTCAATTAAGTTTAAAACTGTAGAATTTTTAGGACTATTTCTGGTCTTTCAAATTTGTTACCTTTTGGTTTTCTTTTTTCTTTTTCTTTCTTTTTTATTTTTCCTGCTCCCAAAAGTGGGATGGGCAGAGTGGTCAGTGAAAGAGTTGACTTGCTATGCCACTCTGTTTTGTTGAAGACCTAGTCACTTTTTCCTTTCAGTGTTACTAAGTGATGTTTATTCATAAATCATTTTCATAAAAATCACCTGCATCTGGTGCTTGAATATGGGGGTTCCAGTGTGTGAAAGGATCATTTATCATAGCTATTGCTCTCTCTGGCCCATTTCCCCACAGTTTGTCTTCTTATCTCTCATATTCTCTATAGCCACAAGGACCATGGCTAATCTCCTATGTAGCAAGACACTTCTCCCTGGCTGAGTGCTTCCCATTGCCGGGTTCTCTGTAAGGCAGTCTTCCATGATGTCAGGGTTTCATGATATAATGGGCTGCCTCCAGATAGCACACAGGTGATTTTAGGCAAGGTGGTCACACTACTGATTATCTAGACTGGGACACTATTGTGAAGAAAAGGTATGCTCTGATCATTACACCAAGAGAACGGAAATATGCTTTCCTGACAATTTAGAATAAAAAGGTGTTTTGACTAGTTGTCTGTGATACACATTTGTCTTTGTTGTACTTTTGGTTTATGCTGAACTATTATTATAACTAGATACAAAGCTTTCGTTTGAAATGTGCATAGGTCAAATAACAGTGAATAATGCTCTGAGTGTTAGTTGACTCACTAAATTTGTGAAACTAAAGAAAAACTTTAGCTTGGGGAATACATCATTACTCACATGTGACCTGTGGAACATATTAGTGTCATGCCAAGTTAATGAGTAGAATGAAGAATAGTGAAGAATGTAGAGAAGTCCAGAAAGTTGCTTGAGATTCTACAGGTAATAAGTAGATGAACAGGTACTTAACCTTATTGTCTATGACTAAGATTTTTTTCTATGAAATATGTTTTATTTTACCTAAGGTATAAAACTTCCTGTTCCCTCTTAAATTAATAAAAGGAAAACAATTTCTGACATGGTGTGAGGCACACTTTATGTAGTTTGGCACAGTTTAATGTCTTTTTGGCTAAGTTTGTTAGGAAGCTGTATTGGTCATAGGTCCTATAGAATCTGTAGGTTCTCTTAGTTTCTTCTCTCATGTCTGAAGCCTCTGCCAGACTTGTCTGGGGTTGGAGGAGTCATACTATAGATGATGTTTTGTCTGTAGCCTGCTTTTCTCCCTTTGCACCTTGCATAGTATCTTTTTAACACTATGAGCACTTAAGCCTCAAGGAAAGTACTTACACATCATTTCCAGCTTAATTCCTCCAACTGTTGTGTCCATAGTATATGGTGTCATCAGCTATAGGGTCTTCCTTTCAAGTTCTGAGAGGACACCTAAGGCAAGGAGATAGCCATTATTATTTTTGCAGTTGGAGCAACAACTCCAAGAGAGGTTTTCTATGCCTGCTGGCACTAGGTATTCTATGGCTCTTTGGGGGAATAGCATTACCCAAAATGTCATAACTTCATTCAAACTGAATCTATCTATCTACACTTATCCATATTTAGCAAACATAAAATAATAAGTTTCCCAGTGTCTTTCTCCCTCTATATTGCCTTTCTTCCCCCTTCCCACTTGATCCCCACCTTATTGTTTTTCAGTGCTCCTTGCAGAGCACCTGTGCCTTGCTATCCCCTCTAGGTAGAGCTCCTTCTCTTCCCTCCACCACCCACTCTGCTTTCTCACTTCCTACTTACAATCAGAGGTACAGAGATAAGACCCACAAATAAGAGAAAAGCATGCAGTATTTGTCTTTCTGGGTCTGGGTTACCTCACTCAGTAAGATAGTTTCTACTTCCATTAATTTACCTGCAAATTTCATCTCCTCATTTTTAATTAAAAAAATAAATTTCAAATGAAAGTATTTTTCATACAATATATGTTTATCAAGGTTTTCTCTGCTTCATCTTCTCCCAGATTCTCCCCTCACCCCTACCCATCCAACATTGCATCTTCTTTCTCTTTAAAAAGTAAACAGGCAAATAAAAACAAAGAACAGAATCAGAATAGAACACAACAACCAGGTGGGCAGGGGGAGAGGTGGGAGATCATGAGAAGACATATGCCTGCAGAGACATGTACACACACAGAAAACTCACACAAACACAAAATTGGATGCCATAATATGCAAGCAAAAGATCAGTAAGAAAAAAAACCCAGAAAATGCATTATAAGACAACAAACAAACAAAAGGCCTCCCTAAAACTATCGAGTTCATGTTGTATTGGCCATCCACTGCTAGGCATGAGGCCTGCCCCTTAATGTGATTGGTCTGCATAGTGAAACTCCACTGGAGAAAACTAGTTTTTCCTTTATAAGCAATTGTCGATTGGAGACAGTTTCTTGTTTAGGGATGGGATCATGTCAATTAACCCCTCTCAGTGTTGAGACTGCATATGGCTGGACCCTATAGATGCTGCCATAATCTCTGGGAGTTCATAGGTCCAGTTGTTTCTGGAAGGGAATGTTTCCTTACTATCTATGTCCTCTTGCTTTTACTGTTTTTCTGTCCCTTCTTTCACAAAGTTCCCTGAGCCCTAAGAGGAGACATCTCATTCATGTTTCCATGTAGGTAGGTGGAAGCTTCAAGTACAATTGATCTGTGGGGTATACCATAATATCACTTTGAGTCATTATATAGCTATAGTTCTTTAGCAGACAATAGTATTTGGGTTTCCTCCAGGTTCCTGGCCAATCTAGCTCCAGGTTCTTGACCACCCAAGCAGTGTTAGGCATAGGTTCCATCTTGTGGAGTGGGCTTTAAATCCAATCAGAAAGTGGTTGGTTATGTCCATAATTTTTGTGCCACAATTGGACTACCATATTATGTAGGCAGGTCACCATGGTAGTTAGAAGGGTTTATAGCAGGATTGGTGTTTACCTTTCTCTTCTGGTAGTATGCATAGGAGAAAGTACCATAATGATTTCATGTTTCTTTACAGCTTATTAGAATCCCATGGTCTACACATTTTTTCAATGCTTTCCTACCCAAACACTCTTCTGAATCCTGGAAAACACCAATAAACAAAAGATACAGAAAGACATAGAAAAATAAAAGTCAACCATAAAATACAATACTTGACCACAGCCCACAAATGTGTGTTTATCTAAGTATGCTACTTTAAATCTACACATTGGGCATTAGTGAGGTTTCCTAAGCAAATGTATACAGGCATTATAGTGTGCTCTCACTTTCCCATTCCACAGGGTGATCTTCCACATACTTTGGGCCACTGCCTGACAATTTAGAGACCAATTTTAAACAAGTGTCTCCAGAAACCAAGTGTGCTTTGTGGGTGATAACATCTCTTCAAAATAGGATTATACGGACTCCCCATCACCACCTCATTTCTCCAGTTTCAACACGGGAACAGCCTTCTGAGCCCTGTTTCCTCCAGGAAGAACATACTTTAGGAAGCTGTTCACACCTCAATGAGAGAGAAGTCCTGAGTTCCTAGATAAGGAACCCATCCCCAACTCGTCACTTATTGGTACCTTAGCTACACGATGGACGGGCCCTTTGGCAAAGAAGGGCAGATTCGTTATTTGATTATCACTTCTATAGCTTCTCTTTCCACATAGCATCCTGTCTAATTCTTATGAGCCCAGTCACTCTATGTTCTGAAGATTATTTGAATTTTCAGAAGAAAAAAGACTGCATGGTGGAATGGGCTATGAGTGCCACACATTATATACATTTGAAACTGGAATGAGAAATGAATAACTGAATAACATGAAGTAACCTACTTGTTCATTGATGACCAATAGCAGTCACTCCCCAACAAACTTTTTCATCTTTGAGGGGCATGCCACTATATGAAGAATTAGATAGACTAGACAGGGAATCAGCCAGACCACTGCCTTTTGAATGAACTTTTATCTCAGAATGATTTGTTGAAATTAGCCTACTTCCTCATAATAACCACACTGCCAATTTTCAGATAGATCCACTTGGCTATTCTCTCTGTTTTTTGTGAGACTCTGAAGAGGCAGTAACTGCTTTTTTTTCCAGTCCATTTTCTAAAAATACACCTGGTAATATGATTCACCAACCACTGCGTACCCCACACAGAGACTGGATTTTTGGGGCCACAACAGTGTGGTTTTGAGAGGGTGCTGTCTGGTTTCACAGTCTCAGGTCCCTTCTCATGTGACGGGAGGCTTGGCAAGGGCACCTCTGAGTGGCTTTTCACTATGCAGCCAGATGTGGTTTTGTACAGAACTCAGGGCAAGGCGGAAGGGCAGGGAGAAGAAACTTCCCCCTAGTCGACTGGCAGAAAAACATTTGTAAAGGTTACACACCACCCACACATTCCTTTTAGATGATCAAAGGTGCACAGGAGGTCATAGAAGGGGAGAGCATGGAAGAATTTTTTCTTTAATTCCCTGGATTGTAATTCTTGCTGAATAAGGCACAAATTATGATTTGAAAGTCCTCTGGGAAATTTCTGGATTGAAGAAAACAAATATTGAATTGAGTCAAATTGATATTGCTGAAGTGTACAACATATTCTTTGCTCTATCTCACTCAACATGACTTTCTGTTTATCAAGTCATTTTTAGTGTGTGCAGGCTTGCGAGGCTCAAGCCCAGGGTTTTGCAGGAGCCATTTGAGCATAATTTACCAAGCTAGAGCCATAGCTCCGTGAAATCTTTAAAGTGTAATTTTCACTAGTAATTTTGTTACTCACTTATTTTACTTACTTTTAAATTTCATGGGCTTCCTTGCTTCCTAGTCTCAATAGAATTCATGAAACTTGCTAACTTGATATTTTGGGCCCATCCCAAATCAGGAAGTGTTCAGCGTTATCAGAAATGTGTTTGGACATGTTTTCCTTATCCATTACCCATTGGTAAGTTCTAGCTCCAAGTTTTGTGTGGGCCTTAGATTTACATGAACATTGAATCATTCCTTCCAGCTCTCTTCTGGTCCTCAGCTCACTTCCATCAGATAGAGGGACATGCTCGCTCATCTATGTTTTCCCAGTAATGTATACCTTGATTAAAACAATCCATGTACATTTTACTTGCCGGCCTCACCCAGATGTCAAAATCCCCTCAAGGGAAGACTCTTCCATATCTTTGTATCCATATCTCCTAGCTAGCTGTCTGACAGGTAATGGATACTTAATAAATATTTGTTGAAAGAATTAATAGACTATTTTTTTTTCATTTTTCAAGGCCCCAGGCTTAAATCAGTGGAGTTATGATTATTATTTCTTTAACATTCTCTACCAGGTGCAGGTGGCTGGAGGCCAGGGTTTTTCCTTGTTGTTTAATCCTTCTTTGCCCTGTGTTTGTTCTTCATTCCTTCCCTTGTCCCTGTTGCCTTGGTCTACACACAAACAAAGGACCTGTGTCACAACAGACAGGAATGACAGAAGAAACACTGTGAAAGGTGCTTCAACTTCTCAGGTTGAAGGGACTGTTACAGCAGGTTATTACTTGGCTCTAGTCAATATCTTTGTCTTGCACTTTATGGGTGATAGTCTAAACAAATTATTTTCTGCCCTTAGTTTCCAATGACAAGAAACAGAGTCCCAACTAAGCATTTGGCTGTTGCTTTTTCTATCAACTACTCCTGATGTCTCAATTGCTCTAATGTTATGATGCTGTTTTTCCCAATGCCATGCCATTATTTGGTGTCTCTTGTAAAGTATGCCCATTGTTTGGAAAGATAAAACATTTATGTTTGTTTCTGGTCTGAACTTTTAGAATATTCTTATCGAGGCTAACACTTACTCTTTTATATATATATATTTTTAGAAGATTGATTATATTTTAAAGTGTGCATGTTGATTGGGGTGGCGGCATGTGAATGTGGGTCCCCATGGAGGACAGAAGATGGCGCTGATTTCTCTTGAGCTAGAATTACACATAGATGTGAGCCAACTGATAAAAACTAGACTCGGGCCCTCTGTAAGAGCGGTGTGTCCTTAACTGCTGAGCTCTTTCTCTAGATCCAACACTACCTGTTCCTGTGATCTGCTGTCATGAGCAGATACAAACTGTTCCTATGGGCTGCTGTTAACACTATGACATGCTTTGAAAGATTAGGACAGCCTGTGCTCAACTTTCAACTTGACAACTTCTACCACATTTAGATTGACCAAAACCCTTCTGTTTTCCAACTTAATCTTCCCAGACACTGTATTATGTATCTTTTCCAAAATAAGCAGTTAAAGAAAATAATGATGTGCCTTTATTTGCCATATATATATCTTTGGTTTATTTGCAAGGCATATGTATATCTATACACACACACACACACACACAAGTCATACATGTATGTACACACACATACACACACATGGACACATATGTGCAATTTCCTAATTGTTTGGGTCATAATATTAAAGACATACATATGCCTACAGGGATTCACAGAGCTCTACCCTTGCACAGGAGCTACTGGCAGCTGATGGCTTCAGGGGGAGGGGCAATCAGTTTTCTTCAGAGATGTTACACTTGGTAGATTGACTGTGCTCCATGGATGGCTCTAAACCCATGCACATACACATAATGGAAGTAATGACAGATATTATGTATTAAGAAAGAAGTTGGTGGGTAGGCAGGGGAGAATTTGATGAAAATATCTTGTGTACATGAATGAAATTCTCAAATGATGTGTGTAGGTGTGTGCCTGAGCTAATGGGCTGTTTATATTCTACTTTTCATAAAGATTTTTAGTAAATAGATGAGAAATTTTACCAAGATTATTTAGTTGGTAAAATAATAACTTATTATATGGCAGGTTAAAAACAAATAAGCTGTGGAACTTAAGCCATTATTTTCCAGAAAACGTGAAGTTAATGAAACCCAGTGCGTTCACACCACCTCCATGGGAAGACATGTTCAGCGTGTTGTGTCAACTATTACTTACTATTGTCTGTTACCGTCATGTTAATTTTTGTCAAAAGCTCAAAGACAGAAAGAGATGGGCATTTTCCTCTCACCAGTTTTATACTGTACTTGCTACTTTTATATTTCCATTGCACGTCTCTCATCATTGATGGGGATATGTAAATGAGACTATTAACACGAACACTGTCTAGGCAGCTTGGTGTGTGTCAGTGGATACCTGTTCTCATGGCAGAAGTCTCCTCAAATGCTTTAAGTGAGGCCACCACTTTGTACTTAATGCCAGCAAGTCATTTGCGCCCTTTTAATGCCTAGCACTGCTTCTAAAATAGTGTGCCATGTTAGTACCTTCCTGAGCTCCAAAGCTAAAAATGTTGAGGGACATGAGGCAATGGTCTACATTATATTCAGGTGTCGGTTTAGGGAAGTCTTGGTTTGGTCTGAGTAGAAATAGGAGAATGGTTTATCTAGCATTAGGCCTCAGATCTAAGACTGAGTGATGCTAGTTCTATACTATTCCTTCCTTTCCTAAGTGCTCCAGCCTTTATCTCAATCTTACAGGCTATTGCTTCCCTTTATTTCAAACAGAAGAAGAGTTCATGCATAAATGCTATCATTTTAATATCATGGATAGGAGAATAACATCCAAGAGACTCTTCAGATGCCACAGTTTTAAGTTGTGGAGGAATCCTACTCTTTCTTTTAACCCTTTGGCTGCCCAACACCCAACTCTCAAATAAATACAGGGAGATTTATTCTTACCTATGAATGCCCAGCCTTAGCTTAGCTTATTTCTAGGCATCTTTTCTCAACTTAAATTATTCTATCTACCTTTTGCCTCTGGACGCTTATCTTTCTCTAATCTATATAATTTTCTTTACTTCTTATCCATGGCTGGTTGTGTCTGTGTGGCTGACCCCTGATGTCCTCTTCTCTTTCTCTGTTTCTCTTTCCTCCTTCCTTTTTTCTTCTCTTATTTATTCTCTCTGCCTGGCATGCCTTTATCCTACCTAGCTATTGGCTGTTCAGCTCTTTATTAGACCAATCAGATGTTTTAGACAGGGAAAGTAACACAGCTTCACAAAGTTAAACAAATGCAACCTAAAATAATTCAACACGTCTTAGAATCATTAAACACATATTCTACTGCATGAGCTATAACACATCTTCAGCTAATATTGTACAACACTGTGCAACACTACTAATTGAATTATTTCAATTTAGCAATCTTCTAAACCACTTGCTTTCCTGGTGAAGCTTCGGGTGCTCATGTCCTTAGGGAGTCTATGACCAAGAGGAGATAAGAAAGTGCTCATGAGTTATGAAGAATAAGCAGGGCCACAACCTCAGGAAAACAAACTAAGTGGTACATGCATGTGATTCTGCCCAGTGCCCTTCTTTCCTCCCCTAGCCTTGTCAAGTGTACATCTTATAGAGAAGGAGGATTGATAGAAGGTAAAGAAAAAGTAGTCACAAAAGTCAATCATCTGGTGGAGAGTGTGTGAGGGGTCGAGTGCAGTAATGCCGTATGTTAGTGATTGAAAAGTAGATTGAGAAGCATTTTAGTGGCCTGTGAGTTGCCTGCAACATATTAACTTGACATGCATGCTTATTTGTAATGCAGGTTAATAGTCCAGCCCAATTCCCCATCTATTGGGAAAAGAAAAGTTTGGGCTCAGGACCCCCAAGGCCGTTCTCAGCACAAAGGACATTTCTTTTTCCCAAAAAGATAGAGGACAGGGGATAAGATACAAAGACAGGAGAAGGGAAAGGTAACAAGGGCAATGGGACAGGGCAATTGGTTCTGGAGGGGAACAAACAACTGTGTCAGAAGAGAGAGGAGATAGACAGCACCCAGGCACATAGGAAAATGGCAGTTTATAAAGATAAAAGGGGAGACCCCATGTTATGATGATGTGTTTAATTTTAACTGGACATGTTAATTAGGTAAGCCAAAGGGGGCTTTTGATTGCTAGACTTCAATACTCTGGGAACTGGACTCTGGTAGTCCATCTCAGGAGGAGAAAGTGGCCAAATAAGTGATTATATTTTCGTGGCTAGCTTTAGAAATGCAATCTATCAATTTTTAGCAAGGCACCAGGGAACCAGGGAAAAGGGCAAGGCCTACCAGAGCCATGTTTGCCATGCCTAGGCCAGCTAGAGTTCCTTCAGCATCCACAGCATTAAGTAAACTAGTGTCCCTGGCATCTCTCCCAGTTTATAATATAGGCACCTAGAATCCTTTGCCAAGCCCTGTATAGGCCCCACCTGAGGAATTTGTGGACACATAGGAACCAATGTTTATCAAATAAGTATACTTAGTAAGTAACAGAAGGTTCCTTCAAGAAGATGTCAGGTTTAGTACATAACATACAGAAATAAGAAAGTGAGAAGGTAAAGGGGCAAGTATGTCGGGCCTTAGAGTGACTTTGGAGTAGATGAAGGAAGTGTTGGGGGCAAAAGCTACAAATTTGAAATTATCGTCAGTATCAAGGAGAGATGCAGTACTCCCAATTTGATTGCAGAAGTGTGGAACATAGAAAAGAATTTTGGGAAGATAAGAGACAACCTTGTATCTGTCCTCACAGTGACAAAGTCACCAGGATGTCTTATTTTCATGTTAACTATTCTCTCTCCCCAATCCATATTATGCCTCTCTCCAAGACTCCTGCTCTTACCCGTAACACATTTGCTCTATTTGCAACTTCTTTTGGGGTGATGCTCAGCAGCTTGGTCAGTGTGGAGGAAGACACAGACTGTCTTTACCTGGTAGAAGAACTGTAAGGTCTGCTGCTAGGTCTCTCAAGATAGAGTAAAATATCTGGTGAATATCTGGATGACTACGTGGTTGCTTAGCAGGGCTAATTGATTGGAAAATTGTGAATGTGTGCATACATGACTTACTTTTTTGAATTTCTAGTAGATAGTTTAAAGAGTAGGAATAATCAAACCAGTCAACAGTTCCCTTAAATTAATGAGCTGGCATTCTTTAAGGCACTATGCAAGGTCTCAGTGTGCTTGTTTACCTTAGCTCTCATCTGGAAAGGTACTCGTACTTAAAGACACTCCTCCATCTGGCTTCATCCTCCTGTTCTTCCAACTCCTCTGTACTCACTGAACACCAAACACCCAGAGGCAGAAGGATCTCTGTGAGTTTGAGACTAGCCTGCTCTACTAGAGCAAAAAGAGATGTTGAAGCAAGATGAATCAGAGATACTGGAATGTATGAGATATTATGTGGAACATGAAACTCTCTCCTCTTGGCCCTCCCCTCTTTATTATTTCCTACTAATTATTCATGCTTCACCTTATCGCTTATTTTTCTTTCTGGGATAACTGAAAAGGAATTGATTATGTTCTGGCCATACCTCTGCCCTATTAATGCTGATACCCAATCCTCATAGAAAGAGTGTGGCTGGTTCAGTAGCATGATGCCTTGCTTGTAGGGAGTTTTTCAAATCCAGTGATGCATTAGGTCTCCTAAGCCTTTGTGTTTCTGGTTGGCTTACAAAGAGTTCAACCCAACAATGACTGTAACCATCTATAGCCAAAGACACTAGTTTCTTGTCTTTCTTTCAAAGAAGCACTTCATTCTGATCTCCTACAGCTGTATTAAGGCTGATTTCTTCTTGCTCCATTCTGCATCCTTTTAGCACTGGAGCTTTTCAGAAGTGCTCTTTTCCTCCTATTTCTAATGGCCACAATTGTCTAATATCTTATTATGCACCACTGTCAGCTCAGTTTTCCCAAGGCATTTAGTATGTAGGAGTCAGAAAGACAAAATGGTCTGGACGCAGCACTTATTGAAGTGGGCACAAGCTTTATTGATGACTTTGGTTTGAAAATCTCTTCCAAGCAAGACTGTCTCCTGATACACACTTCGGAGAAGAGAGGTGAGCTCACATCCACCGTCATTGCCCACACAGACTGTTAGTTATCCTGTGTTCTGTGTGTACCTCAGCTCCATCATTTCCTCTTGCCAGAGAAACCTGCCTCTGTTCACGACCCCTGACTATATTATACTTTCTTCATGTCAGATTGGAAATGTCTGGATTCTTGTCCAGGAAGTCCAAATCATCCTTACAAGTTAACACTATATTTACATGCAAGAGATAAGATGATAAAGGATGATCTTCCCTTAGATCCTGGATTCCTATGAGTGATGGTTTATCATAATGTCGGATCTCCAGGCAAATGCACATCTCGATGTGTTTACCAGGATATTTTTCAGAAAGGTTTAGCTGTAGGGAAGACCTACCCTCAGTGGGAACATTTTAAATCCAAAGGCTGAGGTTCAATACTAAGTTTAAAAAAAAAAAGAGAGAGAGACAGGGGAACTGGTACAGCAACATCACACCCTCTCACTGCTTCCTGATTACAGAAGAAAACATGGCCAGCATGTGATCCTGCAAACATGCCTTCCTCACTTCCATGGACTATGTTCTTTCTTTAAAAGTAAGCCAAGACAGACCCTCCCTCCCCTAACGTGCTTCTTGTTGGGTATTTATATGATCAGAGCAATAGGAAAAGTATGGATACACTCTTGATGATTGTGAAACTGAGTTAGCACAATAAATGTCAGTTCTGGAATCCCTAGCTTTAAAATCAGCATACCTGACAGGCACCCAGTAAGTATCTGCTTACTGAGTCAATGGACTCATGAATAAGTTGGTTGGACTACAGCCCCGCCTTTCTTCCACCCACGGTCCATATTTAAAATTCCAATGGAAAATCAGTGGGAGAGGGGAATGCTGGAGTGAGTTCAGGGAATGTCTGACTTTTCCCGTCACATCCCCTGCATGGTATTGTGTGACACAAGCACAAAAGAATCTCAGCTTTGCTAAGTGCTCTCTGTTTGGGCATAAAAAAAATGCTTCAGTCACATTATCTTGTCTTCCGTGTGTGATGTATGAAGGAGACAAAATAAGGCATTATTTGAATAGTCCTTGCCCCAGTGCAAATTGAATACCTTATGCCTTGGTTGATAACAAAGACTAGAAAAAACCATTGACTTAGAAAGGGTGGAACGCAACTAAAGCTTGTGTTCAAGTGTTTTGCTTTTCCTGTTGACCTGTTTCTGCAGAGAGCAGCTTGAAACACCCATGATTGTGTTAATCCTCTCAGTGGCACAGGGCTGGATACTCAAAAGCATGCCCACACACATTTTCCCTTTACTTCTTGTCGTGAAGACCATGAGCTTTATCTCCTGTCACTCTTGCTCTCAATGGAGTCACATAAGATTGCTGTTCTTGGAACAAGCCACCAGACACCTCCTTACCTTGGAGCCCTTGAACTCTTACGGAATGTTCTCTCTGCTGCCTTTCTTTCTACCCTCTTTGTTTAACTCTTGTTACCCAAGGAGTCATTCTTTGGTCTGCCCAATTCAACTACATCTCCTCATTCCCTTTTCTATGTGTTCCCCTTAACTATCTTCATGGGATTCTAATAAAGTAGTTCCAGATTATTTTTCTACTTGTTTGTCTTCTCCAAAGAAACAAGGAGCCAATGAAAATAGGGATTATGCCTGCAATGATATCCACTGACTCTCCTGGCACATACTAAGTTCTCAGCAAATACTAAATGAGTTGTGGCAGGGCAAACATTTGATTTCCTGACTCACCAGTTGGGAAAACAAGACAACTAACTTCATCATATGACTTGCCTGACGCCAACACCTGCACTCTGTAGTAGTGGAAATGAATGTGGAAGGGAAGACTTTCAATGGAAGTGTGTTTTCCCTTATGCTTTCTTCACTTTATTCTCTTAACTCTGTGTCCCAGATAACATAAGCAGGTGGGCGTGAGTGTGGGAATGACTTCTAATTTTGTATCTATTTCTGGTGCATAACTACTTCTCACAGGCCAATTCTGTTAGCTTCTGTGCACATATATGCATGCACACACACTCTCTATTACACACGAACATATATGCATGCATTCCTACATACAGTACATATGTATATGTATACACACACGTATATGTATGTATATGTATGCAGTTTGACTTCCCAGAACTCATTTGGGTAGAATGCTCAAAGGATCACAAATAAAAGGCAATACCTGTAGACACATCCTACTTTTTGTTACATATATATATATATATATATATATATATATATATATATGGAATATTTATTTTTTGAAATCTCCCAATCCTGATCAGTGGTTTTGTATCTAATCATTACTGGTTACTAGGGGTGTGCATCCTCCCCCCCCTAAAGTGTGGACATTCTCCAAAGCAGCTCTCAACAAATAGTCTCCAGCTAAACAGATGTGTCTGGTGTTAAAATCACTGGCATTCAGGCTGAAGCAGAGCCCCATGTTTATGGGTACATCACCAAATCTCCCATCTGCCACTAATGACTTGAATTCCTGAGGGATCGAATGAAGAATCTGAGTCAAGAGAGCCCTGGCTACTTCTCAATATTGGTGTGACCTTTCTGATGTGGTTTCCTTGGTCTTTATTAAATTTCAGAATATAATTCTAATATTTCATTACTTTTTAGCTAAAATATATAAGCACATACTTCTTTGGAACTTTATGTCCTTCTATTTATTGAATGTTTTTTAGTTAAAAACCATCTCATTCTGGGACAATTTATCCAGGCATATACAGCATTACATTTTTGAGGGACTGTGTACTTCAGTTGTGGGGGTTTAAAATTATGTGAGGTTGGGGAACTTTTCTTTTTAAACTCAGAAACTTAGTTTATTTAGTTATTAAATTTTAGTTATTAAGACAAACACAAAGTAATTTTGATACCCTATAACCTTTATATTAGTTTTTCTTAACCTGTGGGCTGCTACTCTTTGGGGTCATCTGACCCTTTCACAAGGGTCACACGCATATCAAGTATCCTGCATGTCAGATATTTATACTCTGATTTCTCTGTGTAGCCTTGGCTGTCCTGGAACTAACCATGGTAGACCAGGGTGGCTTTGAACTCATAGAGATCTTCCAGACTCTGCCTCCAGAGTGCTAAGATTAGTGTGTGCCGCCACTGCCGGCTACACTATGTTTCTTAATGGTGGCAAAATTACAGCTGTGCAGTAGCAATGAAATAACATTATGGTTGGGGTTCACCACAATATGAGGAACTATATTAAAGGGTCTCAGCATCACCAAGGTTGGGAACCACTGCTTTAGATACTCTGGAACAGTTTAGAGTCTCAAGGATACACAGCTTGAGATAAATGTGAGACTTTACAAAGACGAAAGAAGAAGAGAATTCTAACCAATTGCCATTGGCCCAAAAGGAAGAACAGGTTTAGTTTTTGAGGACTAGGGGAACTGAACTTGCTTGCTTTACAGGATAGCTGAAGTTGGGAAGAGATGAAGTTGAAAATAGACAATGGGTAAATCAATGTTACTTTAAATTATCACTTTGAGATAAGATATATGTGACTATTTAACCTCATGAATCAAGTATTGCTGTGATAATTAATTAGACATTTATCTTAAAAAGCCACTGGTAACCTAATTACTCCTTCCTTATCTGAGGATAATGTACATCATGATACTCTTGCATGCTACAGAACTAGTGGGAGAATTCTGTTTGTACATAAAGAATGATAAGATATTTTGTGAAGTGTTAAAGCATTATAGGATCATTTAATAAGGGGGTTGTAGGGGTCTATACAAGAAGCCCTCTCCTGAGACATCAAGGCCTACCCCAGCAAGGGATAGTTGGTAACAAGAGCTCTATCTCTGGCTAGAGCATTTGGAGCCTGGGTCTTACACAGGTTGCTATTCTAGTCACAACCTGAGGATTTTAACAACTTGGTGTCTATTTGTGCTTGAGATGCAAGAAATAAGAATATTACCTAGACTGCATTACAACTTAGTATTATTTTGTTAATGAATAAATGAAGATATGACCTGGTAGCATTCTAAATATACTTTGAATGTCCCTGGATTGGCTTCCTTCCCTGTGTCTTTCACCAGCTCCTACTCTCAGAGCCTTCTTTTGAAGCATTATGCTCCAGAATATTTTATATTTAATTATATGCTTTTTTACTAAAGAAATAGAAGTTATTGGTTGGGAATCCCTCAGTGGTTTTCCCCTTGCTGGCACCTCCATTGACTCTCTCTCTCTCTCTCTTTCTCTCTCTCTCTCTCTCTCTCTCTCTCTCTCTCTGTGTGTGTGTGTGTGTGTGTATGTGTGTGTATGTTATGTATTTATGTGCACATATATGTGTGTTATGGAGGTCAGAGATGGACTTCAGATATCTTTGCCAATCCTCCTCTACCTTATTTATTTATTTATTTATTTACAGACAGGCTTTCTCATTGCATTTGAAACTTCCTGCATCAGAAAGTCTGTCTGGCCCATACGCTCCAGGCATCCTCCTGTCTCTGCCTCACCTAAACCAGTTGCATACTGTTGTGACCAGCTTTTTACACAAGTTCTGCAGATATGAACTTAGATCCTCATGGGGCGAGCACAATACTGACTGAGCCATTTCCTCCATCCTAAGCCACTGAGTTTTGTTTTCCTTTCTCTATGTGGGAATAGTACTCACTGTCACCTCTCAGAGGTCTTCATCCAATACTGCCTTTGCTGCATTCAACTCTTCTGCAAACTGAAATGCAATACCTATTAGGGATGAGAAATAAAATCTGATAAAATAAATACATATTTTAATACTTGACTAAAAGTTGTGCTCAATAATATAAACATTATAGATCTACTACTGCCACAATGATATTGAAGAAAATAGCAGGAGTTTACATGGAGCAAGGACTATCTCTGAAGTAAGATGTGCCAAAGGAGGAGTCAGTCATGCAGAAAGAGGAATGGCAGACGCAGATTAACTAAAGGCTCTGAAGTAATAGAGTTTCACACATGACAGTCTCTTAAGGAGACTGTGATGAAACAAACTGGGAGGGGAGAGCAGAAAAGAATTCGAGGTTCAATGCTAGGCCATTTGGTCAAGAAGGTGAGGGCATGTGGGGTAGGGTGGAAGCTGAGCCATGAGAGACATTGTAAGGCAGATTGAGGAGTTCAGACTTTAACTTAAGATCAAGCAAGGCAGGGGCCAGGTCCATTTTATGTTATAGTGAAGCCATGTTTACTACGTCATGAGAAGAAGAAGAAAGAATTCGACACTGCTGATATGAAGTTAGCATTGGAAACAGTTGGAGTTCAGGCTGGGTAGAGATGGGAACGAACAAACACTTGTGATCTTTTAAGAAGCAGAATGTAGAAAGGGGCCCTGAGAATTGTCTACAAGTAGACCGAAACATAAGTTACAGCACCGTCAGGCACAGGGCATGGAAGAGAAGGAAGAAAGTTAAAGGGCATTAGAAGAGTTCAGAAAGTATTGCTTGATCAAGGTTGATCAGACTGTAATTCTCCCTACTCCAGGCTATCATGAAAACATGGCAACTTTTGCCCGGAAAGTTGCACAGGAGAGGGAAGTCATCCAAGATTACTCACTGCTTTTCACAGGTACCTCTTGTGTAGCACTCCTGCTCTTCTCTCATTCTCAGCCACTCCACTGGGGTGTTACTTTTCACTGTCATGTTGGCACAGTTTCAAATAACCGAGAAGAGAGTCTCAATGAAGAATTGTTTGGATTGGATCGGGGTATGAGCAAGCATATGAGGCATGTTTTTTAACTGGGCCAAGTGAAGTGGGGAGGTCTACCCTGAATGTAGGCAGCATCATCCCCTGGGTTTGGGGCCTGCACTGTATAAGTTTGGGCAAGTGAGCTGAGTAGTTGGCATTCATTCTATCTTAGACCATGAATATGACTAGTATCTCTCTTCCTTTCTCGGTAATTTCTTATATGTTTGAGATTATAATATAATTACATCTTTTCTCCCTTCCCTTTCCTCCCCCCAAACTCTCCCTTATACTTACTACTCCTGGTTCTCTTTCAAATCTATGGCCTTTTTTTCATTAAATGTTATACTGCATATATATATATATATATATGTATGTATGTATGTATGTATGTATGTATGTATGTTCCTAAATAGATACTCAGTCTGTATCATGTTATATGTTTATCTCTTTAAATTCCTGCCTTTACTTCCCTACAATGATGGACTTACCTGGAACCATGAACTAAAGTACACCCCTTTCTCTTGTTGATTGCTTTGTTCAGGGAATTTTATCACAGCAACAGAAATGAAACTAGGATATCAACCCAGGCTACTCACTTTAGAAAAACCCACAGGAGTTGAAGGTGCCAGTGTATGTGGGAATGCATATCTTACAAACTGAAAGAAATGACATGCTCTTCCGGGACCTCTTTCCTCATTCCACAACAAGGCAGTCCCTGAGTGCCTCCAGGAAGCATTCCATCTGGGAACAAGACTTCCCTTCCAATATCCATTCATTAGTGCCTTAGTCGCACCTACTCCATGGACCATCAAATTCTTTAATAGACTAGTAACTTCACATGAGACTTTTCTGCTGAGCTAGCATCTTCCTTTCTCCTTATGTATACTTGATGGGATGAGTGGAGCCAATTCAGTAATTAATTTTCATAGGGCTTGTTCTTTCTTTTCTTATAAGGTTCTATTTGAAGGTTCCTGGAATTCAACAGCTTTGTGTCATTTGCTGCTTTGGAAATGACTAATTTTAAATATGAGCCTTTGCCAATTTCTGGTTAACAGTACAATTTCTATATAACCTTCTCCTGGAGGGGTTTTGTTTGATTTTGTGATTACCAAGTTGAACTCCAAGTATTAGACCATGGTTGAGTGTTTTCTTACTTCTTTTGTTGTCTCTTGAATGTTTTGTGGTTTACAATTGGCTAATATGTTTTATGTGTTTATTCTAATGTCAGCTGGTCATGAACACTTATTGGCCAGCCTTCACCAACTTTTCTCTTTCCTAATGGGTCTCTGATGATTACTGGTTTTAAATCCATACATCTGTCACTTTCTGAGTTGGTTCTCACTATCATTAATATTCATCAAGATGCTTACAGCCAGTAATTATTTGCTTTGTTGTGGGGCATATTGGTAAGTTCTGCTCCTTGCTCCTCCTAGCCAGAGTTGGTTATTACACTATTGGCAAAGCTACAAAAGGACATAAATGTATATAAAAAGAAATAAAATGACAGAAAGTTCACCACAAATGTATGACCAAAAGATCTGCATAGAATTACAGTTCCAAAATTATAGAGCAAGGTTGACCTTCATTGTAAAACAGTGACTGCTAGTGATCTAACCAAATAGCCTTTATACCTTTCTGTCTTAGCAGCAGGACTCAAGTACATTCATGGTTGTCACAAACCCACCCTACAGGCATACTGCTTCTCTTCCAGGTAGGTACACCCAATGATGAGAAGGAATGCTGTTAGAAGCACTTCAGAGGTAATTTAAAAGGCAGTGCCTTCCTTATGGGTGGGTTAGAGGTGGGATGGGCAGAATGGTGGGAAGTATTTTGAGTTTCAGTGATTCAAGCCACACAGCAATGATGTACAAGCACAAAAGTGGGAAGCATATTATGAGTCACATTATTAAATGTGAAGTTTAAATGGAGAAAGTCTTTGCTCTGGTAACATTTTTGGTTGTGTTAGCAGCTGAACACAATCCCTAACAGTCTGCTCACCTCATAAGTCTCTTGTATTTGCTGTCTAAGGAGGTATAGAGAAGTTAACCCAGACTCAACTCAGTGTTGCATTGTTAGTGTGTCTAATATGAAACTATAATGAACTCCATTATACAAAATCCATATAACATATATTTTTGTAGGTGTTTCTGTCTTTGAGAAAACTAAAGTCAAAAAATATATTTAGTTCAAAGTCCCATGAAGTTTCCAGTTAATGAGTCTGTCTTGGGAAGCACAGATTTCACTGTTCTCCTGGGGTGAAATGATGATCTCTGAGTCACTGTTTCCTTCCATTCATTATTGGGTATAAACATCTGTGAGGGGGTTCTGGTTAAGATCTGCCCTCTTTATACATCGGTATATGTGAAGCAGCCTTCTGGCTTTGAATATGGCCCTCTTGATTGACTCTATTCATTATAGGGTAACATTCAATAAATTATATTTCCATCTTTTCTCAGGAACATTCAGTAGCTTTTTGTTTCTTAATGATTAAATATCCAACCCTTTACAGTGGGAAATTGTGAATTTTCTATGCATGAGCCTTTGTCTTGACATTTCAGCTCAGATTCCTTTGTTGCCTTGGAGTTAACTCAGAGCCCCAGCCTCTCTCAAGGTTCAGCTCTTTAAACACGCCAAAAGTGGTAATTCCTACTTTAAATGTGGCCTGCCATCCAAGGGCTCATCTTAGGAGCTTTGCTGTAAAGTTCCTGAGGTCAGTTAATTTGATCATGTTCTCTTGGGTTTCCATATCACTCTGCAGTTTCTTATCTACTTTTCATTTCTCATAATTCATGTCAGCATTATATTCAATGAGAGTTACAGTTTGAATGAATTGGCAGTTTTACTACTATCCTTCCTGTGTAACTTGCTCTAACCCTAAGAAGAGAGTCAGACTTCTTTGCACAAGGTGAAAAACGAAGAATCCTGTCCACATTATAATGGGTGTGAAATGTGGAGAAAGTTAATCTATAATACTGCAGCTCATTCTTGTAATACAACCTGAAAGACTGAGACAGGACGATCATTATGAGTTCAAGCTTAGTCTGGGCTACACTATTTAGTTACAGTCCAGCCTGGGCTACTCACTGAGACCTTGTCAATCATCCTTTCTCCCCCGCTACTCCCCCGTGTGTGTGTGTGTGTGTGTGTGTGTGTGTGTGTGTGTGTGTGTGTGTGTGTGTGCTGGTATGTAGTTGTGTATGCTGGTATGTTGGTGTGTGGAGGTTATAGGAGAACTTGCAGAAGTTGGATCTTTCCTTCTACCATGCCTATTCCAAGGTTGAAGTCAGGTCATTGGGCTTGGGAGCAACTGTTTACCTGTTAAGGCATCTTATGCTGGGCATTCTTTTTAAAAAACTAGCGTGATTTTAGTTAACTGAGACACAGAATTTGTCCTGCTGAGACTTGAAACAACCAGTTTGTCAGCAAACACACTTTACAAAGTAAACAATATTTTACTATTAGAAACTTTAAGAATAGAGAAGTCTGCATTGTATGATGTTAATTGGGGCTGGTTGGAAGGACAGTCAAATTTCTGTCTTATATGAGGCTCCACTGGTTTAGGCATAGCCCATGTACCACTTACTAGTATCCTTGCATTTTTAGTTGATAAATGTTTATTTAATCTTATGTGTATGTTGTGTGCCTGATATCTATAAGTACCACATGTATGCTTGAGCCTTCAGACACCAGAGGAGGTTATTGGATATCCTGGAAGGTGCTACAGGTTATTGTGAAATAGTATTGTGAGTACATGGAACTGATCCTGGATCTACTTCAAGAGCCCAAGTGTGATATATATATATATATATATATATATATATATATATATATATGTGTGTGTGTGTGTGTGTGTGTGTGTGTGTGTGTGTGTATATATATACCTATCACATATATATGACATATATAGATGTCATATATATGTATGTCTATGAAGAAAATAATAAGCTAGTTATGTGTGTATAGGCACCATCTAAATAAATTATTATTTTTTCCTGTTGTTTGCTACAAACAGAAAAACAACTTCTATGAAAAGAACTGCTTTTTGCCAGAAGGTTGTTTCTAGCTTAAGTGACATTGAGGATTAATTCCCTTTATGATCACCTGTTATTGTTTGGCTCAGACTTCTATATGACAGAAAAGTACAATAAGTCAGGTTTGATTTAAGACCCTGGTATCAATTGAGAAATCAATGCATCCTAACAGAAAGTAATATGTTTGTGAAATGAATTTAAAACCATGAGATTTCATTCTCTTCACTAAATCTGGAGAAGTTAAAGTGATACACTTGGTCTCTTGACTAATAAATGGGCCATTTTAGTTTCTATTAGTTCTCATCTCACTCACTGACTTTTCTGATATTCCTAATTGTTCCTTGTTTTGTGTTCTGTGTTTAAAGAGAATAAAGCATCTAATTTGAAGACTTTGCACATGATAAACATCTGTATTCAGGGAGTAGCACATGTCATTTTAAACACTGAGGTTGTCATTAGTAAAATGAAGCATATGGAGCAGAGAATGTCATGACCGAATGAGTGGTGACACCTGTTTATTTTTTTTTTCTTGTCATTTTGTTTGTTTTGCCTAGAAATTTGTATTGAAATTGAGAGAACTGAAAATAACCTTTTAGGGTGGAATAAATAAACTGGAAAAGAAAACCCACAAAGCTGTGAGGAGGCAATAAAGTATAAATAGAATGAACCAAGGTCATTATGTGTGTGACTTCATAGCAAGTATTCATATCTGAAAACCTACATATGGGAGAGCCACTGGACAGTAACACCAATTATTTACTCGGGGGGAAGGTAGGAGAATTATTTTTATTCACATTTGGGAATATTAAGAATAAAAAAGGAATGGTTGCCCTGCTGATTGTTGAGCCAAAACCCACACTAAGCTTTAGACTTCATTCTATTCTGTGCATTTGCTACAGCAAAGCACTGCCAAAATGTTTTCCTCAATGGAACCATGTGTGTAGAATATCATTAGCCCCATACCATTAAGATTTTCTCACCCTAGTTTTTTGAAGCTTTCAACGTCTTTAAAAATTCTTATACAAAAAAAAACTTTGACATGTTTTTGCTTTTCTATTTTTTTATTTTATTATCTTATTTCATTTGAGAGAAAGTCTCACTTTGTAGCCCAGGCTGACCTGGGATGTATGGCAATCCTGCCTCTGTCACCCACATGCTGGATAGATAGGCATGAGCCATTATTCCTGGCTTGGTTTATTTTTGCCTTCTTGTAACTGGTTTTGTTTCTTTTAAATTCTACTGTATTTGTCCCTATCATCTGTTGATAATTAGCCTTCATGTAGAGTGTCATATTGGTAATATGACAGCATGATACTTGGGAAAACCCAAGAAAGCTATGGGTGTTTGTTATTTGTTTTTTTGTTTTTGTGTTTATTTTTGTTTTGCTGGAGAGAAAAACAAATGATATTTACAACTTGAAGGAGGCCTGGGGAGTGCGAAACTTTGAATATCATTTCACAAATGAGAAAATGAAATACAATAGTCACAGATAATAAAGAGCAAAGCTAATATGTAACATTATAGAATTATAGCTACTTTGAAAAAAATTGTATATCAAGAAATTAAAGTATGTTTTCATGTCTAAAAAAGAGACACCATTGTGCATAAAGAAGAACCTCAATCAATTCTCCTCAAACTCCATTCCACATCAAACTCAAGGCTTGTCCCTTGGGACATATGTGACCCTGGGTCACATAGCATGCTTCCTTCAAACCTGTGCTTTCATCAGTGACAAACACAATGAGCTCCTGCCAACCTGGAAAATCTGAATTACTCTGTTCATTTATTCCTTCATTCATTTGTTAGCAAATAATTGTAAATGTTTTAACAATTAAGACTATGTATGCAAGATTGCATGGAATTGAAAAATAATAAAATCTAACCCATGTCTTTAATGTAAAATCATAAGATATTATCTATATTATGTAATTTATTCAACATAATTTTGGTAACATGTGTTTAATAAAGTCTTAAGAAATGTACTAGGATAAGATAGGGCTGATTTCCCACAGGAAAACAAGCCTTTGAAGGTGTCCTAACGAGTGTTAATTTTAGCTCTGGAAACTAGATAAGATTTTATTATGTAGAATGGTCCGCAGAGGGAGAGATGAGGAAGAACTTCAATCAAAGGCACAGGACAGGTTTTGTCAAAAAAAGACAGGTGTTGAGTATCTGCAGAGAGGGCCGAGAGAAGGACACTTGAGTAGATGGCGAACAGGAGCTTCATGAAAACCAGGAATATCAGGAAACACAGGAAAGACAAGTGGAAGTTGGAACACAGAAGCCTGGGACAGTGAGAACTCAGAAGCAAAAATCCCTTGGGTTAGGTAGATGCATAGGATGCAAACATGCTTGAGGTGTGATATCTGCAGACAGAATTTGGCCTTTTTCTTTTTCCTCTCTCATTGAGAGTTTCGTATACTGTGTTTTGATCCTATTCAACACACTTCCACATTTCATCCCTCCTCCCTATCCAACCAAATTTGTATTAGTTTTGTTGTTCTTGTTGTTTTGAGACAGGGTCACCCAATTATGTACTCTAGCTGTTCGGTAACTCACTATGTAGACCAGGCTGGCCTTGAATTCATAGATTCATTTGCCTCTCTACCTTGCAAGTGTTTAGATTAAAGGCATGTTCCATGCACCTGATTTATGTTGTTATTATTATTTTTAAAAATCCTTCACATCCTTTTTTTTTTTTTTTTTTGCTGCTGTGCTAATATCCTGAATTCATGGTCTTCTACTGGAATGTGGTCAACCCACTAGTGTCTACACTCATAGGGAAAACTGTCTCTCCCCTTTCCAGCAACCAACAATTGCCAATATCTCTATTGCTTGGGTGGGGATTGTATGTCTAACTCCTCTTTCCCTGCTGAGATTTGGTCTGGCTTGTGCTTTCACAGATTTTGTACGTGCTGTCACATGTCTATGTGTTCTTGTATGCAGCTGCCTGCTGTGTGTAGAAGATAATGTTTCCTTGTAGAAATCACCACCTCAGGAACTTACATTATTTCTGTCCCCTCTTGTACAGTGATTGCTCAACTTTGAGATGGGTGTTTTGGTATATTATGTTCCCTTTAGGGCTGAGTATTTATTTGTCCCTTATTCTCTGCTACTGTATTGGTTGCAAGGGTTGGGGGATGTTCTATGGACCCTCACTAGCCAATACCACCAAAAGAGGTAATTCATACCTGGCACTGAGCATTTTAATTGTTAGCCTGTGGTATCTAGTAGGGTCATTGTTTTCCTGTTATAGGGAAGTCCATTTTAACTCTTTATGGTATTATCGATCTATCTATCTATCTATCTATCTATCTATCTATCTATCTATCTACCTATCATCATCATCTATCCATCTACCTGTGTTTATCTATCATCTGTAGGGAGATAGTTCTGTGGCACTGACCACGCCCATTGGGGGTGGAGCCATGGGCGGAGTGACCTGTGGAAGGAGGTCGGAGGGGGCCAGGAAAGGCGCTCTTTTTTCTGGCGTGACTCGGACAGGAGAGGATCGGGTTGAATTTCCTGGTGTTCATCTGTCTAGGTTGTAAGTTATTTCTCCCTGAATAAACATCTATTCGGCCTATTTGTTTATCCTGATCCTTATTTACCGCGATAATCATCCATCATCATCTATCTGTTACAATCACGTATCTATGTATATATCACCGAACACGTATACAGTTGGAAGTAAAAGTCCTCTGAGAGTGAGCAGTGGAACAACATGTGTGGCTTTGAACAAGGTGGCTTTGACCACACGATACGGGACATTAAAATAGGCAGACCTAGAACTAGTAGATTGAAGTGGAGGAACCATAATAATCAGCAGAAGAGGTATGAGCCCTGAACCTGTTTGGTTAGATTACCCCAGTGTCCCTTACACATCTGGTGTCATAGCCATCCTTTGAGAATGTGCTGAAAGCTATAGCCTTGTCCTGAGAAGAGATCTGTGTAGAGTGTGCATTTTCCATGTAATGTCAACATAAGATCATGAAGGGACCCTCAAATTAACTTATTCTGGTGAAAAAAAAATCAGAGTTTCTGGTGTGTTCTATATAGTGGGGGTGTGAAAACTGAAGAAATATTAATATGTAGGTGATGAGCTTGCTATGAACAGATGCATTACTCTGTGCTGTTACATTGGCTATGGGATTTGCATGATTTGGATTTTTTGGCTATTTCCTCTCTTCTAAGACCTATTGTAAGAAACAACTGGTTTAGTTTTAGTGAATAGAGAACAACTATTTAATGTACTTGAACACATAGGGACATATTATTTGTGATAGAATGTTCAGGAGTCTGTATGTCTTTCTTATATTCATGCAAGTCTTACATATTTTAATAGCTGGAAATTAATTTCCCTCATTTGTATTCTAAACATGATGAAGGTATTCAGTATTCATGTGGCTCTGATATAAAATTATATGAAAATTCTAGTACAATTTCAGTAATGTCTGTCAATTATAAAGGGTTATAATTATAGCACTCATAAGAGACATAGTATATGGAAAATATACAGATCAGAAAAATTAATTTCTGATACCCAACCCTTTGATCAGGAAGAAAGCTAATCACTAAGTAATCATACAGTGAAATATGCTAATAAGTGGTCACTTCAGAGGAATACTTTATTTTCAGAGAAAAAGAAATATTATAGTTTAGGAGACCGAGAATGAAATAATTTATAATGTTAATTAAAATTTAAATACACACTAACAGTATAAAAATTTAAACATGTATTAGTTATTTTTTGCATTGTGGATGCAAAATGCCCAACAAAAGCAACTTACAAGGGAGAATTTATTTTTGCTCACAGTGTTAAGGTGTTATCTACCATGGATAAGACACAGCATCGGGAATGTGAGATGGCTGGTCACATTACAACAGTAGTCAGGAAGCAGACAGAGCTGAACACTGGTTCTTAGTTTATTTTCTCCTTTGCATTCTGGTATACAGCCCACAGACTAATACTGCCAGTAATCAGAGTGGATGTCCCACCCCAGTTAACCTAATTTAGAAAACCTCTTACTGATGTACCCAAAGGCTTGTTTCTTAGATGATTCACAGCATGATAGACATGTCAGTTAACTTTGCTATTCTAAGGCATAAAGACTTTGGAGAAAGATGGGACCTGCCTTTATAGATCATCCTATCCAGTAGTTGTCTCACTTTGCAAATGGAGAGCTGAAGCAGAATGGTTTACTTTCTAGGTTTTCAGTGGTTACCAGAAGTTTTTGATGCCATGACATTAGGGTAGAAGACTTCTTTTCACTATCTGGTCAATTATGATGGTTGTCCCAATGATGCCCTTGTGAGGAAATAAAGCATTCAATAATGTTGATGGTTCTACTGTGCTTTCTGTGAGGCAAATGCCACAATTTTACATTAATATGCATTTATTAAAATGATGGTCAATAAATTAGAAACATATTTTATAATTTGAAGGTACAGATATTCCTTTTTTAAAATACAGGTTCTCTCTATATAACCCCAGCTGTCCTAGAACCCACTATGTAGACCAGGCTGGCCTTGAAGTCACAGAAATCCACTTGCCTCTGCCTCTGTAGTACTGTAACTGAAGGTGTGTACCATAATACCTGGATCTGAGGATCTTCCTAATATAGCATTTCTCCAAATAGATGCTTAATTAAAATATTTGCAAGTAGGGCTAGAGAGATGTCTCAGCAGTTATGAGCATCATGTGCCAATCTCAAAAGGGACCTGAGTTGTTCCTAGCATCTACACCGGGTGGATTTCAACTCCCAGAAATTTCAACTCAAGATCTGACAACTTTTTCTGGCTTCTATAAGGCACCAGTAGTCACATGTCCATATATTTCCCCCATTAACATAATAAAAGTAAATATATCTTTAAAAATACTTGTCTTCCAAATTCTGTCTATAGGTTTTATCTAAAGTAAGCAGAGAGACATCTACTGTTCTTAGTCCTAATAAAGGTGGCATAACCAAAACATATTAAGATGTGCTAGGATTGATAGATATGGACACAGTCAATTTTAAAAGCATGGAAAATGGCTGCCTTATTGCTGATTGGCAAGCTCCATACTTACATAATTACAAATAATCCATTGTATAACTGTAAATCACAAAATATAATAAAATACAGAATGGGTGGGGGTCTTGTCATTGATTCTTGAAAGAATTTTGAAGAGTTGCCTTTCTGGGTGGCTCTTGTCATTGTCATTTGGATATCTTTGTTCCTAGTGACTATTGTGTTTGCCTGTAGGTTCTTTTTCTTGTTCATAATTTGATTTAAATAAGGGGGGTCATACTATTTTCATGGTTTGTTCTGTGATGAACTGCATCACAATTACCTTTAGTGTTCACTAAAATGAGAATGCCCACATCTAACCCTAGCCTTGCACGATTTTTCAAAGGTCTGTGTGGTGATAGTGATGGAGACATAACATTTCCCAGGTGATTTTTGTACCTTTTAAGGTTTGAGGTCTACTGTTCAGTGGTTCTCAAAACGGGATCCCAGAACATTAGCAGGAACACCAGTGTTGGGGGATTCATTAGAAACACAGATTCTTAGTCCTCATCCTAGAACTAATTTATGATTTCTACGGAATCAGAAACTCCAGTGGTGAGACCCAGCAATGTATGTTTTAGTAGATCTTCCAGACAGTTGTAAGATAAAATTTGAAGGTCATCTGTCTAGACAATTCGTTCATTTTACCTTAACAGAAACCAAGGCTAAGGTGAATAATTGGCTTGCTCACTTTAAAGGTAGGTTAATATTATGAGCAACAAAGCAAATCATATGGCCTTTTCAGGAAAACAATCCCTGGCATGTTTAAAACTTGAATAGACTGAACTTCTATCTTCTTCATACTTCTGGGTAAAGTAATGGGGATACAACAGAGGTGGTAAGAAATGAATGGATTTGAGTTTATTTTAAGTTGTTTGCATTTCCTAAACGATTTTCAAAAATGTATCCAACATGCCTTACAAAAATGAACCACTTTTAATATGTGTGAAATGCTTTGCATTCATTGGAAGAAAAGGAACCAATTTTACATCTATAGGATTATTTCTAGCATTATGGCACGGCAGAATATTTTTAAGTAGTTTGTTATTAGAAATGAGGCTATAAAATGCTCAATGTTATTCATGTTTTAAGTGGGAAGTAGATTCTGTAAAATATTTTATGATTTCCAATTCAAACATCAAAGCAAGGGAAACTCATTTGGTTTAGAAGGTGATGTCATGCCAACATAGAGCTGTGGTGAAAACAAGTCCTGCTCACCTGAATGGCAAGAGATGAAATCCTAGCCAAGTGCATCACTACTGAAGTTGGCAGCTATATAGTTCCATGCTACCTTTTTTTTTTTTTTTTTTTTTGTTGCAAAACTACAGTTGGCATCCAGTTCACACCAAGTTTTGCCAGAGAGCCATGGAGCTTGTCCTGAAAGTGTTCTGCATTATGTCTCTTGGTTTTCTTTTCTTTTCTCCTTTCTTTCTTTCTTACTTTCTTTCTTTCTTTTTTTTTTTTTTTTTTTTTTTTTTTTTGCAATCTCCTCAAATTTCTGTGTGTCAATGAATAGAGGTTCCAGGGGAGAGATGGTCCAGCCTTGAGGTCCATATCCTGTCATTGATTTTTATGCAACATTCTTATCGACTTCGATGGGAGTTCCGCACGTGGATCAATGTCAGGATATGGGCCTTTACATTTAGATGTGAAAGTGTTTTAATAGTGGTTGGCAAACTTGTGATGAATTAGAGTGAAAGACAAAAAGAATTGGCTGGAAACTTTCAGACTCATAAGCTACTCTTAAACATTAAAAGCATTTGAAATAATATAGTCAATAATAATAACAACAATAGACAGCACAGTAGGAAATTTGCATATGCTTATAAGTGTTTCAGACTGTTATTTAAATCACTTAAGTATGTTCTAGGTATCTTATGAAGGGTTGAAAATTAAGTCTCCAAGTTACCAAGCCATTTGAATTCAATTCTTCTCTGGATTGCTACGAGACAAAAGCATGACTAGAATCTCACCATAAAGTGTATCAAAGTCTCATGATTCAAGACATTATTATATTCCTGTTTCCTTGCTTTCAGCAGACCTGAAATTGTTCAGGAAGATATGAAATTAAAATGTAGGATATTAAAACTAAAACACAGAATTCTAAAATTGAATTTTCATTGCCTTTCTGGGAATCCATTGTATCTAACAGTCATAACCATTAAGGACAATTGACAATTTCTTCCAGCAAAGTGGTGTGTGAGTGTGTGTGTGTGTGTGTGTGTGTGTGTGTGTGTGTGTATACAAGTGTATGTGTGTTGTGCATATATGCACTTTATGCACTTTTTTTTTTTTTTTTTTTTTTTTGAGACAAGGTTTCCCTGTGTAGCTTTGAAGCCTGTACTGGAACTCACTCTGTATACCAGGCTGTGTTTACATGCCAGGCAGCAGTGGTGCACGCCTTTAACTTAGCACTCAGGAGGCAGAGGCAGGTGGATCTCTGAGTCTGAGGCCCACAGAGTGAGTTCCAGGACAGGCTCTAAAACTACACAGAGAAACCCTGTCTCAAAAAACAAAAAACAAAACAGAAGAAGAATGTGCCTAGGCACACCATGCATGTGCTTGTGAATACACACACACACACACACACACACACAGAGAGAGAGAGACCCAGACACACACATACACACTGCTTTTCTGGAAGAGAGTGTCATTAATGGTTATGACTGATATATCTATAAATATTCCCCCACTATACTTACTTATACCTGAATATTTACTTATCCCTTGGTACTTAACGAAGGATTGGTTCCATCAACTCCAATCATCAGGATCTGGGGACACTAAGTTCCTTAGTGTTTGAATAATACCCCTGCCTATTCTCCTGTATATTTTGATAATCTCATTGTTCAATTACTTCTTAAGCCAACACAATGTAAATAGTTTCAATGTTTAAGGAATAATGACAAGCACAGAAAGTTTATATGCAATTTCTGACTATTATATTTTATTACTATCTTTTGGTCTATTTTAGATAGGTCTTTCTACATAGCCCTAGCTGTTTCAGAACTCTCTTTGGAGACCAAACTGGCCTTGACCACACCGGGATTCACCTGCCTTTGCTGCCTGAGTGCTGGAATTGAAGGCATGAGCCATGTACCCAGCCTGAATATTTTAAACATAGGTTAATTGAATCTATGGTATAGAAACCTGTAGCTATATAGGCTGTCTGTATGTGTATTATGGTATTTTTGTAAGTATGTGATACATGATTCTAAACATGTAATGATGGCAATTGCCACCCAAGTTAAAGGTTAATTTAAAATTCAAACTACTATCCTGTAGGTCAAATGGTTCCTCCCATCTGGAGCTGCCTTCATTGGTATCATTTTCCAAACATTATTTATATCTTTGCTATTCCCTTTTTCTTTCAAAAAGTTGTGTTACTGTTCATATATTATGGAATCCACCCAAAGTCTCAGTTTTCAGCCATCAGCATTCCCCAAGCACGTTGTAATCATGATGGCACAGCACTTAATATGGGGGGCAGAGCCAAATGTGGCTATAATTCCCAGATTCTCCACTGATTTCATTACTTCATCCAGTCACGGTTGTCCAGGCATTAGTGGGAAGAATGTTGTTTGTAGATGTTTACTTTTCTTGTATTCTAAATGAAGATACAGGCATATACATCTCCCTTTTCTTTTTTTGACCTTCATCATAATCATCCACTGTATGTCCATCAGTTTGAGTGTTTATTTCCAGTGTGTCTAAGTCTCATTCCCTGGAGTATTCCTATTCATAGAGCACTTTGCTAATTAAGTTGCAGCTAAAGTTATAGGAATGCACTCTTCAAACCTCAGCTACATTCTAATGTGTAGCATCATGCTTAGCTGTGATAAAGATAGTATTGTTTTTTAAGGAGAATTTAATAGGTACAGACATTTAAAAGAAAGGGTGAAGTATGACTTTAATTCTGTGCCTTTGAGCAAGACGAAGGGCACTCATTCTTCCATCTTTCTCTTAAAGCTCACACTAAGCATTTCATATTCTTCCTGCCAGGGCTGTTGAGATTAGTTACTGGAAGAAGACATATGTGGGAAGGGAGAGGAAGAAAGCTTGTGCCAGGAAAAAGCAGGAAAGAGAATATTTTTGTTAATGGAATAGCTGATGAACTCATAATGACAACATTACCTAGATGTGTGTACAGAAGAGAGAAAAATGCTAATGTCAATTGAGACATATAAAATGTAGTCATTGCCAACTGAAGGTTTCTCTCTGTGTGTAACCGAATATTTCACTAGTTACTGTCAGTGTGTTTTTAAATTGATTTGATTTTTAAAGCACAAGCCCCCCCCCAATAACTCTATGCACAGACTGATACATAAATTCTGACATGGACCTCTTCTGAGCTTGATAAAGCCAGCTTCCTACCCAGCACTATTCATTCCCCTCAAATAAAAACCAAATGGGGCTTTAGTCTACATGACAGAAAGATAAATCAAGTAATTGCCATGATGCCAACCATAGGCAAGTCCAAATAATACTGTAAGAAACAGTGGGAGAAATAATTACCATATAGAAAAAAGCAAATATTATTTAGCTTTTTTCTTGGAATTATACTAATGCATGGCCTCATTTTTTTAGTATTTGTTATTCTGCTTGTATAATCATTTTATCCATAAATTAAATAACTATTAAATATATTGCTTCAAACATACTTTGTTAAAAAATAGTTAAGAGCTGTAATGTGTTTAGGATTTTTTCATGAAGGAAACATTAGAGTAAGGTAAACAATGTTATTTTGTTACTTTTAAGAATGCAATTTCAGAATAAATTAAGCCTGCAGGTATTATAGTTTAGCTGTTTTTAACCATCAAATACAGTGAATCTGATTTTTATGCTAATAGTTGCATAGCTATGAAGTGTAAGTTGACCTTAAATAGGTTTGCTTAAAATAGACAAATACATCGGGAAGGTATATTTTACAGAATTACACAAACTGTACTGTATACAAAATACCTTTATCAATCTTTTGAAAATGTCTTTCTCCACAAAGGAAAATATCTTTAGTGTTTTCATACTATAATCATATAATGAATATTCTGTTGGACAAATGCTGATTTAGTAACTGTGTTTAGTTGTTTAGATTGAGGTAGTGGTTGCTCTCTGCATAAGTTTAGTCTGCGCTCTTTTGGTTACATGCATGGAAAGCTTAGGCTTTCTTTTTTCTTTCTTCTGTTTCTTTGTGGAATAGCTGATCAGTGTGTAAAGCTCCCTTCTGGGTCAATGCAGACTCAAACTAGTGTCATTTCAAGTGATAATCCAGTGAGATTAACTCCACAAAGACACAACAAAATAGTGTGTGTGTGTGTGTGTGTGTGTGTGTGTGTGTGTGTGTATGCATGTGAATGAGCACATGTGTGTGAGTGCCTGTGGTCATATATATATATATATATATATATATATATATATATATATATGATATGTATTGTGTGGGAAAGAGAGAGAATGGACTCAGTTCTCCACTGTGAAGTCAGAGACATAACACAAGTTTGTACTTTTATCTTCTTTGCTAGTTACCTCAAAAGTATTGTGCTCATACAAATCAAGTTACCAGGCTCTATTAGTCCGGGGCTGTAACAATGGGTGGCATTTGCTAAGTAGGACTCCACCCTGTCCTCTTTCTTTTTTCCTGGGGCCCAGCTGTGTCTGGAAGCACAGCTGTGCTTCCCATGAGCCCTCCAGCATTTCACTATGCAGCTGTGAGAATAGCTTTGGAAATGTCAGGAGAAGAGATCGCTGCAACAAACTCTTTAAGACTGTTTTGAGTCGGACCACTGGTAAATTTAAGACACTTCGAATCACCATATTCAACACACACACAAACACATGCATGCAACATGCACGCACAAATGCACGCATGCACATGCACTAATATGTACCCTGGAATTCAAAGTGAGAAACTGGAGACTTAGATTTCTTGAGATATTTTTAGCCATTTTCACTGAGGATCTCACTTGAATCTCAATCTCAAACTCTATTAAATTGCCTCCACATTACATCAGTCAATTTTCATATGAAAATTGCATCAATAATGTGTGTGCTTTTAATACCATTTGAGGATTGGAAAAGTATCCCCTTATTAAGTATTTTAAGCAAAGTACCAAGCTCATGTAACTTAGAAAATGGGATTACCCCAAATTCATTTACAAATACTGATCTATCTTCATAAATTTTTCTATTCACATAGTATTATTTTAATATTATACAAATCTTTCCTTTTTCTAGCTAAAAAAAGATGGTTGTCAATGTTAGCTGCATACAATGCTGATTTTGATTAAAAAAAATAGAAGATTGCAAAGACACAAATATAAAATGTCATGCTATAGTTGACCTGAGCCTCCAATCAAAGTTATAAAATACAAGAGAGTATCCATCTTTTTGTGTTAAACACTTGAAAGATAGGAAGAGAGTAGGCTTTAAATATGAAGATAGAGCTAGGCGTTGGTGGCACACACCTGTAGTTCCAGCACTCAGGAGGCAGAGGCAGGCAGTTGTCTGTGATTCAAGGACAGCCTGGTGTACAGGGCTAGTTCCAGGACAGGTTCCAAAACAATACAGAGAAAACCTGTCTCAAAAAACCAAAATAAATAAATAAATAAATAAATATTGAGGTAGATTGGTGGATTTCAGGAGAAAGGGGAAAAAAATAAACATCCTCAAAATGGGAAGGACAAAGAGATGGGGAAGAGGTACAGTATCTTCAGAAAACAGTGTGAATTCTATGAGGTAGATAACAGAAATAAAGGAGACAGAGAGTCAAACTATAGAGGTAAGGCATCAGGGGTTGTGAAGGGTTGTGAATGCCTGGAGGATCATTGCATAGGATGCTGTGGGAATTGGTAAGCATTAAGGACTTTTAACAACAACAACAAATTGCCTGTGCTTTGAAGGGCATACTGTTTACCCCTGAAATCTACCATTCATCCAGATTTAAGGTATATACTTGCTACTGTTGAATATAGTGTTTGTGGCTGAATTAACTATCTGAGGTATCCATGAATATAAAGCAGACAATAATTGTTTGCTTGTTAGCTCTGTTAGAGCCCCTCACTTGGAGCTTTGAAAGAACTGTTTGATGAATGTGTTACTGAGATACAGTAAAACTTAAGAAAGCCAACAACACCTGATATTGTGCTCATTGATGTAAAAAAAGCCAGTAGCAATGGGAATTGAGTGGTCAGGAGTAAGAAATGAGAGTTACTGAGTACACAGTTAAGGGTTTTAGAATTCTTTTTAATGATGGATTCTTGGGTAGGAAGGGTCATTGTCTTCAGTTATATACCTGCTGGTGAGCCCACCAGTCTCCACTGGATAGTTCCAAACCCATTGTCACCCAGACTGCCCTGGTTAGGTTAAACACAGAATGTCACAAAAACAACAACAACAACAAAAAATAAACAAACAACAACAAAAAACAAAAAACAAAAAACAAAAAAAAAAAAAAGAAAGAAAAAAAGAAAGAAAAGAAATGATAACCTGTAGTTGGTATGTTTTACTATTTGGGGGCCTGCCACCCAGCTTCCAAATAAAAACATGGAGACTTATTCTTACTTATAGATGCCTGGATTTAGCTTGGCTTAATTCTAGCCAGCTTTTCTAACTTAAATTGTTTAAGGAGAATTGTTAAGGAGAAACATGTTTCTCTCCTACCTTTTGCCTCTGGGCTTTTTACCTTTCTTTATTCTATATATCTATATTTACTTCTTACTCCATGGCTCACTGTGGGGCTGTGGGGCTGACTACTGGTGTCCTCCTCTTCTCCTTTCCTCGATCCTTCCTCTTCTATGTTTTCTTTCTCTCTGCCTAGCAGCCCCATCTATTTCTCTATCCTGCCAGATAGTGGTCTTTCAGTGCTTTATTAGACCAATCAAGTGTTTTAGACAGGCAAAGTAGCACAGCTTTATAGAGTTAACCAAATGCAATACATCTTTGCGTCATTAAACAGATATTCCACAGCATAAATGAATGTAACACATCTTAAACTAATATTTCACAAGGATCCTCAGGGATGAAGGGAGGATTGACAGAAAAGAGAGAGATAAGAGAAGGTGGGGCTGAGACCAGCCAGAATGCATTATATGCATTATGAAATTCTCCAAAGAAAAATTTAATTAATTAAAAAAAAAAAACGTTTGAAAAAGAGAAAGCCGTGAATGAGAAGTTGCTTAACATAAGATATACGCTAAGAACAACAGAAGTGGGAGAATCAGGAAAAGGGATAAGCCAGTTTTGTTCTGGGACTTGTATTAAGACCTGGCAATCCCTGTTGATTCAACCATGAGCCAGTGACCTTATAGAGTCCATCTCCCAGGGTTCACAGAGGGCACAGATAAGAGAAGAATATGTCTTGCAGAAAATAGAGGATAATTTCCACAAAACTCAATTTTCTGAACATATAGACAGGATTGCTTAAAACTGAGTAAAATAATGTTGGCTTGGTTTTCATATTTTTATGTATGGCTAATGGGGATGCAATTTTGCTTCCACATAATAAACCACAATTCTCTGATTATAAATGCCTCAATATACATGAGTTTAGAGTAACACAGGGATAATTGACGTAAGAGGAGAAATTCAGATGGCCAACACCAATATGATACAATAGTTAACCTCAATCATTTACTAGGTAAGTGGATTGAAAGAAATAAAGGAACACAAAGCCAGACTGGTTCCACCTTTTCCTGCGCAAACTGGAATGTGAAGGAGAAAGATTGTTTCTCAGAACTACTGACATGATGACCTCCCTCTGATGGAGAGAGTGTGAAGTTAATAGACCATTCTCTTTCTACTAAGTGTCCAGTGGAAGTTATCCTGGGAAAACAACTGTGCTGGTACATGAGTTCTGAAGTGTTACCTCAATAGAGTGTTACAACTCGAATAATAACTACCAGTATGGAAATGGCTTAAACATGTGCATTCATAGAATAATACTATGTGCTTGTGATTACTGTTGAAGGGAATTTATCAGGGCAAAATTTTATTGTGTCAGGATTAAAAGAGATCAGAATATATTTTACTATTTGGCAAGGGAAGAAAATGTGAAAAGATAAGAGAGTACCCCAATGAACACTAGAGTTACCTTTGGCTGTCTCTGCTTGCCCTAGGATTGACTTTTTGTTGCCTTTTTTTTTCTTCTATTTTTCTACTAGTTTGGATTTTGGTGATGAGCAGAAGTGTGAGCTTACATTCCTTGGTCATATTCCATTGTTATCAACAGTCTTGGAAATGTCCTTGCTTATTCTGTTTCATTTATCCTAAAGTTAGACTTTAATGACATGATGTTCATTATCATTTGATCTTATTAAACCTCTGAATAAAAATTATTTTTCATGTTTTTGGCATATATATATATATTCATCCATTTCTTATTGCTAGTTTGTATTTCACTTAAAATTAGCCTTATAATTGGAAAAATGTAATAAAACATTTCTAAAACTCTGGATTGACATTATATAATTCCACCTTTAATCCTTATCTTTAGAGAAAGACTTTTGGATGAATATAGCTTTCACTTGGGCACTGAGATGACTTTGACAAAGTAGGATGCAGAATTCTGAATATAGTTCTCATTTTGCTTGTGGATTATGGAAGCAAAGTCATTGGTGCTGTATTCAAAAGTTAAACATAGCTTGGGAACATTTTTATTATATAAAAAACTATTCAATCCCCAAAGACCTTTTATTTGCATGTATTATGTCAACTGATATTGACTGGGCAATTAAAATAAACACTTGAAAAACAATACAACACACACTACATTCACTGGTGTCACAATGGTGATGTCATATAGGATCTAGAAATTGCCATAGTATGTGACATAAGATCCATTAAAAATGCAAAAAAAAAGTTAGTGTTGTCAAGAGAATTATTTTTAATATCACAGATCTATTAAAAATAAGACAGGGATGTTTACAGGATGCCCTGTGAACTGCAGGTCTACTGGTCTTCATTCTCTCCTGTGAACAAAACTTGCGCTAGTCTCCAGTATATGCAATATCCCAGGCCCATGCAGCTGAATTAGTTGCAGGATCATATTTTATCATTCTGTCTAACTAATGAAGTTTATTTTCCTTGATACTTTAAAATGTTGTCCTTATTGAAAGGAATAGCAAAGCCTGAAATCCAGTTTCCAAGTTTTGGCAGTTCTGGAAATGATACCTTGCTTCTTAAGAAGCTGGGCCCATGGCACCTATTATATGAACCTCACCACACCCTGCAAAATGCTGATGCTGACATGCAGGAAGGGAGGATGGCCATCTACTCAAGGCCAGGTTGCATGTTGATCTCAGTATGTGAAGAGATTTGGGGATACCAGGCAAGCAAGCCACTGATACCTGTCAGACAGGCACTGATAGACACGTACTAAGTACCTCTAGAATTCCCAGACCCACCAGCTTATGGGCTAAGTTGTTGACTAGAGAGAAGCCAAAGAAGAACAGAAAGACAGTACTCTCCTGGATGAGGTAACTGCTGATATTTCAACATTGAAGTTCACGCTTGAAAGCCATAACCCTCGGAGGAAATTCTGAGTAGTCATCACCACTGAACATCATTAACACAAAAGATTTGCTTTTAATTCTGCACTGCCTTAGCTCTTCCTCCATTACCTTTTCCAGGCATAGAATAAAGGACCCCCAGTGGAATGTGTAAAGCAATGAACATCATTGCTGCTGCTGGAGGCATACTGTGTGCTGCTATAAGAGTTATTTTAACCATGTGAATTTCTGAGATGGCTTCTGCTATTTCCTCTGTACATGAAGAAAATGGAAACCAGGAGTTGAAGTGTCTTTAAGGTTACACAAGCCAGTAAGTAGAGGTTTGAGAAAAGTAGTGTCACTAAGGGTAGGGTGTGTGTCTTCAAAAAAGCAAGACAATAAGCAATCTTCTATGCAAAAGATTAATGCTCCAACCCCAAGTTATAGCTGTTTTTGTCTTTCTGGTTTCTTTCTTTTCTTTTTTAATAGTGAAGAAAGTGGCTTCCTTCTTCCTTCCATCCTCAAACTGCTATACTTGAAAAGCCACTGACACTGCCTGGGATCCAAGTGAAGGAGGGTTTTCTGAGTATATTTAAAAAAGAAATAACACATTTTCTTGAGGCGAGAAACGCAAAATCAAAAGTGCACTGTGATTCAGAAAGTCCCGAAGAATACAGTTAAGGTGATTAACCGCGGCTTTTTGGAAGGAGCTGGTGAAGAGATTTGTTGAGGATTGTCTTGCTTTCCATTGAGCTTTGTGTGGACCAGCCAGCTCAGCCTAAGATGGCTCTTTGAAGTGGGAGGTCTTTATGACACAAAAGATGACCACAGAAAAGATCAAGAGCGTTCATGGTGTGTTTCTGCCACCTTGTGGATTGATGTATATTTGCATGTCTGTTAGACGCACCAAACAACTTGTTTTTCAAGATTGTATTTTGTTTAAAAGATTTAGATTAAGAGATTATAAAAATATTTTCCCACTAGGGTATGTGTATGAGGGCATGTGTCTGCCACAGCTCAATTGTGGACATTAAGAGAGCAATTCACCGCATTTGTCTTTTACTATGTGGATCCCCAGTGATAAACTCAGGTCACAGGCAACAAGTACCAAGGGCCTTTAATTGCTGAGCCATCCCACTGGTCCATTGTCCAAAATTATGATTCTATTATATATTATCTGGTATTTTATTATCCTATTATATTACTATCTTTAAAATATTATTCTATGCTATTTTAAAATAGTAACAATTATATTCTTTTTTGATTTATATGTCATCTGTTATTTTAAAAATTGGATTAATCCTCTACTGTTCACCCAATTTAATCTGTGAAAGAGATCATTTAATGCAGCATAAATTTTTTATATAAATTGTGTAAGATGCTCAGCAGTCTATAATTCTAGACAGTATGTGAGGCTCTCATTTTTATTTTAATACAAACCTTAACAATCAATTAAAACATATGTTAGGATAGGAATACCACCCATGACAGAGACATGCAAAGTTAAGGGAAAGCTTCATATGACTGCTGAAATTTTAAGACACAATTGTCATCCATACAAGTTTCTTATAAATTTTGTTCTATCTTTGCCAGAGTGAAATCTCTATAGAGTTTATCAAAAGAATTGCATATTTAAATTCAAGGAATCTCATTATCCTGCCTTGCTATATTTGAAACATGCTCATTTACATTTAAAATGGTGATATTAGATCATACTATGTACCAATAAAATAAAGAAGAGAATGTGTGTTAGGTGACTATTTGTGTGTACCCTGGAAGAGCCAAGGAGAATATGAGGTAGCTATCTGCCTTATTCCCCTGAGATAGGCTCTTATTGAAACTGAAGTTTGCCATTTTTCTGTTTCCCTTGTCTATTTACCTCTGTTCCCAATGCTGGTCTTATGGGCATGCCTGGCCTGGAATTTGAACTCAGGTCCTCATGCTTGCCCTTCCAATGCTCTCTTTGACACACATGTTGCACTAGACCTCTTTCTATTGTGTGATACAACACCAGGACTAGAGCGACTTAGAGGAAGAAGGGCTTGTTTAGGTTTGTGATTTCAGAGGGATAAGCGCTCATCACCATCATGGTGGTGAAGTGTGGCAGCACACACACTTCACCATGGCAGCTGGTGATAGAAGCTGAGAGCAGCCATCTCAAACCACAAGCCGAAACAGAGAACAAACTGGGAATGATGCACAGTTGTACTCTCAAAGCTCAGTCCCACTGACATACTTCCAACAACAAAGCCCTTCCCCTTAAACTTACCCAAATAGCACCATCAACTGGAGGCCAAGTATTGAAGCATCTGAGCTTAAGGTAGACATTCTCATTCAAACCATTACAGTTGGTGAGCACTTAGTTTTTGCTTATAGTAAAATTAAGGACATCCACTGACTGGAACATATGGGTTGTGGACTTAAATTCAACGCTCTCTTTGACTTAGCATAGAAAGAACTTTAAGCCGGCTTGTATGTAGATAAAGTGGAATTATATCATGGAGTTTGAAGACATTCAATAAACCCATAGAATGTCTATCCCTCTTATGTCCCTTTCCTTTTATAATGTGGTCGTAGGATTGATTCTTGTTGGAAACCCTAAATGTTTGGCTATATACTGGTGTTAAATTAGACACCTAGTAGTTTTCCTCAGTTCCATATTTTTCTTCATATCCTAATGCAATCCATCAATAAATGTGCTCACATTTACCTTTAAGGTATTTAAGCATTCTTCTGGTATTTTCATCTCTACTAAAGTGTCCCACTTCTTCTCTCTCCTTGATTGTCCACTTTCCTATTTGGTCCTCTGCCTTTTATTTTTTATCCTCCAATCTGTATTCCATACAACACAGCTAGGCTATGTATACTTGCTCTCCTTCCTCCTTTAACTTAAATTTCTCCTCTGACTTCTTGCTATATAGAACAGTCTACATTCTTTGTTATGAATTCCAGACAATATACAACACACCCATCATGGTACCTGATATGTAAAATAGATAAATGTATGTGCTTTTAGCCCAGGGCTTTTGAGAACAAGCAACTTGAATTGCTGGTTGTTTTCTCTGAGACTAGTGAATTTCTGTGAAAAAAAATAAATGGTGGTAAAGAAAGGGATGGTGTTCATTTCTACAGCAGGCAGCTGATCACAATGGCAGAGTGCATTTAGAAATAATTTTAAGGAAGAGCTTGGCTAGAGATCACTGATTAATACAAAATCCAGCACTCTCAAAATGTATTCTATTCCCTTAAGTAACCTAAGCATGGTTATTGGGCTATCACTCCTACATCAATGACACTTTCAGGGTTGGGGAGAGACATCAGGAATCAAAGACTAGAGATTATCTGGGCACCACTGCCCTTTGGGACACCCCTTTCTAGATCCCCTTTTCTATCACCAAATAGGCAATATATATATATGAATATTCTGCCATCAAATTTTAATTTGAAGTCTCAGTTTATTGTTTTGTTTTCTACTTATGAAAATCTTTGTTAATAACCAATGTTTCCCAGATGTGGTGGCTAATAGTCATTGTCAACTTGATTCTATTAAGAAGCACCCAGGGCATTAACCAAATATATCTTCAAGGGTGTCTGAGGTCATTTTCAAAGAGTATTAACCAAGAGAAGAGGATCCACTATAAATGAGTATGGTGCCATCATATGGACTGGGGCTCTGGGCTGAATTAAAAAGGGAAATGGAGAAATCTTGCTAAGTAGTGACATGCCCCCCCCACTACCTTGCTTCTAGAACTCCTAAGATATGAGCAACTAAACTGAGTCTCCTGCCTCATCTGAGTGTTTGTCTGCACTTAACTTGGTTTACCTTCCTTCCCATAACTTCTCAGGCTACCATCTTCACATTCTCTTACCTTTTGCTGAAGATGAGCTCACTCATTATCACTCTTTTATCCCTCTTCTATGCCACGAGGGTACCTAAAATCCCTTTCTAGCAGGTCTGCTGTTTGTCACCAATTTTTATTTTCAAATAGTTTTGATCCAACCCTGGCCCTCCAAACAGTTCTTCCCTTGTGATCAATAGTGTGATCACATTTTATTTTGTTTAATGTTATCACTATTCAGCCTAAAATATTTGAAAGGTTGTATACTGGGGCAATTCTTCTACTCTTTCCTTAATGAGCTTACAACATCAACTGAATATATGGGATACAGGTATCATTCAGGGATAAAACTGATTGCAAAACTACACCCATTTCTCCTCCTGGAATTGACTCTAGTCTCCTTAATAATGTTTTATTCACTATAAAGATAGCAAAATATTCTCTCTGCTTAGGATTTCTGTTGCTGCCATGAAGCACCATGACCAACATCAAGTTAGTGGTAGGTAGGGGGTTACTTCCATGATGCTGTTCATCATTACAGAAAGTCAGGACAGGAACTCAAACAGAGGAGGAACATGGAGGCAGTAGCTGATGCAGAGTCCACTAGTCCACTGAGGGGCTCTTCTTACTGGCTTGCTCAGCCTGCTTTCTTACATCACCTGGAACCACCAACCCATGGATGGCACCACCCACAATATGCTGGGCACTATTCCATTTAACATTAATTCAGAAAATGCCTTACAGGCTTGCCTGCAGCCCAATCTTTTGGTGGCATTTTCTTAACGGAGGTTCCTTCCTTTCAGAAACTTCAGTTTGTGTCAAGTTGACATAAATCTGTCCAGCAAGCCTTCCTTTCCATAGTCTTTGCCATGGTTTGGGGGCTCAGCATTTTCTAATCTGATACTGAGTAACCATGAAATCATAGTTACTTCTGAGCCTCCATTGCTTTCCACCTCTCATCTGTTTGCATTGCCTGCAGAGTGCTGTCTCTTTAGCAGAAGTGTGTTTAAAACCTTCTTGATTTTTTTTTCCTTCTGTGTCTTAATTGGCTTTCCTAGGCTGATGGGATTGAATGTATACTCCTTAGGAAGATGTTTTTGCCCTGGATAACCTTTCCTTCCCTGAGCACACCTTGTGTTCTGGGCACACAGTGTTTCGCTGTGTATTGATTGTGTAGCTCTCATGCAGTTCTGTTTGGAAAACATTAGACACACTTCAGCTTGGTGAACATCTCAGTAACCAGGTCAAGTATTACTTTGCCTTTGAAACCTTTCTTATTTGCCTGTGCTAATGACTTGTTGGAATTATAGTCTTATTTTTTTTTTTATTTGCAACCATAATACATTGCTTCTGACTCCAGTTTGTTTCATATGAAGCAAGAGGCAACAGCACTTTTGATCTTTTCTAATTGCAAAAAAAATGTACATTTTTACTGATTTTTGCTCAAGTGTTTTCTTTCAATGTATCTCTTTCTTCCATTTATTTGGTCATTGTTACTTACTATTTTGAAAGAACTTAAACCTTATTTCCTTTAAATGAATGATTTGGGAGGTGGTTCTTACAGGGGTTTACAACCATTGTCAAGATGCCTTTGAAAACATACTTGGGATTCCATTATTTACAGACGTATGTACACCATCTTCATCAGTTGGCCATGTTTTGTCCATTAACCCTTAAACCTTTGTCAACTGCCAGTCTGTATTCTATATATTCTGGACATTTCATATAAATCAGTTCATAGGGCATGTGATTGTTTTTATTCTTAACAGTTCACTGGGGATTCTTTCAAGGTTCATTTTATATTGCAATATGTGTTTGTGTTGCCTGTACTTGTAAGTGGATGGATATAACATCTTGCTCATCCGTGTATTTGGTGGATATGTGAGTTTCTTCTACTTTGTTGTTTATGGGCAATGTTGTACTCTTATTTGTGAATGTAGTTAAGAACATAGACCTGTATTTGGATTATTTATGAGAAAATTTCAAAACCTACAATCTACATGTCTTTGAACAATTTTTGTCCTTTATTTTGCTTCAATTTTCTCATATTTAATAGGAGAGTATTAATATCTTCTTCATGGGCTCTTTGTTCAGCAAATTAGTTTGTTAAAAAAAGTATACAGGACATTGCTAAGATTATGGTAATTATCTTAACACATTTTTATCTAATAGTTTTTAAATTACATAAACTTTATTGTGTAATTACTCATAGAGTAACTTAAAATCTGGAACTCTACCAATTGATGTTGTTCTATGTACAAAGTGCATTAGTCATGGCACTACAGAGTAAAAGGTTGTTAACATAGGCCCATTTGGTCACTTAAAGGAAGATCACTTAATAGGACTTCTGTTATATTGATATTGCTCATAAAGGCAAGCTTCAATGTTGAAAATCAAATAAGGTTGTATGTGCTTCCTTGCAACACATCTTTTTATGCTCCAAATATGTGCCCGCATTTAAAATAGGAAAAAGAACATGGGTGGCAGGTATTTGTCTAAAGGTCTAGATTTCACGTTAACAATGGCCACAGCTAACATTTATGCTATCCCATACAATTCTTGTAGGGTTAAAAGAAGGTGTGTTGTAAATTGTACAAATTGAAAACTTACTATTATTATTTCCTACAAGAACAGGAAAGATTTATATGATCTGAAGGGAAACTAGAACATGAAAAATTATTTTAATAGTGTTTGAAATCTTGGGCATTCTCTTAATCTATAAGTCCAATTTTGGTCAGGAAAGTGGGTTCACCCCCCCCCCCCACACACACACCATTTTATAGCAGGAAGAAGGCTTAAAATAAGGATAAGATTAAGGATAATTCTAGAACTTTTGAAGATGGAGCAATGAACTCAATAGTCTGCAGCTGAAAAGTAGATATCTCTCAGAAAACTGCTATAAACCCTCAGGCAAACCTTACATGTGGTCTCTGATTACTCACACACTTGTCACCATTGCCACCTGAAGATCATGGATGCTCTTTCTCTTCCTCCTACCATATCTCACATAAGTTTCTCTCACTGGAAGATTCTATCTTCATACTTAACTGGCAAAATAATTGGAGCATGTTGGTTTGAGACCCTTATAAGGACAGAAGCTGCTGACAGGCAGCAGGGGTGATATTATAGGGCAATTAATTTCCAGCAAGAGTGTGGTCATTGAGATATTTCTACTGAAAGTACTTGACACACGCCTCTCCTCATAATATGTAGATAGTTCAAAATTCCAAATGGGTAGAAGAAAAGGTGTTTCTTCCAAAATTCTAATTGAGTCATTTCTCTCTAAGATATTGGCAGGAGAGGCTAGTATTTCAGACTTAGGTAAAGTGGAACCTTGCCCAATTTGATTGGCCATAATTAGTTCTGTAATTCCACATTTGGCAATATATCTTAAAAGTTCAAATCAGTATGTTAAAGGATATTCTGAAAATTATTTAAAATAGCCAAGATATGAAACCAACCTAAGTATCTATAAATGGATAAGCAAAATGTGGAGTGTGTGTGTGTGTGTGTGTGTGTGTGTGTGTGTGTGTGTGATACTATTAGCTTTTAATTAGAATAAGATTCTTCCATGGGGAAAAACAATCATAACTGTATCCAAATATGACCTTATCTGAAATATAACATTAATAATAAGTAAAATATGTGATTTCAGTCTACCCACCAATAGTGTATGTGGTTTTGATCCTTGAGTAGGCAGGATAAAGAGGCTGGTCTTAGTGAAGGTCTACTATGTCACTGAGCACAACACCCCACAAGGGGTTTAATGTTGGTCTCTCAAAATAAGTTACTTTGTAAGAGAATGTGATGGGCAATGTTCTTCTGTATATATGTTTGTCTTATTGGTTGGTAAATAAAATGCTGATTGGCCAGGCAGGAAGTGATGTAGCATGACAGATACTGCTACTAGCTAACCATAGAGTTCTGGAGGTCTGTACAGACAGGTAGGAAGTGACATGGCTAGGCAGAATCAGAATATAAGCAGGGGCAAACAGAAAATTGCTCTCTTCTCTGCGGAGATGTAGCAGGCAAAGGAGATACAGGGCCAACATTCTCAGTAAGCCATGACCATGTGAAAACACTTAGATTGATAGAAAGGGGTTAATATTTAAGACAGAGCTAGCCAATAAGAAATGGTAGTAACAGGCCAACAGCTTTATATCTAATACAGTGTCTCTGTGTGTTATTTGGGGCTGGCCGGACTGTGGGACCAGGCTGGCAGGAAACTTCTTGTAACAAATTAGCACCCAATGTGGGGCATGAACTCATGACTCTGAGATTAAGATTATTATGCTCTGCCAACTGAAAGTAGCTGGGTGTAGTGGAACATGCCTTTAATTCCAGCACTCAGGAGGAAGAGGTAAGCAAATCTCTGTGGTTTGAAAGTGTACTTGGTGTACAGAGTGAATTCTAGGGCAGCCAAAGTTTCACAGAGAAACCCTGTCTCAAAAAATGAAAAAAATAGAAGTTAAAAAAATATAGAGCAATAAAAAAGCCACCTAAAGATGTGAATACACAGAGTCTGGATACTATATGCTATTGTATAGTCTTTAAATTGCTCAATTGCTAAGGAAGGAATAACAATTGGTAAAATACACTTGATTGTCAATGCTGTTAAATTAATCCAATTTATATATTTTTAAAGTGCTTTAACTTCAAAATTTAAGTATAAGGACAGGTTACTGTGGAAAAGAATTTCTATTTTTGTTTCACAGAAAATAAAAGGCTGTAGATTCCTTCCAGTCTAACATGGTTTGATCAAACAAGACCCACCTGAAACAATGTCCCAGGTGATCCAACATTCAAAACAGCTGAGACAAGGATGCCTTACAGATCACTACAGCTAGGATTTCTGTGTCTTCATAGGAATCCCATGGTATTACAACATCCCCAACCATCAGGAAGCAATTTGGAAGTAACAATGCCCAAATTCCCAAATATTGTCTATAAAATGTTTGTTTTCATTTAAATGGGTTATAAATGGTTATAAATGGTTAATAATCACAACCAATCTCTTTATAAAGGTAAATAGAGGATTATCATATAGAAATGAATACTTTGTAGTGGAACAGATTTTCAGTTATTGATAACAAATTTAAGGTCAATTTTGTAATATGTGTATTTCTCCTCTTGTTTAGGTATTTTGTTTATATAGCTCATTAAAAATGTAATGTATAATTTAGTACAGATAATAGATAGTTACCTATAATAGTAAAAACTTAAGTAGTTAGGTTTTCTAGATATACAGAGATATATTTCAAACCTTTTAAAGACCTACAGAATATGGCAGTTAAAATGGTTTAGGGTTTTTCTTGATAGTAAGACACAACTGCTCCTGGCAACTGTGTCACAAAAGAAGATGGACATAGAAGAAACTAGTTATGGAGTTTGCTCCCATTATGGCAAGACTAGTCATTTGGGCAAGATGCACTCTTGTCTGGACTATTTGACTTTATGCTGTATAAACTGGATATGCAGGACCCACAGAAAAGTGACTGCTGAAACAAGATGGACATTGCTACAGAGTTCCTGCTTCATGGGAGAGTCTGCCAAACAGTCTACAGGATACAGAAAAAAGTGACTGATAAACTGCCAATACAGGTGGACAGTTTAAAGTGTCCTGCTTTGCTGAGGAGCTTCTAGACACACTATGGCTTACAGACTAAAGATGGGGTATTACAAAAAAACTTCAGGTGACTGTCCAGGTAGCAAGATGACTTTGTCATTTCTAGAGTTTATATATTATTCTACTGTGGTCTTTGATGGAGTTGAAGACAGATAGTTATGGTTATACTTTTCCTTATTTAGGATTAAAGATAAGTTACATATAAAACTTTAGACTCACAAAGATAAAATAGATGATAAAATACTCTCTTTAAATCTTACTAAATGTTACTGGACTTAATATTGTTAACAATAGTTCTTATTTGATAATTCTTTTGTTATATATTTTACTATGTTAAAGTTAAAACCCTTTTTATTTTAGACAGAAAAGAGGAAATGAGAGCAGATGTCATTCTGTAAATATGTTTCTCTTATTGGTTAATGAATAAAGCCCTGTTGGCAAATAGGAAGGCAAGATAGGTGGGACTAGGAGACAAGGAGGACTCCAGGAGATGCAATAGAGATGAATCAAGATGTAGGGACTTGAAGGAAGAGCTCTGGACCCTCTCTCTGATAAGATAAGACTATGTGAAAACACAAAGATTAATAGAAATGGGTTAATATTTAAGACAGAGCTGCTAGCCAATAAGAAACACTAGTAACAGGCCAACAGTTTTATAATTAATACAGAGTTTCTGTGTGTTATTTGAGGCTCTGGGACCAGGCTGGTGGGAAACTGCTCATAACAAGAATAAGTTGTTATAAAAGAGCAAGACTTAACATCCCATCATTTCCCTGACTTCCCATGGAACCAGTAATATCTCTCCCTCTCACAGGAGCTTATATTATGATGTTTCTATTATATTAGTTGAGACAGCAAAAGATTCCTCACCAGAAGTCCAGCAGATGGGATAATGACTTATGAACTTTCGGCATCCAAAACTGTGAGCTACACTAACTTAATGTTTCCTAAATCAATAGAAAATAAAACTAAGAGTCTCTGAATGTGTTTTTTTGTTTTGTTTGTTGTTATTTTGTTTTCAAGTATCTGGTTTGCTACAACTTGCTTTGGTACATTATATGTTCATGGGGAATAGCAGTCATCTTCTTGAACCTTTTCAGGTGAGTAGTTGGCTTGATAATTTGTGACATAGTTCCTATATACAGCCAGTGAAAGAAGGTGTTGGTTATTTTGAATCTCAAAAGATTATGGAAAAGACTAGTTATTGCTGGTTGTCTTTCACATTTATTCAAGTGTTAAAACAACGTCCTTAACTAAATTTGGAGGCCATATACATTCCAGGAATAATACTTGGATCTTGATATTTATTACTTATTTATCCTTCCCAATAACATAAAGATTGGCATTGTTGTCATTCCAATAAGGAACTGGGGCACAAAGAATTCAAGTGCTTTCAAAGGAACAGAATATCTTGGTGTCTTGTCAAAGAATAGAAACCCTAACTAGGACAATGTGTACTACTGACCAATTCAATTTAGCATGTCTATGTCAAAGTTTCTCTTTTATTTTTCTTCATTCTCATATCATACAACACAGTCCAACTGCGGCCTCTCTCCACTCCTCCTAGTTCTCTCATCCCAAGCCTCTTCTCCCTCTCAAAGTTTCTTAATGCCAAATTTCAAAATTATTTTATGGTTAACAATGAATATGTAGACTGTTTGGGGTTTGTTGTTTTTGAATAATTTAAGTTTCTAATGAGTCAAACATTTAGTAAAACTATGACTTATTGAATCAGAACTGGCAGGCTCTACTTTCTTCTGGTAGGTCTAAATTAATGTAACAAAGGACAATGGAGTTTTAAGTCTCACATAAAACTGAAGAACACAAGCATTATTTCTTTTTTAGACTGTAAAAGTACCTATTAACTTTAATGAGAATGATGCTATTGCCTCCTTTCTCAGCATCATCTTGGGATGCTCACATTTGAATTTATGAGGTATCTTCCAACCACTGCTAAATATATTTATCTTTTTCTAATGGTTTCTGTTGACATCCAGTCAGATGGCTTTGCCTCTTGTTAATCTATGGTGACTTGAAAATATTAAATACTGGGAAAAAGAATTCCATGATGCTTAATGGATTATGCCACTAAGTGATCCAATTCAGAATACATATGTGTGTGCTCTGTGTATCTATTGGCAAGGGTAATTTAATTGAGGAAGCTAATGGGTTGTTTAATATCTAAAGGGGGGAAAAGATGTGAAAGCAGAAAATTTTCAGTATGAATTTGCTGCGAATTGGGATGTAAATTATTTCATATGGCAGAAATGCATAAAATATATTTGACATAGAACAAAAATCAGTCAAGAAAAAATTGAATTAAATTAAGCACCAGAGGCAGCATATTAAATTGCATTAAGATTGACAAGAAGCTTTTCCTATGGTGTAATAACCTACTTTCTACAGTTCTATGACCTCCTGGATGTACTTGTACAATGACTTAAGAGCAGGCATAGGAGTGTGACAGTCTTTCGTATTTGCATTAATTCCAAAGATCATAAGAAGTTAATGAGAAGGAAATGTTAGGACAGATTTCAAGGTTATTCTCATATATTTATGAGAGTAACTGTGCACAAGGCTATTTATTTAGCACAGGACTTTATCTCAAGAGCCATCAAACAGAGAACACATATGACCCTGATTACTTTTTTTTCTACTAGTTAGTTTTCTATTTTTTAACTTGTAGTGCATCAGAGTGTTCATGAACACAGTGTTATTCCCTGATAGTTTTATTTTCTTTTAAGTGGGAATTAGATGGGGATTTTTTTTTCTTACCTCCCATAGGAGAAAGAACCTTGGAAAATGAAGATTAAAATATACAATACTATCAATTGTCCTTGAGTAAGTTTTCAACACATAGATGTATGAATACATGTAGGTGTCAAGGTTTGGCAATTTCATCCTAGTTTGATTTTACTTTAATTCAGTTATCTAGTGGCTTGAGCTGGAACTATCCCTTCCACAAGTCCACCTTTCCAAAGTCTGTTGCCTGAATGGTGATGCTATCTTGAGTAGCCTTTGGATCTTTTATAAAGCAGACTGACTCCTTGAAGAAGGCTACCAAGAGCAAGTTTATTTTGAAGGTTATACCTACCCCTGATTTTTGTGGTGTGTACTTCTTGCGATTGGATACCATCTCAGGTACCCAATGCCCAGGCAGTGTTGTTCTGTGCCCTCACTGCTGCAATAGACTTAGATCTTTTGAAATCACAAGGCAAAATACAACTATCTACCCCACCCCCCTTACAGGGTTTTCTTCAGGGATTTTGGTCACAGTGCTGCAAAAGTGACTGCTACAGAAACTTGATACCAGAGAAAAGGAGTTGCTACTCTGATGAAACCTGACTGTGTGGTTCTCACGACTTTGGAACTGGATTATAGGAGCAGATTGGGAGATGTTTGAAGCACATGGTAGAGAAGCGGTGTATTATATTGTATTGTGAGTTCAGAAGAGGACAATATTGGAGTGAGGAAAATAGAAATCGGGATTATGTTAATAAGGTTGCTGATGGAAACAAAGATTATATTTAGATTGGACAACGGGCATTGATATTTGCTGGCAGAGAAGATGTTTATGTTTTTGTCCATATCCTGAAAAATTTGAGTGAGGTATATTTTGAAACAATGAACTACCTTTTGGGGGGCATAAACATTTTAAGGAAACATAGCATTTAGGCTGTGGCAGTTATTGGTGACTGCTTTTTAGCTAGGCTTACAGTGATAAATTAGAGATAAAATTGTGTTGTAGGAGTAACTTTGTGAAGGAAAGATCTATTTCAGCCTAAAGTTCCAGGGGAAACAGTAAAACATGCCGCTTTTGGAGAACAATTTGACGTTTTGTAACTTGTGTCTTTCCATGAATCCATTCATTCTGAAAATGAGCAGTAGGAGACATGGGAAAGGTGGTGTGTAGCATTCCTACTGATAATGACAAACCTGTATTAATCTAAGTTCCTTTAATGAATGAAGGAAAATAAACTGGGATACATTCACTTTCCTTGTATAAAACAGAAGAGTAATAAATAGTAATGTTGCCAATCAATTTAAGTAACATGTGGTTGAACCAGAAACTAGGTACCAGAAGATTCCTTAAAACAAATCCAAAAGACAACACCAAACTAATAGGTAAACATATAAATTAAATATAAACTCACCCTTCAGAAATACAGAAGTAACACAAACATATATTAAGTAATGGTTTATATTTTAGATTAAAGTATAGGTCTTGGTTAAATGGTAAGCTTGTGGTTATTCAGTTTCCTACCAAAACCACAATAATAATAAGTGGAATGTCTATGTATGATCAAGAATTCTGTTCTTTTCTCTTTTGTTCTGAGCATAGGCTAGTGTGAAATTTATGATCCTCTTGTTTTAGATTCCCAGGACTATAGGAGAACACCTCCTAACTTAATTCCCCAGTATTTTTTAAATCAAAAGTGACTAAAGAGAAGTATGTGCCTATGATTTAATGTGTGAGTGTGCTTATATGTGTGTGTGAGAGAGTTAATGTACACATATATGTATGTGTATGTGCACATATGTATTGTGTTGCATGTGTGTATATTTTTGTGCATGTATATGTAATACCGGTATATAGATGTGGGTGTATGTGTGTTTGTGTGTGGATATACATATATGTATATGTCTGTGTTCCTTGTATTTCTACCCCTATATAAGTCCCTTGTTTTAGTTATCCTTTCAAGGGATGGCATTTCTTTAAATTCTTTATTTGCCTTCGCTTGCTTGGATCAAAATGTGTGGTTAACCCCAGCACCTGTGTATAGTAGCTATGTACATCTTTTCATAGATAGATAAATAGAGTTGGGGATACTTATTTTTCATGTGAGATGGTATCTCAAACCAAAGCATTCAGGAGACAGTTATTCTCAAAGGCAAGAAGGGTCCAACAGGAGAACTCTCCTCTATGATTACTGGATTTTGCAAGAATTGCAGTGGCTTTTGGAACTACGTAGAACATGTAGGACACCATCACTAAGTGTGTTAAGGTAACCTATGTGGCTCCAAGGAATGGCTTATATGTTTTCTTTGGTAAATTTGCTTCTTCATACATCATCATATTAGGACAATAATACATTTTTCTCTCTAATTTATTAAGAATGATGGACATAGATAAACCACAAATTGAGCATGAATAATGTTTTGCAGACTGGTTCACTGTGCTAAGCCACCAATAGAAGATTTGGAGATATAAAACCCCAACTTTTCCTTCAAACAACTCATGCATTCATTAATATGCACCCTTCAGCTTCCTTCGAAGCTAGGAGTGGCCTTGGGCACAGGGTGGGCAATTAAATGTGGATGTAGACAACTTCTGCAAGGTTGTTATGCAAGAGCTGATAAAATAGAAGAAACTGGTAAGTTTCCTTTGTTTTTCTCCTTTTTAAATTTCATTCTTTGACTTGGAATAGATATGTTACTTATGAGACCATCTCTTATCCCATAACTATATTGGTCAAAGCCACTGTAAAATTGCTTAAGGAGTCAAAATTTCAGATCCCATCTTTTGGATGATTATGGACCTTGAATATTTAGATTTCACCCTCATTCATGGAAAAATGCCCTCTCATTAAAAATATCATTATTGTTTTAAAGCAAAATAAAATTATAAAAATAATTAGAGTTATGAGATTGTTAGAGCCTTAAACACTGAAATTAAATGGCTTTTAAAATCTGCAAAACTGCATGTATGATTAGAAAAGCTGTTACTTACTAAGCCAAATAATATTTATCTAACTTAATCTGGTACAGTATATCGAGTTCAATAAAGTACTGTAGAGTAAATTTAACATATATACTTTAAAAACTCTAGTGATGTACTTTTAAATTTCTTCCATGAACCTTACTGCCCATATTAAAATAGCTGAACCTGGAGACTAGTTTCACCTGCTTTTAATCTGCAAATTAAGCATTTACTCCCTGTTGGTCCCTAGTTTTCATTATTAGAATATTGATTTTAAAAACTCTCTCTGTCTCTCTCTCTCTCTCTCTCTCTCTCTCTCTCTGTGTGTGTTGCGCGCGCACGCGTGCGTGTTGCGCGCGCATGTATGAACACAACCATGGCACAGTGTGAATATGGAGGTCAGAGGACAACTTGAGGAAAGCAGTTTTCTCTTTCTACCATATGGGTTCTGGGACTTGAATTGTAGTCATCAGACTTGATAACAAGTGCTGCCCTGACTGCCCCTATTTAACTGGAAAAAAAAAAAAAAAAAAAAACCAAAACATATATCAACAGCAAGCAATTTTTACAATGCCCTCTTTAAACTTTGCAGATTTGCTTTCACTTTTTAAAAAGCAATTTTTTCCTGTGGTAATTAATATTGAACATATTGTTTCCCCTTAAGTATCCGTCTACCATCCTTTTCCTACATTACATAATTCTGGAAATGTGACAGTTTTTGTTTTGATACTGCATATTCTGGACAGAGGGAAGAAAGACAAGGAGACAAAGGAAGTCATGATTAATATGATATAGTACAACATGACCAATGACTTATAGAAAATATACAGAATGGATAATTATATATCTTTATGCCAATAGTTTATTTCTGCTCAAAAGACTTTGTTTCATACTGACTTGTTTCATCTAATTATCTTAGCAAGGAAAATTACCGCTTTAGCAACTCTTAAACTAGCTCAAAGCTGTGATTGCAAAGTTCACAAGAAGCTCCTGCCTTGCTTTAATACTTTTATTTCTTCTTCCTTCACCAAAAATGCTCCAATCTTTTCAAAACTGAAGCAGCAAGTCATTTATTGAATCGTACAACGGCAAGTAACATGCATAGCCTACATTAATCATAATCTCATCAACACACTTTAAGGTCACTACTGTTTGTTCCATCAGTAAAGATAAGGACAATGACACTTAGGAAGATTATACAACTTGATCAAAATCAAGTGGTTAGTAGCAGGTCCTGTTATTAATTTAGAATCAGATTTCCTTAACCCATCTCCTCTTTTTACTTTATTCCTTGTATTCTACACAGATAATTAGAATCTTCAAATAAAAGAAACTTTCAGGCCTTCTTCTCTATGCTAATGCTTCCTGACTCTATAAATCCTTAATTGTTCTTAAACAGAGTGAGTGGTAAGACTCTAGGTCCATCCTTAGGCAGCTTCTGCTTTCAGAGTATACTCTACAGAGAATGACATCCATTTAGAACTTTATCCTACTTGGATCATATCTGGCTCTCCTCATAGGTGCCCTATGTAATCATTTACTTTCAGGAGAGAGGTAATGTAGTTTGTTACCTAAACCTCATCTGTAAGTCAGGGTAGCAATCCTAATGTTAATTAACTGTCATAACACATGAATTAAATGGAGATAAGTGTTAAGTGGGTAATGTGTGTAGAATTTCTGGCACTCAATAGCAGAGTGAGTGTTAATTTTTTATTTTGAAGCCAAAATATTCCTTTAAGATCCTGAGGTTTTTTTTCCCTACTTTTTCTCTTGGCCCTTAAAGATTTGTTTATTTTAAAGCCAGAACTCCCCTAATTTTATCTTGAATCTACAGCTTCGTTTGATCTTTGACATTTATGTTCAACTCTATGTTTTGGTTTAGCCTGTTCAGATTAATGACATACCAATTAACGTTGGTCTAAACTTAGACACATTTTCATTTGTTCTTGTTGGCTCCAAATACTGCAATTTGAAACAGTGTTTTGTGGTTCCTAGTGCCCTAATATATGTGAATCTCCCTGCCCTTGGCATCTGGCTATGGATCAGAAACTTAGTACCCTTGTTTCAGCTGCTTGGGGACAGTCACAATATTCCCTCCATAGTATAGACTTTCTCCCTCCCTCCCTCTCTCTCTCTCTCTCTCTCTCTCTCTCTCTCTCTCTCTGTGTGTGTGTGTGTGTGTGTGTGTGTGTGTGTGTGTGTGAGATCCTTGGGAATATTTGCATTCAGGCCAAATAGAGTGGTTATTATTTCAGGTACATTACAAACTATTCTTTTCTGTCTTAAAATCACATAATAAAGGTTTTTCATTCAGTTTTTGCTATTGCTTAATAAAACTGTCATTGGAAAAGTTCATACAAAATATATTTATGTTGACTAAATGTGACAAATAAAACTTTCATAATTAGAAACTGTTCATATCAAGACTTTATCTTTCCATTTAAATGAAAAATTAATCTATTATAATATTGGTATGCAAATTAATCAACTTGAACAAAATTACAATACAAATTTATAATAATATTGAAGGTTAATTCAGCTAGTTCAGAGTCACCTCAGTTGCTGCTCCATTTCTTACCCTCCATGGTGTGTGTGTGTTTGTGTGTGTATGTGTGTGTATGTGTGTGTGTGTGTGTGTGTGTGTGTGTGTGTGTGTGTGAATAATTTTAGAAATTAAATTAAATCATCCATGGTCACTTCCTCTTTTTCTTAGGGTTCCTTTTTTTCCAAAGACTAGAGTTGAAGCATACTAGTGTGGTAATTAGTTTTTTACTTTTAATTTGACACAACTTAGAATTACCTGGGAAGAGGTTTCTACTGTAATTTTTAAAAAGCTGTGCTAGAGAGAAAGAAGCCATTCTTACAGAATTCAATCATTCGATCAGAGGTTTATTGTTTTTGTTTTTTGTTTTTTCAATTGGGGGAAAGGGATCCAAAAAGGGTGAGGGGGAGACTGGCCTCTGGGGACTGGAGCATCAGGAGAGGGGAAAGAAAGACAGACAGAGAGAGAGAGAGAGAGGGAGAGAGAGAGAGAGAGGGAGAGAGAGAGAGAGGGAGAGAGAGGGAGAGAGAGAGAGGTGGGGCAGATAGACAGAGAGGAGGAGAAGAAAGAGGCAGAGAATTATGAGGGGTTGGCATGGCCCTTTAAAAAGGAAACATAGTGAATAGGCACAGATGGTGCTCTTAGTAACTGTAGCTGAGGGCATGTCCTGTCAGAACTCCAAAGGCAGGGCAGTACAGATGCCTGAATACTAACAGTTTCAGTGAGGGATGATGGTCTAGATCAGGTCAGCCTGTAGCCATGTTTTTCAGGAATTCTCTTGACTAGATTACTTGATGTGGGAACATGTGCCCATTGTGGGCAGTGCCATTCCCTGGGTTTGGGGTTTTAACTGCATAAGTGTAGGCATGCATGCATTCACTGTCTCTTTGCCCTTGCTTAGGGATGTGACTAGCTGCTTCAAGTTCCTTCCTTGACTTCCCTGCAACAATAGACTACAACCTGGAAGTGTAAGCCAAAGAAACTTTTGTTTTCTTCCCCATGAAAGGGTATTTGTGATATTAACAGAAATGAATTTACAGCACTTACTATCTACTTTTGCTTTCTTTTTCCAAACAGCAGATGCATTGGGGGAAATATTTGTAGTGTATAAAACTAAAGTAAGTTTGAGGAGCAATTATAAAATAAGATAGAACGAGGAGCCCAGCTAGACCACCTATCAGGGCATAAACATCCTGAATCTCAGCTTAGTCTTTGACCCCCATTACCAGGCCTCTGCTACAGGTGAGTCTGGGACCAATTTGGGTAGAATCCCCCCCTTCCCTGGGAACTGGCTGGATTTGCCCCAGAACTCACTCCCCCTGTGTCCTGTCCCCATCGAGAGCATGCCTGGTGCTCTGATAACACCCACCCACCCCCATCAAGAGTGTGCCCTTCCCTTACCTGGTACCCTTCCCTGCCCATTGTCCCACCTCTCTGGTTGAGCACTGGGACAGAGGGTGGAGCCAACAATCCTGCCACCTTCAGGGAACTTCCTGGAGCTGTTCTCAGAACACTAGACCTGCCTATCCATGGGGAACTACCCGGAATCCACACCTGCCTGGTCTCTGACCCCCACCGCCAGTCCTCTACCAGAGTTCTGGGCCCCTCCTAGAGATGAGCCTATCCTCTCTGGGCCATTCTGAGACTCTGTGGACTGGATCATTGACCCCCATCAACAGGCTTCTGCTAAAGAGGCCTCAGCTGGAGAGTGCCAGGCTCAGGCTAGATCTGCCTATCAGCACTCAGACCATCCTATGTCCCAGCCTTCTGGATCTATGACCTCCCATTGCCAGTCTTCTGCTGGAGCCTGATCTTTGACCCCCATCTCTGGGCCCCTGCCTGAGGGTAGTCATCCTAGAGAGCTTGGACAACCCAGAGCTACAGACATCGAACCTCTGTCCTACCTAAGTCCACCTGGGGAGAAACATGCAGACAAAGAGAGACCCCACCTTCACCTACTGGAAGAAGGAATGAGAAGACAGCAATACAAGAAAACACCTAACAATAGAAAGACAAGCATAACACCACCACAATCTTGGGGCTCTAAAACAACTAGATCTGAACACACCAAAGCAGATGAAGCAGAAGAGAATGACTTAAAATTATCGTCATAAAAATGATAGAGACCCTCAAAGATTATGTGAGAAAATCCCTTAAAGAAATGGAAGAAAAAACAAACAAAAAATCGGATGAACAAATTTCTTAAAGAAACTACAGAAAGCCAAGAAAAAACAATTAAATAGGTGAAGGAAATGGTTCAAGACTTGAAAACTGAAGTAGAGACAATAAAGAAAACACAAACCAAAGGAATGCTGGAAATAGAATAAACTGAGCAAATGATAGGGGAACTACAGACACAAGAATAGCCAACAGAATATAAAAGATGGAAGAAAGAATCTCAGGTACTGAAGAAAAACTAGAAGAAATAGATTCATCGACCAAAGAAAATCATAAATCCAACAAATCCTTAACACAAAACATCCAGGAAATATGGGACACCATGAAAAGGCCAAACCTAAGAATAATAGGCATAGAGGAAGGCAAAGACCCAGCTCAAAGGTGCAGAAAATATATTCAACAAAATCACTGAGGAAAACTTTCCCAATCTGAAGAAGTGGCATGCCCATGAAAGTACAAGAAGCATACCAAACACCAAATAGACTGGACCAAAGAAAAAACCCATTGACACATAATAATCAAAACACCTAGCATACAGAATAAAGAAAGAATATTAAGAGCAGCAAAGGAAAAAGGACAGGTAACATATAAAGGCAGACCTATTAAAATTACACCTGACTTCTCCATGGATACTCTCAAGGCCAGAAGGCCCTGGATAGATGTTCTACAAGTACTAACAGCCCATGGATGCCAACCCAGGCTACTATACCCAGCAAAACTCTCAATCACTATAGACGGAGAAAATAGGATATTTAACGACAAAGCCAGATTTTCATAATACATATCTACAAATCCAGCCCTACAGAAAGTTCTGAAAGGAAAACTTCAACCCAAGAAAGTTAACTATGCTCACAAAGACACAGGCGATAGATAATCCCACTTCACCAGAACCCAAGGGTAAAGCAAGACAAAAATATTCACAATATCAATGCTAACAACAAATCTAAAACAAACAAGCACTAATAATCAATGGCCCTTACTCTCCCTCAACATTAATGGTCTTAACTCGCCTATAAAAAGACACAGAATAACAGAATGGATTCGAAGACAGAATCTGTCCTTCTGCTGCATACAAGAAACACATCTAAGCTTCAAAGATAGACATTACCTCAGGGTAAAGGGTTGGGAAAAGATCGTCCAATCAAATGGACCCAAGAAGCAAGAAGGTATGGCTATCCATATTTCTAACAAGTTAGACTTCAAACCAAAGTTAATCAAAAGAGATGAAGACGGTCATTTCATTTCCATCACAGGAGAAATCCATCAGCACAAAGTCTCAATTCTGAACATCTATGCCCCAAATAGAAAGGCATCCACATTCGTAAAAGAAATGCTACTAAAACTCAAAGCTCCCATAAAACCTCAAACACTTATAGTGGGAGACCTCAACACACCACTCTCACCACTAGAAAGGACCACCAGTCAGAAACTTAACAAAGAAATAAAAGAACTAACAGAAGTTATGTCTCAATTGGGTTTAACAGACATCTATAGAACATTCCATCCAAACACAAAAGAATATACCTTCTTCTCTGCTCCACATGGAACCTTCTCTAAAATAGACCACATGCTAGGCAACATAACAAACCTCAACAGATACAAGATAATTGGAATAGTCCCCTGTATCTTATCAGACCACCATGCTTTAAAATTGGAATTCAACAACAACTCAAATCACAGAAACCCAACAAACTCATGGAAACTGAACAATGCTTAATGGCACCATACCTGGGTCAAAGAAGAAAGAAAGAAATTAAGGACTTCCTAAAATTTAATGAGCAGTGTTAATGAGGGAAGTTCATTACATTAAATGCCCATATAAAGAAAACAGAAGATAGTCATATTAGAGAATTAACAGCACAACTGAAAGCCGTAGAACAAAAAGAAGCAAATTCACCCCGGAGGAGTAGACGCCAGGAAATAATCAATTTGAGGGCTGAAATAAATAAAATAGAAACCAGGAAAACAATACAAAAAAAAAAATCAATGCAACAAAGAGTTGGTATATTGAGAAAATCAACAAGATAGACAAACCTTTATCAAAACTAATGAAAAAGAAAAGAGAGAACATGCAAATTAACAAAATCAGAAACAAAAAAGGGGACATAACAATGGACACAGAAGAAATCCAGTCAATTTTCAGGTCATACTTTGAAAACATGTACTCCACAAAATTTGAAAATTTAAAAGAACATTGATGCAAAAATACTCACTAAAATCCTGGCAAACCAAATCCAAGAATACATCAGAGAAATCATCCACCATGACCAAGTAGGCTTCATCCCTGGGTTGCAGGGATGGTTTAACATATGAAAATCTATCAACGTGATCCACCATATTAACAAATGGAAAAAGAAAAACCACATGATCATCTCCCTCGATGCTGAAAAAGCCTTCGACAAAATTCAACACACTTTCATGATAAAGGTCATGAAGAAATCAGGGATAACAGGAACATACCTAAACATAATAAGAGCAATATACAGCAAATCAACTGCCAACATCAAACTGAATGGAGAGAAGTTTAAGGCAATTCCTCTAAAATCAGGAACAATACAAGGCTGCCCTCTCTCTCCATATCTCTTCAATATTGTATTTGAAGTTCTAGCTAAAGCAATTAAGACAACAAAAGGAGATGAAGGGGATCCAAATTGGAAAGGAAGAAGTCAAACTGTCTCTATTTGCAGATGATATGATAGTTTACATAAGCAACCCAAAAAACTCTATTAGGGAACACCTATAGCTGATAAACACCTTCAGCAAACTAGCAAGATACAAGATAAACTCAAAAAAATCAGTAGCCCTACTTTATTCAGATGACAAAGGGGCTGAGAAAGAAATCAGAGAAACATCACCCTTTGCAATGGCCACAAATAACATAAAGTATCTTGGGGCAATGCTTACCAAACAAGTGAAAGACCTATATAATAAGAACTTTGTGGCTTTAAAGAAAGAAATTGAAGAAGGTACCAGAAAATGGAAAGATCTCCCATGCTCTTGGATAGGTAGGATAAACATAGTAAAAATGTTCATCTTGCCAAAAGCAATCTACAGATTCAATGCAAATCCCATCAAAATCCCAGCACAATTCTTCACTGACCTTGAGAGGATAATAATCAACTTTATATGGAAAAACAAAAGACCCAGGATAGCCAAACAACCCTGTACAATAAAAGAACTTCAGGAGGTGTCACCATCCCTGACTTAAAGCTCTCCTACAGAGCTATAGTCCTGAACACAGTCTGGTATTGGCACAAAAATAGACAAGTAGACCAATGGAATCAAATCAAAAATCCTAATATTAACCCACACACCTACAAACACCTGATTTTTGACAAAACAGCTAAGAGTATACAATGGGGGGAGGAAAGAATCTTCAACAAATAGTTCTGGCACAATTGGATGATGGTATGGAGAAGACTGCAGATACACACCTATGTCTATCGCCACGCACAAAACTCAAGTCCAAATGGATCAAAGACCTGAACATAAATCCAGCCACACTGAACCTCTTAGAAGAGAATGTAGGAGGTACCCTTGAACAAATTGGTATAGGAGGCCACTTCCTGAACATAACTCCAGTAGCACAGCACTGAGATTGACAATTAATAAATGGGACCTCTTCAAACTTGAAGCTTTTGTAAGGCAAAGGACACAGTTGACAAGACCAAATGGCATCCCACAGACTTGGAAAAGATTATCACTAATCCTACATCTGACAAAGGGCTGATCTCTAAAATATACAAAGAACTCAAGAAACTAGTCACCAAAACACCAAATAACCCTATTTAAAAATGGGGTACAGAACTGAAGAGAGAATTCTCAATAGAGGAAATCAAAAAGGCTGAAAGACACTTAAAAAAGTGCTCAACATCTTTAGCTATCAGAGAAATGCAAATCAAAACAACTTTGAGATACCATCTTACTCCTGCTAGAATGTCAAGATTAGAAACACCAATGACAGCTTATGTTGGAGGGGATGTGGAGAAAAGGGAGTGCAAACTTGTATAGCCATTTGGAGATCAGTATGGCGGTTCCTCAGAAAAATGGGAATCAGTCTACCACAGGACCTGGCAATCCCCCTCTTAGGCATATACCCAAATGATCCACATCCATGCAACAAAGACATCTGTTCAACTATGTTCATAGCAGCATTATTTTTTATAGCAAGAACCTGAAAGCAACCTAGATGCCCCTCAACTGAAGAATGGATAAAGAAAATGTGGGACATCTAACACAATGGAATACTACTCTGCAGGGGGGAAAAATGGAATCTTGAAATTTGCAGGCAAGTGGTTGGCACTTGAAGAAACCATCCTGAATGAGGCAACCCAGTCACAAAAAGAGGAACATGGTATGTACTTGCTCATATATGGATTTAGACCTAGAACAAAGAATCACCAGCCTATATTTTACACTGTCTTAGGAACTAGGATACATGGTGGATTGTATGAGATTCATAGAAGGTCCCTCACAGAAGGGGGGAAGGGACAAGTTCTCCAGAGCACATAGGGAGTGGGAGGGCAGTGAGTGGAGAGAGAACTAAGAGAAAGAGAAGGGAAGGAGAGGAAAGCATGTGGGACTAGGAAGATTGAGTCGGGGGAAGAATAGAAGACAGATGAGAGAGAGAGAGAGAGAGAGAGAGAGAGAGAGAGAGAGAGAGAGAGAGAGAGAGAGAACATAAAAGAGGGAGCCATTACTGGTTTAAAGAAAAAACTGAACCTAAAGAAAGGTCTAGAGACCTACAAGACTGCCACCAACTAACAATTTGAGTAACCGTGGAAAGGCTACCATAAATTCCCTTTCCAGAGAGTAAGATCAACAACTAACTTATCCATGGAGCCCTCATCTAATACCTGTTGGAAACAGAAGCAAACACCCATACATAAACACTGAGTCAAACTAGAATCCAGATGCAGAGGGAGAGGACAAGACCAGTTTGCAGAAACACATAGAGGCAGCTGACCTGAACAAGGAAGACCTAACAGGCCCCCAGACTGATAACTGGGAATCCAGCATGGGACTGACTCAGGCCCCTTTGAATATGGGTCTCAGCCAGAAGGACTGAGCAGTCTGAGGGACCTCAGACAGTGGAACCAGGATGTATCCCTGGTGCACAAAAGGACCTTGTGGACACATTCCCCCTTGGAGGGATACTCCCTTAACATAGAGACAGGAGAGAAGTCCTGGTCCCTGCTTCAAATGACTTATCAGATTTAGATGACCTCTCCTGGATGGCATCACCCTACATTTGGAGTTGGCAGGGGGATGGGAGGGGAGGGTTGTTGGGGTGCATGTGAGGGGGAGAGAGGTTAAAAAAATAATATAAAAAATAAAATAAATAAAAAAAGATAGAAAAAGAGAAAAATCAAGGGAGAACAGGAACCAGGGCATCTTCAGAAACCTTGGAGTAGAAATTGTAGTGTTCCTTTAGGATTAAGTTTCTGAATTCTTCTACTGATTCCTTCCATCTCATATGCTTTACTTAGAACTATGTAAATCATTCAATTAGTTTTATATGACAGTGATAAACAAAGGGGTTTAAGTAACTGCTACTTTAATGTTAGTTTTGTATGTTAGTCCCAGAAGTTCAAGTTCCATCAGTGAGCATGGGAAGTCTAAAGAGCCTGCCTCTCTAAGCATTATGGAATGTGGCCAGCTTCACACATTCAGGGAGCTCAAGTTTACTAAAGTAATTTCATTTCTGATTCCCATTTCTTTAGAAATTTCCTTTATTTATTTACACTCTAGCATAAAAGAGACAAAACTAACATTTGTGATTTGATGTTTTGAGATTTTTTTTTTATATTTTAAGGCACAAATTTATTTTAAGTAATCTCTTTAGATTTATTCTTAACTAACATACTGTAAGTGGTTTTTAGGTATGATTGGTTTTCCTCCCTAATGAGTAAAAACCTCACACAATAATTACTAAATTGACTCTTATTAGCATTTGGATTTTAGAGAGCTGGAAATACTTGTATATGGTAGGGACAAATTTTATCAGATTCATGCAATTAAAATTAGCTTTTAACATAGACAACTTCTACCCCTTACCCTTCCTTCGATGTTTTCTTGTCCATTTATTTTAGTTTCCATTGTCATGCAACTCTTATTTTCATAGAATTCATCAATGATTTCATGTGTGGCAAAATATATTGGGTTTTGATATCTTCCTAGCATTGTATCTTTTAGTGTAGCTTGCTTTTCTGTCCCCTTTAAAACACTCCCTAACCTCTCGGGTCTTCCTTATTTCCTAGCTTCTCTGGAAGTCTGGATTGTAGGCTAGTAATATTTTGCTCTATGTCTAAAAACCATATATGAGTGAGTACATACCATGTCTTTCTGTAACTGGGTTACCTCACCCAGGATGGTTTCTTCTAGTTCCATCCATTTTCCTGTGAATTTCAAGACTGCATTGTTTTTGTTTGTTTTTTGTTTTCACTGAGTAGTATTCCATTGTATAATTGTACCACATTTTCTTTATCCATTCTTCAGTTGAGAGGCATCGAGATTGCTTTCAGGTTCTGGCTAGTAAATATAATGGTGCTATGGACGTAGTTGAACAGATTTCCTTGTATGAATGTTCATCCTTTGGGTATATGCCTAAAGTGGGATTGATGGATCTTGAGGTAGACTAATTCCCATTTTCCTGAGTAACTGCCATACTGATCTTCAAAGTGCCTGTACAAGTTTGCACTCCCATCAGCAGTGGAGGAATGTTACCTCTTTCTCCACATCGTCTCCAGCATCAACTGTTTTAGGTGTTTTTGATTTTAGCCATTCTGACAGGTATCTCAGAATTGTTTTGATTTTAATATCCCTGATGGCTAGGTTTGGGCTGTCTATGGGGGCCTCTAGCAGTAGAACCAGTGTTTATCCCTAGTGTACGAATGGACTTTGAGAACTCATTCCTCATGGAGGGATACTCTCTCAGCCTGGACACATGGGGGAGGGCCTAGGGGAAGGGTGTTCAATGGGGGTCATGGGAGAATGCCAGGGAGAGGGAACTGGGATTAATATGTAAAATAAGATTATTTCTAATTTAAATAAAATAGATTTAAAAAACAAAACAAACAAAAAACACTTCCTAGCATCCTTCCTGCTGCAGTCTTCAGGGTGTTACCCACCTCTGTATTGTTTGTGTTTACTAATTCCACTTCCCCTTTCAGTGCTTTATTTCTTAAGTTCGGTCTGCACTGATCCCTACACTGAGTGCACTGGCTTCAATGGCATCTCTATGTCTTTATGTCTGAAACTTGTTTCTTAGATTCTGCTCTCTATTCTGAGTTCCAACTGTATTTGTAGTGTTCACACTAAATTTTACTGTGCACATCAAACTTGGTGTCCTTTGAAACCCAAGTTTTCTATTTTTCTTTAGCTCAGGAAGTTATGTATGTATTATTTAGAAAGAAAGAACAGACTTGTTTAATAAATATTTATTTATTCCAGGAATTGGGTCTTCCACGAATAGACTTGGTAGCACAAATAATAAAATCCCCAGAGACAGATATTGGGGTTCAAGCTGAAGATCAGAAAAGCCAGGCAGCCAGCCAGTAGCTCTTACCTCTACCAGGCTGAAATGGAGATCCTGTCTTCCCTGTGGCTGGAGACTAATTGCCTAACAGTGAATGCTGAATACTGAATGCCAGCTCTGAGATCCCCCTCCTGTTTTATATACCTCACTAGTGCTGGGATTAAAGGCATGAGCTCTGTTTTTCTTTTAGACTGATTTATTCTCATGTAGTCCTGGGTGATCTTGAACTCACAGAGATCCATCTGCCTCTGTCTCCTGAGTTCTTGGATAGAAAGGTATGCCACCACTGCCTGGCCTCTATGGCTGTGCATTCTAATTTCCAGGCAAGCTTTATTAGATCATAAACAATATGATCCCATACCCTTTCACTTCTTTCATTTTACATATCCTGGCCCTCAGAGACTGTGGTTCCACCAATAGTCAAACATCCTCAAAAGCTCATTTCATCTCTGAACCACCTCTCCCACTACAGTTCAAGTCACTATGGAGACTTGTTAATAATAACACTGGCCACAGTAAAAGCTTTAGCCACCCTCTTCCTAACAGCTGTCTGTATTCTCATTTTTTTGCTGCTGGTTTAATCATTTACGAGTGAAACTCACAATAATCACTGAAAAATATGCAAATTGATTCATTTCAACTGAATATGGAATAAAAATCTAGCAGTGACAAGAGTGATCTGTCACTGCTCATCCTCTGAGCATGGAACCCTAACCAAAGTGGCATTGCTTGTTTCTCAATAACACCAATATCATTTTCATTTCATTTCCTGGAATGCTCCAAAATTACCATGAGCCTAATCTCTTGTTAAGTGGCCCCAGAGCAGACACATCCTATTTCACTCCCTCTTTGAATGATACTCTTAGTGTAGCTTCTTTTTCCTTGTACTGTTCAAAAGATTCCCATTGTCATTTTGTATATCAAGTCAGTTTTTCAAGTAAACATAAAATCCATGTGATGGGGGATGTCATTCTGTAAATATGTTTATCTTATTGGTTAATGAATAAAACACTGTTGGCCAATAGGAAAGGAAGATAGGCGGGACCAGGAGACAAGGATTCTGGAAGTAGTAGGGAGGAGATTCAAGATGGAGGACAGAGAGACAAGAATGCTGGGGCCTCTCTCTGGTAAGATGAGACCACGTGGTAATACTTAGATTAATAGAAATGGGTTAATATTTAAGACAGAGCTAGCCAATAAGAAATAGTAACTGGCCAACAGCATTATATCTCAGTGTGTTATTTGGGGCTGGTGCGGTGGTGTGACCAGACTGGGGGGAAAAACAACTCATAACATAATGGGGCCTTCAACATGGCTAATAAGAAATTCCACTTACAACTTAACAAAAGCTTAAAGAAGGGTTATAGAAACAAAAGAACAGAGACAAGCAAGGCTTCTTGGTAGCATCATATTTCTCAGTTGGGTTCTCTTTTACTAGAGACAAGCAGAGACTTGTGCTGCTCCTTTAAGGGAGATTTCCTGACTCAGCATAAGTGAAAAAAAAAACTTGCAAGGCTTTTAAAGAGCTCTGATAACAACTGAATGATGTGGATGAGAGCTGGTAATGGCAGTAACCACATCTCCAATCCAGTGGCATGCTGCTGGATGGCAGCATAGACCAAGGCGGTGAGCACAGCTCTCAGTTCTGGCAGTAAAAGTGCCAGCAGCCATCTTTAATAGACCACAGCTAATACTGTGGCTTTCATTTTAGCAATGTTGTTGTTTACCAGATAAAGACTCGTGGACTAAAAAAGATAAAGATTTACAGTAAAGACAGATTCAGATTAAGGAAAAAACCTCTAAAGGTTTACAGTGTGTTTTAAAATATACTAGGCTTGGGAGAGAAAAAGAAACAGGATAAAATGGTTTAAGAAAGAATAATAAAGAGAGTAGCTGGGTGTGTGGCACATGTCTTTAATTCTAGCACTCGGGAGACAGAGGCAAGCAGATTTCTGTGATCTCAAAGTAAATCTGGTATACAGAGTTAATTCCAGGACAGATAAAAGCTACACAGAGAAACCATGTCCCAAAAAATAAAAACAATAGAAGTAGAAGAAATAGAATAATAAAAAAGCCATGTAAAGATGGAAAGCACAGAGACAATCTGGATACTGTACAGTATTATATTGTCTTTGTCTCATTTGAATGCTGAGGAAATAACAACAACCGTTAAAAGAAATGCTGCTGGATTAATTCAATTTATATATTTTAAAAATGCTTTGACTCCAAAATTTAAGTCTAAGTACAGGTTACTGGGGGGAAAGGATTTCTATTTTTGTTTACACAGAAAATAAAAAGCTATGGATTCCTTCCAGACTAACATGGTTTGATCAAGCCAGACCCCCTGAAACAGAGTCCCAGGTGATCCAACATTCAAAACAGCTGGAACAAGGCAGCCTTGCAGACTACAGCCAAGATTTTTGTGTCTTCTTAGGATCCCCCATGACAGCACCCCCTACCAGCAGGAAGAAGTTTGGAAAGAATGATGTCCAAATTCCCAAATATTGTTTATAAATGTTTGTTTTCATTTAAGTGAGCTTGTTTATAAATGGTTAATGACCACAACCAATCTTTTTAAAGGTAAAAAGGGGATTATGGTATAGATATGAATACTTTGTTTTGGAATGGATTTTCATTTATTGATACAATTTAAGGTCAATTTTGTGATATGTGTATTTCTCCTCTTATTTAGATATTGTGTTTATATATCTCATTTAAAAATTTAATGTATAATTTAAAATAGCTTATAGTTACCTATGATAGTAAAACTTAGAGTTAAGTTACTTATGTTTTCAACATGTATTTGAGATGAATAGGCATTCTTCAAACCTTTCAAAGACCTACAGAATATGGCATTTAAAATGGTTTAGGGTTTTTCTTGACAATGAGACACAACTGCTCCTGGCAACACCACCTGCATCAGAAAGGAAGATGGACATTGAAGAAGTGCATTATGAAATTTGCTTCCAATATGGCAAGACTAACCATTTGGACAAGATACTGTTCTTGTCTGGAATGTTCAACTTCATGCTGTATATACTAGACCGGCAGGACCCCAGGAAAATGACTGCTGATACATGACAGACATTGCTATATGCTTCATGGAAGAGTCTGCCAGACAGTCTGCAGGACACAGAGAAAAGTTACTGACAAACTGCCAATACAGGTGAACTGTTTAAAGTCTCCTGCTTTGCTGAGGAGTCTGCCAGATACACTATGGCCTATAGTCTGAAGATGTAACATTACAGAAGAACTTCAGGTGACTGACCAGGTATCAAGATGTCTCCTTCATTTCTAGAGTTTATAAATTATCCTTCTGTGGTCTTTGATGGAGTTGAAGACAGATGGTTATGGTTATAGTTTTCCTTAGGTAGGATTAAAGATAAGTTACATATAAGACTTTAGACTCACAAAGATAGGATAGATGATGAAAAAGTTTTTTAAAATCTTACTAAATGTTAATGGACTAAATATTGTTAACTGTGATTCTTGTTTGCTAATTGTTTTGTTATATATTTTGCTATGTTAAGGTTAAAACCCTTCTTTATATTTTGGACAGAAAAGAGGAAATTATGGGATATGTCATTTTGTAAATATGTTTCTCTTCTTGGTTAATGAATAAAGCGCTGTTGACTAATAGGAAAGCAAGATAGGCGGGACTAGGAGACAAGGAAGATTCTGGGAGTAGTAGGGAGGAGAGTCAAGATGGAGTTCAGAGAGACAAGAATGCCGGGGCCTCTCTTCGGTAAGATGAGACCACGTGGTGGTAATACTTAGATTAATAGAAATGGGTTAATATTTAAGACAGAGCCAATAAGAAACTAGTAACTGGCCAACAGCATTACATGTAATGCAGAATCTCAGTGTGGTATTTGGGGCTGGCATGGCGGTGGGGCCAGACTGGCGGAAAAATCATACTCTAACATCCATGAGTAGAAATTGCATGTTTCACTTACTCTGCTCTTAATATGTAGCATAATACTGGAAGTATAACAGTTTTATATCTTTGAATAAATGCATTAATCCCCTCAAATTTATAAAACTGTAGTTTCCTACAGACATTACCCACTAGTTTTAATCCAACATCATTGCCTTTTTAATCAATAATTTACTATGGATATAAACTAAAATATATATGGCTGTGGATAAAAATGATTTAAAAATTAAAACAGTCTGATTGCTGTAGTTCAAATGTATACCCTGCAGAATTCAATTAGTGAGCTCTAATGGCAAGTATAATGCTTTTGAGAGGTGTGGGATCACCAGGAAACGCCCACCTCCATGTTATTAGATAAAGGCCTTTCCTTCTTTTCACTTTAACACTGGATACAGTGCTCTTTTTTTTTTTTCCTCCCCAGGAGCTGTAGTAACATGACACCCTCTTGGAAGCAGAGGGTAACCATGCTAGGCACTGATCCTGCCAGAGTCTCCATCATGAATTTGCAAGCTCCTACAACTGTAAGTATAAAATTTATGATGTTCATAAACTACTCAATTGCAGGTATTTTGTAAGAGAATGATCAATTCAAAGATGCACAGGCAAGTCATTTGATTTTCCTTGAGAATATGCGAGTCACTTGACAAATGAAGTGCAGGCATTTCAATGGACTGATATATGACTGCCATATTAGTGACTACATCCCCTCCCCACTTCTTATTTTCCACTCTTTGGGTAATTTGTTGGAGTTCTTTACAAATATTGTGTCTTTTGAATTACTCTCCCTTTCTTTTAAGTTTTCATAATTTTTCATTATTATATATCTATAACGATTGATTCATGGCTTTCTTAACCCGCTAACACAGGTCCCTAGATAAGGTAGAATCAGTTACATTAGAAGTACTTTCAGAGTCAGGTACAATTAATAAAAAAATTCACATGAAAGCAAGTTTTTACATGCTTGCTTGTTTTAAAGTCTGAAACAAGTAGGAACATACAATTTCTGTCTAGAATTTATGGCTTATTTATTAATTTAAGGTTTATTTATTTATTTTCAAATGATCTATCTTAATTTCTTTGGCATTTTCTATTTGTTTCTTTATGAGCATAAAGTTAGCCTCCTGCTGGATGAGAAATATACTAAGGAAGAAGGCTAATTTGTAAATTGTCAAGATGCAAACTTTCCTGCATTGGAATAAAAAGAAAAGTAAATGAGAAAAATATACATGTAATGGCATAAAACATCTTCAAATTAGCATTTGTGAAAAACAATAGCAATAGGGATTTAAGGACGACAGTCAGTTTTGTTGTTCTGTCAGTGCTAGGGACTGAAACCTTACACCAGGTAGGCTAGCGCTCAACCTCTTGCTGCATCTTCTGCTTTGATGCTGTCAGCTTGTAGGAACAGTCCCACACAGAAACAAACACATTTTCTTCTTGTGCCTCAGTGTTATCCCTTGTGGTCGGTGTGTCAGAAAGCCTATGTCACAGCACCAACTCTGTCGTGCCTAACTAAATGGACAGTGGTCTCCATCTTTTCAGGTCTCCATCTGTAATTGGCAGGGCTTTTGTGTTTCTGGATGTATTAGCTTGAAGTGATTAACCCTGTCTGCCTGTGTGGTCTGAGGCCCATTCTAGCTCCTTTACTAGGCATGTTACACATTGTTACCTTAGATCTGGCTTCATACTTCACTCACCTGCCTTTATCCTTCCGTGAACTCAGCCTTCTTGTTTATAAGACTGTAAGAACAACTTCAAGGGCAGTTACCATGGGAGTTTCATTCTGGCATCCTTGCTAAGGCCTCACATGACATATCCATTATAAACACAGAGACATTTTTATTTTATTTTTATGAAACTAGCTTTATGAAAGTAAGGGCAATGATAGACTCTTGTCAAAGAGCACCATTCCTTTCATAAAGTGGTTCTGTTAAGACAGTGTATGGTCCAGAGATGTTTCCATAGCTTTTAGTTATCATATACATAAAGTAATGTCATATGGAATGAGCAAGATATATATTTGTGTGTATGTGTATGTGTGTGTGTGTACACACACATGCATGTATAACAAAAATTAACAAAAAAAGAGGATATGAATTGGAGAGAGAGGTAGGAGGGGTTGGATAGAGGAAAGGGAAAATGTAATTATGTGTCAATTACAAAACTAAAGGCAAATTATTAAGGAGTAAACCTTCCATACCTACTGTTAATATCCACACTAGTAATAGACACTCATCCCCACTAGTTACTCTATTCTGGCTCCTGTCCCACTGTGGCTCTAATTCCCTGGCCTTCTCTGATCTTATTTCTTCATGTTCCAAACACAATCCACTCAACCAGGTAGGTATTCATCATTCTCATCCTACTCTGATTTCAATTGTCATGCCTGAGCCAGAACATTCTGGCACTGTTGCTATGCTTTCTTCACCTTTATTTCTCTCTAGGGCTTTTCCAAACCGTGAGTTAATTTAGTCTGACTCAGGCCCTGAGTCAACATGACACCGTGAGCTCGCTCTCACAAGCTCAAGACTTGCCTAACCCTACTTAGTAAACGGCGTTCTCAGTGTTCCCCAACTCTGGCTCATACTGGCTTTGGTGACACGCCTGGAAACTGCTTATGCTGCCAGTACCTAGCCTAATGCTTATGTGTAGAAGGCACCCAGTCTTTTAGAGACAAAGTGCAAACACTTAAGGTGACAATGTCGAGGGCGTTCCGAGAGGCTCCTTCTATTACCAAGCTCCACCTGTTTGTTGTAGAGTTAACTGCCCAGGATCAAGTCATCACAGCAAGCAACTTCTTTAAATGTGGTTTCCTGGGAACCAAACTTAACCACTTTACTAACTGAGCTATCTCCACAGAGTCACGCATCAATGGTTCTTTACAGTTTTTGCTAGTATTTCCTTTGATTATATAATAGTGGTATAAACTCTTCCTTAAAAATACACATATATGCAAACACATTAAGTCTTGCAGAGCTTCAGTTTTACATTTGGACTCTGCAGCTGGTCATGAACATGCTCAGCTCTGCTCTGCAATCACATTGTTGGTAGCTGGAGAGTACAAGTTTGAGCTATACATTAGCATGGGCACTGAATAACATTTGAATTATAATTACTCTATACCACAGGCAAAGCATTGGTGCCTCCAGGTGGAAACTGGGTTTAACTTGTGATGTATAAAACAGGAAATGAAAAAGGGATAGCCCAGCCACAAGAACAATTTACAAAGAATGGTCATATACTGCACACACTAGAAACGGTGAAGAACATAATGAGCTCATTTTTAAGATGCTAGATGTAACAGACCTCATGTTTTGCTTGTGATCTGGGATCTAGCACAGGTGCTAGCCAAAGGAGAATGACATAAGCTCAGAGGGAGGCTTTCTAGGTCACAAAGGAAGATTCCCACAAAGCCATCTGTTTGCATCACTGGGACCTCTCAGAAGCACATATAGCAAAGTTATGATATTTTGCTCTCATTAAAGCTTCCTTTATTACTTAATATTCACTATATATTGTTCCACAAATAATTATTGGGCTTTTAAAGCAAATAACCACCAACGGGTACTTATACTACTAAAATTCCCACCCACCGATAACGAAGACTATGTAGACCATAACATTATGTGCCTAAATTTCAAATACTGATGGGAGCAAAACCAATATCAGGTGGTTTTAAAAAAATATACTAGTGATTCTTAAGTTCCACTGTATCTTTTTCTCTATCAAACATTTAATTTTTCACTAGGATGATAAAATTAACCATGTTTTAAGCTGCTGACACATTTATCACTTTTAGAAACATGGAGTTAATTTGAAATGTAAAAACTTTCAGGATTTTATCTGTTTTCTCAATTTAAACACTATATGTGCAGATCTTCCCTGTAGTAATGATAGTGAAACCAAGCTTGCAAGTTGTCATGACAACATTAGCATTCTATAAGGAAGGACTCAAGCCTGGTCACATTGGCAGATGCCTTGGCAATGTGACGATCTGATGTCACGAACAGGGCATCACCTAACTGGTTCAACTGGTGTTAGGATGATTGGATGCATACTGGATATGTAGGCAGATCAGTAAGTAACATGCTTGCTGTTTTGAAAATTCACACAGAAGGAATAATATCAGAGGCTTGAGATGTGTGACAAGCATGTATCAAAGCATGATGAAGGACACATAAAAAATGTGGGGCAGTGGAGAAGAACAAGAGAAGAAAAGGAATAAATAAGGCAAATGATGATGGTGTTAACATGCCAAAGAATTTCACTTTGCCATTCCTGGGTGAGCAAGTTTGAACACCAGAAAGAGGGGAATTTTTACTATGGAAACTTCAGAGTCCTTTGTACTAATAGGAGTGCCCCATTTTCTTGTAACCATGTTGTTGTTTTTGATGAATCAGGAATATCTGATACAGTGTCAGTCCAGAGTTATACTAGGAGTATTTGTGGGCAACTCACAAAGGAGTTTTCAGAGAAACTGCTTCAAGCTCACTAGGTTCCATAAGCCAGGAAACAGCTCCTGGTACAATATAATTTTCATACTCTGACAATATCCAATAAATCTTCCATCAACTAGAGTAGATGTGGATGCAGGTGTTAACAGTAAAAAGTACCAGTTATATATATGTTAAGGTTCTGATACAAAAAGAGTCATTCTGTTTTCCTCAAGAAATTGGAGGCACTTGATAAAGTGGGCTGAAGGTAATCAGGTAATTTCTGGTTTGTAGATTTATGGGAGAGGCTGTAAGTGTAGGCCTATAAAACTGTTGTCTTAATGGTTCCCTATGTATATTAGTTCTTGCTCTCACGTACATGGGCTTTGGGAGTTCAATGAGACTCGTATAATAAAATGCCAAATTGATGTTTATCTGTATGTATGTTTTCTGAGAAACTGACCCTCACATTTTAATTCTATAAAATTCTTGAAACTGCTAAGAACTCTCCGGTAATAAAATGTGGTGCTTTAGTGGATGAAGCCCTGAAACAAAGGGAAAGATACACATCGTGAATTTTTCAGTGTATAAAATGTAGTAGTGCGAGACCATTCATTCTTCTAAATACAAAGTTACTAAGAAGTTACAGACAACATTTTTAGCTTTCCTCAAAACATCTACAAGGAGGCTAATGTAGAAGAAACTGGATCTTAACACTCATTTAAATTACATCACCAAAGAACATTATGGGAGTACCACCAATGGTTGTCTGCGGAAAAAAAAAACAGACTTCAGTTCTCTCTGCTATAAAGGAAAAAACAAAACAAAACAAAAAACCCTTTATATTACACTTGTCAAACATCAGAAAATATATTTGCCACATTTCTTAAGGTACAATATATAGTGACTAGAAACGTAAACCTGAGGCTTTTGTTCAATTGATTACTGAATAGGAGGCATCTATTACATAGTTTAACTCTATCGGTGCATAGTTTCTTTAAATATATAATTACAATGACAACATTTGTATGATTTGGATGTTAAAATATCTACAATGTCTACAAAAATGCTCCCTGCAGTATACACATATACTAATATTATAATTAAGCATCACCTATATTGACAATATTACATCTATTATTTTGGTGACCATATATATCTTGTTTCAAATATCTATCACTTTTATGTTCAATTGAAAGTTCTGCTTTAAACTTCATATGTATTATTCAAGAAGCTTTTTAAAAATGGTAAATCTAAACATTTTTTATCTAGCAGTATTTTGGGCACACAGACCAAATAATTTAATAAGTTGAAAAAGTGACTTATTTGTATAAATACCTGAAGATAAATTACCACAACTGAATAAATAAGTAACAATTTTGCTAAAATTTAAATGGTAGTGTTAGGACTTGGGAAAGTCTATTGACAGAACCAGTGAACAACAGAGGTTGTTTCTGGACTGAGAGTACAGAAATCTGTTCTTGGACAGGTGTTGGCCAATCTCTTAAGGAAACTTCTAGGACTGTGTGTAAGGATTTTGTGAAGTGCCCACTACTCTAGAAAACATTACTCATTTGTCTTCTATAGTAAACCTTTTTTAATGTTTTCCACTTACAGCCTATTTTTTGCCTTCAATTTTTTACCCAACTCCACATGTACAGGAATATAAAATAGGTATACAAATCAAATATTTAATGAATAATGAAGAAATTTATTTTAAAGTAGTGCTTTGGCATATATATATATATATATACACACACATATATATGTATATATAATACCGATGACTAAATATGGAAGCAAATTTGCATACTAATAAAAGGTATGTTTATTTTTGCATAATAACTAAATCTTGAATAAATATTTGATAAAGCATTTTTGGTGTTTTTTAGTTGATCAAAATGTTGATTTTTCTATCAATGCTGAGGGTACCCTTTTGCATAAATATGTGTGATAGTGGCAGGGACTGTCCTGTTTTCAAGCTGAAATTCATTAAATGATTCATTATGAAGCATGCCAGCAACTCAAACAGAAAAAATTTAAAACCAGACATTCCTGTGCAATATAATTCAAAGATAAATTAACGTGGTTCTTATTTGACAAGGGATGATGGTAGGGAAATATTAAAAGTCTTTATTTTGCATAATTAAACTTGTAGAGTAAATACAGTGCAATTCATAGGAGACCACAGTTCCAAAGCTGAACTGAGCTGTTTCTGGCAGTGTTTGTTAGTGTTGTGAGGCCAGACAACATGCGCAGTGCAAAGTGTGCTGAGGTCCTGTATGCAATACTGGTAAGCCTCGCCAGAAGCACTATGGCTTCATCACACATTTCGTTACATTGGTTTTTGCTCATGCATTCAGAAATTTCTTAGCAGACTTTTTATGACCCCATATATGGGGTTGCAATTCACACTTAAGATTCTCGGTTCCAGGGTATGAGCTTAACTGGAGAATTTTTAACTTCATGTTCGGCTGTATCCTTTGACATCCATGGTAGTACACAGATGCTCACTCAGAAATTACTGTTCAACAAATAAATGGGTAAACTCTAAGCCATTGTTAGGTATAACATTAAGGATAAACAAAAATGTTAACACCGATGTCACCATTCCAAGACATACTGTATAAAACACCTTTTTAAAGACATAAAGACCCATAAGACATAAAAGTTTGCCTCATAAAATTTGCCTCTAAATAGAAAGCTGGATTTTGTGTGGGGGAGAGTATGCATTTTTTCCCCCAGCAGTTTCTATCCAGTAACATCTGGAAAGAGAACTTAGTTCACCAGAGCTTGGGTACAGTAGCATGGAACATTTGTTAGGGTAAATTACTTCCATCTCAGCAATGTGGCCTTCTCAGATGCATTTCAACCCTTACAATGCCTCGCCGAGAAATGGTTATTAGTATCATTTCTTAAATGGAAGAACAGTAGGGGATGGGAGGGAAAGGAGAGTTACCATTGTGGTACACAAAGTTATATGCAAAGAGTCCAAGCACAGCCCCTACGAGCAGGTGTGTAATTCATTGATACATAATACAGGCAAGCTTTATGATTTTGTTCAGTCATTGAACCTATTGCTCTAGTTTCCTCTCAGAATCTTCACCCTGGTCCCACTCTACCACTGTCATACCTCTGTTTCTTATTGTCCAGCAGAGCATATTTCTAAATAGCCAAATTCCATCCCAACTCTGAGCTGTTGTTGCCCATAAAAACCTGGTTAATACATGAGTCTGGGTTTAGCTCAGATGTCAGTTCACCCTAGAAACACCCTAGAGAGACTTTGGAATTATTCATAATTACCACAAATTGAAAGTGATGAGAAAATTGGTGTTATTTTCCTATCAATCTCCAGAAAGATTATTATGTTATCTACTCACTATCAGATTTTTTTTAAAAAAAATCTTACCATGAAAATTTATTTGACAAGCTTCAACATTAATTCCCAAATTTTGTTTTTCAACATTCCAGCATGCCTCCAATTATCACAAATATGTAGTAAAGTCCACAATTTCCAAATAAAATTAAAATATGATTAAACTTCAATTTACCTTTTCATTGTGGAAAATGTCAAAAAACGTACCCCTTGGTCATAGATAACTAATAAACCTTTTCTTCCCATCAATCCATCTTCATCAGTTTTATTAACAAGTGTCAAATCTTATTCCATTAACATGTCCCACTCCTCCCCCAACCCCACCATTGTAGTATTTTATTGTAAATTCCTGATATTATATCATCTAGATGGAAATTAATTTAAATCAGAAACAAGATGAAGCAGAGGAAAGGAACATAGGAACAATGTAAGACAAAATTCAGGACAATGCGATGGAAACTGCTGGCTGCTTGGTTTCTGAGATAATAAGCAATAAAGCCTTCCCTTTTGTTCTCTGTATATGGAATTTGGTGTTTAATGTGTTTTAGATAATGATTGGCATGCTAATTGCTTCTCCAAAATGGGTGACAAATAACCCTGGTGAGGACATCAGATGCCAAGAGAGAAGAGGTATATCTTAGTAAATCCTAAATGGCACACCATTATTAAAGAACAATGATGGATGCCTGTTATACCAAGCACTTGCTTTTTGAGACAGCATCTCATTTTATAGTCCTTGCTGGCCTGGAGCTCTATATGTAGACCAGGCTGACTTTAAACTATGAGATGGGTCTACCCTGCTTCAGGAATGCAAAGATCAAAGGCATTCGCCAACATGCTTGGGCTATGCACTATTTGTCTTATTATAGCTGGGCATATTACAGTGATTTCTTATACTGTGCTGTGGGAAGCATCTGTTAGAGCAGTGATTTTTTTTTTCTTTTCTGTACTCCACTTGCCCAGATCACCTCAATGGCATGCAAAGCTGTACTGCCACTGAGGGAGACAGCAAAGTCTCATGTTTCTGTGCTTCTCTTTGGGAGTTGGCAATAGTAGAACTGGGTCTGTGTATTTTACTATACTTTAATAATAATAATAAAGATTTCGTTTAACATAGCACTAAATATTAGATTCACTTTCTACATTATACTTTATTTTGTGGTTGTGAATGTGTTTATACATGTTCATAGGTGTACATGTAAATGTATGCTCATGCAAGTCAAAGGTTGTTAGGTATGTTCCTCGATTGCTTCTCTGATTTCTCCTCCTTCTTCTTCCTCCCCCCTCCTCCTCTTCATTTCCTACTTTTTTGTGCTTCTCCCTCCCTCAGACCCTCACTCCCGCCCTCCCTCTCTTCCTCCCTCCCTCCCTCCCTTCCTTCCTTCCTTCCTTTCTTCTTTCTTTTCCTTCCCTCCTTCCCCTTCCTGCTTTTCCTTCTTTCAGAGAGCGCTTCCCATTGAACCTACAGCTCACAGATTCAGCAAGCCGGGCTGGCCAGCCAGCCCCAGGGATCCTCCTCTCCTTGCCTCCCTAGCACCAGGGTTGCAAATGTATGCTGATGTGCCTGGCTTATTTTAAAATTAGTTTTTATTTAAATTTTTTTTTAAAAAATCTTATTTTACATATGAATCCCAGTTCCCTCTCCCTCCCCTGCTCCCATTCCCCCCACCAACTTCCACTCCCCTTCCACTCCTCTGGGAGAGTGAGACCTCCTATGGGGAATCATCAAAGTCTATCATATCATTTGGGGCAGGACCTAGACCTTCCTGAGAGAGTATCCTTCCAAAGGGAATGGGCCATCCATTCCCGCATTAGGATAAATACTTGTTCCACTGCCAGAGGCCCCACAGACTCCTCAGGCCCCCCTATTGACACCCATGTTCAGGGAGCCTGGTTTCGTCTTATGCTGGTTCCCCAGCTTTTTATATATAAGTGCTGGGCATAAGAGCTCAGTTTCTCATGCATGCATGGCATGACAATCTGAATGAAAAATGTTCCCCATAATCTTAAGCATCTGAATATTTGGCACCCAATTAATTGGTGGCACTATTAAAGGAGGCTTAGGTAGTATGGCCTTGCTACAGGAAGTATGTCACTTGAAGGTAAGCTTTGAGAACTCGAGGCCTTGCCCTACTGTTCCTTTGATCTCTGCTTTGTGACTGAGGTTTAAGAAGCTTTCCACTTGGACAACCTGGACTTTTATCCTTCTGAAATCCTAAGTCAAAATAACCTTTTTCTTCTATAAATTGCCTTGTTGCTATTTTATCACAGCCATAGAAAAGTAATTAATATGCACGGCTATTTCCAAGGGCCTGTCTTTACTTCTTATAGTGTAGCAGCACATCAGAGCCCTTCCATTTGTAGTCTTACCAGTGATGCTCAAACAACACAAGAATCTCCTAAATACTGGAAGTTTAGTTTACCCAAACTAAAATAATATTCTTTATTGTCATATCATATTTGTAACCTTATTTAAATTCTAGTCTAGTATGCCAAATGCTAAACTTGGAAAAACATGGTCCCGAACATCTAGGACTGATTTTCAATATTGTGATCTAATAGAAATTAGCAGTCCATTAAAAAAAATGAAAAAATGCAATCATGAAATGAGACCATACACCAGCTAACTCATACAGGAAATATATTTTACATTTATCTTTCCTAGGAATTTTTTTAAACGCAAAAGATGTATATGACCTGAAGAGAAACTATGGTGTCTTTCACATGAAACTTTTGTAATCTCGCAAACTTAAATCATGCAGTCTCTCTTAAATCATGGGTCTCAGTTAGAAGGCCTAGGCAGTCTAAGGGACCTCTGACAGGAGAACCAGGATGTATCCCTGGTGCACAAAAGGACTTTGGGAGCTCATTCCCCATGGAGGGATACTCCCTTAACCTAGAGGCAAGAGGGAGGGCCTAGACCCTACTCCAAATGACTTGGCAGATTTTGACGACCCCTCCTGAAGGGCATCACCCTCCCTGTGGAGTGTGTGGGTTAATGTGATAGGAGGGTGGTCAGGGAGGCATGGGAGGGAGGCAGGGAGAGAGGGAGGGAGAGAAGGGAGAGAGGGAGGACGAAGGAACTGGGATTGATATATAGAATAAGAAAAAAACAAAACAAAACAACCCCCCAAAAACAAACAAACAAAAACACAAACACACATATAATGGTCTAGTGTATGACACTTGGCACGAGACAGCCCTGACTGGGCAAACATTTGAAGGCTCTTCTTTGGATTTCCTATAAGATGTGGTCAAGCCGCACCCATTGTTTTAAATGTAGCTTAACTAATGGAAGACATCTGGTCTTCTAGTAGTGCCTGGTAAGAGGTGAAAATACTCCTTTTATTTTTTTTTTGTTTATTTGTTGTTTTGTTTACTTTGTTTTTTTACTTTTCAGGACAGTGTTTCTCTGTGGCTTTGGAACCTATCCTGGAACTAGCTCTTGCAAACCAGGCTGGTCTCAAACTCACAGAGATCCTCCTGCCTCTGTCTCCCAAATGCTGGGATTAAAGCTGTGTGCCACCACTGCCTGGCTGAAGATATCACATTTTGAATTGGGGTACAAAAGGCATCCATTATATGTACCTTTCACATATAGTCATATTTTATGACTTTTTAAAATTAAAAAAAATATATAATGACATTTCTCCCTTCCCTCCCTTCCCTTCAACCCCTCCCATATACCTTTGCTTGTTCTCTTTCAAACTGAGAGCCTCTTATATTTTATTAATTGTTGTTGCATACATATACATATACATATACATATACATATACATATACATATACATATACATATACATATACATATACATATACATATACATATACACTTCTTTGTTCCTACATATAACTTTCTCAGTCTCTATAGTGTTACATATATGTGTGTTTTCAGGGATGACCATTTGGAATAGGATAGCGAGTTGGTGTTTTCTTCCTAGAAGGTGGCTATTTCTCCCACTCCCAGCATTACTTAGCCACATGTAGCTCTTTGTGTCAAGTTGAGGCCTCAATGGCTCCTTGTCATCCACTTTGTCATGTTCCTTGATATCGCCTTTATTTAGCTCATGTTTGGTCTGTCATGTTGATAAAACTTTACAGGTGCAGCTTCTGACACACTAGGAGATATAATACCACAGTGAACTCCCTTATCTTCTGGCTCTTATTGTCTAGAGGTGACAGAATTGACCTGGAGGCTGAGGAATTAATACATTATGTTACAAAACAGAGCCTAATTTGTACCAAGCTTTAACAAGCTGTAAAATTCCTACTTTTCTCAAGAATCTGTAGCTCGCATCCTATTTGCTGTCAATTGGCCAAGAGTTAATTATTCATCTTTATTGTACGACTAAATAAGAGAAGGATGATGTCTCACCTTTTTGCATCTTGAAACCAAGATTCATTAAAGACCATCACATTGTTGTGTACATCCTTTGAGGGAATCTGCTAACTGTTTACATTCCTTCCTTTGGGTTCTTATTTAGAAAACCTTCTCCAGGAAGATCATAGACCATGACCTTCTCTCTCAGCTGTGTTCAATTGTTAATAATGCTCACATATAGAACCACAATACTCTATATGTTAATCCCTGCAATTATTTCATAAAGCTGCATAATACATCCCCTGGGCAAAATGTAATACTGCCATATTAGAAAGAAGGGTAAATCTAATCATAGTCTTGTTATTTAGTATGGCTGTGGTGCAAAAGGGAAAAAGTGACCCTTGGCTCTTACTGGAGAACAATATTATAATACCCACTGTAGGAAGATGTACTTTATCATATCTTGTATATAGAGGGATGTTTATGCATTTAAACCCAAAAGTTTCCATTGTAGTTTCTACCTTCATCGAACTCAGTCATGGGCACACACACACACACACACACACACACACACACACACACACACACACACACACAAATGTCCACTAAATCACGCCAGACCGCCTAAAACAGAGTACAAGCTAATCCTACATTCAAAACAGCTGGTCAAAACAGCCCTACAGACTACAGCCAGGATATCTGAATCTTCTTCGATTCCCCCCAAGACAGTGCCCCTTACCAGCAGGAAGTAGCTTGGAAAGAACGACACCCAAATTCCCAAATATTGTGTATAAATGTTTGTTTTCATTTAATTGGACTTTGTTATATAAAATTAAATAAAATAAAAAAGAATAAAGATGGCATATTTAAGCAAATCTAAAAAAAAGTAAAATTGTGCAAATATCTTAACTATCTATGAGGGGGTAGCAATTATAGAGTGATTTACTTACAAGGTATTTTACAATAATAACTAAAATGAATGGGTTATTAAAAACACATCTGTTTTAAGATACTCTTTATATGTTTTAGAAGTAACATTTTCAGGTATAAAGTAGGTACTTTTTTTTTTTTTAATCAGTTTCCTTGTTGAAAAGCCACATAAAGCATCAGAACATATTGTTTATGTCAGCATCTGTGTTAAATGAAGAAAACATGCATGGGTTATTCACTAACAAATCCAGGATGGGACAGACAATTTCTGATTTTTAAAAAGTTCATGAAATATATAATACTCACAAGAAATAATTATTAAGATGAAATATTTTGATAGCTCCTTGGTATATCTATGTGCATCTACAAATGACTGACTTAGCAAGTAGGATACAAGGTGGGGATTGGGAAGTCTCCTTTAACAAGCGTTCAGTAACTTGCTGGCCCACGGTGTTCTATGGGTTCCTTTACAATATTTCACATTTCCTTAACCTACTTGCTTGTATGGACTTTATTTCCTCCCTTGTCACTACATTTCAATGTGTATAGTTGATAAATTACCCCATGCTATGTAATTGTTCTATGCTCTACAGGTGCATGACATTTCACAGTGGTTCAGTAAGCCTGATAGCATGCCAGTGTTGAGTTTGGCTTTGATGATTATATGAAAGGCATGATAAGGAGACACCCCTATATTATATGTCATATAGCAACTAGCGACTTAAGACCTGTTCTCTCACATAACTGAACAAATATAAATCATGGGGCTTATTTTCCTGATGAACTGATATTTTTGATCATTGAAAAAACATTTTGAGAAATATATAAAAATTTCAACCCAGGAATATAAACTGTGAGTAAATAGTGCATCCTTCTTGCAGCAAAGAGGACAGGGCCTGGGAGGTTCCCTGCTGCTTGGCATATGAGAGTTATTTCCCCTCGCATTGTCTTCTTTTCATGGTACAACCATGGAGGACCAAACTTTAGTGCTAACAAAAATCACAGGGCATAGGATAAATTACTGTTCTGGGTTAGTACTTAAATTCCTAAGAGTGATTTTGAGGGATTAGCTGAATCTCTTCCAACATCTGTGGTTGGTTGCACCAGATACTAAGAATACAAATAGTAGTGAAGAGTGAGTTTCTAGGCCTTTGAGATGTCACAGGCAATGTTCAGCCATAACGGGATGCTGAATGCATTTCTGATTTTGTATTATTGTTATATGTATATCTGAGTATGATTATGGCTCATTTACACATGAAAATAAAATAATCATGACTGTTAGCATCCTGACATTTTGCTGGCCAGCTGCCTGTCAACCTGCAAGGTACACCCCCCTACATTCAGGCAAATAGTGAAGGGCCCTGTGGCCGTATGTTACTACATCATTGATCGGGTGGCTTTGGTATTGATGTATGTGGCTATGTCCTGTGTTGCATGGCTTCATAAGGCTCTGTAAGCATGTGCACACTTTCCCTTTTAAACAAGCTTCACCTGCTCATTTGCCTCTTCTCTTTGTCTCCCATGTCTCCCAGTTGATGGTCAGATAGCACACACATACCTGTTCCCTCCCCCCACCCCTGCTTGCCCTTTTCCAGGTGGGTTTTTTTTTTTTTTTTTTTTAGTTCTGTGGGTCATTTCTCACTGTCGTTGCCTCAAAACAACAACAATGACATTAAAAAAAAATCAACAATGGCTTATGAAATGTACCTCTATTCTAGTATTTTCAGTTATATTTTCTTCAGAATAACTTAAGAGCTAGAAAGATTGAGCTTCATTTGTAAGGTTCACTATGTGTTTCCAGATTGCTGAAGTTAGCATGGTTCAGGGGATCTCTGCAGTCAGATGTGATAGACTCAGCCCCCTGCTTTCTTCTGTCAACAAATAGTCAGTGGCAGTTGGGTAGACAGTGCAATCCTTCTCCTGTCTTCTCATCTATATTGCCAAATCAGTGGCTTCTAAAAGATAAATAAAGGCTCTGGAGACTAGACAAGTAGTCATGGGTACCCAGTGTCAGCATACATCAGCCCTCACTACCCCATCTCACCTGTGACATGCTCTTCTACAAAATGTCATCTGTCATTATTTGTAATAGCCAGAACCTGGAAGCAACCTAAATGTCCCTCAACTGAAGAATGGATATAGAAAATGTGGTACATTTACACAGTGGAGTACCACTCAGCAGAAAAAAACAAATGGAATCTAGAAATTTGAAGGCAAATGGATGGAACTAGAAGAAACCATCCTGAGTGAGGTAATCCAGTCACAAAAAGACAAACTTGCTCATATATGGATTTTAGACATAGAGCAAAGAATTACCTACAATTCACATGTCAGAAAAGCTAGGAAACAAGGAGGACCCTAAGAGAGAAATACATGGTCCCCTGGAGAAGTGGAAAGGGACAAGATCTCCCAAGGAAATTCGAGCATGGGGGGAGGAGAGGGGGTTGGGAGGAAGGGAGGGGAGCGGTGGGCATGAGGGAGCAGGAAGATTGAGTCAGGGAAATAATAGAGGAGATCAAGAAAAGAGATAACATAATAGAGGGAGCCATTATAGGTTTTAAGAGAAATCTGGCATTGGGAAAATGTCCAGAGATCTACAAGGATGACCCCAACTAACAATCTAAGCAATAGTGGAAAGGCTACCTTAAATGTCCTTTCCAGATAATGAGACTGAGGACTACCTTATATACCATCCTAGAGCCTTCATCTAGTAGCTGATGGAAGCAAAAGCAAACACCCACAGATAAACACTGAGCTGAACTCCTAGAATCCAGTTGCAGAGAGGGAGGAGTAATGAGCAATGGGGTCAAGATCAGGCTGGAGAAATTCACAGAAACTGCTGACCTGAACAAGGGAGAGCTCATGGACTCCAGAAGAGGACTGACCTGACCCAGACTCCCCGAATGTGGGTATACCTTAGGAGGACTGGGCAGTTTATAGGGCCTCTGGTAGTGGATCAGTATTTATCCCTAGTATACACATGGACTTTGGGAGCCCATTCCACATAGAGGGATACTCTTTCAGCCTAGACACATGGGGGAGGGCCTAGGCCCTGCTCCAAATGGTATGACAGACTTTGAAGATCCCCCATGGAAGGTATCACCCTCCCTGTGTAGCAGAAAGGGGATGAGATGGGGGTTGGGAAGGGTACAGGGGAGGAGGGCAGGGTGAGGGAACTGGGATTGACATGTAAAACAAGCTTGTTTCAAATTTAAATTAAAAATAATACAAGCCATAAAAATTAAGCTGTCAGTCTTCCACTTTAAGCACTGAAGATGATTATAGACATGTTAAAATATGATAGCATAAGCCCTCAAAGCAGTTGGACATGCCATCCTCTAGCTTAAATGTTTCATTTTTTAGAATATGGATGCTTCTATAACCAATATACTCTGTTACTATGTACGTGTGGCTATTGATATTATAAAAGCAATATTAATACTATATGCATATTTTAAAGGGTAGAATTATTTTTGAAACATGAAAAATATTATTTTTGAAATATATGCATAGAGGCCTAGACACATTTATGCCTAATACATTCATTTCAATTACTACAGTGTGTATACTCTGGTTTCTCTTCAGATCGTATAAATCTTTCGCCTTTTCAATTACTACAGGGTGGCATTCCACATTATGAATAAATCACACTATAATTGGCCATCCCAATCTCTTTTAGATAGTTATGACAGTTGCACGTTTTGACCATTAACCTCTGACTGTGAGTGGTCTCCTTCATTTATGTCAGAATACTATACACAATAGTCACTTTTCTCTGTGTCCCATAATGCAATGGCTGAAAAATACTAACCTATAATCATACGCTAACATATTTATCCCAAAACATGCTTTCTACAGCTGTGTTTAAAATTATATCATATATTTCAGTTGCTTCAAAATGTCAAATCTGGAGAAGTTAAAGGTGTTTAAGGGTTGATTTCAGACACATAGTGATAGTAGAAATTGCATAACCTTGTGAGTTATAAAATATTGTACTACAAACGCATATAATATTTTTACCTCTGAGATCATATTTTTGTGTTTGTTTTTCTCTCATTGTACTTCAATGTGTACTTTTTCATATTACTTTCACACAGATTTAAGATGAACATGTTATTTTTATGGCCAGAAAACTCTGATTATGAATTATTATAATAAATTTCTATGTAAGGTAGCTGCCACATTATACCCATTTGTATGACAGCAGCTTAATGATGTATCACAATCAGAATTAATGTCATTAAATACATTTGGAGGCAATCAAAAATAAATGATTTGGGTTAGACTTTAAGTGTATAACTTCACAAACATAAAATATGCACACGAGTGTGTCATTAGAAACTTTATTTCTTAAGAGCTTTATGTCTTGCTTTTGAGTAACAGAGTTTTGTTCATTTTTGAAATGCCTAACAAGAAGACCAGACCAACACAAAGAAACTCTGTCAACAGATGGCAAAGTCCTAAATAAAAATGGGCAGCTCTTCTCCAAAACTATTTCCAGACAATTAAACCAACACATGTGTTTGTATCTCACAAACATCCATCAAAATGATAGAATAGTTTAAACTACTTTTGGCAAAATAACTCTTATTTTTGGTTTTTCAAGACAGGGTTTCTCTTTCTAACAGCCCTGGCTGTTCTGGAACTCACTCTGTAGACCAGGCTGTCCTCCAACTCACAGAGATATACCTGCCTCTGGCTCCCTGAAAGTTGGGATTAAAGGCATGTGCAGAACATCTCCCGGCACAAAATACCTTTTAACACTCAAAATAGAATCAAAATATACCCACTTAGTTTAAATCATGTATCATAGTTCTGATTACAGACTTATTTTTAACAATAATCCTGAGGGGTAAGTAACCAGTTAAAGTATACTTAGCAATAACTTTCTCAAAAACAATGAATTCTTTTTCACTGTGTTCAGTTAAAAAGAAATCAGTATATATTTGATTCATACTCCCTGAGAAGTGGCAGTTAGTTTGACTATATAGCATCATCTGTTTGCTGTCAGAGACATATTCATTAGACTTCAATATCTTCACAAAAATACTAAAACAATTTGCCATTTTCTAAGCATTGGAAATACTTTAATCTGTTCTCTGTCAACTTAAACTTCCCAAACAAGTTCCTGGAAGATAAAAGGAGAGTTAATTGCTCATGTGTAACATCTGGTCATTAGAAAGTAAAAGGCTCCATTAATTATTAATTACTGGCTTAATTGCTTTTCCTATCGCTGCAGTAAAATACTGTGACAAAAGCAACTTAAAGAAGGAAGGGTTTGTTTGGGCTCACAGTCTGATGCTATAATCCATTGACATGGCAGCCAGAACTCGAGGCAATGCAGTCACATTTTATCCATCATTAGGAAGCAGAAATCAGCAGATATCTGTTCACAGCTTGCTTTATCTTTTTAATGTAGTTTAGGAGCCAAGCCCAGGGAATCCTCTATTAGGGGGTGGATCTTCCACCTCAATTAACTTAAGATAATCCCTTACAGACATAACTATAGGCTAACCTAATCTAAACAATGGCTCCCAGGTTTATCTGAAGGATCTCCTGAGTGATTGTGAATGCTCTCAGGTTGACAGCACTAACCAGCAATAATCATTCATTAAGATTTTGTTTCCTTGTATTCATTCATGTGGATGGGAGCACAGTGTTTATACAGGTATTTCACCCCTTTTACAGACAGAAAAGTTGAGGTTCAGAGACCTTCGGTGACTTGTAAAAGGTCATTTAAATGCTAGAACTGCCCATACATATTGACATTGAATTTGAATAAAGGTCGTTTGCTTGTGTAGTTGGTATCTATAGCCCACAATTTAGAATCACATGTGCTTATTTACATAACTAATTTTTATACAGAGTATTTACCAGTACTTTGCTGTTTATGAATACAAATTAATATTTGCTAACAGTACTCAATCCTTGTCCTATCTTTCTTTTCAAAAAAGAAAGCCTGGTGACAATAATTGCTCAAGTTAAGGGAAAGGACAGTGACTTTGCCCTCCTCCGGGTGCCAATTGTCTTTTTTTAGTATTTTAATTATATTTGGTATATTATGTTCATTTTCCTACTTTAAAACTGCCTGTGTTGGGGCTAGGAAGATGACTCAGTGACTAAAGGGCTTGTCACACAAGCACAATGACTTGAGTTCAGATTCCCAGCAGCCATGTAAAATCTCAATGTGGCAGCACAGACTTTAACACCATGGAACAGAACATGAAGATCCCAGTTGTTTACTGGCAAGTCAACCTAGCCAGACCAGTCAGGTCCAGTTCAGTGGGAAATCCTGTTTGAAAAGGTAAGGTGGAGAGTAACAAGAAAGGCAGCCAGGGTCAACTTCAAACATGTACATATGTTCAACACATATGCATCCTTCAACACATATGCATGTACACACACTCTCTCTCTCATCCTTCAACACATATGCATGTACACACACTCTCTCTCTCATCTCTCTCTTTCTCTCTCTCTCTTAAAGATCCATGTTAATATATTTCATTATCAACAAATTTTTCTTTTGTAGTAACCCATCTACCCTATTTTTGTAATTTATACCATCTTATACAATGTTCTTTTCAGCCACTTAATTTAGGGGTAATTCAGTAATTTCCATCAAAGTAATTACATGGGAAATCATCACTGACACCATTATCTATGTGAACATAGGCATCATTCTGTTCTCATTCTATTTTCAGAAACTTCATTTCTCATATTGGTGTTGGAAGCCTTGATTACACACTGCCAGGCCAATCTGACCCCTTTAATTGGGATGGCTTTATAACAGAAAACCTGGAAATATTTGTCTTGGGTTAGCAATATTGTTGACATTCAACCATACTTCTTGTTCTAAGTCCTGGTAATACTCAAAGCTAATTGTTGAATTATACTGACCTGCCAGCAATTCACCATATAAGTGTTTATTAGAGCAGTGAACTCATGTTCTCTGGAAATGTATGATTTTAAATTGGTTTTCTCTTAGAACACTTTTTATTGTTCAGTATGCTGAAAAACACTTTTAAAAGGTGTTTTCAATATGCTAGCTTATGGGAAAACAGTGTTTTCACCTTTGCTCAGTTTCTGAGATTTTCACTGTTTAGGACTCCGGATGTCTATACATGGCTGTCTTTGTATACCGAAGAGTTTGTGTAGTGGATTTTAAAGTGCTTTTCAATATAAAACCCTCAGGAAGAACTGGTTGATTTCTAGCTTAAGAAATTAATTAACTTTAGATCCTACTTCTTCCTTTAGGAAATTATGTTAGTGTTTTGCAATAAATGTCAAAAATGACTACTATAATACATTTCTCTTTGTTTAAATTAGCTTAGGAAAATTGTCCTCTAATTCCTTGGCTGACTGACATTCTTTCACTCTATTCTGTGTACATGTCCACCTTTTTCTTTTCACTTTCAGTGTTAACTACTGTCAATTAATATATCAGCTTTGCAGTCTAGTGGCTGGATAAAATATTACTGTAACTTTCCCAACTCTTTTGAAAAAAAAATTGTTGAACCACATTTGGTGCTTAAAGTTTATAGGCAAAGTATACAGATGATTTGAATTATATCTGCTAATTGGCATAGCTATAACTTTTAATAGTTTCCACTTAATTTTCTTTCTATGTTCATCTCTCTTCCTTTGCTGATATAGTAAAACTTAATCTGTTAGCAAATTTAAGTGCCTAATTATTAATTGTTGTAGTTTGAAAGAAAATGGTCCCCATGGGCTCATATATTTGAATATTTGGTTCCTAGTGGGTAGAACTGTTTGTGAAAGACTAGGAAGTTTGAGGAAATGTGTCATTGGATAAACGCTTTGAGGTTTTAAAAAAAACCCACACCATCCCTAGTTAGCTCTCTCTCTCTACCCACTCTCTGTCTGTCTCTGTCTCTCTCTTTCTCTCTATTTCTGCTACCATGCTTTTGTTCCACTATCATGGACTCTGAGGTTCTTAAACCATAAGCTCAGTTTAACACTTTCTAAGTTTCCTTGGTCATTTCTTTTCCTTTTCACAACAAAGGAAAAATAAATACTACAGAAATGGATACCTAGAAGTGGAACATTGTTGTGACAAATCTGACTATGTTGTTTTCTGGAAGATGTAGACTTTAGTACTTCAGACTAGAAAAGTAGCTTTATGTTGTAAGCAGACTTAATGGGCCATCATAGTACAGCTTAGAAACAGCACTGAGAGCTGTGTGGATTGTGGAAACACTGCTCAAGACATTTTGTGGGGGCAATATTAATAACTGGGCTAGAAACCATTCATATGATATCATGGGTTAAAAAAATAGTGGCTGCTGTCTGTCCTTGTCTTAAGAATGTCTAAAGCTAGATATGAAAGTAAAAGATTAATTTCTTTGGATGAGGTGATTTGAAGGTAGCCTGATGTTGACTCTGCTCCATGGTTACTAGTAATCTGTCCTATGCAGATCTTCAATGAAAAGAGCAAGTGGAGCGAATACAAAGTGTACAGTTTGAAGAGAAAAGGAACACCAGGAATTTAAAGTTGGAGCCAAGGTGTGTGCTAGAAGAGATAAGGATGCCAAAGCAAGGCCTGATCTGCATTGGGAAAAAAGAAGGGGTGGGTACCCTTAGAGTGAGAAATGACAGAAGGACAACATAAGATATGAGTTTTAAAAGCTCAAGCCATTCCCAGTTAAGTCTTCCTCTCTGCCTCCTACTTTAAGCTCAAGATGTGGGCTCTCAGCTATTCCCATAACCACCATTTGTATGGACTCTGTCTGAAACCATAAGCCCAAGTAAATGTCTTCTTTCTTTTGATTTGGTCATGGTGTTTTGTCACAGCAACATAAAAGTAACTAGGACTTTAATAATACTCCCACTGGTTCACATTAGCTGTCCAGAACCTGTTCATCTTATATGAATGAAAATTCATAGCCTCTCTTGATCTATGCTCCTCATTGCACCTTCCTCAATTAATATATATGGTACTTTGCATGGCCTGGCAATATATAAACTATAGGAAGAATTGCTTCCATACAGAAATGTTGCCCCCTCCCTATGTTCAGAGTTCAAGAAAGAATCAGAGATGGAGGCAGATATTTTTACGGAACTGATATAAAGTGATGAGAAGTATCCTTCAATATCTCAGTTGGAAAAGTCCTTAAGGTGTAACAGAGATAGCAACTCTCAGAAGGAGACCCTAACTGCAAAAGCGAGTGGGCAAGTGAGTCCTCAATTATTAACACGTTCCAATGCAAGGCTTTGCCTGCGGCAATTTAAGAAAGTGGTGCTGGTCAGCTAATGCTGATCTTCCAAGGCAGGGGACTGCAGAGCTGAGACTGTGAGTTCTGAGCAAGAAACATCTGCTAGTTGAGATGGCTATGGTGTCACAAGGAATCTGTAAAGATTGGGGGAAAAGCCTAGGAAAACAACATTTTATTGCTCGAATGGGATAGACTGACATTCCAGGGTGAACAAGCCCGGTTGAGTTGGCTCAGACAGAAAAGAGAAGAAACAGGGTGCACAGTGCCTCTTCTTTCTCCTCCAGTCTCAGTATCCACTGGGATTCTCCCAGCAGAGCCAAATGAGTGACCATCCAGCAAAGCAGAATGTGATCTGCAGAGTTCCAGTAGCAACATACCAAGGCAGAGAGGACCTTGGCAAGAACTGCTTGAGAAATGGATGGGTCAGTGGGTAAGAGTATTTGCTGCCCTAACCGCTTAGATCTCCTCACCTGTATGGGAGGTTTCTCTTCCACCCACCAGTTCCCAAATAAACACACAAAAGCTTAATATTAACTATAATTGTTTGACCAATGGCTCAGACATATTACTGACTAGCTATCACAATTAAATTAACCCACTTTTACTAATCTGTGTATCACAACATCGCCAAGGATTACCAGTAATGTTCTGGCATCTTACTTACCCCTTCGGCTGCTACATGCTATCTCCCTGACTCTGCCTTTTTCTTTCCATATCTCTGTTTGGATTTCCCTCCTGGCCCTATTCTGCCTGGCTATTGGCCAAATCAGCTTCTTTATTAACCAGTAGTAATAAAACATCTTCATAGCATAGAGACAGGCATCCCAAATCACTCACCCACTCTAGAGTGGAGGCAGGATGATAGCTGCAACTTGCTAGCTGTTGACAGCTCCATTTTCACTGAGAAATCTTGATTAAAAGGATAAGGAAAAGTGACAGAGGAGGATTCCTGATGGTTTTCTCTGGCTTCTCTGGCCTCCACGTACTGAGGTATACACACTGATGCATAGATGTGCACATCTCCCTCTTTGTCTTTCTCTCTCTCTCTCTCTCTCTCTCTCTCTCTCTCTCTCTCTCTCACACACACACACACACACACACACACACACACACATGCATGTGATATTGTAACAAACAAAATAAATGGCAGAACATACCTAGGAAAAACTGTAGTAAATTCTCTTACAGAGAAAATAGAATGAGCAACACAGGACCATAACTAGTGCTAGTTATGTACAGCTCACTAGGCAAAGTGAATGAAGATACTGGAGTTGGAAAATGATGTCATTTTTGTTTTGTTTTTATCTTTTCTTCTCCTGTTTCTGCTGTTTCTTTTCTGTTGTGAAGTAAGCAACTGTCTCTCTAAGCACTCCACCTATGATGTATAACGTTGGGGAAGACCCCGAAATGATAACCAACCAACTATGAATTAAATTTTCTGAAGCCATGATCCAAAACAAGTTTTTTTCCTCCCTGAAAGTGGATGATCTCAGGCATAGTGTCATACTAACAGAAAACTAACAACACTATCTAACAACGAACCAGTGTAGAAACTCAATGGCCAGAATTTAACTGAGGGCTGGTCATATGTACCCTTTAGCTACAACATAATGACAGTTTAGCCTCTCAGCTGGAAATTAGCATAAACTACATCACTGTATAAATATTTAAACATAATAAACTGTTCTTATCAGGGAATGGTGAGATTTGTAAAACCTATGCCCAGACATCATCCAGGGATCAACTCTGCAAGCAGGGCTTGCTAAGGACTGGAAGGCTCAGCTCTGGGAGGTCAACATTTTTTTCTCACACACATTTGTTTTCTTGCTCCACAGAAAGCTTGGCAGGTTTATCCTTCCCATGTTATCATATTTGAAAGTTTCACTAAAGGATTTTCTGTTGCATGTTTATATATGAAATTTCTCTTGTAAGATTTTCCTCATACTTCATCACCTAGCTACTAAGCTATGTCACATTATTTAGTATTTGTTCAGTGTTTAACAAATTTAACATGGGTTCAAGGATGATCAGGAAGAGAGAAACAATTTGAATTGTTTTAAGTAGAAGGACACACCCTTCTCCCCATTCCCCACTCATTTAGCCTGGTAAATGCTCCAAACTGCACCCAGTACAATGGAGGATAATTTCCTAGAGAAAACTCAAAAATGTCAGCAAAATCCCCAAATTCCCCTCTCTTTTATTTTTTATTAGAGAAGATAAGTTAATAGTTTTCTTAACTTCAAAATCCTATTCACGGGTCTCTTGTTGACATACTACAACAGCAAGAATTCCTGTAAATTCAGTTCTAATCATTTAGCTCTCAGGATACAGACTACACAAGGAAGAAATGAAATGTTATCAAAATTAATTTTGACAGTAGCTCTTATTTGTAAATGTATGTGTACTCACTGTGTTTGTGTCAACAGATTTTCAGAAATAACATCTGCAACAGTGAAGCAAATGGAATAAAGCTATTTTGAAGAGTAATTAAAATTAAGTGATATTTAACAGGTTGACAAATAAAGTAGAGAAAAGTCTAATGATTATGAGGGCATAAAAGGCTTTATTTCATATAAATTAAAATTAAAATTAAAATGAATTAATGTGTTTCAGAAAAATGAATTCCGCTAATGGAAAACATCACAAGCTACATATTAGTGGAACTATAATTGTGAAATCAGCCTTAAAATATTCATATTGCAGTAATAGGAAATGGGGTTTTATAGAAATGCAAAGTGGTAAGCAATTCATGGAAAGACTTTCTCATAATCCATTTCCACGATAAAATGTTTTTAAAGATTAATTCACTTGGCTTCTAATTTGTCATTTTTGACCTCTTTGTAGACTCATTTGTTGTCATTACATAAAACAATTTGACCATTTTACGACATATAGAAAAGTTTTCTAGATGTGTACACATACAGTTCTCAAGAAGTCATTGCTCATTTGCATAAATCACAGGCACACTTAAAATCTGCTCTATTCAAATGTCTAGAAATTGCCATGATACTCCTCACCATCTCTGTAGTGGAATGTGTTATTCTTGCTATTTCCTTTCAGTTTACTTTCCATCCTTTGTTCGGTTCTGTATGCTGAAAGGTGGTCTTCCATAGACCATGTGAATATCTTGATGCTTGGCTTTGACATACATCAAACACTCTCTGCACTGAGTTGTTCTTTTCCTGGCTTCAGAAAATCACACCCTTCTTGGTCCAACAGCTTTTCAATGCTGTCACCCTCAGATAGCTGAACTGTCATTGGTAGAAAGTCTTCCTTAAACCTAGAATACAGAAAGTATTGGAAGGTGGACAGACACACCATTTTATTATTTGAAGCTAATTGGTCTAAACCATTCTTTCCTCCTTCCTAGAACCACATATTTTTTTATATGTCCTCCATCTCTCTCTTTACCTTGTAGGAAATGTCTCAGACATACCAACACATAAGCTTATTGGCTTTATAATATGATTGTTGTTCATTGGGTAATTTTCTGTTTGGCGCAACACCGACCAAGTTATAAACTCAGATTGAATAGAGTGAGTGGATTTCTATACAAAGAACTGTTCTCATAAGAAGGAAACATCCAATCCTGGAAGTGTGGAGTTGTCCCTTTGCTCCCTTCTTCTATGCCACCTGTGCCATCCTCACAATACCATACACTGTTACTCACAAAAGGTGTGTATATATTATTTTCACTCTACTATGCTTCTTTATAAATTAAAAATGTTTTTGAGAAATGTATTATTGCAAGCACTTGGGAAAGATCCACGAAGTAAACACAGGTCTCTGCTTATAACCAACATGAATCAAAGGAAACACAGTAAGCAATTACAGCATTTGTTTTGTCTAGTATATTAGACAATCCTTGTCTAATATATTAGAATATTAGAAGGTTAGAATTTACAAAGTAGATGAGGGTATAGTTCTTGTGGCTTTGGCTGCTTCAGACCTCAACAATAGCGTTTAAGGAAAAATATGAAAGAGCATAGGGTATGGGCTGCCTATGGGTATTGTATTGTGGACATGAGCAATATTCAGTGCAGTAGTCCAAGTGAATGTGAGAATGTGCTTGCCATAGTCACAGGGTGGCAAGAGTAACGGACGGGCTGGAGTGTGCATGGGTTTGGAAGGAGAACAATTTGGAAAGGAGTAGGAAGTAAGGTTAGTCGTATTGCAGGCAGGATATGTAGGATTTGGGGGCCAATTGAAATACATGGGCACTTATGCTGTGGTAAGTGAAGAATGGATGGGGTTTTTAGTCAAGGAATAATGTATATGACTTATGCATTTCAAAGAAAATCAGCTGTGACATGGGAAACAGAAAGTAGAAGAAGAAAAGTGAGGTGGGGAGACCATGCTGCTGAGGTCGTGCAATCCAAAGCTCTGATGACCCACCAGGTTAGGAGATCTTTGGGTCCTGGATGTATTTCAAACTTAGAGCTCACAGAATTGACTAGCAGATTGTATGTGACACTTGGTGGTCACTAGGATTTGATCTAAAGTGGAAGAATGACAGGGGAATTTCCCAAATCAAAGATACTAGGAAGCAGGAAAAAAGGTTCAGTCTCATCTGTATAACTTAGATATTTGCTCTAGTTGGCTTTCTATGATCTGCTAGATAAAGTACTAAATGCAGAGGTTACTTTTCCAGCCAGGTCCTACAACCATTAGACCAAAATAAGCACACAGAGTTGCAATGTTAATTCTAAACACCATTGGCCCATGGCTAAGAGTTCTCATTGGCTAGCTCTGTCTTAATTATTAACTCATAACTACTAATCTATGTCTTTCTACAGTGCCTTATCTTACCAGAGAACGCCTGGCATGTCCTATCCTCCTGGTTTCTGCATGGCATCCTTTCTTGGGGCACCTCTTTGCCTACCTTTCCCAGGATTCTCCTTGTCTCCTAGTCCACCTATCTTCCTGCCTCTGTGGCCAAATAGCATTTTATTCATCAACCAATAAGAGAAACATATATACAGATAGATATCCCCCAGCAAACAAAAACCATTATTAATTGAGTGAATTGTATATATTAAATCTCTGCAAAATAATCATTGCCATTTTGTAGTAACAGAAGTTTGGACTATATGTATCCTTTTGTGATAGACTTCAAAAACTCCAAAATGCACACATTTATTCCTTTACTAAATAATTATATTACTTGTCAAATATTCTACTATCAACATTTAGTGAGAAGAACTAATTTACGTTCCATATGTGACTGAATTATGTCGTACTTCTTCTGTTCTTGGATTATTTCACTCAGTGTAATCATCTCCAGGTCAATATACATTGGCAGAAATGACAGAAATTCATTCTTTATCATGGGAAGTTAATATTCTTTTGTATATACTCACTAAACAGGCTTTATCTACCTGTCAGCTGATTAACACTGTGGTTTTTTTCCATTTTTCTTTTTTTAGTGTATGCATAGTGTTAGCAATGAAATTGCAGGTGTCACCTTACCTTATGATGGCATTTCCTTTATGTAAGTCACAATAGTAGAGGTGGTGGATGCTATATTTTAAATTTTCAGGAATTATCACTTATCATAATAGCTGTTCTCATGCTATTGCTAACATACTAGCTATATAACCTTGCCCAACATACCAACCCTGTTCAAGGTTCCCTTTACCCCATAACCTCATCAATATTTGCTAATTTGGTCATTTTGACAATAACCATCTTAAGGGAGTGAGGGGACCTCTCTTCTTGTCTTTGACTTGCATTCTCCCTAGCATTGATTCTACTGAGCTTATTTTCCAGGTAATGGTTATTGTTTGTTTTCTTTCAGACATGTCTGTTTAGATTTGTTGCCCATCTTTAAATTTGTTATTACATTCTCTTTCTGGTGACTTTACTGAGTTCTTTATACACTCTGGGTGTTAAGCCTCTTGTCAGCAGTAGTTTGTAAATCTTTTTTCCTATTCTGTAGATTGTGATTCAGAAGTTTTCAATTTGAACTGATGTTGTGTGTGTGTGTGTGTGTGTGTGTGTGTGTGTGTGTGTGTGTGTGTGTATTCTTTTCTTTCTTACAGTCTTAGGTCAAATCTGAAAACCTCTTTTCATTCAAGGCTCTGAAACATTTTACTAGTCTTCTTCTATGAGGCTCATTGTTTTAGACCTTACATTTATTTATACATTTCTTAATATTGTATTTTCTGAGAAAATAGTGTGGTTTATTAAAAAAAAAACCATAAAACAGAACTGGAAAGTGGAAATCTCATTCAGTACAGAAGTATGTGATGCATAAACACAACGACCTGAGTTCAACCTCCGGAATCTTCATAAATATCAGATTTGATGGTATGAATGATAGATAACATGAGCTCAGTTCTGGGGATAAAGAGAGAGAAATCCCTCATAACCTCTAGGTAGGCAGCCTTGCCTACCTGGTGAGCACCAGGCCAGTGAGGCATCCTATTTCAAAACCAAGAAGAACAGCACCTATCAGTGTCTAAGGTTGACCACTGGCCTCTGAGTGCACACATGTATTTACACACACGTGTGATCACACACACACATGCACACACGTACATGAGCATGAACTAAGCAAGGCTGCTTACATTGAAATCAAGACACATTAAGAAAAGAAAAGTGGTAACAAAACAGTAAGGAGGGTGCTCCAGTAGCGCAATCGGTTAGCGCGCGGTACTTATACAACAAAACAGTAAGCAAAATATGCAGCAAAAAACACCTCTGTGGACAACCCCACCTAAAGCTGGCCACAAATGAGGTTAACAATTTTTGGAAGCTATAATGGGAAATTTTAATCAGTCACACAGCTTAAGCTTCTGATGATGGATGATGAAATGGATAAGCCATGTTGATATTTGGGTCCTATGGCAGATTGCTCTAGAATGTATTATAAAAACGTCAGCGTGTTCCAGGAGTGCTTTAAAATGGATGGCCATCACGTATAGAATATCAAGTATACTGGGAATATGGGGATGGAATGAAGGCTGTCATATGCCACTCACTGAAACTGAGCATAGATCATAGCATGTTGTTTTCTGGGCTGAAACTCCCAGGTTGGAATTCTTTAATGCCATGCCATGAAGCTGGGAAGCTGGAAAGAAGAAGTTGGCAATGAAGGGGTGGAGGGAGTAGGAGGGGAGGAAATGTGGAGTGGACGTGATCAAAACATTTCATATGTATGTATGAAATTCTCAGACAATAAAAATTAAAACAAAGTCCTATGGAAAATAAAATAACAAAATACAAATGTGACCTGGGATTCCCCTTCAGCATCCCAGGGTTATCAGCTGCTTAAGGCATAACAAGACACAATAAGACTAAGCATAAATCCTCATATCAAGGCTGGGAAGGCAACCCAGTATGAGAAAAAAGGGTCCCCCAAAACTGGCAAAAGAATCAGAGAGAGATTCTCCCACTTCCACTTTTAGGACTCCTACAAATACCAGACTAATAACCATAACATGCAGAGGACCTAGGGCAGACCCAGGCAGACGCTATGCTCCTCTCTTTTGTCTTTGTGAGCGGCTATATGGCCCTGTTTAGTTCCCCTGGTGTCCTCAACCACTCTGGCTCCTACAATTATTACTCTCACTCTTCTGTGGGGTTACTGGAGCTCCAAGGGAATGACCCAACAGAGATCTCCAATTTGGGCATGCTCTCCACCTAATGTTTGGTTATGAGTCTCTGTTTCTGTTCCCTCTCTGATGATGATTGGACTAAGCACAGATCTATGGGTATAGAAGAATATCATTAGGAATACACACACACACACACACACACACACACACACACTTTTTTTTTTCAAGTCTCTGAGCTATCTAGTATATGGTTGGTTCCTGGTTATCCAAGAAGTGTTGAACATGGGTTCCCTCTTAACTGGCTGTGCCTTAAGTTAAACCAGTCATTGATTGGCCATGCCCACAAATTCTGTTATTCCACTGCCCCAGCACATCTTTTGTAGGTCAAAGGTTTTGTTGGATAGGTTGGTGTTCCAATCCCACCTCTGGGTTTCACCTGGTTACAGTTGATGGCCAGTACAGAGACTCTGTATTAGGAGTCTTCAATAGGGACACCCTTTAATCTGCTGTGAAAGAGTGTTTTCAGTCCTGCTACATAGTTAGAAAAAATGGATTTTGCCTTTAAAAGCTGGCCTTATTTTGATTATTAGTTTTTCAATGTTCACTCTACCAAATTTTTAAATATACATAGAACACCCAATATATATATAAATATAATAGACACCCAAGATTCTAGACCCCATGGATCATAATAAAAGATATATTTTATTTTATGTATGTGTTAGTGCCAGCATGTACAAAAGTGTGCCACATGTATGCCCAGCACTGGTAGAATCTAGAAGATAGTGTAAGATCCTTTGTGGTTGGAGTTACAAATGGTTGTGAGCTCTTATGTGTGTTTTGGGAACTGAACCTTGTTCTTCTGCAGAAATAGCAAGTGCTCTTAACTGTCACAGCACATTATTATTCATCCTATCCAAATTTTTAAATGTTGTTTTGAAAAAAACAATCTGTATTTTTTATCTGTTAATTTAACCATTATATTGTGAATATTTATGTTGTTAAGTGGTGACAAAATATAACACTCTCAATGAAAACTTATTATTCTATTAAATATATATATATATATTTACTTTCTTAGGCATTTGCCAGTTCTTTTTATTGTTTCACATGTAACCATGATGAATATAAATATCAGTTAATTCTTAATAATAATCTATAAATATTTTCCCTTATATCCATGGTTAAGTGTAGTCTTCACCCTTCATCAAAGAAACTTCTCTTTGAAACAGATGGAGACCACTACAGAAAACCAGAACCAAGCAAAATATAGAGTTGTGGATCCCAGGTCAATGGATACATCCATGAAGCAACCCCTAACTTCAGGCTCATTGTGAATATTTTGGGGTATAACTTGTTTGAATGGTACATTTCTGAAAGTTAAACTACTAGATCAAAAGCAGATATATTCTTAAAAACTCTATATTTTCAGATTTCACTTAAAAATATATGACATATAGTTATTTTTTTAAAGTTATATTGAACTGGGAAGTGATGGCACATGACACACACCTTTAATCTCAGCACTGGAGGGGCAGAGGCAGGCAAATCCTTGTGAGTTCAAGGCCAGCCAGGTCTGCAGAATCAGTTCCAGGACAGCCAGGGCTACATAGAGAAATTCTGTCACAAAATTACAGAGAGAGAGAGAGAGAGAGAGAGAGAGAGAGAGAGAGAGAGAGAGAGAGAGAGAGAGAGAGAGGTTAGGAGAACTTTCCCAAAAGAAAGAAAGAAAGGAAGGAAGGAAGGAAGGAAGGAAGGAAGGAAGGAAGGAAGGAAGAAAAAAAGAAAGGAAGAAAGAGAGAAAGATGTTAGGAGCACTTTCCCACCAGCCTGGTCTCAGAGCCATGTCAGCTCCAAATATCACACAGAGATGCTATCTATATTAGATATAAAACTATTGGCCTGTTACTAGAGCTTCTTATCAGCTAACTCTGTCTTAGCTATTAACTCTCATTTCTATCAATCTAAGTGTTTCCACGTGGTCTTACCAGAGAGAGTCCAGACCTCTTATTCCTTTCATGTCTTACATTTTGACTCCTCTCTACTACATCTTCCAGAATCCTCCTTGTCTCCTAGTTCCACCTATCTTGCTTTCGTATAGGCCAACAGTGTTTTATTCATTAACCAATAAGAGAAACATATTTACAGAATGACATCTCTCATCATCTCCTCTTTTCTGTCTAAAACAAAAAGAAGGGCTTTAACTTTATCATAGTAAATATATAACAAAACAGTTATAAAATAAGAACTATAGTTAACAATAATTAGTCCATTAACATTAACAGGAATTAAAGAAAATATATCATCTATCCTATCTTTGTGAGTCTTAAGTTTTATATGTAACTAATCTTTAATCCTAACTAAGGAAAACTATACCATAACTACCTGTATTCAACTCCATCAAAGACCAAAGAAGGATAGTACATAAACTCTAGAATTGATGGAGACATCTTGCTATTCAAAGTTCGCCTGTAAACTGGTGCATTCATCTTCAGCCCATAGGCCACAGTGTGTCTGGCAGACTTCTCAGCAAAGCAGGAAATTGCAAACTGTCCCACCTGTGTTGGCAGTTTGTCAGTCACATTTCTTTGTGTCCTGCACACTGTCTGGCAGACTCTTCTATGAAGCAGGAACCCTGCAGCAAGGTCCATCTTGTTTCAGCAGTCACTTTCCTGTGGGTCCTGCATGTCCATTTTATACAGCATAAATCAAACAATGCAGACAAGAGCAGTTTCTTGCCCAAATGGCTAGTATTGCCATATTGGGAGTAAACTCCATAATGAGTTTCTTCTTTTGTGACACAGGTGGTGTTGCCACAAGCAATTATGTCTCACTGTCAAGAAAAACTCTAAACCATTTTAAATGCCATAATCTGTAAGTCTTTAAAAGGTTTGAAGAACACCTATCAATTTGAAATATATCTCTATATATCTATAAAAACCTAATAAACCTAACCATGCATTTTGACTATTATAGGTAACTATCTGTAATTTGTAATTAAACATTACATTTTTAAATGAGCTATAAAAACAATACCTAAACAAAAGGAGAAATATACATATCAAAAAATTGACCTTAAATTTATATCAATAAATGAAAATCCATTTCAATACAAAGTATTCATTTCTATACTATAATCCCATTTTTCCTTTAAAGGAGATTAGTTGTGATAGTTAACCATTTATATCCAACCCCATTTAAATGAAAACAAACATTTATAGACAATATTTGGGATTTTGGGCGTCGTTCTTTCCAAACTACTTCCTGATGGTTGGGGATGCTAGAATACCATCAGAAACCTAAGAAGACACAGAAATCGTGGCTGTAGTCTGCAATGCTACCTTGTACCAGCTGTTTTGAATGTTGGATCACCTCAGATATTGCTTCAGGGGGTCTTGCTTGATCAAATTGTGTTAGTCTGGGAAGAATCCACAGCTTTTCACCTTCTGTGGAAACAAAAATAGAAATTCTTTTCCCTAGCAACCTGTTCTTAGACTTAAATTTTGAAGTCAAAGCATTTTTAAAATATATAAGTTGGATTAATTTATCAGTGTTGATAATCAAGAGTATTTTAGCAGTTGTTGTTCCTTCCTTAGCAACTCAAAGATAACACAATAGCATACAGTATCCATACTCTCTGTGTATTTTCCATTTTCCATTGTTCTTTTATTACTCTATTTCTTTTCCTTCTTTTTTTTTTTTTTTAATTTTCTGAGACAGGGTTTCTCTGTGTGCTTTTGACTGTCCTGGAATCCACTTTGTACACCAGGCTGGCTTTAAAATCACAGAGATCTGCTTGTCTCTGTCTCCTGAGTGCTAGAATTAAAGGCGTGTGCCACCACAACCAACTACTTTCTTTCTTTCTTTATATTATTTTTTAACCACTTTATCCTGTTTCTTTTTCTTTCCCAAACCTATGTATATTTTAAACACAATGTAAATGTTTGGAGTTTTTTTTTTCTGAATCTGTCTTTACTGTAAATCTTTATTTTTTTTGACCATGAATCTTTTATCTGTTAAACAACATTGTTAAATTAAAGTGGCAGCTATTTTAGCCAGCTGCTCATACAAACCTTTCAGTTATTAGCAGGGCCTCTTCATAAGAGGCCATTTTTTTTTCTGCTTTTGCCAAGTAGGAAGACTCCATTAAAGGAACCGCACAAATCTCTCCTTGTCTCTAGCAAAACAGAGCCCACCCAAGAAAAATGCTGCTACTAAGAAGGCTTGCTTGTCTCTGTTCTTTTGTTTTTAAAGTCCTTTTTTAAGCTTTTGTTAAGTTTTAAGTGGAAGTTTATCTTGTATCCTGCTAGTTTGCTGAAGGTGTTTATCAGCAGTAGGAGTTCCCTGATAGAGTTTATTGGGTTGCTTATGTAAACTATCATATCATCTACAAATAGAGAAAGTTTGACTTCTTCCTTTCCAATTTGGATCCCTTTGAGCTCCCTTTGTTGTCTTATTGCTTTAGCTAGAACTTCAAGTACAATATTGAAGAGATGTGGAGAGAGAGGGCAGCCTTGTCTTGTTCCTGATTTTAGAGGAATCACCTTAAGCTTCTCACCATTCAGTTTGATGTTGGCTATTGGTTTACTGTATATTGCTCTTATTATGTTTAGGTAAGTTCCTGTTATCCAGCCTATAATTCACACCGCCAGAGGAACTAGGATACAAGGTGGATTCTAAGAGATTCATATAAGGTCCCTCACAGAAGGGGGAAGGGACAAATTCTCCAGAGCACAAGGGGAGTGAGGGGGCAGTGAGTGGAGAGGCAATTAGGAAAAAGAGGAGAATAGGAAAGCACATGGGATTAGGAAGATTGATTCGGGAGGAATAGAAGACAGAAGAGAGAGACAGAGACAGAGAGAAAGAGAGAGAGAACATAGAAGAGGGAGCCATTATAGGTTTGAAGAGAAAACTGAACCTAAAGAAATGTCTAGAGACCTACAAGACTGACTCCAACTAACAATTTGAGTAACAGTGGAAAGGCTACCATAAATGCCCTTCCCTGATAATAAGATCAATGACTAACTTATCCAACATAATGGAGCCCCCATCTAGTAGCTGTTGAAACAGAAGCAAACACCCATAACTAAACACTGAGCTGAACTAGAATTCAGATGCAGAGAGGGAGGACAAGACCAGGCTGCAGAAACACATAGAGACAGCTGATCTGAACAAGGAGGAACTAACGGGCCCCCAGACTGATAGCTGGGAATCCAGCATAGGGCTGACTCAGACCCCCTGAACATAGGTCTCAGAAGGCCTGAGTAGTCTAAGGGATCTCATACAGTGGAACCAGGATGTATTCCTGGTGCATAAAAGGAATGTGCCTTGCGGGCACATTCCCCATGGATTGATACTGCCTTAACCTAGAGGCAGGAGAGAAATCCTAGTCCCTACTCCAAATTACTTTACAGATTTACATGACCCCTCCTACAATGGCATCACCCTACATGTGAAGGGGATGGATGGGAGGGGAGGGTGGTCGGGGTGCATGAGACGGGAAGAGGGAGAGAGGAAGGGAGGGAGAGAAAGGGAACTGGGATCGATATGTAAAATTAAAAAAAAAGTTTTAAGTGGAAGTTCTTAGTACTCATGTTGTAGGTGCCATTTTGTCATGAGCACTTTCCCACCAGCCTGGTTCTAGAGTTGAGTCAATCCCAAATAACACCCAGAGACCCTATATTAGATATAAAGCTATTGGCCTGTTACTAGAGCTTCTTATTAGCTAACTCTGTCTTAGCTATTAACTGATTTCTATCAATCTAAGTGTTTCCATGTGGTCTTACCAGAGAGAGAAAGAGAGAGTCCAGACCTCTTATTCCTCTCATGCCCTAAAGAAAGAAAGCAAGAAAGGAAGAATGGAAGGAAGGAAGTTACATTGAAAACAGGTGTTTTTCAGATATATTTTGATTATGGTGACCCCTCTCCTAACTCCTCCCAGATATTCTCAAGTCCCTTCCCACCCAAATCCACAGCTTTTCTTTTTGCTAAAGTTTCTTTCATAGTGACTCATTTTCTAGCTCTTCACAAGCAATTATTTGTATATGTCAGTAAAAACTCAGTATGGAATTTAAATTCTAGTTTGTTGAATTAGTTCGCATCTTTGGTAGGTTCAAGATGTTTATAAACCATGATGTTTGGAGTGTTTAACATTTTTACAAAACATGAAAATATCCCTGTGAATGTGCATACTGAATAATATGAGAACTTCTCATGAAGCCCTTAGCATTATCATTCTGTTAGAATTCCGGGGTGAAGATTCTGCCCAGTGACTTTGTCACTGTCTTCTATTACTATATTCTTGGTCAGTGTTTTCTGATTTTTCTTTAAAATGGGATTTTGTAATAACCGAGAGACATCAGTCACTGTTGAGTACCCATAATTCTAGTGGCCGATTGAAGCAATTTAGACTAAGTAATGGGTTCTTCTATTTCTTTGAGACTTTTATATATGAATACTGTATTTACTTCATTTCCATCTCCACCCCCTCCAGCTCCTCCTATGTCTTCCCACTCTCAAACTGATGCCTCTATGACCTCTTCTTCTTTATTTATCCCTGAGATAGATCTATCTATCTATCTATCTATCTATCTTTCTATCATCCGTCTACCTCCTTATTAGATATAAATACAACTTAACAAGTCTTTTAGTGTTGTTCATATGTATATGTATTGAAGGCTGACCACTGGGCTTGGATAACTTGTCAGGGGTATCACCCTTGGAGAAGACTTCTTGTCTATCAATGGTGAGGCCTTGCAACATTCCCACCATTCACACTGGCATGTTTATTGGTTTTCACTCTGAAGGCTTGTTTATTCAAATATGCTGTTTCACAAATGTGGTTTCCCTGTCATATAGAGAATGGCTCTTACAATCTTTCTACCCCATTTTTGGCAGTGTTCCCCAACCCTTAGGTATGGGGATTTAATGTAGGTGGATACATTAGGGTTGGTTGGGCATCACAAGTCAGTTCTCTGTGCTTTAACCAATTGTGGATTTTTGTATCTGGCAGCTGTGAAAGGAACTTAACTTTCTTTGGTGAGGAGAGAGTTGGAGAGTTTTACTTATCTGTGGGTACAAGGATACATATTTATAATTCAGTTAGGTAGTAAGGCTTTCCTCTAGAGTTCATGACCTCACCAGACATAAGTCACCTATCACCTGTTGAGCAGGCCCTGAGTCAAATTATACAGCCTTTGGTTACCCAGATAAGTGTCATCATGACTGCCTAGGCAATTACTTTCTGTTATGATCATTGTTGTGGAACCATCAGAAAACATTCCTATTTTTGGGTTTAACAATGTTTATTGAAAGATAAGGACAGAGGAATATCTATGGTATAATTACAAATGAAGTACACATTGTTTTATTTTTTTCCTTTCGTGACAATTAGTTTGTTAGGAAATTTTATTTATTAATTACTTCATTAGGCATTGCTACAATAAAATGCCTGAAAAAGGCAATTTAAGGAGTAAAAGTTTATTCTGGCTCAAAGTTTGAAATCATAATCCATCACTGCAGAGAAGTGATGGTGTCAGAAGAGTGACAATTGTAGCTGGTGACATTTAATCCATAATTCATATATAAAACAAGATAAATGATGTTACTTAGCTCACATTTTCTTCTTACCTATGGAATGGTACCTCCTTCCATCATTTAAAGTGGATCTTCCCACCTGATTAATATAGTGCAGCAACTTCCTCATTGTCATTCCCAGAGAGTTGTTTCCTAGATCCTAAATCCCTTCAAGATGAAAATCAAAGTTAACCATCACAGCTATGAAAATCTCAGAAAAAAATCTCAGAATTGTGTTTCTTATCCTCCATGGGGATCCATAACTTGCCTCCATGGGGTCTATAACTAAATTTCCATTCCCAGTAGAGATAATGAACAGGAAATTGGGTTTGTAAAAGATTAAAGCATTCAAATAAAGGTCTGGCAGTAGTATAGCATGTCTGGAATCCCAGTACTCCAGAAGCAGAGACAGGCAAATTTTTGTGAGTTCAACAGCAGCCTTGACTACAGAGAGAGAGTTCCAGGACAGGCCCCAAAGCCACAGAGGACTCCATCTCAAAAAACCAAAAGAATAAGTTTGTTTTTCTTTATTTCAAACAAAGTATCTGTACTGGTTAGTTGTATGCCAACTTGACACAAGCTAGAGTAATCAGAGAGGAGGAATCCTCAATTGACAAAATATCCCCTTAAGATCTGGCTGCCAGGCATTTTCTTAACTAGTGACCAATAGAGGGGGCTCAGACCACTGTGGGCCATGCGATCCCTCGGCTGGTGGCCTTGGGTTCTATATGAAATCAGGCTGAGTAAGCCAGTAAGTAGCACTTCTCCATGGCCTCTGCATCAGCTCCTGCCTCCAGGTTCTTGCCTTGCCTGAGTCCTGAGCTGACTTCCTTTGGTGAACAGTTTTGTGTAAGAGTAAAGCCAAATAAACTCTTTCCTCCCCAAGGTACTTTAGTCATGGTGTTTCATCATAACAATAGAAACCCTAACTAAGACAGTTATCTGAATAAGTAAAGCCACTTATTTAGCTATATACATGCGCAAAGATACATGAATATATCTACTGGTAGGATATATGAAAGTCTTCAGCATTCACTTATACCATAAAATAAATGTTAACCTTGAACTTTCAGGAAATTTCAGTAATATGCTTTGGCTAAGAATCTGTATGATCAGGGGGACAATGGTATCATCCAGGACTGAGCTGCTACCAAGGGCCATTTCTGCATATGTTCATGGTCCTACCAGAGCCAGGGTCTGTGTTGATATTCGTGGCTCCCATTACCATTGAAGGCCTTATGGATGCCTGGGGTCAGAACCACCACCCGAGGCATGTTGCTGTTCAAGGGCCATGCTGCCACTAGGGTCATACTGATCTGAGTGTACTGTGCTGCCACCTAGGACCACAGAGATGTCCAGGCTGAGCTGCTGCTGCTGAGGGCTATGTCTGGATTGCTGGTCCTGCTGCAGCTGAGCTTTGTGTTGGTCTGTGCCTCATTATCATCAGGGTCTATGCAAACCATCCATGTTAAAGTGTGAGGGTCACATTGAGTTGGCCCTGGCAGAACCAGCCCTGCCCATTATGGGAGAACTGTTTCTGTCCCTTAATGACTGATACACTGACACAGCTGGAGAGCTGGAACCTGTGTATTAGACGCAGGTGAGCTGGCTTTGCCTCTTGCCTGAGGCAGTCAGTCCCAGCAGATGCCTGGAGGGACTAACTCAGCAACCACCTAGGACCATGTCCAGGCATAGAACTATCACCTTAACATTTACCCCATCCATGACGTCTGGAGGGTGTGAAGGGACTGGTTCTGCCAAACCTTAGCCATAGGATCTCCATGACTTGGGGTAACAGCGGGATTTCAGAGAGGCATTTCAGTGAAGGTCCAGTTTTGATGGGATGTCAGAAGCCAAAGGCCTTGAACCAGACCAACAACTCATTGCAGTGAACATTTGCAAGTAAAGCTGTCTGCTTTTCCCAGGGCTGTTAGGATGAATGAAGAGGTGATGGAAAGGCAGGAAGATGGAGGAGCAAAGTGGTTTTTTGCTTCGTTTTGTTTGATTGATTTAAATAAATTTTTATTTTTTGGTGAGAGGCATGACAAGGATGAAGGGATGATATGGAATGACTGGGAAATGAGTGGGATTGGAATGCATGATATAAAATTCTGAAAAAATTCAAAACATTATGTAAAAAAGAAATTAGAGAGCATACATGTTAAAATATTCAATTTAACAAAGATGATTTTACCAAGAAAATGATCTAACCCTGTAGCAGTCCAGGCCATAGATAATTCTGAATCAAAAAGTTTCAAAAGATCAAACATATTCTTAGATTCTCAGCAAAATCAGTGGTCTATTTTTTCTGTGAGCATAGATAACTAATAGTGTTAAATCCTAAAGATAAAAAGAAAGTGTCAATCGTTGATTTTTTTTTCAAATGTTATTTTCATTAAAATTAAAGATTTGTTAAAAAGAATCTGTATGATCCGTTGCTTCCTGGCAACAAAGGAATGGCAAAATGCTGACATCTATGTTTCTTTCTGAAACCATTTCATCCTCCTATGGTTTTATTTTCTTTGTGGCCTATACTTGAAACTCCAACCTCAGCTTGCTTTCTGTAGTTCTTAAGAAGTTAATTTCTTTACTCAGACATTAGTCCCTTTTGATAAAGGAATAAAAAGTAAAGATACTCTGTTCTTAAATATAGCATAAAAGTTTACAAATTCATATGGAAACAGAAGTGAAAAAGATTTCACTTGATGGTGGAGAGAAACAGTATAAAGACCATTCTGAAATAATATATAGCCATAAGTTTTCAAAACTTGTTATATGCTATAAAACATTTGAAATACAAGCAATGTCCTCTTGGGAGTTTTACTCTTCAGATATAGAATAAGAATAAAGAAATATTGCTACTTTTTCCCACTGCATTTTCAGTCTATTTACCCCAATTATCCAGGAAAATAACAGTGAGTTTCTAGGTAAGATCTTACTCTATAACCTTTGATTTTCCTATTTGCACTCTAACTTCCCTTGGCTGTCTTCATTTTGGGTTAGCCAGTGTTTATCTTTCTTTTTTAGATTTGTAGATTTAGATTACCCACCTTTGTAGATTTAGGGGCTCCTTAAAAACACATACTAATTGGAAAAATCTGTTTCTAGAAGGAAAGAACAAGATTTTTCTTTGCACACCATGACCTGTTCCAGAAAATAGTCTCAATATTTTAATTGTATGCTTATTAATATATGTGTAACTAAGAGAAGATAATTTCAAAATGTTATTTTGGAGTGTAACTTGAACTACTTCTTTATCCATGAGGATGATAAGTATTTTTTTTCTTTATATTCCCATCAGTTTATATTACTTTACAAGAACACAAATATCGCAGTAACAAATCCATATGCTTTTTGTGTGATTGACATTAAAATCATATTCATACCAATTTTATAATATTAACCAACTGATTTATATGTACCAGATAAATTCAAAACTACTTTTCCAATGAGGTTTTTCTTAGATGTTTAGTAAAGGAAAACCAATTTTGACTGATCATGCTGTGAAGATTTAAAACATACATGTGAGTAACATTATACAAAATGAGTATCTACTGTGTATCTATCACCTACCAATCATTGATATATATTCATTTAGCAAGTATTAATGGTAACATAAAGACATGAATATGAAAGCAAGGAAGGTGAGTTATGTGAGAGGAAATCAAAAGAGAAAATTATGTGATTATATAAACATCAAAAATAAAAGAAATATTGTAGTTAAAAAGTTGACAAGCAAAACCACATTACATTTCCTTTAATTTTAATAATATTATTTTTCAATATTTAAGGAGATAGTATAAATTCATAAAATACCAATTGACTTAGGCATAATAAACTTTATGACTAAATTTGAAGTATGTAATCCTATATATCTTACATTTTACAGCTTTTTATTTATTATTATACATGTCAATCCCAGTTCCCTCTCCCTCCCTCCCTCCCTCCCTCCCTCCCTTCCTCCCTCTTACCCTCTCTGCCCCCTCACGTGCACCCTGACCACCCTCCCCTCCCATCCTCCTGCCCCAATTCCACATGTAGGGCAATGCAATCCAGGTAGGGTCATGTAGATCTGTCAAGTATTTTGAAGTAGGGACAAGGACTTCTCTCCTGTCTCTAGGTTAAGGCAGTATCCCTCCATGGGGGATGTCCCTGTTGTGCACCAGGGATACATCCTGGTTCCACTGTCTGAGGTCCCTCAGGCAGCTCAGTCCTTCTGGCTGAGACCCATATTCAGGGGGGCCTGAGTCAGTCCCATGCTGGATTCCCAGCTATCAGTCTGGGGGCCTGATAGGTCCTCCTTGTTCAGGTCAGCTGTCTCTATGTGTTTCTGCAACCTGGTCTTGTCCTCTCCCTCTGCATCTGGATTCTAGTTTGACTCAGTGTTTACATATGGGTGTTTGCTTCAGTTTCCAACAGGTACTAGATGAGGGCTCCATGGATAAGTTAGTTGTTGATCTCACTATCCAGGAAGGGCATTTATGGTAGCCTTTCCACAATTACTCAATTTGTTAGTTGGTGGCAGTCTTGTAGGTCTCTAGACCTTCCTTTAGGTTCAGTTTTTTCTTTAAACCAGTAATGGATCCCTCTTTTATGTTATCTCTCTCTCTCTCTCTCTCTCTCTCTCTCTCTCTCTCTCTCTCTCTGTCTCTCTCTCTCTCTTCTGTCTTCTATTCCTACCTTGACTCAATCTTTCTAGTCCCACTTGCTATCCTCTCTTCCCCCTCTCTTTCTCCTACTTCTCTCTCCATTCACTGACCCCCCCCCACTTCCCCTGTGCCCTGGGGGACTTGTCCCTTTCCCCTTCTGTGAGGGACTTTATATGAATCTCTTATAATCCGCTTTGTATCCTAGTTCCTCTGGTGGTGTGAATTATAGGCTGGTGATCCTTTGCTCTAGGTCTAAAATCCATATATGAGTGAATACATACCATGTTCCTCTTTTTTGTGACTGGGTTACCTCATTCACTTGCCTGCGAATTTCAAGATTCCATTATTTTTTTCTGCAAGATAAGTATTTAATATATTTATTACAAATATATTTAGTTAGAGGAACATGGTATGTACTCACTCAAATATGGATTTTAGACATAGAACAAAGGATCACCAGCCTATAATTCACACACCAGAGAAACTAAAATACAAGGAAGATTCTAAGAGATTCATATAAGGTCCTTCACACAAGGGGAAAGAGACAAGATCTCCTGAGCATTTGGGGAGTGGGGGGCAGTGAGTGGTGAGGGAACTAGGAGAAAGAAGGGGAAGAGAGGAAAGCACCTGGGACTAGGAATATTGAGTTGGGGAGGAATAGAAGAGACCAGAGATAGAGAGAGAGAGAGAGAGAGAGAGAGAGAGAGAGAGAGAGAGAGAAAGAGAGAGAGGATAAAAGACAGAGCCATTATAGGTTTGAAGAGAAAACCGAACCTATAGAAATATTCAGAGACCTACAAGACTGATTCAGACCCCCTGAATATGGGTCTCAGCTAGAAGGCCTGGGCAGTCTAAGGGACCTTGGATAGTGGAACCATGATATATTCCTGGTGCACAAAAGGACTTTGGGAGCACATTCCCCATTGAGGGATACTCCCTTAACCTAGAGACAGGAGAGAAGGCCTAGTTTCTACTCCAAATGACTCAACAGATTTAGATGACCTTTAGTGGAAGGTATCACCCTACATGTGTGTAAGGTGTATGGTTTTTCCACCCGCCACTGCTGGTCTTGTCCTGTCGCTGCGCTAGCCCCGATTAACACACAGAGACTCTGTATTTGATATAATGCTGTTAGCCAGGTAACAGTTTCTTATCGGCTAGCTCTGTCTTAATTATTAACCCATTTCTATGTATTTCCACGTGGTCTTACCAAAAGCGGAGCAATGGCAGTTCTCTTCTCTCCAGGCTCTCCATCCTGACTCTCCTTACTACTTCCTCTTTCCTCCTTGTCTTCTAGTCCCGCCTATCTTACTTTCCTATTGGCCAACAGTGTTTTATTCATTAACCAGTATAAGAAACATATACAGAATGACATCTCCCATCACATGTATAGTGGGGGAGATGGGAGAGGAGAGTGGTTGGGGGGCATGAGAGGGTGGGAGAGAAAGAAAGAGGAAGGGAAAAAGGGAAGGAGACAGAACTGGGAATGAACGATATGTAAAATAAAAAATAATAAGAGGAAAAAAAAACAATTTCTTTTTTTGAGGAACTTTTCCTTTATATTCCTCTAAAGTCTAGATGGTTACCAAAAATGAGCTTGACAAGGCAAAGTGGATTGTTAATACCAGCCAAACTTTGTACCAATTTTTTTGTTATTGTTGTTTTGTTTTGTGCAGTGTGGTTGCAAGCAAAATAAATTTGCTGTGGCTTCTACATGGACAAAAAACTTATTGTAAGTGTGTGTGTGTGTGTGTGTGTGTGTGTGTGTGTGTGTGTGTGTGTGTGCATGTGTGTTGGGGTTGTGGTGGCTTGGGAATGGGAGGCTCATGGATTTAAAACAAAGTCTTAACTTCTAGTTTACTTGCAACAAAAATACTGTGATTACGCCTGAAGAAATATAAAGCTATAAAGCTAGTTTTTCTTTTCACTACTTTTGTCCCAAATCCCTTTTCCTTTGTTTTGAAAGCCTGTGAAGCAAGTTGAGTTGGCTCAGATCTGCACACAGGCAATTGTGATTAGATAAATGCAATGTGACTCAGGATGACTGACTGCTGCTTTGCTTAAGTGGAACAGTGACATCTAGTGCCTGAAGAAATGTGTCCCTGGATCTGAAAGATCCTTTGTCTTTAGTTTGATAAATGAGGGATGATCCACTTATATCTGCAAAGAAGTTCTCACAGAGACTCAACCCATCCTCATGACTGGGACATGTTAGACCATGCACTCCTTTCCAGCCGTTGTTCACATAACTCTGCAGTGATTCTCTGTCAATTTTTGCCTTTTCTGCCTACACTTCTCAGGAAGTCTGTATACTGATGACAGTTCTGTACTGTGTCAGTCCCCCAAAGTGTACTCTTGATTTTTGGCAGGCATAAATTTCTTACTCTCAGACACAAAATTAGAGGGCTTGGGGAGATGTTCAGTCTATTCAGCACTATAAAAGTGTTTGTTGGTCAAGCATGAGAGCCTTTTTTGAATCTGCAGCACCCACATAAAAACCCAGATGTGACATACATGCTTGTCTTCTCAGTAATGGGGTGGCTGAGGTGGGTAAGTCTCTGGGGCTTGCTGGCCATCCAGTCTAGCTATATCTAGGTTTTTGTGAGATGTTCCTATTTCAAAAGATGAGTTAAAACTGACTGAAGAGGACTCTCGACCACAGTCATTAAACCACAGTCATTTCATTGCCTGTTGCTATTGTTCTCCCCTGTTATTCCTTTCATTTCTCCTGGTCTAGATGGTGCTATATATATTGTTAATATGCTCAGTCCTTCTGAGGAGAATACTAGGTACTACTCAGTAGTGCTGAGTGTTTTGTGCTAAAAGTAAGGAATTTAAGGTGAATTCCCAAGTTTATGTAAGCATTATAATACTTATTCTCCCCGAAATATTTTGTGCTTTAGATGTTAAAATATGACACGTAAAAAGAGATTGGATTTTTACAGGTTTAAGTCTAAGAATTACAATAAAATGAATCAATATGATATACAATAAAAAACCCTGAGTGTTATTAAAGCAGGAAGGCCTATTCTGCTACACTGCTTATGGCAATTAAAATTGTAAAATATAAATTTTTGAAGTTGATGTAGCAGATTTAACTGGGATATAAATAATGTGCCAATTTTAGCATAAGTACAGGATCAGCAAAGTTTGTGTGGCATACTGGGAGATAAGAGGAATCTCACATACTGATGCCAAGATGAATCAAGTTTCATGAAGGATGAAGCAAGTTTCTTTGGACCAAAAATGGCTGAGTAAGCTACTCAACCTGTTCATTGGTTAGTTGTTTGGTTTCTGTCCAGGGAACTCAATAGTAACTATGTCAGAGCAAATGCTCTGTTTGGGGGCAAGTACCTTAACTTTCATATAAAAAGATGTATGGAAAGTGCAACAAATTATTTGATTAACTTCACTCAACCTCCTACACTCACTTTATCCTCTTCAATCAAATCAAAGAGATACTGGAACCATAATTATTTCTGGTTAAAATTACTGACTTGAATACAAGATCTGTTTTTAAGATTTTCTAGAGTTGTCTTTTTGATACTGACATGGCGGTAAGCCTATGGCCTGATTTACTGCCCTTTCCGATTTCTTTGTCCTCTTCCATGTAGATATCATTTTTAATTTCAATGAAGTGAGAAAGTTTAAATTTAGTGTAAAAATTCACGAGACCTCACTCTCCAGAAGTGGATATTGTCAGGTACAAGTCCCCTTGAAGACACCGACTACTAAAGAGGACCCAGATTCCTCATATTGGCTTCAGGTTGCACGAAGGGAGGCAGTTAGACAGCAGAAGATCTAGGTCAGGTAATAAGGACTTACATCTTCTCTCTTCCAGTTTCCATGTTCCCCCCCTCAAATATCTTAGGAGGAATAACTTAGATTGTACAAGTTTATTTCTATCTAATGAAAATTTATGAAACAGTAATTATTAATACATACACTACTTGCTACTAAGTTACAATTAAATGAAAAAAAAAAGTTTTTCCCTGTCTTATTAGTGTTCTATTGCTGTGAACAGACACTGTGACCATGGCAACACTTATGAAGAGAAGCATTTGATAGGGGATGGCTTACAGTTTCAGAGGTTTAGTCTCTTATCAGCATGGTGGTGACACACAGGCAGACATGGGACTGGAGGAGCTAAGAGTTGTACATCCAGATCCTCAAGCAGCATGGAGAAAGGGATCCTGGGCCTGGCTTGTGCACTTGAAACCCCAAATCCCACCCCCCAGGGGCACAATTCCTCTAAGTAACACCACTCCCTGATGAGGAAGCATTCAGGTATATGAGCTTATGGTGCCATTTTTACTCCAATCACTTCATTAGCTTTTAGGACAGTAGTCATACTTGAACCATAGTATCTTCAGATGTGTGTATATGTATATAGACATATGTACTTAACAGAAAAATTCATAGAAAATATGTTGCCATTTCTCCTTCCCTATAGAATATAGAATATAGAACGTTAACCACATATCTTATGAATATAATAAGGAAAAATAGCTTTCACTAGGTTTTAGTTAAAATCCTTTTTTCAGATATTTCAAACATGTGACACATGTCACAATATGCGTTCAACATTTACCCTTCGATTGGGACAGGTTGGAAGAGGAAAGTGCATAGAATTGATAGGGGAAGTTAGTGTGGAAAGGCTATGTAAATAAAAGAATTAGCTATCACAATGGTTAATGTTGTTATATGTACTTTAACATTTATAACACCTTTTCCCTCAAGAGAACAATGTACTTACATGTAATAACATTTTAAGCATATAGACACACATTATATGTTTATATACATATATTTGTGTGTATCTATAGTCAAAGATGCTGGCCCTGTTGTAAGAAATGGCAATAGAAAAATATTTGGTTAAATTCCAAAAATTGTACAGTTAGTAAGAAGAAGCAAGGTTAGAATTTCAACAGCCAAATTCTAGAGTTTCATCTAATCTATAGGGGTTAGGCTACTTTCCAACACATGAATTTTTATATGAAGCTACATTATATTATGAAGAATGTGTTAGCATGAGTAATATGTTACCAAATATATGTGAATTTACACCCTAGTTAGTATCTTTGTCCTATTTTCTTCTGTCACACTGTATGACATTCCTATTGGGCTATAGGTGCAACCTCAAAAGGGAATTATTTCCGTAGTCCAATCCAGTTTACATCCTGCTGTTCAATTGAACAGATGATTTTCCATGAAAAGGATGATTTGTTGTTAAAATTTATCATATGTATGAATATTTTGCCTGCATGTATGTATGTGTAACATATTCATGCCTGGTGCTCACAGAGCCCAGAAGACAGCATTGAATCCCCTGGGAGCACAATATTGTGAGCTTCTACGTGGTGCTCGAACCCAAACCTGGATCCTCTGCAAGAGCAATGAATGCTGTTAACCTTGGAGCTATATCTTTAGCCCCAAGTTTAACATTTTAAAGCATTGCTGTAGTTATTTCATTTCATTCCCCCTGCTAACAGGTCCACGTTGTATCCATTTTCTATTCTCTGAAGGATAATATCCTGAAGTTGTCAAGTTTCCCATAGTTGGATTCCAAATCCCACACTGTCTTGGTTATAGTGTCCTATTTTATCTTAGAGAGCAGATAGTCAGTGTATCAAGGTCAGCTTTGTGCTGATATGCACAGATTATGCTCTTATTTTAACGACAAATTTGCAACAGTTTAGAATATCCCATATAAACATCCTGACTCCAGTCTTCCTTCGTTGGCCGCACCCTGACCCAGAGTACCCAGGCCTAGGCTGGTGATGAATAGTACTTTCTCCTTTGCTTCTTGTAGATGTAGCAACTTCTTCCTTTAGACGCTTATTATTTAGTAGTTACTCTGTTATAACTGGAATTGTTCATTTATCCTAAGGAAGGTTTGCAATTTATTTTTAAGATTATAGAACATTTTATATTACTATATTTTACTTTATTGATACAAATAGAAATTTGTTTTAAAACATGCCTCCTCTGTTGCTTGGCAGACTCAGTTTACAATAGAGAGGTATCAGTCTCTCATCCTATGCCCCTCTCATCCTATGTCCAGCAAAACTCCACAACATCAACTTTAGTGAGTCTCATGTTCCTCAGAATGGGATGTTACCGACTTTGGATTTTAGAACAAGACATGCATTATTCCAGTCAGGGTGTCTCTTTCCCTGAGCCTTGAAAAACAGGGTCCATCCAGGGAATGCCACCCACATGACAGATGGCTTTATTCCCACCATGACCAAATGGGATAATTGAGTGAAGGCTTTTATGAGAAAAAAATAAATAAATGAGAAGAACCTGTACTTAGAGGGCACGTTCCCCATGAGGCTTGTGTTATATGGCACATTTGGGATCGTCAGTACCTAGTATGCTATTTGGCAAATAGCCAGGATCATAATAATTTGTTAAAATACATCAACTAATATAGTAGAATGTAGTGTTTCCTTGCTAAAAGTAGAATTAGGATCTTGGGAGGACTACCACCCCCCCATTTTTTAAATTTGGCTCAATTCAAAGGTATTGAAAGGAAATATTCACTGTGATACTTGAAGTGGATCCAAAGAAAGGAAGTTATTTAAGTGATGCAATATGACAAGGATTACTATCCTGCCCTTGCTGTTCATCCTTAACACTTAAATCTGTTTCCTGGGGATTTGGTAAAGGGGCAATGACCATGGTTTCTAGACATGGACAAGAGATTACAGGACATACAGGGTTCTTGATATATGCTTCTCAAACTGATTGCTGACATTGTGTTTTTGTTCCTCCAATCAAAAGATGATGCCTTTATTTTCTTTCCTCTTCTCCTTCTCTCTTTCTTTCCTCCCTTTCTTCTTTCCATCCCTTTAGTCTATAACTTTTCCTCAAGAGAACTACGAGAAAAAGAATGATGCCAAAGGAATACCATAAAATGTATTCTTTTAACCCTTATCCACAGATAGGATTTTCAGTTTTGCAGGTCTGGGGAAGACAGTGGCTCTGGGGTAGGAAGTGACTAGAGGCATAGCTTATGTTTGAGAAGTACTTGTTAATATTCTCAGAAATTTATGCTTATTAATTGAAAACATGATTTTGTATTTGTAGTACTTTCCATGTTCCAAACTTTCCTGTAAATATAACAACTCATTTAAAACGCACAGAAACCCTGTGATGTGTGATATCACCGCACTCTACATGTGAGGAAAAAAGGGAGATTGAGAAAATTGCTGAATTTGCAGGATTCTTTGAGAGGCAAATAGAGGGTTTTTAAAAATATATTAATTTATTTTTTTAATTTTTATTTTACATATAGATCCCAGTTCTCTCTCCCTCCTTCCCTCTTTCCCTCTCTCCCACACTCACATGCACCTGGACCACCTTCCCCTCCCCCCTCCATATGTAGGGTGATGCCCTCCAGGAGGGGTCATCTAAATCTGCCAAGTCATTTGGAGTAGGGACTAGGACTTCTCTCCTGTCTCTAGGTTAAGGGAGTTATCCCTCCATGGGGGATGTGCCTGCAAGGTCCTTTTGTGCATCAGGAATACATCCTGGCTCCACTGTCTGAGGTCCCTTAGACTGCTCAGGCCTTTTTCCTGAGACCCATGTTCAGGGGGTCTGAGTCAGTCCCATGCTGGCTTCCCAGCTATCAGTCTGGGGGTTCATTAGCTCCTCCTTGTTCAGGTCAGCTGTCTCTATATGTTTCTGCATCCTGGTTTTGCTCTCCCTCTCTGCATCTGGAATCCAGTTCGGCTCAGTGTTTAGTTGTAGTTGTTTGCTTCTGTTTCCATCAGCTACTAGATGGGGGCTCCATGATGGTGGATAAGTTAGATGTTGATCTCATTATCAGGGAAGGGCATTTATGATAGCCTTTTCACTGTTGCTCAAATTGTTAGTTGGGGTTAGTCTTGTAGGTCTCTAGACATTTCTTTAGGTTCAGTTTTCTCTTCACACCTATAATGGCTCCTTCTTTTATGGCTCTCTCTCTCCCTCTTTCTCTCTCTCATTTTTTCTCTCTTTCTGGTGTCTTCTATTCCTCCCCTGACTCAGTCTTCCTAGTCCCAGGTGCTTTCCTCTCCTCCCCTTCTCTTTCTCCTAGTTCCCTCTCCACTCACGCCCCCCCCCCCCACCATGTGCTCTGGAGAACTTGTCTCTTCCTCCTTCAGTGAGGGACCTTATATGAATCTCTTAGAATCCTCCTTGTATCCTAGTTATAGAGGGTTTTGTTCATTTGTTTGTTTGCTTGTTTGTTCTTTTTTAATTTTCCCTTTTTCTTTTCTTTCTTTCTTTTTTTTTTCTGCTAGACTTCCTCTCACAGGTTAGTTACTTGTTTAATATTCAGAGTTTACTGAGTTATGCGATCCACCCAGCCTACTGTCAGATGATCAGCTCTGATTGCTGACTTTTTCACTGCAAACTTTGTTAATTAACTCCTTTGAACTTCAGCCATCAGCCATGATGAATAATTCATAAGCTGTGTGTCTTAAATACAATGATCACTTGATAAACTGCCAGTGGTATAGAAGTGTTCCTGTTAGAAAGTATTTTAAGCTACATGTCCCAAGACAAATAGATAAGCGTGAAAATTTACCACTGTTATTGGCAGAAGGGTTGTAGTTAGTATTCAGATCAGTTATAAGGGTTGCTAGTTAAAAAGGAAAGGTGATCAACAGAATAAACATTGAGTTAGATGCAGTAATTTATAACACCAGAATTTATAAGGAAGATGGACCTACATACAAAGTCCACAGCATATAAGAGAAACACTCAGAAGGCAAATATCACAAATTAGAAAATTTTGTAAGCAGGAAGAGATTTGGAGCACCAGTATGGGACCAGTGAGATTGCTCAGTGGGTAAAGTGCTTGCACTCAGGTCTCATGACCTGAGTTTGGTCCCTGAATCCCACGAGATGGCAAGAGAGAAATGACTCCTTAATGTTGTCCTCTGACCTCTATGACTGTGCTGTTGAGGGTACACACCTGCATGTGTATACACACACAGCCTAAAAGGGAGTAAGAATAAAGCACCTCTAGGAACACAAACAATCTTCTAGTTTTATTAGTAGATCAGTTTGAAACAATCAAATTATCCAACATGAGAAAATCCTTTAAAATAAGTTAAAATATAGCATTGATAATATGTAGATATGAATTTCTAAAATGGAATTTTGAAGATAATACCATTTTTAAATTATTCATGTGTTTAACTCATAATGTACTGAATGGAGGAGTAAGTTGTATTTAGATTTCCATCACAATGACCCTCTCCAAAGTGTCATTATGATTTTGATCATATCAAGCAGAAAAGTAACATCTTTGAAAGATACTGAGTGGTGACACAGTTGAAAATATTGAATGGAGGGTCAACCTGGGGTTTAGCACAGGTTTCCTTGGAGAAGTATCTCAGTACCCTGGAAGCACTCAGTGAGGTTATTCATCCTATTTCATAGCATGGTAAATAACCCTTGATATACAGGCTGGATGGACAAAACTCAGTATCATCATGTCATACCCTAAGCCCTGTATGTGTTGGGGGTGAATCCTCAAAAGAGGGCCTGGATAAATGGTTCATTTGGTAACATGCTTGCTCCAAAAACATGAGATCTTGAGTTTGGATTTCCAGCACCAAGGTAAAATCCAGAATCCACGTATGCTGGTGCTGGGGAGACCTGGAGCTTATCAGCCAACCAGTCTAGTTGAATGAGTGATCTCCAGGTTCACAGAGAGGTTGACACTTGACATAGGTTTCTGGCCTATTTTTTCACATGAGCACATATCCATAACCTACCCCTACCCTACCTTCCATATACTCACACACAGAAATTCTCTAAAGAGTACTTGGGAGAGTCAGAACCAAAAAAAGGAAGAGCTCATGATGGGGAGACATTATGAAAGTGTCTAAATGCCACCAAACACAGAATACATCAATTCAATGGTGAGTACATAAGACTTGAATGGGTAGCACCAAATCTGTGCCCACAGAACTGTCCTAATTAACATTAGTGCACACACACACGCACACATGCACACGCACACACACACACACACACACACACACTAAATACTAAAACAAAAATAAACAAAAACAGAAAACAGCACAAAATGAAAAACAACAACGAAAGGCATGAATGTAGGAAAATATCTTGTAGGTGCTCACAACCTTCCTAATGCTGCAACCCTTTAAAACAGTTGCTTATGTTGTGGTGACCCCAGCCATAAACTTACTTTCATTGCTACTTCATAACTGTAATTTTGCTTCTCTTATGAATATAACATTACTGTTTCAGAGATAGAAGCTTTTCCAGCAGGGTTGAGACTCACAGGTTGAGAATCAAAGGCCTAGAGGAAGGTAAAAGTAGGTGGAGTAAAACTGAACAGAAAGTATTCTATACATGTACTAAATTGTCAAATAACAAATTTAGTCTATAAAAATTGCAAAAATATTTAAATAGCTATGAAAAGCAAGGCTCCAACATAAAGTAATGTTAAGGAGATAAAATATTGATTTTCCAGTGTCATTGTTTGAACATTCATGTTTGATGTCTGGAACAATTCGAATGCATAGAACTTTATAAAGGAAGGTGGTCATATTTATCCAGCTTCCTTTGTCAGATTTGATAGAAGACATGGCCTCAAACATGTATATTATCTAGAATGTACTCAAGAAACCAATAAAATATCAATAATGGAAAATGATGTAAAATGGAGAAACATTAAACCTCTAATATAGGACTGGTGAGAAGACCAGAGGTTAGAGACACTGAGTTCAGATCCAAGATATCATAACGTGGCAGGAGAAAATTGACCCCTGAGAGATGCCTTCTGGCCTCCAGACTGATGTGATTAGTGCATATAATGCACATGTATTAAATTTCATACTGAATCTCACAAATACACACAGTCACTATGTGTTACTAGAAATCTAAAAATTGTTCAAGGAGATAGAATTGCTAACTGCCTTGATTTAATTTTTACACACTATAAATGCATCAGGTTATCACACTGCACCTCATAACTAGTGCAATTATAAAAATAATGATACTAAGTAGAACATAAGCTTTATTTGTGGCTCATGACTAATTGGAGTGCTAAGGAGGCTGAGGCTGGGGCAATAATATAGATTGAGTCCAGCCTGAGCTACATAGTGAATCCCGGGGTAACCTTGGCTACAGAGTGAACACAAGCCTAAAAGGAAAGGGAGAGGATGTTTAATTCAATGTTAAAACATTTACTTAGCAAGTACAAAGCTCAGGGTTTGGTCCAGCAACAGAAAAACAAAACATAAAAGAAAAAACAGTATCCTTTTCCCATTTTTAATAATCAAGGGCTTAAAAGTCATGGTAAAATATATTTTGATTATCCCAATTAGAATATATTGCCAATGATGTGCCAAGGATTATTCAATCCTCTAAGAGGATTTGTATTTAAGGGAAGTGTTAAAATTAGTTTATAGATTATAAATCTATTTTAGTAAATTATATCAGATGGGCCAAACATATCAAAACATATACTGTGAGGGGTGGGAGATTGAACTCTAAACATTTTATTTTTCTTTAAATTTCTACTTCTTATATTTTATACAGATAGACATTAAGATATGTGACAAAACAAAATTTTACACCATGACATGTTCTAATTCCATCTTGTTCTTGTTTGTTGGAGCAGTCTCTGACTCATACAGCAATATATTATACTTTCAGTCCTCAAATATCAGTTTCAATTATGCCCCATGATAATTTGTATTGTAACTACTTTAACATTTGCTTTTGCTGGAACTTTGGGAGTGATACCAACATTCAATAATTTGTCAATGTTTGGGTAAAATACTAGTAAGTTTTAGGATTTTTTAAATTTGTTTAGTTGTGTGTACACACATGTGCACACATGCTGGAAAGTCAGGAAATAACCTATGGTAATCTCAATTCTCTACAATGTATGTCCTTGGTGGTGAATTCAGGTTGTCTAGTTTGGTGGCAAGCTCCATTACATCCTGAGTCACCTGTTAGCCCTAGTTTAAGATTTGTTTTTATTATTTCGTTGGCAGTTTTGTACGTGTTTGTTCCTTTTCACCCTTCCAGCCCTTCTTATCTCCACTCTCCTTTCCCTACCCATCCTATTCTGTGTCCTTGCTTTTCCCAGACCAACATCTAATTTGTGCAGCTTATATATCCCTGGAGGTATGGCCTTCAGCTGGAGCATGGTCAACTCTTCAGGGCCAACATTCTTAAAGAAAATGGCCTCTCCATCTCCCACCAGCTATCAATTTCCAATAACTCCTGGGTTCCGAGTAGGACTTCATGTCTACCATCTCTCTCAATCCGAAAATTTTGTCTGGCTTGAGTTTTCACTAGACTTATATGTTCTGTCACAATGTCTATGCATTCATATGCACATCTGCTTGTTGTGTCTGGAGGACACTGCCTGTAGTAATCCACTGTCTCTGACTCTTAGCAATGTCTCCTCCAAACACCCTCAGAAGCCATCAATTACCACCATTAATCAACAAAATCTGCAGTACAAAACTAAGTGGAAAAAGAGTAAAGGAGGCTATACTTTAGGCTTTTAATTTCAAAAACTGAGAACTACTAAGTATTTTTTATAAATCTAAAGTAAGATTATGTGAAAGGTGGTAATGTCTATTCATCAGTGCAAGTACGACACATTTTACTTTATTTTTTAACATAATATTTTTATTGCTTATTTAGTAATTTCACATAATGCACCCCGGTCACCCTTACTTCTCCATCCTCCTAGGTCTGCTCTTCCACCTTTGTGGCTTCCCTCTCCTCCCCAGAAAAAGGATTTAAAAAAGTTTAATTGGTGTTGTCCATATAGTCATTCCCAACAATAGATGGCTTCTGAGGCTGTTTGTGGGGGGAATACAACTCACTTTTCTTTAGGGGTCATTTTTATTTTAAATGATGACAAAACATTGTTATGAAACATTGTGAAAGTCTAAAATTTCAAATGGATGATGCTGATGATTGACAAATAGAAAGATGGTCAGGATAACTGTGTACCTATCAAGACTTTTTATCACAGCAGTTAGTAACTGTCTAAGTCCAGTTAAGCAATATAGAATGGTCTGGCTTTAAACTGTTGGAACCTGTTTGAAAGTTACATAAGTGTAATACAGAAGCGATGACATCTAAGGCAAGCCAATTGCTTTGCATTCTTTTCCTAAATCGTCTATTGCTCCAACTTAAACTATCTCCTTCTTATAACATCAATATGAAAATGCCCCTTGGGTTCTTTTTCCTAAAGACCTTGTTTTCTGAATACTGGTGGCCAGCTGAGAGAAATCCTTCTCATCTCTCTTTTGAATTCAAGATTATTTTACACTGTGTTGAAAGACGTTAAATAATTTCAGAAAAAAAAACAGCTTTTTTTTTCCAAAAGAAGTAATTATAGCCCAAAATACACATGCTAAATTGGTTGGATCACAAGGCAGGAAATGTAATGTTGTATACATCTGATTTTTTTTTTTGAGCACTTGCCCTACTCACAGAAAACTGCAGGGCTATTTGAGATAATAACATAGTACACTCAATTCTAATTTATATATAGCCATCAAGTTCCTGAAGATTCCTCTTTATGCTACTTTGCTTTGCTAAGGATATTTTTTTTCCACTTTGGGTTAGATCCTTGTTTTTTAAGAGTGACAATTTAATTTAAAAAATTACCCTAGACAAAAGCATGTATTCAAAGTCTTGGCCAAAATGGAATATTATTAGATATTTCTGTAACATTACTTATCATCAGACCACTAAGAATATTTTTTAAGTAATAAAAGTGAACCTTTGATTTATATTTAAAATATTGCTCTGGTTTTGCATTTCACAGTTCCTTGTTATTTATTTAGTACAAATGTTAATATTCACTAATAGTAAATGAATTTAAAGGGCATCATGAGACTTCATTATAAAATAGGGACGCAGGCTCGAAGTAGTGAGGTATACCAGATTCAGAAAGATGAATTTGATGTGTATTTGCTTATATATGGATATGAGCTGTAAATTCAATTATACCTAAGCTACAATCCATAGAACCACAGCGGGTAGGTAGAGAGTAAGGGACTAGAGGGAACAGACAGTTCCTTTTTAGGAAAGAAAAATAGAATAGAGTTATGGATGGGGACACTGGAATGGGAGGAACAAGTGGGCAGAGGATGGGGGAGAGGTTTGTGGGAGGGACACAGGGAGAGACAGCTAAAATTAAAGGGTGTTTGAAGGGTAATACGGAAACCTAATGCAGTAGAAGTTTCCTAAAATATCTCCAAATAATGGGGGAGAAAGCCCCAATTTGCTAATTTTTGTCACCAAATGAAGTTTCCAGTACTGGGATTGGATTACATCTAATTGAATTGTTAGCAAAAGGGCCTTGTGGGAATCCCCTAACAACCCAGGCTGTTGCCAAGATTACAGGTTGCTCTCCACAAATTGACAACAAGGTCCTATTGCTGAAGATAATACCTACACAATTCACTGAAGATGGAGATGTCAAGCCTGTGCCTACATAGAGTCCTCACCTCTATGTTTTAGAAATTTTGGTAAAGGGATTTAGTGTTCATATTTTCCAAAGAGGAACTTTAAACATGCTGGCCAAAAATCCCTTTATCTACATTGGTCTACTTCCTGCAAGATTGGCTAAGGAAATGTTGTCACAAAGCTTGTGGAAATAACCAACCAATCACTGATTTTACGTAAGGCCCTCTCCATAAGATGGAACCCATATCTTATACTGCTTGGGTGACCAAGAACCTGAGAATAGTTAGTTCAGGAATCTGAGCTTAAATCAAATAAAAAGAAAAAAAATAAAATCAAATAAAAAGAAAAGGAAAGCAATAAAATGACTCCTCGTGGTATTCTGATAGTCATAGATCAGCATCTTATTCAGCTATTATTAGAGAAGCTTCCCCCTGCAGCAGATGGTAACAAAGTATGAGAGACTTTGGAACACGAAGCCCTAAATGGGATGTCTCCACCCAATCTCTTCCATCAGAGCCCACGGAACCCCGAAGAAGAGGAGGCAGAAAGAGTGTAACAGCAAGAGGGGATGGACAACAGCAGGAGAACAAGGTCATCTGGATTGACATGATCAAAGCTCATATCAAATAGCAAATGCAGCATCTTCACCTGTCTGGCGCATGTCTTCTCTGTGTGTGTATATATACATATATATTATGGCTTCCAATTTCGTGTTTATATGGGATTTCTGAATGTGAGAATGAGTGGATCTCTGATTCTTCTTCCTTTTCTTGGGCTCTTTTCCTTCTGCTGGTTTGTCTTGTCCAACTTTGATGTGATAGTTTTTTGTTTTATCTTATGTTATTTAAAAAATGAATGAATGAATAAAAACCTATACACTAGGATAAAGGTTAAAAAGTGAACAGTCATTGTACATGCTGAGAGAGCATGTTTTCTCCAACAGTGTGACCCTGCGTCTATCAGTCACTCCAGGGCAGACTTCATGTTCAGTAGTAGTAGACCAACATATAATGAACTCCATAGGTGTATGTGTGTGTGTGTGTGTGTGTGTGTGTGTGTGTGTGTGTGTAGCTTTATTTGCTGTTTTGTTTTGGAGGAATTGTTTTTGTTTGTTAATTTGAGAAAACTTAAAGTTGGGTGTATAGGGATGGGGAGAGGATCTGGAAGAACTTGAAGGAGGGGAAGAATATGATCACAGTATATTTAAAATTAATGTTTTTAAATAATAAAAATATATGTGTGCATACTTACACATTTACAGTCATGTACTATATAGCATTTTAGGTAAATATAAAATAGTGCGATGTCTTGAGGTTTTATCAAATGACCTTGCTGTTATTTGTTTCTCATCCCTTCTTCCTCTGTATTGATTTCCCTCTCTCCACCCAGTTCAAACCCCCTCTTTTCACTGTCCATTCCCCACTTCATATCACCTGTATCCAGCTACTCTCCCCCCAAATCCTGTCCCTCCAAGTCTCTTTCTACTTTCATGGTTTCCATGGTTACTCTGTGTTTGTATGATTACATCCATCGGAGGACTTGGAGCTAGGAACCATCTATAAGAGGGAACAAGCCAGGCCGTGTTTGTCTTTTTGGGTCTACACATTTTCTTAGTTTATTTGCTACATGGATGTGTTAAGACATACTGTGTGTTTAGAGACTATTAGGAGTGAGAAACTTAAGAATAACAAAGTGGCTCATATTTTCTACAACTGTCCTGTGTCTCTACATTTGCAGAACAATGAGAACCCAATTACCATTACAGCTCATCTCATGAACCCATGTTGGCATCCGTTTTGCTCCTCCTTGCAGAGCAGTGTGCCAACCTCTACTCCCAAATTAACCGTGTAAACTAGACTAGTGATTGCAATGCAATTAGGCTGATGAGAAACCAGAGAATTGAGGGGAAGGAAAAAAGGATTTACTGATTAACTCTTAACTTGTCTTTATCTGTACAAGAGCAGATAGAGCTAAGCCATATTAAATATTCTTTTCCTTCCAAATTTTCACAGCTGATATTTTTGTAGGTAAGACTAAATGAGGTGTTCTTCATTTCTCATGGCAAGTAATTTTAAAAATAATTATTTGGCCATGATATTATATTAGTTGAGTTTTCCATTCTTGGGTGACAATATTTATTTATAAGGCCAGATTCATAAATAAGATCTGTGCAATCATTTCACTTGAGTTGCCTTGGTTACTCTAAGACAGTGCAGGTATTAATGTTAATCAGAACTAATCTGTATAGATAATTCTTGATTCAACATAAGTCTATAAAAGCTATTCAAAATGCCTTTGGCCTACTAAGATAACTAAAACAATTTTAATTGTTTTTAGACATGGATGTTTACTATTCAATATCTTATTAATAGTAGCAATAAAAGTATCAGATTAAAGACTTACCTAAATGTTTGCACTCTATAGCTGCTTTAATAAATCATCACTAATGTGATTTAATCAATTCAAACTTCATATCTATCAGGCATGTGAGACAGCAATCTGACATAGTTCCTGTAGGCTAAGACCCAGCATTTTAGGGATTGCATTCCTTCTACATTCTTCAGCCTTCTCTAGCTTGTACCATCTTCCTCTTCTTAGCTTTCAGGCCCACTTCCCTCCTTTTAAACGACTAGTGGTAGTCTAGATCTTGTCTCTTGACCCTTGTACTGTCAAGGACTCAGTAATTTGACTAAATTCCTAAATCCCCTCTTATAATTCAGAATAGTCTATAAGATTAGTTGACTAATAGCATTGAGTATCTATAATCCCAAGGTTCTTTGAACACACAGGATAACATGCTTGTATGTTCTAAAGTTAGTGCATGGGACATCTTTGGAGAAGCTGTATTATGAATGGCACAGTTTAGTGTATAAGAGTACAGTTTTAAAAGCCATTATATTCTGCAAATTTGATCATTAAAAATAATGAGGCACATCAACATAGAATTTATATGAATTTTGTGGCTAGGAAAAAAGAACTCTTCTGAGAATCTCTCTCTCTCTCTCCTCTCTCTCTCTCTCTCTCTCTCTCTCTCTCTCTGTGTGTGTGTGTGTGTGTGTGTGTGCACAAGAGATTATAAAAAGGATAAAAGAGGTTTAAAAGCAATAAGGAGGGGAACATTAGAATAGAGTAGAGTAATTAGATATTTCTTATTGAAGTAAGAAAGTTACCAGTAAAAGAGGGAGGAAGAAGAGAGAAAGGGCATAAGGGGGCAAATAGGAACACAATACAAAGATCATTTTATGTGTGTGTGTGTGAGAGAGAGAGAGAGAGACAGAAGAGACAGATATATAGAGACAGAAATAATATCACAGTGCAACCTATTTCTTTACATGCTTGCTAAAATTAATTGTAAAATAAATTTAAAAACAGTTTACATGACATTTTGAATTTTTTAATAAGTTGAAAACTATTAAACAGAGGGCTACAAAAGTCAGGGTAAATAGATCTACCTTAGTGGAAGCACTTTAAGGCGTTGGTAAAATTGCAGTCATGAAGGCACAGGCAACTCAAAATGTCCTGTAAAATCACCTGATGAGAGCTTCCAGTAACAACATAACACACAGTCCAACTGAGTTATTTAAAGAAGGGTCATTGAATTTTTGGCATATTCAGTGCCTTACATCCAAGATGATTCTGTAGCGAAAACATCATGAAGTCATTGCAAAATCCCAAGTAATCATGGACACAGGGAAGATTTTGTGGCAAGGAATTGTGGATGCTTTCTCTGAAATACCCATATCATAAAAGAGAGAAACAAGCCTCCTATAACTAGGGATGTCATCAAAACTAAATATGTAAATATATTTCTTATACTGGTTAATGAATAAAGCTCTGTTGGCCAATAGGAAAGCAAGATAGGCAGGACTAGGAGACAAGGAGGAGAGAGGAAGTGGTAGGGAGGAGTCACATGGAGAGACTGGAGAGAACACAGGTCCAGGTCGCTGGTAAGATGAGACCACATGGAAATACTTAGATTAATAGAAATGGGTTAATAACTAAGACAGAGCTAGCCAATAAGAAACTAGTACCTGGCCAACAGCGTTATATCAAATACAGAGTCTTGGTATGTTAATTAGGGCTGGTGCCTCGGTGGTTCCAGGCCTGCAGGGAAAACTACTCATAACAAGTTTGAGGATTGAAAGTGATAGATACAAGGTGAATGATAATGTGTTGAAAAGAGATAATAAGAATCCTAAGAGATTAAAGCGGAGTGTACGAATTGAAGCTAACAAGGGTAGACCATAGAGCTAAGAGTGTGGTTTGGGGCTTTGTTATTACCAGTGGAGTTCTTTCTATGTTGTTACCAGGAACAATTTACCATGTAGGAGCTAGCCTGAGACTACAGCAATCTATCTTCATTCCACCACTCTTAACAGCTTATTTTCTGTGGTTTACCAATTCATCAGATATGTCCAGTTCTCCTGGGCTAAGCCTAAGTATGGCAAGCATTGGAGACAGTTTGCACCCTTCTTGTTTTAGGAGTTGAAACTGATAGTAAGTTAATAATTACACAAAAGATGTCAATTGACTAATGAGGCAATGGCAGGGGACGATGCTCTAAAGAACATCATGGAAGAATAGCATGTGATCGGATGGGTGGTGTGGAATGTGCAGCTGATCTTATACTTAGGTAACAAAATCAGTGCAATATAGAAGTGCATCTGACTACTCTGGCATTCACAGAAAAAGGCTAGGGGAACAACTATTTTACATCTGTTACAAAGTTGAAACAATTTTATTAACACTGTGAATTGATTTACCTTAAAATGATGACTGGTCACACAGGTCAGCCTATGTAGCATCTCTGTGAAAAGGTATAATTCTCTAAACAGTCACTAATAGATTATAATCCTATACAAATCCTTTCAGAGCTTTCCTTTTACAGCAGTTGTATTACTATACAAAGTGGCCACTAGAGGGCACTGCTGCCCTTTGTTCAAAAGGAGTTGGTTAATGCTAAGCCTAGCATTCCCCATTGGGTGTTGGGGGCAGGGATTAAAGAAAGAAACTTAAGAATAAAGGTGAAAAACAAAACAAAACAAGCAAAAAAAAAGCAATAATCCAAATACACACACACACACACATATCATAGCTTTACAAAATCCAGCTTTATTGTTAGTATTAATTGTTTCACAGAATTATTAAGATAATCCTGGAAGGTGTTGATTTTGACTTTGTTTCACTTTAAATTTCAAGATAAAATCTGTATTGTTACTTGTTTTGTAAAGTACTTGAAGATGTAGTTTCATAATGGGAAATATATGCATGTATTCCACTTACTGTTCTGTCTACCATATTCAATGAACTTGGATAAGCGGCTTAGTAATTGTGGATGCAATAATCATTCCTACACCAAATAAGAACAATATTAGAAGCACTTTCATTACACAGGAAAATTAATTTTCATTAATTTAGAACTACACTATATATAATTGAGAGTCATATAACACGCGAACAAGTGATAATTTCAAATCCTATTATATGACCAACTAGTTCATTGCTCCCTTTGAAGTTGTTTTATTTAGTCTTGGTAATTATACTTGCATATTAGCAAAAATATCATTTAGACTAATTGTATATGTATTTTATTTCATTTCCTTTATGTATTCTGCTACATATGTTTGTGTTTTAGCTGAATACTGGCAACAGGTGAAGTACCCAATATATTTCATGTGACCAAAGAAGAAAAATGATATCCTTTTAGCGTTTCTGGACCAAATCTTCTCATAGCATATGAAATATTATTTGTTTATGCCACAATTCTGCTTCTATGTTATTTGTACAGAATCAATGAGCAGGGCTCACAGGGGCTCAAAGAGCCTGAATTGACAATCATGAAGCCTGTGTCCTTCTGAGGTAGTTCCTCTACCTGTATATTATGGTCCTTAGCATGCTTTTTTTTTTTTTTTTTTTTTCTGTTTGTTTGGTTTGTTTGTTTGTGGGACTCCTAACAGCTGGAGTATGTGTATGCGGGGGGGGGGTGTCTCTAACTCATTTGCCTAGTCTCAGAACCATTTTCTCTCTTACTTGGTTGCTTCCTCCAGCCCTGATTTGAGGGTTTGTGCCTAGTCTTACTGTAACTTTTTATGTGTGTTGTGTTTGGTTGATGTACCTAGGGTGCCTGCTCTTTTCTGAAGAGAAAGGGAGGAGGGGTGGATCTGGGGGAGACAGGATATGCTGGGGGGGGGATGGGAGGGTTGGAGGGCGGGGAAATTGCTGTCTGAATGTAATGTATGAGAGAAAAATAAAATAAAATTAACTTAAATATTTGTCAAAGAAAGCTATGTTCAACTGTTTTGTTACTGTCAAAATTGTTTCATCAGGAAAAGGCAATAGATTGTAGGGATCATACAGGTCTGTCCAAATAAAAAAATAAAAATGTTTAATTTAGACTAAGAGTTTCTTGATTATTTTGGGGAATGTCGATCTCCACATTAGCTAAAGGGGCTAAGATCCACTGGGTTTCTTTCCACAGACAGATGTAATCTTCATAAGAAGATTCACAGAGATGACCTGGAAGAAGGCCATTCTTGGAACAGGTCCAGGTGTCTGGGACTTCCAGATGGGAAACTTCCGGTAAAAGCACCCATAGCTCCGTATTCAACAGTGTTGCTTAGGATGCTCTGAAAATGGAAAAGACACAAGAGCTTTGGTGACAGCAGGATCAGGAATGGGTGCCACAAGCCCATGATTACAGACTATTGCTGCCCATATATAGTGGCTGTTTATTTCTTCCAGTGACCCTTCTGTTTACAGCCAAGGGAGATGAAAATAAACAACTTAGAGTTTCCTTCTGCACCCTTGAGAAACAAAGTATTTAACTGTAACATTGACTTACTTTGGAATGTGTGACACTTCTCACAGCAAATTTTCTGCTTCCACCAATAAGTTCCAGACATTTGCACTGTGAACCTTTGTTGGCTTAGCTGTTAAACACACATCATGCACTCCCAGAAACTCTGTCAGTCTTCAGTGGCTGCCGAGAGTCATCCAGATATCTTTCTTCTCTCAAGAAAAACAAAACATAATCTTAACAGCCAAAAGCTAAATGGCTTGTGAAATATATAACAATTAATTTGTTCATGATATTTGAAAACATAAGGGAAAAAAATAACATCACTGAGATTTGGTTTTCTACTCCATGCTCCACGGGGACTGCTTCTGGAGGAGAGATAGGTTCACAGGGCAAAACTTAAGTAAAATATAGCTCTCAGTCACAGAAGTTGAAAACAAGAACCTGTGAGCAGTTGACATAAAAAACAAAACAAAACAAAAAAAAATCATTAGTTATCCCCAGGCTGCGTGAATTGGAATATGATATGAAGCTTTTGAATTGCTTTCAAAGTCCAGACCATCAGAAAATGGGGAATATCAATGTTTATTTCCATATGATATCATCAAGAGTTTAGTGAGTTGCCCCTTCAGGAAAACGAACTCTACACACATTAGACACCATCTATACTTTCAAAAGTATCACCAACTTCAACACCGCCAGACCTTTGCATTATATTAGCATGGATTTGTTTAACAGACTCCCTCTGGATGCCTTCTTCAATCAGACACTGAGATAGGTGCTTTGTAATTAGGAGCAGGAGTGTGGAGAAGACAACCTGAGTCAGACACCAGATGCACCTGTTCTGTGGTCTGTTTTTCTACTCTGTCAATCATTCGGGTGATCCTTCTAAATGCATGACATCTGACAACTGCAAACATTTCCCTCATTTTAACCACCAAGTGTGTCAAGTATTTAGTGGCTTTATGTAGATTTTGAATTCCCTTTGAGCAGCTCAGTGACAGTGTGTGGCATTTGTTTCTGTTTTAGCAGAGCATAGAGAAAAGCATCCCAATGGATTAGGGCCTCAGAAAGTCAAATACAAGAAAACGTCCATTGTAGTATGATTGCTTATCATGAAAATGTGGAAGTCCAAAGTTCGTAGACATAATCATAACCAGAGAGGGTATAGCTCAGTGGTATTTGGCTGCAGACATCATCTTAAATAAAACTCTTATTGTTGCTTCTCTAATCATTTGTAATGCAAACCCTTTTTACCCTTTACTAGAAGTGGGTGCCTGGGAAGCTTACCCACTTGGTATAAACCATGCTAGAGCAGCCTATTAATATTCACTGAACATGTTTTTTTTCTTTAATGTTTAACATTTGTCCCCAACGTCTTCTTTTGCAGTTGAAAATTTATTTCTTGAGCTCTGCTCATTTGCATTGGTTGAGTTTTGTGGTAGTTCGTGACTATTATTACTACTTTACCTTGGATTTCAATTGATTCTTCCTTTAGTATTCTCTTTTCTTTGTGATTACTGTCCTAGCCTTATTTTTTTAGTTCCCTTTTAATATTTAACAGACATTTTCTGCAGGCTCCTTAGAATTCTTACATAGGATTCAGTCATCTTTATTCTTTTTAAACTTTCAAACCACTGTTTCTGTTTTCAAACATGGTTAAAATTGTATAATGGGGTCAACTTTTAGAAAAGCATGGGATTCATATTATACTAATATGTACTTTAAAAAGAATTTTAGTGCAAATGCTTGGCATTTTAAATAAAACCTCTAATCTCAGTTCTAAGCGGATTAAATAAAAACATGCTCAGAAATGTAACTGGAGAGATGACCCAGTGGTTTAGATAATTTGAGGACCAGGTTTGGTTCCCAGCACCCATCTTGCAGCTCACAACGAACCATGACTCCAATTCCAGGGTTCTGATTCCTCTTCAAGGCTCTGAGTGCCCATGTATATACAAGGTGCAGCATACAGGCAAAACTCTCATGTGTGCTAAATAAAATTTACAAATTAAAAAGCATTAAATGCAGCTCATAGACACGGCCACTGTGTTTCAGGTGATTGGCACCATTAATGTATATGAATCAGTGAGTGAAATTTCTCTCAAGAAGGAGCAGCACGATTTTTATCCTGTAAGTTTTCTACTGAAACCATCAATCAACTATACTTTGGGGAAAATGATCCTGGGTCTTCATTTCCCCAGTTCCTGGCATTTAAACCCTTAATGCTGCAACTGTCTGTTTGATGAACCTCTCCTGTGTTCATTAAGTCCCTTGAAGTAAGGGCCTTGGCCTCCCTCAAAGTCTTTGAAATCTCCCTGAAAACACTATGACTCATGCTGACCCTCTAGGCCATATTATTTTTCCTTCTTAGTTGGTCATTTAAGATCTTTTGTGATCTGATTCCAGCTCCATTTCCAGGCTGAACTCCAAAGACATCCTGTTTGGATTGTCCCTTGCATTTTGGTAGTCTCTGTTTTATGACATATATACATAATTCCATAATGGCACTCCTTTCTGCCCAGAATCTCTTCTCATCCTCGTACTATTCAAAAAGCATTACTCGAACTAGCTGCCCAATAATCTGACTTATGAACATATAATAGGAAACCTTATTATCTGTCTTGTCTATATGTAAAACTGTCCCCTTAGCAATGTTATATGAATTAAATGTATTTATCCCATCTCTGTATCCCTGATTTCTATACCAATAAATTTTATTTTTATAAATATTCTTATTGATTACTTTTTTTGCGAAGTACCTAAGTAATGATTACATATTTATTATTGTGTCAACATGTCTCAAAGCAGTGTTATTAAATTTCCATGGCTATTGCTGTTTTTATAGCAATATTATTTTCCATGGAACATTGCCATCACCTGGCCCTTTGAGTGTAAGGACAATAATAACACAAATTTAATTAAAAAATGTTATGTACTCCCTCACCAAGTGGATTCCCTTTTCATCAATAAGACAAAAGCTCTATTGAATATGTTATTGCACTGATAAGTAATTTCAAATTAGATTACAATGCAAATGAGTTGGCTAGGTTGTGTTTTCATTCTTGGTAGGAAAGCACGAAACCAGATTTGTGATTTTGATGGATTCCTCATTAAAATGGACCATGCCTGACTCGTACAAATACGCTTTAAAAATACAAGCTGACCATTAATAAGCTCAGTGTTGACTATAATGCTTTCTGTGTAGCAGAATACTAATTGACGCATTTAATGTCATGGATGAAATAGGAAGAGAATCAGCCTTGAAACTTAACATGTTTTACAAATAGTGACAGCAGTCCTTCTGTGCCACAAAATTAATGTTTCATTTTGCTGTTATTAAAAGCACAAAAGTACAATAGCATCCATAAAATGCACATAATGAGAAGAGAGAAGACAGGTAGGCCTCCCAAATCTATCTCTTGACTTAAAGGAGCATATTATACTTGTGTGTTATATTATTTTCCTATTTTATTTTGCAAACAAAAAAAAAAACCATGCTTTTAATTATTGAGAATGGAGAGTGTTCTTTCCACATACTATCTTTAATAATAATACTACAATGGCATTTGGAGCAACTTACTAGACTATAGTATACAAACAGCATTTATTTTCCATACTGTTTTATATTAAAATGCTTTTAAAATAATTCTTGTGAAGTTGTTTAAAAAGATAGAGATGGTAGCATAAAGATTGTTGTAGTAATATTTAAGCCACCAAGGATATCAAGCTATAGCTCATTTTTTTTAAACCTGTAAGGTTTTCATAGCTTTTGGAATTACTTTTATCGTCATAAATAAATAGTATATTTAAAAACACGATGGTACTGTTTATAACAAATTAAACATAATTTGTCTTCACCTAACAAGTACACTTAACTTGACATACAGATTGTAATTCACTTTGTATTTCATGGGGTTGACAAGAAACTGCTACGGAATTTTTGTTTAAGTATAATTCTCTAAAAGGGAAGGCTGAGGTTTCACATCATATCAAGCCCTTTTCACAGTGTGCCACCATATGAAATTATAGTCACGAACTCACATTTCACAGTGCACATCCAATCCAGCTTATAGTTGTGAACTCCCATTTCACAGTGCACCCCCAAGTCAGCTTATAGTTGTGAACTCTTCTATCTTCTTTATGTGTGGTGACGTTGAGAAGACATCTTGAAACTTTCTGATACTTAGCAAGCTCAGAGTAAATTTGATGGGCTTTTAACTCTGACCCCACCTTGAATGTTGGACTGTAGGCTCTTATTTTTGCATCATTTCTTCATTGTTTAACTCAAGGGAGACTATTGGAATGCTTATCGAGTACACACTGGAGTAGTCAACCATGGACTTACCTTAAGCTACTTAATAAGACAAACCAATAGAGGAGACTAAGGCAGATTCCGATAGAAATGGTTCCTGGGCTGGGTCTTGAATACACTGGGATTGATTTCTGATTCCTAGTACTCCACCTGGAGATCATCTTCACATAAAACTCAATCTCATTCTACCTCCACAGAATTAATGTTCTGTATAATCTCTGCCTTACACTGTTTCCTTCTTGGGGTTTTCTATGCCAAAACTTGGTGATTAAAATTTGGTTCTTAACTTTATTTACCCTCATTGTAACTATCTAATGATTATCTTTGGAGACTTTAAATAGCTAACTTGTCTTGTGTGTAAGTATTGATTTCCATGAGGTTAAGAGCTATCTTTTCTTTTTCCTTATGACCCTTATCTTTCTTAAGTAACCTTACTAAGCATGTCAATATTTCAGCACTTGCAGTATTTTAGGCATTTAAAAAATATCCATTTCTCAAATACTTCTAAAATACAATTTCCATTTACAATACTCCTTGAGCCAAACACATTTCCCAAGATGCTGTTTTTCTATATCTGAGCTATTTTTCCTGCTACTTGCTTGTTTTTAACAACAAATTCAATACAAAATATGCTATAAAATGATGAGGAAATATCCTATTTATAAAAGCCACTGTGTTGCTAGTGATTCAATAACTGCACTTAAACCGTGCTGCATGCCTATCTTTTCTTGTTTTACTGAGGATCACAAACAGGCTGGCTTAAGTTACCAGTTCAGATCAAACAAATATTTCCCTGGAGCTGTTTCCCTGAAAAAAAAAAAAAAAATAGATTCTGAGACAGAAAAGGGTTCCAATGTGTAAACATTCATTGTATAGCTTTGAAGAGAAACTAGTGAAAACTATTTATAAGCCCCCCCCCCCCGTGGGATGTGTGAGAATCTTAGTATGAAGGGGACCTTCCTGTAGCCAGAGGCCTTGACTCAGTGTTTGGACTGACTCTGCCATGTTAGCTTCTAGTTAATGGGAACTGTCAGCTACCATGCACCAACCTGTCACTTTTACAGTGTTTGTGTGAAAGCAAAACTGATGAAATTTAATTTCTCCTTGATATGCCACCGTCCCCACTTCTCAAACGATCAGAATTATGGAGGAATCATATTCAGGGTAATGGTTTCAAAGAAAAAGAAAATGACCAGTGTGCCGTTGCTGCCGTTGGTGGCTCTATTAGCATTCCTTTATACTCTTTTAAAATATACCATAAAATATACCATAGGGGTATAGCAGTGTTTAAGTATTTGGCTGTACAATGGTATGGGTAAGTGTTTTAATCAAAGAAGCAAGAAAAGGGGAGCAAAGGAATGAAATGCAATAGGTTGATGATTAGCAAAAAAAAAAAAAAAAAAAAAAAACAACTATTGTTGATTTTTAAAAACACATCTTGTTTTTTTTTTTTTTTTCCTGAAAAATTGGTAATATCTCAAGGTCATTCCCAGGGGTTTTAAGAGAAATATCCCCATTTTAAGCAGAACCAGTCAGTACAGGCTCCCAGCAAATGTTGAACTTGTATGAAGTGTACACATATTTAGTGTTGTATGTATTTTTGAAATGGGCTACAGATTGAAAATAAATTATGTTTTTCCATGTTTCAGTGAAGGTAACTATGAATATATAATACATTATTTACTAAGAGTAGTGAGCATTTGTGTTGCTTTGAGTCACAGATTTGTTGGCTATTTGAATTATTCTGTATAATTGTTTGGGATGAGAACTCCCAGCATTTTTATATGAGTGTAGCTCAATAGGAAATGCAAAAGGTCCCTGTTAATGCTATCTTCTTTTTAGTGAATACTCCAGACATTTATTGACAGTAACTTTGGGAAACATTGTAGTAGGTAGTGTAAATATTTATCATGTTTTTCTTTACGAGTGTTATGTTTCATATTGCTTTTTTTTATATTCCAGTTAAGTTAAGTAAGTTAAGTAAGTAAGTAAGTTAATGTACTCATTCTGGGCCTGCCTGTGATATATATATATATATATATATATATATATATATATTATGCATGGTATTTTAAAGATTTCTGGTGACTGAAGGTGATAAATAATAAATCAAATATTATGAAAATCTAGAATATCTTACCTGATAGTTAATAGGAAATCAGGGTAAATTTAATGTATAATAGATTTTTAATGTGTTTGTTATTCTCACCTCTTGACTTACTTTTAGTCTTAGGGGGATCATTTTATTGTTTATTATGCTCATTAGAGATAGTATTTTAGTTTTTCTTTTGGGGAACAAGGAATTGGCTTGGTTGATATGTTGGCTTAGTGATATTTGTAGCATGTATTAGAACATGTAAAAAAATCAGTAAATTCATTAATTGTCATTTTCATGTATGTATACAATGTGTTCTTTTTATTCTTGCACATATATTTTCTTGCCTTTGTTCCACTCCTATGAACCCACACTCTTTCCACTATTTATGTGTTTTTTTTTCGTTCTGAAACTCAGTAAACATAACATGAACATCTGTCTGACTATGAGTTTGAAATTTTACCTTGAAGTCTTAAGGTCTCACTGATGTTTATAGAAGTGTTGAAAGATATTTAGCACTTCCTAGCATCTATCAGATGGAAGAAAGTGTTTGAGTTCCTTTCTAAAGCATGTTTGACTGTTAATAGGCCTGTTGTGTGCAACTGCATTGAGTTGGAATGTTTATATTATGCTCAGGAATAACATTTTGTAGTCCATTTTATCTTCCAGATCTTACATCCTTTATACCTCCTTTCTGCAATGTGTCCCAAGTCTTGGAGGCCTAGTATCAATATGTTTTTATGGCTGAGCTGTAAACTCTATGAATTGCCTAGTTGTGCAATAGTGGCACAATTATTATGGGGTAACCAAAATTTCTATGACTGGATTGAGGTAGGGTCAATGGAAGCAACCTGTTTCTGATACTGTAAAATCCAGTAGAAAAGAAAATGTGACTAGAGAGCTAGAAAGATCACTAATAAGTGAAGAACATGCATACTGCTCTTGCAGGACTCTAGTGTAGTTTCCAGCACCCATACTAGTCATCTTATAACCACTTGTAACTGCACATCCAGGGGTATCTGGCACTTCTGGCCTCTTGTGCCCACATGAAAAGACCCATACAGTGACAAATACATATACATGTAATTTTAAATAAAATGAATTTTTAAAAAGAATATCATCTCTGGAAATTAAAGGCCCCAGGGAGGGACCTACTGATGTGGCTTGGCTAAATTGACATACCATCAAATTACCTTCAATTATTTATGTTTAAACGCATAGACTAAAGCTGACCTCATCCTTAATCAGAAAAGCTTTATTTTGGAGGGGGGTGGGATTTAATGTACTGGCTGGCTGGCTGGTTGATTTGTTAGATGCTTGATTTGAGATAGTTTGCTGTAGATTGTGGTAGCCTTGAGCAGACATTTGAGAAGATCACTTTTAGTGGAATAAGGGAGAATTTGTCCAGCCCAGTCTAACTGCAGATAGGACAAAAATCTCTCCCTGGTAATGAATTAAAGATCTTGCAGCTGTAAATGATAATAAACATATTTTATTTGTAAAATAAAGTAGACAAACTTAAAAGATCACTGAAAATGTTTCAACATTTTGAATTAAGATTTTTCACAGAATTGATTGTTTTTTTTTTTTTTTTTTTTTTTTTTAGAAACTTCAAAGACATTGCCCCTGTTGGGCATTTTAAGACAACTTGTAATTGTGAAATAGGCAAAATCAAGGCAGAGTTTATGATTCACATCATTGTATAAAGCTTAAGGTCAGGCACCTGTTTTCTTTGTATGTGCTTGCTGAGTGTGCAAACTTCCTCTGTTCTCTACCTCTCCAGACTCATTATACACTAGCTTTTAAGAGCCAAAATGGCCATTGGCTACATCTGCTGCTACTATTTAGTATGACAGCAACACCTGGAACCACAAGACACTTCATATGGCTGTTTCCCTTTCAGATAGGCAACTGAGAGGAGCTGTTACATTAAATGTTCATTTATGCAAAGTTGTTTCAGTCTTAAGCTGTTTATATACGGAAATTTTGCCAACATTATGAATTTAGTTTACTATGTCGCCAACCAAGAAATCAAGCAATGAACATATTTATATGTTCTAAAAGTAACTATCTTGGTAGAGTTGATATCCAAAGAGGGAATACCCATGACTTTTCTTCTTCCCCTCTGCTTCTACATTAATATGGAGATATAATTATTTAAACAATTCTTCAGTCTTTGCATATAGGGCCAGTCCTTTGCATGAGGTAGATGTCTGAACATCTGAACATAAATAAATATATTCTTTACAGAAACAAAGACATATATGGGTGCTTGTTGTGATTATTTCATGTAAACCTTACGAATAATTTGCCTTTGATAGAATCATAACTTACATATTGAGTGATCCAGCTGGTTCACTCAATCCAGGCATTTTTTTTTTTTTTTTGGTCCAAGTCATCCACTGGAAATCATAGAAGTGTATAATTAAACAATGCTCTGCTTGTGTTGTTAGCTTATATTGTGTCCTAAAGGACAGTTTAATATTCCAGATTAAGTTCAAGATTAAGTGATAAAAACCATCTCAACAAATAGCATGGAGAGTGATATGGAACAAAGCAGGCACCGGTACCTCTGATCTCATCATGCATACATAAAAAACACACAGCACAAAGTAAAAAAGTCCATGTAAAACTTACAATAAAAAAGGAAAAGTTCTACAAACAGTGCCAAATTTATTCTGGTTGGTGTACAGACTAAGCCCAATCATATTGTGATCAGTTTCTCTATCTGCATAGATTAATTAAGTTGAAATTATCCAGGCTACACTTATAGTAGCAGTTTGTCTATAACTACGTAGCAAACATGCTTAGGAAGCTATACAAATGAAATCTCCTATTGGTAGAGGATTGTGTCATGCGTCTACACACAGAGATTTTACATAGAATTTGTCTAGATTCTTTATCAAAACAATAGTGAAGTTGTTCTGGCTTGTTAAATGGTGTGGGAAATCTGAGGTTCAGGAATAGAAATGTTTGTGATGGACTGTTATAGTTAAGGTAATTATTACTGTGATCAAAGACCATGACCAAAGCAACTTGTGGAGGAAAGGCTTACACTTCCACATCACTGTTCTTCATCAAAAGAAATCAGGACAGGCACTCAATTAGGATAGGAACTTGGATACAGGAGCTGATACAGAGGCCAAGAAGGGCAATACTGCTTACTGACTTGCTCCCCTTGGCTTACTTAGCCTGGTTTCTCATAGAACCCAGGACCATATATCCAAGGATGGAACCATCTACACTGGCCTGTTCTCTCCCACATCATCACTAACAAAAACCAAAATGTTCCACATGCTTGCCTACAGCTGGATTTTATGAACACATTTTTTTTCAACTTAGGCTTCCTCCTCTTAGATGATTCTAGATCTTCTGAAGTTGACATAAAACTAGCCAGCACATAAACAATATATGTAATTAAAATGTAGAAGAGAATAGCCAGTATGATATACTAGGAAAACCATTGGTATTGTTATCTGAAGACTTGGATTCAGTCAACCCTTACTTGCTCTGTGATCTCTGACTAACATTATATTTTGTTAACAAATTTTTGAAAGGGGACTGTAACCCAAAAGTGTCCAGTTCAAGTTTCTAATCCCAAATTAAGTAAGCATGTAATCTGATATCAGTATTTGCCTGCCATCCATGAATCACATAAACAGCAACATATTGTCTAATGTTTAATAGAGAAATACACATTTAGAAATGGGCAGTTGATCCATGGAATAGTTCTTGCTTCATCATGATATTAATCTTCATCCTGAGACCCCCCTATGGTTCGTGCGTATTGTTTTGAATGGAATGCCCTTCCTCAGCATCAACATCACAGCATTGCCATGGAAGTCAGCATCCCTCTTAGCTGACACAAGCAACCCCACAAAGAGAAAGAAAGCATCAAAGGATATCAGATTTCACACTAACCTTTTAAGATACCCATTTTAATTTGATGGCCCATCTTCCTCATTATTTATCAGCTTTGTCTTGGCTAATGGTGTGGAAGAATAATCTTGTTTTATTCACGCATATTATACATATTCACATTTTTACACTTGTTCAATATTAATTTGTTCATACCTAAGGAAATTCTCTGACTGTGTTGTAAATATTTTTTACACTAGTTACACAACAAATACTCAAAATACAAAATACCCTCTTGCCTCTGAAATAAGGAACCCACTGTTTTGTAAACAAAGTAACAATAGGCATTCTGAGGGCAAGCTGAATTCACAACTAACTTGTTGCTCCATGTGCCTCTGCCTTTGTTCTGACATCATCTCTTCAACCCTGAAAATAAATCTGATATCAACACTGTTTCCATTGTGGATCCTTTCTAGGAACCAGAGGGCTGGGAAACAAATTGCACATCCTTGCCTTTCTGTGCAATTTGGAAGAGCACATCCAGAGTCAGAATTTTAAGCATAGCTCTCTTCCCCTCCCTTTCCTGCCTCTTCCTCTCTTTTATTTTCTCTCCTTATAATTTCACAAAATGACGGCAGATTTTGTTCCTGTGTAACAAATATGTTTCTCATGTTTTGAAAATATTTATGGAGGGTTTTTGCATTCCACTTTGTTTTCCAAGAATGCTGAATCACTTTCGCGTCACTGGACCAAAGCTAGCTGACAACCCATGTACAACCTGTTATCCAGACACACTTAGAAATGTTCTGTTTCTAAATAGTCAGGAAATTTTTTTCCTTACCATAAAGCTCTCTCCACTTGAATTGCCCGATTCAACATAGTGCATACTTAATAACAACCACTTTCCCTTCAAGAGAGACTACAAGGGGAGTGCCTGTGTTTGTAGCCATCACTTACTCCTTTGTTGCCTAGAACAGCCTTCCATTGTACAGGACTGGCCCAGAAACAACATCCCATTCGAAATGATTCAAACAACATTTTCTTTCTAGTATTTATTTATTTATAAAAACTTAGTAGCCACGGAGAAAATTCCTGCTTTTAATTCTTTGTCCCATTGTGCCTCAAGATCACAATTCTTATTAAACCTGAGATTGAAGTGAAAAATAAAATAGCAGAGGTTTGGAGGGTTCTGTACAGCCACATATTTTAGACAAATGTGGTGGCTTTTTTTCACTATAAGTTATGTGGAGCAATCAAGCAGATTTCTTCAGTTGCAAACTCAAAGAAGCTAGGGACCATTTGATTGATCATCACACTTGTTGGCTCTGTGCTACAGTGATATTAGCAGGACTGAGTCAGTGCTTCAAGAGCCATATGAAAGGTTGTAAGGAAACCCTGAGTCTCTTCTTCAGGAAAAGTGCATTGAACCGGTGGTGGTGATGCACATTTTTAATCCCAGCACTCAGGGGGCAGAGGGCAGTGGATCTGTGAGTTCAAGACCATCCTTGTCTACAGAGGGAGTTCCAGGACAGCCAGGGCTGTTATACAGAGAAACTCTGTTTCAAAAAGCCGTGACTTTTTTTTTTCTTTAATGAAAGGCATGTTGACCATGTTTAACATTTTAATTCCATAGTATTATAAACCTTGTTTTGAATATGAAAATTGTGTTTTTTTGGAAAGATACCTAATCCTCCTCTACACACAGACCCCAAAGCCTGTTTTCGGGGATCCACATTTAGTTTTTAATGTCACCAGTCACTCCTCCTACTGATGAATTGGACAGAATGTGAAGGAATGTTTATAAAAGAAATGATGGTTTTGTTTTTTATAATCTCTTGAGGATGTTCTTATTTAAAACACGAGGAATACAGAAATGAGTAACACAAGGAATGTTTCATTTCTTAAATATTTTGTATAGTATATTTTGATGATATTCTTTCCCTTTTTCCAGTTCCTCCCAGACCTTCTCTCCTCCCTACCCACTAAACTTTTGTTATTTTGCTATCTTAAAAAAAAAGAAAGAACCCACACAAAACAAAAAATCAAAACAAAACAAAAAAAGGAGCACACACACAATACAGCAGAAGTTTGGAGTCTTGTTTGTGTTGGCCAGGTGCTTCTGATGGTGGAGCCTGCCCTGGAGTGTGACTGATAAACCTAGTGTAAGCCCATTGAAGAAAACTTATTTTCCATCTCTCAACAGCTACCAGCAGAGGTGGGGCTAATTCCCCTTCTCTACACTGAGGTTTTGTGTGTATTGAACTTATATATGTCTTGTGTGTATCGTCAGGTTTTTTTGTGAGTTCATATGTGTATCTGCTTTATTGTGTTTGGAGACATTGTTTTCTTGGAGTTGGCCACCACTTCTGGCTCTTACAATCTCTCCAACCCCTCTTCTTCAAAGATCCTTGGGTGTTGGCATGAAGTATAATTAAGACATCCCATTCAGTGCTGAGTGCTCCAAAATCTTTCAATCCCCACATGGTGTGTAGTTATGGGTCTCTGTTGATTGATAGCTCATGTAAAAAAGATTCACTGACAAGGGTTAAACAATGCCCTGATGTATGAGTACAGCAATATGTCATTAGGGCTCATTTATTGCTATGTTCATTTAGAAGAATAATGTATTAGAGTTTCTTATAGAGCCCATGACCTAGCTAGTCTCAGTTTCTGGGGCCTATTAACAGTGTCATGTGTGGGTTGCATCTCATGATGTGTGCCTTAACTCTAGTAAAAAAAAAAAAAAAAAGTGCGTGGTTACTCCTATAACATTTGTGCCAATCGTGAACCAGTAGTCTATCTTGCAGACAGGTTGCTGTTGTGGTTCACAGGGTTCATAACTGTATGTGAGACATGTATGCTTCCTTTTCTCCTGTACATGCATAGCATCTTCCATCACTACTAATGCTAGACAGTAGGAGAGAAGCCTCTAGTTATGAACCAGCTGCATTTCTCATATTTGATGGCATGTATATGTGTTATCTTCAGCAAAGGGTCTAAATATCAGTTGTGGAAGGGAACCAATAGAATTAGCAATGGCCTGCAATGCTTGAGTGGTTTCTTGGACTCTTTTGAACAATGACTTGAGAATATGTAACCGAATCCTGATTTAAAGACTAGGATCTTTATAGCATATGATCTATAGTTGGGGCTATTTTCTATCCCATTATATGGTGACTTCATTTAAACAATATGCATATGTTTCAGGAAGTTTGTACAGTAGTAGATGAATGTCTTCATAATGGAATTTCCAGCAAGGGATGAGTACAGAGTGACCTGGTTTAAGAAGAAAAGGAGCTTCCTACTTCTACTGGGAGGAACCTTCTTGGTCTATATTTATTAAATAAAACAATTTGTTTTTAGTAGATATCCTATTGAACATGACCAGTTCCTTGCTTAGTTTCTGAAATGTATGACTGAAAGATTTTTTTTTAATTCTTTCAGTTTCTGGGGATAAATTTCATGATGCCAGTGGCTCTCACTGGAGATGGCTCAACACTTTGGACTCTGAGATTTGGCCACCATGCCATGTACACCTGTCTTTGTGTCATTATTCATTGTGTCACTTCTTATGTTAGAACTGAATGGTTTTTCGGCACCACCATTCCACAGTCAGCACTTTTTATTAGCTCCAGGCATGCATCCTATTAAGAAGTTTTCAAAATTTTACTGTCTACTTTTGATTTCCCCCCAAAAAAGTAATCAATCATTTTTATTGAAAAATAATTGCCCAGATTGGAATCAAGGCTATATGACAAGCCAGCATCTTGTAGGAAGACTTTAATAATGATTCTCAAAGTTAGTACTTTTTGATCTGTATGTCACGTCACTGAAGTTTTCATGGAGGGAAACACAACAGTTAAGTTGTAACTGATGGTAGAAGCAAAAGAAGAATGAAGAGAGAAAATAAAAGAATAGGAGACGTCACCTAACACCTCACCAATAAGGAGATAAACAGCTAAAGCTCCATAAAGTCTGCAGCACATCTAGGTGCGGAGATCCTATGTATAGGGTTATTTGCTCTTTGAAAGGGTAGCGTCACACGTAGTAAGGGAATAGGAGTGACAACAATCATGTTACATATTTTCCATAAAACTTCACAAAACTAAATTTCTGTCAGTTCCAAATGCTGCAATGCAATTCTATTCTGGACAAAACGCAGCTGAGTGAGCCATGGATTTGAGGAAATAAGTATCAATTTAATTGCCTTTAAGCTTCAACATTAATCTGCCCCCGTTCCATGTATATTATACCTTTAGACACATGCTATTGCTGTTTTGCATCTCTTCCCCCCATCCTGAGAAGCTTCTGCTTAAAAGCTATTGTTTTCATTTATTCAAGTCCCATCCCCACAGCTCAAATTTCTCATCAAGATATGCCCCTTTTGAAAAACCATATCCTTAACCATCTACATGATGCAAAAGGAATAATTCAGAGTAAATCATAGTCAGAAACAAGGAAAATTATATTGCTGCTATTAGTAAATTCTCCTTTGTATTTACACTGTATAATATTGAACAGACAGATTAATATGTATTGAGTTCGTTCTATATCCCTGGCACTTAAATATTTTTCAGTGGATTATTTCACTTAAAATTTAGTGCAAGCTTATAAAACAGATGCTATTACTCTCCTCCATTTACATGTAGAGAAACAAAACTAGAATCTTAACTTAGGTCACCCAGCTTGTGAAAACCCAAGCTAGTATCTGACCAGAAATCATAGGTGAAGGACATGCATTTCCTACCACTTCATAACTAGGCATTTACTCTGGGCCAATAACTGTGTTGGATGTGAAAAGTTAACCTCCAATAGGGCTGTGAACATACTCAGGCTTGGCTCACAGGATTTATTGGTCTTGCCAGTAAGTAAGAGACTGAGGCAAAATATGAACAGAATTCATTACTATGTCACTCAAATACCAATCTGGTCCCAGAAGTATCCTGTCTGGATTACATATAGCTATGTAATCCCTTAGTACAATAGGCCGCCAGAGCACTTTTATATAATGGGAGTGCTAAACACAAGTAATGTAGCTGTAGCTGTTTTAAAGCTCTTTATTTTGCCAGATGTTTAACACAGAATTGGTGTCTGTTTCACCAAAGGGAAATTTTCTAGTATCACAGGCTATAGGTGGCGGGGTCAACAAAAAGATACACAAAAGACCCCATAAAAGCCCTGAACTGAAGTCATTAAGAAATGTTGGGGAGATTGTCAGTGTTCATTAGTTGTCAGGGCCAAATTTCATGACCCAGATTTGGTTCAAGGTTGCTTTGGAAACAGACATTAGATTTGTTCTCCCAAATGCATTCCTTTGCTTAGGTAGCACACACCACAGCATGTACACTTGCCCTCAGAAGTGCTGGTGGCACTTTTATCCTGGAAACAATTATCTGGCCACTGGATGCCACTGTTGCTCAACCAGAAGCCAGAAAACCAAGAAGTCCTATGGCAATACAAAATTGGCCAACTAAAGAGCATCACTGTTATTATCGGCTGTGAACCTTCGCTTTCAAACTATTTCTGTCGATGAATATGATCTGACTACAGGAGTCGCAATTCAATTGCTAAGAGCAGGTAAAGTTGAGAGAAGAATGCTTGGCAAATAATTTTTGTATACTTTACTTTCAAATACACTGTCTGAAAGCACCCTGCTGCTTAGGATACTGCAGTCGACAGCCTCCATTAGTTAACAGGTAATGCTGCAGAAGAGGACCAAACAGGGTGTCATGGCCTTGGGCTATCAGAAGGGCCTCTTCATCTTAACAAAGGCCCTGGGGTGAAAATACTTTGCATGAAGAGTCTCAGGCTCATATATGCAGATACATTGACATCATTGCAGACAGAGATCCTCAAGCAGCTTTTCTACACATCCTACACACAGACACATTTAAAACAACCATCTTGTATACCTTTTAAAAGCAACAAGAATTGTGTACTTTAAAAAAGATCAGGTAAGATTTGGGAGAAGAACTCTAAAGTAATACATATCCATGGTGGCAGTTTAAAAATCAACCCTAATTGCCTTGTCGGACAAGATTTACATAGCAAACACTTCTGGTTAATGCTCAGTGAAGGCCATGGATGTAGGAACTTGCCTCCATATCTTAATGTCATTGTAGATGTGTGCCTTCCAATTTTGAAGGTGTGCTAGCTAGCACAGTTAGTCATTGTGAACAGGGAGGCAGATAGAGCCTTGGTCCCTGTTTAAATATTTGAAACTATTATATTTATCTTACCAGTTAATTTTTTTAAGTGGTTAAAAATCAAAAATGCCAATTTCACAATATTTACAAATGTTCATCTCTCCAGCATATTTGGAAAATGAGATTTTTTTTTATCAGAATGTCCCCTTTCACATCATAAATGTGAATGTACAATATGTTTGCATATCTGCATAAGTAGGGTCAGGGGGTCACTTTCTTTAACATCCTTTTTTTTTCTTATAGTTTAAAAATAAAATGCCCTTATAGTTTGTCTTTGTGCTAGCTTTGTCATCAACATTTTCTGACAATGAGATTTGCTGGCCTCATAGAGTATAATAAAATGCTATATTAAGTATGTTAAATCTGAACTCATGTTAAGCAAAATTGGTATTTACATTCTATTTTATTTTAAAATAAAAAGACCTAATTATTTTCTCTCAATAACATAAACATGTCAGGGGAAATGTGTGAAAATTAAATAGGAGGTTTATATGCCCCAAGTAATATTTGCATTAGAATTTAAAAAAATGTCCTACTAAACTGGAAAAAGAAAAAGAGAAGAAAGCAGTATATTAATCATTTTAGGTGGTAAAGTAGAAATGCTTAATAGCAAATTTGGGTGAAATTATATGTGTATATACATATATGCTTTCATAGGTTAGTAATATACATATATTCCTTTCACAGCAAACTGAAGTTATACTGCACTGTAATCATGTTAAGGTATATTTAGAATGGCCATTTGGATCTAAATATATGGTCACTGATTCATACTCTTTTAAAGGATGATTTGTGAGGTTTGTGTTGCAGAAGAGCTGCTGACATCACTGAGAATGATATTCTGCAGAGACTGAGAACATGTAGAGTGATCATTCTCAGCCTATTGCATCGTATGGGCTTCAGCGTGGCCAAGGGTCCCAGAATGGATTGATAAGGAAATGCAGAGTGACACATGGTCATTTCATTTGTCTAAAAGTATTCATTTAGCAAAGTCACATTAAGCTGGATGAAGCGAACCTCTTGTGCTTTCTCATTCGAATAGACAACAATAAATTACCCCAATTGTTTTATTTTCTTCCACTATTTGATTAGACAAAGAACATTTTTCTTTCTCTATCACTGTTAGCCAAAATAACTGCATAGAAAGCACATGGAGGGAGCAAGCATGCCTTATCTAAAATAAATGTTAGTACTTTATATTGTGATTATACCTGTTAATGGAATGTTCTTTAAAATATAGATAAAAAGCACACACTTTTTAGTGGTGGTTTATATGGTTTAAAAAACTATTATGAAGAGATATGCAAAGGAAGAAATCTTTATGCAAAAAATTACACAGAGCACTAACAAACATTTGTACATTTGTTTTTTTTTGCATGTATATGTTTGTGTGGTATGTCTGCATGTATGTATGCATGTTCTGATATGTGTGGGTGCACATGTCTATGTGGGTGCACTGTATGTATACATGTGTGTGGAGAGGTCAGGGGTGGACTATGGGAATCTTCCTTGTTTCTTTCCCTCCTTATACAAAGAGATGACCCTTAAACTCAGACCATCTTCCTTTGGCCAAGTCTAGTTAGGCAGGCTTTCCCACACACCCAGAACTTACTGGCATAGAAGATCTAAACCTTGGGTTACACACTAAGCCTCTTCGCTAGACCTAATTGGTTTTATTTTCAGTGTAAGTTAAGTTGATCTGAAAGGTAAGAAATGATCAGCATATTAAATGGTATCAAACACTATAAAAAGATACAACAAACATTTAACTAAACAAGTATTGAGCAAAAACATTTAAATGTAACCATGTTATTAACATAAACAACTGATAAACTGTTTTAAAGTAGACTGTCAACCAAAAAAAAAATGGCTTAAAATTTATTTAACTAATTTGTCCTATTATAAGTTTGCAGAATAAAAATATTTCCCTTATTTATTGTAACTTTCTTATTTTCTTTAAGATTATTTTTTACAAGTGTAGAGTCTTCATATCAGACTTAAAATCTCAGCCCACTTAGCTTTGTTTCTCTTAATGAAATCATATTTTATGTGGTACTTTTTTTTCACAGAGTTTAGCATTATGACACACTGGGATATTTTGCACCATTATGACATATTCTACTGATACACTAACCTGTAGGTAAAGTGTTTGTTGTGCCCATAATTATAAAAAATGATAGATTGTATGTGTTTGAAGGGTAATGTATATTTTCATATACATAAATAGTGAATAATGATCAGATCATGATACCAACATATTTACTACCTCAAACATCTATCACTTATTTGTGATACTGTTTTATACAATAACATAATTAATTTACATTTTTTTTTTTTTTTTTTGACTACTACACAATTATGCTAGTATTTTATTAATCCAAAAGCACTTTACAAGAAAATATAAGTATGGCTTCCAATAGGAATGTTATACTTGGACTTGATACCAAGCTCACAGATTTTGAGTGTGCAAGGAAAAACAAGCTTTCAAGTTAAACAACAATTTGTAACCAAAACTTTAATCCCAAGGATTCTCACAAACATATTACAAATGACAGCATGAAAAAGAAATCTTGCACAGTAACTCAAAGGTTCAGCTCTACAATGTACCCTTACACTGATAGGACACTGGTAACTTAAAGTCTTCCATTTCCAAATAAAGAATGTTGCAGCTATGCGTCCATATATAGCAATCAGTAAGGAACCTCTGAAAGCCTTCAGGGTGCAGTTCCCATCCTTTACCTGTTAGCTAGTGTTCACTAACAGCTTTTAAAGACTGCCTATCATTTTACCCACAGCTCCACACCATATCCCAGCTACTAGACAAACTAGAGCTTTATTCCATTTCCACCAGTGGTTTCTGTATCATTAGCACATCACACTTTAACTGGGCAGGATCTAGGTTTATTTCAGTCTATGAAAAACTAAAGTTCAAAGCAAATTTGAACAGCTAAAACATCTTAAAAATGCACCAAGATTATGAAGTCTCAAACAAAACTTGAATTTCCTGTACATACTCCTGTCAAATGAAGTTATTTCCTGTACACCACTTCTTTAGCAAGCTGGTCTTCTATTTCCTTTCATTTGACCTAGATCGGCTTCGAGACCTAGAGAAAGACCGAGATGGCTTGTGGTTTCTCTCCCGAGACAGAGACCTTTCTCTTCTCCTATCTCTAGAAAGTGACCTGCTCCGGCTTCGAGAGAAGCTTCTCCTTCTTGGAGATCTTCGCCGAGGTGGAGGACTCCTCCTTCGATAATCATCTCGAGGGCGACGGCCCCAAGAGGGTGGCGGGCCACGATTGCGACTTCTTTTTTCACCATTCGACAGTTCCACTCTCACACGACAGCCACATAGTGTTCTTCCATCCAGCTCTCGGACAGCATCAGCTGCATCTCGGGGATCCTCAAATTCAACAAAAGCAAAGCCAGGAGGGTTCCGAGCAACCCACACACTTCGAAGTGGTCCATAATAGCCAAAAGCCCGCTCTAGTTCAGTCTTGTTCCCATTGTTTCCAAGATTACCTACATACACCTTACAATCTAGTGGACAGGAATCACGATGCATTTCGAGATCCTGGGTTCAAACACCGAGGTTCAAACCCCAACACTCCGTCAGGCCCACCCGCGCACTTCGGGATCTGCTTTAGCAGATGCTCTCCGTTCCCTGGCGTCCACGAAATGGCCTTAATTTACATTTTTACCAGAGGTACATAAGGCTGTGACTTCCTCCACAGCCTTGCTGTCATTTATTCCTGCCCTTCATTTTATAGAGCTTCCTTTATTTTATTTTTTGCTTTACTTTTTTTAAAAGAACCCTATTATACCTTGTGTAACTGGTATCAAAGTGAGGTAAGGTACTGTTCACTGTGGTTTTGATACATAGTTGTGCCATGATTAGTGTTATTAAGTATCTTTACACACATAGTCAGCCATTGTACTTTCTTGAAAAGTCTTTATTAAGATCATCTACCCACATTTAAGTCAGGTTATTATCATTACTACTGTTAACATTATTATTGGATATACAATTGACTACCTTGTGGTTTATGTATCTTAATTCATTGTCATATGGCATTTGGCTGCACAAGAACATTTTATTTTCATATAAATCCACTTCTCTTTTTATCCGTGGCCCACACTGATGTCCTGAATTACTTTCCAGATGTTTTCTTCTAGTGGTTTCATGTCTCCATTTATGTCTTTTGACTTATTTTGAGTTGATTGTTGTAGGTAAACTTTCATGTTTTTATATATGTATATTCAGTTTTCTAGAACTAGGGATTGAAAAGAAACGGTTTTCCTAATGTATGTTTTCAGTTTTTCTGTTTATGTGTATTTCAGTATTGGTACTTGAAGATAAATGTAGATCAAAATATATTCATAGCTCTAACTTTAAACTATAGTCTAAGATATTAAAGATAACCTAACTAGTGCTTATCTCTTTTAAGAAAGTTCAACAGTGAAAGCATATCTATATCTATATCTATATCTATATATCTATATCTATATCATCTATACCTATATATCCTTCTTCTGAAGAAAACACAGAAAAACCACCATGTATCCTTTTCTGGATGCTTTCTTCTATGTCACCAAATGTGATCATCCTAGGTTTTGACCTATATTACTTTCCTGTGTTAAACTACCTTGTAAGTCTCAATAGTCCTTATGGCTCCTCGTGTGGGCCCATCCCAGTGGTAAATAGAGTATTAAACACTTGGAAAAGGACTGTTGTCTGAGATGCAAAACCCAAGAAAGTAGGAAATTGTGTCTCATTTGAGGCTAGGACAAAGGAAAGGCTCCAATTATCTTGGGCCTCATGATGCTTCAGGTGAAAGGAAGATTGAGTAGGAGTAGGTAAAAAGAGGCTTGCAGGATTTCAGTACAGGAGAGGAATCAGGGTTATCCTGGTAGGTAGTTGAGCAGGCAAGGAAAAGGAAGGATTTGCAATATTGGAAGAAGAGGACAGAAATTTTTCAGTCTTTCTGAACTTTTAGAACTTTTTTGCTGAATCTTTGAAGGTTTATCTATCCATACAGAAAAGAGAAGAGAATGTGGTTCTGAAATGATTACTTCAGTTGCCTATTTAGTAGGAGTTCAGGAAAAATTCTAAGAGTTCTCTGTGACTGTGCACATGACAAATATGATCTTATTTTTCTTTTGATAAATCTGTGTGAATTTACTGTAACATGATCAAATTCTTTATGGAGTTAAAAATACAGAAATACAATAATATCCTCAGTAAATACCCACAACAGTTAACTTACTTTTCAACATTTAGATAAGAAAGGGGAAAATCATTCCTCCCCTTTGTGCTTTCAATCAGTACTGCCATTGACTGTTGACCTTGTCTTTTTTGCTAATACAGAACATAAGAACATAGCTTAAGAAAATATTTCAGAGCTGACCCACAAAAAACTTTACTAGGAAATTCATTTTTTAACCTAATATTTTGTAAAAAATCTGTTTTGTCTATACTGCTGGAATTACTTTGCAATATTTAATACAAACTATAAATGTCTTTTAAAATTTGGACAGTGATGAACAGACATAAAAGCAATGGAGATTTGATTTATCTATGTTCAGTCACTCCTCTCTAGTGCTTAAAAATTGAGGATTAATGATTCACATAGAAGGAAAGTAATACTAACCCAAAGCAAAAATATTTCTGGGGCAATCTTTTTAGATACTAACTTAAATTTAGCAGAAACATTTCTTTTGTTCATATATGCTTATATATTTTAAATACATTTGAATTTTACTAGTTTGTATTTTGTTATTGAAACAGAATATGTGTTAGAATTCTGTGAACTCGCCTGTTTAACAGTAAGGGTGTTATTTCACATGCTAAGTTAACCCAGCAAATAAAACCATCCAATCTGTTTTATTGTTGCCATACTGATTACAATGTATTTTTCCCTATCTCTCCTTTTCCATAGGAACAATAAGATCCCAAATGGCTATACTCCTATTTAATGTATTTCCAGAAGCTTCATATTTGTTCACCCAAATTCACATAGAGAAGTGTTGATACCATTACTCAATGAGATGAAAACTGTAAGAGATAATGAGGTCATCAGGGAAGACTACCCAAGAATCAGATCATTTTATTTGAAAGAGAGAGATGATTACCTTCTCTCTCCCATGAAAGGAGCCATAAAGGAACACTATCTGCGTGCCAGATCTCATCAGGACCAAGTCGGTAAATTGATCTAGGACTCTAAGGGTTTCATAACTGAGAAATAAATGTTAGCAAGACCACCTAGTCCATGGCATTGGACAAGATTAAAAATAACATAACAAAGGAAGATGTATCTGTGCTAGTGGCCTAGATGGAGAGGCTTGCAAACATTGAGTGAGGGAAATGATGTAGAAATGCCAGAAAGATTTTGGGCATATGGATATTTTAACTTGTTCTCAGTAAATGGATGATAAATCATGGAAATATCTTAGGTTTTGGGATATCACTAACCATTTATTTAAAGATAAGGCAATGGAAACAAGTTAGTGAAAGGAATTACTTGAGATCACAAAATAACTTAGAAAGATGATGATGGACAAGAGGTACAATTAAAATCTTAAATCTGTGTTTACATATTCAGGAGAAGACAGTTCATTTATACTGTATTCTCACTTTCTTAGTTGACTCCAATTTGTATTTACAGCCAATGGGGGGAAATATTTAAACCAGCACATTTTAGCTGATCTTTAAGTGGGTTGTGTAAACAAGCTGCATAGGAATGAACGATGAGGGTGCAAGTAGCATCAGAGATTATATTAGGCAATTTTTATTGCTGTGATAAAATTCCTCAGCAAATTGAATTAAAAGGAAGCACAAAGGTTGGCTTAAAGTTTTAGATGGTTTTTCTTACAATATGGGTTTTGAGGCCGGGAGCACGTGGTAAAACAAAGTTGCTCACCTACATCTGCCAGACAGTGAAAGCAGAAAACACTTGTGGAGTCAATGTGCCTTCAAAGGCCTATAACCCATCTTCCTCATTGACCCAGCGATATATTTCATTCAACAAGGCCCCACTTCCTGGTAAGTCAATCACTATGAATTGATCAGTGGATTTCTCATTTAATGAAGTACCTGTCCTTATGATCTAGTTGACTCTCAGCTGAGGGACTTGAGGCGGGAGACAAGCCTACAATGTTTGAGCCCTTTGAAGAGACTCTTCATAATCAAAAGATAAAGAGACCTTAATTTCACATGCAAATCCTTCTACAACCAGCAGCACCAAGTCACTCAAGAAAGGGTAAGGGACAAGGGAAAGTATCAGGAGACAAAGATCTGTCTTGGGAGTATGGCTACAATCAAGGGACATGATGAGAAGATAGGCCAGAAAAACCGAAGCATAGCCCATGGGGAACATTCTGTTGAAGGAGAATGAGGACCCGCACAGCCTCATTCAAGTTGCAATGTTCTTTCCTCATGCCACACAGTTCTGGTTTCAGATAACAAAATGAAACCTGAACCAGCTTAATGAAAAGACACTACACTGAGAGCTTGAATACTTTCCACATCCATCTGGACTTTTGTTCCTTTCAAATGACTGTTTCGTTCTTTCTCATTGCAAGGACAGACTGAATGTGAACTGTTTCTTTCCCAGGAACAAAAGTCCTAGGAAAGAGACTTGGTGGGAAGGACTACCTCCAATACCCACACTAGTGACTGGGGTGTACTTTATTTGCTTAATTTCTCCAGCTTAGAAGCCCTAGTGTGGTGTTAATATAGGTGGATTTCCAGATTCAGAGCCAAAGAACTGAGGGAAAGGAGCAGATCTTTCTGGCTCCTTGTTTGTAGTCTGCTAAATAACAAGTTACTAAATGTACCCCACCCCTGCCAGGTTTGAAGTCTCAGCAACACATTTATTCAACTGATAAGATTTTACTATAATGTCACACTGGAAAGTAAGGAAACACAGAGATCTATTTCTGCCTCTGGCAATTCAGATAGCATGTCCTTGCCAAACCAGGTAGAAAATGTTCTCTGTGATAGTGGTCCTCCTTATGCTGACTTAGCAGACATTGGGAAGCAGATGAGAGCAGCTTGTAAATCCATAATTCTTGGCTATATTTTCTCATTCTTATGGCCTGTTCTCCCTACATCTTTGTTTTCAATAACACAGTGATCTAAAGTAGGCTTTGAAAAAGTAGACTAGTCATCCATGTCCATTTTGGAGGTTTTAAAGCTGTTGCTTAAATGACCCCCAATGGCCAGGTTGGTTAGTGTTGCATTCACTCAGAATGGGCCAAGACAAACTGAACTGAGATTTACATGCAAATTGTGGGTATACAGCCAAATTAATTCATGGCAATAGTGTATGACCTCTATGGAGATAGTAAAACCTATGAATTATAACTAAAAAGGCTTCTTTGGACAAGAATTATTCTAGAAAATATGGGTGATGTTAGGATATAGATGGAGATTCTGTCATAGCTGGACAGAAATAGCAGTATGAGGAGTTTTAATTTTCCAGTACTGAGAACTGAACTTAGGGTTTCATACATGCCAAGAAGATAGGTGTAGAGAGAGTAATCACCATAATGTGTAAAACTAGAAAACAACTAGAAATACTTACACATCTAATCTTTTTCTCACAATTGGAGCTACAACATAGTCATTATAATTTGTTCACTTATACAAAATAAGCTTAACCTCCCTCCAGTCCCCTAGAAGTAGCTTGGTTTTTTTTTTTTTTTTTTTTTTTTTTTTTTTGTCACTTAAATTGCTATTGTGGCCACAGATGTAAAAGCAAGCAAGCAGCCTTTATAGAGAAGAGTTATCTGAAGGTAATCATGAGCTGATGAAGACAAGTAAGCTGGGTTGAGAATACATTGAAGGAAAGAAAAGAAATCTGAGTGTAAAGGTAATAAAGATGGTAATAGCAGTAACTCCTGAGCCCTGTGTGTGTACCTCTGTAATCAGTGCCATTCTAGTCAAGTCCCCATCACTTGCTCTGGGCTTTATTTTTCCCTTCCCTAAACAGCATCTGGGTAAAAGGCACGCTCAGCTTGTTTTGACCTGCAGTGGGCCTGTTACATGCCATGGGTCCAAGGAACCCTTTCAAGCTTCGGGCTTCTGCTGTTGTTGTTTGCAGCTGCCTGGAAATTCTTAAGGGATGGGTTCACAGACAGAAGATGTGGGAGACCAGTAGAGCTACAGGAAGCAGGGTGGTTTGGTTTTAAAGCACGTTTGATATTTTGTATTTATTTATTCACTGCTCCTGGAGAAGGCAAAGAAAATGCCTACATAAAATAACCTTAAACATATCAAAGGAGTACCGTGGCTCTCTGAGGGCTCTGGCCCAGGGTCAGAGTAGTTTTTAAACTGTGGTCCTGAAGATCACAGTATCCCTTTCCAGGGCATTTTCGGCCATCGATGACCCACAAATCACATACCCTGCAAAGTGAGAGCAAGAACAAGGCCTCAGACTGGCTCTGCTGTGGACTGATCCTAAGGGCTTGTGTCCTATAGCTGTGACCTGACCACCTAAATCCCCTCACACTGAGCAGTGCAGGCTTGAGATGGTTTACATAATTTTAGAATCAAAGGACATGGTTTTACAAATAATGGGTTTTTAGTTTGGCTCATTCTCATCTTGGGAAGGTGTGAGAGATGGCGTATTTGGAGATAAAAATATTGGTAGGCTTCATCTTACCTGTCAGGCTACCGGTTACCTACAAAACCCATTTTAAAATCCTAAGCTTGGAACGTGATGGGGATACTTTGCCCAAAGCAACGTTGACTTTGCATTTTCAGAAAAGTCCTGTGTGTGGACTGACACCTAGATGCAATAAAAAAAAAAAAAAAGTGTTTTCCTTGTGTCAAAAAAATTCATTCAGCCAGCTTTCCCTCCCGGAGACTGACTATACTACGGGCCAGCTTTCCCAGGCCTGTGCCAGGGCAGCTACATGGGAATCATGGAGGCCACTGGACCTGCAGGTCCCTCTTCCTCAAGCCCCTACCACCTGGCAGCTCGGCTCTGCCTGACAGGTGTTTTCCCAACTCGTGAGGCTCAGGATTTTGGGGAGTGTCTGAGCCAATAAGATTTCTCCTTGGGGGGAAGGGCGTGGCAACATGGGTCAGAGCAGGGGCGGGGCTTGCGCAGCTGAGGAGAGCCCAGCTGGTTGCGTGGAGGGCTGTTTGATTCCCACCCCCTCCTTTCTCTCTCTCTCTTTTTTTTTCCTCTTTTTTTTTTTTTTTCTTTCTCCCCGAGTCTTATTAATTTCTCTGTGGGGCTGCGGCTGGAGACCGTGGAGCGCTGGAAATGACGCTCGGAGCTTTAATTACCGCAATGGCTGGACAAGTGTGAGGAAAGCTGACAGGGGAAAAAAAAGGGGGGACAGGATCCAGGAGAAGCAAAGAAGCACCCCCCCTCCAACTCCCCCGCTTTCCCTCCAGATTTGGACAGGAGGTGCAAGGCAAGGAGACTGAAGAGACAGCTCAACATAGCCCGGCTTTGGGGGAGAGGCCGGAACCCTGCCGCCTCTTTGCAATCAACTTTTTTTGGAAGCCTTTTTTTTCTCTCTCTCTCTCTCTTTCTTTTTATTGTTGACCAACCAGTGAGAGAGAGGGGGGGGGAGCGAGCAAGCGAGAAAGTGAGGAGGGAGCGAGCGAGCGAGCGGAGGATTACTCGGGGAAATAGCTGTACAGTCCTGCCTGGAGCAGCAGCCGCACAGTCGCGCACACTCCCACCCGCGCGCACTCTCCCGCGGTCCGGCCGGGTCCCCGGGTCCCCGGGCCCTGGAAGCCACCGGCGCCCGCCGACTCGCTCGCCAGCCCCGGGAGCCCGTGCACCGCGCGCGCCGCGCCCGCCCCCCTCGCGCCCCCCACGCGCTCCCGGCTGAGGGGGAAAATCTCCTCCGCGTGCCCGCAAGGGGCTATGCCATTTGGACATGTAACTGTCAGCGCGGGATCTGAGACTTGCCAAAAATGAAGCTGGCGACGGGACTGTGGGTCTGGGGGAGCCTTCTGGTGGCAACGGGGACCGTCCAGCCCGGCGCTTCTCAGTCAGGTGGGTCGCGCGGTCTCGCCTTTGCCTCTCGCGCTCCAGCTGTTAAACCCGCCACTGCCTCGGGTGGCTCCCTTCTCCTTCTCGGCCCTTCTGTCACCCACTGGCTCCCAGGCTCGAGGGACCCCCGGCACCCGGCTTCTGGCTTGGGTCGCCCCTCGTTCCAACCCCAAACTTACCTTTGTGTGTGCGTGCGTGCGTGTGTTTTTACTGATGCTGCAAACGAGTCCGCTTCCCTGCCTTCCCCCGGTCTTATTTTTCCGCACCCCCCCCCCATTTCTCTCCTTAGCCCCCTTCTTTCTTTCTCGCGCGTTTTCTGGGAGCCTAAGCGGGATCGCTTCTGGTGGCGCCCGTTGTTCGGGGCGTGGGAGACATGTGGTGGTCAGTACAGGTTCCCTCCTACTCCGACTGGGCAGGGTGGGGGAAAAAAAAAAAGGAAAAAGAAGCAAGAAAAAGCCCAAACAAAAGCAACCCCAGACAGAATCACTACACCTCTTCGGGCCGCAGGGCGGTCCCTGAGCTGCGCCTGCCCGGCCTTCCTGGGGTGCAGGGCTGCAGCGGGTGGAGCGCGGGCCGGGAGCCGGCTTGGCACCTGAGCGTGCTTGCGTGTGGCCGCCAGCCCGACTCTCCTGTACCAGCGGGGTCACCCGGGACATTGAGCCTTGCCCAGGGCAGCCGGAGTCAGCCGGTGTACGCCTCGGCCAGGGGCTGGGGACTCTGGGCCTCCTCCGGGAGCTGTGTTGCCGTTGACTTTGGGGGCGTTTGTTCTCCTGCCTGCAGGATCTCTTTAAAATAATAATAATTAAAAAAAAAAAAAAAAAAAAAAAAAAGAGCCGGGTATACTGAGCCCGGCACCCGGCCTTCTCGCCCGGTGCTGTCTTGCTCCCGGAAGAGTTCTTCCAGTAGTGCAACTTGCGCTTGGCCTGAGTCCCTCCAACTTCTGTTTACTGCCCGGCGGGGCTGCTGAGCCCACGGGTGGCGCTCATTGACTTAGCCCGAGGCGAAAGCCCCGAGCGCGGCCACTGTTTGCCTGGGCGCTCTAGCCCCAGGTATTTGGACAGAGAATGGACTAATTGACCCCGAGAGGCAGGGCAGTGTCACTGGCATGCTGGGGAGACCAGGACCAGTGACTGCAAGCTGCAGTGTGGTGGAGCTCAAAGTTTTTTTGACACTTGGTAGTTTCCCGGGAATGAGAAGAGGGGGATAGGAAAGGACCAAGGAGAACCGGTGTGTCTGATGCGGCCAAAAGGGGTGAGAAGAGGGCTTTTGGAGAGTCAGGGAGATTTCCGGAACCTTCCGGGGCTGGTGGCGGGAGCGTGGGAGTCAGCTTGAAGAGATAAAACGTTCAGGAGTGATAACAGGGAAAGCTTTGGGTCCCCAGAGGGTGTCCTTCTGACCTCACCCAGAAAACAGCAGCTTGCTAGTTTTCCCGCTCCGCCCCCCCCCTTCTTGCCTAGTAAATAACAAGTTACAATCTCTGAGCTGTTCAAAATGACCTTCGAGTGGCACATGTGCGCCATTTGTGCTGGCCGTTTGCACACTCCCAGTGACTCCGAAATTCTTCGTGCATACCAGATCAGGTGCTCCAGCCACCTCTGGAATCATATCATAGCAGCAAGGATTTGCGATTCCAGGCGGCCGCCTAGATACATCCTTTTCTAGCTACCCACTCAGAGCCCTTCGCCTTTCCCCTCAATGGCTTGATTATGCACACTGACCCATTCAAAACATTTGCGACTGTCACGCAGGCTTAGTCGAGAGGAATTTCTATCAGGCCACCCTACCAGGGGGCTGTCTAGCGTGGCCTGGGCCGCTGTGGGATCCCCGCTTCTGTTCTGCAGCAGTTTGGTACTAACTGTGCAGGTCCCGGAAAGGCTATGCCGAAAAGCCTCTTTTCAAAATTTAGGCAAGGAATGTAATCCAAATTAGTTCTGCAGCTGTCCCCTTCCACGTCTCAGACGACACCAGCTTGTGCCCTAGCTCCTCTCTGCTCTTTTCCCTGGACGAATTGTCATACCCATAAGTGAGACCATTTAGAAACAGGAGGATTAGCGTTCCATTGTTGTTCCATGTGTGACTCTGTACTTGAAATTCTGGGGGCACAAAAGAGAGCCTCACTTGTTCAAAACACAAAGTGATCTAGATGAAAGGGCCGCACAAAGAAAAGCTCTCGGGTGCATCCCTGGTATAATTGCAACAAGCTCACTTTGGTGATCTATTGGAAACTGTCAGTGCCCCCAGGGACTTTTTTTCCAGACTCCCTACCGCACCTGGTACAGAAAGTTCAGCTGGTTTTAAAGTAGTGCTATTACAAAAACAAGTAGCTGTCTGGTGAGAGTGCTCTTGTTTGTGGCTGTGCATGCGTGTGGTTGTCTATCCAAGTAAATACATACTGCACATCTCCTCTCTCGCGGTTAGCAGTCAGTAGCAGTTTGGAGGAGTTTGTTTTGGTCCAAATGAGAAATTAAGTGCGGATAAGTAAACTAAGCTGCCAGAGGGCGACAAGATGTTGAGTGAATTGCTTTTAGATGAAACAAATTAAGGAAACGAGGGAAGACAATCTGCTTTTCGCATTATTAGACACGCTTGGAGTTCAGGGGAGAGTGGCATATTTTTGAAATGCTAATTTCTTAAGCAGAAGGAATGCACCTTATTTACTGCTGTATGTGAACAGAATAAAAGCATACAGTGGGAAATTCTCTTGTGTGGTCTTCAAGATGCTTCTTGGAAATGTTGTACATATAATTGTACAAAAATAAAAAAACTTGGTTTTTATTTTGCTTGAGGGAAAAAAAGTCAGTTTTTGAGTATTTTAAAAATAATTCTGAAGAATTTTTGTCTCATTACCGGTGATAAATTTTATCTATAAACGTTTTTCAGTCCACGGCCTTCACATGTCAGTTCTACCCAAAGGAATACTTCTGAAGTGTTCGCTTTGTTTCTGTGGTGGGACTTATCAATATCGCTTTTGTACTGAAATAAAAATGTGGAGTAGTGTTGATGTGACATTCTCCGAAGCCTTACTATGTGATGGACAAGTTCATTCCCATGCTCACATGCAAGTTAGATAGACCCCTTGCTTCTTGATCAAGTAAAATTCACACTGGTCCTCTAAATTTAAAGTATATTATCCCCCCCCCAAATTTGAGGTGGTATTCTACATTTGAGAAGAAATTATTAACAAAAGTTAAATGACAAAAATATTGCAAAGATTTTTAAAAATGCATTAATCGTCCTTTCCAAGTGTGTTTGCAATGAGCATGTCCATGGGTTCACTGTCATAGCCCTTTGTTCTTTAATTTTGAAAACCATGCATGTGTGTACTTGCTTTCAAGAAGAACATATTTTCCATTCAGACTTTTTACTAAATAGATGAATACCTCTCACTGTATCTGCAAATGTCTTAAAAATACTGTAGTTTCTACGGTTGAGATGAAATGGAATAACTCTGAATCTGTCATGATTCCTGTTTTTCTTTTCAACCCAACCTTTATTTGAATCATACATGCAGAGAAAGTCAAATTTCTTGAGAAATCAAGCACTTACAGCTGTGTGTGTGTGTGTGTTATATTTCATTTGGCTCCTGGAAATGTGTCTTAATTAGGAAATTACATCAGAATGTTTGCTAGGTCTTCCATGTGATGAAAGATTTATGTATTTTTTATTATAAACTGGACACAATGTTTGCACTGGCTGATGTTTTGGAGTCTGCATTCACTTGAAAGAAAATCATATTTTCTCCTCAAAGTGGATTCAAATATTTAGTATTCATGAGCTTTCATCTCTTTGGTACTTAAATAGAAGTACTATTTATCATCTGTCTTATACATTCACCCTTTCCATTACGATGGATTCCTTACATATTATTTGAGTTTAGGTGCATGTGAATATTTCTCCTCTCACCACTAAGTGTATTCATCTCTCTCTCTCTCTCTCTCTCTCTCTCTCTCTCTCTCTCTCTCTCGTGTGTGTGTGTGTGTGTGTGTGTGTGTGTGTGTGTGTGTGTGCGTGTGTTTCCCTGCAACCTGCCACTCAGCCAGTGCAGGAGTTCTCTGAGCCAGCTTTCATTCTTTCTCTCTGATAAATCTGATATGCCCGGTTGGCTGAACAACCGTAAGCCATTCCATTGCTCAGATTTATTCCTGAAAGAAAATAAAACAGCATCGATCCTAGATCACTAGGGCATCTCAAAAGCCCAGACTCCAAGGCCAAATCTTCCCATAGTGAAGTACCTCTTTCCCTTGTGCTATCCCTCTTTTCTCCATTGACCATGAAAAGGTGATGACTGTCATCCAACAAAAGCTACTGGAGCAAGGATTTGTGCTCTGGGTATTCTCTGAAGCTTGATTACAGCCACCTTGAGATGAATGGCTATGTAAAGTGTCCCTTTTACACAATATACTAAATTAGCCTATCTTTAATATTGCACTACTTTTTGTGCTATTCCCAGTCAGTTATTAAGAAAATTTAGTTAGTGTTTTCAAAATAGCAATAACTTTTGGGTTTATAGTGTTCTGCTGCTATTGGAAGCCCACAAGTGTTGTGTAAGTATCCAAAACATAAATGAAGCAGATGACCAGAAGGGATGTTCTGTTACCAGCCAGCGTATTGTATTAGCATTTGATCTGCTTAATTTCAAGCTTCTGAGGGATATTTTTTCTGTAAATATGTTGTTATTGGTTACATTGAAATTAGCTAATACTTGTTCAAATCTACAATAGCCTATAAAAGTCTCAAGAACAAATGTTATCTTTCACACATTATGTTGATTGTGCTATGCAAGGCAGAAGTGGATCATAATGCCAACTCCCCACAGATTATATCATCATAGATGGTCTATTATATTAATATCTCACCATATTGAACTAAATTGGGTCTTTTCCACTTAATATTCATTTTGTGTAATATGAATATTGAGTAGTCAGAAAAATATTGTTATTGCTAGTAGAGTTATTGAGATGAGTTTATAGAGAGAAAGTATTGGTTCTGAAAAAAAAACAGCTCAATGTTTCCTAAAATGATGGCACATCTACATAGTTGTAAGGACACCTTACCTGCCTATATTGCAGTTAAGAACAGCACAGACCATAACCATATGGTTTATGTCAGGATTCATACATCCTAGGGATAGTTCTTCTGGGTTCATCTTAATGTTTTCATTCCATGCCTCTGTGAGTGGGATTACCTGCCTGGGGGGAAATGCATGTAAGATAGATACTGTAAATTTCTTTACTGTGTAGCTGTTTTCCACAACAATAAGTTTAAAGACTTCTGTGATACTGAGATACATTCTAGTAACCAGTTAATTGCTTTTGTACATGAAACTGAAGTTGTACATACAGTTAAAACATTTGCACATATGTTTAGAAACACAACATAAACTCACTAGCAGGCTGTCTCTGAAAAGCACCAGTTTAAAGAAATGTAAAGGTTTTTGACTCTGTAACATTTGGTTGTGAGAACTTTTCTATCAAATAATACTTTTTGGAATTGCCCTATGGTCTCTTCACATTTTATTGTTCATGTATCTTTCTGGATCACTGGTATCATGACATGTTTAATTAGACAAATTTATTTTTCTATGCTTTAACAAAAAGCTTTAAAGTAATTTTCTTGCTTTCTTATTTGCTACTTAAAACAAGTCTTTTCTAGATTGATGTAAACCATCTCACTGTCATTATACAAAAGTTGGTAGTTGGGGAATGATTTTAAAGACTTTTTTGAACATGAAGTAATTGTCCCACAGTTGATTTTGAATAAATAATTACTTACAGACTCATCATTTGCACAACTCCAAGGGGCAGCAATCACACAGAACTTAATAAGAATGATGAGACTTTCACTGTGGTTAGCACATCGACAGCTCGGTATTGAGTAATGCTAAAGACTAAAGCATTGAAATAAATGTATGAGTTGAGAGTTCAGGTATAAGCCTTTGAGAGAGCTTGTGCTCTTCTTCTGGTCTACTTGCATACCTCTGTTAGTGCTAAATATGATATCTCAACTATTAACATCTTGAATATTTTTAATGATTCCATTGGAAGTTCGATGTTTAAACATACACCAGATGGGAATAAATTGTTTTATGATTATTTTTGGAAGTTGATCTCCAGTTTTTGAGTAAGTTTACATATGTAGACTGAATACCAAAAACAGTTTTTTTTTTCCTAGCCAGTTTTTGTTGAAATTGCAGATATAAGCTGACTTCTTGGAACTTCCTTTGGGGGTCTTTGGTGTTTCCCCTTTCCCTCTCCGTTGTTCTGTCTTCTCTCTGCTGTCTCCAGAGAAATTGAATGTCTTTAGAAGGTCCTGGTCTAGTCTTATTTTCTCATTGTTGTAAAGAAGCCAGAAGTAGAGAGAAATGGGGTATTTCTGTATTATTTTCTATAAAATACATAGAAATGCTTGAAAAGTCATAAACTCTTGAAAAAAATAAATAAAAGATTTTGCCAAAGAGAATAGTAAAATTTCAATGAAACAGATAGGTTCCAAGGGCCTACCTATACTGTATAGTTCTTTCCAAGGCAAAGGCTGTATTATCATCATTATCATTGTTGTATCTAGGTTATAATATCAGATTGCATATATAATTTATGCCATATCATGACGATTAGTAACTAAAGCACATTTTCAGGACAACTCTACAAGGTTCTGTATCTAATTCTGCATGCCTATCCAAGACCCTGTAATCCACATAGGAGCAACTGACATTAGGGAGTCTATCTGATTCCTCCAGGCTTATTCTGAATCCAAGGTTCTTATCTCCAAGGCAATTGTACCTTCTAGTGTCTGTTATTCTTTGAAAAGCTACACACAAAAAAAGCTTTCAGTATGGATAATTTGTGGTTTTGTTTCTATGACACAATTGCATCTCTCTAGCTGGCTTTTCTGTAAGATGCTGCCCTTGGACTTTGTGATTGGCCCTAGTGATAGAAGGGAGATTGAAACTTGTTTTGGCAGGAAGAGTCACTTCCTGTTAGGAATTAGAAATGAAAACGAACGGACCCCCCCCATTCATAAAAGATTAACATAGACACCATGAAACTTACCTTGTGCATTATCATTAAATATCTCCCATGAGGAAATCTCAGAATCATTAGTCTTAATCATGTTATTTCCAATATTGTGAGGGTTACTGAAGCAAGCAACACACCATTAGGAATATGCAAGACAGAGGTTCTCAATTTTGGGAGTTAAATGAATAAAGATCAAGCTTATATACTTACATGTGTCTGTACATACATGCACATATCTCATCACCACTTTCGAAACACAACTTAAAGGTGTTTAAAGAAGAGAAAATAACTACTCATTTCTTACCCCCCCCCCGAAGCATCATATATGTCAACAATCAGTTTTACCACTGGATCTTTACCATTCTTTTGAGTTTTAGTATGTATGTTTTCATAAGCTTCTACACTAGTGAATAACCATGGTAAGCCCTTATGATAAATGGCAGTCAGCCATAAACTAACCTCCAGGATATCTGTCTTCTGGTCTTCTTTTCCCTAGGGTGTCTCATGGATGATAAGGACTAAAAACATTGTCCATGGCTTCTTCAGGTCCCTTGACACTGTCTTGTATGACTACAAGCATGTTTCATTCTCTACTTCACTATCAGCCCATCACTGGGAGGGGAAAGCCTGATAGCAGCAACTGCTCTGATCTAGACAAACTCCTGTTCCTAAGATCTTTCTTTGTCATTATTTGCTGTTATTCCCTGTAGGCCTGCAGCATATTTAAGCTTTCTGTGGGGACCTAAAAGAAGTCAACAAAAAACAGTTGGAATGTTTCTTTCAGATACATATAGATACTTTCATTTTAGAAAATTTCTTTGGCAAGCCTTTTTCTTCTACAGTGATACCAATTAAACCAGCTTGTTCTTAAGCAAGTTTGACTGCATGGTTTATTAAACATCTATCACTAAATTGTTTATAAATAAAAACCTTAGACAGGTCAAGAAACTGGTACTACAAGGTCTTCTTGCCTCTAAGACTTTCTTCCAATCACTGTCAGATGACCATTCTAATACAACACATCGGTTACCCTAATTACAATTCTGAAATATTTTGTGAATCTCATTGTGAAGCTCAAAGTCTGCTTCAATTGTGTTCAGTTTTATTTTTGATCATGCCTTCAGATGTCTTCTGTCTAAAAGCCAGGCTACCTACTCAGCTTTCAATAATCATGCTTCCTTATTGTCTTCTGTTCACCCTCTTCCTTGCAATTCCTGACTTCCCTGATGCCTCATGTAAAAGGTAATGCATGTTTTAAGTTCATCTTGAATCTATTCATTCTTTCTCCCTTAAATTGACTGTAGTAACCTGTGAACCTTATCAAGATTACCTTTGTCATTCATTCATACTACGGTTTTCATTTTTTTTTTTCACCCCTGTGGAAGCCAAGGATGGTTTATTTTCAGAGGCCAAACTGTGAAACATCTCAGTCAGATGAGCTATAAGGATTGTGGTGGTGTTTTCTTTTCTTTTCTTTTTTAAATTTATTTTATATAACCAAGTCCATTTAAATGAAAACAAACATTTATAGACAATATTTGGGAATTTGGGTGTCGTTCTTTCCAAAGTACTTCCTGCTGGTAAGGGGCACTGTCATCGGGGATTAGAAGAAGATTCAGAAATCCTGGCTGTAGTCTGTAGGGCTGCTTTGTCCAGCTGTTTTGAATATAGGATCACCTGGTACTCTGTTTCAGGTGGTCTGGCTTGATCAAACCACATTAGTCTGGAAGGAATCCACATCTTTTCATTTTCTGTGGAAACAAAAATAGAAATCCTTTTCCCCAGTAACTTGTCCTTGAACTTAAATTTTGGAGTCAAAGCATTTTTTTTTTTTAATTTAATTTATTATTTTACATGTAGATCCCAGTTCCCTCTCCCTCCCTCCCTCCCTCCCTCCCTCCCTCCCTTCTTCCCTCCTTCCTTCCCTCCCTTTTACCCTCCCTGCCCTGTCACATGCACTCTAACCACCCTCCCTTCCCTACAATTACATATGTAGGGGAATGCCATTGAGTTGGGGGGCCTGAGTCAGTCCCATGCTGGCTTCCCAGCTATCAGTCTGGTGGTCCGTTAGCTCCTCCTTGTTTAGGTAAGCTGTCTCTATGTGTTTCTGCAGCCTGGTCTTCACTTTTGAATGCAAGTGTGTAACTTCTGAATAATGTGAGCCAAAGAGGTGGTAAGCATTTTATTTTTTAAATTAAAAAATAATATACACTTGCTGAAATAATTTTAAGCTTATTCATACATGGCTCTTATTTGTAATTAAATCATATAGAACACAATGTAAGCTGTTCTAAAGCATAAACACAGAATTCATAATAATAGATATTAGCAGTATTTACCCAGGGTGTTCCTTTGGTTGCTTTCTTGTGCTTCTGAGGCTATTTTTTTTTTCAAACGGAACCGTTTTAAGATTGTATAATTTGAAACCCTTGCCCAGTTTTAGAGATTGTTTATAAAATGATATGAAATATTTATGTTCATTTTATTTTTGGCAAGTTGAAAAAAATGTGAATATCATCCTTAAACACGTGCAACTGTTTTTAATTCACTATTTTTAGGTTAAATGGTAATTATGTTGCTGCTTCTTATTCATCACTCTCTTTAAAATTTTAACCTGTTCAAGCACTAGGGATTTAACAACTACCAGCAATATTCCCTCTGAACATATTAAAAACTAGAAAGCATGGTGCAAAAGATTATCTAGTGGTTCAGAGCATGAGTCACTCTTAGACCAGAGCAAAGGTGGATGCCGAGCATGCATATCACGTGCCTAACAACCATCCATAACTCCAAATGCAACTGTCCTCTATGGGCACCTTCTGACCCATGCACTTGTGGATTACACTCACACAGATATACACATACATACATGATCAAAAGCAAATCACACCCTAAAACAAACAGAAAACCCAAGGTGCAGATTAAGACATTTAAGACACCAGATTTTTCTTAGCAGAGGACATCTGACAGCCATAAAAAACACTGTAAAATATGTCATTAAGAAGTCTTGCAAAGTTTTGGGAAGAATATTTGCTTTCAGGGAAATTCTAATAAGAATTTCATGAACAAATGAATAACAGACAGACTGCCTGCATTTTCTATTTCTAGATAGAAGTGATAATATAACTTTGTAATAGCTAAGATTTCTCAGTAGCCTAAAATAGACACCTAGACATATGCTTACCATTTTGAAGCACTCTAAAGAATGCACTATTAACACAACTGAACATGGAGATGATGAGGGTTCTCTTGGATGCTCTTTTAGATCACTGACTTGTGCCCTGAAAATGAGTGATATAAAGAGTACGGTTTTTTTCCTCCCGCCAACGAGTCTTGTTCCGCTGCCGCGCCAGCCCCAATTAACACGCAGAGACTCTGTATTAGATATTAAACTGTTGGCCAGTTACTACTTTCTTATTGGCTAGCTCTGTCTTAAGTATTAACCCATTTCTGTTGATCTATGTATTTCTCTTACTGGGGAGCCGGCCGGCATACTGCTTTCTCCAGACTCTCCATCTTGACTCCTCCTTATTACTTCCTCTTTCCTCCTTGTCTCTTAGTCCCTCCTATCTCCTTTCCTATTGGCCAACAGTGTTTTATTCATTAATCAGTATGAGAAACATATACAGAATAACATCTCCCATCAGAGTGATGTGCTGGTAGTATTTATATTGTCAAATCCTTCCAGGGTTAGGATGTACATCCAACATCAGGTTATCTTTTTCTTGGGAACTGCCAACCTTTCTATGCCACTAGGGTGGCCTTAACTGTACTTGAATCCATAGTTGCCTGAAAGAGTTAATGTAATTTTTCAAATTAACTGTACAGTGAGTCCTTATAATTGAGACTCTGTTAGTAATGAGAAAATGGGCATAGGACGACTGCACAATGTCGGAGGTTATTTTAAGACTTTCTTGATCCCCTTTCCTTTAAGATTCCTTGAGAAGGGGACTAGGGAGATGGCTGTGGAGGTAACAGCACTTGCTGAGAGGCCTGGGGTGTTTCAGTGCCAAGCACCCACACAGTAGCTCTGCTTTGGGGAATTTGATGCCCTCTTCTGGCACAGCAGGCACCTGAACCTGTTTAGTGAACCATATAGTCATGGAGGCTAACACACATACATGAATAATTAATCGAGGTTTGAGGAAAGAATGGACGGTAAGAAAGTCTGGATCAGAGACTGCTGTTCCTATCTGTAGGTAAGAAAACAGAAGTGTGTGTCCCAAGAGCCAGGAGGCTTTCCGTGTGCTTCCTAGGGTCCTGCATGCCTTCCTCGCAGTTACAAAGGGAGAGATGCCCACAAAGTCATGGCTCCCCTACCTCTCTGCCCTCAGTAGAAGGAATACATTCTCTGCATCCCAGATCCCCTTTTCTTCAGGTCAGTAGATCTTTCTAGTTCCCCTATAACTATGTGAAGAAATTTGTCTAATAAAACCTACTAGTTAAGGATACTTGCTGTAGGCCATTATGAATACTGCAGGCTATATTCTCCACATTTTGTTTCCTTGTTCTTTTCTATTGTTTTGGCACAGCCTATGTTAAGAAAACCTTCCCATATGTTTTGTCTTCTCTGAAAAAGAAAAACCTGAAGCAGGAACATAGAAATATAATGGCTCCATACTTTGTATGATTTTTTTTTTTTTTGTGAGACAGAGACATACGGTACAGGGAAGCTGAAAAGTGAGATAATAATCATGACATCACTGCTTGTGACTGGACATTGTACATTTTTGAACATACTCTAAAACAGGCCATGTAAGATTTCTCATATGTTTTTCTGTTGTTTATAACAGTTTAATGGAACGATGCCACTGCCAGTTCTGCTATGGGACAGCTATATTATTAAGGTCCTATTCCCTAAAATATAACTCACAGCATTTTTAATCACATTATTTAGCATGGATGAAATCTATCTTTGACTTTTGCCCTGTGCACAAGTTAAATGTGACAGCTTTAGCCACAATTGCCATTATTACTAGCAATGGATGAAACAATGCATCTAAATTAAAATTAGTAATCATAGGTCACAGACCTTTGGTGATATTTTTAACTAATGTATCAGTACATTTGAGAAACAATAAAAGGATTAGTGCTAAACTCATATGCTTAGTATGTTAAATACATCAGCTAAATAGTTAATATCTCCCAGTTGTTAACTTCAAATTTAGCAGCCCACTGTCCCTAGAGATATATTCAAACCTCTAAAGATGTGCCTGGAATTAATGGGAACTGAAGTGATTAGTATTCAGATACCATTCTTTACTGGCATTTTTGTTTTATTTCTTTTAAGTACAGGATGAAAATTGAAAGTATATTTTTAAAAAAGGACTTTGAGAGAAATTGAAATAGACAAAACAATTCAAAGGAGTTGGTGAAAGGGGCATTCATTATTTTTGCTGAGCTTACTCTATTGCTTGTGGCCAGAATTAGCACGCTGTGTGCCAGAGAAAGAGATAAGACCAACAGAATGGCATGCATCTAAATTTGTTTAGCAAATTTAGATCTGATACACTGGCTCCATTACTCCTTGAAAGGTGCAGATTTAGCTTGTGTTCTCCAGTTCACTACCTTTTGCTCAATGTTTATAGGCTACATGAAAATAAATTTCTAAATACTATATTTCTCACTGGCATGATTACTATTGTGAAGGTAGATTTATTAATGTGGAAAAAGAAAACAATTAAAACAAACATGTTTCAATAGCTCCAACTTTGCCAATAATAAAAATATTTAGAATCTCAGCAACATCTTTGTTTCAAGGCCACACATGCGACTTCGTATGTCGTGAAGGGTTCTTTTCTGTTTGTAAGTCAGAAATGCCATTATTTTGTGATCATGTTGTGATCTGAGTCTTCTAGATGGTTCAGACCCATTTTTAAACTAGTGACTTACATGCCACACAAACCAACAGGATAGAGCAATCCAGCAAACCTCAGGTATTATTAAAAGTTGTACTATCCAAATGGATACATTTTGGTGAGATTTCTCAATGAAATAAACTTGCACTAGGAAATTCTCACAAAGCAAGTGACACTTGGGGGAAATGTGACTCAGGAAAAAAGATAAGGAAAGGTAATATCTAGATTTGGAAAATTTGCAGGCCTATTCCTAAAAGAACAGTAAATTAAAAGGCACCAGAAACATGTAGTGTTTTTTATATATCTGCTAGGCCTTGGTCATGGCCAAAGACTATATTCTCTATAATCAAGCTCACAATAGAAAATAATTCTCATATTCATGAATTGTTCATCTCATCATATCGCTAGTGGTTATTTCAAGGTTAATTTTTTTCAAACTCTTCTCTCTTGATTATGGTCTGTAGTAATTGTGTATGTGCTCAGAGAGTACATGAAAGCTTTAAACTTGAAGACATTTTTTTACCTCATCCTGTGTGACGATCAAATAATTACCCATGCTTCTCACTGAACTCTACAAAGAAATGATTTTGCTGTTTATTCCTTAAGTTTGGGAATTGGGATAACTTTGACATTTAAAAACATTCTATAAACTCTCATATAGGATATGATCAACATAATATATTACATTACCTGAAAATATATTTTTTTAAAGATTTTATTTTGTAGCAAAATACATTTTTACTTGACAGAATTTTTTAGTTTCTTTCTCTGGAACACTTTCCTCAGATTTGCTCAGTTAAAAAGCTGAAGAGTTAATACCTGACATGTTAATGGACTTCCATATTTCTCTGGCATGTGCTGTGATTCTTTCTGATTTGCCTCTGTTAGTAGTTGTTAGATATTCTTAATATTATCGCTGAATATAATAACATTTACTTTATAAAATGTGTGTATGTTGTGTGAGTTTGTGTTCATATGTGTGTGAATACATATGTGTGTGTGTGAATACATATGTGTGCATCCGTGGAAATCCAAAGTTGACATTGGATATCTTGCTCTATATGTTATGGTAGGGTTAAAGCCAGAGCTTGCCAGCTAGTTTAGCTAGCCATCTTGTCTTGGGGATCCCCTGTATTTCTGGAATCTTGGGATCACAGGCAGCCATGATGTCTTCTAGACTTTTAGATAGGATTTTGGGATCTAAATCTTTGTCATAATGCTTGCTATGAGGCATCTTCCTCCAAAAAATTTTTAAAATAGTAGAGATATGGATAGTGTTGTGTTAAGCTTGGCAAAATTCAGTATTATCCAATTTGAGGAATGCATGTATTTGAGTTAGATGACTTTTTTTTTTTTTATGACTGGAAGTTAAAAATGATTTAACCAGACTCTCTTTGGCTCACTGATTACTTGGGTGAGGCAAACCAAAAGACTCTGGAAACAGATGCTGAGGATGAGTGATGATGGATCATTTTGGTCTAGAACTGGGCTATTTAGCAGTCACAACCATTTCAATTTTAGATGGGAATCATGTATGTAATGATCACATTGCGTCCTTTATTAATCTGTAGGTCAGTTAGCTGTTACCGGTGTGTGTATGTGTGTATGGAATGCTCCATTTATGGCATATAAGAAGAAAGAAAAAATATAATTAAAGCAATATATAATTAGTACGTAATTATAAAAATTTAAAAATTGTTACGCATCTTTGTTATGTGATTTTTGCTAGGTTTAGATGTGTGATTCTTTGAAAGTAGTTTCTGTTAAAACAGAGGTATGTCACACATTTTCCTTTGAAGAATGAATAAAGAAGTAAGGACATGGCAAGTGTGGAGAACCGTCTGTTTAAGAAGGAGACATGATAACAGGCTTTAGTGTTTGGATGGCTGTTATGTATGAGAGGGATTAGCACTGCTCTGTGTAGCCTAGGAGAATAGAAACATTAACAGCTGCTTGAAACTCGAAGGCATCAGATTTCATTTGAACACCAACAAGGAGCTTCTCATCAGGCTTCCCAGAGCTGGAATCCTATCCCAGGAGGTAGCAAGTTTCTTAGTGTGTGGGGTGGTATGTTATGATCCGGCCACTTCTTTGAGGGTAAGGAATGGGGCAGCTGAGGAACAACTGGAGAACAGTGCTGGGAAAGGGGTTAGTTTCCATGACTTCCGAGAGTGCCTTCTGCCCGAACTCTCAGGATTCTTTGCAAGTACACCAAGCCCCAGTGCCCTTTCCTTCCAGTCCAGATCCTGTGTCTTCATGGCTAAGACTGTTACTCCTTACTCTTTGCCTCTCACCATTCTACCTGTTCTGCACAGACTGGTGGATCCCTGAAGAGTTTCAAAGGTTGTTTTTCTTAAATTGCATGTGTGTGTGTGGGGGCATCCATCAGGTCCAGCCTACTTGTCTGGTCTGTACTTGAGAGGGGGAGTTTGGATTAAGAAATGCAAGCAGAAATTTAAAGATACTTAATTCCCCCCCCAAAAAAAACAAAAACAAAAACAAAAAAACCCAAACAACAACAACAACAAAAAACAAACAAACAAACAAAAAAAAAAACACACACACACAAAGACACATGATCTAGTTGGGAGGACATTATGCCAGGTTTATTATTCAAAGCTTTTTTATACCCCAAATAAAGGAGGGGTAGTCAAAAAGACTTCCTTAACAAGATACAAAGAACAAGCAAGCGTAATTACCTTCTCAATACCCCAAACTTCAAGTAATCACATCCTCAACCAAATACCCTGTTGTCAAGGTAAGAAACCCATTAAACACACCTTAGGGCAAACATTCTATTGTTTAACTGTGAAAGAGCAAGAGTGGGTATAAACTTTGTGACCTGAAGATTTTTTTATGGGTTCCCAATATCAAATACCAAAATCTTCCTAATTTTTCACAGCAAACATTCAATCCAATATACTATCCCAATAAATTTTCAATTGAAAAGTATAGAAAAATTGTAAAAACAAAAGTATAGTAAAAGCAAATAAGACAAGATGTAATAAATAGTATCATATAATTACATTTTTTTTTGTTGTTGTTGCTGTTACAGTTAGGCCTATCAGGGAGTGCCAAACCTTGGCCTGCAGTTGTAGGTGAACTGTGAAATGATGAGAAATTACAAAGAAAAAAGAAAGCTTTCCCAAGAGACTGAGAGTGAGCCTAGAAAAGTATAGGTGCATATGTAGTACTCAGTTATAAACATGGCAGCCCTTTGCTTGTCAGACCTAGAAGGATCTTACTTCCTGATCTTTGGCAGTTTTGTTTCTTTCATTACAGTTTTGCTTAAAGATATACATCAAAAAGGGTATTTTTCTTACTTTTTTTCTTTCTGTGTTTGTTCTTTTAAAAAGACTCTCTTGTAAGGAAACTGCTTTCTGTGATACACTACTATCTGCCCTGGTCTTTCTGATTCACATACTTCCTTGCTATGAACACTCTATATCCATTTTGATGTGTCCTCTCCAGTGCCATGGCTGTATTGCTACTTGGGTGTATCACCTGCAGTGTGCTGAAAATCAGAGTACTGGTGATGGTAACCCTCCTCCATAGATAAGGAAAAAGAAGCACACACTTCAGGATTGGCTAATTGATTCAGCTAGTTCTAGCAGAGGCAATATATTCTATTAAAAATACTCAATTTGTTTGTATATGTGTGTGCTTTGGTGTTTTGATATGTGTCATGCATGTGCAGGATCTCCCCGGAAATCAGAAGAGGACATAGGATGCCCTGGAACTAGAATTCAAGGCAACTGTGAGTCCCCATGTGGGTGTTGGGAGCCAAACCAAGGTTCTCTATAAGATCAGTAAGTGCTCCTAACTTAAGAGCTCTCTCTCCAGCCCCCCCAGGCAGTATTCTAATGATTTATTTGACCATTATTGGTTGTAATCAGGCTTACATATTTGGTTATACATGTATCTTTAAAGAGGAAGGAGTGAAGATAACAGGTTTAAAAAGAAACTTCCCATTTTTTAGTCCTCCTAAAGATCCATGTTTTCATTTTTTAAATTATGTGTATGCTTTTATGTGTCTGTATGGATAAGGGAATGTCAACAAAGCTGCCCACACATGTGTCTATGTGTGGGTAAGGGAACATGAGCAGAGTGGCCCATGTATGGAGTCCAGACAGTGTCATCTTCCATACCATCTCTCTGGCCCCTAAACTTACTCTAGTTGTTATCCTTTTGTGTTAGTTTCTGGAACCTCTGGCCCATCTGTAGATGATATACTTCTTACTCATCTACCAGGTTCTAATCCTCTGCCTGCTGGATATTTCTACTTGGATAAACCACTGTGTCTTCTTCTCCATCCATTGGCATTCAATACAGAAATGGTATACATTTCTGTAAATACAGACTTAACTTGTTATTGATACATGGCCAGAAAGATCGCATGTGGAATTTGTTGGAGTTCTACTGTGGTGGAGCTGGAGAGATGGCTCTGAAGTTAAGAGAACTTGTTATTCTTGCAAAGGGCCTGGGTTTGCTTCCCAGCAACCATCTCCAACTCCAGTTCCAGGGGACTGACACTCTCTTATGACCTCTTCAGGCACCAGTCATATATGTGGTGCACATACATGCATGCAAGCAAGACACTTACAAAAATGAAATTTAAATTAAAAAAAAAAACCTTAAAAAGACATACTCTGTCAAGAAGTATGCTGAATAATTCTTACGTAATATTTTGCCCTGATTTTACCTACACAGGCATTACTATTGCCATTATACCAATAAAGAAATATGAACTAAGAGAGAGTAAGTAAGTTGCCAAATGGCATACTTGTGCAGGTAGTGAGCCAGTTATGTCTATGATCATAATAATTCTCCTTGATGTATCAATATTTTATATATGGAAACAGACACCCTCAAATTAACTATATTGAAAATATAGATGCCTATAATAACTATTTGGGCTCCTTGGTTATTTCATTTGCTTTCTCAATACCTATTAATATCTAGGTATACTTGTGAAAACACTAAACATAGAAACAGGATCAAGTATGTTATCAACATTTTTTGTCAATACCACTGCTCAGTTTTCACATTTATATTCCAATACTTGTATAACACCTCAAACTCAGTAACCATTTTGACTATCTTCTTAATTCAATAATGCAAACTAAATTATTTAGTATAGAATCTAAGTCATGTGTCTTGAGAGTTAAATAGTCCCTTAGAATCACAAACGTGACTGTGGGTTAAATATGTAATCTTTTAAAACTTAAGTTTTCTTATCTCCATAGTAAATCCTATCCTGGACCTACTGCACAGTTGCAGAGATTTAGTAAAGCAATGCTGTGAAATATTATCAGGACCTCAGTGAAGACTAATGTTAATTACTGTATGTATAATTTTACGTCAGCAAGAGCAAGCCTGACCTCATGATGCACTTCTGTAATCCCAACTCTTTGGAGGCTGAGGTGGTGGGACCACAGATTTGAGGCCTGTATAGTTTATATAATGATATCATGTTTCAAGTTTAAATCAATTATTTTTTTTAAAGAGCAATGTGAGAACATGGACCTTCATTTCTTATCAGATGGACTTCAGTTTGTGTTTCTTGTATTTATACACAGGAGATGTAGTAGTTTGCGGAATAATTGTATACCTGGACTCACACAAACAGTGTAAGGAGACTATTTGGGGAAGGCATTTGGCTCTCTCTGAGGGACAGTATTCTCAAATCATTTTCCTTCATATTCTGTTCTCACAGTTTTGGTATTAAAAAAAGAAGCTTGGAGAGACAGTTTTGTTACAAAGATTTATGTTTACCCTGCAAGCCCAAATCTGCTGTCCTTTCATCCTTATTGTTTTAGTTTATTTTAAGTGCTTTCAAAAGAAAATGGTTTTTAATCAAATTCATGAGATAACTTTTTATATTATATTTTTATAGATATTTAAACTTTTGAAGGTAGGACACAACTTATGTGCTTTTGGAGAAATTTCTGCTGTATGTTAGAGAGAAATGCAAGGTTTATATACAAATACAGAGCAGATTATTTTATGGATCCACTAGTGAATGAATCGTGATTATTAGATATTTTTCCCTATTTGATGACTATTGGACAGTTAGTTAGGTAGTTAAAAAATATGCTAAAACCTGTGCATGACATGCTGAAGTTTGTAGTTCACAGAAATGTGCCAGTGATATCCTCTGTCTGATTTACATTTTTTTTTACCCAAAACTTACATACTTTGAAAAGTGTTAAAGATAAGGAACAACATTACAGCTCTTCTAAAATTGACTGTCAAACTCTCAATAGACAGCGAGTCACATTTTAAAAGACTGTTTTACATATCTACCAAGGCAAAGAGTTAAAATTGTGATTATCTTTTGGTTTCTTTCTCTCTCTCCCTTTTTAAAAATAATTAAAAATATGAAGACTATTAGCTTCAGACTGAGAGGTGGGTAGAGATGTTTTTGTGCACAGGCTCTGCTACATGTCATTATCTCCTTTAGCTGACAGGTGGTGCTCCAAAACAGTATGGGCAGTAGGGATGTGTGATTAGATTGTTATCAGTTTCTGAAAAAGCTAGGAGCTGAACCCTTAAATAAAGATTTGCCACAAAGCAGTTGAATTGCTATTTATTTTTAAATGTGAGGATATAAGCAGCAAATGGCTTCTGGAATTTTAATTGTTCTTTAGTTACAGCCATTGCCTTTGGAATGAGGATTTCATGTAGCTTCAACAATAATTCTTCTTTAAATTCAAATCTATAATTTGAAATATTGAATTTGAAAAATTGAATAAGCCATGATTCACATGAATTTTCCTATATAATTTGTTATTCCTTATAAAGTTTCAGTATGATTGCCCAGGGTTTCATAATACCAAGAAGTGTTAAGTACAAAGTTTGTAAAATATAATCTAATCAGGATGTTATGATTTATTTTAAACCAAGACAGTATGACTTGGACAGACCTGGTTAATGAATTCTACAAATGACAGTAGTTGCTAATTCCAGTGACCCTTCATCGGACAGTGGGTGCTGAAGATTAGGTTCATCCTGTTCAGTGAGGAGGTTGTCAAGGTGACAGAAATGAGAGCAATTTACATTCAAGGTTTCTTTTAAAGGGGCAATCAGTTGAGTTTATGAGAGAAACAGGAATGTAACAGGTTAAGTAAGGTAGGTTGCTGGAGAGAAAGTGACTATACAGAACATTCATCCTGTCTTCATCTCTCTTCATACTGGCTTTTGTCTTAGATCCCATTGTCCTCCACCCTTGAGTGACTCTAATTGCATCTATGAATCATGAACCAACCCATTCTGCTCTTAACAGTTTTAATATTTCACTCCCAAGTCAATATGCTATTTAATAACCCATCTAGAATGTCTTCCACATCCTCTGTATAAGTTTTAGTTTTGAAACTATTTTTGTCTCTATTAAAATTATTGCAATTTTAAAGTCGTGTGACCTTTGGTAGGGCTCCTTGTGTGTGTGAATTAATGCTCTGCGCCAATCCCTACAATTAGCAATACTGCTTTATCCCTTTCTTCTGATACATTTGGGCCAAGATTCTAACCATGCCAAAGATTTCCACAAAGCAGTGACTTGATCTTGTACACTACTCTGTGGGGATTCTAGATTATTTTATTTTATTTTTTATCAGGCCAGTGTTCTAGGGCCTACCAAAGGAAGTATAGGCACAATCCTCACAGCATGGGGAACAAAGACACACAGTTGAACTTCCCTAATGTTGCTGTGGTGGTAGTTAACATTTAGATGTGAAAACAAAAAGGAAAGCCTTTATGCTTTTGCTGCATGGTTTTGATTTTAGTTTATCATTAGTTTAATAAGGCTTGATACTGCCATGGGAATAATACCAGTCTCAGAATTAGATTCTAAAAGTTACTATAGCAGCACATACCAAAATTGTCACTTACATCCTTCCAGAACTTGATTCTCATACTCTTCTTTAGTTTTCAGAAATCTACAAAAGTACATTCTGTGTGGAAATACCAGCCTGAAATGAATCCTGCTTAAATGTTAAGAGTATTGATTTATGAAATGAATTATTATCACTCAGCTCAGATTTTAGTGATGCCAATTTTGCATAAACATTTATTTATCTTCTATTGTTCTACACTATAAAGTAGCTTTTACATTCTGAAGAACACCCCAGACATCCATATATTCAAGAAAATGTGTAATGTATTTCACAACTTTTCTCAAAGCGGTTTGGAAATTATTTGTATTGTTTAAGTTGTAACACATTTATTATATTAGATAGCCTTTTAACTTGTATTTAACTTATGTGTCTTTTAATATTATAAGGTTTTAAAATTATTCCAAATAGTTAGAAATTGTTATACTTTTATTTTCATTTAATTACTGATAAACTGTACTTTATTTCTGTGGAGACTATTGAGGTCTTCTGGATTTATCTACACTTTTTGAAATAGTTTGTATTTTAGTAAGTTTTCATTCCTCCTGACTAGGACCCTTAGCCAGGAATGCTATATCGTCTATGCTTCTGAAAGCAGAGAGTGACAAATAACTGGGAGTCCCAAATAGTTTTTCCAGGGAGATGAGAGAGCAGCTGTGCCTTTGGACTGTGATCTCAATTTGGAGCACTTTCGGGGACTTGTGAAAGAAATCTTCTCTGTGATTATTGCCTAACATACAACTATTCCTGTCCTAAGACCTTAAATCAACACCCTCCACTGTCTAGTAGGAAAGTGACAGGAACTAGAGGCTGTGTAGATACACAGGACCATAGGATTGTGCTCCCTTTGTGCCTTTTCCCTCCTCTGTCTGTATTTCAACTGAACAAGTGCTTTCTAATGACTCGAGACCCCCTTTCCTAATTACATGTCAATCACAGAAAATAAGGGGATTGCCAAAGTTGTCTTTCATAAAGAAAGATTACAAATGTAAGTTGCAATGACTTGTAGTAAATAAGGAGTTCATTTTTAAACTGATAGTTTTATTCTTAGTGATTTCATGGATGACTATGATTCCTTATATTACTTCGTTACACTCTGCAGTTTTTTTACAACTTTGTAAATGCTGGAGTACATTTTTTTAGCCTGAATGTCATTCAATATCCATCTAGTTACTATGATTTTTGGAATTGAGCTGGGAAACTATGAAATTGGCTGATAAATTTGTGATTCAGAATTTCCATCCTTTCTTAAACATAATTGCTGGAAGGGCATTATGAGGGATGGATTAATTATTCTAAAATTCATGCTTGAGATGTCAGGCAATGATTAGAACTACAATTTTAGAGATCATTTTTCTATACATGAACTCACTCAAAAAGTAGAAGCTGAGTCCAGGTGTTGGTGGCTCATGCTTTTCATCCCAGTACTCGGGAGGCAGGTGGATCTCTGTGAGTTTGAGGCCAGCCTGGTCTACGGAGCTAGTTCCAGGACAGGTTCCAAAGCAATACAGAGAAACCCTGTCTCTCAAAAACAAAAACAAAAACAAAAACAAAAAAACAAAAAACCCAAAACAACAACAACAAAAAGTAGAAGCTTAGATATACTTAAATTAAAAGCTTGGTTCCTTATCAATTAATTTATTAGTATAGTTTTCTAATTAACAAATATATTTAAAATTTCATTGAGAAAAATTCATAAGCTTTAGCTTTAACTTGCTTCCTACAAACTTAGTGCCTATGTTCCCTCTTTGTATTAAATCTCTCAATGGTTCTGAGTAACAGCACTTCCTATGACAATGGTATTCATTAGATGAAACTGACTTATTAATTAAATGTTAGGCATAATTGGCCTAACAAAACAACAACAACAAAAGTAGAACCTGAGATATACTTAAATTAAAAGTTTGGTTCCTTATCAATTAATTTATTAGTATAGTAGACTGGTTTATACTAAAGTTAAGCAGATATTTCAATGGCAAGAATGAATCACAAACATGCATACAAATTTGATATAAATTATGCCTGAGAACAATGAAAATTACATTTTTCAAACTCTTGGTACAATTTGAAGTTTTCTAAATTGTGCCTGTGTTTGAGTAAAGTGTTTTGTTAAAGGATAAAAACGATCCAACTTGACTCTGTAGGGTTGTGTATGGTATTCTTTCATAAAGTGTGCAGCATTTTAATTCTCATAGCAACTGTTACTCCATTTGCCAGCAGGAGGCCCCTCAAAGCAATGTGATGTCTTTTGGTTGGCAGATTTCTTTATAAATGAATGACACTCTGAACATTCCTTTCAAGTGCTTTAGTGAGATAATATTGTATAACTTTTTAAACTCAGAATATAGCTGTATTATGTCAGTGGCCTGTAATAAATGTAATAAATGGTACTGCAAGAAGAGGACACAGCCTCATTCACCTTGCTCCAAGCAGAAACTACAGAATCCTGTTTCTATGGCTGAAGGGAGAAGAAAGGAAAGAACCGACCTTGGCTTACAGTCACTCTCTGTTAACAAGGGGACTTTAATTGCCTTGAGCTTACTACACAACCCATTGCAAATCATCTCTTGCAATTGATGATATGATAGAAATATTAGAAGTAGTCTTTGCAATTTTCAAATTTTGTGAACCATCCTTTAGGTAATAAAATATTTTGGTGAAAAGTATTTTCCTGTTGAACAAATTTGTTGCTAACAAATAATGATGCCAATGTATACCTAACATTTAAGTCATAAGTCAGTTTCATCTAATGAATACCGTTGTCTAGTCTCCACAGAAAGTGCTGTTACTCAGAATCATTGAGAGGTTTAATACAAAGAGAGAACATAGGCAATAAGTTAAAGCTAAGGCTTATGAATTATTTCCCAGTGGAATTTTAAATATATTTGTTAATTACAGACTTCAACTGTGATACAAAACATAAAAGTTTCAAGAAATGTTGGTAGAATGTAGAAAATGTTTGCTGTGATTGTAGGTTTGAAACCAAAGCACTTACTTTAATTTTACTCCCAACGAGGCCCTAGTGTCATGTAAACATTTGAGTGGACTGCAGCCTGTCACATCTGTTTATACATGTTGCCTAGTCATTCATTTGCTGATACCAACAGGCCTGCATAGCACCAACATCATATATACAAAACCCAAATATATTTGTCCCTAACCCCATAACTAGATTAATTGCAGCTCTGTGGTCTTGGACAACTTCATTACACTCTCTGTTCTTCATATCCTTAAGTTTAAAATGGACCAAATGATTCTGTTGTCTAGAAGTTTTTTGATGATTATTCGGGAAAGTATAAGGTACTTAACAGGCCATTTGACTCATGGTATATACTTGTGAACTTTTATTGGATTTTTCAATATGAAGACAACTTTAAAAATAATTTTATTATCACATGAATTAATGTGAATAATTTTATGGTTAGTATTCAGTTTTAGATAGTGCTTAATAAACAAAGCAAATGCATTCATGCACAGAGTAGGTATTTCTGCACCAGGAAGTCCATCAGGATTAGTCAAAAGGATGCATTAAGTGAGGCAGTTGCAAAGTTAGATACTTTTAGAGTTTTATTGTGAATGTTAGCAAGTAGGGGTACTGAAATGATAATGAACATTAATACAGCTTGAGTTTGAAATCATTTCCTAGAAACTGAGGTTTCAGGAACAAGCCATGGTGTTGAAACAGAATGTGTTAGGTGAGGAATAGTTAGGAGAATGTTTCATGTATGAGAAAATGCAATAATGGAGTTAAAGAAATTATCATAGAAAGTACAATGGACAGTCAATTCAGTGTGATTGAAGAGAGGTAAAATATTGTGTATAAATGTTTGTTTTCATTTAATTGGACTTTGTTATATAAAATTAAATAAAAAATTATAAATTAAAATAAATAAATAAAATAACATCTCCAGAAAGTAAGACTAGGTTATCCATGACTTTTGAACCCGTCATGGAATATCTCTACCTATGTTTAATAAATGAACTCCTAAAATAACAGACTACTTTTTATAGATAAACTATTTTACTTGATATGAATTTGATGCATTACATCCATAATCAAGAGAGAATGAATGTATTGATGGCTGCTGGTTTGTTAGCTCTCACTTAGCATTCTTCTCCATTGCACAAGTTAGGAGCCTATGCCTAGCGAATAGGGCCACCCACAATGGGGAGTGTCTTCCTACATCAGTTAATAGTGAAGACAACCCCCCCACAGATATGCCCAAAGGTAAGTTTGTTCTAGATAATTCCTTATAAACACTTTCTTCATGAGAGATTCTAGGTTATGTCACATTGATAGTTAAAACTAAACAGTATATTGCAGAAGGTTTAAAACAGTTAAATTTATTGGTAGAGCATGAATAAAATATTACTTATAGTTAACAAATGACCCACTTGCAATGTTGGTGCTTCACATATGAGTTTAAGCTTTTAAATTGGAGTATTAAGGAGATGTCATAGCTCCATTACATACTTTGTTTATACTTTTTATAATATTTTTATTTGAATGTCAGCTTTTTTATTATAAAGACAGGTCATTTAGGGATGAGTACTTCAAAGTTTCTCAGTTTTTGCATGTTGATCAGTTAGGTGTCTCTGTGTTAATTACCTTCTATTACAAGAAGAAGCTTCTCTGATGAGGCTCAGTAGTCCGCAGATCTATAGCTATAGTGATATGTCATTAGGAGTCATTTTATTGCTGTGTTCCTTTAGCATAATTCACACTGCATGCACAAGACCTTTTCAAGTTCAAACCAAATGAAATCCCATCTTGATGAAGGAAAATCGAATACAGAGTCCCATTTCTAACTAAGAAGGCATTTACAGTTGGAAATGGTGGTTGCTGGTAGAGGGAAAATAGGTTTTATACAATGGAGTGACACTGGATACCTCACTCATGCCTCAGGGCAGGTCACATGCTCAGAAATAGTTGGTTAACACTAAACAGACAAGTTTTTTTGGTGATATTCCTGTTTTGTCTTAGTGTTGGTACTTTTTGTTTGTTTTCTTTGTTCTAGAGAAAGAATATGAAGTTGGGTAGGTAGGAACAGGGAGTATATAAAGAATAGTTATGGGAGGGAATTATATGACCAAAATATACTGTATGAAAAAAATTTTAAAAATACATTGAAAAATGAATCAAGTTGGATTTCCCTGTAACATTTCAACATCTTATTGAATGGTAGCATTGGAATTATTGCAACCAAATCTTACTTAAGACTTAGGACAGTCAAATATGAGGTGACAATTTCTACAGACTCTAGTCTGCTAAACATTTTAAAGTTCTTTGACCTACCTGTAGCTGTGTCTCCTTTGTGAAAACCTTGTCAAACCAGTTCATTAATTCTATATTTTAGATAAACACATAGACTTATGTACACTTCAGTTTTATTTATATTGCACAATAGCCATATTGGAAATTGTCCAGATACATTCTTGAATTAATTCATTAGAAGGGAATAGTTATGTAATTATCTTACCTGTAGTTAATGGTTTTACTTTTTGTTTAAAAATAAAGTGTGTTTTTTTTAGTAGCTTTATATGTATCTGTCCAAATTTAAGAGTAAGGTGAACTGAATTATTTTTGTAAGTTATTTATATTAAAATATGGTTGGCGTTCTAATTTATGGCCTGCCAGTTTTCTAGAGGGTCTTGGCAGACTGGCCAAGCACACACCTGATTGTTCAGTTGGTAGTTTGATAACAATCAAGAAGTTTGTTAATGCAATAAAAAATAGTATGAGAATTATATTAGAAATATATTCATGTCTTAAAACTCAAGAGAAACCCTTTTACTAGGATGGCATAATTCATATTGTTAATAATGACTGTTTTATAGACAGCAAAGGACTATATCCTAAAATGCTGAAAGAAGGAACCTTTCCCAATGTAGCTATTCATACTCTATTCATATATATTTAGATATATAGGTTCCTCAACCTGTTTGAAACTATAAATATCATTGTAGCCTTGGATTCCATTAGAGTTTTCCTGCTGCCTATACAAACTATAATATTTTTGACAGTTAAGAAAATGAACTTCATGCCTTTAAAAATATGCATTTGCAAAATTGATAAGTGATAAATTTTAAAAATCTCTAGGATAACTGACTCTTTGTATGTAAATCCTGTTATAAAATTATATATATATGATAAATTATTTGTGCTTATTAATTTTCTTCTCATATATGGTTTTGTTTATGTATTCCATGACAAAAGTGATCAAAATTGACTTCAGACCAATGTTGTGATTGATATAGGATTTGCTTTTGTCCAAACTCCTGCTGCTCAGTAGCCTATTCATATGTAGTATGTTGTGCTAAGGAAGAGAAATTCTGACTTTGGGTTCTCAACAGCTTCTATAGCAACCAATAAACAAAGCCAAACCTTTCTCTTGAAGGAGACATTACCTCTTGCCAAGGGTTTCCAACTGTAAATCCATCTCTGAGGGGACAAGAATTGAAAGTAGGAGAGACCTCACAGAAGCTGGCATCTCCCAACAGCACACTGCTTTTCTGAGGGTTGTGCGCTGATAAAGCCCTCTATCTGGCCTTTATTATTGGGGATGATCAGACTTTTGGGTCATTATGCCAAATACCTGAGATAAAACTTTTTTTTTTTTTTGGAGATAAAACTGGATTCTGACTTGAGTAACTCATGCTGGAGAAGACACGGTAGAGTACAGAAGCACACATACAGTGTAGCTGAGAGAGATAGAAATTGAGATTGAATATTATGCTAACAAGAAGCAATGAATAAATGAATGAATGAATGAATGAATGAATGACTATGGGAATTGCTCTAGTAGTCCCCTCACCTCCATTTTGTTCAGCCATCTAGCATGTGACATTCAGTGTGGTATTCCTTAATTTACTAAAATAAATCCTGTCTGCCCACACCCTCACAGACACACTCACAGGTGGGTATTGCAGTCTCTCAGAACACAGAGATGTGCCTTACTCTCTCACAGACATACCCAGAGGTATGCAATGCACTCTCTCAGAACACCACACAGATGAGCCTTTCTGTTTCACAGACACCCCTACAGGTGCATTTCACCCTCACACACTTGCTTGCAGAGGCACACGCCCGCACACACACATACACACACACACACACACACACACACACACACACACACACACAGGTTTGCATTACATACTCACAGACACACTCACAGACTATCTAATCACAGTTTTAGTTTAGGACACTTAATGTTTGTTAATAAGGTTGAATTACTCATTTTTGATTGATATTTATTTCTGTTTGTTTTTCTTTAATTTCTTTTTCTCATCATTTCCTGTCTTCTGTGGGATTAAAAAAAAATAACAATCCTAGTGTATTTCCCCTTTTTGTCTTATTCCTCGTGGTTATTTTAAATTTTCCATCTTCAGATGTTTCCAATGCAAATTATGTGTACATTTACTTCAAGAAATATAGCTGATAGGGCTGAAGTCCTTCTCTATTAGTTATTCTTCTAACTCCAGAAATTAATTGTAAAATAAAGAGGTTCTCAAGAAATATATAGGCACTTTTTTTCAGTAATTGGCTTTAGATATCTAAAGATAAATCTAATGGCGACCCATCATTTATTTTATGAAGTTCTTATATCCAAGGAACTTACATTATACTGAAATTTTATGGGTCTGGAATTCAATAATAGCTGTCAGTAAGGGAGTATACCAGTCAATAATGGCTGGTCAGTAAGAGAGGAGCATGAAATTACTTTTTTTCTAAATAAAGACAATAGCCTTAAAAAAAAAAAAAAACTATAAATGAAATAGCAGCTGGATTTTGTTATAAGTCCACTTATGGCTAGTCTATGCATCTAGCCTAGCTATGCAGTTGGAAATTGAATAAATGTGAATTTACAAAGACATCTACACAGGCAAATTCTTACCAGCAAGCTAATTTTTTTTTTTTTCACTGTCATCGACTTTTCTTCCTTGAGTCACCCCCACCCCCCTACTCTTAAACTTCTCTGATACATCAGAATTCCTTTCTCTTCTTGCTTGAGATTCCTCAAGAGATATCTTTGACCTCAGTGGGAAGAGACAGCACCTTCAACAATTCAAAAACATCCTCTTTTGGCTGTTTCGCTAAAGGTCATACAATGCTTTGTATTTTCTATAACATGACAGTGTGACAGAACGATGTAGTTATCTTTTGTAATTGTCAGCATTGTTACATCAGCTTCATGTGAGATGCTTTTGTTCTGATCCCTTTAAAGTGTAATAAACATCAAATAAATGATTCATTTATTATCTGACACCTGGATTTGATAGAAAAACTACACAGACATCACTTCAAAGATGTTTTGGTTGTTATTTGATTTTGAAGGAATGGAAATTCAGTTAATGTTTAAGTTACTATTTTATCCAACCTTTTACAGCAGGAGAGGTCATATTATCACTGGCTGTTATGGAGGATAAATTTCTGACTGTTAGATGGATAATTTTTTATTTGTAATTGAGAGGTTTTTAAACTCTGCAAGTCATTGTCATATTTTTGCACTGGTGCTTGTAATATGACACAGCTTTTATTAATTAGGCTAATACTAGCTGACTGAGGAGAAAAGTGTTCTATCACAATGGCCTCACTTAAGGAAGTATATTTACCATTAAATAGACATTTTGTTGGGATGGTTTTATGTGAATTGTTGCCCACAGCGCTACTTTCTTTATGGAATTACACTGCAACATTTTGGGGAGAAAGAGACTGGGTAGAGTTCTTCTAATTAGTTTCAGCTAAAATTGGACACAGCCCAGAGTCATTGGAGAGACTGAGGATGCTGTTGAAGGGTTGAAGAGATGCCTTCATCAGATTGGCCTGTGGGACATTTGCTTGTCGAGTTGGTTGTGGGTAGTGCCACTGTGGGGTAGATAGACCTGAGCTACCAGAAAAGTAACTGCACATGATTGAAAGAGAAAGTCAGCAAGCAGCTTTTCCTCTATGGTTTTCTGCTTCAGTTCCTGCTTGAGTTCCTGTTCTGACTTCCTCAGTGATGGATTTTTGACCTAGACATCTAAATCAAATAAACCCTTCTTCCCCAAGCTGTTCTGATCACATTTATCCCAGCAACAGAGAGCAAACTGGCTCAGATGAGAGGCAAACATATTTTGTTTCATGTTCCCTTGGCCAGACTTATTTCCTTGACATAATCAACTCTAGAGAAATATGGGCAAGCTGTGGGCTTGAAAGTGCATTTGATAAATAGCCAACAGTCTCTGCTATGAGAAACTTAATAGGGGGAAGATTCTTTGTAGTAGTGCACAGAGATTTTGATTTGAGGTTAGTTACCTTTAAGGCAAAACTACAGCTCAGCCTTTTGTGAACCAACTACAACTCTGAGAAAGTTATTAATCTTCTGTTTGCCATAGAACACTGAATTATGGAAGAGGAAATAATATTTATTTCAAGAATGATTTCAATATTAAACAATACATGTGTATAAAGCAGAATGAAGAGAACATTTAAAAATATGCTTCATTTGTTTATATGTGTACAGGTGTGTACCTATGCCATGGCACTCTTTTAGGTCAGAAGACTACTTTTGGGTATCAGTTCTTTCCTTTCCATGTGGTTTGTAGGAATATAATTCAGGTGTTAGAATGCATGCTGAAATTTTTACCTGAACTCTCCTGCTTGATCCAGAGACTATTTTGAAACACTTAAAAGTAAAAGATTAATTTTTAATTATTACAGAAATATATTTCTGTTCTGTAGACAATTTCTGTCCTGCCCTGTCCCATGGACACAGAGGCTTATATTAATTATAAACTGTTTTGCTGATGGTGCAGGCTTCTTATTGGCTAGCTCTCTCTTACTTATGAATTCAATTCTATTAATTTATGTATTGCCATGTGGTCTTGGCTTACTTGAGAATGCCTGGTGTCCTACCTTCCTGTTGATGCATGGTGTCTTTCTGGCAACTCACTTTCTCTTCTTTCTCTTCCCAGAATTCTCCTAGTTTGATAGCCCTGGCCTATACTTCCTCCCTGGCTTTATCTTCCCTGTCCATTGGCTGAAAGAGCTTTATTCATCAAGTATAAGAGAAACATATATTCTTAGCATACAGAAGGACATCCCCCATTGTATAATTGCCTATAGTAAGTGTAATTTAATTTGCCATTAGTATATTTCAACATCAAAGCATGTCTAGAAAATAATTATTTTATACATGATAAGTACAGGCATTCCTAAAACTGCATTTTTACCACTGTTCAAAGCAAATGAAGAGATAGGTGGATATTCATAAGACAATAAATGTGGGACATAAATTTTGGCTATGATCTTAACATTTACTTTTTGCAAATGGAAGACACTAATTTGTTATTTTAATTAAATCAACTTGCTTCATGGTATAAGCTTTTGAGGAAAGAAAACTGCTACAGGAGTGAAAAACATGAAACTATTATATACTTACATAGACATATGAAATATATGTATTTATATGCATATGATAATTTATCTTTTGTAATTTTAATGTTTATGTGTCTATGTATCTTAGGTATTTGTATATTTTAATATCTAATATATTTCCACTTATACATTATAAAGACAAGCAACATTCTGCATAGTTTAATATCATGGCTCTTAACATTCTAAACAACCCATGAGTATCTGCCCTTAGAAAAAGTAAGCTTTTCATTCAATCATGAGTTACATGTTTATTGTCTTTGTACATAAAATAATCTGGAGGAGAAAAATGCCATGCTAAAATAAATAAAGGTACAAGGTTGTGTTTTTAATAATTGGTCCAAATTGAAATTTCTGTTTAATTATCAGAAGCCTCTGATCTTTGGCCACATGTAAATTTAGGTCATATATATATATATATATATATATATATATATATATATATATGAATGAGTTTCTTCTATATACTCATAAAATGGTTAGTAAAGAGTTTTTTACTTGTATTTAAAGAGTATTGACTTATCAGCAATATTCTAAAATACTCAATATTGCTTTTGGGTCCTGAAAAGGAAGAACAGGATTGGGCTCAACCTTGCTGGAAGTGTAGCTTGAATGATGGAGTCAGCATAGTAGTCTTCCCTTGTGTAGATTGGAGCAAATATTTCTTTTTTTTTTTTTTTTGATTTTTTAAATTTATTTTATATAACAAAGTACATTTAAATGAAAAAAAAAAAACATTTATAGACAGTATTTGGGAATTTGGGCGTTGTTCTTTCCAAACTACTTCCTGCTGGTAAGGGGCGCTGTCATCGGGGATTCGAAGAAGATTCAGAAATCATGGCTGTAGTCTGTAAGGATGCTTTGTCCAGCTGTTTTGAATGTAGGATCACCTCATACTCTGTTTCAGGCGGTCTGGCTTAGTCAAACCACATTAGTCTGGAAGGAATCCACATCTTTTCATTTTCTGTGGAAACAAAAATAGAAATCCTTTTCCCCAGTAACTTGTCCTTGAACTTAAATTTTGGAGTCAAAGCTTTTTTTTAATTTAATTTATTATTTTACATGTCGATCCCAGTTCCCTCTCCCTCCCTCCCTTCCTCCTTCCCTCCTTCCCTCCCTCCCTCCCTCTCTCCCTCCCTCCCTCCTTCCCTCCCTTTTACCCTCTCTGCCCTCTCACATGCACTCTAACCACCCTCCCCTCCCATCCCCCCACCCCAATTCCATATGTAGGGGAATGCTATCCTGTTGGGGTCATGTAGATCTGACAGGTTGGAGCAAATATTTCAAAACAGATGTGTTTTTCAGCATAGATGACATCTTCACAAATACTTGTATTCTAACTCCACAATCTTCTGAAATTACTTAATGTGACTGCTTCAGAAACTTCTGGTTTAGCTTGTTCCTCACTTTTATTTCAGTTCTCTTATTTTGTTAACTATTCACTGACCTTTTGTTTCACTTATCCGAGTTGCAAGTGATTTTGCCTGTGAAGCTGATGAGTATCTGTGACAGGGTTTCCCTAGTTATGAACATGCAAACCCATATTCATATTCAGTTATATTTTTCAAAGAGCCCATGTCACACAAGTTACAGCCCCAGTTGTTAACAAAAGCCAATGGAGAGGGATTTAGCAGAGCATTCTTTTCATGCAAAGACTGGCCATGATGGTGACAGGAATGAGTTTGAGCTGTCCGTGTCTACTTAACCATCCGCTGTATGGCAGCGGGCTCTTGCCTTCTAATTGAAGGTGGTGTAACAGGAACTATTTGTTGTGTTCAAATGTGCCTTCAGACAGTCTCTGAGCATAACAGTCACATATTTAATGATATAACAAACAAACAAACAACAGATGACCATCTTGTTAATGGTTCCTAGTGTCTTTTTATGGATCTTTGGATATTTACATCTTTTTTCCACTTTCCTCATTCAAATAGTTTTAGGGTGTTTTCTCAATTGATACCAGATATACTCAAGGATTTGTGGACACTGGAAAGTTTATTAGAGTGTCAGCTTTATTTTTCACTCTATTCCTAGATATCTACGTCTGTCACTGAGTTTCTGTCAGTGTAGTTCCCTCAAGTTCTATGGATGGGTCGAATATTTTTGCATGCAATTTTCCCCTGGATTCTTGTTTCAGTGGTTTTTAGAACAAATACTTGTGATAGCAAAGTAAGCAATTATAAACTTTTTAGATGTCTGTGTTGCATGACAAAAGTTATTTCCCCTTTCCCGCTTCAGCCTCTGAATTCTTTTACTTACTGTTCCCTGGAAAGAAATGGGTGAGTCAACAAAATTAAAAAAAAATTAATTAACTTCTAGGGCCACTTTTTTTTAATAGCCCTGTAGTATTCATTTATATGTTAAAATTTTACAATGACTAATTTAATAGACAGATGGTAGTTGATATTACAGTATGAGAGTCAGGCATTTCCCTAGGCCTAATGATTATCTACCTAGTTTTCAATTAGAGAAGATGGTCAATTATCTAGAGTGGGTTTTATTTTAATTACCCAGTGATTAGGCCAGCTAGGTAACCAGCCTGGAGGAAATATGTGTGTATGATAGAATTCTTACGAGGTAAGCCTACAATATAAATTAAAACAAACAGACAAAACAAAATGGGGGGGCAATATTAAAAACTGCTTAAATGAAATGATAGTTTACCAAAGTCTGTATGTATTCTTTTATTTATTTAAAAAAATTTTAGCTGAAAATGCTAAAATGGCTGTTTTTGAAATACTCTTTTGCTTTTGTAGACAAAAAAAAAAAAAAACATTGTCATAGGAATGAGAAGTAATCTTGAAATTCCTTATTCCAGAGTATATTATATTTCTCATGTGCCCTCATGTCCATAAGATGTCATTAATCGGGTGACCATTTTCATCTGAAACATGGCTGAAACTCCAGGCAGAAATATAGCATGGACAAATTTCTGATAAATTCTTCTAGTTTTGTCTTCAGGTTTTCACTCAAGTTTCTTCCTTTTATGTCTCCTGTGTCCACCTTAATATTTATAGTTAGTCCCATCTATCATTTTAACTTGGACATATCTAAACCAACTAGGGTTGTCCTCGTTTCCTACATTCTCGCTTCTGCCCAGGGATCCACCCTGTTGATCACCATTCAGACATGACTGTTCTAGGCTGGATTTTCTGCTATTTCCTTCTATTTTTCCTGTCAGTATGTTTTGATGATTTCTTACCATAGAGTTTGAATGAGATGTCCCCTATAGTCAGGTCCCTAGTCCATGGTGATTTTGGAAGGCTTGGTGGAGGATGTGTGTCACTAGGTAGTCTTTGATGTTTCCAAAGGACTCCTGTGTTTTTGCATGTGTGTTTTCTGCCTCCTATTTCTTGTGGAGATGTGCACTCTGACTGCTGCTCTGGCTGTCTGTCTGTTCAGCCAGCACAGATTATTAACATTTTGGAAACATAAGGAAGTTTTCTTCTAAGAATTGCTTAGGTCATGGCATTTCATCACAGCAATAGTAATGTAACTAAGACATTACCTTAGTCATTTTGACTCTAGTTAGTGTGATTCCCAACCAGATCCTAGGGGCATACATCTGAGCTACTACAGCAAATTTTATTCACTAAATATTCTCTTAGTTAGCAAGCATTAGCTTTACACATGCTTATCATAGTTAAAATATTATTAAAATTCCATTGACTGAAACTTTAAGTATAAAATATTTAAAATTGTCTTACTTCAGTTTCAAGGGCTATAGTAATATGTTACTACCTAGCTAATAGGAAACAAAGAAAGGGCTTTTAGATCATACAAATTACTGAAAAGGACAGCTTTAAATACTTTCAAATTTAATACTATTTCATGCATGATATGTTCCCCTATCCCTCATTAGATTTAGATTCTTTGAAGATGGAAAACATTTCTTAGGAATGTACTATGGCATTTAATATGATTCACATAGCTCAGTAACAGCTAATTCATTTAACTTTAAGAATTTCTGTTTTATTAAGATAATCCATATAGTTCAGGAGAGTTTTTAAAAATTTTTCAAAACCTTTTTTTTGATAGTGGTTCAACTACTGAAGATTATAACCATATGGGGAACTTTAAATAAAATGCAGTCACAGAGCCTTGCTCCGAGAGACTATGATTTATGGATTATGCAAATCTGTTTGATGAGAATCTCCTTAGATAAGGCCTAGGAATGTACTTTTGTAAGAATACAGGACATTCCATGGCTCGGCCAATTTAGATACCCATTAGTCTATATGTTTTTCTACCTTGTAAGTCCATTCATTACTTCCACTCATGAAGATCTTTATAGTTAAGAAAAAATGTTTTTCATATAGATAGGTGTATAAGACTGCAAAAATAACAAAACAATTTCATATATATATATACATATATATATATATATATATATATATGTATGTATGTATATAAACTCGTAGAATCCAGTTTCAGAGAGGGAGGAGTGACAAACAAAGGGGTCAATACCATGCTGGGAAAACCTACAGAAACAGCAGACCTGAGCAAGTGGGAACTCATGGGCCCCCGCCTGACAACTGTGGAACCAACATAGGACCAAACCAGGCCCCCTGAACCTGAGTGTCAGCTAGGAGGACTGGGCAGTTATGGGGCCTCTGGCAGTGGAAGCAGGATGTATCCCTAGTGCTTGAATGTACTTCGGGAGCCCATTTCCCATGGGGGGGATACTCCCTTAGCCTAGGTACAAATGGGAGGGCCTAGGTCCTACCCCAAATGACTTGACATATTTTGATGATCCCTCCTGGAAGGCCTCACCCTCCCTGGGGAGTGGATGGTGGATGGGATTGGGGAATTGGAGGGGGCCATGGGAGGACTGGAGGGAGAGGGTACTGGGATTGCTATTTAAAATAAGATTGTTTCTAACTTAAATGAAATTTATAAAATAAAAAATAAAATTAGTAAATAGATATCCTAGAGAATTTCTAGAAACATATAAATGTTATGCATTGTCTCAAAATAATTTACTGTTATATTTTTGGTGACTTCAGTAATGAATAAAATCTGATTAAGCATAATTGTTAGACTAAAGGTATTAACCATGGTGAGACTCCCTGTTGAACACAGAATATATTCGAAAGCAGAAAATATTTGAAAGCACTTGAACTATTTTTTCAGGAGGAAGGTATCTGAACCCTTTAGAGAGTCACTTGAGGATTGGGAGGAATTTCCTTTCCTATTTTCTCCATTGGCTATGGCATATGTTAATAGATGTTGGGATTTAAATAGCTTAAAAATAATGGCAAGTCAGTCAAATTGGGAAATCTTAGATGATAACTCCAATAGAAAAGAGGCAAGAAAAATTAATTCCCTGATGTTACTTAGTAAATCTGAAGCTCTTTTGATCATTGGTTATTATGATTTGAAAGGTTATCTCAAAAAATGATATATGAGGAATTATATTTCATTATATAAATTAAAAAATCCCCATGTGCCCATAGGGACACTCCCCCTCTCCAAACCTATGCGTGTCTTAAATTATGGAAATTTGTTTCTCTATATGGTAGGAATATAAATAGTGTTAGTCTGTGTGCAGTGTATTGATTGGGTAATAACAACAGGGACAAGGCAGGGCAGTCCCAGGTAACAAGATGACTTTAATTATTCCCATTATCTGTTGTAGATTGATTAATTAAAATTATCATATGGGAAATAACAGAACTTCTATCAATGTAACCAATTTTAAAAGTGCTTGTAAATTATTAATTTTTTTCTTGCAAAGCATAAAATTCAACATAATTTTTGGTTGAAATTGGTGACCGGCTTTCAAATTCTGTCTACAATATTGGACACTTCCATACTTTTGTAAATTTTTAAAATAAAATAATTCATTTTTCTCTTTTAGGTGATTAATATATTAGGTAAACTCAATATGGTAGAGTATTTCTCGTATCTTGATTGTACTAAACCACTCTGAATTAGGGATGTTTGATGTTCATTTTTTTCTTTGGATTCCTCCAGAAAGTACATTTGTCTTCAAAGAAAGACCTTGCCCAAAACTTTATGCACATTGATTCTATCAGCACTACTTACATGCTCATATTGGTGTGCTAAAACTTTTACATTTGTCATGGTTTAGGCAGCTTATGTCTAAGTTAATGAAGGGGCAGGAAAAAATGAGATTCAAAATAATTTTGGTAAACAAAAATTGAAACGAATTGGAAATTATTGAAAATTTGCAGTAATGAAAATTAGTATCACACAAAATCCAGATAGTTTTCTATACAGTTTTTAAAGGTTTTACTTTTTGTGTGTATGAATGCATATATATAGATGTATATGTGTGTAAGTTGCATCTATGTGCTGTGGCATAGTTGTAGAGACCACAAGACTCTCCCATGTTCAGCCATGAGTGTAGTAGGAATCTCTGAGCCCCTTTTGCATCCATGACAAGTTGTTGATCATCCCATTGTGTACACTCAATGCAGGGTATTGTGAATTCCTGATTGCAATGGCTATGTCTTGGCAAAAGGTGGCTTTCACAGACATTTCCTCTCTTTTCTGACTTTTATATTCTTTCCATCTCTCTTTTGCAATGTTCCTTGAGCCTTAGAGGGGGTTGTATGGTGTTTTGTTTAGAGTTGAGGACTTATTTCTCACTCCTTCTCAGTATATGTTTCATATATGCAACCATGGGTCCTGCATGCTCCACTGGTCACTGGGAAAGAAAAATTGCTCTACTTAATACTGAGCATAGAAAAAAAAATACTGAGCATAGTACTTGCCTCATTTCCCTAGCAAATTTTAAGAAGTTATCATTAGGGTTACATTCAGGAAAATGTTATATAAGAATCTCTATATATTTTTAATATTTATGTTGGAGATGGGTTCCTTAATAAATAATTACTGTGAACTGGTTCTTCAGTATGTGTGGACTGAGGCTAGAGAGATGGCTCTTTTAGAGAGTACTTGCTGCTCTTCTAGAGGACCTGAGTTCAGTTCCCAGTACCTGTGTGAGACCATACCTATAACTTCAGCCCCAGGGCATATAATGCTCTCCCCTTACTCCCTGGTTACCTCTGCTCACATGCACATACCCACACAGGCATACTCACTTGCACAAGATTAAAGCAAATTTATTTTTTGTAGTCTCAATGGTCACTGTTCAGTATATCATCAAGCTTTCCTTGTGTTTTGATCGACCACAAAGATAATATGTGCCATTTGTAGTCTGATCCATTCAAGACTCATGGATGATTTAAATTACTTATACATTTGTGCATGTGCATATGAGGAAATAGAGGATATAATCTTTATTGTGTACAAGTATTTGACAAAAAAGTATATTTTGCCTTTCTTTTTTCTTTAAGGTATCTGAATTCATAGAACTATTAACTAAGTTACTACATTCCTTTGTTCATATATAATTTTAGCTAAGTTATAAAGATTTCTTCAAGATGGTGAAAATAGTGACTAGTTGATTATCATTGTAACTTGATAACTAGTATTCTGTCAAGTACAAAGATTTCTTGGAGGTGATCATGAAACATTTGATCACTTGATTGATAGAGGCAGAATCAAGTGCAAAATACAGGAAAATAAGTATTTTAATTAAAAAATTCATTTAAAAATCTCTGCCCATTATTTTTGTGAAGATTGATAAATATAATACAATATCATATAGACTTACATATATAATTAAGTGTCACTAACATAATTATATATTACCATTATCTTTGTAATCTATGTGCTTAGTAGGCAGAATCTTGACTTTCAAATTATGTTTCTGTATGACATTCATCTCTGTAATTTAAGGAATCTTGATTTTTGTAGGGAAGATAATATATTCTGGAGCTGATCTTTCCTGAAGGGTATAATTATGTGCCAAGTCTAATTTTAGGAATCAATGGGGCTCTCATGAGTGCAGCTGTCAGGTAAGGATAGCATGTGTTCTATCAGGTAGGCTTCTACCACTGCAAAGTATTTATTAACTTAAAAAGTTGAACTGCATACAGCATGAGAGAAGATACATTCATCGGTAGCATCTAAGGGACCCAATGGTCTAAACCAGATACAGGGTTCCTTTAATTGGTTGCTAGTAGTTTTGAATAATATCCCTTTAATAGTCTAAAAAAGAATGTTTCTTTCTTTTTTTTACTTGCTTGAGGAAGAGTGGATGCTAAAATTCATGAAGTTTAAACTTCTCTGGTACATGTTTTTCCCATTCAGAGTTGTTTGTAAACTATGAATCATAGTTCTTAGAAATACAAAACTCTCATGTTTGAGAGGAGTCACATTTCTTCTTAATACTTCTTACATGTAAACTGCAATTTTGTTTTTATATAAGCAAAATTCTAATACACAAAATATTCTTGAAAGTTGTTATGGTTGGGACTGGGAGAGATTACTTAAGCAAGGAACCAAAATTCAGTTTCCAATATCCACCATCAGGCAGTTCACAACAGCCTGCTGTTCCAGCTCCTAAGACCTGACACCCTCTTCTGACCTCTGGGAGAAACTGCAGGAACACAGATATACTCTCTACAGAAACACAAGTGTACAAATAACTTTAAAAAGTGTTATGATGTTAAATAAGCATCGAAATAGGATTTTTTGGTGCTATAAACTATGTTCTTGTTTGTGAAGGTGGTTCATCTCATATCTTAAGTGAGGTATGAAATTATTATCATGAAACAACCTATTCTTCATTTTCTATGTAAAGTTCAGAAATCTTAGTCTGAACTTCTTATAAGAATTTTATGTTCTAGTATTTTGAAGGCTATAAATAAAAACCTTTTGTTTGTGTAATATCTGTATTTAGTTCATTGTCAAGTTAATTAACCAGTAGCTGGGTATTTCACAGGGATTAATGACTACAGGGAGGAGTAGATGGTTCAAGGTACAGCCAAGGGCCATTAACATCTGCTGGCCATTAATTCCCAGAAAATGCCCAGGTTTGAATTCATTATTGCTATTATGAACTGAAAAGGGAAAAGAAATATAGGCATATGAATTTTTAAAAGTCAGTACAATTTTAATTGCTATGTACAAAGCATTCATGAAGAACTTAATTCTTGTATATTAGCCAATCACATTGCAGGTTTCATCTCTCCTGGTTCCATTTGGGCAATAATTAAGTAATAACAATTGTAGGCCTGGCATTTCCTGGGGATTAATGAATGGCTGGGTGGAGTTAATTACATAAAGTATAGTCTCAGGCCATTAACCTTAGTTGGTCACTAATCTCCAGGAATTTCTTTTAAGTGAGGTAGTTTTTTGTGATAGGAAGAAAAATGTATTCAATTATTTTAGTATTATTTGAGCCATTTTTATCTTTCTACATAGACAATAATAGGAACAACCAATGGATTCTAGATGTTCATTTCAAAGTTAGTGCTATTAGACTGTAGACAGTGAGTGGAGGCCTTGTCTATGAAAGTTGAATACCATCTATTCAAAGAAGGCATGTAGAGTATGAAAATCAACATAAAAATGATTTTCTTTGTTTATAAATATAAATGTTGTATAGGTATATATGTGTCTTGTTGTTTCTTACCTTTTTAAGTAAATAAGGTGTTTTTAGTTGAGCATGTTCAGTCATGCTTCTAATTCCAGCATGTGTGAAATGAGCCAAGATGGTCTTGAGCTATAGGCCAGTTTAGGCCACATAAAGAGAAAGTATTTAAAAATCAATTAAATACATAATCTTTTATTTGCCTCTGTTCTATTGTGGCTATGTATATTTCTGCCCCATATACACATAATCAATAGTTTTTCAGAGTCTTCCTGTTGAAGCCTAGGGTGGCCTCAAGTTGACCATCCTTCTGTCTTGATCTATCTAGTGATGTGGGTTCAGGCTTACTTTACCACACTTAGCATATATTTGAAATATTTTGGCTGCAATTTGTCTACTATTTTGTTGGGACATACTTATAGATCCAGTTCTTACTTAATGTTCTCTATCTCTGCTTAGTTGAAAAGTCTGCCATTAAGTGTGAATGTTCAGATGGAAGAGAGAAATTGCTTAACTAATTCCAAGATTATTGATGGAATCTTATTTAGTAATGAAATAGTCCTTAAACAAATAAAAGCATTATTAAAAAAATGTAACTAAATAAATGCCAGCACATATTTTGCTGGTATCCAGACAGAATGAATTGTATGATGAGGCTTCAATGAATTCTAATGAGTTCTTTGTTCTCTTTTCAGAACTTAAAATTTAAAAAGTCTTTGTGAAATTTAAACAACATACCTGAAAACTAAAACCTAAGTATGTTGACTATGACCACCCGAGAAGCTTTCTTAAGCTAACCAATCATTCTTTTAATAAATTTCTGCCAACTATACACACTACATATATGTTAATAAAACTTACCATGTTATAGTAAATGTTTCAAGACCTGACTATGACATTAATTTTAAATATAATGCTCATATGCCTATTTTATTACATGTTACTAAAGCATGATTATGCATTGTAAAATGCTTTTATTAATGGAAGACAGTACAGAAAACCCTCTCTTTGTATGCATGCATGATAATTTTCACAAAACAATGTTCAATGAAGAATTAAAACAATTTTGTACTTGAAATATAATTATATATTTGTTGAGTTATTGAGATTTTAACTGTTTTCATTACATGAGTTCCTAGAGTTTAAGGTGATTGGAAAATATAGTCTGAAAACATTCATTTACAGACATTCATTAAAGTAGTTAAGAGCAGTAATAAAAATTAACCAAAAGTTACAAGAAGTTATAAATACCAAAAGCCGCATAATTTTATTTGGAAGTAGCCATTTCTTGTAGCACTTTTACAGTAATAAGTAGTGGTATGAAAAAGTTGGTATTTCTCTAGAGTTTATTACCTTATTACTGTGTGTTTTTTTTTTTATGAGAGCAAGATTCTTCTTTGTGCCAAAATCAGAGCAGTTTGTTTCAGAAAATGGGTGTTGGGAGCCTCGGCAAAGAAATGACTTCCAAGTTGCAAAGCTATAGGTTAAGCTAACTAAGGTTCTCTTCTCCAAGTTCTGATTCCTTTATCCTGTACCCAAACTTCACAGTTGGAATGATTTAAAATTAATTTAGATAGCATACATGTTAGTGCTATGATATTTTTGAAATTATCAAAGAACAAGTATAATTTAGTAAAAGTTTATAAAATCAATATAATTAAGATCAGTCTCTCTCTGTAGTCTTCAATCCTTGTAGCTTATAGTAAGTCTATTTCTTTGAAATCCTTTTAAAATGCAATGAAGTGGCCTGTTTTGGGTACCACATTTAAATTAAGATATCATGTTTTTAAGGGTACATTTTTACTTTCTTTAGTCCTTATATTTAAATTTTTTTTAAAGTTCATATTTGCTTTTGTGAGACATTTTTTTCTAGCTTGCATAGCTTTATGTTGTCTTTACTCTCTGCTTCTGAATTTTCCATCTATTCTTGTATGTCTCCTTGTGAGAGCATGCTGAAATTGGCACAATATTTTTTTAAAGTAGTACTACAAGAATATCTTGAAAATTTCTTTGTATGCACCATTTCTATCTCACAAAGAGTGTTTGTCCTTATGACAGGGATGTATTCAGAAGCACTGTGGAACAGAGACCAGGCTCAGAGAATGTACACAATCCACATTTTAAGTGATCTTTGGAATGTCAATAGTTTTGAATGTTCATATCTCTTGGGTAGCAGGAAAAATTAAAGCATTGTATCTAAGCTTGTAAATTGGAGAAAATCATAGAAGCAAGGGATATGCTCGCTAAGTGGGACAGATTCTAAATAGAAGGAGTAAAACAAACATCTAGAATAAAATTTCAAATGAGGAAAATTTTAGGAAATGAGTCAATAGACAATGTAGTCACTACCTACTAATCATTTTTAAAAAGTGATCTTGAAAATACTTTTGGAGAAATTAAGTGATTTGTGAAATTTCTTATCTAGCAGGGTAGTCCTATTCCAAGCGGTGTTTTTCAGAATATTCACTCATTCAGTCTTTAGCAGCAGTGAAAGGAGTTCCTTTCCTTTATGGTGTCAAAAAGAAAAACAAACAAAATCCAGTTTATACATTATGTTAAATGTATAAGATGATGCATGAACTTCTAGATGGTGAGTATTCTGAGTCTAGGAATTAGAGAGAATGTTCATTATTGCTTTGAACACACACATTTATATAATATATGCATATGTATAATTATATATAGTCTTTCTTATATATAGTAGATTATAGATATTTTTGAAATTATTATTATTATTTGCTTATTTTACATATTGATTCCAGTTCCCTCTTCCTCCCATTCTCCCATGTGCCCTCCACACCTCTTCTCCCCTTTACCCCCCACTCCACAAGGAAGGTGAGGCCTTCCAGGAGGGATCATCAAAATCTGTCAAATCATTTGGAGTAGGGTCTAGGCCCTCCCTTCTGTCTCTAGGTTAAGGGAGTACACCTCCATGGGGAATGTGCTTCCAAAGTCCTTAATGCACCAGGAATACATCCTAATTCCACTGTCAGAGGTACCTTAGACTGCCCACGTCTTCTAATTGAAACCCATTTTCAGGGTGTCTGGATCAGTCCAGTGTTGGTTTCCCACCTATCAGTCTGGGGGTCCATGTGTTCCCCTTGTTTAGGCCAGCTGTCTCTGTGGGTTTGGTCTATTAGCAGGAAGCAAGGAGAGAATGTGGGCCAGCATGGGCTTTTAAAAACTAAAAATCTCATACACCCTCCTCCAACAAGAGCACACTTCAAAGTCCTTTCCTAGCAGTCCATTAACTAGGAATCAGACATAAAAATATATGAGCCTATGGGTGAGCATTTGTTGCTGGGTCCTAATGGCTTCCTTGGAGAGGGGGTGAGTAAGCACAGCATCAATGATACAGACCCTGGGAGTCAGGTGAAAGAAAAGACAGGAGTTTTGTTTATTTAGAAATTTGGCAAACATTATATACTCTGCTAGCACCCAGGTGTTCTGACCCGTTGACGCTGCATGGTCACCCTCATTGGCTAGGTATAATTAGGACCTCTGACAAAACCAAGCAGACTCCATGATTACACATTTCTAGGTCTAGTAGGCCTTAACTTTCTACAGCCATTCTCATTCAAGCCACAACAAGGGGCAAGGGAGATGAATCACTTTGGTAAAGTGATCACTGTATAATCGTGAGGACCGAGAACCATTATTAAAAATTTCTGATTTAATGTGCTTGAAGAAGAGTGTCCATAAGGGTGATGGTTTTACTTTAATCAGGGAAGCTATCCGAGGAGCCCTGGAAGTGGCCAGAGATTTAGGTAGTAGAGTTCCCTTGATAATCATTCTGATCACTTAGTGATGTATTTATTGCATCTTAGTTCAACCTCAACCCTGCCACCTATGACAAGAAAAGAACTGTGCATGGCCTTTCAGGGTTAGGGTGTTAGTATAGCTATCACTAGTCACACATGTAGTCCTGAGTGTCAGCTGCGCTTGTGGGACATAAAGGCAAAAGATTGTTCGAACCTCTTCTATAGTATTTTTGTCTTTATTCTCAATATACATTCCTTTATACTTCCAAATGTATTTTGTCTTTTTTCCCCTCATTTTGTAGAACTTAGGGTATACAAAGGAGGTATGTCTTTTACTAATTGCCTAGTATATGGGCACAGTGGTTCTTTGAGGAACACAAAAATGGGTGACAAGATCTGGACATCTTGTATAAGTGCCAAAGTAGGGAGCTATCCTCTCACTAACTGTTAAGGTGAAATCTCAGATTCCTCTGCCTAAGACGTTATCATTTGGGTGAGAGAAATATGTGGGAAGAGAAAGTTGAACATTTTCAAGTTATTTATCTTGAATTCAAGACATTAAGAGATGTAAAGTATCTAGGGTCAATTATTATAGCAAGAGAATTAATTGTGGTAGGAGTTTCATATTCATCTTCAGTTATATGTTTATACTCCAAACATAGCACTAATTCAGTGAATTATCTCGAACATTCCCATTAATTTTCCTTTCCTCCCCTTTGTGTTTTTGTAGCACTAAAGCTTTGGTGTATGCTAGGCAGTGTTCCATCACTACGTTGGTTTGTTTGCTTGTTTGTTTGTTTGTTTTTTTAAGTAACCCAGGTTGGTCTTGTATACATTCTGTAATTTCTTGAACTCAGAATCATTTTGCTTTAGGCTTGTGAGTAAGTAGAATTACATGTCTACAAGAGCAGGTCTGGTTAACATTATAAGTCCTTCTCAAGTATCCAGGCATGTTTCTTTCTTCTGCATCTCAAATCCTGATGACATAGTTTGCTATTTGACATATGATTCTTGTTAGACTATAGACATCTTCAGAGCATGGCTGAGGAAGCACACAGATCACATTAGTAATTTAGAAAATCATTACCACAATGAGGAGGCTGGTTATATGGGCTAAAGCTAGAGGGATGAGAGGGATGAGAATTATTAAAAAGCTACTTCAACTGATAAGAGAGAATGGAGAACTGAATTCAGGTTGACATGAGAGTCAGCAAGGTATTTTAAGTATGTATAGCTGCTGGGGATTATGTCATCAATTAAAACAAAACAAAACAAAACAGGAGCAGAAAGTGGCAGAGTTCAGAGGCATTACCAAGCATCTTTCTTGGGTTAATTTTAAGTGACGTACTCTAGGGGATGTCTGAGTGGTAAAGGACTTAATAGGAAAGCAGCTGAATGGAAAGCATGACATTGATGACAATCTATAAGTTAGAGTTTTGAAGAAAGGGGAGGAATTCAAATTGTCACCATGCAGGAGACAAGAAATTGATTTAGAATTTAACTATAGGGTGTAGAGTATGTGTGTGGGGGGGTTACCAGTGAATTGAGACTACAGCAGATGAGGGTTGAAAACATTTCAGAGGACTTGCAGCTTACTGGCTTGAGATGATGGCTGGAGGTTACTTTCCATAGGAGTTAAGATGAGCATTCATGCTCTCTGTTACTCAACTGTGAAAATGAGCCACTTACTGGGGACTCCAAGTACAGAATATTCCAGGAAGTTGGAACACTAATGGAACAGTCATGATCTGACACTAATTTATGACTCAGATTTCTCACCAGAGACACCGAGATAATGGCAATTCCATCACAGTAGATACTGTAGGTCAAGTTTGGTCTTTATATTTTAGGTGGCACTTTCTGCATTCCACTATTTATGCAGGATTTTCTCCATGACATGTAATATGTCAAATGTGTCATAAATTCACACTGTATACTATCCTTTGTAATCTAGCTGCCACATTGCATACAAGTTTCCAAAACATTGTTTGGCAATTAAATTATAGCCATAGAGGGCTGGAAAGTGATGGTTTAGTGGTTAAGGGCATTTTCTGCTCTTGCAGAGAACCTGTTTAGTTCATGAATACCCACATCAATGGCTAATAGCCATCTGTAGTCAGCTCCAAAGGCTCTGTTCACCCCTTTCTGGTGTGCGTAGGCATCTTTGTACATTGTAATTCACATATATATGCTCAAGAACATTCACAGAAATACAGGGTTTAAAAATAAAACAAATGAATATCCTTCTTGGTGAGAATTAGGTAAATATCAATTTCTTTTTTTGAAAAAGTGTTTCATAAGTCCCATTTAGAACGTTACTTTTCATTGGTTTCCATTTCCATTTAAACTTTCCTACTGCAGAAGAAAAGTTTACCCGAGTGAATTATATGTTCTGATAAGAATTTTAAAGTGTTTTTCCATGAGATAAAACATAAAAGTTATTTTCATTTATTTATTCTAACCTTAAGGGAAATAGGAATGGAGGAAGATTTGGTATAGAGAAACATTACAATATATAATTAGGACATGTTTTCTATTACTGAATTACAGCTTTAAACAGAATATTTAATGCTGTTATAATCCCTGTCTTCACTCCCCAATCAAAGCAAACCAAGTACTTCTGACACATAACTGTCGTTATCACTGCAGAATCAGAACCACAAGTCTTATCTCAACATCTAATTTCATAATTGCCTCCAGCCCCATGCTATTTAGAAAGGGCTTATGAACAATTTTTTTGCAAACATGAATAATAGTGAGAAATTTAAAAGGAAAAAATTGTGGAAAGTGAAAATGAGTCCCTCTTTTCACTACTGTCTTGTCTTCTGGTGGTTTTTTAATAAAAAGCATTTTTAATATAGCTCAATTTTAAAAGCTAATTGTTAGCTCTCTAAAACATAGTTCTTTCCAGCAATAATCTCAAAGATTAGAGTGACACAAAAATAATAAAACAAGTAAAAAGAATGTCATTATTTTGAAGCAGTAAAATTATACATTTATTTTTATTTTAAATCAGACCATTGATCACCATGCAACTGTGGGCCTGTCAGCCAGGGGCCCAGTCATTTTAGTTTTGTTTTGTTTTGTTTGTAGTCCTTCTGCTTATGGTTTTTCCACTAAGAGGACACAGTTTTCTCCTTGTAAACTATGGGGAATATTTCCATCCCTGAATTGGTTCTAAGCATCTGTGCTGCAGACCTTCGAACATTCTTATTTTGTTTGCATTTCAACCCTCTATTTCTTTTGTGTTTTTTCACTGTCCCAGTAAAGTTTAAAGACTGACAAACAGTGATATTTAGGGGGGTCTTTCTTGGATGATCACATGACTGCCAGCTCACTTATGTTCAATGACTCTGTGATGTATCCTCCACTTTGCTTCTCTACTCACCACTCTTACCGTGTTTCTGTTTTTTCTTTCTGGGTTTTAGGATTTCATAGGACTGCAGTTTCTCTGTATGGAAAGAATATGCAGTGCTTTGACCTAACACACATTAATGGGCTCCAGGGGTTTGCCTTTTTTAAAAAAATTAGTTATATTTTTTCTTATTTTACATATCCTAGTACTCTTTTCCTCCCTCTTCCCCTCCCCCTCTCTCTCTCCCTCCCTCCCATGCCCTCGAAAACCCTCCCATCCCATTCCCCCCCCCACTCCATGGTGAGGCCTTCCAGGAGGGGTCTTCTAAATCTATCAAGTCATTTGAAGTAGGTTCTAGGCCCTCCCTCATATTTCTAGGTTAAGGGAGTATCCCTCCATGGGGAATGTGCTCCCAAAGTTCTTTTGTGCATCAAGGATACATCCTGGTTCCACTGTCAGAGGTTCCTTAGACTGCCCAGGCCTTCTAGCTGAGAACCATGTTCAGGGGGCCTGAATCAGTCCAATGCTGGTTTCCCAGCTATCAGTCTGAGGGCCCATTGACTCTTCCTTCCTTGTTCAGGTCAGCTGTCTCTATGTGTTTCTGTAGCCTGGTCTTGTTTGGATTCCAGTTCAGCTCAGTGTTTACCTGTGGGTATCTGCTTCTGTTTCCATCAGCTATTTGATGAGGGCTCTATGATGGTGGATAAGTTAGTCATCAATCTCATTGTCATGGAAGGACATTTATGGCAACCTTTGCACTGTAGCTCAAATTGTTAGTTGGGGTCAGTCTTGTAGGTTCTGGACATTTCTCTAGAGTCAGTTTTCTCTTCAAACCTATAATGGCTCCCTCTTTTAATGAATTAATTATTTTGGTTTTTCAAGATTGGGTCTCTTTGTGTAGTTTTGGAGACTGTTCTGGAACTTGATCTGTAGAACAGTCTGGCCTCAAACTCACAGAGATCCACCTGCCTCTGTCTCTCAAATGCTGGGATTAAAGGTGTGCACTACCAGCACTCGGCTTGTCTTTTTAGTTGTGAATGTACCCAAGGGTAGCAACTTTCTTTCTTTCTTTTTTCTTTTTCAGTATTTTTAAATTTTTTAAAACTTAAATTAAAAACAAGCTTTTTTCCCCCACATGTCAGTCCCAGTTCCCTCTCCCTCCCCTCCTCCCCACAAACCCCTATCCCATCCACTTTCTGCTCTTTCAGGAAGGGTGAGACCTTTTATTGGAAGTCTTCAAAGTCTGTCATACTGTTTAGAGCTGGGCCTAGGCCCTCCCCTGTGTGTCTATGCTGAGAAAGTATCCCTCTATATGGAATGGGCTCCCAAAGTCCATTCCTATATTAAGGATAAATACTGATCTACTACAAGAGGCCCCATAGACGGCCCAGGCCTCCTAACCGAGACCTACATTTAGGAAGTCTAGTTTGGTCTTATGCTGGGTTCCCAGCTGTTTCTGTAGGTTTTTCTCCAGCCTGAACTTGACCTCTTTAGTGTGATATAGTGTAGAAATGAAAGATATGGAGTGGGGTGCTAACTTATGCTTCCTAAAGCCTAGGAGAGAAAGACGAAGAAGTCCTAACATGGAAGGTTATGTTGGAGCTTATAGACCTGAAGAAGGAATTACCAAAATTGAGGATTTTCTAGAATGTTAATGGCACAAACTAGATCCTTAACTGCCCTAACACAACACCTAAACTTTGTTTCTACTGCTTTCTGTTTCATCTGTAGTGCCTCTGGCTTTTTCTAGCAATGGGAACACAATCTTCCATCTTCTGTGTTTACTTTAACATAAAAGTATTGGAGAAAATTCTCAAATGGCTGCACTGCACTGCAGCGGTATGTGCACCACTGCTATGGCTATTGTGGTCAGAGAAAGATGGTGTTACAGGTCTGTGGCTTCATCTAATAGAGTTCTTGAAGGTGTGAGAAGGATCTTAAGAAAAATCAGAAACACCCCCCTTCCCAGTGCCGGGGCAGTGTGTGAAAGAGATGAAAGCCAATAGGGTGAGAGGTAATCTTCAGAAACAGCAAATGGTTTGGTGAGATGAGAATGCATGAAGTGTGGGCCTTCTGTGAGTAGGAAAGATACAGATCACATGGAGAAAAGTGGTCAACCCTGTACCAAAAGCCTTGAAGCAATTCCAGTGCGTACTTCACCATGTGACAGTTTTAAAACTCAAATAATAAATTTTATTTTGTGATGAATTATTTAAAATTATTTCTATTCACAGTTTTACTTTCCAAATCAGGAAATAACGAACAAGAAGTTGATGAAAAATCAAAGGCAACAAAATAAATTTAGCTCCTCAAAATTCTTAGTTCTTACAGACACAAGCACTGTCTGATAATATTATATATTCAGCTTTCAATGCACATTGTTGTCTTTTAGATTGTATTAGGCATATAAGTAGATAAATATTAAAAAAGGATGGGCAAAATACTTGGAACCTGTGCTGCACATGGATAAGAGAAAACTCTACTGTCTAGCAATTCCTCACCTTACTCACTTAAATGACTCTAGTATTTCACAAAGGTTTCAAAGTGACAATTTGTAAGTCACAATGGGGAGAGAATATTTTTTACAGTAAGTATAGTACAAACACATAAACAAATGTTAGTACCTAGTCAGGAAACTTTTCACTGACCAATCCCACCTCATAACCAGGGTTCTCACCAAGAATGATAACACTGATGCTTCTCTGTGGAGTGTGTAAGGAACATGATGCTATAATTAGGTTCTGAATTTTGACATGAAAAGAGACTATGGATAGCTTTTGAAGGCGTTTCAGGAGATGAGGGACTAAGTGTGGATGGGATACTCACACAACAAAGGAAGGAAAATTAGTATCTGAATCTTAAATAACTTTCTGTTGATACAAAGTAGATAATAAGCTATGGAACATGAACTTATTTTATTAAAATTTAAATAGTACATAAAACATGTCTGTTAATTATGTTGTGAAAAACTCAATGCCTAAAGTATCTAAAATGAGGGAAAGAGTCTTTCCTGTCTCATTTTAGACAAAGAGAAATAAGCTAGACAGAAGTTATACCTGATAGAGGTGATTTTGCTTTTAAGGCATAATCACCAGGTCTGATGGATCCTGAATACCCATTACTTGATTAATTTCTTCTGCAGTGTTATAGCACTAAGAACATCATGTCAGTCTTCTGTTTGGTTAATTTCAGGGGAAGATGGGGTTGGAAGCTCAGCAGATGCCCTGACCTTTACTCTGAGAGAATGAGGGTCAAGCACTACTCTGTGGGTATCTGTCTTCCTATTTTAAGCTCACTGAGATCAGGGAAGTGATTGGTCTCCAGCTACTCCTTGTGCTTGATATACTTGTAAGACATAAGGCATGCAGCAAGTGTACAAGGCTGGGACACATCTGATAAGCATTTTAGTGCCTTTTGATCTTAAACAAATCTTCAGTTAAAACTTGGGGGAGGGAGAGAGAAACCACTATGGGAGTTTAGCTGAATATTCTATTTTCTCATAGCTATATCTATCTTGTAAGAATTTTTTTGTGTGTGTGTGCTTTGTGTTATCTCCAAAATATCTGTAAACTTTCTTTCCCTCTCTCTCTTCCTTCCTTCCTTCCTTCCTTCCTTCCTTCCTTCCTTCCTTTCTTTCTTTCTTTCTTTCTTTCTTTCTTTCTTTCTTTCTTTTTGAGACAGGGTTTTTCCGTGTCTGCCGAGTGCTGGAATTAAAGGTGAGGACTACCACAGCCCAAGTTTGTTCTTAAATCATAAGAATTTCATATTTTAAAAAATAATTGTTTTAATATGATACAGGTTATAAGAATCAAATGAGATTGAGGATTTTAAAATAATTTTTCTGAGATGGTGTCCATACTCTGAAATGTAGGGCTCAGTTCAGTGCTACACTTCCCTTCATTTGTATTCTCCTATTAGTGGGGAAAAAAAACATTTTTTTTCCTAAGAAATTTTGATGGTGGATTTATTTATTTGGATCTTGACACACTGATTCAGCAACTCAGTGGGAGTTTGATGGATGTCAGTTTTGTTGTAGCTAGTGTCCAACCATTTCCAGGAGAAAGCATCTCCCTCACCAACATGTTCTGAATTGAAACTCTGTTGATGACAGTGTCAGTTATTATTTGAACTTATTCTGAATGTCCAAATAGCCATGCCTACATTCATAAGTACTTCATAAGTAATGGCTGTGTCAAGAAGTGGGGTGTGTGTTATTAATTTAGGGTTACATTTAGTGTTCACAAGGCTCAGTTGTTGCCTACTATCACCAGATTTGAGGAAGACAAGACTCAGAAATATTTCAGTAGAGCCTTAAAGCTTAAGTGTTTTAGACATAATGATGTTTCACCCTGAAACCATTTGAACAATACTTTTCAGCTTTCTCTTAGCTTTTCTTAATATGTCATATTTGTGCCATGATGTGGAGCCATTCCTCCAGGAACTTCATCTTTGTTGTGACTAGTTTTTTCTCTTTTTTGCATTCTGTTGGAGTAATTTCCCATAAGAGACTAGAAGGAAACAGTTTCTTCTTGAACTTTACAGAGCTGCTGGTTGTCTCCTCCCTTGATCGTACTTTGCTTTTGCAAGAGCCACTGTGAGTTCACAGTTGAAAAGTATGGGAACTAAAGGGTTGAATTTAATATTGGTATTGGAGGAACTAGAATTTTGTTTATAGGTCAGGGATTTTTCTTTTCTCTTCTCATTTGTATAGACCAGAAAGTGGAGTTTCTTCTTCATACAGCATGATCTGGATGGAATTAAATAGCCCCCTTTCTTTGTATTTTCTGTATCATAGCTTATAATTTGTTCGGTATGACCTCTATAAAAATAGTCTTTGTTGAGTAATAACGGGAAACTTGTAACTTTCTATGATTCTTCATACATTAGTTCATTAACATATGCTTTTAAAAATTGTATGCATGTATGTGTATGATACAACTTACATGTCTGTAGCTTCATCTGTAACTAATATTTATAATATATGATATAATATGTGCATTATAAGTGTAATGCATATTTCTACCAAGTATATACTATATATATACTGCCAAGTATATATTTTACATCTGTAACTTGTATACATATATGCGTGTTACATGTTCATATACAGTCTATCTACAATTAGCTGTAGTCTGAGCAAAGATCCTTAAAATTACTTTATGGACTAGTTTGTTCCAAAATATAGATGTGAAAAGCCTTAAAAATCTAGAGGGAAATTATTTTTATGTTAATTCAAAGGCTGCTTCATTAGACCTGACTACAAATGTACATTCCTTCCAGCAAATAGTTCATTGGTATTAGTTTCTAACTGCCTAATCACAAGATTAGTAGTATGAAGTCTTTCTGTTCAAAAGCTTCCAAATACACTTAAAAATACAATAAAATATAGCAATAAACTATACAATTTTAAGATACTTAAAGCATAAGCCATAACTGTAGAGCATTGTAGTGATGCCAACAACACATATGGCTTGCTTCTTTATCTCGCTGGGGTGTTTCCCTACTATTGGCAAGAGCAAAAGCACACCCCATTTGAATCCACAGACAGTATTTACATGTGTACTTTATAGCAAACATAGTTAGTAACAAGGAGTTGGTTGGAACAATATCATGTGCTTTTTAGTTCTTTATCTAGCGTATGTTGCTCCACTATCTTTAACAGTTTTTGCTTCTCTTTAAATAATACCCAGAGGATTAACCTTGGAAAAGAAGATTCTACATTTTCCTGTAACATCTTGTGTTTATTTTCTCTTGCTGCTTTCCTGTGTTCCAGTGACCTGCTTGAGGCTCTTTCATGTGCTAAGGTTTTTATACACTATTCTTTCCCAGTGGGGCACATTTGTAGAGCTTTTGTTAGTAAGGTCTCAGTTCACCATAACAGGAGTCTTTGTTGTACATAGATCTTTAATGAATTGGCATTTTATTGAATAGATGAAACATTTTTTTCCTAATTCTGATTCATTAGACATCACATGCATTGCTTTATTTTCTCTTGAAGTTGTCCACCTGAGTAACAATTAATGTCTGTAAGAGTACATTGTGAAACTATAGTAGTGATTTTACTTAATTGAAGTCTCCTAATATACATAAATATAATCAGAAGTACATTTCTTTATTTGTGAATGTGACAGGGAAAGGATAGATTATGATTAATGAAGGGATGACATTTCAATAACATAGGAATCCATTGAGATCTTATGTAAGATCAGACTTCATATCTGGCAGCAGTGATGTTAAATGATGGTGTTATGATGATAAAGTCTTCTGTTCAGGAGACTTCCCATTTCATCAAAAGGTCTGTGTGTCATTTCTTTCTATTTCAGTCTAGAGTGCCTCTTCTAGCCTCAGTGCATCTTCATTGTTAAGTACAATCGGAAGCAACCAAATAGAGGCAGGATTATAAGTGGTTATGAGTGGATGTTCTATTTTGGGGTCAGACGGTATCACAGTATCATCCTTTTTTGTTGATATTGTGATCATCAGACTAATTTATTCGTCACCAAAATAGACATATTGGTTGAACTTTTGGTATAAGGGAGATGGAATGAAGTCATGAGTTAGTGACTTTTAAGTACATGTATATAGTCAGTGACAGGTTTTCTTGTTTTTCATTGGAGCTACTTTTCAAAAGTGGTAGAATCCCCATGAGGAAGTGGCTCTTCTTTAAGTGCACCCAGAGAATTCCTCTTAGTAATAGAAGGGACCACTTTTCAGAGAATGATTCAGCTGGATTTCTTCACAAGTTACGGAAGTAGAATTGATGCTCTGTGGATGACTATGGTAGGAGAATGAGAGAGTCTAGCTTTGGAGATCAACAAGGATTTACTGGGTTTGGAATAAGGTCTTGGTGGTGAAGGAGTCTAGTGACATAGCAGGAATATAGAGCTTAAGGGGAAAGGTTCTTTAAGGTAAAGAATTTTTAGGAATCTTACTATTAAAATTATTTACATAATATCAGCTATCCTGATCCTAGTTTTAATAGTCACCCATATAAATATTCTTGGATATCATGCACTTTGAGGAGCAAAGTGGCTGTGGACATTCCAGTGGACTATTTGTTTGCTGCACAAGAAGGTTGGTGGCCATCCTTAGAGGCAACTTTAGACTATGACTAGAGAATGTAGAGGACGTAGGAATTCAGAGTCCAGGATGAAAAGAAATCAAGTCACCATCCTTGTGATAGCTGATCCTTGGAGCTTTTGGGAAAGATGCAAGATTTACGATACCACTTCAGACAAAACTGGTAACTCTATACAGTTGGAAGTTGTCATTAAAAAGGAGACAGTGGTCTCCAGATAAAACCAAGGAAACAGCATGCAGAACATCCCTGCTCTGCTTGAAAAGACATCTGTAGACAACAAGTAATTGGGAACATAGAAATTTCAGAAAATTCCTAATAGAAGCAGGAGCCAAACTCTCACTGTGTGTCATGTTTCTCCTTTCTTTACACCCCCCACTTCTCCCTGTTTTTTTCTTCCCTTTATTTCTTCCCCACCCTTCCTCTTCTCTTCATTCTTTCCCTCTTCCAGCTTGTCCCTCCCTTCCCCTTTCTTCCTCTTCCTGCTCTCTATCCCACCTACCTGATTTTATATATGTTATGTTTTAGATGCATTGGTTCTAAACACACTTATACCTATCCACTTAGGTCTTATATTTACTTATAATGTTTATTTGTTGTTACTTTGAAACTATCAGTGTTCATTTTGGTATTTTCCACATTTATGTATCCAAGAAAGAATTCCTAATTACACCAATTCAGCTTTCCAAAACATGTCTGTAAATGGCCCTACTTGTGTGTCATTCCACCTTCTTTGAGTGACCTAAGACAAATTACTGATAGAAAATATGACCAATATGAACTCTATAATTAATCATATACTTTCAGCTGTAAGTTTTCCCCTAATGAACCTAGTTAAATTAGACTTTTTGAATATATTCACTTGTGTTTGGGTTGGATTTTTTTCTGGCCCAGAACATATGCAGAATAATGAACCTGAATGAATTGAGCAGAAGTCAAGTGAGTTTGCTGACTTCTTGAATTCTCTATGGAAATTAGTAGCATTGGTTGACACTTCCTAATACTGATCCCTCTACAAAGACAAAAATGAATGACATAGCCCAGTAGGATTATTCCTAAGATGTATGCTAAAAATAAGTGGGTAAACATCTGAGCCTTTGCCCAGTCCTTCCTTTTCATGCACTGCAAGGGAGATGCCAGAGAATCATTATCTCTTTACTGTCCTCAGAACAGAGCCCACATATTGAATACCTGAGTGACAAGCAATCTGGCCTATCCATATGACCATATTGTTTCCATCCCCTAATTAGCTTGGTCCTCACTGTGCTGATGAGGAAACAGATGCATGAAGCAGCAAATTACCTTCTTTTCGCCTCTGAACACTGAAAAAAAGACACAGCATTTAATTGTCTCATTTGAACTTGGGCCATTCAAAAGCAATAAAGTGGAAATATTCACGAAGGGATCCATGCTTTAAAAGAAACATGTTTTCTTTTCATTTGAAAGTCACCACCGAATATTGAATGGAATTATTAGGAATTTTGGCAACTTCAGTTGGAAATGATCATTTTTTATTATGAGACCGAGAGCCATTTGGATCATTAATTGACATGTGAATAAATTGAGATGAATGTAAAGTGTTTATGGTCCTGAGGGTGTCCTGCATGCTTACCTTCATGCCTGATTCTCAGTCAAATCAATTGTCATGGTTCCTTTTGCATTCTTTATCTGATTGTTTTGGAGGTATAATTCTGCACAGCTATCAAAGTGGTACCAATGCTAGGACAAAAACCAGGCTTGGGCTGCCAATGAGAACTAATCCAGCCACTTAACAGACACAGATGATCTTTAGTTTGGATCTTGCTCCTTTTCAGAACTTTGTAACAATGTATTATTTATTCCATGCCTTTGTGATTTCAAGTCCCTCACTTAGGACCGAGTAGTTGCTATCAACTAAGATTTTCTGGGTACTTATGTTTAGCATAAATTCTGCTACCTACTAATACATAGATCATTTAATCTAATATTAATAATTATAATCTGTATAATCCCACCATGATGGTGCTACTGTTACTTTATCAGTTTTTGCTTGAGGTAACTGGGATCTATGGAGTTAAAAAATGTAAGAGTTAATGTTTAAAACACAGTCCTGAAAGTACAAATAGAAACAGAAACATATTGTGGCTATAAAAGTTGAATATATATCTCTAAGGCATCACCTTCTGCTTTTTGCTTCACGAAGAAACAAAAGTTGGTGTGTGAAAATTTATGCATGACAAAAGGATTATGAAAAATAGTATCTGAAGCCCAGTGGGTCTATTTTGGAAATTATCCTGTGATCTTCAGTTTCAAGACTCACTGATTTGTGTTAAAGTACACATGACAAAAGTGGTATTTACTCCACATGGGTGTGAGCCCTTCCACGTCAGATGCTCAATAGATAAATAAGGAAAGAACCCAGAAGCTACACACACACACACACACACACACACACACACACACACACACACACAAACACACACACACTGAATTACACATTACAAATCTCTGGTGAGACCAACCAAACCTGTGGTTTTATAAAATGAAGATCCATGAATCAAAATACAGGCTAATTAGTGGAAAACTATTTTAACAGCAGGGTATGTAAATTCTCAAACTCTTAAAATTTCCTGTGCCAAGGGCTCTTAGAATACTATTAAAGAGCCAGTGAGCTGGCACAGTGGGTAAAGGGCAGATGCTGGAAAGTTTGATTGTTTTAGTTTGATATCTGAGACACACATGATAAAAAGAGAAATCTTATTTTCAGTATTTGTCCTAAGACTTCCCTACACCGTGGTATGTGTTCACCTAGTTAAATAAATAAATGTTATAAATTTTAAAACACTTTTGGTAACTATTAATTCAATAAAATTTTCCGAGGCATCTGCTATCTTCCAGGGTTGCTGGTCATATTAGGTTAAACAAACTGAAAACTTTTAATCTAATGAATGAAAAATAACTTCATTAATATTTCCAGAGATTCAATTATAAATAGAGCTAAGTGGTCAAAGGGAAAAATGTAATGACATATAATATGAAGACAGAGGTGTGTGTGTGTGTGTGTGTGTTGCAAGGAAAGGAAATTATATTTGAAATCTGTAGGATTTAGAGAAAAACTGGTTGTTACAAAGTGATTTGTTTTCTAAATCACTCCTCTGATTTCATTGGGGAGAATATGACAGAAAACAGGAATAGCCAACTGTAAGGACTGAGGCAGGCTTGAATGTGGTTGGACAGGATGAGGGCTGAGAGGAACTTATGGAGAATTAAATCATACAAATCTGTTTTTATTGTGGCAGTGATAGAAATTAAAACTTGGATTTATTTTGATCTGTACATATTAACTTACCAGGCCTATGATGTAACACTTGACTATATGTTTTCTGTATATCATTGCTAATTGTGCAGAGATGGTTTGATAAGAGTAGTGGCATGAGAGATTGCTATCTAAGGATTTAATCATTATTGAAACATTTTTAGTAGTGAGAAACAAGAAGATAGAAAACTCAGTGATTAAATGGCTTACTAAGTACTCTGGAGAAAGGAAAAAGTCCATGAAGGGCTGGAGTAAAAGTATTAAGTCCAGTGTAATATCTTCTGTATATCATATTCAGATACTAGTAATCTATACTTTCAAGTAAATGAATTACTAAAATTCATAATTTCAATATAAATATGCAACAGAAGCATTACAATCATGGACACACAGAGTTCTGTGTTACCAATGAAGAATCGAGAAGAAACTGTATGTGGACTGTAACTGAGAAACAAGAATTAAGAAGAGTCCCATATCTTCTAATTTGAGCGATTTCAAGGTACTTGAAACCAATAAAAACAAGCACTTCTAAAATGAATGACTATGAGTAATGCTTTGTCAGATTCTAGGTTATTTGTATAGCAATCCTATTAGGAATTTCCACATCAGTGAATTGAAATGATAACCTTGTGTCTGTGAGCCAGGGAGAGGGCTCATTGAGTAAAGACTCTTGCTGCATCAGCCAGGAAAATGGCTCCTAACCATTGGAACTTATGCCAGTGTGGAAGGAGAGAACTTACTCTACCCTTAAAATGAAAATTTGATGCTGCTGGGAGAGAACAGGGCAAGACAAAAAGAAAGCCTTGTGGCTGTTTATCAAGGAAGTGGAGAAGCGAGACAAGACAGGAGCTCCATGGTAGGAATCTTCCTTAGAGAGCCTTTTCCTTTAGTGTGTGGTCCCCTAAGGCTCAGAACAAATGGCACTGACACAGGCTATTCCTTTGGTCCTCAGGAGCTCCTATTCCTCCTGAGGCTATGACTACAGGAGCATCAGCAGAAGCTCAGCAATCACAAAATAAAGTTAGTACCAATATAAGGCCTGCAGAAACATGTCAGTATCTTGTGACTTAGTTGCTTTGAATCATATTGCCCATTCCAAAGTACCTGTTTGTATACTATCACAGCAAAGTAGTTACCTATTTTGTGCACTTTCTTTTTTCTTTTTTCTTTTTTGCCACCATCAGGCTGCTCTACAGATTTTTCTAATTTACTTACATCTGTCTCATGAAAACTAAGTGTAAATAATGCCATCAATAAAATAATTTTAAAATTTATACTTTTTAAACTGTCTTTTTAAAGATTTATTATGTATACAACATGCTTTCATGTCTTATAGTTTTATTACAATGTAATTTTAAATACTTATAAATTACTTTTAATGACAACTTATAGTGCTTATCAAGGATTACTCTTTTATAAAAAAAAGGATTGTTATAAACGGTTTAACACAATATGGGTAAATCTCATTACATATTATTTTCATGATAGTGATATTCCTGTAGACATTTAAAAAGATTAGCATTTTAATGAATTTTAAAAATACCATAGATATATTTCATTTTTTAGAGCTAAACCTAGGGTCCCACACATGCCAGACAAGAGCTCAGCTATTCAGTAACAACTTTGTTGCTTTGAACAAGCCTTGATCTTGTGATCTCAGATTCCTGGGTGTTGATAATTATAGGCCTGTTCTACAAAGTCAAGATTGCTATGAATTCTTATGGGCCTGTTCTTTAAACATTATGACAAAACAAAGCTGACTACATGAAAATTACATTATAAGTAAACTATAGCTTTATGTATAATAAATATTAGGAAGTTATGTTCTTTTTCTAAAATTAGCGAATTTAATTTTTAAAATTAAAATTCAGTTTTGTTACTTTTTTGTGCAAGCTTTCTAACAACATACATCTGGGATACTATATGGTAATTATAAAGGTATATACTATGAATTTTTCAAATGAAGAACATATGTATATATGTCTTCAAACACAATTTCTTCATTTGATGACATTCAGAATTGTTTCTTTTACTTTTTAGAACATAAAATGTGGCTAATAGTTATCTGTGTCCCACCTATTGGGGACAGGATAGTAGAACTTACTAGTAACTTCACAGAAAGGCAATAGATTTACTCTCAATTCATAAAATACTTGATAGTTATTTAGGGTTACCAGTAAACACTGATCTCATCACTCCATACATGGTGATTAAGTATAGTCTATTATTAGTAGTGTCTAAAAGAGAAAATTTTAAAAATCTACATATTAAGCTGTATGTAAAATCTTTTTTTACTTTCCTTCTGAATTTAATTAGCATGTTTTTTTTCTACAATCATTGCCCAGAAATCATGATGTAAAACAAATTTTCACTTTGTCAAGATGCATTTAGGGATCTATTATGAACGGCTGCCAGAGTTTGGGAAATGGCGAGGAGTGGAAACCTGCTTTCATGTACCAGTTTTGACAGAACCTGCACGCACATTTCTCATCGTGTCTCCCCACTGCAGTGATTACCGGTACAGCCATTACAAACAATTCGCTTCTCCCAAGCCTGTCAGAGAGATGAAATAATTTTGATGACAGGAAAATAATTACCATCTCCAATGATCTATGGGCCATGTTGATGTTTAATAACAATAGCAAGAATAAAATCAGGACAAACACAGGTGTTTTCTGAATTCTAGCTCTCTGCATTCCCCCCCCCATGCTTCCACATGACAATGTATATTTGTATGTTAATCTTAAATTATCTAGACCTTTCATTTCCTTCATAATTAATATCATTTCTTTCATAAAAAAAACTAAGCAGGCAATGTCATCAAAGAAACAATGATATTTAACAACAAATTATTTGGGGGATTGTAATCTTTTTTATTTAATAAAAGTTTAATTTATTGATGAAACACAATAATATAATAATACAATATGTAAACTTGCTGCTTACTCTCACTTAAATCTTGTTCAGTAGTAGTCAAAGTGTGGGCTGTCAACACATGCCAGTGTTCCATGACTATAAACAAGAATTGAGTACTACCAGCTAGGAATGCTTCATCAGTTGGATATTATATCATATTTTTAAATATGAAGTTACATTTTAAAACTATCATAAACCACATATCCCTTCAGTATATGTGGGCTAAGAAGTAGTGTTATTGCTATTTCATATATATATGGTTTTATTTTACATATCAATTCCAGTTCCCTCTCCTTCCCATCCCTTCATGCCTCCCAGCAAGACCCCCATTCCATTTCCCATCTACTCCCCAGGGAGGGTGAGGGGTGAGGCCATGCATAGAGGATTATCAAAGTCTGTCATGTGTAAACTACCAATGTCTCAACATTTGTCTTTCTGGAAATTCATTCAAGGTAAGTGATTACCTTTTTGGCATGTGACTCAAGACTTCTCAAATTAAATATTTAATAATTTTATTTTTTATTTGTTAGTAGGTGGCATAAGAACTTGTGAATAAGTGGTGACCCCCACACACACAGATTAGAATCATGTAGATCTGGAGTTAAATGAGAAACCACTTGTATCTGTACCACCTGGGTAGTTACTTATATTTTCTGAGGTTTTATTTACATAATGGTAAAATTGTATGGTAATAGCTGTTATTATATCAGATGTTTGCTGAGTCAATATGTATCTAGATTACAGGGCGTTTAAATTTACTTTCTTCTGTCCTTTCCGAGCATTGAAATATGCATATACTTTTTATAATGCAATGTACCTATCTATAAAAACAACTTGTGATTGATAATCTTGAATAGTAGTACTTCAATTAGAATATATTTGGAGTTTGCATGAGTTTAATGTCTTAAAAATCATAGCTTTAATTTTAAAATGATACTTAAAATATATTTTAGATCTCTGACCATGTGCTTAATACTAATTAAATCATTTAAAAGGAGGAAAGCCATCAGTTCATGGTTACAGAGGTTTCAGTCTACCTTTGCTTGGAGTTTGACAAGAAGCATAGTGTTAGGTTGGTAAAAAGCCTGGAGATGAAGAGACTGCTCAGTTCAGTTTATGGTATCCATGAAGAGGGAAGGATAAGGATGGTGGGGAAGAGAAAGAAAGGGAAGGAAAGGGAGCAGAGAGGGGGCATGGAAAAGGTGTGGAGGAAGAGGGCAAGGAGAAAGTTTTAAGTCTTCCTTGTTTTCGTTTCTTGATCCTATATTGTACCCACATATACATTTGTTTACCTATACTTATGTCATTTACTAGATTCCACATGTGAGAGAGAAATGACCTATTTAACAATCTTTTTGAGATTGTGTAACATTGCTTAATATTAGATACACTCTAAGACCATCATTCTTCCTGTGCATCTTAACTTCATTTTTCTTAAGAGCAAGAGCATCATGAGGAAAGACTAGTACTTACCCCTTTTTCCTGGTAGTTTATTTATGCTACTCACGATTTTTGGGTCCTGTTCTCAGAGATCCACTTGGTTACATAAACCCATCACTGACAACTTCCAGCATAGTATCCTCTACTCCCTGCAGCCCAGGCAGTAAGGAACTCTGTTCCTGTTGACTACAAGTTGAGCAACATCATTGAACATCTGTGATGACTGAAGGACTCATCACTTGTAGAACTGAACAGCTAGGACCCTGTTACAGTAGTGGATCATCCTATCTTGAGCCACATTTGTAGGTTAAATTGAAAATTTTCTTCCAAGCAGAAGTTGCTTCTCAAACTGAGTGAAACAAGGAGGTCGTGGTACTCTCACCTAACTGAGCTTGTTGTGAGAAACATTTGTATTTAATTATTTATTTTTTGCAAATATGTATGTATATATGTATGTATATAAACTTATCAATCCCTGTTCCCTCTCCCTCCCTCCCATCCCTCCAACCCCCTCCAATTTCACCCCCCCCCAATTCACAGGGAGGGTGATGCCTTCCAGGATGGCAACTGTCAAGTCATTTGGAATGTGGTCTAGGCCCTCTCCCACTGCCTCTAGGGTAAGGGAGTATCCCTCCATGGGGAATGTGCTTCCAAAGTCCTTTTGTGCACCATGGATACATCTTGGTTCCACTGTCAGAAGTCCCTTAGACTGCCTAGTCCTTCTAACTGAGACCCACATTCAAAGGTTCTGAGTCAGTATAATGCTGGTTTCCTAGCTATCAGTCTGGGGGGTCCATGAGCTCCCCTTTCCGGTCAGCCATCTCTGTGGGTTTCTGTTGCCTTTTCCTATCACTCTTCCTTATCTGCAACTGGATTCCAGGAGTTCAGCTCAGTGAACTGAGTTAGCTGTGGGTGACTGTTTCTGTTACCATCAGCTACTAGATGAGGGCCCTATGATGGCATATAAGTTAGTTATCAATCTCATTATTAGGGAAGGGCATTTAAGGTAGCCTTTGCACTATTGCTCAGATTGTTAGTTGGGATCATCCTCATAGGTCTCTGAACATTTCTCTAGTGCCAGTTTCCTGTTTAAACCTGTAATGGCTCCCTCTATTATGGTATCTCTTTTTCATGTGGGACTAGGAAGATTGAGTTGGGGTTGTGAGAAACTTATCTATTCTCTTTTTGGAACAGAAAAAAAGTTAAAAGCTGGTTATGCCCTGATCTAGTCAGGACAACAACAAATAATAAAATAGTAGATGATGCCTCTGTAACCAGAGGTATAATCTGCTGTCAGATGCATAATAACTACCTATTGTGAACTTATTTGATTTTGAAGACAGAATTTGTAATTGAATTTGTATGAATTGATATGTGTTAATGTTCTGAAAATTTTGAAAAAATTAGTCAGAAAAACTAAAGATAACTGGTGCTACATTTGGAAACAAAAACACAGGTATATATTATAAATGATAATAAGCATTTATATGTCAAAAGCCAAGAAACTTATCCATTAGACAGTTGTGAAGCTGGAAGGAAAGATAAAGATTAAGCATGCACTATCACACTGACTTATAGGTTACAAAGTTGCAGGTGTGTTATCATATAGAAAGCAATGCATTAGTCCCCAATTTTAAGTAGTACTTTCTAGAAAGAATAGGAAAAGAAACTCTTAAAGATGTAGTATCATTAATATCTTATGGAAAGCTGTAAGAGATTTACCTTTGCAACCATTATCTGCAGAACACAGTAGCCAGGAATTGAGAGACACAGATGTTTACCCTGAAAAGCACACTACTGGAGTCGAACACATACTATAATTTTACAACTGCTGTTTCTTAGGTCTATGAGTGAGTCATATTGCTCTAAAGTCACAGTTTCATTGATAGTGGTGATATTATGTTTGTAGTACAGAATGACATTGGGATAAACATATACCAGGAAGCAAGTTTACAGTAGTATGGAAAAGTAGCTCTGTTTCATTTTGTACATAATGCTTTCTTGTGCCTACTCATCTGATGTGCCTACAACATTTTTCAATGAGGCTTTTGCAGTAGACAGTGCATATTGATTCCATCCAGTGAAAAAACACTGACATACTTTTGACTCTAGACATTCAAGATCATATGATGAACCCCTTGTTCTTCCTCTAATTTTCTTTAGCCCCCCACCCCCTCTTTACTTATTCCTTTCTTTTTCCTCTTTGTTTTATAGATAGTTTTACCATTTAGCCCCTTGGACACCATACTCACTTTGTAGGACAAGCTGACCTCAAATTCCTGACTATAATCCTGCGTTGGGCTCTGGAGTGCTGGGCAGTTATGAGACACAATGTATGGCATGAGTGTTCATTTTCCATAGTTGAACATTGTAATACAGATAACATTTTGGAAATTAAGATTTGATTCAACTCTATAGTAATGTAGAAATTAACATTGGCCTGCTGATTTTGGAAAGAAATATTGTTTTACTTTTGTGAAACAATTTCTAACCAATGCACAGTTTTCTTAAAGATTTTTATAATGTATATATATAAAGTACATATTGGAATAATTATGCTGAATTCTAAATTCCTTGGATATTTGTAATAATTATTAAGATAATATTTGTTTACCTAGAAAAGTTCTACTAATGCCTCATGTGGGTAAGGTAGTACATATTTCAGAAGACTCCATCCCCAGGACAAAGATACCTCTGCTGCTGAAGTCATAATGATGGCATTTCTAAAAATCAATAACAGTTATTTATGAAATATATTCCTGTTAAATACATACAACATTTTGGGACCTTCTAGGGTGATTTAGACACCTTCAGTGAGTGTGTAAACTGCTGTTTTTAGGATTTATAGCTAATTTCACTTAAATTTTGGAATTTATTTTTATATCACTCAGGTAAAACACAGTCTTATTTATAGTAATGTGGTATTGTAATATGAGATTTTGCATAGGAGAAAAAGTGTAGCAGGCTGTATTTCCAAACAGGCTAGAAAAAGCTACATATGAAGAGAAGTGAGGTAACCAATGGTGTGACTAAATGTCTAAGACAAATAGCTAAGTGGTGAATAATAGATACTATGCAGAGCATAAACAAAAACAAAATAAAGAAACAAACCAAACCAACCAAAGAAACAAAAATTTCCCAGCCAAAACAAGCAAGTATGCAATCAAGCAAGCAAACAAACAAACAAACAACTAAAATACAGAACATGGAGAAGATCTTCATAGGCTCAAGTGTTTGCTTGAGACCCAGGGCTAGAGTCTAGATGACTGATTCTGAACTTGGCCTGCTCTTTCTCTTTTATCTGCTTTTGGGTTACTGGGTAATTGACTTATTAGTCTCAGAGGTTTTTGTTTTTCTTATAAAATGGTTACATGTAGTACAAACAGTATACAGTTCAAAATGCACTAAATGTATAGATTATTATTATCCTTTTAATATTGCTCCCTCATGAATACAACAAACAGGTGTTCCATGGAAGTTATTGTTTCTTTACCCTTGAGCATTTGCTTTTCCCAGCAAATTTCAAATAAAATAATGAAACTCACCAAGGTTTACCTTTATCAATTTTGTTTAAGCTTTTACATTTGATCTTGTTTTGAGATTTGAATGTTCTTTCAATGAGAAAGAGTAAAATGTTATGTTCTATTTTTCAGTGTGTGTGTGTGTGTGTGTGTGTGAGAGAGGGGGGGTATATATGTATGTGTTTGTTGGCATACACATCATTGTTCAGGCTAGAGAGGGATGCCCTGTTTTTCTTCCATCACTTTCCTCTTACTTTTTGAGATGGTTGCCTAACAAGCCTAAGCTCTCCATTGCCTGGACTAGCAAGCTAAAGTGATCTGCTGGTCTCTGTACCCCATAACTAGGGTGACAGACAGGTCCCACTATGAGCGCTGGGGATCAAGATGTCATGCTTGTTTTACAGGCACTTTACAAACTTAGCCACATGCCCAGTCATAGGGAAATAGTGCTTTAGTTCACCATTCCTCTTTTAGAATGAATAATAAACCCCAGGACATTATTATAAATTCTGAATAGCTAATAAATTTCCCTTCCTTCCTTTATTCATGTTTTAACACTGCAATCCTGTCTGTTTTATTTTTGTGTTGAGTGTGCAGTATTTATAATATGAGCAACAGACAGTGGAGAACTAAACAACAATGGAGTGAGATTGTCACTTTGATATTACTTCAACTAATCACTCTTCTGATTCAGTTTATATTAGTCTACATAGTCTAAGGTTATGTTTACTAATGACAACTTGCTCTCTCCTCTCCACCACATTCCTCTCCTCTCTTTCCCTTCCTTCCCCTCCCTTCCTTCCTACTGTCCTCCTCTTCTCTACCCCTTCTTTCTCTCCCTTCATCTCCCTCCTTTCTTCCACTTTCTATCTTGCTATGGATGGAACTGAGGATGTTCAACCTCTGAAGTGTTAGGATTACAGTTATGTACCACTATGTCCTGCCATTTTTCCTGGTTTAGTAGATTATGTTATTTTAATGAACTTTATTGTCATTAATAATGTAAATAAATGTTTCTGAATGGCTACTGTATGTAAGACATTAATATTGTTTACAAAAGGTCATTTATTAACCCCTTGCTTGTGAATGGAATTTCTGTTCCACCTAGTCCCAAATAAACACACAGAGGCTTATATTAATTATAAAATGTTTGGTCGATGGCTCAGACTTCTTATTGGCTAGCTCTCTCTTAATTATTAACCAATTTCTATTAATCTATGTATATCTACATGGCCTTATCTTACTGGAGAATGTTTGGCATCCTATCTTCCTGGTAGCTGCATGGCATCTCTCTGGTAGCTTCTTTCTGTATCCTTTCCCCAGAAGTCTCCTTGTCTGGTAGCCCTGCCTATACATTCTACCTTGCTACTGCCCAATCAGTGTTTTATTTATAAACCAGTAAGAGAAACATATATATATATATATATATATATATATATATATATATATATATCAACAGCATGCAGAAGGACATCCCCCATCACTGGCTTAATCTTGTAAAAAAATAAATATTTTCAACTTTGCAAAATAAATACTATTTGGTGTTATTTCTAGAAAGGTGACAGAGTTATTTTAAGCATATATGTACTTCTAACTGAATTATTATTTGACATGAGTTAGTGCTTAAGAATTTAAACTTTCAGCTAAGCTTTTCAGTGTGAACAGAAATAAAAGTAATTAAATTCTCAGAGATGCCAACTGGTACTCCCACTTTGAAATGTGAAAGCATCCATCTTAGATTTGCTATGATAAAATTAGCAGTTACCTGATTGCAACTATTTAATGGGGCAACAACAGTTAAAGCGAATGCAATATTTTTAAAATGACTGTTACAATGAAATTTCCTGGAAATTTTTACTCCTCATTCACAAGAAAGAAAAGAAGATAGGCGTACATCTAAAAAAGACATCTTTTTACATATTCTGTGTTCAAGAATGAAAGAGGAAAGAATGTTCCTTATTCATTCCATTTTGTCTTATATGTGCTCATATTTCGTAGAAATTGTGCTTAATTGTATAACACAAGAATGGAAAAAAGTCAAGCAAAATAGTCTTGAATTCAATGTAATAATTAAACTTTTCCATCGTTTCTAGCTAAGGTGGTTGGATTTCAGACTAATATGGAATATCATTACGTGGAGAGTTCCTGGAGTTTCTAATACCCTCTCTCATGAAACTAAGCCTTGTCCAATCATTCCAAATGTATAAGCAGAGGAGGCATTTTGCATTCCACCTACCAGCAGTACTGATTGTTAACAGACAAGTATTGTGTACGGAGTGCATTACTGGGTTAGGACCTGTGGGAAATTGTTGTACCTCAGTAAAGGTTTGCATGCCAATTACCCTTCTCCTTATTTCTCTGTTTAATATTTAGACAAGGTGATTAAGCCCCAAAATTTAAATTTCTCACTGTTTTTGCATGTATCATAAATGGGATGGTAATTCTGCATTATGAAACACAGGGCAATTAATCACCTTTTGAACTGAGTCATGCAGCTAATTGAATGAAACTATCTAGGGACACTCACAAAATAATTAGTTTGTGGTTCTTAGGCTGTTGGTATCATGGCATTTATTATAATATGTCATTTTTCTGCCTGTGAGAACATTAATGCAGAATAATATTTTCATTCTTTTGGCTTTTCTTTCTTAATGCATGAGTCCATTTGTGTATAAAGTTTAATACCTAAATAATATTGGGAAATTCTGTGGCAGATAAAATAAATTTACCACTCATAATCATATGAGCACAATTATAAGATTACAAATGTGTGTATGTAGGTGCATGTCTGTACATGCATACACTTGTGTGTATGCGTGTGTGTGTGTGTATGTACATATTTTAATTATCTTTACCTAGAGAAGCTGAGTTGTGAAGGAAAACACAACACTTGTAATAAAAGATGGATTGCAGTATGCACACAGTTTGTCCACCTGCCACCCTTTGAATGCTGTTATACAATGAATTTGAAAATGAGCTAGGGAGTGCTCTCTGTGGAGAAGTTGGGATTGTGGGAGGAATTTGGGGACAGAAAACAATGGTCAGAATATATTCTATAAACAAAAATACATTCCTTTAAAAATTATACTTCCTTCACTTTTATTAAACATGGGTTCTTTTCTCATACAGTATAATCTAAACATATTTTCCCCTCCCTCTAATCCACCCAATTCCTCCTTACCCCCCTCGCAACCAGATCCACTCCCTTTCTGTCTCTCATTAGAAAAGAACAGGCTTCTAAGAGACAACAACAAAACATAACAAGATAAATTATAATAATATAAAATGAAAAACATCATACAGAAATTGGACAAGCCAAGCCAACGGAAAAACAAAAGAGAAGGCACAAGAACCTGAGACCCACTTGTTTACACTTCTAGGAGTCTCATAACATTACTAAAGACTAGAGTATCTGTGCAGAGGACCTTGCAAATGCCCATGTAGTCCAAGTGTTTGCTGCTTCAGTCTCTGAGTTCAGCGAGCTCCGTTCAGTTGTCTTAGAGAGGTTCATTCCACTGATGTTCTCGAGCCCCTCTGTCTAATCCACTCTTTCTGCCTCTTTCTGTTGGTTTTCCTGAGCTCTGGGGCGAGAGATTTGATAGAGGCATAGACAAAGTACTTTCAATATAAAGGTGATACCCTTTCCTTGCCCAGTCACCTGCTCTTTTAGCATTCAGCGTTCCTTCTTAGTTTTCATCATCCCTCAAATATGTCTGCACACCCTTTTTTCAACTACCGTTCTCTCTGTAAATCCCACTGCCTTGTCTATTTATTAGGAACCGTCACCAATTTCTACCTGGAACCACTACAGTTGTCTATTTTGTCCAAACCATTCCATTCAACTTTTACTAAACTTAAAATGCATTTTGTTTTTGGTGCTTGAATGTTTTACCTGTGATTGTACCACATGAGGTGGCCACAGAGGCCAGAGAGAGAGTGTTGGATCCCCCAGAGCAGCCAGTTGTGAGCCAGCATGAGGGTGCTATGAATCAAACCCACATCCTTTGTAAATTTAGACAGTGATCTTAAATACTGATAAAGCTGTGCATCTACTCTGCATTTTCTAAATGATTTTTTTTTCTAAGAAGATTTTATTGTGTGAGTCTTTCAATTAAAAGTTGTAGCTCCTACACTTTCAAGTTCAAATGAGTAGAAATGGCTTATATGGTCCTTCACAGGTCTTCATTCTGCATTTGAATATTATTACTTTTGCATCTTTCAACACATGATTTTTCTCTTATAAGTTTAATTTTGATTTCATGTTTAAGATGTACAGATTAATGGGACCCATGCTGTTTTACTACTTTTGTCCATAGTGAATTGATGAGAGCCAGGCTACCTTTGTTCCTTTTGTAACTCCGGATCCCAAGGTCTAGTAATCACTTTTAGCATTCATAAACTTTTTGGCTTTCACATGTACGAGAGAATGCTGACACTTTTTTCTGTTCTATACCTGGCTTATTTTAACTAATATAATGCTCCTATTATATTAATTAAATAATTAATTGAAATCCATCTGGATTGCTAAAGATGATGAAAAAACATTCTTCTATTTGTTCTCATAATATTCCATTATTTTTGAGTGTTACAATTTGCCTTATCTATTAATCAATTTATGGCCACCAAAACAACATGGGTGTACATTAATTTCTTTGGCTTGATGAGTTCTTTTTTCTGGACACACACACACACACACACACACACACACATTTACTTTTAGTTTTTGAAGAACTTCAATATATTTCTCTGTATTGGCTATACTAATTTATAGCTCTGCCTATTTTTTGTCCATTCTGCTTTAAATAACACCATATTGGATTTCTCAGAAATTAGGTGAGGACGTACCATCTTATCTGTAAACCTTTTCTGTTTGAATACTCTTTGTTGCTACTCACAAGATAGGTCTTACAGACCCCTACATATATCACAAAACCCCACCAAAGGGAAATCCCATACCATTAGCTTTCTCATTCCCTTTAAAGGCACAGTTCTCATGTGCCTTTTTATGGTATGTTCAGGAGATATTGTCATGAACTGTTTTCTTTCTCCATCTTCATAATCATCTTCCTAATGTTTCTGATCTATTTTTATGTGTGTTAGCAAATAGCACTGTCTGTGATATATAGTAGGTACCCAGTAATGTGTCACAATTAATTGTGAGGTTCTGGGTATATAACTCAGTAGTGTAATTCCCTGCCATTCTTGAAGTCTGAGTTGGATGCTCAGCACTGTATGAAATGGCTATTTTAAACATACCTCTGATCTCAGTACTGGAGCAGTTGAGGCTGAAGGATTAGAAGTTTGCAGACACACTAGCTAACATTAGAAGTCCCAGTCCAGCCAGTCTATTTAGTTGAAGAAAGGAAGAACAATGGCTGGTTGATTCCATTATATTATGATTTAAAGCAGAAGATAGTTTGCTAACTTGTCAGTATTTCGTATATAAAAAAATGTATTATTGTTAAAATTGAATGATAAATCAGTACAATAATATTATTAGAGTGTTTTGAGGGAAAGTGAATATTATTAGTATCTTATTTCTAAAAATTTATAAGGTAAAATGTGTTTAAAGTTTGGGTTGCTAGTTAAATATTTAATGAAATTAAAATAATTCTGTGTTTGGAATTCACATGTTTATCCAATCCTAATCTATTTTCTTCAGTGGGAAACTATCTCAGTCGTTTCAAAAAGTTCTAGCCAGCAAAGGGAATTCAAGGAGAAAATTGGGTGGTCTAAAAGCTGTTGAATGAATTTTAATGTGGTTATTAAAAATAAAGGATTTAGAAATAATTAAAGCAAATTATGCTAATAAAATTTGAGGTAACGATTTAATGACATTAATCCTGAGAATGGCATAAGACACTCAGCATGAACACCATTAAAATGAAATAGAATTGCTCCTGTGTAGTGCGTGCTTGGGTTATCCCTTTCTTAAGGAGGCTGTTTATGATAAATTGTCAGGGATGCCCGACAGCTGATACAGTCCCAAATGATGGAGCTGCACTTACCTAAAAGACAAAGTGGACAGTTACCTAGTAAAGGATTAGACTGCACACAAGCAGGCGAGAAAAAAAATGAGGCGAAAATGTGTAGTGGGAGTATAATACTAAAATTTGGAGAATTTTCATTTGGCTTATGTTTCTGTATACTGAAGAAGAAAACAGCAGAAGAATACCTTTGTTCTCGTTAACCTAAGATGGTAAATATACTCAAGGATGTTTTCTTCACATGTCTGAAATACTTATTTCATGATGACTTATTAGAAGTTGCTAGCATATTTTTGATGCACCCATTTTTGCCTCCCAAAGCTGCCATAACTGAGTTTATTATCAGTTTCTGTGGCAGATCCCTTGGAGTCCCTGTGAGCTGTGAATACAGTGGCAAATGAAGAGGGCATACTGTGGAGCATGGGTATAATAAAATCTTAAGTATAATAAAATGTGAAATATACAAAGATAGTTAGCTTCAGGAGCAAAAGGGCCATTATTTATTGTATTTGTCTCCTACAAAATTTACAGTTGACAATTTCTTTTTGTTGAAATGCTATGGAATCCAATAGTGATGATTATTTTTTTTGAGGTCTGGATGGAATATATTTAGTCACAAATTTTGACAAATAATAAATATGAAGACTTTCTTTACAAGCTCTGAAAAATAACAGGTTCTTAAATATGAAGGATGCTGGGCTTTTCGTTATTTTAATTATGAGTTAGCTTTGCATCTTAAAAACTTGAGCAGAATATTTGTTTCTTAACCTCCATGATTAATCAACCCAATGTTGTTTCTTTTTTTTTTTTTAAGAGAAGATAAGTAATGAGAGGAGAACCATGATATTTATAAACAGCCGACTCAGTCCTTTTATGTAAGAACAATCAGATGAGGGTGCTGCTGGGACCAATTAATCAGTGTGCACTGATTTCCATTTCTTCTCCCAGTCACTTCATCTCCTCCTCTATCTACCCTATCACCGGTCTCCGGAATTGTTTTACATTCATTTATAGCTGCCATGTCCTGACAACTATAAAGCAGTGATTTCTAAAGGTAATCTGTAGAGGTTGTTCTCCATATATAGTTTAATTGGTGTCATTCTTTACCACCATGCCATCCTGAAGTAAGTACTTAGAAGAATGCTTTCGAAGCCTTTACTTGTTGCTACATTTTTCTCTCCCTGAAAAAGGGTGTGATGTATGAACATCATAATTAATTAAAAAAAAAGTACCCTAAAGAAAGTGAATACTACACTCACTCCACCTGCTAAACCATTATTTTTCATAGGATAGTTCTATTTGTGCTTGTTTTTCCTTAAATATTTTTCTAGTTCTCATCCAACGATAAATTAAGCCTGAAATTTAAACACAGAAAAACAGAAAGGTTACTTAGAGGAAAATATTAATTTAGTGGAGAGCAAAAATGATGCTTTCTTTCTTCCCTGACCAGTACTAGTACCCAGAGTGATCATTGGGCATCGAATGTCTTCGTTTGGTAAATACATAAACAAAGAAGCATTATATTTTCATGTACAACATTGCTTCATACTAGTTTTTTTTCTTACATTACAGAATAGAAAATTCACCCTCTCTACTTCTTTGTAATTTGCCTTTCTAAAATTGGTACATTCATTACCCACTTTACTGTTCAAAAACAACAAAAGAACATAAATTGAAGTTTCATCTAAGGAATAACATTTTCTTTCCCTGCTATTTCATATCTTTATTCATAGTTTGTCTTTTTCTCATCCCTCTTTGTTAATGATATTGGCAGTAAATTAATGGATAGCATTTGGCAAAGAGAAAGGCCAAAATTAAATGTTCTACTTTTCTATTCAGTTTTTTGCTTGCTGCAGTTCACATACTCAACAACCATGTGCTGTTGACTATCACAGTGGACAATATGGTACAGGACTGTTTCATCATTGCCTAATGTCACACTTGATGTCACAGGCTTAGAGACCATTCCCTTCTGTTGAAACTGAGATGATGAGGGTATCGGTAAGATAATAAAGAGAATGCTAACAGCTTATCATTCAAAATTTTGATTATCTGGGGATACTTTGTGATGGATTTAGGAATGATCAGGAATTGAATGATAGCATAGATCCAAAGAATACATAAGCACCTAATGAATACAGTGATTAACACATCTTTTGAAGCCTTTTTTTTTTTTTTTTTTTTTTTTGCTGAAGAACCCACCGAATCTGACTGAATTGTAAATGAGGTTAAATAGGAATAAGAATATATCATGTTAGTTCCTCCTTCATACACAGATAACAGTAACAGGGTCAATATTGATGTCAGATATGACAGCATCTGCCATTAAGTTATGGCTTAGCCCCACATTATGAAAAATCAGGAATTGTTCTAATGCATTTTACTTAGATCATTTTCACCTATGGGAAGACAATTACACTTTAGTGACTTAATATTGGCATTTTCAATATTTTTATGATGTGCATTATATGTTTATTCTCTCTAAATTAATGCTGAGAAAAAAATGGTCCTTTCCCCGGAGACTTATAATGTAAAAACAGAGTATGGCAGAGAACTGTAACTCACAACAAATCTTAGAAGTGTCTGTGCTGCTTTATTTTGTTGACATGGAAACAGACCTGGAGGATGGGAGTGACTTACTAAGGACAAACAGTCAGTATGGTTTCCACAGCATCTGATTATGTTGCTGCTCCTATTCACTCTTCTGTTACTCATGCAGGGGGCATGGGTGTTTAGAGGTTGTGGTTATATCTATTAGAAGTGAAAATTTCATTACTGAATAGTTCCAGTAAAAGATTCAAGGGATCATTAAGCTATTTTAATAAGAGATAAGATGCTATTTGTTGTTGACACAATTTTCACCTTCCTTCAGGAACTCACAAAACAATTTTTTTCTTTGTATATCCATACAGATTCTATGCGTCTATGGTTTATCCACAATTTTTTTGAAATATATTAAAGTAGAGGGGAAAACTCTCAAATAATAAGTAGCTATTCAAACTGACACTTTCCTACTAAGTATTCATGGGAATCCTCAGTCTGACAGCTTGTTTGGGGTTGTGTGAAAGACAAATTGTCTTAAATTAGTCTGTCTTCTTAGTAGAGAAGAAGAAACGTTACCACCTAAGGCCCACCACAGTAAGTCACAGAGTAAAGGAATACAGTGTTGAATCTGTGGACAGATGCAAGTGTTGATTCCCTCTTTCATCGGCTTTGCAAAGAAGCTAGAGGATGCTCTCCTGAATACTTTGCCTCCATTTAGTAAAATTAAGTGTAGGTGACCTGACCTGAAAGTTAAAAATAAATGTGTAGTCCTACGTTCACATTCCTTGGTTTCTTTAAGCAATCTTTATATGTATGTCTATGATATGTAGGTAGACTCATTTCATTCTTTGAAACAATCAAGACAGCATCAGTGCGATGACTGTATAGACATATTAATAATATCCAGCACTTAACTTGCCTTTTATAGAGATGACTAATTACTTATCATAAAGATCACAAAAACCTAAAAATATAAGCATAGTTAATATAAAATTTGATAGATGTCAATCAAATAAGTACATTTTAAAAAACTTCCTTGAGCCTAACAAACACAATATGAATCATAATTTTCTTTGCTTTTGTTCTATTTTTGTTCTATAATGTGTATAGTTTTTTTTTTTTTTGCCAACATATATGTTTATTTACCACTTGTGTCCCTAGTGACGGAAGAGTCTAGAAAAGCATGGTGGATCCCTGGAACTGGCGTTACAGCTAGTGTGAGATATCATGTGTGTTGTGTGAATCAAGTCTGGGTAGTCTAAACAAACAGCAGTGCTCTTTTAACCATCGGGCTGCCTCTTCAGCCTCTCCAGCTGCATTTTTAGCATTTTAATTAGTGATGGAGGAAGAGATTGTATTTTGTTATTGAAGTCCTTTGCACATATTGTTTCTTTCTGGCCTTAATTGGGGAACACAAATGTCCTTCTGAAAATATTTTTCTTAGTTCAGTGAGATTTTTGTACATTGTATTTTGATCATAATCACCCACTCCCCCCAACTTTTTCACGATTCATCTTAATTCCATACTTCCCCAACTTTGTGTTCTAATAAAATAAAACAAAACAAAAAATCATTGATCATAATTCATGCTGTGTGTGGCTATGCATTGGTGCATCATGAATCTACCATGGGCCATACCCTTGATGGAAATTGATTCTTATTTCCCAGAAGCTATGAGTGGGACTTCATGCCCACGTTCCTCCCTACAATGGAATTTTGTCTGGCTTAAAATTATTCATGTCACTTTTTTAAATAGTAGATTTTCAGAGTTCGAGTCTATTTGGGGAAAAGAATTAGAGGAAAGTAGAGAAACTAACAGCTGTAGAGTTGGATACTGGACATGTTTGGCAATCATGCAGCCATATCAGTAGCCCATAATTTCAGTTATCACTATGAGATATGTTTCCAGCTACCTGAATGATTTACACCAAGATGGGAGAGTGAGAAGTTGAAATGTGCTTTCTTATCTTATACTCTTAAGGTTTGTTCCAATAATTAAAAATACATCTTAGAATTTTTTTTTATAAAAATGACATGATTTTAAGAAATATATTGTTAATTCTACTTGATACATTTTCTTACATAAGAATTATGATTTGTTCTTCAATGAAAATTAAGATCTTAAAAAAAATTATGTCTATCATCTTATTATATCCAGTACTGAGACATGTATCACAGCAAGTGATTAATATTCGAATTATTATAAACCTGGGACTAGGACATATATATATATATATATATATATATATATATATATATCTCAAGGTGACATATATGTACACATATATGTGTACGTATACATATACATATATATGACAGTGTATATAGATACATACATACAAACACACACATACAATTTTAAGTGAGCCATTGAAGTACTTATAATGTCATCAGACTCTGATCACTTCAATTAAATAGTCATTATTCATTTCTTCATAGCATTCTGCCTTGAGTTACTATATAGACATCTTGGGGTATTATTAAACTTTCCTGATTTACATATTAAAGGAAAGATGAATTTGTTCTTGCTTTTAGCCCACATCCACTATATATCCAGAATGTATGTAGTAGTTTGTAAATACCTTCTAACTTGGAAACCATAGTTATGAATATGCATGTTGTCCCCTTCCCTGTATAACAGCAACAGAGGCTGATTCATTGTATTGTATCTTAATCTTCTTAGTCTAATGACTATTTTAATTAAATCTTTTCAGAAGACTGAATTTTTCACAGGCCTTTAAGTCTTTCTGGGGTTTGGAGTGTGCATGTGTGAAAAAAATGTGCAAGGTCATTGAGACTGTATGATTGAAGAACCTTCCTAAGCTTTTCCTACCCATCATCCTCCCCCTTCATTCCACACATAGCTTCCTACCCTACTCCTGACATCTTTCCCCACCCCTATCAATTTATTTCCTACATCTAAAAGAATGATAGTAACTGCCCAGACAAATATCTGAAAAAGTGGTGGACACTCACAGCCCATGCAATGTAGAAGAGAGGTGCTGCACACAATCCTCCCCTTGTTCTATTCTATTCTATTCTATTGTGCCCTGTGCTTTCTCTCGTGATGCAACCTTCATTTCAACCCAGGCTCCCCTCACATGTAAATCCAGCAGGCTTTGTAGATATGAATAGCTGTGCCCTGTAGCAACTAGACAGAAATGAAAGGAATGCATGCCTAAGTCTGCAGTATAGTATTCTGCTACATGGTTGAAGTTTAGCTGTGCTTAATCGTTGGAAAATATTGGGACATTATTTCAGGCATTGAAGTTAATAAGTTTTTAATTTTGTAAAGTTCCTTAAATAAGTGATCTCTGGTTATACTTTAACTTTTTTGTACAGCACAGCTGGGTTATTAAAAACACTGTAGGAGATAAACTAAGCCTGTGCTCATTTTAATACTAGGTTAAACTTTATTAACTACAGAGGGAAAAGAGAAAAAGAGCTGTTGTATTCTCATGCCCAATTAGTTTTCTGATACAAATATTTTTGTTTTTTTAAATCCCACTAAAATATGTTATGATGGTAGCTAAAGAAAGCCTTCACAAAGGATTAAGTTATGCTCATTAAGATTCAGTATTTAATTTCATTCTGTAACTGTTTAACTCACTGTCTGCTATTTAATATCAAGTAGTACAAACATTGGTTAATGCTTTTTTTAACACTATGAAAGATGGCTATGGGCCATCCTTAAATTTTCCTTTTGTAAACATATCTCAAAATCCAACTTTTCTTTGAAATACTTTCCTACTATGCCACAGGACATTTCTGATTTATTCATACTCTGGGTCTTTGTTGTAGTCTTGAGCAATTGCATGGAGACAGTTACTTTCATGACCTCCCTAGCAAACAGGCTGCAAGCTAAAAGAACTGCCAATTTCTATTATTCTTTCTTATTCAAAATGCTCACTGTTCTTTGCTCTGTAGGTATCAGAGTGATGAGGATATGCTAACAACTCAATTTAACATTTATTAACTAAGAGGCCTAATAAGATTAGACAGTTTTGTTTAAACAAATGAAATTTCCTTTAAAAGAGAGAGAGAGGGGGGGGGGAAGGAGAGAGAGAGATTTTTATGGAGACTACCGTTCACTGGAGTGTCTTATGTATTAAAAATGTGTGATATTAAATATTCAGCTCAATCTGTTGTTTTGCTATTATGTAGGAAACAAGCCTCAACACAATACATTTCATCTGCTTATAGGAAATCTCCTGTTATATATTCTGACTGCTTTGTTTGATGTTGTGTGGGGACAATAAAGACCTGATTCTACTGTTCAGCCTCAAACACATAGGAAACTGATAATCTGACCACAACCCACAATGTCCCCTCAAACTTTCCCCTTTATGTATAATAGATGGCTTTATAGAAAAATGAAACAAACACAAATACATGCGTGCACACTTTTATATGTGCATGCACATGCAAAGCAGGGCATGTTTCTCACATGTAATAAAGAACTCAGAAGGCTGAGACAATAAGAATACTGTGAGTTTTAAGCCAGTCTGGAGTCAAAGTTTGTGGCTGGTCTTGATTCTTGATCTTATGTCCCAGTTTCTGGTATGGTGTGCACTAGCTATTCTGGTAGATTTCTTGAAAGGGTGATAGGAAGTTTATGCTGATAAATATACACAAATATGTACAAATTCTTTACTTAATTGAGGGTTTGTTGTGGGAGTGGTATATATTAATAGAAGTAAGAAATTGGCTGTACGCTTGGTGTGGTGACACATGCCTTAAGTCACAACAGTGGGGAGGCAGAGGCAGGCAGATCTTTAAGTTTGAAGCCAGCTTGGTCTACAGAGGAAGTTCCCGAAGGCTAGACAGAGAAACCCTATCTCAAAGAAAACCAAGAAAAAAATGGCTATAAATACACAATTTATGGTAGTGGCAATGTTTACCCAAGCATGGTATTCATATGAGGATATCTTATCCTCGGGAATGTAATTTTTTGTGTTTGTCTCAGATCAATGGACAGAATCTGATACTTTCAGCTATTGTTAGTCAGAAGTTAATATCGTGTGAATTACTAATAAAGTCTACATAGAGGCTTCAGTAAACATGAATAATGATAATGAAGATAAAAGAATGTCAAAACTGCAAAACATCTTAGGATTGGATTTGATTTGAGAAAAATATGGGATCAATTGAAATTTAGGGTCGAACTATAATTATGTCACAGGAGGCAGTTTGAGAAGTAAGTACAACCTCAATTCTTGCAATGGAAAATGAATTAGATTGAATTGAATTATAAACATTCTGGATATGTTTTTGTTAGAAATTATGCCAAATACCTAGTGTTACATGAAATTTTGATTCTTCCTGTCACCAGAATTTCAGATATTAGATGTTATCTATCATTGCTGATAAAATAATTCTGATAGCTGCATTTTAATTACCTAATTTTACATTATATTTTATAATATACAAATTATACTCATAACATAAATTTAAAATGCATGTAAATCTCTTTCCAGATCCTACATAGAGATAATGCCCTGTACCATCCCACAGAAGAGAGGTGATACACATTCAGAAATAAATCTGAATATGTGAATGAGTTCCAGGAAAACACGATACAAAGCACTCTTTAAAAATCTTTTTAAAGTCAATAATTTGTACCAACCCTAAACAGAAATGGGGAAAACAAAACAAAACATTCCAAATTACTTCAAATGTATTGTGGAGAGAAATGTTCTAGGCAATGAAGCTAAGTGTGGAAGAGGAAGACCAGTTTAGTCTATGTCCCTACAAGATCCCAAATATAAGTAGAATGAGAAATTGGAAGCATCAGAAGATTCAAGTTTCAGACAGTAAACTAAGAGCCTAACAACACTGGAATAATGACCAAATTATGGGGTACATAAAGGACATAGCACATGCAGCAAAGGAAGGGTGCTAGTTCCAAGTCAGAGACATTTTAATAGCCATCTGCACATCATTGAATCATGCACACAGATTTCTGTGGTTGTAAGCCTATTAGTTTGGTCTCTTGGTTTCTCCTAGGTTGCAGTCTTGAATCTCCATGCCCGTTGTTTACGTACAAACAGGAGCTGCTTTCTCTTTCTCAGTATTTCTTTCTTTTTTTTTTTTCTGAAAGTTAATACCTTTCATATATTGGGCAGTACAGATAGAAACAGCCACATTCCCACTGTATTGCAATGTACTGAGAACAAGTGAGGAAGGATTATCCACATGACTGGGTACAGTCTATCCATTTGTTCTTTTTGCTTTACAGACAGCACATGGCAGTGTTTTCTAACACTGTGAGTGATTAACAGATGTGAGGTCAAACTTAATCTTTAAACTGTTGTTTCTCAGCAGTTTGATTTTCTTAATTATATTGACATTTCTTTGGAATACATCCTGAAATCTAACTTGCATGCCTGTCCTCTTCAGTCTTTTCCCTTGGAAACCATCTCTGTTGGGCTCACAAAAGAACACAGCAAAATGAAGAATTAGACTTGAAAACATGCAGTAATATCCCTTAAAAATTCCTTGTGTGTTTGTATGCATTAAAAGTGTACCTTTAGCTGGGTTATCCTGAAATGAACCCGTCAGAGAGATACAGACAAAAGCACCAAAAGCACTGTTTTTTGTTTGTTTGTTTGTTTTTTGTTTTTTGTTTTTTTTTTTGTTGTTGTTTGTATTGTTTTTCTCCTTTGAGACAGAATCTCTCTACATAGGCCATGTTGTCCTGGAACTCACTCTCTAGACCAGGCTGGCCTCGAACCTAGAGTTCCTTCTTCTTGTGCTTTCCAAGTGCCAGGATTAAAGTTGTACACCACCACTGCCTGGCATCTTGTTTTAACTTACCTTTTTAAAAAGAAATTTCACAAATCATTCAATTTCAAACTGAATCCTTGGGTTTGAATTTGAAACAATTTAGCCTAACATAAGATTCTTCACAGCACTGATTTCAACTTCATGAAGAATGATAGTTGTGATTCAGTTTGCCAATAATCCTTTTTGAAGTATTTAACTTTTCCTTGGATACCTACCATAATCAGGTAAGAATAAATAAGAAATAAGTATAAGGATTTTTGCAGTTTGGAAGCCAATAGATTTTGGCCAGTATCACAATGTTTAATTTTTCATTAATTTAATGACTTTTCTTGCACATTTGTTCTAATGGTTTAAGGATAATTTTAATCTCTCAAATGTCATATCTGGTCCAATAGCATCCCTCTGCCCAATTTTACTTTTTTAAAAAATTAAAAATATATTCTTCTCTCATACAACATATCCCAACTACAGTTTCCTTTCCCTCCACCCCTCCCAGCTCCCCCCCATGCCCTGTTTTTATTCTACCTCAGATCCATGCCCCTCTGTTTCCTCTCCAGAAAAGAGTGGTTCTCTAAGATACAACAACCAAACATGGCAAAACAAGATACAATCAGGCAAAGACAAAAGCCATTGCTGGATAAGGTAACCCAATAAGAGGAAAAGAGTCTCAAGAGCAGGCAAAAGAGTCAGAGATACCCACTCCCACTGTTAAAAGTAACACAAAAACTCTTAGCTAACAGCCATAACATATATCAGAAGATTCAGAGCAGACTCATGAACACTCCTGCCCCATGCTTGCTGCACCTCATCTCTTGATTCTTTGGGTCATATTCTCCTGGTATCCTCTGTCCCCTCTGACTCCTACAATCTTTCTTCTCCCTGTCTCTGAGGTTCCCTAATCTCCAAGGGACACTTCCCATTTAGACTCCTACTGCATAATGTCTAGCTGTGTGTCTCTGAGCCTGCTGTTAAATGTTGCTGGAGGAAACCTCTGTCATTATGACAACTGGACAAGACACAGATCTATGAGTATAGCAGAAAATAATTAGGAATCACCTCACTGAACTTTCTCTTTCTTCCCTTTTCTTTTCTTTTTTGCCTGATGGTTGATTCTGTGATTCTGAGTTCATTTATTGTACAGATGTATAAGAAGTGAGTCATTAATATTTGGATATTTCTTTTCTTTTATTTATTTATTCAATATGTTTTTACAGATTAAATTGCAAATCTTTTTTACTTTGTTCATTAGTCTTAATGAAAAGCTTCAGGTATTTTACAGACTATGGACCTGCTTTCATGTTGCTTGCCTCAGCACTAGAAACTTGTTGATTTTTGTACATTTGTCTTATTCCTTTCAAACATAACAGGGAATCACTTTTGTTAATTGTAAAGTTTCACTGGAATCTCTAAGGATATTATATATATATATATATATATATATATATATATATATATATATTCACAAATTTTCCAATAATGATTTGTTTTGATTTTGGTAGTGATTTAAGACTGTATTTAAGACTTATTTGTAATGTTAGGATATTGTCTAACTTCCAGTATTATGTTAATGATTATTATGAATGAGTGTAAAACACATAGCAAATAGGAATAAATCTTTGGGTCTCTACCTACATAAATACCTACCCCACACAATACACACACACACACAGACTCACACACACACACACACACACACACACACACACACACACACACACACAAAATCTTATAGAAAAATTAGATCTTTGTAGGAGAAATTAAAAGAATAACCAGAAACTTCGTGTGTGCTGTACTATTTTTTGAAACACTGCTGAACTCTTTATTCTAGGCAGTACTATTAAATAATATCATTTTAAGAAGTTGAGATTATAGCTGTTATTTGTTCTTACTGCATTACAGTCTGATGCTTTTAAAGTTGATAAGTATATTCTATTTAGAAAGTCTATTTGCATAGATTAAGTCTATACTATTTTCTAAGAGTTTCTTAATATACCCCATAAGGAAATGGTTACATGGCCATTTGTTGTTGTTTAGTTCTACTTTAAGTGTGACACAAATGATTGAAACCATTCTAGAATGATTAATAAGTAATCCTCACTAATTCGACACTCAGGAATGCCTACTCAGGTTTCCAAAACAAGAGTGCAGCAAAGATGTATACGAGAAAGCAAAACATGTAGTCACCATTCTCTCCTTCCTAAACAGTTACCAGAACTGGCACAAAGGATTTGTTTTTTCCTTTGTGCCCACAAGGCTCGTGGTGAGCAGTTTTTAAGACTCACTGCACCATTGCTTCTAAACATTTACTAATGAGGAATTGTTGCAAGAAACTTTATGCATCACTTCAGTGATATGTATAACTCAGCACAGGAGAGAGTCTGAGAAAAGTGAGAAAATATGATATGTAGAGCCAATGTGAACACTTTTAAGCATAGAAAATGATACTTGTGTAATGTAAGAAGGAAAACATGAATGGTACCTCCACTATGGTAAAACTAGGTATGTGTATTGACACAAGTGGGAAGAAGATTCTGCATTAAGTAGTTCAAATTGTAGGTGAGTTTTACAGAACATTCTCATTTATTAATGAACCAGTTAATCTCTATGAATAGTCTCTAGGCATCTTTAAGCTTTTAGGTTTGGGCTTGGTATAATAACAAAGGTTTATTTTGTCATAACCATTAGCATACAATAGGAAATCAGGGTGCTAACGTTCACTTTGAGGAAACATATAAGCAAGCGACTACTTCTTTTCATGTTGTTGGTCTTTTCACTTTTTTCCAAGCATCTTGTAATTAATTTTCCTCAAAATTATCAATCTTCTTATTTTATCCCACACTAATTAAATAATGTGTTTTCAAGAAATAAAGATTAGAATAATTTAACACATTTATTACACAACCACATATATTTATTTAAAACATAAATATTTGTTAACAGACTTAAAGTCTCCATCTTACTTTGCATGTCTTGTAAGAAACATGGAACATTCTCCTTGTGCTTTTAGTCTAAAGGCTTGTTCTACCACCTGCTTTTCAAGTGCGAGTAGTAACATTAATTGGGACATACTTACTTACTTACCCAAGTTTACAAAGCAAGCTATGTGCGAATTGGTAGAGTCTATGCCTGGTTCCCAAGCTCATGTTTCCCTTTTCTCTAACTGATGATATTATGCAGTTGTTGTAGCATTAGACTGACAGATGAAAACCAACAAACCACAGCAAAACCTCATGAAACATGATGGCGTGCAGAGCTAACTTATTCCCTGAATGTCATTAAACAAAATGAGTAAAGAATTGGTCCCCTAAACAACCCAAAAATGACTGTGATAAAATGTCAGATTACCTTGCAGAAGGATTTGTGGTTTTAGGCAAGTCTCCAGAAACACATTAACTAAACTTATGCAGAAAGGAAGGGATATGCCAATTCACAAGTCACTGTAGAAAGACACATAGGCACAAGAAACACAATTGTGTGTTTCAAAAACTAGTAGATACAGTATGGTGTTTCCAAGGCATAAGAAACAAATCAGAAAATGACGAGAGAAGTAAACATACTAAATCTATATTGACTGGACTATGAGGTTTGTTGTACAATCAGCAGTCATCCAAACAAAAGCTCATTGTGGGCCAGAGAAGACCTTGGAGAATGTGTGGTGATACATAAAGAAGAATACTTGTTTCCTAGAAACTTACACTTTACAACCAACTTGACTCTTTTAAATGTTCTTAAGTATATAGATGCACAATTTAAAGCATGTGTCACTTCCTTTGCCTTCTATCAGACAGATAAAAAATACAGAATAGTAGTATAATTTAAACCTCAGAAATTACTCCATAAGACACCATCTTATTTACCACCAGTTCATTCCCCAGCTCATAACATTAACTTTGGTGAGCTATTGTGGAGCTGCAAAGCACTTGAGAATAGAGTAAATGAGTGGCCCGGGCATTGGAGTACATTCCAGCTGTGGGTAGTGATTGGGTGTATCCTCTGGGCTCAAGCTTATTCAGGAATTATTCTTAATATGGTGAATGGACAGTGAAGACCACTAAAGAGGAACACCATACAAGCCTTTTTCCACCTGGGATTTCCCACTTGGGAGTTGCTCATTGCTCTGTTTTTTTGTTTTTGTTTTTGTTTTTTTTTTTTTCATTTGTTTTTTTTTTTCTTTCTTTTTCTTTTGGTTTTGTGGTGGAATCCTTTTTGATAATTTATCTTTTATCTTTCCCTGAGGCTATATGATTAGCTGAATGATCAGAACCTATTACTCATGTACACTGGAGATCTCTTGCCTTACTCTGCTCTTTGCTTTTTTTCAGAATTTAATAGATTTGAATCTGTTTCTCTTTGTTTGGCTTACTTTATTATTTACGTGTTTGCTTGGTTTTTTACCTATTATTCTTGTCTCAAGTGTACACTGTCAGCCTCCATTCTCTGCCTGCTGCCATTAATGGCAAAATACTAGGCACTCCAATACTAGATATGTTAATGCTTCTTTGGTTTAGGGAAGGTTTGACCATTCTGATCATTTTTAATGAATTGCTGACCTAAATTTTACAGATGATTGTGATTTACATCTTACTGTGTAAAGATAGCTAAACGTGTGTATAATTCACTTACCTGTTTCATCCCAATATGTCAAAAATGGCAAAAGGATTTTGCATACAACTATATTATATACAAGTTGCAGAACACTTAGAGAATCTAGGACTCAGGAAGACAAATGGGTTCTTGGGGAGACCACAAAGATAAAAAGTGGGTATTTCTCTCTCTCCTTTTTTTTTTTTTGTTTACTGTTTCTTGAGTGGGTGAGGGGGACTATTATTACAATTCTCCTGACCTTAGGGTCACTGATCAACATAAGTTAGCTGAGTATTTTACTTTAACAGATTGTTTTTATTTTGTTTTATGGCTGTCAGCTATGATTCCTTGGGAATAACATGGCTCTATAATTTTTCTGTATCTTATTTGTCTAACCATGCCATATTTATTATTTTTGCTATGTGACTTATAAGTGATGTAAACTTTTAGCTTCTGCATGGATAGATTCAGTTTGTTTTTAAGATTTTACTGATTGTTTATCCAGAAGATTTTTATTTGCCATGGCCTGTTTATATTTTTTTCACAATATTGACCAGAAACTTTTTCCAGAGTTTACATGTATTATTTAATTGATCAACTTTCAGTCTTCTCTGCAGTGTAAACAACAGTTGACATGGTTTTATGCTACATCTTCCTGATCTTATGTTTATAGTTATTTTGTTGTCTGGGCCTATATATTAAATTTACTATTTATTGAGCAAGAGTCTCAATATGGAATTTTTTTTAAGTTCTGAAGTATCTGAGATATTTCTATAATATTCCAGTGTTCCATTATTTCTTTTATTCCTCTTACCAGAATATTTGTAAGTAAGTTTATGAGTGCTAAGATTATGTATCTAGTATTAGAATGTATGTAATGTATAGAAGCTGAAACATTGAAGGCAAGGAGTCATGGGATAAAATCTATATGTGGGACTTGGCTGCAGTATACTTTGCAAATGTGTTTTCTTATATAAATAATGCTAATGTTTATCATAAGAGACAAGGTGATCAAATTAGGAAATAGTTCATGTAGAGCCTGGAATTTGTATCTATTCAATAATTGTCAGCTTTTATCAGTAGCATTATGCATGTTATTATTCCAACAAGTATAAACTTCCTGTAATTTTCCTCTGTATTCTATTGTCTTCTGTGGAAAGAATAATGATAATTCATGTTAATTGTTTTATAATTAATAGGGAGGAGTCTTTTGAGATCAACAGTTTAGCATTTCAGTAAATACCACATTGTGGATTCAGAATAAGCACATGTTCACATGGCAGGCAGAATAAGCACATGTTCACATGCCAGGTAGTTTTTTTGCTTTAGTTTAGTTTTTTTTTTTTGCTTTCCTCCATAAGTTCTGCCCAGGATTTATTGTGGTGACAAAATTTGAAGTTAAGCCATAGTGTTTAAGACTTGGAAGTTATTCAAAGAGACAGCAATTGCCCTAATGTTCCCTTAATTATGGAAGGAGTATTTGGAGACCATATCTGTGGTAATGGGGCTAGAAGTGGTTTCTCCTGGGTGCTGGAAGTCAGGGTAAAAGATGAGAACACAAGGGGCCTAATGAGACATTAGCATCATCTGTCTTCATTTTCTCTGCTCATGTCTCAATTTCATATTTTTCTCTTCTAAACTTGTAGCAAACATGTTATTATGAGAATAAATGTTCCTTTCTAATAAAAATATGGATGAATAAAAGGCAAGCTGTTGTAATTATATAGTAAGTTTTGAGTTTAAAAAAGTTTCAAGTAAATTTTAGATGAAAGAAATAAGGACATTGGTTGAATTGTTTTAAGAAATATTGTCACTTTTATTTATAGGTATATGTGTGTGTGCATGCTATGTGCATGCCTGCATGTGTGCATGTATGTGTGTTTGTGTGTGTGTGTGTTTACATTTGCTAGAGGCAGTTACAAGAATCATTAGGATCCTCTGGACCTGGAGTTACAGGTTGTTGTGAGCTGATATGATAGACATGGGTGCTGGGAGCTGAATTTGGTTTTCAGGAAGAGCACTAAACACTTCAAGCCATATCTCTACCCTACAAAAATGATTTGTGATGCCATATTAAAGGACAATGGCAATGCAGAACTTTTTTATTTTCCTTTGACACAAAAGAAAGATTCACTTTGAAATGTTGAGGCTTAAGGGGGTTGTATCTACATATGGTTCTCAATGCTTGAGTTCTTTTTATGATTCTAAGCCATGCGTTCGTTATTCAAAAGGATACAAATGTTAAAAATATTTTCCAAGAACCTGTACAGAATTTGGAACATAATGCCACATGCCTGAATTACTTGCTTAATTTCATTTTTTTTGAGTTATTGGTTTTCTGAAAGACAGTATAGCAGCTGAGTAGAGGAAAATAATCCTATAGTTTAAAGTATATCTAAGAGAATCTCTTTCTCATTTAATTATAGCTAGATTTCATGACAATCTAGTATTCACTGGCCACTGATGAACTCACTCACTCACTCCCCCAACAAGTGTCTCATGGGTCATTCTTTAAATAATAATAATAATAATAATAATAATAATAATAGTAGTAGTAGTAATAGTAATAATAATAATAATAATAATAATAATAATAATTAGAAAGAGACTACTGTCCTCCACAGCATCTGTGGGTTGTTAATGATACAAAATGTGTTTCCTGAAGTAGAGCTCAATAATTTGCAACAGTGATTTAAAAACCCAATTTGATTCTTATCAACTAATTCTCAGTGTGCTAATGTAACTGGTTAATTAACTGCTATTGGTGTGTTTTAGATATGTTAAAGTCTAACTTTGACTTATAATTAAAAAAAGCCATATTGACAGAAGTTGAATTTTTTAACTCTTAGCGGCACATGACTCCAGTAGCATCAGTTTATGGGTCTTAGTAATGATTTGGTTACTTAACAATTAATTATAATAAATGTAATTTCAAGACAAATTACCTCCAGTAGTATATATTTTAAAATACATTACATGCAGTAGTACATGTCACGAAAACATGTTAAAAGTTTATTCACAGCAAAGAATATTTAAATTTAATGTCTAATATAGAATTTGCTAATTATAAAATATATTTAACCTTTACAATCAGTTTAAATGTTAGTGTTTTATTACAACCACTAGAGCTTTTATTCCTCCCATTGCCAGTTAGGGTGATATAGACAGGAAAATACTGATTTAAGAAATAGACAGAAATAAAGATAATGACTATACAAAAAAGACTGATGGTGGACCTGCCTTTTTATAAATTTTAGTACATCATGTCCTATCCACTGAGAAAGTCTTAGGCACATTACTTTAAAAATCTGTGATTTGGTAAATATTATACTACCTAATAGAGAAACTAAGTGAATAAAATATACAGAACAATCTATGACAGCAATTATATTGATCACCTTTTTTCTTTTTTAGTTACTATGAAAATATATCTTACAAAAGCACTTAAGGAGAAGGATTTATGTTGGCTCATAGTTGGTGGGTATGTACAGTGCACCATGGAGCCAAAACATATCAGCAGGAGCATAATGTAGCTGAACACTCAGGAACAGGAAGTGATTAAGGATAACATCCAGCTTGCTGTCTTCTTTAGATTCAGTCTGAGATCCAGCCCCTGGGATCATGCTGTCCATATCTAGACCTAGATCTAGAAAATTCATTGCAGACATGACCAGAGATTTTCCTCCGACATGACTATTGATCCTGTCAACTTGACAATATTAATTATGAGTGGGTAGAGAGATGTTCCAGTGGTTAAAATTGTATGCTTGCTACTCTTAAAGACAACCCAGCTTCAGTTCATAGAAGCCATGTTGGGTGGTTCAGAAGTACCTGTTATTCCATATTTGATGTTCTTTTCTAGTCTCTACAGGCACCATAATTCATGTCAGTCACACAAACACACAGGTGCACACATGTTCATGTATATATATATATATATATATATATATATATATATATATATATAATTTATTTTACATGTCGATTCCAGTTCCCCCTCCCTCCCTCCCTCCCTTCCTTTTACCCTCTCTGCTCCCTCACATGGGCCCTGACCACCCTTCCCTCCCATCCTCCCACCCCAATTCCACATATAGGGCAATGCCATCCAGGTGGGGTCATGTAAATCTGTCAAGTCATTTGAAGTAGGAACTAGGACTTTTCTCCTGTCTCTAGATTAAGACAGTATCCCTCCATGGGGGATATGTCTGCAAGGTGCTTTTTTTGCACCAGGGATGCATCCTGGTTCCACTGTCTGAGGTCCCTTAGACTGCTCAATCCTTCTAGCTGAGTCCCATATTCAGGGGGGCCTGAGTCAGTCCCACCTGGATTCCCAGCTATCAGTCTGGGAGCCCATTAGCTCCTCCTTGTTCAGGTCAGCTGTCTCTATGTGTTTCTGCAACCTGGTCTTGTCCTCTCCCTCTGCATCTGGATTCTAGTTCAACTCAGTGTTTAGTTAGGGTGTTTGCTTCTGTTTCCAATAGGTACTAGATGAGGGCCCCATGATGGTGGAGAAGTTAGTTGTTGATCTCACTATCCTGGAAGGGCATTTCTGGTAACTTTTCCATGGTTGCTCAAATGCTAGTTGGCGGCAGTCTTGTAGGTTTCTAGACCTTTCTTTAGGTTCAGTTTTATCTTCAAACCAATAAGGCTCCCTCTTTTATGTTCATTCTCTCTCTCTCTCTCTCTCTCTCTCTCTCTTTCTCTCTCTCTCTCTCTCTCATTCTCACTTCTGTCTTCTATTCCTACCCTGACTCAATCTTCCTAGTCGCACATGCTTTCCTCTCCTCCCCTTCTCTTTCTCCTACTTCTATCTCCATTCACTGCCCACCCCCCCCCCACTTCCCATGTGCTCTGGGCAACTTGTCCCTTCCCTCTTCTGTGAGGGACTTTATATGAATCTCTTAGAATACACCTTGTATCCTACTTCCTCTGATGGTATGAATTATAGGCTGGTGAATTATAGGCTCTAAAATACCACTACCAACAACAAATCTAAAACAAAGAAGAATTAACAATCAATAGTCCTTACTCACCTCAACATTAATGGTCTTAATCACCTATAAAAAGACACAGGCTAACAGAATGGATACGAAGACAGAATCCATCCTTCTGCTGCATACAAGAAACACATCTAAGCTTCAAAGATAGACATTACCTCAGGATAAAGGGTTGGGAAAAGATCTTCCAATCAAATGGAACCAAGAAGCAAGCAAGTGTGGCTATCCTAATATCTAACAAGTGAGACTTCAAACCAAAATTAATCAAAAGAGATGAAGACGGTCATTTTGTAGTCCTTGCAGGAGAAATCCATCAACACAAAGACTTAATTCTGAACATCTATGTCCCAAATATAAAGGCACCCACATTCGTAAAAGAAATGCTACTTGAACTCAAACCTCAAATAAAACTTCACACACTTATAGTGGGAGATTTCACACACTACTCTCACTACTAGACAGGACCACAAATTAGAAACTCAAAAGAAACAAAAGAACTAACAGAAGTTATGTCTCAACTGGGTTTAACAGACATCTATAGAACATTTCATCCAAACACAAAAGAATATACCTTCTTCTCTGCTCCACAAGGAACCTTCTCTAAAATCAACCACATACTAGATGGTATAACAAACCTCAACAGATACAAAAGAATTGAAATAGTCCCCTGTATCTTTTCAGACCACCATGCTTTAAAATTGGAATTCAACAAAAACACAAATCATAGAAAACCTACAAACTCATGGAATACAAATTCATGGAAACTGAACAATGTGCAATTTCACCACACCTGGGTCGAAGAAGAAATAAAGAAATAAATTAAGGACTTCCTAAAATTCAACGAGAATGAGGACACTACATACCTGAACTTATGGGAAACCTTGAAAGCAGTGTTACAAGGGAAGTTCATTGCACTAAGTGCCCGTATGAAGAGGATAGTCACATTAGAGAATTAACAGCACAACTGAAAGCCTTAAACAAAAAGAAGCAAACTCACCCAGAGGAGTAGACGCCAGGAAATAATCAATTTGAGGGCTGAAATCAACAAAATAGAAACCAGGAAAACAATACAAAAAAATCAATGCAACAAAGAGTTGGTTTTTTGAGAAATTCAAGAAGATAGAAAAACCTTTATCCAAACTAACTAAAAAGCAGAGAGAGAACATGCAAATTAACAAAATCAGAATAAATATATTTTAAAATTCATATATGAGAAAACATAAATAATAAATGACCATTACAAGAATTGTGGAGTATAACAAATAATGAAGGCAATGACTATTGAGAAATTTAAATTTTATACAGACTATCCAGAGAACATGTTAAATCAAAGAACACATAACAATTTTTACATATACCTACTTTAATTTTAATTATTCTACACAATTGGGAAATTTGTCAGCATATTTATTTTGCATATCATAAGACATGTAATTATTGAGTGAAAAACTTCTTTTTAACTACCAGCTATAATTTTGAACTTAACTATCATAATATTCTTATGCTTTATTCAGCAAGATAATTACCCTGTATGTGCCTCAGTTTCCTAGTCTGTAAAAGGAAAAGTGTAATGGTATCCAGCTAGAACACTGTAAGATAATTCATGGAACATAGACATATCTAGAGCTTAGTAATAGTTCGTAAGTGTTTAGTCCGGCTTTGATGAGAGCAGGTGGATGCTCATCCTATGTGGATAAAATCATCTCCATTGTGCTTATCCATCTATAAGTGCAAGTTCCTGTGAAGATACAAATCCGATCACATTCTCAAGAATTCTTGCTTTTTCTCTTTCCTTTGAGTAAAGGTGACCTGTGTGATTGGTTGACTCGTGGACTTTGTGAGTTCTGTTAAGGCTTGTACATCAATTCATGTGGGAAGAAGGAAACCAGAGTGAGAAGGAAAAGGGAGACTGGGCTTGTGTTGCCCTAGATTCTGGTCTGTGAAAACTTCTTAGTCTGTATAGTATAATGAAGGTTACCACCGCTCCAATAAAATCTCATTCTAGAAGGTTCCGCATGTTCTTTGACTTCTGGTGGGGTCTGCTGCTACTACTAGCTCTGATGAGACACTCTTGTTTCTATATTATCCCTTATAATATCCATAGACACTTCTTAAAATGAATAACTTTTATAATATTCCTCCTTAAGGTATACTAATTTTAATGTCTCATCAGTAGATTGCTGGAAGTCCTATTGATATCTGGAAGATTATACAGCCCTTCCTGCTAATCATATCTTTTCCTACAATGTTGTCAGGAATGGACTTGTTCCTTCTCTTTGAAATGTCTACAGACTTCCCCACCTATGCTCAATTTAGTAATGTGCACCTGCTTCCTCTCTTCTGGACTCTAATGTATGGAGATACCAACCTACCCTCATTTTTTTACTTTATTTATTTAAGCTTGATGTAAGACATACAGAAATTTTGGGATAGAATTTCAATAGAGTTTATTGCATAAAAATAATATTACTAACTGTATGTATAATGTTGTAGGACAAACTACTGGAGAGTATCCATCCTACTGAAATAATATCCTATGTCCCTTGATTAGTAACTCTTGATTTTGTTTTCCCAAGCTCTGATATTCAATATACCATTTTGGTTCAAGACTGCTAGCTATTTATATAGCCTCCCTTTGTTCATTACATTTAAAAAGTAAAAACAGGGAGCATGGTTATTTTGAAAAATCCAGTATGACAAGGAAGCATTCTTTTTTGACTGTAAGGAAAGTATATAATTTTATTTATTTTTCTTATTTTACATATCGATCCCAGTTTCCTCTCCGTCCCTCCCTCTCTTCCACCCTCCCATGGCCCCCTGACTACTCAAACATCCCATTCCTTCCCCCTCACAGGGAGGGTGATGCCTTCCTGGATGGGTCATTTATATAAGTTTATAACCTAACAATATAAATTAAGGCATTAATCTAATATCTCTACATATGTACATTTTATTATATGAAAAATAAAATCTTCTGCCATATGTCTAATTAATGGCAAGTTTGTAAGTAATTATTGACTTCATACCTTGTAATAAAAATTAACAAAGAATAAGATTGAGCATGTGATTTGTCAGTTTCAGCTATAGCTCCATTGGCTGAATAGGAGTGCCGTTCTGTCTTCTATGTACATTTCTAACATGAAGGTAGTCCGTTTCTTTTTAATTTCTGTATTTCTCCAAAAAAGTTTAAAGGGTTATCAGATCTGTCAGAGTAGGATGAAGCTCCCAGACTGTGGTTGCCCTCAACCCTTGCTCCTTCAGATTTCACTCTTGCTTTTGTTCTTACTTCATGGGGGAAGACACTCGCCTGTAGCTAATGCACTCAAGTGCCTCACACAGTCCACCTGTAGAAAGCCCAACAGCAAAAGCAACAATGCAAAAAGCAGAGAAGGCCAGTTTCTTTTAGTACACTCAAGGTTGTTTATAAGGCCCACCAATGTTTCTTTTATTCCCTGGGTGCTCAAATCATTGCTAGTCTCTCTATGTTGGAGAAAATGAATTGTATTTCCAGAAAAGGCAAGTGAATTCATGATGGATGATGATATTTTCTTTTCTAATAGGGATTGTTATGGTGCTTTCCCAAGACAATATAAAAATTATCTCATATGTTGCAAAACACAAACATGTTCACAATTATTTCCAAGTTTTGCTGTATATATTGGGGGAAATAAAATTGAACTTGAAATTTCCCCTTAGGTTTCCAGGCAAAATATGGTAAAGGAAGGGGGTAACTGGTGAATCATTGGTGTGCCTTGGCTTTATTGAGTTCTAGCAGCAGGAGTGACAATATGATGAACTGTCATCTCTACCTTAAACTCTCACCCTTGCCTTTCACTTGCAAATGAGCAAGCAAGTGGCCTGATTTTAACACATGGACCATTAACTGTCTCCTTCTATTTGCATAGTAATGATAGTGAACCAATGGTGATTTACTGCTATGACTAGTATCATAAATAACAGATCATTTACGCTGCTAATTACACTCATTTCCATATCAATAATGCATTTTGGGCTGGGTTGGACTATAGCATTAGAATGGAATAGAATGACAAATTGATTCCCTACTAAAATGCTGTAAAACAGGTATTTATTACAAGAGGATACTATTAAGTAATGTAGATAAGTGCCAAAGACATTTTTACACCTAATCCTGTTGATTGAATCAGCAAAAGTATATGTTTACTGGAAAAATATTTATCCCTAGGGTAAGCACAAATTCAAATCCGCTGGTATTTGTCAGCACGGATTGGCTACAATATGCTTGCTGTCTAGGCTTCTGACTCATATGTGCTTTGTGGGTGGGCCAGTCAGCTTTTAATTCTATTATGTGTTCCTGACTGTACCCACAATTTGCAATAGTTAATGTTAAAATGTAGGATTTTCAAAAGAGACAATTGTATTAAACTTACGATCATCAGTACAAATGCCTTTGTCAGAGAAAAAAGAGCAAAGCTCAGCATGGGCAAACACACACACACTCTGTCACACATACAGACACACAAATTCATACACACAGAGACACACGCACTCATACAAATACACATGCACATACAGACAAAAGGGTAATCACCGATGCACACACTCACAAATACTCACTGTCTGGAGCAAATGGAAAGAAAAAAGGAGGAAAAAGAGAAAAGAGGGGCAGAACAGAGGATATATATATGTATGTATGTATGTATTAGAGAGAGAGGGAGACAGAGAGAATATATACTTGGTAGTTCACACATGAGGATAGATACTGAGATATATCTCATGAAAAAAAAGCTAATCTGTGTATGTTATTACTCCATGTCTTACTATAATTATTTAATGTATTGTGGCAATAAAATATTGTTCAATACTTTGTCTCTGGTTGGCTGTGAAGAATGATAACATGTTAAAATGCAAAAGCAAAAAATAATGACAGTTTGTATCAGTAGTTTTAGAGCCTAAATAGTTAATAAAGTAGTTTGGGTGTTGTATAAATTAAAAATATATATATATATATACCTTCTATTGTGAATTTTGATATCAGAAGTTGTTTCTGAAGACAAAAAGTTCAAAACAATGATATTGATTCAGAAGAATAATTTATGACTGCAGTTGAATTTGATGTATAACGCGATTAGGTGTTTTGTACTCTACCTAGAATTTTATTTCTCTTTAAAGTATTTGACATATGTAAACTTTCATATTCAATTATAATTTAAAATGATGGGTACCAACAAACAAGAAATGCTAGGAGAGGATGAAAAGATATGTCAGCCATTTTTGTAGCAGTATCTTTTCCAAATGGCTAGTCTTGCCATATTGGAGACAAACTCCATAACGTTTTTCTTAACATTTTTCTTTAATGTCCATCCTTCTTTCTGATGCAGGTGGTGTTGCCAGGAGCAGTTGTGCCTCATTGTCAAGAAAACCCTAAACCATTTTAAATGCCATATTCTGTAGGTCTTTGAAAGGTTTGAAGAATGCCTTTTCATTTCAAATACGTCTATGTGTATCTTGAAAACCTAACTAACTTTACTCTAAGTTTTGACTATCATAGGTAATTATCTAAAATCTGTACTACATTATACATTATTTTTAAATGAGCTATATAAACCCAATGCCTAAACAAGAGGAGAAATATACATATCACAAAATTGACCTTAAATTGTATCAACAAATGAAAATCTATTCCAAAAACAAAGTATTCATATCTATACCATAATCCCCATTTACCCTTAAAAAGAGATTGGTTGTGGTCATTAACCATTTATAACCAACCCCATTTAAATGAAAACACACATTTATAAACAATATTTGGGAATTTGGGCATTGTTCTTTCCAAACTGCTTCCTGCTAATATGGGGTGCTGTCATTGGGGATCCTAAGAAGATGCAGAAATCCTGGCTGTAGTTTGCAAGGCTGCCTTGTTCAAGCTGTTTTGAATGTTGGATCACCAGGAACTCTGTTTCAGGGGTGTCTGACTTGATCAAACCACATTAGTCTGGAAGGAATCTACAGCTTTTCATTTTCTGTGGAAACAAAACTAGAAATCCTTTTCCCCAGTAACTTGTCCTAAGACTTAAATTATGAAGTCAAAGCATTTTTAAAATATATAAATTGATCCAGCAGCATTTGTTTTAACAGTTGTTGTTATTTCTTTAGCAGGCAAACGATACAAAGACAATATAATACTGTACAGTATGCAGATTCTCTCCATCTTTATGTGGCTTTTTCATTACTATGTTTCTTTTACTTATTATATTTTCATTTTTTGAGACAGGGTTTCTCTGTGTAACTTTTATCTGTCCTGGAATTTACTCTGCATACCAGGTTTACTTTGTAATCACAGAGATCTGCTTGCCTCTGTCTCCCGAGTGCTGGAATTAAAGGCATGTGCCACCACACCAAGCTCCTCTCTGTCTTTTTAAAACCATTTTTTTTTCTTTTTCTCTACCAAGCTTACGTATATTTTAAAATACACTGTAAACTTTTAGAGGTTTTCTTAATGTGAATCTGTCTTTACTGTAAATCTTTATCTTTTTCTGGCCATGAGTCTTTATCTGGTAAGCAACAACATTGATAAAGTGAAAGTCACAGTTGTTTCAGCCACGGTCTATCGAAGATGGTGGTGGGTATTTTACTGCCAGAAGTGAGAGCTGTGCTCACTGCCTTGGTCTATGCTGCCATCCAGCAGCATGTTGCTGGCTTGGAGATGTGGTCACTGTCATTGCCAGCTCTCATACACAACATTCAGTTGTTAGCAGAGCTCTTTAAAAGCCTTGCAGTTTTTTACCGCTTAAGCTGAGTCAGGAAATCTCCATTAAAGTAGCTGCACAAATCTCTGTTTGTCTTTAGCAAAACAGAACCCAACCAAGAAAAATGCTGCTACCAAGAAGACTTGCTTATCTTTGTTCTTTTGTTTCTAAAACCCTTTTTTAAGCTTTTGTTAAATTTTAAGTGGAAGTTCTTATTAGCCACATTGCGGCGCCATATGTTAGGAGTAAGGTTTCCTGCCGGCCTGGACCCACTGCGGTGCCAGCTCCAATTAACACACCAAGACTCTATATTTGACATACTGTTGTTGGCCAGGTACTAGTTTCTTATTGGCTAGCTCTGTCTTAATTATTAACCCATATTTATTAATCTAAGTGTTTCCACGTGGTCTCATCTTATTGGAGAATGGGCCCGGACCTCTGTTCTCTCCAGCTCTATATGCTCACTCCTCCCTACTACTTCCTCGAATCCTCCTTGTCTCCTAGTCCTGCCTATCTTGTTTCCTATTGGCCAACAGTGCTTTATTCATTAACCAATATGAGAAACATATTTACAGAATGACATCTCCTATCAGGCTGGTCTTGAACTTACTGTGCCACTGAGAATGCCATGAACACATAATGGTTGTACTCAACTATGCTAGTGATTCATAAGCTTAGGATTTTAACTGCTTACTGGTAATGACATTCTTTAAAAATAAATGTTTAGTAAAATTGTTGGCATCTTTAAAATATCCCATTTTGAATACCAATCTGGCTGTTATTATCTCCATTTATGGTTTCATACAGTGTGCTTGTTTCATGGGCTTCTAATTATCTTTAGCTGTGTTTCACCCTATTGCTTTTCTGTGTGTAATGGCTAAAGTGAACTTGGATCAGAGTTTTCAGTAAATGAAAACAAGAAAGAAATTAATGACTTATCTTCCCACTTACCCTTTTAATTCACAAGATGTATAATCTTTTGAGTATGGGTATAAGTAGACCAAATATTTGTGGAATTATTGCATATTTTAAACATATTTTAAATTTTATATCTCTGCCTTTTGACATCTGAGCACAACATCCATATGCAAACTCATGATGTCTGAGTCTTATCAGACAGGTGGTAGCAGGCAGAACACTGCAACAGTAACACACTGAAAAAGTCTTGGAGCTAGAATATATATGATATATGATATATATATATATATATCATATATTTGTTGATGTGCATCACATGTTGGGAAAGGAAAGGTGATGCTGTTATCATTAGATAAAATTGTAAAGTTGCCTCTTTCTAATCTGTAGGGGAAAATCCATTGGCATTTACACACAAATACATACAGATAGAATATGCTCATTTCTATCTGATGCAGGTGGTGTAGACAGAAGAGAATGGCTTCAAGAGGATCAAAGAATAGCATAGCATTTTGTTTGTTCTGATTCCATCATGTGATATCATGTGATAACATGATAGAAGGCATATCTAGATATTCCTTTAATACATAGTTTTCATGACCAACCTGTCCACAGGCTTAGAAGTGAAACAGATGTTATGTCTCTAGTCTTAAGAGCTAAGTAGGCACTTGATTTTATCTCACCTGATGTTTACATTAGCCATAAAGAGATTAATAAAATAAACTGAATTTCAACATGAATTGCAAACTAATCCCAGATGAATGTGATAAGAAATTATGTGAAAGTTTTTTTTTTCATTACCTGTCACCTTATTTTTAAATATATATATTCTTTGCAAATTTCATACAGTGTATTTTGATCATATTCTCTCTCCTTTCCCCAGCTCTCCCCTGATCCACATACTCTTCCCATCCCACTCACCTTTTCTAGTTTTATTTCTATCTTTTTTTTTTATTTTACATGTCGATCCCAGTTCCCTTTCCCCTCTCCCTCCCTCCCTCCCTCCCTCTCTCCCTCTTTCCATTCCTCCCTCCTCCCTCCCTCTTACCTCTGCCCCCTCACATGCACCCTGACCACTCTCCCCTCCCATCCCTCCACCCCAATTCCATATGTTGGGCAATGCCATCCAGGTGGGGTCATGTAGATCTGTCAAGTCATTTGAAGTAGGGATTAGGACTTCTCTCCTGTCTCTAGATTAAACAGAGTGTTTAATCTGTGGGGGATGTGTCCACAAGGTTTTTAAATGTATAGTTAGTTAAAAATTATTGATAACACTCTAGAATTTATTATTTTAAAATAAATTATTTAAAACTTTATCTTATATAATTTTGAAGTATAATTTAAGTTTTGATAATACTTTTTCGACATATTAAAAGGAAAGCCATGGACCAAATCTAGACAGTAGGCAATTTTCATATTGTTTTCAATATATTGTTTTCATATCACACAGTGGTGGACAAATCTCTTTTTACCCACTGAATATAAGTGTACTTTAACAGTAGGTTGTTTTAGTTTATGTGTTATTATAATCACCTTAATCTTGAATGCTAAATTTCAAAGCTAATAAAACAAAATCAAATGCACAGACTTTATTTAAGGTATGTAAAAAGTAGATGCATGTGAAGAAACATACTTATTCCTTACCCTATGCAGAGTGTGGCTAGCAATGAATGTCTAATCACATGAGGTATCTATTGGTACATTAAACAACAAGCTTTACATAGCAGGCTGATCAATAATTTTATATTTTCTTCTCCTACGTGAAATCCTAAATAGAATTAACTATCCAATTAAAAAATATTGCATGCCATAGAGAGGACAGCATTGTTTTGTAAGTATTATTTGAATGTATAGACACAATTTCTACTGAATTTCATTTATTCAAATAAACTCTTTTAGAAAACTTGATTTGTAAATTTTGTTTTAAAAAAATACTTGCCTTTCTGACTCCAAAGCACAAAAACTGCTTCTATGAGCTAGGAATAAATGTGACCAATTATATGACTCTTCTTTACAGCATGTTGAAAACATTTGGTTAGTTTTTCATTTTCAAGAATCAAAATGATCTCTAAAACATACCAACAGAAAGCATAATAAGTACAAGTATTTCTTTTATTCATTTAGCCAATATTTCAAGAAATATTTATTGACCCAGCCACTAGACCATGTGGTAGGATTTGGAGATGCTCAGCCTAATAAACCTTATCATGGGCCTGCAACGGGAGCTATTGGTAAGCAGGGAGGAGAGTGAGCATGGACTGAAGGAGAGCTGAGTGCTAGGACAACATGCTTTCTCAAATAGCAAGTATGACTTGTTCAGTTTTGGGGAAAGCCTTCTCCTGAATAGTGAGGGTGTCTCTTTCAGTAAGTTGTAGACAGGAACTTCAATAAGAGGAAATGCTTACAATGAACATGCAAAATCATGTCTGAAAAGTCACCTGCCTCCAAGGCAGCTTCAGACTCTGGATTTCATTTATTGGCTTGGAAAGCTTTGGAACAGATTACATTTCTCTAGATTTGAAACACACATGCATAACATGGAAGAGGCAAGTGAAACACTTCCACAAATTAGACTGATTTTATTGTTGCAAAAGTGTTTAGGTAAACATGTGTGGCCCATGGGCAGGATAGACAGCCACTCTTTATATTCAATGCTTGACTTCCCTATATTAAAAAAGAAACACTGACATTTTGACTTTAGTTCTTAGAACAAGGTTCAGAATTGCATTAACATATGAGTAGTTATTACAAGGTCTTCAAATGATTTTGAATGGGATCTGTAACATTTATGAAATTTGGATTTAGGTATGAATAATAATTAAAAACATGCTACAATGACCTATTTTTTTTAATAAAAGAAAGACATGCATGTCTTGTTTTTTCAAAATCTTTTTTGAAGAATTTACCATATGTTTCAAATTCATTATGAACTCAGAAATATGATTTTATAACTGCACATAGAATGAATTACTTTTGGTGCAACACAAAATAGTTAAGAAATGCATAAGGCAAACTACTGCAAATAAGTATTCTGTTTTAAAATATATAGCTTTTCTATCAGAAGTAATAACATGGCCTCAAAACAAGAAATAAAAAGCCATCAGATTTAAGAATACTTTACAATATATTTAGAATACATAGACATTGATTCACTTTTAGATATGGATAGGTTGTTTAATTCATTCAAGTGAACTAAATGTAAAATATATTTAAAACAAGGAAATATATTCACCCATAGCAAATAGTAAGTCCTTAAACATTATTAAATAAAACATTGGAAAAAAAATAGTGGGATTAGTCAATACATTGATTAGTTATTTTTCTCAGTATAAGTGTATAGTATGATACATTAAAGCATATTATTTAATATATATACATATCTATACACATATCTATACAAACTGCTTATGTATTAACAGTGAATATGATATCTCAGCACAATTTATATGATTAACCTAAGAAGAATAATTTTTTAGATAAAACCTCTAATGGTATTTTCTCATGGTTAGGAGGACTCAGAAGATGTTTAGCGTGTGCCTGTGAATTTATCTACTTAATTAGTTTAAGTCTGCTTTTCTTGAATATGGGATGAGTTACTCTCCACTCTTGGCTCTCCTCCCCCATTGTTATATAGCACATTGACTTCCTGTAATGACATCCAATATCACTTACAAACAGACTGGAAAAGCCCATTATCTGACTGCCCTGAATGACACTGCACTTTCATTCTGCTGTTCAACAGTGTTTTTATACCAGTCTGGAGTAGACACTTTGTGAATTTTGAGTGTCTCCTCAACTAAAAGTTTAGAAAAATCAACAAGGCTACAGTATTACATGTGTAGAAATTATGTTTGATTAACACAGAATATAGGAAGTCTCTCTTCTCTTTTTGAAGATATGAAATGTATTTGATACTTTCCTATTGTACTCAAATTTTGAATTTATGAACATTGATGCAAAAATACTCAATAATATACTGGCAAATTTAATCCAAGAACACATCAGAAAAATCATCCACCATGACAACGTAGGCTTCATCCCTGGGTTGCAGGGATGGTTGAACATAGGAAATCTATCAATGTGATCCACCATATAAGCAAAAAGAAAAACCACATGATCATATCACTAGATGCTGAAAAAGCCTTTGACAAAATTCAACACCCTTTCATGATAAAGGTCTTTGAGAGATCAGGAATTACAGGAACACTTAAACATAATAAAAGCAATATACTGTAAACCAACAGTCAACATCAAACTGAATGGAGAGAAGCTTAAGGCGATTCCTCTAAAATTAGGAACAAGACAAGGCTGCTCTCTGTCTCTCCACTTCACTTCAATATTGTACTTGAAGTTCTAGCTAAAGCAATTAAGACAACAAAAGGTGATCAAGTTGATACAAATTGGAAAGAAAGAAATCAAACTTTCACTATTTGCAGATGGTATGATAGTTTACATAAGTGACACAAAAAAACACTACCAGGGAACGCCTACAGCTGATAAACACCTTCAATAAACCATTAAGATACAAGATAAACTCAAAAAAAATCAGTAGCACTACTTTATTCAGACGACAAAGGGGCTGAGAAAGAAATCAGAGAAACATCACCCTTTACAATAGCCACAAACAACATAAAGTATCTTGGGGTAACACTTACCAAACAAGTGAAAGACCTATTTAGCAAGAACTTTGTGTCTTTAAAGAAAGAAATTAAAGAAGATACAAGAAAATGGAAAGATCTCCCATGCTCTTCGATAGGTAGGCTAAGCATAGTAAAAATGTCAATCTTGCCAAATGCAATCTACAGATTCAATGCAATCTACATCAAAATCCCATCACAATTCTTCACTGACCTTGAAAGCATAATAATCAACTTTATATGGAAAAACAAAAAGTCCAGGATAGCCAAAACAACTCTGTACAATAAAGGAATTTCAGGCGACATCACCATTCCCGAGCTATAGTCCTGAAACTTAATAATTTTAAAATCAACTTTGTAGGACAACGATACAGACCTATTAAAGGTTAGTACACTTTAGAAATACCAATTGTTTAGTATTCTTCTCTTACATTAATATATTCTAATTATTATTATTACTTTTTAAAAAATATTCTAATTATTTTGTTGTTACTACATATTCACAGTATGTAAGCTGCATGCATTACAGAAACAACCCTTTCTGGTTAGTTGGCAGTGAATGAACTAACAATCTAAGAGAGGAATAGTGCATCTTAAGAAACATTTCCCAGGTTCTTGTTTAGAATTTTCAAAAAAAGAATATTTTAATTTTCTTTTGTTTTCTGTAACAATATTTCTTGTGGTTTTTTTTTCAATCTTTAGCAAATGAAAGAAACAAACATCTTTTAAATTTTATTTACCTTCATAGCACACATAAGTCCATTTAACTTTATTTTTAACTAAAGGAGACTATTACTAGGAAATATAAAATATAAGAAACTAGAATGGAAATTTAGTCTCTTTAAATAGGTAGCATTGTGCCTATACTAAATAACATTGTCCAATCCACTTTACTTTTAGATATGCTACTATAATTGCTATAAAGTATACTTGAAAATTTAATTGAGTGAAATAAAATAGACATGACTGGGAGCTACGTTTTACAAGTTAAGCATTTTTACATTATTCATATTTATGTACAACACTAAGATGGTAGGGATTTGTTGCTGTTCTCATGCATTTACAGGGGTGTACTGCAGGGTCTCCTCAGGCTGCTGTTGGATAACCACTGTAGATTGACTGAGATAACAATTATGACTCATAATTCTGAAGGCAGGACAAATCCAAGGTAGTGGTTCACCTCTTTGTGTGGGTCGTTTATTTACTTGCATGTGGCTGGCTCATCCCATAAGAGGTTAATTCTGGCAATGCTGTCTCCTTATAAATTCATTTTAGTAGCAGCATCCTCAATACTCCATCCAAATCTTATTATAACCCTAAAATCCCACCTACGATATAGTAACACTGTCAGTTGAAGCTTCAGGATTGTGAATTTTTGGAAAAAAAAAAGCATTTTATTCAATAGATTTCTAATTTACATGGAAACATATCACATTACTGCATCATTAAAATAAAGAATTTCCTGGCATAGAATCAGTATGCTTAAACAGGTACTCATTGAGTAGTAGGATAAACTAATCAGTAGTCAGATTTTATATATGCAGAAATATAGTTTTCATTGAAATTGAATAATACTTAGTCTCTTCATTTTTGGTCATTGTTATTGGTAGACTTAGACTAGCTGCCCTTTCTTCTGTAGAAGTTTGTTTTGTGTATTTAAGGCAATTCAATGAGTGGAAAAAAAAAGACTAGATAACTTTCCCCTTTGTAGAGACTAATTTGTACTGAGTTTACCACTAATAATATTTACTAAAAAAGAACAGAATAATTTTTTTCTTTTTATTTTACATATTGATCCCAGTTCCCTGTCCATCCCTCCCTCTCTCTTTTCCTTTCTACCACCCTCTCATCTCCCCCACCATGCTCCCCTCTCTCCCCACAGGTAGGGTGATGCCTTCCAGGAGGGGTCATCTCATCTAAATCTGTCAAGTCATTTGGGGTAGGGATTAGGCCTACTTTCCTCTCTCTAATTTAAGGGAGTATCCCTCCATAGAGGATGTGCTCCCAAAGTTCTTTTGAGCACCAGGGATATATCCTGGTTCCACTGTCCAAGGTCCCTTAGACTGCCCAGGCCTTCTAGCTGAGACCCACATTCAAGGAGTCTGAGTAGGTCTTTAATGGGCCCCCAGACTGATAGCTGGGAACAGAATAATTTAATGTTTGTTTCAACTGAATATTCAGCCCAGAAAGCTCAAATGAGCTTGCAAATTGCACTGCTCATATCTAACTCAAAAATAAAGATAAAATCCATTTCTGATCTCCCTTCTATGATAATCTTTGAAAACTACTTTTCAGGTATAAATCTCTTTTCCCCTTTCTTAGTTTGTGTATTTTTCCTGAGGTGTGCACTCTTTGAAAGGAAATTCTTTATGATATGATCTTATCATGCAGGTTTGGATGAAAGGCAATAAAAGTCATCCTCATTTACCAAATTAAGTTGAATGTACAGAAATTAATGATTTCAGTATGCTGATCTTATCTTGTGGATTAGTTAAGCTTTGAAATGCTAAAGAAGTAGGGGGTTGTTGCTTGCAAGTAAATGGAAAATAAATTAGTTATTGCTCTTATGCTGTGCCTGGACATCACACTGAGGCTACAATTCCTCACCCAGTTTTGTGGTAACCTGAAGCTACACACACACACACACACACACACACACACACACACACACACACACACACACACTCCACACTATTATACTATCATCTAATAGTTGTATAAGAATTGTGGGAATTTCAAGAAATTTATGTTTGTAAGGTAAATAAATCTTGGAGTTTTATAGGATTATTCATACGTTCTGTGAATGCTTTATGCAAATTTAAATGATTTCAAAATGATGCCCCAGAGTTTTAATTCAGATGTTTATTGACTTTTATTGTCTTTTTGAATATTGGAGGAAATGATTTTGAAAAATTATATCTCTCAGTCTGTCAGCATTCTACCTTTCTAGAAGACTCCAGAAGATGTAAGTCAGACTTCTCTTGCAAGAGAGCAAAAGGAAGCGGCAACTATTGACCAATGTTCATTCCTATCTAAGGCAGGAAACTGGGGCGTTTGATGTGTGCCTTAATTCCTCCACTTCTCCTCCTGCTGCCTTGTTTTCAACAGCCTGCTCATTTTGATGAAGCCAATAAATAGATAAGGGTAAACACAGTGGGAGGGTAACTGCCCATGGATTGAGCTGGTAAGAAAAATGCCTTAGTAACTGTTCCTCATGCTTTGTCATTCCTGTTAGCAATATGTGGACCAATAGAAGGTCTTGGTGATGTTTCCAGGCATGCCTGACCTCGGGGTCCTGTAGTCTAGGTTGCTACAAAGTGTTCTATATTTTGAAGGGCATTGTGCATTGTTATCATCTTGAAATTTTAAATTTTGAATAAGAAGGCCTACACATTCATTTTTTCACAGTATCTACAAATTCCATAGCTTGCTTCAACTGGTTCTGTGACTGATGTTATAATATGGTATAATTTTAGTAAAAGAAACCTTTGTAATTTGTGACCTGTGTGTCCTAGGAAAATGAGAGTTTTATACAAGTACCTATGTGTTCTGTCCTTTATTTACTATTTTCCCACAGTTCTGTATTCTCTTGTCTTCATCCGTATATGAAAAAAGACCTACAAAGGTAAATATATAGAATTCCAAGAGATATGATATTGAACAAAGTTGAGCCATATGAAAATCATTTTTTAGTAGTACTGTAAGTTTGCTTTGCATTTGTTAGCTAACAAGTTAGCTAAGGCTTAATTTAATAAACAGGAATAATTGGTAAACATACTAATAAAGTAGGCATTTACAAATTTAAGTAAGTATCTATACAAAGGCCTTTCTGTATTAAATGACAAAACTAAAGTACTTGCCATTTCCTTCATTCTTGGAACACTTCTTCTAGGGCACCAAAATAGGAAAGTGGCTTAAAATGGACATGTATTTCCAGACCTCCTTAAGTGCCAAAAGGATCTTGTCTTATCTGTTCTTGAAATTGTCATCTGTTTCTGTTTCATAGATTGTGTTTCAAAGATGCATTGATGCATTTGTTGTAAAACAAAAGAGCATGTCACTTGTAGTTGAATCAGCATCAGGTTGGCAGTGTTGAAGCAACTTTGGCCTCACTATTATTTGGATTCAATTTCTCTGAATATTTCTTTTCAGTCAAATGTCTAACCAGACAGAAATCTGTGCTTGTAGCCATTTATTGTGACAACAAATGCATCATTAGACAAAGCAGTCTAGTCACAGAATATGAGTTAGCCCCCATGTCTCTAGACAGCTCTTTTCTGTGGATTCCAGTTGAAATTATTTCAATATGTTTTCTAGGTGAGAGTGACATGAACTAGATACTACATTAGGAAAAACAAGTATTGTGTGACCTTTTAACTTTAGTTTAATGCAGAAGTTGTAAGCTACATGTTTTTATTTGGGTTAGATAAAATTGAATTAATGATCCAGTTTATCAATTTCTCTTAAAATACTAAGGCTGGAGCTTTGGAGTTTCTTTAAAATTTTCATATAGGGAAAGAGCTGATCTCTCTTTGGAGTGAAGCAATTCAGAGCCATATAAAGTTATTGCAGCAGTTCAGAATTCCAAATAGTGGATGAAATTCTGGTATGCTAGATACCTCTACCTCTGGAGACGTTTGGCCTGCTAAATTGCATGTATTAAAACACTTTTATTTTTTAAAGTTATTATGTAAAATAATATAGAATGAAAGTATAAACTTTATAGCCTTTACTAATAGGACAATAAATCTGCCAATTGTGAAATTCTGCCAACTATTCCTTCATGGGATGCACAGTATATTGTGCTACTTAGTGATGGAAGTTGCATTACTATTGGAATGTAGAGGATTTCTAATGGTACCCAGAATTTTCAGAGATGACTATCAATGGGATACACTAAGTGGTTTCTGAAGAGTGTTTAAAATGTAGGTTTGCGAATGTGGTGATCTGCTTTTATTTATGTGAGTTACTTTGAGGAAAATTTTTATGAATATTAAATGAGATCTGAATAAATAAAAATCATTCAGAATATTAATTCTCATGGTTCTTATGGTTTGGATTCACAGGAAATTCTTTGTATTTATCATTTTGAACTGTTCCTTATGTGAACAGAGTCCCTATAATAATTAGTAGAAAGTAATGCTTTGGGAAGCTTTCCATAAGCACTTACTCTGTAGAAATACACACTCTTGTTTACGTGTTCATAGAAGAGTTAAGTAGGTTAATAGAGTTAAGAAGACTGGGTTTGTGACTCAGGGGTTAAAACTCTTGCCTTCAAACATGTCTGAAGTTTACGTCCTAGAACACTTATAAACATCAGGAAAGACCTGTAATTATAGTCTGGGAAGGCTGAGACACAGGAACCCCAGCTCTATCAGCAAGCTATAGATTTGATTGGCAGATCTTACCTTAAGGAAAAAGGTGTAGAGTAAACAAGGAAGCTAGAATGTTTGTTACCTAAGACAGGAAAGAGGTGAAGAGAAAAATATACATAGAAATGTTCATCAATAGACATTATATTCCACATATATATTTTCAGGAAGTTCTAGTGTGAGTGTGGAGATCATAGACAACAAGAATATACTAAATATTTTGAAGAATAAATTAGAAAATTGTGAAAAATATGTTTAAAGAAATATTTAATCAGATTTACATTTTATAACACAGTATTTACCTATTTAAAAATATCACATAGTACTATGTGGATATGTACAATTTATGATTTCACATTAGTTAAATGTGATAAAAGTTAATTTAAAAAGAAAAACATGTTAAAATATGTCCATCCATAATATATATGTGTGTGTTCCTGTGTTCTATTTTTTTGTTTAATTTTACCTTCTCAAGTATTTTTGATGATAAGTAATACTATGAAACTCTACATCATCTTTTGTGCCTGTCTCCATAATTCTTATTATATCCTAACACTAACTGACATGTCAATAACCACATAATACTCATCATTAAAGACAATTATGGTTATCATATACTTTTTAATAAATAGTTATTCAAATATGCTATTGATGATTATATGAACATAATTACATTTTATCTTTTAATTTAATTAATTATACTTAAAAACCCCTAGAAAATCAAGAAGATAAAAGAAAAGTTTATGTTTCTTTTAAGTTTTCTAATGGTACAATGGATCACAATTGTTTTTCTGTAGATGAAGGCTAGATTTATTTCAGTGTTTATGTCAATAACTAAAATATTTGAAATGAAACTGCAGAATGCTTTGCCACTTAGTCTAAATAATCATTCCACAGTGAAATTTGTTTTTCATGTGATGTTTTGGGAGATAAAGATTTAGGTGTCCATTTGCTACTGATCTGTAATGATCCACATTTTCCTTGTGTCATTCACCAATTTAACAACATGTTGGATGCTGATGAATGTGCCTCATGGTGTCAGCAAAGAGGCACCAACAACTTGTTCTCCAAATTTAATAGTGATAATGCTTAATGAATTCTCAGCAAGAGAATGTGATTAGCAAAACTCTTTGGTCATTCTGTGTTATAGATTAGACATCACTGTTTTGCCATGGATAGATTTTTTTTTCCCTAACAATGCACTTGTTTAGTAGACACAATGGATCTTAACTAGCAAATGTATTTATGTCTGTGATGTATGCTTTTCTGAAATAAACATCAATATGGATACATAAAGTCATGCTTACATGTTCTATTAAGAATTGTGTAGGTTTTTTTCATGGTGAAAATAAAAACTCACAAATATCAAGGACTTGCCAACATCAAAGACTTCCTTTTCTTGTGTTTCATGTTCATTGGTTGATGTCTGGGTGCTGTCCTTGGCATTGCTAACCTACTGTGATGCCTAGGTTGCTGGAACAGCAATGTCTAAAAATTGGCTGATTATGTCAAATGGAGATGGGAATGTGGTATATTTCAACTGGCCTTCATAACATTCCCACTTACATTTCACTGAGGCTGCTTCAGATGGCCATGTGAAAATTTGATGGAGCAGGGGAAATATAGTCCTAGTAATGGCTTGAGGGGGAGAGAAAAATGTTACAGAATAATTATAGTTAACATTTACTATACAAAATGTACATGGATACAGCTATTGGACAAAGGTGACTAGCAAAACCTCAAACATCCTGTTAATACACTTGAAATCACTGCTTTACTTGGGATAGATCTCTTACAGTTATCACACTTGTATAGGAGGATATATGAGACAGTATTAAAAGTTAGGCATTGTGAGACAATATATACACACAACAACTTCAGTATTATTGACTAGTTTTTCAGCTGAGACAATCAATAAAATTATTATTGGATAATTAGTAACAGATATGTAGGAAAGGAGACCTTTCACTATAATTTGTGTATATCTGTTTAAACCTTTCATCTTATGAATAAATCTTAATCACGTAAAACATTAGTATGAAAAGGAAGTATATGTGTGTTTAGGTGTATTTGACACTTGCACAGTGATTATAACTATGGGCTTCAAGAATTTTAGTGAAAGCAATTCTCCTTTATTAGCCATAAAGACAACTAATCAAAACTGAGATTTGAAGGATGCCCTTTTCAGATAACACTTTTGATCCAAGCAACTGCTTGTTGAGTTTTGGATTGGATCAGTGCTGAGAACTTAACAATTTTGTCACATTAATTTTAAATGAGGTGTGAAGAAAATTCTAGTATATTTCTGAGACAATATATCGTAAAGTTTTGGTTCACAATTTTTATGTATAAAAGTATTATCTGGAGAGACTTGTGAAAATCCTACTTCTGAGAACTGAACCCATATCCAGAAAGTCAGAAGCTTTTCTAGGGACACTGGAGAGAGATTGCCCAGACATCACTATTTTGAAAAATCATCAGGTGATGCTAGAGCATGCCACTTAGAGGGTAACTAGTATAGAAAATATAGAATGTTTTAGAAGATTTTGAAATTAAAAATTATGTCATTGAGAAGAAGTTTGATATGTTAGTTATTTTTGTTTCCCCTAAAGTCATTCATTCAATTAATTGAATACATAAAATATTTATAGCTCTAATCTTTTAAAGAAGTCCCATCTAAACCTTTTTTCTTTTTGTTATTCAGTAGACATGACCTGATGTGTAAAGGTAATTGCATAGTTCCAGTACAAAACATTTCATAACCAAAAAGTTCTACAATTATTTTTTTATTAATTTATTTTTATTTTATTTTAATAACAAAGTCCAATTAAATGAAAACAAACATTTATACATAATATTTGGGAATTTGGGCATTGTTCTTTTCAAACTACTTCCTGCTGGTAAGGGGCGCTGTCATGGGGGATTTGAAGAAAGTTCTACAATTATTAATGAGGGTACTTGGTATACCGATGGGGAACAAGGATGTAAAATGGTTTGGTGTGAAAATTTCAACTTCACTAAAGTAACTTAGTTTGTTTTGCTGTTCAAAGTTTATTCTTAAAATCCAGTCTTTACATGTATATGTATTTATATATGTGTGTATGTATTCATATATATACAAAATATAGATAACTACAAAGTAGTGTTTCAGTGGTGAAGGACATCATGTATTTTGTTGACTTTTCTTGGACTCAAACATTGGCTTCCTCACTTACTAGCTTCATAACCATAATTAATTAACCATCTCATGGTTAAGTTTACTCAACTGATTTGGGAAGTGGGATTAAAATACGTTATTTGTTGAATTTCTGTAAATAGTAAACGAATGAAAACCTGTCCAAGGCCTGACAGTTAATAAGTTCCCAATAAATGTAATTCATTGCTGATTTATATTCAGGTCTTTTGTTTCTTATTCATATTCAGGCATGAATCAGGAAGTTTCCTTAACGTTTTTATTATAGTAAAAGAAGGGCAGTAATTTCCCATGGTATGATAAGCTCAAATATACTAGCATTTAGAAGAAGTGTCTAGCATGAGAAGATAGGTAGTGGAGCTCAGAAAATGCTCCAAATGAAGATAACGAACTATTTTAGGGGAATCTGCCCTGTTGTGAGATGAGGTGGGGCAATGAGTGAAGAGGGAAGAGCACATGCTAAGGGATGACTGGAGTAAGTGTTGACAGCCTGGCATGTTCAGGAAACTAAGATAACTGAGAATGGAAGGAGAAGAGAGCCGTTTCTCCTGGACCTCTTTGTGTCTCACTCTAAGGAGTGTGTGTGTGTGTGTGTGTGTGTGTGTGTGTGTGTGTGTGTGTGTGTGTGTGTGTGTGTGTGTGTGTGTGTGTGTGTGTGTGTGCTTCTGGATAGTAACAGGGAACCCTCTGAAACAAGATAATGCAGGTATTGGTATTTTTGGAACCAATAATCAATGCACCATCAAATACATTATTCCAAATGACAAGCAATGTTAGTTACAATCCAGGATGAGTCTTTGAAAGGTTTTTATCAGTAGCAACAAAGGTAAATGTTTCATTAATGGACCTGTCCTGTACCCTTCATTCAGCCTGACTTTTCTATAATCTTAAATCATTTAGTCCTTATAATGAAAACTAGATAACTATAATATGTATAATAATCTTTTATCTGCAATTTGTAACAGCACGTAAGTAGTAGTAATTTGCTCTGTAATACAGCTTTTAGCCATATGTTCAGCCCCTATTTTCACCAAAAATTGGTCATTTCATCTTCCCAGAGCAGCCACGCTCATTCCACATCTGTGGTCATATTTTCCATCTAACTATTTTTGTAGTTTCCTTTAGACTTACAGAGAGTTCCTCTTTGTACATTGAATTACGAGGACATAAGATATTACTTCTGGCAGATATTTGAAGGCAAAAATATCCCAGATGTCATCTATAGTCAAAGATACATTAGAGGTTGGTATAAAATTTCAGAGACTACTATTTCATAGCTCTAAATATAAAATGGGACATAGTGTGGGACAAAATACAAAGCTTAAGATAGCAAATAGTCAGTATTAGGACAAATGCAGAACAACTTAATATATTTAATTGTTAACTTTTCATTTTGGAATCATATAGATTTAAGTTGTTCATCAGTTTACACTATGAGAGATGGGCTTTCCCTTAACCATTCTTAGAAATCAGGGTTCTTGTTTTCCTTTTCTTTTTTTATGTGTTATTTATTTACCTTAAATGAAAATAGATATTTTTTCCATACAGCATGTTTTGATTATGGTTTTCCTTCTCCCACATTCTTCCCAAATCTCCCCAATTCCCCAACTACCTAAATACACCGTTTCTTTCAGCCTTTCACTAAAATACATATAATAATAATGATAATAACAATAATTATTTATCTGTATCTTGAATGTTTTACACTCATATATTTGATGAATTATGCCACTATTGCAACCAGTTGTTAAATAAATGTATGATTGGAAGTTGTAGCAATGATACTGATTCTTGTCAATATGGTATATAAACTCAACAACCTCTTTAGAGAAAATCCACCTTGAAAGATAAATTATGTTATGTTAAGAAAATTGGACTTTCATTCACAATATAATTACTAAATTCCTTCTGTATATAAGTTCCCTTTATGCTGGCATGAAAAAGGAAGCTTAAAGTGTGGTAGTTATTCTTGAAAAATATAAGACTATAAAGGAAACTATACTTTACCATCAATTGTCAAATAAATAGCCCACCTTCTCAGTCTTTCCATATTGTATGAGGCAGAAATGAATACTCCATCTCTAAAAGTATATTATCTCATTATAGTCCATGCCCATTTACTTAAATTATAGTATAAAATACTATATTATTGCTGGGAAGTTGTAGTGTATGCCTTTAATCCCAGCACATGGGAGGCAGAGTCAGGTGGATCTCTGTGAGTTCGAGTCCAGTCTGGTTTACAGAGTGAGTTCCAGGACAGCCAGGATTGTTATGCAGAGAAACCATGTCTTGAAAAATTAAAAAAAAATACTTTATCTTACATGCTATGTATATGTTCATATACGTTATTTAAATATTGTTTATAAACTACCTTCACTGCAATTCTATTATCTCCCAAGGATGTCTTCAAACTATCATGTGTTGGGTTAATAGAAAATTTTTGTGGCGCTATATGTTAGCTACATAATTTTTCTCAAAATATGTTCATTGAATAAAGGAATACATTGATAATGAATTAATAAAGAATGATGTATGAAATGAGAAGGTAAACTGTAATTACTTTATATGTGATCGAGAGAGCAGTTCTTACTATTTACACAACATCATTAATCTTTGCTGCAGTTTCTTGATACATTTGTAGATGTGATAGCTCTGTCTTTGTGATAATTATCACACAAAGTGTCTTGTTTATGTTGTCTAGTTAGTTAAATGCTGATATCTTGAAAAAATAGTGAAATACAAAAATCATAACAAATGTAATAATCTTTGCTCTTATTCTAGTTTCTACAGTTTTGACTGACACATGGATATATGAGTATGTGTGTATGTGTGTGTGAGTTATGTGTGTTTGTGTTCAGGTATATATTTTTGTGTATGAGTGGTGTGTAGTTTTCTGTGTCTGTGTGTGTGTGCGTGTGTGTGTGTGTGTGTGTGTGTGTGTGTGTGTGTGCGTCTGTGTACATGTGTGTGTGTGTGTGTGTGACAGAAGGAGAACTGAGTGTTTGTCCATCACTCTTGTTAGGATTCTGAATAGTTCTACCATCACTAGTACCTTTCATAGCTGCATCCATTCTTTGCCCAACTTACCTCATTCCTATTGCCTTTTCCCCCAAGTTTAACTCCTCTCTAATCCATGAGGACTATTACTATTAATTTATTCTTCTATTTTGAATACCTGTCCTTTCAGAACTTTTTTTTTATAAATAGACTCATAAACCATGCAATCTTTGGGAGTTTTTCATTTTCTCATTCATTGTATTTCTCTAGATTTTTTATGTTGTATGTAATGCCTTCTTCTTTGAGACTGACAATATGCAAACTTCATTTTAAACCATTTACCTATGAAAAGCATAGCTAGGATAATTTAAATTTCCAGTATAAGTAAAGTGTCTATGAAATTAATATGGAAACTTTTACATGAACCTGTTTTCATAAGCCTGGAATGAATAACCAAGACTACAGTTATGGGAATGTATGTCATATGTATAGTTTTATAAGAAACCTGCAAGCTATTTCACATTGCACTTTAAGTAAGAATCACTTAGCATCTTTGCCAGCATTTGGTGTTGTAACTCTTCTTTTGTTAATTATTCAAGTAATCTTATGACAGTATCCTTAGCTTTCTAAAGGGAAAAAATAGTATTTTCTGAGAATTTTGATTGTGATAATACAGTCTTATTATACCCAATCCAACCTTTTTTGTACAGTACTTTTCTTTATGGTTTTATTTTGTTCAACAAGTTCAACAAGAGCTGTCTTTATGGTTACAGTTATGGAATTATTTAATGATGACCAAATGGGCTCACCAGTGAGTAAACATCTAAAGATAATGACTCCTCCCTGAGAATCCACCATTAGCCAGTATTTCAGCAGCAATGGGTAGGGCCTTATAAACCTTCACATTCAGAAGTGATTGTTGATAGCTCCAGCTTTGGATGGACCCTATACTATTAGTTCATCATCATGATAGCCCTGAAGTTGCAATTTAATAGGTCTTCTGTATTTTGTCTCTTAAATTCTGTGTCTCTGTTTCTACAACATTCCTTGAACTTTATAGGAAATGCTATAAATGTGATATTCAGTGCTGAGCACTCAGACCTTCCTCATTCTCCATACGTTGACGAGTCACCAATGTCCGCATTCTCTCCATTATTGTAAAGAAGGTGTGTTGATTAAGACAAAGAGTAGCATTTTCTGTGGATAGACACAGGTGTTTAGAAGGCAGTTTGACACATTTCTTTTTAGGTAAAAAAAAATCAGTAAAACACTCCTTATCCTAGTTTATGTCTTCCCCAGCCAGTTTCTTTGAACTACACTTACCATGTCCTAAATCTAAGCAGAGAACACTTGGTTACACCTCTTATAGCCTGCTATAGTACAAGTGGGGAAGTTGTGCCTGGTAAGTTAGTATTGTAGTTAGTAGGGATCACAACTAAGTAAAACTATTGATATCCTTTTCCTTTCAGCAGTTTACATATCACTTTCTAGCATTTTGAAAACAAGTGAAAAGGATAGAAGTGTCAGTCCGAGCTTGATTTATCTATAACTTGCAACAAAGGCCTATGTTGTGTTCTGCAGTATTATGTTATAATCTCAACCTGTGTGGCCATCAGGGAATAGAAAGAATTGTTTTGGTGGTCTTGGGAGCCTCCTTGACTAGAAAGGCTTTTAAGGAGATATCATAGGCTTCGCATTAGGAGGTGTTTAATAACTGATGGATTCTAGAACCATAACTCATGAACCATGTAGGGTTTCTCTCTTCTAATGTCTTTATTTTTCTTTTAAATTGGCTTATGAAATAAGAGGTCTCCATAGTCTTCTTCATGTACAGTTGCTTTTGTTTAACCCTCACTCCTTATCTACTCATCATACGCACAGTCTTCTATCCTTGTTTAAAACCTTATACTTCCTTGCTACTGTTTTATTGCTGTGAAGAGACACCATAGCCAAGAAGATGACTCTTATAAAAGAAAGCATTTGATCAGGAAAAACCAATCATAAAGGTTTTAGAATGTTAGTCTATGATCATTGTGGCATGAAATAGGGAGGCATGGTATTGGAACAGTAGAAGAGAGCTTTACATTCTGATCCACAGGAAGCAGACAGAGGGGAAATACTGTGTCTGCTATTGGCCTTTGAAACCTCAGAGCATGCTACCAGTGACATACTTCCTCCAACAAAGCCATGCCTCTTAATACTTCCTAAAGAGTTCCACAAATCAGAGACCAAGCATTCAAATATGGGCATATGGGACCATTCTTGTTCAATGCACAGTGCTCTCGGTATGTTTCTTCTCTCTATATTATCACTTATGTGATAATGATTTTCCTGCCATAAAGGCATCAAATATACAGTGGCCCTTTCCTAGTTTCATGGTTTCTACAGGTGTCCTAAAGTAAACTTACAGATTCAGATTGTCTTGACTTTTCATGTTGTTTGCGTTTTTGCATTGTTGTCCTGGACATGTTGACTTTTTTTGTTGCCTCAGTTTGGATGAGGGCAGGAACTATTTGGTGGAGCTAAGCCAGGGAGAGATAATACATGACTTGATTGGAGTTAGGAATACAAGTGTGGAGATAGTGCTAGGCTGATGTAGTAATGACACCTATATTGTGTGGTCTTTTAGTTGGACTTAAGGCCTGGTTAACTAAGGAATTCATACTGAATAATATTCCAGTGTGTGTAGATATCACATTTTCACTGTACATTTGTCTATTGGTGGACAAACAGGTTGATTTCATTTCCCAGGTATTAGAAACAGAGTGGCAATGCACATGCATGGTGAGCAAGCATCTCTCAGGATGATGAGTCGTTTAGGTGCAAACTTGGGAGTGAAATAAATGAGTTATCAATTCGTGGCTTTTATCATTGCAGGTGATTCAGAATTTATGTTTAGTTTTTTCACTTAGATATATGTGGCTGATCATTTCTTGGAAAACTTGCACAGATCATTCTTGTCCCATTCATGTGTACAGATACATCTTAATGATCAAAAAAGACATCTAGAAAAAAACTATAAAGCATTTGTGTTTCAAATCATTTTTTTTGGCAGAAAAGGGCAGAGCTAATAAAAACATTTATTTAGCAGCCAATCCAGAAGTAAGCTGTTATATTGAGTTTTTATCTTTTGATATATGTATTATCTTGCCTGATCCACACAGTAACTCTGTGGGGAAGTCATGGTGCTTTGCAAATGAAGAAATTGTTACTAAGTTACTGGGAAAGTCTTATCCATAACCCCACAACTAATAATGTTAGAATAGTGATGAGTATTCATATCTAATCTTAAGACACTCTGTCTAGTGAGAACAGTGAACCAGTGCACAGGCACTTGGTAAATAATCAAGTGCATGCTTAGTTTTTAAGATGAATGCTCACTGTGTGACACTCTCATATAGCTGCTTTAAAATTGAGATTGAATGATGTACCTTCAAGATCCAAACATAGCAGTCTATGTCTAGCAGATCAGTTATTTTAAATCTTGATAACATTTGCTGTTGTCTACTAGGAGAGGTGTTCTTTAAGGTTGTTCTATGTACATGCAAATATGAACTGATTTTTAGTAAACTGTAGTGACAGTTTGAGGAATTGTTACTGACCCACCTCAAATTCGTTAATAAGCAAATTAACGAATAGCTTATCATTTTAAAATGCATCTTTTTGATAAAGATTGAAGTAAGAAGTTACAGTAGGTAGATATGTACTGGTCATATGATGGTGGGTTGAAATGTCTTGTACATATACTCAGGAAAGCAGATTTATAGATCACTGCTTTGTGTGCTCAATATTGCTGTGCTCCAGATGAGTTTCAGGAACCTAATCACAAATACTTTTTAAGACTGTCTATGTAAAGTGTATGATCAGTGGTAAATTTTCACAATTTGTATAACTTGTTTTATTACCTAAAAGTAAATTATTTGTAACATTTTATTAACATATTCATTTTAGCTACCACATTATCTTTTGTTGGTGGTTGGTTTTTAATCATTTATTTTGTAAATATACATGTTTGGGTCTCAAATCTTCTAGTCTCTCTCTTTCATTTTCACAGTGCATCATTATTGTTAGTAAATATTCCCTCCAGTGTTTTCTAAATTCTACTCTGTCCCCAAGGGCTTCACTAGCCTGAATGTAACTGCAGTACAACTGCTGTAGATACCTGGCTAGCTGGCTAGTTGTTTTCCAAATCTTCTTTAATACCAGTCAGCATGATGTTACATTGCTGCCTTGCTTGCAGCATTTCAAAGTCTTGCTATTACCTATTGGATAAAACCTCCCTTTTTGCAGAAGGAAAGGGCTTCTTGTTATTTTAGTGGTACATCTTGCTGTTTTCACCCTAAGTATCCAGTCCCATCCCTACTTGACTTTGCTCAACTTCTTTCATGATGATCTGCCCTGCCTGTGTCCATAGCCTCTCCCTCTGTCATGCTATCCACTCTGTCAGTGTCTTATAACTCTTATGCTGATGATTTTCAAGGCACACTTAACTCCTACTATGGTCTTGACACTATGTGCTATGCCCTGTTATTGCAATGTGCTCTTTTGTTCTTCGTCCTCTGTCCTAGAAAATTCCCAAGCAGGAACTTAATCTGCTTGCTATTTTAGATACTACTATGGCTAATGCATAACCAGTGCTCAATAAACATCCATTTAATGAATAATAGAGTGATTAAAATGTTCATGTAGATAACATTTTCTCTTTGCTATAAATGCAGAGAGACAAGACTTCTAATTGGCAACCTTTACATTGATAGAATTCTTGCTATTAACCGTCACACAGACTCTACCATAAACAAATGCTAAGGAAATTTTTTTTTAGACTTCTCTTCCATTTTCACTTTGATAATTGAACTATAAACTCTTAGCCTGTTGTCTTTTCTTCCAAAAATATATTACCGTCAAATATAATGTAGATTCTGTATTGAAGTTTAAATAGGACAAAATGGAAATGTTAAGATATAGACAAAAATAGAAATTATTTCATTGTATCATATGCAAATTTGATAATATTTACTTGGTGTTTTAAGCCTTAAATTATTTTTTAAATGTTTTGGTTAACTTATTTTTAACATTCAGTTAATTTATTTTAACATGTAATTGCCATTTTTTCTGTGATATTATCTATTATTTTGTTTGATATTATAGTTTTGGATAGGAATCAATGGGTTTTAGAAATTACTTCTTATTATGTTAATTTCTTCATTTATGTTTCTCTTGAACAACTTATAACATCAAGCGACTGTAAGGGCATTATAATGTCGTTTAGAAGCACTTTCTTTAAAAAAATATACTTCATTTTTAGTAACAAAAATTTGTAAATATAATTAAATAAATAAGATCTAAAAGAAAATTGTACAGTTAAATATTGTTATTAGGTCAGTATTAGAAGGGTCTTACAAAGGTAAGAGCTCCCCTTAAACTTTCTCTTTTTCTGCAGAGTGGGGATTGATCTCAAGGTTTGTATAAAGGAGTTTTATAGACATTATGCTTTAGCAGACACCAGTGTCATTATATAAAAGATTAAATATATATTGGGAACTTTGGTTTGATCGTAGTATAGCTTAAGTTGGTACTATTAACACCTGTTTTTCTAAGTACGTCTAATCAACAACAGTTAACTGCCTGTTTTGGGAGACTTTTGTTTTCTTGAAGATGTTATAGAGATAGAGATGGTATATAAGACTTAGTGGTTTTTATTTTATGTCATTCATCCTAACCCAGAAACTTCATGAACATAAACTTACACAACAATCCTACAATGTAGGCAGATGTCTTGAATATCTTTAGTTAGAATACTAATAACTTGTACTACTTACATATTCACAATAATTGAATTTGAATTGAAACCCAGTAATCTAACTTTAAAATCTGTCAATAGTATAACTTTTTAAGTTATGATTTAATTAAAACAAAAAATAAAAGAGAAAGGAGGTAAGAAAGAAAGAAAGAAACAGGGTGGGAGGAAGGAAGGAAGAGATAGAAAGGAAGGAAGAAAGAGCGAGGAAGGAAGAGAGGGAGGAAGGAAGGGTTTAGTTTGACTTTTTTATTGATGATATTCCAATAATCTTCCTAAAAGCATAAAAAGTATAACATTGTCTCTAGCCTTATAAGTTACCTGTGGAATACATTAGAGCATGTTTCTACTTCAGTACACTTTAAATATTATAATCTAGGAAGGGTATTATAAAGGTTAAATACCATAAGGGATATGAAAGAAGACAGATAACACATCATGGCCAATCCCGTCTCAGGCTATTTCTTAGCACCTGTAAAAGCTCCAAAGGTAATTCCCATCCTTCACATATGGGGAAAGTGTTATCATTTATTATTTTGGCTTGGTTCATGATCAAGTCTGGGTCAGAGAGCTCACTGGTACAACTAAAATTAGGGCTTATTCTTTATCTTTCTTTGAACAGTCACTATTTAGTCCTATTTTTGAATGTTAGGTGAATAGATTAAATTTATTAACCATATTTCAGTACTGATCTTTTGCATTGTTTAATTTTTCACTTACATTGTTTTTTGTCTTTATATATATTATATACTTTGTAAGGAATACGTTTTTTTCTTCCGCAGCTGGTCTTGTCCTGCCTTCGCACCAGCCCCAATTAACACACAGAGACTCTGTATTTGGTATAATGTTGTTGGCCCAGTTACTTGTTTCTTATCCACTAGCTCTGTCTTAATTATTAGCCCATTTTTATGTATTTCCACGTGGTCTTACCAGGGAGAGGTGGCTGGCGGTTCTACCTTTTTCAGACTCTCCATCTTGACCCCTGCTTACTACTTTCTCTTTTCTCCTTATCTCCTAGTCCTTCCTATCTTCCTTTTCTATTGGCCAACAGTGCTTTATTCATTAACCAGTATGAGAAACATATATACATAATGGCATCTCCCATCTGGAGTCATGGGCGGAAGTGACCTATGGAAGGACTATCTCACTACACAAAAGAGTATGGCCAATCTTTAAATATTATCATATTTTTTTCAGTTCTTTGTAGACCTCAATCCATTTAACTTTCAACTTTTCAATCCTTGTTGAGAGACAATGTTTTTGAAATACTACCCAATATCTGCAATAATTAATATATATGAACACAGATATATATATATATATATGTGTGTGTGTGTGTGTGTGTGTGTGTGTGTGTGTGTGTGTATGTGGAAGCCCCAGGTTTAATTCCAGCATCTTTTTCAATTCTGCTCCACCTTAGTCCCCGAAGTACGGTCTCTCCTTTGGACCTAGGAGCTGTCTAACATGGCCTGCATGGCTAGTTAGCTTACTCTGGGGATTGTCTCAACCATGAGTCCTGCTATCACAGGTGGATGCTATATCCACCTATATGAGGAACCGAACTCGGATCCTCATACTTGTTTTAGTGCAGCAGGTGTTTGAAATACTCAGTCTCATTTCCCTACTCCTCTTATAGCATTTTAGCTGCTGACTCGTGCCAGTCTTAAAAATGAATAGACTTGTAGTTTGGCCTAAAGGCAGCATTAGCTTGAATATAAGTGAATAATATCAAGAGTCTCCAGAGATTTACAGAAAAATTAAGTGAAAAACAATGTGCTGCCTGGACATGCTGCTGTACAGTTCAATGAGAACTTAGAGGTCTGGGAAAGAGGGGCAGAAGTCATCAATCTGATGCCATCCTTGGTTAAATAGCAAGAACTGACTTTAAAAATATTAAATAGATTAGTTCCTAATTTGTGGTTTGGAATACTAAAATCTCAAAGAAAATAAGAACAGGGAGCAAAGTCATTAAAATTGAAAACTGAGTAGACTTGTCCGTATGTTAATCATGAAATAGAGTTTTCTTTATTTACAAATAGTACTTTACTACTTAATATTGATAAGAAAAATCACTTGCAAGGACCCAAAACTTTTTGATGTAACAAGTGTAATATGAATTTATTCTGGGTATTCTTGGTACAAATATTATTTCATAAATCTTTCATATGTCACATATAAATAAATCAATACTTATTTTGCCCATGGGAATCTTAGTATTGAGCACATTCATAAAGAACTTTCATAATCCATTATAGTATTTCATCATCCAATTTTAGTTTACACATGTTCTTTTTTTTTTTTTTTTTTTTTTTTTTTTTTTGTCCTATGCTTTAAAAAAATGTTAAAGATGTCGAACAGTAAAGAGATGCTTGCTGTGATTGGTAATTTTATGCAGAAATAGCAATGGAATCCTAAATTTAACATGTTAAGGTCTAAGTATTCCGAGCAGTTATATACTCATTGACTTTGTGAAACTTTAATAATAGAGATCCCCTCAGGACCTATATGAGTGAATATGCCATTCCTGTATGAACAACTTGGGCAACTAAGCCTATTTTTGCACCACAGCGTATTCCCATGTGCATTGAATAATGACAGGACACCTACTACACTCAATTCAGAAAACACACTTCGAAATTTTTACTTATAAATAGCCTTTGTATCCATTGAGCAATCATCTGTTCCTTCAGTGTTTTTCATAAATAACAGGTTCTTAACAGTCTCTGTAAATTTAGTCTTTTCTTGTGGCTTAAATATCACACTGCTGTTAAGTCTATAACCTTTAAGAAATATGTTTTGTTGCACACATAAACATATGTATAGCTGCTACTGAGTCATTTTTGTGCTGCTCATACGTACATTTGTAGGGCTGACTGGATAATTCAGAAAGCTTGTCCTTGGAGAAAACCGATTCTCCCCCTCAGCAGCCATTGATTTTCTGTAGGTCTTCATGTAGGACTCTGTGAAACTTTTCCCATCTAAATTGGCACAATCCTGTCTGCATGTAGGTATTCTGATTTTAGTTTGTTCTGTTTTTATAATTACAGCTCAGTATGCTAACTGTTGTCCTTCTCTAAATGTGTTTGTCATTTGTTTCGTGGCGTCATTTAGTCATGGAATTCATTAGAAAAAATTTAAACTAATTATGCTGCAGTAACTTTTAAACTATTTTAGTTTAGTCATGGCTGATACTAAATATGAATGAGGATTGTTGTAGCATTTTGGAGACAATGTCAGTGTTCCCTATTAATCATCTGTAAAGTTATACAGAAGCAACTTCCCATATGATTTTCTTTTGTCTGAGAACTCCTTGAATTTTCCACTTTTATCTGTGTTTGCTCTCTTTATACTCTCCTTTCCTTGATAGGTCAACTCTAATCATGCCCCTAAAAATATCCTTTATATCCCCAGTATTTCTACCCATCTTTTTTATATCCTGTCATTGATTTAAATTATTGTTTCAGCTGTCATCAAGTGAGAAGGGGTTTCATATCCATCAGCCACAAAGACTGCTTTCTTATTGGAGGATCTGAGCCATCATATTTTGTTCTAGTTGATATTCCCTTTGTTTTCCATATATGTATGTTCTCCTTTGTTTAATATTATCACTATTTAATATTATCACTCAAGTCTTAGCTCATATCTTTAATGAACGTGTCCATGTAGAAAACATAAGGTCTGTCTTCTTAATGATTCTAGAATAGATAATGTTTGCTTCACTCTCGCTGTAACCCAACTCTTGATTGACATAGACATATTGACCTGATGTATGATCTGTGAATGCAAAGCACATATAGTACAAGGGATATGTGATGATTTAACAGCAAAGTTTCACACAGATAAATAAACAGTTCATCGTTAGAGTACTTCACCTGGATCTGAAGGGATGACAAGCATCTCACGCTCCCCCTAACTCAGACCTGGTTCAGATCAAATGGAATTCTCTCTACTTCAGTGAGGTAGTCTTTGCTCCTTTGCACTCTACCGTGAGTTCTCTGTATCTTTTGGAACACAGAATTATTAATTTATAGGCCCCATTCCCATTGCGGAAATGGTAATCAACAATTTATATTTGAATAAAGAAAGAGGTAAATTTTTTTAAGCCATTCCAAGATTTAATCTCTTCATTTTTATGTGTGGGTCTTTCCTCTTGAGTTTTGGGTTCATGAATTTCACCGCACACTTGCATACTTGCACACTCGCGCACGCGCATGCACACATACACACACACACACACACACATACACACACCTCTTTAGCATTACTTTCCACTCTTGCTATTTTCTTGAGTTATATTTACATAGATCCTATTAGTTTTTTGTAATAGGTTGCATTATTTTAGGCTAACCTTCCTACTGCTGGAGCCTGAAAAAGTCATTTAAGTGCCAGAGGTTTCTTAGGAGACCTGAAGATCCTGATGTGAGAGTCACAGCATCTCTGAGTCATCTTGGGGATTAGTGAGAGCAGGGCTGCCTTTGCTTTTTTATTATTGACATATATTTTATAGACACTCTTAAAAGCCTCTTTTTTATATTCATCTTGATAGTTATGTGCCTTTAGTAACTAATAAAATTTGCCAATGAAAGCTGTAAAGATAGTGAATGTTTCAAGTTCCATTCATTATAATTAGGTAAAGCCTGTGTCATTTGCCTATTGTGATATTTAAATTTAAAAACTAGTGTAGCTTCTTTTATTATTTTTGTCTCCTTTAGAGAGGGTTTACAGATATAAAACAGAACAAAGGCAATCAAATATAAATATTAAAAATATGACATTTATGTATTTTATAAAGGCATAAAATATAGTATTTTAACGCCCTATTCTAAGCAACACTATTATAATGGAGGGACTTTGGTAGACATAAGTTGATAGTCCATGACATTGTTGGCAAACAATAATTTATGATATGCATGACATATCAATATTTTAATTAGGGGTTATATTTATTTTGAAACTGATGACATTTAATTAAAATTTTTGAACTATTGAATGTCTTAAAAATCAGTCATAAATCAAGCATCATAATAGGCTTTGTGAGTAAAAAAGCTGTCTAAACAAACCCTAAATTTAATATATAGTGTATTATAGATGTTTATTCTTTGGAAGTTCACACAATGTATTGTTGGTCAACCTGTTGCTTTTGCATTTATTAGAGTATTAACAGTTTTTATTTAAAAAAATACTGTTATATTTTAGGACATCTGTTTCCAAATATCAAACAAAGGACCTTGGTATTGTTTTCTTTGTTAAGATAGTGAAAATTTTATATATATATATTGGTTCATAGATAATGGTCTTCAGTGAGGGTCTGAACACACCAGAAAAAGGACTTGTTGGAGTTTGAGTCATCTTAGTTATACGCATTTTAATCATATTTTAAGCATTTCAGCAAAGGGCTTATTTTGTGTTTGTGCTTGAAATGAAATGAACATTAATAATGCGTTATAAAGTGATAAAACAATTATTTTCATTTAGTCAGCTCTATGTAAAATATTGATGTTACAACTCTAATATAAATAAAATGAAATTTGTTGGTCCCAATATATGCATTTTAAGTCCTAGTTTGTTTCTTTTTTTTTTTCCTGGTATCTGAAAGACCAAGTTTAAATAAAACATTCTGTGGAAGAAATCCAGCATGAGTAAAGAAATTCAGAAAATATAATATCTTGTGAGCAGTATCCCAGACTATGTGTTCACAAATCCACTTGAAGAAAAATGCATATGTATTAGATATTCAAATCTTCCATTTCAGTGAATTACATTCTGTAATCCTTCATTATATGTTGAAGGACGTAGCATGGCTTTTCTTTTTAGAATTTAGGTCAGCTGTGGTATTTGAGCAATATAAATGAAGCAAAGAATAAATGAATAAATGTCTGGGCATATTTTTCAAAGTTGTTATTTTGGAAATATTTTATACATAGTTTCTTGGTTTTCTTTTCTTTCTTTTCTTTCTTTCTTTCTTTCTTTTTTTTTTTTTTTTTTTTTTTTTTTTTTTTTTCATTTAATATGACCAAGTTGCTTAGGGACAATAAATAATAAATACTTTTAAATTTAAGAACATTAAAAAGGTTAAATAAAGTTGAAATTTAGAATATTTCTTAAAATTCTTACATGTATTTCTTATAATCTTGAATAATAGTTAAAATACTGATTAATGAAGTCCTTGCCCTGAGAAGCTTAAATGTCCAATTTCTTAATAAACTCCACGACAGTGTAAATTCCCGTTGTGGAATGACTCCATGTGAAATATGTTTTTAGTGAAAATTCCTGAGATGTTACAGTATCACTTACAGATGGATCAGTAATTTAAGACTTATCTAACAGTTCTTCCTTATTGTGGAAATAAATTAATGTTCAGGCTTTTTGCCCTGGTCATTTCCTTTCTTTGTAGAAAAAGTGTTACCCCCCCCCCCCCGGACATCTCCTTTATGTAATAAGCATCATTTAATCAAGAAATAAGTTGAGTAGCAGAGTTCAGAGCATAGGTTTAGAGTCAGATGGACCTGTATTTGATTCATCATAGCTCTTTTGAGGAACAACTGGATCATTTACTTATACTAGGTAAAATTCAATTTTCTTTTACATAAGCATTTTTATTAGGTATTTTGAAGTCATTCTAATGCTATGATCATAATATAGATCTATTAAATAATTAGTGAGATGATCTTGGTTGAGCTGTACATGAGAGCATAAAGTCTATAGAATCTTGCTTATTGTAAAAACTATTATATTATGCCCATTGTCTAGGATACTGTTTACTCATTTAAAAAAAGATTAAACATAGAAAGGTGTATGCATTTTTTTTAAGAATTACTTAATATTGCGTGATAGGTAGATAGTAACTGCTTTTTTCTCTTGTAAATAACCTTTATTAAAGAAAAAAATCTTTGTTAGTATATCCCATGAACACATAGTTAATTCACTGACTTTGAAAACTGATCCCACCATTGACACCATATACATGTACAAATGTGATTATATAAACACACTTACTGTAGGTGTGTACACACATACATGAGCATGCATATATATCTTTTTAAAGGTGACATGTTTATTTTATTAATCATGTCTATACATTCTCATTTTTTTATTCATTTTACATTCCAACCACAGTTCTCCCTCCCACCTCTTTCCCCTTACTCCTCCTTGCCCTCTCTCACCCCTCCTCACCTCACCCCTAGTCCACCCCCAGTCTACTTCTCCTCATGGGTAAGGGCTTCCTTGAGGAGTCAACATAGCCTAGTACAATAGGTTGGGGCAGGTCCAACCCCTCTCCCAAACATTAAGACTGAGCATGGCATCCTACCATTGGGAATGGGGTCCATCAAGCTAGGTAATGTACTGGGATTATATCATGGTCTTACTGCCTTTGAGCTGGCATCTCACCCTAGGGAATGGACTTCAACAAGCTAGTAACAGTCCTGTAAAAAAGTTTGTAATTCTACATCCACATCATAGTTACCACAATGCAAGAGGAGCTTGCTGGTAATATACTAGAGTATCAGAGGTTTCCCGTTGAACTTGAGACTATCTCATGGTCATTGTAACCAACATGCTTATTCTGGTTTCCAAGGGTTTGTTAGCTTCCACAGAAGCCACTTGAAGGGTAAGAAATACAGCTTAGAAGTAAATAATGTTTGGTAGCCCTTGGTACATTTATCTAAGTGTATCCATTTTCAACTCCAATTTTTCTTTATATTGGAGACTATGCACATATTGGTTCTTGGAGTATGTAAGAATCTATGTCTGCATATACACACAATGAGATAATACTTCCAAGACACTGAGAAAAGTACCTCCACAAAAACATGGCAATTTATTCCAGTTCCAGGCTCAGTCCATGGTTATGTGGCCTAACTCTTTCATTGCTCTTAACTTCTGAACATTTGTGTGTACTTTTTAAGACATTCTGGATCACCACTCCTCTCTGCATAGTTCTGGGCATGTTATCAGGGTTAATTCTGAGGTTAATAAAATTGTAACAGCTTTGTAGACTGCCGGGGCTTGATCCAACTTTCAAGATCCTATCTGCTACCCTTAGATTTCTGATATATCTGAAAGAGCTGCTTTGTCTGTTTTTTTTTTCTTTTATTATTTTACATATCAATCCCAGTTCCTTCTCCCTCCTATCTTTCCTTCCCCCCAGACTGCCCCCACATTCCCCACCCACTCCACAGGGAGGGTGAGGCCTTCCAGGAGGCATCATCAAAATCTGTTAAGTCACTTGGAGTAGGGCCTAGGCCCTACCTCCTGTCTCTAGGCTAAGGGAGCATTCCTCCATGGGGGATGTGCTCCCAAAGTCATATCGTGCACCAGGGAAGCATCTTGGTTTAATTGTCAGAGGTCCCTTAGATTGTCCAGGCCTTCTAACTGAGACCCATGTTCAGGGGAGTCTGAGTCAGTCCAATGCTAGATTCCCAGCTATCAGTCTGGGGGCCCATTAGCTCCTCCTTGTTCTGGTCAGCTGTCTCTGTGGGTTTCTGTAGTCTGGTCTTGTCCTCATCTCTGCATAATGGATTCCAGTTCAGCTCAGTATTTAGCTGTGGGTGTCTGCTTCTGTTTCCATCAGCTACTAGATGAGTGCTCTATGATGGCAGATAAGTTAGTTATCAATCTCATTATTAGGGAAGGGTATATAAGGTAGCCTTTCCACTGTTGCTCTGATTGTTATTTGGGGTAATCCTTGTAGGTATCTGGACATTTCTCTAGTGTCAGTTTTCTCTTCAAACCTATAATGGCTTCCTCTATTATTTTGACAACTTCAAATACTATTTTATAAAAAGGAAGACTTTCCTGTTATCTGTTTATTCTCTTCGGACTGGCCCACCTAATAGATCAGCAATTCTGAGTTACTAGTTCCCTCTGACTTATAAAATCAGTCACTTACCTTTGATTTACTCAATCCTTTGCATCTTTTCTTTTTCTAAAAACTCTAGTTAATGCAGTCAGATAGGTCATGTACTGGCAAACTGTGCCTCAACAAAACAGTTGACAGTCCCAATATATCAACTTGTTTGGATACATACCCACACCTAGGTAGTGTTTGCTTGCATTTGTTTTAGTGCATAAGAATATTCATATATGATGTTAATAATAGCTGTTGAGTCTTTAAGAGAGCAGAGAACTATAGTTTGCTGCTGGCTTCTATACATGCCTCGTTAATTACACATTGCTCTGCATATACTATATATGCAAGCACTATTTGCTAGAAATCATGCTACCTGCTGAGTTGCTCACATCAACCAAATCAAATACACTCTTGAGAAATCAGTGCATGCACAAGGGAATATTGCACTTAATTTTCTACCCGAAATTTCAAGATTAAGTTTACTCCACATGTTATAGATTGTAATGGTCTTCAACAAGAGGCAAATTTAGTAAATTAAAACTCCAATTATTATGGAAAGCACAGAAGTCCTAGTTAGTATTTATATGTTTCCTATGCCATAGAGAAGCTCCCCTTGGATATTTTTTATTTAGTTTTATAAGTTTATAAATTTAGTCTTATTTTGTCCATTTGGTCATGTTGTAAATCTTGTTCATACTTAAATATCATAGCCTGGCAAATCTACACAGGGAATACTGATTCTTTCCTAAGTGTGCATTTATTTGTACATTAGAAATAGTTCCTCATGGGAAAGGAAGAGAAGATATGAAGGATTTAAAATCTTCATGGTTTCATAAAATATTTTTAATAATAAGGACTGGGGAACTACAATTTTTGAAATTTTTTGTGTATGTTTTTGATTTATTTGTTGTGACCTCTGACAATTTAAAGCAATTTCAAATAATAGTTCAGTCTTACCAGAAATCTTACTGTTTAATTACAATTAGACTCACAACCAAAACAATAGATGCTATGTTTTACTACTCACCTTGCCAAACAGACAGCAGTTACTATTCTCTTCTGGGTATGGGTTATGTGCTATCATCCCTGCACAGTAGATATTGAGGCCTGCCTGTAGTTTAGTACAAAGTCATGCTAGCCACAAACTCATGATGATCTTCCTCAGCCTCCAAATGCTGGGATGACAGATATGCGCCCTATTCTTGACATCTAGGTTACTTTTATATGTATATTTCTTTTACTGGAAGAAGTAAAAGGATAATGAGACAAGTTTGGAGTTCTTCACTTTTTGCCAAAGCCATTGATCTCCTTCATACATACAAACATAATTTAAATAAATTCTTCAAATTTCAAGGAGAACATGCACTAACCATGCAATGAGTAAGAGATGAACAAGGTAGAATCTTTTCCGTAAAGGGGCAGTAGGAAGATAAACGGAACAATATGCTACTTCAAGATCATTTACTAATTCCTATAGCCAAGGAAGTTATTATCATTGTGGAGAAATGTGGAAAAATTATATATATATATATATATATATATATATATATAATTTATATATAGAACAACATGAAACTTTTCCTGGTACAAGAAGTAATACTGTGAAGAGAGACAAATTAGGGTGAGTGGTAGAAGGGGGGTAGTTGGATATGGATCTGTTTGTTCCATTTGTCTAGTAGGACAAGGTAATGGAACTTATCAACAGCTGTATAAGGAAGGAAATGGTGCATATAGTACATAAGGTACTATGAGTGTGCAGAACACAGTTTGAATAGGTATTGATCATAAATAGAAAAGGAGATGAGTCCAAAATCTACATGGAGTTTTAAGCTACAGGTCATCTTGGCTTCAAGTACCTGTGTTAGATATTATTGGATTGTTGTGACTACAAAACCTTGAAGTAATTAATTAATGAAAAATAATTTACTTTGGCTATGTTTTCAGTCCATCATGATTTGGAAAACATGCTTAAGTTCATGACAGTGCGACGCTACGGTAGAGGCTCCACACCTTGAAAAGCAGAGAACATAATAGGTACTGGAGGATGCAACTATGGCATCCATCCCTCACATAGTGGTCTACATCTAGCAGTGACTTCTTTGCATTAAGGGTTTCCTAATTTCTAAAAGTAGTGCCAACACCTGAAGAACAAATTAATCAAAATGAGTCAGTCGAGGGAGACATTTCTGATTAAAGGCATAATAATGGTAGTACCCCACCTCAAAGCTTAAGGAAGAAAACAGAGATTCCAACATATTACCAGTTAGAATATCATTTCTTTGGGAGACATTGAGACAGATTACAAACATGTAATGACACTTGAAATTAAAGGGAAAATAAATGGATCAAATATGGAAGTTTGTTTATAAGTTTTCATCCAAAATGTAAACTGTTGGGAGTGACAGGAACATATAAATTGATGGTATGATCTGTGATGGTTGAAAGAATGAGAAAGAAAGCAGGGCCAGAAAAAGAGAAAGGAGAGAGAAACTGTCTGCCTGTCTTGATGCTATGCAAACCGGGAAAGCATCAGAGCAAGCAAGGCAAAGAGCTCTTTTCATAAAAAGTAATGCAAATAATTAGGTATTGTATTTATTTGGGCACATTTTTAATAACAATGTTAAATTTAGGGTATAAACATAAGAATCAAAAACTTCAAGTTTCAAAAAAACTCCATTTGGAATTTTTTTTTTCTGAAAATTTTATCTTCAAATGAGGATACCTGCTTTTTCTTTTCCTTTCTTTTCTTTTCTCTTCTTTTTTTTTTTTTCTTTACAACTATACCTTTATGTTAATATTGTAGACTACTGGAGATAGAGCAAAGGAAAAGAAGGTCATGCAATTACTTCTCTTATGGTTAATGGATTTATAGCTTTACTCTAAAAAATAATCAGGTTTCCAACTTTCAGAATTATGTCATGAGTATAAATTGAAATTGAAACTGGGTCTTTCATCTTGACTTGTATCAAGAAGAGAGCTGTGAAATTTATAGAGATAATGATGGCATGTATGTGCTTGCTTAATTATTTGAATTGATACTGGCTCTCATATGGTAAACAAATAGGAATTTTTGTAGTTAAGGTAGAAAGAAAAACACAGTTTGTCCTTGCATGAGGCATGCTTTCAACACAGGGCCTGGGACTGAATCTAGTTCCTTGCACATAGTTTGCAATTTCTTTACCCTTAAGGAACAGGGCAGACATATATTGAGTATCTCTTCTTACTTCTTTCTCCCCATGGGCAATTTTTTTTTTTTAAAAAAAGGACATATTTGAGTGTCATTACCATACTTCCCACTCCATCTAGGAGTTACTTTAAATACTAAATAAGCTAAACATATAATGCACTGAACAATATGCTTCAGTAAATATTGCAATGTTTTAGTTATATCCCCAGTACCTTCAGGTTTTAGTTTGACAGCCTGTAGATGTATCATTGATTTGATATATATATATATATATATATATATATATATATATATATATATATTGCAGTATTCTTGTTAGTTTACAAATGTTGTTATAGATTCCTATCTTTCATAAACATGGAAATTGTAACTACACAAAAAATTCTTCCAATTTCTCTCCTTGAAAAAAACCAATATATTATAGGGTATCTAGTAAAGTACTATATGTGTTTGCTCTACACACAAGAAGTTTAAGAACAATTCTATTCATCCTTTGCATTTAAACAGTCTCCCTTACTTAAATTCACTCCTGAAATTTAACTACCAGATGTTTTCTTTGGAAAATCTATATTGGCTTCTATTTCTGTTAGGAAAGTGACTTAAGGTAGAAATAAGGGAAAGTGACTGATGCAATTACATGATTATAGAAGTATAAATTATTGTCATTTTGTGCTTAACTATGTTTCATTTTCTAGCATATATACTGCTCTATTGAAGTGATTATAAAATTAAAATATTGCTGTTAAATAGCTTCTAGCTGATAGAAGAAATCAAGTGAAAATTTGGGATGTGACCTTTCTGTAAGTTTCTCTGCTAATGTTGTCATAGTCCCTTCAGCACTCTTGCTGTAAGAAGTAGTGTGTGAGATGTCAGAGCCATTTGCCTCTCTGCCCTCAATAGCTAGGACCGACCTCCTTCTCTTAGATACACTCTCAACCACAACAAACAGAGAAAAATAAGTGGGGTTAACTGAAAAGGGTCATTCGATGCTCTGTGTAAGTTGTTGGAAGTAATCCCAGAAGTCACAGGCTGGTCTACTTGTCTAAAGTCACTGCAAAAAGCTGGACAAGAATTTTGATGAGGTGTTGCAATAACACTGTAACTCAATCTGTCCTTAATTCGGTCCCATAAACCCCCACAGATAGGGTCATGATTATTGTTACTTCCTTTTTATGATGTTTCCCTTGGAGGAAGCCAAAGTGGCTCTGTCTCCATTAATAGTGAGAAGCTCCTGGGGCTAGAGAGAAGGCTCCTGGAAAACAGGAAGACATTGTGATGCTAAAATACACCTAGGTGCTTCTGGTGAATGTTAGGCAGCAACACTTTAAGACAGCAGCCATGTAAAAATCTAAAGCTAGTTAATTGAATAAATGCCTCCTAGTCACTCCTTGTTGGTGGCTTTGGACAAAGCACTGTGATCGGGCACTTGCATCACTCAAAATATGTAAATACAGTTCTTCTTACAGTGCACTAGATAAGCTGTGGCGCAGGTACTTGGGTACACATTGTAAACAGAGAGAACTGTCCTAGGACAGATGCTTAGTTTCTCTGTCCTTGCCATTCCTTTAGCCTGTAAAGAACTTCAACTTCCCAACTCAAACCCTTTTATCGGCTTTTCTTCAATAATGCTAGCAGATTTTATTTCTAAGAATTGTTGTGACTTTCCACCTGAATTAAATTTCTGAGTTTTCAACATTATATGCCTTCCATCCATAAGGCCTTCTTTCCAACAATATATAATTTTTAAAAGATCTGCTAGTTAGTACACTAAAAACACTAGACTTGATTTTTGAACAAGTTAAGCAAGAAGTCTACAATTCTCTTCCCTCCTTATCATGAGCATCTTTAAATTAGTAAAACTACCAAAGTATGGAAGAAGAAAAAAAATCCATGCGCATATTCATCAGAGAGTTAATCACTATGATTCCTAGAGTTAATCATCACATTGAGTTAATCACTATGCTTTTCTTTTTTTTTTTTTCAATCTTAATCCAGTTGTAGAGGATAAAGTGTTATATCAGCCAGTAGTTAATTGGTAACGGATTTAGGAAAAAGAAGCATTGTAGGCCATCATTTACATTGAATTGCAACATAAACACTGCTCAATTTGGTTACTATAAATATCAAATTATAGGAAAAAAACATACTTGCTTTATTATTTTTCATATTCATGGTTGTGAAAAGATTTTTTTCATCTTATAAACAATTGAATGTGACAAGTTTTTAAAAAAATGAAAGTCAATAAATTGGTGTATCATTATAAAATCACAACAGAATGAAAAGGAAATTCCCTTATAGGACAAAGAAGATCCTTGATAAATAAAGGACTTTACATTTTTGTAAGTAAAATACTAAGCTCAAAAAGGGAATGGTGTATGTCAATTAGGTTAGGCTGGACAGCAGTGATCTGCCTTTGTCTGCTTCCCCAGTAATGGTATGGTTAGTGTGTGCCACCAAGCAGGCTTGTTCAACATGGGCTCTGCACACTGAATGCAGGTTCTGATATTTCTACAAGTGTTTTAGTCACTAAGTTGTCTCCAGCTCTGAAGTCCTTTATTGCAGTATTTTCAATGTAAGGAGCCATCCCAAGGAAATCCCCAGAAATGAGGCGTAGTACAAAATAAATTAATATATTTATTATTAAAGTGTAACTATTGCGTAACAGTTGTGTACTTATTAATCATCTTAGATTGATATACTTATAAAAATTTACAAACATCCTAAAATTTAGTGAACTTTAAAGAACATAGTTCCATTTACAGTTGCAAATTTCATGTTTTCCTATTGCAAAAAAATATGCATAGGTTTTTAATATATATTTATTGGAAATATCTCTCAGTTATATATATATATATTTGTATATGTCCTATAACTATGTATTTATATGTCTTTTATATATTTAGCTTTGTTAAGTGAGGGTTCTGATTTAGTAGGCCTGTGAAGAAGTCCAAACTTTTTTTTTTTTTATTTGTATGAATCTAACAAATGATGCTTTTGCTTTTGGTCTGTAAATCATGAATAGGAGAATGTAGGACTATAGGACATCACACATTTGTTGGAGGTGGTTGTAGTAGCCCCATGTTGCTGTGCCACATGTGGGGGCCTGTGTTTGTGGGTCCACATCCTCCATAGACAGCTGACCTTCCCTGTTAGTACCTGAGAGGGGGAGTGTGGATTGAAAAAAGACATTAAGAGAAAGAGAGACACAGGATAGAGTATGGAGGGCAATCCAGTGAATACTGAACACCCCAAGTTTATTCTTCAACATTTTAAGTACCCAACCAAAAGTGGGGACTTGGCAGAAGACATCTATTATCACATATTAGCAGCAAACAGTCTTACTTCCTTTAATCCTCTAGGCATTTGATAGCCACACCTGTTAACCAGCTTTCAGGGACAAGAGTGAACACACCTGTGCCCAAGTCTGTTATTTAGATAAGACATCTGCTACCAAGGCCAAATCATCCTTTAGGTCTTTTGATTTATTAAGGACAGTTTTGAACTCTCTGACCTTAAGGTAAGATGGAGAGCAGCCATCTTTATGGGCCCTGGCACACATTCACTGTACTCCTATAGACATTACTTTAAATTTTAAATCAGAAAAAGGAATAATGACATATAAAATATTTCTTTGTTAGACATATTCAATGCAGACTTTTCCAAGTGATAGAATGTATTTATTGTACAATGTCAAAACATCACCCTGAGCATTGACTTTGTAAAGATTTTATCTATGAGAGTACATATTACATTTGTGGATATCTGTATGTTTATGACATCACATTTAGGCTCTTCTTGGACAGTTCAACTGGCTTTATATTTGGTGTGTGGTGTTTTTTCTGAATAATTCCATCATGAATTATTTTAATGAGGCAATTGCAGACATGACTGATTATCTGGCTACAAGCCCAAAGTTAACTCAAAATGGTTGATTCAGAGTCATTTGATACAATTACTTGAGGAGTTAAGAGATACTATCATTTTTGTAGTGGGAGAACACAGAGGAAAATCATTGTCTTTCTCACATCAAAACATACCTCCCCACAGACACCATAATGTCAATTAGTTTTTTTGATGAGTGAGAAGCATAACAAAATATACCATATAACATAGCCTGCTTACAACTATACAAAAGAGAAAGCCTGCAGCTACATGAAATTTTGTGGTCTTTCCAGTGCAGAGTGAAAAATAACTCCCTGGGCATGGTTAACAGATTTTTAATCCAGCCACAAGTGACTCTCATGTCCTCTCCTTCCAAGTCCACCCAGCCTTTATTCCTTCAACCTCTCTCAAAATCCCTCTGACTCACTCTCAGACTCATGGACTCTTTATATATATTTGCATATATTCATTCAATGTTTCACATATGTGCATGTGTCTTAACTGACACAGTTGCTTTTGAAGAAACCATTCCTAACATTCTTTTACTTGAGTTCATTCCCAATTTTGAAAAGACTTTGGATTGGTGTTATACTCTTCAGTGCAGTAAATTTTCTCTTGTTAATATAAATAAGTCTTTGAACCATACTGCATTTAAAACAAGAAATGAACAACAATTAATCAAACTTTCAATTTGTATAACAATACATTTATTAGCACAATTTTTAAATACTTGGAACACTAATGAGTATTAAGATTATTTATTGATTGGATAAAATCATTTGGTTGAAACAACAAAAACAAGAAATTCTATCTCCTAATCACTTCCTATAATCTTTATTTTTGAATGTTTAAGATTGATTTAATTCTGAATATATCACATATGTTTTTGCTTTATGAAATGAAGACAAGATTTTATTTAATTACATAAGTGTTATTCATGTATCATTTAGATAAATAAATATGTACAATATTTAATTGGTATAGAGGTTCAGCAATTGCTATAGTATTTCAGTTTTTTTTGCCGTATGTTGTTTTCAAGGTAGCAATTATATCTGAAAAAGATTTTTGCATTTTCAAAATGTGTAAACTACTAAGGAAAACTATGGATTATTATGTAGTAAGTTTTAATAAAGTTATTTAATTAGTAAATATATTCAGTATGCATGAAACAAATTAATGTTTAATTATTTTCTCTAGATAGTAAGCTGTGTTTTGACATTACTTTCTTTAGTAAAAAGATTAATTGTAAAATGTTTCCTTAAATAATAATAGATATGTATATATGGTTGTGTCTTTATAACACATTATTTATATGTATAAAATCATTCAGCAAAATACAAAAATAATATGATTATTGAAAGTACTTTTAGTTACAGCCTACCCATGGTATTTGTCCTTACTACTTATAATTATTTATTATATTGCCTTTTTTTCCCTAATTTATTACAGTTTGAATTTGTGACAGTTCTTTGACTAGTAATATAAATCACATTACCAAAATATTTCAGCTTTAATTGTGTATTAACAAAAATGCATTCTCTTTATAATACTGATTGGGAAATGAAACTGGAATATCTTTATAACTAATATGAATATAATCTAATTTCTGATTATACAAAAATAGAAAATTGTCTTAATAAGCATTTTTAGGACTCTAATATAAATTCTACATTTTAAAGTGTAGTAAATACCTTAAGTTTTAAGTAACTAATTACTATGAGAAATTTTAGTTAAGGATAATGCTCATTATTGCTTCTCTGTGCAAGCCTTTATATAAACTATTCAGAGAAAGATTGATATTAAGATATAATACAAGCTTGATATCACCTATGTGGTTGTCTGAATTTCTAGTGAAACAATATTCCTTATTTTGTTAATACTTTACAATTTTAGAGAAATAGTAATGAACACATTATAAGGATAAAAAAGATCAGAAAAGGAAATGTTCATTTGTGCATTGACCAAGGAAGATGGTGATATGAGTAAGCAGAATAGGACTTATCAATAGTTGGAGGCATCTCTCTCAGGCTACATTCCTAGAATATAGTAGCCCAGTGTCTTAGAGAAAGAGGTCAGAAGCTCAATGTCAGGCAAAATGAGCTTCTCTCACATATTTTGAATGTGTTAATGCTTTTGAGAATGCAGAGTGTTTCCATCTCTAAGATAAAATTGTAAAGGTTTTAGTATTTGATGCAGAGCTATTTTCCTACTCCCATGGGCATGGCATATTGACTGTTCTGAGCTGTTTGGAGGTCTGTCAATTCTATTGTAGTATCCTATTCAAGACAGTTCTTTTTCTCACATCTCACACTATTTCTAATTTGATAATCAGCAACAATTACATTCTAACAAAACTCAGTCCTTCTGTTGTCACTATAATGATTTTAACATCTCGAATGATTGGAGACCTGAACTGTGACATTTGAAACAAGGTCAACAAAAGAGAATCTACACACAAGGTGATAGTCAGGGAAGAATATACAATGGAGTTCTAAGATGTCTCTTTAAAATGATCTAAGCTTGGAGATTTCTTTCACTGCCTTTTATATCAATTTACTAATTCTAATTATTTTTTCCTCGGTGGTTTCAGATACTCTAACTCTTGTCTTGGGGGATGACTGTATAAAATCTTGTCCCAGGCATAGATGAACCTGTATGGTGGTGTAGATTGGGAAAGTATTAGAACAAGAAGGCCAAGGACAGCTGCCTTTGTCATGGGTTTCATGCATCTTAGTATGGGAACACAAGAAAGCTTGTGTCCTTGTGGTATTCTTGGTAAGCAGAGGGCATTTGTCCTTTTTCTCAGTAGATGTCCTCTACTTCCAATCAATTGAAATGCACAGGATTTCCATGTTTTACTTAGTGTTAAAGTTAATCAACTAATTTAGATAGAACCTGCTTAGACATTTACACTTGATTTGCATCCAAAGATCTTAAGTAACTGCTGACAGAAAATAAAACAGAACACCACTACTTTTTTTTTTTTTAATGAGCTGGTATATCTGTGTTATAATACAATGTATACAATGTAGGAAAATGATATGAGATTTAGGATTGAGTAGTGGAAGATTCATTCCAAACTTGGAGGATTGCCATCAATGCTCTTTAACATGGAAAATGAAGGACCACATCTAGGTATGAGGTATGCCAATATGTTTTCAAATGATGTATTTAAATGTGAATTCCAAAAACATGGCATGAAATTGCCATACTCAAGGAAAAGACAATACTAACACTAAAGTGAGTAATAATTTCTTTGTTCTTATAAGATGATTGCTTCCCTCATAATTATCTCTTTCATAATTTCCTTTTTTCGAAGCAAGAGGAGTGGGGAGAACAATATTTAGGTTCTTAACTCCAAAGAAAATGTTCTGACCACTGTACTCCTCTTTTGAACAAGGCAAAGGCAATTCATCTCATACCTTTCAAGAATAACAAAAGTTATCATGTATGTTGATTACTTAACTATGTATTGAACAAAAATACCATAACAAGAATTCACTGATATGATCAGCTATTGTGCTCACAAATATTGAGTGCTCCTATAACCAGTCACAGTCCTTCTAAAACAGTAGGACATACATTGAATGTGAAAATATGCTATGTAGTAGGTAATAAAGATGCTTGCTTAATTATAAAGAGATAAAACTTAGGAATAGAAAATATTCATTGAATATGCATTGCTTGTATTTGAGGTAAAAAAAGAGATATTTTGATATAAACAGTAGAAAGAGATTTTAGAAAATCCACATTTAAAGGTTATGTCTTATAGGCATTTATAGCAGACATGCAGATGTGAGCATAACAGAAAATATTTCAATTCTTAATTCATCTAGATCCAATTGGTGGTGCATATGTGATCTCTTGAGTTAGTTTTGTCAATCAAACATATATATTGGAAGGTTAATGTCTTGAGATCATGGTATTATTCTTTCTCCATGTTTTTGGGGTATTATATTGGGTTTGAAGATAGACATCTGAGTATCTGTTATTCTTGATGTAACTGATCAGACTGGGAAGTCTTTTATCTTCTAGCTATGATTTCTTAAAGAAGGTATTCTGTATACTTCAGATAAAGATAATTCTGTACTTTTCTTTCACATTTTAAAATTTATTCTTTTTAGTATACAAAATGAAGTTTTAAAAGACATTTGTGAACATATAGTTATGTACATTGTTCATATTTACCACCTACTTTGTTCCATCCACCCTACCTTAGCAATTTCCTTTTATCCTTTCAATATTTTACAATTCTGCATATATGCATATGTATGTGTGTACATACAGTCACATATTATTATGTAGCTTTCATTGATAAAAACCTGTATTCTTCTGTGTTTACTCATGGTTATTTATGAATTATTTGGATTTGACTTTTGTATTTTGTGTACTTATTAGCTTATAAAGTTGTCATATTGCATGTCATTAAACATAGGACAGATTTTAAATGGCTTACATAAAATTGTGTACATTTACTTGCTGCACTTTAATTTTTAACCTCATACAACTAGTTATTCCTGACTTAAGGGAATGCTATTATCAAAATTTGTGGTTAGTACCTTCTGTTTACTGATCAGTTGAGAAATAATATTCAATTTGCAATATATTGTTGATATTTTATTTGTGGTTCTTAAGTATATTGTATACTAACTTTTATTTTTGAATTTTCAAGCTTTTCTTTAATGCATTTAATTTGCTTCATATTTTCTCTGAGCCTTATATTTTTACACATTTTGTTTTAAATGATAACACACTATTCAAAAGTAACTATTTCAAGCCTCATCAGCACAAAAGAAAGCATCATTTAATCAAGGAAACCAAAGCGTTCACAAGTAAATTTGGACATTTTATTGTTATAAAGATTATATATATTTGAGAACATTGTGTGACTGACTTAATTACATGTATTTGCAAACCATAGATTGTGTTTCTCAACAAAATTATGGTATTCATATAATCTAGATGTTACATTGAGTATACATCAAATTTTCATAAAAAGAAAATGGACAGATGCATAGTCTTTTCAACATATTTTTATCACACAATTTCGTAAAACATTTGGTTAATTTAACCATGAAACTGCATATCATTCACTGTCAGTGGTCTGATAAACACAAACACAGACAGACAGACAGACAGACAGACAGACAGACAGACAGACACACACACACACACACACACACACACACACACACACACACACACACACATTCACTCACTAATCTGTTAAAGCTTTCTAACTCTGAAGACAGCTCTCCCTGTCTTCCATTGAAATAAGTGAATGGCTAGTGTACTGGCATGCATGCTTAGAATGAGAGCCAGTCTTAATAGCTCAAATGGTGTATTTTGGGTTTGGGATAGAATGGAATTTATTGAGAGTCTGCTCACAGCTTAATCTGCCACCACCAGTGTCAGTGGCTTTGGCTTTCATTCTCAGCTTCTTTTGATGAACCACAAAACTTTTTGCCCTCTTCTGAATAGTGAAGGTATAATTTGCCATAATATTCCAAACTTTGAATCATTGTGTTTGTTGTTGATTCAGCTCTGTGAATGTTACATTTTAAAGAGGGAAAACTAAGTGTGAGTCATCAGGGAGAGCTTACATTGTTTGTCAGCCTTTTTATTCCCTTTCTTTGGTGTTTTGTTTTGCTTGTAAAGGCTGCCTAGTGCATTATCCCTGGCTTCCCTAATCAGCAAATTGCTTACTGAGAATTCTTTATTAGCAGTAGTAGGAGTCAAGGGGCTTTGGACAGAGATTCTTAAAGAAATTTCTTAAAGAAAAAAAATGAGGTTCTAATTGGGCACAGGAAGACTTGGAAAAACATAGCATGCACAGTGTACAATTTTGGCATTACATGCTCTGAATCACTTCCCAAGTTTTATCTCATCTCCCTTGTCTCCCTTCTCCTTAGACAATCAACTAGCTGTGTGCTAAGAAGTCAAAGGAAAGGCTAATTGCATAAAGAATTAGAAATACTAAAGAAAGCAAGGAAGTCATATTTTAGTACAGAAATATGCAATAGTCCACACTGGCAATAAATTGCAACAATTTATAGTTTACATTATAATCAAAGCTGTATAGAATTATACTATTCATGTGCTCTCTAGCTGTATTCATGGAATTATCGTATTCAATAACTTGACATCTCCAACTATAATTTCTCTTGTTCTTGATTCTATTATTTTCCTTTTTTCTTTTTCTTTTTCTTTTTTCTTTTCTTGGTAGTTGTGAGTTTGTTTAAATCCATGCACAAAGATGAACTAATATATTTGTAAGTTTATAAATCTCTGTAAAATTATATATGGAGGCTTGTTTACCTATGATACTACTTCACAATGAATTGGAAAAGAAAACTGAATGCCAATTTGAGGACAGCCATGTTTCTTAGCATGCTGTGAGCAAGCAATCAAACGGTTATTTTGTAAAGTTTTGAGTAGTTGTGCTGTGTGCACTTGAAGCCAGTTTGATGATTTGAACCTTAAAATAAAGTTTTATTGTCTCACTGAATGTAATGTTTTAGTCAAATAAATAATGTTTATATATTTATTTCTGTTCTTTTAAGCTTTTGAAAAATTATATTCCATTATAATTTTTAGTGGAAATAAATTTATAAGTTGCTTTTATTACAAAAGTTATATGTAATTAGTTTCCTCAGCTTATAGTTAAAGGAAGAAGCCATAATTCTTTTTTGTTAGGTTTTATGCAAATAAATTTCTTTAGTTTATATATGTGTTCCAATGTCTATGAGGTTCATGGAATTTCTTCAAAATGGACGTGACTATTGCTCATGGAAATTTATCAGTTGGAAAAATGCTTAATTTGCATATATATATCTACATATCTATCTATATATCAACAGTGACTTGTATTTATTTAGAAACTATGTTGTCTGTGTAAGACCTACATTTATAAGTAATGGGCATTCTAAAACATGTACCTAAGTCCCATTGTTCCATAAAATTAGTGCTGATTTTGAGGGCTCTGTACAATGAACCACTATCATATATTTAAAGGCACTTTTTTTCCTGTAGAATACTCATCAGTTACAAATTTACTTTGACATAAAGGTAATCTTTTTCTTCACAATATCTTATGAAAATAACATGTAAGTAAAATATGTTATACATTTTACATGTGCAATTTAAGCATACAGTTATAAAGTACTGATGTTTTTAATTAATATTTATGTAATATTACATCAAATAAATAAGAATATGTTCTTTAAATCTTATATTTTACAGAAATATAATGTATACCAAAAATGATAATTCAAGACTGTATTTTACTTATTTTTTTATAACAAATGTATAGAATGGAATTATTAAATAGAGATTTTCAGCAAAAACATTTAATTATATTACATGTAATTTGAAAATGGTTTCAAAAGAAATTCTAGAAGCAAAGTTATAAACACATTCTATTACAAAGTACATAGTTAACAGCTTAAATATAGTATTATATACTACAAACAAAATCATTGTTTCTGATACACTATTTGAAAGGATTATAATACATTCTAACTGATATCTTAAATATCATATATTATTAAGATATTTGGGAGTAAAATTAACAATTATGAATAATAAATTCACATAATAGTATTTAAATTATTTTGTCTTAAAAGTTGAATTTTATTATATTAATTATATCTTTATTTTTATTAACCAAATTTTGAAAATAATGAAAGGACAACAGACAGTATTGCCTCACACTAAAATTTCAATTGTTAATAAAATTCAACTTGTTAAATTAAATTTGTACTTTTATTATTTAAGAAAATTTCCTACAGATGTGTTCATATTTCAAAATTTTGAAACTAACATTCTATTTAGTATAATTTCTAGTATAATTTATGGAAGTTGTATTGGCAATGGCTATGTATTTTGACTGAGTGTAGTTTTAAATTAAGGAAGGTGTTTGTTTAATGATATACTTTTTAATTTAAGGGCTGAATAATAGCATATCTTGGACATTTTAACTTATCATGTGTGAACATATTTGGCATCCATGTCAGGAAAAATATGACATTAATGTGGTGTCCATGACAGTTTTATGTCTGTGTGAATGTGTGTGTGTGTGTGTGTGTGTGTGTGTGTGTGCGTGCGTGCACATGAGAGTGTGTGCATGTGCACACACACATATGTATATATATATATATTCTTCTATATATCTATTTATAGTATATATCAAGAACTAATATATATCAACTAACTACATATCAAGAACATATTTTAATTGCAATGATATTCAAGATATAATCAAGAGCATAATTTAAAGCAATAGGATAACTACTAAAGATATCAAAACTAACTTGGAGATGGGTAGCACAGTTAATCATTGCTTTGCATGCAAAAGCACATGGGTCCCTCAGCACCTATGTAAACAAACACCAATATGTGTTTATAATCACAACACTAGGGTGTGGGCAGGATCAGGAGGATTCCTTGGCCCCATTGCCCAGCCAGTATAGGAGTGCTGGTGAACTCTGGGTTGAGAGTCTAGCTCTGAAACATAGTTCAAAGATGACTGAGCAAGTTATTCTATCCTCAGTGCTGGCTTACACTAATAAACACAGACGCACACATGTGTGTGCACAAGTCCCCCCCACCCCCGCCACTTGTGACACCAAAATCAATTTGTGATTGCCAAAACAGTATATAGTCATATGTCTAAAAGTAAAGATCATAGATTATCTGCATTGTGTAGTTTAGTCCTTAATGATTGTCCTTCAATTTATCCAACTATTAAGTTCTAATTTTGGCATATAGGAATATTCAGTTATATATGTGAAAGTCATGCTTTTTAAATTTTATTATTTATGTGTTTGTTTTGTTTTTTGCCTGCCTGTGTTTCTCTTTACCATGTGTCTACAGAGCATCCACAGGCCAGATATGGCATGAAATCCCCTTGAATTATGGGTGGCTGTGAGCTGGGAACTGAACCTTGGTCCTTTTCAGGAGTAGCAACTATTCTTTACTTCTGACTCATCTCTCTAGCCCACATATATCCCTGAAAAAGTCAAGCCTTTGCTGTATTTTTCAGTACAGAAAATAAAAAGAATAGCATTTGCATTCAAGAGATCAGAATAGCCACATCTTCAGTCTGAAACGGATATGCACTAGAAATAGCCTTTTGAAAGGTTTAATTAAATGATGAGTCTCAAGAATTTTGATAAACTATAATAGACTTCCTGCATGTATTTTTGTTATGTCTATATAAATCATATATTTTAAATGTCTACAATTTATTTTATGTATTTTGTCCCTCAAAAATTGTCATTATGATGGTAAGCTATTGTTTAGACAGTTTCATTCTTTCCTTGTTTCTGATATTAATAACATATTGATGTCACACAACCAGAGGGCAACCAACTTCAACTAGATAGATAGCTGTATCCCCATTTTGTGGACTCATCAGTTCAGGAGATTGAGATTATCAAACTGCAAGCTTATTTCTATAACCATCATTTTACAGTGTAAATGAGATGGGTTTTCTGTTTCTTCTCTGCCATTGTAAATTGTGTCTTTTAGAAAGGTGTGATGGGAGATGTCATTCTGTAAATGTTTCTCATGCTGGTTAATGAATAAAGCATTGTTGGCCAATAGGAAAGGAGATAGGAGAGACTAGGAGACAAGGAGGAAAGAGGAAGGAGGAGAAGGAGTCAGCATGAAAAGCCTGGAGAGAATAGAACTGCCATTCCTCCACCCTCGGTAAGACCACGTGGAAATACATAGAAATGGGTTAATAATTAAGACAGAGCTAGCGGATAAGAAACTAGCACCTGGCTAATAGCATTGTATCAAATACAGAGTCTCTGTGCATTATTAAACTCCTTACAAAGGCGAGCCAAAGAATTGCTATTTAGTAACAAGTCACAGTAACAGTTGAAGTACCCTTGATAGGCCTTTGAAAATCAGTCACAGGCTCAGGTCATTTCCATAAATTCATACAAAAAAATTTGCTCTCTAACTGCCTCTTTTTTTAATTTTTGTTTTTATTTTACATGTTGATCCCAATTCCCTCTCCCTCCCTCCTTCTTACCCTCTCCCCCCCCCCCACATGCACCTGAAAGACCTGCAGAGGGCATGTACCTTCATGCCCCTACTCAGGAAAGGTGCCTCCCCAAATCACTCACAAGAAGCTGTCTTGATGCAAAAGCATGAGGTCTTTTATATTCCAGTGCACTGGGGTCCACAGCCATACTCCACGTGGGGGCAGAGGACTGGGGACCCTGGGTATGGGGTTTAGATAGCTTTTATAGGGTTACAACAAACCCGTGCATCATAAACCAATCATCTCATAGCATCCAGTGCAGACCAATCAATTTAAACTATCCAAGCCCGTGCTTAGCCCAGGAAGTCTGCTTTCACTAGGGCTTCTGGGTGGTGTGACAAAGCTTACTTCCTGTGTTCACTCACTCACTACAGGTGCTGTCATGAACAGCCCTGTCGTAAACAGTCAAGAATGTGACCTTTTGCTGCTAGGAGGCAGGTTCTAGGGAGAGTTAGGCTAAATTTTTCCATCCTTACATACCCTGACCACCCTCCCGTCCCATCCCCCCACACCAATTTATCAGAAATAAAATAGTAGGTGACTTAGAAAATTTCAGAGATAAAAGGAGACAAGAATATTATGGTTCAATAATTCTTTTTTCATTTATTATTGATATATTACATATCCAACCAATTGCCTATGGCATAGTAATTACTCTGCAAAGTCAATCTTAATCACCCTCTAAATATGCAAGAAATATGGAAAGTGATCACACTTGCTGTGGTGGAAATGAGTATCTTCCTTCTGTCCATCTCACACTCGGGTCTGCCTCGCCCCTCCTGTGCCGAACTGTAGTAGAAATGTTTCCAAGTTGCAGTGCCTTATCTAATATTTACATGTAATGGGTTTTGAAGTCATTTCCCCAAATTTTTGAACTGGAAAAGCACTTTTTATTAGTGAGTGAAATGTGTTGTTGGGTTCACACCAGGTGACAGGAAGGGCAAGGGAGACATGTTGAGAACCGAGTGTGAGATGTGGATAATATAGAATGGGAGCTACAAGCTAGGCATCCATCCAATAAAAAGAAAGGGTGTGTAAAGAAGAGGGATGCTTTATCCAGAAAAAAAAATACTTTATTATTGTGTTTCTAAAAGTAAATGTCGGAGAAGCTTATCCTAGGTAGGCATTTGGAGGACTTTGGTAGCTCTAAGATTTCCTGATATGAGCCTTAGTGAAGTCTATTTAACTTTTTAAAATGGGTTATTATTGTGGATGCCGTCATTTGAAGTGGTAAAAGGCTCTTTGTTAGGCACAGTAAGTGTCAGTTTCTAGAAATAGCTCCCTAGACATACCCACACACACACTACTGATATGGAGGAATAACATTGTTTTGTTTCCAGTGCTGTGATAAAATAAGGTTATGTGATACTGTCTGCTTCTTATTAATGCTTTTACATACAAGGGTGTAAATTCTCCACAAAATAAATGTTACATCTTTGACTTCCCTGGAAACTTTGTGTATTCCTGTGCACATTGTCTTGGGTGGGGGAGGGGGAGCAATAAAGGCTTATTTGCTCTTGAAGGGGGAAAAATAAGTGAAAGCAAAACAAGCGTTGTTTCTGCAGGAAATGTAATTTTTAAACTTTTAAAATGATTTACATTAGTTCTTACCTTTACAACAACACAGAAAATCTTCACAGTAGAATATTGGGTTCTGTTTCCTTTGATGTAGTAATGCATATACAATATTGCAGCAATGATTAACTGGTGTGCCCCTGGGGCTCCCTCAGACAAAACCTGCTTTCAGCAGATCCCTTATCTGCTACCAGGGGAGTGTTTACAGCAGCTAAAACTCTTAAGTGCCTTGTCTCTGAGACTGATGGGAATAATTAAGCCTGTGTTTGCTGGCCCTCTGCTAGTCTTCCTTTTGAGGTTAGAAGCTAGAAAAAAAAAGGAGAGATACATTAGCCACGTTCAGCAATTTTATATAGATTTTATTGGTTGACCATCCTCTAACCATCCATTTTATATGTAGAACAATATTATGTATTCATTTTTGAAAGAATGGAAATTCTATTCTTAATACAGGTCATCTAATTTCCCATCAAATATGGACATATAGGTGCTAATGAAATATGTAGACAAAACATAACTAAATCTTAAAGTACTACTCTGATTAACTGCCAATCTTAAAGAAGAGCCAACGTATTGTAATTATTCACAGTAACATTAATAAGCTGAAACATAGTATTTTGAGTTGGCTCAAAATAGACTTGCTGTTGAAGAACTTTTAGTTTTAGAATTATGTATTGGAGAATTCTATGAGAATATATGGTGTTGAATTATTTTATTTTTTATTAATTCTAGGGGGGTCTTAGGAGAAATATTCTCAGAGGCATATATAGATTAATTGGAAGCTAAGATATGACTAAAATGGAATCATTTATGCCCATTTTTATACCATAATTGGCATTTATTATAAATACCTTTTAGTACAAAGAGGTTGGAATTTTGAACCAAGTATTAATGTTGGTGGTTTAGTTATATGAAATTGCTAACCTGTTAATATGTATTTATCACTTTTCTTTTATTCACTCATAATTAGTTATTGAAAAATATCATTATTAACTTTGCTACTTTAATACTGTTAGATACTCCACTGATTCTTATTTTTATTCAGACTATATTAGTGATATTCTTTAGGATAATTAAATGATAAGAAATGTATAGCCTCACTGACCAAAAGACTAAATTGCTAACCTAGGTCATAAGTTAGACAGCCATTGGCAAACTATGATATGACCAGTGCACGAGAATCTGCTGCTTGTACACACTTTTGTTTCTTGGTTATTCATTGGCTCACTTATCAGGCCATTGGCCTCAGATACAAGTGTACTACTTCCCATATGTAGGTACACATAGATTTTAAATCCTGGGATTTTTTTTTTTTAACAGAGAATCCATTAAAATCTCAAGTTACCTGCAGTATTCACATAATCATATTTTTAAACACTTTAAGTTTGAAGTGTTTCTTTTCCTACACATTTTAAATTTGGCAAATAGCAAACAGTACTTGCTGTCAAAGAACACAGTCAACAGCCTGATTTTCTTTGTGTGAGACAGGATCCTAGATATCTCAGACATTATGGCCATGGGAGTTCACTATCTTAGAAATGAAAATGTAAGTCATCTTTTCTTATGTCAAGCAAATTTGTTTCAGAAACCTGAAAACCTCTACAGAAGGCCATTTATAAATTCTCTCCACAGCAGCATTTGGCCTGGAAAATGTCCTTTGACAAATAGGAAAGCGATGAGAACACCATGTTCAAAAGTAATCTAATGGAGATTCTGGATGAGGCCAGTGGCAATCAAATGAATCCATCACCATGAAATCCTTCATTGTTTGTCTATTATCAGACTCTCACAGCTCAGAGAGGATACTTTGTCCCCCACTGCCTTACCTACTATATCCTTGCAGTGAAATGCAGTAGCCAAGTGACGGTGGGGCTAACAATTTTAAGCGTCCCACCCAGAGCTGCACAGCACACTCTACCTTTGATAGAAAGCCACATTGCTGCACTGTTCAGCCTTCAGCTACTGGAATGAAGCTGGAAAACTTACATGTCCGATGTATGTGAAACCCTTCTTAGTCCTTCTCACTGTTGGCAATGTACATTTCAATTAGATGGGAGAAACAAAGTGTGAAAATTTTCCAAAGATAGTTTGAAGAATCAAGATTATTTTATTGTAAATTTCTGTTGTCAAGTTTGTCTATTTTCTGTTGCTTATCTCTAATAACTCAGTCTGTCCTAATTGCTTTGGGTGGATGCTCAGAGGTAGTTCCTGTTATAGAAGTTGTATTTTTGCAATGTTTCTACTTCAGAAGAACAGGCAAATGACACAATGCCCTGTTTTGCTTGACAAACTGCAAACTGTTCGGATCAGTTTATTTTAATAGTTTGAGGCCACTGTCAAAAGGAATGTCATAATGTTCCATAAAGAGGTAGTGACACAAGAATTCCAAACAAACAAACAAACAAACAGAATAACACTATTCTTGAAGGATCCCAGAGAGAGTTTCATCCAGACACTACAGGAGTGATGTACAGATGAATACACAGAGACTGGCAGCATAGACTTAAGGTAGACAGGGTCCCAGCACTGAATGGGGGACGTGGACATGGGTGTCCTCTCATACCCAAGAGGCTATTTGCAATTGACACCTAAGAAAAATTAGTTTTCTGCAGTTGAGTCTGCAGTTGTGTATATTAAATGTAATTAAGGGTATGCCTAATGCCTAGAAGTAGATGACCAACACAAGCAGACTTCATGGTATTTCAGTAGACATTTTCTCTCCAATTACTTTTTTTGGGACTTTTACTGTAGTGTTAGTCTTCTGCCTGTGTTTTTTGGTTTTCAATTCTGTGTTGTGTGTGTGTGTGTGTATTTGACTTTCTTGATTTATTTTTGTTTGTTTTTTAAAGAGAGAGACAAATATAGGGCTTTGAATTTGGTGGGTAGGAAGGTGGGGGGATCTGGGAGATGTTGGAAAAGGGAGGACATATGATCAGAATATATTATATGAATTTTTAATAAAAATTTAAAAATGGAACAATCATTATTCTTGGTGAAATATTTAACATAGATTTATGCTGTGAACACAAAAGAAGTATTTTTAGAAACAATTTTTAGAAAAACATTTAAAATTATTTTTAGAAAGAATTTACCTTAATTTCTTCAATAAAAATGAATTATAAGTAATGTAGTATATTAAATATATTTATTAAATATTTGATATACATGTATTAAAGTTCAAAAGATTGTTCTTGTAAATACCACTAAATTATTTTTACCTGATAGTATTAGAACAGGATGTACTCATGTTAGACTCATAAAACCTAACATTCAACAACATATTTTTTAAAAAAAAAAAACTATTTTTATTTTTTTGTTTAGGCATAGTTCTTTGTAAATGTGCTATTGTCCTCAGAGGCCAGAGGACAGGGTCAGATCCTATGGAGCAGAAGTTACAGGTGGCTGTGAGAAGCCTGATAAGGATACAGGGAATTGAATTTGGATTGTTTGGAAGAGCAGCAAGTTCTTATAATCACTGAGTCGTCTGTTTCGCCCCCAAGAACATTTTAATCAATAAGTTATTTCCAAGAACAAGTTATTAATATAGGAGAATTACTGTTATCCACTAAAGAAAAAAGTATTACATGTTTCCCCATGATCACACATATGTAGTCTGTGTTGTTGTATTGGTATTAGAATGATGATATGGTAGAATACTTCAAAGTACAGATGAAACAGTCACCAAGATCTGGCTGGGTCAGTATTGATGGGATGTTATTTTGGCTTGCCAGGAGAATTAGCCTCACACAGAAAGGTAAATTAGCTTTCTTACCAACATGATTGTCTCTTCATGAACTGAACAAGGACAATGATAGTCATTCTAGAGTGGACATGGAAAAACACATGGAGCCTCATAACTACACAAAGGAATGCTGAAAGTGGGTAAAGCAGTATTCTCCTGAGAGAGCATACCAATTGACTATCCAATACCTAATGCCACACCTAAAAACAAATGCACAAGTAATGTTATACAGACTGAGCATGTGATGTTACAATTTAATACATATTCAAATTTACATATGAATGTAACAACAATGAAAGATGGCCTTGCATTTTAAAGATCATGGAAGGGTATGTGTGAGGGTTTGGAAAAAGGAAAGGGAAGGGAGACTTGGTATGATACTATTATAATCTCTAAAGTAAAAGGAAGCAAAAAGGTAGGGAAGGTTTTTAAATTCCTTTTAGAGAGAAGCAGGGGAAAGTGGGTTTACAGCCCAGAATAGCTTCCATCCACGCTGCCTTAAGTTTTATCATATCGTGGTGTTTTCTTATCTTCCTTAGATTTTTCCAGAGCTGCTAAGTTCAAGCTGGTCTAAGTGCCACTCAACATTCCAACCTTTTTTCCTTCTAAGGAAACATATTTCATGATTTAGTGCAGAACGTATTCCTACTGGCAATGTAGAAACCTTTCAAAAGTTTATTTAATGACAACTGTGTACAGCTGGGCCACTCAGATCTAAGGCTGTTAGTGTCTCACAATTTTATTTTAGTCATAGTAATCTTGTACATAAAATACAAGGATATCTAAGCTGGAAAATAGATGACAAAAGAGATGCTAAGTGCAGAAGAGATAATGTTTTTTTTTTTTGAAGCATATGAGCCATAAAACAACTTAAAATGAAAATAAAATTTTTTTCTTAAATAGAGAAGTCAAAATAATTATAGTAGGTAATAATTTTAGGATGTCAAATGTCAATTAAATGTTAAGGTCAGTGTCCTGTAAGAATGTCCTGAGGACACTGACTTGTGAGTTATTCATTGTGATAGTAGTTTTAAGCCTAGCATACATGCATATTCATATCAACAAGGCAGTTAATAAGAATTCCCTGGAAGCACTGACAGCAAAATCTAGCATATAGTTCTCAGACACCCAATCCATGTTGGAAAAGCCATTTGCAAACACCGTGTGATTCATTCCTAGTTTCTCTTTCCCCTTCCCCTCTGTTGCTTCTCTTTCTACACACAAAAGTTCCCATCGAAGGGTCTGTATGCAGAATTACCGGATAATACAGTGGTGGTTTTCCAGGCTGTTTCTTTGCATCTTTCTTTTTGCCTGTAAACATTATGGGGATCCTATCTGAAGTTTTTAGGAAAGCGTCTATCCTGAACTCAATGTTGCAAGGATGAAATGCACCAAAATATATAAAGTATTTTTCAGTATGTGCATACGTCTCTTATTGATAGTATGCCTTTATCTTTTATATAAATATATTTCTAAGACTATGTAGTACTTGTTGATATATAACATTACATAATCCTGAAACTTACATTTAATGCTCTTTAAATCAAACCCAGGCTTAATGCTCAGGATTTCCTCTGTTTGACATCTCCTAATAACCTCGAAAAACCACAGTGATTTCCCAGCTCATCACCTAGACAAAAATATCACATGGCCTCCCTTCTGTCTTGGTACTACTTCTTAACACATATATTTTCATGTATGAAACTACTTAGGGAACTAGGTTTTAAACATCATGCATGCCACAATTATATTCTTCTGAATGGTTTACTGCATGTGAAGGGATACTAATTACAGAGTTCTCAGTAGAATATAAAGAATAAAAGGCCTTACAACGGTGAACTAGGTGATAGAGAAGGATTACAATGTGATATGTATTCTTAAGCGGAAACATGCTTAATACATTGAGTTGCTCAATCTTAGACAGGCCAGCACTGGACACTTTTCCTTCTCTACACTGTATCAACAGCATCAAGCCTTGGGGCACTTCCTACTACATAAGCAGAAGAAGAGAATTATTATTAGTCAGAAATGTCATAGGATATTTTGGAAACTCATTTTTGCATATATCTGGTATTAATTTTGTTTATTTAGAAAAACTAGTGCTGCAAATTTATGAAACTGTTATAATAATTTTCATTGAGCCTCAGATTTGTCAAAGGGACATGAATTACTTGCCCAATGGTTTCAAGCCCAATAAAATGACAATTCTGACTGGATTCTGAGTGTAGTATTCGATGAAGAACAATATTAAAAGTGGAGTTAGCAGGTGTTTCTGGTGTGACAGCAAGTGTCATTACCTGATTAGTTATCTCACTCATCCAGGTATGAAATCTTTGACATGTCTATGATTCAGAATTTCCACAAACAAACAAACAAACAAATAAACAAAACCTAATCCTGGCTTGGCTTGATAAAGACTTTGATATAAATTTTCAGTATTTGCCACCCCAGATTTAGCTTTTCCTTTTGAACTGTTTGTAAGGATTCAGGCCTGCCCTTTTCACCTAGCAGAATGCACTCAGGCAGTACTCTGGTCAGCCCAAGGTTCCATGAGTACTAGTCTGCTGGCAGGTATAAAGACCCCTTTAATGTTAGACCTCTGCCTACTTGCTCTCTCTCTCTCTCTCTCTCTCTCTCTCTCTCTCTCTCTCTCTCTCTCTCTCTCTCTCTCTCTCTCTCTCTCTCTCCAGCTTTCGGTTGGCCACCAGTTACCCTCCTCTTCTTCTGTCCTTCCCTCCCCATCTCTCCTCTTCTGTTCCCACTGCCTCTAAGTATCTTCCCTTCTCCCTCACAGCCCTTTCTAAATAAACTCCTCATTCAGGGTCTATCTGCCTGGCGTATGATTCCCTTCCCTCCACCTCACCACCTTGGTCACCCTCACCTGCTATGGAACCTGCTATGCCCTCCCACGTCGTCCCTTACCTTGGGACCCCACTCACTTGGGATCCTCACTCGGGACCACAACCCCACCCTTTCTCCAGCTTTTATTCTTATAACTGTAATGAAAGAACAACACTGTTGGTCTTCTTGATCTTTCTTCCTAGCTCTTATAACGCAGTGCTCAGTGCTATTGTTTTGTTGGACACTTTCTTTTTTATTTCAAAGGGTGCTGAGATAATATATTTTTGTGTGGGTTGTTTGCAAAGTATGAACTGAGCCACATAATTGCCCAGTTGGTATATTCTACAGCAGCCAAGACGCTCCTATGAGCTCTGATTATGTGTACAATTACTAGAACAAATGCAAAAAGAAAAGGAAAATGAGGATTTTTTTTTCAATCACCATTATGTATGTTAAATATTTAGCTAGCATAACTGTGAAACTAAAATTTCAAATTTGATAATTTTAGGAAATACTCATTTAAATAACTGCATGCAGCTTATGGTCAAATATTAACTGCATTTAAACACGCACAGCAAATAATGAAGCTGTGCTTCATTTTATATAAAATTCAATGAATGTCAGCAGGTTCTGCAAACACATTATATGAAGTAACTGTGAAATTGACACTGTGTTCACTCATTCTCACTTTCTCAGTTTGCACATTCACACTGTAACGGCATAACAACACACTAAAGACTACATTGTATGAACATATGATCCCATTTCCTTAATTCATTGTGCACTGTGTATGTGTTTCTGTGAGTGCATTCACATGTATTGCAGATGTGTGTTTATGTATATATATGTGTGTCAATAAAAGGTGGGCGGCTGTGACATCACATGTGACATGGCATCCATATAGAGGTTTGATTTTAATTTAAGGAGTTGGATTTTTCATTTTACTGTGGACTCTGGCATTGAACTTATGTCATCAAGTTTTTGCCCAACATGCTTTTTATCATAAACCATCTCAGCAACCTGGGAAAAATATTTATTATAATTTCTGACTCTTAAAGCCTAATCTCAAGGTGTAGACATGTTTGATTCTATCTGAAAACACTCTAACTTTGTTGGTATTCACCTTTGCCTGTTGTCTTCAGTAGGCTTCCATTGTGACTGACTAGCATGTTGGATGAGAGTCTCATGTTCATCTGATACATGCTATGCTCAGAGTGTCTCTAAAGATATTCCCATTACACAGGATTAGAGTGGGAAACAGTTTATCCTGGTACATCAATAAGGGACCACACTACTGGGGACACTGCTTTTCTGCCATTGGTCTGTGTTATCTCCTTCCTTGCTCTGTACCTCAAATATTTTCCATTTGTGCTTTAGTTGCTCTAAATAAAGAGCAACTAACAAAGGAAATAATAAAGGAGTCATATGTTGGATTTTGGTGAGAATAATTTTGCCAAAAATTCTATCTTGAACTTTTAAAGAAATGATGGTGTTGGTATGTAGGAAAATTCATTGTATTGTTAAAAAAAATACCACACAAGGAATATACAACAAAGGACTAACTCTAAATTGAGAAAATATTAGAAGTATTAACCTGCTTTGATTAAACTTATGCACTTTTATTGAAGTGCCTGACATTAATGTTTTTGAATCAATAGTGTTTATAAACTCTACTTCTGCACAAGAGGAAGACAAGAGGTTAATGTTTTAGCAGATTAAAAAATGAGGTGTGCCCCTCTAAGACTTCCCGCCGAAGAAGAGGAAACACATTCACTTGTCTTTACTTTTTCATCTTTTAATTAGTTTTTCTTGAAAGAGATCTGTTTGATAAGCAGGGTTGTCTGATTTTCACAAGCTATTCCATTCTATATTTTTTTCACAATCACTCGTTTTCATTCTTACTAGCAGCAACTTGATTTTAACGGGAGAGTTTCTTCAGTATTCCCAGGAAGGTTCGTTCATTGCTTAGGACCTTCATAAGACCTTCTCACTCCTAAGCAAGGAGACATGCATGGACTTTTATGTGGGTCTTAGAGAAACTATTTGCTCTACTAAGGATTGTTAATGCTGAAAGCCTGTTATTGCTGTCTTCTTTCCTGTTTAAAATGTGGATATCTGCAGGAGCCATCTCATATCTTGGAGTTTAAAAACACAAGGTCCTACATTAGTAGTAGGAATGCCCTGTAGTGTTACTGTTATCTGCCCAGCATAGCGATTCCAGCCCAGAGTTCCTTCCTAGGACTGAAAAATTAGCCTCTGTTGGGTTTCCATTAAGTGGCACAAAAGTATTTTTAAATTTATATGTACTCTAGGATAGGCTTTATGGAAATGATCATTATTGACCCTGTCCAAGATAGAACAGTTAGACATATTGAGGTTATAAAGCACATGACATTTATGATTCTGTGTGTGATTAAGAAACTGGATTCTTCATTTTATGTCATTCAAATTAATTTAAATGTGAACTTAAACAGCTGGTGTCTGTTGGACTGTACAGGTATATAACTTAAAGGGATATTAATAATTTTTCTTATAACATTTTTATTAATATCACATATTTTGTAACAACTTGTAGCACATCACACTGAAATATTCTGTGATAAGTCTTCAAATTAGAAATTATAATTTCCTTATCTTAGTCTTGTGTGTTGCCCTGATAAAAAGAAACTGAAAACCGAAACGCAAGGAAGCAGTGGCTTACCATTCAAAGTATAGTATAAAACAGTGTGGAAATCAAGGCAGCAGGAACTTGAAATAGTTGGTTACATTGCATTCACAGCTAGAAAGAAAGCAATGAATACTAGTGTTTTTTATAGTGTGAGAGACCCTCCTGAGCCTAGAGAATGGTATTGCCTACTGTGAGCATATCTTCTGACCTCACCCTCACACCTGGAGGATTTTCCCAGGGAGTTCTAATTATTGTCATGTTGATAGTTAATACTGACATCACAATCTGTCTTCTAAAAATATCCTAAATAGCATCTTTTCTACCTGAAGTATAGAAGCCCAAGTAGGGATATATTGTAAGACCTGTTTTCTGATTGTTGTTTGTTTTAATTCCATGGAAGTGCCCTAAACATTCATTGTCTGGTTTATTTCCTTGCCTAAGCTTTGGGCAAGGATCGTGAGTGCATCATTGCTAATCATTAATGTTACGAGGCCAAGACTTTGAGTCTTCTTTGCAGATAGGTTCCATAAGAAGTTGCTTAGAGTGTCTCGATCAAACTACTAGACTTTTATGGCGAACTTTCTCCCATTTTTACACTTTAATGTTTAAAAATCTCTTTATATACACCCTGTAACAGATGTTCCTTGTTTTTCAGTATGGGAAGAGATAAGACGTTTTATTTGAAAACAAGAATTCATTTTCCTAATCAGTCGTTCTCATGATCTATTTGATGTAAACCATAACACTAGTTGAAATCTGTGTTTTTCTATACACACACACACACACACACACACACACACACATATTCAACAAGTATATTTGGAGCTTTCTGACATGCCTTTAAGAAACTTTTAACCTAATGGCCAGTGGAGGTGTGAGATATGTGGTCTTGCATCACTGTGGTCCTCTAGGAGATTCCTAGGCTGTCCATTCAGGAGCTTCACCCTTATGAATGAACTTTAGAAGCATGTGTCTGACTCTAAGGAAGACAGTCACATTTGGAGATGATTCACTAAAATACTTCAGTTTTAAGAGTGATTTCAGTTTTAGTGATAACATTTTGTTTCCATTCCTTTTCTGTTCCTTTTGGGTTGAAAATTCTTTTTTTTTTTTTTTAAATAAAAAAAATGGTTTTACTTTTTTGTGAGATTTCTATATATTTTTTTCAGTATGGATTGTGATTAACCAGCTTACAAGGAGACTGAAAATGATATCTCCCCAACATATTTTAAAGTTACAAGGAGGAGACTGGATGTCATCATGCTTAAAGATAGCTAAATGTTCTGAGCTTCTGATGCTATATTTGAAAATAAACTATGAGGGGCTGCACGTCTGTCTCAGAAGTTAAAACAGGAATGCTCTTGCATAAGAACTGAGTTTGGTTCACACACCCATGTTGGGAGTGACTCACAAGTATCCCTACCTCCAGGTACACTGAAATCTGATGCTTCTGGCCTCCCCAGGTACCTTAATCACTAAACATAACCCCAACTCCCACATGCTATTAATTAAGATTAATTAAAAGAAATCTATTAAAATAAAATAATGTTATCAAATACTAGTGATTTTCAAACCTTTCTCTTTAGAAGACCATAGAAAAACATATTTTTTCATAAAGTAATCATAACTTTAAAATGAATGGATTGAAGCTATTTTTTTTCTCTCTCAGATACTAGTTCTTCAGAGCTGAAAGAAATAGGCGTAAAAATCAAGCTTTACAATCTCTTAAAGGTATGCTACTTCCATTCTGCGAACTCTGTAGGATTTAGCCACTGTTTCCTCAGAGTTCTTTTGTACGCAGTGATGGTTGATGGAGTGTTTAACAATTATCCCAAATTATAAAATTAGGAATAATTAAAAAAATATGTAACAAAGTTGTAAATATTTACCAAAAATGAGGCATGGTCAAATAATTAGACTCTTGGAAGAATTGCGTCCTTAAGAAATAAATATAATAAATTGTGTAGCTCGTAATTTATGTAATTTGGAAAATAATTTTTGTAAAATGAAATACTAAGGGCTGTTTACTTTTTTATTCCTTTGGATTTTGCTCATCATCTGCACATGAGACTTCTGGAAGGATTGCCAAACATCTCCCCAACACTGTCACTTAGAGTGTGAGCACTTAAGCTTATCTGCTCAGCCTCCTTGTAGATAGAGCCCTGCCAGACAAGGCATGTCCTGACAGCAACAAAGCCAATCTAATTTGTATAAGAGAAACCTCATGATTATATTTTCACTGACTATATAGCCATGTACAAGGTAGCTTGAAAATACTAGTTTGAATGAAAAAAGTTTTTCCTAAGTGTAACAGTCATTTGGGGGTATGCAAATATTTTCTTTCATTTTGCCCATGACTTTTTTTCTGTTTGAAATACCTTGGACCTTGGAATATAAGTGACTTATCCATTCTTAGGGTATAAAATTTCATGATCTATATAGTTTAACAGGTTAAGTATGCAGCAGCTAAGATCAATTTGATAGTTTTGCAACATGAATATATATGTACTGTATTATAAAATAAGAATCCTTGACAAACTAGGATATGACCATTTAATTTATTTGATGATTTTCTGGGTTATTTTTGCTATTTTAAAGTAGGAGTTTATAGAAACACTTTCTCTCATTCTCTGTCTCTCTCTGTCTGTCTCTCTCTCTCTCTCTCTCACACACACACACACACACACACACACCACCACTACCACCACCACCACCACACCACACTAATGCTCCATATGAATAAATAGAATTTTATATTGTGATCACTTTAGAACAGATTAAACACACACATTCATGTATATGAACTTATTTTTATATTTTACTTGTTTGTACTGCACATTTAATCCTAGTGCTTAATTTTGGAGGTTAGTCATTAAGGAAATACAAAAATAAATATCAGACAACTAGGAAATGTTCTTCTAGAATAGAACATAAACATTAATATGCACCTGGCAAAAATAGTGCCTTGGAATTCTTGGCTGTGAGCTGACTTTATCCACAGTAACAAAGAACTGATTATCCCTATCTGGGAGTGTTTCTAAAATGGAATTTGGAATGTCTAGACAAATACTACTAAAGAAAAATCTCATGATTACAAGTGTATGTTGACACTTTAGTTCAGGGACATTTTAAAATTCAAATGCTTTGAATTTTTAAAAAGGAAGTAGTGTTTGTGTATGTGAGTTTGTGATGCACCCATCATGCTTCTTGGGTCTTTTGCTGTTATTTCTCATCTGTTGGATTTGTACATCTATTGATTTTAGAACAGAATAAGCATCCATGCACATAAATTTTCCAGATTAAATGAAGTGAATTCTGATGGGCAAAGTGATTAACTTGTGGTTTACATTTTAGAGTTATATATATCATATTCTAATTGAAACTTTTTAACACTTAACTTCAATGCTCAAAACCTTTAACTAATTTCTTTTTACAAAGTTTTGCTTATTTGTGTTTATGTGTTTGACATGTTGCATGTTTGTAATGTGCTCCATGTAAATGCCTAGTGCCCTGAAGTCTAGATGAGCTGTAATATCTCTTGGAACCAGAATTATAGATATTTATAAGCAGTTGTGTGCTCAAAATGAAAAATTTGTTGCATTCTCTAGAATCCTTTTTTTTTTTTTTTTTTTTTTTTTTTTTTTGGTGAAAAGCATCATTGTCTATTATTTTGTAAGATCAAAAATTCAAAACACTGCATCAAAAACTAGAGATACACAGTTCTTAAGTGGTAAATAGCTATTAAAATGATATTTTATGTTACAGGCGATCCTACAAAAACTGTTTAATTTTGGTAATATAGCCTGGCCTTTCCTCAATTAAAAAAACAAAAACAAAAAAACAAAAAACCAAGTTTGCTGCCTATGTATCATTCCAATAGACAAATTAGAGCCATTAAATATAAGGAGTAGCGTAAAACTTAAGATAAGGAAGTTTACTAGAAATATTTTAGGTTAAAAATGAAAGATCCTGGTGATTTCATAATGCATATTTTATTTCCCTTTTGGCTGCAACGTTAGGTAATAGATGACAGATTTTGATTTCCTTTTTTTCCTGTCATGTGGCCACACAGGTTATAGCGATGGCCTTGCTGCACTGCCAAGTAGTCCTTTATAATACCCTGTAAACTCTGGCTTTGGAATAAGAAAGACCTAGGCCTGATAACTTGACAGTTTCCTAATGGTGACCTCTCAGTAAGTAGTTATTGAAACTCTACGCTCTCTTCTCATCTGTACATGGAATAATGGTAGTTTAGTTTTCACAGAGTTACTGCTGTCATTTTAGGGAAATGTTGTTTCTGAAAATACTGCACATGTTGTCTACTGTGCACCAGGTCAGAAATAGAGCTCCATTGTTATTTTTGCTATTCCTAGTGGAGTCTTGTCCTTTTTTTCTTACTTTTAGACTGTGGTTCAAAACCTGGACCAGTATGCCCTGCCCCTCACCACTAGACTTCAATGTATGGAGACATTTTTGCCATTGAGGGAATTGCAGCTGGCATCTGATGGTGAGAGCCCTCAGATGCTGTAACATAGTTTTTAAGATGTAAGACAACTCACCTGACCATTCAGTGAATGGACCAGTCCCCAGAGTCATAGTGAGAAAACTTAAGAACTGATTTTAGTATTTGTTTTTGAGGACTAGTATTAGATACATCAATTAATTTTTATTCCATTGGTAGCTGTTTGCATCTAATATTTACTAGGTAAACTTATTGTAAATATCCATGAAATACCCATCAAAATATCTATCTAAAAGTTTTCCTAATAAGAATGTTATGTGAAAAGACATTAAGATTGTTCTTCTACACATATTTTCTACACTATTGTTGGTCTTAACATAAAACAATTATATTAAATTGGAAAATGGTTTTATACTGCATTTGTTATTTGTATATAATTGTCAAAAGAAATGAGGTTCCCTTCCAGTTGCAGAGAGGGAGAAGTGATGAGCAAAGGAGTCAAGACCAGGCTGGAGAAACCCACAGAAACAGCTGACCCGGAAAAGCTCATGGGCCCCAGACTGACAGCTGGGAAACCACCATAGGGACAAACCAGTCCCCCTGAATGTGGGTGTTAGGAAGACTGGCAGTCTATGGGACCTCTAGTAGTGGATCAGTATTTATGCCTAGTATTCGAATGGACTTTAGGAACCCATTACTCATAGAGGCATACTCTCTCAGCCTAGACACATGAGGGAGGGCCTAAATCCTGTTCCAAATGGTATGACAAGACTTTGAAGATTCACCATAGAATCTGCACCCTCCCTGGGGAGCAGAAACGGATGGGATGGGGATTGGGAGGGGGACAAGGGAGGACAGGGTGAGAGAACTGGGATTGACATGTAAAACAAGCTTATTGCAAATTTAAATAAAAAATATTATCGAGAGAGAGAGAGAGAGAGAGAGAGAGAATTAGCTTCCTCAAATAGCTGGTAATATATGCAAAAATATTTTAGATATTTGATAAATATAAATATTGATTCAAATGTAGACTATACTGTAAGCATGAAAAACTAATATACAGAATTAAGTCTAACCAATGAATGAATGTGCTCTTTTGTGAATCTACTTAGCTATGTATAATTTACCCCAACTGCAGTAAATTTAGTTTATTAAAATCATATATATGACATGACTTTATAATACAGATCTTATCAGATGTTTCTTCTATTAATTTTTATGGACTGATATGTTAGACCACAATAACTAGAGTTTACTCCTCTAGATCTTATAGTTAAATTAGAGAGCTCAGAAATCTTTGCTTTCTTGGTGGCCTTCTTTTTTTCACTTTTGTTCAACAGTTAATTTTTATTGCATAACTCAATTTAGATTTAGTAGTACATGCTGATTTATACCATAATTCTTACAGTAACAAGAAAATAATGTGTTTTCTCCTGAGAGTTTAATATCAAGTTGAATAAACATAGAGAACAATTAAATTTCATCTGAATGCTTTGTATTCTGACATAATAGCTAGCACAGAAAATGATAGATACTTCCTATTTCTTTCTTAGTATTGACTTTATTTCAATATGACAAAAAATTACCAGAAGTAAATAATTAAGATTACTTGAGAGCTAATAATCACATCAATCTCACGCCACAAGACCATTGTTAGTGGTTCTTTGTTAAGCTGGATTTGACCAAGACTAGGGAATTTTCAGGTATGTTTGTTATGCATATGGAATTACAAACTGATGAAATGAAACTTAAACTTTATAAAATTATTCAGAAAGACTTTAGTTATAGATAACCCCAGTGTGGTTTTTTGCTGATCATTTGAATTGAGGGTTCTTTGAGAAGTAGAAAACAATAGAAATTCTTGGGTTAAAGATTAATGAAATAATTCAGCTAGTGAGGCATAAATGATAACCCACAAATTGTAGTCATGAAATCCTGGGCCTTCTTTTTTCATGGATCAGAAGTTACATATGAACAAAAATGTGGTGTTTTAAAATATGTTTAGAATTTCAGTATTATGTGATAGAATGTTATTATTTACAAATATAATTCAGTCTATATGTATAATTTGTTAAGGAGATTGGAGGCTTAATGATCTTACAAAACAGGGTAGTTTGTGTTAGAGTATTACTGGAGACAATTAGTTATGGGAAAATCCTAGATGTATATTGGATTTTTTTTTATCAGAATAAAAGACATTGTTTTGTATTTCAAAAATCTGAGACTAAATGTTATACCCAGGCATATTATGTTGCCTGAATTAAAGTTAGAAAATGCTTGATTCCTATCACTAGAATGGGCATTGCCATTTGAAAGTTTCAACAACTTTTATTTGTTAAATAAAATGATTAATTAAATAATATATAAATGGTAAGGGATTAGCAATGGAACAATCAGGTGAAACCATTTATTAAACATATATTCCTCTCATAATATTAGAACACCACATTAGTGGATTCATTGGTGATTTTCTTCACTTAAGATTTCTCTTCATATATGACATGAATGATCAGTGTAGCTGGAGTTTTCCAGAAAAAGTTGGGGGTTCTTTCTCTTGAGATTCAACTTCAGGATATCCCATAAATCAATGGCATGGTATATTTTTCATCTGCCACATGTAAAGTTGAGGACACTGTACCCATGACAGAGGTTAGAAGGTTAGAATAGTAAGTCTGTGTGTGTGTGTGTGTATGTTTAGAGAAGCTAGAGTTTGTTAAAATTTGAGTAGCCATAAGAGTTTCCCCCTCAATTCTCCAGCCTATTCCCATGGTGTCCAATGAAATGTAGAGAATATATTTCCATGGCTGGCCTAGCCCTCCAGTGACTGGGGGCATGGTGGGTATGAATGTACATTATTCCTGAGCCACTTGGTATTATTTCATGTGACCTTATTTTGTGACCTCACCAATGATCTTGTAGATCTCTTTTAGGAACTTTCTTTCACCCATAAAAGTTTGAAAGCTGTTTATAGCATAAACAATACTGTTTTTTCCCTAATTCATACCATCATCTGGTGTGTGATATTTTTCAGTATTATCACTGCATTCTTAAACAACCCTAAGACGTATATACCTTTGTCTCAGTTTAATGTGAAAATGATTCCATTGTGTTTTCTGCACATTTTCTTTGTTCACTGGCCATGTTTTCTCTTTATGTTTCTCACTGGCAGTTCTATGATTCATACACTGGTTTGATGTAGTAAGACCTTCTCCCTTTGCTTACTCTTTCCACCTAATATCTTGAGAGGATTCTGAATCTCTGTCTTTATGATTTTCCCATGTTAATATTTTGAATTTTTATTTTTCTTCATGTTGTCTTAGGTTTTGTTGTTCCAGTTTTAGGAAAACACATACCATTCTAACCATAAATGTATTTTTCATACTAACCAGTGCTTTCTAAAGCACAAGGAGAGATTTCCAATTGTTGCCTTTCAGATATAGATTCTTAAGTGGGTCTGAGTCATTGACTTTGTAAGGATTTGATTATGCCTTCCTGAGTTGACATTCATTGTACCCTTATCTACTCACTGCTCCTTAGAGCTGGGGTCTTTAACATTTTATTGACTAACTTTCTCAGGACTGTTCAGCTGAACCAGCTCAGATTCCTATATATTCAGTTAATGTGCTTCCTTTTACATATAATCTTGGTTATTTAAAAATAATGCTAGAATTGCTTTTCTAAGAAACAAGAACAATTTAGAGGTGTGCACGACCAAGTGGTTTTTGTGCCTTTATTTCTTCTCTCTTGACTCTTTGACTTTCTAGGACCCAGGTAAACAGAAAGAACAAATCTTCACCCTGGCAAGGGTGATTTCTGGTTGATTTTCATGTTTTTCTATATTATACGGTGAAGTAACTTCAAAAAGAATTAGAACAGAACCCTTTACAGTATATTATGAGACACATGTTAAAATTTTATTTGGGATTAAGTCTACCTTAGCAATCTATACCTCCATAATATGAAGAAAAGAAAAGATGTAGTTAGAGGTCTGTGGATTTAAGAGCAGGAAAGAAGTGATTGGGTTACTGGGATAAAGTTAGGAGCCAATAACCCACAAACAGTTTGGTGTTCTCAAGAGCAAGTGCTCCCCTCTTCTTTTCCTCCTCCAAAGAACAGTATTTCTTACATTTTGTTGTTTGGATTTTTCCATTGTTTTGCTCTTAACAAGCCCCGGGAATTACAGCTAGCTTAGCTATAATAGCTCTCTGTTTGCCTGGGATGATGGGAGAAGTAATTTCTGGGCTGTGGTGATATTATATTGCCTCCTCATTCATAGAGTAAACCAAGCAGGTTGTTAACATTGTTTCTTTGTCTATTTTTTTAAAAAGCATGAAAATCAGTTTGCTGATTTAAGTTTTCTCTCCCCTGCTATTTCTACAAATGAAAATAAATTAAGAATCTTTCCCACAGTTGAGTTGCATTTAAAAGCCAACTGGAAAAAGCCTAAGGAACTAGGAAAATCCTTGACCTTGGCCAGGTGCACAATTATTTTGCAAATGAAGTGGTTCTGTGTGTGACTTTTTAAATGAGACCATATTTGCATAAAATTGTAATTTCATTGTTGATGAACACAACTTGAACGTGACCCTGGGGTTAACCTAGTGCTAGTTAATTTATAAAAACAACACATACCTGTTAGCCTTGAGTGTATGATTGACTAATACTACACCATGATTTAAAACTTTCTGCCCAGTTTATTGCTTTCTTTTTAAGCTGATACACTACTAGCATCTTAAAGGCGACTTTCTGCTATTAATTCTATTAATATTGAATATTATAGACAGAAGGATGAAGTCTTAACATAGAGGAAACTATCCCCTTGGTGCTTTTATTATTAATCTCAGGTCACCAAATAGGCTTTCTCACTAACTTGTCTATAGGAATGCTTAGAATATCTATTTAAAGGTGCCTTAATCCTGTTAAAGTGGAAAGGACTGTTTCTGTGAATTTCCTCCTGTAGGGGTGGAGAGGGTAAGCTATTGCTGATGTAGTATTTACAAATGCCCAGTGGCCTGGTTTCACTTGTCCAGGCATTGTGCATATCTTTAATACTGCTGTATATACTATCATTCCTCTTTATCTGAATTATGTCAGTTGTTTCACCTGTGGACATATTAAGTGAAAGATGGGAAAATAGGTCAAAATATTCCTTTGATGAAATATTCATTAAATTGTTATTTTTCACCATAACAAGACACTTATATTGTGGATCCCTCAAATATAGATGATTCAATTAAACCAGTCATTCCATTTTGGTGTTGCCCGGAACATACATACATACATACATACATACATACATACATACATACAAACATACAGTCCTTCATGCCCCAATTAACTTCACTGTGGGGGAACAACTCCCAGATGATGTTGCTGCCATACTGAACTCCTCCGGATCCAAGCAGCCAGGCAACTTGAACACTAAAAACATCCTGTCACATAGTAAACAGCACCCAATGGGGGTTGCTGTCAAGACAGAAAGGAAAATAATGCTCTCCTATACTATTGCAGATTTTGTTCTGAGAGCAGAATTAACCTATAATCACATAACAATCTGACCTCTGTCTAAAGTAAGCTACATAAGTTCTTCATGGTTTAGAGTTCAAGTCTGAGTGACAGAAATTCTGCTCTGGATAGTTCCAGTTTATCCTGGCATAACTATTAGTTATTTTTTTGTCCTATTACTTTTCCAAAGTGGTGATTGAAAGAATGCTGTAGGCCCTGAAGAGGATTTAAGATTTAAGATCCTTGGACCAAGAGAAAATTTTTGCACCAAGCAGATCATCCAAACAATACTTCAAACAAAGGGACCTTTTTTTCAGGAATAAGGTGCAAGCCACAGACCTGAAACAGTGTAGGGTTATTATGTCAGGCTTAAGATGTCAGATGTCTTATCATCTTAACTTGGGTCTGGTTTACACCTTGGACAATGTTTCCAAAGCTGTCAGATTGTTCTAGGAATGTAAGAGACGAGCTAAAATGCAGATCCTAAGACTTCATTCCAGACCAGAAGAGTAAGTCTTCTGGAATGGGCATGAAATGAGAAAAGATGTTCTGTGAATTTTGACGTTAATGTATAACTATCATTTCAACAGAAATTAGTTAGAATTGGGGCAATAGTTAAAAGAAAATAAGTGTCTTCTAATTCAGAAGGTAGGGTGGTTGCTTATAAATTATAGGCAAATAGATAAATTCACAAGTCCTCAATACTTTTAAAAATAAATCAAAGGCTATCATTAGATGTCTGGATGATTTTAACCACATTTGCATTAAATTCTACTAATTTGTTCTTCATATCCTGAGTATAATAGAAATGCCATTATAAACATAGAACAGGGATAATTGCTGTGTTGAATACTATTTTATAAAAGTATTCATAGTGATAAATTAAGGGAAGATTATTTGTGGGAAATATCATTCCATATGAGTGACCCTGTGATTTTTGTAGTTTTTCTGAGGTCATTGGCCTAGATTGAATTAATACAGAATCTTGGCCATTCAACTGGAAGAAGGAAGGGAAATTTCTATGTGTTTTTGTTCATGCTTGTTATTATGTTAAGTATGAGATGCTTTATAAAATTTCATAGAAACTGGGTAACTTTGTTTTCAAGTCAGCACTAACTTGGCCTGTACCACAGGATTGCCACTGAGACTGAAGTCATAGACGAAGAGTGCCAGCCGATAACAGATGTGCAGTCCACATCCCCTTGAAGAGTAACTTAGTCAAAACCCGCATTTTGATGCAATCTTAGGCTATCCATTGTTGAGTATAGGTTTGATGATCACTGTTGTGTGAGTAGATTTGTCTGACCTGATGGAAATGTTGCTTTTATTTGGGAAGCATAATCTCAGAAACAGTGAATTGATGGGGTGAGTCTACAAAAATGTTATTATTTAAATTCCAGTCCTGCTGTGACTCTGCATTACCCAAAAGCAAAAACATTTCCCTGGTAGTTTTAGGAGCCCCGAGCAGTGTGGTGCCCTCATAGTAGATGAAAATTGTGTCTGCAATTTGGGTTATTGAGGTAAAAATTCAAGCCACTCCTATGTAATAAGTGGTTTTTCAGTAAACAAAATATATCTCTAATAGTTACTAATATTTAATTGCCATCATTTCAATATGGAAAAATTTCAATGATTGGTAATCTTACTATATTTTATATTTTATAAATTATTTGTATAATGTAGAATAAGGATAATTCAAATTCATAGGTATTGCCATTCATGATAATTTTTGTTAGCTAGTATATGTTTTATTAAAAAACTTATCATATATTTTCTCTTTTTTTTATGTCGATCCCAGTTCCATCTCCCTTTCTCCCTTCCTCTCTCCCCCCCTCACATGTACACTGACCACCCTCCCCTTCCATTCCCCCACCCCAATTCCACATGTAGGGCAATGCCATCCAGGTGAGGTCATGGAAATCTGTCGAGTCATTTAGAGTAGAGACTAGGACTTCTCTCCTGTCTCTAGTTTAAGGGAGTATCCCTCCATGGGGGATGTGTCCACAAGGTCCTTTTGTGCACCAGGGATACATCCTGGTTCCACTGTCTGAGGTCCCTTAGACTGCTCAGTCCTTCTGCTGAGACCCATAGTCAGGGAGTCTGAGTCAGTCCCATCTGGATTCCCAGTTATCAGTCTGGGGGCCCGTTAGATCCTCCTTGTTCAGGTCAGCTGTCTCTATATGCAACCTGGTCTTGTCCTCTCTCTCTGCATCTGGATTCTAGTTCGACTCAATGTTTTTAGTAAAGGGTGTTTGCTTCTGTTTCCAACAGGTACAAGATGAGGGCTCCATAATGATGGATAAGTTAGTGGTTGATCTCACTATCTGTGACGGGCATTTATGGTAGCCTTTCCACGGTTGCTCTTGTAGGTCTCTAGACCTTTCTTTAGGTTCAGTTTTCTTTTCAATCCTGTAATGGCTCCCTCTTTTATGTTCTCTCTCTCTCTCTTTTGTCTTCTATTCCTACCCTGGCTTAGCTCAATCTCCCTAGTTGCATGTGCTTTCCTCTCCTCCCCTTCTCTTTCTCCTACTTCTCTCTCCATTCACTGCTCCCCCCCCCAAACTTCCCATGTGCTCTGGGAGAATTTTACCTTCCCCCTTCTGTGAGGGACTTTATATGAATCTCTTAGAATACATCTTGTATCCTAGTTCCTCAGGTGGTATGAATTATAGGCTGGTGATCTTTTGCTGTAGGTCTAAAATCCATATATGAGTGAGTACATACCATGTTACTCTTTTAGTGACTGGGTCATCTCATTCAGGATGGTTTCTTCTAGTGCCATCCACTTGCCTACAAATTTCAAGATTCCATTATTTTTTCTGCAGAGTAGTATTGCATTGTGTAGATGTACCACATGTTCTTTATCCATTCTTCAGTTGAGGTCATCTAGTTTCCTATATTTTCTTATTTCACATCCTGATTGCTACACACATTTGTAATCTGTTCCAAAATGTTTATAAACATTAGCACTACATTGAAAAAAAAAAGAACAGAAAACAATCCTATGGTTTATGTAGCATGTGATTTAAATTATCCTATGCTTATTTTGAGGACAATCAATTGTGTATGTCTTTTTATGACACAGACTTTTTTCCTTTTTTAAATTCAAATTAGAATCAATCTTATTTTATATACCAATCCCAGTTCCCTCTCCCACTCATCCTCCCATGCCTCCTACTAACCCCCAATCCATCCATCTTCTGCTCCATAGAAAAGTTGAGGCCTTCAATAAAGGATCATCCAAGTCTGTCACATCATTTGGTGCATGACCTAGGCCTTCCCCTAGTGTGTTAAGACATACTTTTAGATCTTAAATTATATAGATAAGCCTTTTATGTCACTGTAATATCTAATACCTCAAAAGTGTCCATAGATACAACTATTACTCTAAATGGTCTTTAGACTTAGAGATAAAATGAATAGCTCGCATTCACAATTCTGAAATAGGGTGGTAAGACTGCTAAGAAGTAATGTAAATTAAAACAATATTTAATGGTTTTGTTCGAGAATTTATCAAAATATAAAAGTTGACAAAGTACTCTGTTTAGGAACCATTTACTTGCTTGATTATGAAATATGAGCACCAAAATTAATAGTGGTTTCTAGGTATATTTACACTCTCCCCTTGGAATTAATATTTTCCTAACCAATAGAGAATGTTGTCATGAATTAGAATTAGCCCATAAATTACTGTGTTTGAATCATGTTTAAATAATCTAAATTCATTAGTATTAAGTTATAATAAATTAAAATTGATCATGATAGGTAATTTGTTTTATTTGTCCATTCAGTAAAGTAACATTTCATAGAAGATTTTCATATGCCATGTGCTGAGCTATGGCTTCTCTAAACATGACACAGTGTGGTCTGAAACATAATTAAAATACAATAAGATGAATGCTGAAATAAATGTGAAATATGCACTTCTAGCCACTGCTATATAAACACCCATCACCCTTTAAAAGAACAATACCTTGCTACTAGAAGTTATGCTATCTATGCATGCACATTTCTCTTATAGAGTTATTCAATGAGTGACTATAGAGTCATTGTGCTGTACAAGGCATTGTCTTGGTTCTGGGAATGCATCAGTGAGCAAATGTTAGTTGTACCTTCTTTTATTAAGTTTTCTTGGGAATATTAAGAGATGTGAATTTTATTTTATTTTATTTTATTTTTTTAGATAAATAAGATGGAAGGTGGGGTAGGGAGTAGATTTGAGTTTTTCTAAAAACTAAGGACAAGGAACCAGAATATTTTTTGCTAAAGGCTGGCTTTATACATGATAGACGCTTGATAAATACTTTTTGAGTGAACAAGTGAATTTTGATATTTTATACCAGACTACTGAGTATAACTTCTTCATATATGTGTTGTTTTACATCCATTCATCATGGTACTGTTTATCGCTGTTTTTTCCTTGGTATTATTAGATTTTCCTTATTTGAGGAAAAGCCAACACGTGTTCACTACTTCTTTCCAGTCTATGGTCTTTATTTTCGAGCATGTTTTATGTTTCTTTCTTTACAGACATCTAGCATTATCAGGCACTAGTTTATGTTGAACCTTCTAGTTGCTTTTGCCAAAAAGAATTTAAATTCTACTGGGCCTGGTGGTGCATGCTTTCAATCCCAGCACTCAGGAGGCAGAGTCTGGCAGACTTCTGTGAGTTTGAGGCCATAATGATCTATATAGCAAGTTCCAGGAAACCAGTGCTATACAGGAGGAACCCAGTCTCAAAAACCCAAAAGAATTTAAATTTCGTGTAGAGCATAATAAAAATAAATACAAATCTATTTGCATTTTGCTAACTTAAAAATTTTAACACTAAGGATCAAGGTAGAAATAAAGCATTCATTGTGTGTAGGTTATATTTAGGAATATATGTATAAAATACATATGTGCAAATAATAATGGTTAATGAACACAGAGACCATGGTTTTGAAAGATAACAAGAAGGGATATATGGGAATTTTTGTAGGAGGTTCAAAAACAAACAAACACAAAGACCAATAGTTTTTGAAAATTAGGGTACTAATATAATTCTAATGTAGGGGAAAATCAAATTTTGTCTTTTCATTTTGGTGTTGAGGATAGAAATGATGCCAAAAGTCTTGAAAATAGTAATAATAAAATGAAGATTAAATCTTTAAAACATACTAATTACATTGCAGGAAAAACAGAATACATTTGAAAAATTTATTTTTTTCTTTTCTTTTAAATAGAAAGTTGACTATTAATATGATTACTTATGGGTGCTTATGGGTGAATATTCACTCAGAAAATCTTTTAAAGGCCCTTCAGCTTGTTTGTGTTAGTTACTCTGTTTTGGAAGTGCTACATGGATTTACTTCTATTTATAGATGGATGAGTGGCTTAAAGCCACAGAGGATATTTGATAGGATCTATTTTCTGAACTTGTTCACAGCAGAACACAAAATTACCTCTGCTTAAATATTGTGTTGTAATCTGTTCTTTGGTGTAAGAATACGCCATTTTTTAGACAATTGTTTATATAGTACTAAGTGGATATAACACACTCAGGAAATAGTGTCCCTAATAAAACATTCTCTTGTGCTATACACAGTGTGTCCTTACCACAAAGTGAGTTGTAGTTAATTTATATTTCTCTGAGTTTGCCTCTATCAGTCATATGTACTGACAAGATTTAAATTAATAAGATTATCTTTTGCCAGAATATATAATGTAATGTTATAGATTGAGATCTGTTATTTACTTTTGAATTACTTATTTTATCTCCTTGAGCTCTAGTTGTATAATCTAAAAAGTAAAAGAAATACCTGCTAAGTTGCTTTTTTGAGGTTTGTATTTCAGGAGGTTATTCTCTCTCTCTCTCTCTCTCTCTCTCTCTCTCTCTCTCTCTCTCTCTCTCTCTCTCTCTCTGTGTGTGTGTGTGTGTGTGTGTGTGTCTTACTTTTGGTTTCCAGATTTTCCCCTCTCAGTTTCAGTATTGTGACACTCTTGGTTCAGGCTGTACCTTGCAGGACTGTGGCTCAGGCCATGAAAGCATTTCAGATCAGTTCAAAATTTAGCTTCCTTAATGAATGTTAAGCATACATTTTTAGCAAAAACTTCAACAAAACACACTATACTGGAAAATTATGAGTATAAAAATTTCTACTCATCTTTAGAGAGGCATATACACAGTCATACATTCATATGCCAGTACTCACACATGCACATACACAAATGCAGACAATCCACATTCACATATATACATACATGCACATGCATGCACAAACATCCTTACATGTACTCATAAGTGAACACACATGCACACACAACATATTTATCGTAGATATAACTCTTATATTACCAAAGATAATTTAAATGAGTAGTCATAATCAAATGTATCATATTCCCTCATATATATTTTCTACTCATTTGGAAATTTTTGCATATCAGAACAAAAAACTAGGAAAAGGTCAGAATGCTTGGGGGCTGACTTTAAAACACTTCCAACCCTAATTTACACAAGTACTGTTTTTTACAATACCCTTAAATTTGAATGGACTACTACATTCTCAGTATTACCTCTCTAGTTCTCTAGCCAGTAGTATAAACCTAGAAAAGTTGACCCTAAAAATGAGGCTGTCTATAGTTTCATACACTTGCAAATCTTATTCAGAGTGTTAGACAATTTATACTCTGAAGGTTAAGAAGAGTCACCCGAGTAAAGTATACAGTCACAAGGAAACAGCACGTGGCAAAACCATGTTTTTCCATAAAGGCTTATGAACAAATAACAGCAGCTAGTTGTAATTAATAAGCTCAAGTAAACTCAGTCCTATCCTCTACACCTGGGAGAGGGACAAAAACACAGTCCAAGAACAATTTCTGTATTTATGAAGAAACTGAGCTCACAAGACTCCTTGTTTTCTTTGAGTTTTTTTCACAAGCGCTCAGAATCCCCCTTGCAAGAATCTAGTCCTGGACTGTGTCCCTGATACCAGTTGGACACCATTTCCATCAGAGTCTCAGAACAGCAGATCATCCTTCAGAGAAACTGCAGCATGTTATACTAGTGATGCAGTAAACTATGATACAAAAGGCATTCTTTTACTATTATAGTATATTATACATGTATAGTCTTTTATAGATAATCTGGCTTAAGGCCATTCTGTGTTAAAACACAGTATCTAAAAGCTGCTAGCTGTTGCCCTGGAGACATTGCCAAATCTCATTGAGCCCAATGGGTCTATATCATAATGTGAAAAGAAGGGGAATGATCATTTTTTTTCAGATTGCTTTTGGATGCTAGCTTGTATGTGTATGTGTGAGTGTAGATTTTGTTCATGAATGTGTGCCTGTGAATATGTGTCTGTGTCTGTGTGTTTAGTCAAGTGATCTCTCATTAAGTGTTATGCCTAAATACATACACACCTATGCAACATCAAATACTTAGACTTATGTAGATTTTAATTTATGTATATATTTATGAATATACACATATAGTCTGATGAATTAGGGTAATTATGCTGATATAGAAATATGCTCAGTATGTTCTCTTTTTTATTAAATTTATATTTTAAATTTTATTTCACATTCCCACCGAAGTTCTCCCCCCCCCTTCCTCCTGACCCTCCTCACTGACCTCCCAGCTCACCCATCTTCTACTCCTCCCAACAGGTAAGGGCTCCCATGGGGAGTTAACAAAGCTTGGCACATTAAAGTTGGGGAAGCACTGCATGTTAAAGACTGAGAAGTGGCCATGTCATTGAGCAATGTTCAAATATGTTGTTTCATTCATCATCTAAAGATAAGATTTGATGACAGATGGGTATTTTGCTATGATAGAGGGAAGTTTATGTGTATAGGAGCTAGTGAATATGCAGCATTGAGATCTCCACATGGCTCCATCTGCTTTTCAATTAGAGTGAAATAATGCTGTGCTTTAATATATTATATTTTATTAGAAAGTATGATTTTTTTACTTTAATCATGGTATGTTCATTATTTCTACAAGAAATAAATATCTCTAAATTCAACACTCATATTTCACATGGATTTTGAACCTCACAACTTTTTCATGACTTCTGACTGTTCACATAATGGATGCTAGTAGATACATCCAGTCTGAGACCTCATTTTCTCTGTCCATTTATAATGTTATTTTTGTGAGTGTTGGTTTGCCTACTCTTTTTTTTTTCCTTGTGTCGAAAGGATTATATACTGGAACATCAGATATTAGTTTGTAGCCAGATTAAAAAATTATATAACATTTTGACATCTCCAGTAATAATATTGTCCCAACGATGTCAGAATGAGAGACAAATACATTTAAGATAGTTAATTTTCAGATCTAAATATATTGAAAAATGGATATCCCACAGTCACAGGATTAGAGTTATTTCAGGGATCCATTAGTGGTTTGATTAAATTCAGTTTTGTTAGTGACACAGAGATAGTTATAGAGAGCATGCCTTTTTCAAAAGGAGGTGGATGTAGGTCAAGAGAAATGCTCCTAGACTATCTGGCTGTCTCACAATCTGACTGACCATGTGTGTATTTATCCTTCCTTAATTACATGCATACTAGTTAAATCTAATGTGTGTGGCTGATGTTACTAGAGAGTCATTCTGATTTCAAGATTTAGTGTACAGTGTGATCTGCTGGTCAGATGAATGAGAGTCACAATAGTTTCATGCAGTGGGAAGAGAAGGAAAGCTATTCCTTTAAAAAAGTGATGGGAACTATTCTAAAGTACGGTGGAATTATCAGTTAACTTTCATGGTTGATCATATTCTTTACCATGATAGTATTCTGGCACAGGAGAACTGTAAATTCAGAACAACTGTGTAAGAGTTTTAAAAAGTCATACAGTCTCAAGATGATGTGAGAAAAATCCTATAAATACTTTATTCCAATATACCGGTGAATCATTCATCCCCTCAGGCACAAGGTTGATTTTCCTTAATTCTTTCTTTTTAATACTTGGCTATTAATTTTAGATGACAAAATGAACTCTATATCCACACACCTCAGATTTACCCTTCATTAATTAATACATTGTTTGGTACCTTTTAAGCAACATAGTAAAACAGGAATCAGTGGTAATGGCTTTAAATTAAACCAAATTTAGTACAGTTCTTATGTGATATACTGGTTAATTAATGTTACTAAAAGAGAATAATCATAATGTTTGATTGTTGTAATATCACATTTTATTATTGTGAGAAAACCTACCAATACCCCTGCTAAGCTGTGACTTCTGTGAACCACAATAATGACAGGTATTTCAATGATAATCCTAAGGTTGGGGCCTATTTTAATGGTAACCAACATTTGTCTAATTAGACTCATGACCTATGGATATAGAGCAAATCATGGCTAGTACTAGAGACTGACTTGACTGGGGCTAGTTAAATCATGGATCTTGTAAGAGAAACTGCCAGCAACACTTTACAAAACCAGCATAATCCCTAACTTCATTCTAAACAGTTGTCCTTGTATTCACAGATAAATGAGTCTTTTTTTTTACTCACTGAAGAAACTACTCATCAAAATATAGAGTTGTGAAACCCAGCCCCAAGGGATAGTTATATAAAATAACTTCACACATAAGACTCAGGGACAATTGTGAAAGAGTGGGTGAAAGATCACAAGATGCAAAATATCAGGTAGTTTGCTGTGAGATAGTCTCCTAAGGCTAACACCCTAAATTTTCACCAATGTCTCTGCATGAACATAAACCTAACAAGGAAAAAAGAGACTTACTAATATGCATGGGGTATACGCCCATCATCCTCTACTGTAAAGAAAAAACTATAAGCAACTAAGATATGGTGAGATTGGGAGAAATAGTTTTCTTCAGGGAAGAACACATCAATTAGTTATCCAATACCAAATGGCCAGTCCTGAAAACATACATACAACTGACTTTATACAGACTGAGTAGATGATTATATTTGGAAACATAGACATTTATACATACATTTATGCATGTAACTACAATTATTACTAATAAAAAGAAGCTCTGATTTTGAAAGAGAGTAAGGCAAGGAATGTGGGAGAGTCTGCAGGGGACCAAAGAGGAAGGAAAGATGATGTAATTATATCCTAGTCTCAAAATTAAATTTAGTAAAATTTACAGACATGCATTTCCAAAACATGGTCAGATTGGTGCCAAATGCTTGGTGGGGAGATAGGCATTTCTGTACCCAAACTGCAGACAAAAACCCAGAGAGATAGATAGATAGATAGATAGATAGAGAGAGAGAGAGAGAGAGAGAGAGAGAGAGAGAGAGAGCACATTTTGCCTGTGTGATGGAAATTAAGAATATCATCATTCACATAGCATGAAAGTAGAAAGTAGATATTCATCTGGGAAGGGAAGTTTCCAGAGTGGGTATATTATGGTTTATAGAAATATTATGAACCACCCAATGTCTTCCCAGGCTACATTCCTTTGTATGTAAACTCCCTGATATTCAGGTCATCTCAGTTGTAAGAAATTAAGGGTCTTTCTGAAACCTATACTATTAGCAGTTATTGCAAAATAAAATGACTATCACAGATACTTTAGCAAGGATCATACTATTTCACATGTGAGCCTACAGATTGTTGTGGTTTTGCCTTAACAAGCTGAAGTCTGATTCATTTTCTCTTGACTCTAGGAGAGGTGTGGTTTAGCCTCAGAAATTAGAGCATAGATGTTACTGAATTTCAAGGCTGGGCCTTAAAAGATGGAGCGACATCTTGATTGACTCACATTCTGCACTTAGAGTATGATCTAATATGTTAGGAGCCTGGTGAGTCTGAGACTGTCATCTTATGGTAATGATAAACTAGAGACAAACGACACACATGCAGATACTTTTGGCTGCTCCTCCTATGCTTTGCAGCAGTGTATTATGAGTTCCAGGTGCATGGTTGAAACCATTTGGTATCACAAGGCAAACCATCTGTCTTAAAGGTGCAGTTTCCTCAATGATGTTGTAAAGTAGAGAACTTCTCAGTTTGCCTCACACATATTACTTATTTATTTATTTATTTGTTTTTTGGAGACAGCATCTTTCTATGTAGCCCTTGCTGTCCTATAAGCACTAACATAAACCAGGATGATCTTTAACTCACAGAGATCCACCTGCCTGTCTCTGCCTCTGCCTCCCAAGTTCTGGGATTAAAGGTTTGCCCCTCAACCTCTGATATACATTCTTGACCGAAAGAATATTCAGTGTTATTAAGAATGTTGATTTATTCTGAGTCATTTGTAATTGCTGTACAAGAGTCATCGAGAGTAAACCAGTAAAACTATTATGAATTTAATTGACAACAACCAAATGATTCATACTTAACTGTGACCATGGGAATCATAGGATATGGTACTTCTGCTTTTCTTTTCTTTTGTCTTCAAGAAATAAAGACAAAATTCCTAGCTTTTTTGAGGCAAACATAATAAATTATCAATTTTAAGTGTATAAATTAATAAATTTGCTGAGGTGTGAAATTATATCACCATCCAATTTTAGAACATTTTTCTCCAAGCAATTGTGAATACTGAGTGATGGGTTTCAGTGCCCTCTCCAAAGACATTTTTTCTGGTGCAAACACTCCCTAGGAATAATTTAGTTTGCCTGTTCTCTCTCTCTCTCTCTCTCTCTCTCTCTCTCTCTCTCTCTTTCTCTTTGTTCACCCTTCTCCAGTATCTCCCTGTACTCCTCATTGGCCTAGAACTCGTATATTAACTTGGATGACTTTAAACTTATAGAGATATGCCTGCATTCCTAGGTGCTGAGATTAAAAGCATGTGCCACATGTGTGCAAAGTTTCACTTTTCCTTGCCCACCATATAATCAATAATATTACTTTGTTTTGCTAGATAATGAAATACCAGGATAGTAGACAAAATACATAACTGTGGACCTACTGTGAACACTGAGTGATTTTTTTTTTTTTATTAATCGCTTCAGCTACCACATTTGTTTCCTTGAGTACTAATCTACTTATATATGGAACTAGAATTGATTGCAGACAGAGCTGAGTCCTCACATTACTTTAGCTCATATCACTCCCAACACGTATTAACTACAGCTAACAAATTACTTAAACTTTCTAACTCATAGTCAAGAAATGTGACTAATATTTGCTGCATAAGTTTATTGTCTATGTCAAATTTATCTAGTGTTTCAAAGGTGCTGAGAATCATTATGATTGGTGTTATTATAGTGATTGCTAATCTTATTATGCAATGTATATTATTACTATTATAGTACAAGTAATGTAAAATATATTATCATAATAATTATTATATTACATAAGCATAGGTTCTCAATTATTTCTATGAATATAGATAAATATGTAGGTGATTACCACTTAGCTATCACTAGTCTTATATGTATGTATTTGTCATGGTGGCTTGTGCCTCTAATCTCAGCACTTGGGAGACTGAGACATGCAGACCCCTAAATCTTCTTAAACTCCACGATGCAGATATTGTTAGTATTTATAAATGAGAAACTCTATGACCTGAGGGTACATTAGTTAATGTTTTCTGCTAGAATAAGTATGTCTATTATTCCAATTATTAACAGTTTTGCTTAACACCAGACTGGCTAGAATCTTTTCTGATTCATGGTTGTAGCATTCTAACATCTTATTAATAAAATTTGAAAACATGCATGCTTTAATGTCTTTTCAGAATACATTTTATCCTACATTTAAACACACATGAACTCTCCCTTAGATTTAGAGCACAAATCTAAAATCAGTATAAAAGTTACTGAACAAATATGGATAAAGTGAAAGTGTTAGGTGTCAGGAGGCCATCAGCAATATGGGGAGAGGATGGATGGTCATATTGTCATACAAGCTTAAAGAACTTTATTAGGGACTGCTGGTATAAAGCTGGTATAAATCTGAATAGATTTCAAAATGTTCTTGTTATTAAGGTATCAGGCATTCTCTCCTACATGATGAAGATGCAATATTGGTTGAAAGAGCTTTCTATGTAATAGGATATGAAAGTTACATTTTTTATCTCTTGGGTTTTTGATACAGGGTTTTTCTGTGGAGTTGGAGGCTGTCCTGGAACTAACTCTGTAGACCAGGCTAGCCTCTAACTCACAGAGATCTGCCTCCTGAGTGCTGTATCTAAAGGTGTGCATCACCAATGCACTGCAAAAGTTACCTTTTAAAGATGAAAATTGTAATCATTAGTAATATTGTAATAACAAATATTTTGCCAGAAAGAAGCATTTTTATTACTATATACATTTAGTGTATTTTAAGATTCATTTTATAAATCTCTGTACATGTTTGAAGGCAAAGCCTGTCCATTTTTTCTATAGCTTTAGTTAATTATACTTCTTAATAATTTGCTAAAGACAACATGGATTTTCATATGTGTGCTGGATTATAAATATGATAGAACAGAAGACAATTATACTATGAAAACATTTACTTTGTATTCTATCACTTCTTGACTTGTCATATTTGAAGGGTCTGTTTTTGAACGATCTGCTTTAAGCACAGAAACACAATCATTTGAGTTCTCAGAACAGTCTATTTTGTATTCCATTGTTACTAAGCTTTTCTATGAATTACAATCAACAAGACTTTGACCTGGCTGTACAGGCCTTCAGTTCTGTTCTGCACTGTCACCCAGTGTCAGGTACTCAGGCAGAACTCTTTAGCTTGGATGTCTTAGCAATGGGATAGTCATATAATTAGACATGTAAAATCTTTCAGTAACAATATAATTTTAAAACTTTATGTTAAAACCTTTTTCATGTGAGTGTTGGTGTCTATCCTCCTTAAAAATGTATGTCTTTGGTAAGCAATAATATACTATACTCCCTGTCAAGCTCCATTGTAATGATCGTTAGTTAATATGCTTTTGCTTACATATCTCTTCCAAACAGCTCAGAGTAAAAATACATGAATGATAAATTATAGAAACATATTTTCTGTTAAACTCTCTGACAAACTTAGCAACAGAGAAACAGCTGCTACTTTACTGCCTACAACTTCCTAATTTCCCCAAAGTTCTAGCTAAACATGAATACATTTATGCTTTATTTTGTTCTAATTAAGTAGAGTAGAAAAACAAAACCAGAGACTGACAGATTTCAGTTGTAAAGCATTTCTGTTAAGATTGTCAGGCAATCAGTTAACCGATTTCTGAGGGATTTATCTCTCTACTTGTTACTGTCGTTTACTTTTTCCATGTATTGCTATTGTTAGGAATAATACAAGCATGGGTTGGCCCTGCAGATGGTGACTACGAGGATCCCAGTACTGGGGCAGATAGAAAACAGAGACTCTGCAGATTGAACTCACATGAAAGTTTTATTGAGGGGGAGAAAAGAGGTGAAGAGACACAGAGACAGAGAGAGGGGACAGAAGAGAAGAGGGAAACAAGAAAAGTCCTGTCTGCCCCAGGGGAACAGCAGGAAAGAGAGGAGGAAAGGAAAGCATAAGTGGGTGGACATCTGTCTTTTAAAAGGGTCCTTTGCACATGCTTGCACACTAGTAGTCATGGAACCCTAGGTAATGCCAAAGTGCATTCTTCCAGGTGACAGGGGCAGGCTAGCATAATGCCTGAATTCTTACATTTATTGGTTATAGTGATAAGCCCAATAGTCAATGCTGATATTCAAATATAATGTATGGGAAGCTAATGCACATCTTAATGTGTAAACATTATGGACAAACTTTCTATTCATTTCTTCTCTCATGAACCTCTAAAGTTTAATTGTTGTAAATAATTAAGAAGTATTAATAGCTATTCTTTCAGGAGTAAATATAATTTTCACATTAATCAATAAGCATTGCTCTTTTATACTTGTTTTAGTTATTTTAAAATTACATTGTTTTGAATATTGTATATATATTCTGAAAGTTGGTATCTATCAAGTATTTAAATAATCATTTCAATATCATGCATCAACATTATATATTTAGTAAGTATTTGATTTACTAAATTACTTATTGGCTTAGGAAGTAGTCATGTGAATGTAGCTACTTTGAATGGATTAAGTCAATATAGAAAATGATGACATTTTTGGTATGGATCTTTTACCAGTCTCAGGAGGAAGTTTATAGGACATCTAGATATTATGATTTAGAAACACTTAACCTAGTTTTCAAAGATTGTCTTACAGGAACTTCATAAAAACTGAGTGCAATATTCACCACCTGTGGTTGTTTGAATATGCATGGCCCTCACAGACTCATATATTTGTATGTTTTCCTCAGCTGGTGGCACTGTCTGGATAGATTTGGAGGTGTAAGCCTGTTGGAGGAGGTGTGCCACTGGCAGTGGCTTTTGAGGTTTCAAATTCTCATGCAACTCGCAGTTATCCTCTCCCCCTGTCTCATGATCGTTGTCTCAACATGTAAGCTCTCAGCTACTGCTCCAGCACTATGTCTGTCTGTCTGCTTTCCTTGTTCCCTGCCATACCAGTCATGGTCTGTTCTTCTCTCTAGAACTGTGAGTCTCAATTTGAAAGCCTGCCTTTTTAAGTTTTCTTGGTCATGAACTTATCACATCAATCGATAGATAACTAAGTGTAGTAACCCAATTTTTAGGTGCTTCTGACCAGTCTCCTGGCTAGTATTTCCAGTTCATGCTTGGAAGGAGTGTATTTTGAGGAAAGGAACTATACAAAAGACAAGAGTGAGTACTGAATTGCTTGTGTTTATTGTTCAAAGTCCATCAAAAGAGAAGAAGGCAAAAGACTTCTTTACCAAGATACAAAGAACAAGCAAGCATATTACCTTCTCAATACACAAAACATGATGTAATTATCTCCTAAGATAAGCATTCTCTTATTTAGGCAGGATATGCAGTGACCACACTTTAGGCCAAGAATCCTGTTGCATTCACATCTTAAGTCAGACTTGTTTCACCATGGAAGATCAAGGACAAGCAAATCCTCTCTGATCTTAAGTCAAAAATTGAATGGAGTCAATTCTGTGGGTTGTCACTACTAAGAAACCACCCTTCAAATATATCCTTAGGTCAACTGACATAAGCATTTTTTTGTCACTGTGATTTTATAAAGACTTCTGCCTAATTATTTCATAATAAAGAAGGAGAATTAGTGGTAAGAATTTATTTATAAGACTTGGAAAAGTGTGAGCATGATTAATGTCATGTTTTGTTTTTTTTTAAAAAAATATGCTTTGAGTCATCAATTCAGTAAGGACTACCATTTGCTTAGTGATTTGAGTCACTCAGTGGATTAATATGAGTGTAGCTTACTGGGACATAACAGGGTTTTGAGGAGTAAAATGCACTAAGTGTGGGGTGTTTAGGATGTGGTTCCTGACCAAACAGCCAACCACTTCTTTCCTCATGATATTCTTCAACTGAGCAGCAGTGAAAAGATTCCAGAGAAGCTATTTTTTTCTTTAAAGGAACTCCACATATTTATATATATTCATTTTGACAGACAAAAGGAACAGTATTTTGAACGTATTTACAAGATGATGTCTAGTTCCAAAAGATTACCAATGCTCTAAATATTGGAAATTAGAATACATATCATAATGTCTTGTAGTATTTTAAATGCTATCTTTGTGTTAATAATGTTTTTGGGAAGCTGGTACTAACTCCATGCAAACTATAATCATTGTCTTCATGATTGTCATTATGTAGCATTATTTAACTTTGAGAGATGAAGTAACTCTCCCAGTGTACATAACTGGAAACTGCTGTGTTTGTCTAAAATTATTAGTGGATTTTGAATGTTCTTTTCTTTACTGCTTGGTTCAAGGAAGACTAAATAATTGATAAATGACATAACATGCTTAATATATTCACCAATTATAATGCCTGAAATAAAGACACAAGTTATCCTTTTAAGTTCGTAAAATTGAAAGTTCTCTTAAAATAGAAACTTTGCTTTTAATCTTTAGAATATATAAACCAGAATTGCAAAAAATGACTTTTCATTATTAAATTTAACCAATTCCAGTTAGAATCATGGCTAAACTGGAGGAAATAAAGATCTGGTTAGGAATTATTAAAACAGTAAAACTTTAGAACACGTGTCTTCAAAATTACTATTAAGAGTGGGCCTTTGGTGATGGGATAATTGAAATGCAATGAAGAAAGTCTTTAATCAGTTTCCAAATATGGAAAATGATGAAAGCCATTCTTAAATTTGCTTTCATTAGATAAGTGGTTCTACTCTCCAAAAAGATTCCCATAGCTCAAGTACAAAAATTAGAATTGTTTGTTTAAATGTCAGTTAACAATCTAATTTTTATTCAATCAGGCAATCAGCTCCCTATTTCTTAAGTACCATTTTCACGATTGATATTATCTTTATCAGATAAGTTGAATAGCACTTCACATAGATATTAGCAAGCAGTTTACTCTGTTTACCACATGTATCTAACAGCATTCTCCTGCGACATGTCCAAGTGTTCAATAATGACGACTATTCAAAACTAGACATAACCTCAATTTCTCAAATGCTTGAGTGATAATTTTCTTTAGTAATTTAGTTCCTCACAGAATGTCATAGCTATGATTCCTTACTCAGTAATCTAAGCATATTAACTTGAGAAGCTGCATGAGTATGTGGCCCAGATAATAGCAGCATAGTAATGGAAAGGGGATCTTTTACAACAGACTTATTTTTCTCTAATAAACTGTTCCCTTATGGTTACCTGATACTCAGCAAATGTGATATGAGTTCTGAAGTGTTCGTTGATTAAAATACAAGTTGAAACAGTTAAGATGCTAATACCCACATAAGAATGGTGTAAAAACCATGTAAGGTAAATTTACAAGAGGTGTCTTTTGTTGTTGTTTGTTTTGTTTCCCACCTCCCTTACTAGCTTATTAGAAATTCTGGATTTTAATATCAACCCGGTTAACTTCAGCTTTCACAATGAGTTTGAAAATGTGCCTTTCCTGTGTTTTATGGAATATTTATTTAACTATGTAAAGATGTGTTGCATTTGTTTAACTTTGTAAAGGTGTGATATATTTGTTTATGTTGCAGAATATTCATTTAACTATAAAAAGGTGTGTTGCGTTTGTCTATTGCAGATTATTTGTTTAACTATATAAAGATATGTTGCATTTGCTTAATTATGTAAAGATATGCTTATGTTTTACCTTGCCTGTTTAAGGCACTTGATTGGTTCAATAAAAAGCTGAACAGCCAATAGTAAGGAAGAGTAGGGATAGGTGAGAATTTCTGGCAGGAATAGTAAGTAGGTAGAGGAATTTAGGCTCCAAGAAGAAAGAAAAAAGAAACAACAGGAAGATGCCAGGGGGCAAGCCAGAGAGTCATGAGAGACACAGGAAAGTAGAATATACAGAATGAAAGTCATAAAGGCCTGAGGCAAAATACAGCTTAATAGAAATAGGTCAAATTAAGCTAAAAGAACTAGCAGGAAAAGCCTAAGCTAAGGCTGAGCATCATAATTAATAATAAGTCTCTCTTTATTTGGGATTGAGTTGGTGGCCCAAAGAAAATTCAAACTACTCCTGTATTTTCCTAGCAACCATGAATGGGAGCTCTCACTATGCTTTTATGGTAAGGAAAGAAAGTGAAGATAGATGAGGTTATTTGCCCACAGTTATATACATAGGACCTCCAACTAGTCTTGTCTGGTTACGATTACCAATTTGATTTTGATTCATCATGAAAGCTAATGTGTTTTTACATGGTTATATTTCAAACGTATAGATAGAGAAATGGATAGATAGATAAACAGATAGATATATGGAGACATACATATGTGCATACATACATACACATGCATATAGAAAAGCCTTCAAATTTTGAAGTTCAGAGTTCATATTAAATAACTATTTCTAAGAAAATTAGAAATATTGCATCTGTTTCTTGACCATCTACAAACTTACTTCAGTTAAAAATCATATTATAGAAGATTTTTCTTAAAATAACAAGCTCTAGAAGGTAAAACTCCCTCACTGTAGTTAATTTTGTAACAAGAAATTTGTACTTGTTGATGATGACAGATTTAGTATTCTCTGAATCTTATTGCTGAGAGAAATCTAATTCACTGGGAATAATTCTGAGGGGTGTTTCTAATTCCTTCTTACTCTTTTGAAAGTATAAAATTTAAGTCCAGTTATCAGCAAGGACACAGGGTTTTTTCATTTTGTTTTAAATTCCGTTTTATAGGCAGTTCAACACCTATGATTTCACTAGATTTTGATTAAGTTAAGCTTTGTCAACTTTGCTATAGAAGCAGATTTATTTGGCAGGCTTTTGTTTGACTTTATTACCTTAGTGAATTTATAGTCCCTCAATTAATCTGTAAAAAGAATAGTTGTTCTTTAATTACTTTAAGTAGAGGAATATCTTACTCTGAAAATTATACAAGAGCAAAATGCTTAACACTGATCACATAGCAAGTGAGAGGTATTGAGAGCTCAAAGACTTCCAGAAATGTGCATATGTGGCCATCATTGGTCTGTAGTGTTTTTTTTATTATATAGCATTAATATTCCACTACCTGAGTATGTCTACAATTTCTAGTAACAAGAGCTATTGCTGATTTTTCAATCTTCATTTAGAAACCTCAAAACAAGGCACTATTTCAGATATTACTTTGTTTTCTGTTTGTTATACTTTCATAGAGACATCACCATTCTCACCACCACAATAATAACAACAAAAACAGCAACACACTATGCTGATACTGTGGTTTATAATATTCAAGGCACTCACTTTGCCCTATTTGTTAATAATAATTATTATTTTGTTTAATGTTACATGAGATCAACAATCATTATCTATTTGTGTGTAAGAAGAAATGATTCATAAATGCTGGAGAAGGTTGGAAAGGAAATCCTACAGTGAGGATCCCTTTCCTGTTATCAGCCTTGAATGTTCATAGATGGGACTCAGATCATTTATACAACTGTAAGCATTGCCTCTTGTCTTCATTCCCACCTCCACTTTCAATCCCACAGCTTCCCCCATTCCTGAGATTCATATAATAGCCTAGATCTTATTTATGCTAGAAAGCAGGTACATGTTTCTTCAATCTTTTCAATTATAAAAAATACAGTTAAAAGTTATTTTATTGGCCAGTGAGGTACTAGGGCTCAATCCTGGGCTTGCAACCTTTACCTACATGTCATTAAGAGAGAATAGATTCCCCAAACTTATCCTATGAGCATAAGAACTCCCTGTTCCCAAAATTACTTTTCACTTGCCTGTGGAATGAGGAGTGTGGTGAGAAACTGGGGGGGGGTCACAGAAAATTTTTTTCAGAAGTGTTCTTGTATATTTAAACTTACCAAAGTAATAAGATTGGCCTTGGAATTGTGTTTCATCCTTTTAAGATACTAGCTATGGAAATTGATGGTCTAATACTTGGTACCCATGAAGAGAAATGATTTCATTGGGAAATTTACCTCATGGTTTTACCCAATAGGAAGACTCTGGGTGCTAACAGCTCCACATGCCCTAATTCCTACCTCCCCTCAGCTCAGTGCAGTCCTACCCCTAATTTCTCATATGTGTTCATCTGGCCCTGGATGCAGAAATAACTCTGTGGGACACTATATGAAGTGGAACCCTTCTGGACGATGATAGATTTCCTATTTAGATCTGGAGTCAGTAGGAATATTATATAATTTTTGGCTCCTGACTTTGAAACCAAATTTATTCTGGTAGTGTAGCTCCTTGACACTTTACAGGACAGGTATGTGGTAAATGCTATTGCTTAAGAAAGGGCAGACAGGACATGAGAGAAGCGTTTTAACCCACTGCTTGCTTACCTTGGAACCCAGCCTTTGGAAGAATGCCTGAAGCATAAGCCTTAAGCTCTGATTTATACACAGCATATGAGTTGCCATCTTCTTAATCATAAACTGAGAAATTTGGATGGTATATACTTATACACTTCAAATATAAAATGTCGCAGCTTCCTGTAATGATACATAATTTATACAGAGTTGTTTCATCAACATTTCGTCATGATATGCTAAGCTGTAGACAGACTATTTTTAGATGAATATAAATGCATTGGTTACTAAAGGATTCTAGTAGGAAATGCCATATCTTAAACTATACATCTTGCCCAAACTTTTAATGTATCACAAGCACATTTAATTACAATGACAGAAGCAGAACAGAATAAACACTACAAATATAACAACCACAATGATTAAATAAATAGTATACATTAAACAAGCTAAACTTAATATAGGGAATGGAAGAGCCACATCTGTGTCTTTAAATCACAGATATTTGAGTGGCTGTGAAGTTTTTGTTTATTAATATTAAACATTGAAGTCTCTTAAGTATGAAAAACTGAACCAGACCTGCCTTGTTTGGCCAGGGAGAAGTAAAAACAACAGGTAGAAATTTGTATAAATCAATTTTTATTCTTGAGCATCTAAGGAATTAGATTAATATTTTAAAAGGAACTGCAGAAAGGTATAGATTACCCAGGGCCTTCAGGTTTGGAAGTGGCTGGTACCAGAAGTAAGAAAGTAGATGTTGAATATCTATGGTGCTCTGACCCTGAGATTAAGAGGCCATCGAGGACTGACAGGATTCGATCCTTGTTCTCTTCAGCTATGGCACAGCCAAAATACCACCAACCAATAAGAATCCTTCACCTTAAAGTTGTTTTGATTTGCATTTCCCCATCTTTGAGATACCATCTTACTCCTGCCAGAATGGCTAAAATTTGAAACACCAATGACAACTCATGCTGGACATGCTGGAGAGGATGTGGAGAAAGTGGAACACTCCTCCACTGCTGGTGGGAGTGCACACTCATACAGCCATTTTGGAGATCAGTATGGTATTTCCTCAGGAAAATGTGAGTTAGTTTACCACAGGATGCTGAATCCCTCTCTTAGGCATATACCCAAATGATCCACATCCATGCAACAAAGGCATCTGTTCAACTATGTTCATAGCAGCACTATTTGTAATAGCAAGAACCTGGAAGCAACCTAGATGCCCCTCAATTGAAGAATGGATAATGAAGATGTGGCACATCTACACAATGGAATACTACTCTGCAGAAAAAAAAATAATGGTATCTTGAAATTGGCAGGCAAGAGGATGGCACTTGAAGAAACCATCCTGAATGAGGTAACCCAGTCACAAAAATAGGAACATGTCATGAACTCACTCATATATGGATTTTAGACCTAGAGCAAAGGAGCACCAGCCTATAATTCACACCACCAGAGGAGCTAGGATACAAGGTGTATTCTAAGAGATTCATATAAAGTCCGTCACAGAAGCGGGAAGGGACAAGTCCTCCAGAACACAGGGGAAGTGGGGGGTCAGTGAATGGAGAGAGAAGTAGGAAAAAGCGAGGGGGAGGAAAGGAAAACACGTGCAACTAGGAAGATTGAGTCCGGGTAGGAATAGAAGAAAGGAGACACACACACACACACACACACACACACACACACACACACACACACACACACACACACACACACACACACAGAGAGAGAGAGAGAGAGAGAGAGAGAGAGAGAGAGAGAACATAAAAGAGGAAGCCAATATTGGTTTGAAGAGAAAATTGAAAACAAAGAAAGGTCTAGAGAACTACAAGACTGCCACCCACTAACAATTTGAGCATCCATGGAAAGGCTACCATAAATGCCTTTCTTGGATAGTGAGATCAACAGCTAACTCATCCATGGAGCCCTCATCTAATACCTGTTGGAAACAGGAGCAAACACCCATACATAAACACTGGTGCGAACTAGAACCCAGATGCAGATTGCAGATGGAGAGGACAAGACCAGACTGCAGAAACACATAGAGACAGCTGACCTGAACAAGGAGGAGCTAATTGGCACCCAGACTGGGAAGCCAGCATGAGACTGACTCAGCCCCCTCTGAATATGGGTCTCAGCTAAAATGACTGACCAGTCTAAGGGACCTCAGACAGTGGAGCCAGGATGTATTCCTGATGCACAAAAGGACCTTGAGAACACATCCCCCATGGAGGGATAACTGCTTTAACCTAGAGACAGGAGAGAAGCCGTAGTTCCTACTTCACATGACCTGTCAGATCTACATGACCCCAACTGGATGGCATTATCCTACATATGGAATTGGGATGGGGGAATGGGAGGGTGGTTAGAGTGCATGTTAGAGGGCAGAGAGGGTAAAAGGGAGGGGGGAGAGAGGGAGGTTAGTGGGATCGACATGTAAAATAATAAATTAAAAAAAAAAAAAGAATCCTTCACCTCAGCTGTCTTTTCTACACTATGCCATGGTAGACAAGAGAGCCAGAGGTTTCAGCTCTAGGCATGCCTTATACAACAAAAAGAAACGGTGGTTCTCAAAATCAAAAACAAAACCTTAGGAAACATGACTTCGTTCCATGGATTGTTTATTTGAACTTAATAGCCATCTACTCCGGCTTTAGGAACTCTCTTTAACTTTAATCAAGTAAGTCAGCTTTATTTGTTTTCCCACTAACCAAAAAAAAAAAAAATGTATTGTCTTGTATCCAGCTGTCAAATGTTCTAGGTAAAATGAGATTTACAACAAGAAGATTAACTCCTTACATTTCCTTTACTTGCTTTGTGAATTTTTTTTTTTTTGGTCTTTTCTCTTTCTAGAGACTAACCAATTTATTTCTAACAACATTTATTTTGAGAAAAAGAAATACCTAATTCAGAACAATCCCTTGGAGGAAGAAAGAAATCAAGTGCACAAAACAATAGACTTGCAAGAAGTTCTTTCTTCATTATGTTATTTTCTGTTCCTAATTTTGCAAAACAAGTAAATGAAACAAGAGCCTCATTATAATAGTAATTATACTAGATATATTTAACTGCCCCATTTGAAAACTATATCCCAAACTAAGCATATATTGTGGGTAGACAAAGACATTTGATCGTAGAGATGTTCATGTTAGGTTTACCTCTTCCACTCCCTACATTGTGATGCTAGTTAATTTGTATTATATTTCTGAATCTAGAATTACTGTATTTGTAAAAGAAGGTTAAAGGAAATACTTATTTTACAGGATTATATAAATGAAACATTTGCTACTCTTATCAAGAGAAGGTATTCAATGAAATTCTGTCATTGCCAAAATTAATTTGAGGAGGATATTGTTTTACTAATATCTCTCAGTGGGGTTCTGAATGATAAATGGCATTGTTTAAAGAAACTCCTCTGTTTTGAGTTTTGGCATTTTTTTTTAATTCAGGGATATTTTCCCCCTCAAAATAGAAGGAATATAATAAGATTAATCTCAATAACAGAAAAATATATCCTTGCTTGAAAAGATGGATAAGCAAATTAGGCTTGATTCCAGTGTACTCCAAGTTTTAAGGACAGTAGGGCAGAGTGGGGGATGGGTGCTATCATCAACAAATGACAGTTACAATTTTATATATGAGTGTGCAAATTTGCACTTTAGTGGTAGAAGGAACCTTTCTGATGAGACAGCATAATTAACACTACATGAGCTTTTGGAAATTATGTTTCAGTCAGAATATCAATTCAACAATGTTTTCTTTTCTATTTCTTTTTGTAATTGATTAACTTTTGATTTGCCAGTTTTATGCACACACACACACACACACACACACACACACACACACACACACATATATATATATATATATATTTCTGCTTACTGAAACCTATGCTATCTTCTATTTATCCCTCCTACTCTTTCTTATTATGCCACTTTCTCCCTACAAGTCTTTTTCCCATCATGTGCTACATGGAGAGATTACCAGGGTCCAGTAGTTAATACCAAGTCCGTAGCAAAACACAAGATCCTGGTTAAAATCAGTAGGTCACATAACATAACAAAGAAGTGTGGATTTGAGGAATGGATCAATTTCAGTTCACCAAACCCCTTTTATCTTTAAATTGGGTACTTAATGATCTGAGGTTTCATTAGTCACATTCAACACCAGGAAGCAAGTAGATAAAGGTGGTTTAGCAGAAGTCCTTATTTTAATAGCAGTTAATTTTAAGTACATGCTTTAAAGTAACATAGGACATGAACACATTTTTATTTCCATGTGAGCAATGGTAGATGGTTATAAGAATGAGTTTGTTCTTAGCTTTTCTACTCTCCCATATATGCTTTGAGGAAGGACATTAAGCTTTGCACAACTCAATAACTTTGAGTTGAATACACAAATTTGGATGATATATTCTCTTCAATTTATTTTCATTAATGGCATCCTCAATTCAAAGAACTCTTATCATAAAGACAAATACATATTTTGTCTGAAGTAGTGGAAGTATGAGATCTGTTTTGTCATCAGGTTTTCAAATAATTATGCTGGTTGACTGTTGAAATTTGAGAACTTTGGTTTGTAAATAATCATTAAATTTGGTTCTTTAGTCAGTGTAATATATTAGGAGAGAAGTTTGATCTTTCACTATCTCTTTTTTTCTACTTCTTGAGATAAATGATTCTGTTAAGAAAATGAGATCAAGGTGTTTCCTATGGTTCCTTCCTACTTACATTATTGACTGTGCAGAGTAATGTGCATATTTGAAAAATATTAATAGAAACAAAATTAAGTAGCTGACATTAAAACAATTATAAAATATTGATTGACATGTACAAAGAGTACTTTCACTTTTAAAATGGAAAGTGTATTAACCACATAATTTTAAAAATATTGATAAAAGAACATAGTATAGCTGGCATGGTGGCTTATGCCTGCAATCAGTATTTAGGTTGCCATGTGAAAGACATGGTGTGTGTGTGTGTGTGTGTGTGTGTGTGTGTGTGTGTGTGTGTGTGTTTCAGATGGAAAAGGGAACCAAAAGCCACTCCAGATCTTAATCTAGCTGTCTTCAGTACAGTTATCTGAAAACAACTGTGTCAACTCATCACTCAGCCCTCAGCTAGATCAATGAAATATACTCTTATAGTCAAATCAAAATTAGCACTTTTAAACAACTATATTGGGAAATAGTTCCCAAATCACACAATGCACTTATGTAAATGTTGCATTCCAGAGGTTTTACATGTATATCAGTGCAGCTGGTAGAGGCATATTAACCACTTAAATAAAAGTCTTTTCTTATCAAGAAAGATGTTCACTAGTCTCCTCTTCAAACCTGTGCCTTTAAAACAATCAATTTCATTTAGCATTGTGTTTACATTCTACTTTTATCAGAATGCCAAGAGCTATCTAGAGAAAGGTTTCTGTGAGAATGACTGGAAATTTACAGTGGATCATTTGGGATTCCAATGTAAATTCGCTTGATAGATTGTTTAGTATGAATGGGAGTTGCCAAGCAATTAATGGATGCCAGAATGAAGAAGACTGTCACCATAGAACAGAGAGACTCCAGGCATTCTTGCTGCAAGATCATAACCATTAAATTTGATTAAAGTTGACATTGGAAAAAGGAAACAAGAAAGAATACTTTGGGGCAGATGCTTTGAGCACCAGACTGCTATTTAATTCATACCTATCAAAAAGGAAATACACGTTAGTATTTCATTTTCAGTGTTGAATGTGCATATGTGTGTGTGTGTGTGTGTGTGTGTGTGTGTGTGTGTGTGTGTGTGTGTGTGTGTGTTTACAGGTACATATGTGTGCATATCCATATTCAAGATCAGCATTTAGTCTGTGAGGCCAGATTTCTCATTTGCTTCAAGCTTAAAAATAAGGTTAGACTGAATGACTAGTAAGCTTCAAAGATACTCCCCCAGAACTGTGATTATGAATTGACCACTATACATGTACTACTATTCCTTGACTTTTTTTGCTGGATTTTTGGAATCAAACTCAAATTCTCATTTTTAAGAGTCAGCTACTACCTGGGTGGTGGAGGCACACACTTAAATCCCAGTATTCAAGAAGCAGAACCAGGCAGATCTCTGTGAGGTCAATACCAGCCTAGTATATAGAATGAGTTCTATAAAAGTCAAATATTTTCCCAACTGAGCAATCGCTTTCTGCTTCAAGGTTCCTGCCCTGATCAAACTCCTGCCCTACTGCTTTTGATGATGAACTATTATATGAAACCTTGAGAGACATACACCATTTCCTTCCTAAGTTTCTTTTAATCATGGTGTTTCATTACAACAATAGTAACTAACACAGTGCATAATAACAAAGTCTGTGAAGCATTAATGATTTTATCAAGGGACATGTGTCTCATTTAATGCCACAAGTTCATCATTTATAATTTTCTTTGATAAACCTACATAGCAGAAATCAATATTTGGCATTTAATTTCTTCATTTAATTAGCACTTGGAGATATATGCATTAAGAATTAATAGAAATCAGTCTAAGGGACCTCAGACAGTAGATGTATTCCTGGTGCACAAAAGGACCTTGTGGACACATCCCCCATGGAGGGATACTCCCTTAACCTAGAGACTTCCTTAACCTACTTCAAATGACTTGACAGATCTACATGACCCCACTTGGATGGCATTGTCCTACATGTGGGATTGGGGGGTGGAGAATTGGGAGGGGAGGATGGTCAGGGTGCATGTGAGGGGGCAGAGAGAGTAACAGGGAGGGAGAGAGTGAGGGATAGGGAACTGGGATCAACATGTAAAATAATAAAATAAATAAAAGTAAAAAAAGAGATTAATAGAAATCTCATAATTCAGATGCTTTGTTAAGTCTGATCTACTCTAATTTCGTACATAGTTCTAGATTGTACAAGTTATTGTACTTAAAATACATCTATCCCTTTCTCATAACAGGAAATTTTTTGTATTATATGATTTTCCATTAGCAAAATAACTCAAAATAGAAATACATCTAGGAACAAATGGCTAAAATCTGATCATTATATTTTTACTAAGGCAGTCAACAATATTTTGTATGAACTGCCCAAGTTTTAACAGAGACCAGTAGGAGAATCAAACAACCATGGTTTATATTCAGTCAGGCCATGGTATTTGGATAACACCAGCAAAGTTGTAGAAACTGTAACTATAACAAGAAACATCATGTTCTTCAGTGTCCTTGCACATATTTGACAACTCAGAGCACTGTATCAAACCAACTGTGCTATATTGCTGTTTTTAGATTGTTTGTTTGTTTGCTTTTTAATTACTTGTAAGCTACATGTTACGTTCCCATTCCAAAGTTGCTTCAGTGTTTCCAAAGCATTTTTTTTTAATGATGGATGAGGGATATAATTATTATGGAGGCAAGGGTTAAGTATTTGAAATAAAGTGAGAAATGACATTGGTTTAGGAAAATTGCAAAAGTTTCTCCTATAAGGTTGATTACCTCTTCAGCTCTGTCTAGTTAACTAATGTTATGGTACCAGGAGAGAATTCCTTCCCATGTAGTGGCTCTTAAACAAATTGGACAACTGCTGACTCTCCCCTAAAATAAATGCCACTATTACAACATTGGGATATCTTGCTGGCTATCACTGTTGTGATTTGTTGGCATTACATCTGGGTAGGTCTATTGATTACTTTTCTCCTGAAAGTCTTTACATCTCTACATTGACAGTTACCTGGGGACAATTCTCTCTCTTTGTATTTACTCATCTGTGCTAAATGTTCTTCATATGTGTTTTAATATACTTCTATTGTGTATATTTGAGCACTAAGGGATGAGTTTCTTGACATTTGTTAATTTGAGCTCATTTAATTTCTGCTACTGTGGAATTCTTTAGTATTTCTGGTCAACTGAAAGTCCAGATCCAATTTTACCTTTAAAATATTTCATGAATACGTCTTGTAAACTGTTATATTTGTAGTTTAACAAAGCATGAAAACTTGAGAATATGGAGTTATTGCATGAAATTTGAACCTTTCTTCCTTTCTAAGATGTTGATCATAGCTTATATAAATATTTGTGTTTATATATACTGAAGAAAACAAGTTAAGTGTATTTTTTACCTAAATTAATGATTATTATTTGCTTTCTAGAACATTATTTAATCTGTGAACTGAAAATCACACAGGAGGTGTATGAATAAAGAACATTGATTATGAAGGATATTAAATAATGATGATGTAGTAATATCATCCAAAAGCTGATGATCAGGTCTTGCATGATGGTGGCCAAGTCTTCCCTGGGAAGTACTATTTCTTCTGCCCTTAGCATCCTTTAGCTGCTGTAGTTCTTTGGTTAGAGATGAGGCCTCTTGAGTTTTCCCTTGTATGTGAGCATGTTTATTGGTTTTGTCTATGTACAGCTCATATTTAGGCAGCCCATTGTTGAGACTTCATGGATAATGTAGCTTCTCTAACATTCCTCATGCTTATGTACCAAATACCTTATTAGAGGTACTGTCTCCCCAGTCCCTTGAATATATATTTTAATGAATTATTTTGTATGTTTCCTATTAAATAAGATCAAATATTTCATAAACTTTATCTGGTTTTTATTTATTTATATATTTTTTTATCTGTGGCTTCTAGAACAATTGCAGTACCATGCCATGAGTGGTTTATGTTCTCTTTCTCTGGAGCAGTGCTATTTCATGATCTGAATGGTGGTTGAGTTTTTCTTGATTTACATTTAGTTTTCTCTTTCAAAATAAAAAATTTACTTAATTTTCCTTTTGCTTTTCAGATTGGTTTAGACTTAAATATCTAGAATTTCTTTTTGTTGTTATTGTGGATATTTAGAAATAGACATAAAAGTGTTGTTCAAGATTGCTAAGGGAAAAAATACTGGCAAAATACATTGGAATTGAATAACAGGACTTTTCAACACAGGCTATATGATAAGATGTGAATAGTAACAGATATGTCTATATGAAAAAGAAAAATAGATATTCTCTGAAGATTTTAGTTAAGAGAAATGAGCTGATTCAGATAATTTACCAAACCATTTCACAAAATAATCTGAATATTGCTGGTGTCAGGATCCCCACTGGTGTTGCTGGGAACTGACATAAACAAGATGTCCTGAACAATGGATTATAATTAACAGTATGCAATGTGGTGATATTTGAATAAATTAAAATGCAAATGGAAAGATATTAAAAGAATGGTAATACTAATAATTATCATTATGGCAGGGAGACGGTGAATTTTTAATTTTGCATTTGATGAAATAATTAAATGCCTAGTCCTTGTATGAGGCTTTAAGACCATTAGCTGACTTTTAACTGAGGGAAGGCTTATTATACAAGCCATGTTGCTGACATATGAAAATCTATTCCTATGGATTCAGCTATGAATCAGCCTTTAAAGTTGCAAAATTAGATCCTCAGTACTGCACTTCAAGGGGTGCTATTCATTGTAAAAGTTTGTTTGTAGTTATCCCCATTATAAAAGATGATACATTCATCTGAGATTCAGTACTACTTGGTTGTAGATTGACTACTCTTTGTCATCCTATCAATGTAACTATCATAATTTCATTTTGACAAAATGAGAATTAAGACTGATTATTTGGAGAAAACACTCAAAGATTTTAATCAGTGACATTTTAATGTCACTGATACTAAAGTGACATAGAAAATGATTTGCAAATACATATATGTATGCATATACACACATGTACACACACACACACACACACACACACACACAGTTATATATACAGACATAGCCTACAAACCCAAATCCTAAAATAGCATTTCTTCTGATAAACTCTGATACAGCTTTTCTAATTCACTCCCAAATTGCAGTTTCTTTTGACTACAAAATGGATGGATCTTAGCTCAGCCACAATAAAGGGTTATAACACTCATCAACTTTTCTTAAAGAAATGCATACTGTTTCTGTACCTCTTATTGTGTATGAAGAATTTACAAGAGTTAGGTACACAATTTAACTTCAAGGAATCATCGCTAACCTTTTTAAAAATCTTTTTAGTGGAAAGAAGAAAGTTAAGGCCAAGATATTTTCTCAGAATGTATTGATCATCCTTTGCTACTTTAAACAGACACTTTCTGGAGGTTATACTGAATAACTTCAAATAACCTTTGGTCTTTTGCTCATCCTTCACAGCCTTTCATAGAAATATCAATTGGATAATGAATTCAGATATGAGTGATTGACAGAAGATATGCCAACTCTGGGTGTTATAAACAAAACCATGCCCATAAGTTTATTCATTTATCAGTAGATATCCAGGATACTTGCCACCTCTCTTCTGGCTACTTTAGAACAATTTCACTATTTCTTAATAGTGTGTGTATGTATGGGCTTGCCTGTGCCACAACATACATATGTAGGTCAAAAGACAACATTTGATATTTGTCCATCTTGTTTCTGATGCTACAGGCTCTACCAGGCTAGCTGGCCCCTGAACGTCTGATCAGTTCTCCTTTTTCTTCTTTCTGTATTACTGTAGGGATAATGAGATTAAAACTGTGTATCAGCACATTCAGCTATGTCACTGGGAATGGTGGATGGATTCTAAGTAATTAGGCTTGCATCTCAAAACTTTTATCCAATGAGTCATCTAGTCAGTTGTCTCTTGGAAAAAGTCGAAGGATCAATGTTACAATTTGAAAATGTCAATCTGACATATAACATGTAGATTCAAAATGTGCCGTCCCATTTTAGAGTAAAACCATAATTATAATGAAAAGCAAGTATTAACTTCTTTAACATTATTATTTGAAGCAACTATGGGAAGTTCCTGTTTTTGACCTCCCTTGTGATCTCATTTCATATCATGTATGTGAGAATAAAAACTATTTAAGAAGACTAGTCATAATACTACATTGCACATTTATTCTCCTGAACCAGTTATTTTTCTTATTGCTGTGGCAAAACACACAAACTTGACAAAAAACAAGTGAAGGAAGGAAGGTTTGTGTCAAGATGGGGATTGAGAGTACAATCCATGGGTAGAGAAGACATGATAACAACTGTGTCAACAGTCTGGACATGTCTACAGCCTAGAATGAAAGATAGATGACTGAGACTTTAGCTTTCATTCTCCTTTCTTTTTAGTCCGGTACTCCAGATTATTGGATGATGCTATTTGATTCAGAATAGACTTTCCATACTCAGTTAAACCTTCTTTGAAATACAATCATGTCTATACCCAGAGGAGTGTTTACACAGTTATTTTTAAGGGAAGTGTCCTTTATAAGATCAAATTATTATTGTTATTATTATTATTATTATTATTATTATTATTATTATTGTGTGTATATGTTTTATGTAAGTGAGCTCTTCTGTGTTCATACATGTGGGTACCTGAGGATTCAAGAAGCAGCAATTGATTTCCTAGAGCTGGGTTTACAGGTAGATGTGAGCTACCTATTTGGGAGCTAAAAACCATCTAGGTTCTTCTGCAAAAGCAGTGTCAGCTGTTAATCAATGGACCATGGTGTTTCTTAATACAATCAACAGTGCATTCCATGGTGAGTCTTAGTCCAATTAAAATGAGAGGGAAGCTTAAGAATTACATCCCTCTAATAGTCCATGCTTTTCACTTACATGAATGACTAGAAATCTATGAAACTTCTGCTGGGATGTAGTTCCAAAACAATAACTGGATGTTGTGTTTTTGGTAGATTAAGAAAAGAATAAGAGTTGACTCAGGGTGCTTCATGATTGGTGTTGCTTGAATCAATTTTTTTTTTCATTTTTTTAATTAAGTATTTTTCTCTTCAGAAAGGGGCAGAGCTCCCATGGGTGTCAACAAAGCAGGGCATAAACTCCTTCGTAGTCAGGCTGAGTGAGGCAACCCATTATGAGAAATGTGTTCCCAAAAGCCAGCTAAAGCATCAGGGACATGTCCCAATCCCACTGCTAGAAGTCCCACAGATAAACCAAGCTACACAACTGTCATACATATGTAGAGGGGCTAGGTTCATCCCTTGCAGACTCCCTAGCAGTCAGTCCAGAGTCTTTTGAGTCCCTATGAGCACAGATTAGCTGTTTCTCAGCTACTGATTCTGCTCTTTGGAGAGCAAAACTCTTTGTGCAGGAGGGTTCTCGTTCAGGTGTCTTATGTTATTGGAGTTTCTCATTCATTGTTGATCTCCATTTTCCTATGTGGTACTTTCCATAAGAGTGTGAGAGAGCTATTAGAAACTGTAAATAATCTTGATATTCATTCTGGGGTCATTGTCAGAAATCTGGATCTGAAGAAGCCAATTTAACAGAGGACTGCAGCCTATGACCATTTTGGTAGGGACAGCTTCCCATGGGAAGTACTCCAAAAGCTCAAATATTGAAAGTATTATCTCCACCCCCCCCCCCCCCAGGATTTGGTGTAGGCTTGGCTAGATTCTTGTAAGTCAGAGTTACGATGGAAATATTTTCTGGAGCCATTTTCCCAGTGTTGTTTCTGCCAGTAATAAGCATTGCTTATTTTTAATCTAATAACATCAGGTACTTAACAGTGCCTTCTTGTTATCCAGAGATCTAGGATCTTTCCATGTCCAGATCAAGAGTTTGCTCTCTTCATCTTTCTAATTTTTCAAACAATAGATCTTCAGAGGTGACTGGAGATTTTGGGGTGGGGATTCATTTGTTTCACTTACTTCCTTAGCCAGAGAGAAAACCAAGGCTGTGGAAGAGTGAGGGGCTGAGTTAGGTAGAGGATGTAAAGTGCTGTGCTTGGATGAGTGCGTAGTCACTAAACTCAAGGTTTCATACTTTTATTCCTTTACATCTTAAAGTCTGTTTCACTCTTTCAATGATTCTTTGATCTGTGGTTCTGTCATTTGAAGGTACATCAAGAATTTTAGAAGCATTTCAAGAGTAATACATTATCAAAGCAATAATATTATTGGAGGAAGTTAGTAATGCCATTCATATGTGTATTAGAATCAATCATTTAATACAACTGTGTCCAATATTTAAATAATTTTCACTGATTCTTGTGTTATTTTCTTTGTCAATTATTAAGTAAAAAAATTATGAGCAAGGAATCATAATATTTTATATAAAATGTATGATTATATTCTTCTGAACTTCAAGAATTAATTTAGAGGACTAGATATGTTGGCGCATGCTTATAATCTGTGAACTAGGGAATTGGAGGCAGGAGAAGCATAATGATAAGTCCAGCCTGGGGTACAGAACGAAAGAGTTTAAAATGCCATTACTTAATATTAGGGTGGGAATTTATTCTGTAACTCAGCTTCTTTCACAAATCTGGCAAGTTAGGATATGGAGCTTAATAAGAACTGAATAAAATAGGGAAGAGATGTGAATTTGATGAAGTTTGCTGGCAATTAGAGCAATTTATTTCATTATTAACATGACAGGCTCAAAATAGAAATCAGCTGTGGATGAAATGCAATTTTGTTGCTGGGTGTTCCAAGTATCATGTAATTAGATTAAAAACTGGGGTGAAGGGGCAAAGGGGTGTCTGCAGAGATTCCTCCTGCAGGGCAGTCATCAATCATTTCTGTGCTTGCTATCTCCCTGTAGCAGACAGTATTTATTCATGAGATGGTGTTATTTGGAATGTTTTTCCACTCCAAATGTTATATTACTAGTGGAAAACAATAGTCTTGCTGAATTAGAAACACCAGATGCAATATAATATATTATTTTGTATATGGTGTTTGGAAAAGTGGTATAGGAGCGTTTACTTCTTGATCTAGAAGTGAAACGTAAAGACAGTATAAGTATGGATTATCTACCATCACAATAAATGAGAGAGTCCTATGTTCCTAAGTGAAAGTATTGCATTTTAAATGACTACTTATCATAATCATCTGTTGTCTATTTATCTTTCTGTCATTTATCATCTATGTATCGCTCAACATTCATCTACATTTATCATCTATATACCTATCTATCTACCATGTATTTATCTTCTATAAACAGTCATTTCTGTCTATATATCATCTTGCTACAGCTATTATTTGTCATCTATCATTCTATCTACTTATCTATCTATAATTCTAGCAATTATTTATATATCTGGTATTTAACAACTGTATGTACACATTTGTAAAGGTACCACAACTCAAATATCTCTTATTATTTACTTGTTAATAACAGAACTATATATATATATATATATATATATATATATTTGTGTGTGTTATGTATATTTTGTACAATTTTCTTAATATTCAAGAAAATAATCTATAATTATGTCAGTAAAATCAATTATGATTTAAACATTGACATACATTAAAATGCATTTTTATCAGTTTCTGAATTATGTTTCTTTACACTATCTCAATCAATAAAATCAGCGAATTAAATCATGTTGTTTTGCTTTCTAGTTTTTTTATGGAAAGGAATATTGAAAATGTTTTCAAAATACAAAAGGGCCATTGCTTTTGTTACTTATATCATTTCATGATAACTTCCCTAGCCTGACAAAATACCTGATTATAGTACTATGAAGATGAATAATTATGCACACAAAAAACATAGGGAATGTAAACAAAATTGTAGTAGTGATGTAATTTAATTCCTTGTACAATTTTATACAATAACTTGCTTCTTATTTTTATCATATCATTAGCAGAATAGAATCTGTAAACATACTAAATGAAATTACTCAGGGGCTCTACTCAACAAATGGCACATATTAATACTCATCTTAGGATGCCATTGGGTTTTCATCTAGTTGTTAGTTTATAAAACCAATAGGAATTGTTTCTAATTCTTATTAATGCATTGGAGTGAGAAGAAGCCTTCTATTTTTGTTTTCCTCTTAAAATGGATTAGTTGCAGTAAAATAATGTGATGTTAATTGGTTATTTATAACTTTACAATATAGAAAAGGACTTGTGACTTCTGATCAAATATTCCAGGTTGCGACATCATTTATTCAAGAAGATGTCCTAGTTCATGGATGCTTTGTATGTATTTTTGTATGGCTGCTTTAGAATATATTTGAACACATAAAGTAGTGGAAATATGTCTTGATTTTGTCAAACAAAAACTAATGCCAGCATAATTTGTCCTGACTAGTCCTGACATGGACCAAACTTGTTTAATTGAGAATTAATTTTAGTGTAAAAGATTTTATAAAATATACAACAAAATGTTTGGTTTTTTTCCAGTACTAGGGCGATGTTTCAAAATTCCTGACGAGTTTGAAATGTCTGTGGGAACTCAGAGAAATTAGTTCCACTGGGTTTACATTATTAATTAATGGTAAAGTTTAAGTTGGCAAATAATCCTCTCAACCAATATCAATTGTAAAATTTTAATATGTTTTCTTCTTCTGTATTCTTCTCCTTATTTATGATTTTTTTGCATGTTCTGTTTATCAGGATTGTCTCTTGTAATGGAAATGCCATGGATATGATAAATCATTGGCATCCAGAAAGTTAAAATATTATCAATAAATAAAGATATGCAAGCTATTACATTTTAAATTATATAATACTATATTATTAAAGAAATATCAAAATATCCATGAATGAGTGCACTGGCAGATTGTTTATTTTTCTCTGTGGTTATATTTACATAGAGTTATCTTCATTGCAAAAGGGATTTTCTACTATAACAACTAAGGTAATATGATTTTGAAACCATATGAAAAAAAAAAAGAATTAGATATAAGTCAATTCTGGACTGTGTAGAGATCCAGGCTCTAGTCTAGACCACACTTAAAGAGAAACAAGAAGAAAAAGCAGAAGGAAACTTGAGAAGGCATATGCCCAGTCACTGAATAGATGCTGTGTGTTGTAGGGGTCACATGTAGACTTAAGTAAAACAGCAGGAAGAATGGTCTATGGCAAAATAGTGATGAATTATGTACATGGAGAATATCTATTACCTTTGAAACAGAGCAACGAAACCATCAGGTCTCAATTATGGGCACATGGAAACAGGAAATATAATACTTTGTTAGCTGATAGAAAGATAGAAATCAGGAAATCAAGAATACTTTGGACAAAAGAAAAAAAAAAAAAAGAACTTTGAGGGTCTAATTATGGGCCAAGGAGGAGCTATCGCAGATGATAACAAGGAAAAATTTGGGTTAACTCAGAAGGTCAGGAGAAATTTAGTCAATAGAAGAAAGAGTCTGAAGAGGAGGACTCAAGAAGTAAAACTCCATCAGTCCTGGGACACTTGGGAGCCCTCAGAAGATAAGATTCATCAAAGTGAGGAAGCAGAGGACTGTGTGTATATGGAAACTTTGTGTATAGAAAGAGCACAGAGTGAAGGGATGGCTATACAGTGCTTACATTTCAATTTTCCTTTCATGCATCCCATGATTCATGTATTTAAATATATTTCTGTTACACACATGCCATCCACTAAGCCATATTCAATGAGTATCTATTCCTCTACATGTTAATTGACACAACTTTCCACTCACTCTGTCGGCAGAGTTTTCCTGTCCTGCTGCCTTGTCCTAAATAAATACACAAGGCTTATATTAATTACAAATGCCAGGTCGCCAATATCTCAGGCTTATTACTAAGTAGCTCTTATAATTAAGTTAACCCATTTCTTTTTGTGTATTGCTACATGGGTTGTAGCTTTACCTGTCCTCTAGCATGTCTTGCTTCCTGGGTGGTTGGTTGTCATCTTTCCTAGTTCTGCCCTCCTTCCTACCAGTTATTATCAGTTTGGCTCTCCTGCCTCACTTCTGCCCAGCTACCTGTCTGTCAGCTTTTTATTAACCAATGAGAGTAATGCATACTCATAATGTAGAAAAGGATTTTTCCACGACTCACTTTCTCTCTCCCTCTTTATTACGTACATTCACACAGGCTTGCACACACACACACACTGTTTGTGTTGTTGTGTTTTGTTTTTTCAAGACAAATTCTCACTATGTAGCCTTGGCTGGCCAGGAACTCAAGATGTAGACCAGTATGGCCTTACTTGAACACAAAGAGGTCCACTTGACTCTCTCCCCAGTGCTGGTTTTAAAGATGTGTGCCACTGCCCCTGGCATCTAAATAAACTATTTTAAAAAAAGATTTTTCAAGGGTACTTATTTATATTTATTCATTTAAGATTTTCAGTAGTACCTCTTTCTGATAAATAATTTTTGCCTTCTCTGCAACCTTTATTTTTACTATCTTAAAAATCTAATCTCTTTAATTTGTGGTTTCTGAAAATTTTCAGTTGCTTTAGTTCAACATTTAATTCATACATAGTAGGAGCTTTTTGAATTTCCATCTTCAAATTTTAGTTTGCTGGAAACATCTTTGGACAAATCATACTTTCAATGTTTTTACTGCTTTAAAATGTATACACTTTTGTATTCTTACTTAAGTGTCTGTAGAGATCAAAACAAAGAGTTTAAAATGGTTAAAGGTATATATTCTCTCCTTTTTCTTTAAACTTATTTATTTATTTATTTTTTCATATCAATCCCAGTTCCCTCTCCCTTCCTTCTTCCCTCTTTCCCTCTCTCCCCTCCTCACATGCACCCTGACCACCCTCCTCTCCCATTCCCAAACCACTCCACATGTAGGGGGTCATTTAAATCAGTCAAGTAATTTGAAGTAGGGACCTAGTCTTCTCTCCTGTCCCTAGGTTAAGGGAGCATTCCTCCATGGCGGATGTGCCCGCAAGGTCTTTTTGTGGACCAGGAATACATCCTGGTTCCACTGTCTGAGGTCCCTTAGACTGCTCAGTCCTTCTAGCTGAGACCCATGTCAGGGGGCCTGAGTCAGTTCCATGCTGGTTTCCCAGCTATCCGTCTGGGGGCCCGTTAGATCCTTTTTGGTCAGGTCTGCTGTCACTATGTGTTTCTGCAGTGTGGTCTTGCCTTAGTGATGCATATTAGGTAGGTTGTCTTCTTTTAAAGATTATTTTCTGCTGTGTGGTTTTCTTTTTTCTCTTCATCTGCTTTCAGTCTTTTGGAAGCATACAGTTTGACAGTTGTTTCTTCTTTCTTACTCATCTGCCTTGTGTTTATAACCAAAAGGCTAGCTTACTGTTTTAGGGAATATATAATCTTTTAGAGAAGGGACATAACTGGTGCAATGATTGGCTTCAGTTTTCAACTATTTGTTCAGTTATGTTTGAGTTACCTAACAATGATTTTTGATTTGAGTTCATCAAGAAATTAGTGCTTGTAAAAGAGTGACAGTAAAAATATAGTAGCCTGAATTAGAACTTAATTAGAAAAACTCCAATGCAATTCTTGGATATATTCAAGAATATTGCCAGACTCCTACCTCTTCATGTAACTGTCAGAGCTTCAACAACATTAAGAATAGGCTAGATTACCAGGACTTATCTTCAGAATTTACAAGGATAGACATCATCAGTACAGCAGAACTTCTCCTAATTAGGAGGCTGGAACTAGGGGATAGCAATTCATGTGATAGCTTTGACTAAAGTACCAATCCTCTGTTGACACGATTAAACAGAAGTCACTAAATATATTCACATAATCACAATACTGGGATGGTAATGTGAACAGGAGAAGTCCTGAATATCTTTTTCTGATGTCCTATAGCAGCTTTGTAGGTGATGGCAAGCCAGGCTCTTCCTGGCCTTTGTTCAAGTCATTGTTAACAATGAAGCCAGAATGCATTTTTGTCTCTCAGCTTCCTTCTGGAATGCTTATAGCTGCCATGCAAATGTAAATCTTCCCAAACCCTACCCTTTCTCTGGATACTCCCCCTTCCATTATTGTTTTCTCTTTCATTTTATTAATTAATATCAACAATTATTTATGTGTATATCTAGAAATAATAGCTTGAAGGGAAAAGAAAGTTGTTCATTTAAATGAAAATAAAATATGTATTCCTTTGTTTTCTTAATGTTCGCAATAAATACCATCATTCAAAGAAATTCTGCTAATTACATAGGCAAGGCTAAACTATTTATTCTTGTTTTATGTGAGGTCATAATGTTTTATCCTCTTGGAAGTTTATAAGAGCAGTTCATTTCTTTCTTCAATTCAATTACAGGGATTATTTGACATTTGACGCACTGTTTTCTTAATAAAAAGTGAGGAAGTGATTACTTAGAAAAATTTGAAGCCCATATTTCACTAATCTTTTATTGTACTACAATTATACTTGGTAATAAAATGAAATCTCATCCACCCCTTATTTTGATGGTGCATAAATTAAAACACATGGAGCCATGGAGTATGAGATTTTATGCTACTAACTTGAGTCTCTTACACTGCGTAGAGCAAAGATAAATAAATGAAATGGGGAAATTTTATACAAATAGTGCTGTGTTTAAGGACAAATACATTTAAACATTATCAGGAAATGCATCATCATTTTATAAGCACAGACAACTCCAGAACTGAAAGATTTGTTTTGCTTTTTCTTTTTTTCTGCATCAATTGGCATATCATACTATAGTAATGATACCAGTGTTGGCTTCTTAACATGAATGGGATAGTTGAGAGTGATATCATATTTAAGCCTTTTTTCAAGGTCATCTGTCCGAGGCAGGAGGATCATTAGTTGGAATTTAACGTGAACTGATTTATACAGTGAGTTAAGTTTAGTCAATGGAACACAGTTAAACTCTATCCCCCCAAAATATAATACAAGCCATCATTAACAGAAAGCAAACAAGCCCAATGAAATGCTTTGTCATTCCTGTAAGAATGGCTGTCATGATCAACAACAGCATAATGAATTCAGGGGAGGGTGTGGAGAAAGGGAGCCTTGTACACTGTAGGTCAGAATGACAATAGCTATTACAGAAACTAGTAGAGAAGCTCCTCAAAAATGAAGGATGTGACTATTACAAGATCAACAGTTCCATTATTGGACATTTATTGGAAGAAAAGGAAATCAGTGTCCATTTCATAGTTACTCATGTTTATTGCTGCTTCATTTGTAGTAGCCCCTCAATGAATGCAACCTAAGAATCCATTCACCAATCTATGGATTGAATTTCTGTGTACTTGTCAAAAAGAAAAAGATTACATCCTTCAATTTGTGATAGCATAGACACATTTTATGTGTATGTGTGTTAAAACAAATAGGATGTTACATAAGTTAGATGTCTAATGGTGGCTTTTACGGGTTAGTTGAGAACAGAGAGGAGGAAAGAATGGAAAAGAGTTTATTACTAAAAATCAAACTGAACTGTAGTCAAGAATAGAAGTCCTGAGGTGTAACTGTATGACAGGTTAGCTGTGGATAATAATTATATACTAGGTAAGGAAAAGAAATTAGATAAGGCAATTTCAAATGTTTTCCCCACAAGGAAATAGTAATAAATGTTCAGTGTGGCCTATTCTTTATAGATTTCATACACATATCAAACTATCACACAGTATTCCAATAATTTGCACCATTTTTGAGTATAGTTTGGAATATAATTTTAAAAATTCACATAAAAAATGCCCAACCAACAAGTCTTACATAAAGCAAAAATGCCTTACTAAAAGTGCTATTCACATTGGACTGCTTACATTGGTTTGATGTAATTGTTATGAAGTATTAAGAATGTTTCAAAATGTTAAAACCAAATGCAAGTGAATAAGGGTCAAAGGAAAAATAAACGCAGTACAACATACAAGGCGAGAGTCTCTGGGGACCTGTTTTGCAGAAGGGCATGGTGTTGGATGTAATTTGTTTATTGACAACCCGACAATGGCACAGTGAACCAGCATATATCACAAAAGTAATGAATCCTTTCCCTTTTTTAAAGTAATTATATTTGAACAGTTCAAATTAACCTGTGGTTTGAGGCTACTGCTAGAGTGAACTAATTCACTGATGTAATGACTTTTCTTATTTTTGCTCCAATGATTTAGGTAAAAAAGGAAAGGAAAATCTCGGCCTATGAGTTTATACTTTAGTGGAAAAAAGTCATCTCTTTTCTCCCTAGCACAATTGAGAGGTATCTCTACAGATCAAATGTTAGACATGATACTAAAAATGTCAATCTGGAAACACATAAAATTGTTGCCATGCTAGGCTATAGTGCTGAAAATAAAACAAATCTCAATTGAAAGAAAGTTGGTGAACTATCATAAAGATTCATGATCTTCTCTAACAATATACTGCTGTTTGGTGGAGACATCGCTGCTCATTAGTGCAGAGTCTTATTTTGGGGGAACCTGCTGTTAGCTGTATGTTTTGGACGGCTGATATCATGCTGCTATTATTTGAGCTATTATTTCAAAATATGCTCGTCATTAACTTGTGCCTTGCCTCATTATACAGGGATACTCAGTAGCATGACACAGAATAGTTATGCAAACATTCACAACACCCAGGATGTTTCATCATACATGGTTTATACTCAGTATATATAGTGAAGATATGAACTCAGTAAGAATTGTTGCATCATTGTGTGTTTTAAAAAACAGATTATTTACTTTGTTATTTTTAATGTTCCAGGTTTATAAATAACTCATAATATTTATGTTACGTGTTAATACTGGAATTATGTACTCTGAAAATGAGAAGGTGACAATTCTTCAAAAATGATTGACCATGGCATGACTTGGATTTGAAATGGTTTCTGCATGGCATATGTATAATGTTGATGACACTGCTGTCAGAGGGTATGGAGCATTTTGAAGAGTGGGCTTGACTGATGAAAGTATGTCCTTTGAAATGGCAGTCAAGATGAGAACCTGTATCCACTTCTAGATGAATGTCCTGTGTTCTGTTGTGCTTAGATGTGAACAATAATGAAGAGGCAACACTGCTGCTGGCCATGCTGCTTGAGCTACTTTGCTTTCCTAGCCATGCAATATAGTCTGAAACTTTTCCAGTGAGTTGTCTCTGACAGGCATTTCCCCACAGTGATGAGAGGGTTTATTAATCTAGGCCAACATGAAATACCTATGTTAGGATTTGATGAGCTTAGATGACTCCAGAGTGTAGGGCAAATTTAGTATACATTATTGAGAGCTTTAAACGTCTATTGTCTTTATAATATAGGGAAACAACATAGCCTCATGGTCTTGTGTATTACATGCATTCTTACATTATTAACTGTGTGTGATCTTTAATTGACAAATAAACTTGCTTCAATTTCAGTCCCTTGCTCTGTAATGTGAATCAGTAAGTTTAGTACTGGCATCACAGGTAAAGGGAGATTCAATGAGGTAATGCTAGTAGAGCAACAGAGTCATATTTTCATAATTTTATTTAAATTAGAGACATTCTTATTTTCCTTCTCCCTCCCATCCTCCTATTGCCCATACAGTGCCCCCATCCTACTCTCATATACTCTCTAGGGAGGGTGAGGCCTTCCATTGGGGATCATCAAGTCGGTCACATCATTTGGGGTAGGTACTAGGCCCTACCCGGTGTTTCTAGGCTGAGATAGTATCCATTTAAGTGGAATGGGCTCCCAAAGACCATTCTTGCACTGTGGATAAATACGGGAACCACTGCCAGAGGCCCCTTAGACTGTTTAGGCCTCCAACAGACTTGCACATTCAGGTGTCCTGGTTAAGTCTATGCTGATTCCCCAGGTGTGAGACTGTGGTCTATGAGCTCCTACTTGCTCAGTTCATTTGTTTCTGTGAGCTTCCCCAGCATGATCTTGACCCCTTTGCTCATCACTTCTCCCTTTCTACAACTGGATTCCAGGAGTATGGCCCAGTGATCATAGCAACATTATTGGTAATAGTCAGAACTGGAAGCAACCTAGGTGCCTCTCAACCAAACAATGGATAAAGGAATCAGTCTACCACAGGACCTGGCAATCCCATTCTTAGGCTTATACCTAAATATTCCACATCCATGCAACAAAGACATGTGTTCAACTATGTTCATAGCAGCACTATTTGTAATAGCAAGAACCTGGAAACAACCTAGATGCCCCTCAACTGAAGAATGGATAGAGAAAATATGGCACATCTATACAATGGAATACTACTTTGCGAAGAAAAACAATGGACTCTTGAAATTCACAGGCAAGTGGATGGAACTGGAAGAAACCATCCTGAATGAGGTAACTCAGTCACAAAAAGAGGAACATAGTATGTACTTGCTCATATATGGATTTTAGACCTAGAGCAAAGGATCACCAGCCTATAATTCACACCGTTAGAGGAACTAGGATACAAGGTGGATTCTAAGAGATTCATATAAGGTCCCTCACAGAATGGGGAAGGGACAAGTTCTCCAGAGCACAAGGGGAGTGGAGGGGCAGTGAGTAGAGAGGGAAGTAGGAGAAAGAGAAGGGGAGGAGAGGAAAGCATGTGAGACTAAGAAGATTGAGTCAGGGGAGGAATAGAAGACAGAAAATAGAGAGGGAGAGAGAGACAGAGAAGTAGAGAGAGAGAGTGTGAGAGCGAGAGAGAGAGAGGGGGGACATAAAAGAGGGAGCCATTACAATCTACAACTCCAAAGAAGCTAGGAAACGAGGAGGACCTTAAGAGAGACATACATGGTCCCCAGGAGAAGGGGAATGGCACAAGAGATCCTGAACAAAATGGGAGCACAGAGTATGGGAGAGAGGTAGGAGAAAGAGGAGGAGAGAAGAGGACAGGGAGGAGAACATTAGGTATTGTGGAAAGTTACCACCCTGCCAGCCTGGTCCCACAACCACCTAAATGTCAAATTAACACACAAGACTATATTAATTATAAAACTTTTGGCTGGTGGCTTGGGCTTTTAATTGACTAGCTCTGTCTTAATTATTAATAGAATTAATAAATTTTATTAATCTAATATTTCCCCATGGTCTGGGCTTACTGGAGAACACCTTGCTCTTCTTCTCTTTCTGGGCACTACATGAACACTCTGTCTGTCTATGTTTTCCAGAATTCTCATCTTCTAGCTCTGCCTATACTTCCTCCCTGTCCAATCAGCCAATCAGTGTTTTATTATTCAACTAATAAGAGAAACATACATACATACATACATACATACATACATACATATATATGCATATATATGGGCAAACCCCATCAATGATGGATCAGAAAGATTGGTGTGGCAGAAGATTAGAGGGGAGCAAGAAAAGAGGGAGCTATTTAGGTTTAAAGATAAATCCTGCATTAGGGAAATGTCCAGAGATCCACAAGGATGACCCCAACTAAGAAGCTAAGCAATAGTGGAGAGGGTAGCCTAAATGCCCTTTCCCTATAATGAGATGGATGATTACCTTATATACCGTCTTAGAGCCTTCATCCAGTAGCTGATAGAAGCAAAAGCAGAGATCCATAGCTAAACACTGAGTAGTTATATAATCTGTAGTTCTTTGAATGGATAAAGAAAATGTTACACACACAAACACAAATGGATTATTATTCAGACTAAAAACAGATGAAGTTATGTCATTTTCAATAAAACAAATGTTACTGAATGTAATGCTAAGGGTAGTAAGTCACAGAAAGACAATAATACATGCTTTCTCTCATATGATAAAGGCAGACTAAATAAATAAGTTGTGAAAGTAGAAAGTTCAGGAAGAGAGGTGGCTCTATATGTAGGGAAATGGTGTTAAGAGATAAGTGGCTAAATGCTATGAAAATCCAAGATGAACACATTTATGAAAATACCATAATTGAACCCATTACTTTAATGAATAGATGATAGAGAAAAACATTGAAATTATCACCTATTTTTGCTATAGTTACCATCACCACCTGCTAAGAAGTATTTCACAATCAAAGAGAAGCTTGATAGAGAATATATAAATACCTTTCTGTGCAGGTTGAAAAAAATGAAAACTATCTCTTTGAAGCAACAATTTTTTGTCAGCATGACACAAGTTAGAGTCGTCTGGGAAGATGAACCCCAATTGAGAAATCGCCTCCATTAGATGCCTCTAAGTCTGTAAGGTGTTTTCTTGGTTAATGATTGTTGTTGGAGGTTCTAGTCCATGGAGGGGAGTGCAACTCAGAGCAGGAGATTCTGAATGATGTAAGGAAGAATATATGAGCAAACCATGAGCAACAAAGTGGAAGCAACACTGCTCTGTGGCTTCTGAATCAGCTCCCGTCTCTGTTTCCTGCACTACTTGAGGTCCTGCCATGGTTTCCCTGAGAGATGAACTGGGATAAAGATATGTAAGCCAATTAAACCTTTCCAAACCCAATTTCTATGGCTTCTTGGAGGTTTTATATTTTGTCTGACATCTTCTCTATCTATTGAAATACATCTTGGTGCAAGGTATCCTAGCACTTAGGAGGCAGAGAGAGGTAGATCTTTGTGAGTGTATGGCCACGCAAGGTCTACAGAGAGTTCCAGGAAAGGATCCAAAGCAATACAGAGAAACTCTGCCTCAAAAAGCCAAATATATAAATTCATCTTAATAAACATATTCTATTAGTGTATGAAAAAATTGTTAAGTTTTAAGAATTTAAGATACATTAGCCATGGATATACCAGACACAGGAAGAACCGAGTGTATAGTGAACATGAATCATGGAAGAATCCTTCAACTTTATCCTGTATGAAAAAAGCTTGATTTGAAGTAATGAAATGCTCTTTGGGGCTGAGGACTAACTTTGGTAGCTCCTGAAGGTAGTTAGTGTCAGTGATTTTATTTCCCAGATTATTTTTTTGATCTATAGTATATTGTTTTGTGTTTCTAGACAGTAGAGTGCAGCAAATATGCACTTTTAATTTTCTAAATTATAAGACACTATAAGATGAAGTAGTCTTAGCCTTTCGTTTATGGAGGGAGGCTCATTAAACACAAACTGTGTAGACACTGATCTGTCAGCATTGACAGAGAACAATTTTTGTCTTTGAGCAATAGGAGGTGAGTGACAGAATTTTAAAATAATAATAATAATAACAATAATAATGAAATTCCTCACCTGAAGTAATCCAAAAATTCAGATCTCTATACTATGAAGCTTGGCCAAATTGTCTCTTGATTAAATTCTTTATAAAACATTTAATTCCCCAAAGAGGCCATTTACAAAATGCTATATATGAAAAGTAGTTACAGTTTTACAGTAAGAGCTTTTCATAACAATTCACATTTCAAAAACTATCCAATTAAACCATCAGAAGTCAAGCTGATCACTTCAAATAAGAATATAATTTTAATGAATAATTTATTTTCTATGGCTATGTTTAACGACAATATTTTAAATTTTATGTGTCTTTAACTTAACATTACAAAAAATTCAGTGTGTTAAGGAAGTTGGGTAAAAACATTTAAGATTATTATTTCCTTATATAATTAATCATATATGTGCATGAACTGAATGCAGTTGTTTGTGAAATGCCATGTGCATGACATAGAGTGTGCATAGATAGAGGTCAGAGGACAACTTACACAAGTCCCATCTCTCCATCTACCATGTGGATCCTGGTGATGGAACTCATATCCTTTGGGCTTATAAATGTGCATCTTATTTTTCTGGGCCTGACTTAAATACTTTTTTAACATTTTAGAGATGGTTTTGTAGAATTTCTTTTGATATAATTCATATATCACACAAGTATATTGTACAATCAATTTATTGTTTTTAAAATACATGCAGAGTTTACTACTAAATACATGCTAAAGTCTAATTTTTGGACATTTCAACTACAAAAGAAAACTCATCTCATTAATATCACATCCCTTTTTCCTACCGCCTCCCCTCCTCAAGCCCCATGACACTATTGGTTTATACACTATTTCTAATACATCATCTTTTAAAGACTCTTTTAAAAATACAATAAAGAACTCCAAGCAACTAAGGAACATGGAGAACAGGTGAAATAGTCTTTGTTAGTAAAAAAGCACACCGATTGGTTATCTAATACCAAATATTTAGCCCTGAAAACATACATACAAACAACATTATATAGACTGAGTAGGTTTTATTTAATATATATCAATATATAATTATATATATTTTAGCATTATATACATTAATAATGCTTGATGTAGAAAAAATGCCATGATTTGAAAGAGAACAAGGAGGTGTATATTGCAAGCTTGAAAGAAGTAAAGGGAAGGGTGAAATGATGTGATCATATTAAAATTAGAAAATAGGCAGTGGAGTCATTGCTTAATTTTACCTGAATGTGGTGTTAGTTTGGAGGACTGAGCTGTCTTTGGGGCCTCTGGTAGTGGATCAGTATTTATCCCTAGTATACGAATGGACTTTGGGAGTCCATTCCACAGAAAGAGATACTCACTCAGTGCAGACACACATGAGAGGGCTTAGCCCTTACTCCAAATGATATGACAGATGTTGAAGACTACCATAGAAGGCCTTGCCCTCCCTGGGGGACAGAAAGGGGAGAGGATGGGGGTTATTGGAGGGAACAGGAGAGTACAGGAGGGTGCAGGAACTGTGATTGATGTGTAAAACAAGCTTGTTTCAAATTTAAATAAAAAATTATATGAAAAATTAGAATTACTTATGTCTACACTTTTTGTGTACTTCTGTTTGATCATGATTTTGATTTTCTGGGAACTACTATCTTTTCTATCAAAAATGCTATGAATTCAAGATTAGTATTAGTATCTAATAAGTCACAAAATTGTTTGAACCTTCTAGTAATGTTGTCTTTCATTCACGGTTATTATTTACAAAATGAATATGTTTGCTTTACATCTGTTACCACTCTCTAAAATACTTGAGTCCTTTACTTACTTAATATTTATGACCAAGTAAATTATAAATTGTTTGCTTCTAGGAAACATGTAACACTGTATTACTTACTAAAGAATTAAACTGTTTTGATCTCAAAGTTTCCTTAATGTTTAAAAATGTCATTTTGGATCAGGAAAAAGAATAATGTAAAATCCAATCCAATTATATTTCAATCTCCATTCTAGCAAAATATACTTTTGTACCTTATGTACTAATCTATAAGACAATATTAACAAATTTATTTTATAATCAGTAACAGATTTCATATTGCCACCAATTAATTTGAAGTACTCTTCTTATATAAGTGTTCATTTTTGCAAATATTTGTATATTTAAAAGATAGAGGTCTTAGGTTTTCATTTAGTTATGTATCAAAATACACTCGAAAGTTGATTTTAGATTCTGAAATCATGCTTCATCAAAGAAGGTATTCAGAAAAAGTTGAACTTCAAAAAGATGTGCTCAGGAAGGGAATGAACAACTAAGTCCTGTTAAGACAAGAATTATTTCTGTTGCTGTCATTTCATGATGAAGACTGTCATGTGCTATTGTAATCTCTTAGTGCTGGAGCCATGGAGTAGATGATGTGAAGGAACATGGGGTAGTTATTTCAGGGCATTACATTCAGAGGATTAAATCTAAAGATCTCTCTCTCTCTCTCTCTCTCTCTCTCTCTCTTTGTGTGTGTGTGTGTGTGTGTGTGTGTGTGTGTGTGTATGTGTAACTTCTGAGAGATTCCCTTCTTAAATTTTATCATCAGGTGACTTCCACTTGAGTTTGTGATTTTTTTTAATGTTTTTTTCTTTCTGGTCTAGACATTTTGTTTTAATATTATATATTCAAGTAAAGACAGCTCTCGAAGTTTAGGCTAACGTATGTGTTAGGGAAATGACTCCAAATATTAATTTATTATTCTTTCTACTTATTATTCTGTCTACTAGATCATGATATTGTAGTGGATAGTAAACTGTATGGATGTGTGCGTGAATGAGTGGATGAATGAAAGAGTGTGTGTAGCATGTATATGTATGGATGTTTATACATGTGTTAAAGAGAAAGCATTTATATGTGTAGGGTGTGTTATTTGTACATATATATGTAAATTTTCATTTAGAAAAAAAATGGTTTGGAAAGCTAATGTAGTCAGTGAAAATTCTCTCAATATATATTTTAGGTTTTAAAGGCAAAATCCATGTAATTTTGGTTTCAGGGAATCTGCCACTGCTGTGCAATCAACTAATGTGTTTTCTCTTCCAAAAGTTATTTTTTGGTGATTTTAAGTCAATTCTTTAATGTTCCAGTTTGCTCTTATGGGTATTTTGAGTAATGTTTTATTAGGTAGAGACTGATCTTTAAAGAGTTTTATTATGTAAATAGCGATATTTAAAAAGCGCAAAGTCACTCATGCGTTGAAGACATCAATATATCAGAGTTTTAATTGACAACTTGCAAAGCCTGCTTGTGATTTATAGCTCGATTACTAACTCCCACTTTCTGCTCTGCCAATGGAATTGGCAATATTCTTTTAGCCCAGATGGTGCATTAGCTTTGGCCAGCTGGTTCTCCCCGTGTTGCCTCATCACAGAAGCATACAGCTAATATTGCCATGTATGACCCAGATCAAGAGGTAACATGGCAAAGGCTCCACACTCGGCTCTACCCTCAGGGCATGTGGAAGTGAACTTGACATGGTTCATGCATCCAAAAGTCGACACTCCTCAGTCCCCTGTGTCCATTTGCTCTCCAGACATGACTCTAAAAGTGGTTTATGGATTTAGTGTACTACACTTTGTTTATTTGGGGTTTTAAAACTTGGCTCTTAACATGTCTCCAGCTCTCGTATTTAGCAATTTTACAATGATTATTTTAAAATCTATGATATATTAAATATTTTTAAACTTGAAACATCTTATAGAAGATTCCTAATACTCTTAAGAGTAGTTGTCATAGAATCCAGGCAGTTTATGAAAAGAGGTATTTCTGACCAATTTCAAAGTCATACAACATTTGCTAGATTAACTGACAGCAACTGTCATAGTCAGGAGGTATGAAGGAATTTATATAAGTAATTCGAGGGACATTACTCTAATTTTGTCATTTAATATAATGAACCCTATTATGGAACTGGAGTGGATGAACAAATTAAGATGATATTTATTTCAAAAAAAATAAGAAAAGAAAGAAAAAGTAAAAAAAAAAGAAATCTTTTTTGAGTAAAGTGTACCAATAATCCATAGCATGCTTTGCATATTACATATAATAGTCATCTTTTCTACTGGGTCAAATTAGGCAATAAAACTTGGATTATCTACATCTTTGCATTTTTGTAATAAAATAGAATTAGATCATGGATTATTACATTGGAAATATAGTATTTTTCTTTTATTTAGTTTATTCTCATTCTGTAATGCCATAATGATAGAGGCTGCAACTGTCATGTCCATATTCCTTGGTTAATGTGCTACTCCCTTTTGAAGAAAATTAACTTCATTATTTAAGATACTGTTGGTTCATATTTTATATAACAACTAGCAGACAAAATACTTCCTTAGTAGCTGAACCAAATGCTTTTCTCTGCATTTATATGTATATACCCTCATGTACCTCATTTAATAGCTTTAACATTTTATATGTAAACTATATATATATATATATACATACATATATATATATATATATTACACATTCTCAACTGATTTAGTGAGTATTAGCTAAAAATATATGTTTTAAATATATAGTTTAATGTAAAATATGCCTCCAAATGTTTACTTGAGGCTTTTGAAAGTAATTAAGAACAATTCTATTGTTGAGACATGATAAAAATGAAGTAAAGGGGTTTTTGTAATTCCATAAGATTTTGATAGATCATGATTTTTGAAATTAAGTCACCTTGGAAATTATTATGACTTGATATCTAGGAGTTAGCACACATTCTTTTAAGGTAACATACATTTTTTTGTTTTGTTTTGGGGGTTTACCATCTATTGTCATAATCAGCAGATGATTTTCTATTTCTGGTTCATAGTTTATCTTTGTTTCGATTGCCCTCTCTTCCCCAATCATTTATAGCTTCATTTTGTAGCAGCGACACATTCCTATATGTACAATAAAGAGTTTGGGGGAGTTTGTATATTTTATTGATCAATGCAGTTCACTACATTTCATTAAAACATACAATGTAAAGTGAACACTTCCTGTTAATTTCAGGTATTTATTACTTGACCTACTTATATTCTTTTGTACATTTGTAATTTAAGTGGACATATAATCTGTATTGGTATTATACATAGAAATGATCTCAATCTCTTCTTTGTTACAGAACTTTTCACCAATCGTTTTTTATGTCCATAGTGCTGCAATTCAGAATCCCTCTCACTACTGAGGCCATTGAATGCAACAATAGAATTTCCTTACTAATGTGTAATTTTAACTAGACATTTTTTCCCAGCCTACTTTGTGCTTACACTTTTCAGAACAGTCAATTTTACATAAGCTCATTTTAATTGGGAGATTAAAATATACTTCATTATATAATCGTGAATTTTACTTATGACTATGTCTTGAGTATACCTGAAAAAAATTTACAGTCAGTGTTAAATGTGGCTAGTGGTGGCAGTGGATTATTCAAAGTTTTTGAGTCTATGTAATACATCTGACAAATCCATTAAATATTGGAAATGTGTTCATTTTGAAATGGATATACATACTTAACCGAACAAACATCATAGTGTAGTAGCACAGCTCATAGTGTAGAAAGATAAAGCTTTCCACACTGTGTATTACCCAGTATATTACCCAGAAATAGTGTTTACTGCTACAGCTTATGAGTGACAGGGCATCTTACTATATTGAACTAACCCAATAAAGACTTAAAATTCAAAACTTCCAGGCCACTTTCCCGTGAAAGAATGTTACGTTTGTAATTTCTCATGGCCAAAGACTCCTTAGGCAACCATTGCAAGTTGAACTCTGTAGAGAAATCTTTAAGTCTGATGTATTTCAGGTGCTGAAGATGCCAAGGAGACAAAATAGGTAATTCATAAAGTTATACTTTATTAACTAAAGGGTATTCCCAGGTTTGTATACTAAAAAAGCATTTTTAAAAGATATTGTTCTACTTGATATTCAGTGGCATTATGGACTAGTCATTTGACTGCATTTCCCTCATTTGTAACATAAACATAATGTTTAAACTAGGACACAGTTTTAAATATTCAGACTTTGTAGCTCAAGGGTGAAAAAAAAATACACAAATGTCTGCTGTCAATTAATGACCTTTCAGAGCACTTGCTTTGTAACCAGCTCTATGCTGATTATGTATATAACTAATGAATTGATTTCCATGTAAAAGAAGTGACTGAATACACCCTGATGTATTGTTCAATAGTACAACTAATTGGCACCTGTGATGCAACCAAACATTTAAACTATATTTATTACTTTGCACACACTGCCCTAATTTTCCATGAACAATGTGACAAAATCCATTTTAAAGCAGATTGTTCACTTTCCATAATAAAACCCCAGCAAGGCATACATGATAGGATTTGCCTACAACATATTTGGGACTATCAACTTCTAAGTACTCCATAGAGTCTTGTGCACCTGGATGCTCTACTTTGTTAATTATTATTATCTGTAGGAAATGTCAACAACACACACAAAAACAGCTATTTCAGCTTCATGCTGCTTGAAGGTATGGTTGTACGACGTGGCTACCACAACTCCTGTATACATCGTAGACTTGCAGTGCTTTCAATTACAGTAGATAGCTTATTATATTGACAGTATAGATGTGTTGAGGTACTATTAGAAAAGAAATATCCATGTAAAACAGATAGGTGTGGAAATACATCTTTTTTTCTGAAGCCTCATAAATAAGCTATTTTACACACTAACAGTCTTACACACATACATTATACTGTCAATTTCTGGGGTTATGTCTTTCAACCTTGTTCCATTAAGTTGTCCTAATGCCTGCTATATTGTACCCTTCTTGTATGTTTTGTAGCACTGGATATTATGTCTATAGTTTTTTTTTCTGTTCAACTTTATTAGTCCATCTACTGGATGTTACTCTTCATGCATACTACATACAAGAAAAGAAACAGCATAGTATAAGGTATGTGACTCTCAAAAATCAGAGACTTCTTAATATAGGAAAAGATTGTCACTACAAAGTAAGATCTCTGTCACTCAAATTCATGTTGTTATTAGCTGTGAGCCCTAATGAGCTAGTCTTCCCTGAGGCATAGAATCCTTGGCCATGAAACAAAAGAGGTGGTTTCTAGTCTTTCTTCCCACTGAGGTCTAAGTCTCAATATTTTATTTATATTTGGATGTCAAACTTATATTTTTTTGCCTAATCCTTCCATAGTTGAAGACTGCTTCATATAACCTGAACATTTTGTGTGACATTGTGCATCTACATCCATTGTGTACCTATGAGTGTAGACATAACAGTCAGATACTGGCAATGTTAGTGCTAATAAAGACAGAGAAAGGTTCCATGTGTGGATATGAAACTGGTATTTAGTTCACCACTCTGACCCATGCTTTTCTTTTTCTTATGTAAAACTATATGTATAACTTGGGTTTTTAAAAGTATATATTTATAAGAATAGAAAAGTTGAAATATGTGGATTGAATGCTGAAAAATATCCATGATTGCTATAGTCATTTTTTATTTTCCAAAACAATTTGATTTATTGATTACTGGTTCTTAGATTTTTAGATCATATATTGAGCATAATATTTAGATACTTATTAATGATGGGGGATATTTCTTATATTTTTATATTGTTTCCTAAAGAGCTAACAGACTGGGTGTCAGTGAAATGTATAAAAGTTACATGATAAAAGTCTAAAACACACATAAGCTATAAATCTCAGGGCAATATAATTTGAGGATAACCTGTGTGAGTATGTTACTTTTAGACTGTTTTGTTTTCAAAATAATTCTACTTGAGAAAAGAAAGGAACCCCCCCTCCAAAAAAAGGCCCTATCATATTGTCATTTTCTGACTTTCTTAAAACTTTGTTGTACTTCTTAAATCCCTAGCTAGTAACTGCTCTTCCAGTAGACTCAATTCTGCCCTCAGATACTCATCTGGTACTCCCATTGGGCCCAATTCTGCTGTCCTCCTTCAGGCAAAATCTTCCTTTGAATTTAAACAGTCTCACTCAGGTGCTGTATTAATAGGCACCAAACATCCACAAAGGAAGGCGTTGCTTCTGTAAGCATGGCTGACTCAGGATCTTTAGCTTTTGCTACACATAATCTATAAAGAGATTGGGGCAATTATAAAAAGCTGTATCAGATATTTACTAACCCAGACAGTTCCTCAGGAACACTTTTGACTCTGCTAACTGAAACTTTTTTTAGGGAACAAAAATGCAGCACATCCAAAGATCTTCTGGTTACCTTGCTTTTAAGAAATCCATTAATTTTGCACTTAGAAATGATTCTATTAAATTACCTAAGACTATTAACTATAAAAGAGAATAGATTTCTGAAGTTACTAAATTCATCATATATACATATATACATATATATATATGTATATATATATATATACATGTTAAATTGGTTCTTTGAGGTTTCCACATGCATAACATGTCTGTTACTGCTGCCCACCTCTAGTAACCCCTCCTTCCTTTTCCCTTTTCTAGGCTCATGGTTTTTGCTTTTTTGTGGGACTCACTTGGTTTTAACAGGACTATTTGTATAACCAACTGGATTGGGACTATCCATTGGAACTTGGTAAGGTTACTGTTAGGTGTACAACTGAAGGGAGGGACTCTCCTATTTCTTGAATTCATCCATAGGAAATAGTTCAGTACTGAGGGATAGGGTCTCAGGAGTCCCTCCTCCATTTTTGCCTGGTTGTCGATGAGCCAATCTTGTATAAGCCTAATATAGTCATCTATAGCTGTTTAGAGTTCTTGATTGCAATTGCTGTGCATTTTCAAGAAGACGACATTTCATAGCTCTTCTTTCTGCCGTCTGGCTTTTAAAGTCTTTTTCTGTATCTGTTTCGTAATGTTTTCTGAGCCTTGGAAGAGATAGTATAATTGTCTTAGCTGGCATTGAACCACTCAACTGTCACATATCAGCAATGTGTACAGCCTTCATTGCTATTCACTAGAAAGAGCAGTCTCCGATTAAGACTGAAAGTGGTAATTTTCTATGAGACTAATCATATGTATTATAATGTATTTTAACAGCATGTCAATTTAGTTATACAACAGAATTAAACTCCCTCCTAGGTCCTGTGTTTTCCATTGCCATAGACTTTTGAACTTCTTGAGTTATACAATACCTCCATGGAACTGGGCCTCAAATCCAATCAGAGAGTGATTGTTTACCTCTCTAACAGTTGTGCCAGTATTGAACATGTGGGCCCATCTTACTTAGCAGATTAGTTTTATGGATTGCAGAATTTATATCTGGGTAAGACCCATTGATCACATTTCACCCACAACACCCTGAATAGCACCTTTCATTAGTATGACAGATGCTGGCAGGAAGGAGGCTTGCATCTAAGTTACAGGTGTATTTCTCTGTATGCATGGCATCTTCAGAAATAGGCTCATATCATCTTATTTTGGAGGGTAACCAGGAGCAACAGCAAGAGCCTACATTGTTTTGTGAGATTCCAGGGACTATTTAAACAATAATTCAAAGGAATTATCCAACACCTAGCCCTGGGATTTTTGTTTAATGACACATCACTTCAAGGGGAAGCATTTTTTTTCCAGTCATGGCAGATATGTGGGTTGTTTTTGTTAACTTCACAGTAGGGCATCTGGGAAGGGTAGCCACCTATTGATGAATTACCTTTGTCAGATTAGCCTATGAGCATGTGTGCAAAATTTTCTTGATTATTTTTTTAACTGGTGATATAGGGAACAAGCCTTTGTAGGTGGTGACATTCCTGGCCATATGAGGCTGGGATATATAAGAAAAGTAGCTGATGTCAGCCTATAAGGAAGTCACTAAACAGCATTCCTCTATAATCTTTGTTTCTATTCCTGACTCTATATTGTTCCTTAACCCCTGTTCTCACTTCCCTCAATGATGCACTGCAACTTATAAAGTAAAATAAACCCTGCCTCTCAAATTGCTCTGGGCATGATATTAGTCACAGTAAAAGATGGCTACCTAGAGTGTGAAGAACCCCCTTACCCACTTTTTTTTTTAAAAGTTAGCTTCAGGACATTAGGTTTCTATGTGAGTTTTTCATGCCCATTTTATTTTTATAGTGTTCTTCCACTTTCTCAGCTATACTATCCTTCCTTCCCTTCCTAGTTAAGCATCTCTACCCTTTTTTTTTTTCATTAATCTATAAACTACTACTTTTCCCTCCTTTAAGGCATTCCTTCTCAGAGAGAACTCTTGCTAGATTTATGGCCTCTATAGAAAATGCTCAAAAGTAAGGGATCAGAAGTTATCTCTCTCTCTCTCTCTCTCTCTCTCTCTCTCTCGGGGAGGGGATAGGAGGGAGTGAGGAGGGAAAGGCAGGAGGGAGAGAGAGACACAGAGACACAGAAACACAGAGAGAAACAGAGAACATTAAGCAATTTTCCTGACTTTGGATTGCATCACTCAGTATAATCAGTTTCATCTATTTACCTGAAAATTTCATTTTTCTTTATAGATGAATAAAATTCCTTTATGTATATGTACCACATTTTTATTATTTACTTATTGTTCAATGAACATTTAGGTTGAGTCCATTTCCTAGCTCTTGTTAATAAAATAACAATAAATGTGGTTGAGCCCCTATCTGTGGAGTAAGATCTAAAGTGCCAAAGCTGGAATCGTTGGTTCATATCATGGTTCTATTCCTGGCTTTTTAGGAGTTGTCACACTGATGTCCACATGTTTAAGGCCACTTTGTGCTCTCATCAACATTGGGTAGAGATCTGACTTTCCTCACATACTCACTAGCAAGTCTTCTCATTTTATGATAGCCATCCTTAGGCGGGGTTGAAGGAGATAGAATTTTAGTGGTCTTATTTTTCACTGCTTCCCCTTTAAAGAAAGATTTTGAATATCTCTTATTTATTTGCAATTCATATTTTTCTCTCTTTTTTCCAATTAGATTATTTTCTCTATGTTTTAGTTTTGAGTTCTTTGTGTATTATAGATATTAATCCTCTGGCATAGATTTCCCATTTGTTTTTCCTTTTTCTTCACTGGATTGATAATATCCTTTGCAAATACAAAAGTATGTTTGTTTGATTTTTCGTTGTTTTTGTTTTTGAGTTCTCATTTGTTGGTTGTTGGTACAATATCCTGGGTTGCCAGTCTTATACCATAAGTACTTATCTATGCCTTATGTTTCAGTGTGCTCCCTAGCTTCTAGCAGATTCAAAATTTCTTGCTTTATATTGAATTCTTTGATCCATTTGGGTTCATATATTTCAAAATTAATAACAGTAGGTAACAGTGTTTCCATCTGACCTTTTTCATCTTACCTTCTCTTGGTTACTTGAGTTATATCCCATTTTCTTGTGGATGACTGAAGGCTAGAGTAAACAAGGATGATCAAAGAGTTTTTGTTGGCTCAAAGAAAGACTCACAGAAGTCCAGGAATATATTAGCCTTTAAGCACACAGGGCTAAGAACATTGTCTCAATGTCTTCAAGTGTCAGCTCTGATTTTCTTTATGATTTCATTTTTCACCAGATGTTTCCCAAAGTGTGACAAAAAATAAGACTCAAAGCAGTTATTTATTCATATTATCATCACAATTGTGTTATTGCAAAAGGCATGCTAAGTTTAGAATCCATGTGTTTATAAACTTACCTTAGAATTCAATGCCTGTTAGTGCCAGTGAAACTTTAATTTGAAAAGTAGAAACCCTGGTTGGTCATCACTGTTCTCATGAAGCTTATTGTCTTAGTTGGAATTTTATTGCTGTGTAGAGACACCATAACTACACAACTCTTTTAAAGGAAAATATTTAATTGATACTGGCTTATATTTTCAGAGGTTCAATCCATTATCATCATAGGAAGAAGCATGGTGGCATGCAGGCAGATACGGTGCTGGAGAAGGAGTTGAGAGTTGTACATCTTGGTCTACAGACTGCACAAGGAGACTGCCAGACTAGGCCTAGCATGAGCAGATAAGACCTCAACATTGCTTCCTCAGTGAGATACTTCCTCCCACAAGGCCACACTTACTCCAACTAAGCCACACCTCCCAATAGTGACATTCCTCTTGAGCCAGGTATTCAAACACGTGAACCTATGGGAGCCATTTCTATTCAAACAGGAACACATCAAAATTAAATGTAAATGTGAATGGTATATAGTCCTGTAGCTCCATAGAAAGCACAGTTCATTATACAAATGCTTATGATTATGATAGTTTGTCATAGATAGTAAATAGTCTTGAGTATATAATTTTATGTAATCTTGGCAATATAGCATGTGTCTTCTCAATTATTCCAGATAACAGGGGGTCTATAGAGGTCTGATATAAAAAAATAAGCAATATTTTCTGGAAGTTATAGAACCCTATTTTACAAATGGTATATCTGATATATAGTCTTAAGTTGATCTTGAAACTAGACAGTGTTTATCGACTTTCAAATTCTTTCACTGTCCTTATTAAAAATCACTTTTCTTTTGCATCCCCTTTGTATGTTTCTACAGCTTTACAAAAATAATTTCCTTTTGAAATTGGTTATAGTCAAAATAAAATATGGATACTTCTGAACGTCTTTAGTGTACCCAAACAACCTAAGAAATAATGAATTGTCTTTTTTTCTAAATAAGTCACCAATAAATTGTCATGTGTTCTTCATTTTGAAACTTTTATCTCAAATAGATTTGATGGGGTTGGTACTCAGTCTAATTCGTGGTGGCCCTTATGACATTTTTATCTATCAACATTGAATTGAATGATCTCACTATTCTGTAATCAACAGAACAATAAGCAATCATGTCCAAGTCAGATATCTAATCTTGCCAAACCATTAACACAAATGGAAGACATATGTAGAGAGCCAACAATCCAAGAGAACTATTTCTCAAAAATTCCTGTTTAGATAGTATTCTGGTGGTCCAAGTATTTGTAGTAATATAAGAGGTGTTTGAAAATGAATCATCATTGTATATTTTATATCTATGCAGATTTGTGGTAATTTTAATAAATCTATTTATGATACTCAGGTTCTTTTTGAAATTTTCCTTTACTTTTTTTTTTCTTCTTCTTCAGGTTTTTCAAGACAGGGTTTCTCTGTGGTTTTGGAGGCAGTCCTGGTACAGGCTTTTGAAGACTAGGCTGGCCTCGAACTCACAGAGATCTACCTGCCTCTGCCTCCTAAGTGCTGGGATTAAAGGCATATGCCACGAGTGCCCGGCTGAAATTTTCCTTTTTCTTAAACATCAAAACTACTTGTTTTTAAAAGTGCCCAATCTTTCTTTTGCTGTAAAAACAAAACAAAACAAAAGACTACATGTCTGTTAGTAATTAGTTATTTCTAGTCTATGTTTCTGGCATAATCATTGTCATGTTTAGTTTAAGTTCTTCACTTAGGTTTCCTTCATAACCAACCATTGGGACTATACATTTTTATCCCTATACAAATAACTATGGCTTAACGCCTAACCCATACTCCATTCAGTTTTCCTGAATTGTGCCATTATTTCAAAAGAGCTACATGCAATATTAACAATGTTGGCCCACGATCTCTCTTGGAATGTTTGTTTTCCTTAGGGACCTACAGCAGGAAAAAAAAAATCACAGTCACTCTCCTTCTGCAACCTGTGCTTTACTGAAATATTGGCTTTGACAAGCCTGCAGGGGTGAGAAATTATTTTATGTTTCAGGGTTTGCACTTCATGGCTGTCTTTCTGAGAATATTACCAGGAGGAAATAGAGAGACATGCTTGCCCTTATCTCCAACCACAGGATTATTTGAGCCTAATACTGAACAGTTGCCTCAGCCTTGGGGAGGTCTACAAAGAGACTTTACTTAGAAGTGGTACAGGGCATGAACCTGACTGAGTATCCGACAGCTGTAAATATCAGGAGACCAATAATTTGCCAATTACTTTTCCTAGCATATTTAATGGTCAATCACATTGTCTTTTCTCTAGGGCTATCAAAACACTGATATTATGAGGGAAATCAGTGTCCATATGATGTGAATATCTGCTTGCAATGTAATGGTTAGTTGGTAGGTTGTGATGTCTGTCTTCTCTTCAGAAAAACTCATCCTGAGAGGCAGACTTCTTGGAGTTCTGTTGTTTAGTAATCATGAGACATTCTCTCCTGAGAACTCTCACCTTCTTTGTAAACACCTCCATGTAACCTGTCCAAAACAATCTGGTCAGAATTCCAGGTGAAAAATAAAATATCTAAAGGGAAAAATGTTTGAGGGGTGAAATATGTATTTCATGTACTAACCAAATGGTATTTAGTTGCGTTGAGCTGTGATAATAGTGCTACATATACTCAAAAGTTGTCACTTATTTTGAAACCATGAGCTAAGCTTAAAACATGGAGAATATTTGAAGTAGGCCTCATAATGAAATGCTGCAGAAATCTTTTATCAATTGGGCCTTATGTTCACTCTTGTAATAAAGAGGCTTTTGGAGTTTATACACCACAGTCTAATAGGTGACCGCTTAATGGGATTTACATTCACTCAAACAAAATTAGGCTGGTAAAAGACAATGCAACATGCTGTAATGTAAATGGCATTGACGGCAGAATTAAATGTTTGTGGAAACAGGGCAGCAGATCTATCAAGAGCTAATTAGACAGAGAGTTCAAAAGCAGGCTTGGGAGTAAATACTATCCACAAATAAAAAAAAGAGGCCATGGCAGGAAAAGGACCTTTTGTGTGAGGAAGAAAGGGAACTATACAAAAGTTAGTTTAATTAGAATCTCAGATGGAGTCTTTCCCATTAGAAAAACATATCCTTATCTGAACCTCTGCATAATATTAGGTAAAAGAAAAAAACTTTGCTATGTTATTGTGTATCTCAGTGATTCTGTATGATAGCTGGTTTAAATAGCATTCCCTTTGTGGCTACTTTCTAGCTATAGTCACTGTATCTAAAAACAAAACAAAATAATTTTTGAAAGTTTATCTTTGAAGTCATTCTAACAGAATAAGTAAGAGTACTTTTGATTTTGTAGAGTAAGGTTTTTAAGAAAGATAATGGCAAAGGTACCAATAGATAATATCAATTACTAGTAAAAGCTTTGAATTTGACTTTCTTTAGCATGTGAGTAGACGTTAACGTCTACAAAGTTCAAATTCATGAGTGTTCACTATAGTGTGTCATTACAATCTCTGATGTTCAGCTGAGCTGTTGCTTAAGAATGATATGGCCTTGGAATAGCCCCCCCAAAAGTCACCCTCATTTAGTAAATCAGCATTATTTTTTTTGAATCCCGAGAGTATTTTGACTAGTTGAAGTTTCTCTATTTTTTATATTCAAAGTTCAGAACTTAAACCACCATGCCATGAAATGTTTTACATAAAAAATAGTATGTGTTGACTACTTTGGGATTCAATTTTTTTCACAGATTATAAGGGAAAACATAAATCATATTTTGTACATAGCCAAAAGTAAACTAGAGATATGTTTTCATTTTAAAAACACAGTTCAATTATCATAATTCTTTCATTTTGTTGAAAGGATTCAACATGAGGATCTTATGAGGATAAAGAGTGATAATATATGTGACATTCTTTGAGGTTGGCAAGCCATTTGCATGATACATGATGTCACCAAATCTTTTTGTGATGCTGTTGCTATGCTGAGGGTCACATGGATGTTTAAGGGGCAAGTGTTATACTGAGTAATTAAACCCCACAGTTGAAGTCAGAAACTTGGCTTTTTTGCCTCCTCTACTACAGAAACAAAGAATGGTTCTATGGGCATGTTTTAGGTTGTTTGTGGTTTAGTTAATCCATGAAATCCACGGAAGACATTGCTGTCAACAGTTAATGGTCTGAGATTGCTTTATTCTTTAATGAAAAGATCAGTAAGATTAGAATTGTTTTGTCCCTGCCATGGAAATAGACAAGAGTATTAATGCCCAGTTTCTCTTGGTGGTATTTGGCAGTTTGTCTACCCACTTGTGAAACCTATCTTTTTTTGTTTGTAAAGGAGAGTAACTGGATTGGGTCTATTCTACAATAGAATCAGCTTTCTTCCAAACATACTAAACACATAAAACGGTGTTCTTTCACATACATTGGCGTTTCAGAGTTTCCTAAGATTGACTAATTGCCAAAATCACCTGTGGAGCCGCTTACAAACACAAATTCCCAGGCACTTTCCCTAGAGATCATGATTCAGAGGTTCTGGGACAAAGCCAGAAATCTCAAGTGACTCTAATGATTAGGGAATTTGTTCAAGTTGGGACAACTCCAATAACTCCAATGAAGTGCTACAAAAAAAAAAAAAAGCCAAACAAAAAACAAAACAAACAAACAAACAAAAAATTATAACAAAAAACTTACTATTTTTGTCTATTGTAGCAGATATATAACTATATAACATACTATTAATTTTGAAATATTTAAGTAAATGTGATAAACAAATTCAAGGTTATTATATTACTTTATATTAGTTCCCTGTCTGAAGATAACATTTTCCCATTATAAATTGTGGCTTCCTAGATATTACTGAGATAGAAATATTGGAAAAGGAATATGCCTTGACATGTTAAGAAGCTAAAGTGCCCTGATCATTGTTAACAAGTGGGAGACTAGCTTTCTGCTCCCTGATCTCTTGACAAATCACCTTGTAACCAAGTTTACAATCCCTTGAATTGGCTGGATTTTATTTCCTTAACACATAAAATGAATGAATTAAAAAGAATTATCCACATGGTAATACCAGATTATTTTTTTCCTATGGGCAAAATTAGGCTGTGTGACAAGATCCAGATGGCAGAATTTTCCCCTTCATTGTTATTTAGTGACCACCAGAGGATATTGTGATTACTTGAATATTTTGGCATTCTCTCAAATTTAACATCTAGATCAGCAAGTTATTCTTTGCATCACAGAGCATGACATACTGTTATGTTCTGGTACCCAGGATATAAAATATATATAATTTTTATGAATCTATCATGTCCTTAGTAATTTGTTTGGGGTTTTATCTGGATTAGACAACCGAATATAAAGCAGTTCTTTACATCATGCCGAAACAGGAATTGCACAAATAATCATTGTTAGTGTTTTTAAAAGGTAAATAGACCTAAAATTCTATTATGTCATACATATAGACAGAATTTTAAGTGCCAGAAATATTCCTCCTTAGTCAATCATGAAAATGATATGCTAATTCATACTCCAGGGTTTGTAATTAATCATTGAGATTTCAGGGTAGTAAATGTAGATATATTTAGAAACAAAGACTATAGTTATAGTTATTTGCATGCTTACTTTGGAGCAAAAATAACACAGTCCAAGAGTGGAAAGAAAGTGTAATGACTCCAGTGGCTGAGAGCCCTGTGACAAACAAAATGCTTCGCAAATGCACAGATGAACAGTGACATTCATGCATTCATTTTCCTGGATAACTGTGCTTGACCTAGTATGGTGTTTTAGATGGAAATGTTTTAAGTACGATAAGCTTTTACATCTCCACTTAAAATTTTGTATTTTTCCTACATTTGAAATTATGCTAATTCCTATATATCTCAGTATTCCAATTTGCAAGGTAGGTAATTCATATAGTGCTTTAAAAATGTGGAAAGAGAGATACAAATTTGCAAAGGTATCCATGTAGAAAATAATTTAGGTGGGAGTTGGCACACTTGATTTTGGTGCTTGCACTGGATAAGGCTCATGTGAACTGTAAATATGACGTGAGCTCAAAATAGAAACAGAACAAAAGATCATAAAAGTCATTTGGTTAGAATAGCTGGAGATAAGGCTCATCATTTATGAGCATCGACTGCTTTTGTGAAGTTCAGTTTATAGCACCCACATCTGGTGGCTCACAACCACCTGTAACTCCAGCTTAGTAGAAGGAGGAGATAGCTTTCTTCTCCATGAACACTTGAAATAATGTAGACACAGACTCCCAAAAGCCCACATACAATAAATAATACAATCTTTAAATATTTTAAAAGAATTAATTGGAGTTAGGAGACAGGAGGCTAACATATAAGACCTTAAAAATATATTTTTAAAATTATAAACATGCTTTGCAGTGTACTAGATAGGAGTCTATCTATGCTACATAAGGGATATGGAAAGAAGTACTTTAGTCATAGTTCCTAGGGGGAGATCATTTTTTTTTCCTTAATATTTTCCACTATGTTTTGTGGTCTTTATCCGAAGATGAAAGGTATAATAGACACAGTACCACTGGTCCAAACTGTGTACCTCTGATTCTTTTTGTCAAGAGATGCCATATCCTAGCTCTGTTCCTGTGCCTGACACGGATATCAAAGCTCTAAGCCAGGACATTCTAGTGCCTCGCCTGGGTCTCAAAGTCTGACTCTCAGTGAAGACTCCAGTTCTGTTTAGCTCCATTTATGATGTTTTTATGCCAAGTCCCACTGTCTTCATCACTAATCCCAATGATCTGGAATTTTCTTCAGAGTGCATAACTTATTACAACTTCTCAGATAAATTTATCTTCTAAAGAAAGGAAAATGTATGGGACTCACACATACACACACACACACACACACACACACACACATACATAAATATGGCATATGGCACAATAAGAGAAAGTATCTTTGTTTTAAAAGGTGGGGTAATTTGATGTAAATTTTATGATATAAAATACTGATTTTTTGCATATATGGCTTTGGGTAAAACTATGAACTACATGATTCTTTATTTACCTTCTAGCAAGTATTAGATTTTTGGTTTCTTTCCTTTAGATATTTACTATGAATTAACCATTTACAGGGGCAACTAGATACTGTGAACCAAGGCATTGACAAATAAATGAAGGAATTGATTTTCATGTCTTGCTTTAAAAGTATATTATTGCTAAAGAAAAAAAAAAATGAACATGTACAAATTAAAAAAAAATATCTATATATCTAATAAGTGAAGTGCTACCTTTGAGAGAGAAAACACGAATTCCTTGGCTGTTCAAATGGATAATGTGATATATCTTTTCATTGTTTACTCAGCCATTGGCATGACTTGTGGTTTGAATCTCATTTTACTTTTCAAACAATTTATATCCCATCTTCTGATATGGAGTTGCAAATTTAAAGCAAAAAAAAAAAAATTCAGAAAACTTCTTTGCATTGTAATTCAGTCAGAAAGATCAAAATTGTTGTAAATGTTTTTTGATCTTGGTTTGAAATGAATGAGAGCTGTGAAGAGGGGAAAAAATCTCATTTCTAAAACTTGAGAATGTAATCATATTTCTCTTTGACAATTAAGCACTTCAGTTGATTTATGCAAGGACTTTTTGTAGCTTTTCCTAGGAAAAATATTCTCCTTAATTTAAGTACTTTTCAGAAGCTTATTATCTATCTATACATTCACAAGTTTCCAGTTTAATTTTAAAAGGAAAACTCTGCATTGCAATACAGGCAGTATAGATGATCAAGTTTCCTTTTGAGGGGAGAAAGGAAGCCTCTAACATTAGCATCGATTTAGAAGGAGAAGGCCCTTCAAGAGTTGTTTCATTAGAGTAACAAATGTTATGACATTAATCTAAAGATAAAGTTAGGGAAAATGTATCATGTGAATATGAACAGAGATATAGTGTGAATATCATAGAATTCGCCTTGAATTATGAGCACTTACCACTTTGCTAGGAATCTATAACTCCAAGTGCTGATTCTAAGTTACTAATTCTTTCTCTGTGTGGGTATGTGTATGTTTATTGTGTAGATAATTGTATGTGTGAGTTGGGTGTGATGTTCTATGGCTGGTTTGTGTAGAGGTCAATGGTGACAGGCGTAAACCCACAACTCACCATCTATCTTGTTTAAGTCAGGTTATCTTTGCTTTTCAGCTCTATGTTTGACAAGCTAGTTAGCCCACACTCTTCCTGATATTTTCTTGTCTCTCCCCTCCATATTGCTTTAGAAACACTGGTTTGGAAACATGCACTCCTGTACCTGGCTTTAAGGGTATCTGGAATTCAAATTAATATCTTTAGGCTCTGAGTGAGCTTTTTACTGACTGAGTCATCTTGACAGCCAGAATCTGATATTTTATGAAGTTTTTCAAATATCTGTAGGAGTTCTAAAGAAACAAAATAGATTAAGTTGACTGTTGAGGAATGTTCATTAATTCTCCCATTCTCCTCTGCCATCATATTATTATTATTTATAAAATATTTAGTAATTAGGGTAAATTGTGTTGCATCATTTTTGTACAAAACATACAGAATGAATAGCATGAAATTACATGGATATCTTTTATCTTAAATAATTTTCATTGTAGAGTTATAACGTTTTCTATCTGCAGTATACGCAGAGAGGAAATAATGTGAAACGTTGATGGTTCCTGAAATATTATAATATTTACTAGTGAAGTACATACTAGGTAGAGCTAATCAAATATTACTATTTAATTTTCTATGTGAGTATGGATGCTAATTGAAAACTTAAAGAACCCAATTATTATTGTACTAGAAGTTAGACAACATTTTCTCTCAGATATTGATAATTTGTTTTTTCTTTTAAAGAAATGGAAGTTTATTGGCCTACCTTTTTCTTTGAAGTATAGCGGACAAACAGTCCTTGATTTTAATTGAATGGTCTTAAGATAAAATAAAAACAAATATGTTCTATGTTTATGACTTGCTGATTTCAGTTCACTTGTGTTTGCAAGGAAGAAAAATCACATACTCATTGGTAAAGAAATGAAATTTGAATTTATTTTATCTTGCAAGGGTTCTTTCATAGTTCATGGCTTAAAATCATTCTGTTTTACTCAGCCTAGTGTTTTTGTTGTGAAATCCAGTACTGAATTCCTGTTCCTTCTCATAAAATAGACCGGGAGGCTTTTATTGTATATAGGCATCAATGTGTCTTACCTCCAGTTTAGCAGAAGCAAAACTTGAATGATTTTGATAATGTTAAGAGAAAAATCTTCAAGTTTTTTATTGCTCAAAGGTAGAAAGAAAGGATCAAACAAATACTACTTGGCCTGTGAACAAAAATAAAATGTCATTTATATTATGGCAATTTCTGCAGATAGTAGCTACTAATATTTTATAGTAGTGCTGCTGTTAACCATTGAAAACCCCACCAAATTATTTACCTACATATCATTAGTTGAAAATTTTGAAGCACAACATTGTTCATGTCATTGAAATATCAATAATTCTTATTGACAATGGTGCAACTACCAAAAGGGACTAAAGTATTATTGAGATATTATGATATGATATTTTGAATATATATATTAAGATTATCGACAATGATTGACTAGGAATGGCTCATTGTGATGCTGCTAATTTTAGCATAAGAAAGTCCTTAGTTAATATTGACCTTCATGGGAGTTTAAAGAAATATATAAATATTGATAATGTAGTACACCAAATACCTATACTCCTACAAAATAAAGTATGTTAGCCTGTGGATCTAGCTCAGAAGTTGAATAGTTGTCTAGAATCTACAAGGCTCTGCTTTTCATCCCCAGAACCTCATTAACAGACACACACGTGTGTGTGTGTGTGTGTGTGTGTGTGTGTGTGTGTGTGTGTGTATATGTATATGTATATATATATACATATATACACACACACACACATATATGTATGTATGTGTGTGTATCATATATGTGTGTATATATGTAATTATTTCATATATATAGTCATATATGAAGTATATATGTTGATTTATATACCTCCAATTTCACTCATTTGGCCAAATTAACTGAGCACCTGTCATTCCCCAATTAAATGCTTTCTCATTATACATTGTCTTGATTGTGGTCTTTTCTAGAAATAGAACAGTAACTAAGATATCATGTCCTGTTCCAGGTATGGTCTGTATCATATGTAAAGGGGTGAGATTTAGGACAAATGTAGGCCGAGTCTAGGGAAGAAGAGGATAATACAAATGTTTTGTCATGGCAGAATATTTTTTTCTAGTGCTAAATCTTTCTTATGGGATGATCATCAAAGAGAACTCTGTGTTGTTCAATATGGCTAGAAGTCTGACAGTGGTCTGAGCTTAGGTATGACAAACAGGAACCATCCAGTCTTTACATAAAGAGTCCATTGATATTTTGGACTCTGCACTAGGCCCTGGGAATGTGTTGATAAATAAAATGATGTAGTATCATCATTGAACTCTCACAGACTATATGTGGTCCCTACCGCTTTGATTTAAAATGATTTGCTATATATTTTAGTCATAAAGTCCCATTGTATTAGCTCTATAAACATTAAAATATTAAGTGAATGACCTGGCATCAGTTTGATACTTGACACTTGCTCTTATCCTTCATCTTGTTAATGTATGTATGCTCTTATAAATACTTATCAAGGATGTCTTTGGTTCATAGTTTTGGAAATTCTTCTGTTGATCTTTTCAAAATGCATTGCAGCCCACTGCCCTTAAATCTGTCTGCCAACTCTTTTCTAATATACCCTATTCCCCTGGCTTGCTGACTATTCTCTCACGTGATAAATAACTCTGCCTTATCAAGGTCAGGAAGGAAGGCCCCTTTTTCATATCTCATAAATTTTAGCCAGGTGTCACTGATGTGAGATTAATGTAATGGCACTATGGCAAGCACTCAGGCTTGTCTTAATTATGCTAAGGTTGCTGGTTCACTGTTGCTCTTCATCTGTCTCCTGCTTTAGGGAACACTAAACACTCTGTCATTAGATTGTCTGTTCCACAACATTGGCCCTTTGCATTTACAAAGTCATCAGCTGGCTTATGACACAGCTTTTCTAACAAATTAAATTAAGCAAAATGTGAAAACAAAAAATTAGGGATAAAGTGCTATGCATGCACTTATGCGCAAGCACACACACGTATCAAATTGTAATCAAAGGGGCTGAAGCAACTCTATATTGCCAGTGATTTTCCTCTAAACATCATGTTACTTACCTAACAATAGGTCAATTTTGGGCTCGGATAGATTCATGTGTGAATATGAGTGACAGGGTTGCTTTTCCCTTTGGAAAGGAAATTGCCAAATGTGTTCTCTTTGCTGACCATGATGTACATACACCTTCACAGATCTCTCCACACTATCACTTTCCTTTGTTGGTTTCCATAGGGATGCTATTTTCAATTCCTGATTCCTATATGGGTACTTAATTACCTTATCTAATTTTGCATTTGATACTCACTTATTTCCAAAGGCCTTGCCAGCTTAGTCTTTCACAGTACAAAGTTTTGAAGTCCAGGACTATTTGTTTTGATTCTGTTCAGTTTAAGTTAATACATGATATTGTCTCTCACTTTCAAATTCTTTAACTTTTAAATATATTTTTGAAGCAGTCTAGCTACATGTTCTAGGCTAGTCTAGAACTATTGGGTTCAATAGACCACTTTTCTACCACTTCTTCCCAAGAAGATTAGATAATTCTCAAAATTCTAAAAAACTACTACTGTCTTTGAATGAAGATTGTGTTCTACAAACTCTAGTCAACCATAGGTGGACAAACAAGAAAAAAGAGCAACCAGGTGTTTTGTATGTTATTTATGCCTTTGTTTAGGATGAACTAATACTTTATCTATGTGGACCCTATTAATATACTGCTCTTTATGATTTTGCCTGCATCTGTGGCTTACTAACTTTGAATACTCTAGCAAATTTATTAATTTTTTGTGCTAATTTCATCATTTGTAATATGAATGATGATATCATTGACTACAATGATAGCAATGACATTTGAAATATGCATACATGGACCAATGCCTGGTCGATGGTGAGTGGTATGATGGAATGTGTTATTTCTATTTGGATTTTTCTTCAATCATGACCTCACAAGGCATTGCTGAGTGTTTTTCTGAGCATATTGAGCCCCTCCGTTAGTTGGAAATGAAAACAAAAGAACCACCCCATACCTGTTTTCATTACATAGGTAATATTTCAGGATTTCTACATAATCAAAAAATGCAAACCACCTATGAATCATGACTGGGGAGACACTGAGCAGTAAGGATGTAGTCTGAAGCCTTCAGATGATAGTCATAGGCTATCATTAATAAAGAATATATATAGTCTTTCACAGTACCACTCAGTAATATAGCTTGAGTGAGATTTGTTTTGTTTTTTTTTTTTACCTTCACTTCCCAGAAATGTTGAAAGGGAATGCTGAATAGACCAGAGTCCTCTGTGTTTTGACAATGAGTGAAAATACTTCAATAAATAGTATATTCAGTTATATAAATATGCGCAAATATATAAATATGTTGGTCACTTTTAGATGTCAAGTAAGACCAATGCTGTGGGTTTCATGTCAGATCTCATTATTTTCTAATAGTACAAGCTATACTTAACAGATGAGTTAGAAATAACATTATTATTTAGATTTATTCACATTATGTTTGAGAGATTTGCCTCTGTGTGTGTGTGAGTCTTGTGTGTGTTTCACTCATGTGCATCTGCCCCTTGTGTGAGTGTTTTGCCTGTGTTTGTGTGTCCCCTGTGTGTATTAAACTGTGTGTATGTGTATTTCCTGTGTGTTTCACCTGAATGTGTGTGTATTCCTTATGTGTATTACATTATTGTATGTTCTTCTTAGTCATTTAAACAAACCATAATGTAATTTACTTTACTGACTATACTTAAATTCACACACTGCCTCTGAAGGAACATATAAGGCCTACTTTTCTTTGAATGCAGAAAAATCCAACACTGAATTCTAGTATACTAAGCCTCTAGAGATTATATCTTATATATCAAATAGAAAACAGTTTTCCAAGTAGCATCATTTACCAAAGATTTTATAATTGTGAGATAAAGAAAATTTCAACTAATTATAATAAAAGAAGAATGCTGTTAACTGTAATTGTAGTTGAAGTGTTACATTGCTGTTGAAATTCTGAGAAGCTAGAGTAATTCTTAGGAAGATGTATCAAGTATCTTGGGAAAGGACACACATGAATTGGCTACTAAATAATAAAACCTTAGTTTAAATTCAAAGACATACAAATTTCTCATGTGTGTTTTTTGACAAACTGGATCAAGGCAACCACGGCAGCTTGTGTCTATAATTGTTTCAGTTGAGATGTTGAGGCAGGGTTATTGCAAATTTGAGGGCTGTCTGAGATCATTTATGGAACCCTGTCTCAAAAAACAGGAAATGAAAGACAAAGAAAGAAAAGCAAGAAAAATGTCTAAACTGTTGATAAATTATATAAGCTAATTGATTATAAGCAATATTAGAAATAGTCCCTGAATTTCAAACTAGGTATTGTAAGTACTAATGTATGGACAGCAATTTCAGTTCTTTAATTTTGGTTGTCTGTTTGCTTTAATGTAACTTGTTCACATAAAGTTCTGCATGTAAACAGTAGCAACCGAAATTATCAGATCCTGCTGAATTTGAATCACTTAAAACAAATTTAAAATGTAAACTTCTCCATTCTAATCTAAACAAATATGGAAATCCTGAACTAATTGATTTCAGTCTTTGTAATGGACTCAGATATGCTGTGAGTCTTATTTTGTAGTATGAAAAAATGCTAAGATTAAGGCATCACCCTCCCTGTGAAGAAGGGGTGGGAATGGGATGGGAGGGTGGTTGGGGGGGCATTGGAGGGAGGGAGAGAGAGGGAACTGGGATAGATATGTTAAAAAAAAAGAAAGAAAAGTTTTCTTGCTATGTTTTGAGGAAAAAATACCAACCAGCCTTTTTTGACTATTGGAAATTTTAACTGCAGTCACTGATGTCTGATAAGCGAAATACTAGCCAATGAGAAACTGCATTTTTTGGACTTATTTGTTATTATTGCCATAGCTATAGCTATAGCCAGGCATTGAAACATTGAAATGATCACATTAACTTAAATTGAACATATTTATATTTGTGTATGTATGTATGTATGTATGTATAGATGAGTGAGTTTTATGGTTTTTAACAATAGGAAATCTAGGTTCTAAATACTACAAGAGGCATTATATTAGTTGATCTCATATTCACTACCCATACTATTGGTGGATATGTTTCATACAAATTAATTTTCTCATAAATAAGTGTGAGAATGCGTTATTTGACTTAAAGGTTATTTATGTTCCTTTGAATATTGAGTAAAGCACAATTGCCACAAAGCATATTCAGCAATTTATTACTTCTTTTTCATCCCTCACTGGCATCGAGTTTTCTAAGAATGTGGGTAAACAGTTTCAATGTGGTTCAATAGTGAGTGTAATTTCCATCTTACAGGAGTATTGAAAAGGCGCATGGGCTCAGTGTAGCAGTGAGTGTGTAATCCCAGCAGTTAGTAGGCCTAACTAACATCATTAATCTAAGACTTGAGCTTCATAACAATTTAAGGCCAGCTAGAGATTTACAGTGACACACAACTATAGAAAAATATTGAAACCCAACCAAACACCTATCCTTCATCCTCAACCTCACCTTACAAATTGAAAGGTCAGAGGTCATTTTTGCACTGTAGAAGCCATGCAATGATACAGTGAAGGGTGCCTTTTGCCATTTCTCCTGACCTTTGAGTTTTTATATTGATTTCTCACTTGTTGACATGTGTATTACAAATCTCAGAAGACAGTTAACTCACATATGTTTTTTTCTTCTTTGTTCACACTTTATTTTGCAAAGATGCAAAATAGGTAATGAATTGTATAGACGTTTAAACTTTTGCCTAACACCTTAAAAACAGAGATAAATTAATTCTCTTAGTATATGATTTAGAACAGAAGATGGGTTCTCTAGGATTGTTTTCCTCAGTTTGTGCTAATATATCAGATTTTTATTACAGGGATATTCTCATAATATTTCTCCTGTATATCCAGCACAAGTAATCTCAACTTTTTAAAAAAATGCATGCAATCCCCACCTTGAACACATGAGATAGAAGGTTCATTTAAGTTGTGGCTATAGGAGTGATGTCTAAGTCCTCCTGCTAGGAAAATTCTTTCTATAATAAATACAGAACCCAGTTGATACCCACACAACAGTATATACTGAAATCTGTTGATAATCATTCTACAGTAAACATAGAACTCTGTTGATATACATATAGCTATTATAATTGTAATATTCTTTCACATGTTTTTCCTATTGCCTAAATATCCTTAATCTAACAATTACATAAAATGGTAATTAAAATGCTAGTGGTCTTTTTTTTTAATTGATCCAGAGTGTCTTTATTGTTCCATCTGAAATGCAAAGTGAATTCCATCCATGTATTTTTACCTCTATTGTGATCAAGCAAATTTGAATATCACATATAGTTTATTTATTTATTTATTTATATTTTATTTTTTTTTATTTTATATAACCAAGTCCATTCAAATGAAAACAAACATTTATAGGCAATATTTGGGAATTTGGGCATTGTTCTTTCCAAACTACTTCCTGCTGGTAAGGGGCGCTGTCATGGGGGATTCGAAGAAGATTCAGAAATCCTGGCTGTAGTCTGTCAGGCTGCTTTGTCCAGCTGTTTTGAATGTAGGATCACCTGGTACTCTGTTTCAGGTGGTCTGGCTTGATCAAAAAATTATAGTATTATATGTTTTCTGGTGAAGGAAGATTTATTTAATACAAGTAAATCAACGAACATATGATTTCAATATTAACTTATCTCCATTAAAATTGTCTTCTGAAAGTTATAAATAGAAATAATCTGAGGTAAAGTAGCTTTATTCACACATGAGTCACTGAGGTTTTGTTTTTAAGTTGTATGTAAATTTTGGATCTTATTACCTCTGAGCACGCTTCTGTTATTGTGTATCATTCTCTAGTAATAGCCCACAAATTTGTACATGCAAAATGGTAAATGGGTAATTTTCAGGGAGAATTATTTTCTTTCCAGTGATATTCCTTTTCCCCTTGTACTGATTTCACAAACATTATAGTTTATTGAAATGCATGTTCAAAATTCAGCTCTTCAATTTAGCTTTTCCCATTTGATTAAGGCTTGTTGAGCAAGAGGCAACTGAATTTGGTGGTGTGTAATACTTCAGCATTTTCATATTCTGTGTGTATAGCCATCATTTAAAATAAATCTGACTAGCATTTAATCATTTACAGTGAATGTTTAGAAGTTTGTTTATCTGATAGGCCCAGAGTGCAGACATGGAACTTCACTCATATGATGCTTAGAAAACAATGAACTGATGGAAGTTGGTTGTTTACATTCTGCTGTATAATAATATATCAAAATTAACCATGTTGTGTGGAAAATATCCCTGACTATTTTGCTTTTGATTTTAAAATATATTCTAATTTCTTCCCAGGTTCTTGTTAGCTGTAGTATTAATGTCAAGTTTATTTTGAAGGTATTCTCTTTATTTTTACACTTTTCATCAGACTATTCCAATAGCAACCATAATGCCTGCATCTGTTCATTCATGGTATATACTCCAAAGCCTTTTCCTTAGCATATATTTCTGCAGGTGTCTGGGAGAGAATGCATATGCCTCGTTCTTTTCCTCTGCAGACATGAAAGACTGGTGTTTAGTGGTGACTGTCATGTGATCTCACCTATAAACCTCAAAAGCCTCCTTAGAGTCCACTAGATAGGTCCACTAAGGGACCAGGGTGAATCCCTGAAGCTGCTAGATTCTCTGTTGCAATAGCAGCCATTGTTTGCTTGTTGCTGGAGTCTGTTCTCATAGGATGGATTTCCATTCAAAGAGTTAGATGCTTCTGCTTCAGAATAGAAAACTGATTAAAAATCCTTCCTGTTGGAGGTCTATGCCTCCAGCAGGTGTATGACAGAAAAAAAAATATTATTTAATGTTTGAGGAAACACTATCAATTCTCCTAGTATTACTTTTCAGCAAAACATGAAAGGAATTTCATCTGTAAATATAAAGTTGAGGACAAAGGAACAGGGGTAGAGAGACAGGTAGAGAGGACTGTTTACAATCGAAGCATAGGCTCTAAGTACCTCAACCCATGATATGATTATTTTTTGAAGAACTACTCTTCTCTTAAAGGGTATTGGAGTTCAAAATGAAAATTGCTTTTGCAGCAGAGTGCACCATCAGCTCTGTGGGGACCCGATTAGTGCAGTTTCTCTCTGTCCTATATACTTGTGCCGCTTCGGTGGTTACAATCACACACAGGACATGGTGAAGTAAAAACTTTGATTCATAAAGGGACCCCCGTGTGACTCGGTTGGCTTTCTATTTAAAATGTATTTGATCACTTACTGTCTAACTCACAAAGACAAATTAACTGATGGATGAGACGTCTGGTGTGTTATAGTTGAAGCAGAGAGATGTTTTACTCTATCATGACCTGTTTTACTAATTCAGGTTTCAGTCACTCACCTCTGACTTTTAAATCTATTCATCAGTTTGGGACATGTTGATTATTATTTGTAGGCAGATGGGTTTCAGAGTCATTACTGAACAGTGACAAGAGAAACAGAAACTCTCAATGCATTTTAGGAAATGTATGGGCTTTAAATCCAGTGATACACACACAATTCTTGTTGCTGTAGCTGGCAGTCCTTATGTTAATGGATTGGTTAGGAAATGTATTCTGTTTTGTTACTAAGTTAAATTTAAAGCAAGATCTGCAGGGAGATGCTGTGGAGATGGCTCAGTGGGTGGGGTACATGCTCAGAAACATGAATACACAAGTTCAGATGGCTGTCAGAAGCTAGGCATGGTGGCACATGTCTGAAGCCCCAATGCTGGCAAAGCACTTGGAATCCTGCAGGCCAGACAGTGCATACAAATCCATGTCAGTCAAATACCTCTTCTCAATAAATGATATGGATATTGAGGGATATTTGATGTCAAACTTTGTACACACCACACACACACACACACACACACACACACACACACACTTTCTCTCCATGTCTTTCTCCCCATATCTCTCTCTCTCTCTCTCTCTCTCTCTCTCTCTCACACACACACACACACACACACACACACCATACCAAATACAAGAATGATCTGTTGAATGTCTTGGTAAAAAATTCTGATTATTTTTTTTTAGCATCCCTTACTTAGACCTTTATTGATTATTTTGTTGAGTTGAAGGCTGGAACTAGCTTTCCTTGTTGGAAGTATGTCTACAAGTATAAAATTGTACTTCCTGTCAGTATTTTAATGTATTTTAAACAATATAAGTTAAGGATGATGGAATTGTTATGTGAGTCAGAAGCGCAACATAGTTTTCTTTAGCTTTTCTTCACACCACAGTGTTTCTCTGTGTAGCTATGGATTGCCTGGGACTTGGTTTTTTACAAAATTTTATTTAAATACACTTTTTATGTATTTTACATACTGATTGCAGTTTCGCTTCACTGCTGTCCCCCGTAGTCCCATCTCGACCCTCTGCTTCTACCCCACTCCTCCTGCTTCTTATCTACTCCCCTCTCCTTTCATTTCTCCTGCCTCCTTTCGGAAAGGAACAGGGCTCCCATGGGCTTGAGCAAAGCAAGGCACATGAAGATGAGGCAGAACCAGGATCCTCCAGTTGCTCAAGGCTGAGCAAGGTGATCCAAGTGTTGGTCCAGAGTCCATGAGCTCCCAAGAGCTGAGGCCAGCTGTCTCTGTGGGTTGCCCCATAATCTCCCTGATTTATACAATCTTCCTACCTTTCCTCAGCAAGACTCAGGGAGCTCGGACCAGTGCCTTGGTTGTGGATTTCTGTATCAGCTTCCTGGGACTTGATTTTTAAAGCAGGCTAGCCTCAGCATCACTCATAGTTAACCCCCTGCCTCTAGCTTTCAGAGTTGGTATTAAAGGCATGTGCTCACACACACACACACACACACACACACACACACACACACATATATATATATATATATATATATATAGCCTTTTAGAATATATAGCCATCTGAAGAGTGAAAAGATATTTCATCAGCTAACTGCTTTGATTGGTCACTCCAGGTGGGACATAAAAACATTTTCATAGCACTGGGACATGGGGCTGGATTTATAATTTACAGCTCTGGTGTCTAATGCATGAATGTGTTTTGGCAGACAATTCTTTTTCACCATTGAGGCTGGTTCTGTACACACTGAATCCCATATCCCTCATCTGACATCTTTTCTATTTGAGTATGCTGAGGGAAACACCTTTTATCTTGGAAACTCCCGGTGATTAAAACACGACAAGGGGAAACTGTTTCACTTCATGTATACCTATACTCTAAAAAACAACATAGCCCCCCCCATGGACTCTTAACAAAACTTTATAATTGTATTACATTCTAACATAAATATTTTCCAACTTTTAAGTTGAAGTTGCCAAAACACTTATTTTTATGTGCACATCCTTATAGTATAAGACAACGTTTTCTCTCTCTTCCTTCCTTTCCATTCCTTTCTCTTCCTTCCTTCCTTCCTTCCTTCCTTCTTTCCCCTCTCCCTCAATCCTTCCCTCCCTCTTTCTCTCTCCCTTCATTTCTCCTTACCTCCCTCCCTCCTCCCCCCCTCTCTCTCTCTTTCTTTCTTTCTTTCTTTCTTTCTTCCATGGGGTGGTGACACAGCCTTATTGACATCTACTGGCCTCAAACTCATCAAAAAGTCAAATATCATATTGAAGTTCTGATCACTCTGCTTCTTCCTTTCAGTTACTGAGAGTTTAGTCCTGTGCCCAGTTCCCCCATTTTAAACAATGATGGAGATTTAACTGAGAGCTTCATCCCTATAGGCATGTACTCTACCGTCTGAGCTACAGTCTCAGCTATGTGAAACAGTTAAACATGTATTTAAATTAGAGGTGTCATATAACCCATCTATCTGTCACCAATATAGTAATTTGTCTGCCTGATCTCTCATCTCTCAGGCCACAGAAACTTTTCTTTCTTTCTTCTTTCTCACACACTCTCTCTCTTTCTTCCTTTTTTAATATTTTATGCTCTTTTAGTACTATGTAATGTAGTATGATATAGAGACCCATCGAAATGAATCATATTGCATGTGTTGCTTTGTTTTATTGATTACAGTATTTCCAAGGCCTAGGTTGCTCTTTGTTTCCTGGAAGGCTAGTCATCTCCTGTAGTATTTTAGAACCCACTTAAAACTGACCCTTCCAAAATGGTTTTACAGGGCTGGCACAGCATCAGTAGGAGGCAGCTAACCAAATTTTAGTTCTACTTTCCTTCTTCAATGAGTACATAGTTGAAAGGACATTAAATCCTATTTCCAGGCAGCTTGTTTGCTTGGGACCAGAAGTTTACAATGAACCTGTAGACAATATTTTTTGTTTATCCACACAGTAATCAACTCTATATATTCTTTTCATTTAGCAGTCCAAAGATCTGAGTAGAGATTTTCTGCACAGATAGCCATTTTCCCTTATAATATCCTAAACTTTAATATAAAACACAATACGAGAGAGGTTAATTTCTATTTCTCAGCATTACTGGGATTAATATTTAAAACATATTTTTATTACAAGGACATTTTTATATTGTGATGGTAGTATTTTGAAATAAAATGACAATGTACAGTGGTTTAAAGAAATCTTGATTGTTCTGACAAGAAAGTGTAAACACTGCCCATGGAAGCTTGCTGAGCACAGAGCCTCCTGGTCTATAGAACACTTTGTGATTTGCCTTCCAGGAATATACAGTGTGTGTGCTTGGGACAGTTCCACTTGGCCCAATCCCATTTTCCAGTCCAGTGAGCATAATGGCTGGGTAGAAATGAGATGTGTCTATGTGCTTTTGGTAATTACTGGGTATATGTTAATGAAAAGCTTCTCCTTGGCCTTCTACCAGCACTGTTAAATGTGTCCAATGATCATTTTTCCTCGGCGAAAGAGAAGCCACCAACAGGGCTCGAACACCCTGCATGAATAAATTGCATTGGACTTAATTTTGAACTAACAAGAATACAACTATTCTCAGATGTCCCTTTGCAACTGAAGCCATTGTGGGGCTTAGTCTCTCTCGTTGAACCTCTTGGCATTATTGCCCTTGTAATAAACTCTACTGAAATAATAAACATCTTATAAATATATAAAACATTCCCTATATTCTATGAAGTATTTTGACAAAAAGAAAACTCAGAACACTGACTAAGGTGTAGGACCTTATTCATTTAGCTGGACAGATAATACTTAGAAACACGAACCAATCAAAATTCATAAAAAATTATTGTCACATGTCACAGAGCTAATAAGATGAACTACTGTTAATGTTTTCAGGTGATAGTTAATGTTTCAGTGAATATTTTGAGATTCCAAGCCATAATAGAGAGTGTAAGAAAATAAGAATATGAAAATTTGAGTTAAATTTGACAGGTAATTCTGGTGATCAAGTATAATTTTGGTTGGTTCATCATACTAGGACAGGCAGTTAACATTATATTTAGTAAGTTATAGAAGGCTATGCATTTGAATACTAGAGAAAATATAATTTCCAAGCATAATACTTCTCTAGTATTTCTTATAAAAAGAAAGATTTGTTTTCTCTATAAAGTTACTAGTTTTTCCAGGAAAAAATACATGCATTATTTATCAATTTGCTATCTCAGCTATTTCAGCATTTGATATTCTCTCAGCTTTGGGGTATTCGAGAGAAGGTGTAAGGGGTGTGGCCATACTCTATGAAAGTGTTTTTATTTACAATTGAGGATTCCTTATTTCATGTCTCTCTGTGAATTTACACGTCCAGTCTCTTGCAAACCAGATTGGAAGTGTAGTGTATCCATGTAGAGACAATATAAATTGATTCTCTATGGTTCTAGAAGCCTGAAGTCCCAAACTGAGGAACTGAGGGATGATCAGTAGGCATTCTTCTTTCGGATAAACTAAAAGAAATCTTTAAAAAACAACGATAACAACAAAACAAAACAACAACAACAAAACAAACTGGTGTGTTCCAGGCTCCACTATTGCTACTCTAATCTAAGGTTTGTTTTTCTCCTTGGTTCTTCTTACTTAGCATATAGAAACTTCATTGTAGTCTCTTCTGTCTTCACATCACTTTCTCAATGTATTCTTTTTTCTCTCTTGTAAGGATCTTACTGGATTTAAGGACCACCCTAATCCACCGGTGTCATGTTGGGCTTTCCTTTAATCCTACCAGGGAGTAGTTTTACACCACCTGAAGTCACAAGCATTTGTAGCATATTCAGACCATCATAAATAGGAATCGCAAACCAGACTGAAAGTGCCAAGACATTCCTTTGTATGAATGTACTGCTTATTTGTTGTAAACACTCTGTACATACACACAGCTTATCTGTTGCACATGTTCCCCAGAGATATAGATTGAAATAGTGTGGATGTCAAATGCATGAGTCAAAGCATCCAGTAGTTCAAATCCCCTGCATGTTCATTGTCACATGACTCCCCATAAATTTCTTCTTAATCATTCTGCTTCTCATCCTGCCCACAACTGTGTTCAGATTTCTTCAAAGCTTTGGGGGTACACCTTACCAAAGGGATCATGTTAGAGTACTGATTTATAATATTTATGATGTAAAAACACCCTAATAATAACTCACTTGTCATTATTTCTATTTCTCTTTTATTTTTATTTCTTGAAATCAAAGACCAGAATAAAGGATGGTAGAAGGCATTTGTATGCACACCGTGGGCTGAATAAGGATACTTGTAACTGGCAGTGTAAAAGCAAGCCTTCAATGTGTGATGTCAGAAAACCCAGAACAATAAAAATAGAAAGCAAAGTAATCTTGACACCTAATTTCCTGGGATTGATAATTATTCTAGAAGTTTGCTTACTATTAACAAAAAATGAGTTTTGAAATTAGGAGAATCAAAAACTATATGAGAGGAAAAATAAGTTATACATCCATTCATTTTATGGAAAAATATTTTTTCAAAATTCTTTTACAAAAGCTGAGTAAAGATACAGAAAAATCTAGGAAGTATATTATGAAGGCACAGTAACAAGTTAATTGTTAAATATATTGTTTTGTGGAATATGAGATCATTTGGTAAAATTAGCTTGACAAGGACATTCTGTGATTTATGTTCTCACTAAAATACTTTCATAATTTTGTAGTATTTCTTTTATATTTTTAAACATCATCTTTTTGATGTTACCTAAATTCCCCAAAATTAAAATCATCTTCTGCTTTCATTTTTCTTATTTTTAGTGCAAAGCAAAACAAAATAATCTCACTTAAGTAAAAGACTCTTGTGCATTTTAAAATCTTTTTTTCATATTATAATTTTTAATTTTATTTTTTATTTTTTTCTTATTTTATATAGTGATACCAGTTTCCTCTTCTTCCCTCCTGCCCTTCTCCCCTCCTCCCTCTCTCCTTCCATCTCTTCTTCCTTCCCTTGCCCCCCTACTACCCTCCCATCCCATTCCTTCCCACACACCACAGGGAGGGTGATGTCATCTTTAAAAAACAATCTGTCAAAGATTTCTGCTTTTTCATTTAGTTTTCATAATTAAAAGTATTATTTCATCTCAATGGTAATCAGAATTTTATTATTAATATTATTAATTATTATTATTCTGCCTTTCAATACATCACAACCACAGTTTGGTAGAGAGTTTTTCATCCCTCATGAATTTACTCATTGCATGTGGATGTGGACTATCTTGGTCAACTCTCCCTTCTCTTTTTCACTTCCCTTCGATTGCAGTTTAATCTTCAATAATGAGAACAAGAATGAACTCAAATTCACCATTGTATTGTTTTGTTTGATAAAAGAATTATCTACATGTTTTCTAAACATTAAAATATTTGTAGGTTGACTATCTCATGTGAAAAAATACTGATATAAAGGTTGAGTTGTTTTTCACCACCATCATATTTGCAAATATTTATTATTTAATCTTACCTTTGAATGAGCTCCAGAAACTGCTTCTACTCATTTGACTCATGCCATTTGGCATCATGACTCATATCTGCTTTCTTGATTATGTGTTTCCTTTATCTCTATATAATGACCTTTATCTCATGCACTATCTCTGCTCATAGTTGTGCAGAATCTTGGTAATACATTTTAAATGTTTCTGATACTTGTGTACCATTAAAATATGGAACTGTACACAGAAGACCTCATGAAATTTTTCAGATAAAACCTACAGATTGTATAATGTTGGTAAGAAATGTCAAGAGATGTGCTTTATTCAATGTGAAGACAGTATCAGAAGCCAGTTTTCTTTTTTTTTAAGTTAATTGTTTTTAATTCTAATATAATTACATTATTTTCACTCCACTTTCCTTTCTTCAAACCCTCTCAGATATCACTGCTTGGTATTTTTTCCTTTGAAATTCATAATCATTTTCATTAATAGCTGTTACAATCATGAATGAATATTCCTAATTACATAAATACAACCTGTTCAATCTGTTTAATGTTGCATGTATGTATATATTTTCTTCACTGTGGATCCAACTTACTCCATTTTTATATTCATTCTAAATAGCTGGGCTTTGTTCCTATCATTATAAAGACCTTTAGGTACAATGATATCTTATATAATAATGTTTTCTTTCATTCTTTTCATCAAAAAATGACTTACAGTCACTCTACCAAAGAAAGATCCTGTGTGTTAATCACCTAAGAATTATCATTGCTATCAAACAGCTCAGGGCATTATGAATGAGCTGAAGAAGGTATGATGAAATGATTACTTTGTTCTAAATGATTTCAAAAACAAAAACAAACAGAAAGCATTACTTGAAATGTTGATATCCTTAGTTTACTCCTGACAGCAATAGTCAATATTTGTGTGCACAACTTCATTACTCAAATCCTTTATTCCTTAATTCCTACTGTAAAAAAAAAATTCCATCGGCCTTGTAATTTTATGGCTAATTCAGTATACCACACAGCCTATTACACTTCACAAAAAGATTCAAATGCAAGGCCATTACATTCTTTACATAGTTAGGTTACTCTTATTCAGTGAATACATTTCAAATAAGGTTCTTTTGTTTGTGATACACAATATATTTTAAAAAGCAGCATGTTTGCATCAGTGTCTTAGTTTCTTCTTTCCAGTAAATGTGTTCTCATGCCTGACTCATTAATTTTCAGGAAATTTCAGTAGTGATTGTTTAACAAGGGCTGTTTTCTCACCCTAGGGTCACAATGCATTACAGACTTTACCTGTTCCCAGAGGTGTTGGTGGGTGTGCTACTGGGTGGCAAATGCTTGTCCAAGAATACATCTGAAAGGATGATTTACTAAATAAAGAAGAAGTATCACATAAAAGAGTTCTTTAAAACTACTTACTAAATTATTTTCTTATTATGTGTCATAAGTAAATGAAAAACACTAAGTGTATTATTGATATTTTGGTATTAAAATAGGGTTTAGTGATCAGATAAAAACATTATAGTCTCCATTTTCAATACTACATCATGAAAAATTTAAAACATGCATAACCATTACATAATGCTATATTCTACATTCTGTTATAGATGTTAGACATCTTTCTCTGATTTCACTGCATTTCATGGTCAGCTGAAACACTGAGAGGCTTCACAGGTGTCCATATTGGGTTTTTTTTCTTTCTTTTTTTTTTATGCATATAGAGTATTTTTTATTTAATTTTATATAACAAAGTCCAATTAAATGAAAACAAACATTTATACACAATATTTGGGAATTTGGGCGTCGTTCTTTCCAAACTACTTCCTGCTGGTAAGGGGTGCTGTCTTGGGGGATTCGAAGAAGATTCAGATATCCTAGCTATAGTCTGTAGGGCTGTTTTGTCCAGCTGTTTGGAATGTAGGATCAGCTTGTACTCTGTTTCAGGCGGTCTGGTGTGATCAAACCACATTAGTCTGGAAGGAATCCACATCTTTTCATTTTCTGTGGAAACAAAAATAGAAATACTTTTCCCCAGTAACTTGTTCTTCAACTTAAATTTTGGAGTCAAAGCGTTTTTTTTTTTTTTTTTTTTTTTTTTTATTATTTTACATGTCGATCCCAGTTCCCTCTCCCTCCCTCCCTCCCTCCCCCCACGCCCTCCCCTCCCTCCTTCCCTCCCTTTTGCCCTCTCTGCCCTCTCACATGCACTATAAACACCCTCCCCTCCCAACCCCCCCACCACAATACAATATGTAGGGGAATGCCATCCAGTTGGGGTCATGTAGATCTGACAGGTCCTGTGAAGTAGGGACTAGGGCTTCTCTCCCTATCTCTAGAATAAGGCAGTTATCCCTCCATGGGGGATATGTTTGCAAAGTCCTTTTGTGCACCAGGGATACATCCTGGCTCCACTGTCTGAGGTCTCTTAGACTGCTCAGACCTTCTGGCTGAGACCCATATTCAGGGGGTCCGAGTCAGACCCCTGTTGGCTTCCCAGCTATCAGTCTAGTGGCCCTTAGCTCCTCCTTGTTCAGGTAAGCTGTCTCTATGTACTTCTACCGCATGGTCTTGTCCTCTCCATCTGCTTCTGGGTTCTAGTTTGACTCAGTGTTTATGTATGGGTGTTTGCTCCTGTTTTCAACAGGCATTAGTTGAGGACTCCATGGAGAAGTTAGTTGTTGATCTCACTCTCCGGGAAGGGCATTTATGATAGCCTTTCCACGGAAGCTGAGATTGTTAGTTGGGAGCAGTCTTGTAGTTCCCTCGACCTTTCTTTGTGTTCAACTTTATCTTCAAACCAATATTGGCTCCCTCTTTTATGTTCTCTCCCTCTGTCTCTGTCTCTCTCTCTCTTTCCTATTTTCCATTCCTAACCAGGCTCAATCCTCCTGGTCGCACATGCCTTCCTCTCCTCCCTCTCATTTTCTCCTACTTCTCTCTCCATTAGCTGTCCTCCCCCACTATACCTGAGGTCTGGGGGACTTGTCCCTTCCCAGTTCTGTGAGGGACTTTATATGAATCTCTTAGAATACAACTTGTATCCTAGTTCCTCTGGTGATGTGAATTATAGGCTGGTGATCATTTGATCTAGGTCTAAAATCCATATATGAGTGAGTACATACTGTGTTCCTCTTTTTGTGACTGGGTTACCTCATTCAGGATGGTTTCTTCAAGTGCCATCCACTTGCCTGCGAATTTCAAGATACCATTATTTTTTTCTGCAGAGTAGTATTCCATTGTGTAGATGTGCCACATCTTCATTAACCATTCTTCAACTGAAGGGCATCTAGGTTGCTTCCAGGTTCTTGCTATTACAAATAGTGCTGCTATGAACATAGTTGAACAGATGTCTTTGTTGCATTGATGTGAATCCTTTGGGTATATGCCTAAGAGGGGGATTGCCGGGTCCTGTGGTAAACTAATTCCCATTTTCCTGAGGAACCGCCATACTGATCTCCAAAGTGGCTGTATGAGTTTGCACTCCCACCAGCAGTGGAGGAGTGTTCCACTTTCTCCACATCCTCTCCAACATAAGTCATCACTGGTGTTTCTAATTTTAGCCATTCTGGCAGGGGTAAGATGGTATCTCAAAGTTGTTTTGATTTGCATTTCCCTGATAGCTAAGGATGTGGAGCATTTTCTTAAGTGTCTTTCAGCCTTTTTGATTTCCTCCATTGAGAATTCTTTCTTCAGTTCTGTACCCCATTTTTTAATAGGGTTATTTGGTGTTTTGTTGACTAGTTTCTTGAGTTCTTTGTATATTTTGGAGATCAGCCCTTTGTCGGATATAGGATTAGTGAAAATCTTTTCCCAGTCAGTGGGCTGCCGTTTGGTCTTGTCAACTGTGTCCTTTGCCTTACAGAAGCTTCTAAGTTTGAAGAGGTCCCATTTATTAATTGTTTCTTTCAGTGTCTGTGCCCCTGGAGTTATGTTCAAGAAGCGGTCTCCTATACCAATTTGTTCAAGGGTACCTCCTACTTTCTATTCTAAGAGGTTCAATGTGGCTGGATTGATGTTGAGGTCTTTTTTTCTTTCTTTCTTCTTGATAATTATCTTTACAAAATTACCCCAAGAAGCCTAGGCTTGCAAAGGGAAACTGGGAAAACATGGGTTTGAAAGACACAAATTATACTATTCCTATAGAATGTCATGCTTTTATTTTTACTGAAAAATTGGTAATTATGATGCAGTATGTTGTTGTTTGGAATTAGGTGTTACTACACAGCAGAGTTAACTAGTTTAATCTTCTGTTCACTGAAAGCCTTTTATAAAGAGAAAAATAAAGGTATTTCTAGCTAGTTGCAGTGAACAATTACTTGTTTTGTATCAGTATAGATTTAAATGATAATATTTTACACACATATTTTATATCAGTTATATGACTGCATTTATTACATGGGCTACATTTACCTATTTCTTTCTTCTAATTTTTTTTAACGAATTGGTTTAACTCATGAGTTTTTACAAAAAGGAATTCGAGTCTATAATTCATCAATTAACAAACCATTTACAATCATTAGCAGTAGGAAGAACTTTAAATGTTTTTAGGAACAGAACAAATTATAATTTAATATTTACCTTTGGTATCCTTAAAGTATAAACATTTTATTATTTTTCATGCTCAGTTCTTCTAGTAACAGTGTATGGTACCTGTAATCGCTAAATTTATATGATTCAATTGTATTCAAGTGAAGAAAGAGAAAATCTTTTAGTGCAGAAGTCCTTTGGGTTTTTGCTAATGTAATTTAAGAATAGAAATCAATAATGAGATTTTAGCATTTGGAAACCATAAAATATTGTTTTGCAACAATCTCATGGAGTTTTCTATATTTTGTTAAAATTAGAACTTAAATTGCTTTTTAAAATTATTGTTTTCAATAAGAATATAGAATTATAACTGTACATTTAAAGTACATTGTACTTTGCTCCAATAAACAATTCTATAACTATTACGATTCATACATTATAATCTTGAAATATTAGTAATTATTTTAAATCCTGAAAATCTTTGTGTATATCTTTTTAAAGTAGAGGAATCTAGACAGAACTTGAGGAATAATGAGAATATTTTCTCAAGGACAAATACTTGAATCAATGACAGATTGAGAACCATTTTTATTGACTGTGAATTACAGTTTCTTGGTCAGTAGACCGTGATTTCTTTACATGACTTCTGGATATCCATGCATTTAATGAGATTCTGTTTGCCAGTGGGGACTTAATTTATTTCTCCTTAGATTACCAAACCAGACAATATTATCCTTATTACAAAGTGCAAGAAGTTTATTTGTTTTCTTAATTAAGAGAATTAAGTTTTATGTTTGAAGCATGCCAGAGCATTTAGAGTGGTTGCCTCACAATTCTTGATTGTTTCTGCAACATTGAGCAAGGTGACTACACTTTCAGTTCTCAATACTTTTGTTACTGAGATTTTAATTCTCAAATCAAAGCTCTTTATTAGAGTTCTTCCTGAAGTTGGATGACTAAAATCAGCTTCTAACAGCATAAAAATCAATAATATATAGTAAAAGAGATGCATCCAGAGGAAATAGCCATTTAGCCCATACTTAGATAAGTTCCCATAGCCCAAGAATAATATAATAGGTCTGGGCAGTTTGGAAAATGAAATTGTCCCATTTTGATTTTTCTGAAACCCATATCTTCAGTGAAGTTATTACTTTTGTTTTACATACTAATACTATTTGGTGCACACTCAAACATTCTAACACTTGATAATTTTAAATGATGACAATCGTTTAATGTGAAAGCTCACTGCTTTTATCAGGTTGGGTTTGAAAGAATGGTTATCCAAGTTAAAGCCCACTTCTGATCCTCACTGTGGTAGAGCAACATGGGGATGGCAAGAACTTTCCCAATATTGAGTAGATAAAATTACGCACATAACCTAATTCTGGATACATTTAGGTGGGTTAAATAGTGTTACCCCAGTCACAAGAAGAGACAACCAAAGAAGAACATCGACTTTTTGATTTTCCATTCCCTTGATTTACAACCATTGTTTTGTGATCATTTCATTCATTCTTCACCTAACTCATATTGATCTAACAAAAGCAACTCAATTAGTTCCTTATATAATAAAATGAAGGTGAGGCATATAAAATTAGGAAAAAGAGACTACTCAACTCAGGAAAAGATAATTATGTAAATAGAAATTATAATTATACTTTAAAAATAGAAATTATAATTTGAATTAACAAAGTAATTTTATTCATTATTTTGTGAAGATGCTTTTGAGACTGCAGTACATGAAAATAAATCAATGTAGTTATTAAATAAATCATTTTATAATTAATAACATATGGCATTTGGTTTGCCCATATATGCTGATTTGAATGAATTAACATATTCTTAAATATTTCTTCTATCAAGAACAGATAGTGTAGTCTCTCATAATGTGTTAAATTATTTTATTCATGTTTGCCCTGGGTTTCTTATTTTCATATCAGAAATAATTGGCAGTTTAAGCCAAGTGTGCCTTTTGTACTGTAATATTATGGATGAAAATTGAGTTGCATTCATTAGAAATGAAAATTTTACTGAATTATTCACTTAATCAAGGAGCAACATAGTCTTTGTTTTAGTTTCAGAGCTGGGCCTGCTGTTAGACATGTATTCCATTCCCTGCTCAGGTATATTTCAGTCTCCTGCACAATCAACTTTTGGCCATTGTAGTAAAATATACTTTCTTAATTATGGTAATTAGTGAAGTGAATATTTTCATGAGTGCACTGGGACATTAAACATTGAGGGAATTCCACTGATGTGAAGTATTACTGTGAGATGTAATGGATTTCACATCTTTTAATGGCACAAACAAATTGTATGTGTGGATGAGTGTGGATGCCTCTATGGGTGTAAAACCAGACTAGGTTGCAGCCCTCAGCTAAAATGATCTAGAATAAAATGAATTGCCTTTAATAGCTTGCCATGATATAGTTCAGTGCCTAATTATGTTATACTTATCCAGACAGTATCTTTTAACTAATAAAATTGACAAAATATTTACTATATACTGTTATTTAATGATATTCATACAACTAGCTTGTAAATATTGTAATTCCTGTGACATCAGACCATTGTGGCATGTCACAAATCCTCTTTTAACACATAAACATTTGAGTGTGAAAATGTCTCCATCTTTCAGAGGCATCTTATTGCTTTATGAAAGCTATTGCTTTGGCAGAAAACTCTCTTCTCCCCATGCTATGCTTTCAATCTACATAAACAAAATTACAAATTCACAGGAAGTCCTGTTAGGAGGGCTTCTGAGCCAGTTCCGGTTTTCTGGATATTACTGCCCTGGGGGGTACTTTTTAAAAAAGAAAATAATAACTGTGGTCCCACAAGCAGCGCAGACAAACTAAGCTGGTAGGTGAAAGCAGATGTGAGAACTGTAGTTTACTGTAGGCATGGTCACTGGCCATAGAATGGTAAATTTAAACAATATTATTTGGTTGTTCTATTTCTTCTCTAATGTGCTCAGGGTGTCAACCCCAACATGTATGTCTTCAGTTTGATTTAATTCCCATTTCTTTGTTGTTGATATTTAAGGTGTAGCTTTAAATAAAATTGGGCTTTGTTCTGTAAGCAATAATCTAGTAAATAAGCAGCTGGTCCTTTTGTATTGGTGAATTATTAGGGATTTTGTTTGTGGTTTCATTTAAGGCCTGCAACACATTTCACAGATGCTTTGAAATTGTGTATACTTGGGTTTACTGTTTTTCTAATCTCTTAAAAAATATTCATATCCCAAATCAAACAAAGTACCTTGTAATTTTACTTATCTATATTTTTAATAGGAAACAACAAAAATCTAACATGAAATAAATAATTAATGACCTAAAATTTTGTGCAATTTTTTATTTCTTGCAGCATCTATAGCAGGCAGAAGACAAAACCTAAGACTTCCATTTTAAATGCAGAATAACAGACCCCACTCAGGATTGGCATTGAACATGAAATAGTTCGATTTTCATGTGTACTATAGGAATATAATAACTGTGTAAATGAAGAAGAAAGTGAAATTATTTGATTTTGCTGTGCTAAAACAATTGGAAGAACTGAGTAAGCTAGGAATGTATTAGAATGCAGTCATACACCAAAGCAACATTTTCTGAGCAGGATTGAGAAATGTTCTTTTGGTTTGTATTTACCTTGGCATTACTAAACATTGAGTTTTTATCCAAATTTATCCTTCAACTCCCATTTTTAACATTTTAGTAGGTCACATATAAATTAATAACTGTACATTTCAAATATAAATTAAGAAATTTCCATTTCAATAATAAATTAAGAAAACTAATGAAATGTTGTGTAAAGTTTTAATCTGTTAACAAAAAACACTCAAACCATGATGGATTATTTTGTGTTCCATTGCTAACCCCTAACCATGTTTATTCACAATAAATAGACCAAATCTGTAGACATTTTGATTCTAAGGGAAATGAGGTAATGAAGCATGTAATATATAACTGAAGACTTTCCCCAGTGTAAACATAGACTGTGGATGTCAACCTGTCATGAGTATTAGGAAAAAATGCAAACACTGTTATGCAAATTGCCTCACAGATGCTCCCCTTATATTAATGTATTTTTTGATTACATGTCTGAGTGTCTCCTGGCTGTAGCTGAAACCCTAAGAAAATGTGGCACTTTTCAAATTCACAGCTTCTACAATACACTACACTGCACACACACACACACACACACACACACACACACACACACACATAGACACTCACACACAATATGCATATATAACGATTGGAAGAATGTTTCCCACCATTACTCCTGCACTAAAACTGTTTATTTCTAGATGATCTATCCTATCTCCAGTAATCCACTATTTTTCTATGGCTTTGACCTAGGTCAAACCATACAACAGTTTACTACAATCTACCATCATCTTCATATACACATGACCTTTGAAATTTTCCCCTTTGTGACTTATTATTGAACTAAAAATCATTATTTTCTTTTTAAAATATTTATTGAATGATATCTTTATTATTGGACAGTCTGATGGCTTTCTTTGTCAAGGAAAATCCCTGATAAGTGTGCCTAAATTTTGCTGTCTTCAATTGTTCTCAGTTCTCATTTTCCTTTCTTTTAAATTACTCATTCTGGATATTTTTCCTTAACTACCCTTAGGACATGTGTCCTCAAGAACACTGAACTACATATATTGCATGCTAATACTTTAGGTTTCCCATCTTTCTGGATTCATCAGCAGCATTTTATATCAAAGATAATCATTTTGTAAAATTTTTAATCTTTGTTTTTTAAATATCTTTTTTATTGATGCTGGAGAATCACATGCAGGGCCTTGGATATTGTAGATAAGCCCTTTCTGACTGATTCCCAATGTTTCATAAAGGGCTGTATAAAATCTCACACTGACTAATGCCTTTTTGTTCTCCTCAGTCTTTTGTCTGTTGTTTTTCAACTTCTAAATGTTGCCATACACCACAGGCCTTAGTTTATGGTAGTTTTCTCTCTATGTTTAATCATATGAATCTTTATATTTATTAACTGTACATGTATGGGTGCTACTTATGACTTCCAGGGTATTTGTATTTTTTATATTGTATACATAGCAACTCCATTCCAAAAAAAAATTTAAATCATTTACTCTCCATTTTATTTTTTGTACAGTCCAGCATAGATAAAAAGCCTTTAGGATAATCTTCCTTAAAGTGTGTCTGGCATCTAACTTTGTCTCAGTAGCTCTAGCATCCCTCCCAGTGTCCAGCATCCTTTCTTTATCATTGGACTATCCTAATACTCTTGTCTTCATCTGCTTGGTTCTAGCCCTGCCACTCTTCTGTTCATTATAATTATTAAAACCAACATGTAAAAATGTGTCACAATATTCTGCTGTGCATAGTTACTATTCATTCTTTTTTCTTTTAATATAAATGACGGGGAGATATCTGTACAATCTAGCGTACCGCCTTTGAACTGCGCCTCCTACTGCTTCTACCTGCTTTGCTTTTAAACGATGGTCCTTTTTATACCTAGAGTATAAGAGACATTCTCCTCCTCAGAAGTCAGTAGCTGCTGTTATTTTACTTGTGTAGTTTTGCATCTGTGTACAGTGGCTTTTCTTTTTGTTTTTGTGTTTCTTTTGTTTTTTTTTTTTTGTTTAATTTTGTAGAGTTTTACAAACATTTTCCAAATGCAGACTTATTTTGACCCTGTAGTCCAAAATATGACTCCTTTTGCCTCATTCATGTTTGATTTCTTCATTTCATAATTTCTTCATTCTTAATACAGTAAACAGATTGAATTTTATGTATGTCTCTTATCTATTTTCACAACTAAAATGATAGGAGGTACTCACTATCAGGGTTATGTGATTTGTTTGTCTGTTTGTTATTCTCTACTGTTCTCCAAGTGGCTGGAATACTGCTTAGTGCATATGAAAAACAAAGAGTACTTATGAAATAAATTAATTGGTAATGAACAAATGAAAGAGTACATACTGCATGCTTTTAGTATCATGGACTAGTATGCCAGTTTCCAATAAAATCATACAGAAAACCATTTGTCAAATAAAAAGCATGATATAAGTCTTCCTTTACAGAAGAAGTCCCTTACTAGAATTAAAAACAACAACAACAACAAAAAGCATTTAATGTTGGGTCAATCATGCTGTCGGTACACTAACAAATTTTTGACTTAGAGAAACTAGAAGAATTTTGTGTTCACTAACTTAAATGTGAGCTGTTATTGCCAGTGATAGAAAACATTTGATAATGTAATCTCATAATTATGAGGCCTCTTAAATGCATTTATGCATTTCTGAATCTCTTGTCTAGTATATAAAAACCATACATATCTTTACTTACTATCTTTTACAAGCAAGTTTACATTGATGGTGTTTTATGGTGAAGGATAGAAATAAGTTATGGGGAACCAAAGAACTTTTTCTTCTTTTTCTTTGCACATTTCTGAATAATTAGACATGATTTCTGTGTTTCAATATCATAACACTAATGCTACTTAAATAATATCAATTTAGAATATATCATCTAGTATGTGTTATGATTTGTTTTTTAATTCTCAACTTGATATAATGTAGAATCACCTGGAAAGAAGGTCTTAATTGGGGATTGTCCAAATCACGTGTTGTGTGGACATGTCTTCATAAAATATATTTTGATCATATGCCACCTTCAGCCTTCCCCCCAAGTCTGCCGGTTCCACTCCCACCTGCCTATCCCCCGATTTGTTATCATCCCTACCATATTTAATAACCATTCTGTTAAATTTGTGCTGCTCATATACTGGAGTAGTATTGACCTACAAGGATTCACAGCTTTAAAAAAACTGTTTTGTCCTTCTCCATAAGACTTTATCTGTCAGCAGTTCCTCAGTTAGGAGGAAAAAGCCCTCCCCATCCATGCAAGAATGGCATCTAGTTCAAACCTTATCCACAGATGAGTCTATCTTTGTCCTCTGGTCAAAATGAAAGAAATGTTAACTTATAGGTTGAAATTGTTTGCTCCCACATGTAGATATCTCAGTCAATTTCCTCAGTGTCATGGTGTTTTTATTTTGTATTCTTACAGTGTCTTGTATAACATAAATATAATAAAGCCTTTTTTTTCATTTTAATCCATATTATATAAGCACATATGCATGCATTTATTGTCTATTTCATAAAATATACTTGGTGATACATTGTAGCTTTGTATTTTGCTAGTATATTTTCTGCTGGATAGCAAAGCATACAAGTACTCTTAGTTTCTGTAATATGTTAATTTACTTAATTATTAAGACTCATCACAAATAATAACATCAGTGGAATTGCAATAGTTAATTAAAATTTAGGTATTATTTTAATCTCCATGAAATAGCACAGAATACAATTAGTACTTGAACATATACATTTAAAAAAGTCAGAAATTTGATGGAATGAAGGAAGGCCTCATGCTTGAATCGTACACACGACCTATTTCACTTCACACTTGGAAGAAAGACATCTTTTATAACCAGAAGATTCTAGATGTAGAAAATCATTTAGTAGGTGTCTGGAAAAGGCATCCTCCTGTGTGGTCAGGGAGAAGAAACACAGCCCTCTCAGTACATTAAGAATTAATTACAACATAGAGCTTTAAAAAATAGGTAATTTGGGAAACTACTTAGTGATAACCTACTGTTTAATGACTATGCTGACTACCTGTTACTTATTTTTGCTACATTTAAAATTATCTCTTTAAGTAGCTGATGGAATAAAAGCAATGAAAGGTTTGGGTAGTAATTCCAAGGCTTTACCTTTACCACGCAGCAATGTGTGTTTGTGTGGAGATGGGGTGCTTTCTACTTTAGTACAGTACACCTCAGCACAAATTATATATGACATACACATTATGAACATGTGTCAATACTAGGTTTTATAACTAATGGAGTAAAATTGAATTCATTATATATATGTCACAAATTCAATAGGCATTCTTCTGAGAACATTAACTTGTGTTTTATAAAAACCCAATTGAGAACGCCCAACAACAAAAGCTTAATTACATACAAAGCTGTAGCATGTAGGGCTCCAAAGTCATTGTGAACATCAATTTAAAGACTGAAAATGGGCTCAAAATACCTTCATCAATTTGACTTTGATCATTGATGGTAAACATTGCACCTTTTATTGAATTGATTCTTTTGACAAAATATTTAGTATGTATTTTAGTGAATGTTATTTTGTTTCATTCATTTTCTTTTGGAAACAGAATCTCATTGAATGATGGAATACTAACTTTGTCTGGAAACTACGTGTAATATACTACTAGAGAAATGGCAAGGCATGAAGGAAGGATTCCAAATGCTTTGCTAATACAGAGCTAGTCAGAGACCAATCTCAGGTTGGCAAACATGAGAGGAGCTTATGTTTTGATATGATGGCTCTTTCAGATTCGAAACACTTAACAGGACAATAATTGTCTATTTTGTAGGTTTGCAAACTTTGAAATATGTAATTGTCAGGAATTTGTTGACTGAAACATTATGTAGTTATTTACAAAGAAATTTGATGTGACTTTTAAATGACTTGCATGCCAGAAGATATTTATGACTTCTGATCCCACATATTTCTTTTTGAAAGAAAAATTATCTACATTACTTTCTAAATTTCTTGGTGTATTTTGGGAATGTCCATTCTTATGTTTATTTCTCCCACTGCAATCAAATCAAATAGAAATAACATTTGAACTATCTCATTTTTTTTCCTTAAGGATTTCTTTTGTGGACACTGTCTACCTGTGTTTCTTCTTTTCTCAAATTTCATCACTCATTTCTGCATTTCTAAGGATATCTCTTTCTTCATAATGGTCCTTCTGATTCCAAAGCTGTCAACCCTTTCTCCTATTCTGTACATCAGAAAGGTTTTAAGGAAATCAGTTAAGGCATCCCATTCCATCGTGCATTTTACTGAGTTCTTGCTTGCAAGCTCTTAGATTTCCTAAGAGGGTTCCTCTAATTCACTTGTCTTGTAGCATCTTGCAAATTTATCTACAACTTTTCACTTATATGTGTTCAACACACATTTGCTGCATAAAAATTATGGTAAATGTTAGTTCTTGTTACTAAAATGCTGACAACATTCTTAGCTTCACAATTATTAGTCAATCTATTTAATCTATTTAAAATGCATTCGATCTATTTAAAATGAAATATTGACTTAATTATTATGAGTTTTTAAAACAAAGCAATTTGTATTTCTCTTTTGCTAAAATAGAATGATTAGCATAAATTAGACCTCTTAATGTTAAACTTCTTTGGCCATGCATTTCAGAAACATGTAAGCATGTATTTCTACATTAAGAGCTTGGTATTCAAAGAAGGCCCTCAGAGGTCAGTTAATATGCCTTTATGGGGCTCTTAGAGACAGCACATATCTAAGTAAGCTCTGATGGAGGCTCATCTATCTGCTGTTAAAAGCTCTCCCGAGGTTTGCAAAAGAATTCTGGCAGATACTGAGATGGTTGACTTTGGAAAATTAAAAATGTCACACCTCCACAAAAGTTAGACAACATCTAGCTCAGCCATGGAAATAATTTAAATTATCTGATTAACACCATTTATTTTAAGAGAAAGGATGAGAATATAGTCTCATAAAAAGGAAGGCAGTGTGTGAGAAAACACAAGAGATGGTTTTTCTATGTTGCTTCTTTACCTGCTATACACATGAGTGAAGGCCACCATGTCCTATGATGGACAGCACTGTCCAGTGTCTGGACTAGATCAGAACATACTGTTCCTTTAACTCTTGAGAAAGCAGTACAAGTCAGGGCTTTCCACTATTCTCAGGATGTCCTTGGGTTTCTAGGTTATGATTTCATATTTTACTCCTGAGAAATGCTTTGGAAGCATTTCAATGATTATGTCAGTAATGACCAATTATATATCTGATGTGTCTTTCTATGTTGTAAAGTATCTGCCATCTTAGAGTTAGGCTACTTAGAATACTTGATTTCTTCATCTACAACTATAGAAATATAACTTCCATTCTAGTATTACAATATTTTCCAAACATCCAATAATAAAATAAATATTCCTGATTCAGAATTAAGTGTAGATGAAGAATGCTAACTTGTATTTCAACATTATATGTATCACAGTTTTTCAAAGGTGAATATTAACATCAGATTGACTCCAAAGGGAATATACCACCACTATGTAATCAAGGATGTATAAATGACTTTTATTCTTTATTTGTTTCTTTCAGGCACTTTCTTTTATCTATAATAAGCCTTTGTTTTTCTAGAGCACAGAGAATGTTACTTTAAAAGGGAAGTGTGATAGATGTGCTTACAGAGCACATTTTATTTAAATGATTTGTAAACTTAGGAGGTGTGTGGTGTTTCTGGGGTCAAGTGACCTGAATTCAAATCATGACTCCAGACAGATATAGTGGTGTGTCCCTGTAATACCAGCAGTATGATTGTCCTACATACTGATTGCTAAACCATGTAGGACTATGTAACAAGACCCTGACTCATATATTACACACACATAATATATATTAAACATGTATCATATATGTGCAATACATATATGATATATATATATATATATATATATAATGTATGTGTGTGTGTGTGTGTGTGGGAGAGAGAGAGAACAAGAGCTCTCACACTTTGTGTAACATTAAAACATCCTCTAATATGAGCATGAATTGGAAATAGTATATGAACTTCATGGAGATACTATGAGAATTAAATAAGGTCATACATACAAACTACTCAAATGAGGGCTTGACATAAAGTAATGCTTAGTCAAAGTTATCGAGGTCATACTAATTTTAATACAGGAAAGAGACACAGCAAATTTCACACTAAGGACAACACTGATGGAACAACACAGGCTTACAATCGATTAACACTTTCATAATAAATGCAGGTAGTTAGATGGAGAGAGGTCACAAGTATTCTTGGGAAATGAATTAGGAGATTAAAGCTTCAACTAGATTCTAAATGGCGATGTAATTTAAGGAGGTGCTTCCTTTGGCTTTAACATAGGTGAAGAAAGTAATATAGTTTGAGAAAAGAAGTTGCCAAGACTGAATTGAGGCATTGTTATGAAATCCAGGGTTGATGGAGCAAGATTTTTAACTTTGTTGTTGGTGCTGTTTTCCTCTTTTCAGAGCCTGATGAGGAGAACATGCTAGGATAAGCACATTTAATGATTTCCAAGCATTTACCTGGGGGTCTTCCTATATTTTCTATCTTCTTAGTAAACACGGATTTCAAATTTTGACTTTTGGGATTTTTGACAATTAGGAGCATATTTGTTTTCTTGTCAGTATTCTGTAGGCATGCTCTGGGGAGTTTACTCACCGCCACCAGATGTAGTGAGCCAATCCCCGGTTTTGATTTTGACCTCTAGGGATTCTCTTTTCACAAACTAGTAAAAATAGGATGGATTTGTGACATACACAAAGATGTGCACTAGGATAAATCATAGTGTAAAATGCAGTCATGTTCTTTGTGCTCATTGATTGTTCATGAATCACGCTGAGTTCTTCTCCCACCCCACTTGTAGTTTTTTTTTTTTAATCTTGTTCTTAAAACATAATGTTGCTTTTACTAATATCTTTCTTAGAAGATTGTCTAAAATGCTGTTTGTTAATAGAAAATATTGATTGTATATTGCATACACAAAATTGATTATGACTGCCACAATCCATCCTGATGTCTTCAAAGATACCTTTCCTTCTACTTAAAAAGTTTTTGTTGTAATGATCTCAACAAAGAAACTATTGGGATGTATTATAGATTACTGAGGTCATGCTTATAATTGGATCTCAAATACCAACTGTGACCTGCTTTCCTCTTCTCTTCGTTTTGTCTTCCTTCCTTTCATCTCTGTCCTCCTTCCCTTATCTTCCTATTCTTTCTGCATTGTAATATGTGAATGTTCTATTGAGTAGCTATTTCATTCCATACTCAGTAGTTTCATTTGGTGTCTCACATACTTTGCTCTAATTTCAGACCCTGGATGTTAAATGATGTGTGTAAGTCTAAGAAAAATGAAATTTTGTGTCTACTATGGTTTTCTCAAATTACCTTCAATTTATGGAATAATATAATGGAAATATATTCATATTTACAACATACTCTTCTTTATTAGGTTTTACAAAATCTGAAGTTGCTTTATTATATGAACTGCTTCTCATAAAGGCAATTTAATATACTTTCAGTTTTTAACTTGCATTTTAATCACTATTTTATTTTGTTTTTTAAGTTGCTAATTGAAACTTTTATTATAATTCATGATTTTCATTGATATTATAAAAAAGTGCTTTATGTTACCATGAAATTCTTATTCTATAATATATTTGCTCTGAAAAATAATTCACCAGGAATATATGTGGTAGGCCTCATATCAACCATATATGCTTTATTAATAAATGTTGAGGCCATTAGAACTCAAATTCATTACTCACAATTTGGATATGTTTGCCTTTTTCTTTACACTGTGGCATGAATAAGAACTTTATGACTGACTGGAGTTTGCTGTGAAAAAAAACTATCAATTTCTCCCTTAGTTCACAGAAGTCCTGTCACCCTTCTTTTATAAAACATAACCTCCAAATATGGTTTTTAATATATTTTGTAGTAAATACTTCCACATTAATATTATTTGAATGCTTCCTAAGTGGCTACAGGCTGCCAAATGCATGGCTTGCCAGTCTGGTTACTGCTTTTTAATTTTCTTTTTTAATATTAAAAAAAGAAATTATATCAGCTGCCGAGGAAGAACTCGTTCTGTGCCATTGACTAATTGGCATTGATAAAGCAGCTGCATTAGTATTACAAGAAAATGGCATAACAGATTGATGCTGTCCTGCACTCTCTAGGAATAAAGCTGAAGAGAACTCAGCACACCATCTGGAAGAGACAAGGAGAGGTGGCAAATCTCATGCAACAGGGAAAAGGGGAGGGCAAGTTTCAGATGCCACATATCTGAACTGACACATTGATATGTTCAAGTGCAATCTCCCCTGTCAAATATTTTTTTTCTTTAGCCGTAGTTGGTCTAATGCAATAAGACCACAGTGTGGAAGGCTGACATATCCTCTTAGGTGAGATTTGCTTGGAGTAAGTAACAAAGCCACACAGCTTCCAGATTCTAATGCCATGATTTAAATGATGAGTTTGTAGAAAAAGCAGAAACGCAATACTGGCCTGTGTAAAAATTTACAACTTGCTATGCCATTTTAATAGGCATTTGAGAATCCTGTGTAATAACTTGATTTTGTACTTTTATTAATCAAATTAACACTTTTTAACTGAACAAGAAATATGTCATATTGAATTTTGATAGACAAAATTTATGGGTACACTCCCATTTCTGTTTTTCTCAGTTTTTATCTAATGGTAATGCATTTTCCAATCTTTCTCTAGAAATCTCTATTAATTAAAAAAAATTCATGAGATAATAATCTTGAGTGAGTTTAACATAGATAACTTTTTTTGAGATGGGATTTCATGTTTATATTACAATTAATATTATTAACATCATTATTAATTATATTCTATATATTTATGCTTGGGTAATTTAATTAAAACTTACTAAAACATTCTATATCACAAATTATAGTTTATAAATACTTATTCACATTAATAAGGCTTGTGTTTATATTTAATAATTCTTTTACTACTTTACAAAAGGAATTTTGTTTTACTGTTTGTGGCCCTGCCTGGCCTTGAAAACTCTCTGTAGACCAGGCTGGTTTTGAACTCACAGAGATCTGCCTGTGAGCAAATAGAACCCCCACCCCTGCAAAACATATAATTATTTCTAAGTATCTTCAAAATGTATCAAATTCTCAAATAATGAATAATAAAAATATATATTAAGATGTTATAATGGCCTTAGTGAAAAATATAAACACCTATTTCTATTTTCTTTAAACATATTACCCATTATTTCATATGGCTATTAAATCCCAAGATTGCTGTCTCCTATTTTATGAATATTTTAATTCTGTTAATTACTTGGCTATAATTGTAGTGTCTAGTATTTTTCTGGAATTAGGTTTCTGCTTTGCTACATGAGTCCTAGGAGGCACTCTATTTCCATTGCCAGGCTTCTTGATGGATTTTAATAATTTTAAAATTTAGAAGTGGAAGCAGTTTTTTGTTTTGCACATCATTGTTATATTCCTGGCTAAGATACTGTAGTGAAGGACACATTATCAGAAGAAAAACATACTAAGTATATTTAATAAAAATGTAATCTGACACAAGACCAGAGAAATGAAGAGAGGAAAGTGGTGACATTTGTACACTTAATAATTTGGGCTGGATAGTAAGATTTTGGTGGTGGAGAATCATCACAAGACAAAATAGTCACCATTAATAGGAAAATCCAAGGTCTGTTTGTTTAGATACACTATGTCTCCATGACTACAGAGATGATGATGTTCCTTTCCTCATTGGTTTAAGGGGTACATGCCTCCAATGATGATCACAGGGCCTATTTCAGGAGATAAAGTCCAGAGTAAAGTCAGAAAGTACTTCCTGCAACTGCTGTTATTCCAAATGTAAAGTTGACATGTTTGGGTGTTTATGTCTTGAACCTCATCAAAAGCAAACATTTATACCAGGCTTTGTTTTGCCTTATCTTTATTAATGAATATATTTATTTAGACATCTAAGGTCAATTTAAAAGTTCCTAAATCAGTATTTTTGAGCAATTCATTTGTCTAATTATGGCTGCAGCACTAATGAGGAACACTTTTGTTTTACATGAAATTTAGATTTCCTGGTCAGGAGATATCAATGCTTCTCTCTTCCACATATTTGTGTACTACTTTCCCACTTAATGTATAACAATATTTGCTACTTAACTAGAATTCTGTCATCTGAAGTGCTTGCTGTTCAATCCCGCAGGATTAGACTCCTGGGAGATAAAAAACATTTTCTTCTTCCACTAGCTTTGTGTTCATATATTATCATAATTTTCTGTTTCATACCTCTCCATGTCTGAAGGAATGTAGCACATTATCATTACAAAAACTCCCGATAATGCTCAATTGTACTTTCAAGTGAACACAAACCTGAGATTACCAGTAAAAGCCGTTGTCCCCACAAGGAAAGGCTTTAAATGGATTGAAATTCAACTTCTGTAGTGTTAAAATACCTAGGAACAGGTTTTCTATTGCAGTAATAAAAACTCTGAAGAGGTAGGGGAAGATGATGATGGCTACCACACAAATATCTTTATGGCCTGGTTTGAGTTAGATAACATTTTGAATAGTGATTTATTCATGAAACACACTTTGATATATATCCTCATATAATATAGTCAGAAATTCAGAAATGTAGAGCATTTATTAATTACCTTATTTATATATGAAAAAATTAAAACTCAGCAAAGTTAAGAGATTTTTTTTTTTATGATAGTAGGTGCTTGACTTGCCCCAAGACTTGATGCTCGAAATAAATATTTAATTCATATTCTGAGTCCCTTTTATGAAGATTTTAAGGAATGAATTTATTCCTGTATAGAACACTGAATTGTTACATGTTGAGGTCTTTAATTCATTATATCTCATAGGAGACAAGAAAAACTAGACAAAAATACTATTAGTATTATCACGGTCACAGATGTATGATTTACCATAAAATTACCAAACTTTTTTTTTAAATTGATGAAATTGCTTATTTCCTATTGTGCATTCTGATGAGAATCATTGGATTAAATTGGGCATATCTTCATATTCCCTTTAGATTTGAGTTATAATTTAGTTTAGATTATAAAAATCATAAGCTGAATTTGGTAGCGAAAGTCACTAAGTAAGTACTTGGAAGCAGATCTCTGTGAGTTTGATGCAAACTTGATCTGTATAACAAGTTCTAGGCAAACCAGGACTATATAATGAGACTGTGTCTAATTGTATATATTTTTTTCAGTTGACTCTGATTATTTCATATCATTTGACTTATCACATTTCTCTATCACCATCTTTTAATTGTAATTCCAACTATTTTTATACACAAATATTTTTACACAAATATTCTCACTGCCTTCAGTTTTTATTTTATAATAAAATATTTCTCTTTTAAAACTATTAAGCTTGAGAAAGATTTTATTTTAAAATACTTTAAAAACTTATTTAAAATAAGAAAAACGAACTGAAATAAACTAGAACAAAATTATTAATTCAGCCAATAACCAATAATATGTGGAAAGATGCAAAATCTAGATTAAATCAAAACTATACTTACCATTGTAAGATGTCCTAGTTACTAGTTCAGTATTTCCTAGTCCAAAGAATTTGCCAGCTTCTGATTCAGTCAGACCTGATCTAAAGACAGCCAGGGAATGCATAAGCCAATATTGCATTGCAAATAAAATGACATGTCTCAACCTCATACTAAGTGGAAAATTACTTTTAAACAGCACACCAAATTTGTTCTGGAAGTGTGATATTTATGTATATATGTCATTAAGGACAAGGAGACATGTAGATATGTTTGAGGTATTTATAATATTTTTTAACCTTAGAACCCAGCTAAATATTTACTTCTCTTGATTTCAACATAACTGTCTTTTTTGCCTTTTCAAACATCTAAGTAAATATGTTTAATTTAAGTAAACTATGAAGTCATTTCAGAATACAATTAAATACAAAGAATTTGAAAAGTAACTTACATGGAATACTGAGAAAATACATAAATTCTAATGTTTCAAATGAAATTTTGCTGCTGCCATCTACTCCACTTAAATCGCTTGGCAATAGAATGAATGTCAAGGGTAATCAGTTGTCCTGGCAAGAACTCTCATCTTCTATTTGTCCACAGAGTATTCTTTGTTAGAAATTATCACACACACACACACACACACACACACACACACACACACACAGAGAGAGAGAGAGAGAGAGAGAGAGAATCACACACACACGTGTGTAAATAATAATAATCTTCATAGATATTATTAGATATTATGTGTCTACCATGTAGATATTCTATATTTAAAGCTAGCATTTTCATTGAGCATCTCAGTTTTTAAAACATTTTTATTTGTTTTTTATTTTAAACTTTTGTTTTAAAATTGAAAATAGACTCCTCTTTCATACAACACATCCTGACCACAGTTACCTCTGCCTTTCTCCCTCCCTCCTTCCCTCCCTTCTTCCCTCCCTTCTTCCCCCTTCTCCCCTTTCCTTCAGATCTATTATACCTTTATTTTTTTTTCAGAAAAGATCAGACTTCCAAGAGACAACATCCCAGCCAAACATGACCAAAAAGATACAATAAAATGAGAAAAACTAACTCAAGTTTAACATGTATACAGAGGACCTGATGCACACCCATGTAGGACTCATGCTTCCTGCTTCATCCTTTGTGAGGCTATATGCACCCTTCTTAGTTGATCCATTTGCCCATGCTGTCCTCATGTCCTCCATCCCCTCTGACTCTACAATCCTAACTCCCTCTTTTCGGTGGGTTCTCTGAGCTTCAAGGAGAAGGGCCTGGTGAAGACCTCCATTTTAGAGCCTCTGTTGTCATAATGACTGGCTGTAGGTGGCTGCATATGATCCCATCTACTGCCAGAGGGAGCCCCTCTGATGATGACTGAACAGGGAGATGACCTACGAGTATAGCAGAATATCATTGATTTTATTTTGTTGTCGGTCATGTTTGGTTCTATCATAGGTCTCTGGACTATCCAGTCTCTGATTTTTAGCTATCTAAGTAGTGGTGCATATGGGCTTCTTCTCATTGAGATGGGCTCATTGTCAAACCAAACATTGGTTGCCAGCTACCACAAGTTCTGGGCTACCATTGCCTCAACACATCTTGCAGACAGGACACTGGTTGAAGTAGAAAGTTCAGTGTTTGGGTTGGTGTCCAGGTTTCTCTTTCCATAGCTTGTGGAGTACCTTCTCTCACCAAGAGACTAGTACATAGGTGTGAAGGCTCCAAACCTGCACCTGCTGTACCTCTCTTCACTCAATGAGCTGTGTGGAAGTTGATTTTAGATTTTATCTTAGTAACTTCATGTATAAATGTTTAAGTGGTTTTTTTTTCCTCCTTTTGTTTTTGCTTTTAAAAGCTTGGGCTATTAGGTTACCATGTTTTTTTTATATAAGTAGAAGTCAAAGATGAGAGAGATTCTATGTGGTTGTATTTAAAAATCTTTTCCACAGTCTCTTGAAATGTCAGTAATTATTCACTGTTTTCTTTTGAATACTTCTGTTGACAAGGGAAACAGAGAGATAGAAACTGAATTTCCTGCTAGGATTTCAATAGGCCAAACACCCAGTATGTTAAATTTAAATAGTACCATTAAAAATAATCATATGAAACCCTTATATAATCTTTATAACATGCCATATGCTTTTCATTTCAATAAGCTCTTAAGAAAAATATAGTATTATCACAAAACCTATTCACCACCTAGAAAGCAGGTGTACATGGCCATACAGAAAACAAGGTATAATTAATCTTATGGATATGATACTGCCTTTCACTTGAGGCAAAATACGCACATCCAAAAGCATTTATAGTGACACAAGCGTAGACCAAAATATTGGCTTCAATGAAGGATTTATTTGATTATGTGGTTTGCCAAATTCTCTTACAAAGTTAGGCTGCTCATTTCATGCACCAAAAAAATTATATAAAGTATAATAAAGAGGGAAAAAAACAACACCTTTATAGCTTTATTTTTGAATTTCTTCTCTAAATTTAAAAAAAAAAGTCACTTTAGCATTAGTTGTAGGAGTATGGGTTAGATGGACAAATAAACAATGTAGGTCAAAAACACAGGAAGGATGAACAATTCTGGGTGTTATCACTAAATTTTATAACAGGCTTTTACCACACATAATCCATATGAGTTAGAGTAAATATAAAGAAGCAATCTATGGTATAGGGCATTCCCCTTCCGCAGAATAACTCTTGACAGGTCTTATTGTGCATGCAATTGTCATTTCCTGATGAAAACAGCCATTTCTTGGTTTCTTCGAAGGCATTTAACAAGAGCCAAATTTTTAATGCCTCTTTTGGCATTAATTTTCATCATATCTAGGCATGTTGCCGTTTCAGTCTGAAATAATGAAAGATGGAAAAGGAAGATCTTTGTAAAGTTCCACATCTTTCCTGATTGAAGACTATCAGGAGTTCAGAAAATGACTTAAAAGTTGCCAAAGATGAAAATGAAAATGTGTATGACTTTCCCCCACTATAGGCTATACTAAGGTTTCTTCTATTTAGGATGTGTTCTTTCCCCCTTGGACTCCTTGTGTGAATTCATGGCTTCAAACCCCATCTATAACCTAAGACTTAGCTCTTCCTGAATTGCTCTAATTCTAGATGAAAAAGAAACACCCGAAAGAACATGATACAGTTACTTTTGGAAGATTCAATCACTAAAACAAGGTATTCAAGTAAACTTTCTTAGTTTGGGAGATATTCATATCCCAGGCACATTAATAAATGAGTTGAAAAGGTAGAAGGTGTTTGACTAGATTTGTGTATTTGTAGTGATATTTAGTGATATCCTTAAGTATTGGTAATTGGGAGTAAGCTTATTCATTGATAAAGAGAACCTAATAAGTGGTTCTCATTATGTTGCCATGGTTGATGTGCACATCTCCTGGCAGTAGACAAGGCTGGCATCATAATTGCAGGGTTTATTCTACTTCAGCCTTCTGGAAGCTGGGATGACTGTTCACTATCACAATTTGAATTTAGAATTGTGTTACCTGAAAACATAAACTGTCTCCCTCTCTTCCTCCCTTTCTCCCTCCCTTTTCCCTCCCTCCCTTCCTCCCCTCCTTCCCACTTTCTTACTTCTCTTTTCTTTGTTTTGAAATAGAATCTCAGTATGCATTCCAGGATGTAACTCCTAAAGAATGAAAACTGTATTATATACTTTTTCCTCTGTTCAGCATAACAGTTCTCAACACTACTATGATAGTAAAATCCCATTCCAATATTCTTTCTGAGTGGGTGTGTGAATTAAATTGTTCATTGAAGATCTTGAAGGCTCATTAGTCTATTGGAAATATGAGATTTTAATTATGAATTATTTCCTCTCACACCATATATTGTACTCTAAAGTACATCGTAACTTAATGGGCTTGTCCATGGTGAGTTAGTTCTCTCTGGAGCCCTTGACACTTTCCAGTGCTAAATTCAGCCTCAGAGGGGAATATCTTGACAAACTCCACAGAAATGTATGTTGTTTTGTTCTTCTCCCTGAAGATAAGATTTTTCCCAGTATCCTTGCACTTTAATTAAACAGAATCTGCAATCAAAATAAATTATTTAAACATTTGAATGGGATGTCTATTTTTTCCTGTAAGAAAGGCAAGCAACTCAAGGAGGTGGAAGAGGGAGGGGATGTTTTGCAATGTTTGAGTGAATATGGAAACTACTGAGGGATATCTGTTTCTCTTTTGTGTGCTCTTTTCATTAATGTAACATGATCTGAACATTGTGACATGCCCTTTAAGCTCAGCTTGACTGGCACAAAGCCACAAATTTGCTCTGTCTCTGACAGCAAGTTGCCAAAGCATCCTGTCTCATCACTACAAACCTCATTATTATTTATGCTATGTGAGTGCACATTGATTTTCATTCAGGGCTAGCTCCCACAAGACTTGTTCTCTTTTATTCCCCCATTGGACAGTAATCCCTTGGATTTTATTTAAACTCTCCACCTTGTTCACAGCTTTACTCTTGTAAGAGTCTTGGCTGATAACAATTTGGCTTTTTATAGCTAAAAGTGAGGACAAAGATATCAGTCCACATCACTGTTCAAAACTCGATCATTTAGCTTATAGGGGTTTTCTTTATTTCTGTTGCTATGTTTTTCTACAGAATTATACTCAGGAAATAATGTTCATTTGTTCTTAGGACACTAGTTTAAAGGAATTGGATTTTAATGTATGAGGTGACCATTCCAGTATGATTTTCTACCAGCTGAAGGAAATACAGAGGTGGACATATACTTAAAAAGCTTTCTAAAGAGCACCTTAATACCTCATGAATATGGAAAGGATTATAACACATCCCCTCCTGTGAATGAGGAGTGAGAGTAAGAAGCCAGTATTCCTCTGTGTTTGAAATAGTTCTTCCTATGTAGGTTATTCATCATAATCATTTTTGCAAGTCACATTCCTCTTTACTGCTACATATAATCAGTATTTAGTGAGATGGAAATATTCCTCAGAAATTTTTAGCCTTATTCATGTGAGAATTAGAATACTTAATATTGATACTTAATTGAGAGATGTTCAAATGGAGTATATAACAATGAGTCCTGATAGGAATTTTAACCTCTCTGGTTTTATATTCTGAGCTTTCTGAATTAAAGACTTATGGTGTACCATTGTTATTCTTTCAGTGATAGTATTCTATAAATATAAAATCAAATTTATGTTCTTCAGAGAGTAATGTGGAAAGTATTTATAGACTGAAACAAATAGTTTAACAGTATAAGTGTCATTCAACAAATAAGATTAACAGTGATTATTTTTTCCTTAGATAGCAATAGATTAAAAATAGACTTTCCTGAAATTATCTAATTGTCTTTACTAGAACACAAAGTTTCTGGGTCTCAGATAAACCCCAAGAATGTGTCTGTTTTCTGTTGTTGCATAATAAATCACAAAGCCTAATGATGCAAAACCACATTTATTATGTCACTTCCCATGGGTTGGAACCACAGGAGGAGCCTGGCCAGGCTCTCTGATCAGCATCTCAAAAGCCTGAAAGCAAGGTAACAGTCAGTGCTATGTTCTCATTTGGTAGTCTATCTCTTCCAAACTCATTAAGGCTATTGGAAGAGCTGAGCTCCATGCAGTTATAGAATTAAGGACCTATTCTCTAGTGGAGCTTGGAAAAATTCCCTCTCACATCCTAGCTATGGTCCTTCTCTAGGCAGTACACAATATGGCTCTGCGTGTGTGTTTGTGTGTTTGTGTTCCAAGAGAGTCTGTTTGTTAAATCTTTCTCACTTTAAATTTTTTATTAGACTTATTTATGTAGTGTGTTACAGAGCACATACATTCCATGGCACTGGCAGAAGCCAGAAAACAACCTGGAGGCATCCATTCTTCCTTTCCACCACGTGGGACTGAATTCACTCTGTCATGCTTGGCAGCAAGTGCCTTTACCTGCTGAGCTATCTCAGTGCTTCTGTTCTGACTTCTAAAGGGCTCTCCAATTAGGTCTGGCCTACCCTAGGCAATTCCTCTTTTTACTCCTCAAAGCCAACTACTTAAGAGATACTAATTACTTGTGTCAAATCACTGTATAAGCAGCAAAACTAATATACTCATGGGAGAAAACGATATTATAATTATCTAATACACTGAGCTTGTATATTATTGGGAGGAGAGTTGACAACTAGCTGCAAACTGCCTGTGTAAGCTTAACACCAAATGAGAAGAATGGTAGATTATGAGAAGTGAAAAATAGCATGTAGGAAAACATTGATCATGAAGTCCCTATGCACTGTGACCTTCATATAAATTAATGAAATACTACCTTATATACTGTTAAGTCTATATTAGCATTTTGAATGAATAATGTAAGATACATTTCAGAATATGTAGTGAATTCAATTTACTAATACATGAGAAATTTCAATATCTTGTGACATAATATTGCAGTTAGTTTTGTTACTTTTCCTATTTCTTGATTATTGAACATCAGCCTGCCCTCCTTCCTTCCCTCTGTCCATCCTTTTCTCCATCCCTCACCCCTCTTTCCCTCCATGCCTTACTTCACTCATTCCTTCCCTCCATCTCTTTCCTTCCTCTCCTCCATCTCTTTCTTTCCTCTCCTCTCTCCTTCCTTCCTTTTTGTCTTCCTTCCTTCCCTCCCTCCATCCTTCCCCTTCCTTCTGCTTCATCCTTTTATTGAATTTTTAAAGTAGGGTCTCAAAGTGAACCTTCTTAGGTGAGCCTTGAGATCATTTTTTTAGCAAAGGCTAATATCCAACTGATAATCTGCCTTCCTCATCCTCCATGAACGCTGGGATTGCCAGCATGAGCTACTTCGCCCAGACCAACTGTAGTGATGATAATATGAATCTTTTCATATTGTGCCCTAGTGTGTTATTCTAACATTATGTAAATATTAGCAATGTAATTCAATGTAATTACTCATTCAAATGCTAAAAAAAATCTGAATTTTGTCTTAATTTTTCATATGCTTATTTTTGTAGCATTTTCAGTTAAAATATTCTTAAAATAACGATAAAAAGTTATTTCAATTAGTTATGTTTGACATTTAGAATTAGTCATAGAACAATAGAAATTCCTATGAATATGGAAATCACAAAAATTGAAGATAATTTTTATATAGTACAATATGTTAAAACCCAATGAGGAGAAGAAGCATAAAAGCTTTCACATAATTTCTAAAAGACACCTAATATCTAAATGGATTAGCATTTAACAGATTTGGAACTTAATTTAAATGATTGAGAAAAAAATGAATTTTGATTGACATAGATTAGTGTGCAACTTCGAATTCTCTGTTGAAAATAGCAAAGGCATGGTAGCCCAAATTACTAAAAATGTAAACGTGAATTCATAGCACCATTTTAAATTTTTAAATGCTTCTCTACCCATGCAGTTTTCTCTTATTTTTACTTTTATTTCATCTCTCTCAAGTTCTCAAGAGAAAATAGTATATTAGTAAATATAGTACTTCTCCCTGTCTAGGTACCATTTCAACAAATGTGTTGTCTGCTTGTGATGCTTGTGTCTATATCAGCAGTGCCTTTGCTGCTTAGCGCTGTTGCTGAAGTGTCTTTGTGACAGATATATTTAAGGTTCACTCATTTTTTTTCTGGTGATGGATAAATGTGTGATAAATTTTTTTCCTCCCTTTCTCTGTTTTTACTCAGCTGCCAAGACAAGTTAATTTGGTTTCATTTTTATTAATGTCAACAACCTTGACTTTACTATCTCTAACTTCCCTCCTCAAATAAATAGAACTCTTTGTTCTTCTTATCCAAGTATTTTCTGGTTGTCAAGCTCATGATCCAGTTGAAAAAAATCTCATTGGAGTACACAGAATAGCAAATATTAAGTAATGGTTCACTTACTTTCTTCAATGGTATGCATTTAATTTCAGCTTTAGTGTTTGTGTCTTGGAAGATGGGGTTCATATGGACTAACATAAAGAGAATGGAAAGATTATTGATCCAACTTTAAAAAAAACAGGTGTACCTTTATCATTGAGTGACTTAAAATTTAACATCAGCATATTTAAATGTTGTGAGAATAAATATTGATTCCTAACATTAAAAGTTTTTAAATAAGGAATATAATATATGTCAAGGAATATTTAGGTTCATAGAAATTTTTTGTAACATTTAACTTCTGAATAATAATACTAGTGAATATCTGTAGGACACTTAAACATAAAACTTTTGTAGTTTATTATAGATCTCCTATGTAGCTAGCAGTCTTCTATTAGGTGATACCCAGGAGGTTGCAAGTAATTTTGGTTTATTTTTCCAACTTTTGAGTATATCTATTCTAACATTAATGGTTTCAAAAGAAATTTTTGGTGTAGTACAATCATATTATAGGAGTTTATACATCAAATTGTGTGTTAATTTAATGCAACAGGAATTCACAAGATGTTCAAGACCAGGGTTAGTAAATCATGTACTCTTCTTAGAAATGGGTTACTTTATTGAAGGGATGTAGAAAAAAATGTTACAGAGAGAGAGAGAGAGAGAAATCTGAAGTAATTATAATGTTTAGAAGGGGAGAATTATATATACTTCCAAATTCATTGCTGAGACAGTCCTTGGAATTTTGAAGAATCAGTCATTGGAGGTATGTGTATAATTAGAGACTTATGCAATTTGTAGCTGAAATGTTGAAAGATAAACTTTTGATGCAGGAAGAGAAGAGGTAACTTTATTTTCAAAATTTATTTAACTTTTACTTTATGTTCATTGATGTCGTATGCCTTGGAATTGGAGTTACAGACAGTACTGGGAATTGAACCTGAGTCCTTTTCAATTGCAGTCAGAGTTCTTAACTGCTAAATCATCTCTCCAGCCCCCAAAAAATAGCTTTGGGGAATGAATAACTATTTGGAAATACAAACACTTGTATAACCAAGTCCAACATAGTAAGGGCAATGATAAAATAAGGAGTCCTGGAGTCACAGTTGAACTTGACACAATGCTAACTAAGGCAGAATGAAATTAATAGCACATATATTTAAAAAATTAAGACTGATTAATCACAGTAAATGCCAAAGTCTCACAATTGTAAAGGAACATCATATAGTTAATAAACAGAATCAGCCTGTTTACTGCTTTACCATAATATAATTACAATATGCCTTATGCATTGTATTTTCTGATACATACAGGATGTGTTTTTGTGTGCCTGTGTGCACTTCTCAAATGCATTGCTATGTTAGCCCATTAGCAATGATTTTTTAAAGTAGGTTCAGGATTAGGGACCATGGATATGAAGTAGGTGTGAACATTTACTAGGGCTTAGATTAGAAAAACTGAATAGGAAGATGGCTCTAGTCTTATTCCTCAGTCACTACACAAATATTCTTGACTTTTAAGCCAGGCCCCTCTCACCAGAAAACAGGGGATATTTGCTCTACTTGAGATTATAATTCAGTAGGGTGTGTTAAGTGGCATTAAATAGACAATTTCCCCAGACAATATTAGTAGAGGCTTGAATATTTTATTAATGAGGAATTCACATTACACTACGTAGTTGAGAATATATTTACAATTGACAATTAATCCAAAAGCTGAAATTCTGTAAAAATCAGAATTAAAGAAAAGAACCCACAACCAAGTCTAGTTGCATTATGAAAGCATGGAAACTATAGTGTATCTAGGAGACAGGAAACCATAGTGTATGGTAAAAATCATAAAGTTATGTGTTGAGCTTTACAAGGAGGGTGTAATTGATACCTACCATCAGAATAGTGCTGGAGTGAAGATTAGATTAAAATGAGTTATCTTGTTTTGTAATTATATTTTTTAAAAATAAGAATTATGTAAAAAATTAAATTTATACATTGACTAGATTTTTTAAAATGTCGATAGTAGCTCCTGAAGGCAATACACATACATGGTAAACATCAGAATGGAGAAAACTTCTCATTAATCATGATTCCGGTCTCCTTTTCCTGGTTATGAATTTCTCTGTTAATAAGGAATTGATGCTATTAACAACCAACGTCTTGTTTTAAATCAAACATTTAGATCGTGAAATCAAGATCACATTATAATCTTAAAACAGTCAACTTAAGCATTAATTGGATTTTTATTTCATGTAGTGGTCACTGAAAGAATGCTACTGTTTAATTATCTGTTTATCATACTACTAATATTTATCTAAGATATACAATGCTTCAAACACTAAGAATGGGCACTCTGTTCCTACACAGAAAAGTTATATTATCCTATTCAGTAACATTTGTATAACATTAGATAGTCTTCATAGACATTAAGAGACAAAATAAACATGTCTAGGGAAATATACTGTAGGCATAGATGGAATATGATTACAATATGGATGATGGGAGCATCACAGAGTATCAAAGCAGAAGCTTCTAATATATATAGAAGACAAAGATCAAACAAGTAAATTACATTTAGGATAAAGATTTTAAATGGATCTTTTGTATTTCCCAAGAATGCTTTTACTGTGTCTGTGTTTAGGACATCTATGGATGGTATTTTTTTTTTCTTCCCTGTTTCTGGAAACTAGCAGAGAGCCTTTAAATGAAATGAGACAGAATGTTTGTGGATGTGTCTTTAGCATAACAAAAGCTGCTGAAGGAGACTTTGCATGTATCTAATGTATCTGGGGGGGTTGGAGATGTCAATATTCTTAGGGCCAGTTGCTACTTACCTAGTAACATGTATACCAAATGAACATGTACATGCTCTACATGCTGAGCAATCACCAGAATCCTTTATATAAGTACAATTGTCTAGATTCCAGACACTACATGTGTTAGAGAGCTATGGAACCTGATCCACCAACTCCAAGCTTTTTAAATTGTATGCTTGCATATACAAATAAGACTCAGTACTCAAAATGTTCCTTGTATTCATCGTTAGTTCAAAGTCAACATTCATAATTTTCATTTCTTTAGTCACTGAGTAAAAGTAATATGGAGTCAAATACACACTGTGTTTCAGATGAGGAAATATGGAAGGGTGTCTTAAGAGCCTTCCCAGCAATGACAAGTAACACTCTCTAGATAGCATGCATTTTCTAGAAAGCAGAGACATAAGTATTGGCAAAAAATAAATGAAACCTCTCTTCTAAATGTAGTTTATATCACCTAGTTAGTGTGTGATATGAACAGACCCATCAGTGATAACAATAAGTGTGGTATGAATGAAATGACTGTGAAATTCAAGAATCAAACTTGACTCCAGAGGGAAGAAAGTTTCCTTCATCACCCACTCTTGCATTGGAAGCTGAAAAACAAGAAACCATTAACTGAATCTGTTGGGGAGCAGAGGTCATTTCAATCACATACAGTTTGGGAAGATTTGCTGTTTTGAACATTTTGTTGTTGTTGTTGTTGTTGTTATATTAAATAATATGACAACAGAGAGGACAGGCTAAGGTAATCAAACAAAAATTCTTGGAATGTCTTTTCTCAGAACCCAGGAGGAAGAGTTATAGGGGAATACCATTTATTCATTTGACAAATGGAAAATATTTCATATTTAGCACTTAAGCTGGTAAACAAAGCTAGTTTTCAAACTGGGAAACTTTCTTTTTTATTGCAAAGCACTCAGAACTGTGAAAGTAAAGAGATCAATTTTAGTATGACTCCACTTTATGATGTGTTTATGTGATCAGATTTTAAATAGATCTAGTATTTTGTGTCATCACGAGATGTATAGCAGGTAGAGAAATGAGGAGGAAAACTGGATTCCATGAAAATGTGTACTCAAAGATATCAGTCCTGGTATTAAGGGAGAAAACAGATTTCTACTGTAGTTCTGAACTCTTGAGGACTTGGCATTATGAGAGTAAGCTCTCTTTTTTTCACAAGCAAGTTTCTTGATCTTTGAATTGCTGAAATATGATCTATTATCAAAAATTAAAATTATTTTCTTCATCCATAGATACTACAGTAGTTGAAATAGTTTTCTATTTGTAAACATTTATTTCACTACTAGCAGTAGAGATGAAAAATATCCTATTTATTTGCAAGTTGATGAAAATGCATTCATTCATCCTGAATTAAATCTTCTATAAAAATGAAAACCTATTTTTGAAGTTATAAAACTGCCACTTTATAATAAATGCCTATTTTTATGAACAAAATCAGAGGGTGTACACAGGCTTATATTTATACCTGAGTGTTTTCTTCTTCTACATTTGGCCACACAGTTTATACAACTGCCTGGAAGGCAAGGCAAGGAAAAGGTACAACATTCAGAAACAGATTCATTTATTTTAAATTATCATATTTGAGTGTTTTTTAAATGGGTTTGAAAAGTATGGATTAAATATCCTAGGAACCATAAACATTTAAAAATTAGTTGAAAATATTAAATGTAAATTTGACTGTTCATGGGGATTTTGAAGTCTGATTCTAAGATTTAAGGTGGTCCAATTCTTTTCATCTTCTATGGCATGCAAGCCTGGATTAAGAGATAGATAAACATCACAGTACTGACACATGCCAGCCTGAACCACTGGCACACTATGAAGTTGTGCAGTCAACCTTGAGCAGAATGTGAACCCTATAAAATATCTCTTGCCAATGTGAAGTTTCTTATTTAACTAAAACAGAATGGCAATATCTGGATTAATGATGAACATTGTTGAAGGCAATTAGCTGCCTGAGTAGCTCCAGGTTCACACATTATTAATTCTAGATATTCTTTCACCAACTCAAATCTCATGAGAACATGGCCTGCCTTTGCCCTCTATTTTCCTTTTGGCTTGCAGTCTACGTGTCCTTTAAATAAATAAGAAAGCCAGGAGACAAACCAGAAGGGTGGATACGGAGTAGGGATATCATTTTACTCTTTGAATGGTAGAGATCAGGAATTGAATAATAACAGCAAAAATTATTCTCTTTCTAATGTTATAGAAGGATTGACTTGTCTGTAAAGCCACATCAGACTGAAATTCTTAGCAAGGGTAAGTTCTTTTGTGCATCTTTACAAAGATCTCATTAGCAATGTAAGAATTGTGAAAATAAATAACACTTTCATTTCTCTATGTAATTTTCATCACATTAATTTCACATGATGTCACAGAAGCAAGATGACAGTTATTTGAATTCCATAGATGTAATCTTTTATTATGTCATTTACAAGGACATAGTCATCTTTTGATGGACAAGACACTTAATTGGCCCAAGGCTTGTCTTAAGATAGGCATGCAGCAAACTCCCTAAACTTTATTGAGTAGTTAATGAGTCTGTTAAAGTAATTCAGACATACTTGATTTTTTTTGGACAGCATGATAGTCACTGTGAGAAGTGAAACCATTTCTTCCTTTGTCTTTGAGATTTCCTATTTAAATAGGACCTATCTATTGTATTTTATCATTGGCTACCTCTACAGACATAGTGTTGTACATTAACTTACTGTCTCATGTCTGCCTCAAATTGAATTGCATTTAGCAATTAGGGAGTGAAGTCCTATGTATTGAATAACTAAATATATTAAGTTGGTTATTAAGTTTTATGTAACATTGAGGCTTGCAATGGTGTTAAGGGTCCTTGGTAACAGAAAGAGGATTGAGAATGTGGTTTAGATTCTCATGAACTTCAGAGAAGACCACCTCAATTTTAAATAGTTATATGGTCCATTTCAATAAAGTTTCTGAAGAATATAACAAGTCTTCATTGCCTCAGTGCTAATGATCTAATTCTACTTTCTTCTTTATTGAGGATTTCATATGTGCATGCAAAGTGCCAGTGCCTTTTGCATTAACTGTCGCTTCAGTGATCACCACATGTGTGAGAAACATTGCAAAGAGTATTTAAAATTAAGTAGTGTACTTGTGAATTAGTTACTTTTTCAGCCTTAGATAATATAAAAAAGTTATATTAATATGTACTGTTCTATTTCACATTCTTATAGATTTCCTGTGTACAACAGGAAAAGTATTAACAATAGAGAGCTGTGCATTTTGTAAACACTGTGGAATATTTCTGAGTCAGCCCTGGAATTCCTGTGGTATGTGGATACCATTATATTGCATTGGAGGAAAATGGTATCTTTTCAGTGGACAATTCATTAGAAGAACAATAAAGAAAAATTTAACATCCTCATTTGAATTTTCATGCTACCAAATCTTTCCTTTTAATATACACTTAATTAAAATGAGTGTACTAATTGACCCACTATATATATGTGACTCTTGGTTTGGTTTTAGGAACGGGTAAGATTAATTGGTTTGTGAGGCTACTTGAATGAAATATCAAAAATCATCCCACTCTTTACGCAAAACTGATAATCATGCATGAAGAAATAAAATAACAGCAAAAAATTTGGAAAAATATTTAAAACATTATGAGAAACATCAGATTAAAATTTATATAGATTTACAGTATGTCTGACTGATTAATGCCGAAATATTTCCATTTTCCACAAACAAAAATAGGAAAAGGAATGAAAGATCTGCTATGGTGTCATTGGACTGTGATAAGGATGATTTGAAGGATTCATGTCAGTTAAGAAGGATGAGATGTTATACATAAAGATTATCACAAAATAATATTCTTATGGCTGTGTCTATGCAATATCCATATACAATGCACTGTAACCCTCTTCCACAAATGAAGTGGAAACATACAAGCATTTTGCCCATAACGCCAGAGCAAATCTTTTTTTATTAACTGAGTTGAACTTTAAAATTATGTTATGACCAAAAATCAATAAAGAGAAACTGATTTAAGTTCATCCAAGTGTGAAGGGGTTTATTACCAGCGCTACATCACTCTAATGATGTTCTCTTAAAAATTTGTTTTTGTGATATATTGCATCTATTATTGCTAAAAGGATAAAACTGTAAAGCAACCTTGGACACTAATAAATCAATTTAAGGAAAGTAGGAATCTAGCAAAGCAAAGGCAAAATTCCAGGCTAGAGAATTTAATGTTAGGCAATTACAATATATGTGAAGTATACCTACATCAACTTGTTTATGGGGATTTCCCTCAAAGGTTTGTTTGTTTGTTTGTTTTTGTTTTCTGTAGCAAAGTATTGTCCTTGTTCCACAGCATGGTGGCAATATTTCCGAAGTTGTTTGTCCTTTTAACCTTCAAGGTTGGAAACACCTATGAAATCATAGCAATTAATGTTTCATGAACTGTTTTTCTGTAAGTATTACCATTCATATTCTTATTACTGTTACAGACTGCACAGCAAGTGCTAGACTGGTTTAAATATTAGGAAATAGGAGTACATTTCATAAAATATGTTCTTTAAAATATGCTCCTCACCTTAAAGATGAGTTTAAAGATAATAATGGAAATTTTAGCATTTGATGATATAACAGTATTCATAGGCTCTAGAGCCATTATCATTTTTGGTATTATTCTCAGTGAATATTTTTATTTACTGACCCTTTTCTAAGAACATTTCACTTGTATACATACTCTAACTGATATTTACTTCATGTGACTTTAGTTCATTGAAGGTTACTAAATTGTAAGTGTATATTTTTAAATTTCCACAGGAAGGATAATTCACCTCTCAAATCAAACATGCAAGGGGAAAAAACTTAAAACAAAGCCTGAATTGATTTTCACACTGCTCCCATCTTCCCCCAGAGTAGTTATAACCTGGCTTCTCCTTTCTGTAGTCTCACCATATTCACTTTGAATGATATCTGAATATATTTATTTTAATATATGAATGGATTCATGAGGTCTTCGTTACTTTGTTTTGTCTTTCTGTACTCACTGTTATATTTGTGCAATTAAGTACTGGCATTTTAGTAGATTACCGTTTTGTGTAAGACCATGGCTATAAATATGTATACTTTTTCATCTGTGAACATGATGCGGTTTCTGTACAAAGGGCATTACAGAGTTGTATAAATGCTTATAACAATTGGAAGATAGATTCTAACCACACCATATGTGCACATAGTTAACATGTCTGTTGGCATTATATATTGAGTTAGTGAGGGAAGATGCTTAGCTTCACAACATATTTTCATATTTTTCCAAAGTAGCTGTCTACATTTCTAATTCTCAGAGCAGTGTTTGTAAATTTTGGTTTTTTTCTTGGTCTACATTTTTCAAACCTTTAATGCTGGAAAGCTGATAGTAGTTTCTACTATTATGAGAAATATTGCAAACTATACTTTCATAACTGCAGTGAAATTCAGCACTTTGTATGTAACATTAGCCATGTGTATTAAATAAGCAATATTACAAAGATGCCCATAAGGTGGCAACTGTGGAAGACAATGTTTTCCATCTGTACCCCTAATTCTAAATCTGTATTGTTCTGTTGTTTTTCACTCTTTGACTCATTTAGGGACCTATCATTCAGCTCCCAAATAAATCACACATGGACACTTATTTTCATGAGTGCCTGGACTTAGCTTGGCTTATTTCTAGCCAGCTTTCCTTAGTGTAAATTTATCCCAGCTATCTTTTCCCTCTTGGCTTTTATCTTTCTTTCCTCCGCATATCTTTTCTTCTTACTTCGTGGCTGTCTTGGTGGCAGGATGGCTGACCACTGACATCCTCCTCTCCTCATTCCCTTGCTGTTCTCTTTTAGTTCTCCTTCTATTTATACTGTCTGCCTGCCAGTCCCCTCTATCTTTGCCCCTCCCTGCCTTGCTAGTGTCTGTTCGGCTCTTTATTAGGCCATCAGCTGTTTTAGACAGGCAAAATGTCGCCCCTCTACAGAGTTGAACAAATGAAATATAAACAAAAGTCACACACCTTAAAATGAGATTCTGCCACATTGCCAATTTAGTAGCGACTAGCCTTAGGTCACTTCATTTCAGTTTAGTTCTCAATAGTTAAAGGCAGAAGATTTGTTGTCACAATTACACTAGACATACCTTGAATATTTAATAACCACGTGTACTATTTGCCATTATTTTGGTAAATACAGACCATACTTTCCAGCTACCACTCAAAGTCAGTCAAATAGCAGTATTGCCAAATTTTATAAAATGAGTGCAACAAACATAATTATTCTGTTGCATGGAATATCTAATTAGACCATACTCCATTAGACAAAATTTGCCAGTTACTCAAGTGTAAAGATTAAGAATTAACATGTTCAAAGATTGTTTTTAGTTTCAGAAGTCCTCAAATTGCTAATTTAGAAAAATCTCAATGTTAATCAATTCTAGTCTGATCATTTTTTATCCAAAAAGGAAATAACTTGCAGATGTCAAGAAAACCTTAATTTTTTTTTTAATTTGGATTGCCAACTAGTGTGGTATTTTGGCATTTAGAAATTTACTTGAATTTTTAAGGAATAAAGATAAAATCAAACACATAAAGAGTGAAAAAGTCAAAGTTTTCACCCAAGTGGTTAGATTACTCATATGCACTGTATGAACTTCTCTTGTCTACCACAACTCTGAAAGGTGATGAACATAAAGGATCTACTTTTGATTTGGGGAAAATACCACAGGAATTAGAATATTCCCTATGGTAGAAGAACAAAGAGAGGAAATAGTGAAACTTAGAAATATATTTAGATTATTCTTTTTAGAATGACCTTGTAACTCAATTTCTCTTGCTATCAAAGAAATAGCGTATATGCACCAAGATGAAACAGTATTATACATTTACAGATGGATGTGATGAATGCCACAGTACTCTGCATTACTATTAAATGAGGGAAAGGTCTCATATTCGGATAATTCAATTACAGAGAGTTCATTCAAACTGGACGTTTCAAGCGTCTGTGACATCCATTTTATTTCCATATGGAGGATTCTGAAGCTTTACATAAAGGAATTATAAAGCTTTATTCTTATAAAAAAAGCACAGATGTTATCAAAGTTGTGAAATGCATATAACATTGCTTATGTATTCTAAGAAGCAAGAAAATTTAGATAAAAATCCATTATGACTAATTTATAACATTAGTCATAAATTGGAAGTGTAGTTCCAATGAGGTCAACTTTGTGAAGTCTCTGAGTAGTTTATGTGTGTACATCAACATTCGTGGGGGCTAGAGATGAAGGTCAGGGTGAAGGGTCTGCCTCAATTATTTCTCAATACTTTTTGAGACAGGGTCTCTTGAAAAACCTGAGTGTACCTATTCTTCTAAATTGCCTCCCCAGTAAGTTTGGTTTCCCTTTATTTTTTGTTCTCCAGATTTGGGTTTAAAGTTCCAGACTACTGTTATGGATTTTACAGATGGATTCTGGGGATCAAAATGGGCCTCGTGCTTTCTCTGCAAGCATGTTCCACCAAAGCATCTAAGAATCCCTAGCACACTGTATGTGAGTGTGTGTGTGTGGGGGGTATATGGGTGTGTGTGTCTGTGAGAGAGAGAAAGAGAGAGACAGAGAGGCAGAGAGAGATTGTGAGAGAGAGAAGGAAAGAGAGAGAGAGATTCAGAGAGAGTAAGTGATTTGTTAAAAAATTTACTCAGAAAAAAGTAAAGGTATTTTGGCTATGTATTGATTTAGATCAAATAATTTTTAGGTATTGAACTTTTAAAGGAAGGCTAAGTATAATTTTACCTTAGATTAACAGGTATCTATTTAAATCAGAGATAATATAGTATCGTTTAATGTGTTATGGCTGTTATTGGCCTATTTTGGCAGTTTTTATTTGCAGATGTGTGTCGTGTCCCCTGATAAATAGAAGCAGTGAAACTGGTCCTCTTCGTATTTTGAATTCCCACTGTCTCCATCCATTTCAGCCCTTAGAAACTCATGTTAAATCCATCAATCCTATGCTGCATTTACTGAGCCCTAAAGCTTCTCCCTTATCATTGTGATTCTCCTCCTCTGGATGGAGCCTATTCCAACATAAATTCTTGTCTTGGCTGTTTTTATTCACTTTAGAATTTCCCTTTCCTTATCAAGGACTCTTTCTTTCTCTGACATATTCCTCTATGATCAATGATAATGTGGTGTAGAATAGGAAATAAAGAGAAAAAATAAAAGGTGAGGGATTTGAGTTGAAATTTTAGATAAGTTCAAATTAAGAGGTTTCCTGTGGGAAGTAACTTCTAAATACAATTCAAAAGTAACAGAGAGAATTAGCCTTGCAAATGTCTGAGAAACATCAGCACTTACAAAGCAGACAGAAGTATAAACTCCAAAGCAGAAAAATGTCTGCCAAGCTCAAATCACCTGAAACTTACACAGTTTTTTTTTCTCCTTAAGCAAACAAGATATCCATCCTGAAATAAGTATACATAAAATATAAATTAAATAATTAAATCCACACAGCAGCTGCTTCATGTGTGTGTTTTATATCTTAAATATTACTTATAAAGATAAAGTATATATGCTAACCATATATTTCTATCAATAACACAATTTTAGCTAGTCACATGTTTAAATACTTTAATAGAAACCAACAATTCAGATATTCTTACACATTTAAGGAAAGAATGCAAGAAAATACCCAATTATGTTGTGAAATGTTAGGTCTTCGTTGGCAAACTGTTCATCTACTTGATTTCCTTCGCCCTAAGGTAGCTATAATTCTTTGCATTAATGGCAGGGAAAGATTCAATTAAAGCATTCAAGTGTCATTCTGAAGATGAGGCGAGTGAAAAATTCTGGCAGGGTTGTAGACTGAAAAAGTTTTGTTGCTTCATAAGTTTGTAATTTGTCTATAGTATTGTGTATCTGAAATTTTATACCATGTCCCCCAATGGACTTCATTTCATACACTTTCCCTTTATAGACTATATTTAATGGAGCATCGAAAACTATTAACAAACTGATTCACCACCAGTTAAAATGAAGTGTCCCATTTCTTTGAGTTTCACAGCACATGACCAAAGATAAATTAATTATACTTTCTTTTATGTAAGAGCAGATACCACAACTTCGAAATATATTGGGTTAGTCACTGGAAAAACAAATAGATAATTCTATTAATTGATAAAAACATTTTAACATTAAGTTTTATCTACTATTCATTCCTTACTTTGCTGTCACTTTTTAAAATCACTTTCATGTGACTCACTTGGGTACATTTTTGTCATTCTGCTGTTATCATGCTTTAAGGATATATCTGACAGGAAGTATTTTACCATCACTGATCATTTATTATTACTTTTAGAAGAAAGATAGATTAGCAGATGAGAAGATGTTCATGGCAATTCAACTTTAGAAATTTGTAACCCTTTGTAAACAGCACTCTATTTAGTTCTGCTTATGAGAAGGTTAACTAAGAGACATTTCAGACATCTTAAGAATGGATATGTAAACTATGATGCATAGAAGTGATGAGTGTGATCCATGTACTGTATCAGACATACAAAAAGACTGTAAGATAAAATCAGTCAGGGACGCTACATTGTGCAAGTTAACACAAGTGTAATTACAAATTGAAACCATCACTAAATCCCTATTTCTGTAAAAAATAGATGTGATAATGGCAGTCTTTAAAATAAAGTGGCCATGGTTAAATATATTTATTACCAATTTATTACAAGCATTAAATTATCTTATAAATATGCCCCAATTATATCTTCTTGTAAAAAAATAAAATCTAGAAAAACCAGTCTGGGAATACTGACTGGCTGTACTCTTTTTTAGGCATTTAATTATTTGACAAATCACAGTTTCTCAAAGACTGTTTCTGCTACTGAGGTTGGTGTAGAATTCAGGATAGCAGTGACATAACTGGCAATGGCTTTGCTGTCAGCTTTTCCTGTGAAACAGATCTGAAACGTCATGTCCATATGCAATCTGTGGTAGATCATTGCTGTAACCATCAAAGTGTAAGAGATCAGAACTATAACATACAAAGTTCCTGAATATAATTATTTTACGTGTAGTAATGACTAGGAGGAAGAAATTATCTCATGGCAAAATGCTTGAGAACATAAGAATGCAACTTCTTTATGAGTTTTATTAATAATGCAACTTCTTTATGAGTTTTATTAAGATGCACAAGGCATTAGAATCTGACATCTAACAAAACTGTTACATAGCTAAATAAGTCCTAAACTAGTTTAAGCAAAACACTTCTATTTGATGCTTATGACCTGTGTTACTCACCCCTTATTTTTATAGACTGTCATCCATTCATATTCAAATATATATATTTGAATGTGAAACAAGCTTGTTTACATGTCAATTCAGGTTTCCACACCCTCTGGTCCTCCCTGTTCCCCCCACCAATCCCCATCCCATCACCTTTTGGCTCCCCAGGAAGGGTGAGGCCTTCCATGGGGAGTCTTCAAAATCTAGCATATCATTTGGAGCAGGGCCCAGGCCCTCCCCCATTTGCCTAGGCTGAGGGAGTATCCCTCTTCGTGGAATGGGCTCCCAAAGACCATTCATATACTGGAGATAAATAGTGATCCTCTACCAGAGTCCCCATAAGGCTACCCAGTCTCCTAACTAACCACATTCAGGGAATCTAGTTCAGTCCTATTCTGGTTTCCTAGCTATCAGAGTGGAGTCCATGAGCTCCTCCTTGTTAAGGCCAGCTGTCTCGGTGGGTTTCTGTAGCCTGGTCTTGACCCCTTTGCTCATCACTTCTCCCTCTCTGCAATTGGATTCCAAGAGCTTGCTTGGCTCAGTGTTTTAGCTGTGGGTGTCTGCTTCTGCTTCCATGAGCTACTAGATGAAGGCTCTAGGATGGCATATAAGGTAGTCATCAATCTCATTATCAGAGAAAGGCATTTAAGGTAGCCTCTCCACTATTGCTTAGATTGTTAACTGGGGTCATCCTTGTAGATCTCTGAACATTTGCCTAGTGCTAGATTTCTTTAAAAAGCAATACATTTTTTCCAGTGCTTCAAATCTCTGAAGTTTTATTTTACTTAAACATTTTAAAAACTCAAATATATATGCATGAGCTAAGTATGATTTTTCCATTTTAAAGTGCCCCATGTGCTGCTGCAGAGTAAGTTGTAGTAGAATTATCAAACTAGAAATGAAACAACAATGAATTTAAAAATATGTTCCACAATTCACTTTTCCAAAATCTCAGAGAAAACACTACATAGGTGTATCATATCAGGACTTTCAGTAAACATAAACTTATACTTCCCCATTAAAAATGAATGACAGACTTGAGAAAAACATTTATCTGTATATCTATATATCTGTATCTATATGATGCAGTGATATCCATGAGAGTTCCCAAACTGTCATAACCAATTCTGAGGTTCATTCTAGACTAAGAGACAAAGTTCCTGCTTGGAACATATTATGAGTTTATACTACTAGCCACAGAACTTAGATTGTCATATGTAGTGTTGTATGTCTGCTTTCTTATATATTTGAGTTTAATAGCATTAGCTTTGCCATAGGCATGTGGTTAAGACTAAATGAGACACCTTGTCTGCAATTGCTTGGCTACTATTCCACATCCTAGAGATGCTTCAAAATTCCTAAGCTGGCTTTACTCTGAGGACATAGAATTTTATTCAAATTTGTTATGTATTTTCACTTTTTTTTTTTTTTTTAATCTCTAAAGTGAGTAAATGTTTGGTGCTTCTACCAATCCCAGGTGGGATACATATCCAACCTTGTGAATTCCTAAACATGATGTCTGGCTTGAAGAATTTTGGATGAGGTAGTGTATCCATTTATAGTAAGTCCTTAGTAAAAGCTATATTCCATTCAGTTATCCATCATGGTCATTAACTAGAGTACTTGCAAGCGTTTAAAGTTGAAACCACAATGTTCACAGAGAGTGTCATCAAAAGAGTAATGAACTAGTGTAAAATGTTCTACATCACTAAAGCAGATGGTTAATATGTAAGTTTTCTGGTGGAACTTTTAGCCCTAAGCTAAACTTTCTTACTACATTAAGTGTCTTGGTTGTCTTCAGGCTATTATCAATTCCAACAAAATCTCTTGCTTATATCAGTGTTATACATTGACCCATTTCAGGTTTAGTTTGTGATGAGGAGAGTGCTTCTGGGAAGCATACATAGTTGGCAGAAACTGCCATTTCTCTGGTTGGCCTTCACTCTTCTGTCAAGGCACTAAAAAAAGCATCTGTGAAAGTTCAGGGTCAGGGATCGCCACCCACACTTTTCGCTTCACCTTTACCAAGTTTAAGACTTTTTCAGTTACTTGGAATAGAGCATTTTAAGTGCTTTTTAATTGAGTTCTTGAATAAAGGTGATATTTGGCCATATGTTACCACCTTTCTATGTGGCTTAGACAAATTTTAGTGAAAACAATAAAAAATTCTTGCATTAACTTTGAATCATATCAAGCATCATAATACCCATCACAACAATTTTTGCTTATTTTTAACAGTAAGAAGTGCACATTTATTTACATAATTTATGAAAACTACAATTATGTTTCCTAATATTTAATTTTGTTTGATTTATTTAAAATACCTTCATTAAAAGTTTATTACAAAAATAGTCTTATGACTCTGGTATTTTATGTAGTGAATAGTACATTAAAATGAACATTTTACTTTTCTTTTTAAAATCTGTATAGTTTTCTTTTTTCTTCCTCTCTTTTTTAATTTAAATTAGAAACAATCTTGTTTTACATGTCAATCCCCATTCCCTCTCCTCCCACCCTCCCATTCCCCCAACTGACCCTCCCCACACCATTTCCTTTCTGTCCCCCAAGGAAGCTGTGTTGTTTTATTAATTCAAAGAATGTAACTTTCTGAGAAATTTTCATCAGTTCAGTGAGAAGTATTGCTGTTCTGATTCTTTTCAAATGTTATCATTTTTATTTTTCTCATAGAGAGAAATTTTATTAAAATATAATAATTTTTCTGATGAAAAAGATTGTACTAATTCCTTTAAAAGAAAAAATAACTTATACAATAATGTTAGATTTATTCACACATTTATATTGTCATATAACATTTCAAATTTTAATATATATTTTACAATTAATTGTATTGAAAGATAACTTGTCAAAATAGTGTATGTGTCATTTCTGAGCTTTTGATATTAGTATTTAAGACATTTTCATTTCTGTATATCTCAATTGAAGATAACATTTGTATCTTCAATTCATTTGTAAAAATGAATAATAATTTACATCTTTAGAGCTTAGAAACTTGGTAGGTATGGTAGACATGTGTGTAATCACAGAATAGAAATATAAAACATGGAAGAGAATAATAAAATGCAACTTTCATATCAGACTACTAGCCTGCCCCCTAAACCCTGAGATTAAAAGCATGTGCCACTGCACCCATATATTTTTATGTAAACACACACACACACATATAGACTTAAAAGAAAGACACAAGGCTAGGCACTTAGTTTCGAGGCAGAGGCTAGCAGATTTCTGTGAGTTCAAGACCAGCCTTGTCCACATAGTGAGTTCCAGGCTTTATAGTAAGACCCAGTCTTATATGTATATATGTGTGCTTTATGTATCAGTTTCTTAAAGGATGCTAGAGGGAAAACAGACTCATGGATACTGGAAAAGGTAGAACCGGTTGCAAAACTGACCAAATACTCAGTAACAAAGCAAACCTCAATAGATACAAAAATAATGGAATGTCCCAGGATCTTCTGACTGTCATTGTTTCCATTGAGAAGTCAGATGTAATTCTGATTGGTCTGTCTTTATGTATTACTTGACCTTTTTCCTCTACAGCTCTTACTATTCTTTCTTTATTCTGTGTGTTTAGTATTTTGATTATTATGAGGCCAGCTCTTACTATTCTTTCTTTATTCTGTGTGTTTAGTATTTTCATTATTAAGAGGCAAGGGGGCTTTTCGGGAGGGGGGCAGTGTCCAGTCTATTGGTGTTCTGTAAGCTTCTTGTACTTTCCTAGATATGTCCTGTTATGAGCAGTTTCCTTTTATTATTCTCTTCCATTAAAGAATGTTTTGCCATAAACAATTTAAATTTCTATGATATAAATTCCATTTTTCAGAAGTTATAAACATCTTCAACCATTCTTATGAGAAGGAATAGTTTCAGATTTTAATATCACCATTTTCTTGGGTCTGCCAAGCCCAGGCTCCTAAGCATGCACACTCTCTTGTGCACCTGTGCTATGTGGCTGAGAAGCTTCTATATGCTCGCTCCACATTCTCTTGTGTGCATAAGTCTGTGTATGTGTTTTCTCTCCCTTCTTGGCTTCCCCTCCCACACCCCCACATCCCCCGTTAGGCTCGGCCTAAAATATTGGTTAAACAGAAAGAAAGGAAGGAAGGAAGGAAGGAAGGAAGGAAGGAAGGAAGGAAGAAAGAAGGAAAGAAAAAAAGAAGGAAAGAAAGCTAAAACATGATGATAGTGAGTGTGAGGCCACCTTGGGAACAGAGGATGTAACCACATCTATCGAGATAATAGACCCAAACCGAGGCACACATGGGTAGCAATAATTGGAATTAGTGGGGTGACTAAAATAGAATATGTGAAGTCCAGAAGGGGGTATGGTAGGGTGAATCTTCGTATAGCTGGAAATGAAGAAACTGAATGGTAATATTAATATTTTATTGAAATCCTCAAGAACAAACGGTATCAAAATGACTTCTTAAAGTGAAAGAAAAGGAAAAATTGAAAATAATTTAGTCTTCATAAGCTTAGAACCCTAGAAGTTTCCTAATCAATAGTTACATAGATATAGCTTCACAATTATACCACTTTATGTAATTTTTAAATCCATGACTTTCTTTAGCTACATGAGTAATCTGTTGTTAATACCCTTTCGATTAACAAGAAAGATCATAATTAATTTTACATTGTTAATTATTGTGCTAATTTTTGAGCAAGGCTGTCTCCAAGGATCTACATCTTGATCTCATATCTTCATGTAACAGATCTACTATTGTGTTTTACATATGAGCATCTCAGTAGGTTATGCCCAATTATTATTTAGCAACTGTTCACAGATTTACGATCTCAATGAGCCGGTCCAGGTTGTTGCTAGCAAGTATTTGTCACCAACTGCATATTTCTAGGTTAACAAAATAGCACTGTGACATATACTAATATCCCTGGAGGAAAATAATATAACTTAATGCTCTACTCAGTTCTTTATGTTCATAAAACAAACAGCAGGTCATATTAGTCCTCAAGTATGATTATTAACTTAGAAAACAATTTATGTCTCTCCAAATCTGTATCTAAATATTACTCTATCATCTTTGTTACTCTGGCCTTGTTTTCCACTATTTATAGGTGGGTGCTGGTAAATCAAAGTTTTTAGTTTTTTATTGTTTGATACACCTATAAAAATGTTAGCAATAGATTTATATTTTTATCAGCATTTAGGTATCAAATGTAAAAAAATCTTAAATGTGATGCACATTAAAGTCCCTTTTATTTGGCTATTAATTCCCAGCTTTGCTGATCTACTGGGTGGTGTATTACACTTGTGCCATAGTCAAAACAATTATGTGGATATAGAATTATAAGAAATTATCTCTAGTATTTAGACAAAAGAGACACTCAACAGTCTTGAAAGTCTACTATAAATATTATTGCCCAAATGAAGCAATAATGACAATGGCGTATTTTCTAATTTTAAAAATTGAAAAGTACTAATATACTTGAATTCCTTGATGGGCATTGGTAGGTGAAAGTCATTTCATGTTAAACATGAAGTTGTGTTAAATAAGTTTAGTATAAGTTATATATAAAAACTAATTTTACTTGTGAATAATGATTATTTCTTAAAGAACTGGGATTGTACTGTTATAAGAGCTGGTCTTTTTATGTAAAGAAACTTGCTTTTGGCTTATTATATTATTTATAGGAAAATGTGAATTTGTTAAATTTTATTGCTACTATTAGTTGATTATTCCTCCCATCAGATATTGATTGATTGATTGATGTAATTCTTAATTTTATTCTCATGTGACCTAACAGAAATCAAACTAAAGGAACCAGGAAAACAGATTGTTTCCCTCTCATAAATTAATTACCATCCGTCACCAATTTTATATGTATTTTCCCAAAAGGAGGAGCAGATGACACCTCTTGAGCCTACAGAGAGACAATCTTCCTTAAATTCTGCTGCAATTGCAAAGTGGAGCAATCCCAGTTCCTCTGATGCAACGTACTCATGTAATGGACAGGAAGGCAAATGTATGGGTAGAGAGTTAAAGGACCATAAAGGAAGAAGTTTAAGGCATCTTCATTGCCACCACATCAGCCCAGCCTTATCCAAACCCAAGAGGAAAAAAAAAATGTAGGTCTTGTTTACTTCTTACATAGCAGTAGCTGGCAAAGAAGCTACACAGTGAAATAGATTTTGCACACTTTCCCTGCCTTTAATTGTAACTTTCCAAAGTTTCCTCTGTGACAGAGTTTACAGAAGGGAGCTTTAGCAAAAACTATCATTAGCTTCATGGATCAATATGGTTTAAGGAATAAAAAACAACATGAGTTGCTTCAAAATAGGAAGTATCAGAGGGTGTCTCCTTCCCTGTGGAGAACAAATTATGCTATTGATGGGTCCACAGTATAACTGTGTAAATTTGAAGATATCAGGGGGAGTAGCAGAGAATCCCATAAAGCCATTCTCCTTTTGGGTATAGTGTGTAGCTACTCAGAGACCTCCTAAGCATCCCACTGAGAATTCTTCAAAGATATGGGCTCAGTCCAAGATAAGACTATGGAAGATGAAAAGGCTTAAGATCAAAGACATTATTATTCTATAATTCTATTTGTCTTCTTCTATGAGTCTCATAACTTGACCAATGTTTTTTAAATCTACTAGTTCAAAAATCCTAAGAAAAGATAATGACAAAGTGACTATATAGAGAGAATATATGATCAGAAAACATAAAAAAGTGTGTACTACATTACAACCTCAGTGTCAGTATCCATGGATGAGAATATAATTGCTGTAATTTAAGGGAAGAACAGGAAAAAAACACACAAAGATCAATGGGATGCTACCCTAAAGTTGAATACATGTGAAAAGATTAGCTAAGTGTGTTTTTATTCTTTTTGGAAAATCAAGTATCTCTTCACTGCAAAGGTGGAATGAAAGCAAAATATCCCTCTCAAAATATTGTAAAATTTTCTATTTCTGGTCATAATTTTTTAAAGAATTCTGTTTTGTAATAGATTTTTAAAATCAAGTTATGGCTTTTCCAGTTACATGGGTAAGATGCTTTCCACAACACTCACTGCAAAGTGCTGACCCCAGCATCTTCAGTATCCTAGAAATTGGAAATGCATGCTTTCAGGTAGCATTAAATAATCCAGAAATAATGGTAAGACTCATACTTCTGTGGTATAAAAGTCATGTAAATGATCCAGCATTGTCTATTGGTGATGTTACAGGCAGGCACTTAGAGCTTTATCACATAGAGCTATGTGCACTAGCTAGTGATAGACTGAGCAAGAACTGTACTTAGTAGGTGTTATATAAGAACCTACATGGAATTTTGAATAATGCTTTGAAGCAGTAAACTGACAGGTTCAAATATTCTAATTAAAATACAATTGGGTATTATATGTTATTCAATCTATACACATTTTAAACACTGATTTTGAAAGTAGTGTCAGAATGAATAAAAACAAATTAGATTTCTGAATTTCTGAATAGACAGTCAGCTCCAAATTTAAGCATATCATTTTTTATGAAAATATGCCATACTTAATTGTGAATTTTGTCTTGATTTATTATAAACATTTTTCATTTTTTGTTTGTTTTTATGTTTATGCTTTTGCTTTTTTTTTTCTCAAGTCTAGGTAACTGAATATTAACACATTGACATTGACTTGCAGTGCAGTAACATACACTATAGGTGTCTTGATGGCTGTGCAGATAATCTTTCGTCTAATTTGGGTTGGATATGCTTAGCTGCCATTGTTGTCATATTCTTCAAATGAAGACAATTTCCAGGTTGATCACAGCATTTACTGTTATATTCATTGATAATGATAATTCAGCACAATATAGCCTATACGGAAAATTTTAAATAACTTTCTAGTATATAATAGCTACAAATAGCTAAAAACAATACACAAAAGAGCTCTTAGTAAGTTTGCACTTAACCTTATAAGGGAATAGCTTAATTTGTATCTAAAATGGTTTAACTAACAGAAAAGATAATGATATAATTATTTTAATCTTCTGAACTTTGTTATGAAAAGATAATGTTTGATTTCCAATAGTATGACAGTTAGAAACTGCAACTGGCATAATGATTTAAGGATATATATATAAGAAAAGTAATGGTGATGGCTTTACATGTTTGCATTGCTCATCTATTCTGTAGATGTGAACCTTAAGAGTTACTATATGGATATACGGAATCCAAGCCTTACAGTAAGAATGCAAAATGTGTACTTCAATTTTAATCAAAGTAGCTCTACTTAATGTTTTTATACTACTTATTATCTTCCTACTAAATATTTAGTGCACTAAAGTAAGCATATGGTGGAATAGAAAGCTGTTTGCAATTTGGGAAAGGTAGGAATCTTACTATTGAGAATTTTGTTTTGTTTATCTTAAAGATATCTTAAAGATGGCAATTTAAATATATAATATTTTGTTATATTATTACTTAATTTTATAAATAAAAACTATTGATGTAATTTTGAAAGAAAATGACACTAGAGATTGCTAATGGTGCGTATAATAACTTGTGGATTTATTAGCAGTAAATTTCTAGGTACTGTAAAAGGTGGATTCTTTAATCCATCATTTATTCATTGGGTTTAAGGAACCTTGAACAGTGTCACCAATATTGAGTAAGACATATGGTAACTACCATAGTACAGAAGTCCATTGTGTGTATATCTTTCTAGGTCTCAGTGTTCCAATTGTATTTACCTTACATCCAAATGCAAATGTCAGGTCTAGCAGGAAGCAATGAGTCTCAGTAGCTCATTTTGTTACATGAAAGATGGAAACAACACATATTAGAAGTGGAATGAATGAAGTAGAAACTTTATCAGACAATGGACACCTAATGGGAGGAGTCCTGAAGGAGGATTATTTAAAGTATTTATACTGAAGCTTAAACCAATAGGAGAGATAGATGAGGTGAAGAGAATGCTTGCTTTGGTTAGAAGGAACAGCTAGGTATAATAACATTTTACATCTAACAAACTAAAGAAAGTTGATACAGAATAGCATACATAGGCAGAGGCACGATTTTGCTAAAAGTCAGATTCACTAAAGCAATGGAAAGCTTTCATATCATTTAGTTTAGAAGGTTTTCACCTTTAGCTTTTCTGTTTACATACCATATCGTGACTGAATTGGTGAGAACAAAGTGGGAACAGGAGACAAGAAGGCACAAGGTGATGGGCAGCCTTCATTTTGACTTTTAAGGGAGCCGATATCCTGGACGAGGTGGATAGTCATTCAGAATAGAGTTTAGAGGGGTAATAGATAGAGAAAACTAGAAGGATCATGTAAAGGAGAGATGGGGGCTGCATAGGGAATAGAAAAAAAGGGAAGGGAAAGAAGCTGAGACAGCTAAGAGGGGCATTACTTGGGTTTGACTAGGTTGTCTATGTTCTCCGTTACTTGCCAGATTTCAGTAACTGGTATGACTACACGTCTTTTCACCAAGATAGGAATTCTGGACTTGTATAGAAAGATGGTGACTTGAGATGGAATATAGTCTTGGTGGTGTCTGTGAGTTACTGCAAAGATATATCACCAAAGATTATTGTAAGATTGAAATTCAATGTCTTATTTCTCAAGGTTGTTAACTGTCAATGCACTAAAATTAGACTTTAATGAGTGGGAACATATTGCTGCATATCAGAACATTAGGCACCTTCAGTCACATTATTTATATTTCATAATGTCACTTCTAATATTTCACCTTGAAGATCACTCAGTGCCTCTGAGAATAATTTGAATCTGCTGGCATTGTTACATGCTCTAGTTTATAACATTGGCCATCACCGGTGGAGAAAAGCTCACAAATTCATCTCAAGTTGAGGACACTTAAGAGTCTTTTCCTCTGCTGCTGTATAACATCAATTTTAAAAAAAATATAGCAACACTTTGAATATTTTAGAATGCTGTTTTTCTTAGTTTTACAGCTGTAAGACATTCTTACTTTCAATTTTATCCTGATATTTTAAGCATTAGCTACTACCAATGATTCTTTGTTTTGGAGATAATTGACAGTTAATACACCAAAGAAAAAATAATATCATTTTAAAAGCTCTAACTAGAGTAGCGCATTTTTCACATGCTCTCAATTGTGTTAATAATAATACATATTATTATAGATTCTATAATAATAATTTCTGAGAGTGGTGATTTAAAAAATAGTACAACAAATCTTACATTGGAAATCAATATATTTTTTATCTGATAATGATCCCTGTTTTATTTTTTGACCATTAATTTACTTTACCTAGAGAGTACAAATATGCTAGATGTTCTCTTGTTCTAGGATGGGAATGTTGAGTAAAATTTCATTCAGTTCAGGTAAGGAACAATTTAGCCAGATTATGTAAGAGCTAACATGTTAGTTGTCTCTCCATCCAAACACTCTGTTGAGTCATTAATTATCTTTACCAGCAAAGTAAATCTCCAAATAAGCAAAATTCAATGAAGGCACCCCATTTGAATGATTTACGTATGAAATGTTTTTCTGACTAAGTCTGTTATCTGGCAGTCTTGACCAGCTCAGGCAGTTGCTACAGTTAAACCAGTTTGTAGGAAGGCACTTCATTAATTCAAAATGTCAGGAACTTGAGTTGCCTGACAAGGAAAGTACAGGGGTAGTTACACGTATGCTTTAGATGTGGTCTTTGAAGTGTGCTGGAAGCAGAGATGGACTAACTGACCTCTGGAAGCACATTCCAGCCTAATGTTCCCCATTTTATCTAATTGTAACTTTTAAGTTTATGTGAAAGACAGAAAACCCATTTTATTTCAGAATGCCTTGGGTTTTGTTGGGTGACAGGCAATTAAAAGGAATGTGTTTCTTGTAATCAAGCATTTAAATTCAGCACTAAAATAGATCTTTTGATCAAATAAAAATTACCTTAAGTTTTAGGATAATTAACTTTACTGTTTAAATATTTATTACACAGTTGTCTAGAAAGTGTAATGCATATGTATTTAATTTGTATTTTTAGAACAATGAAACAAATTTATAAAATATTTTAAAATGTACTTATATGCATGCAAAACAATAGTTTTTTATATCTAAAATATGTTCACATTCTATTAATTGAATGTTCATCCTCTCTCAGTCTCCAGTGCCTGATTTTTATTTAATAAAATATTTCATCACTTTTTGTTTACTTTATATAACCAAATTCCTCCCAAATTTTATCATTGCCCCACAGCACCCAATATTACCAGGTTAGTTTCATTATCCCCATGATTAGTCTGTGCCTCATTTAAAGTCTTCTCATTAAATAGTCAATCCGGCTGTTCATCATCATTGAGTTACTCTGTGCTGATCATCATTACATGGTCATCTGTGATCCCTATAATATGTTAGAATATTTTTAAAAGAATGTTTAAGATATATTGATTCACATTTTTATTGCAGAACATTTTTATTATTCTTTTTTATTTACATCAAAACAATCTTATTTTACTTACTAATCCCAGTTCCCTCTCCATTCCATCCTCCCATTCCCCCCACCCACCTGCATTCCACAAACCCCCATAAATTCCCCAGGAAGGATGAGGTCTCCCATGGAGGATCATCAAAGTCTGTCACGTTATTTAGGGTATGGCCTAGGTGTTTCCCATATATTTAGGCTGATTGAGTATCCCTTCATAGGGAGTGGGCTCCCAAAGTCCATGTACCACAGAAGCTAGGAACAAGGAAGACTCTAAGAAAGACATACATGGTCCCCTGGAGAAGAGGAAAGGGACAAGATCTCCTGAGCATAATTGGAAGTATGGGGGGGAGAGTGGAGGGAGGTAGCAGGAAGGAGCACATGAGGGATAAGGAAGATAGAGTCAAAAAAAAAAAAAAAAAAAAAAAAGAAAAGAAAAAAAGAAAAGAAAAGAAAAGGAGAGCAAGAAAAGAGATACCTCAATATAGGTTGAAAGAGAAAACAAGCACTTATAAATGTCCAGGAATCTAACTAAGAACCTCAGCAATAGTGGAGAGGCTACCTTAAATGCCTTCCTCAATAGTAAGATTGATGACTACCTTAAAGGTTATCTTAGTGCCTTCATCCAGTAGCTGATAGAGGTTGGAGCAGAAATCCACAGCTTAACACAGAGCCAAACTCCTGGAATCCAATTGTAGAGAGGGAGGAGTGATGAGAAAAGGGGTCAAGACCATGCTGGGGAAACCCACAGAAACAGCTGACTTGAGCATGTGGGAGCATGTGGACCGTATCCTGACATCTGGAGAACCCATAGTACCAAGTCAGACCCCCTGAACATGGGTGACAGTTGGGAGGCCAGGGCAGTCTATGGGGCCTCTGGCAGTAGAACAAGTATTTGTCCCTAGTGCAAAACATTTTTATATAATCAAAAACTATCAATTTCAATTAAATAATGGTTTTCAATATGACTGTGATAAGACAAGGATTGGATGTATATGTGTTGTGTATGTAAAGTTGTGTGTGTGTGTGTGTGTGTGTGTGTGTATCTGTATGTTTTCTCAAGAAAGACAGTACTACCAAAGATTAAGCTGCAACAGACATACACCCTTGTCAAACTTGTCATTTTGCCTGTTTGGTGCAACTAGATGACAAGGATATATCAGGTGTGACTTCTTATGGAATTAACTTGACCTCTATTTATTAAAGCTAAATAAATAAATTCTTGGGAATAGTACTCAATTAAGACAGAATTAATATGAAGGAATTTGTGAAATGTTTGGATAATGAGTATTAAATTTTCTAAAATGCAGTACTATGTTTTACTAATAATCTATCCATACTTCTCTTAAACTGGAAGAATGTTCATGGTAACAAGATTGCATGCTTGGAAAACCAGGAAAATACTATACCTTCTTCACTTTCAAACATGTTGTCAATATGCATTTCTTAGGTATTCTAAACTATGCTAAGCAACTGGTTTCGATTGAAGGTGCCATAGAGATGGCTAGGAGAATGTAGTTGAGAAAGATGTATAAGATTAATCAATCATCTTCTACGCAATTCACAATACGTTATTTAAGGGATATGTAAATTTTAACAAATTCACACAGTTATATGAATTAAGTTCTCAATTATGTGGTATAGGTCTTATGTTTGGAGCCCTATGTAACAACAGGGCAATCAATGGTATTTGAAAGAGTCATAAAGATAAACTCTATGGGGTTTAGAAAGTGATGCAGTTAAGATTGGGTTAGGAAAAGGAGTCCAGCTCATTTTTAGAATGTGTCAATACTTAAACAGATTATAAGAAAAGGATGCCCAGGCCCTAGCAGGGAACATCAAGAACCATGGCCCCTTGATATGCTCTATCTCTTTCCCTATGATGCATAAAATGTTTTATTTCATTTTGTAGTGTTCAGTTCACTAATGACCTAAGGCAGGAGAAAACACAGTTATCAGAATTGCTAGTGCTGTGTTTGGTCAGTCCATAAATATGATTTAATGATTCTGAAAACAGCCTAAGTGAGGACAGCATGAACTGAAACAATAATAAGGCATGTTTTAAAAGTGCCAGGTTCTAAAATCATAAATGCAGAATATAAATGTGAATAGATATTTGTTAAATGGATAAATCCAGAAAAATATCTTTGTAAAAATAGAAAATTTTCTGATTGTTCATAACCAGCAACAGAAAAACTTTAAACATCATTATAGTCCACTCCTGCCAATTAACGAAAAATTTACCAAAATTTGTTTCTCCAAGGTATCTGAATGGAAAGTACAAAGGTATATGAAAATTTCTAGAATGATTAAATTCTTTTTTGAAGCTCCAGATATAGTTTCCTTGAAAATAAATTTCTTATTCTGTTTAATTCCAGTATTTTATTTAAACTATTGCTCTTCTTTGGAAAATGAATAACTAACATGAAATGCTATTTAAAAATTATATATCAAGTTAGATACCATGTTACCAGGATATCCTCTCAAGTGTGATCAATCCAATACTTCAATAATGCAACATGAGCATTAAAGTACTAGAAGAATAATTGCAATTTGACCTGTTATAACCATAATATCGAAGTTCAATATATTCTATGAATTTCTTACAAATGCTAGTTATAACTTTTTAATTGCTTCATTATTTTCTGTACTATGAAGTTTAAAATAATATATCATGTTCATGTATTTGTTTTAAAATAACTTTAATCAAGGCTACATTGTTATTTTGTAAAAAGATATCTACTGATTTATTTGAAAACTATAATAGATTTTAAATGGATATTGAAATCTTCTCCTCCTGTATTTATAGTTACACTTAAATAAGAAACAATTGGCCAAGTTTTAGTGTCAGGTATTTGCTTTATGATTAACAGACTTAATAAAACTTTCTCCATAATAAAAGCTAATTTATTAGATAAAAACAGTCAACCCACAAATCAACAATAAGAAAAAAAAAAAAAAACAGACAAAATCAGCAGAACTTTTTACCCATGTAAGGAAGATGGATTGCATATTAATATTAAACACAGTAGTGTGAATGCATTTTGTATATATAAGGCAGTGTGTGTCTGTCCCTCTCACTCAAAAAAAAAAAAAAAAAAAAAAAAAAAGCAAACAGTTTGTATCCAGTACTGATTTCAAAGGTTCCTAGTAGCACCTATGTTCTGTCTCTGGCTACTTAATCATATCAGTGAAGTTGAATTTAAAGAATAACCCAAAGTATGTGAATTAGTTCTCATAAACTCCTGTAATAAAATATACTCAATCTCTCAAGTAAAAGTAAATGCAAATTAGCTGGGTTGTAATTGTATACACTTTTAATCTCAGCGCTCAGGAGGCAGTGGCAGGTGGATATCTGTGAGTTCAAAGTCAGTCGGGTCTACAAAGCCAGTTCCATGAAAGCCAGAGCTGTTATATACAGAGAAACACTGTCTTGAAAGAAAAAGTGAAGAAAAGAAAAGAAGAAATAAATAAAGGAAGAAAGAAAAAGAAAATGCAAACTAAAAAAATTGCAATTTCCATCTATGTATCCTACTGGGATGAATATACAGATCCTTTGATCTGTCATTTACATATCCAGAATTTACCCTCAAAATATTTTGACATGTTCAAGAAGTAAGGCATACTGGTGTGCTTGTTATAATGTTCATTATAGGGCAAAATTGAAAAGAAACTAATTGTTTATAAAAATGATGGTTTAAAAAATAATTTAGTTAAAGTCCAACTTTTGGGCTCCAGTAAGTCTTCACTTAAAGTCACATATCATCCCCAGCAATGACTGACCAGGGCATGTTTGTCATAGTACTAACTTCATAGTATCATTTTCTAAGTAATGAGTTCAGTGCGAGTAGGAATTTAGCACTTCCCAGGCAAGGAGTGGGTATGTAGTATATTTAATTAAATGTTATTATTCTATTACAGCTATCCATTTAACGAGTATGATTATTACTAAGTATAATTTTTCTGTATGATTACATAATTGTAAGTAAAATCCAAATGTATCAATGGTGTTCCTTGATAAATATTTGATATTACATGTGGATTATTTTTGTGATTCATTAATTATCTCAAAAATATCTCTGCCCTGTGTAACCTATAGTTAACAGATGTGTTCATCATAATCTTCTTTTGAAAGTCAGTGCCCCTGTATGGGTAGAGGAGAATATAAAGAAGAAAGTAGCTGATTAGTTTTTCTCCTTACCCTTAGGAGTTTGATGAATCATGAATGTTGATTCTAATTGGAAATTGAGTCCTTTGCCTGTATAGGTCTTTTCATAAAACTCTCTTCTAATTTGTTAAATCATTAAATGAATCTAGCAGGTATTCATTTTGATCTTTATTAATTGTGACTTGTTTTTCATTATGGCATAATTGTCAGTCATGAAACATTACTGCCACACATTGGAGCAAAAGCAGAAGGCTCCTGCTGAGACACTGAAGGGCTGTGTAATTCAAGTGCAAACTCTGGGTCAGAAAACATATATATGTTATTAGGAATAGAGTATGCATTGTAATTCAGGCATAACTTACTTTCATACTTAAGTTATTTACAGGTTTGTGGGATAATTGATAAAGACCTGCTTTAAGGGAACAGTAAGCACTATGCTATTTTGTGTTCTTTGTTAGCTTTTCCTAAAGAAAGGCAATGTGTACATAAGTAAAGCTTATGTATCTCTTATTTACGATCAACTAGACACAAAAAATACTATGGCTATTTAATGTAAATATTACGTATTTTAAAATGGGCATAGCTGTATTAAATCAAGATTTTAACTTTTCTTTAAATCATAGATAAAGCACTATAGTGGTGGTATCAAATAGACATCCCATTCTAATCATAATAGATCTTAAGTAATAAGGCTTTGTTATAATCAATTGTTTGTGAATGAAATGATTTGTTACTTGTACGCTTCCTAAGAGAGAGCCTAAATAATACAATGAAATGTTCCCAATAAATGATAGACTTTAACACAATGTTGTTGTTATTCCGTGTGCCACAAAAGATATGATTATCAAATGATCATAAAACTTTATTCGCCCCAAGAGTGCATGCTAAGAGTGTTAGGAAATGCATTCAGTTTAATTTACTTTGATGAAGAAGACAATGAACTTACAAGTCCATATTTCTAAGTGAATAGTGCACTATAGAGAAATAATAAATCTGTTAAAAAGTACTTGAACAAATATCTTACTTGTGGAAAGATTTATTTTAGCTTATGGTTCCAGAAGTTCATGTGCATTACACATAGGAGGGGGAACAAAAGCAAAAGGTCACATGTCATGAAGGAGAAGGGGCAGAGACACAGAGAAAGCATAATGACTAGGTCATCAGGGTTATACCTCTCTCCTCACTTTATTCTATACAGACAGCAGCCTATGGGTTTGTGTCACTCACATTCACTGAATTCTGTATGTAAATGCACTTACAGACATACCCAGCACATTCTTGAATAATCTGGATGCTTCATAATCCAGTCAGGTTGAGAATGAAGGTTTAACACCTCAAAGATGTTGAGTGAGATTAAAACTTCTTGTTATTGAGATCCATGTTCAGGGGATCTGGGTCGGTCCTATGCTGGTTTCCCAAATGTCAGTCTGGGGTCTATGAGCTTCCCCTTGTTCAGGTCATCTGTATCTGTGGGCTTCTATAGTCTGGTATTGACCCTTTGCTTATCCTTCCTCCCTCTCTGCAACTAGATTTCAGTGTTTAGCTGTGGGTGTCTGCTTCTGTTTCCATCAGCTACTAGATGAGAGTTCTATGATGGCATATAAGTTAATTATCAATCTCATTAACAGGGAAGGGCATGTAAGGTAGCCTCTCCACTATTGCTCAGATTGTTAGTTGGGGTCATCTGTAGAAGGCCTGGGCAGTCTAAGGGATCTCTGACAGTGGAACCAGGATGTATCCCTGGTGCATGAAAGAACTTTGGGAGCACATTCCCCATGGAGGGACACTCCCTTAACCTAAAGTTGGGAGGGAGAGCCTAGACCCTACTCCAAGTGACTTGACAGATTTTGATTATCCATCCTGGAGGACATCACCCTCCCTGTAGAGTGGGTTGGGAATGGGATGGGAGAGGGGGCTTGGGAGGCCTGGAAGAATGGGAGGTAGAGGGATCAATTTAAAAAATAATAAATTAAAAATGAAAAAAGAAAGAAATGAAATAGAAAAAAAAAACCACTTGTTTTTAGAAAGAGTCTTTAGAACATAGTAATTCATTCTGTATTGAAAAAATGAATGTCTCTAAGGACACGACTCAGTGAGTATTTCGCTTTTAAGGTAAGCTTGAAGACCAGCATTCAGATAGCCAGTGCCCATGAGTATATAAAGTGACAGTGGTGGTCTGCCTATAGTCTTCCCACTCAGGAGGCAGAGATGGGGGAATCCTGGGAGCATGCTTTCCAGTTTGACTGGCTTGGTCATTGAGTTCTGGATTTAAGTGGGAGACCTTGCCTCAATATGAAAGGTAGAATGCAGCAAGGAAGACACTCCAAAGTAATGTGAAGGCATACAGAAGTTCTACAGACATAGGGATGTATATACACATACCACAGTCAATTACATGGGCCAAAAAGAAAAAAAAAAAAAGAGATGAATGTCCCATTGCAAATATCTCATAATGTTTTGTCTTATATTAAGGTTGAAGAAAGAGTGAGAGATACTTGATGAAATGACTGTTATGTGCAAATCTCTATGTTACAAATGAGATGGCGTTGGTCTTCAGCAGTGCTGAATAGGAAGTCTGGCTTGGCCACCTGAGTGTTCTAGAGGTGGATGCCTTTAGTCTGTATGAACTCCTTTCTGAGATCACATATCCACTCTTACTGTAAATCTGTGGCCTTGAAATGATCCAGGTGTTCAACCCTCCAGCCATCTGTCCAAGGAAAACTGCTTCTCTGGAACTGACAGGATATTGCATGTATTTAGTAAAGTTTATCTTCACAGTTGGGCAAGAACAAATAAAACAGCAGTGGAGGCCCGGTGAGGATGTGCTATATGCTTCAATTATTGGTCCATTATATCAGTAGCAGATGTTACACTTTAGTACCTAATGAGGAAGTTTGATCAACAAAAGCCATGTTTGGGTATGCTCCAGCAGATGTCATCAAATTTTCTTTTTTAAGGGTCATTGCATGGTTATAGCCAACCATTTAATTTTTACATTTTTAGTAAGTACATAATATTTTTTACTCCAATTTTTATTATCTGTTATTTACCTTCTTATCATACTTATGCCATTAAACACCATTTTGTAGAATGCCTGTAGATTATAAAAGAAATTCTAGAAATTTGTGTGGATATTTAAATTAAATCCCAGTAATGAAACAGGAAAATCTTGTGAAATATTTCACCACAGTGTTTAAAATGGGTGCATTTTCCATGCAGAAAAACTTTCGACTTCAAATATGTATCATCCTTGATGTAAGGTAGCATGACTTAAAATAATTCATACTTGCACCCATATTTACTCTGACAAACATTGGTGTACAAATTAGTATAAGTCATTACTCACTTTTATAAAATTATTCTAGACACAGCCTGGAGGACAGAAACTGGGCCACTAATTCCCAGTTCCATTAGCCACATAACCTTTCCTATTTGCATGTCAATGCAGTCTGTGATTGTTTATATTTCCCTTTTTTATTGTTTATATTTTTCCCTTTTTTGCTATTTTTAAAATAGAGCCTTTCATTTTACAAAATAATTTTGTAATTGGAACACTTTCACAGAAGGATATTTGCTTCAAACATTCATACAAAAAGTTAATGTGGCTGAATAGTTTTCATAGTTAATCTCCTAATACTGATAATTTTATTTTTCATGCTTTCATTTACCCATAGTTAGCATATTTGCTGATATGAGAATACCTAGCAGACTCCACAGTGTCTTGCACTTTTGTGAATGGAGGAACATAAGTTGGTTGCACACACAGTGCCTTTTGTGAATGTAGGAATGAATCTAAGGAGAGGTTCTGTTGGATAAGCAAACTGAGAAAATTGAGACCTTCTTGAAAAAATTAAAGATACACAATTAAAATTTTAGCATGATCTTAAACATGTTTTAAAGGTGTACAGAACTGTTGCCAGCTGTTAAGATGGGAGGTTAGTCTAATTGGTGATAAACAGTCATTAAATTAGTAGGTTGCTGTTGTACACTATGGAAGTTTGGATTAGTTCAAAAATATTAGCACTGTACTAAATTTGCTAAATTCAGCAGGACCAATTTAATCTAGACACAGAGTATAACTTATGATTTAATTGCATTTTATTGTATAACCTTTAGTATTCTCACAGTAATTTTTAAATAGTTTATAAAAGTGAGACTACAGGGATATTGTTAGACAAAACAATTACTTTGCAATGAATCATAAGAATTTTGTGTATTTGATACAATTCAAATTTCATTTCTGTTATTTGTTTTAACATTTTCATCTCAGGAAACTTAAACTAGTTCTTATATGACGTCTAATTAACTGTTAATGCAAAAGAGAATAATTGGACTGGTTTTTCACACATTTTGTAAATGAAAGATCTAAACATAAAATGTTGCATTGAAGAATAATTCCAAAGCTCCCCCTATGCCTCTCTGCTATATGTAATTAATGAAGAAGCGTTATTTGAATTTTACATACTCTTATTTCTGCTATGTCTTCATCCCTTGTGAGTATCTGCCATCTCCGGGCTCTTCAAAAGCTCAATGTTGAGCCAGACAGATGGAGGTCTTGCTTTTGCAAGAGTGGGATTTCTAGAAGAATATATACACCTAGATGGGCAATAACAGCACACTGTGGCCTGAATCACTCATGAGATGACAAGGTTATGCAGCACACAGTATTATATAGATTATAGGTAATCAGATGAGGTGATATTTCAGGTTTATTTAGTATAAATAAAAATACATAGAAAACTGATGGATGAGTAGGACTTTAAAAGTGTAGGAAGGGTGGTTTGGTGTTGAATTTCTGGGTTAGTCTGCATAAACAGAAAAACCATGGATCTGGAGGCCCGATGAGTCTAAAGGTATTTTTCATATTTTCTAGTGACTTGAAGTTGAAGGTCAAAGCACTAGCCTCATCATGTTCTTAATGAAGGTCTTTTCCATGGCTCCTAGAAGTCCCTCAGACAAGTAAATGAATACTGTCCTTTTCTATAATGTCACTAACCCTATCATATGGGCCCCGCCTTTATGATCATATTTAAACCTATTTCTCTCCCTGAGACTCTGTCCTCAAATGCCATCATATTGTTTCTATATTCAGTCGCTAGCATGTGTCTTTAGATGTTGTACACTAGAAATAGTTGCATTTTAGAAACATAAGGTTCAGAGGAAAAGTCAGATGGAGGTGAGGGGTACAATCAGTAACATACTGTTTATAGTTCTGTGATCCTATTAGGCTAAGAGTTACTGGAAACTAACACATATTTAAGTAGAGAAATGGAATGTTCTGAAGAACACAAAAGCAATTTGCCTTGTTGATTAGATGTAGTGCTATAATATCATAAAGGACAGCAGGTGAGCTTGTCTTCTGTCTGGCAATTTGTCTCAGCTCCTATACAGCCTTAAACACTAACTTGACCTGTCTAGTGCTTAGCTCTGAGAGTAAACTTGTGTATGGGTACTAACTTTTAGATGATCACAAAAACCTACCAAAAAACAAAAACAAAAAACAAAAAAGACAACAACAACAACAACAACAAAAAAACCCAGAAAACAAAAAGCTTTCACAAAGAGACACAGCTGCATGCTTATTGTGAACTGAAATTCTGTGAGATTTTGTCAGTATTGTACTTACAAACCTCATGAAAATTTTATTACAGATTTTGAAAATTATGAATAAATCTTGGAAGAATAATACAAGTAAACCTATGATATCATTTTCTCTTCATTCACCCCTTCTTACTTAAAATAAAAATAAACGTCTTAGTGATGGCCCAGCTACTAAGGCAATATACTGAACATAGTACTGAAATGATCTATTTGAGGCCTCAAATATTCCAAAAGTTATTTCAGTTTTCTTGTTTTGTTTCTATAAGATAGAAAATCTAACTGTGGAAATAAGAAATCCCCCTGATGATAACTACCCTCAAATAACACACAGGGAGATAAACACACACAAAGAGAGGGAAAGAGAAGGCTAAGAAGGGACAATGAAAGGTAAGAAATGAGGGTGAGCACTGGGGTGAGGAGAGGGACAGGGGTTAGAGTGATGGATAAAGACTGCTGAGCCCCTTGATATTATGTTGCTTTATTCTAAATGTCAATTTCCTCTACAGCTGAATGAAGTAAGAGATTCATTCACTTATTCTTGACAGGCACTGTCCTAACTGCTGGTGATATCCCTACATAACAGTGAAAGGATGCTGGTCCTAGAGTTGAAAGAAAACAATAGGATACTTTTGTCTGTGGTATTAGACATCCTTTAATATGGGACATTTCTATCGGAAATTGAAGAAAGAGTAAGAATACTACAGCTAGCAAAAAAGTTACCAAATGCAAAATATGTATACAGGCAGCCATATAATGCTGACGCTAAGCTGACTCTTCCTTTGTTGTATGTTTTTGTGTGTGTGTGTGTGTGTGTGTGTGTGTGTGTGTGTGAGTGTGTATGTGTGCGTGCGTGCATGTGTGAATTTCTCACAGTTTCAATTAGACAGCACTGTAGTGTGCATTGACTTGAAAAGATCAGAGATAAACACAAGAAACTAGATTTGGACCAAATTGATAAAGATTGCAATATTGCTGTGTAAATTTCAGCATATACTCCATCAACTCACTAATTTAAAGATTTGTAACAGTAGAGTGATGTTGAGATTGAAATCATATTTATTACACTCTTTTACCACCTTATGTGCAGAATCAGCTGAGTGATACAGTAAGTATAGTGTTTTTAGCTTTCACTAGGTTCATTTTGTAGACTAGCAGTTGTTCTAATATTTTATTCCATGATTAATGTTGTTTCATTAAAAAGAGAGAGATCTGTTTTTTTGTTGTAATTATCATTGTTTTCTTTTAATATAAGTAAACTTGAGAAGGATATGAAAACTTTAAATAGTTCAGAAGATTGGAATACTGGAAACTGAAGAGTCTTGTCTAACATTCTTTTTTCAAACTCCTTATCTGTCAAGCATTTCACCCACAATAGTAAAGACACACAACGTCAACTTCTGTATTGATATGTCAACAAAGAAATATGATGCAGAAGAAAGTCTATGCACCCGTCTAACCAATGACCTGATTAATTTTATAGGAAGAAGCCTGATATATTACAAAGAAAGAATAGGTGATCCCAACAATGAGTGAGCAAAGGAAGTCAGGCGTAAAGTTAAGGAGAAAAATGACCAGGACAGAAAACAATGTCACTTAAAGAGTATTTGGTAGTGGAGAGCTGAGAAATAATGAAGTAGATGAGAAGTAGGAATGTTAATGTAGAGGTAAGATGCTCACAGTAGCAGTAGCTAAAGACATCTGGAGTTTGCTGTGAATCCAGCTACATGGCAGAAGAAAAAGAAGACTAGACTAGATGAAAGAGGAGTTGAATTGGGGTGGAAATATGTGCATGGAGATTGGGTTTAGAGCTGTAGACTTTGGGATTAATCCAATAGGCAATAAAACATAGAGTAAGATTGGATTATCATGGAGGTGGAAAATAGAAGTGAATTTTGGGCAGAGAATTGGGAAGATTATTCAGGAAATTTCTATTTTTCTCCTCCAGGGTAGTTAGCCAAAATAGACTTTCCCTGCTTTAAGTTGTATTTGACAGCATTTTGTCCCAGCACTAAGAAAAGTAATATGGTGGTGTTGGAGTGCAATATTCTGTGGATCTGGTTAAATCTTACTGTTGTATAATACCATTTGTTTGTGATGTTCTTTGTTGATTTTTATCTTTTATCTAGATAGTATGTCTATTGGTAAGAGGGTAGTATTGACCTCACCCAGTGTTATTTTTATCAGGGTTAGTCTGGGTCTTTGTATCTTCTGTTAGTGGGGTTTTTTTTTTTCAGTGAAATCAAGAGCACTGATATTCAATGCTTATATATTTGCCATTGCTATATAGTTGCCATTGGCAACTAAGCATGAAGACACCATATCTTTCTTTTTTTTAATATATCTTTTTTCTAATTCTTTCTTGGAGTCTCCTTTGGCAGACATTGGTAAGACTTATTTACTTTCTAGTTACAGTTGGGTGGTGTGCCCCTTTTCATCCCTTCACCCCAAAGCAGTGTATGTTTTCATCAATGAGATTCATATTTCCAAGCAACAGATAGTTGGTTTTTAATCCAGTCTACTGGGCTGCTCCTTTGTATCAGAGATTTAAGACCATTAATATTCATTCTATTATTTGCTTGTATTCTCCTATTTAGTAGTTTATCTATACAGACTTTGAGTTTATTGACTATCTTATAATATTTTTTTCAGGGACTTGATCTCAGTCCTCTCATCAAAAATAGATTAAAATACAATGGCTAATATTTGGGAAAGTCTTGTTAGCTTGATTTTTCATGCAGTGGAAGACTTTCATGTCTGTTATTGTTACTGGTTAGGTTTTTTTATCACTGTATTCAATGCTTTAAACATTTGAAATGTCTAAGTAGGGCTAGATTATAATAAACTTACATGTTATATATTACCCTTCCTCCTGATTTCACTGTGAATACAACTCAGCCTGCATGATCAGTATACCAAATAAATTGCAGGCACCACACTGACAGAGGAATGCGAACTTTAGCAACATTCAAAATTGAGAGATATTCTATCCAGTAAAACATAATAATAGCATACATTTTCTCCCTCAGCTCCAGTAATTTTTGTACAATAATGTTTCATGGTAGTATGGCATATATTAAATGCTAAGTGGAAAGGTAAGGATAGAGAGAAAATTTATTTAGTAATTAGTATTAAAGCAAGAGAAAATAAATGAGAAATAAGTGGAAGTTAAATAATAAAAAATGGAGATTACAGGGCAGCTCATTTCAAAGGTATAATGAAAGGATAAAGGAGTAAATTGTAATCACATAAGCTAAGAAATGTCAGAATGTCCTGCCCAGACAAAACTATGCCCTTTAGAGTACCTGGCAAACAATGTATGCAAATATGTTAATGGCAGGTGGCAACAGAGGGTGAAATCTTCTAAAAAACAGAAGTGATTTTTAGAAGTTTTTTAGATAGTGTGTGTCTTTATCCAGTTCCTCCCCTGAGTGTCTTATTACACCGTGTTTACCATCACTCACCTGAAAGCAGGCGTGCATGCTGGCCACCTTGCTCTTCTTTCTATCCATGTTTGGGGTGCTATTTTCCAATAGAGCAGAACCTGTGTGGTATTGTGCTTCTCCTGTTGATCTCTGTGCTCTTTGCTAAACTATTAGAGGGTGTGTGGTTAATGAGAATGGCAGTGGGTGCTGTAACTGGAAGTGTCTATCGCATCTAAAACAGAAAGGTTCTTAGCCGCTATCTTTCCACCAGTCTGCTTTATACACTAGCAACTTTAATAATTTGCCACAGTTTGTCTTTGTTTCAGTGTGACAGATAGTTTTATCATAGTCTCTGGGTCAGACCATATTTCTGTAATATGGAGTACTGTGTAGTTTTTGACTTGCCGTTTTCCCCTCTTGCTATAGGTATTGTGCAAACTAAGACTCAAAGTCCTCTCCTGATATTTACCCAGGGCTAAGAGGAGGTTGCTAGAGAAAGACCTTTGCCTGCAGAGATTAGTAGCCATCTACTCAGCCAGTGTATTTTTCCCAACCCATTGAGTCAATTTAGTTTTGCTGGTATGTACACATGTTTCGGGATGGTCACTTGGGACTAGAAATCTATCAGGGGGACTGTGTGGAGAAAAGTGTATCTCCATCTCTCAGCTGGTATTGATTGCCTGTAAATTTACATCTATGTGTCTTTTCACATCAATTTTTTTTTTTCTGATGCTACAATACTTAACGAGAACAAAGAATATCTCTGACACATAAATAGTATGTGAGCCCTAAGAGTTCTAGGTTTCGATTTCAGATCTGCTTAGTGATGTCTCTGTGACCCTTTTAGCTGATGTGGCTGCCATACAACTTTTATTCCTTGCACTATCCAACCTCTCTATCCTCCATCCTCATGAATTATCTAAGAAGAGAGTGGAAATTTACCGATGTTCTCTCCTTTTGTTTCACACTGTGGTTCCAACTCTTGGTTGGCATTCCTAAAGTAGGAGCAAAGCCCTCTAACATGGAATCTGGGCTTTTTCATTCTGTTCTATTTTCTTAATATTACCCTTTGATTGCTCTCATTTATTTCATGGAAGATCTTCTCTCCAGGTACCCCCAATTCATTTGACAAAGAGTCTAACAGTAGGTGTGGGTTTCATCTGCCATCTTCTGTCTCTTCTTAGTCCTCTTTGAATTGTTATGTCTATGAGAAATTTGATCAGAGAACACAAAATATGTTATGGCTTTTATGGAATAAGTACTCTAATATTTATTGAATATATTAAAATATATATGTTTGTCAGGATTATTATTCATCATGCATAAATGCTTTAAAAGTGGCTAATTTGATGGAAGAGCAATAACTTAAGGTATATTAAGATTTGCAAGATGTTAGATACTTTCTGAATCTGAATAAATTTGATTTAAAGTATTTGGAAAGCAGAGTCAGCATGATGCCTCAGTGAGTAATGACATTTGCCTCCAAACATGACCACTGTAGTTCAGTACTTTGGTGAAAGCATAGAACCAAATGTTGAAAATTGTTTGTTGATGGCTACACATGCTCCATACTTCACAAGCCCACACATTTGCAAACATACTCTTCTCTCTCTGTCTGTCTCTCTGTATCTCTGTCTCTATGTGTCTCTCTATGTCTCTGTCTCTCTCTCACACACACACAAAGGAAAACAAAGTAATGTATTGAGAAAGTTATAGAAATATGTAAAATAGAAACAACTTATTCATATCCTCATTCCTACATGATCTCTAATTTCTTTATTATTCATGCATCTAACTATTGACCCTTACATTCAAAACTACATTTAAGTCAGTATTTGAATAACTAGACACAGTGGAACAACCTTTTAGCCCCATCAGTCAGGAGGCAGACACAGGTAGATCTCTGTGAATTTAAGGTCAACATACTCTACATGAATAGTCCAGGAGAGCCAGGGATATATAGAGAAAACCTGTCTTATAATAAAATGACAGAATTTGGAATAAATCACAGAATAACACGGATATAGAGGGGGAAAATAGTTAATGTTCAAAGGTAAATTAGTCAAGCAAAAATAAGCCCACAAACCTATTCTTTGACTCTAAACCAAAGATAACTAGCAGCTAAACCAAAGATAACTAGTAGCATTGGCTTTTCAAAAAAAAAAAAAACAAAAAAAATCACCCATGGTACATGTGTTTCCTATAAACCATAAAGTATTGAATGTGTCTTTTAATTTTTTTTTAGTAGAGAATAGATTCAAGTGTTTTTGAACAACTCACTCTGTTCTGAAATAGTATTCATTTATCTATTTATTTCAGCTTCCACATGCCAGGCAGGTTGGCTTTTGCTTGCAAGAGAAATTTAAGGAAAATATTCAAAACATTCGTCATACAGTCTCATTATAGAAATTAGCAGCTGCAGACAATTACTAGTGAGCATCTGTCAAAGTTAACAGAAGACACAGAGAAAAATGGGAAATGTGGACAGTATGAAAATTCACAGATGCCAGACTTTACTAGTCAAATCTTATAAATCTTTCTTCCTCCTTTCACTGAAAAATTTCTAGTGAGTGTTCCTGACATACATCTCCCACTAATTTCTAGCCGTCCCTGTGGTTTTCTATCAGTTCCGTTACAGCAGGGATCTGTCTAAAAGCAGACCTTTACTGAGACAGACAGTTAATGGGAACAGTAGCAGCCCTGAGGTGTGTTTATACAGCAGACTTACTTCCTTGGCTTCTGTGATATATGAAGTCCTTGGGAAGTATCCCAGCTCTTTCAGGGAATAAATCATGGCAGTGAGAGCTCGTATTGAACCTTCACTATACCGGCTGTGTACTTTGTAGTCCTTCTCTTTTATCTCTTGGCTCCCTGGAAGAGATTTCAAAGGGGGCTAGTCCACGTGCACAGAGCAGTGTTCTCTCCATCTTCCATAGCCCACTTCTTTTCATCCCACTGGAGAAATTGTAATCTCTTATGGTATGCCTGTGTCCTTTAAAATAAAACCAACACCTTACTATATATAGGTCAAGTGGTTTATGGGTGCACTTCCCAACAATGAAATAAGATCATGATTGTGTGTGACCATGTTTTGAGTGTGTGTGTTATATAACTAAAAGGCCTTCATCACATGGAGCCTTTTTTATAGAAGGAAGTTTCTATAATTTGGGCCTGCTTTAACTAAAATTGAATAATATTTGATATGCAGAGAAAAATCCCATTCTTTTTAAATTTTTCTTTGCTCTAGTGCCAAATTACTTATAAGATTTTTTTTTAATTTAGAAATTCTGGGTCAAAAATTATGTGAAATAATGCACAGAGTGATGGAAAAAAAAAGAAGTTGAAGATTAAAACGCTGATTTAACATGGCAGCAAGCTACCTTGTCAATAATTGTATTTATAGCTATTGATAAATACTATTCTCTGTTTTGATCAAAGATTCCACTTTGCAGTGAGCATCAATGAATTTAAAGGTTCATGATTGTTCAGAGTGTTGAGAACAATTGACTATTGAGTATATAAGCAACAAATAAGACAGTTATATTACTTTCGCTAAGGTTTAGGGAAAATCCCAGATGAAGGAACAACAGAGGGTAAAGACAGATCACATGGGAAAGTGTTGTGAAACACTATCTTGAAGGCATAGCAAAATTATTACAATCACTAACTCACAATATTTTCAGTTTTCTGGCCAGGGCTAGCCCAAGACAAGGGTTATCAACATTCACTCATTAATGGGGAAAGAATTTCTATAGCTCTAAACCTTTCTAGTGTCCATCGATGGATGCTGGTGTGTGGGAGCCCTTGTCTTCAGTTTGTACGTTTTTATTACTGAGCTCACTAGACTCTTATAAGTAATAACAAACAAACTAATGACCATGATAAAGCCCTGATTAAATAAATTCAATGTGTCAGAAAACAAACATGATTCAATAATTGAAAGAGTCTTGTAAATGGAGGGATAAATTGATGTTGGGGGAATAGTAGTGAGCCAGAGCAGTTAGAATACATCATATACCTATATGAAACTGACAAATAACAAATTTTATAAATAAAATGTGTTTTAATTACTGTCTTGCAAATCCTAGTAAGTTTCCTACATTCAAGAGCAAGGATATTGACTGTATTTAGTTTTTTACCTATATAGCATCATTTAATATTTCATAATTTTAATTTTACTGTGTTATTTACTGTGTTATGCTTTGCATTTTTCAAGTATGTCTGTAGGTGAGCCATATAACACACACTTATTCTATCTGCCTAACATGAACACTCATTTTAACACCTTAGTTACATTGCAATGACTAGTCTCAACTCTTCTTACTTGACACCCCCTTCAATTTCCATGTCCTTATTGTCCTATTGGAATATTTTTTCTGTCTTCAGTACCCTTTCCTGTAATTGTAGGCATTCTTTTTATCCTGAATCCCATGGCATATGTTACCTCAGTTGTGCTAGGGCAAGCTTGTTGAACTTTATTTTTTTTTCTTTTTTTATGATTTCATTCAAATGTATTTAATGTTAAACCAACAGCCCTTGCATCTTAATTTGTGTAAGTACCTAGTTTTTTCCTCTAACAGATTCTCAAGAATCTGGAATTATGAAATGTCTTCCCTTTCCCACTGCCCTTAGCATGGGGACCTTCAATGAAAGACTTGCTGTTGAAAAAATTAATGCATTCATGCATGGCTAACACTGCCCCATGCATCAACAAGTGTCTTAGAGGAAGAAGATATGCATCCATTTCCTATAACATTCTGTATGCAAAACTCATTTAAATCTCTAAGAAGAAGATTGTGGGTGTTTAATTTCCCTATTTTCTCTGGAAAGAGTCAAGCCTAAAATTACTCCACTACATTCCTCAGGATTTTTGAGAATGCAGAAATGAAAGATTTTATTTATAAAAATGTAAACACACTAACTGGCTGCTTTTTAAGTAGAAGTGAGTTTTATGATGTGATTCCCATCAAGATTTTCCAACAGTGGGACGTAAAATAAAACTGAGGAAGTCTTTGTGTAAGTGCTTATACATGTAAAACACATAATGAATTGTACATTAGATCCTTTGTGTTAGCATAGTTAACATCATTTTTTTATCAGAAAAGTTGGATGTCATAATGGCACACTGCAGTGATAAGATGAATGCCCTCAAGATTTTCTACACTGATGAATTATAAAATAGCTTAAGATCACTTTCAAACAATAGTCCCACCTTTTTTGCATGGTACCAATGAGAAGAAATGGTGTGTTTTATCTTTTGAAAAAGCAGTGATAGCTCTGAATGCATAGAACATATTTTATGTTAATAGATTACTCATAAAAGTGATTCTATTTTACAAATATAACTTAAGTATTTAATTTTTATTATATATACATATATATATATGTTCATGTCTGTGCATCCATGCCATGTGGTACTTGTTTGTGGGTTCCTGTGGAGGACAGATGAGATCATCAAATCCCATGGACCTAGAGTGTCAGACAGCTGTAAGATAGGAATGTGATTTTGGTTCTCTGTAAGAGCAATGCACAATAAACCCTTAGTCATCTCTCATGGTCCCAGAAAACTAATATATTATTATGTGAGGAATCAGACTACTTTTAGAAAATGTGTTTTAAAATTATTGTAGATTGTGTTATTTGTGAACTGAGTTGTATTCCATTCCATGAACCAGACTTTCCCAGCTACAGATCTTTAAGCGCCAAGCAGTATGTGATTTTACTATTAAGTAGTGCAAAATGTATAGTCCAGGCTTGGTATGATTTGTTTTTTATTTTTATTTTTCACTCTGTGAACTTTCCTTTCACTATTTCTGTTCACTGACTTTCCCCTTGAATGCTAGAAGTGAGCTTGTTGTCCATTCAATCTGATGTTCATATTGATAGAATGAAGATTCACGAGGGATAGAAAGATTTGATGTCTATGCCAGCCAATTCTCTGCTGTTTTATCAGGAAAATCGAAGGGAAAGCAGCTTTCTTAGAAGCTATGAAACATCTTAATGGCCACAGGAGTGACAATAGTCTGATTTGTTGGAGCAGTCACTATTTGTCCTGTGGGGCACATGAAAAGATTTACCCTTTCTGCCATTCTTAGTGTGTTCTTTTATCTTCAGGCTTGAGATGAGGTGGGGTGATTGACACATTTATCTCTGAGCTAGAATTCATGGTGGTATCAGAAATGAAGTAATAAAAATAAATAAAGGTTATTGCAAAATGTTTAAATACATTAATCATTTTTAAACCAGAATTGACAAAATACTAAAGTTTTAAATAAAGAAAAACATTGCCTACAAATAACATGGTTGATAGGATTTATATTGTCTTACTTGTAGCTGATCAACTGATCAAGTAAAAGTTCATTGATTAGGAACGTATTGAAGAAAAATTGATTGGAGGATGAAAGTAATGACAGGAGAGATGGGTGGGAGAGCAGTGAGTATAATCACAACTCATTTAACCTGCCATAGCTCCTCAACACCACCTTACTATGGTCCTGAGGTGCCAATTGAGTTCTGAGTCCATTGAAAGTGTGTGTGTCTGGGGGTAAATCTCTAAACACTCAGACTTGTACATTAGGGCAAGACTTTCTTTACAGTAGATTCAAGTGATATTTTAAAAGTAATATGTACTCAGTAACAAATAAAATGAATGTTGATTGTATATTTTATTCTAAATAATCAAGTTAGCTGTATTTTACTAAATATTCTAAGTCCTTAAGGAAAATACAATAAATATTTTGTGATAAATTTTTAAAATTTATAATTGAAACAGGCTTGTTTTACATGTCAATCCCAGTTCCCACACCCTCAAGTCTTCCCCTGTTCCCCATCCAACCCCCATTCCATTCCCTGTCTTCTCCCCAGGGACCATAGGGCTTCCATGAGGAGTCATCAAAGCCTGATATCATTTGGAACAGGCCCTAGTCCCTCCCCCATGTGTCTAAGCAGAGGGAGTATCCCTCTATGTGGAATGGGCTCCCAAAGTCCATTTGTATACTAGGGATAAATACTGATCCATTACCAGAGGCCTCATAGACTGCCCAGTCCTCCTAACACCTATGTTCATGGAGTCTGGGAAGGTCATATTCTAGTTTCCCAGCTGTCAGACTGGAGTCCATGAGCTTCCTCTTGTTTAAGTCAGCAGTTTCTGTGGGTTTCTCTAGCCTGGTCTTGGCCTCTTTGCTCATGACTCATCCCTCTTTGCAACTGGGTTTGGCTCAGTTTTATCTGTGGTGTCTGCTTCTGTTTCCATCAGTTATTAGATGAAGACTTGTGTTTGTCTTTTTTATTATTATTTTTTTTTGAATGGGTTACCTCACTCAGGATGATTTCTTATAGTTCCATCCATTTGCCTTCGAATTTCAAGATTCCACTGTTTTTTCCCCACTGAGTAGTACTCCATTGTGTAAATGTACAACATTTTCTTCTTCCATTCTTCAGTTGAGGGGCATTTAGGTTGCTTCCATGTCCTGGCTATTACAAATAATCCTCCTATGAAGATAGTTGAACAGATGTCTTTGTTGTATGAAAGTGTATCTTTTGGGTATATGCCTAAGAGTGGGGTAGACTAATTCCCATTTTCCTGAGAAACTGCCATACTGATTTCCAAAGTGGCTATAAGAGTTTACATTCAACAACAGGATTCTCCACATCCTGTCCAGCATAAACTGTCATTGGTGTTTTTGAAAAATACAATAATTTTTTAACAAGTAGAAAACTACTTTGTAATCAATTTTTCAATTGCCCAACATGGTAGCAGGGGTCGGTGTGCTTATGTTAAATAAACACCACAGCTACCTGAAAGACAGAAATTCAAAAGCAGGAAAAAAGGAAGACACAAGTAAAGCTCCTTCTCTCTTAATTAACTGGGAAACAAAGCTCAAAAATAAATACCATAAAATATTGATAAATGCTACATCAGCCAAATTTTTTGACATTTCCTTGAGCTACATTTTATTACATTATACCTCATTCTCTTCTTTTTCTAATTTACAGTATATCAATGTTAAGAAATCAGTATATTTAAATTAAAAATAATGTCTGTCAAATGCCAGATCTTTACATTAGAACTTCATCTACATAGATGATAGTCATAGTAATTTAAAATTTTCTAGTTGTCAACAGTGAAAAAAAATTGATAACAGAAAAAAATGATTGTGCTCTATACTGTAATTTGATACATATTTTAAAAAGTGAAAATTATTTGTATGTATACTACTATATACTTCACCCAGTATATGTATTAGAATAAAACTGGTATATAATTTAGATTTACTAGAATATAACAACCCAGACTAAACATATACTAAATTCACACATGACTAGTGGCTAATTGTGCTGAACATGACAGCTATACACATCAGTCCAGATTTTATTCCTGGGATATATTTGAAATTAAGCTATTTTAAATAACCATATCCAGTTCGTATGTAATAAAAGGTGGTGAACTAAAAGTATGACACTCATACAGTGTTGGAGTGCTGCAAACTATCAAAGCAACAACACATATGACTTGTGTTACCAGCTTCTGTAATAGAATCTCAGGACCAAACAGGCTGGGTGCTGATTTCAGGCTGTTTTCATTTGCCTTTCCACATTACATCATCCTGTACCATTCAACTGTAACTCTTCAATACTTTATGGTTCATCTACTGGGTATTGAAAAGTTTTCCAAACAGAACTTTATCCCTGTGCCTGAGAGTGCAGTTGACAAATTTTAGAATAGCAGCAAAGGGGCTTCACATCAGTGAACAAGTTACCTTGATGGAAAATAGTGCAGTGTTTAACTTTCCCTCCTTTTCATGAGTCATTTTATAATGTCACTGATTCTTTTCATTTAAATGTTCTATAAAAAGAAATAACCCTGTGAAATACAGGTATGGGGATGGTGGGGGAATGAAAAGGGAAAGAACGCCAATGTGAATAATAGGTACATACAACAGTAGTTAAAGATCTGTGGTTGTCTTAAACCTGGTTAAATATGAGGGAAAAGGGGAAAGAGGCAAAATCATACTAGTGATTGATCTTAGTTTTCTGTTTTTGGGGGCTTTTTGATAAGAGTTTCTCTAGCTCTGGGATTCCAACAAAATAAGATAAGCAGAATCATAGCCTATTTGGTAGGTTGTTTGTAGAAGAATGCTGATGGTGAATGTTTGACATTCTTGCCCTCACATGCCACAAAGAAACAAAAGAGAAATCTTTTGAGAAGGCTGATGAAACTAGCAAAGAACTCCTGTGAGCTTGTTACTTTGAAGCTGTTAGAATTTCAAAGCAATTAAATGCATGGTTCAATCAAATCCAAAAGTAAATCACAGTTTTATTTACTCTACCATGGAAATGTGGAACCTCAAAATGGAACAAATGACAATATATATGTACCATCTGCATTTTGCATTAATGTTTTTTTGTCAAACTGGCATCTCATATTTCTTTTGCATCTCTTAGTATTAATGTTAGGTTCAAAGGAAACTTCAAGTCTATAATCTCCCAAAGGCACTCTGAGTAACTTAAAATGAGCTAAACCTGGAGTAGAGGCAGATTTCTTGTGGTTAGATAAAAGCCAGCATTCCTCCAGATTTTAGGAAGATGGCTACCCTCTATCCAAAATGAGTCATTTCCCTTACCTCTGGCAGGAGGGTACCTGGAGTGCTGTATTAGCATATCAAAGGTCATGCTGGTCTCCAGGCTCCCTAGAACTAGTAACACCTTCCAATATTAGCGCTAACATTTTAGCCCCTTTCCCTTCCCCATCCTACACTCACTCCAGGTCAATGGTTTCCCTCCTCAAAGCTACTCATTATCCTTATAATCCTGCTATCCTTGCTACATTTTCTCCTTGCCACTGCCTCTTTCTTTGTGTGTCCCTGTGTCTGTGTGTCTGTCTGAATGACTGTGTGTGTCCCTCTCCATCTCTGATCTGCGCCTGCTTCTCTCTATACTTTCTCCATGATCTACCTCCCTAGCATTCGCCCCTCTCTTGCAGATAGTCCAGGTCAAACCCAGTCTGCACATGTTCAGTACACTTTTTTCTGCTCTAAACTGTACCAGATTCTCTGGCTGTTCTCTCTCATATATACAATAAACCTTTTCCCCCTTAACCATAGAGTCATGACATCAGCTTGTATAATTAGCATGCTTATGTTTGTAGTCCTAATAACTAGCTATAAAAATAATTGCATGTCTTCACAATTATTTGCAAAGGCCAAGTATATGGTTCTAAAGAATCTGTAGTCTCTCACATGTGTATGGTCTCCCACATGTGTAATACTACCACTAATGATACGCTGAAGAAGAGTGACTGTCATGATTTTTGTGGCCAGCCAGGTCATGTAGTGAGTTCCTGGCTAGCCTGGGATATATGGTAGGTTCCTGCCTTGAACAAATAAAATAACACTATTATGGTACATGATATAACCTTTGCTTTCACACAAATTTCTAAGGTTGTTTTTCAAATATGTAATACTGTTTCATATTTTCATGTGTAAGAATTCTCTTTCATATGTATTTTAATATTTGGCATAAGAGTTGTGAGGAACTTTTATCTTGTATGTCAAATGTTATTGGTATTAGACTCAATTAATAGAACAATTGGCTGGTGTTTATTTACTTTCACCTTTGATAACATTCAGAGTTCCTTGCTGTCTAAAGACACTGGCATGTAAGGGTGAAGGCTCTATGTAGGCACCAGTTCAGCTTCTCATGTTAAATGAGTTTATAGGTGTTGACCTCAACAACAGGGCCTTGTCTTCAGGTTGTAGAGAGAAACCTGTAGTCTTAGCAATAGATGGTGTTATTTGAGAGTTCCAGTTACCAAAACTCAATTAGATATGACCTCATACTGAAAGCTTCATTTGGTGAAAAAGGATGGCTGGTTGGGGCTCTTCCCCATTATTGTGTTATATCATATAGATCGTCTTCATATATGCACATATTTTAGGAAGCTTCTGTTATTAGGTTTTCATAATACCCCTCAAATGGCATTTAAATTTAGGTGTCTCTCCAGGTATTCTTTCCATTGTTCTTCTTCCTCCCCCAATTCTGTTCCATCTTTCCTTCCCCCCCCACCCATCCATAACTACTTATTATATTTCCCTTTTCTAGGAATATCTATATGATCCCACTCACTACCTCTACACCTAATCTCTGTGGTTCTGTTGAGTGTGGCTTGGTTATTATTGACTAAATGGCTCATATCCACATATAAGTAAACATGTACCACATTTGTCCTTTTGAGTCCTGGAGACCTCACTTAAGATGATTTCCAGTTCCAATAATTTAACTGAGAATTATTTGATTCTTTTTTTTAAATCCAAATTATACATCATTGTGTAAATTTACCACATTTTGTTTATTTATTTATCCATTTTTTCTGAGGGACAACTAGGTTGTTCCCAGTTTCTAGCTATTTTGGCAAAAAGAGAGGCAAGGAATATGTTTAGCAAATTGAGCATCCCTGTGGAAGGATGAAGCATCCTTTGAGTACAGACTAAAAGTGGTATAGGTGAATCCTGAGGGAGATTAATTCCCATGTTCCGCAGGAAGTGCCACATGGATTTCCACAGTGGCTATTCTAGTTAGGACTCCCACTAGAACCTGAGTGTTCCCCTTATTCCACATCCTCACTAGCATGCGCTACTTGTTTTGTTAATCTTAGCCATTTTGTTGTATATAAGATAAAATTTCAAACTAGTTTTAATTTGCATTTTTCCTATGGCTAATGATATTGAACATTCTTTACATCTCAGTTATTTGTGTTTCTTTTTCATAATTTCTGTTTAAATCTCTGTTCCATTTTTAAACTTATGTCCATAGTTTTTTTTTTTTTTGATTTCTTAATGTATTTTGGATATTAATCCCCTATCAGATGTGTAGTTTATAAGAATATGTTCTCATTCTGTAGGCTATTGTTTGGTCTGAATGGCACTGTCCTTTGCCATACAGAATAGTAATGTGATGTTTTCTGTGCTAGGTAGGCCCTTGAGACCCAAATAAACACTATATTAATTATGTATCTATTGACTGATGACTAGTGTTTCTTATTGGCTAGCTCTGTCTTAAATTTCTATTTATCTGTGTATAGCCATGAGGCTGCGGCTTATTTGGTTATGGCCAGCATGATGTCACTCCTCTGGCAGCCTACATGGTTAGTGCTCATCACCTCTTTAGAGAAAAGAACAATTTCCTGTTTGTCCTTGCTTATAATCTGATTCTGCCCAGCTATGTCCCTTCCTTCCTGTCTGTATGGACCTCCAGACCTCTATGGTTAGCTACTTCACTTCCTGGGATCACATGAGAACCCCGAAACATCTCTGCCAATTCTTCCCAGAATACTCCTAATCTCATAGTCTTACCTATCATCCTACATGGCCAATCAGTGTTTTATTCATCAACCTATAAGATATAAGATATATATATATTCCCCATTACAGAATCTTCTCAGTTTCATGATGTCCTATTAATTTTTGATTTTAGTGTCTGTACTAATGGTATTCTGTTCAGGAAACCTTTCCTTTTTTCTGAGTTTAGTGCTATTCCCCATTTCCTCTTGTATCAGATGCAGTGTATTTTGAGGTCTTTGATCCACTTGTAGTTGAGTTTTGTGAAAGGTGATGAATATGGAGCTATTTGGATTCTTCTAGGTTAGCCAACAACATTTGTTGAAGATGTTGTCTTTTTGCCAGTGTATATTTATGGCTTGTCTAAAAAAAATCCATAGGCATGTGGCTTGTGTCTGCATGCCTAGCTTTTTAATGTATATTTTAGACATCTAATTTAGAGCTTCATGACTCCATGACTAGTGTTTTACTGACAGAGCTACCTTCTCAACCCTATATTCTACATTTTATCACTACTATAAGCATCACATCTCAAGAATGGAAGGGGGGTATTAAGAATTCTGATAAATTATCTTGGTAATATATTTCATCAGGTGTCTATTTCTGTCTAAATGCAAAGATAATTGAAAATTTAGGCAGATGGGTGTGCCTATAATTTATAGTAAATTTAATTATCATAATTTTAAAACTCTGTGTGTAATAGTATCCATAAATAAAATCAGACATGAAACTCTGTACACAGTGAATACGAGACATGAAGATAAATGATGAAGGGTATACAGCTCTGCCTTGATCTGATCTTAATTGCTTAGCAGATAAAGATTAAAGGGTTTTGAGTTGTTGTTATTGTTATTTTCATTCGTGTTTTAATCAGCTTTCAATCTTTAAATGTTGAAACTCTGGGATTACAAGCTTCTGGATATAAGAAATCATGAATATTCATTGGATATTAAACATATCACTACTCTTTTTCATAAAGCGTATATTTCCTCTTTCTAATTTTATTTTGTTTCATTTTATTAGCATTTGTGGATGCCTCTGAAAAATTAGCAGCATGACTTTTGAATTTATATTTTCAAATTCAAACACAAAATAGTTCTATTTTCATAACCAGCTATTTCTCTTTCCCAACTTTCTATAGCTGGGGTTCAACTCCTTCTGATGTATCACAGGTGTCCAATTATGTAGATGTCTTTGTGTATCAGGAAGCTTGAAGCCCCCATAGGAAAGAAGTGAGAAATTTAAGAGGTGAGGAACTTCACTAGAGACTCTATGACCAGGTCTCCAGCTGCCTGAGGGAAGAGGGATGCTTAAACTCCACCCCACTATTGCAGTGGTTGGGTTCAGAATTCAGAACTGAACACATCCTAAGAGGAAAACATAGAATGCTAAGATGTCAGCATAGCATGGTGCAATGTCATGACAAGGAGGGTGTGGCTACCCAAAGACATTAAGCAAATTGTATGTTTTACTTAACACTCTCATGTTTAACAGCTTTACCTTGTTGATAAATACTATTTTATTTGTTTGTTTTTCTTTCTTAAAGAAAGTTTTATTTGTCTATGTGGGACTAAATGGATAGAATCTACTGAATTTACCAGGAAGTAAGTCAGTAAAAGAGAGGTACAGTCATCCACCAACTGATTATAGTTTGGGATTTAGTTTGTATGTGTGTATATGCATGTGTGTGCTCATGCATGTGTGTGTGTGTGTGTGTGTGGTGGGGGTACATGCACGTGTGTTTGTTTTTCTCTTGGAGAGTATCTCTCAGCATTTATGACTATGACACAAGGCCCTAGAGCACAGGTAGGATCCTTAAGCTCACACAATTTTTCTGATATTAACTGTTCCTTGTGTCATTTGAATTAGATGTTTTCCCCTGGTTACAGAGTGGGTGAGCTTGCTAGAATAAAATATGATTTATGGTGAAAAGAGGAAAGAGCACCAGAACATCATCTGTGAACTTGTCTTAGAGAAGTCTTGGGAAAAGGAGTCTGAGACAAGGAACTTTTTCACTGTTTAGTAAACTTTCCATTTTCTCATTTAATAAAGTAATTTTGACAAAGCTGTAAGTCACCTGTTACAATTTGTGTGGTAAGTCTAACTACAGAAGATCCTTGCATATGGACATAGGCAGCGTTTGAGAGCAGCTAGACTGGAGATTACTGCTAACAAAATTATTTTAGTTTCATCTCCTTATTTAAACTGTTGCCTTTCCTTCTCTATGCTTTTCTTTAGTTCAGACTTTTATTAATGCACCAGTGAGGATGATAAAAAACAATTCATTTATATAATTGTTGCTAGCCTGTCATACACAACTTGGGAAAGCAGCAAATTCCACAGCATGGGGTACACATTATATTACTCTGACTGCCATTTAGATGAGTTCCTTTTCATTGATAATATATTAACTGAAATCCTTTTAAGTAGATAAGCAATGCATATTGAAAGCTACATTGTATAAACATAAGATGTTTCTTACCTTCATAATTTTAGTCAAAGAGTAAATGTACAGGAGCAATTAATCCTCCAGCTTAGTGTTAGAGCAAAGTATAATCATAAAGAACATAGATATGAAAAATTAAGATGCCACAGAATTATAAATTATACAACATGTAGGTCTGTGTTATCTAGTTTTGCATAAAATACCACCACCACAGTTTAGTGTGTTAAAATAGCAAACAGTATTACACCTTTGGGGGTCAGAATTTGACAGTATCTTGGCAAAGTTGCGATAAATAGTTTATGTCTATGCAGTGAACACACTGACTGGGTTGCTGTGATGGCAAGTCTTGGCCAAGGCTGGAAAATGTATGTACATGCTCACTAACATTGGTGATAGTGCCTTCTTGTTGGCTCTTGGCTAGAGATCTAATATTTTCTTAATTTGGACATCTGTAAAGCTACCTGAATATTTTTATGAACTAGCAGCTAACTTCATTCAGAGTGGGAAGATGGAAGTCAGAATGAAACTCTTATTCCTCAGGCTATTTTTTAATATAATCTCAGAAGTAAGCAAGTATGGCTTCTACTACATTGTATGCTCAATGCTAACCACTAAGTCTAGCAGAGTTCAAACACAGAATTGAGCTATATCTTCTAAAGGGAGACATTTCTAAGAACATGGATAGCTGTGTTATAAGCCATCATCTGAGTGAGGGATTGTCAAGGCAGACAGTTATTTCCTTACTTCATTCCCAGATGAGCAATGCAAGGCCAAGGAACAGGTGACCTGTACAAAGAAACATAGCCACTTGAGTCAGTAACAATGTTTCTTGACTGCTTGCCTGTGGAATATGTGTCTGGGGGTTCAAAGTTGCAAAAGGTTCTCATTTATAAAAGGTAGTCACCAGAGACTAAATACTTCATTATGTGAAATAAAATAATGAAGTAAAAACAACAAATGATACTAAATTTATTAGATTGCAAACATTCCAAGATGTGATCTCCTTATCTGCTTCCTAAAATACTATGTCTTAAGCACAATTCATATAATCATTCATTATGCAATCAATATTAGTGGTATCATTCAGAATAGTATTGATTCAAACAGGAATGCTGTCTTGGCCCATTTTATGCCCCTATCATGTACCCCCACTCACTATTTGCAGACCACCGGTCTTCTCTTTGCCTTTCTTGCATTCTCAGCTTTCTGCCAGTCATTTCCTTCTCTTTGCATTGTAGAATTGCTTAGGTCTCTACCCCTAATATCATTCAACATTAACAAATATTTACTGTGTTAGAGCTGAATTGTGGATCTGGGTCATCTAATGAATTACTTCCCTCATCACAGATCTTACTGTGTGTTTTATTAATGACAACTGTGGTTGAGACAGATAAGATTAGTCGATGAAGTAGTGAATGATACTTATGAAATACAAGGAGGATAAAGAGTTGGCTTTTTCTGTGAGTCACAGTTGTCTGTGCAGCAGATGGATATTTGATCTAGAACTTGAGTTAGTGCTGGTGTTTGGAAGTGGGAGAAAAACAATGGGCTGATTTGAAAGGATGTAATATGAACATTTTTTTAATAGAGGTCTCAAAGGCATGGTGTTGATCACATGTTTCATGATTGTTGTACCAATCTGTTGCGTGCCCTGGAATTAGACCATTCACCATCCATTTCCATCACTTCATCTGCTACCCATGCAACCTTGGACAGTACTCAATCTGGCTTTTTTGTCTTTCAAGTATAAGAAATGCTGTTCAGTTGCACACATATTAAGAGGTTTTAATGAAACAAATAGAAAGCTCAGCGATTTCGCTCAGTGTCAGTATAGCCACTGCTTGGTTCCATGGAGTGAACCTCTGTCCTATAGTTTGGAGGAACATATTAGGTATACAAACATCAGGTGATGTAGTTGAACTGGTGTAGCTCAATGTCCAGAAAGCTAAGAAAAAGCCAACAGATTACAGTGTGAAGTGGAAATACTAAGGTTGAACATTTAAGCATGGAGGTATTAAGATCATGATCTGGCATATCAGCTAAGAGCATTAGGATTCCAGAGATTTTCCTGGGTGTGTGCTGGTTGGGGACTGGTATCCAGACTCGTGTTTAAATTTTTTGTTCTGATAAATAGTTAGGAGAAATGTAGGGTTAACTCTTGGGATTCCTATTAAGAGTACCTTCCTGTCATACTAGCTCCAGTATACTATGATAGTATCAATGGTCCAAGAGGAAGTAGATTATTTCTTGCCTTAGGGAGACACATAAAACGTAGTGATTTATTTGAGTTTGGATGGAAAAGAAGCCTCTGGGTCTCTGTCTTGAGCACTGATGGGTTAAGATATCCAATTGGAAGACAAGAAGGTATAGTGAGGAATGTAACTTATTAACCTGTACTTGCTCAGTTTCATCCAAACAGGACAATTAAAATTAGATAAGCCACAGAATTAACACTGATTTTTTTCCCCTTTGGTCTGGTGCTGAGAGTAATATACTTTAGTCTGAAATATTTGAATACTGAATACAATTATAGGCTTGGTTGGTTATGTGTACATCAGCCTCACGCTGACAGATTCTGATGTCCAAGCTGACTGAGACAATTTGGAGGGATGGGCTAAATTATTTTCCTATCCACCAATTCTATTTATACAGAAATTACACTTGACTGTGGTGACACTAATCAGAGCAGAGCTGATCAAATTCAGCTCCCCTGCTGACCAACTCGGCCAATAAGTCATTCGTGACTGGCAGGTGTTTCTTCCCATCTCTTGCATATTTTTCCTCCTCTTGCCAGCATACCTACATTTTAAAATCCTTTTCCTTTCTGCCCCCATATCCATGTGTATCCAAAGGAAATACTGTGTGGTTTGAGTTCTAGACATCCTTTTATTTTCCTTTTGCTGAAATACAGGATGCCAGGACCAAGAGAAACAGACAAGGGATGTCTTTCAAAACACCTTATCATATAATATATGTGACTGCAGGGACACATATGCCAGGGAGTATCTGTGGCAGTCAAGGAAAGATTTTGGGCGTTGCTTGTCTTTTTCCATTGTGGGTCCTGGAATGGTTCTTTTACCAACTGAGCCTTCTCAGAGTCTCTAGAACAAAGGATCTTTGTGTGTGTGTGTGTGTGTGTGTGTGTGTGTGCATACATAAAATGGACGCTTACAGTCGTGAAGCCTGTGGGCTTCATTCAGAAGCATATTTTAAAATACATTAGATAAAATGCATATAATTAGGAAGGAATCCAATTATATGGAAATACATGTCAAAATATTTTTTCTGTTGTTACTATATATGATCATTTTCTAATTTGTTAAATTAAAAGCTGCAACAGAGTTTAATAAATAACCATTTCAATCACAGGCTAACTTTAATAATATTTTGAGACCTATAAGTGTAATAAAGTGTAATATAAGGAAAATTATCTCCAGTTTTAATGGTGATTGACTCATAGAAATGCTACTATGCCTGGGCAGGGTGAAGCCAGAGGAAAATCTGGGGGAGGTCTGTAGCGGTCCTGGGGTGCAAATCAGAAGTCTGACCTGGGTATAGGGGCGAAAGACTAATGGAACCATCTAGTGGCCGGTTCCCTCTGAAGTTTCTGGCATTCCCGCATGATGATCCTGACCGACCGGTTTTATCTGGTAAAGAAAATGACGATTTTTAAATATATTCATAATTAAAGGAAATATATAATTTAGAGTATAGAAAAGGTATATTTTTGCTCCCATCCATAGTTTCATGGATACTTGAATTCTGTCTTTCAGTGTGTAAACCACTAGTATAGACAATGCATCTCAAGTTAAAAAAATTATCTGGAGGGCTTATTAAATGCCGATTTATGGGCACTGTCCTAGAAGATACTGACTCAGGAGTTCTGAGGTGGGGGCCAGGAACACATATTACAAACATAAATCCAAAGTGTTTCTTATAAATCATGTTCCAGGATCATCTTTTGAGAAATAAAGTCTGAAATATAGAACAAGATTTGTAAAGATATTTGAGGTAGATGTGTCTTTTGGTGGACATTCCCTCATGTGAGCATTCCAACTCCTGTATATTTTTATTAATATAAGAATAAATACTATTTTATTATGAAGTAAATCACATGTGTATTAGAGATAGGGTGTTTTCAATGGGCTTAGAATTTATTACAAGGGATAGTTATTTCAGAAATCATGAAATAGTTGTTGCATCAACATTCTTCTCTGAATGATAGAATGCATTTTAAGATGAATTTTTAGATGCTTGACAAAATAGCACCAAGGCATAACATGGGGTAATAATCATAAAGGCAATTCAATGTAGTCCTCTGACATTGAAATCATTTCAGTAATTTTACAGTACATTTGAATTGCTGCACCATTCATCCGCTGAGTTTCCATTAACTTTGTTGAAAATCTCTCTGTCCACAAAGAGGCACAAGTGTCAAGTTTCTCCTTCATGCTCACAGACCTGGCTTGAGTCATGATGCTGCAGAAGATAATTGTTATTAATGAAAGCATTCCTATCAACCCTGGGTTTTGTTTAAGTGCATATTGAACATGTTCATAACCTCTGCTGTCTCCATGATTAGGAAAGAAAAGGAAGAAAATCCTGTTCTTTGACTCTGCCCAGCTCTCCTGGGGGATTCCCTGGTGTCATTGAGCAGCCCTTTTGATTTGGCTGGTACCTTTTTGAAAAATAAGTGGGCCTTCAATATTATAACTGGTTGCAGTGCAAACTCATTATTGTCAAATTAGATTCACTGACCTTCACTGCCACAGAGCAAGATGAAACAGGCAGCATGGAAAGGAACGTTTGCTCTGAGCAAATGCGCACTAAGTGTTATCCAAAGGTAATCACTCTATACATAGCTTTGTGCTGTTTTAGCACATCAGCTTTTAAAATCACAACACTTTCAATAGGATGAAGCATAGATTTAAGCCAGGCATGTATCTAGAAATCTATATAGATGTATTTTTCATTATTGTTATAGTTCACCCTAGAAAACATACCACAAAATGTGAAGTAACACACACACACACACACACAGACACACATACACACACACACATACACACACAGACTCACATGTGTACAAAGAACTTGTAAATAATAGTCAACGTTTCCATAATTTGTCTATAAAAATAATGATTTCCTTATACATTGAAGCGAGGCTGGCTTGGTCTCAGTTTGCAGTTCAGCTTCTAAAAATGATCTCCCATTTAAGCCTTATGAATCATTTCCTTCTCTGTCTATTTCTAAGTTATCCTCCTTTTAGCTTAGTGTTTACATAGGTGAGTACTCTTGGTCGATTTACTATGCCTGAGAGAATTCAATTTCATTCACCTGTTTCTTGGCAATTTGCTGTGGCTATACTGATTACTACACTACACACACACACACACACACACACACACACACACACACACACACACACCTATACTGATTAATAAATAAAGAACTTAAGTTTAATTCTAGGAGGTATCCAAGACTATGTTGTGTTTATTCTAAGGAAGGCTCTCTAGTTGCACTATCCCATGGTGGAAGGTGGAAGAGCAGGAGAGGCTACCTGCAAATGTGAAAGCATGAATGTGTATGGTCAACTCATCCTCACTCAGGAATAAAGTACTGGTCCCTTAACCTCTTCTGCATTAAAGATTTTATTCATTCATAAAGTCAGAGCCTTTGTGATCGGTTATCTTCTTTAAGGTCCTACCTCTTAATAATGCCGATAGATAGAAGAGTTAAGCTTTCAACTACTGGAGCTTTGGTAACACTTTCAGTCCACAGCATTCAGGGGTGTAAACAAATCAGTATGTTAGAATCATGCCTTACAGCAATCCTGTTCTAGCTGTTTAATGGGGGGAGAGCTGGTTTAAGTTTTCACAGCAACATATTACGGATAACTCTTGAATAACAAGTAATGATTTAAAATGATTTTTATGTGTAACTAACCTCTCACTTGATGTAGTAACCATTTTGAAATCTTCACTGTTTTATGGAATAGAATACCTGACCTGGCCTACCCTCTCCCCACTTTATAATTCTTTGCTATGGTTTCCTATATAGAGAGACAATCTTCATACTCCCTCTATCTTGGGATGTAAAGTGTATCTTCTTTTTTGTTGCCTTGTTATTTTTATAATGATATTCTATGTATTTCAGTATGTAATTAGATTTTAACCAACAGATGATATATGAGAAGAATAAAGATGGAATAGATTATGTTCACCTAATATTTGAGTGTTTGTTATCATCATATTCCTAATGAAGGGTACATTAAAAGTAAGCCTCAGGTGCTGGAGAAATGGCTCAACAATTAACAGCCCCTGAGGCTTATCCGAGGTTCCAAGTTCAGCTCACAGTAACAATATGTAGTTTAAAGCTGTCTGGTATTAATACCCTTTTCTGACCCCTGTGGTAGAGTAAGCCCCAAGCAAAACTGCCCAGAGTTAGGATGTTTTATTTTTTACAGGTCTTTCTCTATCCCAGTTTGATCAACATAAGATTGTTCTTGTTTTATTTTGTTCAAACAGAAATGAAGGGAATAGATGTGTGATTTTATGAAGAACTGATCATGTGTGTTTATCCTTATTTCCCTGAATCATTGCTATGAGCTATGATTCTCTTGTCTATATTCACCCTGATAGTTGTAGAGGGTGCTGAATAAACAAGTCCCAAGTTTCTCTAAGACTCCCACTTTCAGTTGTGACAACTAAATTGAATATATTCTGTAGAGTGCCCAGTATAGAGATGGGGACATAAGAGCTCAATTAATATCATCTATTGTTTCTACTTTCAAAGCCATTTTGATTTGTATTTTCTTTACAAATAAAATGTGTCCATTAAAATGGGCTTTCCCTGCCTTGTTAAATTTTGATATACAACAATGGGAGAAGCCTGTTTTATGAACCAAAATGTGCCAAAATAGTATACAGTGAAAAAATATGAGGGCTCTGTGACCCTTTTCATATTTGTGTGCATAAATATGGTACTTATTAAATGTGTGATACAGATATGCTGTATTGATTATTACACATTAAAGTTTCCTTTTATGGAAATTATTATATTATGTCTCAGAGCATGTCTGAATATCTTACTACACCTTTGACCCTGTACCCTTCAACTGATGACTCTTTTTATTATTTATTCATTTACTTACTTTTGGCAAGATGTTTAGTGTGGAGGCCTTTGTTTTGTTGGATATCTGTATTTATGTATATAATTTATTATTGATTGATTGTTTACTTTTCAGTTTTATTTACATGTTCCATGCATGCTGAACACTGTCTCCCTCTGCTGCCTGTGTCTCCATTTGTGCTGTTACCAGGATCACGGCTTTCAGTTTTCTGTTCCTTCTCACCGGAAGAAGCATCTGTCTTCACTTTCTGCCATGACTTTTGGCTAATGAAAGTCAGTGTGTGTACAAAATGTTGAAAATTGTGGAATTTTGTCAAGATTTATGTTTAGAATTTCCAAGATAGAATTTGAGATAACAATTAAAAGAAACTAAGAATTTTCACAAGGCTTCTGTCAGCTAATATTTTCTATGCAATGTAATAAAACAAACATTCTCAATATTCAGTAGCTTAAAGCAATGATTTAATTGTCTGTAAATTGGCTGCCTTTTACCTGGCACGGTTCTATATAACAGAACTTCCCTCCCTTCATTACTTTTAACCTTATTGAGACTTGGTAGCATTTGGAGAATAGTAGTGAAAAGTGGGAACTATAGAAAACATGATACCTCTGAACTTCTGTGCTAAAATCACCTGCTTTTGATTTTGGGAACATTGCCTTGGGAAGATCATAGCATCCCAAGGTAGAAACAGTTATTAGTTATGTAGAGAAATGCACACCATCTGTAATTAGAGAAAGCATAAAAACATGTGGAAAAGGCACAGATCTTGGGTGGGTAGGTGACAAATAATCAGATACAAATCAATCCACACTTTTCATGAATAATAGTATTTATTAATAAATTAGCTAATAGTAATTAATGCATCCAGTATTGTATAAGAATATGATGGTCCTGTAATCTGGAGGTATGAAGAGGAAGAAATAAGCTAATAAGCTGAGTTATAGTTTATTAACTCTGTCCTATATAGCAGCATATGGCTATAAAACCACTTAGGATCAGATATAAAAAGATTAGAGATAAAACAGATAACAAGAAACCCACAGCAATTGCTTTGCTCCTGATTTTTGTTTGGTTTGAAATCCTTAAGAATCTAAGTTTCTTAATGTCAGTGCTAATGTGTGGGACTCTCCATATCTTCTATTGTTTTGTTTTCTTTTTTCTTTCTTTTTTTTGCCAATGGACTTCTAGGAAACTGTAACAAAAAGAAATTTTCTAAGATCAATATTTTAAAAAAAATCACTGGAAGTAAATAAAACCACCAAATATACTGTATTTTAAGATGTTCTAGAGTTAGAAAAAATAATTAAAACATCTTCATTTGAAGATGATTAGATAGGAGTACTCCAGTAAAATTCCAATCACATAAATGTCTGTTTTCTATAGTCCTTACTATATGGGAGACCAGAAACACCTATCAGCCTGTTGTATTTTCACAGTTGCAGAATGTGTTGAAACATGTCAGCTTCGATCTTTTCTTTCACATCAATATGTGGTTTTTTTTCCCCCCACACCTGATATTCTTTTTTCAAACTACAACTTGCTAAATAAGTCTGATTTTGGAGGGTTTTTTCCCATAATTTGGACAGTGGAGAATATTCATTTCTATTGAGTTTATAATATTATTTTATTGGAATGTTTTCTATATAGATAACCACACTATAAAATATAGTGTGCTCTGTATAACACAGAGACTCTTAACAAAAGGTTTGGTTTTAAAAATATTTTGACCATCTGCTGGGCTCTGATGGTAATAAGAGAGTTTGTGATAGAAATAGTGGAAATTATCAACCTTTGCAGTAAAAAACAGTTGGTGTCAAGGCCACAGGTTAGAGGAACTGACATAGGCTCAGGATTGCTGAAGTGAGGAGTGTTAATTGGATAAGGTGGAACCAGGAACAGGGAACACTGAGGTGGATCAGTAGGCAGGTAGAGGAGAGCAATGTGGCAAATGCCCTTATAGTCTTCCATCACACAAACTGATAGACACTGTTGACAGATTTTGTGTTAGAGATAATGTATATTTAGATTTGTGGTTTGAAGACAACTGTATGCTGGCCTGTGGGATGGTTAAAATCAATTTTATTTAGACAGATGTTACAGCAATCTTGAAAAAACAGTAGAGGTGTAGATTATGATAATGAATGACGGTTGGTAAGGACTAAAGACATGGAAATTGGGATATGTATCTCATTAAATTAAAGCATTTGGGGGATGGTGTGGTGAGAAAGTTATGAGCAGAAAATAAGGCAGCATCTGCCAGGAGAAGCTAAACATTCTTGGTGGACACTCACCAAATGAGGGAACTTAAGAGAAGAGACCCATGTTGAAATAAGAATAAGTTTTATTTTGAAATTACCACAATTGTGTTTTTTGTTTGCTTGTTTTCATTACTTCTAAAGATGTATATATAATAGGTATTACAGTTTATATGTGGAAAGCTCAGAAATTTGTTTTATACTCTCCTCCCTCATATCTTCTTAGAACATGTGCAAATTAGGAAGCCTAAAACACTAAGATATTCCATTTCCATTTAGATTTAAAATATGAATTGTTGATTGTATTCAGTCTACATTTGATTGCTCTAACCTTTGACAAGGTGGATACCAGGCAAACAAATATTTCTACTAGACGGGGCTAAAGCTACAGTCAGTATCACCATCATTATGTTTTAAAACCATTCCTTATGAGCAACTCACTATGAAGGCTAAGCATGCATGAACAGACTTTAGTGGCCTAATCAAATAAAACTTATACTGAAGATTATCTCACAGGAATCTAATGATATGCATAATTGTTATTCTAGTGCATGATAATTAGGCAAGTACTTCTTGTAAATGATGATAATTTGTGTGATTTCACCATAGCCAAATGAAGCGCTAGCAGAAGAGTTCTGGCAAAATAATAAGTAAGCTAAAGAGGTCAGAGGCTAGAAAGCTGGTTGTGTTCCTCAGTAAAGTGACTCTGTGTCAGGTGCATTGATTCCAAAGTGATTCCTCTTGAGGAAAGGAAAGCAGGTGGAGGATTGAGGAGAAAATTAAATTGCAGAAAGGAAGGAAAATTAATGTTAGTATTTGTTGTAGGCTGGATTGAGTCACCCTATAATGTTATGTTGAAGCCTCTACCCCTGTGGAACTCAGAATGTGGCCTTCATTTAAAATAGGTTGTAAATTTTAATTACTTGAGATAAGGTGTCACTGGAGGTGGTGGACTCCTATTCTGTATAATGATTCTATAGAAGGGAGTAATCTGAAGAGACAAACAGGGAGAGTAGAATGTGAGGAGAAAGGAGAGAGTGGTTGGTGCAACCCTGTACCAAGGAATTCCTAGAACACAAGGAGATGCTTGTTCTAACACCCAGTGTGCTTAACTTGATCGAGGGAGCTCTAGGAACTTAATTCACCATTTGTAGTTTAAGCCTTCCCCTAAGGTTCCAGGACTATTGGAATATTTTTTGAATGAAAAAATATTTGATACCTGCTTTCTGCTTGCTTAGCATTTCTTTACTACTGTAGTTATGTACACAACACTGATGAAGTCTAACAGGGTCCTTCCCCAAAGGGGTTTATTGTCTTCATCTTCTGTCTTTCTGATCTCCCTGGTGTTTGTGTTGTACTGAACACCTGACACATTGTTTAATTGTTTGTATTCAGATGTCTGTCTATACTATAAAATAGAGAAATTTAATGACCAAGATAAAATATTCTAAAATCAATGTTTACTAAGTGAAATTTAAAAGAAAGAACTAATACAGAAAAGGAATATATTACTTAATAGAGAATCAGAAATAATGGAATTATGTGCTGCTTGCATGTCAAAAGCATGAACACCTCAGTCATCCTTATATACTAAGAATGAGGGCATGTTGGGAAAACTCTAAATTTTATGCACCAGAGTGATGTTATCCACATTTTTACCTTCTTGTAAGCTGACAAGTTCTCTCGTATGCTATTGTAGCCTTTGTTACTAGATTATCGGGTTTTATATGTTGTTTATTTTCATGGTTAATCTCCATTATTTGCAAGGAGATAAGTGTACTTTATCACTTATGTTTCCTTTCTATTGTGTTAAAGAAATTATGTTATTTGGAGTACTTGCCATTCACTCTTAGCTTCAAATTGTAAGGAAATTAAAATTAAAAAATTAGATAATAGCTGAATTATTTCTCTTTTGCTTATTATATATATATATTTTGCTTAATATATATATATATATATATATATTGACTCCAAAAAACTTAAGGAATAAGTAAGTCATAGCTAATCATAGATATATATATATATATATAATGTATTAATACATGATATACATATAATTATTACATATATAAACTTTGCAGATATTATTTCTTGAGTCTGGCTATTATTTAGTCTACATTTATTATACAAGGAAGGGAAATCATGCCATTCATTGCTCACATTGCTTCTTATATTCATATAGCCTTACAGCCAGTACTGCCATGCCAATGTTACTTTTAGCATCCCAAGGTCAAAAGCATGTTTCTTCTGGTGACTCATAGAGCAAGAAAATTAAAATTAAATTCACTAGATTGAACTACTCATTAAAAATGGACATTTCAACTTTAAGTCTATAAAATAAGCAATGTATATCCCAGTATGTTATGAACAATGTAAATTTTTGATATATTAATGGATATTTGACATACTTTAGAAGTAAAAATTGGGGGTGGATATTAAGTCATATAAAGAGAATGGAAGGTTAAGACATGTACTTATTGAAAATTGGAAATATGAAGAAACTTTATGTACCATAGATAGAAAGCTTTACCCACTTTCCAGGTCTATCTGTGAACTCAAAGAGACCAGAGCAACAAAGAAAAAAACTCTGTGGCACTTTGCAATCTAACAGAATTTTTTTATTTTAGTGAAATTGATTTTATTCTGAGAAGTTTTATATCTGGGGGAAATTTTCAGTGTGTCTATCCAGCATCCATTTAATTCTACTTGAGAATCTCCTCCTTTCTCAGATGTTCACAAAGAGATATTTATAGTTATGTACCATGGTATGGAGTAGTTCAGATATTTGATTTTATCTCCATGTTTCAATTTTGGCCTTTATCATGTGTGCTTTTGCGTAATAATCTCCAGTTGACAGTCTTACTGTGTGCTACATACTTTTTCTGTGGGTGATTCTGAAGATAGTTTAAAATTGGCCATGATTTTAGATATGACTTTACTTAACCCTTATATTTCTCCAAGTTAAATATCAACATTGTATTACTGAGATATTTAACGATTTCAGAATTATACTCTTAATTCTTCATTGAAAGTACATCAACAACAATAGGACTTTTCTGTATAATTATCTTCCCTCTAGATATTGTTCTTATCTCTGGGACAGGTTTATCCTATTTTAACCAATGCTGTATTACACAGAAAGATGCACTGGTTTTGATAGACAGTGAAGTGGAGATGAAAGGTGTGGCCGATCTGACTCCTTCATTTCCAGATCTACTGAGAAAATAAATCAGAAGATATGCAGGGACTTTGCTGCACACACTTAATTGGTGTTGGTGCACTGTTAATTAAAAACATTAAATAGACTAAACGCCTGCAGTAGTTAGCAGCCTTTCTGAAAAATGCCCCCTAGCAGTTCAGAGAAAACAGTGTGGGCTTCAATAGTGTAAGCAAAGCTGAGGTTGCTATGGAATTCCAGGGCTGTGGAACCAACACAGTGCTTTATGCATCTTAGGATCCCCAGGCAACACTCAGCAATCAAGAGTGCTGACTTTTCAAATAAGAAAGAGAAGGAATAGCACATATTTTCAAATAAGGGAAACTTACTTAGTTAAGAATTGCTTTTCTATTAACTTAGCACCATATGCTTCCTGCTTTGTATCCTCAACAATGTTTGGCACTCACACATTTGACTATGTATTTAATGTTGAAGTCGAAAACAGGGTGACATCAACAGAAGGCAGAGCCCAGAATAAAACCAGCCAGGCAGTTCTAAGTCTGTGATCATTCAGGACAGCATTTATATTGGGCATGAAGGCTTTCAAGGAACTCTGTCTAAACAATCTTAACTAACTGGAACATTGGGTAATTAGTTCGTTGTCTCAGCTAAATTCTCAAGCTTAAAAAAGAAGATATTGGCCAGCACAATATCATTGAGATGCCAGGGTTATCTGAAGTGATATGAAACCAGATGTATCCATCAAACCTCAGTTATGGCAAAGGAAAGAAAATCCAGTCTTGTAGGAGGGCATGCCAGGTTGGGCAGCCACTTCCTGTCATGGTTGGGGGTGATGGATGGGGGTTGGGGTGAGATGAGGTATGTAATGGAGTTGGGGAACAAGTTCAGAGTATAGGTTGAGTACTGTCAAATTCACCAAGATTTTCCAGAGCAGTGGTGAGAAGGGGAACCAGTTTTGAACAGAGTGTAAACAATAGAAAGAAATCATAAACTTCCAAAAGGGAATGATGAGAAATCTTAGAATTAAAGCACAACAAATGTTTCCCATGGTTCGTCCTCATTGAACTCTAATGGACAGAATCCCTCTATAGTGATCTGGGGTGGACCACTTCTTTTCTTTTTTAATTGATCTGTTTTATTCTGATTCATAATATTGAAGGAAACCTCGCTAACTGTATGTCAGAAAGATTTAATTACCATTTTAAACACATCCCTCCCTACCTTAGCTTTCCTATGGCAATTCTATGATGGCTTAAAATGCTTTGGGTATTAATTTGCACCAGGCAAATGTGAATTGATCACAATTGTATATTTGATAAGGAATACAATGGCATAGCCATGAGGTAAATGGAGGCTGTGAGAGCTGACACATTAATAGTAGGTGGGCAATGTCTAGGCAATCAATGGGAAATAAAATCTCCACCCAAACTATGAGTCAGGAGAGTATCATTTGAGGAAAGCTCCTAAAATTTTCTGTGCTCTGTAAATTCAAGTGGATGGTTTTTATTCTAACTACATATTTATGTTTTAGACTCAATGTTCTTAGCATAAATGTGTGTTTGTAGTTGTTTTTGATTTATGAACCTTCCTGAAGTATTGGCATATATTTTACAAGAACCAAATTTTCACATTTATACAAATATGACTATTTTAGGGCACTGTAAAGTGTGTCCCCCTTTTTTCATTTTAACAGTTTGGCTTAGGAATGTGAGGTATCTATCAACTATTAAATAATTAAAACTAAAGATACATATTACACTTGAAACTAAAACTAAACGTACCCGGATATATCAGGGTTAGCTACATTGTCTATTTCACACATTTTCCTTCTGCTTTGTTTATTTGTGACTATTGGTCTTTCACAAATCACACAACTCAGAGTAAGATAGCATTTGTTGACCTCCCTTTCTAGAAAACTTTTGGTAGTACTTACCTAGAGTACTGCATTTTAGTAAAATATTTTATGAGTTAGCCATATCTTCAGCCTTTAAGTCTATACTTGTGAATGTTGTATGTATTGCATAGGTCTATAGGTGTGTGTGTTTTCTGAGAATGAGAAATGTGAAACACAGAGACACAAAGAGAAATTTATGTGATATACCAAGCCAGAGATGTTAGAAATTACACTTTAAGTCTCTGTGGGGAGCTTTTCACCTGGGGAAGAATACAGGTGCACATGGTAAAAAGTGAAGAGGGAATAGAAGGGAATTTAGGGAAATTTAAATTGAGTAGATCTTTTATGAAAGAAATGACTTATTTCAATTTGAAAATAATAATATATTATTTCAAAATAGACCCACAAATGAGTGTTTTTCAAGCAAAGGAGTGTGGTTGAGTTCAAGGACAGAAGCAACTGAAACTTTTATTTGAATATTTTAAAATATAGTTTAAAAAAGCTTTAAAATTTTGATTAAGTGGATGTTAGAGCAGGATCTCAATTTATGGAAAATCTTCAATGCTGTGTCATTGGCCATTTGAGCCAATAGACATTTTCTTCTTTCAGTAATGGAGAACTGTGATGTTTAGCATGATTTCCAAAGAACAATGACACATGTAGGAAAATCGGGGAAGAGCATGATTATTGAGAATTCAGGCTAGAAACAAAACCCCAGTATTGAACAATCACTGTCATAAGTCTGGCAGAATGTTTTGTAAAATCACCCCAAGGATTACAGTGCCAACTGCTTCAAATGTCTTTGCAATTTCTATTTACTTTTTAGTTAATGTTCTTAAATCATATTAAAACCTATGTAGTGTGGGTTTGAAGGACTGTAATGGTTAGGTGAAGAGCGTAGGGTTCACTTCTAGTTTCCATGGATGTAGGAAAATGCTACCAGTCTGTTTTTATTCACCCCATTCATTCTATTATTTTCCCACAAGTCGTGCATAAGGATATAAATGCACAGCCACCTAGCATTTATAGGCATTTTTAACACCTCTTTTCTAATTCATGTAAAAATTAAAAACATCTCTTCGAGATTTTTTTTTTGCAAGGGACTCAAAGTTTGAATTCCAGAAATTAATATAATCATGTTGGCTTTTAGAAATCGTCTTAGATAATTCAGAATCAAAGAGGTTAATATGAGTAAAACTGCTTTGTGAATAATATATTTTAAAATGTTATTATCTATATAATTCTTATAATAGTTTCATATCTTAATCCTTTTGTATTACACTATACTGCTATTATTAAGTTCAGGTTTCAGTATATTTAAGTGAATATGAGTTTAGAATTCTGAATTTACAAAACATACTACAAAAGGATTGTTCACAAAATGTGCTTTATGAGATCATAGGGGAATACTGGAAGATAGGAATATTGAAATATGACTTAAAATTGAATAAAAATTTTGAGGATTATATTAAGCATGTAAAACTAGTTAATCAATGGTTTGTGTCTTTTTTAAAACACCTCGAATAACCAACTAAAATCCCTGTCCTCTTGCCATATTTAACTTCCTTCAGCCAAGACTCAGAAAGGAAGGTATCTATGAAGACCCATTTCTAATTACAGGCATGATTGATGCTGATTATCTAAGTGTCCTTAGCACACCTGTCATGTTATGGGACCAGTTTTCAGCTGACTATGGCATACTGGCCTTGGGATTCTTTTCCCAATAACTGAACCATTTCATGAATGCATTCAAAGGAGCATGGCACTCAAATACAGAGCAATAGCATTAATAAAATTTTCTTTCTCTCACTAACTAGCTACTTGGTGCTTATTATCAACAGGACTTGAATATTATAAGAGTAATTATGACATTGAAAATACTATTTGAATTAGAGGTGGAGCAGAATTTTAGAATCTAAATTGCATAATCATACAACCATCTATTTACTATTTATTGACTTTCTTTGATAGTTCAAGTTCTTTCAAGTACTATAATATACTTGTGAACACAATATAGACCTTGACCTCAAGAAACCAGCATATACATGAAATTATACATATATGAAGTTATACAACAGGTGCAGTGGATGATAAATATGCAATATTGCAGAGAAATTTCACTCATAGTGCCATATACACAAACACACAAACTCACAATAAGTTCATAGAAAGAAATATTTAGAGAAATGCTGGAACACATGTAATACGATATTGTGGCATGATCTCAATTTGTGTGTGAAATATAAGGGATGGCATCAGAATAAACATGTGGTTTCAGATGTGCTCTAGTCCCAAAAGGTATAGAGATGGACAGTCTAGTTTTAAATATTTGTTATTGTTGTTTTTTATGACTATTAGTTTCTGTCTCTCTCCATGTATGCTTGTGTGTGTGTGTGTTTGCGTGTGCATGCACACACTTGCACTCACATGTGTGTGTGTTGGATGGAATGAACAGACTGTCAGGTACATTCATGAATTTATATTACGTGGTTTAAGTTATTGGTTGAAGAGAAAGGGAGGGAGGGAGGAAGGAAGAATGGAAGAAATAAAAGATAAAGAAAGAAAGGAGTTTGCTGAGAATAACTTTACTTACTGATGAACTGGGTAAAAGACATGTCACTTAACAAAATGGTATTTGAAAATGAAAGGTAAATGGGAATAGCCTCAACTATCTCACCCAAAAGTATTTGCAACAAATGAAAATATTTTTAGTGAACCATACATTTCTTTGAAAACTTGTGTTTATATGTAATCATACATATATAGTTATTTAATATTCTGTCTGGCTTTGAATTCCTAGCATCAACATTGCTCCACTCTTAACCTCCTCAAGTAGCTGATGCCTTTATGTCCAGATTCACTTTTATTCTGAAAAACTGTCTTTGATAATCATTGGTTTTATTAAAGGGTTGGCTTAATATCATTAACATGAAGATGATACAGTCTATTAAAATTACAGTCTATTAAAATTATACTCCATTAAGTCCATTTAATTTGTATTTTCTTCATGCAAGTTCTTATCAAGTGGTAAGCACTCCTGAAACAGTGAATATTTAAAAGAATGCAACAGAAATTGATTCTATACAATCCTTGTCAAAACTGTCAGCATCATCCGGAATTCTGTAAGAAAATGGTACACATTTGTATAATTTATCAAAAAGCACACATTATTTTTGTTCTACGAAATATGTATTTGTGAGAAATGCATTGAATCATGTTCAGACAAGGTTTGCCTACTTTTAAATATCGATCATGTTTGTGCTATGACAGTATTAAAAATAGTGTATGTGATTTCCATTCCCACTTGTTTGTGTAGGTGAGCAGAAAGTGAGTTACTTTAAATTTTTTATTTACCTTCCAGAAAGTGTATATTGTATATATGAACTTTTGCCAATATTAAGCATGTATGTAATAGCTTTTTTTAACATGGAAAATATTTGTGTTTCACAGACTTTTTCAAGCATTTACATTAAAATAGAAATAACAATACAAGTACAAATTTATTTTAAGCTTACAATTTTAGCCTTATGTTATATAGAGAAAAAAATTATAAGTCTATTTTTAAATTGAACCAGTATTTGGGGCAGCCTTGAAAGGCTGCTGGATATGGGATATTTTGAGTTGTTGTGTGGAATGTTTTAGAAAACAGGAAAGAGAGAGAGAGGGAGAGAGAGAGAGAGAGAGATTTTGTGAGTGCACATGAAGGCCACAGTTTGACACTAGGTGCCTTCCTCAATCCTTCTTTACTTTGTTTTGGGACAAGTCATTTCCAGAGGCTGAAAAACCATTGATTCAGCTGGGCAGGTTAGTCAGTGACCTCCAGGGACCAATGGCCACTACTTTCCTAACCCTGGAATTACATGCATGTGCCAATGCACCAGCTCTTCATAGCTATTTCCCATCAAAACTCATGACTTCAAGCTTGTGGAGCAGGATGATCAACTCTCCAGTCTATGACAGCAACAGTTTATTTTCAAATTTAGAAGATATTTCTAAATGCAGGCAGATCAAATAATAAATCGTCTCACATTTTTTTTTTTTACTGAATGTGTCATATTGAATAATTTCTTTAAAATGATGGACTTCTGTTTTTCTTTCTCCTACAGTGTTTTCAATTTGTTGCTACATTATAAAAAAATCAATCCATATACGACAGCAAATTTTTAACTTCTGGTCAGTTAAACTTCTCTTGGAAACAGAAATAAAAAAAAAATGTTCACATAGTATGTGCTGCCCCATTTGCTAACCCTTAATGCCGTGGAGCAAGTATATAATTTGCTTATGATGAAACTATATATAGTTTATTTGTGGTATTATAGCTACAAATGATTAGATTTCTAAATAAAGGAAGTGAAAATAAAATGTCTAAAACTAAAATGAAATAAAAGTAGGCATGGTTGTACATACCAAGTTATTTAACTAGGAGCTCTATCTCTCAGTATTAAAGGCAATGGCCTAGAGGAACACATCTATTGCACACTATTTTTATCTATTTATAAATGGTCTTTGCTTTTGTAATGCTGGAGATTGAATTTGGGGTCTCAGATATGATAAGCTAGTGTTATAGACAGCTAAATCACTATTTCCTTATCTTACTCGCAAGTAAGTAAAGGCAAGTAAGCGAACATATGCAGGACCTGGCTAAATGTGTATAATTACTACAATGTGCCCATATTCTTGCCCATATTTTTTTTTTCCAATTCAACAGAGTGACCTCTTGTGTCTTTTCAGAAGCCACTCATTACCCATACACTGCCATGTATTTGTGTCTTACAGAAAGAGGATCATGACCTTAAAATATAGTGTGTACAATTGGGCATGTTGTTAAGGAGCATACAGATTGGTTTTTCCATACCAAAAGGTCAGCCCTGACAACACACATAAAAGTAACATTATCTAGACTGAACAGGCCATGCAATTGTATAGACTTATATAGGTTGTGTATATATATGTATATATAGATTTCACACACATATATATGGCCATTACTATCTATCTATATCTATACATATACATATACATATATACATACATACATATATATCAGCCAAGGTAAAGACAGAAATGTAAATATATTATAATCTCCAAAAGTAAATACTTTTAAGTAGCATGTTTCCATCTTGCTGGTTTTCAAGCTTCCCTTCACTGTTCAGTCTGAATATCTCTACAACCTGCCTACAAGTGGCTGCCCAAGTAATGGCTTGCTAACACAAAAGAGGAAATGCCACCTGGGACTGGTGGAAACAACATGGTCCAGTCTATTTTAACTTATGTCGTTATTGATTCTTAAGAAAGAGTTTTGGTATGTGATCCTAGCAACATATTAGAAACATTAAATCTATAGTTCTCTCATTTATTTCTAACAGAGAAAATAGTCTCTTATGTTGCCACTTTAATTACAGTGGATGGCAAAGGTCTCCTGGAGTAAAGACAGCACAAACGGGCTGGTTTTTATTACACACAGGGGGATGGTTGAAGGCATGATAATCTAGACAAGAAAGATGTTTGCTAATGTTTACATACTTAGCTCCCACTGGCATGCCACCAGCTTGGAGGCTTGCACTGTCCCTCTGAGTCTGAGAAAGTGCATCCAGTTTCACAGCAAGACTTCAAGGAGCACCAGATGATGGGGCAGATGGCAGATGACTAATTTGGCAAGCCTTGATGAGTGGAAATTGTTTGCTTTAATTGCTTGTCAAGTCCAGTACCTACATTAAAGTTAAGGGCCCAGCACTTGCACATAAAACAAAATACTGCAATGTTAATTAGAATTATATCTTATAGAAGAGAGGACATAAGTGAAAGATAAAGAGGGCATTCTAGGGATGGTGGCAATTAATATCACTTAAGCCAAATATAGGTGACAAATATGATTACTAACAGTTGAATCATTTCTATTATGTTTTTCTATCTTTAATATGTAAATTTTGTAAAATATAAATTGCTGGTATATATTTGAGTTAAAAAGTCTACTAAAGACCATTAATGCGAGTATGTGAGGTCATTCTATTACTAGTTAATGTTTCATATATTCTAAACTCATTCCTAAATTATTAAACTTTAGAAAGCTAGTGTTTGAAACATAAAGTTGCAGACACATTAGAAAGATCAACATTTATTTTAGGAAAATTAGGTTAGGGGAGAATATTCCAGAATATTCAAGAAGAATCATCCAGAGCTTGGGGGAGCTAGTTGTTCCTGAAGCCTAGACTTCAGTACCCACATCTGGAATTTCAGCCTGTAGCTCTAGCTGCAGGGTTATAATACCATCTTCTGTCCTTGCAGGTTACCTGCATATATGTGACATACACACCCATACACGTATACTAAAGTTCACGAACACACACATACAAATCTTAAACATAACCTCACACACAGCCAAGAGAATATACAAAACCAATAGTGTGTGTGTGTGTGTGTGTGTGTGTGTGTGTAATTTTTGTGATAGTTTTTCAATGTGAATTAATATCTGGAAAGAGAAAGCTTTTTCTGACAGTGTGATGTTTATATTAAGATAATATTGATAATCTTTAAAACCATGTGGGGAAACTCTCATTACAAATAAAGTGTGATTAGAAGATAAGAGTTTTATTTTAATATGAAATATTAGGATTCATATGAATGATTTTGTTATGCAAACTTTTAAATTCCTACAGGTTTTTAGTTTCTGAACTTTTTTTCTTTTTCTGAATGGTGATTATGTTGGATGCTAGTTCTGAGTCTACACAACCCTGTGATAACAGGTATAGCTACAATTGTAATTGAATCAAAACTAAATAGAATAATTGGCAATTGTATTAGGACCTCGCATAGATCTTGACACCTGCAGTTACATTTGGAATGATACTCTGAGGAGTTCAGGTAAATTTAGAGTTTTTGAAGCTTAAATTGTTGTGAATTTATCATTCAAAGACTTTCTAATGGTGTTGGCAAAGAGGTTGGATGTTGTTAAACTTGTTTGGGCTGCTGAAGAAGATTTTTCAATCTGCTTTGATAAAGTGCTTTGTGAAATCAATGAAACTTGATGGCTTAAGCATTGTCTTGTATACATTGCCTGATTGTAAAATCGATTGACAAATGAAAGTTGTGAGGCATTCAATGAGAGCTTCATGAAGAGAACTACAAATTACTTTTATGCTTCCATCCAAACTAATTCCTTAAAAAACAAAGTCTGCCTTTCAAAAAAGGGGCTATGCTTGATATATCATCGATTCTACTCAGTTCATACCAAAGCTAAATATAAATAAATCCCTTAATGAGACAAAAATATTTCCTTAATTGAACAGTATATAGTAAAACACATACACACACACACACACACACACACACACACACACACACGCACACACACACACACCTCAAGTACAAGAGTGTTTGGAATAAAGTACTGTGATGACCGTGACTTTTTGTTTATTGGAAATCCTCATGTCTTTGATATATATATATCAATATATATATCAATAAATATATATATTTAAATTTGAATCATTGTTGTTTTACACATCAAACCCAGTCCCTGAACCCTCCGTTTTTCCCTGTTCTCTCCATGAACACCCATCCCATCCCCTTTCTGCTCCCCAGGGAGGGTGAGGCCTTCCATGGGGGAATCTTCAAAGTCTGTCATATCATTTGGAGCAAGACCCAGGAACTCCCCGATGTCTTTAGGCTGGAGAGAGTATCCCTGTATGTGGGTGGGTTCCCAAATTCCATTTCTATAATAGGGATAAATACTGATCCATTGCCAGAGGCCCCATATATAGCCTATCCAGTCCTCCCAACTAGCACCACATATTTCTAAACATACTATTATTTTGCATGTAAATAAAGTATGTACACAACACAAATGATCTTTATGGAGTTGTTAAAACTTACTTAAGAAGGCACATTTTAAGATATTTTTATGTAGCTAGGTGGTGGTACATGCCTTTAATCTCAGCACTTGGGAGGCAGAGGTAGATGGATCTCTGTGAGCTAAAGACCAGCCTAGTCTACAAGAGCAAGTTTCAGGACAGTCTCCAAAGCAACAAAGAACCGCTTTCTCAAAATACAAATAAATAAATAAGTAATAAAAAAGATATTGTTATGGGTATTTTAAGATCAGTTAGATGAGTGTGTATTATTGGAAGATGATTTTGCTTTAAATATAAGTATATATGTATTGTTTTTCTGCATTTAATTAGAGTGCACCATGTTTGTGTAGTTGCCCATAGATGCCAGAAGAGTGTACTGAAACTGGAGTTACAACTAATTTTAATATTTAAACTCTTGAAATTATTTTAATGGAAATCTACAATGACTGTAACATTGTGCTGGATAGTTTTATGTCATCTGAGAGGAGGGAACTTTAGTTGAGGCAATGCCTCCATAAGATTTGATTGTAGGCAGGCCTATAGGGCATTTTGTTAATTAGCCATTGTAGATGGGGCCACCAGTGGGCTGTGGTCCTCAGTTCTATAAAAAACCAGGCTAAGCAAGCAATGAGCAACCAGCTCATAAGCATCACCCTTCATGCCCTTTGCATCAACTCTTTTCTCCTTGTTCCAGACTTATTTAAATTTCTGTTTTGATTTCCTTTAACATGAACTATAAATAGAAATATAAGAAAAATAAACACTTTCTTCCTCATCTTGTTTGGTCACGATGTTTCGTCATAGCAGTAGTAATGCTAACCAAACCCTGAACTTAAAACTATATAAATCGAAAGCCTTCTTCATGTTGTGTATTTCTTTCTTTCATTTTTTTTGTCATAACAGGAAAATGGCGATTATGCAACAATATTTGTATATTGTAATTAGAGCATCAGATGTGAGTTCCCAAATGTGCTTAGTCTTTTAGAGCAAAGGTCAGAATGCACTAAATATTCAGGAAATCTTTTCATTTAGATAGTAACATGTTGATTTAGATAAAAGTTTAGCATTGTTGCGATTTAAAATAATTACAATTGAAATTTCATAAACTTGCTTAGTTCATGAAATATCTTATTTTTTATTTTGTATTTTTAGAAATTATTTTTATTATTTATTTTTCTTATTTTAAATATTGATCCCAATATTTTATTTTTATAAAGGATTTTTTAAAATTTGCTGGGAGCAATACAATAAAGATCATAGATTAAGGGTTTTATCAAAGAACTTCTAATATATAATGTAAGTTAAAGTCCAGCTTTGATCTTGACCAATAAGGGATTTCTGTATGAATAAATTGTGTTCTCTATCCCTATTGTATTGAATAGTACTTATAAACAGAAATGCATTTTCTTCTGGAACTTGTTAGTTATACAAAGAGGAGATGCCGCAAAGACCCAGTAAAATGTTGAAAATAAAAAAATGACAAAAACAAAAGAAAAATAAAACTCATTTTGTGGAACATATCTCATCCAATAACCAGACAGAATAGATGAAAGTATTTACAATATAGAGCATATAACTTTAACTTTAATCCTCCTTATATGTAATATTTTAGCCTTAAGTACCAATATAAATATTAAATTGATGTTAATGAAAATCTAGCAAGCAAATCACAGTTGCTTGAAATCCTGCTTACTGTACCTAATTTCTCAATCATTTTTTTGTCCTTCTTTCTGAAGGGTCCAGATCATGACAAATTGTATAGATTTCTAGGATGAAGAAATAGCTCAGCAGTTACACCCATTGCTATTTTTGCAGAGGACCCAAGTTTGGTTCCTATCATCTTTTGTGGGCAGTTCATAATGATTGCAACTCCATTTCCATAAGATCTAACACCTTTCTAGGATTCCTCATTGATACACACACACACACACACACACACTCCTATCTATTGTCACCCTCCCTTAAATAAAAATACATCTTAAAACAAAATTATCCACCAAGAAATCACTACTACTGCATAATTAGCAATGTGCTGAGGACAACTGATTGAGTGCTTAGTCCCAAATGTGATGACTTTAGCAGCCTTACTCAACTACTGTCACCAAGTTTTAGGGGCCACAGTACAATAGAGCAAAGGAATTGAGGAGCTAGATAATAAGGAAGAGAGCTATAAAATACAAACTTCTGGATTTGGCACAACTATTGCACTCATGAATTCATAGCAAATGGGGTTTCCCCCCACATGATCAAGATAGCCAACATGGACTAGCCAACAGTGATAAGGACATACTCTTCAGGACCACTCTCTGAGGAAGTGCTGGAAGTTGATAGCTATGAGGAAAGGATGAATCATTCTTTATTTAGTGCATTTCCCATCTGTAGGTTTCACAGGCTGTGGTGGATTATTCAACACCCATGCACACCATTACCAAGAACAACAAAAAGAGGGCATGAAGTTTAAGGGTGATATATGGAGAATTAGAGATGGGAAATGGGGTATGGATATGATACTATTACATAAGTTACATAATATTCATGTATGAAATCCTGGGTAACAAAAATCATTAGATTTGGCTCTCACCATTGCACTTCTTGAACCAGGCTTGAGGATATCTTGAAGTAAGGAGACAAAATTGTCTCAACCAACTTTGAAAATAAAGATCTGAGAAGGTGAAACACAGCATGTGAAAATATAGTCCCATGGCTAATCTTAATTTCTAAGGAAGGAGCGAAGTGTAATCTTTATTTTTAGTGTATGAATGTCTATCTGAAAACTCCCCACGCTATTACTTATTGAAAGGCAGGTGTTGGAATTCACAAGTATAAAGAAATTTCAGCATGGTATGTGAGGATTTGGATACTCTGGAAGGAGACACAGGGAGGTGTAAATTCTGGATTTCATGCTTGACATAGTGTCTTTCTTGGAAGACAAAGTATGTTGAAGGTTCAAGGCCCATTCAGATAACACTGAGAGTTTCATACCAGCCTGTACTATAAACTCTATCTAAAAATAAAAGGGATTTCAGAGAGAAGTAGTCTGTATTGTGGCAAAGTATCATAGAGTAGGGAACTTAATTTAATAGTAATTTACTCTCTCACATTTCTGGTGGTTAGAAATCTAAGACTGGCATCCCTAGGCTCAGACCTGTTCTGAGATTCGGTTAGCATTCTCTTTTGTCTTTTTGTAGCTACTAATAATGGCTGTCAGTCCATGACATTTTTTTTTTTTTTTTTTTGCTTCATTCCAGCTTTGCCTTTATGGTCAAAGGGCTGTCCTCCTAGGTAGCTGCACTTACATGGTGTTCCCCTTCTGGGTATGTGAATGAATGTTTGTGTAGTTCCTGAATGTGTGTGAGAAAATATACATAGTAGTACAAGAGCATGTGAAGTCCAGAATGTCTTCATTAACCACTTTCCCACTGTTTGCTTGTTTATTCTAAGACAGAATCTCTCACTGAAATTAGAGTTCTTGTCATTTAGGCTAGACTGGCCACTATACCCAGGGATGTGCTTGTCTCTGCCCTAGTACAAATCCTAGTACAGGGATAAAGATATGCATGATTACACCTGGTAATTTGCTTGTTTGTTTTGTTTTTACATGGATTCTGAGGGGTATGATCTCAGATCCTTATCTTTGAGCAGCAGCAAAACTAGCCACTGACTCATTTGTATAGCCCAGCTGTCTTCCTCTTGAATGGACACAGAGCACATTGCACCAGGACTACCAACCATCACCTTAGCTCGATCCTATTTTTAACAAATACCTGAGATCATTGCCCCATAAAGAGAATGCTTTGAACTACTTATGGTTTCTGAAGTCTTGTCCATGGCTTTGTGAACCTGTGGGTAGACATTGCAACATGGATGGAATGTCACTAGGTCAAGACCACACTTGAATTGGACAGGGATATCCCTTTCTAGGCTTTGTCTAATATTCAAGTTTTCACAACTCCCAGTAATGCTGTGTATTAGATCTATAACCATTTTCAAATCTTTTACATTAAAATTTTGTTATTTTTATGTACTTACTGGGAAAACAAGCTTTAAGATAATCTTAAATATTAAGAAACAACCTCTCAGAATTTTCCCCCCTGTCTGCAGTATCCCATCTCTGTGAACACAACACCGGGCATATTTATTTGTCATTTCTCTATATAGGGCATTTGGTTGTGCATGTGAATTTTGTATCAGTCCCTGCCCCTCGGGTATTTGTGCTTTATCCAAGGTGTACTTGATGACTGCTTGAAGAAGATACATTTAAGATGCAGGATTTAAGTTAATCATTAATATTGTAAGATTAACATTCCAATGTTTTAGCCCATGGAAAATTGTTTAGTATGTTAAATGTAAAAGACTGTATACAGATGTATTTGTATGCTGTGAGGATGGAAGTAGGTGACAATACACAGATAAAGCATACATGTTGGGAGCCAAATGAAGAAAGGGTTTAAATGAGTCCACCAGACCCAAAATAAATGATAAATATGTATTTATTAGGAATGCACTTACATAAATAATAGTAAATAACCACCTTGGTCTCTCTACTCCACTAGACACATTCTCTGCCCTTCCTAAGCTCCCACAATGTTCTCATCTCAACTGAAGAGAGCCAGCCCCTCCTCTACCTTATATGGGGTCACCTTGAACACCTGAATTTATGCCCATAGGGTGTGTCCACCACTGCAAGTTCAGTGGCAAAGCAAGATGTTACCACATAGTAAACAGTGTTGCTCTCAGTTTTCAGTTTTATTTATAAGGAAATAATTATTTTATCAGAAATTTGGGCCACACATAAATCTTAAAGTGAACCATATTTAGACAAAATTAAGCCTTTCACTTGCATGCTTTTTTATAAGCTCAGCAAATGTGGTCATTACATGTATCTTCTTATAAGAGAGTTCATGGAAGCTACTCTTTTTCTCTTTGCTCGACCTGTATTACTAAATAAAAACAGTTAAGCTTTCAGAAGGGGTAGTGGCCTATGACCCTCAATTGCATTTTAAATAACTTGATGAATTGTGATAAATTATTTAGTAATTCATTTTGTCTAAGACAGCATCAATGTTCGTGTCCTATACAGGTTATATAACTTTAGGTGCATTTTTGTCTTTTCAGTGTGCGCAGGAACAGAGAATAAACTGAGCTCGCTCTCTGACCTGGAACAGCAGTACCGAGCCTTGCGCAAATACTATGAAAACTGTGAGGTAGTCATGGGCAACCTGGAGATCACCAGCATCGAGCACAACCGGGACCTCTCCTTCCTGCGGGTAAAGCTGTTTCTTATTCTATTTTTTGTGAATGGGGATGATGTGATGACGTACAAAAGGAGTTCTGCTTGATTAGACCTGGTAGCTCTACCCTTCTGCCAGGCAGTCTGTGACTGTAGGCAGAAGATAAGCAGTGGGAGAGGCACCTGAGGGAATAGAATAGGAATAGCAATGCCATAGTGACTGACGACCCAGCTTAGAGTAGCTGCTGTCACCATTAGGTTGATAAAAAGATTATGTCAGGCTGTAGCACAGGACATAGTGCAAGTCCCTCCTTTTCTGACAGGATGAGGACTAAGAGAGTCAGAGGAGCAATCAGATAAGAATGGGTTGCTTTAGCTTCATCCTTTTCTGCCACATTTCTGTCACTTGGAGGAGAGAACAATGGAACAATATTGTCACCCCTCCTAATTCAAGCCAATGGCATTATTTTTTGAAACTGTAAACAATTTAAAGTAGACTCAGAAGAAATCACAAGTACATGCATACCCCCATGTACTATCGACTAAAGTACATAGCAAATGTAACTTGCTGGGAAGATATGGCCTTAGAAGCACTCAGTATTTGGGTTCTTAGCTCTTGTTTCTAAAATGCAGTGTACAGAAACTATACTAGGCCTCTTGTGAGAAATTTAATGATGCTGTAGCAAAGGAAAATTAAATGAGAAAGCTGCAAACTGGGGCAGTAGAAGTAAGCGGTACATGAAATCCAAACAGTGTGGCAGAGATAAGGAGTGCACTCTAATGACAAATGTGCTTCCCATCTTCTGTGAGCTTTACTTGATTTAACAAATCACTAGATTTCTCTGAAAGCCAAAGGCGGGTGTGTGTATATATAAGGTAAGTATACATATCTATATTATGATACATACCTATGTTATATTTAAATAATGCAATGTAAAAATGTTTATAAGTATGTAACCCTGTTGCTGGACTTTATCTTGTCCCACCAGGTCCTGCCGCTTTTCTCAGCCCCAAATAAACACATGGATACTATACAAATTATAAAACTGTTGGCCAATGGCTAGGGCTTCTTATTGGCTAGCTCTGTCTTATTTTTTAGCCCATTTCTATAAATCTGTGTATTTCCATATGGTCTTATCTTCCACAGCTACATGGCGTCTCCTCATGGCATCTCTCTGCCTCTCTCCCCAGCATTCTTCTCATTTCCAAGCCCCACCTATCTTCCTGCCTCTACTGACTATTGGCCAAACAGTATTTTATTCATCATCTGATAAGAGAAACATATATGCAGAAGGACATCCCCCATCATAACCCTTATGACCTTCTAATATAATGATTGACCAATGATAAGCTTCTTTCAAATGTTAACCTGTAGAATATGAAAGTCATATACAGATGTTTGAGCAACATTATTAAAATAATTGGTCTAAAATTCTTAGGAAGCATATTGAATGCAATATTTTGAATATATTTGGGAAAAATAAAATAAACAAGGCCAAGGTTTCTATGTGGAACTAGAAGTATTTTCTTCCAATACGAATTTGCTGGCTCCATACTAGTTTCTTTAAATGTTTATTAATCTTGTGCTAACCCATACTCATCCATAATTTCATGTTTTATTATGAGTAATTTTAATCACTTTTTTACAAATTAACATATTTTATACATATATCTTTTGTTCCTTTATAGTACAGTTATTCTTAAATGTGACATGATTTTATTAACAATTAACTTAAACTTAAAAATTAATTGCTTCTTGACTTCAACAGCTCTAGACACTGAGCACACACATCTAAATAAATCACATATGACTCCTGCCTACAAGGAACAGGGCATTGGAGATGAAGAAAAAGACTGAGAGTAAAAGAAAGTATTACACTGGGACAGTAGTGAGTCTAATGCCAAAAATATTTAAGTGATGTCACCATCCACGTGACATTTGATTAGGTGAAATTGTCAAGGGACATTGAAAAGAGAAAAATCAACAAGTAGGCCAAGAGTAAAGCATTTCTGGGTCTAATTTTGTGTTCTTTGATGAGCTAAGTGTTATGAGTACTTGAGAGAGAGAGAGAGAGAGAGAGAATACCTGTTTGATATTGGTAATCCTATTTCCTACTACTGAGTGATACGTTATTTCTAATTATAATCTAGAATATTCTAAAAGCCTTCTAATTTGGAATTTTATTTATTCTAAAAATCACATCCTTATCTTTCTTTCTCAATAAATAATTGATCAGTAATGACACATTAAAAACAGACCCAAGCAATGAAGTTCTGGTTACTTTACATAATGCCACCCATGCATTGAGGAGTCAAGCTATAAATTCATGCCAACCATTGTCTTGGAAAACATAGCCCTTAGATATGTTCATATGATCATGATTTACAGAACAGCTTTTCATAGATGTTCACAAAAGGATAGCTTAAATCTATCATGCACACAGAGGGGCATAATGGGTACTTATTTCTTTCTGGTTTCATTCCTATCATTAGGAGTCACAAAAATTACTTTTATCTTGAAAGAAATATCGCAATTTTATTTTCCTATCTAAGCAGCATGGTGGTTCTGACATTTGTGTGTGTGTGTGTGTGTGTGTGTGTGTGTGTGTGTGCGTGCGTGTGTGTGTGTTTATGTGTGTGTTTGTTTTTAATGAAAACACACTCTTTTCTGTGACTTGTGACAACAATTTACATACAGGCCAAACTTATATCATAACTGATCACTAAGTATTTACAAAAGTACCTTAGTGTACTAGGTGATTTGTTCACTACAGATGTCAACAGTATGCTTCTTGTGATACACTTGTATGTATATGTTTGTGTGTGTTGTGCATGTGTATGGGTGTGAAGGTGAACACATACACATATATCTATGCAGAGGCCATAGGCTAACATCAGATATCTTCTCTAATTGCTTCTCCACAATATTTTCTTGAGATGTTTTCTCTCACTGTACCTGGAACTCTTCAGTTTGATCTTATTAAGCACCAGAGATCCTTCTTTGCCAGCCTCCTCAGTGATAGTTTTAAGGTTATGTTATCCTATGTTTAGCATTTTATGGAATGTGCTCAGAATCAAACAGGTTCTCACACTTGCCCAGCAAGCATGTTACTGACTGATTCTCTCCCATCCCCAGTGAGTAATTTTGAAAACTATTGATCAGTTATAGAGTTATAGAAGTTTCTTTTATGGTAATCTGTTCTCTAAACAACATGCAAGTCTGTTTTCATGACCTTATTATTTCTGTGCCAATAATACCCACAATGCAAGTTATGTGGAGAAATCTCAGGGTATGTCAATTATTTGGTATTATAACCAATAGCATTTAGGTTTTGTATCAATTAGTCTCTTGTCTTCTTTATTACAAGAACATAGCCATCCTTGTCTTGTGGTTTAAATGTCAGAGAAAAATATACAGCTAGCAGATTTGAGTAAGCACTCTGAAACACACACAGAACAGAGAAATATGAGCCGCATTCTAGTTCTACCCAGACAGTTCATTCATTTGTGCCCATGAGATACTTCAGGAACTTGATTGTCATTTTATGATTTCTTCCTTTCCCCATTTAAATGGATAAAAGTTATTTCTTTTAGTATAGCCAAAGCATTCCAAATAGTACCCTTCCAAAGATATCAAAAACAAAAAAATAGACCTTTGAAATTAGATTGAAAACAGGTTGTGTACCTAACTTAGTTGATGGGTGCTGGCTTATGGCCTAGCATGCACAAGATCCTGTATTTCATCCTCTATATTCAGCAAAGTGTACAATCTGGATGTGTGTGTGTGGGGGGGGGGGCAGCGGGTCAAGTGAAGTGGTGGCAAGAAGAGCAGAAGGATCAGGAGTCCAGGGTCTTTCTGGGACAATAGAGTAAAGGTCATCCTAGGAATCAAGAGATTCTTCTTCTAAACAAACATGGAGGAGGAACAAGAAGAGAAGGGGAGGAAGGGAAGATGAGGAAGGAAGAAGGAGAGGAGGAATAGAAGTTGTGTTTTGATCCTTTCAGGAACACTGGGATTCTTTGGAAAGCCTTGCTTTCTCTCTGTGTGGAGACATCAGTTTTGATGAAATACATTTCGATGCACTGTTTTCAAAAAGCTTTCATTATAGAAAAGAATCTCATTCTGCATACTCTTCATGCAACCTGCTTTTTCTGAATTCCTTTTTTGGAAGGAAAATAATCTTGTTGATTATTTTTTAACATTTGACTGCATAGCCAGCACATAGTTGCCTAGGAAAAGGGGCTCTAAAACTTATTTTATCATCACCACAAGGTTAAGGCATAAAATGGAGAGCAACAAGGCATAAAAATTACAGATTTTGTGTTATTGTCTACACTTTGTGAACTCTCTAAGACAAACCATAGTGTAGACAGTAATGGGAATGAACCTTTAGACCTTTTCCTCATTAGGATTCTGGCCAGCTTTTCCTCCTTTGTCATACATTGGTCTTCCTGGCTACTGCAGACATTCAGTACTTAAGCTCCACTAGAAAGGTAACATACCCCTCAGCTTTATAGCTCAAATTTATTTTTCTTTTTTAATCTATCCAAGTTAGATATTAATTGTCAGCTATTTGTAAATATTGTGGTATGTGCTATGCTCATAATACACTTTATCCCCTGCCGTATTCTATGGCTTCATTTAGCTGTATGTACATGGTTTTGAAATAGTCTACATTAAGATTATAAAAGAATAATCTTAATACTTGGTGTATTATCCTGGAATAGTAAAAGATGTCACTAATTCATTGGACCCATGTATGATATCATCCAAATAATGACTATAAGGGAAAAATGAATAAAATGAAAGCACATGTTAAAATTATAGCATTTATTTATTCTATCTACCATCTATCTCTCAATCTATCACAATCATCTACTAACCTATCTATAGACATATTATCTAGCTATACACATTTTATTGATTCTAATGATTTTGAGAAGAAAACAATTTTTATGATATTGATATTAATATTGAAATATTTTAGGGAATATATTAGGGAATGCATGATCTTATGAGCATGTACTAACCCATACTACAGGGCTTTTGTGTCCTATGGCAACAAAATAGATAAGGAACCCATATTAGAAATAGTAACCAAAACAGTTACCAAGAGAGGGAAAGCATTTCTAAGAATGATAGTGGGCGGCCAAGCTGAGGATTATGCCACCAAAGTTCTGTAGTGCAGATAACATACAAAATATTTATTTGAATGAGAAAATGGTTCATAGAATAGTTTGTTTAAACAATGGCCAACCCTGTTCACTTGTGTGATAGGAGATGTCATTCTGTAAATGTGTTTCTCTTATTGGTTAATGAATAAAGCCCTTTTGGTCAGTAGGAAAGTGTAGTGAGATAGTCCTTCTCTGGCACTGACCACACCCATTGGGGGTGGAGCCATGGGCGGAAGTGACCTGTGGAAGGAGGTCGGAGGGGGCCAGGAAAGGTGCCCTCTTTCTGGCATGACTCGGAGAGGATGGGGTTGAATTTCCTGGTGTTCATCTGTCTAGGTTGTAAGTTATTTCTCCCTGAATAAATATCTATTCGGCCTATTTGTTTATCCTGATCCTTATTTACCGCGATAGGAAAGCAAGATAGGTGGAGCAAAGAGAGAAGGTTTCAGGGAGAGATAGGGAGAAGATTCAACATGTAGGACAGAGAGAGCACAAGCCTGCACCCTCTCCCAGGTAAGATAAGACCACGTGGAAATACTCAGATTAATAGAACTGGGTTAATATTTAAGACAGAGCTAGCCAATAAGAAATTCTAGTAACAGGCAAACAGCTTTACATCTAAGACAGTGGCTCTGTGTGTATTTGGGGCTGAGTCAGTTGTGGGACCAGACTGGTGGGAAAATCTACTAGTAACACCTGTGTTTATTTTCCATTATATACCAGACAGAATAATTTATGTAGGAGAAAATGATTGAAATAGGATGAGAAAGGTAGTCTTATTAAAAAAAAAAAAAAAAAAAAAAAACAGCAACAAAGTCCCACTAGAAATTGAAAGAAAAATATCATTAAATGGATCATTTATAGCATCATTACATGGCCCTAATGTGTTAGAGCATTATATTTACCAACATGTTCTGCGAGTTTTTCTTGTGGTGTGTGTGTTGTATGTAAATTTTGTTGAAATATAAGATAGGTATGACTGATAAGCCTAACTGCTTTGTTTTCTGAAAAATGGTAAATAACAGGAAAAATGTGCATTTTTTAAAGTAAGTATATTAGACTATCTCATGTAGGTTTATATTCTTTGGCTATTTTTCATTGAGTAATCTGGATACAGATTGCAATAGAATTACATAAAAATCAACATCCTAATATTCAGAGCATCAGTTATTGGGTTCAAATCAGCTATGCCTTTGAGGAATGTTTACAAGAATTAGAATAAGACATTGCCCTCTGTTTTCTTTAAGTACTGTTTGTTGGCAAAGCAAAGAAAACTGTCTTTGTTGTGAAATGAAATGTATTTCCTGTGTTTTGGTTGTGATCTCTTAGCTGGGTGAGATGAGAATGCTGAACAATAAGTAGAAAGAAAGTAATATAATAACTTGGCAGTTGGGTCAAATCAGACACTCTGGGTTAAATGGAATTTTCATAGCTTTAGGAGTTTCTGCATGCTTTTTCTAAGATCATTGCATATAGTACATATGCAATTTTTTATGTATGTATTTACAGCTGGCATTTAAATTGAAACTTGATTTTCTACTGAATCTAATCATGGAACTTGTATTACATTTGGAGAAGCTATGTAATTTACATTTGGCTTAGGAAAATATACTTTTTTGATCAGAGGTTAAGTACCATGAAATCTGAAAATATACATTTACTATAAACTATTCTTCACAAATTTTATAGGAAAAACAAAAAAATCCATATTTTTATTGAGCTGTCTTTTAATAATATTTATATTTAAAGCTGTCTACCTAACCATTTAAATTAAACACACTGTACAAACATTTGAATTTTTTCTCTGTCACAAAATTATTAATAACTGTAAGGAACTGAGACCAGATCAATAGAAACCATATAAAAATTGCCTAAAATTGATTTGGTGGGTGGAGGCTCTCTGTGTCTTGTAAAGCAGCCAAACAAAGTGAAAAAGATAATACCAAATTTGGAAATTAAACCACAAAGAAAAATAAAGCACAACAAACAAACAAACAAAAAACCCCACATACACACAGATAGAAATTTATTCATCAGGATATTTCATGATTTTCTTTGGTATGTCTATTCTTACACACATGTGGAAACATTTATATGCAATACATATACACATACACACAAACTAATAATACTCATGCTTAGAATTGATATTTAATAGGAAATAAAGCTTTTTTTTAACAATTATTGGAAGAAAAGTTGGAAATTATAAATAGATGAAGAAGTCAACCCTCATATTTACTAACACAATTATATGTATGCAAGTAAGCATTTATGTATATACAAATAAATACCATGACGTACCATTCTCTATAATTGAGAATTAGACTGGCATGAAATATTAACTATATTCAATATACCTATAAATTTAGTTCATGTATTTTCTGTGGTGTATCATGTGGTGCCTGTATGTGAGGGTATGGGTCCTAGAGTTGTGCACACTGCTATGCATATTAGAAGCCATAGCAGAACATTGGAAGACTCCCATCATTGCTTGCTCTTTTTTTTTTTTTTTTTTGTGGCTGCTTGGAAACAATGTTTTAATATCTACATGGCTCTGCTCCACAGCTGTGGGATTACATGCATTGAGTCTTTTACATTAGTTCTGGGGATAAGGACCCAGGTCTCAATGCTTACAGAGCAATGACTATTGCCCACTTAGTAACCTCCACAGTCCCATTGATTGTTTATAAGACATTATTATTAAAGGTATAATTACTAACAATAAAATCTCACTATTACCAGTAAGAGTAGTTAAGAATGAAGTTCATCTAAAATGACTAAAATGTCTTTAATTCCCTAAATTATAATGGACTCTCCAGAAAAAGTGTTATGTATTAAATATATTTAAATAAAGAATGAATATTAGGATTCTGAGAACATGCAAGGAACATGTTTAAAACTTGGGGGTTGGTTCATTTTAATTGTCTTTCAATGAGATATGGTGAATTGTTGGGTTAATTTTAGTCTCAGACAAGAACAACTTAGGTAGCAATCTCATTTTCCCTTAGGATCCTTTGGTCCTCTGCTCTGGAAAGTGAGCTATTTCTTCACTTCTTATTTGTATACAGCAAAGATTATTAGATTTTTTTGTTTTGTTTTGTTTTGTAATTAAATTCCCCCTTTCTTTCCTGTCCCTTTCCTGCCTTTCTAAGTTCACATGCTCACATACCCTTCCCCACTTGTCAATGCATGGCATTTTATTCCTTAATTGTTGTTTCATGTGAGTACTTAACATGAAGCAAAGATCTAGCAATAGGCCATGTTTCTGAAAACAAAATACTAATATAATCATATAAAACCCTTTTGAAAGTTTAGAACAATGTAATTTTGTTAGTTTTAATTCAAAGTGGAACACCTCATTGCCTTTCAAGAAAAGGGTTGAATTAAACTGGGTAATCATTTGCATGAAACCAAGTCAATTTTAAAGGTCTTTTTTTGGTCACATAGAGCATAATTTAAAGGTCAGAAGTGTAAAAATAAAATCTTAAAATTCTTGCATTTAGAAACACTATAATTATTTCTCTTGATCTCTAATTTGAACCCATTCACTATAAAATAGTCTATTAAAATATGTAATGAAAGCTATAAAAATTAAGGTATTTGTTTTGGTAAATATAGGCCTAGTCGAATGGTATCTGTTTTATATAATTCTACCTCAACTCAAAATACATTGTTGTATGTTGATGTAATTTACAACAAGTGGATTCTGTATTTGTTTAGAAAAGAGATGGTAGAAGGGAGAGAAATGAAAGGAGAGAGGGAGGGAGAAAGGCACAGGCAGGCACACACACACACACACACACACACACACACACACACACACACACACACACACAGAGTCTGCCCATCCCTGTTATACCTCCTGGTGTCTCTGACAGCCCTGTATCAGGAGATAACTTATGTACACCTACTTGGAGTCTTTTCTTTGTCCTTTTATCACTTTGATGCTCTAGTAGCAGTTATAGTGGTAACCACAGAGGACATGACCATACATTTCAGCTTCTGGGTTGTCCTAATTTTGTGTTTTCAGAGAGGTGAAATTAAGAGTCAAATACTTGGTTGTCCTTTTTAACAGGCAGCCCATAATTAAAAATGTGCAGATTACTGCAGAGTGTGTGAGTGTTGGTTTAAAAATCTGAGAAGGTTCATTTTATGGAAGCACTGGGAAGCATTCATTAAAAAAAAGATGATGCCTCAACAAGGATTTAGAAAGAGGTTATGAAAAGAGGTGAACCAGAGGTTAGGAAATGTGGATGATAGAACATATAACCAGAGGGTAGGTACCTAGTATGACACTCTGGTGGTGTGAGGGTGGGGATTCCACTGGGAAGGGGAAATAGAATATATTGTTACACAGAGACTGAGGAGGAAGATGGACAGGTGTGAGGATTACAGATGGGAATGAAAGGCATATAAGGGAGGGAATTTTGGGAGGGACAATTGACACTGAGGGATAATTAGGGGAACATTTGAAAATCTGATATTTGTAGAAGATGCCTAATACATACATACATGAAAGGAATCTAAACAGAGTTATCAAATAATGGGAAAGACAATGCCATAGCTGGATATAATATGCCACCAAGTAAAGCCTCCAGTGTGAGGCATGGGTTATACCTAATTGTGTTGTTGGTTAAAGGGGCCTATGGGGAACCCCCTACTATCTCAGGCTATCTCCAAAGCTAGTGGTTGCTCTCCATGAACTTAAGGTAAGGACCTGTTTCTGAAGACAAAACTTATATGATTTCCTTTGGTTTTCTTTGGATTAAATAAAAAACCTTTTTTTAAAATACCATAGTGCATCACCATGAACCTTATTGTCCCTCTGTCAAAAGTTACATTATAGTGTCCTGATCATTTCCTAGTTGTAGTTAGCTTTCTTTCTGAAATCAGCTCTCTAACCATCCTATAGTTTCCTTCACTCTGCCTCTTCTCTAACACACAGGTACACACATACACACACACACACACACACACACACACACACACACATACATACACACCACACACACACACACACACACACACACACACACTGAATAAAACTCTGGTCAACTTTCAGGACTTGATTGTAAATCATTTGTTAGAGAAATCTTCCACCTCCCATATCCTAGTGAGTTCCACTCATCAAGGATATTCACATCAGCCTCTGCCTCTTTCCAAGAATTCTAGTATAGCAATTATTTAAATATTTTTTCTTTCTGTCTAGGTTTCTAAATAATTCATAAGAAGAATAGTCATGTCTATTCCAGACAATTTTAGCATCTACCCAATGTCCTATCTTATAGTGGCTGCTCAGCAAGTATTTATGAAATGAATACATATATAAACAGTATAACTAAATAATTATTTCTCTGATATAAACCATGTTTTTTAATCAGAGAAAAAATGTATAACAATTTTTAAAAACTATTTAATATTTAACTTATGTTCTTCATAGTGTTTGGTTGACTTTGTTGTACAAAGATCATCTTTTTCATGAAATTATTTTGTCAGTCAGAAATGACATGGTACTTGTAAAATTATGGGAAGTATAATAAGGATACATACACACATGTATAAAGACTTAATAAATGGGTAAGTGGTGCAATTTATGACCTATGTTGATTTTGACTTCATGCCCTTCCATAATCCTTCTCAGAATTTATTTGGGATTTATTAGATTTGTGGACATGGTACTGATTGCATAGTACAATAGTGGTGTCAATGATGGAGAGGCTGGAAACCCAGGAACTAATAAGTCTTCCATGAAGCTGCATGCCATAGCAGTTCCAATCTGATGATGAAAGCCAAGATGACTCCTCAAGGGAGAATGGTTGACAGTCAGTGTTGGAAGATCAATGAAGCTGGATTCTGATTCAGCCAACCATGACAACAGCAATATTGGCAGCAAGATAGATGCATTTACAGGCAAAGAAGAATAATAAGCGAGCAAAATCAGGAATGGATTTCCTTCATGGCCTTTTATATCTGGATCTACATGAGAATCTGTTACCCCCTGTGGGAGAGAGCTACTCATTTTCACTTGATTCTTTCAGGAAATATGGTCACGACCTCCCTAAAACTGTATAATTTAGTAAATCAAAGATACACCCAAGTTGATAACCCAAATTATTCAGGAAACCTGACAAAGCTAGTGTTAAGATTCTAGAGTCATTAGAAAGGAAAATGTCAAGGAAGAAATTCCTTAGGTGATATTTGCAGGTGGGCATGCCTGTTGGGTTCTCTTGATTGTTAATAAATATAGGAGACCATAATTCACTGTAGGGATTACTTTTCAATGGGTAATCTGTTCTTGGCTACATCACCCCTCCACATACACACGTGTGTGTGTGCTACTTAAGCCCAAGCATCTTTTGGTAGAGCAGTCACTATATCCTCATGGTTCTGCTGTATCTTTATTTGTTTGGCTTTGCATTTATTGGTCAGAGGCAATGCCATGTGGAATACCAAGCTGACTTACCTTCAAATTCTTGACTTGAATTTCCTCAGTGACAGACTATGATCTGGGTTCATAAATTAAAATAAACCTTTTCTTCTGCTAAGTAAATTTTGGTCAGTGTTTTATAACTGCAAGAGAAATGAATGTAGAATATACTTTTCATTAACATACCAAATATACTATCTTACTTTTAACAAATAAGGTTTTTAAATTGTATGGAGTTTCATCCCATGATGCAATGCCTTTTTTACTTCTCTGAACAACCACATATGCTCTTCTTACTCATTTTTAATAGGTCACAAATTTCTCCAAAGTTAAATGCACCCTCCATTTGATCATTTCCTCATCCCTACACTTAAAACATAACATGCAAAGTTAATGCATCCACAGTTGTAAATATATATCTATGTGTATAACATTATATAGAATTATATTAAATGAAAATGAGTTCTGCACACATTTTTAAGATGGGCTCAAATCCCCTAGAGAACAATGCTGATATCTTCATTGCCTACCTATCTACAAAAAAGTGTCTTGTTTGTCATACTTACTTTCACAAAGTGTGACGTAAAAAATGAATGACTGAATAGTGTGAAGGGAATAAAGGTGGCAAAACGGGTTTACATTGTCAACAAAGCATGGTTTAATTTTGAAAAATATAGGAACCATTCATTATAGAATCATGGGAGTATTCCTTACAGACAGAGGAAGAAGTTAATCTAAGTATATTTTTACTTAGAAAGTGCTTTTCATTTTTTATTCAATTTTCAAATATAGAGGCAAGAAAGAAATAAAAGCAAATGGTTTGTAGCATAAGGAATAAACAGTTGAGATGCAGCAGAATTGAGGAAGTATTAGGGCATTGATGTAGAGAGGATGGTTAATCTCTTGCAAGTTTTAAACAATATATTATTTTTAAAATGACAAAGCCTAATGATTGGAAAATATTATTTGAAAAAAATTGTAATAGGAGCATGAGAACATACAATTCTTATTATTGACAAAGGCCTGAATATCACAAAAAGATAAAGTATAGGCTGAGCCTCCTACCCAATGCTTCCGGTTTGCTGTTTACATCAAAGGAATAGCTCACAACGGGGAAAAGAAATTAAAAGTATGCTCAAGGATAAAGTTACACATTGACTGTGAACTTCTTAAAATCCTGGGTTATTGATTATAACTTATATATCCACATATTTATATAAGGGAAGACTTTAACAGGGGATTATTTTTCATGAGGTAAGGTGGAAATGAATCAAGATATCCAGGAATGTGTTGGAATTTCCCCAGAAGGGAAGAGGGCGTATTCACCTTTATGTTTTTGGGTTGTCTGCGGTGACAGGAGTCAGATGCATAATGGCAGAAGGTGATTTTGCATGATTAATGATATGACAGTGCCATTATAATGAAATAAAAGACATTAATGTTTACACTCATCAGCCATTTTGGTTCCAATCATTTTGGGGTGGAACTCCACTCACCCTGTAGCAGCTTGCAATTTGCCTGTTGTTTTTTCTATGCTTACTTTGCCTATCTCAGAATTAGTGAAGTTACAGTAAAGATCAAATGACACCTTCATTAATCATTGTATGAAGGACTCCAAACGACCATAATTTCAAACTGAACAGGCAGGCTGTTGATGGACCATGTCAGGCAACTTCCATCATAATGCAAAATACTTATGAAGAGGGAGTACATTTCAGTTTTAAAAGTTTTAGTCCCAGATTTGTTGGTCCCATGATTTACACCAATTTGACTAAGTGGAGAAAGAGACTAGGCAGTCCTCATTGGAGGAATGTCTCCAATGACTGAAAAACTTTCCAGCAGGTATCACCTCTAAAGGTTATGTCAGCCTTTAATACAAACATCCTAATCTGAATTTGTAGAGTACTCAGTAGCAATGTTTTAACAGACTACAAAATACCAAACTTTAGCAGCTGTCCTGACAGCAATGGAATGGTAGAGAAACAATTAGTTGTCAAAGACATGTGATGGCAGCTTTCTTGAATGTACATAACTTCAGGAAACTTCCACATAGGAAGTGTATGCTATGTATCCTACATAGTATATATTCTCCTTGTGCAATCACGTATCAGGCTGAGGTTACCAGGGAGTGGAAATATCAGTAAGGCATTTTTAGCATAACTCTATTAGAAAGGACTAAATGACCAGTATGTTGCTTTAAAGCTCCTTATTAGATGGAGCAAACACTAAGTTAAGCTTCACAAATGGAATGGTGTAGTTAAGCCTTTTGGAATCAAAAACATAGTTGTCTTTCCAAAGGATGTAGTTGCCTAAAAGCTTGGCTTAACCTTTTATTTGCAGAATTTAATTGCATCACATTAAATCAAGAGAAGGAGCTTCATTTTCATTTTCAAGGTTTTAGTTAGAGAGCCATTCTGGTGATAAAATGTACAGTAAAATCCCACCTAAGAAATCCTACTTGAATGCCCTCCCTATTGGTTGAAGGACTTCCTGTACTTACAGAGACTTGCAAGTTGTGTCTTTAGGCAGTCCTTCATACTCATTCTGTATTTGTGAGACAGAAGAGGCAAAAGTGACTGCTTTATTTTTCTCCATCGTGTAAGCTGTTGAAAAAGTGTCATCAGTTGTTGGGGTAGTTATCCAACATTTTCCTCCCCTTGGAAAGTAGAAGGCACAAGTTCCCAAGAATGTCATGCCTATAGAAAGTAATGTTGTAGCAGGAGAGAAGCTGAGTTCTCCAAAAAACACTGTGCTTGGAAGAGAAGAGTGAGCAGCAAGTATTCAGTGGGTGAGGGGCATGGTGTGAGTGGGGAACAAAGAGGAAGCAATGGATACAGGAATATGTTAATAACCAAAGTATTAGCTAAATGGCTCCATAGTGTTTTCCAAATAGCTTAGATCTTTTTATCTTTTGAGTATGATAGCTTTACCTTGTCAACCTTTGACTTCTCCATTCAAGATTTATAAGACACCTTTTGCCATAGTGTCTTATATTTTTATGTACAATTTGTCTTTTTAATTGAGAGAATCTCTGCATGCTAGTAAAGCAGTTGGCTGATTGCATTTGCTGATGAGGGTACTAAGATGACAAAAGGTTAACTAGCTTGCACAGGGTCATCCATCAATAGCTGGCAGAATTTAAAATATGGATATTCTGAAGACTCTTACTAGATATCTCATAAAAAGTTCAGCCTTGCATGTAGTTACATTCAAATTTTTTCTCTCTGTATCCTTGTTGAAGAATCCTGCTTATATTAAAGGCTTATGAATATAGAAGTCTTAAGTGATTGTAATATGCTCCCAAATATAAATATTTCCCATAGTTTACTAATATTTAATTCTTTGACCTTGAATGTCTACTACTCTACAGAATGTGCATATGAAGAAAAATGTACATACTGTGCAAGGTTAAATGATGTGAATAGGGATGATCCATCTCAGTGGCCAGTAAGAAACTTAGCCCAAGACCCAACAGTTCTCAAACTACATTAAGAGCATTGTGTTCAGATAAAGACATGAGACGTAAGGGTTGAATGACTCACCAGAATGTGTCTATAATAAGTAACTGGGACACTATATTTCCAGAAGTCTTGCCTCAAAATAACAGTTGAAAGAGAGGGTGTGTTGGTCCGGATAGAGGTTTGCACATATTTGAAAGACTCTCATAGGAAAGGGAGTGGCATGCTTTCACATTGTTCCAGAAGTTTATAATTAGACAGAAGCTTAAAGGAGGCAGAATTTGGCATTAAATAAGGATTTTCCTAACAATTAGGGCATTCTAATAATATAATGGATTGCCTTGTGAGTTCAGGAAAATGGACAGGAACTTGTAACTGAACACCTAGTATTTTCTAGGCATTGAGCCAATGGTGTTATAAAATACCTGAAAGAAAATTGAAGTGTATAACATACTGTAGGCAATCACCTGGCATTGGTTATTTTCCTAAGTGTTTCATATATGTGTATGTATGAATATACATGTACGTAACAATCCAGTAATAAGTAATGCCATCATTTATGTCAAAGTTTTACAGAGGAAGACTGAGTTTTCATAGAGTCCTAGAAGGACAGGACAGCCTAGCTAAGAATTGAGTGGACCTCTCTGTATGCTATGTTCTCTCAGTTGTTGCCACAAAAATTTGTTCTCTAATTCTAAAAATACAGCTGAGGGGAATAAAGGCAGGAAGTGGCATGGTTTCATACATTTTGAAGAAAAATTTTCAGAAGATTCTAGATCCTTTTGTTCAGTCTGACTCTTGGTTTTCTAGGACAGCAATATTCTTATACAGCACATGGTCTACATTCTATGACTGCTAAAAAGACAGGATTTCCTATGTTCCAGAGTTGAGTAAAGTAGGAAGTTTGTTGGGAGAAATCACTTTCAGATTCTTCATTTTACCCAAAATGTGCACCCAGGTATTACTTTATGGTTTTATCAATTTTTGGCTTTTCTTACTTAGGTTGTTTTCAACAAGGAATTGGAGTGTTAATAAGATGTAGTACAGAAAATTCTGGCATGGCTCCTGCACATGTTCCTTATTTTGCTCTACATAAAGCTTCATTGCTTTACATCTAAAAGCTTGGCACTTACTACAGTGGCTGTGAAAAATGTTAGGATACTTTGGTGCTTTGACTGTGACGTGGTAAAGCTTATTAACTGTTGTCTCAGATTTAGGTTTTATCTTGACTTAGGGGAGTTAACATTTAAATGATCTCCCTTTAATAACAGTTGTGCTTATTAGCTGATGTCAGGGGATGCACCTTGATTTACCCTCTGAGTTCTTGACTTATTCTGCATGGAAATCCCCTGTAAATCCTGCCTGTGCTGTACCTTAGTCTTTGTTTCCTGAAACTTATATAGTCATAGCTCACTTAGGTCACAGTGCTTATCTCAAATCAGCTTTGGAAAAACAAACAAACAAAAATCCCTAGATTTTATACCCACTACACAATGGAGTAATCTGAAATGGACTTCTTTAATATTATTCTGTGAATGGAAAAATAAGGTGGTGGCGTATACCTGCAGATGATATTAAACCAACATCAGAATTGTCATGTCTTCATGCAAAAATTCACATTAATTTTTACTACATAAATATTTTTAACATAAATGATTATATTTTAAAATGAAACTCACTTTTGCCATAACAGAACGATACTCACGTATTTTCATCAGTAAATATAAAATAATAAAACATGAATGTAATGAAAAGTGTGAAAGCCTGAGTCTCAGATCCTGAGAATTTCATAGCTCCTGTCTCTTAAAAAAAAAAATGGCTTTCTAGTGATTTAATTAGAAAGGAATTATCCACTGAAAATATTGCTATGGATGAATATCATGGAAAAGCAGGCCTTTTGATACATAGTAGCCATTAGCAAAAGGTGTCACATAATGGCACATTGTGCACACAAAGGAAACAAGGTCCTCCAATGGATAAGCTTGTGGCAGAGGGCATGCCTCCAAAACTTCCAGCAGCTACAGAAGGAGTATTTAAGGAAGAGTGACAAGCTTGGAGTAACTGATTTGAAGGAGCTAGGAGGAGAAAGAGTTTGGCCAATTAGTAAGGGTTTAGAGGGTTTCATAGGCAGTGATAACTTCACTAACCTGTACATTCTCTATCTCATTTTCAGTTCAAATCTGTTCAGAAAGAAAAAAAATAATGTCATATTGTTTCTTAATGTTAGTGTTCTGTTGGTCAACTTTGCCGAACTCTGGAACTTATGGAGAGCTAGATTTTTCTAGTGTAGATTGCTTTATTTTTTTTTTAATTATGCAAGTTTTATCATTTCTTTTAGGTAGTCTCATAAAATTACCATCAAGAAGCTTAGAAACCTTTGATACAAAAATAGAAGAAATATTCTCTTAAGTTAAAATAATTATCTTTTCGATGTTTAAAAGTACCTCAAATTAAAAGAGTTTAGTCTCTTGAACCAGAAACCTAATACATATCAATGAAACCATGTCTAATCTTATTCTTTCTTATAATTTTTATTGAATTAAATTTATCTTAAGCTGGTATTTATCCTTAAAATGTAAATATATATATATTAATAGAATGTGATGAGATTTGCTTTCATACATCAGGTATTATATAATATTCAAATATTTAAAGATAATTATGTGGTATAATTTCATATCTTTATGTCTAAAACTTTATAGGTTTTAAATACATTGCATATTAGCCTTACTGTGTGCCCTTAACAGAACTTAATTTTCTTCATGTAATAATTCTATTTTTATTAAATACCACAACACACATATTAAAATATTCCTTTATTATTTTTTTTTAATTTCATTTTATCCATTCTATATCTGGCCCTTAGTGCCGTTGATACAAGACCATTCATTAACATTCTGTAGATAACTTTCACATGTACAAAGTGCTGATTTTTTTTAATAGACTAGCCAATCAGGCACTTGTCCCTTGGCCCTGTAACCAAATCTAGATAAACAAATAGTGATTAAAAAAGTACTCACCTACACCTCTCATATGCAGCATTAAAATGTCAGCAGATTCTGGAATAAGATGATTAGCAATGCAAATGCTTCTCCCTTACCTGTGGTTTACAGTAAGCAGAATAAACAAACCTCAGATCCCTTGAGAATAAAGGCCCTCCAAAACTGCTCTAATGACTCTTAAGAACTAAAGACTTAGTTATCTAAATGCTTAAAAGATTCTTTGCATTTACCCAAGGCTTATGTTTCTCTGTTAAAATCTTTCTTTACACTTGTTTAAGCTGGATGAGTTTTTCTCTCTTTATATTTTGGCCTTCATCACCCCTGGTATTTACCTCTCATACTGCATTGCAATCATGCTTTTGGTTGACTATTCCCTTGAGCACAAGATAGGATATATTAGTGTACATATGTAGTTTGTGAGTGAAGTAGATTTAGTGAATCTGTGCAAAAGAGAGAGAGAGAGAGAGAGAGAGAGAGAGAGAAATGAGCCCACCCTCTGAATATATATTTGAAGACACTTGAGGGACATAAGTTAACTGTGTGAATAATTAAGGCTAAAAAAAGACCATTAACTTAAAGAGAAAGGGAAATTAGTATATTGTTTCTACATCAAAAGTGTAGTAAGGGAGGATAATGTGGCTTAAGGTATAACAGCAACATGTCAGGCTCAGTACTAGGAAGAGAAAAGGTTTCAGGAGTTTGTCCTCCATTGTTTCTTCATTATACCATTCTTCTATGTTTGGATGCCAGTGACTGTAATGGAGTCTATTGAAGTAACATACTGTTTAGTGAGGACAGCAACACTGTCAAGGAGACTACTGCAAACAACAGCCTCAGATGAGACTACTCAGCATTCATCTACATTTACACACACACACACACACACACACACACACACACTCCAAACCAAACTTACAAAAAAAAAAAAAAAAAACAAAACAAAAACAAAACAGCATCTTCAAGTCAGTGAAACCATTGATGCACAATTTTTTTCTAGCAGTTCACTTTAATGTGTAAATAGCGATCCATTTTCAATCAAACTTCTGTTTTAAAGCTGTCCTGTGTCTCTCTTATCACCTATATAAACAGAATTTTCTGGAGATGGGAATCTTTAAAACAGAACTGGCAAAGTGTAGATATGCTATAAATATAGCTACCCTTTCTAACAGTCTCCAGCCTTGTGGCTATGGCAAGAAACACACACAGAGAGAGAGAGAGAGAGAGAGAGAGAGAGAGAGAGAGAGAGAGAGAGAGAGAGAGGAGGTTGGGGGGTCTTAAAGTCTAATTACTGTGTCCCCCTCCCCCCAAAAAGAAAGAAAGAAACTATATAGAGTTGTCTTCTGAAATAGTAGAATTCTAAATTAGTTTTGCCCTAGAGCTAAAAGTAATGTTTCCAGATAAGGTGGAGTTTATAAGAAAGCAAGAACAACATATTTTTATGTCCCTGGAGAAATCTTCCTTCCAATCTATGCCTGTTACATGCAGATTGGAAACAGGCTATTATTTGAGTCTTGCTACTAAGGACAGCAAAGTAAATTTGTGCCAAGATATTTATGACATTTATCAGCTCAAATGGGACATTCATCCCTATGCACTATAGCTATGTTAAATGGAAAACCATCTTTTAATGTTTAAGATAATGTATAGGTGAATTTCCGGATTTTTTATTATTATTATTATTATTATTATTATTATTATTATTATTGAAAATAGATTCTTCTCTCATGCCATACCTCCTTACCAGAGTTCCCCTCCTTCTCCCCTCCCTCATCCCTCTCCCCACCTTCCCTCTTCCTCAGCTCTACTACTCCTTTGTTTCCTCTTCAGAAAAGAGCAGACCTCCAAGAGACAGCCGTTAACCAGCACAAAACAGTATACAGTCAGACAAGACTAAGGCCCTTATAACAAGGCTGGGAAGGCAATAGGAGAAAGAGTCCCAAGAGCAGACAAAAGTGTCAGGGATATACCTTCTCTCACTGTTAGGAGTCCCACAAAGGCACCACACTAATAGACATAACATTTATGCAGAGGACCTGGTACAGACCTATGTAGACACCATGATTGCTGCTTCAGTCTCTGTGAGACCATGTGATCCCTGCTTAGGTGACTTGGTGGGGCCATGTTCTCCTGGTGTTCTCCATCCTTTCTGACTCCTACAGTTTTTCTTTCCTCTCTTCTGAGTGGTTCCTGGTCTCTGAGGAGAGGGACCCAATTGAGACTTCTAGTGTAGACTCTGTCTGCCTGTCTGTCTGTAGGTCTCTGCATCTGCCCCCTCTTACACAGGAAGAAGCTAGCCCCTTTGGTAATGACTAGACAAGTCATTGATCTATGAGTATAGCAGACTATTATTTTAAATAATTTCATTGATTGTTTTTGCTTTTCTTAATTTGTCATTTGTTGTGTGCACCTGTGCATGTAGAGGCCAGGGGATAGTTCCTGATGTCTTTCCTCAGATGCTACCACTTTTTTTTTTCAAGAACTCAAAAGTAGGCTAGGAGGGCTGTCCATTGTGCCCCAACACTTGTTTTCTCTGCCTCTCCAGCAATGGGATTGTAAGTACACACAACTACATCTGCCTTTTTCAATATAGGTGTAGGTCCTCCAACTTGTAGGGTATGCACTTTCAGAACTGAGCTATTCCTCAGCTATAACTTTAAAGTTTATTATTATATGTTGTCTTATTAATAAATGACAAATTTCTATTCACTATTTTAAATTACGAAATGTTTTCTGTAGGTGAAGAGAAACTACATAGTTAAGAGTTGACTTGAACAATACAATTGTAATATGAAGTGTTCAAAGGTTTAAGTTTGCATAGATGGGTTCATGATCAGTGCAGTTTTAGGGATCTGTTTTATAATCTGTCCCTAGATATTGTTAGTTCTTCACCATTGCTGGGTGAGGCAAGGAGTAGTCATTTCTCATGCACTCAAATCATTTGTAAGATATGCAAATTACAGAGAAAGTTATTCGATTGAAGGCAAGATTTGCTTTTTTAATTACTCACATTGTGGATATTCTTTTGAATAACCTTTAAATGTATTTTCTCTTCACATCAGAGGTAAGTATCATATTATATCCCAAAGATACTGGAAAAGAAAATAAAACCATTTTTATATCAACCCCAGGGGCTAGATATGTCACTAAAAACCAGCCATTCATTTCAAAATTCCTATAAAACAACTTGCTGCTGTCAAAGTGAAGTTTTATTTTCTTCAAAATAATCACAGATGCATGGACAGCCTGAAGTGTAGGCTGTATTTCCTGCTGGAGCCCCTTAAAGAACTAAGGGCCATGAGGCAGAAGTGTTCTGTGGAAGCCCACTGCCACCCCATCAAATTGTCTATACCAAGAATCTTCTCATGGACTGGAAGTTGTAAGGAAAATTTACCTGAAACTTTGTGTGCTTCAAATTTACACAGCTTTAGGGTGGTAAGCATCCTCTGCAGGACATAGAATATAAACGAGTTAAGTAGTTTAAAATGGACGCATGGAGAGAGGAGCCCTGGTTTCAAGGTCTATGCCTGCCGGAGCTAAGCCTGGAGGTACTGGTGCCAGCTCTTCCTGTGCTCTAGCCTGTGTGTGACTCTCCTGGCCATCATAATGTCTCTCCAATGTCTGTTGCTAGAAAGTGTTTAAATATGTTCACAATTCTACTAAACAAATCAGCACGTCCCTCACTCCATCTCCATTTCCAGCAAAAATCTATCTCTTAGTTCTTCCCATTTACTGTGAGCAGCCTCTGGAGTGTGCTGTACATTGTCTTCAGCTCATAAACACTTACTGCCCCTGACAGCATTAATTCTATTAACCCTGAGAAGATGAATTCAAAACTTGCTAGTGAAATTTTGTGATGCACCTATGGACATTTTCCAATCATTGTTTACTGGGACACTTGGCTTGGCTGATCTTCCTTCTCTGATTTGTATTTTTGGTCCACTGTTCTGATCTCTCCCTTCTTAAATACTTTCCTTAGCAACCATTTTTCTTTTTGCGAATCACCATTTAAATCGTGCCAGTGCATTTTATTACACATTTGTTTGCTAGTATTATGGAGCATATACTCTCTGGGTAATTCAAACCTGTATAAACTATTTTGTTGAATAGCTGAGTACCTTTACAATTTGGGTAGCCACTTTCCTTCATCACTCTATTCATCAGTAATCAGCTAGGGATCCAAGTCTTTATTCAAATTAGCTCCATTGTTAACCAAGTATTATTTTCCAGAAATGGTTTTCTTCCCTAAATCCTGTATCCATTTCTTTTTGCCCTAGTGTCTGTCTCATCCAATATGTTCTCTATAGGGAGAAAAGGAGTAAATATTGTGATACCTGAGACAGAGGTATAGAGAATAAAGACTCATTTTGACTATTAGTTGAAATGTGTGTTCACTTGGCCCTGATGCTTTGGACCTGCAGTAAAACTGTAGTGAAGGCTTGTTCATCTTTAATGACTGACAAAGAAATGGGATCAGGAAGGGTTACCTTATTCTTATAATAGGCATGCCCACAATGACACCACTTCTTTATATCAGTCTGTAACTTCTAAAGATTGCATAACAGCAAAATGGGAAGGAACTAAGCCTTCAACATCTGGTCATTTGAGGGGCATTCCACAATCAAATATAGCAAGTATATACACTATTCATGGGAAGAGAAAGTCAGATCAATGTGAAAGGGAGTTAGGGGAGTTAGGCAAAGGAATCGGGTTCTGGTATTTAAGATCCCAACTGAATGGACTCTTAGGGTGTGTTCCTTGTCTGTATCTCTAATCATCCAAATTTCTTTATCCTATGTTACTTTATTATTGTTATTATTATTATTATTATTATTATTATTATTATTATTATTATTATTTTGGTTTATTTTTCACACCAGAAACTTATTTTGTAAGATGCTAAATGTAGATCCTACAACTTAACAATACAATGTGAAGTGGTCAGTGACTAGAGGGACTTACTCATTCTTCTAAACTGAACCTCAGGAAATCTGAGATCTGCCAGACACCACTTTCACTACTTGGCTTTGAAGAACAAAATGATCCTTTGAACTTGGTTTCCACCCCTGAGATGAGACATATGTGCTCAGTATTAACTGACATATGAGATATGTTACTTCATATCCTCTCCAAATTCTTTTAGGGTATCTTGTAGCTGTGACACATTTTTTTTTTAGTATAAACTTTTAGTTTATGACTTGTCTTGTATGAAAGCTGCCCTGCTTACAGACTACTAAGCCTATTACTCAAGGGTTTCTAAACATTTCCTCCTCCAATTTCTCTTTTGTATCATTCTGTTACTGATGTCATGGAGCCTTAGATTTTAGTACATGCCCAAACCTGAACTCTTTTCTGTAAAGGATCACTCCACTCACTTCCTTTTGGAAATTGATTGTTTTTTTTTCAAATACTGAATTTTTGTTGTTTGATTCTTCTTTTTTTTCCTGCATGTTTGAAATTTGTCAAAATGTTATGATGTGTGGAAATTTATTTGGTCTCATGAGATTATGCCATTTTATCTAAAGTTCACATACTTTGACAAAGCTTATTGAGAAATGCTCTATACTTTGAGAACTTCCCTGATTCCAATTAAAACTAGTGCATTAGTAGTTGAGTCCCAGACTTTATTCTCTTTTCTTTGATTTCTATCACAAAACAATTAATATTCTGTTGGTTTTGTACTTCCTTCATCCTTAATTCCAAATCAACTCTACAACTTGTATGCTTTCTCTGGGGCACCATGCCATCTTTGGGGAATATTTTCAAATCCTAGAATTTTCTGATACTTGCCCATCAGAAATTATCACCTCCATTATGAATTCCTTAGAAATGGATCCCAGGAGAGAGCTTGGCGTCTAGCAAATCTGCCAGGAAGAAGTTTAATAAAATCAGTGTAATAAGTGAGGGAATAGGCACAAGAGTTGTTTTGAAAGCTGCTTGCCTCTGGTGCATAGAAACACAAAACCAAATGTCAATTGTTTTCAGTACCTCAAGAAATACCTCAAATTAGATCTCTGGAAATCCTGCTCATTTCTATTCTCAGACTGATTTCTGAAAGGCAAAATCATGGTGAGTGGGGCAGTTGGGACACAGAATCCATAGGAGAAAGGTGGTCCCTGTTTCCTATGAACATTGCCTCTGGAGTTTACCTAGCACACATACAAGAAATTCACAGGAGCTATTCTTAAGTGGTAGAATTCTATATAAGCTTTTGGTCCTATTTTCCGGTTTGTTTAAATGAAGTGGAAACAGTCAACAGTGCTTCATTTAAGAATTTAAAGTTAACACTTGGACTTTGTGCATAGCCATATTTTCCTTTGGAGAGAGCTTTACTTAACGACTAACAAATTGCATTTTTCAATTAACAATTTGTAACTGGACCGTGATATATAACAGTGTGGTAAATTCCATAGTTTATTTTTGGGGAGATAAGTGTTTTTTGCCTTATCTATTAGGTAATTAGTGCCCCACAATATTTACTAATAACAGATCATTTATCATATAAAAGCAGTCCAGTGATATGATTAGGTGGGTGATTCTCCACTTAATATATGAAAGGATCATAGTATAACCAAGACTCATGCCTTGACTGACATCTCAGTTCATGAGTGATCAAGCCAAGACTCAAAGCAGGTCAAGTAGCTACATGGTATTCACACTTAATTTTTGTTGTGTTACTCTAATACACAGACAGACAGACTCACAGAGACATGCCCCCAACACACACACATGAGATGCACTTGTTTCAAAACAGTGATTTTGCAGTAGATGGTTCTTTGGATTTGGTTAGAGTCATAGTGGGCACTCCTGGTTCTATTCTTACTTCTTTTTCCCACATGCATGGTGAAAAGTAATCATCACATTATTTTCTTCTATTAAAAACAGCCAGTAATAATATCTACCTCATAGGGCTTCCATTAAGTTTAAATGACCAAATATATTTAAGAGCATATAGAGTGGTTGTAAGTACTTGATAAGAAGAATCTATATTGTCACGTTTTTATCCTTATATAAGTTCTTCTGAAGGACATTGTTTCACTGGGGTTTGCCCTGTGAGAGATTCTATTTGGAAATTCTGCCCCTACTTTCTAGAATGAACTATGTAGGAATTTTATGAGGAAATGCCACCTGGGTCCATATTTGCTAAATGAACAAACTAAAGATGAGAAAAAATGCTGACTCCATAGAACCTGTCTCATTGTAGTTTCCCTTTATCTCATAAGTAAACTTATTGTTTTCTAAAGCCTTACAATTTGGGGGAAGCTTTATTCACCAAATATAGCCTAGTGAGTCAGCAATAGACCATGGTATGTAAAGCAGATCACCAATTATATTATATTTTACTTCATTATTATCACGTAGATGTCCGTTTGTTTTCTAATAAGAGCCACAAAGGAAGTAGTTTCAAATGAGAGGGTAGGTGAGAAAGAACTGGCAAGAGTAGAGAGACTTGTAACCATGGTCAGGAGATGTTAGGTGAGAAAAATCTATGGATAAAAATGACCATATTGCTCTGCTTGTATAGGGAAGTACATTTTGAAATTCTGCTCTCAGAAACTGTATGGCTTCCCTAAGCATTGAGTCTTCCTGCTTATGAAGGGAGAAATTCCATGATAAGAAAAATAAATATCCCTAATCTCTTCAATATTTGGTCCTATATGCTTTGGTGAATAAATCTAATGTGCAGGAAGCAGAAAGTAATTCATTTGTAAACTCCTAATCTTTTTATTTGTAAGCAATGAACAGGACCGGCAACTAACACAACACTGTAATATCTGACATATAAATAGGATTTTGATTTGATGTGACTGGTCTTACTGTCCCATGTTACAGTTACATTGACATTTCAAACAAATGTTTTGAATCTTCCCTACCTTTTCACCCCTTTTAAACCTAAGAACTATCAATATATTTTATGAGTTTGTTTTAGTCTATATTTTCCTCTGTGTGTTTTTAAAAAATATTAACTACTGCTTTTGGAATTGTAAACAATATTTGAGCCCCTAGATTTGAAAAATGTTGGTCTCCTTCAGCTAGTCCCATTGTTCTGAACTTTGAACACTATCTCAATTTACAGGAGACATACAAATTATATGGGAGCCAGTGCTGCTAGAAAAGGGTCAAGGTACAAGATTTTATGTTAGTTCGTCCTCCTCCAGGTACAATATTACTGAATAATTAATTATTGGTAACTTTTCTGAACTTAATACAAATCTAGACATAGTTAAGAGGAGAGAATCTCAACTGAGGAATTACCTCCATTAGATTGTCATGTGAGTGTGTATGTTGAATATTATCTTTATTTTGACTGGTGATTGATGTGGAATGCCTAGCTCACTGTGGGTGATCCTACCCTAAGCAGGTGGTCTGGACTGTAGAAGAAAGATATTTGAGATCTCTGACAAACACGCCAGAGATGAAGTGTCCTTCCATGTTCTCTATCTACTTCAGTTTCTTCTTGTAGTTCCCACTTGAATTCCTGCCTTAACTTCAGTTAGTGATGGATTGTGTCAAGAAACTGTAAACCAAAAATAAACCTTCTTTTTTTCCCTTCCAAGTTAGTTTGAGTCTATGCTTTTGCACAGCAACAGAAAGCAAGCATGACTCTTAAGTTAATGGTAAGATAACCTAAGATTATCAAGAGTGGTGATGAATGATTTTGTGATTGAATTTTGTAAAGATATTTGTGTTGACCACTTACATTGGTCTTAACATGACTCTTCACTATCTATTGTATCTTTATGACTTCTCCCCTTTTCATCTCATAGGAAACACATCTACTTTGTATGTTCTGGTGTACTTCATTTTAGATACTAAAATAAACTCTATAAGCATTATGAAATCTTGTTGCATGCTGAGTAGTGTGAGTGGTATGAGTATGTGTGTCTGTGTGTATGTGCCCACAACATAGAATGTGTAATTTGTGGTTCCTCCTCAGTTACTCTCTACCTTAGTTTTTTTAGAATAAACCAGATGTGCAACAAGCATCAGGGATCCTTCTGTACCTCTCCTCAGTGCTGGGATTATGGACACTAAGTACTTGCCAGGCTCTTTAATGTGGCTACTGAGAATCAAACTGAGGTCCTCATGTTTGACTAGAAAGCACTTTACCAAACTGGCTATCATTCTAGTCCTGCCTAGTAGACTTTAACTTAAGTAGTCATACTAGTATGGGAATAACCAGGTCATTATAAGATAGACATGGTATTAATTTAAGGTAGTTTTCAGAAAAGAACTGGTGTATCTGATGCCCATTAGCCAATTTTTAATCACCGAAATAAATCTCCATGTATTATGAAGAGAATAAATAGAGGGAACACAAGACCCAAGATCATTTTTCCTTATTGGAAACCATTATTACTCCTTTATTAGATGAGGTGCTATGAATTGCATTGTATTCAATGGGGCACATGTAAAATCTGGGGCTGGTCCAAACCAACCTCTTCAGGTGTGACCAGTGCATTAGTGTTTTGGTCTTATATGTTTCAAGAATTATGTAATTATAAAGAATGTGTAGTACTGTGCTTTGAGCTCCTGAGTTTGGTAGTCCATGAAGAGAGTTAGTTTACAGGTAGTTTTAGCAAACCTCACAGTGAGATGCTTCTACATCTAGGCCACCTTGAGTTGTCTGTCACTGAAGTTACAGGGAGTTCTCAGGGGCTCTTTACCACTAGATATCTTTGGAGGAATTTTTCAGAAGAAGCTTCTGTCTTGGGAATATTATTAAAATTGCCATGCATCAAAGAGATTTCAAGAAATATAAAGGATTGAATAGTTAATGTAATAGCCATGATTACAAGTAATAGCCTTATGAATAGAATTTTTCTTGTATATTGGATTGCATTTTATTTATGTTGCTTGAAGGTTTTATCATTACAGCAGAGTACATAGGGTATATTTGCAGAGACATAAATAAAGGCATGTGGCTTCTGGATTGACTGACTGTTTTCCAGACTGATGAGGATCTAATGGCTTCATTCATTTGTGTGCAGCGTCCCAAAGTGCTGGCAGCTGCCAAGAGAGCTCAAACATTGGACCAAGACTGGTTGCCTAGCAAGCACACTTTTCTAAAGGCAGCAGACTTTTAATAGAAAAGTTCTAGTAGAAGTTTGATAGGCAGAACTTTTATGAATTTTCTCTAAGCAATCTACTGTCCAAAAAAAAAAAAAAAAGATATTTCAGAGCAATTAAAACATTCACCAGGCATTAGTTTATAAGAGGTACCTCCTCTTTAATATGGATGTAACAAAAACGTCTTAACACCATATTTCAAAACTGGAGTATAGAGACAGTGTAACAAGGATGATAAAAATTAACTAATTTTCCAACCCAAAACTTGGTTAGTTCACTGGGTTTCTTTCTCCAAAGTGTACCATATTTATTGTTATTTCAGAATCCTCAATTTTAATTAAATGTATTCAGGATTTGAAAAGCAAATTTTGAAATTTATCTTTAAGATCTTGAATCAATAATGTTGATAGTGCATGTTGACCCTTCTGATTAGAGTTTAGACAAAAGGCATACAAACTTAAAATTTAACAGAATTATCATGGCAATGGCCCTTAGAGGACTTATTAGAGCATTTGTTGATTCTGAATCCTTCTCTCTTTAAGTGGTTAGTTCTCGTAAACATCTAACTAAATCAAATGTTTTAATTAGGTTATTTAACAAGCCAGGACTCTACAAATGATCACACACTCCTACTGGAATCTGACTAAGAGATGTATCAGGTAATACTTTACAGAGTTACTACTGAAATGAACTAACCTGGTATCAAGAATTCTGCTAAATTTTTTTTAGTATTTCATAAATACTACAGTTTTAATACTAGATTAATTCCAGATGCCTATAATACATGAATAAGATTTTATTTGAAGTAATTCATGCAAGGGGGACTACTTAAACATTTGTATGGATAGGGTATATCATTAAACCACTGTCCATAAGGGACAGTATGTTTACTCACAAGAAGCTCAGATTTCAGAAGAAATTGGAAGGATCAGAATGAACAATATCAACCAAGCAATTAGTAAGATATGTGTATGTATGCTCATGGGTGTGAAGAAGAAGGAGAGGGGATATGAGCTACTCTATGCTACCAGGCTATACATAATCCTGTAGAGATAGAATCTTTCATTCAACCTGGAGTTTGCCTCAGCTGTCCTCTGGTCAAGACCCATCCATACTCCAAGCTATTATAGGTGTGTGTGGCACTCTAAATCTTATTTGAGTGCTGGTGCTAAAAACTTATGTCCTCCTGCTTAGCACCAAATGCTCTTACTGACTGAGCCCCTGCCCCATCTCTAGGAAAATGCTCAGAGTCAGAATTGCATGTAAAGAAATAAAGTAATAGAAGCTTAATGGCCTACATAGGTAGACAGAGAGAGTCAAGGATAGGCTGCTGGAAGATTATATGTACTCCTCAGTTGGAATGTCATGGATAAAATACATGTGTGTTTGTCTGTACTTCTCTGCACGTTCCTGTATGTGTGTATACCTTGGTGAGTACGTCTGTGAAATCCAGAAGAAAACCCCAGATGTCGTTCTTAGGAATGATGTCCACCTCATCTGACATGCTACTTTCATTAATTGGTCAGGAATAGACAAATTGTGCTTATTTGGCTACTCATGGGGCATCAGAAATCTGCTTGCCTCAGCTTTCCCACTGCTGTAATTAACGTTTCTGCCACCATACCTAGCATTTTTATGTGGGTGCTGAGGATATAATCAGGGTCTTTGTAATCGCCAGGGAAGTATTTCAGGAGCTTATCCATGTCTGAGTTCATTCAGGCTGGGCTTTATAAAAAGGAAGTCAGAAAATATTATGTTAATTGTGGCAAGAAAGGAAAATAATTGAATTAATACTTAGAAAAGATAATCATTTCTATTTCCATGAGATTCACAGGCAGGGTAGTGGGGCCGGGGGGGGGGGGGGCGCCCGCCCCCCCCGGGGGGGGGGGCCGGGTGGGTAAAGAATTCATTCAGTACTTGGGGAGTGATGGTCATGTCTAAGATGAGTGAATTTCTGTAAGTATCAAAAAGTCATCTCAAATAGAAACATGTTTATGAAATTGTCCAGGAAACTTCATACCCCATGGCTCTGGTCTCAACTACATTTGCTGTTTTCTTATTACATATCTATTGCTGTGGACGATATTAACAATAAGTTAGAAAAATAAACAAAATCCTGGAGATGCAAAAGAGGGTCTTGAATTATTGCATATCTTGCAGCTTTATATTCTGCATTACATAATTTGTTTACTGAACAAAGGTAAAATTGTTTAAAAAGATGAAATAGGCAAAACATTGTTTCATGAGAACCTTATTAAAGGAAAACCTAAATCTAAATTTGAACTTTAAAATACTTAAGTACCAACATAGACTCATTCATAAAAAATACAGTAAAAGAATCCTTCAATTTTGTTATCCAATGCCCACACACCATATCATGGAAATAGAGCCTGTTGTCTCACCATGTGGTCTATAATATTAGTTGCTTTATCTGGTCATTTGTTATTCATTTAGGCTTGGGTTATTTGTAGCGTATAGAGAAAGAATGCAATAGTCATTTTAAGAGACGGTATCATTTGAAAGTGAAATAAGATGGACTTTTTGATTGTTAGAGGTTGGGAGGATGATGGGGAAGAACTTAAGGACAGGTCCACAAACCAGCATATCTCCCAGCTAAAGAAGCAGGTTTGGTGGCAATGATGTGCTCCTGAAGAACTCCGTAGAAAGGTTACATAGCTGCTCACCTGCAGACAAGGAAAAGTACAGCACTGTTCAGCTCTCTCAGGAGCTCACAAAATTCTGCTCTGTTATTGAACATAATCTGAAATGTATTAGAAGCAAAAAAACAAAATCAAAAACAAAAACAAAAACCAACCAACAAACAAAAAGCCCAAATTTGTTTTTGCATATTACAGAACCTGCCTTCCTCTGAACTAATCCAGGAAAAATTTCCTTTTTACTCTGCCACAATAAGTTTTCTAGTACTTAGACATTATTACTTGCTCTGCAAATTCTAAGTTATTTTCTCATTATTCTTTATGGGATATATAATAGCAACAGTTGTATTTTAGTATTGTTTTATATGTTTATAGAACCATTCAAGTAGTATTTAGGATGCACAGTACTAATCTATTAAGCTGGAAACTGATTTTAAGTTATTTGAAAATAATTTTAACTCTTATACAAGTGAATTAGAGATTTGCATAGAGTGGGTAAAAAAATATACATTAAAAGAAAACAGGGCTAGAATAGTTTTTCCCTTTAAATTTGTTGCTGATTATTATCTTCTGCATTCTGTCCTAAAGAACATAGTGGAAAATATCCTTAGTGGGTTAATGTTCTTGCTACTATGATAAAATGTTAACAGACTGTATGAGAGACAGTTTATTTTGCTCCCAGTTTCAGATATTTCATTGCAGCCTGGCGGGGAATATATGGAGGAAATAAGTTCACAACATAGCATCAGGAAACCGATTTAGGGCAAGATGCAGCACCTAAGGGCACACCTCTATCATGTTCTCCTACATTAGCTCCACATCCCAATAGAATATTACAATATTGAATCTCTCAGTATATCAGAGACCTCAAAGTGCCTTCAAATAACATCTAAATATGTGACTGCCAATCACCTAGGTGTTTCTCAATTTATCAAGTTAACAATCAAGTCCAGCATGCTTTTATTAATAAACACTTACTTAAAAGAAAGGCCTAGAAGGGACTATTTCAAAACCAATCTAATTGAGATCTCAAGGTATTTGAGGTAAATATTATATAGTTCCCATGAGGTATGTACCTTTTATTTGTTTAATTCAAACTTTCCTCATAGTTGCCATGATATTTACAGAAAATAGTGTTTTCTTGCTGCCAAACTGTACAACTATGGAGAGGGAGGTCACTGGACCTACTACTCTCAACTCTCACACAAGGCCTACCAGCCAGGGTTTCAATCCATTCCCAACATTTCTTGACTCTGTGGCTCTTTCAAGTTAGAAGTATATGCATATCTCTTCTCCATCACATGATGGATATGTGTGCTGGTGAGAACCCTTGACATGGTCACCTCTTTAAAGTGATGATTTTATGATGATGTTTCATCTTGAGGAAAAGCATAGTCAACCCAGGACTCCTTTCACGTGATTTACAAAGTCAATAATTGTCTACTGTAAGTTGCTTAGAACAGAAAGCTACCACCCATTAAATTAATTAATAACACTTTGATGTTGTTACTTATTTCGCCTTCACATACTTTAACAGGGGTTACGTTGCTTCATGGCATTTTTTAAAAAATCAATCTACATATAGCCATAGAGATATCCAATCATTCATGCCTCAGAGATGAGAGTAGTAAAACAATTGTTCCAAACAAGATTTTGACAGCTGAGTGTCAAGCAGGTACACAAGTTCTTTAACCACATCAATCCAAGTGTTCCTCATAGTAGTTCTATGAAGTGATATTACTGGTTCTGTTATACATGAGGGAAAACTAAAATTTCCAGAAATTAAACAAATTGTTCAAGGTCATGAGTAGGAGACTGTCTCTGGACAGTACGAATGTATATATGATTCTTTTTTTTTCTAATAATGTAGATTTCTGTAAAAATGTGGTTCTAAATAATGTATAGAAGCATATTTAAAATCAGCAAGCATTTGGATAGAGGTGGAAAACTAATGCACATACTTGGATCTAAGAATAAGAAGCTAGTCTCCAGGCCCCCCATTTGGAACTCTTTGTGAGAGGGCAAATTTTCACCTCTCAAGCTGTGTGGACTGTAAGGAGTGCTGAGCTGCTGGAAAAGTCACAGAGAAACCCAGCAGAGTGAGGACTGTTAATAGATTTTATTAATTCACAACACATTTGTTAAACACTTACTACATGCCAGGAGCCATGATGATGTGGTATGGCAACAAACCCCAATAGAAGAATTACAACTACAAAATGCCATTAGGGCTCCAAAGCAATACAGAGAAACCCTGTCTTGAAAAAACAGAAAGAATTGTCATTAGGGATGTGTGCCTTTATCATAAGAGGTATTCATAGGTTTGTATACATTTATTTGCATGGCCTACTTATGTCAGAGTAAGTCACTTGTGTTTCTAGTTTATTTGGTTTTGTTTGAGGAAATCTTGTTGTATTTGTGAGCCACATAGAGCATATACTAAGAGCTTATTTAGTGAGTAATGTCTCATAGAGGTGTATGTATAGTGTGGCTATCATAACTAATAGCCTGAAATATAAATTCGTTCTGTTTAGTTTACAGCCCCAACAATTAACAAAGGGTTATCTTAAGACACCATTTCTGTATAAACTGCATGAGAGCACCTAGCATTCCTAAAAGATATGTGACCTTAACTATCCTGAGACAAGTGTTAAAGAGAGAGATGTGTCTCTAACTGATTTTTTTGTGACCAGTGGAAACCTACCTAGGGAGATGAATAGAATATAAACACTCTTGTGCCTCCTTGAGCCCAGCAGTTCTGTGATAGGAGCAGTGTAGATACTGTGCACAAAGTTTAAGAATCTCATTAGATGGGTCTGCCTGCAATCTTATTTTTATCTTCAAAATTCTCTGGTTTGGGAGAGAAGATATCATTCCTTTAGTGCTTTGAACTTAACCCTCTCCCTCTACATGACTTGATAGAAAGTGAAGGAGCTTTATTAGAAATTCTCTAAGATTAAGTTCCTGATAATGTCCTCAAATAACTCTTATTTTTGGTTTTTCTCCACCCACTTACTGTCATCTGATACTAGGCAATAAATATAGGCATCCCTACCCTTGGTTATGTTATACATAAAAATTATGTAGTTAGAACTAAACTAGGTAGAACAGAGAGGGAATTTTGGTAGTTTCATGAAATAATTCATTCTAGTCAAGGGCAAGTTATTCTACGTGCATATGTGTGACAAAAGCTTAAAGAAACATTAAGTCAGAAATACGAAGACTATGTGAATATGGATTTCCTCTCACTTCTATTCCTCCCTATAGACTTGTTTCATTATTATCTTTCTCAATTTGCATCTTAGCATACTGCCATCTACCAAGTAATAGAAAACATGAATGACAATCATTTGTGTGTTCATATCTTTCTGTTAAAATTCTAGAAAAAAAGACTGAATCATTTCGTTTAGCTTCTCTCCCACAAGTAATTTAAGTGCATGAATTTGTTTGAGCCTGGGTCCTGTCCTATAAGGAACAGCTTGATGGAATGTCTTAATATACTGGATCAGATGTGGGGGAAGAGGCACTAACCAAGTGCAGCTCTGGTGAGATTCAGTAAGAATCTAACAGATCCTGTTCATGTCCTTTTATAAAAAATAATGTTGCATTGGGCTGTACCCAGGCATGGCTTCCTGAGACGACCCTGACTGCAGTGGTGTGGTGCTTAGTTATGGCTGAGAAGAGATAACATGTCCATGGCAACTTCTATGAAAGGAAGCACTAAATGGAGGTCCTGCTTACAGTTTCAAATTGTCAATTATCACCATGACAGGAAACATGGAAGAAGACAAGTGGGCAAGGACCAAGACCTTACATCCTAAGCCACAGGTGAGGCAGGCAGAGGAAGAGATTGTGTTTGGCATGGGAGTTAGAAAATTCTAAATCCACTCCTAGTGATATACTTCCTCCAACAAGACCACATCCCCTCCAACAAAGCCAGGCCATTTTTGTAATCCTTCACAAACAGTTCCACTAACTGGTGTCTGAGCATTTAAATATGAGTCTGTAGAGGCTATTCACACTCAGACCACCACACTAGGAATAAAGAAAAGACAGACAGATGGGCAGGCAAATAAAAGAACCAAACAACAACAAAAAAAAGCTAGCTGACTTCAAATTGACTTGGAGCTTAGAGTTCTTTTGGAGACATTTCAGCACTTGAGATGCTCAGCATCTTTATTATATAGAATTGAGGAGAGACGTGGTGGTTTGTATAGACCTCAACAAGGAGTTGTTATTATATGCAGATAAAAAAGAAGGCAAGTTTTATGGTACAGAGCTGGACCAAGGAAACAGCTTTAGCTAAACTTGGTGGCAGTAATCTCCGTAGGGGAGCTGTTTTGAGGCACTAAGCATCCAGTTGTGGAAAGCTATGGTTGACAATTCATGAACATGTTATCAGCATCAAGACATGGACCAAGAGGAAAGTTTTGCCATTTCTCTGTGATCCTCTCCAAAGGGGAGGGTTTTGCTGCTCTTCCATAGGCTGGGCCTCTGACATCCTTAGAATTGCTGTAACCATGTCAAAAGTACACAATCACTAAGGGCTTCTCTCACTTAGGGCTTCTTCCAGTCCCTAAAATATAGGGCTGTATCTTTGAAGCTAGTAATTTGCTACTATATTGCTGGCAGAGCACGCATCCTAATAGTCTGTGTTCTCACAGGGGTTAGTATTCCTTAAATTAATTTCTTGTATGAGCTGCATAAAAACTTGCTTACATACAAAAACACCTTCACCAGGAAGACATAATTAACATTTCCTACATATTAACTGTTCAATATATGTTAATAAATGATATTGTTTTAAAATAGCATTAAATAAAATCCCTGATGAAACTTCAGCTCTTAGTTTCAAGGTTTAATTTGAAGTTTAAAAACTAATGTTATAGGACGTTTTGCGTCATTTCCTCATAACTCGGCTTCTGGGAGGTGGGTCCCACGCGGTGTCAAACATGAGGATCGAGAAGTGTTATTTCTGTTCCGGGCCGATCTACCCTGGCCACGGCATGATGTTCGTCTGCAACGATTGCAAGTTGTTCCGATTCTGCAAATCCAAGTGTCATAAAAACTTTAAGAAGAAGAGGAACCCACGCAAGGTCAGGTGGACTAAAGCCTTCCGGAAAGCAGCTGGCAAGGAGCTCACGGTGGACAACTCATTTGAATTTGAAAAACGAAGAAATGAACCTGTGAAATACCAGCGAGAACTATGGAGTAAAACTATTGATGCAATGAAGAGAGTTGAAGAAATCAAACAGAAACGCCAGGCTAAGTTTATAATGAACAGGTTGAAGAAAAACAAAGAGCTGCAGAAGGTCCAGGTCATCAAAGAAGTCAAGCAGAACATCCATCTTATCCAGGCTCCTCTTGCAGGCAAGGGAAAGCAGCTGGAGGAAAAAATGGTACAGCAGTTACAGGAGGATGTGGACATGGAGGATGCTTCTTAATGGTGTCGCCTGCAACCAGCCTTGTGTACACTGGAAACCAGTGGAGACTGTTGGTTCCTAAGCTATTGATTGGTTACATAATGTCCTTCAGACAAAGGTGATGCACATGTTCCCCTCTTACATTGCAGCCTGTAAAAGCATCCATCCTGGGAGTTAGATCTCAGCTCAGTGGTTGCTTCTCAGCGTTATGCTCATAAAACACGAAAGTTTGTGTGTAGATGAAGGCATGAACTCTGGGCATAACATGGTTGAGCCATTGCTTAATGGCACCAGGCAACATTTCTGTCACACTGTCTTGCTGGTGTGAAATTTGTAATGGTGTGATATTTTCCTTGTACTAGTATTGTCTGTTTATTAGAGTTGTTAAAGCAGAGGTCACATCAAAGAACTAACCGTTCTCATGACAACCTCAGTCTGTTTTGTTTTGGTTTAGTCTGTTTAGTAGCTCCTTCCTTGAAGTCGAATACTGGCTGCATAAGACGCTACAGTGTAGCTGAATCATGCTGGGCTGTTTGTCCTGCCTCACCATTTTAATGTGCAGCTTGTGGATATTGGGGGGTGGGGCGGGGGTGAATAAATTTTGCCAGAATGGTACTTTATTACTGCTTTGGAGAATGCTCAATTCCAAGTTGTGTCTTCTGGCCCAACAACACTCCCAACCCCCTTCCAGCCCAGCAGTGGTCTAGAAGCAGAAGAATCTTGGTGCCTTTTAAATTTTTTTATGTGGTTTTATTTTTTGGATGTTTGAGGCAATGCCTCTCTATTATGTAGTAGCTCTAGCTGACCTGGAAGTCTGTAGACCAGGCTGCCTTGAACTCACAGAGATCCACCTGCCTCTGTCTCCCAAGTGCTGGGATTAAAGGTGTGTGCCATCACACCCAGCATTTTTTGATTTTCTTTAAAACAAAACAAAACAAAAAAGCCAACCAAAAACTCTTCGGTTTTGGAAAATAGAATTTATGGACAGAATGTTGCCTTTTATTTGTACATAAATAAAACCTTTTCTAAAGTGAAAAAAAAAACTAATGTTATATTCATATGATTTTATTAACTATTAATAGATACAATACTTATTAATAATAGTATTTAAAATATAACTCTACTTCAGTCAGGTGTCAAGCTCTTGTCATGATAACTCTTTCCCACCAGCCTGGTCCCATAGCTTTTTCACCCCCCAAATGAACACTCAGAGGCTTGGGCTTCTTATTGGCTAGATCTGTCTTAATTATTAACCTGTAACTCCTAATCTCTGTATTTCCATGTGGTCTTATCTTACCTGAGACACCTCACTTGTGCCCTCTCTTCCCTGGTCTCACATGGTGCCTCTTCTCTGCCTACACTTCCCAGCCTCTTCCTTGTCTCATAGTTCCACCTGTCATCCTGCCTGATTGACCAAACAATGCTTTATTCAGCAACCAAGAAGAGAAACATATTTACAGAATGACATCTCCCATCACACTCTAGGTACTAAAAAGTTGCTATATAATAAGGTCAGGAGATCACACAAAACAACAGGTAGATGCTGATTGTTTTCTGATACTCAAAAATATATTTAAATTTTCACCCATTTGTATTCGATATGTATGTATGTATGTTTGTATGTGCGTGCTTGTGTGTGCAATTTCATCATAGATTTTTCAAGAAACAAAAACCATAAAAGTGTAGAAATCGTGGGCAATTTTGTGAACAGCACTAAGTGAAATATAAGATATGTCAAATATAATATGTTACTAATCATTTTTGAATTGTTGGAATGTAGAAGATGTGTTGTAGGTAAGAATTATTACCTATGAAAAATCTAGTTTGCACATTGAGCCCAACATGCTACACATAAAGTATAAGGGAATGTGCATTAACAAAGGAAAGTCAGTAGTTTGGAATAGTAATAAAATAAGTGATCAATCAAGGAAGATGCATATATGTTCTCTATTTACTGTGCATCCATCACTATGGCTGGGAATTCACTGACATACACTAAACTTCTGTAGCTTTGCAAATGACAAATGCTGGTATTTTGATTATAGATATATTGACAAAGTCATATGATCAATAAAAGAGTAAACAGTGGTTAAAAGTAGGCCTTTACAAAGTCTCTTCTAACATCACTCTCTGAAATAAAGATGATAATTTGAAAAGAAGTTTTCAAACCATAAACACATTAAAATATATTCTGAATGAACTAGGACTTAAAAAAATCTATGATTCTCTAAAAACCTTCTCTGGGTGCCTGTCTTCTATTTTAATATTTTTGTAAGATAATTTAGAATATCATTTCTATTTTGTAAGATGAAGAAACTAGCTCACACCCATATGTTTTATATAAGTGACTGAGCCAATATTCAAAAATAGATCTAATTTTAAAATCCCTGGTAGTTTCCACTAATAAATTAGCTTTTACTGATGGGCAATCAAGCAGTATTCATCAGCCCTTCAGTAATATTTCTGCAGTAATGTTAACAATAATTTAGACAATATTGGTTTTTTATTGTATTTTCTTTATGTGAGATTCTAAACAAGAAGGAATCTACACTGGTCTCATAGAAAGTTTTTGCTTCCCTTTGAGAATTCTCACTCCATGCTTGTTGTTGCTTGTTAGAGCTTGCCTATGGCTGTCATATGCACTCCATGGGTTAGCTCATTTAATTCATTCTTATACGTAGATAACATTATTGCCTTTATCACTTGTTTCAGTGCTCTATATTCTTTCTAATTTGTCGAGTTGTCTGATAGATGGGGATAAAGTAGAGTTAAGTAATAATCTTCTAAAGGGAGTCATTTGTCTTCCTATTTATCTCTCCTTATATGTGAATACAATCGACGCTCCATTATTTGTAGTGATGAAAAGGGAGGCGGTGCTGTAGATAATCCAGAAGATACTTACAGAAGATTTACCATTGATATTGCCTTTTATGTAGGTGATATTCCAAATATGTACTTCAACCGTGTTCAAGAGCCATGAGGGGGCTTTTGACTGTTTATCATCAAAGAATAGCTAAGTTATAGTTAAAAATTTCCTGAAAAATGTTTCATGTACAGAGGATGGCGAATTGAAGGCATAAAGGCATAAGGAAGTTTATAAATATTTACATTTAAATATGTGGAGTCCAGCATTGAAAACTGGAGTGTATGTTAAATTGTAATACCTTGCATCTTTCTGCATATAGATCTAATGATATTGAGGGAGGAATAAACATTGATACACCACAATTTAAGGCAGTTTTCTTAATCATTACTTATAGAATTGTATTTACCTAGTTTATCATAAAATTTTGTTCAACTTTTGTGGCACAGTATTTTTGTAGTAGATCCAAACATTTTAAATTAATTTACAATAATTAAAATTAATTATATCACATACTTTCTTCTTTTTTATCCCTACAATTTCTCCCATGTCTCTTCCTTCCAAATCTTCCCGTGTTCCCTCCTTATAATCCTTTCCATGCCTCCCTATTCTTATTCAAGTTCATGATCTCTTGCACACCCACCCCCCACTCACATACAAGTGCGCGCGCGCACACACACACAAACATACACACATATAAGCATACACACACATGCAAACATACACATATATAAGTACACATATACAAATACAAACATACATACATATATACATACAAAATACATACACACGCATACACACACAGGGACACACACATGTATACATACACAAGCATATATACAAAGATACACACACACACACACATGCACATACACACTAACACGTATAAACATATAAACATAACCTTCTGAGTCCATTTAGTGTTGCTTGTATGTGTATGATTTCAGGGATGGCCCCTGGTACTATATAACTAGTGAAGAGGGCTCATCACTGAGAGAGTTTAGTTCCTCCTCTCTCAGCAGCCATTAGTGGCTTGTGCCTCTTTGACTAGAGGCACCCCACAGAATTTCTGCTTGTTGTCTTAGTTTGTCTATTGATATTGCCTTTGTTCTAGTCTTGTTTAGGCAGTCATATTATTGAGGTACCATGAGTGCAGCTTCTGTGTTGTTTTTAGGACACAATCGCATAGCAGGCTTCCTGGCTCTCTGACTTTAAAATCTTTCCTTCCCCTCTTCTACAATGTTTCCAGAGCCTTAGAGGCAGGGCTTGACTTGTAGATGTATCTTTTACTGGGGCCCCCATTGCCCATTGAGCTCTGCAATATGACCAGTTGTGGTTTTCTGTAATGGTTTCCACTTGCTGTAAAAACAAGCTTCTTACCCCTGGGCCTTTTAGAATACAGCTCAGAATCATGTTGTGCAGCACACCATGCTTTCTCTTTTGTGACTAATGGCATCACAATCTCCTGTTAGCTGTTCCAAATTACTTTTAGGTTCACGTTGACATTACATATCGGTAGTTTCTTTTGAATTCTCATGTATTCTATCTTACCTTCTCTTGGCAATTTTCTTGGTCCTGAGTATGTAGTATATCCCATGTCAGCACACTTAAAATTTTTAATTTTTTAAATTATTTGGTCTACTTTTCATATAGTAATTATGGTACTGAAATTTAAGATCTAAATAAACCTTACTAAATAAACAAATCTGTGGGCATTTCTTACCCTTTTTTTTTTTTTGGCTCTTTAAATAGTTTCTAAACCATTGTCTTCAAGCCAAGTTGAATTAATTTTGAAAGGTATATTTCATTAAATATTGAATTAGAGTTTTCATAAAAATCAAAGTATGCTGATTATATTATATCCCTTTACTTTTTTTGGCTTGAAATTCTTTCAGAAAACTGGACCATGATTGTTTGGCCTGATTTTATTTTTATTCATTTGTCTGATCAATTGTTATTCATAATATTTCATTTATATTCCCTTTAGATGCCAGCGTGTTATTTTAATGACTCTTATTAGTGACAACAAAAAATGATATGAAGTTACTTCTTATATGTTTAATTATAGAACTGAGGAAATAACTTGTTTGTAAATATTGTTGTTGAACATAAAAAGTCCTCACATTAAAACGTCATGTAACAAATGAGCACCACTGAAGTTAGTTGACATGGTTAGGTTATGATCAGAGGAAGGATGTACAAACCAGTGCCTGGTTTGTGACAGTTCCACATTTTGTATACACCCATGCATGCAGTTAATTCTTAGAAGTAACTTCAATATATATCCTTGTAATTAGCTCTATGTGGAATGCTGCTTCTCCTTTAGAAATGCAAGAATCTTTGTAAAATTTCTAAAATCATGGCCAAGAAAAGTTGATACACGCAGGCTCCTAACGTGGCTATTGGAACCCATTTTGGAGAAAATTGCTATTCTTTCAGAAAGTCAAAAGTACTTTGAAAAACTGCAGCTATTTCCTCCCATAATGATAGTCTTTAATAAAAACACTGTATTCAAATGCCTACATATGCCATTTTACTAAGCCAAAGTATGCAAATGCCTTCATAAAATATTATTTTATAGTCATCTTTATTTCCCAATTTCTTTGCTCAGATTCTTCATTTATTACTTTCATTTTAACATCATTTGTACAATATTGCCACATTTAATAAGCAAATAAAAATCTCCTTGAATTTTTCACCTTGTGTCTTAAAAATTAAACATGCAAGATAGTTAAAGGAGAGAATTTAGACAAATACAAGTGTATAAATATTTATCTATTTTTACTTAAGCTACTTCGTTGGCTTGTATGCCATCTAGTTTTAAAGATAGAATTTTAGATTCTAAACATTCCCCATGGGCATGAGAACTAGGACTTAAAGTGGTTCATCCAGAAAAATGCCACTCAGTGGTAGAACTTCATAAATAAGAAAAATCACCTGACTTTTCTCTTTAAGCCACACTTCCTTTACTTATAATTATTCTCTGGACTCTCCCCTAGGTACATACAGATAATACTTTGTTATACTTGATTCAACATATAGAACTCTAAGGATGGTTGCAGATTGGGATATGAAGTTGTCTGTTGTTACTGCAAGTAAGGACTAACATACTATAAAAACCCCAGAACGTTAGAGCTACTCAATTGCATGTGTTTCTTCTTAGCTTTCTATGGAAACATAATGTACTGTGTGGCTTTATACATCAAGTGTTGTAATTGTTTACAGAATCCATTATAGTCAATCTAAGCAGGAACCAAAGTGCCGTGTTCCTGCTAAAGTCAGGAAAGTGAATTTTTAGGGCCATGGCTTTGGAAGACTCTTTAATAATCACCTCTATCTTTGTATATCAGTATTTTTATTTATTTTTATTTTTTTGATTTGATGATAAGACAGACATATCATTGACATACGCAACAATAATACTAGTCAAAACACATGAGAATGTTGTGATTTTTGTTGATACACTTAACAGAATTTGTTCCCTTGTTTTGTTACCAATTTATTACCTGAATTATCCCACAGTGCTATCTCTAGACTATAATTCCTTGAGTGACTATATATTTATATATAGTGGGTTAGGACAGTTACAATGTTTGTGCCTTGTAAAATTGTTATGGAAAATTCCAGAACTATACAGAGTAGCACACAGCATAAATGTTTAATTGTATTTGTGTCTTATGACATGCATGCTGAGTGCACTTTCCTTGCTAAGACAGCACACTCAAAGCCCCACTTCTACCCTTTTATTTGCCTCAGCAATCAACTTATAGGACATGTCTTTCCTTAATCAACACAACCTTGTGAAGCTCTTTGAAATCCTTGTGACCTGTGAGTGTCAGAAATATTTTATAACTTCCTGTGAAGGCTTTTGTGCTACTGATGAAAGCCTGAAAAGGAGAACTGAACACATCACATCTTATATTGATATTAGAGAGTGGATTGATAATTTTGCTCTAAATTAGCAAAGGCTGATGATAGAGAATTTTCCAAAGATTGAATTTAGAAAGATCTTTTAGTGACCTGTTAAGTGGTCACCGAATATCCAACAATAATATTCAATTTAAGTGGATTTCCCAATACATATTAGATGAGACATTTTCTATATATCATAAGTCAACCCTTTTGTCATATTTGGGATAATAGTGAGGGAACCAATGAGAGGTTGTCTGTGGTTTCAAAAATGACATATAGAATACAATTTCTAAAATACCTGTTACATAATCTTGCAAAGAATTTTAATGTAAAGAATCAACTTTTGCTTTTTATCTTTTATAATAAAATATAGCCCATTGAGGATATATCTATTAACTTGTGCTACAAAAGGGAATGCTAGCATTGCTAGGACTAGGGAGAATGAGTCGGGGAAGAATAAATGAGAACAAAAAAGAGAGATACCATAAATGAGTGAGCCATTATAGGTTTGAAGAGAAAACTGACCCTAGAGAAATGTCCAGAGACCTATAAGTCAGACCCCAACAGTAGAAAGCTTACCATAAATGCTCTTCCCTGATAATGAGATTAATGATCAACAACTAACTTATCCACCATCATAGAGCCCTCATCTAGTAGCTGATGGAAACAGAAGCAAACACCCATAGATAAACACTGAGCTGAACTAGAATCCAGTTGCAGAGAGGGAGAACAAGACCAAGTTACAAAAAACCACCAAGACGGCTGAACTGAACAAGGAGGAGCTAATGGGCCCCCACACTGATAGCTGGGAATCCAGCATTGGACTGATTCAAAACCCCTGAACATGGGTCTCAGTTAGAAGGCTTGGGCAGACTAAGGGACCTCTGACAGAGGAATTAGGATGTATCCCTGGTGCACAAAAGGTCTTTGGGAGCACATTCCCCATGGAGGGATACTCCCTTAACCTAGAGGCAGGAGGGAAGGCCTAGTCCCTACTCCAAATGACTTGACAGATTTAGATGAACCCTACAGGAAGTCATCAACCTACATGTAGAGCTGGGATGAAGGGATTGGATGGGAGGGTGGCAGAGAGAGAGGGACAGAAAGGGAACTGGGATTGATATGTAAAATAAGATAAATAAATAAATAATAAATAAATAAATAAATAAATAAATAAGTTATAGATGTTTTGACCATATACTTCCTTACTTCATCTGGAAAACATTAGCAATAAGCCAGGCAGTAGTGCTGTATGCCTTTAATCCCAGCACAGGAGGCAGATGCAGACAGATCTTATAAGTTCAAGTCTAGCTTGGTTTACAGAGCAAGTTCCAGGACAGCCAAGGATACACAGAGAAACTTTTTCTTGGAAAACTAAAAAGAACAACAACAAAAACAACACATCAAAACAACAACAACAAAATCTGCCAAATCCATTAACAGTAACAGTAGCATTATTACTGGTATACTAACAATAATCTTATAATACCTTAGTGATATTTACTAATATCATACCTATTATTAACAGCATTTATTAGTAATATATTAGTTTTAATATGATTAATATGTGTAAAATTAGTGTTTACAGAAAGTTAAGATAGCATTTGAATATTACGTATTATTAGTGAGTGCTGTCAGATGTCATGATTTTCTTAATAGCAAACATTTATATTTCATGTCCTTTAATTTTCAATGATTGAAATGTATGAAATGAAATTATATAACTATTGTAAATCTAGAAACACATCATCCAAAATTAATTATATGTTCATGTTGTGCTGTTTTTCAACAAATTTGTTTCTTTTAGCACATTTATGATTATCTCAGTATATAGCAAAGCTAGTTATAACATGTGCCATATATTTTTTTCCAGTAATCAAGAATGATCTCTACTGTCTCATTTAACTCATGCTTTGAATGATTTAGAAAATGATCAGGACTATCATTAAGCTTGGGGCATTTGAATCCAACCAAAATGAAAAAAGTTTTGTGTAATTAGCAACATGATTAACCTGGCAACCTGAAGTAGTTACAGTTAGTACTCACCAGGAAATAAATGACTCATTTGCTTGCTTGTTATGGTGTTTAAGAAAGCTGTTCCCAGGACAGGTGATGTGTTTAAGCAGATGCAAGTATTCATATTTGTTTTTCAATACAGACATTGTCTCCCTTTTGTGTTAACATTATCAAATCTGAAATTTTAAAACAATGCAGATATAAGCAATGCTTATCATCTTACTAACTGAATTATTTAATTTTCCAAGTCCTTAATTCCTCCCTTGCACTCATATTCAGAATCTGTATTTATCTCAATGTGAAGGTGTAAATGGGAAGCTATTAAAATATGTAAAAATATCTAATAGTTGTCTAGAACATATTAAACAATCTAACATTTATCATTATAGTTTCATAAATTTATGTTTATAAAAAGAAATATCTGTTTATTTACCAGGTGATTCTGAGTACTGGGTTCCATTACAAGAGACATATTATATATCACAGGTTATAAACTATAACATGTAATGTATGAGGAGACTATAAAGTATAACATGGAATATATGTGTATGTGTGTGTGTGTATGTATTATCTATCCCTGAAATAACATGGTTTACTGTTGTGATATTATCATTAATTAGGACATGTAGGAAATGGAATCAAAGCAACAAAAATAGGTTAGAAAAACCCTAGAAAGGGAGAGAGGGTGGGGAGGACTTCTCTGTAAACGGTTTTGAAATGCTCTGAAAGGAAAGTAAAGGGAAAAAGAAAACAAAGAATTATCAGGAAAGCTAGAAGTAACAGGAGACTAGAAAAGATGATGTAGTTTGGGTTTCTATTGCTGTGAAGATACACAACTCTTACTCTTATAAAGTAAAACATTTAGTTAAGGTGGCTTACATTTTTAGAGGTTTAGTGCATTATCATTATGGGGCAACATGGTAACATGCAATCATTCATGATGCTGGAGAAGCAGCTGAGAGTCCTGTGTCTTGACCACAGGCACCAGGATGTAATCTGAGTTACTGGCAGTAACTTGGACATATATGAGACCTCAAAGTCTACCGCACAGTGACACAGTTCCCCCTACAAGACCATACCTATTGTAACAAAGCCATACTTCCTAAATGCAACTCCCATTTACAATTTGACTACCTCAATGATAAAGACAGTTAACATGGAGCCCCTAAATATTTGAAAAGAACAAACTAAATTAAAACCAAGCCACTCTTTAAGTTTTGACATATCCCGGTTTTCCTGTGTAGTGTTATATCTGTAGGAACACCATGTTTGTTTAAATGTCCTTATAATGAACAGGAATAATGGAAAATCATGAAAGTGACAGTTTAAACTTGCAAATAATGGTAACTAATCCTATTTAAGGGTCTTATTTTGTGCCCATGTCATTAGCATTTAAAAATAGATAACTAAATTTTTAGTATAACTCCTGTTTCTTTCTGAAAAAAATGTTTTAAATTTATTTTTATTTTATATGCATACATATTTTGTCTGTTCTATATGTGTGCATTGCACATGTATTTGTTCAACATGTATACAGTGTTCACAGATACAAAATAGTGTTTCAGAACCTGAGGAACTGGAATGTTAGATGGTTGTAAGTTACCAGATGGATGCCAGGAACAAAACCAGAGTCATTTATAATAGCAGTAAGAGATCTGAACTCCTGAACCATCCCTCAAACCTCCATAAGCTCTTTGCTTAGGTAGCTTCCATAGCAAAAAGGTGTCATGGCAAGAAAATAGAGAAAACAAAGTAGAAGGTGCTAGTATAAACAGAAATGAAATTCAGTGCCTCAAGTGTGTGGCTTAAGTCCTTGTGATAAAATGATAGTACATCTGTAATTAATCTGCGAATAATTAGCATTAACTAATTGACAATGCTATTTGAATGTAACATGACTGTCCATTTGTAAAGATCTTTAACTTCCTATGGGATTTCTTTCTTGATGGATTCTTTCTTATATCAGCCTTGGTGAAGACTATGAATACTGAGTTATTCCCATCATATTTATTATTTTGTATGTGCTAAGTGCCAACAGAACAATAGACTCTGTTTTAAGAAACATCTTAGACATTACAGAGAAAAGACCTGAAGGACTGGGTTTTGTTTGGAGAAAACAGATTTGACGCAATAGACATTTAAAAAATTAATTGTTGATAATTATAAGCAATACACAGATATGTGGACTCTCTATATGTGGACAACTAATAAACTAGCACAAAATGTTCATGTTCAGATGTTGAAGAAAAGTTGCCTTCCGAAAGGCCCATTTTCTTTTATAACAATAGCTACCCTCCATTCCCCTCACCGAAAAACTGCTGTCCTGAATAAAGAGTGTTCATTTTTTCCTGTTGTTAAATTTATGAAAACCAGTCTTAAACTATTTATCTTTCTGTGTCTTCCTGTACTCATCATGTTTTTGTGTTTTTTTATTTATATAATTGTTTGCAAATTTTTTCAATTTAATTAACAATTTTTGTCCTCCTGAGTATTCCATCATCTGTGGATTGTTTGAAGATTTATATCATGTTGTTCTAATAAACACTTGTGTTCCTTTTAGATTTAATCTCTATAGCAAATGCTGCTGGAACTATTTTAGTATCTGTCCAGTGGTTCATGTTTCTTGCAAAGTCTGAATCTAAAAACTGGCTCACATTGCAAAAGAACATACTTATAACAAATATCAAATGTCATTTCTCTCTATTTGAATGGTTGTTCAACTATGGATCAGCCAGCACTAGTTTTCCATCCCTCCATGTCTTTGCTAAATTGGTGTTGTACAGAGCATTTTGACATTGTATAGCATAGTGGGTGTATGGTTGGCTCTTATTGTCACTTTCTTTGGCTGTTTTTTTTTTAGTTCCACACCTTCTCACATATTTATTGAGCATTTAAATACCCTACTTTTAACACATACTTTGTATGTGTTCATTTCAGATTCATGGCCTGATTTTTATTACTACTACTCTTTCTTTCCAAGATAAGGTATAGGAATGATTTATATTGTGGCATCAGTTCCTTATAGGAAACATGGGGCACAAACATGGTCTCACTTTGTGGCTTTCATTTTCATTGTCACTTGCTATGCTTGATTAATGAGCACTTTGAAATCACAGGTATTAGTCTAATTATCCATATCATCATCATAACTTGTTTTAGAAATACCCAGTTTTCCATGAATCATGCTGTGACTTTGAATAGAGTTTCTTCTTGCCAATAGCAGCCATCAATTTGACCTCACTTGCTCTTTTCTCCATCAACTTCAACATTGTTAACCCTCAGTGTATCCGTTTGCTTCATTTCTAATGCATGTCTTAGGTCTGACTGGCTCAGTTGGTTAAGCTGTCTCCTGCTACACTTGATACCCTGAGTTCAGTGGATCCTTGAAAATCCTGAAGTAGATGAAAAAATCAGTACCAAAAGCTGTCCTCTGATACCCACAGATGTTTATGCATGTCTAGGTACATGAGGGTGTGTGCCCCCCAACAATGTAATTCTGTGTTCATTTAAATTATATTTTAGCCATATTACTTAATGCATTAGATTTCAAATAATTTTTTAAATTTTTAACTCTGTCACTAAAAAATAAACTAACTTTCTGGAAAGAAAATGTTTTATTTTAAAACGTATTATTTCTAAATCTAAACTTTGATTTGAATTGAATTTATACAGTTCCTCTCAATTTTAAATTAAAATTGCTTAAATTATATAGCAAAGTTACCTTGAAAACAACAACAAACACTTCTTGCTGGCTGTAGTGACAGCCAGTAAGGCAGTAGGAAGAGGATTGCTACAAGTTTGAGGCCTGCTGATCTCAACTCCCCAACTTCTAAAACTTTTCATCATTCTATCAGTGACTTTTTTTATAATGGTAGTGTAGGTATTCATTTTAAATCCTAATTTTGGCTAAGTATTGTAAAAGGAAGAATAAGCCCTGTGGTTTACATGAAAAACAAATTAAATTATGACATGTTCCAAGCTGCACTATTTCAATTTAAAGAGTTATTCCCATTGGTATAGCAATAGAAAATATTAAAACATCGTAAACCTTACTTTTAGCCATACCATATTTATTTCCTCATCCCAATTTTTAGTTGAAGATTTTACACACACATAAGCATTCACATACACTCATCAGTTAAAGTATATATATATATATACTTATCAGTGAAATTATCAAAATAAATTAGAACACATGGAGTATCTCCTTAGAAGTCTTTAATATAAATATAGTCTTTGAAAACTCTAAGGCAGCTACATCAATACTTAGCACTTCAATCCAATTAACAGTTAGGAACATTATTAAAATATAAACAGCATGATACATTTTCAAATCCAAGAAATGTGAAAACATATAATTATTTTAAAATAGAAAACTTAATTTATTTATTTTCAAAATTATCATCTTATATAACTAATAGCTTTCTTTCTTTTTTCTCATTTTACCCTCTTGGCTCCAAGATAAACCACCCACAATGGGCTATATGACCCACAGAGATGCAGTTCAATATGTAGTTATTTCCAGGTTTCCCAGCTGTTCTGAAAATGCTGAAGTGTTAAGAATAAGAGGTCTAACATGTAATTATTTCAATGATTATTTCATTTTAATTTTTTCAACCATATTCTTCTGTTGCTGTAATTGTATTAAAAATTATATTCCAATCTTCCAAAGACAGCTTACTGCTTGAAGAAATCCTCAATAGCCTATTCCAATTAAGATGTCCTTACAAAATAAATATAGCTTGTCTTAGAATGAGAATTGAATTAACCAAAGCCATTAATTATTACTTTAAAACAATCCTTAGGAATAATTTTTAGTGTGTAACACTTTAGCATTTAAAATGTTTGGGTTTTAAAAACTTTTAAAACTTGTGTTATGTTCATTTTAATTATGTCCAAAGAGAAAAAGCAGATTTATTATGAGCAAAAGACCCATTACCAAAACTAATGTTGCGTTAATTCTTTCCTGTACTATTCAGTTAGGACATAATTAATATGTTCAAGTTCATAAGATTCCATGGGTTTCTTCTTGAAAGTGTCTGTGCTAGCAAATATCAGAGTATGTTACAAAATTGTTTTGTTAGAGAAGAGGTAAATATAGTGGCTGGTTGGGTAGAAGATACCAGAATTCTCTAACCTGTTACCTTTTGGAATCACCTATGAGAAGTTTAGAAATAGAAACTTTGACCAAAGTCATGGGACAGTATGAACATGAGAAACAATATCAAATAGATTCTCAGAAATCTCTTCCTACTCAAATATCCTCAAAGTCCCTGAATACTATTTATAACACAAATAAAATTATTGTGTCCCAGTATAGTAAGGGCACACATTATGATGGTATCCTCAGAATATATTTAAGCTTGTGATATGATAAATTATAATTTTTTTAATATTCCAAGGTTTTGTTGAAATTTTAGCAAGCAAAACCTCACCAATTTCTTTTGGCCCACTTTATCTTCCATTAAATTTGTGAATAAAAAGAATAACCAGTGCAGAATCACATTTAATGAAGTAATTACTGCTACATGGATTATAAACCATATTCCTCAGGTTATTATTTACACATGCATCTTTGTGTAGTGTTTAGAATGCTCTAAAAGAAACTCTACAAGGGTTTCATTTTCACACATTTAATGTCTATATAGATAAAACTGACATTCATCAACCCTTTATTTCTATGCTGTTTGTCTGCTTTCCTTACTAACCCAATATTATCTCTATTTAAAAATAATAGGTAACAACCCACTACATATTTGTTAACACAATGTTTATCAACTATATTTAACTTATGCTAGACTTCCAGTAGAGTACCATAGGCCAAGCAAAATTCCAAGTTTTATCTCTAGGTTAGACTGGGCTTTAAAATAACTGAACTTGGATCGATATGTAAAATACCCTTAGTTCATGAGTTCAAAACATAAAAGATATTCTTTCAAAAATATCTCAAACATCAAGGCATCATCAATTTCGAATTTTTCTTTACCTCTGGCCATCTTCTATCTTGATAAAAATATTTAAACATATATCTAACAGGTAAATGGTTAATAGTTAATATTAAGATTCCTTATAACTTTTTCAAACATCTTTTCTGTTGGCTTTGCCCTCCTTATTATGTATTTTCCCTGTTCCTTCCACAATGTATTTTGATCATATTCACGTCCATCTCCTAATTCCTTCTGTATGTACTCTTTCTAAATTTATCTCTCTCCTTCCAGATTTTTCTCTTTATCTAGTCTTATTCTTCCCCATTCCTTAGTCCCAGGTGTTACTCCTTCTTTGATTCTTTTCATTCTTTGGTTTTTTTTGTTTGTTTGTTTGTTTGTCTGTTTTTTCTTTTTTTTTTTTTTTTTTTTTTTTTTTTTTTTGAGACAAGGTTTCTTTGTATCTTTGGAATCTGTCCCAGAACTCACTCTGTAGACCAGGCTGGCCTTGAACTCACAGAATCAGTTGCCTATTCCCTGTCAGTGCTCACTGTCTGGCTCCTCTTCATTCTTAATCTTCCCCCAGAGAGTCCAGTTTGTGTTGCCCAACTACTCTTGGGTATAGAGGCTTCCTTGTAATATGGTTGCCTTCCTAGTGGTCTCAGTATGAAAGAAAACTGACTTTTTCTCTTAGAAGCTATCTAATTTCAAGAGCTCATCAGCTAGTTAGTGGTGGAAATTCACTATTGAATTTTGAGCTAAACTTTTTGGGCATTATTTTCTATCAAATAAAACATTTATTCACAATCAATTTGGATAGATAGGTGGGAGCTGATTTTCTAGAGTTCTACAGGTTTTATTTTGAATGTTGGTGACTATTTGTGTTATATTTTCTCTTTTATACAAATTTTTTCTCCCTTTCAGTGTTATAGTAGTCAACTTTTGCATTATTTTCTTTGTTATGTAATTGGCTGCAATGTCTCTTAATATTATATATTATATATTATATTATATATTAGTGGATATTGAATTACAAGCAGCCGCTGATGGTAAAGGCCTCGATTTAACATAACAATTTACTCAGTGAGTTAATTGGTGTCTTGGTTGTGTACTCTGCACTGTAGCTATGACCTCTTCATAGTATAACTGGAAAGGATTTTTACATATATACATATCAATTTCCACCTAAATACATTTACAATCTTGGTGCAGCCTCAAATGTTTCTTGAGATGAAGATAAATGTCTATCATAGAGATTTTGACACAGTTTGTGAGTCCTTTCCCATTTTGGATAAGTTTATTCCATGAATGAACCAACACTTATCCCTTATTCTCAATAATTCTGTCCATTTATGCCTCTGTACCCACTACCTGCAAAATATCTCAATTTCTAACTCCCCTTTTTTAGTCAGTTTGTACTAGATAGATTCTATGATTTTACTCAATTGTTATTTTCTCAGGGAAGATTTTCTCAAACTTAAGTCAAATTTTCCTAAATTGCCCTTTGAAATTATTCATTTACTTCTTAGCACTAACTTTAACTTCTGATAATATATTAACCTGCTTAACTACAGGAATAACTCCATCTCACTTAATAATTCAAGCTCCATGAACATATGAACATAGAGACATTCTCTGCATTCTGTATTTATAGAACTTAGTGTAGGCTATATCATAGGCATTTATTAAATAGCTACAAAATGGATCATTGACTAAATAACCAGGGTTACAGAAACTAAGAATAGGGGCTAAATAATATGTGAAAACATTGAAAGCTCTTCAGTTTATTATCATGAGATTTCACTAACAGTGGTAAAACAAGCCCTCTATGTTTTTTTAACAGAGGGCATGGATTCTATGGCCAACTCTCCTTGACTTTCCCTGGAGACTTCAACTCAACAGAATTATCTTTACTCAGTGCTTTTTCTATTTTATGGACAGTGTGCTAGACAGATGATGGAGGAAAAGACTACAGGATCAATTCTGAAAGATTACAGTTTGAGAACTTGTCTTGTGAATTTCATCTGAGACATTTAGTATGTACAATAGCATCTTTCCACTGAGGCCCGTGTCATTGTTCTGTCACCATGATATCTAGAATAGCATGGCCTGGATAGTTTTGGTGAATCCATGCAAGTTTAACCAATGGCAAGAATTAGGAAAAAATAAGGTTCTCTCAATCCCAGGTAATCATAGTGTTCATTACATATAGTAGAATTACTCTACAGATGGCATTTCTGTGCTTAGAATTTCATTGGCCCTTGGTCTCAGTGCTAACACCTGAATGTTGTTATGTAGAAAAATCCAAACAAAAATATAGAATCAGAAATAATTTGAAACTAAGTGTTTCTGCTTTGCTAGAGTGCAAAACTGACATATTTTTTTATTTTTCTGAACCTCCCACCAACTCATAAAATCAGTATAACAATATTTCTTTCTTTATGTTACTGAAAGCATTAACAATATACAATTGATTAAAAGCACCTGTTGTGTCTAACACATCATAAGCCTTCAATAGAATGTACTGTCTCCATTAACACAAAGCAACTGAAACATCTTTCCTACCTATAAAGGTAGATTTATATTTTCAACTATTCCCAACTATGAGTCAAATTACCGGGAAATGAATATTTAGCCAATGTAGACAATTTGCTTGTTATATATTTTATCATAATAGCCTTATAACAGAAGCAAACTCCTTTCCTGAGAAAAAGAAAAAAGGTAAATGACAAACTGTGTGGCTCTATTGTTTAAGTATTCTTTCTCATGAATAAATATTTTGATGGAACATCATCCAAACCTTTACACTTTAGCACTGTAGCTTATGCTTTTAGTGATTTCAAAATTGATGGAAGATTATTGCCTTTTGTACTCCGACACTGAACTAATGATGTTACTACAACCTTCTTATTTAGATGTTTCAAAACACACAAGGCTGCATTATCCTATCAATCATGCATTATCTCTTTGATTAGTGTCTATGTCTACTTCTCTCAGGAACTGACTGTGTTGAGTTCTTGAATATGGAGATCTAGAAATCAATGGATATTGATTAAAACTGTGTTTCAGAATGTTTTCCTCATTTCTTCTGCTGAATTTAATTGATTTCAATTCCATTAAAAAGGTCATTGCTAGCTGAGAACTATAGTATGGATTAGATCATGGAGATCTTTCTTAAACAAATATTTTCATATCAACTGCCTTTATATGCACCAGGGATAGTTGGTGTTATAGAAAAAATGACAGATTCACAAAGAAACTCTATTTAGTTGTTGTCTATTTCCTCTTCCTTACAGAGAAGTTGAGATGAATAACATACTCAAGGCATAATGTTCAGTAATGGCATACACAAGCAAACAGAATTCTTATTGCTACTTTTCTTCAGATCATCAAACCAGGAATTAACATAATTTGAGAGTAGTGGTGACCATAGCTTTCAGAAAATTAATTTTAGTACAGAATAACAACATCTATGGAGATGTTGACGGCATTATAAGAAAAACAGCATATTCAAATTCAATTTTAAAATTGAGAGTACTTATAAAAGCTATACCCTAAATCAGAATCATAAAGATTCACTCATTTATTTTATAGTTTAGTGTCTTACATTACATATTTTGTCAATTTTGAGTGAATTTAGAGTTAATTTATATTATGATGAAATATAGGAGAGAAGGGGAGACAAGGAGGTCTAATTTTATTCTCATCTATGTAGATATGTAGTTGTTCCTACATGATTTGCTGGGAAGCCGGTTCTTTCATTACTCTTCAGCAATGTTCTTCATGATCTACGTTTTGTGAAAATAATTGGCTAAAAATTTTGAGTTTGTTTCTAAACAGTTATACATGTTTTATTAATCTATTTATCTAATCTATTTTCTTGTGCCAGTACTTTTTGGGTTAGTAGTAATCTGGAAATTCTAGAAGTTTAAATTCTCTAATAATCTAATATTGTATTCACAATACTTTGAATTCTATTTGAATTTTAATAGTTATTTGTCATTTTCTAAAGAAATGCATTTGAATTTCAATAAAGATCACACTGGGAGCATTTGTCTTCAGTAAATTTCACTGTAAAATGTTTACAATTTTAACATGTAAATAAGTATTTTATACTTATTTATATTCTCAACTTTTCAAAAAGGTATTGTGATTTAGCATTTAGTGTAGAAATATTACTGTGGTTTTAAATTTCATTAAGTGAAATTGATCCTATTGCAAATGAAATCTTTTACAAGTCATGTAAAATTTTTTATCACAATTTTGAAATTGTGATTTTCCTGTGGATTTAATGTTATAATTTCTTCAAAATGGATCAAATTATTTAAGAAATCAAGTGTGTGTGTATGTGTGTGCATTCTCCTTTGTACTCTTTTGGAACATACCTTAGTAATCAATAAATTAATATGAATTTTCATATAATAATATAAACTAAATAACTAAGTCTAGCATACTAAATTGAGGCAGGACCAAGTCCCTCTCCACTGTATCAAGGCTGAGCAAGGAGGAAGGGACAGATGGTGAACTGTGATTGATATACAAAATGAATATGAGAGAGAGAGACAGAGAGAGAGAAGAAAATTTAAAAAGTAAATCACTAATAATATGAATACTAAATACTTCTAAACAAACCCCAATACCCACAATAGAATTTATAGTGTAATTCTTTTTTAAATTAATTAATTATTATTATTTTTATTTTACATGTCCATCCTAGTTTCCCCTCCCTCCCTCCATGCCTCTCTCCTTTCCTCTTACCCTCTCCCCCCTCACATGCATCCTTACCACCCTCTCCTCCCATCCTTCACACCCCCTACTCCACATGTAGTGCTATGCCATCCAGGTGGGGTCATGTAAATCTGACAAGTCATTTGTAGTAGGGACTAGGACTTCTTTCCTGTCTCTAGGTTAAGGGAGTATCCCTCCATGGGGGATGTGTCCACAAGATCCTTTTGTACACCAGGAATACATCCTGGTTCCAGTGTTTGAGGTCCCTTAGACTACTCAGTCCTTCTAGCTGAGACCCATGTTCAGGGGGTCTGAGTTAGTCCAATGCTGGATTCCCAGCTATCAGTGTGTGTGTGTGTGGGGGGGATCCATTAGCTCCTCCTTATTCAGGATAGCTGTCTCTATGTGTTTCTGCAACCTGTTCTTGTCCCTCTTTCTGCATCTGGATTCTCATTTGACTCAGTGTTTAGTTATGGGTGTTTTCTTTTTTCAACTTGTACTAGATGAGGGTTCCATGATGGTGGATAAGTTAGTTGTTGATCTCATTATCAGGGAAGGGCATTTATGGTAACTTTTCCACTGTTGCTCAAATTGTTAGTTGGAGTCAGTCTTGTAGGTCTCTGGGCATTTCTTTAGGTTCAGTTTTCTCTTCAAACCAATAATGGTTCCCTCTTTTATGTTCTCTCTCTCTCTCTCTCTCTCTCTCTCTCTCTCTCTCTCTCTCTCTCTCTCTCTCTCTTTCTCCTGTCTTCTATTCCTACTCTGGCTCAATCTTCCTAGTCGCATGTGCTTCCTCTCCTTCCCTTCTCTTTCTCTTAGTTCCCTCTCTATTCATTTTCCCCCTCCACTTCCCATGTGCTATGGGGGACCTGTCCCTTCCCCTTTCTGTTAGGGACCTTATATGAATCTCTTAGAATACACCTTGCATCCTAGTTCCTCTGGCGGTGTGAATTATAGGCTGGTGATCCTTTGCTCTAGGTCTAAAATCTATATATGTGTGAGTACACACCATGTTCCTCTTTTTGTGACTGGGTTACCTCATTCAGGATGGTTTCGTAAGTACTTCTTAGTACAAGTGGCAAGGGTGGTTTATGTTTGCTTTCCCATGGTATTAGTAAGGGACTTTCAAATTGTTCATGATTAAATACAATAACCACCGTGAATCTTTCAAGATACCATCTTAGGTTGAGTTGTATTATTCTGATCCCACTAGGTATGAAAAATGTTGAAAACAGTTTACATCTTTTTCCTACTTCACTTTCTTTCTTTCAAACCACTCAAAATCCTCCCATGCCCCACAACCTCAAGTTAGTATTCTCTTTTTCATTTATTATTCTGGTTACATATGCATGTATGTGTTTGTATAAATGTATACAGATACAGACTATTGACTTTGTTTTTGTTCCTTGTGTAAATGGTTGCAAGGCTGATCAGTGCATTAAATAACCAGTAAAACTACTCATTTCTGGAAAATGTCCATTCACCTTCTCCCAACATTATTTCTTGCTTTAATTCTTTAGGCTGGAACATGAAATATTGACCCTATTCAACCATAAAATATCCATTGGTTTTGCCATTGTTTTTTTCTTGATTATGAAGCCATTTCTAGGAGGGAATGCTTTTTATAACAGACGCCCTGGTGCCCTGGCACTTAGAATCTTTTATCTCCTCTTCTATGATTTTCCTTGAGCCATAGACCCAGGAACTTTTATGTAGATGTATCATTGTGGATGTTCTCCCTGCAATGTTGATCTTTGCATTTTGTGCAATTTTACTATTCTGTGATATTCTATAAAAAGAGGCTTCTCTGATGAGTGGTGTTAGTTTCTATTTTATTTTTATGAGATTTTGGAATCTTAAGTGCTGCATTTTTCTGTCTGGATCTTGGATATCTCACTCAGTATAATCTTTTCTTAGTCCAAACATTTACCTGAAAATTTCATGATTTCAACCCACAATCCAATACCCTAATTTTTGAAGTTGTTCATGGAGTGCTTCAGTCACTTTCTAGTGATCATAGATAAATATTATAGAATATGAAGCCATGACATGGGTTTCTCAATCCCAGATGTAGGATTTTTTTCTATTAAAGCAAAATGCCTAAGACACACTACTATTTTTTTGTTCATATGGTACCCTCTTAAAATCAGAACATAACCAGTAAGGGCAAATGCAATTTGCTTCTCAAAACCAGAAAGACTGTAAAAGCAAACATATCAAAAACTCTCTACTACAAATATAGAAATGTGAGATTATCTCTGCTAAAAATGGCTAGCTAAAGAAGACCTGCACAATAACAATACCAATCGACTGACATGATAAGGTGGAAGGGGCTAGGGGGAGAGGTGTCATCTCACAGGGTACTATCTCTAGACAAAGAATTACAGGCAACTGATGCCTTCTGAATTAGAGAGAATATCCCCTCTTAAGGATGGTCCTTATAATTTGGTATTCAATACAAAGTGGTCAGTCCTGAAACTATATGTACACAACAACAAAAACAGACTCATCATATAGTATTATATATTTGTGCAAATGTAACAATCATAATCAAAGAAAAGGATGCTATCATTTGAGAGGGTGATATAGAAGAGGCTTGATCAATGGGAAGATATGAAATTTATTTTAAATAAAATGTATTTAAAATAACAGAGATGATGTATCTGGGTTTCTATTTTTGTAGGATTTTTATTCCATGTCTATTGTAATTACAGAGTAGACTCTGGTCCTGATTACAAATATAAAAGGATACTCTTCCTTTCTGGATAACTCTTAAAAGACATAAGGGGACATTTTAAGAAAGCAAACCCCCCCTTTAAGGATATAGCACACATCAAACTGATATTTTTAGCATCAAGTCATTGTATGAAAATTCCAAATCCATGACTTCTAGCTCTACTTGAGCAAGTCACACACATACATACTTTACCTTATTGACAGATGTCTTCATATTAAAACCAAGGCCAAGAACATATCTGTTTTTGTAACATAAAGCCTTGGAGACTGTGGTCCGCTGAATGGCATGTGGAAAGCCATTAAGTCACTTTGCCCACCTGAAAAGCTACTTTGTATATTATTAGCAGGAATTTAGGGCACTATTCAGAGCTGACTAGAGGACTTCACATTGCCTTCTGTTGTGCCACATTTTAGAGAAAGTGTCTTTTAAAACCTAATCAAATGAGTAAGTGTGGCTATTTCCAACCCTCATATTCCTTTGTGGCTCTTGTTAAGGTAGAAAGGAGACTTTTGAGCAGTCACTTTGTGACTAGTCATTAGAATTCTTTTTCTGGCACGATGTTTAACTCAAATTGAGGGAAAATTACCTAACATTCCTTGGAGACCAATTGCTTCCAACCAGACTACTTATTAAATAATTCCAGTTCAGACCTACAATTGTTACAGGCACCTTTGCCATCACTTCACTGAGAACAAGCACATTTTTATTTCAACTGATCATTAAATTCTGTAAATTGATTCTAGCTCTTTGAAGTTGGGTAATAGTTCTTAGAAAGTGACTACAGGCTAACTTCACTGATGAGCAGTAAGCACCTTCGCTCATTTTGACCTTGACATCCTAGAGGGATCTTAATGATATGTAATCTATTTAATTCATTATAGATGTTTTCACACTTTCCACATCCTCTCTTTCTCACATCTTGCCAAATGGTTCTAATTGCTTTTTGAGCACAAAGTTGACACCAATTTAAGGAGTTATGTAGAAATATAGACAAAGTAAATCTAAAGCAAATATAGATGTTAGAGATTTATAAATTTGATGCACTCATATACCACATGAAATATTTTGTAATAGTAGTGTTGATTTTAAAAATATCTGAGATAATAAACATTGCCTTCATTTATATTGTGGTCAACCAATCAAATTGACTTTCCTTTGTAAAGCAATTTTGAATGATTTGTTTTAACATTGTCAACTACTTAGATATTCAAACTATAATACAGGATAATATTCCCCCACTAAATTTACATACATATTAGAGAGCCAATATTAGTTCTATAACTTACAAAGTGGAGTGTTTCTATACATCTTGCAAATGAATATTTGATAGTGAGAGTCCTCATTTCCATGCTTTTTTAGATCATTGAAATTAGTAGGATCATTTACATCATTGAGTGAAGTATCTCTGACCATATCATTGAAAGGGAAACAATCCTACAAAAATATTCAAAATATGCAGCCAAAGCATATAATTTAAACAGGACACAAAGAGGTCATACGAATCATGATGGAAAGTTCTTTTTTTTTTTTTTTAAACCAAATTCAAGAGGTAAAACTTGTGTTCAATAACAAAAAAGGAGTTAAAATCCACAGGGGAGGGAAACACTAACATGCTATCCTTTGAAATTTTATATTAATTTATTGTTTGTTTGAATGTTTTGCCTGCAGGTATATAAATGCACCACATACCTAACTGGTGTTCTTGGGTGCCAGGAGTTGATGTTTTTAGTATTAAGAATTCAGTCCAGTAGTTATAAACCTTCCTAATGCTTTGACCCTTTAACACAGTTCCTCATATTTTGTGGTGACCCACAACTATAAAATTATTTCCTTGCTATTTCATAATTGTAATTTTGCTACTTTTATGAAGATAATATAAACCTTTGATATATATACAAGGTATATGATATGTAACCCCAATGAAAGACTTGTTCAAATTTCCAAAGGAGTCACAACTCAAAAATTGAAAACTGCTGAATTATTCATTTTATTGTTTTAAAGTTGTACTTTATTTTTCTTGCTCTTCCAAGTCTACTGTTTCTTTAGTGCTGCCTTTTTCAAATACACAATTATAAATTGAGTGTTCTATTTTTCCCCTAGTTTGTGAATTTCACCATTGAATAACCACTTTATTACATAAATACCCCTTTTTGTCTTATACTATAGCTGTAGATAGATACAAATATAGTTTTTGATGTAAATAACAATATGGAATAAATATACTATATGTTTAGTTCAATACTAAAAAGAAATCTCTTTTCTAGATAATATGTATTTTATACAAGGTGCTAAATTGGAGTAGGATGTGGTCTTTATTACTCTCCTTTAAAACATTTACTTATTCAGTGTATGTTTATGTGTGGAGGTATGGCATGCCACACAGCATGTGTTAGAAGTCAGAAGTCAATTCGCAGAAATTGATTCTTACCTTCTACTACATATGTTATTAAAATGACCTCAGGGGATATCAGATTCAATGTTAAGCACCTTTATAAGTCAAGTCATCTTCTCAACCTCTTTACTCCTTTTATAAATTGATACAAAACATGGAATATTGCAGATGCCATTTATCATGAAAACATATATTTAGTGCATGAGCTATATTTTGAGTATTTTAACATTATTAATACTTTGTATACTTTGTATACTTTCAGCATTCAGACCCATTAACAATGAGCTACATATATATTTAACCTGGCAGATTTTTTCAGACTATTATACATTCTTCCATATTCTACTGCAATGCCCCTTATTTGAAAATATTTTTTCTACTCTTGTTCTTCAGGAAAGAAAAGTATAAAAATTTTTACTAGACCTGTATTTTGGTGACTATTATCAATAGCAATTAACCTTGGTGAAGCCACAGATCTCATGCATATAAAATGCAAAGAGGGACCAAAATGATCTCTAAAGTTACCTATATTTTTAATGAATTTAGTGGCTGCAGTTCCTGTGGAGGGTTTTGCAACCATTTAAAACAATGACACCAGATATGTGGGATCTCTAATAATTAGTCATCAGGGCTCAACATCCAAATCTTCTATATAAAAATCTCTGGCTTCTATTTAGTATACAAGAATGACAGATTTTCATTTTGGCTTCTATGTACTGTCTACTTGTGACATATTTTCTACCCATTTGATTTTATTGTTTATGGCTATTTTTTTTACTGTCTTTGATACCTGTGAATTTTATTTATTTTTTTTTGGCGCCAGTGAATTCTTTAGTATTATGTTTTCACATCTACCTCCTTTTCTATGCCTGCTGGGTTAATATGCTATCTGATAACTTGAAAAATACACATTTGCATTTTTGTAGTGTCTAAAGTTTTGTCTTTTCATAAACTACACTTTAATATCTTGAATTTATTTCTGTTTAAGCTGTAAAGTAGAAATAATGACTTCTTCAGATGGCTAACTAGTTCTCAGTTGTTATTTGATTGCCCATTTCTATATCCTTTATATTGTATCTGTAATGTGGAAAAGCCTCCTATAATTGTGTATCTAGTAAATGATGGTACTCTCAGTTGACACAGGGTATCTGGTTATAAACCCAGTACACTGTCAAAGCTTCCCTATTGTGCCCTTTCTGGCAGCTATATCTAGGATCTATTCAACTAGTAGATCCATTGCTTCTGTCTGAGAATCTCAGTTTCTCATTTCAATGGCTTGGAAAGACCTGGAGTCTTGGCAGAGTTAAGATTCCACTGAAAGTAGGATAATTAGTCTCTTTTTAAAATTTATTGACATGTAAATATAGATCTTTAGAGAAGTAGTCATTTATATGTCCTATTCAATTAACTCACATACAGAGTTTTGAGAACAGGCAAATTATGTCATATATACTATTCACATAAAAATTAAAATTTGTAATGTTAAGACACTCAGAATGGATTCTGATTGCTACTCATAATGACTGTATCTACCACAAAGAATACTAATTGGGAGTGTTGACAGATGTGATTTTTTTTAAACAGTATAAAGGAAACTTAATCTTATATGGCGCGTTGGGACCTTTGCATGTTTTACCTTATATTTCTCATCCATTCAGACTCCGCTCCTCAGGGCTTAGGGTCCACAGTGTCTCATTTTAATTATGGTTGTGATGGGTGTTGAAATGAGTGTTGTAGTGTAGCAGATCTTGAGAAGCACAAAACAAACACGACCTATGGGAACACCATTACCTAAATGCCACCCGAATATTTGCTTGCTTATAATAGTTATCTTCTGGCCCTAAATTGAAACTTGTGTCTGTATTCTTGAGCTGTATTTTCATGCCTACATCCCTAGCAATTTATCAGTGGCCTTTCAGTTACTGTCTTGCAGTTTTACTATATATATTCAAAGATATTAATCAATAGTTTTGTTAAATATAATAAAAAATAGTGGTGTCTAATGTGTCTAGTTTGGAAAAAAGTGACACATAAATGCTTTCAGAAGTAGTTTATTAGGAATGGGGGCTTATAAATCCAGAATTGAGGGTCACAGTGGGAAGAAGATTAGACATAAAACATGAAATATATGGAGATCAAAGCATTATGTGACATTAAATAAGATACTTCCATCATTAAACTGGAAGAGCTTTATTAATAATGGCAATAAAGATAGAGATAGATACATAAATAGATGGATGGATAGATAGGCAGATATATATATATATATATATATATATATATATATATATATATATATATACACAGGCTATTGCTCTGACAGGAATGAGGTGAGGAGGGAAGCCAAAGAAGTTTCTTCAGTGAGCATCCCTTGAGCACTTCCTTGAACAAATACCAAGAACAAAGAACATACTGGACTTCTATGAGTATGGAGGAGGGGGGATGTGGGAAGTTCCATGTCATGTAATTTAGTTAAACACAGTATCTGTGACAGAGAACACGGAAGAGCCAGGCATCATAGTTTAGATCCATGAAGTCATAGCACAGACTGCTTCATAACGCTCTGTCCTAGAGACTGCTGAAAGGTGTGGCCAAATTCTTCCAGGCTGTGGGACCTAGCCTATGAGTATAGACACCTGTTGAAGAGTTTTCATCTTCCTCTTCCTGACAGATAGTGGCACTATTGGCAGCCAATATAAGAGCTAGTGTGGCAGATAGTGGCACTATTTGGCAGCCAATATAAGAGCTAGTGTGGTGAACTCTGGTTCCTCACCATCATTTCCCTGCTCATGATGACTCTTTGTCCTTCTAGGAAGGAAAGTGGATGAGCGGGAATTTTTCGCATGAGAATAACCCAGGACAACCCAGTGGAAACAAATTATGTCCTGAGTTATTAACATTTCCCATCACTGTACTTTCACAATGGATGCTCTCTTGTTATGGAGGCATTGAGCTTGCTGAGAATCTCAATCTCCCACATGACATTTCCTTCTCAGAAGAATCCTTGCTCCCAGATTATCTTGTGCAATAGGACAAAACATTGTAGACCTCTTATTTCTACCTTGTATGAGCTGCTTTGGGGCCAGAGAAATAGTTCTCCATCCTTTACTCAGATGGCAGATTGTTTCACCATATCATCTATCTGATTTTAAACCCCCAAAGTTTTTGAGTGAGAATCACACTGTTATTTCTTTCCGCCTCCAGTTTGTGAATCATATAATAAACACTCTTCAGCACAATAGAAAACCCTTTCCCTGTGAACAAGATTGGGGCAAATAACCCATTACTTTTACTCTAGCTTTGCAAAGATGAGAAGGGATTAACTCCACAGCTTGAACTATGGACAACATGAGCACAAAATCTCAACTTTCTCCCCCTTTCTCGCTCTCAGTCAGCGTGATGGCTAATCATGCCATCACATATAGTCAACTGAAACTCAAACAACTGTACCTATTGTGGGCAGTATTCTTGGACATATCATTTGAAATGGAAAGATCTACCCTGAAGCAGAACATTCGAGGTGAGAAGACCTGCCCTAAATCTTGGTCACAACATCTGTGGCAGCCACATACAAGGATATGGAAGAGGAACACACTTTGTTTCTTGCCTTCTTTCCTTCACTCCTTCCAGGAAGTTCATCATCCTGCTGCTGAGACATTCTTTTCCTGGCATTATCTTCTTTGGGATGTCCAGTCTCCTGAGCGAATGAATTATTGGGTTCTTGGTATTTCTTTCAGAATACAGTCATTGGTGGATAAACTCAATCACTCTGCAAGCCACTCTAGTAAATCACACACATAAATATACACACATGCATGCACACACATATTGACAGGCAAACATGCACACACACACACACACAAACACACACACACACACGCATGCATGCACACAGACATGCACACATGACCAAATGTTTTAGTATTGTTAATCAAATAATCTTTACTCAAAAAGAGAAGTTAATAATAGATTATTGTAGTGTTGTTACTGGAGAACACAGAATGAATTAGATCAAACTTAGTGTCATGAAACTCAACTCATGAAATGAACATGATAAAAATTATCTAGAAACAGGGGAGATGAAAATTTCCCCAGGTGAAGGAACAGACACGAGACAGCCCGAGGAGTGTGAGGAAGTAACTTTGAGACCAAGAGTTCAGGAGACATGGGGGAGAATCTATCAAAATGAGCTATTAGATCCACCATGAGGAAAATACTTATGTTCTGAAGGCATAGGGAAATCTGTTGGTTTATAGCTGGAAAAATTGGCATAATTACATCCCTTTTAAAACCATAAAAATCATTATGGTTTTGGAGGGAACATTTGGTGTGTGGGGAACAGGCTAAGGTTCAGGTGAAGGTAGAGGTGAGGATCTTGTTTGAAAGAAAGTTGTAGCCTAGACTAGGTGTTGGCCATTTTAAAAAGTTGCTTTTGGCAGACATGGGCTACTTGGTTGGTAGAGGAATCAAACATGTTGTAATTTCTGTTTGTATGGAAAAACAGATAAATGACATTTACCACTCACTGAAACAAAATGTGAGAAAAGTACAGATCTATACAGGATACTTTAAATATATACTTTAAATATTCACTACTTGGTAATAATCTTATTTTTGTATTATTTTAGTACAACTGGGGACAGAATAGGAACTGATCAAAATCTTCCATTGTTGTTAATGCTGTATACACATCTCCATATTTGAGTATTTACCTGATTCATAAGGATACTGCACTTATAATGGCCATGACAGATAGTAATATTTTAAATACTTAATAAAAGTCTATGACTAGTGTGAAATTTAATTCAATGAATGAAGGGAAAATACTTTATAAAATAAAGTTAATGTTCACAGGAAAAGAAATGAAGAAATTGTTGTTAAAGACAGTTTTTCTTTGTAATATCATTTTAGATGCAGTGTGAAATGCTTTCATATAAGGGGAAGAAGTAAGATCAAGTTTTTAGAATATTGTGAAAATAGTATAAAAATTATTCTGTATGCGCATACCGGGGAGACTAAAAAAGCTAAGCTATAGTGAATAGAGACTTTGTGTTATTTACAAAGAAATATTAGCTGATAACAATTGCTTTCATTTCTTATGATCATTGCATCTGAAACTGTTTCATGTGTTTAGTACTTAAAGTACTTAAAGAAATTACTGGGAGTAATTTAAAGGAATTACTTGAAAATACTTAGAGAAATTAAATGATTTGTATGTCAAAATGAAAATAGAATTAGAACAAGGGAAAAAGACACAAAAATTCCAACTGCCAAATTTTACCTTTCCAAGTCTAGAAAAGCTTCCTTTGAATTTTTGAATAGGAGGTATCAGGGCTTCTCTCTAAACATGGCTGTAGATTGAAGCAAGGGATGGTAGTGGTGGATAGATGCTGGCAAAAAGGAAACACTTGGGCTCCTTATGGCAGTTTCTTTCCAAGTACAGGAGTGTTGGAGTGTTTTTTTTTTTTTTTTCTTTTTCTTTTTTTCTGAAATGCCTCCTTTTTTCTATTTTCTGGCTATCTATTGTAGAAGCTTCCAGATGTACCAAATCTAATTGTTAGCAAGACAGAAACACCCATCCCCTGAAAGTGGGCTTGGTAGTGTTATTTGTAGTTATTTTTGCCTGCATTGTTCAGGGGTCTCATTTTTAAAGGGACACAAACGAACACAGTATTTGGGAGTGTCCAACCGGTGGAAAGGTGAAGGAGAAATGATTGGAGAGTGTCCTTCTGTATGCTGTGAAGACATGTTTCTCTTATTGGTTGATGAATAAAGCTGTTCCATCCAATAGACAGGCTGGGATTCCAAACAGGGATAGAGAAAGGTGGAAAGCAAAGTCCAGGAGATACCATGTAGCTACCAAAGAAGCAAGAGATCCTGTCATCACTGCTAAGCCAAGACCATGTGTAAAAACACAGTTTACTAGAAATGAGAGCTAGTGTTTAAACACGGGTGGATGTTGAAATTGTTTTGGAAATACTTTGTGATAATGGTGGACAGAGTTGGGCTCTGAATGTCACAAGTGATTCAGTAAATACACAATGGTCTGTTGATTGACATTGAACACTTTGCCTGGGTCTATGCACCTAATCTGGCGTCTGCCATGGGTCCTTTAGAGAAATGTGCCGTGGGAAGGCCTGGATTCCCTCTGACAGGATTTGGAACATTTGCTACTAAAAGTGCCCCCTCTTATCTCATTTGGTAGAGTAGACTCAGGAGAAAGTGAAATGACAGAATGCCCTGCTCTGGGTATGAACAGCTGGTTTGTTCAGGCTTCCCACACCTAGCAATGGCCGTGAAGCCATAAAACCAGTTAGTTTTAGTGTCCAGAACTCTTTTCTTAGAGAAGTGTGTGGGGACTCACCCACACACTGTGTTCTTCCATCAGGCTGGGGCTCCTGGTAACTCCCCTACTTCCTACTTCCTCTCTTCCCATCCTTACCCCTTGGAATTTCATCCACTGAACATTTAATGTCAAATTTAACATTTTCTTTCTCTGAGCAAGTTTGAGTGTTTTACTCTGTTGTTGTTTTGTTTTGTTTTGTTTTTGTTTTGTTTTGTTTTTGCTTTTATTATTTAACTTTGAAACAAGGTTGTTTTACATGTCAATCCAAGTTTCCTCACCCTCCCATCCTCCCCTATCACCCCCACCAAACCCCAGGAAGAAAATAGAATAACACAGATGATACATAAATATATATATATATATATATATATATATATATATATATATATATATAATTTAAAACAACCTTTTCTTATTTTACACATCAATCTCAGTTTCCTCTCCCTCCCCTCCTCCCTTTCTCCCCACCTTCCCTCTACCCAACCCCATCCACTCCTCAGAGAGGGCAAGGCAGGTCCAATACCCTCCCTCATATATCTAGGTTGAGAAAGTTATATCTCCAAAGAGATGGGCTCCTAAAAGCAAGTTCAAACACTGCCAGTGGCCTCACAGACTATGATTTACAAATTTAGGTACAACTTTTATACACTTAATATTTTATTACAGCTAAAATACTTAAGGATATTCAGAACAATATGGATAATGTCAATTCAGATAATTTAATTCAGATAATTTAATACTCTATTCTCCTCATAGGCCTAGTGTAATTAAAATGATTATTATATTTTCCAATTTGTTATAAACAGTGCAAACACATAATTATACACAGGGCTATCCAAATAGGAAGGCATACAAATAACAATAATAATAACTGATAAGAAGGGAAACTAAGGTATAAAATTAAATTCAAAATTTAAAAATACTTTATAAGACCAATTATTTTCATACAGTAAAACTGAACATTACCAAACATTCTTAAAGATATTGCTTTATTTCATGTTCTCTCAAATTACTATAGCCTGACATGGGAATTCTACAACCATAGTTTGTTCTCTCTTTTTAATGTAGATTGACAAAAGAAAAATATCTTTTAAGCAAAACATGGACCTTGATGCATTAATTTATTGTACTACTAGCATGCAAATGACCTGAAACAGCAAATTGATGCACATATTTATGTTTTAGACTGTGCAGTTTCTTTTCCTCTGAGTCATGAATCTGCATGGGGAATACTGAGTCTTCAGCTCAGGGCGGCTGTGGCCTGAAATCAAGGTTTCCATTTAAATACCCATGCCATATCCACCTCTGAGTTGTCTTCTAATTCCACTATTAAGAGGCTTATATCTTTGAGTCTTGAGGGCTGAACTTCTCTCATTCTTGCATACTGGTGCATCAGGATTGCTTTGGGCTCTTACAGTCTTCAATTTCTTATACTTTAACATTTCATAATGCAGTTGTTTGCTCCTTCAAAGAAAAATGAAAATCTCTGTCTTTAAACTTCTCCATTCTCTTATAAGGGCACATCTGATTACCACAGATCCACTCACCATAGCTTCCCTTGAAATAGACTCAAAGCTAACTGATTAATAATTATAATTCGATCTACCAAATCCCATTGCCACATAAAAGTGGCATTGAGGGATACATTATACTCTTGAAATACAGCTTATACTTGAGGAAATGGAGCAGTTGGAGGATGAATACAAGGTTCAGAATCTTGGGAACAATGTAGAATTTTTATTCCTTAGTCTAGGTTCAAATCTTGAAAAAAATTACCTTCACAAGGAACTGCTATTCACAATAAATCCTAAGGCTACCTACCAGATTATCAGCTAGGCAATACAAAAATATAGATGATCATGCAAAATGTAGAATATATATACTGTAGAAAATTGCTCAGTCTCAGGAGGGAGGGCCTAGTCCCTACTCCAAATGACTTGACAGATTTTGATTCTCCCTCCTAGAAAGCATCACCCTCCCTGTGGAGTGGGAGGTGAATGGGGTAGAAGGGAGGTCAGGGGTCTTGGGATGGAGGGAGGGAGAGGGAACTGGGATCAATATGTAAAATAAAAAAAATAAAGAGAAAAAATGGGGAAAAAAAAGAAGAAAATTACTCATCCTCAAAATGATAGGAATTCTGACATATATTGATACATAGATCAACTTTAAGCTCATGCTAAATAGTATAAGCCAAAAACAAAATTTATAATTATTCCATTTAAATTAATTACCTAGCTAGATCCATACAGACCAAAAGTACATGGCAGCAGGAATATGGGCAAAAATGTGTGGTGTGTGTGATTGACATTATCATTCACTGTCATTTACAGTCTTTAGTTTTACAACAATATGAATACCATTTTGTAATACGAACATATGCTCTAAATGTTTGTTATGCTTGTTTAACCACTGCTAAAGATCACCTTCAATATCTAGAAACTTTATGTTTAATAGTGTGAGAGTTTCTCCTTCTGGGCTCCATGCTATCAATAATCATTACAGAAGTGCTTTATCTCCCCAGCAGTGAATGGCCAACACCAAAGAAGTCAAGGACAGCTTTAGAGGGTCTTTGTCACACAATGTTAAGTTAGAACATCATGATCTTCTACCTTATAGGTCTTTTATCCATATATTATGACTCCCAGTTTTAGGGTTTTATGATATTTTAGTGCACGTGCATGTTTCTGCATGTCTTTGTTGCTTGTGCTTTTCATTTGGCCTCTTTTCTTGTTTGGTTGTACTGTCATATTCTAACTTGTTCAATTTTATTTATCTTACTTAATTATATTATTTTTCCTTAAATGCATCTTTATTTCCTAATGAGAGACATAAAGGGTATGCATTTGGATGGGAAGTGAGGTAGGGAGAAAACTGGGGGACAAAGGGAAGGGGAAACTTTAATAAGAATATATTGTAAAAATCATTAAATATGAGTCCCATAATCTGTAGTTATCAAGGAGGCTCTATGAAGCTCTCCCCTTGCTTGGTCCTTAGAGTGAAGATAGTTTATGAAAGAGATTGGTAGTCCCTAGACTGAAATGCTACATATAGAAAAGGCACACGTCTCCAAAGAACAATAAACTGAGCCTCTAGAGTTTTATATGCTAAACTAAATAAAATAAACTTCAGTGTATAGTTTGAGAAAAAATTCTGGAAATAGCCTAAGCAGGGATTGCAGCCTGGTTTTGCTCACACATTATGAGAAAGGAATGGATATAGCAAACAAATAGAGATACAACAGTTTCCTACTTCACTCAGGTCCAGAGATAAATCCAGACTTTACGAATGTTGGCAGGTGTACAATATGTGACAGAGAAGAGTTTTAATTGACTAATTCACTTGTAAAATTATATCATAAAATTATGTTCAGGACCTTGCCTGGGACCTGGAATCTCTGCAATAAACAGGTCCTGAAGCCTGGGCATTGTGTTATTAATTTTCTATTTCTCTTTTTATCTAAGACAGGGTTGCTCTATGTAGCCTTGGCTGCCCTGGAACTGGCTCTGTAGACCAGGTTGACTTCGAACATAGAGATCTGCCTGCCTCTGCTCCCAAATGCTAGGATCAAAGGTGTCTGTCACCATGCTCGGTTTGTCAATCACTTTTCTATTTTATGTGATAAAGCAATTGCCAATAAACAACTTAATGGAGGAAGGAATTATTTTGCACCAGACTTGAGCTCATACAGTCCTGACGGGCAATGTGACACAGCTCTTGTCTCTTTGATAGCAAGGGTATCATGAGCACAGGGTTGTATCATGAGCACCTCCCCTCAAAGTACAAAGGATAGGTGATCCTACTATTCATCTGAGTGATGGATTTAGAGTTCATCATTCAGCTCCCAGCTAGTGAGACACAACCAACTATGTTCAGTCTGAATCCTCTCTCCTCAGTTAGCTATTACTAGAGACCGCTGGAAATATGTACCCAGAGATGTGTTTCATTGGTGACTTTAAATTGACTCTCACTGCTACTGTAGACAACCATCGCATTCTTCTTTTAGCCTAATGATAAAGCTGCCTCTGATAGTGTTTATGAACCTGCAAGTTGGATGTGAACTACTTTTTATGAGATGCAACTTGCTCTTGTTCCAAATTTGAATCATATCTCACTTGCCAATTGTGGGTATTCAATTTAATTTAATACTGAAATTTATTTATGCTCTAATTCCACTATACCTTTTGGTATAGTGAGGTTGGTTGGCTTATGTTTTTTTTGGATTTTGTGTGTGTGTGTGTGTGTGTGTGTGTGTGTGTGTGTGTGTGTTTCGAGGCAGGGTTTAATTGTGTTAATAGCTGTCCTATCCTAGAACGAAGTTGTCTGGAACTCAGAGATCTGCCTGCCTCTGCCTCCTCAGTGTTGGGTCAAAGGTGTGCACAAGCACTGCCTTGCTATATGTGATTTATGCAGGGTAATTTCCAGAATTACTTAAAATTCATAGGACATTTGCAAATTTTGGAAATATTATGCACACACATACACACACACACACACACTGTCAAATAAAAAGGAGAGGAAAATTAATATATAAGTTTTAATAGAATTGTAGTCAGTTATGTCTTCTAGTTTCTTTACTTTTAAGTAGATAAAAATGAGAACATATTTATAACTAAACTGTTTATAATGTCAAAATTGACAACTATATTGTATCTATAATGAATGAGCTCGATATCTTTATTTCCTTTCAAGATTATACAGGAAGTATTTTCCAAGAGGTAATATGACTCTTCAGATAGAGATTATCTGAGGCAATAAGAAATTTTCCATTAGCAAATTCTAAAATGGATATACTATAGAATTATGTAATAAAATATACTTTATGTTTATTTTGAGTCTATTAAATTTCTATATTTTTTTACTTTGAGTGTGTTTAATTTCTATGTACATAGTGATTTTTCATTTTTCTACATTTGATTTCTCTATGTATATTTTTATTTAGTTAATGTGGCATGTATTAAGCATGGTAAAAGATTGTATGCTGAATTTTGTGTAAGTTTTATACTTTGAGTTTTCCATTTTGTTGAAACATATTTTTATTTTTATTAATGTGAGAGTTTTTGAGGATGGTCTGTTACATAGACCAAGTTGGCCTTAAACTTGAGATCCTTTAAACTTAACTTCCAAATTCTGAGGCTACCAACTTTTACCTCATGCCCAGCCTAATAGTTTGCTTGTTTTTTAGATTCTATTTCAAAATATACACAAAATTCTGTTACCTCACTAAGAGTAATGAATATGCAGTTCGAATACTGTTCAACCATTTTATTATATAGAGTTAAAGGCAAAGATAAACTTCCGAGTTGGGTTTTCTTCATATTACTGTTAAAAAGCAAATTGATTGTATTAATTTGAATAGGCAGATAAGTTCTACTTGAAGGCAACTTTACTTAAGTATGTACCCTGTTTCTGAAACAAAACAATGGGAATAGAAGAGTGACAATGGGGGAGAAAACTGACAATACTTCTTTAGGACAGAGACTTTTCTTTATTGAGTGGCTTAATAATTACATGGGTTTGAAGGAGCCATTTCTCTCCTATTGATTCTCTGTATTCACCATGATCATACACAGAAACAGTGAAGATACAGTTTACTGACTGGAGGTCTGTGTGACATTACCCAAATATCCTCCTACACATAAGTAAGGCATTTATTTTCATTTTGCTAATGTTTTATTTGGAGGAATAAAGGTCTATTGGGAAGCATGTCTTAGAAAGTTTACTTTCCATTCATAACTTTTAACAGGTCAAAAACATAGGTGTCAGATTTCTATTTCTACCATTGTTGTTTAACAGTTATTTGTTTTCTAAGTATATTTACTAAATATTTTATTTTTTGCATTTAGAATTAAAACTGAAAGTATAATATATCCTGTTATTTTAAATATTAATTATATTAAACAATAATTTACACTAATGAAAATGAATTTTATGTAGTAAAAATGATAAAATTACCATTTCAGAATAATTTTCTTAATCTTAAAATGTATGGAATGTATGGAAGTCACTCATAGCATTAATAAATTAAGTTTTAGAAAGAGTTCTATACATATGTATATGATAGACTTTCAGTATGAAATGGAAACAACTTACTGCCAATATTAGTATGTGTATAAATATTTACATAAATTATCAGTCTTGCAAGAAATTTCTCCTTTAGGCCTGACAGGTGTGTTCTATGGCCTATGAGTATACTGAGTTCAGATTGTTTTCTGCATTCATCTTTTATGATAAAGGGAGAATCTAGTAAAGAACAAGAATCATTTACTTTCAATACAAATTATTTTTTGTATAATATGATTCAGTGTAGACATTGTGTGCAAAGAAATGTCCACAATAGCTTTACTCTTTGATGTTTATAAGTTGTAGAGCACCCCCTGCAGAGAAGGCTCTCCCACGATTAATTATCTGTCTCATTGATCTAGCTCTTTACCATACACCCTACCTAGTGGTTCATTTCTATTTAAGTAAGTTTGCCTTCTTGTATACTTATAAGAAATAATTCTGATTCCTTTTCAACTCTGTACTAAACAACTATGGCTCTGGGCAGCTGTGGCTTCTCTGTCAAGAGCCCAGTTTATGCAGTCCTGGCTTTTCTGTGTTTCTATGTTTCTGTGTCACCCTGTCTCTCTTTTCCTCATTCCCTCATATTCTCACTCCGGTTCAAATCTTGGCACACTGAATATAGTATGATTTATTCTATAGATTATCCTGGTGACCCAAGTAATGGAATGACATGTATGTCACTATTGTGAATGAGGTAGCTGTAATAGTGTTTTAATCATTGATAATCTGGTAGCTCTTTTGACTGAGATTAAAAAAAATAATAATAATCTGAGGAAACAACTAAGAAGAAAAGACTGATGGTGACTCACTATTTTTTTTATAGTGACTTACATGTCTTGAGGTTCATGGTATGTCAATATGGGGCATAGGCAAGTCAAAACTCATCATAGCAGGTTTGGCAGAGGAAATCTTCACCAGTGGTCACCAGGAAGACAAGAAAGAAAATAGAAGAAGGTCTGGGATAAAAGGTCTGTCTTTCAAACACTCTAATGGCCTACATTTTCTCCCTAAGACCTACCTCCTAATGGCCCATTCAGCAATGAGTTAGCACACCTGTGGTCCAGTTGCCTCTTGGGAGATCACATTAGCTTGGGAACCAATTCTGCAGCACATGGCCTATTCTTTGCTATTGAAATATCAGGGAAAATTACTTAATTTTTATTTTATCTTCCTTTTGGTTATTTCAACCCACCTTTAAAAAAATAATTTTATTTTTCCTTTTTCCTTTTTATATACAGTCTGTCTGACTGTGTTGTACAGGCCAGATTTGAAATTGGAAATTGCTTTCTAAGTTGTAGGATAACAGTATGAACCACCAGCATCTAATAAAGGTTCCATTTATGTATTTATTTACTGTAGTTTTTGGTTATTTACTATGTTGTTGGGCATCCAAACTAAGACTGAGTTCATGCTTAACCTTCACTCTATCACCAAGTTACATCTCTGAACCATCATCAGATTGCTTTGGTTGTAAAATCTATTTTTGGACACAATCACTGTTCATCTCTAAGCACAGAGACTGAAGGTTTTGTGTTCATCTGTCAACCTAAAGTTTCATTGACCGTAATGTTAGACCTAATAATTTTTCTTTTTATTATTAGCCATTCTGACTTAGCCTTTGCTGGGGCAAGAATTTCAGAGGTAACCCTGATCTTTGGAAGATGTCCTCCCTTGAGGAGAGTGGATAGGATTTGGAAACAGTTGAGACTCATACCACCAAACACCGCCAAAATAAGTGAAACTTGGTTCAGTGTTGTGTATCTCACCATCAAATGAAGAGTGTAAATTTAAAAGGTCAAGGTGATAGAGCACCATGGCTAATATTTTCAGATGAGACTCAGAGAGTGTAACTAATATAACTTAACAAACAATATTGACAACGGAGCACTTTGCCTTTTAAGGACTCCTGATATACTTTCATGAATTATAGGGGAAAAAGTATCCAGGTCATGAGATCTTGGACCATATGTCCAGTCACTGATAACTGAATCCTACCATTCAGTTATGTTAATATTTACAGTATCTACTTCTTACCCCCAAACACACTATTGAAAACAACGCAACAATAGCAACAACAAAGACTCACAATTGTAATGGATTTAAAGTGAATGAGAGTTGGTTTCCCAGTTTCAATAAAGGTTTTTTAGAGTTGCATTGTTTCATACAGTTTTTTCTTAGTTTTGAAATTTGAATATATGATAATTCTCCATAAGTAATATATCCATTTTATGGAGTATAGGGTCATGAATTTCCAGAAAGTAGTAACAAATCATGTATATAGCATTCCTTTGAAATAACAAATATAGCCATCAAGCATTTTATGCTACCATATTAAGAATTTATATAATGCTCAGTAGAATGTGTAAAACCAATCTAGAGCTGTTGGATTTTAAAATACTTTGTGACTTAAGAATAAAAATCATGGATAAGGATGAAAACTTTTGAGGGAGCCTCAAGTATAATAATTCAACATAGCGTAAATACAGTAGTGGTGGGAACTAAAGTGTCAACAAGAGCTCAGTAGACAAGTAGAAAACGGCAAAAACAACAACACTAGAATGGTGAATTGGCTTTCTTTTTCATTCATTCATCTACTTATTTATTCATTAATTTCTTTCTATGCCTTGGGACCGGACCAAAGGCCTCACGTTTGCAAGCTGAGTGGTCTAGTAGTGAACTACTCCCAGCATCTTGCATGAATCAAAACATGGTCATTCATACTTGGTGACAATAAAGTCTATAAAAAAGTGGTGAAGTTAAAATTCCGTTTTTGTATTATATATTATAGGAGCCTAGTTAACAGATTTAATAGATCTTCTAAATTAAAGTTTATGTTGAAAAATACACAACTGATAGTGTTAAACCTCAGAATTGCATATGACATTAAATACATTTGTAAGTATTCATAATGTACATAAAGCCCTTGGACTTTATTAAAAGATAGTTTTAAATAAAAAAAAATTTGTAAGTGGGATGCCCAATATAGTATATTTCCTTCAAGCTGATACTATGAACAATGACAATATTTAGTGTTTATTGAGTCATCACATTTTTCCATGTACTATGGTAATTGAATTACTTCAAATTTATTTTTTCTGCTTCTGATAACCTTATAATATAGATACAACTATTATTTTATAACTTAACTTCTCCATGGTCACACAGGCAATAAATATTAGAGTAGAACCTGAGTCAATACCAGGAAGCTTTTAGCTAGTTGTATGCACTGAATTTGTTTTTACTTTTAACATTTTCAAAATGTGAAAACAGTAGGCATCTTTACTGTATATAAAAACTTATAATTCATTAGGCCCTCATCTACAATGAATTAATAATTTGGAGGAAAGGGTCTCAGATTATTATATCTAATGACTGATCTAAAATCCTGATGTATTAATCTTTTCTCATTTCTACACCTTTTAACTTTGATGTCTGCCAGGAGACAAACTTCGGTCTGATATAGTCTAGCTCACCTCTTTGCAATGTATAAGATTTTCATCCATTTATGCTTAGGAAAACTTCATTTATTCAGCACAATTCAAAACCAAATGGCTGTGCTGCAGAATATTTTTAAGCTGAACAGATTATCTCTGACCATTGGCAAAACACAAAATATCTCCTTGTAGATGCAAGCATTATACCTCTATTACTTTAAAAGTATCTATGTATGGTTAGGGACTTTGAAGGTAAACTTTAGCAAGAACTAAACCAATGTCCTGTGTCAAATCAGTGGTGACATTCTTGTTATTACTTTGCAATTGATTGATGTTGATGGTCTTAAATGGTTTTCTGAAGTTTTGGAGCCCATCTGCTCTTACCCATGAAGAATCAAGGTTTCCTAACATGAGACACTGCTTCCAATAGATTTACTTTATCTGATATATGAGGAAAGTCAGCTGAGATAATAAAGTCTTTTTTATTGAAATGGACATTGCTTGTAAAAGGAACTCTTTCATAGTTCATGTTACTTAAAAGTAATTATCTAAGAGAGATTTTGTTCCCCATGTGTGTGGACTGAAGAGCCACTGACTAGTTGGCAATGTGGACAGTGTTCACAATGGTAAACTAACTAAATGCTTAGTGCTGTGGAGACATTAAAATTACATTCCAATTATTTCCAAAGTGTATCTGAACTAAAGTGACCCAGTAATAAGAGGGAAAAGAGGGAGGAAGGCAATGAGCACAAGGGCAGAGACAGAGAGAGAAAGAGACACGCAGACAGACAGAGACAGAGAAGCACAGACAAACAGATATATACACACACATGAGAGAAAGAGAGAGAGATCTAGTGTTTCAGAAGGCATCAAAATACAGAGTAGCTCACATTCCAGTGAGAGAAGTGAGGTATCAAGGCAGAGTTTTTGATAAATAGCAATGATGGGGGATGATGAACCACATATTTGATTTCAATGTCAGTGCACAGAATTATGTATATCACCCAGTTGGAATTTACTTTTCAACTTCCAAAGATATGGTCTGCTGAGGGAAATTAATTTGAATGGCTTTAAAGTAATCCTTTGGAACTATAGTCTCCATGTATAGGTATGTAGTTCAAACAACTGGATTTTAAAGAAGGGAAGTTCTTGGTGTCTGATACATGCAACAGAAATCTCCAGGGACATCAGGGTCCTGCAACATCTTATTGCGATACACCAATTTGCAGTACTTCTGTGTCTTAGCATAAAAATGAAAATAAATTGAAGCCCCATAATGCCAATTTATTTCTTTAGCCATTACCAACTTGAACACTTATCTGTTCTGAATTTGAAATCAAAATGCTTTGAATTCAGCTTATGAGCCTCTTTGTTTTAGGGAGGGAAAGAACCACTAAAGCACACTGAAGAGAAAGAGGAGATAATAGGGCTTGGAAAGCAACCTCTTGGCAAAGAGGAACAAGAGCAGTGGAATAATTTAATTGCTCATCAGCTAATTATACGGTATTATAATGTTAATGTGTCTTCATCATGACAATGTAATAGGTATAGATTGAAGCATATGAAAAAGAAAGTGTTGATGCAGTAATTATAAGTAAGAGTGGAGCTGTTAGAGTAATTATACGCTTCATCTGGTAATTAACGTATTGTTCAACTTGAGATGGGGAACAAAGAGTGAAAAAGTTAAATATTGAAGGACATGCCTTTGACACTCCAGAGATGTCTCTGTGCTTTTGCAGAGAATAGACCACCCTACATGGATACTGTTATTTTCTGCTTCCCCCTTTTCGTGGTTTATTATGTTGTGGACACACATGGTGTAAAAAAAAAAAAAAAAGAAAAAGAAACAGGAATTTGAGTATTAAAGGCTACTGGGGGTTAAATTTTTATGCTCTGTGATCCATTTGATGCAATTCTTTATTCAGTTATGTCTCATTTTGTCATTCATAATAAGTGTGTTAGAAACTTCAAAATTACATTAAGAAACAAGAAAATAATAACTATTCTTTCAACAGAACATGAAGGTAATATTTTTTTTAACATACCTGAACAGTACCTTCTGAGAGAGTTAGTAGTTTCTCTTTGAGTTTAAAAACCAATTGATTCCTTGACTTTATAATTTCAAAATCAGTTCAATAATATGGTTACTGCAAAATAAGAAATCACTGGTTAGCCAGAGGTCAGTTGATACAATATTGTCACTCATTCATCAGTTATCTTTCAAACCACAGTGTACCTGGGGCTACCCTACAGCAGACATTTGACATGTTAGCACATGGTTTCCATAACCTTCCCGCTTGTTCTCATCTAGATACAGTTGGAATGCCTACTGGGACAGTCAGGTTAAGTGACTTGTGCCTGTCATTTATCTACTGTTTGAAGTGGTGGGATTTGAATCAGCAGTTCTAGTATCTAAAACTGCTAACCCTATTCTACTTAATTCTCCTAGATGCTTACATTGGTGAGTGTTAGAGGATTACCTGGAAGGTTTCTATATTCTGATTGAAACAGAGTAATGAAGCAAGATTTAATGGACTAAAAAGGTGTTGGTAGAGGAGAAGGCAATCAAATGTACGAAAGCTGCAGATGCCAAAGGCAAGCCTGCTACAGTCACTCCACAGAGAGCTGGAAGTTTGCTTAAGATGAGGTTGAAAGCAGCACAAAGGTCAAAACTTGAAATTCATTGAGACACTGTAAGCTGAAACTACTCAATGTATTTTAATGTCCTCAAAGCCTTGAATCAAAATTTACAGAAACCAGTGAGTGTTGTATGGAAAAATCCATGAACATGCTTGTCAACTGAAGACTGATTTTGCTAACTTAGGTAAAGTATAATGAATAGTGTTCAGCATAATTTTAAAAATTAGAGAGGTTGCAGAACATATCTTGTTGATGAGACTCAGGCAGAACTCATCAGAAGGTGGCCCCTGGAGTGGCCTGGACCCCTCTACTGGCTGGTCTACATGTGACATTGCTGTAAAGGGACAGGAGCTTGGAATCTGATTAATCCCCTGTGCTGACTACATTAACAGCTCTGAATCTTATTTTCCCTATTGTGAGAGTGGTAATAATAATTCCCAAGCTTCAGGGTTGTTGGGAAATTAAAAATGCGTTTAAAAGACTCATCACAGGAACTGGCACATTGTAATTGTTCAGTTAAGTTGGCTGCGATTACTGCTATTCAGCAGTAGAACATTACTGAACAATGCAAAGCACTTCTTAATAAGAAGATCTTAAAAGTTTAAAACAAATCCTTGAAGGAATGTTGTGACTCTTTTAAAATATTAATTATAGTTGTCCCCCATCTGTAATGAAAAAGGTACTATGCATTCAAGAAACAAAATGCATTCATATTAAGTAGCCTCTCTTCAAGACCTTTCATATCGATTGAGAATTACGGTTATCAGAATTAGTTCAGCCATGGAAGAAGGAAATTAATGTTATGTATGTTTTTTTCCTAAAGTCATAATTCAAAGGGAATGAACATAATGTATACCATCAGCACTATTCGGGAAACTTAAAACCGATAGAAAATGCTTGCACACACACACACACACACACACACACACACACACACACACACACAAAGTTCTTACTAAACACACCATACTTCATTGTTTTGTTACTTTTCAGATACTACCATGTGCAACTCACAGATTTCCTTTGGGTGATGACTGACAGTGAACAGTCACTCCTTTCTAGTCCTCTGCTGTTGTAAGACCCAACAGAGCAGAATTATTTCATGTTTATATTCTTTAAAAGATAGCATAGTTCTGGGAATATACTATATACTCAGTATGTACTCACTAAATAAATGAGTAAACAAGCGAGACTTTGTTTTCTTTTGAGATAGAATCAAGTTTAATTACCTTATTGGTCATAAAGTTATAATTCAAAAATTGCCAATTTTCTATACTGTAAATGTTTTGTTTCCCAGGATAGAAATGTGTAATGCAGTAGGCACACAACTACTCATGTTTTTAGATGTGTTAATAGTGCTGAAGAGTGAAGCAAGGACTTTTCCTATGGTTATTTTCTCCATCCTGCTCTCTCTGTGTACATACGTAGAATGTTATTTTTCTCTCTGGTTTCTGATCATTTCCCAGATGTACTCATGTGCAATGGAATAAGGCCTGAGTTTAGAGGAAATGTTTCTTTCAAAATAGAAACACAGATAATCCTCTGTGGTTCTTGTTCTTTTGTCAGGGTTTGTTTTCTGTTTTTATCACTCTCTAATATTTCATAGGGCACTATCCCAATAATCTAAACATGGCTTTCCTAAGTTTAATTTCTTATTTGTGTGATACGATGAAATGGCAAACAATTGAAAGGCCTGTTTTTCTTCTCCATATAGGAGCAGAAATGAAATAGATACACGAACAGCTCCTAATTATTTGGCACATAGTTTTGACTCTCATCTTCTTTGTTAGAGCAAAATGATGATGGTAACCACACGTGTGCTGATGGTGAATTTTAACTGGACAATAGACTGGTAGCAAACCACTCCAGAGAAGCTTACATACAGAGTCACATGGGGCTAAAATCATACAAATGCTTGTTCCAATTATCTGCTTCAAATAATATTTAGGTAGCTAATTTACACATTCAAGAAGGAAAGTTCAATACTTTAATACTAGAAACATAAGTACAATAACTTGCAGTCTTTGCTTGTATTTAAGTATGTGCTACATGGAACTGTGACCTATGTCCTTGCATGGGTATCATTCCTTAGAGACACTGTTATTCTCATTCACACAGGAAACAGAGACAAGATAGCAAAAGGGTTTAAGAAAAAGTTCCACATGACATTCTATTCATCACAATTTAATAATAAATAGGATAGAGTATCATAAAAAGTCACATGACTAAACATATATACTGTCCCTCAAAATTCATAGTTTACTAAAATGCTGTAGTGAGAACTTGGAGACTTGAAGATAGAGAAGTTCCATTCTCAGAGTTAACCACTTTTTACTTAGCTGGAGTTCCCAGAAATAAAAAAAAAAAAAAAAAGAAAGAAAGAAAGAATGAAAGAAAGAAAGAAAAAGAAAAATTGATCCTTTTCAGGGGTGAGGAAGCAAGCAAATCACAACAATAAAAATGTTTGATTTTGAATAAAGCTGATTCTTGTCGACACTGAAAAGGAAAAACATGGCACTTAATGACTTTGTTTAACTGTAATTCTTCAGGCTGGAAATGGCCTCCAAATTGTTCACCATCATTGTGCCATGCTGATAAAATCTAGCTGCATTTCTACTTTCTCTAGTATATTTTTAAGCTCAGGGTCATTTGAATCTGCACTGGAAATGTATTTTTTCTGTATCCATGGAGTTTTAGAAAACATAACCTGCAATTAAAGTTTAGACTGGTATTTAAAAAAAATAAATTTGTGTGGCACATAAGCACACTGGAAAAATATTTATTCAGAATTTTTACAACTTTCTTGAAGCTTAAATGGTCTTATATAATGCTGTATTCATGAGTTTCTAATATATATTTCCTTTATAGCATAATAAAACCATACACACACACACATACACACACACACACACACACACACACACACACACACACTCACACACTCAAACACATACACACGATGTATGGATTGTGCAGTAGGTTTTCCTTCTCAACGCAGAAGGACACCTCCATTTTTCCAAAGCAAAAGGCACTGATGTAAGTAAACTAACTTTCAATGTGAGTTTAAGGTAGATAGTGAAGAAATTGACATTGAGGCATCTCTTATTAATTTTGTCAGATTCGTGAATGACAGTGTAGAATATAAAATATTAATACATAATAAATAGAAGGTTCAAGTAAATAACAAATGAGAAATTCATGTGTGTGTTAAAAAATTTTATTTTACTTCTCTAACATAGGTAAGAGGTATAGTCTCTAATGTTATTTTCTTTCCATCCAATGGAAGTAAAAGCATGTTAAAAATTAAATTCATCTTTAGGATCAACTATTTATTATTTTCCTATTGCGTAGTTATTCCACTAAAACTTAGTGATCATATGAATACATTCATTCATAAACTTTTTCTGTACATTTGAGTTTCCTGGTGATATGCTGTGTGTTACTGGCTACTAGCTTCTAATTCCTAAAATAAACAAGAGTGATGTTTTCATCATCCAGTACTTTACATTTGTGTGAGAAGAAATATAATGACATTTTACCTGCCCCCAAGGAAAAGGACAAATACAAAATACATACAAGACAGTAACATATGAGCATGAATGAAATGTTTATGTTATGACATTATGAAGTGCAGGGAAATTGATACCATCTGTTCATAATAGAAAAGGCTTTGTAGGGTGCTGACATTTGAGATGTGACTCTTAAGGGATGATTTTTTTTTTTTTTTTTTTTTTTTTTTGATCAGGTGGATGGGACTGGAAGTGAACAAGTAAAGGAAGAAAGATTTTAGGGAAATGTAGTGCTGTGACGTAGTTAAAGTGTAGAAGACATCAGTGTATTTGTGATCAAGCACAGGAGTTTGTTCACAAATTCTTTTCACTCTTAAGAGACTGAATGAGCTCAGGAGAGTGAGATGGGAGCCTCTGCAAAGCAGAAAGTACATTAAGGAAGACACACTTCATTTTGTAGGAATTCAGAGCTTTAAATAAAAGATTGGCCTTTCCTGTGTTGAACTTTAGAAATATTATTTTATCATTGCTCAGAACAGAGACTTAGATAAGTTTTATCTCTGTTATTAAACTATTAGCTTCTTGGTAAACATTTATGTTATGTTTTATTGAGTATTTTATATGAGATATTTTTCAATTGCTCCCAAGCAGGAAATATTGAATTTGAAAGAATCATTAAATACATTAAATAACATATATATTCATATATATATTAATTATTTTCTTATTTTACATATCAATCACAGTTCCCTCTCTCTCCCTCCCTCCCATGCCCCCTCCTGTCCCACCACCACCTCCACTCCACCAGGAGGCTGATGCCTTCCAGGAGGGATCATCTAAATCTGTCAAGTCATTTGCAGTAGGTGTAGGCCCTCCCTCCTGCCTCTGGGTTTAGGAAATATCCCTCCATGGGGAATGTGCTCCCAAAGTCCTTTTGTGCATAAGGGATACATTCTGGTGCCACTGTCAGAGGTCCCTTATACTGCCCAGGCCTTCTGAGATCTGCATTCATGGGGTCAGAGTCGGTACAATACTTGCTTCCCAGCTACCAGTCTGGGGGTCCATGAGCTCCCCCTTGTTTAGGTCAGCAGTTTCTGTGGATTTCTATAGCCTGGTCTTAACCTCTTTTATTATCACCTCTCCCTCTCTGCAACTGGATTTCAGTTCAGCTCAGTGTTTAGCTGTGGGTATCTGCTTCTGTTGTATTGGCTACTAGATGAGGTCTGTATGGTTGTATGTAAGTTAGTTAACAATCTCATTATCAGGGAAGGGCATTTAAGATAGACTTTCCATTGTTACTCAGATTGTTAACTGGGTGTCAGTAGATCTCTGAACATTTCGCTAAAGTAGGCTTTTTCTTCAAATCTATAATTGCTCCCTCTATTACGGTATCTCTCTCTCTTTTTTTTTTTTTTTTTTTTTTTTTTTTTTTTTTTTCTCTCTTCATACCCTGACTCAATCTTCCTGGTCCCACATGTTCTCTTCTCTCCTTCTCTTTCTCCTAACTCCCTCTCCACTCACTGCCTCCACCACTCCCAATATGCTCAGGAGATCTTGTTCCTTTTCCCTTCTGTGAGGGACCTTGTATGTCTCTCTTAGGGTCATCCTTGTGTCCTAGTTTCTCTGGCGGTGTGAATTATAGCAGGATGCAAAATAATTCTATGACACAATTGTTATGGGGTTTATTTTCCTCTTTAGTCATTTTACCACCATATTGCTTGTCAGTGTCATTTGTTAAGAGTCATATTTGTTTCACCTTCCTCATTCTTCCTTGGATAAAGGAATAGAGATATGCCATCTTAAAAAAATATTTTGGGTTTGTAAATGTTAATTTCTTGTCTGTGTTTTATATATTAGAAGTGCTTAATAATCGTAAGTGGAGTTAAAAGTCTCCCTTAGTTCTGAGTCATCATAAAATAAAAAAAGAAAACAAAAACAGATGTAGGAAAATTCAAGGAAAATGCATAATTAATATTTCCAACAGAGAAGTGTCTCCAGAGGAGGGTGTATAACAGTGAGCAGAGAATGGTACCCTGACACAAGAGTTGCTTTATCATGTGGGTAATTATTTCTATTAAGTGTAAAAACAGTGGGAAGCATGCTGTATGCAGATTAGGTCAGTGGCTTGTTTGTTCAACACCCTACTGGTTTTAAGTGGCAAGAAAGAAGACTTTGTGTTCCTATTTCATTAAATCTACATTTGTTTAAAGGATTTTAATGTCTTTTGTAGTTAAATGTGAAAATGTGCCAATTGATTGTTAATTATAATCAAGAATTCTTATGCAATTTAATGACAATGAACATTTTCTTTCTGTTATTTCATCATTTGATATTAATATTCTTATTTGACACACTACTAAACTCAGGCTAAGAAATGTTAAATAATTTACCAAAATTCAATAGATAAAAAGTGATAGAGGTGATACGAAATTAAGCTATGTTTGTCATGACTTCAAATCCTGTAAGTTTTTCAAATTAAAACTTAACTTGGCCTCTAACACTGTCTTAAGTCTGCTGGAAATATCAATCTTAAATTACTCTTTGTCATCCATATTTTACCAATCCCTTGACAAAAAGGACAATTCCACAACTTATTTTGAAAATAAAGGAAGATTATATGTTTCAAGAACCATTGTTGAGGATTACATAATTTTTGTATCTGTTTGAAATAATTCTTAGTGAAGGTTTGTGTCATTATTTTGACATGTGAACCCTTTAAAATCATATGTATCTGTGGCTGTGCTTTTAATTCTTGACCATAAGTTTTAGTGCTTTCATTAGATATTATTTTAGTTGTATTCAACTTTGTTAATAAATTTAATAAAATTTTTTTCATAGGCAAAGGTTAATTGACTGATAGTGTTGCAGACCCCAAAGTTCCTCTGTTACCGTCATTAGAGAGGTAATCTTGACATCAATAATTTACTGCTTAAGTTGATTGTATGAAATGAATTAGTAAGTAAACACTTGGTTATAAAATTCCCTTAACACTATTGCACATTTTTAGTCATATAAAGTGCTCCACTGGTTTTTTTTTTTTTTTCCTTGTTTAATAGCACTATCTCCTTGGACCACTTATTTAGTTTTTAGTTTTACTAAGTAGGATGATCAAATGAAAGATTAATTATTAATTTCACATTTTACCTTACTTCTTGTCAATTGACAACTCTAATTGTTTTCTCCTATGAATTCTCTATAGTTGTTGCTTTATTTATTCCTTCTTCTTTTTCTTCTTTTGTGGGATAAGTAACAGGTAAACTGTAATTTCAATTCCATAGTAACATTTCACATTTATCACTTCAGGAATCATTTTCTACCCAATGCATCTCAATTTTTAAACTCAAGAATCATCCCCTATGATAAATAATTCAGGGGTGTGGAAATAAAGCTTTTCCAGGCAATGGTATGCTACTCAAGAATGAAATTCCTAGTCATCTTTCTTTTTGGTTTTTCAAGACAGGGTTGTCTGTATAGCCCTGATGGTCCTGGAACTTACTCTGTATACCAGGCTGGCCTCAAACTCACAGAGATCCTCCTGTCTCTGGCTCCCTAATGCTGGGATTAGATGTGTGGAACACAATTCATGGCTCATCTTTTATTTTTTAGCAAGGAAACATGTAGTTTATTCAAGACAATATTAGGGAAATGATGTTTCCTAGACTAAATGTATTAATTTTAATTAACTTCATTATCTGTTATATGAGAGGGAAATACCACAGCATACATTTACATGTGAGGATAACCAGTGGGTTTGATTAACTCCTTCCATCATATGGCTATAAGGAATCAAACTCAAGTCATTAGGAGCTATCACCTTACCCACTGAATGATCAATTCAGCTCATGTGGGAGAATAAAGTTCATGCTTATATGTAGAAAATTGATCATAAACATACCTATGGAAACATGGCAAATGTGCTTTACATTTTTTAAAATTTGCATCTATTTGAATATAGAACTATGAGGTGATACAATTTTGTAGCATTCAATAATATTTTTAATATTTATCACTCATAAAGTTTTAAAAATAGCTTGATAAAATTGTCTTAATGTAATGATACCACTAAACATACATATTTTTGTTTTCATGTTTTACCTTAACAAAATAAATACTCTAAGTGTCAAATTCAGAAAGAGGATCACTGCTTTGAAACACCTTGAATATCCTTTCAAACTCCCAATAAGTGTGAAATATTAGGTATTTTGTGCATTAAATTACTCACAGTGCTTAAAATTTTAAAAATCACAATAAAAGCAGAACCGATATATCCATATTGCTTCCTAACATTTTCAGTTTATTAGTGGGAAATTTAATTAGTGCTAATCAGCCTGAGGCAAAATGAGTGAGAAATTAACTTGACATTTGATATTATAGTATTTCTCAGTTTGTGGTACAGCCACAACACAACAGCCCGGGATATACAAACAGAATCTCAGTGTCACTTCTGATTACCACATTACTGAGACTAGCTGTAACTTACTGAAAAGCTATCCGTGATTCATTATCTTTTGGGTTTTGTTTGAGAAGGCATGCATCACATCAGCACTGCACATGAAATGGCATGTTTGAAGACGCTGCATTTTCGTTACAGACCAGAATCTTGATTTACAGTCTGTTTTCTGAAATGGTGTTTATCAATATTAATATGTCTCTGGAGTCATGCTTGCTCAGACTTTGCAGAGGCACTGAGAGCTGGCAAAGCTGTTTTCCCTTTGGTGTCCTCTCCATTGCGATGCTATCATACCAGGGACCTGGGATTAGGGGGAATAAAAAGATGGCAAACAGCAAATCCTTGTTATCACTCCTGTTTCTTCTTAGTCTCTACTGTTCTATGATTTAATATTTGGTTTCAGAAAATAGCATCCCTGATAATATGATACATATATTTAACTATACATGTTTAAAACAACAGTGATCTCAAAATATATAGTCCATAAATAGGATGACGCCTAAAAATTATTTTCAAAATGGAACATTTTGAAGGACTGTATTGTCAGTCTATGGGTAAAAAATAAGCTTCAACAAATGTGTTGCCTGTTACCTCCTATTTCCATTTCCCATGTACTTAGAAACTTATAGCAGATTCTGGCCCAATTTGAAATTGTCCCTTGCTGCAAATCTTGCCTATGGTTGTGCATTTTCTGTGTCACAATTGGAACAGGCATCTTCCAATGACAGATAATAGTTATTGTTAAGGAATAGATCACAATCAACCCTGAAATTGGTTGAAAGACCTTTGTGATCATCAGCTTTTCTATATCTGTGCATCAATTTATGTATGTGTGCGTATGAAGGATATATGGGATTTTGTATATACTGTGTGTGAATGAATATTTGAGCAGAGACCAGACATCCATGAGAGGGATCTTCCTTGATTTTTCTCAATTCTTCTCAGTTTAACTTTTGGCAACTTCATGTATGTGTAGAAAATATTCTTGTCAACTTTACACATCTCTTCCTGCCCCCTGATTTCAATCAACCTGCTTCTTATACCACCAAGTCTGTATCCTACTTTCATTTCTGTTTAGTTTGTTTTATTTTTCACTGATTCACTGAAAGCAACCAGGGCAATCTGTCAGGGCATAGGTGTGGAGCTATTCATAGCATCATGGACAATTCACTAGTATCTCCATCACTTTGTAGAATGCCTTCCTCTCCCACATGATCTCTGACAACCATTTCATCCCCAGAGTAGGTCAGCGTCCTATGACTCCTGTCCCATCAATGTCTCCATGTTTAGAGCTCAGATATTATAGACTTGATGTAGACAACCATGGTTGCTGTGAATATATGCATACCATGGCAAAAATAATTACTTCTCAGAATCTTGACCCACTATGGATCTGTACATGAATTATTATACTTTACAGAGAGAGGCTTCTTTGTTCAAGGGTGGGGGTATAGCTAAAGGCTATCAGCTAAGTATTTAAAAACACGGTTTTACAACACATCCACTTAAAAAATAACAAAATAAGTTCACTCCTTATGCCTATAACTATCTATGGGGCCTTTAATCTGAATCTGCATTACCAGGTGTGAAATCCCTCTCATGGAGTATATCTTAGATCAAATCAGAATTCAGTTGATTACCCCAATAACTGTTGTGTTAGTAGGTCTTTCAAGTTGGTATTATGTGACACACAAGATGCTGGAAAGAACTTTTCTCTCTTTTCTCAGCCAACTGACTATACCAACTTATTATGAATGCTAGCCAACATGGGAAGGAAGCCTCCAGCTCAGTTCACCTCTGATTTCTCTGTGTTCTGCATACAGTTTTTTGTTTGTTTATTTTGTCTTCAGTAGTTGGTTCAGTCTTCAAGTTTTGGTACATAACCAAGGATGATGGCAGCAACTTGTGTAACTTAGGAGCCTTCAGGGACTCAATGATCAACCACTTCTAACGAGTGTTCCCAAATCTAAAACTCATTTAGTAAATCATGATTTCTTTTTTTTTTAATTATTTAATTTAATTTTATATAACAAAGTCCAATTAAATGAAAACAAACCTTTATACACAATATTTGGGAATTTGGGTGTCGTTCTTTCCAAACTACTTCCTGCTGGTAAGGGGTGTTGTCATGGGGGATTCGAAGAAGATTCAGAAATCCTGGCTGTAGTCTGTAGGACTGTTTTGTCCAGCTGTTTTGAATGTAGGATCACCTTGTACTCTGTTGCAGTCGGTCTGGCGTGATCAAACCACATCAGGATTTCTTGAATCGTAATTATCCACTCATGTATGACGGACGCCTTCATTAAAACTTCCATTTTTTTTTAGTTATGTTTTCCAGTCGCTTTATAATGAGTAAGTTTGAGTGAGACTTCTTACATTCTTATATTTTGCTAAGCTTCCCTTCTTTCCCATCCCAACACTTTCCCTGTTAGAACATTGCTACCCCGGTATGCCTTTCTCATTTTCTTATCACATACCTTCTGCCACTGCCACCTCCCACAAAGCTCACTTTCCTTGCCTCTACACCTCATGAACTGCTACATTTGAAAGCCAATATTATCAAAGGACACCCTCCCATCTCTGTCATCCTGGCACTAGGTTTATGAATACACCTGGGTTTTATATGGGTACTGAAGATCTGAACTCAGATGCTGAACTTGCATATCAAGTTCTTAACCATTGAGGTTTGTTCTCAGCTCCAAGACTGAGTTAATGATTCTGAGATACATATTCTCTAAAGGATTCTAAAAAGTTTCAGCTGGACTATCATTATACTCTTTTTAAATACACGATTTCTTAACTGCCTTATACCTTAACAATCCCCCTATTCTCACTTCAAAAACTTGTTTGTGACTTGAATCTTTAATTCATGACCGGTTTCTAAAAAGTTATTAACTAAGTATTATCATGTAATGAAAACAACTTGAAATTTACCTAGTTCTTGGACTAAGAATCAATTGGACTTCAAGGTAAATACTGCAGCAGAGATCTGCCAATCACTATAAAGAAAGACTGGATAAGGAGACCAGCTACTTAGATCATTGTAACATTGACTAGCAAATGGTTAGTGGCAATGACGGAGGAAAGGACAAGTTAGTTAGGTGCCTACTTTTGGTATAGCCTTGATGAAATGACACATTTAATGACACATAGTTAGAGAATAGAAAGAATGGTATGTATGGAATAATGATTAAATGAAATTATGAACCTGGCAAACTAGGAAGATACAACCAACTGTGATGTTCTGTTCTGTGGAAAGCAGTGATGGAATTTACACAGAATATTTGTCATCTTCTACACAAGACAACACCCTTTATTGCTTCAGTGTACAGAAAAGCTTGTGTGGCCAATATGTACAGATGGAGTTAAGGAAGATAAACACAAAATACATATTATTGAAGGAGGAGCTTTTGAACTTGCTTGGGATTTTTGTTACAGCATTTTATTTGTTTTGTTGATTAAATGCTGGTATTAAACTGAGGGTGTTGAGTATGTGGGTGACCCTAAAAATGCCTGAATTCATTGATTAAAATTTGCAAATGAGAAGGTAGTTATACATGAAAATATATAGAAAAGGACTGCTTCTAAATCACCTGGAAACTCTTTATTTTAAAGTTATAGCCTAGACATAGTAAATATGTAAAGATAATGCTATCATGAATATTCACAATTTATCATTTTGTACATGCTGATTGCCTTAGAAAGGTAATCCTCAAATACAACCTTGAATCAGTTTTAAATGTTATTTCTACAAAATCTCACTCAGACAGAAAGCTTCTTAAAATCCCAGTAGTAGAAATTAGTAATATTTAGTGGTCTCTCAAAGTTTCTACAGATTAGTGAAGAAAATGCCATTACCTTCCTTACCTAGAATGCCAAGAGCTCATCTACTTCTTGCAGTAACATTTCATATTTAAGCAAGCACACATTGGAATGGATTATGGATGTTCACTAGCTGCATATAAAACAGATAATGAATTCTCTAAGACTGTTCAGCACCACAAAGGTATGTGAGAAACATAGACACTGTGGGTTTGTGTGCTTTTAAAGGGGACCACAGGGTCACAGAGAACACAAATTAAAGTGTCCTAAGGAATCTATTTCCATTTTGCTGAATTTCTTCTTTGCTTGCCATTTTTTAGTTTTAATGCACAGCAACTATTCTAACCCCTGGGGTCTGTAGGTTCTGCCCACCCAAAAACAGAAAACACAGCAGACATGTTTCTGTAATTTTAAAAACCAATGGGGAAGGATTTTAATTCAGCACTCATTTTATTAATGAGTCTGAAATATAAAAGTCAGAGCTTTTTGCACAACATATGAAAGAAGGAATCCAAAAATAACTTAGTTTTATTAACCATTGCTATTTGCAAATACTTACAGTAATGTGGCACCTGGTATGACAATTGATTTCTTATAGTAAAGATTTGATTGGATTGTGGATTTGGCTTACTCTTCTTCAGTTCAAGGATTTTGAGACACAATATATCCAGAAATGTAGCTGGTGAGACCTTTGATATATTACAAGAGTGTGGAAAAGTGTCACAGAACAAACAAAACTTGAGAAGGAAAACAAAACAAAACAAAACAAAACAAAAAAGAAACTACAGGAAATCAATTAACATGTTTCTCCCTTCCTGCTGCTGATGCAATTATATTCCATGCAATACTAGGACACGGGATCTTTCACCTTTCTTGGTCCTTGTTCTGTGTCAAGCATTATGTCTCCATGACCACTGTTAGATATCAGTAGCTAGATGCTCCACCGTGTTGACAATTTCAGGATAGTATTTGGCCCAGGAAAAAATGCTGTTGAAAGTTGTCCTCTGGGCTGAATACTGTTACCATCACCATCTCTGTTGATGCTGTTACTACTTGCAAGAGACCCTCAAAATTGGTACTGCTAACATCCCGTTATAAGTGAAAGGGGTAAGGAAGGTCATCAGAAGTTTTCCTAAGATTCTTTCTGCTCCTTTTAATATCCTTCACAGCTATATGTAAGCCTGTTTATACTTACATGATGTCATGGTCTTGGGGGTAATGTAACCTCCAACAAAGACTCTATCAGTGCATGCGAGGGGATGTCATCATTTATGCTTGAGTTGAAATTTTCGGTGTTGTGGCCTATTTTATTGTCACCCGTGCTCTAGTAAACAACCCACCATCTTTGTTCCATAAGTATCCATGTTAATTCATTGGCTCATCATGTTTGGCTTTGATGAAATATTTATTTTGTCTGTATGGTTTAAAGATGAATACTCTATTTTTAAATAAAAATATCTAGACAACTTTCAATATTAAACTGATCTGGAACATCTATAACAACTTAAATTTATGATATTCTCAAATAAATTGTTTTCTGCCACCTATTTAATACACATTTTCCTCAATAAATATTTATTTCATACTGTCATGAGTAAAATGCTTTATTTTTCAGACATGTATTGAAAAGTTTAAATTTACATTTACCTTTAGACTGTTTTCTCTGTTGTATATATCCATTATTAACACTTGAATAGTGGCATACAGTGTTCAGGGTATTTGCCTATATATCATCCATTTTGCTTTTCTTTGAACTTTATTGGGGAAGCAACAAATTTACTCCTATTCTGATTTTACAAATCAAAGAAGAGATAGAAGGTGAAAGACATTCAGAGATTTGTTCAAATCACACAAAACATATGAAATTGAACATACTAAATTTATAGAATAACCTTTTGTATAGTATAACACTAATGCTATTTTGACTTAAGGAAGGACTGATACTGAATTTTAGCTTGTTCTCTAAGCCAGAATGTCTTCTGAGAGTATCCATTGACTTGCTGTCATGAAGAGAAAGGCTTGTATGAATGAATATACTCCCTGGCTATGCACTTGAAGTCAGAGATGCTCTCGTTATCTACAATTAGAAGTTCCTTAAAAGCTAATGCACAGAGGCTTCTGATATAATTAATACAACCAATTTTTGAAGGTAATTGAGTGGTTTTTAGAACGGGTAAAGGAAAACAATCTTACAGACTGGGATAAACTATTCACTCCTTCTAGTAGTGTGAAGGATTAGGAAATTTTCTACATTTATCAGGAGTGCTCTTGAGGTTTAATATTTCCTAAAACAATTTCTCTTTGGACAGGGTTTTTCCCTCTTTGTAAGTCCTTCATCAGTACAGTCATATGCAAATTACAATGAATGAAATATTTTAGATTTCATTTCTTGACTGTTAAATGAAGAGTAATACATTAAAGTGCCTTTTGGTAAAACTAGCATAGTGGTTGATAATTGTGTAACTCTTGTAACCTCTTTGAAGTGTCTTTTCATAATTGGTATGGCAATAGAAAAGGGAAAGAGAATCTCCCTAGTGTAGTGACTGATATAAATGCCCTCCCCATTCTCCTCTGCAAATCCTATTCAAGGAATTTCTTCATGGCAATATAGCTGAAGCCTATCATGACCTCTGTTCTCTCTCCATTGATCTATACACATTAGGACTCTGGCACACTCATTCAGTAAATATCGACTGAAAGCTATACTAATATATTGTTTGCAATAACTCTTTAAAGAAATTTGTGAGTAAACTTTTTGTGGAATCTTAATAATTTGCCTACCATCACACAAATATAAAATGACATGAAACCTGAACCCAAATTTTCATTAAATGAAGCTCCATGATGATAGCACTTTGAGAGCCTCATTTTAGTGTGCATATTAATGTGGCCTCCTGCTGGAATCTTGTTCTTCTGAGTACTGAACTTAGGATTGGTTTGCAAAGAACTTGGTGAAGAGAACTTTGTATAAATGCTTAACTCACGGTCTTCATGCCATTGAATGAATCATTTGATTTATCTGTAGGTTTGGATGCCAACAGGGAAAGGTGAGTGGGAAGGTATAGATGTTACTAGACTGTCAGCAAGAGGAAAAAGAAAAATGATTTTAGACACAGAAACAGAACCTCTTTTGATCTAACTTCTTTTAAATGTCAAAATGTCTTACAGGAAATTTGGCAAGTGAGTCTAAGAAGTACAGAGATCTAAGGAGCACTGGGTAGTCTCTGACTTTGAATGTGTATATGAATGTGATTAAGTAAAGGCTCGTCTTTCAGTTCATTGTTGACTATGATGGATTTTCTTAGAGTCTGATAAAATAGTGGACGCAATAATGTTGGGGATACAAAAGAGAAAATTAACAAAACTGTTGTAGTGCAGTCTGCAAAAAGATTATTTCGATGCATAATTTACTTTAGCAACCAGACCAAATGCAGGAAGGAAAGAAGGAGTAAAGAAAAGGAACCCATATTTTAGATTGAATATTAGCTTGAAGTTACTTTATAAAAAGTGTCTTTATGGTCATTTCTTCAGGAGTAAAGGAACATGTTTTCTAGAAAGAAAAAAATACACTAACTATGTAGGCTGGCTGTGTGTTGTGACTACAGAGTTAAAGCATCTCACACAAGAAATTCCATGGATTTGTAGTGTGTGTGAGTGCATGTGTGTGTGTGTGTGTGTGAGTGAGTGTGAGTATATGTGTGTGTGAGAGAGAGAGAGAATATAGAATATAAGTTACCTAATTATAAGTTTTCAGATAGAAGAACAAATGAAACTCAATTAAATTGGCAAGAAAATCAGCAGTATTATTAGATTAATTTATAGAAATTAAATTAATGTATTTTCCTTAAAAATTAGATAGGGTTTTCCTGTGCTCAGTTTTGTTATACATTCTATATTTTCCCTGAAATATAATCCCTTATATATTTCCATTCCCTAGATGTGTTTACAATGCTGTGCTTCCTTTTTTCTTTAGGTATAACTGTCATTGAAGACACCCGTGGAGATATTTAGTTTAATTGAATCGACTTATCAGAGTAGTAATGACTTGTTCTATCTTACAAAAGAGAAATTAAATTAGCAGCAATATTACATTGAGATTCATATCAGTGAATTATTGTATGCAGCATGTGAAAGTCTGCATAAATTTAATGGAGATTGAATGAATAATCACATAATTGTCATTATTTTGGTGATTTGACTAGCATTAAGTTACTTTTACCTTAACCTGTAACCTGATCAACCATGATGTATTTCCTGTATTTGAACTGTCCATCCAGCATTCATAGGTTTTTGGGTAGAATATCTTCAAAAAATAAATGTCTGGGACTATGGTAAAATAGGCATCAGTGTGAGAGAAACAAGGAGTCACCATTCAAGGAGATGATAGTCCACATATTTCAGCATTGACAAAGGCATTAGAGACCAATTTCTAGCACAAGATACACTTGAATTGAGGGTTAAGTAGAGAGACAATCTTAACATAGTGAAGAGGAGCTGAGGTATAAACATAACTCATCAGAATGGCATAACCTGGAGCTGAGCTGTCCAAGAAATAGTTCATGTGCCAGCCAGAAATTTCCAGATCAGGTATTCCTTTACATTTATCTTGTGTTCTTTTGGCACATATTTTTGACCAACATAATTCTAGAGAAACACTTTTGACATTAACCTGTGTGTGATTCAGAAAATACATTGATTGAAACACAAAGTAGATGCAAATATCCCTACAGATGTCTCTCTGTTGCACTTCTCTCTCCCAAAATATGAGCTTCTTTTCATACCTACAAAGGAGTGAACAGAGATATTGGTCACCTAACTATATCAACACATTCAGGGCGGATTGCCTTACAAGCAGGGGTATTTTTTCTATAGAGGAGATATTCTAACTGTGTGAAAATAAATTATTTCTTAGCTTATCATTTCAGACAATGCTAAAGTTTGAAAAGAAACTATACAAATCAAATATGAATAAATCCACTCAATCTTCCCTTATACTTACTTAATGCCATTTTTGAATGTCAATGGAAGTATCTATAAATTCTAGTCACTGACAAGTCATTATTACACACATTCTGTAGGGAGTACAAAGGCAGAGAGATTTTAGTGTTGAATTTCTGAGTCAAATTACCAAAGAAGAGATGAATAAAGAAAGCATGTATCCATGTTAAGAGAGTCATCCTTTTTACTAAAACATTTGTGGAAATATTTTGTAGTTATGGTGACTGTTTTGTCATATTTGAATGTTCATTCATCAGCTTTGGATCAAAATATACAGAATCTTTGCTGTTCTAGAGACCCACCATGCATTATGGTTTCAGAAAATCAGAATGCTAATAATATAAAATTCAAACTAAATAAAAATGTTTCATTCAAAAGTTACAAAGACTGAGTTATGAAAATCAAGCAATAAAATGGTATCAAAATGGCAAATTCATAGGACACTGATGATGTGACTGCAACCACTCTCTGATTAATTTCTTAATTATTCAAAAAAATCAGAAGACAGAGATCAATGAAGTAACCACTAGAGGTGGTGGGCAATTCAAAAACCTTTTGTTAACCTTTATTTTGTGAAAATGAGAACACCACTAAAAACCTTTGCGGTACTGAAATTATATCCAGTAATATGAATGGTATACAGTTCTGGATTTGATTGATATAAGTAAAGCAGGAGGAAGTATAGGTATATAAATTACACCATTTAAATTGTCAAAAGTAGATTTAAAATCAGGAAAAAAACTACATAGATATTTTTTACTGTGTAGTGATGTAGAAGCCACTGAATCTAAATACATGAAATACAAGAATAAAAAAATCAATAATAATCTCTAAGTTTTGCTAATTCACTTAATGAAGAAAATTTAGACCTCTACCATATTATGTTTTGTGAGTCCTCCTGAAATATTGAGCTGAGTGGTTTTTAAGAAGATGAAAGGTTGTATTTAGGATAACAAGCTTCTAGAGCAGTGGGTTTCAGCCTTCCTAATGGTGGTACGCTTTAAAACTTCATGTTGTAGTGACCCCCAACCATAAATTATTTCATTGTTGCTTCATAACTGTAATTTCACTAATGTTTCGAATTGTAATGTAAGTATATGATATGCAATCACAAAGGGGTCATGACCCTTAGGTTGAAACCTCTTTCTTAGGATATTGCCAAAAATTACTATCAAAGGAGGCGCTGAATGAGTCCATGGCATGCTGTGTAGGGCACTGCATGCTATGTAGGAGGTAGCTTTCATAAGTGTTTCAAATGAATCCATGCCACCACTAACAGACATTAATAAAATAGTTAAACCAGTTATTAAAGCCTGAACATCTAAAGATTATAAGCATTGTCAAAACCAGGTACATTACAGAAGAATGCTATCTCTTCACATTTCATTAGGGTGGCCTAGTGGGCAATGGAAAAATCCATGTGACCCATAGTACAAATAGTGTATCTTTAGACTCATTTATACTCTACCTCAGTGTCAGCCTTTGACTGAGTAAATCACTGGAGACATTAAGTCATCACTGACACTAAAGCAGACTGTAAATGAGAAAGAGAATGTGATGTATAGATGTTGTGTAAGTAGTAAAGAAGAGGAGAGGAATCCAGGCAGTGGTGGCACATGCCTTGAATCTCATCGCTTGGGAGACAGAAGCAGGAAGATCTCTGTGAGTTTGAGGCCAGCATTGTCCACACAGAGGTCCTGGACAGCTGGAGTTGTTACACAGACAAACTATCTTGAAGAACTGGGGGTGGGGGTGAGGAGGTGCTGAGTGAGGGGATATGTTAATCTCAGTTTAATATATGAAATAAATATCTATTTTCAATAAAAATAAAAACTGATGGGTTTTCTTTTAAAAATACGTCTTCTATGCCTTATTTAATCAGATGTTTAATGTCATCACCTTGGATTGAGTCATTTTAAAGAGCTCTTTTCCCAGTTTTTAAAGCATTTAATGAAGTATCTCATGGAATCTAGATTGATAGTAAACCTTTTACCTAAAATGATTACCAGATCCAGCAACAAGTATTGTAGTTGTGCAAATTTCTCTTAGCCACAAATTGTATTTTCCATTTAAGTCACTGGAATTCAAGTTGTAATGTTATTCATCCAAAATGTTGGCTCAGTCATTTTCTTTGATGAAGAATAACATCTATATTATTTCTTCATTGCAAAGGTCTTTTCTTTAATTTATTTTTTAAATTTAATTTATTATTTTACATGTTGATCCCAGTTCCCTTTCCCTCCGTCCCTCTCTCTTTTTCCCTCCCTCCCTCCCGTTTACCCTCTCTGCCCTCTCACCTGCACCCTGACCACCCTCCCCTCCCATCCCCCACTCCAATTCCACATGTAGGGAAATGCCATCCAGGTGGGATCATGTAGTTCTGTCAAGTCATTTGAAGTAGGAACTAGGACTTCTCTCCTGAGTCTAGGTTAAGGCAATATCCTCCATGGGGGATGTGTTCACAAGGTCCTTTTGTGCACCAGGCATACATCCTGGTTCCACTGTCTGAGGTCCTTCTGGCTGTGACCCATATTCAGGGGGGCCTGAGTCAGTCCCATGCTGGATTCCCAGCTATCAGTCTGGTGGCCTGTTAGCTCCTCCTTGTTCAGGTCAGCTGCCTCTAAGTGTTTCTGCAGCCTGTTCTTGTCCTCTCCCTCTGCATCTGGATTCCAGTTCGACTCAGTGTTTAGGTATAGGTGTTTGCTTCTGTTTCCAACAGGTACAGGTATTAAATGAGAGCCCCCGTTGCAAAGGTCTTATCAGTTTTTGTAATCAATCAATAAGACACTTTAAAATATACTGTGCTTATTTCCTTAAATTGTTTTCACAAGTACTTATTAGAGAACAGTAATAATAGTCTTAAAACTCAAGTTGGGACACATTTACTTGGCACTGTTCTTTTGACACAGATTTGCTGTTGTAGTTTCCATCTTGACTGTGGGAGCCAGTACGTTGCTTACTTAGAAATGATTAATAGATATGGTCGCCTCCAGGTACCAAGAATCTTGACAAATTTGGAGAACTTCATGACTATTTCACTGAAAATGCCCGAGGCAACATAACTAGAAGCAAATATTTATTTTCATGTGCATACTTGTGTGTGTAGGAACATTGCTACTGGAAGGAAAAAGGTCTATAAACTCTCAAGTAAGTTGAAATTCATCTAAGGGTAATATGTGTGAAAAAGATATTTAATTTTCCTCTGCTAATAATCTCTTGATAAGATGGTCTTGATGTTTGTCTTTGACGCTTATAAATAGATGAAAATGAAGCATTGCCTTAAAGACGTCACTCACTAAAGCCATTGTCTTTCTGATTAAAAAGTTCCAGGTGCACCAGAAACATCAAGTGATTATAATCATTACAATTCAGCAATAATGTCATTAAAATAATTAAACATATTGTATTTTAATTTGATTTACTTTGAAGAAGGGAGAGCTCACAAAGTTAATAGCAGTCTTTTTTATTTATTGTTAGAAATACTGTGTATTTTTGTGGAGTTTTCTTTCTAAAAGTTGACTGATATGTAGGGAAAAATACTCAGCATTATACAATATCTATTTTCCTTAAATATTTTTTACTTTAAAAACATGTATGGTATGCAGCCAAATGAAATTGTATATTAATACTATTTATAAAACCTGAAACCGTCCATTTTATTCAATCTGGTTTGAACCATATTGAACCATATAAAACTTTTTTTTTTTTTTAAAGTGGAACTCACTTTGTAGACCAGTCTTGCCTTGAACTCACTGAAATCCACCTGCCTCTGCCTCCTGAATGTTGGTATTAAAGGCACATGTCACCACCACAGAAACAGCTGACCTGAGCAAGTAGGAGCTCAGGGGCCCAGTCTGACAGCTGGGGAACTTGCATAGGACCAAACCAGGTCCCCTGTATGTTTGTGTAAGTTGGGGAGACTGGGAAGTCTATGGGCCCTCTGGCAATGGAACAAGTATTTATCCCAAGTACAGGAATGAACTTTGTAGCCCATTCCCTATGGAAGGATACTCTCTCAGCCTAGATATAGCAAGGAGGGCCAAGGTCCTGCTCCAAATGATGTGATATACTTTGATAGTCCCCCTATGGGAGGCCTTACCCTCTCTGAGTTGATACAGGGTGGGATAGGGAGAAGGTGATAAGAGTGGGAGGGTGGGAGGTAGAGGGAACTGGGATTAGTATGTAAAAGAAGATTGTTCTTACTTTTAAAAAAGTGTGAAATCTATACCCAGGAGGCAAGTCTTCCCCATGCCCCTTCCCTCCTCACTAGTGCTCCCACTTCACGCTCCTCCCTCCCAGTTGTCCTTTCCTTCACCCAGCTTGAGATTCTGAGGTAAATTCCCATTTCTTCCAGGTCTATTGTTTCAGTTGTTTGATTGTCAGATTAAGAGAAACGAACTTCTTTTTAAATATATAATTGTCGCCCTCCTGCTTTACGTTTCTCCACTTTCTATTTAGTGTCTCAGTGTTGAGTTGGACACATCTATGTTTGAGATAAACAGAATGCAAGGGAGGACCCAGGTTAGAAGTCATCATCTAGTGCCAAGAGGCCATGATTAAGCATCATTTTACTAACTTCTTGGCTTTGGTTACTTGTGGAAGAGCTGGTACAGGTAACTCCATCTCTCTCCAAAGTGCCATATTTTTTTTTTTTAAAAAAATTCCTTTTCAGATTTTTAGTATGTATTGGGGTCTATTGATTGTGGTGGGCAGACCTGACTTGGGGAAAAATTATGACCCCTAAATTTGCTGACAATATGATCTGGGTTCAACCCCTAAACACTAAAGAACAATAAATGTGTGACTATAGCCTCTTTTTCTAGAGCTTCATTACACATATTGAATAAACACTTTTCCACACCTTCCTAATAATCATCAAAATTGTAATTATATTCTAAGAGTTTTTAAAACATCTTGTTTAGAGAACAAAAATCTGAACATTCAGTAAAATGTTATACTAGGTATATTTACCTATCTGTATATGTTGTTAGACTGTGCTCCATAAATTCAATTAAGTTAAAGTCTTACGATGTGAACATGTTTACAGAAAAATGCAATCTAAGTCACTTTTAATGTGAGCATATGCCTCTGTTTTTAAGAGTAATTATGTCTAATTGTTTTCTTCCCCTCTTTTTTACTTAGGTACTTTTTCTTAGTTGATTCACCTTGATTTGAGTCAGCTTTTCATTGGTGATTATGGATTTGGGTCTGCTTCCCACTGGCTATTGAGCTTTTCCTATGCTGAACCTATTTCTATCTGAATATCCTAGGGTCCCCCTGATGGGAACTTGATGAAAACCAAGTAGGGGGCATACAAATTGAAAAAAAAATAATAAAAGTTAAAAAAATGTCAAGCTATTGTTGAAAGGAAACAACTGTTTAGCAACTGTGGACTGTGGTGCGGTTTTGTGTCTTCCTGACAATCATACTGACATCCAGAAATTATTCATGATTAATGTGTATATGTTTGTGTGTCTTCATTTGTTTTATGTGGTCAACCGTCCTAGGCCTTAGAAGTCTAACCATAGAAATTCCTCTTCAGTCACAGAACATTGTGTTTGAGTTTGGAGCACAGAACTATGTAACAATGGGTTATGTTCTTTTTAGGGTGTGAACTCCAGTTATCCTCTCTGCTCTGTGACTTTTCACTCCAGACATCTTTGAGGTCAAAGGTTCAGAAGCATTTGCTTTCAAAGGTCACCAGGAGAGATAGAAATGTTGCACCCTGGTGACAAGAGCTGGAATATATTAATATGGGGGCCACGTCCCCATGGAATTGGTGGATTGATTGATATGGAAGGGAGGCAGGAATAGGGAAAGACAAAAGCAATCGATTACAGAGCAATTTAGAGGGTGTTGCTACTATGATTGTTAAAGGGATTGCTGAGGAGGAAGAGAGTGACAGAAGAGTAACAGTGATGGTGAAGACACTAGAGCAGTCCCAGACACAATGTTTTGAATAGGAAAGTTTTTTGTTTGTTTGTTTGTTGTTTTCTGGGAGTCCATTTTTCTTTTTTGCCTGACCTTCCTGGTATGGGGTTCAAACTATGTCTCCTGAAAAATTTATAGTCACTGAAATGTCTGAAAACTAGAAGTATATTTTCATTTTAGAAAAAAGTACTTTGTTGTAGGAAAGTGGCAAAGGGAAGTTTGTACATAAAAGAAGAAAGATACTGTAGCCAACCCCCTCTGCATCCCAGCAAGCTACCTCCAAGGACCTCCATGGCTGGAAGTTAGTTTTTGAAATATGAAAATTCTTTTCTTGCCATTATTCTCCCTGTAATAATTAATTGCCAAATATTTACATTGACCTATATTTTGTAAAAGGTAATATATGGATGACTTAAAATGTATAGGTGTATATTTCTGCCCTTTTAAGTAAAACTGTCATCACAGTTTTACTTAAAGAGAAATGAGACCCAAAATGTAGGAAATAGATTTGGATATAATCTAGAAAGATAATTGGGTGAGTTTAAGTATACTTGGTAAGGAGAAATAAGTGATAATTTAGAAGGGAATAAAATTCAGAGAATTTAGAAAGAAATGTGTGCCAGTAAAATTTTGCTTATACTTAAAATAAATTGCAGTTTTCATTTTTCACTATTTATTATTAGGAAAATAAACATATATGTTTCTTTTTTTCTTTCTTTCTTTCTTTTTTTTTTTTTTTTTTTTTTTTTTTTTTTTTTTTTTTTTTTGAAACAGGGTCTCATGTAATACTTGCTGTTCTGACCTTGAGCTCATAGAAATCCTGTCAGCTTCTGCTTCCTGTGTGCTAGTGTTAAAGCATGTGCCAACACACCCAGTTGAATATACATTAAGTTTACAATAATCATCAATTGTAATTGAAAACAAATTAGATCAAGCCTTAGTTTTCCTCTTCTTGCTGTGATAAAAGCAATATGACAATAATCAACTTAAGGGATAAAGATTATTTTAGTTTACAGATCACATATATAAGGCTGTAGGGTTGTTTCACAATCAAATAATAAATGTCCATTTCTATATATAAGGCCTCCATCTGATTCTAATTGTATCTGCAGATATCCTTTTCACAAGCAAGATCACGGTTTTCCACAAGTGTGAAAATTTGGAAGACAATATTGTAGCCCAAGTATACTTGTCAGTCCTTGAAATAGGGGGATATATAATCGCTTCTTCTGCTTTATCTATCAAATTGTTTTCTGGGTCTATGTTTTAACCTAGACTAATCTCTTCCTCTTTAGTCACCATCGAAGAGGTATAGTATTATAACAGGTTTCACTAGTAAGAAATTATCTTTACCTGGTCATTTCCTAATTAAGCTAAAGCCGCTAGAACCTGAGTTAGAGTAAAGACTTCAGCTCTAATTTTAGTTTATGATGATTAAAAGGTAAATACTACTCAACCTTTGTCCCAGTGAAATTATAATCTGTGAGGAGAGAGAAAAGGTTACTTAGCAATGAGACGAATAAACACTGATGCAGTGAAGCTCATGTTGCTCCATGAAAATACAGGGAGGCCTTAGCTCTGCTTTGGGTAATGCTGTGTGTTCTGGCAAGGTCAGAAGAGAATCCAGTGAGATATATAGTCGGAATATCTTAAAGAACATTCTATGACTGATAAAATTTATCCTGGACAGTGACAAGTATGAGAGACCAGTGAATGAAAGTAATGGAAGACTGTTCAGGGTTATGAGACATGATTTAGAAAGTGCATATGGTGCTAGAGGGATGGCTCAATGGATAAGAGCATTGGCTGCCATTCTACAAAACCCTGGTTCAATTCCCAATATGCCCTTATATACCCATAACTGTACAAACCCAGATGAAGGCAAAACACTCAAAAAGATAAAGAGCCAATGGAAAAAAATTAATGGAAAATGTCTATTACCACAGGAGGGAAGACAATAATTCATTAGGCAAGAGGTGTTATAAGCCTAAAAAAGGCTTGTTGATGACGATAAAATGGGAAGATACAGATTTCAAAGATGTTCAGGATACTAGAGTTGGGAATGCAAAAGCACATCAGTAGCCATTGAAGATCTCAGACTAAGCCTGTGATTTATATGAGGAAACCACCCACAGGCATAAGAAATAAAGGATGTTTACAGTAGTGTGATTATCTATTGATTTATCTTCACTTTTATTTCAAATCCTAAATAACATCTAGCAATCTCATTAATGGAGATGCTCTTCTCTCCCACCTATCTTTTCCTTTTACCAAATAAATACTTTCTGGGAAATGGTTTTGGTTTGATAGTAATATGAATTTATTATGGCTATGTAAACAATATACAACAAATTTGATAGCTCAGAGCATTACAGGTTTCTTCTCTAATTTTTTGACTGTTCAAAAAATAAAAATAAGAAGGTGTTACTCCTGAAATTTCTATGGGAGGTAGGTGTGTGTGTGTGTGTGTGTGTGTGTGTGTGTGTGTGTGCGTGTAGCATGTGCCAATGAAATTATTGAAGTTAGTTATTACCTTCTAACATGTGCATAGTATATATTATGATCACAATCACCATTTAATGCCCATATATATATATATATATATATATATATATATATATATTCTCTATATAGGTGTGTACACATTAATGCAGGGACCCATGGCAGGCAGGGATGTCAATTTTTTCTGGTGCCTGAGTTATAGATGGTTGGTAACTGATGTGGGTACTGAACTCAGGTCCTCTGTAAGGGTATTGTATGGACTTAAACACATAGCTATACAGCCCTTAAGGCTTCAGCTTGTCCCCTTCCATATTCCTCCTGCAACAACCCCTTTACTTCTATGTATGTTTCCATACATACTCTTAGAGCCCATATTATTTTTCTAAACAGCAATATCAAATTCCACTCATAATGTTATTTCCTCTTTTTGTTGGAAAAACATACATTGTATATATAAGCCATATCTCTTAGTCTAGTTCTCTGATGATGAATACCAAGGCTAATCATATAACCTGTGTATTGTGATCAGCAGTACAATATTATAAGTATTCAGGGATCACTGGAATATATTAATTTAGGTCCACAGAAGGGATAAAAGCTGGATCATATAGTACAGTGGTTCTCAACCTGTGGGTTGAGGCCTCTTTGGGGGTCAAATGACTCTTTTGTAGGGATCATAGTATACCATCCAACATATGAGATATTTACATTACAATTCATAATAGCTAAATTACAGTTCTGGAGGAGCAACGAAAATCATTTTATGGTTGGGGTTCACCACAGCATGAGCAACTGTATTAAAGGATTGTAGTGTTAGGAAGGTTGAGAACCACTGATATGACAGATCTGTTTTTATGAATGGTCTAATTTATATTTCCATCAATACTGTAGAAGGGGCCTTGTCTCATCCTATATACTTGTCAAGAATTTTATTTTTCCTCTTGAGAATAGTCATTCTGGATGCATGAGGTGTATTTTCAATTTAGAGGTTTTTTTTTTTTTTTTTTTTTTTTTTTTTTTTTGTGTTTCCAATAAAAATTTTTTTTTTTTTTTTTTTTTTTTTTTTTTTTAGTTTTTTTTTTTTGCATATAGAGTATTTTTTATTTAATTTTATATAACAAAGTCCAATTAAATAAAAAATAATACTTTTTTTAACATTTTTTATTCTTGGCTCCGTCCTTTCTTCCCACCTCCCTCCCGCTCCGCAGGGCGGCTTTTAGGAGGAAAAAAAAATATATAAACAAACTTGTTATTCTGTGTGTTGTTTTGTTTTGCTATTTTTTTTATAGTATGAACTCTTTTTCTTTTTGTCGGGCGGGGTTGAAACCAAAACATTATAGAGGGGGGGGACATCCACTTTTTTTATTTTGTGGTAAAAAAAAAAATATTTTTTTTTTTTTCTTTTTTTTTTTTTTTATTTTTTTTTTTAAGAGTGTATTTTTTTTTTTTTTTTTTTTTTTTTTTTTTTTTCTTGTCGATCCCCCCCCCCCCCCCCCCCCCCCCTCCCTCCCCCCCAAGCCCTCCCTCCCTCCTTCCCTCCCTTTTGCCCTCTCTACCCTCTCCCATGCACTCTAAACACCCTCCCCTCCCAACCCCCCACCACAATACAATATGTAGGGGAATGCCATCCAGTTGGGGTCATGTAGATCTGACAGGTCCTGTGAAGTAGGGACTAGGGCTTCTCTCCTATCTCTAGAATAAGGCAGTTATCCCTCCATGGGGGATATGTTTGCAAAGTCCTTTTGTGCACCAGGGATACATCCTGGCTCCACTGTCTGAGGTCTCTTAGACTGCTCAGACCTTCTGGCTGAGACCCATATTCAGGGGGAGTCCGAGTCAGACCTCTGTTGGCTTCCCAGCTATCAGTCTAGTGGCCCTTAGCTCCTCCTTGTTCAGGTAAGCTGTCTCTATGTACTTCTACCGCATGGTCTTGTCCTCTCCATCTGCTTCTGGGTTCTAGTTTGACTCAGTGTTTATGTATGGGTGTTTGCTCCTGTTTTCAACAGGCATTAGTTGAGGACTCCATGGAGAAGTTAGTTGTTGATCTCACTCTCCGGGAAGGGCATTTATGATAGCCTTTCCACGGAAGCTGAGATTGTTAGTTGGGAGCAGTCTTGTAGTTCCCTCGACCTTTCTTTGTGTTCAACTTTATCTTCAAACCAATATTGGCTCCCTCTTTTATGTTCTCTCTCTCTGTCTCTGTCTCTCTCTCTCTTTCCTATTTTCCATTCCTAACCAGGCTCAATCCTCCTAGTCACACATGCCTTCCTCTCCTCCCTCTCATTTTCTCCTACTTCTCTCTCCATTAGCTGTCCTCCCCCACTATACCTGAGGTCTGGGGGACTTGTCCCTTCCCAGTTCTGTGAGGGACTTTATATGAATCTCTTAGAATACAACTTGTATCCTAGTTCCTCTGGTGATGTGAATTATAGGCTGGTGATCATTTGATCTAGGTCTAAAATCCATATATGAGTGAGTACATACTGTGTTCCTCTTTTTGTGACTGGGTTACCTCATTCAGGATGGTTTCTTCAAGTGCCATCCACTTGCCTGCGAATTTCAAGATACCATTATTTTTTTTTCCCGAGTAGTTTTCCATTTTGTAGATGTGCCACATCTTCATTAACCATTCTTCAATTGAAGGGCATCTAGGTTGCTTCCAGGTTCTTGCTATTACAAATAGTGCTGCTATGAACATAGTTGAACAGATGTCTTTGTTGCATTGATGTGAATCCTTTGGGTATATGCCTAAGAGGGGGAGTCACTATGGAAATTACTACAGTGTCTAATGTGGAGTTTTATATGTCTTTAGTAGAATGATTGGGCAGTACTTGCTGAGTGCTCATATTTGTCCATTCATTTATTCCTTCAAAATCATTAATTAAACACCTACTATGATTTCAGTAGTGAGAAACTAATTTTATTTATCTTTATATTCTTTATGCCCAGTGTTGTTTATAATAGAAACATATTTAATAAATGAGTCACTGCTTAAATGAACATATAATTCACAACAGTGTGGTCTGGCCTCCAAGACAATAACACTGTGCTAAACTTGAGGTTCTGTTTCAGCAAAAACAATAATAATAAATTATTATATAATGTCATAATTTACTTTTCTTTAACTTGAAAATGTTTTTCTCCATTTTTTGATTTGTTTAATATGACATTTTTTATTTGTTTAATATGAGATAAAATAATTTCAAAAGCTATTTTTAGGAATTAAGTTTGTGCCTCATTGATATTTTTCTCAGAATAATGTTAAAATAAAACAGATATATGTAAAACAATGTATGTGTTTAGAAAAGTATTAATTTATAACAAACCGAAAATAATGTGTTGATATTGGAGAATAGGAACCTAAGGTATAACCAGAGCTAAACATTTGGAAAGGTAATAGACTCTCCTGTTGTTGAACAGTAATGAAGTTTGATATTTAAATTTTTATTTAATATGTAATTAAATTTATAGAGAAATGGTAAGATATTGGTTAACCATTTGAACATACAAAGTAAAATAATTTTAAGGTACCATGATGAACTAGAGTGTAACTAATAGAAATATAAACATTAATGCTTATTTCATGATTTGATACTTTTAAGGAAGACTATGATATGATACAGTTTCTTCATATTGAAGACAACTTAAAAATTGCATATTTGGATAGCAAAGAAGTGCTTCCGTGTAACTCATACCCTCTTAAGGGAGAAAACAAAGGGAAAATGCCAATGCAATTAAAAGCTATGGAATCATATCACTGCTTTGAAGGGATGTATTATCAACACTTGCCACTTAATGCACTGAAAAATATTTCCTGAACATGTTCTGACAAAGTCATGTGCTAAGATGGACACCAGAGCCTCCTCGGCTATTCTTCACTCTAGTTACATGAATTTAAACATATTGAAAAGGAGCATGCTTCAAAATATTACTATGTATCAAATGAATAATTTAAAATAAAGACCTATTATACGTATCTCATTAAATTAAAACAGTGTTATCTATATTCTATATACAGCACTAAGCTTGATGGCATTCTGAATTAAAATAGCTCAAAATTAACTTTCACCTTAGCGTTGTAAAATGTGACATTTGAAGGTGAATTTCTTCTAAATAATACGGTTTCTATTCTAAATATATCTAGTGAAAAAGATCATTAGGCAGAATTTCTACTCTCATACATTATTTAAAAACTAGGCTGACACCACCAAAGGGCATTGAGTTGAATGTTAAAATTAATTTTCAAAAATCTTAAAACCAAAAAGGAAGTCAAATAATGTAAACTGAACAACATAGCAGTCATTTACCCTCTGGCTTGTAGTTCTTGACTCTGAAGAACCAATGTATCAGGCTTCATATCATGAATAAACTCAATTTTCCCAGTAAAGACTATCATTTGGTAACAGCCCAGAGCCGTACACACCTAGCCTGTTTAGGAGTTCATTGGAATGATAATGAAATCTATGGATACTACAAAATAAATCCTTGATGTATTATATTTACTCAGATCAAGGTGCACAGCCTATATAAAGAAAACAATACAGATGTATTTTATTATGACACTATTTTACATCCCTGAGGCAGTTCCCCCTCCCTCCTCTCCTGCTGCTATTCATAATGTTAATATAGAGCTAGTTGATAACACTCATTGTTTACTTTTTATGCAAGATTTTGCATTCCTTTATTATTGTCATGAAATTCATCAATAATCTGCTTCTTTAATGAACAGAAAAATTACAAAACTCCTTGCTCAGGTAAGCTTATGGCACAGGCCTATAAACTAAGACAATTGGGAGGCTGAGACAGGAGAATAGCACGTTCAAGACCAGACTGGGCACCTAAGTGAGAACTTGTCTCAAAATAAAAGTAATAAAAAGAGGTCTGGGAGCATAGGTCAGTAGCAGATTCAGGCTCAACATGTTGGCAGCTCTCTTTAGTAACAATCTAATGTGTAGCTCTTCAGTTAATCAAACACATAGCTAATATTGATTTGCATGTATTGGAGCAAAACCACAACTCAATATGTAAATGAAACATTAAAGATGTATAGTAGAAAAATGATGAGAAATATTGTAGTCCTTGACTATGTCAAACAAAATAAATTACAAAACTGTTGAGCAAGTTTCAACCATCTAATTTAATGTTTCCAATTATACTATGAAGTTAAGATGTCTAATGATAGCATTGATGCCTGTGTATAAAGCCTGTGTATAAAACTCTGTATTTTCTCATCATTCATAGACAACATGTACGCTGAAATCATAATTTTAATAATTCAGGCCAGCTTGGGCTGCACTGTGAGATCCTGTCTCAAAAAATGCAATTAATAATAATAATAATAATAATAATAATAATAATAATAATAATAATGTCCAGTTCTTTATAGATACTAACCATTGTTATAGATTCCCCTCAGTTCTATGGAAAGACTTTTTTGGGGTATATAGGAATTAGTTTAGTGTTCCAATATATTTACAGTCAATTCTTTGAGTATAGAAAATTTAATTTTGATTCCTACAATTTGGTTCTTTCTTATATGGGTCAAGCTATATGATGCTAATTCAGTGGATTGTTAAAACTTGGCATACAAGATGGGTAGTAGTCTCCAAGGTTCTTTTAGCCTCCAGGTCCTCAACACTGATATTTAGGAATATAGATTCTGGGGAATGGGTTGGAGTTGGGTCTTCAATACTACATGGATATGATGAGCAATTTTTCAACTGAGCCATCTTCTCAGATCCAACTGAGTGTTCTTTTTGCTTTTTATATACATTTTCCTTCATGTTCTGTAAATGCTAATATTTATAATGTGTAATTTTCACTTCATGGAAATTCATCCCTCCCACATTCAAGTGTTTTTTAACTTCACCATGTTTCTCTTCTTGATTCTATTTGTTATCAATCTAAGATTGCTACTTTTTCTGAAATATTTGTCCTGTTGCTTAATCATCTTATATTGAGAATTTGTTTTGTTCCTGGGTGTGCTGTTGCATGCCTTTAATTCCAGCAATTGTGAGGCAGAGACAGAAGAATGTTTGAATTTCAGGTCAGTGTGGTCTTCAAAGTAGGTTCCAAAACAGGCAGGACTACACAGAGAAACCTTTCCTGAAAAAAAAAAAAAAAAAAAAAAACTTGTAAGAAAGAGAGACAGAGAGAGAGAGACACACACACAGAGAGAGAGATATTTTGTTTGCTGTTTCATGATTTGCCTTTGAATGTCAGCAGGACAAGCTTAACTACTCTTTCCACCTGTCTCATGCATGTAGGTCTGAAAACAGCAGTGTGGGACACTAATCTAGCTTCAATCGAGAAATTCACAGTCTTTGTCATATCAGTTGATCAATGTCATATCCCATAGTACCCTTGAACCACTGCAACCTCAAAAACCTGTGTGTATTTCAGTTTCTGAATTAATCATATTTACTGCTAGATTTGATCACATCTAAATTTGTGACTCTAATAAATGCTTTGAAAATATTAGTCTTGGATTCATTCATTTCTTTGGTTATCCCTTATCTTTTTGAATCATTTACAATAGACAGAAGCCTAGAGCATCTCACCCATGCGACCATTTTCATAAAAAGTTACTCACAAGCCCCTTTTCGGCTTTGCTAGTATCTGCTTAATGATACTCAAATATGTGTATTTCTATAAAATCAGATGTATAAATATTGGTCAAATTATGAGCTGGAAGTATGATATACTACCAAATTTGAATTACCTAGTGATCATGCTTTTAGTACGAAGCATTTTTTTTTCAATTAGTACATTCTCAGCTCATTTGTTTCTGAAGCTGAGTATGGAGAGGCTATTGCTTCTTAAGATATTGATAATTCTTAGTTGAAACAGTTTGTGTATATTAACTTAAATGCTTCATAAAATTTGTTTCCTATCAAGAAAAGTGATTTTCTTGATTTTATCTGGTCCAATTTTTTCTTTCATCTTGTCATTTTTTGAAAGTCAGTTCTGCTAGGTTAAGATCTACAAGGGCAGAATAAACAAATAACCTTTTCAAATCCATCCTTCTCACTCAGCCTGTGCCACACACACATCTTCCTGTGTTAATGAGCTGTTAAGGAGCTTGCTAATGGCAGCTTAGTAGCTGTAGCTAAGGATTTTCCTAACAATAAATCCTGTTGCCTTGGCTATTAGACAGAAATCCTTGCATAGCCTCTGAGCTCAAGTGAGACTGATTAATGGCCACAGAAAATAAAGACAGTTCTCAGGGAGCAAACATAACACCCCACAAAAACATTACAATCTAAGGCAAGAATCCTAATATTCTAATGTGTTTGAGAAAAATACAATAATAGAAGACCATATTTGACATTAAAAAGCCATCCAAATTTGAAAAAATAATGGGCACATCCTATTTGTAGAAAATGAAGTGAAAACAGTTTCTTAACCAATGTGCAAGTAGATTTTAAAATCGTAGCCTGAATCAAGAAAAATGTAAAAAATTTTAAAAATTACTGGAATAAAACCTCTAATGAATGCTTTGAAACACACCATTTAAATCAAAGCTAGTATTTAGCATATATTGAAAGTAATTTTTTGTTTTTGTCAGATATTTCATAAGACAACATTAAAGGATTAAAGGCTTAAATGTGTAATATTCTCAAATAAAATGTACAATATATTATTTCTCTTTTGTGATAGGAAATCAGTGTTGGACTTAACGTAATTTTTTTCTACTTAAAAGTAAATTTTCTGGTCTTTTCAAACTCTGGAGTTAAAATTTCATAACATATTTGCCTTGTCACTCTTTTATATAATTAAATGTATTTTATTATGTAGAATAAAACTATATCCTTTTATAATTCTTCCTATGTGTAGGTTTTTGTGTCTTGAATTTTTTTTCTGACTTTATTAGGTACACTGTTAATAAATATTAAGAATCATTTTTTAATAAAATACTTATATATAAAGACAACACACAGCTATTTCAATTTAGTCCCCAAATGAACACAGTGCTTGAACCAAAGTCTATACCTCTCAGTGAAGCTATGTTCAGTTAAAATGGCCACTTTGATACTTTGGATCTTCATATAGGGTTTTATATTTTCATTATCAATTATATTTTTATATGTTTACCACACAAAATGAAAAAAAGAATCTATGAAAGACTTAAAAACATAGAAACAATCAGCTTTATATCTTCTCATTGATCGTATGTTCATTTATCTCATTATGTCTTTCCTTATAACCTAATTGTCACCCTTTCTTACACTCAGTTCTACATGTCATGATGTACCCACACATATACTGTTTATGTATGTACCCACTGACCAGCTAGGGACTACATATGATGAAAAATAGTTTTTCTTTTTTACTGAGTTTTTTTTTTTGTATTCCTTAAAACTATACATTCACAATTACTCATTTTCCTAGGGATGGATGTTTTAATTTTTCTTTGGCAATAAAAGTATTCCATCTTACATATGTACGAGATTTTTATTATTCATTCATCTGTTCCTGATAACGAAAGTGATTCAATTTCCTGTATAGTTAATAGAGCATCAATGATCATGGCAGTACCTGTGGAAGGTTATGGAGTTCTGTTGTACTCACCTAGGGGTAAAACAGCTGCATAAAGTCGTAGTTTTATTTTCAATTTTTTAAAAACCTCTAATTGATTAGCATAATGGCTTCATGAATTTCACCCCTTTTTATTTGTCCATACCCCCTTCAACGTTTTTTCAGATTTCTATATTATCTTAGCCATCCTGACAGGAGAGATGTGGTATCACAAAATTGTTTTATTTAATTAATCTGATGTATAAAGAAGTTGAGCACTTTTAAAAATAATTATTTGACATTTTTGAGGTTATTATTATTTTTGAAAACTGTATTAATTCATAAGCCTATTTGTTGATTGGTAGTGTGTTTCCTTGATACTTAATTTCTGTAATTCTGAGTTTCTGAAGTTGATCTCAGGCTTTCTCATATATCCACATGCAAGAACACATGCAACTACAGTTATCCCCACATTCAGAAATATTTATGCAAAATCCATTCATAACTACAATTAATATATAAATTAAAATGATTAATCCCAAAGGTAGTAAACGGGTAGGGGTCTTTGCTGTGCTCATTCTGTGGGCATTTGTTTCCACTCACTTCCTTCTTATGCTCAGTGCATTATGGTAACATCTTAGCTGCTCTTCTTGGCATCTGCAAATAACTAAAACTAACGCTTATTCAGATGATTTGAAACTTTGGGGAAAGAGTATTTAGGCCTTGTACCCATCTGCTCAAGAGACTTTGTATTATTGTGTTTTATATCATGCCTTAGGAGCATTAATTTAAAAATGCAAAAATTGCAACTCATAGGAAATTGATTTATGCTAATGATTTTAAAACTAATTAATTACAATTACTTATTTTATCACAAAATCAATTACTTACATATTCTGTCACTTTAATTAAGGCAGTCAATAAAATCAGATAAACGCGAAGCATGAAGTTATATAGGAGAAACTAATTCTTCTATTTAATAAAATCTGCTACAGGTCAAAAAAGAATAAACTCTCAGTTATTAAATTCTGGTAAAAGTCTAATTATGCCTTTATTGAAAGTTTTATTGTAGTTCAATTAAATGTTCTACTGAATGTTCTTCCGATAAAAGGCTATTCCTAAGTTGAGAAGATGTTTCAGTGGGTAAAATATTTCTCACACAAGCATGGAGATCTTAGACTCCTCCCTAGAACCCATGCAAAGACACAAGGATAACAGACTCCATGAAGTTTTCATCTAATTCCCACACATACACTGAGGCATGTGTGACCCTACACATATACTGTGCATTTGCACATACATGCATACAGAAACACACACACAGAGAATACTAATAAATGAAATTTCAGTAAATATATTTTTTAAAATATCAATGCATTGTTAAATGAATAAATGTTATCTTGACCATATGTAGAATTGTTATAATTCTGTTGTTTTTTATAGGTGAAAACCAGTAACATAATATAAACACAGCAGTGACTTATAATGCTTTTCTCAAATGTATAATAAAAGTACATAGTATATTACACTATATAAACTAATGTGTACTTATTGCAAGTCTTTCCTAGTACTTAATACATACATTATGTTACATGTTGTCTAAAAGAGTAGAGAAGCAGAAGCAGCCCTGCTGAGGACAGAAACAGAGAAATGGGAGGGGAACCTGCAAGCATTTAACTTACATGCATATACAGACATCGGAGAAGATTGATGAAGAAGTATTACATCAACATAAAAATATTATGGGAGTTGTCAACATGATATCAATAAGTATTTATTGAGTGCTGAGTAGTATTTCTAGTTGTTAATGGTACATAAAATACTAGTTATTTTAGATATTTATATCTTAAAATGTCATCCTACTTATGTATATTTAACATGAAACACAAATTATGTTATTTAAATTTAATGTAAAAGATTAAGAGAGATTATTCACCTATTTCTAGAGTTTATAGAGATAAGACTTTTTTAAATATATGAAAGAATTTTCTTTATGTGGTCTACACGTGATATAAAGCTAGTTAGCAATATACAAAACATAGCTTATGAATAAAGCAGTTAAGGTGACAGAATGGACTATAATATGGTCACTAACATGAACACATAAACAGTACAACCACACAATGAAAATGGTAATATTTTTCTTCTTCTTTAGAGAGGGCAATAGACAGGCAGGTGGACCTGGGAAGACTGGGAAGTAAATGTGATCAGGGTGCATTTGTGAGACTCCTAAATAATTAATAAAAATATTATGTTGGGGTAAAAAGAAGACACCTAAATTTCTGATAGAATGGGTGTTTGATAACCCACTTCCCTTAAAATTAATACTTCATTATAATACATTTCTTTGAATAATAATAAATAATAAAATATTAACATTTCATTTACAATAAATTTCTGTGAAAATTAATATGAAATAATAATAACTAAAATGTCAATAAATCATAAGTAAAACTAATAAACACAATGGAATACATTGATCTATTATTTTTTTCAAAGTATCTGCTTACTGTAAAGTATGCTATTCAAACAAGGTATATATTTGGTTATGCCCCAATAGGTAACAATTTAAATTCCTTCTTTTAACCAAGTTTCCAGTTTTGGCATAGCACATTTAAACAAATATTTTAATACATTCTTTACACTGATAAAATATGCTTGTAGCTAGGGAAAACCTTAATTAGACTTTAAGAGTGGGTGCTTTCAATTTCTAATGGGATTTCCTTACTCAATTAAGTTACGGGAAAATATCCCCAATAGGCATGGCCAATAGCTTCTTTAGCTGTTGCAAATATTCTGTGATGTGTTTGAAGAGCTGGCCCAGAGTTCAAGAGCACTTGTTCTTGTAGAGGACCAAGATTTGATTCTCAGCACCAACAAGGTGGCTCACAAACATTTATAATTTCAGTTCCAGTAGTTCTGAGGATCCAGTGCCTCTTTCTGGCTTCTGTGGGCATGCAGTAAATACACAGACATGCATGAAGTTCGAATAACAAAACATATTAAAAAATAATAAAACAAATGCCATGTGAGCTTCCAGTTTTAAGCAAGTAGGAGACATACCAATTTCTTTGTTAAATTTTGAGAATTATGTAATGTGACAACCCATCCTTTACTATAGTAACCAAATAGAAGTTAAGATAATTTGATGTTTTAGACACACTAAGAAATTTGAATTAATCAATTTTTTAATTTTTAAAAAGATATGGTATGTTAAATGTTAGTTGCAAAAATGACAGAGCTATACTAAAATACATCTATAGTAAGCTAACTTTTAGGTGATATTAAGATTGTTGGATTTAAATGATAAATATAACAACAATAATTAATAAAATATATATTAATAAGAATCAACCTTGATACTACTCAAAGGGGGAAAATGTGTATTTTTAGTAGAAATCCATGTTTAGAATCCATTCATGTTTAATTACAGTAACTGTTAGTATGACAAGGCAAATATCATGCAGTATATGAAACCTACTGCATCATCAATCATAAATAGTTGATTAAAAAAAAAAACATTCTTCTAAGGCTTATTGACCTAAGTTTATCAAACAATGATTTTTCCCATTCTATACTATTCATTCCATCCATGCGTATGTTTCCATTGTGACTATTGTATAGTCTGTAGAAGGTTCTCTTAGTCAGCAGCTAGAAGTCCCATGAGGGATTTTGTCTCAGAAAGTGGCATAGCATCCTAGAGTTGTATCTGAGATATAGACTGTCTTTTGTAAAGGGCATGGATATACACAGCACACTTAATAACTACCAGAAACTCATTGGTTCTCCAATATTTGAGGAAGATGGAATCTAGGGATGAGGATTTTAAAAAAAATGTAGAAATACCTTTAAAATATGCTAAATTGGAGAAAACAAGGAGGACAGGAGTGTGTGGAAACTTGGATTGATATGTAAAATAAGCTTCTTTAATTTTAATAAAAATTATATGAAAATATGCTAAATTGGGCTAATGATGGCTACTAAACTTAAATTTAAATCCTATTGATGGTGAATGGAAGGTCAATGAGAGATAATACACTTATCAAGGTAAAATGTATAGCTGAACATATTGGCACACACATGTGATCACAGTACTTAGGTGTGTGACAAGGGGGATCACAAGTTTGAGGTGAATTTGTGACCTCTATATGTACATAGTATATGACTTATATGATATATATATATATATATATATATATATATATATACATTATATGTCTAATATTAGACTGTAATACCCATGTTGTATTTTAAGAATAGCAGTTTGCAAAAGACAGATACCATGTGACAGGGCCCAAAGCAGAGAGGTTTTTTTTTTTTTCCCCTGAGGAAAATGATCATAAAAAGGAGAAAAGAGAGTGGGGGAGACCAGCTTCCTGGGAGAGGAGCAAGGAATAGCATGAAAGAAAGAAAAAGAAGGAAGACGGGAAGATGGTGGGGCATACAGACACAGAGAGGTGGAGAGGTAGACAGGGCCCTTTAAAAGGGAACATAGTGAATTTTCACAGGTGGTATTCTTAGTGGCTGCAGTTGAGGAGGTATCCTGACAGAACCCCAAGGACAGGCCACTACATGTGCCCGAATACTAACAACCCCTACTTATAAAGTATATTTAAAATATTTATAAAATAATATAAGGGGATATGAAATATTTTGTTCTGGTCCATCACTGAATCTTGAAAACACTAAGAACAAGGGAAATGCCTATTTGACCTGTTGTCAGTTTGTTCTGTTGCATGGTGACACACTGAATTGTGCTGGAGGGGTGCTTTCAGTACTTGTGTTAGGGTGTCAGCAGAATGTCTGGCCTGAAAAGCTGGCACTGCCTTCATCCTAAGCAGGGGAATTCGAATATCCGGACTCTGATGCACAGGAAAATGTATATTGTTGACTACACATTTCTTTGTTTCCCGATAATATGATCTCTCTGTGCATTGCTGTTTCACTCAATTCCAGTCTTCTTGGAGATGGGGTATCTAAGCAGCTGTCGAGTGTGCTTTGAATTATAGAAGCCATATAGGTGCAAATTTTACATCAAGAAGATAGGAAATGGTAGGAATTGCTAGACTTATAGCAAATTTTGTGTGCCTGCTCAGAAATATTGACTGAAACATAAAACAATATATGTGTCTGGATAAGAGAATATCAGGATTGTTTTACATCATCAAAGAACTAGTTTCCAAATCAAACCATAAACCATGAGAAGACTACACAGATACACATTGAACTTTTTTTAGTTAGTAAGAATTTCTAAACATGTAAATTTTTAAGCTATAAAAATAGGTATATGCTTGACCTTATAAAAGATTAATGCAGTGGTGTACTGCTATGCAAATATTGAGACTATATGCATATATAACTTTACTAGCTTTGATCATCACTTACTAAAACTTAAAAATATTAGATGAGAATACATAAGCCTCTAAGTTATAAAATGTAATTTAGCATCTTTTGTAACATAATGTTGTGTATACAACTTTTTAAAATAACACTGGGAATGGGTAGTTATGTTTCTCATTAGGAGTTTCCTTTTATCCTCTCTCCCTCCCTTTTTAACTCTCCACTTTTTCTTTCTTTGCTCTTCCTCCCTCCCCTGCTTCTTTTAGTTGGTGATTTTTGGGGACAGGTTCCACTTTCCTTTCCTCTAGAAATGACATTTAAAATACATGGGAAATCTTGACTCTTTTATTTTCTCAGAATTTTACTTCCATTTCTTGTATCTTACATTTGTACAGTTTTTAGCCTGACACCCCCAATGTTGCTTCTATAGGGCATTATTTGTATGTCCCAACTTCTACTGTACTTGAATACCCAGGAAAATCATAGAATGTTTTTGTTCCATTTGTCATTGTTCTGTTTGTCTTCAGATACTATGACTATAACCAGTTGAGAACTGAAAAATTGAACCACTTGGAGGAAGCAAGATATCTTTCTTTCTGGTCTTTCATTCCTATTTTCCTTTTATTTTGTATTAATTTCATTTTTTGTTCATATATATTGCAATTTTGGTTAATGTCTTCACAGTTCTATACGATCTTATAGACTTAGTAAGCACTAAGGATCTTCTTGTTCGACTAGCGACAGATGTTCAGTTACTTCAAATTGTCTCAATGTTAAGGTAGTTTTCTAGAGATATTCTTACTGCTTTATTAGAAGTAAATAGAAGCTGACAGTGTGCCCAAATAGATTGAGGCTGCTGATGACTCCCACAGCCCTAAACTATGTAAGTCCCAGGGATATTTCTTTAAATGGATTTTTAATATAAAATGCAATATGAGTTTCTAAAGCATTATACAATTTGCCTCCCATGCAAAAGTCGACTTTCACAATTTCTCACTCAACATTTATTCACATTCCAACAAATTGTTTAGTAGCTGACAGATTCTTGATTGGAAATAATATGATAAATTCATTTCATATGTAAAAAAATTAGTGGGGAAGGGGCGTTAATGAGCGTCCATTCCAGGTTTTCTCCTTATTTTCATTTATGTCTTGGTCATAATTCCAAAGCTCATATTTACTTGTGGGTGACTGTTACTATGAATATGGCAGGGTATTCAAGCTTAGAGATGAATGATTCTATTTTGCACTAGTTTTATTCAATGACTTCACAGCAGTGATTAGAATGGAGCTCTCATTCTGAGTAAGGCATTTAATTATAACATGGGTGGAGTTATGAAAGCAAGTTCAGTACCCCTTTAATATGACATTATTAGTTACCCTCAAAGAAGCTCAGTTTTTCTATTTGTTTACTTACTCTTTTAGTTTTATTTTTGAGACAGGATCCTGCTTTGGGTGTCCAGCTGACCTCAGATTTGCTTTGTAGTGAAGGAAGATCTGGAATTTTTGATCTTCCTTTATTGCAAGCATACAAAGCATACACCACCACACCCAGCAACAGCCACAGTCTTTTTTTTTTTCTTTTTATAAGCAAAGAATGGAATGCCATTAAGTTGTCCCCTTCCTTAATAACTGGTATGTTTCAGGGAAATATTTAATCACATACTTGGTGATCATAGTACTCAGTCACTCCTGATGGTGGAGACATAAAATATAATTGTGTTGGTGGGAGAATTTCAGTGCACAGTATAAGTTAATGATGTGGTCTCCTAAAAGTTGTTTACTTTACAAAATTGATTAACTAGAAGAAATTTTATATAAACATGATGTATTTCAGAGATTTTACAAAGAACAAATCATTCATTAAAATGTAAAATGCACCTATAAAAACAACAATGACTAATGATGGCAGTCAACAATTGTCTAAAACATTGGTAGCTGTAAAATTTATTAATAGATTTATGGATTCATAGAAATATGGATAAGAGTTTTTGAAGTGGTAGCCAAGAGGATACTGAAGTGATAAGAAATAAAGGAAAGACTAGTCCTAAGCTCATTTTGTCCAATGGCTAATATGTTTCTTAAGTGACCTGTTTAAATTCTTTAATATATTTTGAAAAAATGGATTCTAATGCTATGTTTCCTTCTGTGTATGTTCACTATTCTCTCAGCTATTATGAATCTAATTAATCATAAATCTAGTAAAGATCTGCTTAATAGGTAATTGCATCTAATACAAGTTCTGACAATAATTAGTTTTGTGATCTTGAATAAATCATTTTCTCCATATCTTCAGTTTTTCTACACATGGTAGAAATCACATGGTTGGTGTATTAATTTCATAAAGTACTGCAAATAAAAGTATAACTTTAAACAATAGAAATATCTTGGCTCATAGGTTGGAGGTCTATAATCAGGCAGTGGGCAGGGCTGATTGCCTCTGTGTGCCTTGTTCCCAACATGTGCAGGGGTTACAGATCCTCGACATCCCTTGGTTTGTGGGTGTACCACTCTATTCTCTGTTACATAAATTATTGAACTCTTTGCTCTTGTATCAATGTATTCTCACTTTACAAGAGTAAAAACCTCTGCATTGGCTCCCACCATGTTTCAAAATGGCTTGATCATAAATAATTTGAGACCCAAATATCTTAATTTTCATTGAGGTTATGTCCAGAGGACCTGAGTAGGTACTGGATTTATTTTTTTTTTTAATTTTTGGGTATCTAGGGAGATATTCAGTCTAGAATATTCAAGATGATTTCAGAGATCTGTTTCAGTTAAAAAGTTTCAAAATGTATAGTATTGGAACTTCACTTTGGCTTTCTACCTTCTCTGTATAGGTGTTGGGTGTTGGTTATTGGCTGCCTTATGATCTGAAATTGAGTCATTTGCAGTATTTTTGTTTCTATTTTGATATCCTGAGAAGTAATACGTTATTGTAAAATATTTTCTTTTGGTTATTTTCATTTCATCACAGAGTCAAGGCTCTGGTGCCATGGGATCACAGTGCTAGCTTTGCTGACTTGAAGTTTAGAGTTTTGTATCAGAGTGATTTCTTCCTTGCAGCCCTGCTGTGAGCACCATGTGCATGTATAGTGTGAGCCCTGTTTGAGCTGGTTGATTTGATTCCTGACAGAATGTTTGAAGTTGTTCTACTGGAGTTGTTCTGGAAAGGGATTTGGAACATTTTCCTGTTTTAATTCTTGAATTTACCGTGCTCTCCAAGACATTAGAGTTGCCAAACTCAATCATTTAAGGGTATAATAAGATTACAAAAGTCTTCCCCCTCCCTCTCCTTATTTTACTGTATTCAACTCTATCACTTTAGGCAAAAACGATTATCTTGTCAGTACAAAAACTTGTGTAAATAAAAATATACCTATACTCTGATTAACATGATAAATTATTTTCTGACATTGGTAGAATTGTCTTAGTTAAAACTTAATTGTATATCAATGAGTATATTAATGTTCTGTGATTATATTTTAGAACTTTCTCAAAATATAATTGTTGAATTTGCAATGAAAACTGTGATACTCGAATTGATATAGGACAAATTTTTAACATGACTTAAATTTTTTTGAATAATTATACATAAAGATGTACATTTAGTACTTATGTGCACTTATAATCTATATTGTTTACATTATCTTCATCTGTTTTGTCATCAGTTAAGTTCCTTGTCCATCCAATCAAAGTGTTAGCTAGTCATTGAAGTCACTATATTTAATCTGGATAAATGGGTATCTTAATAATGTATAATTTAATCAAAGACACAGTAAACAATGATATTGTCCTGTTGATAATCAAGAAAGAATATTAGACTTTTGATAATTATATATACATAGGTTATGTGACATAATTTCTCAAGTAGAGAACATAATATCCTATTTTAGGGATACTTTTAAATTTTTAATTATTTTAATTACTGGTATCACCTGGATGCAATTATTTCCTTTAATTCATATGCTGAAATGCCAACCCTAAAGTGGTACTACTAGCTGTAGTCCATGAAAAGTATTAAGTCATATACTCTCTCTACTTGATATAGTAAGTGACTTCCAGTAGAAACTTGAAGGATTATATTCTGTCTTTAAAGAAAGGAACAATCCCTTGACATACATCAGATTCAGTGGCATGTTCTTGGACTTCTTGGATCCTCAATCTTGAGCAACAGATGCATATAGTTATAAATTTCTCAGTCTAAGATATCTTATTATAGTAATTAAAAAATCTAAGCCATTTTCTATACCAATGTGTATTACTAATCTATAGCATATTGATATTTTCCACAGGAGCAATTAGGTTCTTCAACTGTACTGATAACCTCCCTGATTTTTATATCTGCTGAAGATTCTGTCCTTGCTTATTTTACACATCTAAATAAATGAAGCACTTTCTTGATTATAAATGACTTAAATACTTGTATTTATAATTTTAATTAACCTGGAACACGAATAGTTTTAATCAAATGTCAATATTTTCTTTTTGCAGACAAGATATTTAACCTGAGAAATAGTCCATTTTTGTACATGTATCATATTACTGTCCCTTGGTAAATGGATATATAGGTTGTTTCCAGGTTCTAGATGTTACAAATAATGCTTCTATGAGCATAGTTGAGTAAGTGTCCTAGAGAGATGAGGAAATAAGGAGGGTTCATGGGAGACACCTAGATCTCTCACAAAGGGGTAAAAGAAGAGTTTTTGTGAATGGACTGAAGGCGGGAAGGGATGAGAACATGAGTGATCAGTTTTTGAAGGATAGAGAGGAAGAATGCTGAAGGGTGTTACACTTTCCTGTCAGACTGGTCCCACAGCCTTGTCAGCCCCAGAAAACACACAGAGATATTGTATTAATTATGAAACTGTTGGCTAGTTATTAGAATTTCTTATTGGCTAGCTCTGTCTTAATTATTAACCCATAATTACTAATATATGTATTTCTACCTGGTCTTACCTTACCGAGAACACCAGACTCACACATCCTACTTCCTGAGATCATATCGCAACTCCATCCAATGTTTCCCAGAATCATACACCTACCCTAGTGCCACCTAACTTGCTTCCCTATTGGTTAACAGTGCTTTATTCATTAACCAATAAGAGAAACATATTTATAGAATGACATCTCCGATTTACTCCTCTTTTCTATCTAAATAAAAATAAGGGCTTTAACTTTAACATAGTAAAATATATAACAAAACACTTATTAAGCAAGAATTGTAATTACAATATTTAGTCCAATAACAATTAACAAGGTTTAAAAAATATTTTATCTATCTTATCTTTGTGAGTCTAAAGTCTTATATGTAACATATCTTTTATCGTAAGTAAGGAAAATTATAACCATGACTATCTGTCTTTAACTCCATAAAAGACCACAGAAGGATAATATATAAACTCTATAATTGACAGAGATAACTGACTCCATGGTCAGTCACTGGAAGTTCTTCTATAATGTTCCATATTCAGCCCATAGGCCATAGTGTATCTGACAGACTCCTCAGCAAAGCAGGAAACTTTTAAACTGTCCACCTTTATTTTGCACTTTGTCAGTCACTTTTCTCTGTGTTCTGTAGACTATCTGGCAGACTCTTCCATGAAATAGGAACCCTGTAGCAAAACTATTTTTTTTCAGCAGTCAATTTATTGTGGCTCTGTATGTTTATTTTATATAGCATAAATACAAACTGTCCAGGAAACAGCAGTTTCTTGCACAAATGGCTAGCCTTGTCGTGTTGGAAGCAAACTCCATAACAAGTTTCTTTGATGTCCATCTCCCTTTCTGACGCAAGTGTTGTTGCCAGGACCAGTTATGTCTCATTATCAAGAAAAAACGCTTAACCATTTTAATTGCCATATTATGTAGGTCTTAGAAAGGTTTGAAGAATGCCTATCCATTTCAAATATATCTCTATTTATCTATAAAAACCTAACAAACCTAACTATAAGTTTTGACTGTTAAATGTAGCGATCTGTAATTTGTACTTAATTATCATTGCATTTTTCTATAAGCAATGCAAACACAATACCCAAATAAGAGGAGGAATATACATATCACAAAATTGACTTTAAATTTGTATCAATAAATGAAAATCCACTCCAAAACAATTAATTTCTATATACCATAATCCTTTTACCTTTTTTTAAAAATTTTTTTATATAACAAAGTTTATTTAAATGAAAACAAACATTTATAGACAATATTTGGGAATTTGGGCGTTGTTTTTTCCAATCTTCTTTATGCTGGTAAGGGGCGCTGACATGGGGGATTCAAAAAAGATTCAGAAATCCTGGCTGTAGTCTGTAAGGCTGCTTTGTCCAGCTGTTTTGAATGTAGGATCACCTTGTATTCTGTTTCAGGCAGTCTGGCTTGATCAAACCACATTAGTTTGGAAAAAATCCACATCTTTTCATATCTGTGGAAACAAAAATAGAAATCATTTCCCCAGTAACTTGTCCTTGAACTTAAATTTTTGAGTCAAAGCATTTTTTTAATTTAATTTATTATTTTATATGTCAATTCCAGTTCCCTCTCCCTCCCTCCCTCACTCCTTCCCTCCCTCCCTACCTCTCCCTCTGCCTCCTTCCCTCCCTCACTCCCTCCTTCCCTCCCTCCCTCCTTCCCTCCCTGTTACCTTCTCTGCCCTCTCACATGCACTCTAATCACCCTCCCCTCTCATCCCCCCACCCCAATTCCATATGTAGGGGAATGCCATCCAGTTGGGGTCATGTAGATCTGATAGGTCATGTGAAGTAGGGACTAAAGCTTCTCTCCTGTCTCTAGATTAAGGAAGTTATCCCTCCATGGGGGATGTGTTCGCAAAGTCCTTTTGGTCACCAGGGATACATCCTGGCTCCACTGTCTTAGGTTCCTTAGACTGCCCAGTCCTTCTGGCTGAGACCCATATTCAGGGGGGCCTGAGTCAGTCCCATGCTGGCTTCCCAGCTATCAGTCTAGTGGCCATTAGCTCCTCCTTGTTCAGGTAAGCTGTCTGTATGTGTTTCTGCTGCCTGGTTTTGTCCTCTCCATCTGCATCTGAGTTCTACTTAGACTCAGTGTTTATGTATGGGTGTTTGATCCTGTTTCCAACAGGCATTAGTTGAGGGCTCCATGGATAAGTTAGTTGTTGATCTCACTCTCCGGGAAGGGCATTTATGACAGCCTTTCCACGGAAGCTCAAATTGTTAGTTGGGAGCATTCTTGTAGTTCTCTAGACCTTTCTTTGTGTTTAATTTTATCTTCAAACCAATAATGGCTCCCTCTTTTATGTTCTCTCTGTCTCTGTCTCTGTCCCTGTCTCTCTCTCTCGCTCTCTCTCTCTCTTTCCTGTCTTCTATTCCTAACCAGGCTCAATCTTCCTGGTCACACATATTTTCCTTTCCTCACCCTCTTTTCTCCTACTTCTCTCTCCATTCGCTGCCCCCCCCACTTCCCCTGAGCTCTGGGGGACTTGTCCCTTCCCAGTTCTCTGAGGGACTTGATATGAATCTCTTAGAATACTCCTTGTATCCTAGTTCCTCTGGTGGTGTGAATTATAGACTGGTGATCCTTTGATCTATGTCTAAAATCCATATATGAGTGAGTACATACTGTGTTCCTCTTTTTGTGACTGGGTTACCTCATTCAGGATCGTTTCTTCAAGTGCCATCCACTTGCCTGCGAATTTCACGATACCATTATTTTTTTCTGCAGAGTAGTATTCCCTTGTGTAGATGTGCCACATCTTCATTAACCATTCTTCAATTGAGGGGCATCTAGGTTGCTTCCAGGTTCTTGCTATTACAAATAGTGCTGCTATGAACATAGTTGAACAGATGTCTTTGTTGCATAGATGTGAATCCTTTGGGTATATGCCTAAGAGGAGGATTGCCGGGTCCTGTGGTAAACTAATTCCCATTTTCCTGAGGAACCGCCATACTGATCTCCAAAATGGCTGTAAAAGTTTGCACTCCCACCAGCAGTGGAGGAGTGTTCCACTTTCTCCACATCCTCTCCAACATGAGTCATCATTGGTGTTTTAATTTCAGCCATTCTGGCAGGAGTAAGATGGTATCTCAAAGTTGTTTTGATTTGCATTTCCCTGATAGCTAAGGATGTGGAGCAAATTCTTAAGTGTCTCTTAGCCTTTTTGATTTCCTCTATTGAGAATTCTTTCTTCAGTTCTGTACCCCATTTTTTAGTAGGGTTATTTGGTGTTGTGTTGACTAGTTTCTTGAGTTCTTTGTATATTTTGGAGATCATCCCTTTGTCGGATATAGGATTGGTGAAAATCTTTTCCCAGTCTGTGGGCTGCCGTTTGGTCTTGTCCACTGTGTCCTTTGCCTTACAGAAGCTTCTAAGTTTGAAGAGGTCCCATTTATTAATTGTTTCTCTCAGTGTCTGTGCCCCTGGAGTTATGTTCAGGAAGCAGTCTCCTATACAAATTTGTTCAAGGGTACCCCCTAGTTTCTCTTCCTCTTTTACCTTTAAAAAGAGATTGGTTGTGATCATTAACCATTTAGAAAGAACATCATTTAAATGAAAATAAACACACACAATATTTGGGAATATGGCACCTTTTTCTCCAACCTGATTCCTGCTGGTAGGGCATACCTTAATACCATGGGGATCCTAAGAAGACCCAGAATTCCTGGCATCAGTGGTCTGCAAGGCTGGCTTGCCTTATCCCAGCTGTTTTGAATGTTGGATCACCTGGGTAACTGCTTCAAGGGTTCTTGCTTAATCAAGTATAGACGGTATCCACAGCTTTTTATTTTCTGTGGAAACATAAATAAAATCTCTTTTTCAAAGTAACATACACTTATACTTCAATTTTGAAGTCAAGGCACTTTTTAAATATACAAATTCAGCAGCATTTCTTTAGCAGTTGTTGCTATTTCCTCAGCAGTCAACAATTCAAAGAGAACACAGTGGCATATAATATCCAAACCCTGCGTGCATTTTCCATCTTAACATGGCATATTTATTTATTTTTATTATAACTCTATTTCTCTTACTTTTATGTTTTCCTTTTATGAGACAAGGTTTCTCTGTGTACTTTTGCCTGCCATTGAATCCACACTGTATACCAGGCTTGCCTTGAAATCACAAAGATATGCTTGTCTCTGTCTCCTGAGTGCTGGGATTAAAGGCTTGTGCCACCACACCCAGCTAATTTCTTTTCATCCTTTCTTCCTTCTTTCCTTCCTTCCTCCCCTCCTTTCTTCTTTAAAAAAAATCACTTTATCCTGTTTTGTTTTGTTTTTTTCTCTCCCAAGCCTATGTATATTTTTAAACATACTGTAAAACCTTTTAGGTTTTACATCATCTGAATCTGTCTTTACTGTATATCTCTACCTTTTTTCTACTCACATGTCTCTTATCTGCTAAACAGTATTGCTAAAATTAAAGTGGTGGCTGTTTTAGCCTCTGGCTTTCCAATATGGCAAGGGTATATTTACCACCAGCACTGAGAGCTGTGCTCACTGCCTTGGCCTATGCTGCCATCAAGCAGCATGCTTTTGGCTTGAAGATGTGGTCACTGCCACTGCCAGCTGCTCTTATACCCCCATTCAACTGTTAGCAGGGCCTCTTAAAAGAACCTTGCATTTTTTTCACTAATGCTGAATCAGGAAGATTCCCTTAAAGGAGCTGTGCTTGTCTCTAGAAAAACAGAGCCCGCCTGAGAAAAATGCTGCTACCAGGAAGCCTTGTTTGTCTCTGTTCTTTTGTTTCTTTTCTTTTTTTCATTTGGTTTCTCCAGACAGGGTTTCTCTGTATGTGAGCCTGTCCTGGAACTTGTGTTCTTTTGTTTCTAAAATACTTTTTAAGCTTTTTTCAAGTTTTAAGTGTAAGTTCTTAGTACCCATGTTGTAGGCATCATTTTGTTATGAGCACTTTCCTGACAGCCTGGGTCCACAGCTGCATCAGAACGGAGCTTGGAGATAGGGGAGGCATTTTGGGAACTGATAGGGGAATCTCCCTGGAGTCTATGGGGAGGACCCCAGTTTAGATTCCTACCAAGTGTAAGAGCAGCGTGAACTGGCCATCTCCTGTGATCAGATTGGTTCCTGAATCAATTTTCATTAGAGAGCTTCTTCTACCAATGGATGGAGGCAGATTCAGAGACCAATAGCCAAACATTAATTGGAGTTTGGGAATCCTGTGGAAGAGGAGGAGAAAGGAGTGTAGGAGCTAGGGGGATAAAGAACACCATGGGAAGGCTCACACAATCAACTAACCTGGTCTCAAAGGGGCTCACAGAGACTGAACTGACAACCAGGTAGCCTGCACGAGACTAACCTAGGCCTTGTACATATGTTACAGTTGTGTAGCTTAGCAGTCTTACAGTAGTCCTAACAGTAGTAATAGGGATTTCCTACAAGTCCTTTACTGGCTTTTGGACCCTACTTCTCATACTGGATTGCCTAGGCCAGTCTTAGTATATGAGAGGTACACACTTTTACTGCAACTTGATATGCCATGTTTCATTGATACTCAGCAGATGTGCCCGTTCCTAGATGGAGATGGAAGAAGAGGAGATTAGGGGTGGGAGGCAGGGAATTGGGGAGAGGGACTGGGAGGGGAGGGGATGGGAGGGGGAGACTGAGGCTGGGGTATATATAAATAGATGAATATAAAAGGAAATAAAAAAGACGTAAAAGAATTGACCCTTTGATACTAACTGAACAAACTCCATAGTTATACAAAACTCCAACCCCCAAAAGGAATGGTTATCCATCTGATTCATCTTTTCCAAAGTACTAGGTCAGCCTTATTTCAACATTATATCTAGTGTTACTCTATATTACCACTGAAATGATCCAACTTCTCCCTAAAGCCACTGTGTCTGCCTTCCTCCATGCCCCTGCTATTCAACGAGCTCTTGGTAGAGTCTTATATCTGTGTCTAACATAATCCGTTGTTGCTGACTTCATCTATTCCCCTGCTATTCACTGGGCTCTTAGTAGAGCCCCTCATCACCTTCTACTATTCATTCTTGTTCCACCCCAATCTAAGCCCTGATCCACTAGTTATTGTTTAACAGCCTTCAGTTGCTTCTTATTTCTGAAATAAAACACAAATTCCTTAGTTTCATGTAAACAATTTACAGTAAGCCAAAAATTACTACCTTATTCAAATGCAAAAATCAAATCCTGCTAAATTTTTGTTTAATGTTACATGGCACATATTATTTTTCATTAATTTATTTTGCTAAAAGGTTAGGTTATTTTTTTATTATGTATGCTCAGCTCAGGTAAGGTTAGAGTGACATTTTTTTACGGGATGGAAATCAAAGCAATTGTAGTAAAGAATTGGTTTGTATTACAGTGGGCAGGACTCATTTGCTCCTCTATTCGTAGCCCATAGTTTATCTTGGATATCAAGAATTGTTCAAACAGTTCAGCCAAACTAAAGGCAGTCAGCTCTGCACAATTAGAAAGCCTGGAGGGCTCCTTGGGAACACATTACACTGTTCTGAAAGAACTTGTAGTGCCCTTTTCTTCAGTTTCTCAGAATTGTACTCCAAAGACAATATGTACTGTAACACATTACATGGTTAGTGTTCAAGTATTTCCCAAGTAATTTCTTCTCTGTTTTCAACACCTATAAGGATTTTCTTCTCTCTCTCTCTCTCTCTCTCTCTCTCTCTCTCTCTCTCTCTCTTGTCTTTCTCTCTCTCTCTCTCTCTCTCTCTCTCTCTGTGTGTGTGTGTGTGTGTTTGTTCTTTGAATGTTTTGGCATTTCTTAAATATAATAACAAATAACACACTTTTTAGTTATATTATCAATAATAAGCATTTGTTAAGCTAAATACATGAATTTACTTGAAAGTATATAATAAACCAGACTAACCAGATGCATTCATAAACTTCACTTCACTTTCCTCACAGTGAAATGAAAGGGCTACCTGTCATAATTTCATTCATTCAACTACAGTTACCAAGTAGCTACTGCCTGTTGCATTGTTTTAGTAAGTTGGAATTCAGGAATAAAAATATCAAATGGCTCCTTTGCAGTGTGTTCAATGGCAAATGTAACTCTGTGTTATGTAGAGGATTCCAGAAGTGGGCGCAGTGTTGGTACAGCAATGTGTGATTACGTCTGTGCAGGTGTGTATGGTATGTCCACTGGAAACACTGCAATAATATGCCTGCTTCAAACACAGCAAGACCTTTCACACCGAGGAAAGGGAAAAACATTGACATGGCAGGCTTTAGGGAAAGGAAACTGTTAAGCGCCATCTCAGCACAGCATGCAATTAAGGTGTGAGCCAGAGGTAGAGGCAGAGTTGCCTGAGTGTCCCATAGCACAATTTGGATGTCAGCTTTTAAGAGACCTCAAGAATCTAGAGTAAATTTGGATTTCAGGATTCTCTGTGTGGGCTCAGTTGGTGAATTGTTTGCCAAACACACATGAAGCTTGAGTCCAAATTCTCCATTCCCCTCCCCCAACAGATAGGTATGGTGGTGCAGGCGTGTAACCATCACTCTTATGGGGTGGGAGTAGGAGGCCAAGGCTAGACATAGACATATGAGATACTCGCTAACAAAACAAAAAGAAGAAAAAGAAAGAAAGAAACTGAATGGGAGAAACTGTACTCCATCATCTGTAGAATTTTGCTGTTTATGTATCTTGTAATTTAAAATAACAAAACATGAGTAAGCCCACCAAGAACACGATTGGCTCTGATATCTTTCTCTGTGAGATTATTGCTTGGAGGCAACAGTAGGTGCTCAGGGTGTGGGGATCTAGGCTAGCACAGCTTCCCCTTGTGTTGGTTAATGCCAGATAATATCTGAATTTTGTTACTTTGTTTCCATAAGGTGGTTTCAAAGGTAAGATGTTTTTGAACGTTTATTTAACTTAACATTTTGCTAAATGAAATGTCTAAAAAAATTCAGAGAGCCTTGAATTGAATAGAAATAACCCACAGTAGTGGGGAAGAAAGCAGTCTTGGCAGGATGCTTCAACTCCTGGCTATTCTTCAGCTATACCCCAAGGCTGAAATGGCTCTGATAATGTATTCAGGTCTGACAAGAAAGCAACAAGAAATTGAAATGATTAAAAACACTAATGAAATATAGAATCCCATATGCTGGTTTAATTATGAACCTTGGCTTCACTGTAAGATGTATTCTAAGAAATGAATTAGGAAAGTACATGGCCCCGAAAATTTGCCTAATATCTGCACACATAGCATCTTTAAAACATAGATAAATGAATGGAAGTTTATGGAAATGTTTAAAGTTATGCAGTCCTGGACACAATCCTTTCATACATTATGTTAGCCATAACTGGGAGTGCTAACAAGTTTATTTTGAGATGCTTGGCATGTTCAGAAGATGACAAAGTAATAAAACATGTAAAATAGTACAAAATCACATATTAGAAGAGCATGGCCAATATGTTTTCACTGTTAAGATGTGGGTAGTTTTTAATGCCCACTTGAGTGAATCACTCAATGTATCAGCTATAAAGACAAGGAATATTATTGCAATGATTTTTAAATTACTTTCCCTTTTGATTAATATATTATCAGCATATGTATTTTTGTTGTGTAGGAAATACATTTTAAATTTTGAATAAATGGTTGAATCTTCTGACATATTAACATAGTAATATATTTGACTCAGAAAATCATAAAATAAAATCAATAGCTCTGTTTCCACAAATTTACAGGTAAAAGAGTCCAAATATATGAAGAATTCAATTTGTATTCAGGCCTTCCTTTGTGAAGTCAGTCCTTATAGTCACATATAGTAAGTAGTTGACTGTATATATAACATTACATGTGGTTGTTTTGATAACATGTGTCATGTATACAATTATATAATAGGAAATTATATATGCTTGCTAAATGAAAGCAAGTCAGCAAATAAATATAAAAATTTGAATAAATGTATTCATTGGCAGAGACAGTCTTATTGTATGTTAATTTTGTTAAGGAATGAATTGAATTGAGTAAATTGTGAAAATCTGTCATTATCAAATTTCCATCAATAAAATACGTTCTGTACTAGGGAGGATTTTTGTATGAAAACTAATGTTTTGTACATATGCATGTGAACACACACACACACACACACACCACACAATTTCACCATTGTTTTTACTTTATAGCCTTCATTCTTACTGTTTCAGTCAACTTAGCTAGTAAAAACCATCATCTAGTTTTTCACTAAACTTACTACACTGCCTTTATTGCTTTCTTGGGTTTAAGTAGGTTTTCATCTATGCATATGTGTGTGTTCACAATGTGTGCTTGTGTACATGAGGGCAGGACATGTTTGTATGTCATGTGGAGACCTGAAGTTGATGTATGGAGTCTAGCATCTTTCCCAAAGTTCTTCTATTTTATTCTTTGTGAGATAGAGTCTCAATCACTAAACTCTATCCTTTGGATTCTACATATTCTTAACTTTAACAGCAGATTCTTATCACCATACCTAAGATAATGTCTCAGTCAAGCAAAAACGCTTTCCCCCATTCAGTTTGCTCCCTGATCCTCTATGCTCACCTGTGTGGACCTGGGACCTGGGGATCACCATTTCTACACTCTTCCTTTGTGGTTCAGCCTTTACCCTAGTACAGTGTTCATCTCTGAGGTTAGTTAATGAACAATAAATATCTTCAGTATAAAGGTTATGAGTATATACACGTATTATTCCAAATATGCTAAGATGATATGTAACATGTACTTTTTAAGATGTACTTTAAATCAAAAGGATTGCTTGTTTACTAGCATATTGGCCCACAAAATTTGAAATACAAATAAAGACCATTACAAGAGTTAAAGTAGCATTTATATTTTTGCAACATAAACCCTATTCATCTTTACTCAAGATAACTAGAAATGAAATTGCTACTCATTTTTTCTGTAAATATAATCAACCTTCTATACAATATGAACTTTTTCTATAGTGCATCTAATTTACCACCAAAAGAGGAAGGCAGGGATGATAAATCAGTGTAGGATAAGAGCCATAAATCAGTTCAGTATAAAAGCTTTCATACTTCCAAACACTGACATTTGCTGTCTGTGTTAAGTGTAAACCAGTTTATTAGCAAAATTATTAAAAAGAAAAAGAATATAAAAGCAACCAGGTCTTCCATGCTATCTAAAACTCAGGGATATTTTATCATTTCAAACCATTAATTCATGACTTAGCTTAATTTGATTTATCTACATTCCTGAATTTATTATCGCTATTTCAACTAACAGCCATTTAATTTTATTACTATTGGCAAACATACATTTAAACAAGAAGCTTCTTTAGAATTGCTAAGGAAATGCAAAATTTACTATTCCATCTTCGTTATGGAGTGCTGTCATCCACTCCATCTCTGTCAGGAAAATCCATAAGGAGAACTGTAATTCACTGCTAGGAACAACGTGGAGTATCTGTTCTCAAGCTGTTCCAATTTAAATATTTGCCATTTGAGTAAATGAGTTGATTAAGTAGAAAGATTTGTGATGTTCCCACTGTTGTGCTCATCTAGGAAGCAATCCTTTTTATACATACATTATGTAAGATAAAGTGTAAAAGCAAAGAAGCTGCTGTCTTTTGCAGGCCTGGAAAGGTAAATGAATGTGATAATGCAAATGATTTTGATGAAGTGTTATGATTTAAGAATAGCTCATTTTTCAGAGTGCAGAGTGTAAAACTTAAGGAAAATACATTCAACTAGTTGTACTGTCATCTGGTCAATACATTCCTTGGTAGTTTTATCATGAATATAATGGATTGAAATAATGTCTACACTTTGCATCCTACTTCCAACTCCTCCGTCCTTATCCCTACTCTCCTCCATGCCTTTTCCTTTCCTCCTCCAACATCACTTAATCCCTCTCCTCTGCTTCTGTGTCTCCCAATCTCTTTTTTAACCCACTGAGTTAAATTATTGATGCTGGATGCCCGACTTTCTACTAGTGTATGGACTACATACACCACAGAAGAAAATTGACTCCCCCTCCCCACCCCCCCACAGGAACTACCAACTACCAGTAACTATCCATCAAGGTAGTTACTTGCTGAGTATGCCCTCCTGATTCCCTTCCCTCTCTATGAGAAACTGGACTGATCTTGTTTATGTCATTTGTCAGTTGTATGAACTGCTGTGACTTCAGGAGTACAGTGACTTGTCATGACCAGAAAAAACATTGTGCTCAGCCATCCTCCTTTGATAATCTGGCTCTATAATCTCTCAGATATGGAATTTTGATCAGGATTCCAGTAGCAGGTGTGAGTTTCCTCCAGTGGTGCCGACTTAATGTGCAATTAGAGATCTCTTAGTTGCCCCAATACCATTCTTGCCACTGAGGCCTCAATGCTTATATCTTTGAAGCCATTCTTGCAGTTTTCAGGATTCATACGTGAGTAAGACAGTTGTTGGTTTTTCTACCTCAGAAACCTGTATAGCATCTTCTGGTGCTACTCAAAATAGCTTGCAAAAAAAAGGTACTTGATTTTTTCACATCATGGGACCAAAATATGTTTCTCAAGTTTTATGTTGATGTACTGATTAGTGAAGGATTTTAAGACATTTTCAATTATTTTAAATAGTTTATTTTTCAATTTTATTTTCATTATATGAGTGTTTTGCCTTCATATATCTATATTCATGAACTATATGAATGGTTGTGAGACACCAGATGGGTGCTAGGAAGCAAGCCTGTCTCCTTTTCAAGAATAGCAAATGCAATGAACCACTGAACCATCTCCTCAGCTCTATCATTAGTTCTTAATGATGATTTATAATGTTAATGCTCAGTTTGTCATAGATGTTCTTTATTGTTTAGAAACTTATCGTCATACTTAAGTTTCTAGTGATTCTTTTAAAATATCTCCCTCTGTGTGTTATTGCCACAGTGCATGTCCTAGAGGCCAGGAAACAACTTTTATCAATCTTCTTCATCTTCCACTTTATTTGAAACTGAGTATCCTGTGTGGTCCTGTACATCAGGCCAGATAACCCATGAAATCTAGGGATTCTTCTGTCTGTATCATTTACCTATTATATATATACACACGCACACACACAAAAGCTTTGCCTGAGTTCTGAAGATCTAAACTATGGACCACACCCTTGTGAAGAAGTGATAAACTCACTGAGTCATTTTCTTAGCCAAAAGTATTTTAAGACAACCTCCAGTCAAGGGTTTCCCTTTTTATTCCTTGGCTGTACTATTGATTGAATGTAGTCTGTCATGCAGGCTAGGCAATTGCTCTTCCCTTGAGATATACTCCAGTTTCTATTAAATCTTTTAATCAGCACATAAGTAAGTGGTGAGCAATTTTTTTTCCCAAAGACAGTGTTTGAATTCCACCCAGGTTTAGGAGCCAAATATTTCCCCAGAACTTTTCTCTAATTAATAGAGTTCACTTTTTAAACTTTAACTTTGACAATTAACACCTTATCTCTTAGTATCTAATTTCAAAATAATTTTGCTACTAAACAAACATTCTATTAAGGCAATTCCATAGCTAGTTTCCTGGCAACATTCCTAGATCATTGTTTATTAAAATTAAACTTTATTTTTGGTCCTGTTTGATTAGTACTATATTTAAATATAAATATATATGGAAATTATAATCCAAATGTGATGGGATATGCATAATTAGGGAAGAAATGAAGGCAGTTAATTGATGGTGAACATGGTTGGCTAATGTTTGAATTATCTGATAATCCAATAAATTTATATATTCAGCTAGTTAAATTGTAGGTAGTATGTGTCAGCTAGGGGCATGTATGTTAACTTTTCCTGAATCATGTACTTTTGTGAGGGGGAACAGTAAAAAAAAAATTGAAGATAATAAAATAGCATGTGTAAAATACAGCCAATAGAACTGGATATTTACAAAATTATTACCTTCTACTATGGCCATTTTTGATATACAAGCTGATAAAGTGCCCTGGAAGAAAGAAGAATTCAAAGAGAGGTTTTCTTAAATTACATACTACATACATACACAGACACATATTACTGATACAATGTTATAGTGTTACATCAATACACACACACACACACACACATATATATATATATACATACATATATATATATATATATATTGACATATCCTTATACAGTTTTCAAAATTACCAGAAGAGTAATTTTGTTTGTAATAGTCTATCCAAATAAAAATCAAGAATTACATTGCAGCCTGGTGGTGGTAGTATGCACCTTTAATTCCAGCACTTGGGAGGAAGAGGCAGGAGGATCTCTGAGATGAACACAACCTGGTCTACAGAGTGAGTTCCAGGAGAGGTAGGGCTACACTGAGAAACATTCTTTCAAAACAAATAAACAAAAACTACACATTTCCCTGGTCTGTAGCTGATATACCCAATCACTAAGTTGAAGTAAATATATTTTCCTTGTCTAAATAGCAATAATCTTTGGATAGCATTTTTTTCTGTGTACAAGAGAGTCCGTGTGTGTGTGTTTCTTTGCCTTGAACTTTTGCTGGTTTTGTGCATGATGTCACAGACTCTGTGAATTCTTATGTGTATCTACACTGTTCTAGCTGGAACTCTAATTTCCTAAGATGTTCTGACACCACTTTGCTATTTGAATGAAAACCAGGGAAGATACAGGAAGAAGACATTTGGCACGAAACTCCCAACCAGTATTCAATTACCTTGCATTCTGCTGTCTGCAGGTTAGACTAGGGCATCTTTGTGGAGTGCTTCTATATTATAGTGAGAGCAGAAATAAATATTCTAGTGTCTCTGTGCTATGGAGACTAAGTGTGACTGTTCTAAGTACCAATTACACTTTGAACTTAAAAGTATTGTAAAAACTCAGTAAAAATGTCATATAAGCTTGGAGGAGGCATGAGGGTAAATATTGTTCCTGTTTTTGTTGTATTGAAATGGAAGATGGACAGACATATTTTGAGTAGAATAAACTATATGTTCCTGCATTTCTCTTTCTTGATAATTGACAACAAAACTTTTTTTTTTTTTCAAAATCACTTATTGAAAGCAATATCTTTACAAAGTAATATCTAAAAAAGAAAGAAGATCATTTCTGACTGATGGAAGTAGATGCAAAGATCCACAGCAAAGCACTGGGCTGAGATCCTAGAGTCTTGCTGAAGAAAGGGAGGAGGTATTGTATGACCCATGATGGTCATGATGAGAGGAACTCACAGTGACAGCTGACCTGAATCCTGAGCTTATGGGAGCACATGGACTCTGGATCAACATCCAAAGAGCCTCCATTGGACTGATCTAGGCCCTCTGCATTCACATGGCAGTTGTGTAGCTTGTTCTGTTTGTAAGGCTCCTAGCAGTGAGATCAAGTTTGCCCTAGAGCTTATCTGGCTTTTGGGAACCTGTTCCCTATGCTACATTACCTTGTTCATCCTCAAAGCAAGAGGAGTGGCTTGGTCCTGCCTCAAATTCATGTGTCATGCTTTGTTCAAGGCCATGGGAGTCCTGTCCCTTTTTAAATGGAGACTGAGGAGTAGTGGAGGAGGATAGATGGGAAGAGTGGGGCCTGGAAGGAGAGGAGGGAGGGGAAACTGAGGATTGTATTGTAACAGTAAATGAAATAAATGTTATTTTTTAAAAAGTCAAGATAAATTTGAGCAACTGGCTTGTTTGAAAGTCGGATACATAATTTCCATATACTCAGGCCTATGATATCTATACATACAGGGCTCTAATTTCCATATACCCAGGACTGTATCATGTATACACAAGGCTCTAATTTTCATAGACTCACGACTATTATGTGTATACACACAAGGGTCTTTTTCTTGTCCTTAGTCCCTTTTCAAGCAAAAAAAGGACATTCTTTAGTATCTCATAAGTAGATATTTTTTTTTCAATTGGTCACTATCCTAATGTATATTAAGTATACCAATGGAAATCAAAGCATGCTTAGGATGTGTTTTGACATGGTATCTCACTATGCATCCTATAATAACACAAACTTGAAATTTTCCTTCAAAAGCTTCCTCAGTACTGGGTTAAAAGAATATACAATAGTGACGAGTAGCTAATTTACATATATCTTTAATCTCTATAATTGTCTTTTCCTGGGAAAGACAAGTCCCAGATACATAATTAAATTCCAGACTGTTACATAAAAGTTTAATTTCTGTTTCACTCTAGCATTTTAGATGTTGCTATTGCCTTGTTGGCTATAAATGACTGTATATTTTTGCATATCTGATTTATTCAATGATATGTGCTATCTACCAAGAGATTAACATATATCTTTATAATTATAAAAAAGGGCAAATGTGTGCCATGAATCACACATATCATTGAAGTGGATTTAATTTATCTAAACTTAATTTCTTTTTGACTACATTTCTGCAGTGGATTTTGGAATGGTTCACTCATTTGAAGAATATGCTGTGCATTTTAATTCAATTTAATCCTGGTGATAAGAACTTATTTCTCTAAGAACATCCAACACCTTATGAAAAAATTAAAAACATGAAATGAATGATATATTTTAGTTATGATAATATATATAAAATATTTCAAATCTATAAATGAACAAAAATAAAGCAAATTAATTAAAACTGTTGGGGATTTTTTTGAAAGCAATCTGAGATAAAAACAGAAAGCTTGGAAAGAACAACGCCCAAATTCTCAAATATTGTCTATAAATGTTTGTTTTCATTTAAATGGACTTGGTTATATAAACTAAATAAAAAAAAAAATGAAACAGAAAGCTTTACCCTGGAGCAATTAAGTAAATAGCTTTGCTCATTCCCAAGGGAAGGTGTGCTGAAATGGTTGGTGAGTGTTAAATTTTATTAGAGATTTATCTGTTTTAATTGATTCAGCTTGGTTATGAAACTCTAATGGAATGATTGGTAGAAAAAACATATTAAGTCATAAGTGAACTTACAATGAATTAACTTTAGTTTCAACAAGACAAGAATACATGTCTCACCCGACTATTGTGTGCGGATGAGAAAAAAATGGTAAAATGAGCAAAATAATCTGTAATTGATTATGTACTCAAGGATATTTTCTCATGTCTGGTTGATCACTAAAAAGTATTCATAGATCTTCATAGTAGTTACAGATAACATTTTCAATATAAAATAAAATATTATTAATAAAGACTATCTCATTGTGGGGAGGAGATAAGTCTTGTCAATACATTTTATTATCGACAAAGCTCATCCTTGGTAATTTTGTATATGTATAAAAATGCATTCTGCCAATATCATATTATGCTGCCTGTCATCTCCCTCTTATCCCTGAAATTCTGCCTTTCTCCCTAAGTCTGTTATTTTGTTTTGTGGACCACTATTTTCACATAACAATGAGTTGGGAAGCACCCACTGGACTCACCAGTGCCTACATCACTGAGGAGAATGACTGTGACTCCCCCAAAATTCATCAGTAGCCAATAGCTCAGCAAAAAGGAGAAGGGTCCACAAACCTGTTTAGGATCCAGGGTTTTGCAGTCGTAGGTTCAGTCCAGGTAACTACAGTGGCTATGTAATCATATTTGAATTAGCTGTTTTATGTCCTGGAAATAGCACTTGCCGTGTTTCTCACCATGTTCTGATTCTTCCTTTCTTTCTGCTCCCCCCCCCTTTTTTTTGTTGTTGTTGTTCCCCAAACCTTAGAGAGGGTGGTATAATTGTTTCATTTAGGGCCATGAACTAAAATATTACTTATCCTTCATTTTCTGAATCTCTCCAGTTTTCACTTTTCATTGTTTGTGCAGGGTACTCATACTCTGTGTGGGAGAACATTTTGATAGAATAAAATGACTGAAATTTAGCACTCTAGAATTTATGCATTCTTAATATCCATTTTCTGTTTTCTGTCCTGGCATGAGTATCAAAAATAAATGCACAGACATTTATTTATAAGGTAACTTTTTTTTTCTGGTGATTTTGGTTGTTTCAAACATACTTTAAATTGTGTACATGACACGTAAAGACTGGAAATAATGTTCTTACATTTTATAAGATATTGTGATTATGATAAATACTGAAACAATAGACTCTTCACTGACAAACTAAGTCTTCACAGAATATGGTTAGAAAGAGTATTTACTAAGAAATTAGAGTAAAAACTTTTAATGTATCTTTCCTTCACTGAGTTGGTTTTTGAAGTACATTTTACGTCATTCTAACACTCTAATCGTCAGGCATTAGTGTGTATTATCAAGGATTTAAGAATGGGATGTATATTTCTTAAATTCAAGTCTATAAACATTATACAGATATGTAAGAACTTGAAATTGCAGTTCATGTTGTTTTCTGTATAGTGATCTCTCTCTTTCTCTCTCTCTACACACACACACACACACACACACACACACACACACACACACACACATATGATTGTGATTGCTGGCTACCTGATGATAATATTTTACGGGACAAAACTATACATTGATACATTTCCTTTTGAATATAATTATTTGTGTGGAATAGAAGTGAGGGGTTCATGAATACGCATTTTATTCCCTTTAGAGATAGGAATGTGTAAAAGGTTAGGTGAAATTTGCCCAGCATTATACAGCTAATTGGCCCAATTTGGATCAAATTTGTTGTTATATTTCAAGCTTGTGATATTCATTTATTCTTCAGTTTTGCCAATCCTTTAACTTATTATGAAATCATATCCTCACTGAGAAATACGAAAAGATTTCCATTAGCATTCAGTTCACATATCTTCAACCATGCACAGTGATTTTCCATGATTCTTGATTTTATAAATACAGTGAACTATAGGCTACACTGACAAAGATACAATTTACTGTGGAAAAATTATACACAGCTGCCTATAGAGTGCCTGTAGCCATTCTTACATAGGATAAAGCATAAATTATACATGGTGGTATCAGGTTCCCCTTATTAAAGAAAAACTTATAGCACTTTATGGGCAAACAATACTGGCTGAAATGAAATGGATTTTATTTCTCTAACATACTTCCTGGGTCTTCTGGATACCCTTGCTGAGTGTGGTTGGATGTCTGTACTTGGTTCATCTTTCATCCTCTGCAGTTATCTTTTTGTTTTTCATCCTTTTCTTCCTCAGGAGGATATAAAATTTTTGAGTCTGTTTTTGTCCTATGTATACAGTTTGAGTAAATGTTGCAAATTAAATATTCTCTGTTTTGATATAAGAGGTTTCATCCTGTATGCCTTTGATATGAATTCTACATTTGTACTATACATACCACTGTGGCACAATTCAGAAATCAGTGTTATATGGAAGACTTCCCTCAGAAAATACATGTTACTAACAAGGGTTTTGATTAACTTTAACAGACTTCCTCACTGACTAGAAGTAGCAGGGTTATTAGAAACAATAAGGAAATGGGTGTGAGCCTGAAAAATGGGAAGGTAATAGCAATTGAATCATTGAGCAGGTAATTATGTGGTAGATAATTTATCTATTTTATGACCTCTTAATAAATATCTTGATGAAGTAAAAAAAAAGAAATAATTTAATAAATAGAGACATTTTAAAACACTCGGGTGGTTTTGATGCATACTTTACTGACTTCACCTGTCATTTGAAATGTATGATTAGTCTTGACTAACATCTTTGTTAAAGATGATTTTCTTAATATTTCTTGTGTAAAAATGCTTGAAATTGGCGAAGCACATCTTAAAGCCATGCTCTGCTTGCTTCACTACTGTTTATTAGAAAAAAATGTTATCATGAACAGTGTCCCCAAAGCATTCATAGCTAGCACTTGAGGGTATCATCATGGAAGCTTGGATGTACATCTGAAAGACCAGTGATGCCCAAAGGAGTTTGTAGTTACAGTTTATGACATTTATAAGAAGGTGAATGTCTCTTTAGTTTGAAAGGGAAAACTCAGAAAAATGACTCTGAAAAAAATTTTCAGAATTTATGACATTCTATGATATAGAAAGCAATCTATATTTTTATAATTTTATAAATTTCAAAGCATAATCAATGTAGTTTAAATGTAATTATGCATCTAAGAGGTAATTTTAATAAATGTGTTAGGGTTAGGATTAGGGTTAGCTACTTCCCTAGACTTTATCTTGTTCTAAATAATGAACATCATTAAAGAAAAGAGTATATCTACATTCACAATGACTAATATTAACAAATTATTAATATTAATGAACTAAGTTTTAAAATGTTATATGTAGTGTAATGATGATTGCCAGCAGATTTTTAACTAATTAATAAATTACTAAAATAATAGGTTATAATTTCAATGGAATGTCAGTAAAAAAATGAATCATAGATTATGATAATTTAGGTTTCTCTTGGTATAATTGATAGGCAACCTTGCAAGGTGTATTATCATCATCAAAATATTTTACTTGCACATGCTCTGTCTTCAGTTAACTCTTCTTTTGATACCATCCTGGGATAGTATTTCTGCTATTTTCTCATCAAAGCAAACTTTATCACCATGCTTGAGGCCATAGTTCATAAGCATCCAAGATGTTGTTGTGTCTTTGTTTTTCCTGTTTTATTATTCAAGATTATTCATGATCATGAAAAGACTGGAAGAAGGAGAAATGTCTCACAATTATATAATGATTCATGGAAATATATTATCTCAAAATTGTTTCATATTTTGTAACATCTTTAACATCATGCAAATATTCTGTACTTAATTCCTCTTGTGTAGAAAATTTTTGCATAGATATTTTATTCTATCCATGTAAATATTCTGCAAACCCAGCACATCTTGGGTCTAAACAAGCATTAAAATTATATACTAAGTAAATTAAGAAGAAATGTCAAACACATTGAAGAGTGGGAAGGCTTTGAGCAATTGTTCTACTACAGATTGCAAGCATATAAAGATAGCCTGGTAATTTTCTCCTAAGATCCCTTTTTACCAGAAACTTATGGCTACACATTTATCCCTTCACTCAATTTAAAAGACGTGTAATAAGTACCATCTCACATAAATGATATACCATACAGGAGATTTTTCTGTAGGTACCTAGTCTACCACCTGAAGCTTGGCACATGTCCAGTGAAGTAAACAGTGTGAAAAATTTGGTTACTAATAGTACTACAGTTCATTTTGAGACTGGAATATTCCTTTGCCCTGACTTTTTAATATATGAAAATGAGGAAAATGTATTTAGAAGTCTATGCCTTCCCTATAAAATGCATAGAATATGAATTTTACAGATAGCATTTTCAAAAGCTTAATATAATACTTGGAAATTATTGACTTGCAAACAGATGTTCAGTAAATAAAAAGAATATTAATGGAATGTTCTTTAATTGTTACCAGCAGAAAGGGTATTATCCTTCACATGCATGTTTAAGAATAAAATCATGTGGACACAACTTAATTATTAAAATATTGCCAGTGGTTCAAAACTAATTTTTAATTTTTTCAAAAGGTATTTACCTTCATATATTCTCACACCCAAAGCAGCTATTGTATTTTGGATAAAAATTCAATGAGTATTGAGATATAAATAGTAAACAATATTCTCAGTCTACTTATTAGTTCACAAAATGCCTTCATATGCTTGCCTGCTTCTGGTTTTTCCCTTTGTTTATTATGTGTCCTAAAGCATATTTTTTTTTTGTGGCTTCCTGAAAGAATGAGTAAATAAAGGGAACACTCATGAATGAACAATGACCTTGTCTTCATTCAATTAGGGAGGATTAAAGGAAATGTAAGGAAGAGTAACGACAATTAAATTTACAGTGCTATGTAAAACATGAAGCATAGTGCCAGCTCCACTGTAGTAGATTCTCATGAGGGCAGTCGGCTCTGAGTGGTAGGTAGGCTGTTAAGTATATTAACAGTTATTCTACTGCTCTGAATTTACAGCAGTGAATCTTGATTTGAGCACTAGAAAAACATACTTCTGTGGAAACTTAATCCCCATGACCTTCTTTGTTTTATTTTACTTTCCATGTACTAACACTTTCCACAAGGGATTTGAGGTCACTATGAAGCACACCTTACCAAGAATTTTTTTTTCTATTTTTCCTCTGTATGCTAGTTGAGTAGAAACATTATCAAATTGTAGTGTCAGATCCTACTTAATAGATTAATGGAAAGTTTATAGAGCTAGTTGTAATAAAGTGTGTGTGTGTGTGTGTGTGTGTGTGTGTGTGTGTGTGTGTTATGGTGTTCATTTGCTAAAAGCACTCAGAAGGTTGGCAGCAAACTTATACTACCAATATCCTTTGTAAGTGTTGGACACAACATGGATATAGCTTGATAACATATGTTTGAGATTTGTGTTTTCTATTCTTGTCAGTAAATGTAAAACTGTTAACTATCTCTATAAAGAATGCCTCATTAATTTCTCATTTAATGTTTTCATGCTATTTACTAATATCAAACAAAGCTATTTGTTAAAAATAACAGCAAGAATAGACACAGACACAGGTAGACCAGTAACCACAAACCACACACAAATGAAGGAGACAAAGAGAGAAGTAGATCATTCAAATTTAGACTCATTCTTGGTCCAATAATCCAAGAGAAAGTACCTTGGTTTTTATTCCTTAATATGACATTAATGCATTTTAGTGCCTAGGAGGTTTTCTACAATGTGATAACCAGTGCAGTACATTGTGATGTGTTTATTCTTATGGCCCATTTCTATGGACTAATTAGATCATTCATTCATAAAAAATATGATGGTTACGTTCTAGTTTTTAAAGAATATTGACCTAATTTCAGGTTTATCAGAGAATTGTGAAGAAAATATAGAGTTCTATATACCTCCGAATTATTATGCTTATTATTGTTGTCCATTTTTGAAAATTGATGAAGTGACGTTGATCGATATTCTAGTAGTTTTAACCATTTGTTTTTCACTTACTAACTGCAATACTTGATAGAGGCATGCTGAATGATAAAGGGTAGATGTTAGTGTTCCCTTGAAATTATTGTGTTGAAACCTAATGCTCACATGACATGTGAGAAGGGACATGGGGAAGGGATTAGCTTATAACTGAATTACTTATGAATAAGATCAATTCCTTTATAAAAGAGAACCCTGAGTGCTCTCTTAGACCTTTTCCATATGGAGACATTATTTATATGTTTGTTTTTATGATAATGGAAAATAGACATGTATTAGCTGAATAATGTGTCATTACTGTGTTAGGATTTAATTATGAAATATCATTTCTAGGCATCAAGAAGACTTGACTCCCAACTCATATGACAACTAGCTAATAGAGTCATGAGGGTTATCTTCATCTTCTATGCATGAGTGAATTAAAGAAGGTGGGACCTTGTTTTAGGAGAGGATCACTGGGAGTGTAACCTAGAATATGTAATTTCCTTGTATTCTCTGCTTCCTGCTCCCCAACGCTGCCATTCCGCCACTATTCTCTCAGACCTTAGGCTAATGGTAGTGGAGTCAGTCCCCCATGGGTTTCAAAACCATGAGACAAAACACAATCTTCTTTAAGTATTTTGTTTCTTAAGTATTTCATTATAGCAACAAAGAAATAATTGATGGAACCTTGATCTTAGAATTTATAACACCAAGAAATAAGAATATTAAAATTTGTGTATATGTGTTGGTCTGTGATACTCTATTATGGTAGCCCTAAAAGAGTGAGACATTCCCTTTAATATATTAGTTGACTACTTCATGTTGGAAAAAGAATAGAAAATAAACTCACACATTTCATATAGCAATATTGTGTTTTATGTCCAAGTTTTCAAGAAATTGAATTGTTTATTTATTGTGTATAAAAATAAAAATGAGTTACATTAAATAAATTTAACTCAGATTTAAATATAGTTGATAGATCAGTCAGTTTTAATTATAATCATTTCTTGTTTTGTTTTATTTTTTGAAATGGAGCTTCTGTGTAGCTTTGGAGACTGTCCTGCAACATGCTTTGTAGCCCAGGCAGTCCTAAAACTCACAGAGATCCATCTGTCTTTGTCTACTGAGTGCTAGAATTAAATGCATGCATAACCACAGCCTGGCTATTATCCTTTCTTAAATTCAAATTTACTTTTAGTTTGCTGACCAAAATTAGTTGAGTCTTACATCCTGTTCGCATGACCTTATAAGTCTGTGATTACTCCATCGTTTTCTGGTAAAATTCAGTCTTACTGTGTACACTTCTTGCTCAGATCCCCGAAAAGGAAAATTTACTTTGATAAGGCCATAGTCTAGATGCTGCAACCTGGGGAAATATTCAGCTTTCAGGCTTGGGCAATCGCTCATTTCCCTACAGGAACCTCGTTGCACCAGTGTTTGTTAGGCAGCTATTTACATTATTCCTTTATACCACACTGTCATGTTCATGCCCCATCATAGCTTTTGTCACCCTCTAGTATTCAGAAACCTTATATAAGTTTTGTCATCGCCTCTGCACCATTTTTCCTCATTTACATTCCTGTCATGCATACATGTTCTACAGTGATTGTGACCTACTAAGTGTTGTGGTCATTTTTCATTCCTCTTCACCTTCCTAAAGCATGCAAAGTAAAGACTCATTTATTTGCCAAGTGGAACAAAAGAATACCAACATGTCATTTTTAAAAGGAAGTTTAGAATCATTGTGTCTTATATGCATAAGTAACTTGCCTGTAATCTTAGAAGAGGATAAAATTATTACATCAGCAAAGATTTCCAGTACAGGGAAAATCTGAAGAAAATTCACACCACACACACACACACACACACACACACACACACACACACACACACCTGCATCGGTAAGAAACCAATGCCATGCTTTGTTGACTCCCATGGGAGGCCTTACCTCATCTGAATGGAGACAGAGGAGGACTGGATTGAGGGCAGGGGTAGGGTTTGTGGAAAGGCATTGGAAAAAGGTTGGTATGCAAAATAAATAAAAGAGTGATGATTAAACAAAAGAAATTATATCATAGGAAAACTTCAAATGGTTTCTCAGACTTCAGGGAATGTAGTATAACTTTATAGCCAGATAGGTATTTGCACATGACTCTAAGAAATTGTGTTTAAAGAAACAAAGATACAAAGTAAATAATCAAATTATTATAATTCTTCTGGAGCTGAATGATTTTGTATCTCAATGCTAACATTTCTCACATGACATTTGAGATGGTGAACCACTGGGATAGTGAGTGCTCTATATCGGTTGTGTTTGTTATTGTCTTCATTAATTTCCAGTAACCAAATTCCAATTAAAACTTCTCACACATATTTAGTAGATAATAGATCCTTACAGAAATAATTGGATATTAGAATGAAGCAGAAAAAAAATAACAGTATTATTTTTTAATCACATTTCCTAGTGAATATAGCATTAAAGTGAGGGAGTAATTTTCACCATATTTTGATATCAGAAGTGAGTTAGATTTTAAGAGGGATTATGAATAGTTTTTTAAAAATATTTTTTCTTCAAACTTTTTACCTACATGACTTTGCAAAAGATTTCCATCTTAGTTCCTTTATCTATAAAATAGAAATAAAATTTTGTGTCACACTTTCTTTTGGAGTCACCAAGTAGTTCCTACTCATGAGACAGAGACTTATTATCAGTTATAAATGCCCAATCTTGTCCTACTAGCTCTTATAACTTAAAGTAACATGTTCCTTGTCATCTACATTTTGCCTCGGGCTTCTTATCTTTCTTTCATTCTGTATGTCCTACTTAGCGATCTCCCTCTCTTTCTCCCTTTTCCTTTCCTCTCTGGAGTCCAGATTCCTCATCCTACTTATTTTAATCTTTCTTCTCTCCAGTCTTCTTATTGCACTACAGCCTAACTATTGACCATTCATCTTTTTATTGGACCAACATGGTGCCTTAGTCAGGCAAATTAAAACAAATGCAATACATAATTATATAACTGCACATAAACATGTGTAACACACCTTTGCCTTGTTAAACAAATGCAATGTAGACAAATGCAACACATGTTTACATAGTTAATGTGATATTCTACAGCATTTCTGTGATATAGTAAGTAGATATCAATCATATAGACTGTATTAACCTGTATTAATATAGAAAATATACAATAAAAATGAGTTAATACTATCATTAGGAACAATAAAAAGGTGCACAGAAGCTGGTTATTTGTATAAGAATACTTAAGTATGAAAACTATTTTGATTTCTGTTCTTCATGTCCCTGGTCTAATTGATATTATATTTGTAGTCTTGATTTTTCTCAAAGACATTCATATGATACCTACTTGCTGTGTTTGCATTAAAAATCAGTGGCATCACCAGCAACATTAGAACCAATTCTCATTGAAGAAGATTAAAGGCAGTATTTGTTCCTTGTAAATTAATTAGCCTTTTGTTTTGTGTTGCATAGCCAAATATTTAGACAGATTCTAAAGTGTATCATGGCATCTTGTCAAATCCTAGCCTGATACTTTGGATGCCCTGTTTCTGAAGTTGATCACCCTTTTCATTTAAAAACAACAGCAGATGAGTCTCTCATGCAGTCACCTCTAATGCTGAATCCTCAATGGCCATTTCCCATATGTTGTACAGCATAGGCAGCTGTTGTCAGACATCATTTCATGCAAGCCTATTTTCCTCTTTTAAATTTTGAGTGGAGAAAAATCACATTTATAAAAGACCTCAGACATGAAACTGTCACTCTCAATTGTACATTAAAATGATACCAAGCAGTTTTCTTGTCTAAACATTGGAGAAGCATAGTGATTGCTTTAGAAATAGAAGAAAAGGATTTTTGTACAAGCAGCATGCTATAGTTTATGTGGAGTGTTCCCACAGGCTCGTCTGTTTGAACACCAGGCTCCCAGTTGGCAACACTGCTTCAGGAAGGTGTAGGGCCTTAGGAGTTGGAGCTCAGCTGGAGGAAGTGGGTGTCTTTTGAGGATGAGAGTCTGCCTGCGTCTGACATTCATTTTCTCTGATTCTGATCCTATACATGTAACAGATGACCCTTCAAGCTCCTGGTCCATATGTGGAGTGCTAGCTACCATGTCTATCCAACCATGATGGACTGTACTTACTTAATCCTTGAGGAAAAATAAACGTCTCCTTCCTGAAGTTGCTTCTGTGAGGTGAAATAACTAATATAAAAAGCTGTAGAGGCAGTTCACTGAAGAAAAGTTATGCTTGTGTATTCAGATAAAGAATAAAACCAATTCAGAGAGGTTCTGCTAGGAGCCAAGCATCTATATATAGTGTTTTGCCTGAATGTGTATCTGTACCCAACATTCAAACAGTATCCAAGAAGGTCCATAGTATAAAAAACGAATATGAACCACAAAGGCATTGTACAACTGAGCAATTTATCCAAACTTACTGTTAAATTCTCGGATATCAGACAGTGTTTTCAAGTTTTCAGTTTTCAGTGGACTGTTATAACAGATTTCTATGGATAAAGCATGAGATCAAATGTCAGTAGAATTAGATATCTTCTGATATCTTTTTCCTTGTGTTGTAAAGATCCTCTTCTTGCATCTTCACAAAATAAGAGTTGCACCAAAATCTGTAATATTACAGAAGGTAAATGTAGTCTTTAAATTACATTATTATCATTAGCATATTTCATTTTAAAAGAAATTACTAATCAGAATCAAAGACCTTCGATTATTTGAAAGTTTGGGCAACATTTTTTTTTGCTTTGTCATGTGTATATCTAAAAAATCACTTATTAAAACAAGTTCCATAATTTTATTAAGTTTAAAGTTTATTTCCAATTATATTACCACTTTTACATATACACAATGCTTCAAACCAGTTACATTTAATTTCCTGGTTTAATAGAGCCTAATATGTTGTGTAATATTGTTTAATTAGGCAAAGATGTATTACATTTGATTATGATGTATTTGTTTAACTATTAACAGAGTGTTGCATTTGTTTACTTCGCTTTCCGGATGCAACTGATTATTCTGACAAAAAAACTGAACAGCCAATAACTAGGCAGTCAGGGACAGGCAGGGATTGCAGGCAGGAAGAGTAAGTATGTGGAGGAATATAAGCTCAAGATATAGGAAAGAATAATGGAAAAAGAGAGTGAGATGTCCTAGGCCAGCCAGCCAGAAAGCCACCAATCAGACAGACAAAGAGGAAGCAGGAAAATAGAACACACAAGATGAAAAAAAAAAGTAAAAATCCCTGAGGCAAAATGTACATGTAGAGAGATAGGTTTATTATAAGTTAAAGTAATTAGTGGTACAGGCCTAAACTAAGAGAAAGCATTCAAAACTAAGAAGTCTCCTTGTCATGATTTGGGGGCTGGCAGTCTATGAGAGCTACATTAATGTGCATATCAGTCTTGAAAATACTAATTTATTAAAATATTGTAAAAAAGTTAAAATTCAAAATTTGAATTGAGATTTTAAAATATAAGCTTACCTGTATTATAACAAAAAAGTGAATTTATGTATAAATATTTAATTTTAGATGATGGGATTTGTAATGCCATGAACCTTTCTAAGAATACTACAAGCTCGAGGTGCTTGTGTGATTATATAAAGGGATCTAAAGCTCACATTTCAATTTGTGTAATCCACCAGGAATTTATTTAGGCAAATTAAATAGAGCTGTGATTTTGTGCAAAAAAAAATTTGCAATTCATGAGTGGATCTGCAGAAGAAAGGCAAGTTCAGAGAAATCCAACTAGCCAAAGTAGAAGGTGATGTTTTCGAGTAGGTAGTGGAAATGGTATTAAGGAAGAAGTTTATTAGTTGCTACTCTACAGTACCCTTATTTGTTGAATGGTTTGTCTTATTTGTGTATTTGCTCAATTGGTATACTATAACTAGCTGATATAGTATAATTGGCTGATATATTATAATTAGCTGATGTGTTATAATTAGATGTGCTTTATTTCTAAGATTGGATGAGACTCTACTGCTTTTTACAAGTATGCTTTCTTAGTTCCAGTATGGTTTTGTACCAATTCTTTGAAGTTTGTTATGAAGATCTTCAAAGTGAAAAGGTATTTTAGGGACAGATATAATTAACAAACCTAAAAGGATTGGTGATAATATATATATATATATATATATATATATATATATATATATATATATTATATATATATAAGACCTGGGAAAGTGGGACCAAATGGAAACAGATTTAAGTAAATAATATTAAGTTCTCTCCACACTGCTCAGGGCAATATAAAGGAAACAGGAAAGTTCGTTATTTCTGGAGAAAGAGAGTGACACTCCAATTCACAATGGGCTGAAAGTGTTTTTGCAAATAAGTCAGGTTCATGCTAAGTGCTGGCTAAGTACTCCATGTTGAATGAATGGCCCATAAATTCCTGGAAACATGGTAGGGTTAGCATATGAAACTAGCCAATAGTGGCTGAGTGCCATTTTGCTAGGGTGACTGGGATCAGATTTTCTAACCCTTTAGTGTGGCTTTATGTTGGGCACAGTGAGCAAGAATTGTACTCTGCTGCAGTATGGTACACGACATGCTATTGTGTCCAATTCTAATTATATCAGAGTGTTTTAAGTGTTGGGTTTCAAACACTGGGAAACTAAAAGCATAATTCCCAAAGCAAAACACAGTATCTCTACAAGCAGAAGGAATATGCAAAGCACATTATAAGCGTCTTAATTTTACTGGTAAACTTCTTAATATGTCATAGTTAAGAATGTGCCTGCTTTAGACATTCCCAGACATGATAGGAGGGGCAGGGACAGAAGGTAATTGCCTTAGCGAAGTTAATAGAAAATCTTACTGATACAGACTGTGATTTGCTCCTACATTTGTCACCGTCAAAGCAGGCATAATTCTGCATTCACTACCAACAGAGGGAACCTTGTACCCCTCAGCCATCCTATTTCCTGTTACTAGAGTTTTCTGTGTCCTACTCCTCATGATGTCACAGTCATATAGATTCCAGTCTGTTCACCAAACTAATCACTGTTGTATTTATGGATGTCCTCACTCACAGAATGTGTTAGTGTTTAGGGTGATTTCTCATCAGGTCTGAGAACATAAAGCACAGCAGTAGAACACTTCAGAAGGATGTTAACTGCAGGCATTAGTAGGAAATGGCAGGCATCTCCATGCTTGTATGAAAGTAAATCAGTAAGCATGAATTTTATTCAGATAAATCTTAGGACAGATAAAGATACATTTGGGAAACTATTAATTTATTTTAATCTAAGTCCATATTGAGAGAAAAAAACAATACAAAATTAAGAAAAAGGGAATATGAGGAAGGACAGAGAAAAGAAGTAGGAAAGGAGAGATGGAAGAAAAAATATCAAATTGTGATTTGTGTCAATTTAAAAAGTAGTTTTTAAAGGACTGTGGAGTGATTTAGAGGTTTGAAAATAATAAAGACAGGGTTTTCTGGAGAATTCTGCAGGTACAAGAATGGCATAGTTAATCTGAAGATTTTCCATAACTATCCTTTGTTTCCTTCCCTAATTATTATAAGAGAAGGCGAATTCTCATTGGTTACAAGATTTCTCAAGCATTCAGGGCTGTAATGAACTGCAGTTTCATTCACTCTCTGAAAAAAGCTGTTGCAGAGTGAATACAAACAATATGGCTGCTGAACAGATGCTAAGCCCTTATGGAAGTTGGTGCATCTCTAGGTGGCTATATCCTCTGTGTTTGACAAATTTCTGACTCTGAACCTCTTCAGATAAAACCATAGTGAAGTTTTTTTTTTATTATTTGGTTTTTCTATTTGTGCTGGGGTATATAGGCAGAAACAACAAATTTGATTTTCAATGTTTTCTATTAGCAGCAAGCTCACAATGTCATTTTGTTTGGAAAGTAATAGCTACAAGACTTAAAAGCATGGCCTTTAGATTTCAATTCTACTCTATTAAACATCAACTGTTGAACGTCTATTCAACACTGGTGTTGGTGCTAAGAGCTGACATATGGATATAAAAAAAGCAGGAGTCTGTTTTGAATTTTCGAAATAAGCTATATATATTAAAGGGAAGATATAAGTGTGCTGAAGATTATATAAGAGAGATTAAAAACATTAGTTCTTATGCAAATATTTTATGACCATTTTAACTTCAATTAATTGTTCTGAGACAATTTGTCTGCCTGGCTATTTTCTAAGATAATATTTATAATAGCTAGTATCTATTAAATACAATTTGCCATAAACTTTTTTTGTATCTTACAATGCTTATAATAGCTTGGTCATAGAGATATTGTTATGAATTTTCTAAAGATGAAAAGACCAAAGACTTTTGAAACTTAAAAGCTACATCAAGTTTACACAACTAGAAAAGACAAAGGCCACACATCCCTGTTAGGCCAACCCTTTATATTTCCCAATTGTAGCCACTTAAATTAGCCTCTCTCTCTCTCTCTCTCTATATATATATATATATATATATATATATATATACATATGCCCAAGTTTTATTTGTTTTCATAATAAATTTTTGAAATAATGAAAAGTGTTATGATTCTGAGATTCTGTTGATGACTTAAAGCCAGAAACAATGAAGAGCTGGCATGATTATATGGCCCTATGAGATAGTTTAACACTTGATTTACTCCTATAAATATCTATCTCTATGATCCAGATGAGCCAATATTAGCTTAAACTATGTTACTGAGTTCTCTTAAGTATTAGAAAATCCTCTTGTCACTGAGTTGTTTCTGGAGATTTTGTTTGCTCTTAGCATATATATCTCAGCCTGTGATTAGAAACAGACTTTCCAACTGAGATATTTCAGAGTATTTGCCCACAGAAACAGTTTAAAAATATGTGGAGAACAATCCCAGAGAAGCTAGGAAACGAGGAGGACCCTAAGTGAGACAACATGTATTCCCTGAGAAGGGGAAAGGGACAAGAACTCCTGAGTAAATTGGGAGCACTGGGCAGGGGAAAGGGAAGACATGTAGGAGGAAGAGGAGGGGGAGGAGAACATGAGGGATTAGGAAGGTTGAGTTGGGGGAAGAACAGAGAAGGAGAGCAAGGAAAGAGATACCTTAATAGAAGGAGCCTTTATGGGCTTAACGAGAAATCTGGCACTGGGGAAATTTTCAGGAATCCACAAGGCATACCCTAACTCAGAATCTAGTGCAGAAGCTACCTTAATTGCCCTTCTCCTATAGAGATAGAGGACTACCTTAAATGCCATCATAAAACCTTAATCCAGTAGCTGATGGAAGCAAAGCAAAGATTCATAGGTAAACACTGACCTGAACTCTGAGAATCCAGTTATAGAGAGGGAGGAGTCAAGGAGTCAAGACCATTCTGGGGACACTCGCAGAAAGAGCTGACTGGAGCATGTGGAAGCTCAGGAACTCCAGACTGACAGCTGGGGAACCTGCTTAAGCCTGAATTAGGCTCCCTGAATGTGTGTGTCAGCTGCTGGGGGGGTGGGGGTGGCTGGGCAGTCTGTGGGACCTCTGGCAGTGGAACCAGTATTTATCCCTAGTGCATGAATGGGATTTGGAAGCCCATTCCCTATGGAGGATTACTAAATACACAAGAGAGGGCCTAAGTCTTATATCAAATGATGTGAGGTACCGCCTCCATGGGAGGCCTCACCATCATTGAGGCATGGATGGAGGGTGGGATTAGGGAGATGATGGGGGAAATGAGCAGAAGGGAGGGAGAGAGAATATTTGTATTAGTAGAAAAATAAGATTGTTTTTAATTTAAATAATAATTTAAAATATGTGGATGAAATGTATTTTAAATACTAGAAAATATAGCAGCATTAAATCAAGGCATAGTGTATTGTTTCCATTAAGCACTCCAGACAGATAAATATTTTAAGAGATCTTTATTTGAGAGATTTGTGATCATTTGTTTCTTGTTATTTATCATATTCTCTAAGTAAGCATAGTGTTTATTATTTACACACTATTTGCCACTTATAATAGTGATGTAATGAATTCCATATTCTGTCAATAGCTAGAAACATTCTCCCTCCAATATGCACTGCATAACTGTTAATAACATCAATTCTTTATCAGTTGTAGTTGTTTTCACCCTGAGCTTGCTTCATCTCTAGACTTCATGATAGTAATGTATACCTCTTGCTGGAATCAACAAGGAGTTTGAGTTCTTTGATAAGAAGAGTCATTGTATACATATTCTAGATAAAAGATTGTTCTTTAAGCAAATCTCCAAATTCCCTTTATGCTTATTGTGATGTACAACACTTAACCATGATGGTATATGAGCTAAAATACATTTTTTATAATTAAGGAAGAAATATTGCTTTGTAGACAAGTTTGATAGCTGGGAAACCAGCATAGGACCATTCCAGAGCCCCTGGATGTGTGTATTATTTAGGAGGACTGAGCAGTCTATGGGACCTCTAGTAGTGGATCAATATTTATCCCTAGTATACAAATAGATTTTGTGAGACCATTACTCATAGACACATGTGGGGGGTGCTGGACCCTGCTCCAAATGATAAGACAGACTTTGAAGACTCCCCATGGAAGGCCTCACCCTCCCTGGGGAGCAGAAAGGAGATGAGATGTAGGTTGGTGGAGGTGATCAGGGATGGTTGTAGGGTTCTAGAACTGGAATTGACATGTAAAACACATTTGTTACAAATTTAAATAAAACATAATTATGAAACAAAAAAGAAAAAACTTGAAGCTAGGAATTCAATAAGTGCAAGAATGATCAATGGATTATAGATTTCTAGGGCAGGTTTGATTACAAGCTATGTAGTGCTAACCATGAGTTTTCTATAGCACTCCACCTTTCATTCCTCTTTGCTCTAATGTTCTTACTCCAAACATCTTGACTTCAGGAAGATCAGGAATAGCTATAGTTCCAATGTGATAGATGTAGTATTAAACATCCATATAACCATTAAAATGTGTCCTAATGTCTACAACAAATGCATATTGGTTTTACTTTGGTAAACTTATCGACTTTCATTCTAATCTGTTGATTGACTGAGGATCCTATGTTAGGTCTATGAAGTCTGTCAATGAATGAATGTTACCTGTATTCCTTTAACTTTATTCACATCTCGGGTGTGGAAATTAGCATATTAAATTAAGAGCTGAAAATTAGAATTAAATAACTCATTTTTATTTAAATGATTATATGTACAACTTGTCAAATTAATTTCAATTTTTTAAAACATAGACAACTATTTTTGCTTTTTCAGTCTATCCGAGAAGTTACGGGCTATGTACTGGTGGCCCTCAACCAGTTTCGTTATCTGCCTCTGGAGAATTTACGCATCATTCGTGGAACAAAACTGTATGAAGATCGATACGCCTTAGCGATATTCCTAAACTACAGAAAAGATGGCAACTTTGGACTTCAAGAACTTGGATTAAAGAACCTGACTGGTAAGAAAAACTCAAAAACTAGTGTGCATATAAATGGTTTCTGGTGTTCAGGTGTGAAAGTTGCCTGCAATAACTAAGTGAGTGGTATGTACTCATTTCATGAGAAATGCCTCTGCAATGCCCTCACTTTTATTTAGAGATGTTGTTTTCAGCACCATGTGAAAGATTGCAGAATATTGTATCTTGGCTGAACAGCAGTACACTCTTAGGAGATGCTCAGCAACTGCAAACAGAGATAGGAAGTAGGCGTAAGAATGCTGTTTGGTAGTCATGGGTGAATGGTGGACCATATCATCAAAGCTCTGCGATAACACCACAGTCCTCATGACTGTCAGAGCTTAGTAATACCCAAGCTATTGCATTTAGTTCAACTAATCTTTAGATTTTTACAGGATCATCCGAGTTTAGGGGCACAGTCTCATTTATTCAGTTTCAGTTTTTCCCATTTAGTAGCTCACTAAACAAGATCACTGATTCTCAACATGTTTTGGTGCCATCCTTGATAGTTGCTCAACATTGCAGACATATGAAACTAACATTCAACTAACACACTAGACTTATCATCTAGCTACAAAACTTTTCGGCATTTTTTAAGCATGATTGTAAAACTTCATATAAACTCAGATGGAATATTTTTTATATAATCATGAATTTTACAAAATATATCTATAATTAAAGTGTGCCAATAGAATATTCAAAACTACCATTAGTTCTTATTATTAATTTACTTGAAATTACTAATATATATAAATATACATATGGGTTGCATGCATATATAGTGATTTATGTTTATGATTATGATTAATTTGGGTCCACTCAGTGAGTTTTTTGCATCCTGAAAAATTAAATATATTAGAGGGCTTTGTCATAAATATGATTATCATTGTTAACTTATTGAGATAGATTAATATGCATAGTGTGAAGTAGAATATAAGCTTAAAGATGGAAATTTTAATTTCCTTATCTTCTAAACATGTAATATAAGTTATAAAGTTGGGCAATTTGGGGTACAGAAAAGATAATGATAATATCTGTTCTCAGGAAAAGGTTGCTGTATAGTTGATGAGATTATAGTAAATGCTAAGTGTCAGAAATGCATTGGTTATTATAACCAACATTATTACTTCAATTTTTCATGATGATTTTTCTATTGACTATGTTGCTGACTGCATATAAGTAATGACTGGAGAATGAATTTGAAAAATTAGATGATGGGGGAAAAGCTGAATGGTTAGAATTTGACATCTAAAACTTAGATAATACAGCTAAGACAATGTGTATCATTCATGAATTTTCTATGATTATTTTAAGGAATAAAAGGAATATTACTTTTCAGAAATTTGAACTGTTAAAATTTTATTACTATTGAAAATGAGCTAGTTGATTTTTTTCTGTATATAGAAACAATCATTAAAATTTCCTTATATTCATTCCTGTTAAAAATCAGTACTTGTAAAGTAATAATCAAAGGTTTTAAACAAAATTATGTTACATTTAAATAAATTTAAGTCACTAGGTTTATTGCATATATTAACTGTGATGATGACATTTGATTTTTCTTGTTGCATTAAAATATAATACTGTCATTCAAATGTAATCTCTCATTTTGATAGTGCCATATTTTTGAACATTTGTAGAAATACATAATTTATTAAGGTTAAGGATTGGCTCCTTAGAAAATCTGTGATTTAAAAGTTAGTATTACTTTTTTTTTAGGATGGGACTCAAAAACTATGTAATAAAATATGTGGTGGAAATTCTGGGCTTTGCGGATATTTTTTCGATATTTGATTTATTCAGAGGTTGACAATCATGTGCAAATATTTCTGTATGTATGTAGAATGGCTAAACCTTAGGTCACATGTTGTGCTGCCTGTAATTCTGACAGTTGCAAACTGCATAGTAAATGCTATTACATTTATGTGTGTGTGATAATGTGTGAGGAAGGCCTGGAGCCATCTGCTTATGCGTATGAAGATGGGTTTTAGGAAAATTTCTTCTATTTTGGAGAGCTAAATATCTAGGTGATCTGGTTAAAATAAGGAGTAATATTGCAATTCCATCTAGTTAAGATTGGGTTTATGCTTTTGAAAGTTATGTCTTTTATGTTGTCATTTCATTGTTCCACAAAAGTGGTTGATAATTTTCAAAATTATATTACACACAGGCTACAAGCTTTGCTCTAATTATAGTCTAATAAATATAGCAATGGTTACTTACAAACCTGAGTGTGTCATCTTATCATGTTGTATTTGACTTTTTAACAATGGTGTATTAGGCTTTTTAGCTGCAAATCATACGCTGGACCTGAGAGGTGCTGAATGGCAACTCTGGCGGTGGGTTAGTAACATGCATTATAAAACCCTCATGTGATTCTCATTACTGAGGCTTTGGATTCACTTTTCCAGATGAATTAAAGCAGTGTTATCAAAGAGCAATAGCACAATGTCTAGTTAACCTTTTCACACTTCTTTGGCAAAGTAATTTTCATCCATCTATCATATTATGTATGGAAGGAGGAGAAGGTGTGAGTCAGAAGTAGATACTCTTTTCATTGCACACCAGCAATTATACTCTAGGTTGGGTGCAGAACATGAAAAGCATAGTAAAAGCCTGGATAGAAATGCAGATAAAAACATTTGATAGGGCTGGGGTTGTATTACAGTTGGTTGAGTAACTGCCTCATATGCAAGAAAACCTGGACTGGTCCTCCATTCATTATATAGCTAAGTATGTTGACATACTCCCTTAAGGCCACACCCAAGAGACCAGGCAGAATGTCAGAAGTTCAGTTTTACTCTAAGGTATTGGCAAGTTTGTAGCCAGCCTAGAATACCAGAGACCATGTCTGTAAAAATTACTCACATGTGCATGTGCATACTTGCACAGAAATATGTACACATGTATTTTTATAGTCAGTATTTCTTACTGTTGACATTAAAAAGAATGCCTTGAGAATAGCACATTTTCTTCCAGTGACTTCTCCCATGGTTGTTTATTGTATTGTATACAGGATGTTTGGATACATGAGACTGCCATTACTTTGCTAGTGACTAGCTGATGTTTGAGTGTATGTAGGTTAACTGCTGTCTTAAGTACCTCTGTTAAACTTGATGCTCAATGAAAGCTGTTCTGTGAATATGGTATGTTGTGGATGTAGAAAAAGAGAATCTTAATGAGTAATTTTCTGACTTGGCTTAGCCTGTAGGCATGAGTATGATAATTTTTCCTAGTTGTGATCATTTAAATGGGAATATACACCCTTTGATGGGTATGAGCAACCCATTGCATGGCATGAGACCTAAACTGGATACAAATTGAGACACCACATGCTGACACGGACACACAGGCAAGTTCTGTGTTTTCTGAACTTGACTTTGGATTTAATGTGACCAGTTTTCTTGATGTCTTCCTACTGTGATTTCTATACTTTAATGGATTATAAACTGCAGTTTTGAGCTCAAATAATCTCTTCTCCCTCAAGTTGCTTTCATGAGGGCATTATAATACAGCATCAAAAAATTAAAACAAAACCAACAGGCTGAATATTTTGTACCTACCCTACTTTGACACTGTCAGTTTGATTTTCTCAAAAAAAAAAAAAAAAAAAAAAAAACATGAAATGTAAACTGGTCTTCCCACAAAAAATGTGTTTAACTGCTGCCAATCATATCTCTGTGGTTGATTATTAATGATAGAACTAGACAGGAGAAAGGGAAGGTAGTAGGCACAGAATGAAGCAGGCAAATCTCAGTATCCACTGGATCCCTTTTAATATAGCATGATACAGCCTAGATTAAAGGTAGGCGTAGCCTATCAGGGATGGGTCAGCTTCATTGGAAGACTTTGGGAATGTCACTTCTACATCAGAGGAGTACAGACTGTTACTGTGGAGGACAGAAAATGTGTACTAATGCCATTCAGGCATGGCTGTCTTTCTCATTAGCGACTCTTGAGCTGATGTCCTAGCAGCTCCTTCCTAACCTACTATTAGTTGATAATCTTAAATTTATAATATTCAAAATGTATAGTTACTAAATTGAGTAACATCTAAAAAGGGATTAAATTCATGAGACATAATAATATCAATTTATATTGTAAATTCACTAAACTGTTATTGAAATGGATCATATAATTTAAAATATATGTTAAAAGTTACATAAGAAGAAATCATAGAATTACACCTAATTTTGCATATATACTTTTTTATGATATTCTCATTTATAGTTGTTAGGGACAATAAGCTAAGCACACAAAAAAATACATGTATTGTTGTGCCTATTCTACTAAATTTCACTTTAAATAATTTAATAAATTTTCATTTCATTAATTGTAGAAATATCGTTTTTTAAGTAGGTGAAGTGAATAGGTGAAATTGAGGAAAATATATAGGTATAATTAATGTTTTGTATTAAGATCCTAAAGTATTTCGTTATGTTCACCATTTCATGAATAATATAATCACTTCCTTAGCTTTATAATTAATTATCTTAATTAGATCATTAGTTAGATGTAAACAAGCAAATTTTATACAAAAACAAATATGATGTGATGGTATTTTTGAAAAGTTCAATAATAATATAAATATTAAATTTACTGTGTTCTAGTAGTATAAAAATATATTGCTTAGTAGAGAGTACCATACATCTTAATGATGTAAAAGTTAAGCCAGGATTGAGAATATAATCACTGAATTATGCTAGATTTTAAAACAGTACATTAAAATAACACAGTGTCTATCAATTAACATTTAATATTTTCAAACCTCCAATATTATTCATTAGTAGTCGCAAAAATAACCAATTTCATAATGGGCAGACTATCCGTGCTTGATTCATGAATGTCAAAGGACATGAATATAGAATCACAATTTTTGGTTTAATGCTTATCTTTTCCTTATAGCCTGAGCACCTCCAAAAGTCAGTCTTTATCAGGAAAATTGTGAAAAATAGGTTATGTTGCTGTGTATTTGCAGGCACTAAAGGGATAAAGCAAAGAGCTGTCAACTACAACACCCTTCACATAGATGATACTCAGGAAACCATAGTTTCCTCAGTGCCCTGTTAATATTTCAATTTGAGATTTCCTGTATATCAAGACATTACCAAAACTAATCAGACTATTCATTCATATTCATATGGATTCAGGTTCATTTTAGAGACATAGATATGACTTGCTTAAGCAAAAAGCTGCTTCCATCACTTCTGACCCTGGTGAAACTCTTCTGTGTCTAAAATATGTTTCCCTGGCAGAGAAAAGCCTGAGCTTGTCTTTGTTTATTCTGCATGCAAGCCCTGTCTTCTTTACCTCACAGCACTAGCTTCCCATTCTTGAGTTCCTTAGACACAAGCAAGTTGCTTCAGTCCTTCATTTCAAATCCCATCACCACCTCTGCCCTTCATGGGCTTGACACTTGTCTTGACCTAGACAAGAGACATGTTCATTTGGAGTTCTTTTACTGACACTGAGTTGCCAAGCATCCTTCATCTGCTCTAGGAAGGTCTTAGTGTTGTTTAAGTGGGGTCAACCTGGCCACTTCAGGAACTCTTACTAAATAGAATGCTTGACAAACATACTACTCTCATTTTTTGCTAGGAGACCTACTCAGCATATTCTGATATTTGGAGAAAGAATATCACAACAGTTCTCCCAGCATGAGGACATACTGCTAGGAAATGATGAAATCAAAGCTAATTTGAAGAGAACATCCTGTAAAGCCGAGAATCAGTCAGAAGAGTGACAGTTTCTTGTGAGGAGTCTATAATTTGTAGAAACGATACTTCAATCAATGCTCTCATAAAACAGTGTTTGCTTGTCATGTCAGACAGTGTGCGTTGACTAGAAGGGAAAGTATAATGTTCTATTTAAATCTAGAGAGAAAATAGTAATATATTTTAAAAATGAGAGTTAATTATGGAATCAAAGTGTTGGAACTGTCATTTTAGGTTCTCCCTCTAACCTGAAGGCTGAATTTCAGGAATTGAATGAGAGGAAATGAGAAATTCTAGTGTCTGCAGTGATTTAGGAATTGTAATGACCATAGTGAAATGAACCTTGGTTTGGGGACTGCCAGACAGGTTTTCCGGGGAATAGACTCATGACTTCCTCAATGGTCAACATATTTTTAGAAATGGCTAATAAAATGGTCTGCTTGGGTAGGGAGCTACAGAAATATCGCAGTGGTTAAGCACATTTGTCATTTTGTTTTTCAGAGGACCTGGGTTTGGTTCCTAGTGCCCATATTATAGCTCAAAACAGTCTGTAATTCCAGTTCCAGGGGCTCTGATAGCATTTTCTGACCTCCTTGTATGCACACAATGCATAGACTTACATGTAGGCATAATTGCCCTAAACAAAAGTAAATAAAACAGATGTAAATCACAGACTATTTAACTAAGATCTTGGTCAGAGATTCTGAAGAAGACCCAGTCTCTGAAGGTGATCTTAGTAAATTCCTGTAGTTTCCTTCAAAAGATGTTTGGGAACTTTGTGCATTATAATGGCCTCTTGGAATTGTATACTGCTTAGAACTTTTAAGGCTTACTACTGTATACCATTTAGAACGTTTAAGAAGTAATACTTATGAACTTCTTAAGTATTATTTCTTGCCTCTAAGGTAAAATGAGATGTGATGCCTCTTTTTTCCTAAGAGAAGACACAGATTACAAGATAGGGATGGTAATGTGTACATTCAACCATTGTTAAAACTCATTTTTGAGCATGCATGCTTGTTTATGGTGTTTGTACAATGGAGAATGTTTGTTCCTCAGGATCCTATACCAATAGGAGAGGTGGCTCCTTAGTACTGAGGTACTGAGACTTCAAAAGGAAGGAATGAATGATTATATCAGAATACTCACCTCTCCTCCTCACCTCAGAATAATAGCATTCTGTGAGCTTTGAAAACCAAAACTGTGAAGTGACAAATTCACCTTATGTTGTCCTGGATACCAAGAAAGGAATAGCAATCTGGGGTCAGGACATGTGGTTCTCTAGAAGAAGAGAGTAAATACTATTTAGAAATAACAAGCCTATATTATTAGAAACAATGAAGGCTGAATACCTTGTTGGCATGCCTGTGTTGTTATAAAAGCATCAGGTTTAATGACAGAATGCAACCCACACATTACATATCTTAATCTTTCTCTGAGCTACCAGAACTTATAAAACTTGTCCTCTTCCTCTTTATCAAACATTTGTATGATATATATGGTTACTGAAGTTTATAGTGTACAAAATACCTCATTGCTTCCTTTGCTTTCTGTTTTACACAATGTCCCATGATGCTGACATGACAAACATTTATCTTGTAGTTTGATTATATCTGTAAACCCACCCTACAGTCCTTTTAATGGATAGGGTGCACCATATCCTACAATCACCATCTCTTTCTGTTTATTTGTGTCCTTTCATTTCCAAGAATTATTGAAGTCAGTTGCTCCAAGCAAGACCACAGTTAAGGAAACATTCCTTTTTTTTTTAATACAAATAATCAAACCTTAAAGTTTTAATGTTTGTAGTTCAGTTCCTACTATGACGTTTGTGTAATGTTTGAAACTATGATGAATGATAAGTTGGCAATTAAATTAAAACAAATACCCAGAATGTCATTAATGAAGGTACTTTTATGACTTAAAGTAAGAACTCTGTGAACTCATACTACCATACTTCAAGTCAACAGAGATTCTTTAAAATCAAGAGTATTAACTGTGAGCCGTCATCAGCAATCTTTTATTAGTTGGTTCAATATTACTGGTAGAGGTTCAAAATTCTTTTCAAAAATATGTCAGTTCAAATATTCATTAGTTTGGTTTGTTTTACTTATATATTCAATGCATTGTCCTAAATATGAGTTATTCTAAATTATCTCTATATACCTGTCTTCTCTTGGTAAATATTTTGATTCTGGCAAATATTTACCCTTTGGCTGTAGTGTGTAAGCATAAGGGAAGTGTTTTTCCAAATCATGATTAATATTATTTCTGCAGTCAAGTATGTCTGCAGCAAAAGGAGCCTCCATTTCCATTCTTTAGAAATTCCTGAGATGAAGACATATCCCCATTGTCCTATACATTGAAGGACCCAGTTGCCATCAGTAACTATTGAATTAAGGCTCGCACAACAGAGGAAATTAATTTTAATTGTTAAATGCCAATGGTTTTAGTCAGTGCAGTACCACAGGAGTAACATGATTTAACCTAAGACAATGGGCAAGGGTTGGCAAATAGAATAACATGGGCAATTAAAGAATGGGCTCTGGATCTGATTCCTTCCATCAAGTCATATTAATAGGCAAGTTCTTCACTCTGTGTCTGAGTGGACTCATCTTACATAAGCAAAATGGGTGATAATTCTGATCTATCACATGTTTACAAAAGATGTTATTAAAATTATATATGTAGGGATTGGAGAGATGGCTGAGTAGTTAAGAGCACATATTGTTCCTGCAGAGGACCACCATGATTCAGTTGCCAGCACCAACATGATGGCTCACAACTATCCATATCACTACTTCTAGGTGATTTGATATCATCATCCTCTACCTCCTGTGGACACCAGATATTTAGACAAAATATGCATATATGTAAAGTTATCAAAAGGTTTAAATCATTTCTTTTTGTTTGTTTGTTTGTTTTTGGTTGTTATTGTAATAACTTCATGCCCCTGTCCATACCTCACATCAAAACCTCTCATATAACCTTCTTTAACTTTTCCAAATTCATGGACTTTTTTATTAACTTTTGTTAGTATTAGGTGATGTCTCTGAAATAGCTATTCTTACTTTTGTTCATTAATATTATTATTTATAGAATTATGCTGTTGATAAGAACAAAAATAGAAAAATTGTGAAGTTGTTCATCTAGCTATAAAATACCAAATGTGTGTTTTTGACTTAAGGCCTATATCACAGTTTACAATTTAAGGGTAGTACATGGTAGGCATTGGTTATAAATATGCCCTACTTTGACAGTTGTGATATTGATAAAAGTAAGATGTTTTAGGGGTAGCTTTTCTTTTAATCTTAAGTTTTTACAGTATAAGTGTCTAGTCAAAAGCAGCCTAAGATTAGTTTCATTTTAATTGCATTTATTTAGTGTCATGAAACAACTTCTAGGAGTCAGTTCACTCCTGTCACTTTGTGAGACCTGGGGTCAAGGAGTGAACTCAGGTCACCAGGCTTGGTGACAAGTGCTTTAATCCATTGAGTTATCTGGATAAACCTTAATGTTCCTTATGCGGTTCACTGAAAAAAGAAAGTACTACAAGATTATAGTTCATGTGATGACAGAAAACAAGCATGAAAGCTGTTATTTCTGCTTAGGTTTTCCAGTCTGCTGCTGGTTACTTTTAACTGTATATATGATATAGTCTGGAGTTATTGAAGAGAGGGGTATTAGTGATAATGTATTTATATCAGATAGATCGTGGGCTTATCTATGAGAAATTGTCTTGACTGTAATTGATATAGGACTACCCAGTCCATTGTGGTATCCTTTCCAAGAGAGGAGGTGCTGGGTAGTATAAAAGGAGAAAATGCTATCTGAAAACAAGTGAGCAAGGGTTGATTTATTCTATTTTTTGTTCTTGGTGAGGATGTGATTAGGTGTCTGAGTTCATTCCTTAACCTCCATGAGAAATTATGACTAATAACTTAGAATTGTAAGAGAAATGAACCTTCTCTTTCCAAAGGGGCCTTTGTTTGAGTATTTTATCTTAACCATGAAAATGAAACTAGAACGTGGTGTACGTACACTTTCCGCTGTGATAGGGTGCTTCCTTCACATCCTATTTACTTACACATAAACACAATAAAGGACAAGAGACCTCTTGACCAGATATGCAAATTTATATGGCCCTACATTTTCTGAGTTATAAATTTAAAAACCCAAGAAATATCAGTTAATATTTTTCTAATGCTCTTTACCTGATTTATTTCATCTGTAGGTACAATAAATGAAGAGATAGCTGAAATAGAGAAAATAATTACTTTAAGACTCTCTTTTAAAAATATGCTCTCTTATTAATTCACATCCATTAGATCTGAATATTAGGGATGCTAACCATAGCAAAAAGAACATCTGTTGTCCATTCAGCATTTCTAGAAATAAAACATTGATGACTCTGTTACACCAGCTCTCAAATGCTTCCCTCTCCCTCCATACTTCTTAGTCTAACTGCACCATATATTTTATGCCACAGATTATATGATTTTATTGTGAGCTGAGTCATTTGCTTGATATATGGCATTATAGTAACAATAAGAATATTGATGAATATTTATAGAAAAAGTGAAGGGAAATGACCTGTGACCTTAGTGCCTTTTAAAGACATTCCTGATTGCTCTGCTTCATTTGTCCTGTGATGTCAATTCAAGGTTTGATTTTAACTCAGAAAAAAAAATGATTCACAAACCAGCAATTTTGACTTTCAGTCTACTATGAAAGCAAAGAATTGAAACTTGAATTTGATTATTTTAAAACACCAGTCAAGTGATGTTACAGTAAATATTGACAACAGAAATAATATGTTGTAGTTTTGATGATGATCTCATTCTCTTGACTTCAAGGTTTTGTTTTTAGTGGAAATATTATAGGATAAAACAAACTCCTAGTAATATCATAATTTGGCTATAATTATAAATGCAGTTTTTTAATACTTTAGACTTCATATCATTTATTTTCTAATTCAATTTATTTGGAACAATTATTTTTAAACAACTATTTGAAACAATGTAATTATTCAAGTTATGAAAAAATTATGTGAAACAATTCTAAATTTTAATTGATTTTTAACAGCTTCATCTATAAATGTATTTTTATAAACAATTAAAGTGATAAAGCCTAAGATATGGACCCTATTCTTAAATGTAGTGATAACATCAATAATTAATCTGCATTTAACAACCAGAAATGGTTTTCAAATATTAGTTCTCTTTGTTATTATAAAACCTTCATAAACTACAGTCTTAAATCATTAATACATAAAGACAAATAATAACTTATAGACTCTAATGTGAATAATAAAACTCTAAGAATAAGGAGGTCACATAGAGGTAAACAAAAGCAGGATACAAGATAAACTCAAAAAAAAAAATCAGTAGCCCTACTTTTTTTCAGACAACAAAGAGACAGAGAAAGAAATCAGAGAAACATCACCCTTTACAATAGCCACAAGCAACATAAAGTATCTTGGTGTAACGCTTACCAAACAAGTAAAACACCTATATAATAAGAACTCTGTGGCTCTAAAGAAAGAAATTAAAGAAGATATCAGAAAATGGAAAGATCTCCCATGCTGTTGGATAGGTAGGATAAACATATTAAAAATGACAATCTTGCCAAAACCAATCTACAGATTCAATGCAATCCCCATTAAAATCCCACCACAATTCTTCACCGACCTTGAAAGGATAATAATCAACTTTACATGGAAAAACAAAAGACCCAGGATTGCCAAAACAACCCTATACAATAAAAGAACTTCAGGAGGCATCACCATTCCTGACTTTAAGCTCTACTACAGAGCTATAGTTCTGAAATCAGTCTGGTACTGGCATAAAAATTGACAGGTAGAACAATGGAATCGAATTGAAAATCCTGATATTAACCCACACACCTATGAACACCTGATTTTTGAAAAAACAGCTAAAATTATACAATGGGGCGAGGACAGCATCTTCAACAAATGGTGCTGGCACAATTGGATGAAGGTGTGTAGAAGACTGCAGATAGACCCATGTCTGTAGCCATGCACAAAACTCAAGTCCAAATGGATCAAAGACCTCAACATCAATCCAGCCATATTGAACCTCTTAGAAGAGAAAGTAGGAGGTACCATTGAACAAATTGGTATAGGAGACTGCTTCCTGAACATAACTCCAATGGCACAGACACTGAGAGAAACAATTAATAAATGGGACCTCTTCAAACTTAGAAGCTTCTGAAAGGCAAAGGACACAGTGGACAAGACCAAACGACAGCCGACGGGGTGGGAAAATATTTTCACCAATCCTATATCTGACAAAGGGCTGATCTCCAAAATATACAAAGAACTCAAGAAACTAGTCAGCAAAACACCAAATAACCCTATTAACAAATGGGGTACAGAACTGAAGAAAGAATTCTCAATAGAGGAAATCAAAAAGGCTGAAAGACACTTAAGAAAATGCTCCACATCCCTAGCTATCAGGGAAATGCAAATCAAAACAACTTTGAGATACCATCTTACTCCTGCCAGAATGGCTAAAATTAGAAACACCAATGATGACTCATGCTGGAGAGGATGTGGAGAAAGGGGAACACACCACACATCTTGCAGAGGTAAATTGTAGGCCGAAGATTTTGTGGCTGGGTTGATGTCCAGTCCTGCCACTGGAAGCCTTGCCTGGCCTTGCCTGGTTACAGAAGATGGCTTGAGTTCAGGCACCATATTTCCCATTACAAGAGTCTTCATTAGGGTCACCCTCATAGATTCCAGGGAGTTTCCATTGCAATAGGTTATTGGTTTCCATGTTACACACCCCCCCGCCGTGCCCCTAAATTCCAGTTGTCTATCCAAGTACCCTCCCCCCTACCTGATTGCTCCTGTTTCCACTCCCACCAATCCCAGTTCACTCATAAAATCTATTCTGTTTCCCCTTCTCAGGGAGATACATGTCTCCCCCGTAAGCCCTCCTTGTTATTTAGCTGGTTTGCAGCATGATTATCATTTACTTAATAGCTAATATCCACTTATGAGGGAGTCCATACCATGTTTGTCTTTCTAGGTCTGGGTTAGCTCACTCAGGATGATTTTTGTTTTTTTCTAGTTCCATTCATTTGACTGCAATTTCATTTTTAATAGCTGAGTAATACTCCAGCATGTAAATGTAACAGATTTTTCTTTATTCATTTTTTTCAGCTTTCTGAAAAGTGATTTAAAATACATTAGAAAGAATTTTAAAAAACTATACCTATTTTTAAGAAAGCATATACCATGTATGTGTACATTCTCTTAAACCAATGTAAATAATCAGACAATTTGTCTGTTTAAATCAGTGTGTTTGTGTATAACTCAGTTGTAAGATCAGTTCACCATATGTTTATAAAATATTAATAAATTTGATGCTGTATCTAGTTAATTTTATCCAGAGTACTATTTCTTTTGACTTTCAAAGAAAAGATGAAGCAGATAATAATGACATATTGTTTCACATACCTATTTCTACCCTGTTTATTTTTTCATAAGTAGAAAGTAAAGCAAAGAATGGCAGTGACCATCGTTCCTGATATCACTGTCCATGATAAAATCTGTGGATACATATCTATACTCTTCACTGTTATTTCATGTTCTCAGAAATTAGATGTCATAATGATAAATTTTTCTAATTAAAAATTGGATCATATTTCAAATGATGCTTTATGAGGCTCAGGGATAGGGGCTGGAACAAGAATTATTGTTTGGCTCAAGCGCCTCTTAGAAATTAAGAAAGCCTAATTATCATGTGTACAGCAATGCATCTGAATTCATAAGTTGTTAATTCCTCTGTGACTTTACTGAGCAACACCAATGCAGAATTTAAACAGTCATCAATTGTTCTGTGTATTTAATAGAATTGTTATGGAAAGGCTACTTATCTTACATTTCATTGATCATTAGATATAATACATGTAAAAGCAAACCAAAGTAATACTCTGTGATGAGCCAGGCTTTTTTTTTTTAATCAATTTAATGTCCAATATGAGTTCATTAGAGGCATTTAACATAACTTTTAATTTCACTTACATATTAACACCCTTCTTTGTAAATCACACAGTCTTAGAGTCTGAAAGAAGTAAACATTATTATATAATTATTACAGAAAAGGAATTGAGGCTTGTAAATCATAATGCACCTACCAATATCATATAAGCCTAAATATGCAATCATGTTCTCAAATGACTTTCTGTCTAAAAGTATTTCTAATTATAATTGCAAATGACTACTTAAGCTAACCACTTGGAAGAATATAAGAAGTCATTCGAAAATTCAGTCTACAAAATTTGTGACATGCAAAAGACAAATAATCAAATGTGCATACATGTCAACTGTGCTTCATAAGCCAGAGCAAGGGCTGCATGATGTGAGTTATAGGTGTCTGGTTAAGACTTCTTCAATGCAAAGCAGAAATAGAAGTAGGCAACAGGTTTGTGTTTAAACCAAGGAATACACTAAGGTTAGATACAATAATCATAAAATCTTATGTAATGGCAAAATTATAGCAAAAGAGTTCAGTGATAAAAATGACTGTAATGGCCTTTACCTTTACTAAGTATGTGTTAATTGAATGTGTGAAATATGTATCATTATGGATTTTCCACAAATATATATTTGTATGTATTTTGAACATAAGCACCCACTGTAACTTCATTTACCTCTCTACTTCTCATACATCCCAATACTTTCATATTGTTTTAAAACTTATATTTTACATATGAGAGGGAAGATTCAATGTTATACTTTCTGGATATCATTTCACTTAAATGGTTTTTATTGCTTTTTGCAACTGACATGTTTTTGGAGCTGAATAATATATATATATATATATAAAGATCCTTATTGTTTATACAAATACTAGGCTGATTCTATACTTTGCTGTGAAGAATATAATATAAATATCAATACACAACATTTCTCTAGTATACTGGCTTCAGCTGCATATCCCGGAATGGTATTGCAGGACCTTATAGTAGTTGTATTTTTTAGCTTTTGAGTAATCTGAAACTAATTTCATCCTGACTGTGTTAAATTGCATTACCATCAATAGTACAGAAAGGTTTATAGCATGTCAGAATTTGTTGCTTCTTCTCTCTGTAATAGCCATTCTGATTGTGATGAGATCGAATTGGAATGGAGTTTTGATTTGCTTTTCCCTGATGACTACGGGTATTGAACATTGTGTCATGTATGTATGTATTGTCCATTTCTATTTCCTTTAAGATCTGTGGGGACCGTTGATTTGCCTCTCTATTGACCAGATTATCTATGGGTATTGCAGTTCAAGCTTTAAGTTCTTTACATATTCCTTACATTATGTCTTGGGCATATATGATGAGTAGGGGGCAAATATTTTTTCCTGAAATGTCTACCATCTCTTTACTGTAGCAATTGCTTCTTTTGCTATTCAGATTTTGAATTTCTTGAAACTCTATTTGTCATTTCTTGTTATTGTTTCCTGAGCTGTAGGTGTATTGTTCACACAAGTCACATTTTGTCTCTGCATATTTCTGCAGCATTTTATCTAGTATGTTCAGAGCTTCAAATCTTATATTAAAGTTCTTGATCTATTCTGAATGAACTATTATGGAGGGGGAGGAGAAGGAATGAAGCTGTTTTCTTCTACACAGGGATGTATCAGTCTTTATGAGTGTGGAAAGTATGTTTTTAGTATCTTTTCTGAAAATTGATACATCTCTAGGCTGTATATTCCTAATGATAAAGACACATTTGTAGATGATGGAAAATACACTTTGAACACACTCTTTGCAACCAAGCAAGCACTGAGTAGCAGAAAGAGTGGTGATAAGAATTTAATACTCTTATTTCACTTAAAAGGGAAAAATTTAAATCACTTAGATATTATGGCTCAGTTTCTCAATCTGAAAATGGGAAATAAATGGGAAAAGGGTAAAAACATCAACAAAAAACAAATACTGTCTATCTCAGTGCTTAGGACAAAGTAGATATTCCACTCAAGTTACTTCAAATCTTATGCAGTTGTCATGAGAGTAATGCTATGCAAGATAATTTGTAGATGATCCTTGCTACATCTGTTCTTACTGGCACCTTCTTAGGGATACAGTTGAGCTGAGTAGAGTATAGCACCACCAGAAACTATAGTTTCATTTTATTTGTCCCTTGGAGAATATGTCTGACACATAGTTTTAATTTCTAAAGTGGAAAAAAAAGGTCTTAGTCTGTTTCCTTTGATTATTTAATAATAACTACTATCTACCTATGTTCTTGGAGACTTTAAGATAAAATGTGACTCACATTTTCTTAATGCTCATTTTCCCCATTAGAACTGGGGTTATGACATTACTCTTTACAATTCAACAGAGAATGTTAGCGTAGTTTTCCTTCCTGAGCACTTGAGAAATGAACTTCAAGCACTTAATTAAACATTTAGCTCTATAGGCATACCTAGGGACCTCTGTCAAGGTTTAATTTTTCACTTTGTATGTATTTCCTCACATTGTGGTAACAATGTGCCATGCTAATAACAACCCCATGTGTTTACATTCCGCAGCATGTCATTAAAAATAGAACTATTATCTTTTAATTAATACCAGGTGCTAGGATTCAAAAGCTATTTAATGAATTTTAGAGGGAAAATAAATAACATGAATGGGAGAACTAAAACTGAGTTTAAGGCAAGGCTTCCTTGGTGTCAAGAAAATGCCTTTCATTGCTCATTTCTTCATTTCTAAGTTCCTCTCAAACAATTCCAATGCCCCTGCTAGGTAAGGCTTACGGTTAAACTAAGAGTTTGTGTCCTCGGGGATTGCTTCTGTACTGTGTTTGAAATTCATTAATTATTACTTCCTTTTGAGTAATAATTGTAGAAGAAAGAATGAATTTAAAGGCCTTGATATTCATTCTTCCTTCAAAGTGAACAGAAATAATACAAAGTACTTATTTATTTTCCTCTCCCCATTAGATGAACATGCATTAACATTTGGGCAACTTATTTTCAGTGACTAAGATTCTGTTTTTATTCACACACACTTTTCTAGGTTTTCTGACAATAATTAAATTATATATTTATTGTTTGCTTCGGACTTTGTACTTTTACATAAAGGTAAAGAGGTAAACCAGTATGGTTAGTGTTTTTTTTTGTTGTTGTTGTTGTTTTTTTTCACACTGCTTGGTCTCTTTCCTTGTTGGGATGGAAAAACAAATCCAGTATGTGTTTTCAAAGCAGTGGTTATATGAGGAACCTGTAGGGTATCTGCCTGCTTTCAACTCAAAACACATGCAAAGCTTGTGAGCCCTTTAAAAGAGGAAGTTTTCTTCCAAAGATACAGGCTGTGGGTAAAACATCCTCAGGGAAACTACTCCACACATGTTTTGGTTAGCATTTATTTTTGATTTGCATTTATTTTTTTCATAAATAAAGCCATTGATAAATAGACTCCAATTGCATTGAGCCATTATGAACATTTTGCAGTAACTGCTACAGTTTTTATTGGTTTTCTACTATGAAGTTATAATGACTATGACTGTCTTATAGCATTCATATACAGATGTTTAAATATTAGAAAAAAGTATTTATATCCTACCACAACTATTTGAATTCTGTCACTTGGAGAAAAGTTTATAGTATCTGGAATATTATTCTTTATGTTAAGACATTGAAGTAATTTCTGTAAGCCAATTACACAGACAAATCTGTAAAACTAACATGTTTCATCAACTTCAGATTTTATACATGGAAACAAACCCATCATATTCTGAAATTAAGCCACAGACAAGAAGATTAAAGATACATACATTATGGTAATCTGAAAAATATATGTCTGGAGGAGACCCTTGTCAGCAAAGTCATTGTTATGTATATTAGTTCCTGTACAGTTGCTGTGATAAGACACTATGACAAAAGCAAATCAAAAAAGAAAGAATTGTTTGGGCTTATAGTTCCAAAGGGGTAGGATCCCTTAGGGCTGGCAGAGAAGTGTGGCAGCAAGCAACACATGTTAGAGAGATGGGAAGCTGAGAGCTTATATATTGAGCCTCATGCAGGAGTCAGAAACAATAAACTAAAAGTGGCTCAGGGATACTTACTCATCGTAAAGCCTGCTCCCAGTGACATAGTTCCTCTAGCAAGCAGCACTATATAAGTCTTGCAAACTGTGACACTGACTGAGGACCAAGTATTCAAATGCCTGAGACAATGGGAGACATTTCTCATTTGGAATTTCACACCATGAAAGCTTAAAGAACTCAGTTCTGGTCCCTAGCTCCCATGTAACAGGCACTGTAGACCTAAGACTGGGAAAACACAGACAAGTGGACCCCTGATGCTGACTTGCTAGACAGTCAAGCTGAATCAGTCAGTAATCAGTCAGTTCCTGGTTCAGTGGTTGCTGTCTCAATAAATATATACATAAATAACAAGTAAAGTGACTGAAGTACCTGATTTCCACCTCAGGCATGCATATACAGGTACACACACATATACATATATGACACACACAATCATACACATATATACCCCACTCACACCTACACACACACACACACACACACACACATATATACACTGAGCTCACACACATACTTGCACACACACTTGATAGTAGATCTTGGACACATATACCTCTCAATAAAGTATATGTGTGTATATTTGTGTGCTGCTTACACATTCATATATGTAAGTATGATGAGTCTTTCATTGTTATGAATAGCCAAGCACACTGCATTGTTAATTTGTATCTAAGAAGAAAAAAGAAATCAACCTATGTTCAAAACGATACTTGACATCCAAGAATTCATTTTCAAATACAATCAACTTTACAGGAATTTGTATGAGTCTTGGTAGACAGACTGGCAAATGAGCAATCCATATGTGTATATGTCTATCAACATGGCTCTGAAACCTTTTGGGTGCCATGGGAAATGTGCCCACAGGCTGAAATGAGTGTACAAAGGCGCGGCATGGGGAGAACTTGCTGCAGGGGCTTTGTTTGATGTTGTCAAAGTGCTCTAGGCACTGTCTTGCAAGAAATTCTTTTGGTTTTCTTTTTTAAAAAATATTTTATGTTTTAAAACACGTGGCTTTTCTTTTCTGAAACATCCTGCCAAAGGACAAAGAATAAATGAGCAAATTACAAATGAAGCATGTAATCACATTCTCTCTCAGTATAAATACTCACCTTCTATGTGTATGTCTATAGGGCTATCTGCCACAGTAACAATCAGTATCTTAAAGCCACTCTTCTAATTTGGATACCCCAAACTATACAGAGGAATTAATAAATGTAGCTCTGAATTGAATATATACCTTTTGCAGGCACCTTTTTATTTCCTTTTTTATTTATTTCTAATAAAAGAGTTTTTTTAATAAATTTAAACTATGAAGACATCTATGCTGCTCTCATACTAAAGACAGATATTTGTAAATTCTCTCCCCTTTGTACTTTATGGAACTTAATCAGAGGCTAGAAGCAAGGTTTGTGTCATTCACAATATGCACCTTAAGATGTTCTTCCAAGGCCCTCAGATTAGGAAAGTATATTCTGCAAAATGTTTTCTTTTTAAAAATACTATTTTATGTAAAACTAATTTTTATTTCTAAAAATCTTGATAGAACCTATGAATAGACCATGTGATTCAGTTAGTCCCTTCTTTACAACTCAGTTTTAATGGACATTAATATAGCTTTCTTATACTGAGTAGTATGCTTTTCTTTTCTTCTTCAAATAAAGCCAGACAACCTCAGGAAGATGGTATAACTCTATTTGAGATGCCAACCCTGAAAATCATGGATCTGTTCTGAAACTAGGATGGGAAGGAACACTCTAATTTTTCTCCTAGAAAGAAGGCATGCCATTCAATCTCTGCTGGCACACAAAGAATTTTTTTTCAGGGGAGTTGATGCTGCTCTGTGGTTTAGAAGTCAGAGCTCTCTTACTAGGGAATCCCTCAGGCTGCCATTACATAACACTGACAAACAGGTACAGTCCTCTATGTTCCCACTACTGTCTTTTCCATGCAACAAAAATATTCCCTGGGGTGAGAGGTTTCAGAGAATCAAAGGTAGGCTTTGCTGAGAACAAATCATCTCTTGACAAAAGGTTACAATTATTATTCTCGGGAAATTAAAACATGGAATCTTAGATACAGATAAAGTTCACGGAATAAAATTTAACTAGGTATTTTTTTAACTTCTGCAAAGTTCTCATCATATTGCAACAAATCATCACTGCCTGGTATGTTTCTTCAAGAATTGCTCTTGCTACTACTGCCTGAGATTACGTGATAGCTGTATGTGGGCAACCACTGTTAGGTGGTGTTATATCAAATACATACTTATTATTACTAAATTTGAAGAGTGTAGAAAGTCTTAAATGTCTCTGTTATATCTGTTTGAATACCTCAGAATTCTTTTAAAAACAAGTGTCACTAAAGAAGACCCATTTGATTAATAGCAAAATGTCAATCTGAGGGAGTTACCTAGAAAGACATGCCTTAAATACAAATGTATTTTGGCCAACAGTACACTACATGGAGATGTATTCTTTTTAAGTATAATTAAGTATAATATTTTAGATGTAAAAAGGATAAGCAGCCTTAAATTTTGGCTAATAAATATCAGCCTGCCAGCCAACAAATTGACTTATACAGAGCACGATGACTTTTCAAAAGGACATAAAGTCCTGTGTGGAACCTGATTCTCTTGATTTTGTCTGCTGGTTTTATTTTCTACTCTCTACATATGTATTTACCAGAGTCTAAAGATTATGTGGCTGTCATAGTTTGCATGCAGGCATTCTGTTGAGGATTAGCCTGAAAATATCTCTCTCTTTTATTTTACAATCTCATTATTACTCATTACATAAGTAGAGCAGGGGAAGAAACATTCTGATTTCAGAATCAAGAGGAACACAATCCTTCCTTTTGCTTCTCTTAAAGTTTCATTATGTACCAAAATGTATTTCTGTTAATTAAGACAATTAGGATAGACAGATTATATGGATCATATATATTTATGTTCATGCATAGATAATTGTACATTGAAAAAAATAAATTTAAATTTCTACATAAACTACATTTATTTAAAATTTTTAGTAAGACTATATCTACAGGTAAAGTTACTTTCTTTTTAACTCAGAATAATTTTGGTTCATAGTCTTTATCTTTTTCCCTACATCATCTGTCTTCCAAATCCCAAATGTATTCAAATTGTGGTACTTATAAAATGACATTTAATTAAGTAGGTCATGTACTCATTTATAATTGTATAAGAGAACAAAAATCACCTTTATTAAAAATGTATACCCATTTAGTTTAAAGGCCATGTTCACATTTAAAAATAAAATACACATAGTTTTCTCACATGGGCCTATGGAATTTATCTCATTATACTAGGTTAGTCCTTCCAGCTTTGGATATATTTTATGCATTAGTTAAGAATGACCTATAATAGCACCATGAAAGCTAGAATAAGCTAGGATTGGGTAGGTCTTAAGGAATAAGTATGTAATGAGTAAATATGATCAAAATGAATAATTTGGGAGATATCCAGACTGCTGACAGAGGTAAGGAGAACCAGGTTGAAGGATAGTATAGGAGAGTATAAAAGAGTCTGGAAGAAAAATATGAAAGAATAAAGTTGCTGCAAATGACACCGGATTGAGTTTGAAGAAAGTACTCTCACAAAGGGATTTATAGATAAGGATTGTATAAACCCAAAGGTCAGGTTTTTGGCTTCATGTGTTTTAAATGCTTCTGGAGCTGGGTGATGAGGGAGAGACTTAGAAAAGAAGTTGCACAGTTCTGCTTGTCTGCCCAGCACATTAAGACTGTCTACATGGAAAGGTAAGAAAACAGTTGCATATGAGAGCAGTTACTGACATAAAATCTATTAACACTTATGAGATTATTCATTGTTGGTTATATTCAATGACCTAATTCTATTTTGTTAATTAATTAAAATATAATTACATCTCCCCTTCTTCTTACTCTTCATATCAATTCTTTATTTCTCTCTCTCTCTCTGCCTCTCTCTCACTCTTCCTGTGTGTGTGTGTGTGGGGGGGTGTATGTGTGTGTGTGAGAGAGAGAGAGAGGGGAGACAAAGAGTAAATATTTAAACACAATCAATTGAGTCCATTTAATGTTTCTTATATGTATTTTTTAAGGGACAACCACTTGATATTAGATAGCCATTTAGGGGACTTATCCCTAGAGAATACTGATTCTCCTACTTTTTGTCAATTATAATATACTTTGATGAGGGTAAATGACAAGATATTAAAAGACATAACATTGAATAATAATAGATTTGGTAGTTTAAATCATGAGCATATATATATATATATATATATATATATATATATATATATAGAGAGAGAGAGAGAGAGAGAGAGAGAGAGAGAGTGATACATTAAATGGTCACTCATACTGTCACCATTTTTATCTCAAGTCCAACTGATCCAGAGTAAATGTGGTGGAGTAGTAAAAATGCACAAGGTATATTACAAATTTGACATTTATGAGACAATAACATGACTTATGCAGTAGTAATTTGGGGGCTGTAAGCCTCTGAACTATAATCTAGCCCCAGTTAAATTTTTCCTTTTACAAGTGTTGCTGTGTTCATGATGTTTCTTCACAGCTATAGAAACCCTGACTAAAATATGCCAACAATATATCTTATTTTCTTTGTCCCTTGTCTTTTCAGCTATCTGTGAAGCTTGGGATTTCTTGGGTGGGTCTGGCCTGTTGTATCTTGTTCCACTTAATTGGAGTAAATAGTGGAGTTTAAGGTTAGATGCTGAATAAGGCAAGATCAGTCTCTTCAATTAAAAATAAATATATTTCATTCTAAGTTGAAATGAATACTGAGGGAAAAACGAAGTAAATTAGGAAATGAACATGCCTTCCCATTCCCCCTTCTCTGTTTATTCTGAAAGCTAGTACAGACTGTCAAAACAACATACACTTTAATCTCCAATAATGTGAAATATCTGTGTGCATTCATTTATGGAATTTCACAAAGCAGGGTTATTTTTTAGTTCATTTTTTAAGGAAATGGAAGCAGCACTAGTTGCACTTATACCTTTAAAAATTAATCAGGCTTATTAAAGCTTATCTGTCTATAAAATCTCACCAGCAATCATGATACTGAGTAAATAGTTTTTATAAAGTCAAGTTGTTTTTTCTACCAAGTGGGTAGATGTTATTTCATGCATAAAATTGATTTCAACCTCTCCTTATTTCTTTTAACTTTGAGCATCTTGTTTTTTTTTTGTTTGTTTACATTAAATAGCTAAATATTAGTTCTGTATTTAATAAGTACAAATATATAACTAAACTATTTGACTAGGATTCAAAAACAACACTGCCTTCCTTTCTGACTAAACCTTAGATTGATGTACGAAGGTCCTATGGCTTCTGTTACTTTCTGTGTTGTAGCGCCCGTGCTACCATCTCTTCCACGAATCGGGCAAAGGCCTAGAGATTAAAATAAAGACAAGACAGCAGGTCATTCGTTCAATGGCAATGTCTGAACGCCAAATGCCGAATGCAGTTTATTGAGGGGCAAGAATGGGCTTAAATACCGACTTATAGCACAATGGAAAAATTACAGGAATTTTAGGCTTAGCTCCTCCCTACAAGGTGTGTGTTGTCATGAGTTATGTATTTTCATGAGGTATGTGTTGTCACAAGGTGTGTGCTATCACAAGGTGTGTTATCAAAACAGGAAGAGTACCAACAACAGCCTTGGGGCAAGGAGTTCCCGCCAACAGCTTCAGGCTAACTCAAGGTGCCTTGGGGTCCTACACTGTGAATTTGGTGCTACTTCTGCTGGTATAATATATTGCTGATTATTGTGTTAATTTAATTGATTTAATAGACAGAACAAGTGTTGCACAAGGTATCCAGATAATTAATTTTATTTTTATCAGATGTATTTATCAGATTTTATGTTTTTAATATCTAAATTTTGCTGGATTTTTACAGGATGTAATATAACCTCCTTTCTTCTAACAGATTATGATGCTTTTTTTTTATATACACATGTTCTGGGAAACCGATCAGGCTGCAAAAGTATGCTTTTTAAAGTTTTAGTGTCCTCAGTTCATGTTTAGGCAGGCATGGTCATGATACTATGGACATAGCTTCTGCTATATCTGCAAATTTTCTGTACTGTTGCTCTTGTATGAATCCTGTCTATTTTTCCACAATGATCTCTGATATATATATATATATATATATATATATATATATATATATATGTATGTATATGTATATGTGTGTGTGTGTGTGTGTGTGTGTGTGTGTGTGTGTGTAACATTATGCGAACTGAATAGGTTGTAATTGCATATTTAGAAATCGATATGTATACATGTATATAAACAGATATGTATGTAATGAAAACTAACAACAACAAAAACAAAAAGAGACCATGGATTTGAAAAAGAGAGAGTAGGGTTATATTTGATAGTTTAGCAAGAGAAAAGGAAAGAGAGAAATTATATGATTATGTTATAATCTCAAAAAATAAAATCAATTAATTTTAAAAGTCTAATGTGTTATAGCATCTCTACCAAAGATCAAAGATGTCCTGTTCCCATTTGATTGATAAAAGCAAGTTTATTTTTTGGGGGGGAGGGGCGTTGTTCTTTTTTTCTAAAATCATTTAGTAAAAATAGTTACACAGCTCATAGTGCCATGTTTCTATCAGGAGAGAAGTTTGAAATACTCCATTCAAATCAGGTTATAGAAAAATAAGTTATGTTCTCTTTCAGGAAAAAAAAAAAAAAAAAAAAAACAGAACAGAATACACCACTACCTTCTACTTCCTACCTTCTACTTGAAACGACTAATTTTAAGCTGTTCGTCATGACAAAATGTGACACATTTTTTAATTGGCTTTAGGAGATCCATTGAGCTAAGTGTTGATTGTTGGTTTTGTCTACTTGATATCATCCTGAAGATCCCACCAACAGTGGGTAGCATAATTCCCTAGGCATGGAATATCAAGCATGAAGAAGGCAAGATGAACAAGGATGCAAATGTTAATCTCTTTTATTTCTTATGGATGTGATTCCTTTTGTTATCTACAGCTTCTACAGCTGTAACATGCATCTGTGAGCTAAAATGAACCTTTTCTTATTGAGTTGTTTTCCATTTATTTTCACAGAAAAGAATTGACACTAATGACACCTTTGTATCTGTAATAGTTTGTGCCCATTTATTTCAATATTCCCATTCCTCTCTATTCCTTTTTGCAACTAAATTTATTTTTTAAAATATCATCTATACATTTTGTTAATTTTGTTCATTTTCTTTGACTTTCTCTTACATCATTCAACTAAACTTTTCCAAAAAGTGAGCACTGTATTGCTATGCCTCAATATCTCAAATGGAAGATTTAATCTAGTGTCATTTCATCAATATGTTCTTTAGATTTCCTCCTTCATTCTCCTGATGTTTTAAGTCTATATATATTGTCATCATCTTTTATTTATTGACAGATATTGAGACAACTTATTTATGTGTTAAAGATCCAAGCCACTATTACCAGTGGATATCTATTGTGAACCCTGTGCTAATAAACCCAAATGTACCCTACACATTTACATAGGACAGACAATATATTTTCTATCTTAACATCTCTAAAGAAAAATTCTTGAATTTCCATCTTTGCCACCAAAAATAGTTTAAGATAGTTTAAGAACTGTATCATGTACATGCTTTCTTAAGTTAGAAACCTCAAAATTATCTTTGTTTTATTCCCAATGCTTAGTTCATTTATAAAAGTGCTATGAGTTAACTGGCTATTTATATCAGGCTCATCCATATCTCTACATTTCCACTCTCTAATCTAGTATAAACTGTAATTAGCTTTCATGTGCTATTGATGGTATTCATTGCTCACCTATAGTTCAATCTCCTTAAGGGAAACAATTGATCCTTTTAAAATGCAAATTTGTTGATTTTCCTCAATAAGAGGCCTCCCAATACTTTCTGTTTATAGTTGAATAAAAAGCAAACCCCTTAGTAGAGTCTGTCTTCTGCCTATGAATTCTTACACTGTATTCTCCATTCCCCTTTTGCCACTCTCTCTCCTAAAACATCCCTGTCACGGTTCTTCCTCCCATTCACCCTCTTTCAACCCCTCTGCAAGCCCACCCCCAATCCACTCCAGCCACAGGGTAAGGTCACCCATGGGGGGGTCAACAACACCTATCCCATTAAGTTAAAGCAAGAACAAGCCCTCCCACACACACATTAAGGCTGAGCATGGCATCCTGTAGTGCGATATTCACTTTGTGGGCACCTGTGGCACAGACCATGCACATTGCAGGTGGGAACAGGGTTGGACATTACCTGGGGGAAGGGGCTTTGGGAGCTCTCTTGCTTGCAGCATGGGGACAGGAGAACATCAGGAAGCATCCTTGGTACCAGAAACCTGCTGGTGTTCATCTGTCTATGTTGTAAGTTATTTCTCCCTGAATAAACATCTATCCAGTCTATCTGTTTCTACTGATCCTTATTAAAACTCAATAGCACCCCACCATAGGGAATGGGCTCCAACATGCAAAATGAAATTTAAAACAGAAAGAAAGTAAAAGAAAGATTGAGAAGGGAAAAAACATCCCTGGTCCAGAAAAATAGTAAGCATTTACGTCTTTTTTTAATTTTTATTTTTATTTTAGTTCCTCTCCCACTACTGCCCTTCCTGGGGCTCACTCATCTTCCTTTAAAGCTTAATATAAGGGTTTAATCACTAAAAAATTTTCCCTGACAGTCTGTATTGACCCATAATCTAAATTGGCTTTACCATCACCCTATCCCCCACCATAAGTACTTAAGCAAGCTGTGCATAATTGCTTTTGTGTTGTCTTCTTCGTAATTCCCATAACCTGTAATTACCAATTTATTTCATTTCCTTGGTTACACTATTTCTACACTCCACTTGAGTAAAGCTTAGTAAACATTAGAACTGTGTCTAGCGTATTTACTATTATGTTGCACAGAACTGGAAGTTGGCAACAATCTCCTAATATAAATCTTAAGGGACCCTTATCTTGGTATACACTATTTTATAATTTTGACCACTATCATATATTCCTTTTGGACTACCCACAACTTTTCCCTGTTTCTCTAAGATTCCTGCAAATAGGAAAATTTATTTATATAGGAACTTTTGTGGTTTAATTCTTGCTCGTAAAAACATACCAAAAAAAAAAAAAAGACTAAATAGATTACTTAAGATATTTATAAAACTTCCTGCATTGTAGATAATCTTAACCTAGGTCACATTCCACTATATCTTTTCCTTGTGTATACCATCAAGCATGGGTGAGTAGACTACTATGATGATGGCACTCTACTTTCTAGTCTGTTTTTTCCACTTGGTTGGCAGTCATTATGTTGGGTTAATGGAATTGTTCCTTGATCTTAGCTGATTGTATTAATGCAATATTTTTTGTCATAAGCCCCTAGCATGTAAGGTGTATAGGTTTTTCCGCCAGCCGCAGCTGGTCTTTTCCTGCCACCGCGCCAGCCCCAATTAATACACTGAGACTCTGTATTTGATATAACGCTGTTGGCCCGGTTACTTGTTTCTTATCGGCTAGCTCTGTCTTAAGTATTAACCCATTTCTGCGTATTTCCACGTGGTCTCCTTACCGGGGAGTGAGGCAAGCATCTGGTCTCCCCGGTTTCTCCATGCTGACTCCTCCTTATTACTTCCTTTTTCCTCCTTGTTTCCTAGTCCCGCCTATTTTGCTTTCCTATTGGCCAACAGTGCTTTATTTATTAACCAGTATGAGAAACATATACAGAATGACATCTCCCATCATCTCCTCTTTTCTGTCTAAAATAAAAAGAAGGGTTTTAACCTTAACATAGCAAAATATATCACATAACAGTTATCAAATAAGAATCACAGTTAACACTATTTATTCCATTAACATTTAGTAAGATTTGAAGAAAAATCTATTTTATCTTTGTGAGTCTAAAGTCCAAGTAACTTATCTTTAAGCCTAACTAAGGAAAGCTATAACCATAACTATCTGTCTTCAACTCCTTCAAAGACCACAGAAGGATAATATATAAACTCTACAAATGACAGAGACATCTTGCCTTTGTCAGTCACCTGAAGTTCTTCTGTAATCTTCCATCTTCAGCCCATAGACCATAGTGTGTCTGGCAGATTCTTCAGCAAAGCAGGAAACTTTAAACTGTCTTCTTGTATTGGCAGTTTGTCAGTCACTTTCTTCTGTGTCCTGCAGACTGTCTGGCAGACTCTTCCATGAAGCAGGAACTCTGTAGCAATGTCTTTCTTGAATCAGCAGTCACTTTTCTGTGGATTCTGCAAACAGTCCAGACAAGAGCAGTATCTTATCCACATGGCTAGTCTTGCCATATTGAAAGCAAACTTCATGATGCATTTCTTTGATGTTCATCTTCCATCTTCCTTTCTGGTGCAGGTGGTATTGCCAAGAGCAATTATGTCTCACTGTCACAAAAACCCTAAACCATTTTAAATGCCATATTCTGTAGGTCTTTGAAAGGTTTGAAGAATGCCTATCTATCTCAAATACATCTCTGCATACCTAGAAAACCTAACTCACCTAGCTATAAGTTTTGACTATTATAGGTAACTATCTAAAATCTAAATTATACATTACATTTTTAAATGAGCTATATAAAGACAATACATAAACAAGAAGAGAAATATACATATCACAACATTGACCTTAAATTGTATCAATAAATGAAAATCCATTCCAAAACAAAGTATCCATATCCATACCATAATTCCCTTTTTAACCTTTAAAAAGAGATTGGTTGTGGTCATTAACCATTTATAACCAAGTCCATTTAAATGAAAAAAAAATTATGAACAATATTTGGGAATTTGGGCGTCGTTCTTTCCAAACTATTTCCTGTTGGTAAAGGGCGCTGTCATGGGGGAATCCTAAGATGCAGAAATCTTGGCTGTAGTCTGCAAGGCTGCTTTATCCAGCTGTTTTGAATGTAGGATCACCTGGTACTCTGTTTCAGGAGGTCTGGCTTGATCAAACCACATTAGTCTGGAAGGAATCCACAGCCTTATATTTTCTGTGGAAACAAAAATAGAAATCCTTTTCCCAAGTAACTTGTCGTTAGACTTAAATTTTTGAGTGAAAGCATTTTTAAAATATATAAATTGAATTAATGCATCAGCATTTCTTTTATCAGTTGTTGTTATTTTCTCAGCAGTCAAACAATGCAGAGACAACACAATAGCATACAGTAACCAGATTCTCTCTGAGCTTTTCATCTTTACGTGGCTTTATTATTACTGTTTATTTTACTTTTATTTTTTTCATTTTTTGAGACGGGATTTTTCTGTGTATCTCTTATCTGTCCTGGAATTTACTCTGCATACCAGGTTTACTTTGAAATCACAAGATCTGCTTGCCTCTGTCTCTCAAGTGCTGGGATTAAAGGCGTGTGCCACTATACCCATTTCCTCTTTGTCTTTTTAAACCCATTTTATTTTTTTCCATGTCTCCTTATTTTAAAACACACTGTAAACCTTTAGATTCTTAATATGAATCTGTCTTTACTGTAAATTTTTATCTTCGTCTGGCCACAAGTCTTTATCTGTTAAACAACAACATTACTAAATGAAATTCATAGTTGTTTCTGCGGCAGTTTATCAAACATGGAGGCAGCTATTTTACCTCCAGCAGTGAGAGATGTGCTTACTGCCTTGGTCTGCACTGCCATCCAGCCCCATGCTGACGGCTTGGAGATGTGGTCACTGCCATTGCATGCTCTCTTACACACCAATAAATTGTTAGTAGTGCTTCTTAAAAGCCGTGCGATTTTTTGCCACTTATGCTGAGTCAGGAAACCTCTCTTAAAGGAGCTGCACAATCTGCTTGTCTCTCGCAAGTAGAGTTCAACTAAGAAAAATGCTGCTACCAAGAAAGCTTGTTTGTCTTTGTTCTTTTGTTTCTAAAACCCTTTTTGAAGCTTTTGTTAACCTTTAAGTGGAAGTTCTTACTAGCCATGTGGGCGCCATTTGTAACGAGTACTGTTTTTCTGCCCGCCGCCTGGTATTGTCCTGCCGCCATGCCACCAGCCCCAAATAATGCACAGAGACTCTGTATTAGATATAATCCTGTTGGCCAGTTACTAGTTGCTTATCAGCTAGCTCTATCTTAATTATTAACCCATTTGTGTTAATCTATGTATTTCCATGTGGTCTTCTTACCCGGAGCCGGCTGCCGCGTACTCCTCTCTCCAGATTATCCATCTTGACTCCTCCTTATTTCCTTTCCTATTGGCCAACAGTGCTTTATTATTACCCAGTATGAGAAACATATACAGAATGACATCTCCCATCACTAGCAACTATATTTTCTTCCCCAAACTGTCCTGTCGTTTCTAAAAGAATCACTTTGTTGATATGGTTGCTTATGTTACCAGAAGTAAAAAGATTTTACTGAGATAAGCAGATAGCTACTATTAACTAATGACTGTCACTAAGCTAAAAAATATTAAAACGATATTATTATATGATAGAAAACCATGAAAAATGTTCAAATTGAAGAGGTGGAATCAGAGATCAGCTTGTACATTCTCCTTCCTTCTTGTACTGTAGCTACTTATGGCTACCACTTTCATCAGACATCTGTGAAATTAAAGTCTCTCTCATACAGAGGGTCTAGCTGTTCTCTATCCCATGGAGGATCTATAGCTGTTGGTCTAGGGTTCATAAGTCTCCATTAGCTTGCTTCAGCTGTCTCTGTAGATTTCCCCTTCATGATCTTTACCACTCTTACTCGTATATTCCTTCCTCCCTGTCTTCAACTGATTTCCCAGAGCTCAGTTTGGTGAAAAGCTAAAACTTTTGACTCAGTTCAAATTCATAGTCAGAACACTGCTAAAGGAATTATAGCTTTCCCCAAAATGCCAAAACTTGCTATTTCTGCCATTGAGTTTTTGTGATTCCAAGCGCTCTTGATGTACAAGTGAAGAACTTTAGATATTATTTCAGCCAATATATTTCGCATTTCAAGGTTTAAATGTGTCATGTGAATGAATGTATGTTAGGTCAAAGAAAATATATATATATGTATATAAATATATATACACATATATTTTTTACTATGGAAATCATTGATTATATTTTACTCTGAGCAATACAGAGGTCAGAGTCAATTATGGCACCTCTCAGCATTCCATTGACTGACAAGATGCTTAAGTTAATTCCTTGCTATTTATGTGTTCAGAATGGATGACACACATAGCTTTTAGCAATGAAAACAAAAACTACTGGCAAATAAAGTTTGGTTATCATAATGATCAAAGGTATTGATCCAAAGGACATTGTAGGGTTGGGTGAAAAATCCACTAAGCCCTCACATGTTCAATAAACAAAAGAGAAGACTGGTTTAGAGATGGATATTTTTTACTACACTATTCATTAATTAATTACCAATCACATGGCTCCACAAAATATCATGTTTGTGTTGTAGTTCTTTAAAAGTAGCATTTTTTTTTGCCAGATTTCTGTCATTTACCATAGTGGATTAAGTTAAGATTAAGCTTAAAAAAATATATTAAACACATATACACTTGGAGTTCTCAGAGAAATGAGATAGTTCTGTGTGCAATTCCAGAGGATTTAAAGCATAGCTATCATTTAAAATAGTATGTACTTTATAGGATGATTTTGAAGAACAGGAGTGATTTTCCTGGGCTGGGACCAATGGATTTGACAGGGTTTATGGAAGTTTTCTTCATAGCACTTGAAAGCGTGTCTACATATTTAGCTGCCTTCCTCAGACCTCTAGCTGTTCTCTGGGATCTGTTTACCAGAGATCATGCTTGGAAATAAAACAAAAACTTCACTTTCAAAGAGCAATTGTTTTTATAATGTGCTGATTAGACTTAAAACTAAATGTTTGGATTAAATAACTTAAAAAATGATAATCTTTCTGTGGACAGTGGCCATTTTAAACTATTCCATTTAATGAGTTTCAAAGAATAAATACCGTGGCATTAGGTGAGGATTCTATTGTCATGGGCACTTACTACAGTATATTTTCTATTTCTTCTGTCCATTTTACCACCATTAACCTGCTATGACTTTGGAATTATCTTTGAAAATACCATACAAATTCTACAATTTGTCAGAGCTTATGTGTATTGACTTTTTCTATGAAACTTGAAGCCTCATAAAAATAACATGTGTTTATAAGATGTAAATGATTTTTAGTGCCGAGGTTAAATTTATTTAGTAAACAAACAAACAAAAAAAACATTAAATTTCAGACATTGTGGCAAGTATGCTGGCATTTATATTTCACTGTAAACTCATTACTACATTACAGCATTTCAGATTATTTGCATTTTACAAGTGCATGTCTTGATTTGTAGTGAGGTTAAGCAACATTTTCCAGTACGACTACACGTGGTTCAGACTTTAGAATAAAGCCTCGTGAAATTGTGAGGGGAATGCTGTTGAAACTCTCTGAATAATAAAACTGCTTGTGAGTAATCGGGTTTTTATCTTTGTGGTCTGTCTTTGGAGCTATTCAGTAGGAGAATAGGAATGGAAGACAGATTAAATGGAAGAGTGGAATTGAGTGCATTTCTTTCATTTTCTCTTCACAGGGGAAGTGTATGTAGATAGTGCCCACAGAAATCTCAGCATGGATGATTTTCTCAGATACTTGCTCCCAAATGTAATCCTTTTCTAGAGTTTTTGGGAATTTGGAATCCATGAGCAAAAAATCACAAGTCTCCATTTACAACAAAATGTTCAATGTAATTGTTACTCTGGAAATTGTTATACTAAAAACATTCTTAGATGCTATGTGTCACCTGAAGGTGGTTATAGGTGAAACTAGCCTCCATGGAAATATGTTATAGATACTAGAAGAGACAATGTGTCAAGTCTACAGTTCAAATGACAGAAGCCATGTGCACAGTCGGGGTATCAGCTGTTATCTCTTAGAGTATGAAGTTCTCCTCCAAGTAAGAGGTGGCAGAATCAATTCATTCATCCCCACATTTCACCATAAGATCCAATGGATGAGAGCCTAAACATTAGTTTCTTCTTGACTAATTATTTTCTTCATTTTCATGAGACCATAGAGTCTTGTATTCTCTGATTTTCCCATTGACCACTGGATGGAAAGGTTTGAATTTCTCCTCTGTCTAGCAAGTATGATCATCACCAGCTCAGCTATTTCATTATTGCAAAACTTCAAAGACAGCCCAAGTTCTACATCTAGAGTGACTTTTGTTTTTCCTTAGGCTTCCTCACAATCAAATATCTGAAATTTGATATAAGTGTTTTCTATCTCTTTCCCTTAATTTAATTCTTTGTCCCAGTTCTATGTATATTGGGGACCATTTTCTGGTTGTGTGAATTTTGATGTATGCATTTATATATAATGTATGCATTATGCACCACATGAAAGATTATGAGTATTCATGGGCATCCCTGTCAAGTTTAAAGATTTTAAATACCTTCCTCTGTTAAAGCTTAAACCATGTTTCTGTCCACCTTATTCCTTTGAAACAGGGCCTCTCACTAAACCTGCAATCATTGTTCTACAATCAGGCTAGCTGACCAGCTATGACTCAAGATGGTCCTGATCCTAGGGCTTTTTTTTTTTTTGATTACTAGGAAACTTAATGCAGGTCCTCCTGATTGGGTAGCAAACACTCTTACATACCCAGGAGTACATTATTTTTCCTCCTTTGCCTGCAAGTAAGTACTATGGCTATGTAAAGGCTTACAGGATTGCCCAACACACTGCCTGGGGATCCATGTGGCCAAGAGTACCTGAGGGTTGGGGGTGTATGGAAACAAGTTATTATGACTTTACTTAAAGCATTGTAGGTTTTGTAAACAAAATTGTATAATTTTCAATTTTGATGTTTTGCTCCAGTGTCAAAAATTTGGATATGCTTCAATTATTAAGCTTTAGAAGAAAGAGAATATGCCAATACATTTCCTTGAGTCATATCCAGGTCCTGTTAAGAGATGACATACAGTAAATTAATTACTGACATTAAAGCTGTGTTTCTTCATCTGTTGTCATTGATATCTAGGTTTATGCTAAAACTCTACCCCAGTATTTACAGTATCCACTAACTATTAATAATATGATGGAGTGTATCATTCTACTCTATTCTTTTCCCTGCTGAATAAATTTCCTAAAGACAAGGAGAATTAGCCAAGATCCATATCCTTGTATCACAGAATACCATAATTGTTCTGTGTAATAATCAATTTATATATTCAGGAAGAAATAGTGTTCATTTCACAGATAATATGAAATAATAATTTTCTGATATAGTTATTATAAAACTGCCACATTAGATTTAATACTGATTCCAACGTCTGAATGGTGAACATACATAGAAAATATGTTAATTTTACAAAGTACCCCTTAAGCACCATATCCTCTGAGAATACTTTAACTCAGTTTTATTAATCTTATACCCTGATCTGTGCACAAAGGAAGATTTAGAAAAGATCCTGCCTTTACAATTTTTCTGCTAGCCTAAACCAGTCTTCACACAGTTTTACCCTCTTTCTTAGAGGCACTGAGTGAAACCACATGGCTAAGTCTTCTAAATGTGTGTTATTTCATTCAATAAATAGGTTATGCCAGCTCTTAAATATCCACACAAATAAAATATTATGGTTCCTTTGACCAGCATATGTTTTACAAAATTTATAAACTTTAGTATGAATTTATTATCACTATTATTAACAACAGAATATGTATTTTCAATATACTTACTGTCAAATATGCTGTGAGTCATCTCAGTTACATACATACTACTGAGTAGTGAAATAGATCTGTGTGCATCCAAGATCTGAATAAAATTATGCTCCTGCCTACTTTTGCTAATGTTTGATTTAAACCCTACTGGTGCTACATAATTCCTAAAAAAAAAAATGCCACATTGGTTTTTATTTTTAAGTATCTGATGATTAATTTTATACATGTTTTAAAATGCTTTTTTATCTATATATAATCTGTAGATTAATATGAAATGTTGACATGACCTTTAGTATTTTTTCATTCATTGGCATAAAACTTATTTTTCTAATTGAGAAACTTATAACCTAAGACATTTGAATTTAGTGAAGAATCTCTAAGATGGTAACTTGATTGCATTTGAATAATGAATGAATGGAACTATATAATCAAATATTGTGTCAAAAAATTTGGTTTTCTACTAACACCTTGTTTATAACTGCCTCACACTTTAGGTTAAAAACTCTTGAACTTTGCAAATTAATAAGTGAGTGTCTTAAAACACTCTAGACAAATCTTAGAATTTACCATATCTTCCAAAAGTAGCAGAATGAATGTTAGTGCTACCATTACTATAATTTTTATAATTGTTAATTAAGCTTGGTTGGTAAAAGACATTACAAAATCCATAGAATTTAGGCATGTATAAATAATTGATAAATTTTAGTGGATATTCATTTCATTTATGAAATTTATTAAATAATTGTACAATAGTATGTAAATCTCTACCAATGTCTGTCAGTTTATCTGGCATATGCTATTTGATGATAAACATTTAACCTAATGGAGAAAGAGTGAATTTCTTTGTATGCAGGGGATGCAGCCCAGTGAGATTTATCTTTTTCATCTTAGCATGGCTATTTATGGTTTCATTGCTCACGTCTTGTTAAGGCAATCATATTGTTTTGGTATCATGGGAATATCTTCACTGTCATTTCTAGGACATTCAGTCTCATAGCCAACTTCCTTGACCTTTGACTTTTAAAATCTTTATCCCCCTCTTCCCTGGTGTTTCTTGAACCTTGGATGCAGGAATAGTGTTATAGACACAGCAGTTGGGTCTAGGCATCTCATGTCATATATTCTCTGCATTGTGTCCAGTTGTGGCTTTCTGTGATGATGCCTGTATGCTACAAAGAGAAGTCTCTGTGACCAACTGTGAGAACTACATGTATCACTGTTTATAACAAGAACTGAAAATCCTAGAAGATTAAGAAAAACACTAGAAAATGGAAAAAAAAAAACTTATGCTCTTGGATTAGTAAACTTACATTGTAATAATGACTGTTCTGCCAAAAGCAGGGAACAGATTCAATGCAATACAAAACTCCTCAAAACATTATTTTCTAAAGAAAAAAAAAGGGGGGGATACAAAAATTCATGTCAGACAATAGACCAAGGATAGTCAAATAATGTTGAAGAAAAAATGCTGAAGGATTTAACATTCCAGATCACAAAATTTATTACAAAGTTATAATAGTGAAATCAAAATCATATTTGCAAAAAGGAGGTTGGGGGAGGGAAGGAGAAGAGAGGATGGAAGGGAAACTGGTTGTTATGTAAAACAAATAAAAATTTTTAATAGAAAAGAATATTTATTAACATTGAAAAACTCAGGTTATTTAAATTAACATTCTGTTTATTATTATATATAGTACTATTTGTGAATCACAGCTGTTTAGCTTACCTATATAAAATTATTTACTACTGAAAGCAGATAATTGAAATGCTACAGCAAAAAATGAATTTAGTTTGGTTGCATAAACACTAATATTGCATGCTGTGATGTTTCCAAACTGGATTGATGGCTATTACCATTGATTTATCCCATTTTAGTGGTACTATTTTGTTTTGACAGGTAAGGATGAAATGTGGATGAAATAAAAGGATGTAGTAACATCTCTTTAAGTAAAGTTTTCTTTGAGAAAGAGGAGGAATGAGATAATACGCTTATGCTCCCTCGTTAGGTGATTTTGAACTTATATAGGTGATACAGAGCCAGTAATTATTATTTTATTCCCTGAGTTCAAACTTATTGAAAAGTAATCTCAAAATGTAAGTAGTAGGACTATTCATATTTACATAATTAATTCTTATGAAATTTTCATCTAGAATCTAGAAAGTATATTAATGAGAATTACATTTAAAATTTCTTGTTGCTGTTTCATTATCTTTGCCTTTCTAGTATGTAAATGGAATAAGAACTCTGCACACAGATGCAAACAGACACACACAGATATATGATAATCATTCAAAAATAAAAATGTTGCAAAATTGTATGTATGAATACAAAAATACTTTTGAATTTCATAATTCTACAGAATATTTGCACTAAAATTTGGTAGAAAAGATGTAACAACTGGAACATGTTTATTGTAGGGAAGTATGATAAAAAAATTAGTGCATGTAAATATCAGTACCCAATATAAAATACTTAAATGTTTTTGAGTCACTTTCGAATTCTCTAACCTTATATTTGTTGTTAAATCTTTTACATTTGGGTAGTTTTAAGTTATAGAAAGGAAAGTAGTTCAGATACGGATTTTTAGGTTAGAATTATAGTCTTACCTGGATTATATAATACATTATCTGCTTGTCATATAACTATTTCACTGTGATCTGAATAAAGAGATTGGACCAGTGATTTCCATGCAGTTCTGGACATTACTAACTCATGGAAAGATGAATGGACGTTGTGATGTTGCTGCAATTGCCTCTGCATTTTTATCAGTTATTGGTGTGAACAATTTGCTACAAAGCAATAATAAAACGGAATGTAATCAAATGTCACTATGGTCTCTTATACCGCAATAATGTCAGATAAGAATAATAGGTTTCATAAAATGCCAGGCGAATCTGGGGACAACCTGATTCTGTTCATGTTCAGATTCATGGCTCAATAAAATGTATTCATATACATTTGGTTCACACACATTGATATACAATAAGCTACATCTTTGATTTTATTTAATTATATTGATTTCCCCCACAGTGGATTATTGAAGGCCTTTATTAAATAAGGTTTGGTGAGCAAAAGTTTCTCAATAGGTTTGAAATCCCAAGTATAATAACAAGGAGAAAATCTATTTAATATTTCTTCATTATGGGGCATGTTGCCACAGGAGGAATATGAACCAATGGTGTGTCCTATTTACAGTCCCAAAATAACAGGTTTTTGAAAAATGCATTAATATCACAAAAATTAACTAATTGCAACATATAAATACTAAGGAAATGTGTCAGTGTAATTATGATTTCTTGAAATGTTTATTCTTGTAGTCAATAGCCAAGCTATCTTTAACCATTGTTGTTCTGTTGAGGCATTAGTAAAATTCCCAAAATCAAGTCTGGCAAAATTTAACACATCTCTGTCTTGTGTGTAAAGACACCTATATTTTAGGAATGTATGTAAAAACCTTTGTAAAACTACTACTAAAGATAAATGAAAATAAATACATTTAAGCTTTTAGAATCCCTTATATAGTTGCTGTGGACAAGGTACAGATACTGAACAAACCGCCCAAAGTACTAATTAGTGAATAAGATGAAAACTTCCAAGAAGAAAACTTAAACATAAACTCCCAAATGTTGATAATCATATGACAGGTGGTTTCATTTCTGAATTAGAATGCTTTATAAAATCAGAGAGTTGTGATGTTCTATGCATTCTGAAAAGATTAATGAATATAAATGAAGATGAAATTTAACTTAAAAAATGAATATTGTTGGAACAAACAGCAGTAATACATTTATTCCCAGATTCTCTCAAATATGGTCTTTTGATACACCATTATTCCTGTATTTAGCCTAATAAATACAGACTTCATAAATAATGACTAATAAACATTAACTAATAAATAATGACTTTAGTCATTAAGGTTAAAAGAAAATATATTCAATTTTACTCTATTATAATGAGCTAATAAATGTGGAGAAAATTAACTTCTATCTGAAGAAAATGCAGACATCAGTGATCCTCCAGTAAATACCATCTCAATGCCTAGAATCCCCAGGCTAGCCTTTGGATAAAACTCAGATCAGATTTAGCTGTATAGTCAATAACTTTCTCTTAGAAGTTATATTTAGTGAAAACACAAACTGAGCTGCTTAAAAAGCATTCCAAACTATAGTGGTTTTAGCATGTGTCAGTTAATCTGTTTTTGACTGATGAAGGTTGGCTACACAGCTCTGTAATCCTAGATGTACAGACATAAGGGTCAGATAAAGTACAGAAGAGCCCCCATGTAATTGTCATGTGGGCATGTACTGGGCTTAGGAACATCTCTATCTCCCATGCTCTTGAAGTTGTAACTAGTCATATAGCTCCGCCAAACTTCAAATGAGGCCAAGAATCTTGCCAGTGAAATGAAAGCAGACACAGCTGTGCTTTAGACAAGTCAGTACTGTCACATACACAGACTATACCCATAAGTCTGATGTCTACAAAACTGGAGACCTTGATACTTTCCTTCTATATGTTCCACCACTATTGACTTCATTTCTGGAAATGTGAGATATAATGCCATTTACTAATGAAAAACATATGGTTTTATAGAATACTTTTCCATTTTCAGTATCTTATGGCAAATGGCTTTAATAAATAAATTTTGCCTGCAGATGATTTTAAATCTCAATTCCCACACATCTATTCACCCATTCCATCCCCCTTGCCCAACTTCATACTATTTCTCACCTGTGTAGGAGATTAGCCTTCAAATTTCTTTCCATATTCTGCTGTTGCCTTCATTGATATGTTCTGTACAGAGGAGCCAAATGCTGCTTTTCAAAGATAGTACTTTTTTTTTTCACAGTATGTTCTTCCTCTTTCTCCTATGAGTGTCACACACTCACATCTCGGTTTCCATTATTTTCTTCAGTTTCAAATTGTTTTCCAAGCATGATTGCATTGTGTATGTATTTTTCTGATTCTTACATAGTATATAAAGTGTAGCATATATATTAGTCATTCTTTCATTCTTTTTTAACAGTTCTTAATTTGTTACTCTTCATAAAATAAATGTGCAATTTTAAGGTATGCTTATTTATATGAAAAAAGCACTTATTTGTTTATTTATTTTATAACCAAGTCCATTTAAATGAAAACAAACAACATTTATAGACAATATTTGGGAATTTGGGCGTCATTCTTTCCAAACTACTTCCTGCTGGTAAGGGACGCTGACATAGGGGATTCTAAGAAGATGCAGAAATCCTGGCTGTAGTCTGCAAGGCTGCTTTATCCAGCTGTTTTTAATGTAGGATCAACTGGTACTCTGTTTCAGGCAGTCTGGCTTGATCAAACCACATTATTGTGGAAGGAATTCACCGCTTTTCATTTTCTGTGGAAACAAAAATAGAAATTCTTTTTCCCAGTAACTTGTACTTGAACTTAAATTTTGGATTCAAAGCATTTTTTTATTATTATTTTACATGTTGGCATAGTACCATCTCCCTCCCTCCTTTCCTTCCTTCCTCCCTCCCACCCTCCCTCACTTTTATCCTATCTGCCCTCTCACATGCACCCTAGCTACCCCTCCCCTTCCATCGCCCCACGAGAATTCCATTTGTAGGGGAATGCCATACAGTTGGGGTCATGTAGATCTAACAGGTAATGTTGAGTAGGGACTAGGGCTTCTCTCCTGTCTCTAGGTTAAGGCAGTTATCCCTCCATGGGGGATGTGTTCACAAGGTCCTTTTGTGCACCAGGGATACATCCTGGCTCCACTGTCTGAGGTCCCTTGGACTGCTCAGTCCTTCTGGCTGAGACCCATATTCAGGGGGGCCTGAGTCAGTCCCATGCTGGCTTCCCAGCCATCAGTCTGGTGGCCCATTAGCTCCTCCTTGTTCAGGTAAGCTGTATCTATGTGTTTCTGTAACCTGGTCTTGTCTTCTCCATCTGCATCTGGGTTCTAGTTTGACTCAGTGGTTATGTATCGGTGTTTGCTCCGGTTTCCAACAGGTATTAGATGAGGGCTCCATAGATACATTAAATGTTGATATTACTATCCTGGGAGGGCATTTATGCCTTGCCACGGATGCTCAAATTATTAGTTGGCATCAGACTTGTAGTTCTCTAAACCTTTCTTTGTGTTCAATTTTATCTTCAAACCAATATTGGCTCCCTCCTTTATGTTATCTCTCTCTCTCTCTCTCTCTCTCTCTCTCTCTCTCTCTCTCTCTCTCTCTCTGTCTGTCTGTCTGTCTCTCTCTCTCCTGTCTTCTATTCCTAACCAGGCTCTATCTTCCTAGTCACACGTGTGTTCCTCTCTTCCCCCTCGTTATCTCCTACTTCTCTCTTCATTCACTGTGCACCCACTTCCCCTGAGCTCTGGGGGACTTGTCCCTGCCCTCTTCTGTGAGGGACTTTATGTGAATCTCTTAGAGTATATCTTGTATTCTAGTACCTCTGGTGGTGTGAATTATAGGCTGATGATACTTTGATCTAGGTCTAAAATCCATATATGAATGAGTACATACTATGTTTCTCTTTTTGTGACTGGGTGACCTCATTCAGGATGGTTTCTTCAAGTGCCATCCACTTGCCTGCCAATTTCAAGATACCATTATTTTTTTCTGTAGAGTAGTATTCCATTGTGTAGATGTGCCACATCTTCATTATCCATTCTTCAATTGAGAGCATCTAGGTTGCTTCCAGGTTCTTGCTATTACAAATAGTGCTGCTATGAACATAGTTAAACAGATGTCTTTGTTGCATGGATGTGGATCATTTGGGTATATGACTAAGAGGGAGATTGCTGGGTCCTGTGGTAAACTAATTTCCATTTTCCTGAGGAACCGCCATACTGATCTCCAAAATGGCTGTACGAGTTTGCACTCCCACCAGCAGTGGAAGAGTGTTCCCCTTTCTCCATATCCTCTCCAACATGAGTCCTCATTGGTGTTTCTAAATTTGCCATTCTGGCAGGAGTAAGATGGTATCTCAAAGTTGTTTTGATTTGCATTCCCTGATAGCTAAGGATGTTGAGCACTTTCTTAAGTGTCTCCTAGCCTATTTGATTTCCTCTATTGAAAATTCTTTCTTCAGTTCTGTACCCCATTTTTTAGGGTTATTTGGTGTTTTGTTAACTAGTTTCTTGTGTTCTTTGTATATTTTGGAGATCAGCCCTTTGTCAGATATAGGATTGGTGAAAATATATTCCCACCCCGTCGGCTGTCGTTTGGTCTTGTCCACTGTGTCCTTTGCCTTTCAGAAGCTTCTAAGTTTGAAGAGGTCCCATTTATTAATTGTTTCTCTCAGTGTCTGTGCCATTGGAGTTATGTTCAGGAAGCAGTCTCCTATACCAATTTGTTCAATGGTACCTCCTACTTTCTCTTCTAAGAGGTTCAATGTGGCTGGATTGATGTTGAGGTCTTTGATCCATTTGGACTTGAGTTTTGTGCATTGCGACAGACATGGGTCTATCTGCAGTCTTCCACACACCCTCATGCAATTGTGCCAGCACCATTTGTTGAAGATGCTGTCCTTGCCCCATTGTATAATTTTAGCTGTTTTTTCAAAAATCAGGTGTTCATAGGTTTGTGGGTTAATGTCAGGATTTTCAATTTGATTCCATTGTTCTACCTGTCTGTTTTTGTGCCAATACCAGACTGTTTTCAGAACTATAGCTCTGTAGTAGAGCTTAAAGTCAGGAATGGTGATTCCTCATGAAGGTCTTTTATTGTATAGGGTTGTTTTGGCTATCCTGTGTCTTTTATATAAAGTGTCCTTCCATATAAAGTTGATTATTATCCTTTCAAGGTCAGTGAGGAATTGTGGTTGGATTTTAATGTGGATTGCATTAAATTGTAGATTGGTTTTGGCAAGATTGTCATTTTTACTGTGTTTATCCTACCTATCCACAAGCATGGGGGATATTTCCATTTTCTGGTATCTTCTTTAATTTATTTCTTTAGAGACACAAAGTTCTTATTATATTGGTCTTTTATTTGTTTGGTAAGTGTTACACCAAGACACTTTATGTTGCTTGTGGCTATTGTAAAGGGTGATGTTTCTCTGATTTCTTTCTCAGTCTCTTTGTTGTCTGAAAAAAAGTAGGGCTTCTGATGTTTTTGAGTTTATCTTGTATCCTGCTAGTTTGCTGAAGGTGTTTATCAGCTGTAGGAGTTCCCTGGTAGAGTTTATTTGTTCGCTTATATAAACTATAATATCATCTGCAAATAGAGACAGTTTGACTTTTTCCTTTCCAATTTGTATCCCCTTGATCTCCTTTTGTTGTCTTATAGCATTAGCTAGAACTTCTAGTACGATATTGAAGAGATATGGAGAGATAGGGCAGCCTTGTCTTGTTTCTGATTTTAGAGGAATTGGCATAAGTTTCTCTCCATTCAGTTTGATGTTGGCAGTTGGTTTGCTGTATATTGCTCTTATTATGTTTAGGTATGTTCCTGTTATCCCTGATCTCTCCAAGACCTTTATCATGGAAGGATGTTGAATTTTGTCGAAGGCTTTTTCAGCATCTAGGGAGATAATCATATGGTTTTTCTTTTTCAGTTTATTTATATGGTGGATCACGTTGATAAATATTCGTATGTTAAACCATCCCTGTAATCCAGGGATGAAACCTACATGGTCATGGTGAATGATTTCTCTGATGTATTCTTGAATTCAGTTTGCAAGTATTTTATTGAGTATTTTTGTATCGATGTTCATGAGGGATATTAGTCTATAGTTTTCTTTCTTAGTTGTGTCTTTATGAGGCTTGGGTCCCAAGGTTATTGTGGCCTCATAAAAAGAGTTTGGCAATGAACATTCTGTTTCTATTTTGTGGAAGAGTTTGAGGAGAAGTGGTATTAGTTCTTCCTTGAATGTCTGGTAGAATTCTGCACTGAATCCATCTGGCCCTAAACTTTTTTTGGTTGGAAGGCTTCAATGACTTTCAAATACATATATGTCACTCCAAAATGTCTACCTGAAAGATTTATGATAATCAAAATAATATTGCCTTATGGTATTTACACCTTGTCACTGGTATCTGTGATAGATGACATGACAAATAGGAATTAAAATTTATATGTAAATGTTTGCCAAAAGGCTGACTATAAAATAGAAAGCTTACTGTAGAGCACATGGATGGGCCATGGATAATAAGAAGGTACCATGATACTGGAGAGGGATGCTTTCAATAAGAACTGAGAGGCTAGAGCATGGAGGATCTGGCTAGTGATATTATATTTGAGATGGAGGTATTGGTCATGAGCCAAGAACTTCTGGCAACTTGAAAGGACAAGTCAGGTCCCATAGACTCTACATGCCATAATGAATCCTGAGGAAATTTTCATGTAACTCAGTGAATTCTATTCAGGAACTGTAATCTTCAGAATGGTAAGAATATATGTATGTGTTGTCTCAATACATTTTTTATTTGTGGTAGTTTTGTTATGTGTGTTACAAAAGTGGTAACAAACTAACGCAAGACTTACACTTTAATGTGGTTTAGTTATTCTCTGAAGTCAGACAGGGAATTGACCTGAATTGTGATTTCTACAGTGTCTGAAGATCCTTTTGATCTTCAAAGAACAGTGGAAAACTTGCTTCATTTCATATTGTCTAACATAAAATAATGACCGTCTTTCCATAAATGGCAGCTGTATTTTTAAGACAGAATATAATTATTTTGGTCATTGACATTTATTCTAATACAGAAAGACAAAAATTAGAAATTACTTTTCTGATTCTAGAATGAAATTGATAACAATCCTGTTAAGTGTTATTTAAGGTCTTCCTGACAAATGTGTTGTATAACTTATAAAATTGTAGGAAATATGCAATTGAGAATTCAGCTAAGAATTCTGATAAAATGAATCACAGTTTTGCTTTCTCCTAAATGAAAATTAATAATTAGCAGTTATTTAACACTAACAATAAAGGATGTATTGTGCCAAGTAATTGATAGGCATACATCATGTTTATACAAATGAATATGGAATCCTTTGTGATAAGTAGTATTTGAATTTAACTTTACGAAAAACTAAGGCATAAAATAGTGGATAAGTCATTTAAGAACAACAGACTGTAAGAATTTTGGAGACAGTAGTTTTTCACAGAATCTCCCTTTCAGCATATGTTCATGTATTTCTTACATACTTGGATGGTTATGAGTCAACAATGACAAAAAGATGGAGAGCTAGCCTTTAAGTGTTTATATGAACTCATTATTCTCTGAGGTTTCTGTTTTTAACTCTATGTATGGTTTTTCTTCAAGAGAGCCAGTTTATGTTGTGTACTGGAAATGTGTCTCTGAGAAAATGTAGGTTGTGTGTACTCTGGCTGGAAAACATGTACCTGCCCCAGTCTGGATAACAATAAATTTCATTGATAGTGGACATTATCTACTTGGAACCGAATTTTTGTACCACTGCCATATTGACTGACCCCAATGTTCCACATTCCTTTATGTTGTCATTTTCTTCTTCCAACTCATACTGAGTTTTAGCAACTTGAAATCAGCTTGAAATAATGAAATAAAACCTGTATGAACTGCCCCTAGGATACAGTAGGGATTTTTGCTTGTTTGTTTGCTTTGTTTTGTTTGTTGTTTTGTTTTTGTCGGGGAAGGTTTTATTGTAGATATTTGGGAGAGTATAGACAGAGAGGCCAGAGAAGGGAGAGAAAGTAGTAGACTAAACATGGCCAGTAGACTAAATCGGACCATAGGGAGGGAGGGAAGGTGGAGAGCAAAAGAGGAGTACCAAGAGACAGAAGCAAGAGAGGGGAGACTAACGGGACCAAGGTGTACATGGACTAAACGACAGGGCTATACAGGAACGAGAAACTGGGAAATCTGGAGACATCTAGATTGAAAGAGTAGGTTAAAAAGAGCTGAGAGGAGCCATTGCTAAAGTAAACCTGGGGCAAGGAAGTCATAGTTGTTATCTATATAAATTGTTAAGTTTGGTAGCTAAGATTAATGTCACATGCATAAATTCATAGTGAACCTCAAAAATGTAAGAAAAAATATTTTAAAATGAATATAACATCACATCATTTATAACAGTGCTAAACAATAATGTATACATATGCAACCATGCTCATAATTTGACTTTTGATAAAATAGAGAAAATTACAAGAAATAGAGTACTCTGGCTGTAATATTATATATATATATATATATATATATATATATATATATATATATATATTAGTTTTTTTCTCCCATGAATTCAGCATCTACTTACAGCTAGTGCCAAAGTCATTTGGGGGCTTAATATCAAGAATGATTAAAAAAAGGCAGAAAATACCATTAAACTGTCAATTTTCTTCAAGAATTTCAAAATTGCCAGATGTGTACACAGTGGTAAATACTTCAGTTCTATGTGATGTCTTAGCCTCTAAGTTGATAGTGCCTGGAAATCCTACAGATGGCATCTGGAAGTGGGACAAACATGTGAGCTGTGAGATGTCCAGGGTGATAAGGACAGTCCTTCAGTCATCATCGTTGAGCAGTTTTATCCAGTGAATGATGCTTGCAGAAGGGCATTTGGAGCACTCCTTCAGGTTACCTCTGAGGGTTCAAGCAGCAGGTCTCTGACTGTTCCTGCCAGGATCAGCATGCATACACAGAGAAACACCACACACCTGTCATGTTGTCAGAAGGGAGCTGATTAATTCATTTACCAGACCTTCTTGTCTACCTCTCTCTCTCTCTCTCTCTCTGTCTCTCTCTCTCTCTCTCTCTCTCTCTCTCACACACACACACACACACACACACATACACACACTTCTAATAATTTAATGCCATCTCTATGATAAAGGGCAGCAAATACCAACCGGGTTTCACAAACCTTAAGTGACTTACCCAAGGTTACAACACTAACGGAACGTAAATGAGGCATGCACTCTAGGATTATGAAAGGAGAAACATAGCTCTTCTGCTCTGTTAGAGCCAATGAAACATGTTACTCTGTGGAATCTATAAAACCAAACTGAGATAATCAATTTTAATGTGTGCTTTTCTTTACTTTAAACACAGTAAATAGGGTAAACAGAGACCTATTAACTATATGTCTGTTAATTATGTAGCTATTTCCATATAGATTTGTGATTATGACTTGAAAATATTGTCAGATTTAATTCCTGAAGTATAATGGGAGTAGGGAAGACAATGGACTCATGAATTTTCTGTGTGTAGAGCACCCTGCTGACCTAAATTCAGCAGATGAGCATTTATATGTGTGAGAGAAGGCACTGTCTGGATCCAGTAAACAAAGTAGGTTGCTTATAAACAATGAGCACATGAAAACTCTTGGGGAGCCACAGAGATTCTGAGTGTTGAGTTCATGTCCTCTACAGAGCTTCAGTAAATGACTAAATATAACATCAGAATTAGAAATATAATTGTCCCTTATTATGAATAGACATGAAATCCTTTACTAAAGTGTTGCTACTTAAAATAGAATTACACTGAAGGGCTATCTTTTCAGTACATTTCTTTTTAATTTGATCAATCTGTTACTGTTATTTTCAATACCCACAAACATATTAGTTTGTTGATGATGATGTTCTTTTGTCTCTAGTTTTCTCCCCATACAAAGCATTGAATTTCTAATGCTTTTGTCTGATTTGTATTACCCTATAAGAATTTCAGATTGAATAAAGTCTCTCTCTGTATGTTCAAGTGTGCTTCTGTGTGTTGCGTGTTGACAAAATAGTAATTATAGTCTAACTGGACAGCAGAAAGATTAAATGTCCAATCTGTGCTATTTTAGGAGCTGAGAACAACTGCTCTCTGTGTTGATGTTCCCACAAACCCCATCTAGTATGAGCAGAATTCCTAACTGAGAATACAAGAGCCATTTACGTTTTTTGAAGTTCTCCTTTTTAAATAGGATCCCTTTCCAATTGACACTCACAGGTGTTTCTGTTCAGAACACTGTGTGTGATGGGAACCTGAGGTCTTAGCTTACAGTATGCATGCTTGACTTTTCTGTGAGAACAGGTGTGAAAAAACACATGTGCTCAGGAAGCAGTGGTATGGAGAGTGGATCGTGGTTGTAACAGGGTAAGCCAAATAGGCCTCTACTTAGTAAACTTTTACCAACGATATGAAATTTAACTTTTCAATCAAAACAAGGGTATTACATTTATGATAGTTGGTTTCTTCTGATTATGGCTTACTGAGGAACTACAGTAATAAAGGGATCTAGTTTTAGATTCTTCTTTAAAATTTTTTCCAAGAGAAGTCACAAGAATCAGAGACTTATTTGTCCATGCTTTCTGTCTCAATCTCTTGTGAGTTCATGTGAGCATTGATCATGTTCATGTAGAGTACCTTGCTTCCTTGGTGTCTTCTGTCCTGTCTGGTTTTCACTATCTCCTCTTCCTCAGGGTTTCCTGAGTTCTAAGAGGAGGGATTTGGGGAATATAACACATTTAGTGATGAGTGTTCCAAGATCTCTCTGTCTCTGCATCATGTCTGTATGTCTCTATTTTTGTTCCCATTTGCTGCAACAGGATGCTTCTCTGATGATGGCCGAGCAAGGCATTGATCTATGAGTTTAGTAGAATGTCCAGGAGTCATTTTATTGCCACTTCTTTAGAACAGTAGTATTTGGTTTTACACTAGGTCCCTGGGCTATCTAGTCTCTGGTTCTTGGTTACCCAGGAAGTGTTACATAAGTGTTGCATATTGTGCAGTGGGCCTTAAGTCAAATTACGTGTTGATGGGTTACTCCATTATAAACTACAACAGCTGGCATGAACAGAAACACTTTGCCAAATTACATAATGAAAAAGACAAAGATAGCAAGAAAGTATAATTTGGGAAATTTGAAATTGCTTAAAGGTTAGTTTCGTAATATCTGTTAACATGCTATTTACATCTATTATTATTCTTAGAAAAACATAATAAATGAGATAAAATATTACTGATAGATGCATTATATGTACTCAAAAGATAGTTTTAAAACTGAAATAGAATGAATACTACTCTAATAAGGCTGTATTACTGTCAAGGAAAGAGGAAAAGTAAAGCTAACTTCAGAAAATTTGAACGGTAGGTTCTACAGTCCTTTTAAACAACTTTCAAATGTGAAAGAATAATACATAATTTGTATTTATAATTTTCATGATTGCTAAAGAAAAACCACTAATGGACAACCTTGACTTTAATTCTCATTTCTTTTCAAATGCCCAATGCATGATATGTCACTACTGGCCTCGCATGACAGATAGCTATAAAAAGTGAAAGCATAGGAAAGGCAAACTCACTAGAGAATATTAGTCTATAAATATAACCGTGAACTGTTGTTATCTAAGGTCAGTAGGTTTCATACTCTGAATGATTGGAATGTCATCTGGACACAAGTGACTACAGGATATTTCAAAAGCAGGTGGCTAGCAGTCCTATCCCTGTTAGAAATTAATTATAAATCGGTTAAGGAATTTCCTTTCTTATTATTTTAAATTTAATGATCCTGAGAATATTGGGTATCTGCTTGCTATTAGAATTACAATAGTCAACTGGTACATTTTTTAAAATTGAGTAATGGATGTATAGTCACTATGCCATGAAGGACTAGAAAATGTTATTTTAATTTGAGTACACAAAGTTCTTTTCAAGGAGATGTCAGGTAAATAGCTTCAAAAATAAATACCTCTATACAGATTATTTTCATCAGATACATTGTAACATTTAAAATCTATAGATGCTTGAAGAAAACCTGTTCTGTATCCAAGTAATGTGTAATAATTTTGCAACACAGGTGCATATTGAGCGTAAAAGGAAATAATAAAGACATAGCATGTTTAACGAGTTAGTAGTCATTCTCTTTATGTACTATTTTATTGAAATGATTATATTATAATAGATAAAACTTTAATTCAGTAATGAGATGACTAACAATATCACATTAACAAGATAATGATTAGTTTAATTTGTTTAAAGGATAATGATTTAATTGTTTAAAGGAGGATTGAAATAAAATTTGTAACATCAATATTTTCAAACATTTTACAAGCTATTAATAATTCCTTAGAGGTGTCTATATGACTTCTCTATATAAAGTGTATTAAATAATTGCAAAAAATAAAGATAATACACAGAAATTCTGTTAAGGCCAACACAGTACTAAACGTGGCCATAGTGAGAAAATAACAGAAGCAATATAGAGTTAGCTATTAAGTTAAAGATAGCTTAAAGTAGTGATAAAAGTAGTGCAGACAAAGGAAGGGGAAATGGCGGAAGAATCAATAAAAGAATGGGAAAACAGAAATTTGAAAAGAAGTATGAGTTAAAAATCTAATGAAGCAATATGTGGAAGTAAAATTTGATATAAAATAAACAAGTGGAATGTACAGTAAAAACTGAAGTTTTTGTTATAGCATACATGATAATTATACATTTTTTATATATGCGGAATTATCTAACACCCAAAATATGTGCAAGCATTCTATGTCAACAAAACAAAGCTTAAAATTTGCAGAAAGTGAATGCATTTGTGGTTCAGTCGTGCGAATATTGTTGTGTTGATGCATTCTTTATTTTTTTAAATTTATTTCCTTTTATTGAAAACACATTTCTGTGTATATGTGTGTGTATCCTTATTACAGTATACCCTCCTCCATTCCTCTTATCTCCTCTCCACCCCCTTCCCATCCAGATCCACTCCCTTTCTGTCTCCCATTAGAAAACTAACAGGCTATAAAAGGTTGTATTTTGGTCCCATGAATACAACTGAACAATTTCCTCATTCTGGTTTTGGTGGCACAAGGTCAACAAGAGAATCCTCTTAGTTTAACTATGAGGAAGAAATACAATTGTTAATGATTTTTTATTTTTCAAATTGTAAGAGATATTTACCCAGGACTTAAAAATTGTATAATTTCCTAGAGTCAGATTAATAGCCCTTTATACATATAATTTAAAATAAAACAAAATATATTTATAACTATACTCCTGCCTACCTAAACTTCTGTGAACCTCTGGCATCCATGGATGATTCATCTTAGAACATTTTAGCATAAAATTATTATGGCTGTCCTTCATGAAAAGATATTAACTTTGAAACATTTGTTTAGACATATTTGTACTTAAGACAACTACAGATCACACTTTAAAATTAAGAATGGATATGCTATGTCATGATCAGATTTATATTTAGTAACTTATTATTGCAGAGAAGGTCTCTTGGCTTGGAGGAAATTTGGAGGTAGAATCATAAATCGGTTTTTGTAGCTTGGAGGAAAATGAAGCACTTTAAGGGAGACACATTAGAGATAAAAAAAAAGAAAGCAATCTGGTCCATTTTTGAAAATAAAATACGTACCCGGCCCCGCAGAGTGACCATAAGAGTGAGGAAAATAAAATACGTAGAAGTTTTCCATTGAACTATAATTTTCCAATAGTTTCGGCCATGCCAAGGAGCAAAACATACAGAAATCATTGTTTTCATGAATATATAGAGGTGAAAAACAAGAAATAGTAATCAGAATTGAAGATAAATACTGTGAATGGACAGCTTTGCTGGATCAACAGGTTCATGAGATAGTAATGGATAAATAAAAAAAAAAAAACTCTGGAAGTATATTATGATATCATAGAATACCAAAACATCTAGATTTTTGGGATGATTTTGGGAACATGCATTTGAAGAAATATTATTGGATAGATTTGTAGTTAAAGTACCATTAGAAAGCTAGCTGAAAGGGCCAGTTGAAATGATATCAAAGAGAATAATATAGTACAGTTTTTTGCTTTTAGGAATGCAGTCTACTATTGAATTTATGATAGGCAGAGGTAGATAATCAAATGTAGCATTTTTAGAAATATAGGTAAGGTGTAGGTGATTCTTTCCACTGGCATCAATAACACGATTCCAGCACATGTTGGATACACTCACTCAGTACAGTTAAAAAGAGTCATTGATAAAACATAAAAAACATACCTTGTTTTCCTTCCTGCTATTTTTCTCATCTCTTCATTGTTGTATTTTGTGTGTGTGTGTGTGTGTGTGTGTGTGTGAGTGAGGAGAGAGAGAAGCCCTATCAAATTTCTAATTCATTCAAGTTCATTCATGAATACTATTGCTGTATGTTTTTTATTGCTTTTTGATTTTCATTGCAGCTGTACAGGAAGCTAAACTTAAGGGGTGGTCTTAATTCAAAGCACAATAAAGTGATGCTAGTTTATATAGCCTACATCACAACCTATTAAGGAATACAGGAACACAAAACAATGATGTCTGGTAAAATTATAAGGGCTCAAAACCAACACATTCCCAGTTAAAGATTTTATAGACATGGTAGAATGGTAAGAAATGAAGGTTGCAGTTTCAAACATCAAGCTTAAATGTCTAAATCATCAATTACATCTTTTAAATTTTCATTTCAAATGTGAGTATTTCCATTGCTTATTTTCCATAGCAAACATGTGGCAGTGAGAGGACAACTTGTGGCTCATAGCACTTCCTTTACTATGTAAGTCCCAGGCGCTGGATTCAGATCAGGCATTGTAAAAAGGACCTTTACCCACAGAACCACCTTGGTCACTTATAATGTCAGTTTTTGAGTGTGTTACAACTTCATCAGCCTTCAGTGTCATAGTTTGGCAGGCAAAGTCAGCATGTGGGGTCCATAGTATGGTATGAATGAGTGGCTGTTGTAGACGAGGGTAAAATGTGGATGAAGTTTAAAGCTAGAAGATTCGTATTAAATCTCTTCCCATGATGTTTAGTTTTTATGCTGTAATAAAGTTTAATTGCTGCAAACCCTTTTCTGAAATGCTGTAATAAACTTAAAAGATTCTCCTGATATTTTCCTGTTACTGTGATAATGTTTTTATCCCAACATCTTTTAATCTTTTTAGCCTTTTAAACAAAATCAATGGCCACATTTCCCTTTTACTTTGAACTTCCTCACTTTCTATTTAGAATGATGAAGTGCACATGTAATATTTCCTAAATCCTCTACCGCATTGATTTTTATTTCAACTATTTTAGTGCCTTTTGCTAGTGTACATGGCTTTTTCCCGATGAATAGACACCAGTAGTAGTAGACACCAGACATTCATAGTAGCAAACAGTGATCAAAAGCCTACTCTAGTGGAGCATTTTGATGAAAAGACAGAGGTAAGAAAATATTAGATGTAGATGTGCTTAGTGGTTGGATCTGAATTGCAGTTATTTGGAATACTGAGAAGTCTATCAAACATCAATATTTGAATAAAACTTAAGAAAACCAAGAGATGACTAGAAGATAACAGTGAGGATTGTTTTGGAAGAGTTTCTATAAATGCCTGGGGAAGTATCATCTAAAATAAATTCTTTCCCAAAATTTAATTGAACTCTAATTTGAAGCATAGTATTCACACAATTTAGCTTAGTGTAAATATTCAACATTTATAAAATTTATCTGAAAGACATAATTTTCAGCATCATTAGATTCTTCTAACTGGTATCAATCTATCTCTTTTGAGTTTTGTCTAAAATGCTGATATATGAGTTTCATATATTAAAGTATAATATGAATCTGTAAAACTCATTTCTTTTTTAAATATTAAATATATTTACTTATTTTACATCCCAAATAATTCTCCCCTTCCTCCTCTCTTCCAATTCCCTCCCATACCCTCCCCTATACACTGTGTGCAACCATTCCTCATCTGTTTTTGTCCAGAAAGGGACTGGTCTCCCTTGTGTATCAACAAAGCATACCATATCAAGCTGGCATAAGATTGAGCACTTCCCCTTGTATTAACGTGGGGCAAAGCAACCCGATATGAGTAATAGAGTCCCAAAAGTCAGCCAAAGCCCTGCTCCCTCTGTTAGGAGTCCAACAAGTAGGTCAAACTCTACAATTGTCGTACATATGTACGACATATGTACATAGGTACGACGACCTAATTTGGTCCCATGCAGATTCTCCAGTTGTCAGTAAAGACTCTGTGAACTACTATGAGACAGGTTAGTTTCCCTGTCTCTGTGGGTTTTCTCGTGGTATTTTCAGCAGGATTCCAAAGCTTGGCCTAATGTTTCTCTGTGGGTTGGGTCCCTGTAGCTGTAAAACTTTTTTTTTTTTAAATCAAGACACTGTTTCTCTGTGTAACTTTGGAATTCATCCTGGAATTCAAACTATAGACTAGGCTGGCCTCAAACCCACAGATATCTGCCTGTCTCCTGCATCCCAAGTGCTGGTATTAAAGGCATGCGCCACCACTGTCCAGCTTTTAAAACTCATTTCTTTTTTTTAATTTTTTTAATTTAATATTTTTTCTTATTTTACATATTGATCCCAGTTCCCACTCCCTCCTATGCCCCCCCCAAAGAACCATTCTCAAACTCTTATTGCTTCTCCTCACAAGGGGGAGGGAAATGATGACTTTTAACTGGTGTTTTCTTGGACCACCATCTCCCAAATAATGACAAGAAGACTTCTTATTAATTTTGAATGCTGCAACAAGCTCTCAAAACTTAAATTATCCAATTAATATTAATCTACTTTCTGCCATGTGACTTGTTACCTATGCTCAATGCCATATATCTTATATCCTCAGTGTCTGCCTGACTAATATCCTGCCTCTCAGATTCTCTGCCTTAGTTCATCTTTCTCCCAGGGAGTCCAGCCAATGTTTACTTGCCTGGCTATTGACCATTCAGCTCTTTATTAAACTAATCAGATGGTGCCTTGGGCCAGAAAAATTATTAAATAGACACATCCTCACACTGAACAAAAAGGTATCCCAAAAATGAGACTCAATTTTGCATTAAAATATCCTCATTTGCCACTTGTCATTTTCTTTACAGAATTTTCATCATCTTCTGTTTTCTTTGATAGGTACAATTTCCAAATAGATTTTCTCCCATACTGCTTAAGATTCATGTTGTCTGTGGAGGGCTTCACAAATTCATTTATTGATTTCCTTTCAGATCTAGCAGAGACAACATTGACCTTTTGGCTTTTCTTAGGTAAAATCATATAATTCATTTTTTTTCTTTGATTCCTCCTAACAAGTAGTAATTGTGGTAAGTCTTCCTTGGATAATTATAGGCAGACCAAAATTGAAGAGTTCTATACAGTCTCTTTACCTTGGAAGGAGTTTGCTTTATCAACTCTTCAAAATAGAGAAAAACACAGTGACTATTATTAAAAGATTACTTAGAGATTATTAAAATTTAAAGTACACCAATTTAAACATTTATAAAGTATTTGTCCATATATCAAATTGAGTAACATAGATAATATTTGTAAAATAGACTTAATCTGCCACTTTATTCTTTCTCCAAATAAATGCTATTTTTAGAAAGAAGAAATAAGGTAATTATGTCATTACTTTAATATGGAATTATAATTTAGTACATAATAATTATTATTTAATATTTAATAATTATTTTGTTGCTTTAATTTTCTTTATAGTTTAGGTTTTGCTTCCTATCACCAAAAACATGTGAGATGTAGTTATTATTAATAGTTTTCAACTATCCAACTAGATAATTGGTACTTATTGATATGACCTGCTGATTGGGGAATAAAAGTGATATTGGACAGGTTAATAATGGATACTTTTCTCCTACATGGAATATGGGCATGGTGCTGAGAAAGCTTTATGCTGTTATAAAGTAGTAAAAGAGTGATAAGTAATGTCAAATAATAGATATGTACAAATAAGATGCATATTGTATATAAAACTTTAGATATATATTTTTGTTGCATTATGATTTAATCTAATTATACACAAAAACTCTGAAGCCACAACTCCTCCAAATTTCTAAGAGAAAGGGTACGCATACTTCCATATTCAACAATGCAACATTACATTTAACCATATGGTGGAAATTACATCATGATGGGTCAGTTTGCAATCCCATGCAAGACATCAAGTTATAAAATAAAACCAACTTTTAAAACTTTGTTGATTGTTTTCATGTTGAAGATAAAAGCCACTTAAGAGTTATAACACACTGATGCTACTTTAAAATGTCAGTGGCATTATCCTGAACTGGCTTAAAATCCTAAAAACATGACTAACTCTTAGAAGGTGACCACTAAGGAAAAAATGTATTCATTTAATCCAGGGCCTCTTAGTTATGCTTCTTACAAAGAAAGGATGGATAACCAACTGCCTCCCCAAAGATGAGAACAACTGTAACAGTGGGTTCACTCATCTTATTACTACACAATTTGCTAGTATTTTATTACTCCAAAAGCACTTTACAAAACAATATAAGTATGGCTTCCAATAGGAATGTTATACTTGGACGTGATAACAAGCTTCCAGATTTGAGTGTGCAAGGAAAAACAGGCTTTCAAGTTAACAATTTGTAACTAAACTTTAATCCCAAGGAATCTCACAAACATATTACAAATGACAGCATGAAAAAGAAATCTTGCACAGTAACTCAAAGGTTCAGCTCTACAATGTACCCTTATACTGATAGGACACTGGTAACTTAAACGACTTCCATTTCCAAATAAAGAATGTTACAGCTATGTGTCCATATATAGCAATCAGTAAGGAACCTCTGAAAGCCTTCAGCATGCAGTTCCCATTCTTTACCTGTTCTCTGGTGTTCAACAGCTTTTAAAGACTGCCTATCATTTTACCCACAGCTCCACACCATATCCCAGCTATTAGACAAACTAGAGCTTTATTCCATTTCCACCAGTGGTTTCTGTATCATTAGCACATCATATTTTAACTGTGCAGGATCTAGGTTTAATTCAGTCTATGAAAAACTAAAGTTCAAATCAGATTTGAACAGCCAAAACATCTTAAAAATGCACCAAGATTTTGAAATCTCAAACAAAACTTGAATTTCTGTACATACTCTTGTCGAATGAAGTTATTTCATTTAAACCACTCGTTTAGCGAGCTAGTCTTCTACTTCCTTTCCTTGAGATGTATTATTACAGGACATTATTTAGTATGTGGAATTTCAAAATGGAGATTTCAGTCCATACAGAGGAAGAATCCTGATTTAAAATATGGATTTAGGGCTTACATACTTAGATTGGACAGAAAAATAAAACCTAGAAAATGTCATCATAATGGTAAACAACAAAAATAGGAATGAAAGATTGTGAGAGTCTCTTTCTCAGCCACAATTTCAGGAAAAACTGAAGGAAGCATCACTATGTATATCACTCATCAGAGTTCACACTTGCAAAATAGGGAGAACAGGAAGAAGTACAATTTTCAGAGACCAGGAGTCTATCTTTGGTGCTATGGCATAAAAGGACTAATGGTGTGGAAAGAACAGAGGATATTAATATGCTCACCTGTCGTGGCAGAAAGCTATTGCATTTTGTTATTTCAGAGGCTAGAGTGGAAAGCCAAAAGGCAGAACTGATTAGATAAAGAAAAGTACTTGTTTAGGACTTTTCATTAGTGTTTTACTATACAGAATTTTAAATAATATCTTCTCAATGAATATATTCCTTATAGATACACTTTCAGAAATTAATAGAATTATCACTACTATAACTCCCACATATGTATATGTCATAATACATGATTTATAGCATATTATATATTATGTATATAGTATATAAGAAAAATCAAATCTCCATTTTAGCATTTTTCTTAGTTGGGGAAATGGGAAGGGTGATTCCAGCAGTTGTGAGCGGAGTAGATAATAATTTTGGCCTTGAAGGTGAAGATAGAAAGTTGCATAAAGATTAATTTGTAGTTTATTGCCAGTCTTTTCTACTAGTATTGGCACTAGACTGTGTCCAGTATAAGACCTTATTGGTGCCAGGAAGCTTCACTTGAATATTTAAGAAGTAAGGTTCTCAAACTCATTTGTTTGACCACAACTTTAATAATGATATATAGTGATGATATGTTAATAGTGTTATATTCATACTGAAAGCATTTGTTCGGGGAATAACAGACAGGTAGATAGGTGGGGAGGTAGATAGAAAGACGGTAGAGTAGGTAGGTAGATGATAGATGTAGAAGTGACATGTAGTTTTTTGACAAGTACAATTAAAAGTAGATGATAAGTAGAATTAGAAAGAATAACACACTTGGAAAGAAACAAGAATGAAGTTCTTTATGCAAACCTATGAACCTTCTGAAGCCCCTGAGAATTAGACTGGAGAGTATGAGAGAAAAGATTAGGGATTAGGAATGCATGGACCTTTGTTTTATTATGTCTTTTGGTGAAAGTTCTTTCCTTATTTCTTTGATGTATGTGAGTGTATGTCTGTTTGTAAAAGCACAATGTAGTCATGTGTGATGGAACCAAAACTCATCTTGATGATCCTCCTTGTTGTCTTCCCCTTCACTTCCTACCCTACCCTACTCTGAAGAACTCTGTGATAAGATATATAGGGTAATGATTTCTTAGTAAATCTATAAGTAAAACCATTCCATCAATACTGCTGTGTAAGCTAATTTTTAATTAATAGTTTACCATAGTCAATGCATCTTCAAGTCTTAGTGCTTATATATTTATCTAACATATATTATCAAATGACAGTGAATTATGAAAATGCGACTTAAGGTGATTATTCCAATCTTTATGGTTATATATAAATGCATGGTTATATATAATTTTACTACAAGTATAAAACTACAAAGTTTAATTGTCAGCAATGTTTTTATTATTCAATTGAATTATATATTTTTTAGACTTACTTAGTTTTATTTTATGTGTATCAATGATTGCCTTGTGTCCACAGAGGTCAAGGGAGAGTTTCAGATCTCCTTGAACTTTGTTATAAATAGTTTCATGCTGTTATAGACAGATATAAGAGCTGAAAATCATCTGGGTTTTCTTCAATAGTGACCAATGCCCCCAAACCCCTAGTTAAACTAAATTCTGAAGGACTGTCTTACCATAAAATTTTCATGTACGAAAATATAAGTTCATTTTGTGGGTTGCTTTCTGAAAGCTTACCAAATCTGTTCTCCTAACAGAGATCACATAGGTTGCCACAGCATGGCAAAATAGCAGTAACAGCCATTTTAACTTTGGCCAATTTAAAATATTCTCTTAAAGAACTCATATTAATATTTTAATATTGTTGATATGAAACATACTTTAATTACTTTATTGTGTCTTTATTATTCAGGTTAAAAATGTTAATGCTGTGTATAATAACAATATGATGTAAAGTAAATAGATATCATTCCTCATCAATAAGCAACACTTAAAAGTTAAAATTAAAATTAATTTTACATATTTTTTTATGATACAAGGTTGTAGTTGCATTCAAAAGTAGAAAAGGGATTAGCTCTATGTCATCAATGAATTATTCATTATTTTCTCCCAATTTGATATTTCTCATGAAAATCCCCAATACATTTATTTTTAATTAGTAAGTTTTAAGAAACAGATCTTTGCTATAGTATGGAATGTTTTTTATATCTGCATGTTGTTACAGACTCCACAAACGTGCTGGTTTTAATTACATTTAATGAATTCATCAGGTGTTCATTGTGATCATCTCATCATCCATCACTCATGATAACAGCATCTTGTTCCTAAATTTTGTCTATTCTTGCACTTTCCTTTTTCCACTTCTGCAAATGAATCACAAGGAACAGTGAGGAGTATTTACAATGGGAGCTGGAAGCCCTCCTCATCCTGAGCTCTAAGAATGAACTGTCTTTGGGTTTTAAGTTAAAAGATATTTGCATTTATGTGGTCATACCAATTTTTAGTTTTGTTTTTTTTTTTTTTTTAGAGATGCTGGTATCAACTTGTATAGTTATATATTCTAATTGTTGATGATTTGGTAAATCTGAAGTAAATACTCAAACATAATGCTTAATATTTTAGAATAATAAAATATTGTTTGGTAGATATCTAAAGATATTTATTACATATAAGACCAGTTATTTATTTTAAAATGTGGAAATTTATAGTTAAAATGTAAAAACTTGCAACGTTTTGCAATATGATTCTTCTGTTAAGCAAGATATTTATGTATAGAAAAATAGGAAGGTTCCTGTTCTTTGAAAAACTCCAATGGCCTGATTGAGTGATGGAAGTGATGGAATTTAGTGAGAAGAACCACAATTTATAATTCATCTTATTTATTTGTGGTAGCTTTATATCATAGTGATAAAAGTTACTGAATTTGTTATAGATTTAATGAAATAATATATAATCAAATATAGATATAATCAAATAAGGAAAGTGAATCTGATACTGATGATTTCAGAACTAATTGGCTTTGTGAATGTGAGAACTCCAGAGTTCTAGTTTTTTGTTTTGTTTTATTTCTTTTTTTCCCTCCACCCTCAGCAATATATTCTGCCGTAATCCTTTATAGACCCCATGCCATAATTCTATTACAACAAGAATGAAATAATGGTATATGCCATACATGCTTTCTCAATTTTACTCTTCCTAAAAGCTGTCCACAGTATACCTGTCAACATCCCATTGTTCAAGGTAATAGTCACTTGTGATCACATAGCAATGAACTATGGGTCTTTGTTTCACCACACTGCACATCGATATCGTCATGTAGATGTGAGGTAAGTGAGATGTTCACTTGGAAAGTAAGAGATTATATGAAAATAATTAACAACCTTGAATCTGAGCTGCCCCAGCTGTGTTCATGTCTGCAGTGTCACCCACTCAGACTGTACTGATTAGCAGAGTTACTCTCCCTGTCTGCACCTCATGAACACAGTTGGCTCAACTACATGGTCAGCATCTCTTTCAGTTCTGGGAACTCTAAGGAAACATCCAAGTCTAGGGATCCTTGCTGTTTATCACCCTAGGTGATAAACTTGAGAACTCAAGGAAGCATAAGGACTCCAGGGTCTGCAGCTGCTTCTCTAGATCCAAAGACCTATTAACCAGTACAGAGACTTTGCTCATAATCTGGATGTCATGCAGTGCCCAAACCCTGTGCTCTATTCCATGTCAGTAGGAGTAGCTTTAGTGTCATACAGTGTCTAAGGGGAGTGAAGAACAAATGCATACATTGGATCTGAGCACATTTTCACAGGAAAAACTGCTGTGGCAACACCTATTACACAGTCTCCTTAGCAAATTATGAAGGGAGAGGAACACACATTTTAACCCTGAAAACTCATACAAAACAGGGAATATATATATATAGGGAATGCAACATGATGAGTCCACTTCTATCCCTACATCCAACATGTAGAAGGAACAAACCGAGTCATGCAAATAGTCCTCAGTCCTTCATACATATGTGGGGCATACATACAACTCACATCCATATATAACAGAAAACACAAAATAAGTGCATGGGAAACATTATGTTTTAATGAAAATTGAGTTTTTGAAAGTCATATCAATGTAATTTTTGTTATTGCCACCAACACCATATTATTGAGCCTATAATACTTATGGTAGTCATTATTGCTATTATAATTAAATTTTGGATTATTCTTCCTGAAAAATAAAGAGTCCTTTATACCTCTTCCCAGCCAACAGTAGGAGAAAGTCCCCAATGAAGTCCCTCATCGACATACTACACTGCTCTTAACCCTCATATAAAACCATTGACCATATAGCTTGACAGAACATAATTCCCCTGGGACTTAGAAATACAACATATTCATAGGAGAAAAATAAATTAACAAAGAACAATAACATTAAAATTCTATATGTTTCCTGTTATAATTTCTAAACAAGCAACATGTAAATATAAACTTGTGATGTGTCAAAGTGTATCTTCTTCCTTCTTCTTCTCCTCTTCCTCCTTCTTCTTTTTCTTCTTCTTCCTCCAACTTCTCCTCCTTTACCTCCTTCTCCTTCTTCTTGGCTTTCTTGAAGTGGATATAGTGTAGAAAATAAAAGTCCATTTGTGAGGGTGTATTACAGTATGATTATGAACTGTTTTGACACCAAATTCTTAAAACACCTGTTCATCTTGCAGAGATATTCTCTGAATGATAAACATGAGAATTCTCAGAGTGAGTAGAGGATTTGAGCAGTTCAATATTTCATTAGTATACTAGGAATAAATATTGATCCACTCCCTGAGGCCCCATAGACTGCCTAGTCCTCCTAATTAACACTCACATTCATGGGGTCTGGGTCAGTCCTTTGCTGATTTCCCAGCTATCAGATTGTAGTCTATAGGGTTACCTCTTTTCAGGCCAGCAGTTTCTATGAGTTTCTCCTGCCTGGTCTTGATCCCTTTGCTAATCAACCCTCCCTCTTTGCAAATGGATTCCAAGATTTTGGCTCAGTGTTTAGCTGTGGGTGTCTGCTTGTGCTTCCATCAGCTACTAGATGAAGGCTCTAGGATGGCATATAAGATAGTCATCAATCTCATTATCAGGGAAGGACATTTAAGGTAGCCTCTGCACTATTGCTTAGATTGTTAGTTGGGGTCATCCTTGTAGATCTCTGAACATTTCCCTAGTGCTACCTCTTGCTTGTATTTTTCCCCTGACTCAATCTTCCTGCTCTCTCATGTCCTCCTCTCCCTCCCTCCTCTCAACTCCTCTTCTCTTAATTACCTCTCCCCTCCCCTTCATGCTCCCAATTTGGGAGATCATGTGACTTTCCCCTTCTCCATGGAACTATGTATGTCTCTCTTAAGATCCTCTTTGTTTCCTAGCTTTTCTGGTGGTGTGGATTCTATAGACTGGTAATCCCTTGCTGTATGTCTAAAGTTCATATATGAGTGAGTACATAATGTGTCTTTTTGTGACTAGGATACCTCACTCAGGATGGTTTCTTCTAGTTTCATCCATTTGCCTTTGAATTTTAAGATACCATTGGGTTTTTTTGTTTGTTTGTTTGTTTGTTTATTTTTTTTTTGTTTTTTTGTTTTCTGCAGAGTAGTATTCCATTGTGTGAATGTACCACATTTTCTCCATTCATTCTTCAGTTGCGGGGCTTCTAAGTTTTGACTATTACAAATAATGCTGCCTTGAACTTAGTTAAACAGATGTTGTATGAAGTGCATCTTTTGTGTATACGCCTAAGAGTGGAACTGATAGTAGATCATTACTTATCCCTTACATAGGAATGGATTTGGGAGCCCATTCCACACAAGGGATACTCTTTCAGCCTAGACACATGGGGGAGGGCCTGAGCCCTGCTCCGGATGATATGACATAATTTGAAGACTCCCCATGGAAGGCCTCACTCTCCTTGGGGAGCAGAAAGGGGATGGAATAGGTGCTGGAGGGGAGGGACAAGGAAGGAAGGGAGCATGTGGAAACTGGGATTGACATGTAAAATAAGCTTGTTTCAAAGAAAAATATCAAAGGAAAAACAAAACAATAAAAAGAATCTTGAAACATTTGACAAGATTTAGTACCATAAATGTGTTAATCACTTTGTTTATCAAAATTTTTATCTGCCACTCTGGAGAGTAAGGTGGAAAAGACTGATATTAATGCTAAGTAGTTAATATTTGTCTATTCTTAAATTTACTTTAGATATATTTGTGTATTCACCTCTCCTCCTGAAGAATTACTCATTATTATTCTAAAAGGGCAAATAAAAGAATGCATCTAAACAGGGAAAAATGAAAAATAATTAAAATTACCAACAAAATAGAGAAAGCTAAAAGCTCTTTCTAATCATCCAAGCATCAGTCTATTGAGTCCTTTCAATTAAAGTGAGTGATTAGCAGTCTTCAAATTTCTCAGTAATTAAATGGGCTCTGTTTGGTCATTTTGACTATAATCTCACTGATTTAGATGGTATTTTATTAATGATATCTCAAGGGGAATTTGCACTAGCTTGGAAATTGATGAAATATTAATAACTAACAACCAAAGAAATGCAGATATGTCTGTTGTAGAAAAACTGTGATCTGAATCATACTCAGAGTTAAAGCATTTTATTTATTTTTCACTTGTATCTATATTTTAAACATGGATATGTAATTTGTAGTTTAGAAAGTACCTTTGGGGAAGACATATAATATATACATTGTATTCACCTTAAAAACTTATATAAAATATTATTTTTATTAATTTGATATATGTAGGTACTAATATAATATTCTTGAATAGTAAAAAGGATGATTTACATTTCCATTCAAGCATAAATCTGAGACCACAGGAAAAGATGGCTTCTCTGATCAAATGACCATCAAATGCCTCTTCCTGTCAATAGGTGATGACTAACCTGGTAAAGAGGAATTTCTATGGTATTATACAATAGGACATACCATTTCTGAACAGAAGAAAGTCAAGTTTACATTCACAAAAGTAAATGTTTCTGTACTCTAAGCTGTCTATCTAGTATGACAAAGTGCAAAAGACTATGAAGGGATTTTCTAGAATCAGTGTACTGCACATGGATATTCTGAGCTGATATAGAATCAAATCTTTATTTAGCTTACTAAAAACTATCACATGAAGTAATTTAGATTCATTTTGTAGCAATCATATGACCTAGCTTCAAATAATATAGATAATTATCAAATTTTAATTTTAAGTACACCTCAAAATTGCAATGTAACTAAATTGTCATAGTAGATTTCTATATATTAATCAGATTACTAAACATACACTTATTGGCATAAAATGATTTGTAGACTTTTACCAAAATAACTGATTCGATTTAATGAATAAAATTAGCAAATAGTGAAGTTTATGGAGATGTATCAGTTACATAGGCAGAATTTCTGAGAAGACAACATATGAGGAGAGCTTGTATTATATTCATGGTTTCAGAAAATTAGATCCATGGCACTCAGCTTCATTGTTTATATTCATATACACTAAAGGGACATGTAGTTAGGTGATTAAATATACTAGCTCAAACCATAGCAGAAGAAACAGAGAGGAGGAAGTCTTGGGTACATATATAAATGCCTAGATTATGCCCTTAATGACCTATTTGCAAAAACGTTTCCTTCACCTCCCAATAATGTCATGAAATTATAACTCCATCAAATGATTTCTGAACATGTTAGGTAAGAGCCTCAAAGCAAGCAAGCCTTCAACACATGTGCCTCATGAGCCATTTTATTATCAAACCATGATACAAATACTGCTAATACTTTGTCAAATACTAACAAAATGGGTGACTGGAAAATAATTGTGAATATTTGGATTGATACTACTTATTACTAACATATATATCTGTTATAACAATTGAGGTATAGCATTGGTATTTATTTTTAAGATACATTCTTTAACCCATTATTTCACCCACGTGTACTTATTGTGTAAAATCTTACAGACAAAAATATATTCATGAAGGATTTATCTGCTTGGATCAAAATGGAAACTTGGAATAACCCATACTTATATAAACATTTGAATAGCTCATAGTTACTTATTTTAGCATTGCATGGTTACAAGAAAGTCACCTTGTGGGATAATTAATAAAAAAAAAATCTTCAATATACAGCAAGTAAAAATAGCTAATTGTGGAAGATTTGAATTACTTTAAGGAAGTTTACTCAAAAAATCTCATAGGAGTTAAGTACTGGGAATATTTTCTATGTTGTGCCCTTATGCATTTATTTTATGATATAAAGAAAATACAAAGGAAGTGTACTTTGGTGTCTCACCTAATTCACTTTTTCTAAGTTACTGTCTTGATATTGCAGAGTCTATTGATTTTTGTCAAATCTCTTTAAAAACTAGATGGCCACTTGTGTACCATGTCCTCCAGGCATTTGGTACATTATTTTCTCTAGGATTCTTCAAGTTCTAAGAAACTATGATGCTGAGTATCTGAAGAGAAGATATGAAACTTTCTGCATAAAATAATAGAAATAGATATTCTTGACTTGCCTATAGCAGGCACTCCAATTATAATATAGGAAATTCAATCTTTCTCCATCTGTTGAATCACTCTTTCCTGTCCAGTTACATTTATGGAGCAACATTAAGAAGATACTAAGAGACTTTCCAAAAGATACCTTTTTACCGTATGTTTCCTAAAAGGGTCACTCACTCAAAAAACATTTGTGTGTCTCATTTTGCCTGCAAACCAAGGAATTTTTTTCTAGGTTGTAAGCCAATGATAAAGCAGAAAGAACATTTCTCCCATTTTACAAAATTTATCAGAAAAGAAAAAACAATAAAGCCCAGGAAATTTACACACACTCATTTTGTATTTTTGCTTAGAAGAAAGGTTAGTTCATAACATGAAACCATAGAAGAAAAATGAACATGTTTTGTCATTAAGATTCTTTAAGTGGAGGAGGCAATTGACTCAATATACTTAACTTTAAACATATTAACTTATTCTTGAACGTGGTATAGCTGGATTCCACATGTACTTTTTACTGAATACTATCATTGAAAACACATTTTCTGATCATTTGACAATGTTTACTCTACAAACAAAGGGACTTTTGTTGTCTGAACACAGGCCTTCTTAACAATGGCGCAGATTTTCAGAACAATTAGTGATTAGTGTACTCTAAAGGAATTCAGAAGAAAACCTTTTCCCCATTGACATTTCATAGTTTTCCATGCAAAGCCAAATATAGGTTCACACATAATTGCATTATCTAGTTCACTGGAAAATAATTATCTGACAAAGTCTTCTTTGTGTACCACAATCGCCCGTAAACTTGATTGTTGTAATTTGTGATGTGCAAATGTGCTAAGAGACTGAGCATTAATTACAACAAGATCAAATACTGACTTTATAGCAGACACTATTAATGATGAGAAAGGATATATATGCTCATTTGAGGGGATTTTATTTTGTCAGCATGGAATGATATTTTTAGTCTAGAAAGGTAATTAATAATTCATTCATGAATAATCACTAAGAGCAATTATTAAAATGTATGTCTAACTTTGCAAAGCATAATGTGAAAATGTGTGCCTTTTTTTTTTTAAATCTGATGAGTTTTACATGCAGAACTCTTCAGTGTACCCTTTTTTTAAGACTTTATAAAATGAATTGTGACATTGTGCCAATCCTATGCAAATCATTTGAAGAATTGAAAAATCTAAGAGTAAATCTAACCAATGTCCCACCTACACAACCTTAGTTTATACCCTTTGCATCTTCTGGTGCCTTCTTTATGCTTCATCTCCCTCTTGCTCTGCTGTTCCTCTCCCTCTTATTTCACATTTGTCTGTTTACATGTATTTAAAACAGTGAACACACAGAGCCTGTAGACTCTCCTTACTGGGGTTAGCATTAAGCCTATCAATAGTTAGTTATGGTCACAACCGTTAGTTGAAGTTGTCCATCACAATGCAACTAATCTATAAATAATTTCAAAAGGTATACGGAATCAAAATGTGAATCCTTGGTTTAGAAAATAAAACACAGTTGGAAATATTTCATTATATTTCCCTTGTGCACTATGAGAAAAAGCACTGCCTACCCTCTCTCCTAAAGCATGCCACCTTATGAAGACAAAATACACTGAGGCGAGTGTGCTCTAAAATGTTCTAGTAGAGTATCCAGAATGCCACATTATTAGCATCCTTCCATGGTGTCCATGTGAGTGTGCTGAGTCTGGAAGGGTCTTTAAGGAGCAGCATTTCCTTTTCGGCCTGTGCGTTTAGATCTTGCTTCTAGAATCCTGCCTAGGTTCATGGCTAGACTTCCCTTGATGATGGACTATGGTCAACATATGTAAGCTTAAATAAGCCCTTGGCCACCAGCATCACAAGAGGAAGTATGTAGTAAAGAATTCGTGTCTAATGGTGCATACTGAAAACATCAAACAAATTATCTCCTATAAAACATGAGAAGAGATTTAAGAGTTTGCTAATCTGATGCAGTGGTTTTCTCCTAATTTTCAGGAGAGTGTGTTGTAATCTGCATTTCTTCAGTTTCTCCTATCAAGTTATTCATTAACTTATGAAAGGGACTAAAATATCACTCAACCTTGATTATGGCACTAATAGTATGATACTTAGAACTTTATTTTCACACTGAAATGTGAATTCTTAGAATTAAGTCCAAGTTTTATTGAATATATAACAGATCTAAACCCCATGCTTGCTCCATGGTAGAAACTATATATCTGCTTGTCAAGTTACTACGTAATGAAGCCCCTTGATCTTAGATTTTACTCCAAACCCAAGTTTATAGATTTGATGCTTCTAACTGAAACCCAGCAATTTAAAAGTAGAAAATTAGAACATGTAAGCTTTTCATTTTATTTTATGGGTCTTTGCTTTGGGTAAGAGACATTATCATTAAAAAAATGACTTACAAATTTTTAAGTGCTCATTTGCAATTGGAAGTTGTATTCTGATTTGAGCATTTTTCTTTGGCTCTCTGATGTATGTGCCTCACATGGTTGGTAAGGTTTTGTCTATGTGCAAATTTCATCACAATAAAGTGTCTAGTGATTTTATCTACAGGACATGTTACTGACTATGGTATTTTATATTTCTTTATTTTGCATGTATGTGTATGATGTGTTTCAATATTCAAGTGTGCATTTGCACAGATGCATGTGGGTGGACATTCTTGTGTGTGTACATGATTTGCAGGCAAGAGGTTTATGTCTGTTATCTTCCATTAGTCAATACCTTGTTTTACATGTCTTGATGAAGTTGGAATTCATTAATTCAACTAGTTAGCTGACCACTGATGTTCAGGGAACTGCCTGTGGTTCCCAACACAGATCATTCTGCTTATATATCAGGTACTTCATTCTCTGAGCTATTGTCCCAGAGTATGGATTGATTTTTTTTAATAATTAAATTTCTAATACTTTAGCGGTCTATTTTGAATTTGATGTGTACATGCCATTACTTTAAAAAACAATATGTATTTTAATAAAGAATATATTTCTTTTGTTAAATATAGGGCATGAACTATAATTTTATAAATTGGTAATGGGAAAAGATGTTATTTTACAAACAATGATATTAAATGGCTGAAAAGCATAGAGACGTTCATGGATAATGGCATAATCCAAAAGTACTATTCCCCATTTTCTCAGTGCTCAATACAACTATTGCAATACTATTCTATCCTTAGTGCTTATACTGTCATTTCCTTTACTAAAATATAAGCACCAATAGGTTGTTCTCTGTTTTATAACTTACCATTTCTTTAGTTAATGTCTTAAGTAATCCCAACAAAGGTGATTATCATTTTTAATTTCCCATCAACAGTTTTTAGTTGATTATAATCCAGTGGTTCCCTATCTCATTAATGCTGTGCTTCTTTAACAGTTACTTATTTTGTGGTGATCCCCGACTCATAAAATTATTTTGCTGTTCTATCATTAGTGTAATTTTGCTACTGTTATGAATTGTATTATAAATACCTGATATGCAACCTCAAAGGGGCCAAGATCCACAGGTTAGTACCTATTTGTTAGTCCATTCACACTAAGACTTTCAAAACATGTTGCCATGGCATGAAAAGCAGCATGGCATACTGATGAAGAAAACATGTGTTAAATAGAATAATCTTTATTTAAAATTTTAGAAAACCTATTCATATTTCATATGTATCTACAAACTACAGGGACAAAAAGAAAGCTTTGGAAAAAGGAAAGGGAGAATATTCTGATGAATACTTATTAGATCTCAAAAAAAAAATGATTCCAAGAAGGGAAAACAAATCCTTGCTAGGTATGAGTTTTTGTCTTATGTGCTTTTAGGAAATTTCTCTGTTATTGAAGCATTATGACCAGCACTACACCCAGGTAATTCATTTTCATTCCTGTAAAGTTATATAAAAACTGAACATTCTTAACTGTATCTCTTTAAAGAAGTAATTTTACAGGGAATAAGAAAATTATAGAAAAACATCATTATATTAATATAGTCTATTTATGTAACCCTTTTAATATATATATATATGTATTATATATATATATGTAACCCTTTATATATATATATATATAAAACACATGTATTAAGAGCCATGTAACAACAAGTGAGAAAGGTCCTTAAATTTTTTTTGTCTTGAGACAATTTTTGCATGCTGAATTGTAAGCAATGTGTCTAATTTTTGCATTAGTACATCTAAGTAGCACAACAAAAGTCATTAAGACTTCTGAAAACATGCTTAAAGAGGGAGGCTGAGTATTGAATATAGCTCAGTTGAGACAGTTCTTGCCTACCCAGAGAGGAGCCTTGGGTTCCATCCACACATAGAGGGTGAAGTTTTTAATACCTGTATCTATATATCTATATAACTATATCAACATTTGGTAGGTAAAGGTAGAAGGATCAGAATTTCAGCGTCACACTTGGCTGGTAGGAGTTCAAAATTAGCCTGTGCTATAAGACACTTTACTTAGGAATAAATGAATGATAGATAGATAGATAGATAGACAGATCTATCAATAAATAAATAAAAATAAGTGAATAAAAATTCAAGTGTAACAGGCAATGTGCTGGGTATTAAAGTTACTTCAGTGCCTTGTTGGCCTCTTTGACATAGTCTAATAACTCATTGTTATAAGGTAGAGACAGGCTGTCAACAGCCCATAATTCTGCAAGGTGATAAAATGCTATAATAAAGATCGAGTCACTGTTACAAGAATAAGAACTGCGAAGAGTGGAGCTAAACACGAGAGAGGATTTACATTCAACATCAGTCTGCTATGGATGAATGAATGTGTGGCGCAGAGGGAAGAAAGGTCAAGCTTACTCTAGTAGATAAGTGTTATTGTATAAAGGATTAGCAACCAGATTAAAATAGCCAGAATTGTGCTAACTACACTTATTCTTACCTGTGTGCTTACATAGCTCACTTGCAGGTTTGGGGAATTTGTCACTATGCTTTGTCGTCTTTCCTGATAATGCAATGTATTTTGAAGGAATCAGCTTGAATGGAACACAGGATTCATGTGACAACTGATTAAAACATTGAACACTGTTGATACAAGACTCAAAGGGGTTTATGGTCTGTACTAGGGATGTTTAAGACATTATCAGGAGAGGCATTAAGTTAACAAATACTGTTATGTAGAGGGCAACATAATGGTGCTTATATTTTAGGGGAAAAATAGAAAAATAAGCATCAAAGATAAATGGGTGTTATAACAGTTGTGTTAAGCAGTGAGAAAAATCAAATTTAGACATTGCAAAAATGATGTTTGAAGCATAAAGTTCATACTATTGAATATCTGAGTAAAGTGAACTGAGACTGAATATAAGGGACATGAGCCATTACACAAAATTCTTATGAGTACCATTTGTTTATTTAGTATATTATCAATAGACAACATCTAGCACCACAGTATAGAATTTTAGCCTATGAGAGTAAAAGTGAATATAGTTGGACTTGCTTCATTTTAGAAAAATACTTTACTTAAAGATGTTGTAAAATATAAAGGTCACCAATTATAAACATCAGCTTACAGATTCTAAAGACAGTTCTGTATTTTTTTATATGTCCTAAACACAGTCAGACTAGTTTAGTTCTATTGTACAATAAAGGTTAATCTGCATATAGGAACCATTCTGTTTCTTTTTAGAATGTTAGACATACTAGAAATATTTTGGGAGACAATCTGAAAAGGGGAGCATAGTTAAAGGCCAATATATCTTCATTAACTCCACCATTCTTATTGATTTAAATAGAAATATCCTATGAGATTAATATTTCTCATTTCTTAATATCCTATTTCTTCCTCCTTAACTTAGATGTTTGTCATTATGACCTCACTCTATCTTCCCTATATAATATATTTTATATAAGATCCACAGGGATGGACATTAATCAGAGGGAGGGAGAACTGTGAGCTGGTTTGAATGAGATTGGACCCCAAAGGCACATATGCATGCATACTTGGACCCCAGTTGGTAAATTCATTTTAGAAGAATTAGGGCATTTTAATGATGTAAGAAAACATGTGAAAAATATTGGGCTTTGGGTTTTCAAGAGCCAATTCATCTCTTTTTGCCTTGTGATCATTTTGTTAAGATGAAAGTTCTTAGCTACTGTTTTAGTGATATGCTTGCCTGTGTGGTGCTGTGTTTCTGCCCACGTTGGTCATAGACTCAGCCTCTGAAACTCTAAGCCCATGATAAACCTTTCTTCTATAAGTTGCCTTGGTCATGGTGTCTCATCACAACAATAAAAAAGGTAACGAAAAGAAGCTGATATCATGTAACCCCTTGGACTATAATTTTGGTTGTTAGAGTTTCATGTGATAATTTTAAGGAATTCTCTGTAATATATCCATTTCCTGAGTAGTGCATTGGCTATAAAGGATGCATTAAGTGAAGGATGCTTATAATCTTCAGACATTACAGCTAATGTCATTCATAGTGATTAATCAGTACAGGATGGATTGCACATGTAAGCTGCCAAGGTGGGGAAACAGGATTTCATTGTAAGCATTTATAACTATTTTATGTTAAAATAAATATTCTGTTGCTATATGGAAATTCAGTATAATTCATTTAATAAATGAGTGTTATAAAAGCAGACATTTATAAATGCATACTTTGAAGTTGGGGTTTGTACATATATTTGAGAATTGACAATTTTGATATCCATGGTTGTTATTTACAAATTTTTATGATGAAAAAATTTAATAATTTCTGTGCTTGTTTTATTCATTTTTTTCTTAAATGCTGGATATATTTGTTCACATTTAAAGATTTGGGTTTGTTTGTGTGTGTGTGTGTGTGTGTGTGTGTGTGTTTGTAGAAATGTCCCATTGTTTCAAATTATTGCAATATGAGTTCCAATTTTCTGTATGGGTTGTGGCTAAATCAAAACTTAAGAAAAATTTACATAACAGAAAAAATACCATTACAATCTTATTCTTTTACATTACATTTTAAATTTATCTATAAGTATGTATAATTATATATGTGAATATGGGTAAACCTGGGCACATACATAAATGGCAGAAGATAATCTCTAGTAGTTGGATCCTCATTCTGGGTTCCATTGATGGAATTGTAGAATTCAAGTTCTCAGGCACAGTTGCAAGCATCCATTTTGATTGATCTCTATCCATATTGGACAAAGTTAACAAACATATCAATAGTTAGCAAAATTAACAAGTATATAAAATATAGTATATGATTTTTGAGAACTTAAATTCCTGGGTTTTCTCAAGTCATGCTGCTTTTTCTGACAATGTACATAGCCTAGTTTGAAGGCCTGCTATTTTCTGAAGGGAAACAGAGGGACAAAGATCTGGGGTGGGGTAGAAGAAAGCAGGGGAAGCTGGGAAGAGTGGAGGGAGGGGAAGCTGTAGTCAAGATGTATTGTATGACAGAAGAATCTATTTTCAATGTTAAAAAAGAGAAAATTGTGATTTTAATCTTAGGTATATTGAAACATTGGTTAAAATTATGTTTGCTTTTATTAGAAATGATGATTTTTATAGGAATATGAGCTTGAATAATACTTTCCAGTCAGTAATCTGTGATTAATATTCACTAGAGAACTGTTATGAGTAGTTTTTCCCTGCCGGCCTGGGCCCACAGCTGGGCCAGCCCCAATTAACATACAGAGACATTGTATTTGATATAATGCTGCTGGCCAGTTACTAGTTTCTTATCAGCTAGCTCTGTCTTAAATATTAACCCATTTCTATTAATCTAAGTATTTCCATGTGGTCTTATCTTACTGGAGAGAGGGGCCAGCATTCTGCTTTCTCAGGTCTCTCTCTACATGCTGACCTCTCCTTCCTACTTCCTCTCTCATTCCTAGTCTCCTAGTCCCACCTATCTTGCTTTCCTATTGGCCAATAGTGCTTTAGTCATTAACCAATAAGAAAAACATATTTACAGAATGACCCTAAGACAGCAATTTCTAGCCTCAGGCTCTCCCTTGAACACTATTCTCACCAAGTCTGCTTTGTTGTCGGCCTCTGTCTACTTGGAAAGCCTGTGTTTATTTGTCTGCAGGAGTGTAATATGATTGCTCTCTGATCAAACAATTGGGAATCTCCAGGCATGACTTCTTATTTTACAGACAAGATTCTATAAAATATTTATTGAGGCAGTCATAGTGCAGATGTTCTCAGATGGAATGGAGCTAGTCATGTTCATGAGTCAGAAAAACAACCTGAAAGACGATAAACAAAGGGGAAAGATTTCAGAGAGGAACCCTGGGGTGAGATCATTGAATGCTTTTTATAACCCACAATGTGGGTTTTCTTTTAATTCTAATTATAAGAGGAAGCAATTGCAGAGCTTAAAGAGAAGTGCTGTTACTTATTTCACAACTAGAAAGAACTAAGAGGTGTGCTCTCCTTTCCCAGTAAGTATAATTCCAATGGAAATGGAATATGGCTATTTCCCAATCTATTTTGCAGATAAAATAGCCAAGACAAATGTAAGGAAACAAAGTGAATTAATGTTGGTTCTGAACAAATACATGAGTTCCAATACCATTCATTTACATTAAAGCTGCAGGAAAAATGTGGTTGGGTAGTGTTGATTTTTGTCTAAGTGATCTCTATGTAGTCAGGAATGGAAAGCTTTTTGTTCTTAGAGATTTACCCTTGAATGAAATTTACAACTGTACATTAGTCACACTAATTACTTAAAGAAAGGTTTATTGCATTCACAGTTCTAGAACTCAGTTTATTCTGGCGTGGGAAGCATGGTGGAAGTCACTTGATACAATTAGGTATACTGCATCTGCGGATAGTATGCTGAGAGAGATGAGCGTTCATCCTCTGTTCTCTTTCTTCTTCCTATTTGATGGTGAAAACCACCTTATGTAATAGGCTGCTCACATTAGAGTGGCCTTTTTCCACCTCAATTAACCCATGAAGTCACACCCAGAGATTTATTTCCATGTGATTTAAAATCCCATCAAGTTGACATTGAAGATTAACCCTCATGGCTGTCTAAATATGTTTTTTTGATTTAGCTTAGCATATTGCTTCTTGGATGAAATATTATATTTCTCTGATGACTTGTCAAAGCAAAGTTTGCTTATGAAGCAGATAGCATTTTTATCAACCCCATTCACCTGTGGAAGCAGCTTATCATTTGAATAATCTAAATCAAATGACTTCTTAATATCTTGAAATTTTAGGACAGGAGGTGGGAAGTAAGTAAGGAAATACCATTTCAAAGTAAATTAGGAAAACCAAATATAGTATACCCTTCTTTAGAAGCTTTAAATATTGTTCTAACAATCACAAATTGTTCATAGCAGTCAGAGCCCAAATGAAAAGTATTGATAATATGTTTACTTGATATTAGTTGGAAATCATTAAATATTCTTTAGACAGTTTGGTAGTTAACAAAATGGATATAATCCAAAAAGGAACATCAAGCCCCTTCCACAATGGGCTTCCCTTATGAAACTTGTAACAATCTTTGTCATTTTATGTGAACTCAGAGCTATAAAATGGTTAAAAGGGGAACACAGAAACTTCTTTTGCTAAAAAGCATTTCCTCCTTAGTTGAGGGCCATTTACTTGCTAGAATGTTAACAGGTCCAATTGGGTAACACTTTTTTTAAAAAATAATTATTTGTATTTTTATGTATATACATGTATGTATGAATGTGGTATGTATCCTGGTATCTGAGGAAACCAGAAAAAATTAAAAAAAAAAAAAGATATTACATCTCCCACAGTTAGAGTAAAGGTGGTTTTGATCCACCCAAATGGGTTTTGGGAACAGAATTCCAGTCTTCCTGAAGAGCTGCCTTAATCACTCTTAACAACTGGGGTATTTCACAAGCTACTGTATTAACTCTTAAGGTAGGGGAAGTGGTAAATCTTTGCTTACTAGGAATCTTAGGATCTTTTAGTTGTTTATGATTCAGGTCAGAACTGTGAATCAGATACAAGTATTTGACCAGTAATCAGAGACCTGCAGGTTCAGTTCCTGTATTTACAAGCTACTGATTTAAGAGTTGTGGAGTGTTGGGAGGTTTGTTCTTCTCTATAAACTCTGACTCTAGTAATACCTGACTAGTTACTTAACACATTGTAGTTTTCTAATTCTTTAAGACTGACACTTCTTGTTACACCTGTTGTTAAGTTATATATCTTTCCTAAAGCTTATCCTGTTTTTGCTTCAAGAAGTATATACTGAACACTGTATGTTTTAGGTTCTTTTATTATTTAGAGAGAGAAACAAAAATGTATATCTTATAGAAGGCAGGCAAATAGGCCTTTTGCTGACTCCATGTTTCTTTGCATATATTTCTTTCATTATCTATTTTCAAGTACCATCTTATTACTTTTATTGTGTAAATACTTAATCAGTTCTAACAGCATGTGGCAGAACCAAGAGACAATGGAAAAGTGGGGTTATAAGAATTTATAAGAATATGCACAAGAAAATGAAGGTCAGCAAAATGTGTCAGTAAGTAAGGTCTCTTGATTCCAAGTCTGGAGACCTGAGTCCTATTCCTGGAACCTATATGATAGAAAGAAGTGACTACTGGCACTTTCTTCTGCCCTTCATATGCTCATAAGCATGCATATGCACGCGCGCGCACGCACACACACACACACACACACACACACACACACACACACATACACACTGAAATAAATGCTTTATATTTAGGTTATCTATTTTATTTTTTGAAATTATAATTGCATTATTATCTCTTTCCCATTTACTCATCCCTGTCCTTATATATAAAAATCTTAACATCATGACTGCCTAAATGTGACCCAAATAAATGCATTTTTAAGAAGAAAGCTATGCAGTACAGAAATGTTAAAATAAATGATGATTATATAAATGCAATTATATAATAGTGATGGATGGCAAATTACCCACTAAAGCACAGATTTTGATCTTGATGCTTAGACTTGGGGCAACCATATTTAAATAGTTTTTCTTAGCAAGCTTAAATGATAGGTCTTTAACTATTGAATAAAATATGAATATAGTCTCTAGAAAATGAAAAAAGTTCTCATTATAAATATCTAAAGTAAAATTAATGGCAAATATAAATGCGATTGAGAAAGTATTTAGGACATTTCTAAATATCCTATCAGTTATACTGGAAACTTTCACTGACCTTCCTTTGTTCCCTAGTTCTTGTGTTCTTTGTTGTATTTACTCAGATGTGCCATAAAGCTTGGCATAGAATATAACTCTATAATAGAGTACAGGGAGAGAGAGAATGTGCAAAGGCCAGAGAGACCATTCCAGAGGAAAACAGTGTCATACATGAGACAGCGAAGACTTCTTTGTGCTGACCCTACATGTTGAAGTAGTCTTGAAATTCTGGTGAATGGAACATTCTTTGTCCAAATGATTGACAGGACCATTTGGATGAACTCTTTAGGAAGTGACAGTCATGTGCATTTGTTCTTTAGAGCCAAGCCAAGGCCAAAATACAACTCAGATCATATTCATATGTCCAAAAATGATGTAACAGTATAGATTTTAGATAATGAAAGAAAAAATTTAAAAATAACTATTATAATAGCCATACTTAACCATGTAAAAGAAGAATATTCCATATTCCCTTACCTTTCATCACTTCATATGCAATTTTAAACTTTAAGGAAGGACAGTTGTGATAGCTTCTTTATTAATAAAATTTAAATTATTATATTACCAAGGACTCAGAAGATGAGATCTGAAACAGACTATGAGGTAGCCATTCAAATCTTCAAATCTGCTAATTTCTAACTAGGTACCTAATATAATATCTTATAAAATCTTAAACAAAAGCATCTCCCATCTAAATGGATTTTTACTTCAATATCGAGGGATCAAAAAGTTGAGAAGGAAAGAAATGTTGTTAAGTTAAAATATATAACCGGATTTATTTGCAGATGCCTAGAGGTCTAGGTGGCTACTAGCACCTATTAATAATGTTTGGTATGGAGAATTATATTACCACTATCCACTTCCTGACTTCTTTGGATCCTGCCATCAATTTGATATAGAAACTTAAGTAAGTGAATAGTTCTTGGATCAGAACTAGTATATTCTGAACAAGTGTGTAGCTTGCAATAAGTCTTTGGGGTGGCAGTGTTCCTGGATAAAACTGAGGGAGCCTCTGGATAGGGAAATCATATCTATGAAAACCCCAAAAGGGCCATGGCTGGGATCTAACTGCCTATGGAGAATGGTGACCAGGAGGAGGGAGAGTCTGAGGGTTGAGAGTGAGACCCAAATGATGGAGGAGACCACAACCACAGAAGCCCAAAAAGGGATATATGTGAAAGAGAGAACAAGTCCACAGAACTCATATGGGTTTGAAAATAAATTGCAGAGAGGAAGAATATGTGCATGTTTGTATGAGTAATTAATGTAATAATCTATGACTGCAGGGAGCAGCATTATTCACCCATGTAGGCCACCTCAACAATTTCTTTTTAATTTTATATAAGTGTCAGTGTGACTTTTAAATAAATTCCCATTTTGGGGAGACCTCATTCCTACCCATTCCTCTGGCTTCCCAACCCATTTGAACCCTTCCATGTCTTGGATTCTCTCCCATGTACTTCCATGTAACTAGCATGTTTTATATCCCATTACTCCATGCTGCTCCCCTTCTTGCTTCCTGGCTTCTACAAACACCCCCAACTTAAATGTAGAAATCTTAAACTTCAAACCAAACATCCACATGAGAGAGAGCAAAAGGCATTTGTCTTTCTAGATCTGGGGATTTTCTTATAATGGTGTGTTTGAACAGATATCTCTGCAAGATGGCTGTTTTTACTCTACAAAACTAAAATAAAAGATTATTAATAAAATAGGTTTCTTCATCTGTTTTGAAGTACACTATAAAAAATATCCCAGCAGGTGAATGGGTCTGATGCTAAGCCTGATAATTTAAGATCAATCATTGCAACCCAAATGGCAGAAGGGAAAACCAACTCTTTCAAGTTGTTCTCTGGACTTCACAAACACTGTGGCACATGTGTGCTCCTTTACAACATAAATAAATGTAAAAAAGAAAACAGAAACACTGAGAAAATCCTCCTGTAGTCTAGAGAAAAGAAATAAAATATACTAAATTAGCCTTGAATTGTTACTATATTTGTCATAGTTTGATTATTTTAAACTTGAAATTTTCATTGTGTTTAACCCTATATATATTGCAGTTTAATAAGGATCAGGATAAACAAATAGGCCAAATAGATATTTATTCAGGGAGAAATAACTCAGAACCTAGACAGATAGACACCAGTAGGTTCCACCAGATGGTCTCCTCTCTGAGTCCCGCAGCAAGTGAGCATTCCTCAGCTCCTCCTTACTACTTCCTCTTTCCTCCTTGTCTCCTAGTCCCTCCTATCTTCCTTTCCTGTTGGTCAACAGTGCTTTATTCATTAACCAATAAGAGAAACATATTACAGAATGACATCCTATATAAAATAAATATAAACCTTAATAGAAATTTACATTGATTATCTAAAAGTTATTCCTCCTTGATTTAAAGATTCATCTTGTTATTAAATATTTCATTAATTCTTTGAGGATTTAATATATGTAATTTTTAAAACATTCATCCCTCATATCCACAGTGCCTTCCAGACCTTTTCTGTATTCCATACCTACTTAACTTTGTGTCTTTTTGCTTATAAACATGTTGGGTACAATCTCTACTTCCAGAGTGCCTTTCTTTTACTTTCTTTCTTTATTGTTTGTATGTTTGTTTTGACATGGTCTTACTAGTCAGCACTGACTGGCCTGGAATTTACTATGTAGACCAGGATTGCCTTGAACTTGATTTAGCAACAGCCACACCCTTAAAGAAAACCAGCTTTCCCTCTATTAGCAGCTATCATTTGTCACTAACTCCTCATTTACAGGGCAGCAACTGGGAAGTAGGAGAAGTGGGGGTGGATGTCACTTCTTGTCCATTTCAACCCCCCACTCTGTGATTGTTGACTTGGGTATGTTGTCACAGTGCTGTCATTTTACATATGCAACTGTCCTGAGTATCTGGAAGACACCTCCCCTTCCCGTGTAGTCATCCAGACTCTGGTTATTGCACATTTTCTGTCCCCTCTTCCATGATGATCCCTGTGCCTTAGGAGGAGTAAGTCTTGATATAATAGGATTTCACTTGTATGTCATATGGTTCTCCATTTGGGCTTTAATGTAATATTTGCTTCAGCTGTAGTTGGAAGCTGAAATTTTATTTTACAGCCTCATTTGTTGGGTCAAATTGCTAATATCCTTTGTTTTATGATCATAATCTCATTGTACCCACATACTTATTTCTTGGTTACTGCCCCTTGCTACTCCATAACTCTTCTATAGCAACACATTTCCTTTAATATTTTTGACTTTTTATTTTTTTCATTTAATTAGAAACAATCTTATTTTATATATCAGTTCCAGTTCCCTCTCTCTCCCATCCTCCCTTGCTCCCCACGGATACCCCATCTAAACTCCCATCTACTCCCCAGGGAGAATGAGGCCTTCCATGGAGATAATCAAAGTCACATAATTTGGGGCAGTGCCTTTCCCCACTGCCACCCCATCTAGGCTGAGAGAATATCTCTCAATGGGAGAATATGCTCCTAAAGTCCATTCTTGCACTAGGGATAAATACTGGTTCCACTGCCAGAGGTCCCATAGACTGTCCAGGGCATCTGTTCATAGCAGCACTATTAGTAATAGCCTGTCCTTTTAATTCTTAAAGGTACTCTGGTTTTGTTTCTGTGGACATGATACACAAACACAATGTATAGACATGGTCCCTCTGAGAAGGGGAAAGGGACAAGAGCTCCTGAACAAACTGGGAGGGGGAGGGAGTAAGGAGAAAGAGAAGGGGAGAAGAGGAAGGGGGAGGAGAACACGAGGGATCAGGAAGATTGAATCAAGAGAGGAATAGACGAGAACAAGAAAAGAGATACCTTAATAGAGGAAGCCATTATAAGTTTAAAAAGAAATCTGGCACTAGAGAAATATCTAGAGATCCACAAGAATGACCCCAACTAAGAACCTAAACAATAATGTATTGGCTATCTTAAATTAAATGCCCTTCTCCTATAATGAGAATGATTACTACCTTAAATGCCATAGTAGAGCCTGCATCCAATAGCAGGATGCAGAAGCAGAAACAGAGATCTACAGCTAAGCACTGAGCCAAACTTCTAGAATCCAGTTGTATAGAGGGAGGATTGATGAACAAGGGGGTCAAGGCCATGCTGGGGAAACCCACAGAAACAGCTGACCTGAACAAGGGGGGGAACTCAAGGACCTCAGTCTGATAGCTGGGGAGTCAGCATAGGACCAAACCAGGCCTCCTGAACATGGGTATCAGATAGGAGGCCTGGGTAGTCCATGGGGCCTCTGGTAGTGGAACCAGTATTTATCCCTAGTGTGCATGAATGGACTTCATGAGTACATTCCTCATGGAAGGATACTCTCTTAACCTAGATACAGAGGGGAAGGGCCTAGGCCCTGTCCTGAATGACTTGACAGACTTTGATTGTGCCTCATGTAAGGCTTCCCCCTCTCTGGGGAGTGGATGGGTGATGGGGTAGGGCTCAGTAGTGGTATCAGAGAATAGGAGGGAGAGGTAACTGGTATTGATATGTAAAATAAGATTGTTTCTAACTTAAATAATAATTTCTAAAAAATACTCATATACATCCAATAAAAATAAATAATTATTTACAAAAGATAGCCTGCCTTACTTTCTTTATTTCTTTTAGTTTCTCCTAAAAATTCAGGTCACATTTTTTGTTTGTGTATCTCATTAGAGCCCACTAAACACAGCAGCAAATCCTAGGTAATCATACACATGCACAGTGTTTGTAGTAAGGTAGAATGACCCTACAGGTATCATCTTACATATCAGTAATTTATATCTGCTATAGAATCTGCATAAAACTGAGCAGTTAAGTGCTCGATAAATGTTTGTTAGAAATAAATAGCACATTGATTTTTCCAGAGGCACTTCTTTCCACATACAAATTTTCATTATATGTCATCGTTGTTCCTCAACTATCAGGTAGTATGTACAACAAACATGTACACACATAGACATAAACATGTATGATCGCAAGTATGTTAACTCTGATAAGGAAATTACAAAAAGATATTCACATTTGCTAATATTAGTAGTATTTCTTCATATTTTCTACCAGTGGTAATATTGAAATCACTTTTATGTTAATAAATGTCTTTATTTTTCTTCAACTCTTCAGTTGTGTTCCCTTTTAGTTAAAGTAAGTAACATTAAATAATAATGTGACATTTGTCACGAACACCTTAGCACTTGAATATTTCAATATGATGGTGATAATGAGGTAATAGGTATTATTGATTTTTAAATAACACATTCCTTCAGTTTATATAATTCATAAACATCTTTGTATAGAATAAAAATTTACCACATATGCTGTCAGGAATCTTTAATTGTGCTAATAAGGAGGCAGAAATTCAGAAGATGACAGACTTATATGTGCGAAGCAAATACAAACAGGAAGACCCATGCGACTGTTCATCTAGAGGAATGTCACAATGAAACCCAGGGACAATGATAATTGAGGTGACTGAATCCTTCTTCACGCTGTTATCACATAAAAGGAGCAATCTGCTTCTAATCTAAATTTCAACATGAATGAACTTGTTTTGTGGTTTTCTTGGTGGTTGCTAAAACAATGAGAATAGCAATTTAAAAGAGTTAGGCTTCTGACAATCCTTTGAAGATCCAGGAGCTAGAAGTTAATCAGAATTAGGTTAAAACATTTGGAAAATAAATTGAATATTCAAGAAAGCAAAAATGGGTCAAATTAAAATGAAAGGAAATATCTTTTCTATGACCAGTAGTATAAAGTCATAGCATTTTAGACAAATTTGTGACTTACTATTATAAATGCTTACTTTTGTCATAGAGACAGAAAAATCATAATGATTTTGAGAAATATTCATGATGAATGTCAACAAAACATTTTGGATATCCATTAAGGACAGTTATTTTTTGATACAGTTACAGAAAGCTTTAACTTAAATGATTTTAACTTTGTTTCACAGTTAATGAAATGTCCAAAATGAATGACTTGTGACTGGTCCATCAGAAATAAAAAATTACAGATTAGATTTTTGCATATCTGAATTATCATGACAATGATTTGGGCTTATTGTACACTAAAGTGATTCCTGTGGACATGATCAATTCTTGGTAAATCAGTATTGCTATGTGCTTTTTCCTTTTCTTTTTCTTTTTTTTTTTTTTTTTTTTTTTTTTTTGGAGTCAAAGCATTTTTTTATTTAATTTATTATTTTACATGTAGATCCCAATTCCCTCTCCCTCCCTCCCTCCCTCCCTCTCTTCTTCCCTCCTTCACTCCCATTTACCCTCCCTGCCTTCTCACATGCACTCTAACCACCCTCCTCTTCCATCCCCCCACCGAATTCCATATGTAGTGGAATGCCATCGAGTTGGTGTCTTGTAGATCTGACAGGTAATGTGAAGTAGGGACTAGGGCTTTTCTTCTGTCTCTAGGTTAAGGCAGTTATCCCTCTATGGGGGATGTGTTCGCAAGGTCCTTTTGTGCATCAGGGATACATCCTGGCTCCATTGTCTGAGGTCCCTTAGACTGCTCAGTCCTTCTTGCTGAGACCCATATTCAGTGGGGCCTGAGTCAGTCCTATGCTGGCTTCCCAGCTATCAGTCTGGTGGCCCATTAGCTCCTCCTTGTTCAGGTAAGCTGTATCTATGTGTTTCTGCCACCTAGTCTTGTCCTCTCCATCTGCATCTGCATCTGGGTTCTACTTCGACTCAGTGTTTATGTATGGGTGTTTGCTCCTGTTTCCAACAGACATTAGTTGAAGGCTCCACGGATAAGTTAGTTTTGATCTCACTCTCCAGGAAGGGCATTTATGGTAGTCTTTCCATGGAAGCTCAAATTGTTAGTTGGGAGCATTCTTGTAGTTCTCTAGACTTTTCTCTGTGTTCAATTTTATCTTCAAACCAATATTGGCTCCCTCTTTTATTCTCTCTCTCTCTCATTCTCTCTCTCTCTCTCTCTCTCTCTCTCTCTCTCTCTCTCTCTCTCTCTCTCTCTCTCTCTCTCTCTGTTTCCTGTCTTCTATTCCGAACCAGGCTTAATCTTCCTGGTTTTTTTCCTTTCCTCCTCCTCTTTTCTCCTACTTCTCTCTCCATTCGCTGCCCCCCCCACTTCCTATTTGCTCTGGGAGACTTGACCCTTCCCGGTTCTGTAAGGGACTTTATATGAATTTCTTAGAACACATCTTGTATCCTAGGTCCTCTGGTGATCCTTTGGTCTATGTCTAAAATCCATATATGAGTGAGTACATACTGTGTTCCTCTTTTTGTGATTGGGTTACCTCATTCACGATGGTTTTTTCAAGTGCCATCCACTTGCCTGCCAATTTCAAGATACCATTATTTTTTTCTGCAGAGTAGTATTCCATTGTGTAGGTGTTCCACATCTTCATTAACCATTCTTCAATTGAGGGGCATCTAGGTTGCTTCCAGGTTCTTGCTATTACAAATAGTGCTGCTATGAACATATTTGAACAGATGGATGTCTTTGTTGCATGCATTTGGATCATTTGGGTATATGCCTAAGAGGGGGATTGCCGGGTACTGTGGTAAACTAATTCCCATTTTCCGGAGGAACTGCCATACTGATCTCCAAAATGGCTGTATGAATTTGCACTCCCACCAGCAGTGGAGAAGTGTTCCCATTTCTCCACATCCTCTCCAACATGAGTCCTCATTGGTGTTTCTAATTTTAGCCATTCTGGCAGGAGTAAGATGGTATCTCAAAGTTGTTTTGATTTGCATTCCCTGATAGCTAAGGATGTTGAACACTTTCTTAAGTGTCTTTCAGCCTTTTTGATTTCCTCTTTTGAAAATTCTTTCTTCAGTTCTGTACCCCATTTATTAATAGGGTTGTTTGGTGTTTTGTTGGCTAATTTCTTGAGTCCTTTGTATATTTTGGAGATCAGCCCTTTGTCGGATATAGGATTGGTGAAAATCTTTTCCCAGTCTGTTGGCTGCCGTTTGGTCTTGTCGACTGTGTCCTTTGCCTTACAGAAGATTCTAAGTTTGAAGAGGTCCCATTTATTAATTGTTTCTCTCAGTGTCTGTGCCCCTGGAGTTATTTTCAGGAAGCAGTCTCCTATACAAATTTGTTCAAGGATACCTCCTACTTTCTCTTCTAAGAGGGTCAATGTGGCTGGATTGATGTTGAGATCTTTGATCCATTTGGACTTGAGTTTTGTGCATGGCAACAGACATGGGTCTATCTGCAGTCTTCTACACACCCTCATGCCATTGTGCCAGCACCATTTGTTGAAGATGCTGTCTTTGCCACATTGTATAATTTTAGCTGTTTTGTCAAAAATCAGGTGTTCATAGGTGTGTGGGTTAATGTCAGGGTTTTCAATTCGATTCCATTGGTCTACCTGTCTATTTTTATGCCAATACCAGGCTGTTTTCAGAACTATAGCTCTGTAGTAGAGCTTAAAGTCAGGAATGGTGATGCCTCCTGAAGTTCTTTTATTGTATAGGGTTGTTTTGGCTATCCTGGGTCTTTTGTTTTTCCATATAAAGTTGATTATTATCCTTTCAAGTTCAGTGAAGAATTGTGGTGGGATTTTAATGGGGATTGCATTGAATATGTAGATTGATTTTGGCAAGATTGCCATTTTTACTATGTTTATCCTACCTATCCACAAAGTACATATTAAAAAGAAATCTAAATAGATTTATAATTAGACAACAATTATATAATTCCTATGACGCAGACAAGGAAGTGCTTAGAAGACTATATTGTAGTCACCATACTTTTGCCAAGTTCTCTATCAAAATTCCATTTTAAATCCAAATTTTAATTCTTAATTATATCTGCATTGTATCCTTCAAGGAAAGTGCTATCCAAAGTTCTTTGTCCTTATAGGAAAAAAATAGTTTTTAGTCTAGGTTTGTTACTTACTTTCAGTTTGTGCTTATTCATTATTATCACTGAAGAGAAACTTGGTAAACTATTCACAAAAGAATAAGCAAATTATGCTAAGTTATTTATTTTGGTAATTCTTAAAAATAAACTTTTGAGATTTAGTTTGATAAATTCTGAATTGCATAGGAAAAAAATGGTTTACTAAAAGCAGTTTTATGGAGTAATCACAGGGTAGGATCGAAGTGGGTAACTAGGTTATAAAACTAACCATGGGATACAAAGAGTGATTGTTCTCTCCAGTCCTGTAGTTGCTGCCTTAGTTTTCCTGTATGTCTCAATAACTCATCTTCATCATCTATTCCTCTAATTCTTAGTCTTTATCACTGAACATTTAAGGTCTTATTTTCTCCCCTTGCTTATTAATCCACTCAGTTATATTGCTTTGACTACTTTAAATGTGTATATAAAGTTAATTGTAGTTTTGTCTACTGGTGGATATGTATAACAATGAGAAAAATATATATTTTTTCAATTCATAAAAATAACTATACACTTATATCTATCATACATTCTGCTAATGTCACTATCTCATACCATAGATATAGTCTGTAATCCCTGTATTCCTTAGGCAGATTCAATGAGTCTACTGTGATTCTAAGCCATGAACTCTAATCTTATTGTAGAATATGTATGTGTTCTCCATAATAGAGACATTAAGGATTTCACATAGTATATCTTCAGATAATTCATTTTGTTTCTTCAGCTACTTGTCATCAAATATAAAACATGCACCTTCTAAATATCATACATGCTAGTAATAGATGATGCCTTAATTAATTTTCTATTGCTGTAAAAAGAGGCCATGATCAAGGCAACTTATAAAAGGAAACATTTATTGGAACACAAGTTTCCAAAGGCTTATACACCATGATCGTCATAGGAAGATAGGCAGGCATGACAACATTGCCACCGCTGAGAGCTCACATCCTTAAGTGGGGAGCAAAGAAGAGACAAAGAGACAGCAATCAGGAGAGTCATGGGCCTTTGGAACTCAGGGACACAGCTCCTTCCAGAATTCCAAACCTCCTAAGCCTTCTTAAACAGTTCCACTACTGATGACAAAGCATTCAAGTGTATGAGCCTATGGGGCTCATTATCACCTATATCACCATAGATGCCAAAAACTGTTATTCTTTCTTTGTTGATTACGTTAAGATTAGTCAAATAATTTATTTGAAAGACATGTTAGCAGATTTCCAATTATATGTTTTGTTTGCAAGTTTTGTTTCAAGTTAGCTTTTTCCTTTAATTGTATATTTATTTTAAACTATTTTGATTAAAGTTTAAATTCTAAGAAAACTGGAGGATATAGAAATCAATTTTAAATTATTCTAGCAATAAGTCACACTATATAAAATGTATTCTACAACCACTCTTGTTGACTGCCACAGGCTTAACTTATTCTAAGAAGATTTTAGTAGAAATTCAGGGACCATTAAAGAACTTTTTATAGCAAACCTTCTTGGAAATTCATATTGTTTGTAGAAAACCTTTTTGTGTATGTTTGAGTGGGCAACCAGAGTATAATTTTAAACTCCTTACTAAGGAAAGATGTTACTAAGAAACATAAAGTGATTTAGAATCTTCTAAAAGGAAACAGGAATATATATCCATTCATGATCCACATATGAACATAGCATCCCACTAAACGTAAAGGGAAATTAAATTAATACTGAATATTTATTATTAAAATTTATGTTACTGTATTAAATCACAAAAGACCACTATTGTGACAGTAAACAATTCTTTTTTTACATTAAAATATTTTTGTAAATTGTTTAAGTGTTAATATTTGCATGTAAAATAGAAAATATACTGCATTTCAATAAGACCGAGGATGAACAAAACTATTCAAAAATAATTAAACAATCTCATGAAGAAACTTTCTGAACACATGTTTTTATTTGATACATAAAGTAAGAAATATGTATAAAAAGTTCCCTCCAATATTAATAGAAGAAAGAAAATTAAAATAATAATGAACTATTCTTATATACTTACCAGTGTATCTTACAAAGTGACTTTGGTATGCTGCTTATAAAATTACTTATAAAGGCTTACATCTGTATTTTCTTCTGTACATCAGTGTGCTGTAGCACTTTGAAAAATGAGTACAAAGACTAGTCAATGCAGAGGGAACATGTGTCCACCCACCATGTTTTACATTTTGAAGGAGTAGTGACTATACTTTTGTTTTCATATGTGAAAACTTATTGAAATACATATTAGAATTTTTCATTCTTTCTTGTCTTCTATAATCTAAGTAATTAAATAATAAACATAAACAGTGAGGGCAATAGAATTAGCATATAGGCTATTTTTGCTGATCTAAGAGTAATGATTGCCAGTTTTCCCTAGATATAAGTCTGAATAAATTGTTAAAAATATCAAACTATCTGGGGTTGTATAGAAGTATAGAAGTGGGGAAATTGATCTGGCCTTGAGGCAGGAGACTATGATGTGATTGTAAGACAACATAGTAGCAAAGGAGAACTGAATCCTGTAGGTTGTCCTATGAACACTACAAGTTTTCTAAACTACATATATATATATGCATACATACACACATATAATTATATTACTTTTTGTCTTTCAATTCATCTCCCTTTTAAAAATATTTTATTGAGAATGTCACATATGAGCACTGTATCTACCTCACTCTCATCTCCATCACCACTCACACTATATACCCCTCCACCAAAATTATATGCTTATTTTTATTGTTACACACACATAATGTATGCATAACTTATGTATATTATATATGTATATATACACCCTTATAACCCACTCAGTCCACTTATGATTGCTTGTTTGCACATGTATCCAGTTATAATAATTTGGGGTAGGTGTCCTATATAGAACTTTTTTTTTTCAGAGACAAGCTCCAACATAGGATTACATTTTATCAACTTTTTACTGCTTCCTCTTCATATATCGGCAAATAGTGGTAAAATATATTTAAATAAAATATTGACAGCAATCAGTACACTAAATATTACATCCTTGAGAAAGTCAATATAAAATAGTCAAGTAGATTTATGGTTTCTTCCTTCTCATTTTCTATTACTGAATTTATTATTTTTACAATAAAGGTATCAATCCCTTATGTATACACAAGAGACTCTTACTTCAGGTAGGAAAAATTGTTCATTCTGAATATCAACTCATTGATGAATTACAGTTATGATGGGAGACAGAGCAAAGTATATGGGTTTATCAATCCCTGCCTGCTGAAAATTAATTCAAGAGCCCTTGGAGTGTTAGGCAATGAGGACTCCAATATGATTCTTCCTGTGTTTGTCTAAGCGGAAAAGAAGTAGCAGAAAAATGTTAGTAGATGCTGATGTTGCTTGGCATATTACTGAGATTTTCATGATGATCAAGTGGCAATTAACATGGTACACCAATCATCAATGGTGTATTCATTCATTTGTTCACTTTGGTCTTATATAACTCCCTAAATCCTTCTTACTTTAATGGTAGCAGAGAAGAGATTCTGATATTTCCTTAGATGTCATGGAACCAAAGAAAGGCTAAATTTCTGTAGAGTCTAAAGAAAAAAAAGAGCAAGATATCTATTGCCCATTTAACAATTCAGAGAGGTAAGTGGCTTTCCCATTTAAGAGGAAGTTGATCATAGCAGATATGAAAATTGCTAGGCATGACCTGTAGTAAAATAAGATGAAAACTTCTGACACTCCCAAATAAAATGATGCCAAAGGCCTTTGGTAGTGCTGTGTTGTCTTGTAAGGCCACTGTCATTATAGATTACAAATCAATCATTTGATTAAAATAGACAGTGCTGACTCTGATAAAAAAAAAATTCAATGCATTTAATATTTTCTTGCCTTTTACTGAAGTCAGAGAGAAACTATGGGAATAGTTTCAGCATTGGGTAATACATAGAAATATTTTGTGGGTATAATTAAATTCCTAGTACTAAATGAATGAGTAATTTCTTTTAAGAATGTCATTATGGCATAAAATAATAAGGTAGAGCTTATCAATCTTGATTAAAATTCTTAGAAATCTACTTCATATAAATCAAATGCAAAATCTACAAACTTTTATTATATATGTTCTTCTTTTGATAACAGATAATCTTTCAAAATCAATCCTTAAATCACCTTGAAAACATGGACTATTTTATGAATACACCAACCACCTTTTAACTCAGCATATTCCCAGTGATACAGATCATTTTTCTTCGTGGCAGCTACATGATTCAACTCATATGTATTTATCACCATATTTTAGATCTTGTGCTTAAATCTCAATAGTTAAAAAAGCAAACAAGAAGTAAGAGCTTCTAGGATGATGAAGATGAAGGCTGGGGTAATAGTTGAATGCATTCAATGCATTCCTTCCAGTATTTATTTCTAGCAATACTTTTCGATTTAGCAAGGATAGGAGAATTTAATTTCTTATCATATTTTAACATGTATTTTTTCCTTTAGACTTTATCCTTTGAAAACTAATTGTGTTACATAAACTACTTCTCTAGTAGAGATTATAATGATTTGAATTATAATTTCATACTGCCTGATAAGTCTCTTCACTTGTGATTTTTAACAGCTCTTATTTTATACCAGTCTGATATTATGTGGTCAATTATTAACTACCTATAAATTCGATTTCCAAAGATTCTATGTTCTTATTTATCCATTACCAGCTTTATTACTATCTGATGAGTTAAAAAGTCATAATTTTCTTTGACTAGCTCTTGAAATCACAGATGACCTGCAGCTCTTTAATTATATTGACTAAGAAGCCGAGCAGGGTCAGAACAACCTTCATAACTACTGACAGTGTCTAAATATCCAGTCTTCAATCTAATAGATATAACTGCATACACATCAGAATCTGAACTCTTCCATGTCCCAAAATAACTATGATATCCCCTAGTTTTAAGTACCTCTCACAAACAAAAATAATAATAGTATTTACCTAGTAGTCTTTGGATGATTTTGGGTCTCAACTAATGAGCTATTATATGTCCTAGTAGCCTTATTTGGTACTCTACTTTCCACATAAAATTGCTCCTATTTGTCCAAATAATTCAGACATCTTGCACCTTTCTCAATTTTATGACAGCTCCACCATTCTAGGTAAACCTTTCTATCATTTTTATTCCAATTTTGTTCTGTGAGTGATAGGTTTGTTATGATTATTCCTGTAAGAAATCCTTTTGTTTTCTTAGTGCTTATGGAAAATGAAAACTGTGTTTTCTGTAATACTTAATATCTTAGATCATCCCTTAAATATTCTGATCCCCTGTTCTAATATACATTTGCTCAGAGTAAGAATAAATTTTGTTTGTGAATGTTATCTATAATCCTTTATGTAATTTATCACTTGTATTGAATAAGCTAGTGCACATGAAAGGTGAATAAATGCCTTGATAATTGATTAGAATGTGAATGAAAGTATAGTGAAAGCGCTCCATGCCTCAAATAAACACGACCAAAATTTCAGTTCAGTTAATGCATTTTTTGAATGTTCAGAGGTCTGTTGAGAACCTAACAAGAGACTGATAATGCCAGTAGTTTACATGGGAGGAAAGGTGAGTAAAGATTGACAAATATCAGGGTATATAATGCTATCTAAACTATAATCAAAAATTAGCAGTTTTGATAGAAGTTATAATAGAAGAGTCTGTAATATTACTATTACTGCCACAGGAAGGCTTTGGGGATAATTTTATTAACTGCCGATATGTTATTTAGTTACTTAGTAAGCCATTAATAAATACACTGATATCTATGGAAAATATGCAATAGAATATTTCCTGCTTTTCTCCAGTAGTCATTAAAAACAGGACAGTGGATATTTTTTCACATAAATATGCTGAGTTTCTATCTTCAATATGTTTTCATGTACAAAAAGTAAGCTAAGATAGTTTTAAACCTAAAACAAAAAATTAATGTGAAGTGATTTAACATTCATAAGTTATAACTAGCTTTGGGTTTTTTTTCTATAATGGGTATTTTTACACTTAATACATAAAAATATATTTCCCTAGATAGGTACAAGACATATAATTAAACATTGAATAAAAATAATTATTCTTTACTATTTTGTAACAATGAAACATTTTTAATGTTTTATTGAAATAATCTCTTTTCATAGTATGAGATTGAAAACCATGTTTCAAATAAACTTTACATAATGCATAATGATATCCTAAATTTCTCTGGTGGTATTTATTAAGTATCACATATGTATCTCATCATTTGTTTAGAATACTTGCATGTGATTTTCAACATTTTTAGTGTTGCTTTCAGAGCAGTAATTGTCATAGAATGAAAATTAAAATGTACATACTGTTGGCAAAGTAAATATATCTAGTTATTTTGATATCTATTGGCAAAAATTTATGTCTTACATATTCCTGAATGAAAAAACTCAGTATATATACAGCAATCAGTTTTCCATAGCCTAAGAACTAGCAGAGAATTCTTAAATAGAGGAATATGAGAGTCATTACACTATTCATACAGTTACCTGCCGAGTAAAACAATTTTCCATGAAGTTTGTCTGATGACATACTCACATCTTTGGATGTAAATTCATGCTTAATAAATTCTAAAATGTAGCAATTGACAATTTGGTATGTTAACTGCTAGCTGATAAACTATTTTACCTCTTTTTTTTAAAAAAAAATCTGTTTCTCTTTTTTATTCAATCTTCCTCTTTGGGATCTCTAGAAAGCCTTTAGGGAATACTCTACTCCATTTGGGCATTTCCAGGTTCCAAACCCATAGTACTCTGAATCTTTCATTATATACTGGGTTTGACTACAAAAGCCAAATCAATTTCAGAGTATTAAAAGACACATAATTTGAACAAGTTCAAGTTTGATATCTTCAGTTTTCCCCTATATAAGTCTGCAAGAGAGTCATGTTATATAAGATTAGAAGTGAGGAGCTGTGGTTGGCTAGTTGAATAGGCATTTTGTCTGTTTAGAAGCCAAAGGCCTGAAAAATCATGCTACCTGTAGCTTGCTCCATGTGGTGATATGAATGACCACACCATGATGCAAGGCTCATTCTTAATATCTATATAAGGGAGATTTTTCTTCATTTCTACTATAAAATCTGTTTTTCTTTTTTTAAAATGTATTTCTTCTTGTGTCATACAGGACACACCATAGGCAGTGTTTTTCTGAGATGACACAAGGGAGTTAATCTTCCATATATATACCCAAATAGAACCAGTATAACCACTTATAATTCTCTCGGATGTTATATTATCTTTTTGTCTAAGTGCTACTTTTCTCATCAGTAATATTATTGTTTTTTTTTCAAATATGAAGATCACACGAAGGTTGCCCAATAAGTGCACGCTCCAGTGTCCACTGAACACCTTAAGGTTTCTGAAATTTGCTAAGTGGTTGACATTAGGTCTTGTAGCAAGTAAGACTTCCCCAGTGAGAGTCTCACTGGAAACAATGTACCTTTGTCTATGTTCATTTTCTAGCCCTCAGAATATGTCTAATATTTGGCTTTATCATAAGGTTACCATCTTAAACATATAATCAAGTTACAAAATACTTTAAAGATAACATTTTAAAGTAATCTTGTGATTTCTGTGTTGAATGTGATCATAGCTATCATAGAGTACGTGCATATCACAGACCACCAGGAGACAGATTTAGTGGGAAGACATAGAGTTGGCTCAGATGGCTATCCATTGCGCCACTTGAATTCATGACTTTTCCTGCTCATTTTACTATAGTTTCATATGGGTTCCATTGGAAGCCTAACAAGAGGCATGCTGAGTTATGCATTTTTATTTTAATGTTTTTTCAATACTTACTGAAAGAGTGACCATATGACAAGAACACTGAATAGATCAGCTACTTCTACTTTTATTAATTATGGAAAACATAATTGAAAGGCATTTTTTTTATCAACAGAATTTCATTTGGGAGAAAAATAAGGCAAATTGACTTTTTACATCATTAGACAATTTATGAATTTTACTACATTAAATATTAACCGAAATTTCAATTTCCAGCATGTGTTCTTCACTCTGAGTACAGCATTTGTCAGTGGCAATCCCTGAGCTGCCTCCTCTGCTTCACTTACTTCCGTATCTCTTACAAAATTTCAACTGCCTTGCCATAGCTAGGGTGTAGATGTGCAAGGAGCATACAATTGTTTCAAAGCATGCTGAACTGGACAGTTCTTTGTTTCAAAGCTGTTGTTACAGTTGAATGCTGCTAGATGTGAGACAGCTAGTTGGAGAAGTATAACCTAGATGGATTTTGTTCTCAATGTGTGAGGTTACTCTACTTGCATAATGAAACCAACCTTGCCTTTAAACTTTGAAAATACTGAATTAGGAGCAATGGCCTATTATTTTTAAGTTCAAATCTTCAACATTTTGTACTCAATTGAGGAGGTGTGTAGGAGGATATACATTTGACATTTAGACGGGCATAATGATCCTGTGCTGCTATTTGAAGGCTTAATTGAAAATCCTGAGGAGGTCAAATCATAGGATCACTTATGAGTAAAAAAGTTCAGGCAAGTCTGATTTCAGCTTTTCCCATTCAAATAAGTGAATCTCATTTTTAATGGAGGTCTTCTTTTGTACTATTTAGGCATAGAGGACATTAGCCTAGGGATCAGATGGTTTACAGAGTGGAAAAATATTGCTTTATAATAAGAGGAGGATATTGAATAAAGCCCAGATTTAATACCCAGACTAACAGAACACCCTGATGAATGTAATTGCATTTTAAGCATTCTGATTAAATTTTTTGATCCATATTGCATTTGTTTTGCTTGTGAGTCTTTTCTGAAAAAAAAAAGTGTCTGGAGATTAAAGGATTAGTGAGTTCTTAAGAAGCTGGGCAGCTGCTAAGGCATCTGAATGTTCTTGCTTAAATATGGTTGAAAAGTTGTATTAGTCTCATCTGTTACAGTGAATGATATGGATAAAACTCTTAATAGTTAGAGGCAAATACCCTGGGGGTAATTTTTCTATAGTGGACAACATTAATGATTATTCAGTGAAACTGGTGGGAAAAGACAACCCAATAATATTGTAGTTGAAAGAAAAAGAATTTAACAACTGTACCCATTCAATGGGAAAGTACATTTCTTTTCTTTTTATTTTTAAGACTAATTAACAATTTGGAAAATACATATAGATAAAGAAGTAATTTCCATGCTCTCAAATCCTAAGTGTCATCCATGGCTTTTGAAAACCAGACTATGTAAAGGCTAATGAATTAGCATAACTTGTTCTCCTTGTAGGAGGGGCTTCTTTCCAGTGTAAAATAGATAAAGTGGAGGAGTATATAGCCTATTGGTGTATTTCTAGAATATATATATATTCTATACTATATTTGTATATAGTTGTACTTTGTGTTAAGAACATAAATTCCTAAGATATTTACAAAGCTTGAATTATTAAAATCAAGTAGAAATTGCCTTTAACTAGGAATGTGTACACACACACACACACACACACACACACACACACACACAAACACACACATATATATATATATATATATATATGTTCCCTCTATGATCAATTCAATCTGGTGAGAGATTAGGAGCAGGAAAGTTCCCCTGGGAGACCATAAGTCATTTGAAGAGTCAGTTGGCTGCTGGCACCTGAACAATGGTGGAGAAACAGTGACTTTTTAGAAATATTGTTTGGAAAATGTTCTGAGCTAGTTATCTCTGTGTGTTAATGACCTCCCAGGAGACTCCACCACCTCCTGAAGCTTTACTAAACAGGGTTATTTTCCAGTAATCCTTTCCCCTGAATGCCCATCAAAATTATCTATGCAGATTCTGATAGAAGGATTGGGGCATTTTGTGATATGTGAAGATCACAAATTTACTGCCTTAGTAGTACATCTGGGTCATTGGACCTTTTGAGGGTGACTGCAATAACTTGATCACCTGCAATAACAACGTTGACAAAAATCTTCCCTTTGATACTTAGAAGGAAACTCCCTGTAAGAAGGATCTGGAGTGCACTTTGTGACAACACAGAACCACTCTAAAATACAGGATGTGTCAATAACACCATCATTGTTTCTGCTGAAAAGTATTGCTTTCTCCCAAAGGAAGGAGTCCTTGCTGCCCACTCCCAAGGTAGCCTATTTAGAGTACCCCAAGTGTGAAATCAAACAAAAAGTCATAAGTGAGGTGTCTCTGTCATGACAGTAGTCTCTGGCATTACATATCCAAGATATGGTTCAACTGGGACTTAGAAGTCCACAGATTGTATTTGAAATATTACTAAATAATGGTCAAATACTAATCATTATTTCTATTGTACCTATATTAAACAAGCATTCATCAAAAATACCAGTGGCTATTAAATTATTTTGATGGCATGTCATTAGTGGCTCTTAAGAATTTGGGATTTCAAGTTCTATTGGTAATCTTATAAAAATATATGAAGATACTTTCATCTAGAACATTCATAGAGACATCATAAACTATGAGGGATTCCCAGCTTACAAAGTTAAGAATCAATAGTTAAAAGGGATTCATAAAACTTTTGATATAGATTATTACATTTTATATTGTTTAGATTTGGAGATATTTGGAAAATTTGTTTACTCTGAAAACAAATTTGCTCACTTTTTACTGTTTTTAGATGAAGACTGTATTTCAAGTTTATGAAAACCAGAAAAAAAATGAAAGATATATAGAATGTTCTAAGAATGTGCTTATAGAATATGCTAGTCTCATTACTGAGTGGTCAAATTATTTTATATACACATATATATGTATTTATATTTATATATGTGTATATATATACACACACACATATATATATAACATTATTTATGTCTCAATAATTAATGAGTGTAATGAATATTTATATTCAAACTAACATCGTGGGGAATATTAAGAACATTATATGCTCCATACATATTGTTTATGTTTCTATATTTTCTTTACCCTAAAGAATATACTATTCATGATAATTATGCATTATTCCATTGATGGTACTTATTATGTTAGGGCCTCACAAATAGGTGGATTAGAATTGTACAAGTTGTTCAATCTCAGCCCTTTGTTGGATATAGGATTGGTGAAAATCTTTTCCCAGTCTGTGGGCTGCCGTTTGGTCTTGTCGACTGTGTCCTTTGCCTTACAGAAGCTTCTAAGTTTGAAGAGATCCCATTTATTAATTGTTGCTCTCAGTGTCTGTGCCCCTGGAGTTATGTTCAAGAAGCAGTCTCCTATACAAATTTGTTCAAGGGTACCTCCTACTTTCTCTTCTAAGAGGTTCAATGAAGCTAGATTGATGTTGAGGTCTTTGATCCATTTGGACTTGAGTTTTGTGCATGGCAATAGACATGGGTCTATCTGCAGTCTTCTACACACCCTCATCCAATTCTACCAGCACCATTTGTTGAAGATGCTGTCTTTGCCCCATTGTATAATTTTAGCTGTTTTGTCAAAAATCAGGTGTCAAGATTTTCACCAATCCTATATCTGACAAAGGGCTGGTCTCCAAAATATACAAAGAACTCAAGAAACTATTCAACAAAACACCAAAAAAACCCTATTAAAAATGGGGTACAGAACTGAAGAAAGAATTCTCAATAGAGGAAATCAAAAAAGCTGAAAGGCACTTAAGAAAGTGCTCAACATCCTTAGCTATCAGGGAAATGCAAATCAAAACAACTTTGAGATACCATCTTACTCCTGCCAGAATGGCTAAAATTAGAAACACCAATGACAACTCATGCTGGAGAGGATGTGGAGAAAGAGGAACACTCCTCCACTGCTGGAGGGAGTGCAAACACGTACAGCCATTTTGGAGATCAGTATGGCGGTTCCTCAGGAAAATGCGAATTAGTTTACCACAGGACCTGACAATCCCCATCTTAGGCATATACCCAAATGATCCACATCCATGCAACAAAGGCATCTATCTGTTCAACTATGTTCATAACAGCACTATTTGTAATAGCAAGAACCTGGGAGCCTCTCAATTGAAGAATGGATAATGAAGATGTGGCACATCTACACAATGGAATACTACTCTGCAGAAAAAAAAAAATAGTATCTTGAAATTCACAGGCAAGTGGATGGCACTTGAAGAAACCATCCTGAATGAGGTAACCCAGTCACAAAAAGAGGAACAAAGTACATACTCATATATGGATTTTTAGACCTAGATCAAAGGATCACCAGCCTATAATTCATACCACCAGAGGAACTAGAATATAAGGTATATTCTAAGAGATTCATATAAAGTCCCTCATAGAAGCGGGAAAAGACCAGTCCCCCAGAGCACAGGGGAAGTGTGTGGGGGTGGAGTGGGGGGGGGGAGAGAGAAATAGGAGAAATAGGAGAAAGCAAGGGGGAGGAGAGGAAAACATATGTGACTAGGAAGATTGAGTCCGGTTAGGAATAGAAGACAGGAGAGAGAGAGAGAGAGAGAGAGAGAGAGACAGAGAGACAGAGAGACAGAGAGACAGAGAGACAGAGACAGACAGAGAGAATGAGCCACTATTGGTTTGAAGGGAAAATTGAACACAAAGAAAGGTCTAGAGACCTACAAGAATGCTGCCAACTAATAATTTGAGCTTCTGTGGAAAGGCTACCATAAATGCCCTTTCTGGAGAGTGAGATCAACAACTAACTTATCCATGGAGCCCTCATCTAATACCTGTTGGAAACAGGAGCAAACACCCATACATAAACACTGAGTCGAACTAAAACCCAGATGCAGATGACAGGACAAGACCAGGCTGTTAAACACATTGAGACAGGTGACCTGAACAAGGAAGAGCTAAAGGGCCCTCAGACTGATAGCTGGGAAGCCAGCATGGGACTGACTCAGGCCCCCCTGAATATGGGTCTCAACCAGAAGGATTGAGCAGTCTAAGGGACCTTAGACAGTGGAACCAGGATGTATCCCTGGTGCACAAAAAGACCTTGTAGACACTTCCCCCATGGAGGGATAACTGCCCTAACCTAGAGACAGGAGAGAAGCCCTAGTCCCTACTTCAAATGACCTGTCAGATCTACATGACCCCACTGGATGGCATTGCCCTACATATGGAATTGGGGTGGGGGATGGGAAGGGAGGTTGTTTAGGGTGCATATGAGAGGGCAGAGAGGGTAAAAGGGAGGGAGGGAGGGAGGAAAGGAGGGAGGGAGAGGGAACTGGGATTGACATATAAAATAATAAATTAAAAAGAAAAAAGAAAAATCCTGAGAAAATAATGTATCCATTATGTTCACAAAACAGGTGTTTTAGAGAGTCTAAAATCTTGTTAATTGTAATTTGATTCAGAAAAACTATTTTGAAAGGATTTTAAGGTATATATCTCAAATATTTGTTTTCTTTTGTATTTACAGGTTTATATTAGGAAAAATACATTTACAAAGCATGCTAAAACCATCATATTAATGAGGAAATACAGTTTATTAATACACTTTATTACATCATACCAGAAATTACAAGAAAATATTAGCAACCTTGTCTACTATTTGATGTGTAAAATAAAAATATACAAATTTAATATTGTCCAACTGGGCAGGGAGACTCAGGCCTATAATTCCACCTCTGGAGAAGTTGATAGAGGATGCTCAGGACTTATAGGCCAGTCTATATTTCAAATTTGAGGCCAACCTGCTAGATGAAACTCTGTCTCAAAAGCAAAAAGCAAAAAGGAGAAAGAAAAAAGTAAAATAAATATTATGCATACATATATATGCATTTATCTATAAATGTGTACACATGCACTCGCGATAGCACATACACACACCTAAATAACATAAATCATGAAAAATGTATGATTTAAATGATAAATTTGAAGAACACTCTGTAAGTAGGAACCTATTCAGATATTGTTCAATTTCTGTTTTCTACCATTTTGGTCTAAAGAACAGAGATATCCTTAGTAATTTGTAATATAATTATAAATAGTATTAATATTTTCTAGAGAAATGTAAATCTGAATTATATATTAATAATTGTATTTTAAATTATCATGCAAAAAGTTCATGTTTATAATGAAATCTATTGCTTTATATGGTGACGTAAAAATTAATGGTTATGACCAGTTTGTGGTGGTGCATGCCTTTACTCCTAGCACTAAGGAGGCAGAAGCAGGCAGATATCTGTTTGTTATAGGCCAACCTGGTCTACAAAGTAAGTTCCAGAATAATGAGAATTGGTACACAGAGAAACCTTGTTTGAATAACAAAAAGAAACAAACAATAAGAACGATGCCCAAATTCCCAAATATTGTCTATAAATGTTTGTTTTCATTTAAATGGACTTGGTTATATAAAATAAATATATATATATATATATATATAAAACAAAAACAAAAAAAAAGTGTTCATAAAAGAAAATAAATGGGAAAAGCCACATATAAAACTTTCTTATTAATTATTTTAAAGTTATGTGTATATTTAGGTGAGAATACACACACACACACACATATATATGTATATATACATACATACATATATATATATATATATATATATATATATATATATATGAGCAACATAACTTAATGGTGCAGTTGTTAGGTACTGGGAAGGGATATACAGGAGGCTGCATGCTGGCTGATATCAGTGCTTGGAACTGAGTTTAGTTTTTCTAGAGAAGTACTTGCTCCCAACCACTAAGTATTTTCTTCTACTCTATGACCAATTTGTTAATATTTGTCCATATAAACTACCTGGTGGTTTATGAGAAGTTTTAATTTTAACTAAGTTAAATGGAGCAAGTAAGTCTGCTTCAAAAACTGTATGAATGGTTGAATGCCACTGAATATTAAACATAATTCTGTAATTCATTATGTAAATTAAATGGAATAAAATTATATTTGAAATAGTATTACAGAATACTTAAAATATTTTCAATATGCCTAATTATGTGAGACTGTGGTATACCATTCTTTAAAGGCTAGTTCCAGGACAGGCTCCAAAGCAATACAGAGTGACCCTGTCTAAAAAAACAAAAAAGTAGTAATAAAGATGTTTTATTTTCTCAGTTTATTTCTTAGTATTTTATGAAGTAAAAATGTACCCAGTTATAGAGAACTTCTGTTGTAAGTCTGGTTCAATCTTTAGGATCATAAAGTAAAAGATTACAAACAAGCAAGCAAACAAACAAAAACAAAACAAAAAACCCAAAAAGTATATTTTGAAGGAAGTGGAAAATAAACACTTGGAACTTTCCACAATAAAACCTTTCATTTAATTCAAAGCATTTTCTCCAACCTATGTTCTCTGAATTGTAAGTTGCAATCCTCGTCTTTAAAAAATAATGCATTTATTTATATATTACATAACTATATGTCTGTGATTCTTAGGCAATATCTCAAATATAAAACCTTTCTTAGTCAAGACTGACAATTAATGACAGGAGCAACATTGGGAATTAATCTATATTGCATCATTTGTTTGCTAATGTCAACTTTTCTGTGAACTTTATGTTAGAATGGAGTGGATTAGATAGCCATGATACTCATGTTCTCTGGTGTGTGATACTCATGAAGAACTAGCTCAGACATTTCTTTTGTATTTTCCTCAGTATTCTTTAAGAACCTTGTTAAACCCTTGTGCTTTTTTGAAAAGATTACCATAATTTAAACTAATAATAATCTCCAAACTCACCAAGCTTGTCCATTCATAATAACCCACAACATCCAGAAAACAAACACACCCAATGAGGATGAGGATAAGGTTATGCTTGCTGTCATCAGATACTATGCATCAAAGATTTCCTCGGGGCAGGGCCACTTCATTGTGTATAAAAGGGATCTTGAAACACCCACACTGGTTAGGTGCCAGACCAGGTAACACTACATGTTACCTTGAGGCAAATCTTCATTTATTTCCTGTGATTTTTAACCTAAAAACAGTAATGACAAGTAAAATCGCTACCAGCTTATTTCCTTAATTCTATGAATATTTTGTTGTCTTCAAAAAATTCTTTTGCTTTATTTTTGAGATTGTAACATAATACACCATCTTTTTCCTTAACTTTCTGCTTAATAAACCATCTCATATATTCATGGCTTGCTTTATTCACTAATTGTTGTTACATGCATGCATGTGTATGTAAATATATATATATTTAATGTAACCTGCTATGTCTGTCTCATATTATTCCTGCATGTCTACTTTCATCCATACAAAAGTGTACCACTATTTTTGAGAGCCTTGCTTTAAAAACCTATGTAGACTATGAATGGTAAGTGCTGATAGTTAATGTTTAAAATATTTTCTTTTTCCTTTTCATTCTCATACATTGAAGAGAGTCCATATGTTTAACATTAATAGTCACATGTTAGACACTGAGTGTCAGTGATTTCCTGTGGAAACAAGAATTCACTATCTAGATTGTTGTGACATAAAGATGATGATGATGATGGTGATGATGATGAAGACGAACAATAATGACCAGAGAACATATTTTATAGTTTGGATATGCTGTACTATGTGAAGTTATTATATACATCTGGAAAAATTCTGATAAGAATTATTTTGGGAACCAGCCAGAATACAGTATTAATATATTTCACCCTAATGTATGCAACACAGCTTTCTCTGTATTCATCATGTAAGTCCTCTATATCCCTGAATTGTCAAATTTTGTTTCCATTATACCTTGTATATAAGTTCACAAATAAAAGCTATTTTTTTTCAGTGAACAAGAGCTCAAGGCTCAGTAAATTTATATGAGACTGAAGAAACCTGATTGTGCTTTCTTTTCCTTTTTTGTATTATTTATTTTTTTTCTCATTTTACATATCGATCCCAGTTCCCTCTCCCTCCCTCCTTCCCATGCCCACCTATTCCCCCTCACATCCCATTCCCCCTCCCATCCACAGGAAGGGTGATGCCTTCCAGTAGGGATCATCAAAATCTGTCAAGTTATTTGGAGTGTGGTCTAAGCCTTCACTCCTGTCTCTAGGGTAAGGGAGTATCCCTACATGGGGAATCTGCTCCCAAAGTTCTTTTGTGCACCAGGAATACATCTTGGTTCCACTGTCAAAGGTCCCTTAGGCTGCTCAGGACTTCTAACTTCTAACATTCAGGGCATCTTACTTGGTCCAATGCTGATATCCCAGCTATCAGTCTGGGGGTCCATGGGATCCCCCTTGTTCAGGTCAGCTGTCTCTGTGGGTTTCTGTATTCTAGTCTTGACTACTTTTCTTATCATTCCTCCCTCTCCACAACTGGATTCCAGGAGTTGGACTCAGTTGTTTCTTTCCATATTTTATTTCCTAGTTTTGGGGAACATGTTATGTAAAATGCCATTCTTAATTCCAAGCAGAGGTGTGGTCTTCTGTTTGTATAAGACCTATAAGAATCTACAAAGAGTAAAATTTCTTTGGTTTACTCAGTTGGTAAATCATTTCTGCTTTCCTTTTACTTTGGTAAGCAAATTTCACAGTAGAATGATTAGAAAATATCTTTGTCATGGGTGAAAAATCAGTTTACAAGTTTCAGTTCTAGTCAACATGTGTGAAGTTGATGCAATGTATACTACCTCTTAAAACAGCGACTGAAATCCACTGCAGTTCCAGTACCAACTGCATTTCACTGGCATCTGTCTCAGATCATTCGCTCTTTCAAAGCATGTTTTCTAATAGTAAAATGGTCATCAGTAAGATAAATTCAATAATAGTGACCCTCTTTCATACCTGATTTAGTACTAACAGCATTGATACATTTTAGATATATTCCCTTAAATGGTAAAAAAAAAAAAAAAACATGTTGATTTTCTTTGGTTTTGTGGATAGATATGAGGAGGGAGAGAAACTACAGATGGAAAAAATAGTTTAAATTATGTGACATACATGAATGAAAATGCCCCAATGTTTGTTTGGTAGTTTAGGAACTGACTTAAAAACAAGTCTTCTGTATCTTTCCCTCATTTTCTACTGGTGGAAACAAGAACACAGCTTTTGATGTGTGCCTGGGAACCAGGGTAGATAACCAGCCCTCGCTGATATTGTGTCTTTCACTGAACTATAAACTTGTAATGTAAAATTATCTGTAGTAATCTAATTTGTACAGGCCATGATTTCTCAAGTTTGCATACAACAGTCAGTGTATGCTTTTGCAGATTTTGAATATTCTTCCCAATATCTCCCCTCTGGTTCTCTCAGGACTATTTCCCATTTTTATTGAGAAGCATTTGCTCTATAAGCTGTTGTGTTGTCTGACTGACAAATTATGTTGTCCTTTGGGGAGATTTGAGTAATCATTTCAGATAAATGATATCACAACCATCAAATATACATTTTAATTTTAAGACAATATTTTTTTTGCCCCCAGGAATATTTTCTGGATCATAGATGTACCTGCTGGTTTAATATATTAGGGGTTGTAGATTCTCCTCCAATAAGCATGATTTCACTACCACTAATTACTAGTTTACCGGTGCCAGGCATGGTGTCACTCTTGTTGAGTAGGTCTTAAGTCCAAGGGATATATGTCACTACTGCACCTGTGCATGTTGGTTGTTAATGTAGTACGTAGGTATCTTAATTGGGTAGGAATGTTGGTTGCCTCTCTTGTTTGGAAGCTAACATGGAAGCTTATGCTAAGATGAAAGCTATTTGTCAGAAAGGGACATTTTGGTCATTTTTAGCTGTGGGGCCTCTTTGACCTGTTTCCGAAGTGCAAAGTGCTATCAAGTTGAGACTTACCTACCACTCTGGTGGGTGACTAGGTCAACAAAAATAGGCTGTGTGGTTTGAAAATCTATTTGAAAGCCCAGGCTTACATCTCAAAAGAGAGCTTCTCATGTCTGGTAGTAGGGTTGTTATTAGGTGGTCTTCGACTCTGGGAGGACTTTCATCTTCCAAGATGAAGTTATAGTTAAAGCAATAAACATATACAAGCATGTGAATATGTTTAACAATTTTAGAGTTATATATTGTTGATGAAAGAGTGTCAAAAGCAGGAGTTATTGAGAAGTGGTAACCAATGCTGATCATCAAAAGTTGTCAAAATTTGTTGTCAAAATTCAGAGAAAAGATGATTAACTATAGGGTACCTAACTACAATAAGAACAATCTAGGACCCAGGAAATATCACAGAAGGGGGAGCAGAAAGATTGTAAGAGTCAGAGGACCAGGATACCTGCTATAATATAGTGAAAGCTGCCATGAAATCTCACATCAGGAATAGAAAAAATTTTAGAATCTTCATCTCTGAATGAAGAGTTATAAATATTCAATGGTTGCTGAGAGAGGAAGAACTGCCTAATAGGCTATCCAATCACAAGCTGTCAGCCTTAAACAGATATACACACAAGCACCATTAAATGGATGCATGTGCATATGGTGTGCATTATCCCCCCTTTCAACTTCCTGATAATCCATAAATTGCACATAACACAGAACCACGCATTTTACTATCATGGTGTGAGTCTGACGCTGACCCTCTATGCAGTAATAGTTGTATGACTGGGCTGGCATACCAATCCCTCCATTGGAAGCCCTACCTGTTCACAGGAAATGACCAGTTCTGGCTATGCATCCACCATTGCTATGAGTCTTTGCTTGTAGATTCCTAGGAGTTTTGCTGGCACAAGGTTGCTTTCTGTTCCCCTACACCTTGCAATCATCTCTTTCATACTAACCCTCCATCTATACCCAACTCAATCCCTCATGTTCCCATCCCTTCTTACTCTCAGTCTATGTGCTGTACCTCATCTCTTTATTACCTAGCCTCTCTGGGTCTTTGAATTGTAGCATGGTTAAGTTTACAGCTCAAATCCACTTACAGGATAGTACATTCCATGTTTGAATATTTGGGTCCAGTTTACCTCATTTAAAATAATTTTTTCTAGGTCTATTCTTTTGTTCTCAAAAATCCTGATGTCATTGTTTTTTAACAGCTGAGTAATACTCTCATGTCTAAATGTACCATTGTACTGCATTTTTGTTATCCATTCTTCAGTTGTGGGATATCTAGGTTTCCAGATTTTGGCTATTATGAATAAAGCTGCTACAAACATAGCTGAGCAAGTGTGGTATGATTTAACATTCTTTGGGTCTATGCTCAAAATGGTGTAGCTGAGTCTTTAGGTAGATCAATTACTAACTTTCTGAGGAATTACCATATTGATTTCCAAAATGGCTGTACAAGTTGACACTCCCAACAGCCATGGAGGGATGTTCTTATTCCACATCCAATTGCCATCAGAGCTTTCATCCAGTAACTGATAGAAACAGATGCAGAAACCCACAGCTAAGCACTGAGCCAAGTGCTGGGAATCTTGCAGAAGAGAAGGAGGATATATGAGCCAGGGGGATTAAGGACATTACAAGGGAACCAACAGAAATTACCAACAGCAGCTCAAAGAATGTGGACCAACAGCTAGGGAGCCTTCAAGGGACCAACCTAGGATCTCTACATGTGAGTGACAGTTATGTATCTTGGTCTACTTATAGTACTTCAAAGCAGTGGTGGGAGTAAAATCCATGCCAAACACTTTGGCTGGCTTTGAGGAACCTATTTCTCATATTGGGTTGTTCTGCCCAGCTTTATTACAAAGCGAAGAGCTTAGTCCTACCTCAAGTTAACATGCCATGCTTTGTTGATGCTCATGGGAGACCTGCCCCTTTCTGAACAGAAACAAAGGAGGAAGAGATTGTGGGTCAGTATCAGGAGATGGCAGGAGGGACCAGAAGGAGGGGAAGGAAGGGAAACTACAGTCCAGAAGTTAAATAAATGAATACATTTAATTAAAAACTACCAAAAAGTTAACCACACCAAGTTCATTTCTATAATGTCATTTTCCATCCATTGTCCTTTCTTGTAACCTCTGGGCCCACAGTGATGTATAGGAGATAGTATCAATGCCTAATGAAATAATAGTACTCATTGTGGGGTTCTGTGTGACCCACACATTACTACCTTAATTTTAGAGAAAATGAAGCTGAGAGTTGGAAACTATCTTGCTCACGTTTAAATAGATCAAAAGAACACATTCAAATAGAAGCAGTTTGAGTTGGTCTCTATAATTTTAATACCTTCCTCCATAAGCCTTTTCCTCATAATATGTCTTGAGAATTTATGATAGGTGCCTGTGTTAAACATCTATCACTGTCCATAAACTTCCTTTTATCGCCTAAATCCTCCACACTTTATAGTAAGCCTCTGGTGCTTTCCTTGGTACAGCAAGTCTTTCTAAATCTTTGTAAGACTTTATGGTGAGTCTTTCTATATAACCAGGCAATTCTCAGGTCATCTGCCTCATGGCAAACCTTTTCAATAACATGAGTACTTCGAACATTTTGCTTTGTCTGAATTTTGAAAGCACTTTGTGAACACCCTGGTGGAAACTCAAAGTTTTACTCCAACTATCTGAGAAGTAAACTAAATACTGAATATATTTACAAGGATTTACAATTCTGTTATATATGTTGTTGTAATTTTTCAATCATAAGGTCTGATAACTAAATTATATATCCTTCTTGCATTACACCATGTGGTAGTATAAACAGGTGCCTCAGATAGGGCAGATAGTTTCAATTCATCTTATATTGTGGAAAATAATTCCATTTTACAGGATAGGTACATTATCTTTTACTTCTACTGTCCTGTGCTTTCCAGTTAAAGAAAGGAGTGAAATTGATGTCTAACATCCAACCACTAGTCAAGAACCCTGGTTTCAAGCAGGCCTCAGTAGACTGCTATCTGAAGAAGCTTATAGTAGTATCCATTCATAAAGAGGAGAGTTGGGTAAGGCCTAGCAGGCAGCTGGAGCAAGAAGCTGAGGGGTGAGATTTCTAATTGCATTCAGAAAGCAGAAACTAGACAGGAAGTCAGGTGTCCCTAGAAACTTTCAAATACCTGCCTACCTCCTCACTCCTAGTGATGTACTTCCTCTAGCAAGGCTACACCTCCTAAAACTTCCAGGAATTCCTCAGACAGTGCCACCAACCAGGAACAAGTATTAAAATATGTGAGCCTGCTGAGCAGGATGGTGCATGCCTTTAATCTCAGCACTCTGGAGGCAAAGGCAAAGAGATCTCTGAGTTCCAAGTCAGCCTGGTCTGCAGACCTAGTGCCAACACAGGTAAGGCTGTTACATAGAGAAACCCTGTCTTTAACAACCAAAAAAAAAAAAAAAAACCCTGTGAGGTAATTACTCATCTAAACACAATAGCCATTATGCATCAAATATTCATATTAATAAACTTGGTATTGTCAACATCATAAACGCAAATGTGAAATATGCAGTATGCAGCCTATTCATAATGAAATCAATTGATTTTTTCTGTTTCTGTATGTATGGTTTCAAGGCTGACTTATTCACATTGTATAGCCAATGAAGGGTCTCATCATTTGGGGTTGCTAATTCTCCTTCTCCCAGAAGTCATAGTTGCCCATGGTTCTTTGCCAAAGGGTGGGACCTCTCAGAATTTCCCCCTTCACATTAACAAGTACACTGGCATTGCAATTGTTCCAATTGTATCTGGGAACTCTGCCTCACAGCAGACTTCTAGCTTTTAAATTCATTTTGCCACCTCCTCCAAAATGTTCTCTAAGCCATAGATGCAGGAGCTGTGGTGTAAATGTTTCAGTTGAGGTTGGATTCCCCATGACCCACTGATCTCTTTAGTGTGTCCAGTTGTGGTTTCTGTTTTGTTATTTGTTTTTTTATTCTTTGGCTCTTTTGGGAACCAAAGCTCCCATATGAATCACACATGGAGGCTTATTCTTAGTTTTGAATGTTTCTTGCCAGATTTCCTTATCTTAAATTAACCTGTCTACCTTTTCCCTCTGGATGTTTATCTTCCTCTTCTGTAAATCTTACTTTCCTTCTTACTCTACGATTGGCTGAGTGGATGGATGGGTGGTTAATGGAGGGCCACTAACATCCTTCTCTCCTGGTTTTCTTGCTGCTCCCTCTTCCTCATTTTTCCTTCTGTATTTCTTTTCTATGCCTGCTTGCCCTACCTATCCTTGCTCATGCGTGGCTATTAGCTGTTCAGATATTTATTATGGCAATCAGGTGTTTTAGACAGGCAAAGAATCACAGCTTCACATAGTTAAACAAATGCATCATTAAAGAAAGTAACACATCTTTATATCATTAAACAAATGTTCCATAGCATAAACAAAAGTAACACACCTTAAAATAATATAAATACTATTCTACCACATTGCTGAGATGGTCTCCAAAATCAGACTCATCAGGTTTTATCAATATATATATATATTACATATATATTGATATATATGTATATTAATTAGGTGGGGTGTATTATATATACTTAATAGTTTTTAATATTTTAGAAACACTTGTCTAGGGATAGAGAGATGGTTTAAGGTAAAGAGTGCTTGCTATTTTTACAGAGGACGAGAAATCATTATTAAGGACCATGTTGGATGGTTGCAACCACATATCATTTTAGCTCCCATGGTTCTAACACCCTTTTCTGGACTCCAAAGGAAACATGCACATTTCCAAACATACATGCACATACCTATACAGTAACTTACATATAAACTTTGCTGTAGAAATGTAATACAGTTAGAAAAGGTATTGGCAATTTCAGACTCACTGACATAAATGAACAAAATTTGGTAATATAAATTAATGACTTGCATGCTTTTTCTTTACCCTGACTCATTCCTTACTGGTAGGACCAATCTTTTCAGTTCTGGTTCAATGAGCCAGAAAAGTAACTTTGTAGTATCAGAATGTCATCTAACTGTATATTTACTATATTGTAAATAATGGTGAACAGTGGTCAATAAATAGTTTTATAGTCCTTTAACAAATGAAGCACTATGCACATATAATATTATACATATTTTAATTATTTCTAATTCCAATTAATTATAGATACACCAAGTGGTGCAGCTGTAAGGAATTTGGTGAGGTTCATAGCCCATGAATTACTACCTCATCTTAACGTCTTTGTATTAATACCATTGTTTAATTTGAAATCAATATTTCCTTTTATTCTCATAGAATATGATTACAAATTATTCTATGCTACCAAATTTTTCTTTACATGGCAGCCACTATACAAATATGCAATTGACTTGTCTTTGTCAGAATGAAAATTAAAAAACAATAAGTTTCAGATCAATATACATGGAAAGTTAAAGAAGTGAACAAATGATTAGAAATAATTGTGTGTGTGTGGGGGGGTGTTGGGTGGATGTGTAGTTTATTATGGATATATTTATGAATAATATGACTTAAATGATTTTAGGTAAACTCTGGGTAAAATCTATACCAAGATCTCATACGTGATGTGATAGAATTCAGCATAATCATATAACAGCAAGCCTTTTTGCCTGAGTAATTTACTTTATCAATATTATGTATCTTTCTACCATCTATCTTCTATCTATACTTACCTGTCTCTTTACTTACAATTATATCATCTATCATCCATCTCTCTGTATGCATGCATTCACTTTCCAAACCTCTTGTAGATCTGGAGTCATCAGAGGTTGTGTAGAAAAGATTTATAGGGTAGAACATGCAGTGTAGTGAGATATTCACTTTGTCCACACCTGTGGCATAGACCATGCCTATTGTGGGTGGGGACAGGGGCGAACGTTACCTGGGGGAAGTAAATCTTAGAAGGAGGTCCCAGGAGCTTTCAGTACAGGGACAGAAGAGTATCTGGAGGCATTCTTGGGATCAGGAACCTACTGGTGTTCATCTGTCTATGCTGTAAGTTATTTCTCCTTGAATAAACATCTCTTCGGCCTATCAGTATCTCCTGATCCTTATTAAACCTCAAATATGCAGGAACAATTAAATCCACTAAAATCACTCACAATGCAGTTTTCCAATAGCAATGACTCTTTTTGAAATGACAGAGCAGATCCCACATTGTATAGTCTCTCAACAATGGGATAGGTTCTATGTGGTTACTTATTAGTACTGAGTCCAAGTCTCTGCCTAAATTATTGGGAGACAATTATTTTTAACATATTAATTAAAATTGCACTGCTTTATGACTTTTAATTTGAGACAAAGCCCCTTACTCCATTGCCCCATAGGAAATATTAGAGTCTTTAGATAGGCCTGTATTTTTTTTTAATGACTTCCTCTGGTATTTTTTCAAGGAAGCAAGGGCTGTCACTCCATCTTTAAATCTGACTTTGCTTTTGAAAAATTAAGCCTATGGTATAGTTTAGCTGGAGTTTAAGTCCTCTAGAAAATAATAATTATGAATGTTTAGAATATTTATGAGACACTTATTGTACAGGCCAAGCCCATATTTATGGCATCAGGTTAGTTTTGTCTAGCTTGTTGCTGTCCAACACTGCAAACCCTCCTGAGTTATTTTGAACTACATAATAAAGTTTTCCTGTTATCCTAATATGTTTTCAAGTGCATTTCCTATTATGTAGTCAATTCTCTCTGTTTCAATAATCTGCCTGTGGGTAAAATATAAATATATACGGAAATGGCTTGCAAGACAGTAGATGTGGTTGCTTCCAATGGCATGATTAGCTATTGTTACAGGGTGATCAGCTGCAGCCAAGCTCAGCACCATTACTGTGGAACCTGTAGTGGCTCTGGAAGCTGAAAATGCATGGCACATTTGCCATTCACCCTGCCAGGGGACAAGAATATCTTCTTCCTGCTGCCCACTTCTCTACATAATAAAGTTGCAGTAATTTTGTTTTGTTTCAACTCAGATTGCTCATTTGATCTTCCCCTGTCTATTTCACTATTATGTGATCATTTATGTTATTGTATCACTTTGACATACAGAGATATAGGAGTATGTTGTCCATCCAAGGCATCTTAGAGCAAACTGATGAGCTAGCAATTGATAACTGGGTAAGATACTGATAATTTTGTGGATGTAAAATTCTAGGGCTAAAAGGTGCACTCTAGTAGTTTCATAGCAGATATTTTGAGTGTGGGTACTGCACTGTGTAAGGTCAGGTGATATGTTTTAGTTCACCAAGCATGATCTATTTCATTTAAAATAGAAAGTTCTCTGAAAACATACAGTTTTAAGAAGTGATATGTTTTCAAGCAATACATTTTAAAGCAGTATAGCTCAATCCAGTATCCACTTAGGACAACTCAGTATCCACTTAGGAAACATGAGCCTTATTGGCCAAGAGTGACTCCTCTGCTCAAATACCTATGCTAATCACAAAATTACTAAATAAAAAATACTTTTACAGGGCATAGTGTGAGCATATCCATCTGGTTGCCAACTTGTATTCCCTCCTATTTCTTCTCTGCTTTATACAAGTGGTACTATCTGTGGTCACAACTAAAATCTGTCTACACACGAATTCTCCTTACCATGCCCTGATTTGAACACATGACTCTTTATTGATCTATCTTGTGAGTTGCCCCATTACTTCTGCTGAGAGAATAAAGGAGAAACTACCTTCCAAGATGGGAACACATTAAAGGAGACTTTTTCCACTGCATATTGAGAAAGTGAGAGAGATCACAAAATGGGAGACCCTAGAAACCCAGACCATCTTAAGCCACTGTTTGTTCTCCCAAAGAACAGCCTCATTTCTAGGCAAGCAAAGTATGCTCCCTTTGGAAGGCCACCCTGGTCATTCTAACTGATATGCTGACACCATGTGGGACTCTTTCAGGTCCTGCATCAGCATCATCTCAGGTGTCATTCTTTCTTTCTTTAAGTATTGGCATCAAACATGTATGATGTATTTCTGAAGACTCCATGGATGCCAAACTGAAATGTGACCTGGGATTTCATCATTCAGAGGTCATTATTCTGTAGCCATTCAAGGGTGTCCAGATGTTTTCGAATCAACAGGCTTTGATTGTTCATTCCATTCTTCTCTACCTCAGTCTTCCCTATCTTACTAGAAAGCTTCACTCTGTTTCCTTTCCATGCCCAGTACCATTTTCAAGTCTGAGCTTGATCTTTAATGGTTGAGTTCTCATTCTTGCCTCACCACCCAATATCATATTAAAATTATCATCTCTTAAATCAAGTTCCTCAAGGTACATGAGGATATCTGCTCTCTATTTTAAAATTTTCTCTATTTCAGGAAAAGAGTTTATTTCCATGTTTGATAAATATGACTTTTATCTGCAATTCATTATGTATAAAACAGTGTATGAGAAAAAATCTGATTATCAGTGACAGAAGAGTACCATAGAAATAGAATCATATTTTATTTGTGACATTTCTTAAAAGGGAAGAAATAACTTTTATGGTTTTAATAATGTGTTTGGGGAAATGGAGCTTTGCTCTAAACATTTGATAATAATTTGTAATGTATAAAAAAGCTCAGTAATGATATATTACTCTGGTACATGCATTACTTACAATAATCAACACTCCTTTCAGATCTGTGACTTTTATGTAAGCCTGTGGAGATGCTATCAGTAGATGAGACATAGTGGTTAATATTTACTGAAAACTAATTCGAGTGCTGTGACATGAGAGTTATAAAAGCTGTATAGCAGTGTGAGTGTTTGTATTCGAATAGTTATTTATTTACTTTTAGTCATTTTCAAGTACAGACAACTGAAGATGTTCTTGGGAAGAACAAAAATGAGTGTGTCACCTTGTCTTGACGCCACATTTGTCCTGTGACTGCAGTGTGGCAGAACTAGTTTCTTATTATAAAGAATCACAAGTGGATTATTCCCTTTGCTAAACAAAGTGAAGACATTTCTATCATTTAAGTAACAAAGTCTTTTTAATGCTTACACAGGGATGCATGGAATTCCAAAGATTTCTCTCAGCCTTTCTTAGATAATAGTTCTATTAGTAAGCCAATAAGAAGAGCCATTCCAGGGATATGTGCTTCTTGGAGCATGGCTGATACATGGTTTGGAATTATTGAAAATAAAATAGGGTAACAATAAGATTTTTGTTTATTTCCTGGCTAGGGATCAAGCCAATGACATTATGTATGCCAGACAATCTTACTAGAGCTGGGCTACATCCCCAGACCTAAAGATTCTAACAAGGCTCTGAAAAAACACCTAACATTCCCCAACTGATATAGAAAACCCAGAGAAGAACAAACATACTGTGATTCTTCCAGGTGAGACAATCTCCTTTGATATTAGACTGAAGTTATTTGGCATAGATGCAAGGGATATTGTTTCCTACCAGGCAGATTCTTTTTATTGTTACTGTATCATAAATACCACACTTGTAGCTGCCACTTAATTCCTAACAATGGAAACCATTAACACTGAACTGGATTTTTTGTGATATCAATTAGTGAAATATCAAAATTCGTGTAAGTAAAATATCTCTATTCTTAACTTTGGGTCACTTTCTTTCACTTTTCCTTTAGTAAGTGATATGTAGTAAATTTTGATCTACCCTCATCCCCAATATCCTGTTTAGTATGAAATTCTGTGACTTTGTAAAGCATTTACATCTCAAACTCTTTTAAAATGTATTTCATTTTATTTTTATGTATGTTTCATTAACAGCTGTATACCTTTCCTAGATTCTCCTTTCCTTTGTGGCTATATCAAAGAACTCAAGTTCAGTATGTGTTAAACTGTGTCTTTTTAATGTATGATTAATGTATGGTAAAACATGAATAAAAATGTTATTTAGGGAATCAAAATTAAATAGAAACTTCATTTAACTTTATGTGTGAATATTTCTGATAACTAAAATTCATTGTATTTTCATGTGATGTGTTTCAATATAAATCATTTTGGTTGTATTGGTTGTTATACATCAATATGAAATACATATGTTTATAGAAAATAAGTTTTAGCAAGATCACATCTTTATCAATTTCAAATGCTCAATGTTAATTCATATTAATAATAGGAAGCAACTGTACAATTAATTGGAAATATATTCTCCTTTTAGTCCTTGTACAACACTGGAATCTCTCCCCCTTTTATAGAAATAGATTTTTTTCTCACACATAAAATTTACCCTGAATATAGCTTTGTTTTCCAGTCCACTATTCCTGACAGTCCTCCTCACCTCTCCAAAAATCTAGATACACTTCCTTTGTCTCATTCATTTAAAAAGAACAGGTTTCTAAAATATATCAACAAAATAAACTAGAACAGCATGCAACAAAAATTATCACACCCAAGTAGGATAAGCCAAAGCAACAGAAGCCAAAGAGTCCAAGATAAGGCAGGAGAGTCACAGAGCTACTCATTCTACTCAGGAGTCATGTAAAAGCATTAAACTGAAAGCCATCATATATACATATATATATATATATATATATATATATATATGTATATGTATATATATATGCAGAATACCTGGTATAGACCTGTGCATACTGCCTTAGTCTCTGTGAGTCATCTGAGCTTTGGTCAGCTGACTTAGAAGGCCTGGTTCTCCTGATGTCCTACATCCCCTCTGGCTCTTACACTGTCTGCTTTCTCTTTTGTGGAGTTCCCTGAGCTCTTGAGGGGAGGGCTTTGGTGGAGACATTCTATTTAGAATTGAGTGTTCCAAGGTCTTTCTCTGATTAATGTCTGCCTATGGGTCTCTGTATTTGTTCCCATCTGCTGCTAGAGGAAGCTTCTCAGATGACAGCTGAATCAGATACTTATTTATGAATATAGCAGATATCAGTAGAAGTCATTGATAAACATTTGTATTTTCTTTTAAAGACCAGTTGTGTTTGGTTTCACCCTAGGTCTCTGTGCTATCTAGCCTCTGGTTCTTGTTGGAAATATCTTCTTAAAAGGGGGTGTTTAAAAGATTAAAGAAATAGAAACAAATGAAAAATTGTTAAGTAAATTTATGATTCAAAATGCAGAGTAGAAGTAGTATGAAATAAAAGAGCCATGACCAAAAGTTTCTTACAGAAAAAAAAATCTGTTTCTTTTACAACTAGAATGGACTCCTTCAGACATGAAAACTTGTTTAAGTCTCTTATTTACAAATAAGGCTATTAGCACACAGGTCAGAAAAACACATCCAGTCTGGAAGTTGTACAGTGATAGCCACCTAGATTAGTCATTGGAAGGTGTATCCTGAGTAGAACAGCAGAAGAAAGCTAGTCATGCACAAAACAGGACATATTTCCTAAAGGAGTGCCCATAGCACTGTTGTGTGCTGGGGGGGGGTAAGAACGACTCACCTAACATGTTTCTACCTATTTACTAGTGTTAGACTATGGCTGTTTACAGGCAATATGGAGAAAACGTCTTTGAGTTTCACTAAGACATACTGGCTGAGCTGAAGCTTCATGAGTAAAAACTATACCCACTACATGACGTCTCTATTTGTGCCAGTGAAACTAGTAGCTTATAACAGTAGTAATACTTGTCACTAATTGCTGATTGTTTACTATCTGGAATTGATTAAGTATATTTCACCTCATTTAAAATTTCCATTAATTTACGTTCATTATAGTAATATTTTCTTCACTGTTCATGTGTATGTATATCATCATGAAAAATGCAAGTATACATGTTTGATGGTGCTTTCAATTCACAAAGCAAAACTATCATAGCTGTTGAGGAACATGCAATGAGAGATAAGAACCACCTTGATATGTTAGAGAAATGCAAGGAGTGTGTTTGTTTGGCGTGAATAATGTGTAAAATTTGTCTTGAGATATTGTAATGAATAAGATATAAAAGATACTTGTCCTTTCAAAAAACATTGTATGTCCCGGAAACATAGCTCAGATGGTACAAATTTGCCAAGCATACAAAAAGTTCTGGTGTCAATCATTGGTAAAAGATAAAACAAAGCATGGCAGTACATCCCTTAAATCCCAACACTTGGGAAATAGAATCACCAATACCAGCAGGTCAAGGTCATCCTCAGCTACACAGCAAGTTTCAGGACATGCTGGTCTAGGTTACCAGCAGTTTCCCTCCAGCCTGGTCCCACAGCCATGTCGGACCCAATATAACACACAGAAACATGGTATTAATTATGAAACTATTGGCCAGTTACTAGCATTTCTTATTGGCTAGCTCGGTCTTAAATATTAATTTCTATCAATGTAAGTGTTTCCACGTGGTCTAATCTTACTGGAGAAAGGTTCTAGAACTCTTCTCTCATGCCTTACATCTTGATTCCTCCTACTATATTTCCCAGAATTCTCCTTGTCTCCTAGTCCAGCCTATCTTGTTTACCTATTGGCCAACATGGCTTTATTCATTAACCAATAAGAGAAACATATTTACAGAATGACATTGCCCATCATGTCCAATTTTGTGTCTAAGTAAAAGAAGGGCTTTAATTTTAACATAGTAAAATATATAACAAAACAGTTATCAAATAAGAACTATAGTTAACAATATTTAGTTCTTTAACATTATCAGAAATTAAAGAAAATATTTCATCACCTATCCTATCTTTGTGAATAAAAAGTCTTATATATAACTTATCTTTAATCCTAACTAAGGAAAAGTATAACCATAACTATCTCTCGTCAATTCCATCAAAGACCACAGAAGGATAATAAACTCTAAAAAGAACCGAAACATCTCATTACCTGGACAGTCATCCAAAGTTCTTCTGTAAATTGGAGCATCCATCTTTGGCCCTAGGCCATAGTGGATCTGGCAGACTCCTCAGCAAAGCAGGAAATTTTCAACTGTCCATCTGTATTTGCTGTTTGTTAGTCACTCTTCTCTGTGTCCTGCAGAATGTCTGGCAGACTATTCCATAAAGCAGGAACCCTAGAGCAGTCCCTGTAGCAATGTCCATCTTGTATCAGAATTCACTTTTCTGTGGGTCCTGCATATCCACATTATGCAGCATAAAGTCAAACAGTCCAGACAAGAGCAATATCTTGCCCAAGTGTCTAGTCTTGCCATATTGGAAACAAGCTCCATAATGAGTTACTTTGATGTCCATCTTCCTTTGAGACACAGGTGGTATTGCCAAGAACAGTTATGTCTCACTGTCAGGAAAAATCCAAAACCATTTTAAATGTCTTTGAAAGGTTTGAAGAAAGCCTATTCATTTGAAACATGTCTTTATATACTTATAAATACCCAACAAGCCTAATAGGTAACTACCTATAATTTGTACTTAATTATACATTACATTTTTTAATGAGTTATATAAACACTATACTTAAAGAAGGGGAGAAATACATATCACAAAATTTGTATCAATAAATAAAATCCATTCCAAAACAAAGTATTCATATCTATGCCATAATCCTCTTTTCACCTTTAAAAAGTGATTGGTTGTGATCATTAACCACTTATAACCAAACCCATTTAAATGAAAACAAACATTTATAAACCATATTTGGTAATTTTGGCAATGTTCTTTCCAAGCTGCTTCCTGATGTTTGCGGAAATTATACTATCACGGGGATCCTAAGAAGACACAGAAATCCTGGCTGTAGTCTGCAAGAAGGCCTTGTCCCAGCTGTTTTGAATGTTGGTCACCTGGGACTCTGTTTCAGGGGATCTTGCTTGATCAAACCATGTTAATCTGGAAGGAATCCACTGCTTTTTATTTTTTGTGGAAACAAAAATAGAAATTCTTTTCTGCAGTAACCTGTCCTTAGACTTAAATTTTGAAGTCAAAGCATTTTTAAAATGTAAAAGTTGGATTAATTTAGCAGCATTGATAATCAGGTGGTGTATTTTAGCAGTTATTGTTCCTTCCTTAGCAGTTGAGCAACTCATAGACAATACAATAGCATACAGTATCCAAATTTTTTGCTTATTTACCATCTTTAGGTGGTTTTTTTATTACTCTATTTATTTTACTTTTTTTTTTCATTTTCTGAGATAGTGTTTCTCTGTGAACTTTTGTATGTCTTGAAATTCACTCTGTACACCATGTTCGCTTTGAAATCACAGAAATTTGTTTGCCTCTGTCTCCTGAGTGCTGGAGTTAAAGGTGTGTGCCACCATACCTAGCCACTCTCTTTCTATTTTGTTTTAAAACCACTTTGTCCTGTTTTTTTTTTCCTCTATCAAGCCTATGTATATTTTCCACACACTGTAAACCTTTAGAGATTTTTCTTTATCATAATCTGTCTTTACTGTAAATCTTTATCTTTTTCTGGCCTTGAGTCTTTTATCTGCTAAACAACAACATTGGTTTCTAATATGGCAGGGGTATGTTTACCACCAGTGATGAGAGCTGTGCTCACTGCCTTGGTCTATGCTGTCATCAAGCAGCATGTTCCCACTGCCAGCTACTTGCACATACTATTGAATTGTTAGCAGAGCCTCTTAAAAAAGGGTTTTTTTCCCAATTATACTGAGTCAGGAAGCCTCGCTTAAAGTTGCTTCATGAGTCTCTGCTTGTCTCTAGCCAAAGAGAAACCGCCTCAGATGTTGGTAGCAAGAAGCCTTGTTTGTATCTATTCTTTTGTTTTTAAAATCCCCTTTTAAAGCTTTTGATAAATTTTAAGTGGAATTTCTTAGTACTCATGCTGTAGGTGCCATTTTGTTACAAGCAGTTTCCCCCCAGACTGGTCCCATAGCCACATCAGCCCCAATATAACACACAGAGTCACTGTATTAATTATGAAACACCGGCCAGTTACTAGCATCTCTTATTGGCTAGCTCTGTCTTAACAGTTTACAAAAGTTTCTGCCTATAATCAGTATTCTAACAGGAATTGAAAATAAACTAGCGAGAAAATAATATCAGCTATGAATATATATATTATGGATACTCAGAAATAACTTCAATCTTCAATGAGTGAACAAGAGTGAAATAGGTCATGAAGAGCACCTCAGTCATATATAGTGTGATAGCTGAAATATTGCATGAAGCCTAATTGTATAATATTACATATTAACATATATATAAATATATATGTTATTTTTATAGATAAACATAGATGTGATTGAATTATATACACTTGAAAATAAAGAAATGACAACCATGGAATTCTAATGAGGAAAACAGTTACATGTAGTTAACGAAGACACTGCCATTTTGTAGATTTTGTACTGATGGCTAATTACTCCATTACTTAAATATATAGCAACTGTAGGAAAATGGAGCACATGCATAGCCCCAGGTAAGAATGTTTCACAAGCAAGCCCAAATCAGTATTAACCTAATTCTGTGTCTCACCATGAAGAGAGAAAGCTAGCAGTTACTGATAAGAGCATTATTAAGTGTCTTGAAACTAACGTTTCAATGGAAGTGTGTCCTAGCAGGACTCTTTAGCAAGGAAACCACCAGAAATGAGAACAGATTGTAATGGTGAGCGTGCAGGGAAGCATGTGGCTAAAATTGGTGAAAAGTAGGTGTGACTCCAGGTAAAGAACAGTTATGAAAGCATCTGTGATGGCAACACTAAACCAGAGACTTTTTACAGCTCTTAGTTATTTCATGGAAGCCTGTTTTAGGTGTGAATTTCTGTGTGAGTTTTATTTTCTTGCAACAGTCCATTTTATTTTATTTTATTTGACCTCTTGGGTGGGTAATGTGTCTTGCTTCCCTGATTAATCTTCTTGTGAGTTGCATCCTTATGGGCAATCTCAGAATGTTAGGGATCAAACACAGACTGTCACCTCTGGAAGGTACACAGCCTGTAGAGAGTCTGCCATGAGACCAAATAATCTTTCAAGGTTGTAGAAGAGAAACACTCCCCTCATGAAACATAAAGCCCTTCTGTCCTCATCTGAGACTTCTGTGGCTTTACTTTTGCTCCAGTGATATGTAATGATCAATTAATTGTGTTGTTACTACTAAAAATAATTATTAATAAATGTTAAATAGAAACTTACAAAACCCTAATGCCCGGTCCAAGAGGACAGACACATCCATCCACTACTAGAGAGCCAGTAAGTTTCTATTCCAGTCACATTAGTATTGTTCACATTATCTAAGTTGTTCCCATCTCTAATTCACCTATTTCCTGGCATAGTGAAGTCAGTATGGAATTCTGAAAAAAAAATATTTTACATACATATGATGTTCCCATGTCTTTTCAAAGGCCTACGATCTTCTGTATTTCTGCTTCCTCTGCTTTAGAATGAATCGCCGGAAATAATCACAAAGGGGTAACTTCCAGAGCTGTCAGCTTACATGTCTTTGTGTGTTTGTGGGCTAGAGATATGAAAGACTCACAGAATTTAGGTTCTGTACAATGTTCTCTACCATGAGTTTGCCATTTTTGTTTCTCATTTTGCTTTGCTCTATTTGAGGCAGGACAAAGGTTTCATAAGCCCAGGTTTGTCTGCAACTTTTTATGTAATCTAGAAGTATCTAAATTTGTAACCCTCCTGCCTTACCCTCTAAGGTGCTGGAGTTCAGGTTTGTACCACTAAGCCCAGTACAAGTCTTGCAGAGATGAAGCATGCACTCTTTCATTTATACAATTAAAATGGTCTGATTTAATACTTATCAACATTTATGCAGAGGAAAGTATTGGCTAGCCTACTTTTATTGAGTAGATGTGGTGATAACTTGCTTATACAAATAAAACCTGGCTGAAAGTCAGAGAATGGAGCTTGCCACTAGCTAACTATAGAGGTCTGGAGGTCTGTTTGTCTCCTGTCAGGAGTAGGTACAGATGGGTTGAACTAATTTTTAAATTTCACAACAAAAATAAGCAATCTACATGATGGTGACATTTTATTAAATGAAGATTTTTTAAAATTTTGATTGAATATCTCCCCTTTCCCCCATCAAAACTCTATTCTATTTCAAATTCATGACCTCTTTTTTCATCATGCATTATACATACATATGTTTATGTATACACATACATATATACATACATACACATATTCAAAAATAAAGCCTTTTGAGTCCATATACTATAATATGTGTACCTGCTTTTATGCATGACCATTTAACAACCAATTGAACAACTTATTGGTGTGCTCTTTTCTGGGGTAGGCCACCTCTCCAGCTCCCAGCATTACTGTGGCCTGTAGCTGTTTGTGTATGGCTGAGGCTTTATGGGTGTTCTCTATCCAGTTTTTCATATTTGTTAGTGTCATCCATTTTCAACTCTGTTAATGAGACTTCACCCATACAGCTTCTTTCTGTTGTTGCCAGGAGACACAATCTCACAGCTAACTCTTTGATGATTTGGCTCTTACAAACTTTGTAGACTGATCCATTCAAAGTTATAAAGCCCAATACCAATGGACACATCTAGAGAAGGTTCTTGCCAAGTTTTCTTTAAAACAAAACAAAATAAAATGGCATTGTATCTACACTGAGCTAAAACATCCACAAGACCTCAACACTAGACGTAGAAGTATTGGCAACCTGGATTTCTGAGAGCAGGATAAATAGACTTTCCCAGGGCACAGCACATTGATTACCCAATTACAAATGGTCAGCCCTAGGAATATGTATATGAAACCACTATATAAACTAATAATTATATATATATATACACATATATATTAATATATATCATAAACATACACATATATATGAATAAACAATTAATAAAAAAGAAGCCATAATTTTGAGAGAGATCAAGGAGTGTGTGTATGTGTTTGTGTGTATGAGAGTAGCTGGAGGGAGATAAGGAAAGGGAAGAAAAATTGTAATAAAATTAAAATCTCAAAAAAATTTTAAAAATCCATAGAAATTAAGTGAAAAGATTTTTGCCCCATCAGAAAAAAAATACCATTTATACTTTCACTTTAGATCAAATAAGAAACAAAAACTTATTTATCTTCCATTGTCAAATAAATATTAAATTAAAACATCATCAAGGTGTTGATTGCCAGTAATATTAAATGTCAGTAGGGCCATATATAAAACACAGCAAATGGACAAAAAAAATCCCTCATTGTCTTTCAAATGATAGTAATCTTTTCCTCACAGTAACTAAAACAGTTAAAAATGTATATTTATAGAGTTTATCTGAATATGATATGAATTACCATATGAATGAATGATTCATAAATAAGGTCTTGTGGAAATGTAGGTACAGGTACAATAACCATGAGCAAAGGGGTTTTTGTTTATTTGTTTTGTTTTGTTTCATGTTAAATTTGTAGAGGGAAGAGTATGTGGGACTCAAACAGCTGAATTTTATTTTATAATCAAAATCTGATGATATTAAAATGAATCAAGTCTTGGAATTTCCCCCACAAGAAATTTTACGTTATACATTCCTACGTTTTATGTTCCCCATGATCCACGTGTTTGTGTGTTATAACACATACTAAGGTTTCACAAGCCATTCAAGAAAACTCTGAAAACAATTGTTTGGACAAGAAATTTAATTTATCCATAAAAGATCATCATTGCCTTAAGTAAAATATATTAAGAGGTTAAGCTTCTGATGAATGATGTAAGGCCTGTAGAGTATAAGCACGAATGATGTTTTTTTTATTTTTGATAAAAAAATTCTTTATTGACTTTTGTAGCTATCATAGTTATTTGCTAAATTCTAACTTTCAGTTCTCAATCTGCATGATCATCTAATTATTCAAAAAATAGTTACTGAATGGCAGACAGCATTTGAATCATCTAAAAGGTGTTAAGGAATAGGATGAACAGTAATCATGCCTTTGTTTAGTTTATGTTTTAGCAAAGGCAGGTAAACAATAAATAATAAATACAATACGTAGGAAAATGATACACGTATAAGATGATAAAGCATAATCATGAAACCAAAAACAAAGTTTCAATGGTGAAAGTTAATTCTTTTCTATATTCCCCAACTTGTTTTTCAAGAAAACTTTTGAACTTCTGTTACAGATAGCAGATTGATGAAAGCACTAACTTACCATGCATGTATTTGTTCATGGAGTGTTCTTATCCCATCACACATTGCTTGGTTTATACCAGATTATCAGTTGTCCATGCCTGTAAAGCAGAGTAGTGGGAGGATATTGTGCATTTTGATGTGGTTATTCTATATCACACTACTTCATTTGAAGTTACTGCAAATAATATATTGAAATGTTAATGTCCAGTTTCATTTCTGTTGATCATATTTTACTGCAATTTCTTGAATCGGATGTCAACTGAAAAGGTCATCATGAACTTATTTCTGTGTGTTCTGGGAGAAGTTGATAGGAGAGTTAGATGGAGATGCTTAAATATCCATAATTTAAATTTGACTTGGGAATTCTTATCTAAAAAGATTTAAGGGCTAATTCTATAAGACAGAACACTAAATAATTAGGATTTTTTATATGAATTAGACAGTTCTATAATACTCTGTGTATATTAAGACAAATATATAATTCTCAGCATGGGTATTTTGAAATATCTGTACATATTATACATAATTTATCTTTGGTTTTTAGAATTCCTTTTAGAAACACCTTTGCCCACTAGACTTAAACCTCCTGCCAATCAAAGCTGGACTCCCTATTGTCTTGAAACCCTTCAAAGCACACAGCACACCATGGGATTCAATAGAGTTGAATGAAGAGCTAAATGCTCCAAACAAGGCATCATCAGCTGAGGATAAAACATGTTTTGTTAAACAGAATAATTCATAACAGCACTTCAAGAAAACCCAAAATTCAGTCCGTTGTTGCTAAGTTACTGAAAGCAGAAGAGACAGAAAGATGATAATAATGAAAGATTGGATCCAGTTTGCTATTTATATAATATCATCTTTTACTTTTTTCACTGAGCCTATTCAGAATTGTTTGATTAAAGAAAATAATAATGACTTGACTCCTAAGTATTTGTTCTCAATTGTATAGTCTCATAAAAGCTTTAAAAAGTGTACATTTATTATACTTAACTATGTACTATTACAATAATAGATTGACATATTAATTATATTTAAACTAGTAAATAAATTCAAAAGTTTAAAAAATACTTTAATAAAAAACATAGTTATTTAGGGCATCAAAGAATAGCTTTTCCATTTTCTTCTTTTAGACACTGGTTTATTCTACATGCATATAAACAGACCTGCATCTATATGCATACTGCATTGTCACATAAACTTGTACACACAAACAAATAAATGTATACAGATGTATATACTACACACATGAATGAAAGAAAATATTAGAAATAAGATAAAAAATGCATAACTGTACTTTAGAGTGAGTATGACATATATTTCCATCTTTTCATTCTTAAGGGATATTTTACCCAACAAATAATCATTTTCAAATATTTTTTTCTATCAAGAATATATATTCTAAAAATCACAACTATTATTTTTTGTGAAAATATTGCTTAGAACAGTTGTTTAAAGTGCAATTTCACTTTTTTCCCCAGGAATAAAAAATAAATTAGTATCATACATTAAATTTTTATTTTTAAGGGAGATAATTTTGTCGCCAGAAGATCAGGTTAAATGATACAGGCAGAGGTCTAAAAAATACATTTTGAAAGGGTTATAAAATACAGTTTTCCTGAATTATCTCCTACCCTGGATTTCCATTTGGCCACAGATACCACTTAAAATAATTGCAGGTACTGAACCAATTATGCACGAGTGAAGGCAATGAAGAATTGAGGCCCATTAGGATGTTAGGTATCACATTAATACTCCCTGATGGGGACTTGGTTGCTGGGTGCTTTTTGTCTAAATCAAATAGCTGAGAGCTGGGGTTGTTGCAAATTTAAAGGTGAGGATAAAACAAATGAATAAAGTAGAGCAATTTTTAGCAGTACTTGTACAATACTTCTTAGAGGGTTATTGGTAGGTAGAGAGCAATATGAACCCTCTAGCTGACTGAGGTAATGTATGCAGACTTGATGAGGGTACTCCAGATATGAACTGGAACAAGAATTATGGAGTCTGATTTGCAACTGTGCAAGAGATTGGCCTTAGCTATAATAACTATCACTCATGTTGCCATTCATTGTGTTACAGTTTTTGTTATACACAAGTTTTGCGTTATTGTATCTCCATCTTCCACTTCCTTATGAACATAACCACTGAGTAATTAATTATAACCTGCCCAGTATGACAAGTGATATTCTTAAACTATTAAATTATTTTATTTAATAAGATTTTGATAAAGCTCCAAAAACAAGAGCATCATATAACAATTGTAGTCACAACAATATCACAGAGGAAATACTTTTGAATTAGAGAAAAATATTTAAGGTTCCACACTTTCTTCACACTGAATTGAAAAGAGTGAAGAATTCTCTTCAGAATTTTCTTCCATTACATTTGGAGATGTTTAGTAGGATCAACAGAAGAAATAAAAGTAAAAGTTGAAGTATTGTATGTATTGTGTATAATGTAGATGTAGATGTTAAGAAAATGTGTGTTCAAAATGATACCTTGAACTCAACTTTCAAGTTCTTACTCCCATATGATACTCATGGAAACAATGGAAGTCACTATGGAAATCTACCTGGCTGCCTACTTTCTGTCATATCATACGTACCTTCCCCTGCCACAGCCATAAAGCTTTTAATGATCACTACCTATAGTCCCTGTTAACCCCTCCATTTTCTGTAAATGCTAATATTTTTCCTAGGTCTGTAATTATCGTTTAAGTTTGAGGATGAATCTTGTCCTAAATCCCATTGGCAGATGACAGTCCTTTGCAATTTGTGTGTATCTTCATTAAAGAGTGTTTCTTTTTCAATGATGAATTATCCGAATAATATTTTCTTTGTAATAGGAAATCCCATCACTTCATTTTTTAATATTTAAAAACTTGTCTATCACATTGCACATAGTCATAAAATGTTCCTGAATTCTGAACTGATAAATATCAATGAATAGGTAGTGGAAGTAACTTTGTCTGAATAAGCTATTGCATCTAGTCAGGGTCACGAACAATAACAAAAGTTTTAAAATATGATTAAAATCATATTATTTGAATTGTATCTCCTGGTATCTTTTCTTGTGATAGTAATTTTAAAGAAATTAAGCTCTCAGAAAACTAAAATTATTTTTCTATATTTATCATCAGTTTTACAAAACAACAATAAGAAAATAATATTTCAATTATTTTCTTTATCAATTCAAAATTATGACATTTATTTGTAGGTACATTTGAAGGAAACAATAGAAAATATTTCAAGTAACCAAAGAACTCCAATTCTGTTCTTCTTTTGGCCTTTCCCCACATACTTTCAAAAGAACTAAATGTGACATCCTTCTTCACACAGGCTGCCTTCATCAGTGTCCTACAGAAGAGATTTCTTAAATTCTTTCATTGCTTTTGTTTCTTGAAATGTTAAATATTTAACCAAAAAGTTTATAGAAATGCTTAGTCGCATCTCCACGTATTCTAAGAATTAACGACTGAATTCTTAAGTTTGAAAATTTTTAATTCTATATGTATCATTCTGCATTTAGTGAATTATAGTCTATTATCTACTCACTTTAAAGTAAAATGAAACCAGGAGAAAGGCTTCCCATTACTCAGAGAGATGTATTACTTTATCTCACTGGATTATCCTTCAGTCCTCACCCACAGGTTTATATAACTAGATATTCAAAGAATCCTAAACCTGCTTTAGATATCAGATGCTATGTGAAGGCTGTAACTCTGTCTTTGGGGTACCCTACTTTTGATCTGATGACAGGGTTTCTCACTGTATCATCAGATGATAGGATGACCCTGTTTTTTTCTTTTTCTTTTTTTTTTTTTTTTTTTTTTTTTTTTTTTTTTGTATACATAATACACTGTGAGTTCACTAATAGGCCACAGAACTGTGTGGCATGGTGTCTCCTGACATTCCAAAATATTGTTTTTATAATTACAGAGAGTTATAGGTATTAGGGAAGAAGAAAGGCAGGAGTAAATCTTATGTATTATACATTCCTTAAAGGTATCCCGACCTATGAAGTGTCTTTGGTGCTGAGATAAGAAATGTGATGTCCAGTTTGTCACAGATGCTTGCACATATTTTTCTGATATGTGTTTCTTCCCCAGTCACTGCTGTCATATAGTTAGAGGCACCACAGACAAATTTCCTGAGTCAGACACTATTTAAATTAAATTGGTCTTAACCCCCTAACCTATGTTTTCATGCACAAATTTGTTTATAATAACAATATCCTATTAAAAGGCTAGACATATGGATTAAGTTTAAAGATACACATAAAATCAGATTAACTATGTCTACACATAGTGGAAATTATAAAGGTATCAATTTCCAGTTGGCTAAAATATTAAGAACTTGGCAAAGAAAATCAGCTAGTTATATTTTTTTTTTAAGAAAATACACACTGTATAAGAACACTGACTACCCATAGCTGAACTCTGACCTCCTCCATACACAAATAAAATACAAAACAAAAGGAACAAGAAAACAGCAAACAAAACCAACCTACAGCTGTTGTGGCTTCCATAGTTGTCATTACTTAAACTTGTCAATCTTGTGGCAACTTATCCCCTTGAATATTGCTCCCTGATGAGCATTTCAGCTTTCCATTATGGGTCCTTGAGGAAGAAGGAGTAGAGAACAGCTCTACTGCCTTTAAAGACAGTAAAAATCAAAGGAACCTTTTGCTTCTTGACAATATCACATCAACCGGGATTTAGCTGCAAGAAATGCTGGGAAATATAGTCCTTATTTTTAAATGCATGTCTGGCAAAGAGACAGGTTTTAGGAGGATAGCATTCCCTGTGTCAGTGTCAGACGGCAAAGAACATATTTTGATATCTGCCCTAATTTAATACTAGAACCTAAGAACTCAAAAACTTTGGACCTTGACTATATATTTGCTACTTGCTTTAATGACGGAATAATCTATTGTTTTTAAGTACACAAAAGAGAAGTCCGCTAAAGGTGTTGAATCACCTTCCTCCTTCAAGACAACATCATTGAGTATACAGTTCTATTAAGGCCCCAATTGCTAGAAATTTCCTGTCTCCCAATTGGCTCTGTCTAGTCACATTGAACATTTTCAGAACCTTTTCGTTTCCTAGTATTTCAAGACATATGTTATTTATCTTAGGCAGGTACTACACAGGCCATCATTCTCATGTGTATTTAAAAGAAATGATCAGTCATGAGAACCCCTGTTAAACTCTATGAGGAAGGACAGGAGGCAAGATCCAGACACAATACCAAACAAGGAATGGACATTCTCACATTAAAACAATCCACAGCTATGCAGGCAGGCTGATGGTAATTAGTTAGTTGGAAGAAAGCCAGGACCTTGACACAAACATTTTAGTTTTTTAAAAAGTGCCTTGGTATTTCTAATGGCCACTTAGGGTCAAGCATGGAGTGCTGAATCTCATAGAGGAAATAGTACCTCTGAGTGCTTGACATTTCGAGGTATGTTACCTGATAGCTACTGAAATCAAAGTGGATGCTAACTGCTGCTGAGTCACAAGGCATTAGTGATATATGTAACCGTAAATAGCATGTAAAATAATATATTATGTACAATAACATCTCATTTGAATGTTTAGGAGAGCTGTGTATATTTTTTGGATAGTGGGGGTGTTAATTGTGTTTGATACTGATCTATAGTGTAATATGGCTATTTTATTCAAAATTGGATGAGAATTGAGATATTTTCCAATATCACAAATATTGTAAACAATATTTCATAAACCTATTTAACCTTTTGGGTTTCAGATATTTGCCAATATTTATGCATTAGTAATACATGCAAAGGTGTCTATATAAAAAAAGTGTTGTACTTAGGAACAATGAATACAATTACATGTAATTTATTACAATTTTATGCCATAAAATTCATAAAAATACAGAAATTTATCTATGTACAGTGAATTAAATATTGCTTGGTAAATTTTGACACAATAATGAAATCTTTTGAATCAGAAGTGTCTAAAGGTGTGAAATTTTCTTTTTCTTCAAAAGGTTTCTTCGTATTTTGTGACAGTGTCTAGAGATTTAATATATTGCTTTTAACCCTACTCTCTTGAGCATTAGCAAAGTATTGAATTTTCTGGCAAATAAGAAAATATAACACCCAAGGAAAGTCAAATACTTTTTTCTTCCTGTAGTATTGTTATTTTAATAAAATATATATTATGTGATATAAAAATACTATAGTAGATAACTAAAGCACTTTATACTTTTATAACTTTGTATATTTCAGTAATAAGCCTACAGTCTCTGATTGGAGATGTCATTCTGTAAATATGTTTCTCATACTGGTTAATGAATAAAGTACTGCTGGCCAGTAGGAAAGCAAGATAGACGGGACTAGGAGACAAGGAGGATATGAGGACGTAGTAGGGAGGAATCAGCATGTAGAGATTGGAGAGAACAGACGCAGGCCCTACTCTCCGGTTAGATGAGACCACTTGGAAAAACATAGATTAATAGAAATGGGTTAATACTTAAGACAGAGCTAGCCGATAAGAAAGAAGTAACTGGCCAACAGTATTATATCAAATACAGAGTCTCTGTGTGTTAATTGGGCTGGCATGATGGTGGGACAAGACCAGGCTGGTTGAAAACCTACTTGTAACATATGGCGCTGCAATGTGGCTAATAAGAACTTCCACTTAAAATTTAACAAAAGCTTAAAAAACTTAGAAACAAAAGAACAAAGACAAGCAAGGCTTCTTGCTAACAGCATTTTTCTGGGTTGGACTCTGTTTTGCGTGAGAGAAGCAAAGATTTGCATGCCTCCTTTAAGGGAGGTTTCCTGACTCAGCATAAGCGGCAAAAAACCGCATGGCTTTGAAGAAGCACTGCTAACAATTCTATGATCTGTGCGAGAGCTGGCAATGGCAGTGACCACATCTCCAAGCCGGCAGCATGCTGCTGGATGGCAGCATAAACCAAGGCAGTGAGCATAGCATAGGATAGATGATGAAATATTTTCTTCAAATCTTGCTAAATGTTAATGAATTAAATATTGTTAACTGTGATTATTATTGGATAAGTGTTGTGTTATATATTTTGCTTTAAGGTTAAAACCCTTCTTTTTATTTAGACAGAAAAGAGGAGATGATGGGAGATGTCATTAAGTAAATATGTTTCTCATACTGGTTAATGAGTAAATCACTGTTGGCCAATAGGAAACCGAGAGAGGAGGGACTAGGAGACAAGGAGGATTCAAGGAAGTAGTCTCAGTGTATTATTTGGGGCTGGTGCGGTGGCGGGACAAGACCAGCCGTGGGCAGAAAACCTACTCATAACAAGTCTCTCCCTTATTTTCCTTACACATTGTCACAGTAACTTCATATTAAAAAAAAATAAAAACAAAAAACTCACTTAAAAATTGTAGAAAGTTGTAGTAATTATCTAAATTCTTTCTATACTTCTGATGAGTAAAGTTCAAAATAACTTTATTCATAGCCTCTTGGGAAGGAAAATGGCAGTATGTGTGTTGTATGTTAGTACATTGATACAGATGTCTGAGTCTGCCCTGTAGATCAGATGTATCTCTGTGTGTAGATGTGTAATGGATAGATGCCTGGTGGCAGAGTACCTGTGAAGTAGGCTTGGAAACCATCATCTCATGCAGGCATATAGTAATATATTATTTGTGATTTATTAAAGTTTGACTGGGGATGCAGAAAAGCAAAGTAAGCCAGAAGCTATAGAATCCAGGCACACACCATTAATCCCATCACTAGAGGGGTAAAACAGATGAAACAAGGACTTCAGTAGTCAGTATGAGGCATTCATTCTCCAGGAGAAGCTATATTCTGAGGCTTGGTGAGAGCTCATGGAGACAGTATCAGCTCATTCGACCTGAGGTAGAGGTAAGAAGCTAACGGCCAGTTGTTTTGATTTTCTTATATTCAGCTTAAAGTTTGAACCCCAATATCAGTCTCTGGGTCATTTCTTTATTCGTGTTAAACAACCATGATTATGTGTGGGCTTTTTGAAGAAACTTGTAGATCAATTTGTTTATTTCTCCCCTCAGGAGAGTTCCCTTCTAAGTGGAGGTTCATGGTTGGCCAGATTAATGAGTTTTCTCTTGATTTGAGATTTCTTCAAGAGACCCTAGAGGAGGAATGGTTTCTTTGTGTTTCTCGGATTTGTTTGTTTCTTACTTGCTTCACTTTGGTGACCAGCTTACTCTGTGACAGTGAAAATTAATAAGTTACTTAATAAGACACTACTGTCACCTTGATTGTCTTCACATATTAAATATTTTGACTTAAGTTTTACAGCTTGATATCTTTATATTATCTCATGTAATTTTGGTGTATTCACCTGTAGGTTTGAAGATTAAGTTTTGTGCTTCATTTAATATTCTGATTGTTTGCAGATGCCATACCTCTGTTTCTCGTTGTATATATCATATATTTTTGGTAAAATACATATGATTCATTCTTATCAGCAACTGTGATGTTGTCAAGGATGCAATATTTTTTTATTCTCTTGTAGCACACTATTTACTTTCTCTTATCAGGAAAGTGAAAGACAATGTTAACATCATCCATGTGATAGAGTGTTCATCCCATTGTTTTATTAATTATATATGCCTAAGATTTATTTATTTTAACTATATTCACATTTGTATTTAGACTCCTGTGTTCTACTTTTTCTACTTGTAAATTCATGAAATAATGCTTATATTTTAAAAACATATTCATAATTGTGGCATAGTACTAAGCATATGTATGTATCCCATTTAAATAATTAGTCCATTAGGGCTAAACATTTTTCAAATTTCTAATAATTTGCATGTGTATTGAATACCTCTATGAATATGTATTTATATGACTTGTTTCCAATTCTCTGGTTTAAAATAGTGGCTACTGATTTCAAGTTAATACTCCCTTTTGCGAACTAATTTTAAGAGCTTAAACAGTTATATTACATATATTAAATAAACTTGGTTAAAATAGTTAGGATAAGCAAGTGGACATATTTCTTTAAAAAATTAAGGATTTTTTTTTGTCATTGTTTCATCATTTTTGAAGGTTCTCATTCACATCTGAAAATCTTGGATTTCTCAGTTTGGATTCAGGGATGGCAATAACAAATGTCACAAAGACAGGATTTTCAGATAAAAACTTATTTAAAATGTTGAATATTTTTATTAAAATAGTTCACTGATTTCAAAGGAAAATGCAATAACAAGGGAAGCATGCAGACTGGCTGTAACTATAGGAAGTTCACACAGTGGAAGGCACGTTGACGTCTTCATCCACATTCCAGAAATTTCTGTTTTTTAACTATTATAACTTAATAATTATGTTTTTTCTGAATTTTATAAATCATCTGAACTTCATTGTATCTTGTTAATATGGTTTTAAAAATGATTCATGGCAGACAAAAATCTTATTTATATGCTTATGAAATCCTTTTCTTGAACAATTTGTTGGAATCACAGTCCCATTTTCAATTGATTCTTCCTGAAATCATTCATTCTGTTAATGCCCCTAGTAAGAGAGGCCATTTTGTTGTACCAGTCAGCTGTATTTCATGAACTCTGTTAGTTTTCCTCTGAAGCTGACTGTACTCCACTATCCCTATACTGACATCCTGGATTGCATCTGTTAATACATATTTTCTCTTACCCCCTCACCCCGAAAGGATAACTCACTCTGTCTAAAATTATTTCCTTCTGTGATCAATTTGATGAATGGGTTGGCTATGTTCTTAGTGTACACAAAAAAGAATTATTTAATATTTGACGTCTACCTTATAACACATAGTCCCTATTAGAAATTTGCGGATTTGGATCACTTTGGTTTCTTCTCTGACTCTCTCAGTCTCAGTTTAACATCTTTACCTATCTAATATGCTTTTGGTTGTCATAATAACCCTATTAGAAACATCTGGCAAGAGTGTCTCCAAGAAGGATTATTGATATTGGGTTGGTATATGAGCATGTCTATCGGGACTGTCTGAATTAAATGAAATGATGTGGGAAGACCCAGACTAATATGGATGGCAATAATCTCTAGGAAAGTGTTCCCAGACTCTATAGGGGTAGAGAAACTAAACTGAGGACAAGCAAGCAAGGATGCATGTATTTATTTCTCTTTGCTTTTGGCTGTGGATTTGAGGTGACCAGGTGTTTGGAGTGCTTGGCTTGACTTCCTCCGCGTGTTGGACTATAACCTGGAAGGTAAACCAATTGAGCCTTTCCTCTCCTATATTACCTTTTCGTCAAGGTATTTTATCACAGCAACAGAATTATAACTAGGATAACCTTAACACATAGGTTCTTATGTGTTTGATTGATTATTGCTTGTTTGTTCATTTTTTGAGTGCTAGTCTGTAGTCAAGAAGGTCATGGAACTCATAATGTCAACCAGAATGGCCTCATTCACATTGTAGGATTACACCACAAAGTTCAGTTTGGGGACCTAAATCTATTCTTAATTAAATCTGGAATGGTACCCAGTATTTTGAAATTTTAAGTGTATTTTCCCAGATTTTTATTGCTTTTGGCTTTTGTTGGTGTGTTTTAAAATACTATTCTATAGCTACTTTTCCTTATGTGAAATATAGCTATTTTTTAAAATGATGTGTTCTTATATGCTATCTTTGAGTTATCTTTCTATAACTTTTAATATTGGACTTTCTAGAAGCTCACATTTCTCTCTAATTTTCACTTCTCAATTTCATGTACTATCTATGAAAATCCCCAATTGGTGTGTAATTGTCAATGTACAAACTTAATCACTGAAGTGAAAAAAAAATCTTTGTGATTTCAGGTAATATATCAACTAGATTTTTATTCTACTCTAAATCCTCATAGTCAAGGCTGAATATATATATATATATATATATATATATATATATATATATATATATATTTGGATCACAGATCAAGTTATAAGCAAATTTTCAGGAAAGCTAATGAGAATTCTTTAAATTTAAATGGTTCTTAACCTTTCTAATGCTGCCACCATTTAATACACTTTCTCATGTTGTTGCAACCCCCAACAGCATAATGGTTTTGGGTTTTGTTGCTGCTTCATACCTATAATTTTGCTACTGCTATGTATAAATGCAAATGTCAGTGTTTTCTGATGATCATAAGTGAACCCTGTAAAAGGGTCCTTCAATCTCCATAGGTTGAAGATCCACAGGTTTAAAACCCCTGCTTTAAATAGTTTAATTGGTCCTCAGGAGTAAAGAAAATTCCCACCTTTAGGATAAGGAACTGACTATGCAATAGTCAATATAAGCAAATAATTCTACTGAAGTGAGTAGAAACAGGGACTACAGTGATAGCCAGTCTGAGAGATGGTGGTAACATTAATACATGTTAAGTACAAGGTAAGAATAAACTTTAGGTCCATAGTTTGATCCCACAGATCTTCTTGTTACTCATTGAAATTTTGTAGTGTAGAGACAAATTTTAAAACAATGGTCATATATCTTCTTACACTGTGTTTGAGTTCCCAAAAGAAATTATCTTATTATTTTATTTTACCTTTTTTTTAATTTTACAACTGTGATTAATGAAATGGCACCAATGTAATTCTCCTAGACTTCAGTCTTGGTAAGATCAAGTGATTTTTATTTGCTTGGATAATACAAAGCTAAACTATCTAGACATCTAGACATCTGCTCTCCCTCTCTCTCCCTCCCTCTCTCTCTCTCTCTCTCTCTCTGTATATATGTGGTGTGTGTGTGTGTGTGTGTGTGTGTGTGTGTGTGTGTGTGTGTACAGTATGGTGTAGTGTATGTGTGTCAAAGTCTATGCCTGTAATTCTGCTCTACCTCTTTCTATATATTTTTAGATAAAAAGTCTCAGTTAGCTCAGAGTTCCCTTAAGGGCTAGTCAAGCTTGCCAGCAAGTACCAAGAACTTGCCTGTCTCCATCCCAACAGACATATTCTCGATGACTAGCTTTTTTCTTTATAGCTATTGGGAATAGCTTATCAAAATCAGGATTGAATGACAGGCACTGTACTAAAGGAGACATATTCCAAGCTTCTTGGAATATCTCTTAAATGTAGCTTTTTTTAATCCTACTTTTTTATAAGTGTAAATTAAGGTACAAGTTCCTTTTAACTATTTTATATATATATTTATTTTATATAACCAAGTCCATTTAAATGAAAACAAACATTTATAGACATTATTTGGGAATTTGGGTGTCGTTCTTTCCAAACTACTTCCTGTTGGTAAGGGGTGCTGTCATGGGGGATTCTAAGAAGATGCAGAAATCCTGGCTGTAGTCTGTAAGGCTGCTTTGTCCAGCTGTTTTGAATGTAGAATCACCTGGTACTCTGTTTCAGGCGGTCTGGCTTGATCAAACCACATTAGTCTGGAAGGAATCCACAGCTTTTCATTTTCTGTGGAAACAAAAATAGAAATCCTTTTCCCCAGTAACTTGTCCTTGAACTTAAATTTAACTATTTTTGTTTTTTCTCTATTATTCAATTAATGACTTAACCTATAAACATGTAAATAGGATAGTTATCTTCCAGGAACTTTGCAAGTCTTCATCTATTTGACATTTCATTGTGACTTCCATGGTAAGAAAGTGATGTATTTTGGTGATGTGTAAACAGCAAACATTTCCTGTCATCACCAGAGGTTTATAATGTCTTTATTCCAATGAGCTTGTGAGAAAGAATCCATTGCTGCCACGATTGACACAACATTAGGATATTTGACACCTTTTCAGTCTCATACTTAGTATATAAGTGTCTGGTTTTCTCTTTCCTTGGGTGTAGGAACTGAGATTAGTAGATCATGGGAGCCTACCTATGTGCTTTCTGATACATACCATAGTCATTCTTGAGAGGTTCACATATCACATAAATTAGATATGTTTAGTGGACTTCAGAAGTGTTTTACTTTGATTGGAGGTATTTAGAGGTAGATTCTCTATTTCTGGTTGTTACTATCAAAACTGAAATCTCTATGCTTATTCCATCCCAGAGCAAGTCAATCACTACTGTTAATTGTGGCATTTACCTCAAGGTTGCAAGAAATCTGTCAGTTTATTATTTGCATTCATATCACCACAACCATTTAAGACCTAGCATGAGGAAATGTTTGAAAGAGCTTTGCTTTGGAATTTGAAATTATTCTAGTTTTTACGTGGAATTCCTCTTTACCTGGATTTTTTAGTAACAACTTACAAAACAATATACAATGATAAAATTATCAAGATTCTTCCCATCTTTGCATTCTCATTTATGTTCATAAATATAGTCTCTTTTAAATTGACTAAATTAATATGTTATCCTTTGAGTGGAGTTGTCCACCCATCTGAAATGTTCTAAATACAAAATGTATCATGATGCATTTTACAATGATTAATATCCATTCGCCACTTGTCAGCCAAATAGAGTAAAAAATGTTTATTAGCAAAGTGAAGTAATAAATGGATAACTATCAATAAATGAACTTCTGTATTTTAGGATATCTAAATTGTGTGGGTTTTCCTTGAAAATGTGCCAACATTTTTTTCAACTCTGTATCACATCTTATTATCCTAGCTGTAATTAGAAATCTTGTGAAATTAAGAACCATTAAATTCAATGAGTTTTCAACATAGAAAATTTGCCCAGAGGCACCCAGCCAATGGGTCCGCAAGGATGGGGCTTTCTTGAAGTTGTCCCTCCTCTTCTCCTATTCACTCTAAAAGGAAGCATCTTTTCCACTTAGCTAATTAATTACACCTGCCAACAAGCAGATGGTTCTGAAAGCTTTGAAGCATGGAAATACTAGGTGCATACCAGCCAGCTTCCTTTGGTGGCAATTTAGATTATAACTCTTGAAGCTCCAGAGAAATGAAATATTAAATGACTACAAAAAACACTATAAACTTTTAATGTTTTCTTTTTTATTAAGTATTTTTGGGTATAAAATCTTCACCTTTTTCTGATCACAGAACACACAAATTTTCAGGCTGTTTATGATTGTATCCAGGTTGGAATAGTGCTGGCCAGATGTTGCCAGGTAATTGTTCTTAGCACTGAAATAAAATAAAACATTTTCAACTAGATATGTCAGTAGACATTCTCAAAATATTGTAGCTTTCCAGTAAGTTATATTTTGTTGTTTGATATGTTGTTAAATTTGATGTAAGAATTCATATGTAATGATACTGAAAATAGAACTGGAGCTTTGCATGATCCCTGATTTTTTCATTAATATGTACCTAGTGTTCCATGCTTTTAAAATAACCTAGTCATGGTCAGTAGTGGGAAATGATCACATAAGTTTAATTTTAATGTAATATTATTTTGAATATCAACTAGCTATATATAAGGACATATATATAAAATCAAATTAACCATGATATGAGTATATGTATGATAATTTTGCAATATTAACTTTATCTGTAGTTTATATTTTATTGAATTCACAATGAAGTGTTTAGTTTCATAAAAAATTTAAGTATGTCTTCTGTTATAATTTGTTACTTTGTTTATGAAATAACATAGGCTTTCAATTTAAAATAAAATATATATACTTATATTATTTTATATAAATACATTTTGATTGCGGATATGTCTGTATATATATATATATATATATATATACATATATATGTGTGTGTGTGTGTGTGGGGGTGTGTGGGTGTGTGTGGGTGTGTGTGTGTAAGTATGTGTGTGTGTGAACATAGAATCTTGCTAGTGTAGTGGTATGATAAAAATGTCTCTCAATTTTTACCTTTTTTCTAATACATTTATAAAATGTATCCATGTATCCAAATAAAATCAGTTAAACATGTCAAATTTCCAGATAAACATCACTTCCCTTTACTACATATAAAAAGCCGTGTAATAAATATAGTCAATGATTGATTCATTTGAATATACTGTGCTTCAGATGTTAATATATAAACACACTTATGTTTTATTTTATTTGTCTTCTAATTCGACTATGAAGCTTAATTAGAAAACAAATTTTAGTGATTTGAACTTATTAATTAATAGCTTATTACATTTTCATTTTTATTAATCAACAAATATAAATGTGGTTGAAACACCTTTCTTAAAATGTAGATTTGTTAGTAAAACCAATACTTTGATACATTTAAGCCCCCTGATTCTCCTGTTCTTAAAAATGAAATTGCAAGGACCAATTCTTTCAGACCTCTGACATTGGGGATGGTAATTAAAATCCATTTTACCTTATTCATTGAACCAGAACTTCAAGGACTATGTGCAGAGTTCCCACAGTACTTGAAAATAATAAAATTGCCTTTAAAAAACCTCAATCTCTTTAGTGAATGGAAGGCTTTTCCTTAAGTAGGCTGAATTCGTCAAGTTTTATTGTACTGCCTTTTCCTCTGTGGCTACTTTTACAGAGGCAAAAGGAATCCACCTTCAGTGAAGAGGGTGGGATGTGGTCCAGACAGTCTAGCAGAGCCAAGAGTCTAAGTATGGTGCTTCTCATGTAGAAATAATCCCTTAAAAGCATAATTTTACCTTTCAACTCAATAAAATATTTTTGGAACGTGCTTCAGGGAAATTGCTGAGTTCTTAATTATGCTTCGGAATAGACTGCAGAAGACAGAGTACACCTCCTCTCTGCTTATGCTATGTTTTCTTTTTAGTTCCCAGACATCCCTTTCTGTTGAGCAAGGAAAGTAAAATAAAAGTTCAAAATTAGAATCCCTGTTCAGAGCTTAGACTGCCTTGGACTCTTCAGTTTTCTGGAACATTCTGACCAGTTATTTCGTACTCTTAAACTATTTTTCTCAACTGTAATGTGAGACCATTAAAAATTGCCCTTCATAATTTTATAAATTAAGGGAAATGTAATATTATGCATATTCAAGTAGATGTAGCATTTAGGAAGAGCTATTACTGTGAGATCCATAGTGACCAGTTAGCCAGACCCTGGAATCCTCACTGGAGTCTTGTGAGACATTAGGTATCTTGCTTGATCATCTCTTGTCTGATATGCCTTTTGGGGACAAGATTCCAACCCCCCAAGAAATGCTGATGTAATGACTCCAGTAATTTTATGAGTGCTCAGAACCTATATGTCCCTAAAAGAAGATGTGAAAGTCTAACTGACTTACTATTCAAATTCATAGAGCTTTATAGTTGTTTTTCTGTGGGTAATTTGACTCTTGATGTAAAAATAAATAAATAAAATTTAAAAAGCAGCTTACAAATGATTAATTTCAGTTTACCATAACAAAGTTGAAATAAGTTTTCATAATGACATAAAAGTAAAATACATATCATAAAAATGTTTTATTTTTTTCTCAGTGAACAAGTATACAAATATTCATTTTCTAAATTAAAACAATTACATCAGTTAGTTCTCTTTCAAAGGATACTCATGAGAGAGATAAGTGAAAGTTACTAGGGATGATAGAAAAAAATCATGCTCACTTGGAGGCTGATTCTACTTCTCCTTATGTTATTAGTACATCAACACCAGCTGCACATTTTCTGAATGGCAACAATGCAGTGAGCATTTCCAAGCTTTTCCACAGTGAGTGGAGCATTTCCACTCATTCAGGCCTTATGACCATACTGTGAGTGTGGGTCTGTTAACATCTTCGTCATATGATTAAGTGGTATGAGACTCAGGGATAATGAATAATGCTCTATGTTGAGGTTAACCTATGTTATAGGCCAGAATCTTTGTTCCCCATTTGTCTCCATATCCCAGGATGAGAACCACATTTCAGGAGTGATCCTTCTCTACTTTTGAACTTCTGAATTGACTAAACCATCTTATGTTGTTAGACATTTGTTTTTTTCTTTATGTAAGCCTTAAAAAGCATCTTTATTGCCTAAATGAAAATGTAATGACATTTATTAAATCTGGGAATTTCAACCATTCTAAAGTGAAGGGCATTTTTTACTTAATCTGGAACACACAGGCATATTATTTCTTGATAGATAGATTCTACTATGTCATCAGACATTAACAGCAAGAAAATAATTTTTCAGTTGTGGAAAATGAGTCTTAGAGTGCTGGTGATGTTGAAATATACACTGATCTACTAAAGTGTAGAATAATGAGGTTTCTTTGATTTTTGTTTGTTTGTTTGTTTTAAATAGCATGTTTTGTATCTTGAAGTCTTTGAGTCCATTCTCTGAAGGAATGATTGAGTACTGATTTATCACTTCTTAATTCTGCTGTGATGGCCTTTTCTTCTGTTGATCAGCTGGCAGTATTATTCTATCATGTTCACATATATCTAGTGGCTGTTGTCTGTTTTATGGATATAATAAAAACTTTGTAAGTTAAGCAGTGTGCAGAACAGTCTCACCATTCCACTGCCCTAAGTTGCCCAGACAGCTTCGGTATTGTTCTACCTTTCCTAGTTTATCCAGGTGGAGGACAGATCCTGGCCTTGAGATAGCTTGGATTACTTACCCTGGGCTTTTGGAATCGACTTTGGTTTTATTAAAGCGTGGAGGGGAAGTTCATAGGGAGACTGTAAGTACATACCTTATGACCTGTGAACCAAGGACCAAGCTGAAGTAAAAGAGGGAGCTTACAATGTGGTCACAGAATGTGGTTACAGAAATGATAACATATGACTGAGAGCCTTATTCAATAGGTATCCAGGATTACACAGTGTGAGAGCACTAAAGTGTTACAGAATCTATCATCTGGTCCTCAAGATAACTAGTTTTCAGATAAAAGAATCCCCTAAACTGCACTGATAAACTGTTTTGAAATACATATAACCTCTAAACATCATGGTATTTTTTATATATATTTTAACATCTCAAAGGAAATATAATTGAATGCTCATATACTTAGTGGTTACAATGACCTTTCTGTTAGTGATATCATAGGTGTAATCTATAAAAGAATTGATCTAAATACATTATCATTGATCATCATATCAAATAATGACAAGAAAAGCAAAATGGAAATTATAGCAAAATATTTTAAAGTAAAAGGTTTCACAATGTGGTTATATTTTCCTAGTAACACTTGCAATCCAAGTACACCTAATTCTCTCTTTTTTAATTTATTTATTTTTCTTATTTTACATATTGATCCCAGTTCCCTTTCCCTCTTTTCATCCCTCCCAGGTATTTTATATGCATTATCTCTAACGCTGCAATCCAATGATGAATATTAAAATTTCCAATTATCATAGATGATAGAAAATAAATTTTAAACAATTTGTCTGATATCAACAGTGAAGAAGTAGCAAAGATATTATGCCTGAGCTATATGGGAAAAGCACTTGAACATGTTCCAGCATCATTTAAATCAGTAGAAAGAAATAAAAGGAATTATGTACTACATGAATCAATAGACATGAAGTTAATAAACAAGAAAACCTAATCTGTAGTTTAAAAACATTTATTGTGTGAATATTTAAAAGACCTATCTCTAAATATTACCTTGTTTTTCATATATAAAGTACAAAGATATTTGTCTGTCCTTTTGTCATATAAGCACCTGGAATTTCATGCTTTGACAGCTAAAACATGCGCACAGAATCACCACCCTTGTTCAAACACCTTTTCCTTCTTAGTTTTCTCCAAAGAAGTACATAAAATATATTCCATTAAATTAAACATGAGGTCTCAGCTTCCTTTCTTACACTATAGAAGTTCATTGAACTGGGTATACTTTGAGTCTAGCTAATTTTGACATTTAATATTTTTATGTATTTTATAATATGTAAATTTTATAATAAAATTTAAAAGTTACAAAATATATTTAAATATCTTTACTCATTGTGACTTTTTACAGTATTTCAGAAACAGAAACAGTATGGTATTTTGTTGTGAATTACTTCATTCCTTATTTTTTAATGATTTTTGCTTTCAATGTTTGCAGCTTTTGTTTCTGAATCATCCAAGCTCCCAATTCACATTATCCTTAATATTTTTATAGGCTTAAAAATCTTGATATAGTTAAAATATAATAATCATTTTATAATATTTCCTAATTCTTCCTTTTCTTGCTTTATTTTTTATTTGCAAGTTTATTCTTGCCAGAAACAAACATAGACATTGATGCGGTTATTACTGTCATCTAGAAAAATCATCCTTTATAAAAACTCTAAAGAAGTGAAGAAATCACACATTGTGAGAAGAGTTATTAAAATGATACAAACTAATATAGTAGGTGAGATATTTGAAAGTGACCTTGCAGTATATCCTAGGCTTATTGTATTAAAGCTTGTAAATAAAAGGAACAAATCATTTCTGGTACTAATATGACTTCCCCCTTTATTGGAAATGAAAACATTGAACTCTGCTATTTTTTTTCTACCAAAGCAATTACATGATCTAGAAACTTGGAACAGTTATTTAAGAGGATTGTTTTCTGTAATGAAGGATTTCTGCTGGATGCAACATAGAAACATTTGAGCTTTATGTAAGGGAGTATTTTATTTCAATATCAAGAAGCCACTAAATCTTTTGTGTTTTCTGTTTATATACCTTGAAATGTGCCCATAATTATTATCACAGCAGTATTTACATTTATAAATCTGGGTACACATCAACAAATATCCATTTTTTGTCAATATAGTATCATATACTTTTAAACTTTTAATATCTTTTACAGAATAGTTTTAAGAGTGAGTCAGGCCCTTCTTACAAAAGAATTGTTTGAATGGCATATGATACACTATTTGTTTGCTAATAATGTCAGATAGATGTTAAGTTTTCTGTCCTTTGTAACTGTTTTGACCACACTAATACCCTTTTTAAGAGTTAGAGATGGATCCCCTTATCCCTTAAAATTATATTTTGAATATAATAGTTAAGGTGCTTAAGTTATGTTAAATTTTTTGGAAAATTAAAATTAAAAGACTAATATGCATACCAACCAGATAGACAATCAGAAAATAGGAACAAAAATAAGAAAACCTAACTAAAACAATACATAAGGAGAGTTTAAAATTCTGAAGCAAATGGACTTCTGTATACTCATGAAAAGTAAGATTTGATAAGATAGCTTTGGAAACCTAATCTCTATATCTCATGAGCTTCATTTCCAAATATGCACCTGAAATATATTTGCTCATAGCTTTGGATCAAAGGAGTATTCTAGAATAATACAGTATGTATAATAGTAACCCAAATGACATAAGTATACATTGCCTATCACTACAGACTTGGAAACACCTGATATTGTGCAGCAATGAATGCAAAATGGCAGATGAATTTTTGGAGCCATGATGTTGAGCAAAAAGAAAAAAAGGTATAAAAATGATATGTAGATATTAGTTGTATGACAACTCTTTATCTCCCTATTACTACCACTATTTGGAATTTTTAAGTATAATATACAGTTGTTCATTTGACAGTAAGGGAAGAAATTTGATTCCCTACTGCTGTATGTGAGTTTTTTACTTAATTCAGATCAACAGAATATAATTGATCATGGAAGGTTCCTAATCATAACTAATAGGCTTCATACACAAATTCATTCCTTTTGATGATTTCTTTTTACATTGAAAGGTTGGAGAAATAAGATGGACTGGAATCTAGGATCCTGATTGTATGCTTTGTAATATCCTTGAATCACATACCCAGAGAAATATATAAAATAAAGTCAAAACTTTCTCCTTTAAGGTACTCTCCAATTTATTAATGAGTAATAGAATATGAATGTAAATACATGAAAACAAAAACTTCATTTATACCAGATAGTTAACTATTGTTTAAATAACTGTCCAACTTAAAACAGAATCAATGTTTGATTGGTACTACAGTTCCAATAATCCTATTATGGAGGTTTGAATCAAAACTAGGAATTAAATTTGTTTTGTATCATCAACTAAATTCAGTATTAATTCCTTCCTGTATACTTCAAACCTTGATATTAGAAGGTTTATTTGTTTATTATCTAATCTACCTAGCCACCTACAAAGCACCCTTTCTATTTACTCAGATGCTAAATTGTATCAATATTTTAATATTCAGCAAGGATTCATATGGCAGGTATTATGAGATGGTGATATCTGAGGTAAGGAGAATTGGTGGATATAGAATGAAAAACTGTGAGGAACTTTCATCTGGACATTATGATTGATTAAGTGTGAAGAAATGAAGTAACTACTGATCGATCTTAATTTCTTTAATGGGTGAGAGTATGAGGTCAGAGAATGATTAATAGGAATCAGTTTTCTCTCTTTACAGTGTCGGTTTTTAGGAATGCAAGGATGAGCTCAGTTCACAAGGCTTGACAAAAGCAAATTTTCTCACTGAGATGTATTGTTAGCCAAGACTTTTTTCATATTCTTGGCATGATGTAGGAATTATAAACAAAGAATGATGACCATCATACTTTTTTTAATTTCTGAGGAAACCACAGCAATATAGGAAAGATAAGAAAAGCATCCAAAAATAATAAACAAGGTATGAGAGCATGATCTCTGTGTCAAATTATTGTTAAAATAGTGCTATAAAAGATAGCTAACCTCTATGTAACTTGTTATTCATAGAAAACCACTCCAAAGAGCTTGTACTCAAGCAGAAACAAGGAAAACTCTGAATTGTTGTGTGTGCTGAAGCATTATTAGTATGTTAGAACACCGTGGCAACATTTCTTAGTTCTGTTCTCTTGAAATGGAGGTATTCCTCCACATATTTTCTATTATAACTTGAGTTTTCAGCCAATGGGTCTAATAATTTCCTCCTTAAATTGCCTTGCCCTGCTTGAAAAACTGTCCACTGTTACCACCTCACGTTTGGTATTCGCATCCATGAGCTTTTGACTCTGATCACCGAGCTGAAAGATAGAGGGTTGCATCACTCATTTACATTATCACCCTCTACCCCCCCTCCTAATACAAATGTGACATTTCAATTTTGCACACTTCAACTCTCCTTAAATCATCTGTATAAAAACTTCAAAGCTTGATTGATGATGAATGAGCCATTGTCTCCTCAAGCACCAGTTTCTCATTAGCCTTTTGAGTCTCAGCTTATTAATAATGAACCTTGAGGGCTTACCCAGTGGGGTAGCAGCAATTCATTGTGCTCCCAGCTGAAAGGTCTGGGTTTGGGTAAGATACAGGGATCCATGGACCAAGTCCACTCCGGAGATGATGTATTAACTATTACAGGTGGATGATGTGATCTATATTACTTCTGTATCATTATCTGCCAACAGACTTTGTGGCTTAAGGTGATGACAGTGAGAAAGATGCATTGCTTTGTTTCTGAAAAGTTCCATAAATGCTTGGGCAGCTTCATTTTGAAAATGGCCTTTGTGTGACTTTGGATTTTGACTTCTTGGTTGTATGCTTTATTTTCAATAGGTAACATAAGTCTAATATATAAATTATTTGGCTGTCTGCACTGTAACTAGACAAGTGTATTTTTATTGTCATTTTCATTCTACAGTTGACCTATATGATGTACTTCTACAAAATGATACATTTAGATGGACAGCCAGGGATTGATGTAAATTATTTCATTCCTGTTTATTAGAGTTTTATTATATTATTGTTTTTAATAGTTCTTTGAGTGATATTTACTACCAGTACTAGTAATGAGACAGAGTCATATGGCACTGTAACTAGACAAGTGTATTTTTATTGTCATTTTCATTCTACAGTTGACCTATATGATGTACTTCTACAAAATGATACATTTAGATGGACAGCCAGGGATTGATGTAAATTATTTCATTCCTGTTTATTAGAGTTTTATTATATTATTGTTTTTAATAGTTCTTTGAGTGATATTTACTACCAGTACTAGTAATGAGACAGAGTCATATGGCATATGGGTAACTGCATTTAGAATTATAATACTTTTTTTTTTTTTTAAGAAAGAGGGTCACTTTTCTGTAGCAATTAGAACTAATACATTGGGTTACAGAAATACTTTCAGCTTCCTAAACTTACCAGGAGGTCACATTCATCTGTATTTTTAGTAAGGATGTCACATCACAATTAGATTATTTCATATAGGTCAGTGACAAATTATTTTACCACATTTAATTTGAAAGAATATATTTATATAATGCCAATGATTCTATCAAAAGTAACTATCTGGCAATCCACTATAATAACTAGTTTCGGGAAAGTGGATAACAAAAGAATTTATTTGAATAACAAAAATATTGCCTTCATTAGACCAACAAAAGAATATTTAAATGAAAAAAAAAGAAACTGTCAATGGGCAGTGTTTTAGGATTTGAATATGTAAGACGCTCATATTCTTTTTCAAACGTCATATCAGCACCTTCTATTTTCTTAAAAATAAGTTCAGAAGCTTTATCAGGTAGACTTGCACTTTAGTATTACAGCATAATTTTAGGTTTTTCGAACGTATATGATAGGTAATTTGTGTAAACTTAAAGAAATTTGGATCAAATACAATAACTCAAACACATCAGTATTCATGTATTAAATAATAACAAGTATGGATGGATAAAGTGGGAATTTTAATACCACTAAAATGTTTTAAAGTGACTTGTAAATGGCAAACATGATCCCTACAGTAATAATGTTATGTATGCACATTTTATACAAACCAATTTATTTCATTTCAGTTAACAAGAAGTCTAACAATAACATTCTTATGTTTGTATTTAATTTACTTTATAGTCTTTAAATTCTACTGTCTATAGATTTCAACTTAGGAAACAGCTGTTATGAATCTCCTACAATACCCAATACTGGGAGACAAGTTTGACAAACAGAAGTAGTTCCTGACTTAAACACAGATTCAGATAAAATGAGATACATTGTTTTACAGGAAAGGAGAACTTTCATCATTAACTTTATTGAGTCTTAATGCAAATTAAATGTAGAAGATACAGCAGAAGTTCGCTGATTAATATTGACATGACATTACATGACTTATGTTTGGTTTTATAAGCAAAGTTATATATAGTTATGAACCATGTCCTTTAACTTCACTAAGTCTAGTCATATTTAAGTTTAAATACCATAAAATACATATATACATTCACACACACACACACACACATCACAATCCCATTTTATGTATTCCAGCAGTAATACAAGTTGTTTACTTACTCTAAGTATGAAAATATTCTGTCTTTCACTTGACCTCTAAGTATTTAGTGAGAAAAGTTTGAGACTCAAATATATTTAAGTGTTTAATGGGATTTTTCAATAATGAATGATACTTTCATTTGTAGAATGCCATATCTAGTATAACTTTAACATACATCAGAGTCAGCTCTGTCTTGAAAAATTACTGGAAATAGATTCATACGCTATATTAAAGTAAGAAAGCTCAAAGCTTTTACTCTGCCAGTTGATTAAATTATGAAGAATCTATTTGTGTCTTTCTTAATTTACTTAATTTTCACAACATACTGTAAATACAGTGGGATGTGATTGCCTTGAACTTCTTCACTTATTTGACACACTTAATCACTGCTCATAGCAGTTTCCTGAAAATATTATGGTAGACGCATTTTAAAAATGTGATATCATATATTCATTAGTATATTCATATAAATGTTAAACTTATTTTTGTTTATTAGTATATTTCTATAAATGAAAACCTATTAATTCTGATTGTGGGATTTAAATATTTGAAAGTCTAGAAAGGTATATGTTATAAAGGTAAAATGGCTAAAACAAAGTAACTATTTTGTATATGTATAACTATCCTAACAGAATTACTGTAGGAAGCCGGCTTTCAGGTCTTTCATGGCAAAAATACCATCTAGATTGATCATGATTGTGTCTTGATTGGAAACTTCAGTCTGTAAGCTTGTTTTTAAATTGTTATTGTCTCTTTCCTGTACCCTGTTTCCAAGAAAAAAACCAACCTCTCCAATGTAATATTTCTAAGAAACAAATGTTAATAATAGTAGTAGATTAATTCTGCAAAAGAAGAGATTTGATGAGATTACTCATCATAATACATTCTGATTCTATTTGAAGAATATCCAGATAGAAGTAGAAAATAAAGAGCATGTTTCTTCCATGTGACAGTTTGAATTAAAATGTGACTCCTCGAAACTAAGGTTGGTTCTTTCGTTTTCGTTGTTTTGTCCATAATGTTTGAATGTTTGAGCTATTACCTTATTCTTTTCATCTTTTTTTCCAGTAGAACTTTTTCAAATCTAGACAGAAAAATAACCTTCATTTCCTGAATAGCAGTCAGAATATTCTTTCCTTTCACCTAGTGAAGAATTATCCCTAGAGTGGAAGAGTATCACACAGTGTTTCATGAGAAAGCTATTAGTATACAACCTGTGCACATTTTCCCCATAGAAACCTGATACTCAACATTAATACAGAAATCCTTTACACAATCAGCCTTACTTTTCCCTTCTTCTCTGATGAAGTTTGGATGGTTGGGTCACAAAAAAAAATAATAACTAGTTATTAGAAGCAGAAAGATGATCTAATTTCTCTTTGTTTCTTTTTCTTTTTTTTTTTTTTTTTTTTTCTCCTCTTCAAGAAGTGGAACCAACAGTCAATGGAAAGATTGATGATGGGAATGGAACTGAGTTTGAAAGTGGAACTCTTTGAAAAAATGTAAATTAATCTAGAGGATTTTATGCATGCAGAGCGCATCTCTAAATGTGCCACCAATGTTGCATCAGCAGATGCTACTCTCTTGTTACATATTTCTTCATTCATTCATTTTACTCTGGTTTAAGAAAACACTTAAATATTTAGCTTGGGATTAGGTATATGAAAAGGAGAAAACAACAGTATTAAAAACACCTTGAAGAACTCTACAGGGAGATGGTTGTCAAGGCTACAAAGGAGCACACCTCTCTTTCCACACTATTACACTCTGACTGTTTGGGATTTATTGGTTAGCATTATGTTCTAAAGCTGCTGTTTGCTCTGTCTTTCATAAAGTACCAAGAGAGGTTTTTTTAACATAAAAATACAGTTATTATTTATTTTAGTGCATATTAATGGCTTATATTCATTATACACAACAATGAATTTCATAGATATCTTACACAACCACATCATATACTTCTATTATTTTTACTCTTACTCTCCTTAGTCTTTGCACACCTTCTATAAAACCCATTTGTTCCCCATAGCTCTTCTTTACCTATATTCTCAAAATACATGTATGTAATTTCTTGACTAAGCTCAACACATAAGAAAGAATATCTGATATTTATCTCCCTGAATCAGGTATTCCATTTAACATCATTATTTCTAGTTGCATTTTCAGCACATGACATAATATTTTTTTCTTCATAGCTGAACAAAGTACCATTTTGTATGAACAATATTTTTTTCTTTATCCATTCATGTATTAGCATACACCAGGGAGTTCCTACTGTTTGCTATGCTGTCTTATTCTGACTGCACATCAGACCATATGCCTTAGATATATATATCATCACCATCCTGTGTACAGTAAACAATATGAACACATAGAAATTCATGGAAGGAAACAGGCTCAGAATAGTAACTGATCCTACTCGCGTCTGCATACTGTTGCTTTAAAAAAGACAGTTACTTGTTTTTAAACCTTAGTTTGTAGTTGTAGGTGAAAGCTTTGCAAACCATCATATAATTATTCTAAGATTATTTATCTACTGGACTACAGAGGAATACTATAGGAGATTTGAGGCAGGAAGGCACTACTTGTATATCTAATTTCTTTAAAATAATATTTTGTTTATTTTTTATTTTACATAAAATATAAAGTAATTAATTAAAAATAATATTTTGGAGGGACTACTTTGACCTTTCTGAATAACCTAGAAGTATGTGAAGGAGGATCCTTATATGACATCATATACTGTCCCTGGAGACTACTTCAGATAATGGCTATTAATTGTGTAATAGGCAATCAAGTCAAAAGTAGCCTTCATGGATTTTTATCTCATTTCCAGGTTCCAGTGCATAACAGAAATGATATAACATCTCACTTTGTGTTATTGACCAATCTATTAGTAACATTTCAGATGGGAGAGAATATTTTTTAACAGAACATTTAATCCTCATTTTTTACTTTATGCTTGTTACTAATAGTAGGCTGTAGTGAATATCAGGTTGAATAAGTCCTAAGGAAGGCACATTTGAAAGAGTGTCTCAAAAGTCTTGAGACTACACAGACCATGGAAGTGAAATAATATTTTGGAATATTGTAATGGCTAATCAAAAAAAAACAAGAGTTCAATTAATTAGTTCATATTCTAATATATTATACTTAAATAAAGTAATAATTATCTCCAATACCAAATATGTAATATTAAATCAATGTAGAACATTGTGAAATATTACAAGTGATATTATTATAAATGAAGGGTAAAGTTACAGATATCTCTATCAAAATATTGAAGACTTGTTTATGTATATTAGAATTATTTGTAGTTTTGGTCTGTACTTTTCAACCCTTTGACATGTTGAAATCAAGATAAGTGAATCAATGAAAATGTTTCTAAAAGCATCCTGACTCACAAAATGTGTCTAACATTGAAAATAATGTGAACAATGTGTTTCTGTTAGCTAGCTAACATTTTAAGAAACAAATCGATGGTTGGTTTTGTTTCCAATACAGAAATTCTAAATGGTGGGGTCTATGTAGACCAGAACAAATTCCTGTGTTATGCTGATACCATACACTGGCAAGATATTGTCCGGAACCCATGGCCTTCCAACATGACACTGGTGTCAACAAATGGAAGCTCCGGATGTGAGTAGCATTATCTTATCATCTGTTTTTTACATGTGTGTATTTACGTGTGTGTGTGTGTGTGTGTGTGTGTGTGTGTGTGTGTGTGTGTGTTTCTGTCTATATGTGCACTGGTACATGCATGGAGGTTATGGACAACTTGTGTGAATCATTTCACTTCTTCCAACATACAGAGCCTAGAGATGGAAATCAGGTCATCAAACTTGAGGTCTACCCTCAATCTGCTGAACAATTTCAACATCCCATATCATCCTCTCTGATGCTTTAATGTGCTTTAACCCTATGTTATAGTGAACTTCTTGTTCAGCATGCCACTGATGGCATTTTGGCATTTGAATCAATTAAAAACTCAGTTATTTCTTCCTACAGATATGTATGTCATCTGGCAAATTGCTGTCCAGCATCATTCTTTTAATTACTCTCTTTGCCCTATTGGCAATATTGGGCTGTGGTGGTGTATACCTTTAATCCCAGCATTCAGGCAGCAAAGGCAGGCAGGTCTCTGAGTTCAACGAAATCCTGGTCTACAAAGCAAGTTCCAGGACAGCCAGGGCTATGCAGAGACACCCTGTTTCAAAGAAAACAGAACAAAACGAGAAGCCAGCAGCAAAATAAAACCAATTCATAATAATGCAACATGAGTCATTATAGAGTTTATATACAAGAAACACTTTTATCTTCTTAGTTTATAATCAGAAATAAACTATGGAATTCTCTATTTCTTAAAGGAATAATACTACCTCTATGAGAGAGGTTTTTTAACATGAATATTATTTAATAAGATGAAATGTTAAGTAAATAGTATCTGAGCTATCATTAAAACATCTGCCATGATTATGTATGGAATCTCCTTCATTTTTATAAAGTATACATTGTTGTCACACATTTATTATTGCTGACATTTGTATAAGAACTGAATCTTTGTCAAGTATTAACTGGGGTTTTAAATTTCTCAATCTATTATTATGTATTTCCCACCTGAAATCATAACTCTCCACGTAGTTTCATAATTATTTGCAATAGTGCTGATTGTGTTATGACGCTTTTATGTGAAATCAAATTCCAAGGGACAATTATTAAATTTCATGATGGTTGTAATAAAATAATAGTGGAATATGACTGTATTTGATCAAAACTGACAGCTTTGTTTTTAATAAAAGGCTAAAACCCCTTTTTGTGGAAGTAGAGTGACATAATTTTCTTGTCATCTTTCAACAGATATTTGTATGAAATTCTGTCTTTGTGGTTTTCAAATTACCTATCGCGTAAAATTTCATTCACATTTATTTTAATCTGCTTGTGCTAACAATGGGAAAGATGTGACTTAGAAACGGTTACTGTTATTAGGTGGCCATAATCAAGGAATATATTATGGGGCAGGGGTTGTATTGGTCAAATGGGGGAAAGGCATGCTGATTCACAGCTTCTCAAAAAGACTAGCCTTTAAGGCATAAATGAGATCATGCAAGAATAAAGTGTGAGCCAGGAGCCAGAGGGCAATCTGCCCAACCCCATACAGGGCTTGAAGCAGGAAAGGTCTGTGGGGTTTGTCCACTTTCACAGATGGTATCGCTTTGTGCTCTTCTTCTGGAGGGCTAATTTGGACAGTTGTGACTATAATTAGGCAACTGTGACTGCACTTTTTGTTTTGAATGCAAAAATTTCAGATGCAAAAATTAAAAATGCAGACTGGGTTCATAAGCAATGGTCCATTACATATTAGCCATCTATTTTTGTCAAAATGTTATTATATTTGCAGCTCTAGATGGTAAATTATTCCATCCACTGTATAATATTTTATCTGACAATAATGACTTAACTGTTGTTTTAATACTAGTTTTCTATGGTTGCATTTTGCTACTGGAATAAAAGAAACACACAATGAAAAAAGATAAACACTATGTGATCCCTCCAATACTGAATCCACTGAGATAGTCCACTTTGAATGATCGTATTTGAAGTAACCAAATATAAAGTGTAGCTATCCAGAGTCTGAGGAGTGGAAATGGGGTCTGCTGCGTAGCTGCCCCATAATTGCATCTTATTATATGAAAGAGTTCTGAAGAGTTAGTGCCCAAATGTGGGAATAAATTCAATACCACTGGTGTACAAAATTTAAAAGTTAAAATCACAAATTTTGTGATAACTTTTTTGTCATAATTACGAATAAATAAATGAAGAAATATATTTTTAATTTTCATTGAAAGTAAATTCTTCCCTAATACCTTATCTCCCCTACCTCCTCCCAACTAAAAAGCTACTATGAACTAAAAATGTAATATGGTTATTATTTGTGGTTTCTGTTTTTCACAATATAGTTGTCAGTACTATGTAGTCCAGTTCATTTATTTGTAATTGACGAAAATAATAATTTTAATAGAGACTATTTAATTTAATGGAGACTATATCTATCCATGTTCAAAAGTTTCTAAACTTTAATCACATAGTTTTAGGAATCTGATGAATTCTTTTTTTTGCCTGTGTGCTTAATTGTTTTTCTTGTAACCAATCCTAACAATGTGCTTGTTAGATGTTTTTCAGTGAAATATGACCACAACTGTGTTCAGAAACCCTGCCATTGTGATTAAAAGTAAACAAAACTAAATGACTTAGTACTTTCAGTGTGTTTACACCTATTTTAAGCCTTTATGAGCTAAGTTTTCTAGTTCATAATATTTCCTTATAAGATAAGAAATCTTAATCATACTTTAAGACAAGAATCAAGATCATATTCCAAAAAAAAAAAATCATCTTCCTGAGGCTTCATTCCAGAGATACAGGGGTGGCTCAGCATATATAAATCAAGAAATTTGTCCATCTCATAAATAGTCTCAAAGGCAAAAATCATTCAGTATGTAATTAGATACTGAAAGGGCCTTTAATGAAATCCAACATCCCTTCCTAATAAAAACATCAAGGGACTAGCAATCCAAGGAGTATATCTCTCCACCCCCAAAAGAATTTATATGATAAAATTCTGGTCAACATCATGTTAAATTAGGAAAAACTCAAAGCATTTCTTCTAATATCAGGAAGAGGGAAGAATGTCCACTCTCCATTCCTATTCATAATTAAAAATAGTGCTTAAACCTTAAGATTGGTAAAACAGGACAAGAAAATAAAAAGGCATATCAATGATAAAGGAGTTCACCATTTGTAAATGAGATTTAAAGACTCAACAGAAAATTTTTAGAGATGATATATTCTTTGAGCAAAGTAGAATGATACAGAATTTAAACAGAAAATCACTTTCTTATGTATGAATGACAACCACACTGAAAATAAACCAACAAAACAACAGAGTACAACTCAATAGAAAACTCAAGGTGGAAATTTAGGTACATTCCAAAAGATAGAAAAAATAATAATAAAAACTCTTATGCTCATGAATTGGTAGAATTACTCTAGTGAAAATGGATCCTATGCAATCCCAAACAATTATTAGACTTTTATTCAAGAAATAGGAAAAAAATTATATTTGAGTCTCAAAATCCAAGGATAGCCAAACAGTAATGAACATTCCCTCCAAATTATTCTGAAAACTTACTCTTTTGCAAAATATATCCTTATGTATATTTTATGTATCACTTATTCATAATACAAATATGAAAAAGAGAAATAAATTTTTTGTTGAAATGCTTTTGATATGTAATTGAAATAAGAAAAGGCCTATTATTTACATGAAATGCATGTACTCTTTTAATGTTGGACTTTGGCATACAGTTAAAATGCAATCAAGACAAGTATAGGCAACTTCAATTTATGTAAATTCATACATGCAATCAAATTACATGAATTTTTTAAATATTTTAAACCGGAACCTAAATTGGGGGGAAATGAAAAACACATTAGAAAATGTAAGTTAATTTACATGAAGCCAAGAGGTAGGAATTTGAAAAACATTGTAAAACAGATGTTTTTCACAAATTTCACATACTAAAATACTTTCTCAATTCCCCAAAGAGTGTTCTTTTTTTTTAATAAAGATGCATACAATAGTCTTAACAAAATATTAATTAAATGAAGTAGCACACGTAAGAATGTGCATTATAATTCCATGTGTCAGCTCTGCTGTTAATTAGACAGATAATAGTGAATACAGGAAAACAAAATATGATAAGATTGAAAAAAATCAAACTCTCACATCAAAGTTTGACAAGTCAAATCAACAGAAAGAAATGAGCCAAAAAAGGCATACTCTTTCTTACACACAGGAATTTCCTCAACACACACACACAAATACCAATACATTGACACATAAATACCAATACATTGGAAGCCATTATATATACACAGAGAACTTGAAGCAGCCTCTTGCAGGTCCTCTGCTTGCTACATCACTCAGCCTCTGAGTTCATATGAGCTTTGATCAAATTGATTGATGGGAGATGTCATTCTGTAAATATGTTTCTCTTATTGATTAATGAATAAAGCAATGTTGGCCTATAGGAAAGCATGGTAGATGAGACTAAGAGAGGTAGAGTATTCTGGGAAACGAGGTTGAGTCGCTATGTGATCTCTGGATGAGAGGATGGGAGTCTGGCATTCTCGGTAGGATAAACCCATGATATATATATATATATATATATATATATATATATATATATATATATGTTGTTCCTGAGTTAATATTTAAGACAGAGCTAGCCTATAAGAAATGCTAGTAACAGGCAAACAGTTTCATAATTAATACATGTCTCTGTGTTTTATTTTGGTACTGACAGGGATCTGGGACCAGGCTTTCCAGAAAATGCTAGTAACAAAATTATTTAGAGGTCCTTGTTTTCTTTGTAACCTCCATATTCTATTGCTATTACTTTTTTGCCTCTTCCTCCATGGGCTTCCTTGAGTTCTGAGGGGAGGAATTTGGTGGTCACATCCCTGTAAGAGTGTTCCAAGGTCTCCTCTATAAAATGTCTGGCTCTATATTTGTTCCCATCTGCTGTAGAGTGAAGCTCTCTGATAATACCTGAATAAGGCATATATCAATGGATAGAGCAGAATATCAGTAGGAATCATTTTTAGACCATTAGTATTCAGTTTATCCTAGGCTCCTAGGATATGAAGTGTATGGTTCTTGAAGATCTAAACTGTATCAGATATGCGTAAGGTCCTGTTGAGTATGTTTTAAGTCAAATCAGATACAGCTTTGTACTGCCATTGCCCTAGCTTATCTTGCAGGCAGTAATCATTGTAAATAAAGAGTTTGAAGCTCAATTGATGTTTCTGTTTCTCTTTTGGTAGCACCCAGAGTATCTTCCTGTTCCAAAGAACTTACCACATTCAGGTGAAGGATCTATGTAGGCACTGACCCAAATTCTTCATGTTTGATGAGTTATACAAGTGTTTTGAATCTGTGGAAAGCAATGCCTGTCTTTGCAGCAGCCTGCATTGTTTGGATGTTCCCGTTGGACCCCTATGGCCAACAACCCAATTAGAAGTAACCTAATTCCAGTAGTGGAAGATTGGTCTGGTGACGAGATATTACCAGTTAGAGCTCTGTCTTATCTCTTAGAAGTCTGAGTTTTCTAAATGAGAGACAAAAATGGAGTTGGTCCAAATAGGGGCAAGGTGGGGAGCAACTGGGAGGAAGGCGAAAGGAACCATAATCATCATACATTATGTAAGTAATTAATCTATTTCAATAAAGGGGAAAGAGAGAGAGAATAAAATGTGTAGAGATATGTGTAAAAATAGTAATTCAAAATTTAAAAATAGGAAAAAGCAAGGTGAAAGCACAAACAGTAGAAAATATTGGAGAAAAATGTCAATTTTCTTGTTAAAGCTTGAGGTATTTCCCTATGCTGTGGGGACAGCTGTCTTAAAGAGCAACACCACCACCCCATTGGAAGCCTAGTTCATCTTATTTAGCAGATGTTCCCTTTTACTCTACAAAAACTTACAATGTATATATCCAGTATCCATAAATCCCAGTAAAAATGTAAACCTTAGCTAAAACTAAATGAGACTCAAATTACATAATAGTAAATAAATAAATAAATAAAAGGAGTGGGGTCCTGAATCTGCAGACATTTGTAGCTACATCCCAGTTGAGGGTCCCAGGTCAGTGACTCTTGGAGTTTTGAGGACATGATTAGGAGTAAGCCCAGCACACCTCTCGCTGGTATTCTTTTTGTTTCTCCTGGACACCAGCTTGCACTGTTGGACTCTAGAAAACAAAATCTTCAAAACAGATCTTGTTTTCATTTTAAACCGAAAGACCCGCAGAGGGCTTTGACCCTCAAGCCCCGACTCAGGAAAGGCGCCCCCCCCCCAAATCACTCACGAGAAGCGGTCTTGATGCAAAAACATGAGGTCTTTTATATTCCAGTGCACTGGGGTCTGCAGGCATGCTCCACGTGGGGTAGAGGACTGGGAACCCTGGGTACAGTGTTCATACAGCTTTTATAGCATTACAACAAAGCCTGTGCATCACAAACCAATCATCTCATAGCATCCAGTGTGGACCAATTAATTTGAACTATCCAAGCCCACGCTTTGCCCAGGAAGTCTGCTTTCACTAGGGCTTCTGGGTAGTGTGGCAAGGCTCATTTCCTGTTTTCATTCACTCACAGGTGCTGTCCCTAAACTGCCCTGTAGTAAACAGTCAAGAATGATCTTTTGCCTAGTTACTGCTAGGGGGCAGAGTCTAGGGGAAATTAGGCTAAATTTTTCTATCCTTACAAAACGATGACTTTTTCTTAACCATCTTTTCACACACAAAATAATTTCTACCGAATTAAAAAACTGTTATCAATTTCTGAATTCTAGAAAGGGGTAATTTATTTCTCAGCAATACTTAATTTTACTTCTTAGTACCAGAACAGGGAAATTTGATCTTCATAGTATAGTGGAAATCTTCCTTGGTTAATCTAAAAGTCTCATAGATTGAATTGTTTTTATTATAGTTATATATGCATGAATATGTAAAATATTAAATGTCTATATTTCTTTATGATTTTCCAATTTTGTGGGGTATAGGCTTTTAAAGTCTGTCTTTAGGGTTCTATGTACTTTCTCATTGTCTCTTGTTAAATTCCACTTTCATTTCAGAAATTGTTAATTTTGATATTCTCCCTGTATCCTTTAGTTAGTTTATGGTTTGTCTATCTTGTTATTTTTTTCAAAGAACTAAATGTTTCATTGTTCTTTATTGTTCAGTTTTTTTTTATTTTATTGATTTCAGTCCACAGTTTGAATAATTATTATTCTTGTTTCTATTAACCTTGGGTATGCTTATTTCTTTTTATTCAAGAGCTTTCAGGTATGCTGTTAATTTATTAATATAGGATTGCTCTAATTTTTTTAAATGTAGACACTTAGTGCTAAGACCTTTCCTCTTAGCACAGCTTTAGGTGTGTTCCATAAATTTCAGTATCCTGTGTATTTATTTAATTGAATTCTAAAAAGTATTAAATTTATTTCTCTGTTTCTGTTTTGACCTATTGTTCAGTTTCCATGAGTCTGTAAGCTTTCTGTTACTATTGATATCTAACTTTAGTCTGTGGTGGTATGATGGGATGTGGGAAGTTATTTTTGTTTTCTTGTGTCTGTAGAGACTTGCATTGGGTTTGAGTATGAGATCAGTTTTGAAGAAATTTCCATGAGATGGTGATACGAAGGTATATTTCTTTTGTGTTTGGGTGAAATGTGGAGGCTTTGTCCTCAAATGGATGATGGACACTATAAGTCACATTTCAGTCTTTGTTCTTTACACTTGGTGAAGTCAGCTTCTAATAATTACTAGATATTCAAGATGCTATATTAATATTAGGTTCCTAACAAACCCCTTATAGAAATGAGAATCCATCTCATTAGGAAATACCTGTTAAGTCCATTTGGTTTGTAATATCCATTAGCTTAGGTATTTCCCTGTTCAGTTTTAGTCTGGGAATTGGCTATTAAAGTCTCCCACTATCTTGTGTGAGAGTCAATATGTGATTTAAGCTGTGGTAGTGAGTTTGAGAAAAATAGAAAATGATTGATATTTGGAACTTAGTGACAAACAATCTCTATGTCCTTTTTGCACTTCAAAAAATCCTCAATATTTTTATGTTCCTTCAATAATGAACATAAAGATGGCATTCAGGTACATTTATGTAGTACTCACTTACTGTAAGATTCCTGTGCTGAATCCTGTTTAGGAAACTCTATTGGGGAACACACTCTGCAGGATATAGATTGACTGGAACTCAGTATTTATATTGGCATTAATATTGAATATAAGGTATAATTAGTTTCCTTTTAATATATATTTTTGTTTGAACCAAGGTCTCATAAACCAGGCTACTCTGAAACTTGTGATTCTTCTCCTTAGAAGAATACCTTTATTGATGTTTAAATTTTTAATTTAAAATATCTACAATGACAATATATTAAATATATTAAATGAGTAATTAATTACAGAAAGATGTGATTTGTTCTTATGTTTGAGACTATCTCAAGAATTCTAAACCTGAAATAATAAAGACTATAATCAGAAGTGGTAGGTTAACAAAACAATTAAATTTTTTTCACAAGTAACTACAGGTATCTGATTAAAAGTAGGAGTAGGAAAGGTTGTCTTCCCCAGGGAAGATCCAGCAATTGTTTGTCCATTGCCAAATCAGACTATATGTAATCACCAGGTTATATTAAAAATACATATGCATGTACAAATATATATATATATATATATATATATATATATGCATGCAGTAACAATTAGTGAAAAGAGAGTCCATGAATTTGAAGGAGATCAGGGAGTCAGATATGTGAGGGCTTGAAGGGAGGAGAAGGAAAGGAGAAGAACTGTAATTAAATTACAATCTCAAAAAAAAAATCAGTTGAATTTATATAAGGCAAAAGACTCGTCATGAGTGGATAAAGAACTCATTTTGATTCAAATGAGTTATTAATGAATGAAAAGATTTATCAAGTACCACAAGTTGATATTTATCAAGCATCACAAAGTTGATTTTCTTTTAAGTGAAGCATGAATTGTAGATGGCACCTATTTTAACACCTATTTGGTATTTTCAAGCAATGGTGTGAATTGGATGATAGCTACACTGACTCTAGTTCATATTACCCTATTGCATCCTTTCTGATTTGTTTTGAGTGTGGCAATAACTGTGGCTGCCCTGCTCTGCCACCACCAGTCACAGATTTCATTACCATATGCAAGTCCATCGTTTCTAGTGAAAGTGATTTTAAGGAACTCAATTTCACATTGCAGTAGTATTCTAGACTTATATGTCCCTTCTCTAATTCCTCCAATAACTTAATATTTTAATAAAGCTTGAAGCAAAGAAAACTGCCTACAAGTAACATGAAACTTTTAGCAAAAACATTGAATAGTTTGTTCTTGTGACACTTTGAATGCTAACGTGTGCCTTCCCTCTCCTATTTTGGCTGTCTAAACCACTTTATTCCCCGAGTTTCAGCAGAGGTGGTAGGGAGACTGCTGGCTGCTTCACAGAGCAGAGACAGGGGCTGTCCTATCTCTATGGGGACCAGGGTGAAAGCAGAATAAAGGAGAGCAAGCTGCTGACCTGCTAACAGAGCTTTTGAACCCAGATTGCTGTTAGTAGCTCTATGCAGCTCTTATTTAATTCTCCTGCCTGGGCAAGAACAAATTATGTTCTATTTAGGGGTGATTCTTTTGCCAATTGTAGGTGCTCTTTTTAAGTAGGGAAGAAAAAAGTGGAGAGGAAATTATTCAGTGACATTTCTCTTAAAGTTCTATTTAAAATACAAGTAAAAGAAATACATAATAGAGATAGCAAGCATGGATAAAAAATGCACAAAAGAAAAGCCATCTTAAAAGTAGGTCCTCCAATCTGCTGCTGTTATTTTCCTACTTCTTCATACTTTATTAAACAAATATTTTAATGTAGAATTCTTTTTTCCTATAATGTTTTCTATAGAATTAATTCAAATTAATTGGAGCGTTAGACTGGCAATCTAAATTACATACAGTGTATGTTTACAAAAGTAAATAAATTGACTTTACAAGGAAAAACTACTTCAGTATACATAAATGATTTTAAAGTGAGTAAACTCTGATATTCATCACTACTACATATCTCAAGTTCATTAAATCTCACATATTACATTGGAAATATTGTCATTTATTTGTAGTAGAATAAACAATGCCTAAAGATAGGTATGGTTGTTGGCAACAGGGATCTGCCTACTTATGTCAGTGGGGAAAATTAAAATTTATTGTCAACATTCAGTTTATATATTTTTTTGAAACAGAAAATCATTTGACTACCACAATATTCTATAACCAAATACACATGTAGTTATTAATATAGATAGTGGTGTGGACAAGGACACATTTCTCATGATTTTGCCATTCACATGTGGCATAGTTGTTCCTGTCCTTTTCATCTCTTTCATCACATACATCACAACTTTTTCAAAAAAGTCCCCAGCCATCTTTTTTCTAAGTCCAGATAAGCTATCTTATGAGTGACTTTGAATAACTGCTTTCACTCATTATTTCACTTAACAGCCTGACCTGATGATTGCCTTCTTTGCCTCCTAAAGCCAATTAAATGTCAACATTTGTTCTAATCCCATTATAAACCAGGTACTACATGAAATAAAGCTGTTTTTCCTATGTATATGTGTATTTCAGTATCTTCAGGATTGCATTCCTCGTTAATGTAAAATGATGGTTCTCTTCTCGCTGGTAGCATTAATTAGAGACTTGGTTATTTTGAATAAGGGTTTGGACCTTCAAGCATATATTACTGGGTTGACTCCCAAATATATCACTTCATATATGATGAAAGTTATTAATCTTCTCTGGCACCATCATTCAAATCAGCAGTAGTATGTTCCTTTGAATGTTTTCATGATAATACCGAGCCATGTTTTCTCTTTACAGTGTGAAATTAAAATGTGTGTAGGTTGCAACTTAATCCTTCACATATCAACTTACAATTATTCTGATATTATCTTTCAAATAATTACAAAAGCATTGTTTCCTTTTAGAAAATAAAATTCTGGAGCTTAATTACAGACTGCTTGGTTTATATTTGTTTTTAATACTCTGTAATAGAATACCATATGTGTATAGTCAGGGACATAGAAAGCCATTTGTCTGTATTTTTATCTATAAACAGTAACTCATTTCCAGATCTTTCTAGTATTAAGCACTAAGAAACCACACTGAAATATCTCATTGATGGAATCAGATTTTTTTAAATGTATTATTAATCCATTATCCTTGAGTTTCCTATGTATATGAACTTTTTGTGTATGAACTTCAAAAAGTGGATTAATAAAAACATTCCACACTGAGCCATTTTAGGCTTATTACTTATAACGGCACCTGCTTCCCTTTCCTTTTAACCTCCATCAATTTTAAAATCACAATTTAATTCCTCAGGCTTGCAATACCCTTTTAGAGACGGTGTGTCTTTACTAACTACAGATTGTTTGTTTGTACTTAAATGTGAGGACTTGGAGATATGTAGTTAGCAAGAGCATGAGACCATGACAGGGGCGAGCAGACAGACAGATGCACACACATGACACACATATACACAAAACATAGTCCCTTAACAACTAAGTCTTGATGGCTAATGGAAAACTGGGAGGAAAATGCTGAGAGGTCTGACTGTGCTCAGAAGGGCTTGTTTAATACTGTTCTGTGGAGCTACCTAATCTATTCCATTTTGCTACCCATTTTTCTTTGTTATCTGTCTCAGAGATGTCTCATCTCCTCAACTGACTGCTACAGGCTAGCAATCTGTAACAAAAACTCTGTCTCAATTGCAGAGATAATAAAAAAGGGAGGCTACAAGATTAATGACCCACATCATAATTATAAAGCCCCAAACCACAGGCATTATAAGGCGTTGCAGAATTGAAATCTTGCAGGTTGAAGAAACCATGTGAGTGCTGTGTTGAGAAAATGTCACCCCCTTAGTAAAAAATAGCTGGTTTATTCCAAATGAGAATCCCATGGCACTTTTCACAGTGATAGAAATGGTAGTGAAGAAATGGCTTCTTCCCTTAAGGAACTTAGAATATTTTAGTGTGGGAAGCCACATCCCCAAGGTGGAGCCTAGCTGGATGCCAGGTAGTCAAAGCTTAGCTGTAAACAAGCCTTATTTTCAAGTGCTTGATGGATCTAGTATGCTTCCTCCTTCTGTGACCTATCCGGGATTGCCAGGTGGCATGAGCTGATTGGGCAGTGAGTGAATATTTAAAGGCTTGCTGGAGCTGGGAGGAGGGAAAGCCGATGTACAAGGTTCCTGAATAAACTGCTTGAAGAAGAGTCCTGGTTGTGTTTCCTTGCTGGCTGAGATAGATGCGAACGAGTGGTGGCTCGTACGTGGAACCTCTCTCCATGGGTGAATGGCTCAGAACTTCCTGCAGTCAGGGTAGTCGACTGGTAAAGTCCCAGGTAAGGTGGGACCAAGTTATGAACCTCAGTAAAGAGGCAATAAGGTCTCCGGTAGGAGCGATAAAGTTCCGTGATCGGACAAGGTAAAAGTAACCAAAAGTGAAAGTATGGGGAATTCGATATCACAACCCATTTATCTCGCTCTTCAGGAGCTCTTGCATTCTGAGAGAATCTGGATACTGGATGGTATTTTATTGTCTTGGTATTGTTTGATTACTGTGGAAACAACAACTGTTAAAGGAAATGCTGCTGGATCAATCCAATTTATGTATTTTAAAAATGCTTTGACTCCAAAATCTAAGTCTAAGGACAAGTTACTGGGGAAAAGGATTTCTATTTTTGTTTCCACAGAAAATAAAAAGCTGTGAATTCCTTCTAGACTAATGTGGTTTGAGCAAGCCAGACCCCTGAAATAACTGCTACTTTTGTAATAGCGCAGGTGGAAGCTCTTAATCGCCATGTGGTGAAACCATTTTGAAGAGTAATGCCACCTGGATTAGGTGTTGATGGCCTAGAGCCCAGGAGAGGGGTAACTCGACTATTCCCCTGCTACCCAGGTGGGCTCCTTATTGTAAGGGACAGAGAGATGAGTATTTACTACCTTGGACAAGATGTCAGGCTCGGCAATTTACATGGGTGTTAAAAGGATACTTTACCTTTACCCCCCTGAATTGGGACATATTTTAATGAGACATCTTCCGGGTATAATTGGACTTATCAAAACCCAGCTCAACGTAGAGGCGCTAATCCTTTTGATCATTGGCTACTCTGTGGCGTTAATGTTAGCTGCACTGATCTCTCCCCCATGGCTATGATTAAAGGAGGAATGGTAGAAAATGCCTCCTTTCAATGGAATACATCAGATTTGTTTGAAAGCACAGTAAAGTTGATAGCCCCAGGAAGGAATATGTCTTTTGCACCCACCCCAATGTGTGTTTGGCCTCCTTTTGTGTTTGTGATTAGCAATAGCACCTTTGCAAGCTCTAGTGAGAGAATGCTAAATTGTACACCTCAAGTATGCTTCTATTCTTTATGTTGGGATGGAGTAAAATTTCCTTTGGCCCTTGTGACCAGAATGCCCAGGTATGTTCCCGTTCCTGTAGATAGCCCGAGCACCATGACCCTCTTTAGACAGAGGAGAGATTTTGGAATCACTGCTGCTATCGTGGTTGCCATTACAGCTGGAGCTGTGGGAGCCACCACGGCTGCCATTGCCATGCATTCCACTGTCCAAACTGCAGCTGCCTTAAATAACCTGTCAGCGAATGTAGCCACTGCTTTGGACGTACAATCTTCCCTTAATGCTCAATTAAAAGGAGGTATTATGGTCCTAAATCAATGAATTGATCTAGTTCAGGAACAGATTAACACTTTGTGGCAGTTGGCACAAATAGGAAGATGACGGGGCTATGTGTGACCTCTGTCCCATATCAAAAGTATTTGGTGGCTGCCAATATGTCTAACCAGCTTTCTCAGTATCTTTTAGGCAATTGGTCCGGCAAATTTGATAAGTTAATGCAGGACCTAAGACTTTCCATCATGCATGTGAATTCCACCCAGGTCGACATCTTGGTTGCAGAGGGACTATCTACATGGATCACTCAAACCTGAAAGAATGGGTGGGAATGGGTGCCCTGGGAGGGGTGCTTATCCTAGTCAGTCACATTGCCTTATGGTATATCTGCAGGATGAGGGTTACACAGCAGAGAAGTAACGCCATGATTGCACAAGCCTTCACAGCCCTGGAGGCAGGGCAGTCACCTCAGGCTTGGTTAACTGTGCTTAAAAGCTAAGCAGTCATCATGCTCAGGATGCAAGAGGTAGTACTGCACTTGAGGCCAGCTATTAGCGGCTTCATGGAGGGCAAGTCTGATTGCATATGGGTTGGTATCATAATCCCATCTCTGAGAAAAGATACCAGATGGGTGTGGCACCAGCTTGGCTGATAACTGGGCATGGGGCCATTGCAATGTCCCTTGTTCATCAGAGATCAGACCTCTACCCTTGCTTGTTGTGTTTTAAACAAAAAAAGGGGAACTGTGGGAAGCCACAGCCACAAGGTAGTGCCTGGCTGGATGCGATGTAGTCCAAGCTTAGCTGTCCATCTCATTTTCCCCATAATAATACCCAGTTCTTAGTAGTTCACAGAATTAATATCTGTTCTATTCTTAGAGCCAGATGTAAATAAGCTGCTGGTGGACATCTCAGAGCTGTCTTATACCTCTCTATGTCCATGATAATGGAGAACCAGTCTAACTGATCCTCAAAAACTGACTACTCTGTATGTTAAACATAAACACAGAAATACCCATAAATTCCCTCCTTTACTCGAACATTTTATATCTAACTGATGCTTTTATCCCATGGGAACAGCCCTGTCTTCTTTCTTCTCTCTCTCTCTCTCTCTCTCTCTCTCTCTCTCTCTCTCTCTCTCTCTGTGCATGTGTTTGTGTGTGTGTGTGTGTGTGTGTGTACACACAACCACTAAGGTCACAACATGTATTCATGAAGAATTGCAAAAACTTGGGAAAAGAATTTTTAGACCAGAGAGCTGAAAGAATTGATAACAAATGGGCAATTGCTGATTCCATCAATCAATGTGGAGGAGGTAGTAAGCATAACATTCTTATAGAAAAAGACAGGAAGAGGGACAGCTAGGGGTGGGGGAATAATAAGAGGAAGATTTTAAAGAAAGATTTAACAAATGTAGACATAGGCAGTGGTTTGTATACCATGGGATGTGCTTGTCTGGAATATTGGCTTTAATACATTTTGTCACATGCAATATAACTCACGTAGTAAACATGAAGGACCTCATAATTGCTTAGTGATCTCTAAATATTAGCCAGCATCCTAACAAAAACAGAATGTTTTTAGGTTAATACCCTCACCATCAGTGACAGCAATCCTTTGCACTCAGGTAAACATCTGTTACATGTCTTCCTCTTTGGGAGTACTTCTTAGAGTATCCTCTGGTTCCTATCTATTTTCAGTATAACTGTTCTGAGGAACATTAGAGGGTGAGGTACCATGATTGGGAAGATTCTCCTGGATTTAGATTATAAGGAACATTCTTGCCAAGATTGCTATCCATGCTTTACTCAAAGAGTTGTGAACGTTTGCTCTTATTTTCCAGTTCTGCCAAAGCTCCTATCATACCCCTTTCTCCTACCACATGATCTTTGTCAAGAAATGTTGGTTTAGAACCACTGGACTTTGTGTTTGATTGTGTATTTATTGTTATTTACAAGAAATGTTGGTTTAGGACCACAAATGTTGGTGTTTCTATCACAGTCCTTTAATGTGCTAATGTTCATTTAGGTTCTTATGTACCAAATTCTTTCAAATTCTGAATGGTTAACCTCCATTAGAGATTTGTTACCCTCCTAGGCCTGTGCCAGTTGCCAACATGGAAAACATATTTCAAATGTTTAATCCACCTCAGCAATTAAAAGGTCAAATATGATAGATGTGTTCAGAGACCTTTGGCACATTTCTGGTGCCAGCCCATCAGTTCAAGCCAGCTAGCACATCAATCGTTTCATCAAGTTCTCTGATGTGTGTGCCACTCATCATAAATCCACACAGTTGTTCCAGGTCCTATTTAGTACTTCCAAGGAGATGTTTTTCTTTCTGTCATCCAAAGCAGCATTTTAAACACCACATCATCTGAAAAATATGATTATAAATTAGTAATATTTTCTTAATGTTGGTTTTAATTAATAGTATGTGCTGATCTCTTACATCAAAAGATAAACAACTACTAAAGCAAAATAGTTAACGGAATTGTGTTACATATAACTGAAGACCTATTCATCCTAAGCATAAATACTTGAATAATCAAGCAGGAGGTGAAAATAAGAGAAACAAGCCATGAAAAAGGGAATAGGAGAGAACCATGGAGGCAGGGAGGAAGGTGCTGAGTATTATAGGATCTTGAATACCCTTGTTCTTACTTTGAGAGGTAGAAGGCCAGCTGATTTTTACATGTCTGACTGCAATTACTATGTCCATACAGAACAGAGATCATAAGTAGGAACTCTAAGATAGGCCAACAATTATCTTAAACCTATTATATGACTTCTGAAAACCAGCATCCTGGTAGAATTACCTAATTTACTCTGTCCAGTCTTCCTCATGTACCTTGGATTTCTGTCAGTGTTATTGTTCTTCTGGATTGATTTCCATTTTCAGGGACACTCAAGAGATATGGTAACTTGCAAGGGGCTTCAAATTTGTGCCACACTGGCTTGATGGATATTAGGTCTTCCATTTGTGACCCTGCCTACTATCTATCATTATGTAGAGGAATAGTGTGCTATTGATTAGCAGTAGGGGATTGAGTCTCTGAAGAAGGATTGCAGACTAACTTTGATGAGTTTCACACTTCTATTCAATATTAGTCTTCATTATATGAAAATATATGCTATTACCTTGTTCCTCTATCTTTGGGGATTTTTTGGTTTGTTTTCACTTTTTTGTTTGTTTTGTTTTTGATTTTGAGAAATGGTTTCTTTGTATAGCTCTGGCTCTCCTGGAACTTACTCTGTAGACCAGGATAAGCTGCAACTCAAAGAGAGCCACTTGTTTATCCCTCTGAGTGCTGAGATTAAAGGAATGAGAAGCCACCACCCAACTCCTCCATCTTTCCAACAACTCCTCACTCATCCTAGAGGCACTGGATGCTGCAGTGTGTCGTGCAATTAGCCCCCAACACAGTGATCATTGCAGTGAGTCATTGGTTTGGTTCAAGACTTCTGGCACACCATCATCATCACTAGATCCTCACCATCATCAATGAACCATCACTGTCAACACTGGACATTCACCGAAACTCCTCTCCTCTTAGATATCTCGCTGTTGCACTAACTCATGGAGATCCTGGCCATGCTCTTGAGTTGTCCCTGAAGCCTCAGGTCCTTTAGATCCTTTACGCCCTACTACCCAGGACTTCTAGAGCTCTTGCCCAAGAGCTTCTGCATCTGCTCCCATCAGTTGAAGGATGAAGTCTCTTTGGTCTCTTTGATGACAATTCTGCCAGGCTCTGGTCCCAGAACATTCTGCAGGCAGGACAAACTGTATGCCAAAGATTTTGTTGCTGGGTTGGTCTCCCAGCCCCTCCACTTGAGGTCTGGCCTGATTACAGAAGATGGCTAGTTCAGGGTTGTACATTTCTTTAATTTTTTTTCCTTTCTACCAAGTAGAAATAGCTGTCTTATTTTGACTACATGAATGTATGAAAGTTAAAATTGCTATTTAATAATTAACTTTCAAATTAAGAGGCAAGATAGGAGCTGGAAGGAGAAATTCAATTTCAACATTGAATGGCTGATCAAAGAGAAGAGAATAAGTGCATAAGTGGCTATGGAGTGCTCAGCCATATGTATAAGATCTGCATAATAGCCTGTTACCTGCCAAGGCTAAAGAAGTATCATGATGGAGAGATTAGAAAATGTGAGAGCCTCTGGTCAGGGAGGAACAGGAGTGCTCATGGATCAGAGAGGACTAGGAGAGCCACAGGTCAGGGAGGACCTCACTATTATTTATATTCCATTAATAACAAATACTAATGCTATCATAACATGTGCCTATTTATCTGCCAGTTCCTTGGATATTGAAATCTCCTGATGGCTTGGCATTGATATGCTCATCTTTACAAGCACCCATAATAGAGAATGGTTCAACATCGAATTTCAATGAAGGGTCTTCCCTTATGCTTTGAATTATGTAGTTTTCTCTCACATGTTTCCTTAGTAAAAGTCTTTTCAAGAGAACAAGACTTTCAGTTTGCTAAAGGACTAAGAGGAAAACCCGAAGATGTTCCTGCATTGTCTTTAGCTAAAGGCAGTTTGAGGACATAATCCTTTATGGCTGCTAGTGGCTTCATATTTTGTGACTCTTCAACTGCCTAGCCATATTACTTGCAGAGAACATTATAGGGTAGATATTGAATCCCATCTCTCCTGCCAGGCATTTGCACAACAGGCAAAACTCATAGCGTGAATTTATGACTTAAAATATGAGAGCTGTTCAAGGATTCTAGTTCCCTAAAAGAACATGGGAAAGCTACATTTTTAGTAACATCTTCTGGACCACTATAAAAGATGAAAGTCCTCAGTCACATTTGCTGTCATATGATAAATAATGTATTGTCAAAGTAGAAGGATTAGGTGTGAATTAAAATAATGCTGTTGTGGGATACTCAGCACTTAAAATAGGACATCAATGCATAGTGAAAAGAAATAGAAGCATTTGTCTTGAATTTTTTTAATTTCATGTGTTTGTTAACTAAAATGAAAGAAGTAATTAAGTAACACCTTTAAATAAGTCATTAGAAAAACATGATTTCTTTGTGTGTGTGTGTGTGTGTGTGTGTGTGTGTGTGTGTGTGTAAGAATGAGAGAATGGTATATTTTCTTGCACAACTTTAAAAAAATCATGATGTTCTGCTCTAGTCATAGATCAGCACCTTGCTCTGCCAGCAGCAGAGAAGCTTTCTCCTGCAGCAGATGGGAACAAATACAGAGAGGTTTTAGGGCTGTCTCCATCAGTTCTACCCTTCAGGGAATCCATGAAAGAAGAGGCATAAGAATGTTAAAAGCCAGAGAGGATGAGGACACCAAAGAACAAAGGGCCCCTAAATCAACAGGATCAACACAGATACTAACTCACAGAGACTGAGGCAGCATGCATGGGAAAGCATGGGTGTGCACAAGACTGGGTCCTAGAGCTCAAAGGAAAAGTGGCCACATGCTCAATCCCTAACCCAGAGCAGCTTCCAAATGATAGCCACTAGCAAATGAAAATTTAGTTTCCTCCAAGGAGGTCTCACTGGGAAAAGCACCTACTTTTAAGGGTAGGTTGCATGCCCAACAGCAGATGGCAAACAGAAAATAGGTACAATGGCATTGTTGGAGGTTCTTTGTCTCACATATTATGTCAGGTCTTTTCCTTTTTAAAATCTTATTTTTTGTTGTTTTTGTTTTGTTTTGTTTTTTGAGAAAGAGTTTCTCTGTGGCTTTGGAGACTGTCCTGGAAATAACTCTTGTAGACCAGGCTGGCCTGGAACTCACAGAGATCTGCCTCCCAAGTGCTGGGATTCAAGGCATGCACCACTACTGCCCAGCCGATTTTATTTATATTTTTCACTCTTTTTACCCTACATGTCCTCTGTATATGTATTGTGACTTACAGTTTAGTGTTTTTATGGGATTCCTGAGTGTGTGAATAAGTGGGACTCTGTTTCATGTAACTTATCTTAGACTCTTTTGGGTTTTTTGTTGTTTTGTTTTGTTCTGTCCTATTCTGATGTGCTAGTTTTCGTTTTATCATACACACACACACACACACACACACACACACACACACACATATATATACAATTTTATTATGGTACATATTGTAAAATACCACATGCATTTTATATAGTATATAATTTTATTGTTATACAATATTTAATATTACACATATACTTACATATAATATATATGCATAATTTTATTAGCCCTTATGATCCTGTTTGTTTTCTAATAAGAGATAGAAAGCAGTTGGATCTCATTATCAGGAAAGTGGGAAGGAATTGGAGGAGTAGAGGGAATGGAAACAGTAGCCACAAACATTATATGAAAAAAAAAAAAAAAAGAATCTATGATAAAAGCAAACTATAAGTTCCTTTGTTTCATCACAAAAATAATTATGAAAATAAACATTGGAAAATAGTCATGTACCTACTAAAATTGTATATGGATTGATTTGGACAGTAGTAGCAAACTCATGAAATATTGTTCCTGCTTATTCTTTCTGGTAACTGACCTATTTTTTCTCTTTAAAATACTCATTTAAAAACCATATTCCTGGAGTAGCTTATAAAATAGATCACAATAAAGCATTAGTAATATATATATATGATTTGTTTTGCACCTGAGATCAGAACTATTGAAAATAGTTCTGAGATTGGAAAGAAGGAAGTGAGTTTCAAGCAAGACATTGAACTTGTCTTTCTGTGGGGGACCGACAGGGAACTCTCAGAAAGTCTCCCTCCCCTCTCATCAAAAGGGTCCTGGGTGATCTATCTCCTTACATAGAATATAAGGAAAAATCATCATATCAGAAATGTAGCATTTTACAATTTCACCAGACACTGCACAAAACAGTGAAGGAACATAACCTGTGCAAGTAACCAATTGATATCTAACTTGAATTAAGACCCACTCCATCTGTAAAGTAAAGGACACAGTTGCCAAGACCAAAAGGCAACCCACAGACTGAGAAAAGATTTCACCAACCCTACATCTTACAGAGGGCTAATCTCCAAAATATACAAAGAACTCAAGATATTAGACAGCTTATCAAAAATGGGGTACAGAACTGAAGATAGAATTCTCAATAGAGGAAACCAAAAAGGTTGAAAGACTTAAAGTGCTCAACATCCTTAGCTGTCAGGGAAATGCATATCAAAACAACTCTGAGATACCATCTTATTCCTGCCAGAATGGCTAAAATTAGAAACACCAATGGCAACTTATGCTGGAGAGGATGTGGAGAAAGGGAACACTCCTCCACTGCTGATGGGAATGCAAATTTGTACAGCCATTTTGAAAATCAGTATGGTGGTTCCTCAGGAAAATGGGGATCAGTCTACCACAGGAGCTGGCAACCCCCCTCTTAGGCATATAACCAAATGATCCACATCCATGCAACAAAGCCATCTGTTAAACTATGTTCGTAGGAGTAACATTTGTAATAATAAGAACCTGTAAGCAACCTAGATGCCCCTCAACTGAAGAATGGATGAAGAATATGTGGCACATTTACACAATGGAATACTACTTGGCAGAAAAACAACAACAATGGAATCTTGAAATTCACAGGCAAATGGATGGAACTTAAAGAAACCATCCTGAGTGAGGTAACCCAGTAACAAAAAGAGGTACATGGTATTTACTTACTCATATATAGATTTTAGATATAGATCACAGGATCACCAGTCTATAATTCACACTGCCAGAGAAACTAGGATATAAGGAGTTATCTAACAGATTCATACAAGGTCCCTCACAGAAGGGGAAAGAAACAAAATCTCCTGAGCATATTGGTAGTTTCAGGGGGAGGGGTGAGTGGAGAAAGAAGGGGAGCAAAGGAAAGCATGTAGGACTAGGAGGATTAAGTCAGGGGAGGAATAGACAAGAGAAAAAAAAAAAACAGAGAGAAGAGAGAGATACCATAAAAGCATAAAAGAGGGAGCCATTATAGGTTTGAAGAGAAAACTGACTCTAGGGAAATGTCCAGAGGCATACAAGATGGACCCCAGTTAATAATTTCAGCAATAGTGGAAAGGCTACCATAAATACCCTTCCCTGATAATGAGATTGATGTCTAACTTATTCACCATCATAGAGCCCTCATCTAGTAGCTGATGGAAACAGAAGCACAGCTAAACACTAAGCCCATCTGGAATCAAGATGCAGAGAGGGAGGACAAGAACAGTTTAAAGAAACCCACAGAGACAGCTAACCTGAACAAGGAGGAGCTAATGGGTCTCCATACTGAAAGCTGGGAATCCAGCATTGGAATGACTCAGACCCTTGAACATGGGTCTCAGTGAGAAGGCCTGGGCAGTGTAAGGGACCACAGACGGTGGAACCAGGATGTACCTCTGGTGCACAAAAGGACTTTGGGAGCATATTCCCCATGGAAGGATACTCCCTTAACCTAGAGGCAGGAGGGAGGGCCTAGTCCCTATTCAAAATGACTTGACAGATTTTGTTGACTCCTCCTGGAAGGCACCACCCTCCTTGTGGAGTGCTGGGTGAGAAGGGATGGAAGGGTGATGGTGGGGGCATAGGAAGGAGGGAGGGAAAGAGGGAGAGGGAACTGGGTTCAATATTTAAAATAAGAAAAAAATAAATAAATAAAAAGAAAGATCCACTCCATTTGATGGAACTCATACATGACTCAGCATGGGTAGCCAAGAACCAGAGATTATATAGCTAAGAAATCTAGTACAAAACTAAATATGACTGTTGTACTAAAAGAACATAGAAATTAAATGATTTCTGAAAGCATTTTGCTAGACTGTAGACCAGTGCCTTGCTCAACCATCAGCAGAGAAGCCTCCTCCTGCAGAAAAAGGGAACAGAGACTCACAGAGAGTTAGAGACCTTGGACCACTCAGCTGAAACTGGTTGTCTCCATCAAATCCCTTCCTCAGAACCTAGGAAACCCTGAGAGAGAGGTGGAAGTAAGAGCCACAGGATATAGAGGGCATCAAGGAAGCAAGCCCCCCCCCCTAACTCAACATGATCAAAACTCACACAAACTCAGAGACTAAGGAAACATGCATAGGGCTTAAGGAGTATGCATCAGATGTGGTCCTAGAGCTGAAAGAAGTGAGCAAGCACATGTCCCCATCAATAACTGTAAAAGCTATCAGCAACTGATAACCACTTTCAAATTAAAATGTAGTCTACCTGAAGGGAGTCTGAGGGAAAAAATCTATTTTCAATAAAAGGACAATATAGAAATAAAAATAAAAGAAAAATTTGGGGGGAAAAGTTTGTATTGGAATGATCCGGCCTCTATTTATGGTAGAATTATTAGGAAGTATAATAAAAGCATATGCAATAAAAAAGGTTTAAATGTTTTGCTTTGGTATGGGGTGTTTGTTTCGTGCTGTTGTTATTGCTGAGTTTTCACATAGCCCAGATTTGTCTCGTGAACTAACTGCTTGCATCTCTCCTGGGATTACAGTTGTGCAGTAGCACATCTAGTTTGCAAACATATTTAAAACCATTATCCAGACCCCACAAAAACATACAGTCAATTCACCTACAAGAGTCTAATCAGTAGTGGATAAGGATGCAGCAAATTATTACTTCCAAAGAAAACAAACAAACAAACCAACAAAAAAGATTGGGTAGCAACTTTGGTCATATATGGTGGCAATGACGGTATTGCCATAAATCACTTGAAGTAATATTGGTATTGTTCTCTTTAAAGATCACAGTGTGACATGCTCTTTGGACAGATGGAGTAAAAGCTCCTAAAAGATAAGTAGTCTTTTTTGTGACAAGGTTACCTCACTCGGGATGGTTTCTTCTAGTTCCATCCATTTCCCTGAGATTCAGGATGCCATTGTGTTTACCCACTTAGTATTATGCCATTGTGTAAATGTACCACATTTTCTCTATCCATTCATCAGCGGAGGGACATCTAGATTGCTCTCAGGTTCTAGTTATTACAAATAATGCTGCTATGAACATAGTTGAACAGATGTCTTTATTGTATGAATGTCCATCTTTTGGTTATGTTCCTAAGAGTAAAATTACTGGGTTTTGAGGTAGACTAATTCCCTTTTTCCTGAGGAACCACCATACTGATCTCCATAGTGGCAGTACAAGTTTGCACTCCCACTAGCATTGGCAGAGTATGCCTCTTTCTCCACATCAACTCCAGCATATGGATTTTAGACATAGAACAAAGGGTTACTATTGCGGTAAATAAGGATCAGGATAAACAAATAGGCCGAATAGATGTTTATTCAGGGAGAAATAACTTACAACCTAGACAGATGAACACCAGGAAATTCAACCCGATCCTCTCCTGTCCGAGTCACGCCAGAAAGCGAGAGCGCCTTCCTTGCCCCCTCTGACCTCCTTCCTCAGGTCACCTCCGCCCATCGCTCCACCCCCCAATGGGCGTGGTCAGTGCTACAGAAGGACTACCTCACTACAGGTTACCAGCCTACAATTCACACTGCCAGAAAAGCTAGGAAATAAGGAGGACCCTAACAGAAACATACATGGTACCTTGGAGAAGGGGAAAGGGACAAGATCTCCTTAGCAAATTGGGAGAATGGGGGAGGGGAGAGGGAGTTAAGAGAAAGAGAAGGAGAGAAGAGGAGGGGAGAGGTGGGCATGATGGAACCGAAAGATTGAGACAGGGAAAGAATAGAGAACAAGAAAAGAGATACCATAATAGAGGGTGCCATTATAGATTTAAGGAGAATTCTGGCACTAGGGAAATGCCTAGAGATCTACAAGGATGAACCCAACTAAGAATCCAAGCAATAGTGGAGAGGCTACCTTTAATGCCTTTCTATGATGAAATTGATGACTGTCTTATATACCATCCTAGAATCTTCATCCAGTAACTGATAAAAGCAGAAGCAGACACCCACAGCTAAAAACACTACCAAACTCCTAGAATCCAGTTGCAGAGAAAGGGAGTGATGAGCAAAGTGGTTCAAGACCAAGCTAGAGAAACCCACAGAATCAGCTAATGTGAATAAGGGGGAGCTCATTTACCCCAGTCTTATAGCTGGGAAACCAGCATAGGACTGGCCCAGACCCCCTGAATGTGGGTGTTACTTCAGAGGACTAGGCAGTCTATGGCAGCACAAATAATGGATCAGTATTTATTCCTAGTATATGAATGGGTTTGGGGAGCCCATCCCACATAAAGGGATACTCTCTCAACCTAGACACATGGGGAAGGGCCTAAGCCCTGCCCCAAAAGATATGAGAGACTTTGAAGACTCCCCATGAAAGGCCTCACACTCCCTGGGGAGCAGAAAGGGGATTGGCTGGGGTTTGGTAGGACTGATAGGGGAGGATGGGAGTGTTAGAAGACTGGGATTGACATGTAAAACAACCTTGTTTCAAATTTAAATTAAAAAAACTGCGGGGGGAGGGGAGATAAGTAGTCAAGGTGGGTGAGGCAACCCTCCATCTGCAAAAGCACACCACATTGAAGTAAGCTTCTTTAGTGCACCAGTAAGATAGAAACTTGAAGTGTGTACCCTACAGTCTTAAATGTGTGAGAATCAGTAGCTCATGTTTTCCAAAGAGCACTGAGGATGCCGAAAATGGATAGTTCTTGAGAAGCCGCTGATGGAGGCACCCTTTCAAGTAGTCAAGAAAGAGGTGATTAACACAGATGAAATAAATCTGACCAAATGAAATTTCACAATGACACAATCATATACTGAATCGGGGAATAAATCTCAGAGTAGTAGCTAAAACCTTAAAACAAAATTTTCAACTCAACCAAAAGGAAATAGAATATAAAAATGATTGCTATTAATATAAATTGTGTTTGGTAGTTTTTCTACTTTCCTTTAGTGTTTATATTTTAAACAGAAAACATTCTGACTGTGCAGTATAAAGTTAAATATTTTATATTCCCAAACACAATTACAGAAGTCATAGATTAAATGGTAGATTATTCTCTAGTCTAGATAGCTTTAATTAACAGATCACTTGATCAATCTTAAAGATTTTCATGAATCCACAAAAGCACTTTATCTACTTTCTAATAAAAAGTTTGTCCTCAAAGAAGTTTTCACAGCCTCTCATTCTGACTCACTGTCCCTTCTAATTTCCAAATGAGATTTATTTAGATTTATTAATTTGGTACGAAGGAACGCCTGTAAGTTTTTAATAATAATTATCATTATCACTGATTAAAATTATGTTGTTTGGCCCAGATGTATTTCCTTCCTGTCAGCTAGAATGACCTTGCTTTGTGTGGTTATAATATGTTTAGATTCAAACAGCAGATGGCACAGTGATGGGATATTGCTTGCTCCTGGTACTAGTAGCCATGGCTCACTAAGCTTGCTTTAAATAAACTGTATCCCAAAAGGATCCCCATACTTTGCAAAAGATGACTAGACTTGAGAACCTGAACATTATTGAGCTTGGACATGCCTCTCTTTGCTTCTAAAATAGACTCTCAGGTGGCCTAAGGTTCAGCCAGGGAAATTTTCACTTAAGTCCAGTTTATCAGTGAGAGTGTCAATCTTTGTTAAGTTCTCTTGGGCACTTTCAATAGAGAGGGAAAACTGCTAAGTAGTAAGAGTTCTCAGTTAAAGATTTAAAATCTGTGACTCAAGGGAAGACAGTAACGTTTGGTGCAAACATTTGGTTAAGTATGTTGAATTTGTAATAATAGTAAAAATGAACAAAGTTCTTAATAAGAAACTTTCTACAAAAAGGTTTTAGTCTTTAATAGCTTTTCATGTACACTCAGTTATAAAGAGACGCCAGAGGACCAGTGAAGTTTTGAATAAAATTCAGAAACAAGTTTCAAGGGTAGTTCACTCACATGGTTTCCTCCAATTAATGTGCTTAGTATCAAGTCCTCTGTGGGACAGCTATACCCCATATAGAAAAAAACCATAGATATGAAACTTCTTTCTTAGGACTTAAGGATGTTATTTGAAAATACAGATAACAACAAAATTTTAGATATATGTATTAAACATCTGGCATTAAGTTTCCTAAAACGTTCCATTTTATTTTATTTTTCAGGGCTTGATTTTGCCTCTTAGTCTGAGAGTTTATAATGTGATTGAATAATATATTCTTGCTGTCATAGACTTTAGCTTCTTCCACTGACTTATTAATTAAAACCCCTTAATTTTTAATATTGATTGCTATCATTTAGTTGTGAGCTTTGGAAATTACATTAAGTATAGATCAAGGAAATATCGATGTTCAATACTCAAAATGAAAGAATATAACTACTTATTTATGTCAGAAAAAATACAAATAGACTCATTTCATTTTCATTTAAAATGTAGGACAATTTCACATACAAGGACATTGTGCTTTAGTTTTTCTTATAAGGAACATTTGGGTTTTGGTAAATAAGTGAATCTCAATTCTAGCATGACCTAAAATCCCCAGCCAGAAACAGGATAATTTCATTGAGAAATTACAAGAATGAAAAGTTAAAATGAACATGGCCTTTTCCCTTCTTTTTCCTTTTCTGCAGGTGGAAGATGCCACAAATCCTGTACTGGCCGATGCTGGGGACCCACTGAAAATCACTGCCAGACCTGTAAGTATTCCACAATAAAAAGTAGAAGGTTTGGAATGGTCAGTGGTTTAGAGATGAAATATTCTCACAATTCTGGTTACCTGCAATGTGAAATGAAATTAATTTGTTTCCATTCCTAATAAGCTACCTACGTCTTTGCTTTCAAATGAAACAATATACAATTGTTTCTTATATTTCCTGGCAGTTTCTTGGCTAATGACCTCTATATCACATTTGTCATAACATTATCTCTGACTTTAAAGTTTGTGTATCAATAAAATTGGAAGATCCAAATACAATAAGATTTATATATTAATTTAATTCCAAGTAAACTGGCTTTTCATTAAGTTTCCCAAGTAGTAATATTGTCATTCATGGATTACAAAAAGAAAAATATAAGAAATACCATGTGCCCATTTTTTTTTCTAGGCATGAGTACAATGCATATATGTAAACTACATGGACAATGGGTTTACAAACATTATTGTTAACAATTAAGCTTACTCTATGCTATGCTTCCATCTAAGATTTACTTAATTTCGTGGGGGCAAATGTGTACATTAATGTGGACAGTAGTTCATTGACATATTAATTAACATGACCATTATATTATCATCATTGATAAGATGTTAGAACCAAAGCCTGCCAGCTATAGAAGTCAGGGCTTGGGAATAAACTCTGTCCTTAAAATGTTTGTTGTGAATACATGAGGTCCTGGTTTGATTACCAGTCCCAAATACATATATAATATTTTTAGCATTCTTAAATGTACATAATACTCATAATATACCTGATATATCACTAATCTTATGGCTAAAAAGTTATTTTAAATTTGAAAACAAAGCTTCTTGTACAAATAGTAAACTTTTTCCATTTGCATTAAGACCACAGTTTTGAAAAGCATGGGATGGTGAGAACATGAAATGCATCTTTTACTAGTATAAAATCAATTCAAAGCACCAAACATTGGAGATTCAGATATGCAAATATTGCACAATTAGGTAATTTGTTATAATGTTAGATAAAATTTTAGAGATTTCCTATTTACCTCCATTCATGACATTATTTTATTGAAGAAATAACAAAAGAAATTATTGTAGTATAAGCCAGCAATGGAGAGAGTACAGAAAGAATAAATCTCAAAGGTAATTTTTAAAATTATTTTTTAGTGTTACATATATCTTCATATTCACAATCCAAGAAACATGAAAAGAATAACATAAAATTAAATTCTTACTGGTGCCTAATTTGTTCAGCCACCCACTGGCAGCATACATTTTGTTCTTCTGAAAATGATTTCTGTAGACAAAAGATGCACATTTATATCTTGCATGTTTTTCACAAAAAGCTGCTCATTATGCTATACTATGTTTTAGCTAGCTTTCAGTTACTGAAAGGCATACCTGAAACATGATAATCTTATGAGGATAAAAGTTCTACAGTTTATATAGAAAAATCATAAAATAGAATGTGATTAGATTCAACTACTATTTCAGCATGGAAATAAAGCTAACTATAATACAGAATTCTTAATTGTTACCATTTCTACTCCACATTCTATAAATTTTAAGCATCTATTTATGCACACCATATATATATATATATATATATATATATATATATATATATCATTCTTAAATGTACATAATACTCATAATATACCTGATATATCACTAATCTTATGGCTAAAAAGTTATTTTAAATTTGAAAACAAAGCTTCTTATACAAATAGTAAACTTTTTCCATTTGCATTAAGACCAAAGTTTTGAAAAGCATGGGATGGTGAGAACATGAAATGCATCTTTTACTAGTATGTGTGTGTGTGTGTGTGTGTGTGTGTGTGTGTGTGTGTGTGTGTGTGTGTGTGTGTGTGTGTATATATATATATATATATATATATATATATATATATATACACAAATTTTAGTACACTATTCTTTTGCATGGAATCTTTTAGAATATAAAATATCCCCATTTTAAATGGTCTTTAAGATAAATTTCTTGCAAGTTAAAGAGGATGATGATCTTTTTTCTATGAACTAGAGAAGTAACTAAAGAGGTTGTAAAATATATGTAGATGATAATCAGTTTTCAGCCACTGTGTTTGAGGCTGAAGAATGTTCTGTCACTTGTACACCACATTTCAGAGGACACTCAAAGCTATGTTTGCTTGGAAATCAGTCATGTGTTGGAAATTAGTTGCTCTGCTTTCCTCCATGGGTAAACAACTCCATGCCAAACATCAGTTATCACATCTATAAAATGGAAATGGTTATATTCACTTCTAGATGGTTGATTTCTTTTCAGAATGAAATTCTATGCAATATTAAAGTTGCACAGCTTAAGCAGTTTTGGACATATACTAATGCTCTAATAAATAACATATCGTAATTAAAGGAGGTATGTTGAAAAAAGTTATCCATACATGAATGGAAGGGTGTGGGAGATAAACTATTGATCTCAGTCTAACCTGGAGATTTCTCCCTATATCTGGTGTCTGTGCAGGTAATGAGAAATAGTACTGGAGGAAGTAGAGACTGCTTGCCCTTGACATTCATTCATATCCTTCTCTTCTTCCTCTGAGTTACTTAAGAGATAAATTGGTTATCCATATTTAAACAGTAGAGCAAATGTATTTTGGAAATAACTATGGCACTTAAGTATTGTAAGGCCTGAGTTTTATAATTATAAAAATAATTTCACACGTCTGTGAGAATTAGACCTCATGGAAGATTCCATAGAGATGAGAGAGCCCCAGAGCTTTAATGAAGTTGAATTACACACAACCCAGAATTCTTGTTTCTGCTTAAATTTTCAGCAGGTCCTCTATAAGTGAAGGTACTTTTGGTGAGGTTCACTGTGTCATATAATATTCTTTGAAGCTTTTAAGAACATTCTACCTAACTGGTTATCCAGAAAAAACTATGCATTTTCATTTCTGCAAGATGTAGTCTCATAATAATTTAAAAATTACTTATTTCCCTTTGGCTAAAATAAATTCCTTTTTGTGAGATCCTCTCTACAGGTATTTGGTTTTCATTTATCAAAAATTCCTTGTACTTTTTGTGGGCATATTTTTTTTCAGACTTACAAAGTATTAGCAAAAGAAGGACAACTATTCCAATTTCCATCATCTCCATTTAGCAATTCCAAAGTTAGGGTCATATTTTATTGCCCCACCTTTCATTGGCTTACTTTATAGATATCCCTCCTGGCTGTTGAAGTAGAGGGTTTATCTAATTAAATGGTGGGAAGTCACAGTAATGATAAATAGCTCAACTCTGGGAGAAGTTCACAGTGATGAACAAGTTGTGGGGTGAGATGAACCAGGGGAGTGATGAGAGGTGCTAATGTCTGTGAATGGAGACATGGGTAACAAAGGTGTCTGTCCCTCATGTTGTCCTTGAAGACAAGGCTGCAAGTTTTCCATATCTGGGGAAAAGTTTTGTTCTGTGTTGAGCTCATTAAATTAAAGTTGAGGGAGACTATATTGACAGCTTACAGTGGACAAAAGGTTATTTGTCCAGTTTCAGGGTTTTAGAATTACATGAGTTTTTAGTATAGCTTGTTTTGAAGACATGCTGAATAATTTAAGTGTATCTTCAGTAGCATATACTGGTGTTCAGATTAAGAACTGGAACATTCACTATTAGAATAGAAGTCTTTCAAAAAGTCTTTTTAAAAAACATAACAATGCTAAGTGATTGTATAAATATTAATGTAAGTTAATGATGCTTGTACAATCTTACTATAAGTCTTTTGCTCTGGTTTACCCCTGGGTCTGATTTTCTGAACAACTTGGATGCATGCTCCTTTAATCCTTTTTTAATGCTAGTGCATGCTGACCCTAGACACCTAACAAGAGTATCTCTCACTTCACTGCAATGCGTCAAACAGAACTTAGGCTGGGATACTAAACAAGCGCAGAGGAAACTCCAACTTGAAAGTACTTTTAAGCTCAGTTAAGTTGTGCCTGCATTGCTCCACAGCAGAGCTTAAGTAAATTGATTCAGGGGATTAATGTAGTCATGTCAGGGGAGATGAACTTATCTTCTATGTGAAGATTGAAGCTTATGGAAGTATTATTTAGCAAGCTCACAGGGAAGAATGACAACTCTCTCTGTTCACAGGAACTGAGGTCTGAGTTGTATAGGTGTGGGTGTGAAGGAGACTCAGCTTTAAGAAATAAATAATAATGATTAAAGGAACAAAGCTATCTCTATCCTTCTAAGATATATGTAGTGTACTTATCTCATTTAAACTAGACACAGTATGTCCATTTTTATCTCTAGTCACAGTATCAGGGCAGCTCTCCCTACTCTCCTATCCTCGGGAGGGGTGGTGTTTCATTATACACTTCCCTTTTGTCCTCCTAGACCCAATGTCAGTTCTGTTAGTCACTGTGTTTTGAGTGAGGAAAGAGGAAAAACGTGCACAGATTAAAATATTGCAGTTTGATTTTCCCAACTTTTGCAAGCATTTTGCACGAGAGTAGTTATAATTGTCTTCATTTGCAGATTTTATAATTAGAATTTTCTAAGGAGATAACCTTTGATAATAAATTTTCCATCTTATAAGTTATTTTTCAAATGTCATTTCCTACCTACGAACAAATTGGAAAATAAGCATACTTAACAATAGAAAAAAAAAAGGCATTTGTCTCCTGAATTGAAGCATTACACTATAAAAAGTGAGTAGACATTTCAGCTGCTGGACTAAACAGACATGATACTTTTCCGCATTTGTCATTAAATTAGTATTACTTTTAATAGAGGGAACATTTCACTGTGGAAGCTTCCACTTATATATTATTTTTTAAAAATAAAATAGTCAATGCATTATTAAAATTGTGAAGTACTTAATATATAGCTAAAATAAAATATTTCCAGCAACATGGTATATTATTTATTGTTTCTATAGAAAGAGGAGGAGAGAAGGGGAGGGGGAATAAGAACATGAGGGATCAGGAAAGTCAAGTTGGGGGACGAACAGAGATGGAAGGCAAGAAAATTAATACCTTAATAGAGGGAGCCATTATGGATTTACCGAGAAATGTGGCACTAGGGAAATCTCCAGGATCCATAAGGATGACCCCAACTAAGGATCTAAGCAATAGTGGAGAGGCTACCTTAAATGCCCTTCCCTGGTAATGAAATTGATGACTACTTTAAATGAAGCAAAGATTCACAGCTAAATACTCAGCCAAACTCTTGGAATCCAATTGTAAAAAGAGAGGAATGATGAGCAAAGGAGTCAAGACCAGGCTTGAGAAACCCACAGAAACAGCTAACCTAAGCAAGTGAAAACTCACAGACCCCCCCCAGTCTGACAGCTGGGGAACGTGTATAGAACTGAGTCAGGCCCCCTGAATGTGTGTGTTAGTTGGTGGGGGGACCTAGATGGGTCCTCTGGGAACCCTTTTGCTGGAATGGACTTGGGGAGCCCATTCCTATGGAGGGATACTCTCTCAGCCTAGATACACAGGGAGAGCCAGGGTTCTGCCCCAAATGATGTGACAGACTTTGATGATTCTGCATAGGAGGCCTCACCTTCCCTGAGGAGTGAATAGAGGGTGGGATGGGGGGTTAGTTGGGGGAAATAGGAGGATTGAGGGAGAGGGAACTAGGATTGGTATGTAAAGTAAGATTGCTTTTAATTTAAGTAAAAGTTAATAAAAAATAAGAATTTATAGATTATACTAAGAAAAGTGGAAGGTTAACAAGTTCCCTATACTTTCTTATACTAGGACATGAGAAAATCAACTCTTTGATGACAATATATTGAAAATTTTTTAAAATGGGGAAAAGAAGAAAACCCAAGCCTTAGTTTGCTTTGTTCATTCTTAAGAAAAATATTAGAAATACAACTTCTCACATTTGTTTTCAAATATACCTATATTAGCATCAAAATGGAATATTTAATGGTATTAAATAGTTAATAAACTAAATAAATATAATCATAAAAATTAATACCTTGGAATTAAGTTGTATTTCTGTCACCACAAAAATCTGAGAAACTCTGTAAATTGTGAAACTCAAATGACAAATTATGAGGATTATAAACAAATTATACTTGTATGCATGCATAAACATATAATTTATCATAACATAATTGTGTTTGCAGTCTTTGTGGAACAAATGTTATTTTTAAAGATAGGGGCCAATGTTGTAAATATCCAATTAGAGGTGAGCAAAACTGGTGGGAGCTACTCCAGCTTGGAAAAAAGCTGAGCCAGCTCCCCTGATCAATCAGAGGGACAGCAAGCCTTTGTTAGGAGTCAACATCTTTAATTAAAACTCTTGTATTTTACTAATAACTTTGCATGTCTATAAGCCTTCTTATTGATTTCAATTATTTTCTATTTACCCTTTCTTGAGTTTATAGTTTCAGGAGACATTGTAAAATTAAGAGAAACATCACAATGCACGAATTACTTGTATACATTCAACATTTAAAACAGTGAGTCAATAATTTACTTGAAGAACGTGGGAACAAATTGGTATCAGTTATGGTATTATCAGGACATTTCTAATAGATCTGAAAGAAAATTATTTTCTATTTAACTATAGCAGGTACCTTTATCTGAACTACTATATAGGTAACAATGAAGATCTTGCTGAATGTCATGCTAAGGCATAATACAATATATGGAATGTGCTTTTTCTGTAGATGAGATTATGCCATGAAATTTGAAAAATGAATTTCAAGTCTTATGTCCTTTTGGGTTACTTTTGGTTTTGTTACTTATGCTTGCTTAACTTGTATTTACTACTTTGGAAGCAAGATAGAATGTTCAAGGATTCATACTTAACGAAAATTATTCTGTAGTAAGAGAATCAAAGTCTTCCCCTTGGTTTTATATATCTATGCATTTACTTAAACTACATATTATGTATTACATAAATAATCACAATAGTGAAAATTTGTACAGCAAATAAATCACACCCTTTATTATAATGTGGTGTTTTATGATCTTTAACATTTTTAAACTTATACACACCAAAAAATTAGTAACAGACACTGTGCTCTGTTGGATTTTGTGACCCACTGTAATCCTAATTTGAAAAAGTCATATCCAGTGTCTGTAATATAGTGAATTAATTAGAAGAATTAATTAATTAATTTTCAGTACAGCAGGCATACATGGACCAAGCAGACCCGAATGAGATTAAAATTTTAGGAAGTAGGATAGATTAGAAAAAAAAAAACCTGCTACATTTTGAAGGCATGCTTTATAATATCTTCAAGCATACATTAGTAATGTGGTTCTTAAAGTCAATTAACCGTCAATACATTGTTGATATTGATGGAATGTAGATTTACATATTATCCCCCATTAGGTCCCTACCCTTCTCTATAAATTTTGCAAGTTGAAATCACTTATATGTAAGATGCCATGGAATTACATATGTATATTTGTGGGAACATTTTTGGGACTCTTGTTTATAAGCTTCAGCAGCAAATGTGAAGAGATTTGAGGTGATACCTTATTTTTTATTATAATCACTCACAATGTTGTTAATTAATGTGGGCTGATAATTTGTTACAATAAACTGGTTTTCAGAAATGAAATTAGAAGCATATGAGAGTATTTTAGCTACACAGTATATTGCATTTAAAATAGTTTCTAGAACAGTCTTCTTCAATATTCCAAGTCCTGTTGGTCCTCACCTTTGAACACCTTTTCTTTCTGTTTCTAAACTAACAAATGAAGGTATATAGGAGTCGTAAAAGTATCTTAAAGACCTACTTTGATAATAACTCACTACATGACTTGGGATAACTTAGTTAAATATTTTTAAATGTCAATGTCTTCATCTGTGACACTGGGGTAATTAACTTGCTCTATTAAATACATAGGTTACATCATTATAGGTTTTATATTTCTTTAAAACTATTTAACTGATACCCAGGGGCTCACAGAAAAAAGTAATAATGTCAGTGTGGCCACATGTCCCCTTCTTGCAATTTTATAAAAAGTGATTAATAATAATCAGTGTGGTATTTATATGATGTGTATTTCCACATATATGTATATACAAAAGCACAAGCAAATGCTGTAATATTATTTATTTTGATTTACAAGAATTTACAATATCATTTCTAATTTTCTGTCATTCGGTATTTTTTCACTTTATACTTCATGCTTTATGTCATATTTCAGTTACAAAAAGAGCAAACTGTCACTTTTCTTGTTCTATAATAGTTTTGTGAGTCATGTTTGTGCTACTGTTTATTTAGCAGTTATGGCTTAGTGGATGTTGAAATTACATTGGTGACAATTATAACTCATAAAAAGTTCAAAATATGTAATTATTTACAAACACACACCATCCTATAAGTTTATTTCTCTAGACAGAATTGTGTAGTCACCTATCTTTAAATACATAGATTTTATAAATGGAAACAAACTGCCCTTCAGAAGTCATACAATGATTTTTGAACTCACTGATAGTTTGTGCCTTGTTCAGGGTTTTACTGTTATCAAAAGAAAAGTTTCCTAGTACACCAACAAAAGATCCTGTCTCTCTAGAGAGGTCTAGCTGTTCTCATTGCTTTTGTCCATAAGCACATATATTTATTTGGATTACCTTTTCCACCAACAATGATAAATTGTCCTTAGTTTCTCCATTACTTACTTGTTGTGAACTTCTTTCTTTAACACCAAGGCACTCTTTGATACTTTGCATCACAATTTAAGAACTAATTCAGATATGTATCAAATGGCATAAAATTCTTCATCTCTTCTGATACTTTGAAAACAGAAGTAGAAAAAGAAAAGGTGATAGTGTATGCTATTTTGGTTGGTTTGTTTTTACATCAAGTCAGGATACACATATTTGTGATATACCAAAAATCAAAATAACTTCAGAATGTTCCACACAGCTTTGTTTTCTTTTGAGCTCTTTAACTTGACTTGGGAGTGTATCTTAAGGTGGCAAGGAACAGAAGATACTGCTTCACTTAATAGGATGCAGCTCCATGCCTGGCACTATGGCTTGCTTGGTGACAAATTCATGAAGATGCAACCTTTAATCGAAAGTGAAGTGATATTTTTGATAAACACCCTATCAGGAGAGATGGTCTCTTTGGTAAAATGCAACCCTTGTAAGAATAAGAACTCAAGTTTGAGCCCCAGAAAACTACAGGAAGACCCTGGTGCTACAGTACATACACTCTATTTCTGGGTATGTGGAGATGGGATGATTTAGAAAAGTTTAGGGTTTCATAGCTTTCTGGTCTAGTTGAATTATTGAGTTTGGGTTCAATCAAAGAATCTGTCACAAAACGCAAGATGGACAGCAACAGAGGAAGATTCCTCTGATATATATGTGCCCTGGAACCTGTATACAAATGCACATTCATGCACACACACACACACACACACACACACACACACACACACACACACACACAAGCTCATGCATACGTACCACAAATGCATGAATACATACAAACACACAATAATCCACTATCATTTTTATGCAATTTTACTCTCCTCCTTTACATACTGAAATCTCTTGTCTATAGTCTTGTGAGGGACATGTAAAATAATTCATACTCATTGCTAGGAATTTCTTATAATTATTATAATATAATAATATTTTCTTTGATTCCCAACTCACAAACTTTGTAGATGTTAATAGTCTCCTAATGAGGGAGAATTTCCCTTGTGGCAAAGAGGGTATCTTAAATTCTTTCAATGAATCACTAAGTATGTCTTTATAAAATAGGTTAAACAGACCTCATTAAGTAAATTAATAAATCAGGTAATGATGAAGAATAGACTCGACAAGATCCCATTCCTCTGTTATACAACTAACAATATTATCATGTCACAGCCCATGGGTCACCAGAGATTAGACTGCGACAAAGGTCAACCTTGATGAGTACCTGCAGAAATCTGAGCATGATGTTATTAACTGACTCAGAATGCCAATATCAGCGAAGCCTGTGCAGCAATAGACCATGTTTTTCAGCTGAAATCTGGCATTATTGCATTTAGGGTTAATCTGTTATATTACATATAGGTGCATATAGTACATGACACAGATAGTTTGCTCATTAACTGTATTTACATTTTTTACACTATTTGGTCATATTTGATTGGAAGGCCAATCATAACCATTGAGAAAGCCTAGACAAACATTTCATAATTATAACCTGAGATACATAATTATTTGAATTTTTAGGTCACCTCATATAGCTTTCTTCCCCATGTTAGTACTTATGTTGTTAATAAGATAATTGGAAAATACTTAAAGCACATAATTCTGTGTCCAAATCAAAATACAGGCTTTCTTTATTTCTTCCTCTGTTGGCAACAATTTAAAGTTTCATTTGTGTATGATGCAAAAAGAAAAAAAGCATTTCAGGTTAAGTCTCACCTCTATTTGTGCCTTCCCAACCTAATAAATTATTTACACCACAGGAAAATTTTATAGAATCTGTTTAAAATTTTGAACTCTAATTTTCTTTTAAACAAATAAATTCCTGGTACATTATTATTCCATAAACAAATAAAACCCCTACATCATTGCTTCAGAATGTGGGTGCTTGGGGAGAGAAGGACTGTTTCTTAATTTAAAATTTTCCTAACTAATTCGAAAAGTCTGCCTGATGGAGGGTACTCTGATAAGCCCACCCAGTCTCAATGAGAGGATAAAAAGCAGTAGATCCCTGTGTTTCTTTCCCAGAATCTGTTTTTTCATACATTTTAATATGATTATTGAGTGTGCCATTGTTGGCAGGTCTTGGAGTGTTATTAGTTTTACTTTAAAAATGATTGCAAATGGTATTTTAAATGATAGAAAACCATACAACCCAAAGTCTAACTTTTTAGGCACAATTTGCTTTTCATAGTAGTACATAGTGAGCCTTTGAGGAAGGGGCAAATTTCTAGGATTCCATCAATCCCTTGGAAATGTTCTTCTTAAAATGCTGTCAACATCCCCTTTCAGAAACTCATTCCATTTTTTTTATTCAGTGTAATAGCTGATAAATTCTTTTGTAAATTCTTCCTCCTGTCTAACAAAGATTTGCTTTGTTTAATTCACTTTTTTTCCTTTCAATGGAAGGTTTTAAGAATTTAATTGAAAACATTGATATTTCTACTGTATTTCAATCTATTCAATGGATTTGGTGTATTTGTGGGTTTCTTTTTAGATTTATTTTGTGGTTGGGTGGTTTACCTACATGTATACCTGCATACCACATAAATGCAGTATCCTCACAGGCTGTTGGTTTGCCTGAAACAGAAGTTACAAATGGTTATAAGCCACTGTGTGGATGCTGGGAACTGAACCAGGGACTCGAAGATCAGCTAGTGTTCCTGATCATTGAGTCATCTCTCCAGTTACTGGACATGATATGTCCTATGGACATGATTTTTGGAAAATTTGTTATTAAAAATACAAAAGCTACAAGGATCAAAGTGGTATGTGTTGTTGAGTGTTAACTGAAAATTTAATGAAAGAAGGGAACAAGGCTCTGGTGATGGCCCTCTTTGTTGTTAATTTGCTCTTCAGAAAGATTAAGGGATGATTCTATATCCAATCTAGGATATTTTCTACACAAAGCTTTAGGTACTTGCTTATAAACTTTTGTTTATTTAAATTCCCAGTTAGTGTTAAATGCCTTTACAGAGCAGATAGGAAATTATTGTGAAAGGACATTAAGGTTCTATAAAAGAGTAATTAATATGTCAATTAATCAAATCTTATATATGACTTAGAGATGTTTTCAGGTTTTTACTAAATAGAATTATGTCTCTCAATTTTAAGCATCAGAATGGAAGAACCTATTAAACCTCTTAAGATTTCGAGAACATTGCCAATCATTTTAATCACATTGGAATTACATGATTCACAGATTATTTTAAATGTTATATATCCTGCTGTTAAAAATGACATTATGGGTCAATCGATGATGACACTGTTTGCAAGCTTGTGAAAAATGAACATTGAACCACACTGAATTAAAAAAAATCATTGTTGTTATGATTGCTATATTAGAATTAGAATTCCTGTTAGATGTCTATACCCAGTTCATGGAGACTACACATAGAAAGCAAAGACAGTATGAAAGAATTGAAGAGAGGAAAAATAGAGGGAAAGAATTAAGGAAGAAGAGGAACAGGAAGAGGGGGAGGGACACATGAAATAAAGGAAGGAAGTCGTCAAAAGTGCTACCTAAATTCAACCTTAATTATTTTATGTTATAAATAGATTTTCTTTTGTCATTATAATTATTATTTTTGGTGCTGTTCAGAAAAGGAAAAATGTAAATATTTGGTCTTTAAATTTCTGTCACTTTCAAATAAAGTAAATTTATTCTAAGGCAACAATTTCATCATAATATTATCAATGTATTTAGAATAGTAATTCAATTTTTGTTTTCATTAGGAAGATACTGATAAGAGTAAATCTGCTTATAGACAGGCTAATTGATGGACGTGGTTTTCTCTCAACTGTTTTCCCCTCCATCAAGCATTTAGTTATTTAAAATTGCATATCGTGTTCTCATGGAATGTGTTCTTGAATGAATCCTCACCCCCAGTTTCTAGCTACTATGCTTCATACAAAAAGTAATTTAACTTCCAAGATTTTACCCTTTAATTACATTTAATGGCATGCCAATATAGCAAAAGGTAGTTAAATCTCCTCCCAAGTATTTTAGAGGACCCATCAAAGGAAATCATAGTGAATACTAAATATAAAACGGAAATCTAGTGAAATATATGAATAAAAGTGGAAGTTAATGAAAGTAAAGCAATAAGTTAATGTACCTGTAAGGCTGAGATATTGATTTCAGACATTGATTATTTTGTGTGACTCCATCATTACAACAGTGAGTAAGGTTTGCCAACTCATCAATATTAAGTAAATAATGTTTATTAATCAACAAATATTAAATAAATGTATTCTATAATGGTCTTCATTCCATCTTGTATCAGCTTTGACATGTCCAAGAGAAGCCCATGAAACAATGGAAAGAATCATCTGTGCCAGATCATTGTTTAGAAATCATACTTAAGTTCTTTGTTCCTTCCTTTTCTTCAAACAAACACTGTTAGGGTATGTTTCATGATTCCTAAATTTTCATTGGCAATTAAGTGATGCGAAGCTCTTGATAACAAAAAGTGTTAGTTTTCATGTTGAAGGCTACATAAAAATCAGATGTAGTCTTTTTAAAACAGAAAGTTGCCTTCCTTCCTCATTATTATAATTTCTGGAATAAAAAATATCCTTTATTCTGCTTGGAGAAAACCAACAGGGTTTCAAGTACAGCTGCTACTAATAGGAAAATAGTAGCGTAAATTTGTAGTTAGAGATAACTCAATAAAGTACCTTGATTTCTACCAGATTGTCCACCATCATTTAAAATTACATGTGTCAATTTTTATACTGCTCTACATTATCCTTAATTTGTCGCTGTGTTGTTATGTAATCAGGTGCCTGCTATTAGGTTTGGGAATGTTCCATTATTGCTTCAATCTACATGAACTGAAGTATATCCTTGCTGAATCCATTGTTTGTGACTCAGCTCCTTGTCACAGTAATGGCTCCTTTCATTTTCTTCAGACATTACATGTTCGATCTCCATGCATGTATGCTTGTTTATGCTGTTGCAGAGAGGTTGATAATTTTTGATAGAATGGAAAACTTCATGTTGTCTACAGTAATGAGACTATCCTTCAGATTCATCACACACTTGGACATCTTGGCTCCTACTCATTTGCCAACACTTTGGGCTGTGCTCACTGTCTGCTTATCCCCAAAAGAGCATTAGGGAAAACAATTGTCTTCGCAGCAATGCTTTTGAGACATCTGTTACAGTGGCGACCACAATGGCATCCTTGGCACACAATCTTGTAGGAAGATAAATGACTTAAGTGATTATACTTCAAGCCTTTGTGGATTTTGTTTTCTCACTTGACACATGAGTGACACCTGTTCCAAATTCTACACCCTATTCACCTCTGCTTTGGCTAAGAATAGAGCACCATGCTTTCTTTCTTTTTCTTTTTTCTTTTTAGTCCATAGCCTCTGAAGCATTTGTGTTTTGTTTCCGTTTCTGATGACTCATTGCCTCATCTTGAAACTTTTGTTCTCCTGCTGAATTCCTCATTACATGGTTGACTCTATTCCTGAAGTTTGTGCTCAGTGGTTCTCTGTTGCTTCTCCTTCAGCCGGGCTTATTCCTTCTCCATCTTCTCAGTGGACGTTTCACAGGCTTCTTTTACCTCTTATCTTTCTCTTTCACCATCAGCTCATGCTTCATTTGCATTCCCTGCAACATTTTTGCTTTAGCCTGCACTGCTCTAACTTTCGGATGTTGCTCTTCTATCTTCTGTTTCATTTCTGGTCTGTCTGCAGAATTGCATCAATCACATCCTCCTTATGGATGCCAAAAGTTTCTGCAGTTCTCTGCCTGAACCCTGATCCCGGGTTCATCTCAGTAAGTTTTTTGTCTCCTCCTGTATCTCCTGCATAAAAAAAGGACTGTACCCTCCCAACCCCTCCCCCACCCCCCCACACATGCATTAGAATAAATTCCCATCTTCATATCTTTTAGAAGATCCACAGTATCTGAAGCAGAGCCAAGCCATGATCTGAGGATTCTGAATGTAGATCGGTTTTTGTAGAATTCCTCTTCCTATGTTTCAAAAATTGGTCTCTAATTCTACTTGGAACACTTGATCAATACATTTGAAGGAATTTTCAATGAAGATCTTATTTTCAATGAAGATCTTGATTTTTTTCCCCACTGGTCCTGTGCAAATTCAGCAGCTCCTGGAGGGTTTCCCAACATTGGGGCAGATTTATTTATTTATTTTATTTTTTTTTATTTTTGGTAAGGATTTAGGTTTGGAAAAAAATTTAGAATGATATTTCTTTATATTTCCCTATGGAATCGAATATAAGTTATCTGGAAAATATGCACTGGAATGTCCTGGAAAATATGAGATATTTGACCATAATATGTAAGATACTGTGACTTTGTAAATTTTAAGCTTTATTCATTATAGATAATGAAATAATTTAAAACAAATGTTTAAGTTTCATAGAGTAATCATTGCTATGATGATTACAAAATTTAGCATGTCATTTTCACATGTAAATTCTGATGCCAATGAGAGTAAGGACCTTAAAGTGACTATTTAATAATATTTAAATTCTCAGTAATTTTATGGTTTTAATGTTTTCTCCATTAATTCCCCCATTTTTCAGGGAAGACCAAAGACACATTGAAGTATTTTGTATATAACCATGAATCAAGGCAGTTGTAAATAAAATTAACCTTTGGATATATTTGTCTAGACTTAAATACCATGTTGCTTATAGGACATGTGTTGTTCTGGGCTTGTGTTGCTAATTTGGAGCTGAACAAGGCTTGTTACCTAGAAACAAAGTATCAGGGATGCTCTTTGATGACATTTATTTGAAAAGAAGTGTTTTGTTTATTTAACAAATGTACAATATTTTAATTAGTTACTTTCAGTCCATTGAAAGAGTTTTATGGTAAACATATATTTAGATACATTCTTTATAAAACTATTCACTGAATAGATTTTGCATTATGTAGTATTAATTGCTAATTTGTACATATAATTGGAGTAATGTTCAGTTAATATTAGAATCCTGTAAGTTGATAATAATGAAAAGTTAGAGGTTAAACTAATTTAGTAGCATACATTTATAACATATATTATGTATACTTATGTACTATATAAATTTAAAAATGTATGAATATCAATTACAGTTCTAGATACTATAATTAACCACAAACTAAGAAATATAACAAATTAATAGAAAGTATATTAGATGATGTTAGATGATACAACAAAATATGTAATCAAGGAGAAAATGTTTAAACAAAGTAAGAAGAAATCAATAAAGACAAACAGAGGGACAAGGAAGGGGAGAAAGAAAAGGAAAATCTTTAGAAATCAGATATTTAGGAAAGATTAAATATAGGTATTTTCTAGGAGAAATGAGCCTCAATCAAACACTTCAAGGAATACAGGTCTTGGAGTTTTATGTCAGAATACATCTATCAATCCCTACCACTGCCAAGAAAAACAAAGTTTATAAATTTATAACAAAAACATGCTATTTGAGCTGGGCATGGTGACACATGTTTTATTCCCAGCATGTTTTATTCCTTCTTCTGGTGGCAGAAGAAGGCAGATTTCTGAGAGTTCGAGGCCAGCCCTGACTACAAAAAAAAAGTTCCAGAATACGTAGGTTTATTACTCAGAGGCACACTGTCTTAAAAATGAGACAAAACGAAGAGCAACAGCAACAACAACAATAAAAGGTGTATGTTTTCCAAAATAAAGTAACAGATAAGCTAAGCTCTGTTTCAGCTTAAATTCTATTTGAAACTTATATTTAATTTAATATAGAGAATTGTGATTATGTTCAATATGAGGCTTCATATTTCAATATTCTATATCATCTAATAAGGATCATCATCATATGACATAGAAACAAATCCAAGTAAAGTTATTGTATCAGAAAACAACCAGACTCAGAATTTAAGATTTTTATTAATCTAATAAGTGTTGATGGTAATTCTTGTTCTTTAATAATTGCCACAAGAGATATTTTTAGCTTCCTACATAATTTTATCTTTCCAAGAAGTGTGTTAAGAGCCTAGAAGACACTTTATTTAGATTGTGTCAATTTCTGACATCTAACTCAATAAAGGTGTTGTGATGGGAGATGTCATTATGTATATATGTTTCTCGTACTAGTTAATGAATAAAGCACTGTTGGCCAATAGGAAAGGAAAATAGGAGGGACTAGGAGACAAGGAGGAAAGAGAAAGTAGGAAGGAGGAGTTAAGATGGAGAGTCAGGAGAAGGCAGAACCGCCAGCTGCCACTCGCTGGTAAGACCACGTGGAAATACATAGAAATGGGTTAATAATTAAGATAGAGCTAGCCGATAAGAAACTAGTAATGGGCCAACAGAATTATATTTAATACAGAGTCTCAGTGTGTTAATTGTGGCTGGCGTGGCAGCGGAACAAGACCAGCGGCGGCTAGAGAAAAAAACCATACTCCTTACAGTGTTGAGTACTGTTGTGTACCAAGTACTAAATATTGTACCTATTACAGAAAATAACTACTTCGGTGATTTAGAAAAAGTCAAAAAAAAAAAAAAAAAAAAAAACTCACCATTTGGTCAGGAGGAATGAGCTAACCCAGACAACAATTCAAATTTGCATAAAATTCAATTAGCATTATGTAATGCATTCACTCACACTAAGCACTTTATACTCTACTCTGTCTCTGGTTTGTCTCCTATCCTGTTAGACAAGTAATCAGTCTGGTCCTGTCATTGACATGATAACATGAGATATAGATTTTGAAATGAGCCTAGGCTTCAGAGACCTGAACTGTTGTATGAACTGTATCTTCCTTTTCAGAAATAAGAGTAATGGAGAAGTTCAGTTTGGAGAGATGCCTAGTAAAGGTTCACAATAGGATCGCTCAGCAGAGATGACAGGAACACTTTAAGGCAGATGAATTTCTTATGAAAACACAATTAAAATCAATCCACAGGGAGCAGTGCACTTGTTTTAAAAATATGGGACTCCAGAGGGTATACAAACTTCCATAAATGTGTGGAGGTTTTTTTACTTTTTGCTAAGGATTGTTATAATACATTGTTAAAGTGGTAGCAAATATTTTATATTTTGAATCAACACTGAATCAAGCAATAACTTCTTTTTTTAAAAAAAAGAAATCATCTATTCAGAACAACACTGAGGACTAATTGGAAGCAAAGATAAGAAGCCTTCTAGAATGTTGTGTAAAACTTTATAGGTATGCATAAACGAGCATAGAGAACTATTTGCTGAAGTCAAAATAATGTTATATATAAATAAATATGTATATATACATATCAATGAAGCTTTTGTACAGAAACTTGCTTCTAATAGCATGCTTAATTCATTAAATGTTTTCTGAATTTGTCAATATTAGATGGAATAAATTGTTGTTCCAGAACACATGTTTTGTTGTTACATAGATTTTTGGTGGATACCTTTGATTGAGGCTGTATCTCTGTCTTCTACAGTGACAAGAACTGTGTGTGCTGAACAATGTGATGGCAGGTGCTATGGACCCTATGTTAGTGACTGCTGCCATCGTGAATGTGCTGGAGGCTGCTCTGGACCAAAGGACACTGACTGCTTTGTATGTTTGGGATCTTTCTCTCTCTCTCTCTCTCTCTCCCTCTCCCTGCCCTCCTCTCTTTCCTCATGGCTGAGTCAGACTCACACTGAATATTTATCACTGGATTATATTAAGATTAAGTTTGGTCATTATATTATTATAAAAAGCATTCTACCATTGAGTTGACTATTGATTAAATAGAATTAATTTGTACCAGTTAGATCAATTCTGCCTGTCTGATATGATTTATATGTGACATGAATGTATTGAAGAAAATGAATGAGAACACTCTGGGATGTCTTTTAGAAACTGAGAACATCATTTCCACATATTCAATGCTTACTACTTTGTATTGTTGTATTATCGAGTCCCATGAGTGAGGACAGCTTGCTTCCTGAATTCAGGGTTCAAGGTTATATCAAAAAAGTCTATGCATTTCCAATTTTCCCTGTTAACAAACTAATATTGTTATGTTTTAAAATAAAAAATGCAAATGTAAGCCTATTTATATGATAAGCTAATATTTTTGAAAAGGATATTTTTATTTCAATAAAACGAACATATCTTAGTTGGAAAATTTTGAATTACATTTAATATTGTATCCTTGATATGTTTTTATCATTTGAAATATATATGTACATATAAACATATATATATATATATATATATATATATATATATATATATGCTTTATAACTGATAATTTACTCAGGCTCATAAACCAGAATACCATTTTAATCTAAAATAATAAACAATACACTGTTTTATTTTTAAAGAGAATACAACTAAATTTTCTGCTTCTCAAAAACCTACCAAACACATGTTAGAAATGTATTTTGTTCCACCAAACATATATTAAAATTGAATTTTTTTGAAACTGAGACTTCATCCAATAAGCAAAATATAAACTAGAGCACTAAGGCTGTACATCTAGTTATTGCATGGATTTTAAAAAACTGAATTTTTTTTTAACTTGAGTCTATAGCACAACAAAATTAAGTCTAGTAAAACTGAATTCAAACAAAGAATAAAGGAGTTCATACATTTAAAACATTGAAGGACAAGCCTTGGCAGCTGAACGGAGAGCCCTTTCTTATCTGTCATCAGCATGGACATGAGAGCTCCAAGCTTGATTCTGAAGACACAGCACACTGCAGGTGTTCCAGTAATGATTCCAAAGCCAGCACAGTGGGAAACAGTAGGAAAACCTCTCCCTGTAGGATGTGGCACTGTGCCCTTTCCCTTGTATTATTGTGATAAGCAGTACCAGGTGCTCTTGAGAGCTTTCGTTTCATTACTATATTGGAATGGTCCAGTGATTCTACTTTGGCTGTTAATGCAGAATGTTTATGAATGCCAAACTGAGGCTTTGGTATAAGTTAGTTACACCGTGCTTGTGTGCTAACTGGAAGGTAAATTTGATCCTCTGCCTTATATCCCATTGTTCCAAAGCAGTCTATGTACACTGCATATCAGTGCAGAAAGTGTTAGTAACTCAATTACAAGAACACATGTTGTTTCTTGGTCATAAATTAAAACTTACTGAGTTTTCTAGATTGCTTTTTAATAGATTCTTTCTATAAAGCATCACCTTTGTGACTAATGTATCATCAGTGAGTCTCTTGCTGATTATGTTCCTTGTAGGCCATCATCAGAGAGTTGTCATATTGTGATGAAGTGTTTGCTAAAACAACAATTGATGAAGAAAATGTTGTGAGGAAACAGAATAAATTAATTCTTATTAATAACCACATGACAATTTATAATGGAATGTAAATCAGAACTTTGGTTCATGTTAGCTCTTTCACAAGGCCTTGAATATTCATAGGAAAGCTTCATTTCATAATTAAAAGAGTTAGATTGTCCATACATTTGTTAGTCACATGTTTACATGTGTTTTCTTGTGATATCAAAAACACAACTCTCAGGTAGGAAATTCTTTTTCAGTTCTCAAGAGAATTTGAAAATAGTAATGAAAACACATCTGAAGAAAACTATGTTAGCAAAAATCAAATGCCTTTTGAACATAATGCCCACTGTAAATGATGTGCTTTTATGAAAAATTACATCATTTTTTATTTAATCACAGACTAAGGAGATCTCACTAGTTCTTCATATTTTACCCTTATAACCATTATACTTGGTCAGTGTCTTGCCCCAGCTTCTTATTGAGTCCTGGTAAATAAATGACCATCATTATATTTCCCACTATAGAATGAGGATACTTGAAATTGACACACATGAGGCAGGAAGTTTCTAGTCATCTCCAAATTCTTATCTACAGAACTGGAGACTTAAACTGACTATAAAGATTAAGTATAAATGCATTTAATTGGTGTGAATTCAATCTGTCAAATTCTTCCAAATTCAACATTATAAACCAATTCACAGTTTAAAACCATATTGATATACACTACTCTATGTGACGGCTAGTAATTAGAGATGTTACTATTTACTGACACAAAAGAAGGTGAGAAATTGATGAAAACTTAATGTCACAATGACTCTAAAATGATAAATTTGGTCAGAGTTTATAAAATTGGATTATAATAAAAAAAATGGGATACCTTTCACTAAACCATGATAGCAGTGATTTATTGACAAGTATATAGTAAAGTTACTTATAAATGTATTTGCTATGTTGCAGGCCTGCATGAACTTCAATGACAGTGGAGCTTGTGTTACACAATGTCCTCAGACATTCGTCTACAACCCAACCACATTTCAACTGGAACACAACTTCAATGCAAAGTACACATATGGAGCATTCTGCGTTAAAAAATGCCCACGTAAGTAACACATAAAGACACATCAAATAGTTAAAGCACTACTTGAAAAATGGGAGGTTTCATGTATGATCGTTTTTATTTGAAATTAAATATTAAAAATGGTAAATCATTTTACATTGGCTGCGGGTTTTACCTTTATATTTCACAAAAGAAGAAAGTAAGGACCAACATATTTAAGTGATTAATCTGGAATCATATGAGGTTGTGCCAGACTTGAGGTTAGAGTGGCTCACTGATTTCTAAACACCTGGCATTTTCTCTATGCCTTGGTTTTCAACACGTGGAGCTGTGTCTTCGAAGAGATCATTGTTGACAGGAATCTGCATGAAAACAAGGTCAGATAGTGGTAGAGTAGAATTTATGCCTATATTCATTGCCGATTGAATATTTTTGCTAGAATATATGCCAGAATAATTGGATATGAAGATTGTTAAGTGAAACTTAGCAAAATGATAACAAGTGCTAATGATTGAAGAAAGACATCACTACCTCAATCACATACTGAATATCATACATGATCATATATATATATATATGTATGTATATACATGTATATGTATATACAATTTGTTGCTTTTACTGACAAATGGGACTTTTGACTATTGGAAAGTATAATTAAGTATTTTAAAAATTAATAACTACATTTACTTACATATTCATATATGTGTAGGCTTTACAATCTATAGGATATAAATATAACAGCTGGAATATATTCTTTTGACCAATTGAAAGCCCTTAAGTGCTGTTAAGAAGTAACACTAAGACCACCTGTAGACTGCTCACTAGGCTCTGTTTGCCAACCTCAACTGTCTTTGGGAAGAAGATCATTTAGCTTCTAAACACAGGTCTAAACTCCCCATTTGAGCATCCTGAAATCTAAAAGCTCAACTTATTGAAGAAAAGAGAGAAGGGTCAGGCTTCAGTGCACCCAACAAAGAGTTATTTGTGGTGGTCATTCTATGACAGAAAACTTGCATTTTCTACATGAGTCAACCCCTGATGAGTTGTACATGTTCCTTATATTATTATATTGTTTACTTCCATGCTGTTGCAATTAGAACACCTGACAGAAACAATGTAAGAGGAGAAAGGTTCATTTTTGTCTCATGGTGTCTGAGACTTCAGTCCCTCATAGAGCAAGGATTGCATGCAGTGCCTTGTAGTGGAAACTATAGCAAACACTCTCCTCTTTCATCAAGAGTTGGCCAAAGGCAGGTAAGAAGCAAAGTTTTGTAATCTCCCAAAATCTTCTGGTAATAATCTCCTTGCAAGCCACAGTGCTTACCTTTGAAAAGGGCCACAGGCACAGGCAAAAGCTGGAGGTCTGGTGTTTCAAGTATGATATCATATGGAACATTAAGGATTACTAACCATACAATTTTATACCCTGGATCCTCTGCTTCTCAGAACTTCCAATCTTTCTTCTCACAGTACAACCTAGTGCTTTTGAGTCACTTTTTATCCATACAAAGTGATTTGGCTGTTACTGACTACCTAGAAAATGTCTCATTAGAAGCTTAGTTCATACCTGACTTTTAGTCTTCCACTACCTTGTTTTAGTGCCCTCCTTCAAGCATGGCATCATCAATCCTGACCCTTGATGGGGTTCTCTGCTATCTATTAGGTCCTTAAAACATTTTAGAAGCTGATTGCTAATTGGTATACAATTCTGTGCCATAGAGGACATACACTGGCTCTCAAAATCTTAGAGGTTTTTCTAGGCTGAACTTCATAACTATGTATGGCATTTATACCCACCATAGATGAAATATCACAGATGTACTTGGATTGTATGGCCCATGAAGCAGAACTATTAAGGCCACATTTTTCTTCTGCTTTGGACACATTCCATGTTTGGAAACTTTCATAGAATTGTACATAGGTTCAGACCAGTATTCAGGGATGATGACTACATTACAAACCAGACTGTTCTTGTAGACATCATGTCTCTCTATTCATGCTAGATCTAGATGCAGTGAATCATTCTTTATTTGAAAGGGATGGTCCTGGAACCTCACAGATTGCTGGTTTACTAAGCATGTCACCAAGTCTAAGTAGTAAGATGCCCCTCATCTAGTTGTATACCTTTGCTAAAGTGGTGTCTTTCAAATTTTCACTGTGTCAAAAAGGCTTAACAGTGCTCCAACATCTCTTCTTGGATTTGAACTGCACTCTCTTGTTCCAAGGCAGTTTAACATGAGCTTCAATTGAGCTTCATGAACTTGATGTATTTTAGACTTCCAACTAGAATAACATCATGAAATGAAGTGTAACTATTGAGAAATACAAATTAAATGCAATCTAGTTTCCTAAGTCAATAAAAGAAATCACTCTATCTTGGGGGCAATTTGGGATGTGGAGCAGTAGCCAAGCACATATTCATTCTTAGCACAAACTGCTCTTGGAGTGGCACTCAGGAGTTCGAGATGCTGTTTCAGGTTTGCGTATTTGGAGAAGGATTTGTTTTATGGAAAGAGACATATACATTGTCAATGATGCTGTTTTAAAATCATAAACTATCTTCTTTTAAACTTGATGGTTTAATATTATTGTCTGTTTGAATTTTTTTTTAATAAGATAACTTCGTGGTAGATTCCAGTTCCTGTGTGCGTGCTTGCCCTAGTTCCAAGATGGAAGTAGAAGAAAATGGGATTAAAATGTGTAAGCCTTGCACTGACATTTGCCCGAAAGGTGAGTGATGCTTAGAGTGTTGGGGTACAACAGGGCCTTGCCAATGTCCTTCTTGTACTTTTGTTTGTTGTGTTGGGTTTATGGGTTTTGTTATTTTCTTGTGTTATCTTGGTTGTTTGTTGAGACAGGGTTTCCCTGTGTAGCCATGGCTGTTCTAAAATTTGTTCTGTAGACCAGGCTGGTCTGGAACTCAGAGATCTGCCTTCCTCTGCCTTCTCAATCCTGGGAATAAAAGTTCAAAGCACACCCCTGAACTTCATGTACTTTGGCCAATGGGACTAGCTTCTGAGAAAATAATTACCCTCCCACAATAGATGACTAACAATACACACACACACACACACACACACACACACACACACACACACACACACCACATATACACACTTGTATAATTTTGTTGTTCTAAAAAATATGGCTAGTAGTGGTTTAGATTGACCTTGAATTATACCAACAGATTGTCCAGACAAAAAACCAGGATCAGAGAAATCAAAGGATATTTTTTTTTCCTTTTTAAAATTATTTGCAGTTCTAGAGATTGAACCAATAGCATTAATCATTCTAGGCAAGTACTCTGGAATCCACCATATCCCTATCCAGTAGCCTAAACTATTAGAAGTTTTGCATAAAACAAGAATCCACTAGGTACTTAGTATCACATAAACTATTTCCACACAAAAGGGGTCTGTAAAGGGAAGAACTACACAGCATTGACTCTCTATGTCTTATAACTATATTTTAACAGATGTATGCAGTAACAAGAAATTTATTGTAAGTGTTAAATCAATGTCATGGATAATTTGTGCTGAAGAATTTTTGTGAAGAAAGACATCTTATCTAGGCCTGAATGCTTGAATTCCTCATCAGAAGGAAACCATTAAACAGGATGAAAGTAGCCTTCATATCTCTCAAATGTTAAGCTATTGAAGTACTAAGGTTAGGAAAGGGGAAATCTCACACCTTTAGACTACACACTTTTGTGTGCGAATGTCTTCCTCCCTCCCTTTCTCCTTCCTTCCTTCCTTCCCTCCCATCATATATATATATCTCATACATACTGTGTGTATGTGTGCACTTGTATGTATTTTAGGATTTGATGAATTTTGTCTTTTTGCTTTTACTTTAATTTTTCTTGAGTTTGGGGAGTGAATAAAAGAGAGAGAAAATAGAATTATTTTAAACTAATAAGGGAGTAGGATCAGTACTACTGAATTTGCTCAGCATATCAGCATATATATTGCCTTGTAGTGCCAAAGGAATGAATGAATGAATGAATGAATGAATAAACAAACAAACAAACAAACAAATAAAAAAATCAGTTGAGCTTGGTGTCTCGTGCCTTTAAAATTCCAGCACCCCTTTAATCTTAGTACTCTGGAGGTAGAGACTGGCAGATCTCTGAATTTCAGACCACCCTGGTCTACAAATTTAGTTCCAGGACAGCCACAGCAACATAGGAAAGCCCTATCTTGAAAAACCAAAAGTAATTAACTTTATCTTTTAGGGGGAAAGGGGTATTTTTATATATTGAAATAAATGCTCTTACTTTGATAATGAAGAGCACAATGATATATGTGCTAAGAATATGGTATGCAGCTGTTTACTCTGAATCTTGCCTCTATAGCTTGTGATGGCATCGGCACGGGATCATTGATGTCAGCTCAGACAGTAGATTCCAGTAACATTGACAAATTCATAAACTGCACGAAGATCAATGGGAATCTCATCTTCCTCGTCACTGGGATTCACGGGTCAGTATTCACATTTGTACAGTATTCTTCTATGAAGTGAAGGCGTTACTTCACTTACATGGAGTTACCTTAACACTCCTTCCAGCTACAGTAGTGGACAACCCACCAGGCATGGCAGGGACACTGCCTTTCTGACTGTGGTCAGAAGTTAGGTATGACAATGAGAATTTGTAATTTAGCTTAAATGTGCTTTGAGAGCCATCTCTTAAAACTCATTATCTTAGCAAGCTCAGGTTTTAGGGGCTTCCAGGTTTTAGGGAAATGCTCCTAACACATAAAGTGAGGAATTCACTTTGATTTTGTAACACATTAATTCAAAACAACATATATCCCCCCCAAAAAACTCACATGAAAGCAACTCTAAGCATTTGACATAAAATTAAGTTGAATTTCTGCAAAGACGCTTTTAAAAATTCACTTTGTTCTCATGTATTCTTCTCTCTTTCTATTTCTCTTATATGAGGAAATTAGCAACACTATAAAGTGGATTTTACTTTGGTAATAAAAATTCTTACATTATCTGGGGTCCTTCATTACAGAACCGCCTGCTGGCTTTAACAGGGGAAATAACCAAGTTTGTATTCTTTGTGTAATAAAAACGTCAATAGTTGTACTTTGCATTTTATCTATTTGTCTATATTACTACTTAATCTCTAAATATTAGTGCTACAGGCTACAAATAAAGACTATCAGTCACATATTTTAATTCAGACTCTTACACTGAACATATATCACATCATTTCTGGAAGCAAAATAGCTTAACACATTATGAATAAATATTCCCAAGTAAGAACATGAGCAATGTGACAAAGTATTTATCTTCATTCAAACAAATTATTATTTATGGTGTTGCATACAACATTAAAACTACAGTTTTTAATGTGGCCTCTTGTCATGTCCTGTAAATGTATCTTATGTCCAGTTTGTTACTTTTAGCCAAACCAAATGTTTTCCTAAAATTAATATTTCTAAATTCCATTAAAAAACTTGGTAATTCTCAACCCACATTCACATATGACAATGACGTGTTGAACTTGAGTAACCCTCACCTTTTTGAGATGGGATCCTTTATATTCACTTTACTGAAGTCACCACGGTTCCTCTGATGTCATCTGCATTGTTGACCTAACAGATTTAGCCTATTGGATAGGATACTTGGGCCAATATTTACTTAATTTATAATTCAATGAGTACATGACATCCAAAAAATGACATATGAATATGTTAATATTACTTTTAAACCATTTATCCCTACAGCAAAGAGAGCATCTGCTAGTTATATTATTTGTGGATGCAAGAAATAAGAGGAAGGCACTTGGTGCCCAGTGCTTCCTTCAGCATGGACAATGTATTAGTTAGTTTTTCCTTCTTACTGTAATAAAACACCCTGGTAAAAGCAACTTAAGGGATGACATGTTTATATTGGTACAGAGTCAAAGCACAGCTAACACAACAAGGAAGTCATGGCATAAGGACCTTGAGCCACAAATGACATTGTATAAATGGCTTACTCTTTCCTTTTCACTCCCAGAACTCTGGCCTCTACAACTTTTCAAGTTGGTCTTGCCACCTACCCTGATGTAATCAAGACAGATACTCACAGGGATACCCAAAGGCAAACTCAATCTAGGTGTGCTCGGAGATTCATCTCCAGGGTGATTCTAGATCCTCTAACATTGATATTAGCCATCACAGATGTGGTAAACACATAGTCTCAAGACTTCAGCACTCAGTCTGGAAATACATCTCTTGAATTGAATCACCTTAGACAGGTTTTGACATTGTCAAGCTCTAACATCATATATTCATATGTGTGTGTTCATGAAGCATTTGCATCTTATTCTTATTAAATTCATAATAAAAATCTATAGAGATATTATACCCTTTTAAATAAACAAATTTTTAAAATTATTGTAATTTCTAGTCATAATAAAAAATATGAAAATGTCTGGTGTGTTTACTAGGTGTTGTTAGAAAAAAATTCTCAACTTCTGCCTAAAATAAAAATGTAGATTTATGAGAAATTATATTAAAAGTCATTCTGTTATAAGATGTGCAGGAAAATGAAGTTCATACAAATAGTCAAAAACTGAAATAGAAAATAACTAACCATACCTGTTACATACAACACACATACACACACACACACACACACACACACACACACACACACACACTAGAGTAGAGAGAACTAAGCTTCTTTGAAGTTGGAACATGGTTAGGGAATTACACAGAAATGATGACTCAGTATACAGTTAGCCCATCTGAAGTTGTCTCTGGTACAGCTTTGTTAAGATTGTAGGGGACATGGGGAAATCCTTTGCTCTAATATGATTTTAACACCATTGTCCTTGGGTTATTATTAAATCCTAATTATTATTACAACTAAAATATTCCTGTAAATGCCTCAAATTCCCTTCAGTGGAAAGCACTGAGAAACACTGAAAAATATTACAGTAGTAAAATAATTATTAAAAGTGAGCTGCCTATCATCAAAATTCTTTGAAATAATGTCTGAGAGAAAATTGAAAATTAATGATTTGGGGAGGCTTAGCATAAGTAATTTAGTACTGTATCATCAAAGAACAGTTTGGAGAAGCTATGTTGTTTATGAGGATTTTACATATTCATATCACTCCAAAGTGAGGTAATAGTCTTCAGACAATTACAAAACAAATGTAAAGAATTATCTCATGGGCTCAATGTGTTATACGATAGGAATCACATGCAAAATACAAAACTTTAAAGTTCTCATTCTATGTGGACTGTAATATCACTAATTCATTCAAGTGAAAAAGAATTGCCTAGAAAAATCACCATGGACAACAAGTCAAAAGGTAAAAGGTTGTCTTTAAAATAAACTCAACAAAAGACAAATGACATAGTTTATGTAGGTGACCTGATCCAGACTAGCATTGGGTTTGAATAGCACGTACATGATGGATGGTATGAATGGAGCTTGGTGAGTTCTCTTTCATGTCAAACCCTCGCTTTCCTCCCGTGAAAAACTGAGAAATAGATTGATAATAAATAGTTCTTCTGGCTGTTTGGGTGAATAAATCAAAAAGTATTGTGATTTGTTCAGCCCCATAGCATTAAAATCTTAATAGATGTGGTCCAAAAGGTAAGTAGAGTGGAGAGATGAATATGGCAAAGGAAAAAAACAAACAAACAAACAAAAAATACTGAAAACAGATACAGGCGGCAGAAAATAAAATACTCTTTGACTACTTTTAGTTTATAGCTTAGAAAAGTGTTAAACAAATATTACTTTAAGGCTTAACTCAAGTCTTTTTTAGACTATCTTTGAAAGCAAATAAAGGCGATTTTTTTTTTGTTTTGTTTTTTTGCTTTTTTGTTTTTTTAGGTATGACACAGTTCTTAGTTCAGATGATCAATTGTCCTTAATCATATCATTGAAACCTGAGGTACTTTAAAGTTGAGAATGTTGTGTCTGGAGGAAAATATATATGGCATGTTTCAAGACAAATCTATGTGAAATATGATATATCCTCCACTCTTATTTTCATGCCCAAATGAGCCATATATTCCAATGCCTTTCCCATTCATTTTATGAAACTATAACTATAAAGACATTTGAATAGATCTAAACACACACACACACAGACACACATACAGGAGTGGTGGTTTATTAAGACTGTGTGTATATGTATATGTTTGCCTGTCGAGAGAGAGAAGAAAAGGAGGGCACACTAGATTTTAATAGTGACTACTATAGATATTATAAACAGTAAACATTTAGTAAATAAAATGTTTTATATATTTTCAATACTATTACTCTCAATATATTTATAGTGACTTTTAATAGGATACTATTATTCATTGACACAGTTGTTTATGATGTAGTCAAAAGTCATAATTAAATCATATTTTATTCAGAAACAATTTTTTTTCAAAAAATACAGTCTTGGAAATTTGTCAATTAAATTTTTGTATTTAAATGATCTATAGAAAGTTAATTGGCGTGTTCAAATCATGCCATAAAATTGTCTTTACAACAAATGGAAAATTAACTCATTTCCTTAATTGGAATGAGAAGTACAGGCATGCAAAGTGTCCAGAGTTATTAAAGAACTATGACTCTCATCCTTTGTCTTGACATTGATCATAGGCATGTTCTTACAGTGACAAGGTGATCAAAGTAGGCTAGAATTGTGTCACAGAAAGGGACTGATGAGAAAAGATTTTGATGTCAGGTCACAATAGTAGCAGATGCTATAAGTCACACCTAGAATTTTCTTTCTATGCTGAATGATATTTTGGATTACCAAACACAATGACAGGAGAGTCATAATGTTCTTTTATATGGCTCTGTATTTAGGTAGAAAAGCAATTTTAAGATATTGTGTATCTCTAGTGGCATCTCCAGTGGCATTAGGATGAAACTCCCCAGAAGTACTTTGAAGTTGATAAAAGGAATTCTGTCAACTTATTTTACAGGACTCTTGAATCTCTAAAATTAAGTATATAAAATGTCTGTGGTCCATTGGGCTTCAGTTAACTGCTTCAAATTAATTTCATTCCTGGAAACCTAGAAATATTCTGGCATGACTTGGTCTGATTCCATTTTTGTGAGCTTGCCCTGAATTCTAATTTTTTTTTTTTTTTTTTTTTTTTTTTTTTTTGTGAAGCCAGAATGTTTGCATTTATGGCCAGTTGTATGCTGTCTTTCATGGCAGAGCAATGTTAAAAAGCCATTCCCCAATTTCAGAGCTCATATTTCATCTACTTAAAAGGGCTTTGCACATTAAAAGATGGACATAGAATTCAAGAATATTAAAGTATGCTAAGAAATATTGTTTTCTGGATATGGCATGAATGTTATACACATGAACTTTTAGCTGCTGATATTACCTGTACAGAACCTGCACAATATCAAGCTAGTTTAAAAAAAACCCAACATGGAGTTATGACAGATTATTAGCTGTGGAGGCAGATGTTATAAAAGGCTGCTGGAGAGGGAGAGTTACGTTTCTTTGGAGGGATTGCCACTGTTATTTTGGCCCTTGTTACAGTGGATGATCCCACAATTGTGTGTATATGAATTGGACTCAGTATATTCAAACGTTTTATATCAAAAGAGATGTCATGAAGTTTCTAGGTAGATATATTGGATGGATTGGGGAGGAAATTGGGAAAGAAAGAATAGGAGTTTATGCAGGAAATTTTCAAACAATAAACAAAAATTAATTTTAAGAGATGATACAAAAGTTTGTCAAATAGAACAAATAATTTTGTATGAATGAACATTAAAAGAATGGTCATACGCAACACAAATATGTGCATATATATGTGCATATATACACATACATGCAATTATTCGCAAATGTATGGAAGTGCATTTGAGAGAGAAAACATACAACTTTTTGAGTACTTTACATTTAGGCTTTAAGATTCTAAGAGATACTCATAAGACACTGAAAATATTCAATAGAATTTTTTTGTGTGTGTGAGTTATAGAAAAAATGTGCCTGTGCTTTCTCAGTCTCAGCAGTATCTAGCACCATAGTTTCCTACAGCAATGCACACAAAGTTAGTAGTACTTTGCATTGATTGCATTTCTTAGTTTGAAAAGTGATTTAATAAAGCAAAGGTTTTCTAAAGAGATGATATAGTTCTCAGTGTGGGACTATATGCTTGCTAATAAGCCATGTTTGGAAAGCCAGCATCAGAGGGTTTGATAGTTCCACCTGAAACTCTTAGTTTATAAAAATAAAGCTCTTTCAAACCCATCATCCCATGGGTGAAGACTGCTGTTTCCAGCAGCAATGCCATATGTCTACTGGTTTGTTGTGGTTTTATAAAGTATCTTGGTTTATGTCCCTCTTAAGATTGTATGAAGAAATTGCTGTATTCTGTGTTTTCTGCACACAAAATACAAGTTTTCACAAATGGATACCAAAGATAAGTGTTCACAGGAAGAATAAAACTCATTTAAGTGTTATATACCCCTAGAAAACCTGAAGTTCATTCTTCTTAGAAAGTTCAGTATCTCATCCTGGAGAGCCTTTTAAAGTAATAAAAAATTAAATAAATGCTATATGTTCTCATATTACTTTAGTTATTTAGATGATTTATTATTATGTTGGACTTAATATTAAAGTATGTAATTGTTTTGCATGTTTTGCATATTTACCTAAAAGATTTTTTGAAGATGAAAACTGAAAATAATCTGTTAGCTGTTTTTAAATGACAACATTAGAAATTTCAAAGTACTGAATATTCATAAGGAAGGGTACTTTAGAAATATTCAAAAATTTTAAATTATATGCATTATTTAGATGTGAACAAATATTTCCTCTTTTAAACTAACCAGTTTAAACTAGGCTGCATCTCTTTTTTTTATTTTCCAGGGACCCTTACAATGCAATAGAAGCCATAGATCCAGAAAAGCTGAATGTCTTCCGGACAGTCAGAGAAATAACAGGTACTTTAAAAAATTATATATATATATATATATATATATATATATATATATATACAAACATATATATATATATATAAATATGTTGCCATAAGCTACATGACCTGTTTTATAAACACAATGTTTATAATAGCTATTCAATTTTTCAGTTATATTTTGTAAAATCTCACATGATTTTGAATATTCATTAGCTTTTGTATTTTGAAACCAGTATAATTATATAAACTTTGAAATATTGTTAATATGTTTACAAATATCAAAGGATCTTTGATTCTTAAACACTTGTTTTGAAATTTGTTTTCTCGTAAGAATTACATTTTAATACAGAAAATATATAGCACTCATTTGGCATGATATTTTTTGAGCGTTCACTATTTTTAAACATTTTAAATAACACTTATGGGTTCATAAATATTAATCAAACATGAACGTGGCATCACAGAAAATAAAACTTGATGAGATAGGTCAGGGATAATCACAAATAGCTTAGATTTCTATATAAATACAGATGTGTGTTGCTGTTGTTATTTCTTTGCTCTTACTCTTTGCTTTTTTATATAATTCTTATTTAAATTAAAAACAATCTTATTTTCCATACCAATTCCAGTTACCTCTCCCTCCACTCCTCCCATTCCATCCACAATCACAACATCTCATTCCCCATTTACTCCTCAGGGAGAGTAAGGCCTCTTCTTGTGGGAATCATCAAAGTCTGTCACATTTGGGGCAGGATCTAGACCCTCCCCATTGTATCTAGGCTGAGAGATTATCCTCCCATAAGGAATGGGCTCCCAAAGATCATTCATGCACTAGTGATAAATACTGGCTCCAGGGGCCCAATAGACTGCCAAAGCCCACCCCCCCCCCAACTGACTTAAACCCATCTTCAGGGATCATGGTTCAGTTTTATGAAGGCCCCAGAGCTGTGTGTCTGGAGTTCACTTGCTCATGTCAGCTGTTTCTATGGGTTTCCCCAGGATGGTTTTGACTCCTTTGATCATCACTCCTCCTTCTTTACAACTGGATTCCAGGGGTTTGGCTCAGTACTTAGCAGTTTAATCTCTGTGTCTGCTTCCATCAGCTACTGAGTAAAGGCTCTAGGATGGCATTTAAGGTAGTCATCAATCTCAATATAAGGAAGGGCATTTAGAGTAGTCTGTCCACTATTTCTTATATTGTTAGTTGGTGTCATCTTAGTGGATACCTGGAATTTTCCCTTGTGGCAGGTTTCTTGTTAAGTCCATTACAGTTCCCTCTATTAAGGTATTTCTTTCCTTGCTCTCATCTGTTCTTCTGCCAACTTAACCTTCCTGACCCTCATGTTTTCCCCCAACCCCAGTTCTTTCTCCTAGCTTACTATTGACCACTCAGCTCTTTATTAGACCATCAGTTTTTTAGACAGTGAAAGAATAATAGCTTCACAGAGTTTAGCAAATGCAGCCTAAACAAAAGCAACACATCTTTACATCATTAAACAAATTGTTCCAGAGCATTAACAGAAGTAACACACTTTAAGATAATATTCTACAACAGATGTGATAGTATGTAGATAAACGGTAAAGGAATTCACAGAAATTTTTTCGTATTTTTCTCCTTAATTGGATAAAAATTCTATGTGTATGTATCTACCACATTAAATTGTATTATTTCAATATTTGACCCGTACATGTTTATGACTTCTTGAGTGTTAGAAACATAGCTTCTTGGTCCTATGCTTTGACATCAAACATTTATTAGGTTTTTACTCCAGAAACTCATAGAATTATACTTAATCACAAAAGAGTAAGTATATGATGGCTACTTTGAAAGTCATTTTCATTATCTTTTGCTTACTTACTTCCCAACTGTCAATATATTTTCATCATCTTTGGACAATAATTAGCACTGCCATTGGAACATAGTACCATGTATTACTTCACTTTCCTAACTCCTTACAGGTTTCCTAAACATACAATCCTGGCCTCCAAATATGACAGATTTCAGTGTTTTCTCCAACCTTGTTACCATTGGAGGACGAGTGCTCTACAGGTGGGTGAATGTGTTCCACACTTTATGCTGCACAAATACAAGGAAGGGTATCACAAGTTCTTAAATGTTAAAAAAAATCAACCATACTGATCTCCTGATTAATTCCAAATATTAGACTCCTGAAGTAATTCCTTGTGTGATATGAAACACATAGAATTCATAGTTGATTTTCAATGGCTTTGTGCCAATGCTGATATTAATATTTTTTTTAGGTAAGAAGTCTGTGATATGACCTGTAGAACTTTATGTACCCTATTTTAACTTTATTATGTTAAAGCATATACTTAGATGACTCATAAATGATGTGGGTGCTTAGAAATTGAATATTGTACCTGGAGGGTAGAGCTGAATTTCTTATGAGAATTTTTGTACCATACATCTGGTGTTGATGTTACTGGGGTAGGTCCACTTTTTTTAGTGTTGAATAATGAATGTAAATGTCAGAAGGATATTGTTAGCAAATATTAATGTCAATAGCTTAAATTTATTATAAAATGAGCCTTAGTAAGTCTGTACTTTTATAAAAGGTTTGTTTAAAATTGTATCAGTTAAAGTTGACTATTTAGACAAAAACAAAAGATACAGCTCCTAGTTTTGAAAAGCAGTACATATTCGAAAAAAATGTTCAACATCCTTATCTAATGGGGAAAAAATGGAGGTTAGTGCCATCACTCCAGTCAGAATGCAAATCATTGAGAAAATAAAAGATATTAAATGATAGCAAGCATGAATGGAGGAGAACAGAATTCTACATTGATAGTAGAAATGTAAACCAGTATACCAACAAGAGAAATCATTGTTTGGTTTTTCTACCACCAAAACAATAGCACTGTAAATCATGTTATACACTTCTTAAGTATATCCCCAATGTTATTAATTGGTTATGTTACATACACATATACATTTATTGAAGAAATATATATTATATAATAACCAAATTGGGAAATGGGTTGGCCTGTCAATAGTGCGTGGCTAAATAAAATGTATATAAGACAATATTGTATGAAATACAAATGTGAATAGAATAAGTCTAACAGGACCCTAACCCTAGACAACCAACCAATCAACAGCTGTGAAGAGTGGGAAAATCACTGTTCTCCAGAGATAAACCACTAATAGGTTATCAAATCCCATGTGTTCAACCATAAACACATATGGATGTGAGCAACACTAGTGGACCACACATGATATATATGTGTATAAATATTATACACACATATATGGATAAAACAATAATATTTAAATAAAATGAATTCACAAGATGATATAGTAACAAGGAATTAAAAGTGTGAAGTTTGGAGGTCAAATATGATACTCCATATGAAATTCTTAGAAAATAATAATAAAACAAGTGTAAAAGTTGTATAAATACATAAACACACACACACACACACTAAATTAGAATCCTACCATATTAAAGCATAATCATTTTCTCATATATAGGAAATGCATGGTACTGAGCATTATGTAAAAGAAAATAAACTGTACCCCAAAAGGCAAACATTATATTTTCTTCAATCAAAAAGATAAATAGATAGATAGATAAGACTACGTTAGATAAATAGATATGACTAGAATAGGGACTATTTGAAAAGAAGAGATAGAAAACTGAGCATGGAGAGCAAACAAACTGAGGAAAAATGAAGGCACACTATGTGTGTTAGAAGATGCCACAATGAAAGCCATTAAAATTATAGAAAGGGTTTAAAAAGAACTTAGTAAAAAAGATAATTAGGTCTTAAATTTATTCAAGTGCTACATGCAAACAAGATTTATTATCCATTGGATAAAATATTAATCACACCAAGAATTACAATTATACAGTAGCCAATGATTCAGCTGTTCAGGAATGAAGGGAAAAAAATAAACCATAAATAATTAAGGATCCATTTTTATAATTTAACATCATTTGTTTTTTATTAAGAACAATTATAAATATTAAAACCAAGAGTATTTAAAATTATAAGTGAAACTAGAGCTTGTATTTACCAAAGGATGATCAATACCACTTAGTTGATTGAAGTACAGGTGTGTGGAAAGTATAATTTAAACACAATAGAATATGAAACAAAATGTTGCTTATGTTGTAATAGAAGGAATTTCCACTTGATCATTCTTTCTCTTGAGTAGATTAAATTTCAGAGTCTTTCCAAACTATCTAAACTTCTTCAGTATCTTTTATTTTAAACTCTTAGTTTTTTTCACTCTTTGTATTTCTAATCTTTTTAAAATATATTCTTCAAACGATACAATTTCTGGTTTCTGATACTCATAAATTAAATCTAAAAGGCTGAGTCATTTTTATGTAATATTTACCCTATGAAGCGTGTCTACTTTTACATAGTTTTAATAGAATTAACATGTTATACTGGGTAACTATAAAGACTTATTTATATTTATATTTATTCCATAAATATTTACTCTTAGTATGAAACCTCATTGTTGAGGAACACAAAATTTAGACTGACAAGATAAAGCACCAAGTCAGTATTTCAGTGGTAAAAATGCACATTGTCAGTGTTCATAATTATAAGAAATGGACATTGAAAATTGGGGAGTTAAATGATTATTAAAGTGATACCTGAGCACAGAATTGTCCATTCATTCTCTGTTTATGCTCCAATATTTTTATATTTATTGTGAGATGCTATGAACTTAGTGAATTTTACAGTATACTACATGAATTATTCACTAGCCAATTCCTCCTCTCTCATTTTCAGTGGTCTCTCACTGCTTATCCTCAAACAACAAGGAATCACTTCCCTACAGTTCCAGTCTCTGAAGGAAATCAGCGCGGGCAACATCTACATTACTGACAACAGCAACCTTTGTTATTATCATACCATTAACTGGACAACACTCTTCAGCACCATTAACCAGAGAATAGTGATCCGAGATAACAGAAGAGCTGACAATTGTAGTAAGTACACTACCCGTAACTTAAACAGCAACTTCTGAATAGTTGAAAATAACACCAGATTCGTTATCATTTAACCCAATAATGGAGAGACAGTGGTGATTATTGCATATTGTCTGTTTTCACATCCTGGCCAATATCTGGAGACCTCATCTGGAGATTTAGATTCCATAGATCTAATAGAACCTGGGCATTGAAAAGCATAATGAGCATGCCGGGTAATTCCATGGAACCCGCTATGACATCTGGGGAGGGCTGAGGAACCTGGATTGTGTTGCAAGATTGGCAAATGCTATTTAGAATTTTTCAGTCTTCGGGAAAATTCATTTTATAAATACACTTATATACAGATATACTTTTCTGATTCTCAGTGTTGTTTGTTACTTTTGCTCAGTTCCTTCACTTCATTTGTACACAAAGGAAACAGTTTCTATAGGCAGACTTCTGCATGATTTTCATCTAAATGGGGCAAAGATGCCCCATCATTAATAAATAGGCTAAACAAATATAAATATCTATAAACATTTATATTCATTAAAAATAAACTCAAGTTACTTTGTGAGAGCAAATGATTAGTAGAAGTTGTTTTAAAATTACAGAATTATGTAAAATTACATAATTTACATTTACTGAATTAAGTAGTTGGGAAATTAAGTTGGTAACTCCATCTTGTTTGAGCCGTAGTCTAAAGCATCTCAGATTAGCAACTTTCATAAAATGAAATTTGTGAGAAATCCACTTTTACTTTGCATGTTTTTGTTCCTTTAAAATATTTTACAGGGAAAGTGGAGATCTATGGCAAGAGCAGCTCTGGCTTTAGGTGAACTCCCATTATTGTAAATTCTGTGTTGCCACATAGAATCAGGAAATATTTCTACTAATGGAGCAATATATACATGGTTATATTAAATGAACCCTCGCTTTTCTGCACCTTACTTCATGCACTGTTGATTTTGAGAGGTGACCTTGTCTTTGCTTTCTGTCTCATAAGAAGTATCTTACTTTCCATTCCTCTGTGGGTACCTCCATGCCACAAAGTGTAAGATATATGGCATTAAAAAAGAATCCTTAATACAAACTTATAAATACTTATATAGTTCACAGTTACATTCTATATCTTTTTAATGTATCATTCCAAATTAAATCATTTTATACTATTTATTTATAATTGTTTGGTCATTACATAGACGACATTACATATGAAAGAACCAGAGACAACCTGTTATTTTTGACACAGTGAATTTTAATTTCCTAAAATCATTCATGTGTTATACATCATTTTTATACCTGGACATATGAAAGAAAATGAGAAGGAGAATACAGGAGAAATATATATGGAATACAGCAGAATTTTGCGGTAAAGCATACACTGTTTTTCTATTCTTCTCAGACTTACAAACTTTTGCATCATGCCAAAGGAAGCATATCACGAATTACAGTGATAATGGTAACACACTGAACATCTAAGTTCTCAAATTTTCAGTATTGGGGAAATTTCAATATGAGACTAAGTTGAGCTGTTTTTAAACCATGTGCTTATTTCTTCCTGTACACTTAGATTTGAAGTTTTAGGTTGGGGAAGAAATGAAGCAGTTAGAAGAAAGAATCTTGTTGCATTGTAGTACCAATTTTTTAATCTCTGACAGTTTTAAATAAGTGCTTTTATTGTGTGAAATCTATTTATCAAAATGTAGACTATAATCTCAGACCACAGTGAACCCACAGAAACATCACATGCATACATTTTCCCTAAAATCTATGAGTCTGGTGATATGAATTCAGAATTGATTTTACTGGTGTTCACAGTAAGTCTGCAGTGGGGGAGTGCTGTGACTAGACCCCTCCCATTATGCACAGTACTCTCTGAAAATAAGAGGTCCAATCATTTTCCTCCTTATAAAGGAACTGTATTTTTAGATATCCATTCTTTGTATCTTTGTATCTTTACAGAATATATGTATGAATATATACACATATTTGCTACAACACATAAGTATAGACAGAGACAGCTTGTATACCTATATTAATATGACCTTTCAACACATATTCAGAGGCAAGCATACAATACTTACATGTTTCTAGATGCATGCATATTGATGGTTCCTACACCATAAATACACTGATCCAACTCTGGGATGTTTGTCTATTTAAAAGGCAAGATTTTAAACAGATGATTTGGAGATGAGAATGTTTTTTTTAAAAAAATATGGACAAGGATCAAAGACTTCAACACATCCAAAAAGGGTGACAGTGGCATGGGCAAACTTTCCTTTTTTAAGTCAAAAAGCTCAAAGCATCCATGAGAATTGAAGAGAATGAGATTGAGAACTAACTGCAGCACATGAAAGACTGTATCACTTCCTGCCTCCACCCCCCCATGTGGTGATGCTGTTCCCTGGATGACAGTGGGAGAAATTCTAGCAGACTTTTCAGACTTCTTTTGAAGTTTCTGAAAAAACAAGAAGACATTCCTACATACAAACTGTACAGAGATGGATTTCATACCGACTTTTCAAAAACCCAGGTTATATTTGAGCTTGCATATTTCATTTCTTAGAAGCCATTATACAAGTGTAGTTAAATATAATTAGATAAAATTCCATTACTGATTTTTCAATATGGAAACAGCCTTTCCAAATTACAACTTTTATTATTAAATATGCAAAGCACTGAAACATTGGTAGAGAATATGTATTATTTTTTACCTGTATTCATTGGGGTTTCAGTTTCTGTGATAAAGCAACAGGGGCAAAAGCAAGTTAGGGAGGAAAGTGTTTATTTGGATTACATATGCTGGGTTGCATTCATTTTAGGAAAGCCAAGGCAGGAACTCAAATAGAGTAAGGATCTGGAGTCAAGAGTTGATGCAGAAGCCACAGAGGAAGGTGGCTTATTGGTTTCTTCTTCATACCTTAATTAACCTATTTTTCTATAGAACCCAAGTCCACCATCCCAGGGGTGGCACCACTCACAATAGACAGGCCCATCCCACACCAATAAGTAATTTAAAAATGCCCCACAGCTTTCACAGCCCCATCTTCTGAAGGCATTATCTTAATTGAGGTTCCCTCCTCTCAAATGACTATGTGACATTGACATAAAACTAGCCAGCTTAGTGCATGTGTAATTTTTATATGTATAGTAGTTAATGCCTCTTAATATTTAATAGAATCATTCTCTCTATACTTAAATAATGTTACATCACCTGTGTTTTGACTTAATTTATTATCAGAATCCTGTGTGCTGACTGGTGATGTATGATGTCTACCTTATTATTTTTAAGAGCTGAGCCATAGTCATATAAGAAATTATTTTTCCACTTTTGTATTAATATTATTGCTAACATAATACTTTTTCTAGGTCATAAAGCAATTTACATCATGGAATTATTTCCTTAGCCTAGAGACAAGTATAATTTTTGTGTTAGCTAATGTATAAAATAGTAACTTATATATGTCTATGTTGTCCTAAAAACTCCATCAACTAAATACTGTGTAATAGGAACACTTTGCCACTTCTTATAGTGATAGGAATTCACAGTTTTAAACATCAGTTATAACTAAGAAGAAAAAGAAATCTTTCATTGCACATGATTGGGATTCACACAGATTCACACTTAGAGAACATTGATCACATATCTTTCTCTTACATGTTACTTCATTTTGTTATGCCATTTTTTTCTATATTCAGGTTGCTGTTTGATATTCTTTGCTTTCTGATTTGAAGGATATTGCTGAAATTTTAATGCATTCATTTTCTGTTCTAAAATATATTGTGATTAACTTTCATTTTTCTGATGATTTTTAATAATCTTATTTGATAAACATTTTTTATTATTATCAAGTTAAGTGGTTGTCTTTTTCTAGCCATTCTTTTTTCTGTCTTTTGGAGTTTTTAATTCCTGTAAGTTCTGGTTCATAAATTACTTCATTGTAATCTCTTCGTCTCTCTAATCCAGATCCACCCTCCTTTTGGCTATCATTAGAAAACAAACAGGAGTCTACATGAATATAACATAAAATGAGAAGATAGGTTCAAACAAATTAACATAACAGGATAGGAAAAATGAACAAATAGAAGGAAAAGACATCTAACATGCCATTATGAGGCAAAGAAACTCCAAAGAAGCCTTTGAGTTCATAAGTTTATGTTGGTTGGCTATTGCTGCTGGGCTTCAGCCTACTCTTAAGTGGCTTGTTTCCTAGCATGCTACCTTTGAAGAAACTAACGTTTCAGTTGCAATTGATTATCAATTGTAGATAGCTTCCAAGTTAGGGATGGGAGCATGTGTTCATTTCCCTTTCAGCCCTACTTCCTAAACTGGGAAAGACATTTGCAGTTCCTGCACAAGCTGCTTCAGTCTCTGAAAACATCTATGTGTGTTGATCCTGATGATTTAGACAGCCTTATTTTCTTTTGTGTTGTCTTCCATCTCCTCTGGGTCTTACACTCTTTCTGCCATCCCTTCTACTGGATTTCCTGGTCCTTGAAGTTAGAACAGCATGAATAGATTAGAGGATTTGTGGCTGGTTTGGTGTTTAGTTGTTTTCCTTCATTATCATGTGGAATTCCTACACATGATGGAGTGGTATTCTGGTTAGGCACTAGCTCAAGTTCTCCATGTACATTGTCTTTAGCAATAAGACCTTGATGTCTTAGCAACAGCTAGCATTGTTTGGGGATTCCCTTTGACCAAATCTCAATTAGATATGACTCCTTCCTGGTACTGGAAAAGAACTGAAAGCTTGACTTTGAGACGTAAGACATCCAGTTCCAGTTATTGGTGTTGGTGTTTTTGTTATTGTTTTGTTGTTAGTTGTTGTAGTAGGTGTCTTTCATCTCTTTTGATTTGCTTGTCTGGAATTATTCATTTCCTGTATTTTTTCAGTTTTAGTTAACCTCTTTATGTGAATTTTCTTTCTAGCACCTTCAGCATGGCTGGTTTAGTAGACAGATATTACTTAATTTGGGTTTTACGATGAAATATTTTCTCCATCTATTGTGATTGAAAATGTTGTCAGTATAATAGTCTGTGCTAGCTTTTGTTGTCTCTTAGAGTCTGCATAACATCTCTCCAGGTTCATCTGTCCTTTAAAGTAGCCATTGAGAGGTCAAATGTTATTCTATAATATCTGTCTTTACATGTTACTTGATCCTTTTCACTTGCTTGCAGCTTTTAATATTCTGTCTCCATTTTGTATGTTTAGAGTTTTGATTATTATGTGCTTAGGAGATTTATTTTCTCATCTAGTCTATTTGGTTTTCTGAAGTTCCATGTTCCTTAGTAGGCATCTTTTTTTTTTTTTTTTTTTTTTGTTAAGGAAATTTTCTTCTATTATTTTCTGTTAATACTTTCTGCAGCTTTGTTCCAGGTTTTTTCTACTTTTGCTATTCCTATTGTATTCTTACACATTTTCTTGGTTTCCCAGATTTCCTGGCTGTTTTATACTAGGGATATTTTAGATTTACTTTTGCTTTAACTGAGGTATCCACTTCTCTTGTGTCTTTGATGCCTGAGAGTGTACGTTATATCTCTTGTATTCTGTTTGTGAGGCTTGTCTCTGAGTTTTTGTTCAAGTTCTTAATTTTTTATTTTTATATTTTCCTCAGTTTGGTTCTCTTTATTGATTCAATCTCCATTTTCATTTCTTGAGCTCTTTTATTCATTCCCTTCCACTGTTTGTGTTTTCCTGGATTACTTTAAGGGATTTGTTTACTTCCTCTTAAGGACTACTATCATATTAATAAAGGCTATTTTGAATTCTGTGTCTTCTTTTGAAGTCTGTCTTTTACTTCAGCTATCATGAAATATTCAATGTCTATTGTGATAAGGTTGCTTATTTCTAGTGGAAATATTTTGTCCTGATTATTACTGATTATGTTTTATGCTGGCATCTTTGGAATTTTTTTTAATTCTAGATGTTGGTATTTAGCCTTGTATATATTGAGTTGGTATTTTGTTCCTGGTCTTCTATTACCTTTTCTAGTTCTTAGGATAGTATGGTGGTTGTGCATTGCCTATAGGAAATTCTTTTAGGATTCTAATAGTTATTGTTCACATGGATTCCAGGTAAAATGAGTTTCTAGGTTTTAGGTTGGGGATGAGCTGGGAGGGGCTTAGGAGATCCATAGGAAGGAGAAAAGCAGGACTTTACCAGGATCTACTTTGTTTCCTGGCAATGGGATCAGAGAGGGAGGAGAGTCTACAACAGAGCTTGGGATGAGACTAGAGGGTTAGATTAGAAAAATCTGAATGTGATTTGAAAATCTATAGTCAGGCTACCTGCTTCCTGATCTGTAATGGTTTTGGGGTTCCCAGGAAATGCCTGCTGGAGATGGGGGTTGAGATTAAGTGATGTGTTAAGTGAGGGGAAGGAAGTTTGTAGGGAAGATACATGTAACCCATTGGAAATGTGGACAAGGGGTGGGTTGGCATCATCATGAGTGATAGACAAAGTACTTCAAAAAATCCACAATATATAAAGCTTAGGCAATAATTCAAGAGAAAATCCTGCACTGATAGTAAATGTGGTTTGGTTTTGTGTTTTACCAAAATACTAAAAAAGGCAGTCATCACTTGCTGTCCATGAGATCAGTTCTGGAAGTTCATCACAGCTCTAAAACTTGTAGCCAGGCATTTTCTTTTATACAAAATGGGAGAATACTTTTATATCCTTCACTATGCTTTCAATTATGTCTAAGATACTCATAATAAGTAATTCATTGTAACCACTGTGCAAATAAGTGCTATAGTATATATAGGGAATAAAAAAAATAGGGGATAATAATAACTACATATCTGTACCTGTTGAAAGTGAATGCAGCTGTTTGTCTTTTGATCTGAGGTTGATGGCATCTGCAGATTCCTAAACCTCAGAGGCAGATAGAAAGTGGTTGGCTGTATGCAATTTTATATTTTTCTATGTTTTCGTATTCCGGATATTTGGTCATATGAACTCTGTGTCACTGAGAATGCAGCAACCAATAGAAATTAAAAAACTGCAATTACTTGCTAATCACTAAACTCCTTGGATGGCCACATGACCTCAATTTTCAGTGAGCCACTGTGTGTTCTGTATTTAATTCAGAAGGAGTTGGGTGAGTAAAAAGGAAAGCATATGACAGAGACAGTGTCAGAAGCAACATTTTCTTCATGAACTCCCCCATTTGTACTGGTAACCATGACAATAGCAACCATAGAATAAATATTTTACTTTCTAAAATATCACAAATAATTGCTTCCTATAAAAATCTCATGCACTTGTTATCAGGGTCATTCTTATTCTAATTTTTTATGTTATAGATTATAAATATTTGTTGTAATTTATGATTAAATGTAATTTAAAATAACAACTTTAGACACTCCTGCTAAGAAAGGAGATTCTCTAACATGCTAACAGTTCTCCATTGCTGTCTTTAGTTTGCATACTCCTATCCTAAAAAAAAAATCTCAGTCCAGTGCATCTGCAAAATAGATGCTACTTAACTGGATAGAGGTACTCTTCCTGGGACAATGTCACCTATTCACACTTAGAAATTAATGAAATATACTGTACTTTTTATTAAACCACGCTCAGTATGAACCATAAGGTGCATAAGTCAAGATGCAGTACAAACAATATCCTTTGAAGAAATCAGAAGATGGAAACTCTTAATTATACTTCTAAGATCTCCCAAAGTAAATATCAGTACACTGCTCCTTGTAATTCTTTCCTTATTTCATTTGAAAAAAACACAATGCCTAATTACTAGCAATGCCTCAAATGGCCTCTATGTTCTTTTCAAAAATAATTAGAGGTTACTGTTGCTGATTAGTTTCAAAAATGAGATCTCTTCTAATTTTTAACATAAAATGTCTAAAGGCATCAAAAACTTCTCAGTGATAAAAGCCAGAATCACAGCAGGTTTCAGCTTTCATTTCATATGACAATACTGTAACATGACTTGACTCTAGATGAGTGGCTTTAGTATTTTGAAGGTAAAATTCTTAAATATTAAAAAGCAGGAACCTTGGCTTCCATTGCCTGAGCCTCTCCTGGGAAACTCCATGCTCTGTTTGCCACTTGCCCCTTCCCTCAAAGAAAGACATTGGAAAATCTTGACCAGGTATATCTGGTAATATGCCTTCAAATATTTGAAGATATGTTCTAAATATATGCTAAAATGAAGTAATACAGGTAGGATAAATCATTAATCTAGTGACTGGTGTCCTTTGAAGAGATATAGAAAAAACATCACATGACAGTTTAGAGAGAAGATAAACTTAACTGGGTGATACAGCTGTAAGCTAATGAAAGCAAAGCATGGGTGGAACCACAGGAAGTTAGGTCAGAGTCATGATGTGCTGGAAATAAAATAAATAACTACCAATGGCCTCGATTTTCCATTTTTCTGGCTATGAAATGTATGAAACAACTGTTCTGTCATTTTAAGCCATGTGGGTGGTAATGTTTCATCAGTAAACCCCTTGGAAGTTAACAGAAGCCTTTCCATTGTGTGCCCCTTAATTCTACATTCTTAGTATATAGCAGACCATAATGAGATATGTGTCTGTGGGAAACCCTATTTTTTCTCTTCCCCTGTTACTGTCATATCATGTGATAGGTAGATATATGTAAGAGTGAGGTGTGACCCCATTGCATCTTAAAAATATGGCCACCTAAATAAGAACTGTGTGGTGACAATTGACATCCCAATGTAGAGGGGAGACAGCTCCCATGGGGTCAACCAAGAGATGAAAAGCTATGGGCAATAAACAGATGCTGATCAGTTATCACTATGTATGAGACAAAGTTAGGCGATCCAATCCTATGTGATCATCCCTAGATATATATACCTATATATAGGAACAATACTAAATGGATCTATAAGGTTATAGACATGTTTACACATATGTATACGTAGGTGCATGCATATCACAATAATATTAAGCGAGAAATCATTAAACTAAGAGACAGTGTGAGAACACTTGAGGGATGGAAGTGGATGGAATGGGGAGAAAATGTTATAAAAATTATATCCAGGTATGAAATTCTTAAATACTAAAATGGTTAAAAAGAAATATACATATAATCATTTGCTCTGGGCAATTAATTCTTCTTATGGATGTTAATTCCCTCAAAAAGACCTCAGGATAGGAAAATTTGCAGTTGTGGAACTTAAAACACATTTCAAGACAATATTATAAAACAACATAAAACAGCAGAATTTTAAAAATGTCCTTTAAATAGAGTATTTATTCTGTAATTACTTTTTAAAAAATCCCGTTCAGTAGAAGGGATAATTAATGATAGTTTACTTATTGAGTAATTATAGTACATATATAGTCTATATTATGTTACTAACTTTTACTAATTTTCAAGTTTCATTAAAGTACTTATTTTACTTTCCACAACTTAATATTCTTTCTGAGAAGTACAGTAATGGCCTCAATATACAAGTCCCCATCAGGACTTTCTACTTGCATTAACTTGAGGCTGATTTATTTTTTTTCTTGCATCTATCCCAGTCTTTATGAAAGTAAAAGGATGATCCTGATGGGTATCAGCTAGAGATAATAGAGTTGCACCTCCTATCTCTCAGCTTTTATATCATGGACAAAACTTCATATGCTTTGATTGGTTCTTAACTAAATTATCATTACTAAGCCCCTTTCACCATCTGTCAAAACATTTTCTTAAGTTGGTCCAATTTATGTAATTGGATCCATGAGTTTATAAATGATACAAATGGATTTTATCTTTGTTCTGTTTTGTTTTTGTTTTCTCTTGCTTCAAAAAAATTGCTACACATTCTACATAGCTCTTTCAACCTTTCAAGATATCCTGAAAATGGTGAGCAGATGATGTATGTAACCCAGCCTCATCTACCTCAAGAGCTTACCAGGAACCATTGCTTATGTCCAGCCTAGTCTCTGAGAACATTAATGTACTTCCTTCATTGGAGTTTCTTTGCTGAAGTTTTAATTTATAATTACCCACAGACCCCTCTGCTTTAATTTTTTCCATCTATTAACCATCTCAACAGACATGTTGTTCATTCTGATAACTGACAAATGCCATATTTTCAATAGCAAGGATGATGCTAAACTCCATCATCACCTTATACTTTACTTTCATGGTGGTTATTTCTCAAAGTTATGAGTATACAGACATGATTATTGATCTATGATCTAATGATTCACAGATTAAGATATACAGGACGACGACAAAATATGTATTGTGTATTTTATTGTGAGAGAAGTTACATGAGTCAAATGACCTGCAAGTTCCTGTTCCAAGGACCCATACTCAGGATGTTCTCCATGACCTGTCCAGATCCAAGAGCGCAAGCTGGGGTTCCGGACCCCAGGCCAACCTATCCAGTCATGTCTGCACCTGTGACCACACCAATTTGGCTTGCAACAGGTGTGGACAGGGTAGATATCTCACTACAATTCCCTTTTTAGACTAAAGAAAAGATTTAGGCTTGATACAAATCTATATACAACAATAGTAAATATCAAGTATGCTCTGGGAGAAGGAAATATAAGAACATACACATTTAAGACCTATTGCCAGTGAGGCAACAAGAACAAGTGGCAAGAACTACATATCCACTCCTAGGGTGAAGGTATAACAGAGATTACAATAGAGTTGTTCTAAGCTGGAAAGTTTAAGTCTTGCACCTAATATTTCTATTTAGAAAGAGAGCATAATAATAGTGACAGTCTAATCTTCAACCTGATCAAAGACCTAAGAAGGAGGATAACAATACTAGGGTATGCAGGAAGTACAGTTGAGCAATTTCCAAAAGGTGCAGTAAAGACAGAAACAGCAGGATACCTGTAGAAATAAATATATTAATAGTTATGGGTTAATAATTTAGACAGAGCTAGCCAGTAAGAAGCTCTAGACATTGGCTACCAACATTATAATTAATATAATGTCTCTGTTATTTGGGGCTGAAGCAGCTGTGGGACCAGGCGGAAAAGTGCATGTAACAACTACCAATGCACTCAAGTAGCTAGACCTACTGTGAGGTTAACAGATATGTATTTGCAGTGTCCCAGATGGAAATGGCTAAATACTTTTAATAGTAAGTACATGAATACACTTTTTAATAAAAATTTCTCATCAGTTAATTGGTTATTGTTTATTTAAAATTCCCAACTGTGTTTTAAATACCATACTAATATTTTGATCATATTCACCTTAGTCCTGAAAGGGAGATATCACTCATTTTACAAAGCAGCAGTAGAAAAGTAATTGCCCATGGCATCATGGCTCATGAGGCAATAAAGAGATGAACATATGTCTGTCTTATCAGAAAAGCTTAACTTCTCTATATTAAATAAACTTTTCAGCATTAAAAAAAAGATTAATGCTACCTGTCTAAATCCCTCCTAAGTAAAATCCATGCTTCAATGTATGAAAAATAATACCAACATGGTAGTTACATTTGCTCTACATTGAAAGAATTTTTTCTGCCTTTGTGCCCATAGACAGGTGCTCAGTTTCAATATTTTTGAGCTAATCCACTTACTGCCACACATGCAGCACTATAGCAAAATTCATTATTTTAAATTCATCCCTACTTCAGTGGAAGCAGGTTCAATATTCTCTATAAAGGACGAAATACTAAGCACATTATTATCTCTCCAAATTTTTAATAGACAGGTACAATTCAGATGAGATAAAGAAAAATCTATTTTACAGCTCCCGGAGAAAACATGGAGGAAGTGAATGGTTTCCTAATAACGACATTGCTAACGTTTCTTTAGAGAAGCTTACAATGGCCTTGTGAACTGTAAGACAGTGAGAGGATCTACTGCTCCATACATGATAATCGCCTTGGGAGGTTAGATGTGTGTTGGCTTCTTGGCGATGATTGAAACTTTTTTCTCTTATGAATTTCAAAGAAGTAGCTCCCCTGGCCTCTTATTTTATGCCTTTTGGGTGCACTTGCTTTGCTTTTACTTTAGAGAAAATAATCTTTCAGTCTTCAGTTCCCCCTAGTTGTTTGGAAAGAATGAGTCAAAAGTAGGGATTGTGGTTTCTTGGCTAGTATTATTTTTCTTTTATGAGACTGGGAGCTTGATTCAAATAATCTGTGCTATTGGGCACATGAATAAAGAATCAAAGAGGCAACAAGAGCTGAAAGGAGGTGTGGTCTCAGTGAAGCCAAAGCATCCAGGTCAAATAATGTAAAGCATAACAGAATATCCCAGCAGGGTTTTATGTTTTCACATGTGGTAAAGTTCTGGCACCTCTCAAAGTAGGAGAATCTAGGTACAAGGGTAAAACTTGTACTAAACCTGAAAATAAATGCAGATTCCTAAAATAAAAAGAAAAAAAAATGATGAACTACCCATGAAACAGACAATGTTAAATACATGCTGCTGGCTTTGGTAGCTTCCAAGAGGTACAAGAGGGACCTAGAATTAGGCACACAAGGGATTTGACACTTTGGGTGTGGTTATATGAGATCCAAAATTAATTAATTAGTACAAAGACTCCTATTCATGTAAGTTATTTCTCCCTGAATAAACATCTATTCAGCCTATTTGTTTATCCTGATCCTTATTTAACTGCAATAACAGCAAGTACATATAAGTTCTCTATATATAGAAATCCAAACATGAAATGAATAAATACCCATATAATGGGTATTCACAAAAACTATTATTATTCTCATTAATAAACAGCATTAATTCATGAGAACCATTTAATCATGCTTAATACCACGGGCACCATATGTTAAGTAATATAATACTATGAAGATAGAAAAAAAAAGTTCAGATGGATTTGAGAACTTGGAATTTAAGAGTTGACTAAGAGGTAAGTTCCCTGAGTTTTCTTTGTCATGTGTTTCCAAATAGGATGTGTAAAAGCTGGCAACTTAAGTATACCAACTTGAGAAGACCAAACATATGACCATGGGATCAGTTTTGTATACTCTAAAGTTCATAAAATTGAGTTGCCTAACATGACAGACACCATTTAGATAATATTGAATATATTATGGCTAAGCTCTACAGAAAACACATTAAGAAGCAAACAAATAAACAACAACAACAATAAAAATGGTCCCAAACTGACCGAGACAAGTAAAGCAGTAGAGAGTGGTGTTAATTCTATCCTCACTAAGTTATAAATAGAAGCTTCAATATCCTAGTAAATGGTGGCAGAGATATTCAGAAACTAGGGATGGTTTACAGATAGATCACTGTGTGTGAAATATACCAGTCTATAATCCCAACAATAAAAGGGTTTACTTTCTTTAAGGTGAGGAAAAGAAATTAAAAAAAAAAAAGATGGGAAGAAAAGAAGCTGAATGTGATGGTACTCATACAGTCTCAACACAGAGGAGGCTGAAGCAGAAAGATCACAAATTCAAACCAGCCTTTGGTTTGAAGCCTTTGGACTTTATACTCTGAAACTTCCTGAAGTATTCTAAAATTTATTCTGCAAACTTTCTTGCTGAAAAAATAAAAGTACAAGATGCAAATTGGTAGAAAAAATTCTAATGAAAAGTAATAGATAGGTAGATGGTGATAGCAAGATGATAGATGATAGACAGACAGAAGATAGATGATAATGACAGGTAGATGCATAGGTAGATGATAGCTAGATTTTATAAAGATTATAGGCAATGTATAGATAGACAATACTATATACTATTTATATTTTATACATATACTTACATCTGGTAATTGTTATTACCTATTTTATGGAAATTTGAATTATACTACAATGTAATATCACTATATATATACATATATGTATATATATATTCGTACATATACATATATGTGTATATGTATACATATATGTATGTACGTGTATATATATATATATATATAAATGGAAAAGATTTGTAATGGTAGAATAGTGAATGCCCTACTATTGAGAATATGATATGAAACATTTGTAGAAAAACATTTTGACAGTATAAGAAAGAAAACCTTACTGAAAATGATCTTACCATATGACCAAAATGACTAGAATAGAATAAAAAAATATTTTTTTCATAAATAGCTTGAATTACAGCCACACAAATATTTATTCAAAATGACAATAGGAGCAATAGTTATAATACTCCAGTGATGGTTGGTATTAATTGTCAACCTGACAAAGTCTAGAATCTTCTAGGAGAAAAGCCTCCATGCACACCTGTGAAATGTGTTTGCACTAAGCCTCTGAAAAGGACTCTGGGAGATTTTATTGATTGTTTTCATTGAGATGAGGAGACTGAATCCCAGTGAGCAGCCCCAGCCTCAGGCTGGGCTTCTTTACTGTGTACATGGAGAAAGGATGCTCGGCTGCAGCAGCCATCAGTTTTCCCTTGCGTCTTGATTTAATGTGATGTAATTTTCCCACTGTGATAGACTATAACAATGAACTGAGAGCCTGAATAAACAGTTTCTTCTATTACTTTGTTTCCTCCAAGTATTTTATCAAAACAACTAAGGCAACCACAGACTAGAAATTCCCTGTGAACAACATATCCTTCCCTGTAAACAATTGAAACTCCACTTATAAAAAAAAAATCTTACTAGCAGTAAAAGAAAAAAAATACTACATAACCAACAGTTGAGTAGAATGTTTGGAGAGCTTAGAGAAAATATTAAAATATTTTAATTTGAAACATCACACAGTATATTGTTATTATTTTATATAACATTTACATGATCAAACTATAGTGAATAGATTAATCATTTAAAAAAACAATGGGTTAATAAAGTCGACTTAAGGACACAAGAAAATGTAAAGATAATGTAGCAATAATATACATTATTAGAGGGAGGAACATTTTTCTATATTGACTTTATTAAGCCTATTTCCTCATTTCTAGTGTGTTGTCACAAGAAAAGTTATTTAAAATCAGTTAAATAAAATGTCGGATCTCTTCATAATATATGTATGTAATATATATGTAATTATCTCATAATAAAAAATTTAATTGAAAATAGTGTATTACTAACCCAATAATAGAAATGTAGATCTCAGATTTCTATAGTCTATAAGTCCAAACCCTCAGGAGGTTTATACATCAAAGGAAGTTATAACTAGTTAATAAAAAATATGATAGCAAGTTAGGGAATAGATTAGACAAACAGAAAAATAGCAGGATAAATTATTATAACTTAATCAATTAAATATAAAAGTCTTTATCATAATTAGAAGGCAGAAATCAGCACATTAAAATTTAGAGATAGGTCCCAATAATGTACTGCATACAGCTTATACAATTCAAATTTAAAAAATAAAATAAAAAAATATAGAACATTTATTTGAAACTTGACCATCAACAGTAAATATAGCAATATAGAAAAGACCTGTAAATAAATCTACACAGGTATAAAGAATTACATATTTTTCAAATATGTCTATATTAATTAAATCACTGTATAGAGTAATATTGAATTGATTAGATACTTAGTTAAACATTTCATTGGCTGTGTCTATGAGACTCTTTGGAAGATTTTAGTATTTGAACTAATAGACTGATAGTTTATTCTCTTTACAATGGAGGCGTGATATATGTTTTTTTTAAAGATCTAAATAGAAAAAAAATATAAAATTATTGCATTTCAATTTCTTAATTTCAAGTTTTAAAAGTGGCTAAGTGTGTAACTTAAAAGAGGACATGAGTTTAATTCCTAGCACCACATATATATTTTTTAAATTTTGAATTTTTCTTTATATCTTTGCCTTTTACTTTATGATTTGTGTATTGTCAGATTCTGAAATGCCACTGAAAAACTGCATGAACTTCTTCCTTCTATCCCTTGGTAGTCACTGCTCTTTCCTAGTCTCGGTTACTGGCATATGCTGAGATCGTCTCAAATTTGTAAGTGGAAGGTTCAATTATGCCATCTTCTGTGTAAAATTAGAAGTACCCATGTTCATATTCTATTCATGAGTGTTTTTTGATTGTTGGTCTCTCTTCTACATGATAAAATGCAATTTATTAATCAGGATACTCATTATAGTAGTTTTGTGTTGATTTCCAAGTTTTGATTATTTTGAATATACTCCCATAAATATTTGAGTACAAATCGTGAAATTTGTACTATCATAATTCAATCACTTTTTGATAAAATTTACCAACTAAGTATGTATCTTTCACCGGCCAACTCTGGTGGGAGGTAAGCTTTATGTCCAAACTACTCCAATGTCATATGCTCATATAAGTCAATGTTCATCTCATTAACAATTATAGGAAAGATTACTTAGTTACACAGTTAAAAGTAAAAATTTCTCTAGTTTAAGACTGCCAACCATAATGTTGGCAGTACCCCTTAGTCTTAGGATTTGAGCAAAGATAGATGTGAACTGGACAGTTTATATTGCTGTTTTGAAAGCACTCAACAAGAAAATATAAGCAGCTCATTTTCTCAAGTACATAATGGAGTAGTTGACTTTCCTGATTCCCGGTATGCCTGTTGTTCATGTTCACCCTATATGACCACAACTCAAATACTCTTATCTAAAAACCTATGTTTTGTAGTAGTAAAATTCATGACTAATGGGAAGATAGGGATGATTTTTACACTTTTATCTTGAAAATTCTTTTTTTTAATTTATTTTTCTTATTTTACATATTGATCCCAGTTCCCTCTCCGAACCCTCCCTTCCTCACTCTCTTCCACCCTCCCATATCCCCCAACCACCCTCCCATACCATCCCCACCCCCACTCCACATGGAGAGTGATGCCTTCCAGGAGGGATCAACAAAATCTGTCAAGTCATTTAGAGTAGGTACTAGGCCCTCTCTCCTGCCTCTAAGTTAAGGGAATATACCTCCATGGGGAATGTGCTCCCAAAGTATTTGTGCACCAGGGATACATCCTGGTTCCACTGTCAGAGGTCCTTTAGACTGCCCAGGCCTTCTAACTGAGACCCATGTTCAGGGGGTCTGAGTAGGTCCAATGCTGGGTTACTCAGCTATCAGTCTGGGGGCCCATTAGCTCCTCCTTGTTAAGGTTAGCTGCCTCTGTGGGTTTCTGTAGCCTGGTCATGTCCTTCCTCTCTGCATCTGGATTCCAGTTTGGCTCAGTGTTTAGCTGTGGGTGTCTGATTCTGTTTCCATCAGCTACTAGATGAGGGCTCTATGATGGTGGATAAGTTATTCACCAATCTCTTTACCAGGTAGCCTTTCCACTGTTGCTCAAGTTGTTAGTTGGGGTCAGTCTTTGTAACTCTGAACATTTCTCTTGAGTCAGTTTTCTCTTGAAACCTATAATAGCTCCCTCTTTTATGGAATCTCTCTTTTTCTCTTGTCCATTTCTCCCCTGACTCAATATTCCTAGTCCCATTTGCTTTCCTCTATTCCCCTTCTCTTTCTACTAGCTCTCTACTCACTGCTCCACCCTAATCCCAAAATGCTCAGGAGATCTTGCTCCTTTCCCCTTCTGTGAGGGACCTTGTATGAATCTCTTAGATTCCTCCTTGTATCATAGCTTCTCTGGCAGAGTGAATTATACACTGGTGATCTTTGCTCTATGTTTTTCATGAAAGGCATGCTGTGCTCCAGGTGCCTCACATAAGTTTTCAGATATGCAGACCAGGAATTGACGTCTTTGTTCTTATTCAATGCATTGCATCCAATTAATAAGATTGTTATTCAATAATACTCTACTGAATAAATTTTATTCTAAATGAGAACACAAATGGCGAATTTTAAGCAGGAATCTTAGAAAAAAAGGCCTTTAAATTATTTGGAAGTATTTCTCCAATCAAAATCTAAACAATAACAAAAGTGTTATTCTATGACCTAGGAGTAAAACTCTCAGGTACTATGTGGGACAATCAAGACTAGCCTATAAAACTTAATGAAATTCTGTGTCAAAGGCTGAGGATATAGCTCAGTGGTAAAGTGCATTCTCAGTATGTACAAAATCAAATGTTCAATTTCTATTAACCTTGAAGAATAAAACATAAGATTAGCAGTGGGCAAGAGGAGGGACTGTCAGCTGATGAGAACCATGATAATGAAAATGGAACTATATTTATAAGACAATTGTGGGCATTCAGCACGGGACTGACCCAGACCCCCTGTACATGGGTCTCAGCTAGAAGGCCTGAGCAGTCTAAGTGACATCGGAGAGTGGAACCAGAATGTATTCCTGATTCACAAAAGCACTTTTGGGGCACATCCCAATGAAGGGATACTCCCTTAACCTAGAGACAGGAGAAAAGTCCTAGTCCCTCCTGGAGGGCATCACTCAAAATGTGGAGTGGGAGGGGATGAGAGAGGAGGGTATTTGGGGGCATGAGAGTGTGAGAGAGAGGGAGGGAGGTAGAGGGAACTGGGATAGATATGTAAAATAAAAATAAAAAATAAATTAATATATAAAAAGACTATTGTTAATAATTTATTTGGTACATTCATGAATAATTATTCGTTTGCTGAATATTCTTTGTATGTGTTTCTATACATGGCCTAACTTTATTAACACTTAAGTTATACAATAGAAGATTGCTGTAAAAATTATTTTATTTCTATGCATAAATTTAAATGTTTAATTTATTTGTGTGTTTTATGTTCATATGGGTACATACCAAAGTTCCTGAGGTAATCAGGGAATAGCTTAGGTAGTTCAGATATTTTAGATGGAATGTAGGGCATTAGAATTGGCAACCTCGTTTACCCACTGATTCATCTGCCTGTGCTATTTCTATACTTCCTCTTTCTTCCTATATTCTCTATGTCTTATTCACTTCCGCTTATTTAAAAATAATTTTGCTGACAATATAATTCTTCTACATCTTTCTTAAACTCCTCATATGAAGTTTAAAGAGAAATTCTTTTGTTGTATTAGTAAAACAAAATTTTGGCTTGGAGAAGGCATCATTTGCTCTTTACTTTGGATAGTTTGGATCAACCACCTGTCCTCTCTTAAATTTTAAAGGATTTTGTTTATTTAGTTTGATGGAAAAGACTACTTTGTTGTACAAATATAGCACCTATGCAATATGGGAGAAGTTGAAGGAAGAACGGTGGATGGCAAATGGCTGACACTCTACGTGATTTGATACTTACCTCTTTAAAACTAACCTTTTTAAAACAATTCAGCACTGTATTCATTGTGTGTGTGTGTGTGTGTGTGTGTGTGTGTGTGTGTGTGTGTGTGTGTAATAATCAAAAAGATGCCATTCATTTGAGAGGGTAAAAGTAAGAGCTCAGGAAGGTTTTGAGGGAGGACAAAGAAAAGGGAAATTAATGTAAGTATATTATGATTTATTATACATTTAAATAAGAATGTTATTCAGCTATTTTTCAAATGATGCTAAGTTTTAACATATCATTTGTCTTATTTCCTGTTGATTTTTGTTTATCTTGCAGCTGCTGAAGGGATGGTGTGCAATCACTTGTGTTCAAGTGATGGCTGTTGGGGACCTGGACCAGACCAGTGTTTATCATGTCGGCGCTTCAGCAGGGGAAAAATCTGCATAGAGTCTTGTAACCTCTACGATGGGTAAGAGGCCAATACTATCTTCAACTCATGAGTTTTTAGAAAAATGCTAATAATTTAGCATTTAGTCTATCAAGATTCTTCAAAAGCACCTGTAATGAAAGAGAAGAGATATGAAGTTACTTTAAGGAAAAGAATTTTTTGTTGAAATAATATCTGGTAGTGGCCAGCTTACACATTTTAAAAATGTTTCCCAAGATAGATAAATATTAATGAATTTTTACCAACTCACATGTTAGCAAAACTGTTTTTTAAGTTTGCATTATGAGGTAGATTGCTAAAACCACATTTGCCCCTACACCAACTGTTCTCAACCTTCCTAAAGTGGCAACCTTTTAATACAGCTCCTCATGTTGTGATATGCAACATGAAAACCCATCCATTAAATTGCTATCACTGCTGTTTCATAACTGTAACTTTGCTAGTTATGAATCATAATGCAAATACTTTTGGAGATAGAAATTTGTTAAAGAGTTCAAGACCCGCAGGTTGAGAACCCCTGCCCTACACTTTATAATCTATTACAATTTTCCTCTTACACTTTTCTTCCATTTTTCACCTAGAGTGATTACACAGCTCCTTACTTTTCTCCATCCATGCTATATGTCTTGTTTCCACAATGTCTCTTTTACTTTGGCAACTGGTGAGGGTTTTAGTAAAGCTACATCTATTGTTTAGGTTGAAGAGGGTTTGAAATGTGTGCTGCCCCCACCTAAAAAAGCAGTATTTTAACCAGGGCTTTTAATTCTCTGTGGTACTTCAGCCATCATATTGCCTGCAAGAAAACACTCTGCTGTGGCATTTCATGCCCCATAAAATCACTTTATCACAGCAGAATTTTATGCATCATATTTGCCCTTCATTAGTGTGATAATATATTTCCTAGGGCTGTCCCTAAGTCAATTTTTTAAATATACCTCAATACTTTTGGCAATTTTGAAAACTATAGTTTTGAAGTTTCTGTTTCTTTCTTTAGTTCCTGATGAATTTCCCCATTTTGACAACTAATTTCACAATAATTGATAGCACTAGTTTTGCACTTCACATTTATACTATAAACATATGTTGATCATTTTAATAATAGTATATGGATTTCTTCTTGAAAATGACCCAGGAAAGAGTTATGTATGAAATGTATATAACAAAGTAAAAATTTAAATTTAAATATGAAGTAACTTAAAATAAGAATTTAATAATTGGAAATATTTCAGCTGAGAACTCTGTAAATTTGATAATAAATGGATCCTGTCCATGAATTATATTAAGGCATCTTCATATTACTATTAAAGGATTACATTGCAAATTAAGAGCCTCAAAGTAACATGTACATATGTCTAGCAATGGTGTCATTGAAATGAATTTCACAAGAATTTAGTTCACTAAGCACAAGTTACAGTAAGAGGCTATTATACGGGCATGTATTTCTTTGGAGATAGGGTATCTAGAAATAATTATCTCTATGAGTAGCATACTATGAATAATGAGAACATTATTAGCAAAAATCATACACTGACTGAATAATCAAGCCAGCACTAGAGTACAGTTACTCTGACCTTCATCCCTCCCAGAAAGTAGTTTTTTCTTTGGTGTTTCAGTGTTAATATTATCTGAAATATAAAATGTAGAAATACATAGTTATATGTTCCATTCTGGGTCACATTTCAACAAACTGGTGAATGTAAAACAAAAACAAACAAACAACAAAAAACTAGTGGCTTATTGATTCCCAGTCACTAGACATCATTTCTACATTTAACAGCCTCTAGTTTTACAACATTAAATAAAATATATCAAGGAAATTTAAATTTTTAAAATATTTTTTGTTATAGTAAAACTCATGAAATAATTTTTAAAAAAACAACATGGTGAAGTTTATTTTCAATTCTTGACTGCTCTGAGAGTGTTTTCAGATATTTCCTTGATTGCAGTGTTGTGTGATTTCTTTTGTATTGCCTAGATAGCTAGTTATGTTACCATTGAAGAAAATGAACCTGCCTTTTAACTTTATATTGAATTATTCCTTATGGCTTTCCAGCTTCTGAACCTCCCACTTGCTGTACCCTCCTTACTTCCTTGTTCCCCTTCCTTCCTTCCTTTCTACCCTCCTTCCCTTCTTTTGTCCTTTCTTCCTCCCTCTCTCCAAGTCTTTCTCCATTTCTTCCTTCTGTGAAGACTTGGTATGTTGCCCACGCTTGTTTAAACTCCTAGACACACTGATCTTTCCTTAAATTACCCCAGGAGATGAGCTTAGGAGATACATGCCATCTATTGACTATATATATATATATATATATATATATATATATATATATATATATATATCAATGGGAATAGTATGGTGTCCATTTTATGATAATATGAAGAGAAATGTATTTAATAGGGTCTTATCAAAGTTATTGCCATGGACATCATTATCATGGTTTCCCTTCTATCAATTAATATGAGTTTTTTTTAAATGATTGAGTAAATACTTATCTTAAAAACTGATTAAACCTGTCAAACAATCATACAGAAGAGATAACAGAACCTTGACAATCGAAAGCTTTTCGAACTGGCATACATTCTGAATCCTTGAGATTGACACAAAAGCATCAGAGTGCCAGTCAAAGATCTTTGATGTCCATTACATATTTAAAAGTCATGCCTATATTAATTTTTTTCATTTAATAGAGGATACTTAGTAAACTAAATGTCAAGTGTTTAATTCTCAAATCCTAGTGTTGGTGTAAGATTTAGATTTTAGAGACTCAGTTTTATAGTGTTCACTCCGGATCCGAAGACTGATTATATAAGAACATTAGTATCACAGATTGTAATTTGCTAGGTAGGTCACACCCAAGTAAAGGGAACTGTGCAAAACCACAGTGAAGTCACTAGGGGATGTGGAAGAAGTGTATTGATGGATACAGCAATAATCAAAGGCTCAGTGACAAGACTTCAAGGAAGATCTCTGAGGAAATAGGAAGAGTTCAGGCACCTTGTAAAGGAAAATAGGAGGGAAAGGTGATGGTCTCTCCATTGCTCTTACAGCATTGTGTCTACTCTTTAACTGAGTGGAGAGAAGTGCACATTGTTGTAGAGGAATGGGAAAAATGCAGACTATATTTTAGTAGCATACAAATTATTTTCTTCATTCGTAACCATAACACTTTAATGGACAAAGACTCTATTATCCCAAACTGGTAATTATCTGAAACTCAAAAGCTTACTTAACTCTCATAAAATTTCATTATACATTATTTGTAAATTATTGTGGGTTTAAGTATCATCCCTTTGGGTCATTTTCTCCTTTTATTCTAAAGATCTCCGATCTCCTCACTTAAGTACTTTCTATCTCTTGTGTTAATGAAGCATAAAAAAGAGGCTTGGTTTATAACTAAGATTTTTAAATGAGAAAATTCATAAAAGGGTTATCTAAAACAAATTAATATCTTATTTTACAAATACTGAAACTTAACTGCTTTACCATTGAAGGAATCATAATGGCATATATGTATGAAAAGGCCTAATGAAGCTCAATGAACTATGTCCTAATTTTAGAAATTAATAAAATAAAAATCAAGATTTAGAATTAATTTAACCAATGGAATATATTACTTCCCCCTTGAACTTCCTTTTCTTTATGTCTTCCAAGACTTTGTGTCTTCAAATGAAAAAAAGGAAGAAATGGCTTTAAAGAGGAAAATATATTTTAGAACTTATCACCTAATTAATTTATAATTGCACTATTCATGTTGATATTGGTTTTGAACGATGGCTTAGAATACAAAGGCAAAAATGATAAAAAAATTAGATGTATAAATTTAGTTATTGGTTAACTTTGTTAATGACTCTTAAGTGACACTAAATCTTACCCAATATTTCATTTTGTATTTTTGTGAAAACAATGTAATTTTAACATAGTGTAGATGATTGGTTTCCAATTATCAAAGCAAAATATTTATAGTAGACTTTGAATGGAATAATTATGTATTTAAAACATTTAATAACTAAATAGACATAAAATGTAATGGTACAAAAGAGACAGTCATATTTAAGGTAGATTCCAATAATAAAGTTTTAAATTATAGATATTAAAATAAACTATTTCATTCTTTATTCCATATAGAATTACTTCAAAAAGAATTTATACTAAAAGAAATGTTGTGATATTAGATCAATAATATAAGAAAATAAAAGCTAGCATAGAAAAGATATTTTTCTCTAATTCTTTCAGGCAGGTGTTTTAAAAGGAGATAAGATATCAAAGCCTGTTTTGAAGTTTAACCAAAAAGTAAGTTTAATAGTCTTGAGATTTGAAGGACAAGTTTGGAGAACATTTATGTAGCTAAGCAACTAAAACATTACTTATGTTTAGAAATTAAGGCTTCAACCAAGAGCAATACTTTATATAGAAACAAGCATATAGTCTTACTCAAAAGATAAAAGTGATTCAGCTGTGTCATCAAAAGAGATTGTTTTCTACTTTTGGAAAGTGCTAGGATTCCAACAGGAGAGAGCATTCCAGAATGAGACAATTGTTGAACCCAGTTGAGAGCAAGGAGAACCATCTGGCTGTTGTATATCTTTCCTTTTAATGGAAAGAGTACTCCTTAATGCATAGGAAAATGCATCTGTACCTCCTGGCACATTAGAGAAACAAACTGAAGAATTTTTACACTGCCAATATGACTCTTAGCAGATGTTACCTCCTTTATTAAGTTGATGCCTTGTTTGCTTACACCTCCTCATGCAGTTGATGTTCTCACAGGGAATTTCGAGAGTTTGAAAATGGTTCCATCTGTGTTGAGTGTGACTCTCAGTGTGAGAAGATGGAAGAAGGACTACTCACATGCCATGGACCGGTAAGCTTGGAAATGCTTGGGGGTATGCTGGCTTATTTGATATCACATATATAATTGTTTTGTCATTGCCTTGGGTCTATATATGGCTTAAATTAGTACTTATAGGATACTGAGGGGAAACATGTTTCAATCTAGAAAAATACAGTTTAGTAGAAGAGATAAAATATTAGGAAATTCAATATCACATAAATATTTATTCCCATAACATTGATTTTGAATAGAAGAATGAGGATATCGAGTTTTCTAAGGAAATGGCACACTCCTGAAAGATATGCAAGTAATCCTCTTAAAAGACAATAATTGAATTAATGAAAATCTGTATAGAAGGTTAAAAAACAGATGAAAGACAAAATAAGATTTTAAAATGTAAAAGTTCACATTGATTCAGTGAACAATTCAACACAGTTATTTAGTCTGTCTGATGGCAGAGTAGAGCATATGAGAAAGAGGAACAAAACAAACTCCCTAAAGTAAGACTTAAAGCAGTAGAGTCAATGCTGTATTCTCATAGGATAGAGATTCAAGGAGTAGAAGTTCATCATGAAAGCCTTAAGGACTGAAAAGCCTTATCTACAATTTAAAGTTCTGTTATGCAGAGCATGCTTCTAAATCTAAGAAAACAAACCCTTCCACTTGTATTCCAGCACATTGGTTTCTCTGAACAAAGAGATGAGGCTACATTTGTCATTAAAATTTGATGCCTTTACCTTCTTGAGACAAATATTCTGTTATTTCATCGCTGAGTCGCCTCCTAGTAATTAGCAGGAGAATAAACATTTGGGTCCAAGCAACTGTTTTTCCTTTCTGGGTAGAAAAGAGGATACTTGAAGCACATGTGGTCCATGTGGATCCAAAACTAGACTATATTCTGGTTATATATCTAGAGAATATCCTTAAGGATTTTTGATGCAGAGAGAAGATATCATATTGGAATGGAAATTTCTACCACATAAAATAAACTGAAAACATACATAGAAAAGATTTCTGACTTGATTTTTAAAGGTAAATTAAGACTTTGTCAACTGACAGGGAAGGGTCTCAACAGATATTATACTGTTTTTAATAAATGAGGAAATTTCCTCGTTATGGAAAGATTATGAATATGCAAGACCTGCTTGCAGTAACTTTTTGGGAATGATTAGCAACAGTTATCCCAAAATTTAATGTGTGTGTAAATAAGAATCTTGTGTAAGGAGTAAGGTTTTTCTGCCTGATGCTGGTCTTGTCCCACCGCCGTGCCAGCCCCAAATAACACTCTGAGACTCAGTATTTGATATAATGCTGTTGGCCAGGTACTAGTTTCTTATCGGCTAGCTCTGTCTTAATTATTAACCCATTTGTGTTAATCTACCCAGATTCTTAACAGCCTTGTGAATAGCACAATATGAGAGTAGGCATTAGATGCTTATCTTTTTAATAATGAAAAAGATATAGGAGTCAGCATATTTCAAGTACTTAGAAATTTGTTATAATTCCTTTTAACTATGCCAGCTTGCAGGTACTTTGTATAGTAACATGGTGAGATGAATACGCACAAACAGACTGTCTTAGAATATACTTAACTATGACAGTTTTATATTTTAAGATTTTTGCCTGGATATAATTTTACATTATAAGAATTTAATAGAAGAAATGTGCTTAATTCAAACTATGCTTAATTTACTTATAGGATGATTTATTTTCTGTTCTGCAATAAGCATGTCTTTGTCTTGTAGAATAAGTCATTCCACTGAGCATACTTGCACAGTAAATGATTCCATATAATAGGCAGTCATATGTGCCTAAGTACCCATGAACAGGTGTAAAAAATTGGAAGCATGTGAATTATTCTTATTTGGGAGGTGAGGAGAAGTTACTATTAGGAAATCTTTAGGTAAAATGGTGATTAGGTTCCATATGCTAATTTAAAATTGTTTTATTTTATTTTATTTTAGCTCTGAGCTTCATATCAAAATAATGGAAAAGTTAGCTATTGACAAACTCATTGGTTTCTTTCTATCTTTTTTCTTCTTTACATCACTATTTTTCTTTTTTATTTATTAATTTTTTCTTATTTTACATATTGATCCCAGTTCCCTCTCCCTTTCTTTCTCCCTCCCTCCCATGTCCCCAGACCACCCTCACATCCCACCCATCCCCCCCACACACACACTCCACAGGGAGGGTGATGCCTTCTAGGTTGGGTCAACATAATCTGTGAAGTCATTTGGAGTAGCAACTATTTTCATTAGATACTTCATTCTTTATCTTTTATTTTGTGTCACTTTATAATCCTGACTTTAGTATCTAGCTGATTTGATGTATTTGTAAATAGTTAAGGCACACTCATGAATAAACTTGCCTACACAGTCATCCATTAATTAACAGTTTAACATAATTTATGCCTTAATCTAGTTCTAAATTCACAATATTTGCAAGTATAAACTTGGTTTAATTGTGTCCCTGAATACTTACTATATACTACTTACCTAAGATATCTTCAGGTGTGCTGTGATAATTGTTCAGGATTCCACACATAGGCAGGCAACAGGAAGAATTGAACAGGGGCAACCAAGTCCCAAGCAAGTGATCAAATGAATATTATTGTCATAGAACCCTAAGCAAAGAGAGTACCTAGGAAGGAGAGATGATAATATTAAGTATATCCAAAATTATAAAATATGCAAAGGCATGAGCCCTTCTTTAGAAAAATATTATTTTAATCAAAATGTTTTCAACTTTCTTCAATCTCAAAATATACCGCTTATTCCTTCCATGATTACTGACGGGATCGTAACATTTTAAGATGATAAAATTAGGATTAAAATGTAAATCTTGAGACTGGTCATAGTGAACATTGCTGTAAGCCAACAATCTGGAGACTGATGAATGAGAATTATGGGTTTGAGAATACCGTGGGCTTCACAAGGGGATACTTCTTAAAAACAAAAATATATATACAAATAAATACATATTACATTTATTATTGTTTTCATATCTGTGTTGCTTATCAACTTTTTACTTACTAAAATCATTATTTATATTATAAATGGAAATATGTAAAGTGGATTCACTATGTTTGAATTAACAATGTTCATGTTACCTTGATAAGTTTCTCCATACAGTTTTTATATTAAAATACTTATATAATTTTTAATATTTGCTCTTCAGAATGTACATTATATGGCTCCAAATATTCCTTGTGGTTTGCAAACTTCCATATAAGTCTATGTCACTTCTATTTAAGTATCAGTTTAAGATGATTTGAGATAAAGTATAACCAAGGCATTTTTTTATATGTCTTGGATACCTAATACCTGATCATTCATTCATAGTCCATTTTAAAGTTTATTTTTCAAATAGTTATTAAGAAATATTGACACCCCTGAAAAGTAGTGTATTCTAATTTCCATTATCCATTATATCTCACTAGTTTGTGAATTCATGAATCCTCATTAATGGTGAAAAATTATACCCATGGAAAATTTATTATTTACACATAGTTACTTTATAATACCATGAAGATTGAACAAGATGAAATATTGATACATTTTGAAAAAGCCATTTGGAAATATTAGTTGAAATTAAGTCACTTTAGAGAAATGACATGAATAGGTGGACTGAGAACTTCTATTACAGAAGATATTTGATAGTATGATGATAGAATGATAATACAGTAGAGCAAAGTAGGCTCTCTCAATGCTGTTTATACTTTAGTAGCACATGACTGTTAGTACTGATGGGTATGCTGTGTCTACAGGAAGATTTATTTGTCACCAAAAGATCTAAGAAACTAAACTACATACATGCCTTTCAGAGGGAATTGAACTCTTTTTTCTTTCTCCATCTTTGTTTTTCTTTATCAAATTTCAGGGACCTGACAACTGCACAAAGTGTTCTCATTTTAAGGATGGTCCAAACTGTGTGGAGAAATGTCCAGATGGCCTACAAGGAACAAACAGTTTCATTTTCAAGTATGCAGATCAGGATCGGGAATGCCACCCATGCCATCCAAACTGCACCCAAGGGTAAGCATACTTACTGGCCAAGGGATAATATTGGACATGTTTCCAGTTGAAAGGATGAACACTTTATCAGTATTTCTGGCGATGTCTACACGCATTAAAACATTATCGAGAAGTGCTATTGATTTTTATAATATACAAGTTGAATTCAAATGACATTCTTTCTAGGTGATCTTCTGAAATACCTCCACTCATTATTTAACTCTAACCACTTTATGAACTCCTTCATGAAGCTAGTGTTCCTTGATTGCAATCTAGAAATCGTCCAATCTTTATAATAGATTCAATGTATTTGAAAAGACAATATAGAACTTGTGTCATAGAGGTTTTTATATTAAACATACATACAACATAGCTTCTATTTCTTTATTGTCAAAACTTAAAATGAGTATATCCCTTTAATAATTACTGTGTTGGCTTAGTCCTTCTATGAAATCTGATCTCAAGCAATCATGGCAAAGAAGAAGAAGAAGGAGAAGAAGAAGAAGAAGAAGAAGAAGAAGAAGAAGAAGAAGAAGAAGAAGAAGAAGAAGAAGAAGAAGAAGAAGAAGAAGAAGAAGAAAAGGAATAACCTGTTAATATGCTTGCTCACAACATAACTAACATAGTGTGTGAGTCACTTTTTATAGCGTTTCTGTAACTCAGAGTTTCTAGAATATCATGAAGCAATTAGAAAGAGACATATATATTTTTCCATTTAAGAGAATATGCTGTGCACTGTAGCCTTTATTGTTAACAATTGGATATACACAAATTAGAGGGATTGTCTTTGTTCAGTGATATGGCCATTGATGGAGACATTAACGAATACTGTATATGAAAGCAAATAATGTCACCTCTAGCAAATTCCAATCTATTTCTTGAAACAAATTTGTCTTATCTCAGTAATAATTTCTTCTTGCTTCCTATAAAAGATAAATATTGTTAGAATCAACAGTACTTTAACTCACTTCATCCTCTCATCATAAAATCCTCACTTCCATTGGGAGTGCTTACCCACAGTGCAGGCACAGAAACACATGTATGCACACACTTGGAGAGAGGTATCTTGGCACTTTCTATCTGGCAGGGAAGTAGAGGTTTTCTAAAGAGATGGCCCTGCCTGCCAGATTAAGCCCCAACTATTAGAAGATATTGAAAAAGTGAACTGAGCAACATTACTTTCTGCCAAGAAAATATCAATTTTTGGATGCTTCTATAATTTCCTACAGGTCATGAAATCAGCTAAGTCACTCTGCAAAGTAGCAGATCCTTGGAAGGTAAAGCAATATTCTGCCACACAAATTTTAATGCAACACAGAAGAGTTGCCTGCAAGCTTCTTAGTTTCTATATAAGCACACAGGTTCAGGGCACCGAGACAGTCACCTACACACTTTGCTTCAAGGAAAACAGAAGTAATAAATGGTTCCCCTTGTGAGTTTTGGTACACTTGAGTTGAGACTATTTTATGGAAAACAAAACAAACAAAAAAAAAACAAAAATAACTTGTGCTACTGGAGCAGAGGAGTCAGCAAGAGAAAAAAGAAAACTTTGCCTGTGAAAATCATCCACAAGAGGGTTTTATTGTATTGCAACTAAAATTAAACCGGTAAATTATTCAATATAATGTCGATGTCAACAGCTGTTGCCATTCAAAATGAGACCTTTTTCTGTTCTTGCAAATCTAATTACATTGAAACCATTAGGGAAATGAAAGGAAGACACACAGCCTAGTGTGGATGTGTGGATGGAGTGTCTTCCTCGTCAGCCTTTTAAATCATGATTGGATAATAAAAGAAATCATATGTAGTAGAGGGAGGTAGAAGTTGAGTCCAGCAGAAAGGGTTCCAATTACTTTAGCAACAAAACTGGTATCTCATACAAAAGGGAAGCTGAGGTTTAATGGTGGTCTCTAAATAAATAGAAAGATACACACATAGCTTTTTTCTGCATAATAACTATGGACAGAATAAGCTGTATTTCATAGCATCTTCCAGGGTAAGGTGTCACCAATGATGACTTTGTCCTGAGGTCTCACTGTTACATTTATTGAGCTTCACCCTCCTCATAATCTCTATATTCACTTTTCCTGACTTCATAAACGTGCTGTTGATTGTAGTTCCTGAGGAGAATTCAGGAATGCATACACTGTTTGAACTGGATCACAGCATACCCACTATGCTTTGGAACTCAGTACTGAAGAAATGGGGTATCCAGGGGAATTCACCCCTAGGTGGGAACATGTAGAACCATGGTTCAGTGAGAGATCACAGAACAGAGGGAAGGCTGTGATGAATGACTTTTTGAGTCCTCAGTTCATCTATCAACTGATCATATGAGTAAGTGTGAACCCTCACCAGAGCAGTTCCACTTCAGAGAGCAAATTCCCTTCCACATTCCAATTTTTATCAGGTCATTCAATAACCAAATTAATGAAATAGTCTTTCCAATTACATTTTTTAAGAAATAGGTTCTTACTTTGAATGTAGTTTAATGATTTTCCTGAAAATAAAATTACCTAATGCCTTAAATATATTTTTACTACTTCAAGAGTGCATTAAAAAATTGACTCTGAAAGTTCTTCAAGTACTTATTAAAAAGTGAACCATTTAGTACTGATTAGAAAACTCTCACCAGTATCCTCAGTGGATAGGAAAAAAAAAAGGAAGAAGAAGGAAGGAAGGGGAGGAAGGAAGGAACAAAGGAAGGAAGGAAGGAACGAAGGAAGAAAGGAAGGAAATGAAAAAATATTGTCTCTTCTTGCCTTGAATAGAGGCCATAATTTCCCAGTGTTAGTATTTCATTCATTCTTTAGCTTCTTCTGGGGGATGCATGCTAATCAAGTTGTTTTCTTTCAGTTACTGTTACAAATACTATCACCAAAAGCAAAAAGGAGTAAGGAAGAGTGTATTGAAGCTTATACTTCCAAGTTACAGTCCATTATTGAGGGATGTAGGAGCAGAATTTCAACCTGGTCTTTAAAACAAAAAGGATGGAGACCACTGCTTGTATGTTGGTCCAAATCTCATTGCTTAATTATCTTTCTTATACATCCCAGAACCACCTGCCTAGGGTTGGTGCCATCTTTAATGAGATGAGTCCCTTTACATCAATTAATAATCAAGCCCTTTGATATGCCCACAGGCCAATGTTTTCTAGGCAATTCTACCTTCAAGATTCCTCTCAGAAAATCCTAGTCTTGTGTTATGTTGACATTGAAAGCTACCTAGAAAACCTATTTTTTTTATAATGAGTCATGTTCAAAATTAAGACAGCCATTGAACTATATGAACACACATTTATGTTACTGAATTTATATGCCAAACAAGAGGTTTTCTATGATATATTGAAATATGATTAAGAGTTTGAACATTGTACACTGAGCTCACCTGCCCTTATTCCTCTCTTCTCTTTTTTTCTCACTCCTCCTCATCCCATTTGTCCTCTTCTTTCCCATAGGAAGCTTCATTTTCTCTCATGTCATGTATTTGTATATGATTTTATATTGCTGTTTAAGATTAGGAACCACAAATGAAAGGGAATTTTATTTGTTTTTCTGAGGTTAGCTTGTTTCATAAGTTGATCTCCAGTTTCATAGATATTCCTGCAAATTATATAACTTTGTTCCCTGTGATTGAAAAACAATCATATTGTGTATATTTGCCACATTTTTCCTACATCCCTCTGAAGAGATAATCTATAGATAGGCATGGCTCTTCAAATGGCACAGTGGCTTTCCATTATCTCCTAAGTTAAAACCAACCAAACATAGCTTCTAAGGTTCTTCCTTTCTCTTTTCCTTTCTCCGTGCCTGCCATCATGCTCTCTGTCTGCTTAGAAATATTGTTCAGAGGATGTAATGCTCTGGAGCTATGCATTTGCTCCTATTTTGTACTCCCTTAACAATCACTGTTCCTCCAACCATGGCTCTCAACATCTCAAACTACTGATTTCCCAGAATGGTGACCATGACCTTCTAAAGTGGGACATGCTGGTGTCGCTCCTGCATATTAGACTTACAAAGCTGCCATGCATGTGTATTCTCATCTTAAAACTGTGAGCTTAATGAAAATAAATGAAAACACATCTAATTTCTTCCTATAGCTCCTTGAAGGCTACAAGTACTTTAGTAGGCTCATCACATGGGTTTATTGAATGAATGAAGATACTTCCTTCGCCACACTCTCTCCTCAAACAGAATTTCAATATGGAATGGTTTTATTTTTCAAGGGTCATTATAAAGATTACACACAAACTACAGTTTTTCAGATTCTCTTGTGAAACAAGAAGTAGTAGTCGGTTAATTTTATACAATGGCAGTACTGTGCCCTAAAAAAAAAAAAAAAAAAAAAAAAAAAAAAAAAAAAAACACTATTTTTAGTGTTTTAGAACTTATCACAGGAACACAATTTAAAAAACCCAGCTCTTTAGGACACAATAAAAGAATATCATGTGAAACTATCCTAGGGTGTTTCAGTAGTTTATTTTCTAATTAAAAATTGTTTTGATAAGTTCTAATAAATGGAACCAAGTCAACCATGTGTATTTTAGTTACTTCTTATCTCTTCATTTCATGGGACTTCATTACATTTTCCAGGATAAATTTATTTTTGCTGTTCAATGTTGATTCTCAAAAATGCAGAAAACTAATTGTCTACATAGTAGTAGTAGTATAGCATATATGATAGAACAGAGAGACAGTGACTTAAGTTATTAGATAAGTTCTGTTAGCTCACTAGCATCAGTTATTACAGTCATTTACATTAGCTTCACATAGTCTGTGTACATCTCCGACACCTAAAGCTCTTTTTCCAGTTTTTAGACATCAGAATATGGACAAACATGTATACTCTCTATTGCCACAAAAATTAGGTACTCCTATAAATCATATATCAGAAGCTGCTTTACTTTGAAGAGAAATAAGAAACTCAACTTAAATACATTGGAAAATAAAAAATAAATTTTTCCATAATGGCTCAAAATGAAATTCTAGGACTATATATTAGAATTCTGTGTATTTAAATGCATTCATCAATTTTTCTCTTGGTAGATTCCTCAGGCACCTCTGTGTGAGTTTATTCATTTACTACAGGGTATTTATTTGCTTATGGTTGAGTTCAGCATTGTGACACCTTTTTAAAAGTTTCTGCTTGCTGGTCATGCATTTGCTTTTTAAAAGTGGTCATTAAGATGTACTGCAGTGAGGCCCAAGTCAGTTCATTTCAATTTTTTAAAAAATGTGTGTTTATTGATAAATATTTAAAAGATTCATAACCAAGGATTAACATAATCTGACTATGTAAAATATCTATGGGAATTCCACTAAAATATATTAACTTATTTTCTGCCAAGATCAATCTTTAATGAATATCAAGAATAGAGCTATTATGTTTTATTCAATTGTCTATTCACCTTTTATTGATTTTGGGATTTTTACGTAAACCTAACTGTGTTTTAAGAGAAATGGTGTACATGAAAACATCCACAGTCATTGAACTATCAGGTAATTCATATACCTGTGTATAGTGATGAAAGATGCAAACAGATTGAAGGTTTCAGAAATGACTGCTGTTTATGGAAGTTATCCACATAATCATGTAACATTGCTGTCTCCATGTTTCCTAGCATAATTGAGTGGTAATGTCAATTTACTTATGTGTTTCCACAAAGAAATAATTTTTCTCTCAGTCTCTAAATTATGCTGTTCTGGAAGCTGTCAAATAATAAATTTAGGAATTTGGTATCACACTTATTTTTGTTTGGATGACTGATTTCTCTTTCCTTGTATTTCTCTGAAATGTGAATCTCTGCAGGTGCATAGGCCCAAGTATTGAAGACTGCATCGGCCTGATGGATAGGTACTTGGTGTGCTTGCTTCCCGTGTTCTTCCCCCAAGGCTCCATGCTAGAGCACTGGAGCATGTGTGTGCATGCTACTGTGGATGGAGAGTGATGTTTTCTGTTCTGTAATTGCTTGCAGGTGTAACGGTCCCACTAGTCATGACTGCATTTACTACCCATGGACGGGCCATTCCACTTTACCACAACATGCTAGGTAACATCAACCATATTTCCATTTTATCACTCAAATTCTTTCCTAGCTACCACCAAAAAAATACTAACAAATTGGACTGAAATTTTAGTATATTAAATGAGAGTTACAACAGAATTGAATACACTTTGCTTTTTTAATCGGTTCTTCATTATGATTTCATATTGAATCATATTATGATTTCAGACTTTTATTTAATAATGCCATTGATTTTAAATTTTGTACACTTAAGAAATTAGTAATTATCTTAGAACCTCAATAGAAAATTCTTAAGTTTGTACATAATTTCAAAACTCAAAACTAATTAAGGAGAAATTTGAAAATGTTTATACTTATACAATGTTTGTTATACAGTTTGGTTTTAATTCCTGACTTTCTGTTATTTTTAACTGACATGTGTATTTTCAGATGGAAAAATCATCATTGCATCAACACAATATGAAAAATATTTTGTGCATGTTGCAGCATATATTAGAATTATAAGAACATGACATACTATTCTTGTCTACAAAATAAATCTAAACACTAATATTTACAGTAGTTTAATCACAATCAACAAAAACTGGAAGCAACTTAGGCTACCCAGTTGTGGTATACCCATGCACTAAAATGTACCTGAGTAATAAAAAGGAAGGAATTGATGCTACACATCATGGATGGATCACAAATACATTATGCTAAATGAAAGAAGCCAGACTGTTAGAAATAGATACCACTTAATTTCCTTTTTATATCAAACTACAGAGACAGAAAACAGGTGAGAGTTACCAATAGCAAAAAATTCAAGGGTAGAGTACACCATAGAACAGTAAGAAAGAATGTTGCACAAAATGGATCAATCTATACCATTATTGTGGTATTGGTTGCACAAAAAAGTGCTTAACACAAACCATAAGCTGTAAATTTTGTTATAAATTATGTAAACCAGTGCTTTATTGTTTATACATAAACATATGTGGTTTTAAAAAGTTTTCTGAAACATTTTAACTAGGAAAGAAATATTTTGCAAATTTACATAGGATCATTAGCTTTCTGAAACAAATTAATTTGATCATTATTTAAGAAATACAATAAGGACAGGCATTGGTGGCCCATGCCTTTAATCCCAGCATTTGGGAGGTAGAAGCAGGTGGATCTCAATGAGTTCAAGGCCAGCCTGGTCTATAAGAACTAGTTCCAAAGCCACAGAGAAACCCTGTCTCAAAAAAACCAAAAAGAAAAGAAAGAAAGAAAGAAAGAAATACAATAAGTAAAAACAAAATGAGAATTTTAGAAGTATTGCTTTTAATAGATTATTGTGTTGTCATATGACATGGAAGCATAACCATCAGATAATAATAATAATAATAATAATAATAATAATAGTAATAGTAATAATAGATTCCATGAGCTGCCTGTATCAGGACTAGCCACTTTCCTAAATTCTAACACCTAAGACAACTTGTCTAGTGTTTCTGTCTTATCCTATTCAATCTTAATATAGTCTTGTTTTACGCATCTGGCTACTTTCACTAAATATTACATGTATGAGATTCATCTATGTCATCACATCCATTCATAACTTTCCCATTCATTTGTCTTGAAATTGTTTTTAAATTTTAAAGTGAATGAATAATTGATATGTCATCTTCATACATTGTTTGATAATAATAGTGATGAGAAGTTCTAAAGTTAATTAGGTGTTTAGAGGAGATTGGTTTACACAACAGTGGCACATTGATACTTGGGCATGAAAAACTAGTTAATATAGTTGTCTATAGCATGCGAATTTGTCCTCCATGATCTAACTTGGTTTTATTCCATGTTCATAAAATATTTTTCCTCTTTCAGACATTGACTGGGTCACTGAACTATAATTTTGAAGAATTATTTTGTAATTATGTTAATGATTTTACTTATAACTTATTCCAATATTTTAGTGAGAAAGAATTCCACATGGTGGTTAGAGTGAGCAAGTTGTCTTTGAAATCAGGTTTAAGATCAAGCTCTAATCATTTAGAGATGTGTAACTTTAAGGCCCTTAAGTTATCTGAGGATCACACTTTCATGTTCAAAATGACGCATTTGTGTAGCTCCTGAACGGCTCTGAGGACTGTGTGTTTACTTAGTAACAATGCCTAGCTCATAGAAACAACCCATTTTTATTTTTCTTTTTAACATTATCATTGTTTTGATGTATAAGCAGGGTTCTCTAACCTTATGAATGTGAAATCATGCTTCTCAAGGGAGAAAAAACTAATCTCTCAAAGATATCAGAAAGCATTGGTACGTACTGATACCCTTCCTGATGGCTTTTTGTGTACCACTTTGCCTTGAGAATCAGGGAGGTAACATTTGGTCACGGGTGCAGGGATGTAGAAAGACAGTTCATTTGTAGTTGTGGATGATTTTAGTTGATGTCATACAACTCAAAATAATAATGTGTCTAATTAAAGATTTAATACTATACTAATTTAAACAAAAACAGTGAAAATGTCAATCTAATTAGCATATCTAGATTTCCAGGAGATAGTCCATAATTTAAGACTAAAACAAATAATTACCAGGGTCATTAGTAAATACACAAGGCTAGAAATAGTAAATGGACAGTAAAATGAGGTTCATCATTTCTAAGATAACTCACCTGTAGTGCTGCTATCCAGGCAAAGAGCAGAGTTTCTTGAACGAGAAAACATGAGTTCAAATATGGGTTCTATTGTATTTCTTATCCATGAAATTGGATACTATTGTAAAACTGGTTTGAGGATTATATGAGACACACATAGATACCATCTGGACTAAACAGTCACTGGCTACAGTTCTAGCTGTGACTGAAATATTGACATCATCTCAGAACAATTTTATTATATGGTGCCCTATTTTTTATATAAACTGGTTGTTAAACGGGTTAGTGAATATAGAATTGAAATACTAAAATTTATCAGATTTTATTTTTTTCTTTTTTAATATAAATTTGAAACGAGGTTGTTTTGTATGTCAATCCCAGTTCCCTCACCTTCCTATCTTCACGTATTACCGCTTTCTGCTCCCCAGGGAGGATGAGGCCTTCCACAGGGAGTCTTCAAAGTCCCTCAGATCATTTGGAGCAGGGCCTAGGCCCTCGCCCATGTATCTAGGCTGAGAAAGTATCCCTCTATGTGAGGTGGGCTCCCAAAGTCCATTTCTATACTAAAAATAAATACTGATCCATTACTAGAGGCCCCATAGCCTGCCCAGTCCTCCTAACACCCACATTCAGAGTGTCTGGGTCAGTCCTATGCTGGTTTCCCAGCTATCAGATTGGGGTGCATGAGCTCTCCCTTGTTCAGGTCAGCTGATTCTGTGGGTTTCTCTAGCCTGGTCTTGACACCTTTGCTCATCACTCCTCTCTCCCAGGATAGCCAAAACAACCCTGCACAACATTTTATCAGATTTTAGTAATTTAATTTTTAAATCAAACTATTACTCAGGGCCATCAACTCAATACATGATTGGTAATTGGTACCTAATTATTTCTAGATGTCTTTACTTAATGCCTATTTTATTATTAAGTTTAAAATAATGCAACTGTATTTTTCAATAGTGATGACTTGTCAGAATTACATGACCTGTCAGGGGCTGCTCATGTGATAGTTTTAAATGTCCATAAAAATTTATATTTAATCATTTGGAGCATTTTGTTTTATATTGGAGTAATCAGATTACCCCTCAGGTCCCATATTTCTAGAATGTGATGACTGTAAATTTGGAAATCAGGAAAACTATCATTAACATTTAAGATTTTTCCATCTTTTAAATTCCATGGTAGTTTTATAAGAAAAATATCTGTCTTGATTGAGTAAAGCAAATATTTCATAGTAGGAATAGGACAATAAAATGAATGTTTAAAGCTTCATAATCCACCTTTTAATTGGGAGATTATCCAAATAGTTTTCTTTTAGCAATAGAAAATTACACTGAGCGTGTCAAAATATTTAGAGGTGATACTCCCCACTGCCCCATTTTTTCTCTTTCTGTGTTCTTTTTCCCTAAATCTGCAGGAAAAGAAAAGAGGACTGGAGATTAAAATGAAAGCATGAAAAATGTTTCTGATCTTGATAGACTTTCATTTTCAAAGCAGTGTTATTTTTTCCCCAAACCTGCAATTTGTGAATTAGTTTCCACAATCCATTTAGCCTATAGTCCATTGCTGGAATCTCTTCCAGGAAGACTGTAGAGATAGAGTGGAAAATAATTTAAGACTATAGTTGTATTGTAGAATATCTTACTAATAAGGAAAATAAAACCAGTAATTTTTATTCTTCCTCTCTCTCTCTCCATCTCTCATTTTCCGACGTAATTAACACCTGAAGATGACATTTACTTTGACCAAACCTTTTCTAATATTCCCCTCCTCCCTCCTCCATTATTTTGGTGTACTCCCAAGAATACCATGGACAATTGTGTTTCTCAAGACTTTTTTGTGTGTGAAATTTTTCTTAGCTAACACACAAGCTACTTTCATATAGATTATTTCCTGATATAAAAATATTACATTGTAATATATTTTTGATTATTTGTCAAATATATGAAAAACTGAAAGAGCCTACTCTCATATAACACCAGGGCATGAATTTATTAATCACAATAATAATTAATTCTATTGTTGAGGCATTTCTCCACATTAGCTAACAAAGCGAAAAGTAAATTGACTAAAAATTCACTTTATTTTGTAGAATAAAAACAAAAAGATATAAAGATATAAAACTAAAAGAGATATAAAATACATAGTAGATCACCTATTTCTATATTCTGATCTGGCCCAGTTCTTTGTTCTAATTCATTTATTCTATATACTTCACAATACATACTACAATAACTGAACTTATTTTTCCTAAGTCACTGATGTAGAACTTTTTGAAATACTTCCAATTTTCATGGCCATAGTCACACTTTTATGTTACAGTGCAGTGATTTTTGCCTAGGAGGTCACACATTAGTTTATCCTTTGTCAAACTGACCTGTGTGGGTAGATATGAAAGAAATGTTGTGATAGTCTGGGCACCACTTGAATATGACACATTGCATTTCTTTGTTTCCTCCCAAGAAAGCAAGTTCAGAATTTATATCCAGATTATATGGTACAAATCACCCATAAATGGTTACCTTTGATGAGTGGCAGTTATATTATGATGCCCAAGTACAATAAATAAAAGTGCATAGTTTTCCATTACATTCTGTATGATAAGTTTTCTTTTTACATAAGCAAGCCCAAGAGAAGGGGAGTATGTGTAGCTCTTCCTTAGCAGTGACTCATACCATGCTTCCTAGAACCTGTGACATGTCAAAATGATCTGAGGATTACCAAGGATTCACAAAGTTTCTCTGCATAACTGTTAACTATTGCTCATATAGCTGAAGAGGCTACTTTAAACAAAAATATTTAGGCATCTTTAGGATGCTTAAGTGGCTTTCACTTTGATATCAAAAATGTTCACATCATAGTACCAAAGCTTTCCAAACACTAGAAACATTAATGTATTTAAAATTAGCAAACATAAAAATGAGAGCAAAGTAATATGTATTCATGACTGAAAGTCAGCAAAGGTTCTTTAGGCTACTAACTTAGGGACTATTGTAGAAATTCTTTATAATTTCAATTGATATATAGTAAGGATCAAAATATTTTGGAAACATCCAAAATACTCAACTTTCACACTGCCAAGAGTATCTTTCTATGATAAAGTAATGGTCACGTTTTATACTCATTTATTTCTGACTCAGAAAGATGCCAGAATTGCTTTATGTCTCAAAAGCATCTTAAGCTTTACTTATTATTGATGACATAATCTCACAGAAAGTAAAAACAAAAGAGTGGAAAACATTCCTTAAGTCCTGAATCTTATAGACCACTGTGAATGGTTTCAATAGTACTGCCATGCTATTCCAAGACTTGGCTATCTAAATTTTTATGAGCAACATGAGAATAATCACTTTGTCATAACCATTTGTATATTCTATACCTTTTAATTTCTAACAATTACTATTCCAAGTAAAATCAATGCAAATTATCATCAAATAAACAAAACCTATGCTAGCCAGCAATGCCTTGATAGAATGTAACAGAAGTAAAAATAATAAGTATGATGAAATAATGAAGATAATCATTAATAGAGGACTTACCTAAGAACTAATATGTGAAAAGTGAATATTTATATGTATAAAATAATATATGTAAAAATGACCATCAAACAAACTTTACCTGGCCTACATTTAAGAGCCACAAAACAGTTACTAATAAACTTTTCAATGCTGAGGCAATTCTTACTTATGTTATCTTTGCCCAAACATAATTAATTGGATGGATTTAAATAAGTATGATCTAAATTACTGTAAGCTATATAATACATATCCCTGTTTGTCTGTTCTCCTATCATCACTTCATTAATGCGGGTTTATTATATGTAAAGTATTACTTCAGATCTGTACAGAAAAGAAGTAGAGTAATTGTGCAACAGAAAATATACTAAAGTAAATGTTGTTAATGCAATGACATTAGTGAAAATTAACAACCTTGATGTCATAATTTGTTTTCTAGACTTATTTTAAAATTCAAATAACACAGAATAGGGTTGTGTATTCGATGACTAAAATAGTAACAGATAGACAATTAAGACTTTGTTATTAGGTAGACTAAAAGAATACCAATTAACTGTAATACTCCTGTTCCTGGGTACATTACCACAGTTAAGCACCTTACTATAAAATTTGTAGAGAAAGTGGTGGGCATGTCCTGGGAAGTTTTGATGCCAGGATGTTCACCAGGCTGACAACATCTGTGTTGCTAGTCAGAACTTGTAGTTTCCTTCCAAGACCACTTAGGGTCTTTTAGACCTGAGTTCTTTGAAGTTGAAGGAATTATTAAATCTCTTTTCTTGGAGATAAAATGCCTAAGATATTTCTGAGATATATTTTTCTAAATCCAAATAAATTTTTGCAGGACATCTCCATTTCAGAGTTGCTAAAAAAATGTTCACAGAGCAAAAGATAATTTTCCAAACCAGTACAGTAAGGGTTGGGCTAGGCTTTGTTGCATGGAATTCCATTTCATGGACTCTTCTCTTGGTTTTTGTTTGTTTGTGAACTCAGATTCCAATGCTCATATGCTTAGGTCAAGCCCACACACATTGTCACCATATGTGGAGGAATGTCAAAGCAATATTTCATCAGTAAGTTCCTTCCACATCAACACACGTGGTAGTATTTGGTTGCACATATAGCAGAATTTGTATGTTGTGACTGCCTGCGATCCTGGAAATCATATTATATCCCTGCTGATGTACTGTATCTATGGTCATAAATTAAACTTTATTTCCTCCAGCGATCTTGTGACAGTTCCTAGAACTGAGGTTGCTGCTGTCTATGAATGCTCTATAGGTGGGATGAAAATCTCCATCTTGGCTACAGGGGCTGACTAGTCCTTCAGTGACCAGTGTCTACACTTCTGACTAAAGAGCTTTCAGCTTAAGTTTATAATCTTTCCATTAGGTTATCCTATTTGCAACCTTCCTTATAATTGTTGGTGACCTACATTGTCCCATAGAGTAGCCCATTGCCACGTGTGCTCAATGAGTACTTTGAAAGTAATTAAAATAAATAGAGAAACTCTGTTGTCCCTGTTGTACCCTAATAATCAGGAAATTCTATGAACAATGGGTCATGAAAATGGCATTAGGAATTTATACATGCTAAAATATTAATTTTGAGTACATTGTGTGAATAGAGATATTTAAGTGGTGTGTGTGTGTGTGTGTGTGTGTGTGTGTGTGTGTGTGGTGTGTGGTGTATGTGTAAGTGAACTGTTCTAGATTAATTTCATAATGGCATAATTTAGACTTAGTCTAGATAATTGTTTTAGCCACAATAAGAACAGAAGAGGAAAAAATTTTTCACAGAAGGCTGTTTACTTCATCAGCTGCAATAGGTTATAGATGGCATGAGTCAAACAGATCCAAGAGAAAATATCTGTCGCTCTGTCACCCTGGACCCATTACATATCCTATATATTTGTCTGTGATTCAAACTTTTATAAAATTTTACAAGGAGACTAACATATGATATGTTGTGTCCACATTTATAAATCTCAGTTTATCTGCTTTTGTAATAGATAATTCTCATAGTTAGAATTACATTCTATATAGCTTCATAAAATTATACTTTATTCTGAATATTGATAATGAAGTATAATTTAATTTTGGTTTCCCATAACCAATAATTAGATAGCGATATTTCTTACATACAGGTCAGGGTTTCAGTTTTTATGCCTGCTTCATGGTAATAAAGGAGTCAGAATTATTCTCTCATATAACTTAGAGATGCATTGTATTAAGTCCTAAGAAAATATCTTTTTTCATATTTCCTATTTAACTAAAGGAATCTAATTAACTGGGAACCCCTCTGTGATGTGGTTACATAAAATGATGTGTAGATATTAGAGTAAATTGCTCTCCTCATGCTTTTCTTTCTTATTACCTCAGCACATTCCCTAACTAATCATTCTTTTATAAACATACAATTATTTTTGCATATTATGTATGTAAGCAGGAGCTAATTAACAGGGAACTGTTTGGTGTACCAATGAAATTCTCACACAGTCATTTTATTTTCTGCTGCTATGCACACTCCAACACTGAGTGGTTTAATTTCATGGTATCTCAGCACTAAAGAATGAATGTAAGGAAAGAGAACTCCACCTCCTCAAGAGTCTGAGTGCTTGTAGTCATTGTCATTTTTATGGCATTCTGTCCTCCTGCTCACAATATTGCATTCCATATGCCAGAGTTACTTATAGAATAATTATAGAAACGTTCAGCAGAGTAGAATCAAAACAACAGAAACCTGTTACCAAATGAAGTTTATTTGTTCGGTAATTGAATCTTTTTATTTCAATGAAGAAGCCAAACATTTTCAAAGTTACATCTTTATTGATTCTCTGGATACAAAATATTAGACATGAAACCCCAGGTCCTAATCCCAAATTAAATTAGACACCAGGAGGGAAAGAACTAATATGATTTTTTTTCTTCCAGAATAGTACTACTTCTTTGTTTTAAAAAACTTTTTGGTATTTAACACAGACCTTGCCTTCATTTTATAAAATCATTCCCAAATTTTGGCTACAATGCACTAAAATATCATTAACTTTCAGATTATGTATATAATAGTCATCAAAACTAACACTGTCATTTTATAAATGAGGAAACAGAATCAGAAAGACAATTTTTACAATTTCACCTAGCAGGTAGTAGAATAGGGACTGGAGTTCAGGTGTCTGACTCAAAAAAAAATTCTCTATTAATTTTCTTCTCATATAAGGGCTATTTTTTTGTAGGATTCTAAGTTTGCTTACTGTCTCATAACCTCAGTATTATCTAAATATTATCAGTAATGACCTGGAGCTCACTATATACTGTAAATTATTATTTGTATTAAAATCAATAACATTCAATGAAATTTCACATGAAGAAAGTTAGCCTTAAGCTTTTGGATCATTTAACAAGTAAAATAAAAAATATAGTATAGCAAAGGAGATGAGAAAAATATGGGGCTAATCGAGGAAGAAAACATGGAAGGATGAAGTTCTGGAATTAGAGAATAAAGAATAATGGATGGAGAGTGAGACACAATTTAATGACTTATAAACAGATGTTGATCATCTTATTTGAGAATATTCTAAATTAAAAATAGGTATTTTATTAAGTGAAAGAGTTAATATTAAAACATGTAAGGAGAGAAGAAACAAATTGAGACCATTTGTTTTACAAAAGCTACTCACCATGTTTGTTCTATGTAACACAGGATAGAGAATCAAGAGATAGTGTGGTGTGTGTTCATGTGTGTGTGCATGTGTACTTGTGTCTGTATCTCTCTCTCTCTCTCTCTCTCTCTCTGTGTGTGTGTGTGTGTGTGTGCTTAAATTGGTGAACATAATGGTACATATCAAGGCTGATAAGAATCATTAGGAGGAAAGGGATTTCTTATTTCAAGAGATAAAGAACAACCCAGGTTGAAATCTTAGGCACCTGGTGGACAGCTATGCTCACTTTAAAGTAAAGTATTTGGCTGCACAGATTAGGGAACATTTAGTAGAGAATTTGGCTGCAGAGATTACAGTCAAGTTATGATTGCTCAAATACAAACCTGGAAAATGTGGGTTTACCAGTATTTGCCAAATGAATTAGCAAGGCTATAGGCATTGTGCAATGTAATAGGTAATATGTGATGATTTGAATTAGAGGAAATGATCATTGGAAATTGAGAACAGGAGTGTGGTTGGCAAGCAAGGGGTAAATATCTCAAATAAAGCATCATAGGGTTAACAGTTGAAAAGGTGGAAGTAGAGTAGGTGCTAGAGTAGTCACATTACACATATGAAAAAGCATGGGCCTGGCAAGCCTGGAATGTAGGTGGATGGAGGGAAGTGGGGAGATTCAATCAGAGTTTACAGCATAAAACTTATTGCCAGATTTAACTCTCAACAAGATTTAAAAGAATTAAAAGAAAAAAATAGATAATTAATTCTGGGTTTCTGCCTGGATGGAGTAGTATTCACTGAGATACTGCATACTCAGGAGTGCTAGTATGATGTTTTTCAGCTTAGTTTAAACGTTGAATCTGTGGTGACTTTGACACCTTCAAGAGATGTTAAGTGGAAAAATATAATAATATGATACAGCATTTTCCTATATGTAGATATGGAACAGAAGTGAATAAGAAATGCAGGAATAAAAAGAACCAATTGTTTATTATATCTTCTGAGAAATCTGGATGTGAAGGGAAAGACATAGAGACATGGCTATAAAGAGAACATTATGGGGAAAAAGGCATCTGAAGATATATGAATTTTAAATGTGCCTTTGAAACTATAAGTTTTGCAATATAATGCAGAATGGATGTTATCCTTCGTGAATATCTATGGGGAAAAGCTGTGGGAATTAAGAGGCTAAGCAAATGTGAAAGCATTACTTTTGCAGATGAAAAGATGCCCTTGTTCACTCTTCCTTCAGAAGAAAACAAAGAGAAGAGAGAGTCAGACATACACAGAGATTTTGTAGATAAAGCCTTGGGATTTTATTTAATGCTTCATGTTTTTCCTGGTGTTATAATTGCAACCATCTCACCAGAAAGGAATGAGGATATTTTTGAGGGAGTGTATACCTGCTTATGATGAAAGGGAGGGGCTATCTGGAAAAATTAAATTCAAATATAAACTGCGCTTGTTTTGAATTTAGCTCATTCTGACATTAACTTACAATTATTAACAATTTGAAATGTGTTTCTCCTCATGAACTAACTTGAAGGTCATCTATTTTATTTTCTCAAGGAAAATAACAGCTTGCACTATCACTGACTCTGAACTCATTAAATTAGAAGGCTCTTAAATATATAATCAGGATCTAGTGGCACCCTGTATGTGTTCAGAGAAATTAGCAGACTTCAATACCTGTCATGTTAATTGCAAGATGCTGATATATAACAATAATTCCAAATTGCGCTGCCACCTGAAAATCAGCAATTGTATGATTGTGCAAGTATAGAATATTAGAAAATCAGTAAATTACAAGGGATGTTTCCTAGTTTTTAGAAAATCCTCACGTGTGATGAATTATAATGGAAATTCCCTCATAAATAAAATCTACTGGGCTTTTGATTGCCCTGGCATAATTAAATTTATATTATAACAATCGTGCTTGTTTTAGCAAGTTTTCTATATATCTCTCTTTTAAAATTGGAGCAAAGAAAGGTGGACTTCATCTTCATAATGATTAAAGGTCCCCAATCATATGTTTATCTTTGTGTTTATCTTTGTGTTTGGTGTAATTGAAAAATAGATTGAAAATTATAGGAGTAATGGATGCTCAGTCTGTTAAGTGGGTGTGCCAGTATCCACTTAGGATATAAATACTTGCACATATTAACCATATATTATAATGCATGTACAGCAGTTGATACTTTACAGATTTGTATACATTTATACAATTACTTACTCTGTAATTGAAATTATTGTTAAACTTCCAGATCAATAGTTATCCAGATAGTATTCCTTAGTATCACTGAACCACTAATCCATAACGGAAAGATATCTGCTCCTATTATTCTTCCACCCAACATGAAAAATAAGTAATATGTGCATGCACATATAAACATACACACACACAAACACACACAACTGATAATATGTAAGATGTATGTATCCATATAAGATCCATAGCATTATCCTATTTTATTACTCAAATTAGTAATAATTAGTAAAAATATAGAAAACACATTAGAATTACAGAAATTATACTGGCTGTGAACATTCTCACTGTAAATTATGTACTTCCCTAGTAGACTATTTTCTTTGACTCATAAAATGATGTGTCTATAAAAATGTTTACAAAACCTTCCAATACTTTGTTATTTAGAAATTTACTGTAAAACAGTGATGACTTCATGTGTGGTATTAAACATGTTAAAGAGAAGGCATTGATGAAAGCAAGAGCCTTGTTTTGCTTTCTCTTCAAATCAAAATATGTTGATATATCATTTGATTTTAGATATCTTAGATGGAGAAGTACATCTATCATATATTCAGCAATTGATACAATGACTTGTTCCTATGGCATTTTGAAATAATGATTTTAAAAACATCAAAAATTATCTACAGAGTAATGGCAACACTGTTATACTTTTTTATAAAATACTGTCTTGATTTCTTGGGAGAGCAACCTCACCATCTCTGAATCTCTGTCTCTCTTTGTCTGTATTCTTTCTCTATGTGTGTCTTTCTGTGTCTCTGGCTCTGTGTTCCTGTCTCTGTGTTTTTGTCTCTATCTCTTTCTTTGTGTGTCTCTCTGACTCTCTTTCATTCTTGTCTTCATCCCTACATCTCTCCCTCTTTTCACGTATCCCTTCTCTCTTTTTCCTTTCTAGACCTCTGCTTCTATCCTTTTAAATTATTATACTGTCATTTGCTAACACTATTTGATAATAAACAAAACTGTATGCATTTTTCAAGATCTGCACATGGCATGCCATCTGAAATTTATACTTGTGTTCTTTTGTTTTGCTTGTTTGGGGGATTTTCAAATATCTATTTATGAATACACTTAGTGATCTTAAAATATATTGAAGAAGAGGTTTAATGTCCTTTCTTAACTCAGTAGAGAGAGTGAAGTTAGAGCCCATCCACTCTTGTCTCTCATTCTCCTCCTTAATTTCTTTAAAATGGCATGATAAGTACAGATATACTACCAGCCCAGATAATGTTCCAGATGGAAGCATAAAGTCATACAGTCATTTTAAAAATCAGAAGGCAGAGAAGATGGCACAGAGATGTATATTACTTATGAAATTTAAAAAGAAACACTAACTTTTCTCCATATTATATTTCGACTATTTCCTTAATGACCATTTACTAAGCAAAGATTTTAAACATCCTCTTGTGGATGCCCACAAGCCATCCATACAGATGCAGAGCTGAATGTTAATGGAACACATAATTTCAATAATAGAAAAATAATAGAGAAAGAACAGATTGAAAAATTAATATTCTAGCTGGGAAGAGGATGGTTCATGTAGATTTCGAGTTTTCTTTCATAGTAATGATTTCTTTTGCATGTAAATGAAATGGTTCCAGGCAAAGTGTAAAGTTGTCTTGATATTATATTATTTCAATGCTGTTTGAATTAGTTTAGGTTCGACTTTTTTTTTATTTTATATTATCTGGAGGCTCTGAATCTGCATTCAGAGCATCTGGGGTATAACAGCATCTCCTAGGCATTCATTTAAAAAAAAAAAGGTTCCCCTTAATTACAAATGTGTTCTAATTAGTGGGTGGACGTTTATATAAGTTTAAGAGGGGGTTATATTCCTCAACGTTATTATTAAATGTCTTAAGATGTGTTTTGTGAAGCCAGTCATAATAAACCTCCCCTAAAAATATAAAGAGTAATCTATTCTATAGTGAAAACATCATTTAAAGAGCGATGCAATGACCAAAAGCATTTGTAAAAAGGGGTTTATTTGTCTTTGCTCCAAGTCCTCTGTGGGAGGTTTCTAAATAGAGGAGACAGAGATATCCACACCCTCTCATTTCCCCCTTGAGTTACTTCCAATCTACTGTTGGCCCACAAAATAGAAATAATTGGAATATTCTTATTTTGCCAAATTGAATACTTTACAAGTAGCTCTGTTTTTTTTTCATATTTTCATTCTTGAAAGCCTGAGTACATCTTCTTGAGTTGTACTTGACAAGAAAATATTACAATTTTTTTAATGTTATCATCATTTGAAGTGGATAGCGACATGATGGATTTTACATTTCAACTGAATATATCTATGCTAAGTTCTGTTCTGTGTTAGATATAAAAGTGTATATATTTCTTGCCCTTTCATCTCCTTTCCATAAGTGTTGAATAAAAGAAGATACAGATAATGCCTAGGTCAATGACCAAGACAGGCTGGAAAATCAAACAGAGAAACACATAGGCATTTGTGCATTGGTTGGGAAGAGAAGGACCTTGTTTTCATCTTTTGATTTCAGTGGCCCAAGATGACAAATGTATTATTTTCAGTGCAGGAAAAAAAAGGAGAAATTTTGAATATCTATCTGTAATTCCTGTTTTATTTAAGCTCTTATTTGTCTGCAAGTGAAAGAAAATCTGATACATGAAATTTCTATTAGTATTTTTTGTATTAGTCTCTCCCAGAGCAGCTTAGCCATGGCTAGCTGTAGCCAGGGTTCTATATTCTGTAGAAACAGGAATATTATCTCTGCTACTTTCTTGATCTTTCCGTATGGAGGTCACATGGCCAGTATAGTCTAAATTCAACATCCAAGACAGAAGTGAATGCTCCATTAGCAACTCCCTCACTCCCTCAGAATTCTTGGATGCCTATGTGGCTCCAGATAGAACCATGAATCCAAAAAGTAATTAATTGAAAGTTAAAAACAATAATAAATAAAAGTATACACAAAAATTTGTAATTAGAAAAGGTGATGCATAGATTTAGATAACACTTGGAACCTCAGTTATAGGTTTAAAAGAACTCTGCACTGTTGCTGGTTACTGCATGTCTGTGAATGATGCTACTAGCCTGGGAGTTCAAGCTTGAAAGTACAGCCATCCTTCATTCCTCTAGTCTCTCTTAATTGCCGAATATGTACTTCCCTATTCTGCTATACTTTGATACCTTAAGGTATAGACATTTTACCTCTAGAATATAATATCTCAGTATGACTTAAGTAATAACATGGAAGAAATACCAATGTTGAGGTAAAGGAAAAACCGGTGAAGAAAAAAACAAAGAATGAGACCTATAATGGTACTGTTTTTCTCCACTCCTTTACAAAGCCATGGTTGTGTGTCTACCTATTGCTCTGTTGGAGAACTACGAAATTCTGTAGCATTGTGAGCAATATCGACAGGTAATGTGGCTAAGGTCCTCTGGCAGATAGGGTGGTGGAAGGGCAGGTCCAGCCAGTCTCTTCCTGGGGCTGAGAAGGATGGAGAGTGTGGAAGACCCCTCCGGCTAACCAGAGAGAACCACACTGAGTCGGGAACCTTGTCAAAGCAGGAGCTCATTTAATTGTTAACAGGCAGGTATTTATATAGTGTTGGGGGCTCGGGAAGCTCGAACCTTGGGGTGAGGTATTGGGGCCAATTATGATTCACTATGTCAGCAGTAACTAGGCAGAGGCATTTTTGCTGACTAACTCCTATGTGGAAATGATAAGCCAAAGACAGGTCGCCAAACTCTAGCTAGGCTCGGGAAGTTCCACTAGGCCTTGCATCTGGGCCTTTTTAGGCTCAACACTTTGCAAAGTACTGCAGATACAGTTTTTACTCATGTGTCATATTTTTTTTCAGATTATCTTGCCCATGTGGTGAGCAGGTAATAGGATACAATAAAATGAATGTTTAATATGTTTTATAATTAAATGTTTATAATGTCTTTGTGTTTAACAATAACCATTCATATTTGGATGTAATCTAGGTAATGTAATATAAAATGATGAGACTCTACCAACGTTGACATTTATGGTTATGTTTGATAGGTTTAAATAATGATAAAATAAGTTCAAGCATGAAATAGTGACCCGATTGCTAATCAAACCTCCTTTCTTTCCTACTTCACTTTTAATGTTGTAGATATTTACACACAAAGAATATGTGGATTGCTTTTATAAATTCATGGCATTGTCCTTAACCATGAGAATATTCGTTTCAAAGCCAAACATACAAATCTATATTCTTTCTCAAACTGTTTCAAAATGCAAACAACCCACATAGATAGATATAAAAATAGCCTATCAGAAATAGGAAGTAACTACCATGAAACTATTAGAAATTTTTATCAGAAATGGAAGAATGTTATATTACATATAAGCTCAATAGTAAAGTCATTGCTGAAACATTTTTGTGATACTATTATGGAATGAAATATGACATTTACATACTGAGAAAGTGAAAATTACTTCAACAATATGAAGACAAGTCATAAAACATTCAAACTTGCATAGTAAGAGGGAGATAATTCTTTTGCTTCAGTACTTCATATTTTAAATCAAAAAATCTTGATCAGTAATCAAACGACAGAGACATGCTGTAAAACCTACATCGTATCAAATACAAACTGTCTCTGTCAACTGAAGTCAGCCTTCTGTAGCCTGACACAGATCATTTTCATTTGCTCAAAAAGAAAAATGTGTCATTTTTATAGAGCAGGTGGAATTCTAGGTCAGAATAAGCATAATTTGAGAGAGAGGAACAAATACTGTCTTACCTTAGCTCTCCTTGCCCTAGGCAGTCACCCTTAAAGTGTCTCTCGGGGATATCCATGTTTTCTTTCTAGTGTTTCAAGGTCTCTTGTTTCAAAAAATGAGCTACTGTAGTAAAGGCTGAACGAAGTGGTGATACAGTAGGCACAGTGTGATATTACACACTTTCTTCACTTTGCCTTGACCTCTTACCTCACAAAGGGGATTTTAAGAAAGAAAGATTTAATTCAGCTCATAGTTTGGAAATATTGGCCATATGGTGGGAAAGGCATTGTAAAGAGAATATCTCACTACTACATAGACCAAGAAGCAGAGAAAAGAAGATGCTGGTGTTGTTCTTGGTTCTGTTTTTCTTTCAATTCTGTGTAGGACCCCTGCCAGGGGATGTTGTGGCCCACATTTAAGGAAGATCAAATTCTTCTTCCCTCATTTAACCCTTTCTGGAACCACCTTTTTGACCCTCATAAAAATGTACTTCACTAATGCCTGCAGTGCTTCCCAATCCAGTTAATTTGGTGACAGGAGTTAACAATCACACTGAATGTCTTTATCTTTCACTTTTTTAATTTGAAGAACTTTATTTTTCATTTATCTTACATACCAACCAGTTTCTCCTCACATTCCATCCCCTTTCTAAACTATTGCCTTCCCATCCTGCACTCCTCCATCTCCATTCAGAAAGCCACAGGCCTCCAATTTGCATGCAATAACCATGGCATGTCAAGTTGAGGAAGGACCTAGCTCCTCTCAGTACTTCAAGGCAGGGCCAGGTGGTCCAGTGTGGGGAACAGGTTCCCAAATGTCAGCTAAGCACCAGGGAGAGGTCTTGCTCTCACTGTTAGAAGCCTTAAGAAGAGACCAAGCTATGTGACTGTCATACACATTCAGAGGGCCTAGGTCGGTCCCGTGAAGTCTCTCTGACTGTTGATCCAGAATCCATGAGCTCCCTCAAGCTCTTTCTTAAAAGAAGTATTCACTTCTTAAGTTAAAAAAAAATATCATCAACCCTGATAGAAATTAAAATAATGACACAAAAATAATGCCAAATACAAATTTTATATATAAGAAATTAAATCCGAAATATGTCTGATTTAATGAACTCAGAGCATATAGTAGCATAGGTATTTGTAGTTGGAGGAGACTTAAAGTGGTATGCTATTTCTAAATATGAAGTCAAAGTTCCTCAAAACATGAAAGTTTCCATGAAAGGCACAATAAATGTTGTGCCTTTTGCTTTCTCTAATATGAAATTTTTGTAGATGATGTCACTGTATGTTCTATAAAAAACAATGCTCTTACAATATTAAGGAAGAGAGAGAGGGGGTAAAAATGAACAAATGGGCTTGAGAATCTATAATGCAAAGGTATGCAGCACTACTTACACTTACTCTTCTCGGTGCTGTTCCCTTTCTGTGTATAGTCTCCATATTTGATATGAGTATTTTAGTATCTGCATTGCACAGTTGGATAACCATGCATTGTGTTTAAAGTGAAAGTTTTAATTAGAAAATTTACACAAATCAGGCTTTCTTTTAGGCCACCAACCACCTCCCAAATCATGACACAGAGACTTCTCCTTAGTTATGAATAGGTGGCCTTAGCTTAGGCTCATTTCTTGCTAGCTCTTATAACTTAACCTGTTTCTCTTTATCTATGTTTTGTCTTGGGGATTATTATGTTTCTTTCTTTCTGTATGTCTTACTTTCCTGTTTCTCAAGTCTGGCTGTCTGGTGACTCCCTTGCTTCTAGCCCCAGGCATGTCCATCTCTTTCTTACTCATTGTCTTCTCCTTTCTGTCAAGCCCAGATTTCTCCTAATACTTATTTTCTCTGTCTACCAACCCCATCTCTCCCTTGCTTGCCTTGCTATTGGCCATTAAGCTTCTATTAGACTGCTCAGGTGCCTTAGGCAGGCAAAGTGAAACAAATGCAATACATCTTTACATAATTAAACAAATGCAGCATAAAGTTACACACTTTCATATCATTAAAGTAATATTCCACAGCATAAAAAAAATGTAACATATCTTTGCCTAGTTAAAACAATATCCCACAATATTTACAGCTTAGAATTAAAAATGGAAAATCTATAATATATCAAATTTCTTTCGATTTAAAGGCAGTGCTTAAAACCAAATTAACATTTGACTTATTCTTACAAATTATTTCCGAACCAGGAAGATGGTCTTTTGCAGTCTCATTTCATTTGACTAGTTCTTATTGAACAGTTATTAATTAATTGTGTTCCTTATAAAACACAAGAGAATCAAAATGTTCCTATTATTCGAATAGAATTTTTACCATATTTAAACTGCTCACGTGAATAACAAACTGTTGAAACTGTTTTTATTTCTAAAGTTATACTCTTTGACTCAGTTGGCAATTTAAATGCATTCTTAGAATTTTGTTTTAATAAGGCCAACAAGCAGGATTTCTATATCAAAGGCATTTACTTATAGCAAGGTCAACTTAGGAAAGAAAACTGTACCCATGAGGCTACATGTTGCAAACTCTATTTCCTGTCATTGTCTATATTATTATAATTGTTACAAGGTTTTCTTAAAGGACACAAGATGAGACCCAATGCTAACATTTCTGAATAAATGTAAGATATGTTTAATTTCCATGTTTATTTATTGGAGACACTAATGATTTAAATATAACAGGGTAGAGGGGATGAAAATAAGTCTCTGTGCTTCACACTGCTCTTCCAGTGGAGTGTTTGATTCCCAAAAATACACACCAGGGTACGGAAAACCACCTGTCACTTTAACATTAGGATATTTGGCACACCTTCGTGACCTCTGTGGGCACTGAAATCATTTCACAATCCGCAGATAAACACACACATACATGTAGCTAAAACTAAAATCTTATAATGCTTAATAGAAATACTACTGATACTCTGGCCTTAGGTGTGTGTGTGTGTGTGTGTGTGTGTGTGTGTGTGTGTGTGTTTGTGTGTATGATCACATGATACATATATATGGTAGCATATATATGTGTATGTGTGTGTGTGTGTGTGTTTGTGTGTGTGTGTATTTATGTGTGATATACTGTATAGAGAAAGGTGTTTCGGGGAGTGGGAGGTATAGGCATGTATACTTTGACTTGTGTAACTTAAAGCTGATGACTACTACAATGGGGAAGGATATTCTTTGATCTTGGATATATTTGATTTTATGTTAACATTAACAGCATTCATCAGATCTTATGCATGTATTAATAGACCAGGTAGTTTCCAACAGAATAATTTTATTAGTTATGAGATATGCTTGTGTATTTAATCTAGCTTGTTCCATAATAACACGAAACACAAATAGTTGGTGGCAGATAACCTAACTGGAACCTGGATTGGTCCAACTTTAAGCCTACTTTCCACCACAATTGTGTGGGCAATCCCACAGAAATGAAAAGGCTAGCACCACACAGTAGTTACAATACTGTGTTATATTTGATACTGTGAAAAATTGGAATGAAATTTGGAATGTAAGAGGTGTACCTTGTGGAGGTTATTAGGCTATCCTGTGGTTGTTATCTCCTTAAACATGACCCTGGACTCATCCTTTCTCTTTTATTCTTCAATGCCTATAAATAACCAGTTAAGCAGTCCTAGCCTGATAAAACACGTTCTGAAGACTTGTTTTTCAATTAATTAGTTTAACATCTAAATTATTTAGTTAGGCTTCTAAAAGTGGAGCTCCCTGCCACCAATTGCAAGCTAAAGCTTCAGTGACTATTATAAAACTGTGGTTTATTTGTTTTATCCTAATAGGAGTATGTTTTATTCAAAAATGAAGAAAAATATTCCTACTTAATAAATTTTATTAGCTTTTTATTTGGTAGTATGCTTGGTTTACTCATAAAAATATTTCATGGATTTATCATGATTTGCCCTGATAGTTTTACTAATTAGAAAACAAAAGAAAAAAACACAACCACTTTTCTTTTTTGAGGAATAGCGATTTATTAGAATTAAGTAGAAGTCTGAGAAAATATAAATACTTGAAATTTCTGTCAAAAGTTATACTGACTTTACTATGTATCTTGTGACTTAATGCCTTTCAAGAAACAGATAAATGAAGAAAATCATATGGAGGCTTATATGGACAGAGTTTAATATATAATCTTACATCTTATACAATAAGAGAAGCAATGTCATACATATGAGTACTGAATAATAAAGTATATTTTAATATGAGCAGCTGAGTTTGGGGACACACAGCCTCCTATAAGGTAATTGCATTTAGAACAATACATACTTTTCATTATTTCTGTACTTCTAAATAAGATTATTAAAATCAAACTATGGACTTTTAAGTAAATTGACAAAATTGCCTGTTGTTCAGAATTCTCATAGCAGCTTCATAAGTAGAAGGGTGAACATGCATTTCATTGTATTATTTCCAAATCATAGCATAAATTACACTACCAATTGCTTGTTTCCTTTTACTCTGAGTTTGAACCTGTCACCTGTATTATGCTTTTATACACTTGGGAATGCCAGTCAGTTTTTATGGGCACCCAAAAACAAACCCACAATCAGAACTATGGTGGTGAATAAGGAATTATAGAATAATTGCAGCCCTCTTACTAATTTTTGAACCTTTTGATCTCAACAGTCTTATGTAGCCTACATAGAGATTCACCAAACACACAGGAACACATCTCTCAGAGTCAGGTTGGTGATAAAAGTGATAGATCTTGGAGAAATACATGGAATTTAACTAAGTGATTTAGCCAGTCCCATCCTGTTGTGAAAGGACCTTATAAAGACTGGAAATTAGTCATGGATGGTGGCACAGAGCTGTAATCTCAGCTCTCAGGAAGCTAAGACAGGGGAATCTTAAGTTCCAAGACAGTTCCCAGGGTACATGGTGAGATCTTGTCTTAACAACAAAACAAATATTGTTAAGTCATAACTCTTAGTTAAACTAATGCCCTGGTAGCTCATGTATAAATCACTGGGAGTCATCCAGATTTGAGAGTGATGAGACTTGGGTAAATAGGATTGTGCTTAATGGTTGATATTTTTCTCTAGAGACAGCCTCTGTGCAATGTCTAACCACACATTTCTGGGTGAACTTTAGTGTAGAAACGATAATTCTTCATTTCTCAGGTTGTTTTTTATTCTTCTAACATTCTTGCAAGATGGTGAAAGAAAAAAGCAGTGATGAGACACATATCAAGGAAAATAACTGTAGTGTGAAAATATTATAGTAAACATCATGGAGAAAAACAGAAAATACATCCTACTGAGTCTGAATATTTCTTTCGGACTAGCAAGGCTTCACAGCTACTCTCTCCTGAAATAAGTTGAAAAGAAAGAGGACTATTTTTGCCCTGTGCAAAGATTTCTTTCCTAAGATACAGTCAACAAACAAAAAACATTCTCTGCATTTTTAAAATGTAAAATGACAAAGTACAAGTCTTGCATAATGAATGGCTTTCACCAGCATGTGAAGCAGTTAGTAGAAAAATGCACTTTGGGCTGAAATTCTAAATATGTCACAAACACGTTAAAACACATCACAATGATAAGTTTGTGTCTCTGCTATAGTTTAATTTTGTCAGCAGAAACTTTTATATCTTTAGGAGGTCCCATTTAGGAAAATCTACTTGAATTATAGCTACATTTAAGTATGGTTTGAGCTATCTGGAAGAAACATTTAGGAAGGACCAGTTTTTAAGATTTTTCCACAGTTTCATATGACATTACAGCAGTCATAATCTTCAAAACACATGATTTCATTGTGGAAATAGTTATACAGCTCTTTTTCATGAGTGCTTTAGATTTTCAAAGTCTGATTTATGATCACCCACTATCATTATTTCTTGTTATCTGTGAGCAAAAGTTTATTTTACAAGTATAAGAAATTCTTTTCGGGTATGTAGCTATATAGAATATGTTCTTTTGAGGAACCCTTCTGAAGGTAGGGATATCTAAAAAAAAATGATTTATTATAGAAGGCATGAACATGAAGGAAATCATTTTTTTGTATGCCATCTTTAGTGGCTTCATAGTCAAATATTTATTAGGCAATCACATGTTTCAGTCTGGGTTATTTGCTATGCCATAAGAAAGTAATGCACTTCAAGACTATGACCACCTAAAGTTCATAGATAATGTTTTACATAAGGAATAGGTTTTTTTCCCAAAAGCAAAAAAAATTAGGAAACAGTAAGAAGTAATCAACTTCAAAGCTCTATCTTTGCTAAAATATGTTAGAATACTTAAGGGATGATTTTGATGAAATAAAAAATATGTTAGCATGTACTGTGTAGGCATACTTCGAATTACAATTTATACACCCTAGTCAGCATCACTCCAAAATATGAACCAGTGTTTTTTCCTACCAGCATTGCCCTTATCAGGGTTTCAGTGCACTTTTGGTAATAAACATCTCTTTACTGATACCCTTGTATTCCAGAGATATGATGGTTTGTATCTCTCCCAAATACACATTTTCACTATAGATAAGAAGTTCTCAAGCAGAGGTGATGTCAATAGATTTTTGGCAACATATAGGGATATTTATTGCGGTGGCCCAAGACTGAAGATGCTGTTGCTATCTAGGAACGAAGATCAGGGACACTACTGAATATTGAAAATGAAATAACCTGTACAACACATTTGTAAACAGCCCAAAAGGTCAATAGTGCCACTGTTAAGGTAGTTTTCTTGAAATAAAATTATACTCCACAACAGTTTATTAAAATGTGCTTTTCATTTACTGATGAAAAGTAGTAAAAGTCATTTTCAGACTTCCCACTCCATTGTCTTAGTGTGCGTTCCTCATTCTTTATTTAGCTTTCTGATTTGTTTTCACCAAATGGCATGCTATAGCTGTCCTTCTCCAAAGATTAATTGTATGTGCATGGCTTACTATTTTAAAAAACAAAATAAAACAAAACCTGCAGCTTACAAATAGAAAGAGCTTCATTATAGCCCTGGTGGCTTTTTATTAGCTTTTCTTCAGAATGACTAGATTCATGAAGTGTGGAAAATGACTCATGCAGCTGCTTTTTACTCTCCCTCTGTCTTTCTCCCTTCATGCTTTGCTTTTATTTTTTATTCTGGTTGGCAGAACTCCACTGATTGCAGCCGGAGTCATCGGTGGCCTCTTCATCCTGCTCATCATGGCTCTCACATTTGCAGTATATGTCAGAAGGAAGAGCATCAAAAAGAAACGAGCCTTGAGGAGATTCCTGGAGACAGAGGTAAAGTTCTCAGTACGTCTGCATTTACTTGGGGGTTTCCTTTAGATTTTATAGACCCAAGCGGTACTTTGTTTACTAAAACCATTGAAAGTATGACTTAGTTTGTGATGACTTTGAATGTTATATTTTGTTTAAAAAAATTGGTGAAAATAGAATATGGTACAAAAGTAGTTAAGACAGTAAGGTCGGACCTTGAAGAAAATGGATTGTATTGGGCAGAAGAAATTATTCTTTTGAAAATTGGAAAAAAAAAATAGATTTATTTTTGTTGTGGAAACTCCCATCAGCATCTTTGCGTAAACAATAGATCAATCAGTAGCAGCATAGACAATATGTGTTTGAGGAGAGGACATCTCAGTGGTACAGCTATTAAAATGTTAGAAATAAATAGAAATTTCCTGATTGAAAGTACAAGCTATATGCATTTTAATTAGGATAATTAAATTGGCAGCCAATTATTAATTACACCTGCAGTGAAAGAATGAGTCTTATCGCTGAATTGACACAAAACTTTTGACAAAGTTGATGAGATGCACTTAATATTGTGCATTACATCTTAAGGTTATACAATTTATCAATGAATTATCAGCATTTTGTTTTTGGTGTCACACTGGGTTCCTTAGCCTGCAGCTGATAGTGTGTATCAGATAGGAGGCAAGAGAAGAGCTGTCCCGGGAGATTTCACAGGATCAGAGCTTTGAGCCCACTCTATCTCATTCCCCATACTACCCCCCTCTACCTCATTCCCCCATACTCCACCCTCTACCTCATTCCCCCATACTCCCCCCTCTACCTTATCCCCCCATAATCCTCCCCTCTATCTCATTCCCCATACTCCCCCCTCTACCTCATTCCCCCATACTCCCCCCTCTACCTCATTCCCCCATACTCCCCCTCTCCCTCATTCCCCCATACTCCCCCCTCTCCCTCATTCCCCCATAATCCTCCCCTCTATCTCATTCCCCATACTCCCCCCTCTACCTCATTCCCCCATACTCCACCCCTCTCCCTCATTCCCCCATACTCCCCCCTCTACCTCATTCCCCCATACTCCCCCCTCTACCTCATTCTCCCATACTCCCCCCTCTACCTCATTCCCCCATACTCCACCTCTACCTCATTCCCCCATACTCCCCCCTCTCCCTCATTCCCCCATACTCCCCCCTCTACCTCATTCCCCCATACTCCCCCCTCTACCTCATTCCCCCATACTCCCCCCTCTACCTCATTCCCCCATACTCCCCCCTCTACCTTATCCCCCCATAATCCTCCCCTCTACTTCATTCCCCCATACTCCCCCCTCTCCCTCATTCCCCCATACTCCACCCCTCTACTTCATTCCCCCATACTCCCCCCTCTCCCTCATTCCCCCATACTCCCCCCTCTCCCTCATTCCCCCATACTCCCCCCTCTTCCTCATTCCCCCATACTCCCCCTCTCCCTCATTCCCCCCATACTCCCCCCTCTCCCTCATTCCCCCATACTCCCCCCTCTACCTCATTCCCCCATACTCCCCCCTCTACCTCATTCCCCCATACTCCACCCCTCTCCCTCATTCCCCCATACTCCACCCCTCTCCCTCATTCCCCCATACTCCCCCCTCTACCTCATTCCCCCATACTACACCCCTCTCCCTCATTCCCACATACTCCCCCCTCTCCCTCATTCCCCCATACTCCCCCCTCTACCTCATTTCCCCATACTCCCCCCTCTACCTCATTCCCCCATACTCCCCCCTCTCCCTCATTCCCCCATACTCCCCCCTCTACCTCATTCCCCCATACTCCACCCCTCTCCCTCATTCCCCCATACTCCACCCCTCTCCCTCATTCCCCCATACTCCCCCCTCTACCTCATTCCCCATACTACCCCCCTCTACCTCATTCCCCCATACTCCACCCCTCTCCCTCATTCCCCCATACTCCCCCCTCTACCTCATTCCCCCATACTCCCCCCTCTACCTCATTCCCCCATACTCCACCCCTCTCCCTCATTCCCCCATACTCCCCCCTCTACCTCATTCCCCCATACTCCCCCTCTACCTCATTCCCCCATACTCCACCCCTCTCCCTCATTCCCCCATACTCCCCCCTCTCCCTCATTCCCCCATACTCCCCCCTCTACCTCATTCCCCCATACTCCCCCCTCTACCTTATCCCCCCCATAATCCTCCCCCTCTACTTCATTCCCCCATACTCCCCCCTCTACCTTATCCCCCCATAATCCTCCCCTCTACTTCATTCCCCCATACTCCACCCCTCTACCTCATTCCCCCATACTCCACCCCTCTACTTCATTCCCCCATACTCCAATCTGGGTCTGCCTGAACAATTCTGAGGAATTCTGTATGTCACTCTGAGTGTTTTTTATTTCTTGTTGTCAAAATGGCAACTTGACTGTTCATTCCCTCTTAAAACTTCCAGGAGTGGAGATATGCATCCTGTGGTAACCACACTGCAAACCAGTTATATCTTAATGCTTTTTCCTTCTTAAGTTCCCAAACAGAAAACAATTGCATGACAAATTCCAAGGTATTCCAACTATATTCCATATGTGAACTTAGCTATCACTTACCCAAAGTGCAGAAAACTCCTTATCAATTCGTATGTGTTTTAAAATGATTTTTATGTTAAATTGTTTAGAGGTTCATTTAAGTTAGTCATCCTAGGACAGGGGAGATAGCTCAGTAAGTGAAGTGCTTGCCTTATAAGCATGTGGTCTTGACCATGGTGGTGGTATGTGTTTATAATCCCAGAACAGGAACAGATGGTTCCCTTGGGCTCACTGTTGGGACACCTTCTTGTCCTTGAAATATTAAAAGCCTGTAGGAGGATATACCCTCCCAAAGTGACTGAAGTATGAAACCTTAAGTTGTACTCTAGACTACATTTACACATGTACACACACACAAACATACACAAACCACACACACCACACACACACACACACACTACAAATCATATGTAGCATCTAAAATATCTGCCAATCAACTCTTGTAGAGTGACCTTCCAATGAATGGAGATCTCTGCTAGAGGGTAATATTTTTTATGTAAAATTCAATGATTCTTTTTTTTTTTTTTTTGACTTAAGATAATTTGTTTTTTTTCTTTTTCTTTTTTTTATGCATATAGAGTATTTTTATTTAATTTTATATAACAAAGTCCAATTAAATGAAAACAAACATTTATATACAATATTTGGGAATTTGGGCGTCGTTCTTTCCAAACTACTTCCTGCTGGTAAGGGGCACTGTCTTGGGGGATTCGAAGAAGATTCAGATATCCTAGCTGTAGTCTGTAGGGCTGTTTTTGTCCAGCTGTTTGGAATGTAGGATCAGCTTGTACTCTGTTTCAGGCGGTCTGGTGTGATCAAACCACATCTTACTTGGCTGTAATGAAATTCTTAGTAAACTAATTTATATTTTTAATATGGGAAATGTGAAAGTGAGATAATGGTAGATTTGTTTTCAAACTACTAAGAAATAGACTAATTTTATTAATAAATTTTATGATTTTTTTGCTAAAAACTGTGTTACCTCTGTACTCACTGAGCTCAGGCCTGCTCCATTGCCTCAGCTGGCCATAATGTTCACAGAAGCCTAATGATAATGGCCAGACAGGAGGGCCACAGCACAGCTACCCTTGTAAACAGATGTTTTCAAATACTGTGGTAGGTCTAGACAATTTGAGTAGTAGTAGCCTTCAATTTTTTCCTCATGTGGAGAAGAAAACAGATTTTTTTGTTATTCATAGTTCAGTTCTTTTTAAACTGAAAAACTGTATTTTTAAAAGCTTATTAATTCTCATATTTGAGCATGAATTATAACATGAAATGCTATCCAAGGATGCAGGCTTTGGGTGCCCCACAGCCTCTAGAGTACAGACAGCAGACTCCTTGATGAAAGAGGGGTGAATTCTAAAACCATGGGATGTCTGAGACTTTAGATGAATCTGAAATTAAGATGTATTGTGTTAGTTCCTATTGGTACATAACATTGATAGAATTTGATTAATATGATGGATACAGTAAGTTAATTAGAGTTCTATTGGTAAAAATAAGTCAGTTACTTTAATAAAAATTATTTTAAGCATGCTTCTTTTCTGAATATTTCTATTTATCATTTCCCAATATATTTGGACAATGGTAGCTGAAATTTCATAACATGCAGTTGTGGTTAAGGGTGACTACTTTAGATACCATCTTGCCTATACCAGTGATTACCCTCCAGCTCACATTTTCTTCCTTCATTCAAACTTGTCAGCTGGATGGCGTCATAACTACGACATCTACAAATTTCAGCCCAAGTGTATATTTTAGCCACATTCAGCTTTCTTCTTGACTTGCTGCTTCCTACTCTAATCTTACCTTTTATATCCTTCACACATCTGATGTGTTGTATATCCTTGTCCTTCTCTCCTTCTGATGCTAACCCCAAACTCTTCACTATTGCAAGTAGCCTCTTAATGTCACTCCATTGTCATGATCTCAAGACTAATTTTTGAAAGCCAGAACTAGGAAGCCTTCATTCCCAATAGTTACTAAATTTTTTTTTTTGGGGGGGGGATTCCAAAACATATTTATAGTATGGCACCAAACTGTATTCTCATCTTGCTAGTTAAAATGAGGTCATAACTCACCATCATAAATATATACCACCTGGTGATCCACAAAAAAAAAAAAAAAAAAAGAAAGAAAGAAAGAAAAAAGAAAAAAGAAAAAAAAAGTAGAATTTCTGGCCTACTCAGACAGGAATTGAGATTTGACAAGAAGCTCATATTTGATGTATTGACTATGAGAAGAATCAGTATGGTGTTTGCTAGCTATTATCCCCATTGGATCATGTTAGATTTTAGTTATTATAAATGCTAATAAGGAACTATTCCTTGTTTTGTCTTCTTTTATTTCATTTTTGTATTTAACATCATATCTTCTAACCTATGTGCCTTTAGTAAAATATATGCAAAATTTGAATTCACCCAGACAGAGAACATATGCAAAAAAGGGTAGGAATGTTGTTGATATTACAAAACTAGTTTTGTCAAATAAAAGTATCCTGGTATATATCCTAAAAGTGTTAGAAAAGAATAGAGGGCAAGAAGCAGTAGTTAATATGGACAAAATTTACATAACCCTACACCCTTGCTTTGCAGCTGGTAGAGCCCTTAACCCCCAGCGGCACAGCACCCAATCAAGCTCAACTACGCATTTTGAAGGAAACAGAATTAAAGAGGGTAAAAGTCCTTGGCTCAGGAGCTTTTGGAACCGTTTATAAAGTAAGTAAAAACACAGTACATGCTATCAGTTATTTTTTTATTTCAAGTTTTTAAAAAATAATAGCCATGGTAATTATATTAGTCAGCCCTATTTTCTTATAATATTCAAAGAGAAGAATCACCTTGCGTTGAGAATTTGCTATTCAGATTAATTCATTCATTTTTATGAAACAAACTTTGATAAGTGCATGTTTAGAGACAGGGAAGATTTGCAGGTTTTCACCCAAGTAGAGTGTGTCGTGTGCCCTTTGACCCTTTTCTTTCAATATTGTCTTCTCTTAGCCCCATTTCCACTTGTTTCTCAAATACTCAGACACAACCTGTTTTTGCTCCCTCTTGGTCACTGCTTCCTGAGCTTCCGGAACATCATGGGTAACCTCCCACAATCCTTTGCTGTTCTTTTATACTAGTCAGTACGCTACAAATTGATCACTTACAATCCATATGAATGTACTAATATGTTTGTAAGATAAGGTTAAAACAATGTGCTTAAGTGATTTTATATATATATATATATATATATATATGATTTAGTAGTTATAATGGTAGTTTTAATATCTTTGTGTAAAATAGTAACTATATGTGTAAAGATAAGACAAAAGGAAAATACCATTAATGTTCTTTAATTTTTTTTCATTTAACCTACCAATTACAATTCCCCCTCAAGTCCCAACACATACCCCTGACAATACAACTCCCATCAACTCTTCAGAAGGGATAAGGCCTCCAATGGGGAGTCAACAAAGTGTTGTGTATTCAGTTGAGGAAGGACCAACCATTAATTTCCAATGAGAGATTATCTGCAAAGAGAAAATTCTACTGTTTTCTGTCTATATATTAACTTAATTAGGTAAATTACAAGTCCAACCCAGAAGCCAACCAACAGTAACTGTGGTAAAATTGATTTTAATGGTAAATAATGAGACAAACTCTCCTGGGTAATGGTGAAGCCATTTTGTAATGGTCATTGGTACAATTCACAAAGTTTACATCTGCAGCTTACTGTATATTTCTAAGTGATTTGTTAACTCTTCATTTTTATGAACACATGTTTAAGGCAGATAGGAGTTTAAGCATTTTACATTTTCAAAATGCTCAGTTTTTTCTCTATTTAGAAAGATGACTTAAGTTTATAGTGTTATATTACTGTAATCCCAAACTTGTGAGTCTGAGCTTAGAGAATTATTTGAGCTGAAAAGTTTGAAACCACCTTAGACAATTTAGTTAAAAAAAACAAGTGTCTCAAAAACATAAAATAATGATTTTTTAAAACAATATTGGTGATCATAATGCAGACTGAAAATTTCCTTTCCTGAGTATTTGAAAATATTCTCATTGTTATAAAAGCTTCTAAGGTGCAACTGTGAAAATTACCCTGTCATTTTAGTGTGCATATTTTCTTCAGTAAAATCATTAACTGAGTGTCCAATTGCATAGATTCTAGTTTAGGCTGACTTTGTCTTTCTGACCTTCAAATACTTTGCAAGTTCAAAGAACAGAAGTTACCCTTTATATATACTCAAATTATGCTAGAAAAAAGAAGAGGGCACAAATAATGTAATTGTATACTTAATTTTTAATCTAATTTTGTTTGAATATTTAACTATTTCAATTTGTATAGATTTTAATGAAAGTGTATAAAATGATTTGGAATAATACATAATTCTAAATTTTATCTTACGTAAAAATGTTGGAAAGAGCTAATGAATTCATTACTATCTGACTTCCTGTCTTTTGGTGTCACTTCATGACCATGTCTACACCTTCCAGTCATGTAAAGATTGCCTGCTCACCACTAGCCTTATGATGAATCTGGTAATTGTTTGACTTTCATGTCCATAGATATTATGAGAATTTCTGAGCTGAATTATAGGGAAGTCAACAGAAAGCGCCAAGAGCTTCCTTCCACTGTATTTCAAAATAATCATTTCTCCATGTCATAGTCACTAAATTGAAGGTACATAGACAAATGTGTGTTTGTAGAAAATTTATTACAAGTTTCGTAAGTTTATTTGAATTGTGTATTTGAAATATGTTTTGCCATCCCCATGTTTTAATGCGTGTATCATGTATTATAAGACATACTGTCTTAAGCTATGTAAAGCTGTTAGTAGACACACAAATGACATGGCCTGGTTACTTATTTGGTCACTATTTCTTCCTAAGAGAAGCTATATTATGTTTCAATAGAAAATATTGGGACCAGCATAGGCACAGGTGTAGTCAAATTCCAGGTGTTTTGGTCTATAAAGTAATGGCTAAACATTTTTCAAAAGTAGTACAAATTAATCTGCACTGAATTTATATTCTTATTTTAAAACTACAGTTGAGGAATATTTTAATATTGATGCTGGTGCTTTATAAAGCAAATCCCTATGTGGTTATTTTATTGAATAATGATAAGCAAGTTTTCTGCCCTAGATACCATCTCTGATAAAATATAGCCTGGGGTTTTGGGTTCTTAGGCTCCCCCCCTACTTCTGCTTGTAACACCCATTTACAAAATTATACCACAAATAACTTATGTTATTATTTTGCATTTGACACATACATTTCCCTATTGACCCTGCTTAAGTCAAATATAACCATAAATCTCATCTGGAAGTTTTAAAGCACTTTTTTTCACTTTTATTACTATTCAACAGCTCTTCAATTTGTGTCTCCTCTATTACTCCAACATAGGATAATACAAACACATTTACTTGCACAATGTGTCCAAAGTGAAAGCTTCCTATCACTGTCACCAGTTGACATTGAGAAAGAAGGTAGAGCTACAATCTATAGCTTCCTCCATTTCATCTTAAATTGAAAACTGTCATCATAGTCTTGAGATTCCTCCTGGAATGGCCTCCTTTAAGCATCTGAAATTTTTTTGGACTACATGCTTTAAAACATATCATCCTTAATTTAAGCATTCTTATCTGCCCTACCAAAATTATTGTACCGATTAACATGTTTAAGTTTACTAAGAAACAATTATTATTTAATCTTGTACCTGGAAAGTCTACATTTTTAATGTTGTCCTAATCTAGAAATACTGTAATTATTTTGATGACAGAATTGTCAATGGTCAATATAAGTATGTTATATGTTCCCAGAGACAAAATTCATTAATATAAAGAATTTAATAATATGGATAAATTACTATGTATTTCATATGCCCTATAATGTGTCCTTTGTCCTATTTTCAAAATAATAACCTTTTAATTTAAGTCCTTTTCCATCTGAACTAGAGAAACAGGAATAATCATGTCATATTGAAACTAAAAAGAAATATCATTTTTACCTAATCATATTTTAAGCTATTGTTTAGAACTTTTCCATACTTTGTGCTAAATATAGCTACTCTTCAGAGTGAAAGAATAGTTATTGTGTCTTGAAGTGAAGTTGGTGATATCATTCAAATAAGATTTAAATAGTTTATCCTGTTAATGTTCTCTTCAATGTGCAAAGCATCTTATGGGAAGCAAACAAATTGACCTTAAATGGATATTGAACAGTGTGTAAATAGAAAATATATAATTCATCTGTTATGAAACTATACCATAAACACATAATATATATAACAAATGCTGAAGAAAAGTTTATTACTTAAGAGAAATTAGAACTCAGAGCATACCAATTGGTTGTCCAGTGCCAAATGATCAGGTCTGAATAAGTATATATAGCTAACATTATCTGTATTGAACATATATATATATATATATATATATATATATATATATATAATAGCAAGTTATGAAAAAGAAAACAACAAACTTGAAGGAGAATGAGGAGGAGTATATGGGAGGCTTAATGGAAGGAAAGAGATGGGAGAAATGTAATTATAATATCTAAAGTGAAATAAAATAAAAGTTTGAATGGCCAAATTAAACTATATTTGGCTATATAATATTATGCAATCCCAATATAGAATTAATCTAACTGTTTTTCTTGAAAGGGTATTTGGGTGCCTGAAGGTGAGACAGTGAAAATTCCTGTGGCTATTAAGATCCTCAATGAGACAACTGGCCCCAAAGCCAATGTGGAGTTCATGGATGTAAGTACATAAACACAGTCATATTTTCACTTATTATTAAATAGAATTCTTGGAAATAAAATAATAAAAAGACAAACTACCTTTCAAAGCTTCTTCTCTGAAAATGTTATAACCTTATATTTTGAATTTTAGGATCCCTTCACATTGTATTGTACCATTCAGTTCATCCCTACTTTGCAGCTGTCTGATACAACATCTTTGGGAATATGAAGATATTTAGAGTTCCAATTTTGAGTTTCCTATGTGAATCAAGCATGTGATATTTCATTTTATTTATAGTTTTGGTTGTAATAGACAGAAATGCATTTATTAAATGCAGTTACAACAGTGTCAAAACTACTGGGTGGTATCTATAGTGAGTCATTCTTATTTAGATAGTGCCTATAAAGTAGTAACTGTTCTAAATAGCATTGACAAAGTCTGCAATAGGTTCCAAAATGTGTTCTGAATAACTTACTCATAATATTTTATCTCTCTTGGACTACAGAACAGAACAAGTTAATTCATGGTTAACCCAGCTTTGAAAAGTGGAATGATGATGCTTTCAATTCACTCAGCTGAAATGTATTAGAAATATTTTCTACAAAGCAGAGAACAGTGGGGTTTTACCTGTCTGGTCTTCACTGTGGCAACTCCTCGTCTCTGCCCATTTCCCTGGGAAATCAGACATAGATAATTAAGACAAAACAATATGTGAACAAGTCTGCCTGGGCTCCAAAAAACAGGATGAGTAGCACGTTTGGTTTTCTTAACAGTCCCAACTCTCAGAACCACACGTGCAATAACCCCAAGAACTCTATTTTGGTAGTCATGGGGCTGTTTTAAAAAATTAATTGGGATTTGTTTTTTGTATTTATAATTTATTAAGCAAAAATAATCATGATTAGTGTTTCTAGTCAATCATTTCTCTATCTTAACATGAACCTACCTAAACCTAAGGTCTCAAGTGACATTTACTCTTTTCCATTCAGATTCATCAAACAGGACTATGGTAAAAGCTTCAACTAAAGAATAATATAAAAAGGGTGAAGGAATGAAAGTACTTGATGAGGTCAATCAGAACTTGAAGATTTCCACCAGCAAAAGTTGTAGATTGAGCTGTTAAAATTTTAGAGAGTAGGGTGGAATAAAATTATATGTGTAGCCTGCTGTTATTTTTTTCACATTGAACACAAGATAACTTACTAGGAATTCTGGAGTAGACCCATGTACATTATTTTTCTGTCTTTTAGTATAATGTCTTCAATAATAAGAATGATTTTGATTTTAAGGTGACCTTTACATGAAAGAGGATACAAGAAGCATATGCACTTTGATTTTTTTTTCAAAACAGATTGCTATGTATTTTTAGCCAATCTCTTTTGAAAGTCCTTTTGTAGGTTTAAAAAAAAAACTCAGTATATGATCTTGAGAATTTTGATAATAATGCTAACAATTTTATGAGGTTATTTTAGCTTAATTTGTTATTAGGTATTATATATAGCTGATATATAATTGATAATAAATGAGAATGGGAAAAGCATTCTGCTCTAGAGAATGGTCTCTGTGTGTATCAGTTGCTAAATAATTAAAATATCTTCATTTTTGCCTAACTAGCAACACTTATATAATAAATATTACTTATACAATAACTAAATTTTTCTGCACATTGTTAAAGGTTATTACACTCTCTGTAGCTAAATATCTGGCTTATATGTTACTATTTAGAACATAAGACTTTTTCAGTGATGTGCTAATCATTCACTTTGACCCAGATCATAGACATAAACTCAGAAAAAAAATTATCAAATTGAGTAGAAATTACAAAGAAAATTACAGTAAATAAAAAGTGGAGGTTCATATATAAAACCGATAGAAGATCAAGCTTGGCTACCTTGAGCTCTAACCAAAGCTTAATTCACAAGAATGCTAATAATCTCTGCTGGAGTCTTGGACATTCATATTTCCATGGAAACAGTCTGGCAAAAGAGGGTTAAGAGGCTACGAAATAATCATGTAAAAAGAACCTCTAAAAACCTCATCATGATTTTGAATGATTATTTGAAAGCTCCTAACCCCATTCATCCACTCCCCTCCCCCTTGATCTGAAGCCCATTCCCATGGAAACAGGAGGAGGATGGAAGCTTGGAGTCTCAGCTTTCTGTTGAATTTAAGATGAGCCTCTGATTGAGCTATGAAAGGAATCATTTTCCTAGATGGGTGATGGATTTGGAAACTAACAGACTCCAAAAAAAAAACTCTTCTTTTTTTAAGATGAAAAATTAAAAATTCCTTTTTTGATATGCCTTGCCACTTTTGGATAGAATCTAGAAATTAACAGCTTACTAGCTGTTTTGACAAATTCAAGGGAGAAATATTTTCTACTATCTTGGAGACTTGTTTTAAACTATTGGAAGGATAGCATTGCACTTATTAAAATCATTTTAGTAGGCAACATTGATGGGGAATGAAATTTAAGTAAGTTAGCAAAACTTTCATGTAAATGAATGACTACATCCTGTACCTTCATTTGTAGATTATCCACGGTGTTTGTAGAGCAGTTTAAGTATTTGTAACAGTTCAAATAAAAAGAAGGTCTGTGCAAGTGAAACTGTATGCAAGTTGAGACAAAGGACAGAAATGAAATTACAAGTCATCCAGTAATAGTAAAAGTGGTATGTTTGATATATGTCTTGGTCTGCATTCTTCCAGAAGCACAAGCTTCTTATAAAATAATTATTTGAGTAGAAGTAATGTATGCTAGTGTTGAAAGATTCATCATTACAAGGATTTGGAAATAAGACAAGACAATTTCCTGCCACAGTGATGCCTGTGGTAATATTTTGCTTGTACAAATAAAGTTTGTCTGAAGATTAGAGAATGGAGATTGCCACTAGCTAACCATAGAGGTTTGGAGGTCTGTACAGGTCGATGGGGAGTGAATGGTTGGGGAAAGAGAAGTGAGATGGCAGGATGGAAATAGGCAATGAGATGGCTGGGCAGAGACAGGAATAGAGATGGCTGTGCAGAGAAAGGACATAAGCAGTGAAAAACAGGAACTTCCTCTCTTTTCTGCTGGGAAGCTAATGTTGCAAAGGTAGTTTTGGCTTATTCCTCTATCCTCTAAATCTGAGTCCAGTTTTTATTATTTAGGCCAATTAATAACTCCATGTATAGATGCCTATGGCATCTTTCTATTTGAGAAGCTCCAATCTATTACTAATTGCCTTATTCAAGGGTTAAGAGAATGAAGCCTATATACTATGCTCCTAAACTGCACTGGTTGACAGTTACTTGGAGAATGACAGAACTAGAGCCCTTATTCCAGCTCCCAAAACATTGTTTAGTAGTAAAGGAGAGAGGGATTGTTAATATCTTATTGACTTACCTTCCGAGGATGGCAGAACAAGGCTGCAATGGCAAGGAAAACCATTAGGCAAAAATAAGTACCTGGGCACCATCTGTTGCAGCAATAATCAAGTGTTCAGGAGAGTTTTAAACAAAACTAAGAACATCTGAAATTGTACCATGCATATCTTTTGCACGCCAATGTCTGTGTGTGTGTTTCTTTTTATGTGTGTATGTTTTTTTATATATTGTTGGATTTAAAAAGGCCAAAGCTTACAAAGAAAATGGAAACCACAAACACCTATTAAATATTAGACTCCTTTATACTTATGGTGTTTACTTGTACAGCAGAATATTCTACATTTTATATAATGATATATATATATATATATATATATATATATATATTGCATGCTTTACTGGTTCTTATAATAAAGAAAAACACACTGCAGCTTAGTCATTAAAACTAATCACCAACAACTAACACCTTTATTGATATACAAGGACAAAGAAAAGACTCTTCTGTTCTCTTTAAATTCTTACCACAAGCATAAAGTAAATCAGGGGCAGACAGTATTTTATCAAATGTTTCACTAAAAGCAGCAGAAGGAGAATTTGGTCACAGGGCTGCTACTTAGCTCGCCTGAACATGTCTAATGGATTCATAATGACAATAATAACATGCTGCTATTGAATAGCCCGTGCATTCTTCATTCCCATAAAAGAAGATCACAATGAATGACATTAAGGAAATGACTCCAAAGGTCTCCCTTTATAAGAAGGATGCCTGCCTTTATAGGCACTTCTAATTTTTGTTTCAAGTAGCACAATTTGTCTTGGAAAAAGCAAACTGCTAGAAGGTTTATTTGGTTTTTTTTATTGTTGGTATTTTGGTTGGATTTTCTTTGTTTGTTTGTTTGTTTTTTAAAAGAATACATCAAAAGTTGTAGAAGATACATATACACAAGAAAAGAGTCCTGGAACATGAGATTGTTGATTTCTTTGAGTGTCCATCATTCTATTTTTCCCAGGATATTTAAGGTCATTATCTGTTGAGATTGTTTTAAAATCTTTTAACTAAATTACTTGTTTTCTTAAAAAAAAGTAATGATCTGGGAAAAGAAGAAATTTATAATTACGCTAAGTTCTAGGAATAGGCTTCCAGTACTGGCGCAGAACATCTATAAATCTGCGTGGCTCTAGGCCGAGCTTGTCCACATTCCATTTACAATACAGCTCAAGGTCAGATGATTCAGAAAAAGGGGTTTCTTATGACCTGTCTGTATGCATAAATTGCATCATTTGTGGGGAAAAATCTTTTTGTTGTTGTTGTGCCACAAGGACTTTTATTTATCTTGCCCAACTTTCAGTATAGTATTTTATAGAGGTAATGTTCCCATGAATTTTTTTTTAGGGTTTCTGTATTATATTTGTGATACTTGGGGTCTTGATGGGAGGAAATTCTTCAGACTCTAATTGATGTCATTATGTGAGTTGGATGAGAAACATATAATCTATTCAGATTATAGCAACTTTGCAAAATGATGGGAAAATTTTGGTTCTGTTGTTTCAGATTACAAAATTTCCTTTGGGTGACTATGTATTGTCAATGATGATTTTTAGGTTCTGTATCACATTAACAAGTTATTATTTAAAGTTCACATTGTTTAATCCAATTACACATTTGTCCATATAAATTTGATCATTTTATATATATTTAGATATTAATGCAATTTGTACATTTTAGAAGTAAATACTCCAGAACTACTTTTAAAACCCCATATTTTAGAAATGATATTTCAAAGTCATTTAAAAACTTTTATTATCCTTAGGAAAAATATAAATAAATAAAAATAAAAATATTTTTAAAGTTCTGGAAATTTTCTTTATTATAAAAATAAAATGATTTTTTCCAAAAGAGAATATATGTCTATTTGATATAGCAGTTTGTCTTTCAAACCCTATTTTTAAAAAGTATCTTGGTGACTAATAAACTGATTCTGTTTTAGCTTATCCTGTTGGGTCTTGTTCAGCACATGTGAAGTCTGTTTTATAGCCTGTTCATTTACTTCACAGTGTCTTTCTGTGTATCAGTGGCCATGACTGCCACTTAGCCCCACCTCTCTGGACATCCTTAAGCATCATGGCCTGTCAATTTGATCACCTTCATACATTCATCTTCAACCTCCCTCCTTCTTAGACTTATGCTAGCAATAGGCAAGCCTGAAAAGAGTGAAACTCTCAATGCCTGAAAGTAGACCTCTTTTCAGTATACATATTTGCCCCAGATTACCTTCTCTAGTGATGAAATTCTACCTCATCTCTCTATGAATTTGACCTCATCCATGTGTGTTATATGACTCCTTGAAATTGTGAGGACTTCTCAATGTTAACACATGCCAAAATTCCCTTTGTGTTGGAGCCCGGAGTTGTGTGTACTGATTCTATTCCTTCTAACAGAAGAACAATACAAAACATGGTTAAGAAATGCCATTATAGTTGACTTATCTAAAAGACTTTTTCCTACAGGTCATTTTTCCTCTGTTCAAGCATAATTGATTTTTAATAATAACTCCTAATTTGTGTCATAAATAACTGTACTTGGGCCTTATTTTTAGTTTCGTATTGTTAATCCCTAACCTATTTCTATGAATCAGTTTACTTGTGATTTTTTAATTCATAGCATAAAAGACTAGTGTGTTCTCTGAAGGCTTTTTTTTGTAGGCCAACAAACAAAGGACTTTCCCCCATGTGTCTAGGATGCTTGCGACTTACTCTGGTTCACCAAAGGGCCTTGGCTATGGATCCTCTGAAAGATATACATGAATATTCCCTTTTTATTTGATAGGTTTTATCATCTTGTTCCTTATTGCTCAAATCATCTGTAGTAATTTTAGCAACATGCCTTTTTCCCCACTAATTTTTAATTTTTGCCTGTCGTTTCCTTCTGTCCTGATAGCAATAAACATGCAAGGATGGGTCCTGCTAAAAAAGAAAAAAAATTATATTTATTGCAGATTTTGACAAAAATAAATTTGAAAAATATAATTTATTATAGTCACTATAAATCATTGCCAGTAACAGTTAACTGAATTCAGTTTTTCCCAAATTCTTAGCTTTAAAGATTGCCTTCAGGGGCACTGAAGGGTTTGAAACTAGATAAAGTACTTGACAAGTTTTATGTTCCAACTGGCTTATTTTATCTCTTGAATCACCCGAAAGGGACTCCCCAAATCCAAAGCAGGTTGTTCTTTGTAAATCTTAACATGTAGCTTCATAAGCTTTTTGTTCTTAAAACCATTTCTTGAATTTGTGTAAATGAGGGGAAATGTCTCAAGAGCTCATAATCTACAGTATCAGAATTTAAATTTGTTAACGATGAATCAATCTATTGGAGGTGTAATTTTCCAGCTCTCCCAAATCTATAACTTGGTGAATTTAATATCTGATTAAGAGGATTGTTACTGTCATACAGGGAAGAAAGAGAATTACACTGATCATGGGCTGTTTCTGAGTCTAATCTGAACAGTATTTTGTAATTATGATGACTTAGAAAAAAAGTCCCTCCAGTTTGACTGTAGCACCAGGAGATACCATTTGTAACAAATACTGTATGCTCATAAATAACAATCGTGGAGACTGGAAGAATGGATCATTGGTAAAAGGTTTGACTTACAAGTATGAATATCTGAACTTGGTCCCCAGAACCCACATCAAACCAGTTGGTGGCATACCTAAGATACTAACCCTGACAGTCAGATGTCTGGGGTTTGATGAGAGAGAGTGGGGGGGGAGGTTAGGAGAGAGGGAAACAAAGAGAGAGAATATTTGCTCATGGGGCAAAAAAATCTACAGCAAATAATTTCAGAAATATCAAGTCTTGTTGATGATCTATTTATATATTTTAAAGAAGGAGCCATTTGCAAAAACTTTGGTATGAATTATATACCTAATGGTATCCTAGTTGTTCATAGGAAACCAATTTTATCCTAGAAAGAATTACATGTTTGAGATACATGCAATGGTATATGCATACATATATTAATAGTGCATGTGTGTGTGTGTGTGTGTGTGTGTGTATGTTGATGTACACCAACCTACTACAGTGGATATATATTTATTGTGATATCTAATAAGTAATAACTGAATTTCCTGTCACATTCCCTGTACATGTGCCTTTGCAAATCAAGATATCATGGGGTATGCATTGATTAGAATAACCATGTTGGGGTTTTGCTGTTACTACAAAAGTGAGCACTTAACAAGTATGTCTTCAATATTTTTGTCAGAATAGTGTTTTCAAAGTCATCAAAATAATTCTCTATCCTACTTCATATCAGTGTTGTGTCTTTTCAGATACATCCCTCTCACCAGAGCCCAGATTGTTACAACTCCAGCCAGTGGAGGGTGTAATGACTTTCACCCAGTTACATAGAATTTGGTAACACCAGTTTGGTTTCCTGATTCCTTGAGAGCTGCCATCTTTGAAGATGGGGCCCAGTATCTAAAGTATTCAGTTGAATATCAGAAAAGTAGCTAGGAATCTTAATGGTCAGACCTTATCTTCACATTCAACAAAACTAGTAAGTAATCCTGAATCACGTGTGAATATCACACTTTTCATAGACATCATAAATGAGGGCCCTTCATCTCAAAATGAAAAACCTTGGGGCACCCATAGCAGGCTTTGCTACTGTAATTTTATCTAGGGTTTTGATCCACTTACAAATTTAATCTAACCTCCCTGAACTTAACTATTCCATTATCCTCTGAAAAATAATTAGAAGCTATAAGCAGAAGTCTGCATACATGCAGCTCCTTGGGAGTCCCTAAGCTCATTGAAAGGAAGAGTTTGATGGATATTGGTCAGCTGATATTGGCCCATCTCTAATAATAGCTGAAAATGCTGCTTAGCTAGGTGAGAAAGTTAACTTCAGGAAAATGAAAATGAAGCATTTGGGATCTATCTTCAAAGATGAGTTTCCCTTCTGCATTTGGTTCCTGGTAAGAAAGTAACCAAGGGAGCCAGTTACAATTTTTTTTTCCTTTTTCCTTATTCTTTCTATTAGTTTTGACAATTTATAATTAAGATATATGACCCTCTTGACTTAGCTTTGTTGACTGCAATTTTCCCTTATCCTTGCAAAGAAATGTAAATGAATCAGGAACAGTTTTGCTATAATCCGTACCAATAATAAGTAAATAATATCAGTATATTAAAAATTTGTAGACTGTAGCTACCATGTGGAAAAATTAACTATAAGAAACATACAAGCACATTGGTAAGGGTGCAGCCACTAGAAGTTTGCATATAAAATCAGGAAATTGTTATTGCCATATACTTAAAATAGAGTCAAGGTCCTGTAATATAAAATCATTTCAAATTGTGGAACACCCACTCATTTAATGAAACACCACTATACTCTCAGGAAAGGAAGGGTATTTTATTATTTGATTGAGATGTGCTTTAGAATATGATGTTTCCTAGTTTTCACACAATGCTAACTTAAAAAGAGAGTAAATTTCATTCTATGTTCCTCTTTGTCTCATTTTCCATTAAATTTATAATGCATTGCTGGGCTATAAACAGATACTATTTTATCATTCTTTAATTGGAGGTATTTTATTTTTGCATCCTTAGCAAGATGTAAAATGTGTTTGGTTGGCAGTTATTTAATATATTCTAATCTTCACAATAGCATGCCCCATGTAGTAAGTCTTCAGGAAAAATTTGTTTTGTGTTTAGAAAAGTGAAATTTTTTGCTTCATTCATTTTCAGCACATATTTTAGGAAGTGTCTACTATATACACAGTTCCTTGTTATCCATGTAAATCAAAGGATTGTAAATATAAGTTTCATGACATAGCTCTAATTTTAATGAAGGTAAATTTCAGATAACAAAGCCATGGTTTATCAGGATGAAACCAAGGAAAAAATAAAAAATATAAATAAATCAAACACAAATCAAGTGGAAATGCATTCATTCATGCCACCGTTCAAAAATTAGGAAAGGAAAAGCCTAGAGATGGTGGTGCAGGACTCCCACCTGTGTACATGCCTGTGGGTACAGTTGTCTGTATCAGCAACCTGAATGTTTGTGTGTGTGTGTGTGTGTGTGTGTCTGTGTGTGTGTGTGTGTGTGTGTGTGTAAGTATAATGAGGGCCAACATAGACTGCAAATGTCTTCCTTGATGATTCTACATTTTATTTGTTGAGACAAGGTCTCTCTCTGAAACTGAGTCTTGCCAAGTCTAGCTAGTCTGACTTCTCAGTTTGCTCTGAAGATCTCTGCCTCTGCCATTCAAAAGGCAGGGTTTTAGGCAGTTGCCACATTTCCTGGATTCTTATGTGAGTTCTGGGACTCAAGCTTTGATCTTATACTTGAGCAGCCAGCCCTGTAGTCACTGTGTCATCTCCTCAGCTCCTCTGTGAAGATGTTAATGGTTCTGTTGTTTCATTTATATGCATAATTATCTCTTATGCCAACTGTAGCTTTGATCTATATTCCTTAGACCTGTATTATCAACAAGTTTATTAGGAAAAAAAAATCAAGTATCTGCTTAGCATTCTAATTGTCATTGAAAATAACTACTTATTGAGGAAGAATGGTGGTTTGTAAGAATACATTACTTTATTCCTCCCTTGTTACTTTTGCATATCTTTAGTAATTTTATGTATAGCACATTTATATTTATGTGCTTTGTGAATATATACGACTGTTAAGAAAATAGCATTCCTGTTTACAAATGGGAATTGAAATATTTATAAACAGTTCGGATACAGTTCTGCTGGCAGAATTTTCTAGCTGAAATGTAGTAACGGACTTTCCTAATGAGGCATACCATCTTTGTGCTGCTTCAGAAGTGAACAAAATTGTTATTATAGATTATCACTCTGCTATTTAATGATTCATTCATTGTTCAGAGATATTCACCCACCAATTGTGACTAAAATGTAATTAATTCCATTCAACATCTTGTTGAATTTTTCATAGTGAACATTTTTTCCATTTAAATATTTTAATGATAATATTGTAAATACTAAAAGTAAAGGCCTACTGGGTAGAGGTACTGAATTGAGAGTATATGTTTAGATATCTTAGTCTAAATTCTGCATCTACAACCTTTATTCTAGAAGTACAATGGGCACCCCATATCAGTTTGAAAATTAAAATAATAGGAAGTCACTGACAATAATGTTTTATGATAAAAAGTAAGTTTCTCTTATATATTAGATGGATATAAATACTCTCCTTTCTAATTCTGATACATTCTAGTATAAATAACATTTAGATAATATTTGCATAACATACTATTATTTACTATTATATATGTATATATGTATATGTATACTGTCTGTAATTGCATGAAAAATGCATGTATTCATCCTCCATTCATAACTCCATTTTGAGTCATGTTCTTTTCAGAATGGAACACTATTAAACAAGGTATAAAACTGAGAACGATAAAATGAGATCCAATATCTGTAAAGCTCCTAAGAGAAAATTCTGGAATGTGTGTCATGAGGTTGATTGATTTCAGGTGATGCCCTCTTTAGCTTTACCAACATGAGACAAAATAAGACATCTGAGAGGAAAACTTCATCTGATAAATTGCCTAGATCGGACAGTCCTGTGGGGAAGTATACGGGTTATGATGAATTGATTAGGTGCAGCACAGTACACTGTGGACATGATTGGTGCCTAGGCAGGTGGTCCTGAGCTGTGTAAGAAAGCTAGGAGGAACCTGGGGGAGATGGAGAGCCACTGTAAACATTGTTCCCCCATGGTTTCTGTTTCAGTCTCCTACCTGAATTCTTTATCTTACTGTCTCACTGAAGGACCTAACATGGAAATGTGAGTCAAATAAACTTCCTTGCCTATATTGCTTTTGGTCAGAACATTTTATCTGATCAACATAAAAGAGACTATAACAGAAGGTTAAGACTGTAGCCAGGCAGTAATGGTGAATGCCTTTAGTCACAGCACTCTGTGAGTTCTATGCCACCCTGGTCTATAAAGCAAGTCCTAAGCCAGCCAGAACTATTACACAGAGAAACCCAGTCTCTAAACAAATACCCAAACAAATAATTAAATAAAAAGATTGCAGCTGGCACATTTTGCATGAGCGTGAGTCTTCTAACATCCCTGTTCAGTTAGAAAAGACCCTTGTCTCCAAATATCCTTATAGCGTTTTCCCATAGTTTGGCAATGCATCATTTCCTTGGAGTAGTGAATATTCTATTCAGACCAGTCCCCCAATCCAGTTAATATGTATCTCCTTCTAAGGTGTATGCATAAGTGTCCATTTCTAATCAATGAGCTGTGTATCAGTTCTTAATTTTGATTAACTTGAACTTCTTAAAATGGATCATAGGAACAAGGGGAGAAATAGTTTTGGGATGTCTGTTCATCATGATCCAGGTGTGTTGTATGAGTTTATGTCCATTCATTATGTTAATAAAGCAAAGTGGGCAGTAGCTGAGAGGCTTGCATACTTAATGCTAACTTTGCACAGTAAGAAAATAAAATCCTCTGTTTAGTAACTTCCTATGGCTTGGGGATTTTCTCAGCATGTCTCTCTTTTACATTAGCAATTCAAATATATGCAACATTCTTCCATTTTGAAGGCTGACATACTTGCCAATTTGTTAGTATATGGTTAGAAAAGCGAGGCTTTTAAGGTATTCCTGCTAATAACTCAAGACATTTTCACTACCTCAAATGAAATGCATGCCAGAAAAGACATTGCTGGTTCAAGAGTAACAGTCAGCTACTCAAAATCCGATGAAAGACAGTTCTGGTATGTAAGTCACCCAATCACTCTGTTTAAAGATATATATTTACCAACTATGACGTTTTCTTCACCATGATTCATTGTTACTCACCATTGTTCTGGTCATGAGGTATTACATTAAAAGTCCTTTATGTTATGAAGTTAAGACTGAATGTAAATACTGGTGCACCTAAACAGTTTGATTTACAAATCAGCATTGGATCATCAGGTATTCATAAATGATGAGCATGGAATGATTACTGAGAGGTATTTATCATTTGGGTTTGTCCTTATCAAGTGGGTAGATTCAGGAATACACATCATTTAATAAGGGGCAGCTGAATGGTTTTAAGGTAACATTTTTCAGAAAGTAAAAACAAAATCAGTATCATCAGTTTAAGAGAAATACAAAACAAAGAATAGCTAGAAGCTCAATTAGGATTGGGAGAAATCCCATGACCTTCCATGCTTGAATAAGCTGTCTCTCAAATTATATTTCTCTCAGGGTGTTGATTGCAATGATAACACCTTACAGAAAGTAATAATATATTTACATCCCATCACTGATAAGTGGCATTTTTAATTTGCCATTGCAACATCAACTGACCTTATATATTAGACCTCAGGCTTGATCTACGTTGTGTCAAAAAGAAAACACAAAATTTTATAAAATGATGTATAGTTTCAGAGAAAGATTTTATTCTAAAATAACATGAAGCCCTCCTAATCTGAGTTTAAAAAATATTACAATAAATTCATTTCTTGAAAAATTTAAAATATTCCTAGCGTAGTGGACTTCTGTCACTTCAGTACCTGTCTAGCTTGTGTAAACAGCCCCACTGAAATATAACTGTAATAAGGATTGAAGCAAAGGTTCTCTGGCCTATGTTGCAATTATGTCCATTCCTATACCAAATGAAAAGGCACTGTCCTATTTTTAAACAAGTGGATACCAATAGCCCAACAATTTCACAATGATGTTAATCAAGCATTTCTGATCTAGCACAAAGGCCAATGGATGTTCATGATTTCACCATAAACTTGATGACTTTATCTTGACTTGTTTTCCATTCTCTCATTTGTTATCTTTTTTTTTTAAAATTATCAATGTTTAATTGTAATACATGTGCAGTCATAAGGTATTAATTAAGCACTTATATTTATAAATAGGCATCCATATATTTCAATGATACATCAAAGAATTACACAGCTTTGGGTTTGTCTAGTTGGCTGGTTGAATAATTTGTTAGTTTTATTTTGTTGTTCTGTTTTGTATTTATTTTTCACTAGCTGTAGTAAAATACAGCATCAAATTGGTCCTCACAATGTCCTTGGGTGGCAATGAGATTAGGCTAGGTACAGATGAGTCACAGAATTAACAAAGTAGAATTCCTTGTGTAAAAAAGAAAAGCCAATCTATTAAAAAAATATTTTCTACCTTCTCTAACAGTAACTTTTATTGAGAGTCCCCCTTGCTTTATGAGAATAGTGTATAGATGTGATTTATAAGTATACACATATATACTCACTCAATATATATATATATATATATATATATATATATATATATATAATGCACAGTACTATAAGACTTATAATATTGTTTTAAACAGACTTTTGCTCCTGGGTTTCTTGCTGGGGCTTGCTTCCTAGATACTACTTCCTAAGTTGGTAATTCTGTTATTGATCTTTATGCTTCTGAAGTTATACTTACCTTAGCATTTTTGATTCATTGATTTTAATTTTAATCAACTATTCAAAATTAGATGCTTCAGGAAATCTTCAGTTACTCTTTTCTGTTCCCTTACCTGGCAGACTCTTGTGCTATAATTGGGGCCTAAGTGAGAAACCCACCTGTGATTTTAGGATCTTGTTCCCTACCTCGTTCCTTATGCAGAACTGGGATTTGTCTTTCAGCTGTTTCAATCCTTTAGTTCCTGGATACTTTTCCCCCCTATTTCTTGTTTAGGTTTTTGTTTTAAATGAAGTATACCTGTGCTTTAAGCAGGTAAAGTTTAATTTGAAAAATTATTAAATATGTCACTAGAGTAACTGCAAGATAGATGAGAGCTCCATGTTATACCAAAATATGAGGGAGCTGAATCAAAATGGCTGAATGTAATCAGGTTCTCATTCTCTTTATGATGTGGAACTGGTAATAGAGGAGATTGTTGGCTTAGCCAGAGGGTATGGAGCTGCTAAGCACATAACAAACAGCTCACTGCTGGGTGGGGTGCAGCTATCAGCATTGGATAACCAGGGTACTGTGAGCATATGAATGGTGTTAGAGGGCTAAGTGAAGTTTAAGTGGGCAACTGAGTGCAAGTATATGAGCATGTCTTTCAAGAGTCCAGGCATATGTACCAGCAGCACTCTAGTTTTATCTTGAAAAAGGCTTTAGAAAGATAATTAACATGCTAAAGCTTAAAGATCATGGATGATCAGCCATGTCCTGAGCCTATGCTGGCTGGGTAGACTGCATCCACACTGACAGGACTCCACATTCCCAGTGTCTGTAGGGAACTCCTTCCTCTGTCCATGTCTAAGCAAAGTTCTGTAGCTAAAAATGAAACACAATGCTCATCTGAAAGAAGAAATACCCTCCATGGTCAGTTATATTTTTTATAGAAGAATCTACCCATTGTCTATAGGCAAAGTTTGATACCTAACTATGAAATCATTTATAAATGTTTCAAGTCACTTGGGGCACTATTGTTTACTTTACAAATAAAAAATAAACTAAACAAGACCTTTTTTTGTAGTTAATGTCATCCCACTCAATCTCAGCATCCCTAGCAACTCAAATTAACTTCAGTTTCTACATTTAAATTCAATTAGATTCTTATGAAGATGGAGGACAAAGCACATACTACTATGGACTTGTAGACAACAGGCTCCCTAAGTTGGATCTTTTTTATTATTATTTAGAATCAATCTTATTTTACTTATCAATCCCAGTTCCCACCCATCCTCCCAGGCCCCTCACTGAACCCCCCCTGCATCCCACCCACCCTTCCATTCCCCAGAGAAGGTGAGGCCTTCCATCAAAGTCTATCACATAATTTGGGGATGGGCCTATGCCCTCCTCCATTTATCTAGGCTGAGAGAGTATCCCTCGATGGGAAATGGGCTGTCAAAGTCTATTGTACACTAGGGATACATACTGTTTCCACTGTCAAAGTTCCCAGGCCTCCTAACTGGCACCCACATTCAGAGGGCTTGGCTCAGTCCAATGCTGGTTCCCCAGTTTTTTGACTGGGGTCTATGTGCACTCACTTGGTCAGTTCAGCTGTTCCTGTGGGTTTCTCCAGCCTGGTCTTGTTCCCTTTGCTCATCCCTCCTCCTTCTGTACAACTGGATTCCAGGAGTTTGGCTCAGCAGTTAGCTTTGGAGCTCTGCTTCTGCTTCCATCAGTTACTGGATAAGGACTCTAGATTGGCATTTAAAATAGTCTTCAATACCAGTTTAGGGAAGGCATTTAAGGTAGCCTCTCCACTATTACTTGATTCTTAGTTGAGGGTCATTCTGATGGATCTTTGGACATTTCCCTAGTGCCAGATTTCTCTTTAAACCTATAATGGCTACCTCTATTAAGGTATCTCTTTTCTTGCTTTCCTCTATTGTAAGGAGTAGGGTTTTCTCCGCCTGCCACCTGGTCTTGTCCTGCCGCCGCGCCAGCTCCAAATAACATACTGAGACTCTGTATTTGATATAATTCTGTTGGCCCGGTACTAGTTTCATATCGGCTAGCTCTGTCTTAAGTATTAACCCATTTTTATGTATTTCTATGTGGTCTTGCCGAGAGCGGAGGAATGGCGGTTCTATTCTCTCCAGCCTCTCCATCTTCACCCCTCCTTCCTACTTCCTATTTCCTCCTTGTATCCTAGTCCCTCCTATCTTCCTTTTCTATTGGCTGACAGTGCTTTATTCATTAACCAGTATGAGAAGCATATACAGAATGACATCTCCCATTACTCTATTTTTCCTCCAATTCTGTCTTCCTGTTTTCCTCCCCTACTCCTTTTCTCCCCTTATCTTTTTCCTCCCTCCCTCCCTAAGTTGAATCTTAATGAGAATTAAATTATTATTATTGCTCCAATCTCCATCTTCAACTTCAACTACTTGGAGAACTGTTTTATCTTCAACTTTTTCTCTTAAATTAGCTTTTTTACTTGTGACATCTCCTTTTCAGCAGCTGGCATTTTGATTTTAGTTTCATTTTGGCTACTTCTATCATTGTTCTTAATTCATTGATTATTTGGTTTGGTTTTAGAGAAAGGCTCTTCCTATGTAGTCTTGCCTGACTAAGCGTAATCCTCCTGCCTCTGCATCCCAGGAGCAGGAATTCCAGAAATAGATCACAGGTGCCTAGCTGCCATCATTCATCATCATCATCATATTTTTTGTTGTTTTTTTTGGGGGAGGGGGTTTCCCCCTCTCTCATCTTACTGAGATTTAGGGAAGGAATAAAGAAATTGTATATATGTAGTCTATAGGGAATTTAAATGTTAAAACATCCTGTCATTCCTTTATGTCTTGTCTTCCCCTTATCAAATTTTGTGAAAGCAAAGTTAAGTATGTGTGTCCTCTAATTTTACAATGCCATGTTCTCATAGTATTAGTATTGGGGAAAGAATCCGTTGTGAAAAATAGCAACAGGCATTTGGCAAACAATAAGTTCATTGCTTATTGGTCACTATAGAGATCTTTCACTTATAATCATGTGCTCTCATCGTATCAAGATGGGCCAGAAGTGCTTGTTAAACAATAATGGCTTTGCATTCTATGAGAGAAATTCACAAATATCCTAAATATCTCAGAAAAGGCACTGAAACTAGCTATCTCTAAATTATCTTGTTTTAATTTTATATTATAAAAGTTTAAAGGGATTAGTGTGTCTAATCTTAATTGTCTAGAGTAGTGATTGGCATAGCCAACACTAATATTAAGATATGCCAAAATCTTTTTGGTTTCCATCTTTTTCATAGGATTATAAAGACAAAAACATGGAAGCAGATATTCAGCATCTCTATTCTGATTTGGAGAACAATTTAAATGTTAACATACAAGCTCTAATGTAATTTGAAACAAAAACAAATTAACATGAATTTGGCTTTTTGCAAGACTAGTGATGTAAAAGATAGATCCTCATACTTGGCTGAGGGTAAGTGTCACAAATAGCATGGGCTAGTCATGTTTTAATGCCAATATTAATTCCTTTGTAGGCACAAATTTAAAAAAAATAGCCCAAGGCAATTTTCTTTCTTTCTTTTCTTTTCTTTTTTCTTTTTTTTTTTTTTTTAATTTTCTCAGTTCAGAGATTCCTTTGAAATTTCAATGAAAGCTCTAGACACTTTGTTCAGAAAAATATTCATCCATGATTTCATCACTCTGCAGATTGTGATACCTCTGTAGTGTAGACACAGTTAAGAATAATATCTTGGTCTTTTGCTAAGCCCCAGTGTTATTCTGCTAATACAGCTCCTAAGGAATCAGGGGCAGAAAAGACTCAGACTGCTCAGGACTATTCTTAGACTTTTAGGTATTCTACCAATGGTAGTGGCTTAGGGCTCCGGACAGAATCTTTGTATATTGTATTTTGTTTAGGCTCACAATAATTTGTGCAATAGGTTTGCACAAGGAAGAAATTGGAGGTTGGAGGAAGGTCAAAGTCTTACAGCATGTAAGTGATAGGAAATGATTCAAAGCCATGGCTTAACTTGAAAGTGCCAAGTTAGAGCACTAAACTGTTTACTGTATTTGCTTCAAGTAATAAAGCTAGTTAATTACTCTATATTATTGTGCATCACCACTAAATCTTTGCATGGAAGCAGGCAGTGCTAAAAAAGTGCCACATTCTTCTCTACCTCGTGAGAATCCAAGATTAAATAATGTAACTCTTGTAGTTTTGCCCCAGAGAACAGAGTGTTTATTAAAACCTGGAAATTCAGGAAATGTGAGAAGAAAAGGCTAAAAGCTCATTCTTTAGATGTAAGTTTAGTTTCAACAGATTTGTGGACATTTCACATGTTCTTATGTAGGACAGGTCTGTCTTGGATTTTTAAAACACTTTTTACATGTGATAAATTAAACTCTAAAATTTCCTTTTAGCAATCATAATTGCATTTTAATGTGTATCCTATTTCCACACTATATTACAGGTCATGTTGCCCTTGTTCAGAACCCCTGAGCCCTTACTCTTCTTCAAGCCAATAATCTATGACAGCATAACTTCCTTTCTTAACCCACAGTCAATAACTTCTACTTAAGTAAGTCCCCCCCCCCCATTACCTATTTTGTAATGTTTTTCATGTTGACTTCTTACAGGAGTTCCTTAGCGAAGACCTAGCCAAGGCAAAACAAGCAAACAAGCAAGGCCCAGTCACTGTTAGCACAGCCCATTGTTGTATCAAAACTTCTATTATGCTATTAAGATACAAATGTTATTGACTTTTAAGCTGCTCAGCAATTCTTTTATGAACATCTCAGGGACTTTTTCATTTGTATTAAGTCACAAAGGCTACAGATTTGTTTTGAGTTAGACAAGGGCTAATTTAGAAAAATTATTTATTGATATTCTTTTTAGTTCTTGGGATATTAGCTAAAGTTATGTTTTAGACATACTGTAAATTCAAATTTTCTTTCAGAATAACTGTAGGAATTCACGTGTACACATACATATTTATTAGATATGGATACAGAATTTTAATTAAGAAATAGACCTAAGGTAAAAAGACAAAGAAAAATAAAAAAAAAAAAATAGAAGCTGATAGGTTATTTCAGAGAACACAGTTATTTTTTTCTAAGATGGTGCATTTCAATATTTGAAGATGAACAATTTGTGAATAGTTTATGTTAAAACTTGATACATCAGAAACCTTTGTGACTGAGACTACTTGTGTTGGTTTATGATCTTACCTAAGTCAATAACTGCCCATGATTATTTCAAAGATGAAATTATAATTGTAGCCCTTCAGGATTCCCATACACCTTTTTTCATTAATTATATTTGATACAAATTCTAAATAATAAATGTGTCACATATATTTTCCCACACCTTTTACAATAAAAGCAGTTAAAATTTTCCCTCCACCCCTTTCAGAAGTGTAGGTAAAGACAAAGAGTCCTGGGCTGTGAAAAACAACAGTTATTTAGTGATCAAACTTTCCAAAACTAAGTTCTGCCTTCAGGATATCCATGGCTAGATTCCAACCTATTAGGATGCCACTTTCTAAAGCACAATGTAAATTTATAATTTCATTCTCTCTTCTTCCAAGCTGACCTGCCTTTGCCAAGCATTTGCTGTTGGTAGTGGTGTTGGTTTTGTTGTTTGTTTTTGAGACAGGGTTTCACTATGTACCTCTTGCAGCTTGGAACTTAATTTGTAGACCAGGCTAGCATCAAACACATAGATCTACCTTTCTCTGCCCACTAAGTACTATAATTAAAAGCTAAAGTATTTAACTTTATGAGTTAAGTTCTGTTTTCTCTAAAATGATAATGTTAATGGATGGCACTTGCTCTGTGTACTTCTTTGGAAAATCATGTGAATGCATGAAAAGAATTTGTAATGGTCATTTGTAGTGCAATTACTTGCCAAAAGGAAGGCATTTGAATTTTTAAACTGTATTTGCTCTTGGAAGATATGCTGTGATGAATCTATCTCACTTCAGTATGTGGCAATAAATCTATGGAATGAATTTCCAGGAGTCAAATTGCTAGGCCAGACGGTAAATACATCTGTAATTTTTGTAGATGGTCTTACTGTATTGCCAGTTAAAGAAAGCCAGTCCATATTATGTTTCTACCAAAAATGTATGCCATAACTGGAACATGACATTTGTTAACTCCTCTTCATCTGAAAGTTTCTTTCCACATTAAGCAACAGGATAGAAGACAGTAAGAGCAGAAATATGATCAGGTGGGATTTTTCCAACAAGGGAGCCAGAAAGGCTATCAGCCCAACAGTGACCAAGGGACTGAATACCTGCAATGGGAGAAGCCAGAAGGACCCAAGTGTCTGGAGAAGTAAAAACCACAGACAAACATTTCTTACTCCTGGAAACCCAATCTGGGAGTAGAACTTAGCAACATAAGAGGAAATTAAACCACAGAAACCCAAGTGATGGCTGGGGAGGGAAGATTTACAGGAATCTAAAATCAATAAATTTCTAAATCTTGAAGTCCCTATACTACTGCCATTGCCTGGAAAAGAAATCAGTGTAATCATAGAATCAGGCATCTCGTGGAAGAGCTCAGAAATCCATAGCAGCTGAATTCAGCTAGATCTACTGCTCAGCAGTCCACAGATACAGGGGCAGAGAAAAGGGTAAGGAATTCTAATGTTGGTTAATTTTTACTCTAATCATTCTCATGACACTATAGCCCCATAGAACAGGAAGTCAAGCAGAACACTTGAAAGAACATGGAGCTTGTTGGACCTGGGAAACAGATCCCAAGATGCATTGACTGTGGGGATTGAAGCAAAAGTGTAGTTAGCAGGGTCTGAAGCTGTGAAATCCCCACCCAGCCTCAGCAGACAGAAGCTGTTAGTGATGGAACTCAGTACAGAGTCCTGATGGGTAGAGCAAAGGACCCTTATGACCTTGTCTCTAAATTGAATAAAGGACACAAGTAAGGCACACAGTAACTCTTGCATGTAACACTAGGACTTCTGTGAAAAGAGCACACTCATTAGCAGTTTGTGGTTTTTTTCCGTGGATATAAACTCCCCTGAAGATAACCCTCTAAGGGAACTCACAGAAAATCAAAGAACCAGAAAAGTCGGGAGAGGGACAAAACATACAAACTAGAAGATGCACGTTCTTCCACAGATTCAAGGTACACAACCAAGAAACTGACAGTAACCGGAGACAAGATTCTAGGATGCCTCCATGAGCTAACAGATTCTTGATGATGGAATGACAATAAGATAAGCTTAAATCGAAGACATTTTTTTTTTTCAAAGTCCCACTTCAAAAAGATTAATGAAAACCAAATAGGTAACTCTGATAAAAAGATAAAGAGTTAATTTAAATACTTAAGAGAAAGTTACAAAATCAGCTCAAGACATAGATTTGATGGGAAAATCAGCAGCTTAGAGGAAAAACTTAAAATCCTGGAAGGAAAAGTAGGGATGAAAATTAGGATAATGCAGAAGAACAAAGCAGGAGGCTAGCGAACAACAACAACAACAACAAAATAAAAGCCACAGAATAAGAGAAGCCAAGCCCAAATTTAGCAAGAGACATGATCTCATGAAATGAAAGCAGAAAATAATGAAATGTGGACTGACAAGATAGATTAAGCACCGAACAAACTAAGAAAAAAAAGAGAAGATGCAAATTAACAAAAAGAAAGGATGTGTTAATTCCCCAAATCAAGACTAAGACCCTACTACAGTTTGAAGTCTACTTTGAGGCAAATTTTAAAAACATACAGGCCAAGTGGGTGGGTTCTGGCCAAGTCCATCTCTGATTTCCCAGGAAAAAAAGACATGGCCATGCATCAGCTTAAGTATTTCCCATTAGGTCCAATCAGGAGAAAGCATACGCTCTGATGTACCTCCAGCTTCTGTCTAATCAGGGGCAAGCATTGCTTGCCTGTGAACCTCCTGCCCATATGTGATCAAGCTCATTCAGTACAGATTGGGTGAAACTTGTTTAAGGGAGTGAAAACGTGTGTCTTATTATCTACCATAAACAGATACCTCTGGATTTTCATGAACAGTCTGTCAGCATTTCAGAAACTATCTGGCCTTGAGCAAGGGGCTTGCAGATAAGAGATTTGTTTGTTTTGTTTTGTATCACATAGTCATAGTAATTAAATTTAAATTGTAACTTTGGCTCTCATAGATGAAAGGGGGTTATTAAAACAAATTTCATTGAAATCCAAAAGATCATTACAAAATACATCAAAAACTGATATTACAGCAAGTTAGAGAACCTAGAAGAAAAAGATATTTTTTCTAAACACAAAACTTACAGAAATTAAAGCCAGAAGATGTAAATATTGAAACAGACTCTTAATAAACAATGATACTTAAATCTTCTCACAAAGAATGACCTACAGCCAGGTATACTTACTGGCAAATTTTTAGAACACTGAAAGAAAAATCTAAAACCAATATTTGTCAAACTTTTCTACCAAAAACAAAAATAGGCACATGACTAAATTCAGTTTTTGAGGCCAACATAACTCTGACTCCAAAATCAGATAAGGGACACACATAGATGCACAGAAAAATGCTACTGAACATTCTCCTTGAAGAACATAGAAGCAAAAATTCTCAACAACATACTTGCAAACTGAATTCAAAATCACATTTGATACCTTATGCATCACAACCAAGTTGCAAACTTCATTGAAAATAGACAAATTAATAAATGCAGTATACCAACTTAATGGACTTAAAGACAGAAATGGCTTGATTAACATGATAGATTAAAAATTTGCATGTTCATGATAAAAGCCTTGGAGAAACCAGGAATAGATGGTACATATGTTAACGTGGTAGGTTGTATACGCCAAACATGGTTAAATTGTACTAAATGATAACGATCTTCATTTCCTGTTAAGCCTGAATGAGATGAGGGAGCTACTCTCTTCATTTTTGCTTGATGAAGTGTCTTGAGCAATAAGATAAGAAAAATATATAAGAGAGACAAAAACTGGAAAAGAAGTTACAGTATCTTTATTTGCAATGATTTGATTCTGTTGTTAGCCAACATCTAGACTTCACAAGAAATATTTGGATCTGAGAAATAAAAATTAAAATCTGCTTTGAGATTCTTTCTTACTCCAGTCATAGTAGCTATAGTGAAGAAAACAAATGAAAATAAATTCTACAGAGCATGTGGGGGAAATTGTTTTTATTCACAGTAGTTGTGTGAGTAAACTGGTGAAGCCAGTACGGAAAACAGTTTGGAGTTTTTATTTAGAAAACAAAACAAAACAAACAAACAAAAATAAATAAACACTAAAAATAGAATTACCAGATAATCTAACCCAACTGTATCACTCCTAGGAAAAAGATTCCACAAATATTTGCTCATCATGTTTCTTTCTGTTTTTTTAAATATAAAAACAATGAAAAAATCAGATTATGTGTCCACCAACAGATGAATAGATAATAAAAATTTGGTACATATTGACAATGGAATCTGAAGCACCCATTAACAGAACTGACATTGTGAATTTTGCAGGGAAGTAAATGGAAGTTAAAATCATATATTAATAAAGACACCCTATATATACTCAGCCAAATTTCCTGTTTCCTCTCATATGTCCTTCTTTGCCTTTTACGGTTATACCCATGGGTTTTGTTTTGTTTTGGATGGTTGGTTTTTGTTTTTGTTTTTAGAAGTGAGTGTAAATAATTCAGGAAACTCAAAAGGGCAGATGAGATGCCAAAGAATCAAATACAAAAGGGAGGTCCAAAAGGGTAATATAGAACATGTAATTTGAATGTGGAAGAGAAACTACTGGAGAAAAAGGGTCATTGGAGAGAGGAGAAGGGTGAGGTATGGGGTGATTTGAAGAAAGCAAGGTATAATTAAGCAAAGCTAAGTATATGTGAAAATGCCACAACAGAACCTGTATGCTAATTAAAATTTGGGTGACTCTCCTTTAAAAACTCATAGCCATAGACCCATTGTGTCTTGCTGTTTTCCAAGCCTTCTTCTTAACTCTCCTGCTTATGTCTGTATTAAAATATCTTTATTAAAACTCCACCTGCTTCATAAAACATACAAAATAATTTAAAATAAAGGGAGGTGGAGGTTGGGCAATGTAACTCAGTCATACATGTTCCATGCCCTGTACTGAAAAGTAAAATATTACTTATGTTAATAACACACAAAAAAGATGAATAATTTAAATTTTTAATTTTTTAAAGAATATAATTCTGTCTCCTTTGTACTATCAACTAAGAATAAATTAATATTGATTAGATTTGTTAATCAATTTTATTTAATTATAAAGAGTCAATCAATGTAAGTGACCTTAAATAGTATGTTTTCATAGCGTTAATTTGTTTTCTTCCCCTGTAGAAGGCTAGTTGGTTTTTATCCGAGTACTATATGGAAATTTTCAGGCTTATCCTTAAAATCCTTTAAAGACATATTATATTAATATAGGATATAGCAATTTAAAAATGTTACTTCATAGAGTAAAAGTAAGCCCTATGACAACAAATAAATAAGGCACAGTTTTAAACCCTAAGAGATTAAGTGTACATGAATCTATGTATATATTATTTTAGAAGGAGCCAGAATATAGTATATTATTATAGGTAGATTTCAGTATACATTATTCATACACAGATATATAAAATATTCATGCATGCAAACATCATATATTAAAATATTTATGTACACACATATTAAAATCAGGATACAATATTTGGATGTTTCTTCAGGTTAGTAAGTACTTTTGGTCTTTCTATGCTAGTTCCAGATTGCAGATTGAGCATTATAGAACACTCGAAATTCTGTGGATTGACCTTGTTCTGAGTCAGAATATATCATATGTCCTCAAGAGCCCCACAAATCTTAATATTGTTCTCTTTATTCGACAGAGCTACATCATATGAGTTAATAAACACTAACAGTGAGACTTAGGACTTACAATATGTGCTACTGAGATATTGTGCTAGTCCACTCTCATGAATTTGGCATATATACTTATTTTAAGTGTAAGATTGAATAATTATTCAATGTATTGAAATCTGGAATACCAAGTTTTATCTGCTCACCTGGAAATGTAAACAATGAGAAGTGAAGTACCAAGGATTATTCCCTGTATGTATGAAATTCACTTCTTAATGTTGGTGAATTATGAGGTTAAGAGTCGACAACCATATTTTATTTGGGTGGTGTGCCTAAATTCAATATGTAAGCTGTTCTTCTAAACCATATCAGTTTCTAATTGGATCTTCCATGAGGAAGTTCAAACATGTGCAGGGTACATAGCTTTTTTTGCAATTATGTGAAAATTAATGGAAAAAGAATATTATCTCGCATATTATATATCTTATCATAATACATATGTTTCAGTTCTCTCTAGTAATTTCAGAATTAATGAAAAGTAGAAGCCCAAATAGACTTTGAAAGTGTTTGAATTCTACTAAACCAAAAATGCAAAGTCAAAACAATAATTTCTCTCTTCGGGTGCACATTTTTAGAATATAACATAAAAGACACAAAACATTCATAATTAATATAAATGACAAGACATAACCTACATGGCACATTTATATTCTCTCTATCCATTAATCACATGGTTTATATTAATGTCATATCAACAGAAAACACTACTTAGATTATTCTCCCATTGCTTAAAATTTGTAGAATAAATGTATTCACAGGTACTATCAGGAGGGTCTGTGGGTAAAGAGATTGCCACACAAACTCATTTCCTTAGTTCAACCCCTAAAACCTACTTATGTTAAAAAAGGAGTACCAAACTTCAGTCTACACATGGGTAGTAACACACACACACACACACACACACACACACACTCACACACATTATGAGCATACACAATAATAACGAATTAAAGATGTAAAAGTAATTAATAGAATACAATTCATTATACTAAATTTCCAAAACCTTGGAAATATACACAATTTAAAAATTATATTTCTATAAATATTTATGGTTTTATTAATATATTTGACTCTATCTTTATAACCTATCATTCAAATTTAAGAAAACTCTGATCAAAATTTACTACTTTCAATCATCCTTCCTCGAGAAGATTCTATGTGAAAATACTTTGTTCATGGTAAGCACTGAATATAAATGTTTCTGTTCTGTGTTGAAAGTTTTTGAGATCCTATGATATGTAAGTTATTTTTTGCTAGAATGTGGATGTATAATAATCAGTACTGAATAAATACTTGTGCTTGCATATTTTAAATTATTTTCATTTTAAAACATTAAAAAGAAACACCTTTGTGATAGTTATATCTGTATGCAGTGAAATATGAACAGATTTACCCCCACATTGCCCCCTCCAACTCCTGAATCTCTCTCAAACTTTCAACTCCCAACTCTGTGTCTTCCTCCTTCTCTGCTCTTCCTCTTCATTGTCCTGTTCTTCCTCCTCCTCTCCTTCCTTCCATCCCACCAACGATCGACTTCTAAACAGATTTTTTCCATCCTGTAAAGCAGGCCCCAAACCTAATCAGAATGCAGTTGGTAAACTTGTATTAGTCATCTACTATTGGACCAATGTGCATATCTTACCTGTAGCATGCAGGATCCAACAGTAAGACCACTGATGGCTTTGTGTTCTTTGATACAAGTCTTTATTTGATGATTCTTCGAAAAATTATACTTTCAAATATTTTGTTTCCAAAGACATGTGTATCTGCCAATTGCTAAATGAAGTATTTAAATATTTCCACCATATTTTCAAAAAGAAAATGTATTTTTCATGAAAAACTCTTTAAAGTTAAGAATCTACATAATTCCATACTGATATTATGGATATTCTGAAGTACATGTTGCTTCTTTAATCACTCTTCATATTTAATTGCCTACTTTATGCTTAAAAATCATTGGAATTGGTAAGAGCTTTCAAATACTGGCGCTCTCTATGCTTTTCTTTTAAATATTTAAATAAATTTCAGGTTTGCTGTTTCAGTACATATTTTGACACAGCTGTGGATTTTAATTTATATAAATTTTAATTAAAAACCTAAAAAACTGAGAATTTATTTTCTATAAGTGGTTTTTGCATACCACTTGAAGATTTGATGAGTGATTACTCTGAATGTGTGAACCATTTACTTTTCATCTATGATGGTATAATATCATAAATAATTTTGTTTCCTGTGATCTACCAAACTGAAGAATTCTTAAAAGTGGAATCAACATGAACATATTCTAATACCTTGATTCTAAAGATTTTAAGTCTTTTTTTTTTATTTTGGTAATGATAAAAGATAAGTTAGACTCACAAAGATAGGTTAGATGATAGAATATTTCCTTTAAATTTTGCCAAATGTTAGTGGACTAAATATTGTTAACTATAATTCTTTTTCAGTTTTTATTTAAATTTGAAACAAGGTTGTTTTACATGTCAATCCCAGTTCCCTCACCCTCCCATCCTCCCTTATAACCCCCACCAAACCCAGCACATTCCCTTTCTGCTCCCCAGAGAGAGTGAAGCCTTCCATTAAACAATCATATTTAGTCTACTGATAGGCATATCTTTTAGTTCAAATTTAAGGTAAAATTTGCCCAGGGATTTCAGGAAGTACAGAAGTCATAACTGTAAAAGATCTAAACTACCCAAGTAGAATTGTGTCAGAGTTTGTTATACAATACACACACACATACACACACACACACACACACACACACACACACACACACACACTCACACAGGGGCTGGCGTGGCAACAGCAAAGCAGCAGCAATCAAGAGAGATCACACCTGAGAATCACTGCTCCTTCCCTCTGAATGCTTTGCTCTTAGACTGGAGAGATGGCTCAGGAGTTAAGTGCATTGGCTCTTCTTACAGAGGACCCAGGTTCAATTCCCAGCACCCACTGGCAGCTCACAACTATCTGTAACTCCACTTCCAGAGAATCCTATAACCTCATACATGCGTACATATAGGGAAAACACCAATGCATATAAAATAAAAATAAATAAATGAAAAGAAATAAAACCCTGTTCATGTACATAGTACTTGGACATTAGTAAACAGGACATAGTGTCATTTTTTTGGAGAATAATCTTTGGTATGCCATGACTTAGTTTACTCTTTTTAATATATATATATATATATATATATATATATATAGAGAGAGAGAGAGAGAGAGAGAGAGGGAGAGAGTTTGCCTAGTGCCTAGACACAGACACATTTCCCTTTGACTTATGGACCCTAATGGAAAGACATTAGCGAGAGGGCTCTTTTGTTATATATAATTTCTTTCAGGTTTATTATGACTGCTATTGTATGAGTGGGTGGTAATGTTATTTACTGCTACTATATTAAACACATAAAAGAAACCACATAATCACAGCTTTGTGTCCAGTATAATTGCCTCTAACTGATACCCTTGATAACAGAACCAGTGTTAAATATTAAAGTAACACTGGCATGAATATTAATATAAGAGTATGCATGCAAATCATGGATTCAAATTAAATACAACTGATGCTAATAATTAAGTTCACTATAAAATTAAAAGTGATACAATAAACAGCTGGTAGGACAAAATATTTCTATATATGAATTATTCTATATGAATGTGAGGCTAGTAAAACAGCTGAAGACTTAATTAAAGTCATTTATGCTTTTATCTTGGATAAGTGATAAATAATCCAGTCCTGCCTACTTCATTACCATAGGTATATTTGAAACGTCGCATTTAAAGTGGAGGCAGGATCTCTTCAAAGTTATTTAGTTGTTTGTTGTTACATGCCTTTAATATAAATGTCACTAATTAACTGAGATTATTCCTGCAGATTAAAATAGTAGACATCTTTCTTTGATAGAGAGACTATAGGAGAAAATAATATAGCACATGAATTCTCTGTTATTACCTGATGGAACTTCCTAATGTGTGACTTTAGAACCACAGGGAAGTTTTTGAAGGGGAACAAGACTCTCAAAGAACTAAATACAGGTTTATGGGATGAGTTGTGTAACTTACTAGAAAGTCATTGTTTTGTATAAAGAAAAATATCAGTGTTACCGACATTATTCAGATAGCCTCGAAAGTTTTTCTGATTTAGTAAGCTTAGGTAAGTATTGTCTTTTGTGTTAGCCACTGCAGAGCCTCTTCATAAGAACCATGTTGCCGTTCACTGACCTTGTTCTGCATCCTTCTTGAAATGTTAAAAGTGAGAATGTGGCTCCCTTCAATAGTGTGGTTAGATTTAATCAGTAAGCAATAAAGTGCTTCTGCTCTGAGTACATGATCACGCTAGTATCTCTTGATCTTTATTTCTTCTTTAACTTCTCTTGGTATTGACTATTGTTGCCACAACTACAGTTCTTTGAAGGGGAAAAATCTGTGTTCTTGAAGTTTTCTTTTAAGTCCAAACATTGCTGTTGGCTGCCTCCCCACTTTCCTTGATTGCTTAAGGTTGGAATAGAAAGAGATATTGCTAGCTCTCCCTGAGCTTAAATAGGCCTAACGTACTGACAAGAAAATTGTGGGTGGAAGGTTTTTAAGAGTTTCTCTGTCTGCATTTGTAACAACCCTGCTAGGCTTTGAAAGATCAAGAGGCCATTCACCTCCATGGTTTCAGTTTCTTCCAGATGCTTGCCAATGCCTTGGCTGCTTATTGATTTCACTCCCTTAGCTGTGCTTGGCTTAATAAAACACTGCAATCGTAGCTAAAATTGTGTCTACTGTGCACTGTAATAACTTATTTGCCTATATCACTTAGTTAGTATATATCCTATGTTAATTACTAAGTGATTAAATGTGTCTGCATCATTTAGATTAGACGCTGAGTACAAGCATGTTAAGCAAGATTCATTAGAATGTCTGTTTGAAAAGTATGTGTAAATTCAAGGCAACAGCACAGAGCCTCTCTTTTCCTTCCTAGATCTGTGCTTATTTACCTGAAATATTGAGAACAATTCTTATTCCTCTTGAAGTTCTGAAGTAAAGGTAGAAGCAACTGTATTAATGTCATATGTTACAAATTATCACAAACCTAGGGGTTACAAACAGTAAACCTGGTGTTTATCACAGTTCTTTACACTAGTCTGTTGACCTGATGATGGTGGTTAAGGATACCCACATCCCTAAGTCTCTACTTCCTTTGGCTTCTTGCCTCTTCTGGCTTTGGGTACAAGAAGGTATTCTGTAGCTTATGGTTGCATCACTTCAATTGTTTATTTTTCTTTAATTTGTCTTCTGCTTCTGTGTTTCCTTCCCATTTTCCTCTCATCTATAGATATTTGCGTGGTTTTGTAACCCACATGTATAAGGAAATGATATCTTTAACATTAAAATATCCTAAACATTTCACTTCTACACACCTTTTTCCAAAATAAGCTAATATTCACAGATTCTTGAGATTAGGGTATGAGAGCCTTTTTCATAAAGATTGATGAAAATATTTACCATAGAAAATATGGGTTTTGGTCACATGTAGGTATATGTTTTCACTAAATGTCCTAATTTCCCATTTTAAAACAATGGCTGTTAAAGAGAATTGTGTTTTATGACTATTAGAAGAATCACAACATATACACATTGAATCATAAAGTGGAGAAATAAAAGACTTAAGGTGTTTTAAAGACATACATGGGAAAGCTTAAGGTACATAATCAATATTTGTTAAATATTCCAAGACAATGACATTACAGGTAGCCCTAAATGAGCAAGGGGAAAGTTGCCCTAATAACAGTTGCCCCTCACTATCTTCTCTCTTCAGTCTTGTGTTGCTGTTTTTCACTGGCTGAACCAAAATGAAATGCAGAAAACACAATAGACAGTTGAAATCCAATTTGTGTCAGTCTCTTGGAACACATAGAAGAATAAGAAGAGGAGAAACAGAGTTGTAGGAACAAAGGGATGTACAGAAGACATTCTCTCAGAGCATGTAGGATAGCCTAAAACATCATATTAATGTTTATTACAGCCTTCACTATCTTAAATATGACTCTATAAGTAGTTATTCAGTTCCTAGAATATTAAGATTTTTTTTTGTGTGTAGCTTTTTAAGAATAGCCAAGGATCTCTTTTTCAGCAGGGTACAAAAAGAGACTGGTTTTCAAAACCAAATAAACAAAACCACAATCTTTACAACAGTGATGTGAACCTGAACTCAAGCAGCAGTCAAAATAAGAATGCTTAGGTGTGGATTCAAGAATTACAGATAGAATAGAATGAGAAAGATTAGAAGTTTGAATGACAAGTACCAATTTTTAAAGCTAGTTGTCAAATACAAATCTAAGACATTAAAGTGGAATTAAACATATTTCTGCCACTAGGAAATGAGTAAAGTGTGTTAAGCAAGTCCTATAGGTAAATAATTTATTTATGTCTTGCATTTGATATTAATAATATGAATGTCAATATTAACAGAAGCATCTGACACAGGTTGATTCTTCAGATGTAGTAACTAGTAAGGAGGAATACTAAGGATTCTCTTTCCTTATATAATTATACTAGATCCTTACTGTAAGTCATGTATGGTGAAAGGATTTCTTGATAAAACAATAAAAATGTTAGATAATATTACTGCTTTCAATAAACAATTGGTAATTATAAACATTTAACATATAATTCTAAGTAAATTGATAAGTATTGAATGGATATGCACATGCATCAACACCTGTCCTTGTTTGTTCAGTGGTGACAGCTGAAAGTATAGGACTGGAGATAAGTGAGAATAAGGGTACAGCAAAATTCTTATGTTTAGAAGGGCAAATCTTTAGATCACAATGAGAATGTATTTTGTTTTCTCTCTTTGAGAAAACGATATGATTTTTATTCCTTCAAACTGATGAAGTCTTATGAAACTTGAATTTGTTCTAGATGGTTTAATAATTCCAGCACAGTCCTTGTGGTGGTTTGAGTGAGAATGGTTCCCATAATCTCATATATTTGAAGACTTGGTCCCTAATTGGTGGAACTTTTTGGGAAGAATGAGGAGCTATGGTCTTGTTGGAGGGGCCATATCACTGGGAGCAATCATGGAAGTCTCAAAAAATTCAATCCATGCCCACTGTCTCTCTCTGCCTCAGCTGTTCTACTTTCATGTACTCTTAAACATTAAGCCCCAAATTAAGTTATTTCTTTTATAAGTTGTCTTGATCAAAGTCTCTTATCACAGCAATTAAAATATAGCTAAGAAGGTCCTTAATTTTTTAAAAAAATTCTATCTGATAGAGGTTGGAGAAGAGATCCATATGAATACAATGGATTGAAAATAGAGGTTAAAAATAATAAAGAAAAGCACTTCCAGACTTGAGACAGGAAAGTAAAAAGTGGATGTCTGGATTTGTAGTAAGAATGATTGCAGTAAAGATGATAGAATTAAAGATATGATGAGCTACACAGGTGTGATGGCGACAGGGGATGACCAGTGAATAAAGCTGTGCAAGTTAAAAAAAGAATAAGAACAACAAAAAAGATCTCTTGACTTTTGTGAAAGGAAACATTGGATGATCTTACCAAGAGCAATTTTAATGGTAACCATGTAAGCAGGAAAACTGTCTATCTCAGAATAACAGGCCCAAAAAGTGATGTAGTATAACTGAGAATAGCAAATACTTCTGACACAAATATAAGTCAAATATAAGGAGATTTCATTCTTGAATATAGGACGAGTACACAAGCTTACATGTACAGCAAGGAGGCCATAAAGGAGTGAAGATGAAGCCATACTGAAGATAAATAATAAAATTATATCTCAAGAGAACAGAGTATAATGGTTTTGAACATAGTTTGCATACTAATATTCAGATGAGAAAAAGATTGTTTTCTGCTTAGAAATAGAGTCTGAATTTAATGAAATATGGAGCAAGTAATAAACTATAAACAAATTATTTTAAAGACAATTTGGGACAAATCTCCATGAGCCTCTATTTTCTCTAAGAATATTTATAAGTTCAAATATAAAGATAAAAGGAATTGCCTTTAAACATGTCCTATCCGAAGGAAAACATTAAAGATAGAATATGAAAGATAAAGCAAAAGATTTACCATGCTATTAGATCAGGGTATAATAGAGGTAAATGAAGCTTAGGGAAACTGAATACTAAAATATGTATGAGTAATTCTAGTCTTCACTTCATAACACAGCCCTGTGCAATCTCAAGGCCAACCACATTTTTAGCCTCATCTCAAGTCATTAAATATAGCATTGCCATATTTGTATCTGAGGCCCACAGAGTGTCCACATATGATAGGCTTTCACATATTGCTTGGCATGTTTCCTTAAATCTCACCATCTAAAAGGCACTCAGCAAACACCAGTTTTCAGTCTACTATAGTAGTCTTTTTCTTCCATATTATTGTCATAATTATTTGCATACCTAATAGAAATTTTTAATTGTAATTTATTTTAAGTGCACACACACACACACACACACACACACACACATCATAGGGGAATCAGAGGATAACTTCATGGAGATGGTTCTGAATTCCTGTCCTTTCAATTTTTATTGAACTTAGGTCATGAGACTTCAAGTGCTTTCATTCAATCATTCATTCTGCCAGTCTCACAGACTTCCTCTTCTTTTCCTGATTCTTTTCATTTTTCTTATTTTACATATCGGTCCTAGTTCCCTCTCCATCCTTCCCTCCATTCCTCTCTCTCTTCTATCCTCCCATGCTCCCTGACCACCCTCCCATCCCATTCTCCCCCCCCCCACCATTCCACATATAGGGTGATGCCTTACTGAAGGGGTCATCTCAATCTCTCAAGTCATTTGGGGTAGGGATTAGGCCCTCCCTCCTGCCTCTAGGTTGTGGGAGTATCCCTCCATGGAGAACATGCTCCCAAAGTCCTTTTGTACAACAGGGATACATCCTGGTTCCACTGTCAGAGGTCCCTTAGACTGCCCATGCCTTCTAACTGAGACCCATGTTCAGGGGGTCTGAGTCGGTCCAATGCTGGGTTCCCAGATATCAGTCTAGAGGCACATTAGCTCCTCATTGTTCAGGTCAGATGTTTCTGTGGGTTTCTTTTCCTTTTCTTGTCCTCCCTCCCTGCATTTGGATTCCAGTTTGGCTCAGTGTTTCCCTATGGATATCTGCTTCTGTTTCCATATGCTATTAGATTAAGGCTCTATGATGGTGGAAAAGTTAGTCATCAGTGTCATTATCAGGGAAGGGCACTTATGGTAGACTTTCCACTGTTGCTCAAATTGTTAGTTGGGGGTCACTCTTGTGGGTCTCTGAACATTTTTCTCGACTCAGTTTTCTCTTGAAACCTATAATGGCTCCCTTTTTTATGCTCTCTCTCTCTCTCTCTCTCTCTCTCTCTCTCTCTCTCTCTTTCTCTCTCTCTCTCTGTCTCTCTCTCTCTCTCTCATCCATTTCTCCCCTGACTCAATCTTCATAGTCCTACATAGTTTTCTCTCCTCCCCTTCTCTTTCTCCTAGCCCCTCTCCACTCACTGCCACCCCCACTCCCAATATGCTCAGGAGATCTTGTCCTTTTCACCTTCTGTGAGGGACCATGTATGAATCTCTTAGAACCCTCCTTGTATCCTAGTTTCTCTCGCAATGTGAATTATAGGATAGTGATCCTTTTCTCTATGTCTAAAAATCTTTATATGTGTGAGTACATACCATGTTCCTCTTTTTGTGACTGGGTTACCTCACTCAGGATGGTTTCTTCAAGTAACATCCATTTGCCTACAAACTTCAAGATTCCATTGTTTTTTTGTTTTTGTTTGTTTTTTTCTTCCTCAGAGTAGTACTCTGTTGTGTAAATGTGCCACATTTTCTTTATCCATTCTTCAGATGAGGGGCATCTAGGTTGCTTCCAGGTTCTTGCTATTACAAATAATGCTGCTACAAACATAGTTGAACACATGTCTTTGTTGCATGGATGTGGATCATTTGGGTATATGCCTAAGAGCGGATTGCCGGGTCCTGTGGTAAACTAATTCCCATTTTCCTGAGGAACCGCCATAGTGATCTCCAAAATGTCTATACAAGTATGCACTTCCACCAGCAGTGTAGTTCCCCATTCTCTACATCCTCTCCAGCATAAGTTGTCATTGGTGTTCCTAATTTTAGCCATTCTGGCAGGAAAAAGATGGTATCTCAGAGTTGTTTTCATTCTCATTTCCCTGATAACTAAGGATGTTGAGCACTGTCTTAAGTGTCTTTCTGCTTTTTTGATTTCCTCTATTGAGAATTCTCTCTTCAGTTTTTACCCCCCTTTTTAATAGGGTTATTTGGTGGTTTGGTGAATAGTTTCTTGAGTTCTTTGCATATTTTGGAGAACAGCCCTCTGTCAGAGGTAGGATTGCTGAAGATCTATTCCTAGTCTGTAGGCTGCTATTTGGTCTTGTCAACTGTTTCCTTTGCCTTACAGAAGCTTCTCCATTCGAGGAGGTCCCATTTGTTATTTACAGATCTCAGTATCTGTGCTACTGGTGTTTTGTTCAGGAAGCTGTCTCCTGAACCAATTTGTTCATGGGTACCTCCCACTTTCTCTTCTAAAAGATTCATTGTGGCTGGATTGAGGTTGAGGTCCTTGATCCATTTGGACTTCAGTTTTGTGTATGATGATAGACATGGGTCTATCTTCTACACACCATCATCCAGTTGTGCCAGCACCATTTGTTGAAGATGCTTTCCTCCTCCATACTTTTAGCTGTTTTGTCAAAAATCAGGTGTTCTTAGGTGTGTGTGTTGATACAGGATTTTCGATTCAATTCCATTGGTCTACCTGTCTATTTTTGTGCCAATACCAAGACTATAGCTTTATAGTAGAGCTTGACATCTGGGATGTGATGCCTCCTGAAGTTCCTTTATTGTACAGGATTGTTTTGGCTATCCTGGGTCTTTTGTTTTTCCATATAAAGTTGAATATTATCCTTTCAAGGTCAGTGAAGAATTGTGCTGGGATTTTGATGGGTATTGCATTGACTCTGTAGATTGCTTTTGATAAGATTCCCATTTTTACTGTGTTTATCCTACCTATCCAAAAGCATGGGACATCTTTCCATTTTCTGGTATCTTCTTTAAGTTCTTTCTGTAAAGATACAAAGTTCTTGCTATATAGGTCTTTCACTTGACTTCAGCCATTCCACACTGAATGTACCCTATCTCGTATTTTCCTGATTCTTAACTGTATCTCCGGTGAAGTAAAAATTTCACGAGTGTAAATAGCATAGTAGACAAAGCATCATTCACAATACAAATACATAGTGGGTTGAATAAATATGTGTAGTTGAGTAATGTATACCTAAGGGGATAAAGGTATAAAAATAATGATGGAAGAAATTCACTGTTCAAGTGAGGAAGAAAAACAGAAAGCAATTTATACATTGTATAAAACTCTTTTCTGACACCTTCAAGTGTTATAGTGGTAAATACTGACTGAATCTAATAGATGGCCTCTGGCTGAATGAATGTGCTGTGCAGGATAAAGGTGGCAATGATTTCCTTTAAAAAATGGATAGTCCTTAGACTTAATTGCTTATGTTCACAAAAGTGATTATGTTATCCGGGGGTAAGATGAGCCATGCAGAAAACTGAAAATAATGACATTTTAATTCAACCTGTCCAAACTGCTGCCAGCCTACTTACATGAGTAAGTTCTTATTTAAGACATGAAGGAAGTGATGTAGATTTCATTTATTTTATTCACTGGATACTATCTGTGACATAATAGTTATGTGTGACATTATTATAGGTCAGTGACTTTATTCCAGTTTCTTCATTGCATCTAACATTAACTTCTTAGTATTTTCATCCCTGTCATTCTCACTATCTTTAGGGGCATCATCTGTCTCAAGCGCCCACAGACTTGCTGTTCTTTTCATTGTACATCCACATTTTCTATCTTTTCCACCCCTCCCCTTTTATGCTCTTTATTGATAATGCAATGGGTTTTTCCTCCATTGGCTGCTGGAGGGTATTGAATTAATGATCTATAAAGACAATGAAACAGTGTAAATTTGACTAAAGTTAACATGCTTAACGAACTAGCCCAGAAGTATCACTTGGCTATAGGCTTTTCTTTTTTTCTTTGCTTTGCTTTTTTGTGACACAATCAGTCAAGTTCAGGAGACAAGATATAAATATCTGCTGGCTGAAAAAGTAGTGCCTCAGCGTGAAAAACAGCACCACTCACCTTTGTTGTTAAACAGCAGACTCTTTCCTTCAGGAAAAATGAGAGATACAGATAACATGGCTAGAGACTAATGCTGAACTTCTTCAGAGCTCTCTGTGTGTGGCCCAGAGTCCCTTGGTGGTTTTTAAAAATGTTCTTATTCAAAGCAGATATCATTATCAAGAAGAATATCCCTCTTTTAGAATATCCCACCAAGCACCTCTTGTATTTCCCTCTTTTCCAATGGGAAAATTCTTTACCCACAAGCAAAAGAAAAATTTACAAGGCCATAGGAAAAACAAAGGCAGGATAGTTTTTAATTTTTTGTAAAGTTTTAGGTAATGTACCTGTCAAGTTATATTTATCCCACTGCCCTTTGGTTGCATTTTCCAGTGGCATCAGATCCAAAATTACTTCTATAGTCACCAGCAGAGATAAGAAACTGAGGACATTATTAACTTAAAAACAGAATAATCTATTGAAAGCAAACACTTTGTAATTAAAATATTGGGATTTTTTCTCCCCTTCTCAAGCTCATTTTTTTTTTTTTGCTTTAAATGAATCTACAATCAATTTTCTTTATCTATTCCCCTATACTCCAAAAAGCCATCTGCTCTTTCCATTATGAAAAAAATAAAACCTACAATTACTGTCTTGTTCATCTTTTCTTTCTAAAAAAAAAAAAAAAAAAAAAAAAAAAGGAAAAAGAAAAAGGAGAGAGAACAATTATGCAAATTCTCTGCAATTTAGTTTTAAATACTCTTTGTAGTGTGATGAGCAATTTTCCTTAATACATACCCAGCTTTTTTGCCAAGACTTACTAATAGATTTTTAGAGAGAACTTTCAATGTTCACATGAAAAGTCATCTAATGTAAACTTTTCAGATATACATAGAAAATGGCATTAACGCTATTATTTGAATTGTAGAGGGAAACAACCATTTTATATATTTCATTCTTTGAAAACTAATAATCTCAAAGTGTTTCTTCTACCTTAAGCATTACCATCTTTTTACCCTAGGAAATGTCTATACTATGTATTGCACATAGTCAGAGAAAGCTTTCTTTTGTCTTTTTCTGAAGTATGTTTTGTCAGGGATGTAGTTTACCTATGAGCACCAATCTACCATTTGATTCTATTTGGTCCTTGGTAACTAATGTGTAATTTTGCTTGCTACATTCCATTATTACTAATGCAAGGTATTTAAAGCTGTCTAGCTAACAAGATAAATGTTTTTAGGGTATAAAGTCCTGATGAAACCTAAGGGGAAATTGTACAATATTTTTAGCATCCTATGAAGTTATACTACATTTCTAATCAAAAAGTATATTGAAAAACTGATCCTGCTGCTGAAAAGGCCAATCCCTTGAAAGAATAAGGCATTGAGACTCAGTTTTCTGTTTGTTTAGCTACAAATGTCTGTTTCTTTTGACTAGTCACATGGTCGAATTCAGGATTGAACAATGGTTGTGACTGATGCTTTTGTAATGATTAGAGGGACTCAATTTGATTTAAATGTACCAGAGGATATCAGAGTTTCCTACTTTCTACATTAGCTTCATATACCTGCTTGCTACATTTTCATATGCACAAATCATACTTCTAGACTTAGTTTCCTACCTGAAGGTCTAGGAACACTGTACTAAACCTAGTAATACTAACATATAGGGCAATTCAGGATCCACTAAGAAAATACAAGCTGAATACAGTCAGTATAAATGTAACTCAATTAGCTATCTAGCATTTCATATTCAATTAAATATCTAATTTAAATGCATAATTAATTATGATGTTTAATCTCAGTAGATGTTTTGCTAAGTTGTTGGTGTGTTTTATATATTTTACACATGTACACGTATATAATTTGGTAAAGGAATTTTCAGGTTTATGTTATAAACACAACTAGTTGATACTACATTAAACAATATGGTCATATAAAATCATCTGTCCTTCATATTTACAAAATATATATAACCACATTGCTTTATTTCAAATGTTTGCTGAGCTACACAGCAAGTGACACTAAATTGTTTCAACTTTGTAGATACACACAGGGCCACATGAATTTTCCACGACTAACCAGGTTCCTGTGGGCAAAAGAGAAGGGTTAGTTGAAGGGTTTCCCCCTCTTGGAAGACAAGAGAGGAACAGTGACTTCAGCTGATGCCATAGATGTAAAACTAAGCTATTGTTTGAGACAGGATGATCCACGTTCCATCACTTCATCTGCTTTTCTGGAATGTTTCTCTACCTGTTGTCCTGATAGTTCCATCCACAGTCCTTTCTGTTTTGTCACTGCAGAGGGTGGAGGCAGATCTGTAACCTCAGTGTTCCTAAGTGAGCCTTGATCAGTTCTGCTGAAACCAACTTCTCCTTCTTGGCTCTGCCTCCTGAATGCTGGGTCTAAGACATGCGCCACTATGCCTGGCATGATATTGAACGTTTTAACTATTTCAGGAATGTTTTGTTCCACTGTGTCCTAAAATGTGGACAGTATTGTATCTTAATTTGTTGGATTGTTTATAATTATAGTTAAATATTATTGCCATGAATATTATGTTGCTGATATTATTTGGTTTGGTAAAACAAAAGATCATTATAATTTTCACAGGAGTAGAATATTGTTTTATTTACTTTGTTCCATAAAGGCACATATCAAACTTTAAAACAAAATAATTATCTTTTTGATGGTATGTTTTATATTGTAATGTTTATACTTATAACTTGGTGTATATGGCTATAGTTCCATCTTCTTTAATTTAATATCAATATGAAATAATTTGTTACTTGGTTTCTATCTTGTCAAATGAAGAGATTGATCCAGATAAAATTTTGTAGTTTCACTTAGCTCTCAAACTTTATAGGTTCATGTGTGGGACATCTCTTTAATTTTTAAAAAATTAAATATATTTTGGTAAACATAAAATAACTGAGCAAAAAGTCTTTTAAAACCCTCATTATTTATAAATCAGCATTAGACATATTGACTATAGTTATTTATTTACAGTTTTAGAATTTATTTATCTCACTTACATATGCTTACTCTATATGAATATGGGTAAGTTTGTTACTGTTATCTTATTGTCCTTGAGAATAACTACATTTGTATAGTAACATAATTTAGGATAAAATTAAAAATTAAAAGTATCTGGTGTAGTGTTCATTTTTACATGTTTTAGGCATTTTAGGCATTTACATTTATTTAGGCAAATAAAACATTATATTGTTCAAACTATATAAAATATAGGTTCTAATTTATTAGGTAGTTACTCTATAATTGCATTGTGGTATAGACCATTTATTGCTTAATTTTATTGAATTATATCAGCCTAGGCATGAAATAATATAATGAATTTATTACACTGTTAGTCGAGTCTGCTGAGTACTTTCTTGGAGACTGGGTTTAACTGTATGGCCTAGCTGGCCTAGAACTTGGAGTGTATAACAACAGCCTGGCCTCAAACTTGCAGAGCTTTGTCCACCTCTGCTTCCTGAGTGCTGGGATGAAGAACATAGTCACAATATCTGGCTCACTGAGTATATTTTAAAATCCATGATACACCTTTCATCTAATGTAAATCATTAAAATACTGAGGAATACTGAGTTAAAATAATGGAATTATATTTTTGTTGTTGTTATTACAGGAGGCTCTGATCATGGCAAGCATGGACCACCCACACCTTGTTCGCTTACTGGGCGTGTGCCTGAGCCCCACTATTCAGCTGGTTACCCAGCTGATGCCTCATGGCTGCCTGCTGGACTATGTCCATGAACACAAGGATAACATAGGGTCACAACTGCTGCTGAACTGGTGTGTCCAGATCGCTAAGGTAAGTGCTGCCATTAGCTGTGAAAATGCTATTTGGTAATTTATCTCCTGATCTAGAAGAGTCTGACAGTTGAAATTATGCCATGTTTTTTAACCTTTTAATATCAATAAATTCTATTGCTATGCTAAATGGCATATTATTATAAGTACTTCAACATGGACCATGGATTGAGCACATATTCTTGTGGGTTATTTTTTCATGGTATTTCTATTAGGTTGACTTATTGCCAAAATGCATAGCACAACTAATCATGGGGAATAATTGCTGTTCTAGACTTGTTTGACTTTAATATACATATATATTCAAGTTAGCAAACAAAATCAAAAAAGTAAAAATACAATGTCATAAGTGTTTGATTTTATTTGGATTCATTAAAATAGTCTATGGAATTGTCAGCATTAAAATGATAGGCTTTGTGGTAAGCATCTCTACACAATGAGCCATCTCACCTGCCTCTTCACACCTTCAAGCTATGTTGCTGCTGTTGCTGCATCTGAGAAACCCAGCAATGAGTATAGGCCCAGATTTTCATAATTCTGAGACCTTCCTCAGAGCTGTGAGGGCTTCTCCTACATTATTGTTGGGTTTTTTCCTGGTGCTCTATTAGTTTGCAATCTAATCAGTGGGAAATCCCCTTGTCTTTCATGTCAGGTTATAAAACACTGGTATTAGTGGAAGGGGTGATGGGAAACAGTTGCTCTCAGTGGTGCTGCTGCTCGATAGGCAGCTCAACAGTTAAGAGCCCTGGCTGCTCTTCCAAAGACCTGGGTTCCATTCCCAGCATTCACATGGCTGCTCCTGGTTGTACCTCCAGTCCTAAGACATCTGACCCCCTATTCTGGCCTGTGAGAGCACTGCATGTATGTGGTGAACAGACAAATACATGAGGATAAAATATGAGGATACAAAAATAAATTTTGAAAGGAAGTGAGCCCTCACTCCTCACAATTGTTTTTGAGGGTGTGTGTACATATATATATTGCTAGCTGTCTCTGGTACCTATTGGCCACTTTTGCATAGATGCAACCAAAATACACAAGAAAATAACTTTTAAAAAGGAAAGACATATTTTGACCAGCAATTTCAGATTCTGCTTTTGATGACAGATCATTTCAGTAAATTTTTTGATAATTGATACAAAAAGTATGTCTTCTGCAAAAACTTATGTGCTTCAGAAGTCTGCATGATTTTTAGACATTGTTTTGTTCACAATTCTTTGTTTATCTGATTACTTTTTATATTCATATCATGTTCCTATTTAAAGCTAATGAAATCTGATTTTCTATGTCCCATGATGGTAGTTGAGTGTTACTTCTTTTTTTTTTTTTTTTTTTTTTTTTTTTTTTGTGGAGTGAGTTGGTTGGAGGGGAAATAGGAGGAAGACAAACCTCTCTTGATTTAAGATCATTGGATAAGAAAGTAGAATTCTGTGTGGAACAATGCATTCCTTCTCTGTGCACAGATGTTGTCTTTCTAAGGATTAAATATATAAAGTGAACAAAGACTTCATTTAATTTCTTTCTTTCATCTTTTCCATTTTTCACCAATATTAACTACATGGAGTGACAGGAGATTAACTTTTCATTGATCCAGCCTTTTATTTTTGTGTGAATAAAAATGTACTTCAAGTCTAGAAGTCTGATGGAAGTTAAATGCACACATTGGCGTTTGACATTTCAGAGATCTTTCTATTTAAGATCAGATGCTACATATGACCTCATTCACTGCATATGTATACAAACTACTGAATCAGAAAATTGCAACCCACTGTTACTTAATATATTAAATGACAACTAACGTTATTTAGAAACGTATGAATGTCCATTGAATGAGTGACTTTTTTCATTGTGTTGTGACAGAGAAACTTATTTGTCATAAAAGATAAGAAGTTAAATTCATAACATTGGTTCTACAACTAAGCTCTGTATCATGACAGTGAAAATCCACTGTTAAGGTTGAAATTTAGATTTATTTTATATTCATTTGTGCATAAAAAGATGCTACCTTATTATTTATTATCTTTACTGACATTATTTAAATTAGAAAACATATATTCAAAGTAAAATGCCAAATCTTTTAAGAAAATCAGAAGTATGATTCCTGTTCAGTAGGAAAATTTAGGTCATTATTTACCTCCAGGATACTTCAAAATCAATACAAACTAGACTGATTTTCAATACAAAAAAAACTGATTTTCAAACTAAGAATGTCCTCAGTTGTCTCACAGATACCCACTGCTCAATACTTTTTTCACTATGGTGAATTTTAGTCTTTGTATGTTTTTCAGAATCATATCACTTAATTAGATATTTGAAGCTTGCCTCTTGGTGGGTAATTATCTACAGTGTTTGTCTAGTCATGAGGGATTCATAATTTTATTAAAAACACACACGTTAAGTATATTATTCAGAAGTAATATGGTGCATATAAATCCAGAAAGACTTTTTAGAAATAATCTATTTGTGATATTATGGAATGATAAGAACCCTGGTAATTCAGGACAGCCAATTCTAAAGGTTTAGTCCCAATCCAGACATCTGAGAAACAGTATGTACATGTGTTCCAATCCAATCCCAGCAAGATCACAATCATAGAAAAGTCAATGTTTCGGGTCAAATCCAATGCTGGGTGCAGGAGAAAAATTATTCCTCAGTGCAGTGACAATCAGGCAGAAGGAGATTGGCCCTTCTCAATTTATTCAAATCTATAACTGACTAATTCCAGCTCCCTCCTCCCTTAAATTAGGTCAGTAAATGGGATTTCCCCAGTCTACCAAATCAAATGTCAATCTCACACAGAATTACTAATGGACACACTGGAAATCATGTTTAACCAAATGCTTGAGTACCTCCTAGCTCAGTTAATTGACACACACAGTTTCCTATCATGTGGAGATATGATGGAACATTTCTTATATTCTACCCAGGAATGTTGACACAATAACCAAGAAAAAAAAAAAAACTGTTTCATGTATTGAGAAATGAGATATAACACTTCCCAGTAGTTATGACAGAATTTAGAAGGAAATGCCTTTTATTCACTCTAATTTACTTCCACCACCTATCATCTCCAATAACATAGACAAACTCTAGATGGCTTTAATCTGTTTCCACTAGAGTTGAATGAACAGAATTTGGATGCTATTGTAAGGGCTAAATGTATGATCTACCAGATATACATGCTAAGAGAGCTTCTATGCTTAATATCTGTTATTATAAAAGGAAAACATTATTTAAAATGTAATATCATCAAAACTAAATAATGACTCATACAGAAAGACAGCATGATATTGTAGAAACATTATCCACATAAAATAACAATCTGAATATGGGTCCAAACTCATACTTATAAACCCTTCAGTAACCATTTCTCCCTTTCCCCTTCACTCGTATTGTGACACTCTTGCTCAGTTCACAGACAGCCCTTACTCCCCACATGCAGCATGGTCCTGAAAAGTCCACAAACTTACCTAAGGAACTCATGAGGGAGGGAAAGAAAGAAGACAAGGAGAGGAAAGGGAGGGAGGGAAAGGAAGGGGAGAAGGAAGGTGGGTGCATCAGTTACTGTGTAAATCAACTTTGAGAAGAAAGTTTTATTTAGACTTATGGTTCCAGAGGGTTAAGGGTCACTCCTGGCAGGGAATGGAGGCAGCAGGAGACAGATATGGCAGCAGGAGAAATGGAAAGATCAGATCTTCAACTGTAAGTAGGAATCAGAGAGAGCAAAGTAGGACTGTCATAACTCTAAAACTATGAAATACAGCCTCCTGCAAAATACTTCCTGCAATAATACCACGCCTCTTAAGCCTCCCCCAAACAGTTCCATCAAGTACTAAATAGTCAAATGCCCAAGTGTATTGGGGACATCTTATTCAAGCCACTGCATAGAGGAAAAGTAGAATGAAACTACGTAATTGACTGTGAACTTGCTTTTAAGCCTCAGAAAAATAGAGATTTTTTTTCCACTACATCTATATATCCAGAACCTTTGTTGTCTCTTTCTGTTAAAGAAAGAACAAAAGACCTCATGAATACCTTCCAACACATGATTGAAACAAAACCCATTGTATAAATGTTGTATAAATGCACAAACCCAAAATATTCGTCCCAATTTTATTGATGTGTGATTGACATGTAAAAATTTAATACATTTAGTGTGACTTTTAGAGATAAACATGCAATGAAATTAAGCCTAATTGTATGTTTGTTATCTCATCTAGCCACCATTCTCAGTATGTGGGGTAATGAGATAGAGTTTACTCTTTTGGAGATAGGAAATGTGCAAATGAGTACTTGGGCTTGGATGTACACGTAAGTCACCCATGGGCAGTGTCCACCTCTATAGGTGCAGAGTGAAGGGAGAAGCCAAGGTCTGGCCTCCTCACTCCACTCTAGCCTGTATAGACTCAGTCTTAACTCTGAGTCCAAACTCTCCCTTTCCATTGTACTATTTTACCACTGATGGTTAAAATTAAGCTTTTTAAAGCAACAGAACATAAGTGAGGGTTATCTCCCGAGTTCTGGAAGAAGGGTTTGGAGGCTTCCCCAGGGACTCACAGTACAGAAACCATTTCTAGTTATTAAACCCAGATATTAGGAATTCAAGAATTTCCCTGTTCATCCACAACAGCGTGCTAACTGATATGTCATTAAACCATTTTGTTGAATGGACTAAAGAAAAGAAAAGCAAGGAAAAGTGGGAAACAACGAGTTGTGTGGAGTAAGGGCCCTGGTGTAGTCCTTGTGTCTTTTCGAGAGGCATATCAGAGCCTGTTGAAATATCAGTATGGAAGACAGCCTCAGAAGGTCATCTCCTGAAGAGTTGTGGAATTTTCTTAAGTGATGTCTGTTTGGTATAACATATCACTTCAACAAATTGTGCATTCTGTCTGCCACCATAGAGAATGTTGAGATGCTTCATAGATGTTGATGTCTCCTTACCAAGCTTCTCACAGAGACAGACTGTAAGACCTGTGGCTTCACCTTTGTTATAGAGATGGGAGCCCAAACAGGTGACAGATTCTGTTTAAGTTGCATTCTTCTTAATGACAAAACCAGCGACAGAGAATCCACTGCTTCCCACACATCTTGTTTAGATGAGCTGACAGTCAATGCCACCCAAGCCTAGATTCAGCACTGGGCTCCTTGAATCTTAGGTGAACTAATAGCTTCACTATTAGAATTAAATGTGAGGTTTAAAGTATGAGATCATGTGCCTTCTTAGATGCTGTTACATGATATAATGAACTTTTTCAACTATAGAATTTTAAATGAGGTGGATGGCTTAATTTTTGTTTTATAAATGCTTTTTAAAGCCTCCCCTCTACAGAAACAATATCCCCTCTCGATCTTTGTGTAAGACTGTCTAGCAACATTACAATCTCCCAAGCTGATGATAAAGCTCCTGGCTAGATTTGAATCATGTTTATCCCCTCTCTGAAATAATCACTTTCTTTTTATTTATGCATTGAATTCTCATTGCCTTAAAGGGGGATGATACATGAAGGGCAATAAGAGATGAGAAGGAATCTCAATACTACCAATGAAAATTGAGTTCATGGAGACAATTTCTGGAGCACAGGTCCCAGAATTGCACTGGAGGCTTAATTATTTCCTGAGGTTTGCATGAAATATGAAGTGTTCTCACTTAGTGAAGTCATTTAGACTTTTTCCATATCTAGCATATAGGAAGGCAATCTCCCCCTTTGCTTTGCCTGTGGCATCATTGGGCCTGCTGACTCCAATTCAGTTTGTAAGGGACTCCTTCCTGTAAACAGCAAAGGTTTTCATTTAGTCACTATGAACATACAGAAGCTTCCTTCTCTCAAGTTATTATGCTGTAGCTGGTAGTTCTAATGTACTTTCTGTTCTCTTCTTCTTTGTTTATGTATAGAGAGAGAAAGTGAAAGCTATCCTATCTAAATGGATTAAATTACACTTCATATGTGTAAAGTGTTCACAATTACATCTATTAGTCATGATTATGTGAGGCTTGGCATCTTGGCAGATATGAGGAACACTGTGATTTTCTCAAATGGAGATCAAAGTAGCAGGGCTGGCATAGCCAGTTTATTGCCCCCCGCCTGGGGGTTTTGTTTGCAGTGCTATAGAGGTAGATGGGTGTTACAGCACTGCTTTCTTGGTAAGCGGTGGAATATATTCATGTTCATTCAAATGTCTTTTGCAGTGCCACTTTCCCAAGATGCTTACAGTAATTTGGAGAGACGAGACTAGCATTTTCTGCAGATAAGAGAAACAAAGGATAAAGCATAGTGATTTTTCTCGAAACCAAATCTCATAGACGGACTAGAGACTAATCATTAGTCTTCATACTTGGCCTTGGCCAGGCCGCTCCTGATTTAGTTCTTCTATGATGTTTAAATGACTTTTCTTCTAATTTTTAAGTAATTGTAGGAAGTAACAAAAAAAAAATAGAAGTTCTGTTTGTTTTTTAGCCATTCCTTGGTGAATTATGGAATACTTTTGTGAACAGAAACATGGTACGGATGAAAGCTTACTCAAATCTCATTAGCTTACTTGAATTCTTTTGTGTGGATGTAGTTTTGTGAAGGTTGATCATGTATCCATTCATAACACCAATACTCTATTCATAAAACAGAGCTGTATTGTGGTCACCTGCTATTCTAGCAGCATTTAAATTTCTGTCTATTTATTTTGAGACAAGGTCTCATAGTTCAGGCTTACTTTGAACTATGTCAATCCTGTGGTCTCAGCCCTCTCATTGCTTGATTTTAGGCATTCTCCATTGTACCTCCCTACTTTCTTGTATTTAATGACATCCAAGTATTGTCACAATCAGCATTTGAGCAATGCCTTTGACTTTTAAAATTATCTTCAGAACTTGGGCTTTGTATATTACATGATGTAGGATACTCTAGATTCTACATTTCATTGTAGTATTAGGACTTTGGTTATTTCTTCTATCAATTGACACAAAGAATATTACAGAATCATACCTATGAAGAATAATATATCATTATGTGACTTGAGGAGAATTAATGGTCCATCTAGAGATAATAAAAGGACTCTTACGTATGCTTAGGAGGGACATCTGCCTTGTTTCTGTACCCTCTAATTACCATAAGGGTGTGGTTTTGCATATCCCTGCCTGCAACAGAACAACTCAGTGATGCCCAAAGGGCAAGGAAATAAATTACAATAATAACAGTGATTGTCTGAGAGTGAGAGAAAAACAGTTACATATCAATGCCAGACTTCCTCTTTTGGGTGATAGCTCAAATATTTAGACTTATTCCATTCACCAAAATTTATTTTTTAGGATACGTATGTACATGTATACATAAATACATACCTATGAAAATATGCACATGTGTTGATGTTATACATCTTAAATGTTAATATATGTAGGAGGAATTTATGTTTTGAATACAGGCTAATTATATGCACTCAAAATTCTACAACTCGTTAGACTTCTTCATGTTCAAAGAAGTATGGGATATAAGAACAGTAACTGTCATGATGAGAAGTCTTAAGCTGCACAATGTTTGTACAAAATTTTACTTTCCATCATCTAAATTTGATGGATTACAAAGAGCTTGTTGGCAACAGTTCATTACTTTTCATCAGGCTAAGGTGAGAGATGAGCAGAATATATGTGTAGTAGAAAGGAAGGGTGAGCAGAGCGATTATGAGCACCTGAAGAAGTGTGGCTGTGGGTCAAGGATTTTATCCTTCATTAAAGAGCCGTTGCCTAAACTCAGGATCTGCTCATCCCAAAGCGAACAAAGAATGAGCTTAATGGCCATCATCTATCAGCCCGCCACATTTCAAGCTTCAAGATCTTGCTATTCCCAGTGCTCCGTGCCTTGACAAGGCTAATTGTGTAATTACGATACTACATCACCCACTCCTGGTGCTTCGGCACTGGCAAGGCCCAGAACCAGGAACTCTGATGATTATTGCCCCAAGCAAGCACATTAGCACAGGACAGCTTACTAATGGGACCACTCAGTTGAAAGTTTCAATCCACAAGGTGGAAGCCAAAGATTTTGTGATGGAGGTAAGCTCTCAAATTAGAATTACTTTGTATTTTATACAAAAGAATGCCACTCCCTTATATTTTCTTTGTCTTTTTGAGGTATGTTTTAACATTTACCAACATTTTTTTTTTAAAAAGTGAATTAGAACTTATCCTCCAAGGATCCATTAAATGCTAAACAAACAAAAAAAAAATTATGTCAGTTCTTTCTATACAAGTTCCAGAATTTCCATTAAAAATCCAGCAAGTATATGTGGGGCTCCTTCTGTGATATCAGTCCTTTATTCCTTTCTGATTCTGGGAGTGACTGCAAGCAAAGGTACTTGCTTTCAGGACTCAATGACACTTCAGCTGCACGCATGAGTGTTATGGATGCTCCTCTGCTTTCCTATGCTGACTATGCATGGCAAGTCTAGATACTTCCATTACACTTTGAGGTTTTAGATGCCCATGTCTCTAAAGGATATTTGTGTCCATTTAGAACTGTTGCTCAATAACTTTTTTCTACTATAAACTGGAAGAATACAGAGCTAACATTGAATGCGAACAGTTTCTAAATCAAAAGTGGACAACTGAAACAACTGAAAATTCTTTGGAGAAAATTTCAAACCATCCCTGGGGATGAGTTCCTCTTTGTTCCTGATACATAGACAGCCTTGACCAATACTGATCGGGCTTTCAAGGAGCAAGTAGTAGATCCATACAAGAGATCTCCCTAGCAATAAGGGAAAGACATTATTCGCATTTCTTTTTAACCTAGTATTATTTGTAAAGCAAGAATAATTATGTATGAATAAAGCTGGCTAATATTTGGTTGGAAATTACATATAACATTTCACCCATGGAAGGCCCACTTACAATGCTCAACACAAAGTGACATATAACCTAACAGAGTACTTCATATAGTCTGTCAGTCAATAGTGTTGTTTTTTGTTGTTACTATCCTTACCTTTGGTGATATCCTGCACATTGGAGAGGAAAACACTATAACTTTAGGAAACCATGTCCAACGTGACACAACTAGTGAGCATGGTGCTGTGTGATTTTGCCACAGAGTCTTTCTTCAACATCATTTAAGAATTTCCACTTATCATCTTTCTTTTGGTGCCTTGACTGCATATCCCTCAGCATAGGACAATATATCAACTTCATTGACAGTACTCCCATTTAACTGAATTTTTATTTTAGTTATATGTTTGTAGGAAAAGTACTTAATTTTTAGCACCATCAATAAACTTGAAATATAAAAATTTACATACATCAGTTATCATTCAATAAAATATGTGGAGAATGACAGAGAACATAGCTTATGCTTATCAGTGGAATGATATGGGAACTTATAGAACCATTTTCTTCATTATAGCTGCTCTTGCTTTTGTTCTTCTAGGCAAAACTTCTATAGAGCATTCCTAAATGTGGGGATATTTCCCTACCAAACTTGAAAACACACCACTATAATTCATGATGTTTATGGTCTCTCATCCTGTGAAATGAGGCTTCTATCTGGGTGGGTTCTTATAGGACAGAAGTTTCTACACACTTATTCTCTTGTTACAGGTACCGTGATCTTATTTCCAGGTACCCTGAGGCATCTGGTCACAAATCCCCTGCATTTCCATCAATCATTGGCATGGAAGTCACGGAAAACCCCTCTTTTTTTTCTTACTTAAATTCCCCAAAAGACTGCCTTAGAAAAACATTATTGGAAACTTGTTCTAAATAAGATTCAAGATATTACAGTTGCGCCTGCTAGAATCTGTCAACATTTCCATTATAAGTCTATATTTCCCAGGTTTATTATTTGACTGTGATTTTTTTCCTGTGGACTATGATACAAAAACCCAGAAGTTCAGCCCAGAGCCATTTTTATTATTGTTGCTCAAATATTGAGATTTTTTTCCAACTTATGATTGTTTTTTAATACCACCTAAGTCAAGTACTTTGGGGGGACACCCATGCATTCTATGTCCTTTATAAAATGCAATATTAAAAACAATTTATTCATCTCAAAAAAAAAAAGAAAGATATAACTGGAATATCAAGGCCTGAAGGGGAAATTGTATGAGCCCATGTGGATCTATTCCATATGATTTGGGAGCTAATTTGATATTTAGATTGAGAGTTTTAATATTCCTACAATAAGCTCTTGAGAAATTAGCACCATGTGGATTTAAAAGAAACTGAATTGTAGACAAGGGAGACTTGCATGGAAGACTAAAAATGAAACATAGTGAAGAATGTTCTCCAGTCAATTGATGGTGCTTTCATCAAAGATGGAGTCCTGGCGTGTTTGTTTGTTTTTGTGATTATTTTCTTAACTGATGACTATAGTAAGAGAAGCTGGCACACAATTTATAGATCAAAGAAACACTTGAATTAACTGTTATTTTAGGTAATTTTATCAGTAAGCCAACCCCCACTGCAATGTAATGATTGAATTTCTTGTCAACAGAAATTGCTATATTGGTAGATCTAAAGTTTCCTATCCTCAAATCATATCACAGGCAGGCAAAATATGTATTGTCATATTGTACCAGGTTACTTTCTCACTTCTCTGAGTAAGAGATGTTTATCAAGAAAATAGTACCTGGAGTATACCTTTCCCTATTGAGATTATATGATTCTAGAAATGTTTGCCCAGTGTCAGATAAAGTGGGCAAATTTAACCAAACTCTGTGGATTTTATCACTCAATGAATATCACTCCTTGGGGAGTTTTGCTCATTAGTAATGTATTCTTGCATATATAAAAGGGAATGTATATTTTAAATATTGTTGAAGATTTGAAGGAATATTACTACCTTGTCCAAAAATGGTGAGAGCTGTCAAGTCACCTTTGCAATTCTTCAGTGTGGCTGGAATAAAATACAAAACATCTTTTAACTTCATTCCCATCTTTCCCAATGGGTAAAGAAAGTAGGAAACTAAGAAATACCTAAGATGGAGGTGCATAGGGAATCTGTAATTTTTCTATGCTGGTCATAAAGAAGTGAACTTGTGTGTTCACTTGTCAAGTCTTAATACCAAATTCAGACTCTTTATAATTGGAAATTATAGGATCAGATTAGAGGCATTGCTCATCAATGATGTTCCAAGATGCAAGCCACATTCAACTGATGTGGACATTTAAATGTTTTTACTCTTTCTTTTTCTAGCCATAATACAGAGTATAGAGCACAGAATATGGAATATTGCACAGCAGGAAAATCACCTAGTATCCTGTTTGATAGTTCCTATGAAATATAAAAAAAAGTCTCAATGATTTTATTGGCTATGGGCCTTGAGCTTATGAGCAAACAGATTGTGTTGGATAGCTTTATGTCAAGTTGACAAAAACTAAAGAAATATTTGGGAAGAAATAATCTTAACTGAGAAAATGCCTCCATAAGTTTGGCCCTATAGGCAAGTCTCTCATGAAATACACCTCTTCCTCCTGAAGTTCATTTTGGCCATGGTGTTATATCATCATAACTAATTGGGGGTTCTTCCACTTATTTGGTCAAAACTACATGATTCTGGCTAGTGCTAAATGAGTGATAAGTATTCTAGTTAATTTCTAAAACACAGCACACTCCCAAAATAAAGGGCCTTTGCTAGGTTTCTTTAGCTTTTCCATTTTAGTTGTTCCTGAATTGAGCTTCTTGATAAATTATATCCCTTAGCATAAAATGCCTCTACTTCTCCACCCTTCCCATCTCCCTCCTCCTCTTTCCTTTCCTGACTCTCTGTGTTTCTCTGTATCTCTATCTATCTCTTTCTCCCTCTCCCTCTGTGTTTTCCTCTCCCTCTTCTCCTCATTCTATGCCTCCATTCTTATTTCTATCTACTGTCTAACACATGCTTAGTAGTTTTCTGACATTGGCACATTAAGAAGTATAGTAATCTAAATGAGCACTAAGTATTACACAGACACAAAAAGGACTTTAGCGATTCATGTGAATCAGTTATACTGAACCCAGTAGATGCACAGAAAAGAGGGGGTGATGTTCATTTGCATTTACATAAGAAACCAAGAAGAGCACCCTTCCCCTTTCACTCCACAGTTACCACCAAAGCCAGTGGGGGAAACAGGGTTCCTCTGGACTGTTTTAGAGAAAGAATGTCCAGAGAAACCAGCCAGCAGTGCCTCACTCTAATGCTCCAGCAGTCAGCACGGAGGAAGCTTTTCCAGCAACCTGCAGGCCATGTGCTATGTTTGTCTTTTTGCCTGAGGCATTCACCAATTACATGTGCTATAAATGTATGCAGATCTCCATTCCATAGGCAAAGCCAAAGACTTGAGGGATGCTTTCCTATCCTTCTGGTTATTAAAGAGAATGAAGAATTCTGTGTGGAATGAAAGCAATATTCTAAGCAGAATCCAAGAAAAATCAAAAGAATAGGAATAATAAGATCACCAATATTTTTTTAAAAAAAAAACAATGTTGTTGTTCTTTTATGAAGCATTATATTTTGGGGTTGTTTTCTAATTACACTTTCTAAAACCCAGTCTCTTCATTTGTAAAATGGTAATAATGCTACCTTTTACCTGGTACCATTGTAGACATTAATGTACGCGTGTTAATGAGTGTGAAGTAGCTGACTGAGACATAGTGGGTGTTTAATGATGTCTTTTACATAGTGAGAAATTAATTCATGAGTTCCACAATGGGAACCCTGATGAAAATGAACAAGCTGGTAGAGAAAAGAAAGGAAGACAAAGCATGCATCCAAGGGAGCCACAACAACAACAAGCATTTGCCTTGACCCCAGGAGATGAATGTCTTACAAAGAGTATCTTGTGTAAGAACATGAAGTCAGAATTCAGACAACCTTTTAAAGAGCCTTCTTCCCAAAAGATGAACTCTGATACCCATTTATCTGAGGCTGAGGGATGGAAAGACACTGTAAGAACTGGCTAGAACATTGACTGACAGATTGTGTTTTAGATTAATTAGAAAATCAGTCAAACCTAACTAATTGAACTGCAGGGTATCATAAATAAATGCTATGAAAGTAAGAGGCTGTTGACCAGATCTTCAAAGCTTTGAGTAAGAAATGTAAAATAGTCTATGTAGACAAAAATGCATCATAGTGTCTTCCTACTTTATATTTAAAAGGGAGTAAGATGTAGATGCTATATAAACTTAGGGACAATTTAATTAATATATTTATTTCCTGGCCTATAAATGCCGGGAATACATCTAGTTCTTTGGATTTTTAAGATCACCATATAATTACATTATTTACATCCTCCATATCCTCCAAAGTACCCCCTCCTAGTTCCCTTTCAAAATCATTGCTTCTTGTTTCATTGATTATTATTACCTGCATATATGTATACTCATATACATATATGCTCCTAAATACATGATTACAACCTGCTTGGCCTGTATAATATTATTTGTATGTAAATCACGAGTCTTAAAAGTTAAATACCATATGATATTCATTCATGTATGTCTGTATTTTTACTTTTTAAGACAATGTTTACTACAGAATCAGTACGCAGTGATAGGTGATATAGATATAAGGCCACTTATGAGGGCATACGGAGTCCTTTGTGATGTAAGTGGGACTACTCATTCTATTGATACTTTAAAAAAAAATGGTGATGAGGAAATGAGCTTGAATTGCTTACAAAAGGAAATTTACAAAAGGCAATTCATTTTACCTTGAAATAGGTATGAGATAAGAACTTAATAGGGACTTTTTATTATGAGTGGTGAACGTTATAAATATCAAGGGAAACCTTGGCAGATTCCATAGCAGGTGAGGGTGACCAAGGTGGAGGGACAAACATACCAGGCAGACAGAGCTTAAGTGAAAAGATTTATTATAAAGGGGAAGGAAAGAGAAAAGAGATAAAGAGACACACAGACAGAGAGAAGACAGAAGAGAAGAGGGAGAGAGGAAAATTCCTGTCTGCCCCAGGGAAAGAAGACGTAAAAAGATAGCATAAGTAGGCAGAGGTTTTTCTTATAAGGGGTCCTTTGCTGACCAGGGTACTTAATGAGTGCATTCTGCCAGGACACAAGGGCAGGCCAGCATAATGCCTGAATCCTTACAGTGAATATATCAAGATGCTCACTAGAAAACATGCTATAGATACAAGGACATATGTGAGGACTGCCAAAAAATTAAAGGTAGAATTATCACAAAGAATAAAATATGAACTCAATTGAAGTTGTGTTAAATACAAAGAACTCTACAAGGAACTTTAAACATTTTCATCATAAAGAATAAATCCACTACTCTGAGTATTAAGACTTAACAGAACTTTTATAATAATGACAATCACTGCCCCTCTCATCCATCTTCTCTTGTTTTCCTTCCTTTCTCTTTTCCCCTTCTAATGTAAATACATTCATTTATGTAAAGATTTGAGAGTCTAGCAGTGTTGTGCTGGTATGACACAGTGAAGGAGGAGAACTGTAAAAACTTAGAACTCCTTTGTGAAGTCCACCAGTCTCTTCCTGTGGCCAGACTCATAACATCATGAAGCCCTTATCAACTCCCAAAGAAACTGCCACCAAATGTTAACATAGAAATTCAGTAACACATAAGCTTTAGGGGGATGAATTCAGAGTATATAAGTGGCTCCTTTTCCCACCACCACTATGGTCAAAGAGGACAGTTCATCTCTGGGGTCTCACTCTAACCCAACCAAAATCATACCCAAAGCAGTGGCCTTTCTTCATTCTGCTGGTCACTTTCTGTTCCCATCTTGTCTAAGACATTTTATCTGTACCCTGAATTTTCTCATCTCTCTGACACATGGAGTTTAAAGTTAAAGGTACAAAGATTTATGTTGATAGGTGGAAACATTCACACCTCCTTTATGGAAGGACATCCTCATAGATGAAAGATTGAAGAAAGCACATTAAATATGGTGCCACATCTCCATATATGTGAGGAAAGAAACACTCAGTCTTAGGCTGTATCTATTCTATTATTATTCTAACACATAAGGAATGGGAACTGTGCCTCCAGTACTCTCCTCATAAAGCCTGAATTTATATGGAACTCATGGGTTTTATATATACATACATATATGTATGTAAATGCTCCTTGAAAATAACTATAGACAAGGAAACTTTGGAAAATGTACACAAAAACATTGTCTTGGATTTATAATCCTTTAAACAATGATAAAATAGGAAATGAACAGTTATCTAGGCTTTTCTCCTCCGTTAGCTTAATTTTGGCTAACACCTCAATTCATCCCTATTTCTTTAGGTAGAGGAATGGAATTTAAAAACCACTGATGTGCTTTTAATGTTGAACTAGACTTTAATCTTACATTTGGAAGCTATATTTATCTCAATTTCACAGGAATGTACATAAGGGCAACACACATTCTTGAACCAATTTCTCTTTTTCTTCTGGGGAGAAATTATAGTAACTTAAAAGCATGTAGGAATCTAATGCTTTCCTTTTGAGGGAAACTGTTTCTAAAACCAGGAGACTGTTCTAGGAAAGTGGACAATTTAACATTTCACCTCTCTGATAAACTCTTTCCAAATTCTTTGCGTTACCTATTTCACTGCCAAACTATGTGATTCTAAGATACTTTCCCTCTTTAATCTATTTTAAAAGATTCATTTCTAGACTGCAGGGGAGAGGGAATTTCAAGCAAGTAAAGAAATTTACAAGTTAGTCTAAATAACCTCAGAGACATGCTATGTTTTACTCTCCAGTTTAAAAATCTCACTGCAGCATCTTTTGTCATTGAGGAACACCCCCCCACCAATTCTGAATCTTTAAGAATGTCTAGCTCTGGTTATACAGTTGGATTCAGACCATCGGGAGAGTCAATGGCTCATTAATTTCACATTATAGTAATTTCAAGACAAATTAAAAATAAAAACAGAAAACAATGAAGCAAATTGGCAAGTACCTATAATCCTAGCATTTATGATGTGGAGATAAGAGGATCACCATTCAAACAAGATAAGATTTAGCTATAGCAAGAGGTCTTGTCTCAAAAAAACAAACCCAAGAACTGAGGATAGAGCATGGTAGTAGAGCCCTTTTATCCCAGCCCATACTTAACATGCACAGGCCTTAGGTCCCATCACCAGCTTCTTACACACAAAACATTATTATTTGCAATATTTTATGAGGCTATTAAACAGTGTCTCATAATTAAAATGTAATAAAATTATGTTTGCTGTCACCAAGGACTGATGATTAACTTTTGTCAAAATTTTATAGTTTCTTAACAGAATTTCCTCTAGTTCATCTTGAGTGAGAAGAATGGGGAAAGTAATGTTTTGTTGCATCATAAGGTGGAGCACCTCACCACATTCACAGCCTTGGCAGAAACCCAAGTGAGTCCCCAAGAACACATAGGGAGGTACAGCCCCAAGGCACAGTATGAAGACAGGTGCCCAAGCTGTTTGGTTCTTTACTTTCACTCCTTATTTTGGTAGATAGACACTTCCTTTCTTTACCTCTCTTCTGCTTCTATCTCTCTCTCTCTCTCTCTCTCTCTCTCTCTCTCTATATATATATATATATATATATATATATATATATATATATATATTTAAATTTGAAACAAGCTTGTTCTACATGTCAATCCCAGTACCCACCCTGCCCTGTCCTCCCCTGCCCCCCCACCAACCCTCAGCACATCCCCTTTCTTCTCCCCAGGGAGGGTGAGGCCTTCCATGGGGAATCTTCAAAGTCTACCATATCATTTGGACCAGGGCCCAGGCCTTCCCTCATTTGTCTAGGCTGAGGGAGTATCCCCCTATGTGCAATGGGTTCCCAAAGTCCATTCCATACCAGTGATTCTGTTCCACTACCAGAGGTCCCATAAACTGCCCAGTTCTCCCAATTAGCACCACATTGGGGGGGGGGTGTCCGGGTAGGTACTATGCTGGTTTGCCAGCTCCATGAGTTCCCCTGTTGTTCAGGTCAGCAGTTTCTGCAGTTTTCTCCAGCCTGGTCTTGACCCCTTTGCTCATCACATCTTCCTATCTGCAACTGATTTCCAGGTATTCGGCTCAGGGTTTAGCTGTCGGTTTCTGCTTCTGCTTCCATAAGATACTAGGATGTCATATAAGGTAGTCATCAATCATATTATCTGAGAAGGACATTAAAAGTAGCCTCTCCACTATTGCTTAGATTGTTAGTTGGGGTCATTCTACTCTAGACAATTCCCTAGAGCCAGATTTGTCTTAAAACCTATAATGGTTCCATCTATTATAGTATCTCTTTTCTTGATCCTCTCTATTCTTTGCTGACTCAATCTTCCTGCTCCCTCATGCCCACCTCTCCCCTCCTCTTCCTCCTAACTCCCTCTCCCCTCCCCCAATGCTCCCAATTTGCTTGGGAGATCTTGTCCCTTTCCCTTTCCCCTTCTCCAGGTGACCATGTATGTCTCTCTTAGGGTCCTCCTTGCTTCCTACCTTTTCTGGCAGTGTGGATTATAATCTGGTAATCCTTTGCTCTATGACTAAAACCCATATATAAATGAGTACATACCATGTTTATCATTTTGTGACTGGGTTACCTCACTCAGGATAGTTTCTTCTAGTTTCATCCATTTGCTTCCGAATTTCAAGATTCCATTGATTTTTTTTTTTGTTTGTTTGTTTGTTTGCTTTTTGTTTTTAGGGTTTTTTTTCAGCTGAGTAGTACTCCATTGTGTAAATGTACCATGTTTTCTTCATCCATTCTGCAGTTGAGGGGAATTTAGGTTGCTTCCAGGTTCTGGCTATTGCAAATAATGCTGCTATAAACACGGTTAAATATAATCAAATTGAAAACCCTGATATTTAATCCATACACCTTTAATACCTTACTTTTGACAAAAAAAAAGCCAAATTTATACAATGAAAAAAAGAAAGCATCTTCAAAAAATGGTGCTGGCATAATTGGATGCTGAATAGTAGACGACTGCAGATAGATCCATATCTATCACCATACATAAAACTTAAGACTCAGACCCCCTGAACATGGGTCTCAGTTAGAAGGCCTGGGCAGTCTAAGAGACCTCTGACAGTGGAACCAGGATGTATCCCTGGTGCACAAAAGGACTTTGGGAGCACATGCCCCATGGAGGGATACTCCGTTAACCTAGAGGCAGGAGGGTGGGCCTAGTCCCTACTCCAAATGACTTGGCAGATTTAGAAGACCCCTCCTGGAAGGCATCACCCTACATGTGGAGTCGGCAGGGGGAGGGGGAATGGGATGAGAGGTGGTTGGGGGCATGGCAGGATGGGAGAGAGGGATTAAGGGAGAAGGAACCGAAAAATAAATAAATAAATATTTCCTTTAGGGATTAAAAAAAAAAAAAACTTAAGTCCAAATGGATCAAAGACCTCAACATATATCCAGTCACACTGAACCTCTTAGAAGAGGAAGTCGGAGGTACCTTTGATTGAATTGGTACAGGAGACCACTTACTGAACACAACACCAATAGCAGAGACATTGAGATCAACAATTAATAAATGGGATCTCCTGAAACTGAAAAGCTTCTATAAGGCAAAGGATACAGTCCATAAGACAAAATGGCAGCCCACAGAATGGGAAGATATCTTCACGAACCCCAGATCTGACAGAGGGCTTCTTTCCAAAATATACAAAGAACTCAAGAAGGTAGTTACCAAAAGATGAAATAATCCAATTAAAAATTGGGGTACAGAACTAAATTGGGAATTCTCAATAGAGGAATTAAAAATGGATGGAAAGCAAGCACTTAGAGTGCTGAACATCCTTAGCAATCAGGGAAATGCAAATCAAAACAACTCAAGATACCATCTTACTCCTGTCAATATGGCTAAAATCAAAAACACCAAAGACAGTTATGATGGAAAGAATGTAAAAAAAAAGGGGAACACTCCTCCACTGCTGGTGGGAGTGCCAACTCATATAGGCACTTTGGAATTCAGTGCAGCTATTCCTCAGGAAAATGGGAATCAGTCTACCTCAAGATCCAGTAATTCCACTCTTATGCACATACCCAAAAGACACACATTCATACAACAAGGATGTCTGTTTAACAATGTTCATAGCAGCATTATTATAATAGCCAGACTATGTTTCCCTCTTAATTTCAGTGACTATACAATCTTTTCTATTGGCTCTATTTTCTCTTCCTTTACTTCTGGAGTCCCATGTAGCTTTTGTAGCTTCATCCCATATTGCCATGTGGCCAAGCAATTCTCTCAGACTCTAGATTCCAAGATAGAGAGAGCAATTAGGCTTCTCCAAGAGTTTATCTTCTTGGAGTTATGCATGTCCTCTGGCAACCTGGGATCCTGCCTCTTCCAAAAGCTAGAATATGGAATGTATGCTGCTGTGCAAAGCTATACGATCTTTCAAAATTCAGATTATGTTTTTTTTTTTCATTCACAGTGGTCTCCCTCCAACTGTTTGGACAAAATAAATTATGCTACACTTTGGATTCTTTTTCATGCAGACCTGGACATGGTTAAACTGTGAGGTGGATGCTGATTTTATTACTGGATTGAATTAATTGGTTCCTGGGAATTTTCTAGTATTTTGAAATGATTTTAGATTTGAAATGTAGCTTTGGTTAGTTACTTTTCTCTTGGTTCTAACTAAATACTAGACAGAAAGCCACTGAGAAAAGAAGCCTTTATTTAGGCTCACAATTGGAGGAAATATGTTTCCACATGACAGAAAGAGTGTGGTGGTAGCAGCCTATGGTCATATTTCATCAATGATCAGAATGCAAAAAAAAAAAAAAAAAAAAAAACCAGATAGGAGTGACCAAGTAAAACTCAAGACTAGCCGCTAGTGACCCACTTTTCCAGCAAGGTTGCTCCTCCTGAAGATGATATACCTTATGAAACAGCTCTAGATTATGAGAACCAAATATTCAGACACTTGAGCCTATGTGGGGCATTTCTCATTCAAACAAAAAACAGTTATTTTTTATCTGGTGGACATTTTAATCACCTTTCTAAGGTGGTAAGAAAGAGAAACATATCCACATAATTACTTTGAAATGAGATAAGTAATGATTATTTAACCTTATATGTCTTAGAAATATTAAATGTAGTCTGGACCCCAGCACATGCTTCCTGCTCACTTTTCCAGTATAATTTTGGTGTTCCTTAAAGAGAGAAAAAGTTAGAGATGCAAGTCTTCAATAACATGTGCATACCTTCACAGATCCTTAAATGCTGCTTACGAATTTGTGTATTATCATAACAACCTTCCACATTGCTTCCTCCCTGGGCCCAAAGAAGGAGGTTTTTTCAAGGGTTTAACAACCAATGTTTTTTTTTTTTTTAAGTATCTTTTACCTCTCTCTTCCTCAAGATCTAGCATGATATATATGTATATATATATATATATATATATATAGATAGATAGATAGATAGATAGATAGATATGATGCCCCAAACAAGAGTCATCTATCTCTTGGCCTCATGAAGAAATATGTCTGTCTTTGCTTGTTTATTTCTTCACTTTATCTGGAAATAAACTCAAACATGTCCATATAATTTACCAACCCATGCAGACACATTTTTTTAACCTCTTTCAGAGCAGCATATTAGCAACATATTCCCATTTTAGAGACTAAAGCATGGATACGCTAAGTTTATTTTGTTGTTTTGTTTTACTGTCCTTAACTATTTGGCAATGAAATCAGTAGCCTAAAATTCTTCATTCCAGACACAGTGAGTATTTAAATATATAGCCAAGGTTACTAATTTTGTATTTGTAAAGAGATTAAAGCCGAAAAGTGAGGGAGAGAATGGACGCTGGTAGGAGTCCACTTTATATAGTTCTAAGAATGCCTCACCTGTCAGGATCAAGCATATTTTACCATGAGCAAAGTATTTAATAATATGGTTATAGTCTCAGAATAAGTAATTTCTTTTTTCTGTCACTGCTCTTATTAAGGCACAAAGGGTGCCATACACTATAGGTTTACAAAAGAGGCACTTAAAAGAACAAACGTGTCAAATTTTCCCTGCTGGAAGCAAAGGCTCCATAACAATAAACTGGAGAAGTGTTCAGCAACACATGGCCTCTCAGCAAAGAGAGTTGGAAGTTAGAAGGTGTGTTTTCTGGAGCATGCTTAGGTACGGTGTAAATTTCCCTGGTGATGGTAACAATAGAAAGACCAAGGTTAGTCTGTTAAATGCAATGTGAGTGAAAACCCGGCAGTTCCAAGTGGCTGCTGGCACAGTTTGAGGTGTCCTGCCAGCATTCAAACCCACAGGGTCATTTGGCAGTCAGGTGTCATTAGTCAACTCTCGCCCACTCTCCCTCTTCCCATCTGTTTTCGTCTAGCCTATTTGTGTAAATTACCTCTCAGTATGCAGCAGGGCTTGGGCTCCTCATGTATTTCCCTCCTACTCCTTTGTCTTTTCATCCCTGACTGCTCATTTAGACTTATACCAATCATTTGACCCAAAATTTAACATGAGAGGCAAGATAACGGCAGCAATTAATATTACTACCATTACAAAGCATCCCTTATGACTATGGTAAAGAGACCACTAAAGATTGTGTAATAAATGTCAAAGATATAGCTTGCCAGTGGCCATTTAAAATCATGATGATTATGAGGCTAAAATGTAATGATGCCCTTTAAGAGGATGTCAAGCTTATGTAATTTTGTGCAGATTGCCTGCAAAGTTAATAGGCAATGGAGATGTTTAAGTAAAGTGCTGTTGCCAGTTTAAAAATAGTGATTCTTTTTTGAGAGGAGTAAGACAAACATACCTTTGTTGTGTTTGCCCATTTAATCATCATCATATGGAATACCCCCATCTCTATTATTTCTTGGAATTAAGTCAAATTGTAAACATATCTGTGAATCCCATCAGAGTACTACAAGAAAAATAAATATATAAATAAAAGGCCCACCATGAATTACCCAACCCATACAAGTATTTCATTGCACAAAAAAATGGGAGGAATAAATATAATTGCTTATATGAAAGCCAAGGATAGCAAAGGTTTCCTAGTCTGAGTTATATTTAAATTTTAAAGACACTTTGCAAAGAGGCAAGTGAGAATAAACCAAGCAAACTCTCCTGGAGGTATCCTCCAATAACTAATAATTAATCAGGTTGGGGTAATCATTATGGGAAGGTAGCATTGATATTTAAATTCAATTTGCATGGAATCATAGAGAATGCAATCTACTAGAGAACATTTTCTTTATGAATCACTAACATAAAGATACTTGGCCATATTTGCTCCATTTGTCAAGTATAGATTTTATGGGACAGGTCATCAAAGACTTTAGCCCATACTTTTCAAGCCACTTTTAGTTATAGAGACAAATTCAATCGAAAAGGCAAAGTTATACATTGCTAATAATGAAGCTCAACTTTTTTTCATTTGAAAGTACTTTAATAATTATCAAGGTTATAACCATCACTGAGAGTTTTGTTCTCTGAAGTGAATGTAAAACGTAGGCTAACCCATATTCAAATACTGCTAGTGAGTGATATGTAGCATACAATTGTGTGAAGTGGAAGGCTGTGTATTTCTCCCTTTCCTATCAATAATCACACCTATATTTCATCAAATAGCTCATTTTATTTGCCAAGATTTCCAATTCACAACTCAACTTTAAGGTAATATACAGATCAGATTATCAGACTCTTTGGGGCTGTAGAGCTCTTAGGAAAAGTGTATATGTGTAGTGATTAATTTGTATGCGTGAGAGTGACTGATGTACGTTAGATTTGTATAATATCTTAGACACAATGAAAACAATAAAGGAACAGAAATGTCTATAGAACATTCTTATTTGTGTGAATAAATAGTAACTGTTTTATATGGTATTTGTAACATAGATGTGCCAACTCCTCCTCTTTTTCCTCTTCCTTTCTTCTCTTTGGTCTCCTTTCTCTGCTCCCCTACTTCCTCATTATCTTCTACCTCCTTCTTTTCTTTCTTCTTTGTTCCTTTAAAAATGTGAAAATAATTCTATCCTGCAAACTGTACAAAAGCAGACACCAAATCAACTACAGCTTAAGGCTGCTGACCCACTGCCACTCTCTTCGTCTGATATATAGAAGATATTCCTTCCTTCTCTTCCATTCTTTGTATTACAGATATGCACTAGGAAAATATGGAAAGACTATAAACATTCTTAAAATACATTTTCTCAGTGTTAAAGTGAATTTTAGTGGAAATGTCTCCTACTAAAAATATCACTTTCTGAAAATATGGAAACCAAACAGATATCATGCAATAAAAGCAGAATCATTTCTTTTTACTATTCAGCATAGGCTTCACATCCAAAAGTGGATGTTGGAAGACTGTTCCATGCCATCAACACTGAAAACTACAAAGCCAGCCTCCAATCCTTCTCTTATCTTTTGTAAAGATTATCTGAGTAAACATTTCTGTAGGAAAATAGGAGAGTAGGTGTGAGCTGATCCAGTTGGCTGGTAAGGCTTTCCCCTTTTCTCACAGAAGGGGTGTGACTGATAGATGCGAGTTGTGGGAACAGCATTGCTAGTATCTTACTGGGATAAAACTGGATGGACAGAGTCATTAATAAGCAACCTCTCTACTAAAATCATGAGGTTCTGTGGATGAGCATTTTCTATTTGTCTTTCAGCTTGAAAAATAAGTAGGAGAAAGAGAAGGGGAGGAGAGGAAAGCAAGTGCGACTAGGGAGATTGAACCAGGGTAGGAATAGGAAACAGAAAGAAAGAGAGGGGGGTAGAATGAACATAAAAGAGGGAGCCATTATTGGTTTGAAGAGAAAACTGAACCTAAAGAAAGGTCTAGAGACCCACAAGACTGCTGCCAACAACAGTGGAAAGGCTACCATAAATGCCCTTCCCAGATAGTGAGATCAAAATTATCTTATCCACCATCATGGAGCCCTCATCTAGTACCTGTTGGAAACAGAAGCAAACACCTATACCTAAACACTGAGTCGAACTAGAATCTAGAGAGGACAAGACCAGGTTGAAGAAACGCATAGAGACAGCTGACCTGAACAAGGAGGAGCTAACAGGCCCCCAGACTGATAGCTGAATATGGGTCTCAGCTAGAAGGACTGAGCAGTCTAAGAGACCTCAGACAGTGGAACCAGGATGCATCCCTGGTGCACAAAAGGAACTTGCAGACACATCCCCCATGGAGGGACACTCCTTTAACCTAGAGACAGGAGAGAAGTCCTAGTCTCTACTTCAAATGATTTGACAGATTTACATGACTCCACCTGGAAGGCATTGCCCTACATGTGGAATTGGGGTGGGGGATGGGAGGGGAGGGTGGTCAGGGTGCATGTGAGAGGGAGAGAGGGCAAGAAGGAGGGAGGGCAAGGGAACTGGGATCGACATGTGAAATAAAAAATAAAGGAAAAAGAAATAATGTAAAAAAATAATTGATGAATATGAAATATTTCTATAGAAATTCTATTTGACTTCATGAGGCAATCAAATATTCAATTGCAAATATATGCAAATGTGTCTCCTTACTCTCCTTTACTATCCTTTAACATGGCCTTAATTCCCATTCAGCTCTTTTAGTTACCTGGGTTTATACCTCTGGAGCCAATGCACCTTGTCTCTGATCCTTCAGTTCTCTTTTCCTAAACAGGGAATCTGAGGGACTTTGGGAATTCATTTCTGTAATGGCTTAGACTATCTTCCAGAGTATCTTCACTATCTGCACATTAGTAACACTAGTTTCACTTCTGGAGCCATCTGCTCCAGGATGCAAATTCTTTGCCACCCATGGCAAGGGAGGCTATTGAGGGAGGGTTCTTGTTATTCCAAATGTATCAATTTGATCCACTACTTTAAATAGAAAGGAGAAGTCTACAGCTAATTTCCTGTATCAGCTTGATACACGCAACCAACTAGTTCACCTATTTGATGCTCTTTAATACAGATATGGGATATAGGAGTGTAGTTAAAAGCAGATAAACATTAACTTGGGATGGAGTGGGTTCTAACCACATAAGACGCTATTTTTGACACAACATTTCCCAATGCCTTGCTTATTTCACAATAATTTCTCATTTACTAAACTTCTTAAACATTTATTGTGGTGAGAAATGACTCTGCAGTTAAACAGAGTTTCCTGCTCTATCAGAAGAGCTAAGTCTGGTTGGCAGCACCCAAATTTGGCAACTCACAACCACTTCCTGGTTTCTAGGGACCTGGCATTCTCATAGGACCTGCAGAGGCACCTATACAAGTGATGTGTATACACATGTACACAAATAAAATTAAAAATAAAATTATTTTGTAAAGTTAACCTACATATAAATGAAGAGAATTTCATGTAAAAATCATCAACCTTGGCTCTTCCTTGATTCAAGAGATCTGTTCCTTCTGCACATATTAAATGTATGGATATTCACAAAAGCAGAATATTATGTGGTCAGATAAGGAGAGAAAATATATACACTCTCTTATTTTGTTCTTTAAATAATAAAAGTACTGTTATATTAAACAGAAGTGAACGTCTTGTTCTAAAGTGTGTTCTTGTAACAAAGATTTTACCTATGAAGTTTAGTTTAGGGCCAATTTTGAACTCTTTTGTATTGTTCTTGAGGCAGAATTACATTAAAATTTCTGTGTGCTATTTTATGCTCAGTGAACCTGGGCTCCAAGTATATTTGTATATAAGTGTTCATTTTTCTCCATTGTAAGGGTCATATATGACCCTTTTATTCCACTTATCCTTCCTATTGTGAAATATTCTCCTTGTCTTGAAGTATATTGTAATAAATATGGCTAGGCCCATCCCCATATCTCTAGGCTAAGGGAGTATCCCTCTATAGGGAATGGGCTCCTGAAGTCCATTCCTGCACCAGGGATACATCCTCATTCCATTGTCAGAGGTACCATACACTTCCCAAGCCTCCTTATTGAGAACCATGTTCAGGAAGTCTGGGTAGATCTTATGCTGTTTCCCACCTATCAGTCTGGGGTCCATGAGCTCCCCCTTGTTCAGGTGAGCTGTTTCTGTGGGTTTCTCCAGCCTGGTCTTGACTCTTTTGCTCATCACTCCTCCCAGTCTGCAACTGGATTCCAGGAGTTTGGCTCAGTGTTTAGCTGTAGGTGTCTGCTTCTGCTTCCATCAGCTATAGGATGAGGGCTCTAGGATGGAATACAAGGAAGTCATCAATCTCAATATCAGGGAAGGGCACAGCTCTTCTCTCAATTCTTCCTTCTTCTGTATTCAGTTACCTGAAGTAAGTGATACAAATTCAATGAAAACTCAAACTGGTATTGCCTCCCTGTAAAAATAAAGGGGAATTAGTATGTACTGAGCATGTGTTGAGTATTAGGCATTTTGTGGACTGTTTAATTTTGTGGTGGTCCAGCAGGTTAGGAAGCACCATCATCCTTAGTTTATAGATTTAGAAAGCTGAGATATCTAGGAGTTACATATTTTTTTATTTGTTTTGCAGACCTCATGCCCTTACTCCTTGATTCAATGCTATAGAATCAGATAGGTTGTAAGGGAGGCTCAAATATGAGAAAATGTGGAGAGTAAAAGCAGATACAATCATAGATAAATTGACTTTCACAGTAGCTACATTCATAAACTCATTCTTTTGTGAGGGCAAATAACTAGATTAGTACAAGACAACCACCACTTTAAAAAATATCTCCTGTGCAAGACAGGTGCAGGATCTCATAGAAAACTGTTGTAAGAGGCAGAATTTGAAAAGACTGCCTGAATAAAAAAGGAATGTCATCTCACCTCTCTGTGTGATTATCAATAGAGGAGACATCAAAAGTAATCCACCTCCTCTGTTTGGTATCACTATTTGCATTGGTGGGAATGGCAAATGATTTTTTGGATTTTGAAAGTGCAAACAGCTTGCAAATGTCTCTGTAATGCATAACTTGGATTTTTATGTAATGTGTGCAAGCATAGTGCTCTATGCTTTTATAATTACTACAGACTTAGTGGGTTGCTGGGCAGAGACTAAGTGCTCTTCTGTTAGGTAAAATGTCATCCTTATACTTTTCAAAGAGCAGAGACCCTTCAGAAAACAGAGTCTGCTGAAAGTGAAAAATACTCTGTAGCCCTCTTCTTGTTCCATTCTCTTTTCAGCCTGTGATATTGCAGAGCGTTAGTTCAAACAGATACAAGGAAATTTCTGGGTGTGGGGGGGTATCCTCATTTCAGATAAGAAAATGGGCACCCACAATAGCAGGAAGATCATTTCCACACCGTCAAACCACCGAGGTGCAGTTCTGAAAGTTGACACAAAATCAAAACTGAGGACATCCAATCATAACGTTATGATTGAACAATGTAGATTTGGTCTATTGTCGTCTAGTATGATAGGTCTGAATTCTAGTAGGCTCTACAATACGTTTATGAAAATATCCATGGTAAAGGACAACCCCTAATTAGTTTGCCTTGTTCATTCTCCCAAGGGAATAATATTTTCTATAGTAGGAGCACGATCCCCAGGTGCTTTCCTTAGAACAGTTGTTCTCCACCTCTGGGTCACAAGCGCTTTGGAGCTGAATGGCCCTTTCACAGGGGTCACATATCAGATACCCTGAACTTCAGACATTTACATTACGATTCATACAGTAGCAAAGTTACAATTAAGAAGACGCAAAGAAAATAATTTCTTGACTGGAGCTCAGTGTAACAGGAGGAGGTACATGACAGTGTCCTGGCATTAGAAATGTTGAGAACCACTGCCTTACAAGTTCAGTGAAGAAGAGGGCACCCCCCCCCATCAGCCGGCTGCCACACTCCTGATGAAAGGATTGCCTATGGTGAAGCTTCTAATCCATTTGTTAGGAGCCTGACGTGGGTGGCCATAACTTACATGACCAGTCACTAGTGTTCAGAGCTGGCTCATCTGTCATATCCAGTGTGGGATTATGTTGTTTGCTGGAGAGCTTCCAGTTGTTGAAGCCCTAGTAAGGTCTGCTCCCTAAAGGATGAGATACTCCTTCTATAATTCTGACTAGAGTTTGGAAAAGCCTTATGTTCCCCTTATTAAGTTTCTTTTCCTCTTAGCAGTTTTGCTAAGTAATTAAGAGCAAATAAAGTCATAATGTGCCTTAAAAGAGATCCCAAGAGCAAAGAGTGAAAATTATTATGTTATCCACAGATACGGCTATATGATTGTGGAAATATTAAAATATTTTTCATACTAGTTAGTAAGCAGTCATTGCCCCAAAAGGCCTAGATACCCTCACACTGTTATGCTCTAGCTGACTGGCTCCATCATCAGGGGATTTCATAGTCACCAATTAAAGGGAAATAAATGACATACATAGGCAGCAAGGGCCCTAGCCTCCAATTTTTCTTTGTACTGCCTAACTGTATTATCCTCACATAGCAGTGTAGAAATGATCTTGTGACCAAATCATCTGCAAGTCATACTAAAAATCTAAGCCTTAGGGCATTTATAATAAAGATGTCCACTTGCAACTCATATACCTCTCTTTCTTTTCTTTAAATCTTCAATCTAATATTCAATCATGTCTAATTCATGTTTTGGTAGCAAATGCTACCTCTCTCCATCAGTACATGTAAGCAAAAATATTGAGAATGACTCATGTACTTCCTATAGTTGGGAAACTAAAAGCCTAGAGTCGTTCCACTGTTGCATTTCTGTTCCATAGCCTTACTCCAGAACTTATATGGAAGTGGCCACAATCTTTAAGAATTGGCTGCATGAAGAAAGGTGGATTCCCCATAGTCCTTTGTAAGATCTTTGGGAATCTTCCTTTCTCTCAGTTCTCTTGAGTTCCACTTTTGCCCAACCTTCCATATTTTAGGTCTTAGGAAATTCCTACTATTCTCCAATGAAGTTATTTATTATACCACTTATTATAACTATTATAACTATGCTTTCTGCACTGTGAGATGACTGGAGGAAAGCATAGGATGTTTTTTTTTTCCCTTCACTCCTTTGAGCATAGTCTAGGACACATGAGATATGTAGGATGTGTTGTATACTGGGTGAGCTGATGACAATATTACTCAGTATGTATGGTGGTGAGTTTTCATCAACTTGACACAAAACAGAATATATATGGGAAGAGGATTTCCTCCATCAGACTGTCTGCTAGGTGAGCCTAAGGGGCATTTCCTGATTAGTGAGTGATGTAGGAGGGCCTTTCCCACTGAGGCCAGTGCCACCCCTGGGCAAGTGGTCATGGACTATATAAGAAGCAAGCTAATCAACTCTTAGGAAACAAGCCAGTGTGAAGCAGCACTTCTCCATGGTCTCTGTCCAGTTCCTGCCTCCAGGTTCCTGCCTTACCCTGATTTTCCTAAGAGATGTACTGCTACCTGAAAGTGTAAGCAGAAAAAAACCTTTACACCACACTTCATTTTTAGCCAGTGTTTTACCAAGGCAATAGAAAGCAAACCAGGACAATGTCAGTGCTGCCAGGAATTATCCTGTGTCATTGATTTATCTCGGAATTGGCAACTTGTTATAACTTAGCTCTTCTGAATATATGCAGAACAATTTTCTTGTCATATGTTCATATGGTGGTTAGTCTGGGTTGTCAATTTTGCAAGCATGAGGAGACAGAACCTCAACTGAAGATTCGACTCGCCTCTATTAAATTTGCCTATGTGTATCTTTAGAGTATCTCCCTGGTTGCTACTTGATGTAGGAGGACCTAGTTTACTGTGGGTGGTACCATTCTTAAGCAGGTCGGCCTGGGGTGCATAAGAAAGGAAAGTGAATGCAAGCCTGAGAGCAAGCCAGTAGGCAGTGTTCCTCTGTGGTTTCTGATTTAGATTTTATTTGAGCTCTGGGCCTGGCTTCCTTAGATGTTTAGCAGTGATAAGGACCATGGAAGACCAAATAAACTCTTTTCTCCCAGAATCATTTTGGTCATAGTGTTTATCACTACAACAGAAAAGAAAGTTAGAAATTTTTAAAATGCGTAAAACATTTATAGTTTTTAAACTGCAAATTTGAAATCAGATTACAGGTTAAACATTCTATTCTCCTGACTATACTTTGAACCCTTTGAGTGGAATGCATCCTTACTATCACTTTCCAAACAACTGTGAGGTTTCACAAAATGCCATCCTTAAACAGTAGTGGGTATTAATCCCATTTCTTACTTCAGCATTCTGACCCTGAACTGTGCTGCTCTCTCCTGTTGTGTGCTAACAAAGATCAGTTGAGGAGCAGGGAACTGCAAAAATCCTACTGCTCTAGCAAATTTAGACTCTGTCAAGACCTTCCCTAGGGAATGAAAAGAAAATTTTGATTAAAAGTATCTTCTCACATTCCTCCCCAGCCTTGGGCATAATGCTAAGAGATGTTACAAAGTGAGTTACCTTGGGGAGTATTAATAGAACTCGTGCATGGGGTTCAGTCTGAAGTAAATAATTAGAGATTTGATAGAGAGAGGGAAAGAGCCTAAATAAAAGTAAATGATTGCAATTTATTCCTAGTTCATATAAAAGTAGTAGACTTTAACCTTTGACCTGTCTCCTCTGGAAACAATGTTCTCACAATATTCTTTAATTTCCTGAACAGGAAATGTTAGATAATTGATATCTAGGGAATTTCAAAGATGTGTGTGAGAAAATTATAAGACACTTCTAGACCTGAGTTGATAAGAAAAAAAAAAAAAAAAGAATTTCCTATGGAATAGACGTGGTGGGACTCCCGATATCTCAATCCACAAGTGGATAAGAAAAGACATTTGTTAGTTCCAGGCAAGAAGAGGCTACATTGTAAGACCTTCATGATCAACAAGCAAACAAAAAATACATAAATAAATAAGTATTCTTTAACATCCAGTGATATCACAAAAAGTTACATAATTATGAAATATAATTTTTCTATCCATGTAATATTATAATTCTCAGTAGAAAATGTCAGATAAATGGCTAGGTCCAATATGTAAAGACATTAGGACATAGCTCATGATTTCCATTGTTATGATTAATATGAGTGGGTTAAAAAGGGCCAGAGTTTTCAGCACATGTTTGTTTATGCAAAATTTCTGCTTATTTCCATGGTAAAGATTCTTCTGGGTGAAATTATGAAGTGAAAAGATCTAATATTGTAAATTTCTTTATACCATCACATTTATTGTTTGTGTAAGCCTAGATTTCTTGCACATGAGCATGGGAACTCCAGTCTCTTCAACAGTGGGCAGTCCCCATACTACTGAGCCACTCATTAGCAAAACATTTGAAGCTAATCCTGTTTATAGCTCTTCTTGGAAGTTTCCAGCTCATTGGGAGCTGTTCATTTTGCTATTTTTCTTTCTGAGGTTTTGCTTCATAAGGAAGAGTTCCATAGGCTGAACTCCTCTTATTTAAGTGTAAAAATTATAAAGTTCTTCATTCATCAAATGGTCCAGCAAAGAAATGAGCTCTCAGGATAATCATTCAAATAGTTATTTATTCACATAAGTCCACTTCCTTATTTATTTGTTCTACAGACACAAACACACACACACACACACACACACACACACACACACACACACACAGTCAAGGTTCACAGCTAGAAGAACAAATACATAATAAGTAACATAACTCCTTATTTCAGCAAGCCAGTATTTTTATGAAAGACCATGAGAGTCAGATCTCCAACCAGAGGCAATCCACTGTGCCCAAATCAGAATATTGTTTAATACTTCAGTGTGACCCAGAAACAAAAGCCCGACCTCATCATGAAAACTTATTTCTAGTCAATGATTAATTTCTACTCAACTTTCTTTATTTAAGCATATTTTCAAAACTTGTGAGGTAACTATGGCAATGGACACCTAGAAGGGAGAAAGATCTTTGTTATTAATTTCTACATGCAGAGATAGGTCAGGTGCCTGGTTGTGTTATTATGCAAATCTCCAAACATGACAGATCATAACCTGCTGGGAATATTCTTTCCAGGAACAAAGTGCCTTTTCAGAAAAGTTTGCTTTGAGGTTAACTATTTTTGTTAAAATTTGAAGGCATGCTTCTCTTTGAAAATACGTATTTGCAGATTAATAAAGGACTTTTATTGATTAAGGGGAAGTTGTATATCTCATGGATAGTTTCAAATGTAAGTGTTTCAAAAATCTTTAGATTGTTCCCTTCTAAACAGTCACAGTGACATACATACTTGCAGGGAAGATGGAACAAGGTAGAAGACAACAGTAGGTGCAGAAGAAAAACACACATACTGCCGCTTCATGAACAGAACCTGTGACGTTTAGTTTATATACTGAATGTTTCTTAACTCTGTGCAGAGAATATAAGACCAATGGCAGTTCACTGATTATTGAATTTGAAACCACAACATCCAGTTCAAAAAAGACCGTTCCCAGTTTTTCCAATGAGCATTATTAAATTTTACATTTAATTAGCATAGTATGTTTTACCATAAATTTAATGATATGAGCAGTAATTTTCAAGCTAAGCATGGCATTTATATAGATTCCTTTTGCCTAAGCAATAGTTTTGAGTGCACAGGAACATTCAGTGTCTCCATAATTTATTTCAGAAGCTTGGGGCTAATATCTTTTGTGCCATGGATGTCTTACATTCTAACTTTCGAATGACACTATTTTAAAGAATTATGGTTCCATGAGCTAGTAATCAACTAACCAGTTCCTCACAAAACAATGGCATGGGGACAAAGAGACTTCTGAATAGTTTAGTTGCAGAGTTACCGTGGAAACCAGATACATTTGCTTTATTAACATAATCTTTTCCTTCTTTTTTAGTCCCTTTGCTTTCTAGAAAGAAGTCTTCTTTGATATGATCACAATTAAACAATGGATTCTGAAATTGAACTGGCATTTATAGAAGTTGGTAACAATGTAAAACAATTTTTCTTATCTGAAAAGCATTCTGCTTTAAAAGAAGTTTATAGATAGCTTTTCAAGGTTTGTCATTTCCTATTAGGTTTGATATGACTCTGGTTTGGCTTTCTCGGGGTATAACATCACAGGAATTTTCCATTACATTATTCTTTTTCAGTAATACTTGGTCCATTTTCATTTTTGTGTCAGTTCTTAGAGAATTGGTGTTGCTTTTGTATAAATTTTCTATCTGTATTTATCCAGGTACAGAAACAAAATTATGCTGTATAGAACAATTGTAATAACTGGAAATGTTTACAATGCACTAGGATCATATCACCTCTAAGTAGCTTAGGTTTTTTTTTTAAACTCCTACTCTATGCAATATATAATGCTAAACAGTGTTGAGAATAAAAAAGAGTTATATGCATTCCCAGCATTTAAGGTATGTTTGATGCTTTGTTTAAATTATAGTGTATTCTCCTTTAGCATGGCTCTCGTTGGGAAGGTATGATTTAATAATGCATGGATTAGATAATTAATTTGGATCTTACCAAGCAGGTAACTAGTCTAGTGAGATGTCTTTCTTTCTGGGTTTTAATATTAACTTAATTTTTAAGGTAATTTATATTCATATGTGTATATATATATATATGTATATATGTATGTATGTATGTGTGTATGTATGTGAGTAGGAAAGCAAGTGAGAGACAGAGAGAGAGCAAAAGAAAAAGGGAGAGAGAGGGGGAGGAGAGGGAGGAGAAAAGAGAGAGAGAAAGAAATAGAGAGAGGACAGGTGCCTGGGGAGTTTAGATGAGGCTTTCAGAACCCCTTGAGGTAGGGTTACAGGTGATTCAATTCTGCTTGATGTGGGTGCTAGGAACTGAACTCAGAGCCTCTCCAAGACCAAGCTAGGCTCTTATCACTGAGCCATCTCTCCAAACCTTTTTGTTGGTGTTTCTATCTTTCAATGCTTTAGCATTAGGTTTAAACTTGAAGATACAGATTTTTATATACAATATCTTTAAGACTAAAATTTTTCTTAAATATTGGCTCAAGAGATGTATGACTGCAAAATATATAAAGCTATGTCAAAAAAGAAGTTTGATTATAATTCTCTCGTAAGGCATAAAAATTGTTATTAGCATTTTTAACTTTGGAAATTTAACATAGAAAATGGCAAATGGCTAAAACAAAGGATAGTTACTGGGGAAAAAAAAAAACTACAAAGTTGACCTGAAAAAGTCATGATGTCTTAAAGAATCAGAACTTTTCAGAAATACTACATAGTTAAAAATATTTCCAGTTTCAACATTACATTATATTTGAAAGATATCCATGAATTCTAGTTATGTTGTATAACAGAGTAAAAAGTAAATATGGAGCTAGAGTTCATTTCTGTTTCACATTTTAGTGTAAATCATCTGTGGACCCAAAACCAAATAACCCCACAGCTTTTTGTGTTAGTCAATAATTTGGTTAGTACGACAGAATAGTTGATAAAATAAACTCATAAGGAGGAAATGTATTATTTAGAATTACAATTTTGGAGGATCTAGTCCATTGTCATCTGGTGCCATTGCATTGAAGCCAGGGAAGGGGAGACATTCAAATATAGAAGACATATACATAGATGAACCATGATGTTTTCCCAGTCTGTATTATACCTCATACTTGATGCTTATAAGTATTCTTGAAACTCTAATTGTGAAGTCTGGTATAGGGACATCAGAGGGCTGAACACATGGAAGAGTTTAAGTTCCCATGTTATGAAGCAAGATACGATTCTATAGGAAACTTATATTCAAGGATGGTTCCATTGGTCCATCAAAATGCATCCTTAAAGGAAAAAAATGCTTTGTATTATAATTTTATTAATTAGGTATGCTCATAACTAGTTGATGGGATTATATTTTGATAAAATTCAGAGAATCATTTTTTAAATACAGTTAACCTGCAGACAGATACAAAACCCATTTCCTGTCTATCATATGACCTTTCTGCTCCATGTATCTAGTCTGAGTAACTGTCAATCCATGCTTTCCTTTGCTATGATGGATGAAGTCCATGTTTGTCATGACACATAGTGGAAGGTTGTGAGCATATGCAACCTCTAGAGCCTAGAGCAACCCCCTAGACTATTGATGGGACATGCTTCATAAATGGGCAGATTTTGAGGGTGAGAAAAGTGATCTGAAGAAACAGTAATGTCATTGTTTTTTTTCAAAGTCTTGTAATTAGTTTGCACAATATTCCACAGTTTTGCTATTTGGAGAATATGCCATTAATTTTAAGCAGAGAGGCAAAGTAAGTTACTTATAAGGTATCTGGCTATTGTCAATACTAACAATAATTTCCTTTATCATGTTTCAAGTAAAAGGAGAATCTGGAAGAGTAGTAACTTCCCAAGCAGTCAATAAATGTTCTGAGATACCTAATGGGGTCACACATTACTTAAATCCCTATGGGCATTGTTTTATTATAGCAAAGTAATTGGTGTTGGTTTGGATGACTGTATGTTAACAACATAAAATATGGGGTCATATTTTTTGTGTTTATTTAATGAAGAAAGGTGTAGAATTCATTTTACAACATTTTAAGTAGTGTGATTAAGATAAAATTAACTGAAATTATGGTGATTTATCTATAAATTATAATTATTATTTGATAGTATGAGATAAATATATTACTCCATAATGTAAATGGAGTTAACCTTGTGAATGTATATACATTAACAAAAAGATCAATAGAACTGAAAACATCACATCTTACTGTTTTTTAAAACACAAAATAAATAAGTTAAATACTTTCATTTTATGTTGTTTGCCTCATAAATCTCCTTCTTTATAAAGAGATAACTTTTTAAATAAATTGTCTTTCCAATTAGGTATGTAAATACACACTTATGTTCTAAAATTTATGAGGTGCTTATCATTTACTTCTTATAAATTAACTAGCTAATGTTCTTTAATGGAATTGCACATTATAAACAGATAATGGCCTTTGAAAATAAATATATATGTCAAATGTTCCTAAAGTAATGACAGGAAATAAACTTGCAGACAAAAGAAAAGTGTCTATTTTCAAAATGTTAGACCATTACAATCATTCACTTATAACCTTTAATTTCACTAAAGGCTATCCTATTACACCAAACTAATCACACTTTGAAAAAATAAAATAATTAGAATGACCTGCATTCACATGTTCACAGTAGGAGACATATCCAAACACTGTTGTAAGAATTCAGCATTCAACACAGGAGAAGTGGTTGGCCACAAGCTGACTGAGAAATGATGACCATAATATACTTGTAAGTTGCTAAAACAGATTGTTTTGTTTTCTTATTCTCAACAAACTGTTATCTGTATGGCCATTGAGTTACCATTTCTTAAAAATGACCTAAAATTTTATTTTCAGTAATTCATTGATAAACTAGAAATACTAAAGAAATAGATTGAATGAAAATTAATTTCAATTACAATTTTAATGCATTGGACTCATATTTTATAGAATCACACCTATTAAGCAAGTTAAACTTTAAATCATTCTAATCATCATTGCTATGGTAAATAAGTCAAATTTCAATTGAATGGTTTATTTTAAGGTTTTTTTTTTCTTTTAGTAAATAACCTTTAGGCTATTATCTGGTGTTCTGAAAAAAATTGCTAATCTAGTCATAAAGCAGTGAGGATTTTTTTGAAAATTCATTGGTATTCACACAAGAGTGGAAATAGCATATCAAATATTTGAATAAGTAATGTGATCTAAATTATACCCTTTTAAATGGCTATCCATGAGAAAGAAACTATGAATAAGATTATGATTGCATCATTTTAAAACTTAAGGGCCAGGAAAGACATTCCATAAACACATGCAAAAAATGAACCCAGAATGTTGCTGAAGACCCAGTTTTCTTCCATAAATTTTATGTACTTTGTCCTTTCTTGTAGTGATGATGCAACTGTCCAACTTGAGATTTAAGGTGCCCTTGCTCCTTTTGGGATATATCACTAAGCATTTTTCATTGTCTGCTTGGTATCATGGGCAGAGTCATCACAGTGGCTGCTTGAGGAATGCCTCACGGTTCTACCATGTCCCCTGCAATGTAATTCTGGAAATGAAGCCAACATATTTTTCTCAAAACAAAATTTAACACCACACTGCTTTGTTTTAGATATGATCAATACCATTTCAGAAGTAGAACCTAGTTTTAATTACTAACATAGATAGACCAAAGGAAAATAGGGGAAGAAGACACCCTGAAATTAATGTAGAAGCTCTGACATTTGTAACAGCATGCCTTCTTATAAGTTACACATTCTACATTTCCCAGATTACACATACATCCTGTCCATTTGTTGAATGGCCAACTCATCCTTTTGCTCTGAAATGTGCACAGATGACTGAAACTCTCGGAGTCACAGCTTTTTCATCTTGAATGTAATGTCTTATGATTAAAAGTGGAGGTCAAGTACATGAGGCAACTAGACCAGAGACTAATACACAGGAGGAACTTCAAAAATAGAACTGGTGATGAGACAAAGAGGGAACTAACCACTTGTCCACTCCTTGAATCTGTGAATGATGACTACTCCGTGCTAGGTCTGCACTAATGCCAGAGTTAACAAGTGGGGATGGGACAGATGAGGCCACTGTCCTCTTAAAGCCTACAAATGGAAAGCCTGCATGATGGCCACACATAGAAATAATTATGAAAAGTACTTTCCCTTTGAGTATCCTCATCTTTATTAGACATATCTACACTTACATTTAGTCAACAGATGTCTTCTTAATTAGCATTGTATCATTGATACCATTCTCATATTTTCTTTCTAATGAATGTGGACTTTTTTTGCTTATCTTATTAAGACTGCATTTTATCCAATTGTAACATTAAAATATGTCAAGTTGAGGTATATTAGAGGTCAGAAGCTAGCTCTTTTAGTTTGCTGATGAGCAATTTGGTAAATATGGGCATGAGTCTTTTTTAATTTTTATTTTGTTTTATGCATATGGGCATTTACTTGCAGGCATGTCTGTGTACCACTTTTATGACTGGTGCCTTAGAGTTCAGAACCCTGGATTCCCTATAACTCAACAGAACCAGGCCCACAGTGTGGCTCTCATCATACACATTTCGCTGTGTTGTCCATCTCTTGAGTATATTGTCTCTGAGGCTCCATCCAGACTGTTTTCCTTGAAGAAAAAAAAGCCCTTTAAAAATTAAGCAACTTGGTATTATTCTTCCTTTTAGACACAGAGATTTACTTAGTGACATTTTATAGTATGTTTTATTTACTTGTTCAAATATATAGGCCTTGTTTGAAATAGTGTCTTTAATCAGAGCCTGATCTCTCTAGAAAATAGAGTATTCTTTAGTTTTATCAAGTTTAGTCTATCAAGTTTTCTTTTCTTAAACTCTCTCTCTCTCTCTCTCTCTCTCTGTGTGTGTGTGTGTGTGTGTGTGTGTGTGTGTGTGTGTGTACTTATTTCTTATTCGTTTCAGTGTTAAGGTCATACTAGAATGGTAGGGAGTTGGATATAGGGCCATAGAATTGTTGGGAATGATTCAGACACAGACTGTAGACTTTGCAATGACAGGTATTTGGGTGGCATTCAAAACTAAAAGCTAGAATAAAATCATATGTTAGTGATGGCAGATAGAAAGTCTAAATACTAATCCATCCCTAGCAGGTGAATGTTCAGCACTAAACAAGACATTTACCCTGTCAGGCTCAGGAAATATTGCAAAAGAGGAGATAAAAAGATTGTAAGCTCCAGAAGATAAAGATGGTTGTCCTTAGCAAGGCACAGCCTTTGGAATCATGAAGTCTTAGCAGAGGTGAATGGGTGAATGCCTGCAATGGGTCTATACAAGAACAGATAAGTCAACAGTTAGGCGTGGGTAAAGGGAGGTGCTTAGGGAGCCGTATTCCTCACTGGTAGATGGTTTTATACTGACAAGTTCAAGCAGAGGGGAAACTCACTGATGTGTGAGTCCAGTGATGTCTCCACGAGGACCCAATGGATCGGACCCAGTAGATGGTTCCAACCCGCTGACCACACAGATGACCCTGGTTAAACTAAGTAGGTCACAAAATAAAACCAAAGGTCCTGCATCTGGGAAGACAATTGGTGGTGCTTGGTTGATAGAACTTCGAGCAAGATGATTGAGGGTGAAAGTAACCTGAATACAATATATACATTCTGGAAAAGTTAAATAACAAAGATAAAAAGAGAGACATAAATGTCTAAAAACTAACAACTAAGAAATTCATCACATATTTGTAAATCTAAAACAAAGACTACTAAGGGATATCTAGAAAGTCAGAGAGTAGCTGGACTAGCTGAGTTTTTCAAGCTAGAGTGTATGGTGGTTTGAAAGACTGGCCCCCAGAAGCTCATAAATTTGAACACTTGGTGGTTGGCAACCTGTTTGGGAAGGGGTAGGAGGTGTGGCATTGTTAAAGGAGGTGTGTCACTGGGACTGGGTTTTGAGGTTTCAAGAACACATGCCAGGCCCAGTTAGCTCTTTTTATGCCTCCTAGCTCCTCACAACGATATAATAATTTAGTTATTGCTCCACAACTCTGCCTGCTACCATGTTCCCCACCACAATGGCCATGTACTCTAGCCTCCAGGAACTCTTTCTTCTCTAAGTAACTTTGGCAGTGGTGACTCTTCACAGCAATAGAAAAGGAACTAGGGCAGAGAGATGACTAACTCTGTCCTTTACTGGGTCATGTGGATGAAAACTGCTAAGACACCTGCATTACTGAGCTAACCAAGAAACCAATAGATTTATATTCATAGAGATAATTTTAGATCATTGGAAGAGAAAATAAGCCTCTATTTCAAATATTATATAAACTCCTGTTTAAGTTATAAATAGTTTGTTAACATAAGGTATGCAAACTGTTAAGGTACTATGCAAATTTATAAAGTATGTATTATAGTGTATTAATTAGAACTTATTCTTCCGATGTTATTTGTAAACTTTTTTATTTTTCCTTTACTATAGTTAAGATTATTTAATCCATTTTAATGGTAATTATTTCAGTGACCATCTTCATAGGATACTTTCTGTTGTTGGCCCTGCAATAGACTGACATTTGCCTAATAGAGCAGCCAATGTCTTTTGTTGCTGGTTTATATTAGAAAGATTCAAATATCAGGCAAGATGAAGTAGTAATATCATGAGGTTACAGGAAGGTTAATGCTATTTAGGCAGATGGTAAATTGCAAATTCAACCTGTTGTCACAATAATAATTATGTGAAAAACACTAGCATCACAAATAAGAGAAAAATGAAATTGCTTTATTCTCCATGTATATGCACAAATTTGTTACTAACAGTTTTCCCAGCAGAAGTAGCTATTTGCCACAAGAATTGATTATTATGTTCTTATTCACCAGTCATTACATGGAATAAACATGTTCAACATATTCAATGTATCTTTAATAATTACTTTAGTGCATATTTCTAGGTAACAATAGCATTAGCATTTAATTAAAAAAAATTGCTGAATACAGTCTCTAAAAACAGATTCTAACACAAGGCATGACACAAGTCTGTAATATCAGAGCTTAGGAGTTTACCTAGGCTACATTCAAGGCAACTCAAGGCAAGGCCAGGGCTACTAAGTAATCCTAGGAGAAAACAAAGAAAAAATATCCAGATTCCAAATTATTTATTCCTCTTTCCATGATATAAATATTTAAGCTGTGTTTTCTTTGATCACTGTTTTTACAACTTTGCCAATACATTTTATAGTTAAAGTCTCCATATTAGTAGCTAGGAAATGCCATTTTCTCAGCATGTGCTCAGTGAATATGATTACCAGGTTTGCTCAAGAAGGGCGATAGTTTAAAATTCTGTAAAACAAGCTCTATCCCAACGCCTTGAGATGTTTGCTCTCTGATTTTAAAAAGAATGCTGTAAATGTTGGCATGTTTCCTATTGGAAAGCATGATTTGTTTTCTAAAGCAATTCCCAAGGATACTCACAGTGAATCCTGGGGTACCTGAGAGGACTGGCAGATGAACAGCTGCCCTCTGAATGCAACCAATTAAATAACACAGCCATTTGAAGCTGTCACTCGAAAATATTACAGCTCATCTAAACGAGTGATTGAAAAGTCATAGCAAATGTGTTTGAAATGGAAGCCATGAAAGTAGCTGTCACAGATTCAGAGAATCATTAGATGGCAAGTAAGTAATTAGTTTAAAACTCTTCTTCCCTATGCACAGGTTCCTCATAACACATTTTTCACAGGGCAAAGAAAGGCAGCTGCCTCTTTTGTGGCGTGGACTGAGATTGCACTATCCAAGCAAGCCAAGCCAAGGGGGAATGCTAAGTTCTTTGGTCTTCAAGATAAAAAACAGTTAATTTGTTTATTAGCCTTATTCATGGCTCTGGTACTTTGTGGCCTTAGATGTTTCATCTGACTTCTTTCAACCCAAACAACTATCTTCTAATGATTTATTAGCATCACTTCCAACACTCATTTAGGGGAATAGCAAATGCAACCATAGTGTCTATAGACATTATAGAGTAATAATATGTGTGTAACTGTGTTCCACATATGTCAATACACAAATTATTGCTCTTAGTACATGTGACCAGTCATTACATATTATGGATTATATGGATTTCTTCTGACATTTAAAATTCATCAATGAACTTAAATTAAGTAAGTTGATATTTTATGTTTATAAAATTTAATAGTAACTAAATTTTAATATTTCTAAGATTGTTTTATAGTGAATATCTTTCTTAAATTTGGAAAGAAATATACAATGTAAGAAAAGTTTTAAAAACACTTACCCTTGAAATTCACAAGAATTATTCCTAAATTGCCTTAAAACATGCTAAACCATATAAATACAAAATGAAATAATTATAGTTTATGCTTAGCATATATATTATAATGTGCAATGTAATTTTTGTGCAACTGGATGCTATATATGCTTGGTATGATTAAAAAAAACATGAGTCACTATGACATAGTGGTCTCATGAATAGGTGCGGATGAAAATGTGACATCCAGGAATGTAGGATAATGGCTTATTTTAAGTATTTGCACAAGTAATTAATCCCCGTTGGAAAGGTGCTATTAGAAACAGATCTTGCTACAGGCTAGAACTTGCAAACCCTTTCAGACTTAACTAAATGTGGGTTTCATGGCAAATTGCCATTCAGTTGCTGAGAAGGAAAGAAAGCTTTCTTATCTTACAAATTCCTATAATCACTTTTCCCCTTTCTGCTGGAAATAGCCCTACCTTCTTCTAACCTGTCCTAGTCACTGTCCTAAGCACTATCCCTCACGTCTACCATTATTTTTTGGAGGCAATCAATAGCCAAGGCACCAAAAACAACATCAAAATTTTCCTTCTAATGCACATAGGGTAGTGTAAGAATTATTGCTCATTGGTAGATAGTAATTCTTTTTTTTTTTACATAAATAAGATCTGCAGATATGGATATTTAAAAGTTAGTAAGATAGATTGGGGTAGTAGTTCTCCAACTTTGACTTGTACCAAATTCAGCTGCAGGGTTTGTAAGAATACATTTATGGACCAATGTTTACAACTATAGAGAACTGCAGGACTTGTATGCTGAAGCCATCTCTTAAAGAAATTGACTAAGTACCCTGTCCTGACACTACAGGGAGAGAGAGGCCAGTGGCTTCGAATTGGCTGTGTTAGGGATATTTGTGACATGGAAATCTGAAAATGCTTGTTTTATTTTCTTGAGCCTAGTTTATCAACATATCACAGATCAGCATTGGCAAGATTTTCATTTGTAGTGGATTTTCAGATGTTTACTAATGTTATAAGACCACATTATAATAACCAGTCAGTGAAGGAAACTGTTTGGCCAAAAATACCTTTAATTTCTTTAACTACTTAGCAACATCGAATTGTTTTAAAAGCCTAGTTTCATAAGCTCTTGACAAGTGGCAAATCCTAGACCCAAGGCTCAGGTATCATTGCGGAAGATAGAATGGAAAGATTTTAAGAGCCAGAGGATCAGGGAATTTGCTGTGAAATTCTATGTCCTACTAATATCAGAATCTACATCCGTACAAATCTTATCAGCTTGACTGATCAACTAGAAATGAGACAAACAGAGAGAGATAACAGTAATATGTTAAAGTGGACAGTGGGGTTGTGGGGGGGTAGTGATGGAACACAGATGGAAACCCAGGAGACCTCAACCCTACACAAGGTTTACAGACATCTAAGGACTTCTGAAAGCAAGAGAATTGTCTTCCTAGGTTATCCAGTCTAGGACCTACTATTCAGCCCTGAAAACATGTATACTCATAGAATTATACATATAATGAGCATGCATTTATGCATTTAAGAACATGTATGTGTATATATACACACACACACATATATATATACATACATATATATATACATACATATATATACATACATATGTATGTATATATATATACATACACACACACACACACACACACACACACATATATATATATATATATATATGTCAACAACAAATAATGAAAAAAGAAGCCACAAATTTGAAAGAGAGCAAGGTGGGGCATATGGTACATTTGAAGGGAGGGCAAAAAAGGACTAAATGGTATAATTATAATCTCAAAAAAGACAATAAACAATAGACAATAAAATAAATGTTTGAGAGTAAAAATTAAAATACAAATAAGGACGAAAATTTTTGGCACTCAATCTACTATGCTGGGTTCATGTGTGCTCACAGACACAGAAGCACCAAGCATGAGGTCTGCAAAGGTCTGCACCAGGTTCTCTGTGTATATATTATGGCTGTTAGCTTGGATTTTTGGATATTTTTTTTTGCCTTGTCTTATTGTATCTTGTTTTGTACTGAACAGTTGTTGCCTTTTGGGGATCTTTGTATTTTGAAGGGAAATGGGAGGAGAGTAGATTTGGGGTAGAGGGGAGTGGGAAGGGTCTATGAGGATTGGAGGAGGGGAAATTGTATTTGGGATGTGTTGTATGAGAGAAGAATCTATCTTCAATTAAATAAATAAATAAAAATAAATAATTTGCATACAAAAAGTGTAGCTTCTATGAAAAGTAACTATGTCGCAATGTGGATGGTATATACAGTAAATATTTCCAACCATTCATAAAATTCTGAATTTCCATTATTATACAGATCAAATACAGGATATTAGAATTATAAACATCCATGTCAATGTTAATATTTTAATTTTTAAATTTGGTCATTTATAATATTTTTTTTCCTTAAAATCCCTGAAACTTTTTCTTTTTCATTTTATGCTGAAAGACAATTATTTCTTTAAGGACATTTAATAGTGTGCTTTTTTTCTCCAAATGTTGTGAAAAGTAAATTTAGTCAGACTAAATGTTAATTGCAACATTACAAGGTTAAGCCAAGAAGGGAATGGTGAGAATGATACATATTAGTATGGTGTCTATTCAGTGTATTAAATTGAGCACTTTTGCCCTCAATTAGCTTTCTATCTAAAAGAGAAAAATAAATACAGTATTCATCTTGAAGAAGTTAGAAATATGAAGATATTTTTAAAATGTTATACATAATTGAGGAGAAGATTCAAATTACACATCTGTAGAACTTTGAAATAAAAAGGGTCAACATGATTCCAAAGAATTTATTGACCTTATAGATAATCATCAATGATTCCATCTTCACAAGGGTAACACCATCCCCGGGCCAACTTAAACTACACAGCTCTTCATGTATAACACCTAAATGCCAGTTGCCAATGTACAAGTAGTGATCACACAGAACCTAGACTGTTAAGGTGTTTGTGTGACTAATAAATACTCGGGCTCTAGGTAAACTTACTGAGAAATGCAATACTATTGCAAGGAGACTTTAGTGAACAAAATTCAGAACCAAGGAAACCAACTTGATAAGACCAATAAGTAGTGGGTCTAACTAGAACTTTCTTTAAATTTCAAATATTCCTGCTACTAGTAATAGTTCGTGAATATTGAAAGTTACTCATGTACGAGTTACCCGTGATTTCTTAGGAAGAATGAATAAAAATTAAGAGACTAGACTCTGAGGTCTGCTAGTGTGATTTTTAAACCATTTCCTGCTCTCTGGTTGCATCATCTTAGTTGTCCATTCTTTAGTGGGAGGCTATACAGAGCTAAGTATGGTAATTTACCTGTTTGGTAAAGTACATGTTGTAGAGGTTGTATAGACAGCAGTAAATGAAGCCCTAAGTTGTACATTTGAGTAAAATGCTTCGAGGATTAGCAGCCACACAAATGCTCAAAGAGGGACTAACGAGATGGGTCAGGGGTTAAGAGCCTGTATTGTTCTTGCAGAGGATCCAAGTTCGCATCCACTTAGACTAGATTACAACCACCTGTGAGTCCAGCTCCAGGGGTCTGCTGCCATCTCCTGGTATTCGTAAAAAAATGTATTCACATACATATTCCCCTGACACAGACACACATGCATACATAGAACTTAAAATAAAAATAAATCTTTAGAAAAATTCCTTAGAAGTAGGTTGATTATTATTGTTTTATCATGTTTATCCATCACACAAGCTCCTTATCACTGTATTTATTCATAGTTAATTTTATAGATAAAATGAATGAAACTCATACTATTTTGTCTAGTTTTACTAGAAGTAGAGGATCCAACATCTGAAAATTTCTGTGTCAGTTTAACATTTTCATGTCCCTAATTGATTCAAAATAACTGAATCTATTATCTAACATCCCCTCTCATCTATTTCCAAGCAGTACAACTCTAACTGACTCTTTATCCTCTTTGCTTATTACAAAATTCCCTTCTCAGGTACAAAAAACAAAACAAAACAAAACAAAACAAAAAAAAAAAAACAGGAAAAAAAAACCACTATTAAGTTCTTACTTCACCCTTTTCTCCATGTAAGACAGTTTTATACATCTTTGCTGTGAGTGATTTTTTTACATCCTGTATTAATTCACTGTGTGATATTTTAATGGACCACAGAATAGAAGACCCTTAGTACTAGTTACATCAACATATTAGTATTACAGTCTGCAATTCTACTAGCCTATTCTCTGGATCCCAGGTTTCTATAAGATCATTATCATTAAATATTTATTAGGAATTTGTGTGTATATCCAAGACAAAAAGACTTGGAAATAAATTGGATAATTAAAACAAGAAACAAAAATGTTTCTATAAATAACTTTTAAAATGTTTCACAGATATCATTTATTTTTGTTTTAATCTTTAAGAAATTGAAAAGCCTCATTATTTTATAAAGACTAATTCTATTTTTCGTGTAAACTGTGATTACTTTTTAAGGGCTCCATAGTCTATTATTTATTATGTTATATAAATATCAATTCAGTAGTTTTCTTTAGCATAGCAGGTATCCAATAAATATTTAATGACAGGGTTTTCCAGAGTGGTATTCTCAAGACAATGAATGAATATCTTACAGATTTATTAAGTATGTTAACTACTAATGAGCATTTTCAAAGAGTATTAGGTTTTACTGACTTGAGTTCTGATGTTCTTGTTTGCCTCCACATTCAATGTAAGAACCCTCAATTCAGGCAGGAAATACGCTTTTCATTCCTGGTGTTTTCTCTTCTTCTCTTTTGACCTCATTTCTCTATCTATAAAACAAAATGCTACATGAAATATGTATAATTTGTATAATTTGGTCTTATAACCATGCGTTTAAGAGAGAGGAATTACTGCAAGTTGCCACTCAACCATTAACATTAGGTGCAGAATCAATCTTGGATAGATCTGGAATTTCATGTGAACACATTGTATCCTAGGCACAAAAGCAGTAATCATCATCACCTGGTGATTTGTTTAAGCGACCTCACAAACTGAGGAGATCCTGAAGTAGACAGTGGCACTTTAGAATCTCAACAGGGAATTGGGGTTTAACAATGAGCAGTCAAAGCTTTTGAAGACTGCATGTTAAGTGAACAGCTCCTGAAACATCACACAGTTCCTTGTTTTGAAATTGACATACAACTGTAGTCAAAAATAATCAGCTCTCATGGCTGATTATGGAACAGCTTCCCAGAGAACAAACAGCCAATTTACATAAAGATTTCTCTTTTCTTACCCTGTGTTTTACCGAGCTGCACTGGCAATTAGGATGCAGAACTAACTGTAAGGGAGGAAAAGGAGAAATGAAATGCAAAGATTGTCTGCGGTACACTTTCCAGTCTACTTTCGACTCTGTCATACACCTAACGCCTACAAAGCTCAAATGCCTGAGGTTTGCATTTTAAAACTGGGTTAATTCTCCATCCAGATCTTACCCCTCCCTCCCAGTGCAACTTCAATGGGCTTCTCCTTTGTTTCCCACCATTTGTAAGAGATGAGATAAATAAATTAATTGCTCTTTTACTTTTAATTCAATCACTCAGATCCCAAGAGAATTACTCAGGTAGATACTGGCACTCCTCATGACACTGTTGACTACCCATTTTCATAGAATTAATTGCCTATGGGGTTAATATTGAGGAACAAATGGATAAATACAGAACTTTTATGTATATGTGTTCAATGATACAGACAAAGAAATAGTAATTTGGGGTAGAAATTGTCACAGGAAAAACATATATTTTTGTAAAGCATATGTGTGAGCTAAGTGAGTTAAGAACATCTTGTTTCAGAAAGGGACCTGGAAACTCTGCATATCTCTGCAGTTTGCCAAAATGTGAGGAATGGATTTACAGGAGAGGAAAATTCAACCTGAGGGGAACTTAGCAACTGTACAGTGGGCTATTGGTAAGCCTGAGAAGGAGATGGGTCATTTTATGCCTCCAGAAACCAAACCAGAATCTACTAGCAAGGATTTTATGCTGAGTTTAGCATAATTAAGCTCCACACTTTGATAATGGTGACTTTGATCACTCCATGGAAAATAGAGTGGAAGAGACAAGAACTGAGGAAGTTCAGTGTGTACATCATAAAATGTGAATTATCTTTAGCAACATCCCTGGGAAGGAAGCTGAAAACGGTCAAGAAACCTGGGTTTTCAAACACAAACATTTGGATTGAATGAGGTGCTTGTAGGAAGGGGATAAACCAAGGATACACACCCTGTTTCTGAGGGCACAGAAAGTGTATCATGTTCTGACATGTATAGGTAGACTTGCAATTTATTGACAAGGGAAAGAGTACTGAGTGCCCAAGCACTGACCTGCTACATGTAAGACAGAAGTTGAGGAGAGACACTGAAATCTGAGAGGAAACTGAAGGATGGAATCAGAGGAAAAAGCAGATGACAGAAGAATGAGTGTAAGAAAGACCTGGAAACCACATTCTGTGACAATGGAAATCAAGGGGGAGGATGCAGTTCCTTCATCCGTAGAGAATTAGTCCTAATTATTAATCGTGTGCACATATGCACACACTATTTCCATATATACACCCCTCATGCATACATATTTTACACAATACACACATGTTCACATATGACACACACATGTACATACACTCACACATATATCCCTATACATACATTCATATACGCAACATATATGACCTGCACACTATATTCACACATACGAAACATATATACATATACCATGTACCATGTATGTATATGTGTGTGTGTGTATATATATAAATATATGTGTGTGTGTGTGTACACATATATACGCAATATACACATTAGAAATAGCTTTTGGGAATGATAGAAAGACCAAACGCCACTGAAGTAGCCAATGAAGGATATTTTCCTTGGATATGTGTCTTAATTCATTTCAGATGACACTGTATATAGATAGCAACACCACTATTAACAATATATCTAAGGTGTAAAAGAAATATTTTAAATGAAGTTCCTAGAAGCAAGACTATGTAGAAAAACAGAATACTTATAATACTTATAATAGTCTCTCCTTTTTTGATCTGACATTTATTTCTAAATTACAATAATAAATAAACCAATAATTTTCAATTATAAATTATCCGTTTCTATTATTAAATTTTGATTTAATCCCTGAGTCTGGAACTGTTATAAGAGACAAAAGATCCTTCAAATTTGTTCTTACTAAGAGCTGACAATTTCCAAAGGCTCAAAGATTGCCCAAATGGAAGCGATCTATAATTTTTATACTAAAGAAGTATTCTCAAAAATGGCACCCTTTAAGCAAGGTGGTGATGCAGCACACCCTTAATCCCAGAACTCAGAAGGCAGAGGCAGGTGGATCTTTGTGAGTTCAAAGCCAGCCTAATTCAAAACAGATTCCAGGAAAGTCAGAGCTATTACAGAGAAACCTTGTCGGGAGGCAGAGGGGGTAGGGCGGGGAAGTGAAAAGAAAATAAGCACCTTTTTAGACTTTAACACTGAAATAATGTGAAAGACCAGATTAAATTGAGTTCTTCAAGCTATATGAAGACAAATGTCAATGTCTTAGTGATGCTATAACTCAGTGTTATAGACTGGGTAATTTACGATGAACAGAAGTTTCTAATAGGACTTAGGCTGGGAAATCCAAAATCAAATGCCGTCATTTAGCAATGATCTTCATACAATATCCTCACAGAGCAGAAGATTGAAGACAAGTGTGAGAAGAATATAGATATGAGCTAAGTATTATAAAACTCCTTTTTATTAAAGCCTGAACCCCATTCACCGAGAAGGAGCCCTGGACGGTGGCCACCTCTTTAAGATCCCACCTTATAATGTCTTCTTATTTACAACAGCTGGATTTTAGAAGGGACATGCTCAGCTCCTAGGCTCAGCTCCTAGCAGCACAGGACTCATGTCAGGTAGGAAACATACCTTGAACAGAACTTCCCTTCACTCTAAACTCTTTAGAAATCCATATCATGCGTATTTTATCACTGTTCAGACTCCCTGAAAGTGCTATATGATTTTCTCAGCAGTGCTTTGGGGTTTGTGTCATTCTTATTCCAAGTGTGCAGTGCAGCGACCAGTGTCACGAAAAAATGGGATCACCTGCCCAGATGTCATACAGTTACTAAATAGCTGAACTAAGATTTAAGCTCAAATTCTCTGGCCCCCTAAATTCAGCTGTTTGCCAGTGTGTTAGACTATTTTACTGTAGTCGTAATGAAAAATTGTCATGAGGGAAAAAAAAGTCATTATCCCAATTATAGAATTAATGGATCATAATCAGTCAGTGACATTGAAAAGATCTTGCTCAAAAATCATTACCAATTCTGTTTCCAAACAAAGTCCCCTCAAATTGAAAAATTGCCTTGTTTGTTCTTAGAAATCATCTTTCTGTCTTGGATCGAGCTATATCCTACTTGGGAAATTCTGAAGATTAGTACTATATGGGGAGATAAATATTTACCTTTAATGCAATCTGATTAAAGAGCAAATTGGAGAATCAACGCTACAATTAGTCCTATAGACACAACTGCTTAATTCAAAGAGCAGAGTAAATACGTTGGAATGGGATGAAAGAAAGTGATTTGATTAGCCCCATCAGTACGTTCACCTTTGCTCTGCAGTGTCTCTGGCTTAATTTCCTTAACAGTCTATGTCTGTAAGGGAGTAAAAAGGTGTTGATAATGTCTCATTTTCAAGGTGAGAATAAACGTTTTGATCAGAAATATGATTCATTTTTTGTAGACTTTTAAGCAAGATCACTAGTTTTTCACTGAGAACCTAGCCTCCCAAGGCATGTGTGAAACATCATAGTATTGTTTTCCTAAATGAAATTTTGTGTTGAGTGACTTTAGGAAATATTTATTGAGCATGTACTAGTCCAAAATATTCTTTCAGGCAATGACTGTGTAAAGAGCTACGACAGTATCTCCATATACATAAAGGTTAAAATAAAATGAACTAATGAACACATGCGTGTTTATATAAATCATTTCCAGTAAATGGTATGTGGTAGAAATAAGGCAGGCTGATACTATGTGGATTAAGCTAGGGTCTGATGAATGGAACATGCCCTGCATATAGGACTCAGGACAGATTCTACTATGAACCAGGCATTTCTTTGAGTATGGGATAGGGGTGGGCATGCTGGGGGGGGCAGGGAGGGTTGTTTAGGCACTTTGGTTGTTGTGTTTGGTTATTTATAGCTGAGTCTTCTGAACTACTTGAAACACAAATCCTATTCTGTTAATACTCTTAGTATTTCTGAACAGCAGCAGCAACCACAAAATGTGCTTCTTCCAGGCAAACACTGTGTGTGGTAAGAGTGCTAATTTTTTTTTCCAGAGAAGCACTGACATTTCTTAATTACTCTCCTCATGAGTAGTCATGTATAGCGATTACTGAAGGCTCAGCGGAGCGTTGTTCTTCCCAACCCTTGGAGAACAATAATGCTGACAGTTCAGGGCTTTGGTGTCCAACACACTTTTCCTCTCTCTTCATTACCCCAGCTAATTACTCAGGCCAGTGGCTATTGTGTAGCTCCTCTCCCTTCCCATAACCCCTGCAGCCCTCTCTACTGTCAGGGAAATTTACAGTAACAGCATAATATTGTCTCCCAGCCATGCTTCTCTGAGAATTATTTAAAGGCACCGCTTCCTTTTCTTTTACTTAGCTTCCGAGTCACTATACCAAGTGACTGATACTTGAGCTCTAGACTAATGGACACATGACAGTACCACTTGTTCTGAAAACAAAGAGCATCTGTTTTCCCAGAAATCCTTACTTTTAGAATGAATGTTCTTAAATGTCAAGTTGCTATGCCAAAGGATGTATTTTTAGTATTTGTCTACTAATGCCAATTATTTTTCTTAAGATGGTCAAAATGAATTGGCATCATAGGGATGCAGTAATGGTTTTGGTTTTTTGTTTGTTTGATTGGTTGGCTTTTGGTTTTTGTTATTGTTGTTTGTTTTTGAAGGCAGAGTTTCTCTGTGTAACAGCCCTGGCTCTCCTGGACTCAATTTGTACACCAGGGTCCCTCTATCTCCTGAGTGCTGGGATTAAAGGCCTGGGACCGCCTTTTATTTATTGTTTATATCAGACTAACTTAATGTATATGGACAGCATGAAATTCCACCTATTTTAAGATAGGTAAAGATTCAACAAATAGGTTTGTGTTCTTTCTCAAGTGGAAATTTATTCAGGTTTTCATGTCATTCATGCTGGCTTCAAACATACTGCATAGCTCAGGATCCTCCTGCCTCCAGGTCCCAAGTCTCAGATTACAGGTGTATACTACAACACCTACTTTAGAGGGTGCTTGGGATCAAATCGAGGACTTTGTTCTTGAAAGCAAGCACTCTACCCGCTGATCAGCATCCTCAAGCTCTCAGCAAATACATTCTAGAAAGATAAATCGATTACATTAGGAGTGCATTTGTTGATGCAATGTATAGGTTCTAAAATGAAAATCTGAACCAAGACTGCTCATCAACCAACTTTATTATTGAAAATATCTTCTAAATTTTACATACCAGTTACCATGACCTGGTATTTTAACCATTTAATCTCATCAATAGTTACTGTGGTTGGGGAGCTAATATCATTCCTTCCCCCACCCCTTTTTCTTTGGTTATGGTTTTTCAATACAGGTTTTCTTTGTATGGCCTTGGCTGTACAGGAGCTTTCTCTGTAGACAAAACTGGATTCAAACTCGGAGATTTGCCTGCCTCTGCCTCCCAAGTGCTGGGATTAAAGGCATACACAACCATTTCCTACTTGTCATTCACTTTTTATAGGAGAATTGATGGTTTATAGAGTATGTAACTTCCTCAGAGTCATATAAAGTAATTGCAAATAACAGCTGGGGTTAGACCACAAATTGAGCCTGTGTTCCAGATGTACATGTTGCTTGTTGCTTGTCAAAAGAGAAGCAGTACTAAGAGGTTAATCTCACTTTCCTATCTTGAACTGAACAATACCATAATGTGGATAAATGGAAGTTACCACTATCACTCTTCTTGAGATTTTTCTGTGTCAGCATTGCTGTAGAGCTGAAGGTACTTGCAAGTGCTTTTAAAATTCTAAATCCAGTAAGATCAACTTACAATCAGGTCACTCAAAGGAATGCTTAAGGGAAATTCTTCTCTACTATCCAGAGCCAAGAAAGTAGTAAGCATTAATATTTAATATTATTTCTCATTTATTAATAGTATTCATTAACTATCCTTTTTGCACCTGGGAATGAAAAGGCATCAAGCAGCACTAATTAAGAGGGGAAAAGGGAAAGTTCTCTTGTTTGTTGCAACTGTGGATATCAGCACATACAAAGTTCTAAGAAAGATAATGTGTGCTAATGGCTCTAAACTTATAATTATCATATGGTGTGCCTAATTATAATATCTTGCAATGGACATAACTATAAAGATTCTATACTTTATATAAATAATACATTTACATATAGATACAGAGTTGTGCCAATGTAAGCATGAGTTGAATTGACTGAATTTCAATTCTTTATTTTAAATGAGGTACAAACCAAAACATATTCTTGGATATAAATTAAATTATAAAAGCTCAGCTAAACAGATCCACAAATTCAGCAGTGTCATGGTTGTGTATTTATGGGGTGCCAAGTATTTATAAGACTCCTTGTGCTTCGAGAGGGGCATGCCTCATGCTATTCAACATAAAACCCACTGACCACATAGAATTTGTAGCCTTCACTAGAGGATAAACTTGGAAGTGGCTAGTTGTGGCAACATATAGCACATACCTGCAATCTCAGCACTTGGAGATAGAGAAGGGAGTATTAGACATTCATAGGAATCTTTGGCTACATAGAGACTTCAAGGCCAGCTAGAGGGCCATAGACACTGTTAAAAAAAAAAAAGTGGGTGAACAAGCAAGCATAAAAGAAGAAATTAAAGGTATTTAATAGGAAGGGATATCAATATAACAGTGAAGATGATCTATAACATCTGAAACAAAGTTAAATATGATTTTTGAGAATAGGTGTAGTCTTGGACATTTTACAACAGAAGCCATGGTTGAAGTGGGCCAGAAGCAAACTGGAGGAAAGCCTGAGACATGAATTCTAAATAGGGTGAGTTATGTGAGTGAGAACACCCCCTGCTAGCCCAAAGTTTATAAAAATACATGAATGTCAAGAAAGGGGATAGGCAAACAAGGGTGGAAATCAGAAACTGAATCAATGTTTGGAACTTCATTTTGCCATTTTGTGCTGCTCCAGCAGCTGGATGCAGAGGCTGTTCTGTAATGTTTCCCAAAGTCAATGAGAAGCTGAAAATCACGCTATACAAAAGGAGAGAGCAGGGCAGCATCAGGAAGACAGCAACAGGCAGTGTGGCCAAGGGCGACTTTGGTCTCTTCTCTTCTTTTTAAATCCTTACTCTAGTCCCCACAGTACTCCTCCAGCCTGTGTGCAATGCACAAGTTGTCAACAGTTGCTTTGTTTAGCATTTGAACTTCAGAAACTATTCTTTCTCAGTCAAGAATTCAAACTATTTGAGAATTCTTAATATAAGTTTGAGCAAATTGAGCTACCTACCTCAGAAGTGAAAGCTCGCTCAGGTCTTGAAGATATCTGTGGAAAGAAGAGGCAATCTTCCTAGGGTTTGGATGGAACTGACAAACAATGGTAGAGTATTCTGTATTTACGTTGGGTTTCTTTGCAGTTGTTCTATCGATGAATGAGAGACAGGTGCTAAATTTTGTCAACTTTACATCCTAAATTAGTTTTACTTCTGTAGTGCTGTGGGATTTTTGCCTTTCGTCTGTGAAACCATGTTAGTAATAATGGTTAGAAGTGTTAGGCCCACTCTAAAACTGACCGCTTTATTATTATGAAATTGTACTCTGTCGCCACTATAATATTTTTGCTCTGGAATTTACTGTGCCTTTTATTAAGGCAGCCATCCCACTCTCATTTCAACTCTGTTGGCCATTTAAAGTGGTCATTGGTGTGGCAGATTTGAAATCTAACATCTTCACCATTTCTCTACCTGACTCTGTATTCTTTGTTCTTTTGGGCCCTCTTCCTGACTGAATGTTTTCATGACTTCATTTATCTCCAATATTGACTCATTAGCAGTAATTTTGTAATTTTTTCCAAACTGGCTTTTTTGTTTTCCCTTTCCTCCCTCTTAATAATTTTAAGTTGTGGCTAAAATATATTTACATCATTTCTTCCTTTTCTACCCTCCAATATCCACCCATGTCATCTCCCTACAACATCTCCCCTGTTCCTTCTCCTCCCTCTCAAATTTATCTACTCCCTTTTAAATTCATAGCTTCTTTTTCTTTGATTATTATTGATGCATATGTTTATACAGAACTATATAAATACAAAAGGCTGAGTTCATTTAATTAAGCTGCTATGTGTGTGATTTTGAGGCTGCCCACTTAAATTGGCTAACCAGCTAAGAGTTTATCCCTACAGAAGATTAGTTCTCCATCAATAGCCTGAGTGGTCTGCAGTCTTTGTTATGGGATGGGGCCCCTTGAGATTCCCCCTCTCCGTGTTAGAATGATACTTTGGGTCTTGTTTAGACAGCTATATATGGCATATAGACTTCCTATTGTTTCTAGGAGTTATAATTTCACAGCAGTATTCTTGGTCCTCTGGCTGTAACAATCTCTCTGTCTTATCTTTCCACAATGTTCCCTGAGCCATAAGTACAAAAGTGGTATTGTAGATGTATACCACAGTTTAGATACTGTAGTATCTTGCTTTGCCAGTGAACTTGCAATGGTGACCACATCCTAGGGGCATGGAAGAGGAGGGCCTGGCTAGCTCTCTTGGGTTGGGGTGTACTTTAAATCTTTGTCAGGTGATTAAATGGGAATTGTTAATAATTGAGGACTAGATTAATTTTATTCCCACAAACATTCTCAAGCATTGATCTAAGAAGCTATTAAATTATTTGGAAATAAATTTCAAGGCTTGCTTTTAAGTTTCATTAGGTCAAACCTAAACTGCATTTGATCTTGATTAATTTCCCCACTATTGAGTCCTTTCTTTAGCTTTTAACTAATGTCCTAGTTTGCATATTTTCTACTTTGGTTAGTTGAGATTAGGAATTCTTCAGAGCACAGATAACACCAGCCATTGTTTGATAAGGAATGTGGATACTTTTGGTGACATTTACATATCACTTACAGATAGCCATGATAATGACCTCTCAAGGAGGGACACCACAGCTCAGTTCTATGAGTTTTCCCTTAATTCCTAAGGATGATAGAAAGCTTCAGTTTTCTTTTTATATAAGGCAGCCTTGAACTTACCATGGAAACTGAACTGGAGCAGACTTAGGGCTTATCAACCAAGGGTTACCACCCTTCATCACCTGTGGAGAGTCAATGTCTTGAATTGCAGTGTTTGATATGTTTTTATCCAATTTAGCCATTTTGTTACCATCTGGGGATTTTGACTAAATTGTTGCTCTGCTAGCTAAAGAATTATAAAGCAGGAAACATCTAGAGCAGGACAGGCAGCAGCTGGAGAAGAAAGGCTTTTATTAGGGATGAGAAAAAATTGGTGAGAAGGAAGCCCACCATCTTGGACCTCTGCCATCTTTATTATCTACCCATGGCTCCTGTCCCAATCTGTCAGCCTAACAAGTAATCTGCCTAACTTCTATCCCCCCCACCCCGAGAATTAGGTTGTTCTTTCATTTTGATTAGAAGGCTAAAACTAAAATAAATTTTACTCACATGTGTTATATAAATGAATATTTCTATAATTAAAATTCTGAATTTTATCTGAAGACAAAAAAGGTGATCTTTATCCAACAATTTCCCCACAAATATCTCTTAAAAAGTGCTATTTTGAAAATTGTGGGAAGCTCAGGCCCCTTGATGAGCAGCTTAATTGATTAATTAATTAATTTGTGCACATGAATGCTTTGCCTGCATGTACATACATGTGTGTCTTGTGTGTATCTGGTAACTGGAGCTGTGGATGATTGTGAACTACCATGTGCATGCTGAGAACAAAACTCAGATCCTTTGCAGGAGCAGCAAGTGCTCTCAACCTTTGAGCCATCCTTCTGAACTTTGGCATCCTCTTTTCTCATGGAGTGTAGTCATGAGCACATTTAACCCTTTCCTGAAAACATGCCACTGCTTCCAGAGATTAAATAATAGTAAGGAGCTAGAGTGTGTTGGGGTGGGAGGGTAGACATATTCCCAGCTCTTGTCTGTGAGTGAGTGACTTGAAGAAGTCCTTCCCCAAAATATCAATTTATTTAGAATTATTCAAAGCATTCATGCAGTATTAAATCTGTCCTATATTCAGGATACTATAAAATATTCAGAAGCAAACACAGGCAGGAGAGCATGTATAGGTATGAAATTTTCAGTTGGAAGTTTCAAGTAATAGAACATCACTGGAGTCTAAGAACTCAAATTTGTATGTTCCAATGTGTGTTTTTTCCTCTGCTTGTTGTTTCATGTCTTTATATCAATTATCCTTTTCTTATTACTTTAGTCTTACAATTGAATTTCCTACTGGGTTTTGTTCTAAGTTCAAAATAGCCTTCAGTCTCTTTTCACTAATGTTCCCATGATCTATTAATAGGATACCGAAAATGAAAATAAGACTATTTAAAATGACAGTGATGTATACTTCTACAAATGCATAATTAGTGAGCCAACTGGTATTTGTGAGTCCTGCTTAAGTACATTAAGCAATTAAGTCATGGTGTTGTGCTGACAGAAGACTAGAAGTGTAAGTTTATGAACTAAATATAAGTGATATAATGAATATAATGGATATGTTATGCCTGAGTCAAGTAAATATAACTTGCACTGAGTTATTATAATAACTCAGGACAGTGATATGTTTGTTACTTTTGTAATTCTATATACTCTGTCAAAGGACTAAAAAGATTATAAAGGATTAGAAAAATAGGATGCATTCCTCCCTGTAATCTGATGAATAACAACTTTGAAACCTAATGACACAAAATCTTCTAATTAGATGCAGGGGACAGAAAAACTATATATGGGACTCCACTTTCCTATACTGCTCTTTAGGACATTATACTGTTATCCCAAAGGAGCAGGAACAGAAGTATACAGAACAATGATACTTCCCGGTTGTTCCATAGTAATAAAACTTGAAAGAACAATGAAGGGGAAACAGGAGATGGGTAATGCTAATGTGTGGATCATTTATTAGTTCCCCCTTTTCTTGGCAAAAAAGAGTCACATTATGCCACACCATGCCTCACCATGCCCTACCATGCCATATCCTACCCCCTTATTCTATATTTTCCAGATCTGGAGGCTTTCCTACTGACCATCATTTTGCTCTTACATTTTACCTGTCACTGAAAGAATGGAGACAGCAGTTTAAAGAGGAGATTTAGACAGTTGATCTCACACTTTTTGTTCACCCTCATCATCTGTTAAAATCCAGTAATGGAACAGCTCAAATATTTTTCCTCAAGCATAGGCTTGTTTGCAGTGGATGGGAGCATGACAGTGGTCCCAGATTACCATCGAGCCATGAGTACATACATACAAAGCATGTTACCCGAAAGATGGTCTTGTTTAACATTTGCCAGTCTTACTCAAGACAGTAGTTATTTGTAGATGAGTCCTTCCTTTTATCTTTTTGTTGAATTTATTTAGTAGGCACAGATATTTACTTTATGTTTCCTAGATTAGATCCAGAAGTTTGTATTGTAGATATAAAATTTAGAGAATTAGAATGTGGATGACATCAGAGAATGTAGATACTATAGAGGAACTATAAATTTACTATATGTCTACATGCAAAATGGGCTATTTAAGATAAAGATGGGACTGTCACAACAAAGACACCATGAAGAAGATAAATTTTCTTGGTAGATTTATCCAGAAATGAAAAACAAATTACTACAACATAAAGACTTAAGTAATGTCTGTATTACAAAAGAGATGGAGGATAGATTCAAGTTTCAACAAAGGTTCAAGAAATGAGAGTATATCATTGCCCCCCCCAGAAGAATGCTAGAGATACAAACTTTAAACCCTACTGTATCTGAATGAATCATAAGCATGTAGGCTGAGGCCCAGAAATCCATGTTTTAATCCTGGAACAATTCTATTCACCACTCCTGCTTAAATAACTAAGCTAGAAGAAACAAATGGAAGAAAGAGACAAAATGATAAAACATGTACCATATGCAGGAGAGGGTTTATATGACTGACAAGTAAAGGTACTAGATTATATTGACAAACCCAAATATGTAGTTTGGATAGCATAAAGAGAACTCAAAATGCCAACTTGAATGTCTTTAATGCTGTACTCTGGAGATGAAGGAGGAAGATGAAAGGTAAATTTGGAATTGATTTTGGAAATTCAATTGGGGAATGAACATGTCATGAGTATGTTTGAGGACATTAGGAGAGACAGAGTGGATTCCAGTAGAGTGGGTAATTATTCTAGAACATGTATGCTTTTAGGTTATTACAGAACATTCAAGGAGGACTGGCCAACGTGTATCTGTAGAAGCAGGTCTATGTTCAATAGAGGGATATTAATGTATGTGTTAACTCTCTGCTGGATACCACTTCCTAGCAGCTCACATAGTCATCTGGTGGTCCTTAGCAATTTGACAAGTTTACTGTTTATTTTCACCACAAGTGTCTAGTCTATGCTGATGTAAATGAGGTTCTGAAAGAACTGGTTTCCTCTCTACAGCACTGTGGTCAACTATCACCTGGCTTTATAGAGGGTTTCTACTGATCCTGTTCACAAGGTTAGCATCTCTTTATTTGTCTGATGCACACTGTAGAAGCCAGTTGGCATAGTATATGGCTTGTTGTTGGCCTTGGGTGCCAGGAGTCCATGAGCTAGAAGTGTTCTAGTTTACATGGCACAATGGACAGCTGCCTAAGTCATTTACAGCTTCTAACTTACCAGCTGTGAATTGATTTCTCCTACCACCTCTATGGTCCCTAGAAATGATTCTCTGACAACTATTATGTAGAAAGGCTTCCTGCTGTTATTGTGTTATTATTTTATTTTAATGAATAATATCCATTCTTCAATTGAGGGGCATCTAGGTTGCTTCCAGGTTATTACTATTACAAATAGTTGAACAGATGTCTTTGTTGCATGGATGTGGATCATTTGGGTATATGCCTAAGAGGGGAATTGCCAGGTCCTGTGGTAAACTAATTCCCATTTTCCTGAGGAACCGCCATACTGATCTCCAAAATGGCTGTACGAGTTTGCACTCCCACCAGCAGTGGAGGAGTGTTCCCCTTTCTCCCCATCCTCTCCAGCATGAGTCCTCATTGGTGTTTCTAATTTTAGCCATTCTGGCAGGAGTAAGATGGTATCTCAAAGTTGTTTTGATTTGCATTTCCCTGATAGCTAAGGATGCTGAGCATTTTCTTAAGTGTCTTTCAGCCTTTTTGATTTCCTCTATTAAGAATTCTTTCTTCAGTTCTGTACCCCATTTTTAATAGGGTTATTTGGTGTTTTATTGACTAGTTTCTTGAGTTTTTTTGCCCCTCAATTGAAGAATGGATAATGTAGATGTGGCACATCTACACAATGGAATACTACTCTGTAGAAAAAAATAATGGTATCTTGAAATTCTCAGGCAAGTGGATGGCACTGGAAGAAATCATCCTGAATGAGGTAACCCAGTCACAAAATCACAAAAAGAGGAACATAGTATGTACTCACTCATATATGGATTTTAGACCTAGAGCAAAGGATCACCAGCCTATAATTCACACCACCAGAGGAACTAGGATACAAGGTGTATTCTAAGAGATTCATATAAAGTCCCTCACAGAACTGGGAAGGGACAAGTCCCCCAGAGCACAGGGGTAGTGGAGGGGCAGTGATTGGAGAGAGAAGTAGGAAAAGCAAGGGGGAGGAAAGGAAAACATGTGAGACCAAGAAGATTGAGCCTGGTTAGGAATAGAAGACAGGAAAGAGAGAGAGAGAGAGACAGAGAGAGAGAGAGAGAGAGAGAGAGAGAGAGAGAGAGAGAGAGAACATAAAAGAGGTAGCTAATATTGGTTTGAAGATAAAATTGAACACAAAGAAAGGTCTTGAGAACTACAAGACTCCCACCAACTAACAATTTGAGCATCCTTGGAAAGGCTACCATAAATGCCCTTCCCGGATAGTGAGATCAACAACTAACTTATCCTTGGAGCCCTCATCTAATACCTTTTGGAAACAGGAGCAAACACCCATACATAAACACTGAGTCAAACTAGAACCCAGATGCAGATGGAGAGGACAAGACCAGGCTGCAGAAACACATAGAGACAGCTTACCTGAACAAGGAGGAGCTAACGGTCCCCAGACTGACAGCTGGGAAGTCATCATGGGACTGACTCAGGCCTCCCTGAATATGGGTCTCAGCCAGAAGGACTGAGCAGTCTAAGGGACCTCAGACAGTGGAGCCAGGATCCCTGGTACACAAAAGGACCTTGCTAACACATCCCCCATGGAGGGATAACTGCCTTAACCTAGAGACAGTAGAGAAGCCCTAGTCCCTACTTCACATGACCTGTTAGATCTACATGACCCCAACTGGATGCCATTCCCCTACATATGGAATTGGGGTGGGGAGATGGGAGGGGAGTTTGTTTAGGGTGCACGTGAGAGGGCAGAGAGGGTAAAAGGGAGGGAGGGAGAAGGAACTGGGATCAACATGTAAAATAATAAATTAAATTTAAAAAAATAAAATAAATAATAGGTCAGTTGTTCCATGGAGGCAAAGACAAATGTTATACAATAAAAAGTTACTTTTGAACTTTACTGTTCAATCCTGAGCAAATTTATGGTTTCCAAGGCAATTATTCTCTGAGTTAGCTATTATTAATAGCTACTGACTATTATTATCCTCCTCCTTGATTTTTTATTATAAAATGGAGCACTGATGTGAGAAAAAAAACCTACACAATGCATATGCACCATTTAATACATTTTTATAGAAGGAATATACATGTTGCTGATGAAAAGTTTCTACACCTGGATAAGCCTCTCCATAGATACAGCAATCCAAATCAGACTAAATCAAACCAAATTAGAAAAGCCCACATTTAATAGATACAGACTTCCCCTAAGGCCTTCCAGCCACCAGAAAGGAGACAGGGGGGTAGTTTCTGGGTGGTAATTTAAATACCATGTGGGAGTGGTCTTCAGCATCTCTGGAGAGGGGTCATCGTTTAGCAGGATTTTTGAGATGCAGGGAGATGGGGGAGGGGGCTTGGGTAGAACCTCCACCATAACATCCCAGACTTTTCGGGTATATGGATGCCAGCGACTGGGGTGAAGCTTCTACCTTAACAGCTATTACTCAAATGAAGATGTCCTGGAAGTCCCTTCTTATGGCCCTATCTTGGCTGTGATACTTCCCCAGCTCTCATAAGTAGCCACTAATATGACTTTTATGGTAATCACTTTTCTTTAGAGTTTTATGAAAGAATCTTTAAGCACACTTATTTATTTTTGTCTTTTTTTCCCTTTTATACACATTCTAATTCTTTTTTCAGCTCTAGTGTGCTAATCAGAATCAACTTTCTCCAGAGGAACAAAATGAACAGAATATAAATTTAAATATCTCTCTGTGTGCATGTGTTTGTGTATATATGTATATGCACAAAGGTATATATGCACATACATATGTAGCATAGACAGAGACAGAAAGAAAAAGAAATGTGGAAAGGGAGAGAAGTGAAGTTCTGTTGTTTCCTTATATTTTGAGAGAGCATCCTTTCTCTGCTTAACCAGGTGCTTGCAGTGTAGCGCTAGCTGGCTTTAAAATTGTGGCACTCCTCATGGCTCAGCCCCCCCCCCCAAGTCCCAGGATTACAGGTATGTTTGACATCACACCCAGCAAAAAGAGTTTTGGGATTTGCCTTCCTTTTCAGAGATTGAGTCATGCAATCATAAAAGTGTGCTGACTCAAAATTCAATAGTTTGTAGGCCAATCCCAAAAGCCACCTGCTGGCAGATTTCCTCCTAGTTTGAGAGGAGCCAATCTTCATTTTAATGGCTTGATACAACCACTCTATGAGCCATTGTGGATGGTAAGCTGCTTTACTGGAATTCTACTCATTTTGATGTAAATCACATCCTGGCAACACCTTGACAGAAACATTCACAATGATATATGACCAAATATCTGAGCACAAAATCTTAGCTAAAATACAAGCATAGACTTAGTAACTGCAGGTACATAAGTTTACTTCTCTCTGCCACCCTTTCTTGGAATTTCTTGATTGAAGCAATAAGGGCTTTTATTTCACTTGGAAACTTCCCAGGGATACCTGTTTATCAAGGAGTTTTACTTACCACTTTGCTGCTGGGTATAGAAACATGATCATATTCAAGTACTGTTTTACTTTTTTTTGGTCTTGCAACACAGACTCATATGTTGACTTAGCATTTTTATATAACAAGGAATACTGTAGCTAGGTCGTATGCTGCTTCCACTTTTAGTCTTTAAGGGACCTCTATATTTGTTTGCATGGCGACAGTGCTAATTTGTATCTGCCAGCAATATAAAAAAGTCCCTTGCTCATGCCTGCATATGTTTGCTATTACTTGTTTTCTTTTGCAATAGACTTCTGCATATTTTAAAAGCATTAATTTATTTTTTAATTTTATTTATTTATAACTTTTTTCTTTCTTTCTCTTTTTGGGGTGTGGGGGTATGGGAAGACAGGGAAGGAGTTCGAGACAAGGTTTCTCTGTGTAGTCCTGGAACTCATTCTGTAAATCAAGGGGGCCTTGAACTCAGAGATCTGCCTGCCTCTGCCAACTGAGTGCTAGGATAAAAATTGTATGTCACCACCTCTGGGCCTGCTTATTACCTTGATGATAGCTCCTCTAACTGTGATGAGATAGAAAATCAATGTAGTCTTAATTTTTATTTTTCCAGCTTGGACATTCCAAATCCTGCCCTCATTTTTTTTTTTTTTTTTTTTTTTTTGTTTTGTTTTTTTTTTTGTTGTTGTTGTTTTGTTTTGTTTTTTTCCTTTGGAGCCACTTGGGAAAGCTTTGCTCAGATTAAACCTGGATTTATTAATTCAGCTAGATTGGCTTATTACATAACCAGAGATTCAAAAGTTACCAAACAGTTTCATATTTTTTGGCTGTTTGTAATTCTTTTGAAAACTGCCTTTGCATTTCATTAGCCCATTTATTGATTCAAGTGTTTTGTTTCTCAGGATTGTGTTTTTTTAGTTACTTATATATTCTGGATAGCATTCCTCTTCTCAAGATAGAGCTAATGAAGATTTCTCTCTCATTCTTTGGGCTATCTCTTGATAATATTTCCTTTGCCATCCAGGAACTCTATAAATTTATGCATTTATAGTTTGGGGTCTTACTTTCTAAGTGATGAGAATCCTTGACAACATCCTTATTGTTCCTATCTTCTGTTGTGTTTTTCTTCTAGCAGTTTCCTAGCTTCAGGTCTTTCATTAACATCTTTTTTCCATTTGGACTTGACATTTTACATATGGATAAAGATTTCTGGGTACCGTGTGTTAAAGGTACTGTCTTTTCTCCATTGTATATTTTTGTAATCTTTGTCAAAAATGAGGTGGTTTTGCTGCATGGATTTATATATGGGTACCCTATTTCATTCCATCATGTTTTGAGCCATACTCTGTCTCTTTTTTTTTAAATAAATTTTTATTTAAATTAAAAACAATCTTATTTTATGTATCAATCCCAGTTTCCTCCCCCTCCCACCCTCCTATGCCCCCCACCAACCCTCTCATCCTGTCCCCATCCACTCCTCAGGGAGGGTGAGTCCTCCCATGGGGAATCATCCAAGTCTGTCACATTATTTGTGGTATGTCCTCCACTTGTATTGACGCTGAAAGAGTATCCCTCCACAGGGAATGGACTCTGAAAGCCATTTTGTGCACTAGGGATAAATACTGGTTCCACTGATAGAGGCATCATAGACTTCCCAATTGACACCCACGTTCAGGGGTCTGAGTCTGTCCTATCCTGGCTCCCCAGCTGCCAGACTGGGGTCTATGAACTCCCACTTGCTCAGTTCAGCTGTTTCTGAGGGTTTCCTTAACCTGGTCTTGACCCCTTTGCTCAACACTCCTGCCTCTCTACAACTGGATTCCAGGAGTTCCACTCAGTACTCGGCTGTGAATCTCTGCTTCTGCTTCCGGATGAAGGCTCTATGATGGCGTTTAGGGTAGCCTATAATCCACAACTCCAGAGAAGCTGGGAAACAAAGAGGACCCTAAGAGAGACATTCATTGTTCATCAAAGAAGGGGAAAGGGACAAGATCTCCTGAACAAATTGGGAGCACACTGGGAGTAGGGAAGGAGGTATGAGAAAGAGGAAGGGTGAAGGGAGAGGGGGGAAGAGAACTTGAGGAAACTGGAAGATCCAGTTGGGGGAAGAAAAGATAAGAAGAGCAAGAAAAGAGATACCTTAACAGAGAGAGCCATTATAAGTTTAAAGAGAAATTTGGCACTAGGGAATATCCAAAGACCTACAAGAATGACCCCAACTAAGAATATAAGCAATAGTGGAGGGACTACCTTAAATGTCCTTCCCTATAATGAGATTGATGGCTACCTTAAAAATTCTGGCTGTTTAATACAGCCTGGAATTAGGTATGGTGATATAACCATCTTTGTGTTTAAGATTACTTGAACTACTTGGAGATTTTTGTACTTTTATATGAAACAACGTATTTCCCACTTTCTGTGAAACATATTGTTGGTATTCTGATGGAGACTTTATTGAATCTATACACTGTATTTTCTTTTAATGCAGGTATTTTCACACTATTAATTCTTGCAAGGCCTTTCCCTTCTTATCAGCTCCTCTTGAGTTCTTTACAATATTTGGATGTAGGATTTGTTTGATCTTAGTCCATGTTTTCCTTTCATCAACTGTTATTTTCACTTATTGTTTATTATCTTGAAACTTAATTTGAAAAATTTTACTTAAGACTATAATTTTATTATCTTCATTACTTTCAGATGATTGCTTTTTAATAGAACATAAACTGTCAGCAGAACAATTTAATGTTTGTTATTATTAGTCCAATATGGGAAGATAATAATATTACCTCCTTTTTTGCTTTACAAAAATGCAAATTAGATATAAGATATTAGCAATAGGTATTAGTAAAGACTCAATATAGGCATTAGTATAAAATTTATTGTAGTATTCAATTCACTTTCATATGTCATAGAGTATTGATTAGAATTTAAATGATCCATTGGTATTTTCTATAAATATGTATCATTGCTGACTACTTTATTTACTTACTTTTTCTTTTATTTTTGAGATTATAATATAATTACATTATTTCTAACTTACCTTTTCTCCCTCCACACCCTTTCATCTACTTAAACCCCTTGCAACTCTTTCAGACTTTTGACCTCTTTTTTTCATTAACTATGATTAAACACAGATAAGATATAAACATATTGTTTATGTAAATATTGTAAAGTTGGTATTATTTACATAAACTTGGTAAAGAGAGTGAGTCCAGAAATAATCATTGGCTTTCTCGAGTCAATAACAATACTGATGGTAAATATATATGCATATAGGCTTGGCTATAATTTACTTTTTTACATATTTTTTTCCTCCAAGTTAAATTCAGTTTTTGTCTCAGCGAGCCCATCAGCCCATGGAAATGTCCTCAGAAAACATATCTTTCAAATCATATGTCCATTCTCAAAATTTTCTCAGCAGACTCTGACTTAACTTAGCACTTTTCTCTTCCCTGTCTCTCTACTGCTTTTCTTTGCCTTCTATGTCTCCCCTGGAGTCTTTCTTGCTTTAGCCTCTTGTCTTTTCCTCTAATTTTCCCACTCCTTTACCTAAGTTTTTTTTAACACTTAGTTATTTATTACATATACAGTATTCTGTCTGAATGTATGCCTGAGCACTGAAAGAGAGCATCAGGTCTCATTATAGATGCTTGTGAGCCACCTTATGATGGCTGAGAATTGAACTCAGGACCTCTGGAAAGGCCGACAGTGCTCTTAACCTCTGAGTCATCTCTCCAGCCCCACATAAGTGTTTTTTAAGTCATGTATTTAATCTTTCCCGGTTCCCCTCTCTTCATACTCACAGCAAATTCCCCTGGAATGTTACCTAAAGCACATGTCACCTACATGCCAAAAACTCAAAAGTTTGTGCCTTTACCATCCATCTGTCTGTTAATGTGAAAATTTACCTGGTCAATGTAAACACTGAACTAAAATACTTTGTAGTACTTCAAAATCAAGGTGATGGGGGGTAACTGAATGTACTGTTTTTTTTCTAGTCATGGGCTTTGGGTTCTTGTATATTCCTTGTTTAAACAGAGTTACCCTGTGTATGTGTGTGGCACATGTTCTGCGTCATGGCCAGTGCTCAACCCCACCCAACGTCAGTCATTAAATGCAGGATTCATAGCACAAAACTTGAAGACAAATATATCTTCTAAGGAATTCTGCCTACATCACATAGTGTTAATGAGATTAGAATAAAATTAATTAAATTTTTGAAAGCTCAATTTTCTCATCTGTATAATATGAAAGATAATAGGTTTTGAAAATTCTTAGAACATGGGTATTGGAATTTTAGCATTTATCTTTGTTATTTTTATTCATGACACTGCAGACAAGAAACTTCAGTGCTACAGTTTAGATATTAAATGTTCCCAAACTGCCCTTGTGTTGGACACTAGGTCACTAGACTTTGGAGCTATTAAGGGGGATCTTTAGATAGAAGTCAGTAGGTGGAAGTTAGACAATTAAGGGTGTGTCCATGAGGAGGTATTGGATTGCTGGTCAGTTCTTCTTTTTCTGTGTTTCTGGAACACTATGTTGGGAGCAGCTTTGCTTCATGCATGCCCACTGCCCCAATGCTCTTCCTGACAACACACTCAACAGCTAATGGGATCATCTGAACATGGACTGAAACCTTGAACCACAATAAAGCTTTTTTTCCTATTGATAACACTTACACTTACTAAGTTGGTCTCTCTTGCTTCATCCTCACCCCTGAGGCAATATACTAAAAGCCAGATAAAAATATTCTTTACAACCATTGCCAGATACTTCCTAAGAGAGAATAGGATAGTCACAACATAGTTTAGTCACTTATATATGACCAGAGACAGCTCTGCATCACCATTCCTGAAGCCGGAGGCCAAACCCTGTGCTCTGAAGACAAGGTCATGAGAATCACAGGTTCTTACTCCAATCCGGGAGCTTCTCCAGCATCCAAATACCCCATGATCTTCTGACTTTGAATCCTAAAACCTAGGATGTCTCTTCAATTCAGTTTGACTTTGACACCCTCATGGTTGTTCACTTTGAGGGTTATTTCAAACCTCCATCAGGTGTTCCCTGTGCCAAGTCCTAAAATTTATTTGACTTTGAAAAATAAAGGAGAATGAGCTTCAGTTCTTCAGACTTCCTGAAAGATTAACCCAAAGACCTAATCCAGGCCTTAAATATTTCACTTTCACTGAGTGATGAAACCAAGCTTCATTGTCTTTGTGACAGGGCAGCTAACCTGGGTAAATGGTGATAGACCTAATCTTCATAGCATGTGAAAAGAATTAGTTGTAGGTGACAGTAAGATACACAAGTGCTATCTATACCTTATGCGTATCTTATCTGCATACCAGAATGCTCGTCTTTTTATAACAAAAATTTAGTAAAAACTTATTTATCCTTGAAAAAAATTTCTATTGGGGGCTATAACAATTTGCCACAAGCTGATGGCTTAAAACAAATGAGTTTTAATTTCTTGTGGTTCTGGAAGCCAGAAATCTAAAATTGGAATCACTGAGTTGAAATCAAAATGTTGGCAGGAATTTACTTCCCCCAGAAGCTGTGGGTGGTGCAGGATGGAAATCCATTCTTGCTTCTCTTCCAGCTTCTGATGGCTGCCAGCCTCCCTGGCTGTGTCCCTTATAGTCCAATCTCTACTCTGTCTTTACATTGTCCTTTTACTATACCTGTCTGTGTGAAACTCTCCTTAGTCTCACTTTAGGAGGACACGGGTGTTATAGTTAAGGGCCACTAAAGTAATCCAGGATAATCTCTCCTTGTCCTGATTTCTTACTTAATTGCATTTGCAAAGACCCCATTGCTTTCCAGTATTCAGTAGCAACATTGGTCCCTGGGATTGAGGCATGCATATCTTTTAGGGGTAGAAATCTTTTAGTCTACCACATTAGAGAGTAGAAACTAATGACCTTTGATTGACTATTATTATTATTGTTACTATCATTATTATTAATGAAAAGTTTCTTCACCCGATAAGCTTATCCGCTGACTCAACAATCCAAAACCAGACCAAATAAAACCAAATTAGAAAAGTCCACATTTAATAGATACAGTGCTCCTGGATGGCCTTCCAGCCCCCTCAAAGAGGAGACAGGAAAGGGAGACTGGAGAAACCATTAGTCTAGTTCTCTAAAGGACAGTTTAAATAGTCTGTGGGAGTGGTCTTAAGCATCTCTGGGGGAAGGGCCATAATTTGGCAGGCTTTCTGAGATTTATCAGGGTTTGAAGGAAGATGGGGGAGGGGTCTTGGGTGGAACCTCCACCATAAACTCATTGGATATATATAGATGCCAGGGGCTGGGGTGAAGTTTCCACCTTAACAATTATTGTTATTGATGCTGTGGTTTTCCTGTCACTTGCTATTATCATCAAAATAACATTGCAACCATTCTGTTTTTCACAGTATGAGAACATCTCCTAGCCAGTGTTATGACAATTCCTTTTTTATCCAATTGATCTCTCCCCTTCTTAACATAATTTCTCCATTAATTTTGCCACTGTGAATACTATTTGCAAACACAAGTTTGAGAGATAGTGAAATAGCTCAATGAGTTAATATACTTCTCACCAAGCCTAATGGCCCGAACTCAATCCCTGAGCTCATATGACATTGGTAAGAGAGAAACCCCTCCATAGACTTGTTCTCTGACCTCCATGTATGGGAAATGACATGTAGGAAAATTAATAAATTTTTCAAAATAAACAAAAATTCAAGTTTCATCAGAAATAATGTTTGTCAACTTCAGAGTTTGAAGTGACTCCTCATTGCTTTCTTCCAGCTGCGCAGATTGGTTTTCATTGTGTGGCTTTCTTGCTTATTGATCAACCTTCTCATCAGATGCCCTTCTGATGAAATACTGAGCCTGCCCTAACTATCCATGAAGACTCATTTCAAGCCTTTCCTCATTTAGAAAACTTTATAAAACATGACGCTTATCAAGGCCCTCTGACTGTGCTTTCTCTGACTTTGACCACATTCCATATCAAATCACATTCCTATGCCTTAGAGTCATTGGCAAACATTAAAGTCCTCTCAATAGACCTTCATCTGAAAAAATATGGCTAAGTATTGTAGTTACCTCACTAGAGGCAGCTAAGGATTAAATAAGATACTGTAAAACACTTCATGGAATATTTATATACTGTGTTAAGACTATCACATATATCAAAATATATACTATTTTTAATGTTTTTTTTTTATAAAAGCAGGAACTCTTCATTTGCTAAAGTACATTTGGTAAATGTCCTGTAGGTTTTGGTATGTCTTAGAAATTCATTAAATATTTATTAGATGAACAAAATAATGGTTTCCCCAATAAATTATATTCAAAATTTTCCAGCACTTTGAAGACTACATAAAATGTAGTATCATTTCAGAGCATCTCAGTAAAATGGACTGATACTTAGTTACTTAAATAAATAGAGGGAGGGCCTTGGGATGACAACCACTGGTTGGTTCAGGGTTAGGATGCTTGCCTAACAAGTGTAGGACCCTGAGTTCAATCCTTAGCACTTCAAAAATATAAAGAAAAAAATATTAGGTAGGTGAAAGTAGAAATACAACCTATTGTTCATTGGATTGTTGTTTCCTACACTGCTCTGACTTGTTAGTCTTTCTTAGCATACTATTTGCTTACAGGTGTTAAGTGAAAAACTGTATTTTCCGGTTTCATACCCTAATGTATATGTGGAAGTTAGAGAGGTGAATGGTCTGGAGACCATAAGTTCTAGGGCCACTAAGAAGGACGTTTTCAGAAATTCTACAAAGAACTCAGTTTTCGTGGTGGTGGGATAAGCCGCTTTTCCTCTTTCAATATGAACTTTGGATTGATCAAAAAACTAGGATGCGTGAAGTCGGTTTTGTTTTGTTTCATTTTGTTTTCTTCCTAAGTAATTACTACGTTCCTTAAGGAAAGATTAATTATTAACTACAAATGTTCCATACTTTAAATAAAAGGAGAGAAAATACATGTGCTTTCCTCCTCATGTTACCCCAGGCTCTCAGGTGTAGCGCTTAGAGAGATTATATAACAATCGTGGAGTCTCCCTCCCAGGCCCACTCTAACCCAATTTCAGCCCCTAGCTTCCAACCTGGAAGCTGTGAGCCATGTCTTTGTGCTACTAGACCTTTACCTGTTTTTACAAAGAAAGGGGAAGGGAAGCAAATTCTCCTTTGTCAGAACACAAAGACTCACGTGTGGTATGACTGGGATGTCATCTGATATGACAGATACCAATTCATGCCCTGATGCATGAATTGGAATATTCCCTCTTTAATTTAGAAACAATTTTCTTCCCAATCAACCATGTGCATAAAACCAAAATCTTGCATTCTTATAAAGCAGTGGTTCTCAACCTTCCTAATTCTGTGATATTTTTATACAGTTCCTCATGCTGAGGTGGCCTCAGCCATAAAATTATTTTAGTGGCTACTGCAGAACTGTAACTTTTCTACAATTGTGAGTCATAATGTAAATATCTGATATGCCAAGATATCTAATATGTGACCCCTGTGAAAGGGTTGCTCGACCCATCCCACCCGGAGGGGGCACGACCCACAAATTGAGAACTGCTGCTATAAGGGCTTCTTCCAGCTTTAACTTTGAAGAACTTAACTTGGTTGGTATTAAGATCCAGTTTTGCTGACCTGTAATGTACCTAAGTAATCATTTGCACATGGCTATTTGTTTCCCTCTCCACATTCTGAAGCCCTCCCTGTGGGATGTGAGTCTTACTTACCACTGCCTTCCAAAAACTTCATAGGCCATCAGGCATGTGGCAAATTTGTGATGTGTCATAAATGCATATAGTCACACAGGATCCCTGATGACCACTGACCTGTGGTAGTACATGGCAGCATTTTCATGTTGTCCCTGCTGTTGTTGAGATAGAAGGCCATGGAAAGAAGGCCTGAGCATGACAAGCAGGCAGCTGCTGCTCAGTTCTTTGTCTGAAGGGCTTTGCAAGAGGAGCCTCCCTCCCTCTCTGTTTGGTCTCATTACATGCCGGATCAGGTCTGTGTTGTTCCGGACTTCCGATTGCAGCTCTCTAGAGAGCTGTCAACTTTCTCATTCCTGTCAGATGAGTTGACAACGCTGTACATGAAACACAAGACTCTCCACCTTTAAGGTTTTTGTTTATAAGAATAGAAAATATGCATATGTATTTTGTAGAAGTATGTGCAGAGTTTTAGTTATTGTCCTTGTCTGGATACTATTTTTCTGTGGAATCCAAAGTACCCAGAGGCACACTGTTACTGAGGCTAAGAATAAAATGCCAGAGTGCTATTGTGTGGTTATCACATATTTCGGGGTGTGAAATATGAAGCCCATTTTGACATTTGACTTTCTGTAAGTCCTTACTCTTCAATGTCAGAGGTAGTTGCTCTCTTCTACCAACCTTGTTTGTTTAGTCCTTGTACTAAACAAGGACTCATCTGAGTGATGTAAAGACTGGAGTGACATTTCTTCTACCTCCATGGGTCACAGGATATGGGCCTTCCTGTAATCTTCTCTATATATACCGCTTGTGAATTTCCATACAAACTTTAATAGCACCCTGCCTTTTCCAAGCTGCCCTCCTCGTGTGACATGACAAGTATGCATGTCACATATCACAGCCCATCCTCCTACAAAGGCTGGCATCCTCAGTGTTCTTTCATAAGTGATCCTCTCTTCTCTCAGCAGGACAAACTCAAGCATCTTTGTTCTCTTCTTCTCTTGGCTTTCTCTGCCTGAGTTCTGACTTATGGAAGTTCACAAAAAATTTAGTCCCCACCCCCAACCCTGCTTTTCTTTTCTTCTTTACTTTATTATTTTATCTTGTTTTATTTTTTTTCCCCTGATTGTAGCTTTTCTCTACTGGAAAAAATGAAAGTTTACTCTCCACTTTTACCAGTTTCTTCTTTTTTTTAGTACCTCTAAAAAGCCTTTCTGGGAAGAAAAATGGTAAAATTTTTGTGTATGTCCAAAAATCTCTTTCCATCTTAACACATGTTTTTCAGTATATGTGATTCACTCATTATTATTAATGTTTTTTTAAGACTTGGTTTCTCTGTGTAGCCTTGGCTACCCTGGAACTTGCTCTGTAGACCAGGTTGCCCTCAAACTCATAGAAATCTACTTGCCTCTGCCTCCAAAATACTGGCACTAAAGGTTGCAAAATTAAATTATTTTGAGAATTTCATAGTTGAATACTATATTTATATGATTTCTACTTCTCTAACTTTTCCTATAGCCACTCAATTTTATTTAGTGATTACACATAAACACACGTACACATACACACACACCCTACTGGTCTTGGGAACCATCCTTTCAAGTCATGGGGACATTTCCAAAACACTGCCCTATGGAAAGCTCTATGATCTTGCCATAAAGCTTTTAATCGGGTGTTAAGAATAGGATCTAAGTCTGAGGGCTATAAAAAAAAAAAAAAAGAGTCTTCTCACACCACATTCTTTATAGTCATGTGCTCTTTATTGTTCTGTTTCTATTCTAATAATCCTCTCCTGCTTCTAACTTCTCCATGTTTTTCTTTTTCTTTATTTTTATACACACTTGTTTTTTCCTACATTCATATCCTTCTACATTTCTGTTAATTTCTGCAGGCTTTTCCCTTCAGCAATTATCTGTCTAGTCTCATCTTCCCAAATCTCTCTCTCACCCACCCAGAAGTTTGAAGCAAAGGGAAAGAATTACAGAGTATATTTTTCATTTGTCAGGAGCACATTTCTAAGCTAATCTATAAAAACAGATCCATAGCTGTGACAACACAAGGTTCCAAGGCCATAGGAGCAAAACTACATCAGACAGGGAGGACACGGTGCCCAATGGCAACTTTAAGACACAGATCTGTTGTAGTGGATTGGCAAGTGAACAATAGGAATGCTTTTCTTAGCAACCTTGGTTGGACATCTGCTGCTCTGACTTTGTACATAGCTATAGGTTTTAAACTTATGATCTATTTATAAAATGTCTATGGTTTGAACTTATTCGGAGGTTAAAGTAAGCAAACTTTTCAGTTAGTCTGAGTAAGAGAACAAGGCAGGCTATTAAGAGTCCACAGTCCTTGCGGGACAAATAGATCTAGTTATGAGACATGTCCCAATGTATATATATCAACATTATATAGCCAAAGAAAAGTCATCTTCTACATCACCCACAGATAATGTGCCCAATAGATAGATTATTTTCATGAGATAAACAAAAGCAGTGAGAAAACACCCAAGGAAGAAATGAAGTTCATAGGAAAGAAGGAAGTGACCCGTGAACGAAATTACAGACAGGAGCAACTTGTTTCCACAGCCAGTGACCCCTTTGCCTTGCCAAGTGGGACTACCCCATCAGGAATCATGCATCTGGTGGGTGAACCTGTTAAACATGAGTTAAAACCTATTTTATCTCTCATGGCCCCTGACACTTCCCAAACTACCCAGGCTATTGTCATTGCCCTAGGCTGTGTCCCAGAACTTGAAGGTAAGACCTATTGTTGAAGACACCACATCCTTAGGACACAGGGTTTGGATTAAGAAAACTGTAACTACCCTGGAAGGCTCTGGAAGGTGCTTTGCAAGCTGCCAAGTTATGCAGCTATGAAACTTATCACCCAACACAGTGACTGACCTGGCAAGATATATCCAAAGGATGCAATTTCACCTTGAGGATATCCAACAGTTATTTAACTGGACTTAAGTCCTACTCAACTGGAGAGAATTTGTGCCTGGCACTGCTAGTATACCCATCCAACTACCTGTACCTAGAGAGGTCATAGACCCCAAAGGAGAACATACTACTGCCATTTTCTTAAACCAATATAACTTCCGTTTCAAAGTATTTTTCCTTATACCCATATGTAATTGTAGCTTTAACCTCTCATCAAAAAAGTTTCCTTTCTGCAACAGATGAAAACTATTACAGAGTTTCTAAAACTGGTCAAAATGCAAGAATAAGTGACCTTAGAATGCCCGACACCAACTAATGATGTGTCTACAGTATAGCTCCCATATCTGAGGTCCAGGGAAGATCACAGAAGATGGAGCTGTAAAATTGTAAGAGCCAGAGGCCCAGGATATCTGGCACTATACAGTGCCTTCTAGATGTGACAGGGAAGAGGTGCCCATGAAATCTCAGCAATATGGCTGCCTAAACAAGACTTGCATAATGACTATACCAGCTGACATATTAATGTGAATGAGAGAGATCTTGTGAAGTCCCACCCCCAGACGAAGAACTGGAAACAATCAATGGCTTCAGATTGGGTGTGAATTAGCTTTCTTCAGTGGCAAGCCTGCTGATAGATTACCCATTTGCAAGTGGCCGATCATAAACACATGCGAATATGGATAAATGACAGCACATTCTTTTCTTGAGCCTTCTTCATCAGCTGCTTCAAATTTGAGTAGAGAAGCTGTGGGGCTTCTCTTTCTGACTTCTCAAAAAAAAAAAAATTCATGATTTTCTGTTCAGTGGAAGAACTACTTTAGCTCAAATCCCGTGGGCATTTTTGGAAGCCTTGAGCCTGCTGACTCCTGGTCTGATTAAAGTATCATTGATAGTTTACTGTTTGGTAGGTTACAGAGGCAGGAAGGAGTTGACAGCTTCCATTGGAATGTAGCTTTGATCTTCCAATATATTCTACCCTTGTACCTGCTGACTTCAATAATATAAAGTAACAGGATAACAAGTGTGATTGTGAGTTTCCCTCTGCATCTCTCACTTCCAGTATATAATAACTACTCTATATTCTGCTATAGAAAATTTTCACTCTTTTCAGAATGATTTGCTCTTTCACTGGAGCAAGTGTGGGTCTTACAAAACAAAAGTTGGTACTTCCTGATGAATCTATTGCAAAAGCACAAATTAAACTTTCTGGTGTCTTGGGTGTATGTGTGTATATAAACTTAAAGATATGGCTTTTAGAGTAATTAGCATCATTGATATTAGAGTCCAGGCTATATCATAGTGGGAGATCCCAGTAACATATAATAAATCATGCAGTGTAGCTGAGAAATAGATTTTTGTTTAATTCTAGAAATAATATACTACTGTAATTTGTTAAATACTTTGTAGAGGAAAATATATAATTAAATGTTGGGGAACAAGAGAGCAAGTAAAAGATCAACAGAGGGTTATATATAGGGGAGGATATGTTCATCACTACTTATCACAACTGTATCTGAGGTTTCCCTCTGCATACAGTACTTATATTTGAGCATTATAATGTACAGGCAAACAGTTATTAGATGCTAAGAATATCCTCATTCTATTGCTTTGCATGACTGTTCAATTATTTTTTAAAAAAAATATTTCTGTAAATCCTAGCACTTTCTGTGTATTTGTTGAATTAAGCTTACTAATCCTTTGTCTGTCAATCTTTCTGTATCTCTCTCTCTTTCTCTCTTTCTGTCTCTGTCTCTGTGTCTTTCTCTTTTTTTCTTTAAGTGCTTCACCAGCAGTAGATTAAAATTTCTAATACATTTGAAATTTATTCACAAATCTCCCTGCTTCCTACCCATCCCCTAACTTCATGATCTTTTCCTTTTTCTTAAAAAAAAAAAAATGAAACACAAAACAAATAGACAAAAAATCCAATAGGGCACCTGTATACATACAAATGGAGTCTGTTTTGTGTTGGTCAACTACTCCTGAGCATACAGACTGCTCTGAAGTGTGACTGATAATCCTAGTGGACCCTATTGAAGAAAAATGATTTTCTTTTTCCTGGCAGGTATCAATTGAAAATAGTTTCCTGGTTAGGGGTAGAACTGTGCGTCCATTTTTCCTTCTCAATGATAGAATTCTGTCTGGTTTGATTGCATGTAGATCCTGAGTGTTTTGTCACAATCTCTTTGAGTCTGGAAGATAATGTTTCCTTAGGGTCATATACCACCTCTGGCTCTTAATGTCTATGAGCAGGAACTAAAGAAATTAGCTCGTCATCCTGTCCTAGATGCAAGGAAAATTAGTTTTTGGTCTTGAATTCCTAAAGAATAACAAGGATGTTAGGCACAAATTTAGAAAAAGAAAAAAAAATACAAAGGAAAACAAATGAAAAACCCACCTCATTCTTATATCACTGTACCTTTGAACATGTTTCTTGATTCAAAAAAATAAAAGAGTAAAACTACAAAAAGATGAAAACATGTTACTTTCTTGTAGTCGGAAGATACCTTTTACCTCCCAATGAAAAGCTTCCTAACCTTGTTGGTTAGGAAGTGCAAGCCATTGTGTTGAACAACAATGCCATCTCAGAGAATGCAGAGGTGTCATATAAAAGGTTAGCAATATCTCTTTTAGAAATGTCAGAGCTCTTTCAGAGTTGAGGACACGTCCATGGAATCATAATAAAATGCCGTGCAACTGGAATTTCACAGGACTTCCCTACTTTACCTCCCCACTTTTTATTTTTTATTTTTTATTTTTTTTTTTTAAGGCAAGATAAAATGCTTCCGAACACTTGCACAATGCAAGTCTGACCTTTGATTATTCTGAACTCAGCTTCGGGACTGATTAAGAGTCCAGTTGCAATTTCAGTAATACGGCTTATTCATCAAGGTAGATCCCCACTGGTAAATCTGGAAGTTGCAAGAGGATTTGTTCCCTTTCAGAGGCCCTAATCACCAACAATAGTCCCCTGCCACAGGGTAAGTACTCAAGTTACAGAATGAAAATGCAGACTTGCTCAGCTTGCACATGAGCTGTTCTCCACTAGCAAGTCTGAGAAACCCATAAAAAGTTTACATGTATAGTACTGTGTGGCTGCTGCTCTTTGGTCAATATAGACTTCAATTATACAGTGACTTCCACAAATGACTCCATAAAGCGCTCTTTTCTCAGAGGAATGAACAGTACCAAGTGAAATAACTGTCTTTATGCTTCAAATATAAACTGGCTAGGTGCTGCTTGATTTTAATCTAAGGGTTTTCAAAGGTCATTCTTCCCCCCCCCCTTTGATCTTTCCTCTTATTTCATAACATATGCAGAATTCCCAACACGGAATGTACTTTTGTGGGTTTGTGATATCACTTTTTAAAATGCAGTGATTTTAATTACCTGTTGTCGCATTGAAATCTAGGTGAAAACTTAAATGAACAGACAACATGTATTTCTTTTTATACTTTAGACTTAGCTGTGAGTTGATTCTGCTTCATGTAGGAGTTCGAGGCACTCCGAAATTAGCTGGGGCAAGTTCCCTACTCACTCAAGAATTCTCCACATGGTCTCTCCATCCTGAGGTGAGGCTTGAGTCTCATCCAAGCATGGCGGCTGACTTTTGGGAGAGCAATGCCTCAACAACTATGTGCTTGTCAAGCCTTTGCTTGCACCATGCTTACTAATATGGTCACAGCAAGTCACTAAAAAAGTCTCCAAGTCAGCCTAACTCAGTGACCTATGACCCATTAGAAAGCCATCACTTTGAGTCCATTATATTAGGCTAAGAATGACGACGTTAGGATTGATAACTATAAGTTGAAGAAGCACTTACACTGTTTTATAGATGAGAGCATGCATCAGTGAGGTTAGAGATACACATTTTCAACTGTATCTATGAATAACCAACACAGCACAGGTAACAAACATTAGGCTGTGCTTAGAATCTGGCCATTCACACTTGAAAGACACTTTTGGTTCTGTTATTCTTTATTAAATATAATATATTCTGTCCCACAGAACACATTGGCAAACATCTGTCTGGTATTTCTAGAAAGTTCTATAAAATAACATTGGTATTGTCATTTCTCTCTTTGAGCTTTTAATAAGGCGCTGCTACGTACGATGTTTGTAATTGAAGTGTTCAGGTCATATTTGCTGTAATGGTATTCCATGGATACAAGAGCATATACAGATTGTACCCCATTGTTTGGACAAATTCAGTGTGGCAGGATACCAGCTAGAGCTCCAGTCAATCTTAAATCTTATAATTTTGATAAGCCCTATTAGGTGAGTTTTGCTATCTTGAATGATAAACATATATACTGAACAAGAAAAAAACCCATCAAAATAACTCTAATTTTGTCTGGCTTGCAGTCTGTTAAAGACAAAAGAAAGTGAAGAAGTGTTCAGGGGGCTGATCATGGTGGCCTATGCCTTTAATCCTAGTACTCTGAGAGGTAGAAGCAGATATTTTTTAATTCAAGGCCACTCTGTTCCACATAGTTTCAGGCTAGCCAGAGCTACACAGTAAGAGAAAATAACTAGGAAGAAGTAAAGAGGGGGCTGGTACTGTGCATGGACAGGAGAGTTCTGAGAATGTGACACAATGAGATTGAGAAGGAGTGAGCTTGTATTTGAAGGAAGTGTATTCACTTGGAAGATGGAGCAAAGCCTATGTCTCTTCAGTGGGTGGTCCCTGAGTTCTGGAATAGGCATGGAAGCCAGGGCAGCTGGGTCAAAGTGAGTGATATAATAGGCATGACAAGCAAGGACAGAGGCAGTGGGAGTGGCTTATTTGGTACCTCAAGTATCACTGGGCACATTAATGACTTTCCTTTTGCTGTGATAAAATAGTTGAAATGTTAAGGTGGGAAGGTCACAGTTTATTTTAGGTAACAGTTGGAAGATACAGCCCCTCCTGCAAGGGAGGCAGGGGTGATGCACATCTGGGAAGATTTCAAAGTAGAGAAAGAGTAGCTCAGTTTGCCTTCTACTCTTCCCCCTTGTCAGTCAGTATCAGACCCAGTTGAGGAAAGTGCAGCAGAAACCCTCCCTCACATCTCTCTCTGGAAACACCCTCACAGATAATTAAAACTTCAGATTAACTGCCACAGAGAAGGTGAGAATTTTTGCTTCTATCAAAGCTCAAAGCCACCAATGATAGAAGAACCATGTAACCTACTCTTCATTTTCTTGAAGATATCTACCAGAGGACAGGACGGAGAACACTTGTTTTAAAATGCTAATGTTTTCTCCAATCTATACAGAGAAAATTTGAGAAAAGGGGTCATATAATCTGCATTTTAAATTGCTCCCAGCTGCTTCTTGTGCCCGATGATTTTGGAAACTACTGTCTGACCCATTAGCAGATTTCAGCTCCCAAACAGGACATAATCGGCCCCAAATTTGCCATCTGGATGATGCTAAATCAAGTCCACTTCTGCAAATCAATGCTGATCTAGCACCTTCAGAGTGTCACAGGAACCCATGGGCAAAATATTTGAAAACTCCCTAAGATGCTGTGTAGAATGTACACAGTAGAATTAAATTAGCCTTGCCAAGGGAACAGGTAGCATTATCATGTACACATGATTCTGTGCTGGAAATTGAGCTAGAGATACTTACTAAGTGGTCATGTTTCCTGGTATTTGAATTTTGCTTTTGCCTATGAAGGAAAGTTACCCATGACACAGATAACCAAATATGCACAGGTACCCTGATTTTTTTTAGGCTTAGAGTATCAGGTCAGAGCTTCAAAGCATGAAGCTGATAAGTTATTCTACCTGATTCTGGAAGCCATTAGAAGTTTCATTCTCATATAATAATATTAGGATGGGTAATTTTCCCATTTTTCAGCAATATTAATTATTTGAGAATTCTATACAATATATTTTGAACATAGTTCTTGTCCCTCAGTTCCTCTGATTGCCACCCGCTTCACCCCCATCCCTTCCCACCTAACTTGACATTTCTTCATCTTCTTTTTGTTTCTTCCCCCATGGAGTACAGCATGTTTTGCCAAATTACTCTTGGGTGTGAGGCCTGCCTTGCTGTTTGGTCATCTTACCAGATGACCACATAATCTGATCACATAAAATGATCACATAAATAAAGAAAATTGACTCTCTCCAAATCACTATCAAATGCTAATAGCTCCTCAGACCCTTTTGCAATTTCAGGCCCACCTTCCCCCCATATGCTAGGATGCTATCTAAGTGGAGCTTGTACAGGTCTTGTACATGCTGTTCCAACTGTTATGATTTTACATGTGCATCAACCCTGTTATGTCTAGAAAACACGTTTTTGCTTTTATTGTTATTGACCACCTCTGGTCCATACAACCTTGCTGCCCTCTCCAGTTACATAATACTGTGTCAGTTTATCTCCAAGAAGCATCAAATTTCTATTTACCGCAATTAATTTTGTGCAATCTTCAATTTATTTTTTCTTTGTAAGAAAAGGGAACTATAAAATATACTTTGAGACTGACTGAAGAGAAGGAGAAAGCAATATTGGTTTTGAGCTCTAGAGTTATAACTTCAGATTTAATACCAGATAATTAAATAAAGGCTAAATTAAAACACTGGGAAATTGATAAGATTTTCATCTTCAAGGAATAATTTGTTAAAAAATATTTTCTTTTATAAAGTGATATTAATTCAAATACACACTGTAGAAATGCTCATTTTTTCTATGGATTCTGAAATTCTGACAAACAAAATAGCCCATTACAAATTAAGACCTAGTGCAAATCAGTTTAAAAATGAGAAGCCTCTGATCTGGGGAAATGACTCAGTGGATAAAAGTGCTTGCTGTACAAGGATGAAAACCTGAGTTTGAATCCCAAGAACCCAAAGAAAATCTGGATGCTATAGTGTAAGTGCCAGTAATCTCTAACAGATGATGGGAAGAGAAGACAGCAGGATCCCTGGAAGCATATAAACCTGCCAGCCTGCTATACTAATCAGAAAAACAAGAGGGAGAGAAGGAGGAAGAGGGAAAGGGAGGGAGGGAGGGACATAAGGAGGGGCAGAGGGAAAAAGCAAGAAAGAAAGAGAGAGAGAGCAGACTTCTCAAGGATATCCAGTGAATATGGCCCATTAAGATACAAGTCTTATGAAGGCATTTTCTCATTTGAGGTCCCCTCCTCTCAGATCATTCTAGCTTGTGTCAAGTTGACATAAAAACTAGCCAGCACAAGCGCTTATGAATCCATTCTAAGAAACTCATAGTCTTACAATTAATAGACCGGTTGGTAGCTAATGATTTTCTTCAAAATATGTATCAAATATGCAAAATGCTATGTGTGACACTGAAAATGTTATAAAAGAAAATGTGTCAGGCAGTGGCTTTAAGGTAGTCACAGTTCAGTCAAACAAGATTATTTTCAGCAAAAGATAAAGGAGAGAATGCAGAGTATGCAATTCATTTTATTATGGATACTGATATAACATTTTGAAAATGATTTATAGCAGTAGTCTTGGGATTTTCAAGCAACCCTAAAAGCCTAAGGAGTAACTGAGTGAGGAGGTCATGAAAATGACCGTTATTGTAATGATTTCAGGGTTAGGAGCTTTCTAGGAGAAATGTGATTTTTTTTGTTTTCAGTCTCTAATTTAGTCTATATTTCTTTTGTTCCTCTCTTTAACCTAATGTTAATCTGATGCTAATGCTAATAAGATACCATGCACCAAGGGTTTGCATGCACATAGACATGTATTATCCTCAACTGAATGCCCATTCTATAGATTTGAACAATGATATAAAGAAAATTTTACTATTTCCGACTCAGAGTCAAATGAGATGATTATTTTGTTTAGTTTGAGCTCTTCCTTAGATGCAGAGTAGTAGACCATAATTTTAATGTGATCATGAGTTTTTTAACTAGAATTTTATTTCATGTGGGTGGATATTTTTGCCTACATGAGCATCATCAGCATACCACCTGTATTTAATACCTGCAGAGGCTAGATGAGGGTGTCAGAAGAACCATTGGGACTGGAGCTGTAGATGATTGAGAGTCTCCATGTGGGTGCTAGAACCAAACCTGGATCTTCTGCAAGAGTAGAAAATGCTATTAACCATTGAGACGCTCCCAAGCTCTCACCTTTGATAAATAAAAATACAAGTGAAATACCACCATGCCACCGTGTTCCAATGAAATGCTCTCTGTGCAAGAAGGCACTGGGTAAATGACCAAACCACTTTCATAATTCTTCACTCTAAACCCTTTCCTGAAACAAGATGGATCCAAAGAAATAAGGTCCCTGAGACAGCAAAAGAAAAGATGTTTCAAGAGAAGGAATTAGGGAAACAAAAGAACACAGGAGATAGTATAGTAGAAAGGAGAATAGTGGGGGTCAAAGGGTACAGAGGAGAAAGAGGAGCAGAGGTGGGGGAGGGACAGTGAAGAAAGGAACAGGAGAAAGAAAGCATGTATGTAAGGGCCACAGAGAACCTTCTACACTACCAGGTTAATTAAAACAAATTTAAAATTTATAAATAATTACTTCAAAAATTAAAAAGAAATATCCCTCCTTTCAGTCCTTCAGAAATATGGAAATGTGCTAACATGGGATATGCAAGCTCTCTGTTCGGTCACTTATGTACAAGAGAATTGCAGCTTCAAAGAAGGACAAAGAGTCAGGAAGACTGAATATGCAATTTAGGTGTTTTTATAATGTCAATATTTGCTTTTAATGTTTAAATGTTTATGTTAAGTGAAAGAATATTAGTATTCAACTTCAGAATATTTCTAATTTAAACATTTTATACTACATAGAAAGGGAAAAGAGGCCCTGGTGTTCTACAATATTTGGTCAAATCGTTCACACCTATTCATACCTTCCTTTGAGCTTCAAAACAGCTGGTTTTGCTCATTTCAATGTTTATAGGAGATTTTAGGAGTATTGGTAAGGTTTGAGGGACTTCATTGTATATTTGGTTTGGATTTCCTGTTTTTGTCAGTACTGTGTATTTTAGCCTAAGCTTCCCAGAAAGCAAAGCTTGAGGCAGAAGCTTGCATGTGGTTTTTTTCAGAGAGTGCAATTTCAGGAAAGCACAAGTTAGAGACACCGTTGATCTTCTTTTGGCACACTCTTTATGTCATCAGAGTCATTGCAGCTTAGAAAGGTCCTCTGGAAGAGGAAGGTGAAGGAGTTTGTGTAGTGTCCTGTCTCCTATGGGGGAAAGGCTGACTCCCTACTCTGCAGGGTTACACAGGCACAGTAGTCCCGCAAGCATGTAACCTCATGGTAAACAATGTTAAGAAGAGAAAGACCCTGGAAAATGAATGTAGGCACTCTCTGATTGGCTTCTAAAGAAATTGATTAGAACCCATGTAGAATGTTCACTGCCCTTGGTGGCCAGAATTAAAAAGTCCCAAAAGCCAAGGAACAGGTGAGCCTGAGTCTCTGATAGTTGTTCTGATCTGCAGCAGAAGAATTAAGGCTTTTCTAAAAGTTGCAGTTTAAGATTGTTGCTAGTAATACCCTCCTTTGTTTGCATAACTGATGGTGTCAACTACAACCAACAACTTTCTTTGTGAATGTAGCTTTTTCTTGTGTGTTAAGCCCACCTGACTGAAACAAAGTTTTCAGTGACTTTCAACTCTCAATGAAAAATTCAGGAACAGTAATTGACACACAACGGCTCATCTTTAAGGCTAAGCTCTAACCTGACATATTCGATATTAACTATTGATATCTCTCCAAGAAGTGACCACCAAAGTCTCCATGTTGCTCCTCATTAAAGATCTTAATGGGAATTACAATCAACAAGACTGCATCTTTCTGTTATGAAAATGATTAGCAGGTATTGCGTTTAGTCAGAAGTTGTCTGTAAGATAAGTGGGTAGAGATAACAAACAAATTATATCTTTTAAAAATAGGATCTAAAGAGAAGCTATTCTTTTTAACTGAATAATTTCAAGTCATTTAATGTAGAATTTTTTTATAGCTTAAATGTAGGATTAATGTAATAGCGATATATTGGCCAACTGCATTGAAGCCTATGTGCTTCTCACATGATACACATTGAAAAAAATAATTGAGCTTTTTAAATTCTGAAGTCACAAGTTCTTAAATATTATGTGTTTCTAACTAAATAGTTATCAGGTGTTTCTGGGGTTTCTGTTCCTCCAGGTCCTGCTACCCTTGAGCCCCAAATAAGCACACAGTTTTATATTAATTATAAAACTGTTGGTCAATGGCTAGGGCTTCTTATTGGCTAGCTCTCTCTTAATTATTAACCCATTTATATTAATCTGTGTGTTTCCACATGGTCTTGGCTTACCAGAGAGTGCCCAAACCTTTGGTGGATACATGGCATCTCTTTGCAGTGCCTCTCTGCCTCTCTCTCCAGCATTCTCGTCTCCTAGACCTGCCTATCTTCCTGCCTCTATTTGCTGAACTGTTTTACTCATCATCCAATAAGAGAAACGTAAATACAGAAGGACATCCCCCATCAATCAGGAACTAAGGGAAGTCATGGTTGTGTTCATAGGATCTTCTTAAGCAACAAAGTGCCATTCACAAATAGTTATCTTTGTGAAATGATATGAGGTTATAAGCCCCTGGAATATATTTGTGTAAGTCCTGTGTATATATTTAATTACAAGCATATTTAAAACTATAAATTCCAGGTTATGAGGAATTTTTTTTATTATTGAGTGAATGAATATCGGGACGTACTTCTATGACCAACCATCTTATTTAATCTCAATTTTTAAAAAATCTTTAATTGTTTAGTGTTTCAAAACTATATTTAGTGAGTACTTAAACTTTGTGTGATACACTGTTAAGTCCTAGAAATACAAAAACAATATTAAATAGTCTTATACTGGTTGGGTAGATTATTAGCTAGTGGGAAATTAGGCATAAAAGGAAGAGAGAAGTTATTCCTTTTACAAAGGGCTTTATTCACTACCTCATTCACCTCTCACACCAAACCTGTGAAGTATCTCTTTGTGTCACCCTCTTTTCTAGTTCTTATTTTTTATTTTCAAGACAGGGTTTCTCTGTGTAGCCCTGGCCATCCTGGACCTGGCTGGCCTTGAACTCAGAGATTCCTTGCTTCTACATTCTGATTGCTGGGATTAAAGGCATGAACCACCACTGCCTGGGTCCTGTAACACTCTTAACAGATGAAAAAAATGCTAAATCTTTTTAGTGCATCTTATGTAAAATACCTTAGATATCATGAATATGGCTCCACAAATACTTATATATTTGTAAGAAGTAGCTATATTTGAATGCACATGCAAAAGTATATATTGGATACCAGTACAAATCTCCATATACTTAATGCCTGGCTTCTCAAGAAGTTGAAATTTTATGCTAAGAACTGAATGAAACTTCTGGATATTTTCTAAAAATGTCAAATAAAGCAAGTTTATTACTAGATGAATTGGTGATGTGTAAATTATGAAGATTCTGAGATGATATCTAAAGAAAGTTAAAGCTTCTTGAAATTTGTAATACTTAAGGACATATGAGCACTGAGTTTTGAGAACTTCCCTTGGGAATATACTCCTGAGTTTCTTTGTATGTACTTCAAATGTTAAAGGCAAGGCATAATAAGAAGTGACCCAGTATAAGTAAAGGAAGACATATGCTAATGTGGACGTACTTGTTAGTTGTTTCTTAGTTAATCACTTTAACTAATATTGCTAAATTATGAAAAATCCATATGGGTTTAGCATGTAAGCATGAAAACATTTCAAGCTTTTTCCTATATTAGTATTGTTTTTCTGGCTCTTATGGTAAAGAAAGAGATTGCAGTTGGCAAAAGAAACACCCAAACAGAAGGTAGCTGTAGACTGCAGCCTCCTACTGCTCGTGGAGCTGTCAAGCACTGTAGGGAATCTGAGGTCCCCACAACCATGGAATATGAATATTTAAGTATCTGTGATATCCAAATAGTCAGCCCCACCCCTTGGATCTTCTGCAAAAGTAGTTTCCAAGACTGCTCATAGGGAAGTATTAGCCTGAGTCCAACAGAGAAGTGCAGTTTTCAGTCAGTAGTGGAGAGTAGATTACCCAATACTATGGAGAAATGTAAGCCATCAGTGTCAGAGCACTTTAGATTAAAATAAACGATCACATTAAGCAGAGTGATCTCTGTTCCAGTGTGTTAATGACATTTATTAGAAACAGAAATAAAAGGTACGCGGAGAAGCACCATGGAGGACAGTGAACGTTCTTGGCTTTCAGTAACAATGTGTGATAAAAGAGTGATTCCTAGAATTCTAAGTGTTTTATTTAGAAAGTGGCTTAAAAACTTGCCAGGCAATATTGACAGAACATCCTGAGTGCTGGCTGGCCAGCCCCACATACAAGAAAGGAGGCAGAGCCATGCTGGCGAGAAGGTGCTGACAAGCCAAGTGAGAGTTGGCCACGGTCTTTGTTTGCTTAATAGGAGAAGTTATTACCTTTGCTTGTTATCCCAAGAAGGCTAATGGAGCCCTCATGGATCTCTCTAGACACTAAATAACATCAATTACAATGATCCCAATTAAAGCCAGGTCTAGGAGATAAAAAGTTAAAAATTAAACTAATAAGCTCCTGATTGACATCCACTGTGGTTTCCTTTTGTCACACAAAGTTTTTAAAATTCTGTTTTCCTATATTTATTCACATTACCTTTAAAAAATCTTTAAATTAGAATGACAAGAAAAAAAACCCACTTAAGGTAGAAATTCATATACTGTGAAATCTTAATGTTTTAGGTCTATAAATGGGATACTTGATATTAATGCTACATTCAAAGTATTATTGAAGTGGTAAATATGAAGTGGGAAGTTGAATGTATGTTGAATAAACTGAGCTCATTTCCAGCTTTGTAATGATTTAAGTATCTAAAACCTTGGATATCTTGGATGCATTCATTGAAGCTTATATCCATATATTCATAAGCATTAAATTAATTGTATTCTCAACATAAGTATTCTCAAATTACAACCATTCTTACAGACAGATATTCTACATAAGTAGTTAATATATAGGGTTCAATAAAAAAATGATTTACTGAGAAAAGATTGAGTGTATTCTAATGTTAATCTGTAGTATTAAAAAAATCATTAAAATCGATAAAGTGTATTTTGTCAGATGAAGAAGATTGAGAATCCATACACTACAATCTTAGATTAATGTCTATAGAATCCCTTCCCATGTTTACTCAAAGATATTTGGGGACCTTTGGATTCTAAAGGAAATTAAAATTTGCAAGGTTGATTGACTTTTGAACTTTTATGAAATTATATAGTGTTTCTGTGTTTCACCACCATTTCCAAGTACTGTAGAATGTTAGTGACTTGTATGTTTTCCTAGATAGTTTCTGAAGCGGCGCTGGTACACTGAGAAATGAGATGTAGAGGTACATTAACACAGATAAACAACCTCACAAAACAGCAAGTGAGCAGATGGCTTAGTTGCCATAGCACATTTTTAATTGTAGCCTGGTCCAAAACAAAATACACCTATTGTCCTGGGATTCATATCTGCTTCTCCATTGTGTTCCTGTGAATGAGGTAATGAAGTTTCTTTATAACACATGTGAATAGAATTAAGGCCAAAGCACTCTTAATACAACTAAACAAATTAAGAAAAGTGTTAGTGCTTTTTGTTTAGCAATACATTTAGTTTGTGTAGTTTTAAAACATGTATAATTTAGTCTCATGTGCTATTTTCTCTCTTTCACTCTCCCTTGCTCTTTCCCCCTCTCTAAAATAGTAATTATTCAGTGATAATCTTAAATAATCCTGGAATATAAAAATTGGAATATCATGATATTTAAAAGTGACAATAAACACCATGAAACTGAATAATCCAAAATTTGTAATGTGAATATCTGCCAATAGTAATGTTATATACTGGTTCTGAGTAGCACCTAGTGTTTTGAGATATTGAGTTCAAAATTGTAAAACTTTAAACTTTGAAGAGTAGATTTAATTATATTCTTATTAGGTAGGAACTGTATGAATTTTTTAATTTAATCAAATTCTGAAAGTGTTATCATTTCATTGCTGAGACTATTAGCCAGCACCTTGAATGAAAAGACTCATATGACAAATAATAAAGAAAGAGCTAATCATGCAAAGCTAGACTACAAATTTTCTCATTGCAACCTGGTATTAGGAGAAAGATATTAAAGATGAAAATGATTCAGTTTCCAATGTCTTCTTCTAACAAAATCAAAACACAGGGAGACATATTTAATCACTTATTATTCCTGAGATTAAGTCATCTGTTTTCTTATATAATGCAATTTTATGTTGATTTAAATTATATGGCATTAGCAAACTGTTATTATAAATGCTGGATTATTTTAACATGTCTAATGATAACAGTATTTTAGGTAGTACCCATTGAAGTTCCCTAACAATGTAGTATTCTTTAAATTTCTTTAAGGTTATATGATATGCAATGATGACACCTAAAAAAGTGATATCTACTTATCATGATTTTATTTGGCCTGTATCATACATGTTATTCTAGAAAATAAGCTAGAAGCTGATCAGATATTACATTGATTCATTAAAGGGTGTATAGCGGAATTGTTAAAAGAAAGCACAATGAATTTCCCATTTATAAGTAAACTTTTGCTTCTTTGCATATTGTGTTACAGATGTAGTCCATGAGACACAAACCAAAATTTGAAATCTTTCTTGTGGGCACAGTGATACATGACTTGAATTCTAGGATTTGAAATGCTGAGGCAGAAGGATTGTGAGATTTAGGCTTCACAGTGAATTCAATCTCAATTACCACCAACACCAAATTAAAATCTCTCTTTGGCATAAATATATTTGTTTGACTTTAAATCAGTTACAAGTATGTGTGAGAACTCTATGAAAAAGTTAAGCTATTTCTTGAGAGGTATGTTGCTTCTACATAAGTACAAAGGAAAGCTAAATGTCCTAGTATTCATGTGTCAGTCAATATTCTGATGATGGCATGACAAAATGAAACCACACATACAAATGATGAAAATTTATGCCTTATAACTTAATATTTCCAATATATGATATCTGTTGATTATCATTCTGCCCAGTAAGACTATGCTTACATGCTTCATGGAATCACAAAAATTCTTCCCAAGTCTTGTTTTGAGACAGGGTAATTTTACTCATTGTTCTGTAGCAGAACTTGAGTCTAGAACATACTTTTTCAGCTAACCAAGTAACTGTTACTGCCCTGGAATTTGCTTTGATGTTACTGTTTAAACCAATGCAATGTAACTTTGATGCCATGGTAGGAACCACGTGCTCTCCCTAGCTGCCTGTTATGGTTGAGATATAGTATAAATAAATCCCTCAAAGGTTTTTATGTTGTCAGCTTAGTTCCATAGTAGCAGTGTTGAAACCCTTCAGAGGTGGAGACTAGTGGTAGGTCATGAAAATCTCACCATTAGAAGATATAGTTAGTACTTACAGAATTTAGTTAGTCCCCCCAAAGTAGCCATTGTAATAGACAACAACCAGTCTTCCCTGCTCTCATTCTTCTTGCCTGGCTACCTGATGTCTTCCTCTCTCTCTCTCTCTCTCTCTCTCTCTCTCTCTCTCTCTCTCTCTCTCTCTCTCTCTCTGTGTGTGTGTGTGTGTGTGTGTGTGTGTGTGTGTGTGTGTGTGTGTGTTCTGCTATGATGCCATCCACCACTGGTCCTCACCCTGGCTGGGTCAAAGAAATAAGGATGTTGGTCTTGGATTTTTAGCTTCTGCAACTATAGGATGAACGAACCTGTTTTGTTTACACATTACCTCACCTTCTGTATTTTGCTAGAGTGGAACCTGACTAATAAAACCCTACACTTCCCTTTCACTTTCCTCCCCATTTATTTCTTATTTCCATACCTTTTGGCTAAGCTATTGACCAGGAGCAGTTCTAGAATATAGGGATATGGGTCAGTGGTTAAAAAAAAAATTCCCCACACAAGCATGAGGACTGTGGATTGGATCCAGAACCCACAAGGAATGCTTTCTGGGAATGGTGGCCACCTGAAATCCAGCACCCAGACGGTGGAGTAAGTGTTCTCTGGTACAGGCTGACTAAATGCTGCATTTGACTGAGAGATAGTGCCTCAATTAATAGAGTAAAAGCAATTAAAGGAAGAATCCCAACATCAGACTAGGTTTTACACACACACACACACACACACACACACACATATACACATGCACGCACTCACAAGCGTGTGCACGCACACACACACACACACACACACACACAAAACCTCAGATACCCATGTGTCTACATGTATGTGGTCATGCATACTCACATATACGTACATACACATGAGAAAAAAATTAAAAACAAAAGTGCTGATCTCCATCAACCCTTATATTTCTTATTACATCTCTCCTAATTACTTGCCTTGCTTTTATAATTCTGTATGCACAGCTCTCTAAAGAAAAGCTCATACCTGCTATTGCCCCCTTTCATCTCTAAACTCCTTCCCAAGTCACTGTAGTCTCTTGCCTCCTAAATACTTAGATAAAACTCATGTCACCATCACTGGCAACAGTCCCTCTAAACACCAATACCAATATTATCTCTTCAGTCTTTTCCTTATACTAGCATCCCAATATTTGACATTGATATTCATCCTAGCTTCAAAACTGTACGTCTCTTGAATATATATGGCACTGCTCTCTGCTAATGTTTCTTGTGCTACTCTTAGCCTTCTCACTTCAACTGTCTTTCCCTGAATCTCCAGCTTGTCAATCATATCTCTTGCTCCTCACATTGGTCTCCATAGACAACTCTAATCTTCCTATCCAGCTGTAGTATGTTGGCAGTCCTATTCATTTATTTAACCAATAAATGCTGGTTGCAAGTGGCTACTAAAATAAATACAGGACAACATGAATGTGTATGGCACATTAGGTGGCCTTTCCTTGCAGTCAACAAAATAGACAATAGGCAGGTAAACAGTCAGGTGATAGTAAGTCTTCTGAATGAAAATCAAAAATGACAGTGACTTAAAACCATTCAGGTAGGTAAGTAGTATTTCAGTTCTTAGCACTGGAAGAATGCATGTCTGAGTAGAAGATATTTAAGCACAAGCCCAAGAAACATAATAACATTTCCACATATTCTCCATCCCATCATTAGCGCACCTGCAAATCTGAAAATATCCCTGGCTGTTTCTGTCTAGTTGCCTTCTATTTATCAATGTTAGGTAACACCGATACTTGCTCTTCAATTTCTTTCCAATCTACTGTTTCCCATTCTCATCACTATACTACAGTTCAGCTGAGTCTGGGCTACACTGTCTTCTAGTTGGTTCTGTAAAGTAATCTTATATGCCAATCTTCACTTTTCTCAGGCCTAGTCAGTTTGGCATAATGCGGTGAAAGGAATTTTCTCAGCATGTCACACACTGCCCAGGTCCAGCATCTCCCTGACTTTTATTACCCTTGAAGGTCAAAACTCCCAGCGTGGTCACCATGACACTGTGTATTTGCCCCTAGACAGCTCTACCCTTGTCTCACGCCCTGTGTTCTTCCTGCCCACCCCTGTGGGTTTTCTGATAGGCTTGTCTAATTCCATAAGCCCTCTGCTACCTGTTTTGCACATGCTGTTCACTATATCAAAGAACAGATTATTTTGGTAAAAATACCAACTCTTTGTTTGCTGTTATGTTGAAAATTCATGTCACATCTCTCAGCTCAAGTTTCATTATTTGCGAAGTAGGGCTGATAATAATGAGTTTATGGGGTAATGCAAAGTATGTAGGGAGGTGCTTATGCTAAGTAAGTTCTAGGTGAGCTTTTCCTTCTGTGTAAATGCTGCTGTTATGTCATGTGCCTAGAATATAGTAGATTCTAGATACTTATTGAGTGATTTGTTCTTCTTACCTCTGAGCCTGGCTGCATTCATGTTATCTTTTCCTTAACAAAGAATATTATACATAATATCTGTAATATTCCTATAGTTAATGTCTCATTCCCATTAAACTAACTTTTCTTTTTTAAATGAAACCCAACTTTGTGTTTTATAACTTGTTTTAAGTAATGAAGTGGGTTATTATATATGATACATATTAATTAGGTATGAGGCTATTTTCTTCATAGATGGTATATACACTTTCTATTTCATATGTAGATTTAATTTAAATTGCATATAGATAGTGCCTGTTCAACTTTAATAGTGAATATTAGCTACTCACTGTCCAGCATAAAAGAACAATTAACACATTCATGAGTTAAAGATCAATTTATGGTTATATTATAATGAATACCTATCTGCTAATTTAATAAAAGTGTATACCTTAACTGAAAACTGTTAAAGGGTAAAAATAGGAACTGAAATTTGGACTAGTTTTGAAGCAGAAATTATCATACTTTGTCCAACAGTTAAGCCCATAAGGGAACATTTTATTTTTATACCTGTTCTGATATTCCACTATCCACACTGAGACATCCACTGCATTTCAAAATAATGAAATAATAAAGTGAAAATGAAACTTACTTTTTATGTAATTCTTTTTTTAATTCTGTCATATGAAACACATAGAAATTCACAAAACATATCACCAGTACCTTAGAGATACTAAACATTTATTATAATCTATGTAGCCTACACTATTAGGTAATAATAGATACTTTTAATATATAAATAATCTTAGTTTGTAAAGATGATTAAATTAGGTAACTAAAGGTAGACAATATAGGGAATAATAAATATTATTTTGGTTTTACCTGGGAACATGTTCCTTCATTGATTATCTATAACTAAGCGTGACATTTTCTCATAATGTATTTGGAAAGGGGCCCTCAATTAGCAAGTTTAATCAGTCCTTAGTTCTTGATAACTTTTAGTGAACTGACTCATTCCAAGAAAAACTTCCATGTTAATAGACATTTATCCTAATCTGTGACATAATTATTTAAGGTATTTTGTTAAAGTAATTCCTTACTAGAGAAAAAAAATGTGCCTACTTTTGTGTTAATGTTAGAGGAAAAAAATAGCTTTTCATTCACACGTTTATAGTTCTAGTAAAAGTAATCTTCATTGATGCTTCAAAATGTAATTGAAGTCTCCCTCTGCTGTTAAGAAGTAATACCAATTCCTCCATTCAGAATTCATTTCTCAGCCAATGTTCATAATTGCCTTTGCACCTTCATACAACTGTATGGTTTCTCACTGGCTGTAGTTAATGATCTGTGGGTGGAGAGAGTGGAGATGTGTTTATACCTTTTCTAGTCAGTCTTAGGTTTTGAGTATCTGCACAAGTATTTTCCTTTAAGCAAATTGTTTTCCAGTGCTGACTAACCTTAAACAATTATGTTTTACGTTATACTGTGATATTTTTCTTACTAGCCCAACCTATGGCCATATTCTTAACATACATTTTAAATAACTTGTTCAAATTATAAATCTTATAATGTATATATTATACTAATTCCTGAACTTGGGTTTGATTTCTGGGGATATTTTATATAACACTTATTTTAAAATTTAAATAGTGGGAATCTTTTGACATTGCAGCCATCATTTACATGCAACCATAGTGTGAGGAAAGCAGAACAGTTTGCTAGGAGAACAGTAAGGACAATTTGTGAAGTCTTAGCAGAAGAGGAACTGTTTTATAAAAGCATTGCCTCTGATTGTAGGGGTTTATTTTTGGTTACCGATAGAAACGTGTACTTGGAAGAAGCAGCAGCTTCCAAGCAGTTTCCAAGCAATGTGGTTTTTTTTTTTTTTTTTTTTTTTTTGGTTGTTGTTTGTTTTGTTTGTATGTGTGCTATTTAATTCAAAGAAAGAACCATTATATTTTGACAGACTTCATATTTTGTCACAAAATTGATATTTCTACCAGAATACTAATGTAGAAAAATTTCTCTATTTTATATTCATATCTTTGCAGAAGATTGTGTTTATGGTGCCATTACCCACAAAAGCCTGCCATGGAGTATTTTTGCTTGTAATTAAAACCATAGGAATTAATGACAGGCTGGGGATGCATGCTGTTTTGTAATAATGAATTGAAATATTTGAATGGGTAAAAAAATGTTAATACAGTGATTATTTCAGAGTGAGCTAAGTCTTGTCATAAAAGATAAAAGTACTAAATTTGCATTAGATGTTTTTAAAATGAAATCAAATACTGTAAAATCAAACAAAGGGAGTCCAACCTGGCAAACCATGATCATAATTGCAAAGGCATATAGATGTTTTAATTCAAACATAGTCTGAGAGAAAAATAGACCTGATTTTCTTGTAACCCTAAGTCATTGCTTTCATTAAATTCATTTATTTAACTCCATGGTTTATATGTGCTGCTTTATAGTACTATTCTTTGTTTGTTTTCTTTTTTAAATTTTTAAAATATTTTATATTTTTTTTCTTATTTTACATATCGATCCCAGTTCCCTCTCCATCCCATCCTCCCCTGCCCGCAGTGAACCCACACCACAGTCCCATTCCACATCCTAGGAATCATCAAAATCTGTCAAGTCATTTGGGGAATGGCCTACCATTCCCTCCCTCCTGTGTCTACATTAAGAGAGTATCCCTCCATGGAGAATGTGCTCCTGAAGTCCTTTCATGCACAAGGGATACATCCTGATTCCACCGTCAAAGGTCGCATAAACTTCCCAGGACTCCTAACAGAGACCCACTTTCAGGGGTCTTAAAGTGGGTTTGGGTCAGTCCTATGCTGGTTTCCCAATGATCCCTCTGGGGTCCATGAGCTCTGCCTCTGTGGGTTTCTCCAGCCTGGTTTTGAGCCCCTTGTTCATCACTTCTTCCTCTCTGCAACTGGATTTCAGGAGTTCGGTTTAGTGTTTAACGCTGGTAGTCTGCTTCTGCTTCCATCAACTACTGGGTGAAGGCTCTAAGATGGCATCTAAGGAAGCATCTCTACTATTTCACAGATTGTTAGTTGGGGTCATCCTTATAGGTCTTTGGACATTTCCCTAGTACCAGATTTCTTTTTAAACCTATAATGGCTCCCTCTATTATGATTTCACTTTTCTTTCTCTCCTCTTTTCTTTCCCTGTCTCGATCATTCTGCTCCCTCATGCTCCCCTCTCTTCCCCATCTCTTTCTCCTAACTCCCTCTCCACTCACTGCCCACCTCCCAATGTGTTCAGGAGATCTTGTCCCCTTCGCCTTCTGTGGTGGATCATGTATATCTCTTAGGGTCCTCCTTGTTTCCTACATTCTCTGGTGGTGTGAATTGTAGGCTGGTGATCCTTTGCTCTATGTCTAAAATCCATGTATGAGTGAGTATATACCATGATAGTCTTTTTATGACTGGGTTATCTCACTCAGGATGTTTTTATCTAGTCCCATCCATTTGCCTCCAGTTTTCAATATTCCATTGTTTGTTGTTTTCCACTGAATAGTAATCCATTCTTCAGTTGAGGGTCATCTAGGTTTTTTCCACGTTCTAGCTATTACAAATAATGCTGCTATTAACATTATTGAACAGATGTTTTTGTTGCATAGATGTGTATGTTTTGGGTATATGCCTAAGAATGGAATTGGTGGATCCTATGGTAGACTGATTCCTATTTTCCTGAAGAAATCACCTTACTGATCTGCAAAATGGCTCTACAAGTTTGCACTCTCACCCGCAGTGGAGGAGTGTTCCCTTCTCTCCACATCCTCTACAGCATAAACTGTCATTGGTGTTTAAGATTTTATCCATTCTGACAGGAGTAAGATGGTATCTCAGAGTTGTCTTGATTTGCATTTCCCTGATGGGTAAGGATGTTGAGCACTTTCTCTATTCAGTTCTGTACCCCACATTTAATTGGATTATTTGGTGTTTTGGTAACTAGCTTCTTGAGTTATTTGTATATTTTGGAGATTAGCCCTCTGTCAGATGTGAGGTTGGGGAATATATTTTCCCATTCTGTGAGCTACCGTTTTGTTGACTTTGTGCTTTGCCTTACAGAAGCTTCAGGAGGTCCCATTTATTAATTGCTAATCTCAGTGTCTGTGCTACTGGCATTGTGTTCAGGAAGCATTCTTACACCAGTTCATTCAAGGGTACCTATCACTTTCTCATCCAAGAGGTTCAGTGTGGCTGGGTTTTGATGGGGATTGCCTTGGATCTGTAGATTGCTTTTGACAAGATTGCCACTTTTACAATGTTGATCTTACCTATTCAAGAGCATTGGAGAGTTTTCCATTTTCTGGTATCTTCTTTGATTTCTTTCTTTAAAGATGCAAAGTTCTTGTTATATAGGTCTTTCACTTGTCAGGTAACCATTACCCTAGGATATTTTATGTTGTTTGTGGCTATTGTAAAGGATGATGTTTCTCTGATTTCTTTCTCATCCCCCTTTTCGCCTATATATATTAGGACTACTGTTTATTTTTGTTTGTTTTTTTTTTTTTTTTTTTTTTTTTTTTTTGTAATTAATCTTGTATTCTGCCACTTTGCTGAAGGTATTTATCAGCTGTAGGAGTTCCCTGGTAGAGTTTTTTTGGGTTGCTTATATAAACTATCATTGTTGTTCTTTTGCTGCAGCTTATGCCTAAGGAACACAAACATGCCCACGTAGAGTTTATTGATAGAAGGGAGAGAAAGAGGGGGGTAGCTGGTGGCCAACTGAAAGCAGGAGAGAGAGAGAGAGAGAGAGAGAGAGAGAGAGAGAGAGAGAGAGAGAGAGAGCAGGGGGCAGAGAGAGAGAGCAAGAGAAAGAAAGAGGGGGCAAGAGAGAGCAAGAGAGAAACCAGAGAGAGAGGCACACTTGGCGTGCTTGCTTTAAAAGAGGGCTTGCACATGGTAACTGAGACCTCTGGCAGCCAGGTAAAGCTTGAGCTGCCAGGTAAGGCTGCCATAGCGATGACATGGCCATGAGCATCCCGCCCATCGTCGGGGGCGGGGGTCAGCTGGCTGCTAGTTCCTAACAATCATATCATCTGCAAATATAGTGGAAGTTTGACTTCTTCCTTTCCAATTTGGATCCACTTGTTTTCCTTTTGTTGTCTTATTGCTCTAGCTAGAACTTCAAGTACAATATTGAAGAGATATGGAGAGAGTGGACAACCTTGTCTTGATCTTGGTTTTAAAGGAATCACATTGAGTTTTCTCCATTTAGTTTAATGTAGGCTGTTAGTTTCCTGTGTATTGCAATTATTATGTTTAAATATGTTGCTATTATCCCCGATCTCTCCAAGATGATTATTATGAAGGGTGTTGGAATTTTCAATGGCTTTTTCAGCATCTAGTGAGATGATCATATCATTTTTTCTTTTTCAGTTATATGGTAGATTACATTGGTAGATTTTCATATGTTGAACCATCTCTGCATCCCTGGCATGTAGCCTGCTTGGTCATAGTGGATGACTTCTCTGATGTGTTCTTGGATTGGATTTCCCAGTATTATTGAGTATTTTTGCATCGATGTTCTTGAGGGATATTGGTCTATATTTCTCTTTCTTAGTGTTTTTGTGTGGCTTGGGTACCAAGGTAATTGTATCCTCATAAAAAGAGTTTGGCAATGACCCTTCTGCTTTTATTATGTGGAACAATTTGAGGAGTATTGATATTAGCTCTTCTTTGAATTTCTGGTAGAGTTATGCACTTAAACCATCTGGCCCTTGGCTCTTTTTGGTTGGTAGACTTTTTATGACTGCTTCTATTTTATTAAGGATTATAGGTCTATTTAAATGGCTTATCTGTTCTTAATTTAATTTTGGTCATATCTATTCAGAAAATTGTCCATTTCCATTGAATTTTCAAATTTTGTGGAGTACAGGTTTTCCAAGTATGACCTGAAGATTCTCTGTATTTCCTCAGTGTCCATTGTTATGTCCCCCTTTTCATTTCTGATTTTGTTAATTTGCATGTTCTCTCTCTATTTTTTGTTAGTTTGGATAAAGGTTTGTCTATCTTGTTGATTTTTCTCAAAGAACCAACTCTGTTACATTGATTCTTTGTATTGTTTTCTTTGTTTCTACTTTATTGATTTCTGCCCTTAATTTGATTATGTCTTTGTGTCTACTCCTCCTGGGTGAGTTTGTTTGTTTTTGTTCTAGAGCTTTCAGTTGTGCTGTTAATTTTTTAATGTGACTATCCTCTAGCTTCTTCATGTGGGCGGTTAGTGCTATGAACTTTCCTCTTATTACTGCTTTCAAAATGTCCCATAAGTTTGGGTATGCTGTGCTTCTCATTGAATTCTAGGGAGTCTTTACTTTCTTTATTTCTTCCTTGTCCCAGGAATCATGTAACTACACATTATTCAGTTTCTAAGAGTTTGTAGGTTTTATGCAGTTTGTGTTGTTGTTGAATTCTAACTTTGAAGCATGGTGGTCTGATAAGATACAGGGGGTTATATCTGATATATATATATATATATATATATATATATATATATATATATGTTGCTGGGTATGTTGTCAATTTTAGAGAAGGTTCTATATGGAGCTGAGAAGAAAGCATATTCTTTTGTATTTGCATGGAATGTCCTATAGATGTCTGTTAAACCCAATTGTGTCATAATATCTGTTAGTTCTTTTATTTCTTTGTTAAGTTTCTCTCTGGTGGTCCTGTCTGGTGTTGAGAGTGGAGTGTTGAAGTCTTGCACTATAAGTGTGTAAGCTTTTATGTGAGAGTTGAATTTTAGTAATTTTTTTTCATGAATGTGGGTGCCTTTGTATTTGGGGCATGTGTGATTGAATTTGTTAGATATTAGGATAGCTACACCAGCTTGTTTCTTGGGTCCATTTGATCAGAAGATCTTTTCCCAACCCTTTACTCTGAGATAGCATCTGCCTTTGAAGTTGAGGTGTGTTTCTGTATGCAGCAGAAGGATGGATTCTCTCTTCATATCCATTCTGTCAACCTGTGTCTTTTTATAATAGAGTTAAGAGCATTAATATTGAGGGAAATGAAGGACCATTGATTGTTAATTCTTGTTTGTTTTGAATTTGTTGTTGTTGGGGGTATTGTGAGTAGATTTACCCTGCTTTATCTTTTGGCTTCTGGAAAAATAGGATTATCCATTGCCTATGTTTTTGTAAGTATAGTTAACTTCCTTGGGTTGGAGTTTTCCTTCTAGAACTTTCCACAGGACTAGATTTGTGGATATGTATTTTGGAAATCTGTTTTTATCATGGAATATCTTGTTTTCTCCATCTATAGTGATTGAGAGTTTTTCTGTCTGGGCTGGCATCTGTGGTCTCTTAGTGTTGGTAGAACATATATCCAGGACCTTCTGGCTTTCAGAGTTTTCATGGAGAAGTCAGGGGTAATTCTGATAGGTCTCCATTTATATGTTACTTTGCATTTTTCCTTCACTCCTCTTAATATTCTTTCTTTATTCGGGATATTTAGTATTTTCATTATTATGTGGCAAGGAGACTTTTTTTTTCTTTTGTCCAGTTTGTTTGGTGTTCAGTAAGATTCTTGTACTTTCATAGGCATGTCCTTCTTCAGGTGGGAAAGTTGTCTTCTATGATTTTGTTGAATATGTTTTCTGCACCTTTATGCTGGGCTTCTTTGTCTTCTTCTATACCTATTATTCTTAGGTTTAGTCTTTTCATGATGTTCCACATTTTCTGGATATTAAGAAGAGTGAACACATCATGGGCTGTTTGAATTGTTTACTTCTTCTGTTTGATTGTTTTTTTCCTTGGATTTTCTTGCTTTTTTTAAAAGATGTGTTGATTTCTTACATTTTTGGTTTGTTTTTTCTTCCATTTCTTAACGGGATTTCTGGATATTTTGTGTTAAGCATTTGTTGGATTTAAGATTTTCTTTGGTTGGTAAGTCTCTTTCCTCTAGTTTTTCTTCAGCACCTAGGATTCTCTCTTCCATTTCTTGTATTCTGTTAGTTATACTTGCATCTTTATTTCCTGATTTTTTTTTAACCCAGCTTTTCTATTTCCAGCATTCCCTCAGTTTATGTTTACTTTATTGTCTCTATTTCACATCATGGGCTGTTTGAATTGTTTACTTCTTCTGTTTGATTGTTTTTTTCCTGGGATTTTCTTGCTTTTTTTTAAGAGATGTGTTGATTTCTTACATTTTTGGTGTGTTTTTTCTTCCATTTCTTAAAGGGATTTTTCTCAAATCCTCGTTGAGGGCCTCTTATCATTTTCATGAAATTGTTAAAGTTATTCTCTTCTGCTTCATCTACATTGGGATGTTCAGGTCTTGCTAGCTTAGAATCCCTAGACTCTGATGGCGTCTAGGTTAAGGGAGTATCCCTCCATGGGGAATGTGCTCCCAAAGTCCTTTCATGCACCAGGTATATATCCTGGTCCCTCTGTCAGAGGTCCCTTAGACTGCCCAGGCCTTCTAACTGAGACCCATATTCCTGGGGTCTGAGTCTGTCCCATGCTGGATTCTCAGCTATCAGTCTGTGGATCCATTTGATCCTCCTTGTTCAGGTCAGCTGTCTCTGTGGGTTTCTGCAGAGTGATCTTGTCCTCCATCTCTGCATCTAGATTCCTGTTCAGCTCAGTATTTAGTTGTGGATGTCTGCTTCTGTTTCCATCAGCTATTAGATGAGGGCTCTATGATGGTGGATAAGTTAGTCATCAATCTCATTATCAGGAAAGGGCATTTATGGTAGCCTTTTCACTGTTGCTCAGATTGTTAGTTGGGGTCAGTCTTGTAGGTCTCTGGACATTTCTCTAGATTCAATTTTCCCTTCAAACCTATAATGGCTCCCTCTTTTGTTCTCCCCCCCCCCTTCTTCTCTTCCCTTCTCTTTTCTTCTCTTGTCTATTTCTCCTCTGGCTCAATCTTCCTAGCCCCATGTGCTTTCCTCTTCTCCCCTCCTCTTTCTTCATGCCTATTTTTATGCAATTAGAATTGGTTTCCTCCCTTAGGCTATATCAAATCTCCTCTCTGCCTTTATTTCTCTTCATTTCAGTCATATGATATGGACCATTGATCAATGTCTCTCAGTCCACTCAGAAAAATAATAGTGATAGGAACTAAACTCCCCAGACATTATACTCCTCCAGATGCCATATTTTCCTCCCTACCTACTTTGGAGGAAGAATCTCTTTCAACAAGGCCTGCCTCTTTCCCTGTAGTCCTGACCACTTCCTTACTGTAGCTATCCCTATGGTACTTTGTCTGTGTTATCCTTATTCTTCTGTATTCTACAGATGTAACAATTTCTTGTTGGTTTAAGAGTTGCTCACTGCAATGATGAGTCCTATTCTCATCGTTTCAGCTGCCTACTCATTTGAGTAAAACACATTTACAAACCACCATGTTACAAATCCTTTCTTGCTCCTATTCCACTGTAATCTAGTAACTCCCTCCCTGTCACCAGTTATTCTAGTAATTTTCTATTGCTGTGATATGATACTGGCCAAAATCTTGAGTGAGGAAAGGCTTTCTTTGGTTTATACATCCCCATCATAGTCCTTCCAGAGAAGTCAGTAGAGGAACTCAAGGAGGAAGCCTGGAAGCTGTAACTGAAGCAGATCCTGCAAAGGAACCCTGCTAACTGGCTTGCTCCACCTGGCTCCCTCAGCTGCATGTTTGTACACTCCAGGACCACCTGCGTAGGAGCAGCACCACCCACATTGGGCTGGGTTCAGCTCCATCAATTAGTAAACAAGAAAATGCCTCACAGGTCAATCTGATTGAGACACTCTTTCAGATGAATTAATTGCCTTTTTTCACTTAGGAAGCAGCAGTGTGTCAAGTTGACAGCCATATTAGCTATCACACCACTATACCCATTTCAAATTCAAGGTTTCTTCCTCTCCAGTTACACTCTGGGATCCTATAGTATTTGTTGCAGTCACTATTTTCACTCCTTAAATGTTTCTCCTTTCTTCTCCAATACCAAACTGTCATTCACCTTATCCTAAAAATGGACCGATTTCACTAGATTCCCTTCTGTTATCTACCTATGTCATAATGATGTTTTTTCTTGAGTTTCAAGTCAGAAAACACTGCATGATCCTGCTAGTCCTCATGTCTTTGTAGTCATTGATGTGTCCTGTCTCTGTCTGCTGCTCTCTACACGAACTTCTTCCTCCAAGTTACTGCCATACTCACTGATCACTGAAATCATGTCACACTATAGTAAATGAGCTCCTTGCATCTTTCAGTTTTTCCTTCATCTTCCATGCAGCTGCTGAACTTGAACATGTCAGTTTGTTCTGGCATCCCCTATTTACTTTTTTTTTTTTGAACTGGATTCAATACATATTTTAAAGAAAATACTTCCTTTGAATAAAATTTATTTGCATGTTGTAAACTGAAGTTGCTGTGGCATCAGATGTTGTTTCCTGCTCCACAGGCTTCAGAAGTCACTGGAGTAGCAATTCCCCTGAGCTTTTGAGGCATGTGGTAGACATGTTCTCTTCTGTGGGAAGTCCTTGCTGCAGCTGCAGGGGCTGGATACTTTTCAAGTTTTTAAACCTTTTTATATTGTATTCACTGATGCATGATTTTGTGAATCGGGGAGCATATGTTCTATGTAATTAAGGCAAATTTATTGGATCTTTACATTAGTATGGACACCTCTTATTATTCTGGTGACAGTATGTATTTTATGAGGGTGCTGGTGGTAATCCCCAGGGTATTTTTTGTGATCTTCAGGTTGAAGCTGAAACACTTCATTTGAAGTTCTTGATTGGTAAGTATATGCCAAGTACAGTCTGTTCCACAGGAATTCTGCACCTTTTGTCACAATCTGTAGTCTTCCCAAGGGCCTCTGAAGTATGGAACATGCACTCATTGCACTCATACACACACACACAAACACACACACACACGCACACATTGTTCAGCTACTGGATGAAGGCGCTAGGATGGCATGTAAGGTAGTTATCAATCTCATTATCGGGGAAGGGCATTTAAGGTACTGTCTTCACTATTGCTCAGATTGTTAGTTGGGGTCATTCTTGTAGATATCTGGACATTTCCCTAGTTCCAGAATTCTCTTTAAACCTATAAAGTCTTCATCTATTATGGTATCTCTTTTCTTGCTCTCCTCTATTCTTTCCCTGTCTCAATCTTTCTGCTCCCTCGTGTTCTCCTCTCGTTCCATTTTTTTTCTCCTAACTCCCTCCCCACTCACTGCACCCCTGCTTCCAATGTGCTCAGGAGATCTTGTCCCCTTCCCCTTCTGTGGGGGACCATGTATGTCTCTCTTAGGGTCCTCCTTGTTTCCTACCTTCTCTGACCATGTGGATTGTAGGATGGTGATCCTTCACTCTATGTCTAAAATCCATATATGAGTGGGTACATACCATGTTTGTCTTTTTGTGCCTGGGTTACCTCACTCAGTATGGATTCTTCTACCTAACTTTTGTGGACTAGCAGAGGAAGTGTCACTCAGAGAAGGAACAGAGAGTGGAGGTGTATATGCAAAAGCAAAGTTTAAGTTTGGCAAGGTTTCTAAGATAAGTGCCGAGGAAAAAGCAGTACTGAAAGACACGGTTGACAGGTCATAGGTAACAGTTGGGATTCTAAGTGCAAAAGTGTTTGTTTGATGCCTCAGAAATTGAAAATAAGTTGAAAGCTGAATTTTTGAAAAGTGACTGTTTGATGAGACAGAAGCGACAATAGTAACTAACAATGTTGAGGGTTTACTCTTGACCCGGCAGAAATCTAAGAGTTTTCAACATGGAATGACTTTTTAATTGTTAGAACAACCTTACCTTACGAGATGGTTGTTATAACTTTCACCATTTAATAGATGGAAACACTGGTCTGAGAATTTTAACATGCCTAAGACCACACTGCAGCATTTGGCCAGAAGCTGAACTAATATTGAAGTCTTGCCCTAGTCCAGTGCTTTTAATTACTTTCCTTTTTCTTCACTGACAGAGACAAATAAGAAGAGGCTGATAGTGACCCTCTGCCATGCAATGTTTATCATGTTATAATGTGTGCACTCAGCCTTCTTCTATATGAGATATTAACTGCATAAATCAGCAAACTAGAGAGAAAACTATTGAAGAGGGCAGTTTTCAGATACCATTTTGGCAGTGGTTATAAACAACACTCTTATTCCACTACTTTTGTGAGATTCAGATAGTATTCAACAACAAACCTTAAGTCTTCTGAAATTACATATGTCTAGAAAGCAAGTTACCATATATAGATAGATAGATAGATATAGATATTGATATGAGTCTGACAACTAGCAAGTTTAATATTTCTTTAAAGAGACACAATAGAAAAATATGATAAGCAATACAAATTAATTTCAACAATATCAAAACTATATCATCCCCTTTCCTATTCCTGAACTTGTAATTTTTATTAGACTGTATGTGTTTGACTGTACTTATTATTTTTGTGAGTTCCTTCTAGCTTAATCTGATGATTCAAATACAATAGAAAAAGGAATAAAAGAATACAGAGGGGGAAATTAATCAAATTGACCAGTATTTACTGCCTATCCAAGCCTTGATCAATGTGTTAAGTGAGGAAAAGACCATTCAGAGATCCCGGCAGTTAACAACACATCAGGGTTTAAAGCAAAACTATGAATGGGAATCAATAGTCAAATCAATAGCTAATATGCCATATTGCATTTCTGCAGTTTAAGCTTAGAAAATGCAGCCCAATAAATGCAAGCATATGTTCTTTCTGCCTTATAAAATGACTGTTATTTACCCATACAACACAAATAATTTCTAGTGATGGTTGAAAACCTCAGAGTTTTTTTCCCTATGCAGATCCATAGTATCTTATCGCTATTCTATTGCTATGAAGAGACCCAGTTACCAAGGAAATGCTTATAAGAGAAAGCATTTAATTGGGGGCTTGCTTACATTTTCGGAAGTTTAGTTCATTAGCATCATGTTGAGGAACATGACAGCAGGCATAGTGCTGGAGAAGTAGTTGAGACCTACATCATGATCTTCAGGCAGCAAGACAATGGGCTTAGCACAGACTTTTGAAACCTCATAGCCCACCTCCAATGACACTTTGTCAACAAGCAGCACTGTCTTAGACTTCTAATCCTTTTAAATTGTGCCACTCCTCCCTGGTGACTATGTATTCAAACATACGAGCCTATGGGGTCCATTCTCATTCAAACCAACACAGATATATAGATGATAGAAAGACAGACAGACAGATAGTAAGAGAGCAAAGTTACATTTTGCATCAAATATTAATATTTGAATGGAGTGAGCCATTCTATTTGTGAGTAGAGAATGCTTTATGAGTGAAGTGATATTTAATTTACCACATAGGAGAGATTCACCTTTGCTCTAGTGCGTGTCTGTTCCCTGGCAATAACAGTGAATAGTGAGAGGTATCCCAGATTAAAAAAAAATAAACAGTGAGTAGAAAGTCAAAATGAATAGACATTTTTCAGTATGCTGTAGCCATAGAGCTCTACTAAAGAATTCCAACTGAAGCTGTAGTGATAACTATTTCAGTTGCTTGAAGATGTTTCTGGCTGTGAGGGAGAGGTGGTTGGATATGTGTATATCACAGAGCATATACATGTGTGCATGTGTGTTGGGGGAAAAAAGATGGATAAGGAAATTACAGCAAGTGCATGAGGTCAAAATGGATAAAATAAGTGGAAAGGAATGTGTCAATCTTCCCCACCCACTTCTTGGATTAGATCTGAACCTTAATAATGTCAGAGGCTAAAATTGTCAAGAAATTCTTTTTAGGGTACTACTTGTCATTTAGGGTTGCAATAATAGTTATTAATGCAGATAGGGGCAAAATATGGTGTGAAGTTCAGGAGCAGGGGAACACTTTTCCAAGGCTGTGTAGAAGACAGCAGCATTATGACACAGTGAGGAGAAATGGAAGGACACCATTCACTACTGTAAAATATTCTAAGTACCAGCTTATAAAGTATGAAGAAAAAGGCCAGGAAAAGACACAAGTATTTCCAGATCCAGACTCAGGTTTTATAGATGCATGTATTAGCAAGGAGTCCTCAAAAATAGAACCATGAACATCTGTGAGGCGCTCTGGAAACAGCAGTCTTCAAGACACAAACATCTTTTAAGTGATCAGAACCAACAGGGACTCTGTAAATTGAGCCAAAACCCAAAGAAATCCGTATCATTGTTATAGCACCATAGACCTCACACAAACATGTGAGGACATCAGATACTCAGATGACAATTTCTCAACCTTTGCAATAATGGAAGAGACTATTCTCTAGTGGAAATAGTTGATCATATTTGATCTTTCCATGGTCATACGGGGCTGAAAAATTGAGTAAATGTATTAAGTAGGTGTTCCTAGTCTTTAGATCAAGATTAGTGATACAGTTTTAGAATTCTATCCCTGAGGCTATATAAAAGTTAAAACAAGGAAGTACTATAAAGTGGACTTGCACATTGATGACAAGGGGTTAAGATGGCAGATAGAAGCTGTGCTTTGGATGTTTTTGAGGATATTTTATGGAAGAGTGAATCTGGGCAAGGACAGTATGGCACAGAGGAGGTAGCTTGGAAATGTCTGGGTGATTTTCATAGGGAAGATGTAAGAATCATGAGAGGGACTTTCTCACACCATGATTGTGTAAGCATTTTCAGATGAGCACTAGGTCCATTTCAGATGAGCACTAGCCAAGAGAAGGCAGAGGAAGAACTAGACTGTAGATAGATTACAACCAAAATGGCTCAAAATACTTAAAAGCCTTTACTAGTCTAGCGATTTCATTGAAACATACTCATTTAAAAAATAATCAACAGAGACTGGAAAGGGAAAGATTGTTCAGTGGTTAAGAGCATAGGCTACTATTCCAGAAGATCAGGGTTTGAGTCTCAGAATCCACATGATTCCTGACAAATGATCTGCAACTTTAGGTCCAGGGGATCCAACATCTTCTTCTGGCCTCTGAAGGTAACAGATAGGCACACTGTCCATAGACATACTTGCAGGCCAAACATCCATACACATAAAATAAACATTTTTTAAAAAGTCAGTTATGAACTTAACTTCCCAATTCACAAATACACATTTTACATTTAATAAAGTGATTATTGAATTTCTTTAGATCTACACAGTGACAGAATTTTGCTTTGTAATAAGGATACCTTGTAGAATTTGGTGTAATTGACATAAGAAGGAACGTTCTGGCCACAGTGACTCCAATCTTAGTTTTCCATCTTTTTTACCAGTAGGATCCAATTCTGTGGAGCCACAAACTACTACACATGAACCCTTCCTGCTCAATTATAAGTGGGTCATACATCCAACCTTCTCTGTGTTGCCTTTGAGAATATTTGCACAAGATGTATGCTCAGAGAGAGGTTGAGCTTCTATCGGTTAATCAAGAGGTTGCTGTATTAATAAGTTGCACACTTCATTGATTTTTAATTAATTTCAGCAGAGACACAGAGGATAACTACTCCAGCCCACAAACATCTCCTTTCTCATTGCAATCCACATCTTTATTGATCGGCTGCTTAAGGAGCAGAAGCAATCCATTTTAAGCATACCTCCCTGCCAGAGTACCTGCGTGGGGATGCACCACAGTTCACTCCTCTCACTGTAATCATGTGCTGGAGGTCACCGGCAGGGGACTTATGTGGCTAGGCAGGTATTCTATTGGTCCAGGCAGATGAGTTTTTGACTCGACATTTACTCACTAAGAAAATAAAAACTTCTCATGTGTGCACTCTTTCATTTGCCTTTTTCACCTTCCATTTGCCTTACTGGTGCCATTTGTTTCCTTCAGAGTCACAAGGAAGTTGTTTTCAAATTGTGACGTTCCAAAACCTAGGGAAGAGCAGTTAAGTCAAATTTCTTTTGAAACAGGAGAAACCAGAAGGGAAAGTTCCATTATATTCACCAGCTCTAAAAATCTGTAGATGGCATCTCCATTCATTCCCTTGGTATGTGAATGCCCAGCCTGGGGTTATCCTAATTGCTAGAGGATTTGTCTTTCTCCATCCTGTCGGTAGTGATGTAGACTTTTAATCTGCTATGCCTGTACTGTAAAGGAAAATTCTTTCTGCCAGGCAGCCTTACAAAATTTTGGTCTTCTGGTTCATTTAATCCAGCCACAAACAAGTATTTAGTGCTGATTTGAATTTAGAAGACACATGGTCAAATGAACAAATACAACAGAGTCTGGACCATAGTAACAAAATAATTGCAGTGTTTCTAGGTTTGTGGTAAGGTGATATGAAGAAACCAATTGTGGCTAGGTATTTTGTCACCTGTCTAAATCTTGGTACTTGGGAGGTCCACTCAGGAAAATTAATGCAGATTCAAAGGCCAGCCTGATCTACTGTACTAGACTGACTCAAACAAAGAAAAAGAAATGTATTATATAAAAAAATGAAAATTGTATACAGTAATAATACTTAATTATAATATGTGACAAACTTGCTGGTTTATATATTTCCTACTCTTTCATCATTATTATAGTTTATTTCTTCTATTTAGAAAATCCTATGCCTAAACTCTAGTCATTGCAGAGACTCAAAATTAGTCAATGTGTGAAGAACAAGCAACTGTTGAGTGCTCAGCCCTAAATGGGTATCTATATCCTCCATCCAAGACTCAGGGTGGAAAGAGATGCAGGATGGGAAGGAGCATTTCTGTAATTTCTGTCTTCTGAACTGGATATGGCTGATGGATCCCTAAGTGCACAGTATCAGTGGTTATCTGCACAGAGCCCTGTACCAGACCTGACCCATCTACATTCCATTCATATATAGGAAGTGGTATCATAGGGCTCCAGTACTCCTAGAGGAGCTATAGACAGTTAAAGTTTGCAGGAAAAGGAGGAGTCATATTACTGTATCCACTGGGACATTGCTCCATGCAAGCAAATAACCCCCATTCACGCTTATATAGGCAACCTTACTTAAAATGGGATGTACACACATATATACACATTGTGTGAGTATGTTTCTCTCTGTGTATACATACATATAGTTATATCTACACACACACACACACACACACACAGTTGTAAAATAATTTATAAATTTTTTGAGGCAAGGTCTTGCCATGTAACTCTGATTGGCCTAGATCTCACTCTGTAGACCAGGTTGGCCTTGAACTCACAGAGATTTGCCTGCCTCTACCTCCCAAATTCTGGTATTAAAGGCATGAGCCACCACATCTAGCAAAATAAAATTTAAGAGAATAAAAGAAAATTAAAACCCATACCATTTTATTTTGATAGCAGCCTGTACATTTTAATTTCCACATCACAATCAAATCATACTGTGTAGATTTGAATAAGCGTGCTCTGTGATGTTTGTCTAATGGCAGAATTGCCTCACAAGCTCATTGTTATATATGTCCATGTCATTAAACAATTTGCTAGCATAGTTTGATTGTGAAGTGGCTCCAGAGGTGCCATCCTTAGAGAATCGAGCAAAATTGAATAAGTTTGTATAGAGGCTGCAAGTGGTTATTCTGTATAACAGTTTTTCATTTCTTGAAGCACTTGTTGCTGTTAGTCACTCAGCTAAATACATTGTCTTGTTCTCTATGATTTTATAGCCTGTTCACTGTAGTTTTCTCTATGTAATCATATTGGAAAAAGGTTTAAAATCGTTGCTTTTGCAATCAAGCCATCTATAGTCAGCCCTGGTTCCTATGAGCTTTATTATGCACTAATGGCAATCATGGGGCATGTTCTTTTACCTTTCTGCACATCAGTTGGCTCTTCTTCAGAAGGAGATAATAAAATATGAATATTCAATCAACTTGGGATTTTGTTCTTATATATGTATGGAGCACTTAGAATGCCATTCAGGGAACACATGTGAAATACTTAACTCTTTTATACTTCTAATTGATATAATGGAAACATATATAAAAATAGAGTTTGTCTTCTCCATATGACTTCAGTGTCCACTGTTAACCAAATATATCTTTGTATTATTCTTCTATTATTACAATGTGCTTAAATATCTCATACTATAACCAGCAGTTTGTATTGTTAAATAAATTTACATCATTACATAAGTTAAGTAATTCATTGATGCCTTAATGTTAGAGAGACACAGGGAATTTTCCAGACAGTGGTGGTTCAGGCCTTTAATCCTAGTACTTGGGAGGCAGAGGCAGGTGGACCTCTGTGAGTTCGAGGCCAGCATAGTCTACAGAGTGATTTCCAGGAAAGCACAGACTATTTATTACACAGAGAAGCCTTGCCTCAAATAAACCAGGGAGGGAGAGAGAGAGAGAGAGAGAGAGAGAGAGAGAGAGAGAGAGGAAATTCAATGCTCATTGATACAAAAATGGACAATAAATTAATAAGGATATGAATGCATATATATATATATATATATATATATATATATATATATATCAAAACTTTTGCCACATATGTGTCTATATATCTGACCCTATGAGAACATTTAATTCAGCACTCAAAAGTAATAAGCTGAATTATTTATCAAAACATATTTGAATTTAAAACAGCATGAATAAAGTGTGGCAGTGTAATCCATGTACTATGTACCAGAAGTAGTATGAAACTTAAAACAATATAACTATGATCATGAAAGGGAGATAGCAAGGATATACATTAAAAACAATATCAGGGACTGTTACAGTATAAACAGGAATGGAACCTGAGTGGAGATACATAGGGCAACTATGATGGAAGTATCCATGAATTATAGAACAAAGTAAGTTTTAACAAAAATCTTGTGTGTCAAGGAGGAGCAAATGGACCCCCAGACTGATAGCTGGGAATCCAGCATGGGACTGACTCAGTCCCCCTGAACATGGGTCTCAGTTAGAAGGCCTGGGCAGTCTAAGGGACCTCTGACAGAGGGACCAGGATATATCCCTGGTGCATGAAAGGATTTTGGGAGCACATTCCCCATGGAGGGATACTCTCTTAACCTAGAGGCAGCAGGGAAGGAGAGGGAACTGGGATCGATATGTAAAATAAGAAATAAATAAATAAATAAAAAGAAAAATGTTTTTTTTAAAAAAAATCTTGTCTATCAGAGGTTCTGAAAAAGGATACAGGAATAATAAACACATTTTCTTTATAGCAGAAGTCTCTAAGACAGGTTCATATTTGGGAAAAGTTTTTTTTTTGTCAAGGTTTCTTAGGAAAAGCATCTGCTTTAATGAGAAAAGTAGTAATGGGCAGAGCAAACAGTGGGGTTGGGAGAAGTTTGTATATATTTGCAATCCCATGGAGGGCCCTGGAACTGGAACAACTCTTCAAAATGGACTGAAAAGGTATGGCTTTCTTCATTTTGTGAAAGGAAGAACATCCAAGCAAACAGCTTCATTTGTGCCTAGGTTGGGATGTCACCACCCCAAGACTGATGTAGCCAACACCATGACATGAAAGTATATCAGTATATATGTGGCTCTGAGCTGCTTCAAGGAAGCACACAGTTGGACCTAGTAAGGGCAGGTACTGAGACTACATTACTTGGACCAGTTTTAGAAAAAAAAATGAATCATAAAGTATTTTACTATGTTTTATTAAAATGACTGAAAACTGGTGTTCTTAATATAGAAAAATCCTAAAGTTCTCAGCCTAGCACAATTTCTGGAGGAGCATAACTACAATGGGAGATATGAGAATTAACCATAGGAACTAATTCTGCTTCAGCCAAGACAACCATGCGACCTGCCTGGTTCATCTGAGAGAAGAAACAGGGAGAAATGGAATGACAAACTCAAACCACTTCCCAACATTGCTAACATATTTCAACTCACTCTTGTCCTTATAAAGGTTAATTATATTTTCAATAAGAAGAATGAATTTGAGGTTGTGTATTTGTTGAACAGATCCATCTTTGTTTATTGAATGTCCTAAGTACTTTTGTTATGTGACACCCAGAGTCCTCAAGATTGCCTTGTAGGTAAAAAAGGGAAACAGACAAATGCTTTGTAAAGTGAGTGAATTTATTCTTCTAGTGATCTGTCAATTTCTGTATTCTGGTGTCTTAAATTTAGGATGAGTCCAACTTACTTTTATGTAAATATATGCAAGTCACAAGTGAGGAGAAACTACTCTCTGTTTCTAGTATTTGGCTAAAAGTTAGTATTGAAGAGTAGATATATTTTATTATTTCTTTTTATTGTGTAACGAAGAAAAGCTATTAGTAGCTTCGAAGATTTTTAAAGCACTCTGTCACGTTCCTAGCTTATATAAAATAAGTACCTGTGACCATACACTGCTTAGCAATATGCCAAGTAATTCTCTCTAACAACTTTCCATTCTATGTTCTTTTCACCATGAACTCAGATGGATAAAAGACTCCCCACATGGCTTATTTCCAGAACCTCCATAGTTTCCCTTCATGCTTAATTTGGATAAATGAAGTGACTTCATACAAAAAGTTCCCTTTCTTCTCTTGAATATGCTCATACCTTTAGCCCTAATAGCTGAAGGCATTAAATCCGGAGTTTTCCTGCTAAGAATTGCTTTTAGAAAGAGAGATGGAAGAAAGGCAAGATTTTCATTAGAAGTTGGATTTCCCTAAGTTTCCTGCTATTTAAAAAGTTTTGGATTCTCAGAATGAGAAGTTTTGTTTTTTGTTTGTTTTTAAAAAATGCTTTTGCTCACCCCAAAGATTGGCATCCGAGAGCTGACTACAGCCTGAAATTTTTAGCTCCACACATGCTTGATGAAATTATCACTTTGAAGATATCAGAGAAGCAAATATTTATTGTCGCAAATAGTCATGTCCCTGCTGACTTCCTTCCACTTTGTGCAGCTGGGCAGCACGAGCTTTTAAATTTCATAAAAACACACTACCCACCAGTTGTAGCTAGAGGACTGTAACTCAGATGTCATGAGACGAAAAAAAGGGTCGCTACTAGGCGTTCATCCGCACTAGGAATTCTAAAATTAAGTCTTTCATTGATAGTATTTTCAGAGAACAGACTGTGTGAACTGATTACAAGCAAGACATTAAAACTTAAATTAACTGTAAGAATATTTTCCCTTGGATTTTGTATCAAAGTGTAATTTTGAAATCCAAAAGTAAAATTTTACTCTTCCCCAGCTAGCATATACTTCCTGTGATGTGTATTTTAAGAAGTGTGAGAAAGCTTGGAATAAGTCAACATTCTAATTGCGACAAGCAAAGGAACATAGGAAATGGTGCAACTGTTAAAAGTTTGGATAAGAGCACATTTGTAAGACTTGGGTCATGAAATCAACAACATATTGCTAAATCACAGATCCTTAAGATTCCTCTCTATGCTGTGTGATAAGAGGTGAACAACTTGATCATTTCATTAACTCATGGAAAGCATTTGTTAGCATCAAAGACTTTTAGTAATAATTCTGAAATTTGTACCCGCACATTAATCATGGCAGGTAGGTCTTAGGGCACTTGTGTGACTGCAAATGATTTTCAAATACACACTGTGGCTCCTAGATTTTTTTGAAGCAGTCAGGGGAATTTACTGAGAGCAGTGTTTGTGGGTATTTATCTATGGAACACTGACGAAAGTTTGCATAGCCTACAGTTACAATAAGTCACTTACTAAGGGCTTTGTATATTCTATTAAACTTAGTCTTTACTATAAGCTGGGCAATACGTGCTATTATAACCCTTTAAAGAAGAAGGACATGATGATAGAGAGGATAAGCAGTTTGCTCCAATCACATGTCTAGAAAGAACTTTGTAGAGCTGGGGTTTAAACCAGACAATTGCCTTTAGAATTTATAATCAGACCTAATTCTTCATTTTCTACACCATGTGACCTAAGAGAACTGCAAAACTCAAATTTATATAATTAAAAGTAGCTAAATTCGAAACAACTTTATGATATAGTTACGTTAAATATATTCTTTCTTAAAGAATCAATCAATTCCAGTATTCTCTGAAGTTCACAGAAATCCTTAATAATAATTTCTCCTGCGAAAGTAGGTTTTTTTTTTTAAAGCTGTAAGCCTTACCTTAGTTGTAAGTTTGTTAATTTCTATGTGTCCAAATTTAAATCCATAAGCTTTAGAATTCTAGTAAAAGAGATCAAATCCCTCTTCTATCTATTGCTCATTAGTTAGACCGATCGAACTTAGTAACGTGACCTCAGGTAATCTTGGCTTTTATATATTTGAGCAAAATAAAACAGTGCGTGGTTCATAGGGTCTAAGTTTCATTTCCAGCGAGTGTTGTGTCCTCTTACAATGCACAAACCCTTTTCCTTCATCTTCCACTTTCAGGGACTTCATGCAGCTTATTTTTGTCACTTTTACTTCTAGTAATTATCTGTCTTCCTACTTACATCCCGCTAATTCAAAGAATAATTTTATTTTGAAAGAATTTAACAGAAATTTTGACTCTAATGAGCTCTTCAAGTCAGAAAAAAATTCTGTCTTAATGACTGTATTGTGGAAAACCTTTTATAAGCAATCCAAAGACAATTCAACACTCTAACTCTGGGTGTGAACGCATGACTAAGGTGGCAGCAAAACCTAATGACTTAGAAATATGTATTTGCACAGTGGTGTCTCATCGTGACAAAGGGACTGTACAAATGTGTTTTGATAATTTAGTAATAACATATGCTTCTGTTATTAGTAGTACTAATTTGGTCAAGAGGACAGGACCAGGGGAAACTATAAATTGTCAGTTGGTTTTCTGAATTTCAGTTCTCGATATTTTGAGGAAAACATTGTTTTTCTTGACAAGTGGTAATAAGATGCAAGATTCTTTGTTATCTAGAGAATTTCCCTTAATCAGAAAGTTAAGGAACTTTTAGACCTTTGGACTTGTCTTTTTATTGTACAATGTATCATTTCAAAAGTATCAAAACTCGCATTAATTCCATGACATAGGCATGTGCTTCTTGGATCTCCTCTTACTGGTTCTGTCTCACTTCTTACCACTGCCCCTCCCATGGGTTACAGACTGGCATGCCTGTGGCCACGTGCACACATTAAGTAGTCTCAGCTCCTTGTTCTCTGCCCACAGTTTTCCCCTCTAAGCCTTAGCCTGCCGTGGGTTCCCCTCTCCCCTCTTAGTATGCTTGACAGACTGTTCCCGCGGATACAGCTTTTCTTAAGTGCCCTACATGCCCCTTGCCATGTGCATCAGTAATTCACCTTGTCATCTTTCAAAGTGCAGATGTCATTTGATTCTCTTTTACCTACCCAGTAGCTAGTACAGTGTGCAGATCATAATGTGTGCTATATTCGTGTAGATTTAAGTATCAGTGGATGGACAATGTTTGCTCTGTCCTGATATGGAGGTAGTAATAAAGGAAATGATGAATTCCTTAATGAACATTTCTGAGAAGGACGGAACTATATGGAAGGATGTGAACATATGTCATCTCCAAGGCAATAAGCTTTTTCAATTCTGATCTAAGTCCTGAAAGAACCGCAGGTTCTTGGATTTACATTATTTTTGGAATATTGTCCCTTAGGTTTTAAAAACAGAATTATTTAGGAAAGGGGGGAAAATCCCATAAATACCATTTGTGAGTTGATTTCGGAAAGCACCAATAAATGTGGTGTCACCTAGCTGTTGACTGATTGACCCATATGAGATGGTATCTCCACTGGTTGTATTTGATGGGCATTTCTGTGGAGGCTGGCTCCTGCAGCTGTGTAAGGCAATCTTCTCTTTACACTATACCTGGTATACAGTTCATAATGTTCTGACCTGTGTGATTTATGTGTCTGTTTTCCTAAGCTTTTGTTTTGATATCAGAAACCATTAATCCTTCAAACCTGTGAAGTTGTAATGCTATCTGCCAACAGCAATGATTTGTATTTGGAATGTGAATGTGCTCCAGCCTTTTATTATAATTCTGATATGCTTTTGAATGACCACATTTTACAGCTGGAAAAAAAAAGCAAATATACAATTTACCTGACTACCTTAGTGAAAAAAAACACTTGTTCACGCTTACCTAATCTAAGTTTGAGTTTTCTTACATTGCCTTTATGCAACTTTATATATAAGATGCAACAACATTTATCTTCTTGCTTGCTGAAATTTAATTAATAAACAAATTATTACTTCTATGGACCAACATTCTCATGGATTTGAATAGAGATTAATATTTTTGTATGATGGAAAATGCAAAGCTTTCTCTCCCACTACCCTATCTCATTAGCAATCGGCAATAAATTTTATTTTTAATTCCCCTGTGTGGTTTTATGAAGATAACATATTAGAGGCTAATTTGTGGGTCATTATAAAATATGTATTCTCACTCGTGAGTTCCCATAATGGCAACTAATGTCATAGAAGCCTTTTATTTAAAGTTAGACTCTCACAAACCCCTAGGGTGTCCTTTATTCTGAGCATAATGAATAAAAATAATATAACTCTTCAGCTTTGAGAGAATCCATGCAAATGATTTTGGTGCCATTAAACATGAATGAAAGGTTTTGTAGTTATGGATAGCTGTATTTGTTTGGAGTGACTATGTAGGAGGAAGATGACACTAAGCAAAAACTATAAAGAAGAAAATGATGAGGGATATGTAGTTCAGTCCAAGTATATGTTAACTTATCTCCTAAGACACCTGCACACCTCACTAATGAAAATGTTTTCAAAAGAATATTGAGCCCCTGAGAAAAACAGACATACATTTAGCCTATTTTCAAGTAATTAATTCTTCTTCAGAGGAACTCGGGAGAAAAAGTTCAAAACTTATCTGTGGTTTGCCACCTCCCACAACTATATATATATATATATATATATATATATATATATATATATAATTTTTCATATTGATCCCAGTTCCCTCTCCCTCTTCCCCTCTCTCCCACCCTCTCATGCTCCCCGGCCACCATCCCCTCCCATCCCCCCACTCCACATGTAGGGTGATGCCCTCTAGGAGGGGCCATCCAAATCTGTCAAGTCATTTGGAGCAGGGACAAGGCCTTCTCTCCTGTCTCTATGCTAAGGGAGTATTCCCTCACTATGGGGGATGTGTCCCCAAAATCCTTTTGTGTATCAGGGATACATCCTGGTTCCACTGTTCAAGGTCCCTTAGACTGCCCAGGCCTTCTAGCTGAGACCCATTTTCAGGGTTTTTTTTTTTTTATGTTTCATTTTTCAATGTATTCATATTCCAGGATTCTTCCTTCACTTTGAGAATGAAGTATCCCATTTTATGCGATGAAGAAATTCAGATGCTAAGTGATTCCCTTTGTGGGACTTGATATCTTTTTCAGGGAATGATGTACCTGGAAGAAAGACGGCTTGTTCATCGGGATCTGGCAGCCCGTAATGTCTTAGTAAAATCCCCAAACCATGTGAAAATCACAGATTTTGGTCTAGCCCGACTCTTGGAAGGAGATGAAAAGGAATACAATGCTGACGGCGGCAAGGTAGGTGAATTTAAGAGCAATATTTCTTGAAAATGTAGTAAGATAACTCTGTCTCTAATAATAACAACCATATGATAATTCTTAGGAACTCAGAATATGAATCTTTAACACAGGCCATAAACATTGTCTCATTGATCCCAAGACTATAGAACTATTATACAATGACAGCTTCTTATGTCCTGAGAAGCTTAGGGACTACCAACAATCATAATTCATCTGGAAGCTGGCCATTCTTACTTCTAATCTTCCAGCAATAAAAATGATACCTTGCAATTACCGAGTATAGTTGCTTTGATTTCACTTATATTACAGTGAATGTTTTACCTACATTGCTTAACACTTCACTATACAACAAAATACAAGCTAAATTACTAATACTGAAGAAAGTAGAATACAGGTACATCTTTAGCTACCTTTTCCTATCCTCCAACTCATGTTCTGCCTGAGAACTGTGTTTCTCCATGTCACCCTTGCCATATGGTTTCACTCATATCTTAGTTATGTCATTTTTTTTTTTTGCTGATTAATCTGAATTCTTGGCTAATTAATTAGGGAAATTTGTATGGGAAGATCCATCTTGCTTGACCTGCAGAAACCTCTGCTAGAGCAGGTCAATGACACAAACCTATTGAATCTTAACCCCTAGTGACCTATGAAGCTAGGATTTAGAAAAAGTTATTTACATATATCAATCTGTTAATTATATACATTACTTTTCTACTACCTATAAATAGTTACAATAATAGGCTTTAAGTGCCTTGCATTGATTCACCCTAGGCCTTCACATGCTTGTCTATATTCAAATCCTATCACAAAGTAAGATAGCAAAATTTTATAAATACAAATATTTCATTTTCAAGATATTATCTGACCTCTTTCCTGATCCGCCTATTTTGTCTGTCTACTCCCAAACTACAGTGGCTTGAAATAACATTTCTGAAATTCTCAACAAGATTTCTCAGAAATAGCAGTCTATAAATCACACAACTCCACCTGTCTTAAGAACATACAACTGTAAGGTTGTCTAACGCAAGATTCATTATGGCTTTAAGTGCCTGGTCACCATTATGTCTTTATCAAGCCACCTATGATTTAAACTTACTTCTATAACACATTGTCCTTAGTCCATAAAGCCTGCTAACTCCTTGCCCATAGGGAAATTACTTTCAATGTGTCTTCTGTTCCTTTTCACTGAATCCCATGATTCTGTCATAGAATTACCTTGGTGTCACCTTGGTGAGCAGCCAACCTCATGATTTCAAATGCCTATTTAGTTCTAAGCTTTCAACTGCAAAGTAGAAATGTTTATCTTTATTTTATGGAATCTAATTATATCCCAAGCTACTTAATGCTGCCCTTTTGAGTTGAAACACATTCTGCTGACCCATCATCTGCAGGGTGTGTGGGTTGAGTGTTTTTCTTGTAGTGATGATGGATTTGTGCTGATCCTCTCACATTCTTTTATATTCCTAGTTCCTATTTTGAAAATGGTACATATTTTCAATTCTTGCTTGCCCAGGCAAGGGAGATCATTTGTGGCTGGGGAACAAAGCAAAGCTAACTATGGAATTCGTGATTTTAGACTATTTAGTGACCAGAAGAGGAAGTTGGGACAACTGAGCGAAAAAAAATCCATTGTATCTGTAGTAAAAAAATCTGAGAGAGAAATAGGATCACTGAAAATGGAGAAACCTCATTTATAAGAAAACATAATATAGAAAGATTTTTAAATTTGATTTTGTCAGTCATAATACTAGCTCATAATTTAGGTACTAGACATTAAGAAATATATAAAGCTGTTGAGATGTTTAATTCTCTTTTTATTGTTTGTGACCCTTTAAAATATATCCTTTGATAAATTTGCTTCATAGATTTTATAAATTTTAATTCTTTTGTTCTCTATCTTGAAAGAAAAACTGGTTTATAGCTATAGACACAACATCAAAAAATATAGTTGAGGTCAGTCCAGAGACTAGCATTTAGAAAATATAAAAATGGTTTCTTCTATGATTTCTAATAATTCACTTTTTATTTTTCTATAGATGCCAATTAAATGGATGGCTCTGGAATGTATTCATTATAGGAAATTCACTCATCAAAGTGACGTTTGGAGCTATGGTAAATTAATCTTTATAAATTTGGTCTTTTAAAGAAAAATATGTTTATCTCACACCTCATACAAAATATAAAAAAGTCATATATATAGTACTGGAAGCACTTACTTGTAACCTTAACTCCCTAAGGTAATTGACTCTTTGATCTTTAATTTAAAAAGCTAAACACCCCCAAATCACAATTTTATCTATCTTTTTGTGACTTTTTCTGCTCTTCTAAATGTAAAAAATATAACACTATTAAATTTTCTGCTATAAGATCTGGTTTGATATAATTTGTCTGATTAATCTATTTATTAGTAAACAAACAGAAAAACTGGCCAATGTTAAAAACAATTTCTTGGAATCTCATGACCTTAATGTTCAACAACTCAGTGGTCATAAAACTTTGAAAGTCATCCGTGTGAAAGGGTAAAGCAAAATAAAAACATGTTCTTGTTTATTTTATATTTGGTTAAAAGAATGTATGTTCTATGGCAGAAAATATAGTTATTGTGGAAACAAGGAACAACTAATGAACACATAGAGTGATTATGAATATGGAGATAAGAGAACACTGCTAATTGTTTTTCATTTACAAATTATTTTTAGAAAGACAGAGAGGTTAAATGAATGATAGGCCAGATTAGAACATTTTTTTCTTTACATTGAACTCAGTTGTGGAAGTGAGCTAGTTAGCAACTTGTCTGTGCTTACAACTTTGTACACTTACAACATAACAAAAAGGGATCAGTGCTTTGTCTAAATTTAAATACATCGTAAAACTAGTGTTAATTGGTAATAAAACCACAAAGCCTCTAGGCCGGTAAGATGGCTCTAAAGGTAAAGGATATTACTGCCAGGCCTTCTTGTATGAGTTCCACCCCTAGAACCCATGAGATGGAAGGAGAACAAGACTTTCAAGTTGTCCTTGGATTTCCACTCATCTCCTGTAGCATGTGCAGACCCACACACACACACACACACACACACACAAACACACACAGTACATTTACATAAGAAAAAGAAAACCGAAAAACAGTACAATCCCTGGTGTCATGGCTAGAATTAATTTTCAACTTGATAGTGTCCAGAATCATCTGGGATAGTTACTGTAGGGAATCACTGTGACTGTAGGATACTATCTTGAACACATGAATTGAGATAGGAAGACCTTCCACTGAGGGCGGAACATTCTCTAGGCAATAGATCCTATACTATATAAAGTAGACAAAGTGAGCTGAGTTAGTATTTGTGCCTTCATGCCTTCTTGTTTCCTGATTGTAGATAAGTGATATGTCCAACTGCTTCAGCTCCTGTTGTCTTGACATTTTCACTATGAGAAATTACTCCCTGAATTGTGGGTGAAAATAACCCTCCTCCCTCTGAGTTTCTTTAGTAAAAGCATTGTATCAAAGAAACAGGAAATGAAACTAAGACCATAACTGGTACCAAGAAATGGAGCTTTTATTGTAATAAACTTCCATGGTTCTTTGTCCTTTGAAATTGTTTCTTATCCTATGGTTTGGTTTCTTATGGGGAGGACTGTGGAAGAGTTTAGAAATTTGGGCTAGAGAGATCCTGGAATGCTCTAAGAAGAAATTGATGGGCCATTCTGGTAGGAGTCTGGAAGGCAATGATGATAAGAGAAACATAAATGGTCGAAGCCTGCATCATGGCTGCTGCAGATGGGAACAATGGGAGAGAAGCCATTCACGTGCTGGTTTGACTAAGAAAGAATTGGTCTTTATTCTGCCTGTTGCCTGAGAAATAGAGTGAAGTTTAATTGAGAGATGACAGACTGCTTTATTTGGCAGAGAAAATTATAGGACAGGGGAGCATTCAGGCTCCCCTGAATTCTAACATGACCATTGAAGATCTGGATACCACTGAAGAAAGGTCACTTGCAGTGCATTAGAACAATGGGAGGAGTGGACTGAGAGTGAAACCACACCCATCAGAGATGCCAACTTGAGCGGACCCAAATTTATTTCAAGGAAGAAAGCCTATACTGGAATGTTCCCTATTCCCCAAGCACTTGCCTCGGAAGTTTCCCCAGGATCAGCACACAGAAGTGGATGAAGCTGTGGTCTAGGAGGTCCAAGCCCTATCTCAAGGTAGTGACAGATCATGGCAGTGTCACCTAGAGGCTATGGTTTTAAAGGCATGAAGGAGACAAAAATGAGGGGGTCATCGATAGCAGCCAAGACCCAGAGATGTGTGGCAGAGTTAAAAAGCAGAGAGGCCCTTGTGGAAAACTGTGAAGGTGATCCCTCAACTGCTGGGGAGACTTGTATATTCAACATGGCCAGACACATGGGACATGCACAAGTGTGCATTGCAGACATGGGACAGAAGCAGCTTGAAGATGATGTGTATGCTGAAGCCAGCAGAACTGAAAGTGTGAGGGGTGTTGCTACTCAAGCCTTTTGAAACCCAGTTGATTACGTTATCAGATCCAGATGCCAGACATGGAGCTTCAGGATTCAATGTTTGGCTCGCTGGATGTTTGTTTTTCTTTGGTATAGTTTTTGGTTTCCTTCCTTCCTTTTTTTCTTTTGTTTTGTTTTCAAACTGTGCTCCAATTCTTCCATTTCCATTTTGAATTACACATTTACTTTGTGCCATTGTTATTTGGATGTATACAACTTTTTTTTTTTTTTTTTTTTTTTTTTTTTTAGCAGAGCTCACAGTCTCATGTCTCATAGTTAAGAAACTTTGGACTTTTAAAGTAATGGAATTGTTGAAGACCATCGGGACTTTAAGGTTTAACTGAATACATTTTATTTTATAAAATTGTCAGGACGATACAGGGGCAAAGAGTGGAAAGTTACAGCTTAAAATGTATGTGTTCTGCATATGTTGGAGTTGTGATGGTTAGTGTTTCTAGGGAATTTACAGAATGCAGAACTGCCTGGGAGTGAACCTCTGCGATGGTTATGGGAATTATCTCGAGAGAGGGGCCATTCCCTAGGCAAGGTCTCTTGGACTGTATGAAGTGGAGAAGGCAAACTGAGAACTACTGTGAATTCATTCATCCCTCTCATCTCCAAATTGTGGATATAGTGTAGCCAGTTGCTTCCAGCTCTTGATGCCTTGACTTTCCTAACATAACTTTAAACTGTGAGGTGAAATAAACCGTTTTCCCCTTATTTGCTTAAGCAAAACTATTATCACACCATGCTACAATCACAGATCCAGAGAGGCTGGGTAACAAGGAGGACCCAAGGGAGGAATACATAGGTTTCCCTGGGAAGGTGGACTGCGGGTGGGGAGAGAGGATGGCAATCCAAGAGTCTGATTGTAGTGTGGGTGAAGGTGGGTGCTGAGAGAGATGACTGGAAATGGCGGGTTTATGGTTAGGTAGAAGCAAGGGAAACTCCGATGAGTCTCCAAGGATGACCCCAGCTAAGACTCCTGGCAGTAGTAGATGCATAGCCTGACTGGGTATTTGCTGTGATCAGATTGGTGACTACTCTGGTTGTTACTGGTGAGACTTCATCCAGTGACTGATGGAGTTAGATGCAGAAACCCAAGGCCAAACATTGGTCCAAGCTTTTGGAGTCCTACTGAGGAGAGAGAGAGGAGGGATCGTAGGAAACGGGGCTCAGGAACATCACAAGAAAAATCCCAGACACCACTAACCTAGCTCATGGGAACTCTCAAAGTCTGAGCCAACAAAGAAGCCTGCACAGGACTGAACTAGGCTCTCTGTGTATATATGACTGTTGTGTAGCTTTGTCTATATGACTCCTAGCAATAGGAGCAGAAGCTGTCCCTCGTGCTTTGGCTGGCTCTTGGGAACCTATTCCGCATGATAGCTTGCCTTGCCCCAGCCTGAATGGGGCGATGTGCTTGGTCTGAAGGCAGCTTTATATGCCATGCTTTGCTGATGCCCATGGGAGCCCTGCCTCCTTCTGAGTGAAAATGGAGGAGAGGGGAAAGGGGGCTAGTCAGAGGGGAGGTTGAGTGGAATAGGAGGAGAGGAGGGAGGGGATGCTTCAGTCTGTATGTGAAATAAGTAAATAAAATTCTAAAAGTATATATTATCACATAACTGGAAGAGAAACTATGACTAGTTAAAGGCGATCATAAAATTTAAAAGCACAGTACAGTTTATTTTACTTAAGTCATGACTTAGTTTTGCCTTTTTTCATCCATCCATATAAATATTTAATTCATTTAAAAACTATATAATTTACGACATGTATATAGGCATGGGATATATATATATATATATATATATACATATACATATACATATACATATACATATACATATACATATACATATACATATATATATATAGGGGGGGAGGAAAGACCTAAGACATTTCAACACAAATTTTCCCATGTCTGTGTCATAAATGGTGTTAAATTTTCCAAAAAGGTCACATATCTTATAATTTGGAAGTAGGAAATGTGTGTTTATGGTTTAGACAAATGCAAGACAAATGTTAAACCAAACTTAGTCATTAAACAACTTTTAAAAAAATCAATAAAAAAGTAAATATATCATGTATATGGTACTCATATGCTGCATATTAACATGTATGCTAGTGTTTATGTAAGTATTACAGATGCAGATTAGCATAAGTATGTGATAGTGAGGATTTGTGTCAAATGTTGTTACAGGTTCATATTTTATTTTATTGCGTACTAATATATACATATGCTTTCCTTTTACTTTTTGTACTTGCGTTTCACTAAATTTAAAGGTGGTAATCTGCCTCTGGCAAATTACTCACGACCTCAAAACAAACAAACAAATGTTGCCAAAAAAAAAAAAAAGGTCATGTTTTTAATACTACAGTTTGCCTTTGAGAGAAGTCTTGTGACTCTGGCTATCACAGTTTTATTCATGATGAGTTCCCACTTCCACTGGCTGTTCAGTGCACAGTAATAGACAGATACTCAGTGCTGTTTGGCATGGCAGCCTTGGTTTCAGCATGCTTTCATACGGCATCTTCAGATTATTATGATATGCCATAGTTGATTGCAAGAGGCATGGGTGGCAGAGATTGCTACATATCCTTGTTTATAGTATGGGTATGATGAAAATTATCACTGGCTGCATTTTTAATATGCACAGAATATGCATCAGCTGTGACATATCTTAAAGGTGATGAATTATAACATGTTTTCTTATGTTTCTTCTATAGTCTGAGATTTCTCTTTAGACCCAAAGCCATCTCCTTTAATATTCACTGTGCCACTACTCTGGAAATATTTACTTACATAACCAGAAGCAGGAATTCGGGCATTTTAGTCTTTATTTTTGTACTTATTGGCATTATATTTCATAATATTTTTATTGTTTTAATATGTAGTGGTTTTTAGACTTTGATTATTTTGAAGGTGCTGATAGAGATTTGAAAATACCAATGTGGTCTTCAACAACAGCAAACATGTGTTCAAGAAAAATGTTTCCTTTGTGCACGTGTTCTATGGGCATAGGAATGTATGTGTGTATGTGTTTGTTTGTATGTATGTATATCATACTGTGACTTGCTTAAAAACAGTGATCACAATTTTATTTGTCTTCCATTGTAATGTAAACAATGGCTTTCTTGAGTAACTAGATCTTGATATAAAAAAATAAGGATTTAGAAAACATCCATCTGCTGAAAAATGTCACTAGTTGTACACACGGACAATAAAAATTATGGGATGTAAATATTAATAAAATAATCCAATCAGTGTTAATGATTTTATTCTAAAAGGCAGTTTGAAGTTTACATATCTATATTGTTTTCAAGCACTGGTGACTAACACACCAGTTTAAATAAATAAACATTATAGAGGTATTCAGAAAACATAGCCCTAATTATTGGATTTTATACTAAAATAAATCTGTATATGCATCCCTTAAGATTCATACTTTAACACTACCATGCTTACATAGCTATTTCTATTTTAAAAGTATTCTGGCCTAAGGATAAGTCTCAGTGATAGGGAATTTACCTATTATAGTAAATAACTAATCTTTAGTATATGGCTGTTTTTGTTCCTGGTTTTGCCTTTTATTTTGTTTTCTCTGTCAGTCAGAACTCTAGTGATTCAAAACAAAAAAAAAAATATCATTAGCTTAGAAAAAAGCTGTACATTGTTTTCCTCGCTTCTCATTTCAAAAGGACTCCCATTCCTATATATTCTGTCTTCCATATGACTTGATCTTCACGCAGACTCTCGTACGTGCTAAATAAATTTTTCTTTTTCACTTGTTTTCTTTGTGTTGGCTGAACAGTGAGCCACAAGCTTTGCTGTAACCACAGACACCTTCAACATTCTGAAACTATCATCTCAGCCTTTGATGACTTTTCCCGCCAAAAGGCTAATTTAAAAATTTATCCATGTCAGGCTTTTCCTGACATCATATTTATTTGATATTGAACACATGCATACAGTAAAGGAAATGTATTTTGAATTTTAATGTATGTGAAACAATTGTTATCAGTATGCATCAGAATTACCTGTAGGTACAAATGGGGAGTTTGTTTTAATTTCTGGTATTGGTCCTAAAATTTTCCTGTTATGCATTAATAATTCCAAGACAATAGTAAAAGAATTCTTACTGTTAATTGTCCCAGGAGGGCTTTGCTTTGGAATTGTTGAAGTGAGTGAAGGAATGTGAAGGAATTTCCTTCAAATTTCTATTGTTTGATTTTAAAGAGTAATTTTATGTGTGTTCACTCAAAATTGTAATGGTAATTTGCTTATATGTGGATTTTATTTCCAATTAGGTGTCACAATATGGGAACTGATGACCTTTGGAGGAAAACCCTACGATGGAATTCCAACCCGAGAAATTCCTGATTTATTAGAGAAAGGAGAGCGTTTGCCGCAACCCCCCATCTGCACAATTGATGTTTACATGGTCATGGTCAAATGTAAGACTGGAATATAATTTTACTAGCTGTATCGTCATTCTTAACAAACTAGCAGTTTAGATTGTTTTACCTGCAAAATATTTCTCTGCATTGAAAAACATCAGTGAGAATGTTTATGAATGCAGAATCTAAATGCCTATTTGTTGTGATTATTATTATGAAATAATAGCATGCTTCCAAGCTATAAAGTAAAACAATATGTAGTTCTTACACCTCTAATTTTCATAATTTCAATGCCTATCAATGTTTCTCATAAAGAGAAATAATTATTCATAAGAATGATGGTAATAACATTTATGTTAATCTTTATGGGAAAGTATCTAAACATCACTGGTAGCCTAAAACAGAATTAATTGGATATAGATTTAATGAAAAGTAAATTAGCAGAGCAGACTGGGAATCAGAAAAGGCGAATCTGCATTGAAATAAAGATTATAATGTTTACTTTTTCAATTTGATCATTTGTTTACATCAAATGTTCTTTTCTTTCCGTTCCTATACCCCAGACACATATATATTATAATTGTGTTTCAGAAGCCTAGGCCACTAATTTTAATAGAATTAAATAAGTCTCTGGTGTTTCTGACTTAATTTAAGTGAGATTAACAGGCAGCCATCTCTCTTGTATAATCTCAGGTTTTCCAGTTTTGATTTACATAGGGTTAAAGAAAGACGCAGAGTGGTGAAGGTGAATAAGCATTTTATTAATAAGAGACTCAGAGACGCTGGGCCCAGGTCTTCTCATATTTATATTCATGACATGTGTGATCCATTCTGACAGGAAGGGAAGGAATAAAAAATGTTCCTTGCAGGGCAGGTCAGCATGCCCTTTTCTCTAAGCATAGTCCTATTTACTCAATATTTAGTTAGAGAGAAACAAATATCTCACTGTGAAGTTAACCTTTTTTTGGCTCCAGTAGCTTTGGCATTAGCATCTTGGCATTAACAAACGATTTTGGAAATGAATAACCATAAGATGCAGAGTGTTTGAGCTTAGGATAGGTGACACAAAGGATGCATAAGATGATACCCAAAGGATTTCCAGAACAAAAACAAAAATTAGCTCTTTAGAAATAGAAAAAAAAAAAAGTTCCTAGCTATATTAGATCAGGCCTTATTTACTCCATGTCCTGAAGAGAGTTTAAAAGCATTCATATATTATATGATAATTTGTTACCATAACCAGCATCAGCTGTGACTTGAGTAGCTCAATGTGATGGTGGAAAGATAAGCAAACATTTTGCCTTATTAGACAAAGTATATTGAGAGTTTTACCTTTTGGTTTTCCCTTTCCCCTGGAGGTTTCATGCTTTAGAAAGGGATCATTTGGCAACGAAATCAAAGAAAGTTTGGTGCTGTTATTCTTGTCATCTCATCAGCTAAACAGAGTTAGGTAGTTAGATCCATTTTAATCTAAACTCCTAGCTAAAGAATACTACCTACGTTGAAAACTGGTATTTTTATTCTGGGAGAGCTAAGGTAACACGTGTTGCTGAACACACATTGCAAGTCATTTTGTATTGTTCTTCTAGCCAGGAACAAACCGGCAAAAGGGAGCTGCTTTCAATTACCCATTTTAGCCTTTAGGTGCCACCGTACTATAATGACAACCAAATATTTTCCACTATGTATTCTTGATATAAAACTTCACATTCTATCTCAATTATCTTGTCTATAACCATCCAAGAATGTTTTTAAAAATGTTATATCCACACTGAAAAATAAGAACAACAGAAGCTGACATTCTAAACTTTTCCATAGTAAGCTTGGGGTCTGTTTTCAAGGACAAGAATTAATTTGAATAGGATCAATAAAATGAAAATTGGGGTTCCGTAGAGAAGGTTCAGCAGTTAAGAGTTTGTGTTGCTCTTGCATAAGACTCAAGTTTGGATTTCAGCGCCCAAGTCAGGCAGCTGACATCCAGCTCCAGATTGATTTATACCCTTTTTTTTGGGTACCTGCACAAATGTGAACATACCTAGACATAAATACATAATTAAAACTCCACTAAATGTTTTAAATCTTGCCTTTATTGTTATAATATATTGCCTTACCTAACTGTCTTGTATCTTTCACTAATGTCCTTTCACTGAATTTTTGCAGATTATTATTAAAATAATACCTTTTACATTTTGTCCATATTTTTCAAATTTTCAGTGTCACTTTCTCCAATTATAGATACACTAATAATTTTCTCTGCATTAATTGACAGGTTGGATGATCGATGCTGACAGTAGGCCTAAATTCAAGGAACTGGCTGCTGAGTTTTCAAGGATGGCTAGAGACCCTCAAAGATACTTAGTTATTCAGGTTAGTCCTTTTGACTTTGCTGGAAATGTCCAATAATCAAGAGACCATGTGAACACCTAGGAATTGGTGGATCTGAATATGATTCAATTAACTGAGACAATGCAGGCTCAAAAAGGCAAATACTGCATGCTCTTTCTCATATGCATATCCTGCATATATGTGTATGTATAAATATGTACATATATATATGTTATGTTTATATATATTGTACAGGTCATAAAACTAGAAATGGACCATGAAAAAGGAGAAAGAGGTTTTAAGGGAAAGGTAATTGTGGACAAGAAGGTAATAGAGTACATATGACATGGAAGTAGGAAAGGAAAGGCATGAACATGCAGGAGTGCACGACGATGACAAATAAAAGCAAAGTATGAATTTAAATGCTGTAACAATGCCGTTCATTTATATGCTAATTGTAGAAGTATAGATGAATTGTTTTATTGGAGGGGATGTATACTATTCAAGCAATAACTCAATACAAATGAATTGATGCCTATTTAAATTAAAGAACATACCAAAAGAACATTTTCCATTCAAAATTAGGAATCTAACAGATAGGATCATTTAATTAATGTAATAATTTCTCTGTCGTTATTGTTACCTAAAGCCTACGCAGGTATACCTTGAGTATTTGGGATTATCTTTCTTTTCTGGAAGGAAACTTTATCTTCAAATAAATTAACATGAAGACAAAAGCCAGACTTTAGAAGACACTGATTTTCAATTATTTTCCCCACAAATTAACCCCCACAAACTGAAATTATTTACCAAATATCACAAACTTTTGGAAAAGCTAAAAATATTTATGATATGATAAATTGAACAAAGTTTGGCAAGGGTTTTGTATCTCTTCCAAGCTCAAATATTATCTATGTTGCATGCCCCCACTTTGACAATAGTGCCATGATAGTGTAGGACAAGCATGGGTGTCTGTGTCCTAATTCTGGAGCATCAGTGCAACCATATTAAATAAACACTGAAGTTAATTGCCTCTTATGGTCTATTCTTAACCCATGCACCTCCTTACCAGTGAACTGTTATTCTTAGATCAGAAATGGATTTTGCCACCCTTGAAGCATGAGCATCACCTGCCTCATTCTTTTTTTCCTTTGTTGTTGATTTGCCACATTCTTCTTGTATTCCATTTCCTACCTTTTAATGTCTAACCATAGTATGGGATTCTTTTAGGCTGGTAGTTAAGCTAAAGATGTTTTTTAATGAGCACATGATTCTCCAGCTGTTTGTTTTTCTGTTATGTAAACATAGTATTGAAACCACAAGTTATAAAGGAAGGAATAATGATTTGTGCATATCTTATGGGCAATCTTTCAGGGTGATGATCGTATGAAGCTTCCGAGTCCAAATGACAGCAAATTCTTCCAGAATCTCTTGGATGAAGAGGATTTGGAAGACATGATGGATGCTGAGGAATACTTGGTCCCCCAGGCTTTCAACATCCCTCCTCCTATCTATACATCCAGAGCAAGAATTGACTCCAATAGGGTAAGAAGTAATTAGACACAAGTACTGTATTATTTGTATACAGTACTTGTATACAGTACTGTATACAGAAATAAGTTTGTATACAATGATTGTAAGCATAAAAATTTTCAAGTAACTATAGAGCTTACTATTGCAATTTCCATGTCAAAAGCACACTGTACCCTGTTACGAGTAGGTTTTTCCTGACAGCCTGAACCCACTGTGGCACCAGCCCCAATTAACACACAGAGACTCTTTTTTGATATAACGCTGTTGGCCAGTTACTAGTTTCTTATCGGCAAGCTCTGTCTAATCTAAGTATTTCCATGTGGTCTCATCTTACCAGAGAGTGGGGCTGGCGTCTGCTCTCTCCAATCTCTATACATGCTGACTCCTCCCTACTTCTTCCTTGAATCCTTCTGGTCTCCTAGTCTCACCTATCCTGCTTTCCTATTGGCCATCAGTGCTTTATTCATTAACCAATAAGAAAAACATATTTACAGAATGTCATCTCCCATCAGTACCCACAAAAGATATGGCAAGCTCACTATAGATAACTTTGGAAGTGAAGCATGGACAATACAATATGTATCCTAAGAAATCAACATTCCCAAAGAAATCATCTTACCTCCATATTTGTGCGTGTGTATATATATATATATATATACGTTTTTTCTTATTTTACATATCAATCCCAGTTCCCTCTCCCTCCTCCCTCCCATGCCCCCCGACCCCCACCCATCCTATTCTCCCCCCAACTCCACAGGGAGGTTCATCTTATCCATCTTAAACAAATTTTATTTGTTAAGAACCAAACTAATAATACTTCATAGAGTAATGAAAATTCTTGCTCATTAGGCTTTTACTTTGTTTAAAATATTACACTATCCCGTGTTAATCAATACTAGCACATTTTTCACTCATTGAAAAAACACTCACTTTTCTTTCAAGTGAAATGCAAACACTGGAAAGTGTGTGCATGTTTAAGCCACAGTCGATCATATTTTGAAGCCCCATGAACCTTTACCAAGACATTTTCAGATGCTTCTGAAAAGAATTCACATTTCAAATATCAAATCCACGGTACATGAGTCTCAGTTATTCACTAAGTGCTGTCAACCCTTCTGTTTATTTTAAAAGATTCGCTTGTCTGGAGACACTGGAGAGATGGCACTTACAAGTGTGGATTGCTTTTGTAGAATAGTTGCGATCCCAGAATCCATGTCAGGCAGATAAAAAACCCCAGCTCTTGGGAATCTAGCATTCTTTTTAAATAAAATGAATCTTATTTAAATAGTTTTAATTTAATAAAAAAAAGGAATCACTTGTCCACTCAACACGTGAGTGTCTCTGCCAAGAGATGTTAGCACACATTAGAGAGTCAAGGAATCTCTATGTAACTCGTGATTTCAAAACATAGCCAGGTGCCTGCATAGGAAGGAAATGAAACCAACCTAGATGACCATCAAGAGATAAAAACAGAAAATTGATCAGCTGTAAAGAAAAATAAGATTACTAAATCGTCAGGAAAATAACACACCTGAAAACCATAGCACTAAAATGTAATATTAAAATTATAATAGTAAAGTAAGTAACAAAGCTCAGAAAGAAAAAGAAAAAAGAAAAAGAAAGAAAATGCGAAAAACCATCATGTTTTTTCTTACATGTTTTTTCCTAGCTTATAATGTATACATGTATGTGTTAAAGATATGTAAGTGTGAATATAAGATAAATATAAGATATTTATATATCTTATATACATAAGATAAAAATCTATGAATATAAGATAAAAATCTATCCAGAGAGGGTCCTATTAGGTGACAAGGGAGGGTGTGATATTGGGAAAAGGACATATGTCATTAAAAGCTCCAACATTAATTTTTTTTTCCTAGCTTCAACTCCATCCTCTTTCTCCTCCTCCTTCTCTCTCTCTCTCTTCCTCTCTCTCTCTCTTCTCTCTCTCTCTCTCTCTCCCCCTCTCTTTGTTTTGCTGTGTTTTTTGACACAGGGTTTCTTTGTGAAACAATCCTAACTGTCCTGGAACTCACTCTGTAGAACAGAGTGGTCTCCAAGTGCTGGGATTAACCTAGTGTTGTCTTCTCTCTCTCTCTCTCTCTCTCTCTCTCTCTCTCTCTCTCTCTCTCTCTCTCTCTCTGTCTTTTTAGTGAATAAATGAATTAAACTTTCTGGGTATTGAAATAACAGGAACCACAAATGGGTAAATAAACAACTTGATCACAAAACCCTAAATGAAGCTTCAGAATGGCCATTCTAACTACAGAGCAGCTGACTGAGATGTCTGAAGTCTGGAATTGGCCTAGTGTCTGAGTAGATTCCTTAGACCACTTGTATGGTGTTTTTGCTTGTGAGTTAATTAGAAGTACATGATTTTATTAAATTTTTAATGTGTCTGGGGTAATGGAAGTGCTACAAAGTCACAGACTCAGCATACAGCTTGGCAAGTGCTACAGTAAACTATTTCTTGGCCATTAGTGGTGTGGAGATATAATGAGTTTAGCTCTATACTCAGGATCTTCCATTTATAAGATATGAACATAATTCTTGATTGTTTTCTAGGAAGCAACTTTTCCCCCTTAGCGCCTCCATCTCAGAACATTGTCACTATAGTAGAACAAAGCGTTCTAGTTGTCTTGGCCATAAGCTCAAGAGAAACTTCAAATTTCCGGTCATTCTGTAAGATGGCAGCAACTTTATTTCAGACTGACAGTAATAATGAAATAAGACCTAGATGTTACTATTCAGCTCATGTATGTTAACAACTTTTAGTTCCTATGACAACCCAATGATGTTATTTTATTATTATCATGTTGTATAAACAGAAAATCTGTCACAAAGAAGTGAGGTGATTAGAATGGTGTCCCATGCCTAGCCAGCAGATCAGAGTTCCTAGATAGGCCTTCTGTCTCTATTACAATGTATCTTGTCTTTAAAGATGCAAGTTTATTTCCACAATATATTTGTTATTCTTGGCACCAACCTCAGTGTCTGGGACTTGTCAGTAAATTTCCCTAGTAATTACTCATAAAATGCAACTCACCTGGTTTACATCTTTCAGACTCCCCACCCCCCACTTCTGAAAGATTTGATGCATAAAGGCAAGGTGAAGCCAGGCTAGTAAGCACACCTATAATCTCTGCGCTGGGAGGTTGAAGCAGAAGGCTTTTGAGAATTCAGTGCCAATCAAGGATAGTAGTGATCCCATCCTTCCCTAGATAAATAAGGAGATCCTGTCTCAATAAATAAACAAAAGAATAACAACAACAACAAAAAGAAAAATATTAGGAAGGAGGGCAAGGAGGTAGGTAGGTAGGAGGGAAGGACGGAAGGAGGGAGAAACCATCGAGATCTCAGTTTAATTTTCTATGAAAAAAAAATGTAATTCCAACCCAAACTAAAGACTTTTCTCATGGTCCCAGCAGATAACTCAATGGCTTAAATATTTAATCTACAAATTGGGCATGGTGGTGCATGCCTTTAATCCTAGCACTCAGGAGGGAGAGGCAGGTGGACCTTTGAGTTCCAGTCAAACCTGGTCCACAGAGCAAATTCCAGGACAGCCAGGGCTACATAAAGAGAGCCTGTCTTGAACAAACAAGCAAGCAAATTAAAATAAACAAATAAATACATTTTAGCTCATAGAGAGATGTACACCTCAGACTTTGCGGGAGGTAGGAAGGTCCATAGGTATAAGATAGGGGCACTTTTCCTGCTGTCCCTATAGAACAAAATGATCAAATTTCACTATTGTATTTATTGTTCTATAAGACAAATTCATCACCTTTCATTTCAATAACCAATTTTCCAGGAAAAAGTTTTATTTCTTGAAGTGAAATGCTGTCAAGATACCAAGACTAAGGCTTGGTTCCTTTTCTTTTTATAAGAATTATGAAATTCCAACTTTTGTTCACTTTAATTTATAATGCTTAATGCAAGTAATTCTTAATGACAGCTTGAGCTAACTAAACAGAACTTGACAAAGGAGAAATCACATTGGGGAATCCTTGACCTTTAGTCTTTTTCTCTTCTGCATTTTGATTTGCTACTTACAAACTCCTCTTTATTTTTCAAGTGTCTGGAAAAGGAATTGTACTTAACACCACTCATTTGGAAGTACTGAAAAACTTTTTTAAATGGTATATGTGTGCATGCACGTGTATGTGTGTGTGTGTGTCTGTGTGTGTCTGCATACATACACATGTGTTCTTTGTTGCACCTGTAGAAGTTCAAAGTTACCTTTAGGTGGCACATTCACTGTACACCTTATTTTACACAGTATCTTTCATCTACTAATGTGTATGTAGAGAGAGTGGGCCTGTGATTCTCCTGTCTCCACCTCACTTCTCACTGTAGGAGTGTGGGATTATAAACATGGTCTAGTGTACATGGATATCTCACTGTAGGAGTGTGGGATTATAAACATTGTATAATGTACATGGACATCTCACTTTGGAGTGTGGGATTATAAACATGGTCTAGTGTATATGGACATCTCACTGTATGAAGGTGGAATTATAAACATGGTCTAGGTACATGGACATCCCACTGTAGGAGTGTGGAATTATAAACATGGTCTAGTGTATATGGACATCTCACTGTAGGAGTGTGGGATTATAAACATGGTGTAGTGTACATGGACATGTCACTGTAGGAGTGTGGAATTATAAACATGGTCTAGTGTATATGGACATCTCACTGTAAGAGTGTGGAATTACAAACATGGTCTAGTACATGGACATCTCACTGTAGGAGTGCGGGATTATAAACATGGTCTAGTGTACATGGACATGTCACTGTACGAGTGTGGGATTATAAACATGGTCTAGTGTACATGGACATCTCACTGTGGGAGTGTGGGATAAACACGTGTTAGTGTACCTACCTGCCTTTGGGTTCTATGATCCCAACTCAGACTCTCATGCTTTCACAGCAACTACTTTGCTGAGTGAGCTATGTCCCCAGCTCATTAAACAATCTTGGTCATTTATATTGCCCTAGTTAAAAAATTCTAGATTTCCATAATGCTTATTTCATCTTTCTAACTTATGTAAATATTATCCCCATCCTTGTCTAAAGTGCTGTTATATTATTTCATAGTTACTTCAACTTTGTATTCTATGGCCAAGCCATATAATAAGGGACTGTGTTAAACTAAGGATGGAATGTTTATAAATATATTTCATAAACAGTTAGTACAAAGTAAGTGCTCAGTTTTGAAATGCAAATATATATTTTCAGTATATTTACTTCAGTAATGTTTTGGCTGTCTTCGTAGCATTATCCCCTCACGTTTAAATTAATACATCCATACTCATTTATATGTATGATAAATAATCAAGAACTATATTTTTTTCTGGGAACAGGCACATAAACATTTCTCTCTTTTAGAATGACACATTTTTTTATGTTTTACTTTTTTATTTGCCAATAGCATCAAAACTCATATTTTCTTCTTATGTTTGTCATGACAAGCCTGTTGATGTGTTTACTCTTTGACTCTGTGTATGTTTTCTAACATCAAACACATTATCAAAGGAATCCCATCTGAAGCATATTAGATTGTTTTTTAATGTCATGGGTGTGCCAGCAAGGTGTTTCATCAGGGTAAAGTCTTGCCATCAGATCAGATAACCATTGTTGGGTTTCCAAACCAACATACATGGTAGAAGGAGGGAACCAATTCTTGAAAGTGATCTTTTCACCCCCAAACATATACTGTTGCCAATACATGTGTGCATAGACAAAACGAGTAAATAAATAAAAAGTAAATTTTAAAATCCATATGTATTTTGATAAATTGTAACCTTAACACAATGAGTAATTTAATTATTTATTGCTGAAATCTGTAATGAACGCCAGAAGACCTAAATTTTAGAAACACTAGAAAATTCCCATGGCACCAATAGCTGATGCTATTATTACTAGCCATAACTGTATAATGACCTTAAGTATTTTTATCAAAATACTGTGCCCACAGCATCTACTCAAATATTACATAAACAGAAGATGAGTAGCAACTCTTGGTTCTCTACATTCAGGAAACAGAGTGCCTAACAGTGGAGTTACTTATTCCCTACTACCTGAGCTTTTCCTTTCTTTCTCTCAATGACAATATGATTACAAGAAACTAAAGTGTGGACTGGAGACATGGCTCAGTAGTAGAAAATACTTGCTGCTTTACTAGAGAACCCAAGTTCAGTTTCTGGCACCTATTTCACGTGTCTCCCAACTTTCTGTAATTCCAGCTCCTAAGGATTTGATGCCTCTGGCTTCCTCAGGAACCTGCACTCATGTGCATATGAACAAGTGCAGAACACACACACACACACACACACACACACAGAGAGAGAGAGAGAGAGAGAGAGAGAGAGAGAGATGCACATGCACACACCCCTACATAATTCAAATTGATAAAACAAATAAATTAATTAAAATAAATAGGGAATGTGACATTACATAACCAATCCAAGGCATGTCATTAAATCATGGGTTCATGTCATTTACTTTAGTCATTAGGATTTTCAACTGGATCGTGTATAATCTCCTCATATTAAAATTATTTTATAATAGATGGGCATTTTAAGAAATTGTATTCCAGACATATATATGTGTCTTACTCATAGGGATATTTAGCTGAACCACGGCCCAAAGCATTTTGGGTGACCTCAGTATACAAACTTTTACCTAAAGTGACAGGATAAAGAAGAGAAGATCCTACAGACAAAAGTTAAGGAAGCATTTTATAACATCTCACAGGTGATACAGGAGGAAGGTGCTAAATGATATAGCAAGGTTACTCTTGTTACAATTTACCAAGGATCAATATCAATTCTAACAACCGCTATTTCTTGATGATAAATGAGTGTAGTCTCTGGGTATTGGTTTTACTTTTTGTCCTAGACCTATCACAGTTTCCTGCAGTTTATCCTTGACAAGATGCTTGAGTTTTTCTGGTTTTAATCTATTAAACCTGAAATAGTAGCTCTTTTTTATTATTAAATTCCCTGTTACCAGTTACCTTTTTGTCTCAAGTAGTCTTTACTCAACAGAAAAGACTTTTAAAGTTCAGAATATTATAGACAGAGTAAACAAATTGATATGTTTGAATCAGAATAAATAAGTTAATACATTTGAATATTCTGTATGGAATTGGCACTATGTAGGGCAGTGAGAATAGGGTTGTGAAAGGGTGTTCAGTCTTCAGAGAGTCTTCTTCTAGTTGAAGACATATTATTTTATGAGGGAAACATCAGGCATTGTGGGGAAAAGATAAAATAATCCAAATGGAGATAAGAGGTTAGAAGAAGCCATTTTAACCATGTCTTTGTGAAGGAAGAGTCAGAACAGGCTCAGTTGGGAAATGAACCAAATCCAACAAAGACCAACATAACACAAGGTATGGGTACTAGTTATTTATCATCTTAGTTTTAATAATATTTTTGTATTGTGTAGGTTTAAGAACTGTATTCTCAGAGGAGGAAATAGGCTCTCTTCCATTTTTCTTGTTAAGGCTCATGCCCCTCTTGTAAATGTTGCAATTCAAAGCAAAGTTCTTTTCAGCCTCTCTGCAAACTACCTTAGCAATTCCTGTCTTGTTTCTCTTGCCACAACTCTTAACTCAGACTTGATCACTTCACAGGAAGTACTTACATCTCTCCCTAAGTATATATCTAGTATTCTTTTTTAGATTATTTCAAGGGGGCTTGACTTTTCTTTCTTTTCCTTCTGTCTCTCCCTACTTCCCCCCTCCTTCTCCCTTCCCTCTTTTACTAGTTTCTTCCCCCATCATTCCCTCCCCTCTCTCCCTCTAACTCCCTTCCTCCCATTCTTCCTCCCTCTCTCCCTTCCATCTAGTGCTAGGGATCTAGCCCAAGACCCCAAGCATCTTAGGCAAGTTCTTTACCATTGAGCTACACCACACAGTCAAGGACAACTTTTTATACCTATGTAGTAATTTAGTTTATTTTTTATATATTTTAATATTGCCCTTTATATTGACCAAAAAATAGTTTTAATGATTTGTCTCAGTACCTGATCATTTATTGGCACCAATTTCTTTCTCTTTTCTTCTCCCTTTCATTTTCATTCTCCTCTCTGTCCTTCTCCTTTCTGCTCCTTCACTATTACAGTATGCTTTTGTATCCTTTTGATCAATGGGGAAATTTGAATGATATATTTTATTACAGCCCTCTTTATATGGTACATAATTCTATTGTCATTATCAGTTTAAGAATCATTGAACATTTGTCCTATGAAATGCCTTCCTCATTCCAGTTGACTGATCACTGCAGTTCACATTTCTCTGTTCTACATCCCAACACAAACAAACAAACAAACAAAACAAAACAAAGCAAAGCAAAGGAAAACAAAACAAAAAACCCTGCCCAGATCTGCAAGCATTATTTTAACACACAACTCTCAAAGTATTTATTCATTGGAATTTTTCTGTCTTTGCTTGGAACTTTGGATGATTTATTCTTTAGAAAGCCATCTCTCCTGATAGAGTTTTCTCTCTTAAAATAATGTAATATAAAATTGCATTCATTTTCTTTCCTAGTTTTGGGGAACTTAGGAGATATCAAGAATTCTTGACCTGTCTGATTTTATATTAACAATATGTTTAAAACTAAAACATTCCATTCTCAAGCTTGAGGAAGGAAAGATGTTCATAGTAAATACCCAAAATGTTGTAAGAATAAGTTAAAATATATTAGTTATGATTTATAAAATACCATACTCTCACTTTCATACAATATTCTCATTACATAGCAACACCAGGCTCTTTTATTATATAACCTGAACATAACATTTCCTTTTCTCTTGCTTTCTGCTTCCTCTCCCTCTCTTTGTCTTCAAGTATATATTTTTCTCTAGCAAGTCAGTATATGTAGAAACCCTCTGAACAGAATTATAAGCAGTGTTGGTAGTCCTTAGTATAAAGAACTCAAGTTACATCACTATTTTACAAGGTACATGCATCAGCAATTTTGTATGTTCATGAAGGATCAGATCTCTAAGAGACCTGAAAGACTTTCTCATTTTTATGGATATGTAATCTTATATTAGGAAGAGCTAACATTCACACCCCAGTGTCCTTGTTTTCTCCAATCTCTTAGTTGGTAATCTAGTCTTCAGACTTTCCTTGGTTCTGTCAGTTTGTTTTTGCTGGTGAAAGCCATAGAAGTCTTGATTTTGCTGGCAGTCTAATGAGATTTAGTATCAACTGGCTTAAAAGGCTCCTGCTGGGAGTGCAATGAGAAGCCAGAGCCCCTGCTGCTGTTTGCTTCCTCTGTTTATGCTTCAGAGAGACTCCCTGTAATCAAGAGTTAATGGTTTAGCAAGATCAAATGGAATTGATGGAGCCCAAAATCGAAGCTGGGAAGCACACAAATGGTGTCTGCATTTGAACTTAGTAATGACATACTTCGTAACAAAATGATCTTTACAAGTTTAGGAGATGCATCAACATTTCTCAATGCAAACCTAAATATAGATACTATTTATTGATCATTTGTTTCTATTCTACACTCTAATCCAAGTTATACATAGATTATCCTCTACCTTCACAAGATAAGTAGAAAGTGATACTATTTTTTCCCTTATTGGACAAAATAGAAAATACAACAGAAAAGCTCCCAGTTGCTATGGTCAATAGTGAGATTTGCACCAATACTACTTGTCTGTATTTAGTGCTTTTAATTCTCATTCTTCATTGATAAAAGAAAAGGAAAATAAAGTCATCATCACCAATAAGTAATGAGTAAATTCTAAGTACTACCCTAAATATTATCCAAATGAAATTATTTAAAAATTAGTATAGAACAATAAGTTTATTTGTTTTTTAAAAATGGTTGGTATAATTTTTATGAAAATATTTTCACAGCCTACAAAGTAATATTTTGAAAAATAACATCTCCTTTCCCCATACTGCAATGTAATTATAAAATCACAAGAGTCACTTATCTTGTCACAGCCACCCATGTGAGTGATGGCTGATGAGTGTTCTAAAGGTTTTACTGTCTTAAAAGAATCTTCATTGTCCAATATCTGAAACTCCTCATCAACTAGATGATTTGGCAACTTTGTTGAGTGTTTAGATCTTCAAAAAGTCCACTACTGCCAGGTCCCATGACACCAAACATCTCATATGAACGGCTTGTAAGATAGAAGAAGACACCTCAAGATCACCTGAGCTAGTCACAGATAGCAACCTTTTAGTATGGGATTTGGAACACTAGCAAACACACTCCTACACCAGAATCAACTGCAGAAGACACATCGGTTTTCTGTGAGAATGTGGCTTTAAAGCACATTCCAGTAGAGTTTATGAAGCTATTTTTACACCTAGCAACTGTTAAAAGGCACAAGAAGTTCATGAACAACCAACAGAGATTTCTTCTCTTCATTATAAAATAGTACTAAAGAAAATCAGAATCCAAAAAGGAAACAGAGTATGGAGAAACAGCCAGATGTGACATATAGGCTTATAACATTAATGAATGTTTCATCTAAGCCATTTAAATGGTTGTTTTAGTATGCTTGTCACCAGATTCAAAGCCCTGTTCTAAATTATTGGACACAACTCATCAAGTATTCTTTTCTTCACTGCATAGCACATAAGCAAGCACCATTGTCAGCTTCCTCACTTATATAATGGAATCAGGATATTATCATCAACTTCTCATTCAGATTTTATTTATTTATTATTTTACAAATCTGTCTTTGTCTACCAGACCTCCCTGTCTGGACCAGCCTTCTATGCTGCTTGCTGCTGCAAAGGCTTGAGAAAGTATAGTCCTTTTTCAGTTTCAATAAGTATTGATGGCATTTTGAGAGATTCAGAGTATCCTTTGATTATTCCATGAAATGGAAGAGAGAAGATGACTGTGGGTAGTGGGAGATGGGCTTGCTCATCAGGTTTCCTTTGTGAGCCTTCTGCATTTTGACCATACCCTAATCACAAGTGCCCCTTCCCTTACTCACCTGTGTAAATGAAAGCTCCCTTCTCAGTTCAGAATTCTGACATACCAGAATGTTCTAAAGAGAGACTAATTTTACCTTGTAGCTTTGACTGTAAATGAATGGCTGTCTACCAGCCTTTCATTATACTCAAGCAAAAGCTGAATTGAGAGACCGCTACACCACTGTGAAAAAAATTTCCAAACACAAAGACCATAGTTCTTGTTTCAAAATATTCTAGATTGTGTGAAATAAGTACAGCAAATCACATAGGGAAAGAAATTGGAAGTTCAACCCACAACCAATTTGTTTTGCTTTTTCCAAAAATAATCATAGCCATTGTTTAATAACACACTTAATTGTTTCTCTCTCTAGAAGAAAGAATGATTAGCATTCTCAACATGTTGAAATGTTGAGATGTCCATAATTCATATTCACTGGGTGCCTGCTATAGCCTCGTTTCTAATGGAGCCAGGTGCTGTGAGTCTGTATTAGAGAGCTAGGCTATTGGATATTCCCCAGGTGAAATGACTAATTCATTCTTTTATCCTTGGCGATTGCATATATTTATAAGAGTGTGAAATTATTCAGAGTGAATAATAATACATGATATAGAATGATTATCATTCACTTGTCTTGAGTACTATATAAGTGCCTTGTACTTGTTAATATATTTAATCTGAAAACTTTGCTTTAGTTTTCATTCTTTTACCACTTTCTTCACACCCATTTTCCTTATTTTTACTATTCTTAGATATCTACTACTCTGCATTTTCTGAGGCATAACTATTAGACAATAGGGCTGCCTCAAAGGCTTCCAGGGACTGTGACTTACCACAGTGGTGCATTGCCCCTCCTGCTGCCTCTGAGATTTCTTTGTTATTTTACCTTTAACTACAAAGTCAGTTCTCAGTCCTCTGTTTCAGTGCTGTAGATCAACCCCAGGCCCTTAAACATGCTAAATTAATCATCTATTTCTGAGTCACCTCCACAGTCAGGATTCAGTGTGTGAAAGCTGAGCATATAAATAGTTTTATTATGCATTTATTCGTTGTTTGTTTGTTTTTTATGTGAATGGATGCTTTGACTACATGCATGCCTTTCCATCACATGTGTGCAAGTCCATGGAGGGTAGAGGGGCTTTATATCCCCTGGGTCTAGAGTTATAGATGTTTGTGAGCTGCCATGTGTGTGCTGGGAATCATAACCAGGTACACTGGAAGAGAAACCTATGCTCTTAAGCACTGAGCCATCTCTTCAACTCCTCACTGAAGAATTTTAACTTCTTGAACCCTTGAGTTATCAGGTCTTCACGTTGGTTATGGTTGTCAAGAGACTGTTTTAGTAAGAGTTGCTTATCTAGCAATACAGAAAGAAATAACCTCTTGCCTGTCTTAAAGTATGATGATTTCATGCAAATAAGAACAACAATAAAATCATATTTGTTAATATTTTCATTAAGCAGTCATTAAAGAATCTGTTGCATATCTAATTCTTCTAGAAATGCATCTAACCTTGTTCTTAAACAAACGGACATCAGAAAATATCCAATAAAATACAATGAGCAAGTATTACCATAGGGACATGGAGAGTGCATAAAAGACTATTGAATGATGTGAGCTTTATTATAAGGGGCTTCTAGTAAGAAAATTCTGAGAACATTTTGATATGTTAACTAAAGTAGAGGTATAAGGAATCTGAGGAATCCTATGAGGTGATAAGAGTAGTGGTTTTGAAATAGATCAATGGGTTCTGGATATCCAGTGAAAAATACAGAGTGAGAAGATGATGCCAAGTTTTCTAACTCTGCAAGAGGGCAGGTGTTGGCATTGTGGATTAGTGTATAAAATAAGAAGAGTAGAATACAAAATTTAATTGTTGTTTTGGAATTTACGTAGCTGTCAGCACTAGACTTTCAGAGGACCAGTGAAGTTGTCATGATTGGGAGGCCATTTTTACAGTTTCATGGCATTTACATTACTCATCCTTTTTACTAGTTTCAGCATAGCATAGAGCTAGTAGAGAGCTGAGTGCAATTGAATAATGAGCAAGGTCGGGAAGTGAAATTCTCTGTGAGAAATTCTTACATACATAGGGAAGAAATGATATAAAATATACCTGAGAGGCAATGTTTATAGAAGCAATTTAATAAACTTGTTTTGATTTCAGCTTATTTTGCTTTACTACACTGTGTGATGAGATATCTGACTGCCTAAGATTTAAATATGGCTCCAGTACTGACTAGCTTGCATTAGCCACTGAGTTTATTGTTCTCCAAACTGTGGATAAGACCATATGTACCAGGGGATATGTGAGGACTCAGAGCAATTACATTTATAGAACATGTAGAACTAACAACTCAGCAGCTATTTGTCCTTTCTCTTCCTACACCCCAATTCCCTCACATGGTACTTACTCCACACTGTTTTTTCTCACCTCTTCTTTGAGTTACCTCTCAATCCCTCTTTCATCTCTCCAATAAAAAAAGTAATTCACACTAAGAATTTGTGAATTGATAGACATGATTGGAAACAGGAAGGATGGACTTGGTTGAAGGATCACATTATATAGAGTACATGCTCCTATTCAACTCATTTTCTTCATTGTCTGCCTGTGCCAACTCTATTTCCTTACAGATTCAAATTTCCCTTTGTCTCCTATATTAGAATTTTCCTTCTCATCTGAGGGCTTGCACCCTTATGTTAAATTATTCCCTAACTACTCAAACACTTAGGATTTAAAATGTTTTAACAAAGAAGTTAATTGTCTCTCAAGAATAATTTTAGTCTTCTGACAATAACAAGTTTTCTGTTCTATTACAATTTTCAGATTAAACTGAAGGCCTGCCATCCTATAGACACTTAGCATACAGAGCAAGGCTACATAAGGAACAAAGGGCACAAGCATGTTACTAGGAGAAAGCTAACTAAGGCTTCAGTGAGCGCTGTTTTGAGACAACCAAAGGCTAGTGAAGATACAATGAGTTTAAAGACAAAATGTAAGATATGGCTTTCTAGAGGTAGCCACTTGGATGTGTGTTACTTTTGCCCCACCGAAGGAACAGTCAACAATGGAGAAGAGACAAGGGATAGGAAGAGGTGAGAATTTAAAGCAGGTACAGAAACAGTATATAACTGATAGGATGTAGGCGCTACCTGGAGAGTTAGTGCAGTAATTAATTAGGGTGTATAGCTAAGTTCTTTTCTTTGATCTAACTACCTACTAATATGTAATTACATAAATATTAGCACTGTGTTCCTGTTAGGGGCAGAATATTATGCTAGGTTTTATATGTAATGCATTCTTTCAATCTACATAGCTAATACAAAGAAGAGGTATCCCATTTTATGCTAAAGAATTTAAGACTCAGATTTTAAATAGCTTGTGACATATCTAGTAATATCTAGTAAGTTCCTCAAGTTGAAAATCTAGATTTAGCTTTCTTCAAGGTACATACTAGAAAAATATAAAGTATCTAGATATATGGAAAAGGAGGCAAAAGAAATGATTGACTTAGAAGAAGGAATCACAAAGAAACAAAAAGCTATGATCAAGGAAAGGATTTTCTTTTTTAGAGTTCATAATGAGAGTTTTGCAGTGTTCAGGTATAATGATGTGATACTTAAAGGGCAATTGAGATAAGCTCACAACCAAGAAGAACACTCTGAAACTGTAAAGCTTGGGAACTTACTGGCACTCATCCAGAAAAGCCTGGGCAAACCAAGGAACATACATAGACATAAGCAATCTGAGTATCGGACAGTCTTCCAGTGACTGTAGTGACTACTCAGGTGGGTAAGGACCTGTGGCAGATTCAGTTAACATGAGACTCAAAAGGGGAAGGACGTTGACTGATTTGAAAGCTGTTATCAAGACTCTTGCAGACTATTGATTCTGGCTCAGACAAGTTGTAGAATGAACATTTTATGCTAGAGACAACTGCCAAGGAAGACCCTGTATGTGCAAGGTGGCTGCTAAATGATGTGTGTGGTTGCTAAGGCATCAATTCAGGAAACATTTTCATAAACAGGGAAGACACAAATCTAGGTCTTCTGAAGATGGATACTCTTACATGTTTGAGTAGAGTCTAAGGTAAAGGAGATGGGACTGGAGAGATAGCTCAGTGGTTACAAAACACTTGTTAGTTTTTCAGAGAACATGAGTTTAGTTCCCAGAATCTGCTTTTGGTGATCAGGCATCCTTTTCTGTCTTCTCCAGGCTACCACACACATGTGGTATGTGAACACAGAACATATGCATACATTTAAAAATAAATGTTTTTAAAAAGCAAAAGAATACACAATACACAATGAACATTTTTTTAATGTTCTAAACTGCATGAAATTGTAAAGTCATGTGAACCTGTAACATGGTCATTACAGAGCTCTGGAAAGATCCTGTCAGTGAAGAGCAGAAAGCCCCAGCTCCATTGCTTCAGGGTAAACCACTGTAGGTCAAAAGGATGTGAAAACATACGAGAGAAAAAGCATAGAAGGAATTAATGCGTATCAGTTTCCAAATCACATATTATTGAGAGCTTCCTTTGGGACTTCTGATATTTAGAAGCTCAAGATGAATAGCGTGGACCCTGGAAGTTTAATAACAAAGCACCCTTTATTTATAACATTTCCTTCCTCCCTTCTAGAGGCACAATGGTTTTGCACATTTTAAAATTTTATGTGTGGGCCGATAAACATTTTATGAGCACTCACCTGACTCTATGTTTGGGATGAGTTCCAGGCAGAAGCATATGAAGGTGTTGCAGAGCAAATAATTTACAGCCTAGGTTTGTGTGGTGCTCTCTCAGAGACATCTTCTCCTCCTGCACAATTGGAATCCAGTATGTTTCTGGAGGACCACAGGCAGCAGGGACTCCAGAACTGTGGCCAGTTGTTAAGATTATTTCTAATTGCATTTACTTGAACCATTTAATAGTCATTTCATAGAAAAGTCACAGAAATTATCAAAATTCTCTCTTTGCAAGTGTTACTTTGGACAAGGACATCTAAATTTATTCACCTCACTCTGAGCAAGTAGGTATTTTTCTTTATCATTAATGTTTAGATAACTAACTTTTGAAGGGATGGATGGGATACTGATAAAACTGGTTAGTTTATTTATAGAATTGTTCTCACAAATCTATTGCTGATGATATAGGTATATTGCTTAAATGTCTTAAATACCTTGGCAAGAAAGACAGTGATACTCTGTTTTGTAATTTTATTCATAAGCCTAAATAATTAATGCTTCATTTTTTCTAAAAATTATCTATGTCCTGCTTTAAATCTTCTCTTAAAAAATAATAAATAAAGCCAAGTATGGTGGCATATGACTGTAATCCCAGAACTCAGGAGACTGAGGCAAGAGCATCTCAAGTTCAAGGCCAGTCTGGACTACAGAGCAAGTTACAGAATAGTCTGGGCTACAGAGAGAGGCCTCGGCTGGAAAACAACAGTAACAGGAAAATAGAAATTATGCATGTTTATGTGACAAACTTTAAATTCTATGGGCCACATGCAAAAAGAAAGCATGAAAGTAAATGGGAGCCTTGTGGATAAAAAGTGTTCCATCGAGAAAGGGAAGGGATGAAAGATGGGAATGGAGGAGGGAATACTACCAAAATTTATTTTATAAATATATGAAACTTTAAAGACATGACCATTACCAAAGCTTTGTTACAAAATATATGAAACAACTATCAAAAATATAAACATGAAAAATAGAATCAAGAAATACAATACAAATTTCCCTGACCCCAAAGAACCACCTAATATTAATTATGATGATGATACTATAATAGCTGGCAATATCACACATATACTTGAGCAGTATAAATACTTTCATTCTCATCTACAGAAATGTATACTCATCTGGTCTGTAGCACCTAGAAGGACTTTGTCTGAGTGACACTTAGAACATCTAATACTCAGTTCTATTTTCTTTTACTTAAGAGAAATAGCACCCTTGGTTCACATTTATATGCTATTATTTAACTTGGTATCTGAGATACACATGGATATAGAAAACCAGCCAAATAGGAAAAACATTATTAATCTTATTGCACAGATAAGCCCACCAGATTTTTTTTATAAGGCTCTTACCTGGGGTTGGGGTTGTTCAACAGCAATGCCTTCCATAACTAAGCACTCTTCTTCTGCAGCTACTTATGCCCCTTACTTGACATGCACACTGTAATCTTTGGAATGTCATTGTCTTGTAACTATTATTCTATATACTATTCAAGCATGACATCGTGTGTGTGTGTGTGTGTGTGTGTGTGTGTGTGTGTGTGTGTAAATATTTAAAATATGCACCATAGTGTGGTTAGATGGTATATGGAACTAACAGAGAAAGGATTCCTACCCCCAACCTCTCCCCTATCCACTCCTTCTTTTTCTTCAGAAATTGCAGAATTTCCATGAATATCAGCCAGGCATGGCATATCAACTTGCAGTAAGACTAGGTACTTCCTCTCCTATTATCACTGGACTAGGTAACCCAGTAGGAAGGAAGGGTTCCAGAAATAGGTAATGGAGTCAGAGACAACCCCTACTTTTACTGGTAGGAGTCCCACAAAAAGACCAAGCTACACAACTGTAACATATATGATCAGTCCCATGCAAGCTCTCTGGTGCAGGCTATGTAGCCCCTGTGAGCCCAAGTTAGTTGATTCTGTGGGTTTTCTTGTGGTTTCCTTGGCCCCTGTGGTTCCTACAATCTTCCTCCCTTTCTTCCACTGGATTCCTCGAGTTCCACCTAATGTTTGGCTGTGAGTCTATGCATCTCTCCATCAGTTGCTCAAGGAAGCCTCTCTGATGACAATTGGACTAGGCAACAATCTGTTAGTATAGCATATCTTTATGAGTCATTTCATTGATGTTTCATTTTCATTGTCAGTCATGTTTAGTTCTATTCTAGGTCTCTGAGCTTCCCAGCTTCTGGACCCTGGTCTTTCAGGCAGTGTCAGGGATAGGATCCCTCTTGGTATGGGTCTCAAGATGGACCAGTCATTAGTGGCTGTTCCCATAATTTCTCTTCTACCTTTACCCCAGCATATCTTATAAGCAGAGTAGATTGTAGGTCAAAGGTTATGTAGCTGAGTTAGGATCTTAATACCTCTGCTGGAAGTCTTGCCTGGTTACAGGAGGTGGACAGTTCAGGCTCCATTACCAGAGTCTTAACAATTCTCCATTCTCACAGGTGTAAGATGAAATCTCAGAGTTGTTTTGATTTGCATTTCCCTGATGAATGAGAATGTTGAGCAATTCTTCAAGTGTTTCTCAGCCATTTGGGATTCTTCTGTTGAGAATTCTCTGCCTTTACCCATTTTTAACTGTATTATTTGGTGTTTTGATGTCACACAGACATACATATACATCATATATATATATATATATATATATATATATATATATATATATATATGAAACCAGCCCTATGTTGGATGTGGAGTTAGTGAAGACCTTTTCCAATTCTCTAGGCTGTAATTTGTATTTGATTTACAGAACTTTCAGTTTCATGAGGTCTCTCTCAGTCATTAATTTCCATCTTAGTAGTGTTCTATTCAGGAAGCTGTCTCCTGTGCCAATGTACTCAATGTGACTCCCTACTTTCTCTTCTATGAGATTCAATGTGATTGGATTTATGTTGAGGTCGTTTATCCACTTGGACTTGAGTTTTGTTCAAGGTAATAGACATGGATGTGTTTGCATTCATGCACATGCTAATATTCAGTTATGCCAGCACCATTTGTTGAAGATACTTTATTTTTTCCATGTGTAATTTTGGCTTCTTGTCAAAAATTGGGCGCTCATTCGTATGCGGATTTATGTCTGGGTCTTTGGTTCGATTCCATTCTTTCACCTGTTATGCCAATACCATACTGTTTTTATTACAAAACTCTATAGTAGAGCTTGAAATCAGGGATGGTGACACCTCCAGAAGTTCCTTTATTATGTAGAACTATTTTACCTATCCTGTTTATTTTTGTTTTACAACATAAAGTTCAGTATTTTTCTTCCAAGGTCTGTTAAGAATTTTCTTGGAATTTTGATGGGGATTGTATTGAATCTACAGATAGCTTTTGGTATAATGGCTATTTTTACTATGTTAATCCTAAAAATCTATAAGCCTGAGAGATCTTTCAATCTTCTGATATTTTTTCAGTTTCTTTCTTCAAAGACTTGTCATAGAAATTCTTGCCATAAAGGGCTTTTACTTGTTTGATTAGAGTTACACCAAGATATTTTATATCATTTATGATTATTGTGAAGGATGTTGATTAAATGATTTCTTTCTCAGTCCATTTATCATACATATACAGGAGGGTTAAGTTTATGTTATATCCAGCTATGTTGCTGGATATAGGTGTTCCCTGTTAGAATTTTTGGAGTCCCTTATGTATACTATCATATCGTCTACAAATATAAATACTTTAATTTTTCCCCTTTCAATTTGTATCCCCTTGGTCTCCTTTAGTACTCTTATTGCTCTAGCTAAAACTTCAGGTACTATATTAAATAGATATGGAAAGAGTTGACAGCCTTGTTTTGTCCCTGATTTCATTGCCATTGCTATAAGTTCCTGTCCATATATTGCCTTTATTATGGTTAGATATGTTCCTTGTATCCATGATCTCTCAAAAACTTTTATCATGTAGGGGGTACTGGATTTTGCCAAGGATTTTTTCAGCATCTAATGAGATGGCCATATTTTCCTAATATTCTTGGTTAACAATTTACATTCTTCAGCAATAAAACCAAAGTGTTCTATACATCCAGTCCATTCAGAAATATACAGATGCCTCAGGAAATATCATTATCCTAGTGATAGAATCCTGGGGTTTTATTACTAGATGTGAACTGTCATTGCATTTGAAATTGCTTGCCAAGTGGCAAGAATACTTTGTTTTCAGCTATTAGGTGAAGGTTTTAAACAATGATCTTTGAAACAGTAAATGCACTGATTGACATATGATCATGATTTGCCATTGGATTTAATTTGCTATTTAGACCTAACGATAGAATGTGTGCAACATCTAATTTCAAAAATGTTTTAAACCACACTGACTTAATAAATGATATCTGTGTTAGTTATCTCTTTCTATTGCTGTGGTGAAACACCATAAATAGGGCAATTTATAAAAGACAGCATTTAATTTGGGTCCCTGTGGTTCCAGATAGAGTCCATGACCATCATGGTGAGGAACATGGCAATAGCAGGCAGCTGTGGTGCTGGAGCAGTGCTGAGAGCTTTCATTTGATACATTAACAAAGTCAAAAATGCTGACTGGGAATGGTGTGGGCTTTAGAAACCTAAAAGCCTAGCCTAAGTGACACACCTATTCCAACAACAAGGCTATACCTCCTAATCCTTCCAAAGCAGTTCTACCAACTGGGGGACCAGGCACTTGTACATATGAGCCTAGAGGGTACATTCTCTTTCACAACAGTGTCCTTGAAATTCTGATGCACCAGAGCCATGGATGCATTTTGAGTTTAGGTATCTTCCTTTCTATCCACCTGTTTCAATATTGCTAACTGATGTCCAGTATAATTTTACCTGCCCATGCTGCTGGCTCTGTGCTGAATACCTATCTATAAATGGAGTTTCCTGTCCCTGCCACCCTTCAATCCCAAATAAACACACAGAGGCTTATATTAATAATGAACTGTTTAGCCAATGCCATAAGCTTCTTACTGGCTAGCTCTCTATTAACTATTAACCCATTTCTATTAAACTATGTATCTCCATGTAGTCTTGGCTTACTGGAAAATGCCCAGACCTGTTAATTCTTCAGTGGCTTCATGGCATTTCCCTGGTGGCTCCTCTCTGCTTCCTCTCCCCAGAATTCTCCTGGCCTGGTAGCCCCAACCATACTTCCTGTCTGGCTACTGGCCAATCAGTGTTTTATTCATCAACCAATAAGGGAAACTTATACAGAAGGACATCCCCCATAAAATACCAGTGTTATAGATGCAACAGTAGAGCAAGTCCTCTTCTAAATGAGCAAAAAGCTTATCTTAGTTTCCTTTCCAGTTGTTGTGATAAAATGGTATGGCAAAGCTACTTAAGGGAGAAAGGGTCTTCTTGGCTCACAGTTTTGTGTTACAGTCAATCCTTGTGAGGAAGTCACATCCTATCTCCAGTCAAGAATATAGGGTGATGAGTTTATATATGTATGTTAGTACTCAGTTTGTTTATTTATTTATTTTGCCTTTGTACAATCCAGAATCCTCAGCCCAGGGAATGGTACTACTTTCAAGGAGCTGCTCTCACAATTTCAAGGCATTTCCATAGGACACACTAATATAGACAGTCCCTATTGATAGCTACTTCCTGGGTGATTTTAGATTTTTCTTTTGAATCAGCAATTATAGTCAACTTTCACATTGACTTAAAGAAGAAGACATACTAATGAAAAACTGAAATAACAATTGATAAATTATTCATTGGAGACAAATGATGATTTCTTGCTAAATATGAATCAAAAAATTAATGTAATCAGGATAAAGATTGTTTTCTACATGTTCAATATGATACCAAGTCAAAGAAGGCAGCAAGAAGTACAAAAGGAAAAGAACCTGGACAGATACCTGAGGGCAAGAGAAGAAATGATCTATAGTGACCTACTGTTCACCTAATTTATTTAGATGGAGGCTTGTGTTAGGAGTGTTAGAGGTGAAGCTAGATTTGGCTAGAATTGTAATTACCAATAGTCTTCAATGCCACAGCAATGGAAATTCATTTAGCCAGAGGACAAAGGGAGTTTTAGTTTTGCAAACAGAGGAAGTAACTGATGTGAAAGGAATGCCTGAAATCAATGAGATCAGCAGGAATCTACAGCACACTAGTCAACAAAAGATATCATGATTATTAAGATGATCACCAATGCCTGGCAACTCTAGTGAATTCTAGCTTATCCAGTTCACCTGACACAAGTAATAATACATTTTCTTTCCCACCAAATTAATGATTAAGATGGTAGATTATATGGTTCTTAACCACAATCAGGATGAAAAAAAAAAGTTTAGATTTAGTGATTAGAAGATATTTTAAAGAGTAGATCTGAGGTACTCAAATCTGAAGAGTAGAGAAGAAATCTAAGAAAACATTGAGATACTTTATTTGTACTTGGTAAAGTGCTTATTAATGTCAAACACTAAATGAGAAGACATGATTTGTGAGGAAAGTGTATGGATGTTTCTGCTGGGAATTTTATAATTTCGGAAATGCTATGGAGATGTAAATCAGTAGCCGTTAATGATGTAGGAATTAGCAATCCATATGTGCACCTGAAAGTAGGTGCACATGAACTATGAACACTAATTTGAAAAACGATTGTGAACTAATTGAGAGAAATGGATTTATTTTACATAGAAGCCAAGCCACTGTATAGTGCAAACGAGATGTTTGCAGCTATGAGAAGCCCATAATGGTGTACCTGAAGTGGGTGGACAATACAGCCCTATCTCCTACAGAAATAAAACAGAAACAAATGAGTTTAGAAATCTTTAGAGAAAAGTTAGGATTTCACAAGCCTCGAATTGAGAAATCCACCTTGGCGAGGAAGCAGAGATACTAGACTTCTTCATCTTTGGAATTCCAGCTGGCCCACTCCTGACTCAAACATGAGCTAAGTAACCCAAGTAAATTATCAGTTCCCCTAAATTAAGTCATAAAAGTTGCTTTTCTAATCAGGTGTTTTGAGATTTGCTTGTTAATAAGTACCCATGTGATCTCGAGGAAAATCACTTACTATCTCTATGACCCTTGCAGAAAATATTGAGAGTGGGTCATCTTGGCATCCATGTGAGATTTAAATTATACCACCTATATATTTTAGGTCTGTTTTAATTTGGGCTTTTTTTGTCTTGAAGTACAGTGTTAACTGTTTTGGAACTTGAAAGAAAATTCCTATAGCGCCGATCCTGACTAATCTAGTTGACTTTGGCAGCAACTAGTATAAATAGGAAAGTAAGAATTATTAGTCTACTCCCCTACCCCACCCCTGGATTCCAGGAAATTCCACAGTGGTATATGAATAGATTGAGGAATGCTTTGAATAGTCTTTCCCTCTCACTTTTCATATGCAGCAAAGTCAGACTTTGGAATCTAAAAAACAACAAAAGTAAGAACTGTTTGGACTTGAGTGAACAAGTAGGTCTTGGGGAGAGCAATTTTCTCTTGGGGTGCTGCCTTCAATCTGATATTCATTTTGCTCAGATCAGTTGTAAATACCAGCCTGTTTCTGTGAAATGTAAGTGGTGTTTGCTCTGGGCTGGTGGGACAGCCATGTGCTGTTTGCTCTATCAGGAGCACTGCTGGAGAATGCGCTGTACATTATTCTGATCAGCTCCCCGGAACCAGCTGTCCTAATTCCAGGTGGACTGAGAGAAACCGCTTTCCTCACAGCAACAGCTGTGCCACCTGGTAGCTTAAAGAGCAGTAGTTGGGTGAATGAACCATTGTTACAAATTCACTTTTTATCTGGTAAACATTTTGCAGAAGCTAGAATAACTGAAGTTATTTCCAATCTGGGCCACATTGAAATGATATGGACACAGAAAGAAAGGCACTGCCTAGGCTGAGTGAAAATGCCTGCCAGGGCAATTACAATAAGACTAAGCACAAGCCCTAGCCTGTCCTTTTCTGAGGGGGAATGGAGGAGTGGATCTGGGGGAGAAGAGATGGTGGAGAGATTGGGAGGTGTGAACGGAGGGGAAACTGAAGCTGGAATGCAATGTATGGGGAAGGAATAAATCTAAAAAGGAAAGGAACAATCCACTTCTAAGTTTCATGAAGAAAAGAATTATCTTATATAAATTTATGTTTGAAAAGCAAAGAAAAAAAGTGCTTGTGTTCTGCTAACACTTATCATTCAAAACACTGAATAAAATCTACATGACAAAATAAGCTTTATAAAATTTACAGTTCTAGTAACAACATTACTTATCTTATTCTGTTCATTAGACAATTCATATCTTTCATATAGTTTTACATTCTTCAGCACATATGTTTGTGAATACTGCAAGTGTTGCTTTGAATATATATATATATATATATATATATATATATATATATATATATATTTCAGTTTCTATTGTAGTCAATTGTAGCCAAAGAGAAGGCTGAACATTTCACAGTCCTGTTGTTTGCAAGCAAATTAAGATACTTTAAAAAAACATAAATAAATATATTGTAGTGGGGCTCATATGTGGATGAAAGAACAAGGTTTGATGATAAATACATAAAGCAAAAGAACGAAGTTTACAGCATACAAGAGAAAGCGAGCACAGTTGAATGAATTCAGGAAACCTCTGTTACTGTGTAAGCTGACAGTATCATTGGTGTACCTTGCCACATAAACATGTGTGCTGCAACACACTAGGAGCATTTTTTTAATAAGCCTTTACCGATAATGCTAACAATCAAAATCAAAACAAAACAAACAAGCAAAAATCAATTATTATATCCAGCCCAAGTCCTGATATGCTGCTTTAAATTCAGATTGTTTATAGGAAAGTTTTTGTTCTCATTCCTAGTTCATAGCTGTCCTACAGATTGTTTATTTTTAAACTATTTTTTATAATTGTAGAATAATATAGTGTGTTTATGTGTATCACATGAATTAAAACATTATTGAGGTAAAAGTAACTGAACACAAGCATGTATATATGTATGTATGTATATATATATATATATATATATATATATATATATATATGTACTGGTATCAATAACTACTAACTTACATAGCTAGAACGCTAAAATGGCATACCCACACTTTGTGGAAAGCAAGCGGTTCTGTGAATAATAATTAAATTAGTAAATAAGTTTCCTTCTTTGTTTGTGTTTGTTTTTGAGATATAGCTTCTTTGTGTCAGATATAGCCCTGACTGTCCCGGAACTCACTCTGTAGATCAGGCTGGCCTTGAACTCAGGAATCCTGCCTCTGCCTCCTGACTGCTGGGATTAAAGGAGTGCAGCACCACTGCCCAGCTCTAATAAATAATTTTAAGTAGCATACTTATAGACAGCTTTTGTATAAAGTATTTGCTATTATAAGATTGTTACTATTGTCTTTTAAAGCCATAGTCTATTAAATAAGAAAGATTGATATTTATTTGAAAATTTACTCTCTATTAAAATAACCAACTGTTCCAATATATATCAGTTTAGATCAAATGTAACATCATTTTGTACAAGTAAGGCAAATACTTTCAATTATATAATGGAGGAAATTAGGTTCCTTTTCAGAAACCTTTTAAAAATACATACCCGAAATAGTTTTCTAAAACTTTTTATGACACATCCATTTGAAACCATAAGTTATAAAAATAACATGTAGTAAACGAAAATCACAAACTCTTATTTCCAGAACTATCAATACCTGGTTGAATGACTTTGGAATTTAACATCTTAAAATATCACTAAGGCTCAGGTGCTTGAGATGGCTCAGAAGGTACAAGAGCTTGCTGCTAAGCCTAACCTGAGTTCGAGCACTGGTATCCACAAAGTGTGATAAGTGAACAAACTCCCTGTATATTGTCCTCTTATATTTTTGGTTGTGAGTCTAGCCTTTAACAACTGAGTCATCTCTCCAGCCCACAAGTTGATCTCTAACCTTTATGTGTGTACCCTTTCTGTCACAATAAATAAATAAATAAGATAAATTTAATTTCTTAAACCAAGTCTCCATCTATTAAATGAAAAGTTTAAATGAATACTTTTTTTCAAATTACATGTTCATTAATCACCATCCAAATATGGCATTCATTCCCTAGAACCTATAACAGTGTCATGCCCAGAGGAAAAGTGGTATGTGTAGATACTTTATTGAGACAAAAAGAAAGGTGCTAAACATGCTTGGGAAATATTTATGAGACAGATTACAAGAGACTTTGCTTTTGTGCTAGTCACCTTTGTAATATTTAACTATTAATCCCATGAGTTTAAGAGAGAATATTCATTTATATTCCATTAATCTGAACGCTGAAAGTGAGTTTTCAATTACTTATCATAAAGCCCTACCCTCTTTTCAGAGTCAATTAAACTGATAACCCAAGAGGTTAAAGAATTTATTAAATGCTACATGATAGAGTGAAAAACCTTCAAGAATGGTACCACAGAGCTAGAAGGACATTATGCAGCCATCTGTTTTGAGTCTATGTAACCTTTGTCTTCAAAAGTTCCCCATTGCAGTGCTCATATTTTAACAATTTTTTTATCAAATACCTTCATGCTACTGGCATATAATCATAGGAGAAGATTCAATCTCAGGATCATTTGAAAAATTAGAGTAACGGTCTCTTCTAATTGATGATAAATTGTCTTAAGTTGACAATTAAAACTATGCAACATGTTTCCACTCTTTGTCAACTTGACACACAGACTATCACTTTAAAAATATAACCAGGTATCTAATCCTTGTCCCCAAGGTCTCATATTTATTTCATAACATAAAATATAATCCAAATTTAAAAACCCAATCAGCCTTTAATAATTCCAATATGTTCAAAGTCTCTCAACTGTGAGCTCCTATAACAAAAGAACATGTTATATGCTTCCAATATACAATAGAAAAATCATACATGTTCCAAAAAGGAGACATAGCACAAAATATTAACAATAAAACAAAACCAAAATCCAACAAAGGAAACACCAAATCTTGCAGGTCTATTGTCCAACACATTTTTTTTTGTTTGTTTGTTTCTGCTTAAAAACGAAGATATTTTGACCCCATTATCTCTTCTAAAGTTGTATGAGAAAATGAGGGAAAGTGGCACCTTCATTCCAACTTACAGAGGCTACTGGGTTGTCTTAAACCTGCTAGAAATGTTCTATTTGCATAAGCTAGTAGCTAGTAGGAGAATACTTCATTATTGCAACCTTCATCTAGAAAAGAACATAAGGAAAGGGAAGGAAGGAAAGCAGAGAGGGAAGAAAGGGAGGGAGGGAGGGATGAACAGAGGAAGGGAGGGAGAGAGGAAAAAGGAAGGAAGAGGAGGTAGGAAGATGATTATTAGGAATAATTTTATTTATTTTTACTCCTATTACAAAATATCTGAGGCTAGGTTACTTATATGAGGCTAATTAGTTGACAATTTTCAAAGATAGGTTCAAATATTATGACTGAGCTCTGTTTTAACACCAGTTGCTACAATGCATCATGGTGGATATCATCCCTGTGGTGGAGTGGGTGCAGAAGGAAGAAATTGTGTGATCAGTCTGGAGGAAATAGTAAGGGGAGATTCCAGCTTGCTCCTTTAATGATAACCTTCTTGCCTGAACTATTCTACTGATCTCAGAAGAACAAAGAAGGACTCCCACAGGCCTCTACCACTTAAAGTCTCCCCACTCACCACACTAGAAATTGACAGACTGTAGTAATTGCTGTGTGATACAATGGGTTATTTACCCAGAGGCAGCCAGCAGGAGGAGTCTACTGAGGCCTGCATTAGGAACAGGAAATCAGTACACAGAAGTGCTGGCATGGAGAGAGAGACCTTTTGATCTCTGCCTGCTTCAAGGCTGACTTGGGGAATGGTAGGGAAATGCATGTGTATGCAACATGATTCCACATCAAGAAAGTGTAGTGAGATAGCCACACTGCCCGCACCAGTTACACTGACCATGCCCATTGGGGCATGGGGACAGGTGTGGACATGACCTGTGGGGGCTAGGTCTGGAGCCTCAGACCCCAGCTGGACTCTTCCTGTTTGGAGAGAGAGAGCATCCAGGAACATCCTTGGAGCGGGAACCTGAGGCAGTCATCTGTTTCTGGTGTAAGTAATTTCTCACCCAATAAACATAAATCAGCCTGTATTGTGCCTCAGAATCTTATTTCCCATGTAATAAGAAAGGGCTTTGAGTGAAGAATAAAAAATATACATTGGCTATATTGTGTTTTTATGTCACTCATACTTATTGATATCATTTACAGTTTTCTTTTGTGAAAATTCTTTTCAGCAGTTGGGTAGATGAGACACATGAAAGATGGAAAGTTCTAAGATTGCTGAAAAGTTGATAAAGAACAAGAGCATAAGTTAGTAGTCCCTTGACTGGATCACAGAATATGCTAACTTTGTATGTGGTGAATGGAACATCCTACTCATTCAAATGAGACAGACAAGTGAGTACATGAGTAAATAAACACACATAGATGAAAGATATTAGATGTGGCATAAAGAGACACAGACACATGACATATCATAGATAACAGATCCATGATACATAGATAAATTATGCAGATAATAGATAAGAAGATGATAGTAAGTAGATGATTTATAGATCATAGATAATAGATACACAGGCACTATATAGATAATAAATAAATAAATGATAAATATTGTATATGTAGGTGATATAGATTATAGATAAGCACACACAAGCACACACACACATAATCATAGATAGACCAATTAATACCAGCAGTTGAAATCTCAATAGGCCTTTCCCATATGGGCACATTTTTCAGTTTTCTTCTGTTCACCTTCTGAAATATGGAAGTTTTCAAGATACTAGTATATGAACTTGTGGGGAAGAAGGAACATTGCAGCAGCAATCAGGAACTGCACACAATAAAAAAAAAAAAAAACAACAAAAAACCCCCACCATTTTCTCTGAGTTGATGTCTGACCTGTGACCAAGTGAAAATGTCCATCAGACTGTTAAGCATACATGCCTGCAAGGATAAAGGTTTGAAAGTCCATTATAGTTACTACGTGGAGGTGTCTACGTAATAAGTTAGTGCTGATGGATTAGCAATGTCTTACAGACACAGTCTATTTCTGATGGCAGGATTTATACTCTTGACACTTGAAAGTGCTATAGTTTTTTATACTTGCTATCAAAAGCTATAATTATTTAGAGATTAAATCTCATTAAGAGCATGCTTAATTTAGATGCATTCTAAGCATTTAAATGTGTTATTTTGTTTTCTAAGAACATACCTTGTTATGATATTTTTTGAAAACACAAGTCACAGTTTAAATGGTTATTTAAATCTTATCAGGATCAATATCAAATAATATAAACATTAATACTGTGCATGTAATCATACAAAGGCTCAAATATGCATGGTTCAACTGTAAGGTTAATTATAAAGCTTGTAAAAGTGCATTTAAAGCTACATTTTTACGTGTGCTAAGACTTTCCTTCTTTATAACCCATGACATTTGAGTTCCAGTCAATCTCCAATGTCCCAGCGATAGGGCCACAACATTACACTTCCTCTATCCATCACCCTTACTAATCGCCCCACCATGAACATGCTCCTCATCCCTCGCCAGTTCCTAACCCGCCTCTTTCTATCTCTGTCCTGCTGGCAATAAATCCTCTCACCAGCTAATTGAATGAGTGCACCTGGCGCTGCTTCCCAAAGATCCACAAAGCCAGACTTTGATGGACAGCAGAAAGTGGCGCGATGTGAAAACAAAGCCTTTTAACTGGGAGCAAAGCTTTGTTCCACTCAAGACTGTGAGGTCACTGCAGCTCATGCCGGCTGTGGTGAGGATCTTAATTTTCACTCATCCGATTTACTTGCAGCTGTCACTCTTTCCAATATTAAAAGTTCAGCTAGTCCAGTGTGAGGAATTCAGAAAGAAGGGAAAATGCAGCGCTTGTTGCAAACCAAAACCAGAAAAAAAGCAAGTAAAATCTGGCTTGGCTCTGTAGTACAAAAAGTTATTTTCCAAGCCCATAAATTATGACATAGTGATTAACATGTAATTTAAATATATTTAAACAACCATTATATCACATTCCTAGCCCAGCTAATTGGCCTCACAGATGTTCCCTTGGAGCTGCATTGCCCTTCCATGGGGGAAATGAGTGATGTGCTTTTTTATCATGGGAACCAGATAAAAAAGCAAACTGAAAGAAAGATGGAAACAGAAGCATAGAAAGCAACAGTAACCCTAAAAACAACGAATGCCGAGGGTTTTGTGTAGAATATCTTTCCATTTTAATGCTGAGAATGGGAAGAAGAAAAAGATATGAAGACACTGAATTACTGTGTGCTGTTTGGCAGTGTCCAGAGAGGGAGCTGGCAGGTCGCTGTTAGGGAAACTTGTCAAAGCAGAGAGAGTGGATGCATTCTAGCAGACAGAGCTGCGTTTTATGTCTCCCAACAAGCTAACTGCAAAGTCCAGTTAGTCGCGGCACACCACGTTTACAACCGAAGGCGTTCTATTCTAGATAATGAAGATAGATAATGAACTGTTTCCTCACTGAGAATGGCTTGTGAGTTAGTCCTTTGAACATTTATCTTTTAAGTTAAAAAAAAAATGCAAAATGCACAATCAATGCTAGCTGTTGCAGTGAGTCAGATTGAGCATTATAGAGTACAGTTTTGCCAAGTAAGATATCAAAGGAACACAGGTAATTAGTAGTGTTTTGGAATACTTTACCTTCTGATAAGTAATTGCTGACATGGAATAAATTTACTCCAGCAGCATAATTTTATGTGTGTGTATGTGGTTTGTTTGTTTTGTTTTTGTTCATTTCTACTTCCATAATCTTAGGCAATATCTGATAGGTCAATATAAATTCCAAAAGGTCAGAGAGGGTCCACATCTCCTCTAGTATGCCATCATTTTTCTAACATCTGTAACAGTGACCAGCAGTTACGTTATTAAGATTTAATTAATATGTATTAAACACTTGCTAATTAATCAGGGCTTGATGATAAGTCTGGGGTTTGAAATGTTGCAACATGAATTCAAGGAGTTCTTATACTTTATTTGTGCCACCCCTCAATTTTACAAATCACTAGACTATATAAAATATCCCTTTCTCAAATGTTATGAAGAAATAGAATTGATTTTCTGTCCTTATAAAGGACAGCAAAATCTGCCTATATTTATGATGTTTTAGAGAACAGGTAAACATTAAGAATGCATTCTTGATGGATACTTTTTGACATGATTATGTGACTGAAGAACTGATTATCTGACACATATACTTTCATGTAATATATTGTCTACATTTATATAAGAGTGCAGAGCACAATTTGTCATTCCAAAGAATAAAGTAAAGGCCAAGGATAAAACTGTGTGGCTATCATATTTTACAATTGAACATGTGGTTAGACATGAAGCCTAAAATTTATAATAGACAAAATAATATGTACATAGTTCAGTAACAACTCCTCTGCATTGAATCTTAAATATATCTATAAAAATAATCCTCATAAGCAGCTGAATGGAGCAAGAAAATATGAAGCATATACAATGAATACTATTTGACTATTAAAAAAAATGGGTGAGCTACTATCATTTGAAAAGACACAGATGGACCTAGAAAAATTATTCTAAGTGAAATGGGCAAGCAGAGATTGACTTCATGGCCTCCCTCACCCCTATGAGTAATTAGACAAGGAAATGGTCTTTATTCTCCATGCTGTCATAACTGCAGGGTGAAATGCAATATAAATTCATTACAGGCCTTGTTCTTTGATCAGTCTGGCAAACAGCATTTGTTAAGTGAAATTGCATTGTTCAATTGCTATTGATTTACATTAAATAGTTGTTACTCATAGAACAATCTTTTGAGATTGCTTTATGAATCTCAAAGTTGTAGGAACATTGATGTGAGAGGGTGGATGTTTCATATAAATGTTATATGTGGCTGGAAGGCATCTCTCATCATCTCTGTTGGCTTAAGATCAGATGTAGTGTACTGAACCATAAACACAGCTACTTCTGCCTGCTCTATTCGTTATCCTCAACACCAGAAAAGCAGAGAAATTCTCACAGAGAAAGCCATTTTCAGTGTATTTAATCATAAACCAAATATACATTTTTAAATTAAGGAACAGACTTTTTAATAAGGTATATTCTATATTACAAAACAGAGCTGGGTTTCATACAGCCCCACTTCTCTTCCCAAGGAAAGAATCTTTGTTTATCATAGTTTGTCTTCACTCCCACACAGCCCAAAGGATAGACTATTAAGCTATAAAAATATAGAAGTTTTTGGCTTTTTTAGCCAAAACCTGGTTGTGAATCAGATGACATAAAAGGGATAGAATGTATGTTCCCCAGGAATTAATTTGTTTTTCAAGTTTTCTTCTGTTTCTTCCTTTTCTAAATGGAAGATACAATATGTGGCTTGTTTTTTTTTTTTTTTTTTTTTGTTTTGTTTTGTTTTTTTTAATAAGGAGAAACTGAGTGGCCTTTGCTGAAGTAGTGAAAATAAATGTAGTTTAAGAAAAAAACATTTCATACAAATTGAAATCCACTTTCTACCTCCTTATAAACACTTTTTTTTTTCTTGTAAGGGAACAAAACTGGTGTCTTGTAATGATACTAAATAGCATGAAGCTGTTTGGTCTTTTGATATGTGAAAAACAAACTATCATTTATTTTAAAACACAGTTTCATTGTACCTCTCTCCCCTCCCCCCCTTCTTCTATGGTTAATCTGGATAATGACAATTCTATCTCAATCTTATTTTCTTTTAAATCATTAAAAAAAATTTTTTTTTACCTTTTCAATGTGATTTTCTTTGTATGGGGAGAATTAGTGTGTAAGTTTACTTGCTTGTAGTGAGAACAGATGCAATTTGACTGCTTAAGAAAAAAAATCACTGTTGTGCGCTTTCACCTTTGGCTCATGCAAATCGTATCTTTTCTTTCTTTTCTTTTTTTTTTTCATCCATGTTGCCTCTTATTATATCCATCATTCCATTTTTCTTTCCTATTAGAGTGAAATTGGACACAGCCCTCCTCCTGCCTACACCCCTATGACAGGAGTAAGTATTTCACAATCAGCCTTCATCTTTTAGGGTTTTTGGTCTTCTCTTAACCATGTTTCTTCTCCTGTCTCCCTATAATTTCCTCATTTTTTTTTTTTTTTTTTTTTTTTTTTTTTTTGCCTTTGCCAACAGTGAGTTAAGAACTGGCTATAGACTCTGTAGCTACCAATGTAGATGTCTGTATCTCAGGTGATAATCTGAAGCTGAGAAATCATACAACAACAGGAGCTCTTAGGGTTTGTTGGAAGAATTTACCAAGTTCATGAATCTGGGTGAAGATTTTATCTTCAGTCCCATGATGGGAGGTCAGGCGCTGAAAAGTCGCGGTGCCCGTCCTTTTGATACTGGACACTCAAAGTCATAGTAACCACAGAAAGGGATGTAGTATTGGTGCGTTGCCATTCACAACCTTTCACTGTACTTCTGCCCCTGAGACCATTTGTCATGAAAATGTACTTTCAGTTTCATAACAATATTCGGCAATTGTAAAGTAAGAACACAAGCCTTTAGATCACACTCTAGTGACGTAATAACTTTTAAAAATTAAAATTTTAAATTATTTCCACATGATATTTGCCTACTAAGAAAAAGTCAGGGTGGGGGAGGTGAGAAGATTCAGTCAAAAAATTGCTTGCCACACAGCACAAGTATAATAAAGAACTGTACATTGTAATCCCAGCACTAGGAAGGTGCAGAAAGACGATCCTAAGTGTTTCCTGATCAGTCAATGTAGGCAAATTGATGAGTTTCAAGTTAAATGAGAGACTCTGTCTCAAGAATTAAGGTAGAGGGATGTAAAGGAAGACACCCAACTTTGATCTCTGGCCCCCATATGCATGTACACCTATACTCACACATACATGCACATGAATGTGTGTGTGTGTGTGTAGATCTTAAATGTTTCTAGTATTTACTTCACATTCATTAGCCCCCTAGAAAAATAAAAATCAATTACTAAACCTGAAATGCAATGTGTTTGGCATCTTTTTTTGGCTAATAACATTTAGTTTCCTTTTACAATTATTCCTAACCACTGATTCTCCCAATGTGTTTCTGCTATTTTAACAGAATCAGTTTGTGTACCAGGATGGAGGCTTTGCTACACAACAAGGAATACCCATGCCCTACAGAGCCACAACCAACACCATACCAGAAGCCCCAGTTGCTCAGGGTGCAACAGCTGAGATGTTTGATGAATCCTGCTGCAATGGTACTCTGCGCAAGCCAGTGGCACCCCATGTCCAAGAGGACAGTAGCACACAGAGATATAGTGCTGACCCCACGGTGTTTGCCCCAGAACGGAACCCACGAGGAGAACTGGATGAAGAAGGCTACATGACTCCCATGCGTGACAAACCCAAACAAGGTACAAGCTGAATGTTCAGAAGTGATTGTATTCAATGATCACCTCCATCAAGCAAGCAGGAGATAGAAGTCAACTTTCCAGACAGTGGGAAAGTATGAGACATTTGCAATCTATCATAGAAAAGGCCCAGGCTACTTCTATTACAGAATAGTTTTCTGAATCAGTGGCATTTAGGCACCTAAGTACTTCTTTAAATAGTTAAATTTCAGGCTCCACCTGAACAAGAAATTGGATTTTTAGCAAAATCCTCAAATGACATAATCACAAGGAAGTCCAAGAAACACCAACCTAAACCCATCTTTACTGAGATAGTTGAGTGACATAGTGTAAAATTACAGGGCCACTGCTGTATTGAGGTTCCCATGGAGGTTGTAAAGACAGATGTTACCAGCAAAGGACCAAAGCTTCTGACGTCAACAATAAAAGAGTTGATTTATTTAATACATGCAGTTTCACTAACCTGGCTTAGTATCAGGGTTGTGAATCCTTACAGAGTGCTTCCTTAGCACACATGAGAACTTAGATTTAGACAAATCCCAGTATCACAAAAATAAATAAATAAATAAATAAATACTAAGTTCATCATAGGAAACTGATTTTTGTGAGTGAGTCTTCAAAAATAAAATTTGATGCTCCATGTACTTACATATACCACTATCTTGATGATAGTTTGGGAGTTAATGGACTTTGTAAAAGTCAAACATACAAAGGTTAAACACCCACAATATGTAACATTTCAGTTTGGGAATCAAACAACATAAAAAACCCTCCTTCCCTCTATGCTAGCGGTGCCACACAACAGAGACCATGAGTAATTGTTATTGAAAATAATGATCATGATGATGTCTGTCAGTATCAGCAGCAGGCCATATGTTAAGACTGTGTGAAACCCCATTATATCACCTTTATATGGCTCTGTTCACCTTTTATGAAATACAGGCTAATGATCCTTGAATATATAATGTAAACGACCTAGCATAATATATTGAGGATTTTGATGACTATAGGACAGAATAGATTAGGAAGATAAATTGACGATAGATAGATAGGTAGGTAGGTAGATAGTTAGATAGATAGATAGAGAAAAACAGATGATAGATAATTGAGATTTTAATTTGCTTTTAAGTGTGTGTGTGTGTGTGTGTGTGTGTGTGTGTGTTCTGTGTGCACATGTGTGTTCACATGTGTTTGGGTAGCATCCCTGACTTGTTTTGTTAAGTTTTTGCTACTATTTTGTTTTCTTTGAGTCCACTCACTTTTCTCGTGCCTGTCCCAATTTATGGGCAGGCTTTGTTTGGTTTTGAGAAATTATGACAACGAATTTATGGTTCCCTTGTCCTAAGGAAAGCGAACTTTAGTCAGATTAACGGTTTTCTGAAAGTAGATGTCTATTAGATGGCATTTTTCTCTTATTCTTTCAGAATATCTGAATCCTGTTGAAGAAAACCCTTTTGTGACACGGAGAAAAAACGGAGACCTTCAAGCTTTAGATAATCCGGAGTATCACAGCGCTTCCAGCGGTCCGCCCAAGGCGGAGGAGGAGTATGTGAATGAGCCTCTCTATCTCAACACCTTCGCCAATGCCTTGGGGAATACTGAGTACCTGAAGAACAGCGTACTGTCTGTGCCCGAGAAAGCCAAGAAAGCATTCGACAACCCCGACTACTGGAACCACAGCCTGCCACCCCGGAGCACACTCCAGCACCCAGACTACCTGCAGGAATACAGCACAAAATATTTTTATAAACAGAACGGACGGATCCGCCCTATTGTGGCAGAGAACCCTGAGTACCTCTCCGAGTTCTCGCTGAAGCCAGGCACTATGCTGCCCCCTCCGCCCTACAGACACCGGAATACTGTGGTGTGAGCTCAGCTGGGGTGTTAGGTGGGGAGATACGCCCACTCCACCCCCGCCCCCCAACTCCCTCCTCTTTCTCTGGTGGTCTTCCTTCTCCCAAGGCCAGTAGTTTTGACACTTCCTAAGGGAAGATGTAGAGACGCAATGATAGTTCCGTGCTTACCTAACTTGAATATTAGAAGGAAAGACTAAAGGAGAAAGATAGGAGGACACACACTGTTTCTTCGTTTCTTCATCTGGGTTGGTCAACAGAGTGTCAGAGCTAGAGAGAATCTAGGGTGTATAGGGAAATCCTGCCTGCTGTCAGATTCCCAGCTTTGTTCCCTTTCCACACACACACACTCTCTCTCTCTCTCTCTGTCTCTCTCCTTCTTCCTTCCTTCCTTCTTCCAATACAGGTGATTGAAAGCCTAGACTCTATTCTCATCTGCAGCCATAGACTACATCCCTAAATAATCAGCATCCCTAAAATCATAATACGCACAATTCTGAAATTAGAACAAAAGGATAAACATTTGGGTACCACTTGATAGTAACTGAGACTGAGAAGCCAATTTCTTTCTCCAATTATTTGTTTCCTGGCAAGTAAGAATGGCCAACCCAGCTTTCATAATGTTTAAAACTCCATTATAGTTATAACTAGTAATTACGCTTAGAAGACATCTCTGGTTTTCTCATTTTGGTTTGCTTTGGTCTGTTCCTTTATATTAGTTCCACCCCTATTTTTGGCTGTAGTTTCTAGTTGCAAAGATATTTACATAAAAGCTTCTTGACAGAGTTGGAACACACATACACACACACACACACACACACACACACACACACACACTTTACAATATAGAGGCTATTATTTTAAACCATTCAGTCCTTAAAATTAGAAGAGAAAGCCAAAATAGTAGTAAAAAAAAAAAAAAAAAGCATCAAATCTGGATTTCAAGTATCACACTATTGAGTTTATTCTTCCCTGTCATTTTCATCCTTTAGTGTTTTATTCTCCATAAATGACTGTCTGATGGGCAGCGTTAATCTTAAGAGTAGAAGGGACGAGATGCTAAGAAACAGTTCTGTGTGGTTCAAAACACTACTGATACTTTCAGGGGTGGTCCCATGGGGGATCCATGCAGTGGAAGAAACACTGGATTGGGTACGTCTACATGGAAGTTACTCATGTAGTTTGCACTTAAACTCTAATTTTATTTGCTCTTTTTTTTTTTTTTTTCTGAACTTCACTTTGGATTTTGAATGAAGCAATATGGAAGCAACCAGCAGATTAACTAATTTAAATACATTTTTTTTAAAAAAAAGATCTAAGATAAATACAGACTGTGGAAATGCCAAACAAAGCCAACTAGGATGTTGGAACAGTACCCAGGGATTGTGGTGAGAGGGCCAGCACACTATCTTTATACTATATGACATTTGCTGTGTAAGGAAATATGTTAAGTTTGTACTGTCTGTGTGAAGGAGTGCAAGTTAAGGACTGGCTGGAATTCCATGGAATTTCTAGTATGAGACTCTGTTCATATTGAGTAGAAGGTAGCTTAATTCTTCACACCTAAGTTGCTATAATTAAAACTAAACCATAAACATCTGATGTCTATGAACAGGTCCACAATTGATTTAAAAGTTGTAAATAAACATTAAAACCCTTCTCATGCAATCATCTTATTATCTGGTACATTAATCTTATAATAATTTATGTTATGACTCTTCATATATTACCATCCTATGTCCTGGTTGTAGAACCAACTCTTAGGTTTCATTTTAAAAGAGCACCTATTGTTGATATGAGTAATGAGAACAATGATAAATGAATCTCTAGAAAATAAGGAAACTCAATACATGTATCTTTTCCACAAACCTATTCTCCAAGTCATTTAGATTTTTAAACAATTCTTTCTACTGTTATTTTACTAAGAGAAAATTAGACTCATTACCCTAAAAAATTCAATTAGATTAAAAATCTTCTTGGTAAAACAGACAGTGCTTAAGGGAGAAAAATTTTCAAGGAAGTTTATTTCTACCTGTTTTGAAAGTAAATCCATCCAAATCTAGATTTATTTAATTGATATTTGTTTAAAGTCTACTAAAAGTATATGGGAAGCAGTCAGATAAATGAAATGTCATCTGTGACTTCAAATTTTAACAGTCTAGATGTATTTGCTGTGACATTCTATTTTCTCCATGAGAACAAGGAACCAGGTCATATTCACTATTTTGTGAATGGCTTCATGGAACAGGTTTTTAGTAAAAATTCTGAGAACTCATTGGGACATAAGTCAAACATCTTTCAAACTACAGAAGATAACAAATACAATCACTTCTATGTTCTTATTCAGACACAAACTGGACCAGAAGAACATTACTTCAATGGCAAATTGGCCTATTTGGAGTCTTACCATGAAACCAGCAGCAAGTGATCTCTGGCCAAAACCCTTAAAAGTGTAAGGTTTGGCCTCTTAAGCTAAGAAAAGTGAAGCAAACTGAAAGTGGGAAGTAAGGACAGGAGAAGGGTTTGTGAAGTCTCACAATGAATTTACTAGAGATAAAAGACAGTATGAGCTAAGGGCCACAGATTTAAAACCCAAAGCTCCTCAACCCAAGTCAGCTGGTGTGCAAGAAAAGGGACCCTATACAGGTCCCCATAACCTGGGAAGAGTTGAAAGAAAGCCTTTGTTAATAGATAAATCTATCCCTACCCACTCTGGGCAGCACCTTTGGAATACTAAGATGACCTTTTCTCTTTATATACAATATTTGTATGGCTTCTTGTGGGAAGAAGAAAGCAGAATCTTTTAATGTGTTAACTATTAAAGCAATTGAAACATAGTGAATGCTCTCTTTCTCCCTTAAAAGCACAACATTGGCAGTTCTACACATCTCCCCCTAGAGATAGATGCTTGTGAAATTGCAAATGACCCAATGCCGTTTCATCATTCCCTTTTATGACTTTCTAATACATGCTTGATTTCAATTCTGGTAGTTCTTGTTTGTTTTAGTTTTGACTGTCTAGAGGGAAATTATTCAAGAGTGGATTAAATGGACAACAAGCAGGAAGTTGGGGGTGGGAGGCTTTCATTTACTCAAGAGAATAACATGTTTCACTTAAACTAAATTTGTAAGATGTTAGTTGCTGTGGAGTATCAGGTGCTAGTCAACACCAATTGCAATATGCAGAATCAATTTGTAAGACTGAGTAAAATTAATGTTGAAGTTAAGCTTACTAATGTTTTAAATCATCAATTTATAATGATCATACTTATCTTGGGAAAACCAATTTTCAGGCAGGGTAACTTTTTTGGGTTTGTTTGTTTGTTTGCTTGCTTGCTTGGTGAAATAGTCATTTAAAGATCTTAAACAGAAAAGACGTCATCTAAGTCAAGTGAGGTCCAGAGTCACCAAAATGTTGTCACTCAAGCAGGGCTGAGATAACAAAGCTCCCTAGTTCTGGCCCAAGCTAGTAAAAGATCACTGATTCCACACTATTGACTGGGAAGCTGGCACAGGACTGAAATAGGACTCCTGAATTACATTAGTAGTACAGGTTAGGACTTGGTTCTCTCTCTCTAGAAGCATTCTTGAAACAGTGTGAAGACAATGAGAATTAAAAAAAAAAAAAAAAAAAAACAGAAAAGTAAAGATCAAAGACTTATTAAGAGTCTGAATTTTGTAAGTCAGGAAGAATGACTGGCTGGCTCTAACCTGAAAGAAAAAAATGGGTGGGGGCAGCCATTTGAGTGCCATTGTCATGTGTGATACCTTTTAAGGATGATGCCTATTGTCCATGGTGGGGAAAGGGCATAGAGGGACATGAGGGTTTTCCAATAGATGAAGTTGGTGGAAGATCCATGTGCTTCCTGAAGTGTCAAAACTAGAAAGAAAAACCAAATTTTATGCCAGACACAGAAGGATGTAAATACAGGATTCTTTTGAACAGTCTAACATTTATTTAAAAAACTGGAATTATTTGTCCATCTGTAATTGTTGATTACTTAACTAGTATACGTAGTTCACAAAGTAATAAAAAAAAAAGATGATCACGAAAGCATGTGTATAAATGGACACAATCACGACAATGCCATAAGTCATAGAATTAGTTAGGTTATCTTAAGCGCTTTTAATAATAAGAAGAAATCAAACTAGAAGATTAACCATGATGTATAAAATAATAAAATTCAGGCTACAGAAATGTAGGGTGCGTTTTGCATAGTTAAAAAAAATTGCCACTTAAAATGGTTGTTGACTGGGTTTAGCAGATAGTAGACATAGTATGAAGATTGTGAAGACTTGCTTTAAAGCACTCCAGTTGAGTTCTCTCTTGTTCTCCTACTTCTTCATTGCATTTTAAATGTATTAAGTATAAAGAGGGTGCAAAAACGGTTTGCTTTGCAGACATCAATCTGAAGTGCTTTAACGGGCAAGTTAACCACACATGAGACTAAGGAGTCTTCCCAATGAGTAGAGGGAATGAAAAAGGCCCATGTTACCGTTTGCAAATGCAAAACAATGACAAAATGAGTGCCATCATTTAGAAAGCAAACACAACAAACTCAATTTGTGACATGCCTTTTCTTTCCCCGCCATGCCTTCTTGCCTACATAGCCAACATAGACCCCGTTACCATTTTTTTCCTTTTTTTGATAAATAGGTTCTAAAGCAAGAATTTTAAACCATTAAATGGGTGTTCTTTTGGACTATAGTTTTTAACTGGTGGGTTCATTATGAGGCAAGTGAGAAATCCAAGAGCATAGCTACTAGCAGTTAAAAAGCCAGACAAACCAACTTCTACTGCATGTATCATGAGCAGAGAATCCCATTGTGCCTCTCTGGGCTGAAGGACAGACAGCCTTATCCTCCTGTAGACTTGTCAAGGCCTGTGGCTGTCTTCTCCTGCTGATCGTCTGCTCAAGAATAAATGACAGGTGAATGTGATTGTGAATCAGACATCATTTTAAAAGACAGTTGAGAACTTCCTATTGCTGACCCGAAGGCCAGCATCTACACGGCCAGATAGAATCAACACAGCTTTTTCTAATCTCAGAGACGCCTTTGAAGGAGTTCTCACTGGTGTAATGAACACAAAGCTGTTGTGGGTGTTGTATGCAATCAGCTGCCCTTGCATTTGTATATACAAACCCTTTTAACATCAGGAACTGCTTTGTCCTTGTTTTAAATGAAAAGATCATAAAACAGTGAGAATTTCAGACTCTTGCAGATTGAGTCCCACTGATTGAGTAGGCAATAGTATAGGATGTTTGTCTTGCAGACCCTGCGCTCAACTCACTCCGGGCCAAGAGATGGTTTGGGTTAGATAAAAATGGTTCTAGAGTCTCAGGCTGAAAAGACTACATAAGCCCCAATTTCAAGGAGCATTCCTTTGCCTCCCCTGGAAGGAAATTCCTTGAAAGGCATCTTTGCAAGCAAGTGACCATCTTGTCAGAGTCACAGGGAATTTTACTTCCCTCTAAGCCTTAGAGGAAAATGGCACCTTTGCTTTCCCATCCCCTTTCTCCTTTTGAGTTCTTATCCCTAGTTCAAAGTGGCTCTCCTGAGGCTGTTGCTTTCCTAAGCCATAGTGGATCTGTAAAGACCCACATCCCCACTCTGTGAATACTGACCTAGCCTTTGCCCTCAAATGCCTGATTTTTCCATTAAAATATTCAACCACTCTAGATGGTATTTGAATTGCTTCTCAGACAATAGACAGCACAAAAATTATTTAGGGTGTTAAAATTGTTTTTCCATGACAATTGATTCTCTCACTGTGGACTTCTCTGTAGGAATTTAAGATAAGTGAGATCTGTAATGAATCTTGAGACTCATATTGTGTGTACATACATGCACTTCTAGATCTTACATTTGCTCTTTCCATGAAAACTATGTATGTGTAGATATAGTTTTTATGTATATATAAAACTAAGTTATTGCTGCCAACTAACTTATTTACTTTGATCACCTTATTTTATTCTTGATGATAAATATTTTACAGCTGCTAGATTTTCTTTTCCAAATGAGGAGTTTTACTATCATAAAGGTAGAGGCAATTCACCTTTAAAAACCTCCTCTGACTTTTGTTGAACAACCATCCATCCAACAAATTTTATAATAAGCACCGTTTCACTGTAATGAAAGTCCATGTTGACTGACAGAATTCTACTTTTCTCTACAAGGAAATTTTTCATTTAATGCTTTAGTGTATTTCCCCCATGTCATGAAAAGTATTTATATTTGTATAAATATACAAATACAAGAGAACAAGATTTCACACCTGTAGGCAATAGTCTAATTTGTCCAGACCATCTTGTCTTTATTGCTATTTTCATCCCTAATGTGTTGATAATTCGCTGAGGCCTGTTGTCCTTTTGAAGAAAAGCAAATCATACCCCCTATCTATTGAAAGAAACCTGACTTTCAAGTTTCATTTCCAGTGCTTTGCTTTTCAGTTCATGAAAGGGTTGTACCATTTTCCTTCATATGAGACTCATCCCTGTATAATTTGGATCTCTCAGGGGCTGGGAGTGGGGAGTGAGAGAATACCAACTGTAACACTCCAAGAACCCTTTTGGAATTATTCCAGTAATCAGCTATGAAAGTAATTTTCTAAATGTAGATATATGTAAGCCGTTCTTTTAAAGTAAGGTACTTTGAAATATGTAGCATAAACTGGTACTGCTGTTAAATGGGTGGATGATTAAACTGAGCAGCTGTGCAAAGGCAGCTAACTTTGAATGCACACCTTACTGGCTGGCGTGTGTCCATCTCATCATGTGTATATCAAGGCCTGCATTGATTGCCGCACACCAAGAGTGCAGTTTCACACATGCTCTGACTACTTGATCAATCTCCTTCTGGGTATCATTAGAACAAAATCAAATGTAAGCGAGATTCATGTGCAAGACAATTCATGGCACACACACAAAACTAGGTCATATTAAATCTCTCAAAATTTGTCTCATGTACACATCACAGTAGTTGATTAAGAGAGTTTGGGTGATAAAGGGAGGCAATTTGCAGAAAAGGCAGAGTTGTGTTCATTTCTTTATTTTCTTGACTTGTAAACAGATAGCAAGTCCTCTTTCCTCTGAAGTACCATCAAAGGACAGGGCCGAAAAAAAACAAAAAACAAAAAACAAAAACAAAAACAAAAAAACAAAACAAAACAAAACAAAAAAAACCCACCTCACTGGTAGCCATCAATGTTTCATTTAAATCCCAGCATTCAAAGTTAGCTGTCTTTTTGAAATAAACAAACAAAAAATACTACTGTATGTTTGAAAATGTGAATAGTATTTTTATAGCTTGTTAAAGACATGGCTAGCTGCATTGTAAATAGGATAATGTTGCTTTGATTTTCTTCTGTGGACATCTTTATTTGGAACATAATTGTCTTTAGGGTTGATTTGTATATAAGTAATTGGCTTGTGATTGTTTCATTTTTGGTTGGAAGTTATCATTTTGACATTACCTGTGATTCTGTGTTCAGCACTATTGTGATGTGTCCAACCTCTGCACTCGCTTACACAATAGGATATGCCAATTGTGTGTGGTGAAATGTTATTTTCATTTTTTTCTATGTTATCTATGAAGGATTGTGCACTTAACACACACTAACTTTTTTAATGGTAGGTATATTTTTAGTATAATTTTCCTATTCTTTCTTCTCCTCCAGCCCTTCAACCTCTTCTCCCTCCTCCCCCCACTTTCTGTTGTTATTGAGGATGAGGGAGAAACTGTATTTTAAATTGATGTAATTAGGCTTTTTGAGTTAGTTCTCAAGGATCCTCTTTTGACTCTTGGGAAAGAATTGTGCGTGCACAAGGCACGTATAGAATGCGACTGCTTTGCCTCATTCCATACTGATCATCCCAGCTGAACAATTTGAAAACTGTTCTGCCTTTTTGTTACATGAATCTGTCAGAAATATATTTTTAATTTAATATAAATGAAATTCAATAAAATATGAAACAAATTTTCTTTCTGTGCTAGAACATTTTAATAAGAAAAAAATCAGTTGGGGAAGAGAAAGGTTTGTTCTGCATTTAATAACCTGAAGATGTGAAAATGGCTTTATTTTTGCCCATGTTTGGAAATCTCACTGATTAGTCTTCAGAAACCTTCAGTTGGTTGCTCTCTGATCCATTCCACATGCTTTCACATTCAGACATATGCCCATTGACTCGTCTGCTCAGGCTGTGCTTAATTAACTGTGGTTGGTTTGTTTCATTAGGAATAAAAGAAACATAAAATATTTTGTAGGTGGAATCCAAATAACGTTATAGTTCATGGTAAGAACTTTTTTAAACAAAGATTTCAAATGTTAGCGCCATGCTTGCAGAAGGGGAACAGGTGTGAGGCCTTCAGTTGGGAACTAACTATGGAGTTAATAACAGGGAACTCTGGGAGAGTATATTAGACATTCCCAACTCTTCATTATACCTCTTCTATTTAAATTTTAATATTAACCCTTCTTGCCTACAAAGTGTAAAAATTTTACAGTTCCAGTAATTCTCATTAGAAGTCTATTATTCTTTCAAACTACTATATTTATTTGATTTTGCATATACTTAACGAAATCAGGGAACAACAACAAAAACCCTTTTAACACAATACATTACAGAAAATATACTTAAACATGTTCAGTTATGGCCCTTTCAGGATTACTTTAAGTTTGTGTGGATATACTCTTTTACCCTCCCTTGGATGTTTTGACCTTTTCATCTGCATCAGTCACTGCCAATTAACTGGGTTGAGGGTGAAACATGTCAGAATACCACGAGTTTGGGCCATGGATAGACTGAAAGAAAGAAGGGAACAACCTCTTCCTTATGTTTTAAGGTATAATTAAAACTTCTAGTCATGCCACTATAGTTTATATGACTTCTAGCAATTATCAGATCATTAAGCATTTTTTAAAATTTTAGATCTTTATTTACCTTAAGTGGATAAATGTTTAGTCTTGCAAGTATTTCTCTTTATCACATGTGTGCCTGGTCCCTGTGAGGTCAAAAGAGGGTTTGAGATCTAACAAGATTTAGAGGCAGCTGTGAACACTGTGCGGGTGTTGGGAATTGAACTCAGGTCTTCTGAAAGAGTAGCCAGTACTTTTAACCACTGAGCCATCTCTCCAGCCCCTAAGCATTTAATAATACATAACTTTAATCTTCATTTATTGATTCATTTGGCTTGCCATACTCTTTTGAAATAAGTATTACTCAGATAGTCCATCTATATAGAAAAACAAAATAAAACAAAACAAAAAAAAAAAAAAAAAAAAAAAAAAAAAAAAAAAGAAAAGAGAATCTAGACTCATGCAACTATTACAGAGAAGTCATACCCTGGAAGTCACATTTTCTGTCTTATGCATTTTTCTTTTTCTTTTCTTTCTTTTTTTTCTTTTTTTTTTTTTTTTTCTGATGGTTAATCACATCTCCACTTACCCCTGTGCCCCTGCGCAGTAAGAGCTTCATTTTGGTGGTAGCCAGCTTTACGATCATGCACTGATTTCCCCCACCAATGATCTTCATTAGTTCCTTAACTACTGTTCTTCAAACGCAGCTGTTTTAGCTCTTTAAAATACTTGGGATTGTCTTTTTTATAATGAAGAATTATATTTTCTTCATCCAAGAAACAAATATGATACAGTCCTATGTAAAAAGCACCCAAAACGTAACCATATGGAGAGCTCACTGTCTGCACAGGGTGCTACAAATGTAACTTGTAAAGGTATCATCTGTGCCATTTCTTATATCAAAGAATATTGCAAATAGTCACATTTTTTTTCTAGCAAAGTTAGTACATAAATCAATAATAACAGAAATGATACTGAACAAAAACTCCCCAATTTATAAAGAAGATGTATTTTCTAGTTTACAACTTATAAAATGTTCCCTGGAAACTTCTAGAATGTAGCATAATATCTGACCTAGATTCAGTGTCAATCAATTGAAAGCATGACAATGAAAATAGGAGGTTTAGATCCATAGTTCCAGAATTTGAGATTCTCGGGAGAATCATCCCTTCAAAACCAGCCTGGGCTATGTAAGAATTTCCTAGTCATTCTGACTCCAAACTCAGGCTTGCCTCAAAACAAGCAGTAGAAAAGAATTATGGCAATGTTAGAGGAGGAAGAATCACATATAAATTGAAAGGTATAGGAAATATACTGGAAGTTAAAGACCATACTGAATGTTAAAATTCAAAGTCCCACTGTTCTTATGTGCTTTAATCTTAAAAATCTTGGATTTATACCTGTTTAACTTTAAAGCCGTATGGTGAGGTACATACACAATATACATGCACACTCATATATGTGAAAATGATAGAATACACTATATAAAATATTAAAAGCATATTTTTATGTTATAAAATGTCTTGAAAAATCTTTATTCTCAAGCTGTCTCACCACAAATCTCGGGATATATGCCATACCTCAAGTTATATTCATAAAACCGTATGCTGAACAGATGCATAGTTAGATAATTGTATTTCTCTCCCAAGTACCATCAAGCTGCACGATAAACCATGGGGAACAAAGCCACTAGACAACCATCTTAAGATTAGAAACAGAAGACTGTCACCCAGAAAGCAGTTTTAAAGCTATAAACAGAACAATTTACCCCAAGACAGCAATCAGGGGACTGTGATCCAAATGGCACACAGGGGATGCATGGTGATGTCTGTACCTGCTCTCACAAGTTACCCATAGGATTTTAAAATAAACACAGCCATCATGAAAACTATTTGGCCCCTTTCTACTTCCCTATCACTCCAAGATAAGTAGAGTTCTATGACAGAAGATGATCAAAGATCTCTACCTCTTTGACAACACATCTTCTAAGCATGAAAGTTATATTCTATTAGCTGCCCACAGAGTCCTGTTGCAAAAGACACATGCATATCAAAGACAGTCTGAAGATTAAGACTTCATATTTTATCCTAGTCAGCTTACATGGCATTTTAATGTTATTTCCTGTTTATTCCAGGACTTGGAAAATTGCTCTGCAGTTACTTAGTGTGAAATAATTATACTTGTGTGAAGTTGCAGGAGCTGCCACCATGACAACTTAAAAATAACAAATTGGTTGTGTGCTTCTGTAAGATAGTTGCCTGTTAAAATCCTTGTCTGCATCTGTGTTGTCTTTTACAACATTATTTTAATCCTACTGGTTAGGTATTATAATTTCCCCTTTTTACAAATTAAGAGAGTTAAAAATATTTATGACACATGAGAAGTGTCACATCTAAGATATAATTTATCCCTTTGTGTGTTTTTTATTAATGTTAGCACTTTATCCCTTATGAAATAATATAGCTAGCCTACATATTAATGCTGAGTGTCCACCAGGATGTGCTTTTTCTTCATACATTTAAGTTCAAGTAGGCAATAAATACAACTGCATTTGTTTCTAAAATAATGTCTTTGGTAAATCATAGGATTATTTAGGAGCAGAAACATGAGCTGAAAAATATAAGATTTTTCTTAGATTGTATCCTGCCATCTTTGAGACATCCTTCTCTTCACTGTCCCAGAGCTGTGTATTCTGGGACCTATGTTTTTAAGGATTTATAAGGATCTGTGGTGATAATAAATGAACCTTAAAGCATCCTTGACTTAATAAGAAAGCTTATTTTCTCTATGGTCTCACAGTTATTCTAAAACTTACCTTAGGAATCCAGGGTACTTCATCTTGGATCTAACCGTCTAAACATTACCAAATGATAACCATAATAGGGATAATAATTCTGGGAGTGAGTCTTTGTGACAAGAAAGGACACTTCATTTTGCTCATACTCTTGATTGAAACTAACCACCTGGTACCGTTCAGATTCAAAGTTGTGGGAGCAGCTAGATGCTGAGTGAACATGAATTTGCCTGTCATGTGGCTGTTGTACTAATGACAATGAAAGGAAAATCTAGTCATTGCCATCTGTTAAAACAGACACAACAGCTCTGCTCATCTGTGATTATCACTCCTCTATATTGTATTCCTCTGGGATCTTGAGAACCACGTGTGACTAGCAGCCATTTGATCTAACGCACCTTCAATCTCATATATTCGACATGGTATTGAGGTACTCAAGGTCTTCTGCCCCATCCTAGATATTTCTAGAGATGATTTAAAAGCAGATACTCCTTACCAATCTCATTCTAGCCCAAGACCAGATGAAATTACTGAGGCTATCTCTCAAGGTTCCAGAGGAAGGTGGTGAATAAGACCCAACAAGATAGCTTAGCATCTAAAGCCCCTTGCCAACAAGCCTGACAAAGTGGGGTAAATCTTTGAAGAAGAGTGCTAACTCCACAAGTTGTCTTCTGACCTCTATAGTATGAGTGTCCCCCAACACACAAAATTTTTTAAAATGGCAATGAAAAGATTTAAGTGAGGAGTAGTCCCTCCTAAGACTCCATCATTTTCCTGTCATCACCATCATTCTCAGATCAGAAGGTCTTGTATGTTGCAAAAATGGGATTAGAATAGGAAAGAGAATATTTTTGAAGAATACTATAAATAAAATTACCATTTTCCCAACTGAATTTTCTTTTTTCTTTTCTAGTTCTCTTTCCCATATGCCATGAAGTTCTCTCGTGTTTTCACCTCAGGAAGAAGCCTTCACAGGAAGATAAAGAGGAGAAGTTGATGGGGGTGAGGGGGAGAACAGCTATTCTTAAGGCAGTGTGTTAAACATATCCTGTGGATTTAGTCACCCAATCCAATCTTGACAAATAGTGAGGCGCAAACTGTCACTTAGCATGCATCCCATTCTGACCACTGTAGAAACCAGTAGGTCAACCCGGCTGGATGAAAGGCAAAATTACTGTTACTCTATAAGAGAACTCTGAAGACAGTGTTGTGCAGGGCAGAAGGGTGCACCCTAGGAGAAAATTGGTGAGAAACCAGAATGTCCAATGCCAGCTTTTACATAGCTATCTGGGTGGAGACAGATGCATTTCAAGGTTGACTCACTGATGGAGTATCCCATCTATCCCTGGATATTTGTCAGCTAAGGCCTCTGGCAATTGAGGTGTGTATAGTGTAAGCCTGACACATAGGAATGCCATATAGACTCAGCAAGCATATTTTGAAGATGCCCAGAGAGGCCCCAGAAATGATCTCAAATCTGTGTGTGGACAATGTTTGCAAAACATTATACTATAAGCTCTTTACCGGAAGGAAAAGCCCAAGGAAACAGATGCAGAGTCAGGAGCAACTACTTCAACTTTCCAGGCAAGAGGAGCTATTGGATAAGTAAAGGAAACATTGGTAACCACACCTCCAAAATAATTGTCCAAACCAATTAACAAGGACTGAATGAACACAGTGCTGCCAGCACCCACACATTGGCTTCTTTCTGCCCATGTCCTCTGGTGGCCCATGTTCTTGGCAATGCCCATATTCATGGTTCTTAGCCTGGGACTGTCTCTGGTGTCAGCTTCTGAATTCAGAATGTAATTTCAACTCTGGTTGTGTCACTCTCTGGTTCACAATAGTAAGCTTTTGTTTTGTGTGTCCTTTGGCTGGAGGTGTTGAAGCACAAAGTCACAACTCCAGATAGAAAGGAGGCCCTTTAAGTGAGCCTTTTAGCTTTAGTTGTTCAGCAATATTGTTAAATACATGAGTACAGAAAAATACTGGAAGTCATTTTGGTAGAAAATAGAAATGGCAACATGAAGTAACTACCTGGCCTGGAGCTATGATGAAGCCATTAGTTTATGCTTTGATAAGTCTGCCTAAGACCTTTGTTGTCTCATTCACTAGGACTCACAGGACTCCATAGCAAGTTATAGTCAAAGCTAAGCTTTACTACAGCAATGTGGTAAGAGAAACAGGAAGAGGATACACACTAAACATAGGCTAGAGAATTCTTAAGACAGCTCTTGAGTTTTTGTCTGTCTACACCCTCATAAGATCTATCTTTTCCTCAGTGTGGAACAACAGAGCTAATCCAAATAATCCCTGCCCAAGAAAGCCTGCTGGAATGGCAGCATCCAAAGTTTCTATGGAGAATCAATCATTTAGGAACATCCTGCTATGCAAATAACCACAGTAACAAATTCACAGACTGACCAGTGAAGCCAGGAACATCATCAATCTTGGTGTTTTGTGTAAATTAATTCTTACACATCCTGTCAAGTTGATAAAATATACCTGATTGCTTTAGGTGTACTTAACAACATCCATAATAGTATCCCAAAGTGCATTCTGGGGACCATATCCCCAGCAGTTAGCCATGGTTAACTACTCCCATGAAGACATGTTACCGTTGAACAACCAAATCTTATGTGCTAGTGTAACACATCTGGCAAGAATGATAATATTCTAAAGAGAGATTTTTCACTCTTTTGACTATCAGACTTTTGAGGCAATGGTCTCCAAGAAAATGGATTTTCCTGGGGCTCTCATGCTAGAGAAGAAGAATTGTGTCTGTTGCCAGCCACAAGAGGAATTTATTTCTTGGAAAGTTTTCACTCAGTCCTGGCAACCTGACAGACTACCTTGTAGGACAGACTGGAGCTTATGTAGTGATGGATCGAAGACGACTGGAATTAAACAGACACCTATCTTAGAGTTCTTAGCTATGAATCCCTCCAGCACCTACTCAAAACAAAACTCCATGTCAGGATCCTGAAGACAGTCTTTGGCTGGCATTAGATCTGTTTGTATCTCTTCCCAAACTAGCCACATAAATCTCCCTTTTCTGTTGATGGTTTATGGGAAATGCCTCCCCTAGTCTCTGACATTTAGAAACTTGGTCCCCTGTTAGTGATGCTTTGGGGAAATGTTTATATGGTGATGTCTTGCCAGAGAAAGTATGTCATTCACATGGAGGCCATTGAGTGAAAACCTCCAGGTGCTACTAGTTTGCTCACTCTGATTCCTGCCTGCAGTTGTGGTAAAGAACTCTCAGCTTCCTGTTCCAGCTCACGTTTCTGCCTGCTGCCATACTTCTCTGTTAAGGTAAACTCATCCTTCTCGAACTGAAGCTCTTCTTTTATAAGTTGCTTTAGTCATGGAGTTTTATGAAAGCAACAGAAAATTAATACAACTTAATTTTGTCTTTTAATTGCTTATTGAGGACTGGTGGCTGAGCCTGGCTCATTAGGACTACCAAGGCCCTGACTCTAGAAACTCTGGTACCACTAAATCTTTCCTGAACTCCTGATCTGAATGTATAGAGATTTATATATATATTCTTTTCACTTTCTTATTTACAAATGTTTGTTTTATTTATTTATCTTCTTTGAGACATGTCACATGTAGCCCAGGCTAACCTCAAATTCAGTGTTACTAAGAATTACCTTGACCTTTTTAAGTGTTGGGATTGCAGGTATATACCTCCACCCAACAAGATTTAATTTTAATAGTTCCAAATTCTCCTACTGAGTGGAAATATATTTTCAGTCACTTGAACTTGAACTTGAACTTCAACAAGCACTTAAAATATATTCTACTGAGAAGCATTGACTCCTGACTTGGGCCCACAAGGTAATTAAAATCAGGATGAAATTTGCTCTTTGTGCCTGTCTCCTCCATTTTCACTCAGTCTCCTTGACTTTTCACAAGTAAGACAAACACTATGGCATGTCTGTCTAACTAACCAATCTCGTCTCTTTTAAGGCAGTAGTTCCAAAAACAAGTCATTGTTCACACTTGCTATCACTTTGTATTCCCCAAGTTTGTAAGTCCAAGAGGACAAACTATCCATCCCAGTCTTAACCACAGAAGCAGGCAATTACCCCTGAAAGCCAGAATGTCACTTAAAGAAACCATTTTGTAGAAGTCAGATTGGTCCTCTCCAGCAATGGCAGGGTTAACTAAGTCAGATGACCTTGGAGAACAAGAACAGAGACAATGTTCAACCAGGCAGACTTTCAACTAAGCCTGTCTAATTATGCATGCCTCTTGCTCTTTCTCCCAATTCTTCCTTGATTTAAACTTTTTTGTCAACACCATGAAGTCAGATTTGGTGCTACAGGACCCAGTTATCTGTTCTTCCCCATGGGACGCATGTGTTAAATCACCTCCTTATGTTTTCATCATCATTAGTCATCTCTCAATTGTCATTTGGAACGAGTGGCCTAGCCTAGCTTATTGGGTCTGTAGGAGCCAGGAAGTTTGCTCTAAAGTTTTGTTTCAAGAGCAGCTATGGTTCTCCAGTCTTCCATGTCAATCATGTCTTCTAGGGATAAATTCTCAGAACTGAAATTTTAGAGTCGATCAATGTTTACGTATTTAAGGAACTATAAAAGAGTAATTCACTTTCTTCAGTTTATATGCTGCTTTGGAACATCTTTTTGGAAGAAAAGAAAAACAAAGTCATTTAGAACTAACTAGAAATCTTCAGGAAGCCAGATTGGCAGTTCAGTTCTCAGAACTCAGAGTGCAAGTGTTGCTGAGAATGGAGGACTAAACTCTCAATGCAATCTGTATTGATTTCAAGCAAGGCTTGGAGAATTTCTCATAAATGACCACTTTCTCATCCTTACTTGACAGCATTTTTTTTTCTCTACTGACTCTGATTTTGATGTTTTAAAGGTTTTTTTCTTCTTCTTGCACAATCGAATAAAATTATGAGGCAGGATAAAATTGAAGTGATATCTAAAACTAAAATGTTGTTGAATATTAAGTTGTTCTTGACCCAGAAGCCCACTGAGTAAAATATGTATTGTAGAACTGCATATACCTGTAGTAGTTTGAATGAAAATGGCACCCATAGGCTCATATTTGAATACTTGCTTTCCATTTGGTGGGACTGTTTGGAAGGTAAGCTCTCAGCTGTTCATTTGCTCTGCCATCATGGATTACAACCTCTTAAACCATACATTAAATGTTTTCTTTTATAAATTCCTTCAGTCTTATCAGAGCAACAAAAAAGTAACTAAGATAATATTGGAGGATTAAATGTCATTGTAATGGACCCCTCAGCAACTTTTTAAAAATAGCAACCGAAACTGAAGGACTGAGTACTGATCAAAAAAGGAAAAAGAAAAAAGAAAAAAAAAAATGGGATCTTGTTGCTGGCCCTGGCTGGAGATAGACTAATGGGGGAATGTCTTCCTGTATATATGTTTCTCTTATTGGCTGATGAATAAAACACCGATTGGCCAGTAGCCAGGCAGAAACTATAGACAGGGCTAGGGGAGGAGGAGAATTCTTGGGAGAGGAGGTGAGGGAGATGCCATAGTAGCTTTTGAAGTAGTAATAGTCCCTACATTTTTTTCCAGTAAGATAAGACCACGTGAAAACACTTAGATTAATAGAAATGGGTTAATAATTAAGAGAGACCTAGCCAATAAGAAGCCTGAGCCATCACCCAAACAGTTTGTAATTAATATGTGTGTTTATTTGGGGCTAATTGGCCGTGGGACCCAGTTGGAAAGAAACTCCATAGTCAACAATAGGCCATTCTAAACTAAGTAGAAACATGTGGGATTACTCTGATGGTAATATTCACTATCCAGTTGACTTGTTTTAGAATCACATTTGAAACAAACTTTTAAGCTTGTCTGTGAGGGCCTTTCCATCAAAATTTGAATAAGAAGTGAAGTGTCACCTGATTGTGAGCACCACTCCCTAATCTGGGGTCTCAGCCTGAGAGAAAGGGGTCAGAAAGTGAAACACCAGTGTTTGTCTCTCTCTCTCTCTGCCTCCTGACTGTGGATATGATGCTAACAACTGCCTCACACTCCTGCTGCCATGCAATCTCCATTACAAAGAATGGTATTTTTAGACCATGATACCAGATAAGCTTTCCCTTCCTTGGTTGCCTTGGTAAAGGAGGAGAAATTGTAACTACTGTCTATTCAGTAAATAAGAAAGACAGCCCTATTTATCCCTATTGTATTAATCCAACTGGGATTGTCAATCTTCTGCACAGGAAATGGAATTCAAGGGAAATTGTCTCCATATAAGAGTTTTTTTTGTTTTGTTTTGTTTTTGTTGTTGTTTTGTTTTATTGTGGCAATCTTAATTTAATCTTCTTTTTTTCTTTTTCCTTTATTTAATTTTGAAACAAGGTTGTTTTACATGTCAATCCCAATTCCCTCACCCTCCCAACCTCTCCTATTATCCCCACCAAACCCCAGCCCATCCCCTTTCTGCTCCCCAGGGAGGGTGAGGCCTTCTATGGAGAGTCTTCAAAGTCTGTCATATCATTTGGGGCAGGGCCTAGGGCCTCTCCCATGTGTCTAGGCTGAGAAAGTATCCCTCTATGTGGGATAGGCTCTCAAAATTCATTGGTATACTAGGGATAAATACTGATTCATTACTAGAGGCCCCATAGATTGCCCAGTCCTCTTAACTAACACACACATTCAGGGGGTCTGAAGTACTATGTCAATTTTCCAGCTATCAGAATGTGGTGCATGAGCTCCCCCTTGTTCAGGTCAGCTGATTCTGTAGGTTTCTCCAGCCTGGTCTTAATACCTTTGCTCAGCACTCCTCCCTCTCTATAACTAGATTCCAGGAGTTCATCTAGTGTTTAGCTGTAGGTGTCTGCTTCTGCTTCCATCATGCTCTAGGATGGCATATGAGAGAGTTGTCAATCTCATTATTGTGGAAAGGCATTAAAGGTAACCTCTCCAGTATTGCTTAGATTGTTAGTTGGGTTCATCATTGTAAATCTCTGGGCATTTCCCTAGTGCCAGATTTCTCCTTAAATCTATAATGGCTTCCTCTATTATGGTATCTCTTTTCTTGTTCTCCTCTATTCTTTCCTTGTCTCAATCTTCTTGTTCCCTCATGCCCACATTTCCCCTCCTCTTTTCCACTTCTCTTTCCCCTAACTCCCTCTCACCTCCCTCCATGCTCCAACTTTGCTCAGGAGATCTTCTCCCTTTCCCCTTCTCCAGGGGAACATGTAAGTCTCTCTTAGGGTCCTCCTTGTTTCCCAGCTTTTCTGGAGGTGTGGGTTGTAGCCTGATAATCCTTTGCTCTGTGTCTAAATTCCATACATGAGGGAGTACATACCATGCTTGTCTTTTTGTGACTGGGTTTCCTCACTCAGGATGGTTTCTTCTAGTTCCATTACTTCCCTGCGAATTTCAGGATTCCATTGTGTTATTCTGCTGAGTAGTACTCCATTGTGTAAATGTACCACGTTTTCTCCATCTATTCTTCAGTTCAGGGGCATCTAGGTTGCTTCCAGGTTAGGGATATTACAAATAATGCTGCTATGAACATAGTTGAATACATGTCCTTGTTGTATGAATGTGCATCTTTTGGGTATATGCCTAAAGGTAGAATTACTGGATCTTGAGGTAGACTAATTCCCATTGTCCTGAGGAACTGACATATGGATTTTCAAAGAGGCTGTAGGAGTTTGCACTTCCACCAGCAGTGTCCCTTTCTCCATATTATCTCCAGCAAAAACTGTTTTTGGTGTTTTTTATTTAGCCATTCTGTCAGGAGTAAGATGATATTTTGGAGTTGTTTTGAATTGCATTTCCCTGACAGCTAAGGATGTTGAGCACTTTTAGCTCATTTTAGATTCCTCTATTGAAAATTCTCGATTTACCCACTTTTTAATTGGATTATTTGGTGTTTTGGTAACTAGCTTTTGAGTTCTTTGTATATTTGGAAATATATTTTGTATATTTTGGAAATCAGCCCTATGCCATATGTGGGGTTGGTGAAGATCTTTTCCCATTCTGTTGGCTGCTGTTTTGTCTTGTTGGCTGCTGTTTTGTCTTGTTGACTGTGTCCTTTGCCTCACAGAAGCTTCTCAGTTTCAAGAGGTCCCATTTATTAATTCCCGATCTCTGTTTCTGTGCTACTGGTGTTGTGTTCAGGAAGCAGTCTTTTGTACCAGTTCATTCAAGGATAACTCCTATTTTCTCTTCTAAGAGGTTTATGTTGAAGTCTTTGATCCATTGGGATTCAAATTTTGTGCATGGCGATAGATATGTATCTATCTGTAGTCTTCTATGCAACAGCACCCAGAGTTATGCCAGGACCATTTGTTGAAAATGCTTTCTTTTTTCCATTGTATAAATTTAACTTCTTTGTCAAAAATCAGGTGGTCATAGGTGTGTGGGTTAATATCAGGTTTTTCAATTCAATTCCATTTGTCTGCCTGTCTGTTTTTGTGCCAATACCAAGCTGTTTTCAGGACTGTACCACTATAACAGAGTTTGAAGTCAGGGATGATGATGCCTCTGGAAGTTCCTTTATTATACAGGGTTGTTTTGGCTATCCTGGGTCTTTTGTTTTTCCATATAAAGTTGAGGATGGTTCTTTCAAGACAAGTGAAGAATTGTGCTGGGATTTTGATGGGGATTGCACTGAATCTGTAGATTGCTTTTGACAAGATTGCCATTTTTACTATGTTTATCTTACCTATTCAAGAGCATGGGAGATCTTTCCATTTTCTGGTATCTTCTTTAATTTCTTTCTTCAAAGACTCAAAGTTCCTTAATATATAGGTCTTTCAGTTGTTTGGTGTTACCCCCAAGATATTTTATATTGTTTGTCTCTATTGTAAAGGGTGGTGATCCTCTGATTTCTTTCTCAGCCCCTTTATTGTCTTTATATATTAGAGCTACTGATTTTTTTTTTTTTTTTTTTTTTTTAGTTAGTCTTGTGTCCTGCCACTTTGCTGAAGGTGTTTATCAGCTGTAGGAGTTCCCTGTTAGAGTTCTTCGGGTCACTTATGTAAAATATCATATCATCTGTAAATAGTGAAATTTTGACTTCTTCCTTTCCAATTTGTATCCCCCTTGATCTCCTTTTGTTTTCTTATTGCTCTAGCTAGTACTTCAAGTACAATATTGTAGAGATATGGAGTGAGTGGGCAGCCTTGTCTTGTTCCTGATTTTAAAGGAATTGCATTGAGTTTCTTTCCATTTAGTTTGATGTTGGGTGTTGGTTTGCTTTTATTATGTTTATATTGCTTTTATTATGTTTAGGTATGTTCCTGTTATCCCTGATCTCTCTAAGACCTTTATCATGAAGGGGTGTTGGATTTTGTCAGAGGCTTTTTCAGCATCTAGTGAGATGATCATATGATTTTTCTTTTGCAGTTTTTTCATATGGTGGATTACATTGACGGATTTTCATATGTTGAACCATCCCTGAATCCCTGGGACGAAGCCTATTTGGTCATGGTAGATGATTTCTCTCATGTGTTCTTGGATTTGATTTGTCAATATTTCATTGAGCATTTTTGCAGCAATGTGCATGAGGGATATTGGTCTGTAGTTCTCTATCTTAGTTATATCTTTGTGTGGCTTGGGTACCAGGGTAATTGTAGCCTCGTAAAAAGAGTTTGGCAATGACCCTTCTGTTTCTACTGTATGGACCACTTTGAGTAGTATTAGTATTAGCTGTTCTTTGAATTTCTGGTAGAACTCTGCACTGCATCTGTCCCTGGGCTTTTTTTTTTTTTTTTTTTTTTTTTTTGGTTGGGAGACTTTTGATGACTGCTTCAATTTCATTAGGGATTATAGGTCTATTTAAATTCATCTATTTAATTTATTTCATCTTGATTTAATTTTGGTAAGTAATATCTATCCAGAAAATTGTCCAATTCTATTAAATTTTTGAGTTTTAAGGAGTACATGTTTTCAAAGTATGATCTGAAGATTCTCTGTATTTCCTCTGTGTCCATTGTTATGTCTCCCTTTTCATTTCTGATTTTTGCATATTCTCTCTCTGTCTTTTGCTTAGTTTGGATAAAGGTTTGTCTGTCTTGTTGATTTTCTGGAAGAACCAACTCTTTGTTACATTGATTCTTTGTATTGTTTTCCTAGTTGCTACTTTATTGATTTCAGCCCTCAAATTGTTTATTTCCTGGCATCTATTCCTCCTGGCTGAGTTTGCTTCTTTTTGTTCTAGAGCTTTCAGTTGTGATGTTAAGTTTCTAGAGTGTCTATTTTCCAGTTTCTTCATGTGGGCACTTAGGCTATGAACTTCCCTCTTAGCACTGCTTTCAAAGTGTTCCATAAATTTGGATATGTTGTGTCTTTATTTTCATTGAATTCCAGCAAGTTTTTAATTTCTTTATTTCATCCTTGACCTAGGAATGGTGTAATTGTGCATTTTTCAGTTTCTATGAGTTTGAAGTGTTTCTGCAATTTGTGTTGTTATTGAATTCTAACTTTAAAGCATGGTGGTATTAATACCCTGTCACTTTAGAACACACAGGATTCAAATGTTTCAAGGAAGAAACACTCCAATGTCCATTTTCTTGAGAAATGGAGATTTGAATATTTTGTCAGCTAATGAGGCTACCACTGAGTAAAATTTAAAAATTAAGCCTGGTTTTTTGTTCTCATGTTTCTGAGGCAAAAAAAGGAGGGGGCAGCATTTTAAAAATGAAAAGCATATTTTGAAATATTAGATATGGTTTTATTATATTTTGTAAATCATGAGTACATCATGGACACAGATATATAAGGATTTATATGCATAATTAAATCCATCCTAGGACATCGTTTACAGATTTAATAAATGTGGAAAGAACCACTGACTGTGCTGTTAGTTTCAGTAAAAAAAGAAAAAAGAAAAGAAAAGAAAAAAGAAAAAACATGGATCTTTAATTTGACAGTGACCCTAAGTTTCAGGGCAAACTTCACATATTGTAGAAGGTACATCCCATGGACTGAAAGCGAAAAGTAATGGCTTCTTTGTGCTTGGTATCTTATATCAAGGTTTTTTGTTGTTGTTGTTGTTGATGTTGTTATTGTTGTTGTTGTTATTGTTTTTTTCTACTTTGTCATTTTTTTTCTATCTTCATGTATTAGTAGACATAAAAATCTGAACATGACAAACTTCCCTTTGTTTTAATGCTGTGAATTTGGGCAAGTCAAAAGCCCCAAGTCTAAATGCTTGTACACCGTGAATAAAACTCTCCACAAATGTGCAATCTGGACGCAGGTGAGCATTTTATATTTAGTGAGAAAAAGTAAAGGTCATTTAGCTCTTCCAGGCATATTTTTAAATATTCCAATTTCCCGAGGTGCCAACTGTTTGTTTTTTCTTGAACAACCTCAATATTTTACATTCACTAGCTTGGAAAGGTCATTTGCTCGAAATTTAATTCTCTTAACTGGAAGTGTCCATGTTTCTCAACATTTACTTGAAATATAAGATGTGTTAACTTCCATACAACATACGAGAGAGAAAGAGAGGGAGGGGCCTTACAGAGCAGCACAGGACTGAGTCAAATGTTGGAGGAAACTTACAGCTACTTTTGCATACATTTGTAGTTCATTTTTGTTTTTTGAAATTTAACTTTCTGCCAGTGAATGTTAAAATACTGCTTACAAAATGAATCAAACTTCCATGAATTATAAACTTTAGCATTTGAGGATGGGAAAAAAAATCAATGCAAGACTTTACTCTTAAAGTGCCTATGCCACGTGTATGAATGATGTATTCACATATTTAGTAGGATATGTGACATATATTTGGAAGCCAGAGATCAAAATCTAGTATCTTCTTCTAATACTCTCTAGGGGTCTTTCATTGAACCCAGACCTCATGGGATTCAGCTAGAATGAGTGATCAATAGGCTCTAGAGATCTGCTTGCCTCCTCTACCCCAGCACTGGGGTTATAGGAGAACACCACTCCACCCTGCTTGTATGTGAGCACTCAGAATCTGAACCCAGGTGCTTGGCCTTGTGCCAGGGTGCAACCGCAACTTGGGTTCAAGTCCTGAGGCAGGGAAGGAAAATCAGTGCAAGGAAAACTGATCACCAAGTGGATTACACTCAAATGGCCCCGAATAGCTCAGGCCATCTTTATTTTTATTTAAACAGAGTTTTTCTTACCAGGATTCCATGAACAGCTTTATTATTGGCTTCTGTTCTTGACTTTAAGAAATACATCACAATTTAAAGAATACATTGCGATCATTATGGAAGTCCCTATTGTCCCCCTTTACAATTCCCCAAATACACTTTCGCACCCGTGCATAGCCTTATTCTATACATAAAGTTCAGCATTTTTTGCAGCTTTAACTAAATATCAAGCCAGACACATCCTGATCTTGCATCACTTATGTCAGCTGGCAGCTGCTTCCCACTACAAAGTTAAAGTAGTAGACATGGGCACAGTGCTTTAAAGACAACAATGTTCAAGCCCAAACAATTATTTCATGTCTGCAAGATATATTTGTACACAGTTCCCCTTTCTACAAGAGGGTCCCATATCTCAATCTCTCTGGAAAAGGCAGACTTTGACAAGCACTCTTTTCTCATCTCACTATACTATTCTTCTTCCCCAAGTATAAGCTCCTGTACATGTTAAAGATGGATCACTCCATCCCATATTTTACATTGCATTATTCCCATTACTCTCAACAGTCGGCACTCTGTGTCTTCCTGAGGCCTCCCCCTATTCTGTGTTTGCATACCCTACTTTCCCTTCCAGAACTGTGAAACATGGTTAGTGTCCCACCTGTTGATCTCTCATATGTACCTAACTATCTCTATTGAGTCAGAAAAGCTCTCAGGATTAGGAGTTGTAGTTAGTAATTCCAGATAAGAGCTGAAAAACATTAGCCCCCTGTTGAATCTTAGAGGAAAATACTTGAAACGGACAAGAATTTCCAGGAAAAACTATAGACAAAGTAAAACTAAAACCCATCCAAAGAATCACCAATATAATGAGAGAGAAAAGAGCCTGCAGACTGCAGGAACTTTTCAAATCCCTATGATAGCCCATGGGCTACTGGTTCTTGCCTAATGAGAGTCCATTTCCACAGATGCCTTGCCCAGTGGAAACCCATTGGACAGGTAGTCATATGCTGATCTGAAGCTAGTCTGCATGCACAACAATCCATTTACCTACTCAGCCATCTTCCCTATCCCATTTATATTTATGCTTTCAATGTTCATTTTTAAAATTAGGATAAAGTCAAATTTGTTCCTTCAAAATGCCTTCCCACAGTAATGATAACATTTATAAGATATTTGAGACTATTAGACAACTTCTTCTTGAGTTGTTTTTCCTGTTTGAAGACACCAGTCCCAGACGAACCTAATAATGACCTTATCATAACCACTTGATTTAGAACATGAGCCTTCTTTAAGCTCTATCAAGAGCCATTCTAGTCTTCAAATACTATTCAGTGCCATCTTCTTCATGAACAGACCTTGCCTGATTTTGTTCTAAAGGGATTGTAAGAGACAGAAATAGAGGGAGTTTGCAGCCAAGCAGTATTTTTTGGACATGACAAGGCCATCACACACATGAACTCATGGCAGCTTTGACTGCATGTAAAAAAAAAAAAAAACTAGTTAGATTAAAAACTACAGCATGGAGAAGGAAGGATGCATGAAGTCCCACCCCTACCTAAGAAACTATTGGCAATTGATTGTTGTTGGGGAGGGTAAGTTTTCTTCAGTCATGTGGCTTCTGACAGCCTACAGTGCTGCCTTAGATGGATCTACACCCATGCACATATAGCAGAATTAAGTTATTAAGTGGACTCAATATTTTTTTTAAATGAAAATATGTGAAATTGGGAGGGAAAAGTGGTAGTGGAGATAGGGGAAGAATTTGAAGGGTTGAAGTAGACAACAGATTCTAACAAAACACATTATGTTAATGTAGAAATTTCTCAGGCAATAATAATTAGTAAAGACTGAAATAAATGCACACACACACACACTTTTTCTTTGTCTCTTTCTTCCTATTAATATACGTATTCAGAGTCATTTGGTGCCAACTGAGTTTGCGATCTGGAGATCTGGATTTCCTTATGACAACCGTGCAAAATTTGCTTTTTATTGATGAAATAAAGACATTGGGAAAGAAACACATGACAATGTACATGATGTTTTATTTGCTATCCATTCACTTCTTTTTCCCTTGTATTGGAGCTTTACCCATTCTACTAGGCTGACTTAATTACAAGACCTTAATTACAAGCCCCACACTGCTATCCCTGCTTCCCAGCAATGTTCTTGATGTCGCAGATGTGACAATGTTCTTTCACTTCTTGTCTTCTTGAAGGGATGAATTCAGTCAAGGCAAAACATCAGAAGCAAACTGAGCAAAGCATGCACTCCAAAGAGAGAGCGGTTCGTCTGCAGCAAGGTGGAAAATAGCATGGTGGGTTCTAGACGGTAACTTTCTTGTTTGTTTGTTTGTTTTTCAAGAGAGGGTTTCTCTGTGTAGTTTTGGAGTCTATCCTGCCACTCTCTCTGTAGACTGAACTGGCCTCAAACTCACAGAGATCCACCTATCTCTGCCTCCCAAGTGCTAGGATTAAAGGTGTGTGCCACCACTGCCTGGCTCTAGATGGTACATTTTAAAGAATTTTTTATGAATATGGTTAAGGTCAGTGGTAGAACACCCAGAAAACTGTAGGCAATACCAGCCCTATTTTGCTCAGACATGAAATATTTGAGTTACACACACACACACACTCACACACACACATTAATCAGCCCTAGTCTTCTGCCCACCATCTCTGTGACTCTTAGCATAAAAGCCCCAATCTCATATGTAGGTCATGTGGGGACACAGAAACTTCTTAGAGCAAAATTGTAACCACTGGAGTCTTTCTTGGAGGTCATGGTTATAGTTTAGTTTGCTGTAATTAGATGCAGAGATGCATACTTTATGAGAGGACAAAGTCCTGCCTATGTTTCTGGCCTGGGCTAGTGTTTCATAGTAGCCATCTGGAGCCCTTCAAAGCCAATGTTCCCTAGTCCACAACTCTTCCTTTTTTCTAGTCAGGTTCACTCTCTCATACCTAAGCAGCAAACACTTTTATTTCTCATCCCTAGTGTGCCCCAATTCTCCCTATCCCTCTCACATTAGTTTGAACTCACATTTGCTTTTACTAAAATAGCATCATATCATTTCACATGCTTTATTGTGATAACCTCTTTGTCTATCTTCTTTGAATAAAGTATAAGATCATTGAAGCCAGGGCCATATATATGTTAGGACTCGGGAGAATGTACTTGCAAAGCTTACAAGGAATCTTTATTAAATATAGAAGAGGACACATAGTAAATAGTGGGATAATAACAACATAAAAAAAAGGTGGAATGAAGAGGGAGAGAAAGAATATATTACAACCATTGAAATGAGAATAGCTGTACATACCATGTATGTCATTATTTCTCAAAGAGAGTCTAATGTAGTTTGGGGCACATTAAAGGTCAACAAATACTAGTTTGTTTTACACAATAATATTGTATGAATGAGATGTCCATACTCCTGAGACTTTCTAGTAGAGCTTGAATTTAAAGTAGTTTTAGTGTTTTAAACAAAATCGATGTATTCATTATGCAAAATTATTTCCATCATTTAGACATTTTACAATAATGTCACAAATCAATATAGTCATGTTTCACAATATTAACTTGTACATTAGTGAAAACAAGACACGGTACAGTGAATGGCTAAAAGCGTTCCCCAGGGCCATGCTACCAGTTTCAAATCCTGAGCTAGCCAGTTGCAAAGCAAAGTTATTCAATTTCTTAGTACTTCATTTATCCCTTTTCTAAGTCGGGGTCATTAAAAATTCTCCTGGTAAGTGTGCCCTAAACCTAAAATAAGCAATGCAGGTAAAGCATAGGTTGCTTAATCAGTAAAAACTGAGATTTTAGTAAAAATTCCCAATACCGATAGATTACTAGATGAATTAAAGAATAAATTATGCATATTGACTTCAAACCCAAAAATGAGACTGAGAAGAGAAAGGGGTGAAAACTGTTAAGAGTAACCTGTGTTGGCTTCTATTGCAGCTTGGAGTTCCTTAAATTAGTCCTGACAATGTCTGCTGTTTGTGTGCTTTTCTAATGACGTGACTTTGACAATTATCCCTTTAGAGACGGCTCCTTTGTTCCCTACCAGTACAACTGTATGGGTACGTGCCCAGAGCAGAGTGAGGCTATATATAGCTTCCTAGGTCAGATCTCAAATAGTGACAGTTATTCTACTGAGGTTCTCATCTTTGGTAAACCTAAGCTAGCGTATGAGAAATATCAGGACACTTTGCAAAGAAAATATTAGTAACATATGAAGGCCACTTCAGATTTGCTGCTGGAAGCCCTGGTCCTGGGCAATAGATCACCTGGCAAACCTGAGATTCTGATTCATGAGACACACATGAAGATATTTCCACCTTAAGCTCCCAGTTACCCCTAGTCTTTAAGTTTTCCTAACTAAGGCTCTGACATGGAGAGACACAAATTACCTGTATTGGCCCAACCTCCGACACTTCGAAAACAGGCATATAATAAAGCAATGCTTTAAGCCAATACATTGCTTGGTTGTTTATTATACTGCTATAGATTACCATACCATTGGCTATTTACATACATTAGCTTATTAACTAGCCATAGAAATTATGACTAGGCCATTATTCCCACAGCTTTGCCAGTGGAGACATAGGACTTACGGCTGTAAGGATAGCCACCAAGGAAATGGTAAAAGCTCAGATTTTAACCCAAATAGCTCTGAGTCTGAGGTATATGAATTTTTTTCACTATCCAAGGGAATAACATATTCTTACATCCTTAAAAATACATTCTAAGGAGTAAAATCATTTCAAGGTCTTGCTCATTATGTAATGCTATGCCTGATTTCTCTTAGGTCCTCAGAAGATGGTAATTTTTCACAATCAGCTAGTACTATCCATGGAAGCTGCCTTTCTAAATTTAAAGATGCTAAAATGATCTCATCCGAGGCCTGTCAGTGAAGGCTGCCATGCATGGTTCAGTTGAGGTGCACTAGCTCCCAACTAATGGAAGGGTAGCCATAACATTGATCCTGGGTCAGCTAAGTGATTTCATTCCAAATACTATGGAAAAAATAACTCTTGAAGTGATTCTCATCCCTCATGCTATGGAATATTTTTTAATATGAACCATACGCATCCACAGTGTGTCACATTTTCTGTTTATGTGAGAGAAGGGGCTAGGAGAATTTAGCTATGAGCAGTAGCATCATGTGACCAGTCACGGGAATGCATGTCATTGCAGGTAGCAGAGGTTCTAAAGAAGGAGGAAAGGACACACTATTATCTTTGCATCTATTTCCCTGGTCTGTCAGTGATCACTGACATCCCCAGAACAAAGTATGAACTCCTCCATACAGACTAAGTCTGGTCATCTGGCTCTGTCCTCTTGTCCCCCTGTTGCCCTGCTCAGCACTTGGAAGAAGTCTTCTTTCCTGTAGAATTCAGGATTTGTAGTTCTGCTTCTGCATAGTATGCCATGCATGGTACCACAGACTCCCTATTGGTTCTGCTTTTAATTCTTAGGACCTAACTCAATGCTTAATTAAAAGAAGTGGTTACATTAGTAAAATGGTCAAGAATCAGAATCCCATCATCTAATTTCAACAAAGATGACTGACTTTCTCAGACAAACACAGCTCAGTATTCTTTCTTATCCTGCATCTGCATTAAGAAGTCTGTACTTCAAGAACATGGATTCCATAGCTCGTGATAGTATAAGTTGCCTATCCATGCCCTTTATTCTTATATGGACTGTATAAGTGGCTTTCACTTTCTGGCTCTGTTGGTCTGTCCTGCTCAAGAGCCCATGCCATTGTGACAGGTGACCTCTAGAGTAGACCAGAGGAGAAAAAAAACCCTGACTATAATGGTAACTAATAACCGAGTTTTAGTCATCTGTCCTAACAATTCTTGAATATATCTATACTGACTCCTCTCTTTTGTTAGTTTAGATCCACGTGTTGGTATATAAATGAGAACCTACAAATTCATGTTATTGGCAATATTATTGCTTTAATATTTATTTAATATTATAAATAAATCAGGTTTCAAGCTTTCATTTGACCTTCATCATATAGTAAAATAACATTGTAACTCTATGAAAATACCCTTGTATTTTCCAAAATACAAGTAATTCCAAATGCATTATTTTGTGATATGACCCTGAAGTAGAACAAAGATTCCAATTCCAGTCAAATGTAATTGTTCTGACATACTCCAGGTAAAGGCACAGTGGCCCCTTTTAGTGTGGCACAGGTGAAGGGCTTTAGTAGGCCTGAGCATGGCAAACATGGTCCTGGCAGGCCTTGGCCTTCTCCCCGTTCACTCTGCCTTGCTAAAAAAATAAAACCTTAGATTACACTCCTAAAGCTAGCCACCAAGGTCTACTCCCTTATTTGGCTACTTCCTCTTCCCAAGACTATCTACCAAAGTCTAGCTACCAAAGTGTTGAAGTAAAGCAATCAAAAGCTCCCTTTTGGATCACTTAATTAACATCTTTAATTAAACAGCTCATCCTAACAAAGGATTTCCCCTTTTCCCTTTACAAACTGCCATTTGCCTATGGACCACTCCTGTACTTCTCTCTCCAGAGGCAGCCCTTTGTCCTTCTGGAGCAAATATTCATGCTCCCTCTCTCTTGTTCCTTTGTCTATTTTCCCTTGCCCTCTATCTCCTCCCTGCCCTTTGCCCCTGTGGAACAAACAAATTTCCTCTGTGTTAAGAGTTAAGAGCTTAGTCTTGAGGTGTCTTGTGCTGATTCCAGTCTTTCAACAAGTGTGAATATTCACTGTAGCAGAATGTTTTCAAATACAGACATTATATGCTAACCAGAGACATAGCAGCCAGCCCACAAAGACATGCCATTCTAGTGCTCTTAAAAACATTCTTCCTATGTGTTTTATGATTTCAAAGATCCTAAGTATTGTCCCCCGTGGATCTCTGAATTTAAAGAAACTACAATTCATTGAAGGCAAGTTTTGTTGTGAATTCTTAAAGGCCTCTGACAAAACCAACAGGGGGAAGTAGGTCTGGCTACATGGATGGAAATTATGACAGAAAAATGCAATTAGCATCCTGTGGTAACCTTTCCATACCTGTCACAGATGCCCCAGCTCACATTTGGAACTCTCCTATTGGTCTCCACACACTAAAACCGGAACAATTTTTAAGTTGATTTTTTTGTGTGTGTGTTTGAATATTTTGCCTGCATGTGTATATGTGTACCATGTGCATGCCTAGTGCCTTCAGAGGCCAGAAGAGACCACAGGGTTCGCTAGGTTTACGAGCTGGCATATCAGTTCTGGGAACTGAATTGGTTTCTTCGGAAGAGCAGCATATGTTCTGAAACCCCATGCCAGACTGGAACAATTTTAAAGCTCAAATTTTCTTTCCTGGGGATTTTATGAAGTCTTTAAAATCTTTACAAAGTCCTCATAGAACATAAAAGGATTTGGGGGAATCAGGGTTCTTCCCCCTTTTCTTTACTCATCTTCTTTGTCTACAAACTCAGTATGGTAGATGTCTTAGTGAGAGTTACTATTGCTGCGATGAAACCATAACCAAAAGCACAGTTAGGTTTACAGAAAGTAACACAAGAAGGAAATTTGACTTTCACTTCTACAGCACTGTTATTCTCTGAGAAGTCAGGATGAGAACTTAAACCGAAATCTGGAGGCAGAAATACGTGCAGAAGCCATGGGATAGCACTGCTTACTGGCTTGTTCTTCATGGCTGCTCAGACTGCTTTCTTACAGAAACCAGGACCACCTGCATAAGGGCATCCCCACCCACATCGTGGGATGGGTCCTCCCACATCAGTAACTAAGAAAATGCCCTACAGGCCTGCCTACAGTCTGATCTTATAGAGACATTGTCTCTATTGAGGCTCCTTCTCCAATGACTCTAGCTTGTGTCAAGTTGACATAAAACTAACCAGCATAGTCAATATTCCAAACTTCTCCATCTGAATCATGGGTGCTTTGTTTTCTTTTGCCTGCTGCTGCTGTGTGCACCTTTTCAGCTGGTGACCACTGTGGTGACAGCTATTGCAGGAACAGAGACCCACATCCATGTTTATCTTCTCTAACATGTAGGATGCTCCTCTGCCTCATTTTCCCTGGAAATAAGCACTTCAGGCACTGCTCCCTCTTGGGTGTATTCTCTATTCTTCCTTGGTCTAGCCCCTGCATCTTTATCTTCTCAATTATCCTTGTCTATTTTCTGTTCTGACTCCTTGGGACCTCATGAAATGAGGATTATGACCTTCTATTAATCTTTGAATCCTCATCTTCAAAAGATTTTAAAATATATTATATATAGGAAACAAAAGGTATCAGATATGACTCCACTAAAGTAATAAAAATCAAGAGTTTGTATAAAACTATATTTTATCTGTCAGCTAAATAAATCAAATCAAGATAAGTAAGATTGAGTGCAAATAATATATTGGTTCAATAGTTCTATCTATATGGTCTCAGTTAATCCTCAAAACATGTTTATTTTAAGTAAGGAATGAATGTTTTATGTGGTTATAGTAACTATGAACAAGTATTTGTAATGTTTGTAATTTGACCACTGCAAGTATGCAGGGTATGGTTCTCATAGTCTCTGTCTGTTGTGGTCCTGTGCCCTGAATAAAATGGCTCATTAAGAATCAGCATTTTTCTATCATAAAACCATCTAGTAGCTGGCCACTGTCCTGATGAGGACAGGCAGCTGTTCTGGAAAGGTCTACTATGTGTCACGCAGTGACAAATGATCTGATTATGAGCTCTTATGGGAACATTGTGAACAACACAAATATGATTCAGAACAGAAAAGGAACTAGACTGATTCTTCCACATAGTAATGTTGTAGGGGAAGTCAACCAGGAAGGTCAGGCTCTTTTCTATCCATGTTCTTGTGACATATTGGCTAATGATATAGCTGCTTTCTGCCCTTCTCCCAAAAGTCTCCCTGAAGCTAAACTGAAGAGTTTTGGATTAATTGTGTTGGCAGAGGAAATCTCAGAACAGCCTAGTATCAACTCTGTCATGTAGTTATTAATGTCCACTCTTATGTTGATCTATAATGAAAAGGAACAAGCTGGACAAGGAAAAATAGAACATGTACAATTTGAGGAGAAAAGGGGCAACAGGAAGTGGAAGGGAGTAGGTCCTGTGTTTGAGGAAATAAACAGGTGAAAGAAAATCTTGGTGTTAAATGGAAAAAAGGGGAGTGGTGACCTCAGGAAAATATCCCACCAACATAAGTTTCCAACTTCTGAAAAGGAAGTAAAGGTAAACTCGGAGATGGGTGCCACATGCCTTTAATACCATCACTCCACAGGCAAAGGTGGGCATAGCTCTGTGTTCAAGGCTAGCCTCGTATACTGAGTGAGTTCCAAGACAACGAAGCTTAGACAGTAAACTATCGAAAACAGAAAGCTAATGAATATGCAATTGAATGAGGGGGCCTTGTTCCAGACCAGGCAAACAACAGAACTTGTTAGCTTTAGCCTCGTGGTTCTGGCTTTAGAGTCAAAAACCAGAAGAAAGGGTTTATGGAATATCTCTCTGTGGCTAAGGAAAGCTGCTGAGATCAGACATGTGTTGGGGTGTCACTGCTTGGAGACCTTGCGTGAAGCTGTAAAGGTGAAAACTGGATTGCCTTGGAGACCCCAAAATGTTGGAGATGCAAGACCCATAGGATAACTGTCAAGGAAAGCTGCTAACAGGGAGTAGAATGAGACCAAGAAAAAGAAGTGTGATGTAGTCAACAAAGATAAAAGGAGTTGGAGATCTCAACAGCATTTTGGCATCAAACATGAGGATGTAGACTTTGAGGTTTGCCCAGCTGATTTTCAGTTTTGCTTAGTATTTTCTCACTATGCTACCTTTTGAAATAGTAGTACATATCCTGTGACATTGTATGTTGGAAGAATATGATCTACTTTTTCCTTTTAGCTTTACAGGAGTTAGAGTTAATAAATTTCATGAGTTTCAGAAGAGACTTTGGACTTTTAAACAAGTTTGAGACTGTTATAGACTATGAGGACTTTTTAATTGGACCAAATGCACTCTGTATTTTGCTATGGCTACAAACCTAAGGGAGCCAGTGAGTAGAATGTGGAGATTTTAATAAAAATGGTCCCCATAGGTACATAGGGAGTTGTACTATTAAGAGGTGTGGCCTTATTGGAATAGGTGTGGCTTTGTTAGAGGAGATGTATCACTAAAGGTGGGTTTTGAGGTCACAGATGCTCATGCCACATCCAATGTGGTATCTTTTTTTCCTACTGCCCGTGGAATCTGGATAAAGAACTGTCAGCTGCAAGCTAGGTGGTGGTGGTGCTTGTCTTTAATCCTAGCACTTGGGAGGCAGAGGCAGGTAGAACTCTGACTTCAAGGCTAACCTGGTCTACAGAGTGAGTTCCAACAGAAAAACCCTGCCTTGAAAAGCAAAATAAACAAAAAGAACTCTTAGCTACCTCTTTATCACCTTGTCTACCTGTGTGTTGCCATGCTTCCCACCATGACAATAGTGGACTAAACCTCTGAACTGTAAACCAGACCCAATTAAATAATCTCTTTTATAAGGGTTGTTACCATCACCATCACGGGGTCTCCTCACAGCAATAGAAATCTTAACTAAGAGAGGGGGCACCACTATACATATATACAACTCAAAGAACAAGTTGCAGGCCTTCAATTTTTTCCTTCTTTCATGTGGGTTCCTCGAATCCAACCAAGATTGCCAGGTGTAGTGGCCACCACCTTTAATGATGAGCCATCTCATCAGTTTCAGCAGCTCTACTTCTCCTTTTGATGTGACAAACAAACTAGAGTTGACTTTGTAGTGAGCAAAAAGAGAAGGGAATAACTAGTGATGAGGTCTAGCCAGTGGTCCTGATTCATCTCCCTGCCTAAGATCTCTTTCTTAGTAGATACCAGTTTAAGGAAAACACTTGGGGTTACTGGAAGTGTTGAGAATTTGAAAGCTATTCCTGTGGCCAGAACCCTCAGTATTGCCTGAATATGAATCTGTGGAATATTTTCTGATGTCTTATGTCTTCCCAACATCTAAACAAATCCACTAACAACTGAGGATGCCAGTATGAATTTGTTCCTTGCACTCTAAAAAAATACTTGCCAAATATTTTAATACAAAGTTCATTGTTAGGAGCATGTTTTCTGCCAGCCTGCCTGGTACCAGTGCAGCACCAGCCCCAAATAACACCCAGAGACACTGTATTAGATATAATGATGTTAGCCTATTACTAACATTTCTTATTGGCTAGCTCTGTCTTAAATATTAACCCATTTCTATTAATCTAAGTATTTCCTCATGCTCTCATCTTATCAGAGAGAGGGGCCAGCATTCTGCTCTCCTCGTCCTACATCTTATATCTCTTCCCTACTACTTCCTCTCTCTTCCTTGTCTCCTAGTCCTGTTATATTGTTTTCCTATTGACCAACAGTGCTTTATTCATTAACCAATATGAGAAACATATTTACAGAATGACATCTCCCATCAGTTCACGGCTCCCTGGATTCTCCGTCTTTTATAAATTTATCACTAACGCCTCTTTTAGTATCAGAAAAGTGAACACTTACCTATCTATTATCAGAAGAATTAATAACATGCATTAGTTCATTTTTCCATCATTTGTGACCTGAATCCTATTAGTAGTTTAGTGTCTGTGACATGACTACATGTCTAAATAGGAGCTCCTCAACTCACTAAGCATGTGATTTTATTTCTCTTGGTGTCTAGAAGCATTAACAGTACCCACTTTTCAGGATGTTTACAGAATTAGATGTTTAACTTCATTTAATAAAGACTCAACAAGAGGCGTAGTTAATGGGCAGACTATTCTCCCAGCATGCATGACGACTGGGGTTTGATCTCTAGCACTATACCATAGAAAAATAGTATAGTGGCAGATACCTGTAATCCCAGCCCTAGGGGGGTAGTAGAAGGAAACTCAGAGATGGCCATCTATGGTTCACTATATAGTGAACTCAAGGCCAGTGAAAGCTACACAACACTGTGTGTCAAAGAACAAACACACAACAACAACAAAATTTTAAACAAATAGAGGTTATTAGAATATTTAATAATAACAGAGAAATTTGAACAGAACAATCTCAAATGGTGGAAAGACACTTAAGGAAATACTCAGCATCCTTAGTCATTAAGGAAATGCAAATTAAAACCACTCTGAGATTCCATCTTACACCCACCAGAATGTCTAAGATCAAAAAACACCAATGACAGCTTATGCTGGAGAAGATGTGGAGAAAGGGGAACATTCCTCCACTGCTGGTGAGAGTGAAAACTTGTACATTTGCTGTGAAAATCAGTATGGCAATTTCTCAAAAAATTGGAGATCAACCTACTTCAAGATCCCACAATACCACTGTTGGGCATATACCCAAAGGAGGCACATTCACACCACAAGGACATTTGCTCAACTATGTTCATAGCAACATTGTTGATAATAGCCAGATTTTGGAAACAACCTAGATGTATCTCAACTGAAGAATTGATAAAGAAAATATGCTATATTTACACAATGGAGCACTACTCAGCAGTAAGAAACAATGAGATCCTAAAAGTTTCAGGCAAATGGACAGAACTAGAAAACACCATCCTGAGTGAGGTAACCCAAAACCAGAAAGACAAATACAGTATGTACTCACTCATAAGTGGATACCAAACTTAAGCAAAAGATATTCAGCCTACAATTCACAACCCCAGAGAAACTATAACTCTCTTCCAGAAACAGATGCTAGCATATGCAGAAATCTACAATTAACCACTGGCCCAAGCTCCTGGAGTACAATAAAAATGAGTCCAAACTATAATGGGAAAACTTACAGAATCAGCTGACCTGAGCTAGTGAGAGATCACTGACTCAGGTTTGACAAATGGCGAACCTGTGTAAGACTGAACTAGACTTCCTTAATATAGGTGACAATGGTGTGGCTGGGACAATATATGAGACCACTGGCAGTGGGCACAAGATCTAATACTAATGCACAAACTGACTTAGTGGTGCCCTTTCTATATGGAGAGATACCTTGTTCAGCATAGACACAGGGAAGTAGGGGGTGGAGAGGTGCCTTGGTCCTGCATCTACAAGATGATGAGATAGACTTGGTAGACTTCCTCCAGGAGGCCTTACCCTCTCTGAGGAGCAGAGGAAAGGTATGGGAGTGGGGAGAGCTGGGGGAGAGGAGGGAGGGGATACTGGGATTGGAATGTGAAAAATAAATTAATAAAAATAATTAATTATAATATATATACATATATATATATATATGATAAAGATAGACCTTATTCAAGGTATGTATATCTTGGATACAGTCTTCCTCATATTGGCAGAAAAGAGACATTTATATTATAAAAGAAGAAGAAGAAAAGTGAGGAGTCAAAAGTCCTGAACTCCATCGTTCTGTCTGAAATTCTGGAGATGTCTTAGGTTATTAAGACATAGGTGGTCTTAGTCATCTTCTGTTCTAAAATTTTATTATTTCATATGAAAAGAACAGATTCAATGTAATTTGTATTGTTAATTATTAGCAGTTGTGATTAAAATGTTGTTTGGGGAATTTTGATTGATTCAAGTGCAGTTTAGAGATTTATTTTATTCAAGCATATAATTACCACAATGCTGGAGAGGCATGTAGAATAAAAACTATTTATGAAATTAATTCAGTCACCATGTAATAACTAAATTATTCCCATGCCCAGTGCTATGTTCCTAGAGAATGCTTAGTAAATATTAAGTAAACAACTGGCTAGATAGCTCAAATTGGTTTGCTTGACCAATTAATCAAAATGAAATACTCTATACAGTTTAGTTTTGGAAAGAATAAGAGGTATATTTGCCAATTAAATTATCTTCTGTCTTATTACTTGTTTTTAGGAGATCTCATAATTCAGGTGGACAAAAAATTACACTTCTTAAATCCAATGTCTTAGCCACTCAGCCATTCTGGTACATCAAATAGCACATTTCTTATAGTCAATCTCATGTTGACAACAAGTGCTGATTATGAACAAATGAATCCAGCTGGGGCTACCTCTGCCTCCCAAGTGTTTGGATTAAAGGGGTGTGCCACTACTGCCTGACTTAAACATTTTTCTTAATGCTTTTGTAGTGTCAGCTTCTGCAAGGACATTTTTTTTCCTGGTCAAGGAAGCTGTATCTGACAGGCCCATTCAGATTAACTCTTAATGGGGCAGACAGGGACAGGAATTTGTTGTTTAACAGAAAGCTTTGGCTTGATAGTCACCTCAAGACCCTTTAGGCAAGCTGGGCAGTGGTTGCACACACCTTTAATCACAGCAGTCAGAAGGCAGAAACAGATGACTCTCTGAGTTTGAGACCACCCTGGCCTACAGTTCAGGTCTCCCAGGGCTACATAGAAAAACCCTGTCTAGAAAAACAAAAACAAAAGACCAAAACACAAAAATAATCCTTTAGGTAACTGAGCATATCCTGGCCCCTAGAGTTAGAGATAGGGCTCAGACCTCATTCTTTTGAGCAGTAATCAAAGTCCTGCAACTTTAGTTCCTGCTTTTACAAATTGCTGAAGACATCAACCTCAATTACCTTGAAGGGTGTTAATAACCATTTATCTATGTAAGACTCCCAAAGAGATACCTGAGTCCTCAAGTCCATCTTCTGCTTTCCCAATCTACCATTTTGCTGGCCTTCAGGAATCCCTAAAAAGGATTAAAGTGACCAGCCTCAGAGATAATAGCTCTTCGGAGAATCTTATTGTTAAGCTAAAGAAACTCCTTTGTGAATTTAGGTTTTGAAAAACAAAATGAATGGCATTGAAGATTGCTCCACATTTTACCTACCCATCTACAGGTAGTTCTGAGGCAAGAGAACATTCTATCTGCCTAAATAAGAGAAGGGAAATTTGGAAGACAAACCCAAACAAACACCTAAAACAATACTGTTGCCAACTCCGTAGCCTGTGGTAACATTTGATCAAGGTGTTCCTCAGAACTGTCTCTTAGTTTCATCTTTTCAAAATTATTTTTTTTTTCTAGAGACTTTGAAAATGCCTAAGAACAGAATTGAAAATTTACACACCCATGTATGTCTTGTTTTTAATACTGTAGCTAGTTATTTTGGTCACATATTACTTCATCAAGCACACATTATATGGCAATTAGTGAATATAATATTTATGAAAGATACTCATTCAATAGGCCTACTAATGCTATGTGCAAAGAGATAAATGGATAAAAGAAATGCTAAGTGACTCTACAGCTTCAAAATAATTACTGTGCAAAATCAGTACTGGGCTTTCAGGTCCTTGCTGAACTTCCTTTCCTTCTTTTATTCATCTTGCCACAAGGGGTTACGGCTCACTTGCAGGAGAAATTTATTGGAATAAAACAGCAGAAAAATGGATCGTGTTTGAAGCTGAGCATTTAATGGTTTTTGAGACCATGAATGCTCTCACTAGTAGTTAGAGAAATAGGAATATATGTAGAGAGAATGAACATATGTGAGTCTCAGAGTACATGGGCCTCGGCTCAAACCATGGCAGATAACAACATAGAGTTAAGGGGACCAATGAATATTGAACATTAAATGTCCATATAGGTTTGAGTAATGAGCCTGTAAGGACTCATGTATGGACTTTAACAGAGTAAGTTATCTGTATACGTAGGCTGTAACTGAAATTATGAATGTTTTGTTCTGTAGAAACATCATTATTACTTGAGATTGTCTTCAAAGACTGATGGAAAATATCAGAGCAAGAAGAAGCAGATATGAAATGTGTCACATGCTTCTACATATAGATGCAAATTAATCTCTGCTACCCTATATTAGTATCCCCAAAGCTGGTAAGTGACATACTTTCCATTTACTGCAAAGTATATGCTGGCACCATGTGATATAAATGCTTTGATTCTACCATCACTGAAACTGAAATGACCTTAGTATACTACTAGAGGGGGAAAATGTCATGGTCCTTACACATATTAACAAAAACTCTTCAAGTATTTTTCCCCCTGTCATTCATCTACTTGAAGAAACAAGTAGACAACTTGGAGAGTGGGCAACAGAACAAGGTGACAACTCCCACCATGGCTAAAAAATTTATTCTTCAAACTTCACATCTGTTCCTCAATTCCAAAATGCAGCTAGCAGGGCTGTAATTATTCAACATTATAACTGTATAAGGTAAAATTGTTTATGAATGAATGCTATGGAAAATTCTTCCAAACAACAATAACACACACACACACACACACACACACACACACACACACACTTTTAATGCTTAGGAAGCAGTTACATTGCACAGTAACTTTAAAGGAGACACTGGTATGTGATAAAACTCTAAATTATCATGCTATAAGTAAAATCAAGAAGGATGATGTCCTTACTAGTTCGTAAAACCCAAGGTGAATCTGGGCCCATCACCTTCCATTATCACTTCTAATGGCAAGTATTTGTGCCTCAAGAGAGAGCAGCAGGTGCTGGCTGTATTTGACTGTTGGGAACATGGCAGGCTCTTCTTTGATTTTCTTCCTGTTCCCAGGACCAAAGCTCACATCAGTGGGTGGAGGGAGAAACTGAAGCAAGGTCTTTTAGCAGCTGAGGCTTAAAAAATGATTTCAAGAACAGTGGGAAAGCCAACACCCGCTTTCATTAATAAAAACCTCAGATTGCCTTTGAAAAATCTTCCCATCTTCTGTTTATTCCACATGCACTCAGTATGATCCACACATACTCTTGGTTTTTTTTTCCCTACCCATCTCCCTGGTTCATTTGTTGAACAGATAAAGAAACGAACAAAGGCATAATTGAATGCTGTAATGTTTTCTTACAGATTGCAGAGATTGGAAAAGGCAAAATAAGAAATTCATCACCTAAACCAACAGCTCTTAACCTGTAGGTCATGACCCCTTTCGGGCTACCTATCATATCTCTACATTACAATTCGTAACAGTAGCAAAAGTACAATTATGAAGTAACAAGGAAATAATTTTATGCTTGGGAGGTCATTGAAGCATAAGGGACTATATTAAAGAGCCATAACATTAGGAAGGTAGAGAACCACTGACTTAAACAGTCAGATTTATAATTACAAGGGATTATCAAGGCAACAACAATAATAACAAAGGCAGCTCACCTCAAACAGGTAGTTTACCCTAGACCTTAATATAAGTGACCATAGCCCAGGAACACAGATTCAAGTTGCCTCAAATATATGCCTCTATGTGGTGATCATTTCATGATATTTTAACAGTAACAAAGCAAAGAAGATCATAAATAAAGACACTTTTCAAATATACTGGTGCAAACATCACCTGGGTTACAGCAGAGCCTAGAAACCTCTGCTGAAGTCCTCAGACACCATTTCATAGCATTCTGAGCCTTTGGGTTGGTGGAAGCCTAGGATCTATGTTTCACACAGAAGTGAGCAGCAAGTGACTATTTAGGAGGCTGGCATAGCCCAAGATAATTTGGCTACTGATCAATAACACTCCAGCTTTCTGCTGTCATTGACATTCAGTCAATCAGCTTTTCTGGATGTTTATCACAGGTGTGAGACTTTCATTTTGTGAACTCTAATTGACAATGTTTACTTCCTGCAATTATGAAAATGTGTCAAATAAAATACAATTCTTAGGTGAAAAAAAATAACACTTTTCTTTCTTAACCCAAGCAAACCCTAATAATACCAAAGATTACCGGAGCCTGTTGGTTTTAGAAAATAAAAATAACAAACATCTTACTTATGTTTTTCATTGTGGGAAATGGTTTACTGCTGAGAACTATCTTTTGCCACATGGCTTCAAACTCTGGTTTGAATGGGATCTTTAAAACTCCATTTATTGAAAAGGTAATTGACAAATTCTTCATTGATGGCTATCTTCGCCAGTGCTCTATTACTGCAAAGAGATGAAGTGATCAGGGCAACTCTTAAAAAAGAAAGCATTTAATTGAGATGGCTTATAGTTTCAGAGATTCAGTTCATTGTCATCATGGTGGGAGGCTTGGTGGCAAACATGGCACACATGGTGCTAGAGAAGTAGCTTAGAGTTCTACATTTGGGTCCACAAACAGGAGAAAGAGAGAGACATTGGCCCTGGCTTGAGCTTTTTAAATATAAAAGCCCAACCCCAGTGATAAACTTCTTCTAACAAGGCCATACCTACTCCAACAAGGTTATACCAAGTGCCACCTTTGGTGACTAAGCAATCAAATATATAAGCCTATGGGAGCCATTCTTATTCAAACAATGGTATCACGATTTGGGAGGTGATTTTGGTATAATTATATCATAAAGACAGTATCCTCTGGATGAGATAGCTGACTAAGAAGACAAGGAGAAACCTGTATGTGCTACCACCTCTCACTGTGTAATCCATTTGTCAATAATGACCTGCCCAGAGATAGGGTTTCTTTTAATATTTGAAATAAAATTCTTTTTTTTTTATAAATTTCCTAGTCTATAGTATTCTGCCATGGCAGCCACAAATAAAACTAACAGATAAAAACCCAGGGAAGAGCCTCATTATTACCTATGACAAGACCACATACCTACCAGAAAATTTCTATCCTATCTTATGAATGATTAGTTTCCCCATTTTTCTGCACTGATTTTTGTTCACAAAGGAACCTATTATTTATATGATTTGTTTCCCTCTCACAGACCTTGCACTTTGGGCCTCTCTTGAGCCTGAATAAGTATTATATATATCACAGTCTACTTGCCATCTCCCTCTTCTGAGGAGAAAGGATTTTCTCCTTAATTGTTGGACTATAGCACTGTTCATCCATTTCCTATATCTATTTGTTTGTTTGTTGTTTTCCAGTAGTTTATTTCCATTCAAAAGAAATGCTTTCTCTTTGTGTCCCTGAGTTGTTTATAAGTCTACAGTTGGTATAATCTGTAGTGGGATAGTCCTTCTGTGGCACTGACCACGCCCATTGGGGGGGTGGAGCCATGGGCGGAGTGACCTGTGGAAGGAGGTCGGAGGGAGAGGCGGGAAAAGCTCTCTTGCTGGTGTGACTCAGACAGGAGAGGATCGGGTTGAATTTCCTGGTGTTCATCTGTCTAGGTTGTAAGTTATTTCTACCTGAATAAACATCTATTCGGCCTATTTGTTTATCCTGATCCTTATTTAACAGCCATATCAGCAGCACATATACTAAAATTGGAATGATACAGAGAAGATTAGCATGGCCCCTGCGCAAGGATGACACGCAAATTCGTAAAGCGTTCCATATTTTTAAACAGGTGCTTTGGCCTTTAAAAATGCAATCAGCACCCTTGGATGAATGGGTCCTATATACAGACAACATTGAGTATAATGACAATAAGACTGAAGCATGGGTAGGAGAAGACATATCTAAAGGTCAGAGAAGACATCAAGATAACAGAGTTCCTTACTATGGTGACTTCGAAGCTTGGGTAGGAGAAGCCATCTCCAAAGGTTTGAAGAGATATCAACATGTCAGATGTTATAACTGTGGTAAGATAGGACATCTAAAAAGAAATTGTAGGCAAAGCTTCCCTAGAAATAACACTCCCAGGAATGAATCAAACAGAAGGCCTCAGCCTCCTGGGTTATGTAGAAGGTGTGGCAAAGGCAGACACTGGACAAATGAGTGTAGATCGACCAGAGACAAGCAAGGAAACCCTTTACCATTGGGAAACTCCTTGGGGGGCCTCTCGAAGGCCCCCACATTACAGGTGGTCTGAACATTCCCAGTCACAGTGGAAGGCAATCTCCCACAGGACAATTAGAAAATTCTGTGCCTATTATAAAAACTCATACTGCTCTGGATGACAAACTAGTGACGGAAGTTGAATCAAACATGACAGAAGGAAATAAAAAAAGTATATATTTGGCAAACCGCTATAAATAGTCATAGGCCTAGATTGATAGTTAAGATGAATAATAGACTGTTTGACGGTCTCCTGGACACAGGGGTGGATGTAACTATCATAGCTAATAAATCTTGGCCTCGAAGATGGCCCCTGCATGAGGTAAATGTTCAATTCTTAGGGATTGGAACCCTGTCTCAGGTAAAACGAAGCGCGAGATGGATTGAATGTATAGGACCAGAAGGACAGAGAGGGAGGTTGAGACCATATGTGGCTGATGTAGTGATAAATTTATGGGGTCGTGATCTATTACAGCAATGGAATACACAGATTAACATTCCTCCAGGATTAGATAGGAACCATAGACGACCTCATGATTGTGGAAAAAATACTGTCAAGTACTATACAAGACAGATACCAAATATCCAGGCAGTACAAAAACAGAATACAAGTGCTGAACAAACAGAGGAACCAAAAGCCCTACCTTTAAAATGGCTAACAGAGGAACCTGACTGGGTAGGACAATGGCCTATGACCTCTGAGAAGTTAGAAGCTTTAGAAAACCTGGTTCAGGAACAGCTAAATGCTGGACATATTGAGGAATCAACCAGCCCTTGGAATTCTCCTGTATTTGTGATCAAAAAGAAATCTGGTAAATGGAGAATGCTTATAGACCTGAGAGCCATCAATAAAGTTATCCAGCCAATGGGCTCTCTACAGCCTAGAATGCCCTTGCCTTCTTTGATACCCAAAGAATGGCCTATTATAGTTATTGATTTAAAAGGATTGCTTCTTCCTATACCTTTACAAGAACAAGATAAAGAGAAATTTGCCTTCACGGTACCTAATTACAATAATTCTCAACCGGTGAAGAGATATCAATGGAAGGTTTTACCACAGGGAATGCTAAATAGCCCCACCCTGTGCCAATATTTCATATAAAAACTGTTAGAAATAATTCGTAAACAGTTTCCACAATCCATAATCTATCATTACATGGATGATATATTGTTAGCTGACTTTAAAGGAGAAATATTAGAAAAAATGTTTGAGAAAGTAAAGGAAGTTTTACCTCTCTGGGGATTACAAATTGCACCTGAAAAAATACAAAAAGGAGAGTCTATCAACTACTTAGGATATAAAATAGGTCTACAGAAAATTAGACCAGAAAAAGTACAGATCAGAAGAGATCGCTACCAGACTCTTAATGATCTTCAAAAATTACTAGGAGAGATTTCTCAACTGCAAACCATGATTGGAGTAGAAGGCCATGATTTGAAAACCCTGAAAATGGCCCTAAAAGGAGATAAGGACTTGAATAGTCCACGAATACTATCAGCTGAAGCTGAGAAGGAATTAGAATGGGTAGAAAAGAGGATACTAGAAGCACATGTGGACCGTGTGGATCCAAAACTAGACTGTATTCTGGTTATATTACCATCTAGAGAATATCCTTCAGGGATTTTGATGCAGAGAGAAGATATCATATTAGAATGGATATTCCTACCACATAAACAGAATAAAAAACTAAAAACATATATAGAAAAGATCTCTGACTTGATTATAAAAGGTAAATTAAGACTTCGTCAGCTAATAGGAAGGGACCCAGCAGAAATTATAGTACCTTTAACTAATGAGGAAATTTCTTCCTTATGGAAAGATAACGAATATTGGCAGAGAGCTTGCAGTAACTTTTTGGGAACAATTAGCAACAACTATCCCAAAACTGAGAGAATCAAATTCATAAAGAAAACGATTTGGATCCTTCCACGCATTGTAAGAAAAACACCTGTTTCTGGAGTTCATACATTCTACACTGATGCAAACAAATCAGGTAAGGCAGGATATAAATCAGGAAAAATTAGCAAAGTGGTTCAAAGCCCTTACAATTCTGTACAAAAGGCAGAATTGTATGCCATTCTCATGGTACTTATGGATTTTAAAGAAGCCCTCAATATAGTTACTGACTCTCAATACGCAGAGAAAGTCGTTTTACACATTGAGACTGCAGAATTTATTCCTGACAATACAGAATTAACTTCATTGTTTATACAGTTACAAGATACTATCAGAAAGAGGACTCATCCCATATATATAACACACATCAGAGCCCATACGGGTCTGCCAGGTCCTCTAGCACAAGGCAATGATGAAATTGATCGTTTGTTGATAGGAAGTGTGCTAGAAGCCTCAGAGTTTCATAAGAAACACCACGTGAACAGCAAAGGTTTAAAAAAGGATTTTTCTATCACTTGGGAACAAGCCAAGGAAATAGTAAGGAAATGTCCTACTTGCTCATTCTATAACCAAACTTCTTTACCACCAGGCAATAACCCTAAAGGTATAAATAGGAATGAAATATGGCAAATGGATGTGTTTCATTTTGCAGAATTTGGAAAATTAAAATATTTACATCACATATTTCAATGGGCTTCAATGGGCTACTGCTCTGAGCTCTGAAAAGGCTGATTCTGTCATCATATACCTATTAGAGGTAATGGCCATTATGGGCATACCTGCTCAAATAAAAACTGACAATGCTCCAGCATATGTCTCCAGCAAATTGAAACAGTTTTTTGAGTATTACAAGATAAAGCACATAACTGGTATACCACACAATCCTACAGGACAAGCAGTGGTTGAGAGATCCAATCGTACTTTAAAAGAAATGCTCCATAAACAGGCAGAAGGAACCAAAACACACAAACACAGATTACATAATATAATGCTTTATTAACATTAAACTTCCTTAATGCTGATGAAAAAGGAAAAACAGCTGCAGAAAGACACTGGACAATAGAAAAAACTTCTGAACTAAATCAGCCAGTGTACTTCAAGGATGTACTGACCCCAGAATGGAAAGCAGGATATGTGTTACGTTGGGGTAGGGGTTTTGCATTTGTATCTACAGGAGAAGAAAAACTATGGATACCATCTAAGTTCATCAAGATCCAAGTTGAACAAGAGAAACATCTTAATGAAGAGAAATGACAAGTCATCCAACAAATTAGGTCCCATGAGGAGTGCGGAGGCCTCTCAAAGGTAGGGGAAGTGTTCTGTTCTTGTTCTTACAGGAAAACAGAGAAAACCTATCTTCAAACAGCCAAAAAACACTGAACCTGTAGGTGCCTACAGAAGAGAAGACAGCTCTTCAGAAACAATCACTTAAGGAAGCAGAATCTGATATATGGTAAAAAAAAAATTAATTGTAGTAAACTATTTTTATACAGAAATCTATTTCTCTCTACTATCTAGTATTCCTGAAGTCCCAATTTATGTAAACCAATGCTGGCTTTGGAGTTGGATTTGGCTTTCCTTCTCTAAATTCAAGCATGTTGTTAAGATTAAATTCATGGTTTCTGCCTTAAATCAAGAAGCCAATTGGTGTAAGGCAGAAGAAAACAAAATCTGGGGACTCATTTCTTATATGCAATTTTCTCTCTGAAATCCTAATTTTCTCACATACTTTTAATGCTTATTGTTGTCTTTCCCTAATGCATACCTTAAAACTTGAAAATTTTACTTTAATATTGATGTGTAACTTTTCCACAAGGAATAATAACGATTCCTAACAGCAGTCTTCGAACTCTCCGGAAAGAAGATGGGGCCCCACATCTCGTTTCCACTTGACTCAACCTGATGCATCTGAACTACAAACATAACCCTAAAACCGGTTTGAGACCGTTTTTCTCAAGACAACTCATGACTAGCTAGCTGTAATGGTGCACCTTTTTATTACACACTGGCCAGAGTTTCAAATAGAACTACAGTCAAGAATTTTCTGCCACACAGTGACTAGCTACATATGTCACAGCCAGTTCTGTTGAGAAATTTGGTTGCTAAAAATTTTCTTCCTACAGGATCCATTGGAGCAATCATTGTCTCATTTCAGCAGGAAGTAACCTTGAGATAACGACACCCCCTTTCCCTACCCTTGGAATTTTGGGATAATAGTCATTGTCTTTGGGTTGGTTTTAGTTATTTAGGATTGGGTGATGCTTACACTTGGTTTATCTTTTAGACAGGAATAGGGAATGGTTGGGAAAGGTATGGTTTAGATGGGATATAGGTAGATTAGCCTATTTTCTTGAGAATTTGAGTAAGAATGAGATAGTATTTTACAGCTTACATTGTTATGTATTCTTATGTGGTAAGCTATGTAAAATTAAGTTTATATTTTTTATATTATGTTAAATCTTTCCACTTACAATGTTTTATGCACATTATTTTTTTACCATATTCTATGTATGTATACTTTTCTTGTATTCAAGACATTTTGTATATTGATACAATTTGGGATATTTATCTTGCTGCCCTTTATAGTTCTACCTCTTGTCTTGACACTTATACTCTACCTCTATTTTAGGGATTTACATGTATGTATATGTAAATAGTTATATTGTTTAAGCATTTGTTCCTGCTTTACTCAGGGAAGTTTTAGTCAGTCTTTTTAGCTAAGTTCCTGAGTATTACAGATTATCTTCACTCATATTTCCTGTATCTATGAGATTAGTCAGATATAGATGCTTAATCTTCAATCACTTCAGAGACATGCAGAACATGGCATTTAAATGTTTTAATATTAGTACTCCATTGACATGAGACACTGTTGCTCCTGACAGCACTGTGCACTTTCCCGAAAATATGTTGGACACTGTTGTTGCTCCTGCTGGAGTTCAATCTCGCCTCAGCTAATGGCCTGTTGGGCAAAGAATTGTCCCCACCTTGACCACTGATTTGGACATGCAGTCCTATGTGCTTGCAGGAGACAAATATAGAAGACTGCTTGACCTTGCCAAGTCAGGGTAAGACAGCCATTCTACCTCCCTGCTGTTGTGGTCTGTCAAGTTCTCTTGGCCTTAGTCAAAACTGGGTGTACCAACGTTGCTGTGAGACCTAGGGTGACTGTTCAGGTGGCTTGCTGTTTCTGTCCTTGCTGCACCTTTTGGAAGTTGTCCATCCGCATTTCCTGTCTACTCTAGTATTGTTAATTTCCTTCTCAGGTCTTGATGAGGTTGAAGATTAAACTATCACAACTATTATTCTCTCTTCCTAGTTAGATATATTAGGTACTAAACTTACGTTTTCCAGCTTAGGACAACTCTATTGTAAACTCCATTATGCCCTCACCCTAGGACTAGATATGTAGGTCATTTTGTTCTCGATTTTCCTTTTCTTAGAGCACACTTGTTATTCACTGTTTTGTATATAGTTTTGAATTAAGCATAAATCTTTTCTTTTGACTAAAAGGGGAATTGTAGTGGGATAGTCCTTCTGTGGCACTGACCATGCCCATTGGGGGGTGGAGCCATGGGCAAAGTGACCTGTGGAAGGAGGTCGGAGGGAGAGCCAGGAAAAGCTCTCTTGCTGGTGTGACTCGGACAGGAGAGGATCGGGTTGAATTTCCTGGTGTTCATCTGTCTAGGTTATAAGTTATTTCTCCCTGAATAAACATCTATTTGGCCTATTTGTTTATCCTGATCCTTATTTAACCGCCATAATAATCTCTGTTGGTATACTTAGTCATACATAGTACTCATACAGATGTTATAGCTACTCCCTACTAGAGTAGTGCCTGAGCTTTTATTATACTATTGCCCCTTTCTATCACTATATAACAGGCTCTGCCACATGGTCAGAAACATCCTATTTCAAATAGTTTTGATATATGTTGCAATGGATTCTCTACCATCAGTTTTATTCTTGTCTAAGTCCATGTTCCTTTCTATTTCTATTTTTGTTGTTTGTTTTTATACTCTCATGGATCAGTTAATATTTGTACTTAATCATTTACATGGAGTTCTCAGTGAGTTGAGAAATTAAGCCATATTAAACTAGTGAACTTCAGTGAATATTTATGAAATTTTAATTTATATTGATTTTTATTTTTCCCTCAAGCACTCAAAGAGGCACAATAACAGAAAGTGTATTATGTAAAGGTGGTACAAAATCTGAACAAAATCTCTGACTTTGTGTGAATATTGAATTCTTTTCAGAATATAGAGCAAAGAAATATGTATCAACTCTAATTTAACTACCATGTCCTTTCCTGTATTATCACTGAATTCTTTGTGGTTTTATTTTTCAACCTGTGAAATCCTCCCCAAATGCTTTAGGGATTTCAATAACTACTTCAAATATATAATGATAATTGCTACTAAGAAGTATTTGCATTCACCCAGAACAATACATTATCAATGTTCTTTGCTTCTTTTCTAGAAAGGAGGGTGAAAGGCAGCTTTGGTAGTCATCATTATGATCTTGTGTTGTTAAGTTCCCACTATCTATGATGAGGACAGAAAGGAAAAAAGTCAATGCAGATACAGGGCAAGATATGGATTAATAACATGTTATAGAGGACTGAAGACCTAAATGCTTAAAAATGGCAAAGTCTATATTTGTGCATATATATGTGAGTATTCAGTACATATATACATGTTGATGCAACACACATATAATTATGGTATCATTTTGTTTATCTATTAGCTTAAAGTTATAACCATTTATTAATTTTAGATAATATTAATTGTACTTGTTGAGAATAAGACTGCTCCTACAAATGTAAGTAAAACTTTAAGCAAGCTTTAATTAAATACAAGCCTGGTTGATGGAATATGGCCAGGTCCATTCTAAGGTTCCCAGAAAATGGTCATGAGTCACATTTTGCAGAGGCTTAAAAAGGGCAAACCACAGAGCCACTATATTTCCCATTTGGTCCAATCAGGAGCAAGCATATATCCTGATGTACTTCCTGCCTGTGGCCCTACTGCCTACATCCAAACTGTAGCACGCATTAGTCCTGATATATTTCATGTACACATTTCTCCTGCCCACATGTGATCAAGCACATCCTGTGCAGATGAGTCAAACAAACATAGGACAAACAAGAACTTATTCTTAACTACAACCATAACTCTTAATGTTCAAGATATAATTTTCCTGTTTTAGTCTCACAACAATGCTACCAGTGTACACTTAAATACATATTTAAATATACAGGTAAAATAATCACATTCACTTTTTGTTTAGTTTTAAAAAAAAAAAACAAACTGCATAGCAGATTTAGACAATTTATTGTTACAAAGCAGGCATCTATCAAGTTATCTACTTCCTTCAGTAGTGACATGCAGAATAAATCTATTTGTTTAATGATAAAGAACATTAGCAAATAAATTAAGTCAGTTGCTTTACTCTTGATTAAAAAAAGGAAAACAAAGCAAAACAAACAAAAAACCCACAGTGACTGTCTTAGGGTTAGTTAGGGATTCTATCACTGTGGTAATTTGAATGAAAATGACCCCCCAAGGGGAGTGGCACTATTAGGAAGTGAGACCTTGTTGGAGGAGGTGTGGCCTTGTTGGAGAAAATGTATCACTATGGAGGTGGGCTTTGAGGTCTCATATATGCTCAAGCCATGGTCAGTGACTCAGACCACTTCCTGTTGCCTACAGGTCAAGATGCAGGACTCTCAGCTACTTCTCCAACACCATGTCTTCCTGTACACCACCATTTGCATGATAATGGATCAAACCTTTGGAAATTTAACCAATTCCAACTAAAGGTTTTTCCTTTATAAGAGATGCCATGGTCATGGTGTCTCTTCACAGTGATAGTGATTTCTTCTCCAACAAAGCCATGGCTCCTAATCCTCCTAAAAAGTCTATTAACAGGGGATCAAGAATTCAAACATATAAGCCTATCAACCAGCTCACTAACTTTCTTTTAAGTTCATCTTTACCATTTGCTTGTTTATATTTCAAACTCCATGCAAGAAATTGAGCTGAATAAAAGATAGCATGTTCCACATTTGCCTATAAAAATAAAAATGGCATAATTAATAAGAACTAAATATAAATGACTATTATGGCAGAAAACTTTCAGAAAACTAGAATAATGGTGTTTGGGAAGAGGATGAAGATCAATTGTTTTCTAAACCTGATTTCTCTATTCTTAATAGAATCTGATTTCACTGAACAACAGCAGCAAAATTCTGTGTCTTCAACCAGAATCATCACACAGATGAAGCTCCCTAAGGAGATGGTGTCCAGCATGAAGGTTATTCGGTTTTGTGAGCAACAGCTAGGAGAAAACAAATGTAGCCCAATTATTCAAGCAACACTGATGTGAGTGGAAAAGAAGAACAAACATTTAGGTTTTAGACCATAGGAAAGGTCAAAACTGGCCAGTGGCCAAGCTCTGCTCATACAGAAAACTGCTTCCAAACTGAAGATCCTTTTCGGAGGTCAATGACAATACTTGCCTCTCTGTACCAAGGCAATGTCACTCTGGAAAATGGTTCTCTAGTGATGGAAGGAAGAGTCTTTAAAAATAACAAGAAAGGAAAGAAAACACCAGACTGTTTTTTTTTTTTTTTTTTTATGGTGCTATGTATAATGTTTGCATCCAGTTTTCAATTGGCAAATGCTCAAGCCATATGAATGATTTTTATTCATTTAAGAGGATAACCCCATTTAAGGCCCGTGACCTACTTTGAAAAATAAAATCTTGAAGATGAATTTATTTGGTTAGAGAAAATTTAGAGGAAGATGCAGGAGTCTAAAAAACAACAAGTATAGACCACATCACTGTTCCTGAGCCTTGCTGCACATGTAATCCATTACTGACTGACATCACCACAACATACCATGAAAAGTGTGAAGTTCTACCTTTTTACTTTTTATTGCAAATACACAGGCTTCATGCAATGCTATGGTTCAAACTTTGGTCTCATGCATAGTAAGCAGTCACTTCACAAACATCCTCAGCCCAGAAGATGCTTTAAGTTCTAGATCCCTGGATAAGGGACAATTTTTTAAAAAAAGATAGCTCATGTCTCAGCTTGGAAGAATATGTAACAGGATGTACTGATTATTTATTTATTGCTGTGGATCAATTTATTCTGAAACTTAGAAGTTTAAAACAATAACAGCAATTTTCTTATTTAGTGCTAGAATCAGAAAAGATGAGTGTTGCTAATTCAAGGTTTCAGTTGAGAAATGGGCTCTGACTACAACCATCTGAAGACATCATTGGGATGACTCACATATGTGTTGACAAGAGGTCTCACCACATGGGCCTCTCCATATGATGTCTTTGTAGCATAACCATTATCTTTCTTGTGAATGACTGATCTTAGAAGGAGAAAGTGACTAGAACAGAAGTCGTGGCATCTTATCATAATCAAATTTTAATAATTTCATATTTTATAATCAGATTTGTAGTGTCTCCCAATACTGTAATCATGTATAGCATGGCTATACAATGCTATAATCAAGGAGATAGGAGTCAAGGGGACTACCTTTGGGGCTGACTACAAATTAGAGACAACCAAGTTATTAAACTTTTTTTTTTGCACAAAATGAGGATCAGAAGATTTTTCTAAGATTAAATCAATAGATTAACTGGAATGGAAGAGAATGAGGAAAAGGAGGTAAATACAAATTTCAATATTTATAAGTCAAAACCCTCACCAAAGCTAGTAGCCACACAGCCAAAAATGAACAAGAAAAGCTGGGGTTCCAAATTTTACAGGAAGCATAAAAATATGCTTCCTGATGTAGACGCATAGTAGGAACACCAAGGATCCCCATCTTCAGTCTCGGGACTTCCAAAATCTGCCCTAAGTTCTTTGTTTTTATCAACACTGTAGTATTTGCAAAAGCAGAGCCTGAGTCTCAGTAGCATTTAGCTGTCTGGATTATAAAGGAGTAATTAAAGATGTTCTGGGTAAATCGATATGGAGATATAGTGCACAGGTTATTGAATATGAGAAGGGAGGAATTTGTAACAAAATTTAATTACATAGAGGTCAAGAATTTATATTATCTGTGTCATCTTGGAGGAAAAGTGAACCTGAGGGAATATGTCAAGGAACTAGTTATTTGAAAGGAAAATGAGAGAAGGTAAAGAAAAAGTTATGGCCCAAAGGAGGTAGGTAGGTGTGTGTGTGTGTGTGTGTGTGTGTGTGTGTGTGTGTTTGTGTGTGTGTGAGTGTGTATGCACTCACACTCGGGCATCTATGTGTGTTTAAGAAAAAAAACGCACACATAGAATTACACTAGTGAGAAGAATGATTTTCTAAAAACAAGAAAGCCATTTTTTGTTTGTTTTTTGAGACAGGGTTTCTTTGTAACAGGCCTAGCTGTCCTGGAACTAGCTTTGTAGACCAGGCTGGCCTAGAACTTGTAGAAATCTGCCTGCCTCAGGTTCCAAATTCTGAACTTAAAGGCATATATCACCACTGCCCAACTGAAAGCTAGAATTTAATGTGTCTAATTTGCCTTTCTTTTGGAGTCTCACAAACTGATCATGAAGGGAGCGGTGTTCACTGGTGCTGGTGTCTGACAAACTGACTTCTTAGCAATTTTGCCACTTAGCAGCTGCATGGTATCCAAGAATTTTATTATCGGCTTTACAATTGTGCATTTTAAACATTAAGCATCATATATCCCTTCCTGGATAAAAGAATGATGAATAGCATATGCAAAGGGCCTTGCTAGTGACCATCAGATATGCTTCTGCAGGAAGAGATTAGTGCCTTCACTCAAATGCCTGACTGCAGGAGAGATGGCACATTTCTTCTTTACTTTCTCATACAGTGTCCTTATGACTTAGAATCTCTTCATGCCTTTCTGTGACACAAATTGGATTGGTATGCCCCCCCAATTGTGCTTATAGATTAATATAAAAAAAGAAAAAGAACCTAATGGTGTGGAGTGAGACAAGGGGTGGGTTTTTCTCCTGGCTTTCTCTTTTATTACCCATCATAAAATGTTTTTAATCTATAATTCATAACCAGGAGCAATAACATAAAAATCAATAAGCAAGGAGTTAGGGTCTGCCAGCCATTCCAAAGAATTTAAGATTTTTTTTTTTCACTTCTAGTTTAGAAAATGCCATGTGAAGGCTAAATCAATTCAGTCAGCTATGTGACATTGTTCTTTGCTGTGGAGCTGTGGAGGCTTAGAAACAAAGCATAACTGTGCTCTCCTTATTTGAGGACAAGATCGGAAAAATCCACACGTGTGCATATATTCCCTTCTAGTCCTGAATGTGCTGATCCTGTTGTCCTTATGAGGCATTAATGGAATCCTTGCTGGGTTCTAGCTGATGGCTAACTTTGGTGTAGTCATTTTCAGAGTGTGTATAACATTTCCCAGGTCCCAGGAAGCCTGGTTCAAAATGAGACTGCTGTCCTGTGGTTCAGTTCTAGCACCAGCTCTAGGCAGTGTTAATGACTAAATCAGCAACACCTGCCCCAAGCTCCTCCCTCCAAAATTTACTTAATTCCAAAGATTGTTTCATTTTATTTACATCATTAAGAAAATTAAAACTTACATTAAAGTCACATTGATCTCAGTACCACAATCACTTTTGTTTCCCCGATGCTCACTGGATACATTTTTCCCCTTTGCTTGTCCTTCACGCTGGTCCAGTTATATCTCTGTCACCTGCAAGCCAACATAATCCTACAAATACACAATCACCAGGAAAACATACAGCACAAACACATATGCGAGACTACTAAAAGGTGATGTAGGAAGTTTTGTAAATTCTAAACTTAAGAGTTGCACTTGGGAGATAACAATCACAAGGATCAAGAGTTTGAGGGCAGCCAGAGCCAAGTGAGACTCTATCTCACAACAAACATCAGTGAAGTATGTGTCAACAGGTACACAGACTTTTGATTAAATTTAAACTGAACAGTATTCAATTTTAAGCTATTTTAACTGCGTGTTATATTCATTGTGATAGTATATGTTTATAATGATTCATTTTGCAGCAAATAATAAATTCTTTTTCTTTTACATTTAGTGACATAACCCCAATGTTTACATACACAGAGTCACACTGAATAAGGATGTATTATTTCCTTATAAAGCTTTTGTAAATCTGATTATAATAAGAGTTAGGTCTGGAACAAACGTGATCACACCTACCATCATTCTATTTTCTTCTCACAATTTCTCTCTGGCCTTCTAATTCTTGCTTCCCACCCTGAGGCAAGTGTTTGTTTTGACTGTGGTACCCTATTTCAATTTGCCTGAGGCTCACAATGCTCCCTGCATTTCCTTCCTTTCTATTCCTCCTTTATTATACAGACTATTATTTTATTTATAAGATTTTAGCAAGCTAGTACGAAATAAAACATTTTGTCCAAGTAAGTCATTTTAAGGTAGAAAGAACAATATAGATAGTTCCAACTGTTGATGTCCTTAACAATTACTCTCAAGGGCACAGGGTGGGGAAGAATTAAAGAATACCTAATTACCTTCATCAGTCCCACCCCTGGCTATCTTTTACACTAGTTCCTGCAAATAGTTAATACATCACTACAAAAGCACAGGCCACTGTAGGCAAAATTGGGAGAGGGATGGACTTAGTCATCAATGTTTTTCAAAATACTATAAGACAATGAAGTATTTTATTAGATTCTTTTGGCTTATTTTAGCTAAAATTGTGATGCCCTGAGTAACTTTTCTATGGACAGGCTAATGGCACTGTCTGTGGAAAGTGACCTTAGCTAGATTTCTCAGCTTGGCCGGGCTTTGCAGACTTTCTTCAGTTTCTATGAGCCCCGAGCTCTTGACTTCCCTTTCCTTGAGTGTTTTCTTTAGAAAATTCACCTTTGCAAATGCTTTTCTCTGCCTCTCTGCTATGTAAAAAATTTTAAAAGCCTCTTTCTGGTTTTGCTATCTAAGACTAAACTGTCTTCCTAGAGAACTGGGAAGAAGCCCATTGAATGCGGTCACCTAGGGAGGCAGCAAACCTAGTCTCCCCATTTCACCCAAGAGTCTCAGTAGGAAGGCACAAAAGGAGTTTACTTGCTCCAGCTTGTGTTGTGTTAGGAAGACAAGGGCATGTTTGCTTTTCCTAAAGGAAAAGCCAATAGGAGAGGGAGTTGACTTTCTTATGTCTTTATTTTTATTCCTTTTAAATTTTAATTAAAATATTAGCTAGGACTTTCAGCACTTGGGAAGCAAAGACAGGTGGATCTCTGTGATTTCAAGGCCAGGTTGGTCTACATACCAAGTTACAGGTCAGCCAGGGTTATATAGAGCCCCCCCCCCATCTCTGTTCTATGTTCTATCCCTCTCGTTTCTGCTCTTCCTTTCCAAAATCAAGATCTCATTTTCTTTAACCATTGTTGTTACATATAAAATATATACTGGAATAGACATATACATGCAAGGAGTTGAGTCCATTCAGTGTTGCCTACATGAATATATTTCAACAGATGACCACGTGGTATTAGATAACAAGTCAGAGATGTCATCTCAGCAATTTCTAACTGCTTGTAGCTGCTCATATCAGAGTGCTGTCACATAAGAATTCCTCCATCTACTTTGGGCATCAGCTGGTTTTGAAATTGTTCAGGTCTTGTTTAGGCAGCCAAGTTGTTGAAATTTTATGGACACATAGCTTCCCTGTCATAGCTACAAGGCACAATTTCTCAGCAGTGTTCCTGGTCCCTTGGCTCTTATAATCTTCCCGGGCCCCCTTCCACAATGTTCTCTAAGCCTCGAGTAAAGGGTCTGTGTTATAATCCAACTCGTTGGGCTGGAATGTACACTTTTCTGTGGGTACAAGCTTAAGAATGCAGTTAGGAATTGTACTGCTTTGGCAAAGTAGAGATAGCAGGCTTGTAGTAGTCGACTGAACTATCATTATATCATCACATGAAAGTATTCCTAAAAATACTTTAAGTGCTAGAACTATCTTGGGTAAAACTGGTCTCTGAACCAGCCATTAATTCTTAAGGTAAACTGGCTTCTGGACCAGCTCAAAATTCCTATACAGCATGAACCTGAGCTAAAGGTTAACTGCCTGGCCATGTAACTGTTCTCTCCCCTTTTCTGTAAGCAATGCTTTCTTGGTATACGTGTCCAGAGCTGTCTTAACGTACATGTCACAAAACTGAACCAACTGGAGGTCAGGGCTGCTTCCCACTAATCTGCTTGGGACAGTCCCACCAACTAAAAGTTAATGAAGACTCCATTGAACTTATTCATGCCTTTCAGGAGTCTTTTATCATCAGATACCCCATAACAGGTTGTCCTCCACTGACCTCAGGAGCCATGTGAGGTTGGCTAGGTTTACAGTACCAGGCATAATCATAATTTTCATCCTGTTTGGTGGGCCTTAAGGCCAATTAGACAGCTGTTGGTCACTGCTAAGATATAAGTACTGCTATTGCACCTTTAGGGATGTTTGGCTAAACATTGTTGTGAATCCTAGGCCTCACAGCTGGGCAGGACTATTGATTGGATGCCTCCCTTGTTTATCAGCTGCATATCAGCTTCCTATACAATAAAAGCTATTCCTCAGGAAGAAGAATTTTTGGTCAATGTCAACTCAAATCTTCTGAGGCCAATGTCCAAAGTTGAGTGGTTAATTCAATAATAGGAACTTATATTCAACTTCTAGGAGGCAACCAAATACAATAGTGATAGGCTATATTGTTTGAGAGGTTTTTGACCTCCTCTTAGCAAGAGCTAAAAAAAATAATTTTTCATGTGTAATACTGGAGATTTTTTTAGATAGCCTGTGGATCTTGGGGATATTACTACTATAATTTCATGATATATATCATATATCACACATATACATATCACACATATGACATATACCACATATCCTTATATCTCAGATAGACAGATGATAGATAGATATATAGATTGCAAGAAACTAGAGTAAACTGTTCCCTGTCTCTTTAATTTTATACATGTTGATGTAACTTTTCATATAAAAGTTACGGAGCTAATTTCTCAAACAACCTCTCAATTCTGTTATTGAATACTGACTGCAGCTATTATATTTTCCAAGTGAATCTTTTAAAGGTGGGTTCTTTTTTGATTTGAAAGAGTATGAATTTATGACATACTAGAAAAGATACTGTTTTACCTCTGTAGCAATTATTACCATACCCTTATAAAACATTTGCATTCAGGCACTGAAAGGAAGGGTATAGTTTCTAAAGATAAACTCAGATGCTGCAGTTCTTCATGAAAACGTTTCTAATAAGAATATATTTTTCTATTTGTGAATAAAAGGCTAATTTCACCAGGCTTGGTGGTTCATGCTTTCTTTCCCCCAGCACTTCACAGTCAGAGGCAGGCAGACCTCTGTGAGTTCCAGGCCAACCTGGTCTACAAAGCAAGTTGTGAGTTCCAGAGAAGCCCAACCCACACAGAGAAACATTGTCTTGAAAAGCCAAAAAGAATAAGAAGGAGGAAGAAGAGGAGTAGGAGTAGGAGTAGGAAGAGAAGCTAATTCCAATTCCAAGGGATTATCATGATCATCATCATCTGAAAATAATAAGCTCCATGCACCTTTTTCCTCTTACTGAAAATATTTTTTTCTACATATGATACATCCTGATTATGGTTTCCCTTCCCTCTATTCCCACCTCTTCCCTACCACCCTCCACATACAAATCTACCCCCCTTTCTGTTTCTCATTAGAAAACAAACAGACTTTTAAGGAATAAAAAGAAAATGTAAGAAAATAAAACATGATAAGATAAAACAAAAACTAACATATCAGAATTGGACAAAACAAACCAACAGGAAATAAAAAGCCCAAGAGGAGGCATAAGAAACAGATACTCAATTGTTTCATACAGGAATCCAGTTAAACACTAAACTGCAAGTCATAATATAAATGCAAAGAAAAACAAAAACAAAAACAAAAACTGTAGGGTAAATAAAAAGAGAGAAAAAAAATATAAAGAAAATAAATAAAAATAATAAGAGAAAATTTTGAAAAAGAAGAACCATGACATAAGATTATAAGGAAACAATACTCCAAAGATGTCTTTGAGTTCATACTCTATTGGTCATCTACTGCTGGGCATGCAACCTACCTTTAAGAGTAGGATATATGTTTTCCCATTGACAGTTTTTTGGAGGGAACTAAATTTTAATTTGCAATTAGTTATCAATTGGAGATAGCTCCTTGCTTAGAAATGTGGGCATGTGTTGACTCATTTTAATTCTAGGACCCCCAACTGCTGAATTACCATGCAGGCACTTTGCATGTTGCCTCACTCTCTGTGAGTTCATATGAGTTTTGAACCTGCTGATTTAGAGTGCCTTGTTTTCCGGTGTCCTACATCCCTTATAGCTCTTATATTCATTCTGCCTCCTCTTCTACAGGGATCTCTAAGTCCTAAGGGGAGGGATTTGATGGGACATCCTATTTAAGGTTGAATATTCTATGGTCTCTCATTCTCTGCAAAATGTCAGGATGTACGTCACTGTATTTGCTGCCAGAAGTAGCTTCTCTGATGATGGCTGAGCAAGGAGTTGATCTATGAGTGTAGCAGAATGTCATTAGGAGTCATTTTATTGCTATATTACCTTTTTATTTAAGACCAGTAGAGTTTAGTTTTAACCTAGGTCCCTGGGCTATCTAGTCTCAGGTTTGTGGTCACCTAAGCAACATCAGGTATGAATTATATGTTGTGGAGGTGGGCCTTCAATCAAATCAGATATTGGTTGGTTATTTTCACAAGCTTTGTGCCACCATTGTTCTAGCATATGTTGTAGGCAGAACACTATTGTAGATCAAAGGGGTTGTGCTGGTTTGGTGTTTATGTTTCTACTTGATGGTCTACAGAGTACCTCCCTGCACTAATGCTAGAAACAGAGGAGAAGGCTTTATGAAGGTACTAGCTCAACTTCTACATGTTCAGTGATTTGTGTAGGTGTGGACTTCAACAATGGGGCTTTGCCATCAGTTGGAGGAGAAACCTATGCACTTGGCAACAGCCTGGATTGTTGGGTATTCCAATAGGATCTCTTTTGCTAACAACCCAATAATAGGAAATATAGTCCAGACATTCCAAACTTCATTTGGTGGCAAGTGATAGCTAGTTAGGCTCTGTCTCCACCATTATTTGGTGATTTCATTTAGATCACCTTCATACATATATGTAGATTTTAGAAAGTTTCTACTGTATTAGATTTCCATATGGCTCAACTCTCCCTTAAATTTTCCTCCCTATGCCTGCATTCCTTCTATCTTTCCCTTCTTCCTTTCTCCTCTGCACTTTACCATCCATTTCAGACTCCCCCCCCATGTATCCAGACCTATCTATTCTATTTTCCGTTCCTAGACAGAGCTATCTGCTCCCTACCCACATTAGTTCCTTACTCTATACATAAGCTCTTGGTTCTAAAAATTGTATCTTGGTTATCATGGACTTAATAGCTAACATACACATATAAATGAATGCATGCTGTATTTGTCTTTCTGATTCTGGGTTACTGCATCATGACTTTTTCCACTCTAGACCTTTACCTGAGAATTTAATTCTTTCTTTTTTTTCCCCCCCTTTTTTTCTTCTTTACCAACTGAGTAATACTCTATTGTGTAAATGCACCATGTTTTCCTTACCTATTTTTTCTGGTAAAAGACATCTAGGAGAAAAGAGAAAAGATAGTTTCTTTTCAAATTTTATGAAATAAAATGTCCCACAAAAGTTTATATTAATTATAAACTGTGTGATAGATGGTTCAGGTTTCTTATTGGCTAGTTCAGTTCTCTCTTAATTATTAACGAATTTCCATTAATCTGTGTATCCCATGTGGTCTTGGTTTGCCTAGGTCATGTCAATGCATCCTGACTCCTCCTTCACTCCACCTACTACATTAGTCTATCCTCCTTTTTTCTCCCAAGCCTTTCTTGTTATATATAATTTTTACTATGTCGAAGTTCAACCCTTCCTTTTTATTTAGACAGAAAAGAGATGATGGGGGAGATGTGTTTCTGTATGCTGTGAATATATGTTTCCCTTATTGGTTGATGAATAAAGCTGTTTCAGCCAATGGGCAGGCAGGATTTAGAGAGTCAGGAAATCCAAACAGGGACAGAAAAAGGTAGTAGGTGGAGTCGAGGAGATGTCATGTAGCTGCCAAGTAAGCAAGAGGACCGGGCTTTACTGGTAAGCTAAGACTATGTGTAGATACACAGATTAATAGAAATGGATTGATAACTAAGAGAAAGCTAGCCAATAGGAAGCCTGAGCTATCAGCCAAATAGTTTATAATCAATATAAGCCTCTCTGTGTTTCTTTGAGACTAAACAGTTGTAGGATCAGGCAGGGCAGAAACTTTCATCAACAATGGTATAGCTGGATCTTGAGGTAGAGCCATTCCTGTCTTCCTGAGGAGCTGCCACACTGATTTCCATGGTCATTGTACAAGCTTGCACTCCTACTATCAATGGAAGAGTGAGTGCTCACCTTTCTTCTTACCAGCATGAACTGTCACTTGTGTTATTGTTTTAGCCATTCTGGGAGGTGTAAGATGAAGTCTCAGAGTACTTTTGATTTGCATTTCCATGGTGGCTAATGATGTTGAACCTTTCCTTGAGTGTTTAGCAGCCATTTGTGTTTCTTCTTTTGAGAGTATTATTTTTAGATATGTACCCCATTTTTTAATTGGGTTATTTTCTTGAAATCTAGGTTTTGAGTTATTTATATAGTTTGGATATTAGCCCTCTATGAGATGTGTAGTTAGTAAAAAAAAAATTCTTTACCCATTCTATAAGCAGTTGCTTTGTCCAAATGGTGATATCCTTTTCTTTACAGAAGCTTTTCAGTGTCATGAGGTCTTATTTATCAATTGTTCATTTTAATGCCTGTACTAATGGTGTTCTGTTTACCTGTGCCAATGATTTCAAGGTTATTCCTGTTTTCTTTTTTTTTTTTTATCAAGTTCAATGTATGTTGTTATATGTTGAGTTTTGTGATTTTCTGAATTCCCCCAGAGTCTATTGTTATGTCCCCCTTTTTGTTACTGATTTTATTAGTTTGTATATTTTCTCTCATAATTTTAGCTAGTTTGAAAAAGGATTGTCTATTTTGTTCATTTTCTCAAAGAATCAACTCGTTGTTTCATTAATTCATTGTAGTTTTTGTTGTCGTTTTTTATATTTTATTGATTTCAACCCTGAGTTTGATTATTTCTTGTTGTCTATTCCTTTTCGATGAGCTTTCTACTTTTTTTCTAGAGCTCTAAGGTCTGCTGTTATTAGTATGAGATCTCTCAGTATTTTTTTTATTTTATGTAAGCATATTAGTGCTATAAACATGCCTCTTAATGTTTTCACTTTGTCTCATAAGAATATTCTTTGCAGAGCTAAAAAATATTACTTTTTAAAAAATATGAGCACATTGGAGCTGGAGCAGCAGCACTGAACCTTTCAGAGGACCTGGGTTAGATTCCCACTGCCCATATGGAGTCTCGTGACTGTCTGAAACTTCAGTCACAGGGCATCTTACACCCTCATCTGGCCTCTGAAAATACAACATGCACATGGTGCACAGGCAAAATGCCCTCACCCTATACACAGAATTAAGTGATAAAAATAAAATATGGGCATGAGTTCTTATCAAACTTCCATAAGCTATATGCAGTCTTTCTGTTGAAGGCTGGTGCCTATATTCTTACTCATTTTACTCAGACATGAGTATAAAAGTAAATATGTATCTGTGTGTATGTACACAAGCATGAGACATTTAGGTTAAGTAAAGTGGTGAAGAATGAGTCCCATTTATAACAGTCCTGGATGGCATATAGATCACTATCAAATTCCAATGCCTTCTTTACACAAACCTAATTTAACCAACCAACAATCCTAGACTTAATTTTTCTTGCTGTATTTGTAGAAATAATAACCCCAAAGTTCTAGGACAATACAAATTATTGTATTATTGTGTAGAAACATTAGGAGGCTGCATGCTATTTCAGAAAATACTGAAAAATGACTAATGAAAACACGTGATGCCTATTTAGTATTTAGCTACAATTGTGCCTGGCTTTCCAAGAACAAGTCCTACAACACAGCCTTGTAATAAATTGGACAGATTTCTTATTTTGAAAAAAAAAATAAAACCCAAAACAAAAAGAACCCCTTTGTCTTCTGCAATAATAATCTGCCCAATGACAAAGCTTAACAGGACAGGAAGCACTGTGTGTCCTGTGTTCTAGTTTTCTTCCAGGGATGGCCATTTGAGCAATTATCTGCCTTCAGTGCTGTAGTTCTCCAACATCTCATTGTCCATGATTCCTATATTCCCAATAGCATGTGATTCTCTGTGAAAACTAATTTCTCCATAGTTCTGGTGAACTTGTCCCACAGTCAGCCCCAAAATCAGCTGTGATATAACACTTTGTTGCAGGGGTTAGGAGGTAATAAAGAAATTATTCACTGCCACCTCAGGCCCCTTTTCTAATTTGCCTTTCTGTTCCTTATAGGGAAATTTATAGATACAAATATAGAAATTATTATGTGTTCAATTTCAAGTAGTGTGTTGACAATATATTTCTCTGAGGGGAAAAAATGTTTCCAAAAGCAAGTATAGTTTAAGGTAAAGTACTATGAATTTATTTTAGTGTATATTTATATTTTCTGGAATTATGGATGAATAAGATGGGTATTGGTTGTCCTAACAAGGGGAGGGAAAGATGTATTGGCTCTTTCAAAATGTTACAGTAGTACTTTAAAAGGAGAGTGATGGTTTGAAAGAAAAACAGCTCTTAACAGATCAGCTAGAAAGACATGCCCAGCAGAGAAGCACTTTAGGTGATTTTTTTTCTATAAATTTTGCTGGATAACTGTCAGACAGAAGCACTGATTTCCAGTGCAATTCATTATAAGATTCTCTATCCTCAAAGCCTCAGTCTCCAAATGTAGTTTTTCAATCACAGAGATTTTAAAGGTGGGCCTCCCCCATCCCCATCTGTCTGTCTGTCTTTCTCCTTCCCTCTCTCTTTCTGTCTCCCCCCATACATACTCATCTACACACAAGCATGCAAACACACATATACTCATGCACAAAAACACACATACATGTGAAACAGTCATCAGTTTGTTCAGTTGTGGTTCAGTTTTCATTTTCAGTAGCTCTAAGGGTGAAATCTACATGCGGGTTAAAACCATTCATAGACCAAAATTAGTGAATTTTGACTGTTGGTGTTTCCTCTGGGTGGAGCAGGAGACCCATGAGTGGGGCTAGGGAGTGACAACTATCTTATGAAACCAGAAAAGAAAATGACTAACTAGTTGAAGACATTGGTGATTCTTTTTTATAAACCTAACATGAAGCCTAAGATTAATGTAGGGAGGACAATCTTTTTTTCTTCTTTAAAGATTTATTTATTTATTATGTACAGTGTTCTGTGTGCACGTACACCTGTGGGCCAGAAGAGGATGCCAGATCTCATTACAGATGGTTGCAATCCACCATGAAGTTGCTGGGGATTGAACTCAGGACCTCTGGAAGACCAGCCAGTGATCCTAACTACTAAGCCATCTCTCCAGCCCCTGGGAGGATGATCTTTAAGCGTTCACTAGAACTTGGGTTAGAACTTGTAACAATGGTAGATACTCTGTTCTTCAGAGGCAGTTTGTGAATTTTCACAGCATGTGTTAATCCCACTGGATGAAAAAAAAAAAAAAAAGAAAGAAAAGAAAAAGAAAAAGAAAAGATCACTACCAACATTTTTGAGACAAATTTGAAGCAAGTTGATTTTTTTTTTTTTTTTTTTTAAATTGTGGTGCACTCCAGATCTGGCCAGCGACCTGCCTCCTCAGTCAGGTTAGTAGCCCTGTCCCGTTCCTTAGGACCCTTTTAAGAAGTGAAATCACCAGTAGCTGTAAAACAGATTTACAGAAGAGAGATTTGCTGTGCTCAAGCACAGCAAAATCTCAAAACAACAAACAAACAAACAAACAAACAAGCAAACGGAAACCCCAACCATCACCATATGGCCCGATTAGGAAAGGTTTGGGTGTTTCTCAAAGACAAGTCAAAGGCATGGGCTGGGGCAGGGCACATTTCAGGAAACAGAGATTTAAAAACAGAAACTCAGCTCTTAACAGTAAATGCAAACTTATTTTTTAATATTACAACTTCATGGCCGGTCCCTTCCCCTCCCCTCCCCTCCCCTCCTCTCCTCTTTTCTGTTCCCAGTGATGTCTCTCTCTATGTCTTGTTCCCCTTCCCCCTCATTTCCCTTTCTAAATAAACTTCTCACTTTAAGCTCTGTCTGCCTGGTGTGTTGTTCCCTCTGCCTTGGTCACCCTCTCCTGCTATGAAACCCTATGTGCTCTCTCATGTGGTCCTTGGGAACCCCCACAAGGGACACCACCCACCCCTTCCAGTTTTATCTTATAACTGTAACAAAAGCTCAGGGACATCACCAATCCCCCTCCAGCTATAACCTATTATTCTAACAAAAAAAAAAAAAAAAAAAAAAAAAAAAAAAAACACCTCAGGCTTTTCAAATTTAACTTCAGGATCTGAATCTTAAACTCAGGGACTTTAGAAATAAATAAAATCCTTCAGAAATTATCAGAATTTAAACATTGAAAACTTCACAGCTAGGCTGTGGGAGTGCCTCTGTGAGTCTGAGGAGGCCTGGTCCACAGAGCAAGTTCTAGGATAGCCTCTAAAGCTACAGAGAAACTCTGTCTCACAAAACAAAACAGCAGTAGCAACAACAACAAAAAGAAAGAAAGAAAAGAAAAACTCACCAAAACTTATCTAAACTTTTAATGAGGGCCAATGAAGAAGGCAAAGAAAATACCTGAACTTTTTTTCAATGATTCCTGATTCATTTGAATGATCTTTAGTTGCTTGAGAAATTACGGAGGCATGTTGCACCTCCACACCTGTACACAACAAAACTCTGTGTTATGTTCTTTTAAAAAGGTAAAAAGAAGTAATTTTCTTAATTTCATGAAATTAAGCCTAAGTGTAAAGAATCTGGAATCGCTGTTCTTTGAAAAGAAGTTATGTGTGCACAGGGGAAGCTCCCTGGTGTCTCTCGGATTCAGTTGCTTCTTTTGGTCATCTCAATAGAGGTATGTCTAGCTCTAGATTCAAGAGGACTTAAAATGAGTTGTCAGTTCTGGGTATGTGCATGTGTATGTATATCTATGTGTGAATGTTTATGCATGTGTGTATACCCATTAATGTATGCACCCCCATTATTTTCCTGCCTATACAATATGAAGCACACCTGTTCTTCCAATGATCATTGACAGAGATGAACCGAAGCTACCATTTTAAATGTTTCTTTTCATGCATTGGACATCAAGTAGATTACAACTGAGAAAGTATTTGTAGGAAGAAGAACATGGCCTTCAATGAGGTCTGTGTTCCAATTCCCAGAAATCTGTAAATATGTTACCTCAAAGGTAAAATTGACTTATGGATGCAATTTAAGATTTTCAGACAGTGCAATTATCCCAGGTTTTTTTTTTTCCCTAGGATTTCAGCATACTCACAAACTTTCCTGTGTTATTTCTTGTTTTGTCCTTTCTCACAGAGTCTCTGTAGCTCAGCGGGGCCTCAGACTCAAAATATAGCTGAGGATGACTTTGGATACCTAATCCTTGTGACTTTACCACACCTGGCTCACAAAGGTTCTCTCTGTTTGCTTGTTTGTATTTGAAGATAGGCTCTCTCTATGTAGCCTTGCCAGTCTTGCGCTTGTTATGCAGACCAGGATGTTCACAGAGATCCATGCACCTTTGCCTCCTGAATGCTGGGACTAAAGGCATGAATCACCACAAACCTGGCTTTCAAAGATTCTTAAAGGAGAATGGGAAAAAAAGAGGACTTAAAATTAGAGAGAAGCATGACAGAATCAAGAGTCATAATGAATCCACCTGGAAGAGGGGCCATGAGCCAAGGAAGCAGGCAGCCTGTATAGATTGGAAAGTTCAAGGAACATTTTCCCTAGAGCCCTCCACAGGAACAATCCTTCCAACATCCTCATTTTAATACAAGATAAGACTTGTTTCTGTACTTTTTGCCTCCAGAATTTTTAACTTAATATTTTTTCTTATTTTACATATCAATTTCAGTTCCCTCTCCCTCTCATCTTCCCGTACCCCCTCCCAATCCCCATCCCATCCTCCATCCACTCAACAGGGAGGGTAAGGATTTCCAGGAAGGATCATCAAAGTCTGACAAGTCATTTGTGGTAGGACCTAGGCCCTCCCCCATGTCTCTAGGCTAAGAGAGTATTCCTCTATGATGAATGGGCTCCCAAAGTCCATTCATGCACTAGGGATACATCCTGGTTCCACTGTCAGAGGCCCCATAGACTGCCCAATCCTCCTAGCTGACACCCACATTCAGGGGTCCTGGGTCTGTTCTATGCTTGTTTCCCAGCTATCAGTCTGGGGTTCAGGAGCTCCCCCTTGTTCAATTCAGCTGTTTCTGTGGGTTTCTCCAGCCTGGTCTTGACCCCTTGGCTCATCAGTCCTCCCTCTCTTCAACTGGATTCCAGGAGTTTGGCTCAGTGTTTAGCTGTGGATGTCTGCTTCTGCTTCCATCAGCTTACTGGATGAAGGTTCTAGGATGGCATATAAGCTAGTTACCATTTTCATTATCAGGGAAGGGCATTTAAGGTAACCTCTCGACAATTGCTCAAACTGTTAGGGTTTATTGTGGTATCTCTTTTCTTGCTCGCCTCTATTCTTCCCTCTGCTCTATCTTCTTGCTCCCTCATGTTCTCCTCTCCCCTCCTCTTCTCCCCTTCTCTTTCTCCTAACTCCCTCTCTCCTCCCCGCTGCTCCCAATTTGCTCAGGAGATCTTGTCCCTTTCCCTTTCTTTGGGGGACCATGTATGTCTTCCTTAGAGTCTTTCTTGTTTCCCAGCTTCTCTGGCAGTGTGGATTGTATTGCCTCCAGAAGTTTAAGATAACAAATTGTGCTTTTTAAAAGCTAGTTTGTAGTGATCTTTACAACAGCAATAGAAAAAATAATACATTATTCATGTTGTACTGTTAACCTTAAGATAATTTCACATTTTCACATAATAACAGAATATGAACATTGCAGAAGAATGGGTCTTAATAAAAACAAAGGACTCTATTAAAAGATGCAGTGACAGCCCCGATGGTATCAGATGTAAGATGTGTTACTTTGCGCCAGGATTTTATTGCCAGCACTCAAGAGGTAATGGCAGGAGGATCCCTGTGAGTTCAAGTCCAGCCTTGTCTACATAATGAGTTCTAGGACAGCTGGGGATACATAGAGATATTTGCCTCAAAACCCGCTCTATCCCCACCCCCCCAATAAGGGTGAATTGATACAACTTAGCATTTGAACTTTTAAAAGACATTATTTTAAAACAAGAATGAAGATACAGTTATTGTTTTTTAGGGTAACTCCACTTTAATGAAATAGATTGTATTAATGAAATCATGTTATTTCTTTACTCTATCTCTAAATTAAAATAAGAATCCTCAATTTATATCAGACTTGGAACATTAAAGATAGCAGGAAAGGAAGCTCCAAGACACAGGAGGAATGGTCTCACAGCCTCTGTGCCTGTTAGCTAGTCTCTAGCCTCATGACAAAAGAACATTTTAACCCAGTACCCTCATGCTCTGGACTACAACCCTCAGATCTGGATTATTCTTAAAATACAGTAAGTCCCTGAAACATAGACTAATCCCAGAAACTATAAAACAAACACTGGGGTCATTTTTCATTGCAATCGAGTAGCAATTGTCTTGTTATTGAGCCCAGGAATACAAATTTCTTTAATTACAGTTATTCTTTCATAGTTAACCTCAATTTAATAAATATTGTTCTATAAAAATTTAATTTTTTCCATGTTCATTAAACCATTTTTCTAGACTCTGTTTGGGAATGCAGAGAGGTGTAAGACTTGCCAATTGTTTCAAGAAGATGGAATGTATAAACAATGGGTCTTAGTTAATGAAAAATGAATGAGTGCTGGTCAAATGTTAGCTAGCATATGCTATCACAGTAAAGGCCCAGTGTTAACTTATTCTTATTGGCAAAATAAGAAGAAGAAGAAAAAAAAAACCCTCTGCTTTGTGTTTCAAGTCACATTCAGCATTACTTGAGAGTGTGAACAGAGTGGGGTCAGGCAATAATGATATCCTGGGAAGACTTTCATTCTCTGGACAAATACCTAAGAAAGTGTTCAAATGAAGAACGATTTATTTGGGTTCATTGAGTTCACAGTTCAGGAAATTTCATCCCCATGGGGAGTTTGCTCAGTTGCTGTGGGTATTAGGTGAGAGAGAACATGATGGAGGCTAGAATGTCAAGGGCAAAGTTGCTCGCATCACAGTGGCCAGAAAACATAGGTAAAAAAGTGAGGAACCAGAGGATGAGATACTTCTTTTTGGGGTCATGACTCCAGTGACCTACTTCTTCCAACTAGGCTTAGCCTCCTTCTTTTTGCTACATTACAAAAATACCACATTAAGAATCCATCAAGGAATTCACCTATTGAGTAGACTAAAGCTCTTAAGATCCAATCACTTTTCAAAAGTTCATTAGATGTCAATCAAGCTCTTAATGTGTAATCCATCATAGACACATCACATTTAAAGCATAGCAGCTGAATTGAAACTGTTCACCCCACATTGACTGAAGATTCAATTTCTCCTATGTTAGGAGTGGGTGCCGTTATGTTATGTGTAAGGTCCCCCACCTCCGCCGGTCAGGTCCCACAGCCACACCAGACCCAAATAACACACAGAGACACTGTATTTGATATTATGCTGTTGGGCAGTTACTAGTGTTTCTTATTTGTTAACTCTGTCTTAAATATTAACCCATTTCTATTAATCTAAGTACATCTACATGGTCTTATTGGAGAGAAGGCCTGGCATTCTCTCTCAGTCCTCCATCTTGACTCTCCTCCCTACTACTTCCTCTCTCCTTCTTGTCTCCTAGTCCTGCCTATCTTGCTTTCCTATTGGCCAATAGTGCTTTATTCATTAACCAATACGAGAGACATATTTACAGAATGATATCTCCTATCATCTTCTCCTAGAAAAAAAATGGAGTATATGAAAAAGACATTAATTAATACATGGAAAATCCTTAGGCTAATGTTGGGTGTAAGGCAAGCATTCTAAAAATTTTAGAATGTAATTTCAAAGACTAGATGGGTTCTTGTTCTATTTCTTCTGCCTACCACATACACAGGTGCAAACACACACACACACACACACACTCATATTCACTCATGACTTACATACATCTTAACTAATATTTTTATTAGCAACTACAAGTAAATTTGTAACCATATAAAAACAGATATATTTCATTCTACTTTGGAGCTTATCATGTGGCGAAACAGACAAATACTAATTTATAAGGATGATAAAGAGAAGTCAAATGGATGGAACTTTAAGAAACCATCCTGAGTGAGGTAACCCAGTCACAAAAAGAGGAACATGGTATGTATTCACTCATATATGGATTTTAGACATAGAGCAAAGGATCACCAGCCTATAATTCATACTGCCAGAGAAACAAGGATACAAGGAGGAACCAAACATATTCATACAAGGTCCCTCACAGAAGGGGAAAGGGTCAAGATCTCCTGAGCATATTAGGAGTGGGGGAGGACAAGTGAGTGGAGAGGGAGCTAGGAAAAAGAGATGGGGAGGAGAGGAGAGCATGTGGAACTAGGTAGATTCAGTCAGGGGATGAATAGATGAGAGAAAAGAAGAGAGAGAGAGACCCAAAAGGGGAGCCTTTACAGGTCTGAAGAGAAAACTGACTCTAGAGAAATGTCTAGAGACCTACAAGGATGACTCCAACTAACAATTTGAGCAACAATGGAAAGGTTACCATAAATGCCCTTCTCTGATAATGAGATTGATGACTAACTTATCTACCATCATAGAGCCCTCATCTAGTAGCTGATGGAAACAGAAGCAGACACCCACAGCTAAATACTGATCCAAACTCCTGCAATCCAGTTGTAGAGAGCGAGGAGTATTGAGCAAAGGGGTCAAGACCAGGCTACAGAAATCTACAGAAACAGCTGACCTTAACAAGGGGGAGCTAATGGACCCCCCCCAAGACTGATAGCTGGGAAAACATCATTAGATCAATTCAGACGCCCTGAATATGGGTCTCAGTTAGAAGGCCTGGGCAGTCCAAGGGCCCGCTGACAGTAGAACCAGGATGTATTCCTGGTGCACAAAAGGAATTTGGGAGCACATGTTCCATGGAGGGATACTGCCTTAACCTAGAGGGAGGAGAGAGGGCCTAGTCCCTACTCCAAATGACTTGACAGATTTAGATGACCCCTTCTGTAAGGCATTACCCTCCCTGTGAAGTGTGTGTGTGTGTGGGGGGGGAATGGGATGGGATGGTGGTCAGACACATGGGAGGGAGGGAGTGAAAGGAAACTGGGTTTGATATATAAAATGAGAGAGAGAGAGAGAGAAAGAGAGAGAGAGAGAGAGAGAGAGAGAGAGAGAGAGAGAAATGCCTGGTGTTGTGGAAGTTTGTGATGGGAGTAAAAGGCAGTTGAGACAGCTGGGTAAAATCTCTTCGGGAACTGATAACTTGAACTATAGTAGAGATGCACTGCAATTATCTTCATGAAGAGGTTAAGAAGGGAAGAAAGGGCCATCAGCAAGAGGGCCAAGTGCACACAGGGTCAGATCAACAGGGTGCTGACAAACAATGTGTTGGTCTAGGCTAATAAGAAGTCATAAGCAGTTTTAATGATGCTGGAAAATAAAACTCAAGACTATACAGAGTATTCATCATAAGGCAGCAATTCCAACCTCCCTATTGTAGCAATGGGATGTCATTGAATGCATTGCTACATGAAAGCAACATGGATGCCATAACAGAAGCCATCTATGTATGGGAACAGACACACACACACACACACACACACACACACACACACACACACACACACACACATCTCTATGTGTCTTCTCTCTGTTGGTCTTTCTTGAAACTTGAGATATCAAGGAAGACTTCTGAATTGATCATTATTCTAGCTGAAATGATGGTTGCCTCTTTGTTGAAGTAAGGAAAAAACAAGCCCTTTATTGATTGGGAAAGATAACAGAGTTCAATTGTATGCATGAAACTTTGGTGGACCATGCATGCCTCACCCTGTTCTACAAGCTACTTCAGGACTCCAAGGTCAAGTCTGAGCAAGAAAGATAAATGTAAGGCGAATCAATTATAGATGTCAGGCATGGAATCACATGATAAGTTAAAGAATTGGTGTAGGGCTCAAGAATGAAATCTATGTGGCGCTTGGGACTTTGGAAGAATGATTAATTCATAGCAAGATTGTACTGACATGTTTCCAGAAGGATTGCTGGACCTATTCAAAGGTATCTTTGATTGCAGGAAAGTTAGAGACTACCCTGAAGTAAGAAGCAAGTAATAGTAGCAAACAATGTACTAAAATGATGACTATAAATTCAGAGATAGAAGAGACAAATTAGAGGGCAGAAAAAATAGACAGAAATACACCTCTGAAAACTTAGCAATTCTTCATTTATTTTCAGGATTAAGAATATAATTATTCTTACAAAAGACATTGAAATATTTGATTGGATTATTATTCTTACCATACTATGGGTAGGAAATAAACCAATAAAGAAGATTTGATTTTTTAAATATTTATTTTATTTTGTTCATATAACTCAGATTGGTGTTAAATTCCTGATCACCTTGCCTCTATCTTACAAGTGCTTACATTGTATGCATGAGTCATTATGCCTCATAAAAAGGAGAGAATTTTAAAGGGCAGTTTGTCCAGAATGTGAGATTCTGACTTCCTTCTGGTAAATGTAATTGTCATCCAACATAGACACATGAATATACTGGCTAGCTAGTGTGGAAACCCAGCCTCTATCCTCAATGCCATTCTTAATAAAAACTATATTTTTTTTCGTATTTGCCTAGCTTCCCAGAAAATTTCAGAGAGCACCAAAGTGAGTTATTCTGACTAGAGAAATGTTTTTATACAATTCCTTCAATTTACTGAAGTAAGCTGTCTAGGGGAAATTAAATGGATGGAGAAAATGTGAACAGCCCATGGAAGAAAATGAAAAGTTCAGAAATAATGTGGTAATGGAGATTGCCTCTGTGAGCCATGGGAAGTAGCTTCAAAACACAGTCATAAATTTAGCTCTTAGAAGAAAGAAATAGTAGTCACAAGCACTAACATGTCAGATTTTGTTTTAAGGCCACCTCACCCGTTTGGTGGATATATACACCACAGATCAGGAAGGTTGTTATTTGTTTTTTGTTTGTTTGTTTTGTTTTTTGTTAATTCACTTGTTGGAAAGAAATTTCTTCCTACTAGTTATGGAGGATGGAAAATCCAAAATCTGCATAGGGATAGATATAGCGTGGTCTGACAGTGGGTTTCATGGTCTGCAAATAGATATCATTTCCCAATCTCTCTCTCTCTCTCTCTCTCTCTCTCTCTCTCTCTCTCTCTCTCTCTCTCTCTCTCTCTCTCTCTCTCCCTTCTTACTCTTTGTCATGACAGAGTCCCATTATGCAGTCTAGACTAGCCTTGAATTTGTGATCCTTCTGCCTCAGCTCAGCATCCTGGTGTTGGGATTATAATTCTGTGCCTATTCACAAGAGCTTCGTCCTCCTGCAATTAACTGCCCAGGATTGATTTCACCTTCAAATACCATCATACGTAGGATTAGATTTCAAGATGTGAATTTTAAGGGAATACAAACATTTGGTTCAGGGCAACAAGCAAAAACTATTATTCAAAATATGAATGTATGTATATATACCTAATATATATGATGGGGGATGTCCTTCTGTATCTGTGAATGTCTTTTTCTTATTGATTGATGAATAAATGCTGATTGTTCAATAGCCAGGCAGGAAGTATAGGTGGAGCTACCAGACTAGGAGAATTCTGGGAAGAGGAAAGGCAGGGAGGAGCCACCAGAGAGATGCCATGTAGCTGCTGAAGAAGTAACATGCAGGGGTATTACAGGTAAGACACAGCCTCCTGGCAATAGCTAGTTTAATAGAAATGAGTTAATAATTAAGAGAGAGCTAGCCAGTAAGAAGCCTGAGCCATTGGCCAAACAGTTTATAGCTAAAATAAGCTTGTGCGTGTTTATTTTCAAATAAACAGCTGCAGGACCAGGTGGAACAGAAACTCTGTCTTCATATATATTTACGTATATAGTGTGCGAGTGTGTGTTAGTGTGTGTGTGTGTGAGACTGTGGTACATTTCTGTGTGATGTATGTATTTTTGTATGTATTTGTATGTGTGCAAAGGCCAGAGGAGAACTTTTTACTTTATTCTTTTGAGATAGTGTCTCCCTCTAAACCTGAAGCTAGGCTGGTGGCCAGTGAGATCCATTATCCTATGCCTGTGTCTAAGATCTAAGTGTCTCATGCTTGTGTGGCAAGGATGCTTATCTATTGAGGCATGTCTTCAGCCTATGTAATTTAAATGAAGATGTTTTGGTTTAGAAGATATATGCTATTAGTTGAATAATCCTAAAGCTTAGTTTGTTTGGGACATTCCTCATAAATGCCTTAAGTACCAATGTGTTTTATAATCTGTGACTTGTGTGAACTTAAAAACAATAATTCAGTATTATGTTATTACCAATAGTCATACTAATCCAGGAAAACATGACAGTCTCTGCTTTGGGTCTCCAGTTTTCTACATGGTATTACTTAGTGGTATATGAGATCAATATTTGATGAGCTTCATTTTTAATGTGGGATTGAATGTCAAAAAATAACTAGGAACACTCACTTTTACTATTTTATTTCTGCACAATACATGGTACCTTTTGTCAAATGAAGCACTCCTAACTAAGAATGCTCTCCTTGTTACAACCACTGGTTAGCCAGCCTGTTGGTAATGGAACTACTCATTGCTATTCTGCTGCTGGCCAATGATAGTGGTAGCAACACAGTTGTCTACTTTGGCCCTTGAGAGGAGAAGAGATACTAAAGTGCAATTCATTAAAATGTTACCTTTTGAAAGCATAAATAAAGTAGGGAATCACAAGAGCTCAGTGATAAAGAAATAACGTCAGATTTCCAAAACGAGGTGTTGCAATATCTTCATGTGATAATTTGAAGTATTTAACTGGATATGTTTCATCTCAGCTAACACTGAGGATACATGGTTTCATACCATCTAAATTTGGAAGCGTTTTTAAGACATTATAAATAGACTCAACATATTCTACAAGTATTAAGTGGTAAGAAAATATTTTATAATGAATAGAGGCCAAACAATATGTGTAAAAATCATTTTAGTTGAAGTATTTGCACACTTTAGTATGAAAAAAAAATAGAAATTCCACCACCTTTGCCTCTTAACTATAAGCAGATTGTCTTTTCAATTGAAAACATCATGGCCTAGAGAGGAGACTGAGTCAACTCACCCACATTTTCAGTATATCAAATATGACCAGAAAGGAGCAATTTTATAAAAAATTAAAATATGACTTAAAGCTACTTAGTATTCATAAAAAATAGAAATAAAACACTTGAATTAGATAGGATCTGGAAATTATTTAAGGAATGTGACTAAGTATCAAGAATTATTTCCTTGTATCTGGTTTTATTAAAATAATGAATTAGATTTATTTTATTATGATAGTCATTTAGTTATACAGTTTTTGTGTTTTTAAGAAATAATTTATATATCAAAAAGTAAACCATTTCTCTATTGAATAAATGACTCTATAGTTGAGAATTATTATCATTATAATTTATTTTCAAAAGATTGGTATTTGGATAATAAAATGAATGTATCTAAGCTTAATGGTACTTAAGCTTACATTTATTATTTTATTATCATTAAATAACATTGGTTTCTTTTACATTTCTGTTTTTGTTTTGTTTCAATTTTTAATACTTGTTTAAAACAAGCATTTCTTTTAATATTATTATTTGTGCATTTTTAATTAAAAAGTAATATGTTTTGTTTCTTTGTTTTCCTGGGGATTAGACTCAGAACTTTGCATATGCTAGACCAGTACTCTATCACAAGGTACTTTCTCTGTCTGTCTAGTAAATCATAGTATGACCTAAATAATATTATGTATTGTAATAAGAAAAATAAAATTCAGCAAAATAATTTAGATCAAATGTTTAAATCTATCATTATTTAGAAAATTGCTTCAAAATAAATATTTAAGAATAAAAGTTATCTTTTCATGAATATTTTATTTTCCTCTTTTGTGGTGCAGTACATTATAGCACAGAATGAGTGACATCATGGGCAGAAGTTTTTTGGCTTGCAGTGAAAGAGACTGACAAGTACAATAGCTATTATGTGATTATATACACTATACTTACATATTGCAGACAGGTCAAATTTAAATTCAATGCTGCTGTTGACAGGTGTCTTATTTATGGGTCAGTTCATGGTGGTGAATTTGTTTTATTAATGTATGTGTATGTGCCTGAGTATATATGTATGTGTACTCTGTGCAGGAAACTAGGTAGCCTAGACGACAAGAAGTGGGATATCCTGGAAATGGAGTTGCAGACAGTTCTGAGCCATAATGTTTGTGCTGGGAACTGTAGGGTCCTCAGCAAGAGCAGCAAGCGATCCTAACCACCGAGCCATCCCGCTAGTCCCTCAACCCCTCCTACAGGCCCCGCCTACTAAGTGGCCCACTGCCCATTCCTGTTACACTGACTGCCATTGAAACTTGAGTATGAGGAACCTTCAAAGCATAGCAATGACCTCTGTGTTGTAGGAAAATTTTGCCATTTCTTAAAATATTCCAGGAAGTTTTCTTTTCATTATGCCACATGAATAAATCCATATCAAGTTGGAACCTTACAAAAGATAGCTTAACATTCGCTTGATTTCTTGCAGGGTCCAAAAATGGGATAGTTTTTAGAAATTTCACATATCATGCTCTGAATATTTTCAACTTTGTAAATCAAAATAATACTTCTTTAAAGGAGTAATGGAAGTATAGTTGTCACCGTGGAAACAACAATTCCCTTGTAACCTCTAAATTCCCTTCTTAATAACATTGATTTTATTCCCCTCTCATTGTAGAGCACTAAATATCTTATAAAACAAATCAAGGTTTTTTTTTTCACCAAGAATTAGCTTAAAACATGTAGAGTTATTTTTATTATTTCTTTTACAAATGTGAGCAATAAGGGATGAGAAGAGAAAAAACACAATAAATCAAATGGAGTAGGAGTGAAAAAAAAAACAAACAAGAAGAACTTTTAATCTCATAAACACTCAACATAGTTCTTCAGGAAAAACAAAAGAACAAATGTAAATGACAAAACTCTCTTTTGAAAAATTGTTTAAAATAGATACATTTTTGACAATCGTAAGTGAAGAATAATTTAGGTGGCTATATAGTACATTATAAAATAAAAATGTAACAGAAATTAAATGTATTTTTTGTTCAGTTCCTTTTTCAAATAGCATTTGCGATTTAGGAAACTCTGGGAGACTTCTCAAAAGTAAGGGGAATTTTCTAGATTGTGATTTGAATATACTAACTCATCTTCCTGAAAACCTGTACCTCTTACTTCTTCACTTTGGAGTGTTACTACTTTAGAAAGTTTAGTATATAGCACGTAGTTACTTATTAATATTTTTCTTATTAATGCATCTCCCGAGTCTGCTACAATTACATAAACTGATTTACTTTACTAAATTAACTTAAATAATGATGAATAAGGGGCTAGACAGAAAAATACAAAGCAAAGGGGGAAATGCTTTATAACATATAAAGCAGGAAACTTGTTTAAATGTCAATAGAAAAATCCAATAAAGAGGAGAAAGTGGCAGGTATGAATGAACCTCCTTATTAAAACCAAACCAACCAAAAAATATGAAGGAATGGGCTAACACTGGAGAAGAAATGCATTTTTGATGATTGCTTTGTTTTCTTACAGTCTCACTGTGTAATGCTGGCTAACTTTGGAATCACTTGTGTAGGCCAGGCTGGCCTTGAACTCAGAGATCCACCTGCTTTTTCCTTCTTACTGCCAGGAATAAAGGTAAATGCTACCATATTGGACTATAAGTATATTTTCTACTATAAAGAGATGGTAATAAGGAAAGTAATACTGTATACAGAAGCATTGTATTGGAATTTGGCAGAGTAAATACCTAGATATTCTCTATAGTCTCCTACAGAGAGTAGCCCACTTTAGAAGTGAAGGAAGATAAAGAAAATGATCTCAGAATGGCTCAATGTAGGGCAGACTTGGGGCAGCTATGGAAGACTGGAGAATTTCTACTGTAGATATGAGAGTGGGTGCTGCACAGTGTCTAGGCTCTAAATGAAGGGAAGACAGAATCATACTCTTGGCAGCAAGATATTCTCTAATTATAGGCCAGAATTAGAGAATTCTAACTATATTAGTAGGATCCTATTCAACTAATAAGCCATGGTTATTAGAATAACTTATGGCTGGAGCCTTGCCACTATGGTGTAATGGAAACAGGAAATTGCAGATACTAACAAACTATTTGCTGAAACAGAATTTTTCAAAACCATTGAGTTTGTCAATAACTGTACCACATTGAAATATAATCTCTCTAACATCATTTTGAGACAACTCTATCCACAATACGATTTCTCCTTTCATTATTTATATTACTTACTGTATTTACTTCACATGATTTATTATCTTCTTAGCTCTTACCAATTTTGTGTTTAGTATTTATTTATACAATTTATGTTACCCAATAGGTACGAACCAAAACATTAAGTGTCCATGCCGGAATGATGGCTCAGTGGTTAACAGCACATGGAGCTCTTTCATATAACCCATGTAGGGTTTCCAGCACCCATGTCTGCTTATGACTAGCTGTAAATCCAACTCCAGGGGATCTTATGCGTCTGTTCTCCTTGGACACATAAATTTACATGCATAAACCCACACACATATGTACATGATTAAAAATAACGTAAACCTTTAAAAATTAGTTTAACTCCAGCCTCAAATGTTCCTGGAACACTATAGAAGCTCAATAATATTCAAGTTTATTAATGACTTATTTAAATAACTTGAGTAGTCATTTCAAAACTCTAGTATGAAATGACTTAATCTAGAAGCTAATGTGGAAGAATAATGAAAAAGTTTTAAATCATACATTTTTGGGGTGTGTGTGGAGTATTATGAATCTTCACTGTGGTGGTATGTTCACTTGTGTGTGCATTTGTGTAGAGATCAGAGGTTTATGCCCTATGTCTTCCTGAGGGTCTTCTAACAATCGTGAGGTTCATCATTTTCAGCTACTCCAGTTAACTAACTTACTCTAGACAACCCTTGTCTCTGCTTCTAAAAAGTTGCAATTACAGTTGGGCCCCTAACATCTGCACAGCTGTTCCACGATCCAAAGAATGAGATCTCAGGCTTCATGCTTTCATAGCAAATATTTTATTTACTGAGTCACTTCTCCAGCACCAATCACATTCACACCTAATCAGTATTCACTAATAATCATGGTTTGCTTGTGGTAATTTGTTTAAATTTGAAAATCCTGAGAACATTGATGTATGTTTGCTATTTCAATTTCAAAATAGCTCTTTGCAGATCTGCCTGTTTTCCTCTTCTAAATTTGAAACCAAACTTCTTGGGCCATCTTGAGTATTTTCTGATCTCAATTTCATTCCAGTTACATGTTTTTCCTATACACCAATTCCTCTTTGTTATATTTTTTTATAAATCATTTTGTTTTACATATCAATTCCAGTTCCCTCTCTCTCCCATCCTCCCATGCCCCTCACTGACCCTCCCATCCCATGCCCCATCCACTCTCCAGGGAGGGTGAGACCTTCCTTCCATGAGGGGTCATCAAAATCTATCCAGTTGTTTGGGGTAGATCCTAGCCCCTTCCTTGTGTATCTTGGCTGAAAGAGTATCCTTCCAGAGGGAATGAGCACCAGAAGTCTGTTCATGCACCAGGGATACATTCTGGTTCCACTGCCAGAGGACCCATAGACTGTCCAGTCCTCCTTGCTGACACCTATGTTCATGGGGTCTGGTTTGGTCCTATGTTGGTTCCCCAGCTATCAGACTGGGGTCCATGAGTTCCCCTTTGTTCAGGTCAGCTGTTTCTGTGGGTTTTGTCAGTGTGGTCTTGACCTCTTGTTCGTCATTCTTCCCTCTGAAACTGAATTCCAGGAGTTTGGCTCAGTGCTTAGCTATGGATTTCTGCTTCTATTTTCATCAGCTACTGAATGACATTTAAGGATAGCATTTAAGGTAGTCATCATTTTCGTTATAGAGGAAAGGTATTTAAGGTAGCTTCTCCACTATTGCTTAGAATCCTAGTTGAGGTCATCCTTGTGGATCTCTGTACAGTTCTCTAATGCCAGATTTCTCTTTAAACATATAATATCTCCCTCTTTTGATGTGTCTCTTTTCTTGCTCTCCTCTGTTCATCTGGGGGAGGGGGAGTGGGGTAGAACAAAGAGGAGGAGAGAAGGGGTGGGGGGAGGAGAACATAAGAGATTACCACTTCCTCTTATTGGGGTATACTGAAATATTTATTTAAAGCACTTCTTATTAGAAAGTGAACTTAAACCAAGCTATCACTTACCTGCTGTGATCTTCAATACCTCAACAAAATCTGCCTCTATCAATTTGAATAGACATGTACTGAAAGAAATGATGGCCCTCCAGTAGATGGACAGAAAGCTGAATCTCATAGGTGGACAAAGTGATTCACTGAAGGTCAGAGAAATTGTAAAAGAAGCAATGCTCTTCTGGTACTTTCGTAAAAGCTCGCTGTAATGTGTAGAACACTTAGAATGGATGAACATTCTAAGAACTCCAGAGAGATTTATTATTTTCCAGGAATCTGATCAGGAATCATTTAGGACTTCCTGTCAGGAGTCTCGGATCAGCATATGACTATCTGTTCAAAGGCTTTCCTGCAGCAAGGCACCCATTAAAACAGACTCTCATTTGACAAGGACTGGTAGTCCATGGGCCAGCATAGGAAAAGGCAAAGCTTGGAAATCCATGAATTATCCAATATAGCAAAACTTTAAGGTAACTATAGATGTTCTAGATGTGAGGTGGATTTGTCACCTCAGGTCTTCTTTACATCCTGTTTAGCTAAAGGAGTCTTTAGTTCCATTACCCAGGACCTACTTTTTTGTACTTCTTACCTATTTCTAATTAAGAAAAGCATGAAAGAAACACTAGGTACAGGTGAGGGGGGACCATTATTTGTAATTAGTTTGTAACCTAATTAGCTTTCTGACCAAAGGCAAGTGACCTGACTCCCCTACCACACACTGTTCTATCTTAGAGACTTACTTTAAGACCCTTAGATAAGCTTTAGATGACATTATTAATGACCATAACTGTATAAAGTTTGACACATAGTGAATATGCCACTTGCCACAAGCACAGGCAGTAGACAATGAGATAATGACTTAGACCACAATGGAGGATTACTCCCAGCATTATAGGCAGTATGTGCATCACCACAGTTAATGAGTTTCCTTTTCCCATGTCTATCTAAGTGTACCACAGCAGATGCACTCAGGCTGGGCTGCAGCAGACATTAACTTAGGAGTTGAGCAAATCCTCTGATTTCATAGTAAAGAGGAAATCAAGTAAACTCTATAAACAATCCTGAAAAGTGACTTAAGTAAAACAGAGGCTAGGAACTTGCAATCTTGATGCAATCAGGAAGAAATCTAGGGACTAAAGAAAGGCAGATCTCTGCTAGCTTGAGGCCAGCCTAGTCTACAAGGCATGGTGATGTTGACAACTTTTCTCAAAAAACAAAAAACAAAAAACAAAACAAAAACAAAAACCAGAAAAAAAACTATAAATAATAGTCAAAAAGTGGTATAGCTGTGAAATGGGATAATGTTCAAACAAAACAAAATACAAAATACTGACATACTGACACATACCACAGCATGAATGAAATTGAAGGACATGTGGCAAATGAAATACCCTACTCACAGAAGACTGCACTATTGTAAGGACTCCATTTAAATAAAACATCTAGACAAAAAGATGATTGATTGTCTTAGGTATTCAAAGTGGGAGGTAATAGTATTGGTGAAAGACAGCTCCTAGACAAATATTTTGTGGCAAATACATGGGGACGTCTTAAACTGGATAGATATTGTACTAGTCAGAGCTCTACAGAATAACTGAATAAATGTTGGGATGGGAGAAAATCATGAAATAACATTACAATTTCAAAAATTAAAAAAAAATATTACAGAAAAAAACCCCGCAAGCAAATATGAATCCTAATATATAAACATGGGTAGCTTGTCTCTCAAGACTGAATTAGTTAGGTTGAAGTCCAATTACAGATTTCAAGGCTTAAGTTCACATTCTAATGGAAAAGAGTAAAAAAATCTTTTGATAGTAGAGAGTTGGTAAAAATAAGTTTCACTTGCACAGATGTACACTGTCAACAACACTGCTAATATTGATACTGATAACTGATCTTAACTAAACAACTTAAATAACCCTTAATACTATTCCAAGTACTTTATACGGATATTAATTAAAAGTCAGAAAGTGACTTAAATAATTTTGAGATTCTAATATTGTGACTGGAGCCAAAGTTATCTAAGAACACACCCATGGCTCAGAGTCTTTCCCACACTCACTCCTGGGAATCAGCCACCTCCTTTTGTTCATGAGTTTGCTTGTTAACCTGTATTGATGAACATGGTGGCCTAATCCAAAGGCATGGCTTTCTTCCTCTCCTGCACTCTCTTCCTCCAAGTAGATGCTGAGATTTATAGCTTGACTGTCCTCCGGTTTTCTTTCAAATTTTAATAAGTGTATCCTTTAGTTTCTTTCTGAGACTTTTCTTAAATTCCTTTTATTAAACATGATCATGAATCCCAGGAGAGAATCTAATTTCCCCAGTAGTCTGTGGTAGGTACCGAAGGTAAGACTCCTCCAAATTTCTGATAACCCTGCTTGATCTTGGATTGATGTTTAAAAAAAGCACATAGACAGACAGCCAGGGATGTTATGGCCACTTGTGAGCAGATGGTAAAACAGTTTCATGAAAAAAATATCAATAGTGTTCAAGTGTTAAGAATTATAGGTAAAAGGAATCTGCTAATATCATGTGTGTAAGCCTCCTCTAGTTCAGACATGCTAATTACATAATACAACACATTCTTTTCATAGGTTATTCAGACTATTTTTCTTTTCCTTTCACTAGATACATCACTGTACATATTAAAACAATGCTGCATGGAAAGGAAACAGTGAGTGCATTCTTTTCCCATTTGAAACTTATCTTAGATAGAGCTTTGAGAAGTGTAAAACTAAAAATAACAGAGATTAAATTTCAATTCACATTCAAAATCACCTTCTCAGAGAAAGGAGCAACAGCCAACATTCACTTTTCCACTGTTTATCCAATTCATTGCAGTCCATTAACTTGGGTGGACCTTTGTTAAGACATTTTACGTTTTGTAATGAGAAGACCTTTCCATTATAGAAAGAGAGTAATCAAACACTAGAGATTATGATGTGTACTGGGAAATAAAGGGATACAGTTAATAAGGTTGGATATTTTATGAATATAAACAGAACATTACACTGGAAAAAAAAAAGGATAAGAAAAGATTATCACTTCCACAAGTGCCAAGTTGTCTGTTGTGAGACTTTGATATAAGAAATACAATTGAATCTGGGCATTAATGATACACTCCTTTAATGCTAGCTCTAGGCAGGCAAAGGCAGGCATATCTGGATGAGTTTGAGTCCAGCCTGGTCTACAGAGAAACTTCCAGGACAATCATAGTTACACAGAGAAACCCCATCTTGAAAAACAACAGCAATAAAACTAAACTAAAAAGAAATATAGCCTATTTTTAACTTAATCTACAATGTGAAGAGCAAGCAAAAGGGTGGATCTACATGAGCTGAACATCTGAGAAAGTTGTGTGTGTGTGTGTGTGTGTGTGTGTGTGTGTGTGTGTGTGTGTAGCAGGGGAGAACTTGCTGATAATACAAAAGTTGCCAAACAAGCTATTGCTATTTCCCTCTTGACACCCGTCTGTTGTCTACAGGCAATCATATCTAACAGTAATTGTCTAACAATTGTTCACACTGAGAAAGTACTTCTGATTGCAGACATTAACACATTTAGACATTAAACCTCCTCACTATAATTACCCTTGAGCTTACTCTCACAAATGAATTAATGTGCTGATCGCTTGGACTAATACAACGAGCAAAAGGGGATGAATTGCTTCCAAATCAGATAAAATGAAGCATGACATCATTTAATTAATTTCATGCATGTTGGAGTTGAGGCAGAAAGGAAACATTTCCAATGGGCCTGTACTCCAGGATGGGCTATGAAGCAGGAGTAAAAGGAAGGGGGGGGGACTTAAGAGTTGCTGAAAACTGTGATTTTAAGCTGGGAGTTATGTTCACCAATGTAACATCTGAGACAGTAGCATTTTCACAGCCAACAGCCCAAAGCATGGATGATATGATAGCCAACCCAGATATTAGCATCCCATGAAAGAACTTAGAAGGCAAAACACAATTGCATCTCTACTCCAGTGTTTGCAAACATGTACCTTAGGAAATGTACTAAAATGGTACAGATAAAATCTTGTACTGGAAATTAAAAGTAAGCAAACAAATTGGGATGCACAGAATAAAGGAGGTTCCAGTATGGGTAAGGCAGATAAGTATAGAGACAGCACAGTTACCCACATACTGGCCCTTATTTAAAAAAAAAAAAAAAAAAAAAAAAAAAAAGTCCCTTTGGCCCTTTTTATTACCTCCCGACTTGTAGGCGCATCCTGGTACAAGGAAGGCTGGCTTAGGCCAGCATTGGATACTGGTAATTGAAGTGACCGTTGGGAGGATAAAATAACCTCCATTTACCACTATATGCCTAAAAGTATGGGATGTGAGGCAGAAGTATGCACAAACTGTTCAAAGTTAAATAAAAGTATATCTGTCAGTTAGGGTAGGGTAAAGAGTCACAAATTGTCTCAGAAGTTTCCATTCCATGTTCCATGGTATGTGCTTCTTTTTTTTTCCCTTATTTTACATATTGATCCCAGTTCGCTCTCCCTCCCTCCCTCTTTTCCACCCACTCATACCCCCTACCACCCTTTCATCCCATCTGCCCCCCCTCCACATGTAGGGTGATGCCTTCCAGGGGGGTTTCTAAATCTGTCAAGTCGTTTGGAGTAGGGACTAGGCTTCCCTCATGCCTCTAGGTTAAGGGAGTATCCCTCCATGGGGCATGTGCTCCCAAAGTCCTTTTGTGCACCAAGGATACATCCTGGTTCCACTGTCAGAGGTCCCTTAAACTGCCCAGTCCTTCTAACTGAGACCCATGTTCAGGGGATCTAAGTGGGTTCAATGCTGGATTTCCAGCTATCAGTCTGGGCGTCCATTAGCTCCCCCTTGTTCAGGTCAGCTGTCTTTGTGGGTTTCTGCAACCTGGTCTTGTCTTCCCTCTCTGCATCTGGATTCCAGTTTGGCTCAGTGTTTAGCTGTGGGTACCTGCTTCTGTTTCCATCAGCTACTAGATGAGGGCTCTATGATGTTGGATAAGTTAGTCATCAATCTCATTATCAGAGAAGGGCATTTATGGTAACCTTTCCATTGTTGCTCAGATTGTTAGTTGGGGTCAGTCTTGTACATCTCTGAACATTTCTCTAGAGTCAGTTTTCTCTTCAAACCTGTAATGGCTCCCTTTGTTATGGTATCTCTCTCTTTCTCTCTCTCTCTCTTCTCTCATCCATTCCTCCCCTGACTCAATCTTCCTAGTCCTACATGCTTTCCTCTCCTCCCCTTCTCTTTCTCCTAGTTCCCTCTCCACTCACTGCCCCCCCCACTCCCCATGTGCTCTGGAGATCTTGTCTTTTCCCCTTCTGTGAGGGACTCTATACGAATCTCTTAGAATCCTCCTTGTATCCTAGTTCCTCTGGTGGTGTGAATTATAGGCTAGTGATCCTTTGCTCTATGTCTAAAATCCATTATGAGTGAGTACATACCATGTTCCTCTTTTTGTGACTGGGTTACCTCATTCAGGATGATTTCTTCAAGTTCTATCCATTTACTTGCGAATTTCAAGATTCCATTGTTTTTGCTCCACAGCGGAATAAATGTGCCACATCTTTTTTTTCCATTCTTCACTTGAGGGGCATGTAGGTTGCTGCCATGTTCTTGCTATTACATATAATGCTGCTATGAACATAGGTGAACAGATGTCTTTGTTGCATGCATATGGATCATTTGGGTATGTGCTTAAGAGTGGGATTCCTGGGTCCTGTGGTAGACTAATTCCCATTTTCCCGAGGAACTGCCTACTAGCATGTGCTTCTAGCTTCCCTGTCATTCTCAGTAAATCTCTGCTTTTCTGTGTCTTGCCTGATTCCTCACCTAAAATACAAAAAAACCTGGACATCACAACACAAAGGAATGTTGAGAGCTCATCATAGCAAGGGATCTAGTTCAATGGAAGAGATTGAATCCTTATAGTTGGTTCTTAGTCTCATAGATAGAAGAATTTTAAAGTGACTCAGAAGGAAACTCTGGGAGATTTCATTGGAGTTGGAGAAAGGGATACAGGCAACAGCAAGGCAAGCAAGCTGTAGATGCTGGCCGCTGCCAGGAGAAGGGCCATAGCTAAAATGAAGAGAAGTTACACTTTTCTGAATAAAAGGTCAAACAGGCTGAGTGCATCATCAATAGGAGTCGGCAAGCTGCCTGGTGGCTGTGAGGATGTCCAGAGTGTCAGGCTTGGCATTTGGGACAGTAACTGAAAAGAGGAAATTAAAAACAAACACACACCCCAAAGGCAGGAGGAAAAAGAGCAGAGTTATCAGTGAGGGTATATAAGCTACTGCACGGAAGGAGGGGCTTCTTGTTGTGTAAGTAAATAGGTTTATCATTAAAAGGAGAGTTACTCCAGTCTTCTTAACATGCCTCCAGGTGTGTTTTGTTTCTGGAACAGAAAGCTTTCATGAGAGGTGTTTTGCTGTCCAGATGATTGACAGGCTCATTTGTATTATTTGTTACAGGAGAAGAAATAGTATTTCTTTGTACTCTTTCAATAGTTTGGGCAGTGTAGACTGTCATGTCTCTACTCAGGGCCAGAGGTATAGCTCAGATTTCACCATTCTTTAGATTATGGAAGAGAGATTATGATAGGAGATGTCATTCTGTAAATATGTTTCTCATATTTATTTTAATAAATAAAGCACTGTTGGCCAATAGGAAAGCAAGATAGGCAGGACTAGGAGACAAGGAGGAGAGAGGAAGTAGTAAGGAGGAGTCAGCATGTAGAGATGGGAGAAGAACAGAGGTCCAGGCCCACTCTCTGGTAAGATGAGCATGTGGAAATACTTAGATTAGTAGAAATGGGTTAAGAATTAAGACAGAGCTAGCGGATAAGAAACTAGTACCTGGCCAACAGCATTATATCAAATACAGAGTCTCTGTGCATTAATTGGGGCTGGTGTGGCGGTGGGACCAGACCAGTAGGCAGGAGAAAAACCTTACTCTTAACTAGATTATAAAAAATATTAAAGAAAAATAAAAATACAGCTACAAAATAGCCAAGAAATATCTTTTCCATAACAGACTTCAGCAAAGCCGTGTTGCTTCTACCCTTTTACATATTATTTTACATCCTAGGTAGGAACAATTGAGATTCATCCTTTCCCATTCATACAGTATTTCAAATTCTAAAGGGGGTAATTGAGACACTCTCTCCTTACTTAAAATTAATAGTCTACCAGGGACAAAGGAATAAGCCCAAAGCTGAGTATGTGGAAGGGTCCATCCTTCATGACTCCCAAGTCTAATGCTAATGTGTGACTATGTACCTAGTAGTATGACTAGAACATCAAATAAGTCCTATCTCATACACACCAGATCAGACTATGGACATCTCTGTAAAAAACAAAGTAAGGAGTGCCATTTGTCTTCCTGGCGAGTGCCTGTGATGTCTAGTCAACCATCAGAACAAGTTTGAGCAGAGCTACTAGCAAATCAATAGCACTTTATTTAGATCATGACTTGATTTCCTCCACTATCTCTTATCCATCCCTAGCTTTTAGAGAGGCCAAATCTCATGGGTAGGGATTTGCAAAGGTGCCACATGCTAGATTTATGTGGCTTCCTTAATTACCTTCACATAGAATTTTGAAGCTATTGCTTAGATGGAAGACTACAGTATATCACAGATAACAAGAGACAATAAAACAGAAAGCATTTGAATTATAAATTTATATTCCTTTATCTTCACAAAAAATGAACATTACTCAAGTTTTCATTGAATAATGGTTAACAAAAACCTGTTATGACTAGTCTCATTTTCATTATTGACAGTGTTTGTAACAATGTAAGACTGAGAACTCAGTGATGTAACAGTCTGGTTTGATCACATCAACTTGTTGTGTGACTTTAGGCAGTGTTCCAGTACAAATATTCCTAACTATGAAAAATAAGTTCAATCAAACGCACCCATTAACTTGAATATGGTTCACTGTATGAGACATATAAAGCAACTTGCACTGAATAAATATTGATTTTTTTCCTTGTTATCAATTGTTGAAGTTGCTAACATTTATTGATAGCATGGTTTCACTAATTTGACAGGCTGATCTTGCTTTATTCAACTAACTTCTTTCACCAGACTCACACCTCTTCCTCTCTCTGGTGCCTGTTCTACCTCTTGTCATCTTCAAACATTTTGTTTGCATTTTAATGAGAGCAATGTAAACAGGACTTATTACACTTTTTCTTATTATCCTGCAATAAACTGAGCTGACACTTAAAGTCAGACTATTTTTAAATTAATTAATTTGTTATGTTTGTGTACGTATGAGCACATGTGAGGGATAGACACTTGTCTGACTGTGCACAGGCCAGTAGAAAGCATTGGATTTTCTCCTATTGCTTGCTGTTTTCTTTATTCTTTGAGATTACAGGCACACTCAGGATTACACACACATGGGTGCTAGGACATAACATAAACTGGTCCTGATGATTGTTTGGCAAGCACTCTTTTTTTTTTTTTTGGTCATTTTCTCATTTGTTTGATTTGTTTGTTTCTTTTGTTTTGTTATTAAGTAGTGTTTCACTATGTACCTCTGGCTAGCCTAGAACTAATTCTGTGGACCAGGGCGGGCTGGACTTGAACTCAAAATAGTCCAGCTGCTTTAGTTACTTGATTTCTGGGATTAAAGGTACACACTACCAGGCCTGGTTGAACAGTAAATACACTTAACCATGAAGTAATCTCACTGGGTCCTAGTCAAATGTATGCATGATTCTGGAAGACTATACTGTGCTACCATATGTGATAAGGTGCACAAACTACCAAACTAGATCTCTCTGTGGGCAAGAAAAAAAAGTGTATTGGTGATCCAACTGCTAAAGCAATCTCTTAGTCATAAGGGCAGAGAAAAGAGCAAATGACAGTGGAAAACAAGCAGACTTTAAATGCCACTCAGCAGAGTGGGGATTTGAGCTGACACAGCCTATAGGGATTGCTTAGGCACCAAGTACCATTGCTCAAGGTAGCAGACCTTTGTGGGAAGGTGAAGGGAGGTTCTTGGAGAGTTAGGAGTGGTTCTTATCAAACAGGAACCTGCCTTTAGGCTTGTTTATGAAAAACAAAACAAAACAAAACCTTTTGTTTACCCAAACAAAGTTTTGTTTAGAATTACTTCACCAGCACTGATGTTGTTTTGGGGTGGGGTATATTTGGACATAGCAGCTACCTCTTGCTGTGATGGTTGTTGGGATAAGGGAATTTAGTAGATGAACAGAACTCTCTGCTCTTCCTCTATTTGCCTAAAAATGAGGACATAGATTTATAAGACAAAACCATCCTTGTCCATCTTCCTGCCAGGGAAAATGAGGGTTGCTGCTGAAGATCATCTTGGGCTCTCTTTGGCCTGGAGATGGAACCTGCAGAGTCTTCATTAACAAGCTGCACTAACTGGCCTCTAACACGCTGTTATTTGTCTTCTCACTCAGAATCCTCCTTGTCACTTCTCCAATAATTTGTCATTCTTTGTTGAGGCTGTGCTATCAGCTGGAATCCAAAGTCACCTGTGTGAGCATGACTATTCTCTATTTCCCACTCATGCAGGAAGTAACACTTGCTCTGAACTTCTGCTTACTTTCTTGTGTTTTGATTAGACTTTTGCAACAGTGTTTATTGCAACCAAGAATTTATACTGGGGGGGGGGGATATCACCCTTTCCTGTTCTGTAATGTGAACTTCACAATTCACAGATAGCACACCCTCCCTAGGCTTGTCTATACAAATATTAATGGGAACAATAAGGACTTAGTGACCAAAGAATGATCCTGGTGTTCAAAACTTTCAATTTCCAGAAAGAAAAAAACCAAAAACCAAAACCAAACAAACAAAAAACCTCAAAAAACCACAATGTAGCATATAGTGTTGTCTCTAGGTAAGAAAATTAGCTAAGAGGAGTAGTAAGAGTTTCCTGGAAGGCAAAAAGCAGTCCCCTAAATGAAACAAAGCTTAGCTCTAGAATGGGTGGAGAAATCTAGGCTTCTGGTCCTGCCATAATTTATCTGAGCATGGAAGGGGCTCATTCAGTAGGGTGGCATCTGGTTATGTTCAAGGACAAGGATGGTTTTCTAGAATCAAGTACTGGTGTCCAGTGGTCATGTTTCATGGACCATAGCTCCTCATACCACTTGCCTTTTGGTTATGCATGTGTGCTTAAAGCTTTGCATGTGTTCTTTCCTCCGCCTGGAACCTTCTTCTGTTCTTCCCATAGCATTTAACTTCTAGGTTTTCACCTCAAGTTCAGCCTTTCAAAGACATTTTCTCTGACCATCTCTGCAGTAGTTAGTGTTGCTATGATAAAATATCCTGACATACAACAGTTTAAGGAAAGAAGGGTTTTATGGTGGCTCACAGCCCTAAGTATTGTCTACATTGGCAGGGAAATCATGACAGGAGGGTTTTGATGTGGCTGGTCACATTGCTTTCATTGTAAGCAAGGAATGATGGTGGCTTGTGCTCAGCTGGCTTCCTCTTTTTATAATCTGTCTAGAAGCCAAACCCAGGCAATGATGCCACACTCCTTTCAGATAGGTCTGGCTATATCAATTTACCCAAACAAAATAATCCCTCACAAACATGCCCAGACGATGACCTCATTATACACAGTCTCTCAGGTTGTGGCTGTAGGCTTGTCTCCTAGGTAATGCCAGTTCCTGTGGCAATGACCATAAATACTACCTTACTTCTTATTTATAAATACTACCTTACTTCTTATTCATCATTGATCTTAAAATAAGTGGTTGTTTTTCCATGTGTAAATGTTGTATAGGCATATGAATTTTTCTTTATTTACATGTGTAATAATGAATTCGATATTTTATTTGACTGTAAGCCACCTATGGAGAATAAGCAATATTGACACCTAATAGGACTGTCTTCCTGTCTAGTTTAATTCAAGGGACAAAAAGAAAATTAAGGTGCTTGAGTGGATATAGAAAACCTAGACATATCTAGCTCACGGTTATTAAAGATAGAGCCCATATTTTCAGGGTATTAACAGTAAACCAAAGGAAATTTGCTTTAGTGAAAAATCTAAAAAGTTTACTTTTGTGTGCATAGTGTAAATATTCATATATTTGTATGCCATCAGCCTCTGAGCCTGCCGATGTCCTCTAACTGCAATTCAGCCTGGTCAAGGTAACAGACCTTTTTCATTAAGCACTTCCAAATTTCCAATCTATCCATGAACATGAAAAATCTGTGCTAATTAAAGCCTGTCATATAGGCCAACAGTGCAGAAAGGACCTGCGAGCTTCCCAGGTTTTAAAGCAACAGTCTCAGATTTAATTATAACTAGGGTTTTCTTTACCACAATGCAAGACACTGCTTCGCTCTGATTTTCTTACTTGATTTATGGGCAGCTGTTAAAATGCTCAGTGGGATTTTCACCTTGTAAAATGCTGATCAATTTTTTTCTGGCAGAAAAACAAAAAACAGAAAACTCCCTAAGACTGAGAAATCTCGCTAGAAAAAAAAAAAAAAATTACTGGGTCAAAAGCCTACTTCTACATCATTCTGCCACTTGCCTCAAGGATTTCAAACTCAAGTGTCTTTGGAGGTCTTTCTGAGTGGTGTGTTTCCTTATTGACAGGGTACACAGTGAAAAAGAAAGAACTTTGTGCCACATAGCAGGGACAAGCACTGTCCATTCCATCAAATTGTTGCCATGCAAAGAACCAATAATTTTGCCCCTTTCTAACTGTTTAGAGGAAGCTAGATACTAATACTTCTCAGCAATTAAATACAACATTCTTAATGTAAATTATTTCAATTATTACAGATAATTACAAGACTTTCCACAAATGAAAAACAAGAGTGGATATGCTAAGTACTTGCTACTAATTTCTGGCTTCAGTGTGTTTATGATTTTTTTTAACCCTCTAGTTCATAGAATTTGGATATGATCTACATGTAATTTTAAGATTTATATTGGTTATATTTATTTTTATAAAGAAAAAACACAAAGAGTGAAACAAATATTACCCATACATTTCCTTTTATTCATTTCATTCAAAATACATTGGCATTATGCAATCAATACAAAATTATTTAAAAGGTGGTTTATACTAGTTTCTCATATTGCATTCTAGAAATAGATGAATGTTACATTTATAAATAGCTATTAATTAGTAGAGTAAGTTTGCATAAAAACTACTTGCACTGAAATAAGATTTCACAAAACTTAAAGTTGAAAAATTATATTCATATATTCTAAAGACCCATAAGAAATTTTCATTGACTAAATTGAAAAGAATTTTTAAAACCAAAACTAAAAATAAACTGAAAATGAAGTGATATACGGCGTTCAACTTCTTACCTGGGATGAAGGGTGGCGTCGAGCCAGAGGGGCCTCAAGCAGACACAGAGGAAGCAGTAGATAAACACGGTGTTTTGAAGAAAGATACCTCTACATGGTAGAGCATAAATAACAAATATGGGTTAACTTAAGATGTAAGAGCTAGTTAGTAAGAATCCTAAGCTACCAGAAGAGCTTTTATAATTAATATTAAGTCTCTGTGTAGTTATTTGGGAGTGGCTGGTAAGACAGAGCTGACCAGCAGTACTGACACAAAACTCAACCTACAAATTTCAAGCACTTGTTAGCTGTATAATTTTTTCTTGTGTGTGTGAAAATTACTAGACTTCTTGAAACCCACTCCCCATTTCTTATTTGTATGTTGTTATCAATAACAATTGTTGGGGGGTTATAAAGACTGATTTAAAAATACTGCACTCAATGTTTCAAGTGTGTTCATTTACTTAAAGGAATCATATGCAGCCAAATATATGAATGAGGAAACATTTTCTGTTCTAATAAAGAACATCTATTCATAAACCAGTGAGTATGAAAAACAATATGGAAGATAGAACACAAAAATCTATTTACTTAAAAAATAAGCATACTTGTTTGGAAGATTTATAGATTATTTCTAAAACCAGTTCTTAATAATTTGTTAACAGTAATTGTCTCTAGACAAAGGATTCAATATGTATCTATATTTAATAAAATAGTATTTGTGTGTTTTATTTTTTATGAAATGAAAAACATCTAAGAGAAATAGAGTCTAAAATCCATTGTTATGTTGAGATGCTGGTGTGTTTTTCTAGCAGCTGAGTAAGGCACCAAAACAATCGAGTTAATTAAAATGTTCTCCCTCTCTATTTTTTAAAGAGAGTAAATGAGCCCAGTGGGTCCATTTTCTATTAAAATTTCATAATAATTCACTTGAATAAATGTAAATTAGCTTCTTAGAAAAAGAGATTCCCATGAAATGATACTACCTGGGTGTTATGTGTACTAGTTTATAGTATTTTACTGTTAATTAAGAGAGCTTTTCTGGTTTGGGTCATAGTTTGTTTCAAGGTCAAATGAATTTTCTTTACCATACTTCACAAATGGGAGGGCTTAAACATGGAAGAACAGATCTCTAGATAGCCAGATTTTTCAGGAAACTGAAATAAATTTCTAATTCTAATGGATCAAGAGCTACAGAGATAGCTCAGGGGTTGAGAGTACATTCCTGGTCTTCAAAAACACTTGAGTTCAATTTTCAGCACCTTTATTAGGTGGCTTAAAACTGCTGCTAACTACAGCTCCAGTGATCAGACACCCTCCTCTGGCCTACACAGGGACACACATACACACACACACACACACACACACACACACACACAACACAGAGAGAGAGATATGCACACACACACACAAACACATACACAGAGAGACAGAGAGACACATTTTTTAAAAAAATCCAAATGATCACATCTTTGACCTATTTATATCATAGTTAAACAAACAAAAAAAAAATTTGTTCATTCTAAAATGCTAGTAAGAAATGAGAGTCAATCATATAGAGAAAATTATCCATTTTTTTTTTTAGATTTTCTAACCTTTGGGAGTACAAGTTTTTAAAGAATATCATTAGGATTCTCTGGCTTTCCTTGGTATTCTCTGTTATGTCCCACTTCTCATTCCTGACCTTGTTAACTCGGATATTCTCTCTCCTCCTTTTAATAGACTTGAATAAGGGTTTGTCCATATTATTGATATTTTAAAAAATGCACAACTATATGTCTCATTGATTCTTTTGTTTGTGTGTGTATGTGTTTGTTTTTATTGGTTTTAGCCTTGAGTTTCTAGTCCCCTTCTTTTCAGAGCTTTCAAGCGTGGTGTCAGGTTACTTGTATGAGATCTCTCCATTTTTTTTTAATGTTTTTAATGTAGTCACTTATTGCTTTGAACTTGCCTCTTAAAACCATCTTCATTGTGTCCTAGTAGTGTTGTGTATTCACTTTCATTCAATTCTAGAAAGTCTTTCTTTCTAACTCCTGTGTCCACCTATTTTTTTATTCAGTAGTTAGTTGTTCCCATTTCAAAAGTCTGTATGCTTTCTGGTTTTGTTGAAATAATGCTTTAATTGTGCTGGTAAGATGGGATATTACTTCAGGGTGTTATTTCAATTTCTTGTATCTGTTGAGAGTTACCTTTAAAGGCCTGAGTATATAGTCAATTTTGCGGAAGGTTCTGTGACATATTCAGAAGAAGAGGTATTCTTTTGTGTTTGAATGTGATGATGTTCTGTAAATATTTGTTGGACCATTTGGTTTATCATGCCAATTATCTCTAGCATTTCTCTGTTAAGGCTTTGCTGGTATGATCTATTGATAGAAATGGGTTTTGAATTCACCGACTATCATTGTTTGAGGGTCAATGTAATTTTAGCCATAGTAGTGCTTGTTTTATGAACCCGGGTGTCCTGGTATTTGGTGCATAGATGTTAATAATTGTAATGTCTTCTTGATGGAGCTTTTTGTTTGATGACTATGTAGCATCCTTTCCTATCTCTTCTGATTAGTTTTGATTGTCTATACTTTGCCAGATATTAAAATGAGGACATCAACTTGCCTCTTAGAACTATTTGTTTTGGATATCATTTGCATATTTTTACTTGTAGGTGAGTATGTTGCTTGGATGCAGCAGAAGGATGGACTCTGTTTTCACATCCATTTTCTTAGTTTCCTCTTATTGGGAAATTGAGACTGAATAATACCAGGAACTGGTGTCTGTTGATTCCTGATATTTTGTTGTTCTTGTTGTTGTATGTGTGTGTGTTTCCCCTCTTTTTACTTTTCTGGCTTAGGGTTACTTATCCCTTGTGTTTTTACCATGTTCTTTGAATGAGGTATTCATGTCTTCCATCTTGTCCTTCCATCTGTTGCATTCTCTTGGCCTCCCTTCCTCCTGGGTTTTATTTGGCTTCTTAGACTTTTCACTTCCAGATTTCCCTTGGTTTTGGTTTCCATTGTTGATTTATTTTCACTTTTACAACTTGAACTCTTTTATTCATTTCCTTCAACTGTTTGTGTTTTCATAGGTTTGTTTAAGGGATTTATTCATTTCTTCTTTTTTCTCTCTCTCTCTTTTTTTTATTTATTTTACATAACCAAGTCCATTTAAATGAAAACAAACATTTATAGACAATATTTGGGAATTTGGGCATTGTTCTTTCCAAACTACTTCCTGCTGGTAAGGGGCGCTGTCATGGGGGATTCGAAGAAGATTCAGAAATCCTGGCTGCAGTCTGTAAGGATGCTTTGTCCAGCTGTTTTGAATGTAGGATCACCTGGTACTCTGTTTCAGGTGTTCTGGCTTGATCAAACCACATTAGTCTGGAAGGAATCCACATTTTTTCATTTTCTGTGGAAACAAAAATAGAAATCCTTTTCCCCAGTAACCTTGAACTTAAATTTTGGAGTCAAAGCATTTTTTTTTAAATTTAATTTTTCTTTAAGAACCCCTGTCATATTTATAAAAGTTATCTTAAGGTCTTTGTCTCCTGGCTTTTTGCAATTCTCATGACTTACTGTAGCAGGATTTCTGAGCTCTAGAAGAAACACATTGTTCTGGTTGTTATTGATTACAGTGTGTGTGTGTGTGTGTGTGTGTGTGTGTGTGTGTGTGTGTGTGTGTGTGTGTGTTTAGGCTTCTGGGTTTGGAAAACTTGTAATTTTAGGGGCTGATATCTGGAAGATGAGGAGGCAATAGCTGGTGGTCTGCTGCTGAGTTGGGAGTGAGTCTGGAGAATTAGATTTGGAAGTTAGGATGGAGAGATGGAGATCTGCAGTTAGCCTGCCTGCTTCCATGGGCTGCTTTACAGAAATTTAAGCTGTTTCAGCAAACTTCAACACAAACTTTGAAACAAGCCAGGCTAGAACTAGTATTGGAAATAAAGATTAGAAAGACAAGTTTTGGAAATGAAAAGTTTAGATAAGAGAATTCATTCACATTTATGACTGAGAACTTGTCTGCTATCACCTCAAAAGTTTACTTGAAATGCAGGATGTTTGGTTAACTGAGATGGGTGTCTGTAGATTTTAGAACAAGGAGCTTCCATCTCAACTGATTTAAAAGCTAAATACCTTACTTTTAGCTAAGGTATTTAGTGTTGAAGCTTTATTTTATTTTTTCTATAGATGTATTTTATATGTAACCATATGTTTGTGGGTGCCATTGGAAGCCAGAAGAAGGTGTAGGATTTTAGGACTGAAATTTTGTGTGGTTGTGGTCTGCCTGACATTGATGCTGGCAACCAAACTACAGTCTTCTGAATTAGGCAGTAGGCATACTTAATCTTTGAGCCACCTTTTCAGCCCTGACTTTCAGTTTTGTTAAAGCATTCCACATAACTCAAATGTTATAATACAATGATAAAGAACACAAGCTTAAGGGGTTAGTTCAAATCGAAGATGTCAAGTTTAAATAATCAACTGTGTAATTATTTGGCAATTGCTTAAACCATTTTAAGTACCATTTTATTGTCTATAAATTGTTAATGATAACACGTGTGGATTATGAAGAATAACTTTGAAAAATTACAAGAAATGTTCAAACTGGTGCTCAAAACTGAAGGTTGCTAATACAGTAAAATAGTTAAGATACTTTGAGTTCATTCTTTCTTGTTTCAGATGTATTCATATATTCTGTCACTTATTTAATTCTGTGCCTATATAATTAGATGACCAATTATATGCCAAATAATGTCAGAGATGGGAAAATAGCTTTTAACTTTGTGTATTCATATTAAGAATTTTATTTCAAGGCCATAGGGAAATTTACAGTTTTCTTTTTGTGTTTTTTCAAAGACAACTGTCTATTATTGATTCCTTACCTTGATCTTGACTGTACTGACATGGCATTTGCCAAAAGAACATGAGAAGTGTTCCTGGAGTAGAGGGGACAGAACATCAGAATGCTTTAGATGGCCCAAAGAGTATTATTTTAATTACTTAAGGACTTAAATTGTGGCAAATAGCTGTCTTGATTGACTCAGATTTTTATAAGCACTTCTGATTTTATTTCCCTAGGGTGGTGATCCAAAGAGGTGGGAGAACTTTCTAAAATATTAATATAAGCATGTTTAATTACTGCTTGACAGCAAACTAGAGGCACTATGCAAGGAAAGATTCATTGGGGAAAATAACAAATTGAAGTGAGTAGGATTAGGAACGTAGACAGATAAATCAGAGATGTTGCTACCTTCCATTCGCTGTTCTAAGAAGTCACAAACTCATATATAGTATTCAAAAGGGAACTGTTCAATGAGATTCCAACAGTTCTAGTATTCAAAAAATAGTCCATAATTAGTAAAGATTTGGTGGTACTTCTGAATAACACTGTAGTATATTCATTTTAAAAAGTACCCTTTCTTTGACTTAATTCTTTTAAATACAACTTTTAATATGGCCTTATGTTTCCTCCCATGAAGAAGTAGCATTTATTCCCTTATTCTTGAGGTTGGATGGCTTTATCACTTGGTATGCTGGCTAGATTTATGTGCATGTGACACATGCTAGAGAATCTGAGAATAGAGAGTCTTAATTGAGAAACCACTTCCATAAGATTGGGCTACAGGCAATTCTGTAGGGCATTATCTTCACTAGTGATAATGGGGGGGGGAACAGCCTATAATGGATGGTGTCACTCCTGGATTGGAGGTCCTGGGTGCAATGAGAAGGCAGGCTGAATAAGACATGAAGATCAAGCCTGTAAACAGCTCTCCTCCATGGCTTCTCCATAGTTCCTGCCTTAGGCTCCTGCCTGGTTTGAGTTTCTACCTTGGCTTCCCTCGATGGATTCTGACTCAGGATACATAAGCCAAATAAAACCTTTTCTTCCCAAGTTGTTTTTCATCATAGTATTCTATCACAGAAATCATAACCCCAAAACATTTCATTTTCTTAAAAATAATGTGACCAAAGTTATGATATATCAGTATTGATTCTTGTTAGTCATGGTAACATGTATCTGTCATCTCAGAAATCAAGTTCACAGACAGCTTTATCCACATAGAGTTCTAGGCCAGCTTAGACTAAACAGAAAAATTGTTTTTTTGTTGTTGTTGCTTTTAACAGTTCTCCCTTTCAAAAGGCTTTGGATTGTCCTTTCTCTTGAATTCTTCCATCTTCCCTTAGAACAAAACGAGTTGATCTTCTGGTGTAGATGTACACTCCCCAGAACCTGAATTGCAGTTGAATGATGACATATTGTTACCAGGAAAGAACCAAACAATGGCTTTTCTGAGCCTCATGTAAATTGTTGAGAGTCAATTGGTATAAAACCTCTATTCAGACATATTATCAATCATTCTGGTTAGGGAAAGTGTTTTTCTGTTTTGTTTTGTTTTTTTTGTTTGTTTGTTTGTTTTTTTGTTTTTTTGTTGTTGTTTTTGTTTTATTTTTTCAGGTCAGAACAGCCCATCTTGCTAGTAGTGAGACTTTAATTAATTTTAAAGGGTACAACGCTATGATCCTCTTCCAATGGCATAGAGTAAATTGGCAAGGACTGGAAAAAGTGATTAACATGCTATCAAACTAACAACAAAGTCCAAGGTGCAGTTCAAGCTCAGCTCTGAATTAGAATGAAATAAGGAAGCTGTGTCAGAGATAGCCTAAGTCACCCAGACTGGAAGAGCACTTCTCTGTGTAGTTCAATAGAGCATGGGGTTTGCCAGCTGCATTCCACCCACTAGTGGTTCTAGGTAGCCTTGTTGACAGCATCACAGAATTTTGCTGCCTGTTTGAGATGGAAGATTTCAGGCAATAGAGCTGACCGGGAATGACGAGAATGAGCAGGGATGTGTATTGATTGAGGAGAACTTGAAGGCAGTTCAGATGGCTTGTTTTGTTAGAGTACATAGGAAGAAACAACAATATCTTCAGCCCTCAAGTTTCACCTTCATCTCCATACTTTGCTGTATTCACAGTGGGGAAATTTGTCATATGAAGAATCTATAGTTACGTCTAAAGGCAGATTATGAGCAGGCAAATCCTTGTGCTTGAGGATTGTGTCATTTATAAAACAGAAAAAAATGGAAGCATGGACAGTTGGTTAACTGTGGTGGCACGCGCCTTTAATTCCTGCACTTGGGAGACAGGGAACTCTCTGTGAGTTTGAGACTCACCTGGTCAACCCAGAGACCCTATCTGAAAAATTTGAGAGAGAGAGAGAGAGAGAGAGAGAGAGAGAGAGAGAGAGAGAGAGAGAGAGAGAGAGGAAGAGAGGAAGAGAGAAAGAGAGGGAGAGTGAGAGAGCACAGAGTCAAACAAAGATCTGGTAATTTCATCTTAAAGAAAATAAATGCAATGTGAGATCTTTAAAGCGAATCAATACAAAGTATATAGACTTGGGCAATGATACCAAGTTAACAGATAGTGGAGAGACTATTCAACCCAATGCTGAAGACATATCCTCTGTAGTGACTTTCTTGTGTTCCCCCACACAGCTCACTCTTTAAAAGATCAATAGCACCTGAAATAAATAAAAACAGAAACAAAACAAATCAAAGCTAGCAAACCAAGTGTTCAGACTTTGTGAAGTCTAGTAATCCTATTTAGAGAAAGTAGAAGAAATATTCCTAATATGAAAACACAGGGAAAGAAATAAATGACCACAGTTTTGAATATGGAAACATCAGCAGCACAGCTGGAGATTTGAGTCTTTCAGGCAAAGAAGCAGGTAAGAGAAGGAAGACTTTATAGCATACAGGTTAGAGCTGGACAATGGAGACAAAGTTAAACTTGAAGATACAATTGGAGTTTTGACTTTGATTACATTTTGAGATTTAAAAACTGTTTACTCATTGATTCTGAGTGGTATTATCTGAAGTCTTATGATATAAATACAACTTGAAAAGTTGAGAGTCCTGTCACCTTGGTCAATTCAGTACAGAGGGAAGTGTCAGGAAACAATAGATTTGAATAGACAAGGAGAGATGAGAATATTGATGGGTCCTGACATTCTGTAACATTACATAGGCTTTTATGATTTGAAAGACAATGAGTCAGTACCCTCTGCTTGCTGTCTTCTGAACAAGTTAACCCAAGTGAGTGGCCAGATAAGAGATATGGTGTCTTCTCCACTTTACCTGGGTCTAATTAGTCAGCAGATGTAGAGCATGCAAGTTCCTAAGCAGTAAAACTATCCTATCATTTAAATCACACACATTGCTAAAATCTGTTGTCTGACCAAGACATAATGATCACTTGAAAAAAAATCATTAGAACTCTGTTTTACATCATTGTGTGAAATATACAGTATAGTTCCCAGTTAGGAAATAAACAAAAGAAAACAACAACAATGCAAAACAAATAAATAAACAAACAAAAAAACTAAAACACCACTGACCTGGTGGTGATGGTGCATGCCTTTAATGCCAGCACTCAGGAGACAGACGCAGGTGGATCTCTGTGAGTTCAAGGCCAGCCTGGTCTACAAAGTGAGTTCCAGGACAGGCTTCAAAACTACAGAGAAACCCTGTCATGAAAACCCAACCAAACAACCAAAACACCATTCATTAGGCATTACTCAGGATATGTCCAATAAAGTTAAAATATGAGGGCTGTTGAGATGCCTCATCAGTGAAGGTGCTTCTTACCAAGGATGACAATCTGAGTTTCATGCATGGAGCCCACATGGTGGAAGAAGAGAATAGACCCTGGAAATTTTTCTTCTTACCTGATTAAACACAACACACACACACACACACACACACACACACACACACACACACACACACACGAATGCTATAAAAATTAAACCATTGTTTTATAATAGTGTATTACCATCAACAAGATAAAAGAGTTCTAAATGAAAAAGAAGCCCACATTCAATCAAGCTATTAGGTCATTTGGTTACATTCGGGAAACTACTTTAAGCATGCATCCACATCATCGTGTATGGATTCCCTGTTGAAGAAGGGCACTATTGAGAGATGACCTCAAAGACAGACTCTGGACAGTGGAAAAGAATACTCATTTGGAAGAAAGTAGTCTATTAGGTTAAGGGAATATCCCTCCATGGGGGATGTACCCCGAAAGTCCTTTTGTGCACCAGGAATATATCCTGGTTCCACTGTGTGATCTCTTAGACTGCTCAGGCCTTCTAGCTGAGACCCATGTTCAGGGGGTCTGAGTCAGTCCCATGCTGGATTCCCAGCTATCAGTCTGGGGCCCGTTAGCTCCTCCTTGTTTAGGTCAGCTGTCTCTATGTGTTTCTGCAGCCTGGTCTTCTCTCTGCATCTGGATTCCAGTTTGGCTCAGTGTTTAGGTGTGGGTATCTGCTTCTGTTTCCATCAGCTACTAGATGAGGGCTCCATGATGGTGGATAAATTAGTTGTTGATCAGGGAAGGGCATTTATGGTAGCCTTTCCATGGTTACTCAAATTGTTAGTTGGGGTCAGTCTTATAGGTCTCTGGACATTTCTCTAGGTTCAGTTTTCTCTTCAAACCTATAATGGCTCCCACTTTTATGGTCTCTCTCTCTCTCTCTCTCTCTCTCTCTCTCTGTCTCTTTCTCTCTCTCTCTCTCTGTCTGTCTGTCTCTTTCTCTCTCTCTCACCTATTCCTCCCCTGACTCAATCTTCCTAGTCCTACATGCTTTCCTCTCCTCCCCTACTCTTTCTCCTAGTTCCCTCTCCACTCACTGCTGCCTCCACTCTTCATGTGCTCTGGAGATATTGTCCTTTCCCCTACTGTGAGGGACCTTACATGAATCTCTTAGAATCCTCCTTGTATCCTAGTTTTTCTGGCTGTGTGAATTATAGGCTGGTGATACTTTGCTCTATGTCTAAAATCCATATATTAGTGAGTACATATCATGGTCCTCTTTATGTGACTGGGTTACCTCATTCAGGATGGTTTCTTCAAGTTCCATCACTTGCCTGCATATTTCAAGATTCCATTGTTTTTTTTTTTCCTGCAGAGTAGTATTCCATTGTGTAGATGTGCCACATCTTTATCCATTCTTCAGTTGAGGGGCATCTAGAGACAGGAGATAAGTCCTAGTCCCTACTCCAACTGACTTGACAGATTTAGATAACCCCTCCTGGAGGGCATCACTCTACATGTGGAGTGGGGAGGGATAGGAGGGGAGGGTGGTCGGGGGTCATGAGAGAGTAGGAGAGAAGGAAAGAGGGAGGGAGGGATGGAGAGGGAACTGGGATTGATATGTAAAATAAAAATAAAAAATAAATTTATTAAAAAAAAGAAAATAGTCTATTATCTGGGTTTTAGAATAAAATGCATTTCAAAGTATTTTCTCTTTTAGTTCATTCTAAATCATACTTGCCAACAGATCCTTGGACAGAAGAGGTTTAATAATATTTGCAGCTTCCCTGTCTTTTTGGTGGGCAATTTTGTATGTTGTTTTAGTATGTTTCTGAGCAATTTGATTCAATTTTATAAGGAGAGTCATCTTCCCTAGAGAACAAAACCAGCTTGTGTTGGGAAGTTAATCTGTTTTTCTAGAAAACAGTCAGGTTCTGTGAAAAGCCGAAAGGAATTACTGCACCTCTACTAAGAATCAAAAGCCCTGGTCTTGAGTACAATAGACCTATGGATCTCCCTGGAGTTACTGTTTTTAGTGCCAGTCAACATTATGAAACTGTTTTAGATTCTTAGGAAGATACTAAAATGACAAGAAGCTATAGTTTTTATTTCAGTCCTAGAAATCTGAACTCTTGTCTTGGGAGTCATTCTTCAGTACAGGGCCGGTCTGCTCTGTGTGTGTTCAAAGTCTTTCATGGGTAGACTGCCCATTAGATACCAATGGAGTAGAGGAGATCATAGGAGATGGAAAAACAGCATAGCTCCTGTTGGTCCTTGGTTAGCGAGATCAATACACACATCAAATTTATGTCTAAAATGTCTTAATGCCAAACAAGAAATCTGAAGTAAGCATATCTTTCCAGGGAAATTCCATAACAATTTCTGAAAATTTATCAGTGCCATTCACAATGTTCATGGTATGTTTGAATTAAAGGGGCTTTTTCTCTGCAAATCTAACAATGGTTCCTTTAAAGAGTCCTTTGTAATTAACAAAAATTGATATGACCACATAGGTACAAACATAGACATTGTCATATAAATAATATAAATTAATTACCCTCAAATTTAGATATTCAGAATTTTACCTGGTTTACCATTTTCTAAAATTGTAACTACTACTTAAAGAAAAGATTTTTAAAATCTAAGAGATTTTCCTGAATAATTAAGACTCTCTTTGGTTTTTACACCTAACAGTTGTAAGATGTATTAGATCTTACAAGATGAAGTACTTTATCATTGTGATTACTGTTGTGACATTTCAAAAATTTTCTCTGACCCCTCCCCCAACACTTTCCACTTTACTAGACAATTGCGGGTCCTACCTGTAAGAGTATTCAGAAAGTACCTACTAATTGTAAGAGTACTCAAAAATACCTACTAATTGTCCTCAGGCTTCTGGGCAACTCAGAAATAGAGCCCAGGTTACAGATTGACCAACTTCTTTGGTCAGATGACTCTTACTGAGTAATTCACTTTTACAATTTTGTTTCTAGAAAGCAAATGGGAGCCTATGCGACAGTGGAGGACAGGGCAATCATCCCAACAGTGATAGTTCAAATTATGACTGCTAAAGAATTACCAATGAGCAGCATCCTGTGTGACAGGCTAACTTCTGGTTAGCTCTGCATGATAGAAGGGCAGTAATTCCTTACAGCTTTTCATAGAATCTAATTGCTTTGTGAGAAAGCAAATTAACTTCGCAGCACAAGTTGGTAAAGATGAATATCCTCATCCCCTCAGCCCCCCCCCCCCCACACACACATATACAAAAGAATTCAACTGCTCAACTGTGGTAGCTTCCACAGTTCCTTCTTGGTTTTGCATTTGACTTAAAGTCTCTGTGCAGTGCTGAAAATTTTAATTCCCACCTTAAAATACAGTGATCCAATTTATGCTTTTCTGCTAGTGCTCTCTTTGTTTCTAAAGTATTTCTAAATCAAGACAAAGTATAGATAATTGTATTCATGATTAATCGATTTCCTCTTTACTCCCATTTCTTTGTTCCTAGGCCAACAGTGATCCCACTGGCATTTTAGATCTGCATGTATTTAGAACACATAGTGCTGTTTTGTAATAGATGTGGTGCTCTAGGCTTGTTCTTGCTCTAGCAACCACTAGCATGGGGATGTTTAAGGTCACAGCTCTCTGGGCATTCTTGGTCTGTTGCTTTTAAAAGTAACAGACTTTTGTAATGCCATATATATTCTTATATATTAGAAAAGAATACTCATTGTAAGTGTTGACTGTACTCCAGCTCCATGACTATAGGTATAAACCATCACAGCTTTCCTGGAATATATTTTTGGTGAGTTTATGTTTTCTTACTGATGAAACTGTAGAGCATCTGTTCATATCAATGCAAAATTTCTTGTTATTCCCAAATTAAGTAATGATATTTCTAGTACTAGGTGTATTCTTATTTAGTATATGGAGTGCTATCTCTGTAAAAGCAAATATTCTCTAACTACCCAAATAGACTATAATAATGTCTAATCTATGTTGAAGTTATGATATACATGGGACCTCAATTTTTCCATGAATCAATATTTTTAGAGTTGCTTATAGTAGTTTCTAATGCAGCTGTATCAAAGAGCCTGATTCTGCTTCTATATAGCACCTGCCTTCTTTCACATTTCTGGAGTTCAAAAGTCCAAAGTCAGTAGAATCTCTCTCTCTCTCTCTCTCTCTCTGTCTCTCTCTGTCTCTCTCTCTCTGTCTCTCTCTCTCTCTCTCTCTCTCTCTCTCTCTCTCTCTCTCTGAATCTGCCAGTTGTATCACCATTTCTGATTCTGACACTCATGTCTCCCTCTCACATAATCTAAGCAAGATGCCCCATTCAGGACCCATCACTTGATGTAAGCTTTGAAGTAACATTTACACAAACACATTACTCAACAGATTCAGAATATTAGGATGTGGGTACCCATCAAAAGGCATGGTTCCTGCCTTACTGAAATGTCAGAAAGTAAACAGAATGGTCCTGGCTTGACTATCTGAGGGCCACCATCCTTACTGTTGTGCAACTTCTGCAATTCCAAGAAGACACAAGATTTCTTCCCTACAGGGCAGTACACTCCACTGACTACAGTCAAGCAGCAACTCCTTGTGAAAGGCCTACACTCTTTTCCTAAGTGCCCTTCCCACTACCATCTCTCACAAATGATACTGCCTGCCAGGAGTTCACTATTCCCATCACATGGACACCCCAAGTTTCATCATGATTCCATTTCAGCAAGCTAGTCCATTTTGTCTGATATGGACACACCTGACTTCTCTAAACCATCTGGTTCCCTCTAGACTACAGGTTACCCAACGCCTTTGCTCCAAGTGAGCCCAGTCCCTACTAAACACAAACTACACAACTTTGTCTGTGAAGACTATTTGGAGTTCTGGTTTTTGAAACTAGCATAAACATGCCTTATATTTAGAAATGTGGATATGTAACTAACTGTCTTAGATTGGTAAATATGTTCTTATACTGGGGCGGGGGGAGAGGCAAACAAATAACTGACCTAATGTCCCTACTACAAGCCTGCAAGCTTGATATCTTAGTTCCATTTGTGAAATCATGGACTATGAAATACTTGGAAGTCCTGTGATTCACAGGCGCATGCAACCTTTAATGGTATGCTTAGATATGTCAGTTTCTTACCAGCCTGTGCCAGTTGACCAGTTTTCTCGTTTTTGCTCTACTCCCAGGGAATGCAACTGATTAAAATACATTTTTTTTTGAAACATTGTTTTTTTTTTTTTTTTTAACTTCACCTCTGATTGGCTTGTGGCTCCTGCTGATTGACAGGCAAGTCTACAGCTGTGAGTTCTCTTTTGAAGTTATTCCTTTATTTTTTTTTTTTTTTTTCTCCTTTGACTTTTTTTTTTTTTTTAAAATTTGATTGGATTCACTCTTGGAGCACTCTGTGGAAAGGGCTCTGATTACTCTCTTCTGCACTGTGAGTTGGTGGCTGGAAAGCCCACTCAGGAGGTCTGATCCCTCCTTTGTTAGGACAGGCCTTCTGTGAAAGCCCTGGGAGTACTTCTCTTTCCTGGCAGATAACTGCTCCCAGGTTGCCACTTCAAAGGCAAAACCAAGGCAGCCCCAAAGAAAGGAAATTCCACTTCAAGGCTGTGTGCTGGCCTGTGGCTACTTAGGAAATGTGGAAATAACATGCAAAATGTACTAGCCTTGAGATCTCAAGGTCACATTTCCACACTGGTAGAATAACTTCAGAGCACAGGAGAGGGACAATGCCTTTCTTATAGGCAAAGTCTATGGAAGTCTCAGCTGGAAAATTTTTATGTACTGATCTGCTTAGTACAGGATTACGTGTGGTGAGAAGACTCTGTGTGACTGCTCATTAGAGGGACCTGAGCAGCACTGACGGGAGGGAGCTTATGTCTCCATCTGATGGAGCACTTGTACATACTGACTACTACTGAGGGAAATTCTTACTGTAGATATTATTTCTAAAAGCATGAAAATGAAGTGTGTGTGTGTGTGTGTGTGTGTGTGTGTGTGTGTGTGTGTGTGTCCTAACCATGGACTTTGGATGGTTAGATACTAAAGCCAAAATTATTCTCAAGCCCCTCTACTTCAATGATAAAAACACAGGAACAGACCCTCAGACTATTTATATTTGCACAAAAATAGTATATGAACTCACTAATGAGACATGAAGGGGGAAATCTGTTCATTCACTCTTCATTGCTAGTACATATCTGTGAATGACAGAGGGAGTCTGAGCAAAATCAAGATACTCAATTCTTTCAGGTGGTTTCTACTCTTCAATTTTTCAACTTAAGTATTATTTGCCTCATAAAAAATGAGCACCGTAGTATTAGTTTCAACCTTATGTGATCGCTAGAAGGAGCTTGTGAGAGAGTATTATGAAGTAGTGGACAGAGGTCATTACTGATTATTTCTATTATTGCTGTTGCTTTCCTGAGTATTCTTTTATAATTCTCTGACTCCTTGAGCCCTTTGTGTGGGAGTCAACATCAGAAGAGGGGGAGAAGGTTAATATGGTTCTCACATTCACAGCCCTATGAGGTGTTGTGGTCATCCTGACCTACTGTCTTCTTTGTCACTTTTCTTTTGCTCTTTTGAGTTTTGTCCTCCTACTAGGTTGCTTTCTACCCCATTGTCAACGCTCAGACCTCCATGATGCCTGTGGGTGTTTGTCAGTAATCAGGGCTGACCCTGCCAGACTCTAGTCTCTGAAGTTGAGATCTTGCTTGACTGGCCAAGAATGCCTTTTATGACCAACCTATCTCAAATGCCAGACTCCAAATGACAGGTCTTTTCATCCTGAGAAGCTTGTGGGTGGACAGAAGAGAGCTGAGGACATGCTGGATATACAGCCAGAGAGAAAGACTCTCATCAGGTGCATGGAGTCTTACTATCTTTAATGTGGTCTGTCCTCTCTATCAGCCTTTTGACTACCTAATTAATTTATATAGCTTATTCATGTCCTGCTGACCCAGTTATCCATGGGAAATATGTTTTATGTTTCATTCTCAACTGTGACAAAAGTTGCTAACTTTCCCACTCAGTCCTCATGCAAGTATGATTATCAGACCACTCTCAAGCATGATTTTTGTCAAACCTCACTGAATAACCCAATCATTTTCCAATGGATTGCTAATAAAGACTCTGTCTTAGTTTTGGTTTCTATTGCTGTGAAGAGATACCATGACCGACCACAGCAACTTTTATGGGGGAAAACATTTAATTGGGGGTGGCTTTTATCTTCTGAGGTTTAGTCCATTATCATCAATGCAAGACATGGCAGTGTGCAGACAAACATGGTGCTGGCTACATCTTGGTCAGAACACAACAGGATGTGGTCTGTTTCACTGTTTGTGGCTTGAGCATATATGAGATCTCAAAGCCCACCTCCACAGTAACACACTTTCTCCAACAAGACCTCACCTATTGTAAAAAGGCCACACCTTCTAATAGTGACACTTCCTTTGGGGGTCATTTTTTTTCAAACCACCACAGATACCAATACTTGCAGAAGAAGAATACAGTCCTAACTTGGTGTGTTACATGTACATTATAAGAAGGATATCTCATAATACGTTTTTTGACTCCTATTTTTAAAATGATACATAAAAATTTAGGACCTGTATAAACCTAATTTAGTTTACTCAAAGTTCATTAACATAGTAAGTAGAAGATTGGAGTAGAAGACTCCAACAACCCCATCTGTTTATAATCACCACTGTTTACACATCAAAGCTTACACAGAATGATCTTGTTCATGAGTTTATTGTATTTTCTTCTAGACTCATCTTCTCATCATCTTCATCTTACTTTCCATTCACCTTTCTTCTCTGACCATGACCATGATAGGGAAAATTGATGTTAGTCTAGTGGAGATTATTATTATTATGGAAACAATGTTCTGATGGAGTGTATTAAAAGATTTAAAGGATTCATAGAGGAACACCAGTGTGGAGACTAGTTAAAAACTGTTCAGATACAAAACTGGGTTGATAATGTACAGGAAATGCTCTCTACCCAAAATGTGCACATGAACACAATATGTTACATTGTCTTATGGTGGGAATATGGTTCTATCCTTCAAAATTTGTGTTGAATTTGACACTTACTGTGACCTACTAAGAAGTTGGAAGTTTGCAATTCAATCTAATCATGCAGGGCATTTGGGAGCCAAGTTAAATGAAATATGGCCACCAGTTGGGGCCATACTGAATGAATACTAGCTAACTTAAAAGAAGAAAGGGAGGTTGTGAGAGTCAAAACTTTCTGCACGACTATTCTTGCTATGTAGGATGTCCTGCATGGCCTCTGGTCTCCAAGGCCATCACATGATTCACATTCTCAACATTGGAACATGGCCTTTCGTCAAAATAAACCATTTTTCTCTATAACAGGAGGTATTATTAATAAAAACAAATGACCTAAGATTATGGCAAATGGAATTTTAGTTGTACATGGCTTAAGGCTCCTAATTAGCTGATTATTTTGTATTATCTGGGTGGGATCCATTAGTCATCAGGATTATTTAAAGTGGAGAAAAGTAGAAGGGGGGAAATCTGAACTGCACTTGAAGATTCTATACTGCTTGCTTTGAAAATGAAGGAAACAGGCTATGAAGTAAGAGATGATGAAAGCTTCTAGAAGCTGGAGAAGGGAAGTAGCTATACCTCTAACAATTCCAGAAGGAGCACAGCCATGCCAAGACCTGGGCTTTGATTTAATGAGATTCTTGTTGCACTTCTGACCTCTAAAACTACAAAGGCTATATGTGGCAAGTTACCATAGTAGTAGTTGAAAGCAAATACATGTAGCAAGTGGGATCAAGTCGCATTTTAATTACCATAACAGGTAGAATAAAAGGATTTAGTCTTTAGCTCATGAGAGGAAATATGTTAACAAATGGTTTATTTTTTATTTTTTTGTGGGGTTTTTTCCTGATGTTTTATAAATTGCAACTAGAAAAAGCTACATAATAATGTAGTCAATTTATTTTAATAAATTTGACTATTGTATTTGACCCATAATAGTGTGAATATTAGGCCTCAAAGATGGAAATGAACATATCAGATGTATATATGATATTATATGCTATTATAACCTAGATTTTTGGATATTTAACATAATTCTTCTCCACTGGAATGGTGGCAGGTTCATATAGGTGGTAGTCAGCCAAATGACACATAAATTAAAATAAAATGTTGAATTTCAGGACACAATAGAAACACACACACACACACACACACACACACACACACACACACACATCACACTTCCAGAAAATTGTATGTCATTATCTGTTCTTGCAACTGTGTGACAGGGTTTTTTGTTTGTTTGTTTGTTTGATTATCTTGTTTTTTTTTGTTTGTTTTTTTAGATACTAAATGAAATATTTTGGGAAACTTTCTGTAATTTAATTATTAGTAAGAAAAAATAAGACTAGGATGTTTACATCATTAAGCAGTGATAAACATTATTTTGACAGTCATGCAACACCATGTATTCATCACATGAAGTATCTTCTTAATGCCCATCATTTCTTTCTTCTTCTCGAATTAGTCTATCTTTTCTGTATTGTTCAATTACATCTTATCTCAATAGTATAATGTTCCATATAATAAATATAATTCATAAATATAATTCACTAGATTATATTTCTACAGTTGCCTTTCTTTATCTTAACATTTACAAAACACTTGACAATAGAAAATATTATTTTATTAATTCTATTATGTATTAGAATTGTTTTAAACTGAATCATAATTCTATATTTTGGAGCATAATGTGATGCTTGTGTATGTAATACAGAGTGATTAGGCCAAGAAAATCTACATACCATCATATATACATGTGTGTATATGTATATACATATATATATATGTATATACATATATAGTGATAAGACATTATTTGAAATTAACTCCCTAGGATATTTTGTTGAATACATACATAATTTGGTAAATTTATAATATTATGCAATGGATCTCAAAGTATGTTCCTTCTGTCTGAATTTCTGCTCCTTTTGACCAGTGAGTGCTTAACCTCTCATTCCTTCTCTGTGGTAACCATTGTTCTGCTCTCTAAACACATAAATGATATCATATATAATTAGGATTTTGCTTTTATCTTGACACTGAGAGCACTGCCTTATATAAGGACCTAATGAGTGATGAAAATGGTAAATTCAGAGGAACTAGATCACAGATTCAATTTCAAAACTAGTTATTTAATGTAGACTTTAGGAAAGTTATTTCACATCTTGATAGCTTAGCTGTCTGTTTAAAACCATGAAGACTCAAACCATAAAGTGTAATGGAAATGGCCAAGTAGTTTGTATGAACTGAGAGCTGATACAAGAACATCGGAAATCCATTGCTCGGGTGACTATGGAGCCTGATGTGCTGAGCTGAACATACAATTAAATTGCTAGTGGGAATTTTATCACCTGTGAAAGATAGAGAAAAAAAAGACAGGAAAAGAAATTGGAAGATGGGAAAACCAGAGGGAGGGGAACAAAATGAAAATGTCTATAGGAAGTTTGAGTAATTTTCTTACATTTACTATGCTATGCTAATTTCCTCTGGTTTCCAGTTTGCTGTTAATTTTTTTTTCTCTTAAAGTTAGAACTATCTTTAGAATACCTGGAAGCTCTGAATATGGCCTGGGACTAACAAGTGGGCAAGAATAAATGCTAGTGTGAGGGATTCCTGTACACAGTAATTTGAAGATGTCTGAATACTTAGAATTATCTGCTGATTATTCTTGTAATTTATTGAAGTGAAATGTTTTCTTTAATGCTAGTCAAGATATCGACTGCTTTACCACCTCAGCAAACTACATATGGCAGGCCCATCTCTCCTTCTCTCTCTCTCTCTCTCTCTCTCTCTCTCTCTCTCTCTCTCTCTCTCTCTATCTCTCTCATGAGTGCACACACACACACACACACAGTATAAACTTAATTCTATTCAACTATATTGTCACAAAAGGCATAAATCAATCTCTTCCTCTTTCTCCTCTGTTATCCTCCAACTATATTAAAGTTTTTAGAAAATGATTCATTGTACTTACTCTTCACTCTGAAAGATATTTTACTAGATATAGTACTGTTTTTATTTTCTAAGAAAAGTTATTCTGTTTAAAGATGAATATTACCATCCCCTTGCTCATCTTAATTTTAAAAGTCAAACAGAAACAACAAAAAGCCAAATTCTTTTATTCCTGCTCTTCTCCAAATAGAATCATCCTTGGGTTGAGAGTTTGAAAGTAGATGGTTACCATAAATAGAAAACGTTGAAGAAACAAGAGGGTGAAAGAGCAAGTTCCCTTTGCATAGGCAAGGATAATCTCATAGGTTTGGGACAATGGATGTGCAAAGAGAGTGTCATATAAAATAATGCCCAAATGCTTCCAAATAGGAAGCAAGTTATCTCCCTAATAGCAAGGGAAATGGTGGCATTATATAAGTACAAAATCATTAGTTTATTTAGAAATGACAAATAGAGGAAATTGGAGAGAACAGAACCAGAGTCTTGAAAAAGCTCTGCTGGGCACCATCTGGAGAGCAAATAGTTGGCACTGATTCATAAAATTGCTTTATTGTCTCGAAATTCAGAATTCTGGGTACATCTAATGATGAGACTGTTGTTTGGGAAGAGAACAAATGATCCAAAAAGCATTTGTGAGAGGGGAAGGAACGACAGCTTTGGGACACTAACGGAAATGTTGAATTGAGGTATTAAGGTGTCAAGCAAAGGGAGGAAAAATTGAATCCATGAAGGTATTGGCCATTGGACTGTGGATAAGTGGAAGGAAAAGTAATCAATAATTTTCTATGAATGAATGAAGAGCAGGAGTGAAAGACCCTAAAGAGCAGGGCATCTGATGGTGTTCCAGGAGTTAAGGTTTATGAGGTACAGTACTCTACAGCAAGATCCAGAGACGGACATCGGTAGAAGAAAACTGGATTTAATTTCAGTCTATGTTAGAAGTGGGAAGAGTGAAATTGTCCGTCTGTCTCTATCTTGCCTAGAGCAGTGTTATAATTGATGGGAAAGAGGAAGTAAAGAGAGGAAAAGGACACAGACTATAACAGAGGACTCAAGTTACCGGAACCAGGAGATAGATCTTTTGCCTATTTCCAGAGTACAAAGCTTTTGGGGTTTTCTTTTTCTGTCTCAGTATGGTATCCCCTAATCTCTAAGTAACCAATACAGAAGGACACTTATATTTTTAATTTTAATATTTCATGTAAAGTATTCAAATGGTAAGGCACAGTGTTTTTGTGGCTGTGGTTTAGAAAATGAAAAACGGTGGTGAAGATGGTGTCATTGATGTCAAGTTGCTTTAAGGTTATTTGTGGGAAAGGTCATCTCCATGTTGAAATTGCCCAGCTGACTCTACTGTGAGAGAAAAAAAAGAAGGCTAGGAGCCACATCTCCAAATCCATGGTTAGTGAATAAAGGTGGCCGAGATTACAGAGGCAGATATCCATAAAGACCAGGAAATGACAGCCTACCTAGTTCTTATGAAACTTAATGAAAGCATGGACTTTACTTTAGGATTAAAAAAAAAATATTTAGGAGCCAGAAAATTACCAGCGTCCCTCTCTAAGCCATCTTCCCGGAACCAGAAGAATAAAAGGCATACCTCATGTGGGGTTGATGAAAAGAAGTATTTTTCAGAGAAAGCCTAGCTTTCAAATAAATAAATGGGTGGAACGATTTTTCAGCGAAATGACGAAGGGTACACAGCCATATGGGGGAAGCATGTGCTCTTTAGCTGTAAAAAGGGACAAAGCCAATTGTGAAAGAGAGAAGAGGACTGGAGAGGATAATTACATAATGTGTTTTTAAGCTAAAGGATAATTGACCCAAAGACCTTGAATTTGGGTTGATAGCAAGTCATGAGAAGGAAGAGAGCCCTATTACAATGTATTATCATCATGGTTACTACAATCATAAAGGGATTGGATTCTTTGAACTAGGAATTCCTGAATTTCTATTCATTACAAATCACCTAGTTTGTGTATTCTGTTACAGTATAACAATGCGAAGAGAGATAACTTGATTTGAGGGTTGTGGAAAGAATAATATTGAGAAAATCAAGTTACTCTGTACACTGTGATGTTCATTTCCCTGTATAAACTTGGTTCAACAGACATCCTCCTGGAAGAAGTAGAAAGAGAGGCATTTCAGTTTTGACCACTGGGTTCAGGATCTTAGACCACCACGTTATCAAAATTAATAAATTTGTAGAACATTGAATTCTTTATGGTTTTAAAGCATAAAATTACACATCATGCTTGACTAGCACAGGGAGAGGGACAGTTTGTGAAGAATGCAGTGAGAAAGACTGAGCAGTAATGATAAACTAACTTTACTATAGCCCAAGCTTCGGAAGCTCTATTCTATAGTAGCTTCCTATGGTGATTAATCTTCAGCAAGTGTTGTGGAGAGTACAAACTGTTCAAGCACTGCACACATCAAATCAGTAAAGAACAGAGGTTTACAAAAGCAGAAGTTTCCTAATCTTTGGACAATTAGAAAAAAAAAAAATCTCCTAAATGCAGGCATGTATTATAATACAAAAGCCATTCGGTTCAAAAGTCTAAGTAGAAGTGAAAGCAAATGGTACATATGCATCTGATCATAAATACCAGCCCCACATCCAATAGCAACATCAAAATTTGGAAGCAGTCAGCCCTTGCAAGATTTGGAATCATTGAAATTAGAGCTACCATTATATTTTTTATATTGCATTCATTGCACCTGTGACAATTTTTCCTAATTCCCTTCTGTCTTCCTTTCTTTCTCCCTTCCTCTCTTCCTACCTCCCTCCCTCCCTCCCTCCTCCACCTCTTTTCTTTTTTTCTTTATAGCTCCTGCCTAGCCTGAAATAGACCAGGATGACTTGGAACTCATAGTCCCCCCTGCCCCCAGTGCTCTTTTCCTAATTTCTTTAAACAATTAAAATATTCTTTATTTTCTTTTATTTTTATTTATTTTATATAACCAAGTCCATTTAAGTGAAAACAAACATTTATAGACAATATTTGGGAATTTGGGCATTATTCTTTCCAAACTACTTCCTGCTAGTAGGGGGTGCTGTCATGGGGGATTCGAAGAAGATTCAGAAATCCTGGCTGTAGTCTGTAGGGCTGCTTTGTCCAGCTGTTTTGAATGTACTGGTACTCTGTTTCAGGCGGTCTGGCTTGATCAAACCACATTAGTCTGGAAGGAATCCACATTTTTTTATTTTCTGTGGAAAAAAAATAGAAATCCTTTTCCCCAGTAACTTGTGCTTGAACTTAAATTTTGAAGTCAAAGCATTTTTTTAAATTTAATTTATTATTTTACATGTCAATCCCAGTTCCCTCTCCCTTCCTCCCTCCTTCCTTCCCTCCCTTTTAACCTCTCTGCCCTCTCACATGCACTCTATCCACCTTCCCTTCCCATCCACCCACCCCAATTCCATATGTAGGGGAATGCCATCCACTTGGGGTCATGTAGGTCTGATAGGTCATGTGAAGTAGGGACTAGGGCTTCTCTCCTGTCTCTAGATTAAGGCAGTTATCCCTCCATGGGGGATGTGTTCACAAAGTCCTTTTATGCACCAGGGATACATCCTGGCTCCACTGTCTGAGGTCCCTTAGACTGCTCAGTCCTTCTGGCTGAGACCCATATTCAGGGGGGCCTGAGTCAGTCCCATGCTGGCTTCCCAGCTATCAGTCTGGTGGCCTGTTAGCTCCTCCTTGTTCAGGTAAGGTGTCTCTATGTGTTTCTGCTGCCTGGTCTTGTCCTCTCCATCTGCATCTGAGTTCTACTTCGACTCATGGTTTATGTATGGGTGTTTTCTCCTGTTTCCAACAGGCATTAGTTGAGGGCTCCATGGATAAGTTAGTTGTTGATCTCACTCTCCGGGAAGGGCATTTATGGTAGCCTTTCCATGGAAGCTCAAATTGTTATTTGGCAGCAGTCTTGTAGTTCTCTAGACCTTTCTTTGTGTTCAATTTTATCTTCAAACCAATATTGGCTCCCTCTTTATGTTCTCTCTCTCTCTGTCTCTCTGTCTCTGTCTCTCTCTCTCTCTCTTTCCTGTCTTCTATTCCTAACCTGGCTCAATTTTCCTGGTCGCACATGTTTTCTTTTCCTCCCCCTCGTTTTCTCCTACTTCTCTCTCCATTCGCTGCCCCCCCCGTGAGCTCTGGGGGACTTGTCCCTTACCAGTTCTGTGAGGGACTTTATATGAATCTCTTAGAATACACTTAGTTCCTCTGGTGGTGTGAATTATAGACTAGTGATCCTTTGATCTAGGTCTAAAATCCATATATGAGTGAGTACATACTGTGTTCCTCTTTTTGTGACTGGGTTACCTCATTCAGGATGGTTTCTTCAAGTGCCATCCACTTGCCTGCGAATTTCAAGATACCATTATTTTTTTTTTTTCTGCAGAGTAGTATTGTGTGGATGTGCCACATCTTCATTAACCATTCTTCAATTGAGGGGCATCTAAGTTGCTTCCAGGTTCTTGCTATTACAAATAGTGCTGCTATGAACATAGTTGAACAGATGTCTTTGTTGCATGGATGTGAATCCTTTGGGTATATGCCTAAGAGGGGGATTGCCCAGTCCTGTGGTAAACTAATTCCCATTTTCCTGAGGAACTGCCATACTGATTTCCAAAATGGCTGTATGAGTTTGCACTCCCACCAGCAGTGGAGGAGTGTTCCCCTTTCTCTACATCCTCTCCAACATGAGTCATTATTGGTGTTTCTAATTTTAGCCATTCTGGCAGGAATAAGATGGTATCTCAAAGTTGTTTTGATTTGCATTTCCCTGATAGCTAAGGATGTGGAGCATTTTCTTAAGTGTCTTTCAGCCTTTTAGATTTCCTCTATTGCGATTTCTTTCTTCAGTTCTGTACCCCATTTTTAATAGGGTTATTTGGTGTTTTGTTGACTAGTTTCTTGAGTTCTTTGTATATTTTGTCGAATATAGGATTGGTGAAAATCTTTTCCCAGTCTGTGGGCTGCCGTTTGGTCTTGTCGACTGGGTCAAGTGCCTTACAGAAGCTTCTATGTTTGAAGAGGTCCCATTTATTAATTGTTTCTCTCAGTGTCTGTGCCCCTGGAGTTCAGGAAGCAGTCTCCTATACCATTTTGTTCAAGGGTACCTCCTACTTTCTCTTCTAAGAGGTTCAATGTGCTGGATTGATGTTGAGATCTTTGATCCATTTGGACTTGAGTTTTGTGCATGGCGACAGACATGGGTCTATCTGCAGTCTTCTACACACCCTCATCCAATTGTGCCAGCACCATTTGTTGAAGATGCTGTCCTTGCCCCATTGTATAATTTTAGCTGTTTTGTTTAAAATCAGGTGTTCATAGGTGTGTGGGTTAATATCAGTATTTTCAATTCTATTCCATTGGTCTACCCATCTATTTTTATGCCAATACCAGGCTGTTTTCAGAACTATAGCTCTGTAGTAGAGCTTAAAGTCAGAGACGGTGATGCCTCCTGAAGTTCTTTTATTGTATAGGGTTGTTTTGGCTATCCTGGGTCTTTTGTTTTTCCATATAAAGTTGATTATTATCCTTTCAAGGTTGGTGAAGAATTGTGGTGGGATTTTAATGGGGATTGCATTGAATCTGTAAGATTGCCATTTTTACTATGTTTATCCTACCTATCCAAGAGCATGGGAGGTCTTTCCATTTTCTGGTATCTTCTTTAATTTCTTTCTTTAGAGCCACAAAGTTCTTATTATATAGGTCTTTTACGTGTTTGGTAAGTGTTACAGCAAGATACTTTATGTTGCTTGTGGCTATTGTAAAGGGTGATGTTTCTCTGATTTGTTTCTCTGTCTCTTTGTCGTCTGAAAAAAGTAAGGCTACTGATTTTTTTTTTTTTTAGTTTATCTTGTATCCTGCTAGTTTGCTGAAGGTGTTTATCAGCTGTAGGAGTTCCCTGGTAGAATTTATTGAGTCGCTTATGTAAACTATCATATCATCTGCAAATAGAGACAGTTTGACTTCTTCCTTTCCAATTTGGATCCCCTTGATCTCCTTTTGTTGTCTTATAGCATTAGCTAGAACTTCTAGTACGATATTGAAGAGATATGGAGAGAGAGGGCAGCCTTGTCTTGTTCCTGATTTTAGAGGAATTGGCTTAAGTTTCTCTCCATTCAGTTTGATATTGGCAGTTGGTTTGCTGTATATTGCTCTTATTATGTTTAGGTATGTTCCTGTTATCCCTGACCTCTCCAAGACTTTTATCATGAAAGGGAGTTGAATTTTGTCGAAGGCTTTTTCCGCATCTAGGGAGATAATCATATGGTTTTTCTTTTTCTGTTTGTTTATATGGTGGATCATGTTGATAGATTTTCATATGTTAAACCATCCCTGCATTCCAGGGATGAAGCCTATTTGGTCATGGTGGATGATTTCTCTGATGTATTCTTGAATTCAGTTTGCCAGTATTTTATTGAGTACTTTTGCATCGATGTTCATCCTGGATATTGGTCTGTAGTTTACTTTCTTAGTTGTGTCTTTGTGAGGTTTGGGTACCAAGGTTATTGTGGCCTCATAAAAAGAGTTTGGCAATGAACCTTCTGTTTCTATCTTGTGGAACAGTTTGAGGAGTAGTGGTATTAGTTCTTCCTTGAATGTCTGGTAGAATTCTGCATTGAATCCATCTGGCCCTGGACTTTTTTGGTTGGAAGGCTTTTGATGACTGCTTCTATTTCATTGCGGGTTATAGGTCTATTTAAGTTGTTTGTCTGTTCTTTATTTAATTTTGTGATAGTTATCCAGAAATTTGTCCATTTCCTTTGAATTTTCAATTCTTGTGGAATACAGATTTTCAAAGTATGACCTGAAAATTGTCTGGATTTCCTCTGTGTTGGTTGTTATGTTCCCCTTTTCATTTCTGATTTTGTATCTCTCTCTGCTTTTTCGTTAATTTGGATAAAGGTTTGTCTATCTTGTTGATTTTCTCAAAAAAACCAACTCTTCCTTGCATTGATTTTTTTGTATTGTTTTCCTGGTTTCTATTTTGTTGATTTCAGCCCTCAAGTTGATTATTTCTTGGCATCTACTCCTTGGGTGAATTCGCTTCTCTCTGTTCTAAGGCTTTCAGTTGCGCTGTTAATTCTCTTATGTGACTATCCTGTGTTTTCTTCATATGGGCACTTAGTGCAATGAACTTACCTCATAGCACTGCTTTCAAGGTGTCCCATAATTTCGGGCATGTTGTGTCCTCATTCTTGTTGAATATTAGAAAGTCCTTAATTTCTTTCTTTATTTCTTCTTTGACCCAGGAGTAGTACAATTGCACATTGTTCAGTTTCCATGAGTTTGCAGGTTTTCTGCTATTTGTGTTGTTGTTGAATTCCAGTTTTAAAGCATGGTGGTCCGATAAGATACAGGGGACTATTCCTATTCTCTTGTATCTGTTGAGGTTTGTTATGCCACCTAGTATGTGGTCGATTTTAGAGAAGGTTCCATGTGGAGCAGAGAAGAAGGTATATTCTTTTGTCTTTGGATGGAATGTTCTATAGATGTCTGTTAACCCCAGTTGAGACATAACTTCTGTTCTTTTGTTTCTTGGTTGAGTTTCTGATTTGTGGTCCTGTCTAGTGTTGAGATTAGTCTCCCACTATAAGTGTGTGAAGTTTTATATGAGCTTTGACTTTTAGTAGTGTTTCTTTTACCAATGTGGGTGACTTTGTATTAGGGGCATAGATGTTCAGAACTGAGACTTTGTGTTGATGGATTTCTCCTGCGATGAATATGAAATGACCATCGTCATCTCTTTTGACTAATTTTGGTTTGAAGTCTAACTTGTTAGATATTAGGATAGCTATGCCTGCTTGCTTATTTCCATTTGATTGGAAAATCTTTTCCCAACCCTTTACCCTGAGGTAATGTCTATCTTTGAAGCTTAGATGTGTTTCTTGTATGCAGCAGAAGGATGGATTCTGTCCTCGTATCCATTCTGTTAGCCTGTGTCTTTTTATAGGTGAGTTAAAACCATTAATGTTGAGGGTGAGTAAGGACCATTGATTGTTGATGCTTGTTTGATTTAGGTTTGTTGTTGGCAGTGGTATTATGAATATATTAGTTCTGCTTTATCCTTGGTTTCTGGTGAAGTTGGATTATCTGTTGCCTACATTTTTGTGGGCGTAGTTACCTTCCTTGGGTTGGAGTTTTACTTCCAATACTTTCTGTAGGGCTAGATTTGTAGATACATATTGTGAAAATCTGGTTTTGTCATTAAATATCTTGTTTTCTCCATTTATAGTGATTGAAGAGTTTTGCTGTATATAGTAGCCTAGGCTGGCATCCGTGTTCTCTTAATACTTTTAGAACATCTCTCCAGGACCTTCTGCCTTTATATGTTACCTACCCTTTTTCTTTCGCTGCTCTTAATATTCTTTCTTTATTCTATATTATTATTATATGTCAAGGGGTCTTTTTTCTTTGGTCCAGCCTATTTGGGATTCAGTATGCTTCTTGTACTTTCATGGGCATGTCCTTCTTCAGATTTGGAAAGTTTTCCTCGATAATTTTGTTGAATATATTTTCGGCACCTTTGAGGTGGGCTTCCTCACCTTCCTCTATGCCTATTATTCTTAGGTTTGGCCTTTTCATGGTGTCCCACATTTCCTGGATGTTTTGTGTTAAGGATTTTTTGGATTTATGATTTTCATTGGTCGATGAATCTATTTCTTCTAGTTTATCTTCTGCGCCTGAGATTCTCTCTTCTATCTCTTGAATTCTGTTGGTTATGCTTGTGTCTGTAGTTCCAGATTTTTTGCCCAGTTTTTCTATTTCCAGCATTCCTTTGGTTTGTGTTACCTTTATTTTCTCTATTTCAGTTTTCAAGTCTTGAACTGTTCCGTTCACCTGCTTAATTGTTTTTTCTTGGCTTTCTGTACTTTCCTTAAGGAATTTGTTCATTTCTTCCACTTTTTTGTTTGTTTTTTCCTCCATTTCTTTAAGGGATTTTCTCACATCTTCTTTGAGGGCCTCTATCATTTTTATGATGGTAATTTTTAAGTCGTCCCTTCTGCTTCCTCTGCTTTGTTGTTGTGTTCTGTTCTAGTTGGTGTAGATTCCCTAGATTTTGGTGGTGTTATGCTTGTCTTTCTGTTGTTAGGTGTTTTCTTGTATTGCCTTCTTCCCATAGCTTCTTCCAGTAGGTGTTGGTGGGGTCTCCCGTTCTCTCTATGGTACTTCCCCGGTGGGCTTATTTGGGTCAGAGATTCAATATCTGTAGCTCTGTGTGGTCCAAGCTCTCTAGGAGGTCTCCCCTCAGACAGGGACCCAGGGATGGGGTCAAGGATGAGGATCCAGTAGAAGATGCCAGCAGGAACTCACAGTGGTCCTGCAGAGATAGGCAGATCTCTGGGAGGGGCCCGGGACTCCAGCAGAGGACTGGAGGTGTGGGTCAGAGACTAAGCAGGTGGAAATTACGGGTGGTCCTGCGTGGATAGGCAGGTCTCCTTTGTTCATAGTTGCTCTGAGAAGTCTCCAAAGTAGGGTGGACTGTTGGCTCCACCCTTTTTCCCAATGCTTAACCAGAGTGGCAGGACCATGGGCAGGATAGGGCACCAGGTGGGGGGGGAGGCAGGCTCGTGGTGGGGATGGGTGGGGGTGTATCAGAGCTCCAAGGGTGCCCTTGATAGGCTTCGGACACAGGAGCAGCAGGATCAGTTGCCAACCCAGGGAGTTCGGAATATTCATTATTTTAAATTAGAAGGACTATCATCTTTTTTTTTTTTAAACAGTCATGAAAGGGTTTATATTTTTATTATATAATTCTGTAACTTTAAATTTGAAACAAGCTTGCTTTATGTATCAATCCCAGTTCCCACACCCTTCCATCCTCCCCTGTTCTCCCCAACCCATATCTCATCCCTATTCTGCTCCTCTGGGAGTGTAAGGCCTTCCATGGAGAGTCTTCAAAATCTGTCATATCATTAGGAGCAGGGCCCAGGCCCTCCCCCATGTATCTAGGCTGAGGGAGTATCTCTCTATGTGGAATGGGCACCCAAAGGCCATTTGTATACTAGGGATAAATACTGATCCACTACCAGAGGGCCCATAGACTGCCCTGTCTATGAGGACTATGTTTATACTGAGCAAGAATACAATTTTAACCAAGCAAGCAATGGAACTTTATGGCTGAACAGACCATTGTTACAACTACATCTGTGAAATCTTTATGTCTGACACTTCATTTTAAAAGAACAGAATTATAGAGTATCTTTTACTCTTTTAAATAAGACCAAAAGACTTCTATTTCTGTTGGTGCTGACAGAATTTTGCTGCAGATTGTTTTGTATCTCAGGAGCCTTTCTTAGTACTTGAAGGAAAAAAATTATAAAAATGATTCACATATATTTTGCCTAAGGAATAATCAGATAATGAATAATACAAGTAATAGTTTGAAATGAAGACTAAAATGAAGCATAACTTGTAAACACAATCATGGATTGTGACTCAGTTTTTTTCATTTACTGGAAATCCTATGGTAATACAAAGAATTTGAAATAATTATTAGGAAAAACTACCGACATTTGAAAATTACCATGTAAAAATTATAAACAGGCCCAAGAGGAGACAGTATGAGAAATAAAAGTTACATTTTTTATTTAGAGGCTTTCCATTTTCAGTACATAAAACTAAAGGGATAATATAACATGAAAGTCACAAGTGATTTTAGAGTGGGTACAAGTGGCTTTACATAGGATGTGTGACAGAGAACATTGTAATTGCTTAAAGAATTTGTTTCTTGTCTTCCTTACTCAATATCTGGGTTATTACACATTTTTCTACCAATAAGTTGATATTTTCACACACTTTTGGAATGTGTTAGCTATGGTAACTTACAACATGGACCAAAATGGGAAAGGACAATTGCCACATTTTACCTCTCAACTGAGAGGTAAAAATGAGCCGTGTTTCTGAGAAAGTAGAAAGGGGACCTTGCAGATATCTAATCTATTGTCCTTGTTTCAGATTTCCAGATGATTTCATTTATAAGATGCAGGGGAAGGGACTGGCTTCACCAGGTAAGATTGCCCAACTTTGTCACAGCAATGTATTTGTCCACATAGCACAGACATAATAGTAACACCACATCTGGTCCTTTTCATGTTCCCCCTCCACCTTCCTGCATGGAAGTGAGTAGGACAGGCACATTCTTCTCCAAAGATTTGAAGGTGATGCACAGTGATGCACAGAGTTACTGCAGTGAGGGGAGAAAGCCAGAACAGACAGGTGGGGGGCAGTGTATCAGAAGAGAGCAAACATCAGTTGTGAGTCAGTCTTCACTGTGAAGTGTTTGCACAGCCACTAACAAGGGGCAGCAACGATACTGGAGAGTCAGTCCCTAAGAAGGCAAGAAATCCAGTCTCAGGAGGACAGAACTTTATTACAGCAGGGATGGATCTTGAAGACTTCGGGCATATGTTAAAGAGGACAAATCATAGCAAATTAAATGACCATTGACCCTCTAGTCTGGAGCATAGGCAGAACCTTGAAGTGCCCATAAGTTTATTCAGTGGAGAGGGAAGAGCCGTTGTTCAGGGTACCTCAGTCTTGTCCCCAGAGGTCTGAGGTGTGGCTATCTTCTGGTAATCTCTGGCCCAGGAAGTCACATTTCTGGTCACATCTCACAGGTGAGCACACTAATTCTACATTGCAGCTTTGACTGTTTCAAGCAGTTCAGGCTCACCAATGTTCAAAACCATTAAAAAAATCTTTTTATTTTTTTTTAACACTGTGGAAATTTTCAGTAAAATGGAAACAAATTGCTATAAGTAAACCATTTGTCACAGTCTGATTACTTTGCAGCCACTCTGGGAACACCAATTTGTCATGCTAGATCAAGATAACCACAGCCTGACTAGAGGAAATGGCTTTTTGCCTACTAGTTGTGATTTTTTTCTAAATGTTCACCCAGAGAGACGTGCTCCATGGCATCTACATGTTCCACTCCAGCTGTGTGAACGAAGAGGGAAGCTAAGACATTCAGAACAAATTGCACCGTCTACACGCATTTGCAGGCAAAATAATTAGCTATGGTTAAATATAAAACTCAGGGTTGTAGGAAAATATATATTCAGAGTACAATAATTCATTGTATATGTTGAAGTTATTCAAATGAACAAAAGCAAAAGACCTGTCACTCAGTTGGACAAAAGAATAAAGAACAACCAAATAAATGTTTTAGCCATATTACTTTCTGAGAATCAAATAGACCCTTGAGGGACGCTTGAGGATTTGCTAGTTATTCTTTCTGAACTAGAATACAGGTGTGTCCTCTCTGTGTGGTGCATGAAAGTGGAGCAGGTTGTTATAATCAGAGTGTTTGATAACTTACATTTCTGAGACAGTTTACATTAGCTTCAGAGAGATGAGAGCCTGGCAAGACTTGTCCCTTGCTTTTTAACAGTAGCACTTAACATTGCATACTAGGCTGGTGGGATTGCCAAGGAACTGGTACAGGCAGCACATATCAGAAAACCCTACCTAGCAAATGAATTTGCAAATACACAAAGGTTTGAGGTCTCCCTTTGTGTTTCTAAGCAATCAAAATGACAATGATCTCTCTCTCTCTCTCTCTCTCTCTCTCTCTCTTCCCATGACCACTGCCAGTTCATCAATTGCATCATTATTGCTCATATTGTTACATGTGTTACATACAGGCTAAGAAAGTCAAGGGTTTTTGCAATGTGTCTTTTGTCTTGTGATGTTTTTTGACATGGATTTCCAATTGGACAGCTTTACTAGTTCTACAATTGGGTGTGTGTGGAATTGACAATAATTTAAAAATATTTTACAGTGATAACCTGAGTGGAATATCTATCATGCATCAACACTTTCTCCAGTCCTTTGTATCCCATGCTTCCGAAGGTTTGACATAAAACATGCTTTCAAATTATTTGACATTCTGCTTTTACACTCCTCAGATACTATCATGTATTAAGGAAATATACTTTTAATTCCATCAAATATCAGTGATGAGTATTTCTGGAAATTATCAGAGGAGTTAAATTTGAAATCTAAAATTCTCATAACATTTCATGTACTTTTGGAATGGGGCCTTGGGTCATCCATAAGAGTACAGTGCTTGGGAAGTAGTAATGGGAAGGGGAGAATTTTTATAGATTATAGTCACTGTTATTATAGTGCTATAGCACAGAAAGAGATCTATTAGCTATCAGTATATAGTTTAATTTAAATCTATCATTATTTAATATTTAGATATTAGTATATGTCTAAATCTATCACCTATCATTAATTACTGCCATGCTGACTACCAAAAACTTAATAAGTACAGCTAAAAGTCTGTTTAAACAGTAGTGACTGATTCAAGCTTACAAACAGATTTTCTGTTAAAATCATTTTGAAGATTTGTTTCATCTATTAATTTATTTATTGTTATTTTATATGTATTGGTGTTTGTCTGTATTTATGCCTGTGTTTAATGTGTGGAGGCCAGATGCCATGCAACTGGAGTTATAGATGATTCTAACTCATCAGGTGGGTGTTGGAAATGAAACCCAGATCTTCACGAAGACCAGCCAGGGCTCTTAAGCAAAAAGCCATTTCTCCAGTCTCAAGATTTATTTTTATAATAACTTATGTGTATGTGTTCAGGTACCTGCTGAGAGGGGGGATTAAGACATTGAATTCCCTAGAGATGGACTTACAGGAAGTTGTGAGCTGCCCACTGTGAGTCCTGGGAATTCTGGAAAAGCAGTAATTGCTCCCACTCACTAGGCCATCTCTTTGGCTCATGAATTGAAGTTTTAATGGGTGAGTTAACCATATATGTTTATTCCTTCAAAATCCAAAAATAGAAGTAACATAAACATTGGCTTGATTTCTACCTTACTGGAAATACTGTGGTTACACAAGAAAAACTAAATACTCACTTTTGCTTTTTATAATGCTAAATTTAGGATGACTTTCCCAGGCTTTTTGACAGTTTATCTTAAAATTTTTAGTAAGACTCAAGTTTCAAGAAGTTTGCTACAGCTCGGACCATCATGGGAAACGTTTCTAATTTTGAGCAATGCACAAGGTTTGCAGAAATGATGAAATAGTCTAAAATAGCATTTGACTTGCAGTTTACTACCTCTGTTGATATTGATTAGTGTACTTGCTGCGTTAGCAACAAAACTCAAGGCCTGTTATTCAGCACTATTTAAATGGAGTAGAAGGAGCTCATTTTACTTATTTCCTTGCTTTCTCTTTTTGCTCCCATCGAATTCCACTAAACCTCTTTTAAATTCATAAGGATTTTGGGTGGGGCCACTGTGTTATCTCATTCTGCATTTTGTGATCATCATTGTTGTTTGCTGGAATGGTAGGTGGCTAGTAGAAAGAAAAGGTATAATGCGATTATGTCACTATGCCTGCTGCAAGTTGAATTTTCAGGCCAGAACTGTAAGATCTATTTTTTTTCTTGGTTTCAGGTCTCTACTTCACGTATAGCACTTCTAGTGACAATTTGGTGGCTTTCCACCTATGAATGCACTTGGTTCAAGATAAAAATCTTCACTTTTGTTCTGGCATCTGATTGCCAAGCATGCAAAAAATATTACTGATAAGCCTTTTCACAGCTTTCCTATAAAATGCTATGTTCTCCATGTTCCTTTGATTAGCCTACTATTAATGCAACCCTATGCTTCCTCCAAAACTTAAATCCTGCGACTTACAAATGTATCTCAGCAAGAGCTATCTACTACCAATCTCCTTTGCACAGAGTATTTTAGACTAAACCTCCACAATAAACTCCCTATCCAAATTGAAACCTTGATGAGACAAAATCATTTCTGGTCTTTGACTGAAATAATCACATTTGAATAATGGAGTTGGTCTACAAACCTGATATTAAGAACGACAGATCTGTATCTCAATGCTCCCTGCACACTCTTATCCCATTATTCTGTGAATCACTTTGGTCACCACCATGGTGTGGTGCTTGTTGGCTATGCTACTGGAGAGCTCACTTCATTAGTCCAGAGATCTCTAGCTTCCTGCCTACATCTTCCTTGGTGCCTGAAGCTGTTGTAGCATCCACCTCAGTGCCCTGGCATACATAATTGGAGTGTGGGGCAGAGCTCGTCACCCTTTTTCATGAGGAACATTCATCTCTTCCAGGGCAGGGGTACAGTACACATTCCAGGGGAGGGCAGGGATGGGCAGCACTGAGGTATATTCAACTAGATAAGATACATGTCTTGAAATTGTCTTTCCTTTTCCACTCTCCCAGGCCATCCTTTTCATAAGGAAATCACCAGAATGGAAGCCACTATTTCCTACTCTTCTTTTGTGTGAATGCAAACTAATGCAACTTCCTAAGCTCATTTTAGAAAACAAAACATTGGTCTTAAATTTGATAGTTAGGAGATTATGTTCTTTCTTGCTACTAAAATATTTAGAAAATGTTATATAATCAGCACATGGAAATTGCAGTTGGGATATTCTTGGGTACATCAGTAACACTGAGCTGAAAAATCATAGGATTATTTTCAAAAAATATTAATGAGTGTTAGAAGTCCTAAGCTATCATCAGTCTTTTTTTTTTTTTTTAAAAAGGGGGGCATCCGATTTTAAAATATTATGCCTTGTTTTAGAAAATCACACATGTTCTCCAAGGCCCTATGAATCAGGAGGTATTAAATTAGTGCATGAACCAAAACAGTGCAAACAAAACCAGAGTCTCCAGAGACTCAGAAAAGCACACATTGTATATGCAGGACAGCAGGGCATAAACATATACTGAAATAAACATAAATATGCATGTAAGTGTGTGTGTGTGTGTGTGTGTGTGTGTGTGTGTATGTGTATGTATATGTGTATGTGTGTGTATGCTGAAAGGATCATGAGAAGGAATCTTAATAGAATGGGTAAGGGAAGGGGACATGCAAGCAGAGGAGAGTCCTGTTTGGGAAGAAGAAACAGACTGGTAAGAGGCGTCCAGAAGAACAAGGGAATGCAGGCTGTGAGGAGAGAATTAGAACAAAGTTATCATGGCACATATGCATAAAAATGTCAAAATAACACCCACTACACTTGAAGTTAACTTAAAAAGTTGACTTAAAAAGAAAAAAGAGGCTGGGGAGATGTTTGTCCAGTCCAGCACCTGTCTCACATGTCCAAGGACCTGAATTGAATTTCCAAAACTCACGAAACGCAAATGCACACATGCATATGCATGTGCACAAGCACACACACTCACAACACACACACACACAATCAAGGCATGGTGGGATGTAGCTGTAATGATGATGCTGTGGAGGTAGAGGCAAGCAGGTCACTGGGGATTGCCAGCATAATTGGTAAGTCACAGGCTAAAGTAGTCAATAAGGAAAACAACTCCTATGGAATGACAATTAAGCACGACACCTTAGCTTCTGCATGCACTTACATACATGTGCATTCATGTAACCTCTCTCTCTCTCTCTCTCTCTCTGTCTCTCTCACACACACATACACACACACACACACACACACAAATACTGCCTCCTACATATCTGTTTATCACTCAATAAAATAATAATAACAAAGTTATAACCTTTCACTAGTGGATGAAGGGGCTCCTTAGCCTCCTTTAGGCATCACTCAGTTTGAGGAGTATTCTAAAGCCAGTTCCAGGGTCTGGATCCCTAACCTAAGTTAGTATAATGGTCAGTCATGGCCATGCCCCATTTCCTCCCCATTGAAGTAATTTCAGTCTCTTGCAGTGTCCACTGTCACTGGAGTTTTTGTCACTATGTTCAGTTCCTCTTGAGACAAGGCCTAGAAAATGCCTCTTCAACCTCCAGATCTCTAGCACTCGGATGTCTGGAAATGCTTGCTACCTCTAGGCTTCCTGGAAATGCAGGTTCTCTCAGGGCTTTGTGCTCTGAACAACACAGACAGGCCAGTTCAAGACTGAACAGACACTCCTAGGCTGCCACTAAGTTGTGGGGTTTTTCAATGGCCCTTCCACATGTTTCTTTTTCAAATCTAGTGAGGTCGTTGCAGAGGCACTCGGGTCTTATTTTCCCAAAGAAGTTAAGTTTTCTTGTCCATCCAGACCCTACGGCTGTTTGTTGTTTATCTTGTAGATCTGCAAAGCCAAATGCAGTTCCCCTTGAATAACATATGAAAAAGCAGGGCCGATAGTTTACTGTGTTTTAGTCCTTCTTCCTTCATATGTTACTGTCAAAGCAAACAAATATTTTCACCCCTGAAATACCCATGCCTTTATGTAGCTGTTGAAGTTAGGCTATACGCTGCACAGTCCTATATGCTTTCCTTCCTTTGCCTGTAGTTGCACTATTTATAAATGATTAAACTAGTTCATTCATTCTAATTGCTTCAAAGTACTTCACTGTACCTGCTGTGCAAATATCTATATGTGCTAAGATGGATAAATCTTGCAAATTTAAAATCAAATGAAAAATAAGACATAAAATGATACTCACAGAGAGATGCAATTTATGCAAGCACACACACAAAACAGCAGGAACTTAACCCTTTGTATTGGATACAGAACACAGTCAAAATGCAAAATCAACACATGCACTGACTCTGGGTATGGTGGTCTGTGCATACCTGTACCTGTCTGGACTCAAGAGCAAAAGCAAAGGACTCACAGGTTCCAGATCAACCTTTTCTAAAAAAAGAAAAAAAAAAAAAAGGGTATATATCTTGGGCTATGAGACAAAACAAAACAACCACAAAAACAATACACAGGAGGAAAATAAGTGACTTTTATCATCTCTTAGTCAGAAGGGCCCATAGAAATATTGACCAAGATACCACTGAGAGAAGGAGGATGGGATGAAAGAAAGGATGAAGGAAGCAAGGCATAAAGAGAAGGATGAAGAAAGGGAGGAAAGAAGAAACAAAGGGCAAAGGAGAAAGAAGCATTGAAGCAAATAGGGATAACTATCATTAGAGTTAATAGTACACGTATAGTATATATTATTCTTACTAATTTTAGAGTATGTATTAAGGATTTAGTAATTATCTCATAGAATATAAAAGTAAAATGGCAAAAATATTGCACATTCTCATTTGTACTTGTTCAGCATCACACTTCACATGGGTGCCTATCTGGAAACATACTCTTTAAAAAAATATTTTCCTATACTGTTTGATTCTTTTTTCTTTTTGGGTGTATATTTTAAATTTTTATCTTATATGTATGGAGTTATATTTACATCTATGTCTGTTACTTACAGAGCCTGGCACTAGAATTACAGACAGTTGTGAGCTGTGTGTACTGGGAATTGAACCTGGGTTCTCTGGAAGGGCCCCTCTTTGAGTCTTTGTGCTTTGGCAGAATGAATAACCAACTTTGAAGTGTGACTCTAACCTTAATCAATGAAAAACCAGGAGTCAAATATTGGGGAAACCTGAAAATCAGAGAACCAGGAGCCTACCTACATGTTTACCAGGCGGAGATGCTCTCTCTACTTCTCACTACCCTACCTTATCACTTCCTCTCTCTGCCTCCCAAGTACTGGGATTAAAGACATGAGCCACAACAGCCCAGCTTTTATGGTTTAACAGTGGCCAGCTGTACTCTCTAATCTTGAGGCAAGCTTTATTTGTCAGAACATAAACAAAATACCACACAACACAGCTGTTTTGTGTGTGTGTGTGTGTGTGTGTGTGTGTGTGTGTGTGTGTGTGGTGATATATTACTTATGATTTATTTAACTTGCCTGCAGGTACAGAAAGTAAAGCTAGCCACAAGCCATAGAGCCAAATAACAATGATACAAACCTTTAGTCCCAGCAGCCATACTAGTTAGTCATATAGCCAGAGGTGGTGGTGGCACACACCTTTAATCCCAGGACTCAAGAGACAAGCAGATAGATCTCTGTTAGTTCAAGGTCACACTGACCTACACAAAATTGATGCAGTCTTAAAGAGAAACAATTCACACAAAGCTGATCTCAGCACTTGGGATCACACACCTTTAATCCCAGGATCTGAGAGGTATAAAAGGAAGAGGCAGCAGTCTGGGATTGTAGTCTGAGGTTTGCTGGAGAAATTTATTATTCAGCCTCCCTGAGGAGAGGACAGCCCTTTGAGCCTGAAGTAGAGGTAAGAGTTAGTGGCTGGCTGCTTTGTTTTTCTGATCTTCAGCATGAAGCTTCAAAATCCGTATCTATCTCTGGGTTTTTATCATTCATGTTACAATTTTGTTTCTTAATTTTACAATCTTTTGTTATAAGAAACCATTATATCTCAGTTTTTTTTTTTCAACTCTCACCTAAATAAAGAACTGGCATCCCCTTATGTCAGTAGGAGAGAGTTTGCTATGCTCCTTCATAACAATGTTTGACAACGACTGAGACACTGTTGGGTATGGTAAATGGAGAAATATGATAACTGGCAGCCAATGAGTAGGGGTATAGATGCTTTGAAAAACTCTACAATTCTTCACTCCTATAGTGAAGGGTTACCTGGTCTGAAATGCCAATGGTAGTGAGGTACAGAAAACCCTAACTTAAGCTCTCATATTTTGCATGTGTACAAAGTTGTAATTTGAGCTTGGGACGATACAATGTTTGACTAGAAATGAAACCTGAGAAATTTAAGAACCCTACACAGAACAAAGTAGACACTTCCCAGAGTTTCTGTTCTCCTGCAAGTGAGTGACCTGCCTGTTTCATTTCTCAATGGCATAAATGGGCTTATGAGCAAAGTTTTACTCTGCATTCTACTATTAACATAGTGAGTACAACCCTTCCCACCTGTTCTAGATCTAAAGGTAGTCTCTCCCAGAACCTGGAATTAGGAAACTAAGTTTTGTACTTTCATTGTGGTTTTATAAGTTTCCTATAATTTTGCTATTTAGCTTAGGTTAGTTTATGTAAACCTTACTCAAAATATTTCAAAGGACATATGCTATATTTTAGTTCATATGCAATCCAGACTAGATGGATGCAAAAAAAAAAAAATAGGTCAATGACTAAGCTTTTATTAATATTATCTTGAGAATATCAACATCCATCCAATAATAAAGTTAATTAAGCATTTATCTAAATTCAGCAAAAGGCTAACAATTTTCCCAGTTTTTAAGGCAAGTAAATAAATATGACAAATAGCACTGAAGTATGGGATCTGATTTTTCTTTGGACTTCATTTATTAATCCACAATGTTTTGGTTTTTTTTTTTTTGCCAGCCTGCTTACTGGTTTACATTCTTAGAGATTGTGTGACTATGACATTCACTTTTAGTGCTGGTTGGAAGACAAAGCTTGTAAGAATGAAGGAATACAGTAGATATTTTCAGCAAAATGAGAATGGCATTTGTAACAATATATGTTGAAAATCTTGGACAAGAAAAAATACATAGTCCCAGGGTGCCCAGTGCTTTTCTTATTCACTACCTTTAGTTATGATAGAGAGCTACCATTTGATAGGACTGCTTAAGGACTCTCATTTAACTGGGAGTGTGGCAAAAAAAATATCTTATAGTCAGCAAATAGGGAAAAAGAAAGAAGCAAACTATGAAAGGCACATATGTAGTTGTAGTAGTTTTGTCATTAACTTGATGAAAAAGAGACACAAACCATAGGAAATTAAATCATCCTGTGTCCCATGGAGAATTGCTGATCTAAAGGTCCTTTCTATTTCAAAATGGGCTCCTGTATTATGCCAGCAATGCTTGTTTGAGTCCAACCATCTGAATTCACTCACCTTACACATTTGGATTTCCTATGAAAGCCCTTTCTGTTTGCAGATTAAGGAAAACATCATTTGCTGAAGATCATTATCAGCTAAACGCTTTCAGCATTCACAGCCCAGGCTTGTCCATTTATTCCAACATCTTTTCTCCTTCACAGTTGGTTGAAGTTATTGAAATTCATTTTACTAACCCAGAGGAGAACAATATTAATATTAATTTTCATTCTGAGTATTGTATAAAAAGATTATTTTCCACATTATTAAAAGAGAAAAAATTGTTTAGCATATCTAAATGAATAATATGCAATTTATAACTGAGTACAATAGTAATCATGAAGAGCTACAGGATGGTATTATTCTCTTAAGACTTCCATCAAACCAGCCATAGAAAGAAAATATGAAATGTAAGCAAATGTGTTCAGACAGCCAGGCATAGATGCGCATTGTAAATACCTCTATTCAGCATATTAAGGATCCAGTATTGTCTATCCGTAATTTTGTGGTTGTTTCAGCACAGACCATTGTCTTTAAGCTATAACACACACCACTTTTAAGAGCCAAAGGAAATGGAGAGCATGAAAAAGCTGTGAAAGCAAGCAGGCTAATTTGTGGTAATACTGAACTGAATAAAGACTGATTTCATCAAAGGCAGATGGAAAGATATTTCTGGTTTTTCAAATGTTAATGAATAAATAGCATTTAATTTCATAAATTTTCAAAGTTATTCTGAAGATAATTATTTCATAAAATTTTCTCATTTCCACTGTATGCAAGCAGCTGCACTGAACACAAGAGAAGCTGTGAGCATGTGATTCGGGGCAGGAGGTTATAACTCATCATCATAATTCAGAGGAAATGTCTATATGCTGTGAAAGTTATCTAGAAAGAAGCCTCAATGAGGAAAGCATTCTTTTTCTGCCCTTGTTCAAGAAAACAGGCTAACTTGTCCCATTTTCACAAAGCAATCTGCTACCCTAAAACAGCAGTCTTTACTTTTGCCTTTTCCTAAAGCCCAATTTGAGTGACTAGGCCCTACCATTGTGTTTCAGAATATTTTTCTGTGATACTATGATGGTTATTGTTGGTTGTCAACTGGACTATGTCTGCCATGAGCTGCACTGCAGTAATGAAGGAGACACCTGTGATCTGGATCTTGAAGCAGGAAGACAACATGCCTTTGATTCAGATTTTGAGCCTGGAAGACACAGACTTTTGTTTATGATTTTGAGGTGGGAAGGCATATCTTTAATTTGGGTCACACCCTCTGCTGAAAGCCTATATTAACGGCAATGAAGGAAGGGTACATTCGTTCTTCTTTGCCTGCCCTTGCCTTGCTAACACATTCATTGGAGGCTACTTCTTTGGAATTCCAGCATATACAGAAGAGGAGCTGAGACACCCAGTCTCATAGGACCTTTCACAGCTAGCAATTACTGGATTAGTTGAACTACAGCCTGTAAATCATTTCAATAAATTCCCTTTGCACACGTGTGTGCAGGCACACACACACACACACACACACACACACACACACATACACACTTACTTCATTCCTTAAGTTCTGTGACTCTAGAGAATCCTGATTAATACAGATAGTTTGAATGAAAATGGCCCCCCGAGGCTCATATATTTGAATATTTAGTTTTCACTTGGTAGATAATTTAGGAAGAATTAGAAGGTGTGGTCTTATTGGAGGAAGTGTGTCCTTGTTGAAGGAAATGTTTCCATATCAAAGGAGGCTTATCACTGGCTGTGGGCCTTGAGGTTTCAAAAGCCAGTCTCATCTTCTCTGTCTCCTGCTTATGGGTAAGGTGTAAGCTCTCAGCTACTGCTTCCATGCCTTGCCTGCCTCTCTGCTGCCATGTTCCCCACAATGGGCCATGCCATCAGGGTCCTGATCTCACCCTCTGAAACTGAAAGCAAGTTCCAAATTAAATGCTTTATTTTATAAGTTGCCTTGGTCATAGTGTGTCTTCACAGCAAGAGATCAGTGACTAAGACACATTCCCACACGCCATACTGGTTCTTATGTTTAGGACATCTCACTACCTTGACAGTCATCCAAAGTCCTGTAATTGGTACATCCATCTTCAGCCCATAGGCCACAGTATATCTGGCAGAATTCTCAGCAAAGCAGGAAATTTTAAACTGTCCTACATGCATTGGCAGTTTGTTAGTCATTTTTTTGTGGGGGGGGATAACTTGTAGAATGTTTGAAACACTCTTTTATGAAGCAGGAATCCTAGTGCACTGTCCATATTGTTTTAGTAGTAACTTTTTTGTGGGTCCTATATGTACATTTTATATAGTATATAAACCATTTAAGCAAGAACAGTTTCTTGCTCAAATGGCTATTTTTGTTACGTCAAAGAAAAACTCCTTAACAAGACTCTTTGATGCCCAAATTTCTCTTTGAAGGAATTGGTGTTTTAACAGCAGTTGGTTGTGTTTGCTGTCATGAAAAACCCTTAACCATTTTAAATGTCATATTCTGTAGATCTTTGAAAGGTCTGAAGACTATCTATCTCAAATTATCTCTGTTATTCTAGAAAACATAACTAACAACCAATAAGAAAAATATTTACAGAATTACATCTTCCATCAGTGACCCTTTAATACAGTTTTTCATGTTGTGGTAATCCACAGCCATAAAATTATTTTTATTACTATTCCATAACTACAATTTTACTACTACTATGAATAGTGATCTAAATATGTGATATGCATGATGGCCTTAGGCAACAACTATGAAAGGCTTACTCAATCTCCAAGGGGATCAAGACCCACAGGTTGAGAACTTCTGGTCCAGTTTAATACAGACAGAGTTTAATACAGACAGGTCTACAGCTATTTAAAATGATATGCAATTTCAAGGAGCAGGTAATTCAGTAAGGAAAAAAGTGGAAAACACTGCATTTGGAAGACATGATTAATAATAACAATGGTGGGAGGAAGCTTTAAGAAACATATAGAAGAAAAATGATAAAAGTTTTTATAAGAGGTCTAAACTTTGTGTAAACAGGAAAGGATGTCATAATCACAGAAGTGAGAGTTGTTTGTGGTGTTGTCTGTAATGAACATTGACTAACAAGGGAAGGAAGGACAAACTGGATTAAGACAAAAGAACAGTTTATAATGATAAAGTCAGACATGCTGAGTCTACTGGAAAGGATAGAAAGTGAGTGTTGTACTAGAAGGTGGTAGGAACTTTGGAAGGTGGAATTTATGGAGGTCCTTAGGACATTAGAGTATAGCATACTGAGGATTATGGATGCTTAACCCTTTCCTTTCCCTTTGTTGATTTCTGGCCATTAAGCAGTTTCTCACCATTGCCACATCGCATTCCAGAAGAGATATCAAAGTTATTTGTCTTCCTGGCCATAGACTAGCACTCCTAAAATCATGAGCCACAATCAACCTCTTCCACGTCATGCACTGGTTATCTCTACTATTTATTTATTTATTTATTTATTTATTTATTTATTTATTTATTTGTAGTTGACTAATACAGCTGTATTGTACAGGACCTATGGTAGAGATGTGTGCTTCTTAGATTCTGGAAGATTCAGATATATTTTAAAAATGAATCCACATCTTTCTATTTACAGGTATTTAAGAAAACCTTCATTAACTTGGAGCCACTAATTGAAATAAGATTTGTGCAATCGGAAAGGTAGCTCTAGAGAATGATGAAGTGACACTGAGTTGATACAATCAAATCTGTAAGAAAGGGCGGTGGATCACAATAGCAACCCATCCTCATCCTCCATGGGTAGCTGGGTATCAATAAAATGAGTGAGTGCATGACATTTACAGGGTTTCTTTCACCCTTTGGAATATCTTGCTGACTTAACAAAGTGGTGGATTTTTTCCCTCCTCCTCTTTTTTTCTTTCTTTTTTTTTTAAATTTATATATTCTGCTTACATGGGCATTTAACTTGTCCTTAAACTGATCTTCTCTGAGGAAGCTCATGGTACAATAAGTAAAAATAACTGAAAGAGGAATTAGTCTCTTTAGAAACCTAGGTAAGTCTTTTTGTAAATAACTCCCACCAGACTTAGTAGAAATAACCGATTATAGCATTCAACTTGTACTTTTTTAGCAACAAAAAAAAATTTTGAAGTAATTATCTTGGCTTGATTTCTCAGTAAAATATAGAGGCTTTCTGTGAAGAAACAATGCTGGAATTGTGGGTTAGTTTTTTCTTTCCTTTTGAAAGAATGATATTAGAGTTCAAGAAACAAATTTCCACTTAAGACAGAATTAAATAAAAGGTATTCCTGCAGTCAACACAAGGCAAACGCTAATAATTTTAGGGCTCAATTTCCTTAAAATATGAAATAATTTCAGGTTGCTGTACAAAGGTTTCCCTGTAATGATTTCACTTGCAATTTCTCCATGGGGAATCATACATCATCACCAACTGCCTTCTCAACAGTGAATTGCACAAGAAAAACAGACATGTAGCAACACAGGAGGAAGTGCATTTTAATGACAGAGAAAGATAAAAATGTATAGACTATACTACCTTTTTCTATTTCTATTCCTAAGTTTCTTAGAAGACAGAGAGTATATGGGTATTAGAAAGTGCAATACAATGACATACACCATATTAGTACATGGCCCCATATAATTTGAATACTTTAATCTTAATCTTTCATGCAAAATGAACTATATAGAGATTTCAAAAATAGCACCTATTTCCTAAAAACACAATATTTCTCTTGCAAGACAAAACTATTTATTTTGTACTTGTCTCTTATGGAGTAGTCAATTGTGTTAAAATATTACTGGTAGTTTTTAAATATTAGGATTGTTTGAATGCTTGTACCTCATGTTCATAGAGATCAACACTTCCAATTATCTCAGTAGAAGTTGGCCTTTTAGTTTTGTTGACATCTTGCCTGAAAATGTGACTCCAACCACTCAACTGACACACATATTATCTGAGTTCATATTTTCTACTAAGACACACTATAGTAGCTTTCAATTCAGCCATTATGTTCATTAGATAACAAAAATTGTGAGGACAATGATCCTTTAAGAGAAAGAGAAAAAGATCAGTGTAGGCAAGGACTTTCACATTCTTTGAAAAGAAGGGTGTACAAGAGACTACATAAATAGAGATGTAGGGGTTAAATAGGAACAGGAAGGAGGTTCAATATTCTTGAAAATTTTAAAATCTCACTCTCGTAAGAATGTGACTGATTAGGCAGAGAGTTGTCTCTGTCATTTCTAGAGTTTACAGACTATCCTTCTGTGGGCTTTGATGAAGTTGAAGACAGATAGTTATGGTTATAGTTTTCCTTAGTTAGGATTAAAGATAAATTACATATAAGACTTTAGACTCACAAAGATAAAATAGAAGATGGAATATTTTCTTTAATTCTTGTTAAATGTTAATGGACTAAACATTGTTAACTATAGTTCTTATTTGATAGCTGTTTTGTTACATATTTTACTATGTTAAAGTTAAAACCCTTATTTTTATTTTAGACAGAAAAGAGGAGATGATGGGAGATGTCATTCTGTAAATAGGTTTCTTTTATTGGTTAATGAATAAAGCACTGTTGGCAAATAGGAAGGCAAGATAGGAGGGACTAGGAGACAAGGAGGATTCTGGGAGATGTTGGAGGAGACTCAAGATGTAGAGACTTGAGGAAAGAGGTTCAGACCCTGTCTCTGGTAACATAAGACCAAGTGGAAACACTTAGATTGATAGAAATGAGTTAATATTTAAGACAAAACTAGCCAACAAGAAACATTAGTAACTGGCCAACAGCTTTATATCAAACACAGTGTCTCTGTGTGCTATTTGGGGCTGATGAAGCTGTAGGACCAGGCAGGTGAGAAAACTGCTCATAACAGGGAAACTCTAAATGATGTGACAGACTTTGATGATCTCCCATTGAAGACCTTAACCTCTCTGGGGAGTGGATGAAATGGAATGTGGGGGGTTAGTAGGGTGAATGGGAGGATGGGAGGGAGAGGGAAGTAGGATTGATATGTAAAATAAAATTTTTCCTAAATTAAATAAATAAAAATTTTAAAAAAGAGTATTTTCAGTGATCTCCAATTATCTGTTCATTCACAAAGTTGTGGGAGATAAGGAAGGTTTAACTCTAGGGCTTTGAGCTTGAATGAATGCTGGGTAAGGAAAATAATTGTGTACTCATGTGTTTGTGATATATATATATATATATATATATATATTCTTTTATTGAAAAGAATACAATACATTCTGATTATAATTAACCCTCCTCCAACTCCTCCTGCCCTCCACCCACATCCTTGCTCATCCAGATTCTTACCCTTTCTTTCTATCCCTAGAAAATAAACAGGTATCTAAGGAATAATAGTAAGATAAAGTAAAACATACAAAATTATAAAGCAAACAGAAAAATTAGAACCCAAAAGACACAAGAAATATAGACACAGAGACACACATGTTCATATTCAGGAATCCATAAAAACACAAAAAATGGAAGCCTTAATACAAAGGATTTGTAGATTCTTTGTATATACAAATGTCATTACACATCACTGAAAGACAAAGAATATCCACAGAGTCTATTAGTTTTATTTATTTATTTATTTATTTATTTATTTTTAGATATAAAGCTGTGTTTCTTCAAGGTCCATCTTACTTTCTGATGCAGGTGGTGTTGCCAGGAGCAGTTGTGCCTCAATGTTAAGAAAAACCCTAAACCATTTTAAATGCCATATTATGTAGATCTTTGAAAGGTTTGAAGAATGCCTATCCATCTCAAATACATCTCTGTGTATCTTGAAATCCTAACTAACTTAACTCTAAGTTTTGACTATCATAGGTAACTATCTATAATCTGTATTAAATTATGCATTACATTTTTAAATGAGCTATATAAACACAATACCTAAACAAGAGAAATATACACATCACAAAATTGACCTTAAATTGTATCAGTAAATGAAAATCCATTTCAAAACAAAGTATTCATCTCTATAACATAATCCCCTTTTTACCTTTAAAAGAATTGGTTGTGATCATTAACCATTTATAACCAAGCCCATTTAAATGACAACAAACAATATTTGGGAATTTGGGCCTCGTTCTTTCCAAAATGCTTCCTGCTGGTAGGGGGCGCTGAAATCCTGGCTGTAATCTGTAAGGTTGCCTTGTCCCAACTGTTTTGAATGTTGGATCACCTGGGACTCTGTTTCAGGGGCTCTTGCTTGATCAAACCACATTAGTCTAGAAGGAATCCTCAGCTTTTCATTTTCTGTGGAAACAAAATTAGAAATCCTTTTCCCAATAACTTGTCCTCAGACTTAAAGTTTGAAGTCAAAGCATTTTTTTTTTTCAAGCCAACAAATTTGATTTTCTCAGGGGAGGCTTATATAGGACCGTGGGCAGGATGTGAGCAGGGTTTGAGCATAGCCAGGGCATGGGCACTGGCACAGAGGCAGAGTGAGAAGGAATGCCCTGAATTGTTTAGCTAACCTGTAATTGGCTGTAAATTGCAGCAGGAGAGATAGCCCTGAGCTGGTTAGCTACTCTTTAGCTGCCTGTTAAACTGCCCCAGGAGAGAGAACCCTGAGCTATTCTTTAACTGGATGTGAGACCACAAGCCTATACCTTGGAATGTTCTGCTGAACATTCTGGTTCTTTCTTTTTTTTTTAATTTAATTTTATTTTAATTTATATAACAACGTCCAATTAAATGAAAACAAACATTTATACACAATATTTGGGAATTTGGGCGTTGTTCTTTCCAAACTACTTCCTGCTGGTAAGGGGCGCTGTCATGGGGGATTCAAAGAAGATTCAGAAATCCTGGCTGTAGTCTGTAGGGCTGCTTTGTCCAGCTGTTTTGAATGTAGGATCACCTTATACTCTATTTCAGGCGGTCTGGCGTGATCAAACCACATTAGTCTGGAAGGAATCCACATCTTTTCATTTTCTGTGGAAACAAAAATAGAAATCCTTTTCCCCAGTAACTTGTCCTTGAACTTAAATTTTGGAGTCAAAGCATTTTTTTAAAATTTAATTTATTATTTTACATGTCCATCCCAGTTCCCTCTCCCTCCCTCCCTCCCTCTTTTCCCTCCCTCCCTCCTTCCCTTCCTTTTACCCTCTCTGCCCTCTCACATGCACTCTAACCACTCTCCCCTCCCATCCCCTCACCCCAATTCCACATGTAGAGGAATGTCATCCAGTTGGGGTCATGTAGATCTGACAGGTCATGTGAAGTAGGGACTAGGGCTTCTCTCCTGTCTCTAGATTAAGGCAGTTATCAGAGGCAGTAATTTTCTGCCTGAGAGATCTGAGGTTGTGAGGATGGTGATGGCCCCCAACAGTACTAGGCATGGCATGACTCATTGTGACACTGGTGTCCACTTGCTGTGGGTGAAACTATTCTTCCCGGGCTGCTCTATATGAGACACTGACTTCTAGACTAAAGACCTTTAGACTAATATTCAAATATTCTCTACCTGTAATTGCATTGATTTTTATCTATGTCTATTCTATCTTACCCCTAAAAAGAAGTTAAGACTTTTGTAAGTTAATAGATTTGCATGAAAAGGGAGCTTATTATTTTAAAGAGATTTTGTTTTTTTAACCTGTGGATGCTGACATGTGGAATAACATATTTAATTAGTAAAGAAAAATGGTGTGCTTAAGGAAATGCAGGCATCTGGGAAATACATTTGGTATTTCAGTGCTTTACTGATTTGTATGTGAGCCTCAGTATATCATTTATTTCTCTGGCTTAATTTGGTGATTTGTAAAATGAACTATTATGTCATAAAATTTGAAATATGTCAGTGTATCCGTCTCAACATGATGTAGTAAAACTTAAATTCAACAGAAAGCAAATCTATAGTGATTAAACCGGTCTGACCCTGACTGAACTGGCTTGAACAGGATAAAACCAGTCTGAACCAGATTAAACCAGTCTGAATCAGTCTCAAACAGATCAAACCAGTCTGAACCGGACTGAACCGGTTTAAAGTAGTCTGAACCAATACGAACCAGATCCAACTGGTCTGAAACGAATCAGGATCAAACCTGCCTAAACTGGTCTGAACCCGGCAGACCTAGTCTCATCTGGTCTAAACTGGTCTGAACCTGATAGAACTGGTCAGAACCTGTCTAAACTGGTCTGAACTGGTTTGAACCTGATAGAACCGTTCTGAACTGGATAGAACTGGGTTGAACCTGTCTGAACCGGTCTAACCTGGATCAACCCAGTATGAACTGGATAGACCTGGTCTTTACCGGATCGAACCAGTCTAAACCTCTCTGAAACGGATATACTCAGTTTATTTTATATTCATTCTCCTAGTCTGTGCCTTTTTATTGAGGAATTGAGACCATTGACGTTGAGAGTTGCAGTGTTGTTTGATGTTTGATTTCTTCTATTTTGTTGTTTTTGGTGGTGGTGGTGGTGTGTGTGTGTGTGTGTGTGTGTGTGTGTGTGTGTGTGTGTGTCCTCTTTAGATTTGCTAATCTGGGACTATTTATTCCTTGTTCTTTCTTCAGTGTGGCTACTTCTTCAGGTTGATGTTTTTCTTTGAGTGCTTTCTGTAGGACTGAAACTGCCTAATTTTTATGTTTGGTGTTACCATGCTTTATTTTCTTCATCTGCTGTGATTGAAAGTTTGGTGGGTATAGTAGTCTGGGATGGCATCCATGATTTCTTAGAAGTTTTAGAACATCTTCCAAAACTCTTCAAGATTTTAGATTCTCCATTGGAAATCAGATGTTATTTTAATAGGTATGCCTTCATATGTTGCTTGGTGTTTTTCCCTTGCAGCTTTAAATATTCTTTCTTTGTTTTGTATGGTTAGTATTTTGATTATTATTTTAGAGAGGGGACATTCTTTTCTGGTCCAGTCTGTTTGGTGTTCTTGCACCTTGATAGGCATCTCTTTCTTTGAGTTAGAGAGTTTTTCTTGTTTCTGTTGAGAATATTTTCTATCCTTTGATCTGGGTTTCTTCTTCAATTATTCATAGATTTGGCCTTTTCTTAGTCAGATTTCCTGGATGTTTTGTGGCTGATTATATTTTGTTTGTTTGTTTATAGATTTATCTTCTATCATCTTAATGTCTGAGATTCCTGCTTTCAACTCTGTATTCTGTTGGTGTGGCTTACCCCTGAGTTTCCTGTTCAATTTCCTAAATTTTTCATTTATAAATTTTTTTTTTCCTAGTTAGGGTTTTCTTTGTGGATTTTACTTCCACTTTCATATCTTGAAATGTCTTTTTCACTTCCTTTTACTTTTTGTTTGTGTATTCATAGATTTCCTTAAGGGAGTTATTCATATCTCTTTTAGGTACCTCTAAGATATTCACAGAGGATATTTTTAACTTTTCTTATGATACAGCTATGTTGCAATTTGCATGGCCTACTGCAGTAGTGTTTCTGGGTTCCAGTGGATATATATTGTCCTGGATGTTTTTTATTCTATTTTTATGCTGTTATCTAGGCACATGTGTTTGTGGTGATTGTAATTTTAGTTGCTGATATCTGGCCTTGTCTTTTTTGGGGTGGGTGTTCTTTGTTTCTTGGTTGCTCTCCCTGGTTCTTAAGAGAGTCTGGTGGATGGGCTGTATGATAAAAAATGCTTCTGAGATCCTGAGGTGTGGACCCTGGGGGTTCTGGTTACTGAGGGCTAGGAATGGGGATGTGCTAGACATGGGAACTGAGGGGATCCATAAAGGGAGGAAACTATGGTGTGCAGTATTTACCTAATTCCCAGGAGTGGGGACAGAGATAGAGGAGATGTCTCAGTAGTTGTTCTTTTACATATTTGGGGTGTTGGATTGGGAGTAGAGGAGGGAAAGTGAAGATCAGCTACCTGCTTCCCTGATCCCATCAGGATCAGCTGCTTCCAAGCAAATGCCTGAGAGATTTGGCAACCAAGACAAAGTGATGGGTTTGTGACAACATCTGTAGAAGGTTTACATCATCTGCTGGAGATGTGACAGAGAAATGGAGAGGCCATTGTTGGTGGGCTTTTACAGAGCTGGGGATGAGACTGGAGGACTAGATTTGGAGAACAGGAGGGAGAATGAAGATTGCCTAGCTGCTTCCCTGAAGTATATACTTTTAGTGGAGATGGAGAAGAGAAACTTATTGTCCTTAAATTCAGGTAAATAGTGTTACTACCACCACCATGACCACCATCATTATTATGACTACTAGTTGCAATAATTATGACTCCTTGAGTCCTTATGCTATTTTACTAAGATCACTGCATAGAAAATTGTATATAATCTTCACAAAATAATACAAATTATTATCTTAATTACTTTACGCATGCAAAAACAATGACTGAAAATTTCTAAATAACTTAAATTAATATTATGCTGATTAGAGCAATGTCCTAAAAACATTGATATGGTATATATTTAATCCTGTCAAGTCTTTTTCCATGACCATCAGCTACCACCATGCATTAATAGGAGAAGCAACTGACATTATACTCATTTAATAGTTGACAATAGCCACTACTTTAGTCATGATGGCTACTATTTCTTTTGGTCTATAAGTAGCAGGTAAAGTTGATTCACATTCCAGTTTTGAAATATTTAGTTACAGAGGCAAATATGGCACATTTCTTTTGGTCACTTATATTGTGCTAGACACCAGGCTGTGGTATAAGGGAGTGTGAGTGTCTTTGTTAGGGTTTTCATTGTTGTGAAGAGACATCATGACCATGGCAACTATTATAAAGGAAAACATTTAATTGGGGTGGCTCTCTTACAAAGTTTTAGAGCTTCAGTTCATTATGCGCATGGCAAGAAGCATGGTGGTGTGCAGGAGAGTGCTACATCTTACATCAACAACAGGAAGTTGACTGACAATCACAAAGAGGAAAGCTTGAGAAAATGAAACCTCAAAGCCTGCCCCCATAGTGACACACTTCCTCCAACAAAACCACACCTACTCCAACAAGGCCATACCTCCTAATAGTGCCACTTATGGTGATATTTTGTTTATGCTATGATAAATAAAGTTTGCATAAAGATCAGAATACAAAGCTAGCCACACTAGTTAGCAATAGAAGCAAGATAGTGATGGCACACACCGTTAAACACCTTTAATCCCAGCACTCAAGAGTCAGAGGTAAATGGATCTCTGTTAATTAAAGACCATCCAGGGCTACAGGGAATTGATCCAGTCTAAAAATGAGAAAGAGTTCACACAACTCCTCTTTTATAATGTATGTGGCTCATTCTTTTAACCATTAAATGGATATATCTGTAAACAACAAAAACTCATTTGTTAAGTAAATACAGTCCCTGGCTTTTGTTTTCTGTTCCCCATATTTCTTAGTTATGGTTATAGTTTGACTATAAGTAAAAGAAAAAAAATCTATAATCATTGGTCAGATTTTCACATTAGGCTAACAGCTTGCCACCTGGAACATAGACTAATTCAATGGGACACTGGATAGAGATTTCCATGAAAGCAGAATAATGACTTCATGAACCACAGAAAAACAAATTTTGCCTTTAGGATGTTTGTTTTGGACTACCAAACTATTCCTACCACCTACTATGTACCACGGAGTAATTCCATGCAGCAATTCTGTCTATATGCACTTTTACTTTTTCCATCAACTCTACCACTTATAGTTGTATATGGTGCCAGGAAATCTAAAACTAAACAATTTAAAAAATTTGGAAGCTGAGCTCTTCCTTTGAAAAATATTAACAGAATATTAGCTAAGTGCCTTCAAGGTCTCCTCTTTTTTTTTTTTTTTTTTTCTATATGTGCCCTTGTCCAACAGATTGATAGAATCATATGGCATTCCTCGTACCCTACAGGTTTAGAAGATTTCTTCCAATTTGGGGACTCTATCTTTCCATATTTATCTTTTCCATTTTACATGTTTTATTCTATGGTTTATAGACACTTATTGACCTCACAGTAAGTATAGATTGAGTTTAACATTGCTTCAATAGGCTCAGCAATTACAAAGAAATAACTCTGATCATTTGTTCTACTTGCGTGCATAAAGGTTCACTATGGATTGATTTCAATCTCAAGGGAGGATACTAAACATTGCCAGTATCGTGCAACAATGTCAGTATACTGGCACGAGTCTCATAACATGGAACAACATTTTTTACTTCCAGATCAGAAGCAAGGATTCAGGGAAAGTTGCCTAGGGGGAGTAGACTCTCATCTGCCCATGCTCAATGTGACACGAAATTAGTTGATCTAGATTTATCCATCAAGAATAGTACACTGTTCTAGGCTAAAATGTTGTTAAAGATGATCTTATTCTCAGAGGGACCAGAAGTGAGTTTCAGCTATTTTTGACAGTTCCTTCTCATTTCAGGATGTTATATTCACAGTACACTTTAAAGTTATTCTCAGAACTATAAGCAGAGAGAGAAGAGCTAAGTTAGCCAAGAAAATCTGTAGACCATCTTACAAAGTTTATATGACTCTCATCTGCAATATCCTAAATTTCATATAGAGTCACCTTTTGGTAACCTACAACTCACTTATCCTATTATATGCCCCCTTTGTCTTCTCAAAATCCTCTTCTTTCAATTCCTCAATCATAGTATGATAGTAGTGTTTTTCAGAGCTGCTGCAGTAGGGATGGATGGAGCTTACTAGTGACACTCTTGATACCTACATTCACACATTTACATGGTACTGATGGGCAGACCCAAAAAGATAAAATGAAGCTTCTTCAAATTATGGTGGACCATATAGCTCACAGGCAGAGGCAGAGCTCAGACCTTCTCTGCTTGTTCACCCAGTTGTTTGTCATCTGACATGATTTGTAACAGAGAAGAAACATCATAGGACTTAATTGAGTCTAGTGAAACTACTGAGCTTAGCTAAGTTATAGAATCAGAGAACTTCACGTCAGGTTCCAGTTCTAGCTCCTTATTAACTATGTGATTTGCTCAATTTAAGATCCAAGCCTATGTTTCTTTATCTGTGACAGGAATATCCAGCTAATATCCAGGATATACATTAATCCTTCCAGTTACTATAATTGGCTAATATCTTTGACTTACATAAACTCTGTTCCAAACATGTCCATCTGAGCTATGTTCAAAATTTCCAAAGCCTGTTACATTAAGGCTTAGGGTTATATGAGATCAATAAATCTCTTAAGATTCTACAAAGCATATTGATCTATCTTCTCCAGGCTAGCCATAATCCCAAAAGCTTTGGCCTTTAAGCAGTGGTAGGAAAGTTCTGTAACCAGAAGTTTTAACTAGGCAAACCTTTAAATTCCATTCAATTTACACTTGAGTGGTGCTGCAAAAAGTTTAAAACCCTGGATAGCAATCAATCAAATTGGCCAACATCCATTGTAGTTCCCTAAATTTTTTCCCAATAAACTTTCTTTCCCATATTTATTGACAGGTGAGATACTGTTCTGCCATGTTCCTGTGTTAAGCCATATCTACATTCCATTTTCAGTACTGAGAAGATTTGAAACTACCTACTCAGCTTTATGTCAAACACTATAGACCATTTTACTTCATATTCTTGTGTTTATTTAAAAATTTAGAAAGGTTTACTTAAAGTCAAAAATTCCCTGTGTGTGATTTTTTCAATAATCATGAAAGACATAATAAAAATGGAATACAGTATTTCAATAGATGATAATTAATTTTTTGCTACTTCAATTTTTGGAGTCATTTTAGTGTGTAGAATAAGGTTGTTACATTACATAACCTTCTTGTCCTTTAAAGATTTATATTTTAAACATTAAAGATGTGATATTATTATGTCACTTTCATACAATATGTAAGTCAGATGTTTTAACTCTATGCCCATAGAGAAATAGAAGGAACAGACATTTACTTAATCTTTGCCATGTGTTAGTTAGCATGCTACACAATCTTACTAACATGATTTGTTGAACACTAATAATGACCTTGTATGAGGTCCACAGTATCTAAATCTAGTAGGTGGAAAAGAAAGCTCAGAACCATTTGAGTCACTTACCAATGTACTTTTGAAGTGGCACATATTTGGTCTATGTCACTGTCACAGAGTTCCCTGAAACACAGAATGTAAATTAAATAACCTTGGACTTCTTACCAGTTAGAAATATGTTTCTTATATTTTTTTCTCTTTGAATAAACTACTTTATTCTCTCAAAAAATATTACATGAAAAATTAGTATATAAGGAAGTTTTGATGAAATTTCTTTAATAAAATATTGTCTTGATTCTTTAAAGTGAAGAGGTTTCCTGAGACTATAGTGCCTGTGACTAGTCTCCATATTTTAGAATTAATGAATCTAATAAAACTTAACTCTAAAAGCGAGCTAACCTATAAATATTCATTTATTCAACAAATATTTATTGGGCCCTTGCTCTGGGTCAAACACTGTCTGTACAGCAATGATTTGTTGTGATATAGAAGGATGGGTGGGCTTGTATAAGCTGGGAATAAGATATCAATTCTGGGTGCTCTACTGAGAAGACAGCTTCAAGAAACATCAAGTAAGCCATAGCTGGAAAGGAAAGTCTGTGGACAAGGAGCTGTAAGCAATCCAAGTCAAACATAGACTTTCACAAGATTATAGAGAGACTGAGCAATATCTGCAAAGTGATGAATACACAAATCACCCTCGGTGTTATTTCTAAATTCAATTCAAAGCCAGAAAAATCAAGGATGATTAGCACAATCAAGCCTCAATCCCCTAGTGCTGTTTCAGAAAAAGATGGATAATAATCCTCCCACTTTATCAATTTCTCCTTTAGAAAATGAAATTTCCTGTCCTCTTTCTCTTCTGTATTCAGCACGAACAGACAGCTACTCTGCTGATTTGCCCTGGGGGGGATCATCTGATCCAATACAGATTGGGAATCGAGTAGGCAGCATTCTGCTCCTAATCCTTTCTGTGTCTCAGCCCCCCACTGTTCTCTCACAGCAGCTCCATCCTGTTGGTGTCATCTCCTCAGCAGCCTCTCCATGGGGATCTTCATTATGACCCTTGTGATGTGGCTGAACAGGTGCTATTACCCATATAGAGAGCTTTAATCGGAGATGAAGCCATTTGAGACTTTTTCTTTTTTAAACAAGAACCTGAAGTTGATTTTGGGGTGGGCATTTACAAATAATAAAAGATACAACACAGTTTCTACTTAAGTGTATTTGTTAATAATTATGATGACAACAAAAACCAAATTTTATTAAATACCATTTTCCATACTTTTGTATTCTATAGTTGCCCATGAACTATTAATGCCTCCCATGTCTTTGATTTCACAATTGATGGACATTAAAAATTATACATTGTAGGTTCTCAGTCTGAAAAACAATGAAAGTGCCAGGTTAGAAACCACATGAACTTGGGTCTCCTTATTGCAGGGTAGATTGAATTAGCTTTTGAGATACTTGGTTCTTTTCTTGTTGTTTATTTTTATATTCTTAAAATGTTACCGTTTACTACAGAAAAATAACTGTCTCCATCTTGTCAAAAAGTGGAACAATGTGCATTCTGCATATGTGAGGATAAATTATAACAAGTTTAATGCATTTGGAAGCTAAGTTAACAAATATATTATTTGAATCATTCTATAAATCGTGAGCACCTATCTTGCACATTTTGTTATATTTTGCTTTATGTACTTTGTCAATTGTTTATCCATTCATTCACCAGGTGGCATAATAGAGTGGAAGAAAATGGACTTTTGAACAAAACAGACTCCTGTTGAAATTACAGCTTTGCATCTTAGATAAAATGAGATTATTCACTTAATCGCAGCACATCACAAGAGTCATGCCTGGAAATGCACAGTAATGTGTCTTGTAACTTATTAAAACTGATGTACAGAGGAGATCAATAAGTTTAACAAATGCAATAATAATACACAGAGCCAAATACTTTAAATGTAATGATGGGATGTAATGTAAGAAGAAAAGCTAATCAATACAGGGGAAAGGAATCTGATGTTATTAATATCAAGTAACATTTTAGGGAAAAGGGGTTAAAGAGAGAAAGGCAACAAAGGGACGATGTCTTAGACAGTGTGTTTCATTCAATCATAGAGACTTATGGTGCCACAGCTCAGAGTAGAGGAGGGATTTATGTATTGATATTGAGAACTAAGAGTATAGAGGGATAGTTAGATCATCCCAGCAAGAGTTTATATCGGCACAACACTAATGTTTTAGTTCTCTCTCTCTACTATATTGAGCTATGCCCCCAAGGGCTAGCCTCAAATTCATTCTGTACCCAAAACAACTTTAAATCTTCTCACTTCAGACTGGAATTCTAAGCTTATGTCAACAAATGTCACCTGATTTTAATGTTCTTTTAAAAATAATTACGTGTAGATTTATTGTAGTTTATGTGTGTGCACCATGCGCACGTCTGGTACCTGCAGAGGTCAGGAGAGGACTTGAAACTGGAGGTACTGATGGTTGTGAGCCATCATATGAGCACTGGAAACTGAACTCTTGTCCTCTTCAAAAACAAGGGCTCTTAATTGCCAAGCCACCTCTTTGGCCCCAGTTGTAATACTACTAAAAGGACCAGCAACAACAAACAGCAGTGTACTATAAAAGTTTCACTTGTTTTATTTAGCTTTAAAAATATTGTGGGTAAAAGGTCATCTAGTAATTTATTAGCCTTAATTTCTCCAATACCATCAAAATGAGTGCAACTGGAAATAATTACATTAGGTAAATTGAAGCAGTCACAGAGAGTCAAATATGTTTTCCCTCACACATGTAACCCAGATAAATATAGATACATAAAATCATATATGTACAGATGATATGTAAATAGGAATAAAGAGAGTGGAAGAGGAGGGTAAGTAGAGCAGTGTTTGGGCTATACTCAATGTATAATTAACTTATGTGAAAATGGCCTTATATAACAGCAATAAAATTTAATTGATAAGTCATATGCTATTCAATTTTTTCAAAGCGATTTAACTTTTTAAAAATCTTTTTGGTGGTACACCAATATACATGCAGGGAAAACACCTATATGTATCTATAGGAAGTTCGAAAAGCCAAGTTTAAAATTATCAGGCAACCTGGAATATTAGTTATTTTTCTTACTACTGTGAGAAATCACCTGACAAAAGTTACTTATGGAAAAAACAAACAATCAAAACAAAACAAAAAACCCAAAACAGCGTATTTTAGATTTTAGCTTCAGGAAATACAGTCTACTGTGGTGGGGGAGGCAAAGCAGTTGAAGCAGAAGACTAGCTGGTCACATTGCCTTAGTAGTCAAGAAGCAGAGACCAGGACCTAGAACTAGGCACTAAACCTTAAGGACCCCCTACTCTCCCTCTAACCCCCCCACCAACCCCCCCCCCCCGTTGTATTCTTCCTCCAGCAAGGCTCTGCCTCCTAAAGGTTCCACAACCTTTCCTAACAGTGCTAGCAGCTAAGAACCAAGTGTTCAAACACATGAGCCTTTCAGGGGAGGGAGACATTTCACATTCAAATCATAGCACCCAGATGGGGACAAAGACATGTAACAGTACATCGGCATTCACTGAAGAATCATTCACAATTGCCAAAAAGTAGAAGCAAGCACTATGTCCTTCAACAAGAGAAGGGACAAGCAAAATATGGATATACATGCGACATAATATTATCCAACCATAAACAGGAGGAAAGCTTGGATAGCTGCATCAATGTGATGGAACCTGACAGCATCATGCTGAATGAAAGGAGCCATGCACAAGGGACAAACACTGTGTGATCTCACACTAATTTTTACCTTCACCACCACTGATGCTGCTTCAGTCAGTTTTCAGCCAAATATGTTACCAAGGTTCTGGTGTTGTTAGCTGCTATATTTTGAGTCTTCTAGCATCATTCATGGAGAGGTCTCAATACCATGTCTTCTGCATCGCCATCGCAAACAGTTGTTTCATTACTGTGATTTTGTCTGATAGCATCTATTTCAACCAGAAGCTGTTAAAACACACGTGAAGGTGCTTGTTGACTGAAGTATTTCCTGTCGCACCCTATAATGAAATGTTGATCCGGGTGGTACTTACTTTTAAGCAAAGTGTAGGAAACATTTTTGTTGATTGGAATGCCAGTTAAAGTCATCTAAAAAACATATGGCTTTAAGGTGATGGTACATATGCACTTTGTGCCTTCATATGCCTTACTTTATAACACGGCAGAATTAAAATATCAAATTTTATTTTACACAGCAAATCATTTGCAAAAGGGGCAAATCAAATTTTAAAATTTCCCTGAAGTTTCTTTCACTAACAATAATTAAATATTGTATATTAAGATACAACTGGACAATAAAAATTCATACCCTTTCAATAATAAACATCTTTTGTATGTATGTGCCCATACTTTGTGAAGATTTTACATTTAATACAAACATAAAAACCAACTTTAAGAGGGCTAGAGATATGGTTCAGTGGTTATGAGTACTGTCTGCTCTTCCAGAAGTTCTAAGTTCAGTTCCCAGCAACTACATGGCGGTTCACCACCATCTATAATGGGATCCAATACCTCTTTCTGGTATGCAGGTATATATGCAGACAGAGCACTATATACATGAAATAAATAAATCTTTAAAATTATTTTTAAAAAATTAAATTTAAAAACCATATGTTTGGGTTAGGCAAATGACATGCTGAGGAAAATTATAAGCATGAAGACCTGAATTTGAATGTTTAACATCCATATAAAGTGTGGGGCATGGATTGCAAATCCAATGTGGGCAAGGAGGAAGTCTGAGACAGGCAGATCCCAGTTGCATGTGTGTCAGCAGGTCTAACCATAATGGTGAGCTCCAAGTTCATTTAGAGCCCCTGACTCAAGACATAATCTAGAGAATGACAGAGGGACACTTCCAATGTTGGCTTCATGCATAAGAATACCCACAAACATGTATACTCCTACACATACAAAGGCCACATGTGCACTCGTGCATACACACATATCACATTTAATTTTGAATCTCATTATGTAGTAAAGGTAATTAGGTCAAGTATGGGTTTTATAAAAGTGCATTGTATCACATTTTACCAAGAAGAATTTAGTTTCTTTTTTCCAACATGAAATCATCAGCTGCACAAGCCACAGCTGATGCCAAAGATAAACAGAATTGATTCTCAAACAGTTCAACAGCCAATGCAAAGGCTGTTTCTGCTGAACGAGTTTTTTTCCACTTTGGAATCCACAGGCTGATCTTGTTTCATTTGAATGTATAACCCCTATCCTGTCACATCCTGATAAACATCATTTAGTGCTAGAAAAGAGCAATTTTCTTTTTAGCTTTGAAATCGCTTGCCTTTACTATAACTAGCATGTGATTTCTTGTCAGTATGCAAACCTTATTTTTGAATGAACATTTATTTTCTTCTGTATGAATATTTTTAGGATCTGGGAAGATGTTGAACTTGTTTGGATTTGCACATGGAGTCTGCTCTTCTGATTTACCTTGCTCAGACTTCTAACAATCATTCCTTTCATTTGTAAATTGCTCTTTGATAGTATCCTGACAGGGACTTTGTGTACTTGGAAGTAACTGTGCTTAAAAGGCAGAGTACAAAAGAAATATGAGGCAGACATTTATGATTGAACCTGGATTAATCATGTATTAATGGACTACTTACTATCATGTTTTGATTTGGAAAGGTGTCTGGAATGTTTGTGTTGGTTACACAACCACAGTGTAACTTTGTAACACTAAAAACCACTAAATAAAACTTTGGAATACAAAGCAAAGTATACAGTTTGGTTGCAAAAGACATACCTTGGCCATGAGTAAACTTACACAAAACTATCACCATTCTAATTCCATTTCTTGTGTCTTTTTAAATACATACATAATTCTTAAATTATTAAGTGCCCAATTAGTTGGAACTGTGGGTAAAACATTCCAACTTTGTGATCAGAGTGGGTTTTGGGAAAATCCCTTAGGTGTCTGTCTCTTTACTACTCCTTTCTCAGAAGACAGGTGATGGGAGATGTCATTCTGTAAAAATGTTTCTCTTACTGGTTAATGAATAAAGCCCTGTTGGCCAATAAAGAAGTAAGATAGGTTGGACTGATAGGTTGGACTAGGAGACAAGGAGGATGCTGGGACATGTAATAGAGAGGAGTAAGATATAGGCCATGAGAGGAATAAGAGATCCAGACTCTCTCTCTCTCTCTCTCTCTCTCTCTCTCTCTCTCTCTCTCTCCTCTCTTTCTGTCTCTTTTTCTCTCTCTAGAAAGGCCATGTGGAAACACTTAGATTGATAGAAATGAGCTAATGTTTAAGACAGAGCTAGCCAATAAGAAGCTCTAGCCATTGGCCAACAGCTTTATAACTAATAGAGTCTCTGTGTATTATTTTGGGACTGATACATCCCTGGGATATGTGTTGGCAGGAAACTACTCATAACAAAATGGCACATACAACTTGGGTACTAAGAACTTCTACTTATCCAAATCATAAAATGGGATTTTATAAACAAAAGAACAGAAACTAACATGGCTTCTTTGTAACATCATTTCTCTTGGGTGGGCTCTGTCTTGCTAGAGACACACAGAGACTTGTGCGGCTCCTTTAAGGGAGTTTTCCTGACTTAGCATAAGTGGCAAAAAACCAACTGTTTTGTTATATATTTTTTATTATTTTAAAGCCCTTCTTTTATTTTAGACAGACAAGAGGAGATGATGGGAGATATAATTCTGTAAATATGTATCTCTTATTGGTTAATGAATATTGCCCTGTTATCCAGTAGAGAAGCAAAATAGGCAGGACTAGGAGACAAGGAGGATTCTGGGAGATGTAGAAGAGAGGAGTGAAGATGTAGGCTGTGAGAGGAATAAGAAGTCTGGGCTCTCTCTTTCTGGTAAGATCATGTGGAAACATTTAGATTGATAGAAATGGGTTAATATTTAAGACAGAGCTAGCCAATAAGAAATGCTAGTAACAGGCCAACAGCTTTATATTTAATACAGCATGTCTGTGTATTATTTGGGGCTGACGTGGCTCAGCAACCAAGCTGGTGGGAAAGTGCTAACCTTTTTACAGTATCAGATGAAACTGGGAACATCATTTTCAGCAACTTCCTCCACTCCTCTTTGATTGCTTTTATGTCAGAAGTTTACTTCTTGCCCATAGTAACCACTCTAAGGGAAGTTTGGGGCCACCAACCAGCTTCAGTCGCGATGCAAAGACTTCTTATTAGTTATGAAAGCTTAGCCTAGCTTAGACTTGTTTCTGGCTAGCTTTTTAAACTTTAATTAACCTGTTTCCCTTTGCCTTGAGGCTTTTTAGCTGCCTTCCTACTATATATATTATTTTCACTGCTTCTTGTCTCTGACTGGCTGGTTGTGTCTCTGGCTTTCTCCCTTGTTCTCTTCTCCTTATTCTTCTCTTTCTTCTTTTTCTATTCTTTCATTCTCCCATTTATTCTCTCTGCCTACCAGCCCTGCCAATCCTTTCTGTGTCTAATTATTGGCCATTCATCGCTTTATTAAACCAATCAGGTGCCTAGGCAGGCAAGGTGAAACAAATGCAATACATCTTTACATAACTAAACAAATGCAACATAAACAAAAGTTATACACCTTTACACAGGTAAAGTAATTATTCCACAGCATAAATAAATGTAGCACATCTTTGTCTATTAAAGTGATGTTCCACAACACATGATGGTGTCCAAGAAGCTGGTCTCAGGTTCCTTTCTGTGGTGAAAATACATAACTCTGTTTCTCAGTAACAACCCTTAAACATGACCATGCAGTAATTGATGCAATAAACCAGATTAGGAGACAGGTAAGTCTTTGGTTACTCAATGCTAATGGCTTTTAAACTGTGACATGGAATAACATCTTCTGGAGGAGGTGTTGAAACATAGGAATCCGAGCCCTACGGTCAGTTTCTGACTCAAAGGCACACGAAGAAGAAGCAAAGGACTTAGCATTTTTTCTTAGCAGTTCCCCGGTAGAACCAGGTGATTCTGATCCTGAGATCTCAGTGTGAAAGTACTGTGCAGGGCCTGAGATTCTCATACCTGGTGACTTCTTGACTCATCTCAAGAGTTTCTGTATGAACAGCAAGGACGGACTCCTTTTGAAGACAAGTCGTTCTGACCGATGAGAAGCTCCACTCTCTGCTTTTCCCTTTTGAAAGCCTCTTCAGCTGACTCTTATGAATGAAGAGCTTGGACTTCTCTTGGCTGCCGGGTGTTTTCCTAGTAGCCCTGGTCATAGTCTATGTTTAACATACCGAAGAAGATTCTAAAAAGCCTGTTAAGCTGTAACTGCCAGTGTGGCTTGTGAGGCTGGATGCTGCCATTGGTCAGATCCTCTATCCACACTAGAAGCTGCCAGTGATGTTAACCCTGTCTGATTAAACCTGGCAACAGCAGGTAGTTTTGATTCAATGCAGCATCCCCATTTCTAGTCATCTCTGAGAGAAAGTAGGGCAGAAACTGTTGTTTATGTCTTGGTAAATGCATTGCTAAAAAAAATTCATGCATAGATTATTAGACTAGATGCCCGAAGAGATCATGCAAATTGCCTAAGGTCACATAGCTCATTAATAGAGTCCTGTAAAACTGAATTTTACTTCAGAGTTTTCTATTAGAGCATTGATTCTACTTCACTTCATTATACATTTAGATGATTCACACTTTATACATGCACTTCTAATTTATAGACATAGACATTTGGCCAGGAGATAGAAAGTTTAGAACGGCACATAGTTTTTTCTCTTCTTCTTCTTTTGTTTGTTTGTTTGTTTGTTTGTTGTTTCTATGGTTCGTTATCTAAAAGGAAAGCAAAGACTTACACATACATAGGATATTATAAGACAGAAAAAGGCATAGTTTCCTGAAATATAGCTGGTAGTAAAGCAGAAGCTACTAATATAAGGGAAAAATAGAATTGCTAAAATTCCCTATAATAATTGCTCTAAATAATCTGGGAATCCCATATACTGTTTGATGAAGTACTATTCTACAACTTAAAATATTGTATTTTATAATTGTGAAAAAAAAGTATCTTCACTTGTACCATGTATACCTTACCTGAACTTTCTACTTAACCATGTTTTAATTGCTTTCAATCAAAGCAAGCAAGGACATGAAGGAAATACACAGTCCTTAGAATGAGCTCTTACTTTTTCAAAAATAGAAAGATACCTGCAGGCACTTGCACTATTATGAAACCACATTCCTGTCCATATTGTTAAAAATAGCTACCAATTGAAGGGACAATTTATTGCCCACATGTTTAAGATAACAAACCAGCGGCAAAAGTTGAGTGTAAATAAACTCCGAAGAGTAAGGCAGTTGCAGCTATTTATATCGAGGTAACACAAATGTGGATCTTGAGAAGACAAGGTTTTATGTCAATCATTAGGCTATTTCATTGGTAATATCCAATACCATAACCTGCTGTGAGGACACTGGAGCCATTTCATTGATGTATGAAGATGATAATATCATAAATATCAGTAACAAAAGATAACCAAAAATAAAACCAGAACAATAATGTACATTTATAGTTTTGTTTATTCATTTGGTGAACTGCTAACTGTTTTTCTCAAGATGCTAAGAACCCTTTTGCAGCCTGGAATCATTCTCACATTTTCTATATTTCCTTTAGGCAGGGATATAATGAAAACATGTAAGGAAAATTTCAACATACTCTGGATATTTTCTGGAACACTTTTTAAGCCTACCTCAGAAATTTGAACTTAATTCCTCATTAGAAGAAACTTTAAATTTGATAATTCAGCTGAATCTATCTATCTCAAGGGTCACAAGGAGTGAAGTGGTTAGGTCAGGTTAGGCTATAGCCAGCCATGGTGCAGGCCTTAATCACTACTTATTGGTCAGGTCCATGCAACAAGCAACACTTCAATGAATGGGCACACAACTGACATATATTCCCCTCTATGATACACTGCACCCTATTAAATTAAGAGACAAGATAAATCTTTCCTCCTTAAGTTATATCACTCACATATTTTGATAAAAGCAAAAGCAACAAAGGAAGTTAACCAAGGCAGTTCTTATAGATCTTGAAAATGAGGATTGTTGGGATCGATTATGTTCAGGGAGTGTGAAATTTCAGGCATGTGCACACAGATTTTGGAGAATGTTGCATAAGCCAACAGCATCTCTCCTGCTGGGTATCTTATGAAGCAATGTTAATGGTATAGAGCACCCTTCTTGAACTTGCTCTTCATAGGGTATTGTTCTGGAAACAGCTTCACAAGTGCTTTCTGTCTAAAGTAAGCATAAAGAATGAAACAATCCTAATCCCAATATTGTTCACCTTTCCTAAAATTACAAATTTCACTGCTCCTCTTTATATATAGAAATAACATTTTTGCTGCCTTTTTATTCTTTAAAAACTCTGAAAATTTACAATTGTGGTTGGTTTAGTAAGTTTTATGGCCGTTCTACATGAAAACAAATCATGATAATATGCTAGCTATTATTTCACCTCCAATAACATGGTGAATTTTCATTGCATTAAAACAGAAGAAGAGAAACAGCTCATGTTTGGAAGGGAAGATATGGACTCTCTCTCTCTCTCTCTCTCTCTCTCTCTCTCTCTCTCTCTCATATATATATATATATATATATATATATATATGATTTAGAAACCATTGGGAATTGAAGGTGAGTCATGTTTAAGGATTATGTCTAACGTATCAAAGAAATCCACTTCAAAAGTAAAGAATTAAAATGTTTGTTGTATTTTAAATTCCTTCGTAAATCTTCAAATTAAGTGGTATCACAGTGAAATCTCTCTTTGACTTCAGACATCATCTATCTACTAATAAATGGGTATTCTCCTGTCATGTTGTGTTATCTGTGATGTGCTAGATGAGTATTAAAAACACTTGAGTGTTGTAAAATACCAAGAAGAAAAATGTGAATATTTTTAGATGTCTTTATATATTACTTTACTTTATCACTCTGCCAAATTATATATTCTACTTTCAATAAGTGACTACTAGAATGTGTTCTATGTATTTATTATATCATCCCAGAGAAACTGCTTTTTATCAGGGATTACAGCTTTATTCTTCTTCATGGTGTCATATTTTGAGACTTTGAGTGTCACATATGGTCATAAATAACTAGTATTATAATTTTTTTCTAAAATTAGTATAAGAAATACTGTGTTATGGCCCTTTTACCTCTCCTTATCCTTTATGGGTGATTTTAAGCACTCTTATTGTTGGGGTTAGAAACAACATCAGAATCCCCCTGAACAAGGTAATTTTAGTAGTCATAATAATTTCTGTATCTCTCCAATGGTCAGTTTTAAGTATGATTCTGGCTCAGCTAAGGTACCAAGTTATGCTGTGAGGGTATTCTGAGAATGTTTAAGCAAGATTATTTTAGATGACCTGAAGATTTGAATTTACTCATTGAAGAAACGATGAACAGAATTTAAACTTTTCTAGAAGAAATTCCACATTGGGACTATGTCAAATAAAAAAAAAAATCAGACCATCCCCATGAACTGACATATGGGTTTCAGATTTGCCTGGCCACCCACTGTAACTCAAAACAATCTCCTGTGATATTTCTTTTTATTATCTACACATCTATGTATCTATCAATCTATCCCTGCTGCGAGTTGTGTCAAAATGAAGCTGCAAATATAAAGGGTTGACTGGACAACTCATGACAGAAATAGACAAAAATGACTCCCAGTTATTAATGAACTCAGTCTGAAGTTCTTGAAGAAGTGGATTCTTGTTCTTTGTTGAGGATTCCTTGCATATTCTGTTTTCTGTTCTTTTTCTCTTATATTTTGCTTGAGGGATAACATTTCTCCTAAATCCCAATACCTACTTTTGTCCTTGTTGGGCAGTGTAGTTAGTGTTCTTCAACCATGGAGATGGTAGTATGTACTGTACAGATATCCATAGATATTTGTCTTCTACAAATGGCATAGTAATATTAGCCCTGTTCATTCTGAGTGATAATACTAACAATAAACATACTAACTAACTGTTACTCTTTTGTCTAGGAGAAACCAGGAAAACTGAAAGTCACTTACTGTTAAGAAAAAAGCTAACTTACATAAACTGAATTCTAAGGATAATGATGGGGTTATCTGAGCCCAGGGACATGGAGCAGGGACTAATGTTATGAGAAGTTCAAAAGACTTCCAGTGTAAACAACAATAGCAGTGGACACTGAGAGAGTCAGCGATAAAAGTTTAGCAATGGACAGTATAATGGTGCATGCCTCTTTTGCTGATGAGAGAAGGGTTACACATGAAAGAATATTGCATTTTTGCATATCTAGTAAAAAGAGGTGACCATTGCTTTTGATCTTATGACAAAAGTTACTCTCCTACACAGAGCTATTTATTGACATTTCTCTGTGTTCTCAGATATAGAGTCCAAGCACTGCCAATGAACTTGGATGTCTTGAGATACAGTAATGACACAACTACAATTTAAGAATGACTTTCTTCTTTTAGGGGGAAAAAAGATGTAATAATGCAGCTGTGTGGCTGACATGGCAAATTGAAAGCTGTGAAACCATCTGCTCTGGATATTTTTAAGTTAGAGCAGTGTTGGGGCACTACAGACAAGTTTACATGTACAAAGGAAATGGAAATTAAATTTATGGAATAAAAGAAAAACAGAACTTAGCTGTGGTATGGAACCCAGTTGAGATCCTGGCTGTTTTTATATGTCCACTTCATAACTTCTGCCACAGCCCACACATCTGATTTTAAAGTCATATGATATTTTATGAAGCCATGCCCCCTTCACTACATCCAAGGGTGTGTGATACACAAGAAAACGCTCCTAGGTTTCTAGAATTCTAATTCAAGCCGTTCTCTCATTAAGTTTTAAGCAGATAATTATTGGAAAATGAAGTCATGTAACACTTAAGTCCAAATCGAGGAAGTGAATGTTACGGATATTTTGTGTTTGAGAGGATGATTCCTTTCAATCTTGATGTTATGGTTTTTCAGCTAACCTTTTAAATTCACATTTTCTGTGCTAACTAATAAGCTTCTTTGGCTTGAAAGATTATTAATACCAGAAACATCTATGAAGGAAAATTAGTGAGAGAAACAATATGCACTTTTTCAGAACAATGAGAAAAAATAATTAAAATAATATCATGTGTTTCTTTTTTATTGAACATAGATTCTTTTCTAATAAAATACACCCCAATCACAGTTTCCCCTCCCTCCACTCCTAGCTCTCTATGGAACCTCCCTTCTCCCCCAAATCCACCCCCTTCTGCTTTCTGTTCTGAAAAATGCAGTGCTTCAGGGGATAATAAATAGCCAAACAAGACAAAGCACTATATAATAAGACAAGGGGAAAAAACTTATACCCAGGCTGCACAAGGCAACCCAATAGAAGGAAAGAGTCCCAAGAGCAGCCAAAAGAGTCAAAGGCAACTGCTCCCACCGTTAGGATTCTTACAGAAACACCAACGTAACAACATTAACACACACAGAGGACCTGGTGCAGACACATGCAGGCCCAGCGTTTGCTATTTTAGTCTTTATGAGCTCGTGTGAGCCCTGATTAGTTGATTCAGTTGGCCATGTTTTCCTGGTATTCCCTCCCGACTCTTACAGTCCTTTTTCCCCTCTTATTCAGGGTTCCCTGTTCTTTTAGGGGAGGGATCTGTTGGAGACCTCAGGTTAAGACTCTCTACCCCTATGTGTGACTGCTTAAACCATCTAGGGAACATCTCAAATAAAGCTAATTCAACCCAAGAGTTTTGAATTGGACTCTTTCTTGACTATGTAACTCTCTCTGGTTGTTGTTGTTGTTGTTATTATTATTATTATTATTTTTGTAGTATGAGATCTAAAAGAGTTAAGTAATTTAGCATCGCCCTTCCATCTGCACAGGTGTGGTCTTCTTGAATCACCTATGTAATAACACTAACAGGACACCTGACTTTGTTCTGTTTTGATATTATTATTGATCATATCCACACACGTCATATCCCTGTGCTTATTTCACCATCCATCACTTCATAAGCAGAAGCACAGTAAAACACAATGTTTCTCTGCCTACCACTGTTTCTGAAATTGATTCAAAAGTACACTCTAGATCAAACATGCCCTGTAGACGATCAGTTCCTCTAGATGGCTATTCTGAGGGTGTTTTCAAGCAGAAAAAATGAAATGTTCTCATAAAATATATACATTTTCCTTTTTCTATCTGGATTCAGCTAAACTGTTGGAAGCAAATTGAGTTTTCAGAGTGATTTGAGGATAAGGTTGGAAATTCTCTGTCACATGGAGGACTCACGATTTCAGTCTCTCTTTAATATTCCATGGCAGACAGTAAGCAGGCATTCTTTCTCTTTCTTTCTAATATGTTTTTGAAGGAGCCAGCATAGAGAAAGGATGGCATTGGCATTCTCTGAAGATACAGTCAGCTTTATGCTTTTCACATTTTTTTGAATCTTTAGTTTCCCTTCATCCAACTTTAGCCTACGAGAAAAACTTTTGTTTTCTCTGTGAAATAAGTTAGTCTTTTACAAACTCCAGTTGTTGGACCAAAGAGTAGTTGTAATTTGACTCCAATTATATCTGACAAATTTAATCCTAAATACTACATGTGCAAATCAAAGCGGTTTAAAGGTAGACATTGAAATAAATTATATGTTCTTGGAAGGCAGGAAGGAAGGTTTTTTCTTTATGTGTCTCATAATGGTGTGTTAAAATGTTAAATGAAATTTGTTAATCAATCAAAATTAGTTGTTATTGTTTAATCTTTCATTAGCAGCAAACATAGTACAATCTGTAAATAATTACAGAATATTACCAAAGATGTCAATTATAAGTATCTCTATATATTTTATCTTGAATTAACTTCATAATTAATCTAACAGTTTCCTCTTGAATGATATGCATATTTACTTATATATTGACTTGCTGGTCAATATCCTGCTGAGTTAATTTCATATAAAAATGATAGCTACCATCTATTGATTGCTTAATTTGTACAGTTGCTGTGATAAGCACTTTAAAGTAATTATTCTAATTCTGCTGATGAGGAAATGGATTTTCTGTTAAATTAACAAAATTTTCTAGAGCCACACACTATTAAGTTGAATATCAAAACATTTGAATTTTTGTCTAGCATCTGCACTCTTAAAAACTGTGCTACAAACCTGGAAGGGTTCTTATAATTTTATTTTAAAAATGAAAACATAAACATACTTACAGCAACCATCTTTTCTCAAAGAGTGTCAGCCTGCCAAATTTCCCCCCTTTGGTTCATATGAATGAACGATATTGTTTTCTTGAAGGAATGAATACCCTGTGTAATACAGAGACTGCAATGATATATTCCAAGTTCCAAAGCCACCTTCAAGGAAGCATTTATATATGTATTATGTGTCATAGTAATCTTAGTTATAACAACTTAGCTCTTCTCTGTTTAAGAGTTTAGAAGAATAATTTAGAGGGAAGATATGTTCTTGTGTATGTGCTGATAGTTCTGTCTTGCTGATGCTCCAGCTCAGCTGAGACTAGAGTGTACTCGCCTGAGTGACACTGGATAAGGTGGGGATTTGCCTGGTCTGGAAAGAGATTTTCTGCTGTGGGAATCTTCTTGGATAAGTGTTCAGACAATGAGAGTGGAAGATAGGCGATGTCACTGGTGGACCAAAGCAAGCTTTGGATGCCAGGTAAAGTTTGTGTTTTCATTATAAGCTCTAATACTCTAAGGTCGGTGTATAAGTAAGCAAGATTTTATAGAAGGGTATGTGGCAGTCAGCAAATTGTTAAATGCAATGACCTACTATTTCAGCTGCTCTCCCAGTTCATTCTGTTCCAGATAGCAAGTGAAGTCATGCTTGGACAACAGGCAGTGTAAACAATGCTTTAAGTAAACTGCTAAACAAATCATTCAGTCAATATCTAATAATTGGTCTTTTCTTCATTGTTCCACTTCTTTTTACTATCAAACACCCTGTGAATTTACCTTGAAGAAATGGTTTGCTAGTACTTCATGGTCTCTCATTTGTACCTCTAGCGTTAATCCTTTGAATTTTTTGGCTGTGCATGTGCGTGCGTGCGTGCGTGCGTGTGTGTGTGTGTGTGTGTGTGTGTGTGTGTGTGTGTGTGTGTTATAAAATAGAATTTATTTTTTTTTTATTTAAAGCCATATATATGGCTTTCTTTTGAGTGGTAATGAAACCTAATCCTCTAGGATTATGGAGGGCCATTGCTGTCAATGAATCCATTTCATTTTGAAGAGTAACTGCATTTTCCTGAACAATAGTTATACCTTTCTTGACCTGAGTAGAGAGCTGGCAATGTAGAACTTATTGGGTGCCTACTGCAGAGGCATTAATTGCCGTGGGCTATGTCAAGGCCATTCCCAGCAGGGCTGGTAAATGTACAGGAAGTAGTTCTCTTATTTCTTAAATCTAAGGGATATACGCTGGATCTCATTTCATGGGAGCATATTTATACCAGGGGCCAAGATTACCACTCTACAACTGTCCCCTGGGTAGTGAGTATAAAAACCCTTGGGGCAGGCACAGTATGTAGCCTTAGAGAGTATTGTTCTTTGAACTAATCTGTTGAAGCCCTTTTCATTTCTTACAGGTTAGGCTTCTCCTCTGACTTGATCAGATGACCCAATTAAACATATCCCTTTTTTGTTAGTCAGGCTTTGGTTACTTATTCTTATTCTAGTGTATGTGACCTGGCTTGCATGTAAACATATTCATCAGTCCCAACAGGTTAAAGAATACATGTGTGGCATTTTTTTTTTTTAAGCCAGCATTTTGACAAGAGCTTCAGGACAGAATTGGTTAGCTCTGTCTAGTTTACCTTTGTCTTGTTTGTGGCTTGATGGGTAATGCCATTCTGTAAATATGTTTCTTTTATTGGTTAATGAATAAAGCACTGTTTGCAAATAGGAAAACAAGATACTTGGGACTATGAGACAAGAAGAATTCTGGGAGATGTAGTAGAGAGAGTCAAGATGTAGGCCATGGGAGAAGAGGTCCAGACCCTTTCTCTGATAAGATAAGACCACATGGAAAAGCTAGCCAATAAGAAACACTTGTAACAAGGCAACAGTTTCATAACTAGTAGAGTCTCTGTGTGTCAGTTTGGGACTGACACGGCTCTGGGACCAGGCTGGCAGGAAACTGCTTGCTCGTAACAGTGGCTGATGTGGGAGTTCTGGGTTTAGAGTGTGAATTCTGATAACTGGTGTCATCATGCTGCCTGGTATGATAACCAACTATAGGATCATCAGTGGAGTTTCTTATCTCTGGAGGTCATGGCTTTTTCACGTGGAGGAGTTTTCCATAGTCACTTTCAACATTATTCCTCCTATGTTTTCCTCTTTAAAGCCTATTATGACCTTAATGTTTTTCCCTCTGTGAGAGCTCCCTTTCCAGGCCCTCTTTGGTGGTGAAGCTCATATAGGACCAGAACCACAATGGTAAATTTGTCCTCTGGTCATTTGTCTATAAGTTACCACCAGCTGAGGCAACTCCAAAAGGGATCACCATTCTTCTGGTGTGGATAGTTCCATCACCAGAGGGACAATCCATGGCTGCCCTATTTCCAAGTAGCAATACTTAAAGGACATAAGGCAGAACCCCTCTGGGAGTGGCCGTTAGTTATGTTGATTGGTGTCTAGAAATTTCAGTTGACCTTGAACAAAGTTGTCTTCTGAACTAATTTCTGTGCCAAGGTCAGAGAGGCTGAGTAGGGACTGACTCAGACATACATTCTTTGGATCTGGAAGGATATCAGGAGGCAGAGTGGGAGCTGAGCCACTGTCTCCATTCCAAGGTTGTTTGGAGATGGTCAGTTCCAGAGGTTGGTTTGGGTTGGCTCTCACAGTCTATCTTGGCTAGGGTCTATAGCAACTGCAGTGTGGTGTGGTACATCCATTGGTGTATTATATCCAGAGCTTGTCAGCTGCAACTCAAAGAGCAGAGGTAGTGGTTGGGATTCTGGGTCAATTCATTGTGCACTGTCACCAAGTCCCTCAAGAACCAATGGAGGTGGGTGTGTCCTTACATTTCAAGGTTCCCTAAGTCATTTGGGAGCAGTGTTGGTGGGTGGCAACATTTACAGGGCATGTAGCTAACTCTAACCAGCATAAATAGCAGACTTGCTGGCCAAGGGAGGTTGATCTCTTGGCTATATGTGGTCAGTGTTATTTAAAAAGCCGTATGCAGCCTGGCGTTGGTGGCACACACATTTAATCCCAGCACTCTGGAGGCAGAGGCAGGCAGATCTCTGTGAGTTAGAGGCCAACCAGTCTACAGAGGTAGTTCTAGGACAGGTTCCAAAGCAATGTAAAACCCTGTCTTGAAAAACAAAACAAAAACAAAAACAAAAAACAAAACAAAACAAAAATGTTCTATGCATTCTTTCAGCTTGGCCTGAACATTGAAGGTATTAGTTTGTGAGCAAGTTTCAAGTTAATTCTCTGTGGGGGTGGGAAAGGCTTCTCATTCTGAAAAGCTGCACACCATACCCTGAAAGTATCAGCGCCCTCTGCTGGATGGAATGTCAGTAAAGTCCAGAGCAACATTTTCAAATGATTAGGACCATGGTTTCTGTGTCAGTGTAGGGCTTGAGGTCCCTGCTTGAGATTGTTTCAAGAACACTATAGACAGACTTTGACAGCATGTTGGGTCAGTATTGGCAATCCCAGGAACACCAAATATCTTCACAACTTTTATTGTTTGTTTATTTATTTATTTATTTATTTATCTTTTGAGACACTGTTTCTCTGTAGATTTGGAGCCTATCTGGAACTCGCTCTGTAGATCAGGCTGGTCTTGGACTCTTCTTGTAGGGGAATTTTTTCAGGTGAGTTGGTTCATGTGCTTCCTGGACTAGGCTTTGAGCTATCACCTCAGGAATTGTCACTTCACTATCTGTGGATATCAGACAGCCCCTCCTGATTTTCAGTAGCCCCTTTACTGTTTGCTCTTTTTCTTCCTCCTGGCTTATGTGAGGTGGTTTTGGAAGCAGGAGTAAATACACCTTCTGGGGTACATTGGAGGGGACTCTAAGGCTGTGTATCTTTGGTAGGTAGCTT